>NC_091392.1:20000000-24800000 GCF_032191515.1 Phaenicophaeus curvirostris
GGTACATTTTATAGCTGCTAACAAATAGTAAAATATTTCAAAGAAGTAGAGCAACAAACAAACATTAAATTCTTCATTTGTTATAAGAGATATACACAAGTTAAAGTTGGTTTAACAGTTTGCCTAAATATATTGAGCAAGCCAGAGAAGTTAGCAGAGTTCCATCTTTGCTTCTACTTCCTTGACATTTCAGCCAGAAGTTCTCTGTTTATCCATGATGACTAGTGGCAAGGTAGACAAGATGCTGAACTTGACCAAGCAGTGTGCCCTTTCAAAGAAGGTGGCCAGCTGCATGTTGTCCTGCATTCACAGAAAAGTAGCCAGTAGGTCTAGGGAATTGTTATACATAAACTTTAGGTAGAGTCTAGGTGTTCTGGCTTAATTTAGATACCTACATTTTGTCATACTGCGGAAAAATTAGATTAATGTTGTACACTCACTGAAAGACCCCTTTTTGGAATCATTGACTATAATTTCCCAATGCCTCAAACAACTGTTTTAAATTCTGAAAGACAAAAATCATGCTCTATTTTAAAGACTTTATGTGACCTTTACCGAAAAAAAAACCCCAAACCTACTGGGAAGCTGTTAAAGAATCTCTGATTGAAAGGTAGGAACTTTTTCTCAGGTCCTTTGGAACCTTGAGTTTCTTTTCCCCTTATCCCTTTTCTTTTTGTAGTAATGTTATCTTTATCTTCAGAAAGTTTTTTCCACTCATAAAATTGACATGCTTTATAAATAGAACAGTAGCACCTGCAGTTTTTTCCAAACTAAACAGATCAAGCAAATTTTGGTAAAAACTTTTTCCTTACCCATGAACAAGTTGTAGGACAGCTATGCAACTACTCCAGTCTGAATGTGTCTCTCATGTCTGATTGCTGACAGAAGTTTACACAGATGCTTCATCCTCTCTAGCAAAAAAAGAAATAATGAAGTCCAACAGCAAACATTGTTTCATACATTTCTTTAAGACACAGATAGTAATATTTGGATAAGAGTGTAATTTCTGTTGGCCAGCCCATGATGTTGATGAGCAGAAAGATTTAGTTTCCCAATGCATAACTTTGTTGTGCAAAGGAAGGAAAGAAACCATAGAAATCATTGGGTGTAACAGATGGTAGCACTGTGGTCACTGACCAGGACATTGTGGAAGGAAGGACTGTGTTATAAATTGTTTTAAGAGATTCTGAAAACTGCATGCAGGAGTCAAGTGAAATAACTACATTCCAGACTATCAAATACCTTTTATACCTAAGACATATTTCCTGTTATATCCTCTCCTTTCTTCAAAAGGAACATGTGGTTAGATCCAGAGTGAGAAATATGAAAGAGAATATAGTTGAGGAGGTAGAGGCAAGTGTGGATGCGGATTATGTAGATAAGCAAGAAACCTCTGCTACAAAAGCAGTCCTGGCTAAAACACTGGGAAAGTCATGCAATGGAATGCTCTAAAAAGGAAATTGTATTAACTTAGCACTGTGTTTTGTTTTTTATTGGGAGGTACTTAGTGGTTTGTTGGCATTTTTTTCCCCAGAGGGATCCAAGACATTGCCTTTTCTTGCTTCTCCAGCTTAATTTCAAGATACTGTCTAAGCATTCATCTCTAATTAAAGTGATACATTTTGAAAATCTCTTCTGATGGCAAAATAAGAGAATATTCGAATAATTCAGTTTCCATCTTTGCTTGGCAGTAAGAATGATTTTTTCTAACTTGAAATAGCAGCATAGTAAAAAAAAATCAGTTCAGATAAGAATTAATGGAGAAATATTAAATTCAATGTTTAAGTATAAAAATAGGACATTTGAAATATTACTTTATAGTGAATCGCTGATATTGCCAATACTACTATTTTTTAAGAGTATGTTCATAGACAAGTTATAGCAGAAGGATTGCAATCATGTTGTTTTGAAGTTACCATCGAACATATGTCTTATGAAAAGATAATGTCTTTTATTAGACCAATGAATGTTGCTTCAAAAACATACAAGCTTTTACCTCAGAAAACCTTCAGAAATCATAAAGGGTTTGTAGAGTCCAAAGGCTTCTCTAATTTCTTTAACTGTATTGACTGGAATCATATTAGTAACAATACTTCATCCCTCTGCAAATATTTCTTTTCTTGTGCTGTATAAACTATAATAATTGATATTCTAGTTATCATGGTTGATAATCATAGTCTAAAATAAAGTGTAGCCTGTTCAATTTAGACAGAACTGAAGAAATGTATTTGCTTGGATTCTTGCACATTTCTTCAACTTTCAGGATCAGAAGTTAGTAACAAATCTTTCTTGGTAAGCTTTTTTTTTCTTTCTTTTACATTCCCTGATACAACAAGCATCTTTTCTGCCCTCAGCAATATTATTGATAAAAATGTATAGCTGTCCTCATACTTTTCTGCTATTTTGAGGGAGGACTGATGATTTTTCTTCCTCTTGGGAAGTATATATTCTCATTGCAACCTACAGGTCAGAGTGACATAAAGGCTTATGGGTAGAACACCTCTGTCTCCTGCCCTTCTGAGTTTACTCACTGAGCTAAGCAGATGCATCTTTTGTAACTACCATTGCTTCCAATCAGTTTAACAGTTTATTACTTTTATCCTACATGAAGCTCAGCAGGCCAGTTCTCCCTGTCTGAAAGCTTTCCCAGTAGTCTAGTGCTGTTTTTTAGACTAGACATTACAAAGCTAACTTTCGGTTAACTTAAGGTTTGAGGAAACCTTAATAGACTTCATGCTCCATTAGAAAGGATTTAGACATTTCAGAGCCACCTTTTATTTTCTTACAATCACAGAAAGCATGTCAATAAATAGATATACAAAGAAATTATTGACTTCAAGTGTTCCTCACAGACACAGCATTACTGCAGGTGCTCATTAGGAACATGCAAAGAAAACCAAATTTTCCTAGGTTTTCCAGAATGTAGAGGTTGCTGGCAATGAGAGAGAGTAAAAGAGAGGGACAGAAGATGAAGGAAATTAAAGACTATGTCCAGAAAGGCATCATGGGGTTATGCAAATGGACATTTTGGAATCGTACTATTAAAACTCTGAGACGCTTTTCATTCTATGAGCACAACAGTATACGTAAGTATACGCACCTATATATGAACTTGCTTCCCCTGAAGAGATACCGGAATTTCCTGCATTCCAATCCATACCACATTAGGCACGTCTATAGAGAATAGCAAGTGCTATAACTATAAATATAACGGTATATAATCAGTGCTAGAAGTTGTTACTATGACTTTTTAATGAACATGATTGAAGTTCAAAAACACTGGTTTTGTAAGTGCTAATATATGTTAAAATGCATTAGTTTTAACACAGTTCCTTATTGTTTTCCTATCCAATAAAACTATGTTATGATTATGTGATACTTTTACTAGATCCAGCAAAATAAAATAAACCACAAAGGAGCAAATTGGTGCACACATACTACAAAAATAGTAATAAAAATTTACAGCTGAGAAAAGCAATACAAATCTTGAACAGAATGATAGTCAGTGAAAGTATATTATACAGCTAGTACTTGGTAAAATAATAGTCACTGAAGGTCCACAATTAAGAAAGAAAAAAACAATTTTGATGAGGTGAGTCTGTACAGAACTAGGAGTCAGTAGCATAGTCAAAGAAGAAGCTATCCCTCAGCCTGGTTAGAACCAAGACTGGAAAATCAACTGCAATTTCCTTTCAAAAATGTAGGAAAATAATTCTTTACATATGAGACCCAAATTATGTAAGGCATCAGTGAGTTGCACGCCTCTTTTGTTATAAATATTCAAGAACATAATATTAATTTTAAAGCTATCTGCCAGAATTAATAAGGGATTTTTTGCCTGCCATAAAGTAGGAAATGCAGATTGTCAGTTGCTTAGCTTGACCGAACTAACCTTGAGATAGAAAGACTACTGATCATTTGAAATACAAATGAAATAAACTTTAGGGAATAAAAAACTCCAAACAAACCAACTAACCAAACCCAAATGTTGTCAATATTTCATTACAATAATTATATAAAAAAAGACAAAAGTAAAAGAAAAAGACATTACAGTGGGTGTTATGTAATTGAGGTAGTAAATAAGAGAAATTATAAAATTTTTTTAATTTATGACAGGAATCATATGAAACGGTTTCCAAGAGCAGAGGACTGA
The DNA here is from genome assembly GCF_032191515.1 of Phaenicophaeus curvirostris. Lineage (NCBI taxonomy): Eukaryota > Metazoa > Chordata > Aves > Cuculiformes > Cuculidae > Phaenicophaeus > Phaenicophaeus curvirostris. The sequence continues at coordinate 20,004,154 of NC_091392.1, forward strand.
ATTCAGTGAGTGGAGAGATTTCTTTAGATTTTACATCCTTAAACTAAACTAAGAAAAAAAAACAATTTGAAAGTTGTATGTGAGCCAAGTAAATGAGGAAAGTGATTAAAAAATAAAATAAAATTGGAGTAATAAGTATTTCATTCAGATGTACACCACGGTATAAGCCCATTTTCTCATGTCTGGACCAGGGATAACAGGACCATTAAGTGTAACAGGTTTGTGAATGCCTATAACATGCTGGTTTTCATTGTTTTTTTCTTTAGTTTATTCATCTTTATTGAAGTACTGCCCATCAATAGGATGAGCATTGATATTCTGCAAATATCAATGCACTCAGTTCTAAAAGGGTCAAAAGAACTGTATTAATCACATGGTTCCATGTTTCTTATAAAAAAAGTGCAGCAGGGATCCTGCAGCCTCCAAAAGGAACTATGGCTATTGAAAATGTACTTCAAAACTGCTTCAGTGGCAGAAGAAAGGAAACTGCGAGAAGTGAAATCCCCTTCCCCACATTTCCTATAAGGTCTGAGAATCAGCCTGGAAATCCACTGCATACTTAAGAAAAAGTGTTTAACATTCAGATACTGACCTGTGATACGCTGTGTGCCTCAGTACCTCTTAACAGGGACAGGGAAGGACAGGGAGCAGCAAAGCACACGTGCCCTACAAACACCTGTTGGCAGCTGTGCACAGAGGTCCTGTTTGTAAGATTTTTGCAGACATGGCTTTGTGCTCTGTGTATGCGGAGCACATTTATACTGGTATAATCATATATTAGTATAAATGGTATAACTGAGTCCTTATCAAGTGTGTACACATGAGTATGTTTATAGTTCTTGGGCCAAAGTAGTCCAGCAGAAGTTGGGTGGTTTTGTACTTGACACTGAATATATGCTGTTATAACACCATTTCTGAAGGTCATAAATAAATTAGTGTAAATTTTGTATGCTTTATATTGTTGGCAAACGACACAGATTTCATTTGTTGGAAATACAAATTGGATTTTTCTTTTTTTCATTAGGTGATGAAAGCAAAGAATCACCAAATATACACAGTGACTGAGGTATGACAAATCATCTCCAGTTTTTGCAGAATGACATAAATTAGAAGAATTCAAAGCTTATAATAGTTTCCAAATATATCCATTTTGTTGCAGCACAAAAGACTTGAAATGATGAGTTACTAATGACTAACACAACCTAATTGCTATTTGTATACTTCAAGGTAGTTGAAGGGCAAACAATTCAGTTGCTGTAATAACAAGAGTAAGTCATTAACTCATGGAAAGATCTCAGCTAACTTGGAGAGTCAAGAAATAGGCATAGAAGTACTTTATTTTGCAATGTAAGAGGGTATATTTGATTTTAATGGGTTTTGTTAGACAATTTTACTATGGAAATATAATCTCTAATGTTCATACAAACTTTCAGAATCTCTGATGGTCCTGAAAGCCCTGTTTTCACTGAACAGATTTGAAAAGAGAACTCTGTGATAAACAGTCACATAAATATTTGATCATGTTTGTTTGTTTGTATTATATTAAAGACTCCAAGAAGTATCAGAGCCCCATTTTGCCTAAATGCTGTGCATGCTTACAGAAGCAGCGTGTGACCCAGACCATTGTTACAGTAATTACAGTAGTAAGTCCAGCACTGAAGAAGGAAGCCGTAAGAGTCTTTAAAATAGATAATGGTACGTGTGCCAAGGGCTGACAGGGTATATCTTCGTAAACTCATCAAAAACTATTTCAAAAAGGTACCACCAATATATATGCAAGAAGAAGGATACTGTGTTTGTCAAGCATCAGCACTTCCCTCTGGCATAACCTGTTCCTCTGTTCCTGTTTGTGAGCAATATGCTCACTATATGGCATGCAGCCCTGATGTCTGTTGTTAGCATTTCTCTAGAACTGATTTACTACATTCCGACAATTTCTAGATGTCTTTCATGTGCTTAGGTTACAATGACAACAAGAAGCCTCCTAAAAATTTGAGTCTCCGTGTTTCTTCAAAGATCAATGTTACAGTGGTTCTTCTGTATTTTGTACATGACACAATTTTACAAAGCTGTTGTAATTATTTTTTTGAATGTTCTGCTGTGTACTTTACAAAAACATATCCCTATTTAACTTAGTGTTTGGGTTTGATACTAGTTAATTAAACCAGTAGAAATATTTTTTTTGGAGTACATAAGGTTTATTTTAGTTTGGTTTAGGTAAATTAAAAGAAACTTTGAGCTAAATGAAGCAAAACATAAGAAGAAAGAAATTAAAGCAAAGACTAGTCTATATGCTAAATATCTGCCAGCATAGCTAAGTAAATTAGGCACATTAAAAATCACAGCACTAAGAACTTTGCTATCTAGGTTGAGTAATGTTGGCATATACATATCTCAACAAAAATGTCCTTTATTTTATAGTTTATTTCATTTGGGTACAAAATGACAAATTGTGTAGTAGGGGTAAATGGAAAGTATTTCCAAAATGGAAATTGGAGTAAATGGAAATTGGTATAAATGGAAAGCTTGGAAAGTTTTCTGGTACAGGTTTTTGACATGGAAAGGCTATCAAATTATTTAACTACCTAAATATGGAGTCAAACAAATATGAAAGCATTAACAGACCTTCAAAAATCTTACTGTGCTTGTGATCGCAGACACCTTTAGTCCTTCTTTTCTCAGAGAGGTTACCAACCTGTCTTTCAACAAGAGTTTAATTGATTGGCTTATAATCCCTTATAACCAGGATTTAGTGAGCAAGAAGTCTCAAAAATAAAGCAAAAAAGGAAACCTTTATCCTCCTGATTAAATGATGATACTCACTGTTGCAGAATGTTACATAAACCAGAGGTATAAACAGTTTTAAAAAGTGGCTATTATGGTTATATATATATATATATATACAGGTTAATATTAAATAATTAATATATATATATACAGGTTAATATTAAACAACACAGTCTGGTTAAAATAACCAGTGCAGGAAACCTGAGAAATGCAGGCAGCAAGAAACCGCAAGGCTGTCCCAGAAACAATCCCTCCAGGCACACTCAGTTTCTTATATATCAGTAGCTCATGCTAAAGAAAGTTGGCTACAGTGGTCTTTGGTCAAGGCAAGTATTGTCGCTCTTATGCTACATGAGAAATTCACAACCCCAACCTGTTGGGCTGCAGCAGAATAGGAAGTGCTTACATAACAGCTCCACCAGCAGTTCTGAGGTGAGCAGGGGACTGGTGATAAAGCAGACACGGTGAAGGGGAAGGCGCTTAACACAACTGCTGGCAGAGCACATCTCCACCTGTTCCCTTCCTGCCCTGCAAAAAATTTCCATTTAAATATAGCCAGGATGGTGCAGCTCTTCAGAAGATGTATTAGTGTAAGACTGCCTCAAGTCCATTTCCACATCGTGATTTCCAAATAAGTGTTCCTTCTGCTCCCTATAGCTTTTGTCCTTTGTTGTGTCCTGCTTGAGACCTGCTTGGCCATGGTAATTTTCCTGACAGGATGTATCAACTTGCGTTGACCTCAACTCTGGTTTTAAAGACTCAAGCCAATATATGCATCTATGTATACTTCTAAAGGTATAAACATAAAGGTCTGTTTATATATCATAATATTCTCCATAATGTAAATAAGTTCTATATACCATAGTTTGTTGAACACTATATATATCTCCAAGTTTTCCTCTGCTATATATGAAAAAACCCCAAACTAGTTAAACATGATCTATCAAAAACAGGTGATAGGCAGTTACATTCTGTGTAATGAAAAAGAAAGTCTCTACTAGTTTTTAATCAGATGAAAAATTAGAAATTTTATAACTTAGGTGGTCCATATGTTGATGTTTAGGAAATGATTGTTTTCAAAGTTCTCAGGAAAACCATTGCTACCCCTTAAGCTTAAATGGAAGTTCCTCCTAATGGCTTAATTTCATGTTACCTGATTTATTTCAGGCTTGTCTTTTTTGAGGGGTGTTAAAAGGGCAACAACCACTGTTATCTTTCTGAAACAGCAGCAAAAGCAATATGGAGAACTAGATTCTTACCCATAGTCAGGGGAAAAGTTCTTATTGATGATTTTTAAATCCTGGCCTGTAGCCTTTCAGAGACTTTGGATGAAATGAACTGTTTCATCAGATGATAAGAAAACATAAATATGGGCAGAGATGACATGAAGTAATGCAGCAAAAGCTTGTGAATTTGTTTATCATGTTTAATTTTCATAGCAACAAATGAAAGTTGTAGAACTCTACTTGTGGTTTCCTGGAATAATTAGTAGTGGAGGGAGATACCAACAGTTTGGCTTTGAAAGTTTGTGATATTTGATACAGGTAAGCACATCCAAGCAACAGCTGTAATTTGCATGCATTAAAGTGATCATGGAGTTCTTATAAACTTGTTTTTTTCACACTTCCAGAAGCCGAAGAAGTTAATAAGATTACACTCTTACTGTTACAGTAGAGAATGCTTTGTAATGTCATCCAACACAGCATGTGCATACACGCTCTTTGCTTCTGCTTTTTTATTTTCTAATTATTTTTCCCATCTATTGTAAATGCTGTGATACAGGAGGGTAGTGATAGAGAAAATAGAGCGTGTATGGTAGAAGAAAGGGAAGAAGTTCATAAACTACTGTATTTCATGCCCATTTCATACTCACAGTATCCAGTGTATTTTCGTGAGTCATATATGAATATCATTCCATGAGCCTGATCTTAGTTGACATTGTTTCATTTGCAGATCCTAAAGATAAACTGATAGATGAAATCAGGAAGCTCAATTTCATGAGTGCAGAGAATTTTCCACTGTATTACATTGTTCCTATTTCCATAAGGAGATTCTGTGTTCAGAAGGGAGACCTATGAAGTAAGATATAGGCCCTGATGACATTTCCATCTGTTGCTTTCACTGCTCCTGCTCAAGATTTATTTTGCCATACTATTTCTTTTTTTCTCTAGAAAAAGATCATCACAGAATTATTGCAATGTGGACTTAGTAAAGCATATGGAAAGTATAAAACATTGTTACTGTATGGTGGCATATCAATAATCAGGGAAACATCACTGACTAGTTATACTCTGTCTTCCACTGAGACTGGGTGTTGGAAGTAATAATCTTCAAGTCCATGTATTTGCTTGGTCCATTGTGATGTTTACACTATTTCACCAAAACCCCAAAAAGACAATTAAAAAAAAAAGAACAATATGTTTTGCACAAGTAGTAGCATGGTCCAGTTTTCAGCTGTGATTTAGTTTAGTGAGTTATGTTAGTTAGAGATCCATCATTGGTTCCAGAGACAATACTTGTGGTCAGTATTTTTATCCCCTCTGAGCCTCCTGGGGAATACAGCCACATCAGTTTTCTATCATTAGTATTTTGCTGCTACTCCCCAACACAGAAATTGTCAAATAAAATCTGGGTAAACACACCATAAGTGCAAATTTCCAATCTGGACATTTTCTTGTTGCCCAAACATCACCTTTAGAATTATTTTCAGTTTACTTTTCACAGAAATGCCCATTTTCTTGAGTGCCCTGAGTGCTAAGGAAGCTTTGAACTCTGAAAGGGAAAGGTTCAGACCAAATAGGGTTAATAAATAATCTGCTTAGCTTGATTTACAGGGCCAGATTGTCTTCTTGTTTATATCAGTTTACGCTTTTATAGCCATATTCACATAAAGTGATTCCATTCTGTGAAACAAGTAGTTTCCTGGTCTCCCAATGAAAAGAAAGAAAAAAAGGAAGAATTCTGAATACTATCTTATTTTCTTCCCCTCTGTCTTTTTTTTTTAAATATATTTCATTACAAAAGCAAACTTACGACAGTTTGTGATGAAGAAATTAAGAACAGATAAGGAAGATAGTTCCTCATTTTTGATATGTGGTGATTCTCTGATGAAAGGTGATAGTTCTGAATTGTACAATTCAATAAAACTTGTAAAAAGTGTGTTCATTTCTAATGAAACATAAATATTAATAAGCATATGCTTTGTAGGTGGGAGTGTAATGATTTTCAGTGCATTTCTTTTGAACGTGACAATTGGGGATATATTTCAGTAATTATTAGCAGCTTGGTTCATAACAGCTCAAAGGACTTGTGCTCCTTTCTGTGTCTTCCCTGTATTTTCCACGAACACGAAACTTTAAGCAAATGTGTATTATTACATAACTGGGAAACTATTTCCTCTTTCTGAAATTCCTTTCCAAATGAGAGGTACAACTGGTCCTAGAGCAGCTTGCTCCAATAACAAAATGAGGTTTTTTTCAATGACTTTTCAGTTACAAAATTTGTTGTCAAATATAAGCCTTATCTTTCCTCATTTCTTACAGGCACTGAGATGAGTAATGATGCTTCCTTACTGATTCTGTACCTTGTCAGAACATCCCTGATGACTTAGTTCACTTTATTATACAGATAAGTCTTAGATTTCACTTAGTTACTTCTTAACAAATTTTCAGACTTTGACATGAAAGTTATCTGAATCGGCACTCCTCTGATGGGACGGAGCAGGAATTGTGTTTTATGACAACAGTCTTTTGAGTAATTGTGATCACATTAGGGTTAATGTTTGTGCCTACCAAATGGTGCAGAAAAGTGTTGCAGAAAGAAAGTAAATAAAGCAGAAGTTCAGGCTGCTCCTTCTGTTAAATAATTGTGTTTGTTCTTCACAGAGAGGCCTATTTTTTTTCTTTTGTTCATAATGAATCCAGACTTTAAGTTTCATGTTTACTGAGGTGAGTACAATAATGGTCAACTTGTTCGTTGCATATTAAATAATTTTGCCTTCCTTTTCTTGTAATCTTTTCTTCTAATACAGAATTCCCCTGTAAGGATTAGTTTTCTAAAAAAACCAATGCTAGGTCACTACTACCAATGCCAGTAAACTTGTTACCCATGCAGCTTCATTACTGAGGTCTGACGGCTTGAGATTTCCATCATGGCACCATACTGTGTGGTGCAGACATGGCCTTGGGCAGATTTCCACTGGCATATGTAAAAGGAAGGAGGGGGCCTTTTCTGCAAACCAGTAAGGTAAACCACATCTTTAATTCACTTAGGCACTGTGGGCCACCCATTCACTCTACTCTTCAAATCTCCCAGTACGCATGGTGCCATCCTGCCCAAGACCTGTACAGGTGCATGAGGAAAAGGAAGAGACTGCCTGTGTTCTTTTCCCTACTTGGCACACCTTGCATTGCAAACCAGGATTTTGCCCTGAGCATCAGTTCTAAGAGAGAATATCATACAAATAAAAACAAAGTCTTTAAACAATAATCCCAAAGTAGAAATTATGTACAGCGTCTGCAAGATTTTTTCTTTATATTAAATGTTGTCTGTTTTTAATGTTCACTCGTAAACCCTCCGGCTTTCATTGCAATAAAACTAATTTTCAAAGTTCTGAAGCAATATGAAGTTTCTCAATGCTCCTTAAAAAACCTCACCCAGTTTCGAAGGTGTTTGATTTCAGAAGCTGATTGCTTGGTTGAGTAAAACATCTTTACTCACCTGTTTCAGTCGCAAACTTATGTCATCCTAGAGTCTGATTGACCACAAGTACTAGGAAAGTATTTGTCTATTGAATAATTGACTAAGAAGATTCAAATTAGTTGCCTTGAATAATATGCCGAAATAGTGTGTTACCTGTGTACTTTGTTTATATTTGTCTTTTTCCATTGATGTTTTTATTTACTTTGCAATTGTTCCTGATCTAAACCAAGACATGTAATGTGCCAGCAAAGAAAGATACTTTTGCTTTCTCAAAAGAACTGTTTATCTTCAGACAAGAAATAGGAAGTGGATGTAACCAATAAAGCAGGAGGGAGAAGATAAAGGTAAAACTGAAAAGATAAAGAAGCTGCATGGGTAATGAGTGCCTAGTGGTTTTTATTAAATTAATTTGGTTTTAATTAGTTATATAACTCTTTCTTGACTCCCCCACATTGTGTTTGCAGAGTTGGCAGTTAGGAAAACCATCTCTCTGTTTGCACATTTCATCTGGAAATCATTTAGAAACAATAAACTATATGATGCCATTTTAATGCAGAATATTTTTTTCTCAGAAATCTGTTGCTATACAACACTCTTCTTCTCATTACTAGCCCTCAAATCTGCTACCGAGGTGTAAAAAAAAAAAGCGCCAGTATTCACAACACTATTTTCCTGGGTTACCAAACTCTGTGAGATATAACTGAGTTACAGAGAGAAAGAAATAGCCTATTTCTATGTGTTAAATATAAGCATAGAAATGAAGCAAATGTATCTTGAACTGGCTTCTCCATTCTAGTTCCTCCCCAACTCCCACAAAGGGGGGAATGGAAACTGTCATCTGGAATACAAGAGCACAAAAAAAAAAAAATCACTAGATTGATGAGATGACATCTCCAGCAAACTGAGTGTAAAACTCTACACGAATAAAGTTGCTAACTAAGTCTCCAAGCCCTTATTTAGTAAGATGCTCTAAACACCCATATGGTTGTTCTAAATCTTAAATCCTGTTTCCATGCTTGGATTCCTAATTAGCTATGTGTAGTGATTTTCTGAATTGGGGCCAATAAGAAGATGTTGCCGTTAGCCCCAATATATTTAATCAGTATCAGTGATCTGAACTACATGCCTTTATTTGGTTTAAACTGTTATTCTAAAAACCACATTGCACTATTTCTGATGAGTCTCCTAGTTGCTTCTTTTAGATTTTTATTCCTTTGGGCACTTTGAATACTTAAGATGGGAATGCACGTTACATACTCTTTTAAATGGGGGTTTTAGTTTGGGGTTTTTGTGTGGTTTTTGTTTTGTTTTTTTAGGAGGTTTATTTTTTTTTATACTACTGACTAATCTCTATTACAGAAACTTAAAAAAAAAGAGAAGAGGAAAGACAAGACATTCACATTTGATTTGGGAGGAAGCCAGTGTCAGCACGACCAATGATGGGAACACTGATGATATGTTGGGAGAGTCTTTCAAGTTCTGGAACATGTAGAAGCCTGTTAAATGGCACTGAGAGATCCTGACAAAAGATCTCACCTGGCAATAAAACTCACTGCATGCAATAAGCTAAAAAAAATCAAACCACAACCAGCAAAACTTGTCAGGTTTTAAAATTCTTGTCCTTCTCCACAGGTCTCAAATTGGAGTAGCAAAAGTAGCTGTTGCAAGTGAACATTCTGTGCATCCCTGACCTTAAAGATAAGGAGATGGTATTTCTTTCTCAGAAATATCCCCCAATTTTTTTTGCTTTCTTTAAAATGACTTGTGGGTATATTTTCCTTCATAATTAAATATTTTGTAATTGCTGTTTTTTCAATATCTGTAGGGAAAAAGCCTGACAAAGATGTGACCTCTCCTACTTTTCTTTAAACTCAGTATTCACAAAACCCTTTAGTTTGTCTACTGGATGTCTAGTTGTAACTGAGTTGTAGCATATACCATATACTGTATATTTATACTACTATGAAAATTTAAAGCCAAAAATCTCCTGTGAGATTCCCATTTTCTCTGCTTTTAGTATTGTGTAAGTGCTTCCCTCCTCCAGTTCTACTTACCAATGTTCTTCTATTCCAGTGTCAGCAGGTGAGAATAGTTTCCACTATGCAAACTTCATACTCTGTTTCTCTACTGATAGTGAAACAAGGTATGGCCATTATATTCAAGCCAAAGTCTGACTGTGCTTTCTTGAATTCAGCTAGAACAAGATAACAAAAGCAGCTGAGAGATGTTGCCTCAGGATTCTCATCAGGCTGAAGGTGCAGAATTTTAGCATATTATGAAACCATACACTGGTGTTCTGTGGTTATAAACTCAAATTTGTATCCCATGCAGGTATTCATGCCATGAAGCTGTTCTATTTTTATCTTATTTGGCCTTTGCAATGCTTATTGTATCTTTGTTCTGGTGCATACACATACCTTAGTTCCTAATTAGTGCTATATTAGTTGTTTTGTGATCTGGTCAGAAAATTTGGATTGCAATTAATATAGTTTTTCTGTTTGGTACCAAATAATCGTTGTGGCTTCATCCAACCAGGATTGAAAACCTAACAGATGTGAAATAACTTATTATATAACTGCAGTACAAGCACGATATGTTTACTCCACATTTGCATGGATCCCAACTGTATGTTACAGTGATGGATATTACCACCTCTTCCAGACAAGGTGACTTTTCAGTCATTTCTCATCTAATCCAGATCCAGCATCACAGAAGCCCTTGAGTCATCGTACCTATTGTATTCATAGTCACTGACTATTATTTCTAGAACAAAATAACATTAATTCTTATCACTAGCATTGAAAATATTTGCTATGGTCATTCGTGACAATACACAAAGAACTATAAAAAGTACCATGTATAACAATAATGTATTTTGAATTTACTTGGCTTTGACCTTCCATCTCTCATTTGCTCTATGTCCTGTCATTCTTACTTAACTCACTGTATTCTCTGTCTAATTCAGATTGCAAATGGCAGAGTCATTCAGACTGGAAGAAACCTTGGAGAGCTTTCAGGAAGGGCCAACACGGTGTAGATCGGGCTTCTCAGGAATTTACTGTCTCCACTGAAGGTGGAGATTCTTTGACCTTTCTGCACAACTTAGTTCAATGCTTCGTTCTCCTCATAGAGGAAATTCTTTCCTTCCATGCAGCTGGAACCTCTCTTTGTTTGATCCGTGCCCATTTTCCCTCCATGCTGCACTGTACAAAGTCTTGCCTCATCTCCTCAACACCCATGGGCATTGGGAGCTGCTGGTCAGTCCACTGAATCCAACCCTACCCTGCCCCAGCTTGGACAAGCACAGCTCCCTTATTTTCCCCTCACAGGCCATGTGCTCCAGCCTCAGTCACCACAGTGGCCCTATTCTGAATTTGCTCCAGTTTATCAGCATCCTTCTTGTCCCCGGGGGCTAAAACTGGATGCAGGAACTCAGATGTGGTCTAACAAGTGGCAAGTAAAGTGGGGTAATAGCTTTCCTTCATCTGTTGGCTGTGCTCTTGTTGACATGCTGTTAACCACCGCCGCTGCCAGGACATGCTGGTAGACCTGACCTCTGGAACAGCTTTAAGTGATAAACTGATTTGGCAATTAATGCTTTAATTGTTCTCCTCCTCTCAGTTCACAGAATTTCCTGGGTCAGAATAATTCAAACTTGGTACAGAACGTGCAAACCCTTAGTGAGAAGACGTAAACATTATAATTCACCTGAAAATCAAGGGCCCTTCAGTGTGGGCAGCACAGATAGTTACATTATAAGTGTTAATTTGTCAGTGTGAGTCTGAAAGACAACTTCTGGGAATCTCTGCAAGCCCCTTGGTCTTTTAGTCATTTAGATTTTTTGCAGCTCTACACTTAATGCTCTTTTTATATTGATCACCTCAATGCAGAATATCACTACTCCTCCTCTGTAGTGGAACCCTTCTTTTGGTGCCTTCTGTCAGGTTAAAATTTCAGTGGATTAAAGCTCTGCATATTCAGGTAAAATTTTGTCTAACATTTATACTACATTTTATTATGAAACACTGATTACACTGATCACATGAAGTAACTGGCCTGTGGAATTATTTGCTGGTCAAAGGCTTTCAGATTTGCCAATGTGTCTGATTTCAGTCAGCAACATAAGATGCCATGAAGAACTGTGACCACTCAGCCTGGGATATGAAGTGGAACAGGAGGTTTTCCCACATAGGTCTATGAAAATATTAAAAGCCTGGCACATGACTGTTTCAGTAAAGCGCTGCAACATTTGAATAAAGATCTGCTGATTTTTTTCTATGTAGGAATGAGTTGTAGCTATTACAGAAATACTCAGCAAGTCTTTATTTCTCAAATGCCTCATTAGTGATCACAAGTAAAGTCTATTTTAACAACTATCACTTTTGTATTATCTCACTTAATGTAATTTTTGTTGAAATCAATGTTTGTTTCTTACATTTCACTACAGATTTGTGTGCACGTGTTTGTGTATGTGCATGTGAGACAAACAAAGAAGGAAATCCAGTTCCTCTAGTGAAATGTCCAAAAAAATCAGTTTATAAAATGTATCACATGAAAGAAAATTGTTGAAAGATGTCAGTATATGGTTATTATTTTTAAACAAATTAGTTGTATGGTTTTGTTGATTTTTTTTCTGGTATTGCCCAACTTTTTTCTCTTTGCTTTGCAGCACTGAGCATTCTGTAAATGGGGGAGATGATTGTGACTGTTTCCTTCCCAGTCTGAACTCCCTCTTTGGAAAAACCCTAGAAATACCTCACTTTTTTCTCTCTCAGTCATTCCAAGTCTCAGTAGGACAGATTATAAATTCAGACTTTTTTACTATAGGAATTTGCAATTACATGAAAAAAGTTGAAACTCAAAAGTCTTCTACTGGGTACAGAGAATTTTGTTTTCCATGGTGACTTGTTCAAGTTGCAGTTAAAAACTTGATGCCCTCTTTCTGCTCAATTGCCTTTGTGGCCTGGCCTTCCTTGATAACCTCTTATTGAATCACTGCAAAAGATCTTAGATATCCCTCACTGTGCTCAGTAATGGGAAATATCTCTCTAAGAAATCTGGAACATAGAACAGAATGAAAGCAGGAGGTATACAAACACTGCAATGGCTAATTATATAGACTGTCTACAGTCAACAGGTCTAATAGACATCATGGCACCTTCTCTTCAGTAACTGCTTAAGATGCCAAAGACTGGCAGTCCTCTAAAGTAAGCAGTCTGAATTGCTCATTGTTCTTTCTTTTTTCTTTCAATTTTCATTTCTTTTTCATCATAGTTGCTTCTATATCAGATTGCCTGAATAAAGTTCATAGTTCTCTTCTTTGTAGCAATGCATCTACAAAGCATTAGATCCAAGAGAATCATGTGGAAAGTAACCATGATTATTTTCTGTAATACAGATCCAAGCTCTGTAAGGAAGAAAGATCTTCCCAGGGATCCTCAGATATTTTAAGTATTCTGAAAATTTCTTACATCAGTATCTACAAAAACTTGTTTATATATTTAATTACAGTTTGTTGATGTGGGACTGTGGATTAGGTCTTTTAAATGAAATCCAGTTATTTTGTCTTCTTCGAACTGAAATACAGTTGGACATCTGCTACTGTAAGTTAATCAAATAATTATTGATTTTCTTCCAGATTGAGTTTAATTGTTCTATAACCAGACTGGAGGTACAAAGCAATCCTCCCTATGGGTACATACATTTGTTAAAATCGTTTCTAAAGGTGACAGTGATATACGATAACATCAGTTTTGTGTTCATCAGCAGCAAACTTGCCCCCCAAAATGTAAGAGCAATGCAATAATATGAACAAATCATTCAACTAAACAAGCTGATAGGTGGAAGATCTTGTTTTAAATACTAAGAATGCAATCAGTTGAAGTGTTGAACTGTAAGTGCTCTTGATTAGGATGCGATTCTAAGTCCAAACAGAAAAGGGCTGCCTGAAGTGGAGCTTTTTCTCTGACAGGTAAAACTGACATTTGTTTATCTTAATTACAGTGGCTTTTGAGTAGGAACCCCTTTTAACAAAACTTCCTTTAAAATGAACTGTTGTTCTGTTTGCAAAAATAGTCAAGGTGGAAAGTGACTGTAACTGGCATGCAAATACTAAGAATATGAAATACTGTTTAATAACATACTTGAAATTAAGATTATGTAATTCACAATGCTAAGGACATCCACACTCATGTCTCTTAGTAGTAAAGTTACATAGCTCTTTAAGCACCTGGCTGCACTGAGGCCATAAATAATAGCATTGAAGTTAGTGTAACTAATGATCAACTGCTCACAGGTGTGTATGAGGACAGCACACTCTGTCCCAATGTAATTTTTTTTTTAAAGTGCTACTAGATCAAATTGCCCATTGAATGTTTCCATTATTCTTCATAATTTGCATGTGTGTTCCATAGTTTTCTTTGTGGTGGGCTGACTTCTCAAAATAAATGATCAGTGTATCAGCCAGTAAAAATTTGAATTTTGTAGTGGTTGTTATATAAATTCTTCCTGCCCTTTTTGCTGGACTTTTTTTTCAAACTATGTGCATTTCTTCCCAGGCTTAAACATCTTCTGCTTGCTTTCTACTGTAAGCCACCAGTTCACAAGTCAGATTTTTTTTGTCGTGACAGTATCTCAGAATCCATAGTAAGTTACTGGAATGTTGTGTAGTTGCACCATACTGTGAGTAGTGGGAATTAATATGATTTTTTACTAAGTGAAATTAAAAGTGAATCCTGTGTAAGTGTTTGTAGATATCTGTTAAGCCATATTCCCCTCCACACTTGCACTGTGGACAGCAGAAGCAATTTGTTAGGCTACACTAGTTTAGACTTCAAAGTGAAATCCAGATTTTAGGAAACCCATTCATTAACCTACGCCATTTCAAATATCCTGGAAATAAGGAGAAATTAATATTTCCTATTCTCAAGGAAAAGAGATTACAGACAGGATCCTGCTCCTTGAGCTGTTTTCCATATCACTTATAGATAAGACCCTGAGCTTCAACGGGCACAACCCAGTGAATAGAAAAGGAATAATAGTGTGTGAGGGGAAGATTTCTATGTAAATTGGGATAGTTTCCAAAGTGACTCACCCTAAATCATAACACAGTTTCTGATCCCTTGAAACTGCTCATTGTGCCAGAATTACACAGCTGAGCTCTCTCACCCTCTATTTCACAATCCCACTCTAAAACAGTTTACAGAAAATAACCATGGTGTGCTCCACCCTGAAAATAAAATACTGAAATCAACCAGAGGTTACACGAGGGAATTCTGCTAACCTGAACAGAGAAAATAAATGGGAACAAAAGAAGGAATAACCTTGCATGTAGGTGGATTCCCTCAGGTGCCCTTGGAAAATGAGATGACTTTTTGACATTATCTTTTTACTCTTTATGAGGAAGACTACTGAACGATCCCAGGGTTGGCAATTGTGTGGGCAACCTGAATGCATTCCAGACCATGTTATACACTTGCAAGAGGGCCATGTATTGATGGCAGAAATATTTTAAGCAAAACCCATAGGTTCTCTATGGTAGAATTCTTGAAATTAGATTGAATGTTCAAAAGCTTCCACAAAGCTATCAGTCTGAAAACTCATTTCAAATAAACTGGATGAAAATAGAGTACATCAGCAACTCACAGAAACCAGAGAAGCTCTAGGCTGCACACTGGTCTATGCAGGCTGTCTTCTTACTGAAACATTGGAGTGTTCTTTTTTGGATTTGTTTGCTTTGACCTTTATTTGGGAGAATGAAACTTGCGATCTTATGAGGTGCAAGTATGGGAAGAGTCAGGTGCATGAGTCAACTGTTTTACAAGTGCTGATGAAGAGGCTAAGATTTGCGTCATACTGAGAGAAACTGTTTCACAAGGGGGTCAAGATTGTTGTTGAAATGCCTCATCCTGTCAAGTACCCAACCTGCAGTGGCTGAAAGAAGAGAAATACTTGTTAGGCGAAATCAAACATGATCTTAAAAAAAAACAAACACAGAGACTGTACTTCTAGCTGGGAAGTTAGTATTAATATATATATATTCACTCTGAAATAATGATTTCTTGCATTGCCTTATGCTGAAGAAAATAATAAGATCAATCTCTGTTTTTTTATTTTATGTGGCAATAGCAGTGTCCTAGAATAGTAATTTGCAGTTAGCAAAATACTGACCTCAGGGTTTTTTTTCATATATATTACAGATAAATGAGGTCCTTCTGAGAGTCAAATTTCTGCTTACAAGCAGCAGTGGAAAAGCAAGTCCTGAAAGTAGGGCTGTAAAATCACAATAGGGGTGTGCGATAAACCGAGACAGTCTTTAAAATGCTGCAAAGGGTTCTGAAGTCCCTATTTCAGGGCATCAGCTGATCCTGCTGGAAGAAGCTCCTGGTGAAAGTAGAGGTCCATAGAGAAACACATTCATGTGAAAAAACAGCTAACATAAAGAGTTGTTCTGACTAGCACTTTTTGGCAACATTTGCTTATGACTCATCAAGGATGGACACTGTAATTTTTGACAAAGCTGGATTACCAAATCATTGTGAAGAATCTTGCATTACTCCTGCACACACCTATGTCTACAGATCAAAGCTGCCTTTCAGGACTGCCCACACGGAACTGTTTCTGAAAATACATGTAGAGGAAAAATGAAGAATATCTTAAATACTTTGCTGATACTGTTGCTTAGTATAATTTCAAGGAGGTCATCAACAGTGACAGCAGCTGCTAAAGGTCTTGTGTTTAGGAAAAAAATATCTGAAATTATTTCTGGGAATACAGACATCCTTATCTACTTCAAGTAAAGCAATACAGAGAAAGATGAACTCCAGGTTCAAGCCCAAACTTTCTCAGACCTTCATTATTTTAATGTAACCCTGTCCTGAGTAAACAGCACACCAAGAAAAAATCATAGGCTCCCACATCTGATTGCGCAGACTAAAGCACATAGCACCCTGCAGGTTAGCAGTGTGAGACTTTGTCACTATACCATGATCTTATACTGACTTTTGTCATGTTGTCATGGAGTTGACACCATGTGGACATCTCAGCTGAGAAAGTCTGTTCCAGAAGGTTGGAAGCCTATATCTCCTTTTCACACTGTTTACATTGGAGCTGAGTGAATGATATCCTGTGATTGTTTTTTTCTATTTCAGTGTAATTTCTAAGGGAATTGTACATGTACTATGTTACAAGACCTCTCTGTACTTATTTGTCTCCACTGGCTACTGCAAAAGATAGATGTGAAAGATCAGATTATCTTTTAGTGTGAAACTTCTTTGAGCCTCCTTTGTGTGAAATTCAAGCAGTGACATGGACAGCCAGTGAAATTGAAGGTTTTTGTTAAAATCATACTTTTTCTTGTTCTTCTATTCAGGACTAAAGGCATTGGGGTTCTTGGAGTTTATTTGCACTCACTTGTAAAATAAAAAGTATCTTTCTATAAGTAAGGCAGTAAGAACATCTCTGGATATTTGGTAGAATTATCTTGATGTTTTGATTGTTTCATATTAACAGACTTCTTGGATTCAATCTGTTATTACTTTTCTGACTCCCCTGTGCTGTGTAGGAAGTAAGACTTAGTAATCATAACAGGTCATTCTAACCTTAAAATTCTTTATGCTATTGAAGTCTAACACCAAGGCATCTGCCATAATTCAGATCTTTAAAAGTCAGCGATGTAACACAAGATCAGCCTAATCATATTGGCATTTCAGAGTCAATGAAGGATCATTATATGTAACACAGTTAAATATTTTAAGATTAAATGATTTGCACTCTGGACGAGCCTATTTGTCTCTTATTGCTGCAAAGCGAACTTCTGTGAGTAGTTCAGATGTTCATTTTTACCATTTAAGTGTTTAAATCTCTCTGATTTTAGTTTGTTTTGGTTGTATTTTTATTACATTGAGTTTTTTGATTCATGACAGCAATAATTTCCTTTCTAATTAAAGGAAAGATCAATATGAACTGTTTACTTCGCCTTTCTCTACAAAGTGCCTGAATTCAGCAAGTGTATATCAAACTTCAGCTTAACCTTCACTGTAGAGTAGCCATCACAGGGAGGTACTGAGTGAACAAAAGTTTCCTGGTTAAGGGGAATTCCCTTCATAATTATATCTCTTGAATCTTTGCCTCTGCATTCCTACCAGAGTATCAATGAACTAGGAATGGGTGGGGAGGAGTCATAGCAGGTCAGGAAGGAGAAGGAATATCACAGTTGCTCTTGCTGCTGGTGTAGAATGTTGGCAGAATGCCTAGAGGTGGCCCATAGTAGTTTTAAGGCTATATCTATACTCTGTGTTTGTGCTTGATCTCCGAGGTAGTTGGACTTGGGCTGGCCCTTATCCAAAGGCTCTGTGGTTGCATTCATAAAGCACCAGTCCTGAGCAATGTCTCTTGGAAATGTTTTTTGCAAGTGTAGCATAGCACTATCAGCAGTCATATAGATTTTAGTTTGGATGTGAGTTTATTGTGATTTTAGTTTGCAACATGTAAGTTCATGTGTGCTTAGAGCATGGTGGATATATCTCACTGAGCCTGTAATATGACAGGTAAATTTTTTCCTAGTAGTCCCAGGAACACTAGGCATGGTAATGCAGAAGGTTTTGATTGAATATGGTATGTGACTGGAGTAAGCATCTTGCTGAGTTGCCTTGTTAATATTTTTATGATATAAGGAAATGTTAGAATCTTTATTTTTGTATGTTAGAATCTCTATTTTAGTATGTGAAAAGTGAACCAAGGGACACTTGCTCTCATAAGCGGTAAGTCACCTTAGCTCAGTTCTACAAACACTTATGCATGTGATTATCTTCATTTATCTGAGTGGTCCCTTTACAGTTCCATGGGACTTGTGTGAAGACTGTTCATATATGTGAGTATTTGCAGGACTGGAGTTCACAGCAAGAGTTCAAACTCACCTCTGAACGCAGAATAAATTTTGAATCTCATTAAAACTATAGATCTGTGACTTGTCAATCAGATGTACAACTTGATAAATGCAACAGTGAAACATCGGTTTGACGAAGCATGTAGGGAGAGAAGGAAGTGATTGTTAGTGATTGTAATTTACCCAAGGGCTTACCTCAAGGCAAAGCCTGAGGGCATAATAAAATTTTCAAGAAGCCAGCATCAACATCTTTCTGCTTTTCAGAGAATATTACTGCTGTTAGATCATGGTTTGTGTGTCTGAAGCTGAAGAAATTCACATTACTTGCACAAAAATCCCCATTTCCTTGAAGCAGAATGTAGTTAGTATAGCTTAGCTTTGAAATTGGCCTATAAAATACAAAAGAAAGTCTGGACAGACTGGATGTAATTTTTAAAAACTCAGCCATGCTGCTTTTTGAATTCTTGCACCATAGATCTTTGGAAACAGAATTATTTTTAAAGCAATCTGTAAATGAATAAACCACACTGTGTCATTTGCCTCTTCATTATATTTCTTAATTAAACAATTAAGAAATTCTCTGTTAGCTTTCCTAAGGAAGAACAAGAACTGTAGAAATGAAATTTGGGTTGGAGATAGTATCCACTCATTGGAGTTTACGAGGTTTTGAGGTTTACTTCCTTTTAAAATAATTTGTTTCCTTTAGCGGCCCTTCTATTTAATCCTTGTATTTACTAAACACTAGGGTAATTGAATATCCAGGACATGTTTTCCAGCCTGAGCTGTGTGTGAGAGATAAAATGGAAACATTTCAAAAGCTATGCTAATGCAACATGGTCTTCATTTATAATGATGAAGGTGGATTTTTTTGGAGAGGTGTTTAATTCTGTCCAAGCATGTTCGTAATAGTTTTTCATTGTGAGACAACTTGAAAGTCTATAGTTAAGAATACTTCAGATTCATTTTTTTTTTCACTATCATCAGTCCATGAATTTCTTGATGTATCACTTGTCTTGCTGAGACTCATTTTTCAGGGGAGTATATTTGTTTATAAAACACATATAAGATCATTTCAGTGAAACAGGTTGATCACAATTAGCATTCAGACTAATACATTCTTCAGAAATGTCAGGCGAAGTATCTGCACTCTGTTCTAAGAAGTAGTTTTCTTGGTCATTTGCTCTCCTTCAGGTATTGAACAGCCCTCTCTCCAGCCACCCATAATTTGGCATAACATTTACCATTTTCTTGGCCTGGTCTACTGCTTATCTCACATTGATGTGGGACACACACTTGCACTGCTTGAACATTCAACAGCAATATTATCACTATACTTCTATATATATCCCCTTTGTGCATCTCAGCCACATAGCACACAGATCTCTTTAACACCTAGTGTCTTGGAAATAAAAAGGGGTTTATCTATCATATGTCCTTTCTGCAATTGTTTTACCACACAAAGAAAGCTCAGGAAAATCTAAGGCATTGGCAAAGAAGGGTATTATAGTCCAAACGGTTCTGCTAAGAACTGCCTGACTGCTATTACTGGAAGAAAGCATTCTCTGGAGAATGTCATCTTGAGAGATTACATCTGTAATTGTCATTACTAATGGGGCATCCATTTGCCTTAGCATTATTTTCATTGATGCTTCATTCACTGCCTCCCTCTGTTCTTTGTTTATTGTCAAATATTTATTTTACTTTGCCTTTCCCAGCTTCATTTCTCAACTGGATGCTGTCTTCTGCTTTCTCATCCTGTCTTAACACATGCTTAAAAGGAGTCGTGAATTGCATACATATGATACAATTTCTTTTCCTCTGTTCCTGCTTCTCTCCCTTATCCTCCAAACAGATAACCTCCTTTAAGGGAATTTTTGGTAAATATTTTCTGTAGATATAGCTATTTGTATTATAAGAGGTTTGTAATGAGCAGAAAGAGACTCTTTTCTTTTGAAATCACAGTATTTTTCTACCTATCCATTCTGCTGTAACATCTCTACTCAAGGGAAGGGTGGATAAAATTAGAGAACTGAAATCTATGTCTCCACAAAGGAACTTCAAACCCAATATATATATTATGGGGTGTATGTGTGCAGAATATATTGTGATACATGCACACACAGACACAAATACATATGTGTGTATATTGCAATATATAAGAATATAACAATATAATATATAGTCATATATATAAAATATGTAATATATAAATTATGCATTAGTTAGATATTAAGATGTATACTATGTATAATAAAAGGAATAGAATTGAGTAGAGTAGACTAGGAAAAATTAGAATAGAAGAGAATATAAGTGAGATGAATGTGCAGTTTTTATGGCATGGTAGCTAATACTACATCAGATTTCTATTTAGTCTCTACATATTCAGACTAGAATTTATGGATCATATAAGGGGATGAAGTGGTATGGGAAATATTTATGTTGTATAACTTTATGACTTTAGCTTAGAGGCCTAAGTTAGCTGGCAGGTCACCCATGGACCTGTGGGAACACAGGTGACTCCATCAAAAATAAATGGCATCAGAAGGCTGACTAGAATGCTCTGAAGTAACCTTTAGAGTAGCTATTCATGCTACACAAATCCTGTGATAAATCGTACCCTGTAAACTCCTGACTGAAATCAAGGACTTAAGGATTCTTCATCTGACTTCATCCCTTTTGCTCGGTGTACATAAACTGGGACAGGATTGAAAAGTCCACTTTTAGCGTAGAAAGGAGAAAACGTAGTCTTACTTTGATTTTGCTAGTCAAAATGAACATTACTCTTTTCATCATTAAAAATCTAGTCCTCAGGCTGAGAAACTGTCAGCCTCTGGCCTGGACGGGCGCACACTCTCCTGGGTGGAAAACTGGTTGGATGGCCGGGCCCAGAGAGTGGTGGGAAATGGTGTGAAATCCAGCTGGAGGCCAGTGACAAGTGGGGTTCCCCAGGGCTCAGTGCTGGGTCCAGCCCTGTTCCATGTCTTTATCCATGACCTGGACGAAGGCATTGAGTGCACCCTTAGCAAGTTTGAGGACAACACTAAGCTGGGTGGAAGTGTTGATCTGCTGGAGGGTAGGGAGGCTCTGCAAAGGGTTCTGAACAGGCTGGACTGCTGGGCAGAGTCCAATGGGATGAGGTTTAACAAGGCCAAATGCCGGGTCCTGCACTTGGGGCACAACAACCCTGTGCAGTGCTACAGACTAGGAGAAGTCTGTCTAGGAAGCTGCCTGGAGGAGAGTGACCTGGGAGTGTTGGTTGACAACTGACTGAACATGAGCCAGCAGTGTGCCCAGGTGGCCAAGAAGGCCAATGGCATCTTGGCTTGTATCAGAAACGGCGCGACCAGCAGGTCCAGGGAGGTTATTCTCCCTCTGTACTCGGCACTGGTGAGACCGCACCTCGAATCTTGTGTTCAGTTCTGGGCCCCACACTACAAGAAGGATGTTGAGGCTCTGGAGAGAGTCCAGAGAAGAGCAACAAAGCTGGTGAAGGGGCTGGAGAACAGGCCTCATGAGGAACATCTGAGAGAGCTGGGGTTGTTTAGCCTGGAGAAGAGGAGGCTGAGGGGGGACCTCATTGCTCTCTAGAACTACCTGAAAGGAGGTTGTAGAGAGGAGGGTGCTGGCCTCTTCTCCCAAGTGACAGGGGACAGGACAAGAGGGAATGGCCTCAAGCTCTGCCAGGGGAGGTTTAGGCTGAACATTAGGAAAAAATTTTTCACAGAAAGGGTCCTTGGGCACTGGAACAGGCTGCCCAGGGAGGTGGTTGATTCACCTTCCCTGGAGGTGTTTAAGGCACGGGTGGACGAGGTGCTGAGGGGCATGGTTTAGTGTTTGATAGGAATGGTTGGACTCGATGATCCGGTGGGTCTCTTCCAACCTGGTTATTCTATGATTCTATGATTCTAAGTAGCCAAGCTGAGATAAAAGAACTTGTTGCATTGCCTGTGATATGAAGAATTATTCGGGTTATAGAATTATAATGTTTCTTTAGTTGTTAAAGATGTGCTTAGGGGGACTGTGCAGTGATTTACCCAGCTAAAGTGAAAGCTCTTATCAGTTGACATTTTGTAATGGTTACACTACCATTTGCTATTTGGTTTGTAACCCAGATGCACAAATACCTAGAAAAAAAGAGACACCTCCAGTTTTTTTCTTTAAATTCTTAGTAGAGAAATAAATGATTATTGGAAATAAAGGGTTCACACTGAAATATTCAGTTTCTGTCACCTTCATTCCTGTTCAGTATTACTGTATTCAATAGCACTTCCACAGTTATGAAGGAGACAACTGACAGAGCAGGATATTAATTTCCCTGAGCAAAGCTGGCAATGTGTCCTTGAGATACTAAATGTGACAGAATTCAGTGAGGCACCTGTGAAGGGAGGCACAAGTTCACAGTCTGGTGCAGGTTTTCACATACTATTATGCAGCAGAAGATTAACACCCCATGTAAAATCACTTGCAGCCATCCAGTCTAACTTAAATATAAGGTTGTATCCAATCTGCAGTGGTGACTGCTGACCTATTTCTTTAGTGAGAAAATGCTACCTAATTGAGTGCACTTAGTAAGGTGGGTAAAATAGTGGGTACACTAAAATAATGGGTTAATCTGCCACATTCTCAAAGTTTATTTAGAAAGTACCATTCAGGTTTAAAAATCTATATTTTGTTTGGTTTATGTTGCGTTATTATTTTAAGATCGCCAAAAATGAAAGAATTAGTGGAAAACGCTCAAATATAAATGGAGTAGTCATTAGAAATGAATGGGCTGTGTGCAGTGAAATCATTACCACAACATCCTGCAGGATACAAAAAGCAGACTAGCTGTAATTACAGTCCTGCAGGAAAAATCAATAAATGTTTCTCGTGTCTTTCTGGTCAAGATCATAGCGCGATATTAGCAACTTGTGAAACAATGGGGTACCCATTTAATCTTATTTGGAAGTATGTAACGTTTATCAACTCGGTCACATTCTCTGCACTTAAAAAACTGTTTGGTCTCCTGCTATGATAGTCTCTGCAGTAGAATCCTGGAGGAAAAATGTATGTTTCTGTCATGCTCACATGAACTATATGCTGAAGAAAAAAAGAGAATGAAGTGGTAATGCACTTAGGCATTCAAAAGTAAAATGAAAATATTAGATTTAAGGTGCCCTGGGTATGTGTTACACTGCAAGATTTAATTCTTCTCTCCTGTTGTGTAAATGAAGACTAAGTTCTCTGACTTCATTAGAGCACATGAATGTGTTATATTATGAGAATCAAGACTAAAGGGTACATTTACCCCTTGTTTTGCTTTATGGTTGTTAATCAAAAAAGAAAGAAGATTTGAAACTCTGTTACTGAGTTGTGGCCTTTCAGAATTATCTTTCAGCCCCTGAAATGTTAATGCTTCAGGAACTTTATAGTTATATCTCAGATTGTATTTTTGTGCTTAAAATAATTTCCTTTAGAAATGATAATCATCCTCTGTTTCGCCCAGGAATAAAAGTTCTGTTATGGGAAACGGAGTTGCTTTCCAAAATGGACAGTTCAAGAAACGCATCATAAAATTCAAGTTTCTTCCAGGAACATAATATTGTTCTGTGACTTATATTTATAAGTCTATCTTTCTTATCTTGCATGACAACATAGAATATCAGTCACTTACAGTTCAGCTGATTTAACTTACTGAGTATGTATATATTAAAAAGTACATTAAGCTATGTGTGTATGATTTATTGACAAATGCAGTTCCAAGTCCTCAAAGGACAGATTCAGCTCAGTGCACGTGAAGAAGCTTACCTTGAATCATATACTTAAGCTGATAACTTCTGGATAAGCCACTTAAAATGGGAATTAACTTTAACTAACTACTTAAATGTTCTGCTCAGTCAGAAATTTTTCCTTCTTTGTGTCCTCCCCTCATGCCTGAGTCAACTACCTGGAAAACATCAAATAAGTTATTACCCTGTGCTACAACTGGGAAAACTTCGGTCCACAGGTCAATTTAAAGAACATGGTGGTATGAAGAAGAAAGAACAATTACTGATTGCAATGAATAATAGAAATTAAGTCAGACAATTAAACCTATTAGGGATTATGTAAGTTTCAGTGCAATGAATACACTGTAAACTGCCATAAACAGATGATTTCATTGCTTGTTCAGCCACACTTACTTCAGATAAGTTCTAAGGCAAACAATAGTTTTTAACACTCTGTTCAAACTGCAAAAAATGAGAAAATATGTTTTAAAAGTGCCTGCTTCAAATATTAAAATAAAGTAACAATGATGGTTCTAACACATCTACTCAAAACAGCTCCTTAAAGAAAGGATGCTCCAATTCAGACAAACTTAAATACGTGCTTAATTCAATTAATCTTAAATATTTCACTAGATATCAGATGTTTTCTAAAACAAGGCCTAGGGAAGGAACTTTGGGTAGATCTATACTATTCTCATCTGAATAGCTCTCAGTACTGCTTACTTCAGTAATTATGATCTAACAAAGTATTCCTTTCTGAGCATAAGAAGTACGTGTGATTATCTTACCTGTGGAAAACCTGAAATGAACTGCTTGAGGCCATTATAAGAATAGAATTATTGAATGGTTGGATGGAACCTTAAAGTTCACCTAGTGTCAACTCCTTTGCCATGGCTGGAGACACCTCCCACCAGACCAGGCTTCTCAAGGCCTCATCCAGCTTGAACACTTCCGAAGAGGGGCATCTACACCTTCTCTTGGCAATCTGTTCCAGTGGCTCACCACTGTCATTGTGAAGAATTTCTGATCTAAATCTTCCCCCTTCCAATTACATGTTATTCCTCCTTGTCCTATTACTACATTCCCTTGTAAAAAGTCCCTCTCCAGCTTTCTTGCAGCCCCTCTTCAGGTACTGGAAAGCAGCTAAAAGGTCTCCCTGGAGTCTTCTTCAGGTTGAACAACTCCAACTCTCTCAGCCTGTCCTCATAGCAGAGGTGCTCCAGCCCTCTGATCATCTTCATGGCCCTTCTCTGGACCAGCTACAGTGGTTCCATATCCTTTTTTTGTTTCGGATTCCAGAACTGGACATAGTACTCCATGGGTCTCACGAGAGCAGAATAGACAGGGAGAATCACCTCCCTCAACCTGCTGGCCCCGATCTTTTGATGCAGCTGAGGAAATGAGTGGTCTTCTGGACTGCAAGCACGCATTGCCCTTTCATGTTGAGCTTCTCATCAATAAGCATCCCCAAGTCCTTCTGAACAGGGTTGCTCTTAATCATGTTGTCCCCCATCCTGTACTGAAACTGTGGATTGCCCTGTCCCAGGTGTAGGACTTTGTCCTTGTTGAACCTCGTGAGGTTCATACAGGCCCAGTTCTCCAGCCTGTCTTGGTCCATCTGGATGACATCCTGTCCTTCTGATGAGACAAGTGCACCACTCAGCTTGGTGTCATCTGCAAACTTGCTGAGCGTGCACATGATTTCTTTGTCTATATTACCAATGAAAATATTAAACAGAACTGGTCTCAGTACGGACCCCTGTGGAACATCACTTGTCACAGATCTCCATCTGGGCATCGAACCATTGAACACTACTCTCCAAATGTGACCATCGAACCAATTCCTTATCAACCGAACAGTCCACCCAGCAAATTCCTATCTTTTCAATTTAGAGAGAAGGTTTTTTGGGGGACTGTGTCAAAGGTTTTACATAAATCCAGCTAGATTTCATCTGCTGCTTTTTCCGTGTAAAATAAATCACAACAAACTTGTGGCTAAAGTCTGCATGCTGTCTACACTGTGTTGGTGATTTGCTTAGCCGTAAATTTCTCCAAAATCATACATTTTTCATATAAGATACTCAACAGCACTAAAAAAATAAACCTATTGCTTAACGTTCCATTAAATTTTATATGTACCATAAAACAGACCTACTCTGGATGGGGTTCTTAATTTAACCATAGGATTGTCATTCAACTTTATCTCTGGAAATAGATATCTACCTACTTTTATGAGCATGAGTTTCATATCTGCTCAGTATCTGCACCTCCGACTGACTTCATTAGAAATTATGCATATCCACCACATCTGCTAATTCAAATGATAAGAACCTGAGTGATTAGAAACAGTTGTCACACAGCTCACAAGTTGTCATTTGTTATGATACCACAACACAGTGATCTCCAAACTCAGCAATCTGTGAAGGTAGCACACCATTATGGTCAACAACAGTCTGCATCTTCACATGTAGCCTGGCTTTGGACTACGATAAATATATAGCAAGTCATTACATTAATTACAGTGCATTTTTTAAATTTTTCATTTTCAGTCCAGAAAGGACCATACTAATCAAATAATGTGACTATTTCTGTAATACAGATGATATCTTTACCCAGAAATTTCTGCATCAGACTCAAATTTTTGTTTAAGCTCGAGTAGGTTCTGGAAAGATGTCTAATAAAACTTGTAAATGACTACTACTAATACCATCATGTGGCATGCCATCTCTAAATATATTCTGACTTACCTTCATTCTTATACTGTTATTGTTAGGTCAGTTATTACATTGTCTCTGCTAACCTGTTACCTATTCACTTACAGGCATCATTTAATTATCCAATGTACAATGCACAACTCAATGCTGATGGCATTCTAGGATACACCAGCCTGATTATCTTCTCTATATATTTAAGACAGTTTCATGTTGTAATTCAGTGCTTCTGGCATTTGCAAAAAACAATTGTCTTCCCTTTCAGCTTTCCAGAGATTTGTTTCAGACAGATACCCAGTCATCACTGATAAACAACTTAACATCTTTGCCTATTGTAAATCTGTCCTGCTAATTCTGTGAGGCAGTAATTCACTGTTAAGAAGTGATAGATCCTGAATTTTCCATGAAATCAAATTTACATAATAAATGGACTTACTTTAAGCTTGTGTGCTTATATTGCACAGAAATAATGCAGCATAGGTTATTGGATTAATTTTACCTGTAAAACCAGCTAAACTAAGTGTTACAGTAAGAAAAAAATGCTTATACTGTAATTCATTTTGTTGACAAGTCAATCTCCTTGACATCACCATGTTCTACACTACAAGGAGAAAAACAGAGAATAAAATTTCTTCAAAGCCAAAATCATGATAGGGAATTACTCAAAATTCAGTGACCATATACCTAAGAATCAAGTAATATGCATTCTATGAACACACCGGAAGTTCAGTTATACCTGAAAATTAAAAAATACATTACCGCTCTGGATATATGTGCAATTTGTGTTGTCAACAAGACTCCCTAAACCTTGTATGTGCATCTTATGCATCTCTTTACTAATCATTAAAACTGAACTGCAGCTATCATGCTGCGCTGTACTGAGGTTATCAGCCAAGTTCACAGACTTGTGTGCTGCACCTTTCTGTTTCCTATATAACTGCATAAACTTTCAGGCTTGGGAGCACTTTCCATCTCCTGGGTCTAGGGGTTTGCCATGGATACCTGCAAAGTCTATGCTGGGGTCAAAACTTTTGGACACAGTATTTCCCTTTATCTCCACAAACTTCTGATTTCTATAGAAGTAAAATGCAAATGGTTAATTTGAGGGATAAAACCCATCACCAACCAAAAAAATTATATACCGTGATTGTCTCCCAAAGTCAGTGACATTTTTCCTTCATTAGCTTAGAAAGTGTTTTGAATACATTGATAATAAAAAATTATAAATTTATCCTATCTCCATCTTAACTATTGTCATTTCACAACGTGCCCTGAACAAAGACAGCATACTAGCAACTCTGCTTTCAGAGAAAAACATCATAATAAAACATCATAAAATCTTAATATATTCTAGTTCTTTCCTCAGTAATGGAATGATCCATTGATTAGTTGAGCTAGTAGAACTGAATTATATCGGCTCAACTATACCAGTAAGAGCACTGAGGATTGCTTTATCTCCTTTGCTGTTACCTGTAATTAAACAAATAATCACTGTAGAAAGGTTATGGGATATTCCGAATGGAACTAATCCTGTGTAGATTTACATGCCTGTGATATTGATGATGAAATGTGAGCAAGTCATTATCTCTCCTGTTCTAACAAGTGGAAGGAACCGGTATCTTGCAGCTATTCTTAAATGTCTGCTTCATGATATACCTTTTTTTGGTGATGTCTGAAGATGGATTGAGACTCATTTCACCTTGCATGACTCTTTTTCATCCTACTCAGGCACAAAAGTCGATGGAAATTTTTGCAAGTAAATAGAATCTTATCTTATTCACTAAACGTGATGGAGAGCAGGAGGTCCCAGTAGCATACATAGGCACAGTAAATACAGTTGCAGCAATGGGAATATCCTCACACGGGGTCAGTGAACCCCACAGTTGCAGAATGCAGAAAAGTCTTTAAGCTTTTCTAATATAATTCTTTGTTTTATGCTACCTATACACTTTTTGCTCTTCAGCTGTCATTGGCCTCAGTAAAATACGTCTGATCAAAACTGAAAAGCTAAAAGGAGACAAAGTAACAAGAATCATTAAGAATATATTAAACCTATTTCTCTAAATATTGTCATGTGAAAGTACAATTGTTGTTCATGTAGGAACTATACTTTAATACAAAGATCAGCATTAACTTCATTGAGGCTTGATTGGGCTGCATCAGACATGACCTTCAATTATCACAGCTCTTAAATATATGTTTTTTGATATTACATATGCAAATAATATCCTTGACTCAGGGGTACTATTTACACTCTTAAACAAGTTCACACATGCTTTGTAGATTTAGACCCAAGTATTCCGAGCACAGAATCTAAAGGATAAAACCAGGCAAAACTTTGTTACTTTTCCATAAACTTAACCTCTGCTCTATCAGCTGCTTAAGTAATGGAATGATCAATAACTATTTAAAGTTTTACCCAGGTTAATCATTACACAGAAGCAAGTTGCAGATTAAGTGAAATGCCTGCCTGAGGTATGTGCCTGCACTTTTCACATAGCTAGAGATAAACCTTCAACTGTGACATTTAAATTAGTGAACCTAAGTTGAGAATAAACAGTTCTGCAAGTAGAAAGCTTTTCCTAACACTTCTCACCCCTCCTCAAGCACAACAACAATAAAGCTTATCTTATAGGCTTATCATAAAGGCACTCTATTTTTTTCCCACTTAGGAGATCTTTACACCACTAGTAACAGGTTCTCCTTATGTAAATGGCCACATAAATAGTTCTTCTAAAACTCTGTTAAAGCAATCACTATTCATTAGCTTTCTGTTTTCATTGTAATGTCAGAAGATCTTCTCTTCTCTTTTCTTTCCTTTTCATGTTCATGCTTAAGAATCAAATTTTCTGGCTATTAACATCTCATATACTTTGAATTTCTGAATTATGTCCTACTTAGACCTTTCTAGTATTCAGTAACGTGATTTCCTAGCTATTGCTGTCAGACCTTGTTTATGATTCTCTTAAAATCATTAGAATAGTGAAAATAATGTGCCAACCATAATCTATGGCATTGTATTGAAAATGTCTATGTAATGTGATGTTACACTCCTCTATAGAATCCACAGCAAGTCAGACACAGAAATCCAAGGAAAATGAACAAAATTATGTTAGTTACTGGCATGACATGAATCTGTTCTCATGAGAATGTTTTATTCAGAGCAATCTTTATTTTATGACTTAATGCCAGTCTGCTTCAGAATGTTATAACTGGGCTTATACCTGTTACAAAAGGAAAAATAACAAGTTAAACAAAGAAGAACAAAAACAATAACTACAATTCAGTCTCAGGATCTTCAAGGCTAATTTAGACACTTAGCATTTATCCTGCTCTGCATCCTTCAAGTATAGTGAACTAAATCCTAAGCAAATAATAGGTGAATAAACTCCTCTGTATTCCCAGCCTTCTAGTTTAAGCTCTTGCTTAAACTTTGCATTTTAGTTATTTATTTAGCATTGTCTAGAAGGGACGCCAGGCACAAAAGCATAAGTAAACCCCATTCAACAAGCACAGATTTCCAGTGTTTTATTCCACTAGTTCATTGCCATCATGCCACGTACTCATCCAAATGGTTACAGGTGTTCAGCCATGGTTTGTTTCTCCTTGGAGGCACTGATAAATGACAGAGTAAGGAATGCTCTAAATCCCAAAAAATTAGGATGCCAGCACCCCATCCAAAGGATTAAAGGCAGTGCTTTGGTATCTCTACTTGTCTCCATAAGCATGTATGTCAGATGACAGCTTAAAATCCAGTGTACTGATGATGTCTCAGAAATTCAATTAAAATGTATCTTGAAGGACCTTCTGTCTTCAGTAGACACACACATGATACTCACTGTCATTAACATATACACCATGTATACAATACTGCAGTTCTTTCTTACCCAAATCTTTCTCAGCCATAATACATTAACTGACATAGTCCGCGACTATTTTGCATGTGGCTTCCCTGTCATGGAGCTTAAGATTGTTTGGTAGTATGAAAACTAGCCATTCCCTCCCTTCTTGCTTTGATGAAAGAACAGTTGTAGTCTTATTTTAATACACTAGTGCAGATATAATCCCAGCACCTCATTAATTTCAGAAGGAATCCACATAAATATAAGTGCCATCAGTAGAGATCAGTTTTGCAGGACCAGAGCCAAAGCTGCTTAAACATTTGCAAAAATGGTTCTTAGCAAATTGTCCAATTAATGATTGTTACTACTCTTCAAACACATTACTTAATGAACACTATTTAATTAGTTAAATTTCCATATGAAGCAAGTTGTGTTAAATTATTTATTCAATGTAGCAAAGAAGACTTCATTTAATAATATATCTGTTACCAATAACTGTCCATCCAGCCCTCATGATAGCCATTTCTTATGCCTCAGTACTTCATTCATATGCCAATACTGCTATGAACTGGAAGAGGTCCCACCACAGCTGGCTACTGATTCAGCTGAGTCCCCTTCTCAGACTTCATTTGGCTTTTGTAGCAACTTGTCTATCTCACAGCTGTAACACGGGAATTATTTATATTCAACAGATATGGAGTTAAAAACAAGAGATCATTAAATCAGTTGAACTTAACATGAGGGTCAATAGATTACTGTTACTTTTCTAACAGTTTATATTTGCTCAACTCCTGGTATAGCAGCATTTTGCTATGACTTCAATGCCCGTAACTGTGCAGTGCAATGCCAAACTGATATATTTCATAAAGGTTTTATAATGGCTTGTGTGTCTGGACTAAATTGTCCAGAAAAAAAAAGAATAAAATTGATTTAAAAAATTAATTCTATAGTAAATAACAGCTCTGTATTAGTAAAAGTTTATACATAAAATCAATTATAATCCCCTCATTAAAACAAATTAGTTTTGTACTCTTATATAAGGTAATAACCCATTATTATTATTATTGCTGTTGTTGTTGTTCGCTATTTATATTGCAATAGCACCAGGATACTTATCAGAATCAGGGTCATACTTTTAAAGCACAATATAAATAGTTCTTCAAGGACTTGCTGTTTGATATAGACTCTGACTGCTTCAGCTTTTCATAGAAGCAGGTGTTCTGAATGATATTTTAAAATTGCTTCCGTGGCTGGGTATGAATATTTGCCTGAAATTTGGAGATCATTGGAAGAAAGGGAAAAATCTGTTTAATAGGACTTCTCAGTGAATTGGAATCTCAGGTTATTTCTATGGTTATTTACCTTTCACGTGAGCACAACAAAAATTCTTTGTAGCAGGCTTTGTCTTCATCTACTGTGAATCTATGTAATTTTGTCAGTCTTTCTCAAATATGGACATGGCCTATTTTTTTTTTTTCTGGGGATGAAATAGGCCGTTAATATCTGGGTTCAGATTCTAGTTATCTAAACTACAAATCAAGACTGAAGTTTCTAGCAAAATACTTGGAATGTGTCTGATTAATGCATGCTACCTTATCCATTATGTACCAGAAATTTATGCATTTCCAAAACAAATCTATGACTTTGGTAGGTGTTCTCATCATCCTGCTCTTACATTTACAGATTCCAGTCATCTTGAATGCTTTCTGTTCTGAAGTTATTATTTTTACTTATCAATATCTATAATTGCAGGACATGTATAATATTCTACATGTCACAGCCCACAGTCTGCTCAGTGACTATTGTGTCCCAGCAACACAAGGGCAAGGGGAATGTTTGCAGGATGACTGAAGGTGAATCTCAGTGAATGTGCTGGGTTATGAACTATGATGGCTAACGTGCCAACATCCATTTCTTTTTTCTAAGGAGGTTAGTGATGCAGAATCCTCCGGGAAACAAGTATGAAAGGCTTAGAGTGGAAACACCACAACTTCTTACCTAAATCCAGCAATGTTTGTATGTCCATGTCCTCAGATTTATAGCTGAGCCTTTATAAATAAAGCAGAACAGTTTGCCTATAATTAGTCTCTTTCAGAGTGCATGCATAAAATCAAAGAAATAAAATGAAATTGTTCTCCTTTACACCAGTCCAAAATATTGTCATTCCACTGTGAATACAATAAGAAACTAATTTAACAAATAATTATACCCTGTCAAGGACAGGATACTTTCAGGAGCTAAATTCTTTAGATCACTGCATACTTTTGTGGGGACAATTATTATTTTATTGATGTTGTTCAAGATTTTTGCTTTGGCTAAGCTTGTTGTGATTGGCATTTATCTTCCATTTGTTATGCTGAAACTAACATTATACCTATTGTTATATCTGCAATGCATGCATTATACTCCAGTTTGTGACGCTTTCAACACTACCATTGTGGCTTATTACAAAGAATAAAGAATATAAAACAGTTCCTGGGGTTGTATATAATAATTAAAGATTATTCAGGGAGGTACGGACTTTCCGAGCATATTCGGTGTCTTCCATATTGTGCAAGTACCCTGTTCTATCAGAAAGCTATTTTTATTGGATCACACATTGTTCATAACACTAGACGTAGAAAAAAATATGTAATATTTTTTGGTCAGTTTGCAAAATAAGTGTCTTGCAGATCCTCTGCAAAACACTGTAAAGTACTGTTTACAGTACTCTCCATTGGCTGGATGGATGCCCCCAGGATCCTTCACACAGCCAAGAAAAAAAAGGAGAGAGCTGAAACTGTTGAAAATATAAGCTTAGCTGTCTGAAACAAGGAAGAATTTTTCCATTTACTTTCATGTACTTTCTCACCTTGGAGCTGCAATGTGTCCACTGTTTCAGAGAAAGATCTTGTCTACATTTTTTTAACATTAGCACTGGATTTATTCAAATAATTTTTTCCCACTGGTTATTGTTAAGGGGTTTAGTCTATAAATAACAGCAATAATTGAAGATGCAAATTCTAATATCTAACTAGCATTAAATGGGTCTGTTTCTTATTCACTGGTCACAGTTCAAAATTAAGTATCGGAACTTTCAGAAACTCACCTGGATCATGATTGTCTCTGCCCTCTTTTTGGTCTTCCTTCCCTGTTTCCTCCCTACCTTCACCTCTTCCTTCCTTCCTTCCTTCCTTCCTTCCTTCCTTCCTTCCTTCCTTCCTTCCTTCCTTCCTTCCTTCCTTCCTTCCTTCCTTCCTTCCTTCCTTCCTTCCTTCCTTCCTTCCTTCCTTCCTTCCTTCCTTCCTTCCTTCCTTCCTTCCTTCCTTCCTTCCTTCCTTCCTTCCTTCCTTCCCTCCCTCTTCCTGTCTTCTCTCCTGCCTTTCCACCTTTCCACCTTCACTCCTTCCTTCCCTCATTCTTTTCCCTCTCCCTCCTGTGTTCACATATTCTTCTTATTTTTATGTTCAATCAGATTAGAATGAGTAAAGAAGAAACCTCCAGTTGTGATTTTTCTGTGTCTGTAGATGATTTTGTTCAGGGAACAGTATATCACAGCTCCGATTCAGAATCTACAGATCTACCTTCATACCTTGGAAGGTAAATCTGTTCAATATAGACGATGAGTGTGTGTCTCATTATACTCAGCTAAGAACATTGGTGTTTCATGATAAATCTTGTGATAAAACCAGATTACTCTTAAACTGGAGTTGTTCTGTTAGGAAAGTGTTTAAAAAAGAGTAGGTAGAGACATAATTTTAAAGCAATCTCATCACAATGTAATAAGAAAAAAAAGTATTTCCACACTCCAATTGGTTTAGTGGTATGTTTCTGTAATCCAATCATAACTTAATTTTCTGACTCAAAATGCAATGGGCCAGACTTTTTGCTGTGGTGCAAATTGATGCAGGTACTGTAAAGATACCATATTTTGTTAAGTTTGGGTGTAAGAAATGTCTGAAGAAAAGCAAGCAATTAGGCAAAAGAAGTAAAAATAAACCAATATTTTAGAGACATTTGTTCATCCACTTATATTTAATCTCTGACAGAGTTTTCAAGGCATGAAACAACAAAGTTAGTGTATTGCATTTATAATCATATAGTGAGTATATTTCACAATCTGTTGAGTACATTTAAAATGTTTTGGAAGCCATCCAAGCTCTTATAAAAATCGATATATCTCTCATTAGAATTTTGAAGATGTCAGCCATTTTTATGTAGGGTAATAGAAAGTAATATGCCAATGGAAATAGTTGGTGTACTGCTGTGTGTCGGAACAAATATAATTAACATTGTGCCAGATACGTGTCCTCATGAACTCCCATGAGGGATTGGAGAAGTAGACCTTGTGGTCAATTACTGAAATTGGAAGTGCTCTGTACATCAGATTTGAGTGCACCAACAGCAACTTTCACATAGGACTATGAGAAATACTGCTTGTGCATGCTTGTGGGGTGAGCATTAATACGCAGACATATACACAACATTATCCATATCTTTTTCTTGTTTACTGAATGTAATTTTTTTCCAAGAGAAATTAACATGCTCTACTGCTTCTACATAATAAATACATATTTAGCTAAAAGTTTAGAAAGCAGAAAAAGATATTACTGATGCAGATGTTTATCAATTTTTGTTCACTAAAGTTCTAGGAGAGAGATTATTAACATGAAAAGTAGCGTAGAAAAAAACTGGAAAAGGGGTATATACTAATAGATTTTGATTTTGCCCATCTTGGGTTATTCCATAGAGTTCTTCTAACTATGTCAAGTAAAAAATAATGGGATCAACACATTTCTTATATTTTTTCTGTTGCTTTTCTGTGTAAATCTCAACTGCACAGATTTTGTCTGATGACTAACAATATTGAATATGAATTGGTGAGATTCAAAATTGATTCATAATTTCTGCAGGAGAAAGTTTTGTGGTAAACTAAATTGTTCAGAAATATATAGTTTCATACTCCTTTCCCTGAGTACTTTTTTCTTTGAGAGACATATGAAAACTGTCCACTGATATATGGGCATGAGGGTGATATGGGCTATGTCACAGGCTAATGTTTGCTCAGGATACTTTCAAACCCTTTAAATATGAACAGAGAGGAGCCTGTGTGCTTATAACTGTCCTGAGATAGCAGCATACAAGCCACGTGATAACATTACAACGGTGTCAAGTCTGATTGAGTAAGCGTGCTGGGAAGAAAGATTAATAGTTCAAAAGTCCTGACAAGATAACTAAAGCTTTTCTGGTTTTAATTGCTTCAGAATGGACAGAGGAATGAACTCACTTTTTCTTAGATAGTGTACATCCCCAAAAATCACTTCATATGAGATAAGGATATGTCTACATGTGCTATTATAAGTTCAGAATCAAGGGGATTTGCTCATATTGTATAAGGCCTTACCCAGCACAAAATTCATACTGAACTATACTAGAGGTGCTACACAGATTGTTTGCTGTCCATTCTTTACCTCAGTGCTTGAGATGTGACATGATATGTGGGTAGCACTCACTGTGGTTTCCAAACCAAGTACTTGCTTGTCTGATATCTGGACATCACACTTGGAAATGATACATACATGAACTACTGAGGGGAGACCTTATTGCTGTCTACAACTACCTGAAAGGAGGTTGTGGAGAGGAGGGTGCTGGCCTCTTCTCCCAAGTGACAGGGGACAGGACAAGAGGGAATGGCCTCAAGCTCCACCAGGGGAGGTTCAGGCTGGACATCAGGAAAAAGTTTTTCACAGAAAGGGTCATTGGGCACTGGAAGAGGCTGCCCAGGGAGGTGGTTGATTCACCTTCCCTGGAGGCGTTTAAGAGACGGGTGGATGAGGTGCTGAGGGACATGGTTTAGTGTTTGATAGGAATGGTTGGACTCGATGATCCAGTGGGTCTCTTCCAACCTGGTGATTCTGTGATTCTGTGATTCTGTGATACTGTCCTAGCGCATGCAGGAAAGGGTTGTCTCTGGTGTAAATACAACTCAAATGTGTACAGATTTAGATAGGCATGTTTAGATGCATCCTAAAACAGTTAGAAAACTAAGCTGGTTTTTGGATTTTTTTTTGTTGTTGTTTTTTTCTGTCTTGCAAAAAACTATGCTGTATAAAGGAGTGATTTTGACCCAAGACAATGCTGCACAAACCAAGAACAATTAGTTGCATAACACAGCTCTAAACTATGAACTTCTTCAATAAGGATGAAATATAGCTATGGTCGTAGAAGCAAAAACTATTCCTGCCATTCCTTTCTGCTGCCCACCTCCTCCCCATCCTGTCTTCCTTGATGATCTCTCTTTTGTCTGAAATGAGTGCCAAGCTTCACTTGTACCCAGACACTGTGAATGCAAAGTCATCGTGCCATCTGGGTTTGCTGGTTTGCTGAGAAAGAAACATTGATCTGTGTGCTATGTCAGTGCCACACAGATTTTCATTCTAATTACGCAGGCAACCTCATGTACACACTGAACAAGACAGGTGATAGCAGACATATCTTCATAACTTTACTTAAGATGGATAACCTCACGTTGGGCCTTTGGGCTGTTGAACAGCTGGCTGAGATTAACCAGTATGATCTGTGTAAGATGGGAGAACAGGGCTTCTTGAGCTAAATCATTCAGAATACAATATATAGAAGGTATCCAACGAACTCTGCGTAAAGATCTTACACTGGGATATGCAGAGAACATAGCAAGGTATGTTTTTAGCAGATTAAAGGTGCAGGGGTGCAGATAAATTGGATTGTGACAGAAAAACAAGTCAAAGTAAAGCAAAAATTGCTCAATGACATTTTTTCTTTCCTTTTTTTTTATTTCTATAAGAGTTTTAATACTTTTAAGAGCAATGTAAAATGCAATGTTCTATGTACCTCAGAAATAATTCAACAGAGGCAGTGGCTTTTTAAACCTCTCCATCTTCCTTTATGGCCATGTTTAATCTATCACATGAAAGACCATCTGTTAGCAAAAGATTTTAATTTTCAGGTTGGTTCCTGTCTAGGGGTGTTTAGGTCCTAGTCTCTATGAATGCTGTGGTTCTCTTTGACTGCCTGTACTTGAGTTCCCCTCTGGTGAAAAAGCAAGGTGAGGAGCCTGAAGTCTGGGTAAAGAGTTTTCAGGCAGTGAAACAGTGTTGGAAATGTTGAATACAGCAATTTAGACCATAGTGTCTCATGACAGTATAGAAGGATGCTCATGTATGTCTGCTAGTAATACATAACATGAATGTCTCTCCAGAACTGAGATGAGATATAAGGCTCCAGAGCTTTTAAAAAGGTAATAATGGGAAACATCTATAACCTCTGATATAAGGTATTTAAAACCTGCAGTCATTACAGGAAAAATATAAACCAGGTGTACATCTGATTTTTCAGGGGTCTTATTTTTAAACTGCCTATCATCTTCATTTCCCTTTTATTCCTGCTTTTGCTATTGCAGTTGCCCTTTTCAGCAATACCCAGGTTTAATTTTTTTATCTGATGTTCTCAGTGTCAGTGAAATGCAATTTAAACAGTAATTGGTATGGATTTGCATGGATATAGTGAGAACAGGTTTTAAAATAATGAACTTGCATGTAAGTGATGAGGAGCAGAATTTCGAAGAAGCTTGAGAATCTGGGAACACAACTGGGAAAAAAATCTATCTAAATTTTGTCTTCAAAAGAATAAATAGATTCTTAAAAAGATTCTTTAACAGATTCATATGCTTTTCAGAGACTTTTGCAAACACACCTACTTATTAATTATGATTTAAGACTTAAAAAAAGCTAAGGCTTAAGAATGACTTTGAATTGTAGGATTTTTAACTTATAGAATATCCATTTTGATATTAAATTTATACATATTTATGTTAAAAGACACATTTTACTGTGTCTTTATTTTAATATCAAAAGACAGGAAGTGTTTGAAGCTCTTGCTCATCCTATTTAAGTTCCTGTTCCATCTGAGACATTACTGTTGTAAATCACTTAGACTGTGGATCTCTGTACCGTAGTTCTCCAGCCACAGGAGCCATCCCACCCTTTAAGGAGTGTTTTGAGGATAACTAGATTAAACATTGTAAGGTTCAAGATCATATGCAAATTGTCAAAATTGAGAGAAAGAATTCAAACACTTTCACTGGAAATAATTGACTATGCTATCAGTGTGCAAATCGGGGTTTCCATAAACAAAATAATGCATGAATACACATATATGTATATATGTTCATGTGTATCTACACATATATATTTTGAGAGGGAAAGCAGGTATTTAAATTAAGCAGACAAGAAGTCTAGCATTTAAATCTGTCTCAAATGACATTGGTTTATTTTCCATCTCATTTTGATTTCATTTTTCCAAAACAAAGTGTTTCATCCCTGAGTGAAACTGATAAAAGAGGTTTTAGACATAAATCGTAAGGATCCTTCCAAGGTTATCAGCTTGTGAGAGCTCCACCACCTGTATCTTCCCAGCATTCCTCAGATCTTTCCTACTGTTTGATTTTCCACTCTCTGCAGAGCTGTTTTAGATCCAGCTGTTAGAGTTTGACCAGGTCTCATAACCCAGCTTTGAAAAGGAGCATGGTAATGGAAAGAGCATGTTGGTAAGAAAGTGTTTTGAAAAGTTTTAGAGGATATTTACAGCTATGGTATTGCTGAAATACAAGCTGCACTGGGGTGAGGCACAATAGGGAAGCTTGTATGTGTATGAGTCTATGAAAGAGATTGAACTATGTCATTCAGTAAATCCCATTGTAGACAAGATCTTAGAAATCAGATTATTGAAAGAGATTCCAGAAGCATTTAGAATTAACTTGAAGTATTTCAGAAGAGAAAACAAAGAAATTGAAATATTGTCTACCTCCTCCATCTCCAAACATTTAATGTGTTGGCTGGGAGCTGGAAAAGCTTCCACATTTTAAGCTTAAAATTGAAATTATTTTTAAAAATCAATCTTTAAAAAAATGATATTTCTGATGCTGCAGATTCTTGCTACTGTTGAAATGTTTGAATGAGTTGATCCAGTAGAAGACAGTCCCAAGACTAATCAATTTCTAAAGTGTGATCCCTCCTGTAGTTATGCAGGCAGGCAGCTGTTGCTGTTAAACATTTCTTCAGATCAGCTTGCACTAATTGTGGTCCAGTTTGCAGCAGGTTTTCTCTCTTGTATTCTGAATTTAAGCAGTGAGTTGTTTTTTGTTTGTTTGCTGTTGGTTTTTTTTCCTTCACCAGTGATAAAAACTAGAAAAACAAATAAAGTAAAAACAATTCCAAAACAAGCAAAACTTCCTCTAGGAAAAGAGCACTCTAAATTAGTTTCAGTGTTAGAGATGGAAGTGGTAACAGTGTCTTTTTTTAAGGTCCCCATTATAAGACGCTGTATTCTGCCAATAATATAATGTTATTGTATTTTAAATAACTGTTGTAGGTAGAATTACATTATTTTTATATTTATTTTAATTCAAGTCAAAATCATTTGGATATTTCTGAAATCTAAGCTTGAGAGAAAGAGACTGCTTTGTTCATATTAAACAAGAGAAATCTTTCCATTGAAAGAAAGTAAAAATTATCTGACTGAAAAGGAAAAAGCCTTTATATCAGGGATGTGCCTTCGGCCACCCTCAGGAAGGGCTGCACAGATTTGTCTGGGTTTTAAATCTGTCTTGATTTAACAAGTCAAATGTGAAAACTCAAAAAAAGACATTAAATGCAACAGTTGCTTTTATCTGAGCTTGAGCTTGTTTGTTTAGCATTTGCTAGTTCAATCTTTTTGAAACTGTAGTAATCTTAGAGACATTGGGGTTGGCAAATTTTCTGCCCAGGGACTCCAGCACTATTCCCTTTCAGCGAATGATCATGGACTAAGTCCAACATTTAGGACAAACCTATAAGACCCTCACACTTTTACAGACATATGCTAACTCATGTATGCTCTTGCTTTGTATTGGCACACCACATAGGATTTCTGAAGAAGTTTTTTTATCTTCATTTGTTTTTTACAGATGTCAAGACGCTTAATATATTGCATTGTACTTCCATCCTGATCTGGATTTTTGCACACCTTATCTATCATACCATACAGGAAGAGCCCATTTTACATAAATGCATCTGGTTTTGCACTCTTTCTTTTGCCTTTGCTATTTAGCAAGACAGTTCACCTTTAAGTAAACTCTTTACCTTGTAAGAACATTCTTGTTTGGAGAGTACATATTCTTGCTGAATTTGTCTTCTGTAGGGCCTGCTTTGACTAATTCTTTAGAGAACTCATATACGATCATACCTATGTGAGTGTCCTAGCAGGAATACCAAGCCTTACCGTCACAACCACAGACAGTGAACCTGCCCATCCTGTAGTATGAATAATTTGCTCCTGGCCCTCTCTCAGGCTCTTGCTCAAACTGTATAAAGAGAAATTCAAGGCAGGAGAGAGAGGGATGAATAAGATTGTATTAATGAATAAATACAAATGAAAATAAGATTGGGGAGGAGAATAAATAGGATTGACAGTCAGAAAACAGAAAATTGGGCTAATCAAACATGAGATGAATACTTGAGGGAAAACAAGCTGAACGAGATTTGCTATAGTGAATGAGACTGGAGTCTGGTGTGTGAGCAATTGCATCCATGACCTAGTGAAGACACAAAGTGTAGATTTAGACTGGTTTGACAAGAAAAATAGCATGAATCATGGAAGCAGTAGAGGAAACGGCATCTGGTTTGCTGGAAAAGAATGAGCACTGAGATTACATGGCTGTCTGAGGCAAAGAGTAAAACTGGAAAATAACACGGCAGACTGGAAGTGGAGCAGTTTGGGAATCTTAGGTAGAATGGAACATATCAAGTATTGTGGGAACTCAGTACAAAAGCAGTCTGTGAAAAGAAGATATTAAGAATAGTAAAACAGATGAGCAGGGAAATTTTTTTTGTGTGTGTTAGTAGTTTCAAAAGGCTCAGAGACATATCAAACCCTCCATGTTGAAACTAAGACTATGTGAAGAGGAAAACAGAAGAAAAGAAGAGCCCAAGAAATGTCAGAATGTGATTAGAAAGTACAAAGCAAAATAACTCAAGATTGCTGTGAACAGAAACTCTTGCTAGAATCCAGGAAGGTGCCTTGGTTTTTTATTTACCAATTTCTTCTATCAGCAAATTGCTTCTATCTACTGATAGAAACACTTCATGTGAAAAACAAAGTTTTCATTTTTATCTTGAGCACAAAGCATAAAACCCTTTAATTTCTATCTCTTAATTACTCCTTTTGTTCAGGACACACGGTGAAGCACTGCGATGCCCTGAGATAGAGTATCTCTACTTTCATGTTGCAGCTGAAAGAAAAACATGTACAGACACACAAAACACATACAGAGATACATAACTACATATAAGAAAGAAAACAACTTAAGGGACTCAGAAGTTACAAAATTCCATGGTAAAATTTTTCAGATAGTATTAATTCAGCTTCCTTACACATATGCATTATGATATAGTCTTTAGTGATGTGATCATTTCCACAGGAATCTAGTGCATTCAGTGCACGAGGCATGTTCAAAGAGTAAATCGTGTCCTGTT
This sequence comes from Phaenicophaeus curvirostris, assembly GCF_032191515.1. Lineage (NCBI taxonomy): Eukaryota > Metazoa > Chordata > Aves > Cuculiformes > Cuculidae > Phaenicophaeus > Phaenicophaeus curvirostris. The sequence continues at coordinate 20,046,355 of NC_091392.1, forward strand.
ATTAAGAGGTTGGTTGTAACTAAAATGAGACATCAAAAGAAAAGGGAGGATGTCCTTGTTGAGATCTTTGAATATGATTCTGAGGAATTTAATTCCTTCCTTCTCTCTTTACATCTATGTGATTTTAAATATGTCATGCAAACCAGACTTTTCTGAGGTCATCTCCAATTGCATGTCCTCATGTCCAGTGTAAGACACAAGCACTTATGAGAAAGCCTCTACTTTCAGAACTCAACTGAACATACGAGAACATGAACTTGAAAAACGTGAAGAGCTGTATAACATCAGCTTCTCAGGAAGATTAAATACTTGTCCCAAGGAGGCACCTTAATGTACATGGATTCTCTGACCTTTAACATCTTACCTTTCTTTTAACATCTTACCTTTTAAACACCTAACCCTTCTCCTCTACTCTGCACTGCCTTTTGCAAACTGGAGGTTACAATGCCCTTGATTAAAAGAGGTATTGAAGAAACAAATTCAGGAATGTTTGTGAAGTCATCAAACATTAATCTCCAGTATTGAACACCATAAGAAGTACTAACCTTAAAAATAATATTTTGCCTTTGTGTAGAGTAGGGATCCTTGGCAGTAGACAAACCCTGGTATATTTGGCCTTTTTCAGTGATAACTATACTCGGTTAACCTAAGCCCCAGTTTTAGACCCTCAAACGCGTAAGCATCTTCTATAATCTGCATTGAGCAATAAAGGGCCCTTAAAAAATAAGAGTATATAATCATGTAATTAAGGTTAATGTCCTAATGTAAATATACAAGAAGGCTGAATAAAAGTTGTATAGCTAATCTTAAAGGTATTTTTTCAAAACTCTGAGCAATGGATGTCTTAATACAGTTCTGATAGCATTGCATATGCAATTAAGCATAGAAGAGGTATTTATAAGCTGCATGAGCATTTGTCTTGTATATCCATACTGGGTTTTTTTCCACTGGTGTTTTCGTCATGCTTCCTTGCTGCTTCTCTTTCCATCATCTTGCTAATGAAAAAGGTGAATTCAGTAATGATTTAGCTGAGCTTTTAAAAATGAACCAGTTTTTCTCTTAATCTAAAATAGAGTATGTGAACCAGCAGGTCTGAATACAAGTGAAATGAAGTAAAACTATCTTATGAATCCACAAATGAAATATAGTTTTCTAGTATGTATTCAGTGTGCAGGACTCTGTACTGTACACTTTTGAACTGTTTGTTTTTCCAGCTTCTAGTCCTTAAAGAGTGTACATTATACGTGGCAGGAACCACAGAGACATGTCTGCTGCCAAGAAAACGTATTACTACATTTCAGTAATATAGCCTAATTGTTTTCCCTCTAGTCAAGTAACCCAGAAATACTTGTTTTTCTATAGCTCTGCAGTAAGAGTTAGTTAGATGAAATGACAAGCCTTCAGAAGGATTAGAGCCATTTTCTGAACTTCTATTAGAGAAAAAGGCTTCCTTCTTTGGGAAATTACTTATCATTCCTGATCTTGGTATTTTTACAAATGGAGATTTCTATCAGAACAATCATTTTATGGTGAAAAATGTTCTTGCCTCATGGATATGTACATACCATACTGTGTGGGATAGCTGTAGGACATGAAGTAATTTGTAGGTTACTAAGGCAATAAAACTACAATGGAGAAAAGCAAAAATAGCTGCATTGTTTAGCACTAGCATCTCCTTGTTCCTTACCCAGATGTACAGGACAAGGAATGAATGCACAAAGACCGTCCAGTGTTCTGGGGCAAAGTACTTAGCTTCCTTCCTTATCAGGAGACAGTGATTCTAAAAACAGGAAGAAGGGTCAATGACTAGAGGAACTGCCCCATACCCCTCCTTTACAGTTGCATGCAGTGTGTTTTTCCGTGCTCCCTCAGGGCTGGTGCTAGAGTTTCACTCAGGACAGGACCATGCATACATGACACGTTCCAGGTCCTTAGAAAGTGTGAAGACAGTCTCAGCACACTCAGAGCTAAGCGAAACAAATTAGCTTATCAGTCTGTGGTGGAAAGCTGGAGATTGCTTCCTTACTTATCTCTAAATAACCTCCTATTAAGCTAAATTTGATAGAGAGAAAAATTCTGTCATCTGAGAAAAATTTTATAAAGCCGGTGAATCAAGTACAATTTTCTGTAATGAGTCTAATGAGCTGAAAAGGGCTGTTCTTCAGTTAGTAGTGTAATTTAGAAGACCCTGCTTTGCTGGGTTTATGTGTGGAAACTGATTTATTGATTAGCGCTGCTAACCTAATTGAAAAGGCTAACAAAATATCCTGAAAGTTAAAGAATTCCATGAGGTAGAGATAATAGAAACAATTTAAATATTTTATATTGATTTAAAATAAGTGCAATTAAATCTTTCTGGTACTTAGTAATTTCTTTCCTCTACTAGGATAAATGTGTCATGCCTCAACATTATTATTCACACAGCATAGTACAAAGCAAAATTGGCTAAGAATCTACTGTTGGTCTTCCCTAAGATGTGAAAGGAAGCATAGCTCAAAAAAGAGTTTGGGGTTACAAAGAGATTATTTGGAGAAGGTATATGCAATTTTACTTGCCCTGTGAGCTGCACAGGAAAATATTAATGTAGCTGAAACACAAAAGAGACATTCACACACAACCAAGATGAGGGGGACCTCCAAAAATAGCTCAGAGGTAAGAGATGACAGCAGCTCTGCAAGGCCCTTGCTACAGCGCTGTCTCTCTTGTTTCTTTCAGACCTCCCCAGACACCTGTACATTGTGTGGCATAAGCACAAGGAAAGCACCTTGTCTGTGTTCGTATTACATACAGACTTGCAAACTACTGCTTGATATTTAAATGATATGAAGCAAATGTCAGAAAAGAACCACAATATGATGAAATAATACTGAACTTGCACTTATAAAATGTGCATATCATGACTCATTTTCAAGCCATCATATCTTCTCTTTATCCAGCAATTTTCCTTGCAAGGAACCTTGCAATAACTCCTGAACCAACCAATATCGTAATGTATTTTCCAGAAAGAAAATAATAATTTACAAGAGGTCCCTTTGTGAGTGTTGAGCCACATACAACTTTTTCAGCAGTTCTTGTAATTTGGTTATGTACATTTTCATCACAGTGTATAAAATTAACTGATTCACCTTGATTTTTCTAGTTTTACCTGTAATATAGATCAGTTAAAACAAAGTTCTAGAAGAACTGTAATTCAGAGGTTTTGCCTTTATATTTAATGCAACAAACAAACAAAAGTCAGAGTAACATTAAAGTTGACATTTTCTGGATTGATTCAGGATTTGCGGCAACTTGCAGTTGTTTGGGGGTTTTTTTGTGTTATTGACTAACAGCAGCTGTTGGAAAATCTTGAACAGGATTTTGATGAAACCTTGTCACCACTCTGAAGGTTGTATTTGATTTGAGATGTAGCCAGAAATACTTTCACCAGAAGGTTCATTTCAGCCATTTAGTTTTCTATTTGGAACACAAGGACTTAAGGGTGGTGGTATGTTCTGTTAATAATCATTTTGTTCCTACTGGTAAATTTAGTTGCTGTGAGTTTTCTAAAAGTTTAAAAGTCTCCATGGCACGATTCCTGAAGTTCTAGGTTAGGTGAGGCCCTTTAATTAGGAAAAAAAATTGCTAACAGAATATCGTTGAGGAGAAGAACCCAGAATGGAATTTGTGTTTTTTGTTGGCCTGACAGTCATAGTCCTAATTTGTTGCTTAGTGCTTCAAGATCTAAGAAAAATGCTAGGCAAATTTTTTGAAGGTTGAAGTTATTATATATTAGTGTTTTGCCATGGAGTACAAAAGTAAAAGTAGAAATGCTGTGGAAGTGTGTTGTAACTTCAGAATTAAGTTAACAGTCTGAAATGTAAGAGGTATCCTGGAAGAACATAAGTGGTTTGTGCAAAATTAGCTCTGAATTTTAATCCTGACTGAAAGGCTGCCAGTTTTCATGTCAATCTCTTTATTTAATAATTTAATATTTTTTAACGAAAATAATGCACTATGAGCCCCAAGGCAAGTGAAGTCATGTGTTGCTCAGAAGCATTCTGGGACTTTAACATAAAGCCCAGCAATATTGAGGAAAGGTAATTCCACTACAATTAGTATTTCTAGTTGTTGCTATTCATTAGCAAATTACATTGGACAGGACTTATCATCAAAATCCTTTTCATTATTTCTGTCAAAGAAATGCTTCATATTTATCCTTATCCTAAATTCAAAATCTTTGTTTTCCACTGTACATATGGGGCCTATATTCTCTGTTGTCTTGTATCGTGTTACTGTTTATACGATTTATATAATTTCAAAGTGTATGTGAAAAGCAGAATGCTTGTATATCTTATTCCTGTATACAAAGAAGTAAATCAGGAGCATACATGTGCATGAAGATTACTTATTCTTGTTAATAACCCAATGATCATTGTTATCCTTGTGTAATTTTTTGCACCATTATAAAGAATTCTTTTCATTGACTTTCTTTTATTTGGGAAGTCTATTAAACCAAATATCACTGCAATTAGAAATAAAATTGCTTCATATACAATGAAAATAGCTATTTTGCAGTGCCTCTTCCTGTTCTTCTAATAATTTATTTACTTACTAATTTTGCATGAGAAAGAATATAACTGTCCTAATCTTCAGGGCATTATTCCACATGCAGTTTACAAGCCAAAGAAAGAAGATGTTGAGCTACAACAGGCTTTACTGTTTTTAAGGACACCTGTATATATATATATGTGTGTGTGTGTTTAAGCTAGTGATGTACTTGCAAGTAAATAAAGTGTATAAAGATTTAGAAAAGACTCCGAATATCTACTCCTCCCTACAAATCTGGCCATTATTAAAAAAAAAACCCCAAAACAACAAACAATCAAAAACCCCAGCAATCAACTTCCTGAAAAAAAATTGAGGAATGGGTTGAACATGTTAATAGGGTCTGGTCTGGATGCAACTTTTCTTCCAAGGTTCAGGTGTTACTAAAGCATTGAAGTAATTTGTGCTTCACAGCCATTAGCCACTGAACTGAAGACTAAAATCTTGCAGGTATATTTTAATTAGAGAAGCGCAATATGCTTCTTTGCACCAAAGACTGCAACTCTATGCTGACATTTCTTGAAGATGTATTCTGGAAGTTGTAATTCCCCTGCATTATATAGTATAGTTGCTTAACCTGTATTATTTAAACATTTTACAAGAATTCTTTAGCTTTGATTCTTCTTTGTATGAAATGAAACTCACTCTAGCACACTCTAAAAATTGACATTTGAGTAATAATATTTTTTGTAGTTGCTATTGCCAAATATAATATTCTGTTCTTTATTTAATAGCTGTAAACAACACAAGAGATCGATTTCACCATTTTTCTCTTGGAAATTTCCTCTTGTGTGTGATCCAGTTTTTCCATGTGTCTTTTTTTTTTTCTCTTTCTACATGAGATATCCTTTTTACGTGTCTCCTTTTAATCCATGCTGCAGAGAGGTACTTTCCCATAATTACATGGTGGTCAATGTGTCCACAAAAACAATAGGGAGACAGGCATTCTGCCCCACAAGGAATGACCTGGAGTCATTAAATGCTAACGCAAAGATCGTGAAGATGCAGATCAGTGAGAAAGTCCAGGGAACCAACCAGTCTTGTCCTATAACTATCATGACTGCCACCAGAGAAAGAGAGAGGAAAGCTGACGATCAGTCCTTTGGGGAATGTTTACACAAAGATTGAGAGCTGAGCTGGTGAGAGTGCTTTAGGAGGCAGGTGGAGCAGATGGATGGGAGTACCACTGATATCAGCACCTGGTATCTCCACACCGCAGGTTTGTACTTGGCCCTTCACCTTTCATTACATGAGGTGTTTCAGCCGCGTTCTGCTCTTGCAAACCTTTATCTGTGGCATTTTCTTTTCAGGGCTTTTTCTGCTGAGTTTGAGCCAGCACAGAAACCTCTATGATAGAGGTACACTATTACCCTGAGATGGATGTTGCTTACCGGATTCAATAGTTCAGGAACAAAATGGAAAGAAAGACCAGCTTCTTCCAGACATCCTCACCTTTGTTTGGAACTCAGTTTACCATGTTTTTCTAGTCTGTGTCAAACTATGTAACTTCACAGCAGGGACTGCTTAAGATTCCTTCTACAGAGTCTCTGTCACAGAATAAGACCGGGGGATGCTAATGCAAGAATGTTTTTTTAATAAATCAAAGATGTATCAGCTGTGAAATCTGATTTTCAGAAACTACTTCTAGTAGTAAAATAGTGAAGTAGCAAGTTCTTCAAGTTGCATGTGCTACAACAGTAAAAAAGTCCTGAAATTTATTCTCAGATTATCAGTTCTTCTTAAACTTAAAACAAAAACAATCAATTCCCCTTAATCCCTATAAATCTTTTCCTTAGAAAATGTTACTTCAGTTTTTCAAGTCTTCAGTTCACAAAGGAATAGGAATTAGCTTTGCAGACATAACAGATTAGTGATAGTGATCCTGCCAAATGTACTAAATTATTAATAATCAGCCCCTCCCTACACATCCAGATTTGAACTCACGAAAAGCCTTTATGAAAGCTCTGATACAACGATCTTGACAACGTATAAAAACTTTTTTTACTTCCCCCAAACTATTTTATCATTTAACCCTCTTCACTGTTTTACATTAATTGGGATATACATGTAGGAAAATATAAAAATAGATATTACCAGTTTTGCTTTCATGTTTTGGGAGGTGGCTAGCATTCTTAAATGCAGTAAAGTTCCACCAAAGAGAAAAAAATACAAAAGAAGAGAGAAAGTCAATGTTCTTTAATGATGTTCCAGTTGTCTTAGTTCTCAGAGCCTTGTTTGCAGACAGCCATGTCAGCACTCCAAGTAAAATAAACTTTATTGGCCTAAAGTGCCAATAGTGAGTGACTGTATTACAACTGCTGATATGCATATTCTGGTGCCAGAGACTGCTTAGACAGAATGAATACTGTTGTTATAAATTACTCTGAAGAGTAGAGAGAAAAAAAAAGTAAACACTTATGCTCCATTCTCAGGCAAGTGGCTACACTGAGGTTTATGCCTGTTAGATTTGCATTTTGAATGAGCTGTACTTCTTCTGTAGGGATACTGGAGCACTACTTAGAATTGGTCTTTCAACATTGTGTGCTGTGTTTCTCCCACATGAGTGCAATCTCTAAGTGTTGCCTCCTCTATCATCAACAGTGTCCCCTTAGGGAGATCACAGGAAGGATTAAAGAGGTTATTCTTATGATGAGAGTCATACTCTATTATCTTAACTCAAATTGAGGTTTTTTTCCCTCTGTAAATGTTTCATCAGTTTAGAAAGGATAATTCACAAGTGCAAAACTTTGATATCTTTGTACTGGGCAACAATATGTCTAGTCAACAAATATATGACAAAAATACAACTATAAAGCATACTGTTGGTTTCATTATCATGCAGCATAAACCCATCAAAGACTAGAATACTCCTAGTCACTCCCATATGTATTCATTTAATGAGGTGCTATTAGAAGATTAAAAACTAGTATGAATTAGTTCCTGAATTGTATAATCTAGACCTTAACGTATAGTTTTTTGCATGCTGTATGTTTATAAGTATTATTTATGAATATGAAATAAAAAATTGCAAGTTTCTATTCCACACTTTTGTAAGATGTATTTGCTATTATATGTCCAGAAATCTCTTCAAAGTTTCGCTTTACTCATTCACTAGATTGCATGTATGTGGAAGAAGCATATGTTCATGTGTTAACAGTTAGAGCAAGATTACATTATGAGCCACTCTCAGATTTTATTTACATTCCTGTAGGGCATTTATAAAATTATTCTAAAGGAGCACTATTTCTTGTACTGCATTTCTTCTCTCTTTCACAAAACAGCCTTCTCTGTTAAAACCAGCATACAGTTCTGTCAGGGCACAATCCTGATACTACTGAGATATCAGAGTCAACATCCTATTGCCTAGCCATCTGCCTCCCACAGTTCAGCCTTGAAACAAAGGACTTGTCCTGACCAGCTTCCCACTCTTTGTTCAGGGGCTTCCCTGTCATACACAACTGTGAAAATTGAAGTTTTCTTGTTAGCCCTGTGACCAATCCTATGTGTTTTCAATCCAACGTGAAGTTAAAGTGATATGACAGCAAACATAATATTCAAATAAAATTTATAGCCTAATACCGGTTCATAAAGACAGAAGAATCACCAGGATCAAATAGAATTAATGAGTTGTGAATGGATAGACTACCGTTAGTATCACATTGTTATAATCCAACAACGCTTCCCAGCTAACCACCAATGTTCTTCAAAGTGAAGTTTTAAAATAAGAGATAGATCTTCACTGCATATAGATCAGCATTCTTCTGCAGAAATTGGGAACCAGAGTCTTGTTATTTATTAATAATGCCTAACCAAGTAGGTAGCCAACTATACTGTTGTACTTTCTCTGCTATTGGAAACAGGACATGAAAAATCTCTTAAGATTGTCCTTCCCAAAACTGCAGTGCTTCACTCTGGACTTCTCTTTTGTTTATTCTTTTATTACTTGTTTTATTTACAGACACAGATTTATGTAAAGATTTTAAAATCTCATAAAATTGATAGCTTCTGAACTCAGACATGGAAATGTCAGTACAATGTGGGTTTAGCTCAGAAGTAGAACATCTTTGAAGATTACATGTGCTTATATTTTGGTTCTAACATTTGGACAAGGCTCAGACTACAACAATAAAAATAGCTTGGCAGCATCATGTAAGCCCAAGCCATCTACACCCAACTCCAGTAAATTTTCTGCCTTTGCTGATTAGTATTTTTGGGCCATTGCCACCCTGTATGGTTATTCTGGTATGGTCTCGCCAGTAAGGTATTTTAAATAGTACAACCAACATCTGCATCATTTAAAAAGTACATTTTCTTTTTGAGTCATGTAACCTACATTTATTCTTGTGGCAGCTGACATACAAAACTCGAGGCTCAGATTTGTCTTTCTGAAGTGCTGTCTGGAAGCTTGAGGCAAGAGTTAGAATTGTGAAGCAATAAATTTTATCCAGACTTCCATGATTAATAGACAAACAAAATGTTCTCTTTTTTTTTAATCTAATTCTGATATTAACAAATTAAATGGGTAAATCAATTTTTTTTCTAGTTAAAAACATTCCATTAAGCAGCCTTAGGTCTACCAGAAAGAAGCAAAGAATGTTATAGGTAGTATGGGTGCTCTACTGATAATGTTTTTTATTATATATACTGATTATAATTATGCTGTGACAATAAGTCTCATCCAAATTATAAACCATTGTCCTAGAATCTGCAGATGCAAGCATTGTGAAAAGGTTTCAAGTCTCCATAACCTCACAATTCTTCCAAATCTGTTTTTTATTTAATCAGTTCAGTAGCTTGCTCTTACCCACTACCTACCGTAGGGGAGGCAATTTTATTTCATAGGTTAAAATTAGCTATATGATTGCCTCAAAGCCGATACAAGTCTGTCAAGTGTATATAGCAGAACTTAAGTGAACTCTGCTCAGTTGACCTCCACATCAGATTCCCATGAATGCCCCATACATTGTAAGTTATGGTCTTGAAATAACCTAAAGTGCAATAAAATAATTAAAATTGCACATCTGCTGAAAAATGCGGTGACTTACTACATCTCATTTCCAAGCTCACCTGTGGCAGAAAAATTACAGGGCAAACTTTTAAAAAGGACACCTCAATTACAACTACACAATAATGCAAAAGGCAGAGCGTCAAGGTAAGTCCATGTCTTGATATATTTTCCCCTTTATACTTTCAAGCAGAAATATTTGTCCATGTCTTAAAATAAATGTAGGGCTTGGGAAAAGAATTCGGAGGAGAGCTATGGAAATTGAGCTCCTAGGTGAGTTACAGACTTAGACAGAGAAGTGAAAGTGTTCTGTACATTTCCTGCAGAGCAGTTCAGATGCGACAGAGAGAGGACATTTTGGGGAGAGAGAGGTGGGCTTCCATCTTCATGGCAACTGCCAAACTGTAGTTGAACTGAACATCTGTATTCCTATTCTGCACCCACATAACAATAAAACAGTAAAAATTATGCACATTAATGTCTCATATTATCTATATTTTTAAACTAGGTATGTAATATTAATATTCACAGATTTTGGTTTGTTTCTTTTTTTTCTTAAGGGAAAATAGTCAGACATTCAGTTGCTGAAAATCAGCTAATTTTTTTGTGGTGGTCTGCTTCTCTTAGCTCCAGACCCTGCAAATGCATATTTATAAAATCAGGATGAAAATCTGTTGAAAGAGAGTCCATCCTTAGCGCTTAGATCTTATTCACTTTTAGAGAATTGGTGTATTTAGGTATTGTGTAATCATATCAGCAAAATACAGAGGTGTAACATAGAGGGACGGGAGGGAGGAGCCCTGGGAGGCGGACTGGGCTTTGAGTATGCATACTGTTTCTCTACACATTTCTAAATTCAAGGCACTTGTTAATACTCATCCTTGTTCATAGACACTCTCTGTACAGCCCCCTATGTTTCAGTGAGTTTACAGACAAATGCTTAAATATACCAAAGTAAATAAAAATATAACAAAGCTAAATGTTAAATTTTGGCATCAAGGCATTTGCACTATAAAGAAGCAGTCATTGCCTGGTTTACTGAAGAGATCACTTTATGGAGAAGGATTTGGGGGTGCTGATTGATGAAAAAATTGACATGAACCAGCAATGTGCACTCATAGCCCAGAAGGCCACCCATATCCTCAGCTGCATCAAAATAAGTGTGGCCATCAGGTCGAGGGTGTTGATTCTCCCCCTCTATTCCACTCTCCGGAGAGTCCACCTGGAGTATTGTACCCAGTTCTGGAATCCCCAACAAAATAAGGATATGGAACTGTTGGAACTGGTCCAGAGGATGGCCACGAAGATGATCAGAGGTCTGAAGTACCTCTGCTATGAGGACAGACTAAGGGAGTTGGGGTAGTTCAGCCTGGAGATAAGAAGGCTCCAAGGAGACCTTATAGCTGCTCTCCAGTACCTGAAGGGGAGCTGCAAGAAAGCTGGAGAGGGACTTTTTATGAGGGCATGTAGTGGTAGGACAAGGGGGAATAGAATTAAATTGGAAGGGGGAAGATATAGATCAGACATTAGGAAGAAATTCTTCACAATAAGGGTGGTGAGCCACTGGAACAAGTTGCCTAGAAAGTTGTGGATACCCCTCCCTGGAAGTGTTCAAGACCAGGCTTCATGGGGCCTTGAGCAACCTTTCCTATTGTAAAGTGTCCCTGCCCATGGCAGGGGGGTTGGAACTATGTGATCTTTAAGGTCCCTTCCAGCCCAAACCATTCTACAACTCTACAATTCCATATATTCTCTTCATCCACATCCTGCCCACTTGTATCTATCACGTCACCCTTCTGTTATCTCAGGTGTAAGCAGATGTTACACTATGAAGATGCCTCATCTTCATTCCCAGAAAGTAAGTAAAAAAACCAATAAAAATGAAGGAAGGTGTGTGTCATTCTCTTTTCAATTCTCTTCTCTCGAAACACCAGCTCCCTGGTGCTACGTATTGTAGCAAGATGTGTTTAGCAGCTGAAAATCACATGTTGAAGTAAGAACTCTTTTCTGCCCTTTAAGAACAGGAGAAAGGTCATACAGGATGCCTCCAGCCCAGTATTTGTCCTGAAAAATCAGATATTGGTAGATGATTACAAGATCAGATGCTTATGACACCTTTTATTCCAGCAGTTACTAAATGGGGACTTTCTAAGCCAGATGTAGTTCCTTCATGTTTATTAATCCTTCTCTTGTAAGGAACCAAAAATTGAGAACTATACACAATAGTACTTTTATTTGGCTGATATATTTATGAAATGGAATTCAGAGGGTAGGATAATGATATACCCTTCAAGACATATTCCTATAGATAAAAAGAGAAGCTACTAATTTTTGTTGCTACTGTAGCTAGGCGGATGGCTCACATGAACATGAATTATAATAAAGATATTTTAAAACCTGCAGAGAGTATTTCCATTGCATGCTGCAACAGGCATAACAAACCTGTCTAATTTTGGCTCTGTATTGCTGTGGGAGAGGTGTTAATGACCTAGTGGAATTGAAGCTGATTACAGGTCTCATTAAACAAAAGGGTGGAGTAAGCATTCAAGTGCCCTGAGTGGTAAAACCAGCTGACAAGACCACGTTGAGCAAAGAAATACATGCAACTGAAAAATGGGTGTTCCCATTGTGTAAGTGATGGCGTAGGCAGCGGTCAGGGAGCTTCTGCCGAGGAACACACATGAGGCAGATGTTGCTTGAACAAGGACAGGGAAGCCTAAGGTTTTGCAGAACAGTTATCCAAATGCAAATTAGTCCTACTACTAATCATATACATGAGATATATACGTTCTCTTAAAAAGTCGTCAAGGAAAAAGTCCCATCATTTTATTTATGCTGGCAAAGGAAACCACTTTAGATAGTCTCAGATTTCAGCTACTAGCTAACGAAACAGTAAACAACTTTCAGTAAACCCCTTTAGTACACCTCCTTGACTTTTTTTTTTTCTTCATCGGCTTACATTTCTGTAGGAGTCTTAAGATGTACAGTGTTTATTTATCTTCCTACATTATTTATCCTCCTACAATACTTCAGTTACTCTATCTGTAAAATTGAGACCACAGAGAATTTTTCTGGAAAGAACTAGAACAGCATTGATTAAACATGCGTTAAAAATGCAAAGTATTAATTATCCCTAGTCCACCTGCCCACTTTCATAATGAGGCCTGTCTGTCAAGAAAAAAAAAAGCCTAATACTTTCTTTAATTAATAAACCAAGTTACAAAATAATAAAACAACAGCAACAAAATTCTTAAGGTTTGTTGGAACATATAAGCAAGAATAATAAAGGATAATAAAAAAGCACTTATTTGCTGCATATACATTTATTCTAGGAATGGAGTTTTAAATACTATTATGTCAGTGAATCTGTAATAACAGAAAGAAATGGAATTTTGTATTTCACATAGTGTTCCCAGCTTTGGCAGATAAATTTGATAAAGCTTTGGAACACAGAAGTACCTCCTAATGGAATTTACACAACTGCTGTCTCCATGGGGCTTCTGAACACGTATTGTCCAGGGAACATTTCATAGAATCATAGAATCACCAGATTGGAAAGGACCCACCAGATCATCTAGTTCAATCATTCTTTTCAATCACTAAACCATGCACCTCAGCACCTCGTCCACCTGTCCTTTAAACACCTCCAGGGAAAGTGACTCAACCACTTCCTTGGGCAGCCTGTTCCTGTGCCCAATGACCCTTTCTGTGAAACGTTTGCACATGCTTGCTGGAACTAGTTGGTTAGTAAGCGGATGTACATAGTAATAATGTTGTGTGTATATGTAAAAACTCAACAACGCATTCAAAATTATACCTAATTCTCTTATAATGTTACATCTTCAGTGCACTTTGATATCAGAAATTCATTAGTTCTGATGATAGTCCTGTGAGGAATATGGGATGTCTTTAACAGGATGTTTTACAGAGCAGAAAAACTGAGCCAAGGTGCCTTGCTAAAGAGAGCATGAATGGGTAACACCAGCAAGACGCTCTCTATGCGTGTTTCAAGTTAACTAGCCAGTGCTGCCTCCCTGGGAAGCTTAATTCCTAGATTGTACCTTCTGTGCCTTGTGGCATTTTCACTTCAAAGGCTCCCTGAGTGACACCTGGCTTGCAACCAATGATTTGTTTCATCTGTGCACTTCACACTCTAACAGGATAAAGCATAGATGAAGCTGACCCACAGAGACAGGCAGGAAGTCTCTGTCCCATGCAGCAGGTTTAGTCACTGCTATGCAGACCTTGTAATGTGGTTACAGAACCAGCTTAGAAGGTTTTTCTGCTGATTCCATCCTAATGACTAAGCCTGCCTTTATAGAAACTATGCCCAGGGCTTTTTTCCCTTCAGCCAGAACCCTAGAAAGAATGTGGGTAGGATTCTTCCTAAATGCATCCAGAAAAAGCTTCAGAAGCTAAACAGTTCTAACTCTTCAAGAGGGCATTTTTTGCATCAGTCACAGTACCTGGAGAGATCATGTCTTGTCCTCTGCAACTGCTTTTCCTGCACCAGGATGACAGAAGCTTGTTTAACTGTTGCAAGTAGCAAGTAGAATGCTAAACATCTTCCCAGGGACCAGATCTACAGTCTACAAATCAGACTACTTCTATAGATTTTACCAAGCTAGTAGCTATCAGTGGCAGTGAGGACTGGCAGTAATCAAGCTTGGTTTCCTACAAAATTCTGACTTGTTGGCTACCGACGTTGATAGCTGGGACAGACAACCTTAATAGACATTTATAAAGATTTTACTGTATAAAACACTAATGTCTTGCACTTCAGCTTTTTCCACAAGCACAGCTGTTTATAAGAAGTTCTGCTACATTCTGTCTATCTTACACATTTATCTTTACCTTTAGAAGATAAAGACCTTTACCTATCCTTCCTACCTATCCTTCTGTCCTTCAGACCCTTACCTATCAAACCAGCATTGACTTTACCTTCATCCTATATAGGGCTAGACACACACTGAACGTATTTACATATACTTTGTTTCCTTAGGCAAAGAGGCAAAAATACTAATAAATACCTTATTGTTTTCTCTAGTCTGACTAGAGATGGGTACATTACTTGTTAAGCTTTCCAAAGAAAATTTCTGTCTATTATTCTGAGAAAGGGAAAGAAAGGTGGAAGGGTCAAGTTGGTGAAAGAGGCTGTGTACTTTCCTTTGGAGAGCTGCCACTGAATGGTCAATGCATGTTTTTATGAACGCAGAAAGTTAAGCTCATACACAGCCAGGTTTTATTATCTGGTTTAAAGCAAACATATGCAAAAGCAGTGAATCAAAGCTAACAGGTCGAAATAAATTACAGTACATGCTGTCTATTGATAATAAACAATTGCATACATGGATGAGTTCTTTCCTGCAATAATTTCTTACGGCAACTTCTTTCATTGACTGCATGTACATCAAAGCTGTAAGAATTCTATCAGAATGCAATGACCTACTGTGCAAACATCAGCTTTTGAAGAGGGCTTTTGTTTACTGGTTGCTCTTTCACATAGCTCTTTAAGATCTTTTTCATTTACAGCAACCATTTAAAAATCTTTTCCTCTGTTTCAATGTATTGACTCAGTAATGTACCTGGAGAGATGGTTGTAAGAGAATGACATGAAGACCATCACACCTGGGAGATAATATTTGTCAAAGAAGCACTCTGCTTAGGAACTTAATGGGATTTACAAACAACCAGTGAAGCTGTGACTCTGCCTTTCTAACAATGAACAAAATTTTGCCTCTTAGAGCCATTGTTTGGACAGTAAAAAACACTTGGCCCTACTGCACATGAAGACTTTCTAAAGTTTACATAAGACAAAACTGTGAATAAGAGCAGACATGCTAAAAATTAGCAGAAGGCTAATTTTATGTGCTTTTCATACCTCTTGAGGCTGAGGATCCAGGCTGGTGTGACAGAGTTTGATGAGAACTGTGTTTGTAGCAGTGAACATCCAGCCACATCTACAGCACCTCTGAAATAACAGCTATTCAGGGTCTCTGACTGTATAAAAGGCCTTCAGGTAATCTGACATAACTCCAGAGAAAATCAGAAGGACAAGATCAGAGAAGATTGTTAACTCATTTTTTCCCGAAGGAAAAAATCATATCATAATTTTTCTCAAGAACTTTTCTGGGGGTCCTGGTGGACAAAAAGCTGGACATGAGCTGGCAATGTCTGCTTGCAGCCCAGAAGGCCAATGATATCCTGGGCTGCATCAAAAGAAGCTTTGCTAGCAGGATGAGGGAGGGTACTGTGCCCCTCTACTCTGCTCTGGCGAGTCCACACCAAGAATACTGTGTCCAGCTCTGGAGCCCTCAACACAAGAAAGACATGGACCTTTTGGAGTGGGTGCAGAGGAAGGCCACTAAAATGATCAAAGGCCTGCACGACCTCCTCTATGAAGAGAGGCTGACAGAGATGGTGTTTTTCAGCTTGGAGAAGAGAGGATTCCAAGGAGACCTTATTGCAATCTTTCATTACTTAAAGGGGGCTTGTAAGATAGACGGTGAAAAACTGAAAGAGGAAAAGTTTAGGCTACAGATTAGGAAGAAATTTTTTTTTTTCACTGAGGGTGGTGAAACACTGAAACAAGTTGCCCAGAAATGTGGTAGATGACCTGTCCCTGGAAACATTCAAGTTTAGGTTGGATGGGGCTCTAAGCAACCTGATCTAGTTGAAGATGTCCCTGCTCACTGCAGGGGCGTTGGACTAGATGACTTGTGAATGTTCCTTCCAATCCAAAGCATTCTATGATTCTATGTTTCATATTTTTCTACTTCTACCAGTTAATTTTAAAAGGTCATTGCCAATGTATTTATTGGCAGTTGAGGAGGATTTTTGTTTTGTTCATTTTCTGACTGTCAATAGAAATTAAAAAGGTTTCTTTAGATTTTTCTTCAAATTATTGAAGAACATCTGAAGAATTGGATCAGATCAGTTTTAAAATAGTGTCTGAAGTAGCCTCTTATGGTCTGCCATCTTTGACAACTCTCTTTGGCTAAGCAGTCTTACATGGTATTCAGATCAATGAGAAACATTTTGTTTTTTAAAAAAATCCATATTGGTTGAAATGCTCAAAGCTGTCTAGAACTATTTTAATACATGATTACCATAAAATTTAATTAAAACTGTAGAGCTACATCCCTAATTTACGTCTTACAGTAGGATTGTCAGTGTCTGCAATTGCAAAATTTTTGCACTATAAAGTGAAGTTTAATAAGGAATTACCTTTTTCAAATAGCTCAGCTGAGAACTAAATGTGAGCAAGCACAGGTTATAAAATGATCTCCATTTCAACCTTCTTGATTTAGATTTTTCTTTTAAAGAAATTCTAGGTTTCTATTAAGAAAACAGATTACACAACAGCATCAGTATACTTAAGAATTTTCACAATCAAAAGAAAACATTAAACATTAGTAAAATGAAGAAAATTCAAAGGGAGTTTTACAAGACCCAAAATAGAAATTTTGAAAACAAATGTTGAAATACAGACACCTAACCCAAAGCAGAATTTCCAGTCTTCACTACTTTTATAAGTTATTTGTAAAGTCTTAACACTTTGTAAACAGACTTTTTATATAGAACGGAATTTTTCACCTATTTAGAGACATAAGCTCTCAGATGATAATCAGCTTCATAGAGACAGGACAGGCAATCAGCAGGGTGAACAACATGGGAAACAGCTGTACAAAAGCAAACTGAAAGGGAGAGGTGTCCTTAGAGAACTCAAAGGGCTGAAGAACTCCCCTACGAGGACAGGCTGAGAGCTGGGGTTGTTCAGCCTGGAGAAGACAAGGCTCTGAGGAGACCTTATAGCAGCCTTCCAATACTTAAAGGGGGCCTACAGGAAAGATGGGGAAGGGCTCTTTATCAAGGAATATAGCGATAGGATGAGGCGTAATGTTTTTAAGCTGAAAGAGGGTAGAGGTAGATTAGATATTAGGAAGAAATATTTGACTGTGAGGGTGATGAGGCACTGGAACATGTTGTCCAGAGGAGTCTTTCTATCCTGGAACATCTCAGCTCTTGACAGACCACAGACACAAAATTAGCAATTAGGGCTAATTTTGCAGTAGTTTAGTAAAACATTTATATTCTAATAAGTGTAATGATAATCACATATGTAATATATATTCTCTCTTTTAGAAGAATAGTCTGAAGATTTATGAGTCACTTGTTTTGTACTACTTTTCCCCATTATTAATATGAACTTCATGCCATTCTTTATCTATATAAAAATGATAAATACTGCCCTAAAGAACATGATGAGAATTTTGAAGGATCACATCAAATAAACAACAAACTCTACTTTCGGGGTTGGTTTCATTATTTGTAGAGAAATGCAGCAGTTAAACTAAGATTTTTTTGGCTCCCCAGTGGAATCTACACCAATTTAAAGGAGATTAAAAATATTTAAGCAATTAGAAAGGATGCTATTCTATGAGCTACATTTGTACCCCTGTGTGTTCCATAGTCAATGTGGTGCCTTGACATCTGTAGGTATGTGACAAAGTTCTCTGTTCAGTAAACTGAATTGAATGATAAGAGAAAAGGATAGAACCAATCAAAAAGCTCAAACCAGAGCAGGATCTTTCAAGTTATTTAATGAGATATCCAGTGAAAAGGAGTATTTGCTGGTGGTATATTTAGTCTACAGCATGCCAGGTATGGCATGTCCCCAAATACTCCTGCACATTCTGACTGATGTAAATCCTAGAGTAACTTGTGAAAGGAAAAACCTTTCAAAACCAGTTCAAGAATCTGTCACGCTCTGCAGACCTGAAAGCATCATTGCGGCTACAGAAATCTATGTATGTTAGCTATATCACCATGACTTGATAACACCACTGAAATTAGCCATGGGGAAAAGGTGCTTTTTGTCCTCTGTCAGCAAGAAAAGCATTACAAATAGTTAGGAATTGTAGAATAATTACGCTAACTGCCTTTCCTTGTTGTTGTTGTTTTCTTTCTGCTAGAACAACTAGTGAAATAGTTAGAAATAAAGGCATTTAAATGGCAAAATTTCCTCAGAACTTTCATTTTAGTCTGCTTGTATACTCAGGTTGACATCCGTGCTCTGAATATATTTGTTTTATTCAGTTAGTATTTTAATTTTAATAAAGAAAGCATTTAACTTATATTTTTTAATCAGGATTTTCTAAAAATCCTGACTTATTTTCCAAACTATATGAAATATCTGTAAAAGGAGAAGTAGGTGATAAAACATTTTTTG
Organism: Phaenicophaeus curvirostris; assembly: GCF_032191515.1. Classification (NCBI taxonomy): domain Eukaryota; kingdom Metazoa; phylum Chordata; class Aves; order Cuculiformes; family Cuculidae; genus Phaenicophaeus; species Phaenicophaeus curvirostris. The sequence continues at coordinate 20,065,176 of NC_091392.1, forward strand.
TAGACTTGAAATCAAAAGACATATTCATTTGTCAGCAACAACAGAAGAAGATATGGTAGCTGAGGCTAAAAGTGGATGAGTGGATTATTTTCAGTTGTAATTTGGGGAATAGAGTATTTATTTATTATGCATAGTCTCTCCAGGAACACAGAACAGGTTGCCTAACAAATTCACAAGATAGTCTTGTAGAGATGATTGTATTCTGAACTACCAAAAAATTGATTTGTTCTGGATAGGAAGATAAGTTTTATCCTATTTTATTACTATAAACTTCTGAAAATATGCTAGGTATGTTGTACCCATACCTCTGCTTCATTTATGATGATGAATAGAAGTATAACATAAATCTTTGCTTTTTATCCACAACTATTTTCACTTAATTACATCATAATATTAACAGCAAACAGAAGCATAAACACATGGGAAAGCTAACACATCATTACTCTGAATAACATCAGTGTCTTAAGTTTTTAGCCAATAGTTAAAATAATAAACTGCAAGATAAAGAGATTGCTTTCCTGATGAATTAATGCTTCAATTAAATAAGTCTTTATAAGTATCTCATCGCTTATTCAGTTCTCCAGATTCAGGTGAAAAAGTGATTGCCTTAACAGGATACTTTACCAAGTAGACCATGCAGTCTATAAGTGAAAAGATTTTCCTTGTTACCAGCAAGGCTTCTAAAACTATAGTTCATATTGTCTAAATAAGAAAAGTTAAATGATTTTCCAAATGTGCATTCTAGACCGCAATAGAAATCATACAATGGCATAATTCCCAGAAATCACCAGTGATACTGGAAACGAATGCTGAGTGATCATTTTAGAAAGTAGATGCACGACTTCTTCTGGAATTAAAAAATAATCACCTCAGTATATTTAGGGGGAACTAGTAAAGCAAGTCATTTGTCTGTCAGCAATAATTTTGGATGCTGAGACTTTGACCTTATACTATTTTTTTTTCTTTATCTGAAATAGCAAATTGTGTGCTAAATGTCTGCATGTGTGTGACAGTGGGTAGCAGAGACACAATGAATTTTACAATTTTGTTGGCTTGTGAAAATCAGTGAAAAAGTGTTGGCTTTGCAAAATATTACTCTATTATACCAAGCAGGATTTATTGCTAACTTTGTTGCTTCTGTGTTTACATTCACACTCCAGACTGATGTCTCAGTGTTATTCCTCAGAGATGTCTGGAAGTGTAGAGAAAGAATTTTATACAATGATGCATTATTAGGTCTCTCAGAACTCAGTAACTTGGCAAGGAGGTTTTCTGTATCAGAAGCATATTGTTGAAAAGTCAGAGAAAGGAAACAGCACAAATATAAATCTCAAGCCTAGAAAAGGAAATATCAAATTAAGACTGAAATCAACTTGTGATTTTTTCATATGTGTATAAAATCACAATGGATGTGATACAAACTTGGCAGCTGTAACTGTTCAGTCCTTCTCTCCTTTCCCTCTTATCTTGCTTTTTATGTTTTGCAAAATGCCTTGAATGCAGTGACTCCAGCTCATAATGAAGGGATGAAACTGCCCTTTGAGAAGTCTCTCCTGAGTTTGGGAACAGTAGACAGTACTGCAGACTGAAAGGGCTGTAACCTTAAGGTTAACTTTTTACATCCTCCTCAAGGAATAGTCTCATCTTTATTTCATTTTCTTCATTATAAAAATCCCTTTTATTTCTAATTGTTGCATCACAGCACGTGGAACAGTATTAATCGTACCATAGAAAAAGTTTCTTACATATAGATTTCATTTAGCAACTTCTGGCAATAAGGGTATCTGAGATGGATAATGGTGTGCTTAGATCAAAGTCTGTGCATGTGAGAAAATGAATACAAACCTGATCTAACCTTACATAAAGTTTTCAGGCATAATAGTGGTGACAGCAGTGTACCGTTTCCTGTTGAAGCCTTTTACCTAGAGACATCCCCTTGAGTAGGCAAGGCGGGCTTTAGCATTTGATGAGAAACACTATGAAAAGAAGCAATGTGACTAAGAAAACTCCTATAACAAATTATGTAGAAGAGGCAAAGCTTAGGACATCATCTCTATTTCATAATATTTCCAGATTTCCTTTGGACATATATTTTAGTGCTTAGAACTTAACGTGGAGATCTTGAGATTATCGTTTTCTGCCTATCAAGCATGTGGTTTAACCTGGGTTTGGTATGCAAGATGAGTATAAGTGAAAGCTTTACAGATAAGTGCTTTTCAGTGTCACCAAAGTAGGTAGGAAACAACTTATAACTGAGTTGGTGAGAGAAAGGAAAACAAAAAAAAAAAAGGAAGCTAAATAAGAAATAAGAATGAGAAAAATATCATACTTACCAGCATCCTCTTTCTGTGCTTGAGTTGCTGCTTTCTTCAAAGCAGTGGTGTGTTGGGCACTAGCAATATTTGAGAAACTATAGTGGAAAAGAATAACACTGAATGGAATCACAATGCTCAACATACATATATGAAGTGTTCCGTAAAAAACTGGCAGGCACTTGACAACTTTTGCTTGACTGCATAATGGTTAAAGGCAATCATTTTGATCAGCTTTTGCTATACAGATATATAACCCATTAACATCGACACAGATAGTGAATAGCTTTTTAAACTGTTTTTGCATTCTCCCAGGATGGCTGCATTCTTTGGAGTTAGTGATAACAATTGCATAGTGTTTGCTGTGAGAACACATGCCAGTAAGATCAGAGGATTCTTCTAATTGACTTCAAATACAATAATCTGAGCAAGTGCTTCCTGTAAACACCACAGCAGTATTTTTTGCTCTACACTAATAGCATATCTCTAACCTCATATGAGGTCTTTAGATGGGCCGAGTCAATTCATTATTTGCCAAAAAAGACAGAGATCAGTGCAATCCGGTGCTGCTGCCAACATGGCACCACCCTGTACTTTTGTTTTATCATTAGCTCAGAAAGAAATGTGAGCTCAGAGAGAAATGTGAAGGTTTTGTTTGTTTTGTATTTGAATGTTATATAGTCCAAAAGGCCATGCTTACAGTAAAAGACTTATTGTTACTGGCTGCAAAGATTAGAAACAATTAGCTTTATTAAGGCAAAACTACTCTACATGCCTGGGTTTTAAGCCAAGATGTACTTTCTGTGACTATTCACACATAGCTACGACGAGTTTGATTTTCTCATAGTTCAGCATGGATAGAAACATGAAACGATCTATTTTCACTATGGAGGTTTGTTGTGAATTTTTGCTTTAATGTGCAATACTCTCCTACAAAATACAGACATGTAAATTTTATCATACCAAATACTAATGCCCTAAGGAGAGAATGAAAGCATTTCAGATATCAAGGTAAGACTGAATGTGGGAAAGGATTAGATATGGGAACTTTTACTAGGTTCCTTTGATTCCACTTTTAGTATCAAATTAGTCATGACCATGCATGACACAAGGAAAGGCAAATTATATTTCCATTTCTTTTTTTTTTTTTCACATAGCACTGAGAAAATATAGATCAGTACTAGGAATACACAATATAAGCACTGGTAACAGCCTGTCTTTCACAGAGATAATCAACTTAGAAATGCACATAGCAAAAAAGTCAAAAGAAGCCAAAAGAAGTCAATGAATTTCCAACTGGCTTCAATTAGCAGTTTTTAGATGAAGTATAATATTAGTTATATGCAGCATAATGGCAAGCTGTAGAGCTAGCTCTTTCCTTCAAACACATCAAAGAAACCAAGTACTTTATTATTAGTCTCTTCTAATGAGTTCAGCACGAGCAGAGAAAGTTCAGTAGAAAAACACAGTTCTGCTGTGGAGTTCAATTAATGTAACTGAGACATAGGTAAATGCATGGTAAGTTTCTGGTTTTAAAGCTATTAACTGCTCCTTGAGTTTACATGTCATACTTTATGTCATGATTGAAACCTTAAAAGACTCATGGACTCACTTTACAATCATAGAATCATAGAATAACCAGGTTGGAAGAGACCCACCGGATCATTGAGTCCAACCATTCCTATCAAACACTAAACCATGCCCCTTAGCACCTTGTCCACCCGTGCCTTAAACACCTCCAGGGAAGGTGACTCAACCACCTCCCTGGGCAGCCTCTTCCAGTGAATAATGACCCTTTCTGTGAAAAATTTTTTCTTAATGTCCAGCATAAATCTCCCCTAGCAGAGCTTGAGGCCATTCCCTCTTGTCCTGTCCCCTGTCACTTGGGAGAAGAGGCCAGCACCCTCAACTCCACAACCTCCTTTCAGGTAGTTCTAGAGAGCAATGAGGTCTCCCCTCAGCCTCCTCTTCTCCAGGCTAAACAATCCCAGCTCTCTCAGCTGCTCCTGATAAGACTTGCTCTCCAGCCCCTTCACCAGCTTTGTTGCTCTTCTCTGGACTCGCTCCAGAGCCTCAACATCCTTCTTGTGGTGAGGGGCCCAGAACTGAACACAGGATTCAAGGAGCGGTCTTACCAGTGCCGAGTACAGAGGGAGAATAACCTCCCTCGACCTGCTGGTCACGCCATTTCTGATACAAGCCAAGATGCCATTGGCCTTCTTGGCTACCTGGGCACACTGCTGGCTCATGTTCAGTCGCTGTCAACCAACACCCTCCACTCCCTCTCCTCCAGGCAGCTTTCTAGACAGACTTCTCCCAGTCTGTAGCACTGCACAGGGTTGTTGTGCCCCAAGTGCAGGACCCGGCATTTGGCCTTGTTAAACCTCATGCCATTGGACTCAGCCCAGCGGTCCAGCCTGTTCAGATCCCTTTGCAGAGCCTCCCTACCCTCCAGCTGATCGACACTTCCACCCAATCACTACTGCAAAAGTGTACTTATTTGAATTCTACTTGGGAAACACAAAACCTTCTTGACACTATGGTCTGGCAAAATGCAAAAAGATTTTTTTCCCTCAGAAGGTATTCCAATTTTCAGCTATAAGTTCTAGCATCCTAAAACGCTTCTCTGACATTGACCCTTTGGATATGGAAAAGAATAACTACCTCCTTTACACAGACATTAAAGAGTGGGATCACTGTACAGAGTATGCTGTGAGATTGGAGCCTGCTGAAGTCAATTTCTATAGATCTTAACTTAGCATCTTCTCTGCCTTATCCTAGATTTGCTAGTGAGCATTTTAAGAAAGTCAGTATATTCCCCTTATGCAGCCGGTCAGCAGAGAGAGAAGCCCCTGACTTCCTGGCAGAAGTGGAACTAAAGCTCTGCTGCTTTTGATTTCCTCTGTCTTCAGCAGCTGACAATGGATGTCGCTGGAGAAACTTTGAACGTGGTTCTTGCCTGTTAGTCTGGAAAGCATCCCTGTTCAAAATGGCATTTGTTCCATTATCAGTAAAAACATATTTGTTGGTGACAAAGATGAATATAAGAAAACCCATCAAGGCTGTTTACAGCTTGGGAAGTATCTGCAACTTTGCTGCCTACAATATCAAATAACTACAAAACAGAACATAAACTTCCTTTTTCCTACTGAATGACATCTTCTTTTACGTATTTTCCACTGATGAATTAAAATACATTTCCTCAACATCATGGCAACTACAAATTTTAAATGGGAGAAACACAAGCCAGTACAACGCATCTGTACTGATTTGTACTTGAACAGTCTCTTGCTATTTTATCTTTCCTATTGGTGTTATTTCAGAAAATCAGCTGTGCCCTCTTTTGGGATAAAGTGGCTGTCATATTAGATGCTACCTGCAAAAGCAGAAGAAACAGATAACATTTCTTTGGTTTTATTCTGGCACACAATATTTACGGGTCTGAATATGTTTTGAAATTATACATTTATTTGAAGAAAAACTTTTTTTCTACTAAATGGCTGTTTTACTGTCTGTCCAGTTCAGGATGTTCAGATAGCTTGAGATGTACATTCTTTAACTAATCAACAGAATTGTAAATCAATAATCAGATTAGTAGCTTCTTACAGAAAGCAAGAGATTTGCTCTCTCTGACTGATAGCAGTCATTTAGCTCATAATTAAGTGACTCCTTTCAGAAGACTGAAGATTACAGTGATATGTACACCACAGCATTCTTTTCTCCTTAGGTATCTTTTCTTGCTCTTTATTTCAACTTGGATGGTACTGTATGACTTACGTGTCTGCTCCCTAGATCGCTCAACAAACCAAAGAAAGTGTGATATCTACTTTTTAAACTGATAGAATTTGGCATTCTGAAAGAATCTCTCAGTAGGAAGCCTCCCCTGCTGAAATATGTCACTAGCCATCTCTCCTCATTATCCAAATGGCCTTTTTGATGAATGGCAGCAGCAGTCTTTCCTTGTTAGAGCTAGTTAGCTGAATGCTCATCATTATTATTTTAGCATAATTATCTTCAGGGTTAGGTGAAGGCAGACTGTTCTCCATTAATGCTACAATACTTCTGTTGATTTTTGTTCACAACTGTTAGCACCAAGACATGAAAACAGATTGTGAATACTGAAAAACCCCAATGCATTGCTTAGTCATGCAGAACATATAAGATTTTTTTTTTCATTTCTTCCTTTTTCAGAAGGTATCACTTTAAAAATTCTTTGAAGTGTGCAAACTCGTAGTCATGACAAATCAAATGCTATTAAACTGCTGAGCAGGAAGAAATGCATATATTTTCAGTAATGCTTGTACCTCCCCAACTTGATTAAACTAAACATAATCTCCTGATGTCATTGCACATCTGAGAAAGGGAAGAGAAAAGGAAAGACATGGGTAAAGGTCATTAGTTAAGAAATGTGAAGTGATTATGTTACCTGAAGTTATAACAATGGAAAGGTTTCGATCACTTGAGGTTTTTCTTCAAGTAAAGGGCGGGACCCAGGGACGGAAACCTCTGTGCTAATCTCTTGATGAGATAACATGTTACATGTCCCCTTACTACAAGACTTCAGTCCACTACTGTGGACTGCATGGCTGTTATGTAAGCTGTTATTTGAATTATGAAACTGAGATCTGATTGCAGTTTGCTCATGGGGAAATAAGCCTCAGAAGGTCTATTCAAATTTTCAGAGAAAGCACTTCTTTGTGGTTCTCCCATATTTTATTATATTTTCAACGTAAGCCTGTCAGATTAGCTGCAGAAGGGAAAGGTCCCCATGTGCTGGATCCTGATGGGGTACAGGGAGAAAGGGGAGGAAAACAGGATGTCCAAGAGGCTGGATCTAGTTACATATGTTATGTAGTGAAGTCTGGGTAAAGGTGAGGTGGGATTATTTTAGTTAGTTGGGGTGTTCTAGCTTGACAAATTGAGATTTCTTTTCTAAGTTCCTGATTTGAACATACGTGCTTCAGTTCTCTGCATGTGAGCAAGACGGGACATTCCTCAAGAGAAGCTTGTTTCACTTGGTTTCCATTTGTTATCACACTTCTGTCAGAGCCCTGAATTTTAACCTAAGCAGACACAAACCTCATCTCTGCTTTCTGCTAGTCCACCTTCTCACAGTCCGGCCATCTTCAAGTTTTGGAATGACTATGTCCAAGTGATGTCTGTTTTTACGTACCATTGTCATCTGTTTGTTTCAGTGAATGAAACAGGTACATAAAGCGCATATGAGCTGTGAGTATGAAATACAGCCTTGTTCATATGGAAGTAGGCTGCAGAATTAATTCAACACAAAGCCTGCCTGAGCAGAGCAAGTGTCCCCACTGCAGAGAGGCTGCAAGAAGGAGGGATCAGGGAAGGCTGAGAAGTCTGTATGGAGCCATCAACTGAAGGCATTGATTCAAGTATTAGAAACATACATCAGGGTAATAAACTTGTTTCAGAAATTTGCAGGACAGCCTCCACCCACTTTAACTGCTTTTTTCATTACATGATTTAAATAAATATTTTTAGTTTCAGTAGGAAGCTATGAATTATTCAAATGACAGTTCTGAGGCAATGTATTCAGATGCAAAAAGCACTTTAAATTGATTTTGAAACTATCAGCAGTAGAGAGGAAAAATGGTAGGTGGGAGCACAAACTGGCTTATAAAATATTTACACAAATAATTGTATATTTCATATCTTGATGGACTTATATTTTGTGTCTCCAATTACTAATGAACATTAGTTGTTCCTGACACTGACTTTAATTAAACATGTCTTCAGTTCATAAACATGGTGAGTAACAAGTTGCTCATTGGAAAAAAATTATCATAATAAAAAAAAAAGAAAGAAAAACATTGCATTAAGCAGAAAAAAAAAGAAAATAAACTAATTCACTGTGTAGTCATTTTATGACTTACAATGTAGGAGTATTTAAAGTTGAATTGTAATCCAGTGAGTATATTACGTACCTTGTGTTACTGACAAATAGTGTTGCAGTCATTGTTGCTGAGGAAGACCTTATGTTATTTAGTTCTGCCATACTGTACGTATTTTCCTGAGCCATTTATATTAGGAGCAGCTTTTGTGTGCCACATAAGTGAACCTGGCTGTAATCTGCAACTGATTTACTGCTTTTGCCTGCAGGGCCATCATCTGTGTTCTTAGCGGAACTAGTAGACATACCAGCTTTGACATAATGTACAGGAAGTTTTTCTCACAAAAATCAGGTTTGCCAAGCCCCGAGGTCGTCAGTCAAACAGAGTCACATTGACTGAGTGAAAACTGAGTAGTTCTTGGGGTCTGGCCCACTATTTAACATCAGATTACAAGCTTCTCTTATTTAATAAAAATTTAAAGGATAGCCTGAAGCTCAGAAAGCCATTGTGCACATGCCTGTCTTTAAGCATGTGTGAAGTCCTGTTGATTTGAATATGAGTACTTCCTGCAGCAGAAGGCAATGGGAAGTTTATGAAAAGTATGTCTAAGATCAAATGTCCTCTTCTTTGGTCTTGATCCCCTTGTGAGATCTGAATACCGTAGTATTTTTTCAAAAAATCTTGAGATTATAAAGAGCCAATGTTCCTACCACAGAAAAAAAGCACTTAGCTAAAAGTGGAGTCCTAATTCAAAGGCTATTGTGACTTGTCACAGTCATCTTTTAAATGCACAGAAATTTTGCGGGATGAACTCCTGACTTGCATTCAAGTTCTGTGTGTAATAGTTCAGACACTTGATTTGGATCTCTTGGAAAATTTATTTATTGCTATCACAAAACATGAGTAAGAGATTGGAAATTAAGCATTCAGGAAAAGGATGCATTGGAAGAAAGAAAAATTATAAAGTAGATACTTAGGCAAAAATTCTTCAGGCAAAAATAATTTTCATGTTTATTAAAAAGGATATGCAGCAAAAATTCCCACTAGTGCTCTTATGCCTCTTATGCTTTACTCTGCTTTCAATGACATAAAATTCCCACAAGGAACACAAAAACAGGAAACTAAGGGAGAAAATAAACAATTATCTACTTATCTTATTGCTGTCACTATGGTGTCTGAATACTTTCTGTAAAATATGCTTGTTTGGTAATCACAGATTTTTTAAGGTGCTTTGTAACTATCAAATGGAAATTTGAAAAGATCAGAGTTGGAGGTTTAGAAAGAGTCTGTTTTCATTTAGAAATAAAGGAAAATGAAATTCATATTTGTGAAGGATTACAACTGAGTGTTGTAGAAGCATATGAATAGTTGTTTTCCTCTGATTTCTTAATATTACAATGTATAGGAGAAGAATTAATTCTGTCATGATACCATAAAGGTAATTTTATAATCATTCTTATTTTAGACATATTATTATGGCCATTTAGAATCATAGAATAACCAGGTTGGAAGAGACCCACCGGATCATCGAGTCCAACCATTTAGATCTGATGAAATAGCTGAATGTTATAGAATCGTAGAATCATAGAACGGGTTGGGTTAGAAGGGACCTTAAAGATTGTCTAGTTCCAACCCACCTGCCACGGGCAAGGACACCTCCCACTAGATCAGGCTGCTCAAGGCCCTGGTCAAGTAACTGTACTCTTGTGTCAAGTGTGTCAAATAACTGTATTTTTTTAAAAAGTATTTTCCTGGTATATGTATTATTTCTAAAGCTTTCTTGTATTAGTGATGATCTGTACTATCATCAAGAGATTTTTTAAAATAAAATTCATATTTACTTCAATGTGGTCATGATTTCACTCCCAAAGCTGTTCTTTCCAACAGCTTGTGTGTCTTTGCAGGCAGCTGCTGTTGTATGCTTTGCCTTTGAAAGAAAAGGAAGCTGAGATCCAGTTTGTGCTGTGTAGCATTTGACTATGTATCTTTACATAAAATAATATCGGACAATTTTTGGTACACTATCTCAGACCTAAGTGGTTTGATGTTTTTCTTTCCTCTCTAGAACAGAATTTGATACCTGGCTTTCTCCCAAAACTTAGAGCATTATAATGCGGGAACTCAACCTGCTAAACTTGGGAGGGAGTGGATAATTGCTGCTGTAGGTGTTCACATACCAAGACATTTATATTTACTCCTGTTTGTTTCCAGCAACCTTTACCTCAGCAAATTTGGCAAGTATCTCAACTTAGCTCATATGCCCATTGTTTACAGACTGGTTGTGGAATTCAGCAGTTGTGAGCATCACCTTGCACATGGAGCCTTATGGTGGTGTTGTCTCAGGAATGTCTCCTCCAAGTAGAACAGAGAATTGTTGTTCTTTGCATGGGATATAGTTTCCTGAAAAAATCTCAGTTGTGTGACTTCATAAGGTATTCCTGTGGAGCAATGAAGTAAATGCAACACACAGTAGCCAGTTAAACTCCTGACAGTGCCAGTGTGTGAAGAAGTGGTAGATGAAAAATTATTCTCTCTTAAAGTCACTAGCATTTGAAAAACATCAATAATTTTTTCATCAGTAATTTCCTTCTTAGTGTGGATCAAGCTTAATTGTGCATATAATCTCACTGATAAAATTTTTAACAAAGATTTCTTATAATAGTATTTTTGATTGGTTTTAAACTGTACACAGTGGGGGTTTGGGGATATTTCGATCTAGCTCCAAGTGATATTTGTAAGGCATTATGTTTTAGAAAATCTCATATTTAAACTGCATGTTTAAACTCCATGTTTGCAGCCTGTGCCTATAAAACAAAATTCCACCTATGTTTTTACTATTACAGTACTTTTCAAAGTCTTTATTTTCTTCAAATTCCCTATCTGCTTGATATCTTCCTCCAATGTAGTGCAAATGGAATTTCAGAAATGAGTACAAAGCATGACCCCAGCACCCTGTGCAGACCCTTTGTTCCAACAAATGGTAGACCACTTTACTCCCCATGCAATTCCAAAGAAGACTGAGATCCACAGTCATGAACTTATTTGCATGATGATGAACCAGTTTTCAATGTAATTGTCTAATTCAAATTGCATTAGCAGGAAATACAGACCAAAAAAATGCAAAGAATGGAGACAGTTGCAGCCTTATCTAAAAATCTCTTACATGTAGGTAGTCTGTTCTTGTTCTTAAAGTCTGTAAATCTTGGGAATCAGAACAGAATGTAAAGGAATCGGCATTAAGATAGGGCCTCAAAGTCAGAAGTTGTAAATACCTTCAGACTCTCTTAAATCTGCCAGTATGTGAAGGACACATGTACCCTCATGTCGTTTTTGTATAGTCTATCTTTTAGTAAAAGATAAAAGAATACCCCCAGGCAAAGTTTCCTTATATCATATGCATTTATAGTAATTTTTTACAGAATTTCCTTTTGCAGGCTAATGTTACAAGTATTCATTTAAGAATTGTGTATGAGAACTGATTCCCAAATATCTGTATTTTGAAAGAGTATTGCATGATTTAACAAAGAATTATCCAATAGTCTGTAGTTTTGATGGGGCGAGACCAGCACAGGCACATTCGAAAAAGAACCTCCTACACAACTATTTCTTCTCAAGGCTTGTCATCACGCACATATGATATCATTTCATTGTTTTTGAAGCCTATTACTAATTTAATAACATCATGAGAGAGCAAAATTTCACCCCAATAATTCTCTATACCCATCAAATTTCAGTAGCAGTGTGCAAGTCTGCAAGAAACTTTGTAAGCAGGGTAGGTTTACAAAAAGCTTTAAGCATATTCATGCTAAACAGTTTTAGCCAATTTTATCCATTTGAGATGTCATTATAAGCAGTTAATAAAAAGAACTCTTCAAAGGAGGAAGGAGACAGGAGAGAAGGAAATAATGAACACATTATACTATTTGCTGTACAAAAAAGCCCCAGAATACCAACATTCCACAGTGAAGAAATAAAAAAACCCAAACAACATCCAGAAGACTAAATAAAGCAAATATCTTGCAGGAAAGGTAAGGTATTATTTTTGAAGTTTGAGTGATAACAAATATGCTCATTTAATCAAGTAAGATTTCTGGTGAACTTAATTCAGTTGCTTTCCAGTTCCACAAACTGCTATCCAGCATGAGGTCTTTACTGTGCATACCCTCTCTCCTGTGTTAGCTAGGAATCTTTCTGGAGGAGTATATCAAATTCCTACACATGCTATAGAACAGGATTCTCTTGTGGTATGTTCCTAGTCCCCTCTGCTCCTGACCTTTTCCTTTCTGTTCCTGCTCTGAGCCCATTTTGTATACATGATCCCATTTCCCTTTGGACATCTTCTGAACCTCCCACGTATTTTTCTCTTCCTGTTTCCACCACTTAACTTTCTGCGCAATGGTTTTAACTCGCTTACCCTTTCTACACATCATTTTCCAACACTCCTCCTTTTACCTGAATATCCTTTCCTTACTTTTGATTATATTTGATCTTTCTATATTCGAGTTAACTATTTCTGTGGTGATTTTCTAGGTGAGGAGGGTAGAACACTGAAGACAGAGAAAAACAAGGTCTCAAAAGAAGCACCAAGAGTTTCTTATCAGCCAGTTACTAACAGTGTTTTCTGCATTCATTTTATTCCTTCAGACTGTTCTGAGAGTTTTATTGAAATGAAACTATTGAGTTTGCATGAACAGACACTTTTAGGAGACTCAAAGTTGGATACTATTGAGTATATTCTTGCACAAATGTCAAAAGTTCAAAGTGACCGTCACTGACATGTTAAGCGATTTATCTGGAAATAAGCAAATATTAATAGGTCCTTAGTAGGCAATGTATGTGGTAGCAACAACAACAAAACCTACAATCCCCTCCCCCAAAAAATTCTTACATTGGCTTCATTTTGCCTGAATCCCACAGCTGCCTTTCCTCAGCTAAGCCTCAGATATAACTCTACTGTCTAGTAGAAACCGGAAACTGGCATCACTTTTTTTCCGTGGATATTTCTGTGAGAAGTAACTGGAATATTTTTGGCAAAACTTCCCATCACTGAAATGTTCAGCATAAGCAGTCAAAATTTGGCAAGGTTATGAGCAACTGAAATGGGACTTCATAATATGAAGACTCAAGCTCGTAATTTGTGCAAGATGACAGTTCAACACATGGCACTATTCTATTGCTTGAACTATAAGCTAAATTTTAGCAGTTATTGTTTGAACAAGAAAATTAAGGAGAATGTGAAGGAAGTCCCTCTCTCATATACCTGCTCAGACTGCAGTCAGAATATCAGTGATATTATCTTAAGGACCTCAGTTGTAGCAGAACTAGTGACTACACCAATTACTTTCTTTTGGTTCTGTTTGGTAGTGGGACAAGAACACGAATTAGAATTGGTTCTCTGTTTTGTCTGATGTGATCCTTAGGACAGTGTGTTTTAAAAGTCCACCTGTCCAATGCTTTAGTGCTGACACAGCTACAAAATATTTCTGTCCCTAAAGAAAAAGATTTTAAAATTAAAGCCTTTCCACTGAAATAAAAAGATATATTAGTGCCATTGCTTTCTTTCTTGCTTGGCCTAAATTGTAAGTTATGTGCTTAAAAATAGTATGTACATTCCAGGCACTCATCTTGTGCTGTCTGTTTGAATCACTATCTACAAATCTGCATATTTATAAGCATTTTTCTTCCTTCTCTAATTTCCAGTGCTTAAACCACCTGCTTCAGAAATGCCTTTTTAAGATTTTGTTTTCTCCTTGTGGCCATTATTGGCATGCACATAAATTCAAATGTAAAAATGTTGTCAGTATGTACAGAACATGGAGGGCTTGAGGCTGGTCCCTTAATGGTCTCAGCAAAAATCCATAGTGTCAAGTGATTCAGAAGACAGGTGCCATCCATAATCTGTCAGCTCAAAACCGATAGCCATTTTCTCCATCAACAGTATTGTTCAGCATACACTGCAGAGGCAGCTGTGCTTTGTGAAATGCTTTCTGTGGAATGTCAATAGAAGGCCTATTGAGGCCCAAATTTACAAAAATATAAATAATTTGTGTTGCACCAAAAGTGAGGATATGATAAAGATGATGTTTTGGATATTGTTGTTATTTAGTTACATTTAATAGAAATCAGTAACTGAATTCTAGAGTATCTAATGCTTATTCTTGCAGCTGTGGATAAACTACTAAGGGACATGTCCTTGTATTTTAGATGCTCTGTGGAGTCTGAGTCATTGCACGTTTGCTGCATATTTATAAATGGTTGTTTAATGACATTGTAAGCCTTCCGATTGGTCACTAACATCTGAAGACTCATCCCTAGGGTTAATTACTTAGCCATAGTTTTCCATAAAATATTCCCTATTTACTATTAAATCAATGTTGAGATTTCTACTGTATCTAGCTTGTGTCTATACATTTTAAAGGTTTAGTAACAAACTATATTATTTTGCTATCAAAAACATCATGTTTATGTTGGATTATTATTACAAATATTATTAATTCTAGTAGAAAATAAGAACCTTGATATTTCAGCCATTCTGACCTCCATCATAGCAACAAATTACAATAACCTGATCACTCATCAATTGAAGTTGTTGAGTCTTTTGACGTCTGATACAGAAGGAGGAAATCAGACATCCAAATTCACTGAAAACAGATATGAATGTTCTTCAGAGTGGTATCTTTTCTTTTGCCATGGTATTTTAGCACTAGGGAGAATAGGGGTGCCACAGAGACTTTTTCTTCATGGAATGTGAAATCCAGTGTGGGGTGGGGACTGGGGAAAAACATGCATAGAAGGACTTAGACATGGTGCAGCTTAGATACTAAACAAGACAAGAAGTTGGAGAAAATAGTTCAGAGGTTTTTTGCTATGTGAGCAAATTCCATTGGCTTTGAGTGGATTATTTAGCAGAGTGAGGAAATATTTTGGGCGCATACAACAAACTACTTGAAAACTATATCGGTCTGTTTTCTCATGTTTCCATCTATTGTTTGCAGCTCCCACTGGTTTTGTCAGGTGTGCAATTAAACATGTAAGGTGATAAAGGCCTGGAACATGTTTTCTTATATTTCTCCCAAAGGCCGTCCTGAGATTTATTCATAAATAATACATTTGTGTAGTCTGCATGGTGTCTTCTGACCCAATGTAAGTTCTTTTTTTTTCATAACAGAATCACCGAAGACATGTGCCCATACAAGCAAAATTCTCTTCTCTAGGAAATATGAGAAGACCCCTTTCATGCGGGGCGGACTCGTAGTCACCTCAGCTGTCAGTAAATAGTCAGAATTCTGGCTGGAGCACCAACCAGCCATACCAGCATTCCAGTGCTCGGCCCGTGTGCCTCTGCTTTGAAATTAGGCTTTTGCAACACTGGGCAGCTGCTGTTTTTCAAAAGTATGAAAAAAACTTAGTTAATGAGGAACAGAAACTATACAAACACTGTAAAAAATTAGTCTGAAAACCAAGCATTCAACATAACTTGTATACTTTAGTTTAGCCAGGAGTGATGCAGAACCTCAGAAAAAGAGACTATAAAAGAAGTAAAGCAAATGATAACATTAAAAGATCCTGCTTAAATAATGGAGGTACTATTAAAAATACAGCAAGCAATTGCAAATGTTATATAGAACCATGCTCCATTTTTTTCTGTATGTTAAAATGCAAATAGAAATAAAACCTAGTTTCCCAAAATGCTTATAATTATGTACATTACAGATTAGAAGGACGTTATGTGCTCTAGTTTAATTTAAGTGAGAGTCGCTTCATAGTTTACATATTTTTTCACAATGATCTAGCTTTGGGTGACTCCAGATTCAGTATGGCACCCTGAACAACATTGAAATTTATATGTGATTGTCTCAAATTAGGTAATTTTTCTGGCATCCAAACGAGACTTTAGAAACCAATGGGTGTGCCTGAAAACTGGCATCCATGATTCAGGAAGGTCCAGATTTTTCAACATTATTATAAATGCTGGCTTATGAAGATGGAGGAACACTAAGAAAGTTGATTTCTTTGGCTTCATTTTCTTAAAACTTTTTTTTTTTTTTGCAACATATTATTGCCCACCAGATTTGTGTTGGTGGAGCACTACTCTTTTGCTTTTCTTCCATTACGTCAATATTGGTTAAATCCATTAAAGGAAGTGAAGCAAGAAAAAAAGAAAAAGAAAGAATGCTAGGAACTACTCCACGTGTCTGAAAAACTGCAAAGGATGAAAAGAAATATGCTGGTATACTTGGTAGGACCTTTAGTTTACGTTTCTCAGTATGACCAAACAATTCCTCTTTCTGTCCCCCATAAAAAAAACCAGATTTTAACATAAAAACTCATGCATTCTGTAAATTTTTAATGTAGATTTTAAGACAGGTTGAGGTATGATTTTCCATATGTACAGGGGAGTTAATAACTCTGGACCTTCTGTTTATAAATGTACTCCTAATTACTGTGTGGAATATAAAAACTGTATGTTTGATCCTTTCATAATCTAATTATATTATTTTCCAATTTATTAAATAAAGACAGAAGCAAAGAGCCAAACCCATTTTTATGTCACATGGATACTAAGTGTGTCATGGTTGGTGTTTTAGAGATCTAACAATCCTTATGTTGTCTACAAGACATCATGGTTGAAGAAATACTACTGCTGCGTGTACTGGTCTTTGAACAGCCTTCTATGGGAAGTTCATTAGGTGGGGAAGCACAGCATTTGGTTTAACCTTTCTAGGTTCCTTAAGCACCAGAAGGCAGCTCTATCTGGAGAGTCATCAAAAGAATGGCCTTCAAAATAAACGTGCATGCTCTGATCCAGGCTGGGATTGCCCTTTACAGGAGGATTCCTTATATATTGTAGATCAGTTGACATGAACATATATGTACTTCTTTTTTATATCATTCTAGGGCATCCAATTTGAATTAATTGGACTTCCTTGTTCAAATAAGAAGTGTTCTGAGAATTAAACAGCCATCAGTGTGACTGAGATAGCAGTTATGACCTCAAAATGTCAAAGGGGTTTAATGAAGCTGTAAAGGAATAATCAATAATATGCCAATAATATATTTGGTCCTCAATATTGGACATTTACCCAAGCAAAGAAGAAAAATGTCATTTAGAGGCACAGGGTGGGGACTATGCTTTTGAATAAAAAAACCCCCAGTTATTACTTGGAGAAAATACTCAGAGAACTTATAAAAAAAGAATTAATCCTTGATTTTGTTCTAGGCAGTGAAGAGGCACAATTGTAGCTAATTAAGAACCACTTTGTTATAGTGAGTATAAGGCGTAAAATACATTATCGTGATTGGATGAAAGGAGTCATAAAAAAGCACAAGGCATTGTTTATCTTAAAAAAAAAAAAGAGAATTATACTTAAAATGAGAATGCTTTCAAAGACAATAAAAATAGCAGCTAAAAGAGTAAAAATTCTTGCAGTTAACATATTAGTTATTCACTGTTTATGAATATACCTGACTTAAAAAAAATTAAACCACCGAAATGTAAAGAAACAAGCACAAAAATCAGTGGAGTTTAACGGAAAATTAACAGACGTTACTAAAAAGAAAAACATTGTGTAGAAATTACAAATTTTGTCAGTATTAAAAAAATAATAAAAGAAGAAGAAACCCTGGAAAAATCAGATGTAAAATCTTATAATCTCCGTCTGAAATTATTTTGATAAGCAACTTGCTGAACTAAAAATAAGAAACCTCTTCTTTGAAAACATAAGAATCTTTCCTATGAATGGAAAAGAAACAAAGTAGAGTTTTTCAGCTTAGTAAAAAGATTACTGAGACTATAAAGCAAAACCATAGTTGGCTGGAGTATAGAAGGGATAGATTCCTTCTGTGTACATGTGCAGTTTTGTATATGTTTCTCTTGAGTATCCATAATTAGCCTACTTTAGAGTTACAGGATCCTACACTAAACAGCTCTCTGGTCTGAGCTGGTACAACTGGTCTTGAGGTTTCTATGCTGAAAATATACGGCATGGAATAAAATACAAATTTCTTTCTGAATTTCTGTCACAAATGTTGTTCTATTTGCTAAAGAGAAAAAGCCCCAAACCTAAAAATGATGCTGATATCTATATAACTGAAAAAAGAGCATTGTAAAATATTAATTCCACAAAATACAATCATATTATCATGATGTTTGATATTTAATCTAAATCATAAATGTTGCTTTTCAGCTTTCCTAGCATTTTGCATGTGGTGAGACATTGGTCTATAAGTTGATAATTAACTCTTCTGAAAATTGAGACTAGAGAATTTGTTTTGCAAATTTAATTCCTAGGAAGGTTCTTCGATGCTGAAATGTATGCAGAGCTTTTCATTAAAATATTTCTCATTTGTTTTTATGAGTATTATTCTTACCTCTCATATTTGTATCATGTATTTTAGAACTTGTTTAGGACTGAGAATGTGTTTGGCACTTTGTGAACCAGAAATGTTGGTTCTCTGAAAGGATACTAGAGCTAACATTACTGGGGTGGTGGGAGGAAAAGTCTAAGTATAAAATATTTGAATATGCTTTACCTAAATCTTAGAGAGCTGTGAAATAGATTTTCTAATTTGGCACAAGTTTATATTGCATCAAATCATCCAGCTAAGATAATGAAGCGGTAGTTATAATTTAGTGAATACTAAATATCCAAACACCAACTCTAAGTACAACATAAACTTTTTCTTAAGTATATAGTAAAGCCCAGTATGTAAAGTAAGTACAGCTGTTCAAGAGACCCCAGCTGACACTGTGTTAGTGTTTGGGATTATTGCATGTTCAACATGGTTAGTTGCTAGTAATATGAGGAAATCTCATTTTTTCTGGATGTTTCCTATCAAACAGGTCAATAAGACACAATGATAACCATGATAAAAAATAATGGTGATGGGTAATTCTTTCTGTGGTATGCTGAAGAGATAAAGACATCACAGATGACAATAATCTAGAAAGAATTATCTCCATTATCTATATTTTGCTAGAAAACAGTAGAAAACCAGTAAGCTGTAATCATGGAAAAGAGGCCTTCCCAGTAATCTAGGGACTTGCTGCTTTTACCTAAATAATACAAGCCATCATGTCTGCTAGCAGCCAGCACAGCTTAGCATAGTTCTGAGTCCATACAAGCTTCAGTTACATGTCTACCCTCCTGTACTCTTGTACCCTTAGAAATATTGCGGATGATAATAGCTGAGTGGAAGCATGGATCTGATGGAGGGTAGGGAGGCTGGGCTGAGTCCAATGGGATGAGGTTCAACAAGGCCAAGTGCCGGGTCCTGCACTTGGGGCACAACAACCCTGTGCAGGGCTACAGACTAGGAGAAGTCTGGCTAGAAAGCTGCCTGGAGGAGAGGGACCTGGGAGTGTTGGTTGACAGCCGACTGAACATGAGCCAGCAGTGTGCCCAGGTGGCCAAGAAGGCCAATGGCATCTTGGCTTGGATCAGAAACGGCGAGACCAGCAGGTCCAAGGAGGTTATTCTCCCTCTGTACTCGGCACTGGTGAGACCACTCCTCGAATACTGTGTTCAGTTCTGGGCCCCTCACCACAAGAAGGATGTTGAGGCTCTGGAGTGAGTCCAGAGAAGAGCAACAAAGCTGGTGAGGGGGCTGGAGAGCAGGTCTTATGAGGAGCAGCTGAGAGAGCTGGGATTGTTTAGCCTGGAGAAGAGGAGGCTGAGGGAAGACCTCATTGCTCTCTACAACCACCTGAAAGGAGGTTGTAGAGAGGAGGGAGCTGGCCTCTTCTCCCAAGTGACAGGGGACAGGACAAGAGGGAATGGCCTCAAGCTCTGCCATGGAAGGCTTAGGCTTGACACTGGGAAAAAGTTTTTCACAGAATGGGTCATTGGACACTGGAACAGGCTGCCCAAGGAGGTGGTTGAGTCACCTTCCCTGGAGGTGTTTAAGGGTTGGGTGGATGAGGTGCTGAGGGGCATGGTTTAGTGTTTGATAGGAATGGTTGGACTTGATGATCCAGTGGATCTTTTCCAACCTGGTGATTCTATGATTCTATGTAAATGACTTTTTTTAGAAAAAAGAAAACTAGTTATCCACTACAATGATTCACTTTGTTATGTGGCTTTGGGAGAGCAGACTTTTTCACTTTCATGGGTCTGCCTGGAAGAATCCTGTGAAAGATGGTGCTGGAGAAATGTGGGCTCCAGGAGAGCTGGTTATTTTCAAGGATCACTCCTCAAAGCTCAAGAGCTGTCGATATCTGCACAGGAAATCAAGCAAAAGTAGATAAACAAGGAGATCATTACTAAACTCAAAATGACCTTCCAGTCATAACCCACAAGGGAAATCCATGCAAAGGGCTTGATGTCTGCTTACCTTCAGAGCAGATGAGTAATAGTGTTGCTGTTCAGATCCAAGCTAAGCATGTGTGAAATACACAGCACAGGCTGTACAATGCAAACTATGCAAAGCACTAATTTCCAGCCCTGAGAGAACAACCTTAGCAGAGCAGCGTGTGAAAGTGCTCAGGACACAGCATGGTCACTGTAAGGACTGATTGAGTCCCCCAAAGTCAAGTGGAGACTTCAGTCTATTCCTTAGGGCTTTTGATCAGGACTGCCTATAATCACATTAACAACAGTTGCATACATTTTAAGTATTAACCAATCCATCACCATGCCATATTCCACTGGCTGTATGTATGCCATTCTTGCTACAGTTTAGTCCTATATTTAATACTGCATTTCAAGCATTTTTAATCACTTAAAAATACTTGAAATACATCAATATCTTACAAGACAGATTGTTAACTTGTCTCTTGCTCTCTTATGCATTCAAATATATATCATACTTCAATATGATCTGAACTAGAAAAAATGAAATAATATGAAAGTACACAGTCTCTGACTAAGCTTTTTTTTTTTCCCAGTCATCCACTTGTACCACAACTCTAAGGAATAGCTTCAGATTCTAATCTGAGATCCAGGTAGTGTGAAGGAAACAGTTGTTAGATTCAGGTGGCATTAATAAGGAGCATGGAAAATTTTATTTTCTTTGTTCTCTGGCACAGGATCCACCTTCATAAAAATGTCTTCATCAGTAGACATATATTGATTTACAACATTTCGTATCTTCTCTAGTTTTAAGGTATGTAAACTCCTATATGAAAAATGTCTTCCATCTTAAGATATTCAAACTCATTTTAGGTCTTTAATAATTAAATTGTTGGCACAATAAATGGAACTGTTTGCTGAGCTGTTTAGGGCTTAAAAAAACAAGTCCATGTCTTTGAGTATGCATATTTGTATTGTGATGTTTCAAAATGTATGAGAGGAAAAGAGGAGGAATATCCTGATAAAATGGTTTTTAAAATTATTTTTATATTTTAATAGAAACTACTTGGTTATTACATTCATTTTCATACTTCTAGTACAATTTGCTGAAATGGAAAATACATAATATTAAAGCACTGACTGAAAAATAATCAAAATCAATTTCTTTTACTCAGCACGTTGTGGATCTTAAATAATGAAGAGGACATGGACAGCACAATCAAAATAAATAATTTTTCAGGGCATTTAGTCATGTCAAAAGTTGTGGTTAAAAGGAAGGCGAAGAAGCATTTACAGAAATGCTTTTTTTTAAACATGAGAATGAATGCACTGAGCTTTCTCTATTCTATTTCCCAAAGATTCTTAAGAAATTGGATTCAATGACTGTACTATACTCTGCCAGAGAAGCTTCCTTCAAGATGACATTTAGTAAGCAAACATTGTATTATGTGATTTGCAACTTCAGACAGGGTGTGCTAAACTGTATTTTTCTCTAAATATTAGTAAATCCAAGTTGTAAATAGGCTTATAGCTTTTGATACTTGAAGGTGAAAACTGGAATTTACTCTAGGTGATTGGTTTTGATGCATGGATGACTTACACTTATGGTATTACTTTTTTATTTTAAAATAAAAAAAATTTGAGGTAACTTTAAAGGTCACCTGCTAATTACCTATGCTGAACATCTTCAAATGCTGTGATGTATTTCAGAGTGCAGCACGGTTTCCAAGAGCGGTTGTTGGAATTAGTGAACTTTATGATCAAAAGGATGGCAAATAGTAGAGATTTATTTAGAAAAAAATGAGCAACATGAACCATTCAGGTCAACAATGATCTACTTTTCTAATAGGTTGACTGCTTTCTTTATACATATTATCCATTAGCCTTTTTCTTTATTTATTTCTTTCCTTTAATTTTTTTTTATATACATATGAGTAACATGAACAATAACTTCACCAATAAATCTGAATCAATTTAATGCTGATAGGAAGAGCTTCTCAACAACGACACTATACCCTATAATGACATACATTCACATTCATCCGATAACCAAAATGTGTAATGTAGGCACATTTTGGCCATCTGTGAAGTGCTGGTGTACAGCATGTAGAGGCACAGTTTGGGATATTACATGAACTAAAAAAATATTAGGAATAGTATTTTACATACAGTTTGGAAAATGTTAAAGGTTTTCCAGAGCCCAAGTTAAGATCAGGTAGCTGAACACAAAAAAAAAAAGACATGGAAAATTACCAGCCATTTCTAAAAATCTAGGCTTTATCCACCTTCACATATCCAGTTCAACATGCATTTCATTACAAGGCCTTTTTTTGCACATTTTTTAAGTATCATTTCAAAATTTCTCATCAAATGTCAGTATCTGCTTAATGTAGTATCACTCTACCTTCTCCCTCCCACATTATAACTGAAGTAAAATAACGTAAGCTTTGAGTTATTTGAAGAATCATTTAGAAACTTATTGTGTTTTGAGGCTCATTCAGAGCAAATGGATCTGTATGAATAATTCTGGGGAAATCTTGTAAATCTAAATTACACTATAGAAACTCAACCCTATTTGGGGGACAGTTCAGAGCTTCAGTTTTAGAAGTGGGGAACTGAGCCAGGAGGCAGACCACGGACACCACAATGTCTCACTGTCCTGGGGCTCTGTGTCCTTGCAGAGTGGCTGACCACTCTGTGGACTAGAGCGTGAAGCTGCTGCACTGACTTACAGGAACAAATGCTGTGTTCAGAAGGGTAGATGTGTTACCAAGATCCCTGTGTTGTTCTCATGCTTTTCGAAACCAGAAGGCTAAAACTTGGTTATACATTTAAAAATTCTATACACAGAGAAGCTAAACAGAAGTAGTTAACTTGTCCTATGCAAGAAATCTTAAACTAGTTCATTTTAAAATCTATGTCATCTTGGAAATGAAATTCAAGAATTAGCTTCATGATATATTTCTTACTGAACTTTCAGGAGCAGAAACTGGAAGTGCAGTGTGATGCTGTAAGGCATCTTGGATGGCCTAAGATGTCTGTTAGTCTGGAAGTTGGACCTCATCCCTAAAGTCAGATAATTCTTATGTCATGAAATATATTTTGTTCTGTTCTTAACATCTACAGGGCTGATACTATTTTCCTGGAATAATTCATGGAAATGTCATTAGGTTACCTGAATATTGGCAAAAGGGAAAGAAAAAAAAATTGTGCAAACTTATTTTAACTTAAGAATTGGAGATATATTTACAAGTGTCAATTATTTTATTTCATAATGAATATATTTCTGTGTAATTAATCTCTTTCTGTTTACATTTCATCTTAAAGTCATATTTCAAATTCTATTTTTTCCATGTATTGATGCAGCAGTTCTGTTTACATTGTCTGATAAACTCCAAGAAAAAGTACCTTTGAATTTAGGTTATCACTTTTCTTAACTTTTTAAGGCAAGTCTAATTGTAGTTTTCTTTTATTCTCTTTAGTCACTGAGGATTTTGATATCCTAAATTTATCTACATCTACAGATGACATTGTCACGTAAACCAGAAATATATCAATTTATTGGGGAAAAATACCAGGATCTATTGCCACTATGTTTATGTGTCAATTTTGTAATCACATGTTGTTTCCTGAGTGGTATTTATACACATGGCAATGTATGAAGCTCCATAAAGCCCTTGGATTATGTATGTGTGGCATCAAAACTATCTACCTGCTTATTCTGACTGAAGAAT
Organism: Phaenicophaeus curvirostris; assembly: GCF_032191515.1. Taxonomy (NCBI): domain Eukaryota; kingdom Metazoa; phylum Chordata; class Aves; order Cuculiformes; family Cuculidae; genus Phaenicophaeus; species Phaenicophaeus curvirostris. The sequence continues at coordinate 20,089,370 of NC_091392.1, forward strand.
CTAATTCTGACTGAAGAATCTAATTCTGAAATCTAGTGGTATAACAATAACTTCTCAGAGGCTAAAAGACATTAAACTCCTTAGACACAGTACTTTGCTCCCCAGTTCTCAGAAACAACAGTAGAAGCAAAATCTGAAAGAATAGGTGCTTTATCAGCGTTAGTGTAGGTATGGATTTTTGTAAGAAATCTTTCCCTATGTATTCCTAAAAGATTTTATTTTAATATATATGGGAGAAAAGATTACACTAAAATATCAAAGGTCACCGAGATATCAGACTTGGTCAAATTAAAGATCATAATTTCTTGAAATAGGAAATCAATCAAAATAATTGCGTTTTCTTAAATTCCAAAAACGGTGTTACTACTCCTGTCTGACTAGGATGCATTTCAAAGCTGTCTATCTTTGGTTGGTTTTGCAGTGTAATTACAAATTAAAGTACCATCCTAAATTTGTTTCTGCTGTTCTTATCCTGTCAGATTTTTGTAGCATATTTCTCTATTAAAAGCAAGCTTAGATGTGTGAAAGCAGTTTTAAGCACTCCCCTCTTTTTTTTTTCTGCTAAATTAGGCTAAAGGCATTTCAATGAAACAATAACCTGCCTTCTTACAATGTATGCTATGCCTGAAGAATTTTGTCTACTCTGTTACACAGCTCCTTCAACAGTTAGAGACACTGCCTCCTGCCTCATTAATTTCCATCCAGGTAATCACTTGTGCTTGTGCAGACATAGCACAGGTGTGAGTCTTTAGCTGTTCAGATGTAGCTTAGGAAGATGATATTGCTTTCTTTAGTGCATGTGAATGTGGGGAATGTCAATATTTTCCCACATGTTTTCAGAATCACCATTATGGCTCATGCTTGCAATTTAGTCCTACGTTTATGCTATGTATCCTCGCATGAGCACTGAGTGCTAGACAGCATTTGAGCTGAAGAGCTCAGTGCATCCCCTCCTGTTAAGGCCACAAGGTAGTTTTCTGGCTGCCAGTCAGTAAAGGACTAATCTCCAAAGAGCCATATGTCCAAGATGCAATCTTCCTAGTGAAGCTCTGGGCCAGCAATCAGCCTCTCACCTATTAAGTTGAACATTTCTTTCCAAAAAGTTCTTTGAGGAAAGTAGAGGCAAAGAATGCTTTCTCATTGGGTAAGAGATAGCTCTCTTTAATGATAATCAGTATAAGTCCAACTAATTAGATTGTCCCAGCAACAGACCAAAGATAATGTATTATTATTTCTCTTTCCCTCCATATCCACCCCAGAAAGAAATTTGATTTTATTTATGCTAAGAACAAAACAATAAGACTCCTAATCTACTTTACCTACAGTCCCTCCTTCCCTATTTTTCTGACACACTTCTGCAGATCAGTGTGTAAACAGCGTGTCATATTTAGAAAGCCCAAATGTTACTTGCTGTACTCTTGTCTGGGGCAGATTGCTCAATGCAGACAGTCACTAGTGAAATGCAGGCTACAAGAGCTTGTACTGGTGGGAGTTGTAGGACTGTGCCTTATCTACTACTCCTGAATAATACTTGCACCCACCCACTTTAAAAGAAATTCTATAGCTCAAAATTCTGATAAAACCTGCTCAGTGTTTTATGAGGCACTGGGCTATTTTTAGTTTCATGTGATGAAGTATGTCCTGAAACAACCTAATGAAACACCAAATGAGTTAGTACAGTTGTAGCCCACAGGGATAGATGACTTTACAAATCTGGAAAATCAGGGAAATTATTCAATCATTTCTGGCCTGCTTACTGAATAAATTAGGAGGCAAATTAGGGTGACCAGTAGGTATCTAATAACCTACTGCTTAGATGCTTTTTGAAGGTGACAGGCTGATTTTATTGAACAAATAATTTAGGGAGGGAAAAAAGATCTCTAATATAATCTATTTCTCTTTTTTTTCACATGAGTGTCAGCAGTGCTACTACTTATGTGGAAACAGAGGAAGGCAAAACAAGGTTCACTCTCTTTCTTATACAGCTTTTTCATTCTGAGTCAAATAGGAAGTGTTATTTAAAATTAATATGAGGAGAAAATTCCCAGGCAGTCGCCAAACTTCCTGTCTTCGCATTGCTCTGAGTCCTTGCCAGCTGGTTTGGAATTTAAACTCTGATCTCCTGTCTGATGTCACAATGAACTGCCACAAAATTGGCTGGCTGGCTCCAGTGAAAATCTTTCAAATCCTTTGCACTTTTTACAGACTGAAAATCTTCTTGAGTCCTCTGCAACTACTTAACCTCACACCCAAGAATCTCCAAGCATTTTGATTGCCAAGCAGCACAACAACAAATGTGCTCTTTTTGTTTGACCTATATTACAATGCAAAGCTACTTGGTTCTTTAATTCATTGCCAAATAAAGCTGTTGTTATCTCTGGATGGATAAAGGGAACTAGGCCAAATGGTGATAAAGTCTCAGGGATGAAATGAGATTAAACCAGTTCTACCTCACCTTGCTATTTGCTAATTATATATGTGCTGGTCAGCAGAGCTTACAGTCTGTCTAATCATTTGTCTAAAGGTCAATTAAAAGGGGATAATGTTTTCAAATTAATATCCAGTGAAAAGTATTAATTGTTATAGGGGTTATGCCTGTCCTTTTCTTTCTTTTTATCTTTTCAAGACATTTTCAGGGCATGATACATAATGTATAAAATTACATTCTCCCCCTTGCTCTTCTTTTTCTTTAAAGTTCAGAATGACTTAGCAAACACAATTCTAATGCAGCCAGGTCAAAGAAATAGCTCTTGTTACTTTTTTAATTAACACTTGGCAATATTGTTAAGGAAAACAGTAGTCATGGATCTGGAGTCATGTTAGCACCAGAAACACCTCCAGGGCATCAAACAATGCTGAGAAGCTTCCATGGAAGCATTTTTCAGAACAGTTGGTCACTTTGCATCTTTGCTGTCACTGCATAAACACAGATCGCTCTGTGAAAAGGCTGAGTTATAAATAAATGGTAGGCAAGATTTTTAGCTTGATGAGTGAGAGAGATGGAGAGAGCTGAAGTTTAGTAACTCCTTGCCTGCCCTGTTTGAAAATACAGTCCACAGAGATAGCTGCATATGAAGGCAGAGGTGTAACCAGGAAACACATTGCTATTTCCAGACTGCCTCAACATATCCTAGCAAACTCAGGGATACATTTCCGGCTTCTTTTCCTTCTTGGTCTCAGCTTCTCTTTCACAGACATCAGGTCACGAAAGCAAAACAAGAGCAAGTGGCAAGAGGATCAGGTCCTCTCGCTGTAACATCCAAGCAGCTCCTCGGGAGGCAGCATCTGCTGCTCAGCAGCTGAGAGGAGGATTTGCAGCTTCACAAATCCCCTGCTCTGAAATACCCACCTTCCCAGCCTCTCCTCCCGTTGCAAAGGAGGGAGTAAACCAAAAGTAGTAGGGAGACATCCAGTACACAGAGGGCACAAGTAAAGGAAAGGGAGGTGGGAAAGAAGGGAATAAGGCAGGAATGTAGGAGGGCAAGAAAGAAAGATAATACAGATCGAAAAGGAGGACTTTTGGAAAAATACCTCCAGCTGCAATATCCTCTAGCTGGAACACATATGAGAGAGGTGTAGGGAAAAAAGGAATAAAAATATTAAAACGGGCAAGTTCATGCACATCTGGTCTTTTGAATTTCAAGCTGTTCACAGGTCAGGAGCAAGAAGTAGGGTGCTTAGGTTCAAAATAAGAGCACACACAATCTGAAATATAGAAACCTGAATAAATGCCAGAGTTCCAGGCAGTGTAATTTCTTTGAGACAGGACACATATGGAATAAGTTGTCATCAAAGCAATGAGCATTAGCAGATGTCTAGACATCTTTATGAAAAGAGAGGGACTGTCGGGTATAGCATGACACAGCAGGGAGGTGAGATTGCATTTAAAATTGGACAGTTTTTTTCCAGAAGAAAGGAGTAGGCTGGCATTCTTCTGGAAATCTAAGTGCTGTTACACTTACAAATGGCTATTTCATATTACTCGGAGATCATTCACTCAGAACTGCTAATTCAGAACTTTGAATTCTTCTAGCAGACTCTTTTGCTCGTATTCCTATCAGGAGAAGCTGTCAGAGCTTCCTGTTTCAACCCAAATATATTATCTGTCTACAACGTCACTCATTTATTTCTGGATACCACATATTTTGCAGACAGGCATCCACTACTATTAGGTACTGACATACTGGGATGTAGACTATGCATCTTTGGTACTGTGTTGCATCACTGTTCACACACAGACTTTAATTTAAAATCAGCTTCCAGCCTTCCACTACTCGAAAAAGGAGCTAGTTTTGCTTTTACCAGTATGCTGCAATCAAGTCACCAGCTGCAACCAATTGGCTGAGTGAGAGAAACCATATCTAGCCCTTCAAAGCCACTGCACCTCTCACTGAGGAGAAATATCCAAAATGCAAACTCTTTTATAACTCCAACATGGGTACTCATGCCCAAGCTGGCTATCTCAGTATTCCATGGCACCAAGGTTTCATTTCTTTAATGCAAGCGTGAGGCAGTGACACAAACTGCCAACTGAAGTGACTATAACAGAAATATGTCCTTACAAAGACTTGACATCATGACACCAGTTTTGAACCTACAGCAATACTGAGAGACCTGACAGTGGAAGTAAGCATATCTACGAGCTACACTGTATGTAGGAGTTTGTAGAAAATGATGTTTCTATGGCTTTACATTTTTTTCTATTTGTTGTCATGTTTCTTTTTGCTGGATAAAATTGTATAAAAATATTAGTTCACTTTGGTTTTCACCTTTTATGTTTTATCCTCCACATGATTTATATGTGCATACACACAAACTGAAAGACAAATAATTTTCCATCTTTTGCACATTTCCTGGAAGTATCAGGTAAATCGAGGCTTTCTGGAAGCACACAGAATTATCTGAGTACTTAACAAAATCCTGTAAAACTGTTTAGTACCAATGATTAGTACTATATGTAATAAAAATGTTCTGTGAGACTTCATCAAAGACTGTTGTTTTAATTATAATGCTCTGCCAGAGCAGTAGAGCTAGCGGTTTTCTCAGCTATAAGGGCCTGATAAATCAAACAGTGTCACTGTATTATGTTTGAGATTGTTCAAAATGTGAAAAAAGTAATGAAAGACAATGAAGCAGTTTTACCACTATCGATATTTTTCTCAACACACAATAGGTCTAAATTCGTTCTCAGAATGTAAATATTAGACTTAAACAGACTCTTTTTTTAAGAACAATTCTTCATCTGAAATCAAGGGTTGGTGTGCACCAGTCTGGGGTAGAATATAGGCTATGGCATTGCACTTATTCACTTTTTATTGGATACATCACTCAGTAGTTAACAAACCTGTCTTACAGAACAATAAGAAGCCTACACTCAAAATCAAGATCTGGATCCACATCTAAGGGACACACTTAATAATTGCTAGTTTCCCTTACAGAAAAATTACCCAAACCATTAAAACCTTCCAAAGACAAAGGTGCCAACAGAAGGTGGTCTCTATTTGTATCAAACAAATTTTTGAAAATAATTCTTTTTTACTTATAAGGTATTACTTTATATCTGTCAGGCAAAAATGTCAGAAGGTCTGCGTGGATGAATAAGCTTCTCTTTCTGGCAAAACTCAAAATGAACAGGATGTATACAGAAGGTGGGAGCAGGTAATTTGGAAGGAACAGCTGAGCATATAGAGATGTTGTCTGGAAAACCAAAGCCTGCCTGACACTAAATATGACAACAGTTGTCAAAGGCGAGATGAAGGGTTTCTGTAAGAGAATAAATGGCAAAAAACAGGCTAGGAATAATGTGGTCTCACTGCTACATGGGCCGTGGGACCTGGAGACATGGAGACAGCTGAGGAACTGAATGTCTTCTTCATCTCAGTCTTTACTATTAAGATCGGGAATCTCACGTCCTAGAGACCAGAGTATGACCATCCAGCCAATTCCTTAGCCACTGAGTGATCCATCCATCAGAGCTGTGTCTCTGCAATTTAAAGGCAAGAATGTTGTGACAGACATGTGGATTAAAGAAGTGTTTCGAAGGTATGTTAATGAATGAACAGTAGTGGTAAATCACATTGTATTGAGTGGAAGGATCCAAATAATACCATGGAAAAGAATCAATGTTAAGTCCTGTACTAGCTAACATCTTTGTTAATGATCAGGAAAGGAGACTAATGTCATGTTAATGAAACTCACACACTCACAGATTAGTGTCTCTTCAGTTGTTTCAGAGATACATATACATATATACATCCCATGGGATGGGAAAGGTAAGTTATAAAGACAAAAAGTTAAGGAAATTATGTTTCATCACAAACAGAGAATGTGTGAGTTTGCATATGTACACACATAGATATTGCATATATGTATAAAATAAGAGAGGAATGTGAAGGAGTAATACTGAAAATCAATAAGGGAAAGTAAATTACCTCAGGTTTGTGAGAGAGCAGCATGGAAACCCATGGAATTTCAGGCTTCTAACCAGCTCTTGAGGGTTCTTAATACATGGGCACCTCAAAATCTCCAGAATATTCAACCATATGATGGCTCTGCAAAAAAAAATAATATTTTTTTTAAGACAAATACTTGAAGGTATTATTATTTGTATCTTATAGATAGGAAGATTAGTAACTAGAACAAATAGAGAACTTTCCTTGTACTAACTATCACAGAATCATAGAATGATTTGGGTTGGAAAAGACCACAAAGATCAAGTAGTTCCAACCCCCTTGCCAAGGGCAGAAACACCTTCCACTAGAAAAGGTTGCTCAAATCCTCATCCAGTCTGGACTTGAACATTTCCAGGGATGGAGTAACCACAGCTTCTCTGAGCAACCTGTTACAGTGCCTCACCATCCTGATGTTGAAGATTTTCTTCCTTATATCTAATCTCAATCTTCCTTCTTTCAATTTAAAGTCATTGCCCCTTGTCCTGCCGCTACATGCCCGTGTAAGAAGGCATTCTCCAGCTTTCTTTTTTCCCTTTAGATACTGGAAGGCTGCTATAAGGTCTTCCATTTTAGTCTGGTCACCAGGGCCAGATTCAGATCACATTCACATTTTGTTTTCTAGTAATGTTCATCTATTGCTGATTGTGGAAGCATAGCCTTATATAGATTTTTAGTATGCATATATAATGCCATTAGTGGCTTTCTCTGGATTCAGATTCTGGGAGATTAATGATCTTTTCCTCTTTTCTTTTCTTTCTTCAAGAAGGAAGTTCACATCTGTGATGGATTTTCACAGAGAACAGAAATTATGCGATCTTAAAGGATCTTTCTGCTTTATTCCTATTAAGCTTATGGTTTTGCATTCTTAGATATTCCCTCTTATCTGTCTATTAATTATATACATGTTCCACAAAACCCAAGATTTCTGCAGACAGTTTTTAGATGCATCCATAGATGAAATCAGTTGTGATCTGAGATCCAAAATGTTATAACTTTTCGTACTGATGGTCTTACTTGTTCTAGCTTTTATATTTTGAAGAAAATTACTCATTCTTCTGTAATTATTGACAGAAGACAGAGCGGGGCAGGGAAGAGAACTGACCTATGAGCTTATATATGTTTCTAGTACAAACTCCTTCCTGTGCAAGAGAAAAGCTCCCTCCAATCTCAGCTGTTCTGTGGAGATCAGTGTTAACCCTCTCTTCATCACAGCTGATGTTGCAAAATTCAGAGTCGCAACACATTTGTCTATCTTTGATAACAGGAAACCATTATCCAGGTCAGATTCTGTGTCAAAGAGAGGTCAGAACTTTATTAAAGTGTGAAATATTGATTCAGGATTTAGCTGATATGCCATGCATCACATTGTTGTAATTTCTGCTCTCCTGCATGAGTCTAGGTCTTTGACTCTGAACTATTCTTTTGTCACATAGTTTTAAGAACTCCACCCATACGCTTCCACCTATAGCTGAATTGAATAATGTTTATTTAAGGAGCTGGAGGAGGTCTTGGATTCACATCAAACATTTGCCAGACTGTTTGCTGGGAACTCCTCAAGACAAGCAGTTGCACCCGCTATGCAAGGTGACTCAGGGTTATTCAGTCCTCCTAACTTTAGGTATATAATTTACTTGTCTCTCAAAGTTACATTCTTGCTCTAAATAATCTCCTGGAGGAGCCTGTCTGTTTTTGCAATAATTGCATAGGAAGCTTAAGGTGATTGGCCTCATTTTTTAGTCATACTTAAATGCCTAAAGTTGAATGCTGTTAAGGTCCCTTTCTTGCGTTTGTCTTTTCCTAAGTATGTGGTCCAACTACTTGGTGTTACTGTGAAACAATATTTCTTCAAAAGAGTTGTTGTAGGTACCTACAGAAAGAAGAAGCATTCAGGACTGTGGTTTCTAGGTAGGATGAGGCATCATTTCTTGAAATTGAATACCAGTGCTAGAGAGGAATGTGATTTCAGATATGCATTATGCTTCATGTTTCCTCCTGAATGACAGCCTATCCACACACACACATCCAACTGGGAATTCATTGAGGTGAACTGCATGCCTAGAGAACAAGGGACCAAGGTCCGAGAGTGATAATATCACTCAACCTTGTAGCAGCACCCTTTAAGAAGGATCATGTTAGTGTTATTCACAGCACTGTGTTGTAGAGATCTCAAGTCTGATGTCAGAAATAGACCAATAACTTTGCATCTGATTGGAGATCAGAATCTCATCTTAATTTCTAAAACCACATGAACACCAAACTATTAGATTTACACAGATGTACTGAAACAGCAATCACTCTGATGTATATAACATGCTCACTGAGTGTGGCCCTGGACATTCTAGAGAAGAACCAACCAAATAAATAGCCATCTTAGCACAGTGCGGTGGTGGTGTTTAATAATTCACCAACATAGGTGAATTAGAAACATAGAAACATACTTAATTAGTCTGAAAAAAACACTTACCCTGAGCCAGGACCCAAACATGGAACTCTGAGTACTGCTGTGGAGAAGCACCTGTAGCCTCATGGAATACTTAGTGGTCATTGCCCTGCCCAGCAGTGCACAGTGCAGCTCTGCCTTAAGTACCTTGTTTTCACTTAGCCCTAAAGGATTTGCTTAAAATTACAGATGATATCTCTGTTTTGTCAAAGAAATAAGCCCAAAACTTTTGAGGCTCAGGCTAGCATTTGAACCACCGTGCCATCCTTTTCTGACAAACCTAATTGCACTTAGATCAATGAGTTAACAATACTTTGATACACGGCTGTTTAGAGCACACATCTAAACCAATACAATTGGTTCTGGCTCTGCAGTGGTGAGAGATATTGACAAATTGGAAGGAAACTGAAAGTTACACAAGTGATAAAAAAGCTACATGGGGAAGGACTGAAAGAGCTAAATAATATATTTAGCATGCTTAAATCACAGTCCCTGTTCCCTATCAGTGTGAAATAATTTTTTGAGAGACAGGATGAGGATGTCCTCTCTCTCTTATCTTTAAATTCTGACTGGACAAATTGCTGGAATATTTAAGATACCATACTGGTAAAGACTTGGACTAGATAAATCTTGAGCTTTTTTTGAATGCTATTATTTGCTGCTAAATAAGAGTTTTCCTGATTCTGTACTTAGTAACTGAATAATTTGTGACTCTGGAGCAGAACACAAAAATTATCAGTACCTAGGATGTGGCTAGTGGTGCCTTAATAGACTTTCCCTGTCCCATTAAAAGGTTGTTCATTATGTGGGAAGAGTTCAATCCCTGTAGGTATCTAATAATCCTGTAAATGAAACTGACCTACCTGCCAGAAGGAGTCACAAACAAGATTCAGCTCTTTCCTGCCTCCATATTTTTGATGCTGCCTTCACCAGAGAATGAGGTTGTTCTTTCTTCTCTATCTGCCTGGCAGAAAAAAAAATGCACTCCCTTTCCAGGTCAAGATCTTGGTCTTTTGCCTTTCTACCTCTGTCTCAATTCTCCTAAAGTGGCATATTTACAGGGAGGTCTTCTTTGCTAGAAGAGTCAGAAAATTTATGAAGTCTTTTCCACATCAACAGCATCCCAGAAAGCAAAATTTGAGAAGAAAAAGCAAACAATTAAAAAATTATGAATGCAAATTCCTGAAATATGTGGACTTGCACTGTGATCATAGAATCAGAGAATATCTTGATTCGGAAGGAACCCAAGAAGATCTTTGAGTCCAAATCCTTATTCCACACAGGGCAACCTAAAAGTTAAACCATATATCTATGAGCATTGTACAAATCTGTCTTGAACACCAACAGACCATGAACTCTTCCCTGGGGAGATTATTCCAATGATAGGCCACCCTCTCAGTGAAGAACATTTTCCTAATATCCGATCAGCTTCCCATAATGCAGCTTTTTAAACCATTCCCTTGCATCCTATCACCAGAGACAAAAGATTAGCACCCCTTTTTTTCTCCCCCTCATTATGAAACTGTAGACAGCAATGAAGACACCCTTCAGTCTTCTAAGCTGAGTCATTCCTCACATGTCTTGTCCTCTAGTTTTTGCACCATCTTTGTTGTCCTCCTTTGGACACATTCTAAAACTTCAATACCCTTTTTACATTGTGGAGCCCAAAACTTCACACCGTGCTTGAGTGTAGGCCTCACCAATGCTGAGTATCATGGTACAAACTTTTTTTCCACAGGTTAGCTCTATTGTACTTAATGCACTCCAGGATACAGTTGGCCCTGTTGGTTGCCAGGGCACATTGTTTGTTCATATTAAGTTTATCATCAATCAAAACTCCCACATCCCTTTCTGCAGAACTGCACTCCAGCCCCTTGCCCCCCATTCCATAACTACATCCAGGATTATACTCTCCCAGGTGCAGAATCCAATATGTGTTCTTGCTAAATTCCATATGACTGGTGATTGTCCAGCACCTTAATCTCTCATGACGTCTCTGTAAGGCCTCTCTGCCCTCAAGGGAATCCACAGCTCCTCCTAATTTTTTATTGTCAATGAACTTAGTGTCTACTTTACTCCTGTGTCCAGGTCATTGATAAAAATATTGAAAAGAACTAAAGGGCCCAAAAATTGATCCCTGTGGAATCTCACTAGTGGCTGGCTGTCAGTCAGATGCTACTCCATTTACTCCAGACTCTTTGAGCCCAGCCTTTCAGCCAATTATTTACCCATTGCAACATGTACATGCCTAGCTGTATAATAGACATTTTGCCCAGTAGTGTACTGTGAGAAATAGTATCAAAAACTTAGCTAAAATCCAAAAAACCCCACATCCACTGCTTTCCCTCCTCCCACTAGTCAGGTAATTTTGTCATGAAAGGGTACTCAGTGAGGCATGATTTTCCCTTCGTGAACTCACATAGGCTTGGCCCAGTGACCGAATTGCCTTTCAAGTATTTTTCAATAACTCCCAGAACAGTTTCCTTTTCAACTCTACCAAGCACTGGAATAAGACTCCAAGGCCTATAATTACTAGGGTGTTATTTCTTGCCTTTCTTGAAAACTATAACATTTGCTAGCTTCCAGTTTACTGGGACTTTTCCAGCTTCCCAAAGTCATTGGTGAATAACTGACAGAGGTCTTGCAATAATATCATCCAGCTCTCTCGGTACCCCCAGATGAATCCCACCAGGACCCATAGACTGGTCTCAAATGCTTATACTAGGCTTAGCCACCCAAAGAGCTTTGCAAATTTTGGTTAATTTTGCAAGTCATCAAAGAGTTTCTTAAATAAATTTGTTGTTTTTAAAATTAATTTATGATGCTTAGTTTTGGGATATATGTTATAGACTTTCAGGAATATAAAAATAAGCTCAAAAATTCAGCCTTTGTCAGACTTGGGTATTCAAAGCAAGTATAATAAAGCTTTGCTTTTATTCCAAAGCTATACATTGGTGTCAAATGTGCCAATCTGATTATATTAAAAGATAAGATTGATTATACAGGCAAGTTTCTTGCTGTGCTTTCATTGTTGAAATCTTGGTAACAACAGTGACAAAATTAAATTTCTTCTTCATCACCACATAAAAGAGGTAAATCACCTGGGATAATAAGTTGTAGCTTATTACTCATCATTAGTAATAACTGAAATCCTTTCTTAGTTCATTTCAGGGTGTATAGTGAGAAAATAAGAATGCTTATGAAAAGTTAAACTGTAGAGTGAAGCAAAAGTATCATGAGGTAAACAGTCACATAAACAGATCTTACATGTAACTGCTAAATTACCTTTTGTGGGTAGGGAATCTACTAATTCTTTTCCCAGATAAGTGACTTGATAATTACAGCAGTTGTTATTTGTTTTGCAATTGTTTTTAGAGGCCTTGCCCACATCAAGTTGCCATAGTCCTGTCTTCTTTATCACAATCAACATGATGCATGTTTCTTTTTTCTCACATTCCTCTCAGTATACATTTAATTTGACTGTCGTTTTACTATCTTCAAGGAGCTTCTTAAATAAATATACAGTTTGTTAACAATAGATTTTAAATAATTATTTTTATTTAGTGATCACCAGCATGCCCAAGGCTACAGAAGTAACACTGAGATAATGAAGTACGTCTTTGGTCTCCGCCTTTACCATTCTGCCTTGAGAAACATTCTGTGCTATAAGACACTCAGTTATTTGTCTTGGCAGAACTTATATTTTGCAACAGATTTTTTGTGGAGAGCAATGTTCTAAGTAGAATAACAAATAATGAATTTATCTATCCCTTTCTTCCTTTTGCCTCACTCCCTTATCACCAACAACACATGAAAGATTGTGGCTAAAAACTGCAGTAACTGATAGCAGATTCTAGTACAGGCTGAAGTGACTGGAGGAAGGGACCTTTGGCAGATAGTATCTAGACTGATATACATGTATCTTCCTCATATCTTTAAGATTCATTAATGGGTTAAGATTTGGCCTATCTGCAAAACCTCTTTAGACCATTCTGCCAGGACAGGTCAGGAAATCTTCCTGTTTTCTCTGATAAGAAGCTTGCAGAGCTCCCTATCAACCTCATCTTTTTAATCGACAGTTTAATCTTTACGAAAGACTCTTGAGCAGTTACTTTAAAAAAGCAAGGACCTATGTTTCTGTATAAGAATAGTAATTTAATCACCATATTTTTAAACTAAGTACTTAATTTTGATAGCTTATCATGCATTTATACCAAATGGTTTTGTTATTTTTAGTCTTGTAATTAAGTTAAATGAGCTTAATAAATGGAATATATAAATAGGATTTTATTGTCAGGTTTGGGTCACAAATTATTTTGCAGTAACATTTTAGTTTTGTGTTTTGCCAGAAGATGCAAAAACTTTTCCACATTGGTTCCGCATAAATTATTTCTTCATCCAGTTTCTAATTTTAGCCTAACAGAAAATGATATTATTTTCCCATTATTATATCTACCTTGTCTGTAGTGTTTAATAATGTTGTAAATATCTGAAGAGAAAGTCTACCGTAGCATAAATAAAATCCACTAGTGTGTATTAATAAATATGAGCAGACAATAAAATCAGTGAATTTCCTATTATTTTTAGTGGTATAAATTAAAATCCTAAAGGAAATTCAAGATGCACAAAAGTATTTGTGTTTCAAAACTCAGAAGCATCTAAAAACAGAGGATCCATAAGATTCTGGAGGTCACTGAACGCATTCATAAGTCAAAGATGCTTAGGGGCTCTAGAGACCTTGAAAAATAGATACAAGTTTTGGGAATTGCTTGGCAGTGCTTGATTTGCTTAAAAAGTCTGAGGGACTTTTTAGGATACTGGCAGAGGAGACTGAGCCCAGATTCCTGGCTGAAGATTTTCTCAAATCTTTTTTCTAGTTTTATCTCAGGGCACAAGAAGAAAGAAAAGAAAGGTAGATGGAGATAAATTATCTGCTTCATTAAGATGAACAAACATCACAGATATTTCTTGTTGTTTGTACATTTCATAATAATAAAGGAAACTTCTAAGGATTATCAAAGGACTACGTTGGTGTTGCAGTATCAAATTAACTGGGTTTACTAAATTAAATGAGACCTCAATTTTATCAATTTTTTTCCTGCTTCAGTTGTAAATAGTTTTCTGACTGGCATAAATTTTCTGTTTTCTGTTGATTCTGGTGGGAATGCTAGTGTATAACATCTTTCCTCTGGTGCTGAAGGTAATCTTTGAACAGCTCAGCTTGAGTTCATACTATCACATCTGCTTATGCTCATTTGCCCATATTGATCCATTTTAACTTATTATCATAATAACTAGGCATTTCAGATGTGTTTTAATGTTTAGATGTGACTTGCTGACTAGGCAGTCGCTTGTATGTGCTGGGGTAATACTCACTACCTTAAAATTATCATGAGCATTCAGAGTAGAGGACACCTTGTTTAGAAAAGGAAGCTATGTCCCACATCCTAAGAAGATGCAGCTTATGAAAATATCCTTTTTAAACAAATATCTATCTGCCTCTCTTCTCCCCACAACGACAACTACAAAAGAAACAAAACCAAAACCAAACAAAATAAGCACTTTTAAAAATGACTTGACAGAGTGGTAGGAATCTTGAAGACAACCGTGTGCTTCCAACCACTGAGAAAACCGCTGAATAAGGGAACTTCAATCTGTAGATTTCTTCCTTCAGAGGGAAAGGTTAAGATTTCCATTTGTTATGTATGACTGAATATGAACGTGCGAGAGAGACTCAGATTTTGTCCATCCACAGGAAAAGATCTCCAATCAGATCACTATCAAGACAGAAACTAGGCTTTATCCATTTTGGTATACTTGATGTATTGCTCTTACAGCTTTAACTCCTACTGCAAGACAAACCTCATTTCTTTTTATTCTCTTTTGAAGTCTTTATGGTTGGATGAGGACTTCAAAGCTGAGATAAATTAATGTCCATGTTATTTAGCTCAACTACATCATTACAGTGGTAAGTCTCTGCTGCTTCTGGACCTAGCTCTTTATGGCACTACTCTGTGCCAAAGAACCATGCTGGGTCATCTGGTACTACTTCAAACATCTTTACGTGGTTGTATATTGTGCGTGCATTCAGGTGTTTATCTATGCCAGTTGCCTCGTATCAGTACGTTTTCCTCAGAAAACGTCCATTGGGATAGTTATATGCAAGGCAATCCCTCAGCATAGGTCTTCACTGTGTTGGGATTGAAGAGGTGCATCAAGAGGACAAAATATTCAGATTGTCCACCAATCTCATCCTGAAATGGTGGCACTGGAAGCAGACAAAATATATTTTTTTCTCTCTGCCCTACTAGTAGGTATTTGGAAATTCTTTTAAGACTTTGAAATAAGTTGCTGTCATGCTGGAAATTTGAACTACAAAATTAAACATGGTTCATTAATGATATTTGCAGCCCATGTTGTACTAATTAAAACCAACTTATTTTTCCATTATTATTTGCATACTGTTGTTCTGCAGCTATGCACTTGGAAGGATAATACTGCCTTGAGATGCCAGTTTTTTGGCATCACTCTGTGCTAATGAATGGAATGAGACAGGATATTCTTAAACTGTACTAGAGTTTCTTGTTCTTCTGTTTCAAATATTTCACAACTAATCAACTATGAAATAACAACTGCTTCACAATCTCTGTTAAAGAACGATTTGTTTCCATAGTGACAAACAAAATCTACTTTCTAAATTCATTCTCATATTAAAAAATGAGTTCCCTGTAGTCTGCCTAGATCACAAATTAGTTGTGACTGAGAGATAATACCACACAGGCACACATAGAAGGGAAAATAAAATAGCAGTACAAGGCCTAGGGGCATAGCGGACATGGAAGTTCCTCTAACTCTCTAGACAAGTGTGATTTTCTGTTGTACAGCAGGGCAAATATCAAGGCAAGCTTTAAATACCAGAAGTAACTGCACCTATGTGGGCACAGTAAGACTTCAAGTATCCATACTGATCTCAGTGCCTCAAGATTCAAGACACTATTCGATCAAAAAGAATTCAGAGATGAGAAAACTCCAGACGAATTATGAACAAAGCTGACTTGTGCATGCAGCTTTAGAATCTGATCCTTTTGGTTTTCCAAATCACAACAGCAGTGAAGCATAACTATTAACATATGTAAACCCAAAATATATAGCCAGATAGTAAATCTCTTCATAGTCTCAGATAGACAGAAGGAAGCTAAAGAATTTCTTGAGTAAAGACATGTGAGAAAAGCACATTTGTTGTGAGAAACAAATTTACAAGGCTAGAATCATAGAATAACCAGGTTGGAAGAGACCCACCGGACCCACCGGTTGGAAGAGACCCACCCAGAGACTCATCCAACCATTCCTATCAAACACTAAACCATGCCCCTTAGCACCTCGTCCACCCGTGCCTTAGACACCTCCAGGGAAGGTGACTCAACCATCTCCCTGGGTAGCTTGTTCCAGTGAATAATGACCCTTTCTGTGAAGAATTTTTTCCCAATATCCAGCCTAAACCTCCCCTGGCAGAGCTTGAGGCCATTCCCTCTTGTCCTGTCCCCCGTCACTTGGGAGAAGAGGCCAGCACCCTCCTCTCTACAACCTCCTTTCAGGTAGTTCTAGAGAGCAATGAGGTCTCCCCTCAGCCTCCTCTTCTCAAGGCTAAACAATCCCAGCTCTCTCAGTCGTTCCTCATAAGGCCTGTTCTCCAGCCCCTTCACCAGCTTTGTTGCTCTTCTCTGGACTCGCTCCAGAGCCTCAACATCCTTCTTGTGGTGAGGGGCCCAGAACTGAACACAAGATTCGAGGTGCGGTCTCACCAGTGCTGATTATAGAGGGAGAATAACCTCCCTGGACCTGCTGGTCACGCCGTTTCTGATGCAAGCCAAGATGCCATTGACCTTCTTGGCCACCTGGGCACACTGCTGGCTCATGTTCAGTTGGCTGTCAACCAACACCCCCAGGTCTTTCTCCTCCAGCAAGCTTTCTAGACAGACTTCTCCTAGTCTGTAGCACTGCAGAGGGTTGTTGTGCCCCAAGTGCAGGACCCAGCACTTGGTCTTATTAAACCTTGTTAGCTACATATTACATAAAGTAAGGCAACAGCTGAATTTGTAAAATTAATGATATTAAATCTTTCTTAATCAATAAAGAATCTTCAAGACAGTAGTTTGACAACCTCTGAGTTGCTTGAACTTGTTCAGTTGCTATGAAGGTGGCATTGCGTCATCATCTCCCATGACTCCTTGTTAACTGGGAAATTTATTCAAAGTCAGCTTTCTCTAGCATTACCCTGAGGCAATAAGACTGATTTATTCCTTTTCCGAGCAGTAAGTTAGTATCAAAGCAGGAGCATTTAGCCAATTGTAATTTGTTTTTATCAAAACCTTTTCATTACAAATGCATTCTGGAGGACAGAATTAAAAGGGTGGTCAAATTAAAAAAGAAAAAACAGGCAAACATGTAAAACATTCTTTAGCTGGGCTAGTCATTGACATTCATAATAGCTCATTGAAATTATTAGCATCCATACTTAATTAAAGTTGCCATAAGCCTAAGCAAAATTGATAATTAGTGTAATTAAGAGATTATTCTTTATTTAAACTGCCCATTAAGGAATTTCCGTGTTGTTAGAGTTCATAGGCATTGATACATTGGGAAGATGGATACTTCACAAAGGATAGTTTTTCAAAAGTGTTGTCCAGGCTCTGTGAAGGACAGTGGCACAGCTACATGTATGGTATCTTTCCCCTGCATGTGATTCTCTAGGTTGGGAAAATTACCCTGTGGCCTGTTACAGTGAGTGACACTCACCAGCTGAGACAAATGTGGTACAGTACATCACAGAATCTGGGGCTCAATAAAGAAAATTATGGGTCTAAATAAATGTCTCACATTGTTAATTGAGTGGCTTCTGGATTATCCAGAATTGTTAAACTATGCATAGTAAGTGGGAAAACATATCAAAATCCTGAAGAATAATAAATACGGTCTATGAAGTTGTTATTAAAATGAACCACACTATAGATTTTTCTAAATGGTGCAAAGAAATTGAAACAGTCAGAACTAGTTAGGTGAGCTATAAACCTCTTTAGAGAAACAAACCAGTACTTTCCTGAAAGGAAGTAGCACACTAGTTATTTCTGTTGGACAAAAAATATAGTTTCTGGCTTCCTGAAACTCCATCACATTCCCTTAGGGTAGTTTTCAAAATCACCACTTGCATCAGCATTGGGTTTGTGAGGCTTCTTGGTGAGTCAGGTGGCAGAGAGCTGACTACAGATAAATAAATCCTTTGTTTTTTTCACCTGAGTCAGAGAGTTGATCTGACTTGGTACCTATACAAGTGCAAGAGCTCAAAAAGGGAGGTGGAACATTATTTGTGGCAGCAGCCT
Source organism: Phaenicophaeus curvirostris (assembly GCF_032191515.1). Lineage (NCBI taxonomy): Eukaryota > Metazoa > Chordata > Aves > Cuculiformes > Cuculidae > Phaenicophaeus > Phaenicophaeus curvirostris. The sequence goes on from NC_091392.1 coordinate 20,107,639, forward strand.
AGTTTTATAACTAGTTAATCCCATGATGAAACCACACCCTTGGAGTATATTTTCCTCTCTCCCACCTCTTGGAATGTCTGTGGCCACCCATAGGTCCTTGCCAGTTTTAACCTTTCAACCCCTTGTAAGAACAAGACTTTCTCAGATTCCTGCTTCCTATCAGCAGTAAACAAAGATTCAAACTCTGATGTCTATAAATCCCGTCTTCTAAAAGCAGTTGGATGTGTCAGCTATGAGACAAAATCTATAATCAGTTTCCACCACCAATTAAAGTTAATAATGGTTTTGTATGAGAATTAGATACTAAGTCCTAGGTGGTTCTATCAACCTATGGGAAAAAAAGCAATGTTATTTTAAACAAATGAGCTTCAAAAGCATGTTGAGTGTAATAGAAGTGAAAATGAATAAAAACCTTTGGAGAATAAATACCAGAGCTCTTCATCCTACTTCACCTTACCATTTTCTCAACTGAGAACTGCAGTTGTCTGGTATATTAGTAATCTCCAACTGAAGCACCTTCCTTTTCCCTTCCCTGGTATGACTAATTATTTAAGTGGTGTATCCTTAAGAAGGAGTCAGGGAGATGCCTGCTATTAACACACTCTGAGATCACGTAATGAAGGATATATTTTCAACCCTTTGATCAAAGCTAATGGTATAAAAAGAGGCTTAGACCTTTTTTTCTCACTAAAAGAGATAATACAGAAAAATGACATTGCTGACATTCAGATGTTATAGGGGAAGTATGACACAGTGAGGAGTAGAGATGTTTATAATTGGTAGTTCAGGGAAGTATCTTCAGAGGTCTGTTACGTATAATATGCCAGGTCCACAAAGTACTCTAAACAGATGCCTGTGATATTCTCAGAGATACTTAGGATGCAGTTATATGAAATGTAGGGCAAGTTATCTTCATCTTTGTTTTCTGCAGCCTACTGTTCCTTTTTTCTTTATGTGGTCTCTGCATGATGTAGATTTGTGATGAGTAGATTTGTTATGAAAAGAGTAAAAAAATAAACCCTCTACTTACTCCCTGAAAAAAAAAAGCATATGGCTGCTCTTCTATTGAGTCAAATTTGCTAAGCAAAGCCTCACCTCCACTTGACTGGAGGCTGGCAGACATTACAGCTATTTACAAAATGGGCAAACTACAGGCCTGTCAGTCTGACCTTGGTGCTCGGGAAGGTCGTGGAACAGGTCGTCTTGAGTGCTGTTACACAGCATGTGCCAGCCAACCAGGTGATCAGGCCCAGTCAGCATGGATTTATGGAAGGCAGGTCCTGCCAAACTAACCTGACTGCCTTCTATGACAAGGTGACCCACTTGATGGATGAGGGAAAGGCTGTGGATGTAGTGTGCCTAGACTTCAGGAAAACATTTGACACTTTTTTTCACAGGATTCTACTTGAGAAATTAGCTTCCACTGGTCTGGACAGGTGCACCTACTGCTGGGTAAAAAACTGGCTGGAAGGCTGGGCCCAAAGAGTGGTGGTAAATGGAGATAAATCCAGTTGGAGACCAGTCGCAAGTGGTGGCCCCCAGGGCTCTGTGCTGGGTCCAGTCCTGTTCAATATCTTTATCAATGACCTGGATGAGGAGATTGAATATACCTTTAGTAAGTTAGTGGATGACACTAACCTGGGAGGAAGTGTCAATCTGCTTGAGGCAAGGGAGGCTCTGCAGAGGGATCTGAATAGGCTGGATTGATGGACTGAGTCCAATGGGATGAGGTTTAAGAAGGCCAAATGCTGGGTCCTGCGCTTGGGACACAACAACCCAGGAAAACTGCCTGGCACAGAAGGACCTTGGGATGCTGGTCATCAGCTGGCTGAACTAGAACTAGCACTAGCACTGTGCATAGGTGGTCAATAAGGACAAAACCATCCTGTTTTGTATCAAAAACGGAGTGGCTAGCAGGACCAGGGAAGTGATCATGCTCCTGTACTCACCGCTGATGAGGCTGCATCTCAAATACTGTGTTCAGTTTTAGGTCACTCAGCACAGGAAAGACATTTTGCTGCTGGACTATTTCCAGAGAAGAGCAGCAAAACTGGCAAAGGGGCTGGGGAATGAGTCTTATGAAGAGTGGCTGAGGGAACTGGGGTTGCTTAGCCTAGAGAAGAGGAGGCTGAGGGGAGACCTTAACACTGTCTACAACTACCTGAAAGGAGGTTATAGAAAGGAGGTTGTTGGTCTCTTTGCCCAAGCAATAGGTGATAGGATGAGAGGGAATGGCCTCAGGCTGCACCAGGGGAGGTTCAGGTTGGACATTAGGAAAGTATTCTTCACAGAAAGGGTTATCAAGAACTGGAATGGGCTGCCCAGGGAGGTGATTAAGTCACCATCCATGGAGGTATTTAAAAGGCAGGTTGGTGAAGTGCTTAGGGATATGATTTAGTAGTGGACAGGTATGGTTGGGCTTGATGATCTCAAAGGTCTTTTCCAACCTAGGTTTTCTATGACTCTATGATGCTATGATTTTATGAATTATAAACTCACATAGGTTCACTGTACTGGTAACTATTTCTGTACCACCCAAACCACAGCGGACAATTTAGGAAAGTCTCCAGATATAACTTGGCCTTCAGGAAAAGAGTTATTATGCTGGGTTTGTCTTTTAGACGTGTTTGTCCTATAAAATAAATGCCTTTTCTTACACATACAAATGAAATCCAACTCCTTGTGATGTGATTTAAGATACTTCTTAATTTTCAACTGTTTTTTAGGGACTGAGCCTACTGATGCTTTCTCCTTTCTCCTGCCAGGACAAGAGCTATCCTTAATCAGGGTCCTGTGTGTACTCTGCTAATTGTTAACCATTTGGAAAAAAAAACACCAACCCTGCTGCACTTGTTTTGGTGCTCATGGGAGAGTTTGAACTCTTAACTAAGCATCTCTAATCTAAAAGAACACTTCCTTGTAATATCTGATAATCTGAAAAACCAGAGTACAAAAGACTGAAGCATGAAACTTCTGGATGAAAGTAGTTAGCTGATAAATCCTGTCATTCTGATTAAAAAGTTTACAAAGACTGTGAAAAGGCACAGTCATTTGCATTTGTATTGTCAATTGGTATAAACCAAAACTGCAAGCTTGGGAGCATCAAATTTCCACTGTCACACCACAGTATTACCAAGGATGTTTTCAGGGTCTTTCAGTAATACAGCTAGTAAATGAGCTGTAAAAATGTCTGTTATGCATTTTGAACAAAAGTTATTATAGCAGTTCACAATTATAGGGCAAGGGTTATCTCACGATATAGCAGCAGTACACTAACAGTTAGTTTTTCCAAAAAGTTTGTCATCTACCAACTCCCACTTAAGCATCTGAATAGCAGTTAGATTTTCCTAAGTGTTCAAATTCCGTTTAGGCATCTAAATGAAGTATGAAAATTTCAGAAGTCCTCTCTTTGCAAGCTGTGGCACGCTAAGCACTTTGGAGTAGATGGCGACCTTAATAGTGTCCTTGTATAGAAACTGAGTTTTTTAAAAAACTGTGAATAAAGTGTAAGAGTTGAAAATATTTTAGTACAATTTTCAAGAATGATTATTCATCTGTAATGTGGTCTCTAGTTATATCTTCCCAATGTATTGCTAAGTGGGTCTCCTAAACTAATAGTCTTAAGTCATAAAAATAGTGTCAGCATATCAATAAATCAGTTCTCTAGAAACAGACTCCACACGTAACTCCAACAAAAAATTCTATTAATGTTTTAATGTCAATATAAAGAATTCCATGGCAAACATTAAAAATACAGTGGTAGAAATCAGTGCCTGTGGAAGGAAATGCATAACAACGATGAATTCTGAACTCATGCATTGAAATGGTAGGAAGGAAATTAAAATATAGATGATATGCATGTTGCGACAGCGAGCCATATATCAGTTCTATGTCAGGGGAAGAACTGGAAATAAAGCATTTCCCAGATCAATTTGTTGTTTTCCACAGAAAGGAACCAGAGGGCACACAGCACATTCCAATCGGCAAATTTTGCGACAGCCAGAGAGACTCAGGATTATGTACAGAGGAACAATGTAGTCTGGAATCCAATAGGTCATCACCTTCTCCTCTATAGCTACCTATAAATGGATTGAACTCCTTGATGGGAATATAACTTTTTAAACTTTCTTATCTGTTAGGATCCAAAAAAATAATGTCCTGAGTAAACACAGGATACTTTGTTTTATCAGGCTGCTTTATTTGGCAGATATGCCAAATGCTGTATATGCTCTTGCTGTATCTTTAAGTGAATAATAAATTCAGTGATTTTATATTTATCTCCTGCTTCCATGAGATATTATGGGATCAGGAAAAATTCTATGTCCTAAAATCTGAAATAACTTGAAATAAACAACAGGGCATATTAACACATAAAATCTCTAACCTGTTACAGACTAGTTTTTTGCCATTCAGGTTGTTATTACTATTTTGAGCATTTTGAAATCTCTTGATGCTTTTTTTCTTTCTGGTACAGTTTTCGTAAGTAAACCAAAACTAAATCTAAATAGAAAAATGAAGATACAATTAGAAACTAGATCACATTGCATAAGCTTACAGACAGCTTAGCAGAATTAAAAAAAAAAAGTCATGTTAACTTGTAGTTAAGAGATTCAGTCATAGATGCTTCTTTTTTTTTTAACCTCCCTGATGTGTGACTGTGAGACTGAAACACTGAAACAGACATGTAAAGTATACTCACTAAGGAGAGAATTCCATTTTATCTGATGCCCCACATGTAAGTGTCTGCTAACAGTAAGATAGATGGTAATGATTCAGGAAAAAGAGAACTTTGAAAACCTGATAACAGAGCCTAAAAGCCAATGAAGTTAATAATACAGAATTGCTTCAATTACAGAAAAAGAGAACTCCATTGTAAGTTCTCTTGCTAGGCATGAGCAGGCTGAGGGAGCAAAGGTTCCTATCCCATGTCCTGAATTACTTCCACCACTTACACTGACACCTGAGGAAAGATGTATGACATGCAGAAGTATCTGTGTTCAATAGGCAAAAATTGGAGGCTACATATGCCACTGAAGGAGTATCATAACAGAAATTTACTAGAACATTTCTTTAATATTACTTATATTGCAATGAAAAGTAGAAAACAGGAGTAGACAAGTCTCTGGCATTTCAAAAGAACTGGCATCATAATTAGATTTTAGATGCACTAGGAACCAAAGGTAAAACTCCAGCCCACTGAAGGCTGTGACAGAGGAAATTGCACTGAATTTAGTCTAGGGAAAAAGTCTGTCAAAAGGCATGTCTGCATGGGATATTGTAAGCAGACAGAGCATCATTTTATGCAGTCTCTGAACTAGCAGGACCTGGAAAAAAAACATGTAGCCATTTTATTCGGCAACACAAGCACGTATCTCTGGATCTTGTCAGGGTATATTATTTCAGGATTAGGTATACATCGATGCTGCGATCGCTGTCATCACATTGACTGTTTTTCAACTGCCTGAAACCTACCATGTTCACAAAGATAAAGGCTAGATGGATGTACTTTTTTCCTAGGGTAAGTGTCCAATAAGACAGGACAAAACCTCAGGAGAACCTGAATCAAGGCCTCAGTTTTGATACATCGGAGTAATGGTCTTATATCAAAAGATATGCAGGAAGACTATTAGGTGAAGAGATGCATGCAGCCTAACTGGTATGATAAAGTATTTGAAATGCAAATGTTACTTCTGTAGGCAAAACTCTGGATTCTGAATAAAAATAACTCCAAATATAAATAATAATTAAGAGTATGACTCTTTTCACTGGACCCAATAGAAATTACTGTTTCTACTAGTGCTCAAAATAATATAAGCAGAATTATCTTCAGTCTCGAGGCCACAGCAGAAAGCTGCGTTTGGCTAAAGGTTGAGCAAATGAGGATTTTTCTTCTGATGTTTCCTAAGAAATGTTGGGGGGTTTTGTCATTTTTATTTCGATTGGGTTTTTGGTTTGTTTTTTTTTTTTTTTGACTGGGCTGTACGGTGTCTTTAAGTGTTTATTTATTAATCCATTTTCTTATAGCTTTATATGGTAGCTTTTCTGCCATGTTTTCATATTTCAGGTATGGTATTAGGAGTTTATGGCATAATGAAAAATACGCAAATAATTTATTTGAACAAATTCATTGGATTAATTATTCACCAGAAATAATTAACTATCTCTGCCAATAGCATTCACTCTTTTCCCTTTCTCCTGTTTTTGATGTGTGCCATATTAGATACTGAAGTGAATGTTTATTAGAAATGCAGCAGATGCTGGAGCTTCTGGGACCCTGTTTTGGAAGTGCGTAATTTCTAAGCATTCATACAAGCTTAGAAGGAGAGTACATGGGACTAAAAAATACAGCAGGTGTGTGTGTAAAGGTGGAGAGAAGAATACGACAGGAAGAAGGAAAGGAAGAAGAGAATACACAGCTATGCTTGCCGTAATCCTCCCTTAAAGTAAATATTCACTATACCTTTATCAAATCATTATGTAAACCTGGACTCTAAGCAAGTCTGCATTAGTGTAATTAGTATGAATCATCTAGCTGAGTAATAAAAGAAAGCTATTAATCATTTAATCCCAGTTTTTAGCCTCTAGTGATTGCAAATGTAACTATCTTCAGCTGGAGTCCTCATCTAAACACAGATGTTGAGAAGCCAAATGTTGCTCAGGAGGTTACTTTCAGCAAGCGATCTGTCACTGTCTGATATATATTCCTTTATAAGAAAATCTGCTATGAGGTGTGTCTAAAAGTATGACAAGCTCTATGTCCTGATGTCTGTACAGAAGTTTGCTCCAAGGTAGGTAGCTTTAAGACTCATTTCTCCCTTTCTTACACTGCTTATTGTAGGAAAGTCCTGTGCTGAATGTAACCAATTGTATCACTTATTCGTTTAATCTGAGATATCACTCTCAATCTCAGAGGGAAAAAAATGTTACACACAGTAACTCACACTGCATAGGTCTTGAAACAGCCCTGTGGAATTGTAACACCTGTATCTCAACTAATGGCAAAAGGGAAGAACTTTGACTGCTACCATGCTGCTTGAGACAAAGGTCAGTCTTCCTTTCAAAGTAAGGCTGATGCATCAGACAGATTAGTTTATGAACTAATTATTTTCCTGGTCTTAATTACATAGCTACGTAGCACAGATACACTTTTTTTTCACTTCTCTAAGACTGAGCAGTCACTGAACACAGAAAGGTGCAGTGTTGCTTGACACTTTTGTATGTATCACTAAAAGTAAACCAAGGCAAGATTATATTCAAAAAAATGGTCCCCAGAAAAAGCCACATGAACTAGAAAAAGGAAACTCAGCTCTTCTTTTCCTGTAATATTCAAAGTGCCCCTATTGGCCAAGCCAGGAGATAGTGGCCTTCCCCATCTGAAGCAATGAACTGCAAAAGCAGGGTTATCATTTTATTGACTTTTGAGTGAGAAAACCTCATAGCTTTAATGTTCTTTCTATCAGATACCCGAGACATCCATTCCAATGCTAATAAACACTGTGCTAACCAACACACATTTTTTTTCAGCTACTTCCTTCAACTTTCAAGATTAATTGCCAACAGAAAGTATGTAATTTCACCACAGTGAAAAGCTAGACTGGTTTTTCCTGTTCTGGCAAAGAATCAAGCCTAACCAGTCATAGATATACTTGGGAGGCAGGAGAACAGTGCTGAAGGAAGAGGGAGAGAGTAACGTAAGCACAAATGGCTACTGCTTGAGTCATGTCACACTGCTTTGTACCTCTCTCAAATTACAGCAGGATCTAGCCCTTCATGAACATCTATAAGGTAGTTTTTCAGTCTATTCACAAGGAGGGAATCTAAGGCTAAGGAGTGATTTTAGTGACTGTGTAGATCTACTGTCATTTCTTTCATTGTCAATCTGGTAAAGTCAAAAGTAGTGAAAGAACCATTCCTGGGAAGTAGGATACAAATGTTTTTAATTCCCTGGATGAAAGAAATGAAGTTTTCTCTCCTGTATTCTTTAACTATGAGGTTATTCTGTAAAAAGGGTCACCTTTCCTTCCCTTAGGCTTTGAATAACAGTGGAGGGCCTCAAGATATTTGTACTCTGTCCATGCAGGAATTAATAAGCATGTCCTAAAAGCAGGCTTCTCCACATGAATAAGCATGGGAAAACCTTGTCTGCGGATCCTAGATGAGAAATATACACACAGTTGCTTAGAACTGATAAACATAAATTAGTTCCAGACAAATGTAGAAGAAGGAGGTTAGCTGTTTAGGGACTATACTGATGAAAGCCAGGATATTTATGGACTTTCATTATCCAGAGGTTTTGAGACAGAATTTGACGATAGCACTAATAAACTTAAAGATTTAAATGATGTTAACCTGTACCTTGGTCCTTTCAAGAAAATTCCTTCAAGTCCTTTCCATCTGACCCAGAAACAGATTTTTACATATGTTGGCACATGGCTTTTTTTAAGGGTTGTTGTTTTCAATTCAGTTGTGTAAGCTCTGTTTGATGGACAATGTATTTGCCAGATTTTGCCCATATTTGTAAAAATTTATTCAACACATCTTTTTTGCTTTATTTGGTCAGCTATAACAGTTTTTTTGACTCTTCTGCAATCAAGATACTTTTTAAATAAATAAGTATACTTGCCTCCAGAGACTTCAGAAGTCAAACAGCTGTTTTCCATCACCATGGCAAAAGCCTTGAGGGTGCTTCTGGATGAATACTATTATTCTCCCTTCATATAGAACTATGTGTATGGAGCACCTGAGAAACCTTTTGCAATTTAAATACTCAAGAATATTTGGAAAAATGTGTTTGAATTTGGCCTTTATTGGAAAAGTGGAAAGATCCTGAATCATTGTTTAACGTGAAGCAGGTAGGCACCACAAAGGTATCTTGTTTCTCAAAACAGTTGAAGTGTGTTACGACAGGTGGGCCTTTAAAGTCAAGCACAGGCAGCTGACAGTCAGCTCCTCAAGAAGAGGTGATGCCAGTCACTGGAGGGAGAAAATAAACTGTTTAATGTAGCCAAGATTTATTTTTAAACATTTTAACATTTTAAAACTTTAATAAAGTACCTTGAACAGCCCTTTTTTTAATGAAATATCTTCAATCATAACAATCTGCTTCACTATACTTTTACTGGATAAATGATAAAAATAAGCAGCTGTGCTTTCTAAACATTGATTTTCAGAATTATTTAAACTCAGTATGGCATCTACCAACTGCTATTGTTGTTTACAAATGCTCACCTGCATAAAGAAGCAAATTTTTTACCACAGCAATCTCGGGGAAGCAGCTGGTTGTAAATGAGAATATCATCATTATCTTCAAGTCCTGAAGGAGACATTGTTGAAATAATAAAGGCTGACAATTGTTTTACCTAACTTGCAATTAAAATAGCCATTTTCTTAACAGGAAATTTGGATTACCAGAGGAAAATCTGTTGAAAGCATCACACTTCATTCTTCACAGTTACCATCAGTCTCAGGGTTGTACTTTACATTAAAGGTAAATGTATACATAATTTATTTAGAGTTCATTAATTATTAATAAAAGTGTTAAGTGTGTTACAGGTATATATGGTATGTGCCATGGATGATTATGAACACCTGTGTAAAATGTATTATATTCATTTGCTGTCTATGGCTAGAAATGAGTTACTTGTCAAATTCTGCAGTAATCTCTTTAAAGCAGACATTTATTAACATATGCTTGGTACATATTAGATGTTTACTAGTTATTTAGATATTTATCATTAAATAAGGTTTATGCCCAGTTAACAGCTGTAAACATATTATATAAAAATACACAATATTACTATATTTTAATATTTCCTGCATAAGAAAACAGATTTATGTAGGATTAACATATGATGCTATAACTCTTGAAGTACATGTTCTTCATTTTGCTCTAAAATTTGTACTGCGAAGTAGAATACTACTAGGTCAAAGAACTGGGAGTAGTTATTTTCTCCTTAAGTGCACTGCTAGACTAATTGCAAAACTTATTCTAAGCACCGTGGACTCAAGGAACAAATGTGTACCTGTTAACTGAAACAGTGTGAGTTGCAATCTGAATAAATCCTCTTGGATAAAGCAAAGACAGTTAGATTGATGAGAAAAGCATGTATTTTCCAACAGTGAATAATGAAAAGGAAACACTCTTGTGAAGCAATTAGTTCCTAGGTAGGTCTCTTTCAAAAAACCCCAAAAGGTTTGATGGTAGATTTGGGGCACAAATGCCTGCATGCATACAGATGCAGAGTGCCGTGTCATTGTAGCTTTCAATTCTTCTGCCTAAGAGTATGCTATTAATGATCCAATGCTTGGAGCAGCCTAAAAAACAGATGAACTTTAGGACCGCAAACACCAGTATTGAGATTACAGTCAACAATGGCTATCGGAAATATTTTTATCATAATTTTGGTTCCTATCAGCTGGAAACAACGAAAAAGCGAGGCCCAGTCATGGCAGCAGATGATAGAAAGATTCAGTAAGGTGAAAGCTATTGTAGGCAGATGTGAATTTTGAATGCATGAGCCAAGATATTTTCTTGTGAGATCAAGACAGTTTCGCAACCAGAACTAGAATGACTGATTTTCAGTCACAAAGAGATCGAGAACATAAGGAACAGCCCTCAACAACCTAAATGGAACAGTAACTGTTCCATATTTTCTTTTTCCCCTTGTGAAGATTCAGGTTCATTAAGACCCTTTGTGGGATTTCTAATATCACATGTAGAAGTTCACAATATCTACACTTGAACCCAAGAGCATTGCATTAGGCCACCTTTATAGCCAGTGGAGTATAGCCACTTTGAGCAGAAAATAGATTTGAGTTATTTTAAATCAAGAATAAGAATGAGTTGAGCCCCACAGAGTGGAATGATGAAACTTTGACTACTAGTTTGTTAACTTACCTAGAACATGTCTCTACCAGTCCTAATATCTTTTTTCATCTTATTGAGGCAGACATCACCTTGGCTCAGCCACATTCCAAATTAGTGTCCTAAACATTCTACTTGTGCTTCTTTAAGAGAATCCTTTCTTGTTTTCCTGACCAGAACTGCTGTCACCCTGCTGCAGAACAGGCGGAGATGAACATTGCTCCTTCTTACTAGCTTGTGATAGTCTCATAGACTGGTCTGAACATAGGACTCAGTGGAACTGTATGTTCTGTATGTAAGTCTTACTGTATGTAAGTCCCTGTCCACATTTTAAACAAATTTTTATATTGTCTATCTCATGATCTTCTTCTTCCTGTTAATCTGCAATGAATATTAGCTTCAAATGGAGTAAGGATCCTGTAAGCAATTAAACTTCCATGGGCTTTTTGTCATTTAGCTCATTGATGACTTTCTAATCTGATTAAACCTCAAAGGTAAAACTGCCACTGATGTTGCTATGAATTTGAATTATAATAGGAATATTAGCCTTGGCTTGCAGTAAAACTCTTCTAGTGGCTTCAACTTGATTATTGTGTGGTAGCCCCTTCTTATAATCTTTTTTGCTTTGTTATGGGATACTATCATTGCATAAATGTTCAATATATTAAGATTAAACAGAATAACAATCCCCAAACATTGCTATTCATTCTGAAACTAACTGAAAAGGGACTTCAGCGATATTCAACCTCTGTTAGCCATAAAAAAGTTTTAGTCATAAAACAGTTGTGCTCCCGAGAATTTTGTGTGTGTTGAATTCAGTGCTTTATCCCATAGTGGAAATCAGTATTTATCTATGGTATGTAAAGCTTCAAACCTAAAGTACAGGTAGATTCTGTGTGATGAAGAGGAAGAAGGAAAAGCACCTTTTGAAATTCTCGAGAAAGGAAAGTCAATATTTTGTTTTAAATGTAATGTGCAAGTGACGCAAAATTTAACCCAGACATTAAAGCAATGGAAAAAAAATGTGTGAGTGTCATGCTCACTGTGATTTTTAGATAAAGTAATCCTAAAGCATTTCTCAAAGGTATAGATTAAATGCTTATTACGTAAATGTACTTCCTCATCAATCTGTTCTTTGTTCATTTAGATAAAGTGGTACACTGTTTCTATGTCAAACAATGCCTGGTTACAAATAAATAATTCAATGCTAAGATACAGTTGTCCACAGTGCATGAAAAAGAGAAAGAAATTGGAAAGGAATGTCAATAAATTGACAATATTAAATTTCAATCAACTTCCTCTGAATGCATAATTAAAGCTTGCAGTTTGTATAAGAACAGAAAGGGAAGGGAAATGTCAACAGTTTCAGTGTGCTAACAATTGACTTGTAACAATCACACATAAAACCTTCCAAATGAGCCAAAAAAGTGTCTCAGAATGACAGAAGATACTAAGTTTATGACATCATAATGTCAGTATTATTGTTGTTTTTAATGATATGAAATCAAGGCAATTCACTTGTATATTTATGAAGTATTTACACTGAAAATTAAAATTAAAAGAAACAATGTTATTGTCTGTTACATCAGATCCATCATGTTTGGAATCATGTCTTGGGAGTTTATATCAGCAACTTTTGAGAAAGACAAGAGAATCACTGTAATTGGCACTTATAGAAAACCCTGATTAAATGGCAAGGGGTTTTTTTGCCATCCTTACTCCTATAGTGGTTAAATTAGTCAATAGGGAAAAAAAAGAAGAGAAAAAAGTCTATATATATTCTGATTATTTAGTTTGGAGATATCCTGGTTATTCAAACACATACCTTCATCTTTCTATCTATGGTGTTTAAAAGGTTAGAAGTCTATTCGCCTTATTGCTACAAGATGTTTTTCTTAATCTGAAAATATATGCGTAACCTCTGAGAAAATGGATAATTTTGTTATTAGTTTTACACTGCTGATTCTTACATGGAAGCTGTTGTTAATAAGAAAGAGTCACTTTGATCCTTGGCTTTCTCTCTCACAGAAGAAGTGTTTCCTGAAAACCACACACTGATGTTTCAGTAGAGATTTTTGAAAAAGAAAAGGCTTCACAATATCTGTGAATTCTTATTTCAAAGACTGTTTAATTAGGTTCACAGGATAAATTTGGGATTATTTTTCAGGGATTATGGAATAATTTAAAAGCTGATACAGGCTTTTCCGACTGTATTAGTTGACATGTTTCCACATTACAGAAAATAGTAGTGGTTGATGATAAATTAAACAAGAGCACTTAAAAGCCAAAAAAAAAAAAGAACCACAAATAAACCAAATAACCACTGCCAACTAAGAATGCATAATAGAAATCATAATGGAACAAGTCAGCAAGTCAGTCTTTGGTTAGCAAACAACAAAGGTACCCATTAGCTGACATTTAGATATTTGTAATAAGAATATATACTTGCATATATATATATTTATATTATCTTCTTAGGGTATTTCTTGATACAATTGAATGAGGAAACAGATTTAGCTGGGTAACACTAAACATCCTATGTTTCACTTAAGCTTTTATTAGGCTATGTTAATTAGATTGGAGGTTTTCAGCTATGAATGCATGTGTTTCACTTTATTACACAATTAGGAAAGCAATATGAATATTTTATGTTTTCATTAGCTTTTCTGTATAGAGAATGGATTGCATCTCCTGCAAACAACAAAATCAGCCATTCAGATTCCCAATGGCCCAAGAGGGAAAAAATCAAGTTTACATCTATATTAATGTATGTAGAAGACAGGCTGAAGAAAATGCTGATATCCATACCTGGTTTTTTTTCTATGCCAATGTTTTAATATATGGAATGCAAATAAACGTAAAGAAGGAGAGAAATTAGGATGACAGTGAAGAAAAAACAACCAACACAGATCTAAGTTAGGGGAACAGAAAATGGGGACTATTTGGTTTGTGTTGTTCTTTTTGCCAGTCCCAATGGTTTATTTCTCTGAGTTCTTTGCAGACATTTAGAATCATAGGTAAGGCAGAGTTGAAGACACAACAGTTCAAGAGGGGAGAAAGCTATAGCCAGCCCTGGCCTCTGCTGCTGTCTCAAGTCGGATTGCCTGCTAGCTCAGGGATGCTATCAAGCAAGCAAGTAACAGATTAGATTTACACGGCATATGGCTCTTTGCCACTGGGTATGATGACAAAATCCAGCAGGCATGGAAGAAAAAATGTCTAGAGAAAGTTATGAAACAATGTAAAAAGTAGCTCTGTTTACTACTTAGGTTTCATTTCCAAAACAAAAGAATATAGGAAATGTTGCCAAAAAGTGATAAATGTCTAGGCTTTAAAACATACCTGTGGTCTAAAACTACCACAGATCTGGAATTAACATACCCAAGACATAGCATGATACTCTGTAGGAATCATCTTACAGGCATTTTTTCATAAGGCAGTTGAACTACTTGAACAGTTTGCAGGCACACTCCTCCCACATTCTCCCTCTTTTCACCCTGCCCTCATTCTCCACTGCACTTCCTTTCCACTGCCTCTGCTTCTTGCTGTGCATGTGATCCTTCCTTCCTTTATGCCAGCTAGGACTCTCATGTGGTTGCACATGAGCCAGTTCATGTCCCTGCCCTGCTCATTACTCAACCATAGTTGAACTAGCTTATAGTGTGATCAGATAAACTTAGAGTAAGCAGCAGAACCTTGCATGATGAACTATGTAGTTGGCTACAGGTGCCACCTGAACACTGAGCCTTGGAGATACAACTGTTCTAAAATTGTCTGAAACTGAAGCTTTACCGAAGTCCCTGTGCTCTTATTAGTTACCACTTGTAGTCATCAATTGTATTTCAATGGTCTTTTGTCTTATTCATCAAAATAGGCTTCATAGCTTGCCTAGGGAACGTACAAAGTGCTTGCTGACAATGATCCCCAGGGCCACCTTAGAAGTCAAACTGATCATGAGCTTTGTGATAGAAATATCCAAGAATATTATGTCTTCCTCCTAATAGACAAGTTGCCCTCTTAACTTTCCTTCAGCGAAAAAGATGGATATCTTCCTTGGGAGTGCGAAAAGATGGTATGGAATGAGGAGGAACAGAGTATGCCTTTCCTTTTCTGGACAGGTGAATGAATTTCTGTTTGAGATTTCTCAGTATTTCTCTGTTGTTTGTAAAAGAATTAAAACAAATGAGGCAGGAAAGGATGGACAGAGAAGAAAAAAGCTGGGAAGAAAATTGCCTTTCTAATTTATATATTTACTGGGCTTATCTTTGTAGTTCAGCTAAAATAACTTCTTTGTATATTTATATATTTACTATCCATACCGAATAATTTCTAAACACTTTCTCTACCTCTCTTTTTTTTTTTTTTTAGTGGTGGAAATTAAAGAACCATTCTTCGGTGTGGGAGAACAGAGAATTCCTAAAGTGGTCCTCAGCTACAGCCATTAAGTTGCATAGCCCCACTGTGTGTAAATTGGACACTGCCATACATATGATAGGGATTGTCATGGAGTGGTATCTGAAACTGGTGGAGCGTAGACTTAATGAGCAGGAAGTCATAGTTTTCTTTACTTTTCCCCTTTTCTTTTTGAATGTTGCTGATCAGATACACCAGAGAATAACTAGGTACTCTTTCAGCTTGTAGTGTTTGCCTCACATCTGTTGTCCTTTATGGGTTAAAAGTGATCTAAAACTTAAGTGCAAAGGAAGTGTTTAAATGTGTTCCCAAATGGAGGCCCAAGACAAAGCTTGTGAAGGTCAGGGAAGTAAGAAAATTGAGGACCTAAGACTTCCAAAATAAGTTTCCTCCTGAGTTTTAAAGGAGAGGATCCCATCATTTCAAAGCAAATATTATCTACTCATTTTTGGAGTGCTATATTATTTTATGCATTTTATTTACTGAGGACTATTTTGCTTTGTGTTTAACAGTAAGAATCATTTGGGGATTTTTTTTCTGTGATAACTAATAATTAAGAAGGAAAGAAAATATTCACCTGTTAAACCATCTTCAAGTCTTCACTGTGTTTTGACACTTGCCTCTAAATATTGAGATGCTACTGGGGAAAAAAGTGAGATTTGATAATTATATAAATAAATTCTAAGAAATTACACTATTATTTAACTGTAACAAGGGACAGGGGGGACTCGATATAGATTCTTCAAATACTAACATATTAATGTATTACCAGGAGTAATTGATCCCTCATGCTCACTTTTCACTAGAACAGACAAGTAAATCATTTTTTGTCTATGGGTTTATCTAAAATCTCATCTTCTAATTTTTCAGTAGACACAGTCTGAAGCAGATGTAATCAGTCTTTTATCAGCCAGATAAGATGTCCCTGTTCTGTCATATTAAATCATCTCATTAATATACTGTCCTCAGAAAAGTTTCTTGTTTGGAGATGTTTGGAGTTGTTGCGAGCTGCTCACCAATGCTACTGTTTTCTGACAGAAAAAAAAAAGCACTGCAAGAATAAAATTTAACACCCCACCAAAATATGTGTAAGATCCTATCCAAAGATAAAGCAGTAAAATCAAGGCATCCTGCTTTGCTGGGGACACCTTAATGACTATGAGCTCTAGATTGTGGATACCTGGTGCTGGACCAGCATGATCAGAAGTTTGTCATCACTTGGGTGGCACAACCCAGTTGCCACAACTGAGCATTCCCTCGTAATTGAAGAAACTACTGTGGAGCCATCAGCCAAGGTGGAGTTGATCTTAGGAAAAGAGGGATGGTGGGACGAAAGTGGTTTAGATTTTGTATTTTTTTTTTTTTGCTATCCAACTCTGTTATTAATTGGCAATAAATTAAATGAATTTTCCCCAAGTCTAATCTGTTTTCCCCATCATGAAAACTGATGAGTGCTCTTCCTTCCTTCATCCTGACCCACAAGCTTTTTCATTCTTTTTTGTTGTCCTATCCTGTTGAGAAGGGGGAGTAAGTGAGCAGCTGGGTTGGTCTCTGGAACTGGCCAAGGTTAACTCACCTCATATTTTTAGAAGCAAAATATTTTAGATACATTATATATTTTGGTCAGACAAAATTCAAGGTACTTAAGCCACATACAATACTTGACAAACATGTGAGCTGAAAATAATTTTTGAAAACCGAAATGTTGAAATGTGTTCAAATGACATGTTTGACAAATAATGAAGAATAATAACAACAACAGCAACACACTGAACTTCTTAATCTGTGCATGATATATACTCCAATGGAAAAATGGGTGAAATGTGCCTGACTAAATGATAGAAATTCTCGGGAGACTTTTAAAATGGATAACAATGTTTTCACTTCGTACATTCCAGCAAATACTGGTATAAGAAAAATTTACAACACCGTAGAAATTAACTTGCACATTTAGCCTGAAATTTACTGAAACTTTGTGGGGCTAAAAAGAACCCTGAAAAGCAAAGGAAATCCTCAATGAAAATTATAACTCAGAATGAGGAGTTAATCATGCAACTTTAGTGTTCATTCAAGAGGGTTTTCTTGTCTATAGTTGCCCAGACCTCTTCATCACTTATATATGCAAAAACATTGATATAATTTGTGTCACTATCCAGCTGAAAATCAGTTATGCAGTACTACATTCTAATGCAGAATTGTGCTTTTCATCTTTGACATCATATGGTTTTGACATTATATGGTTTCACTACAAACCTCATCAATCAATATCCCTTCACATTATGGCAGGAGTCACTGAGTGAGAAAAAGCTCAGAAACTTGTTATTATTAAAGTTTGTATCAAGGATCAGGAAAACCTTGAATTTCCTAGTTTAGAGGTAATGTAAATATGCAAACATATTTACAGGCTCTCTGTCACAGTAGAAACAATCTGGGATCTCACATAATCAGACCAGTTCTTTTCTACTGTCAGTCTATTCTCAGTTAAATTATTGACTATTGTATAAAGGGGTTTAGTTCAGTATTCTGATAATGCTGCTGTCATTAAACTGCAAATCAATGTTCATTGCTGCCTAGCTGTCTAGTGTTTTATTATGAAATTTTAATATAAACTTTGGATTTAAAAGCCTATCCTTCACTTGAGACTGTTGATTTTAAAGTGACAGCTTTCTGGGGTAAACCAAGATTGATTTCTAAATTGCTTGTCATATACTTTATGGGTCCAGCCCTGAGGTCCTGTAACAGTTAGATCTCCTATTGACTTAATTTAAATTGAAGTCTCTAGTCCCATGACTGCAGACACAATTCTGTTTGTCACCTTATCCCCAAATATAATATAAAGTGAGGCAAGATTCACCACTGAATATACTTCCTTTTTTCTAGAAGGTGCTTTGCTAGTTACTAATCCCAGGGGAAATTGTTACTAGGCTAGACAAAACAAGCAGATGTACCTGGTGTTTGGAAGCACTGCTGGCAGGTCCAGAGCTACCTCTGAATTTTTTAAATCTGAACTCACCTACTTGGACTGTCAGGGAATATCATAGAATCATAGAATAGTTAGGGTTGAAGGGACCTTAAAGATCATATAGTTCCAACCCCCCTACCATGCGCAGGGACACCCACTAGATCAGGTTACCCAAGGCCCCATCCAACCTGGCTTTCAACACCTCCAGGGATGGGTCATCCACAACTTCCCTGGGCAACATATGCCAGTGTCTCACCACTCTCATGGTGAAGAAATTCTTCCTAATGTCTAGTCTAAATCTGCCCCTCTCCAGCTTATACCCATTCCCCCTCCTCCTATCTCCCCAAGCCTTCATAAATAGTCCCTCTCAAGATTTCTTGTAGGGCCCTTTCAGGTACTGGTAGGTTACTATAAGATCTTCTCTGAGCCTTCCCTTCTCCAGGCTGAACAAGCCCAACTCTCTCAGCCTGTCCTCACAGCAGAGGTGGCTTTGCAACCACATCGGTCAGTTCCCTCAGGATTCTGGGATGCATCTCGTCAGGTCCCATAGACTTAAATATGTTCAGGTTCCTCAGGTGGTCATGAACCTGATCTTGCTCTACAGTGAGAGGGTGTTTAACCTCCTGGTCCCCTTGTTGTCCCATGACCCAGGAGGGGTGAGGACAGCAGTTACCGGTGAAGACTGAGGCAAAAAAGTTGTTAAGTACCTCAGCCTTCTCCCCGTCTGTTGATACATGATCACTGTTTCCAGCCATCAGTGTAGGTACATTCTCTTGGACCTTCCTCTTTTGATTGATGTACCTGTAGAAGCCCTTCTTGTTAAGTCTTTACTTCCCTTGCCAAGTTCAGCTTCAGCTGCACCTTAGCCTTCCTGACTTCATCCCTACACAACTGGGCAGCGTCCCTATACACATCCCAGGTTACCCTTCCCTGCTTGCACTACCTTTGTAGTTCCCTCTTCTTCTTTAGTTTAACCAGCAGGTCTCAACTCAGCCACGCTGGTCTCTTCCCTTCCCTGCCTGATTTTCTACATCCTGGGACTGAGCACTCTTGCACTTTATGGAAAGTGTCCTTGAATATTTCTCAGCTCTGTTCTGCTCCCTTGTCTCAGAGGGCCATGTCCCAGAGGATCCTACTGGGTAATTCCTTGAAGAGCTGGAAGTCTGCTTTCCTGAAATTTATTGTCCTGACTATACTCCTCGCCTGTCCCGTATCCCTCTGGACCTTGAAGTCTACCAGTGCATGATCACTGCAGCCCAGGCTGCCCCTGATCCTAACATCACTGATGAGTTTGCTTGTACTGGTGACCATATTCCAGTATTGCATCTCCTTGGGTAGGGGTCTCTATCAGCTGGGCTAAGAAGTTATCCTCAATGCACTCTAGGAGTCTCCTGGATTGCCTACAGCTTGTTGTGCCACTTTTCCAGCATATGTTGGGGTGGTTGATGTTCCCAAGCGGGATGAGAGCTTGTGAGCATGGGAACACCTATTCTGGATTGTTTCCTGACTATGAATGAAGCAGTTTACGTTTAAATATGTCTGATTAGTGAAATTTCAACATATGAAAACCACATTAGAAATTGACTCTTTGATCTGTTTTTTGCTACAAATGGGGAGAAAAGGTTCCATCTAGCCCCAGTCACCTCTTCAATTAGCTAGTCACCCTCCTGTAGACTCTAAAGTTATCCAATGGGTTGATGTGACAAACATTTTGTCAGACTAGTTTTTTGATGTAGAAGCCTTTCGCCGGCCTCATGAAAACTGCACTTGGGAAAAATACTCCATATAGTTAATATCACTAATTTTCTAATTGTTATGCTTGATGTTAACTACAATTTAAAAGAATGAAATAATTAACAAGAGCATTGTTGCATTGTTTTCCCTCAACAGACAGTCATTCTAGTGGGAGAGGACAGCAAGACCTTTAAGCAGCTGCAAGGAAGGAACAGCTGACAACCTTTGTTGGGTGTAAATGGGAAATGTACATTCAGTGTACTTGTTTTATCTTTTGTTCTAACATCTGTGACTTAGTCTATATGCCACAAGCAATTACTTGTAGAATTCTGGTAAAGAAAATAAAATATGATTACAAGTAGGAAAGCAAATATGATGAGTTATCATGGCCATTACAGAACAAGAATACTAAACTGGCACTCTTGAAATTGCTTAACTGAACTGCAAATGCAATCAATCAGCTTTATTTGTGTAATATATTAACTCTTTTAAAATATTTTTTAAATCTTTTAATAGCATATGTCCTTCATTATATCAATTCTCATTGTATACGCCTCTCTTCTGGTCTCTCTGGTTCTCACTGTATCTCAAAGGCCTGTCTCTAGGAGAGCTTTCGTATCAAAAATGTTCCCCCAAGCTGTTACCACTTCATGGTTCATCTGGCAGGAAATGGAACTTCAATTGGAAGGAAAAATATCAGTTTTCATTAATGCCTCTCACAACTGAGTATTAAAATTCTTTATTCTGTACTCATTTTCAGGATAATTAAACTGGGTCAAAGAGTGAGAAGTATTTGGGTGGCTGTTTTCAAAATGCATTAACCTCTGCATTGTTGCAAGGATGTCTTATAGTAGTGTCTCTATTTTATGTTTAGTAGTACCTGCAATAACCTTTTCTCCTCCTGTAATTACTCACCCCTTAACTGCCTCTTTCTACTGCTCCAAATGTCAGATTACTGATGGAAGATGCTCTTGTTAAAGGAGCAACGAGAATAATAAGTAAGAGGGATTTTCCATGATGGAATGTGATGTGCTAAAGAAAGGTTGAATCCTTGTGAGCAGTTACTGAGGAAAGCATGTTAGTAGTCACCCAAAGTGTGGATTTTTTCAATTAAATAAAAATGTTTTTAATACATTAGTAATATTATAGCTCAACCATCAATAGTATTTTTTTCATTTACTTTTTCATTAGTTTGGCTCGCTACCAAGATCAGTAAAACTGATCTCTCTGAGAAAGTTGTTTTCTGCAGCATATTGTTTCTCTCCCTGCTTTACTTGTTTAACCCAGAGACTGACTTCTGATTGTGTTTTGTAACAAAAGCTGCTTTATAAGCAGAGTTAGCTTTGATTCATGAAGAATAAACACAAGATATTAAACTTTTAAATTGTGTGAGAGGTTATGTGTGAACACCACCCTTGCTATGGATGCAAAGTCCTTTTGCAGTTAGTGTTCTTTGCGAAGGTGATGATCTGGTACCAGCAACTGGTGAGAACTTCAATGCCAGCAAAGACATGAAGAGGGACATGTGGTCCTAGAACTGCAACACACTGCAGTGAACCAAACCCCATTTGTACTAAATCACTGAGTAATGTACACACCTTGTGAGTCAGCTGTTGGTTAACTTTGTGTTTTCATGGCAAAGAAAAAATTTATATAGATTTTCCCTTCATTTTTATTTATTTGCATTTTATCGTTCATATTGGAGTACTGCTTATAACACATGAAGCAGAGAGCTATTAAGGCGAATATTACATGCATCACAGTGCCTTTCCCTTACAATTCCAAAGACAGAGTAGCCTGTCATTTCCAGTGGCTTCTATACGAAGCCACCGTTGCATAGGAATAAGAAAATAAATATAGCACATAACCATTCTTTTCCTGGTATGGAATTGGAGCATAGTCTGGCCAACTACCTATGCACAGGAAAATATAGACATTTCCGGTCTGGTAGCTTAAACTCAGAATCAACTGACAACTGCTCTCCATCTCTTTCCATTTCAATTTCATGCTTGCTCCATTTCAGGTACAAAAAACAAAGCGAGCAACACCAGATGATGTTCTCTGCTTACAATCTCTGCATGCTCTAGAGACTGTCATACTACTACTGTTGGACAGCTGCAGTAGCCCCAAACTCACAAGATATTGGTAGCTTTCTTGCTTTGCTAGATCACTGTTAATAGATAATTTTTTTTCAGACTACAGCTCTCCTAAGTCTGCCAAATGTTTATAGCATTTATGATTTAATTTTATCTCTAGCTTTATTGTAAGCAGATACATAAAGTGAAAAATCAAAACTATGTGTCTGTTTCTCTCCCCTCATGTTTTTCACTTAATGGCTCTAGCAGTAGTAGCGAAAGTGGACTTCATGAGAATTTATTGCATGTTTCATCCTAACAAAAAACATATGTAGAGATTTTTTAATTAATTTTTAGACTTTCCCTTGATTTGATCTGAACCTGAAATGCAAGCAAGTACAGATTTCAGAGAAGATATAGTTTTCATTCTGGAAATGTTTATAAAAGTAACTTTGTAAGAAAGATACATTGATTTCTGGGCAGTTACAATTATTTTAAAAAAGACAGTCTAGATAAAAGGAGATCTTGACAGAAGGACTTGTCAGAATATACAGGATGAAATTTTCTTCTATTAGGACACGTAGCATAGCAATAATTTACTAAAGGGTCTGACTGAGCTATACTAATTGACTTCTTGGTTAAGAGGATAAAGAGTATCTAGCACTTCTCACATGTCTGATTCCATAGTTTCATTGCCTAACAAAATTGAAGGTGTATCTTTTTAAGTCCTCAGAAATCTTTCCCAGGCTGCAAGGCCTGAAAATTATTCTGTCAGCGGAAGACTTAATAAAGGACTTGTGAGAGAAAGGATGATGAGGAAACAGGGAGCAAGAAACAAAAATAATATAGAAACATATTGGCAGAAACAAGTTGAAGAGAAACCTGAAGATGCAGGTCCAAGCCCAATCTAAGGAGAATAAGATAAAAGCTTCAAGGACAGAATGGTGAAATAGGCTCTCAAATTCAAAATAGCAGCCCTACAGTTCCTTATTAATTTGTTAGCTCACCACAGGTACCTATACCCCATAGATATCTTACTTCTTTTCATGTTTTTTTTTTAATGTGAAGTGCCAAGTTATTATGACAATTCTACTAGCAAGGACAAAACTTTTAGCTTCTGCTTGGCATGCAAATCCCATAATATTTCTTTGGTAAAAAGTTCAATCCTAGTGGGACCAGATCAGACTCATCTATTACTAGAAGAGTAACATCTCAACATGTGAGTGTAGCATCTGGATTCTTTTAGGAGATGGCTCGAGGAGGTAGTGGGGTAACAGGCTGACAATCCCATTTCTTTAGTCCAGTTGTGTAATGAGAACCCTTGCAGGGCTCTCATTACAGGTTATTACATGTTACAGGTTATTACATGTTCTTGTTTATCTGGATTATGTTGCTTTCTATATTTATCTTTGTAATTATTTTTTCTCTGTGGACTTCTGAAATTCTCCCTTATTGCTAGCTGCCTCTAAAGATGTAGTCAAAACCTTTGTCTTACCATACACAAACACAGCAGAAAGTCAACGCCCCTTATTCTCTTTTGGGCCCTCGAGATGCAGCAATGCAAAATGCAAGTTTAAGTAATACAATACCACAGTTAGAAACATTTAAGTCTTTGTAGAATCCATCTTTCAAATTAATTCCTTTAGTTAGGTTTAGTTCGGATAGATCTGATATGAGGGTTGGTACAGAACACAAGCTTTGGGAAGACCTGCTTCTCTCAGGTTCATCCTTTCTTCCTATTTTTTCTGCTAGAATGACTTTTACTGGTTCAATACATATTTCTATACCAAAGTGTGATGCTTCAGCAAAAGATTGGTGAGGGAAGAAATTTGAAATTCAAAGTCTGCAGAACATGTGGGGTCCTGAATATAGATGTTATTTTTGTTTGTTGCTACCACTTTTGGCCTAAATTCAGGAAAAGAAACAAGGTGTTTTCAAAATCACGATATGCCTGTGTGCTACTGAATTGAAGCTGGGGAGATATTTCAGACTTAAAAAATGTTTTTGAATAGTTTTCTTTCACTGTAGAGTTCTAACAGACTTTATCTACTTCCTTCCAGAAATCCCACTGTGGTGTGGATCATCCACCATGTATGCAGTTTGGGAATCTGTATGCCTTGGAAGGCATAAGCACATAAGAAATGCTTGAGCTATTTTAAAGTAGCTGCCATGTCTTTATGACACAATACAGCTCTCTGCAGAGGACCCCAGGAGCAATATAGCTATGTTAGTAGTGTGCTGTGCTGCATGAATTTTCTTACAATGGCTAAGTAGTTGGGTAGATTATTTTAGGCTGAATGCTTCCTTGACATAGCTATATTGTCTCCAGTTGTGTGTTAAAATCAATCCAAGTGTGATGCTTCACAAATCCTTCCTGAAATCCAACTGCAGTTAATGTCTTCTATTGGTATGTTGATGATGTCCTTCATCCAAGAAACATGGAGCCCCAGTGAGTTGTTAACCACAGTTAGGTGTTCACAGCATCGTTGGTGCCTTGATGCAGTCTACTGACCCTGAATTAAAGCAACTTAAGTGAAAGTAGTCTTCAGGACCCCAAGTGGCTGTTAGTTATACAGTTGTCAGGAATATTAAGGTACTGTGAAGATTAAGGTGTGTGCCCTTTATCATCAGTAATTCTGTCGTGCCAGCACAGGACTGAAGCTGATATGAACTGTCCCACAAGATCTCCATGCCAGAATGGAGTCAGCGTCCTTTGCCTGGCTTTTTCCATGAAAATATAGGCTGTAATTTTGACACTCCTTTTTCATTGGTCTTTGTAGGAAAGCATCTCCTCAAATGTTTGGTATGAGAGTTCATGCTAGTATAGAATGCAAAAGCACTGAGTGCTGAAAACCAGCAGTTGTAAAATGCGTGGTCTGCAATATACAAGGACTGTGAGGGAATGAGACATTTAGAAGAACAGAATGAAAGAAAGCAGGAAAATGGCTTAGCAGAGTAATGCTTTTATCTGTGAGACCCTTCAGGCAATGTGATGCTGCCATTTCTTCATAGGATGAAAAAGAAGAAAATCTTAAATCTTGAAAAAGGAGTGGCTCCTCAATATAAAATTTAAGACCTAGAACAGAAGCATTCAAATAAATCAGAAAAACTATTTCTAAAGCTTTTCTTATTCGATAGGAAAAGAAAACAAAGATTTGCCCTAGAGTCTTACTAAGCTCGCCATGTATAAGTAGAGAAATTATTGTTAACTCTCCATCTTTTGATTGTCATATAGGCACAAAAGATGTCATACTATTATATGTGACTTTGTTGATAAACAACAATTAATGCTTTATATGCATCTAGGCTTTCTATCTGCCATTGAACTTTTGACATTTGTACTGCCTCCTTTTTTTTCATTCTGGTGTTAACAAACATGGTTGGGATGACAACATACGGTAGGCAAATCATAGGCTTCGGATCACATGCAAATGTTTTGTTTGCAAATAAACACACAGGTCTTCCAGTGAATAAAGGTCTGCATCACTGAGTTTCCCTCCAGGAAGCTGGCAAGGCATTGACAGGGATATGGGAGCAAAGACTCATTTGTAAACACTTATATCCGTTGCTATTTACATTAGAGTAAAATAACCATAATGAGTTTAAGAGTAGACCACTCCTATGTGGTACATAGTATTTGTACAGGAATAACAAACTCTGTGTCCAGATGTAGGACTCCAGGTTATACCTGAAAACTCTCCTAAAACAACAGTGAAAAAGTTATGTGATTTTCTGTATGTTTTGGGTTGAGCTAGCTGTAATTCTGTGCTGCTGTAACACCAGGTTTATAATGGATGACAGCTGGGGCCAAATGCCATTTGGAGCTCCCCAGACTATCTAGTAGTTTCAACACAGAAGGGATTCTTGTGCTGATGGCTTAGCAGAAGTGATTTAGGATTTGGGATGATGCTGTCTCCCACCCTGGGAGAGATTAATGGAACTCCATTTGATTTTGTTCCCCACCCTAGGAGGTATTTAACAGTAGGGTGTATTTTTTTGGTTTTTGATTTGTTTTTTTTTTTTTTTCTGGGCTATGATCTAAATGCATGCACTCCTTTCACCAAGCTATTTCACAGACCAAGAAACTGAGCTCTCTTTTCTAGGACTTCTGACTAACTCCAGGCAATGACATGAACAATAATGGTTGTTTATTAAGACTTCATATTGTTATTCTGGAGCAATGTTTCAGTATCACAGGAGAGAAGATCTCAATAAAACTTCTCTTAGAGATTTTTAGCAGCAAGATAATTACTGGGTGAGGGACAAAATTTCTAAGGAAAAGGAAGGAAAACCTAATTTGAAGAGGAATGTTTTCAGAACCACTTTTGGAACAGATTTCAATTCTGAGCTAGTGTCAGGGTTTAGTGAAAAATCCATATTTTATTAGGCTACTGCTGATTACTGGATAGGAATCCAGCCACTTGCCATTTTGGCCTCTGTCCATTTTCTTCTTTCATGTAACAAAGTTACTGAACGCTAGCAATTTAATGGATAGATGGACCATTCTGATCAGATTTATAATCAGAGACATCTGACAAAAGTTTTTCAGACCTGATTTGGATTAATATTCAAATGAGCTCATCCAGAGTAATGGAAATCACGCTAGAGACTTCATGCAAACAGTATTCCCTATTAATCTTCCAGTATTTTCTGGCTTAAGTCAATGCTGGAAATTCTACAAACAGTATTCTTACTTCTTCGTTGTTTTTTCTTTTTCTTTTTTTCTTTTTTTTTCTTGCAGCCTTATATTTCTTCCTCCATTCCCAACTGAATATGGTAATGTTAACAGAATAGGGTGAGCCAAAGGGATCTCCACCCTGACACTCATTGTAGTGAGGCAATAAGTCATCATTTTTGGAATTTGGTTTTACCATAAAGAAGCATAATTCAAAACACTGTGACTGTACTGAAAACTTACTCAACAGGCTTTTTCCCACAGTGTTTGTTCCAGACAGTAACTTCCTCTTCCCTATGGCTGCTTTCATATCCCTTACATGCAGGGTGGATCTCACCTGTTCCAGCAAGTCAGCAACATTCAACATCCCCCTGATAGGCTGCAACTAGCTGTCACAGGTTGAAATATGCAGCCAAACATTCCTATGGGTTTTTGGTTTTGGTTTTTTTCACCTGCTAGACAAAGACTGGTCCTCACTAGAGGCCCAAATTATGGCAGAGTTCTGTCTGAATTTTTTACTGTATCAAGTCCTAACTCAGCTGTATATAGTTACATGAATTCTGAGTAATTACTGTTTCCAGGTGAATATAGCAGTTGTTCTCTATTTTGGCCAAAGCCCCAGACTGGTGGAATTCTTTCATGTCACAAGTTCAGTATGGCAGCAGCACACGGCTTTTGGGTACAAACTGAAATGGCTACTGCCATAAAAAGGAAATGTCAATTCCCTAAATATCCACAGCTACAAGACTCAACCTTCCTAAACACAAATCAACTCTGCACCTCTTTCAGGTGCTCAGTGCTGGGTATCAACCCCTATGAAGTCCCAGTGTCATTCTGGGATGAGATATGGGTATGTCCTGTCCTATGTGCCCTGGCTTTCTTTGGAGAACTCAGGAATTTTGGTCAGAAAGAAAACTCTTGTGTGTTCCAGGAGGTTCCCCAGTCCATTCCCAGAAATCAAACTACAGCTTAGATGCAAACACAGAGCCCCAAACCATAGCCTGGGTCATTAAAAGTTGTGGAGTACTTGTTAACTCATAATTATCTTTTTTTCTAAGAAAAATCCTCTCTAGGATGCCATTTTACCACCCCAACAACATATTATTACTGACTAAAACCAGTCCTCGCTTTCAAATATTTAAACTGGATACAGTCAGCACAAAAGTACTTGGGATAGGTTCAGGTACGTGCTGGAAACAAACAACAACTCTTAGTTGCTGTTGCTTAATAACTCTTAGTTGCTTAACTGCTGCAGCAGTACCATTTAATCACTTGTCTTTTCCATTGGTACCCAATATATTTCTATAGTCTCTCTAGTTATTTGAGGAAATAGCCACAGACACAATTTTTCTGTTTACAATTCGTTACTGACTTAACTCAAAGGGCCAGCCTCCCCAAAAGCAGACCAGACTTGCAGAAGAGGCACCTATACCCTTCATTGCAACGTTGCCTGGGGGCTGTGGTTTTCCCTGCCACACAGAATGGGCAAGGATTACAATCCTCTGTATCTTAACTCCCAAGAAGCCATGGAAATAGAGGGTACTTCTGCTCTCTGCTTCACGCGCATTTCTCCTGTGCTCTTCATCATGAACTTTATCTAAACCCAAGAAAGCAAATGGGGGCCCTTTGATTGATTTTCATGAGTTATGTTGTGGTTTACTGGAGATGTACAAGAACCATGCAGTACTGTGGGTTTTTTTCTTAAAATGAGTTCTTGAGGGTTTGGTGTGTTTAGTAGCCCATTAGCATTGTTCATTAGAGATCTGTTTTCAAAACACAAAGAAGTCTTTTCTGATTAGTCTGTCAGGTTTGGCTTTGCTGGTGTTTCTGGTATTTTTTCTGCAATGCAATAACTTTCTAAGGAGAAAAAAAAAAGTCCATAGGCATATAGTCAGCTGAATACCTTGCCAAAGAGAAGTAAGTGCTTTCTCTGTATGTTACTTAGCTACTCAGTACAGAATATTACCATATAATATTTCCTTGGGCCTCGACCTTTCAAATATTTTTCTAGACTGTTGAAGTTATGCCACAATATTGTGCAAATAGTCATTTAAAGTTTAGGAGGGAGATTTTACAAAAGAAATAAATTTCCATGCTTTGCATTTTAACCAAATATATTTGATTTTCATATTGCTGAAGACATTTAATGGATTTTTAAATTTATTTTTGCCCTTAATCTATTTTAGATGGAACCTAAACAAAAAAGTAGAGGGGAGATTTTGCTGTAGATAAGAAGTCTTTTAAAAACTGTTATCATCAAAATTGTATCTGAAATTATAATTTGCAGCAACAATGAATTTATCAAGGTTCTTCCCTTTCTGATTTTCAATTGATCATGAACAGTATGTTCTCCAGATGTACATGTCTTATATAATATTTATTAGATAGTTTCTAGTAAGATTCTTAGGATTTAAGTTGTTACAAAGCACCTTTTTAGAAAAAAATAGCTATTTGTGTTTGAAGAGGTGCTTATGTAGTTTTCATTTCATAGTTAAAGCACAGAAGATGCTCTTCTGGCCCCTCAGCAGAAGAAGACATTTTACACCAAGAGACAAGACTCTTTTCCTTCTCCACATCTTAAATGGGAATCAACTGATAAATTAATGTTGGAAGAAGCCACTATTTTGTTTTGTTGTTTTTTTTCTAAGTGGTTTCGCTGTGTTATCAAGTTACTGTTTACTCAGCAGGTGGTATCTTGCTGTAGTCTATTACTATTAACTTCACTGCTGTTAGCAGATGTTTTCCTTCTTCCAGAGAAAAAGGTGGTTTGTTGCTTTCCTTATGCACAATTCTTTTTTAAGGAAACCCTTCTCTAAACTAGGAGAGAGCGCCCTGCATTTTCAGTGAGAGTGAACATAGATGCCCTCAGTGTGCAAGACTATGTGAACATTATTATATGCCCTACTGTTTTCTGTACAGACAAATGTATAGAATTAGTGACAGATATTAGGTCTACCTAGTGACACTTCTCACTAGCCTTCTCTTACTGGGATCACAGTCAACCTGATGTGATTGCTATATTCATTGTTTTCCAGACAACTCTTCACAGAAATTTTTTTTAGATCTATAGAGCACCTATAGGAGTAAGAGTGAACGGTTTCGGTCAGGCACAAGTCATATGCATCACTTAAATTCAAGTGCTCTTCAGAAAACTGAATGTTCATGCTGACCTTCTGTGTAAAATGAGACGATTTTTGCAAGCTGTTACTTGTTTTACTCTAGGTCTCAAATTAGCTGGTGCAGAGCAGTAGTCCAATGTCTGTGGAAAGCTCACCTCCATAATAACACATGTCAACAAGAAAGCATATGGCTGTGCACACATACACAGAAACACAAGGGGTCCCAA
The DNA here is from genome assembly GCF_032191515.1 of Phaenicophaeus curvirostris. Lineage (NCBI taxonomy): Eukaryota > Metazoa > Chordata > Aves > Cuculiformes > Cuculidae > Phaenicophaeus > Phaenicophaeus curvirostris. Next base: position 20,137,708 of record NC_091392.1, read on the forward strand.
TTTCAGCTCGTTTGTGCTATTTTCATACTCTATAATAAAAGTTACCATATCAAAGTACTTCTGTGCTTTTTTGTTCTGCTGGCAGATGGTTTGAGTGGAGTAGTCTATAAATGAACTTGTGGTGACCAACATCGGGCACCATTTATTTACTTTCTGTTTATAAACTTTAATGTTTATTTTCCATGCACTCTGCTTCATAAAGATGGTCACTAAGTACAAGAGTTCCTTTAAATCAGCAGTGACTGTGGTTTGGCTCTTCTTAACAATGTAAATTTATAGCTTGGTTGAAGATGTTCCAGACTCCACTGCCTAGTTCTTTTCCTTCTTTTGAGCATGTGTGTGTATCTTTATAAAACTGATGCTGATTTTGAGTATCTGATTTTGATTGCAGGACACAGCAAAAGAAAACAAAGAAGAAAAATCTGGTTTTATGTGGTCTCTTATATTCAGCATACAAAAAATGAGCAGAAAGCAAGTCACGCTATAAAGGAAGATGCTGCAATCATTTGATTTGAGGTTCACCTTCTGGTCTCTCTACTATAGATTTCAACACCTATGCCTATAAAATAATAAAGGCAGGAAACCATGGCATTTCTGAACATGCATTCAGCCCATCAAATTTCAGTTTCAACCTTTCTTGCTGACAGCACGCTCTGACCTCTAAATCACCTTTCTTCTCTGTCTGAAGTCATCCCTAAATCATCTTTGTCAGAGCAATGGGTGACCTAACTGTAAGGCAATGCTCTGTGGGATGGCTGTACATGTTCTAGCATAATTCTCAACAGCAGGAAGAGGTGCTGCAATTTAATAATTGTTGTTTAGAGCTTTGTGATGAAGAGCCAACAATGAGAATACTGATAGAAGGCAACCTAACCTCTGTGTAGGAAGACAATGACTCAAAGACGTTCAGTGAAGAAGTCCACAGTGTTTGTGAAAATTAAAAGGAATTTATATGATCACTTTTCCCACTGATGCTTTTTGTAGAAAATAAAACCAGTGATTTTTAATGAGTATCATAGAGGGAGGGAAGAAAACTCAAGCTCTGAGAATTAGGTCATTATTAGTTTTGTGAAGCTTGTAGCTGCTTCTAGGGATATACCTACTTTCCAGGATGTTTACATGCTATGTGACTGCATTAGAAAAGATAGCAGCTCTCAGGTTCTCCAAAGTTATCTGAGATGTCATCAGAGCATTTCTGCCAGCAAACTTGAGGATGCCAGCTTGAAGAGGACTTTCAGATGAAAAGAAGATTTTTGCCCCAACTCTTCATTCTACCCCAATCTCACTGAATGTGAACCCCTGTCCTTTCTATCCTGCACATGCTATGCTTCTCAGGAGGCAGATGCAGGAGGGAACAAATTAAGTCCATTTTCCTACTTCAACTTCTTTATTTAAAGTGGAGAAAAAATATCTTGATTTTAAGTTGGTCTCTCTCTTTGGAAGGACAAACTGGGTGGTTATTTCATGGACTGCCCAGGGAAATCTGCATCAAGTTTTGTACTGAAATATCTGCTGCAGCTCTGAGTGTTTACGGGGTGTTGGCTTTGAATTAAGAGCAGACTGACTGCTCCATATACTTAAAAAGCAGTTAGCTAGTGTGTACTAGTCCAGTAGCAAAAACATGGTCTTGTGTTAGGTTTAGCTTTTGAGGCTTTTGTCTCATCTGTCATTTTTTACAAATGCCTCCTGCAACAAAACAAGCAGTGATGCCAGGCAGCAAAACATTGTAGCCACAATTGCCCAATTTGAATACCTCTGCAAGCATACAGACACATAAGCAAGTAAACATGAGGTAACAAGGGTATCACCTGACTTATAGTCACTGTTTACATGTATGCTTTTACTCTCAGGCAAATGCAAGGTAGCTGAAGTGATATCAGCTCATTTCTTTGAGTACTGTAAATGAAGTCCCAAGATCTGCTTAGTCTTAGAAGAAAACATTGTGAGTGCCATCTGCAAACTCTAGAGTACACCTTGCTGTGTTGCTGCTACTCAGAAGTACTAGTTGCTAGCTAAAATAGCAAGTTCTAGGTACGTAGCATTTTGTGGCATCCCCAGTGCTGAATCAAGTACTTCAGCTGTTTATACCATGCGTGTGGTCAATTACTTAAAAACGGGAACCATAAAATTCAGGGCACTCATACAGTTGCTTAACCTACAGTGACAGGGAGTCTTAATCTTCTAGATACAAAGATATCTCTAAGCCTGAGGCGAAGGGAGATATCTCTGTCCATTCAACATTCACATATCCATATTTTTTTTTTTTCCTGGAGTTAGTTAGAAACTCAAACCAGCTCTTTCTCACCATACTTGATCAGACAAAGAAGACATTCACTCAGACTATGTCAACACAAGCCACTAGTGCAGTGGATCGGGATGGGGAAACAGCTGTTGCCAATGACCTCACAACTATGCTAAACATTTTTCAGGCTTTACTTTGGTCTGGATGTTGCCTGGCCCTGGGTGCTGAGCACTCATTAGTTGCAGCAACTGATGGGTATACTCCTGGGGCTCTGTGTACAGTCTTATTTCACCTGAAAGAATCCAGATTGCGTACTTTGCAAGAGTTTAATGATATACAGAAAAGTACCATGAGGATGATTGAGAGATTCACTTCAAGAGCAACCCCCCGACATGAATTACAAAGGTAAAGTGGGTGTAATCTCAATATCCCACTGACTAGAGCAACTGTGCTTGGGAGGCTTATAATCGGTTTTAGGTGAACATTTTAAAAAAACATACCATCCAGTATTCTAGCTTGTTAATTCATTGGAATTCAACTAGCAGATACAGATTTTTCCAGTTTCTTCTCAGTTCACCAGAATCCCTTTTTACTGAGTGTTTCTATGCAACTGGCATTTGGGTAACAAATTGGTCATTGACCCCCATGAATGTATGATTCCCTTTTGACAAAACAGGACTCACTACTCCGAAGTTCAGCTGAGACTGAAGACTGTCCTTGTCAAAAGTCACATCTTGCAATTGTATTTGAATGGAGAACTTTTCCTTTTCATGATTCTTCAGTTTTCATTGCATAAGATTGTGTCAGAATTTGCTACCTTGTGAGCATTCCCTAAAGTAGAACAAAAATACTGCTTATTGTTGCACAGAGTACTTAAGAAACTAGCTACCATGCTTGTCAACACTAACTTTTCTGTCTCCAGTGCAGTTTAGAGGGAGAGAAATAGCACTGGGCCTCTGAACTGTGTTACAAGCAGCAAAGCACCTCTGCCATGACACCTGTGCTACAGAACCTCCACCTTTCATAGCTGAACCATTTTTTGCTCACACAAGGATCAGTGACAGCTCAAAGGCACTTGAGCAGTTATCGTATTAGTGTTTTAACTCTTAAAAGGATAGACTGTGAATTGCAGTGCCCTACAAACTAAAACACTCATCACTTGCTCTCTTTCTCTTCTTCCTTTCTCCCAAGCCTTTTATGGGTCTCTTACTGGAGGAGATGTACAGAACAAAAGTCTGGGAAAACTCTTGACTGGCTAGAGGCATAAAAACAACATTAGTCACCAGATTCACATGCATCATCACCTGCAGGAGAAGCTAGAAAACCAGCAAGGTAGAAAAGTAACCTAGCAGTACTTTACGGAAATATGTGGAGGTTTGTTTTGGAATTTTTCCTCTCTTAAGAGGTTGTCACTTTCAAACCTCACCAAACATAGTCTTCCTGTAAACAAAATACAACAGTATTTTTCCAACATCTTGCAACAGCAGTTTTACCAGCCTTGTACTTCTCATTTAGCTGAAAAATCATACGCTATTATAGTCCATCACACATGTTTTATTTTGATGTTTTTTCTGATTTTTCTTTTAAGAGGGGACAAAGGAAGGATGGGTACAAAGAGTAAAAAATTTAGTGAAAAGAAGTGTTTAATACCGCAGTATCTGCTCATATTTTTTTTAAGCTTGTAATTTATTTGCCACTGCACTAATAAACTAGTATTATTTTAAAGATGATCAGAATAAGTGTGGAAACATTAATGTAATAGCATTTATGATTCTACTTGAGAAGATTTCTTGTATATTTAATGTTGTGGAATCTCTGTCTGTAGCAAGGCCTGTCCCTGTGAATGCATGATCACATGCAAAAAAGATGGAAGCACTTTGCTTTGGTGGTGTATAGTTGTAGGAAATTTTAACTGAAATCATTGATTATCTGAGATGGTGGGTTTGGTTTCCTAGAGGGCTAGTTTGAGTGTAGTTCTTCACTTAAAATATGTACATGAGAGTTGCATGTACACATATGTAGTTAAGGGAGGAATTTTTGGTAATTTAGCAGTCGTCATGCTGTTTTGCAGACTAACACTAGATATGCTAGACATAAGCATATGTTAAAAAATGCCAGTATGTAGTCCATAGTGAAAATATGCAACTCTTAATTTCTTGACAAATCTCTAAACATTATAGAAAAGAAAGTCAAGCTCCAAACACGATTATGATACTCTGTGAATATGTTAACTTATGGAAAGGGTGAAAAATGCAGTCTTTGTGGGCTAGTCTCTGACAGCACAACATAAGAAGGAATATGTTAAAAAAATCCCAATAGATCAACTAACAAGAGTATGTTAGTGATGTTTTCTAGGAAAAGTAAGTGTAGGTCTTAGCTTCAATCCTGAGGCCTGTCCACTGCAACTCAAAGGAGGTACATGACTAAAATCAGTCTAAAAATCTTTGCAGTTAATTTTTCACAAGCTATTGGTTGAGATCCATGAGTGTAATTCTGAGAAAATGTAAATCCTTTTTTCCCAAGTATCAATACCATTGTGTCTGCTCCTTTTCACTGTCATGATCAAGGCTATGCACAGTCTGTGATATGCTGCTGCCTGTGATGTTAGTAGCTGGCACACTCACTGCACAATGGTGTGATGTCTTAAGAAGATGTAAGTCTTTGTGAGCTAAATGAAATTAAAAAGTGTTATAAAGGGAATAATTATTTTACTCACTATATAATTAATACATGAAGTCTGTGATAAGTTACTATGAAGACTAATATTTCTCCTCCTAAACTTCAATTCCTATTCAGAAAAAAATGCATTGAAATGTATCATTGTGAAAATGGAAAAATAGAGGGTGAAGTGGCAGTGTTACAGGTACTGCTTAACTAGATACTCCAAGGCACAGCTTGAACAAGTGGAATCAGCAAGGAATTTTCTTCCTATGTATAGAAGTATTTCAGTAAACACATTTCAGGAATCACATATTTTTTTTTTGAAAACTAGGGTTTAATATTAGGAGGCTACAAGACTCAAGAAACCATCCGTACACAACACGTGATGACTGACAGAATTTTCCATCAATTGTTCATACATTATTGTAATATAGTTGGCTAGGTTCTATTAAAATTCATAGATCATGAATGTCTTAGAAAACAAACATGGAAGAATAAGGAGATGGGCTTTCCACCAGAAAGAACTTTAAATACAAATGAGTTACAAACATTTCCCTCCTGTATTTTGCCAGACACGGTGACATATCTTTCTTTCCATTCCTGACAGGTTTCATTGCAAGAAGTGCCAATAAAAATTATGTTGAGTTTGGCTGAATGCAAGCCATGACTTTTTTCCCTCAGCTCTTCAGACTTTGACAACACTATCAGTTTGTAACAGACCACCTGTTTGTTTTGTAGTGCCTGGCAAAACATGTAAGTGTTAATGAAGAAAGGAGATGCTACTTAATATGCGTGTATATTTATCTAATATGCATAAATGCATACATATGTAATGTACACTTTTCTTTCCACTGAGATGGATAGAAGATAAACAACTTGATTGCAAGATGAAGGTTGTTTTTTTTCTTCCTTTATTCATCTCGCTGAGTTTATTGAGCATATAGTTGCAGTGTGGAGAGGGAAAAGTGTTTTAATGTTAAAAGTGTTTTCATGCAAGAATTACAAAAGACTTCAGTATCTGTCTTGATTTCAAGCTCACAGGACCATGGAGTAGACAGTAGACATCATGGAGTGATCCAGACTGTGTATTGTGAAGTCTGTGGAGCTGTTTCATTTACAGCAGCTGTGCTATTTTCACCATGTACCAATTACACGTAAAGAAGCATGCACTTGGCGTCTTCAGGGAAAAAAGTAGGAGATACATTCCTTTTCTCTCAAAACATTACAAACAGTACTAAAATCTTCAGTCTTTCCTTTTTTCTTTATTTCTGCCACAATGGATTGCTCCTGCTGAGGATATAGTGATTTACGTGTTTCATACTTGACTCAAGAGGCAGGCAGAGAGAGCAAAGACCAAAATTTCCAAGAGCTTTTGTCCCACCAAGTGCTAGATTTTCAGAAGTTCTGAGAAACTCCATCTACTATCTAAATTCTTACTGGAATTTAAATTTATGAAGACTGTTGATTGGAAAAAGTAAACAGAGAACAAAGGAAAATAATTGGAAAAAGAATGAAAAAGAGAATAACAGGAAAGAGACTGTAACTTATTCTGTAACATTATTTAAAACTAAACAACTAGCCCCAGTTCACATATTTCATTTGATGTACAGCCCCTCAGCTGCTTAGAAATATATTTCTAGAGCTTAACAATAAACACCTATTCGCTAAATTTTGGAAATTATGAATTTGAACTTTGGAAATTAGTGCCTGCTTTTGTGATTAATTTTCAAATTGGAGTATCAAAGGGCATCTGTAAGTCTCAGGCAACATTGAGAATCAGATTTGGATTCCTATGGCAAAGCTGTCTCTTCTGCAATAGAATCCCAGGTGTGTTCTGAAAATTCTCTATGGTTGAATGGATATGTTCTAATTAGATTTGAAAGAGACTTCTGAGACGCTTATGGAAAGTGGAAAAATTGTGAAAAAACTGAGTGTACTTGTGCAGTTTATCAGAGGGCAGGAAGAGAACATCTGATTGTCACAGCATCCAATAGCTATTCCGGTTCATTCAATACATTTTGCCATACAGAAGGTGTGTATTTATTTTTTTTTTTAACCCAAGATGTTGATCCTATGTGTCCTGACGCTTCCCTCCATGTCTTATTATTTGCACTCAGAAATTTTAAATTCTTTCATAAGCAGAGCTATGTCTAGCCTTGAGCTGTTAGTAGTTACCAGCCTTCAGACTCTACATGATAACCATTTCATTCAATAACAGCAAACATGCCTTTAAAGGATGTGGAGTAAGTATAGTCTAAAAATAAGTGAGACACCAGGCCATTCAGGATTTGCAGATGTTCTCTGCTTTTATTAAAATTTATTTGTCTTATTCCTTGCCTTTCTGTATTCTTTTAAAGAATTAATTGGATTCATAAGATACGATGGATTTTAAAAATCTAATATTTTTTGAAGTAAATTAGCTTCTTTTGCCCCGCAATAGAGTCCAAACAGGATTACTAAGGAGCAGCTTTTCTGCAGCAGCTATTTCTGAATAATTCCATGTTAGACTGAATCTAAAAATAAATTTGCAGAAAAGCATAGAGATACCCAAAGTACCTCGCCTAAATACCTAAAACAATAAAGATAAGGCCAGAGGCAAATAATGTAGGATGTTTATCTGGCTGAGAACAATAGGTCTACCCAGAGTGTTTCCATTCTGTACTGCAGTATGTAGCGCAGACACATTCCCGTGATGACCTTGGACTACTCTTCTATTGTATGTCACTGTCTCATCTTTAGAAACAGGACTATTGTGATGATAAGGTTAATTAGCGAGTGTGAGGTGCTCAGATGGTATTGTGATGAGGTAATAGAACATGGATTATGACTATGTGGAAGCATTTGTTCATGCAAAAGCAGGAATTAGGAATGATTTCGTCTGCATCAGACTAGCCAGACAGAGAACTAGCATAAGGTATTTTTAAGGACAAATTGCACTCCGACACATGTCAAATTTGGTAAAACTGCACAAATTAATTTTGAAAGTTGACTTTCTTGAATCTCTATGCGCTGTCATTCTGACACAGATTAAGGAGCTGAGCAAGGAGAAACACTGGGCACCAGATCACTGAAAAGGCTATGGAAAAAATTGAGTATCTTCTACTTTAATGTGAAGGCATCCCACCAATTTGTGGTCTCAGGGTAAAATGGATGGAAAATGAACTAAATTGCTAATGAATCACAGAAACTTCTCTCCTAATTCATATCATTGTAAAGGATAAGCAGTCCTCTGTAATGACTGAGACAATTTTCAAAGAAACATGAGATCAAAAATGTGTGCCAAAATAGGTACCTGGTTAAAAGTTATATGAACAATCCCAATCTTTATTATAATTCAGTAGGCAAGAAATTTTGAACTTGAACAATTGTGTTGTAGTGAGTTGTTGGAAGTAAGAAAATAGAATTAAAATCTAATGCTAATCATTAAAAGATGTAAACTACTACTGGTAAAATTTCTTTTAAAAAATTTTATACTTGATTTTACAAAAGGATACAAATTGCTAAAATATGGCAATGGAAACCAGACTACCCTAGAAAATATATTTCAGGAGCTATGCTTTAGCCTTGGTACTATATATAATGACTGTTAAAGAAAGAGGCTAAATTTCTGTAGAGTATAGGTGCCTTGGAAAAACATCATTATAGAAGGGAGATGTTTGGAAGAAACATTTGCTTAGTCTTCAAAGCTATAATGGTTTTGGCTGGAACATATGATGAATGTCACAAGATAGAAATAGTAATGTTGTTTCTTTCTGGAAAACAAATAATGGTCTGTAAGTTTTAAAATAGCTTTTATAATTATTATGAGTCTCTAAAATATTTCCTTGTCTCTTAAGACAATGTTTTTACATCCCCTGAAATGTTGGCTTCCATGTCAATTTACTAAGTACATACAGTAGTCCTCAAAAGATTGTTAACACATCTGTGTGCAAAAGATCAACATGATAGGTCTTTTATGTCAACTGGAGAAGGTTTCTGAAAGTACTGGTGGTGTATTTTGCCTTTGTCTTGTTCATGGAAATATGTGGGAACATATTCTGTGTCAGGTTTCACATTGCATTATAGTCTCAGTCTGACTTCTGGAAAGTTAGTGATTAATCTCTAAGTGTTTTCTGTGCCAATATTTTTTTCTCATCAAATAGCAATATATTTTTGGTATACCCGCCTATAGATTAATTAGAATTTTGTTAATAGATAACCATAAACTGTAGTTGACAGGAATATTTGAAATGTGAATATCCTTAAAAAATACCAAGTAAAACTGTGATTTCTTTTGTAGAAATAATTATTAGGAAAGCAGTAAAAAGTAGAAAGACTTGAAAAGTAATAACCTTCTATATCCTGTTTAAAACTCTGAATATTGGTTTTAGCTTTTTGAAGATCTGTATACTCATGTGTTTGCTTTTCTCAGAAACATGATCGTGGATTTCAAAATGTCACAAACTGCACAGTCTATGTGTTACAGTAATATATTTAACAGCACCTGAGGTATCTCACTGGCAATTTATTGGACAAATTCCAAGTCCATTAATTAATATTTACTGTCTCAAATGAAATGGCTTGGAAAATGCTGAGGAATGCAAATACATTGTCTGAGAGCTACTGCATCCAACCATATACATAGAACCAGAGAAGCCGTGCTGGAAGAATGAATCAGGCAGCCACAGCCCCAAGGACCTTTGTTTGGCATCTAGCCAGCAGTGGATGATGTGGCATATATTCACATATATCCAAAGGGAGAGACAGATAAAATGAAAAAGTGAATAGGAAGAAAAGAATTGACCTTTCTGAAGTGAGAACATGTGAACATTCACTTTTCCTCCTCTGTTGATTAAAATGAGTGGTCAATAAAGTTAATTAGTCAAGAGACTTATCAAAATTATGCAAACAACAGGGCAAATAATATTAAAATAATTACTGGAAGCTTTTTCTTGCTTAGGAAAGAACAAAGAAAACAAAGCTTGGTTTCTCTCTGCCCCCCTCCAACTCCTAAATGTATTTTGATGAAAGAAAATACTTTACAAGCAAAATTTTACAGGTAAAAATAAATCATAGTCATTTATTTGTAAATAAGGTAGGGAAATCAATAAGATGGATAAAATGGCTGTTTAAAAGCTCTGTCTTTAAATAAGTTCTGCCATGAATTAGATAACATCAACTATTCTGATCAAGAGCACTACCCTCGAGATATGTGACTGTTTCAAGCTGACTCTTCTTTGTAATGAGAAAAGCCCAACACAATCACTAAAAACAGTGAGGTTTGACATTACAGGGGAATAGAATTTGTGTCAAACTGCTTCTGGAGGTGTTTCTGAAAATACAACTATTCCATATTTTCATTTCTTGTGATATAAGCAGTGTTACGTACCCTCAGTCAGGCTTTTTTCACAGTCCAACCAAGTTTGAAGATAGCTTAAGGACCAGGGCACTGAGTTGCTAGGACCTCTGCTTGTTAATAGTTCACGATAATTCACAACAATTCCAAGGCACAGCAGCAGATTTTACACAGGACAGGCACCATTCACAATAGGGTTTAATTCATTTACTCACAGAGACAACAGGGATTCTAGCAAGTTCACTTGTGGTGTCCAGATAATATATAGGACACAGGGCACTCAGACCTTTCTGGAGACTGTAGTATGGGATTTGGCTCACAGATTAAGGTCCTCCATCAATATAAATGTCAGTTGATCAAATGTATATTTACTATAGAGTACTTTGAATCCCTCTGTGGATGTCACCATGTCAACTAAACTCCATTTTCTGCATAAAAGTTTAGCTATCATTACCAAGACAGAGTTGTCTAGCTCTCCTGAGATTCTCTAGGGTACCCCATGTGGCTTATGACTGCCTCTACAAGAAGACCATGAGTCACCTGTAGGTCCTTTGTCATAATTATTAACAACAAGCTAATGTTTCAAAAACTTTGAGCATCTCAGAGTTTGCTTCAAAGACTACATTTAGACAATGGAAGCAAACCCAAGCTTGCCTGCAATATCTGACATCACAGGCACAATGTGCTGGGTATCTGAACATCCTTTCCTAATATTTTATGGAATTCCTACAAACCTGGGGTGCTTAGCAAGGAATGGATGGTCAAAATGAAAGCAAATTTTTAAACTATCTACACACACAGACATAAACTTCAGGGAACAATGGTCAACAGCTAGGCATTTACTAGGTCATAAACACAAGAAGTCACAGATATTAGAATACTTAGCAACATTATGTCTCTGTAAATTTTAACATACTGTCTTTTTTAACAGATATAATCATTGCAATGCTAGTGTCCAGAAATAATCATATAATTGCACTACTCTGTCTCTCTCATTGAAGCATAGTAGTCCAAGATTTACCAAGACCAAACTGGCTTAGCATTACAATGGTGCACAGGATAATCATATATCAGAAGGAGAACGTATGTTACTATATGAAGAAGTAGAAGTAGTAGAAGAAGTAGTAGAAAAAGTAGTAGGAGCTCTGGGGACAGTAGATGTTAAACCCCTGAATTTCACACAATTTCACTTCCTTGCTCACTTCTAATCCTTTCCACAGCGATAAGTTGCACACAAAATACAGAATAACTCTGAATCTCCCTCTTTCCTTATATATAATCACAACATGGGAGCTTTATCTTGGATAAATTTCTCTTTTAATTAAACACAATAGAAAGTATTTCTCAATAGGTGAGAGGAAATCCTTTGACTAATCAACAACTAGAGAAAATAAAGAAGTATAAATGTGCTCTCAAAATTCTTGGTGAAGAATTCTATTTGATTATTTAGCAACAGTGCAGATCATTGTATAGCCTTATTGTTATTTTGATCGTTGTATTGACTTTCACCAAAATAAAGTTCTTTGCTTGAGCATTGGATAGTAGTCTATGTGCTGCTAAACTGCAAAATATAGGCTACCATTAATTTACTTATGTCAAGATGGACAAGGTTGTAGTTTTCTGAGAAAAGGTGTTTACTTTTGCTAATATTTTGTATTTGTTCTTACAAGTAATCAAAAAAAAACTCAAACAAACCTCCATGTTTTCCCAGTACAGATGTATGCAAATTATTTCTACTGAATGAATGTTCAGCCTTATTTTCCACAGAGTTTCCTCCCTGTGCCTGTCAGCATGCAAATTTTGTTCTCAATGGGATTAGACAGAACTATGTTGCTGAGAGCTCTATTTGCTCATTAATTTAGTACTCATTAGCCAAGACTAACTGGACAAGAATAAGAACAGATTATGGCCACTGTCCAATGTATCTTAACAGTTTGTTTAGTATATAAATATAATTGTGTTCTCATGTAATTTAATATTGTGCTACTGATATAATCAAAAATTCAAAATATGTGCTAGGAATATTATATAAGGTTAATACAGAAGTGGCTTAGCCTCAAATGTAGTATACTTCTCTGTTTTCTACAGTGGTAAAGCATAACACATACGATGCGTAGTATATGATACATGTAAATTCTAGTCTGTATTTTGAAATAATGTAATCATGCAGCCTTAACTGGAATATATCTCTTTGGTTAACAATAACATACTTCATACTTTTTAATCACTGAAAAAATATGTCTACTAGCACTGTATGTATGGGTTATGGAATTCATGGTGTAGTTATACAGCATTATTTTTATGTGATTTCAGAAAATAACTTGACTGCTAATGGTCAGTGGACAGGTGATAAATGACCTTTAAAATTTCCTTCTTATCGATCATTTACTTAGGGTCACTTTGCTTACTCAAATGCATCACTTACTTGAGGAAGCAGTGCAACAAAACTAGCAATTATAAGTGTCTGAAAGAAAATATAGGGTGCTCCATTTGCTGTAATGAATACACAAATATTAGAATGTAAACACTGATGCTCCCTCTCCATGAGTTGGTTCTGAACTCTGGCTAAATTTTGTAAAAACTTAAGTCAAACATAACTTTCAATTGTAAACGACGACAAATTCAACTCCTTCTGTGTCACGCAGTTTACTCAGACACAGATGCAGATATTTTGAAAAATGCAGGAGAAATCTTATTTACATACTCAACTAAATTGAGCTGACCTCAAGCATATAATTATAAACATAGTTAGGATGAGACTCTATTGGGCAACAATATCTTCTTAAGACACTCCTAAACATTGTCCCTCCCTGTCATTCCTTACCTTCTGTTGGCAGCCACTTGTTCCTGCTTGTGTATTAAAATTTGTCACTCTGTGGGTTTTCCTGGAGAACAAGGGAGGTAGAGACACTGCAATACATTCTGGACTGAGGAAAAATGTGCTAAAAGGTTGTCTTTGAAAACTAAGCACCACAAAGAAAGCAAGACAACCAGTGAGGAACTGGAGAAACATGCAGAAGAAAAAAGTGGGGAAAGTCTGTTTCCAAGATAAAATCTATGGAGCATAGGCTGAAATTTGCAAAGATTAGAAGCTTGATCAAAAAAATTGGCTGCACCGCTGGGCAGAGTCCAATAGCATGAGGTTTAACAAGGCCAAATGCCGGGTCCTGCACTTGGGGCACAACAACCCTGTGTAGTGCTACAGACTAGGAGAAGTTTGTCTAGAAAGCGCCCTGGAGGAGAGGGACCTGGGGGTGTTGGTTGACAGCGACTGCACATGAGCCAGCAGTGTGCCCAGGTGGCCAAGAAGGCCAATGGCATCTTGGCTTGTATCAGAAACGGCGTGACAAGCAGGTCCAAGGAGGTTATTCTCCCTCTGTACTCGGCACTGGTGAGACCGCTCCTCGAATCCTGTGTTCAGTTCTGGGCCCCTCACCACAAGAAGGATATTGAGGCTCTGGAGCGAGTCCAGAGAAGAGCAACAAAGCTGGTGAAGGGGCTGGAGAACAGGCCTTATGAGGAACGGCTGAGAGAGCTGGGATTGTTTAGCCTGGAGAAGAGGAGGCTGAGGGGAGACCTCATTGCTCTCTACAACTATCTGAATCCCTGAGAGATGTGTAAGAAATCTTTTAACCAAGGTCTTTCACAAGCCTCATTCTTCAGTGCGTACTTCAAGCATCTGATAACCTTCCTCAGATCATGAAAATATGATCATTTATTGTCTTGTTTAAACAAGACACTTCCTCAGAACCATAAACAAGGAGTGAGGAAACGTCTCTTGGCAAACATACTTATATTAGTTCTTCATGAGAAACAATTATTCATTTGCTCTTAGCAAATGAAAAACTATTCCTTTTCTGTGAAGGCATCTGTTTCTGCCTCATACCCATGCAGTTGCATGATTTCAGTGGAAGTAGTCTGAACAATGTTAAGGCTGTACCACTGGATTCCTTCCAGGATTAGGTCCCTTAAGTTTTTTATTTTTTCCTGTATGTGTCAGAAGTACTGAGAGTGGTGTAGGAGTGCAGAATATGATCCGAGACATTCTGGGAACAACAGGAAAAAAAGTCTATGTACATACAGCTTTTTTACGAAGTGTTTGGTAATATGAATTCTTATGTGAGATAAACCATTCAAACTTCCTCTTCTGGAGTATTCCCAGTGTGAGGAATTTCAATGTAATTTTTACATTTAAACACACTCAGGTACACGCTTCATGTAACTGATGATGACTAATAACCTCAGTGCTTACATGTGTATAATTGCTTTTCTGCAATATAATGAAAAATCATAAGCTAGTTCACAGTTTGAGCACTGAGAGATATGAAGTGCATGAGTGGTATTGTCAAAGTAGCCTCAGTAGGCTTTTAAAAGTTCTGCAGAATTGTCTGGAATTCAAAAGCAAAACTACTTTCCTCTAATGGCCTCAAGTGCCCTCTGGCACTCGTTGCCATCCAAAAGTAGTTTAATGATGTTGAGATACTTCTGACAGACATCAATATATTTCAAATAGCATTGAGATTAGGTTGAATTACACCTAATTATTTTGAAAGCTAATAAAACAAACAGTATAGCTGTGCTGTCTATGTTATTAACAAACAACTGTTACTATTATGTAGCATCACAACTTTCACACACATAGCTTGCATAGGCCTTTTCATGTGGTGTAAACTGGAGGAGATGACAAACCTGGCTTCTTGAATTTACAGATTTTTTTTTCTTCTGAACATGGAGCTTTGAACTGAAAATATATAGATATTGGCAACAACTGGGGAAAATAGTACTCAGTAATAATAATAATATTCTAATTGCATTCAATACTTTCGTAGCACCCATAATGTGAATACAGAGAATGCCACTTTCTTCTCAGAGAAATAGATGGATAACACCAGGATGGGGTACCTGGTACAGTCCTCAGGTTGAAATTAGGATGAGTTGTCTGAAGAGTCTGTCAGTGTTGGGTATAAACTGCTAGCTCCCATGTCCTTGTCTGTCTTACATCATGCAACCACCATTAGACAGAAGACAAGGGGTTTAGAATTAAATGGGAACACACTTGTCAAAACTTTCTCCATTTCCAGAGAATGACACAGCTTCTGTTTCTGGTTTTTTTTTGCTTTGGTTTGTTGTTTTTTTGTCATGGGAGTATTTTAATTGTTGCTGTAGTTGCTTTTCTCAATATATAACATCGCAATGCCTCTAATGCCTTTATGATAGTCATCATAATTGTTGGAGATATCTTCAGAAGAAGTCATTCACATTCCTCCCTGCTGGAAGCATTCCAGAGTTTACATTGTTTTGCTATGAGAATAGCCATAAAAGCGTTATCTGCTGGAAACACTTCCTTCTCTGTTTGAACTTTAAAATTGTTATCTGATTAGCTTGCTGTAAATTGCAAAGGTAAATGTAATGCAATGTGCATAGCACTCTGATCTTAAGTGGTCATTAGAATTGCAAATGCACACAGTGTTGGCTCCTGAACCTACCCTGCATCAGAGAAATGGCTGATTGTTGTTCTGCTTTGCTGATACTCTACACCATTATGAGACCTGGCTGACATATATGAGGAGAAGCTTAAATTCTCAGGCTGGAGTTCACAAGCAACTGTCTTTCTATCAAAATTAATTATCGTTAATAATAAATGGAGCTGTTTGCTTGTTGAATTTGCCTCACTGGTAGGAATTCTATAACTTGATATTGCCCCATACTAAGCTTGTAAATATCTCTTAAAGGGCTTAGAAAGAGTGAATGATCTAGCTAAGTGATGTGTAACTGGCTTAGCTACATATTTCATGACCCAATTCTCAGTCTAGCCCTGACCTTTCGCAGGAAGGTTTATATGCCCTTCACTTTTCAGCTGTTTCGTCTCCATAATTACGTCAAAGTGCTGACTTTTATTTTTCACTTACCCTTTATTCTTGCAGACATGGAACATGTCATTGATTTGAAGAGGGCTTACACAATAGTTGTCCATGGTTTAGTTACTTACTCCTATTCAAGAGCAAATTTCCAGACGGGATCACCAAGTGCTTTCCTGGGAAAGCACTGCAAAACATCAGGAAGTTTTGAACCATAATAATCTTTGGATTAACGAGTCTGTGTGTTTCCAAGAAGCTGGTTTTCGAAGGGCTGAATATGTCCTTACAGACCCTGACCAAGCAGCCTGAAACAACTGCTCCACAAGTGCCTGTCATCTCCTTAATGTATCATGCATCCAGCCTTTTCCTCTGTGCAGAGAAATTTCGATGGAAAATTAATTAGCATGCCTATAGCTCATCTCATTCTTTCGCCTATACTACCCTGAGCTTGTGTAAACTAAAAAGCTATAATCCTCCAGAGACTTCTCAGTCTTAGGTAGCATGAGTCATTTGGATGTCACAAACAGAAGATTACTGTAATCTGAGGGTGAACAAACAGGAAAACATATTGACAAGTCATCTTGACATAGTTATTTATGTCAGTGCAAGTTGTGACACTGGGAACAGAAAAAGTGCTTAACAAGGACAGACTTTATATTAAAAGAAGTTCTAGGAAAACGTCTTGGACAAAATAAAAAATTATACTTAAAAAGAACTAAAAAGGAAAAATATGATTAAGAGAGAAGCATTAACATGTAGAGAAAGTGGAGGATTAAGTATGAAATCTTAATGAGTTTCCTGCTACTTTAAAGAACTGGTTTTAAAAGTTTTCAGTGACAAGATTTTTTTTCTCCTTATGGGGACTCTGCCTCAATAAGTATAGATAATTTTTTCCTAGATATTTTATTTTATTTTATTTTATTTTATTTTATTTTATTTTATTTTATTTTATTTTATTTTATTTTTCAGTGGGTGGTCCAATATCCTAATTCCTGCACATTATTCAAACATTTCTCTGATGGCACAATATTCATTTTGTTATGAGTTTTCAATCATATTTATCAATGTTATATATGAATATTCCAGAAATTGATGAAATAATCTCAGAAATGTTTCAACAAAGAGAGGGAGATGATCATTCATTGGTCTGCATCCCACAAGGCTTAATAAGGGTCAAATATTTTTCACTAATTTTGAGTGCCCCATTAAACAGTCCATAGTCTGTATTTTTCAGATAAATTAATGTTGTTGAACACTTAAAGTGGCAACACAGAGCTCAGTGTAACTCAAGAGGGAGCTGTTAATGCTCAGCATTTTTGCAAATCTGACTTAGGGATATTACAATGGGTATTTTAAAATTGGAAAGTATCAAATTAGTGAGTGTCTGTTAGAGGCATGTATAACATCAGATTTGTTGAAGGCTTGAAGTCCCCAGGATTCTCCTAATTCGAGAGAAGAAAGTCCCAGATCTTCCACTCAGACTGGGTTTTATTTAGCAAACAATGAACAAAACAGATTCTTCAATGAACAAAGCTGCAGGTCCTTTCACTATTCACTCTTCAACCTTGATTCAGCTTCATAGCCATCCTGACACTGAATAAGGACAAAAAAAATAATAATTGCAATATAAATAAAGATTATTGACATGTGCATACACACAAAATTCAGATTGCTCCAAAAAATAGTTTTGGTGTTTCTTAATCTTACTTCACTAGTTTTTGAAATAGGGTAATTACACTTGGCTGTGTTTTGTAATAGCTGTCTAATACTGCAGGTTAGAAAAAAAAAAAAACAGAGACATGCTAATCCCCAAAGCATTTTCTATCCAACAAAAAAATCTGCTTGGTGACAAAATATAGATGATCACTTTCATCTTTTGTCGGACTGAAACCATTAAATTCCAGTTCCAGTGTGTGAACTCATCTGTGATAGCAATAGTAAGTGGTCATTCTCTAACCATTTGCTGTAAACAGATGGATCAGCAAAAACTGTCCTCTTCTCTTCCATTCTTTGACCCAGACATCTTTAATTTTACTCCTTTGACCTGTTCTTTCCAGTCTATTATATTCTAAGATGCAATTTTTATTTCTTTCTTCAGTCTTACTGTCCTTCCATCCAGTCAAACTGCTCAGTTAGAAATATATGAAATTGTTAACATGTTAACTCAGAAAAACAGTATTTGACACGGTTTTTATTTTCTCACAGATCATATAGTCCCAACCACATGTATCGCTAGCTTTATTCAACTTGACTGCAAAATTTAGTTTTTTAAAACTCTGCATGTTTCCTAGATTTAATTTTTTTCTAGATTTAATGTTCCTCTCTCTATTCTGTTGCTTTATACAGATAGCATTTACACTGTCTGCATGAGAAATCAGGTTCCAGTTCTTATTGCATATTCTTTGGCTTATTAATTGCTTGTTTGTGTTTTAGAATTCAATAGCAGCTTTTATCTACTTCAGTTTACAAAATTCCTGCAAACAGGAGGAATTCCTGTTTGAGAACAGAAACATGAATATTGTCTTTACAATTCTAGACCTTATCCTAACCTTAATGGATACATTCAGGCAGTATATGATTTTTCAATAAATTATAAAAGAGATAACAAAAATAATTTTAAAGCAGTGTTTTTATAAGCACAAGAAAGATGCTTCTTATGGTCACAATATTATGTTTCTGAATTTACTGAAGTACATAGAGTTTAGAATGAAACCAGATGTTCTACGGAAAACAAAAGCTTCATGGCCATTCAGATTCCACATTGGCTTGATCTGCAGAAGAACTATATTAATTAATCAGAAAGAATGTCTTTAAATAATTCCCCTAAACAGCAAAGGAATATTGTTAAAATGATACAAAAATAATCTCCCCCTTTTCTCTGTTTGCTGGGCAGCACACACTTGTTCTGTCTTGTTAGCTGAGGCTATTGAAGACTACAGTTGAACTTTTAAGCCCATGATGGTTCATCGGTTTCTAGTCTCGTAAGTTCTTCCTCTGCTCTTTTATTATTTGTGAAGAAAATACAA
Organism: Phaenicophaeus curvirostris; assembly: GCF_032191515.1. NCBI lineage: Eukaryota > Metazoa > Chordata > Aves > Cuculiformes > Cuculidae > Phaenicophaeus > Phaenicophaeus curvirostris. Next base: position 20,156,830 of record NC_091392.1, read on the forward strand.
GCAAGATCTGACACGACAGAAAAAAAGGAAGATGTGACTCAAAACATTACTAGTGGTGACTAGATAAATTTTGAACTTCCAGGAAGGTCAGAAAACTCCTGGAACTATTTATGAGGTAGTTCCCCTGATTTTCAAAGGCTGTTCTTCCTCATCATAAGTAACATCAGAAGTGAAAAGTTATGAAACTACTCTGAACAGTGTCTCAGTATTTTAAATCACAGCAGAAGCAGGAAATTCTTCCAGACATCTCATCAAAGAGGAATAGATAAATATCAATGCTCAGTGGATCATTTGAAATCCATCCAATAATACTGTAAATTAAAGATTTTCTTCTATTACTTCATAAAGCCAAGTGATGTCTGTAGACAGGATGGGCAATCAACTGCCTGTAGTCTAATCTCATCTCTGTCATGTAGTGTTGAGAAAGCTTTTGTGCAGGATAAAGGCAATATCTGCACCACGGAAGTATTATTATCCAGAGGTGAGTACCTACAGCTGGCATTCAGTTTCCCTGTCCATTGCACCCACATTTGAAAACAAAACATGTCATAATCTCTTGCTGCTTTACAATAAAATTTAATGGTATTTCTAAAGTAGCCAATGTCATCCCATTCTAATGCTTTTCCCTTGGATCAGATCTACACTGATTAATTAAAACAATGTGACTTATTTGATTTCCTGTATATTTTGATTCAGGAAATTCTGAACAGAATTAAGGATATGCTAGTCTTGATGAACTCACAATCCATTTTACAAGTAGTATCTGTTTCTAAACACGTACACTGATAGAGTTTCCAGGCAAACTGAAATGAGGCTGTTGAACACAAGAGGTATCAGATCCTCTGCTTTTGTACACTGCTGATTAAATGTGTGATAGCTGCTATGTCAATATGTGTGTGCAGCAGCTATTTATTGAGGATTTTCTTCTGGACAGGCTTCTGCCTAAACAAAACCTTAGACAAATATTACACTTTCCACTCAAACAAAATTTTGACGTGGAGAAAGAAAACATTTAGGGTAAAATGGATTAATTAAGTCCTACCTATGAGATCCTTCCCAGTAGTCCTGCTGTCATCACTATTATTAGATTGGAAAGTGACAGAAATTTACAGTAAGTGTTGCAGTTTAAATTACTTACAGTCTTATTTTGATACTTAGAGTGGCATAAAACAACATCTTTAAATATGGAAAGATAGCATTCCTCCACCCTGTGTCAAATACAAAGGAATATGCAGGAAAATTCCAGGGGAATTTGGAGTCTTAAGAAAACAGAAAATAGTGGCTGATGGAAGAGAAACATTTCACTGTGTAGCATAGCTTTAAAATCATAAATGTGTTTCCTGTAAAGAAGAATGGAATGTATATATAGTTCCTGAATTCTTCTTGGTCTTGTGAATTGATTTATGCTATTAGGAGAGAGGCAGACATGCTCCTACAAAAGGGCATTGATGCGGGACTGGGAATAGTTACTACATAACTGTGACTGTATGGTGTCTTAACATCAGTGTCTCAAACTCTGAGCCAGATGTATTCAAGGCCTGGCCTGTGGCTTCATGACAACAATACCCTTTTCACAACAATAGGTGGATTTGTGGTAACAATCAAAAGGCATTTAAAATGCTTGGAATGTAGTTTAGAAACCCGCCTTGGCATCCCACTTTTCATGTCTTAGTATAAATGCCTCAGCTGTTTTTATTGTTCTGCAACTGCTCATTTATTTTAAGAGAAATAACTTTGCCTGCAGTATTTGCATTCAACAATACTTGAAACAAGACATTAAAAGTCTTTTTTGATTATGCCGGTAAAATATTTTTTTGTGAATAATCCCAGCAGCTGGGTCAGACCGTTTGGTTTTGAGTAAGAGTTTATTCCAGGCATGCTAACTGAGAAGTTCTTCTTTTAGAGAGAAAGTTTCTGATAAACTGCCAGCTTGATAATATGTTACAGAATAGGAATGGCTTTTCAATTTATGTAGCAGTTGTACCACATTCTTCATGTATTTCTGACATTTTCCACCTTATGACTGTATTTTAACAGCTTACACAATGAATTGTCCCACAACTGATGAAAAGGCATAGAACTACTTTCAATAAAATCAAGAAAAGAACAATGTTACTGTGAAACACATTTAAGAACAAATTACTTTATTTTGGTGGGACAAGACAGAAATATGCCTATAGCATTTTGGATACACAAGATATTCAGTATGTTTGAAAGACAGATCGAACAGTTAATCAACAGATCAGTAGGTCAATAGGCAAAAAACCTGAAAAATCCTTCTGTAACTGAGTAGTTTGTCTAATTTTAAAATTCAAGTACAACACTTTTTAGCATTAAAGAAGGACTCACTAAGCTTTCTTTTCTCTGGATTGCACTTTATTTGGCAATTAGTGATTAAGAATAATTTTCTAGATCTTAGTAAAAGAGAAATCAACATAAGGATTGGTGAACTTCATCAAGATGAAGGAAGATCTTGTTTAATATCAGAGGGAAGAGAAATTCAATTAGCAACTAAATTTTATCAAAAGCCTTAGTGGATAATTTCTTCTTTACCATAAAAAAATGTGGTTTGGGTAATTTAGACAACCTGAGGACAGCCACTGAAGTTCCTGCCACCAAGTTCCAGCTTTGACTTTTTAACAGGGGAGAGTCTTGTTTCCCACATAACAATTATTTTACCTAGAATAATAACAAAAATCAAAACAAATATCAGTTCAGGGTACTATACCAGGTTTCAAAATACAAAATTCAGCTCCGACCCTGTGTTAGTCCTATAGTAAAGGCAGGAGTTTCTGATGGAAGGGTAAACAGCTGTGAGTTTATCCAATTGCAGCTGTTCCAGGAATCCTGATGTGGCTTAGATAACTCCTACAACCCTTTGCTCCTAAGTCTTCACTGCTTTTACCCTTTTAGTTGTTGTGATCAGATCAGGTCACTGTAAAAAAACTACATGACACCAAACAATATTTTATTCTCGGCTTCTCAGTAAAAACCCGTGTCAAAGTTATTACTATTACAATTAGTATTACTAATCTGATGCTACCAGGACTTCTGTACTGACTGCATCTCTTCTAAAGCCTGTAAAGTGGTTTGAATGTATGTCAACATTTTCAGCAAACTCCAAAGACCAATTTTGGTCTAGTCTATTAAGTATTTTTCTTTTATCCTTTAAAATGTATGAACATAACTACCTTTTTTTCATCATTGCCTCATTCATTTTACACAGACGCTGTCTGCCCAATTTTAGCACAGTAGACACTGTTTCTCAAATCATTTTGTTTCAGTAACTTGTTCATTTGCTTCATTCTACACTCAGATCATAAGAGATTTTGATTCACTGTGGGAGGCAGAAGAAACAGTAACTTTAAGATTCCCTGCTTTCATATTTATATTTATTTTAGGTGGAAAATTTATTTCTAAAACTATCTCAGTGGTTTTGTCTATTGATGCCCATGTCAATGACTGAGATTCTCTACAGAAGGACATTTTTGAACAAAATTAAACCTATTTCTGAGACTGCAAATAGTATTGCTTGTATATGCTTGCAGATTATCTACCTTGAGGACTTTACTTTTTCTGTGTGTTGAAGATAATCTCTGTTGATTTGTTTGAGACTGTGATGCCTTACAGATGCCTCAGACTTGTTGCTTTTTCACAGAGTAGCAAGAAGTGGAAGACAAAAAAATGTCTCCTTTTCCTTCTGATCAACTGACAGATACTGACAAATGTTTTTATATTGAGGATAATGACCTACACTTTATTGATGAAGAGCTGATGTTGCCTGTTCCTGGAAGTGAGAAACTTTGGGGATATTTTGATTCTTTCATAGTCAGTATGACTCTTCCACTGCTCAGAAATTAGTTTAATTTGAATGTTTCTTATTCCTCTCCCATTTTGATTACTTTGTGTGGTATATCCAGGGCACTAGTTTTAATGTGTCACTGTGATAAGTATCAGACCAAAAGATCTGTTTACTTAAGCTGCAAACAAACTAGAATAACTTTTCCATAATTTCTGACGCTGGGCTTTTCCAGGGAAATCACCAATGTTTATGTCTGCTTACTATTGTACTTATTCTAAAGCTTTTCTGTTTTCATCTTCTCAAGTCTACTTGGAATGTATTACCATAAGTACAATAGAAGATGGTAGTTATTAATAATTTATCTTCTCTTAATGCCTGATAATACCTTATTTTTTAACAACATTGCATTCATTTTATAGAAATAAATATCACTCAGGATGACAAGATCATAGAAGCTGTGTATTAAGGCAGTTTTTCTTTGGCTCTAATTAAAATTCAGCATTATTTCAGCAGAACAGTCCCAAGAAGCTACAGCCAGCCACTGCAGCAGTTCACAGAAGTTGAACAAGGTTGCCTTCTCTGAAAATCATATCCTTAATTTGTTTTTAATTTATAGGTCATATCTCTTGACATAATTTAAAGTGTTAATTTTGTAAGTTTTCCTTGAAAATATAGAACTCCTCTGTGGAGGACTAGAGATCCCATGAGAACAGCTCTAATTACAGCTTGAAGTAACAATATTCTGGCAATGGCTTTATAAGGGAACAACAGTTCAAAGTGTGTTGCACCAGCATAACATACTTAGATCCTCTTGATATTTCTCTCCAAATGCTGAAAAAATAGAAAAAAAAGTCTAATACTCCAGCAAGCAGTGAAAAATTGCACTTTGACTGGGCACAAAAATAAAACAGTACACTAGGTATAAAATCCTTAGTCTTAAACTGTAATTAATAGTAACTTGCATAATGGTCGATGTGGCTTCCTTTCCTGTCTCATCTTTGTTAAGTACAGACATGCTGTCTACTCCTACCGGAAATGACTCATGTAACAAGATCACTCTTGTTTACTCTCCCTTGCCAAGGATCTAGTTAGGTTTCAGCTAATTATTTACATTAATTTTATATAGATATTCTGGAATCATTACTTTGTCATGCAGTGACTGCAACTCAAAGTTTATCAAGCTGCTGGACTAAGTTCAGATATGGAGAGAATTACTCCACTAGAAGTTGCAACCATACTTCTCAGTTTACTAGTCTATTGAACACATTTAATTCATAATGCATTTCGAAGTTAGAAATATGTTTACAAATTTTGAATATTAAAATAAGAAAGCAGATATTATGTACTTACTGATTAAAAGACTAAAAATCATCCACAGAAAATTTAATCTGGTGAATTGTTGATGAAGCCAGTGGGAATTTCTTTGTGACAGGATTGCAGAATTGACTCTGAAACATGTCTACCAATGATAATTTTATAAAGTCTAACATCTTGGATAGAAGATTTTTAAAAGAAAAGTGCTAAACCATATCTCTTTTATAAGGGGATCAATAGATAATTAATTATCTACTATGTTTGTCAAAATCAACTACATATTGATTCTAAACACTGAGAAATCCAACAATCCAAAATGCTGTCATCTATAGTATTCTGAAAGGTAGTATTGTGAAAGCAAGAGTCCTTACAGTAAAAGTGTGTGAAAGACTGAGATTTATTCAAGTGTGTGGGCACAACGTGATGAACACATATTATTTTATACTGACTATTGTGTGAAAAATGTAACATACCTGTGTGTAGTTCAAGCAGAAATATGCTTCAACTGGTTTATCACGCTAACATGACAGGGCAACACCTTAAGCAACCTTGCGTTATTGTCTTCCCTGACTCACAAGCATTCACTTATCATTTTGCAGTATCTGGGAAATCTTACTATCATTTGATTTACAATGAGGTAGTTAGATTTGCACGCTTTCTGCAGTTCCTGCAGCTCTTAGTAAAAAGATTTGAGTGCCATAAGACCATCTAAAAGCCACAGGTTTAGCTGGAGGGGAACTCAAAAAGTAGGGGATGTCAGTGTTTACAAACCTGAATGTAGAGCTCAGGCTCCTGGGTCTTTAACAGAAAAAATTGGACTGTTACATGAATTTACCAACTAAACTTCAGCTAGAGCTATTCTGGGTCACTAACCAGCCTAAAGATACCAGACAACCACAGACAGCCTTTGAAAGCTTCCTGCCCCTTGAGCTGAGAAAGCTGTACAGTGAAAAAAACCTAAATTGAAATATTTTTCTTTGGCTTTAGGGAAACAGGTTTCAGTGGACTATCACAGCAACTGCTTGTTTTAATAGCTGCACTATTTGGTGCTTATCTTTGGTAATTTTGCCCACGACCGTTAAAAGTTTGGTGATACCTTTACTGTGGTGGAGAATTCCTCTCCTGTTCTTGCTGACCAGATCATTCTTTAAAAGTAGTTTTTATACGTTCAGCTACTAGTTTCTCAGCCAGAAAATGGAATCTAATGGGAGAGAGCATATAGTTTCTTAAAATGTCTCTCACCTATGAATTACTCTGTATCCAGTGCAATGCAAATGACATCATATGAAATCATGATTAGTTGCTGCTTCATGGAAGTGCAGCGACTTCAGATCAACTTCCAGCATGTTATATTTGAAAATAATCTTACTTCCATTGTGATTCTAGCTTAGTTGTTGTAGGTACATAAAATTAAGCTGGGGTTGAAGTATTTCTTGACAATCTGGTGGGGCCCACAGAAAGTTTAAATGCTAATTTGTATAAAAAACTGTCTGTAGATATCTTAACCAGTCAAAACCTATATTGATTTGTTTTTCCTGGTTTTGTGGTGCTACAGTTTTGAAGTTTGTCTTTTTCAGAATTCTGTGTAACATATAAAAATAGCAGATAATGCATAAGGGTTCTTTTCTAGTTCTGCATAATGAATGCTGATTCTCAAAACTAATGGGAGAAGAATTCATTCTTTGCATGAACTTCTGATAGTGATTTTGTTTACTGCTAGAATATGAAGAAATCAATGCTAAGGTAAATGCCAAAATTCTTTATTAGGCAGTCTTAAAATGTATCATTTTGAATTTGTAGCCTTCAGGAAAAATAACCAAAATAGTAGTACTATGATGGTATTGCTTGAATTGCACTGATAGCTTCAGCTCTTCACACGTCTTATTTCCTTGATTTTTAATATTTCTTACATCTCAGCATTATTTTTTTTTAATGAGGGATATCTGTTACTATCATTTGTTTATATACTCTTCAGAGTACAAGTTTTGCTAATAGTATTTGATGCTTTCACTTTTGGTTTATGATAATATTGGATAATTAAAGACTGCTTAAAAATAGATGTAAGTTATTGGCATGTATCCATTTTAGTAATATAACCCTATATCATAGTCTCAGGGCACAGTGTAAATGGCAAGGTTTGAAGCAATCATCGAAGCTTCTTTTCAATTGCTGGCTCTTGAAGATGAAGAAGAATAATGGGAGGAGTGTGATCCAACTCCAGTCCTACTCTCACACTTCCTTACTGTGTAACACACTCCCTTACTGTGTACCACACTCCCATAGGCTATTAAACCACAGTCAAAAACTTAAGCATTGTCCATTTTCAGCCTTTTTTGAGATCTGGTTCATAATCTTTTACAAGAAGTGCTCTGAAATTCAGCAACAATTAGTGATTCCAGCACACTCAAAATCCTGGAAAAAGTGTGTGTAATGAGCACCTCTTGAAAACAGCCCATGCTGGCTTCCATTAGGAGTGCAAACAAAGGCTTACAAAACTTCTTTTTATTTAGGGAATCATTAATCTCTGTAGGTGTTCTTAATAAAAAACCCCAAACAAACAAGACCTCTGATTCAGCTACAAACCTAAGCCTGAAAATTGGTGTCTTCCTCTGTGTATAAATTTCTTTTCTATTTTCTCATTTCACCTCCTGCTCAAGTACTTTATGATTCTAGAAATTACTAAAAGTAAACAAGTTCAAATAATTGAGAACTGGTAGTAAGATGACAAAATTTGTATTTTGTTGATCCAAAAGGAAGATAGAAATAAGCACTTATTCAAAACTACCTCCTAATCCAACTAATGATTAAAAGTGGCAATTCATGTTTTTTCTTTTCTTTCCTGTAAGGTGTAAGTATGTAGTTTCACTGACTCAAATTATGTTTCTTTACAGAAAAAAAATACAATGCATATGCCAATATAATATTACAGCTTTTAAAATTAGAATCACATCTGTTCCGGGAAGTTTCAAGAAATACAAATATCAGTGAAGCCATAATCCTTCATGAAAACCTGGAAAAGCTTCATTATTTCTGCTAGTGAAAATACAAAGACAGTTTTTTAATCTAATTCTGATAATATAAAGCAATGACTAGAGACAAAACTGTGAAAAAAAATAGCATTTTATTTAAATGTTTTAATTTCCGAGAGTATGAAAACTAAGAATTGAAAACCTTTTGAAAATGTATCATTCATATGTTACCAATATTTAGCACTTCATAATATCAAGTAGCATTTAGAAAGAATTCACCAAAATCAAGATCAGAGAATCATAGAATCATCAGGTTGGAAAACACCTCTTGGATCATTGAGTCCAAACATTCCTATCTGCCACTAAACCATGTCCCTGAGCACCTCATCTACCTGTCTTTTAAATACCTCTAGGGGTGATATTTAAATATTTAAATACCTCCGATGACCCTTTCTGTGAAAAATTTCTTTCTGATATCTAGCCTGAACCTCTCCTGGCACACCTTGAGGCCATTCTCCCTTTTCCTGTCCCCTGTCACTTGGGAGAAGAGGCCAGAAGCCTCCTCTCTACAACCTCCTTTCAAGTAGTTGTAGAGAGCAATAAGGTCTCTCCTCAGCCTCCTCTTCTCAAGGCTAAACAACCTCAGTTCCCTCAGCCACTCCTCACAAGACCTGCTCTCCAGCCCCCTCACCAGCTTCATTGCTCTTCTCTGGACTCGCTCCAGAGCCTCAACATCCTTCTCGTGGTGAGGGGCCCAGAACTGAACACAGTATTCGAGGTGCGTTCTCACCAGTGCTGATTATAGAGGGAGAATAACCTCCCTGGACCTGCTGGTCATGCCGTTCCTGATACAAGCCAAGATGCCATTGGCCTTCATGGCCACCTGGGCACACTGCTGACTCATGTTCAGTCGGCTGTCAACCAACACCCCTAGGTTCTTCTCCTCCAGGCAGCTTTCTAGCCATTCTTCCCCTAGTCTGCATCGTTGCAAAGGGTTGTTGTCTCACTTCTTCCCTGCAGTCCACCCAAGATGCCTGTCCCTTCTCCCAAAGTTCATAGACATTCCTCTTCTTTTTGTTGTCCACCTGGATCTCCCTGCTCAACCAAGCTGTTTTTTTTCCCCGATGGCTCATTTCGCACCACATGGGAACAGCTTGCTCCTGAGCTGCTAGGATTTCCTTCTTGAAGAGTATCTATCCATCCCTTGCCTTCTGAACAGTCCAAAATCTGCCCTCTGGAAGTTTCATGTGGCTGTTCTGCTAACCCCCTTCCTCACCTGACCTAGAACTGAGAATTCTACCATCTCATAACTGCTTTGCCCCAGGTGTCCTCCAACCATCACATCTCCCACAAAGCTTTCTCTGTTCACAGACAGCAAGTCCAGGAGGGTGCCTTCTCTTGTTGGTTCTTACACCAGTTTTATGAGGAAGTTGCCTTCCACACACTCCAGGAACCTCCTAGACTGCATCCTTTCTGCTGTATTGCACTTCCAGCAGACATCTGGTAGATTAAAATTTCCCACAGGGACAAGAGCTAGCAATGCATCCATGGACAGAAATTGACACATTTTTCATACTATAAGATTTAACAGTCTCATCCAAAGACCTTTGGAATCAACGATTAAAATAAGGTTATCAAGAACCTTTAAGGTACTACAATATTAATTTGTTTAGAATACAAATGGCGGTGGTAATTGCATGACATCTTTAGCGAATTCTTATGCTTTAATATCTTATCCTTATCTCTCTAATTCTAGCATTAGAAACATATTTAAATAACATGTCTTAATTCCATAATCTGAAGATGAAGGCATGATAGACATAACACTTAAAATCCTAAATTGTTTTAAAAAAATCTTGAAAATAAATCTGTGGACCAAGTTAAGAGGAAAATAAGTAATTTGCAGAAATTTCAGTGACATTTCCTCCCCCTTCTGTCAATGATTAGTTTTACAAATTTTTGTGGGCTTTTTATTAAGTATTTACATCTTTTTGTTCCCAAAAAATCTATTAAATTCAAGATTTTGTCTGTTTTTTTCATTTGTGTGTATCTTGCCTAATTCTCTAGGCAAAGGTGCATTACACCACAAATAAGATCAAAATTAAGTATGAATTCCTATTCTCACATTTTATTGATCAGACATCTTCAACCAGGATTCAACTTTTGTGATTCCTTACCAGATGTATTTTAAAGGTGCATGAGAACAGAGATGACAAGCATTTAAATCACTGCAACTGTAATAGATATAATAATATATACGATAGACAACAAAAAATGCAGGCTTATTTTCAGGAGCTCAGATCACCATTATTTTATTTTATTAATTTTTTCTTAGTATTTCTTCTTTCTTTATTGTACTAACACATTCTATCCTTGCTTCCAAAACTTCTTCAGTAAACTCTTTACAGGTAATTTCTGTTCATGTAGGAAGGGAAGGGCAGCTTTTTTTTTTTTATTTATTTTCGTTGAGTTGTGTAGGTAGACAGTGAATAAATGTATTCTACCTAATTCCCCAAAGAAATGCATGAAAATTGACTTGAATAGATCAAAATGGTTCTTTTGCTGCTCAGAGTACCCACTGCGTGTAAATACATTGCAAGATTGAGATGCTGGCCTGGATTATGATAAAAATCTTAATGAATGTTTCAGCATGAAAATCTGCATGGACATTCCTTGCTAGTTCATGTAGATAGCTGAGTCAATGAAATTCATTAAGGTCTATTATATTACTATCTGCTGCAAGATTTTTTGGCATATAGCTTAGTGTCTCTTGAGCCCATTAGGCCTTCTAAGCCCAAAGCACAGTTATACACATATATTAACTCTTTGTATTGAAGTCCCTTAAGACTTTTTGATGATAGGATGTTATAGAGCATGAACAGTAGAGCTCTTTCATAACTCTAATGAAATAACAACTTTTCTCAAAATATGTAAAAGGCAGGAATTCACATGATGAACTAATGGTCTGTAACATCTGATTTTGGAAATGTAAACAATTCTTTGAGTGTAAGGCTGCCCAAGGCTTTTAAAATCCAATTATCTTTTTGAAAAGTTGAACTGCCTTAAAGGACCTTTACTGAGATGATTGTCATTAAGATTTTTTTAGTCTGGATGGATAATGGAATCTACTGCAAATTTTTATCCTCCTACACATTGAGCTTTCTCCCTTGATAACAGCATGTAACATTTAGGGCAAATAATTGTCACATATCTTATACAAACTTTGCTCTTCCTGATCTTTTCAGATTCTACATAAATGTTCTCTAGACCTGTTAAAACTTTATCTAAATGGTTTTTGAGATAAAATTTAAGTAAGAAGGATAACTTGATCAAAACTTCACTCAACTATGACTGGCTCCCACACAAACAAAACCACATACCAGGGAATACTGATTTTCCTCAGCACTTCAGATGTTATTCCTTTGTTTGACATCTCAGTGATTTGGAATTTAATATTTACTGTGATCTTCTCGATTTTATGAAATTTTATTTCCTAAATAAGTTATAGAATCCAAGTGTTTTCTGAAGAAATGACTACTTTGAGCCAGGTAAATTTAGGGACTTTGTATTAGGCATTTTTTTACTTTATAACCAGGCACCTCCCTGAAATCATAGATTGCTTTATGCATTTATTTGAAGCAATTATTCAGATTAGATAAGAATAACCACATAAGGTTGTTTTCTGCTGTGTTCTTCCAATTTAGATCCTTATGATGAATTCTTAGGGTCCTACCATCTTTGCAAAATGTTCTATGGTCAGTGCCAACAGCAAAAGAGGCAACTGACATGCCTCATTCCTCTCTGCAATTCAAACAAGAGTGATTTACCCCCATTGATTTAGGCAGCTAGTTTTTAGCCTTAAATTAAGACAACCAATTTATTCAATTACCTGAGGTGAAAAGGAAAGGAAGTGTCTGTGCGGGATAGGACTTTAAATAGGAAGTTCTGTCCTGTTCTGTTACAGGTGTGTTTAAACTTTTGATCTGGCACCATGAACAATTCTTGTGATTATTACTTATTACTTAAGTGTTTTATCCTTTATTGATCTACTTTGAACTGTGTTTAAGTGAAAGGAGAATGAGGAATTTAATTGGGCTGATTCACTATAGTTTGTGCCTGTAAAATCATCATAAGATCAGATCTTCACAGAAAAAAAAAAATATAACACAATTAAGGGTCCCCTCAGGAGACCTCTTCAGATATCAAATAAAATTTACAGGAGATATCCATGGTTTGTGGACATTGACCTTTGTTTCAGACTTACTATTGGCTTTAGATCACTTTATCTGTTATTATTTCCTTATCTAAAGAACAGATTTGGGAAAAGCCTATCATTTTTAGATATTTTTGTTTTAATAACTTCAAAGCATGGAATATCTGAAGTGCTGATGTGTTTTGAGGTAAGTAAAAAAAAAGTCAGGTTTCTTATTTGCATGTTGAGTTCATTGCATTTACTTACTAAGATAATATAACCCATTTGACTTTCTCTAGCTTAAAAGTCGTTTTTTTATTACTGCTATCTTTTTAATGGAATATCTACTTTGCATGCACACTACTTTTTGAGGTTTCATTTCTCACAAGATGTTCAGTCTTTCCCTAATGTAGCTAATTCATGAGACAGTCTTTGATAAATCTTTTTTGTTTACATTTTTATGTATCTCCTGTTACCATTTTATCTCTTCTGATTTGATATTTATCTGAGTTCTTCTCTATTCTTAGTCAGCAAATAGGAGACTGTGTTTATTGACTTTATATAGTGATTTCTCTGTATATTCACTTTGAGCAAGATTGAGATCTCTCCCTTAACATACTTCAGTTAATTTCCCCAAACCTAGATATTAGGCTGTTAGTCTCTGAAGGGAAACTCCAGACAGCTTAACTCAAGTGCTTCAATTTGTCCTTTTTGTTGGTTTCTTTGTTTGCTTGTTCTTTTGTGATTGAGTTTTTATTTTGGGGGGCAGGGCGAGGAGGTTGCCTTCTCCATTCTCATGGATTTCAGTTCTTTTTTTAATTGGTTATTGACTTGTAAGAAATGGGTAGAGTTGAATTAGTCTTAAAAAATAATTACTTCCACAAATTACTCTATATTTTTCAAGATGTACTTCAGAAAATATTTTAGGTTTGCTTTCTTTTTTGTTTTCACTGGGAGAACAGAGTGAAATCACAATTACTACTTACCTAATAAATGATAGATAAAACTTCTTTCTCATATGTCAGCTGCAAATGCAGGACTGAGTCGTCCCTCTCACCACAATTTGTTGACAGTATGGCCTGTCAGAGTAGCTGAGCTGAATTAAGGTATCCAAGAAGACATAACTAGACTTTGCATTGGCTTTTGTTGAACACCATCCATAGAACAAATATATTTAGAACCAAAGAAAATATCCGTCCTTTACTGGATATGGAGAGGAACATTGCTACTAAGGATGAGGAAAAGGCTGAGGTGCTTGATGCCTTCTTTGCCTCGGTCTTTAATACTCAGACAAATTATCTGCAGCGTACTTGGCCCCCTGAGTTGGAAGGTGGGGATGGAATGCAGGATAATCCCCCATAATCCAGGGGGTTGATAGTCAATGACCTGCTTAGACATGTGAGCACTTACAGGTCTATAGGACTGGATAGGATCCACCCAAGAGTGTTGAGGGGGCTGGCATAGGAGTTTGTCAAGAAAATCTTGACCATTTTTCAGCAGTTCTGGTTAGCAGGGAAGGTCCCAGATGACTGGAGTCTTGCCAATGTGCCACTCAACAACAAGAAGGGCCAGAAAGAGGATCTGGGGAACTACAGGCCTGTCAGCCTGACCTTGAAGCCAGGAAAGATTATGGAGTGGTTCATCTTGAATATGCTCATCAAGCAAGTGCAAGCAAACCAGTGGACAAGGCCCAGCCAGCACAGCTCCATGAAGGGCAGGTCCTGTTTGACCAACCTGATCTCCTTTTATGACCAAGGAACCTGCCTAGTGGATGAGGGAAAGAAAGGCGGTAGATGTTACCTATCCTGATTTCAGTAAAGCCTTTGACACTGTCTCCCACAGTATTATCCTAGAGAAGTTCGTGGCCTCTGGCTTAGACAGGTGTGCTCTTTTCTGGATAAAAAACTGACTGGATGGCTAAGCCCAGAGAGTTGTGGTGAACAGACTTAAATCCAGTAGGTGGTCAGTCACAACTGGTGTTCCCAAGGCTCAATGTTGGGACCAGTCTTGTTTAATATCTTTATCAGTGATCTGGATGAGGGATTTGAGTGCACCCTCAGTAAGTTTGCAGACAACTCCAAATTGGGTAGGAATGCTTAAGGGAAGGAAGGCTCTGCAGAAGGACCTGGACAGGCTGGATCAATGGGCCAAGGCCAATGATATGAGATTCAACAAGGCCAGCTGCCGGGTTGAGCACTTTGGTCACAACTCGATGCAATGCTACTGGCTTGGGGAAGAGCATCTGGAAAGCTGCCTGATGGAAAAGGACCTCAGGGTGCTGGTCAACAGCTGGCTGAACATGAGCCAGCAGTGTACACAGGTGGCCAAAAAGAACAACGGCATACTGCCTTGTATCAGAAATGGTGTGTCCAGCAGGACTACGGAACGGATCATGCCCCTATACTCAGTGCTGGTGAGGCTGCATCTTGAATACTGTGTTCAGTTTTGGGCTGCTCAGTACAGGAAAGACATTTTGCTGCTAGAGTGTGTCTAGAGGAGGGCAACAAAGCTGGCAAAGGGTCTAGAGCACAGGTATTATGAGGAGTGGCTGAGTGAGCTGGGGTTGTTTAGCCTAGAGAAGAGGAGCCTGAGGGGAGACACTATTGCTCTGAACAATTATATGAAAGTAGGCTGCAGCAAGGTGTGTGCTGGTCTCTTCTCCCAAGTAACAGCTGATAGGATGAGAGGAAATGGCCTCATGCAGTGTGAAGAAAGGTTTAGATTAGATATTATTAAAAACATTCTTTACCAGAGTAGTAGCCTAGCACTGAAATAGACTGCCCAGGGAAGTGGTGGAGACTTCTTCCCTGGACGTGTTCAAAAAATGTGTAGACATGGCACCTTGTGACATAGTTTAGCAGGTGTGGTGGTGTTGGGCTGATGGTTGGATGATCTTAGATATTTTCCAAACTTAATAAATATTCTACCTCGTCCTCCTTTTACTATTAATGTAGTTATAGAAAGATTTTGTATTATCTTTCACCTAATTGGCCAGTCTAAGTTCTAGTTAGGCTTTAGCTCTCCTGATTTTTCCTCTGCATGATCTTGCTTCCTCCCTGTAGTCTGCTCAAGATGCCTGTCCCTTCTTCCAAAGTTCACAGACATTCCTTTTCTTTTTGATGTCTGCCCAGGTCTCCCTGCTCAACCAAGCTGGTTTTTTTTTTCCCTGACAGCTCATTTTGTGACACATGGGGACAGCTTGCTCCTGAGTTGCTAAGATGTCCTTATTGAAGAGTATCCAGACTTCTTGGGCTCCCTTGCCCTTAAGTACTGTCTCCCATGCGACTTTATAAACCAGCTTTCTGAACAGTCCAAAGTCTGCCCTGTGGAAGTATAAGGTGGCTGTTCTGCTAACCCCCCTTGTACTTAATGCCTTCTTTGCCTCAGTCATTAGTAGTAAGGAAAGTCATTCCCTTTGTGTGCATCCCCAGGAGCTAAAGGAGCAGAACAAACCTCCCACGATCCAAGAGGAGGTGGTCAGAGCCTTGCTAGCCCAGCTAGACACCCACAAGTCTATGGGGCCAGATGGGACCAACCCGCGGGTATAAAGGGCGCTGGCGGATGTGCTTGTCAAACCACTTTCCATCATCTTCCAGCCATCCTGGCTGACTTGGGAAGTTCCACTGGACTGGAGGCTGGCTGATGTTACACCCATTTACAAGAAGGGTCAGAGAGAGGACCCAGGGAATTAGAGGCCTGTCAGTCTGACCTCAGTGCCAGGGAAAGTCATGGAGCAGGTGATCTTGAGTGCTATCATGAAGCACATGCAAGAGAAGTGGGTGATCAGGCCCAGTCAACACAAGTTCATGAAAGGCAGGTCTTGCCAAACTAACCAGATCACCTTCTATGATAAAGTGACTCAGCTGCTGGACGAGGGAAAGTCTGTGGACGTGGTCTTCCTGGACTTCAGTAAAGACTTTGACACAGTTTCTCACAGCGTTCTGCTTGAGAAACTGTCAGCCTCTGGCCTGGACAGGCGCACACTCTCCTGGGTGGAAAACTGGTTGGATGGCCGGGCCCAGAGAATGGTGGGAAATGGTGTGAAATCCAGCTGGAGGCCAGTGACAAGCGGGGTTCCCCAGGGCTCAGTGCTGGGTCCAGCCCTGTTTAATATCTTTATCTATGGCCTGGATTAAGGCATCGAGTGCACCCTTGGTAAGTTTGCAGACAACACTAAGCTGGGTGGAAGTGTTGATCTGCTGGAGGGCAGGGAGGCTAGAAAGACTAGAAAGCTGCCTGGAGGAAAAGGACGTCGGGGTGTTGATTGACAGCCGACTGAACATGACCCAGCAGTGTGACCAAGTGGGCCAATGGCATCTTGGCTTGTATCAGAAATGGTGTGGCCAGCATGTCCAGGGAGATTATTCTCCCTCTGTACTCAGCACTGGTGAGACCGCTCCTCGAATACTGTGTTCAGTTCCGGGCCCTTCGCCACAAGAAGGATGTTGAGGCTCTGGAGTGAGTCCAGAGAAGAGCGACGAGGCCAGTGAAGCGGCTGGAGAACAAGTCTTATGAGGAACGGCTGAGGGAGATGGTTTAGCCTTGAGAAGAGGAGGCTGAGGAGAGACCTAATTGCTCTCTACAACTGCCTGAAAGGAAGTTGTAGAGAGGAGGCTTCTGGCCTCTTCTCCCAAGTGACAGGGGACAGGACAAGGGGGAATGTTCTCAAGGTGTGCCAGGAGAGGTTTAGATTAGATATCAGAAGGAAATTTTTCATGGAAAGGGTCATCGGGCACGGGAACAAGCTGCCCACAGAGGTAGTTGAGTCACCATCCCTGGAGGTATTTAAAATCCGGGCAGACGAGATGCTCAGGGACATGGTTTAGTGGCAGATAGGAATGATTTGACTCGATGATCCAAGAGGTCTTTTCCAACCTGGTGATTCTATGATTCTATGATTCCATTATTCTATAATTCTGAATGAAAGATTAGAGTGAAAAGGGCCCTGATTCAGGAAAATAGTCTTATTGAACAGCCTTTCAAAATTAAATCTCGGAAGAAAGCTTGTTTTTAAAGTCTTTCTTAGAAGAAATTAATTTGAAGTGAACAAGATATACAAATGAAAAGGAAAAAAGGAATTCACTTTCTAATTCTACTAAGTAAATGATTACATACTCTACATGAATTAAGACGATTTGCTAAATTAGGACTGGATATGCCACACAAGACTTTGTCAGATTTGAAAAAGAATTATTCAGACAGTGTGGAAATATAAAATTAGCTTATGCCACATTAAGTTCATCAATGATTTCTTCTGTCTCCCATGAGTGTTGTGAGACAATAATTATCTCATTCTCAAGTAGCTGGACATACAGTAATTTAAACCATTTGATTTAACTATCTTTGTTTCTTTGTTAATCATTTTAAATTATAGCCATTAATTAATTTGAATGTATCAGATGTGAATTGAAAGCAGTAGTTCAAAGCAGTATTTTCTGTGTAATGTACAGTATGTTATAATTAAAGCTAGATGAGCTCCTTTAAAAAAAAATAATTCCCTTAATTTGTCATATATGAGCACATGGTGAGCTTAATTAATGTCAGTAGGGTAAAATCAAGCATTTTAAAGTGCTAATTTACGATAACAGAATGTGAGCTGCTGTAATTCTGAAATGCTCATTCATTTCTAATTGTGCAGTTTGTTTCTGTAACATTTCATTGTTTTCAGCACAGAACAATTGAACTTAAAGGAGGAAGTGGCGAATAACACTCTAAGATGTACTTTCAAGCTGTCTGAAAGAATCAAGATCTTAAATATTTGAGACAGAAATACTCTAAATTGTATTCAGTAGACTATAATCAGCTCTCTGTTATCCGGGGAAACAGAGCAAAACTTGTGCAGCTAGCACAAATATTGCCACAGGGTCCTGCCAGGCTCCTGCAGGACACCAGCCCCGGCTGTAGCACTGTGTTAAGTGTTCCCTGTGGTGACTTGGCCATTCAGAAGGTTTCTGGAAAATCTACTTCAAGGACACATATTTTTTTTAAATTCTGTCTCCATTCTTCAGGTATCTGTCTTTGAGGTCCAGCATTTCTGGAAACGTGAAGAGACATCCCTACTGTGCTGGGCCAGCTTCTAGTGAACATGGGTTATTAGGCTGGGCTGAGCCTGATCTGATTACAACTACATTTCACAGTCAAATTACCTTTATTTAACTGAAGTTGTTTAGTAGTATATTAACAACAGTACCATACCTAAGCTGGCTTTCACAGGACAAGATACACTGTCTTATTGTATTAATGGAATTATCTATCTGCCAATTGGGTAACACACTTATTGATAAAAAAAGGCTTGGTGTTCAACAGTGTGCTGCATATTTTGCGTGGTTTTCTCAGACGTCCCACAAAGAATCCTCATTTTTAAATAACTTTTGCTTTAATTTTGTTTACAGAAAGAATGTTTCTGTGTGATGGGTGAAAAGTAGCCAGGAGTTCAATACTGCAAGCTAATTGCAGATCATTGTAGCTTTTACTTTTCAGAAGTGCATAAGTTTGTACAATAAACATAAAGAGCTGGCTCTTTGACTGAACATTGCTTACAATACTCTCTCTGCCAAACAGTTAGTGATTTATCATGGCATTGTTTATGGTTCAAAATATCGAAATTCCCAGATTACAAGAGTTAAGCACATAACTCAGGACAGATCCTTCTTAAATGGATGACTTAAACAGAATTATAAGTAGATCTTTTAGAGCAGTTTATAAAAATATGATCTAGTTTGCTCTGTTTTAACACTGTGAATTTTCCTTAATTTTTTTTCTCAGAACAGAATAAATTCTTTTGGCTCAAACTTTCTGAATTTTCACTGTTGTTTTACGTATTGGATGGCTGAACTTCCCCCTTCATTGGTAACTGCATTTCAGTACTGTTCAGAAAATTTAGCTGGAAAACCATCTGGAAGATTTTGGAATGAATAATAACAAATAGTATGAATAAAATTATTATCAATATTTCTGGAAAATCACTGCAGTCCTTACTTAGAGCATTTCATCCAAATCAGAAACCTGCTGATGCATAAAACCATCAATGTGATTTACAAAAAAAAAGTTTGTCCATGATTGACAGCTGCTCTATTTACCCACTGAAATCAGAGGTCTCTGTGCTAAATAATCTCATTTAAATGAATTTCTAAGATTAAGATATTTTCACTGCAGAAGAGCAGAAGAACAAATGAGCCATTGCATTGGGAACCTTGTTGTCTTGTAATATATAGCCTAGTTCACAAGGCGGGAAATAAGATTAAGGTTATACTACACCCAAATAAGGATAGGGATTTTTAGCTCTTCTTTCCTTTCAGGACATTCTCTTCTAGATCTGTGTTCAAAGTTAATATATTGGTACAATGTCTGTCATAATAATTAGCACCATCTTTTCCTGGACATGGTTCATTAATATTATATAGTCTGTGCCTTGGCCCTATCCACAACTGTATGAGATCTATAAAGATTTCTGTGCCAAGGTAACTATATTATCTGTTAAAATGTCTAGATTTAGTTGAAGACTTTGTGATAGGAATATATAGGAAAATAAATTTAATGGAAAAAACCACATAGAATAAGAAATGAAACACTAGTTCTGCACATGACAGTTTCTATTTTCTATTTCCTCTTTTCTATCAAGCCAGAAATATTGTACTTGCTCTCTGTAGCCTGTTATTGTAATTTTTCTAGCTAAACAGAAACAGAGGCATCATAAATTTTCCCATAAGCAGTTTTTCTGAAAGTTCAACCTAGTTTTACACATCAAAACAATTTTATTAAGACAAGGAAAAACATTCTTATTTAGGAATTCAACTGACCTAAATCCCCAAACTTTTGAAGTTGCTCCAACTTACAAAAAATATGACAATTGTTTAGAGTACAACAAAAGAATTCAAAGACCACCACTGTATTTCAGATGTAATTGCTTTCCAGGTATTAACAAAGATCTTTTCAGAAACACAGAAGAAGACAAATAAGACATTGAATTGTAGGTTTTTTTAGTCCCTTAACATAAATTTTATAGAAATCAAAATGAAATATTTTCTGTTCATGTACCCATCCCTTGTGGAAAAAACATGGTGTATGTTAACAGTTTGGGTTGGTGATAGAAACACAGTAACATGTGGGATTTTCCTTAGCTTTGCTTAAGAACAATCTGAGGACAGATTTATCAATATGTATTTAGAGAAGCTGGGGAGTTTTTTAATCCCTGAAAAATTTTGGTGTGGGCATTCATTTTAGTAGCCCATTCTTGATATCTTTTAAACTGATGAGCTAAGAATTTAAGGCAAACCAGACTAGATTTTTAATCCGCACTATGTGAAGGCTGAAATGTTTTGACTGAGTCCATATTCAATGGATCACTCATTTCTTGTATTGTTGAAATTTCCTTTCAAGATAAACTACTTTTTATTCAGAGTTTGGGGTATCCATGGCCCAAAATCACTGACATCATAACTGAAAAAAAATTATCTCCCTCAAATCACCAGCTGTGCCCAAGAGCAAAAGATATATTTTTAATCTAATGTCTACATTTACTGTCACACAACATGTTGATTTGATTTTGAAAAATCATTATTAAAATCATTATTAAAATTAATCATTATTAAAAATCATATATAAAATTATGAGGAGCGGCTGAGAGAGCTTGGGTTGTTTAGCCTGGAGAAGAGGAGGCTGAGGGGAGACCTCATTGCTCTCTACAACTACTTGAAAGGAGGTTGTAGAGAGGAGGGTGCTGGCCTCTTCTCCCAAGTGACAGGGGACAGGACAAGAGGGAATGGCCTCAAGCTCCGCCAGGGGAGGTTTAGGCTAGACGTTAGGAAAAAATTCTTTACAGAAAGGGTCATTGGGCACTGGAACAGGCTGCCCAGGGAGGTGGTTGAGTCACCTTCCCTGGAGGTGTTTAAGGCACAGGTGGACGAGGTGCTGAGGGATATGGTTTAGTGTTTGGTAGGAACAGTTGGACTCGGTGATCCGGTGGGTCTCTTCCAACCTGGTTATTCTGTGATTCTGTGATTCTGTGAAAGTTTAAAAATGTATTTGGCTTGGTAGTTACTACACACTACCTTGTACAGAACATCTAAGGTAAAAACTATATTAACTGGCTATGTGGCAATTCTTTGTGAACGTAAGAAAAAACTGTCGCAGTGATCAAATGAAAGTGTTACTTT
This sequence comes from Phaenicophaeus curvirostris, assembly GCF_032191515.1. Classification (NCBI taxonomy): domain Eukaryota; kingdom Metazoa; phylum Chordata; class Aves; order Cuculiformes; family Cuculidae; genus Phaenicophaeus; species Phaenicophaeus curvirostris. The sequence continues at coordinate 20,178,262 of NC_091392.1, forward strand.
AAGGCTGCTACAAAATTAGTCTTTTATTCTTGGTTATTTTTAGATCACTTCTTCATTCATCCTGCCTCCAAAATGAGAAACTTAGTTAATACTTCCCCAAGAGATGAGCCATCAAGGCAGAAAGGAATCTTTAAGATCAATATCAAAAATCTGTTAAAATCATTGTGAAAATATCTCAACTTGGGAGAAATGTATTAAATGACAAGGCAGCTCATTTGCTCTTGGAAGACAGTACAATAACTAGTTGCACTTCGTTGCTAGCCGAGAAAAAGCTAGAAGAAACTCATGAAAGATTTTACTGTTAATAATCAGCCAAAGGAAAAACACTCCCTTGACAGAAAGAGATCTGGAAAGGAAAGGAGAAAAGGACATTTACAGAGCTGTAAGGCAATAGACTAGTAACATTATAATTTTATGAAGAAAAAATGTGTGCTTCAGTAGTTTCTCCCTTTTGATGTAATATAAGTGAATGCTTTAAAGAACACTCAGTGACATTAACATAAGATTGACTGAAAAATTATCATAAAAGAAAAAAATAGTTTTAATTCTCTGAGGGTTTTAAACAGTGGTTTTTATTATCTGAGAAGTTAAATTTTGTATTAATTACAATTATTGTCTTCCTTTCAGCCAGTCTATTCAAAGAAGTTTATTTCCAAAGAGGCACTGCAGCCATGTGACTGTTTGACCTCACTTCTCAAGAAAGGAAAATTATCATGAAGTTAAGAACACAGAATATGAAAAGAAGGAGAGTAGAAGGGATTCAAGGGGAGTAGAAGGGATTCAATTTATACTTTCACGCAGCAGTGTTATGGCTTCATATTTGACTGAAAACATGGAACATCCTCCTGGAGGGAGATTTCTATAATTTCTGTAAGAATAAGATGCTGTAAAATGTATTTTCCACTTCATCTTGGAGGATATTAGCAGTTTTTTAATGAATGCTAGAATCATATAATATTTAGGCTGTAATTTACCCCTGGAGATAATTTATTCCTGCTCCCCACTCAAAACCAACTAGATCAGTTTGATCATGATCTTGTCCAGGCAAGATCCATGCATCTCCAAAGATGGAGACTTCATAGCCTCTTTGGATAAGCTGTTCCTATGTTTGATCATCATCACACGGACATTAATTGGATTTTTTAACATTGCAATAGCTCTTACAGCAATATGTCACCTGAATATTTCTTCACAGATGCATGCACATTTTTATACATATATATTCAATGAATTTATATTTATGAACTCTAATGACCTATGTTTTTTCCTATAAATATTATTTATAAAAGGATGTACAATTTCCTGCTGACAAAATAAGATGTTTCATATATGAAAAATTGGGTTGATGCTGAGAAAACAGCATATTGTTATGCTTTATAGCAAATCTCCACAGTCGTGTTTTCTGCTCTTTTTGCTGGCAATGCACAAAATGGGATTTTCAGCACTGTTCTAGTTTCATCCTTAGCTCTGTCAACATGTGGCAAATATGTGATTTTTTTCAAATAGCCTGAGGCTTAAAATAGATTAACACTTTACCAATGCTTCTATTTCCTCGAAAGTTTATTTTTTTTGTAACTGGGTTTGAAGGCAAAGAAAGGCTCAAGGGTTTGTGACAACACCTATAGTATATCAGAAGAGATATGTTTTTCTGTTTGCCATAAGTGAGAGAACTAGGCCATCATTTCAGACAGGCTTCAGTGAATGATAGCAAATATTAGAATGCTAACAGAGTATTAGAATATTCCCAATACTGAATTTAAAATATTACCAATACTGGATTTAATTAGTTTAGCATGAACCAAATGCTCTCTAGCCCACTTTGATAAATCTTCATAATGAGTTAAAAACAGTCAAAAGTAGTAGCTGAAACCACTCAGTTTCTTGCTACTGGCTCTAAATTTCTTTCTAACTTTGCTTCTTACTTTGCCAACTGCCAGAGTTGTCAGTTCAAATCTAACTTGCATAATATAACTTGTTAAATGATTGGCTAAGAAACCTTGAAGAAAACATACCTTGATAAAGTGAGAAACTGCCCTGGTTTTGACCTCACAAATAGGGTAAGAAAAAGAATTTATAGCAAGATTTAGGAAAGTTTCTTGATCTTATTTTTCCAGTTTATAGCCATCTGAGAGTATGGTGGAACCGTGTTTTATGTAGATACAGCTATAGATAGACAGATATATGTATATATATTTACACTTGTCAAAACATTAATTCACACTGGAGAAGTCACAGGTTCAAAGCACTCAGGATGTTCAAACACCACACCTCATAACCGCACCATAATATAGTATTGCAATAGGTAAAGGGACATTACCTGTTTTTCCTGTGAAGTTGGACTACTATGAAAAAAATAACTAAAGTTTCTGGAGACCAGAAGGAGAGCACAAAAGAGAGCTTGACTGTCCAGCTGAACTTTCACCCTAGTGAAAACCACCCTGAATTCCCACCTCTTCTTCCTGGACTGTCACTGTACTTCATCTGATTTAAAAATTACTGCAAAATGCATAAACAACCCTTCAAAGAAAAGCCAGAACCTCTGATGTCCATAAAGTACCTTGAGCTTTCCTATGAAGATACAGTTGTTTAGTGCAATGTCAAATCCTTCCCTGAACAAAAATGTTTTTATCTAGTATATAGTCAAGAAAACAGAATCTATCAAGGGCTGTTAACCACACAGATATACATCTTATAAAGTTCCTGAATCGTGATGTCTTCTAGGACAATGTCACTGTCTGCTTGACTATGTTACACAGAATCACAGAATCACAGAATCACAGAATAACCAGGTTGGAAGAGACCCACCGGATCATCGAGTCCAACCGCTCCTATCAATCACTAAACCATATCCCTCAGCACCTCGTCCACCCGTGCCTCAAACACCTCCAGGGAAGGTGACTCAACCACCTCCCTGGGCAGCCTGTTCCAGTGCCCAATGACCCTTTCTGTGAAGAATTTTTTCCTAATGTCCAGCCTAAATCTCCCCTGGTGGAGCTTGAGGCCATTCCCTCTTGTCCTGTCCCCTGTCACTTGGGAGAAGAGGCCAGCACCCTCCTCTCTACAACCTCCTTTCAGGTAGTTCTAGAGAGCAATGAGGTCTCCCCTCAGCCTCCTCTTCTCCAGGCTAAACAACCCCAGCTCTCTCAGACGCTCCTCATAAGGCCTGTTCTCCAGCCCCTTCACCAGCTTTGTTGCTCTTCTCTGGACTCGCTCCAGAGCCTCAACATCCTTCTTGTGGTGAGGGGCCCAGAACTGAACACAGGATTCGAGAAGCGGTCTCACCAGTGCTGAGTACAGAGGGAGGATAACCTCCCTGGACCTGCTGGTCACGCCATTTCTCATACAAGCCAAGATGCCATTGGCCTTCTTGGCCACCTGGGCACACTGCTGGCTCATATTCAGTCGGCTGTCAACCAACATCTCCAGGTCCCTCTAACTCCAGGCAGCTTTCTAGACAGACTTCTAGTCTGTAGCACTGCAGAGGGTTGTTGTGTCCCAAGTGCAGGACCCGGCATTTGGCCTTGTTAAACCTCATGGCATTGGACTCTGCCCAGTGGTCCAGCCTGTTCAGATCCCTTTGCAGAGCCTCCCTACCCTCCAGCAGATCGACACTTCCACCCAGCTCAGTGTCGTCCGCAAACTTGCTAAGGGTGCACACGATGCCATCATCCAGGTCATTGATGAAGACATTGAACAGGGCTGGACCCAGCACTGAGCCCTGGGGAACCCCACTTGTCACTGGCCTCCAGCTGGATTTCACACCATTTCCCACCACTCTCTGGGCCTGGCCATCCAACCAGTTTTCCACCCAGGAGAGTGTGCGCTTGTCCAGGCCAGAGGCTGACAGTTTCTCAAGCAGAATGCTGTGAGAAACTGTGTCAAAGGCTTTACTGAAGTCCAGGAAGACCACATCCACAGCCTTTCCCTCATCCAGCAGCCGAGTCACTTTGTCATAGAAGGCGATCAGGTTAGTCTGGCAAGACCTTCCTTTTGTGAACCCATGTTGACTGGGCCTGATCACCCGGTTCTCTTGCATGTGCTTCACGATAGCACCCAAGATCGCCATTGTTGTTCGCCAATCTTTTGCTGTTCTGCACTGTCACAACTTCATGTGATATTTACCCTCACCTTTTGTGTGGATTTTGGTGAGTAGATTGCTGGCCAAAAGACACACTCTGTCTCTAGGTGTTTTTTATCTCTACAAATAAAATCTTTCTTAGGTTCCCAAATATGTGTAAGGAATCGGGGTTCCTAATTTATGATTGTGGATTTCTGTAAATGACAGTAAACTGCCACATTTAGAACAGGAGAAAACAAAACAACAAAAAAAACAAACCAAAGCAGTCCCCAAACACTGAAACCAATCAACCAACCAGATCTTTTCTAGAAAAGGATCCATACCTGAGAAAAAAAAAGAAAACCTCTACGAAGAGAGTTTATCAGCAACTAGGCCAAGAAAAACTTGTGTAACAGCCTGTATAATAAGCAGTGCAGACCTATCTAATTCAGGACAGGAAAAGCAGTTCCAATGTTTCATGGAGCTAGACCTAAAAATAACTAGTCCAAAGTTGCATAGTAAGCATTTGGGCTGTTATTAGTGTGTAAGTCATGCTCAACCTGCAGTACTGCTCCCTTATGTACTTCTTTGCAGGTGTAAACTATGGAAAAATAGAGGAAGAGGCAGAAAATTCAAAGCATTAGCAACCCATTAGTAGGTATCCAAAGTGCTCCTGGTTAGATTCTTGGACAGTGACAGCCAAGCTACACCAGACTGATAGATACCAAAATATTTTGGTAAACGATTATTATGAATTCATTTCCTATACATGTGTTGCTGCATCACATCTACTATGTAAGCACAGTGTAGGAGGTCATACACATCCTGGAAATCAGATTTATTTTTTATACAAACACATGCAGAAGATCCACTTCATGCAGAACCCACAGGCTTGCAGAGAATTCAGTGTAGGTTTATGCCAATCATTCAAAGTGTGTCCAAAACATGCTCAAAATTGTCTGTCGGCTTGGTACTTCAACGCTGGCAGCTGGTGAAGTCCAAGGAGCCTCTTTTGGCTCTAGAATCATATCTCTCTATTCTGTATTGACCATCAATGAAGTTCATGCTAGTTCTACCAATGTACCAATCTCTATACCTAGTCAATGGAAAGCATATATCTCTGCAGATAGCCTTGTCATTACAAAGAGAAATCAGCTAATGCATAGAGAGCAAACTGGTGGATAAACATGGATAAGATGAGATTTTCTTCTGAGAAAGGTACCTTGTGTCTGTACTGCACAATAGGGCACACTAGATGGTAACTTCAAATTTACTTCTGCCAGGAGGGAACCTTCAAATGAAAACCCCACTGCCGTGTTTAGTATATAGAGCAACACTTCAAGTTTAAATATCAGGCAAAATTGCATCAAGAAGCTTTCCAGTGCATGAAATGAATGAAGATGTATTCATTAGCTATACAATGTATATTTATAAATATTTTTCTATTAATTAGCCATATGTAGCTGAATTTCCTAGACAAATACATAAAAACAACATACACACGTTACAGAACTGAATTTATTATTTAATTTAGATTTTTTTTTGTAATTGTAATTTTTTTTGTAAATTTTGTAATTTCAGCTTCTTTTATTTTTGATTGTTTCATAGGTGAAAAGTAAAAAATAGTTCTTTCTTTGTGTTTTAAAGTTTTTCACCTTTGTTTTCTGTTATTTTCAAAATGTAGGAAGTATAAAGTACAGGAATAAAAGATGAAAAATATCCACTTTTCCTCTGCTTTATTTTTTTTCTGATAACCATTAAGAAGTCAATATTTGATTCTTTCATAAACTGTGATATTTAATACTATCATAACTATAGTTGATAAAAGTAGCACATGATTATGGGTGACAATTTCAGCAGCCACTAGAGTCTGTGTTTTTAACATATTTGAAAAAAGATATATTGCATCTATAAAGACAGGATATATTGTAAACAGTCTTACAATCTTCTGTTTAAACAAAATCTTTAGCAATGCTAAGTTGGTTCTTTTCTTTCCCTTCCTTTATATATATGTTGAAATATTTAAGATATTCTCTGAGTCAGTACCTCTACCTCTTACCTCAGCTGAACTACATTAGTTACATCTCAGTAGTCAACACTAGTAGACCTAGCATAGTAGACCTAGCTTTCACTGGCACTTCTCTCATGTGACTCTTATTTATTACTGAAGATAATCTGCTAAAACACAGTGACAAGGTTTCCAGGTTTCTATGTCAAATTATTTCATGGAATCATTGCAGAGTTACCCTACTTAAGCTGATTTAATTTATTCTGAAGTCTGGAGTCTACTACCGGACCAGATCACAGGCAATAATTGAACTGTAATGTTGAGATGTGTTGGTTCATAAATAATGCAACCAGATGTCCTTTCTTTGCACTTCTTGATCCCAGTAGTCCAACCAGAGAATGATGGAATTGAGTCTTTGACCATCTTTATAAAAACTCTGAGCACGCAATTGAACAAGAACATATCAGGATCTGTGGTAAAAACTTCCCTCCTAGCTCCATAAAATTGTAATTTGTTTTACTTGCAGTATTGCATTTAGGAACCAGATAATGGCTGGACATTCAAATATATTTTTGAGAAAAACTGGAGAATGCAGTACATAATGTATTCTGATAATTATACACAGGCTTAACAAGATGCACACTGAGCTGCTCTTATTCCAAAAATGTAGCCATGGTGTAATTTAGAAAGAAAAATAGAAATATCTACCACTATGGTTGAATAACAGAACTGAACTGAAACAATGAATTGGCTAAGTCTTTCTTCCCTTAGAAAACCACTAAAACCTGTGACTGAGTTCAGCTTCTTTTGGCGAAATGTTCAGTCCCTAGGACAGTACATACAGCCCTGTACTTTATAATAATAACGGGAATATCTGCTAGGCTGCTGCATGGGCAATAATTCATATGTCAATTGGCATATGTCAATTACCATTATGATTATCTTTATCATCACAAGACAGTTTGATTCAAATGTTTAAGGAAATGAAGCTGAAGGAAAATATTTAGTTTGGCTGGTGAGGTGGGGGTAGGGTAATCCAGCAAACTGGGAACTAACGAGTAGTCTGTCCTGCAAAAAGGTAGAATAAGAGCCCCAGTAGAAGAAAGTAATGCCTTCTATGTTGTGAATGTGACTTGACATCACTTGCAGAAGTGAATCCCTGTGAAGTCAAATTAAAATCATGTGAAAAAATGGTCAATAAATGCAAGGCAGAATCTGTGAGGTCTTAAGGAAATCACGTCTCCAAATTCGTCATCACTGAATATGGATAAGTTTCTCACAGATTCCAAGATTAACTGGTTTCAAATACATCATTGACTCAGACTAAATCAATTTAGGACAAACTTTCCCCATAGTGGCTGACCTCAGATTTTCCAAACTGAGGTCTCCTTTTCTCTTGTAGTAGCCCTCTGACTTCGGAGAATGAGAAACAGAAGGTAATCTTGTTTGAGCAAGAGGCCTGAAACGAAACAAGAGGTAGATTGAAACAGGGAGATTGATAGTACGAGAAACTCAAAAAAGGAACAAAACCTGTACAGGCTAGTACTGTAGACAAAAATAGCTTAAATTGCTAATGCTAACAGGTGGCACACAATTTAGTATGTGTGTGGATGAATGCCTGCAACTGGACTTCTTAACTCTAAAGAAGAAATCTGCTAGCTGCTGGGTGCAACTAGTACCAGCTGGTTGTAATTTTTGGTAACACCTTGACTAAATAACAGTAGCACATTCTGAATCTTCCAATAATAAAAAAACACGAGGCGCATCCACCAATTACAAAGTGGATCACATGTCATGCTTCTGTGCACACGTTATTCAGGTAGAAAAACTGTGTTCCTAAGAGAAGAGCTGGATGCTGAAATGGAGGGTTCCTGAGAAGCAGTCTCAGGAAGAAATAAGTGGCCTGGAAAGGATGACGATACTGGCCCAGATCCACTACTGATTGTCATTTATTCTGTCTCACCCTTGAAAGCCAGGCAAGGAGGCTTTAACAGGGAACTAGAAGATACACCACAAGGAGGATGAGTTATTTTACTATCTACTGATCCTAAAGTGATACAGATTTCTTACATTGCACAGATGCAAACTTGATGAGGATCCAGGAAGATTCTGATTTAAAATTTCTGCCTTTTTGGCCATATATGAAAGGTATGGTAAAGGAATATCATGAAAGTTAAAAATGAGGAGACAGATAGATGTCAACACATCAGAATTAAGATTATTGCTAAAATCTGAATTTACCATCCCCATCGTGAATATATATTATGTTAAATGTTCGTGACATGGCTGAGTCCTTTTTTCACACAGCACCGGTATTGGAATCACCATACACCATAGAGAATGGAAGCTGTCCACCATGAAAGTCCTACAGAGGTTAGACAGAGGGCAGACAGTGGTGTAAGGGATTGCTAGGCAAGAAAAGTCATCTTACATTTATGGGAGCTGAATGCTGCCTCAGAGTAATGCATATTCTATCATAGTGAAAAAGTTCCTGTATGATGCTTTTGAAATCACTTAAACCAGACTTAGGTCACTCATTTGGAGTCCTGCATTTTCTAGCTGTCTAACCAGTTTTCCTGGAATCTACTCTGCTGACTACTTCAGTTACAGTAGAAGCTGGAGAGACATACAAAGCTAAATTTTGTCTACAAATAAAGAATTTACAGTTGGCTGAAGCTGGCCCCATAAGAGAAATGTTGGACTTGAATCCCTTCACATATCAGATATCCCTCTCTGATGGGAATGACATTGTCCCTGGTATCACAGGGTGCTGAGAAGCCTTCTGTGATATTTTCCTACATGACAGGGAAGTCAGAAAAGAAATGTCTGTGAGGAAAAGAATAGATCTCAATAGGAATCTAGATTGTTAGTGTCTAGTAAATAACAAATGGGACCACACATACTGAACAATGAAACAAAAACGAAGTATTGAGCAGCTGCTCATTAAGTAAGCATCATACACTCTGTATTGTGAATGAAACAGAGGTCCCCTGGAAAAACCCAAATCATTTAGTAAGAATTGCATGGTAATTTATACAAATCAGAAGCCTTCACAAAAGACTGCTAAATTGATAGCAAGGTAACCTTTCTCTAGCATATCCTAGCTGTTAGATGCATGATTTTACTACTTTAATAAAGTAATGCAGCATTGAACATTTTTGTGTGTTACTCATGATTTTCCATGTATTTGCGTATTATATGTAAACAACAGCTGACAGAGGGATAGGTTGCTACATACAGAGAATTATCCATCTGATGAGGTTTCAGTCCCTGTCTTATCTGCCAGCCTGATTTTCTACAAAAGCTGACCTCACTTCTGCTTTTCTTGTTCTGTACCTTTTAAGAATTGAACTCCACTTCATTGGAAAACAGAAAGTGAAGGCTCGGATTTGGGGGCAAACGTATTTATTTGTGATCTGTCTTCCATCTATACCATAAAATTAACATCAGAGAGGATAACACTGCAGCTTCACTTAAACCTATTATATTCCTTCTGAACACAGCAAAGGCATATTGCTTTATGCACATATTTTTCTCATCTTAAATTTTGCATCTTGTACTTCAAATGCATGTAGCAGTGTGGATCAGATTTTTTATAAAATGTCTGTAAGTGTACCCACATACTTTTTTAATTTTTTTTTAAATAAGCTATAACGCATGGCATTCATTATCCTTATAAAACAAGTTCTTGAATACATTATAAGTCTTCTCATGTTATTGTTTTGCATATTGTGTTTTTCCTCTTTGGAACATAGCAGCATTGTACTGTATGAGGGACCTACATATTCTCATAGTTTTAATAAGGATGTTTCTGAATTTATTCCTTATCTTGTTGTACCAAGATAGTATATTGGGCACATAGTTAGTACCAAGGCACCAAGCAATGATCCAGGTCAAACTTAAGAAAAACCAAAGAAAACAGAAGATATTTCTGTCTTAAGTTAAACCCTCTACACAACTGCAATAGACATAGTTATACCTATGTCAACAGATTTGAATTTGTTAAATGCATTTGTTTTAATTAAAACAGAACTAACTGAGAAAAAATCAGCTTTGCCTGACTTGACCTCTTACTTCACTCTCATGTGATTTCCACTCACTCATAACAGCTTCGTTAGTTTATATGAAGTAGATGTAAGAACTCCTCAACTGAAACATAACTTTGTCTTCTGGTGAACCGATCTTAAACTATTCCTGGATATCATGGCAGGTCAGTATTAGGTTTTTATTTGAGTGTGATTGAAATGCTTTCTGATTCAACCTCTCAAAACTCTCTAAATATATAAACTTGACAAAGTGAAGAGATGCAGCTTGATACTTAGGTAAGAAGTTAATCAAGGATAGAATAAAAATCTGATCATCAAGGATACTCATTTAAACAAACTGATATTATTCAGTCACTTCCTAAAGCTTGTTTTGTTTATTGAGTGCCAAGGCAGGGCAATTAGGGCAAGTGGTGTAACTCAAGTATTAAGATTTTCTTCTTTCAGTTTGAGAGAGGGGTTTGTAAACATGGCAATTACAGGAAAGTGAAATACTTTATAGGAGTTTATCTGAATGGTGGTATAACTCCATTTGTTGCAGTAATGTTGAAGCTGGAAAGACTTTTTGACTTTCCAACTGATATTTTCTACCTGGGTCTTCAACATCAGTAATTTGAGGATGAGAAAATACCTTCACATACGGCAAACTCTTACCTTCATGGAATCCTCTATAAAGATTAAACAAAATGATAATACTATCCTTTATCCAATGGCTTGTCTCACAGCTTCACATTGAGAGTAGGGATCAAGCCACAATTATTAACTTGCTACTCCACAGACTTTTAGTCTTCTGTTCAAGTAAGTTCAAGACATGAATATTCATTTCTTGAATAAATATCTTTATTAGGTAGGCACCCTGCAAGTATTGCTAGCATTGTAACTAACAGGAATTAGTTCTCAAACATAATTATTGTTTTGCCCACTTTACAAGGGAGGAAGTAATGACATAGACAAGATTCCTGAAAGAAACTTTGTAGGAGGAAAATTGGAATATCTCTCCCAGAAAGACTTTCAAAGATTTCATTGGGTTCTTCCCCGGATGCATATCCTCATTCCTATCAGGTATTATTGCCACCCACAGAACAGTGGATTGCAGGTGAGCAGCCACACTGTGCAGGTGATCCTTCCAATAGTGAGATTATTTCCTTCATAGCTTATTAATTGCTTCACTTTTAATTATAGACTAGGATCTCCCAAAATCAAGAATGACAAAATGAGTATCAAAGGACCTAGCAGATACATTTTCCTCTTTTCAAGAGGAAGAAGGAACTTCCATTTACTTTGGAAAAGGAGATGAATTTATGGGGCCCTGATCAAACAATTCTTTCCTGTATACCACTTTCATCCCCTCAGACAAAATTTTTTCTATACATTTCTAATATCAAGTGTCATAGGTTCAGTGGTTTGAACCATATGTTTAGTGTCTGAAAAAAATCTCCATGCCACATTTTAAAATTTTAATAACATATCTCTGTCATTCTTCCTTTTTTAAAACTGGAAACAAAATGTCATCTTTCATGAAAACTCTGTTTAGTGAGCAGTAATTCTGTTCATCACTTCCAGTCTAGTTTGTTCATTCGGGCAAAGCCTTCTACAACAAGTCTGAGGTGTGAGAAATTGTTACAACATCATAACAAACAATTGACAATCAGAGCAGAGAATGTAAATCTAAAACGAATGTGCCATTCACAAATTCATACACTCTTGTTATGTACTATAATCTATTTCCAGGCTTTCTCCACCCTAGTCATCCCAAGCATACCCCAAGGGGAAGATACTTGCCAGACTCCCGAGGTCTGTACCAGGGCTTTAAAGTTTTGTACAAAAATTAGTATTTTAAATTTTAGAGGGGCTTAATATTTAGGATCATTCTTTCTCCTTCAGCATTGGAAGACAGAAGATTTTGTCTGAAATATGAGTTGTTCATCTCAGTTTTCTTATAAGACAATGCAGTCCTAAGTGAAAGGCAACTCTTTGTGATATCTTCTAGTCTGTCCTAATCCACTCTAGCGTACAGTAGCTTTCTAATTCTAATTACCAGGTTTTGGAACTGGCACATTTCTTTGGATTTTCTTCTGCCTGATCACACTAGCACTTCCCTGTGTAAATAAAGCACACAGTGGGTGATGATTATGATAGCTGATTAAAATAAATAAACAGATTGGAGGACAGTAAAGTGTTATGCATCCCTGCCCTCTGCTTTCCTTTCACACTGTACATATTACCATACATATTGTACACAATTGATTTTGTTTCCACTTCAGTAGCAACAGGCACTGTGGCACGGCCATCAGTGGCTTGCATAATTCAAACAAATGACTGCTATGACTGCTGCAGATAGCTGCATGTCTGATACTTCGATTGTTTCTAGTACTATCCTTGCATTAAACTTATCACAATTCATCTGAATCAGAACACAGAGAGAAAAATGGAAGCATAAGAACAGTCACCTTTTTCAGCTCTGAGAACAACTCATCTGTATCCAAACTAGACCGATGTTTGTAAGGACTTGCTCTACCGATGTAAAGATATCATCAGGAGAATCAGTCATAAAATGCAATCTTTTTATCCTTGGTTTTGCATTATTTCTAACTCTCTTAAGCTACTCTTACAGCAGACTAATACAGATCAGGTCTCCTATACAGTTTAAGAGCTGCAAATGGACAGCGTACACAGGCTAGATAGTGATATCATTAAGCTGAATAGTACCTTGTACATAAAACTGTCATAATGAGAGCAGTACCCTGACTGAGGAAAGAAGCACTGGTAAGTCTGAATAAAAGAACCAAAATGGGAACCTTTATTAAGCAGCAATGGCAAAGCAGAAAAGGAACCCTTACTTTCTGATATTCAGATTTCTTTCATATTATCTAGGAAAGCTACATTTCATTCAATCCAGGAAAAAAAAGTAATCCCAGCATGTAAACAGCAAGGGCAAGGAAATTATTAGTATGATCAATTTGTAGATCAACTAGGTACTAAGATAGTAAAATAGTAAAAAGGCCTTAGCACCTCAGCATTTGATGTGCAAATACAGTCTATAAATCTGGGATTTTTCACATTGATTTTTCCAGGATGTAATTCTAGTGATTTCAGTGGAAGAACTTTGTAAGTCATAGATAGAAATGATAGTCATGCATTCAGGCAATTGGCTTCTTCTGAAATAACATGAGCTTTCTTAGAAGCTGTTTTTCAGGGAATTTCCTGCATTAATTTGATCAGTCTTCCCGAACCTTCTCTACCAATACAGTGGTAATAATATTCTCTCAAATGGCATTGTGAACATGGTCTAGGTAGGGTTTAGAAGACTTCCAGTACGTAATCAATAATACGAAGAAAATGCATCCATCGGTGTTGGCCTTATAATGAAATAAAACCAAGGACTAAGCACCTATCAAATCATGGCTAGTTAGAGCACTTTAAGTCTTCTCCCATAACTGGTCTTGGTAGGGTGGGCTAATGGAGCACAATTAACTGCTGAAACCATAGAGGAAAAAAAATATTTGCTGCAATTTCAAAACATGAAATTCCTTGAAGAGCTAAACATCAACTATTAAAAACTGGAAAAGATTAAAATATGTGATCTTCCTTTAACATCAAAAAATATCAGTCCCAGATCTTGGTTAGGAAGATCCATAATCTCACTGTTAATTTTTCCATGACCACATAAATGTAAGAGGGTAGACCCTTTAATCTGCTAGATTAATATTTCTACAAATATGAATAAATGCATAATTTAAGTGCAAAAAAATATAATTAATACTCCTTTATGAGCTCTGGAATATTAAGGAAAAACTATCAGTAAATGAATGCTGTTTTTATAAGCTGTGATATAAATTTTTCCTCTGACATAGTTGCAGATTCATAATTGGAATTATCTACCCCACTTAATAAATTAATCAGGTTAATAATTTTAACAAGAATTTATTAAATATATATTTATAAAGTCTTGTTTGCAATCTACTTGAAAGAATATTAGCCCAATTATAGCTCATTTTTTTTATGAAGCATCAGGTCACTTTCATAACTGAATTAAAATTAATATTTTTTTAGGCCATTATTCTACTACACTGTTTCAATACAGATTATTTCTTTACTGACAGGCTATCCATTCAGCTTCAGTTTATGGGCCTCCTGAACACCTGAATAGCGATCATTCCAAAAGATTGTGACAAAGCTCACAGTCATTTTTTATTTAAAATATAGCTGAGATTTTGTGTTTTGTGAGAATCAGAAATGCACATGGGATCCTATCCCAAACCTAGACAGAAAAGCCCCCACATTTTGCATTTAAATCAAGACATCAGATTGTAAAAGATGTAGAACCAATACAAACTGAGGTATATTTTGGATACATACCTTTGAATTTATTCCTTTTTTCCCCATATCTTCAAACTTATTCTTTTTTAATAAACTTAATATTCTAGTGAGACTATCACAAAGAAAATTGCTATTAAAGCAGCCTGTTCAATAACTAACATATCACCATAAACATTCTGTAGATACTGGGAAGCTTTATTTCTGTTGGTTATATACTCAGAGGTATGGATCTCTTTATAAAGTTTTCTAACTTTTTGCAAAAATGGTCCTGCAAAATTCCCTTGCCCAGCAATTATTGGCTAGGATTTAAATACACGGATTTCTCCTGCAGTTCCAAGGACTATTTTCATTTTCTCAAATAAAGAAAAGATAAAAAATAATTATAATTTTTTATTTCTTCCTTAGTAGTCAAAATGTTTGTTTGAAAATTTACTGAAGGATAATTTATCTTGTATTATAGAATAGGCCAAGTGGTGATGAAGAAAATTGCTAAAGTCATGTAATATTTATAATTTAGAAACTCTGAATTTTTAACTGTAATTTTTACTGTGATAGAAAGGAAAATTAAAGGATTCCACTTGATTGGAGGCACAGAAGTGATATAGTAAATATCCGCTTCAAAACATCAAATGGATTATCTCATGGGAAGGAAGGAATGGATCTGCGACCATGGTAAACATGCGAGGTCCCACAGTCAGTGGTAATGGAATATATTTGTTACTGTACAAAATACTGCGCTATTTAATGTTGCTTTTAGGGAGTCCAGGTTATTGTTATGGGCTTCTAAATGATGGAAGCACAAGCTCTGGAGAACAAATAGTGAAACTGCAACATGAAGACTACACCTACTTATAAAAAACCACAAAATCCCTACTGAATATTGCCAGAAGTCAGAGAAGATACTTTGAAATGAAGGTATATTTCTTTTAGTATTTGTTAATATTTAATGTTCACATTTGAATTTGAGCAAGTCTTGTTTTCATTTTCAAGCCTGAACTGCATTTGACTGAACTGCATTTTGATAGGAATGGTTGGACTCAATGATCCAGTGGGTCTCATCCAACCTGGTTATTCTATGATTCTATGATTCTATGACTGTCGAATGCTTAATCTGTTGAGGAAGTGAACTAGGCCTTCGCTACCTAAGCCTCCTAAACGCAGACAGTGACACCGTGATTTGGAAGCAGTAAAATGGGATCTGTGGTATGATCCATGCAGTCACTGATATGAGGAAAGGAAGAAAACACAACATACACCATGGGAGATGCAAGTGGAGGACAATTAATTGGACACAGAAACAAGAGGTGGGTGGGTTAAAGATTACAGTCCTTCCATCATCCTGATCAGGTGCATCTCTTGTACCACAAGAGGGGAAACAGGTAAACCCTGCATGCATTTACCTATGTACATACAGAAATCTGTGAAAATAGCTCTTGCATGGTTGAAAGACAACTAACAACTACATAACGGTAATGTCCTGGTTTTTGGAGAGAAAATAATACTCCATGTCTCTGAGCCTTTAGCACAGGGCTGTGTCCACAGTGCAATATTCATCTCAAAATAACCTATGTCTTATCCTGCACACAGCATTTTCCCTAAAATGTTACTTAGTGTAAGGCAAATGAGGCAAAATCAGGCCCTAAGAGGACAGCTGAAAACAAATGTGTTCCATAAGATAGCCTACAGCACCTAAAATGCTGGATATCTTTTCTACTTTACAGAAACTTATGATTCTGGTAATTTTTTTTTTTTTAAATTTAAAGAATCCACAGACTTTATAGTTGCTTCTTTCTCTCTCTGCACCTTTCTTGTGGGCAGAGAGGGAATGTCTAAGAGAATATTTAAGTTCATGAAAGTCTGCTTGTGCCTTTACAGACAAATCACACTTCTGATTTGCCACACTGTGTTTGGTTTTGGATACACATACCTTGGGTCTGAATACGTGCATGCTACTCTGAGGAGTATGCATCATGCAGCTCTTGGTCTGGTGGGTTTGGGAGAGTTTGGGGGGTTCATCATGCAGAAAAAGAATGCTTGCCTGACTTTATCACTGGTGTAATAGCTTCATTGCTGTTCTAACATCGACATAAGAAGCAGTAGCTGAGAAACCATAGAGCACTGAGTGACCTGGTCCCAGCCACAAACAGCTTTGCTGTCTGCACTACACATGATTAACTGTCCTATTTTTACTCAATCCTGTTTGCCAACTCACTAAACTACAGACAGTTAACAGAAATTATTTTTTCCTTTGTGAGCTACTGACTATGAGCTCATCATTTAGTGACAGTTGGACTCAGGAATGTACAAATGAATATACACTGACCCTGAATTTAAGTGACCTATTTATTCAGACCTTGTCCCTTTATGCAACTGCTTGCAACATGAGACTTGAAATGACCTTGAGTAACTCAAACAATAACAACAACATTCCACCGTCACTGAACCTAAGAACCCAAAGCAGACTGAGAAGCAGAAGGTTTTAGGAGACTGGGAAGGCAGTATACATAAAAGCTTAGCATACTTCGCTAAAGCAGATTTATTATCTTCTTGTGATGTCTAAACACTACAAATGACCAAAGCTATGCTAGTTCTTGGAATCATACTCTATAATTTGGAAATCTGCTCGTCTGCTTCAATTGCATTTTTTAAAATTAAAGGACAGCAGAGACAGAAAACATTTCATCATACAGGAAAAGTGCACTTTGGCTAAACATTCTTTCAGATCTTCTCTGATTTAATTGCAGTTATGTTTCCCTTCCATATTTTCTATTTAACAACCAGTGTGATCATAAGTATTTGCATCCTTGCACCCTCAAATTGATAAAGTATTTATTCTTATGTTGGCAGCTCCTGCTAGAAACGTATATTGCAGAGATGAATTCGTAGAAAATAGTGCCCAGGACAATTACCCATGAGATAAGGCCTTGAATTGTCACTTTCAGGTCTATTTTTATTACCACTTATACAGGCTGTTAAAGAAACACATCTAGAAGGCTACAGTCTTACTGCCTTTGCTATGATGAAATGTATTTGCATGTTGCTTGTCCTGCAGCACTTTCACAGGGTGCCTGGTCCCATACCAGTAAACGCATCACAGGTACAGACTTATATCCAGAGCATCCAAATTATCATCCACTATCTACAATTTCTGAATTGCATTTTGGCTCAGGAAATAGAAATACAGCACAAAAAGTTTAGTGACTTCCTCAGGACTGAACAATAAATCAGTGTAAAGAGCTGAGATTAGAGCTTTTCAAAATCAGTTCTAATGCAGTAAAGAGATTTCTGCACAAGTATCCTACTCTATTCCTCCTCTTCTTCAATTTCTCTTACCCTACCATTTATATTTAACTTCTGATGTAAGAGGTATTCTTCTTTCAGGTTTCTTCTGTGACACTGTCAATAAGTACCATCCATCTCCAAAAAAATTAACCACTGGAAAAGCTGAGACAGACTCCTCTTTACTTTCAGCTAAAATGTATGTATTTATTTTTCTACTTTATGAAAAAATAATATTTGGGTTTTGGTGTTTATATGTTTTTGCATAGTACAGAAAAGTATTGAACTTTTCATTTAAAAACATGATAACCAGTATCTTTTATAAACCATAAAGTGTATACAGGAATAGTTTGATACTCAGGTATTTCACATCAGTAGTTTACAGGAACTACACCTGAGGTGCTGTATGTTGCAGAGAACAACTCTGTAGTTAGTTTTCTGCAGGGTTTCTCTCCTGATCTTTTTTTTTTTTTTTTGAGAAGGGAAGAGAGTTCTGGAATCCAAAATCAGATTTTCAGACTACCGAGGCAACTTCTTCTGTATGAAGCAAATCATTTCCAAGAAATATTAAATTCTGATTTTTTTTAAAAAAAAGCTTTTTCAATAAAGCAGGAAAATCAAATCATCTCGTGATGACATTTCTCCTCTAGAACTCAGACAATCATCAATAAATGTTCTTGGTATTGACAGTCTTATGAGAAGAGACTTTGTCTTGACATTAACATTTCTTTATTCCTGTAGCATTTTGAAGGTCATAAATCACTGAACAAGTAAACGAACAAATGTTCATTCCGTCATCTCAAAACAGCCCCAACAGTGCACACTCCTTAACCTTCCCACTCTTCTGTACCCTCACCTGAAGATCTCTTGATGTTATGACAAATAGGTAAACTAGTATAACTGTCAGTTGACACCACACCTCCTCTTCTTTTTCATTTTCAAAATTCAGATAGAGAATGTTCCAGGAATATGTTACTGATTACTCAGAATAAAAAAATACAGTAATCTATGCTCCTATACCTGAGTAAAGCTATGGAATAGCATGTAGCCTTGAACTGAAGTCAATGTCATGGGGAGCAGCCCCAGGTGATTATTCCTGCCTCATATACAAGTATATCTCATGCTCACCTCATACTCTCACTCTAGTCCTGTTCTTGTTATTGTGGAACATATAAAAATACAAACTGAACTAAGATTTAACGTTATTTATAGATAGCCTATTTACAGACTACACAAGGACACTAGTGCAAGTTACTTAAGAGTCTGCCCAAATCTTATACGTGGCAAAACCAAAAATAAAAGTAAAAATAATCAAACCAAAAAGGCTGAGCATGTTTTCTCCTCTACTCATTGAAATGTAAATATGCAGCTATTATGATTTTAATTTTTAACATGATCGTATATTACATATGTAGGACCTTCAGCATACCTCTCTAAATTTTTAAAAGAATTTTCCTAGTTATTAATATATTCTTCAGTAAAATCTACAACTGAATACAGAGCATTTCTTAAAGTGTACAAGGATCATGTATAAGAAAGTAAGTATTTAATCCAATCATTGTTCTTATAGACATGATCATAGTCAGGGGATGGGAGTTCATCTTGTTCTAGCAGCCCTGTAAAGAAGCATCCATACACTATATCAAAATAACAACTAAAATTGGGTCACTGATTTGCTTTCTATCATTTGTATACAGGTACTCTTATCCACCATTTCTGCCTAGGTTAAAGTAGGATAAACAGTATTGGCCAGATTCGGATGCTGACTCAATAGATTCCTTCTTTGATGGAACCCATCCACGTGCTGTCTCTTGAACTGTTCTTCCTGGCATGCTGCAGCACTTCCCACCTGCACTTTGCACTCTGTGGTGGAGCTCCCATTGTAATTTCTTACCTAGTTCATTGGTTTCATTTTTTTAAATGGTTACAAACCACAACACGCTATGCAACTGGGAAGAATGTATGGCCCTTTGAATGTCGATTGTACCATAACTGCTGCTTTTTCCTCGTCCTGACCACTGCAGCCTGCCATGACTGGCATATCTGATAAAACCTCCAGATGTTAAAGGTTCAGCTTTGCAAAGATCCATTTATTTGGATGTGACTTAGAGTCCAGCAATCTCATGTCTTATGGGTTTTTTTCCTGTTTTGCCTATCAGATGCCCAGGCTTCTAAGCTTATAGACAGCTTCTTTTAAGAACCTGTGCATGTCTGATCAAAGTACCCTGGGAAGTACTCCATTCTTCAGGATCTTATCTTATTAGTTCTATTTATTTATTTAAATATTTCAACATAAATACACATGCACAGTGGGAACATTTTGCACAGAATTATGGATTTCTTTTCTTAAGTCATGAATTATTTAATTCAAAAAAGCCTTTGCATAATAACAGAATCACAAAATAGTAGGAATTGGAAGGGACCTCTGGAGAGGGTTTTGAATATCTCCAGAGGCAATTTCACAACCTCTCTGGGCAGCCTGTTCCGGTGCTTTATCACGCTCATAGTAAAGAAGTTTTTCCTCATGTTCAGATGGAACTTCCTGTATTCCAGTTTGCGCCCATTGTCCATTGTCCTGTTGCTGTGCACCACTGAAAAGAGTCTGGCTCCATCCTCTTGACACCCACCTCTTAGGTATCTATAAGCATTAATAAGATCCCCTCTTCTCCAGGCTAAACCTTCCTCATGTCTCGTGATCTCCAAGCAAGGGAGATAACAGACCCAGGTCTCTCAGCCTTGCCTCATAAGAGAGATGCTACAGTCCTGTAATCATATTCGTGGCCCTCCACTGGATTCTGTCCAGTAGTTCCATGTCTTCTTTGGACTGGGGACCCCTGAACTGAATGTGGCTTTACTAAGGCAGAGCACAAAGAAATGATAACCTGCTGGCCACACTTTTCTTAATGCACCTCAGGATATCATTTGCCATCTTGGACATAAGGGCACATTGCACATAACTTGTCCACCAGAATTCCCAGATCTTTGTCTACAGAGCTGCTTCCCAGCAGGTCAACCCCTAACCTGTAGTGGTGCATGGGGAATTCCTCCCAAGGTGCAGGACTCTGCACTTGCGTTGACTGAACTTCACCAGGTCCCTCTCCACTCAGCTCTCCAGCCTGTCCAGGTCTTGCTGAATGATGGCACAGCTTTCCAATGTATCAGCCAGTCCTCTCAGTTTTGCGTCATTGATAAATTTGTTAAAGCTACATTCTGCCCCCTTTTGCAGGTCATTGATGAATATGTGGAACAAGACTGGACCCAGTAACAGACCCTTGCTGAACACTGCTAGCTACAGGCTTCTAACTAGACTCTATGCTGCTGATCACAATCCTCTGAGCTCTGCCATTCAGCCAGTTCTCAATCCACCTCACTGTCAACTCATCTAACCCACACTTCCTAGGATTGTGAAGATGTTGCAGGAGATTTAATGACAAGTGTTTGTTACTTACATTTTTAAAGCTTATTTTAATACTCTGCTAATATCTCCAAATTACAGCAAGTGAATTATAATCATGTCATTTTAAAACCTACCATTTGCACATTATGTGTTATTTGTTCACTTATTTCACACCTTTTCTTTAGTAAATACTCCTTAAATTTCACTATGATGAACAAGTATTTTCTATCTCATATTTGCAAATCTAAAGTAATTTAAGTAATTTTCAAAGTTTTTAATTATTTTGTTGTGCTTGCTGCATTTTTTTTTCTTCAATGGAGACAGTTCTGGGTAGTACTCAATAGCTTAAAGAATCTCTGAAGCTATGGTTTAGATGAGTTAAAGAATACTGGAACATTTCAGTAGTAGATAAACATGTAAAAGCTTATTCTAGATTTCAAGGAAGCCAGCAGAAATTTTTTCCCTGCGATTTTAGTGGAGATTTTTAAAGTGAAAAACAGAGAAATAACATTACAATCTTCAAAGGAGAGAAGCTGTCACAGAAAACAGCTGCCAGACCATTTAATTTCTTCATACTTAAAAAAGCTTACCAGT
Organism: Phaenicophaeus curvirostris; assembly: GCF_032191515.1. NCBI lineage: Eukaryota > Metazoa > Chordata > Aves > Cuculiformes > Cuculidae > Phaenicophaeus > Phaenicophaeus curvirostris. Next base: position 20,199,960 of record NC_091392.1, read on the forward strand.
GTATTTCTGTTAAATTGCACAACCCCATGACCTCTCTTCATGTATTCTGCACAAATTACTTTCAAGGCTGAAAGTAACACAACTTTTGACTGGCAAGTAGCAGAACTCATGTATGGCAAGTATATTTCATACCTGTTTTACACCTTCTGTATGCGACATCTCAGTTTTTTAGAATTCCAACTTCCCTAGTAGGCAGATGACAAGGATTATTATGTGTTAGTGCAAGATGACTTCTATTTATTCAGCCTGTATGTGAAAATATGATTCTCTAAAATCTCTGGGATATTTGTTAGGATAAGATTAAACCTGAGATCCATAGATCTCCTACAGACATCCCATCTTTTCCTCCCTTTAAGAAAATGACTGATTAGTAAAGATAAAACTGTTACTTTTTGACACTAATTAAAATACCTGCAACTTAGCATGCTTTCCCAAATAAAATATGTATTTCCTTCTCACATAAAATAAGGCACTGTTTGTAACAAACAGGTACTGAATGTACTTTTAAAGTATTGTATAGAAAAAAGAAAATCAATAAACAGAAATGTGTCGGAGAACATATTTTTAAAGAGGTGTCTCAAAAATACTAATAGTACTGCATTACCATTTGAAATAATGAAAAGAAACAAACATATTTCCTTGTGTCAGGTAGAACACAGGACCAGTTCTGAAGTTGGCAATAAGTGGGAAGAAAGATGAAAAGGCAAGAAGAGAGAGGAGTGTAGTCCTGTTTCACTTCCTTTCATGATCTAGAAACTAACCTTAGCAAACTCCAATGAGTATCAAGATGTACTTACACTTAAAAAAGCTAAATAAAATTTTCATATCTGACTCCAGCCTTAGAAAGTTGAACACACAGGAACTGTCCAATTGACATCAATGAAATTTCTATTTTGAAAGTACAGGTAATTTCTTCATTATGTATTATAACTAAAATTTAAAGAATAGTTCTTTGAACATATAACTGAAATGTTTGGAAATACAGTCAAGAGTAGGTCAATTTCTAATTTAACATAAACTGACACAGATTATATGCAAATTCTTTAATTCCATCTGACTATCTTTGTTATCTGATGTAGTGCTTGTTTTCATTCCTCAATCACGTTATCTAAGGACACTAATAACATATTGCAGCATGTCACCAAGCTTTCTGAAAATTCACTAATATTGATGGATTAAAATTAGACCAGAAGCAGCTAAAAAGTATAATAAATAGATTGTGATAAGGACAATCTGTAAACTAATTAAAGTCTAAATATTCCACTCAATTAAAAAACTGAAAGAGCAGGGTGGGTAAAGTACATACTTTATTTATGGATTGAGACACGAACTATTTCAGCATTGTAACCTACAAATTTGTGAACAGTATTCTTAACTAAGCTTTCGATATGCATAATTCATAAGAAGTAGGGCGTGTAATTCATAGAAACTAGGGCAAATATACTGGGTGTCGAAACTGCTGTCTTCCATAGATGCTTCTTCACTGGTCTGAAAATCCTGTGCTCAGAGAAGAGCTTCCCCTATGGTAGTTTTCTCAGTAGGTGGCTTAATTAAACTTCAACGCAGAGTACTGTCTTGTTGGACTCAGACTGCATGCTTGGCTTTTCCCAGAGCTGTGGTAATTCCTTAAATGTTGAAACAGATTGTTTCAAGCAGGTCATAAAAATGTAACTTGTCAGTTTCTCTAAAGCTCCAGCTGCTGCGCACAACTTTCTGCCCTCCCCAAAATCAGACAATAGTGTTTCAGCCATTTTGTTGGTGGTGATGCATTCCTTGCCCGACCTTGAGAAACATTGGACACAGTTTTGATTATTTTCTTGTGAGGAAAGAATATTTTCTATAATAGTTTTAAAAATGGCATAAAATTTTTAGTTCAACATGAACTTTGGTTCTTTTTTATGACTGAGTTATTCACTATCATGCTGAAATATTCACTTGACTAAACTGACATATATCTTGTTATTCTTTTCAATGGCTCCAAACTGCTGTGTATAAATACCACTCATTATTTTTTTCCTCTACGATCTATCAACATTGCCTTTCAATAGCATATTCATAAACCATTCAGAAAACACTGAAACCCTGCTTTGGAGGCAAGACCCAAAACACAAGTTAAAACATACTGTCTTCATACTTGTCAAAATCTTGGCTAGCTTTGTGGACAAGATTCTACAACCATGGAGAGTGGTGAGACCTCTCAGTCTAAAGCTGCTTGTTCACTGCAATCTCTTCCTTCGTTATTTTTCTCAAGCTACAGAAACAAGTCTTCTCAATTAGACAGTTGAGTATGAGTCTATTTTAAATCATCTGAGTCACTCCCTGGAGGGCCCTATGTGTCTACCCATACATTCAAAGGAATAAAGGGAGACCGTGGATATACCTAAACAGCTAAACAAAACGAGGCTGATTGATAGCTTCTTCAGAGACTAAGTTGTCAGGGTTGCTTATGTCCACACTAAATAATACTTGGTCCTAGGCTTTGATGGACAGCAAATTGGAGGCCAGTTATTAACATCTTCATTATTAACTACTGTAGTTATAAATATACAATAATTTTTTGGTTTGTGTGTATTTTTCTCATTTTAATAAGCCTGCGGTATTAAGTAGGCCTGTTAGAGCGGGATGATACAGCCTGAGGCTATAACTGGAATGCCTACAGGAATGGTTTTCACTCTGTCATCTGGGATAATTGGTCTAAACCATACCAGGTGGGAACTAAGAATTAAACAATAGAGACAACTATGAGACTGTCTTGAGTCTTTACTTTCTCCCTATTTTGTTTCCTACAGTAGACATAGCTATCTAGCTAGTTCATCTGGTTGAATAAGGTGTCTGAAACTGAGCAGTTACGAATGCTCCCCATATCTTTCTGTTATTCTTTTTGTTTGTTTGTTTTCAATATTTAATGATTAAGTACTCTGCTCTGTCTTTGGTGAGAAATTGCTACCAGTTATCAACATTTCTAAACTGTCCAAAACATCCAAACAAGATAGATGTACCACGTATATTAGATAGATATTTCATCTGTATTAATAATTCATCATAGAAGTGTCCAAAAATCCAGTAGCAAAAATGTCACCCTTGGAAAATTAGAGTTAGCAACAATCCAGCACAAAATTTGGATGGTTTTCAATATCCTACAACCGTGCACAAGGATCTATACCAAGATAAGCCTACTTTGGGAAAAGTTATTCTGTACTGGAAGGCACAAGCAAAACCTCAGGAGCCAAGCAGTTATCAAGAACCTGATGACAGTCTCTAAAATTTCTGTATTGCCTGCTAAGTTTACCCTCTATAATTTCTGTTTCCTGGAATAAATTTATTCTATGTATTCCTTTTAATACCTCTTAATACCTTTTGCTGTCTCACTGATGGTCTAAACACAAAAATAATGAAAAAAATGCTTTAAATCTCTTCTAGGTTAGAAAAAAAGTCATACATTTTCACCAACCACTGCGGAGAAGGTTGGTTTCCATTTTTTAGTAAGAGTAGAAGACAAGAACTAGAGGTCTTTTAGTGAACCGTGCCAGCCTGTTAGGGAAAAAGACAGTGAAAGAAGAGAAGCTGCCATTTATTCATCCAGAGTCTGAGGCTTACTGCAGCGTCCAGGGGGATTTACCTCACCAATATCCCATTTCCCCATGCTTAAAGGAGTGTTGTGAATTTCTGCCTTTCCATTGCAACACAGGATCTCTTCAATTCTGCAGGCCAGTGGCCAAAGTTCCAGAGAAAGCTGTGTAGTGCTAAGGCATGTGGTCTCCTCACTATGTACTGCCCAGCAGACCACAGCATCAGCATGCCAAGAAGGGAAGCAGATCCTAACATAAAACCCAGTAGTAAAGTACAATTAGATACAGTCTTTCAATGCATGTCTCTGAATTTGCACTGCAAACATTTTCTTATTATCCTTCTTACTGACTTTTCACCAACCGAATCTGAGAATTACGGTAATAAGTAGAGAGAACTTGCTTTCCTGGATTCTGGCTTATATGAAATTTGACATTGATATCAGCTTTGAAATAAAAAAAAAAAAGAATTCTATGTGTGAGGATATTATTATCATTTGTCAAAATGTGGTCAAAGCTGAAAATACACTACATATGCAAATTCCTTAATAAGAAGTTCCTTGCTACAATTCTCAGATATTCTATCTAGGTACTGAAATACTGAGTCATCTTAGCTGCTACAGCAACACTTGCTGGAAGACAGGAGGTCTTGGATAGCCAAGACACAAATTGTGGCATGCTTTGTTGATGAGAATGAGTAGGCAAGAGGCCAACATAATTCCTAGAAAACTGATACCTCTTTTTTCAGCTAATCTTGTTGGACAGAAATGCAGCTGCATTTTATAAAAGCCTGAGAAGGATATTCTGAATATAGAAGAACAAGAACTATTTTAACAAACCAGAGTTACAAATGCTGGTGTAATACGAAGATCCTAGCCTTTAAAAGAAATCATAATGAATGCACAGCTGAGCACAAGGAAAAAATGTCTTGGGTGTGAGTACCACCCAATGCAGTTGTAAACTGTAGGTGGAAGGGCAGCACAAAAAAGATATTCCTCCTCAAAGTGCTCTTTCAAAATCACATTGGTGATGTTATTTGAACCAAAAGGGAACTTTCCACCCTCTCTTGAATCCCTACTGGCAAGAACTGCTCGCTATTCTTACAATGACACTGGAGAGTTGGGATGATATTGAGGAAAAGCAGCAACAAAATGTCTGAAGATACCTGACCTGACTGCAGCTGGCACTCCCAATAACAAAGTTAAGAAATAATATGTGGGAGTTCAGTAGTTGCTGCCAGATGCTCTACACTCTCAATAAATTATAGAGATACTGGGCCTGTTACCTTGCTTTTATACTGCCACTGTTTTCTGTTACTAAGTTTGGCTCTCAAGGAAGATGAGAACAGTTTTTTCTGGAAAATATATTGTGTGGTCTGGGCAAACCAGGGAGAGTAATACTAGGAAATCAAAACCTGGACTTCATTATATGGCCCTTCAGTTCAATTTTAAAATCTTCATTTCCAGAAATATAAAGGACTTCAACTTGTGGGATCCACTGTGCCAGGATTTTCTCTGTCATGAGAAAGTCCAGTGCTTAGGTGATGGTGCAATCTGGATGTTGTGTGGAAGAAAAGTTGCATAGCCACCTGCTAGCGCACAAAATGCGTTTCTGTTTTAGCAATTCATCCTCCCCCTCATTCTCAGGAAGGAAAGGGAAAGCATATCCAGTGATTTTGGTGTTTTACCAAAGTGCAGCTGTTTCCTTTTAGAAATTTCAAGCTAGTTTTAGTTAACTAAAAGGGAGAGAGTGTTAAATTGGCCACTTCCTGGACAGTAGACTAAATTAAAGGCTAGAACAACAAAGGCAGATATTAGTGTCTAAGGCTGGTACTTACAAGCAGTAAAACAAGGAAGTCTGGGTTGTCAATCCATCATGATAACATGAGAAAAATCGGCAAAATGGTTGACACGGTCAAGACATAAGGCAGTCCTGGACTGCTACAAAATATGACAATAAAGGTTAAACACTCACATTTCTAAGGACTTGTTCATGCCATACATATACTTAAGGACTGTTGAGTTTTTTTATTGTGTCCATGTTGTTGGAATACAGCTTTGCCCAAAGTTAGATGCAGTCTAAACAGTTTATTAACACTTAACATCATCTACAATAAAATTAGTGAGTTTATTCAAAATATGTTTACATTGTTAAAGCATTATTTCTCTCAGCTTATCCAGAAATCACGTCTGGTCAGTCATGATGAAAGAATTCCAGGGTCAAGATTCCAGGGGAGGTTCAGACTAAATATCAGAAAGAAATTTTTCACAGAAAGGGTCATCGGGCACTGGAACAAGCTGCCCACAGAGATGATTGAGTCACCATCCCTGAAGGTGTTTAAATATGGGTAGACGAGGTGCTCAGGGACATGGTTTAGTAGCAGATAGGAATGGTTGGACTTGATGATCCAAGAGGTCTTTTTCAAACTGGTGATTCTATGATTCTACGATTCTATGAAAGTGCTTTGACAGTGACCATCATAGCAAAATCAATCTGTGTGTTTTATTTAAAAATTATTTCATGCTGGTCAATGTCTCTTTCTAAAGGCATGCATCTTTATTATTAACATTATGAGCTACTCACAATATTATATATATATAGAAGTACATGAGGGGAAAAAAAGGAAACAACATGAGTATTCCTTAACAGTCCTGAGACACAGTGCAGTTTATGTAGAGCTGCCACTTGTTTAAAGTTTTCAAGAGACTTTTGCTAGTATCATAGTTTTAATGGTCCATGACCTTAATGTACTATTTTCTTTGAGAAGTAGTGAAATCTTGTGGAAATACGAATATCTCATCATGAAGCTGTTTCTTAAAAATATAAGCAGAAGAGAAACCAACAGCTACTGCACTTAATTTCTTGAGTTTTCTGTTTATGATGTCCTTGAAATATAAATGGTATTCTAAGGAAAAGATAAAAGAGAGTGAGTCAGTTGCTGCTGTCTTCCAGGCCTCCAGTTCTCCAGAATTTTCACTTGTCAAGTGCAATGGAAACTAAACAGACTCCTTTAGTTATTTTGCTTGGAACTATACTTGGACTTGAAAAGTCCAAGAAGTAAAGTCCAAGAAGTAAAGTCCCAGAAGTAAAAAAAGAGAGAGCAGTCCAAGAGATGTTTATAAGAAAACTAAAACTTAAAGAGATCAGTATGAAACAACAGTGGTGTAATTTTCATTACTTTTACTTAAATTTTAATCTTATTTTATTAGTACTTTTTGTCTTTCTTTTATTGTACATGCATCACTAAGAGAATATTCTTGAAGAAAATTTACGTGCTAACAGACCACCGGAAAAATAACTCTAATAAATAGGGATCACTTTCCCAAAATAAAGGTGGAATGAGAAATCATCCAAGGCTTTCTCTATTATGAATGTTATTGAATTTTTCATAATAACATCTATTATATTAGGCAGCAGGCAAATGAAAGAAAAATAGTTATGCAATCTTAAATAAAAAAATAGCAAAGTAAGTGAAAAGATGAAATAAATTCCACTATTTTTTAAAAAAGACTGCTAAGAAATTAAAATTACAAGCCACAGGCTTGGGGTTTCTTTCACCCTAAGAAAACTGACAACACTTCAAAGTCTTCTATCTGGTGCAATCATCTTAGAAGAAAGAATTTGTAAAAGCAAATGCAATACATGCATTTATTTAATGCCAACATGTTTTTTAAAAGACATTGAAAGTAAAAGTGATCAACTTGAAATGCTAGGAGAAAAATACAGATTTTAGAACAATGATGTTATAGGACATGACAATGACAGTGAATAATTTTTTTTTATTATTTTTATGGTAATACGTACATTTCAGCAAAGCACAAATAGTGTGTTCTCAGCTGGGAATCATTTCACATAAGCAAACAGTTTAAAGGGTCACTGTACCTCAAATAAAAGAGTTTGCTATATTAACTGGTTATCCAAGGGTAAGTTGTGTACTGCAAAAATATGTCTGTTAAAATGATCAGTACACTTCTCATACTGACAAATAAGAATCATATTTATTTTTATTTCTATTTTTTCACATTCCATAAATTAAAGATGTATAAAATTTCCTGTTTCCTAACCAGTACACATTACTGTTCTCTTGAATGTATTGTGGCAGAAGTAATTCTTGAGAAGACATTGAAATGAGGAAAGGGTAATGACTTAGAGGTCATTTAATTCTTGATAATTTATAAACAGAATTTTCTGGAAGAAGGGTACACAAAACAGTCAAACTACTGTTATTACCAAAAGAGGGAATCAGTGTATTCACTGGTGCCCTGTTAGAAGGCAAGTTGACAATGGCTGTTTTTCAAGGTAGATACAGTCCTGTGCTCAACATGGAAGATTCTAGCTCAGATGTTAGGTTGTTCTTTACTGCCATTAACGTGGGATCAGAAGGTCTAGGTGTGCTCAGGCTACATCTGTAAGGTGTTCTAAGAAGCAAAATTGATGTAAAGACATAGATTTTGAAGATTAAAGGCATCCTACCAGCTCAGCAGTTTCTTTGTTCCCGGAGATTACTATGCCCAAAGGCATGATACTGCATCTTGGGAGGTCTAAAGTCCATAGCACATCAGAGAAACAAATAAAAGCAGACCCACGCTAAGGAAAAGCACAGTGTGGGACTATACACTGTAGGGTCAACTGCACTAGAATGATGAGCATCTTTTATCATAGAGCTGCAATTCTGCCAATGCAGGTGATCCATGGTGGAGCTGGCTATATTTGTGAGCAGGTTCAATTGTTATGTCATCCATCTCTCTTTACCTTGACATTAGGAATCACTCCTTCAACAATGAGCCAAAATAGTATATATTTAGGTGTGTTGGGGGACTGGCGCAAATACATTAACAATTGTAGAACATCAGCTGACGTGTGGCCCCTCCAATGTCCCACTTAATTACATCTCTAAGGACTGGACTTTAAAATGGGAGAGAGGAATGGATTTTAAGTTTTCTCTTAAAATTTTAAGTGAAAAAATGGGCTGTTGTGGTATCTTATATACTTTTTTCCTTATAATTGCTAGTCCTGTGTTACGTATTCTTAATTCTTAAACCCAAGAAATAGTATTTTTTTTTCTGTGGCTACCTTAGCTATAAATAGAAAAATACATGAAATGAATTGTTTTACAACGTTCTCTTTCTTACAAATTGCCAATAAATCACTGCCCATCACAGGTAGCAGCGGTCATCTATTTACCCAAGCATATTGGTTCTCATATGAAAAAGTTTGAAAAGACATACAGGTTCAGTGGTTAAGCATACCATAGGGATGGATTTTTATTGTTTGATGACTTCATGTACTAACTTTCAATTTCAGGAAAGTAAAAATTCATGGTAAAAGGAAAAAAGAAGAAAGATATAATTCTCACCTTTTTTTTTATTGTGGGATAAGGAATTTCTCTGTCTCAGTGCCTTTTGGGCTGAATTTGTGTACTTTGGTGCTATTCAAAATTAACAATAACATTTATAACTACAACGACTAGTTCATAAATAATAGCTATTTTGTAAATCCGTTGCAAGAAACTTCAGCTAGCTACCTCTGAAAGTGCTGCCATGGGTATCCTGCCTCAGTGTCTCTATTTAGCTTTTGCAAAGTGTAATACTAAGACCAAGTGGAGGGAATGAAAGAAGAAATAAATATTAACCTTGTCAGTTTGGACTCATTTTTCTGATAAGATTAGGTTTATTGAGTAAGATATAACTAGTTTACTTACTGAAAATGAGGACTTCTCCAAGCATTGCTATAAATCTTATACGCATGATGTTTTTCACAGCCAATTTTGGCTGTGTTGTATTTGTCATAGAATATTTGATGCTGTTGAAATGCAACACTACTGAGGGTAGGATTGAAAATACAGCCAGGACGATGTGACGCTTAGGGCAGAATTTTTGCACGGAAATTAAGCAGTGTTTCATTCTCTGCTTTTCATTCATGCTTTTGCTATTGCAATCATCGAATGCTGCTTTTTTAATGTTCTCCCAGGTGAAACTCTAGCTGTCCCCCTTTGTAACACTGAACCTGTCGAATTCACGGTTAATTGTTTCAGAGATCCCCTTTCATCCACCTGTGATCAGTTAGCAGATCAAAAAAGTCAGACACCACTTAAAGACCACAGAGTCCTAAATCAGTCTTAAGCTGCTGCTTTTAATGGTTTGTTTTGACGGCGGGGTGGTAGCACGTGGTTCCCGTGTTATGTCTGGCTGCCCTGGAAGTAGGTCACAGCTAGCACCCCATGGGAAGCCGAGCGTGTCTTTCATCTCCCACCCGCACCAGCCTGGGCTCGCTTGCAATTGCATTAGCAGCTCAGCTCCCTGCAACTTAAAAACCATAAGGAAAAAATATGCAAGTTATGAACCATCCTGAGAGCTCAAAATGTCTAGGCTGCTGAGAAGGAAAATGAGCATCTGTAAAAGGAAAGGGGTCCTAAAGGTGGACTGGTATTAAAACTTTACATTTGTCTGTACTCTTTCTGTTTTTCTCTTTATTTTGGGTCCAGGGTTTTCTTTCCATGTTAGAGGGTTTTTTGGGTTTGGTTTTTTTTTGTTTGTTTGGTTGTTTGATTTTTTTTTTGCTATACATACACTATTTACTTTGAACAATGGCAAGAAAACTTAAAATATAAGCAGTTTCACTTCTGCAAAACATTATTTTTAGTAACTGAATTTTGCTGCTGAAAATATGTTTTTCCTCCAGCTGAGTATATGAGGAGAAATGACAGCCAAAACCTACATTTTTGTCTTTTTAGTGCTGCAAGTATTGAGTAATAGTAAGTTTTTCAACATGTTAAGCTTTTCACATAGAGTGGTGTAAAACTATACAGTAGGAAGATCTTTTATTGTAGTCTCTGATCTTAATTCAAAGGCAGTTCAAAGAGTTACTAGACTACCAAGGTGATTGTTTGTGTCCTCTAATTAAAAATTCCATATCTGAGATGAACTTTCAAGATGGATCTATTCTTTACAAATTAATAACAAAATAAAACAATACCCTTCCATAAACATTTTTAAAAATTCTTTAAGCAGTTGAGTAATGGAGAAAATGCTTTAAAGATCATTAAAGGCATAGGTCATGTTATTGTTAAAGCATAAGACAAGAACTTGATTTAAAATTCCATTTCTATGAGAGATGTTGCTAGTGCTGATATGAATTTGACCTGTACTGAAACTTAATATGAGGAAGCATTCATTGCTATTTCAGGTGCAATTTCCTTATTTGAAAACTGTTATAGGATCAGCTCATTACTACCAAAGATTATATTATTTTCTTTATTGTGCATGCAACCTTGCAACCTTTAACAGATCAGTTCATGGTGTAAGGCAGCAAAGAAAGTGAGCAGGAGAGTACTACTTTGGGTCTAAATTATTTGGTCAATAATATGAACTCAGTCAGTACTTGGTGGTGTATTAGGAGACCTGTAGCAACTATCAGGAATGTTATTCTTCACGGGCTTTGAAAGAAAGAGCAACTTTTGCAGAGTCTGTGACAGAATCTATCAGTCTTAAAGAGTCCGTCGGGCATAGATCTAGGTTTCATACTAGTGTAAAAAATATCTTGCCTCAGAATTGATATACTAGGAGGAAATACTAAATAGACATCTTAATATATTGGTAATGCAACAGTGTATATCTGATGCAAGTTTTACTGAACTAAGTAGAAAATCTCTATGGAACAATCTCCATTGAGCTCTAGTTTATCATGGAATAAAATTTAGCAAAAAAACGTAGTTTAAAAAAGTAGTTTCATCGTGTGATTTTGAATTCCCTCTTTTAACCTGAATCTGGTCTTTCTAAAAGATTTCTGAGCTAAAGTGGGTTTAGGCTGCTAAAGTGCACATGGACATTTAAGAAGCGGTAGGCTTATGATTTCTAGATCGATTGAAAGTAAGTTATTTGCTTCAAGTGAAAGATTTACATTTAAAGGAATTATAGCTGCCATTCTAAATGGAGCAGATGTAGTATTATATATTTTCCTTACGGTCTGATGATTTTCTGTCATTAGGGAGATCTTCAACAGTCTCTTCAGTAATGAGCCAAATTCAGGTGGCAGGGAAATTGCAGCTTACTTTTCTCCAGAGGAGATAGTCTTTATTCTGTTGTTTGTCTTCCTAATTGTGTGTGATTTTTCTATGCTTCATGTGTTGTTAATTGCTTTTTTTGAGCTCTGTGTTGTTAAATGACTGATTAAAACAGTAAATTTTGTTGCCTTTAACTTCTGCCTATGAAAAATGACACATATTTACAAACGTAGGTCTAAATTCTGTTGCTCCCTCTGATCTGCATAGTATGTTTTTAAGTCTTCTCTTTGATTTCAGTAAGAAAATTTTGCATAAAAAACCAGATAAATAATAATGCAAAACTCTTTGGTGCCTGCTGAAAAGAAACCTTAAGTAGATGTTAGCTACAACAGTTTATATATTCCAGAAAAAAAGATATAAATCTCATCCCATAAATTTATTTAATTTCAGCACCCAAACCCAACACTACTTAAGTCAGAGAAGAAATAGACTGATGCATAAGTAATAATTTAATCCTAGGCCACTAAAAGTTGGTCTGCAGATTTGATCTTTATTTATTATGTGCATCTTTCGAATATGGTTATGGTATATGAACCAAAAAGATCTGGGAGATAAAAAGACACAACAAGAAAGTCATTCAATGCTGAACTTGCACATTTTTTTGTTGTTCTGCATACTGAAAGTATATTCTTTCTTCTTTCCTTGAACAGCTTTGATTCATTTCAACGTCCACACAGAAGACGTGAAAACAAATCTTAAGTTTGTTCATTTCTGTTAGTCTTTGAGGCACAGTGGCATTTCCCAAGCATCCGAGTGAAGTTCCACACTAACCTTAAGCAAACATCAGAGAAAATAATTCACTCAACTGAGCCATGGAAACCAGCAAGCAACCCAAATCTTCTGTGGTGGGCTAAGCAAGGGAGACAAGGTGCATTGCATCTCATACATATCAAAGGGTAGTAATTACTTTCCAAAAGCTCAATTACTTCCCTGATGCCTGAGGGAGGTGCAACATTATGAATTTCATAGTCCCTGCCTTTCTGTATTTGTTTGAAAACACTTTTGCAATGATGCACAACAAACGTAGTATCATTTCTTTTAAACATATTCTGGAACACAGCTTCCTCCATCCAAACTAACAGGAAAAAGGCTTCTCCTAAAATTTTAGCCAAGTCTCTATATTTGCGTACAGGTCAGGCACACTGTGGAGGCTCAGGAGAGATCATGTATGGGTTTATCTGTGGATGCATATTTGAACAAGTCAGGCCAATAATCTGCCCAGTTTTAACAAGCATGCTGTATGCAGTAAGGCCAGGGTTTTAATCAATTAATTAGAGCCAGTTTTACTTATTATTATACTGCTAATTTGTCGTGCTAGTACCGTGCTATCATTTATCAATGCTGCTTGTGAGTGTCAAATGGAAACCCTCTGAATAACAGCAAAAGTGAAATAATAATCACATCTCTATCTTGTCAGAAATATGGTTCTATATTTTAGAGATTAGTCACAGAACCATAGAATAGTTTGAGTTGTAAGGGTCCTTGAAGGGATATCGAATCCAAGCCCCCTGCAACAAATAGGGACAACTTCAACTAGATCAGGTTGCTCAGAGCTCCATCCAACCTGACCTTGAAGGTTTCCAGGGATGGGACATCTAACACCTCTCTGGGCAACATGCTCCAGTATTTCATCACCCTCATTGTAAAATAATTCTTTCTTGTATCTGGTCTAAATCTAACTTATTTTACTTAAAAATCATTTCTCCTTGTCCTGTTGCAACAAGCCCTGTTAAAAAGTTTGTCTTCATCATTCTTGTAGTTCCCCTTTAAATACTGAATGGCCACAAACAGGTCTCCCTGGAGCCTTATGTTCTCCAGGCTGAACAACCCTAACTCTCGCAACCTGTCTTCACAGGAGATTTGTTCCATCCCTCTGATCATTTTTGTGACCCTCCTCTGAAGCCACTCCAACAGGTCCATGTCTCTCCTGTTCTGAGGACTTCAGAGCTGGACACAGTACTCCTGGTGGCTTCTCAGAAGAGCAGAGGGACAAAATCCCCTCCCTCACCTGCTGGCCACTCTTCTCTTGATGCAGCCTGGGATATGGTTGGCTTTCTGGGCTGTGAGCACACATTGACAGCTCATGTCCAGCTTTTCATCCATAAGTATCCACAAGCCTTTCTCTGCAGGGCTGCTCTCAATCCCTTCATCCTTCAGCCTGTATTGATACTACAGGTCGCCTTGACCCAAGTGCAGAACCTTGGAATTGCTGGACTTCATGAGGTTCACATGGGCCTGCTTCTCAAGCTTGTCCAGGTCCCTCTGATGGTATTCTGTCCTTCGGATGTGCCAATCACATGACTCAGCTTGGTGTTGTCTGTGAACTTGCTGAGGGTTCACTTGACCCCACTGTCAATACAATTGATGAAGATTTTAAACAGTACTGGTCCCGGTACAGACCTTTGAGGGACACCATTTGTCACCAATCTCCATCTGGACTTTTAGCTGTTGACCACTACCCTCTGGATGCAACTATTGAACCGATTTCTCATCCACCAAACAATCAATGCATCAAATCCATATCTCTTCAATGTAGAGAGAAGGATGTTGTCCGGGACCATGTTGAAGGCCTTACAGAAATCCTTTTCTGGTCTGTAAGTTACGATAGAAGACTTAAGATTTAACAGATGATATTCGTAGCTAAAAGACTGTACTTATTTCTGAAATCATGTTCATAGACCAAGCCTTTGAAATGTGTCCAAAAAATAAACCATGTAAAATAGAATTGGGTGCATAGCTTCCCCATTTACATAAAATAAAACCCAAAAAAAATATTCATGAAGCACATGCATACTTTATATGTATTCCCAAAATAAAAATACAAGGGCAATACAACTGGCAGTTATATTTGTATTGTGGTGAATTTTTAATACGAGACACCTCAGATATATCTTTTAAAAAGCAATAAAATAATACCAGCGTTTTTTGCAGTCTAATCATGTTTTGCTTAAAAAAAAAAAGTAGAAACCAGGAAGATTATTTCTTTGATCTGAACATCAAATAATGCTTTCTACTTTCTAGGATTCAGTTACTGTAGTGATGTCAGGTAGGGGAGTCTTTGTTAATTAAAATGATTTTTGGGTCTTACTTTAAAATATTTAGGTCATCTAGTCCACAATTTTGCAAACTTACACATTTTTGCCTTTATTTCTAAGAATAGTACAATTGCCACCAAATTTCAAATTCTCTTAATAAAACCATTTCATCCCAAATACAACATCATTTACATTCATTTACTTTAAGCAAACAGTAAATCTTTTGCCTCAATTCTAGTCCAGATTTTGGTGTTTGAGCTCTTCTACTTTTGTGGGAATCAGATATCTCTTACACGGTGACTGTTAGGCTAAACACCTTAACGCTTCTTATGTCCACTGACATTGTGGTATCAAAAAACTAGAGCTTAATGAATTATAGCTCTGAAAAACAACAACAATTTAATCCAAATCCTGGATCTACTCATACTTGTTTTAGTCAGCTGCATGTATAAAAGTGAGGTTTGTCACAAAGTGCAATCTGTAATGTTGATAGAAGAAAAGTTTTCCCAGCATACAGTCAAGTATCTTCATCTAAGAACAAGATGTTCGCTACAGCTAGAGCTCTACAGATTTTTTTTCACAGTCATAACTGTTTATTTTTTTTCTGATCTCATTCTGCCTTCACCTTTTTTCTATGATCACCTTGTACTTTTTCTGGGGTAATTATAACAGGGCAAAAAGTAAACCAGTACAGTACCTTGGCTAGAAGTCCACATTTTGAGCCAAGAATTTCTCAATTCCAAGCTGTAACAGAGTCATCAGAGAATCTCATCCTTGGCTTTCTTAAAAGTTTCAGAGGTGATTTATATTTGCTTTGACTCTTCTGGATATGACTGCAGGATGATAGACTTCCGGAGTTCAGGAGACTAATTCTGCTGTTGCTGGATATAGTAATACAAAAATGGCTTGTGTTTCTGAAGCATTTATCCATGAATACATTACCTACACTTTTAAATAACCTTACTCAGAATAAATGGGAAAAATCAATACATTTCATCAGGATCTTCTGATTAGACTTGTAACAAACAATTAATTACTGAAGTCTTGCATTACCTCTGAAGTGCTTTTCTCTAGTTGTTATAGGTGCTTTACATGACTTTACTACTGTTATTTTTATTGCATAAAATAAGAAAACAAGGAATCAAGTTTAGAAACTTATTGTGAAATTGCATGTAATTATTGTAGATATGACAGCCTGTGTCACAGGGATCTGAAGACTGCAAGGGAATCGCCAACAAGAACACTTCTCACAAAAGTGTTTGGGTTTTGGAAAGTATAAGTGGTAAACAAAGCCAATCCACCCTGTGATCTATCAGGAAACTTTAGGAGGTAAAAGGTATAAAACATTCTTACCTGTAATGGCTGCTAGGAATAAAAGGAATAGAATTAACTTCAGAATTCTGTGAAGAGCAGGCATTTCTTCATTTCAAATGCAGCTTTATTGTAAGTAACAGTAAATGTGGAAACTATGAAATTCTACAAAGCCATTTTATATCATCTATCATTACTATGCTTTAATGTATGTATCCTTTTTTTTTATATTGTTGATAAAAGTTAATATAAAATCTAAATATACTTTCAATACCAAAGGAATAAAACCAATAGAAACCTTTACTATTGCTGGATATTTTTCAAACTATTGAAAACAAATTTCCAGAAAGTGTCTGAATGTTGTGAGGTATTTAAATTCTCAAAAAATTTCAAGCATTGAGACTTTAATAGTTTACTTTTATTGTTTATTTTGGCCTTCTTGACATAGCTGCTTTGTTGAATCTCTTTGTTAAGTGTTCTGCTCATTCTCCATAAATTAACAAGGGAAAAGACATTAATTATGACATCCATTCAAATGTTAATGTCAGATAAACACAATTCATTTAGCACTTGCGTATATGTGGCTGTTCTTACCTATTTCAGAAATGGAAAATAGCTGTGAAGATGCTTTGGTAACTATCCATGTCTTGTAGTGAAGAAAGATGTGAGATAGAGTTCTCTGATTTTCATAGCTTTCACAAAATAAAATATATCAGGGAATATTCATCCTGATGGTATTTTCTAGATTGAAAACTAGAATGAAAACATCATTAAATTCCAGACAGTGACAATATTTTTAGACTCTTGAGTCCTGATTCTCAACAAAGATGAAAGAAAACCTAGGTGCAGATGTTTATTTCTACAGTATAGTTATGTTTTAATTAATTTTCTCAACGTCTCCACCTTTGACTAGAAGACTTTCTGGGGCCTCATTTAGATTTATTTAACTCGTTCATTCATTAATTTGGGAAAACTGTGTATCTGGAGAGTTTTCACTCCATATTTGTCACTGGAATAAGCTGATGTATGACCTGGCTAGGGTAGGACTCTCTTATTTTATCAAAATCTAAAACAATCCTACTAACCAAAAATTAGTGTGCTGAACTATCTATCTCATCAAATCCCACTGTCATTATTCTTCTCTTCTATACTTCATGTTGTAGAATCAGTCTTCTTTATCAACTTTACAATGTGTTATCTTTACTTTCTTCAATAAAAGATTCTTCCCTAGCCCAGGAACCTTAAAAGCTGAAGTAACACAAAAATAATTCAGTGAATAAAATTTACAGATTTATAGTTTTGGAAGGGACATTGGAAGTCCATTTAATCTATCTTTCAGTCTCAGTACAGGATCATCTTAGGTCATGGAGACAGATGTTTGTGCAATTGCCAGCAATAAAGGTCAACAGTCTACTCCAGCTGTCTTGCAGTCTTTCACAGTGTTTCAGTGTCTGTTTCATTAGAAAGTTTTTCCTCATCTCTAGCCTTAATATGGGCTTTGTTGAGGTGATATAAACCAAATTTAAGCACCTAGTTCTCATTGAATGTCAGTGAAAGATGCTTATCTAATTTCCCCATGGTTCACATTATCATGTGTGCATTTAAACTCTCGCTATATTTATAATCATAATGGTATTTTTATTTTTGCATATTTTACTAAGGATTTAAGTATGAACAAACACATTTTTAAACTGTTTATTCACACCTGGGATATTTAAAATTGCTGCAAATAAGGAACTGTGGGAAGGATCCATTACACAGCAGAGTAGCAGAGATTCACAGATAGAATCATAAAATAGTTTGGGTTGGAAGGGATCGTAGAGGTTACATTTCATAACACCTGAAACAGAAAGCAAACATTTATTCATTGTCACACACTAAACAGTCTGTGGGTAGCAATCTTAGAATGCAGAGTTCTCAAATTAGCTGTGGGATGTCTCTTGACTACAAGTTTTCTGCACAATAATCATGACATAGAACAGAGACTCACAGGGAATAATAGTATCCTCATTAGCTCTGCTCATCCTCAGATTATTTTTGTTCTGAATCCGGAGTTAAGTTCCATTGTGCTGCTGCATTTCCATATGCTGACCCACCCATCCTCATCATCTGATATGGACATTTTTACTCCCATATTATGCATGCAGAAGCACAGGATCTGGGCATCAAACATTGCACCGTGTTTTTTTTCTATACGTCATCTTCACCATCTTCAGTATTTAAATCACTTGAAGTTCTAACAAACACATTCAAATAGTGTATCTAGTGCACAGATTTCAGATATGAATATGATTTCAGATTTCAATATGTATATATAATTATAATTAAAATTCATTGTTGATTCACATTTTATATATAGATACTGGCTTTGCATGTTTTTCCAATTTGAATGTTAACAGCTTCAAGCAGTCATTTACATTCCTCATCAAATGTTTTTGCAGAGCTTTCTACTATATATTTGATTTTCCTATTGTTTTTATTTCTATTGCACACTTTAAATTATCGTAATTTTTTTATATTATGAACTTCATGGAGCTATAGATGGAGTTGTAGATTACAACAGGATCCTTGCCCTAGAGGTGTCAAAAACCACCTCAGTTGCAATGAGATACAATGTAACTACATTCCTCTGTTTGCTGTCAAAATGCTTGAGGTAATTTTTCTACTTATTTTTTCATAACTTCTTAAAATCACCCTTTAAAAATACAGTGGTACAATCCTATTATTAAGTGTTATATGTTTTTAGGAATATTTTTAATAGAATTCTGAGCTTTTATATGGATTTCCTAAGGACTGCAGGGTTAGAGGTTCCATCAAACATAGCACCTGTTCGTGTTTGTAAATGGAGGGTTGAAGGAAAGAACAGGCATAACATAGAGAAATATTTTTCTTACTACTTCCCCTGTTTCTAAAGATTGGTGCCTCAATATTTTCTTGATAAAGCAAAACGAAGTTATTCTAAAGCTCTTTGCTTATTTCTTTTACATGAACTTGTCCAGCCTACCATTGATACCATGCAAACTTTTAGCATCCACAGTTTTCTTCATCAGCGAGTTTTGCATCTTCACAGTATAGTTTGAGAAGTACTATCTTTCTCTTTGATTTAAAACACCTGCTTATGGTCTTCTGCTCTTAGTACTTTTAGCGGAAGGAAGAGAACAGCTGATCTTTGTTAATCCTCTCAATGTCACCTATGGTTTCTCAGACACGTCACATCCTCTCCTTACCAGCATGAGTCCTTGTTTATTTAGTCAATCCTCCAACAGGGGCACTGTAGATGTATGGAGGTATAATGATCTTCCCTGGTTTTTTTTTTCCTATCTCATTAGCTTGGTACTTGCTTTATTGGTCTGATATAGGACTCATCTGACATTTTCATAAAATCATCTATTGCAGGTTCAAGACACTGTTAAAGGTTATCAGGTTCAGACCATGTTTTCCTGAGGTTCATTTTATTTTCAGTTATAGTGAATTCCAGCTGGTCAAGCCCAAATACCCAATTTGCCTGCTGTTCTTACAGGAAGCTGTCTTCTTTACACTACATGCATAAAATGAAAAAATTAACAATTCTTTTCATTTTATTCTTGTAGTTTATATGCAAATATTTAGAACAGCATTGGTCCCAACAGAGATCTCTGACATACTGCAGGGGTGACCTTCCTTCATTCTGGAAAATACTTTACCTACAATCAATACCCTACTGTCCTTTAATTAACGTTTCTACCGATCCAAAGCCCTTTCCTATCTTGCAAGGGTTACTTAGTTTCTTTAACAAATATTAGTATGGGACCTTGAATGGCCTCCCAGAAATTAAAATATTTTTATCATTTCTCTGTGAATACTCTAAGATTATTTTTTGTTAAGTATCTTATGATTTTGATTAATTTCTGTTTTGTAATTTTATCCTTTTTAAAAATTATACTGAAGCATGACAGACAGGTTTAAAGGGACAAACTACGTAACTTTTGATGTTATCTTGCACTAGAGTATATTTGCCAAAATCTTTTGAAAAATAGGATTGATTTGTGTTAGAGGAGAATGCGGAGTTAGAGGAGTTGCAAGAGCAACTCAGCAAGAGGCCTGATTAGAAGTAGTAAGGGAGAAAAAGGGTAATGCAACTGGAATGCAGAAACAAGGCAGTAATGAGTAGAAAACATTCGACATCTGAAGAAGTTCTACAGCCTCTCTTTACATTAGTGAGATATGATTCATGTTGTCCTAACATGGGCATTTGAAACAGCCTAAATGAGTCATGCCCTGAAAGTGCCTGTTTCTTTTAGACGTCTATAAAGGGAGCCTGACTGTCTCAGTTGTAGATGTCTGTGGAGTGGATATGTATATTAGGTGTGATGAATCTTATTGCAGAGCTTCCTTTACCCCATTAATAAATATATAGTATGAGGGATAGATATAGTATCCATATTTTAAAAGAATGTTGTAAAATTGGAGGAATTGACAAAAATTTCTGAGAGATAAGTAACTGTTCCTTAAGGAACTGTGTTGTAATGAGGCACAAAAAGACAGTTGTGAATGAGGCATGGCCTAAATTGGTCAAGATATACTTTAGTCAATATTGCTGCTGGGAAGAATCCAAGGGTTGACTAGTAAACGTAGTGGTCAGATGACATGATCTAAAGATACCTACTGACCTTATACTCTTAACTTGTATGTGGAGAACAAGGATAAGAGGAAGGAAGATATAATAATACACTTTTTATCCTAAAATGCTTTGATTTTTCTCTAGTTGAGAGCAGAATATGCCCTCAACAGAAGCACTTATGAAATTAGCTTTACTTGGAAACAACCACTTCAGACTTATACCAGAAGTAAATATTTATTTATTATCCAGGAATTAAGGGAAGAAGGGAGCTGAACTTGGCAAGGGAAGAGAAGACTGACAAGAAGGGCTTCTATAGGTACATCAATCAAAAGAGGAAGGTCAAAAAGAATGTACCCCCATTGATGGTTGGAATGGTGACCTCGTATCAACAGACAAGGAGAAGGCTGATGTACTTAACTTTTTTGCCTCAGTCTTCACCGATAACTGCTGTTCTCACCCTTCCTGGGTCATGGGACAGGAAGATGGTGACCGGGGGGTAAACTCCCTCCCACTGTAGAGGAGGATCAGGTTCACAAGCACCTGAGGAACCTGAACATATGTAAGTCAGTGGGACCTGATGAGATGTGTCCCAGAGTCCTGAGGGAATTGGCCGATGTGGTTGCCAAGCCACTCTCCATGATATTTGAAAAGTCATGGCAATCAGGAGAAGTCCCTGGTGACTGGAAGAAGGGTAATATCACGCCCATTTTTAAAAAGGGTAGAAAAGACGACTCTGGGAACTACCTACTTGTCAGCCTCACCTCTGTGCCTGGGAAGATCATGCAACACATCATCCTAGAAGTTATGCTAAAGCACATGGAGGACATGGAGGTGATTAATGGCAGCCAGCACGGCTTCATCAGGGACAAATTCTGTGTGACCAATTTAGTGGCTTTCTATGATGGCATAACTGCAGCAGTGGACATGGGTAAATTGACGGATGTGATCTATCTAGACTTCTGTAAAGCCTTTGACACGGTCCCACACAACATCCTTCTCTCTAAACGGAAGTGATATGGATTTGATGGGTGGACAGTATGATGGATAAGAAATTGATTGGAAGGTCATATTCAGAGAGTAGTGGTCAATGGCTCAAAGTCCAGATGGAGATCCATGACAAGTGGTGTCCCTCAGGGATCTGTTCTGGGACTAGTATTATTTAATATCTTCATCAATGATATTGACAGTGAGATTGAGTGCACCCTCAGCAAGTTTGCAGATGACACCAAGCTGAGTGGTGCAGTTGCCACACTAGAAGGATGGGATGTCATTCATAGGGACCCGGGCAAGCTGAAGAAGTGGGCCTGTGAGAACCTCATGAGGTTCAGCAGGGGCAAGTGCAGGGTCCTGCGCCCAGGGTGGTGCGATACCCATTTTCAGTACGTGATGGGGGATGACATGATTGAGAGCTGCCCTGCAGAAAAGGACTTTGGGATGCTGGTTGGTGAGAAGCTCAACATGAGCTGGCAATGTGCACATCCTTCCCAGAAGGCCAACCGCATCCTGGGCTGCATCAAAAGAAGCATGGCCAGCAGGTCGAGAGAAGTAATTCTGACTCTCTATTCCTCTCTTGTGAGACCTCATCTGGAGTACTGTGTCCAGTTCTGGAATCCTCAACTTAAGAAGGATATGGAACTATTGGAACGGGTCCAGAGGAGGGCTACAAAGATGATCAGAGAGCTGGAGCACCTTCTATATGAGGACAGGCTGAGAGAGTTGGGCTTGTTCAGCCTGTAGAACAGAAGGTACAGAGGAGACCTTATAGCGACCTTCCTGTACCTGAAAGGGGCTACAAGAAAGCTGGAGAGGGACTAATCATAAAGGCTGGTGGTGATAGGATGAGGTGGAACTGGCATAAACTGGAGAAGGGCAGATTTAGACTAGACATTAGAAAGAATTTCTTCGCCATGAGAGTGGTGAGACACTGGAACAGGTTGGCGAAGGCAGTTGTGATCAGTAACCTGATCTAGTGGGAGGTGTCCCTGCCTATGGCAGAGGGCTTGGAACTAGATGATCTTAAGGTCCCTTCCAACCCTAACTATTCTATGATTCTATGATTCTAAAAGTTCGTGTATAGGCACAGCAAAAATAAGCCTATCTCTTTATTTCATAAATTCTATGGGTGAAAGAAGTCTCTTAAGGAACATGTAGATTTTATAGAAAGAGCAAACAATTTTTTTGCAAATAATTCCATGCCATTTTAAATTACTGAGTCATGGACAGTTTTTATGATGTTATATGGGAGTATAATTACAATAGGTAACTGCACTTGAACAAGTCATCTAATTTGTTTTTCTATATCTACCTTTCAAACATGTCTCTACTGGTTTGTCACTTATGTAAGTGCTGTTGCAGCCTGCTTATGGCTACTTAGAAACTCCGTGCCAGAAAGACATTGAATTCCCAGGTCTAACCCTTAATTCCTGCAGCTTAACCATTGGACATAGCTCCACCTCTTAACAGTTTCAAATAGAGTAAAAGAAAAGTATGAAATAGTCATGGCACTGCAAACTGACGTTACATCTTTAAAGAGAAAGAATAACACACTGACACTTTTATTTTCCTCCAACCCACAAAATGAAAGGGAAAAATTAGTTAGCGGGTAAACAAGTTGTTATGATATAAAACTGCAAGAAAGATAAGAGTCTTCTACTAATGCTAATAATTGTTGGCAGAAAATAAAGTTCCAAATACAATGCAAGAAAATATAGCAGAAGAAATTATGACAAGGAAATATTGTTTGTCTGATGAAGATTATCTAAGTTATTGATGGGACCTGACAGAAAGGCTGGAAAATAATGGCTTAAACATTCTCTGATAGTAAATGAAGTAAATACAAAATTTTGTTTTAAACTTGAGCATACTAATTGGATGTAAAATAGACAAATAAATAAAGAGAAATGCAATAAAATTTTTAATCCTCTGAGCTTTGTGAAACAGTGAAGAGTCATACAGAGTACAGTTAAATATAGTATAAATAAAGTATATCTTAATAAAAGAAACAGAATTAGATGACAAAACAAGGGTGGTGGGTGAGGAGGTATTTTCTTCTGGAAAAATTTGTTCCAGTTTCAGTAGCATGGAGAAACGCTGAAAGCTTTACAGATTACCTCTTAAATAAAGTACAGACAAAGAAGGATTAAGATAAACTGACAACCACTGACAACAGAGGAGTAAGAAAAACGTATAAAATTATTTTTAGAAATAAGTTCTGTGTAAGGTGATTTTAGGCTGAGTCCTGTGTCACCCAGAAAGGTGATGTGATATACATACATACCTCCAAGTTTGTTGCTGTGGGAAGAGGCAGTATAGCAGATTTACTTTGGTCCAACACCAGAAGAAATTACAACCTCCTCCCTCCTTCCCCTCTTAGACTCAGCTGTGTTCAATAAACCTTCTGTAAGGTTGTATGGAGCCAAGATCCCCACCAACACTGAAGAAAGAATATATAAATGCACAGCTGCTGCTTCTCCTGAACCATGTAAGGCCAAGGTGGGAGAGACACACACCAGTTTAGGGTGGGGTTCATCTCAACCAGATCCAGCTATCTAGCTGCTAATCTCATGTAACTAAATTTCCAGCCCCCTTTCTTTCAATAAGAAGTGATTATACCTCCAAAAGGCATTTAATCTCCTGTGCAGAGGGTATACTTGACGTGGCTATATCACTCCACTGATGATTTTAAAGTTTCAATGTCATGCAGCAAATTCTACTTGGGTGGTCAAAGTGCAATAAAATGCATACAATTCTAAGGCATGAGGTGAAGTTTTTGCTGAGTAGGCTTAACATTAGATATTCATTTTGAGATATTTCAATTACCTTGAGTCAATTGTTTTCAGGGTTCTTTACTTATTTTGCATCCATACACAAGGTTTATGAAAGAAAATATACCTTGCTGTAGGTGGGCTGCACAGCTTCTGCTGATTTTAGTGCTCCTATGAGGCCTTCATCTCACCCCTTCATCCACGGATTGCTACATGAATTTGAAACATTTCTCTCTTGCACTGTACTTCATCCAGCACTATGGAGCTACTGGGATCTGCAGGGTAACTAGAGCTCTTACAGTTTGTCTGTATTACGACATTTTTGTTAAAACTTTTTTAGTATTAGTTTTACGGCTGAATATGTGTTAATTTAGATTTAAATTCCGCTCTAGAGTGAGCTAAATCTGTCTCTAGTGGGTATGGCGAGAAATGCATGCCGGGTCCCTGACTCCCCATCTGGTAAGGATTCAGCCTTAGAATGCGCACTTGATGAATAAACACAGAATTCAGAATTCAAGTCATATTTTATTCTCCTGGCTTCCAACCAGTTTAGCACTCACCTTAGGAAAAAATAAACAAAAACCCACAACCAAAACCAAAACCAGACCCCAAAAAACCTGCTAGCTGAGCAGAGCAGGAGCCGAAGCAGACCTCTCGTAGAAGCTGGACACCGGCTGAGGAACCTCCCTAGCTCTTTGGGTGAAAAGGAACTTCTCATGTGAGCCAGTGCCAGGACACTGCAGGCCTCTCAAACCCAGGACCTTGTATAGCACCCTGTAACATTTCAGGAGGCAGTGAGAAATGCCAGACATTCCCAGAAATATGTACCATGCAGCTAGCAAGCTGCCAAATTCCGCACCAGCTCTATGAATTTCTGAGAAGACTTAAGAGAGTCACATCCAGACTGCAATGCAGAAACATCATATGGACAGACTGCTACAACATTCTTTACCTCTTAAACTAGGTGCTTACTTTTCTCCAGCTGAAATGTTGTGGGCATTTGTTCAAATATAGGTCTTTCAAGAGTCACATATAAGTGGTGAAAAGCTGGAAAGTTTTCATGGCAAAATATTTTACTGGATCACAGAAATCCATCACTGGAAAAAAATGTTCTTAACTTTTCTTCATTCAGTATTTCAAAATCTAAAGTTTGATAATACATTTTAATTAAATTTGTATTAAAAGATTCTGTCTTTTTGAGTATAGATAGATTGAAACAGTAGCATTAATATAATTCTAGACATCTTCTATTCATATTAATTGGAGGAGTTAACTTTGAAGATTAGTTTAAATGCCAACATTTTTAACTATTTCAGTGCTGCTTGTCATATCATCACAATCCATCAACTGTAGATGAATATACTTGTCATGCTATGATGTTTTATTAATTTGAAAGAACTTTTCACTAAAATATGGCAGCAGTTTTATTTAGAATATGCAAATAACAAAATAGTTTATTGCATATTCTTTCAATCACTTGCATAATTAGGATTCTTCTGCTGCACTGACAAATTAGGGTAAAATGGTGGAGACATAGTTGACAGTATTATGCTCCCAGAGAGTAGCTTGCTTGCTGTGGGTAGCTGTTTCTGCAGAGCAAGGTCAGGTGCTTGAGCTTACAAATATTGAAAAGTGATGGGAACAGGATGAACCGTGTATGCTAAAAATGCTGGTAAATGCTAACAGGAAAGTTGTTTAAAATATGGTTTGTCTGCCGGAATTCTATTAAGTAAAAACTATTAAATGAAAATTAAATTTGGTTATTTTAACTGACTATTTTTGAAGAAAGCTTGTTTAGAACTAAATGTAAGAACTCTTTTTTAATCCATATTTTTTTGGTTACTGAGATACCTAAGATGTTTCACATTTTCACTATGGAGCCATTTCTTTTTAAAAGGTTATTTCAATATTGGAAACTACAGGTTTCATTCTCTGGAATAATTTTCTCCGTAATGCAGAGGAAAATTGAAAAGGGTAATTAATGTTCTAATATTCAGAGACAAAAGAAGGATGTGCAATTGTTTACATGTGCTTTATTCCACTTAGAAAACCAAAATTCATCCCATTTACTAAAGGGATGTTTTTATTTGTTATCTGTAGAGAAAAAAATTATTATTCTGTTTATCTCTGAGTTAGGAAAAGTGACCCTCTCCTGAAAGTTTTATGCCTTAAGTGGAAAAAAATACTTGAACTGCCTTAGTCACAGGTCCTTTTCTTCAGACTTTCTTTCTGTCTTTAGCCTTAAGTGTAATTTTCAAGAATTGTGTCTCTCAAGAGCTGATATTCCTTGTACTCTAGGACCATAATTCTTTTAACACAGAAAGCTGATGTTCACAGATATTCACGGAAAGATGTAGTGCCTTCCCACATTTTGCAACACTGATGAAGTAAGCAAATACAGCTTTTTTATAACTACACATTGTTTGATATTTTAGTAGCCTGACCACTTTTCCTGTTTTTTACACTGTTCCATCACATTCAGGATGTTGTGATGAGAATTTAGTGTTTATAAGTCCCACAACAAAGAAAGCAGCTTTATTCTCTCATAAAGAGGTAATGGGCTATCATGTCTTTTATTAATATATTTGCAATTTTTAAGTCAGACAAAAGGTAAAACAAAAAGGATTGATTCAAAACCAGCCAATATTCCTTCATCCAATCATTGCAGAATTTCTTCTAGACTACTACCTTTCAATGCCTTGCTATGTCTTCTGCACCTACTTGCTGTGTTATGATCTTACAAAATTCCTGAACTGTGCTTCCACATGCAGCTGTGTTGCTCTCATAATTTACTACACTGAGAAAGAACAGCCATGCTTCCTTGTCCCTCATTGCCTCGGCCTCTCCTCCTCTGCCTCTAATTGTGGTTTTACAAATTCCTCTCCTCCCTTGTGTCAGTCTAGCGCTTTTCCCAGTCTTCTGTGGGACTGTTTGCCCAGGCAGAAAACTAACGAGTTTCTTCTGGTCAATGAGTTAAATCAGTTCTTTGAGAAGTCCAACAAGATCAGACTGTCTTCCCAGATGATGAGGAGGCTCATCCAAGGACAGGAAATGGATAAGATCTTTTCCAGTGATAGCAAGTTGCTATATGCTTGTTCTTCCCGCCTTGTAAAACAATACCTTTGCTTATAGGGCTGTCATGTAATAGAACTATTTATGTTGAGAAGTGAAAGTCCTAATTCTAATATGGATTTGGAAAAGGTAGCTCAACTGTCCTAGAAAGATGTATTTTGTTTGTATAAAATTAGGCTTTGCACTCAAATGCTTTGCTGGCACAGTTAAGTCAGTGTAGCTCCACCAGTACAGCTTAATGAACTGACTTGTTCGTATAGCATTTTAACAAAATGGAAATCCAAGTCTGCCTGAAACTAGAAATATTTCTAATACAAATAAGTTTTAACAAATTCTGATAGAGCTGAATTTTGTAACATGTTTAAATGAAATTAGGAAAATTTATAATTGTCGAGTGGTAAAAGCTGTGTGTATATAGAGGAATATAATATATTTTATATTTGTAAACCTAAGTATTGCTTATATATGAAAACCTCATCTATATGAGGAATACGGTGTACTCAAATAATTTGCTTGATGTATTGTTTGCAAATCTTCAAATGTAATGACAGAAAGAGATTAATCATGTTAGCATAAATGATTCATTCTGCTCTATACAGAATTTCTCTTTTTATAATCTGTTACTTATATTTATTGATAGGGAAAACAACAGGCAAGTGAAAAGCTTAAATAGGTGAAGCAGACTGAAATTAATTAAATAGACAGTGCTAGTTGAAGCATCTGCACACTACAGAGGACCCTGACCTGGGAACTGCACTTACCCTCAGGCCCCATGGCACAGACCCGCTGTCAGATCTAAAGGCCATTGTTAACAACAAGCTTATTGGTGAGATCAGTCACAGGGATTCAGTTTTGGTTCATTCCAAGGCAGTGAGGTTTTGTTTGTAGATGTCAGGAGGGATTTAGCAGAGGAGAGGTTATAGAGAAATATCCACAGGATAACTAATTAAATGGAAAGATTTCCATCCTGATGCTTAGGAAGATGCTTACGCTCAAGGGACTAACAGCCCTGGAAGTCACATGGATCAGTCTTAGACTTTCTCATCACATCAGAGGAACCAGCTGCTCAAGGTGTAAGCAAAATTATTCAGCCTCATCAGACACTCCAGTGGTCTAACCTGAGGAGAATATAAAGAAAAATACAGCATGTAAGGATGAAAAGGTTTTACCTAGTATACTGTTCAGAAAATAGTCTAGTAGCAGTAGAAGCAAAATATTTGGGATAGTAAGAACCAATGCACTGCCCAACAAAATGTAGTTCATTGCTGCAATATATTGTTTTGCTTTGTTTTCTAGAAAGGGAGAAGAAAATACTTTTTCTGTTAATCATCCCTTTGCTTGCTTCTTCAGTGTCTGAAAAAGGAGCTTTTACTAGGCTTGCAATGCTATTAAGTAATGGGGAAAAAAACCCAAATCACAACTCTGGAAGACTGGTGAGCAGGAAATGGTAGAAAAGAGACAGTCTGGTTTTGAGTGATTCAGCTGAAGGAAGAAGAATCCTTTCTGGAAACAGTAGAACTGGTAAAGCCTGTGCGTGAATACACATACTGCTTGGATGGGTTCTCTTGTAAATAAAATAGGAACTCTGATCAAATCCCTTCCAGCATTTGAAATATTGCGTACTTCTCACTACTTTGTAAATTCTCAAGTGTCTAATACAGAGTGAGTTCACAGAGCAACTTCTTCATTGGAGATAGTAATAGAGTTACTTTATCAAATTTCTAAGAACATTTTTCAGACCTCTGTCCATCTCTCAAACTTTGTTATAATCTGTGAGCAGGTTTAAAAGCTGGATAGCGCACAAACCACAAAGCTTTAATGCTTAAGAAGGTTTATTTTTACAGAACAAGATGCAGAATAATTAAAATTTAAAATGAAAAAAATAATAAATATCTCAGACCTCAGTCTATTAAAAATAAATAATTAAAATAATAATTGCTGACACTATTTGGTCCATGGCTGTCTGCAACAATAAATTTTACCAATAACTATGCACAATAGTTAGTGTAACAAATAAATTATATATGTCCCCTGCCCCCATGTCAAATCTATGTAAAAAATATGTTGGAGAATGCCACAAAAACTCCTGATGTTTTCAAAGTAAACTTTTCATATAGCATAAGGAGAGGAAAATGGAAGAGCTATTTAACAAAGTGGCTATGTCTGACATAATCAGAGGCCAAAACCAAGAAGAACTAAGCAAAAATACAATGATTTTGTCATTCTGTTTTGAAAATGTACTCTAGGACCTTCCACTCTTAATATGTACTACAAGTACTTTCTTGAGTCAGAAAAGTATTTTAGATTTTGGGAGTCCTTGAAAGATATTTTTTCAAACAATTCATCCAATAGCTTTAAGAACTGATACAAAAAGTTATATTTTTAGACCAAAGTTATGTGCAAAGGAGTACCACAAGTTAATTAGGCACTGAGACATGAAATTCAAGGAGGGTCTTTAGATGCTGTATTGTGAGAAATAGCAAATAATTACTTCCAATTCACCTTTTCTATTTTATAAACCAATGTTATACCCCATTGCACACCTTCTGCAAAGGGATAGTGTCAGTACTAAAGAAAAGAAAGTGAAAAAGCCTTGTCTATCTTTTGCTGTTAAACTAACTTGTCCATTGAGTGTAGAAGTACCTCCTTGCTGAGAGTTGTTTGAATGTAAGTTTGATGACTGCTATAGGCATGTTCTAAGAAGTTTTAATTGTAAAAATTAATTACAAATAATATTCTCCTAAAGAATCATAGAAAATATCTGTATTTAGGTGTTCTTGAATAGATCCAATGCTTTAAAATAATGACTAAGTTAATGATTCTCAGTTATAAAATAAACCAAAATTTGAGCTTTATTTGAAACCAGAAAAGGTGGATTTGGATTTTTTATGTGGTTTTTTTGTTTGTTTGGTTTTGTGTTTGTTTTGGTTTTTTGTTTGTTTGTTTTTTGTAATGAATAGCACTGTGGGCTCTGTAGCACTTACAGTTTACAAAGTTGAACTACTGGCAACTATTTTGATTAATATCTGTTACCAATTTGTTGTACCCAAGTCACAGAACTAACTGTATTCCCATCAGTGTGTTGCAGTCAAAATCTTGTTACGATCAAAAGAAACACATCATATACACAAAGCCAATTATTTACTGTTAGTCTAAAGGTTAGGTTAATCAAATAATTGTTATTAGTTCAGCTGCAATGGTACTAAGATAGTTCAAAACGTATAAACTTAACATGATGCATGCACACACTTTCTAATATCTACACATTTCTCTGATGCTACATTTACTCTTGTAAGGCCAATGGCTTCAGATGGGGGAGAGGCCATGTGTTTAGTTGTCAGAATCTTTGCTTGGAGATGTATGGTTCTGATATCGGTGGTTTCCTTCATTTTAGGATCTGCTGGGAGTGACTTCCATCTGTCAGCTGACTGACACCTTGCTGACTTCCATCTGTCAGCTGACTACACCTTGCTGGTTTTTTATTTGTCTGTATATTAATTTTACATACACCTTTAATTTATAAGATATGTTTTAAACGTATTGTACATTTATATGTTGTTCTATTTTTTATCTCTAAAACTACTTGTACTTGACCCCTGGGTTCATGCTTTTGATGACCAATAATTGTTGGTGAACTGTTTACAACACAGTATGATTCTGTTCTTGCACTTCAATGTCTGTGACATCACTCCACGCCTTTCCTCTTCAACCCATGACAGCTACATTTTATTCTAGGGTCAAAGACAGTTCATTCTGTACAGAAAGACCACTTAATATTAGTATTTGTCAGTTAGAAATATACATGCATATAACAAAAAGAGTTATACTGCATCCTTGTGAAAAGCAAAGGAAAAGCTAAAACAATACTATGGTTATCTGGTCATTACATAATTGCTGTTACAAGCTGAAACTAATTTCTGGGCAGGCCAAGAGAATTCCTTACAAAACCTGACAAGATGCTTGTGCACAAGCACAAGCTTAGCACACAGCCTGTGACCTGTTACAGCAATGGCAACTTCACTTTTTCTTATCTGCAAGGTATATATCCGTCATCTGTATTTACTTTTACAATTTGTGGTTTCATTGAACATCAGCTAATGCTTGTTAAAATTTCCAACAGAGGCCTTATAAGAAAAGCTTGTTTCTCATTATGGTGAAGTGTCTCTTTTAATAAGGGACAACATGTTACCCTCCAATTACTTTCGAAATAACATTTTTAATGGAGATATGAAACCATCTGTCTGACAATAAAACTTTATGTGATATCACAAAAAAGCAACCTAAAACTACATATCTGTTGGTACATCCTTTTCTGAGTGCAAATTGATTCTACCATCATAGGTCACATGATACTGAAACTTCTGCCTGTTCATAAATGTGTCATTTGCTTCCAGTTCTTCCAGTTTGTCTCCAAGTATTTCACAAATATCATCTACCACCTTTGACCTGCTCTTCTCATTCAGTCTTTTGCATTCTGGAGTAAAATTTATATAGTTATTACTCTTGCACTTCCCTTCACATAGCTGCTCCTTTCAAGCGTCTCCATACTGGACAAACTTAGTTCTTCCTGTGTACTGTCATGGTCCTATAATTCTTCTACTGAATGTCTCAGTTCCCTGCCCAGACTGTTGTAGTGTGGTCTTGCTGTGGAAGAGAAATACAAAGCATGACCTTCTTCTTCCTACAGTATTATCTTGAGACAAGGTTGCGTACCTCCGAACACATATAAAAACATACTATCGGATGCTGTGAATGAAACCTATGTATGAATATTTAACAAATTTCTTGAGCAAAAAGTTTAACACTGAACTACTTGCACAAGACCAACATACTAGACAAACAGAAGATATGAGAAAGAATGTCAAAATTTCTATTTTAATTGTTGTTACAATTACTAGAGATAATTGTTAATAAAAACATACTATATATCTCATCCCACTCGAAATGGCAACAGGTAGATGACTACATCTTAGATAGACAGCCATCCTCGGCTTTCATTATGGATATTAGGAAGAAATAGGGTCTTTCTTTCTTTGAGATTTGTATTCTAATATAAAAAAGTCTTGTGGCCAAGACTCTATTGACTGTATTTGTTTAATATTCTCTAACTATATAGGAAAGCTAAGGTAAATAGCTCCCCATAGATATCTACAACTGAGACATTTAAAGTTAATTAAATGAATCTGTTACCTAAATGACTGTAACCAATGAGAAAATGGATCTTGTCATGTAAGCTAAGATGACATGGCATAAACATCTTAATGGGAATGGTGAAAATGTAATCAGGTCCAAAAAGGATTTTAACATTTTCTTTTTATGTTTCATTTTTTGCCTGTATAAGAAGATATAATTTAAACTGCTTTTACTCAGAATAATATTTGTCACAATTTGAAAGCAACACCCTCAGCTGCTGAAGACAACTTCACAGCAGTCTCTGAGAACAAGAGCTACTCATATGATTAAACAAGGAACTGAAAAAAGCTGCAAGTAATTGCAGATACTCTCTAAAAGACAAATCCATTCTTTCATGTACCAGCTAATCAAATCTTAACATCCATCCTTGATGTTCTAATTTATGGTTTTACTCTTGGACAAAAATATTTTGTGAGGATTAGTTTCAGTCGTTGCTGTAGTTGATTTTTAGGCAATATTTTCTTATAACGGTATCAGTAAAGGATTTCCAAATCCAATAACTTATCCTTTAATTAGCAGAGTATTTTTAAATGTAAAGAAAGCTCCCTGCCTGTAACTTGCCTGTGCATGTGGAAAACCTATACCAATTTACCCTGATTCCTACTGTTAAATTTCATCCTCGTGTACAAAAGATACTACTTTATGTCTTTCCTGAAAGACAACTATGCTTCTCTTTCATGCCTTCTCACCATATGATACTTTTCTAATGAATATTTTGGCCTTTTATCTCAGTGTTCAGTGTTTCTAAATCTAATAACTCAAAAGTTGGACATTAATGCCATGCTTTTTCAGCTTCCTCCAAAAAATTATAATAACAAGGTTATGAGTTGTTCTTTGTAATTCATGTCAGTTGCATTTTACATTTTGGTCTCACTTTGAAAATATAAGACTTTTATATTTTAGTTTCCTTTTCCCTTTTCTCTTTTTTGTATTTTTTTCCTCTTTTTATTTTTGTGTTCCACAAATTTAGAAAAATTCATTCTAATAAAAATGAAATCCAAGGAGAAATGACTCTTTCAGTGACACTTTCTGGAACATGCCTAAATGACCCCCTTACTGATCTCCATAGTTAGCAACATAAGGGAATTGATTTGAATAGGAGTTTTATCACACACACTACACCCACAATATTTCTGCTTCCCACTGTCTGAATAAAGGCAGTTGTGAATCATAGAATCATAGAATAACCAGGTTGGAAGAGACCCACTGGATCATCGAGTCCAACCATTCCTATCAAACACTAAACCATGCCCTTTAGCACCTCGTCTACCCGTGCCTTAAACACCTCCAGGGAAGGTGACTCAACCACCTCCCTGGGCAACCTGTCCAGTGCCCAATGACCCTTTCTGTGAAAAATTTTTTCCTAATGTCCAGCCTAAATCTCCCCTGGTGGAGCTTGAGGCCATTCCCTCTTGTCCTGTCCCCTGTCACTTGGGAGAAGGGGCCAGCACCCTCCTCTCAGCAACCTCCTTTCAGGTAGTTATAGAGAGCAATGAGGTCTCCCCTCAGCCTCCTCTTCTCCAGGCTAAACAACCCCAGCTCTCTCAGCCGTTCCTCATAAGGCCTGTTCTCCAGCTCCCTCACCAGCTTCACTGCTCTTCTCTGGACTCGCTCCAGAGCCTCAACATCCTTCTTGTGGTGAGGAGCTCAGAACTGAACACAGGATTCGAGGAGCGGTCTCACCAGTGCCGAGTACAGAGGGAGAATAACCTCCTTGGACCTGCTGGTCACGCCATTTCTGATACAAACCAAGATGCCATTGGCCTTCTTGGCCACCTGGGCACAATGCTGGCTCATGTTCAGTCGGCTGTCAACCAACACCCCCAGGTCCCTCTCCTCCAGGCAGCTTTCTAGACAGACTTCTCCTAGTCTGTAGCACTGCATAGGGTTGTTGTGTCCCAAGTGCAGGACCCGGCATTTGGCCTTGTTAAACCTCATGGCATTGGACTCTGCCCAGTGGTCCAGCCTATTCAGATCCCTTTGCAGAGCCTCCCTACCCTCCAGCAGATCGACACTTCCACACAGCTTAGTGTCGTCTGCAAACTTGCTCAGGGTGCACTCGATGCCTTCATCCAGGTCATTGATAAAGATGTTGAATAGGACTGGACCCAGCACTGAGCCCTGGGGAACCCCACTTGTCACTGGCCTCCAGCTGGATTTCACACCATTTCCCACCACTCTCTGGGCCTGGCCATCCAACCAGTTTTCCACCCAGGAGAGTGTGTGCTTGTCCAGGCCAGAGGCTGACAGTTTCCTAAGCAGAATGCTGTGAGAAACTGCGTCAAAGGCTTTACTGAAGTCCAGGAAGACCACATCCACAGCCTTTCCCTCATCCAGCAGCTGAGTCACTTTGTCATAGAAGGCGATCAGGTTAGTCTGGCAAGACCTTCCTTTTGTGAACCCGTGTTGACTGGGCCTGATCACCCACTTCTCTTGCATGTGCTTCATGATAGCACTCAGGATCACCTGTTCCATGACTTTCCCTGGCACTGAGGTCACACTGACAGGCCTGTAGTTTCCTGGATCCTCCCTGCGACCCTTCTTGTAGATGGGCACAACATCAGCCAGCCTCCAGTCCAGTGGGACTTCCCCAGTCTTCCAGGACTGTTGGAAGATGATGGAAAGGGGTTTGGCCAGCACATCCGCCAGCTCCTTCAACACCCTTGGGTGAATCCCATCCGGCCCCATGGACTTGTGGGTGTCTAGCAGGGCTAGCAAGGCTCCGCTTGGATCATGGGAGCCTCATTTTGCTCCTCTAGCTCTTGGGTTTGTACACAGACAGAATGACTTCCTTTACAATTAAAGGCTGAGGCAAAGAAGGCATTAAGTACCTCAGCCTTTTCCTCATCCCCTGATGATGTATGATGAATGTAACAGAAAGAAAGAGATCCAAGTTATTTCGATAAGTCACTAAGAAAAAATAAGGAAAAAACCAAAAGCAGATGCAATTCCAAGCTCATAGATTTCTTTTCTGGTTTTACTTTTTCGTGATGTTTGTGAAGATCCTGCATAATCAGTCAGCGAGCTTTTAAAATACATTGTCTTTTTATATTTTCTAGGAAATATCCAGGTTTTTTAAGTATATTATGTGTGTTATTGCATTTCCCCTGTGTACACTAAAATGTTAGAGAAATGTCCTTTTTTCATGGAACTGCACAAGCTGCCTCCTGTGAATAATAAAGGCTATTCTGTGACATCAAGGCAGCCACTATTCAGGCTGTGTGAAAGTGGAGAATGAAAATTAAAAACTAATGGTGACGTGTCCTTTCATTCAAATCATCTACGCACTGTATTTTTCTAGCCTACTTTAAATTCTTAAGCTAATTCTAGGGAACTTCAGTAATAAAAACAATAATGGAATCACAGAACAACCAGGTTGGAAGAGACCCACCGGATCATCGAGTCCAAATATGATCCTAATATGATTTTTACAGTGATATAACTTTGGGAAAGAATGTAAGACCTGATTGAGCAAAAAGTATATTCTGCTGTAAGTATATCATACAACCATTCCTGCCAACCAAATCACAAATCAGAATTACTATTGGCTAGGAAAGCGAATCTGGCTCATGCCATGTCATCTCACTTGCTCCAGATATTTTAATCCATTGCAAAGGGCCAGTTCTCACAAACCATTTCAGAGCTGATGACTAACATGTTACAGGCTGCATGGTTAGTTCTGCTTATTTCTTTCCCTTCTACTTTCTTTCTTCTGCAGTGGCGGGTGGTATGGAGGAATAAATACATATTTCAGTCATCTTTACTTTTTGCATAGCCTCAATGTTCATTCTGCATAGGGAAATAACTATTCTGAAAGTCTAGCTTCAGGTAAATTCAGAATTATTTTGAAAATCTTGTGATCGACAGTATGCTTTAGATGTAAGTTACTGCAAGGAGAATCTAAACATATAGATTCCTTAGAACACTTTAAAATCAGGACACTGCATCCTTTTTATTGTACCTTGGATATGTTTTCCTGAATTTCTAATTTTAGGATTTTCCCAGCAGTTTTTGACTGGCAAGACATGAAAAGACAATATAAGTCTTTCCAAAGGCCAAAGTCTAAATAAAACAGCTACAGACCAATTTCTTAGACAATTTGTAGGATATTTGCTTTAGAGTGGAAAAAAAGAAAAAGAGACAGGAGACTGGTTTTCCTTTTAATTGTATAGGTGAGATCATGCACTGCCTAAAGCTTTCACTGGTCCTTCTCTGATTTTCATTGTTCAGCTGCACAGTTTGAATGATGATTTGTCAGGATAAACAGAAGAAATGTCAACATTTTCTTTTGTATCTGGGTATTCCTCATAGTGAAGAGCCAGCACAGACTTGGATGTTGGCTGCCATTGGAGACTAGGGCCTAGTACAGGAGAGAAAACCCTGGGAAGTAAATAGTATTGATTTTTCTCAAGAGCTGACTTTGACCCAGTGACCACACTTCAATGTTCAATTTACCAAGTGACAAAAGGATCTTCCCTTTCTATTTTGTTTGTGCAGGAGAGTTGTTTTATTCACCTTTTTTCTCTCTTCAGTGTTCAATACAAGTCCTAGAGACCAGGATAAAATGATCAGAGTCTGTGTTGGTTGAAAAACATATAGAAGAATGATTTTTCAGAAGAATGTTTATAAAGTTAAATCGTCTTAACCTTTTCTAGACATCTGAGGTTAAATGCCTTGAAATTATTAAGGACATTGATGCTAGTTACAAAAGAGTGCCATGGCATTCTCAGAAAGACCTATTTTAAAAACCGTAAAAGTAGGTGTGAGTTCGTCCTTCACCAGTACAGGCACAATCATAGTGGGAGAAAACATAGAACCAGATTTTAAAAAAAATATTTTGGCACCTAAATCTCAATGAAATATATTACCATTAGGTGGAAAATAGCATTGTGAACACTAATGCAATCAGGACACCAATAAATCACTCATTCTACAAAATTAGTCATGTCCACTAGAGGTTCATACTTTCATATGGAGTTCCTATCAGAATGAGGATCAAATAATGTGAGTTCATTCGTTCGTTCGTTCGTTCGTTCCTTCTTTCCTTCCTTCCTCCCTTCCTTCCCTCCCTCCCTTCCATGGCTAGATATTATGATGAGTGGACACTGGCACTAGTTAAAATTAATTCCTTTAAAACCTGCCTCTTTGCTAACAACTT
The DNA here is from genome assembly GCF_032191515.1 of Phaenicophaeus curvirostris. Classification (NCBI taxonomy): domain Eukaryota; kingdom Metazoa; phylum Chordata; class Aves; order Cuculiformes; family Cuculidae; genus Phaenicophaeus; species Phaenicophaeus curvirostris. The sequence continues at coordinate 20,237,721 of NC_091392.1, forward strand.
AAGGAAACTTTTAATTCATAATAGGCATCAAACATTTCCCCTTTTTCTCTTTAATCTCTAAATATGGTGTAACTTCGGGCTGATTTAGTTCAGTGAGTAAATAGCAGGAAAAAATCTGCTACTCTTACTTATGTTTCATTGGTTTTCCAATGTTCAGCAATATCCAAATCTCCTGGGAGTCATTTAGCATATCTCTGTCTAATAAATTTTATAAACACAAGCTTTGTAAGACATCCATGACATTTAAGTTGCATTATTAAAGAATAAAGTAGTGTAATGCTCAAACAACAGGGGGGCTTTATCATGCCGTGCAATAAAGAAAGACAGCAAACTATACAAAGTTTATATGCTTTGCATGTATGATTTTCTCGCATATTTCAGACTCCTGAAGGTATTGTGTGTCTCATTCTGGAGTGCAGTAGTAATAAAAATACACAGAATTTCACTAACTGTTTTCTAATGAACTCCTTAAAAGAAGGCATTAGGGACCTTTTAGTTTTACTGCTACAATGAATATAGAAGGCTGTGAAAATACAACTTCAGAATAAAGATGAAAAAAAATCTATGTCATTTCTTCCTGGCAATAATTCCTTCAGTCTTGCAATTCCTTATGTTGAATTCTGCTTCCGAAGAAGGAAGGGAAGCTGACCTCCATTTTTATTCTATAATGAATAACTTAATTATTATGAAAGCACTGACCTACTGCCATTTATGAGAGCTGCAGGAGCTGATGATCACCATAAATAATCTATTCTAATCTAAGTAGGCTAACTGAACAGATTGAAATGCCTGGCCATTCTTGCCTCCTGCATTCCACCTGGAGGCCTGCGTGACTCCTAGTAATGCTGCAGCTGTATCTGTCAGGCTCCTGAGGTCAGACACTCAACACCTGAAGAAATTATCCCCCAAATTGTTCCATTAGTTTGCATATGGTGTTGTTTTAGTTACCACTACAATCATTCCTGTAAGAAAAAATAGTTTTTTCACAAATCCCTTTCAAATTCTACACATAACTGAAAAACAAAAAATGGAAAAGAAAAGTAAATTAGAATGGCAGAAAGGAGAGGAAAAACACAGGAGTGTTTAGGGCTGAGTTTCATTTGTATTTGTCTACACAAAAGCAAGATGAAAGCAAAAATGATTTTAAAACATTGCCAGAAGCTTCTTTAACCTTGTAGAGTTGCAAATGATTATATAACATACACTACTGGAGAATAAAGTCATAGAACCATAGAATCGTAGAATAATTTGAGTTTGAAGGGACCTTAAAGATCATCTAATTCCACTTCCCTGCCATGGGCATGGACACATTCCACTAGATCAGGCTCCACAGGCCACATCCAACCTAGCCTTGAACACCTCCAGGGATGGGGCAGCCACAACTTCCCTGGGAAATCTGTTCCAGTGCCTCTTCATTCTCAAAGTGTCTGGTCTAAATTTGCCCCTCTCCAGTTTATAGCCATTGCCCCTAGTCCTGTCACTGCAAGCCTTTGTAAACAGTCCCTCCCCAGCTTTCTTGTAGCCCCTTCAGCTACTGGAAGGTTGCTGTAAGATCTGTTTGTTACCCATGCATTGGTGTAGAGGTGCTTCAGCTGTGCTGTCAGCTGTGTCACCTTCATAGAAGAACATCCTGTAATTCCTTTGAGATATTTCACTGGCATTTCTGTCTTATATCCTATTACTTTTGGAAGTCCTGGCTTATCTCCATAAGACCTCAAGTGCAGAGTAACTAGCCCATCTCAAAGCAAGCTGCCTGAGAGCCCTCGCTAGACCCCATCCCTCTAACCTGAGAACAATTACAGCTATATTCTCAATTCTCAAATATTCTCTTCAATTTCAATTTAGAAATTGTCTGTTCACACTCACTGTAATTACCGAGTGCTCCAGTTTTTCCCTAAATAGTGTCCAACTAAACCATCTATGTTTCTGATGCATACAAAGTGGGGCTGGAGAACCACATGATTATTACTACAGAAATCAATGTTTACTTTGGGACAGCAGGATGAGGTACATTTCTTATTTTATCTGAAGCAATCAATCCATCTGCTTTAGTATGAGTTTGACCCAATTATGATGTTTTTCACTCCACGAGTGAAGATTACAATAGGACTCCCAGGAATGGGTACTAAATTGTTAAAATTAGAATTATATGGGCACAGGTTATGTCACTTCCTGCTAACATGTACTTCTTCTGCAGTGGCCTGGGGTCTTTGAACTGTTCAGTAATTAAAGGAATGGGATGAAAAGAGAAATAAAACAATGGGACCTTCATGTTCAACAGTATCACTGTTTTCCTCAGGTTGGCAAGCTGCAGTACACTGGCATAGATATAACGTTTAACAATGATGCCTGATTAGGGATGTGCCAGCATTTGCTCCAGAGTTGCCACAGGGTTCTTTCCCTTTGGTTTTATTGTTCACCCTTATTCATTCATTCATTTAAGAAGGATAAAATTAGCAAGTTGCCTTCATAGCACTGGCTAAGAAATATGAAAGACTGGGAAACCCCAAGTGCACGACCTATTGCTGCTTTTTATATAACTATTGCTATATTGTTTCTTGGAGTAAAAGTCAATTAAAAAAACCCCAAATACTAACTGAAATAAAATTTAAAGCTGTTATTAAGAAGATATGCATATGAACATATTTGTGCATACAAGGATGTACATAGGTCTGCATGATGGAAGAATTCCAGAAAATATTATTCATAGAATTTCTCAAAGAAAGTTTAAAAACTATTTAAATAGGATTTTTTCCTATTTTATGTTGCTCCAGTGTGTGTCATCAATCTCAGAAAAAAGTAAGAGACAATATCATGACTGAAGTATGAGAAATTATCATAGAGAAAACTTAAACACAGAAAAGAAAATATAGATGAAGTTTACTTGGGATGCTGAGTGTGTCTCTTGTCAGTGTTTCTTTATTTAAATAACACACTACTGGACTTGTCCAACATCTCTGCTGTAGTATTAGTACTAGTAAAGCACCTCTTTCCTCATGGGAATAAAAATAGATAGAAAAAAACAATTAAAATAGTAGTCAAATCAAAAGCCCAAATATTTCTCTTTCTTTTTGATATTTCAGTTGCCTGGAATTTTATTATTTGATAATTCAAATACAAATCTTCAGCACAAAGCATCTCCCTTTTTACTTCAGCAAAGCACACTTAAAATCTCTTGCTCTATACTTTTCCTAATATCAGTGAAAAGAAATTCAAATGCTCTAAACAGCAATGTCCTCAAAAATAAGGTCATTCCTTTTCCATAACAAAACTGTCTATAGGACAAAGCAAATAAACAGGAGAGTATTTGACAGGGCCTGCCAGCAGCAGTCCGAAGTGCCTGGGCTTTTTGCCAACAGTCACTGCACCTAAAATCATGACTTAACTAAACAACTAAAATTTCACACCATTCAAGAGCTTTTTTTCCTTGACATCTATAAATTACCATTGCAGCTCCCCTAGTATGTTCACTGGTCCAAAAGATGCTATTTCACCCCTAAAACTGTATTTTCTGACTTCCATAATTTAACTGACTTTTCAAATTTCAAATACAGAAGTCCAAATGATCCTTTAATTTGCGAGTGTGAAAGCCACTGAAAAGCTCTGATTAGTATGACATGAGGGGAAGAGAATAAAGGTTTGTATTTGAAGGTATTGTTATTAGTTAACTTAAAAGTCAACTGATGCGTTATTAAAATGGAAGAACTGAGTATCTCTAAAGCCTAATCTATTCAGCTTCAGTTTGTAGGTGGAAGTTTTAGGTATTTGGCCATGCTGAGAATAAAACAAAGTTACAGGTTTGTCAGAACTGCCAGGGCACTTAGTCCACTACATAGAGGACTTTCCATACATATTGAGATGTTTAGAACATGGGCTTTTTTTTTTTTTTGTGCAGAGTATTTAATTTACCAGAGATTAAAATGATACAAATTGAGGCTCTATGCCTGAACATGTAAATGGCGTCCACTGTCATGACCTTAATGTTAGATAAATTTGTGAGAAATAGCTTCTTTCTTCTTATCACTTGTTTGGGGAAAAAGGTTGGTAGAAAGACAAGAGGACAGACTGTTGGGCATTGCAATATGGATTGGATTTCTTGTTCTGCTACAATTTTGGCATGACTTTGAGCAAGTGACTTAGGGCTACACCTACAAATGATCTCTAGGTATGTTATTGCAATCCATAACTTACAAGAAACCTGACATGTGGCGGGATCCATACAGCTGTTCCTGCAGGGAGAAACAGATGCTTTCATATCAGATCCAGAAAGCCAGCTTGCTGCAAAGGGAGCTATCTTGATATTTGACCAATGGCAAATATAGATGAGAAATGTTGTCTCAGGTGAGTATATAAGTAGAATGAGCAGAAATATTAATAATAATTCTTGCTTGCCTTGTTCTTTCAACATGTTAAGAGTATAAATATATTCAGTAGGCACCTTCTAAATTATCCTTTGTGGATTATATATACGAAAAAACCCCATTCATTCAGTCACTATGCAGTTCTATAATATTAGTACTTTAACATTGTGTAAGACCTTGCTAGCAGAAATTTCCATATCAAGGGAGATGCTGAAGAAAAGTGGATACTGTCTCCGTCGCTTCTCAGTATCTGAGATGTGTTTTTGAGGGTCATAGTCTCTGCTTTAGGTGCTTAATCTTCCAGAGAGTTTGTACACTGTTTTTTATACTTAGTTTGAAAAGTATAAATCTTTTTGTCTGTGCAGACCTAGTATTTCACAGACTTGTGAACAGAAATACTGCCTTGTCAACGAGTCAAATGTTACACTTGTAGTTCAAAACAGTAGTTTTGTAAGTAGGTAGTGTAAAAATGTGTTTTCTTAAAAGTAGAAAAAGGTTTAAGCTAAAATCAAAGATATGTATGGTGGGTACATTTAATGTAAGATTTGTTTATAAAAAAGAAGTTGTGAAAAGGACTCAACAACTAAATTGCTGAGTTTCCTTCTCTACTATCACTCAGTTCAGAGCAATAATTCCAGATCACATTGTAGGGCTACAGCCTCCTTTCTGACCACCTTCTCTGTAATATTATCACCTGACATGCCCTAAAAAAGAGAGATGGAAAACAGAGAATTCCTATTCTGATAGCAAAAAGTCTTGGGAGCTTTGCCCTTACACACTTATGATGGGAGAGGTGATGTCAGTAACAGTGGTTGACACAGCTCAAATTACTGCGCACGCTAACTGGAACATTCAAGACAAGAAAACTATCCAGAAGATATTCACAGGCTTTCAGAATTTAATTCCTACTAAATTATCCCTCCTTTTCTAGAAAGTTGCAATTTACATTTTTAATGATTAATAGTTAAAAATCTGTAGCACGCGTTTCTGCCTATAAGGGCAGTGTGTCAGACAATTATTTGAGTTATAGAGTGGAACATATGTCCGAAGTAATGTACTAGGATACTCTATCATTATTGGTTTATAACTATGTATTTTTCTTTCTTTTCTGTAATTTGTTGTGGACTGACTATGAATATCTGTATCCAGCTTTTAAATGTAAGTAACAAAAGCAAGGTCTTTCCTGCTAAATCTAGGCATGCAAGTATATGATACCACTATCAATAACTTTGAGAATTAAGTTATTTGCTACATATGCCTGAATATTTGTGTGAGGTACCCATGACTGAAAAATAGGCCCTAAGTATTTATTTTTTACTACATACGTAGTCAAACTGTTTTGAGTGGTTGACAGCTATGATCAACCATTCAGAGAGAATCCAGAAGGATTTTTCCTGCATTTTCTACAATAAATAATCCGTTCTTTCTTATTTATTTATATTTGTTCTGCTTGCCTAACTAGGCTAAATTCTACTCCTTTTTTCTATTCTCAACTCAACATTACAAAGTAGATGTTTGTTCAGAAGGAAAGGGCCAAATATTTTCATAGAGGAAAAGTCAAAGTAATCTGAGGTCTGACTGGAGAAAGATGAGAAGTGTGAATAAGAGCGCAGAAGGTCAGGGGTTTTAAAATATATGTTCTAAACAACTGGCTTTGAAGTTATTAATAGTGTGCAAAATTTTTCCACATTTTCCCTGATCCTTAATGAAATGTGACCATTTAATTAAAAATGTCAATATAAAAATAATGACAAGGGAGTTATTCTCTCTAATTCAGGATCACGTTTAATTAATTCTGAGGCTAATACATTTCAAGACCTTTGGCTCAGGAGCTTTTTTCTATAAACACCTTCAATCTGACACTCATCCAATGACAGGATTATTGCCTTGTACTATGATAAGAGTGATAAAATTATAACCGTAGTGTCCAATGCACTTTTATCACCCACTACCATGGAAAAGTTTTTCATTATTTGTTTCCCCCCATAAGTTATATAATATTTTACTGCATTTTCTCTTTCTTAACTCCCCATAACAGAAAGGAAACAGAAAAAGAAAAGCTCAGGACTTTTGTGCAAACAGATCAGTACTGTTAACTGACAGTCTTCTTGCAGGTCTTGCTATACTGAACTATGGTTTCATGAGATGCTAAGTCCATTTTTAAAGTACACACCACCTTATTAAATATGCTATTGTTACACAGTGAAGACCACCAAGCTGTAGAAACGTAGTTTAAAATATAATTATTAAAAAAAACCCAAGCAACCAAGCAACCAAACACTGGAATGTAACTTTACTGATAGACTTTATAACCAGTTAATCTTTCAGATAACATCTATTCTTTTGAAGTCAGAGAAAAATCAGCAAAAATCCCCACCGTTACTATATTCTGTTATCTGCTTGAACTTCAGCAGAAATATTCCTGAAAGCTCATGCCTTTTCTGAGTAAAATAAGTACTAGTAATACTGCAGAGTTTAAAGCTCTTATTAATTGGCACTGATTAGAGGGTCAATGTGTTATTTAAGCACCACAGTCTGGTGACTTGTAAAAAATGTTCAGCATTTATTTATAAAGTAAGTCTTGTGTTTCTAAGGCAATGGTAGAAAACATTAATTTTGAAGATTCAAATCCCAGAAAGAAAATAAGAATGACACAATATTTGTTTTTATTTGTCTCCAGTATAATGATCTGTTTTTGAAAATGTTCCACTAAGAATGCTCAAGTGCCTGGAGAAACAAATACACATTTTTGACAGCCCTTAAAAATATCATATTTTCTTTTTCCAGCTACAGGATAAGGCATAATTAATTAATGTGTTTGCGTATCAGCTAATGGACTGCTAAAGAACAAAAGGAAATAAAATGTGGGTAACACTTTCTGAAAAGTGACGACAGGTTTTGCAGTTCATTTGGAGAGCTTATTCGGGCACAGTTCTTTATTAAACAAAGGAATATCAAATTACAGTGTTTTCTTCTGATTATTTTTTTTTAACAGGTAATGCTCCTGAAAAAAATACTTACACGATAACATGTCCCTTAGATTAACAAACAGTTGTGGTTTATGCATTTCATTCTATTGTTTAAGCATGACCATTCTAAATAGTTGAAAAAGTCCAGATGAACTACAAAAGAAATTAATTCAGGTGGAAGTATGATTTCAATATTACACTGAGTTTTCTTGTTGCTTTTCTATGCTTAGCTGCATGAAATTAAGGTGACCTGTACATCTCAGTCTCAGAGGTATTAGATCCCTGTTATGAACTAAAATAAACTGAAGGTGAAGAATAATTGAAAAAGAAAAATCAGATTGGAACCACAGATACTATGTGGATCTTGGATATCAATCATCTTCACAAATCTTCCCAAGGCTACCCATTTAAACTGGGAACAAACTCCATACCTACTTTCTTCTTTTTGACAAACCGTTTAAAGTCTGTCACTGAATAATCAGAGTACCAAATACAAACATTTCTGTAGTAAGTACATGCAGGTTCATATTGCATATTGTGGCATACTGCCATTTTGATTAAGTGATTCCAGTTTACCTCATGCAAATACTTGGCACTGCTCATCAGGAATTGTTTGCCACCTTTTCTCTTTTCCTAGTAAAATGAATTTTTAGAGGTTAATTCTAAAGTACATCAGGGAAAATCATGAAAATAATGAAATGTGTACAGCCAGATTCTTCTGTTTTACAATAAACAGTTCTATAGAATGTGATCATGTAAATCCCTGTGCACAACACAGAATACAGAAGACATCCATATAGGGAAAAAAAAAAAGATTAAACGTTATTGTAGAAAAATTGACAACTTTTTCCCCATCTTGCCTTCTTATTGAATTTGATATTTCTACAAAGTATTGGTTTTGTCATTTTTTTTATGCATGGGCAGTGGAGTCATAATGTGTAAAATTTATGTTGTCATTCTTATTTTCATCACAATCTTTAATAAAATAGGCTTAAATCAATGAACTTTTAAAAATCATAACCTTGTTCACCAGCTATTTCTCATTCATTGTATTGTTTAAACAGCTCAAGTCTTGGTGTAACATCACTGAACACCTTGTAAGGAGGAAATCCACATTGACACCTGCGTGATATGGTTTTGTCACTTTGGACTTGAAGTGCAGGAAGTACTCAGTATGGCAGAAATAGAGCTTGCATATAATTAATGTGGTTTTGAAGAAAAGAAATATATACTTAATCCCTTTATAGAAGCTTTTTTTTACTATAACTGTCTAATAGAGAGACTAAGAAATATCTGTATTTTTGCAATGAGTCGAGAATTTTTTAATTTCACAATAAACAGGGCATTATCATATGTAATTACGTTTTCTTGTCTGGCTTATTGACAGTAATCTTAATATTTCATAAGTGTACATTTCATGCCATATTAGCATTTTGCTCATTTTCTTCTGAAGTGAAGGAAGTTCCAGAATTTGTTTAAATGTTTTCTCTTTATCAGTTTTTCTTTTGCATTGCAACTAGCAGAAAACAGAAAGTGCTTGGGTTAAGTGCTGGATTTCAAGAAGAGGTAAAAGTGTAAATAACAGTGTTTGAATGTAAAATTTTCAGATGAACACATTTGCAAAGTGTCAGCAAATAGAGCACTACATCTCCAGAAAGACTCAGAGCTAGAACCTTATCTTTATGTATACGAATAAAAGATAAATGGAGTCTGTTGTAGTCCCCTAAAGCCTCAGTTTGGGGAAAGAGGGGCACGAGGAACAAGGCTATATTAAAATAAAAAAAGATAAAATCAGACAGTTTTTCTTTTTCCTGATTATTCCCCCACCCCCCACCCCCCCTCCCTTTGCCAGCGGCGATAAAGGTTAACAATGCAAAACTCCCACCAGCTGGTGTTTCACAAAGAAAAAGCCCTTGGGGAAACGGGTCTCCTGCTGACAAAAGCAGCCTCAAAGCTGCTTCAGAAGGCAGCGCTATTTACATAAGCGCAGAAAGGCAAGCCACAATGCAATTAGCCGTATCAGGATCACACCAGAGAACAGGATAGTCCTCTACAAAGGTTCCCCCTTACACCGTCATGATGGTGCTTTATGCTTTTAATTAGAAGGCTCTGTTATTGACTTGAAGACATTAATTCTCTGGGGTTTAACGGCAATGAAGTTATGACAGGTGATATTTCTACGTTCAAACTCGTGTAAATTACATTTTCTTATATTTCTGCAAAACAGGGCCTTATGATTCAGTAACAAACCTATCTATTTGCCAAAAAAAACCCACGATAAGTGATTCAGAAATACAATAATGCACACAGTCTTAGGAAGAAAAAACAGCAATTTGGTTTATTAAAAGAGATGATAAGTGTCAAGCACATTTTAACTAAATGGGAGCTGGAAGAATTTAGTAAGGAAAAAAAAGTGAAACTTAACAGGTAATTCTGAAAAACAAAATAACCAAACCAAATATTTGGATAGTAATTTATAATTTGATTTTTTCCCCCACAAAATAATATGATTGCGGAGTAATGTCAGGGGTTTTTTTTAACATTCTATCACGTCCATTGCATAGTTACACTGAGAGTTTTTGTTTACTGAATTTTTTAGCATTTGCTTTTCCTGATTTATCATTCATATTACTTGGCTTAGAACACAAGCTACGTGTTATTTCTGTTTTCTGATTCACTGAAAAGTTTGGAATACAGAGTAATGGAGATCACACAAGAATGATGCATACAAATGCAACTCATCTGGAGTATGGTGTCCAGTTCTGGAATCCTAAACATAAGAGGGATATGGAACTGTTAGAATGGGTCCAGAGGAGGACTACAAAGATGATCAGAGGACTGGAGAACCTCCCATACGAGTACAGAGGAGGACAGGCTGAGAGAGTTGGAATTGTTCAGCCTGGAGAAGGCTCCAAGAAGACCTTATAGTGACCTTTCAGTACCTAAAGGAGGCCTACAATACAGCTGGGGAGGGACAGTTTACAAAGACTTGCAGTGATAGGACTAGGGGCAATGGGTATAAACTGGAGAGGAGTGGATTTAGACTAGACATAAGGAAGGATTTCTTCACAGTGAGAGTGGTGAGGCACCGGCACAGGTTGCCCAAGGAAGCTGTGGCTGCCCCATCCCTGGAGGTGTTCAAGGCCAGGTTGGATGGGGCCTTGGGCAGCCTGATCTGCTGGGAGGTGTCCCTGCCCATGGCAGGGGGGTTGGGACTAGATGATCTTTAAGATCCCTTCCAATCCAAACTGTTCTATGATTCTATGATTCTATGATTCTATGATTCTATGATTCTATGAAATAACTTAGCCTGGCTGCAAGTTTTCGAACAGAGATTACTTGTTCCTAAATTAGGAAGGCTTTGAGGATTCTTGTACATTTCCATCAACATTCTGTGATTTTTATTTCCAAAGCAAATAGTATAATTCTATACATAGTGACATGCAAAAATATGAAAGTCCTTTAGCTAAAAAAAAAAGAAATGTAGACCCAGACAATTTAGTAAATGATTTGCTGCAGTATGTCTTAACCACTGCCTTCTGGGTAAATCATGCTTTGTCAGTACCAAAAGTGAGAGAAGACACCTGGCTGCCATTTCTCCATCACAGTATAGTGGGAGGTTCATTTTGTCTTGTGTTCACACTCCTATTGAAGTCTCACTTATTTTTGCAGTAATAGGATAAGAAGTAGGTCACAAAGCAAATGACTTGTAGGTAGAACAGGACACATCAAGTGAAATAATCAACTTGTATGGCCAAGATACAAAAACTTTTTTTTTTTCTTACCTATAAAGAATTAAGTTGTGGAACTCTTTGTTTGGGGAAGCTATAGATGGGGACCCAGAAGGCAATTAGATAAGTTAATCAGAACGAAACTTCCACAGAGACTCCTAAATACAAACCACCTGTGGCTCCAAATGTATGTGGGCCACAGATTCTTTGAAGCAGGAATACATAACAGTGTTTGCTACTGGATATTGTTGGATCCATGGTGCATCCTAGATAGGCATACAATCTGTTCTAGTACAGTGATGCCGTTGAATGTCAATCTCATACTAAGGGATTAAAAAAGAGCAGTGAACATGGGAATAATAAAGAGAAAAGGGAAGACAGAAACATGCAAAGGTGTGCAACAATATAAAATTTTGGTTGTAATTAATAGCAGTCACATCAGCACTGAGATTTCTGTCACTGTATGCGATGCCTTCATAAACATTTCTTGCTGCTGTTGTAATAAGGATGGTGGAATAAAAATAGATATCCCAATCTCTAAATGGACCCATAATTTAGATGCTTTATATTTTCATTTGATCAAATTAAATATGTTATTTGATATCAGGGAGGGAGTAATATCTTTCCCAAGAGCAAACTTGCTGAGGACACACTCAATTTTGCTATGCTATATGCATATCCTAAATGATAAAGAAAAAATATATACATCAGTGTAGTCATTGCAAACAGAGAGGCTATAGGCTTCCATAAAAAAAAAAAAAACAATTGCAGTACGATATGTATCCAATCTCTTCCAGGTGCTTTTAGAACCAATAGAGCAAGGGAAACAGTACTCTGCCACAGCTTCTGCTGCACCAGTTTTGTGCATAATCAGAGAATTTTCTGGACAATCCCTTTTGAAAGCACTAAACTAAATATAAAATAAAGTTATTTCCAAATTCTAAAGAAGCAAACTTTCACATCTTCCTTATAATTGCTTTTAGTCTCAAACTACTGTTTTGCCACTGCCACTCTCATTTGGTTTGAACCGATTTTACAGCTTCAGCAACACAAAGCCTCATTCAGACATCACAGATGAATGACACTACTATATTACTCTATTTATGGGCTATCACAGTATAAGAGTAGCTGGTGGAATGATCACAAGTCAGGAAGTTAGGGAAGGCCAGATCTGTTTTTGCTCCTCTTCACTAAGTTCATCAGGGTAGTAGCTGTCTGTGCTGCCAGCACATGATGAAGCTGCTTACACAACACAAGTAAATCAGGAGTTACAGTCTAAGGTGTTTTTATACATGCCAAAAGCTGTCAGACATCCCCTTTGGGCCTTCAGATGTATTTTTAGAAAATTCTAATCTAGAGTATCTGTCAAGCTACTGCTATATTTGATGTAGATGTAGAAGCAAACAGGGGCAATAGAGAAGCTTGTGCAAGTGCTAAGACAATATGCAGCATCTTCATCACTTCCTTTGTACATGCTGCAGATTATTTCTCTAACAGTGTGACTGCAGAAGCAGGTTTTTGTATTGACCTTTCTGTCTCCAAAAAGCCCCTGCCCTGGCTCTTTAGGTGATAGTTTTTTTCCTCCGTTGTTTTGTGAAGTTCAGAAAATTTTTTTTCATATTGTAGAGGATTTGTGATCTCTTTGTTTGATAACTACTTACTACTTACTATTGATGTTACTCTCAATGAGTGTATTTTAGAAACCTGTGTCTTTCAGTACTATTAACATTTTCTCTGTCATTTTCTGAGAATGATGTATTGTTGGGATGCTGCCTAGCTAAGCTGTGCCAGCATGTTATGTTAAACAATACATTGAGAGATGTCAAAACAACTCAGAAACAATCATATTTATGTCAACAATCAATAACATGAAAGTTCCTTTTTATCAATTTGATTTCTCAGGTTCAGTTATTTATTGTCTTATTTATATGCACAGAAGCTCGTTCTTGTAAGCCTGTTCCATAAGCTTGCTAAGATCTTCATAAAAGTGCTTGAAACTGTTTGAGATTCTAGCTAGTGATACTTCTGTGTAAGACGTCAAAATCTTCTCTGGGCATGGAAACATTTCTCTAGACATTTTTGTAGGCAGGGATGACAACATTCCCTTTTTCCCAACCATTTTCATTATAGTTGTGTTCTATGAGGACATTTATTCACCAAAACATGAAATGAATCTATGATCTACTTTCACCTAAACTACTGAACAACTATTAGGCAAAAGGTAAAACTGTGATGAAGAATGTACTGTATATTGCATTGATACTACAACAAATTACAAAAGACTTAAGTGACTATTATTGATTCCTGACTTCATGTCATTAAGCTGAGTAAGATACTATTTTAGTGATCAGTAAATTTTAAGCATGAAAGATTTCATTATTCGGAAGGTTACGAAGACCTACTTTAATAATTTACCTTCATCTTTGTTTTACTGTAGTCTTATTCTAAACCTTCCTCTCTTCTCCTTTGGCTTTAGTATACAGTCAGCTATCCTGGGCTACTTGAAAGCTATTAAGCAAATTATCAGGAAGAACTCAATGCAAAAAGACATCCCAATTTACTGGAAACTAGTCTTCCTAGGTTTTGGTTTCTGCTCTGTAAGGATGCTAGTCATCCACTGCTATCTGCTACCATTATGTGCTGAGGCAAGGAATATTGCTGATTAGAAAACTCACTTTTCTATCACTCAGCTTCAACATACTGAAATTACAGCTGGCTGCACACCCCAGATCCTCCTATACTAGGGTAAGTCTCAATGGAGAATGGGGTTCCTAGGAGGAATATACCTCACGTTGCCACCAGTGTGGTTCACCTCAGCTAATCATGTGGAAATCATTGTTTCACGTGGAAAGGCCAAAAGCAAGTCATCACTTTAGAGTGGCTGAACAGAGCATTTATAAAGTCAAAAAGTATACTGAAATACTAAAAAGTTTTCTGGTAAACCTGCACCAGAAGGGCATCAATCTCCTGATGCAAATGTCATTTTGATTTTTCTCTGTTCCTAGAGAGTAATAAAATGCAGAATCTTCATTAGCAAATGTTCCAGAGGACCTCTGGTGTCTTTCAGTGACAAAATTCTTTCAGAAATAATATAGCTTCCAGGTCATGTACTATCAATTATACAACATACAAAAACATCTTTGATGTTAAGAAAAAAAATCATTTTTATTTTTTGATTCTAAACATCCAGGAAGGCTGTGGCATCTTCAATTTTTTATTGCTTCTATTCATTCTTTGATGACCTTATACCATTAAAGTTCTTATTGTTAGGGAACTGCTTTCAAAATTACTGGTATTCTCCTTAAATGCCTTTTGCATATTTGGACTGCAACATTAAAATACAGCTATTTTCTATTGAGAAAAATTATTTCAGAAAGTTTTTATGAATCAGAACTTTGATTGCAAAATAAGCAAGGGAGAAGGTTTTAGTTGGAAATTGTTACTATTTTAGCTGAAGAGTCAAGAATAAAATTGAATTAATTCATGGCATTGACCAATATTTTCCCTGTGTGTAACAAGAACAAGATTGCTTGACAACTACACGACTGCTTAGTCTCGCTGAAGAAATACGAAGTTTGAGGGCAAAATGACACAGAAGAAGATCTGGTTTGAGACTGGGGAGATATAAAGAATGCTTTAAGCTGATTAAAAAAGCACAGGAAGAAGGGAAGTCTAGAAGAGGAGCAATAAAATAAAAGAAGACAGAGAGATCAAGGAGAGTAAAAGCAAAGGGAAAGCAAAAGAATAAAGAACTGCTCTTGGCAAGACAGTTGATTTGATATATTGTTATGAAATGTAGTTTCATTGAAAAACACTGATATATGAACCCCAAATGTTTTGTCTGAAACATCTCAGATTTGATTAACTTTCATCAAATCTAAGGTCTGAATTCCAGAAAGGCTTCCCTGAGGCTGCAGAGTCTGGGAACTGCAGATTTCCTTCCCCTGGCCTGGTTGCTACCCGAGCACCAGTTGCCAAAGAAGTTCCAAACATTGCTTGATATCATTAATATTCTTGTCCATTTTGCAGCTCATATACACAGGCTAAAACGAAAGTCAGTTTCAAAGAGCAGCTGCAGGAGTTGTTTTGCTCTAATTTTTTTCCATTATTTTTTAACATTCAGGTCTTCTAGCACTATTAAGTGTTTTGGAATAGTCCAAAACCGACTGTAAAACCTTGACATTTCCTGCAAATCAGAATCTTTGCTTTGTTGCTCCAACTAGTCACTCTATATTCAATACTTCTAATGTGTATTCTGGCAACTTGCAGGCACTGGGTGCTGCAAAAAGGATCATATTATATGTCTATTTGCTGTATTTTGGCCACATAAACTGAAGAGCGAGTCAATTTTATGAATAAGACTTTCTTTAGAGGGTTTGCTACAGCAAACCACGCAGTGTGTATTACAACATAAGTACCTGCAAAACAGGGAAATTTTACTTCCCAAATGGTTTACCCCGGACCTGCAGCATTCTAACACTGCATCTTCCCAGAGTGTCCTTGTCTTATTTGTGTGCTCTGCCATTCAGATAGCAGGAGAAGCTCTCACAGGGCCCAAGGGAATACATATACTCCCTACTTGTCCCTTCATCACACATCTCCTACTGTGTCTCATCTCAGCAAGCCATAATTACAGTGATAATATTCTCTTAAATCAAAACTAATTTCATGCACTCCACTCAATGGAAAGAAACTAGTACTTTTCAGAAAACCATTTATTCAGGTAGAATTCCTTCATAAAGAGCATCCAGCCCTCTTGAGCTCCTTTGCACTTAAGGACTGTCTCTTATGCAACTTGATTGAACAGCCTTCTGAACAGACCAAAGTCTGCCCTCCAGAAGTCCAAGGTGGCCGTTCTATTGACCCCCAGCCTTGCTTCTCCTAGAACTGAGAATTCTGTCATCTTGTGATAGTTCTGCCCCAGGAGTCCTACAACTGTCACATCTCCAACAAGTCCTTCTCTGTTCACAAACAGCAGTTCAAGAGGGGCACCTTCTCCAGTCGGCTTGCTCACCAATTGTGTGAGGAATATGTCTTCCACACACGCGAGAAACTTCCTAGACCATTTCCTCTCTGCTGTATTATACTTCCAGCAGACATCTGAGATAGGGTTAATGAAGATCAGCAGAGATTTTTATCTACCTACAAACACAAATACTCAAAGTAGAAGCAGCATTTTATATGACAAGAATGGTATTATGTATTTATAAAGGTCTAAGTAATTATGTCATTATATGTGATTTCACACTGGATAGATCTTGTTAAAGTGATAGTAGACACTGTTCACCTTGTTAGTGATTTCTGTTAACTCATGTACAACACAGCAGAAAGGAAGCAGTCTAGGAGGTTCCTGGAGCGCGTGGAAGACAACTTCCTCGCACAGCTGGTGAATGAACCCACAAGGGAGGGTGCCCTCCTAGATCTGCTGTTGGTGAACAGAGAAGGCCTTGTAGGGGATGTGGCAGTAGGTGGACGCCTAGGACTAAGCGACCATGAGATGATAAAATTTTCTGTTCTAGGTGAAGTGAAGAGGGTGGTTAGCAAGACTGTAGCATTAAATTTCCAGAGGGCAGACTTTGATCTCTTCAGCAGGCTGGTTGGTGAAGTCTCATGGGAGACAGTACTCAAGGGCAAGGGAGCCCAGGAGGGCTGGGAGCTCTTCAAAAGGGTGGTCCTAGCAGCTCAGGAGAAAGCCATCCCCGTGGTCCGGAAAAAAAGTCGGCAGGGGAGAAAGCCAGCTTGGTTGAATAGAGAGATCTTGAGGGATATCAAGAAGAAGAGAAATGTTTATGGCCTCTGGAAGAAGGGACAGGCCTCTTGGGTGGACTACAGGAGGGAAGTGAGATTGTGTAGGGAAAAAATCAGAAGGGCTAAGGCTCAGCTAGAAATTGGATTGGCCAAGTCAGTGAAAGATAACAAAAAATCTTTCTACAAATATATAAATAATAAAAGGCGGACTAGGGAGACCATACAGTCCCTATTGGACGCAGAAGGAACAACAGTGACAGGGGATGAGGAAAAGGCTGAGGTACTTAATGCCTTCTTTGCCTCAGTCTTTAGTCGTAAGGAGGGTCGTTCCGTCTGTGTACTAACCCAGGAGCTAGAGGAGCATAATGAGGCTCCCATGATCCAAGAGGAGGTGGTCAGAGCCTTGCTAGCCCGACTGGACACCCACAAGTCTATGGGGCCGGACGGGATTCATCCAAGGGTACTGAAGGAGCTGGCGGATGTGCTGGCCAAACCCCTTTCCATCATCTTCCAACAGTCCTGGAAGACTGGGGAAGTCCCACTGGACTGGAGGCTGGCTGATGTTGTGCCCATCTACAAAAAGGGCCGCAGGGAGGACCCAGGAAACTACAGGCCTGTCAGTCTGACCTCAGTGCCAGGGAAAGTCATGGAGCAGGTGATCTTGAGTGCTATCATGAAGCACATGCAAGAGAACCGGGTGATCAGGCCCAGTCAACATGGGTTCACAAAAGGCAGGTCTTGCCAGACTAACCTGATCGCCTTCTATGACAAAGTGACTCAGCTGCTGGATGAGGGAAAGGCTGTGGATGTGGTCTTCCTGGACTTCAGTAAAGCCTTTGACACAGTTTCTCACAGCATTCTGCTTGAGAAACTGTCAGCCTCTGGCCTGGACAAGCACACACTCTCCTGGGTGGAAAACTGGTTGGATGGCCGGGCCCAGAGAGTGGTGGTAAATGGTGTGAAATCCAGCTGGAGGCCAGTGACAAGTGGGGTTCCCCAGGGCTCAGTGCTGGGTCCAGCCCTGTTCAATGTCTTCATCAATGACCTGGATGAAGGCATTGAGTGCACCCTGAGCAAGTTTGCGGACGACACTAAGCTGGGTGGAAGTGTCGATCTGCTGGAGGGTCGGGAAGCTCTGCAAAGGGATCTGAACAGGCTGGACCGCTGGGCAGAGTCCAATGGCATGAGGTTTAACAAGGCCAAATGCCGGGTCCTGCACTTGGGACACAACAACCCTCTGCAGTGCTACAGACTAGGAGAAGTCTGTCTAGAAAGCTGCCTGGAGGAGAGGGACCTGGGGGTTTTGGCTGACAGCCGACTGAATATGAGCCAGCATTGTGCCCAGGTGGCCAAGAAGGCCAATGGCATCTTGGCTTGTATCAGAAACGGTGTGACCAGCAGGTCCAGGGAGGTTATCCTCCCTCTGTACTCGGCACTGGTGAGACCGCTCCTCGAATCCTGTGTTCAGTTCTGGGCCCCTCACCACAAGAAGGATGTTGAGGCTCTGGAGAGAGTACAGAGAAGAGCAACAAAGCTGGTGAAAGGGCTGGAGAACAGGCCTTATGAGGAGCGGCTGAGAGAGCTGGGGTTGTTTAGCCTGGAGAAGAGGAGGCTGAGGGGAGACCTCATTGCTCTCTACAACTACCTGAAAGGAGGTTGTAGAGAGGAGGGTGCTGGCCTCTTCTCCCAAGTGACAGGGGACAGGACAAGAGGGAATGGCCTCAAGCTCCGCCAGGGGAGGTTTAGGCTAGACATTAGGAAAAAATTCTTTACAGAAAGGGTCATTGGGCACTGGAACAGGCTGCCCAGGGAGGTGGTTGAGTCACCTTCCCTGGAGGTGTTTAAGGCACGGGTGGATGAGGTGCTGAGGGATATGGTTTAGTGTTTGATGGGAACGGTTGGACTCGATGATCCGGTGTGTCTCTTCCAACCTGGTTATTCTGTGATTCTGTGATTCTGTGATGTTGGCATCTGATAAAAACTTCCTTGAGACTTTTCCGTTCATGTATTTTCTCCAGTATCCTGAGATCTAACAAGAGTCTTTCCTAGAAGATGCCAGAAATTTTCAGAAGATTGTCAGAGGATGATCACAGATTTCTTCTTCAGAAAGTCTAAATCACAGAGAGGGTGTGTCTTAAAATTCTTCAGATACCCTGGATAAATATACTAGGATGGTCAGCACTGAATGAGGAGTTCTGTACTGTCCCCTGCTTTTAATGATTGGCACACCCACAAGGATACAATGCTCCTTACTTTGTCAGTTTACTCAAGAGCATTCTTATCTCAAAGTAAAAATTTAAGGATAGAATGGTGTTTATTAAAACTATGATTTGAAATAGAGGTTATGGAAAAATACGATAGAATATCAGTATTAAAGTTATATTTAGCAATATTTGTTTGGTTGTTCCAGCAACTATCTAGTCTGCCACTGCTGGGTAATTAACCTATACAATGCACACTCGGCCCTTGAGAGTTCTTCTGTCTACTTCATTCTTTTTCCTATTGTTGAAGATGGCTATCTGCAGCATCCAGGACAGCTGCCCTGAGTGACCTGCCCTTTCTCTAACCCTGCCTAGGATGACCTTATCTTTCTCCTCTGCTAATGTTTACCTATCCCTCATTTCACTTAGTTGAGCACTGAGACATCATAGGGTAACAGGAGTGATTAAATAATTTCCTTTCCTCCCACTTTTAATATAACTTTCTTAATACTTTTATTACTTTAATTAGCACATCTCTGTAGTTAGAGTGATTTCTTCATTTTACAGTTTTCTCAAGAAGGGCTGTTCATGGTAGATCATCAAAAAGATAAAATACGCTCTCTTCTTACTAGTTTTATAGATTATTTTCCTCTGTGGCTCTTATGAAGAACAAGCATGGTATAACAGGGATTGGGATTTGGAAAGGTAACACTCTGGCAATATAATTGCAGCCAAACTTCTAACCCCCACAGTCAGCTTCACAGACATTCATTGGGCACCCCCAAAAACATCTACATATTTTTTCCTGCTTCCAGCCAGAAGAAAAATAATATAATGAACTTAAAAGTTGATAGACACTCTTTAAAGTTCCTTATGGTAGCTCATCAACAGAAACTAGAAGACCACTCTAAAGCTGTATTTTATTCTTCTGCAGAGAGAATGAGAGGAAGTGCACAACAAATGTGTGTTGTGTGAGGTATAGAAGGGAATGGGGAGAGTGCGGATATCTTATTGTTTCTAGATAACTGTTTCTGATTACCAGTGTCTAACTGTCTAGGGAGAGAACATTCAGGCTATGTTCTGTGACCATCAGCCTGTGTCCCACAGGCATAGCTCCCAGAGAAGTTTGTGACATTTTCAGATGAGGAAGACTGGACTTTTAGAAAATAAAAGCCTTGCATCTTCATCTTATGGTGGCCAGAGCTAGGGACTGGACATCTACTAGTCAGTAAACCAGTCACATTTTGTGTAGTAATTCCACAAGTCACAGGACACGCAAATCAATCCCACACTTTACTGTATGAAGAGTCTACTAACAATTCCTTTGTCTTCTTAATTCTTGCTTCCAAGTTATGGTGTATGTTGCAAATGCCAGATTTACCTAGGAATGCATTGACTGGCCTAGTATTTTCCAGTTTTTGTGTGTGCGACTTCATTAACTCAAAGCTGAACATTTTTCACTATTCACTGTTCACAGACCCATTAAACTCAATGCTTTATACTTCGATTTTTTTTCAGTTTAAGGAGAATCTTATAATCTTCAAACCAAATCCCAGCAAAGGCAACTGCTGACAGGACTAGTAAATGTGTAATGCTATCTCAGACTAGAATATCTGTGGTATCCATGGACTACTGAAAGTGACAGACACCTTCAGACATAATACTAGGCACTTAGCTAGGCTTTAAATAAGTATGACAATCAAATTCAGTACTTCAGGGAGTCTTGTGTCTTTAGATTGTCTATAATAAGTTTATATAATTCAAGATGATTGAATGTTTGAACCTGGATACACATAATGTTCTTTTCTTCGATCCATTTTGGTTTTGTGAAATATGTAGGGTCACAATGTAATTAAACTTTTCAGCTTAAATACTACATTTCAGCTTGACATCTTGTTCTTACTGAGAAAGATTTCTCCCATGTCATTAGATGTGAGAAAGCAATAGCTAAATGAGCAGTGTGTTTACATTAGGTGTAGATGGAATTTTTCCATTTAGATACATCTGAATTTTTATGTTATAATAATTTTTTTGATTCTTACTATTTTCATGAACTGCCTGAAAAATAAGAATTAAGCCCGTTTGCTTTAAAAAATATATTCTTTAGTCCAATGGGTTGGAATTGATGATCTTTAAGGTATTTTCCAACCTACATGATTCTATGATTCTATGAATAATGCAATTGTACATTTCATTTGTCATTCTTAGTATACTTTCTTCTGACTCAGTCTTCTAGGTCTTGGAAAATAGATTTATTTTCCATTAAAAACCAGTTCATAACACCATAAAATTTCTGCAGTGAGCTGAAAAAAAACCCAAACTAACAAAACTAAACCAGAAACTAAAAATAAATTCTGAAACTTTTGCCAAAACATAACTATGTTTCCATAATTCAAAAAATCTGGACTTTTTTTTTCAGTTAAAAATATTGTTCTCAAAAACCTCTTCAAACTATTCCGTAATAAGTCTATAGACTCAGGTAACAGTGAGAGTTAAGTTCAAAATTTTCATTTCTTGCATGGCTGTGAGGAATATGAATCTGCAAAGAACCACGTCATGTTCTCAGTTATGAATTGTAATTTAATAATTGACCTTGATCAGAGATCTTTTGATCACTGCAAATTCAGGGTATCCACACTGACTGTATCAGGTTGTCTGAACTTAATTAAGGTTGAATACGAGTTGTAACTGAAGTGTCTGAAAAAATATATGAAACAACTTTGAAAAACCTTTGTTCCCTTCAACACGCAATACTCAGGAAATATAATGTTAATATCTTTAATTGTTCAAATAGCAAACAGCATTTTAATTCAACATTTGTCTTGTTATCTCAGTTAATTTAAGCCCAAGGATATTTATAGGTAGTGGTCCTCACTTGTGATATCTTCATTTCTGGTGAGTTGCATGCAACATTTGTGTAATAAATATGTCTTTAAAGCATACAATTATAACCGTGGTGTCTAGAATCACATGCACAGTACCTTAAGTTGTTTTCAGTTTTATGTGTAATGCATCCAGTTTTAATCCACAGTACCAGACATATAGCTTGATTAAGATCTACCAATCTAAGTCTCAATCAGGATAAATGAAAATGCATTCATGAGGTTAGCTAGAGTGGTATCTTTACATATAGATCATGTTTGCAATTTGGATCTCATTACCAGCTCTGCTGCTATAGACTGTACAAGTAGGGGTAGTAATGGGACCATGATTTATTTTTACTACTCATTACGCTGAGTGCAACTTAAAAATTTCTGTTGCATATCTTGATATCCGCAATATATGTCTTGAAAATTCGAGGATGTGGCATTAGAAATATTATAGTATAGACTATTTACTGGAATCACAAACAAATGATGCTGTGAGTGTACAAAAAATCTCAGAATGCTAAACTTGTATTTCAAAAAGTGTTTTATGTTTTGCCAAAACATGACTATGTTTCCATAATTGAAAAAGCTGGACTCAATATTTTAGAATATATCATAGATTCTTTTCAAACTTTTAGAACTGTCACTCTGACATTCCAGAACTCAAAAATATGGTAAAATATAATCATAAAATTTCAGGAACTTCAAAGAAGTGATTTTTTCTAATTGAAGCATATATCCGTCCTGTGAAATACAACTTCACCATTAACAGCAGTCAAAAATAACCTTAACAGACAACATATTTAATGCCTTAGAATCATAGAATCATAGAATAACCAGGTTGGAAGAGACCCTTATGACCTCAGAGAAATTTTGCATTTCTTGCAGTGTTACAACGCACGTCACTGTGCAATAGTAACACATCACAGGTGGAAGTGACTCTAGGATTGGTAAGAAAATTTTTTTAGTGGAAAAGTAGATCATTCTACTTGATGATTACAATTTGTACTGTCTTTCCAGAAAATTTCAACAAGATTTTCAACAACTTTACGTTGAAATTTCATTGCCAGTATACTGCTAATAACATAGCAGAAATATAATGGCTTGAAGCATCTATTGCTGTATTACAAGTCTGTTTGCTAATTCTGTTACATCTGAATATTGTCAGTGTTCTATGATTAAGATAAAGTGGACAGTTTTTCCAAGTTTTGTACATCTGCTAAACTTTCCACTGAACTGTTTCATAAAATAATTAGTGTCTAACATCCCTCTTTCACACATTCTCAGCCATTTTAGTCACTTGCTAAGAACAACCATGAAGGTCTTGGGAGCTGCTAGGGAAAAACAAGGTAATTCTAGAGGAACTGAAACGAGAAATGCCAGCTGACTCATACTTAATGTTTTACATAGGAGGAACAGACAAGGGAGCCAAAAAGTAATCATGACTATGTACACATGTATACAACAGGCACAAGAAAGCAATGGTGAAAATTCAAGGAGTAAAATTTATGCAGTATGTGTGCAGGATTTTCCAGCTTCTTAAACAACTGTTCAAGATTAAAAGGTATTTTACTGTTAGTCAATAACTCCCATTATTGTTGTGACAAGAAATGTATTGATAATTTTGAAGGCAAGACTTTTGAAGATTTTGCTTACTCGGTTAAGTGTCACGGGTTCAGATAATGGTAAAATAATTCCGTCTTTAATTATTGCAGTTTACATAGTAGATATTGTGCACCTCTTTCTGATAATGTCAATAAGAAAAAAATGCTGGACAATATGCATAAAATTGTTCAGAAATAACAAACAGTACTTCTTCACCATACACACTGTAGAGTTTGGAACACACCCTTGATCATGCATGTTTTTTCAAAAAACATTTTAGAAAAGACATCAGCACCAATCTACCATAGAAGATTCAATTAAAAGGAAACACTATTTGTAGCTCTTTTCCCATGACTGAGACCAAATCTTTCAGAGCAAAGAATGTTCTTTACAGAGCTTTTGTAGAGTTCTGTGCCAGTTTAGCATATACTCTTTATTTACAAAGATGTTTCATAAAGATAAATAAATAAATGTTTCATAATGGAATTTCATAATGGAATTTCCCTTAATTTAGACATCTAAACTTGCTAAGAATCTTGAAGTATTTGGGCCATTGACTTTTCTTATTGATTTTGCAAAGCTCCAAAATCTCTAAGATTGAATTGGCTTTGCTGGGAGTTAAAGGTTCTCAGCACTTTGCAGAAATCAGCCTAGCATGAGCTGTTATTAGAGAAAGTGGGCTTCACTAGGCTCAGTGAAACTTAACATCACTCCTAGTACATGCAGGAGGGAACACTTTAAATTCAAGAACACTTTCATTTTTCTCTCTACTTGTATGCTTGTTTTTTTCCATCTCTTCTAAGGGTTTCTAAATCATTTCCAAAGATGAGTCCTGAAGTGGTATCTTTCAGGTTTTTGTATATTATGAAAGGATATTTTAAGTTAACCATATTTTTAACCGTATCTTGTTTTCATCAAGTGACCATGATTGCGATTATCCCTGCCTTCATTCAAAATTTAAAAAGACATAGAATGGTAAAGATAAGCAGCAGAGGTGTTAGAGACAGCAAGAAGTTAGAAGCAAAGGAAACATCCCTAATGCTTTTTTCTCTCCCTCATGATTTTAGTAACACAAAAGGCCTATACTGCTGTGTCCATGCTCAAAGCTGCTAGGAACCTGGCTAGAGGTCTTTATAGAATCACTCCCAGTGACAACAGTTGAAGCTGGCACCCTCTGAGTCCATGACAGGAGACAGTGCAAGTGGTCTAAATTCTGCTTGAACTGAATTATTTACAGGAGAAAAACAGTACACAGGATAGTAAAAATTAGAGCTGTTATTACAGTACGAAAGCTAAAACTCAAGTCAGGCTGGTGAAAAGCTGAATATCTATTCTACTTCAAGTAGCATAGTACATCTATCAAAGTATGTAGTACATTCATAGTACATCTATCAAAGTAGTAAAAGCAGCAAAATAATAATTATTCAGTGTTATTAGTTTATGTTGCAAATAGAACAGATTTTTTGAGATTGTCTACAAGTAGCTTTTGATTAAAAGTTGAGTTGGGATCTAGCCCTTCCTTTTCCTTACTATAAGCCTAGTTGTTCTCTTACTTATGTCATTTGTAGGTTTCAGGATAAAGAGGCCTCATCCCTGGGAGCAACAGTAATTTAAATTTTTTCTGCTATCACTACTTCTGGTAATAAAAACATATGTACACAGGAAAAGTAGGTAAAGCTTACTAATTTATATCAGCCCAGCATATGGATTTAATGTTGCTACTAATCCGGGCTCATATTCTTATATTTGCTGCCTAAGTCTTGACTGCTTCTGGAGTGTGGGCTAGATCTTCAGCCAATGTAAATTGTTGTAAATTGAAAAACCCTTGAAAACAAAGGCTTCTAATGTGTCATTTCCATTTGTTAAGGAAATATTTATGTCTGATGGACATGTATTGATGTTCAGAATATACCAATATTCTGCTAAGGGAGAGTATGACCACTACAATTTTAGTTCTAATTCTAAGACTTCATGAGACTTATTAGTTTGAGACTAACTTAATCTACCATCTGTAGTCCACAGGTATCTTTCAGCCATAATTACAGTACTTTCAAGAAGACCAGTCTATTTGTTTCTAGAAGTATCTTTTTAAAAATAACTTGCATCTCAGAAATTTTTTGGAGAAGCTTGAGTTGCCCATCCACCCCTAATTTAATGCTGTCTGTCAGCTCTGATCTTACTCATTGATGGTATGGACCAATGAGGGAAAGGACAGGATCCCCTCCATATTTATAAAACGAATGAACAACCTCCTTCCTTCTCTCCCCCACCTCCCCAACCCCCCCCCAAAATAAGAATAAACACACCAAACCCACCCTTTGGATTTCCTCTGGGCAGTTCTCTTGAGTAATTTGAGCTTTCTTCTATTTCAGTTGTCATGCCTAAACTATACGCTGGACTTTCTCTCTCTCATAGAGACACATACCTGCCTGTAGACTTTACACAGTTCTTATTAATTAGCACTTCTAAAGATCAGGGTGAGGGCACAAGTTCCTGAAGGAGTCAAAGATCACTCAGCCTTTGGCTAGTATAGACCATTCATGTAAACTGCATAAATGAGAACAGCTTGCCTTTACTTCAGTACATTTCTAGATGTAATTATAAAATTGCCCAATGTAAACCCCCATATGCTTCATAGGTTTGCAAGGTACCTCAGTAACATCCCAGGAATGCTTGTTTCTCCAGTTTTTATAGACCTGCTGGCTGGACCTTCACCTTCCTCATTAGCGAGTTCTTTTGGCACAGTGTTTTAGCTAGCAGAGCTAGACCTGCATTTTCTCTGTCTACATTTTCCTAATGATTTTGAAATCTTTCTGTGGTTAACTGGGGTAGATGAAGATGGCAGTGTCTATCCATTGTCACATGTAGACAAGCATTTCAGTGAGAAAATGTTGCTTACCTTACCTGAGAGGCTTTAAGGCATTTTGCCAGCATGTATTTTGATGACAGCATTTCTTCTTTCTTAGGGTCCATTGCTTCTGTTGTAAACTTAAAGGATTCCAAAGTGCATGGAGAGCTGAGCACACTATGTGTGTGTGCACTGGACTTCCCATGAGGGCTGAGTGGTCTAGAAACTCAAGTTTTCAGGTGATGAGAATGTGCATAGATAACCTATGTCAAAGCATTAAGTTCCAACTTCCTTTAGTAACTAACTTGAAACCTCCAACTTCAAAATTTAGTTGTTATCAGGTAAACGGAACCATGTGTGTGTCTTATTACATCTACAGCTAAGGATGGAAATGTGAGTCAGAGAGAAATATTCGTCCTCATCTTAATCACCCTGTATCTGAAGTGGGAGTAAATGACTCTGAAATTAATCCCACTTTAAAGTTCACTACAGATATGTTAAGGCATAGAAGTGGAAGAGTGGAACCAAGTTTATCAGGAGCATTCCATTCTGTCCTTGTCTGCCTTATAACATGCATCTACTTCATCCCTATGAATGCCCTGTATCACTGCACAGGCCACCTTCTAATTTGGCTATACATGTTGCATGTCCTGCTTGCAAAAATAACCCCTTCAAAAGACTTCAGTAAAGATGTCTTCTTCCATATGCTGTCACCATAAGCCCTGCATGTGACAGAAACTGATTCTGAATCATAGAATCATAGAATAACCAGGTTGGAAGAGACCCACTGGATCATCGAGTCCAACCATTCCTATCAAACACTAAACCATGCCCTTTAGCACCTCGTCCACCCATGCCTTAAACACCTCCAGGGAAGGTGACTCAACCACCTCCCTGGGCAGCCTGTTCCAGTGCCCAATGACCCTTTCTGTGAAGAATTTTTTCCTAATGTCCAGCCTAAATCTCCCCTGGCGCAGCTTGAGGCCATTCCCTCTTGTCCTGTCCCCTGTCACTTGGGAGAAAAGGCCAGCACCCTCCTCTCTACAACCTCCTTTCAGGTGGTTGTAGAGAGCAATGAGGTCTCCCCTCAGCCTCCCCTTCTCCAGGCTAAACAACTCCAGCTCTCTCAGCCGTTCCTCATAAGACCTGTTCTCCAGCCCCTTCACCAGCTTTGTTGCTCTTCTCTGGACTCGCTCCAGAGCCTCAACATCCTTCTTATGGTGAGGGGCCCAGAACTGAACACAGTATTCGAGGAGCAGTCTCACCAGTGCCGAGTACAGAGGGAAAATATCATGGCAGGGGATGGGCAGGATAAACATTTTCCTGGTATAAACAAAACATAAAAGATTTAATGCTTTGAAAAACAAAAGCAAGCTTTCAACTTCTGAAAATCTTCTGGCTTCAGATACAGAAGACAGGCCACAGAAATAATATGCTGATTTAGGAAACCTTGCTCATTAGTTTTACAGCTAAGTTCAGTACTTTTCTGGGTCCAAAATATTTTTGGGAAGCAAATTATGAGCAATACAATTTAATAACCTGATTTCACACTGACAAAAACACAAATAACTGAAAAGTGAGATGTGTGGTCTTTTAAAAGACTAAAAGTTCAATTTATTAGGCTCCTTGGACAGCCAAAATACCAGTAGATGTTTGAGGGGTGGAGTTGGGAAAGAAAATTTGTCTTGTTTTGTGTTTTTTTTTAATATTAGTGGTCAACAAAATTTTGATAGAAATGCTATCATTTTCTTTTCAGTTATTTTAAACCCTCAGAGCAATTTGTGCAACTAAAAATGCAGGCATTGTTAAAAGATGTATCGATCATAATTAAAATTAGTTAATATTCTAAGTTATAAGTTATATTCTAAGTTATAATTCTGAGTAATACTCTAAGTTATAAGTTATATTCAGTTATATAAGTTATATTCTAAGTATTCTTCCTTTACTGCAGAAAGAACTTGAAGAGACAATTTGCAAAGGGTTTTTTTTACAGTTACATCAAACATGGAAGACATTATTACAGGACTCATCACTAAGAGCCACAATAAGGAACTGAGATGTTTCCATCAGAAATTTCATTGCACACTATGACTTGAAGCTGTAGTATTGGTTGCATGGAAGCCAGGATAAGTCCTTTTTTCAATTTACACAGCGTGATGTCTTTTCAGATTATGACTAAATACTATTCTTACAGTACCTACTTAGTGTGACTTACTCCAGTGTATTCATCTTGATTATCCCATTCCCAGGTAATTTTGTCACAGTCTGTTCACAAAGAATGTCAGAAGTTGGCATACGAGGTTTGTAGACTACCCATCTACCCAGTTTGTATCAAGTTGTTTATGTAAGCAGCCTTAATTCTCTTGCAGTAATACACGGGTCTTTCAGGCCTCCATGCTGCCTTGCCAGATTGCTAAGACTCAAGGAATATAGCAGACAATAATATCTTTTGTAAAGATTGATGTAATTATTGTAATTATTCATGGAATTCTATGCTCTATAGTGAAGTTCTAGAGGGCATTTCTAAGCCCACATAAAGTAAAATATTTAATAGAATTTAGTTATGTAGGAATTTTCCAGGAAGGCTACATAATGTTCTTTGACTAAACAGTCCTAATGCTTCACTTTGTGTTACACATTTGGAAAAAATATGATAAAAGGCATAATAAAGTTCAAGCTAATCTGAAATGTAATTTCTTGCCAGGTGGATAAATTCAAGTTAGCAATAGAAGATTGAAACTAGACCTTTATGTCATATGAAAATATAGTAACATCTGGAGACTCCAGTTAAAGGATAATAAGTATGACTCTTTCACTTTAAGTCCTTTTAATACCTAACAATTCCACTTCAATAATTCAAATTAAACCTGTCCATAATGACAGATTGCTTCCTAAGATAAGGCTAGCATGCTTTGTTTGATATGATTTCTTCATCAGTATAGCTCAATTTTATCTTTGATTTAAGTGTAAATTCTTTACAAAATTTAACTTACAATATACTGAGTATACAAATAATCTGCAACAGAATTTCCTTTTAAGTGGAGAACAATCCAGAGATCAAAGGGACATTTAGAATAGATATGGAGAAAAAAATGATTGAAAAAAAAAACTTCAAAATATTTTCCAAGATTTTAAGACATACATAAACTAAGTGTCCTTAAAATAACAACTCAAATTCACATTTTCTTTCATTTTCTGGACTCAGGCGTTTAGAAATAGTAGTGTATCATCCAGCTGGTATAACTTAAAGTTTACTGGCTTTACTTCTCTTTACAGACAGAACTGCTCATGTCACCCATTTTTCCTACTGTGCTCCATTCTTGACAGTGTCAGACTACATATTACTTACTGGCTCCCAGATATGAGACCCTACTCTGTTTTTCTGAACAGTTTTTCATTCTCCTTCCTGCAGATTGCAGAGGCTGTCCACCACTGAACAGGACAGGCTCAGCATGAAAGGATTAGATAATAGAAATAAAATTAGGGGTTAGAAGAGGGCCTGACATTTAGCTTGTAGATTATTAGAGATACATACAAAGCTTAACACACGTAGTTACAGGGTTTGAAAACCAGAGAAGTAAAAGGATCTTGTCAGTAGACCTAGTTTATGAGGCCCAGCAGCATTTTTGGCAAGAAAAAAGGAATGCACGCTGCATAAAATGAGAGGGAAAAAAAGTGCTTTGAGCTGCAAACTAGATTAGTTTTTCATTGTTTGAAAAAGCCATCGTCATATACAACTACAGCTTTTAAAATATCTAGCCTCCTTACAGAATGTCACAATGATCCTGGTTAGTTCTTAAGAAAGAGATCAAAGTCAGATTTTCAGGTCTTGGTGTTCTTGTTCACACTTTGTTCTTTCTGTTCTGTCTTCACAACACTGAACAGAACTCAATTTTCCAAGCAAGTGACAAGAGAACACATTTGTCACTACTTTGTTCTCTTATAAACCCTTGAGTGCACTCCAGAGGAGTAATTTTAAAAAAAATTGCTCACTGACTGCAGTCTTAGGAATCATATTTCTCTTTAGTGGACTGAATTCTCCCCTCATTTATGTTCTTGTAACCAAAACAAACCCATTAAGACATCCTCAGCAGGGTTTAAAACATGCCAGTTGTTTTTTGTGAAGCTACATCACTAGATGCCAGCAGAGAATCTGTCCTACTTGATCTCAATGCTTAATCTGCAAATATACTCTACTTT
Source organism: Phaenicophaeus curvirostris (assembly GCF_032191515.1). Taxonomy (NCBI): domain Eukaryota; kingdom Metazoa; phylum Chordata; class Aves; order Cuculiformes; family Cuculidae; genus Phaenicophaeus; species Phaenicophaeus curvirostris. Next base: position 20,268,251 of record NC_091392.1, read on the forward strand.
CTCTTTTTGATACTGTTTAGTTTTAGTCAACCTATCTGCTATACAAAAGCTTGGCTGATCTGTTGCTGAGAATGGATGCCACTGTGTTTAATTCTATTAGGTTAACTAAACAGCTTTTTAAGAGAACATTGTTTTAATTGTTCCATTAATAAAATCTTAACTAGGCAATATTTATTTTTGTCCAGTAATAATGTTTGCGGGGTTTTTGGTTTTTCCTCTGTTTCTACTTCTGATTTGTTTTCTGATTTGTTTGCTATAGGAAGATATTCCACACAGGAACACAAAATTAGGTGTCCCAAGTATAATAGGCATTTCTGTCAAACAATTAGAACTCTGAGGAGGAACACAGCGAGAAAGAAAAAGAGAAGCATTTTATGTGACAATTGATATAATAGCAGAAAGGTAATTGCCTCTCTATTTACAAGGCAATAAATGGCTCTCAGTGGCTGATGAACATCAAAATCATATGCATTAAACACAGGAGGGCCTTCTCTACTTACCAGACCTTTGAACTTTAAGTTTCGTCTCACAGAAATTAATATAAGTATGAGTTTGATAGGGATTTTTAATTATTATTTTATTGAAATTCATAGTATCTTTACATGTCTCCAGTCACACAGACAGCAAGATGAGAAAATTGGCATGTCATCACAAATGAAACACAGCCAAAGGAGGCGGTGGACTCAGATCAAGTTGATGAGCCGGCCAGACTAAGATTTACAATATAGGTATTTGTCCTAATCTGAATGAAACAGGGCATCCTCATAACGTCAGAAGTGAGAAAGGAATCCTAACTATAGTTATGTGACAAAGGATAGAACTACTTAGAGGTGTCCCCAAGAGAGAAGAGATAAAAATCACACAAAATTATATTCTGGATAAATGCCACACACCGTACTCCATTTCACATTTCAAGTACATTAGCATCCAAATAGATCATGTACAAAGTCCCCATGAGTTGAGATACATGAAGGAGAAATAAAATCTTAGGAGACTTAATAGTTCCCAGCTACTACTGCTTCCAATGTAGAAAAGGCCATCTTGCTTCATATTTACTTAGAGGTAAATCCTCAAAAATTGTATAGAATTCATGCTGCAACTTCAATTCTATAAGGGAGTTGACTTTTATGAAGTGACCAGGCATAGTGAGATTTCAAAAATTGCCACCTGAACAGTATAAAATATAAATTTCAAAGAAAATCAGCCAAGATACACAAAGATGGTGACCACTGTAAACATCTAACCTCTGAAAGTCATGTCTTGCTATTTTGAAACACACTCTAGTTCAACTCTTAAAGGAAGCTGAGGTGAAAACTAACTCATTCTTTCATTCTTAGTTTGTAGCCCTGTCTGCCTTCAGAATTCAGCAATACTTCTTTCAAAATCTTCTGCAAAATGATTAGAGAAAATGAGGACATTTATTTATTCTTTTGTTTGGTTGTTTGTACTTTTTTTATTTAAAAAAAATGGTACCTATATGTTGAGAGTGCCATTATTTATAAAAGTCCATCATGTCTTAAGAAAGATGTTTCTGTTCCTTCACTCCAAAAGTGTACGAAACAACTCCAGTACTTGCAGGAATACACCCAGGCATCATTGTTGCTAGGGCCACAGCTTCAAAACTGCCAGCCATTCCCCGACAAAACAGGCATTCAGCAGCACGTCCATTCACATAATTTGCACGGGGGTTGCTATGGTTTTGTTTTGAAGAGATGAGGAAGGCTAGTAGAAAATCCCTTTTTTGTAAATGACCACAAAGGAGTCTTGCCACCAAACAAACTTTATGCTGCTAACAGCATAGTTTCCTGGGCCTCAGTCCTGTCTGAATGATTCTATAGTTTCTTCCTTCCTGTTAAGATAATGTCCCACAATGCAGTCTTTGAACATCTTGCAGTGGAGACAACTAACTGCATACAGAAATACTTTCTAGCAATCTCCAGTCATTTGCACTTGATCTAGATGAAATATAGTTTCTACTACTGAACCTCTTCCAGCATACCTTGCATGTGTTTCACAAATCCTTTTCAAGCAATATATTGTTAAACTGGATTTTTAATTGCTACTGCATCAGTAGAATCATGAGTTTGGCCATGTAATGCCAGAATTTCAGTTTTTGTAGTGATAAATCAGTCTCTTCTAGCTCTAAACATAGACATATTTTAAAACGTTTCCTTTCTTAACTCCAGTTAGGTAGTCTGAGATATCAAAAACTTATTATATGTTCTAATCTGATTGTGGTTCTCGTACTGCCTGCACTCATGTAAACATGATGTGCTCTGAGATATGAAGAGCTGGATGAAGAGACCACAAGTGTCAATACACACTATTTGCACCCTTAACATTCCTTAGGACCATTTGAGATACTGTAGGTGAAAAAATATCCAGTGGTGCCACCAGGCCTGAAAAGGCATACATTGTCCTGGGTTAAAAACTAGTTGGATAGCCGGGCCCAAAGAGGTGTGGTAAATGGAGTTAAATTCTAGTTTGGTAAATGGTGTTTCATTCTGGTTGGATGGCCGGTTACAAGTGGTGTCCCCCAGGGCTCAGTGCTGGGTCCAGTCCCGTGCCATATATTTATCAATGACCTGGATGAAGGCATTGAGTGCACCCTTAGTGAGTTTGCAGATGACACTAAGCTGGGAGGAAATGTCGATCTGCTGGAGGGTAGGGAGGCTCTGCAAAGGGATCTGAACAGGCTGGACCGCTGGGCTGAGTCCAATGGGATGAGGTTTAACAAGGCCAAATGCCAGGTCCTGCACTTGGGGCACAACAACCCTGTGCAGTGCTACAGACTAGGAGAAGTCTGTCTAGAAAGCTGCCTGGAGTTAGAGGGACCTGGAGATGTTGGTTGACAGCCGACTGAATATGAGCCAGCAGTGTGCCCAGGTGGCCAAGAAGGCCAATGGCATCTTGGCTTGTATCAGAAACGGCGTGACCAGCAGGTCAAGGGAGGTTATTCTCCCTCTGTACTCGGCACTGGTGAGACTGCTCCGTGAATACTGTGTTCAGTTCTGGGCCCCTCACTGCAAGGAGGATGTTGAGGCTCTGGAGTGCGTCCAGAGAAGAGCAACAAAGCTGGTGAGGGGGCTGGAGAACAAGTCTTATGAGGAGCAGCTGAGGGAGATGGGCTTGTTTAGCCTTAAGAAAGGGAAGCTGAGGAGAGACCTTATTGCTCTCTATAACTACCTGAAAGGAGGTTGTAGAGAGGTGGGTGCTGGCCTCTTCTTCCAAGTGACAGGACAAGAGGGAATGGCCTCAAGCTACGCAAGGCGGGGTTTGAACTAGATATCAGGAAAAAATTTTTCACAGGAAGGGTCATTGGGCACTGGAATAGGCTGCCCAGGGAGGCAGTTGAGTCACCAGCCCTGGAGGTATTTAAAAGACAGGCAGATGAGGTACTCAGAGACATGATTTAGTGTTTGATAGGAATGGTTGGACTCAATGATCCAAGAGGTTTTTTTCAGCCTAGTGATTCTATGATTCTATGATATTATATGTAAATCGACAAAGTGCAATTAATATTGCTGTCTACCATTTTTACTTTCTGCAGGCTTGATAATCAGGATCACTGTCTGTGCCTGCATATCTTGAGATAAATCTAATGTTGTTTCCAAACCTCAATATTTCTATTCAGCTCTGAAACCCTAGAGTGCTGTGTCCATTTTTGGAGCAGCAGTACTAGAAACCCACGGCAAACTAGAGTGAGTCCAGTGCAGGACCACCAAGAGAGTCAGAGGCCGGAGCACATAGCATACAAGGGAAAGTTCTGGAAAACCAAATTTTTTTCATGAAGAAGGAGGCTATGTGGATCTTAAGAACAAATGATTCCTGTATCTCACTGTGTCATTAATTACCTATTCAGATGATCTTATAGTTTCCTTCAGTTACCTGTTGAGAAGCTGTAGAGAAAATAGAGCCAGAGTATTCTCTGAGGTGCAGAGTGTTTGAATGAAAGGCAATTGTCACAAGTTGTAACACAGGAAATTCCAATTACATGCTTGGAAAAAGTTTCCCCTTAAGAGTAGTCAAATAGGGGAGGCTGTGAAATCTCTAAATCTCTCTGCTTGGAGAGGTTGAAAACTCATGTGGACAAATCCCTGATTGATTTGGTTTATACTGGCCCTAACTTGTAGTTCAGGTTAGACCAAATAACCATGATAGGTCCCTTCCAACTGAAATAATTCTACAGTTCTGCAGTTCTGTGGCTTACATGATCCCCCTTTGCCTGATAGATCCAGGTCATAGTTGTGTTGAGACCTTGATCCTTCTCCAGCAGTGGCAAAATGGACAAAGCCACACATGGTCAGCCGTGTCCTCCTTGATATATCTGCATTAAGCTGACTGACACCATGCATGAAAAATAGCACTCCAGGTCCATGAGATACTTGATATTCTGTGAATTATTTGCAATCCTCAATACGTTTGGTACACCAAAGTTAAATATAGTATTTGTCATTCATCACTGTTTTCACCCACACATTCATTATTTCACAATCACTCACAGCATTCTTCTGAACATCTGAATTGCATAAATTTTCCATGTATTAATATTTTGATTAACAGTTTAATAAATATGACTCTCTTAAGAATCGGTAGTGAAGCATAAGCATATTATTGTGACCTATACTCTTGCCAAAAAAATAATTTTTCTCTTTAAAAAAATACATGTGTGCCAGAGAGGGAATTATAAAGCTGTGAAAAATGAAACTGTGTAGGTGCTGTTAGCCTCTGAGTCAGCAGCTAACATTTTGCAAAAATTAGCATCCTAAGACTAAGTGCTCCCCCTACGTGTTATGAGTTACCCTTCTGTAAAACTCTGATCCTGATTACTGCAGTCTGACAGTGCCTCAGTGCTCATACAGTTGTAACAAACTGATTCACTGTAAATTAACAAAGTGCATCTAGTCGTGCTGAAGAGACAATGACCGCAAGAGCAACCTCTGTCATGGGTGGGGTAGGAGGAGCTGACAGCACACGTATTATTGCAGAGAGACTAGCAGTTTTCTCTGAGGCTGAAGGTGAAACACCTGCAAGTGGGTCAAATGATTTATTTTATATCTATTATAAGGGAAGTCAACAAACGATCAATAATTAACATGGTTATACAGAAAAAAAGGATATGTTGGGACAATTTCATATTTAGTTTATATGAATTTATTCATGCAGCAGTGACACAGTGTATCAGCAGAGTTGCTGTTTCATTAAGATGGAGAGCTCTTCACTGTCATACAGCATTTATAATAAAAGACCTGTAGTTTTGCTCTCCACTGGCCTTCTGCCAGCCTCAAATATGGTCACAATGCCCTGGAAACTGTGTTTTCTTCTGCACTCAGCTCCTTTGATAGCAGGAAGACGTAGTGACACAGAGCCGTTCTACTCTGAGTGCCTCTGATAAATCCAAACTGTCAGATGCTGCTGGTCAAAGGCAAATAGGACATCAAGGGAAAAAAAAGAAGCACCAAGGGAAAAAGACGGAGTGACATTTTCTGCAGTCCTCTCTCAGTAGTCAGTGTTTCATACTAGTTTAGCTGTTCCCATAACACTGAACAGCAAAAAAGATTGTTTTGCATACAACATGGCCTCTTTTGGTTATTCTTTTGTGTGGAATTGTTTCCATGGCTTTTGAAGATGACTAAAATCTAGCATAAAGATACAATCATATATAAAAGATGGTAATTTTAAGCAACCTTTAAAATGATTAGAAGAAATAATACTGATCCATTGAGTATGATCTGTCAAAGGATGTGGAAAATAATAGCTAGGCCAAAGAATGCCCTTTGAGCTCAAAATATAAAGGAATGACCTAAAAACTTTGATAAGAAACACAAGGAGGACAGATTTGAGGAAAAAAATATTTATAGAATTAAAAGCTACTATTGCTGAACTCACAAGATCACGAGTCAAGCTGTATCTGGGAGTTACTAGCTCTTTGAGGAGGAGGCAGAGGGTTGATGCAAATGCAGAGCCAGAGAAAAATCTGCACAAAGCAGTATTGATTGATTCCTTTGCTGACATCTGTGGCATTTTTAAGTTAGAATACTTATATGGAATATTTTCTCCTACAGAAGCAGAGCTTTGACTCACTGTAAAAAGTGGGAGAGAAATTCTGTGAAGTTTCAGAAAAGAAGTCATCTTTCTATAATGTTCTCATCTGCTAAACCTCTTGTGTCATTGCTGTATTTCATTTTTTTTTCCAGTGGTTTAAATGCAAGGAGTATCGAGTCTCTTTTTATTTTAAAATATACGGTTTTATCCGTAAGGCCAGATCAGGTAGAATGGCCTTTATAGTTCAGTTAAAAGAAGAATATAGAGACAAAAAAAACCAGACTACATAACATCACTGGATAGTGGGAAAGAATCAATTATTCATTCAGAAACATCTAGAACTAGTCAGATGATCTATCTGCATAACAAATAAAGCTGATGATTTGTCCTGTTTTGTTGAATGCATGATTCATGATTATATGATTACTCATGAGGCTCGTGAGAACACGATTTGATCTGATCCAAAAACAGTCTAAGGAGGAGTAGTTGAAACATTTGGACCTTGATTCAAGCATATGTATGTTTTAAAATATGAATAGTCTTATTTATGGAACTCAGTTAATCCTGGTCCTAAAGTTATGCACATTTAAGTGCCTTGCTGGGCAAGAGAGATAAGACACTTGAAATAAGATATATGATAATAAAGCAAATTAGTGCAGATCTGCACAAGATTGTAGTGGCTTGATGGAGTAAAAAATGCATTGATTCAGTCTCTAAATATGTACTATTGGTAGCCAGTAAGACTTGACATACTGCCTGGGCAACTAGGAGACCCACTGGTCTAGGGGAGCCAGCTAGCCAGTCAGCTTAAGTGTCTCAACACAAGATGCCATTTGCTGTAGAATAGGGAATATACAAACAAGTATGATATGGCTCTTGAAATAGGTTTTGCATGTTGAGTGGTGGAAGGACAAAGGAGGGAGCTGTTGAACCGCAGGTGCGGTACTGCAGTGTATCCTGATGTTGCTAAAAGGAAAGTCTCACTGGCCAACCTTCTCTTCTGACATGGACAGATCAATATTCAAGCATGTTGTAACCAAAGAATTTTCAGTGCCTCTCTGCTGGGTTTATGTGGCAAGGGTTTGGTAGCAGGGGGCCTGCAGATGTGGCTTCTGTGAGAGGATACCAGGAGCTTCCCCTATGTCAGACAGAGCCAGTTCCAGACAGTTCCAAGACAGAACCACTGCTGGTCAAATCTGAGCCCATTAGTGATGTTGGTGGTTCCTCTGTGATAAGTTATTTAAGAAAGAGTTAAAAATGCTGTGTAACGCCTGTGGGAGATGAGGAAGATAATAGAGAAACAACTCTACAGACACGAAGGACAGAGAAAAAGGAGTAGAAGGCACCAGAGCAGAATGTCCTCTGCGGACTGTGGAGAAGACCATGGTGACACAGCTTTACCCACTGTAGTCCAAGGAGGACCCCATGCCAGAGCAGGTAGAGGTGTGCTTAAGGAAGCTACCTCCTTTGGAGAGCCTAGGCTACAACAGGCTTTCTACTCTGAACTGTAGCCTGTGGGGGATGCACACTGGAGCAGTCTGTTCTTGATGAACTTTAAGCCATTAGACTCATACTGGAGAAGTTCTTGGAGAACTGCAGCACATAAGACCCACATAAGAACAGTCCGTGAAGGACTGCATCCCACAAGAGGAACCCTATAATGGAGCATGGAAGAAGTCTGAGGAGGAAGCAGTGGCAGAGACAAAGTGTGGTGAACTGACCACATCCCCTCCTCCCCATCCCTCTGCGCTCTTATGGTGGAAGAAGTAGAAGAGTCAGGAATTAAGCTGAGCCTGGGAAGAAAAAGGGCTGAAGGGGTGGTAGTTTAAAAGTTTGAAGTTTTTCTTTCTCTCTATCCTACTCTGAAACTAATGGGCAATAAATTAAATTATTTTTCCCCAAGTTGAATCTATTTTGCCCGTGACAGAAATTGGTGAATCATCTCTCCAGTCTTGTACTGGAAAATTCACAACCAAACACAATACTCCAGGTATGTCACACAGATACTAAGCAGAGAAGAAAGATTAATTAACTTGACCTGCTGGTGACAGCCCTCTTACTGCACCTAGGATGTCATTAATCTTCTTTATTGCAAGGGCACATTTCTGGCTCATTTCAGCTTGCTGTTTGCCAGAATTCCCAGTCCTTTTCTGCAAACCCAGTCAGTCCCCATCCTGAACCAGTTTATAGGGTTATTCCTGGTGCAGGATTTGGCATTTCTCTGTTGAACTTCATGGTATTCCCAATGGCCATTTTCTCCAGCCTTCAGAGGACCCTCTGAATGGCAGCACAGCCTTATGTTGCACCAACCATTACTCATGATTCTGTATCATCTGTAAGGAAGTTGTGGAGAGGAGGGTTCTGGCCTCTTCTCCCAAGTGACAGGGGACAGGACAAGAGGGAATGGCCTCAAGCTCTGCCAGGGGAAGTCTAGGCGGAACATTAGGAAAAATTTTTCACGGAAAAGGTCATTGGGCATTGGAACAGGTTGCCCAGGGAGGTGTGTGAGTTACCTTCCCTGGAGGTGTTTAAGGGACGGGTGGACGAGGCTCTGAGGGGCATGGTTTAGTATTTTATAGAAATGGTTGGACTCGATGATCCAGTGGGTCTCTTCCAACCTGGTGATTCTGTGATTCTGTGATTCCTGAGTGTGCTTTCTGTCTCATTATTGAGGTCGCTGCTGAAGGTGATTACTTGTTCCGGTACTGATTCCTAGGTTATTCCACTGGTGATTGGCCTCCAAGTGGACTATGTGCCTCCTATCATACCTGTTTGGGCCTGGAAATTCAGCCAGTTTTCAGTCCACCTCACTGGCCATTTATCTGTTTGTCAATGGGGATGTTAAGGGAGACAGTGCAATGTAAAAGATGCAATTAGCATGTATGGATATCCATTATGAAATTACTGCTACTGCCAACAACTAAATATAGATCTACTTTATGGCTTTTCTGACAACAGTCTTACTTTTTAATCAGAGAAGAAGCATTCTGGAGTATATCTTGGGACGGCTATAACAAAGGAACTGCAATTTATCTGCTGCACAGTAAATGTACTCTAACACCAGGGAAGATAACAAATAAACCTGGGTCAGATAATTTGTCAGTGTGTACGCAACTGATAGCAAGATATGACTTTACTCCTATCAAACATTAAAAGGTCTGTGAAACCTAATCTGGAGTATCTGACACTTCCTTTGAAAGAAAACTAGTGCAAATGAAACATAAGAAAAATGTGTACTAGCCACAAAGTAACACAACAAATGCAAAGTTTCTAGTAAACTAGAAACAGAAATAGGTAGATGGAACTCTCCTGGCACATTGGAAGACAGTGTTTAATTCTTATAAAATTTATCAGTCATTGCTGCTATTAAACCATGATCCTTTTCAGATCATATGGCTGTTTTTTCTTTACAAAAATGTATTCTTTCTTTATAGGCCTGGTAATTCTCTTGGGGAACGTCTTTTATGACACATTTTTTCCTAATTCTCTGTTTGTCTCCATTACAAACATATACATCACTAGTGACAAACCCAATATAATCTTTCCAGTGTTTGTTTTTGCCATCTGCTTCTTCTTTGAATGGGAGATATGTGATCTTCTTTTGTGTATATTTGATTTTGGATATGAATCATGTATTTTCTCCTGCTTGTGCTGAACATACCTCACCTGATGTATTACCTGTTCTAGTATTATCTAGTTCTATATAATCACATATAATTCTGTGTTAATTAAATTTACATTTTAAATAATATGTTTTAACATGATTTTAGATATTTGGGAGCTTAACCCAGTGTACATCCTTTCATGGTTTATAGTACAAATCAGGATTTCTGTACTTCTTTTTCAATTATACTTTCATATTGCTTTTGTCATTCTTTCCACTGCTTAGAGAAGTTTAAAAATTCTTTGTGATAAGTGAAAGAATATGTCACCTAAAAGTGAGCAACAAAGCAAGAATAGACTTCACACAAAGATTTCATGAATTAAAGTAACTTATTATAGTGAGTGGGTTGGATGACATTTTGATACCAGCAAGGATAGAGCACCAGTATTGTTCATAATAAAGCACTGCAAAGCAATGGGGCTTGGGTGCATAGCTAGATGATGTGTTATCCTGAAAAGCAGAGAGATTATTAAAGTGTAATACCTTTGGTTATGGTGTTCAAGATCTGCCTTGAGCGCAAGAATGAACAAGATATTTGGCTTCATCTACCCTCCCCTGTCTTGCATCATCCATTCCTTTTCACCCTACTTCCTTTACAGTAATCTTTTCCTTAGATGTGTCTCATTACACTTGCTTTTGACCATTTCTTCCTGTTTTAAGGAAATAATATTAATTATGGATGCTGAGGAAACAGACTCACCTAACCTCAATAATATAATTCATAGGGAATTATGTGGCTTCAGAAACTTTTATTAAGATTTAGCCACAGAAGTAGATAGGGGTTCAACTACAGCAGGAAAGACTACTTTGGTTTACGAATCGAAGTTGTTCTGAAAGTAGGAAAAAAATATTGTTACATTGTAAAAATGCCTGCCCATTTTGGTGGGTTGCATTTTTGCAATTTATGAATAGTTTTGTTTGACCATAGCAAGAAGAGATGTCTCCATAGCACTACATATTAAATACCAAAGCATTTCTTAGAGCACAAAATTGATTACTTTTCTGTTTCTGTAATTTTTGCATTAGTATTCTTTATTTCTGTCACTATTTCAGTATCAGATGTACTATTTCTTGCTGGCAAGAACTCTCCTTAAATTAGGATAATGGCAAGTTCAATATGCTGGGGATACTACAGTCTTGAATTTGATTAGTACGCGATTTCTTGAAAAAACACTGAATTCACCTGCTTGCATATCTTTACTTGCAGTCCTTGATCTGGAGGGATCAAAATTTTTTTGACAACCTCTGATCAGTAAAAGAAAATGAAAAAGTCTGACAATATTTTTTTAAGCTTTTTTACTTTTTATTTTTTTTAACAGTAGATCTTTTGATTCACTACCAGAATGATATTCTGCTCCCTTGGCTGTGTAGGTAAATGTAGTTTTGGCTGATCTTCCAGCACCATCTGCTCAAGTGCTTATGTATGTCTGTGTCTACAGGAACCTTTTTTTTTTTTTTCTTTTCCTCCATATTACCTTAACTTTCCTCTTATTCACAGAAATTTTCCATTTATGTACTGATATATTATGCTATATTACACATATACAGTACAGACGTAATGATCAGAAATATGGCTGCCAAGACTCTCTTTATAGTCAAAAGATAAAAATAGGGAATTTTTGTCATATCTCACTCTCATCCTTATGTAAGAACCAAAAATAGATCACATGAATCACAACTTAGAACTTCCTATTTTTCTACAGTGAGTGATTATAAAGGGAGACAAGGATGACTAAGTCAAATACAGTTATCTATTTTGTTTCTGTTCAAAAAAAGTGGCTAATATACATATTACCTTTTCCTACTGACTTTTTTTTAGTGCTGATCTTGTACTCTTTTTGCTCATTCATATATGAAGTATTTTTGAGACAATTCTTTACTACAATTACTATTTTCTTAGTTTTCTATCTTCTTTCTCCCACTGTTCAGGCAGAAGAGGAATAGTGGAACCAACTCTTTCATAGATAAAGTCTTATTTTTTTTAAAGCCTTGCTGATTAAGTAGGAGTTACTTGCTTCAGTTATTGAGATTTTGTCAAGGAGGCTTAGAAGATATCCTACATGAAATCGAGACAATTTTAAACATGCATACCTCACTTGTAGGTGAAGGAGAAGCAAGAGGAAAGATTTGGTGATAAATTTTAGTTGGGATTTAATCCCCCATTTAATTTGCTAGGGCTGAAAGGCGATGATCAGGTAAGAGGCAATAGCAGGAGGCAACAGTAGATTTACAGATTACTTTTGTACAAAGCTCTCATCCACACTGGGTGAGTTAATAGTTTCAGTGTCTTATTCCCAATTTGTTGCCACATTAGCTATCACCAAAAGATAGTGCCACAGGAAAGAAAGCAGTAATTTAGGTCAATATTTTTTATTCGTTTCTTCCCAAAGACATCTCCAAAGACTTTAATTTGAAGACTATTAGTACAATTATTTTAAAAACTCGTTATCTTAGATGTTTCCATATAATATTCGGGCTTTGAGAAAAAGGATGTAATAGACTCCGAATAGCCAGATTGCTATAAATTTCTCCTCACAGTACAATACAAGCAGTGTGCGGGAGTATTTAGCTGTTCACAGTGTATCATGCTGCCACTAAATACACAGAAGGTCCAGGACAGAAATGATCTTACGTTTAACCACATTGCAAGGTAAAATATGGCTACACAGGAGTGCATTCACAAAAATAGATTAAATCCTTGGTAAAAAAAATAATAAATAAAAGGTACAAGTTGTACATGAGTCCAATGAGGGCCTGTTGCCCCAGAATCCCAGAATTAAGGAGTATTGTCAAAACGTATGTCTCTGAAAACAATCTCAAATACTATCCATTCTCAGTGGCAAGTATCTTGTCTAGCTTGTAGCTTGCAAGTTCTCAGGCTTACAGAAATTTGATTACTGTAGAGTAAATCAAATCTATGAACTCTCTAATTATGGCTTCTGATGACTGTAAGAATTGTGGATAACAGCCCTCAGAAATTTTAAAGTTCATAGGATTAGTTCTATAAACCTCATATGAGTAAGATTTTAATTAGAACTCTTGTTGGATTTGTTCAACTTCAGGCAGGAAATTATGAGATATGGCACCTCAGAGATGAGCCCCATTCCTAATATAGCATTCTTTCACTCATTAATCACTTAGCTTTAAGCAGTCAATATTTATTGAATAATGAAAAAAAAAAATCAAAAAGCATACTGATAAAACTTATAATAGCCTAAAAGTAAGTGCTGTGAAGTATATGGTGAGTATCTCACAACTATACTGTTAAAATGGTGTGTGTACTTGTCTAACAGGGGCAGTAACTCCTCCTTTAATGACCTCAGTTTCTTTCCTGCAGGCAGGCAATAGAACTGCAGCTATCCCAATTGAAATAGTGTATGTGAAAGTTAAAGCTGCTCTAAAGTTATCTTAAGAGCTGCAATTACATAAAACATACTAAAGCAGACTGTTCAAATGCACTTAGTTGGATTTTGATTTTGGTTTTCCTATGGAGAAAATATAGGACAAGTTCTATAGAGCAGTATAAATTGCATATACAATTATATATTTCAAATAACAATATATACTGAGATTTTGTGATTGACAGTAGCCCTGCAGAGAAGGACTTGGGGGTGCTGGTTGATGAGAAGCTCAACATGAACTGGCAATTCACACTGGTAGCCCAGAAGGCCAAAAATATCCTGGGCTGCAGCAAAAGAATCTGCCCCTCTACTCTGCTCTTGTGAGACCTGAACATTGCCTGTATTGTGTCCAGTTCTGGAATAATTAACATAAGAAGGATATGGAACTGTTGGAACAGGTCCAGAGGATGGCCACAAAGATAATCAGAGGGCTGGGGCTCCTCTGCTGTGAGGACAGGTTGAGAGAGTTGGAGTTGTTCAGCCTGAAGAAGGGAAGGCTCCAAGGAGACCTTATAGCAACCTTTCAGTACCTGAAGGAGTCTATAGGAAAGCTGGAGAGGGACTTTTTACAAGGACGTGAAGTGATAGGACTAGGGGGAATGCCTATAAAATGGAGAGGGGAAGATATAGATTAGACATAAGGAAGAAATTCTTCATGCTGAGGGTGGTGAGCCACTGGAGCAGGTTGTCCGGGGAAGAAGTGGATGTCCCCTCCCTGGATGTGTTCAAGGCCAGGTTGGATGGGGCCTTGAGCAGCCTGATATATTGGGATGTCCTTGTCCATGGCAGGGGGGTTGGAACTGGATGACCTTTAAGGCCCCTTCCAACCCAAACTATTCTATTATTCTATGATTTTAATATAATGGTAATATTTTCTTATAATAGATATACTATATTTAGATAAAGAAATAAATATTTTATTTATATGTTAAATGACCTCTAATATACTTAAGTATATATATGGAAAATACAATTAAAAAAATATTTTCTGAATAAATATGCTAGTATAAATTATTGTGTAACTCCAGTCTTTGTTGAAGACAGATTACATATGAATCTGAATTAGCTTTAAAATTAACTTTATGTGAAATGATATTAAGTTCATCAATGTTGCTATGACTGAAAAAGTAGTATAATTCTTTTCTTTAAGGAAGTATTTAGGAAAACTAACAGAAAACCCTAGGGAGTAGGGAGGATTCAGCAGTGATTTTACTTTGCAATTTGGCAATTCACCCTTACCAGAAGAACAAAGACTAATGGCCAGGAACATTAAAATCCCAAGATGAAGGACGTTTAAAGCATTCAGGTTTAAACCATAACACATCACAGAACTCAGTCCAGATGACATGTATAGTGTACATGTATTGACAATATATGTTTAATATATTTTGTGTATATTGGCTTGGATTGATTTGCAAAGGAAGGAGATACTGAAGGAATGAGAGAGAAAAATTTAAGAAGAAAATGAAGGAGAGGGAAAGGAACAAGGAAGAAAAGACACAAATTTTAAAAAAAAAAAGAGTAGAGAGGGGAAAAAGAAAAGAAAAAAAGGAAGAAAGAAGAGATTATGTAGTATAGAGGGTAAAAGACATATAGAAGAAAAAAATAATCTAGAAATCATCAGTGAAACAAGAAGGGAGAGGAGGGCAAGAGCCATGAGCAAAAAATGAAGCAAAATGAGGAAGAAAAGATTGCTGAGATCACAGTCCCAGCAACCTGTGAATTTTGAATGGGTACCAGCCAGCTGCTGGGATAGGGCCAATGCATTGCTTGGCTAAATGAAAAGCAGTTGGCATCCTGATATTTTACATGTGATGAGCATCCAATATGTGGCACTTGATTGTATGCCAGGAGAATGCTATTGTTTAAAATCTCAAGCAGCCAATCAGGATACTCAGTGACTACTTTCTTTTATCTTTAACTGTATGTCCTGCACCAAAGCATACTTAATCCAGCGGCACATGGATTTAGATGGAACAAAATACAGACTGTTTAAAACAAAATCAGTCTGTAAAACATAAATTCCACTTCAAGCAGAAACCTTTCTCTTGGATCAAAGAGCTGTACTCATTCCATATTTTTTATTCTTTAACAAAACATTAGGATCAGTCAGGAACCATATTTATTTAATTACATGTTTATCTGATAGCCTCTAGGCAGACGTGACTATCAGAGATGGCACCAGAAGTACACCACTTTTATTTGGCAAGCTCTGACTTTATGATATTACAGCACTAATCCATTCTATTATTCTAGCATTGAGAGCAGTCTCTAATCAATAAGGAAGATACGGTTTTATCTTAGCTATCATTCCTTTACTAGTGAGCATATTTTTTTTCAAGGAGTAATACTTGTGTCTTTGCAATATATGGTTAGGAATGGTGCAGTTGTTCTATCCTTCTTAATACTACTATTTATTCTGAGCCAGGTTTAAAGCGATGCTTGTAAAATCTCACTTTTCTAGGTCTCTTTGTAATCTACCTTCTGATCAGTAAGAGCTGGAATTTGAGAAAATGCTGCATCTAGGAATAAAAGGAGATAAGCAACAGTAGGGTGAGGTGTTTTAATTTCCCCTTCCTTTCTTCTCAGTACTGATACAAATTTTATCACTTGCAATCTCTTGAACCTTTGTTGTGCTAAAAGGACATGTATCAGTGTCTGAATATAAACGTCTGCAGAGAGTTCAAAACCAGAAAGATGATCTATGACTCCATAGTTACAGCTCTGATAGAGTCTAATTTGATAATACAGTCTTTTGTTTCTTTTGACTTTACACAAGGACCTATGAGTACTCACCTCTGTTTCTGTGTTCCAGATACATTGCAAATACATTCATGAGCATTTATCAGAAAAATTATTCACATGAGAAAGGCTGCTACATTGAAAACTAGTGGACTCTTCAAAATACTATTTTGGTTTCAGAATATATCTGTAATGGGAATGTTCCATGCAGAAATAGTCAAGCTATTGAATAGTAGGAACAATCCAAATGGGATAACACATGCTTTGTCCTGCACTGGCCAATTCACTAGTCTTCTGTATGGACTTTCCAATGCTTGCTTAGGGTTAAGAACAACATTGTAAAATTGATGAATTATTCAAGTAAGAAAAGATTTTGCCACTCACTTATTTCACGAGTTTTACATAAGGTCACACACTACCAGGTCAAACTTCGCTGCTGCTGACTCTCTACAAATTTGTGTTAAATTGATACTATCATGAAGCCAGTCTCCTTTTTCCTTGTAGCACACGGATTCAAGGATGTTCACATGTAAGATTTTCATCCAAGTCTCTGTACACAGCATGAGGTATAAATGTGAAGAAGTTTATACAAGCACTTTGTATATGGCAGAGGAAGACTAGCCTTACTTCCACAAGCATTCTGAAATGACGATGTAGTCACTGGAATTTTATCTCTAGTATTCTCTACTTTTACCAAAAGTCCTGATTGCACACCCAGAACTGACATTAGGCCCTACTCTGTCTTGCTGTATGTAAGTCTCTTACTCTGAGCTTACGGCACACTGAATAAAATCCCATAAAACGATAAATATATTCATCTAAAACATAGGGTTAATGTTGTTGCCATAAGGAAAGAGTCTCTTTCTTCATGCTAGGCTCATGATTTGAGTAATTTTTCATCTATTGTACAATATGATGAAATAAATTGTATTCTCAGTTTTAACCTCCAAAGAGAATTAAAACAAACCTAGAGAGTTCAGATGTTTTCTACATTTTTAAGGATGTTTTCTAATATTTTGTTTAATAAGAATGGGCACATTAGAATTGGGCCTTTTAAAGTACAAAATAAGGCAGTGTAAGGAAGGTGATGACGATATTCCAATGAACATTGGCCATAGTTTCTATGAGCTCATTATTCTGCAGAAAATTAAGCAACTGTATTTCATACCACAAGCCTTGCTTTAAAACGCACAGTGTTTTTATTCCTCCAGTGACTCTGATAAAGGTACTACACTACGGTTGCTGCAAGCATGTGACCACAACAAAAGTCTTGTATGACTCCCAGGGGCAGTTCAGCATGAGTAAGCAATTCCTAGCACCGTCCAAAGCTGCATTCCAGTAAGAGATTATGGCTTTTGTATAGCCTCATGATTCCTGCCATTTCCTGTCCCAAACAGAAACATCATTGTAATTATTTCCTCTACATTAGGAGACTTAATGACTATCACACCTAACATTTTAACATTTCTTAGAAATAAGAATCTATTTTCCAGGACATTTTCTATTTTGGTCCTGGGTGGTGATGAACATGTGCTGAATTTTATAATAGGCTCCAGATAAACTAACTGAGAGCTTCATTCAATCCAGAGTGTTGCAGTACATTTGGAAACAAAACAAAGTGTTTCCAAGAAGTATGTGCTTTTACTAATCATAAATAACCCAATTCACTAAGTGCTTTACAGGGAAACAGTACGAAGACATGAATTTCCTCCCAGTGGACACACAAGATTTCTCAATCTGTGGTCCAAGCCTGAAAGAAAACTTAAGTTTAAATCTCTTAGCAATAGCTATTTTTTTTAAAGAACCTTCACAAGAAGAGCAGCATCCGGTCCCTTCCACACCTTTTAAACTAAAAAATAAAAAAGGAAAAGAAGTCCAGACAGTTTTAGTATACGCTGACAGCTCAGTTCATGTCAGACTATGGTCTGTTTCAGTAAGCTTGAGCTTGCTGAAGAAATAGCAGACAATTTCCCAACTCAGAAGCAGAATAGCTTTGTAAGCGTGGGATGAGCCTGCTAAAGCAGAGTGTCACAGTACTGCTGCCGTGCTTCTTCCAGAGCCGTGCTGGTTTGTCTACATTGAGTTATATCCTTCTGTATAAATACATATGACTTGTCTGAACACTGTATACTGTAAATGTAGCAAGAGAATGTGAAAGCTGTCCTAGCCATGGTTAAAGTATCACTCCTGTGTGGACATGAAGTCTAATTTACATAATATTTAATGTCACCTTTTATTGACACCATCTTATGCTTCTGATGTAGAGTCTGAAACAGCATAATGCTCATCAATTAGGAGCCATAGCGTTTCTGTCCAGATGCTGTCAAAGAAGCTTTCTGCATATCTTCCTATCTGTAGGTCAGAAAATACTGAACAATTGACTTAACCATTTCAAATATATCTCTCTCAATCTACATCCTTCTACCCTTCAGAGAAGAAAAGTTTGCAGATGAATTTCCATAAGTGACTGCTTGTATACGCCTTCCAGATACCTGCAAATTTCAAACTATGGCCTAACTGTAACCCTTTGTTTATCTTGCCTCCAAGATGTACTTCAGAAGAGCCAGCCTGCAGTGCCAGTTCAACTTTGACAGGCATAGAAATGTACCCCCAAATATTTCAGATCTTTCTTCCTCAGGAGCCCAAATGGAAAGCTGACCTGAAGATAGTTCATGTTACACAAACTACCAGAAACTTTGTTGTAGAGTGTTTTCTGTAAATGGATGGTCAAAAACTAAGAAATCAACTCTAACATTTTTTTATTTGTTGACCCAATGAGGTTTCTCTGTCCCTGCAAGCACTCAATGCTGTCTGGATTAAACTAATTTAGTAGAGTCGCAAGCTATTAAAGAGGGGTTTGTACCTCTTCTTTTTCCTCTGCACATGTCTAAATAGATGCTATTTCCTTTTTGCTAGATTTATCACAAATCTAGATGATAATATACCAGGATTTTTTTTCTTGATAG
Organism: Phaenicophaeus curvirostris; assembly: GCF_032191515.1. Lineage (NCBI taxonomy): Eukaryota > Metazoa > Chordata > Aves > Cuculiformes > Cuculidae > Phaenicophaeus > Phaenicophaeus curvirostris. Next base: position 20,287,069 of record NC_091392.1, read on the forward strand.
CTTGGCAAGGTTTTATGCTCATTTGCTTTGTGGTTTGGATTTTTTTGATGTGTTTTTTCATTGTTTTTGTTTTAGTTTGGTTCAATATTTTTACGTAATAGACACATATTTTTTCTTGCTATTAATCTTTTACAATATGGTAATAACATTCCAAGTGGAACTAAGGATCAGTATATCAGGGTCTGTATATTTTTTGAGAAAGGAATTATAATTTCTCCTATTCTGTTTATTGCAGAGAGTAGCTTAGCACAAACCTATGGAATGCCTGACATAATGTGATCCCAGGCTATGTGTGGAGTCCCATATGTTATTAAATAATGGTAATATGTTAAATGCTTGTCAGGGATAAAGAGGTGAAGGTGCAGATAGAGGTCGGTTGCAGACGCATACAGCCAGTTGCAATCATGACAGATGTCTTTGGGAAGCTATTGAAGAGCTCTAAATGTGGAGCCAGACACACCAGTTTAATCCAATAACAGATTTTAAGGGTGGTTGATATGACATTTTGGAGAGTTGCCAAGAAGTGCCTGATGGTTGTGTTGGACTCTTCCAGGTTCAGAAGCAGCTCAGTTTCATTTCCAAATGGGTTGCATTTAACTTCTTTCCACAGTCATAGAATGGTGGCAGGATGGAGAGGGAGGCTGCCGAGTCTTATCTTGAGTTCTAGTCCTAATATTGATGCTCCTGTTCCATTTTTCAGCACAGGAACTATTTATAAAACACATATTAATCACACAGAGTGGACTGACTAATTAAATTGTCAGTAGGTTTCTGTAATTAGACAATGTTTGGGAAACATTTCAAATATGAATAGAACTGCACTGATGCTAGAATTATCAGTCATTTGATCCTGTGAGCTCAAGAAATGACCGTAATACACACCCCTAGTAATTTTCCTTTAAGCATCTGTGTAGTCACCTTTGCTTCAATAGCACTTGGTGAGTTCTAGTCAGGCATTTACACCAACCTGCTAGCTTTGACATACTTTATTTGCCTCTTTTCATCACTGGTCTCTTCTTATCCATTCCTCTTCTCTCATTTGCATATATAACAAGTGGGAAACAGGTCTTGAATAGTTTAAATGGACTTGTGATCTGGCAAGAGAAATCTAGACATTGAAAAGAAGCTGTTAACATCAAAGAACAACAACAGTCTGAACCCTGGCCCTGCAGGACGGAATGATTGTTGAGCAGGACAGCCTCATCGTGTTCGAAGTACTGTTTCAATATTCCTCACGCAGGCAAAATTGCTGCTCTAAGCAACAGAAATTTCCTTAAAGGGAAAATATTCCTAACAATATATTTTTGAACCCCTGATGCTGAGAGTTAGTGACTGATACATTTTTATGAACCCTTTTTAGTCTGGAAATAGTAGTTTTTGCAGGTGTATTTTTATTTAGACATGTGTGAGGGTGGTTAATTTAAAAATGTACCTAAACCCATATGAAAAACTAACTTTCTTCTAATGTAGTGTCAGGATTTTGATAGTGCAGTGTTTGTACTGAGATGCAGGTGATTATTTTTATATGGCTAGAGGAAGCAAGGTTTGGTTTTAACTTTGTAAAAACATAATGAAATTGCATTGCTGCATGAAGCAGTATTCATGATTATCAACAGCAGAAGTGTGGGAAAAATTCTTGCTTTCTCTGTCTTTTTCACTAAACTGTTACTTCAGCATCTGAGTCCTGTAGACCTATTGAGCATTATTCCTGAATTAGACAATGTATATATAGATTTACAAATTGTATACACATAGAAGAGCAGAGCGACTAGCTGCTTCTTTTCCTGATTAAGATCTTTTCACACTATTATGGACAGTATGATAGCCATTATTTGGAAAAGCTGTCACACTGAAAGAAAAATAGATAATTACTTTTAGGAAAAAGTGTTAGAAGTTGCTTAGTCCAGTAACCAAATGCAGAAAAGTTCTAAATTCACAGGTCCAAACAGTAGTGAGGTTGAGCATGAATTCCTAATAGGCACACACACTCACACAAGCCACAACATGGACAGAAAATGCACTCACAAACAGTGCCAATCTTACCCTGTTTCCATCTCTGGCTAATGAGGAGGAAGGTCAATTAGTGAAGCAAATATACCTATACAGGCTGATAGAACAGTCTCCTTTTATCCCTGATACTGTTTTCCCATGCTTATTCCTCCCTAAACCACCTTGATTCTTCCCTTTCCCCACCTTTGGCTCATTTCTCCAAATATGTCATGGCTTATGCATAATGCTTTTGCACTGTATCCCCTGTACGCAGTAGCCCCCACCCCCAGTCTATAATGTTTCCCACAAGGAAAGCCTCTCCTTTTTACTTGAACTGGGGGCGAGTGTCATCCCCGGACCACAGGGCTGATCACCTTCTCGCAGTAGCCCTGGGATGAGTCAGGCTAGGGGCTGCTGATGATGTTCTTGGGGTTCCCTACCTGTCATTGTTCCTTTGGGCTCCTTTGTGTTCATGGAGATGAACAATGTGTAATCAAACCAATGTAAAAGAAGGATTTCTGATGGAGATAAAGATGATTTTCTATATTCCTGAGGGGAAGAGGAAGGAAGATGGATCAGTATTTACATCCTTACTTATTAAGTAGCTTGTCGAATTCCTAGTTCAAACTAATTCACCTGCTTCAGCTCGCTAGTACTCATCTTTTCAGGCTTGGAGAGGCAAGGAAGGGGTAGGTCAGACATCCAACAGTGAAGATATTTAAACAATGAAATAAACGTTCAAGGAAAACTGCAAAATGCCATCTGAGGTTTTTAAAGAATACACTGAACAAGTACCTATGAAAAATGGCAGAGTAATGTGATTCTGTCTTGGTGGAACTGGGCAGACTAGATAACATCTTGTAATATCTTATTGAATTCTGTTAATTCAATCATATATTCAATGAATATTATTTATAGCTTTAATTTCATTTTAATGTAATTTAAAATGTCATTTTTAGAGGACAAGAATTGTAATGTAACATTTATGAATATTTTTACTTAGACATATAATTTTGTCCCTAAGGTGTTAACAAAAAAATCTAAAGAAAATTTAGATTACGTTCAAAAAACATATTTCAAAAAAAAAATTTTAAAAGATTACCTCACTCAGTGTGTGGACATGATATATGCAATAAGGTCAAGGAAGAAGCTAATGGTGTTATTTCATCTGCCACAATACCACGTTATTCTGTATAAAATTATTTGAACCCAAACTCAGCCTTTTCTGTTCTACCAAGTTTTCCAGAAAATACTTATCGCAGACAAAACCAAGGAATTGTCTTAACATTGCCATCCTCCCTTAATGGCATTGTTTACACTAAATCAGTTATCCATATTTTAAGTATTAAAGGTATTGATGTTATTACATAGCTTCATTTCTAAAGAGCAGAGATGGTGCTTTTATAATTAAGACACAGTTTGGGAAGCCAAGACACTCCTTTATCCTGTTCTTTACTCTGCCATAAACTCCTTATGCAATTTTTGCCAGATCAACAGCCTTCTTTCTTGTCTGCCTTGTTTTCTCCTTCTCCTTCTGGAAAGTGGAAACAAGATGCAGTGAGTACAACAGTTAGCAACAAAATAAAGCCACAACACCAATGTTATGATAACACACACGTTACCATTTGCATCACTAACTAGCAGTGGCATAACTGGTGTACAGATATATAATGAAGGAAAGTCCACACCCTAGATAATTTATGTCATTTGATAAGAGTATGAGTCAGATGGGAAACAGAAGCACTTGCATAGCAAATCTGTGGCAGAAATGAGACCATATTTTTTAAATGATGGTCTAAACCCTAGGAAGTTTAAGTGATCTGATTAAAGAGACTGAAATGACTTATGAAAGCAGGAAGAGAAAGTCAGGTGATCTGAGAACATCTTCAGACAGCACTGTTAGTTAAGAACATTTTTTTAAAAAAATATTAAACATCTGTATTGTCTTTTGCATTGTTATTTTTTTTAATTGTACCAGTGTCACAGTTTACCCCTGACATGAGTAATATTGGCAGCTAAATTCATGCAACTGAACCCCGTAATCCCAACCCTCTCTTCCTTAGGGAAAGGGGGAAGGAAAATGAGAGGAAAAAGGCTTAAAGGTTGGAAACTAAAGATACAACTTTAATGAAATTATAACAATAGTAATGAAAATAATTAGAAAGTAATAAAACATACAAATATATGAGATCATGCCCCCAACCCACCCCTCAATGACTATACGTCGCCACAAATACTGTAGAGCAGACAAGAAGGAATAGGTCCACGGCTAGAAGAGAGATAGACTCGGGAACTGGATTCAAGAACACACAGATCTGGGATCAGGAACAAACAGACCAATGAGTTCCTCAATGGACTCTGTCCATTGCAGAAGATAGGAAAGACCCTTGTGATCTCCCAGTTTTATGCCAAGTATGATATATATGGGATGAACTACTCTGTTGGTCAGTTTAGGGTCACCTGTCCTGTCAGCCCCTCCATGCAGGTGTGGCTTTATCTCTGCCAGCTCGAGGATGGCCTTGGTTACTCTATGAATAAGTATAGGCATTGGCCTTTCTGCATACCAATGTTCCATGTTATCCCTTCTAGAGAGAAACTGTACGAAAAACATGCAGTTAGCTTTCATAAAATTATTTACTTAGGTAAGACTGAGTTAGAGTCACAAAACTGACTCTAACTTAACTCAGACCACAGTAACCAGCTATTTTAGGTTTATTATTTTGTCTGCTGTATTTTTATTTCATTATGGCACTCTTAATTATTTAAAAGAATATTCTGTTTTAATAGAAATAATAGAAATAGCATAGCTTCAATAGAAATAGTCAATAGAAATTTTCATTGTACTTTATTTTTACAGCACGTGTTGTTTTTTAATTTCAATATATTTCATTCTGAGTGTAAGACAAATATATCCCATCCTCTGCTTTTAACCATTTTCATATACAAAATCAATTTTTCCCAATCTTCTACATAAAGGTAATATCTGAGCATAGTTTACTAATCCATAGAAAATAAATCCTTTTTATTAATTATGCAGAACTTTGAGTCTATTTATAGCTAGATTTATTGAATTTTAAAAAAATCTTTGTGGTTTTTTTTTTTTTTTTACTTGTAGTGATATCTTTCCTCATTGGATTCATCTGACATCTTCATCATCATAATGCTTCTATGCATCTCTTACTTTTGCCTTATTTTCTGCTTTTTGAACTCGAAAAGCTCTTTTCATGTAATTCCTTCTCCTTTTTCTGAGCTTCTTTTTGCCCCTAAACACTCTTCATTTTCTTGTGCATCACACAGTCTTCTCCCTCTTTCCAATGCTTATGTAGATGTATCTTCCAAAAAGTGTTTAAGAAATTATGGTTTTTAATTCCTAAAGCTTACAATCATCTTTACACTTGATAATCTTCTGCTTGATTAGGCTTCAATGCACTGTCTTTTAAATATTTTTAAATTCACATTTCCCTTCAAATGATCAGTGTTGAGCTATATTTTGGGGTTTTATTTTGTTTTATCTTTAGTAATTGACGTGACAAACATAATGGGTGAAAACCCAGCCAAGATTAACAAGTTTTGCAATTGATTTAATTTATCTACCCTGTCAAAAATAAATAAACAAAATTATGATATTCTGATCTCCAACTGCATGAATAAGATGAGTTGCAATTACTCCTGGTACAGATCAGTATGAAATCAGTGTCAGGCTTGGTACTCTAACTAGTCTTGTTGCACCTTTGTTGTACTTGAAAGCAAAACTCCAGATCTAATTTCTGTTCTATAAGATATAGAGGAATCATCTGTCAAATAACATAACATAACATAACATAACATAACATAACATAACATAACATAACATAACATAATCTACAGACAGAGGTTGAATTTAGATCCTGTCATGCAAACTGGAACTACTGTCCCTATACAGAAGATTCTTTGGCATCTGTAATAGGTTCTTATACATAAGAGAGAGACACAAAATATTTCTTTAAAAGTTTGCATCAGAGTTGCTGTAGGCTGGAGCACCATACCAAGCCTTTCAGTTACCGTGGGTGGATTTGCCTTGTTCAACAGCCAAACTCCCACTCAGCTGCTTATTCACTCCCCCTCTTCAGAGGGACAGGGGGAGGACGTAAGATGTCAAATCTCATAGGTCAGGATAAAGGCAGGGACAGGAATCACCAGTTACCATCACAGGAAAAGCAGACTCAGCTCAGGGAATATTAGCTTAATTTATTGAAAGAGATGTTTGGTTTGTAAGGCACAAAGATAAACATTAAACTAAAACTTTCTTCCGTCTTCCAAGCTCAGCTTCACTCCTTCCCTCCTGACTCCACTATACGCCCTGAGGAGTGCATGGGATTGGGGAATGGAGTTTGTGGTCTGTCTGTAACACTTTGTCTGTACTACTCCTTCCCTCCCATTCTTTTCCCATGCTGTAGTGTGAGCTCTTCCATGAGCTACTGTTCTTAAAGATAATCCTGCTCTAGTGTGGACTCTCCATAGGTTTCTGTTCTTTCAGGAAACATTTGCCTACTCCACCAGCTCCAGGTGGAGTACTACTCTCTACTCCAAAGCCTGAAGCATCTTGTCCCTATCCTTCTTCCCTGACCTTGGAGAGAGTTTGCAGAGTTCTTTCTTATGCTTATTTTTGCCTTCCTTTGCCTCTGTGGCACTTCTTTTGCCCCTTTTAAATACTTTTTCACCATCACCTCGGCTGTTGGGCTCAGCCTGTTGTTGATTGGCTGGATCCAGACACAACTGGTTGTGTTGGGCATGGAGCAGCCCTAGACTGATCACAGAGCTGCCCTGCAGCTCCGAATGCCAGTAACTGGAGACGTACATGCAGTACAGACAGTCAAACCTCATTCTGCTGTGCTGTCTTAGAAATGAAACATTCCCACTTCACTGCTGTCAGTATTTAAATTTGGATGTAATTTTCAGAAACTCAGAAGTATTAACATGTGGATAAAGAATGTGTAAAATTGTGAGTGTATTTTTTTAATTCCCAAACATTTTCCCATTTTTCTTAATTGTTCTTGAATCACTTAAGAACTTTTAGCAGTTAAATAAAACAACTGCACTTGTTTGTAGTCTTCAGAAAGAAATCTTTTTACAATCTTTATTTTTTCAGTGTTCTCATTAAGTGTCCATAAGGAGGGTGGGCACCTGAGCCACTTTTCCTCTCAGATTAGTACAGAAAGCAGATAAACCCCTCTGCTGAATGTCAGCAAAATTGTAGGCATTATGTAAGACATTGGTTGAAACGAACTGTCTCAGGAAAATCTTTGAGGAACCACCCAGCTGTACACTGCAGGAGCCAAGTATAACTCACAATGAAACTTGGCTTGTCATAGAAAGAGTATTCCAACAATTGTAATGCATGAGGCCTCAAGACACCTCTCTGCGCAACTTTTATCTTTTCAACCCATATATCACTAGAAATACTTACTGTAAACAAAATCTTCTTTCATCTGTGTTTTCTTGAAAAGATGCTTAAAGTAATGCATTTAGGGTCACAGTTGTCCAAATAACGCAGAAAATATTCTAAATCCCAACATGAGGAAACTTTGTATCAGCCAGTACAAACTTCACACAAAATGGAAAAACGTGCAGAATTCTCTTGGGATTTTCTTTTACAATTAAATCTTCCTACAGTCAAAGAAGATACATGAGTGCCTGGTGTCTCCAATTTTTTTTTTCATTTTTCCAAAGAAATATATCTTTGAACTTGTACCTGGAAAAACTTTGCCATGTCACATTATTGAAACAATTACTAAATTCATCAGTGTATAAGAATGAATCTCCTGCTGACATTTTATCATTTATTTCATAAGATTTTTTGTGACAGAGAATTTGGTTGTCAGTATAGATTTGTAGAGAAATGGAAGGAAAAAAAAGGAGAAGAGTATATGGGAACGGTCTGAAAGCGGTGGGAAGTTTAAAAAAGTATAAATCCAAAATTAAAAAGGTGTTGCTGCTAAATATGCCCAAAAGCCTTCATTTGTTTGAATTTAGAAGGTTTTAGAATATAAGCAAAGAAATCAATACAGTGGAGAAAAAAACCTACTGCAGTAGTTTTCACTTCACCTCTACTTGTTCTGACCACTGCCATAAAATCCTGACAATGCCTTAAGTTTAAAAATAGTCAAGCTTTTAATCGCAAAGCTTGAATGCTATGTTTAGTTTTCTATCAAATGATGCCTTCAGGGACTAGTGTCACTTCATTTATTATTTGCTGCAGTTTACCATGTGCAACAAATGGGTTTACTTTATTTACAGCTCCATACCCTGTAACTGTTCATTATGAAAGGAAACCAGGGGCCCTAACAGCTTGAGAGATACTCCTGTTTGGGCTACCATAGCAACGAGTATGTGTATTAAAGTATAGGTCACATGGCTTAGTTTTCTAAGGCTAATTAATTTCACTAATTATGGCCTCATACCAGCTGCAGAATGTGTTGGTGACCTAGCGAAATCCACTGTGGACAATTCTTTTCCACACTGCGGTGGTATGACCTCACCATGTGTAAATATTAATGTCATTATGAGAATTCCATACAGTATGTACAGAAAACAAATGCTGCTGCATTATGACAGACTGGACAATGGGGCCTTGAAGATGTTTAATGTAAATATTTAAATCTTCTTTATTGCTTTCTCTATCATCTGTCAGCATTAAATAGGTTATAAAGAGCTGAGTAGTTAAGCTTAAAAGATTGTCATTGAAAGGTTTAATTCACCAGCTTTACAAAGGATTTATGAAGCACCTACCACTTAAGACAATGCAGACATATACGTAAATATATATTTAATATAGTAGTATCTACTGAGCAAATAAAAACTAGCTAGCTCCAGCTGTTTTATTTTTTAAAAGTTGCAAAAATAATACTTAAATGAAAATAAAAAATATTTTATGTCGCAGATGGCATTGACTATATTACAATTTAGAAGATCCTATGTCTTACTTCTTTGTCAGTAGAATTGAGTTAATTTTAGCCCTTCACCACATATGCAGTTTGATCTGTGTTTTAATAGAAAAGCAGGTGTCTACCTAGGCTTTGGGGAGCAATTAACAATTCATTTTGTACAAAACCACAGTGTCTCTCTGGCAAATCTAATTGAAGTAAATAAGACATTTTCAATCAGCTAAGAGAAGGCATTAAAACAGCCTTGCAAAACTGTCATGACAAATTACCAGCCAAAGCACAAAACCTCCTCAGACGGCCTTTGCCATGGTGATTAATGAGAATGAAAAATTAATGATATCTTACTGGCTTGTCAAAAGAAAAAATTGCTTGCTCAACTGAATAGAGTTTTGTGAGGCAGCATTAAATTATGGGAAATTATGGGAAATTAATAAAATACACAAATATATTTTATTTTTAGCATAATTATTAGCAGTGCTCTTTGGCCTACGCTGTGGCAAAAAAGCCACATTCTGCTCTCACAGCCTCAGGTCACAGGCTTTCTCTCTATGGCTTGAAGATAATATCACCAAGTCAGTAGAAGATTAAATGTGGAGAAACTATGCAGTTAGAGTAGGGCCTTACGAAGACAAAAGTTGTGTCTGGTGCATTCATTGGTATGCAGACCCCAGTCATTGCCCTCAGAATGTGGAGTGCATGGAAGGACAGACTGGCTTTAAAGAGAAATGGTCCCAACTTCCCACACCCTGTGCCTGTGTTCATTATTCTGACACTGACCCACTGCAAAGACTTTCAGATGTGGGACTAGGTAGAAGAGCTGTAGACGGATTAGATCCAGGTCCAGACTAGCCAGATGAGGAGTTCTACTCAGAGTGAGTTTTCTCCCCCTTTTATTTTATACTTACCATAATAGACAAGCAGTCATTGTGCATCTTATCCCTGTGTCACTTCCTCCTGTGACATGAGTCGTTTACCTCTGATTAGCTGCGTGAAAGAGCATGAGAAGATATAGGAAAAGAAAAACAGTTTGTTCAACCAGTGAGAATGTCAGGACATTGACCATAAAAAGGATTATTGAGATTTTAGTCTTGTAATGTAATTTGATAACAAATTAGTTAATTTTAGTATTAATGATGAGTTTAGTAACGAAGTGTTTTTTGTGTGTAAGAAGCCATGTAACTCCTCCAACATAATATTCCAATAAAAGGAATTGTCCTGGAATGTTTGTTCAAGGGACAGCTTTTTTTCCCTCTTATGATTGCCTATGATGCATACTTGCACATGTTAAAAATACTGCTTTCTTACTGTCAGAGAGATGTATTTTAGGCTGAGATAAAAAGAGGATTTTATGTTTAACAACTACATAATGTGACTTGTCAACGTGATTATCTATCTCCCAGTTTATAGAAAAAGGACAGTGAGTTTATTGAAGCAAATAGCCTAGAGAGGGTAGAAGGCTGAAACACTTCCTAACTGCAACTACCCTTCTGAAAAGAAGGGTAATTAGGGAGGCTGGTGATTAAGAAAGTGCTCCAGTCTCTTTCTGAAAGGTCAGATGCTGTGTAGACTACAGCTAAAGGTACTCATTTTACTGTGTCTTGTAAAGACTACTTGTCAAAAAGCAGGCTTCAAAGAGCTAAAAAAAAAAAGGGTAGGGGATTTTCATGTACAGAATGAAAAGGAAATACAATCTAAAAATTTTTCCTCTCAGGAGAACAAGCTTCATAACAAAAGCAAAAAAGACATCAGGAAAAAATAATTGCCCACAAGAAGATAAATCTGTTATACATATTTGATAATTTTTAGAACGCATATTGTGAAAACACGTCATGTAACAATTAAGCCTGTGTATCTCCCTGAACATCCAAGGGTCTGAATATGAAATGCAATGTGTGAGAGTGACCCAAAGGACACACTGTGAATATATGTTCAACTAGAAAAAATGAAATGCTGCGGGATTTTTCTGTTTGGTGCAGTAAATTTTTTGTGCAGTAAAGGGATGCACAAGATGTGGCATCAGAGGTGATTTTAAGAAGCAAGTGAATGATATCCTTCAGGGGAGAGATGTGGGCATGAGTGTTTTACTTTTTCACCAGAATGGAGCAACACTTGAACATTAAATGTGGGTCATCATAATTCAGAACTCTGTTCACTAAGCACATCAATAAAGAAAAGTTGCTGAACAGCTAAGTTACCACATTTATTGTGCTGATTGTTAGGAATGGTTAAATCAAAAAATCATGGGTGTAGATTTTCCATTTTCAGTTTCATATATATTGGATATTTGTAGAAAAATGCACTGACTTCTATTTGATATATATACAGTGTAGTCACAAATTTTGAATGAGAACAAAAAATATTTATTTATTTTTCTTTCAATTTGAAAATAACTCTAGTATTACATTCAAATAATTCAAATTCTATAAACTTAAAATTAGATTTCTGCGTTTTTCAATATTTTCTCTAGAGCAGTTCTCTAATGAAATTTTATCAGAAACTGCAACAAAACAGGCTTTTTTCCCCAAATTCTGTGTAAGTTACCATTAGTCTGTATATATATTTTATATAGAAGACAATAGTATATATGTTGTTCTAGATATTGTATCACTGAGAAATCACTATATTGATCACTATATATCATCAGTAGAGTTAGTCATTAATATTGGTTGAACCAATGCTTATTTAAGTACCTTTCTTCACCTCCAGTTGACTTTGAAAGAGACTAATGGGGAGGACACGCTAAAGTTGAAGTGCAGAAAAAAAAAAGAAAATTGATTTTCAATTCATACTCCATGCCTCCGGACACCTGAGAGTTTAAATTCCTCACCACAGCCCAGGACTCTGACTTGCTTGAAAAAAAAACCCCAAAATCTTATGCTTATCTATAAGCATAGTAGACTGGGAATTTCTTTACCTCCATTAACCAGACTTGAACATATGGCGGAGAAAGTGAAAAGATAGTGTCGACCAGCTGCCTTCTGGAAGAGATTAATATGATACATTAACCTTACGAATCTCTGTCCTGTTTTGATATGGACAGATCTGTGTGACTTGATGGTGTTCACTCACAATTGGACTGAATCTCTCAGTCATAGTGCTTTTCTTTGAGATATGCCAGAGCATGATTTCAGGAAATGGCCTTCTTTCTTCTCATGATGCTGCCTTATGGAACAACAGTGATTAGCCTTATCACCTGTTTTAACAAAATCTGTGTGAGGTTGGTGGAAAATCTATCAAGTAAACTTGAGATAAGCTTTGCCTCAGTGATGACTCCAGATTTAGGAGCCAAATAATATTTAAAGCCAGAAGGAATTATACCTTCATTTGGTCTGATCTGTGGTTTACCACCAGCCTTTGAACTTGACTCATGTTGAAGAGCTGATACAATCCTTTCAAGAATTCAAGAATTATTAGGTCAAGAAAATAATACTCTGCTGACTGAGAAGTCATGAATTTTGATCCCAAGCTTACATTTACATTTTCTATGGAGCAACAGCACTCTTTCTGAAAGTGGGACATGAACTTAAATGCCTTCAAACAAAGAAGACCAAAGTGATCAGATATTCTGTAGGTGGAACAAACATGAAAATTACTGGGAAACAAAAGAATTTTAAGTCCCACGTATCTCTGTGTCTTTAGAATAAGATCTAGCTGTAAAATGTTCTCTTTGGCTGAGTTTTAAAAGAATTTTATTGAAACTGAATTTTCTTAAGAGGCTGTTACCAGTAATGACCTGTGTTAGTGCCAGCCTTCTACCTGCATCTATTCAGATCATATTTGCCCTTTTAAATATTGCCATAATATTTACTCTTTCTTATTCCTTTAGTACATCTCCAACACTGTTAAACATATTAAAAACTATGAACAGACTAAAAACTCCCTTTCTTTCTGATCATCCCAGTTTTATAGGGTTATATTTTATATTTAGGCAAAGTGCAAGGTCCTGTACCTGGATTGGGACAATTTCAAGAACAAAAACAGGCTAGGTGGATAATGAATTGAGAGTAACCCTGAGAAGAAGGACTCGAGCGTGTTGGTAGATGAGAAGATCAACGTGACCCAGCAATGTGGGCCTGCAGCCTAAAAAGCCAGCTGTATCCTGATCTGCATCATGACCTGCATGACCAGCAGGTTGATGAAGGTTATACTCCACCTCTACTCCTCTCTGCCCTGGTGAGATCCCATCTAGAGTACTGTGTCATTTACATTTACACCAATGCACGCAGCATGAGTAATAAGAAGGAAGAGCTGGAAGTTGTCGTAGGGCAAGGAGCCTATGATGTCGTTGCCATCACAGAAACGTGGTGGGATGACTCATATAACTGGAGTGCAGCTATGGTGGGGTACAAACTCTTCAGGCGGGATAGGAAGGGCAGGAGAGGAGGCGGGGTAGCCCTCTTTGTAAGGGAGGACTTGGACACTGTTGAGATGGATTGTGGTGATGAGGAGATTGAGTGCCTGTGGGTTAAAATCAGAGGAGCCCACAAGAAGATAGATTTTGTGATGGGAGTCTGTTACAGACCACCCAGCCAAGGAGAACGAGCTGTTCTATAAACAGCTGGGGTTAATCTCTAGATAGATGCCTCTCATTCTTGTGGGAGACTTCAATCTTCCGGATGTCTGCTGGAAGTACAATAGAGCAGAAAGGAAGCAGTCTAGGAGGTTCCTGGAGTGCGTGGAAGACAACTTCCTTGCACAGCTGGTGAATGAACCAACAAGGGAGGGTGCCCTCCTGGACCTGCTGTTTGTGAACAGAGAAGGCCTTGTGGGGGATGTGGCAGTAGGTGGACGCCTAGGACAAAGCAATCATGAGATGATAGGGTTTTCTGTTCTAGGTGAAGTGAAGAGGGTGGTTAGCAGGACAGTAGCATTAAATTTCCAGAGGGCAGACTTTGATCTCTTCAGAAGGCTGGTTGGCAAAGTCTCATGGGAGTCTCAAGGGAGCCCATGAGGGCTGGGAGCTCTTCAAAAAGGAAATCCTAGCAGCTCAGGAGAAAGCCATCCCCATGTTCCGGAAAAGAAGCCGGCAGGGGGAAAAAACATCTTGGTTGAACAGAGAGATCTTGAGTGATATCAAGAAGACGAGAAACGTTTATGGGCTCTAGAAGAGGGGACAGGCCTCTTGGGTGGACTACAGGAGGGAAGTGAGACTGTGTAGAGAAAAAATCAGAAGGGCTAAGGCTCAACTAGAAATCAGATTGGCAAAGTCTGTGAAAGATAACAAAAAATCTTTCTGTAAATACATAAATAATAAAAGGAGGATTAGGGAGACCATACAGTCCCTATTGGACGCAGAAGGAACAACAGTGACAGGGGATGAGGAAAAGGCTGAGGTACTTAATGCCTTCTTTGCCTCAGCCTTTAATTGTAAAGCAAGTTGTTCTGTCTGTGTACAAACCCAGGAGCTAGAGGAGCATAATGAGGCTCCCATGATCCAAGAGGAGGTGGTCAGAGCCTTGCTAGCCCAACTAGACACCCACAAGTCTATGGGGCTGGATGGGATTCATCCAAGGGTATTGAAGGAGCTGGCGGATGTGCTGGCCAAACCCCTTTCCATCATCTTCCAACAATCCTGGAAGACTGGGGAAGTCCCACTGGACTGGAGGCTGGCTGATGTCATGCCCATCTACAAGAAGGGTTGCAGGGAGGATCCAGGGAACTACAGGCCTGTCAGTCTGACCTCAGTGCCAGGGAAAGTCATGGAGCAGGTGATCTTGAGTGCTATCATGAAGCACATGCAAGAGAACCTGGTGATCAGGCCCAGTCAACATGGGTTCACAAAAGGCAGGTCTTGCCAATCTAACCTGATCGCCTTCTATGACAAAGTGACTCGGCTGCTGGATGAGGGAAAGGCTGTGGATGTGGTCTTCCTGGACTTCAGTAAAGCCTTTGACAGTTTCTCACAGCATTCTGCTTAGGAAACTGTCAGCCTCTGGCCTGGACAGGCGCACACTCTCCTGGGTGGGAAACTGGTTGCATGGCCGGGCCCAGAGAGTGGTGGGAAATGGTGTGAAATCCAGCTGGAGGCCAGTGACAAGTGGGGTTCCCCAGGGCTCAGTGCTGGGTCCAGCCCTGTTCAATGTCTTTATCAATGACCTGGATGAAGGCATTGAGTGCACCCTTAGCAAGTTTGCGGACGACACTAAGCTGTGTGGAAGTGTCGATCTGCTGGAGGGTAGGGAGGCTCTGCAAAGGGATCTGAACAGGCTGGACTGCTGGGCAGAGTCCAATGGGATGAGGTTTAACAAGGCCAGTTGCTGGGTCCTGTACTTGAGGCACAACAACCCTCTGCAGTGCTACAGACTAGGAGAAGTGTGTCTAGGAAGCTGCCTGGAGGAGAGGGACCTGGGGGTGTTGGTTGACAGCCGACTGAATATGAGCCAGCAGTGTGCCCAGGTGGCCAAGAAGGCCAATGGCATCTTGGCTTGTATCAGAAACGGCGTGACCAGCAGGTCAAGGGAGGTTATTCTCCCTCTGTATTCTGCACTGGTGAGACCGCTCCTTGAATCCTGTGTTCAGTTCTGGGCCCCTCCCCACAAGAAGGATGTTGAGGCTCTGGAGCGAGTCCAGAGAAGAGCAGTGAAGCTGGTGAGGGAGCTGGAGAGCAGGCCTTATGAGGAGCAGCTGAGAGAGCTGGGGTTGTTTAGCCTGGAGAAGAGGAGGCTGAGGGGAGACCTCATTGCTCTCTATAACTACCTGAAAGGAGGTTGTAGAGAGGAGGGTGCTGGCCTCTTCTCCCAAGTGGCAGGGGACAGGACAAGAGGGAATGGCCTCAAGCTCCACCAGGGGAGATTTAGGCTGGACATTAGGAAAAAATTCTTTACAGAAAGGGTCATTGGGCACTGGAACAGGCTGCCCAGGGAGGTGGTTGAGTCACCTTCCCTGGAGGTGTTTAAAGCGCGTGTGGATGAGGTGCTAAGGGGCATGGTTTAGTGTTTGATAGGAATGGTTGGGCTCGATGATCCGGTGGGTCTCTTCCAACCTGGTTATTCTATGATGCTATGATTCTATGACAGGGCTGGAGCACCTCTCCTGTGAAGACAGGCTAACAGAGTAGGGATTGTTCAGCCTGGAGAAAAGAAGGCTCTGGGGATATCTTCTAGCAGCTTGTCAGTACCTAAAGGGGGCCTACAAAAAACTTGGAGAGAGACTTTTACGAAGGCATGCAGTGATAGAACAAGATGTTTAAACTGAAAGAAGGCCTTAAACTGAAAGAAGTTATATTTAGGTTAGATATAAGGAAGGAATTTTTCACCTGGAGGGTGGTGAGGCACTGGAACAGGTTGCTCAGAGAAATCATGGATGCCCCATCCCTGGAAGTGTTCAAGGTCAGGCTAGATGAGGCTTTGAGCAACCTGGTCTCATGGTATAGGAAGGGGTATTAAATTATATGATATTTATATTAAATGATCTTTAAGGTCCTTTCAAACCTAAACCATTCTATAATCCTATGATTCAATGATCATAAACTTCTCTGATACCTTCTTGGTTTAATTCTACACATTTGGATTTCTCATGTATCTCCACAACTGTTTCCTTTCCTTTCTGTTAGTAGGAAATTGCTTCCTTGCATATAGTTGTTGCCTTTAATTTGATTTTGGTTTAGATGAGTTTACATCAAAGTTTGATGTCTTTTGTGATTTTGCGGTATTGACTCTTTAAGCCTTTTTCTCAAATAATTCCCCTTGTGAATATGAAAAATTTTCTTTTGACTGGACTTTCCTTTTAGTATGTGTTGCATGCAAGAGCCCTCAGAGATCTGATATATTACAGATGGGAAGTCCTAAGTAATCAGATCATATTCAGTACTACCTAGGAAATCTTCAATTTTAGTCCAATAGTTGATTACTTCAAGATCTGTTCTGAAAATAATTAGGTCTTCTAAAGTCTACTATGGCAAGTGTAGTACCTTTTATTTTAGAGTTGTAAAAATTTCTTTTCAGAAATTGTCTTAACTGTTGCAAGATATCATCCCAGCTATTGTCTCTTGTAACTAAATAGCCTGTTCTTACGGACAAAAAGGTGCTTAAGGCTTATTTCTGTATTTTTCTGTTTAATTTGATGTCTTGTGTCTTTTTACAGGAAATGTTTTCACAAATTCAAGCAGGCAGCTAAATCTCATTTTCCGTAGCAGGAGTTTGTCAGGTATTAATTTCCCCATAAGCTGGTTACCATAAAAAAGTAACATTGGACAATCACCTCTACCACCAGTTGCATGACATCCAGGTTCACATTGAGTCGCAACTAGAGAGCTCTAACATCTTCAATAATTAACTAGATTCTGCCTAGTAGATTCAACTAGAGTCCCTTTCTGAGACTAGGTAGAAATACACACCTAAACTAAAAGGGCTATACTGTGCATTATCATTTCAGTGGAGAAACACGTTAATTAGATTATGCTTTGTCTGAGTCTATTTTTTTCTTCAGAATGATACAGTAAATCATTCTGGGTAAAGATAACTTCAACAAAACCTCAAGTTAATAAGCTATGCTGCTTCCATTTCAACAGATTTTGTTTGTTGGCTTGATGATGACATGATTTCAGTGTGTTCCCAGGCCTTGCAGTGAAAGGCCTGTGTTGTTTGCATCATATGCTCTAATGAACAGGAGTTGAAAGAGGTCATGTCTAGATTCACTTCCTTGCTGTGTTCTGGGATTATGAAATAAAGGTAGCGTGACCTTTGGAAAGACCTTTCTATGAGAGTGAATTAATGCTCAAAATCTCTTTAGGACAAAGCGGTTTATTTTCCACAACTTGCAATTTCTGTTCACAGATGCCTGAACATGTTCACGTTTCTCATGCTCTAAAATGCAGCGCTAGGTAATGTGCTATATAAAATTCAGATTCATGCACTGGTCTTAACAGTTCATTTCATTAAGAAAATTATTTAGAAAATAAGGGGTGAAATTGTCAAGTGTCATGCATAGGCCAATGGGTTAGTTTTATGTCTCTGAACTAATACAAGGACCACCTCTTACTATTTGTTAAACACTTTGCACAATAGGCTCCAGTTTACAATCAAGACCGTATTAACAAGGCCTCAGACATACAGCAGAAGAGCATTTTGCTTGCTGTTCTCACACATTCTCTTTTCCTAATGTCCAAACAAGTTTACAGTGCTGGAACAAGTACAGGAGCTAGTGTTATTGTCTAGCTACATCAAGCCCTGGGACAGAGATGACTGTGAATTATGTCTGATCACAACCACTTTATAAGGCCCAATTGTTTTCTTGGGCAGTGATGTTGGTCTAATACTTATGGACAAAGGAGCTGACCTGTTCTGTTTTGATGGTTATGTACATAAATGACATTTAAGTTAGCTATGTCTCTAGCTTCTCCTCCATTTGTTTTCCAAGACAGCACAGAGACCTTACTGCTTTACAGAGACAGAAGGCCAGTATCTAAGTAAAGCAATGGCAGCAGAAGGAAGATCAGCAATATAAAGGTTCTTAAATATTTTTAAATACTTTTAAACTGATGAGAAATTTATTGCAGATCAATAGCAAAGGTCACATTTATTCTTAAAGATACAAATTTATTTTCCAGTTTTGTATAAAGTTTTGTGTACAAAATTGTGTTTCTTAGTTTGGAAGAGTAATGTTTAGCTTTACAGTGAAGAATATATCTTTTGAGAAATTTGAAAGAGTGCAGAAAATTACCCACTGATATTCTCTTGCAGCTGGATATGACTATATTCTTTGCTGTGTTAAATGTCTCTCACTCGTCATCATTAACAAGAATTATATAAATAAATATGGGGATTCTTATTCATGCTATTGAGTACTGATTCACCAACGTATATCTCTGCAGTGAATGAACAAGAGGCTGGGCTATAAACTCAGCAGAAAATTTTAAAGGAGTGTCTAGAAGTGCTGTCTTCCATCTTTTTTAACTTGTGATCTAGAAAAAAACCACCTAAAATCGTATAACATCCCAAATATTTTCTTTGACCAGACTGAGAATCTGCAAGAGCATGCTACACATTCCAGTAATAGATGGCCAGCCCAGAGTGGAAAAAAATTCTAAGCCTACACTTTTAAAAAGCATCCACTTATGAATGTAAGCGTGAATTAAATTGCTACATAGATATACACAGGGTCTTTATCTTGGCCCACTCACGTGAAAATATGTGAATTCATTAGAAAGAAGTTAGTAGTTGGCTTAAGTACCACCCTTGCCTTTTGTGTTGTTGAATTGTGAGCTGATTGGGTTTATAAATCTTGTAAAATCTGAAATTAATATAATCCTTTATATAAAACAACCTCTTTGCTCAGCAGAAAGGGTTTGATTTGCAATTATTGCTTTTTACTCTGCAAATATTTTCAGAGCCTTCTGTATTAACAAGAAAGTCAGACATAGTCAAAACAGTTCAGTGGTAGTAGGGTTGTTAGGGATTTGCACTTTCAGAAATCAGAAAACATAGAGATTTGACACATTTCAGAGGTTTGATTTCACAGGGACCTCATATCTAACCATAAATGGATGGGACTAGTGGGTTGGGCTGTCTGAACTCACTGATGTGTTTGATATGTAGCTCTGTCTGTAGCTCTTATATGCACTGTGTGAAGGCAACTCCAAAACTTAAGGGAAGTCCGGAAAGTGCAAAAGATACCATAAATTTTGGAAGACAAACACATATATGTAGTTGTACTGGAGTTGTATAAATCCTTCCAGGTAAAATGAAAGAGAACGAAAGGAGAAAGAGCAATCTTAAATATAATTTGCCTAAATATTCATAGAATCATAGAATCACCAGGTTGGAAGAGACCCACTGGATCATCGAGTCCAACCATTCCTATCAAACACTACTCCTATCAAACAGTATTGAAATGAAACATACCCATAACAAGTTAACAAATCATACTTCTTCAAATGGAAGGGAGAGAAATCCAAACTAACCCCTATATTTTTGCTTTGGCTATATTACTCCTTCAGGCATCAATATGACACTTGTAAGTTCCAAGCTTCTTTTTTTTTTTGCTGTACTTTTTTACTGTGCTACTATTGGTATAGAGATAGTCCTAAACCAAAGTGAAAATCTGAGTTTCAGGAATGAACAGGTTCTTTACAGAAAGAGAAAGGAGTGGGTGCAAACAAATGAAATAGTATCCTGCTCTTAATAAGTTATTATCATTCAGAATTGAAGCACGATGTAACTACGATTATCTTAGTGTTTTCTTCATATTGTTCAGTTTTGCTTTAAATTCATGACGCATTTGATTTAAACACATAATATCTCACGTGCTTTCTCACTGCTTCCAATTACTTGGTCATTACTTGGTCATCAAAAAGGTAACATTTCCTCATTGACAAGTTAGATACTAGCATTTTAACAGGTTAGTTGCGACTAACTGGCAATTAGACAGTTGCCACTATCTATAGATAAACTTTTTAATTACATTCCTACTATTCATCCATGGCCTTAACACTTAGCAAGAGCACTAAGCTTATATGATACTAACAGAAGTATCTCAATTCTCGTTTTTTCCACGTTGCTTACTGGTTTTCAATTGCAGCACAAATACTCTGCATAGCAAATGAAGCTTTGAAATGCGTACACTGGTAATTTTGTACATCTTGGTTTACCCAAATATTTTACAGGAAAATAAAGAAAATGGTACAGATAGAAAAAGCAAAGAGGAGGGGAGGGAAAGTGTTGTCAAGTCCAGCTCTTCCAAAAGTCATTAGTAAGTATCTGACAAATCACACAAATGTGTTAAAAGAACCCCCAAACACTCCAATGGTTTATTATTTTTTATTTGCTTTCTTATTCTTGCAGTATTCAAGGTGTTTTACAAGATTTCACTCCCTCTTCTTAGGCCTGCACCACTCTCTTATTAACTTTTCCTTCTTTGATTTAATTACTATTTCTCATGACAAAGCTTACATCTCTCCATGAGCTGGACTTTTAATTAAAATATCAAATGTTTTGAAACATAGTCTGGAGCACCATGAAGACCAGACACACTCCTGGAGAGCTTTCTGAAGTGATCCTGAGACAGTGAAAACAGAAACTAATGTGCCTTCTTCTGTCCAGGTAAGCAAGTCAAGCTTACTTAAGCACCGAAAATAAGAATCATGAGAAGGTAATCATTCCTTCCTCAAAATATTTTATTTTAAGCATGCACACAAAGTTCTGGATGAACATGATAAGATGGAAAATATTTCTACCTACACTGTAAACAGAGATCTCTCCAGGTTTCTATAACATTTTGATAAAGGGAAACAATGTCCAGTCCACGTGGAATAACTTTCCCTTTTCTTATTCAGATTCTTCCTTCCATACTTTGTTGTACTACTCTCTGTCTT
This sequence comes from Phaenicophaeus curvirostris, assembly GCF_032191515.1. NCBI lineage: Eukaryota > Metazoa > Chordata > Aves > Cuculiformes > Cuculidae > Phaenicophaeus > Phaenicophaeus curvirostris. Next base: position 20,308,291 of record NC_091392.1, read on the forward strand.
CTTTGGCATTCCTGGAATTTTGGGGAATTTCTGGTAGGGGACCATCTACCAGAGTACATCATGCAGTGCACAGTTTCAAACCCATTATAATCACCAATGACAAGAAGCTTGTACAGACTACACGGTCGTGGCAAGGGCTGGATGTTTATCATTTATCTTCCTAATTTCCCCTGGTTTCCCCAAGAAATAAAATTAGGCTCATAGATTAAAATAGAGCTCCAGTGTCTTCTAACATGTCTTAGGATTTGGATGAAGTAGGAACATATTGCAGGAGAATCCAAGCTTCATAACATTAAAGTGTGTTAAAATGTGACTATTAAAATCCAGCGTAAACCTACCAAGGGGGTCTATGGCTTCTTCAGAGCCCTGGAAGTATGGATTCATGATAAACAAGACATCCATTCTCTTAATATGAGTTGTAAAAATAATCCTCAAAAAGGATTTTTTTAATTCTTCAAAAGTACTTTTAAAAATTTTTTTTAGTTACAAAATGCCACGTAAATAAGCTTACTAATATTTACTTGAGCAAATTAGATAACTTGTTTGTGAATTGCGGTTCATGAGCAATAAATCCTCCTGAATTCATTCCAATAAGTATTTCATGCAATAAAAAACCTTCTATTTATATTCCATGTACTTTTATTTTTCATGTTGATTTCAATATTTTGTATCATTCATAATCTTAGAAGATGTAGAATGTTTCACTGAAGAGTTGTTCTTCAAATTCTTTAATAGATTTTAGTTCCCATGAAATCAAATCTGTAAAGAATTTTGTCTAACAATAAGAAATAAAACTTTGCAATATAATTTTACCATCACTACTTGATTTCTTTTAGAAACACTTTTTCTGTTCTGTTTAAACAAACAGAGACAAGTTGTCTGCTCTGGAAATCCTTTTATTGACCCTAACTTTTTACAATATCCACCAATATCTATTTCCAGTGTACCATAAACATGTCTCTATCAAGATATGTCTGTCACAATGTCAGCACATGTAGGATCCTATCACAAAGAGTTATTTCTTTCAGAGCAGGGATTTCTTCGGATAATAGGAAAATAGTAATTTTTTATTTAATCTTTCTGTTCAAAATTACTCATAATCTAGTAATGATTTCAAGAACTAAGGTATTAATAATTTTTCAAAATACACTTTAAAATTGAGCATCCCGCTCTATGGCCAGGCACAGCATGGTAAATCATGTACTTTTGCTAGAAAAGTCATACGTAATATTGCAATAGTTATTATGAGTTACCTCTGTCACTGGTAGTTATGGTCAAGAGCTGTTCAACATCACCAGTTGCCTACTTTAAATTAAGCATGAGATAACATTGCATAAACAACATTGACCTACTAAATTAGAGACTGCCAGTACATTATTGGCTGCATATATCATAGGTTACTGGTGAAGGTGTGAAAAGACACAATTGTGGTTTGCTAGCTTGATTGAGCTGTAGTTGGTCTTCGTACCATGGAGCTGCAGTGCAGACTGAGGCATTGAAGAACCATATTTTCACAAGCACTTGCATGGACACACGTACACTACAGAATATCTAGAAAAGAAATGCTGTTGCATAGAAGTGCAGTTCTTGCAAGCTGAATCACCCAAAGGAATAGAGATAAAATTACATATATTGTCCCTAATACATTGTTTTGCTTTAACAATGTATGTTATGCCTCTGCAAGTGTGACCTTTTACAAAACAGGAATAAAAGCCTAGGATTTGCAATATTACATTGCTGTACCATTGTGAGATTTTATACCAAATGAGTTCTTTTCAAAATATATAATCAAAAAAGGCGGCATTCTCAGGAATTATGCAAGCTTTCTCAATTTTTTTTACCTTTATATGATGACAATGCACAGCAGAGACACCCGGAGGAACCATAATGAGGTAACAAACCACTGGAGTGATTAAAAAGGGTAGAATAGTTTATGATCCTGGAAGGAGGAAGCCAGCTGAAAGGAAGGAAACAGAATAGTAAGAGTATTTTCTTCCACAAAATGAAACAGCTGTGACAAACAGCTGCAGCACAAGTTAGTGTTGATTTTGTGGAGAGCTCCTTCAGAGACATGTCAACCAAGGCCTGTAAATCCAGAATCAAAATGAGAGGTGAACTGAGCATTGTGCATGAATAAAGGCAAAACTGATTTCAGGAGACAGAAGAAAACTTTTCTTCTTCCAAATTAAACCATTGTTTTTCTTGTCCATTTTCCTGGCAGTAGTTACATCTCTTATAATGTTCTCAACTTTTTTATTTAAATTAAAAAAAAAAATCCAGCCTGCTTTGAGACACACAGCAGAAAAGGCAAAATTAAGTTAAGATTCAGAAAGAAACAGGAGCGTGAAAACCAAATATGTTCATAGCCAAACAGATATTTGCAGCATTTTTCCCTCTTGTTTAACAACAACTAATGAAGACAACTAAGGAAAATGCTTGTTTAAAATCTGGTCCCTTTAGCTTCTCTCTTGTAATAAACTTTACTGTCAACAAAATCAGAGAAGAGCAAATTGTATATACCTCATATTCAAGGATTAAAACCAAGTAACAGAAGGCATACCTCAAACCCCTTACTCAAGCTAAAAGAATCAAAATACAAATGAAATTTTTATAACACATTGTCATATCTTTATCTCCTGAGACAAACTGTTGGCCTTTTCCTACTAGAACCACTAATTTGGAAGGGTTTTTTAGGTGATTTCTACAATTTCAGGAAGATGTGAGAACTAATATACAATTTGTATCATGGAACAGACCATCTGCTGTGAAAAGTTCCCGTATCAAGCGAACAGAGGGACTAGTTCCCAATTAATTAGCTATTTTAGGAGAAGTAGACATACTTTTTCCAAGATGGTTACAGTTGATAAGACAATCATCCGTCTGTCAGGCTGTGTCTGTTTGCCTGTTAATCTAGTTAGAATACTGGAGAAAAGTCAGAGATATGTTTATTGTTTACATCTTTCTTCTCCCTTCTCCTCTCCTTACTAAAGGAAAGCCATAGCAGGAACTGAATCACTGCACATAGTCATAGCCTTTTTTTATCCAAAGTTCTTCTGTTCCCTTGTTCATGGTAAATATACAAATGTCCCACTGAAGGCACATGAAGAACAAAGGGTATTATAGGAGTAGATTTTAGATGTTATTTATAGTAAGATTTTGTAATGCAGAGCTATTAATAGCAACTCATTGCTCAAGAGGTGAATGAACAATACATATGTCTCAGTCTTCGTTGAAGGAGCTATTTTTTTCCTGAAGAAAAGCCCTGTTTGTACAAGGCACCATTTACAAGTCTATTGTGTTTTTTTATAGCTATGAAATAATGTTGGTTTTATCTCATTCAGCTGAGCCGAGCTGCTTCCGTTTGGCAGCTTCACAATCTGTGCGCAGCAAGCCATACTTAGCAGGGCTCCAGAGTGGGTGACAGGAAAGATTGCATGCTGAGGCAGGGAGATAGTGTGGTTTCCTCATAAAACCAAACTCTGAAGCCCAGGATCATAGGGAGGTCTAACTAAGGAGGCAGGTATTTAAAAACACTAGCAAAAAAAAAAAAAAAAAAAGTGAGGGTTTAGCTCAATGCACTAAGGGGCCATGAAAGATCATGTATTTATGACATGGGCATATCACGAGATCTATTCCTTTTTTTCTTCTTTTCTTTATTTTGTAAAAACTAATAAACTTGATACCTTGTATGTAATCACCAAACTAAGAACTTGGGAACACATAATGAGAAGTAATTTCCTTACACCATGTATGATGAAGCAGCTAACTATAAAATGTTATGGAAAATATGTCTCTAAAAAACCCAAGTAGTAATTACAGCAGGAGCCACAACAATTCCTATAATGAAATTGTGAAATCACATTCTTGGTTTTGGTTAAGATCAGCTTTGTCTCTAGGCAATGATCAGCTATAAATCCCTGAGAAACATATTTATATAAGTCTTGAATTGACTAGCTACTTAACACCACTAAATTCTCCAAAAATTTGCTAGTCTTTGAGAAATCTTTCCTTAACCTGATTTTATTGGTTTCCCTTCCAAAAAATACTAGTAGCCAAATTGAAAGAGGTACTGGTAACTTAAATTAACTTTTCATCTTCACAGCCCCCCCAAGTTTTCCTTTTTTTTGTAACTTTATTTAGTGATCTGAATTAGAGACACAACTTTGGCGGTTTGAAAATTGCATTGAAAAGATCTGGCAGGAATATATACTGAGGTATTAAAAGTAGTTGTAGTTTTTCTGGGGATGGGGTCTTTGTGTTGTCTCACAAATTTCACCTCTAACAGTTCATGGTATTACCACTAGGAAATCACTCATTAATCTCAATAATCTCTATAACTATCTTCAAATAAATTGTCTGCATTTCAGGGGGTTTGGTCAAGATTGTTCAGGATAAGCCTGATCTGAAAATCCAGTATTATGGAATGAGAAGCCTTTATTTGCATATGGCAAATTGTTTGAATCCTTGGAAACTGCAAATAGGTTTTTTTTGTTTTCTGCTCCAGCTCTTCCAGTTTCAGTCAATAGGATCAGAACAAAAATATCATCTTCAAAGTGTGCCAACGCACACCTTACATCTCCCGAAATCTGTCACGTAAGACGATGAGATGTGCCAGGCAGGATACAGAGTTTCTTGAAAAATCTCATTTATGAAAAGAAAACAAACCTTTATGACCTTTTCTCTGATCAAGTACCTCCAACAAAATTTCACTACTGAATATTAGGAAAAAATGCTGATAGAAAAATTCTTAGGCTAATATTTTTACTAGGAATTGCATCTAAAATTGTGACTTGGTCTTAACATTTAGTAACTGATAAAAAAGAAATCTAGTTTGTTGAAGGAATTCAATCACCAGAAATTATTCATGCACTTTTAGAAAAGCAGTGACAAACCACCAACTAGATTTCCTCCTTTGAACAAGGCATGCAAATTAGTATCCAGATAGATTAATGAACTGAGAATGCCTGTTTTTTTGGTCTTAAACAGAATGAGACACATGCATTTTCTCTTATTCATCATACATTTTGTGTCTTCAGCATCACAAAGAAAAAAATACAACAAAGGATCATCAACAAAAACAGTCTAGGAATCATGTACAAAATAAAACTCCAACTCTGTGTACTCATTCCTTACTTGATTTTTTTTATGTTTATTTCTGGGATCATGGATCGTGTTGCCATCATGCTCTGGAATGATGCCCTTTAAAACCTTCTGCCTTTTGATTTGCTTTGAACTATATTTGACAAAAATGTTCTTTATTATGGAAATTATCTTTTTTTTCTATTGATTTGACATCTAAGATCATGTTGATCTTCAGATTTAATCAGACAGGTGAGTTTGTTACTATGCTATATTTCAGACAAATATAGAGTAATTTAAAGCAATTTTTGGTTTGTTCTGTTTTTGTTAGGTCAGCTTGAACATGAGAAGATCTTTTTAACATTTCACAGTTGGTACAAAATGACTTCTATAATGTACTTTGTTATGAACGGCTGCATTCATTTCTTGTGATGGAGATTTTGGAATCAAGAACAGTGCCACATAAATTAAATAGTATTTAGGGCATTATAAATAGTTCTCTCTTAGAGAACATTTACTTTCTGAAAGCTGCAGTGGAAACTGTAGTTCTTTATTCAGTCATATACTACAGTCCAAGTCTGGTATGAACAGCTGCAAGGGACTTCCCTACAACTGCCTCGCTAAGTCTGATTTGGAAAATCTAACCTCTTCGTGAGCATTTTCAACATTACACTAGCAAAACCTGGTGCTTTACTAAGAACAACCTGACATTTGTACAGATTTGGATGATCTGTCTGAGGATTTTAGATTTCCTTATACAGATACTACTGGAACTCTTTTCATGTTAGCCATCAGCTCTCACTCAGGGTCATAAGCAGGTGCAAAGCACCAAACATAAGTATAAAACATGCACATACTCTTAATATTCTTGTAGTCATGCTTTACCTTGCAAAATGTTTATACTATGATTTCAAATGAGAACCTGAGAGTTTTATAGGTTTATTCTTAATTTTAGTCATTCACACCTGAAGTATGTATTTATAAGGCTGATTTTTTTATCCAGAGATGCCTTTGTCTATCATGTTGTTGAAGATCAGGAAATGGATTTCCTGACTTTTTTGACTTTGCTAGGTTTACTCAGCAATGTTATGTAAGAAATTACTAGTGCCTGCAAGTGTATGTCATCTAATCAGTAAAGAATGCAACGGTGGCTTTTGTGCATGAACTGGAATTATTTCAAGTTGCATAGGACCTCCAGGAAAGGGTCAGAAGGTGGGATTCCAAGAAATGAAACATAGTTGTCTATAGGGAGTTTATTCTGTGTTAACAGATTAATTATAGACACAAGTTTTGATGGAAAGCTTAACTACAGGTTGTTCAAGCAGAGGCCTGAGAGTTGAGACTTCTGACTCTTCTTGTAACTGAATATGTTTCTTCCAGCAATTTAATCTCTCACCTTGTGAGTACCTTTCAGTAAACCAGATGCATTCTGAGCTTAAGATTTTAAAGTACCACACATTACTTATGACTTCAACAAGGCTTTTTTCCCTATTAATCAACTTCATAAACAGAGACTTTGTTTCACTACTGAGAGGAAAGAGTTTTCATACAAGAGTTTTCTATAGTGCATTGTATGGAATAATATTCTTCTAAAAACACTGAGAATAAAATACTGACACAACCTTAGTCTTATTAAAAAAAAAACCCTACTTATTAGATTCAATGAAATTCTAATAAAATTAAGATTAAGTGAAGATCCTCTTATTGATTCCAAATGACTCATGATGAAGCCCTAAATCAGCCCAGGAGTGTGCCAGACACAGGCGAAAAATAGGGAAAAATATCTAGATATTATATAATAAGAATATCTTCCCTTAGTGAGAGATAAGCAGTGATTTTCTGTATTTAAATTTTAAATTTGCACAATTGGAAGGAATTTAAAGAAATTAAAATTTAAAAGAAAATTAAATAATGGAAGGGATGATATAGATGAAGTTTATAGACATTTAAAGATACACAGTGAATAGGTTTTCATAAACATTTACGCTTGACTACTTAAAAAAATCAGCATTCAAGTTAAGATTTTAAGTTCATTGACAACAAAAGTTTAAATCCATAGCTGGGATACACATTCAAGATCATCAATTAATGACACAGATTTCAATATTGTTGTCCTGGAAGTTATTTGATCTTAATGAACGGTAAGAAACTCATTTCAAGTATTCAATTGCACTTGTTGAGTGCATTAAAGTAGCTTATTTTGGCTTTGATAAATTACTAGTATACCAGAAAAGAAGTTTGTTATAAAATGCTTTCTGGTAGGGGATTATGCAAGCACTATGTTCACATATTCAAAATGCACTTACTGTTATTTTCAATTTATTAGGCATCTATTCTGGGGTACTTTAAAATAGATGACACAAAAGACAACAATTTTACATACCTAACCATCTGTATATAACAAAATGATATAGTATGCCATAAAGAAGAATTTTTAATAACCTGAATTCAGTAATGTAGTGTTTATTATATATTATTATTATAGACACCTTTCACCTCCTCTCTTTTTGGATAAGCCACGAGTGAAGAGGCTGAGTAGAAATTCTGAGGGTCTCCCTCACCTCAGTCAGAATCAAAGGCACTGATAAGTCCTCTCCTTGTCAGCTACTCTGAAAATAACTGAATAGCAAATATATGTGTAATTTAAAAAAAGCACAAAGAAACAAAAAAGTAAACACAACCTTCTGTTTATTTTAAACAGGATGGTAGACAATGCTCAGAATAGCTGACCAAAATTCAACAAAAATAGAAGACAAATGACAAAATTTTTTTCCATTTTTTTTTACAGTTGTGTCTTATTTTTGTAGGGTGCTATAATAAATAAGCAAATATCTGTGAAGCTGTTAAAACACAGTAAAACTCCAGACAAATATACAATAACAAGGGAGTTAAAGGCTATACTTTTACTCTTTTCCTTTCTAAATATAATGTTCTCTAATTCGAACTTTGCTCTGGAAAGTAGAGTTCTTTTGACAGTAAATGATACAGAGGTGCAGAAGGTTATGCCGACAGCTTCAGAGATCTATTTTAAACCTGAAGAGGCAGGAACAATTAAATCTTTTCTCTCCAGACCATTTTAATGACAGAAAACAAGCCTGTCTGCTTCCTGGAGGATGATATGTTTCTCACTCAGGAAAACATCAGGCTCCAGGATTCTATCCTTTACAAACTCTGAAAAACAGGAAAAAGGATTTCAGCTCCTGATGTGCTAGCAATTTGTGTTAATTCACAATCATGCACCAATGCCTGCCTTGTTTGGGAAACATTGTTTTCAGGGTTGAGAACTGCTTATTGTATAAAAGCAGTAAGGGTGTGAAAGAAAAAAAATACTTCATACCACTGATTGGGCTTTTCTTTTTCTTACGCCTTGCTTCCACTGATGAAAAACCAAACTACATTTTGATATGTGTAAATGGCAGTATTACTAGGCTATGCTGAAGTACAATTAATGCATTTTACCCCAGGCTGCCACGGTTGCTACAGCTCTTCCAAAAGCTGTAGTCAATGCCCATGGCAGTTTTGGAATAATTAAATTGATGTTTTGAGACACATGAACCTGCAGGATGCACTTCAATGAGAAATGAGGCATTGCTGTTTGGTAAGAGTCACAGAGAGACTTGAGTGACAAACCCTGTTCACATTAGGACTATCAGAATTTCCACTTCTGTTCATCGCTAGTTTAATAGGGTTTCAAATTGATTTTTTTTTCCGATTTGTGCCTTGCCACCCAAAGTTTACTTACAGCTTCCCCTCCTTTCCCAAAGTGTCATTTTCCCAAATAAACATTGATGTTTTTGTTATTTAATAGATTCTCACAACAGCGGTAGGCACCATTTAAAAAATTTATAAGCTGATGAGTACAGGCAGACAGTTCCAAACTTGAACTTACTAGGTCTGGCCTGGCAGGACTGCCTTCTCCAGGGGTTAGGTGCAGTTCAATCCGATAATTCCTCCTCTAAAGTCAATGTACCAGTTCTGGCAAAATTTAGGGAATGAACTTATGGGCTGGAGGTTTTGATTTCTAACAGACAGCTATGAAAAACAATTTAAAAGTTCCTAGTGCCTTTACACAGTCCTTTGGTCTCTACTGAGAGGCGTTTTACTCTTAAAAGAGGTATAGAAAGCTGAACACTTTCCCTGGGTAATTTGCTGTGGCAAGTCATTCACTACAGCCCAATTACACAGTGCGTGACCTCTGCCTGTGGAATGTCTATAGGGGAATCCTGTAGCATATGCTATGGCCTGCAGGCACTGCAGCACAGTCTTTAAGCTAATAGTCCTAAAGCTGTGACATGGCAGGAAAATAAATAATTTAATAAAAGAAAAGGCCAGCATCCTGCAAAACATCTGGTAAACCATTCTTTGGGTCATTTAACAGGATATATTCAGTCAATGTGTAACCAGTCTTCTTTTCCTATATCCATTTAAGCACATGGAAAAGTTTCTTTTGACGTGAAGGCCTGTTGAAATGAGCCATGCACATCAATAGTGTTTAAGAAGGATATGTAAAAGGAACATAGTGTTTATACCAAGATCTGCATCCTGCACAGCAAAGCAAAATTCTCATTTCTGGCTTTCCATTCTGGCAAGCCATAAAGAGGTTTTGTGCAGAAATCTGCACTGCTGGAATAATGCTTTCAGATATAATTACATAAAATAAAAATACATTGGAATTGCACTCAGTTAATTAATTTATTACCAGAGTATTTTACGTATTACAACAGCGTAGGTGTAAAAATAAGCATTTTTTAAGTAGCTGTGCAATTGTGAAGCCTCATTTAAAATTAAAAGAAATGTCTCTTGCTTTCATACTTGTGTAGATAAAAGTGAGGCAGGGCATAGATCTGCAGAAAACCTGTGTGGTTCAGAGTAGGTACTGTTGTAGCTTTGAAAAGACAATTGCTTTTGAAATACATCAATGACAGCGGAATTGGTAGAATTCTTCATCATTTTATCTTAGAAGAAATGTTACTCTGTGATGCTTATTAATCATCACTGGACATAGAAAATGCCCAAAATTAGATGGGAGAAAATTTCGTAAACATGTCAATTATATGAGTGACAAGGTGTTTCAAACCTGATATTTGACATAGCTTTTCCTTTTCACCTAAACAAAACAAACAAAAAAATGCCATTCAAATCCAAAAAATAATACACAAAACATTGTCTTCTGGATATTAAAACCACAACTGTTTATCAAATATTCTTAAATATCATAGACTTTTTGATAGCAAGTAGTTGAAAATCTCCTACATTTCTTCAAAGACTACTACCTCTGGATTTATATTTTCAGCACTTTAAATCCCTGTGGTTCTCTGGGAAGGCTGAGTTTATAGAACAGAATAAACAATTCAGAGTTGCATTATGTGGTTAATTCTTCAAATTTTAAATGTAACCAATTTAGCTGTAAAATATCTTGGAAATTTTTAACTTTGTCACATATTTGTAAGACTGTCACACGGTACTGCTCCCTACGAATGTGGAAGGATGACTTGCATAAAGTGGTAACACTCCATGGAACAAAAAAGTTTTTCTCCAGCAAGAAAAAATTTCCATACTAGTAGCTGAGGGATATAGATATTCCAAGCACAGCTCCAATTCTACACACCTTTAAAGTACCCAAGGAAGAAAAAATTAAAATAAATCTATAAATGAAAGAACAGATAAAAGTGAAAAGAATTAGCTTTTATTGTCAGGCATGGCCTCAGTACCTTGCTTTTTCCTCACGTGAGCACAACTGACATCCTTAAGTGATGTTCTTCTTTCCCTCCATATATCTAGATTATATATGTTATGTATTTAACTGTATTAGAGGGCTGAGAAAGGCAAGTCTGACTTAGCTTTCATCATGTGAATCAGGATCTGTCTGCAGCTTAATTCAAGGATTTAATGCTTTTATGCAAAGCATTAGCCAAATGTCCTGCTTAGGACCCTAGACTTAGACTCTCACCTAACAGTTCTGCAGTAGAAATAAATGTGCCCTTAAATGTATAGTCACTGGAGCATAAACTTAGTCCTCAAGACTTTATAACGTGAACGGATTTTTATTTTGGTGTGTGTACTTCTGAGAAATAGAATGTTTATGACCTTCTTTGGTGTCATATGAAATACGATAAGCATAAAATGGTGTTATAGTTTGGTGGAAATGTGCGAGTCCTTCAGTGAGCCAATTGCAACCCTAATCTTTTTTTTTTTTTTTACCCCTTGGATTTTTAAACTACTGTTGCTTTTATTCTTTTTATGTCTGTATGCGCTCTGTCTTTAGTTTACACATGAAGTAGCTTTCTTTATGTTCCAAACTCCAGTTGGTGATAGCTTTTTGGAACTAAGATATAAGAAAATCAAAGCGATTCTCATTTGCCTTTCTTTTTAACATTAAATATTTCAAAACATCTATCTACATTTAGGTGAATTAAAATAAAATATATAGTAATAATATTTCTCTCACTCACTCTCTCTTATTTGATGTCTCTCTCCCGCTCATATAATTTAACTAAAATTGTGTAATCTTCTACAATTTCAACAGACCAATTAGAAAAGGACATGAATAAATGCATAGTGCAGATGATGTGTACTGAACCATCCTTATTAAATCAAGGGGTGAAGCTGTTTTTGCTGTTTCCATTGACAGCCCTCTTCCAGCTCACAGTCAGCTGGCAATTAATGGAATCAGATTTAAAATAGGCAATGAGGAGAAATCAGCTTCTGTGTAGTCATTCTTACACCAGATATATGTATATCTGCCTTACATATGCCTGCATTGTGTGTGCATTTTTAATGGCATTGTATAAACGAGAATGTATCATTTCCCCTGTGTGTCAGTTTAAAGATAAGCAATATATTTCCAAATACTTGGTGTCTCATAAATATTTGGATACACCGTCATTGTTTCTGATTATCCCTGAAGACAATATAGACAGTGAGATTACTACTAAATAGATTAATAATCTAGCTATCTTATTAATATTTAATCCTCTGTTTCTAAAGGAAAAAGGAAAACAACACAAGCATGAAAGAAAGAGTCACACCTGAGACCTACAGTAAGCAGTACTCAGAATAGTTAGGAGTTAACAGAAGTTATCAGGAAAATTAAACAATGCTAGTGTGATGAATTTGACACATTTAATTTTAAAAATTTTGGGGGGAAGGGGTCCAGTACATAGATTTATATATTTATTTATTTATTTATTTTTGGGTTATTGTTCATAAAGATATATAGTATTCACAGCCAGGACCTTTTATAGTGTTTAAAAAAAAAAATCTTGATCAGCATTTCATACCACTTCAGCTAATTTTCTTGATAGATGCCCAGTTACTGAAATGAGATATGAGTGAAATACTTGTCTATTGAGAGTTGGGGCTGTTCAGCCTGAAGAAGAGAAGGCTCCAGGGAGACCTTATAATGGCCTTCCTGTACCTGAAGGGGTCATACAAGAAAGAAAGGGAGGGACTTTTTTCCAAGGCATGTAGTGATAGGACTAGGAAGAATGGCTATAAATTGGGGAGGGAAAGATTTAGACTAGATATAACAAAGAAATTCATCATACAGGGGGTGGTGAGGAACCGGAACAGGTTGCTCAGGGAAGTGGTGGCTGCCCCATTCCCTGAGGTGTTCAAGGCCAGGTTGGATGGGACCTTGGGCAGCCTGATTTACTGGGAGGTGTCCCTGCCCATGGCAGGAGGCTTGGAACTAGTTGATCTTTAAGGTCCCTTCCAACCCAAACAATTCTATGATTCTATATTAGTTAGGTACTTCAGAATGGGATGCACATACACAGCATTATAAACAGGAGGCACAGTCATTAGAAGTGCTGAAGAAAAAGATGTGTATCTCAGATTTCCTTCATCCATCTACCTATAGACCCAGGTTAGACAGGTCTATGGAAATTAGAAAGTAGACCTCAAGTCCCTCATTTCTTTTCATACATCTATTGGAAAAGGCAGAAATCATCATTTTGCGCCTGGGATGCAACTGAAAGGTGGGGAACAGAACCCAGCTTAGAGCACAGGAAGGAGCCTGAGCACATATATCAGTGGTGAGACCCTTCTCCAGAAAAAAAATTAACTCTAGTCCTTGTCTTCAGCAGCTTCCATGTCTTGAATAAGACTCTTTAGTGTAAATGGAGTAAGCAATGTTCAGATCAGAACAAAAATTCTTATTTTCCTCAAACTTCTTCCCAGTGAATATTCTCATCAATACATTACAACACGAAACTGTATTTTTTTGCCCAATCTTCCACAAGTCATTCCGTCTCTCTGTACGCTGATGTGACCCCAGCAATGGTATGAGTGCTTTCATCCCTTCACCTTTTCCCTCCCCTTTCCTATAGCATTCTGCAAAGAGATGCTCTGTGCTCACTCACACTCCATCAGGCCTAATATCAGATATCTTAGCCTTCTAATTGCTGAAATCTGTCCTTGCCTTTTATGTTGCAGAAGGCATGTTCTTCTGTGTTTCTGAATGAAACCATTGTTTTGTGTTCTTGAGATTACTGAGCATTAGGTTGGGTGCATCAGAGAGTTTCAGAGCCAAATCTTAAAATGTGCCAAGAGGAAAGCCTAATTGCACATCCAAAGTAGTTAACTTGGGAAGACACCATGCTGTTGAGGTCCTCTACAACTATACTAGCCTGGGTATATTAAGAAAGAATGAATAATTTCCACTGTGGAACACCATAAGACACCACGAAAAATTTCTACTGAAACATTATTACTGCAATCCTAGTGTTAAGTGGATTTACTATCTACTTGACACAAAATCTGTAAAGAACTTAACTGTAGAGATTTGGACTATTTGTGAATCCTGATTCCATTGCATCTACATTGTCCATGACTTTTTATCCCTTCTAAATAATTGTTCCATTATTTCACCAATTATAAAAGTGAAATGTATACCGGCAATTTCTGGGAACATTTTGCTTTGTATTTATGTTTATATATTTATTTATTTATTTATCAGAAAACTACTCTGCAGCACCATCTAGTGAGAGTGAGAAGGACCAGTTATACTGTTCCCATGTTTGAAGAACCTCTATATATCTGCAGCCTGCATAGCTTCCTGCGCTCCTAGTGGAAGCAAGCGAAGAAAAGTCAAGTCTCCATGCAGAGAAGGCATACGTGTGCATCTGCCTTGTCAACCATCTTGAAAGAAAGCCTATCCGAGAATGGAAGGCTTAATTACAGAATGACACATAGTATCTTTGGACAAGCAGTGCTATAGACAGAATACAAAATATCATTTGAACATAAAGTATTCTTCACTTCAGAAACAAAGTTCCCGTGTTTTCGTTGTACTGAACCAAGCACATCATTAGCAGTTAGCAACTTACATTGATAATGATGGTATAACTGAGAGAATTCCTTCCAGTAACTGATACAGTCATCAAATGTTCAAAGCTGAGAGGAAAATCCTAAGGAGTGAGTAAAATCGAGACACTGACCCTTGTGAGAGTTAGGTTTTTGCTCAACTGAAAGCATTTTTTTTCTATGCAAATCATTCATCTAAAGGTAGAAAAAGTCTTACTTCACTTCTGAAGAAATAAAAAATCTATTCATAACTATCAATGTAGGTGGTTAAAAATAAATAAATAAATAATAAATAAATAAATAAACAAACAAATACCCTAAATTAAATACTCTATTACCACATTCTGTGGTAACTGCAATAACACTCCATCATACCTGAGCTGACTTCTAGCTCCATGAGTTATCTTACTGATAGTGGCAACTCCCACTGGGATCATGACAGCCATATACCCATTTCATCCAGGTTTAGTTCTGGAAGATAAATGCAGAGAAATAGAATTCCTCTCTTGCAGAGAATGAGAAAATTCAAGTCTTTTTAGTGTCAAAGGAAGTCAGATCACTTTGAGTCTAATAGTTTAGTCATGGACGAAGTGACATTATTTTGGTTTTGTCTGTTTTTAAGAACGTTGGTAAAAAGAGGCCTTAGAAATGAGAATGATGTTGCTTCCTTTTTTTTAAAAAAAGCAAGTACATTTGTACAAATATGAAGTCTCCATTATTACAACAGAGTTTTCTGATTCTCCAGATAAAACTGACCAAATGGAAGTAATTAGCCAGTAGACTATCAGACCACTTTTCTCCAGCTTTTTGTCAATCTGTTCTGACTCAGTCCTCAAATTCAGTTAAAGCCTGTAGATATCACTGAATGTTAATGGAACTGAGCTTAAAATCATATGATCTTTAGTACACCAGTCTGTGATTCTTTCTCTGCAGACCACCAGATATCTGTCTCAGCTGACTGTCTGTAGTAATAATAATATTATTAATAACAACAACAACAATAATAATAATAATTTACAAGTTTAACTAAAATTCTGTATCCAGTTTATCAAACCCACAGAACAGAAGCTTCGTGATGAAATAGACTCTGTCACAACAAAAGCACTAAGCTATGACCTTCTTGAATTTGAGAATGAGCTGTGGATTTGTAGATCAAGACATTGGATAAATAAGGAGTTACAGATTCTCAGAAAAACTTGAACATACAAAATAATCCAAGACACGAGTAAATTAAGACTTCCCAGCGCTTAGCTGAAACATTTTTTACTGTAGGAGCAGCTAGTAGGAGGTGTTTTACATTCTATTAGATAAGGTGGATATATTCACAAATAAAGTTAATATTCACAGATGGATAGTGAAGGCATTTTATATTTCAAAAAATCTTGCGAGAAAATACAGATGCATGTTAAATTATGATGCATAAAATCATAGACAAATTCTGAATAAGTCAGAATCTGCTATTCATTCTATACCCCATTATACTACCACCATAATGTAATACTGCACAAGCCAAATACGCTGTTAGGACTTGTTAAACTTGAATTTTATTGGTTTCATCATATCATTACACATGCTAAAATCAATCCGCCTGCTGAATCATCATAAAAATTCTTGATGTTGCATAAATCATCTTCAGACATTCCTTATGTGAGAGAAAAGGAGGTAAAAGGTAGCTTAGTTATTAAGAAATGCATTGTGCAAAAAGAGATAAACTAGTAAGAACATTTTTAACATTTATTTTTTCGCTTAGTATGAATTGTGAAGTGACTGATATAGGAACCCCAAGCACACCAATGACATTCAGATCTAACTGTGATGAAAGAAAGTTGTAATAGGAGATTACAGAGTACTCAGCAGTTGCCTCAAACCCTAACTTTAGATAAATTTCTACTTAAAAATATACTTCCTATTCTTTATGCGATGTGTTTAAACATAAAGTATTTATAAAAAGAGACCAAAAGTAACAATGAAAAGAGTGAAAGATAACTTCATTAGAAATGAACAGCAAATATTTAAAAAAACATTTCTTTTCTATTCTGTGTGTACAAATGGAATGATTAGTTACTGAGGTGTAGCCCACAGACTAGTATCTATTACCACTTTATGGTCTTCATTCTTGTCAGTGCAGACACTCACCTTGTACTTGTCTATGAAGCCTTTAGAGGAGCTTTATTAATACAGTATATCTCAGAAAAGGAGAGTATACCAGGGTTATGTGAGAGTTAAGCAGCTGAGTAAATTTCTTCCAGCACCATTATAGGGGATGCAGAGAGCTTCCAGTCAGTATCCCAGCAGGATGCAGTGTAGTTGAATAACTGTCACAAAGAGGATTTAACACTCAAAATTGTTGATCCTACCATTACCAAAGCAACTTGCTTTTTCACTAAAGAACAGAAATTGTGGAAAATTATTTGTATGACACTGAGAACCAAAAAATATTTTTCATGTTTAAATATTAAAGTTTTACGCCGATAGATCCATTGAAATTTTACATCTTAGCAGACCTATTTCAATTATTTAAAATCAGGTAATAGTGAAATTTGATCATGCTTTACAATAAAATGTGCATTTTATTAGCACAATAAATTTGAGGACTTCAGGCCCAAACAATTAAGTGCTAGAGATGTCCACTATGCTTGCAAATGACATTGTATTGGCAAAGTAATTATTTGAATGCTTAACTCATGAATTGCAATGGCTTCTATAAACACCTCATTCAATATGAAGGTCCACAAATTTGAAAGAACACCAGCAAGAAATGCTATTTTCATATAGTCTCCTATTCTATAAGTAATATAACTTACCACAAAACCAAAATGAGAACAGTGTGGAAACACACATTCTAATATCATTCATGTACATAACATGTTATGTATTGCGTACTGGGACTACTGCAATACAAAGATGAAGTAAGCACTAAGCACTAGGCTGCTGTCAGAACCCTGGGGGCACCTTTAAGCTTTGTTGTTCCTGTAGTTGGCCCAGGACCACACTTCAGCCCATCCCAGGGCTGTTGGTTCCTGCTCTGGTGTTGCTGTAGGATGCTGATCTCTGGCCCTGGCCCTGACTACATCTGCTTTGCTCCCAGCTCATCTGCCTGCATGGCCCCTGGCTTGTTACTTGCCTTGTTTAGGGCTGTCCATGAACCCTGATATCAGTAAATGGCTTTGCACATCATGGTCAGCTCCAGTGGGACAGGTTCACCTTTGATTGCCAGCTCCACACCACTCACAAAGCAGCCCTGCTTACACTACTTCTTTGGTATAGTGTCATTTCTGCACTTTCATCATTTGGGTGTATAGTCAGTAAGCAGTATATATCACATCGAATAGTTCCAAATGTTTGGAAGTACGGGAGAAAAGAAATATTTAGATAAACAGTAATATGAAATTGTAAGAAGAAATATTTTTGAAGAGGTGATATGCCTTCAGTTTAAATTAATCCCTCATATGAATGACAAGAAATTTCAGTGTGTGTAAGACGTTGAAAATAAGATTGGATCAGTTTCAGGAAAACTAGGTTGAAGTGTCCTGCGAAGACAGTAGATCTAAAGGCATTACAGAGCATGTATGTTAGATTTACACTGTGAATGCAAGTGTGGTAGGAACACTGTGTATTGAACAAGACACTTGGATAGAATTTTAAAAACAAAATATAATTAGGATATTACCATCAAATTAGCAATAAGCTTAGATATTCGACTCTATTTTACTTCCAGTATCTTTCAAGATTTTCATAAAAAAACAGAAATGACAAATCAGACAGTCTGCTAATGACAAATCAGACAGTCTGCTAAACATAGAAGTCAGGAACCAGGGCAATAATTATTACATAACACCAATGGAGTAAAATGTGAGCCAACGTAGACATGTGCACTATGTGTAAAGGAGGAAGAAACAATAAACTGTCAGATCCTTCCAGGAAGTGTAATAAACTTCATTGCAGATGTAGACTCTTTGTGCCTCTCAGGATCAGCCTATAAATGAACATAGAGGGAAACAATGACTCAAAAAGAGATGAATGGTAGATTACAGTCTGTGACAGGCAGACCATGAGCAAAGAAAACAAGCTCTCAGTGAAAAGGTATGGTGGGTTTAAGATTAGGAATGTCCAAAGTAACACAAGTCATGTAATTACTCTGCTCTGTTCACAACTTATTTGGCTTTAGAGGGACTTCAGTGCAGGGCATAATAATAAAAACAAAATTTGTAACTCGGAAAACTAGATGTATGAGGGATGGCAAAATGAACCATTTTGAAGACAAGGGAATCCCATGATGTAGTAACATCTGTATGGCCAAGAAAAAGGAGAAATATGTAACCAATGGTATATAATTGTGTTATACTTCGGAATTTTTTTCTTTAAGCTTTTGTATTTTATCTGGAACACATGTGTTTAGTAAGGAATTATTGAGGATCTAGCCTTTGCACCCAGATGTGGTGTGTTCTCTGGGTCATGTAACAGGAGAAGCAGGTCAAGAGCAGCACAGACTCCTTCCATACAATCACTACCTATAGAATCATAGAATCATAGAATAACCAGGTTGGAAGAGACCCACCAGATCATCAAGTCCAACCATTCCTATCAAACACTAAACCATGCCCCTTAGCACCTCATCTACCCGTGCCTCAAACACCTCCAGGGAAGGTGACTCAACCACCTCCCTGGGCAGCCTGTTCCAGTGCCCAATGACACTTTCTGTGAAATCTTTTTTCCTAATGCCCAGCCTAAACCTCCCCTGGCGGAGCTTGAGGCCATTCCCTCTTGTCCTGTCTCTGCTGAAACTCCTCTCTGAGGAGTTTTCATTTTCCTTGAATCACCTATTTCTCTTATATTATTTGTGCTAAAATACACAGCAGAGTTACTCAGGACTCTTTTCAGCATAATCAGGCTGTTACTCTTACATATATTTAGTGGTTTTGGAGGGCAAAACAGTGCTGAGAGACCAAATCAAGATGCGGGGATGAAATCTTCTCCACTGTTCCTTCTTCCTGCTTCCTGTACAAACACATATGCTCCAAAAAGAGGAATCGGACTATCTTTTGAATTTAAAAATTATCTTAATTTGTAGCCATCTTTAAAAATAGAGCAAAACTCTTTTTTTATCCAAACAGTTTTGTCAGTTGTTATGTATCCAAAATGTGAAAATTGAATCTACTTCTAAGATTAGATGGCTCATTAAGGGAGAATTAATGCATTAATTCTGTACATGAGAAATGTTTGAGCAGAGTTTAATAACAGTTACCTACATTTAGACTTATAAGCTGTATTCAAAATGCTATGAACACTTTCTTTGGTGTTTTCTAGAAATCTTGCCTAGAAATTCTAAGCAGAAGACAAAATCATAACAACAGGATAACTTAAAAGATAAAGGACACAGAAGACTGACAGCCATATCAAGCAATAAGGCAAACGTCCTACAGGGAAAAAAAGCCTGAGATTTTTCATTAAAATTTTATTTTTCCCCAATGTTCAGAGGATGAGTGATCTCTGGCTCATATTCAATATGCAGGTGATCTCCTTGCAGCTCTCAGAAGCCCAAAGGAAAAAAAACAATGCCAAGTAGAGTTTCAAATATTAGAAAGTAGCCAAAAAAAGTGGGAGGTGGAGAAAGAGATAACAAACAAATGAAACATTTTCTTAGAGAACATAGCAATACACAGTTTACTTTCAATGGCAAAAAAAAGCCAAAAAAACCCCCTATTTTTCTGTAAATACCGTATTTTTAGAGAAAGGACCAGTCTATGTTTAACATCCAGAAGTTTTGCTTCATGGTGCCATTTAAGAACTCTGTCTCAGCAGACACATGAAAGTTGTGCCCAGGAAATGGTGTGTTTGAAGTTAAACAGGAGACCAGCCAGAACTGATGAGATGAGAGGAGTTCTGGGATTTTCTTTCTAAAAGAGCAAAGAAACAACAGAGCATGCGTGAAATCTTACTAAGAAAGATAGCAAATGGCCAAGGGTAGCTCTCCAAAAGATCCATTACAGGCACAAGTCCTTTCTCTGTCTGCCAAATTCAGCATCATCTATCGAAGAAAAATTTTACAAAAAGGTATAAGAGAGGGAGGAAAAAGTTAAAGTGAATAGCTTGCAACAGCTGCAGCTCTAAACTCTCTTTCACCTTGATAAGCTTGAAAGTCACTATGCCTATGACTTCCAGTGTTTTACCAAAAGTGTAAGTGAATTACTGATGGTTCTATATTTAGTATATACTGAAAAGAAAATATTCAGTGTTACCACAGTAGGCTTGGTGGTACAAAGTATAAGTAAAACTTCACTGCTATTGAATAAGTAAGAAAGTGATATTAATGGTATCAACTACTAGGTTGAACCTCAATGAAAGAAGGAAAAGGAGTGCTTCTAGGATCAAACTTTATTTTGAATTGAAAATGGTATTTTAAACTCCAGCTTAGAGAATGCACTAACAACTCTGTGAACTTAATGCATCAAAATCATGAATATTTGTCTATTGCAAAGGAAAAATGTGTTATCTAGATAAAAAATAAAGAATACTTTATATGAACAGTAAATTTTGATTAGCGTCAAAATATAAATAGGGCCACTAGCTAACAAAATACAGAATACTTTCAGTTTGTTTCTCCCATTTAATCTGTTCTAAATGCTGTGTATTCACTGTCTATGAAAAGGCCTTCTGTTTATTGCCTAGAGCCTTCAAAGTAGACACTGTCTAGTTAGTTACACATTCCTGACTGAAAAATAATAATAATATTATGGTTTGTTTCACGATAAGCCTTGAATATAATTGCTATACAAGACTTCATTTTCAAATTCCTGAAATTTTTTGTATGGATTTGGGTTTACGATTATCCTCCCATATTACTGTAGAGACACAACATGGAAAGTGAAGACAATAGTATCTAAAACAATCATGTGGGATACTAGGCAATTTCACTTCCTTGAAGTAATCTTCCCTGTAAACCAACACAAATATTTGAGAGCAAGAATTAGGACCTTCTGCTTTAGGACCTAAGACAGCACTTGGAAAGAATTTTCCTTTTACATCCAAGAAGCCTCCTCTCTCATGCTCCCTGGTTGGTGTCTGTATTCAACTAGCACTTTTATTTAAGATTACAAAGGATGTTTGATAGGAATCCCAGGAATGGGGTAATAGAGGATTTAATCCTTTAACTGAGACAGAGGTTGAACTTAGACGTCCATGATTCTAGGTAAGTAGACTGAACACCTGACTACTGCAGAAAAGTTTGGCACTGTTATCAATTCCTTCTCTTTCTCAGGCTGCATTTGAAATTTGAACTTTTATTTCAAGTCAGAAACTAACTTGACAAGAGGATTGTTGCTTCTGATACCAAAGAAAGGAGTTGACCAGCTCTGTGGTAGGCTGCTATGTCAGCACAGATAATGTGCGTGCTCCAAGAGCGAATGTCTTGCCTTATACTGAGACGATTGTAACAGCTTTTAGTGGCATGTCATGACAATGAGAATAAAAATTTTGTATTCCTGAAAGACCAGCGTACATAAGCAACATCCATGCTGGAAAGAAATAGGATGTGAGCAATAATTTGAAAGGCAACTTGAACACATCATAGGAAATTTTGCAAGAATTTACTTATTTCCACTGACATAAACGCCTCTCTGACCTGTCATCTTCTGTCAAACAATTGCAAAGCCACAGTTCCTAGAAATAACCATTCACCTGTGTACAAAACTAGTCGTCATTAATAGGAGCTATACTCTCAGACTTTCTCGTAGTTCTCATCCTGCCAGAAGGAAAATGTTCCACCTATTCTTCTGTGCCGTGTAGTATCCTGGGGATTTGAGTTTAATTTTATTTATACTGAGAGAATTATTTTTCTAAGTTTGCTGAACAGGCATTCTCCCCTCTTCTGCTGGTGTTTTGGAATGCAAATCTAACAGAGCTTGCACTAAATTCACTACAAACAATGACAAGTAAACAGAGACCTGGCTCTAAAATCATCTTTCAGTTAAACCTTTATTTTGTTTCCTAGTAGTACAAATTAACCTAACAAAACTAAAACAGTGGATAGACATTACTATTCACAAAGCAGATATATTTAACCTTCCTTCCTAATAACAGCAATAATTAAGGGATGTTGACAAGCACTTATTTGACAGTGAGACTGGAGAGGCATGTCTTTCCTGACACAGTGGGATATAGCATTAAATTGTAACAATGCTGGCAGCCTCCCAAAGGATGGATTCAAGGCAGGTGGGAATCCACTTCGGCAGCAATGGGAAATAGGTGACTGCTGCATGTTGGCTTTAACTTACAATGCAGAGTTTGTATTAAGAATAGAGGAAAATTTATGCGATATATGTAGTGCAACACTCAAAGTCTCCTCATTTGTTTTCTGCAAAGAAAGAAAGAAGGCCTATAACAAGTAACATGTTAATTAGAATAGTTAGGCACATTCACAGAAAACCAGTGTTGGCAACAATAAATCATTAGCTATCTAGTCAGAACATTTTACGCTTTCACAGAGTGTGAGCGGTGTTTGTAGCTGAATGGGATATCTAAACTCAGCACCCCACAGATGGAAAAATCTCCAGAAATAACTATACCTATGGAAAATGCTCCACCTTCAGGGCAGTCCTGTAAGTAAAGTTCATTCTAAAATAGTCCATCACCTGACTTTGACAGGTGTGATAATGACCAGAAAAGCTGTGATAATGACCAGAAAAGCCTCCAAATTATTTTGGAATGTACATTGTTACTCCTTGTCTCCACTGCAGACTCCATGTGGGTATGCACATTGAGTGTCCTTCGCTGTGTAAGCACACTTTATTTTCCAAAGATGCCACATAATGAATGAGTTTTATCGGATTTTACTCTATCATAATAAAAATAATCTAATTTGGTTAGAATTACTAGCATCATATTGTCAAAAAATCACCTGGTCACACAAAAATCTTCACAAATCATTGTGGCACCTCATGGCAAGAAAATTTTCATCTAAGAACTTTGGAGTAGATTTTGAAAGAAAATTAATTTTAAATTAATTTAATTTAATGCATGTGGAATCAAAGCTTTGTTGTATAAATACTTTTACAATAAAAATACAAAATATTAAAAAAATCAGACATTTAAATTATATTTTCATTGTAGTCTTTTCCACATAGACAAGTATGGTTCAGCATTTAGGTGAGTCATGTGGAGTATGGAAGAAGGTAACTTGGTATGATAAAAATTTTTTGGACCCTCTCAACTGGTAACCTGGTTTATCTACACAGCTCACACATGGTCTGTCTTGTAGGCTTTCTTCCTGGAAAACATGCTGCTGTTGCTTCTGCTGCTCATAGAGACCTGTGGTGCTTAAGAGCTGAAAAGATTTGGCTAGTATGCTGCATTATAATCAAGCATGCCTGCAAGGCTTCCTTGAAGTGCTTCTTAGACAGCCACACTTCTTTTTCCTGTGCACCAGTTCACTATTTAGGAGTTAGGTATTCAAGCATCGTTTGTGCAATTTTCAACTACATACTGTTTGAAAAACAAAACAAAATGAAATGATGCATTGCTTCTAACACATACATTCAGACTTCTGGGAATTAATGTTCTGCCAGTAAGTGGGTACAGCATATCCTGTCTGTCAAATTTCAATTCCCTTTCTCCCTACAGAACAATAAATCAGCCACGTTAGCCACTTGAGCCATCTAACTGAACTCTCAGCTCCTATACTAAGTTAATCTTTCAGAATCCAATCAGGCAGAAAATGTCTGCATATATTTGTGGTTTAAAATTTAATGAACATGATCACCTTTAATGCGTTTTGGGATTTTGTTTGTTCATTTTTCAGTAAGGCAAAAAGGCATACAGGCTACATGAAATCAAATAAAAATTACTCCAATTTGTTATGCTTTCAGTCTACAGAAATGAAAGCTAGTTTCTCCTTGGAGTTTCATAAAAATTATGTATACATGATTATTTTATAGTTATCAAATGTCATTTTTACAAACACTTAGGTAAAAAATGTCTCCATTCACAAATCCTACTTCGAAAGGTCTCAGTATGGAATAAAAAATACACATCACTTTTCAACATTCCAGTTTCTACTCAGAAAGAAGTCTTTACTATGTTCTAGGTGAAGTAATGCACATCATTAAATGGTAAGCATCGATTTGTTGCGTACCTACACATTGGTGGACTCAGTGACTGAGGAATCCACATACTTAAAGACCAGCTTTAAGGACAATTAAAAGAACTCATCTTTAGTAAGCATACTGCTAACAAGTTCAGAGAGTTACTGTTGGCTCAAATCTGGCCTAGCTCACACGGATGAACAGAAGAAGCAGCAACATTGAAGTTAATGATTATACTGACACAAAACTGATGCAGTTAAGATAAGCGTTAAGAACTAGATTTCCCTTTTGCCCTGTTAAAGTTTTATGTTAGGTCTGTAGCTGTTTGTTTTCTCCTTTTTTTAATGGCTCACCTTTCAGTCAATATGATCGGGCTATTTTAACAGCCATACCATTTTGTAATTGCTTCTGGATAGTGTATCCTATTTCAAACTACCATTTGCTGCCTGAGTCAGTTTTACTTGAACAACATAATCTCTCACATGGATAACAAGAAGAAATTTTTCTCAGTCAATGATCACTGAATTCTAATGCCTGAAAGATACAGATGGATCCAATGGACATTTTGCCTGAGTGAGAACTTACTGTAAATTATACTGATGAAATGGAAAAATTCAGTGCTAAAAAAAGTTTTATGAACTTCCAGAACTTGTTATTTATTTTACTATTCCATAATAAGTATTATGTAGTGCTTTGTTGGGACTTCCCTTTGCTCTTGAACAATGCATGAGGTTATGTTATTGTAGTTACAACGTTCAATGGCAAGCAGTTCCTGAATAATATTGTGCCATTCTAACATCTCATACAAACTTGTTGTTACCTTCTTAACAGGGCAATTTACAACTCATTTGTGAGTAGCTTTAATGTTTGCCTGGCATGCTGAATTCCGTTTCCTATTCTGACTCATAACATCAATGACCCCTATAAGGAGAAATTGTTTGCATAGTCCATGCTTTTCATGCTTGCTTGCTTTTCTTTCTTTCTTCAGTGTTAACATGCACAGGATCAGTTAAAACCCAAATAACAGGAAAGAAAACTCTTCCTTTCTCTGCAAAACAGCTGCAGGAGACAACAGAAAACAAACACCTGAGATATATCTGGCTCATTTTTCAGGTGACCTCATTATGAAAAACAGGAAAGCCTCAGACTTCTGTGTTTGCTTTATAAAATGTTGTTTGCCTTCACTGTCTCTCTTGGGATTTAGGGACTAACTGTATGACAGGAAGCTCAGGGAAGCAGTCTGCATTGTCTGATGCTATTGTTTTTCTTTTGAGTTCACTGAGTTCATTTCCACTACTATACTGTTTTTCTACAAGCATGTTTTTGAGTCAGTTTAACTGACTGGAACTGAGTCTCTTAAAATAATCTGAAAGCAGATTTGGTGGTGATTTTATCCTATCTTTCCTTTTTAAAGTCCCTAGCCAGTGATCTGAAGTAAAGCTCTGACTAAGGAGGGAATTTAAGGGCTTTAGCTCAGCTCTGCTGAATAATAGCCAGTTTCAGCAAATCACAGAGCACGTTGTCTCTAGCAGTATGATCGAAGAGGAGTGAGTACCACACTAGCAAAAGAGAAGTTGAGCCGATTCTCTTATCTGAGCCAAACAGACTCAATGCCAGCTTTCTATTTATATTAATATACTATATAGTATATACTATAGTATATAGTATATACTATATAGTATATAGTATATAGTATATAGTATATAGTATATAGTATATAGTATATAGTATATATAATTATATATTATATATATTATATTATATATATTATATTATATTATATTAATATATTAATATATTAATATCTTAATATCTTAATATATAATATATTAATATATTATATATAATATATAATTAATATATAAACATATATATTAATATAAATATATAATATATATTCTTCCCTTCCCTTCCCTTCCCTTCCCTTCCCTTCCCTTCCCTTCCCTTCCCTTCCCTTCCCTTCCCTTCCCTTCCCTTCCCTTCCCTTCTCTCCCTTCCCTTTTTCCTTCCCCTTCCCCGTCTCATGTCTCCTTCTTTTTTCTCTTTTCTCTTTACTTGCATATTCAGTTATTAATTAGACATTAATTCAGCATTTGATTCCCCAATATTTACAACTACATTTTCAGGGCAACAGAGTGATTTGACCAGCCTGTTTGACTCTTGACATGAAACCATTGAAGACATTCACAAGTAAGCCTTAACCTAGAAATAACATCGGAAAAATAAATTAATCATGTCATAAGCCAATCAGAAATTCACTTTCTATGTTGGGCAGGGCCTGAGGAAAACATGAAATGTGAGGTAATCTTCAGATAAGATCAAGATGGGTGCCAAATATATCATTTTGTCTTGCAGACACTTTGGGGCTGTTTGCTTTAGGCTGTTCTGTCTACATCTTGTCTGCAGAATATAGAAATGTTTTTGCCTTCAGTCTGGTAGTACACCTTACTGCTTTTCTACTCTGTGTACAGGCAGAACATGAGGTTACA
Source organism: Phaenicophaeus curvirostris (assembly GCF_032191515.1). Lineage (NCBI taxonomy): Eukaryota > Metazoa > Chordata > Aves > Cuculiformes > Cuculidae > Phaenicophaeus > Phaenicophaeus curvirostris. Next base: position 20,335,244 of record NC_091392.1, read on the forward strand.
TGTAGAAGGAACCTAGATACACCAATAATGTAGGAGCTATAGTGTGCTCCACCAACTACTTCTGAGATCCAGCCATGTGGAGGACCAGAAACCAAGACATGCTATAAAAAGCATCGACAGGTAACTGCAAATGACACCTCTCAATTTTAACCTTACATGCCCTAAATCACGGTCCACATTTAAATACAGTGATGTTGCTTTGGTCCTCTACACTGCCAATGTCCTGATTTAGCAACATTTCTACATCTCTACCTTCTTTGGGGTGTAAAGAATAGAAGTGAAATAATCCATGTACAGCTACAACATATATTTTTCATGTATATGTAGCAGTTACAAGAATCAAAATTATTATTCCTTCAACTGTGAGCAAAATATTCAATTATATGGAGCAATTCTGCTTTCTAATATTTATTCCTGAGTTCCTTTTGATTAAAAAGCTAGGTTGTGCATGCTTGTGTGCATACACATGTACGTGTACATAAGATATAATAAGGAGTAACAGTAATATGCTTTCCATTGACTTTGAATTCTTTTACCAACTCAACCATAATAAAAGCAAATGTTAAACAGGAAATCTGGAATTTCCACATAGCCCTTTTTAAAGCAGATAAAATCTGCTTTAAATCACTGGTAGCCAGATGTCATCAGGACCCCTATATTATGTCCTATCTGAAACATAGAACTGGAGAGAACTGTAATGATGGAAAAATGTGTATAGTGACTGTAAGGATTGCATTCAGCTCCAAATTAAGGCAACATTAATTCAGATTAATATCTGAGATGCAGACGATAATTCAGCTCTCTGAAATACTCGTAAGTGTTTTATAATTTTATCTGAGGTGCCCTAGGTGGTCTGAGACTAGCAGCTTTCTGGATCAGCATGTGGTGTGTTGGAAGGATATCATGGCATATTGAAACCTGCCTCCAGAGTTTTTACCAAATCATTACTCATATAATGTATACTACCTAATCTGCCAGCCTTAGTATTGGTATAAATTTGCAAAATCATACAGGGCAGTAATACTAAAACAGTAATGATGTGATATAATAGATACAAATGTAGTGGGAGTGAAAGATATTTTTCTCAGAAAATCACATAGAAGTTGAATCATATCTAGCCTAAGAAGACTCAAACCAAAAATGTGTATCCAATTTTAGTATCTAATTTTAGCTAAGCTAAATCCTGCAAGTTCAGACGTGTATCTCGTTTAATTTGCCTGGTATGTATGTAGGAATGAAAGGAAGTGATTGATTCCAGATACTCTACATTAAGTAAATTTTCTAAAAACTATATCTTGAAACTCTTAAAGTAAAATGCCAGTTGACCAGATCAGCAGGTTGTTTTGGTTGGTTTTTTTTTTCAAAAGGTGGCTTAATCACATCATCTGGTATCAGAAAGAAATAAACAATGCTTCTTTTCTTATTTTGATCTAGCCTTGTTAATACACAACTGTGTTTACAGAATAGAATCATAGAATCAGAGAATCCCTAGGTAGAAAAGACCTTTGAGGTCATAAACTCCAACTGTACCTGTACACTACTAAGTCACATCCCTAAGCACTTCATCTATCTGCCTTTTAAGTACCTCCAGGGATAGTGACTCAATCACCTCCTTGGGCAGTCTGTTCCAGGGCTTGATAACCCTTTTAGTGAAGAAGTTTTTACTAATGTCCAATCTGAACCTCCCCTGGTGCAGCCTGAAGCCATTCCCTCCTGTCCTATCACCTATCACTTGAGCAAAGAGACCAGCACCCACCTTCCTATAACCTCCTTTCAGGTAGTTGTAAGCAGTGAGTCTCCCCTCAGCCTCCTCTTCTCCAGGCTAAACAACCTCAGTTCTCTCAGCCACTCCTTGTAAGTCTTGTTCTCTAGCCCCTCCAACAGCTTCATTGCCCTTCTCTGAAAATGCTCTAGGGCCTCAATGTCCAAAACATAACACAGTATTTGAGGTGCAGCCTCACCAGTGCTGAGCGCAAGGGCAGGATCACATCCAGGGTACTGCTGGCTATACTGTTTCTGATACAAACCAAGATGCTATTGGCCACCTCTGCCACTGCTGGCTCATGTTCAGTCAGCTGTCAGCCAACAACCCCAGGTCTTTCTCTGCCAGGCAGCTTTCCAGCCACTCTTCCCCAAGTCTGTGGTGCTGCACAGAGTTGTTGTGTCCGAAGTGCAGGACTCTGCTCTTGACCTTGTTAAACCTCATCCTGTTGGCCTCCGCCCATCTATCCAGCCTGTTCAGATCCCATTGCAGAGCCTCCGTAGCCTCCAGCAGATTGACACTTCCTCCCACTTTAGTGTCATCCATGAATTTACTAAGGGTACATTCAATCCCTTCATCCAGGTCATTGATAAAGATACTGAACAGAACTGGACTCAGCACTGAGCCCTGGGGAACGTCACTTGCAACTGGCCTCCAATTGGATTTAACTCCATTTACCATGATTTTATCCAGTTTTTTACCCAGTAGATGGTATGCCTGTCCAGGCCAGTGGAAGCCAGTTTCTCAAATAGAATACTGTGAGGAACAGTGTCAAAAGCTTTACTAAATTCCAAGAAGACTACATCCACAGCCTTTCCCTCATCCATTAAGCAGCTCAACTTGTCATAGAATGCAACCACTTTAGTTTGGTAGGACCTGCCTTTCATTAACCCATTATGAGTGAGCCTGATCACCCAGTTGTCTTGCATGTGCTGTGTGACAGCACTCATGATACTCCCCAGCGATGAGGTCAGACTGACAGGTCTGTAGTTTCCTGGATCCTCCCTCCAGGAAAATGTTGCAGAAAATATCTGATATGAGGCTAGGTTTCCTATAGACATAAATGCTCAATAGTAAAAAATGTACTGCATGAGATATTTGTTTTGACAAGACCTTCAAAGCATCAAAATAGTTTCCCTGCATATAACTATTGCAATCAAATCTGAATTCTTCAAGACCACACTACAAGAAGTCTTTTTCTGACTGAACTGAAATCTCTGTGCTGAATGGGGTAGCAGTCAGTTTTACAATGAATAATATGTTGTCCCACTTCAGCATTTATCTTCAGCAAGTGCCAGTGTCAGACACCAAATAGCCTATATTCTTTGTAAATGTTATTACCAACCAGGTCATGCTATGGAATAATTGTTTTTACCATGTGTCAAAGTGCAACATGTCTTCGCTTCTAACTCTCCACTTAGCTGTCTATTCTGATCTTCAGATATCAACAGTATAAACCAAAATATCCTGAAAACGTTACTCATTGACTCTTTCTCCACAGAGTAAAGCCACTTCTGCAATTTGAGTTTGGCTTCTGTAAGTTATATTAGCAACCAAAAAGGAGTAGGAGATGCTAGACACACTCTTTGCCAAATGTTTAACTTACAATCTGGAGGCTCAACATGCTGTAACCCATCTAAAAATCCTGCACATATTGTAGGACTTCTATGGCTTCTGTTCTCTTCCATTCCTACTGCTTTAGACCAAATATTATTCAAATGAAAATAAAGACTCCGTTCATAATATACTTCATTACTCTTAAATCAAACTGGAAAGAGAAAAACTGAGAATATTCAGGCAGAATATGAATATCCAATTTATTGTCAGATGAACTTAATATATATTTGGGAATTTTCCTTTCTTTCTAGAAAATTTTCTTGTGCATAGTATTTTCAAATTACTAGTAAATCCAAGAGATTTAAAACCTGAAAATCTGAACAGACCTTACAGACTTTCTGCAGATATGATTTAAAGGAAATTAAACCCTCTGAACTTAATTAGGAAAAAAAATGGCCTATAAGACTTCTAAGCTGTTTAAAATCTGCATATTTTGTATATATCAGCTTATCAAACATTTTCTATGGTATTTTACCTTTAGAGTCAGTGAGAAAAATGTTTCCTTTCTCTTCTATGGTATGACTTTAAATCAAAAGACAGCAGAGGTTTTGGGCACATGAGCATACTGTCCACCAGCACAAGTTTCTAGCACTCTATGAGCAGTTTCAATAATATCGTTCATTGCTTCCTTCTCTCCCACTACCAATATATCAGCAAAGCAATGTACAACAAACTGGCAGGACTAAGCAAATGAAGAGACAAGTAGTGTGACAGGTATAAATGGTGTTTACTTTTAGCAGTGTTACTAGACAAGAAAGCGGGAATTAATGTGTGTCTAGCAAAACTGAGACAACTGTATAGCACATTGTATGAAGAAGGACTGTCCTCAGGCAACCTCGATGTCATCTTTTTTCCATGGAAATCACCATCTTTAATCAAGAGTAATAAAATAAATGAAGCCTTTTTCATAGAATTATAGCATTTTTAGGTTGGAAAAGACTTTTAAGATCATCAGTAGCTGTCAACTACTGAATCATATCCCTAAGCACTTCATTTACCTGCCTTTTTAATACCTCCAGGTATGGTGACTCAATCACTTCCCTGGGCAACCTGTTCCAGAGCTTGATAACCTTTTCTGTGAAGAAATTTTTCCTAATGTCCAATCTGAACCTCCCCTGGCACAGCTTGAGGCTAATCCTCCTCATTCTGTCACCTGTTATCTGAGACCAGCACCCATCTCCCTATAACCTCCTTTCAAGTAGTTGTAGAGAGCAATAAAGTCTCCCCTCAGCCTCCTCTTCTCCAGGCTAAACAACCCCAGTTCCCTCAGCTCATCCTTATAAGACTTGTTCTCCAGCCCCTTTAACATCTTCATCGCTCTTCTCTGGAAACCCTCCAGAGCCTCAATGTCTTTCTTGTAGTGAGGGATCCAAAACTGAACACATTATTCAAGGTGCGGCCTTAATAGTGCTGAGTACAGGGGCAAAATAACTTCCCTGGTCCTGCTGGCCACACTGTTTCTGATACAAGCCAAGATGCTATTGGCTTCCTTGGCCACCTGAGCACACTGCTGGCTCATGTTCAGTCAGCTGTCAAACAAGAATCCCAGGCCTTTGAATGCCAGGCAGCTTCCTAGCCACTCTTCCCCAAGCCTGTAGCACTGCACAGGATTGTCGTGTCCCAAGTGCAGAGTCCTACTAAACCTCATCCCATTGACCTCAGCCCATTTACCCAGCTTGTTCAGACCCCACTTTAGAGCCTCCCTACCCTCCAGCAAATTGACAGTTCCTCCCAGTTCAGTGCCATCCACAAACTTGCTAAGTGTACATTCAATCCCTTCATCCAGGTCATTGCTAAAGATATTGAGCAGGACTGGACCCAGCACCAATCCCTGGGGAACACCACTTGCCTTTTGCTTACAGTCGTGTCATCCTCCATCTTGTCTTGAAACTGCACGCTGACCCGACCCATCTACTTGGCCTTCTTGAACCTCATGAGATTCACACAGACCCACTTCTCCAGTTTGTCCAGGTCCCTCTGGATGACAAAGGTGACTGCTTTCAGTTTCTAACAGATAACTATTAATAATTCAGATGTGCAGTGCTGTTTAGTAATGCCTAGTAATGTTAAACAAACAGATTGCCTTGGCTGTCAGGCAAGTACCTTGAGATCAAGACTTCCAACTCAGATCTTAGAAATGGTACTGAAGCAACTGACATATGTCTTAGAAAATTGCCAACTTAATCTATTTTCAACAAGCTGATTATATTTAATAGGAGAAAGTATGAGACATATCATTTCTTTTCATTGTTTTCTTGATCAGATTATGAATCTTTCCATCTTGCTTTGTAATTTGAGTTAGTTTTATGCACCGAAATTGTAAACCTACGTTAGGAATTACCAGTTCTTTGAAAGTCAGACTCTTTAAAGCCTATCAGTACAAAACTACATAATCACTATGCAGTTTTGAATGTCTTGGCCAGTTGTCTGTATTCTTCCAAAGTGACCTGAAATCCGTTTACAGTAAGGGTAAATTCAGGTCACACAAACAGGATAGCTGGAACAGATGCTGTAGTGTCATTGCAAAGGCACTATTCAAAAAAATGAAAACTTATACTGGATCATCCTGGGGTAAACACAAGGCACAAAAGTAAAACATCAAATCTGTTTCCAGCCTGCACATTCTGATAGTGTATTTTCTCCTCTCCTTCAAACAATTTCTTGTAAATAAAATTGCCTTCTGTTGTTGATGAACAATATGAGATGCAATCATGTTGCCCACATAATACACATTATATATAATCCCAGGTTATAGACATGACCCCAAATGAGAAGAAAATAGTGTCAGTGTGTTTCCCAACACAGCTCTTTCATTATCCAAAGCAGTAAAAGCAGTTTTCCAGTTGCAGCAGTGCTTCACTAAACCAAGTCATCAGTTGTGAGTAATGGTTGCCATCACCTCAGTGATGCAGTCCTTTCACAAAATTTCACAATGTTTTTTCTGTGCAAAATAAGTTGTGAAAATGCAGCTTGGAGTAGAAGAATGGTATTCAAAGATATTGGTAAACAAAACAAACAAACAAAAACTCAGTTTAGATATCATATGTACATGGGACAGCATATGAGACATTCCAACATCTGGATTGTATTCTGTATAGGGGCTTGTGATGATGACATCTGGTGTCTGTATGATGTGAACAATTAGAAGTCTTATTGTACATCTTCATTTTAATTAGGCTTTGGATTATCAAAAAGCTGAGTCTTTCCTCATTTAACCTGTATAGCAATAAATTAATCCTTTCCTTTTGTGTTAAACCAGATGGCCTGCACAACCAAGTGCTGTTACAGCACAAGGAAGGAGAACAGAGCAGTTGAAATATCTGGTACGTTTTTCCACTGTTTTTTTAGAACAGTAACAGAAATATTTTGTAACATTTTTTTTTTCTCTCTGCAATGGCTAATCTTTAAAATATATTGAATTTATACATTCAAATTATACATATGCTGAAGGAGAAAAGACAGTTAATAGTAGGCTTGGAAGAAATAGATCAAAGGGCCTTTATCAGCAGCTTACTAGTCTTACAATGGCACTGACAGTGATTGAAAACATTTCTTTGGTTTAGGGTGCCAGCCAAGCCCACTGCTAATAGTGAGTAGGTAATCCACAGTTTTAGATTTTTTAAAGTTTCCTCTCAAAAAACTGATCTCCTTCCCCACCATTTTTAACATTTTACAAGTTCTGCAGTTTTAGCTGGTCTTAGCTGTTCTGTGAATGATCTTTAGCACAACTGTGTTACCATTTGTTCACAGCAGTAGTTCTGCTGTGAATACATGTAGTTCTGATTAATTGTATTAGATTCATTTACTCATAGGATTACAGGCTTAATTACAGAAAAAATACAAGGCAAAATGGACTACTGCTGGATGTCCCAGGAGATGGTTTCTCTGAATTTGTAACAGACTGATCTTGTGTATACAAACATGGTAAGACACTGAGAATGAAAACAAAAGGGAGGTTGCCATTAGGTTGTGAAACCACCCGGGAAGTGGAAAATTTATGTTCAGATTTCATAAAAATATAACAGATGCTGTCTATCAAACAAATAACTGTTTACAGTTATAAGAAATATCTTTAACAAATGCTGGCATTTGGTTAAATTTTCTAGATTTGTCTTTTGTTACAATCCAGATGTTTGTGAGGGTTTTGCTTGAGGTCTGTTCAGAGTCGGGGACATTCTTGTCTAACTTTTGCTTGCTTGAGAGGAGTTTTTTTATAGTTTCAGATGGAAACCATGAGAAATTTCAATGTGTTTCATAAAGTCTGGTCAAAGAAGGCAAAATAAGATAACTTTGGGCTGTTTGTGTTTCCAAGAGTCATTTGAGCCAAAGCTAGCTTTAGTTTCCTGTAACTTTTGTACAAGGCAACAAAGAACTAGTCTAGACATTTCTACTCCGAAAGACACAGTCAAATCCAAGTGTCCTGTAGAAGGGAACTTTGGCTCGCCTAGGCCCAGTGATGGGACGCTGTGGCTATACAACTTCAGAATTTGAGCTAGCTCATATCTGGCCAGCTTGAAATACAGGAGGGTAAGGTCTGTCAACAGCTGAACATAATAATATAATATTTATTTCTGATTATTGTCCTTATAAGAAGAATCAAAATATTTATTATGTAGCAGTAGATAAAGCAGTTTTACCTGAATCACTGATAATTGAGCCTTTGTTGTTTCCTTTCAGCTGCCTTACTTCTTAGTTAAAACTGATTCCAGCCATCTGTTTCATCAATACAAGCTTGTTTTAACTTTTGATTCTACAGGATGATTCAGAGTATGCATTGGTATGACTTGCTAAAAGGGAGGCTTAGTCACAGATACAGACTGTCAGTGCTGCTGTACTACAAGCACATATTATTTGTACATCTAACTAATTACAATTTTGTTCTTCTTTGGATTTATGAAAAGGAAAAGAATATAAATGATAGCTGCATATTGGAAAAGTCCAACAACCAAAATCCAGATGTTTACCTGCTACTATGATTCCTCCTTACACCAAGATCACAAAACATCAAGACACAGCTGAGCAGTAGGAGCAGCTTCCCTAGCTCTGGAGGCTTGACAGCAGTAGTGCTTTCGAGTTAAAAGTTGAGCCCAAAAGAGTTCAGAATATCCATGGGGTGTTTTGTCTGGGACTTCGAAGTAATGGCAGCAGGTGAGTGGGGTGGAGTGGACAAGAACTTCTATGTAGTGAACAGAAACAGAGGAGGGAGTTTTGGATAAAAGGAGATTTGAGGAGGAATTCTGTTTACCTTTTTCTCACTAAATTTTTATATGTTAGGTCTTGCCATGGAGGAGAAGAGAACTGTTTAAAACATCACACATCACAGTTTTCATGTGCAGGAAACCACAAATCATTATATCAATTCAACTCTAACCTAAGTTAACAAAAAGGCCAGCTCATGATCTTTCAGTCAGATAATGCCTTAGGAAGTCAGCAAATGCATCTCAGGCATGATAAAAAATTAACAGTGATTCACTTTATACCAGCCTGACCTAAATCAGCATCTATGAAAATACAGATTTTAATTAAAGCATCCTGTGATTGTAACTGTCTTCTCCTTGGAAACAGTGCAACAGAGTTGCATAGTGACTAATCAATTCTCTATCAAGATTTTCGTTTTATATCCTACTCCATCACTACCTTCTCTTGCTTGTGAAGAAAACTTTGGAAATTTGCCTATTGAAACTAAAAGTTCTTAGTTGCACTGCAAATTTTTTTTGTGCAATACTAAAACTGACCTTCATCACAATGTTTGTATACACTTCCTTCCCAGGTATGCCTCACTGAAAATCCTACTTTACTTTTAACTGTTGTCTGAGATAAGGCCCTCAATTACTTTTAACAAAATTTGAACAATGGCTACAAAAAGTGACATTTTCAATTCTGTATATCTAAATTGGGACAAGTCATAGTGCATAATCATATTTTATATTCTTGGTACTCTCGATTTTTACTGAGTCAGAAAGATTTTTAGCTACAGGGAAACCAGCCTAGCTAAACCCTTGTTTCTGTTCCCTGCATTTAAGTGTTTAGTGTCTTCCCTACTAAATAATCTACTTATTTGTAGTCTTGAGAGTCCATGGAGATGTCAAGTGTATCAGCCAGCATTGCTTCTCTCTCCTGCCTTTTTTCTCCTACATTTTTCGGCACTGCAGCAGCTGGACATTGAACTGAAGTTTGTCCAAATGTCTGGGCTACATTCCAAGCAGGTTCTTTAAACAGATGTTCCCACTGTATTTTATCAAGGGCTAGTTTTCTTGTGCCTAGAACTTTCCATATGCTCACAGAAAAATGCACCTTGTTTCCGGAGGGATAGCCTTGTATATTAAGGTTTAGCTAAAGCCATGAGCTGAAAGTTCAAAGTGCAGACCACTCTCTAGTTAGCCAAATATTTTTATCATTATTATCAGTCAAGTACAATAAGCAATTTCCTTATATTGCATATTTTCCTACATCTCTTAATGATTATAATTTTTTAGTGCAGGAGAAACTGTCTCTTTCCTTTTCATAAGAACAGTGTCATCATCACTTTCTAGTCCTCAGATCAAAGATTGCCTAAGTACTGAATGAAGATATTGTAGTCTTCTTTCTGATGAACACGCTAAGATGTTAGGATATTGAGATTAAAATGAAAATTTTGAGATTTAGTGACAGTGTGTGGAGCTGAAGTTTCACAAAACCTATTACAGCTGAACAAGAATTACGTTTCCAGTCATCTATGTAGGTAGTTTTTAATTAGTTGATACATTAAATGACTTGAATTCCAGAGATGGAGAAGACATTTTCTCTGGTTTGGCCAGACATAAAACTTACAGGAAAGTTATCTGAAGAGCAAAGTTTGATTTCCTTACAAAGAACAGAAATATTAAATCCCAGTGCTAGGAATTCAATGTTTAGGGCGTATTGCCTGAATATAAACCTACATACCTGGGTGCAGAATGTTATGTATCCACTGTGACTGGGCTCTGAGCCGAACAGCCAGAGCAGAATAGTTGTTACAACTAAGCTAAAAGGACAGATATCTTACACTGTGCTAATACCATTATGCAGTTCCGGACCAGTGCACAAAAGCCACATATGTAGAACTGCTTGTACTCAGTCACAAAGCTGTGCTCCAAACAAACAGGTTTCCCAGGTGAACTCCACTCTTTTCCCCTTCATGCAATGCTGCAGGTATTAGATATGAGCTGAGAATGTTGGTTTAGGTATGCAGAAATTAAAATAATAAAAATTTCAAAAGGTCATTGAAGACCTGGTCATTGCAGAAGTGCAATGGATTTCTGATATCCACAATGGAAAACATTACTTATTTCTATGTAAGACAGAATATCTCTCTTATATGGAAAAATCCACATGTAGCTGATTTCAGAAGGCGCACATTCTTGACTCAGTCTCTCTCAACAGAAGCACTAGGAGGAAACTCCACTAGGAAACGTTATCTCAACAAATGCATGTCTTGCCTAGACAGAAAACAATACATATTTGCTGTTGTTTATAAATTCTGCTATCTGCTTCTCTTGCCAAAACTCAATCCAGTACATTTCAGATTGCATAATATTTAATTCTTTCCATACTATTAATTCACATCCACAACAAAATATGTAACATCCATATAGGAGTCCCTGAATAAATCGATCCTTTGATGAAATATTAGTCAGTTAGTTGCAAAGGAGTATCTAGTGCTCAGCATTAACATTTTGATAGATTGGATCAATAATTAGACTGAAGGGTGTGGCATAAGAAATAGAATTTAATAGAAAAGTTATTTTGACAGCCTGTTAAAATCACTTTCCCAGCAGTCAATTTTTCTGTATTGAAATTCGTTGACTGCACTCTCTGCTGCAGCTTATACCAGCACTGGAGTGTTATTGGAATTACTCCATATTCAACGCTGCTCCAACTAATTAGTTTTTCTCAGAAACACATACATGCTCCATTAAGGAAAAAACGAACAACAAAAAATCCTGTCATTCATTTCAGCGTTATTGCTTATAATATACAGCAAGAGCATTTTACTTTTCTTGAGTTTTCCATGTAATATGAGTGTTGGTCTCCTTACCACATTTGGTTTTCAAGAGTCATTGCTTTACAAACACAAACTAACATGACCCATTGTGTTTGCTTGAGCAGTACACTCAAGGACACAGATTTTCATTCTTATAAAAGCAATCGATCATTAACATGAGTTCTAACTCAGTAAGGAAATCAAATGAAAACACTGATGTTCTCAGTGTTTCATCATTTCTTATTATAAAGAGTGACAGCAAGGAACTTCATCCTCATTAGGATGGCCACTTTTTGTCTTTGCACATCTACATATTCCAAATTTAGAACCTATTTACTGCTAATGAGCATTGCTGCACTGTGATGTGTGAAATTCAGAATTTGTTGAATTTACCACGAGTCGCCTGGATTTTCTGCATATGTTACATGTCTCTGAGCCAACATCATTACTTTGTATAGTATAAGAAACTCTACTTTTAGACAATGATCGTGGCATCCAGCCATGAAATAGTATGATTTTATATCTTTTATTTCTTTCTTATACCAAATGTGTTCCCCTTCTTTAATGAGGGATTGTGTCATATTTCATAGTTTATAAATTACTAGATTTATAACAAGTGGTCCTAGATTGATTATTGCGATAAGAGCATTTATAAATCTCTTCTAGTGTTAAAACATTTCAACCTACACTACTCCCAAAATTTTTAGACCAGAAAAAATAGGGGAATATTTTTACTACGTTCTTTGTAGTATATTCCAGCCTTTGCTCACATAAATCGTTCCATTGAACAGAATGGTCAATTTAGTAATTAAATTGGGAAAGAATTATCTGTGTGTTTAAATATAATTGATCAGGAGTTTTTTTGAAGATGGACGCTGTCCTGAATCCATGTGTAAAAAAGCCTGTTATAGTGATTACAGTGATAATACCAAAATAAAAGAATTCTTCCTAACTTTTACATAATGTCTAGTTGTATCATTTTTTCCCCCTTCTGAATTATTATACATAGGGTGAAGTAAGGACTAGGAGTTAATATTAATGCAAGGAATTTTTAAAAGTCTGTAGGAAAACTTGTAGGCTAGAGGTGTTAGAAGATTTTGTCTGAAATGGCTCATCTGAATTTCTGAGTAACATTCCCTGGTACAGCACAAAGGTTATTTAGTCAAGCATTTGAATAAAACACAACTCTTGGAAGAAATATTGGTAAGGAGAACTGCATTTCCTACTATGTTTAGATCTACAAATAGACTAAGATGCCCCAAACCTATTTCATTTTAAAACAATATCTGAACTGGAAGTATATTTGTCAGGCATATAGTTTTCATGTGCTTTTCTGCTTTTTAACAAACCGGACGAAACAGAGAAGTTAAACTTATAAATGACATAATACTGACCAAATTTTCCTCCCATTACTTCAATTAATATCTAATTTCTTTAAATTTCTGTATTTAGTAACTAGATGAAGAAAAGATAGATTAATTCAATCAGCTGAAATACAGTGCAATGTGAAAGTTTAATTCTACCATCTTCTTTTTCCCAGTGCTTACATATTTACGGCCTATCTGGAGTATACACAAAATCCCCCAAAAAGGTGAAAGTATCATTTTTAAAATTTCTTTTTATTTTTATCTCCAATCTCTTTATTTTTGTCTTAGCAAGCTGATGTTAAAAAAAAAGATGTACAAAATAGATGATGGGAGATATTTCCAATTTAAATAAGAACCTTCATTTTATATGAATAAACCCTCAACATTTTCTGTTGATGAAATTTATCAAAAATAAATAAACACCAAAGGAATTCCAGAAGTGGCTTTTGTTACAGCTTTACAAAACAAAATGATGCAACAATTCCTAAAATTATTTAAGTACAAAGATTAAATAAAAATATTAATTTTGTTTTCAAAGAAAGGCCAAATCTTACTTTGTTTAATAATGTTATTTATTAGTCGTTAATACTCAGGATAATCTGATTAGGACTTGTATATTAGTTGTCTATAAATTTAACATTCTAAGTAGAGATGTTTCTTTTGCCTTCTTTTCTAGCATTCTTGAATATATTTTTATCTCAATATTATTTTCTCCCTTTATTATTCTCATTAAAACTTATGTCTCCCAATGGAACAGTCTACAGATGTGTTCTCTGAGTAGAATATGTATTGTAGAAGTATACTTCTGGGTTAAAGACTGTGTTGAGATTAGCTCAATTACAATGAGGTGAGACACTGGGCAGTGATTGGTCCTCAAGATGTCTGAGCACCAGGTTCTGGCCAAGGCAATAAGACCTCTGAGCTGTGAGTACCTGCTGTCAGATACACAAAGACATTTCAGTCTTGTAACCAATTAACCAGTTCCCACTGTCAATCTCTTTCAGTCAAGGGTGACAGGGTTCAAGGCTGATTCAACTACGTGTCTTCATAGATATAATCACAGAATTCGGATCCGAATAATTTTTCCTAAGTTTAAAGACTTTAGATTCAAGCTATGCACTCTGTTTTTAATAAATTTTGAGACTTTCATAAAGCATAAAGCCAAAAATCCATGCTAGATGATTTTTTATGGCATTTGTAATACAGGCTACTGGGTTTCAACCAGATGACCTGTATCAAGTCTGAAGACCTTAGTCAGTCTAAAACTCTTCAAGTCTTGAAAAATAAAGCTTTGCCTCCAAAGCAAAATGCAGAAAAGGCTGAAATGATACTAGTCATTAGGTTTTGCTGTTGACAGGAAAATTAACTGGCCAAATACAAAATAAGCTTATAATATATATATTTCTGTCTTTGTGTGATGTTTAACAAAGTTATAGCCTGAATGAAAGAGAAAGGAGACCACACATGAGGTTATCACCATAGGTGGATGTCTGTAACTGGGGTTACAAGGGCAAGACAATGTATCTGTAAACACTGATGACACCTTTAACTTTCTAGTTTCCACCTTGTCTGTGGACTGGATGCCTTACTGAAGGAGGCTTTTTGACAACCTTTTTCCTCAGAGAAAAAAAGTCTGGGAGAATCATAACATACAGGAAAACTGTAGTGGGAAAGAAAACATACCAGAAGTGCTTGTGGCAAATTAGTGCTCTAACTCAGCTTTATTAAATATTAAGAATCAAAAATGAGGGGGAGACTGAAAAATTCTTAGTCCTGAATATATTCAATCAGGATAAAAACTCTCATGTAACATAGAACTACAAAATGAAATCAAAATTATTTGGGAGTGGGAATGAGGTAGTAATCATGAAAAAGAGAAATAATAAGAAATATAAAAGGAGCTGATTCTCCAGAAGTTTAAAAAATTTCTGATCTTACTTGAAGAGGACATAAGCTTTCAGGCTCTGACACAGATTATTATAGAGAAAAGGAAGATATAAAATTAATTAGAAACTTTTCTAGGAAAAAATAAAACCAAACATAGACAGAAGGTATTTTCCTTTTAAAGTATTGCATAGCAAAGCCATCATCATACCATAAAATGGAAATTAAATTAAGGGATTCAAGTATCCCTCAAAAATCCCTCAAAAATATTAGGGGAAAAATGAAGGGAGACAATATGGTGTAACAAATGAAGTTAAGAGCCTTAGAATATGTTATTGATTAAGTCATCCCGCTTTGAGGAGTATTGTGCTATGCCCTAGTCACAGCAGAAAGAGCTTTCCAGAAAGGGAGAAGTTTTTCTGTATGTGGGGAAAAAAAGCAAAACCAAACCAAACCAAAACAAGTTCTTGCCATCCCTCAGTCTAGTGGTGAGAAGGGAAAGCTGGAGAGACAGCCTTGATGCTGTGTAATCACTGCTTAACAGTAATTAAAACACTGTTGTGTTTTCAACACCTTTCTAGCTACCAATACAAAGAACAACACTATGAGGGCTGCTGTGGGGAAAACTGATTCCATCTCAGTTAGACCCAATACAGATGTGAAATGCTCTGATATGCTTTTTTTCCACATTTACCATGTTCTGTGATGTGTTTCTGTATTCTAAGGTTGATATGTTTTCCATAACTCCATCACCTGATTAAGTCAGTTTTTTTGCACATCCAGGAGACTGCACAATTGCTCTGATTAGTAATTCATGTACATACCCTGTTAAAATACCTGTAATAAAAACCTGTAGGTAATATAAATAAATGTAGGAGAGTTCTGATTCCCAGAGTATTAAAGTAATATAAAATAATTTCAGGGAAAATGGAAACTGTGAAACCATGCATGAAGGAAACATCTGTAAGTACCCAATGAAATACCCACAAAAATCCTAAATCCCTGAGGTGGTATATTGCAAAGTCCTTCAGTGCTGGAATTAAAACATTAAGAAAGAAGCAGAGTTACGAAAAAAGGTTTGCAGGTCAGTTTAAAATTGTGTGTTTCAAAAATCATGTAATGCAGAACTAATGTTAAAGTACCCTTTTCATTATATTTTTGTTTACATAATGCAGCCAGCAGGCTTCTAGCTTGAAAGCTTAAGAAAAAAATAATTGGTACTATAATGACCTTGTTATTTAGGCATAAAAAAGAACAAGAGGTAATTATTTCTGAATGGATAACAGATGTTTATGGGCATTTAATGTAAGGCTATATAACTCAGAAAAGCTCCAAACCAAGAAAATTTAAACATTTACAAAACACTACCTTAGCCTCACTAGACACACATGACTGTCAAACCTGCACAGCATCGCTAAAGGAAGGGAGGTTGATGGGTTTTTTGTGTTCAGACTAAAATCCGAACATAGTAAAAGAGTAGATTGAAACAGGTTGATAACTCATTTTTTAAAGGTGTCTTAATTTCTATATTATTCCTTTTCTAAATTAATCACTCAAAGGGGAACTATTCATTTCTCTTTGAAGGAAAGAAAGCTGTAATACTTCAAAAGGAGAGAAACACATAGTCTGATCTGGTAAAAGGAAGCAATGCCCATTCATGGTGATCCTCTGGAGGCAATAATATGGCCCATAACCCCAGAAAATCATGAAAACTTTCAAGAAGTAAAATTTATTTATTCTAGTGTCTTCAAATGTAAATCTTATCAGAAAAAGAAAAATATTATAGGAAACTTTTCATAGATCTTTTACTTATTATGAGCAACATACTTTTAGAATCTCAGTTGGAAAATTATTAAGATATTCGAAAATATTCTGCATTTAGTATATGTTTTCATATATAAATATAATGTTTCAGAAAAAGAGAGGGGCAGGAGAACTAAAAAAAAATGAAGATTTAAGATACACATTGAAGAAAGAGTCCAAGTTAAAAACATGGAGAAAAAATGAAAAAGAAATTATCTGTCTTCCTTAGGGAGAATCTACTGATACACGCCTCTTTTCACAATACCTTCATGAACACTCTTTTATTGATTGATTAATATGTAAAACAGAATGATAGGCACTTCTTCCCCCCCACACACTTCTGACAGTAACAATGATTGTCTATCAATATCAAATCATATACAGCAGGATGTGATTATGAGTTGTCAGGTTTGATTTGTGAAACACATCACATTTGCATACTCTAAATAATACCTTGAGATGTAAATAAAGGAGAAAAAAAAAAGAAGTCTTGTTTAGGTATTCATAAGAATTAATTCAATAAGTGAAAAAAAAGTTTCTGTTAATTCAGTCTTCATTTCACATTTTAATTCCTTTAGTTCAAAAATGTTACATATCTATGCCTACCAGATAATCTTAAAAAGTCCTATGCGGAGAACACTGAATGATTGCAGGGCAACCTCTTTTCTAGTTGAGCATAACTTGTCTTTTGGCCTCAAAATCCTAGAAAGGCCAGTGTTTTCTATTCCAGTAACAAAAAATGCATCTTTGTCAGAAATTGCTCAGAGTAGTGGTAAATGTGAACAGAGTGAAAGTTGATGACAAGAAGGGTAGGACAAGGATAGGAAGGATGCAGACAGACTGAATATGGGCGTATGAATAGAATTTATATAAAATGGTTATTCTGGTGCATAGATAAGTTTCAGCCTTAAATGTAAAAAGACATATCGGTTCTTACTGAATATCAGAAGATATTTCAGTCACAGTACTTGTGCTTCCTCTTTTCAGGGATGCAATATTTCTCTTCTTTGTGGAGGGCTGCTTTCTACTTTTGTTGTACCTTTTCTCTTCTTTTCAGCTAAGTATCTGCCATGAGTGGGTGGCTGTCAATGCATGTGGGAAAGCACTTGGTTACGTCAGGGATTCTTCTTGTTTCATGAGTGAGAGGAGTGAAGTAAAAACTCCCACTGACACACGTTTCTTCAGGCAATTTAAATTGACTTAGCAATACTAAAGAGAAGCTAATAATCTGGACACCTGCAGACCAAAGGCCTAATCATGCTTACCACGTCTACCCATATCCACATCTACACAGAGAAAGAAGTCATCCACCTCTCCTGCCACAACTCCCCTGTTTCCTATAGTTCAGACAAGCCATTTTTCTTCATCCAAAGGCCATGTTGAAAGGAGAATCTCTTTGGTAAAGGCAGCCATTAGGAGTGATGTCATTCAGGATATATTATTATCATCCGCTAGTTTCATGGTAATTTAGTAGAAGAAAATTATGTTTTCCTCAAAGCTGATCCATATTTATTGAAGGCTGCATGAACAAGGACTGTCTTGATTGCAAAACAGTTCCTATATGAAGAATGCTAAAGGAAAAGCAACAAGTCAGCAAGTATCATGTAAACCAGATAGTTATCTAAAATACTCAAGTGATGCCATCTCTGGCATGGGTACAGGAAAACAAAGGGTTTATACACTACAGGAAAAGAGCATTGGAGAGTTCAGAAAGAAGTACTTTTGTTCATTACTGACAGAAAAGAAAAAACAGCAATACTTGTGAAAAAGTAATTTCATATCCAGGCATTAACTCAGAATCATAGAATCCCTAGGCTGGAAAAGGCCTTTGAGATCATCAGCTCCAATTGTACCTGTGAGGGGTCCAAAACATAACACAGTATTTGAGGTTCAGCCTCACCAGTGCCAAGTACAAGGGCAGAATCACTTCCATGGTCCTGCTGGCCATGCTGTTTCTGATACAAACCAAGATGCTATTGGTCACCTCTGCCACTTCTGGCTCATGTTCAGTCAGCCGTCAACCAACACCCCCAGGTCTTTCTCTGCCAGGCAGCTTTCCAGCCACTCTTCCCCAAGCCTGTAGTGCTGCACAGCGTTGTTGTGTCCCAAGTACTCTGCATTGACCTCATCCCATTGGCCACAGCCCATCGATTCAGCCTGTTCAGATCCCTCTGTAGAGCCTCCCAACCCTCAAGCAGATCGACGCTTCCTCCCACTTAATGTCGTCTGCAAACTTGCAGGGTACATTCAATCCCCTCATCCAGATCATAGATAAAGATATTGAACAGGACTGGACCCAGCACTGAGCCCTGGGGAACACCACTTTTGACCAGCCTCCAGCTGGATTTAACTCCATTTACCACCACTCTTTGGGCCCGGTTATCCAGCCAGTTTTTAACCCAGCTTTGGTTACACCTGTCCAGGCCAGTGGCAGCCACTTTCTCGAGTAGGATATTGTGAGAAACTGTGTCAAAGGCTTTACTAAAGTCCACGTACATTACATCCACAGCCTTCAACTCAATATTGAGTAGAGATTTGAAGTAGCTTGTTGAGGAAAACATAATTGCCCCAGTATAATAAATTTGGTAAATCAGAAGCTACATAGATTCACAGACAGAAAAGTAAATCTGAATGCTAGATGCACCCAGAGTACCTAAAACTTCAAGCTGAGGTAGAATCCACAGATTCAACACATCCGGCTTTCAGCTGGAATGACAGAGTTCACTTTTGGCCTTTTATTGGCAATGCTGCACTGTGGTATAAAGGTACAGAGGGATATTCATAGTCTTTTGCAGCACAATGGAATTCACACTTACAGCAGGTAATAATCATTCCTTATATACAATGCATTCCCAAATCTCCAGTTTTCCCATAAAAAATATTACCACCACGTTTTAAAATGAGCTGCAGAATATGTGTACAGTACACACTAGAGTTTACATTAGAACATACCTAGGGGCACATTCTGCTTTTGATGATGCATGTAATTACTACACCATAACAATAATGTGAGTTACATGCTTATTTTAACCAAGTTCTTCTTCTGTTGAAGCCAGTAGGAGCTTAATCACACCCTCAGTAGAAAAAATGTGTCCTTAAAATTAAGAGATGCGATTTAAAAGTCAGCTTCAGATAATATTCAATTACACCGAAACACAAACATTGTTAGTACGTTTTACTGACTTTTTATTATCATCATTCTACAAACCTGCCTGCTCCTCCCAGGATGTTAATGAAAATTATCAGCATCAAACATTGAATATATACAAGTGCATGCCATAGAGTTTATGTATGTAAGTTGACCCTTGGTTTTTGTCATTCAAAGTGTTTGGAGTTCAAGTTAAAATTAATTCTGATGAACATACATATTATATATATAGAAACATAAAAATATAAGAAGCAATAAAGAAAAAGCAATCACAGAAGAGGAAGAGATTATTAACACTGCTCAATTACAGCTATTTATTTTTGCTCCTGCTTTAAGGCTGTGAGAAAAAAAATTATGAAAAAGAATGCTTTTCTATTACATTTATTTCAAAATTCTTTGATTTGGAAAAATATTTTTTTTTCAATACTTCCAAATTGTATCCATGTAACCCAGGCCCAAGCTAGGGCCAGTCTCACCTACTGTTCACCCAGCCTGAGTAAAAGAAACATGGTTTAGGAAATCAATGCCATGAATGAATCAATACCAGCAAGACTGACTTCATAAAATATTGTGTTGGATTGATACTGGTGAGCTGCCAAGTGCCTACCAAGCCCCTCTGTTACTCTTCCTTCTCAACAGAAAAGAGAGAAAATATGATGAAAAAGCTTGCAGGTCAAGACAAAGACTCACTCACCAGTTACTCTCATGGGCAAAACAGATTCTACATGGGGAAATTGTTTTAATGTAGTGCCAAGAAATAAGAGAATAAGATAGTGAGAAATCAAAACAAAACTAAACCCACCTTCTCTCTGCCCCAGCTCTTTCTGAGGCTCAGCTTCACTATCTACTCTTCTTCCCCATGAGTGGCACAGAGGGACGAGGAGAGTGGTTTGCTGTCAATTCACAGCACTTCATCTCTTCCGATTCACAGCACTTCATCTCTGCCACTTTTTCCTCATGACATTTTTTCTGTGCTCCAGATTTAGGTCCCTCCCATGGCATGCAGTACTTCAAAAGCTTCTCCAACACAGAATCCTTCCAGTGGGCCACAGTTCTTCAAGACCTGCTCCAATATGGGTCGTTTCTGTAGGATACAGTCCTTCAGAAATGGTCTGCTCCAGTGTGGGTCATTACTGTAAGCCACAGTTCCTGCCAGAAAACCTGCTTTTGCATGGGCTCCTCTCCACAGGTTGCAGCTCCTGCGAGGAATGTGCTCCATCATGGGCTTTCCACATGCTGCAGCTTCCTTCAGGGTATCTCTACCTGCTCTAGTGTGGCCCATTATGGCCTGCAAGATGACAACATGTGTCTGTCACCTTGATTTTCTTCATGGACTGCAGAGGGGATCTCTGCTCTGGCAATGGAGCACTTCCCACTCCTTCTTCACTGACCTTGGTGTCTGCAGGGTTATTTCTCTCTCATTTTCTCCCTTGCCTCTCGCAACTTCTGTGCTTCATTTTCTTAAAAACATTATCACAGAGGTGTCACCAGTGCCACTGATAGGCTCCATTTTAGGCTGCGGTAGGTTCATTTTAGAGTTAGCTGGAACTGGTTCTGTCCAACACAGGGGGCAGCTCCTGCTGTCTTCTCACATAAGCCAACTTTACAGCCCCGCATCACCTCCCCTGGTGACAAAAACCTTACCAATGCAAAGATAATCAATGTCTGCTTTAAGTTTAAATGGACCCATAAAAGATGTTTAGATTGTAAACTGTGCTGCTAGCATTGGCACTTCCCAGTGAAAGACCTTTTTCTGAGTTTAGAACTTAACCAAATATTTATGATCTGGACTGCAATTTTATTATCCAGGCAATCTGTCTCATGCTAAATATCATCTGGAATGTTTCTAAGAGTTCCAAAAACAAAGTATAGGGAAAATATAATGTGTGACTAAAATTCTCTGATCCCTCCTTTCCTCCGCTCTTTTAAGAAAAATGTATCTCCTTTAGCACCTAGTGCTTTGAAGCAAGTCCTTGGTGTATTAGAATGATCTATACATGAAGAAGGTACCTTCTGTTATCCCTATGAAAAGCAATTTAATCCAGCCAAAGTACAAGCCTCGGAAAATCATAGGTAATGTATTCTCTTTAACAGTAATCAAGTGATGAACTCTTTCTCAGCGATTCTCTTGAGTTCCTAATTCCATGCTTGGAGCATCCTACCTCCATAAGGGGTGATGCAGCAGACTGAAGTCCAGGACAAAGATCTGCCCAAGACTAACACTGTGGAAAGCATCTAATGTCTATAAAGGAGAAACAAAAAACAGAGCAAGTAGTATATTCACAGATACAACAATCATGGAAAGGAGGAATGGTGGAAAGAGATGGGAAGACTGAATTACAGTGATTGTTTGAGCCTTAAACTGGAGCCAGAAACAAACTTCACCATGACTTGGGAGAAACTGATCTTTGAAAAGTGAGTAGGAATAATATGGACTGTCAGGAAAATACTGGGTGAGATGAGGGAGTGAAGACCCAGAAAATACAGCTTAAGGGAGAGGTCAATCTAGGACTGGGAATCAGCTGTAGGAAACAATCAGGGTTCTCCTCTATCCTGATGTTTTGGTTGTAAATTCACACTGATGCTTTATAGGATAAATATTGTGACATCAGAATATACTGTATCTCCCTTCCATGAATCAGAGTGACTAAATACAAAAATAAAAATAAATAAAAAAATAAAAATCCTGTGATCTCTAGCTTATAGCCTCCTCTTCAGATGGCGGTTCCTCTCTTTACCTTTTTGTCATGAAACCAGCAAAAGGGCAAATTTTTCCCCTTTATACTAAATGTGTATCATTTTTCCTAGCTTGAATGTATGCTTTATCGGCACCTTGAGCCCTCTCAGGTCTATCAGGTGATAATATTCTCATACATCATAATTTTTAACAAATAGTCCTGTGTGACTAGTGATGCTTTCTGATAAATCATTTTCCTCTATGGCTCCCTCTAAATATACCCGATGCATTCTGAAGATTGACTTTATTTTGTTTTATGATACTCCTGAAACCCTGTTTTTAATAACTTCTAAGCTTCTTCAAAGAAAACACGGGTTATGGTGGGTGTCACCAGGCGTGTCAATCACTTCAGTATGTCAGTACTGAAAAGCAGAAGGCAGCACTGTATTACTAATAGGTAATCTCTGTTCTTTCCTGCACTTGCAAACATTCATACATAATATTACATCTAATAATTGCTTCACAGCCATCTGCTGTAAATCGGAAATGATTACAAAATAATTATAGAAATGCAGCATGTGATTGCCCTTGACATTTCATCTTGCCTTCACAATTTACAAAGCTATAGTACGGCTAGCCCGAAAAGCATTCCCATTCCGATTTTTGAGTGTTACAGTACAAGAAGAGAGTTTCAGATCGAGTGCTGGGCTTTTACTGGCAGCTCCAAGCACCCAAACAGACTGACCAACAGATGTGCACAAATGCACAACATATGTAAAGAAATATTTTCCTCTTTCCTAAATGCTTAGAATTATTATTAGAAAAATACTCTGAAAAATACATCTAATATCAGAGACTGGGCCTTTCATACTGTTGGAGATTATGGGTCAAATTTTGACTGGCCTGTTCAGAGTGTTGTGAAAAGGTATGAGAAAACTATGAAACCACAAATCTTCCAAACCTGTGACAGACCACACCAGAAAGAATATTTCTTCCTGTGTCCTGCCCTTCCTACAAAAACCTTTCCAAACCTGAAGCATCTAAAATGCCTCTACAAACTTTCATTCACTGATGTGCATTAAAGCACCTGTGCCACTCTGAAGTTCTCAGCCTCCATTTACAGCAGTCCCAGTAGAGAGAGGTGCCTTCAAACCAGGTCCTGATCTGAGTACTCCCTAAATAAATAGTCCTCTTGTGTTGAGACACGTGGCTACCCTTTCTGAAGGAACTGGAGGAAGATAACATTTTGATATGTAGGCAAAGCTCACACATAGATATGCAAACAAAGTAAATTTACAATTGTAAGTAAAGATTATACCATATCTGATTCAAAGTAGCACAATTGATGCCTATCTTGAGGAGGCTCCACTTCTCAATCATGCTGGACAGTGGCAATTCACAGGCACTGTAGGAACATTCCCTCTTGAAAGGAGAAGGATACAATTTTTACCATGCAAAATTCTGCTCACTCATGATAAAAGAAGAGGGAAACCCTGTGTGAGGTGGGAAAGACTCAGATGTGGCATTTATTCCTCGCTAACTGAAAGCTGAAGCTGTGTCCTTCACAAGGTGTTGCCATTAAACATCTATGCCTGTTTGTTGGTTTTTTTTTCATGACTGCTGTCACTCATATCAGCTGCTTGCCCTATAATGTTTGTAGTTACACCAAGGAGAGATACTCATACTTTGATTTGCCCTTTTCTTCAAAAGCTTATCAAGTTGATGAGAGGAAATGGCCTCAAGTTGCACCAGAAGAGGTTTGGATTGGATATTTGGAAAACTTTTGTCACTGAAAGGGTTGTCAAGCATTGAAACAGACTCCCAGGAAAGTGGCAGAGTCATCATTCCTGGAGGCATTTAAAAGATGTGTGGATGTGGGATGTAGGGACATGGTTTAGTGATGGGCTTGGCAGTGCTAGGTTTCCAATTAGACTGAATGATCTAAAAGGGCTTTTCTAATCTAAATGATTCTATGACTCTGATGTTGACCCATCTTCTTGTAATGCTCCCCAGGTAACTGACTTTGGTGCTTGAGGTGACTCAAAAAGTACCTTGATCCCCATTTGGGTTCAGTAGGTGGAACAGATGAGGCAGTGATCTCGAAACAGCTGAGACAGCAATTCATGCTGAGATGTAGTAGAGAGCAGTGCAGAAGAGGTATGGAAGCCTTTCCATGCTGCTGCCTGCATAAGTTTTCTCTGTGTGGCTGCAACAAATGTTTCAGAGGCAGGCATGTTTCTGCCTGGTACAGTTCCCACCCCATCCTATTAGGGCAGATTAACCC
The DNA here is from genome assembly GCF_032191515.1 of Phaenicophaeus curvirostris. Classification (NCBI taxonomy): domain Eukaryota; kingdom Metazoa; phylum Chordata; class Aves; order Cuculiformes; family Cuculidae; genus Phaenicophaeus; species Phaenicophaeus curvirostris. Next base: position 20,359,788 of record NC_091392.1, read on the forward strand.
TGCCCTCATCCCCACAGTTTCCCCTACCAGGACTACTTATTTCCAGGCATACTCTAAGTATTGACCCCTGTGGTTCTCTTTCCATTTGAACAATAAGTACTTTGAGATTTTTTTCTGGGTTTTGTGGTTTTTTCTTTTTCTTTTTCATAGAAGTATGTAAAAAGAAAAGCTCCAGTGTCACACTGGTATAAACAGTAGAATTTAGCTGAACTGTCCCTTACATATTGTGATTGGCTATAAATACAAGAGTGGGATGGAAGTTGTTGCCACACGTACTGAAGGTATAAAAGACAGAATGAAAAGCTGAAGCTTAATAGCACTGGCACCTGCTGAACTATTATTTTCACCCTGGATATGTATGTCCTTATACCCCCACAAAAGCATACATCAACAGGAGTGGATAAGATGCTAATTCACTAAACTCCGCCATATACGCTTATTCTATAACTAGGCAGAGGGTGTTTAATTTTCTACAAGACCTTTTCTGGGGCTTGCCTAAGGCTGCGTACTCATTTAATATTCAGCCACATGCTTCCATACAAATGTGCAACTTACAGTTTTCCTCCTTCTGCCAGAAGTATCACAGGAAAACCATCTGCCAAAGTTTTAGAGAAAAAGAATAAAAAATAAAACCTCTCTCTATATAATAACTCTTCATGTTTAATAATGCAAACATAAATTTATGGTAGAAAAGCATCAAAAGCAGTACATTATTACAGTCATTTTGAAGCTCAGCGCCTTTTAAAATAGCTTCTTGCAACTATGCTTTTGCTGTCCTTTTAATCAAATAGAAAATATTCAAGTCTGGGAAAATTCAGCCACAAAACATGCTTAAGTTGAAAAAAAGCTAATCTGTGGGTGCATATTTTGTTGCCAAGTGACACTCCAGAAAAGCAAGGCTGCAATCAAGGTTCAAATGCTATTCTTGGAAGTAATGCTGAGGAAAGCATTGCAGCCCAGGATGACGTTGCAGCACCAGAGGCATATGTTAATACTTGACGTTCCTATTAGTTGTTAGGCAGGCATCATTGTCGGAAGTATTTAGATATTTACTTTAGTAAGAACTGATTATAAAAACAGTACCAAGGTTCTGTTCCTGTTTTCCAGCCAGATGCAACGGTGGAAAGGCAGGATAAGAATTTGGGCTGAACTCTTTAGAACATAGCTGATCAACTACAGGCAATGTATCAGATGTGGCAAAGATAAGTCTGATGTAGCTTTTCCTTCCAGCTGAAGACAGTGGTATTTTTTTTATGATTTCTCTGTAATATCTAATGTCATGTTTTAGTAGAAGAAATATAATCTTCACCCAAAATAGTCACTGTTTCCTACTGCTGTAAATAAGACCAAAGTCGCTGGCTGACCTCAATAAGATGTCCACCATAGGTCTTCAATCTCTATAGTTTTAAATTAAACCTCCCCAATAAGAGATTAATATTACCAAATACTACTGTTTCTACTATGTCTGACAACAGGAAAATAAGTGTTTTTTTGTCTTTCTGCCAAGGTAGAGGCCAGGAGAATACAGAGATAGCACAAAGAGAAGAATTATGAGTGAATGTCATGGCCCACTTTAAAAGAAAATGAGTTCTTTACTCTGGCACAGTGCCAGATCAATTCAGAATCACTCAGAGGTAGAATACACTATATCTTTTACTAAACAAGATGCATGCCCTTAAAACACTGGATTCAAATGATCAAATGACCCATACGGGACAGAGCATAGACAGGAAAAGCCGTAACTGTGAAAGTTACTGGAACAACCCTCCTGTCACTCAGGGACATTGTAACAGTCTGCTTAACCGAATCATGAAAACAGCATGGGGATCCCTAATGCTTCCTGGAGCAAACCTGAAATCAAACCAAAACTGCTTGTTACAGCCCGCTGCATCTGCGTTTGTTGCAAAGAGTAAAGGAGAAAAAGAAGAAAACAGAAAAGCTAGGAAAAGATAAAAGAGAGAAATAGTTACAGGAAATATAGGAAAGATGAGAGATAGTCACCACCTTAGGAACTCCACATGTAGTTGCACATGTTTCTTTGTCTGGCAGCTTGAGAAGGTGGTGGGTGTCCACAGAAAACACACAAACACAAGACAAGACAGAAAGGGTTACAGACAGACAGAGACAAGATAGCTGAGAAACAGAGAGTGCTGCAGGCTTTCGCAGGGATTTTTAAATTCTCTGTCCCTGCCTCTCACCAGATCAGGCTATAAACTACTCATCAGTATTTAGGTAAAGAAATATAGAGTAGAGAAGTCAGCCAAACCAATTTTAGGGTGTGGTGGGTAGGTGCCAGGTGCCCACTATCCATGTTTTCACTCCCCCTCCTCAGCTGAACAGGGGGAAAGAAAAAATATAACAAAGGCTTGTGGATCAAGATAAGGTCAGGGAGGTCATGCATCAATTACCATCATGGGCAAAACAGGCTTGATTCTGGGAAATTAACTGAATTTATTACTAAAAATCAGAATACAATAATGAGAAATAATACTAAATCTTAAAACAGCTTCCCCTCACCCCTTCCTTCTTTCCAGGCTCAGTTTCAATCCCAGTTTCTCTGCCTCCCCACCTTGAGCATCACAGAGGTATGGGGAATGGGGGTTGAAATCAGCTCATCACATATTGTCTCTGCCAGTCCTTACTCTTCACATTCTTCCCATGCACAGTCCTCCACAAATTTCTCCAATGTAAGTCCTTCTCACAGGCTGCAGTTCTTCACAAACTCTTTTGATGTGGATCCATCCCACGGGGTCCAGTCCTTCAGAAGCAGTCTGTTCCAGTACAGAACCCCCACAGGGTCACAAGTCCTGCCAGCAAACCTGCTCCAACACGAGCTCCTCTCTCCACACGGTCCACAGGTCCTGCCAGGACTCTGCTCCACAGTGGGCTTTCCACAGGTTCACAGCCTCCCTCAGGGTCCTCGAGGGGCTGCAGCTGGATATGTGCTCCTCATTAAGCTCCATGGGCTGCACCAAGGGCTGCAGGGGAATCCCTGCTCTGGTATCTGGAACACATACTCCACCTCCTTCTTCACTGACCTTGGTGTCTGCAGAGTTATTTCTCTCACATATTCTCACTCCTTTCTCTTCGTTGCTGTTGCATAGCAGGTTTTTTCCCCCTTAATATGTTTTCACAGAGGCATCACCACTGTCACTGATTGGCTTGACCTTGGCCAGCAATAGGTCCATTTTGGAGCTGTCTGGCCTTGGCTCTATCGGACACAGGGGAAACTTCTATCAGCTTCTCACAGAAACCACCCCAGTATCCCCCCAGCTACCAAAATCTTTCCATGCAAACCCAGTATGAAGGATGTAAGACAATCCATGCACTATAAACATGGATTTAACACAGAGATGCAGACCAGTGAAGAAAGAGGGAAAATATAAAAGTGTAGCAAAAATAATAGACCCAAGCGGACCCTGGAAAAAAGGAGATTATATTTCTTAGATCTCATTTACGGTAAGAATGATCTCTTGCCATTGCATAGAGATGCATTTATTCTTTGCCTATGACACAAATTTTACTGTAAAAGAAAGGATGACCAAATCTATACTTGGAGATTTTTTGTTATGTAGTGAATTTGGCTGTTTAACCACACTTAACAACTTGCTAACAGCATGTGTTCACACTTTTTTGGGAAGGACCATCCTAGCTTGGTTTTGTGACTCCCAGTAATCCAGAACAATTTAGTCCTTCAGTGTAATCCCAGACACTCAGTCAAAATAGTGTCTTCCTGACATTCCTTTTTAGTTCTTAAAATTTTCCCACATTGATTTTGTCTGTTTCAAAGACTCTGCTGTGTCAGGCAGTATATATTTTCTTCAAACAGGATTACTCCTTACACAACCTGGGTGAACTCTAGGCTCCCATGAGCTTCTGAGGATCAAGCAAGGTTCTCCAGATCTGTTTAAAGGTCCTGAGAAGTGTCACTGCTGTAAGCCTGAGTAATTTTAAGTCATGTGAATATATAACAGTATGAACTATATATTAAAATTTAAATCATCCCTCAGTAGCTTTGTGTCTACCTGCTTTATGTACTTACAGATGCAGAAAGAAATATCCTTAGAGACTTTGATTTTGAGGGGACTGGCTGTTTTCTGCATTTTTCAACCTGTAGGTTATAGATAGACTATATCACAAAAAAACAGTTCTTGTTAGCACTTCTTGGAGCTGAACTATACATACTTTAAAGCAAGTTACATTTATAGTAAATGTATTTGGATTAATCTAGACATCTAATTAAAATCAAAAGGACTAAGACCAAAGAAACACAAAAGGATATTAATTGTTCTGGATGTAAAGGCTCACTGCTGAGCAATTCTCCACACAGTAAATGTTTAACACTTTGCTTACTGTATTAGCATACAGGACACTCTCTCCGTCCAGGTCTGGTGCACTCTTCTTTCTCTTCAGAGAACTGCACCGACGTTTAAAATGGGATGAAATTTTGTAATCTGCCAGCACTACATGGCTGACTGTTATTTTCAGGTTTTATTACATTCATTCCAATGTTACTTTCAGAAACTCTACTTATGCTGATGTTCCCTGCCTCTAGATATAGATACACTACACATCCTATCAACTCACTGGAACCTGTTTTGTCAAACTGCACCCTAAGGAGGCAGTAAAGTTCAAACCAACAGCTTTTTGTTGATATATACTGACCTCTATTCCGCCTTGAAGAAGCCATATTTATCAATAAATCAACCAGTCATGCATTATGATGGACTATTTACACAACTTCATAGGGCTGATAAATAATGAATTTTAAATTACCTTGGTCAAAATTCAGTCATATGAAGTGTAACTAAATGTACCTTAAATAATTTTACTGACAGATTTCAAATGAGTTAGAATTCATTCCAGAAGTGAGGAAGAGTAAAACAGAGAATCAGGTTTGAGTCACTGAGCTTATTTTGAAGAGAGATCTCTTTGCAGGGACTGTTCTGTCATATAAAGAAGATAAAACACAATCCATTTAAAAATCCTATATAAGCCAAGCGAGAGGCATAATATCTTGCAAAAAACCACATGTCTGAAGCCAGGGCATATATAGGATATTTACTCCTTACATTAAATAATTCACTGTCTCCAATTAAGAAAATTTGATTCCAAACTGTGACGGCAGATTCCAGCATTTATGCATAAATCTAATCCTTTCTTAAAGTAAAATCATATCTTTTATGGAAACAAACAAATGAACAAACAAAACCAAGCAAACAGGCACACAAACAAAAAAACAAACCCGTTCTTAAAGTGAGTACTCAGCTTTATTTTTGTTGAGCCAAGGTAATTTCCTAACATGGGTGGGAATGTTTGTTAGTAATTAAGGACGGATTTAATTTATCTTAATTTAGATACCTAAATATTTGATGACTAATTCTAGGCTAGTTTTTGGAGGCTCTCTTCATAACAATGTACAATGGACAAAATCAGACCATTCCAGAGAAAAATGCAACAGAAAATACTGAAGAAATCTATGGACTTATTTCATTTTACTGACCATATCAGGACTGCAGGATGACTAAGTGAGGTACAGGTTACTTAAAGTTTATGTCAAAACATTATGTGAGCTGAAATTCACAGTTAATATTTCATTAAATCAAACTTTCTTTCAGAGAAGGACACCAGATATACATACACAGAAAGTGAAATAGAATTATGGAAAATCTTCCACTGTTGTGCTATCAAGACAGCATTTTTACGTTTTACCCATTTTTTTACCACAGCAGTGCTGCAGAGAACCGAGCATTTGACTTCTGTTTCTCAGTTGATATCCCCGTTGACTTTCTGTAGTAACCTCTGTAGAATTTGTTCATTTTGGTTTCTTATGGTTTGATTTACAGAGTGTATTTATGTGGCCCAATAAAAGAACCTCTCAGATAACACATACTACAAAAAGAAAAGGAAATCTCAGTTGTACTACATTCACAGGCTCGTCTTGCTGGAAATCAAATATCTAGAATAGCTGGGGTGTGATTCAACACAAAGAAATCAGCTTTGCTTTGCACAATCTAGCCCCGTAAAACTGTTCTTATGATGCACACGCATATATGTGCCGAGGACTGTGTTGGTTTCATTTCAAAGTGCACAGGATTACAGAATCCGTTCCATGGGTGAAAGGATTTATTTTCCTGTGGAAAAGGTGGTTGAAAGTCCATTCGACTTTTTCCAGTTCTACAGGTATGTCAATCAGAAAAAGAAGGTTGAAGAGAGCGTACCCACACTGATGGATGAAAATGGTGACCTCATATCAACAGACAAGAAAAGGCTGAGGTACTTAACAACATTTTTGCCTCAGTCTTCACTCGCAACAGCTCTCCTCACCCTTGCTGGGTCACGGGACAACAAGATGTTAACCAGTGGGGTAAACCACCTCCCACTGTAGAGGAGGATCAGGTTTGTGACCATCTGTGGAACCTGGAGATATATAAGTCTATGGGACCTGATGAGATGCATCCCTGAGTCCTGACGGAGTTGACACTCTGATCTACTGGGAGGTGCCCCCACCCATGGCAGTGTGTTGGAATTAGATGATCTTTAAGGACCCTTCTAACTCATACCATTTTATGATTCTATGATTCAATTGTCTGTTGAATTTTCTCCATGTTCTAAGGTATTTACAACTATCTTTTAAGTAGATCTCACAAAAATATAAAGATCCAAAGGTCTGGAAATTAGCACACTTTATTCCTCTTTTCTATATTAATTTTAAATGATTGAAATGCTATCTTAATTTGCTTTGCAAAGAGCTTGATATTACAACTATTTATTCAGTTATTCATTAAAATGTATGCTGAATATCTGCATACTGAAGTGTTTTACACTTCACAGAGAACATCACTAAGAGGAGGATGCCATTTTTGTATCTGTGTGAAAAATTATAAACAAAACTAAGGATGTCTATCAAACAGATTATGGGATCATTAATTATGCTTGCATGAACTTGGCAAAAGAATATGCTTTGTAAGTACACACTAGTTCTAGAATATTCTTGCAGATCGAGCTAGAGGATCCTCTGAGAATATACAAGCCTTTTTATATACTCCATGCTGTACAGTTTGTCCATAGTACTCTTCAGAGACTGAGAACTGATAACTGTAGTTGTTGTGCTGCAGGTATAAATCCATTCCATTGGCCTATGTTTGAAATAGTTGGGCAGTAAACATTTTAAATTGAAGGAGAGCATTTAGTGAGAATTTAATACCATTATCCAATTTTCCAACTCTCATACCATAGTTATAATCCTAACAACGGGAAAAGATGTGTAAATTGCAAAGAAGACAAAATAAGTTATTGAATAGACAGGCAGTGAGAATGCACCTAGTAAAAAGTGGTGGTACGTCCTGATCAAATCATTCGTCCAAGACTAGAATTTCTGTGTTAATCTACAGATATAAACTAACTTTTGAGCCTTTTGGGCTACTATCAGTAATACTTAATACATGTACTTAGGACCTGAAAATCAGATATATAATCATGTTATAACTAGAATCGTGGTAAGAAATAGAATTGAAATCTATCATGGAATCATAGAATAATTTATGTTGGAAAAGATCTTAAAGATCATCAGGTCCTACCATAAACCTAACGCTACAAAGTCTATCACTAAACCACATCCCTAAGTGCCACATCTACATCTCTTAAATCCTCCAGGGATGGTGACCCAACCACTTCCCTGGGCAGCCTGCTTCAGCGCTCGGTGAAGGAATTTTCCACAATATTTAGGTTAAACCTCCCCTGGCGCAACTTGAAGCCATTCCTCTTGTCCTATCATTTGTGACTTGGGAGAGGAGACCAACACCCATCTCATTGCAACTTCCTTTCAGATAGAATAGAATAGAATAGAATAGAATAGAATAGAATAGAATAGAATAGAATAGAATAGAATAGAATAGAATAGAATAGAACTGAACTATTTCAGTTGGAAGGGGTCTATGACAATCATCTAGTCCAACTCCCTGTACAAATCAAGGATGACAAGAAGTTAAATCCTGTTTTAAGGACATCATTTAAATGCCTCTTAAACACTGACAGGCTTAGAGCATTGAACATCTGTCTAAGAAGGCTGTTGCAGTGTTTTACCTTCCTGTTGACAAAGAAATGCTTCCTAATGTCCAGTCTAAACCTACCCTGGTGCAGCTTTGAATCATTTCCACGTGTCTTAACACTGGAAACCAATGAAAAGAGATCTGTATCTCCCCCACCCCATCTTCCGTCCCCTGTCCTCTGTCCCCTGTCCCCTGCTCAGGAACCTGTAGAGAGCAATGAGGTCATCCCACAACCTCCTTTCTCTAATCAAGTTAAGCACAAAGTCCTTAGCTACTCCTCATAGGACATTCCTTTCAGTCCTTTCACCAGCTTTGTTGCCCTCTCCTGGAAACATTCAAGGACCTTCACATCATTCTTAAATTGTGAGGTCTGGAACTGCACACAGTACTCAATATGAGGATGCACCAAGTACCTCTTTTGGCCAGCTGGTTAGGTTCTATTTAGTGCACCCCACAATCCAGTTTGCGTTCTTGGCTGCCTGGGGATACTGCTGACTTATTAAGCCTGCTGTTGAGCACTGCCCCTAGATCTCTCTGCAGGGCTGCTCTCCAGTCACTCTCCCAATTTATGCTTGTGGCTGGTGTTACGGCATTCTAGGTGCAGAATCTGGCATTTTACTTGTTAACCCATTGTCAACCCATTAATCACAGCCCAATGTTCCAATTTATCTGAACCCTTTGTAAGTCATCTTGTCCCTTAAGAGAGTCAACAACACCTCCCAGTTTGCTATCATCAGCAAACTTGCTAAAGGTGCATTAAACTTCTGTATCTAGATCATTGATAAATGTGTAGAACAGAACTGGCCTTAGAACTGAACCCTGAGGAACATCTCTGGTGACCAGCTGCCACTACAATACTTTGAGCTCTGCTGTTCAGCCACTTCTCCACCCAGCACACTGTAAACCTGCTCATCCAATAGTTAGACAACTTGTCCATAAGGTTGCTGTGTGACCCCTCTTGAAGGTCTGCTGAAGATCTTGGGAGTCTGAGGAGGTCCCTACTGACTGGAAGTTAGCCAATGTTATTCCAGCCTACAAAAATGGTGTGAGGGAAGTCCCAGGGAACTACAGACCTGTTAGCCTGACCTCAGTTCCTGGAGAAGATTATACTGAAAGGCATTTAAATAATAATGGGGTCATCAAACACAGGCAACATGCGTTCATGAAAGGAAAGTCCTATTTAATAAAGTTCCAAAAAATAAAAGCATTAAAAAAAAAGTGTTGAGAAAATACATGTAAATTACTACTAATGTGGATTCTGTTTAACTAAATCAAACGTCCAAGCAGCATAGTATGGTTCCTCCTGTCAACACAGGAAAACAAAGTTGAACTGCTCAGCCAAACACCCTTTTGAGTAAATGAACTTTAAAAATTCCTAACTAGGTCACTGGACAAAAAAGTACTTTTTGTGATCCATAACTGAGATATTTTTTTTTTACTTCTGGATCTCCAATCATTCAGTTAAAACAGCATTTTGAATTTTATTTCTAGGTGATATCAAATTTTAGGCAGAGATGTAGGTGATGCAAAATGTATGTGTGTACACATAGACATATGTGCACGCACATGTATATAGACTTCAAGGTGACATGTTTGCTTCTAGTTTTCATACTTACTTGGAAAAGCAATCTTTAAAACTTGTTTTCAGTAAAAAAAAACATGTCAAAAAGACCAGATGACCTACTTCTCACCAGTGCTAATTAAGCTGATGGGATGCTATATTTGGCTATGCTAATTCAAGTACACAAGGCAATGTCTTTAAAGTTAACAGAAGTATCTCACACAAAACTACATTATATTGCAGAGACATATTTCCAACTGTATGGTTTAAGAAATTATTTGTCTTTGATTTTTATGTCATCATAACAAGTTAACCTTTTATGTAAATAACTTTTCCCATCTTTTTTGATTCCAAATTAAGAGAGTTAAACATATAAGTACTAAGTCAGAGAAAATCTTCATACAGTTCTCGACAAAATCCCTGCCTTTTTAAATGCTAAATGAGTAGAGATTTGTTAGAGATTTTGTACAGAAATGTTAAGTGTGCAGAAAAATGCAGACCTTGTTTATTGACTGGGCAGTGTAAAAGGCCAGGCATGCAATTTGTAAACAGAACCTCTTTTTTGGATGGTCTACACTTTTCTAGGGTCAGAAATTAGTCTGTTCAGACTGCCACATAGCTGTCTTAAAAGACACTGTGTCAACCTGTCTCAAATAATCATTCTTGTATTTGTAATGATTACTGTGGATGAGTTGTATGGCTCCAAATATATTTAACTCTGGATTCTCTGGTTAAATAAATGCTAGCCACTAAGGTGAATAGCAAATCTTATTTCTGCTAAGTATTGCAGCCCCGAAGGATCTGTGGTGTTTTGAATGGCAGGCAGAGTGCTGTGCCTAAATACACTATAACACTGCACAACTGACCTTACATATTCAGTAATCTTTTTTACCACATTCAGCCAGCTGATGACACAGAAAGTATGTAGTCTATAAATGAATGGATTTAAATAAAGCCACATTTTGCTAATTTGCTTGAAGGTCTTGAAGGGACAAACGATGTGGTTGGTGTCACATAGACTGAAATTACGCTGGCGTCTAGGAATATTGTCTGTTTGCTAATTTCTTACAAAGGAAAAAAAAATGTGTTTTTCTTAGTGGTATTTATTCATTTTAGCCAGACAGAAAGAACACTAACCTGAAGGTCATGCTTACAGCTTGAAGTAAATTTGGCTTACTCTAGTACCTGTGGTAAAGAGCCTTTAGACTCAAGGTAAGATGAACTGAACAGAAAAAATATTTAAATATTTCAAGGGGTATATCAAAATGAGACACTCCCAGCATTTTTATCTGAATGTATTTAGCTCTAAAAAAGAAGTTGGAGAGAGGGTTAATAAGAAAGCATAATACTTCAAGGTGCTTTTCAAGGTGCACAGAATTATATAATTCGTTCTGTGGGTGAAAGGATTTATTTTCCTGTGGAAAAGGTGGTTGAAAGTCCATTCAATTTTCCCACAACAACAGTGGACATGGAAAAACCAACGGATGTGATTATCTGGACTTCTGTAAAGCCTTTGACATGGTCCCCCGCTCCCCTCCAACCTTCTCTCTAAATTGGAGAGGTATGGGCTTGATGGGTGGATGGTTTGGTGGATATCAAATTGGTTGGAAGGTCATATTCAGAGAGTAGTGGTCCATGGGTCCAAGTCCAGATAGAGATCCGTGGCAAGTGGTGTCCCTTAGAGGACCATGCTGGGACGAGTGCTTTTTAACATCTTCATCAACGATATAGACAGCAAGACTGAGTGCACCCTCAACAAGTTTGCAGATGACACCAAGCTGAGTGGTGCAGTTGCCACACCGGAAGGATGGGATTTCATCCAGGGGGACGTGGACAAGCTAGAGAAGTTGGCCTGTGAAAACCTCATGAGGTTCTACAAGGCTAAATGCAAGGTCCTACATGTAGGTTGGGTCAAGCCCCAGTTTCAGTACAGGATGGGGGATGATGTGATTGAAAGCGGCCCTGTAGAGAAGGACTTAGGGGGTGCTGGTTGATGAGAAGCTCGACACGAGCCAGCAATGTGCACTTGCAGCCTGGAAGGCCAACTGTATCCTTGGCTGCATCAAAAGAATAGTGGCCAGCAGGTCGAGGGAGATGATTCTGCCCCTCTACTCTACTCTTGCAAGACTTCATCGGGACTATTGTGTCCAGTTCTTGAATCCTTAACATAAGAAGGATATGGAACTATTGGAATGGGTCCAGACAAAGGCTACAAAGATGATCAGAGAGCTGGAGCACCTTCCATATGAGGACAGGTTGAAAGAGTTGGGCTTGTTCAGCCTGGAGAAGAGAAGGCTCTGAGGAGACTTTATAGCAACCTTCCAGTAGCTGAAGGGCCTACAGGACGGCAGGGGAGGGACTATTTACAAAGGCACAATGTGATAGGACTAGGGGAATGGTTATAAACTGGAGGTGGGAAGATTTAGGCTAGACACAAGGAAGAATTTCTTCATGATGAGAGTAGTGGGGCACTGGAACAAATTGCTCAGGGAAGTTGTGGATGATCCATCCCTGGAGGTGTTGAAGGCCGCGTAGGATGAGGCCTTGGGCAGCCTGATCTAGTGGGAGGTGTCCCTGCCCATGGCAGCGGGTTAGAATTAGATGATCTTTAATGTCCCTTCTAACCCAATTTGTCCCATGATTCAATGGTTCTATGAACATACCTATAAATGTTGTGGTCAAATAAAAACAAAATGTATTTAACTTTATCTAAATCTTAAATAAATCGTTGTCCTAATATAAAACCTTCTCTTAAACTATGAAAACATTTCTGAGCTTTTAAGTGCTCTAGACTAGTTTTCTTCCTTCCCAGTAGTATGTCTTTATTCAGCGAGGGCTGAAATAGATGTGTAGGTTGAGCACATCCAAACCAACATCTTATTGCAAACCTCATAATCCTATTTTCTGGTCAGCCACTGTAGGTGGAGAATCAGTTACTATCAGAAGTAATAACTGAGATGGAGTAAGAATAATTCCAAGGTAAACAATTGACTTTAGGATAGGTAGTGGGAGGATGAAAGAAAAGCAGTTAGTCTTTTTTCTGACAAAATGAAATTAATCAGTTCAGACTACTACCTCTAGCTACAAAATAGTACCAGAGGAAAAGATAAAAACAAACAAACAAAAAAATCTCAAAACTTCTTCCACAATGAGGAGAACAGGAAAGGCATTTTTATGAAATCTTTCTTCCTCTCTGTCTTGTAGGTGTTCACTACCAGCCCATTGTATTTGGAGGCATGCCAAGGAAGCCTATGCCATAGACTACGTATTATTAAAAGTGGGTTGTTCCATGCATTGCAGTAAGTAATTCATAATTCCACTATTAATGAAGGGAAGAACTGAATAAGCACTTTAAAAGATCATAGTTCCATGATTAATCTGTATTTTCTGTCTCTCATCTACTAGAGCAATAACAACATTATGCAATTTTCCCTTGTCTGTGTAGCTGTATCTTTCCATTAGAATTTTAGTATTGGAAAGACCAAGCATGAGAATTTTCCTGGGTCCCAATTTCCTGATTTCCTATGTCTTACGTCCTGAAAGTTTATTCTGAGATATCTGAAAGATTCTGGCTCCACTTCCTATCATTCTTATTTATATGAGTATAAAAGATGATTTTTTTTCGGGGAATTTAGTTATTCTATACAAGTGAGACATTGATCTATGCTTGCATTAGGGAACAGTTTTCATTAAGAGCAGAAATTGTCATGATGACATTATAGCCCTCAGTTGGCAAGGTTTTAGCTTTCTGTAATTTCTAACATGAACATTGCTAAAAAAGGAAAGAAGAGAAGTGGAGGGGAAACTGCTACAACTGGAAAAAAATTTCTGGGTCTCATTTCTGAAACAAGAAGGTGTCCAGACTAATGACTTTCCAATGACCAGATTCTAAGACAAAGAAATGAATGTAAAGACCTTTGAATAAGATAATGGTAGAGAATGCTACAGGAAAGGACAGTCTTATAATATTAACAGTGATGTCTGTCTTCCGTGCAGATTTCCCAAAGTACTCCAGAATCTATAGGTAAGATATTTTAACAAGGGTTTTCAGCTGAAAGATCATGTCTTCATAGCACTGACTTTGTGCAAATAAAATACATTGAAATAAAATACATTGAAATTTAAAAGGAAAAAAGAAATAGTCCTCATGAATTTAATTTCTAAGTGCTAGTTTTCATAGAAAAATTCAACATGCTTATGGATGCGAGTGACTCTGACCAGCCCCACATGTTTCACTAAAACCAAATATCAAATCCTAGTGGCAATTTCAATCTGTTTCTGAAGAGATAATGTATGTAGTGGTCACCATTGCTATGGATAAAGGGAAATTATTGGAGCTGCTTCTGAAATCTTGCTGAACTCACATGTTGACTACGCCCCTGTGACTTGACTTTTGATTAACTTTAAAAAGATTAACTTTTGCACTGCATGATGCTAGTTTCTGGATGGACTACCACACAAGTTAGCCAAAATTCAGAAAACTGTGTTTCAGCTGCAAAGCAACCACCAAAGTCTGCTACAGAAAGGCAAGGCTGAAGACTAAGAAGTGTGTGTTAATGAGCAATTTACACGCCTTTTTTATGTCAAGCTCAAGGTATTTTATGGAAATACAAGGAGTACAATAACACTAGTTCAAGGGTATCATGAAATAAAGGAAACATCACTAACCAAGGAGGTGTTTCACGGATACCTTAAAGGAAGTCCATTTTTTTTTTACAGTTTACTGACTAATGATCAGGTTCCTGGACACAAATTAAGCCAAGGAACAAAGCACTCTGGTCTTGACCTTGGAGGCATGAGATGAGCTATCATGTTATGATGGTAAATTGGCCATGCAACAGAAATACACAAGTGATTTTGTGTCAAGAGGCACTCATCCATTCTTTGCATTTAACTCACCTCAGCTCCCTCCTTTAACGCTGCCTTATTTGATTGCAGGGATTCACCATGCCAACAAAAATTACAGAATGCCATAGCATTTAAACAATAAAAAGGACATCTCATTCTGCCACAGCAGAATGAGGGCTCCCTACGAGTTTCCAGATTCATTGGAATAAACCATTATGTCTTCATTTAACTCATGTCTACATGCTGAGCAAAGTAACCATTACAATTTTAGTGAGTTTTATTGTTCCTCAAAACTGGACATGCTCTGTTCAGTTTGACATCAGTCATAAAGATCTTATTGATAACAAGCAGGATGTTACTCTAAATGCCCTGGAAAATTCACCTGAAAGTATCAAACACAGATGTTAAGATAGCTGTCTGAGATATAAAATAGACACACCACCTGCAGCAACAAACTTAGTAACTGTAAAAGCAAAAATAACATAGAAGATGCAATTTCTGACAGGGAATCACACTAATGTAGTCTACACTTCAGCATACAAAATACTCTTACTTCAGCCCTCAGGAATGCTGTGCAAGCAAATATCCCTTACCATCAGCTGTTTAATTCTTTATTTGTGTCTCATGTCTTTTTGATCAAAAATACTATATCTTTCAGTCAAAGTATGTTAGTGGGAGAAAGGCAGAGATGTAAAGCACATGCAAATGTGTATTTGAATTATTTTTAAGATTTCTTTTTCTGAACAGAAATCTGGACTTTGAAGTGCTGGACTTTTAAAATTTCTAAAATATATAATGCTTTATTTTTTCTTTTAGAATCGTTTTCTCAAGTAACTGAGTAACAGACATGTTCTGGTTTCAGCTGAGATAGAGTTAATCTTCTTCCTAGCAGCCGATATAGTGCTATATTTTGTTGATAACACACTGATGTTTTAGTTGTTGCTAAGTGCTGATTCGAAGGCAAGGACTTTTCAGCTGCCAGCAGGTAAGTGCACAAGCAGCTGAGAGGGAGCATATCCAGGTCAGCTGACAAAACTAGTCGAAGGGATGTTCCATACCATATGACATTGTGCTCAGTATATAGACTGGAGGGAGTTGGCTGTGGGGCAGCAGTTGCTGCTTGGGGAGATGGGATAGGCTTTGGTCGTTAGATAGTGCACAATTCTATTGTTTGTAACATGGTTTTGCATATTCTGTTACTATTATTATTGTCATCATCATCATATCCACCTTTTGCTTTCTGCTTAAACTGCCTTTATCTCCAGCCACGAGGCTTTTGTTTTTTTTCATTAATCTTCCCTGTCCCGCTGGGTCAGGGGGAAAGCAAGCAGCTGCAGGGCGCTTAGTTGCAGGCTGGGCTTAAACTGTGATACATAGAGGAACCTTATTTACTAACTTAATTACAGTTTAATGAAGTTTTAATCTACATATTGATTTAAATTGATGTAAAAAGGTTATATTTGAAACTATTTATTGCCACTTTTAATTAAAAAGTGATTGAAATGAAAGACAGTAACAATTCCATGTCTTTGAGTTCACAATTTATCTGACAAGTTTCCTAAAATCTTGAAGCTTTTTAATGCATTTGTGGGTTTTAAATTCTAATAACACAGTTAGATATAACACTGTTTATAACATGTTTAGATATAACACTGCTTGGGAAAATTATAATTAGTTCCAGCATAGGGATCCTCAAGTTTCTATGGACCGTAAATGACCATTGCATTGCTACAAAGAAAGGCTTTCACTCCCTGAATAATGCTGCACTTTTTCAATATCACTGCATCTAACATACCAATACTATAGGACATCTGTCATAGGGTATTCCAGAACACATTATTGTTCTTGCCAATTTGGAGTACTTTCAAGTATAGTTCTCAGGTGTTGTCTGATCATTGGCCTTTCTTAAAGTGAATTTTTATTGCCTCATTTCACATCATGAAGGCAACCTCATTTATTTTATTAGTTACAAGTCAGTCACATATAACATTGCTTTGTTGCAGAACAGAAATCTCTCTAGGAGCATTTTCTCCATAGAAGCATTGTTACACGCTGGAATTTTCTTTCTTTTTGAATGTTTCATTTTCTATAGAAGTGTTTCATTCTGACAGGTGTAGGATAACTTAAAACTATGGAGAATGTGCTGAGGAAGCACTGTCATGCAGTGACTCATGCAGAGTACAGGAGCATTAGTTATAATATTTAAAGATTTTTTTTTTGTAATTTTATAAGGGAATCATAGATTGATAATGTTTTAAAAATGAAATTGGTTTTGATTAATGATATAGAAGAGGCTTTTCGGTTGAATTCCAATTAAAAATGTGTATGTTTTTTGTCTATATCATGGGAAAATTCAAAGTGTTGTAAAAGGAGGCTAACTAAAAAAGATAAATTAAAGAAAAAAGGAAAACTCAAAACTTACATCTAGGGATTTGTGCAACAGTGATGTGAAGCAGATATAACTTTTTCATTAATTAAAATTTTGCTACTCAGAGTAAAATTGCCACCTCTCAGAAAAAAAAAAATCCACATATTGTAATTTTGAGCAGGATGAACTAGAACTTCCACTAGAAAAAAATCAGGTGCATGCTGAAGGAATAAACACTTCAAAAATCATATGGTGTTTGTAATGTACAGTTCTGCTTCATGATAGCATAAGCTGTGCAGCAAAGCAAATATGACAAAGAAAAGAGTTGAGCCGTATTGTCACTTCTGCAGTCCACCAGGCATGCATTTTGAGCTACATCAAGTTAAAAACTATATGTATATATAAACCTGGAGTTTCATTTATCAGAAAAAAAGAAACCACCCTGGCACAAAACTGACTTTAGAGCATTCTGAAGTTGGTTTATTTCACACCATCTGAAAAAGACTCTATTTTAACAACTAACGTGATTCAGACACAGGCAATTTTATGGATTGGATACTATGTGATAATATTTAAAAATGCAGGACTAAGATGAGCTACCTTTACCAGTTTGTATGCAGTATTTCATCATACAACTATTTGAGCATTTTACTGTAGCAGGCTGAGGAAAGAACATCAGTAAATAAACTATTGTTCTCATATTTGTGTATTTCATGAAGCTATTTTTCTTGACGATAATAGGGATTTTTTTCAAATACTTTGCTTAGCAGACTACAAGCCCATTGGAAAGAGCAGTAGAAGTGTCATGAAAGAACATGGAAGAACGGCTAGACAGTTAATCAGTGGCCAGAGTGCTACTTCTAGCTGCAGCTTTCTGTACATAGTCACCTCGGTATAAATACAGGATCACAGAATCATTTAGGTTGGAAATTGTTTAGCTTTAAGGTCATGTATTCCAACCCTAAGCCTAACACTGCCAAGCCCGCCACATCTGTATCTGAATAAGGAATGAAACAAACTCCTCACTGGAAGACATGGATGATATTCTCAGACAGCAGTTGCTAGCATTCAAAGGTTAAGAAAGTCCCATAGATGTGTTTTTGGTTCTGTTACACATTTTTTGAGGAACAAATGATAGACAGAACTGAAATTCAACACCTAAGCCTTGGATCACAACACAATTTTTCTCTTTCCAAGGCTATAGTCAAAATACCACAACGCTGTAAATGGCATTAAGACCTGCAGAGTTGTATATGTCCTGAGCCCAAAGGTGGCCCTTCTGGAACAATCCACTGTTCCATCCACACACACTTGCATTTGTTCCTACTCCTAGTGAACTGCAACCATCCCAATTTTTGTTCAATTTGTTAGGCAAATAACCTTGATATAAACAAATGACAAACTATAATAAGTCACTTGCAGTTAATAAGGCAGTCAAAGGAAATAAAGTAGGGAAGACAAAGCTCTTAACTTGAGTTCTACACAGTAAATATATCCCTTCAACATGGATCTTTAGATCTCTGATTTGGATCATCTTCCCAGCCTGATATGTGATGTACACTTCTACCCGTTTTTGCTGGTGAATATCTGCAACTAAACTGTTTATCAATCTGAATGCTTTCGCTAAGTCTGAGTGCTGCTGTTTGTTTGCTATTCTGGACAGAACACAGTTAGGTTTCGTGCATCCTACATTGTCCCCAGTATAAACCCACTGTCTATGGTGCCATTGTTCAGATTCTCTTTGGTCTGCAAACACTGTATTAGGATGTGACCAGTTCTCAAGTACAATATGGATCTCAAAGTTACCCGAGGGACCTGCTGGCTTTTTTTTTAGAGTGCTCCATTGATGCAGGGTAATCATTTATGCACTGTCTGGGGAGTAAGTTCTCAGTGGTGAATTCAGAGGTTCTAGCACAGACAATTAATCATGTGAATGCCCACAAAATAGAGTTTCAGTGTTTTTAGTACTTTGTGAAATCACATATACATTTCCTCAGAAGACAATGGTATTCTAATTATAAAAAGCAAGTATTTAGAAGTTAGAAAAATCCATAGAAAATAGTAGCCTCAATAAAGATTTAATTCAGACCCTTCTCTATCCAGGGAAATAGAGGCCTGGATATGGGCTATGTGTATTGGACTACTTCACATCCAATTAACTTATAGAATTTATATAAATATATATTTGTTTCCATAACACTTCCACTCTGTATTTAATTTCCTACATTGTTGTCTGTTGACCCTCAACAGAAAAAGAAAAGCCTTCCAGGCTCAGTTTCTAACCTTATGTTTGATAAATGAGTGTGTATTCTGTGATCCCAGTTAACAATTATTTCTTTTGTCAACTACCTAAGTTGCTGAGCAGTAATTGAGTGAATCTCTTTCATGCATTTAAATAGATCTTGATGCTTATGCAATTTATGTTTATTTTCAATGTTTAATCATTCAGAACTATCACACATATCACAGTGATGCATTCAAGAATGGCACCAGAGTGTAAACCAATGTGATCTATCACTGGGAACTTTCAGTTCCTTATAGCTCTGATTTCATTTCATGCTGATAAATGGCATCTGCATAATCTAATATTGGAACTGTACTTATAGCTGTGACATTATCTGTTCTCCAGCATTCAGGGTAAGATAAGTTGTGACACAAGACAGGAATCCAAGTTGTATGTTTTATTTTACCTTATGTAATCTCTGTATTATCCACAGTTTTATAGAAGCTGCAGAATGAGCTTCTAAATATTTTAATGTAAATTTAAATAAATAGTGTGAATTTCAAATTGTCACTTCCTTTTCCATACTTTTCCATCTTCAATTGCAGCCCCTTTATACATAGCTTGATCCTCTGTCCAACAAAGTGCCTGACAACTTAAAAACCTTTAGCAGAACTCCTGCTTAGAGCTATTTATTTGGTTAAGAGTATTACTTAGCTGAGGGAAGCAAACAATCTATTTTGTAATTTTCTCCTTGTAATTGTAATTTGTGTCTTCCTGTAAATTACGTGATTCAAAGAACAGGCATTCCAGTTAGGAGGCTTTTATTAGTAGTCCAACAATGTAATTTAATATTGTCTGCACAAAAGAACATCACAATTCCAATATAGACACGAAGCTAATTAATTGAAAACACATATATTAAAACTTTTATAGGAGTATTGAGATCTCTTTATGAATGAAGACACCATTGAAGAGAGACAACAACATTACCTGTAAGATTTTTATGCCCCTATTTAAGTGTAGAATAAGAGTAAATTATAATTAAAAATATTGTAGTAGGATAATGGTCAATCTTAATGCTAGAAATAATCATATCCATGTACAGTCATATTTCTATTTGTGCAGAAAGATATTTACTATTCTATTTTATAGGATTGTTTTAGCTAAGCATCCAGTGGAATGTGGCATGAACTGGGACTGCCCTCTCCTATGCTCCAGGAGGAGAGATTTATTCAGTGTGATCACTTGAATAGATTTGATCCAGCTGGCTGAGAATTAAAGCTATTTTAGCAAAGTTATCTAGTGTAAAACGTTTGTGCAGAAACAATGATAAATTACAGCTGGATAGCAAGAACAAATACAGGGTGAAACTCTCATCTGGCTTCGCTCCTTTGAAGCTACATTTACTTACATTGTGGTAGGATAGGATGCTACTTTCAGTCTCTTCCATTAATGCTGTTCCACCCGAGAAGTTTATGTGACCACTGCAACAGGTACTGGAATCTGCGCACACTATATTTTTGAAGCAAGTCAGATTCCAAATTCACCTCATACTCATTATATTGAAACAAATGTACTAATTTGAGGTGAATCTGAGACGAACTTTGGGGAATGCTGCAAAAAACAAAGGCTGATATTGGAGGCAGACATAAATGTCAATGATTATCTAAGAAGTTTACAGAAAATGGAACATTTCAGAAAGAAAGATTTCCTTGGAGTGCCTTCCACCCTAAAGGCTAGACCACTGCAGAGCAGACAGCTCAAAAGTAAAGATCTTCCTGTTTGACTGTACTGTGAGTTTAAAGAAAGTTCATCTATTTTCCTACTGCCAGTTATGGGATGTTCTGAGACACATACTCTGAAACATCCAGATTAATTTATTCCTTTTGAAATAAAGTATTTTAAGAAGTTACTGAGGTTGACAGCAACACTCTATGGACATTATTCTGTCTGCATATGGCAGATGAGAGTGAATGTTTAGGCCTTTGTGCACTGGAGAAGGATGTCAACAGGAGAAATGTAGAATACTCAGTCTGAATGGTATAACATCCAAGGCACTATTATAGGAAGAATTATATTGGACATCCTGATGTACAATGTAGCACAGACCATAGAGTTCTATGGGTTACATTTCATATGAGATTAATTTTATTGAAATTACTAGAGCAATATCTCATCCTGTTTTCAGAGGAAACAGTAGACTCTCTCCTTTCAGCTACATGTTTTCATATTCAGTGGCCAAGATATTTGCATAAATGAGTCTGAGCAATTTAACACTGGAGTGTTTAATAGTCATGGGATTTTTTACACTCTGTTAAAATGTTGACTTTAAATACAGCTTTTTAGCTTTAAATTATGAATACATTTCCTGTTACTAGCATGGTGGCCTATTAAGAGCAGCATTTGTGAGATTTAGTCCTGGTTAGTACAGCTCAAACTTTCCCACACAAGTTTGTAAATTCATTTAATTACTGAATGGCATGATTCTGGCTATTTCTGTTCTCTCAGACTAAGTGGCTGTGCTTTTGTGTCAATAGAGAACTGACAGCATCAAAATAATCTCAAATTTTATCTCAGTTCCCTGGAGATGAAACTTAAGAGGATGATCTGCAATGCCACCTCCAGACTCACTCTTTCAGTAAGTATTAAAATTATTAAATTATACTTTACCATATAGAATATTTTAAATACTTTCCTTTGTTTCAGCCTGTGGCTCTCTGTAATGAATGGCTCCCTAAGCGATGAACGAAAATATACTGCTTCTGCTGCAGTCGCTGAAGCTGAAGGAATTCACTCCAACTTTCTGCTCATCCCTAATTAAGTAATGTGCTAAAATACTATATTCCCATTACAGAAAATGTATTATATTGTAATTATGGCAAAAGCACATTCAACACGGTTCTACTTAATGAATGCACATTCATTGTCTTGATGAAGATCTCTGGATTTGAACCCGAAAGTTTGACTTGGCATTCATTATGTTCTGCATTCATTAGAAGGGGGAAGCAATAACAAAACTAATAAGATTGTTTGTGGGTGGAAAATTTCCAGCATGAACAGCCGCAGGCAGAAAATAGTTGTATTTATCACACAGAAAAATGGCGCAAGTTCTAAGTAGCAAGTACTGCCCAGATGATGGTGCAATACATTTTGAGGTGATTTCTCCCAGAAACTGTGAGGGTGAGGGATAAAATCACATGCAATTAGGCATGAACCTCTGGGCATTTTTTGAAAGAGATTACATCTAGTTAAGTTGCTTCAACAAGCCGGGATACATTTTCGGAGTTTTTTCTTCCCATTTTTTATTTAACTTTCACTTGCTTAGCCATTTATGTAAGTCTTACCTATGTTTACAGTATCTTTTTCTCAGCCAAGCCAAGGGCAATACATGAAAAATTTCAGAAACATTTCCTGAAATGTGTATTTAATATATTCTTGTTTGACTTTTCACAGAGATGTGAGAAGCTCAGTTTCAACTAAATTAAATAGAAAAAAAGGTGTTGAGAAGAAACACAGGTAGTGAAGAGACATATAGAACCATAGAATCACTTGGTTGGAAAAGATTTTTTCGATCATCAGGTCCAACCATACCTGTCCATTACTAAGACACATCCCTAAGCACTTAATTTACCTGTCTTTTAAAAACCTCTAAGGATGGTGACTCAATCACCTCCCTGGGAGGCCTCTGCCAGTGCCAGATAACCCATTTGGTGAAGAATGTTTTCGTAACGTCTAATCTGAGCCTAGCCTAGCACAAATTGAGCCCATTCCCTCTTGTGCTATTGCCAATCACTTGGGAGATGAGACCAACATCCACCTCTCTACAACCTCCTTTCAGGGAGTTGTAGTCAGTGATAAGGTCTCCCCTCAGCCTTCTTTTCTCCAGGCTAAACAACCACAGTTCCCTCAGTCGCTTCTCATAAGACTTGTACTCCAGCCCCTTCAACAACTTCATTGCCCTTCTCTGGACAGGCTCTGGGAACTCAATGTCTTTCTTGTAGAGAGAGGCCCAAAACTGAACACAGTATGCAAGGTGTGGCCTCACCAGCGCTGAGTACGGGGGCAGAATCACTTCCATGGTACTGCTGGCCACAGTGTTTCTGGTACAGGCCAAAATGCTATTGGCCTTCTTGGCCACCTGGGCACACTACTGGCTCATTTTCAGTCGGCTGTCAACCAAAGCCCCAGGTCCTCCTCTGCCAGGCAGCTTTCCCACCATTCTTCCCCAAGCCCGTAGCACTGTACAGGGTTGTTGTGTCCCAAGTGCAGGACTCTGCACTTGGCCTTGTTGAACCTCATCCAGTTGGCCTGAGCCCATTGATCCAGACTGTTCAGATCCCTTTGCAGAGCCTCCATAGCCTCCAGCAGATTGACACTTCCTCCCAGTTTAGTGTCATCCATGAACTTACTAAGGGTACATTCAATCCCTTCATGCAGGTCATTGATAAAGATATTTAACAGGAATGGACTCAGCACCGAGCCACTGCTTTTGTGCTGCCAGGATTTCCTTCTTGAAGAGCATCCCATCCTCTTCGGCTCCTTTACCCTTTAGTACTGCCTCCCAAGGAACTTTATCTACCAGCCTTCTGAACGGTCTAAAAAAATCACCTGTGGTTCTTCTCATCGTTTGTCACTCGATCAGCTTATAAACGTTGTTTTAGAAGAGGATGTTTTTCTTCAGGTAGACTCTCCAAACACTAAAAAACAAAAAAATGCATCCCTTCCATGGTTTTAAAGATGATGATGGTGTGTTTTTTATCTAAAATAAAAAAAAAAACCAAATCAAAGATTTAAATTTTGTATCATTATATCAAGCACCATGAAAAAGGATAAAGTTTATCCTCGATTGTATGTTTTGTCTACACCAATTTCTTGGACAAACATATTTTCACTAAGAGTCCAATGAAGAGTTTATTATATAGTATTTTGTTTTTATTAAAGCTATACATTGTCATCGCTCAGTGATGTTTCCCAATA
Source organism: Phaenicophaeus curvirostris (assembly GCF_032191515.1). Lineage (NCBI taxonomy): Eukaryota > Metazoa > Chordata > Aves > Cuculiformes > Cuculidae > Phaenicophaeus > Phaenicophaeus curvirostris. The sequence continues at coordinate 20,383,817 of NC_091392.1, forward strand.
TAATTCCAAAAGTTTCTTAAGTAGTTTAAATATATATATCCCCAGATTCATCTCATGTGATTAAAAAGCCTTACTCTCAACATCTTTAGTAATCTTTCTGAAAGAAATAGGCAACATATTTTCCACTTATTCTAACAGACACTGTTCCTGAATCCTTCAAGTGGCTTTAAAAATACAAACCTTCACAGATGATGCTTTATTTTCCGGAAAAGGGTTTATTTCTGAAGCATTCTTGTGAATAACTGACATGTTTGGCATTAAAAGTTGTTTGAGAAATCACAGAATGTATAAAGCATCTTGCCTTTTCAGTGATGAAATCTAATATATTTAAATAAACTTCAAGAGCCATTATGAGTCCTTGTAGTGCACTGCATTTGAAGTGGTAGCTAATTCTGTTCTTGGCAGACTAGAATGAAATGTGGGACTGAAGTGTACGATAATTTCAGATAGGAAGGAACTCAAACTTACATTTTAATATGCAAACTGCTGTGTAAATAAAATTCCATTGGGATCTTTGGGGCTGATCCCACACTGTTGCTATCTGTGGATATTTGGTTTTATCACCAGCAATGGTAGATTCTCACCCTGGTAGATTCCACCATTTTTTTCGCTTCAATGGGATTCTTACAGAAATGTGTTCTTGAAATTACTGATTTCCCAGAATATATGGATTGTTTTAGCAATTCCAGCAATGCAGATAGAAAAAGGTGGCTACGTGTTATGTCTAATTCAAACATCAGGCAAACTGCCTTATCCCAGTGTTAGATTGGGATACTTTAATTAGGTTATTAATACAATAATTATCTACATATATTTATAAGAGAACTGTTAAATATATGAGTCAAAGATATTAACATTTCCTAAAATTCAAAAACACTGAATATATTAAAGCATTAGTATTTGTACATATCAAAGCATTAATTTTACTGAACCTACTGGTCTTTTTTCAAACTGCCATTCATGTCTTTGAAAGAGTAAGGGGAAGGTAATGGCCAATTGCTTTTAGCTGGTGCAGAAAGAGAATTATAGACCATAGTATTATTACTTCGGACAAATCTTTGAGGCTTAAATTTGCAGGTCCTTGCAAAGAACTGTAATTTTTTTCACTGATTTGATTGAAAGGAAACTTTGTTCTAATTTATCTTTAAAAATAATATAAAAATATCTTTAGGCTACCTTTTCTCCTTCCTTGTACAATTAATTTTGCAAATAAATGAAAAACGTTAGCACCGATATGCAATTTTATTAAAATTTCTCATTAAATTCTGACAATTTCAGAAAGGAAGCAGAGACCTATCTTCCATTCCGGAGGCAATCTCACTCTTCCTGGACCATCAACCACTGCAAAGTAGGGGAGATTTCTCCTCATAGTGCCTCAGAAAATGGGATCAGCCCCTAGAAATCTGTTGTTTAATCTGTTTACTGAGGAGGAAGCTTGGAAAATCTGGCTACTGCAAATAGACTTGTTTCCTTGAGCTGGTATATTCTTGTAAGGCAGGGGTGACATGACATGTCACACACCAGGCTCATAGGAGGAGAAAACTAATCCTGTGAGAAGTCAAAGATTTTACACACAAAAAGTATAAACAAATGTCCGTGCACACATTTAGTAACACTTAGATGATCTGCACACTGACTGAAGTCAGCTCAGATGTTTAGTCTGCATCTGTTAAGAATATAAGCAGGAACATGCATGACTGCAGAAGTGTTTCAACTGTCCATTAAAGATGGGATATGTTACAGGCAACTAGAAATACACAGCAGGATTTCAGGTGTTTAACAACTCCCTCTTCCTTCACCAGGGCAGCTTCTTCTGTGAAGAGCTACTGTCTAAAAGGCATTAGATGTAGGATGAATATTGTGCAAGTTACATGAATAGGTCTTTGAAAAAGCCTCTCTCCGTGTTCATCAGCATCTTTCAAAAGCTAAATGAAATGGTTAAAGAAATGTATGTAATGGGTATTATCGGGGATTATCCTCATTAATTTCCCATGATAAATATTTCTTCAGGAAACATTCTAGATATAACCTGGAGTTTCTCTAGTATTTGGGCTTAATTGGACAAAAAGTGGAATATAAAGGAGGAAGAAAGCTTTTGGAGACTAATTTTGCTGGAGCGGGACATTGTGGTCAAGTGAGACACCATGGTAAAATCAGCTGTAAAAGTCTGGGTTTCATATTTCGTATTTTGGAAAAATCATTTGTTAAAACTTCTGTTTCCAGATGCAGTGCTACCTGTCTCAATGATTTTTAATGAATTATTAAATGGAGGAACAAATTATCAGTTTTCCATCCAAAACAAATCTGTCATTGAGTTTCTACCAAATGATTTTATTAGTAAATTTAATCAGAATTTAGTCACAGTGTGTTAGAACAATTGTTATAATTATTCATTTTCTTCAATGACTCAGGTTTTTTCATTAAAAATGTATGGCTTCAAAGTTAGAAAGACAAGAAAAGGGCTTTGCTTGGATTTAATGTTCAGTTTATTCATTATTTTTACTAATTCAGGACCAATTCACTTTGACAGCTGGTCACATACAAAACAGGAGTGCAAGTACTAAGTAAATGATGTGAAGAGCCATTAAGTGTACATTGACTTAGGCACTGTCTGAGTGAAAAACTTTCCAAAACAGTACACAAACAACTCAAAGAAATTCTAAGAAATTTTCATCTTAAGAAATATAATAAACCTCAACTTTTAATTGTTTTGTATTTGCAGAACTAATTTATATGCCGAAAGGAACCTAGAAGTTTTGAGAAAAATTGTGTATAACTAAGACTAATATTGTTATAATTAAAATATTTTCCAAAAGTTTTATCACAGTTTACATAAAGATATGCAAACACATCATAAGCTTTTTTCCCTTAAAAAGAAAGAAGACTGTATGTAAAGATTGGAACATAAGGAATGCCTCTATGTCTTGCTTGCTAAGCCATGGAGAATCTAGAAAAGTTGCATGTTTAAAGAGGCACTTAACAGGCTCAAAGAAGTTCTATTTCCCTGGGTATGTCAATCACTGAGTCTATTTATTGGAAGCTTCACTGAAAGACTATAATTTCACCCTTAAGCCTCAGACAGCTTCTTTAAATGGTTTCTTTATCCATTTTCAAGACAGTCTGAATACTTGAAAACCATCAAACTACATGGATTTCATTACTACTTAAAGTTTTTTTCATAACAACCCAAAACATTACTTACTTAAATCTTGCAGAACAAAGTCATTACTAGAATGGAAAGCAAGGTGGCATGACATCAAGGCTCTTTCTTCTCAAAATTATTTAATGATTTAATTTGGTGTAACAACATTTTCTGTTGTTTATACAGACACATTCTGCCTGAAACAGGTCTCGTAATACATTGAGTATCACCTATGGTTTAGCTGTGTTACAGAGCAGCCAAGTCTCCTGTATGAGGTTTACAGTTACCAAGTTGAAAAGAGCATTGCAGAAAAAGAAAATACACAGGATTTTCAGTACCAGGGATAAGAGATATATATATGTATTTTAATATCTCTTAAGCTAATGTAGCAAGATAATCTAAAATAAAATAAAATTCCAAATAAATTTTTATGGAAAAAAACGAATATTTCAAAGTAGCTTTGGACAGATTTTTAGTTGTAAAGGCTTAATTACAAAGAAGGTAAGTTCATTGACCCGTGTCAATTGACACAACTGGTGGTGCTGGGACAAACAAGCCAGGCATCCTCTAGACTTGGCTAAAATGTTGCCAGATGCATGTAACTTAGGTCCTACTTGGAACCAACCTTCTACTACAGTGAAGTATCTGGATCATATCAAGGCATGTGTTTTATTACTTTTTTTTTCACAGAGGGAAAAAAAAAGGATATTCACTGTTTTAAAGAAATACTAAGAACATAAATGGAACACAGAAAATTCCAGAAAACTAACACCTCTCTTCTTCTACCAGCTCAATCATTTCTGCCATAGCCTTTTCTCCATAGGACTGTTGCTTGTCCTGTGTGAACAAATGAATATAGCCATGAAACAGAAGCCATGAAACAGACATCGTGTGAAGAAAGCCACATTGACACTGACAACACATAGGGAGCACAGATATGCTCCAGGTACCCTGGAACCCTTTCACACAGGTATAGGATTACCAGCTGGATGTTCAGTTCAATCCTGACTACTTTGTCACGCTGAAAAACCCAAACTGAGCTCCTTGTTTACCTTGACAAGGATGTCTGAGCTTGACCTACATATTTCCTGAGTAGTCACTGCACTGAAGTGCAGAAATGCCTGCAGTAGACATTCAAGATACAAGTTCCAAAAAAATTAATTTTGGCACTCCCTGAATCATTAATAGTTTATGTTGCACTGTGGTTCTTTAGGAGAAATACTTGCCATTCAAAAGCACGACTGTACCTTGCCCAGACTTATCTAAGCAAGTTTTAAATCATTGTAATTGAATATAGCATGCAAAGTAGTCATGGAAGAATGTATTCCAGTATGGGCTAAGTTCAAAATTTGTTTTTGACTTCTGGGCCAAGTATTCCAGACCACCAGCTCTGTACATCCACAGATTGCTTGTTACTTCAACTGGAGAAAGCTGGTTCAAAGGAAGATATTTTCAGCCTCCACTTTCAAGGCATATTCTGAATTTTGTGAATGGAAAAAGAATGAAAGATTGTTTCATAGTATATACTTGAAAAAGAAATAAATGAGATGAGAAATTTTGTCAGATGCTTCTCGAGCAGCAGTACAGAACATCATAACAGCTATTTTCTGTCACTTGAATAATCCTAAACACAATATTGATGCAAGAAGTAAGCAATCTTGCACAGCGTCAGTAAAATGTTCAAAGGTACATCTGGTTGCATTCTAGTGTTAGTCTTTATCATAGACAGTTGCTAGGCATTAACAGCAATACCTATTAGTAGACTTACATCTGTTGGTTTTTACGTAGTTATATATGGAATTTCTTTGTAGGAATTCTCCCCTGTAGTACAGTCTCTACACATATGCTACAAATAGTCAAACACATATATCCAGATAATACAAACATGAAAGCTGAGCTTGTTGTTTTCAAAATGAATGGCAAAGATAACTGGTGACAAACAAAAGAAATTGCCAGCCTCCTCTTGAATGGTGATAACCTCAGAAATATGGAAATATTTGGTAGTTTCATCATGAAAGAAATAAGCATTTTAGGCTTCTGACTTTGGTTAGCAGAACCACCCATTTTATGTCTGTAATGTGACCCAGCAATTACCCTAAAAGTTTCCAGTTGTGATGTAAAACATTTGTGGGTAGCAAGTTTTAAAAATTAAATCTACAGTAAATGCTGAACCTTTGCTGTGGCTAAAAACCCAGCTAAATTTAAACCACGTATATCTGCTGATGTGTGGTGTGTAACAAGCCCAATAAATCTGTGTGATTATAGTGTTACATGAAGAAATAATGTTTCTTATATGCAAAAAGTAATGTAAGCCTATATCCATACTTCTAATCCCAGCTGGTTAATCACAGTAAACTGCATTTAAAAAACTATTTTCTCCCCCAGCTTAGGAACTAAACCTTGTGTCCTTAGATGAGCCATCTACTCATCCCAGTGAGATTTTCTTCATGCCTCCAGAATTTAGAACATAAATCTCAGAGGAAGACCTTGGTTTTGCTCCAGTTCTACCACAGACTTCCTGTGTGACCTTAAGCAAGATATTTAGTCCATCTGCGATCAGTGTTATTACCCTTGATTTACGAACATATTCAGTTCCTCATCTGTAAATAAGGATAATACTATTCTTCTTTGCCTCTTATTGTTACAATATATACATTGAAAATCGTGAAGCCTGTGGTAATGAAGTCAACACTTAAATCTATAGCAGCACTCTGTAAGGTTCTTCGATTTTATACTGCTTAAGAATGTGATTAAAACTGAAAATTGTTAACTGCTTTTAAGACTGAGAACTTATATGTATGTATATATTATCTATAATAATAGAAGCTATGCTTCAGCATGCATGTAAAATTATATGACTGTATAAACACATATTATTGCCTATGTTCTGTTGAAAATTACATGTTACAGCAGGTGCAGTGACCTGTGTAATAAAGTTTCAAGTTCGCTTTCAGTTGCTTCAGTTTAGGAACTAAAACCATCTAAACCCTGAGCTAGCCATTCTAGACTCCTCTTAGTGGAGAGAAAGATGTGAGTCCAAAGAACAAGAACCCTGATCTTAATATAGATGTTTAAGATAGCACAGGTGAATTTCCCAGTAATAGGTGATCATTTCAATTTAGATATCTATATTTTGGACATACAAAATCAGGTAAAATTAACTCATTGCTGATGGTCTTCAAAGGCAGTGTTACAGGCTTGCTGTCAATAGCTTTATTCAGAACACACATTCATGAGAATGTGCAAAACTCACTGAAATAAAAGAAATAATATTCAGATGGAATATCTTTTATCTTTTTTTTCAGCCATAGTTACAAACTAGATCGACAAATGCATAGTGAGCCAGATGAATTGCACAAGGATCAAAGTCATTTTCTTTCAACTGTTACACTGCATGATATGTGTGGATATATCTTGACTCTTTAGAAATAATACACCAGAAGCGGTTTCATAAAAAAAACGGGTGTGTCCTGGGTTTCCCACTGTTTTGTAGATAGTTTGGCACATATCTAATCTAGAAATCTTTTAAAGCACTTATTCAACTTTCCTACTCTGCTGATGTGAGTAATGGAAAAAGAACTGCGAGGCAAGAAAAAAAATTCACTCGGCTATTTACTACAGTGATGTCAAAGAATTAAAGGAATTCTTTAATGACACTACTCAGTCTATTATTAATTGATATTTGTCTGGAAAGCTGGTGACCTCATAATACCTCTAAAATAATAGCTCCACCTTGAGCATCTGACAGGTGGTCGTGGTAAAAATCTCAGTAGTCTAAAAAACCTCTTCCAGAGATCACCTGGGTTATCACTCATCAGGTTCCAATTACAGCAAAATTACACCATATGTCATTTATCAGCTAGTTTTTCCTATGGGGAACAATCTATGTCAAGATACCTATGGACATCAAAGCACAAGATAACAAAGGTATGGCATTTACTTTAATTTCAGATGTATTTATTTATTTTTAATTATGTAACTTGGTTTAAAAAACAGGGTTGGGCTGACTTATAGCAGGTGATTTGCATTGATCACGTGAAAGTCTTGCTTAGTCTTCTGAGGTATGGTGTTTATGATGATATTTTCAAACATTTGTTTTACTTACATGGTGGAACATATGGGTTTTCAATATTATCATGGGTGCATTTCATTGGCTTAATGCGATTTGTAGCTATTTGCAATTGTCCTAAAGCTGACTTTAACTGTAGTACTATGAGCAAGAAGGTGAAAAGGAGAAAGACAATAGGAAGCTAATATTCAGTTTCTTTTGAGTAAAATGATTTTTATTAGCAGGTAAGATGAATGATTCTGGAAATAGAATTATGCTTAACACCTTATTATGCTACAACTTAGCTGGTGAATTAAAGTCATTCATATCTGGAATGTGCACAAGGATTCAAGAGTATCTGCTAACAGAAAAATAATTAACCAGAGAAAATGCCATCACCCATATTTATCTAATAGCAAGACAATTGTAACCATTTTCAGACATTATGCTTAGAAACATTCTTCCACTGACTTAGCATCTGCGTGACTTTTTTAAAAAATTTGCTCCCTTAGATAAAAATTTCTGAGAAATAATTAGAGTGGTAAGATTTTAAGAAAATCTGCCTGACAAGCAAACACATCCCCTGCTCCTTCTAAAGCAGACAAGATATCAAACTCAACGCAAACATAACTAATGCATATGTGGATTTTAGTAATAAAAAGGGAAAGATGCTGAACTAATTTGGAAAAAAAAAGAACCACACGTATCTTTGTGAGAACTGCATAATAAAAAGTCTGAGTCAGTAATATTTTGTGTTGGGGACAAACAGAGGCATTATGCGAGATAGGAGGAAGGGGTTGGTTTAGGTTTTTTTAATAGATAAAGGAATTTCTATATCTGTATCTGGATGGATAGATAGATAGATAGATAGATAGATAGATAGATAGATAGATAGATAGATAGATAGAACCTTTGGGTTCACTTTCTCCGCTGATACAAGGCTTTCCTAATATTTTAAGTCATCATCCTGTAAGGTGTTCTACTGGAATACTTCAAGCAAATAAGACTCCAGATGGATACTTATTGTTTACATGCACAAGCAGACACTGAATGCAGCAGTTTTTCTTTGTATTTTAAGTCTCCTTACAACAGTTCTTTTGTATCTACACAGGCAGTGCAGCCTTAAAGAAAGAGTTTGTTTTGGCTTATGCGTGCATTCAGAAACTCATGGCGTGACCTCCATTTTATTTATACATAATTCTGTGAAAAAATTCTAAATGGTGAAGTATATTCTAATATTTCTAAATTTGAAAACTTTTGAATTCCATCCCTCATTTGGGATGCCAACCAATATACATCAAACTGCACCACGGGTGCCGAGTTTTTATGGCAAATTTGAACTTCCCAACAGTTTTTGATTCTTTTTTTGTTTGTTTGAGATTTTTTGTGTTGGATTTTGGTTTTCTTTCTCTCTGTGAGCTATTTTCAAGATTCCTTTATAAGCTTCCAGGAATACAGAGCAGAAAGCGATTTTTAGCTGTATTTATAGTTGGATTAAAACATGATTCTGCTAGGATTCTTCTTAAAACAGGTAAGTAACACCTAAAAGATCTTTCCAGAAAATAACAACAATTTTAAGAGATTACACTAGTAATACTATATTTGACAATATAGCGAAAATACAGAAAGTTGGCAGGATTCTCTAAGCTTGCTGCTGATCTGCAACAGGCAAGGATGCAAATAAAAATACTATCTTTCCTTAAAAAAGCCATGTCCTAGTAGACATTGATGCTCAAGTGAATTTAAATCCTCATTTGAATTGAGTGGGGACCTATAGTATTCAAATGTGAACACTCTGACAAAGAGAAATGTAAGCTGATCATGTTTTAAGAATAACAAATAAAATTGTGTAACAGTATCCTGAATATTCGAAAAAGAACATAAATTACTGAAATGCTTCTGATGTACTTCATAAGAGATTTTTCAGAATATGTTAAATAGAAGTATAAAGGGTGTTCAGTACTTTGAATTCTGGTTTTGAGCAGATTCAGGGTCACATGTTTTCTTAGTGTTCTTACCATGCCTCTCTGCTTTTTTTCTTTGCATGTTTTATAATAAATTTTACCTGCATGTGGAGTCTCAGTGGACTCACATGGATTGGGTTCAACAATTAAGTTGTTGTTTGCGAATGAACTGGAAAAGTATTCATGGAGGTATTTAAATGCAGAGGGGGAGCCAGAGGTGAATGAAGACATAGTTATTCCTCTGCTTATCCTCTATGACTCTTAAAAAGAAAGAATTCTTCTTAAAATTTCAAAGAGGATTCTTTGGGCTGAAACTAAATGTGAATATTTTCAGTCTAAACAGTAACATTCTGGAGCATTATGAGGAACTGAAAGAAAGGATCATTGATATAGACTCAGCATTCATATTTCTTGGTGCCTTCTATAATTATGATGGCTCCTTTGCCTGTCTCTTTTTTGAATTAAAAAGTTCTCTTATGAGCCATTTGAATGATCCTGAAAACCACAGCCAAGTGGTTCTCAGAATTGTTGTAAATGTAAACTCTATATTATAGTCTATGGCGGGGGTTTTTTTCTGGAAATGCTGTAAATACTTTTGCTGTGTACATGAAAGATAAAACCTGCTAAGAAGAGCTGCTGACGTACTAATAAGGAAGTTTAAATACAGGCTCATATTCAAAAATTATATAACTAGTACATTATAAATAGCTTTTTGTAAAAGACTTCTTTTAGACTTCTTGGGGTGAGTCAGTTACTTTAGGCTTGGGGATTTCTGTGTGGAAGAGAAAGATAATTTAGACACTGTGAAAAGTTTGTTGGCAGCTACAATCTAGACTCTGGAAAATATTATTTAATGTTTCTTGCATCATCCAGACTTCAAAACTTCCATAAAATGGAGGCACCTACATTACCAGGACAACACTGCTTCACAAATGAAAGAATGATTTTGAAATACAGAATCATAGAATTATAGAGTCATAGAATGGCTCGGGTTGGTAGAAACATTTAAAAACCTTCTAGTCCAAGGCCCATGCCGTGGACATGGGCATCTTTCACTTGACCAGGTTGCTCTAAGTCTTGTGCAATATGACTTGGAACACTTCCATTAATCTACATCATCTCTGGGCAATCTGTTCCAGTACTTCATCTCCCTCATCACAAAAATTTCTATCTTATGTCTATTCAAAATCCACCCTCTTTCAGTTTAACACCATTGTCCTTCATCCTGTCACTACAAACCTTGGTAAAAATTCTCTCTTCATCTGTATTACAAGCCTCCTTTATGTCTTGAAAGGACACAATAGGTCTCACTGTAGCCATTTTCTCTTCTTCAAACTGAACAATACCAACTTTCCTGACCTTTCTTCTTGGGACAAGTATTCCAATAGAATTAAATATTCTCAACTGGATTTAACCTATGTGTCCACTGAAGGACAGCATTGTCCTTAAGATTCTAGCTTGCATTCTGTATGGGGAATGGCTTGGCTGTTACATTTTATGTAGGATCTACTAATTAAGAGCCCTTTCCTAATTGAAATGTGGAGAAAAATCTGGTGCTTCTACTGGGAATGTAACTATGAAGGACTTTGGGAATTTTCAATTAATGTATGTGATCAAACCTTTGTGCAACAGCTGCTGAGGAATCTGAAATTAAATCAGAATGTATAGAATTAATAAATCTCATTGATTTAGTTAGTTATGGACTAAGTGGAAAGATGTGACACGGATGGCATGATTTCTGGAAATACGTCCTTACTTCTAGCATTAGTATCTGTACTTTTCTTAAATAAAAATGACCATGCTGATATAAATTTGCACTTAGCCATTTTTTTAAATGTTCCCTCTACCTTTTTTTTTATTTCATGCAATATTTATAAGAAAAAGAAAAGAAATCGGTGTGGAAAATATTTTTTTTTAATGAAAACTTATAAAAGCTAATGAAGCTTCAAAGTGAAGATAACATTCAGAGCTTACCTAGTTCTGTCCTACATTTTACTAATTCCCCACAGGTTCAGGCAGGTAGATGCAACAGCCTTAGACAATATCATTAAATAACCCACAAAAATTAGGAATAACTTGCTGAGACTAGAATTGTCAGATTTCAGAGCCTAAAGTTCTTGGAACAGCAAGTGAAAAAAAAAGGGCCCTCTGTAACCTCTAGTATCTAGAATATTTGAAAAATGCTGAATATGGAATGCTGATTGTTGAAATACCTAGTGGTAACATGATAGTTCACTATTCCTTCTTTTAAGTAGTTTGGAGGATTTTTCTTCTCAAATATTCTTCCAAATACCAAGGGAGGAATGCTCTTCAAGGAAGCTATAATAAATTAACTATGGCAAATGAAGCTGTTGATTCAGAGTTTCATATTTTTCTCCAACCACACATGATTTTTCAGTATCATTTGTTATTTTACTCTCTCTCTTTAGGTGTCCAAGTTTGAAATATTTTGTCATCAAATTCAGGAGGTGAGTTATCTCCAAATTAGCTCCTCTTTCATGTACCTCTGTTTTGATTCCCTTGGACTTTAATTTATCCTCCTTGTTGCAAAGCACAGTGAGCACAGGAAATAAACCAAAATTGAGTGTAATACGCATTTCACATATTTCTACAGTAATGATTTCTTTATCTGTTTGTGTGTCCATTTTCACATTTCAAAAGCAATCCCTGACAAGAAAATTCCCACTAAGAAATTCTCCAGGGACCATTCAAAGTGAAAGCACAAGACATCTTTGTATATGCCTCAGAGCCAAGGTGGCCTTTGCAAGGGCTCAGGAGATAAGCTGTCAGATCACCGACTCTGTTATTACTGTAGGATATACTTTTGGCCACGGCAGTGTGCAGTACGCATTGCACTCAAGATTTTCTGACCCTGAGACAAAAGTATGCTTTTTTTATTATTCAACTCAAACAATCATCTTGCAGTTAGCTGAGGAGAAAAGGAAAGAAAAGTGTTAGGTGTCTTGTAAGTACTGTCAACAGGCAGTTGTGAAGCTGAGTAGACTCAAAGTTGCTGCTGTTTCAAACATTAGTCTCCAGTGGAATATTTGGTTATATTTGCAGAAAGCCTGAAGCTTGACCTCTGTTTTTGTGCACGCTTGTACTGATAAAATGAATAACTGGAACAAGTATGACTTCATACAACTTTGATTAACTAAAACTAAGATGTGAGAATAAAAGTACAAGGGTGAATATTTTAGGTATAGTAACAGAAGTGGTGAAAACAGGTAAGACATTTGAAAGCATCATTTTCTTTCAAACTCACGATAGAAAATTAATACAATGAAGAAGATACTTTTCCACTGATGACATCATCTAGTTTTTCACAAAGTGGAAAGGATTTAATTACACCATTTTAAAAATAAGATTGAGAATGGTGTGCAGTGTTGTATCAAGGCTCAGTGCATTAGTTACACAACATACTTGTTCCTACAGCGTGAAGTTGTGTCTGCTGCTCATAGCCAGGTTGTATAACAGCATCCACATCTCAGCCGTCTCAGCTCAGGTTGTGATGTGCAGGTTCTTATGCTGAATTTCAAGGCGCCAAAATTAATCTAAATTTTTCTCAAGCTTTTCATCTGTTTTTCCTTATTATTATTGTGTAGTGCGTATAAACTGTTATTTAAGTTCATGGTTTCTCTGGGGCATTACTTCTACTTACTAGCAACCAAACTTCAGAAAAACTTGATTTAGGAAAGCCTCCAGATGAGAGACTTGGTATTTACCCATCTTTGCGGATTTCAGAAGTATTCATTAAAATAAGATAGCCGGTATGTGGATTACTTTTCATCTTTTAAAACATGGGTATTTTCACAATTGAAAAACTAAACAATTTAGTTATTATTATTTTTTTTCATTTTTCCTGTTTCTTTGTTATATTTTTCACAGGTCTTCTGACTAGCAATTTGAGTGTATTAGTGCCATTGAATAAAAAATACCTTAAAGACTGGGAACATTTTAGAGAATATACAGTTACACTGTAGGACTTGAGCCTGAGGCTTGTGATATAAGCAGCTGAGTTTGGGTGTATTATGTCAAAAAGAATAACTTGTTAAAAGAAGAAGAGATTGCTTTGAGCATGGGGAGAAATAGGAGCAGGGAAAAATGCACAAAAAAAGTTAAGTATGAAAAAAAGCATATGAAAGGAAAGTTTCAGCTAGGAATCATGAGCTGAAGAAAGAAAATCAAGAGAAAAAAAAATTGAGAACAATACTTTAGTGGAAGATTAGGCTGAACTTAAGAGATGAGGTGGAGAAGTCTGAATTCATTGTAGAGGAGGAGATTAACCTAGTGAAGTATGCTGAAGACTCTTAGATGTTATTAATCTTCCTCTTTCCATAATGTAGAGGAATGAAAAAAAAAAGAAAAAAAAAGTGGAAAGACTTTGAATAACTCTTTCAAGATAAAAATAGCTGATGGCAAAGAAAGAAGTAGCAGTCTTCCTGGCTTTATTAAAATAACTGTCCACATTGAGTGCTGACTGGCTGTACTAAACTGTACAATTTCCAAGTTGAAAAATTTGATATCACCTGCACTGTTGAGAGAAACGAGTTGCAGTTTGTTTATTCGATTTTATTTTGAAAGTATGCTACTCTTCCTGTCATACTACTTGTGTTAAATAAGTTATTCCCAGTACAAGGTAATGTTCTTTATCATCAAGGGGACAGATGTCCCAAATCTAAACCTAAATAGATGCTGAAGCAAAAAGAATTGAGATTACATTAGTTGCCCGTAGAGCAACCAGGGATCGTGGTAGACAGGCCCTGTTCAAAGAGTCCGTTTCACACAAATACATCTCTGCAGATGCAGGCAATGCCACCAGTTTCAGAGGGGTTTTACATACTCACAAAGCTGCCCACAGAATCTTGCCATGGAATTAGGGACTTAACAGCTAGACTTGTTTGTTGAAACAGTGTTAATTTGTCAACCAGAAATGCTCTTAGAGGTCTGAAATTCCTCCTATCCAGTTCTGTCTAATAACTGGATAATTGAAAGGCTTTCTTTTCCCAATGTATGCTCTCTACGATTTAAAAAAAGCAAACAAAAACAGGGTGAGAGAAGGCCTGTTCTTGAGAAGGGGTTTTCACTCTGTCTCCCACAATGATCTTGTATCCCAGCTAAGAGGTTACAGATGGGACAGGTGAACAGCCAGGCTGATAAAAAAACGGTTGGATAATCAGTCTCAAAAAGTAGTTAATAATGGATTGTGTAATCTAACTGGAGGCCTGTAACAAGTGGAGTGCCTCAAGGGTCTATCACAGGACCTGTGATATGCTTGCAAGCATTTCATCTGGCTATGTTTAACAACTTCATGGGGACTGGTGTGCTCAGACAGACAGGTTCATCTTCCATTAAATTCAAGTCTCTGAAGAACTGAACTGTAAGGTTTTGGAGAAAGGTGCGTTTAAGGTGGCTGGAAAATGGGACAGCCTTAATTATGAAGTCCAGAGCAGCTGGGCTGTGATGTCTTGTTTCTGGGAAAAAAATCATAAATGGAGAACCTGAGTCTAGGCAATGCACTGGACAGGCATGGAACAGGGAGGGATGTCTCAGAGTACCTAGGCTCAGTACACTTGGAAGCAACATAGTAACCTAGCGGGTGGTGTGCAGAGGGAGTGTAAAGTGGCTTACAAAGCTTCTTTTTCATTTTCCCTCTACGTTGGCCAAGTTTTATCCCTCGCTTTACATTACCAAAAACAATTGACCTAGTTAGTCATCTTTAAAACTCAGCAAAGTGTCAGTTACATGACTTTGGAAGCTTCAGAGCTTGTTATTTCTGAATACTTCGTAACCTTTCAACATTAGTACGCTGCACGTTATTTAGAAAAAACAGAGCTAAATTAGGTTTTTGAGGAAGCTTACTAAATCCTTAATATTTCTATGAATATAATTCTTCTGTTGGGCTTGTGGTACTGAACAATTAGGAGTAAATTTATCTTGGCAACCAGAATTATGCCCTTCCCTCATTTTCCCTTTCTCATCCATTCATCAACAAATGCATTTACTCTTGCAAAACTTTTCAGACTGATACTATAGGCAAATATTTCCTTTTGTTGGCTGGAAGACTAATGATATGTTAAAAAATATTAATTATGTATAGTATAAAACCTATAACATATAATGGATGAATATATATATTTCTGAAAAATAGAAACCTGCAAAATTTAACATGAAAAGTAAAAAATAGACTTAAATTTTTCATTTTGTCCATTGTGGTGCCTAAGTTGATTCTTTCAGTTGTTTTGATACTCTGCTGGCATTTCTCAGAGCGTTATTTTGTTACATCACTGGAGTTAATGTTTTTTCAATGACTGCAGTATAAACCCATATTTTCGCTGTTTTCTAACTCTGTCATAAAAATTATCTTTGGGATGAAATTTCATGTCCTAGGTCTGTTTATGGCAGGAACATATTTCTTTTCACTACATTTCTTTTAAATTTTATAGAAAAGTTATAATGAGACATGTTTGTGGTTTGAGATTTTTATTTTATAGGGAACAACAGGTTTCATGTTTAAGAAAAAGGTAAGTAATTTCATAATCAAAAATAATTATTTCCCTTGGAATCCTAGTGGTTGTTGCTAATAGTTGACTTGTTTTTTAAAAAAAACTCCAAAATATTTCATTCTTAGTAGTTCTGACTTTTCTGGATAGTTCTTTTTTCAATACAAATGCTTTACTGCTTGCTTATTTCATCCCAAAGTGCAAGTATTAAGAACAATTAATTCTGCAGTCTGAGTAGACAAGGTGTATGATAGAAAATTTTTCTTTTTCCTAGTTTTGTTTTGTGCCTTCCTGTCTATGAAATAGTTCCTCTCAGTGAAGACAGTCTCAAGCCTTTTCCAAGTGTGTTTTACTGAGTGACACTCCTTCACCATCTTTGCTTGTTCATGAACAATAAAAAAGAACACTGTCTTCTTGGTAATGAAGCACTGAAGTGACATACTTAATTATGCCTTTATTGCCAGCAGTCACATATGGATCAAATTCATTTGCATTGGCTTCGCTAGAAAAAGCACAGAGAAAATTCAGTTTTAAACTGGATGTTGAAACTTATTTCTCAGTGACCTTACCATTAGGACACTATGTCAGCTTCCCAGAGATTCTATAACTTACTGTTGTTAGGGCTATGAATGTATAGTCTCACTGGAGAATTGAGGCAAAACATGGGTCATTTTTTGCAAAAGCTCCGTTATCCTAACAGACACTTAGTAACAGGAGAAACATTTTAAAGATTGAGGTCGGGCTCATAAACTGGTTTGTGCATACATAGATGTACAGGCACCTACTCAAGTGAAAGAAAGATCTTTGTGTCCAGGAAAAAACACTTCTTTATCTGTAAGTTAATTTTTTTTCCATTTAATTAACACAGTTTTTACTCTTCACTGCAGGATATGCAAGCATGTCCTTAATAGTCCTTCCACCAGACACAGTCATTTTGTCTTCTCTTTGTTTCATGACAGTGCTGCAAATTCCAACTTCAAAATTGTCAAAAGATATCAATTACTGGTGAGTAATAGACTTTGCAGCATTAAAGCTCTTAAGTGCGTTGAAAAGGAGTTTATTGAACAGTTTCTTTGAAAGTATGGCTGGTAGTAGCTGGAGAATAGAAAGTGTGGATTACGGCTGGCGAGCCCAAAATCAGGTATGCCTGACTGTGGTATCCATACACGACCGAAGAGAAATGGTTGTACGCATGGTCGCAGATTAGCAGAGAGTAGCGACAGTGCATTGAGAAGGAGGCAGGAGGTGGGAAAGCTCAGGAGCTGCCAGGAGAGATTCATAGAATCATAGAATGATAGAATCATAGAATAACCAGGTTGGAAGAGACCCACCGGATCATTGAGTCCAACCATTCCTATCAAACACTAAACCATGCCCCTTAGCACCTCATCCACCCGTGCCTTAAACACCTCCAGGGAAGGTGAATCAACCACCTCCCTGGGCAGCCTGTTCCAGTGCACAATGACCCTTTCTGTGAAAAATTTTTTCCTAATGTCCAGCCTAAATCTCCCCCAGCAGAGCTTGAGGCCATTCCCTCTTGTCCTGTCCCCTGTCACTTGGGAGAAGAGGCCAGCACCCTCCTCTCTACAACCTCCTTTCAGGTAGTTATAGAGAGCAATGAGGTCTCCCCTCAGCCTCCTCTTCTCCAGGCTAAACACCCCCAGCTCTCTCAGCCGTTCCTCATAAGGCCTGTTCTCCAGCCCCTTCACCAGCTTTGTTGCTCTTCTCTGGACTCTCTCCAGAGCCTCAACATCCTTCTTGTGGTGAGGGGCACAGAACTGAACACAGTATTCGAGGAGCGGTCTCACCAGTGCCGAGTACAGAGGGAGAATAACCTCCCTGGACCTGCTGGTCATGCCATTTCTGATACAAGCCAAGATGCCATTGGCCTTCTTGGCCACCTGGGCACACTGCTGGCTCATGTTCAGTTGGCTGTCAACCAACACCCCCACGTCCCTCTCCTCCAGGCAGCTTTCTAGACAGACTTCTCCTACTCTGTAGCACTGCACAGGCTACACTACGAAGATATTCCTTATATTACAAGAGGCTGTCAGGCATTCCTATTGCAGCTAATGTTGTTATTTCTATACAAAATTACAGATATACTTCATAGAAGTTTCCTCCTTCTAGATCGTTACATTTTCTTAATTATAAATCCCAATTTTCTGCAGTATTAAAAACATAATTTCTTTACTGTTTCAATCTCATTTTTTCTTGGTATAAAACACAATTTGTTTTCTAATTACAACTACTAGGTAAATTCACACCCTCCTTATTTAGTTCAAAACTATATCAACACCAAGATTTTAACAACCAATTTAGAATACATTAAAAACAACATGGTGGAACTCACTATGATGAATAACCCCTGTAATATTTAATAAACCAGGATGTCAAATCAGACTTTATATATGAAGTGCCATTTCTTCCTTGCATTTAACAAAAGGAAAATAAAAAGGTTTCAATGTTTTTCTCTACATTGCAGATTGCATAATTTGCCTGCACATTTCTCCTGCACAAGCAGTCATTGAGATCAAGAGGTTAATGCAACTGAAAACAAGTCTGACAGCTTTATTGGGTCCCAAGAACATCTATGTAAGGTAAAATATATATAAGACATTCTTTCTTATGATCAAGAGTGTATCTCTTATGTCTTACTTAGTAATGGAAATAAAAGGACGTTGTACTGTGCAAATTATCTTTCAAATGTGTATTTGGTAGTTTCTTATGTCATGCCCTGGGGCCTAGAGCAAAAGCCATTGGAAAATATCAAGTAACATATCAAAATAGATCACTGGTTCAACACCCTGCAGAAACTTCAATTCTCCAAGCAACTTCTGAAGTTATCAATTAAATCTCCAGATACTATCAAATAAAACAAATATCTTAAAGAATATTTAGAGACTACTGGATGCCATCATTGTATTTTATCTCATTTCTAAAACAAATATTCTTAAGTTTTTTTTAAAAAATCCTTTTTTCCATGGAGTTATTTCACTGTATGATGAGAGTGAATGTTGCACACTCTGTTAAGAAAAAAACATAGAACAAACAAACATAAGAAAAGAAAACAAAAGGCTATTGCCCTAATACACAAGAAGTAGTGTTTTCCAAATAATTTTAAAGGAATATATTGCTAACTCTTACCACTTTGAAGTAAAATGACTTAAGAGTTCAAACTTTTGCTTCAATGTAACAATAGAAGTCATACATTTATGATTTTACAATGCACAGTGTTCTTTCATGCTGCTTTTATATTTAATGTGTATACTCTGCTAATCCATCTATCCCTCCATAGCTGTAGTCTGGCACCAGCAGAATTATCTCTGAAAAGAATGTAAATTCCATAACGCAGCTGCAAGCACAAAGGCACATGACTACTGTCAGACAAAATGACAGATGTTCACATTTATGGCTCTAATTTCTGTGCAAGTAGTTCTTACCTTTCATTTCTGTTGCCTGAAGAATGGGAGTGATTGTCTCTCATTGCTAACCTGCATGATTTGAGTATCTGAAGGTACCATGAAGCTGCATGCCTTTCTTTTAAATGCAGGCATAGCCATTGACACACTTTTTTTTTTTTTGCTTTGTAACAGAAACTATCTGTGTTAATTTGACTGTGTAAAACTTCCTGTTCCCTGAAGAGGGCTGACAGCAACATCATTAAAAGCAACTGTAAAGACTCAGCTTTCTTTTCTTTTTTTTGAATGTTATGCAAGGTGAAAGCAAATTTTCAAAATATTTACTGCGCATCCACTGACAAATCAAAATTTCACTAATTAGAAGAGTTTCTGGGGAGTGGTGGGAGGTATAGGCAACTGCTGTTTCTGTTTAAAACACAGCCTTTCCATATGCTGATGCTTGTGTACAGATTAATCCATAAAACACTCCTAGAAAGAGAGAGTGTCCATTTCCTCCACTCAGGGTTTCCAAGGTCTCCAAATTGTCCAGGCTTCTGAGGATGAATAGCCTGGCTGTTGTCTGCTGATGATTTCTAGTTTCCGCTTCTCCAACTGGCTCCATATCTTGTTAGTAGGTGCAGAGAGGTCTTTAAATGTCTTTAATAAAAACATTAAGAAATCTTCAAAAGGAATGAAAACTGCTTTGACATAGAATATACCGTAGGGATAAAGAAAAGGTGAAAACTCTTTAGTCTAGTTCTCTTCCATACTCAGTGTGTGTCCTAATTAAGGACATTCTTGAAAAGATAGGCAGCAGGTACACAATATAGCATTTTTTTCAAGGTAATTAAGCAATTCAGACAATGTTGTACTTGATTGAGTATCAGTACAAAGGTATATGGGAGGTAGGAAGCTATCTTCCTGCAACAGAGTGCTTATGAGCATGTGTGGGCACCTAAATTTAAGCGTTTAGGAAAACTGTTAGAAAATGTCTTCAAGAGTACACAAGCCTGAAATCGTCAGTCTGTACTGTTGTCTGATACTTTGTGGTTCATAAACTTTTGTGCAATTTTAGAGTAGATCTAGATGAGGAGATGACTGCCTTTAGCTTCTCTGACTAGGCTTTGGTAATGTTTGTTAGAAACATTTCTTGTGAAGATACTTCTACGTTTGATAGAACTTTGAGTAACTTTTATCAGTTTTGCTAAAAAGTCACATACAGCAATGCACATCACACCCCCACACGCACTGTGAAAGCCAAGGAAATACATGTGGTTTACGGGTGCACTGATAAATGCTTTCAGTACATCTTAGCCTTGAACCATAACAGTGCCAATGACAGCCTGCCAGTGCGTTACACAGGACACTGGATCAATCCCAACTTGTTTTAAGCAGAATATGTATGCTATTGAATATAGAAAAACATAATTATACACAGATTCATCAGAGGTTTAGAAGAATGAGATGATGTCATCTATGACCTCTGAACCCAAATATCCAAAGCACAAAGAATAATTTCATTGATGTGTAATTGTTCTCTGTATCAATCATAATATTTCTTTTATCTCAGATTCCAGTGTCAGGCTGTTCTTTTGCTTCTCTGCTGTGGGAGAGGCTGAAGTGACAGCCTGTGACTCATGTTCCATTAAGTTTTGAATGGAGCCACAGCTACTTGGAAAGGTTTACAGCTGCTGTTTGATCCAACCTCAAAACTTGCATCTGTGCTACACTGCATTTGCTCATCGAATTAAAAGCACTTATGAAAAAAACTTTATTGTATTATAATTGGCATATGTTTCCAATTATTTTAAAACACAGATGTTACTGTTCTAACTGTATGCATATGTTTTAATGACATATTAAAGTCATGAGAAACTGCTTCTGTCCTCCAACAGTTCATTAGAACATTCTTCAAGAGTCTGGACACAAGATTTACTAAAACATTGCAGTATTGCAGTATGGATACAAAGTTTAAAGTTTGAAAACTCTGTTGTTTTATGGTCCACAGGTCTTGCTTTCCCAATGTATACTATTCATTAATATTGACTAAATTGCTTGATATTTTGAACCTCATAAACTGAAAGGATTAGATTTCCTGGACTGCTGCTACTTCTAATTTCTGTTCAAGCACCTCTGAATGGTTTTGCAACCCTTTGGTTATTAAGATAAAATAAAACTTAAAAAAAAAATAGGCTAATATATGCAAATCAGACTCAAATATCCATTCTCACTTACAATTAGAGCTGAAATGATGTGGGGTTTTTTAAGCCAACATTTTAAACACGTGTTGAACATGGCAGCCCTGATTTCCTCTCCACTGGAAATAGAATCCATTCAAATGTTTATCACCCACTTCTGATTATATTGTTTTGGAACAAGTTTATAGAACTATCTGAAAGTATGTAAGCAGCTGAGACAGATATTGCAAACATTTCCAAAACCTTGCTGAGAACATGTCCAGTCTGGTAATCCATAAGGTAAAGAGCCAAGAGATGCTTTCCTTCAAAAGCCTTGCATAACCATCAAAAAAAAAAGGTTCCTAGAGCAAAACAGGTTTCATTAACCCTTTGAGGATGGATTAAGCTGACATAAATCAAATAATCATGTGACTGCTACAAGCTGTGCTGAAGCTTCATCTGATAATTTCTTCAGCACCTTTTCAATTCATATTTTTTCTTAATGTTTATCTGTATACATATTGTGTGTCCATGCTCAGGTGCTGGCAGCAGAAGCTGTAGAAGGAGAGGCTGTGGCTGCCCTGTGCTGGGCACAGGCTATTCCAGCTGGTTTCACAACAGATCTACTGCAGGACACAGCTGAGCCCATCAGCCAAGATGACAGCGCCTGTGGGAAAGTATTTAAGAAAGGATAAAAAATGTTGCATAGCGCTTGTGAGAGAGGACTGAGAAGAAAAATGTGATAAACGGCCCTGCAGACATCAAGGGGGGGTCTATCTTTGATTCTCACTATCCAAATCTTTTTTAATTGGAAATGAATTAAATTAATTTTTCCCAAGCTGAGCCTCTTTTGCTCTTGATCATAACTTGCAAGTGATATCCCTGTGTTTATGTCACTCATGAGCTCTTTCATCTCATTTTCTTCCTCTGTCCTGTTGGGGGCGGGGCGGATGGAGAGATGAAACTGTGCCGGGGAGGCCATTTGGCAGCTGCTCAAGATCTTCCCAAAATTTCAAATATAATTTAGCTTCTTAATTAGAAAGTAAATAGTTATATCTATCTAATGTTAAGGATGCATTCCAGCAAACAATGTAGAAGCTACAGACACTGACAATCATTATGTTCACTGATGATCTGCCTAATGCTGATGGGTAAAAGAGATGAGGAGGAGGAGGAGGAGGAGAAATCTTAAAATCTCAGAGGGAAGTCTCTCTGTTAAACTTGCTAGAATTATCTTTTACTGTTTGATACCCACAAATGGTTGAGATTCACTCTTTGTTTTTAGAGTAGAAGGAGAAATGCAAGCAAATTTAAAAGGAAAATATAGCGCCAAGTCTTCTGTCAGGCTAACAATGTCATACAACAAAAACATGTATCCTAACACTACTCTACCAGTCAGTAAATCCCTCATTCCATTGCACCCAGTTATAAATTCTCACAAACTCTCACCATTTAAAAAATTTAAATTTAAACACCTATTTATGTCTAGTAGCAACCAAAGAGAACTACATGAGTGGATATAAAAAGGGTCACTCGTGTCTCCAACAGGTAAGATAGTTTACTACCTGTCTTCTAATAGCACACATATACAATATTTAAGAAGAGTGACAACAACGTACTCCCATCATGGTAGCACTATACCATAAAAATGTGCATTTGAACTGTTTTATGAAAGGTAAAAACTTGCATTGTCCTTAGCTGTATCATGGCAATTATTTATAAAAATAAAAGATTTGTTGGGGATATACTTAATAAGCGTAGAGCAGCTTCAAACATTGATTCATTTGTCTATCGAGCAGTTCACTATAATCTTGTATATTTTACAACCATCTTGAAATTTCTTCCTTTGTTTTTAAAAAACATATATGTATTTCTATATGTGTATAACATATGCTGGACTGTTGTACCATAAGCTAAACTAAACTGCTGGTTCTGTAAAATGCCTATTCCATTATTGATTAGTGTCTTGATACAAGATCATAAATTGTTGAATACACACAAGAAAGCAACAAACAGCTCGCACAAACACAGCTCAAAGATTCTAAATCGATGTTGAAATTATTTGTGTTGCTCATGATGTATTATAAGAATATCTCTTACACTCACTGATGAAAACAAGTGTATCAAAATAGTGTTATGAATACATCAGTTCATTCTAACAAATAGAAATAGCCTAAATTTATTGAATACTGTATCAGGATTTATGCAAAAGAAAAAAATTAAAAACCAAGTAGAGAAAATCTGTGAACAGTCCAGTCTATAGTGCTTGGAAGCAATTGATTACAATTTGTATGTGTTTTTCTGCAGGATCTAGGAATCTTGCATGCCAGCCCACGTTTTCTGTGTCCCAACTGCTAGGCTAGGCATTTTCTCAGGGTGTAGGATCTATGGGTGCAAGTTGCCTCAAGCTAAGCTTGGCTAAGAATTTTGCTCTATCCAGCAGACTGGAATGGTTTCGGAGGAAGGCAAGGGAGCTGTGGGAGTGATACCATCACTACTATCTTAAAAGTTCACAGGAGACCCTGAGAATTACCAGATGGAGCTTTTCAAATACATGTGAGATTCATCTGGTGAAATGTACACGCCTATAATGCAGATATGTACAAGTAAGCTAGTTGTCTAAAGTCTATTCATACCAACTCTCGCTTTTAGGATGAAATTCATCTTGTCTCAGAAAATACCTTGAAGAGTCAGGTCAGGAGCTACAAATCTCTCTTTCTCCACATTGACTGTTAACAGAGTTAAAATTGGACTTTTTCTCAAGTATGGGAATCAGCTCTTAACTAAAACACAATACACATTAAGCTATCTTAAGAGGCATTCAACTTATCCCATAAAGGCATATTCCATATAGGCATGGGTCTCCCATACACCCTGTGTCAAATCTCCCAGCCCCATGTAGATGTCTCTTATATCTTAAGATATTTCAAAAAGCACTAGTCATTTACGTAAGCAGCTGAGTGTTCCTTATCTGTGGTCAGCCAATAACTCTGTGCTTTAGATTTCCTCATTGACTCATAGACTTCCTGTGTCAGCAATTATAGATGGATAACAGATACCCAGCTTACAGGCTGACACTAACATATGGATTCAGACAGTGCAATGTTGATCTCAGACTGGTCATTAACCATTTACTGTACACGTTCTGGGCTTGACATAGCTTCTTGAAGAGAAGCAGCCACTGCTATTTGAGATTGGATAGGATGTCCAAGACAGCCTCATTGGCCTGACACTGTGACGCAGGACTTAAGAAAAAAAGATGTCCTTTTCAAGTGACAAGTAGTGCCTATGGCACTGTAAATAGCACTAGATGCCCCTCTTTAGGAAATTAGAAGAGTATTCAGTTGTTTAAACATATGGTTTGCGGACCATATTAGATAACATGAGGTCTACTAGCTGGCTTTCATCTGCTGCTTCAGAGGGTAAAAATCACCCGTAAGATCTGAACAACATCTAGTATCTACACATTATTCTATAAAAAAGCCATATAGTATGATTTCGTGTCCTACAACATCCTTCTTTGTTTCCTTACAGTGTTCCAGAAAGACAGGTGTCCCCTCAGTACTGTATGGATATCCAGCAACTTAAGACTGACTATAGAGTTATGTGAGATGAATCCAGCCTATCCTTTCCATCAAGGTTCAGGTATGAGCAGCACTGCAGGACTTAGACTATTCTGTACCTGTATGAAAATGCAACATTAAGTGCTGAGAAAAATCAATGGAGGATCACAGCAAAAGGGCAAATAAGCAAGAACTGATTTTAGCAACCCATGCATAGTTTCTACATGTAGTGTGCCAATGTATAGTCTTCAGCGTTTACTGGCCTTTAATGTACATTGCCATCAGTACTAACTAAACTATATTTAAGCCCTTAACCATTAGGTTTTTTTTTATTTAAAAATTAAAATAGTTCAAAGACAGAATTTGGAGGAAAAAAACCTAAAGTATGCAGGAAAAACACTCTGTGTCTTAAAAGATTTGTTAATATTTATTCCTGAAAAAATTAATAAAGGAACTTTCTAATTTCTCCCCTTTGCATGTGAATGAGAATATAGTTAAGTTAATGTTGAAAATTTCAAATTATATGTCAAAGTAGATGCAAGTTCTTGTTATTATTAGTGTCATGTGACATGCTTGAATACTGCAAGCTGACGTGCTTAATAGTGCAAGCTATTATTTTTTCCCCAGAATGGTTTTCAAATGCCCTAAATGTGAGAAGTTTTAAGGCCAACAAGTACTAAAGAGGTTATCAATAAATTCATTTATGCAATTAACTAAGTAAGGCTGTTGTCATTACAGGAATACAGCATTGCAAATCCCAGCTTTCCTTAGGCCAGCAAATTTATTTCAGCTTGGATCTTTTAATTCCTGTGGATGGGATGCTTTAATGTTATTTGACTAAATACCAGGGTCATCCCGATCTCAAATTATGTGGTTATTTCCAAAGTACAAGATGTTTCAAGGGAAACCTACCCTGTTTATTTACTAATGCTTATTCAGATGTGTTTTTCAGACTTTAAAGAACTGAATCAGAATCAATTCAGATAAGCTCTTCATGAATAATTCATCCTGTTCCTACACATTGTTAGGAGGAGAAGGGACTTTATATGTTAGCAATTCGCCAATGCAATAAAAAGCTTGGCTAACTGGGACTTGTGTCATAAGTGGTTTGGTCACTGGGTTTGCCATTCTTGCACAGTAGGTGTTTCCTTATTCAAAGGTATGCTAGATTATCAGAGTTTACTGAGGAGGTCAGAAAAATCTGGATGCCTGCTGATTTGTGAGTGTCATCAGTAATTTTGTTTCCCAGATACTGCCGGCTTTGGAGGAAGCCAGACATTTTCAGTACAGATGAAAATGCTCCAAATATCCACTGCTCCTCTGTTTCAAGATGACACATTTAGAAGATGGTTTATTTCCTTTATGAGCAAGGAAATATGCTGATTTTGTAAATATTGGCATGTCCAAAGTCACGGTAGGCCCTAAGGCTCCACATATAGTTTTAAGCCCTCCCTTGTTAGTGCAGCACATAAGGCTAAGCAGTGAAGAAAGGCTGGGTAGCCAAAGTCAGATAGGTTTCACCTAGTATTATGCAATATCTGTGCAAAAGCGTAAGCCACAGCTCAAACAGGAAGAGACTGACCGTCCAAGATATTAGCATGTATCATCCTGTACCACTGAAAACTTCCCAGCGGCACACACAGCAGTATCCAGTCCCAGACACTGTTCAGGTAGGTACCTAATGAGGTAGGTACCAAAATAAGCATCTAGCATGAAAAAGAGAATAAAGAACATTTCTTTTGAGAGAGGTATGTCAGAACCTGCTTTCTTTAGCCTAGCAAAATGAAAGCTGAAAATAACACAGCAGGCAAATACCAGGGAGGAACAAGATTCAATTAAGTTTAAACACTAGCCTGGCACAAAATCAGTGCACAAAACCCATTCATACGTTTAGGTTACAAATTAGGAACAGATTTCTAACTATTAAAGCAGGGGTGTTCTGGAACAGCCTTTTAATTGGAATATTAGCACCTTTTCAGGTAGAACCTGATAAGCTTATAGAGCTTGATAAATTCATGATGTGACTGAGCAGGAATTAACTAATCAAAATTGTGACCATTAGCTATAACTCTATTTCTGATGGGATATATTTAGGAAAGGATACTTCTTATAGATTTATTCAGGTTATAAAGAACCTCAGGAAGTCCAGCCTCTGGTTGGGTCTTGAAGACACTTAAGGATAGAGTCTGCATCATCTCCCTAACTTCTTCCAATGTTTTGCTTTCCTCGTAGGAAATAAGTTTCTCCTTACATCCACCTGGATCTCTGTTGTTACAATTTATGCCCTTTTTGTGTCATTCTCTCACTATATATTGCTGGAAAAGCCTGGGTCCCCATATGGTACTGAGTGCTGCAGTTCAGTTCCCTCAAAGTCACCTATTCTCCAAGCAGGACAACCCCTCTCTCTCATAAATCATTTAGACTGGAAAAGACCTCCAATATCATCAAAAACAACCATAAACCTAACGCTACCAAGCACAACAGAACTTTATGATCTGACAGGTCTTTTCCAACAAAGCAATTCTAAGATTCTATGATTCAATGACCAGAGGTCCTTTTCTGCCAGGCACCTTTACAGCCACTCTTCCCCAAGACTGTAGCATTGCATGAGGTTGGGGTGTCCCCACTTAGCCTTGTTGAATCTCATACATCTGGCCTTAGCTCATCAACCCCGCCTGTCTAGTTCCCTCTGCAGGTCTTTCCTTCCCTCAAGCAGATCAGCACTCCCACATAACTTGGTGTTGTCTGCAAACTTACTGAGGGCCCACTTGATCCTCTCGTCCAGATCATTGACAAAGATATTAAAGAAGACTGGCCCCAAAACCGAGCCCTGTGGAACACCACTTGTGACCAGACAACAACTGGATTTTACTCTGCTCACCACAACTCTCTGGACTTGGCCATCCAATAAGTTTTTTACTCAGCAAAGGGTACTCCTGTCCAAGCCATGAATGGCCAGTTTTTCCAGGAGAATGCTGTGGGAAATAGTGTCAAAGGCTTTACTCAGATCCCAGTAGACAACATCCACATCCTTTCCCTTATCCGCTAGGTGAGTCACCTTGTCATAGAAGGAGATTAGGTTGGTCAAGCAGGGCCTGCCCTTCCCAGACACACGCTGGCGGGGCCTCATCGCTCTGTTGCCCTGCAAGTGCCTGGTGAATGCACTCAAGATGAACCACTCCATAATCTTCTCTGGTACTGAGGTCAGGTTGACAGGCCTGTAGTTCCCTGAACCCTCCTTCTGACTCCTCTTGCAGACAGGAGTCTCGTTGGCACACCTACAGTCACCTGGGTCTTTCCTAGTTAGCCAGGACTGCTGGGATAAATGATGGAGAGTGGTTTGGCAAGCTCTCCTGCCAGCACCCTCAGTACTCTTGGGTGGATCCCATCTGGCCACACAGACTTGTGCATGTCTAGGTAGAACAGTAGGCTGTTAATCATTTCCTCTTGGATTATGGGAGTTTCATTCTGCTCTCCATCCTTTTCTTCAAGCTCGGGGGGCTGAATACCCTGAGGATAACTGGTTCTGACTATTAAGAGACTTGCTTTTGACCAGCATAGCATATAAAATCCACATACAAACTGCTGAGATGGAGTGATGATATCCAGTGTCAGTGTGGGGTGGTAAACATTTAATCCTTCAAGGCTACATGCTCCACATGCTCGCAGATGTAAGTAGTAGGAAGTACATGCTGTCTGACCTGCCTGGAGATGTAGTTGCATACATCTCACAGCTTCTGTCCTTCAAAAGAATAGAACAAGTTTGTAAAAGGAGATCTACTCAAGAAGAATCCTTTGAGTGATCAGCACCATTGTGTTGCCTTGTTACCTCAATATTTTCACCATGAGACTTTTTGTTCAGTTCTTCTAGACTGCAAAAGCATTTTTGCCTGGCCATCATGTAACTGCTTAAGGAAATTCTGCATTGATCATCAAATCACTTCTGCTATGTTTTTACACAAATACAATTTTTAACTTAAACTGAGTAATGTTTCGTTTCATGTAATCCTTAGATGATTTGGACTGAAATATCCTAGAGAGTAATTATGAGTGGCTTATCCGGAGTATCTGAGAAGGAAGTAGCTGCAATAGAAACCATGCACTTGACAGAATACATTGATTGTGAAATGCAGCGATTGCATCCAAATACAAGCCAGATTTTATTTATTTCCTCTAGATGAAGAAAGGAATCACAATGCAAAATCTTATCTTGGTATTAATTAGATTTAATCACTAAAAGGCTGGTTCCCTATGCTCAAAATCTTCCAGTCTGTCAAAGCACTGCAGATTCTGTAGTATTAACCAGTATGCTGGCACAAAGGACTATAAAGTTATTGACTCCCCATCTCATTTGGTTATTTTTTTATATTGTTTTTCTTAAGCACCCAGAGAGTGAGACATTTCCTCTCAAATTTGCCAATATAATTCATGCTGACAGTTTTGTTTTCATTCAGTTTTGTATTGGTTTATCTTACTCTTGCTGACAATCTTTATTGACTACAGAAAGAAGCACTTATTATTATTGGCATTTAAGCCATTACAGTTTCCTGGGCATAAATTTTTCACTTGCTTTTTTAGAATTTATGAATATTGGTTGATCTGTTCTCTACAAGTATTTCATGTTTTCTACCTCTTGTAACATGTAATTATATATAAAATGAGTGTTGTGTGGCACAAAGTAGCTTTGTGTATTGACTTATCAACACCATAAGACAGTTTCTTTATACCTTAACAACGGTAAGAGTGCACAGGAGTGCAGGATTCATAGATCTGATGGCTTTAAGTGTCTTTAAGTTAGAAGTCTTAAGTTCTAGCCACTCATATTTTTATAATGAGTATGCAGCTTTGGAAAGGAAAGCAACTAATGATTAGCCAAACTCTGTCAGAGAAGGAGGAGATTTCCCTCTGTGGAAAGAATATTAAAGTTACAGGGAAAAAAAATAAAGGTTTAATAATATTTCTCATTGAAAGACAATTTCTGGAAGCCTGTAGTCTGTAATATATAAAAAAAAAGTCTGTTATAAATAGTACAACATTTAATCTCTAATACATATAGAAAGGAAACACTTTCATTCTGCTTTCTGGGCAATTAGACGTACCTCCTCAGTGCAAGCAGTAACAGAAATCATCATTCTTATTCTCCATTGATTTCTCTGCTAATTCTTATTACTTTATATCCTGATAAAGCTCTGGAGTTTTTTCCTTTATTTTTTCAGGTACATATAGAAACAATCCTCTTTATCACATGGAGATATTATATTATATAAGTATTTTACGTAATAGGCAAAATTTTGCTACATAGGCAAAATTCCCTTGATGTGCAGGTAAATGGAATCAGAAGGGATAAATTAAGGGCTATTTTTCTGCTGCTTACCATGATGTGTGTTTCTTTATGTTACTTAAACAGAGACTGGTTTGCTTTTAATTCCTCACAGTTGCTGGCTTCAATTTTAGTGATCGTGACATTTTTCAGAGCTCTAGGCACTTTATGACCCTGTGCTGCTTGTCAGTGCAGAAGCACTGAACAGATAGATGTTCTCTACAGCTCTTTCAAGTTCTCTACCTTTACAGCCCATTGGCTAAAACTAAAAAGAAAGGCAAATACAGATTAACAGTGAAGCACAGGAAACAGTGATCCAGTATTGTCTTTGGCATACTGGGAGTTTAGCAACTATAAGTATTTTATATGTATTATAGTTATAGAGAGCTTTTGAGAGGAAAAAAAAATGAAGAATATTTATGGAGCATGGAAAAGGCTCAGAAGTTTACAAATAAAATGAGTTAAATGAAATGATTTCAGACTGCCACAAAATCAATGGGTGGTAGCAGGGACACAAGACACTGCTAAGAGCTTCAAGAGCAGAAACAATCATCTCTTCTTCAATGCAGCAAAGAGGATGGGGAGAACTGGCGATAGAAGTGTTGTTTAAACTAAGGCTTGAATATGTTTGTGATAGCTATTGTATGGCTGTGTGCATGTTAAGATTGCATATTATCAGTGACAGACTAATAAAGCTACAAAATAAGGAACAGAGCTTGCCAAGTTTGTTTCCATGAAAGGATTGGAAAGACCACCTAATATTTAGCAATAATCAGGAGATGAAGACTAAGAGAAAGATCTGAAAGTAAATTTTTATTCTGCTTATGATCTTCAGTGGCAGTCTGCAAAATTAAATTCTTGCTAGTGATTATACAATGAGATAACTAAATTCAGCTATACTTTCTATAGCAAACTTTTTTCTATATCTCATAATATTTTGTGACATAAAATTGCTGGAGATTTATGCTGTTTTATTCTGACTGAATCAGCAAGCTAGTGAGCGCAACTCTTCAAGAGGTCGTTATGGCTTCCAAAACTACATTTACAGTATAATTTCACTGCATGCACAAACTTTGTCATTAAAGTAATTGTAACTCAAATAGCATTACTGTGAGATATTAAAAAGAGTCAGCATGAAGTACATATGGCTCCCTCAAAGTTTTGTGTGGTAGAATCTGTAATGGTAGTAGAATATCTATCCTAATGCATGTTAGCTGCCATAGCTGAAGCATCTTGTGCACATAACCAGAAAAAGCTTAATGTCCAGGTTAGGTTTTGACAGCTCAGTAGCAAGAAATAATCCAGAAAATATTAAAAATGAGAGTCATGACATTTTTTCTATTATATATTGAGCTTTGCATACAAGGGAAGGAATTAGAGTGTGAACATTTCTTCTGTTCATTATTCTGGAGCCTCAGTGGTAAGACACATACACATTAACAGCTTTCACTTTACAAGACGTGCCTCAGATGTGCTCCTTATAGTTTCTACCAGAGTCTAGGAATTTCTTTGTGCCGGCAGGTATTTCATTCCCAACTTTCACCCTATTATATTAGACAGTTGTGCAGATGGAACAACAGTGACAGGAGATGAGGACAAGGCTGAGGCACTTAATGCCTTCTTTGCCTCAGTCTTTAATAGGAAGGAAAGCTGTTCCCTGTATGTACACACCCAGGAGTTAGAGGAGCAGAACAGAGCTCCCATGATCCAAGAGGAGGTGGTTAGAGACTTGCTTGTTCCGCTAGACACTCACAATTCTATGGAGCTGGATGGGATCCACCCAAGAGTATTGAAGGAGCTGGTGGATGTGCTTGCCAAACCACTTTTCATCATCTTCCAACAGTCCTGGAAGACTGGGGAAGTTCCACTGGACTGGAGGCTGGCTGATGTTGTGCCCATCTACAAGAAGGGTCGCAGGGAGGATCCAGGGAACTACAGGCCTGTCAGTCTGACCTCAGTGCCAGGGAAAGTCATGGAGCAGGTGATCTTGAGTGCTGTCATGAAGCACATGCAAGAGAACCGGGTGATCAGGCCCAGTCAACATGGGTTCACAAAAAGCAGGTCTTGCCAATCTAACCTGATCACCTTCTATGACGAAGTGACCCACCTACTGGATGAGGGAAAGGCTGTGGATGTGGTCTTCCTGGACTTCAGTAAAGCCTTTGACACAGTTTCTCACAGCATTCTGCTTGAGAAACTGTCAGCCTCTGGCCTGGACAGGCGCACACTCTCCTGGGTGGGAAACTGGTTGGATGGCCGGGCCCAGAGAGTGGTGGGAAATAGTGTGAAATCCAGCTGGAGGCCAGGGACAAGTGGGGTTCCCCAGGGCTCAGTGCTGGGTCCAGCCCTGTTCAATGTCTTTATCAATGACCTGGATGAAGGCATCGAGTGCACCCTTAGCAAGTTTGCAGATGACACGAAGCTGGGTGGAAGTGTTGACCTGATGGAGGGTGGGGAGGCTCTGCAAAGGGATCTGAACAGGCTGGACCACTGGGCAGAGTCCAATGGCATGAGGTTTAACAAGGCCAAATGCCGGGTCCTGCACTTGGGGCACAACAACCCTATGCAGTGCTACAGACTAGGAGAAGTCTGTCTAGAAAGCTGCCTGGAGGAGAGGGACCTGGGGGTGTTGGTTGACAGCGACTGAACATGAGCCAGCAGTGTGCCCAGGTGGCCAAGAAGGCCAATGGCATCTTGGCTTGTATCAGAAACGGCGTGACCAGCAGGTCCAAGGAGGTTATTCTCCCTCTGTACTCGGCACTGATGAGACCGCTCCTCGAATACTGTGTTCAGTTCTGGGCCCCTCACCACAAGAAGGATGTTGAGATTTGGGACCCTGTCCAGAGAAAAGCAACAAAGCTGATGAAGGAACTGGAGAGCAAGTCTACAAGGAGCAGCCGAGAGAGCTGGGATTGTTTAAGTGTACAGAAGAGGAGGCTGATGGAAGACCTTATTGCTCTCTACAACTACCTGAAAGGACATTGTAGAGAGGAGGGAGCAGGCCACTTCTCTCAAGAGACAGGGGACAGGACAAGGGGTAATGGCCTCAAGCTCTGCCAGGAGAGGTTCAGGTTGGACATCAAGAAAGATTTTTTCATGGAAAGGCTCATTGGGCACTGGAATAGGCTGCCCAGGGAGGTGGTTGAATCATCTTCCCCGGATGTATTTGAAAGATGGGTGGATGAGGTGTTGAAAGGCATGATTTAATGATTGATAGGAATGGTTGAAAGGTCTTTTCCAACCTAGTTATTTTGTTATTCTGTGATTCTGTGTTTCTGTGATTCTATAATGTACTTCTACTCAAATGTAATATCAAAAGTTTTATATAATATAATATATTAAAATCCAATACGACATTATGTCTTGTCTATCAGTGTTTTGCCTGTATACCTCTACAGACTGGAAGAATTGATCAGCTTGTAGAGGTCATGTTTAGGCATGTTATCCTTTCTACATGAGAAGGTAATGGGCTTTATTCTGTAAGGTAACAATAACTCTATTTCTCGCTGAAACCCAAATCAAAGCAACATGTAATGAAACAGTCTGCAGAACTTTAAAAAGAGTCCCCTTAGCTAAATAGTCAGAAGGTAACTATGACTAAGGTTTTAAGCAAAGTGTTGCAGAAGGATTGAGAAGCAAGAGAGAAGCAGCAATACACTTTATCAATGTAAAACAGTGAATTAACAAAATTCAATGATATATGAGACAGTGGCTTAACAAGATTTGATGACAAGGTACACAGTTATTTACTGCACAGAGGAAAAGGTCAGACAGTACTCTCAGGGAGACCTGTTCAGTCACAAGATTCAGAAAGAACCCTTTTTCTTTCTAAATTCTTTCTCAGAGAGGAATCTAGATACAGCTGGTGGTGGGGCAAGGAACACACTGTCACACAAAGTCAAAGATGTAAACTCAAAACTTAACACTTTGGAGTGGTCCAAGAACATTGTGATTTCAGAAATCAATGAATAGATTACACTGATCTTTAGATGACAGCAATATTGATAACATTCTCCCTGCTACACAAATATTGCTGAATATTTTCATGAAGTCAGCAATTCATTTTCTACTGCATATCTTAATTGGTAAATCCACTTTAACAAAATAAACAATTTATCTAAACCAGCATTATCTAGGAGCCCTCAGGAAGGGCAAACAATAATTTTGATAAAAAATTGCTAACAGCAATATTTATAAAAGTAAAAATGAAACAGAGTAGCTTAATGAATTACTCTACAGAAATGTGTATGCCAAGCATACATGAACAAGTTATACCACATGCAGTGGGGGGGAAAAATGTGTGCAGCAATCTATCACTCTAACATGCAATTGAATAAAGAACAATTACGAATAATGTTCACTTTCTTAATATCCCTAGTCCTTCAGCCCAGATTTTTCTCTTCAAAATGTGAAAATGCAACTTTGATACTACAATCAGTACACACAATTTTAGACTTTTTATATTCTTTTAACCAGGATTAAATGATGGTTCTCTACCACAGCTTGGGCCCTTTTTACACATTATGTGCACATACAGACCATAAATGAGGAATAGAATATTTGGATTATCTATCAGGAACTCCTGGATGATATTGGTAATGGGTAAGTAGATTAATCTGTCCCAGTTCAGTCATTTAAAGAACTCTCTCTGCAGTCCATGGAGACAAATATGGCTATCCAGTGAATGATTCATTTCTTCCTAAGTCTAAACTAGATCAAATATATTACCTTCTAGTGAAACCTGTTTCTCTCATAGACTGTCATGGGAGTCCAGGATGACTGCTTCTTAAACATCTAGCATACGTAAGAGAAATTCATACCTTGGGACTTTCCACTTCTCAAACAAATTACCTTATCAGTAAAGGTTGTCTTTTCATTTTTTTCCCACTAAAGAAATTGATTTGCAGCTCTGAAAATGGAATCAGATCTGATCCTTAGACCCATCATTCCTTAAAATGTTTCTCAAGAAAACTTCAGAAATTACAAATAGTCAATGTTGAACAAGGCAATTCGAATGAGAACTAGGAAAGCAAAACCAAAAATCAAATCTGGACATTACATCAAGTTAGAATGTTACAGTGTGGATGACTGGAAACCATATGTGTAAAAAATTGAATCTAAAATTGAGCTCAGAGGACAGTGATTAATGGATCATCGTTTACCCAGAGTTTGGTAGTGAATGGATTATTGCAAGAGTCTGTCCTGGGGCCTGTGCTGTTCTAATCTTTATTAGTGACCTCAAGGAGGCATGAGAGTGCACGCTCATCAAGTCTGTAGATGACATCAAGCTGTGGAGGACCAGCTGGGATACTTAAGGGAAGGGTAGTCCTCCAGAGGAACCTACAGAGAAATGGACTAACAGAATTTTTACAAAATTCACAGAGGACATTTGCAAATTCCCACACCTGGTGACTAAAAACTCATGTCAATAATACAGGCTGGAACTGTGAGCAGGAGAGCAGTTCTGTGGAAAGTGACCATAAAGTCTGCTGGACAGCAAGCTGAGTATGAACCAGCAATGACCTGTCAGCAAAGAGATACAGAAGCCTCATAGGCAGTGTTAACAGGATCAAAATCAGGTGGCTGAAGGAAGGGATAATCCCTTCCACTTGGCACTCATCAGACCACATCAAGAGTAATGCATCTGGTCTTAGTGCCCCACTACAATACATTAATCAGTATTTGGAGAGTGTTTAGCAGATGGCCACTATGACAGCACAGAACCAGTTATCCTCAGGGTATTCAACCCCCCGAGCTTGAAGAAAAGGATGGAGAGCAGAATGAAACTCCCATAATCCAAGAGGAAATGATTAACAGCCTACTGTTCTACCTAGACATGCACAAGTCTGTGTGGCCAGATGGGATCCACCCAAGAGTACTGAGGGTGCTGGCAGGAGAGCTTGCCAAATCACTCTCCATCATTTATCCCAGCAGTCCTGGCTAACTAGGAAAGACCCAGGTGACTGTAGGTGTGCCAACGAGACTCCTGTCTGCAAGAGGAGTCAGAAGGAGGGTTCAGGGAACTACAGGCCTGTCAACCTGACCTCAGTACCAGAGAAGATTATGGAGTGGTTCATCTTGAGTGCATTCACCAGGCACTTGCAGGGCAACAGAGCGATGAGGCCCCGCCAGCGTGTGTCTGGGAAGGGCAGGCCCTGCTTGACCAACCTAATCTCCTTCTATGACAAGGTGACTCACCTAGCGGATAAGGGAAAGGATGTGGATGTTGTCTACTGGGATCTGAGTAAAGCCTTTGACACTATTTCCCACAGCATTCTCCTGGAAAAACTGGCCATTCATGGCTTGGACAGGAGTACCCTTTGCTGAGTAAAAAACTTATTGGATGGCCAAGTCCAGAGAGTTGTGGTGAGCAGAGTAAAATCCAGTTGTTGTCTGGTCACAAGTGGTGTTCCACAGGGCTCGGTTTTGGGGCCAGTCTTCTTTAATATCTTTGTCAATGATCTGGACGAGAGGATCAAGTGGGCCCTCAGTAAGTTTGCAGACAACACCAAGTTATGTGGGAGTGCTGATCTGCTTGAGGGAAGGAAAGACCTGCAGAGGGAACTAGACAGGCGGGGTTGATGAGCTAAGGCCAGATGTATGAGATTCAACAAGGCTAAGTGGGGACACCCCAACCTCATGCAATGCTACAGTCTTGGGGAAGAGTGGCTGTAAAGGTGTCTGGCAGAAAAGGACCTCTGGTCATTGAATCATAGAATCTTATAATTGCTTTGTTGGAAAAGACCTGTCAGATCATAAAGTCCAACTGTACCTATCTACTACTAAATCATTTACCTGAGCACTTAATCTACCCACCTTTTATATACCTTCATGGATGGTGACTCAACCACCTCCCTAGGCAGCCTGTTCCAGTGCCTAATAACCCATTCGGTGAAGAAATTTTTACTGATGTCTAATCTAAGTATCTTCTGCACCTTAAGGCCATTTCCTCTTGTCCTGTTGCCTGTCACTTGGGAGAGGCGTCCAACACCCACCTCACTACGACCTCCTTTCAGGTAGCTCTAGAGAGCAAAAAGGTCTCCCCTCAGCCTCCTTTTCTCTAGGCTAAACAACTTGACTTCCCTCAACCATTCCTCATTGCTTCCACAAACAATGGAATTAGGTAACAATATAATTACCAGTGGTGTTCTCTTGATTTATAAAACTTCATTTTTGATGCACCAAAATACAGAATTTTATTTAAAAACAGAAGATTCCTCATATTGAGCATTTCTTCTCTCTTGCAACGTCATTTCATACTGTAGTACTGCAGTCATTTCTGCCTAAATGTCCTATCTGTAGGTTAAATTTCAAATATTTTCTCTGTTTTATAAATCCTGCTATTGCTTTGGTGTGCACTTTTTCTTTTTTTTTGCTGTCAATGAGCTTATATTTATTCTAGTTATAATTCCACGGACTATGAAAGCCTTTTACAAGTGTGTGATTTCCCAGTTTTTCCTCTGTGGCCCACACGCAGATAGGTGCACAATTTCATGAAACTTAATTTCTATCAGGCACGTGACTATCCTTGCAAGACCTTTGATTTACAGGGAGCTGATCTAAACCTGATCTAATCCATTAAAAGAGAAATTTCTACTACATAAACTTTTGATATAGGAAAGTTTTCAGAAATGTTTAGGTTACTTCCAAAGACACTTCCTATCAGAAAACACTGTCCTTTTTATCATCTTGGTGCCTCTGGCAACTTGGCTTGTTGGTTGCTTTGACTTCATGTAATGTACTTGGATTCTACTTTTTATTTCAAGAAAATAAAAATCATAGAAACATAGAATCACCAGGTTGGAAAAGACCTCTTGGATCATTGAGTCCAACCATTCCTATCTGCCACTAAACCATGTCAAAGGAGTATTGTCTTTCTCTTCATGTATTCAGCAATGTGACATCTAATAATTAAGAGAGCTGCTTCCATATAATTTACTTTTAAAACAATAGATAAAGAAAGCCCTTTCCTGGTTATCTTGAAAAATAAATCATTTAAATATTTCATAGAAATAGGTGAAATGGTATAATCCTTATTTGAAAAGACGAATCTCACTATTGCATCTCCACAGGATATTTCTGGCCTTTTGTTTTGTTAACATTTCATACAACTCAATCTTTTCCTGACTGGTGCAATCGCGAGTGCACATTTAATGGCTGGTGCTGCTGAAGCCTGTCAGTTAGAATTTATCTGAGTAGTCCAAAGGAATGCAGAGCAGAGAAAATTTTTCTGCTGAGATACACAGGATCACTTTGCAGCTCCTCTTACTTCTTCACGCTGATTGCTGCAGAAACGCTAACCAGCAAACCACACTACTCAAGGACAGAGAGCAGAGACTTGCACCTATGGTATGTGGATGCCTGCAATAATCTATCACCCTTCTAAGCACTCTTTTGTAAAAATCGACCTGCTACTTAAGTAGAGGAGTTTGCTCTCTCCTGACTTTTCCTCATTAAAGAAACCATTGGACACAGGATTGGGGGTTTTTTTGGTACAAAGATTTTCAGGGAATGGTTCTCCACTCACAGGTCATTCCTGTAGTCTCTTCTGGTTCAGAGACTAGCTCTCATCACAGTGATGCAGTATCTATCTATAACAGGAAAGACAGATTTTTACTACTTGTGTTTTTCAGAGGAAGGGATACGATTAGGGTTTTTGAACACACTCACTAAGATAAGCCTGGCGTCTCCACCATCACCACTTCAAAATCTGACTCATGCGTATGTACTTGTTTTACCGTAAATGGCTATTAGTTCTGTAGATGATTGTGAAAAAAAAAGGAATAGTAAACACAAAGGAAAGTCAAACAAAACTGATGGTGCCTTGAGACATACGAGCAATAAGTTTATCAGGGGCTGAGCATGGTATGCTTTTCCACTGGACCGAATAATACAAAAGTCTTGTGACTATACTAGTGGATATTCATGTAATTTTAAGGCTGCTTTAATACAAAAGTTGGCAAAGATAGAATTAAAGTAGAGACATTCTTCTGCTTCAGGAATGACATTTTAAAATTTTCACTTATTTTTAATGTGTCAGGATTTGTTTGGAGATATTGTATATAATTTATATGAATCTCAATAAATTATCAATTTAAAATCTTGAACCAGAGAGATCAGAATAATGAACTGCAAATAATTTCCAAACTAGTGTCACTGGCATTCATCCAGCATCCCCAGGTCCTTCTCCTCCAGGCAGCTTTCTAGCCAGGCTTCTCCTAGTCTGTAGCACTGCATAGGGTTGTTGTGCCCCAAGTGCAGGACCTGGCAACTGGCCTTGTTAAAACTCATGCCATTGGACTCTGCCCAGTAGTCCAGCCTGTTCAGATCCCTTTGCAGAGCCTCCCCACCCTCCAGCAGATCGACACCTCCACCCAGCTTAGTGTCGTCCGCAAACTTGCTAAGGGTGCACTCGATGCCTTCATCCAGGTCATTGATAAAGACATTGAACAGGGCTGGACCCAGCACTGAGCCCTGGGGAACCCCACTTGTCCCTGGCCTCCAGCTGGATTTCACACCATTTCCCACCACTCTCTGGGCCCGGCCATCCAACCAGTTTCCCACCCAGGAGAGTGTGCGCCTGTCCAGGCCAGAGGCTGACAGTTTCTCAAGCAGAATGCTGTGAGAAACTGTCAAAGGCTTTACTGAAGTCCAGGAAGACCACATCCACAGCCTTTCCCTCATCCAGCAGCCGAGTCACTTTGTCATAGAAGGCGATCAGGTTAGATTGGCAAGATCTGCCTTTTGTGAACCCATGTTGACTGGGCCTGATCACCCGGTTCTCTTGCATGTGCTTCATGATAGCACTCAAGATCACCTGTTCCATGACTTTCCCTGGCACTGAGGTCAGACTGACAGGCCTGTAGTTCCCTGGATCCTCCCTGCGACCCTTCTTGTAGATGGGCACAACATCAGCCAGCCTCCAGTCCAGTGGAACTTCCCCAGTCTTCCAGGACTGTTGGAAGATGATGGAAAGTGGTTTGGCAAGCACATCCACCAGCTCCTTCAATACTCTTGGGTGAATCCCATCCAGCTCCATAGAATTGTGAGTGTCTAGCGGAACAAGCAAGTCTCTAACCACCTCCTCTTGGATCATGGGAGCTCTGTTCTGCTCCTCTAACTCCTGGGTGTGTACATACAGGGAACAGCTTTCCTTCCTATTAAAGACTGAGGCAAAGAAGGCATTAAGTGCCTCAGCCTTGTCCTCATCTCCTGTCACTGTTGTTCCATTTGCACCAACAGGGACTGAATATTCTCCCTGATCCTCCTTTTATTGTTTATGTATTTATAGAAAGATTTTTTGTTATCTTTCACAGACTTGGCCAAACTGAGCCCTAGTTAGACTTTAGCCCTCCTGATTTTTTCTCTGCATGATCTCACTTCCTCCCTGTAGTCCACCCAAGATGCCTCTCCTTTCTTTCAAAGCTCATAGACATTCCTCTTCTTTTTGATGTCCCTCAAGGTATCCCTGCTCAACCAAGCTGTTTTTTTCCCCCACCTGTTCCTTTTCCAGAACATGGGGATGGCTTGCTCCTGAGCTGCTAGGATTTCCTTTTTGAGGAGCGTCCAGCCCTCATGGGCTCCCTTGCCCCTGAGGACTGTCTCCCATGGGACTTTGGCAACCAGCTTTCTGAACAGTCCAAAGTCTGTGCTCTGGAAGTGTAATGTGACCATTCTGCTAATCCGCCTCCTCACCTCACCTAGAACTGAAAATTCTACAAACTTATGATCGATTTGTCTCAGGCGTCCTCCAACCATCGCATCCCCCACAAGGGTTTCTCTGTTCACAAACAGCAGGTCCAGGAGGGTGCCTTCCCTTGTCAGTTCACTCACCAGCTGTGTGAGGAAGTTGTCTTCCATGCACTCCAGGAACCTCCTAGTCAGCTTCCTTTCTGCTCTATTGTACTTCCAGCAGACATCCGGAAGATTGAAGTCTCCCACAAGGACTAGAGGTAGCGATCTTGAGACTTCTCCCAGTTTTTTATAGAAAAGCTCATCAGCTTCTTCTTCCTGGCTGGGTGGTCTATAACAGACTCCCATCACAATATCTACCTTCATGTGGGCTCCTCTGATTTTAACCCACAGGCACTCGATCCCATCATTACCATAATCGAGCTCAAGGGTATGAAAGCACTCTCTAACATTGAGGGCTATTCCACCACCTCTCCTACCCTTACTGTCCCACCTAAAGATTTTATACCCCACCATAGCTGTACTCCAGCTATATGAGTCATCCCACCATGTTTCCATGATGGTAACTATGTCGTAGTCTCCTTGCCCTACAATAACTTCCAGTTCCCCCTGCTTA
Source organism: Phaenicophaeus curvirostris (assembly GCF_032191515.1). Classification (NCBI taxonomy): domain Eukaryota; kingdom Metazoa; phylum Chordata; class Aves; order Cuculiformes; family Cuculidae; genus Phaenicophaeus; species Phaenicophaeus curvirostris. Next base: position 20,425,243 of record NC_091392.1, read on the forward strand.
TTGCCCATGCTGCGTTCATTGGTGTAAATGCACTTCAGCTGGGCTGGTGAACATTCAGTTCTCATAAAGGGAATAGAGTTCATTCCCAATTGACCAGTCCTTGGAATATCTAACCCCTCAGTGCCAGTTTCATCCTTACCATCACCAGATGTACTTGCCCCAACTCGCTCTATGGTGACATACTGGTGGTCCCTGCCAGCACACCATCTCTCAGGCACTGGAGTTCCACTTCCATGCTCACTCCTTACTAGCCTGGCTTCGTGCTCCTCCCTATTTACATCTAATTTAAAGCTCGATTTATGACCCCTGCTAGATTTTTAGTGAGGACTTTAGTATCCCAGGAGACAAGCGTGCCCCATCCCTAGTAAGAAATCCTAGGAGTGCATGGGCCAGTCCATGATCAAAGGACCCAAACTTTTTTCCTCTCGCCAGGTTAGGAGCCAGGTATTATTCAATTGATTCTTTTTGAACTCTTGTTCTTCATTCCTTAGTGTTGGAATGGAACTAAACACTACTTGTGTTCCAGAGCCCTGAAGTCCCTCTTAATTGCTCTCAGCTTCCTGTGCTGTGTGTCGTCATTGCCAACTGGAAATACTAGCAGAGGGTAATAATCTGTGGCTTTCAGCAAGGAAGGAAATCATCCACTATTTTAAGAATCTACTACAACAATTATATTATTTTCTCTTCAGTTTTTAGAACATCTATAAATGCTTTTATTTCTGATTCTTTTATTTTTGACTCCACAGTTTTATTATGAACTGCACAGAGGATCCATAATCAAGCGTAATAAGTATTTTAATATGTATTTTCTTAGCTATCACAGTTGATTCTTTAACAAAGTCCGTCTGCATTCTGCAAATTGTGTGAGTATTTTGTTTCTACTTGTGGCTTCTCTTCCACATAAATGCATTTTTTTCCCCATCTCAGACACAACATATTTTCTCTCATCTTCTTTCATTGTTTCTGAGCCAAAATTCTCAGGAGGTTCATTCCACAAATAACTTGGTCAAATCCACTACCAGCAAGACTAGGCACTACTTCCTAGTCCTCAGTACGGAGGCAAACAATCATAAATTATACAATTGAACTTGGAGGAAAAGTATACTTATTTCCAAAAACAATAATGAATTTCATGAGTACATATTACAGAGAGAGTACAGTCAATTCCAGAACATGAACATAACTTACTTAAGAGAGATTGTTCATGATTAATGACATGACATCTGCATTTCGTGCTCCCTCCCATTCATATGATGTGTGGTCATGAATATAAGGCATTGCCTCATACCTACTGTAGTTTTTTCACATTCCTTAGGAGGAATATGAATGTTTGCCCTTCTTTCTATCTGGTGAACTGTATTTCTATTTTCTTTTTTCATACCTGCCAAGTTACACATTCTTAAGCATCACCATAGAACCATTAAGAGCTTTGTAGCATAAACTCACACATGCCATCACACATGTAGTCCTAGTCTAGACAGATGTTAATAGAACCACATTAGTGACTTTCTTAAATATGCCTGTAACTCAATCTCCTAAAATTTCAGGAGGGCAAACAAATTGTAGAGATTTTACAGCTGGACATCAACTACCTCCCCGCCAAAAGATTTTGAAGCACGATCTTCAGAGTTTAATTTCTACTTGGGTCTCTTTCCTGGCAGCTGCACATGGAATAAGCTCTTATAGCTTACATTTTAATTGTGTTCACATCTTCCCAGTTCCTGCTACTGACACAGAATGGAGCAAAATTTTCTTGTTTATAGTGACTACATAACAAGAGGTTTCTCAAACACACAGGCTTGTTTCAAAATAAAGGAAGTTTACACCATGTCTTTGTATTCCTTTTTTGGTTATCCTTTCTCAGTTCCATTAGAACTCCCTCCTTTTCTTCCTGTTTTTCTCTCACATGCATTCCTATATGGCAATGGTTAAACGTACAGAATAGCTGAATGTGATGTACCAGTGAGGATGAAGGAACAATGTTCTGCACAGCATGTATTTTCTCTTAAGAGTTTAGGAACTAAATACAAAGTTCTTTTAAATTTAGCAGCTCTTTGTAGCACATAGAGTGTTAAAGTCTTTGTGTATATCAACATCACCAATGAACCAGAATCCACAAATGCTTTCATTGTAACAGCCATTAACCTACAATATAAGCATCTGTAAAGTGTAAAGATAAAATATTCTTTTCAGAGGTGAAATTTGTCCATCCTCACCATCCCCCAGTTTTAATAAGACAAGAAAACCCGTAAGTATTATGATGTACATCTAAGATCATTGAATGCTTATTGCCACCTAGTTAATTGTCCATGCAAAGTGTTGTATACAAATAGTAGAAATGAAGGGCTAAGTCCTCAGTTGATGTATCTGAGAGGAGAAAATAAAAATTGGTTAAGCTATCCAGTTCCTTTTCCCTTATGGAAAATTTGCTTTCTGCCATACATTCTTTTTGGGCGTTTATCTAATCTTCTTTTAAAGGCCTCAGAAGGTGTTTTGCAAACAATGTTTTCCTTCTGTATGGCAAGCAACTGTACACCCCTTTTCAAAGCATCTTGCTTCCATGTCATATGTACAGTCTCTGAATTCATGAACAAAAGAAAGGCAAAAGCTCTCTGTTGCATGCTGAGAATAGGGACGGACTATATCTGCACTGCCTACATGTCAAAGGAAGTCTTAAAACATTCCTAAAGGTGTAACATAGGGATATCTCATAATAGCAGTGCAAGCCTCTCTATGACTTTATACTCCTGAATGGAGCAAAAGTGAATCTTTTTGCCATTAGTATACATGTAATACCACTGAGATCTTACTTTCCAATTCTCAAGTGATTCTTTCTGCCCCAAGTTTTTACCAACTCCACTGTACATCTCCTTCTGAGAAGCTGCCACAGCAGCAGCAGCAGGAAACAGTGAGCCTGGGGCTTATAAGAGTGAGCCTATGTCCTCCCTTACTGCCTCCAAGCTTTGCAACGTCTCTTATGATAGTAAACTGAATTTCCACGGAAAAGAGACCAGTTTGTGAAATTTGTTTCTCTTTGTTGCAGCAATGACTGAAATAGTCACTGCTATTAGGGGTGGTAAATGAAGTTAACTCCAGCTGGAGGCCAATTACAAGTGGGATTCCCCAGGGCTCAGTGCTGGGTCCAGCCCTGTTCAATGTCTTTATCAATGACCTGGATGAAGGCATCGAGTGCACCCTTAGCAAGTTTGCAGACGACACTAAGCTGGGTGGAAGTGTCGATCTCCTGGAGGGTAGGGAGGCTCTGCAAAGGGATCTGAACAGGCTGGACCACTGGGCAGAGTCCAATGGCATGAGGTTTAACAAGGCCAAATGCCAGGTCCTGCACTCGGGGCACAACAACCTTATGCAGTGCTGCAGACTAGAAGACTGTCTAGAAAGCTGCCTGGAGGAGAGGGACCTGGGGATGTTGGTTGACAGCGACTGAACATGAGCCAGCAGTGTGCCCAGGTGGCCAAGAAGGCCAATGGCATCTTGGCTTGTATCAGAAACGGCATGACCAGCAGGTCCAGGGAGGTTATTCTCCCTCTGTACTCGGCACTGGTGAGACCGCTCCTCGAATACTGTGTTCAGTTCTGGGCCCCTCACCACAAGAAGGATGTTGAGATTTGGGACCCTGTCCAGAGAAGAGCAACGAAGCTGGTCAGGGGGCTGGAGAACAAGTCCGATGAGGAGTGGCTGAGGGAACTGGGGTTGTTTAAGTGTAGAGAAGAGGAGGCTGATGGAAGACCTTATTTCCTCTGCAACTACATGAAAGGAGATTGTAGAGAGGGGTGTGCTGGCCTTTTCTCCCAAGTGATAGGGGACAGGACAAGAGGGAATGGCCTCAAGCTCCGCCAGGGGAGGTTCAGATTGGACATCAGAAAAAAAATTTTCATGGAAAGTGTCACTGGACACTAGAACAGGCTGCCCAGGGCAGTGGTTCACCATCCCTGGAAGTGTTTAAAAGACGGGTGAATGAGATGCTAAGGGACATGGTTTAGTGATTGATGGGAATGATTGGATTCGATGATCCTGTGGGTCTTTTCTAACCTAGTGATTCTGTGAAATCCACAGTGACTGAAAGGAACCAACTGTTATTTGGACAAGACCCTACACTTCTGAAGGCTCAAGTATTTCACAGAGTTGTTTGAGTATGACTTGTAACTGTGGGGGAACACCCCATTTCTCACCAAGATCCAACTCCTTTGGAACAATGCCTGCCTTGTCCCCTTAAAAATGAAGAAATTATGCAGACTCTCTGCCTTGCCCCCAGATCTTTTAATCAGCTCAAAAACTGCTTGTGCCCGATCAGTTCTACTTTGTCAGTCCAGGGAAAGCTCTCAGAAAGACTGATGAGAACTCTGTATGCTAATTGCCTTTCTGACTGGAGAAAAATGTAGAAAAAAATGACTATAAAGGAGGACAATGAAAAATTAGTTGCTTTGTCTAAATGCTTCCAGTTGTTGATAAATGCTCACTGTTTAGTGTCACTAATTTTTTCAGCCTGCAGCTGCAGAGACAGTGCTCCTCATGCCTTGCCATGACTGACGATCTGACTGTGGGCCAGATAATCACCAATTCCTGCTTTGCTGTCTGCTTCAGGGTTGGTTTTTTTTAAGAGCTTTTTTTTCTCCTTTTCTTGAACCTGATGATCTCACACCGGAAATTCAGCCTTTCTTCCAAAGAAGAGGGTCTTTTGTGATAGCAACAGAGCACTCTTACAATCATCTGGGAGTTTTCCTTACTTAGGCAAGAAGAAAAAATAAGGTCAAGAATTGACAGAGTTCCAGCAGTGCTTAAACTCTAGCAGCACAAAAAAGCTATTTAAGGAGCAACAAAAACCTAAAGATATATTTACTCTGAGGTAATGGTGACATAATTTTTGGGAGAATAATTCCTAGTTATTTTAACTTATTTTTTCTTGCTGCATTCAGGACTCAAACTGTGAATAGTATATAGATGTAAACTTTATATGGAGACAGTGTGTCTCACAAATCAGTGTAGAAATGTCCAGCACAGAAATGGCTCTTTACCTTGACCATAAAGGCCAGCTTGATAGTTTATTTTCTTTATTCCTACAATGAGGCCATTGAAAAACCTTCATCATTTTTATTCTGCTTCAATGCCTTACAGTTTTCTATCCCTTGTAAGGGAAATAAAATTACTGAAGGCAATTGGGAGAGTCTGAATGAGATCTTGTTTTGAAGTTTCATAATGATTTCATGTATTTATTTTGTAATGCAAATTACAGTCTCTTGATTTCTAACATGAGACTTGCAGGTTTTTATTAGCATGTCTGTGGCCAAGACACTGGTCAAATTTACATTAGCCTTGATTCAGGCTTCAGCAGGGCCCTTATTTGTGAGCAAAAGATCCCTTTGTGATCAGAATACCTTTACCCTGCTAATCTAATTTCTGTACTCCAATTTTTCATTTCCCAGTTAACTGCTCCAATTTTTTCCTGCTCAGATATTCTTGGAGACAAGGAAGTACTTACTTTCTTTCACATATAACATTATAGGAAATCAAATCTGCTTTTCACCACCACTTTGCCCTTTAGAAAATGTTTTCAAACCATTCTTAGAAACTGAGTGCTGCATGAAGCAGTGGAAATGGTCCGATTTCTCCAGTATGCCACTCACTGTGCTATTATATGCCTGAAATAGTATATGACCCTTTTCCCAGATTGCACAAACAAGAAGTAAACCAAAGCTTCAAAACGGCTTTACCGGGATTTCTGAATTCCCATTTTGACACATCTCTTGTTATAGTGATCTCAGATTCTCTTATGTAGAAGGTGGGATGTGGGAATGAACCTCAGATTGAGATTCTACCTGTCGCTAGTTTTAACTTTCCAAAAGGTTTTTATATCATCTAACTAAGTTATACAGATGATAAAGATAGAGGTAGAGGTAGATGGAGAGAGGGAGATGATAGAGACAGAGATAGTGATGATAGAGACAGACAGATATAGATATTTTTTCTACAGTCAGTGGAGCAGAGATGTTCACATTGTTGAGGCCAGTTCACTCCATTTAAACACTTTCAAATGGGATAAATAATTCAATGCAGTGCTTGTATCTTTCAGAATTATATTGTCAGGTAGAATGACTCACTTTATGTCTGACATACAAAGTTAGATGATGGGTACATCATCACAGGACAGCTCATGGGCAGTAATCATAGATTAAATAAACTTGGGTTAATCTGTTACTGTGTGAGAAAGCAGGTTCTGTGATCTACCATGCTGCACAGGCAACGCAGCCCCTTGCCAGGTTCTGCTTTGCCAGTGAAAACATGAAGACAGGCGCCTTAAGGAACTGGAGGCACGGGAATGTTAGCAGGTTTGTTCAATGTGACATTGAAGGTAAATGCAATATTGAGGGTAAATAAAGGCCAGGTGTGCAAGGCTTTAGATGGGATTGAGCTTTTAGATCACTATTTGAAATTTCCCATTGCAGACCCTAGCCCGCTCAGCTGTCCAATAGTGAAAGCATGAAGGCTTGGATGGGCATACTCTCTGCTCTGTAAAAATCTGGCTGGATGGCTGGGCCCAAAGAGCTGTGGTGAATGGAGTTAAAACTCAGGTGGTGGTTGGTCATCAGCTGAGTTCCTCAGGGTTCAGTGTGGGGCCCAGTTGTTTTTAATATCTTTGTCAATGATCTGGATGAGGGAATCGAAAACACCCTCAGTAAGCTTTCAGATGACACCAAGTTTTGAGGGGGTGTTGGTCTACTTGAAGGAAAGAAGTCTCCACAGAGGGATCTGGATAGATTGTATCAGCAAGGTTAAGTGTTGGGTCCTGCAATTCTGCCACAACAACCCCATGCAATGTTACTGACTTGAGGACAAGCGGCTGGAAAGCTTCCTGGCAGAAAAGGACCTGTGGGTATTGGTCAATAGCTAGATGAATATGAGGCAGCAGTGTGCTCAGGTGGCCAAATAAGGCCAATAGCACCCTGCCTTCTATTAGAAATGGTGTGGCCAGCAGGACTAGGCAGAGAAGGGATCATGCCTCTGTACTTGGCACTGGTGAGGTGAGACCTTGAATATTGTGTTCGATTTTTGCCCCCCTGCTACAAGAAAGACTTTGAGGTGTTGGAGTGTATGCAAAGAAGGGCAATGAAGTTGGTGAGGAGCCTGGAACACAAGTCTTATGAGGACCAGCTGAGGAAACTGGAGTTGCTTAGTTTAGAAAAAAAGAAGGCTGAGAGGAGACTATATTACTCTTTACAACTGCCTGAAATGAGGTTGTAGTGCGATGGTCATTGGTCTCTTCTCCCAGTTAACAAGTGACAGACTAGAGGAAAAAGCCTGAAGTTGCCCCGGGGGGGTTTAGACTGGATATTAGGAAAAAATTCTTCACTGAGAGGGTTGTCAGGGGCTGGAACGGGCTGCCCAAGGGAGTGATTGAGTCACCATCCCCAGAGGTATTTAACAGACACGTAGATGTGGTTCTCAAGGATATGGTTTAGTGGTGGCTTGGCAGTGCTAGGTTAAGAGTCGGACATGATGATATTATGAGTCCTTTCCAACTTAAATGATTCTGTTTCTATTTTGTAAATGATAGAGAAAGGTTTGTCAAGAATTAAACCCTCCTACATAAGTTCAGGATCAGCTACTGATAGTACATGTCAGATTCTACCCTTTATTTCTGAATTTGTTCTCCTGAGTCTCCCTGCCCTGTCTAGACCTTTGAGAGACACAATGTACAAGAATGGAAATGTCTCTCTTCTACACTTCTTCTTTTCTTCTTTTCACATGAAAAATAAATGAAGACTTGCTTAGAGAAACATCTGTTACACTTCAAAAATATAAAATAAAATCCTATAATTTTTCAATGAACATAGGACTTTAAAAGGATTTTTGGCATAATTGGTAGCATCTCTGTCTTGTTTAAGGGAACACAATGAATCCAGATAGTTACAGCAGACTCTGATTTGATTTGTAACAATTAGCAATGTCCACTGGGTAGGTCATCTTGTCCTTTCTGCTAATATAGTATTGTTTGCTTTGACACTTTCTTCAGTGCTTCATCCTGTCTAATTTTGCTAACGCTTCTTGACAGAATATATCTCTACCAAAGATAGAGGTAGGTCTGTTGCTAGTAAATATGATGATGTATCCAGTCCTCATTTTCCTTTGTTCTGTAGAACAACATTTTTGCCAAAAACACTTATATTTCACAATGTTACCTCTATTAAATGTTCCCCTTCTCAGGAAACAAACAGTATTTTGTGTATTTTTTAGAACTTGAAACTAATAAGTGTTGGTTTTGCAAATTTGGGGTGGAACTGTCATTTAATGTTCTTGTCAAAGCTCAGGCTTGAATACCAGTCATATATCATCCTCTTGTTATTTTAACACATTTGGTCCTGAGATAAATTCAAGACATTCAAAAAAGAAAGAAAATGACTGAACCAAGAAAATATTTGATCCATATTTGGGGATAAAGTGCACATTTATTCTCTAAATAATAAGCAGAAATATGAGCTGAAAAATGGTTCTTTTAATTCTTGGTTACTTAACTGTTCATGATACAGCTAAGTCATTGTTTCCACAAAAAAAAAACCAAAAAGGTTGGGGTTTTTTTATTATTTATTTTTATTTAGTTAGCTCTTTCATAAGAATTTAATCATGAATTAATTAGTTGTTTAGTGTGTTGTATAACAGCTGGATTTGAGTGACCCTGGATAGTAGTTTGTAAAACCAAAATCACATTGATCTCCCAATGTATGAATAAGGTAAAACAAAAGTCTTTCAAGAGAAGACACATTCGTGATTCACGTTTTCAAAATTAAACCAAGAAATAAATTGTGAAAGAGCCAAAATAAAACAAGAACTGTTAAATCTATTTTCCTCCATGTTTTGATAAAGAAGTTACCTTGATGTGATGGTGTTGTTTGGGTAGACATCTTTCCAAGTTTTTACAATGACTTTTGAGTCCACCAGGCAACTTTAATGACATTTAAAAGGGAGATAAATGTTACAAAGTCACACTTTGACAATTTTGTGAGAACTGTAAACTGAGTATGGGAAATAAACCCCAATTTCAGCTCTTACTGAAGAAAAGGTAAATGAAAGCTGCTTATCATACATTTTGTTTGCCACCAGCCACCTGCCTAATCAGTTAATGCATAACTGGAGGGAAGAAGAAGAGAAATACAGGAACATAATGGGATTTGGAGCAGTTCAGTACCAGTACAGAAACTTTAAAGGATACAAATCAATAGGAAATCACACTTTTTTAGGTTGACCGCTTCCAGAACAATTTGTTTCTTCCTAAATCAGCATCAGATCTTTGATCTAACCAGCTGAGAACTGCTCTTAGCACAGTCTTATTATTTTCAGCACTTCAAATAAGTCAAGATTCTAAAGCTAAGCTGATGAAAAGCATTTTTTAGTATTTAGAGTTAGCAGCTAGTACTAAAAAATGCATATATCATTTTCTAATCATGATCCAACAAATACTAACCCAGTTTTCATTTTACTAGTTAATTTTGTTCATTTTGTACTATTACTGCGATGAACAATGTGAAAAGAATGCTATGAGCCAAAAGACTGACTTATTCCTGGCTTGTGCCACTGATTTGTTTAGTAGTTATGAACAACTCATTTTACCTTTGTTTCCCATTCTAGTCTTTGTCAATCTTGTTTGCTTATGAAAGCTGCTAAAAAGAGAAACACTGCTGCTAAACATTTGGACTCAATGTGCTTGAAAGAATAAGGCTTCTGGCTCTGTTGTAATACTGTCAATGATATTTTTGTTGCTACTATTACACAACTAATGCAATTACTGTAAATAATCCCCTACGATATTTTTTTTTCTACCTTGGTAATGTGTATATAGGTAAGTCCCTTCTGACGCAAAATAATCATTGACTTCTACCTTTTCTGCATTCTGTATTACAGAAAAAACAGTAACAGAGCTTGGTGTCTTTTTGCACAAATGGAAGACCCTTTAATTTTTTATGTAATCCATCTCCCATGCTGAGAAATTTCTTACAGCAGGAGAACCCAGCTAATAGGAGCTTTTCTTAACAGAACTATTCAAAACTGAACATTGCATGGTTATACCTATTTAAGCATCTATGAAACTCTAAAAATAATAGAAATTACTGAAACACTTAGTTTCTGATCTATAGCTGATATAAATTACTATAACTTGCAAAATCATTCATTGTGAAAATTTATTTAAGATCAGCTCCCTCAATCAGTGGTGCATCCAGCACTAACCTCCGTAACAACATGCCCAAGAATGGAGTTTAGACACCTAGGCATTCTTGCTCATGTGGCCACCCCAATAGATATACATTGTATGAAAACCACACTGCTGTTTATGGAAAATAGGTTTACCAGGATATCTTTGAAAATTTTGCCCTGAGCTTACTCACTCTCCTCCTCTCTCCCTCTCTCTCTCTCTCTGTTACGCTAGTTATCTTCTATTGTCATTCTGTTGCAACCGGTTGGCACATTTTTTCCTGATTTCAGAAGTCTTTCTGAATCTTCCAGCTCACTCTGTTTAACAATAAGCCAAACAGGATCCAGAGCAGCTGCCAGCAAAGATAAAGTAAAACACTCACTTACTGATGTCTTCTAGACTTTGCTATCAAAATGGAAGGCAACTAGACCTAGATCTAATACAGCACAATACCATTTAGTTCAATGGCATTACATTTATTTAAACCAACTAAAGATATACCTCAAATTTTAATGATTCATTACAAGTTCAAAGGACCCATGTTACAAAGGGACATGTTAGGTTTTAAAATTATTTGACACTTTTTCTTATGTAGCTGATCAATTATTTGAAACAACAGGATAAATCGCTCTCATTCTTTTCATTTGTGTGAGTACAAAACGATTTGTGTTATTGATCCAAGCATAGTGTTACAGTAATTTCTTCAGTGATTTGTTAGAGTATGTGCTCTGGTGGTTGTTTATACTGGTGATTAGTGTTAGACCAGCCTTTTTCCCTGCTGCTCATTTCATATGACGATGATTATAGTTATTATCATTACACATATAATTATTATTATGAGTGTCAGATTGTTTAACAGGTTCTATAAACACAAACATATTTTTTAAAACATATTTTTCAAATTAAGCAATATAAAAATCATACTTTTTTTCTATTCAAACTATTCTTACCTTTTGTTAATTGTACTTCTATTCATCCTCTTTCATAAAAAAAACCTACACATTGATGGGCTTATTTAGCTAAAGTCTTGGCTTTTGACTGCTGGAAAGAGGAACATTTAGCAGTACACAAGTCTGTTCTTGTGAAACAAAGTAGGATGTACAATTCAATTAGAGTAGGATAGGCAGAATGGAAATTTACTGAATGGTGGGGCACTAAGATGACTTTCACCAGCTGTTAAGCTCCAGCCTAAGAAAAGCAAACAAGAAGTCTTATCACAAACCTAGAGTTTTAACATTTAGTACATAATGCATCTTCTCTTCTGGCTAAAACTAACTCTCACGCTGCCTGCAGACCTGACCCTCCTACTGTGAATCAGTGTGTCTGCAAAGTTGGCTGCCACCTGAAAGGGAAAGCCTTGGGGACACGTAGGACTACATGCCTGAGTGCACCCAGGGAGGGAGCAGACCTTGGACGTGTCCTCTCAGGGTAGCTGAGCAGTCAACTGGCCACCCTGGAGTTCTGCAGACAGGTGGCTGCCAGCATGTCTGCTGCTTGGAGCAGCTTCTGCAATCACAGATTGGCTGCTGTGGAGCCAGAGCCACTGACCCACTTCTCCTTTTGCCCCACTTTGAAGAAATCTATAACAGGCACTGCTGAAGGAATCCCATCATCAGGGCAGAACACAAGGTCACACCCTGCCTGACCCTCTTTCTGGGACCATCTCAAGATCCAAAAAGTAGAATGGGTGCAGTTACACGCTGCTTACAGCTGGTTTCCCCGGTTGGTACAGCACTAGAATTATTCACATAGAGATATAATATTGTCTCAAATAAAAGATAATAAATACTTACTAGAGTACTATCCTGAATGAATAGCATAAAGGAAGGGAGAAGGCTACTTACTGTAGTCAGACGCTGGCCAGGAAATAAGCTCTTTCATTAGGAAGAACCAAAGACAATTTCCTTTCTGTATATTTTTTAAGGATTGTGGCTTTAGTAGCAAAAGTACAACAGGATATTTTTAATGCTTTCACTGGGTGTGTTGACCTTCCCCTGAGCCATGAGAATTCTGATTCATTCACAGTACATGTTTATAGCTGATTTTAATCTGATCTTCCACGTCTGCAAGGAATTTAATAAACTGCTTTGTGTATGTTTATATTTTCGAATGTGCTTAAGTAACAATGACATTCATGTAATTGAGGTACATAATAACTTCTTGCACTGCATTGATCTTGAAGATCTAAGAGCCACTGGTGGCACCTGAAGAAACTCTATTCTGATTCAGATTGAGTTTTAGGGTTGTGTACAGATCAGGTTTTATTTTATCTGATCTAATTCACCTACTATCCCTGCTGAAGGTACAATTTCAATAAGACAGGATTGTGCCTCTACAGATCAAAGATAGCCAGAAGGAAACCAAAGAATGAGGCAATGGGAAGTAAAGGAAAGAATAGATTCTTCTTGCTGATACAATTAAATAGAAGACAGTTGTCGAACCATCTAATGTGTCTCACCTCTCTGCATCAGAGAACCATAAATAATGTAAGTAGAGGGACTACTTTTTTTCACAGTGGCTGCACAATGGTATGTGTTGAAACTGACATGCACAAGTTCCCATCTGTGAATAAGTGTTTAGCTAGACCTTAAGTTCATGTACAAAGAGCAATAAAAAACATAAGTAAGCAGAGTAAAAAAAAAAATTAAACACAACTTAGATCTCTATGGGCTCATTTAGAAGCATAGTTAAACAGGAGACAATATTGGTAGCTTTAGCATTTTTAATACAAAATATTAATGACGGAATTTCTGGAGTATTGTATTGAAATTCAATATCCCAATTTATCTCCCAATCTCTTTGGTTCCCCTGAAAAATGTTCTGTCCATGTTGACATATATTCAGTGTGAGCCAAAATTGGATGGCTGTTGCTGTGAAGTTCTTCTACACAGTCACTTTTGCATTAAAACTTTCAAAAATTTCTTTTGAAAACACATCCAGAGTAGTATATACTCAAAAATTAGTTCATTCAAAAAATAGAGTTTTTAAAGTTTATGTTAAACACTTGGACAAAATATGTTACCTCAAAAATTTCCTTCCCGAGGTGATGATGCCAAGAACACTCCCTTCTGCAACCACCATCTCCACTTCAGACTCAGCAATGTAAGAGACAGGTCACCTGTTCCTGCTCCAGCAAACTGAAACAAATGGAAATTACTAGAGGGTAGTTGTGGGGATAGCAGGAAGTTTTCTGCTGCAAAGCAAACCTATGGATTCAAGACATCAAAGAGAAGCTGTCCCAGCATTTCTAGAACTTACACTGCTCCCTACATTCACAGCCTCCTGTTCCTCATACACAATGCCCTGGGAAGGTGCTGAGGCTTTTGGAATCCTAGAAGAAGCCTGCCTCACTCATATCCCTGTAATATCATGATTTTCTAACACCTTATAATCCTGTATTATCCACAAGCACATCTGAATGGCATTCTTAACCCATTTACAGTTATAATTGGCAGATATTACCAAGGAAAAAGAAAATTTGCCCACCAGCCTGATCACCACTCTATAAAATAAAAATCCTAGGAAAATACGCTCGGACACATCCATCGCACCCTAAAAGAGAACTGAAGAGAGTATGGACGGATTTCCATGCATAAAGTATATGATATCTCACTTCAGTTATGGTGAGACTTCTCCGATCCTCCTCACTCATGTGCTTTTACTCACTCTATGATTTAAAAATTCCAGATCTCAAATACAAATCACTCCACAGACTGAAGAGGCTAATTAGAAGCTGCTGACTGGCTAGATGTTGGCACACAATGCTTGTGATGAAAAGAAAGCTCAAATCCCAGAGGAATCAGATGACTGTATTCGTTGACAAAACACAGAATCTTCCAAAGGTGCTGGCAAAGGGGCACCTGGCTTTGCAGACACCCACTGCATTCATCCTTGAAGTCTTCTGGCAGCCAGTATGGCAGGTCTATTGACACAAATTTGCTAATATTTGGAATATATATTAACCTCCCCCAGCACCATGAGAGTGCTTGTATAGACTTTATCCAGGAGCTTTATAAACTCTTAATTTTTCAATTCCATAAGAAACCTATTAAACCATTCAGTCTGCATTCCTGGATTTCCTTCCAGAAACATGGAGCGAGTGATGCTAATCAAGAGTACATGGCAGACAGTTGACATGACACTGGAGCTCCAGGAGCTATGAACATCTGTAACACTCACAGTGGCACTGCCAGTGAATCCCTTCACTGTTTGTCATCTTTTAAAGCTTTCTAAATTTTTTTTTTCCAATGTATGAAATGCTTCCACAAGACTGATATATGATGCTGAGAAAAGAGAAACTCAATGTACACTGAGTTACACGATCAAGACAATGGAATCACTGTAAAAAGAAATTACTGGTGTTTAAGTTCTAGCTCTGATGGATGGTATTTGCAAAAATATTTTCCAAGGGATACCTAATGATTTCACCTGAAAATTGTAATTTTTAGAAAACCTACATTAAAAGGCCTCACATACCAAAGTCCTCTTTATCTTACTAAATAACGGGTAATTCTCTTGCATTTTTTTCTCCACTAAACAGTCAGTGGCTTCCTCGTTGAAAAGTGTTTAAAGAATATTTAAAGAAACACTGCCTGTATTTCTGGTATTTTCAACACCATTTGGGATAGCCTAACAAATATTTCAGTTAATTTCTTCCAAATAGCCTTCTGTTTTTTTTTAATAAAATCAGAATCAGAAAATCGATAGTAATTATCAAGATCCCTCTGCTCTCCAGATGGCCAGCAGCTCATGTCCCACTCAATTTTTCATCACTGTTTTAGTCTGTTCAAGTTCTTTTCTAGCATATCTCAAGGATATATATTTCTATACTGAAGGATGAAGAGGTTGATTCTGCTTTTCATACGAAGGTTAAAAAAAGCCAAACCAACCAGCATTAAGCAGTGTTACCGGGCTTTTAGTTCCTAAAAAATTATTGTCAGAAGCCCTGTTAAAGGTCAGCCAGGTCTTGAAATGAAACAAAAAGTTCTGAGATACGAGCTGTTGTGTACAGGGCCTAGAAATGAAAGAACACTGCCAAGAATTTCTGCTGTGAGAAAAGGTTACTTACTGATTTGTGGGATCTGATTTGTGGGACACTTTGGGATTGCAATTTAATTTTATGAACTTATTTTTTTGCCAATCAGGACATCTTTTAGTGTATTCCTGTCTGAGGACCCAGAGGGTAACACCAGTTTGTCTGCAAGAGAGAGTGACTTGCAAGCTAGATCTCTCTGTTGATACAGTGAATATGGTTTGTGATGTAACTGTAAGAAGGTGAAGAAACTAAGAAAATTAATTTGACTAATGTTATACATAGAGAGGGTAAAGAAAATTGCCAAAGTAAAGCCCAAGTAACTTGAGGGTGAAATAAGGCCTTAAAATGTAAAAGCAAGCTTTAGGCAAGAGCAGGAAATGAAAGCAAAGGCTTCAGACAATAATATTTATACATTTTTTTTACTGTTTCCAAGATTGCAGGACACTGATAAGGTGGTACAGAGAAGGGTTACAGTTTGCCAAGGACAAGCAAAAATTTGCCTAAGAAATAAAACTGAAAGGACCCTGACATGAACCCTACAGGTACCTCCAATGCACTCCTCTTCTGAGGGAACCAAGGCAGGGAGCCCTGTGCAGACTGCAGGAACAGATGTTCTTTGGCTGATGAAGAACCCTCTGAAAACAGGAGAAGAGCAGTGATCCTGCTCAGCCTCCTCCTGCAGTAAAGTAGCAAGCTAAAACTATGGAGCTTGCTAGAGAGACAGCGCTGGAGCACCCTTTGACAAGGAGAGCAGAAGAGTCTGTGGGTTTATTACTGGAGGCTCCTCCAGAACTTCAGTCCTGCTGTAGTAATTTCATTCTGAGTAGGTATACAGGTGAGAAAAAAAGCCATTCTGAGACTGGAAAGGCTTCTATACTTTAATAAGTAATAGACTACTCAAACTAAACTACAACTTCAGCTGATTTTATGAAAGTTTAACCAACCTGATCACCAAAGCACTAGAGCAAGGATTTCTGGGAAGCTGAAGGGGAGAAGAGGTTGTGGTAGGGTGCAAAGGAGGGAAAATTGAACATGAAAGCCACAGAAACAAAAGCTGTCACTTATAAAATTAATGAACTAAAATACAGATAGAAAGGGAAGACTACAAACTACAGGAGCTGAAGTGAGAAACTGCAAGCTTCTTTCAAGGATTGCATGTGGGAATTACTAGATTTGATTAATTAGGGAGAGAGCAAAAGGTGTCCCTTTCCCAGTGGGCCCATAACGGATGACACCTCAGAGGCAGGAACAGAGGCTGCTATCTGAGCTGTGTCTTAATATATCAGAGCAAATAAAAAAAAAGGAAACAGCAAAAGCTGCTGCATTGAATCAATCCTAGGGGAAGTCAGAGCCCAAGCACCGAGACCAGGAGAAAGAGAGGAGACTAACTGTCTGAACTCACAGGCAATTTACCAAATCAGAACTTATAAACAGGTTAATTCTGATATAATCACATCCATAAACAGAACCTCTGGAGCAAGTTACACACATATGACTCACGGACGCTTTTGTTCATCTAAAATATTATTCATGCAGTTCAATTCGATACCTGTTTGGGTGAGCAGCCTGCCTACAGAGTAGCCTAAAGATACTAGTAAAATCAGGGAAGGTGAACAGTCTGTATAATGTAGAATTAATTAATATGCTGATAGTGATGTAGTTCAAAGGATAATTACATACATATTTATGTATTTTCGTAAAGTCTTTGACTCTGATGATACTTGTGAAGAGCAATGTTTTTGATTACCCTGGCACACAGCACAGTGACCTGGAGCTTTGTTCTCTGACGAATATGAGATGCATCCATTTTGAGACCAAAGTAAACCACAGTAATTACGTAGCCTGACCTCCTGTATGTTTCCAGAAACTGAAGAATCAGGGACAACAAGAGCTGATCTTGGCCCAAGTCAAACAAAATATTCAAGTTCTCTTATTGACCTTACCCTGGCAGCCTTGTTCTTTTCCATTGAGATATTTTGTCTCCTTCTTAAGTCTTCTCACCTCCCGTATAAAAATAAAATAATTCAGCATGGAAGCCACACAGAGGACAACAACATGTCTGCAAAAGGAGAGAGTGGAAACAGGCAGTGTAAAGAGTGGGGGATGCTAAAGAAAAGAGCTCAAAGGTACTTTAGTACCTTCTGTTATTACTGTCTCTCTTCAACCCTGAAGTTCTTTCCCACAATGTAAGTGATCTCTACCAAATCTGATGAAGTATCAGTTATGGTTTATCTTTTGCAATTTAGATAGTAGCAACTAAATAACTGTCATTTGACTATTTTTAGATCTAAGCTGCTTCTCTTGGAAGAATATCTCTGTTCTCAGTAAAACTGGTGTCACTAAAAGACTGTCTTAGATTGTTTCCAACCTAATATTAAGTCCCTTTCACCCTTTTAGCACTCCACAGGAAAAGACAGAATGTTCACTACAATTAAAGAAATTGAAGGATGCTGAAATCTAACCTGTGAACAACCTTTCCTCTTTCACAGCTAAATGTTACAACTACCCTTTATTTCTTGACAGCCTGCATTCTTGGGTCCCAGGTGTAAATTCTTTGGAAATCTGAGATCCAAGGCTTTCAACTGCGTGTTGAAAGCAGTAAATATCAGCCACAATTTCCTTTTATTTTAATGAGTGTGTTGTCATGGAAACTTTGCAGTGGACTCTGGGCTTCATACTCAAAACTCTTGAGGTTTCTGGCAGTTCCCTGATGGGTTCTGTCAACTGCTCTTTTCACAGGAAGTGATAATAAAAATTCACTTTCCTGTTCAGTGAACCTTGAATGAACTGAAGGAGAACAACCTCAAACCCACTTGCTTCCTCTCACTCCAAATTTCATATGCATGACTGACAGCAGGCTACTTAACCCTTTCAATAACTTTGGAAACAACCAAGTTCAGAAACAGTTAAAAACTCTCTGTCATTACATGCTCTTGAAAGTAATTTCATTTTTACATGAGAAAGCTACAAAAGGCTACTCTCTTATAGATTTATAAATGCTGACCTCTAAGTGAGGTTGGAGAGTTAAAAGGTAAAAGGACAAAGCCTCAACAGTTTTAACCAGGATACTTCTTTTTTCTTCCTAGATTTATTTCCTAAGTTTAATTTTTTCAAAGTTATGGTAAAATGAGGTTAATTTCCTGTTTCCTGATTTTTTACTATATTTTACTCTGTAAATGTCTTATATAGAAATGTCACATTAGTGAGTGAGACAATAAAAAAACCTAAGCATCCTTTTCCAGTCCACTATGAGGTATGTTTTAGCAAGGTTCATAAATGCAGAAAGTTCTCCTTCTGTACAATACCTCACTGTTCTGAAACCTTCTTTTGGGAACTGCTGAGATAAGATTTCTGAAATTTGTTCTGAATATGATAACCAAAATGCCTGGAGATAATCAGGAATCTATACTGCTCTTCATTCCTTTTCTATTGTTTTTCGTATTTCTTAATTTCACAGCTGACACATTTCAATGCCTTGACCCAAATACCGTACACTAAGCTAATTTGTGCCTCCCATGGCTCGCAATAGATGTATCTGCAAAGGAAAGCAATGAACTGCTTGAAACAGATGTTACTGAGCGTTCACTGGCTCACATTATTCAGTTTCAGTAACAACTTTGGGAAGATTTTGCAATTCTCACATCTCTGGGATGCACCCAGCCACCCTGGAAGGCGAACAGCTCCAGTACATAGCACATTAGCTGCTGTGCCCTCATTGTTATCCATTAGGTCTCCACATTTCTGCAGAGTAAGCTACTTAACCTTACCATTTCACCCAAATGATAGGTTCATTGAAAAGAACCTCAACAAGGCTCAAGCAAACAAGCAAAGTCCCCCAACAATTCTAGCTGCCTATCCACTGATATAATAAGCAGGAGGGAAAGCAGAACTCTTTACTCATTGCTGTAAATTCACATAATATTACTTAATCCTGCTGAGAATCTTTGCATGACTAAAATGTTAGAAACCTCTGCTTCAACTATGTAGAAGGCATCAGATGGCAAAAAAATTAAGAGGCATTACTTGCCACTGACAACTCATAAGCAATGTTTACAGGCCATGTTCTAACAAGTGAAACAGTAATGAAGCTCAGATTTAGTACTTCTTTCCGCTTGTCCATTCACATGAGAAAATGGTGATTGTGTCCACATACATTTATATGAAGTATATATAAAAAGGAAAAAAGATAAATACGCACATTATTTTAAGAAACTTGGTTGTCGAAGAAATACAGCAGATTTGCTAACTGAAACATCACTGTTTTGACTATTCCTGAAATTTCTGCAAGGGATATTGTTACTTCTATATTATATCCACTGTGGTAGCTGCGACCTGCTGGAAAAGCCAAAGCATTAAGTGTGGTGACCAACAATGACCCCAACTTGAGCAGACTAGACTCCTGATCCATAGTTCAATACTTATCCCTTGAGAAGGGAAAGTTTCACACACACTCAAAAAAAAAAAAAACGGCAGATGAAGTGGAAAGAAAAAGATAGAAACACAGAAATGTGGGTTAAAGCAGCCTGTTGTGGAAGTGCAGAAGAATCCTCTAGCCTTTGCCTTTGTTAAGGCCACTGTTCAGAGGACTGAAAAACAGTAGGTGTTACAAGATCCAGTGAACAGAAGCTTAAATAAGATGCAATCAATTGTAAGAAGATACTCTTAGCCAGATGATTGAAAAGGTCTGGGGACAAAAACTAAACAATTATATGTGTCACTAAGGCTCACTATAGGTTGCTTTCTGTTTCTTCATATTGACAGCATTTTTATGAAGTTAATAGTAAGCTTAAGATGGCTAAAATTAGGATCAGTAGTATAATAAAACAGCACAGAAAGTGTAGGAAGCATGAACCCTTACTTTTTTCTGATCATACATCTCAGACATTTGTCCTTCAAACAGTGTTTATATGGTAGTTTTATAATGTAATCATAATTTATTACATGTATGAAAACAAAACAATTGCTATGGCAATACGCTGAGACAGTATTTATAGCGTTTCACAGAAACAAACAAGTTGCAAACAACAGGAAGAAAATGGACGTTAAATTACCTCAAATGAACTAAGAAAACAAATGCATGATGAAGTGAGAAAACTATACTGCTAAAGTTTTCTTGATGCCACACGTCTCTGCCAGTAATCACTGACGTGGCACTATTTTGTACAGAAATAAGTGCGCTACTTAAAAATTGTTTCAAACCTCCAATTTTATTTTTAATATTTACAGCATAATTGAAAGAAAGGTACGTGTCTGAATTCACATATAGTGAAATAAAGATATTTCGTTATGGAGAAGGGCACAGTAGCAGTAATCTATAAAAATCAAGACAGACAGAGAGAGAAGACTAGTTATAATAAATCATTTTGACACTGTAGTTAACATCACTCTGAAGAATTATGTGATGAAACCTGGCAAAATAAAGGAAAATGTATATTTATGCTAATTTGCATGTAAGTGTTTTAAGCAAGTGAAAAGAAAAACATCTGACATAGTAATTTGATGGGTAATTGGAATATTCTACAGTGGTGACTACGAAGTGGCTTCTTAAGTTAAGCCACATACTAGATGAAACCTTTGTCTCTTTGGTTAGGTGATAAGAGGGGGAAAACATCCTATCTTGCCACATAAGCATGTTAAGTGTTTCTTAGCTGGCAATTCGATTAAGTGGAATTAGTACAGCGTCTTTTGGGTAAAGATTTTACATTGTTGAAATCTGAAAAAGAATTCAACAAGGTGCCCAACTGGAAGATACATTAAATAAAATGTGGATGCTTTAAAATAGGGATGGATAGCTTGGATATGTTTCAACATCAATTCTGCTCCTGGGGTTTCGCATTTGGAAAACTGCACCATCTTCTTACAAAGTAGGAAAAAAAATTCAGAAAATTGACAAAAATGCAGTATGTGATACATTTTGAGGTACTTTAAAGACAAACACAAATAACTACTTTCCTTAAAATATGGGCTTTTTCTTTTACAGCTACAGAGAAATTTAGAAAGATATGGAATCTGATATTGAGTTCTTTATATATGCATTTTAAACGACATTTATTCAAATTTGCAAAATTCACACTACACTAAGAATTTACACTGCATGACACTGCTGACATAGAAGAATGGCTCGGAATTTTGCCTGAGATGTTTTATTTGACCTGAATGATTTAAATAATTCAGACAAATGGCAAGAATTGTCTGTTTCTTTACTGTGTTGCAGCTGAACACAAACTTCTACATTTTTCATCCAGGCATGACAACTCATTTACAATAGTAATTTAAACACAAATTCTCCTCCCCAAAATTGAGGCAATACCCTGAAATGTATGCATTTAGATTTGTCATGTTGCTGGTGGATAACTGTCTTTCACCGAAACTTACACTGTTTTTATAACGCCAGTTTTGCAGTACCCAGACTGGAAAAGCAAGAGGTTCCTGGCGCAAATCTCTGCACCAGCTGTTCATGTGTGTGCCCTCACATCACCTCCAGGCACAGATGAGTTGACACAACTTTTTGTGGGGCTGCACTGTCACCAAGATCACTGAACTTATCTGGCTTGAAAATAAAGGGTATTTTCATTTGCAGTATTTTTGACCTGCACTAGTCAGGTCAGTTTGGGTTCAGCAAAGAGCCCAACCTCATGAAAGTTTGTGTTAGCACAGTTGAGAGGATGAAGAGTTTGGGACTGCTTTAAACTCTCTTTGTCACTGAAGCTGACATATTGTGAAGCTACAGTCTGAGAACAGCTGCACATAGTATTTCCCCATATGGAATTAATATAGCATCATGTTAATGATTCTTTATCTCCAATAGTACTACGTTTTCAACCATTGCAGTCAATGGGACTTGGATTTGCACTACTCATAACAAACATTTGGTAATAATGTGCAAAACAAGAAAGAAATCCTTATTTTATAAAGTTAACTGAAATGCATTAAAGACATTTTCTTACAAGGAAAATAAAACATTTAATATAAATTTCTTTTAAAACCTTCTATTTCAATTCAGCAGTGTCTGATTGAAAGATTCAATCATCACATGTTTCTTTATGACTGATAAGCATGGACTATGCATTCCATAAAGTAAACAGGGATTAAATCCTAATTTAAGACACATAATCCTAACTTAATATATTTTATTATATTTTAAAGGAGTAATGGAAAAACTGGTGTGGTAATCAACTAAAAAAGCCAGAAATATAAGGATTTACTTAAGGACAGTAGGAATGGTTATTTTGAAAGTATGTCTTGTCAAATGAGCAAGATTTCTAAGCTATTCCTTTTGGGGCAAAATGCCTGACAAAGACATTTTCATTCAGTTTTTATTTCCATCTGCCTCTGAATTGCATAACGTACGCTGTCAGGAGCACTGGGGTTTGACTGCAACACCTTTTTTTTTTAGAGAGCTCTATATTATATCAGCAAGATGCACGTTGAACAGATTACGAATATAACAGGTAGATCTCAGTATGGGATCCCAGTTTAATGATGATCAGTACTCTGTTATTCAGCACTTCGGTCGCTGATGAAGAATTAAACATGATCTTGATTCTAGCGTATTTTTCAAAGCATTAGGAAAAAACATGGATAATTTAAACACCATTAAATGCAAACTGAAAAATCTAGAAAGAGGCAGACTATAATTAGAAGGACTATATCCCAGGAAGCTGAGTAGTGCTGTATGAGCAATTTGACGTGCACTCTCAGTGGTTTGCATAACATTCTTCTGCAATGGCAAAAAAGGCACATTTAGAAGACTGTATAGTCATTTGAGGCTAGTATTGAAACACAGCATGACTTTTTCTTATAGCTATATTGTTTTAAACTACATTGACAAATCATCCAGAAAAGAAGTCATAAAGATATTTAGAGATGGAAGGATATGCCTCACTGTGACAGACTGTGACAGGTCCATCTGTTTATGAAAAGCAGACTGAAAGGGGATTTGAATGTATTGTATAAAACCTTCTTGTGGAAAAATGTACTGAAGAGGGTCTAATCCAGTAGTGAAAAACTGAAACTAGACAAATTCTAACAAGAAATTACAAGCACTCTTCTAACATTGGCAGTAAACTACCAAGGGAAAAGGTGCATTCTGTGCTGTTGATGTCTCTGAATAAGTTTGACTCAGAAAACAAGATTAGGTTCAGCAACACCCTTGACTCAGCCCAGAGTATGCTTTGATGGGTGGAATCTCTTCTTCTGTCAGATCCAGGTAAAATATATTATCTAGTGTCTCCTTTTTCAAGTGTAAAATTGCCTGCTTTCAGCTCCTGGGGCTTTTACATGCCATCATCCAACCACAAGAAAACCTATTGTCCAGTGGCACTGAACTTAATTCTTAACATTGTTTTCAGTGTCATTCTTAACAAGGGACAGGTCTTAAATCATTGCTTACTAAGAAGAAACTTCTTCCGTCTCCTGTACTGGAGATCAGAGGTTGTTGGTAGACAAAAGAAAGGCACGGGTCCATTACAAGGCTTATAATTTCAATATTTTCTCTGATTTAGAAGACATCTGCATTTTATTCTTAACAGTGAGGAAATTATGACACCCTTCAGTCTTTAGTAAAACTCTACAGTTTCCAACATTGGCATGATTTTCTCAGTAGTTTTCTGGAGCAGACTTTTCTGGCCTTAAAGTTGGGGATTTTACACACATGTATATCTATCTCTAGTCTTTCCCCTCACAATACTAATATATTTTCTAATGATTAAGATTCTTCTAAAAAGGCAGCTTTTCTTGAAAACAGTGTTTGAGTCATGTTTGATAATTTAATGATTTTACTCTAAATGGTACAAATACACAAACGTGTGTTTTAAAACATGTCAAGGTCTTGAACAACTTGTGCTCTAGAAACCAGCTGTCATTAAAGTACCAGTCAAACAAATGCTTAAGTTAATCTCAGAAAGACACAGACTGACTCAAGGCCTTATGGCATTTCATTGGAGGCTGCATATATTTTGAATTTAGGTATTGGTATTCTATCTGTCCCAACAAGCCACATCCCTTTTTTCAGGTAGTGCTTAGTTCCAGCTGCAGTATAAGCCTGAGCTCTTTCCAGTAGTTACATATCTCCACATTGTTCCAATATGAATTCAAGCTGCCTGAGTAATGCATATTGACAGATTGCAAAAGATTTCTGGCATTCTTGCCGGCCTCATACTGTCAAAAAGGCAAATGAGACACAGGAGGATGGCCAGAACATGCTAATGTCCATTCACACTTCTAATAAGCACACCGTAGAGTCTCTGCAAGTCCCCAAGGCTCTCCCTTCTCTCCTCCTTTTTTCTCCTAGATAGCAACAAGGAAAACGGATTTTGAAAATACCTGGAAGTGTGAATTCACAGAGTGGTTAAATGGTTTTATAACATTTTAAGTAAAGCAGATTGAGAGCTTACTCCAAAAGAAGCACAGCTAAATACAATGCTTCATTAACCAGCTGAAATGGTAACTTCACAAATAAAGCAGTGTCTCCTTGAGAATTATATTCTAGAAAAATGCTGTAACTGACATTGTGCAAAAGTGACAAAACATTTTACACAGACAAAATCTTGAGAACATTTTATTTTAGGTTTCAGGGATTTATACTCATGGATTCATATTCTAAAGGCCCAAAGGCCTCATTAGATGTCTTCAAAAAAACCCACATCTTTGAATTAGTTTCTAATTCTTGTACAATTTTCAACAATTTCTGTTCTACCTAATACTTATCTTTCAGAGAGGCATCAAGTCTTGAGCTGAAGAACAACTAAAGGTGTTATTTCATTTATTTTAGGTTTTTCATTTTGCTTTGAAAAGCTTCTAAAGAATCTCTTAGCTTGTAAATTCAGTCATTTTCATGTACATTTGGAATACTCAAAATACTTGAAATCAAACTGCACAGATTGCTCATTTACTTAAACAGCAGCTAATTTTTGAATTCTGGAGGGTTAGTAGCAAAGATGAAAACAGGAAAAGTTACTTGCAAAGTAAAAAGTGTGTAGATATATATGTGAGGTAGCTTTTACTTGGATAAACTATTGGCAGAGTCCATTCAGGTCTGGGGGTTTTTGCTTCACAGTTTTGTAGATAAACCACTTTGTCATCAAGGTCCACCTTAATTCTATGTATGTGCAAGATTATGTAGCCCTTCAGTTTCCCAGTTACATGTACATACTGAAATCTAAGGTGCCTTCCTTGGAGACATTTCAAAGTAGTTTGAGGTGACACTAAAAATTACATCTCCTAATTGCTTAAAGAACATTAAAGCTGTGGGTGCAGACACAGAGCTTGTTTCCTTCAAACCTGCACCTTTTCATAGGAAATTAATCAATATTTTAGGCATACCCTTGTCTTTGCAAAATGAGCATTAAATTTTATGTACATTAAATTTTATCTACATAGCAACCAAATTAAAACTTATGAAATAAATCCAGGTCTTGAAAAAAACTGTAATGAAACTTCTACTGACCAGCAGCTAGAGCAGATGTAGCTAAAGATATTTTAGCAGTCAAAATATGCGAATACAATTTCAAGTTTCTCTTTTATTTTTCCTTTAAAGTCAATCTGGTGAGATGCTCATATGCTTAATTGATGTGATAATATAATTCATGTTTCTTTGTCTGGACATAAAATTTTATGCAACAAAGGAATGCTAATAATTTGAGAGATGTTTTGGATAACTTCCTTACTGGTCTTAATTTGTGGTTTTAAATAGAACAATAAAGGATAAGTTCAACAATAGCTGCTTTATTCTTACTTAAATGCTTCATGGACCTCATCCAGGACATGGAATGCAAGGAATTTCTGTACTGTCCTTTTAGTGTGCAGTGGAATGAACAACCAGAAAAATATTTATCAACAAAAATGCATAGTCACAGCTTACCAATATATCTTCATCAGTCTTTGCCTGCTTGTAGATTCCTATCTTCTGCATGACAGATTAAAGTACACTTTGAAAAGAACTATTAATTACTATCTCTGATATTTTAATATACCAACAAAATCAAATACAATTTTGTCTTCTCTATTTTTAGTATGATTTTTCTGTATACCTTATGTTTTTCCCACATCAAGGATCTTTTGAGGCTTTATAAAAAAGCAATTTTCTAGAAAGTTATTTCTATTTGTGCCTAGTTCATTACATTTACCAATAATACAAAAAAAAAGGAGAGAGTTTATATATAAATAAATGTATCGGCACCTTTCCATCAACTCCTTTCTCACACCCAATATTGAGAACATTCTATTTAAAAAGAAATTGGAATAAGTAAAGTATTAATGAGTAGGACGTATGTGGGAATTATTCTAAACAATCCATAGCTTGACTACAAAGTAATGGATTAATTATTCATTAAACTATCAGTAATTTATTATTAGTAGTATTTTTTGTTATTTAGTAATCCTTTAGCCACACTTTCTAAAAATCTAAAACATGTATTAAGTTTTACAGAGTAAAATACTTGAACCAGTTGACACTTGAATGAGTTTGCAATGTTGGAGATGTACCTTAGGTTTTGCTAAAAGAAGAGCACCTAGAAAAAAAGTGATTTTAGCAACATATAATGCTAAGAATGTAGGTGGTGGCTCTGCAAATATGCAAAGCAAAAATGAGCCTTGTGGATACGATTCCAAAGTTCTCATCAACCAGAATGAAAGTTTTACCAGACTTTAATTTACAATCATACTTAGGACACACATGGGGAAAAAAAAGAAAAGGTGACCACAAGGAGCTTCCACTCATCATACTACCACAAATTAATTGGAAGTTACTTATGCTTTATTCCTCACTTTGGAAATAAGGGCTGGAAAACTGAGATTGTCCTCTCAGATTATGTTTAGAACTCTAAATATTGTGTGGGTGTGCCTTAACAAATATCTGCCCAGGACAGTAGATTGCTGTCCAGTTTAAAGAACAAGCAAAGCCTGACATTGTTTATAGCTAACATTTTAACAATGGTCTCAAGTTAAATATTATGTTTGGAGTATGGAAAATATAATCCTATAGAAAGGATTAATATTTAACAATGTAAGATATTTTTATCACATATTTATTATTTTACACAATCGTTGGTTTTAATTAGATAATATAAAGGAAGTCACAAAAAACACATAAGGCTAAATTTTTCAGATAATTTAGACATAGAAATATATGCATGCACAATTATTACGGTTGCATGAACAAATCAGATAACTGTATACACAGACACAGTGAATTATGCACACTTGCAGATATAATTATCTTGTCTGTATATCCGTTAAGGTAATTGCCTACATGTACGAATTAGGCGTGTAATTGCATTTGCATTTTAACCATGCATACATATGGCTAAATAGTCACAAAATCAAGCTCAAAATCCTTAACCTATCATTTATGAGAGATATTATGGACTTAATCAACACATGAAGAATTAGAGTAATAGAAAGAACATGGAAGTTCCCTTTACTATATTTGTAAGTCTTTGTATGCCTGAAGAAACATTCCTTAAGAACTTTTACCTGTGTGAAAATAATCTTTGTGAAGCAGACAATCATGCTTATCCATTTTGTCCAGACAAATATTATTTTATATGCAATACCACAGAGACAGTCATGGTCAGAATTAACCTTGCAAGTTCCTCTGTCTCCTGCTGCTGCTGCTACTGCAATATGTCTTTTTATTTGAGTATGTGTTACTAGCATCTGTGTTCAAGGACCTGTCTTGGTATAAACTGCAACAAGGTGGCTATTCGTGGCCACTATACCTCTTCCCCAGGTTGTAACAGGTGAGTCCTGTTTTTTCACTCAAATCGAACCTGCTAGTTACTTATTTTTCTTATGCATATTGTTTTCTGTGAAAATGATGCAAAGCCTAATAGAGGCAATTATGAACTGTTTCCACAGTGTTACTAGTGGATATTTTACCACTTCCCTTAACTGAAAAAATATTAAGGTTCTAGCCTTATCTTTCCTAGAGGATTCCCCATCTAACTGGATCCCTCCATATACATATTCTGAATTTGCTGCCGGAAACTAAAGAATAGTAAATCAGCTGGGGCACTAACAGAAAAATGGAAAAGAACAAAAGGACTGAGTGAGTTTGGAGGGATATCATTATGCAGGCTAGGAGTAAATGTGGAATGCTGAAAAACTGGGGCAGATCTCTTGATCTTTGAGTCTTCTTGTATGTAAGAAACTAGACCTTTGACATTCTTAATACATCACTATGCATTAAAAAATGTCTGGCTTTATGAATATTTTTTCATCTTCCTCAGAATAATCTGGAATACACTAAACAGCTGCTATCCTGTCCAAAATGGTCATTTTATTCTTTCTAGAGTGTCAATGTCTGAAAGCCTTGCACATGTCATATCTCTGTTGTGCAAATGCAAAAAAAAAAAAACCAAAAAACCCCAAAAAAACCCAAAGCCACAACCCCAAAATCTCCCTCCAAAAGTCAGGTTTGTTGCATTGCAAATACACTGGAACACCTATAACAACAAACTCTCAGCTTTTAACAGGCTTTCTTTTTTTTCCCATATTCATATTTAGTTTTATAATTCAGTCAATCAGCTTAAACAGTTGTACTAATGAACAGTTTGGAACAGCATCCTCTCAAGTTATATCATCTTTTATTACAAAATCAGTATGCAGCATTCTCAAGTGTCCCTGAACAGAGCGTTCTCAATATTTATGTAACATTTCTCTGTTATGTTGGTACTTTTACTACTTTCATGTATATACTAGATCATTAAGTGCTTTTAAGCATTGTTCCAAATTCTTTCCTAGAGCTGTTGAATCATCTTACATACCAGCATAATATGGATTCAATCCACAAGTACTCCTAGTTTATATAAGGATAATGTTTATGCCAGTATAACTAAGCTGCTAAATAGTATGGAACCTGAATATTACTACACAACTTGAGAGAATCATTCCCTCTGTAATTTAAGTTTCTTTATTTTTACATTGTCTTTTTTACAAGCACGTTTACTCAAAAGGTCCCATAATACATGATGCATTCACTTCATAAGATGGAGAATTTATTCCTCATTTATGACACGTTTCAATTACACTATTAGTTGGATATAACCAGAAATTAATCACCTGCCATGTACAACGTAGTATATTTTCACAACCTACTGAAATGTGGATAGTGAGTTTATATAACAGAGAATAGTTTAAGCATTCGTTTTAAAAGGCTCATGAAAATTAACACAGCATATTCTCAGCTGTTTGACACTTGTTCTTATTTGCCGAGAGGAGTTCAGATGAACAGCTCAGAGAGCAAGTCTTTCTCTAGTGTTGGGACAGAGCCTTCTTGGAAGTTGTTTCCTTCAAAAATTGCTTTGCAATGGGACTGAGAAAACACATGAAAGGGAGTAGTATGATCTTTTAAAAGAAATTTTTCATTTTAAATAATTGATCATAAATTGACTTCTAAAATAACACTTTTTTCACTTCTTATGATAAAATCAAATTTTTGGTTTTGTAATCCTCTATCTGGCAGCTGTAGTAACAGAAGACCAGAAAGCTGATCTTTGTCTTTCTAAGACACTTTGCAGGTAATGCCTGCATCTCTCATTCACAGTGAAAGCTCTGTAATAAGAATGTTCTTTCCTGTGAAAATTACTGTACAGAGCAGGGAAAATATAGAGTACAAGTAGGAGAAAACCAGGCAGAACAGTGATGTTTTAATGCAGTTTTATCATTGGAAGATGCAAACATAGAGCCCCTTAAAAATGAAACATAACTCTGTTAATATAACATTGTGAATTAGAAGCTTGCTCTTCATGGCAAAAATAGTTTCAGATTTTTCTTCTCTCATTGTTAATTCTAATTTATGTTTGGGGAGGCAAGGAGAAGATGAACAAATTCTTTTACATCCCTAACCTAAGACTTCTGAAAAACTTCAGATATTTTTAAACATGCAAATTTTTTTTAATTGTGACTCTCAGTTCATATATCTTAAAATATTTGTATGTACACAGATAGTTTTAGTACATATATTGTGAAATCCAGAAAGTTTCAGAATATGTGCATGACCTAGAATGGTACTTTCAATAAACACACTAGAAACAATAACGTAATTGAAATCATAAAACCAGTATCACTTCAGACTAGATGAATGGGATTAGGAATAAAAATAAAAGAAGAGCAAAGATAAAAAACAATTTTAAAAGCCTTGCATTTATCAGCTTTTGTGTAGTATCATAGCTCTGGTTTGTTATTTTGCCAGCTTGTAAATATCAAGATAGGGTCCAAGGGTCAGTTCATGTCCAGCAGATCAACATTTTTTCTTTTCTCTTTCAAACACTGAATCAAACTGAGAAGGAAGGCTGGACATTTTTACAGTTAATAGAGGAAATAAATAATTAAACTTTTACAGTAGAGGTCAATGTATGAAATGCAGAAAATGTCCAATTGATGACATTAAAAACCCAAATCCTTGTTTAGTCACAGAATAGATGTTACTCAGCAGCATTTACAGATACTGGTTCAAATTTTTCTGCCAGTTTGAAGCTGCACAATATCCCCGATTTCTACAGAAAAGAGCTGCTTCATCCAAGGAAAAAAGAGTTCCCATGCGACCTACTGTATATGAACCTGCTTTAATGGGGGGATTAGAGTAGATGATTTGAACAGATCCCTTTCAACCTGACCATTCTCTGATTCTGTGATTAAACTGAATAAATTTCTACCCAGAAATAGTATGGTAGTATCTCATACACTATTATGACACCACACCTTAAGAACTTACCTGCTACTTAATGCACAATATGTTCGGCTTTATGCAATTTCCTCTCTATTATTTTTCAAGATGAATAAGACCACACATATATGGAGTGCACCAGTGGAAGGATTATTTAGCCAGTGTTTCAGGTAATGAAGATAAATAGAAGGGTTTAGCCATCAGCTACACTGGAGCCAGTAAAAAATGAAATCAGTTATGAAAGCTTATTTGCTATGCAGCCTGCTAACATTTAACTTGTAAATAAATTTCACTCTTCCAATTGAGATCAGAAACAGAATATATAAAGCTGTGTATTCCTGGATCTGAACAGTGATGCGTATTTGAATTATTCTTTTATCACACAGGTGAAAAGCTAATACTTCAGGAGAAAAAAATAAGTCCATTAACAACCTGCTTCACACTTCATTTAACAGGAAGCATCAACAGGCACTGATTGTAATGGAGCTCATGCTAACCTTTCTTACTTTCTGTGGCTGTCCCTTTCCCTACTGGGAGGAGGGAGGAAAGAGGAGAAATGTCAAAAAAACAGGGAAGGAATGGGCAGAATGCATAAATACACATGAAGAAGAATGCCACCTTGTTATCCTACAGCTGTATGCAACTGCCCCTTTCTGGAGTCATAATGACAACTAATATTACATGTTATTCACTGTATAACCAGGAGAAAATCTAAAAAGTCTCAGCCACAGCAGATTTAGCCCAGAATTTATTTTATCACTGTAAATGCTGTGTGAGGGTGCCCTCAAATAAACTCCTTATGTGTGGGCTCAAAACAAACCTGACACTGTTGTATTTATAGATCATTTCAAGAATAAGTCTAAAGAAGGCTGCATGTTCTACCACTTAGGGCCAAGGAGCTGGGAATAGGCTCTCAAAAGGATACCAGGTGCTTGTCCCAGTAGTGCCATTGACTGACCTCTTTATGTCTCAAGCTTCTTCACTGCTAAACTGAAGGCTTTTAAAAAATAAAGTCAAGAACTCTGAGAAAACCAACAACAGCAGGATTTCAGACAGGTCATGAAGTCAACTGATGGCAGTTCTATTCCTGGCTCTGAACTGCACTCAGCTAAACCTGAAGAGAGTTATTTAGGGCAAGCTCACACCACACAGCTCAACAGAGAGCGCTGAGCCAGCTCAGAGCAAACCAGGTTCAGAACCAGAAACAAGATAGCTGCAGCACGATACTGTTCCACCTGACCTAGCTAACAATTAGCTCTAATTTGGACTAATTAACCCAAGCATACAGGCTCGACTAAATCAGCTGTACTGACTCATATGCACAAACTAGCCTCTAAGAAAGGCTTTGCCCTGTGTTGGATAACTGTAGCGACTGACCTGGAATTACATGGGATCTCCCTATCACAGCACAAGAATTATGCTCTAAAATGCACCTGGAGTCATAGTACCTTGTAATTGTGCACAGATCACTTTTTTTCTGTGCTGTTTTGATTGCAGAGGGGTGTGGTATGTATTTTGGGATTTATTTTTTTTTCTGGGACTGGAATCTCTAAATTAAGCTCTGTTCACAGCTCTTTCAAAATCATAGTAGAAATCACATACAAACTCAGTCTTAAATACCAAATGTATGACTTTTTTTTTCCCATAGAGGTAAAATTACCATAACTTTGAGCAAGAACATCTGTTTCAGTAATAAAGTTAATACGGCAAATAAAAGCTAAATAAGGAAATATATTTCTAAAGGCCGTGAAAACGCTGTAGTTTTTGGAGCCATTGCCAGTACCTGACAGTTGTAAGGTACACAAAAATAAGATATTTTTAAAGGAATTTTTATTATCTTTCAAACCTTCAGCAAGTCTGAGATGAAATCAAGGAAAAACATGAGACTTATCTTCAATGCAAAACTTTCCTTAAGGGAACACCTGAGCTTAGTGTTGCCACTCCAGTCCTCCCCAATTACCCTGATGTCTACTCACACGGACTAGCCATTGATTTGAATGGTGTGATTTAAAGAAGCGATAGTTGCCAAAACACAGCCTTCTGTTCTCTTTTAGTGCTCATGTGCAGTTCCTAAGAGCAGTCAAGAGGCTAATGCTAAAGTTCCAACTGTGAATCAGCAGCTGGGCTGCTCCCTTATAGAACCATCTAAGGCACTCTTGGACAATAACAAATGAAGGCAGAGGAGATTAAGGTACTATCTCTAAGAGAGTTTATCCTAATGTTTGTCACAGAAATTAGATTAGTCACAAGACCTTTTTCAATGTTTTAAAATCATCTAATAAGGGATCTTCTGCTTCTGCTTAGATATAAAATATATCTCTCTACTTCTCTTTCATTCATTTCAATTTGCTGAGAGCAGGGAAGAAAAAAAATCTAACCATGACCATTAAGATGTTTCAGCTGACTGTCATATATTTGCTATTAAAAGCATCCAGTAATTTCAAGTTGATTGCAAAAATGTGTGCTCTGTCACATATGGCTATTAGACATAAGCCATTCATTCTACGGCTATAAAATATTCCTGCCTTTCTCATATTCTTTGTCCATGAACACAGGTTTGGACTTGAAGCAATGGGGCAGGGTAAAGGAGTAGGATAATAATGGCAGCTCTTAAAAAAATTGAGGCCGGAAGAGGATTGATTAAAGGTTTATTTGCAGAGAGATTACTCTGCATTTTAAGTTCACACAAAGCAAGAAAAAGGGAAACTTGAAGCAAGTAAAGGGAAAAGGTGTAAGCAAATAGAAAGAGAAGAAAAATTGTGGTCTCGAGGAGAAAAAAATGTGGCTAAGCGGAAATATGCCATACACCCTACAGCCAGGGATTTCTAAGAGAATTTCTAGGACTTTTCCAGAAGGTAACATAGGAAACATAAATTCTATATTCTTCATTTCAAAAGTACTCTTAAACATTTCCAACATAGGCAGAAGTTGAAAATATAATTTAAAAAAAATAAGAGAAAATACTGGCTTACAGGAATATGTCCAAACCACTCAGTGCTTCTGAAAAATGAGGAGCATAATTGAAGACTAATGGTTATCTGGTTTGTTGTTCTAAATCAGTTATACCCTTTGTACTAAGTAAAGCAAAATTTACTTGCACAGGAACATATCTGCTTATGTGTATGGTGCATAGCGTCTAAGCTAGCACTGACCCAAACTAAATGAGAAAGGAGAAAACTGAAATAGTAGCAGCACAACCCTAAAAAAGCCAGTTATTACCAGGGGTAACACTAATGCAGTTATGTTTTCAGGATCTGAACTGGTGCATCAATAGGTGTAGATAGACTGATTTGCATAATGGCTAGTCTGAGACTCAGCACCACATTTCATTGCACAGTAGAAACATGATTTATTTAGCTTTCGCAAAATCCACTATAGTTGTGTGCTTCCCCAATTTTTTTTCATGAAAAGGTGAAGTTATTAACCACAAGCCTACAAAAGTTGAAAGCATTGGTATGCTACTTCAATGCAAGATTAACAGATAATCTCCACTAAACATATCCAAACAAGTTCCGAAGGAGAGATGATATTGCAATTTGTTAAGCTCTAGGGAAATGTAAGAATTTCCCAGGGCTCCTAATATGGTCTGACCCACATACAACAAGTGGCAGCAGCTCCATCAGGGAATTCAAACCAATGCTGTGCTACAAACAGAAAACTTCATGGCACTAACATTGACAGCATTAACAGCATTCACATGGACACCCAGCTGTCTCGGAGAGCTTGCTATTTGAATTTATGTGAAAAGAGAGCTGTGTCATTGCTTCCGTAGGACAAAAGCAAAGTAAAGGAACTATTCAAAGCCAGTGCCATGCTATAACATCATTTGGAAAGTCTGTTGAACTCAGCTGAGTTAAAATTTAGAAATAGCATACAGCTTTGGGGTTTGGACTGTTGCTTTATACATTAGGAAAAAATTCTTCACAGAAAGGGTCGTTGGGCACTGGAACAGGCTGCCCAGGGAGGTGGTTGAGTCACCTTCCCTGGAGGTGTTTAAGGCACGGGTGGATGAGGTGCTAAGGGGCATGGTTTAGCATTTGATAGGAATGGTTGGACTCGATGATCCGGTGGGTCTCTTCCAACCTGGTTGTTCTATGATTCTATGATTCTATAATTCTATGATTCTATGATTTATTTTGGTAGCAATTATGCATAATAAATTCCCAAAATCATTATCAGTTGGTATTAATCTGAAACATGAATCCAAACCTAGCTAGGAATGCCTTGTGTTTGGGATATTTTTTAATCTGACTTGTACCGAGTAAAATAAGCCAGTGTTTATGTGTTATAGTTGTGCTAGCACCAAAAAATATAAGTTCTGTACTCTCCACAAAGTAACTTAGTGATGCTCTGTTTTTTGTCTATAGAAATGCTTGCTAAATGCTTGATAAACACAAATATTAATTTATACTTCTGCATATTTGTATGAATACTAGTGTGCCTTAATGAGATTGCATGTTGTTTAAAAAACAAATTAGCAGTTTCTTGAAAATCCTTACTAAGCACACTGTAGCAATTTTGACAATGTGTTGGATGTTACCCCTTGTGAGTTGGCAGAGCTCACCAGCAGATCTGAATGGACTTTTCCCATTTAAAAACAGTTTGTTGGAATAGGATGATTGTTGAACCCAAACACTTCACCCAGTACATCTTTGACATGATCTCACTGTATTCCAGCTTGAATTCCTGGAAGGGTACCAGGTTAAGTACTGAGGAACCTGTGCTGTCAATGTTTCCAGTTCTAAAGACAACCCAGCAAAGCAGAACTCCTTGGTTTTTTTCCATCTGTGCAACAAGGTATATTTCCTTATAACACCCCCTGAACCTCTGAAGATGAGAGTAGCATAATATATCTCGGAACATTATTTTGGGGATATATCATGTTTTTACGTGGTGAATACACAGCAGACATCCTCTTGGCCACGTGCAGATACTATTCACTTATTGCAGTTCCACCAGATGAGAATCAATTTCCATTAGTGCAATTAGTGACATTAGTGTTGTTTAAACAACTTAGTCCTTCTACACGGGGCTTGTTAGCTCAGCCACAGCACTATAGTACTAACTGCAGCTGCTGACAAAGGCATGTATCAAGCAGCTAAACTTTTTAAAATGTCTTGTTCTGTTTTTCTGTCTGGAAGATTTCTAAGGTCTTCCTGAATATACCACAGGCTCACACATGACTTAGTGTGTCAGTAGTCCATGAGTTGTACTATTCTAATCAGGGAACTGAAACAACAACATGTGGCTAACGTCACCATTCACAACTAGCCAGCAGATTTCTGCCTGTGAACATCAGATATCAAACATTCAAGAGAACTTATAGACAGTGAGCTTATTATTGGACAGCCTAATCTAGTGGGACATGTCCCTGTCCATGGCAGGGAGGCTGGAAATAGATGATCTTTAAGGTCCCTTCCAACCCAAACTATTCTATGATTCTATGATTCTGTGATTCTGTGATTCTATACAAACATTAAAAATAAACTCTGGTAACAAGTAATTCAAGAAAACTTATCTATGCTCAGGCATCTGGGACTTACAGGAAAGCTGCTATTCACTACAGATTTTTCTTTTGCCTCCTATATATGGCTTTGTAAATACTCATGAAAAAGCTATAGGTAAAATAATTAAAAATGAACTTACCATACTTTGTCAGTTACTGCTTAATCCAGAAATAATTGTTAAAGGAAGAACTGTACTGACTTCAGTGGGCTTCACGTCACAACTTTAGTGATGAAGTACTGAAGATCAACAAGAAATGAAGTTATGCACTTTTTAGAATTCAGGGTTTGAAAAGTAAAATTAAAAGCCTTCTAGGCTGAAGGAAGAATGTTCTTCAAAGTCTGTAAAATTAAATTCAAAATTTGAGCATATACAACAGTGATCCTACCCTATTGAAATAAGGTGAATGTTCCCATTTCATCTGTGAATTACAAATGCAAGAGCATCTGATTCATAAAGCTGTTTTGTTGTATTCTTTATTAAATTTAGAATCCTAACAAGCTTATCACAAGATGTTCTCTTGTTATCTCTTCCTGTCTTCCCTTATGTATTTTTCTGAAGGAAATATTAAAAGAATAAAATACACATAACTTGGGTAAAAATTACTAAGGAGACGTTAGTTAAACATTTTATAAAGTGTACAAAGAGGACAGCAAGTAAGGAACAAAGTAGACAGATTTGGTGTGATTAGTAACAGGAAAGAGACTTAATACCATTATCTACTGTGATATAGTAACTAGGTCTGTACCTGAAAAGAAACTGGCAGATATTACTAACTCTAAATCAGCAAGGTTCTAGGTATGCAGTCTCCCACAATATCCTTTTCTCCAAGTTGGGATGTTATGGTCTGAATGGACAGGCATTTTACCGAACATCAGTTCGGTGGGTGAACCTGTGGATTATTGAGTTCAAAGAAACAATGGTTCACACTTCAAGAATAGGTCCAAACGAAGCTCCTCAGAGGTCTATACTGGTATTGCCCAAGTGTAATATCTTTGTCACTGGTCTGGAAGAGATGGAATTCACCCTCCTAGTCTGTGGATGACACCAAGGTTCTCCATGGATCATAGGGTCACCATCTAGAAGTACCTATGCAAACTGAAAGAATGGGACAGCAAGAACGCTATGATATTCAACATGGACAAAATCATACTCCTGTACGTGGGATGTAAAAATGCAATGTTAAGGCTAAGCTGCTCAGCTGAAATAGACTTGGGGCCTCTGCAGACTGTTGTCTGCACACTGGATGCGATACCCAGCCCTCCTAGGATCTGGTTGCCAGAAGTGGTTCTGTTCAAGGGCAGCTGGCTTAGCAGAGCTGGTGTGGAGAAGGAGATAGAGGAAGTCACAGCCGGGCTTTACCTGCTCCTTCCCTTGGGATCTGCTCTCAGCTAAGGCTCTCACTTTTGGCCCCTATCTGATCGACATGTCCAGCACATTGCAGCCCTGCCTGTGTGAGTCCCCTGCCCTACTGAACCTGACCTGACAGACAATCCATCTTAGGCCCAGCTGACTTCCCGGCTTTAATTAGGACGTGTCTTGTCACCGTAAGTCTGCCTGGCCACTACCAGGCTGTGTCTGATGCCAGGTATCATCTCAAGACCTGTCCTGCTTACCTTACTCTTGTAGTGTGGCATAGACACTCTCTGGAGAGATCTTGGCCTGTAAGTCCTGGTATTGAGCTCAGGTCCTGGCTCTCCATTCTTCAGGGAGTCCCCTGGTCTTATATTAACAGGAGTATATCAAATAGATCATTAGAAGGGTTCATTCCCTCTTACTCTGCATTCATTAGACATATCTGGAAAACTGTGTCCAGCCATGGGCTCCCTAGTTCACAAAAAATCAGTAAACTGGAGGGAGTTGACTGGCAGGACACTGTACTGGTGTAGAGTTGGAGTCTTTCCCATGAGGAGAGGCTAAGGGGGCTGGGCTTTTCAGCCTGGAGCAGAGATGGCTGTGCGGGGAGCAAACAGCAGCCTGCAAGTACCAAATAAGATGTAACTAAGAAGGTGAAGCTAAGCTCTTTACAGAGGTGCACAGCAAGATGATATAAGAGCCATAAAGTTAAATTGGGAGGCTCTGGCCTAACATAAAGAGTTTTTTTTTTCTCCATAAGGACAGCTGAGCACTGGAAGAGAAGTTGTTCAGTATCCCAGAGATTTTCAAGGTCAAACTGAGCAGCTTGACTTGCATGGCCCTGGTTTGAGCAACAAGTTGGACTGACATCTCCTAGAGTCTCTTCCAATCTTCTCCTAAGAGAAAATGCTTTCTGGAAAAAATATGAGTTACTCTGTGATTTAGTAAGAATAGTGGGGCATAGCACTCAATAAGGTGTTTAGTAATGGGCACTGAACAGAAGTAGAAATACTATGAATTTGAACATCTTCACCTCTGACTGATGAATAATGTTTGTATATGTACCTGACAGTCCCACTCTAACCACATACATCTCTTACTGTCCTGCACCCATTTAACATGGAAAGCAATGGTTCTCTACCTTTGGCTGACCTAAAGACAAGAAAAAAGTGGTTAAAATCTATAAAGCCAGGAACACTTGAGGAGCCCTTAGTTTGGTTTTTTTGTGCATTTCATTCAGCAGCCTTGAGATTCGTAGTCTGTACCACCTGGTGACACTGTCATTTCTTCTTGTTGCTACCTACAGTTCTCTCTCTTATTATCATACGAATTCTTTCCACTAGTTACTGCACAGCTATAGCAAACTTGGCTTCAGAAACTCAATGGAAGCTGTTACTACAGTTAAGGAGAATAGAACCAACTGGTACTTTAAATGGCTTATTCAGAGACCCAGTAAGAAAGAAAAATTACAAGACCACTTCTACAGCTGTGTCACTTCATACTGAATCACAAACAGGAGGAAAGATTTTCGTATGTAACATTTGTCCTAGCTAAAGCCACTGTGGTACTACAAGGAAAGGAAATAGGAACATGAAGTAAAGGCAGTAAAATATAAAATACCTTTTTCCTGAAAAGGCAAACACACAAACTTGGTAATGTCAGAAACTACTGTCAAGGACAGCTCTGCGATGCATAATTCAATAAAGGAACTTTACTAGAAACAAAAAAAATAACATAATTATCCTAATTTTAGAGGTTTCTTCCTTTCAGTATGGCTAGACATGAAAAGACAGGAACTGAGGTTTCTTCTGAGCTTTTCAACTCTACACTTGCAAATACTCACAGCAAGAATTGGGGATTTAAAATGTGCCTAATGTCAAAGGATAAAGGGCATTTTCCTTCCTCAAGTACAGATCACATTTTTAAGAAATGAAATTATGGCCTCAAGAATTTAAAATGTATCATTAACTCACAAGACAAAGATTTAATTATTATGAAATATATATGTAAATGTAATTTGCTGCAGGCTTCTTGTCCTTATGCATGTATGCCACTTATTTGCAGTTGGGTTTTGGTTTTAATGTGAGCGATTTGATAAGTAATCTTTGTAGCTGCTCCAGGTTATGTAAGGTTCATGGTTCATGTTATGTATCAAATATGATATATGTTCTGCAGTACATTCAGGTTTAAAGAAGTGATAATCAATGCAATATTTTTTTCCAGCATATTCCAGATCATTCTAGGAACTGAAGAAAATGAGCTAACTTCGTAAAAACATGTCACCTGTGTTCTGTGTGCCTATACTACAATTGCCTCAAAGATGACAGAAGGCAGAAAATGCTGAAAGTGTTCATTTCTATTCCAAGTTTGTTGGGTTTTTATACTGGTTGGGGTTTTTTTCCTTTTTTTTTTTCCTTTTCACAATGACCCTTACAGGGGAGTCTTATATTAAACACTGTTTTCTAACATCTGTTTGCTAAACCAAGTAATATAGGCAAAGTTGTCTGGAGACAGTGCATAGAAACAGCGAGGCCATAGAAAACGAAAAAAACTGCATGCTTTAACTGAAGGATCCTTTTGTTTAGCCCTTTTGAGAAAGACCTTAGTGACCTCAGAAAACCTCTAGCTGCAGTCCATGAAACTGTGTTAAGAACTTCAGCAGAGGACTTTGAGAGCCCTCTACAGGCCATGAGTGCCTCATAACTCCAAGGAGGCTGGTAACCCTACTCTGCTCATCTTCATCTGCTTTGATGCGGGGAAGAAAGACGTGTTTTATTTGCCATTCATCACAGTGGGTGTTTTGGTGTGTAACAGTAAGCCATCCCTTTAACGATGCATTCAGCTGGCAGCGTTGTTCTGCTTAAATAACTACTTGCCAAAAAAGGAAAAGAATTTGTCCTCTCTCTGGATTTGTTATTTCATTAGTTCCTCAGGAGAACTCCAATAAAGGATTTGGGTCTATTAATCACCCTCCACAATGTTCTCAAGCAATTAGTCTTTAAAAACGTTTGCTACCTCCTTAGTAGTACATAATTTGACGATGCTCGGTGAATCAGCTGAGGTTCAGACTCACTAACCTTTAGAGGTTTGGCCTGTCTGAGCTCATCAGTCTGGGCCCCTAGTTGAACTGAAAACTGCACTTTTTTTATTCTTTGTGGCAGGTTTATAGCAGAGCACCGCTGGACTCCTGCCATGAAGGAAAACGCAAAACATATAAATTCTTCATAAGGGGACCATAGAAGGTGGCACTCAGAAATAATGCTCTCATGCTGTCAGAACCGCTGAGGGAGAAGCGGGGGGAAATGCTCATTCTAAGACAGATGTAGAAACAATTGCTTCTGTTTAACTCCCTAAATGGGTAATCCTAGTTTATGGGGCACCAGTGATGGAAATCTTGCTGACATCACCCTGAGGACTTTTATTTGGCAGGGATTATGGATTCTCAGGAGAGCACTGCAAACACTGTGCTGACAATTTCAGATGCAGACCCCTTGAAATAAGGGTGAAGTGAGATTTTCTTTGAAGATGCTTACATTTTAATGACAAACTTCACGATGAATATAGCTAAAATATTTCTAATTTATTCCACAAATTAACATAAGAGTGAGGCAGCTTCATGCTAGAAAATATGAAGCTGCAAGCATCTCACGCAGAAGTGTAGTTGGCACCACCAGATACCACAGTTCACATGCCCTTTTGCCTTTTCTTGGCATTCCCAATTCCATTGGCCTTTTTGTCTGGTAAATTAAGGAGATAATCACAGATTTGCATACCCCTTTGGGGACATTCCAGGGTTTTCTATTTAGCATTACAGAAAGATACTCACAAGCTGCCCAAGTTAGAGCTATTTGGAGGATATGGATTTCATTTTTGCTGCAGTTTTTGAGATATAGACTTCTGCTAGAGATTTTGTTCTGACATTGACCTGAGAATGATGGCCTTCACATGATTTTGCCAAAGAGATTTGCAGATTTTATCCTTTTGCTCTTTTGGTTTAATTCATAGTTCTCTTCTGATACTGGACAGATAGACAGAGACAAGCCCTCTGACACAATATAGTTTCTGTTTCGGGAGCAGTTGGCAAGTAAATTAAAGATATCAGCTCAAATCTATGCTCTTCCTGCATCCACATGCAATATTTCACCGAAGATCACATTAAAGATGTCAGAAAAATCTGTATGACCAGGACACTAATATTCGGTACCAGGATCTCTCACAATAAAAAATCTCAGTCAAATAAATTCAAACTATGGCTACTGGTTTTGCCAATGTGAAGAACATGACTGAAAAAAATTACCATAGGAATTTAAGTAGAGAGATATTAATCCAAACCAATCTAAGGACAACTATGTGGTTTGGGGGTTGGAAAGGGTGTGTTTACCTGTGTAAGCTCATCCTTTGCTGTCAGAAAAGTAGAAACACAAAATATTTGAAGATAGGACCCCATCTCTGCAGTCAAAATAATTTGTTCAATCTCCAGAAATGGCCTCACGTGTAGCTCATTTATTGTTTTAGACTCTTCATGCATAACAGGCAGCACTTGCATCAGTAGTTAGAAAGTTTAATTAAATAGAGGAAGATTTCCCTGTGAAGTCAGTAAATGACAATATATTCTATTTCACTATTTCTGGCAATATGGTATACATAACAAAAAAAAATCAAATTGAAAATAACTGCACATGCCTGAAATGTCTGGGGGAGCCACATGCATTCAATTGGGGGCCAGAGGCAAGGGCTCGTAGAAGGCAGACTTTTCTGTTCTGTAGATACAGAAGTATACTTATATTAGTGGACATTTATAAATAATTTACAAAAGGCAAACTGATCAACATGTTGCCACAGATCTAAGTAATATGTCTAATAGGCAAATATAAGTTCAAAAGTCAATTCTACTGCATCTATTTGCCAGGAAATGATAGGCTGGCTGGCTCAATAATGATTGCTTATCTTTTTATTAAAAACTCTGTTAAATGATTTTTGCGTGGATACATGTATTTAGGTCTATTTGTACATATAGTACTCATCACCTTGTGACATTACAAGTATCTGAAGCCAGTTGTTTAAAAAGTCTAGAACTACGATTCTCAAGCTTGATCCATCTGGTTGTTAGTGGTGAGGAGGAGTCTCTGAAACAATATGCCCAAAACACTGTTGGGGCTGGTAGGATGCAGGATGTGTGCTGTAGATCCTGTGAGTAACTGCAGGAAGACTCTTACCTGTTTTGAAGAAATAAATGAGTGTTATGCTCTTACTTTTTTGTTTTATTTTACTTCAAGACTGGGAATATTTAAAAGAAAGCACTGAGAATTTGGCACTGAGAAAACAAACAAACAAACAAACAAAAACCCCACAAAGTTAAACTATTTTAATAAGCATCCCTCTGCTGTCCAAGGAATACAAAATGCCAAACACACCAGACCATTTTTTTTTCAATTTCTGAAAAAAATCACTATTTTTAAAAAGACTCCCTAAACCCCAACTTGCTAACAGCCTATAACTCCAAAAGACAAATCAAAATATGGGCCTGAATCACCTGTCAGGATCTCTTTAAAAATATGCCTTATAGTGATCAAGAAGGATATGAAATAATCTCCTTATAGCTGGTTGTAATATCTCAATGACTGAGGTGGACATAGGAATTAGCAGATAAAAGAACACTAAATCTTTAACATTTTTACTTACAGCTCTGTTACTAGTAACACTTCAGAAGACTGGGGAAAAGAGGAATAATATGAAATCTAATATTTCTGCTTCCATTTATGCAACTAGTTATTTGAGCTGTGAGAACAGAAGCTATTTGTTAATGTTCCGGTTATCCTTCTGGCTCATGTAAAAGGACAGACAGATAACATCAAGTATTTGTGCAGCGATACTGCATGTACTTTTTCACTCTACTGCTTAATGATATTGGGTTTAATTAAAAAAAAATGTGGTGTCATATTTTCAGTGATATTGTTGCTTATAGAAGGGTTCTACATTACACAATCATATTGACCATGTCATGCCCTAGACAAACTATGCCAACCTATATCTATGCCCAGCTGTTTGAAGCCCCAGATACAAAAGTTTGCAGAATATCTCATTTTGGAGCATGATGC
Source organism: Phaenicophaeus curvirostris (assembly GCF_032191515.1). Lineage (NCBI taxonomy): Eukaryota > Metazoa > Chordata > Aves > Cuculiformes > Cuculidae > Phaenicophaeus > Phaenicophaeus curvirostris. The sequence continues at coordinate 20,469,105 of NC_091392.1, forward strand.
TAGTCCTATTAGGACAGACTATGTCTAGAAGAATAGAAATGGGACCTGAAGAAATCAGCTGATACATCCTCCTTCACCAAGAATTTGGTGTTTCCAAAACTTCTTTGCACAGTCAGCTACAATAGCTATAGAGCAACTAAGCATGACTGGAGTGTTTTCCTTCCCGGATTATCAGGATACCTGACCTGATTTCTGCAAACATCGTGGTTATTCACAAGTGTGGGATTCGTTACCTTGGTAAGCTGTGATGGTCTCATAAGACGTACTTTCCCATTACACACTGAAAATTAATCTTGATGTGAATGCTTACTTAACACTTGCAGTATTTTTCAGTTCCTTGATTGTATGACTGGAATAATAAATGAAAAACAGTTAATAATGACTGAACTTTCAAACAGATAATCATTCATGTTAAATTACATTCAGCTGTAGGCTTTCATAAGCATATTAAAATATGCTACATGGAAGACCAAATACCTATACTACATACATTCCACAAATGAAGCCAATTTAACACTTTTTTAGAAATCTGTTTGTAAGTCATATTTTTAACATTGTGCCAGCTTTATGCTTTTTTAATACATGTTACTGTTACATTTCTGTATTTCCTAAAAACAGAAGTTTCATATTAACTCTACCCAAGGAATCTATATAAATCTGTATAAATTTCTGCTTTTATCATTTTAAGATGTCTGCTTAAAGTAAAGCTGACATTCAATACAAAGTTAGTACCATTACTTCCATTGCACATTAGCCAGAAACACCAAAATCTACCTTCTTGCATAAGAAAATCTTATCTGCAATAACCCCTCTTTGGCTATGTTAGTAAAATAATATATTGCTCTTTGATCTTAATTTAAATAATGAAATATAATATTTTTTTTCCTGAAACATGACAAACCTTTATTTAAATCAAAATATTCTCAAATGTTAATTTAAACAAATGTATTTCCACTAGAAAATAAGCTTCTCGGAAATCCTCTGATTGGTCAGCCACTGCATTGGCTAAACGTATTCAAAGAATATCTACCACAATTCCAGATTGCTGCGTCTCTGACCAGCAGGCCAGAAAACTGAGAAGTTTGAACTGCTAATGTCCTATTGCAAAATAAAATATTGCCATCTTCTCAACTAAGACTTATCAAGACTGCCAAAGACAGAATCACATGTCAGTAAATTCTCTTCAGCCTTTATTAAACTTCGGCTGCTAAAATGAATTGTGATATGGAATCCAAGAGGGCTAAGGGAGCTCCTGCTCCCCTTTCTTCCTCAGAGCAGAGTCATCCAAAGCTCTGTATACTTCTAAAAACGTTGATAGGAGTTCCTGTGTGGTTATGAAGCACTACCTCATTCACATTAGGGGTACATTGAGCACTTGATGTGTCTAAAATGAGTTAAGCTTTAAAAAAACTTATGCAAGTTCTAAAAATAGCAGTGTGTGATAAAAGCTATCATTTTGAAAAGTAGTCCCTCAACATACTTGATAAAGAAGAGAGAAGGAGTGGACTTAAGTGAAAATAAAAATTCTTGTTATGAATATCTACTCTAAAAATATTTTTCCCCTTGAATTCCATAAATGCAAGGACTCTTTTCTACCAAGCTAAGAAGGAAGGAGAGAACACAAGCATTTTTAAAGAATATATTAGCCTTAGCCTTCTTATAAGTTTCCCTTTATTTATTACCTATGTAAACAAAACAGAATCCTTTTGGTCTTCAGTAACAGTTAAATTGCCCACAAAGTGCTGACCATAACTGTGCCACAGTATCTCCATGCTAGCTCACTACTATATAAACACAGGACGTTTGCTGTATCAGAGCCTAACATAAAAAGTATAATGATGAGTAATACTGATACATTTAAAGTACTATTAAGAACAGTTTTTCTGATGTACTGATTTTCCTTGCACTGAGTGTGTGTAAATTGAGGATGTGGCAGGCACAGTGAGTATGGATAAGTAAAGTGGTTTCCTTAGAAACAATAAAAGCAGAAACTATAAAGCAGAACATCCTCTCAACTGATGTGGCTTTTTAATGGTGCTGATAACACAGAGAACAGACGCAAGTAGCCTCACTGTTTGTACATAGCACACCGCTTAGCTCCTCAGATAGCTGAATTACTTTCCATATTAGATCATAAAATCTAGATAGAATCTCACAGGGCTGCCATTAAGGAAGAGGGCACAGCTATGACGTTCCAATATTAGTATTATAAGCTAAATATAGTAGCTGGCATTTCTGGTGCCCACTTGCGCTCATTTTTTCTGTGATAAGTAATTAATCTCCCTCCTTCATGTTAATAGCTAGCTCATGTGTATTGGAAAGATGTGACTGCTGCAACCAGTATACTTGTAGAAAATCCAGGTTAGAGCTCATTCCAGCAAGCCATTCCTTTGTCAAGTTTTCCAAAACTAGGAGCCTAAATTAAGCATACAAACAGTTCCTGAAATTACTAAATGTCCAACAGCACTTTGGCAGGACTGGGAGACAGCTTGCATTTATGTAGAAGCCACTTTGATGAAAAGTCTTCGCATTCTTCTCTGGGTGTCATAGGAAGTAAGGGACCACCGGCAGTCATGCACTGTCCTCAGTGGGCAATGAGCAGTGCTTTGTTTTAGTTAAAGGACATAAATGCACTGACTTCACATCATTGAGTTATTTTTATTACTGCTCTGTGTCTCTGCAGCCACATGCACTGTTCAGGGCATGATGAGTTTTTGTAAATTACTTTACAGAACTTTATAATAATATGATGCCAGCTGAAAGCAACAAAATTATAAGGAAATACCAGTCACTGAAAAAGGCGACACACTATTTCACTGCTTTTACTGTTTCCTAAACCCATTTTTCAGTTCTTTAAGACTGATGTGCAGAGCCGTATGTTCAAAAGAATAATGAAGAGTCAATGGGCTAGGTCTCTGCCAAAAGCTGTGGTTCAGTCTGTGCACAGAAACTGGTAGAGGTGGGGATTGCCACAGAGTTTTTGTCTCTTTTGTCTCAGGAAACACCTGCATTCACAGGCAAAATTCTCACTGTGTAGTAATAAGATGCTGCCCAATTCTAAGGGTGCTGTTAGCGACAAAAGATGGAAGAAAACCTTAACAGCCATGCAAGAACAGTACCTGCAGAGATCCAAATTCTAGATTGGCTTGTAGAGATTAGCCATAACTCTGATGAAATTAAATTTAGGAAGAACATAAAAATTATCAGGTGTTTTCCAATGTGTTTTCATTTTCCAGAGGACAGGTGTTCAAAGAGAAAAGGATTTTGCTTGGAAAAATTTAGTACTCAATTTTTTTAGTATTTTCTAGTATGTTCGAGGATGGCTTCTCTAGGTACCTGTGTGAATACAAACTCTGTGGCAGCCAGCACAAATATCTTTGGTTCTGGAATCCCTTTTCTTCCTAAATCTTTGGTATTTGGCACTTTCCTAGTAGATGAAGTATCCTATTTCTTAGGAATTTAGTAGTAGACAGACATGGTTGGACTTGATGATCTCTCCCTTTTCCACCCAAGGGATTCTATGATTCCAAGATTTTGGTTCCTCCTTTCTCCAAACTTCTGACTTATTCTCAATGTAGCAAAGCTACATGTGGGCATGGTATCTGCTTTACAGAGGCACATGGTGCTGCAGTTACCTATGATCCTTCGGACTGCTATTTCCCTTTCTCTCCACCTCATCAGATCAACCTCTCTTGATATGCAATGTGCAGATAAAATGCAATTCATTTTTATTGTTAGCTATTAGAGGTCAGTGTGTTATTTTGCATGGTTTTGTTCTACCAGATCTTTGCCTGTTTAGTCTAAAAGTTTTTCAGTGTGTTTCCAAAACATATAGCAGAAGCAAAGTATAACTGTTAAGTAAGGTAAGCTGTCATAGGTAGCTCTAAAAGAGCAAAATTATTAAGAAATTTCAGAGATAAGTGTAAAAGAACTTTTCTTCACAGATGTTACAATAGGAGAAAGCAATTTATGTCTTTATGTATGAATGATAAGAAATTTTATGAAAGATGTCTATATCCAGAGATAATTTTAGCACAGTTTACATCCATACACAACAGAGAGCTTCTACTGCCTTTGATGTTCTGTTTTTATTCAAGCTTTCTAACAGGTTAAATGTTATTTCAAAACATATTCCTATATCTCTATTTTATTCATATGTGAAATGCCTTTGTATAGGTTATCAAAAATTCCCTTTCCAAATATTACTGCACGTACTATAATTGATTCTGCCATGGGCAAACTTACAGACCAATACGCTTAAGAAAGGGTAGAATACAAATGGGAATCTGTTTGTAAAAATAAATATATTTTCTTGATATTTTCTTTATATTTTATCTACTATATATTAAATCTTATATATTAAATTATATATTATATACATTAAATATTAATATATTTTCATTATATTTTAGGAGTTAGTTTTTCTCAGTGCAGTACAGCAAGGAATATCATATGGCTTCACTTGTCCATAGTGCCTTAGGAAAGAAATTAAGAAGCCACAAATTTAATCCAATTCCCCTTTGCTTTTGGGACTCATTTGCTGCTGCCAATCATGTACATCAATCCTACCTCAGTTGTGTAGAGCAAGAAACAAGAAAGCTACTTGCATCTTACATATCAGAGACAGCAAATACTTCCGGAAGGCAATATCCAAGTCATTTAAGCAGACGTGTAAATTTAAAAGGTGAGGTCCTTGCTTTTTCCATGGCCCTTTGTAGCTGAATCTGTCAAGTAGCTTTTACCTTCACTTTGAGTGCATGTGTACATAAGTCAAATATGAACAGCCTTCTTAAATTAGAAGTGGCTTTCAAAGATATACTTCTGAGCAAGAATTTTAACATGACTAAGCAGAGGGAGTTTTAGTCTTAAATCAAATAGATTTGCTTGATCGTTTGACTGCTCTTCTTCATCTTTTAGTCTGTCATTACTATAGCCAAAAATTCCAGTGCTGAAAGGGAATATATTCTCATCACTAAAGCCTGTAAAATTCTGAATTCATTACATTTACAACTTTGCTGATAAAGATGACAATCCCTATGCCAGAAGCTCTCATGAAAATCATGTTTTCTGAGTACAGTTGTATCAACTAACTAGTGTTTAGATGAGCTGAATTGCACCATTGATTTATGCTAGTGCAATACTTCACATGGTTTTACTCCTTAGAAGTGATTCAATTGATAGTTCAATTGATATATTTGGGAGGAGTGGTTAGATTTTTGTCTACAAAATTATGTGCTTAAGGGATGCCCAGGCTCTTTCACATGGAGAGCCTTGCTGAAAAAAAATCACTCCAAAGCTGCTTAACTAACAGCATTATTTCAAGAAATCTGCTTTTACCAAACATCATATTTGTCCCACAAAAGAACTGGAGAATTGCACATGATGGAGACAGTGGCTGCAGAAATTTTATACAGCTTAAATTACAGTATTCACTGATGTCCTGACAAAAAATCACAACTACTGTAACTTCAGAGTGCATAAAGTTGGTAGTGAGTGTAATTTTTAAATTATGTTAATTTACTGTAGTATAAAGAAGAAAACATTTAAATAGTTATCAGTTACATAACTAACATTTTAAATAAAAGATAGTTGCTAACAGCCTGGCAAGACTCTCCAAACTGAGAATGACACTGCTAATGTGAGGGTGGGAGAATTACCTCTTGGGTATTCTTGTACTGGGCACTGGGAATGGGATTCATCTCACTTAACTTCAGACCTCTATCAGGTAGGGGTGGATTTCAGCTCCAGACCCAGACATGAGACTACATATAAGTTCAGTATCTAAACTCTGTTATAGTCCTTGCTAATCTAGACAACTGAGTCATTGCAGTAGAGAAAGCTACTGAGATGGCCAAAAGTGGGAGACTATTTTTGTGTGACCTGAACAGCTTTCTCACTTCTGCTCTCTATATTGACTAGATCTAACATTTGGCTCTCGCATAACCTTCGGTTTTTAGTTTCATTTGAGATTTCTCAGGTGTCCAAGATGTCAACTGAAAGCTGTCAGGTGTTGGGTGGAGGCTACAAGAGGCCTATACCCTTTTGTTATAGCAGTGGAAGACCATGCTGGATACCCTGGAGCACATCAGATGGCACATACATTAGGCAACTGAGTTGCACCCTCATTGATTATAGCAGAAACTTAAACATCTGGCTCACACACAGTCACCTTCCTGTACATATGTAAATTTAGTGTCTCAGTCTGTCTCAACATGCCTGTCTAATGCTGTTTGAGTTGTCCAAGCAATTTCTAATTATGCTCTAGCTCCTACCACAGAAGTGCTTGAATTATCTGTAGGCCTCCAGTTGCTTTCACCAGCTTTGCAGGTATCTGGAATACTAAAGGAAAGAAATTACACTAAATACATATGTTTAGCCAGCTTCTAATCTAAGCTAGTTGTTAAATTTCCTCTCCAGACAACAGAAAGGCATAAGTACTTTTGCATGCCTATTCACCCTTCTTGAATAGTGAAACAGATTTCTAAAACTGATTCTCTACTGAGCACAACAGATAATAACAACTTGCTGAGAGTAAAGGAAACAATTTTCAGGTGGACAAAGGTGTTGAGAGTGTCCCAGAGTGTTAGAATTATTTCACAATGAATCATCACTGATATTGATTTGACTTGTGTTGAAGTCGTTTCTAAGCACCCCAGTTTAAAAAATTTGCCAACCAGAAATAGAAGAAAGACTACAGACTTGTTAGGGAACACAAGCAGTCATACACTTCGGATATTATTAACATACAGACTGTCAGAAAAGGCACAAAAATACATATTGTTTGATTTATGAGTTACATCACAGGCTCATGCAGAGAGCCTTTTCTGAGTGCAATTCTCCCAACATTATGAAGCGCTCCTTAAGAAGTGTTAGAGTATTTTGTTCTCTCTCCTTTAGCTTGTATTATTTGTCCCCATAGTTGTCTGAGTAAGGGAAACCTCTCCCAGACTCTTAACTCCAGGTCAAGGGACTACTGTGTATTTGAGCCTTGGCCTTACATAACACACTGTAAATCCTCGGTCTGTTTCTTAGACCTATGCTTGCTCTGCTTGCATTTCATCATGACAGTTCAAAAGTATATAAGCTCCAAATCAAAAGGCATTGTACACCCAACAGGGCTTATCACAATGGATCAAGCACAGACCCTTCAGACCAGAACTTGTTTCTATGAACCTGAACAAGGACTTAGCCAGGGCAAGTTCAGGTCTTCTCTGAAAGCGGTCACATACATAAACATTCTCATTAATTTTAGTCACGTCTGTGTCTAAATTGTGCTTGCAGTATAACTTTAAACATCTCACTATGGCTGTTTCCCTCTGGGGCTTCACAGAGAAACTCTGACAAGTTTCATTGGTACTGTTCTGTTACAAGAATCCTAAGTACCTTTGAATGACATTTAATTACATGTGATAACCAGACCCAGAGGCTCTTTCAAAAATAAATCGAGCTATGAAATAATGTAATATCTTTAAGGTTACAAATCCACTGTGTTCTTTTAAGTGACTATTGTCATATTATAAGTACAAATTCTGTAGTATTTGTAGTATTCTATAGACTGATCAGACCTGATGGGCCAAAACTTCTGTTTACCTAGAAAGAATTTTATCCTCCATCAAGCAATACAGAAAATACTTTGCCTTCTGCTGGCATGCTAATTTTTCTCTTAATTTCTTACCTTTTTTTGTAAGAAGACTTTTGTCCAGATCATAAAAATCACCTAACAGCTTCTTCTGGATAACAATGAGGGGCAGTTTTGACCTGCAGAGTCAAACTTCTGTGTATCACTGCAAATTGTTGAAGATGGGATATGTTATACAGCTCTCTGGCTTCGTTTTAACACAGATATCTACCTTTGGATTCAAGTGGATTAATAATCTCATTTTCCTCAAATATCAAGAAAGAACAACACATCAAAAAGACCAGGAAATAATCCATTATGTAACTTCGAATACAGGGAAAAAAGATGATAAGGTATAAGCGGAATCCTTTCTGCCAACATTTCAGTAAAAGTTGCATTGTAATTCAATGGTTCTATGATCAATGTTTTATTCAAATTTAGTAATACAAAACCTAATCATACAGAAAAAGCTTTGACAAATTTGGTTAACAGCTTCTTTCCCAATATTTTATCACAGCATGCATTGTATAAAGTTAATGAAAAATAGCTGCAACAATGTACAGCAATCAAAAAAATAGATTTGAGAATGAGTTAAAAGCATTCATTTACTTTATTACATATTTTTGGCAATCTGATTTTGTCAGCTTTGGATGAATGTAACATTTATAATCGTAAATGAGAAAATTAACATCAGAGCACACTAAAGAAGAGGAATCATTATGCTTAGAATGTGTGACTCACTGAAGTGTGGTAAGTAGGAGGTTCTATGTAGTAACCTGAATTGTACTGAAGATAAAGTACACTTTGTATTCCTTTCCATCTCTCTCTTCAGAGACTCATGAACCAAACATCCATGCAGTACAGATGAATAGAATTTTGGCTGTTTTTCTCAACAAACTTTATATAATTATTAAAAATGTGCAAGCTGTTTTACAAACAGTGGGATGGAAACTGGCTAGGGGAACATAAGCTAATGAACAAAACTGAGAAAAGCATGTCTGCTTTTATGAAAATGATTGCACAGTGTAATCAGCATAACTTTTATGGTAGAATAATCTTCTACATGTCAGTCAATACAGCCTAAATAGATCTTTTTGTGATTTTTGGGCTCAGGTCCATACGAGTCAGTCAAATCACATATTGCATGCAGATGCTTAAAACTCTGCTGATCTCAGTGCTCTGTAGTCTCACTCTTCATCCCAGTTATCCTGACTGCGAGTGTAAGCACAAAAAGACTTCAAGAGAATCAGACTCCAGAAATACAAATTCCAGCTGTAATGAGTAATTGGACCTCTGTCTGACCTTGTGGACAGAAAAAGATGATATTATAATATTTTATACTAAGAAAAAAATAAATTAAAGGATAACAGTCATTTCCACGGAGTGCACAAAGAATAAATGAACAGGGCATGAAGTTAATTAAGTCCTGCAAAACTTATCTCCAAACCAGAACAATATAAATCAAATTCTTTTGCACAGTCACTCTCTTAACTCCGTAAAATCACTTGAAATTTTCCCCTTCATCCCAGTCTCCCTTCAGACCCATCTTTATTTCTCAAGAGGAGGAAACTGTAATGTGAATTGTGAAGGTATGAACAATTTCATATATGTTTTAATCTACTATACAAGCATATTTTTGTCATGGAAATAGGAGGATAACGAAAGGAGATCTTTAAATAGAAAATTGTTCGAAGGATAACCTAACTTCCTAGAGGAAAGGTGTGACAGAATATAAGTGACAAAGTTGTAAGGATAGTCTCAAACTGCAAGCAAGATCATAATTCTTTCAATTTCCCTTGACTTCCTTGATCTTGATTGTGGCCTCAGGGCATGCCAGCAACATACACAGTAAATAATAAACAATGCAATATGTCCTCAAGGCATTCTCTATTTCAGTGGAGCACTTGACCTATGAACATCCTGGAAATAGGTTTTTTGGCACTGTCATAAATAAATTGGGCCATTTGTTGCTTGAGGGTACAATTCTGGCAAGATTTTTCAGAACATAAAATAGGCCATGGCTGCTAACAGAGGTTGAACATGTCATTTTGCGTGCAATGAAAAGATGCCAGAGAACCTGAATGATTAAACAGAGAACAACAAAACAAACCCCATATTTATGTTCATTACTCATTTTAGGTTTAGAGCAAAGCATCAGGACTTTACTACATTTGTAATGTAAGAGTTAAGATCTGGTCAAGTCTGCAAAAATAGTGACTTCTTAAAAATAAAATGAATGAACAAATCTCTAATGTTCCTAAAACTCAAGTGTTCACATTCATTGCAGTTCTACAATATCTTGTAGAAAGGCTTTCTAAAATCAGAAGTACTAGGATTTAAAGGACATACGATGACAAATGTGCTCAAATTCTGCATTATACTAATGAATTCTGATGTTGTTTCTAAAAAAGCAAACGTAAAGAAGTTTCACACCATGATGTCTCGTAGCTGGTTACCAATACAAATGTAATTGTTTCTTAGCCTACATACAGACTCCTTCAGGTACTGAAAATCTTAGCTCCCTGCTGCATGGTGGGCGGGATTAAACAGAAAAAGTCACGATTCCATTCAGCAGTTGTATCTCTTTCCTGGTGGTAGTTTTGTAGAATAAGAGGACATGAAGAACAAATTTTTCAGGCTGGAGAAACAAACCAGGGTCCTATACTTGGAAAGAGTAATTTGTTGTAGAAAAGGTGAACATCGTCCCAGCAACATTTGTAATTTAAATCTGCGAATGTAGTTCAAATACGGCAAGGCACCCTGTGAGAATTCTTCTGATACAGAGGTTGAGATATCCCTGTCCAGAATCCCATATGACTTTCACTTGCGTACGTCCTGCTTCCCCAAAAATGCCACACTGGTATTGCCCATGTAGAGTTGTCTTCACCCTATGAGAGGCTGCATTAAAGCTGAAGACTCGACAAACCCCAGAAATCTCAAAAGTTTTGTAGCTCATCTGAGCAACTATTAAAAACGCACAAAGTCCAAGGTCACCTAGAGCTGATACGGTAGGATTTTCAGTCAATCAGGTGAAAAATTCATGACCTTGTACAGAAGAATGTAAACCTGCCTAGGTGTTTTCTGTTATGATAGAAAGCCTTGCGAAAATGAAAATGCAATGACATTTACGTGTTCTGTGTGAATATGCCAGTTTCAGTGCATTGATAGTTGAAATACACTTTAAAATACAAGTATGTTTATGTTCACCCTTCTCTCCAGCCAGTATTTTTTTCCCTTTAAAACCTTACATTATTTCCAAGTACTGGAGATTTTCTCCTAGATGGCAACAATTTTTTGTTTTCCATGACTAGGGATCCGACTTGCTACTCACTCCCAGAAGAGAAAGTTTATGTTTCCTCACTTGGCCTAGATGAACTGCTTTTCTGTCTGCAGATTAGCTTCATTTGAGTAGGTGGGGATTGGCCTCATCATCCAAACTGGCTGCCCCAGAAGCTCAAAAATCATCATCACTCACAACACAGCGAAGCACTCTGCTACAGTGTAAAATCATATGATGTGTGATTCCAATTCTTTTGGAAATCTAGTAGTAAGAATGTGCCACTCAGAACTCACAAAACTGTTCAGAAACATTCTTCTGAGACATCGCTTAAAATTCATAGATTTACTAAAAGCAGAATATCTGCAGAGCAGTTCAGCTCCACCAAGTACTTGCCAAGTCTTCTGTTCTGCACTGCAGTGGTTTAGTTTAGGGTCAGAGATCCAGAGCTGCCAGTGTTCATGCCAGCTGGAATGGAAGAGGTATAAATAAGACATGTTCAGGGAGGGGAAGTCATTGTTCTTTTCCTGTGCATCCCTGCAGTGGTGATTGCACTGCCGCAGCAACCTTGCTTGTGTTATACAGCCTAGGAGTAAATAATATTTTCATACTTTATGGTAGTAAGGCATATTGCAAATAGAAAAATTCATTCATCATGTAATCAAGAAACTGAGCATACTGTACAAGCTGAGGTGTGAATGCTACACCTGAACCCAGGTACTCAAGCTGTAATCAAAGTGCCACCAGTAGCAGTGATTCCAAGCAATATTCAGTGGCTAGGTAAGGACCCAGAATCCCTGGCAGGCACATTCCTCACAATCAAAATATTTACTGTTATTGGAATTTACTAGATTTTAATTATTTTTCCTGCAGTTTCTCATGCTAGGTAACTGCTTAAAGCTGATTCATTTTGATATTTCTGCAAAAAATAAAAGGTTCAGTTATTTCTGAGAATGATAGCAGAGGAGGCTACATATATTGGCTGCCCTGAAAACCTCTTATATCTCTTTCAATGAGAAGCCTAGGTCACTCAAATGCACCTTTAATTTATGTAAGAGATACACAAAATAGAGATAAAGAAGACAGAAATAAGGGGAAAGAAAGAGAAAAATAAAGAGAAAAATAGTTAAGTCTTTTGTTTCCATCATAGCTGATACTTTCTGTGCATGGTGTTCAAGATGGTAACTTCCCAGAATGTCCAGTAGAACTTTATCAGACATTACTTTGGATATTGTACTGATGGTGAAAAAGAAAATAAGTCCCCAGACTCCACTTGGTACTCAGAAAGATGTTTCATTGCATTGTCTTCAGACAGAAGAATAATTTTTTCCAACTTCTTCCAGTTAGTAATAATGCCCTGCTTTTGTATGCCACTGGCATACTAGCCCATTATTTAATTGGTTAATAAACACATACATTCAACTAGGATGGTGGACTGTATCAAACTACCAGTCTTTATTCTAGAAGCATATGATGGTAATAAACAACAATCATTTAATAGGAGAATTTATTACAAGCAGGTTTTGGTTGCTGTGAATTTTTACAGGGGAGAAAACACATTCAGGTTTTTGAAGTTTTCTGCCTGTAAGAGGGAAAAAAAGTAAGCAAAGAGACTGACATAGTATGGGTGTTTTCCCTTGATCAAATAGGAAGGGCAATGAAAAAAGCAAGCAAACACAAGGAGATCCACCCTGCTTTGGGAGATATCAAGCCATAGGGATTCTATGATAACAGTACTAAGAGACTGCATTAGCACAGCCAGAAAATACAAGCAGATAATCAAATGACAGTGAAAATGGCAGGGTGGATAAATCTGGTTCAACAGGGAGTCTTTATTCAGAGGAGCTGATACTGCTGTGTCGTGACGCAGTTCGGCAGGCTGCAGCGAGGCCAGCATGTGGCTCTGCGAGAACAATAGCGATTGACTACAGATGGGCACTTCCTCTCCAAAAACACCGCTCACAGCTCTCTTGCAGGGAGGGATATGCAGACATACGCTCACATCTCCATGGCAACCACTTACTTCAGCATGACATCAAGCCCAGATCAAAAGTCCATAGGCGTCAGATAGTACATGCTGTTTCTTTCCTTGAATTAATAATATTGATTTAAAAGACAGGTTCCATTAACCATTTCTTGCCTGTGCTGGAGATAATTACTGTCTGTGGTGCCTGTATTATTCCAGTGTCTTGAAAACAGGAAGTGCAGCATCGAGTTAAATAATTCATGTTGTGTTGCTGCTCACTCTCTTCTTAGAAGCATAGTTATTGCTAACTGGACACGGTAATTTCAGCACAGGCATGATAGGATTACAAAATGTCTAATTGCCCTCTCATTTGATAAGATTACTTTTCTGAAAATGCTTTAATTCTTCCAAACAGAGGCAAACAATCCAGACAAGTGACCATACAAGAACAGCCTGCATGAACACTCCTGAGGTATTCCTTCTGAAAGCAGTGGAAAATGCAGTCGAGGTTTCATTCTCCTTTGCCCTGCTTTTCCCCCCCTTCGCCCCCCTCAAAAAACAAAAACAGTGCAAAGGACCCTTTTCAACAGTAAACACCCAATCATGAAAGCCTGATAGGGAGAGAGTTACTTATACTACTCTTTAGGAACATCCCTTCAGTCAATTATATGACAGTAGCAGGCTATGTGGGGCTTCTCAGTTACTCTTCCAAATCTGCAAGTTTGGCAGTCATGGCACAGTGTCTCAGAGTGGGCTTGCTTGTAAAATTGGAGGAAAATGGATTGGAAAACCTAAGGTTCCACACTGAGTGCCTCAAGGAGAAAAGGTTGACCAAACCAGGACAGTGCCATTTCCTAGCGAGGGATGAGAAGCAGGGAGTTTTTTACAAACTAGGCAGAAATATTTTTGTCTTCTGAACAAGATTTTCTGATCATAAAGCTACTTCCTTGGAGCTGTATTAGGAGAGTAAGTATGTGATATCATTCGAGAACATCTAAGTAGCACAGGGTTGCCTGGGCAGCAGGTCACCTATTGCCTGAGCAAATGTTCCTACTCACTCTGGGAAGTGTTGATTAGCTGGCTTATTTGGAAATCTTAAAGCAGAAAGGATTTCTTGAAGGAGCTGGAAGCTCATCTGATAATGAACTTGCACTGAGGGAAAATATGCACACTTTAGGAACTTCCATATCAGAATAGAAGGCACCTGCAGAACTCAGGTGCTTACAGGATTAAGCAGTTAAAGAAGGCAAGAACAGATGTACTTCTTCAGAACAAGAGTTCACCTTACCCAGTAACCTCTTCCCAAGAACATTCTTAAGCCTATGCCAGGAGAATGGAAGAGGGCAAGAACAAGCACAAGAATAGGGAAATAACAGCATTTTCACCATTTTTTCCCCGTATCTGTCTACTTCCTGCTCATGAGGATCTTTCAAACTTGACATACTTAGACTGCTTAGTAATCTCGAAAGGATATTTCTACTTCTTTTCACATTTTCCGTGAAAGAAAAAGCATATTTTCATCCAAAACAACCTTCAGCAAGAAGTTCAATAGAGTTAATACTTATTTTAACTAAAGCTATTTTCTTTTGTTTTGAAACTGGCACCTACTAAATTTTTGAAGAGCCTCTAGTTCCAAAACAGACAGTGAAGCATCGATTTCTGCAAAACCCTTCCATGTTTCTCAGGAGTGGAGTGCGAGAAGGCAGTCTGCATTGCCTCATGGGTTTGAGTACATGAGTATTCACGTAGAATAGTTTTAGGTGTGCAGAATTATCTGTGTTCAACTAGATAGTTTGGATCTTCCAGTACACATTGAGCAATAGGTTAAGAAGAATTCTCACAGATGTTAGCATCCAGACTTCATCATGGAATCTGTCACTGTGATTGTCACTATGGTGATCTTTCAGATATCCTAAAACTATTGGCCAGGCATCTTGATAAGATTTTGTAAGAACAAATCCAAGCACCAGTCAAAAAAGATTTGAGAACATTAAAAAATTACAATTTATATCTATCACTTGTTTTTCCCTCTATAACAGTATTGCAAAGATGGAATACTGAACAGAATGATCTCTAATCCAAATTACTTCAAACAAGCATATTAGTCATTGCATTAACATACGAAGAGTGATGCTGATGTGACTAGAACAGAGGGGACTGTTTTGTTTATGTGACAAGCAAGGATCCAAAATTTGCAAAACTAGTCAGCCTTAACTATAGACAGACAAGACCCTTTAAAGAATCTGAATGTGCTAAGACACTGTATGCCAGATTTGTACTAAAGGGATTCTAGATAATATGCAGCGTGAGACCTCAGTCCATATTTCATGTGCAGTCCAGACTCATTGCACACCTGGTGTATAACCTGTGGTGATGGTTCCCCCAGCCACATGTAGCATGAGAAACAGTTCTGAGGTGTTTGGCATGACACCTACTACACGTTGGCAGCTGCTAGCCATGGCTGCCTTTCAAACCCGGCATTAGGGTATGGGCACTGTGAGGGACTGTTGTTTTCTGCATAACTCAGAGCAACTGGCATTTCTAAACATGGATTGTTGAAATGTGCTAGTCATAACATTCTGTTCTCTTCTTCCCAACTTCATGAAGCACATGCTTAGTTCAGCCACTCTGTCTAAATGATTTTTACCACAGAGATCTGTGTCTTTTCCTCAGCTGTCTGTTAGTGGTACTGACCTGGTTCATGTGGCTTTGGACTTAAAAATCAGAATAACTATAACCAAATTCAAGGAAAGAGGAAAATGCAGGAAAATTGACTGCATTGTCTGTATTCCTGCAGAGTTCCTTTTACAGGATTTTAATGGCACTTGTAATTTCAGGCAACCAATTTATGAAATATTTATATAATGTTGACTAATAGCATAGTATAAAAATATTGACATAGTAATATTACCACTGCCTGAAGTCATGTAATCTGCAGTGAAAGACCTAGCAAATGGAGTGGTTGAACCTCAATAGGATTGTACAGACAGAAAAGGCATGGAGATAATGCCCTGAAAAGAAATATACTAACCAGTATCCTTTCAAAGTCGGGCTTCTTTCCACTCAGGTGTGCAAAGACTGAAATAAATATTATGTTCTCTGTAATTTTTAATACAAGTATAATTAGAAGAAAGAATCCTCCTAGTATTTTATTTTTAATAGGTATTTTGACATTGTTTTCCCAAGGCATATACAGTTGAACTGTTTGTACATTTGTTCGTTAGATCATACTTACTACATTTTCCATTATTGGTTAATTTTCAGTGAATTGGGAAGAGCAGCTGAGTCTCAAAAATAATGAAATTCCTGCAAGTTTCACAAAGAATGTTGGCTGGGTAAAAGAGAATGCTAGGAAAGGCGAAGACAGGCAGAATTCATCTGTTATACATCTTGTTTTGGCAGCAGAACACATGTACCTACTGGCCAGTCAGCCAAGCATACTGACTGGCAAAAAAAACCCATGCACATCTTTGGGTAGTCACAGCTAATGACTAATTTCATCTGTTCTTTGGTTCATGAAACAACCTACTCTTATAGCCGTATCTGCAGAAGTGCTGCAATACAAAAAATTGGTGAAATTGTCAGTAAAGAAACATTGGAGACATATGTTATTCTCTCCCGTCTGGCTGATTCAGCTTCACGTTACAAATAGCCTTCCAAATATGTGAGAGCTCCCGAAAGCCGTTTTATGTAGCATGACATCCTAACAAATACAGTGCTGAAATGCCACAGGCGTGTATTGAAATTTTGATATTCACAATTTTTAACAAGTGATAAACTAAGTCTAAGCATCACTGCAGAGTACAAACAACAGTCATCCTGCTCCTTTACTTGATGTGTTTGGAACACTGTGGAAACCTAGAAGAGAGAAGTACAAAAGAAAAAAATTGACAGAACAGCTGCCTTATGTTGGAAGTCGATCTCAAATCCATGTTCTGCTTCCATTGCTCCTACCCACCTCTACCCCATGACAGCACAGTGCCACCAAGTAATTGGACACATCAGGGACTGATCTGCTGAACATCAATTATTTTCTTGAGGGGACGCCTTTTAATAGGATGAAGTGCATTATTTGGATGATGACAGCAGAGAACCTGGGAGTTTTCATCTGGAAACAAAGGTGTAGAGGGAGTTTGCTCCTTTCAGGGGCAGCCCAGTATTAGCTGATGAAACAATGGCTCTGACATAATTTGGCATAATTATTTGCAGTATTTGGCCTGAGTACTTTGCTAAAAAGATGCATTGGAAAGATAAGGCTGCAGAAGACAAGCTAAGAAAATATATCTTGATCTTTGATCTGCAATCAGTCTAGAATGTGTGTCGCCTTATGTTTGCTCTGGAGGGGCTGAAGTGGCCCCTGAACTCTGAAGGGGCATTCAGCAAGGCAGACCATTTTACCAATATGCGAGAAAGAGGTTTATATGGAAAGAGTGTTTCTTTGATAGACAGGAAAAGACGAGTGAATACAAATTCACTAATTTCAATTGCAGCAGACAGGTGCAATGACTTTGGACCCATTTTTGTTATGGACCACAATTTGGCCCCATTGCTTCCTTAAAATTTGTTCTTGAAAGTGTATTGATTTGCTGTAAAACAACATAAAAATGTTCAGTGTGAAAAAAAAAATCCCAAAATATTAGCACTCATTTGGCCATATTGACTATTCACCTCTGGCTTAATATTTAATGTTGTGTATATAAATTCTAACACTGCAATAATAAATCCTGGCACTATAAATACACTGACTTGCAAGCCCTGACTTTTTAAAAGCACGGTTCTGTTCTGAGCTGGAACAATATGTTGTCCTTGGAAGCTTATTTTAAAACTTTTTTTTCAGTACAGCTTTTCTTTGCTCAACATTTTTTTCACCGGAATGTAATGCTGCTATTGACAGCGGCAGCAAGAGCAGAGAAAGGGTTTTTACACAGAAGGGTCTTTGTTTGTTTGTTTGTTTGTTTATACATATTAACATTACTGAATGTCTGCAATTTCATTTGAAGGATAAGAAGAGGTCTTCAGCTCCTGGCACAAACTTAGTACTAGAAAATTGTCATGATAGTATGTGCCCTTCATCTCTTACTCACTTTTCCTGCCTTTAATCAGACCCTGTTGTTACTGAGTAACTCTTTTTTTCTCTGGAAGGAAGGAAGGAAGGAAGGAAGGAAGGAAGGAAGGAAGGAAGGAAGGAAGGAAGGAAGGAAGGAAGGAAGGAAGGAAGGAAGGAAGGAAGGAAGGAAGGAAGGAAGGAAGGAAGGAAACCTGCTGTAAATTACTCGCCCTGCAGGGTTCTCAGATAGCTCAATTTCCCTTTAATTTCTTGTTACATCCCATTCCTTAAACCATACAGGGAATATGAAAGAAAAACATTTTTACAGAAAATCCTTTCTTACGTATTGCATGTATTGAGGAAGCCAGGGCCATGTATACCATAGAGGTCCCACATGCATACAGTCAACATGCCTCCAGCTGGAGAGTTCCTGCAAACCCCAGGGAAATATCACATGCATGTTAAGCAGGCAAGGAGTCCCTGAAGATTTCCTTTCCAGCTAGGAATTCTCCTTAACAAAAAGGGGGAGGGAAGGAGAAGTTCTGAATTATAAAGGCAGAATGGGAAGACCCTGAAGTGACAAAATGCTGAATTATTAATAGTGCACTTTCTAATTGTTCTTGAAGTTAGCAGTACTATTTGTAGCTAAACCAACTCAACGTTGCTGTTTTCCCCTCCTCTCCCTCCTTCCCGAGGGCTAAAAAAGGAGGGATCCTTGAATTTCTCTTATCAGTCCTGCTGCAGCTCCTGACGTTCAATGAGCCAGGACAGAGAATCAAATGCACACTAAAAGCTAAATGTTGCCAATTTTTATAGGTGTGCATTATGATCTCAATTCTGACACTAGATAGAGTCTCTCATTAAAGGTCACAGTAATTGCTGCTCTAGATCAGACCAATCTAACCTAGTGCCCTATTTTTCACAGTGGGTAGCTAGCATTTAGTGCTTCAGAGACAGTATCAAGAACACCAGTGCTCGACAATAATGGACTAAATTGTCCACGAGGAAAATATTTTTCTGACTTTAATAAGCTAGAAACTGGAAGACATCTGAATGCATGCCAATGTGCATATCATTTAAAGAGCATCACAATTATGCGTGATTTTATCCAGAATAACCTACAGTTCCAGTTTGAATAGGACTGAAGTCTTGATCACTGTGACATTAGACAGTAACAGCTCATTGCATATATTAAGTATGCAGTGTGTGAGGAAAAATTACATTTCATATTTTTTTGTTTCTATATCTGTTATGCTCTACATTAGTAGAACAGCTAATTAGGGACATTGACCTGGCCTGTCATTATTACACATGCCCTTATCATTTTGCATCTTGAAACCACGTTTACCCATCTAAATTAATTACTCCCAGCCTTTGAATCCCATGTTTCTATTTTCCAAATAATTTCTGTCATCTGGCTCTGAATTCCTTCCAGTTTTACTGTAACCTTTTGAGATGTGAAGATTAGAACTCATTGATTCGTGTAATGGCATTATACATGCTAACATGTTGTTTCCTTTTTGACCACCAATGCAGAATGAGCAAAGGTCAATTAATCTGACACCACTGCTTATCCTTCCAATCAATATTGTCTCATTGTTTCCTTATTCCCCCACATCTGCCTGTCTGTTGTTACACTTGGATTGTGGGGTCTCTCAGGCTGGAGACTATTTACTCTATGTAAAGCATGAGCACAGTAGAGGCCTGACCAGTGTCTGGAGATTCTGTTGTAGTACAAATAGTCAATATAAAAATGGCAAATAATAAAGGGTTCACATTGGTACCCTAGTTTAATTTTATCTTTTTATTACTTTTCCCAGAGTGACTTCAGTTAATTTAGAACCCGGTAGTGTGTATAAATCAAATTAATTACTGGAATATGCATTACTTAACATTTATCCTTATTGAATTTCATTTGCCATCAAGCTGTACATCTAACTTGTCAGATTCCCTGAATCTATTAAATACAAAGTCTAAGGAAAATCTTCTGTCTTGGGAAGTCTCCTTGTTGCAGGTAGCTAGAAGCTAGGAGAATATACCAGGGAAAGTGTTAATCTTTGCCTCTTCACTTATTATGTTCTTTTCCTATATGTTTGCTATCAGAAATAGGGTACTGGACAAAGCTAATTTATAATCTGACCCAGTATAGCTGTTCTTAGGTCTTTTTGCATTTCCCTGAGTTAGTTAGTGCTGGTACCTGTATCATATATGGGTTTTGCCATCGCATTGCTTCTTCCTTTAACATGAGCATTTTTAATCATATGTAAAAGGGAAAAAAATAAAAGACCAGGCAAA
Organism: Phaenicophaeus curvirostris; assembly: GCF_032191515.1. Lineage (NCBI taxonomy): Eukaryota > Metazoa > Chordata > Aves > Cuculiformes > Cuculidae > Phaenicophaeus > Phaenicophaeus curvirostris. Next base: position 20,489,308 of record NC_091392.1, read on the forward strand.
CTCACTTTTACTACTTTTTCCTTGACAAAAACTGAATGCCTTTCCTATCCCTTACCTGGTTTTTAATCTATGATAGCACTTTTCCTGCAAACTGATCATTATTTAGCTTCCCAGATTCTTCCCATGTGGGATTTAGCAAACACTTTGAAAATCAGATAAAATGTTTGGTATCTTTTTTTGTTTACTATTTTTTATATACACTGGGAACTCTTTTGAACAAAAAAAAATCATTATATTCGTGTTTAAAGTCAAGCTTGTTTATCTTCTTCACACCAAGAAGTTTTAGAAATTATATTTTAGTGACTGTTTCAACCAATGTACCTGTTATTCAAAGAAAACCTGTCAGTATTCAGTAATCAAGATCTTTCTCAAAGCAAAATAAGATAGATAAATTTAATTCTCTCAAATGCTCACACAAACTTTTGGTTTCAGAACTACAAAAGACACTAATGAAAAGTTGCAAATCTCCATTATAGCACTCGCACTCAGAATTCAGACACACACACAGCCCTGTGCTTAGGAGCTGTTACTCATCAGTCTATCAACGTGCCTTTGTTTCTGATAATACTTGATCTTTATTATTTTTTGAGGGCCAATCCTTTAGCTTTCCTGTAATGTTCTTTGTAATTGCTTCTGCCTGATATTATTGCAAACCAACCAATTAAATCTGAAGATGATTTCCTGTTTACATTTTAGCACAACTATTTATTTATGTTTCTCTATTTAGCTATTTGCTATTCAAACTTCATCTTACCATTCTGACTTTTCACCTCTTTTTATGCACAACATTTTTTGAGTTCCATATTCTGGAGGACATCTATTTGACTGGAGTAATCTTGAGAGCCTTGCCTGGTACCTGCACTACCCTCCCTTCCAAAACACAGGCACCTGAATTTTGACTGCTTTCCAGCACTGTACATTGTTCACTACTTATTATCTGTAGTTACTGCACATCCAGCGTGGCTTGAGAATCCCAGAATCACCTGCTGTCAATACACAAGAATGGGTTCAGCACTGAAGGTCCCTATGAGGAGGCTTTGCCTCATAACTGCTTGCTAATACACAATCATAGATATGCTCTTCATGCCTCTAATGCATTAGTCATGAAAGGTCTTTAAAGAAGCAGTATTGTGAAGGGTAATAACTCTCAGAACTGTGGTAGATTTAAAGAAACAGCTCTTTGTTTTAACCCCACTGGTTTCTGCCTGGAAGGGCTGTTTAAAAGTCCAAATATAGGGCAGCTTGAACTGCATCAGGAGGTTTCACCAAATTAACTAGATTTTCTATAAATTAGCATATTCTTACTCTGCAGGTTGTCCATTAACTGATTTATTAATTAGAACAAGGCAGAGCTCTAACTACTGTTACAAAGCAGAGTTTATTATAAGTGAAGATAATTAAATGGATAAGTATGATATCACTCAGATGACCACAACAACACTTCCCCAGAGCATTTCTTAGCTGGGCAGCTTAAATTAAAATGGCAAAGATAATTCTTTCTAGCCTAAAATTATATTTATTTTCAAGAAAATAAGCTTTTATGCAGGTCTAGGAAAAGGTGATTTGGAGCGCTGCTGACATTAAGCTGAAAATATTCCTGACTGCTGGAACTTTTCTTCATCTCCTGCTGTGCTGGCCACAGTTCTACTGGTTACATCTACACCAGCAAATTAAATGGGCCATGGATCATTCTGTGGACCTGAGGCCAGCTGGCACTGATCACTCATATCAGTCCATAATGCTAAGCCCTCGTCCCTCCTAGAACAGAAGTAGCCAAGTCCAAATGGCCTATTAGGAATGATCCCCCATCCCTGGTGACTCCCTAACTATGCCCAGGCACAGTTGGCACAGTCCAAAAACAAGTTAAGGATCATGCTAGCAATTAACAGTATAGTTAATCACAGAGATCTCTTGAACCTATGCCTGAACTGTTTATCTTCCCAGTACAAACAGAGCGATTGTGTTTCCAAGAGGACTGAATAAATGATACTTTCGATACGTACTCCCGGAATCAAAAACAATGCTTCATTCTCTCTGGAAAACAGAAAAGAATGACCAAAGCCAAGATGAAATTAACAACCTATCTAATGGTATGTCAACCAGCTAGCCTACCAACTTCTCAGAAGTTATATTTATAAACTGTAGCCAAAATCCCACAGGAGGGGAACTTGCAAAGCATTTATTTGCTGATTCCAAAAGCGTGTATTTTTTCCTACTGCTACCTGCAGAGATGAACCTAATTTCACACAGCAGTTCAGTGGCAAAGGCTGTCAACAAGTTGCAGGAATTACAGGTTTACTCTCAGAGAAGTAAATTACCAACCAGTTAGTTGTTGTGAAGGAAACCAGAGTTGAGGTTTGTTGTACCAAACTCCAAACTTATTTGCCCAGAATTTATATGCCTGTGAACTGCCAGTCCTAGTAGATGCAAAGTGAGCTGCCTCATAGAACTTTCTTTGTTTTCTGTGGGACTGCAAAAAGGGCTCTTAGACCTGATCAGAGTAGTCCTCTTCAGACTCATAACACATAAGTATACTTAAAAGCAAGTGACTGTAGATCATTTCTTACTGGAAAGAGAGAGAATGAAATAAAACCTACAGATTTCTCTTCATTCTGTGATGTTTCAAGAAGTTAAAGGAAGACCTTCGTAGTAAAGAGAAATAAAATACTTGATTACAAATGAAGCTGGATGGTAAAAACACTGAGGTGGGTCTTTTGGTTCCAGACTGGGAAAAGTGTAGAGCATCTTATGAAGTCTTAGAGAGGAGGAAGTCAATATACAGAAGAGATAATGACTAGGGCACTCATGTCTAAGACCATGCTATGAATCTGAGAGAGAAGGAATTTTATCTTGCTTGTCATGCCTCAAATGTATATCCTAACCACCAGACTATTAGCTTTCTCCCATTTGGCAAAAAATGTGTTCTTGTCAAAAAATCTTTTTTTCAGATATACTCCTCGAAGCAATAAATCTCTATCACAAAGTTAGACTGAATTGGCATTTTCCAGTCAGAAACAATCTTGCCCTGCTTTATTAATGGGTCTGCGTTATTTTAGGTTCTTTGAAGAATTTTACTGCGCAAAGTGCGTTGCAACAAATACTTTATTCTGAAACACTGAAAAAATTGATTATCTATGAATGTCAACAGAATCAATAACTAATTTCTTTAATGCTGTGCAGAATGAACATAATTAAAACAGTGAGGAGAACTCTTAGTTCTCTTTGTGTTCCCCAGGTGACAAACATTAACAAAGTCTGTGAAGAAAGACAGAGTAAAACATCTATGCTTTACACCTGAATGGCAGACGTATTTTCAAAATTATTCATGTTCCTTATTCAGACCTCTGAAGTATCTTCCAGTTTAATATTTTCTTTTCTTATTCAGTTCTACTTCCTCTGCAGGAACTATTTCTTAGATTTCCAACAAAATGATGTCCTTTGTTTCTGTGGAATATTAATGTTTGATATTCCCTCAGTACTAAACTTTCTTTAATGTTTATTTTATTCCAGGTGATATTCTACTGGAATATCCACATACTCAGACAGGAGATGTCCAAGAACTCACTGGGTAATTTCATAAGCAATACTATCCAATCATTAACAACCACAGTTTTTTTCCTTTTCTTTTAAAACCTGTTCATGCTAGATTTTCTCTGCGCATGCAAAAGGAGATATTTAACATTCCCTTCAGCGGAGGGAAAGATGAACCCCCAAAAAATTAATTCAAAAATGAAGAGAAGAGAGGTTTGTTTCTGCTACCTCAGGACTTTCCAGGGCTTTTTTAATAGAAAAAACTCATATACCTTAGAAGCCCAGGAATGAAAAATGAGTTAATTTCTAAGTTATTATTTAACTATTTCTGTGTCCATCAAACAGTAATTATGACATATTTGAGACAAGAAATATCAGTCCAAACGAAATTGTTCATATATTTCTCAATCATTTCCATCTTACAGAGCTAGCTATATTTAATTGACCACCATGATGATGCTGCAAAACCAAAAAAATGTAAATAGTTTCATTTGTTAAGGAAAGCAGTCTATTAATGTCTGCTTGCATGTGCATTTTTTTAACCTTGCCCTAATCAAGGGAAAATCTTAATAATAACTCATTCTAAAGCGCTAAAATACAAATAAAATAAAGACATTCCTAACTGAGAAAAAAATGTAAAAATGCTCCAGATAGATAGACATTTGTATTGCATATTTTCTAAAATTACTTTCTTAGCCATGTCAGTGATTTTTCAATAATTTAAATGCCCTCAGTAACAATGAAGTATTTTCTAGTTTTTGATCCGACAAACGAAGTCTGTCTTTTCTGTTGATAAGTTCCTGTTTTCATAATGGCTCAATATTTCAAGCTTGATGGCCCTGGAAGCTTTATAGGACAAGGAGTGTTTTAAAAATACTTTGTATATGCCAGCCATCATCATTAAATTGCATACCATTCATGTGTTGGTCTCTAATATGTCAACAGACTTAGAAGACATTCCATGAATGTTTAATAATTTTATGGTGATTCTTTCAAAACATGTAGCATTTTTGTGAGTTTCCATACTTTTTGTCATTATTAAAACTGATAACTTTCTTCAGCATATCTGCATTACATGCATTATATGACATTTCTGCTCCATATCTTCATCCAGTACAAAATGCTGCTGTTTGCAATACTGCAAACATTACCAATGTCATCATATTTTTATGCAAGTTATGCTGATAGATAATGACCTCAATTAAGCAAGCAAGGAAGCCTGAAAAGAATATTATGATTAGATTAATCATGGCAAATGAGAGGGCATCCCATGCCTAAATCAAATGTTTCTGCTTGTTCTGACAGAATCAAACATGAAAGTATTCCTGTCAATAAATATAATGAGTCTAGTGTATTGGCAGGCATGTTTTGATGGATAAGGTGTACAAGATCAAATCATATCAGTATCAGCTCAGTATTGTGACTCCAGTGGTGTCTGTTACCTGACAGAGAACAAAATAAATCCATTGGCAATAGATTTTGAAAGGGAAACCCAAGAAAAGTCAATACTTATTAGAATCTTATACTGTATAAAGATTTAGAACCCATATTTTATTATTAAAAAATGCGTATATGTATACTTCAAAGCTTATCCTCCTTTACACTTTATCTTTTCTTTTTTAGAATGTGTATGCTTATAGCTGTGATACATATAAAAATGTTTTTTAGAAAATCATCAGAGTCTAGGCCTCAGTGATTTCTCAGGGACTTATATTTACTTTTTTTTAATTAGTAGTCATTCTTCTTGCACTGGTATGATGGAAAAGGATATCTGAAAGTTTCCATTAGCATTATCTTTTATGCATTTTGGGAATAATCTAAGTCTTTAGTTTTTACCAGAACTTGAATTTTACTGAGGAAAGGCATATGGAAATATGCTGGTCTGTTTTGCCAGATCTTCATTCTTGCAAATATGACATAGTAAACAAGGTCTTTAATATCTGCTGGGCACCTGGCCAGTTTACTTCTTTCACTGCAATTACAGTTTTGGCAAGTTTCTGACACAACTGTGCAACCATGTTTATGTCTGGCATATAGTAATACATTACATAGGGTGAAATTATTATCAATGATCAGCACTTAAATAGCTCTTCAAAATACTCCATGAGCATTAAATTATTAATAAAAAGCACTTGCATTGGAAGCATAATGTCCTCACAGGAAAATCACAATGTACTGCTAGAAAGTTGTGCTGTAATTATATAGCACTCAGTGGTATTTTTTATTTGGTTTGAGCATCTGTTTTTCTGAACTATTCCAAAATATAGTCAACACTTACTAGCTTTATTTGCAAAGTAACTAATCAAGAATAATAAATTCCTTCTATTAAAAGTAATTAAGATTAAATTCTTAAAAAGCTGAAGCAAATGACAAAACTCCTACTAGCTTGAAATAGGGTAGATAGATTTCTTCTCTATGATTCTTTCTGAGTTTAGACCTGGAAAAAACACTGTCATCTCTTTCTGCCCATTTGTCACGAACTTCAGCCAGAAAATATATACATCAGACTTTCCTAGAAGACTACAACACCTGACAACTAGATTAATCAAGCTGTTTCTCTAATTTTTATATTCTCCAAACTCAAAATATTTTGTCTTATTTTTTAGGCTGCTTTAACATTCTCCATCTTCTTTCCGTAGTAATAGATGATATTTGCAGCATAAGGAAAAAATGTGAAAAACTTATATACATGTTCATATCTATATAAAACTTGCAAAACTGATGCTGAAAAATAGTATCGCAATTGCAAAGTTAGGCTTTCCAAACTTAAGTAATGCTATAAATAAGATTGACTATGCATTCATAATTCAGCTCACCATTATATATATAGTATAGGAGATCCTTAATTTTAGACAGCACAATATTTTTTCTACAAAACCAGAAGCTCAGCCCACAAGACAGACAGTGTTCACTTATTGAAGAGCTGTTTAATATTTTGCCTTTCCTTATTACTCTTCATGGTATCCTGTGCTGTTTACTGCTTGCCATTAAAATCCTTCTCAGTAAGTCATCCGTTTGCTCACAGGCTTTTCCACCATTATCACTGCAGGCATATTTGAAAGTTTGTTAATACTTATACACTTTGGTCCCAATATTGTGAGCTATAGAATAAGTAATAGTGTTACATATAAGGAATTAAGATACAAGAGATCAAAATGCTTTTTAATTTTGCTTGAGATATCCTGAGTGTTTAGAAGTATGCAGCCCTACACAGGGTTTTATGTGTTCAAAGACAACTTACCAACAATTTTGCAGAAAACTCATTCAAAAGAAAAAAGTTCAAAGCAGTGCTTTTGCAATATAAAGGAAATCTATCATATACTAAGAAGGTTATTCAGGTCCTAGTTTTTAAGACAAGACTTAATTGTATTTCTCATGGGGCAGCCTTTGAGCAGTCCCTGACCACACCTGATATGTACCTATCAACTTCAATAACAAATGACACAAGATCCTACAGGCAACAGCATCGTTCATTACATACCTTTCATTTCTAGCCTGCACACTAAATTAAAGCCTGAGGGAAAGCTACTTTAAGGGCTTTTTGGAAATCTCAGTTATGACAAATGCATTTGAAAATTATATACTAGACCAGTGAAGGTTATCTGAAAATACTGCTTTAGTCCATTTGTGAGTTTGACAGATGTGGTCTGAAACATTTCATTTACAATAACTATTACATTAACATTAAATGAAAAGTACTACTATTAGAATTAAATTTATATCATATTCCATATTAATAATCTAATTTCTGAAAACTTAACAAACTCGTGCTACTAATTAATTCAATTTCCTTAAAGATATATTGCTAACCGACTTTCCTTCACATGATCAGACATGTCATACAGTAAGATTAATTATTTGTCTAAACAAAGCAAAAGATTAGAATCTCATTTTACTTTAAATTCTAGGATCTAGTTTGGTACCAAGAGTTGGAAGGGAAACTGGGAAACCTCATTAAAACCTCCATAATCCTACCAAAGTTACTAGATAGCCCAGCAAAGCAAATTCTGCAAGAAATCACCTGTTTTAATAAGTTCCCTTATTTTATAGAGGATTAAAAAGACATAAAAATGTCTAAAGAATTATCATAAAAATCATAATAACACAGTAGTGCAACATTAGATATTAACCTAATTATCCAAGTTAATCTGATTTTGCATATATATGTATGGTTGCAGATGGAAAATTGATTTTTAGTGTCCATCAAGATAGAGCTCACATGACTTTTAACAAGTGGGAAAGTGGAACTTTTCACAATTCAAAGCTTAGAAAATATTGTGAAGATACATGTGCTGATCATATCTATCAGGAACCTTTCTTAAATTGCACTAAACTAGTTAAGGCACCACAGAAAGTCACTTAGTGGGACTATACCTAGTACTGTATAACAAAGCAGAAATCTGCTAGCATTTAAGGAGTTGGGGAACATGAGGTCCACTGACAGTTTGGTATCCTTCTACTCCTAAATCATATCCTCACTTCAAAGATGTTCCTCAGGATTTTGAGTGGTTTACAATACATTAATAAACCATAATTACCTTCTTCCTTGCAAAAGTAGAGTTTAGCCTATATATATTGCCTTATATTTAGTGGTCTAAAAAGTTCAAGGACCCCCAGCTATTGCCTTGGAATACAGGGAGACATCAAATTCATGAAAACATCCCAATATTGCCATAATTTCCCTCCCCTACTCCCATGTTTTAAAGCCTCTTTTACCTGCTCGGAGTGTCAGTAGTGGCCAGAAATGACAGTAAAGAGGAGGGACAGAGGGGAATAACAGTTCTCCTGATACATGGGTGATATAAAATATGTGTCAATTTAAAAATCAGTCTAAAAAGGCAATCGTAAAATGTTGCATGCATGCACCATCAAAGATCCTTATTTAGCATTTACAAATGAGTAGCAGAACAATCACCACTGGTATTTCCTCTATGGTTTCTGCATTTTGCCCTGCAATGTATTCACTATTACGTACAATATTTTCCCAACTGTCTATACAACAGATTATTGATTTTCTAATTATTAAACACTATTGTCAGTAAGGTTTGCAGAAATTATAAATGAGTCATCAAATACTCATGGGTCATCTTTTTGATATTAAATTTGTAATGCTAAAAATGTATTGCACAGACTAGTGGCATTTATGATAACCCAAAATTGTCTTTAACAATCTAGCTTTTTTGGTAAGTCATAACTTATTTTTTAATTTATCACAATGATTTCAGAAGACATTGCAAACTCCTCATAAATGCTACCACCAAGATCCTCAGTAGACCTGGGAGCAGCTCTGTGGAAAAAGACCATAGGGTCTGTTGAACAGCAAGCTAAGCATCAGCCCACAGTGTCCTGGCAGCAAAGGGGGACAACAGCCTCCTAGGCTGAGTTAGCAGGAGCAAAGCAAATACACAGAGGAAAGGGATTATCCTGCTCTCTTCAACACTTGTCAGACTATCAGACCATAGATGGAGTACAGCATCCAGTTTTGGCCAGAGAAGTTGCCTGGAGGGGTTGAAGGTCCCCCATCCCTGGAAACATCCAAAGTCAGATTGGACATGGATCTGAGCAACCTGTTCAGGTTGAAGATGCCCCTGCCCATTGCAAGGGGCTTGGACTAGATAACCTTTAAAGGTCCCTTCCAAACCAAACCATTCTATTATTCTATTATTCTATTATTCTATTATTCTATTATTCTAGACTACATAAGTTATATCGAGTGCTTCTAATGCTAATGGGCAAGTAAAACTCCGCCAAATTATGAATCCATTATGACAAATACGTGACTAAAATGATATCAATATCACTCAAGAGACAATATAACCCCAGCAAGCTGGAGCTCATACTGTATAACTCACTCTCAGAAGCCTATAGGATCTATCCAGTGGATCAATGCTTTCTCAGCTTCATCATTATTTTCTGCCAGAAATCCAAATATGTTAATCGTACTTCAAATAAGGTGCAGTACTAAGATGTTTTTCAGCCTCCTATGCACAGACTGCTCAGATTCTATAAGACATAAAAACCAAGGTTGCAGAAATGTCTATATATAGACATGGGCATATATATAAGTGTATATTTGGGCACATATATTTTCTTTCAAAGGACACACATTGGTGCTGCCTGCTCCAGCACACCTAAGCAGTTTCTCCCAGCTGCTCTCTCTATCTACCAGCAGACGCTATTAAATGATTAAATCTGCAGACAGCGCATTAAACAGTTTTCAATCAATAGTTTCAATGAAAGTATTTGCAGCTGTAGCAGTTACAGTTTGATTCTGTAAAACAATAGCAATGATATTTTCCTAAATGGTAGGTACTTAAACAATCACTCCTTCTGTATTTGCTGTTTCATTAAACCATCCTGTGACGCAAGATGGCTTGCAGACATGTTTTGTAATGTTTAGGCAAAACAGAAGAACAGTTGACAATTTCCTCCATAGTCTGAGAAATATTTTCGAGCCTGTATTATCAGTATCTAGCAGTGATGTATCATATTGCTCTTAAGCTTACTAGGAGAAAATTGTTCTCTGGCTGTGTTAACACTCTCAGATGACCACAGTCATCAACAGAAAGCAAGCACACATCATTAGCTTCCCTTTGCTACCCTGAATACTTGAGAAAACCGTGAACTGTTTTGGTCCCTGAGGTCAGATAGCAAAGACATAATCCCAAGAACTGATCTAAAGTTTTGCTTGCTTTGGTTTACATAGGATAATATTTTACTTACTAGTGCAAATTCTTACAACTTGTATAAGCTTTTTTGCCTTTTTTGTCTATAAGAGGGAATGAGAGTTCTTTCATTTGCTTTCAAACTAACAGATTTCTTTTTCCTTTTTGTATACTTGATACATAAAGAAATGTGAACCATGTAACCTTCTCTATGGCTTTTATCCTTTGTGAAGGTTACAATCATGAGATCTAGCATTGTAACTGCAGTAGAACATGATATGCTATTCAGCCGGGATTCTTGAAGTCAAGTTGTTTATGGTTCTCTTGTGCGGTTGTAGTTTCATGCCATAGGTCTGTTTATACCATTTTTGCTAAGCTGAAAGCAATTCTATAATTGCACCATAGGATTCAACATGAGACTTAGCAGTGCCATGAGTTGAGTCAGTGATATTAGCAAGCAGCCAAATTTCAGTACTGGCTCAAATTTTCTGGCATTTAGCGAGTATCCAGCTCAGGTTGCTATAAAAGATATAGCATAGAAAGGTTGTGTCTTCTTTTCAAATTTAGTTTATTAAAGCCATTACTTGCTCAGAACATTATGAGAATATAAACCTTTCTGACTAAAGCAGTTGTCTTTGTAATAAATTTGTAAAACCCTGATTTAGATACCTGAGAATCACAAATAGATTTTCTTATCTTTACTGAGATGGAAAAGGTATTTTGAAAATGGAGAAAAGTAAGATGCTTTCCCAAGTTCCCTAAGTATAATTTCTACTCTGTAGAATAAAAGGTTGCAAGAAACTTAGCCTGGATTTAACCCTTGGTTAAAATTTAAGCAATCATCACAGACTTTGATGGGAAATTGTCTCATAACTGTTCATTGTATAAAAACTTCTCCCTTTTTTCCTAATACCTTTGTATTACTACATGTTAGTGATTCCTACTGAGTATACTATCAGTTTCCACGTTAGCTTTTTCTTAATGCTTCAGTCAATCTAAAAACTTTGAGATTTCTCCTGATGAATGAAAAAGAAACACTACCACAGATCCTGTTACTGTTTCTCATGCAAGAAGTTCAAATCTCTGAAAGAACATTTAAACATCTTTAGCAGATTTAGGCACATACTACACATCTAGAAGTTTAGGAGGTAAAAAGGAAGTTTTGATGGAATTTTGAAGTCTTTAAAAGTAAAAGAAACTGATAAGAGATTGAGTGTATTGTGCATCAAAGTGGAGAGAGAATCAGACATTTTCCTGAACCTCCAACATACGTCAATCAATTAAGGGCCCAGTATGGTACAAAATGTTCATACATATAACAACAACCTTTCAACTATTCTTGGGTTGATTGCCTCACATTACATTGGCTGCTATGCTGACCATAGCTCTCCTGTGGGAAATCACAAAGTGCACATTAGTCAAAGTACAGCTTGAAGTACAGAGCAGTCTGTCTCTAGAAACAGAGTGGACAAGGGAAATAGAAAGGATTATCTAATTCTCTAATTTTGTTTAAATTGCCCCCCATTCCTTTTCCTCACTTCTGCCTTTCTTCCAAGTGCTATATCCTTTAAGAAAGCTTTTTCCTACACAGAAGCACACTTAAGAGTACATTACTAGCTCTGATAATTTTAAAATAAAAAGGTGGCATAAGGCAAAAAGGAAGAGGGGATGTAAAAAGCTAAATCTTTACATTCCAAAGTTAATGAGGCTACGGAAAGACACATTCAAAGCCATGCTTTTACATTTCTGAATGTATTTTTTTAAATGATACATACATATTCCAGGTAAAAGGTAAAAAACATTGATTTATAGCTTTTTGGGGAAAAAGAAAGTATCTGAAGCATTATTCCCATAGCATTTCATTACACAGCCATGTTGATAAATAGCTGGGCTTAATGCTCTTCGTGTACAGCACTGCCAAAAAGGAATACCACAGTGTTCTTTCCAGTCAAGTGTGATTTCACTCCATGAATGATATGTCCTGCAAGTGTGATGTATTTCCAAGTAGTTTACATGTAAACATACTTATCAACAAAGTGCCCCACAACAAACCGTGTTACAAACTGCTTAAAACCAGACAAATGGAATGGTACAGGCAGAGGCTGACACTGTTGAGGAGCATAGGCAGGAGGTTGGTGTGAGTTGGATTGTAGGGGGTATCTGAGTGCCACATCACATACCAAGCACGATTTTGCCATGATTACCAATTATTGTCAGTACTATTAATTGAGACTTTAGTAATTTTTCCCCCTTATTGGTTGACTACTCCCTTGTGCTCCTCAAAGAGTTTGAACTGACAACACTGATGTGCGATTTTTTTTACTGTTTGCAAGGCATGACTTAAATCACACACCATTACTTTTGTCAGTTTTGTTCCCTAAACATGGGCCTTTAGGTGAAGGTCATGCTTTAATGCTCTCCTCCCCACCCTGGTCAGCATCTGAGCACAAGCACTTGTGACCCTAGTTCCCCACAGGCCTTCAGGGAAAAGGAAAAGGGAAATGAGGAGGAGAGGCTTGTGGGTTGGAATCTAAATCTTAAACAGTTTTAATGAAACAGTAACAATAAAAAGGAAAATAATATTTATAAGAAAACTATAAAATATATACAAACATACAAAATTGAACTCCCCAATAACTATACATCACCACTGATGCTGCAGAGCAGAAGCGGGAAAGGTCCCAGGCTGGACTCAGTGACAGTCAGGAGCTGGATTAAGGAACTGTATTCATGAACTGGATTTGGGAACATGCATATCAGGATCAGGGGCAGATCCTCACTGAATGCCACCCATCAAAGAAGAGAGTTTGACCCTTGTGGTCCCTCAGCTTTGTACTAAGTATGGTATATATGGAATGGAATACTCTGTTGATCAACTTTGGGTCACCTGTCCTGTCCACTCCTCCCTGCAGGTATGACTCTTCTTCGCCTTTTTGACTTGCAGCATTCCACCAACTTAAGCATGACCTTGGTTTTTATAGTAATAAGTACAAGCAATGGACTTTCTGCACACCAGTACCCCATTAATTTACTATAAATATTAAAAATCATCACTTTTAGAGACAGAAAATGTCTGAAAAACATGTTGTTAACTTTCAGAAAATGAAATCGCTTAGCTGAAAATTTAGAAAAATGGTTCCGCTTTAGCTCAAGCTAGAACACTGAATTTCAGATGTTCTGGAGTATTTAAAACTGACAATCCAGAAAAGCACATCTGTATAGGTTCATTCAAAAATCTGATATGCATATATTTTATAATATTACAAATGTAACTCCATATAATTAACAATACCAAGCTCTATACTTCCAAATATTAAAACAAACTTCTTAAACAGAAGCTAATCATCAGAGTATCTTCTGTCATCTTGAGACACCTAGAAGAAGAATTTCTGTACTTACGATGGGCTGTGTGAGATGACTCCCACCCAAAAGTCGCTGCTTTGTAGTAGCATGAGAACTCCAGGCAAAGTATTGAAAATAACCAGAGAAATCCCACAAGAAATGTACATCTTTATTGTGATCAGTCTTAGAAACAACAACAGTCAACAACAAAGACATACAAAAGCCTAGATTTGTATTCATTGTGATTAGGATTAAATTTGAATTGGCTGTGTATTTACATACGAATGTAGTTGAAAGTGTAGAACCAAATTTGAGGAATACAAGAATCCTGTTGTTTTAATACCTGCAGAAACTCTGTGTAGTTTACATACCAAAATTAATTCAAGACACTTATCTAATATTAACGTAATCTATAACAACTTCGGTTAGCTAGAAGTTGCATATCTGGTTTAAGTTGATCACACAGACTCCCTCTGTGAAACAGAACACAAAAAATAAATCGGTATGTGCAGAAAGCAACCTATTTCACCTTAGACACATTTTATCTGAGAAAAATCACTATCCGAAGATTTTTTTTTTAGCTCTTAGCTACAGAGGAAAACTAGACAAATTGTGCAGATTAGGCATCAAACTCTTAGATGGCTGAAGATAAATGAGATGAAACTGCTCCTGTGTGTTTTATCTAGACAAGTCTCCTTCTAGTCAAGCAAAAAGTAAAAATCCTACCTTTAACACGTTTATATAAAGTGAGAGAGTGAATACATTAAACTCAGCTAGAATCTTATAATACAGTCTGTGAGAATGTGTAGATGAATTAGTCAGTGAGTGATAGGGGAATACTCACCTCTGCAGCAGAAATAAGAGCATCTTCCAAGGTCATGTCACTTCTCTACTGTAAATACTGGGATTGTTTTTATTAAAATAAGGGCAGGGCAAGCAGATCACACTTTTTTGAATGGATAACAATACAGCACCTTTATATTTCAAAAGTTAGAGGCATGCCAAAGTAGTTGGTGTTATGGGAAGAGGGAAATGAAGGCAATTCAATCAAAATAGAATTCAGACCCTCCAGAGGAACCAAAATAAGTCTATTTATAAGGTCAAAGACTCCATAAGAATAATATTTTTTCTGGGATATCAGTTTAGAGGGGTTCAAATACTCTTAATCTCAAACCATATATGCTATACTGTGTCTGCCTTTAGAGCTATTGAGGGGAAACTCAGTGGCCCACATACAGATCTACATCTTGGAGGAGCAGCTGAACGCTAAGCATCATTGTTTGTCACCCTTGTTTCACTACATCTGTGAAAAAGATGTAACTGCACTCTATTTGAACAAGTTTTCTAATTTCTATTTATTACAACAATTTAGAAAGAGATGGTTATAAAACACAATTTACAATTATTTTCATGAGGAATGAAGAAGATTGTTATCTGGAAAAGACTCTGCACATTGCACACAGCCAAAGAGTGATGTGAAGTCAGAATGTAAACAGACCTTATAAGGGGGCCACAGAGATTCTTCAGATTGGAAAAAAAGTATTGAATCCAATTGGAATGGCTGAACACTTCTGCCTATCCAAAAACAGCTCCACTACATGAGAATGTGGTGGAGAAAGGGGTAAGTTTTGCATTAGTTTTTGCTAGTGTCATAATATCCTGAAAGTGCCTACATGATAATACCCTGCATGAATGTAGACAGTGAGTTACAGAAATCAGACAGGAATAATAAAACAGCAACATAGATAAGGAACATTCCTTCGAACATAAAACCAAACCTTACAGTTACAAAAAAAGGCAGGAATTCTTTTGCCCTAAACTTAGCAGCATGGATCTTCTGACAAGACAAAACATTTACCTCTTACAAAAAAAAAGGGTCCTTGATGAAACCATGCTGGCTGCTACTAATCACCATCCTGTCCTCCATGTGCTTTAGCATAGCTTCTAAGAGGATCATAAAGAGAGAATAAAAAACAAAAGATGATAAAGCACAAACAGAGAAAAGGAAATTCTCAGGAATTTCCAGGGAAAGGCTTAAAAGGTTCAGTCAGCTTAGGTATTTTGATGATAACTCATTTGCCCAGTCTCCTGAAGATATTTACAGCATTTGTAACAGATTGGAGGTGATCCAGGAGTTGACATCTTACTCTGCATATTATCACACTATTCCTTGGAACTTCATACACATAAGTAAGGTATAAATAGATTTTAAAAACTCTTAATAAATAGCTCTCATAAGCTACATGGTATTTTGACCACTGGACAGGAAGATAGATCATTTTTTGCCTATCCTGTATACGATCAGTTTAAGGATGTTTGATTTTTAGCAGTTGCCCCAGAAGGCCTAGTATCACTGATCAAACATCACTGATGTTTGAAATCAACATCAGTTTATCTGGGTTGTTGTTTTGGGGTTTTTTTATGCAGGAGGCAGGTTTTACCAAGTTATTAAGTGTTCTACCTTCCACTAATCTACTGATTCAGCTGTGTGGAACTGGGTCAGAGGCTGCTTCAAGGTGTGGACTACCCCCTTTGCCCATTTATAGACAAAGTCAAGTAATAATGCATAGTCAATAAATGAAATAAAGGCATTTATATTGGAAACTGAGAAAAGGCTATATTATGACTGAGAAGTTACACTTTCTTCTGACAAATCATATTAGCTCAAATTAGCTGTTGAAAGGACCAAATGTTCCCAAGAATAGAACTTTTCTTTAATTTATGAATTCAAAGCATAAGAAACCATTCAATCCACAAGAAAACCTAAAAGTGAATTATTGGAATTAGCCACAGAAAACTGAAACAAATCACTTGCAAAATTTTATGTCAGATTTTGTCCTTGGTGTATCTCCAACTGAATATTTCAATATATGTATATAAACACATCTGAAAATGTATGTATTCAGATGTCAGAACCAGAGAGGGAGAACAGGTAAAATAACAGAACAATAAGTCAAATCTGAGCTGGGAAAGTTGCCTATCCATCTTCAAGTGGACTGTTGAGTCAGTATTTTAGATCTCCTATTAAGGCAAGATCTTTCTTCCATGCAGTAATTCAGGGGAAGAGTTAGGGAAATCTATAGACTTACTTTTGTAGGCAATAGCGGTAGAAAGGAAATACACATAGGAACTTTAACAGCAAAACTCAGAAATGATTGGCATTTGTAAAACTGACCCAAAACTGCAAAAAAAACCCCCACATATAGTCCATTAATAATGAAATTACATTCAGTTGCAAAAGGTTTCTATGGAAATCAAACGAGTGAGACTCGTGATGAAAATACATACTCCTGCTGCAAGGAATACTAGATTATCACATGGAATTCTGTTTTCATACAATTTGTCTGCTGACAAGATTATTTATACATGATTAAATCCTTACCAGAGTTTTGTGATATTGTGGCACAAGGAGCCAGTACAGTAATTATAGTTAATGCATGTGAATAAATGTGCAGTTTAAGCAGGCAAGAAAGATACGTAACGTCTTTGCATCTTTAAAATATTGGGCTATTTTCATTTTGCAATTGAAAAGTGGTGAAAAGAGTTAACTAACTCCAGCTTAGCATAAAGGCAAGGCAACTAAGCTGGAACATGCTAGAACTGGTGTAGCCACGTGCCAACATGAAGAGAAGTCATCAAGCTTTCTCATGATATATACTATTCCATACTTCAGCTATTGCATGAGGATAGCTTAGGCACATGCAGTTATGAGAAGGAACAGCAATTAAGTCTTAACATTGTGGTAGCTTTGAAGATTTCACTTCTTTGCAAAGAATGAGGAAAAAAAATTAAAAATCTTCTACAAACTAAAGGAGTTTTGAACAAGGACACCTGGTGATTAATTCTTCTCATAAACACCAATACCTACAGTCATAACTAGCCAGCTAAAAAGGTTTGAAAGTCCAATTAAAAAACAGTATCATGTTTGTTTTTCACGTCTGCCTGCAAATGGAGAGAACATAGTTTTATCCTTCCCCCATGTCACTCTTTTCCCTATAGCTTTTTCTTCTCTTCATTTCTTCCTTAAAAAAAAAAAAAGAAAACAAGAATAGAAGTGTCCTACATTTTTCTGAAGGAATATGTGTTTTCAGGTAGTGAGTAGCTTACAGTCTCAGAGGGTGAGATCTGAGGAACCATATTTAGCTGAACATAATTTATGCCACCAGAAGAGGAGCTGTAAGGAGAACCTCTGACACCTTTCCTTCACTTGTGGTCTCGGGAGAAATGAGAGTAAGATAATGCATTCCATCTGAGGTATAGACACTCTTTTCTATGTTTTGAAAATGGAGTATTAGAATCAAGGTTTCTTCTCCATTCTCAGCTGTTTCACGAAAGGTTAGTTTGCAGTAGGACATATTAGATGGAGAGCCCTTTTTCTTCTCTTGCGAGCACCGTAGAGTTACTCTTATTTAGCTAAGGATAGCTTTAAAATGTTGCTACAGCCTCTTCATAAAACAAAGAATTTTCATATAAAAATATACCAGAATGTCAACAGTTTTCTCTGAAGCATCTCTTACTAAATTCACATTAAATATTATTATATACTAAGCAGAACAAGAATTCCAGTTCCTAAAAATAGTTTTAGAGGTTCAAAAATCTTCTTGTCTGCCTTTTAGTACCACTTAAGAATGCAGAATTTACTTCTTTATTTCTCTCTTTTTCTTTTCCTCCAGAAAAAAAAATAATAACAACTAAATACCTCTGACAGTAAAAACATCTCATCAGGTAATTTTGAGTATAAAAAAGCTCTATGATAATGCTGCTCTATCAAAATCTGTGTTCTGATGTTAATAAGCTCTATCTGGACTGAAACATTTGAGCAAATAATCACATTTGCAATGGGAACATCAGTCTTCAGTGGAGTCTAGAAGAATTTTAGATGCTAGCAGTGTATGGTAACTGTAAATTATGCAGTGACCAGTTTGAGCAATCCATGGTGCTCAGTTTGAGTTCTCTCTAAAATATACTTGTATCGTCCCACTAGGAACTTGACCCATTCACAAACATATGTCCCCAATAGGTGCATGCCCTGTTGCAGGATGCTTGTTTTGGAGACTCACCCCCCACTATATTTTTTAAACAGAAATCGAGGCACCTCACAGGCTGTACAACAGACACACTCTTCATATCTGCAGAAACAAAAGTGAATGCATCAATTTCTGCTAAAATATTTTAAATAGCACAGACATTTCCTCATTTGATCACTTTCTTGTTTTGTTTTGGTGGGGGTTTTTTTGGTTTGGTTTGTTGTTTTGTTTTTTTTTTAACTTCCAAGATGGGTTATTTTTCTTTGGTAGTAGAGGAAAGGTTTCATTCTTCTTGGGTGATATTTGAAAATAATACAAGCTGTACAACAGATGCTGCTCCTATTTGGATGTTGAAAACATGAAGTAATTTAATAGAGCAATTGAGTTATCGCTATCAAACTGACTTTCTGGCTTTTCTAAAATAAGGATCTGGGGACCAAAATTTTGAGCCTTGCACAAAGTTGCCTTGGGAAGATGTTGATTTTGCAGACAGTAATGCAGAAGGACTCTAGACGAAATGTGCTGCTCGCCTTTCTGGAACACTGGTGCTGTGTCCCCTTCCCTTTTCCTGAGATTTTACCTGAAGTTAGAACTCTTCTCTGCTCTGCTCTAGAGCCACTTTAAGAAAAATGAAAGCATATAAATCACAAAAAGTCCTACAACGTCACACTTAAAATCATACATAATACATGACATATCAATTGTTAGAGCTGACAGAATGTATAGAGAGTTATAGCTACATGTGACATGTTCAAAGCTACATACTACATGTATTTTCAATGAGCATACACACAAGGTGAATTCCATGGAGTCTCCTACAGTAAGACAGAGAGTAAAAATAAACTTCCATTTTGTCTAGAGGCATCCAGATGCAAAGACTAAACTTAGTTGACTGTCAAGTTGATCAGAGAAAACGTGATAAGCCATCAGAATAAATCTACACACCCACGCACACACACACCAGTCAAGTGAGATATTGTTTTTTATCAAAAGAAAATGTTATTTGGGTGGTTGGTATTCTGGCCATGAGACATTAAATCTTAGCATCCAACCTACCTTCACTTCAAGCTGTTGTACAAGTATAGATACACACTGTATATATTAATCTGATGTGGACACTGCTTTACATAGAAATAATATTGCATAAGTATCTACTTAAAATCATCACAAGCTGGTGATGATTATATTCTTCCAGAATAAACATGGGTAGCATTTACAAAAGGTTTTAAAAATTGGAGATTTTTTCTAAATGTAAGACAACTGTTGGAATCCTTCTTCAGCTTGCCTATGTGCAAGTTTCCCCCAAGTATACCTGCGTTTGGAAAGATGAATCCACAAGCTCAAAACACCTTTTTAAAAGCATAAAAGTCAGTATTTTATTGCTAAAAAAAGCAGGAAAGGGATGCTTTCAGACACACATGAAAACTTTTATTTCTTGATTGAAAAAAATACATATGTCAGCAGGAAACCACTATGTGCTGGAAAATTGTCATCCATTTCTACTCTGCATACATGATGATACTTGAACTACTGTGGTAAGTTACTTTTACTGAAACATATTAATAGACCAAAATAAAAAAGATATATTCTCCCTCTGCAATACTGTGTTTGACTCAGTTCTATTTTTTTTCCTAATTGAGTATGTTATTAAATATAAAACCTATCCTTATAACTTCAAAATACATCACTCTTTATGAAAGAAACTTATTTTTATAATTGTCCAAACATACACCTAGATTTTTATACAGAGATGTCAAAGTATTTCAGTAAATTCCTCAACGAGAACTTTCTTGCCACAAATGAGAAGGGAAAGGCACAAATCTGGCTCTTGGCATTTGCTGTATACCAAGATAAAGAGAGTTTGGCTGACTGGGAAACGTGGCTACCTGTTTTGAGGGAATGTCATCACTAACAGGAGAATGGGAGAACATGAACTGGAGAAAATCATGAGAAATGGTACATAGAAATTGAGAATAAAGGACTCCAGGGGAAGTAAGTGCCCTATGAGAAAGGTCTCAGAGATGGAATAAATGTCATATCACACAATAAATGGACTTCTGGGATGCAAAGTTTTTACTGTAATGATCAGCAGTATGAATGTTTTTACAATGTGTCCCAAATGAGGGAAAATATTTAGATGCTCCTTGCCAGCACAAAGGATGAAGCTTGCAAAAGAAGAGGAATATGTTCCAAACTTTCTTCGGAGAGGGAGTTAACTGCTCCTCTCTCCTTCACCACCATTTCCTTATTTTGCCTTGTGAGAATGCAATGCACCGAAACGTGTCTACTTAAGTTATATGGAATTTCTTTCCCTATAAACTCATTTGATCAGTGGATCAGTTAACCAGCTGATACTAATTTATTGATAAGCTTTCAGATGTGCTCTGAAGCATATATTTGGAATTTAAGTCTTTCTTAAAAAATAAATATAAAGGCCAATATGTAAAGGTGAATAAAAATAGTAGTTCTTAACTCTTCTTAATTTCACAGAAGAGCTAAAATTCTTCACAAAAAAAAAAAAAAAAGAGTTGATAGAATTACATGTAGTTTACCGAGGACAGAGAAGGAAGTGTCTTACCCAGAACGATGGAGCAAATCACTTATGAGCAGGGAACTGAGTTTTGTCTCTAAAATCCAAGCACATAACTGAAAAGAATGCTCACACTACACATGTAATAAAAGATTTCCTTTTCAACTAATGGATTTGCTTAAGAAAAATTTTAGGACAACATTTTAATTCTGTAGTTTAGAAATCACTTCCAAAAAAAAATATGTCTTACGTTACAGACATATTGGAGCATTCAATATTTATAGAAACTGTAAGACTTACAGTAGTGCAATAGTGTAAAAGTCACTTGTACTGTTTATGGCCAAAGAGAGACAATCTTATTAAAAGATAATAAAAGAGCAGATTAATAGCATGACTTGGCATGTAAACCCTACCACATTAAGAAAAACAAAACAAAACAAACTACAAAAAACTAAACAAGACAAAGGAGTAATTGTATGTTGGAACATGTAGCTGTGCATTTGTCAGTCCTTATTTTTGTTTTCAGGTGAAACTATGGGCTGGCGTGTTCAAACAATATGGAAAAGAAGTCAGATGTGGAAAAAAGGGTGGTTCTAGGTGTCTTGAGTCTTATCAAGAAGATAGGGAAATATTCAGAGTGGCAGTCTGACCTTATTAAAGAGGTGAGTGCTGTATATTAAGTCCACAGAGGGCTTTCTGAATGTAGCACATCTGCCAGTCTTTTCAAGTTTCCCTTGAAGCCTTTTCTAACAGCTGTTTTCCCTTGGCACCACCTTCTGTCCTCCATTCTCACATTCCTCCATCTCTTTTTTGTTTTGCCGTCTGGTCTCAGCTTTTCAGCAAAGCCCACTACCCTTGGAAAAGGTAGCCCAGAAGCTGATAATTTCTGAAAATTCTTCTAATTTGAGAACATATGCTGACATAAATTAGACTCTTTAAAAAAAGAAAAATAGTTAGAAAAAGCTATTCAATTAATAAGAAATAAATTCATACAGGAATCATAACATGCTGCTGAAAGGTAAAGTGTTTAAGAGTTTGGAAGCGTCAAGTAAATTGTATTATTCACTTGTTTCCACATAAATGAAACACTATGTCCCTTACAAGACAGCCATTCACATGAGCCTGGGAAGAGAGGTGGGATGCAAAAACAATGACACCAATGCACTCCCACAGAACACAGTGGATGTTTTTTTCCCTTTATAAATAATTATCTTGTCTGTTTTCCTTAATATGTACATGTCTTCTATGAAAACACTGAATTCACTTCATAGTCCATCCAGTACTAAATATTTTTACCATTTTCCTCACTTAAATACACACTACATGTGACAGATATATAGTCGTTTTCATGATTTGAGGGAAGCAGTAAACCTTTGCCATCCTTCTTTTCTTCCCTTGTAAGACTGTTTTTCTTTTTTGCCTCTGGTCACACTCAGATCCTCTTACAGTCAGGGATAATTTACATAGATTTATTCCAAGCATTCATAAGTACTCCCAATTATTCTTCTACAGAATAGGTAAGCAGAAGTGATTATAAGTGATAGTTAAACCTGCAATATTACAAGTAACATGTGACCACACTGAAGGGGTCAATACATAAAAATATATAAATATTAAACTAAACTATGTACAAAGTCATCTATTACACTACTATTTACTGAATTTATTTTCAAATTTCAGTGTCAAAAAGAAAGAATTATGGAGCTTTTTTAAAGTATTTTAAGCAGACAGAGTTTGTATTGCTAACAAAACAAGGTTTTTACAGAAATATCACGTGGTCAGTTGATTAATAAAGAAAAAAAATGTTATAACAACTGCTCTGGAATGGTATTGCACAAAGAGGCATCATCTTAGTCTGTGTAGTCAGGCTCTCCTTTTTTTTGCTGGCCCAGGTAGCCAAGTATTCTGGGTAGTTTTTCAGGACAGGTTTTTGTAATTCTTCTCTGTCCCCTTAACAACTTTATTTTCTTCTTAGAAAGAATGGGTCAAGTAAAGGAAAGCACATACCTGGAATGTCATAATATGCATTTGATAACCACTAATTAATAAAGAGAAATCACCAGGAATAAAGGTACTCAGAGAACATATGACACCCTCAGAACTAAATAAGCAATAGTCAGTACCCTGTTACTCATCATCTCATATTATAACAGTAATTATATTAATCTGCAAGTAAGAACTATGCAGTACATCCCTTTCCCATCAGCCAAATTGTTGCATTTAGGTCTTAATAATGCTAAGAACAAGAGATGTTAAACTTTGATGTTTAAACTTTTAGGGGAGCAATTTAGCCACAAAATGTTTTATAAATATATCTTCTCTCCCCAGTGCTGGAATAAAAGTAAAGACTGTTCTGGCTGGTGCAGTTTCAGAAAAAGAGACATTGCTTTTCTAAGCTGAGAAGCCAACTGTCATGCCTTGATACAGGTGCCAAACTGGGAATGTGAGTGGGAGATGACTTCAGGCGGTACTAAACTTAACTACCCTTGTATGTCAAAACAAGATGCAAGTGTTGCTTGATATATTTTTTTATGTAGTCTTGTGGAAGAAAGGGAAGTGGAATAGAGGGTTTTGAATGATCGCATCTGAATTCAGTTTGATTTAATCAAATATGAGGAATCTTGCAAATATATACTAATTAACTGTCAGAAAATACCATGAAGTTGGCATGTGTTACCATATCTGGCAGCTTTCTTAGAAATGAAAACACATGCAGAAAAATTGAATTTTGACGTAGATATTGCTTGACAACTAGAAAATATTTTTAACATTGAATTGGAACATATTTGGTATATAAATTATCAAGAGACAATAAATAGGGAACCTTCCCCCCACCCAGATTATCTTTATGAGCAATTTCACACTTTAATAGTTTAGCTTCCAGTACAATCAATACTGGCTTCCTTTCTCTTTGCTGCAACAGTAACTGTTTTATCTTCAAGGTATAATAGAGGAAAAAGTCTTGCACAGAACAGAAAGCTTTTCACAGAAATGAGCATGATTTGATGTATTGATATATGTTGTATAACAAAATTACACTACCTTAATGGACTTTGCATTTAGATATTTAATAACCATTCCATCAAGGAAATGGATTCACTGGGAGATTTTTCCAATACATATTTTGGATATGTTGATAAAGCTAACATGCTTGCTAATATGATGCAATATACAGCATTTTGCTATTGATCAAAGCATTCATTAGCTTTCTGGTTTTATTACCAACAAGACATGGTTATGCTTAATGGATGTTTCTGTATTTTCCCTACAGCTACATATTCACATATTTAAAAAGAACTAACTGCCTTTCTCTTAAACCAGATAATGCCCGAATTAATTCTCTACACTGACACCTCTGCATTTAAGATCTGGCTTTGGCTCAAATTGTAGAAAGTATCATTTAGACCATATGGCTTGATAGTCATACCATAATTAAGTAAATGGTCCGGGAGCATTTTATTAGACTGGTAACTGTTTCTACATTCTTTTGAGAGTTTATCAGGTCATTACATACAACATGGCAAAAAGCAGTGTTAGCATAGAGAAAAGAATGGGACAAGAAGAGAAGTGAGAAGTTGTGTAGAAGACCCACTTTCACAGAGATGGTCAGAGCAGCCTCCTTTGTTCGTTCTCTTTTGTTCCTACACAAGGGAAATCTTTCTCTTTCCCTGCTGTAAGTCTAAAGACAGTCCTATAGGGATGGTGAATTACTGTCTTGCTATCCTAAAACAAGGAAAACCTTTCTCCCTTAAATGTGAGTAGTGAAAATTCCCTATTTTGAGAATTTTAGTGAGAGACAGAGATATTTTGTTTCCTCCTTTCTCTGCCACTGCTCAGGAAATTTCAGCCAGAGTAAGGAAAGCGTGGCACTGTTATCTACCTCCACAACTCTCTGGGTGCTCATTCTCCCAACATCAATTCAGTCTAAAATCACTACACAATCATACCTTCCTTAACACATATAAATAGATGTGAGCTTTCGCCTTTAGCACCAAAGCAAAACCAGAAATTTAAAAGCCATGTGAAACACTCAGATTTTGAGTACTCCTGGTTTAAGAGTAAGATTGAAACAGATGGTTCTCTGTTCCCTAGTCATTCTTATTACAATTAATCATGTGTACTGATGTACAGTTGAACATCTTTATGCCATCTCAGACAGCTGGCATAACTGCACTTTATGAACATATTCTGAGTAGTACAGGAAGTTCTTATGAGATGAAGTATGACAAAAAGTGTGAAGGTATTTGAAAATGACACAATGTCAAAGAGAAACAGTATATGCAGTTTACCTTGATGTAAGCATGAGGATAGTTCAGGAAGTATCCTAATGATGATAATACTTTATATTTGAGGAATGTGAACAGGCATGCATAGCCAGAATTGAAGAAGCTGAATTAAGATAATCTTCACACATTCAGGTTCCCATGAACCTGTTTATGACAGTTTTGAAGTTTAGACACTGCATTTTTAATAGATCTATCAAAGCCAAGCATCTCCATAGACCAAATTTATGTTGAGTATTGTCCATGTCTTTGAAATGCAAGTTTTTTACCCTCATTACTCAAATAGATTCCTTTAGTCAGTTTGGTTTTGAAAACAGTGAGGAAAACCAGAACTTTTCAACAGCAATATTGAAGTACAATCTTCGGAGAATACATCACATGACAAAACAAACGTGTTCTGTCTACATTATTAGCTCTCCAACTTTCTTGTACTTCCTGGAGTATTTCTATTCCTTTCATAATTTTATCTTCCTTAGTAGTATTCAACTACTCTGAAGAAGGCTGAAAGTTCTTTAATTCTGCAGACTACCTTCTTTCATATATAACTTAATCAGAAATGTAACGCCACAAGTTAGCAGCCTATGTCAACTTCCACTTTTTAGATAGGTGAGAACTCATGAGATCAAAAGCAGCCCTTTAATATACTACTAACTCTTACTTTCAGGAACTTTCTAAGTTGTTTAATTAATTAGAATTAAAATTTCCCCAAGCTGAAAAGTGAAAGAAAACAATTCCTTCCATATATCATCTTTTTAATAATCAACTAAGTTAACAAGAGCTCTGCCCTCTGCATCTGACCCCAGTGACAGAATAGCACTCCCAGAGGGGAAGCATCATCAGTTTGTATTCACCTGAATCACAAATAATTAAGAAGGTGAGCAGAGGAATCAAAGGGAATAAAAGAACAAGTAAGGTAAAGTCCCAGCTGGAGGAAGGAAGCAGAGATGGATCTGTTCACATCCATCAAGAAGACACTAAATCTGAGGTGTTTCACTGGAGAGAATTAAACCTTCGGATTTTTAGTACTGGTAAAAGAATAATATCAGTCAGAATGAAAGGCCTTATTTACAAAGTTTGCTTGTACATTAGTCAGATTAAGTTTTTCAAACGTTATATCAAATTTAAGACCAAATATAAGATAACCTGAAGAGAACACTCTAGAGCAAGTTATTGATCCAAAGCTCAGGGAATTTACAGCAAAGTTTTAGGGACTTACCATGTGGCAACCCCACATGGGCTGCAATGGTGGATGTAGTGTTGTCTGACTGGTATATTTAGGTTACCAGTTATTTCAGGAGAAGGAGTTGCTACAGACACCAGAGCAGAGATACCCTGCAGCCAGTAGTGAAGACTATGGTGAGGCAGGCTGTGACCCTGCAGCCTCTGGAGATTAGCAGTGGAACAGATATCCACCTGCAGCCCCTGGAGGACCCCACATCAGAACAGTTTAAATGAACTGTCCTAGCTGTGTTCCCTCCCATCTTCTTGTGCACTTCTGCACCTGCAAAACATTGGAAGCTGAAAAAGTCCTTGAACTCCTAGCAAAGCCATAGACATAAGTGTATTTCCCACATTTTTCTCACATTAAATCTAAAAACCAGCAGCTTCTGGGAAAAAATTAATTGTATTCCAGCCAAGCATAAACTTTACCTAACAACAACTGAAAACGATACGTGTTATCAATATCATTCTCACACTAAGTCCTAAACCCTGCACCATGCCAGCTACTAAGATGAAAATTAGCTCTATCCTAACTGAAAACAGGGCAGCAGGGAAGACTCAATATTGGAATTGTACTCAGAATTCAGTCCATGGAAATAACAGGTCAATAGCAGACATTCAATGTTGTGACTTTCTTTGACAGAAAAGATTAATTTCAAGAGAACTTAAAGAAACTGGCATACATTATTGGTGTTCAGAAAAAAATCACTTGGTACGTTTATAGGTTGCAATTATCAAGAGAAAACCAAATTTACATTTCAAGATGATTTCTTCTATTACCTCTAAACATTATAAATTTTTATTGCTGTTTATTCAGCTAGATGTTTATCTCTTTTCAGTAGGAAAACTTTTTTTTTATATAAGCTTTATAAATGTTTTGTAATCCCAGCAATCATTTCCTTCCATTTTTTTTATTTCTGAAGATTTTGCCTACAGTGTCAAAATATTCAGTAAGTGTAATATGATTCCTGCCCTAAAATTTGTTTTGTAAATATTTTTGAATTTTATTATCATATGCAAAATGTAGAACTCTAGCTGTTTAACAATTATTTTTATTGCTGTTTAGCAATTATATATTTTGGAAACACCTTTAGATTTCTCTGCTAAATTTTAAATTTCAATGCTAGGTCTGCACTTATTGTTTTCCTGATAGTTTCCTGATTTCAGTAATTTTTAGAAATTAAATTTCTTATGTGTTACATAATTCCAAGCAAGTAAATGGATATTAATTTTCAGGACCAAAATCAACAGTTAGTAAAATCTGTCCTGAATATTTGAAGTCTTAAGTCATCATAAGATAAATAGCTTTACTGATATAGTCAAATGGAAGTTGAGAGAAGAGCAGAGTTAAATGGAAAAGCGTACAAGTGATTTTAAATAGCACTCTAGAACTTAATTTAGAAAGCTTCTGGTTTTTTTGTTATTACCCTTTTTATCATCCTCAGATTTACTTCCTGCTTCCTTCAATCTGGGAATGCAACCTTTTCTAAAGAAAGCTCATCACAAGCAACAATCAGGTTGTTTGAACAATCAAGCTATTGTTGGTCTACAGCTTGTGTTCTAATTCAAGATATGCTCACATGATGGTACCATAATTAAAAACAGAAAGGAGACAGTGCAAAAACCACATGCAGTCATACTATAAAACATGTCTTCAGTAGCTAGTGAAGAGTCACATGGTTATAATCACAGCAAATTAATAAGAATCTAAAAATAGTTGTGTTCATTTCCTGTGCATTGCACATTGCACATCACTGATAATTATTTTCACACTATATTGCAGGTCACTGATAAATTAGCTATAAACATTCTGTCCTCTTGAATAGATTAGTTTATCATTAGCTACATGAATGCTTTCTACGTGACTTTTAATTAGGAGTTAAGAAAACTATACTCGTGAATTATCACATCTAACCCAATGTGTATAATAAGTGTTATAAAATAATTACCAAAGAAATCCATCCTTGCTGTATATTCCTTTAATGCAATTAATTGATCTTTCACTGTATTTCCTTGTAAAAAGAAAGACAGTGTGCATTTTATTCTTGTAGAT
Source organism: Phaenicophaeus curvirostris (assembly GCF_032191515.1). Taxonomy (NCBI): domain Eukaryota; kingdom Metazoa; phylum Chordata; class Aves; order Cuculiformes; family Cuculidae; genus Phaenicophaeus; species Phaenicophaeus curvirostris. The sequence continues at coordinate 20,517,960 of NC_091392.1, forward strand.
CATATTCTGAACAAAGAATGTAAACAAAACAATAGCAAAACAAACCCTTTTCTAAGTCATTCCCCTTGTAACAACTGAAAGATCCTTTAAAGTACTAAAGCTAGGATATATATTAAAATATAAAGCTTGAAGTGTTCTTCCCAAAGTGTAATAAATTCAGTAAAAACACTTACTGTAACCAAAATGGGTTGAAAATTCATGTGAAATCTGGAAGGATAGTTGTACCTGTCACCTTCATGTTGTTTTACTCACATTCCCAGTAGCAACTCTCACAATTAGATAGTATGTGGCTTCCTCTTTACCACTGAGGAATGACCATTAACCAGGCTATCGTTACTACTGTGTTTTAATCTTCCTGACTGCCCTCACTAAAAAGGTAATTTTTTCTTCAGAAGATTTAGGTGATTCTCAAAGTGTGTTATAGTGATACACTTTGAAGGAAGTAGCATGAAAATTCTGCCTATCAAGGAGTATACATGTTTGCTGTGTGTACATTTCTGGTGTGAGATCTAACAGAATTCTGTTGCTTTTTCATGATTGTAGAATGGAAAGAAAATGTCTCATTCAACAGAATTGTCCTATAGCATTTCTCTCAAGTTTTTCCACTAGTCTGAGGTCTACCTGTCTTAAGGGAAATGACTTTTAATTTCCAGGGGACCAGAGATAATTGGATTAATAGATGTTTTTCTCCAACCAAGTTATTATCTGTTCCTTTGCTGCAAACAGTACCAGGGTGCATCAAAACCACAGGCCTACCAGCATGTGTTCTTTTCTGGGTTGCTCTTTTAACATCTGATTCATGGTTGCAAGAGGGCAAGGCCATTTTCAACTTATAACTGTGGTATTAAATTTTCATTTGTAAAATAAGTTATTCATATGGGTTATCTGAGCTGATAACTGAGTTAAGATTAAAGATTTTCAGAGTCTAACGAGATTAGAGTTTTGATAGCAAACCAAAACACTCTTCAGATAAGTGTCTCTGTGCAAATCACCAGACTCTTCTTATAATTAACAAAATTGCCACTCCTTTAATATTTTTTTCTATCAGGAACAAGTTAAGCATCTCAGAATAGCGGCAAACTTTGCATGGCATGGAAATACATTGCAGTTTAAAATGGAATTTAAGGATTGATCATATAAACCCTGTGACTTTCCTTTAACTCAAAAAAGCATACTGATAAAAATAAAGAGGAAAGGGAACTAAAGATCTCCTCTCAACATTGCCTGACACAAAAATTGTTTTAAGCAGGTGAGTTATTTACCTAAAAATTTACCTAGCAAATTGAAGATAAGATGATAAGAGGTGAGGCATGGGCTTGGCACTTGAAAACCCTATGACTATAACCTATTTCCCAGTGACCAGTTAATGGAAATGTAAACCTGGAGCTGGAAAAAAATGGGTTTCAAATTAACAAAAAGAACAAGGACATCATATCTAACAAGCATAAATGGCACCATTATATGGCAGTACGTTCAGCTGTAACATACAGCTGCAGAACAGTGAAGAAAGAGCAAAGGTATAAAAGCATGCTAGCAAACGTTTAAAATTACTCCAGAGTGATCCTAGAGTGGGAAAGAAGAAACTGCTAAAAAAGAAATGTGTTTTTTTTCAGTGGAGGACCAGCAACCTTAGAACAAAAGGAGCAGGGGAATCCTGAGCATAACAAGAAGATAAGGGGTATAAAGAATTATATATGGGGTATATAGTAATTTTAATTGTACTTTTATTCCTTGGGGGTTTTTTTTGCAATAGTTACATCTAGACTGATAATTACTCTTTAATGACATTGCTAAGATTTCATTTTTGCTGACATTAAATTATTGCTTTATAGGTAGGCATGCTCTTTCTTTGCCCATAAACAAGATTTTGAGAGTAATGGTGTACACAGGATCTTTTTGAAGCAATATACTTATTCATATTATGTAACTTTATTCAAGGACATATTAGAAAAGCCTCTGTCTCAAGCTTTTTTTGAGCTGACACACCATATTATGGATGTTGATATATTTAGTCATATCATAGCAACACATGAGATTCTACCTCAGACGAAATGTGGGCACTTCTGTGGATAACTGCCAATTCTGTCTGCCTTCAAAATGATACCTCTTTAAAATAAGTGTTTTACAGAGATTGTGTACCATGTTATTTGTTGTCAAGAGGTATGTACATTTGTATGGTATATTTCAGTCCAAAATACTCACCAAGTTACCTGCAGAGGAAGTCACCAGAAAACACTCAAATCTTGTTTGAATGGTGCTGTCTAAAAATATTTTATTCTTCCTGCTCCTTAAACAAAGTAAAGAAAGTAAACTTTTGTCATAGCCATGTCTTTCATTATTCTTTGAAAGCATTGCAAAAATGCTGAGTAAGATTTGTTTCTGAAGGATACAAGCTCAGTATCTTGTAATCAGATCAATGGAGCTCATTGCAGTATCTAATGATTAGGAAAACAGCCTTCAAGTAGCTTTAGCTTTATAATAAGAAGCAACATTACATTATGTGTATATGACTGCAACACAGGTCCTAAACAATCCTTAATGTGCAGTAAGTGACAGGTCAACTCCTTTTTTGGAAGAAAAGAACTTCCATACCAACTGTTCCATTGTGCAAGAATGGGAGTAGAGGGTAAAATAATTCTATTTCTGCTCCTCCTAGGAAAAAAATACAAATAACAATTTTTAGTGTGATTTCTGTTTCATGAATTGTGTTCCACTGGATTGAAATGTGAATCCTGCAATGCTCTAACCCCCATAATGAAATTAATCACAGAATAAAATTAAGAAAATAATCAGGCTGAAGTTCAAGAAGCCAGACACACAGCTGGACACCTACTTACTCTCTTTTATCAGTAGGAAGCATATTCTCAGTCTTCATCAAAATCACTACTGATGTCTTTTACAGAGTGCCCAGAAAAAAAAGCACATCTGAGGAATAGAAACCGTCTGCAAATTTTTAATTAAAATATGTTTTCCAGGAGTCTCTGCTCTGCATGCAGCAAAAACAGTAACACATGGAAGGAAATGTCCCTCTAGCCAGAGCAGATCTATATTTAAATCATACAAAACCTTTATACTTGACAGGCAAAAAAGTAATGAGTTTGTGTGTGTGTGCACATGTACGCAGCTTGTTTTGCTGGACTACTGCAACTCTTAAAGTGCATGTTCAGTGCTACTTTTGTTTGAATTAACATTTTTAAATCACTAACTTAGAGGACTGGTGAAAAATGAAAACATAATAATTTCCACCTCGATAAAATAACCTAGAGATATAGTTGAAACATTTTAACTTCTTTAAAGTGTGTCAGTGTGGTCTTGGTATCAGCCCTCAGTTCTCAAATACATCATTAAAACCCTAAAATTATTTCATTCCTAAGACATTACAGAAATATGTTCTGGGCATTCTATTATCAATATGGGATCCAGTGAGTGGAAAAGCATTCATGGTAATTGCCATGGTTGTTTTGCTCATAACTTATTTGAAAACTTATCACAAGACATTGTTGATAGTAAGTATTCTGCAAAACTAAACATGATGGCCTAAATCAAAAATGAGTGAGGGTATTCAATGATCAAAAAAAATTCTAAGGTTTACTGTTGTTATTTACAGTGGTCTGAGAGCTAGTAACTTACTCCCAATTTGTGTTTCCAGGTCCTCAGTTGAAAGAATACTATCTCCATCCACTCTCAGTTCCACACATCTTACCTATTTCCCTTGTTTGATCAAAGGAGTCAATACCTCACCTTTCAGTCCTTTACATATCTGTATGACACAGAACCTTCAGTCTAGTACAGGCCTATCCAGTTGCCTATGCATGGCCTTTAGACCAAGGTAGACCAGAAAATGAGATGCACTGAACACTGTTTGATTTGCCCAGCCTAAGAAGCAGCATGGTGTCCAACTCAGAAAACCCTCTAATAAAATAATGTATATATTTAACCACAGCTGTCCTGGCAAAATGCATGATTTCCTGAGGACAGTGGCAGTTGCAGCAGTTACAGATTAGGTGGAGGGAAGGAAAATGGAATGGGTGCTATTGCATCAGGAAAGGAGAACACAGGGAATGTTGAATTTGAAGTAGGAAGAGGAGAGAAAAGGTGAAGAGTCTTACGGAAAAAAAAAAAAGGAGCAGTACTGCAAGAAGAGAGATACTGCAGCAGAAAGGGAGTATACCAGCCATGCTTGTGGTCTGCTCTTCCCTCCAGGAAGAGAAAGCAATATCTTTATTTTGTTGATTTTTCACTTTGCAAAAGAAAAAAAAAAATTTTTAAGTCTTCCCAAAGGTTTTGGAGCCCCAGGTCTAATTTGTATTAATATTAGCATCTCTATTCTAAAGTTTTAGGTGTAGAATATATACAGTTCAGACTGTGCTTCAGGACTTTAATCTCCAACTCTACTTATGCTGCACAGGTGAAATACCCTTGATTTAAAAATTTCACAACTCCCAAGGTTCAGTAAGGAGGTAGCAGCATGTGTATGATGAAAGAGTGCTCTCTAGTCTCTTGCAAATAGCAAACAGGAAAATATAGCCTATGGAAAATTTAAGAAGAACAAAGGCCCTTAAACAGCTTGAAAGTTTGTGAGTGGCCTTATGTTCATGCAGCAGAATCCAAAAGTAGTAGTTCTCACCATAAACCAATGCAATATGTCACTGTAAACAACAGGAACTCTATTTTCCATGCTATTTCTCTCTTTCGTGAGTTCAGCAAAATTCCTTGTGCAGTTGCAGTGTGAGCCATGTAATATATATGACCCACATTATACCAGCTCAGGAAAAAAGGTTCCAATCATGATAAAGTCATAAGTATTAGATGACAAAGCATTTTTAGCAATAGGCAAAAGTAAGTACAATAAGCTCGTCAACTGCAGTTAGTGTATCCTCACTGCTAATTAAGATAAACTTTTTGCAGTGTGGACTCTGCCATTCAGCTCATCATTGTACCTGTAATATTTGTTAGCATCTAATTTATTTCACCAGCACTATACAGTCACAGTAAGTAATGCAGACTGACTGAAGCTTTTTGCTTTTCTCTATTTCTCCTCCCCCTGAAAATTTCTATTAATAACTTTTTCAACATCAGGACAATTAAAGCAAACATTCTGAATGGTGCTTCAGATTTCTTTTTCTCCTCCAGAACAATTGCCTGTTTTGTAAAAATGCAAACAAATCAATGATTTCTACAGGGTTTACATTTTTTTTAACAGCAAATTGAGCTCAGGAATAGTTTTGACTAATCAGTGGAACTGAACATCAGAGGTCATACATAGTTCCTTTGCCAAAAAAATAAATGCTGCCAGCCAACCATGGAATAATTTTTCATCAGTAAGAATCTACTTGCTAATTCAAATTCTAACTGTCCAATAAATTAGGGTGTCATTAAATGTGAACACAAACCTCCTATGGAATTTCCATCATGTCTGACATGAAATTAAAATAGAAACTGTTTAAGCCAAATACAAAGGGAGAATTTCTTATTCCCAAAAATGTGATGATAAATTCTCTCCTCACTATCAATCAAATATAAAACCTCAGAAACAAAAGATTATATTTTAAAATATACTATTAAAGAATTTTATCCTGTGTAGATGAAAAAAAAATCCTGATCACTTTAAGGTGTCAGGAAGAACTCTCTACTATCAAACCCTCAGAGATATCTTCTCCAGACTGAGAGTAGCTGTGGAGATAGGTAGCTGGGTTTCTAATGCCAGAGAAGACTAAGTGACGATTCATGTCTATAAGGAAAATATGGAATACTTTGTTGGTTATCTAGATAAGGGTGAAATGTGTTGTGGGTGACTGTGGATACCAACAACAAAGGGAAAGATAAAACTGAAGACAGTTAGATACAATTTGAATTAGACTTTCCATGGTAACATTCTTTGGTTTTACACAACACAGTCCTTAGGACTAGGCAAGAGGCTACATGGGTGTTTAGCTCATAAAATATTACAGGAGTAGATACAGTAGAAGTCAGAGACAATTCTGCAATAGAAAATAAATTTTCTAGAAAATAGAAAACACCAAGAGATTAGGTTATTGTTAATGTCAAAGGATATATGTAGGCAAAAAAAAAGAAAATATTGGAAATGTTATGGAAGACTGAGCACGGACAATCAAATATGATGTTATAGATACCAGTCTTCACCAAAGAAGCCTCTGAGCTTCCAAATATCACAAGGTGGGAGAGGGACTGTCTTGGTCTTATATTTTTCCCTTAAATATCTGCTGGTCATCACAGGAGACAGGTTTCTGACCTAGAAAGACTTCTCACCTCACCACAGCAAACATCCTTGTTTCATTACTTGTTTTTTTCTATAGTGGTTTAGACAGAAACTCATTTCACCATCCGAGAATTAAATTAATCTTGGACTCTAAAGTTATACATCTTTAGTGCCTGGTTTGTTCAATGGGATGTGTAATCAAAGTGGTTGTATTAGGAATACCTTGCTATTTTGTCAGGGATCCAGCATAGTAATAAGAGTGAAACCAATAGTTACTTATGTAAATACAATGCAGATGGTTCTCTATTGATGAACAACATCTTTCAGAGAATAATGAGTTTGTATGGTGCCAATTAATGTTCAGCACATGCTGTTCCCTTTGTCAACATTTCATGTTCTCCAGAGGAAACTGAATGGAAGTTATCTTATGGTAGGTGACCATTGTACGAACACAAAAAAACAAGCACATGGTATCCATATGGACCACTTACAGTGTTTTGTGAAATCTATTCCTCATTCTGGTTTACATACGTATGAAACCAAGTATACTGTACAGGCACTGGGGAGAGATCAATAGTAAAATTCTAGTCCTTTCTATTAAAATCAGAATAAATATTCATTTTACATTTGTGTGTCTTTGATTTGTTTGGTTTTGAGAATATTACAAAACCCAATATCCTGTGCATCTCTCAGTGGAATTAAAGAGCAAGCATGCTCCCCTATATAAACTGGAAGTTGATATCCAAGATCCTATAAAAAGCCTCACTGGTTCAACTTTTCAAAGCTCATTAATTTTATTATGATAAATACTGAACGTTAAGTTCTCAAAATAAACTTATGTAGCTAAACTAAATCAAGTAGAGCTGGTAGAGACCTGCAAGAGCATTTTCTCTGTTCCCTTGTTTAAAGGACCATCTGTACCATTTGCAAGTGTAGACAAGATATAGACTTACTAATCCAGGACAAAAATAAGGTTTTTAAGTTTGCTTTGCCTCTGAAATCTCCTAATTTGTTTCAATTATCCTGTTTTTTTAAGTGTTAATCTAAGTTCAAGTTACTTCTCTATTTCGTTTTAATTGTGAAAATAGCAATGTCTTTGACTACATACTTTTAATAATGATCCTATTTACACAAAAATCAGGGTATCAGGGTAATGCATATAAAATGTATTATATGTGGCTGAGAAAATAGCCCTTATCTTGGATAAAATCCTTCTCCAAAGTACAATTTTCTATTGGAATTCCAAATAAGTAAGTACTATATGCCCCATAAATTCATCTTATGTGAAGAAGGAAAAAAATAATCAAGTTGTAAGTGGCAGCATTAGTGTGTTTAAGTACCCCAAGTATTGCTTCTGAGAAGGGTGCTAATGAAACTCAGTATTCCAGGCTCTGATACTGAATCATAGAATCATAGAATCATTAGGTTGGAAAAGACCTTAGAGATCATCAACTCCAATTGTAGCTGTCTACTACTAAACTATGTCCCTGAGCACCTAATCTACCCACCTTTTAAACACCTCCAGGGATAGTTTCTCAACCACCTCCCTGGGCAGCCTGTTCCAGTGCTTAATAAGCCTTTCTGTGAAGAATTTTTTCCTAATGTCCAATCTAAACTTCCTCTGATGCAGCTTGACACCATTTTCTCTTGTTCTATCACCTATCTCTTGGGAGAAGAGACCAACATCCACCTCTCTGCGTCCTTCTTTTAGGTAGATGAAGAGAGCAATAAGGTGTCCCCCCTCAGCCTCCTCTTCTCTGGACTAAACAACCCCAGTTCCCTCAGCCGCTCCTCATAAGTCTCGTTTTCCAGCCCCTTCACCTGTTTTGTTGCTCTTCTCAGGACACATTCCAGGGCCTCAATGTCTTTCTTACAGCAAGGGGCCCAAAATCCCTCCAACCAGTTTTGGGTTCTGCAGCTGTAACCTTGGCCAGGTTAACCTAACCTGAAAGGTAGCTTAAGACACATCAGCGGAAGTGGTTTAGTTCAGGCAAAAAGTGTACCTCTACAGGAATACATTGAATGCCCTCTAGTCACCAGTCCAATGGAGCAGACCAGAGGGAGCCTGAAGTTAAGCAAAGCATGAAATGTGTATTTGTAACACTGTTCCTTATCACCATTTCATTCTGCACATCTATTCCTAGCAGTCTGCACTACTTGTTAAAATAGACATAGGCTTAAATTACCTACTTTATATAAAGTTCTTGTAAATTCAACAAATTGAAATGTCCTTTGTGAGAATGCACATTCTCTTCACTTTCTAAAGGAAAGGCATTCATCTTTTAAAGTAGAAGTTTACAAAACATAATATTTGATCATCTGTGGCTTGATAGAAAAGTTTGTTCGTAAGTTTGCTTAAAACTGTTCAAGAAGTTTTAAAAAATTTCCCTCTCTATATAATTTTGTCACACTGACACATGGGAGTTCAAAAGTCAAATTGGCATTCAAATTGCAAAAAAAAAAAAATCAAATCTTCAATATCAAAATATCAAAATATCAAAATAAAATCCTTCAGAGATGGAGAAAGAAGGATGTGACCTCACATCAGAAGACTCATAGTCAAATAGCAGGGAAGGTCTGGGCAAGTACGAGGTTTCACCAAAAAACATAAACAAAAACTAGGCTGTGCCTGTAACTCTTTTTATTTAACAAATTTAACCAATCAGCTATGATCACCTTCAAAACAATTCCCTTCTGAGTTGACATTCAGCTGCATATGATGCTGCCAATGTTCAAGACATTTTTTCTGAGAGGCTGTTGAGGATCTTCATCATTTTTGCTTTCACCTCTTCTACCAACAAAAAATGAGTTCCTTTGAGCACCAATATGATCTTTGGGATCACTTCACCAAAGCCTCAGTCAATAACTGAAAAGTTTCCATCATGGATTTCTTCAGTTTCACAAGAAACTTGATGTTAATTCACTGTTCAGTCTTGTACACTATTTTATGACTGAGGGTAAGAAAACATCTATATTTGAAAACACATTCCACTCATACTGAGTGAAGTGACAGAGTTGAGCCTTGTCTCACTGCGGCAGGTTTGAACATGTTCTGTAACCATCTCTTTATCTCTCCTCTCCCACTCTTCTTTCCCAAGCCACAGGGGTAGTCTTAGGTTTTTTGTGTCAGTCCTCATATACCTATATATCCTATTACTTAGTAATAGGATCTAACCTGTTGTAGAGGTTGAAGTTTGCGACTGTCTTCACACTATCACTCCAAATGCCATCCTTATACAAACAAATAAGCAGTTTTAAAGAACAGGCATTCTCATCCTGTTTCCCACATCTGCTGAATAAAAATGACCTTCACTTGAAAATTCCCAACTATTGCATTGACTTACAAGAAAAATCAGCCTACTTTTGCTATAGGCCTCAAGTGTCAGCTTTGAGTCTGACATTCACATCACTGTGCAGCAATGGGGAAAGAAAAGCAAGCTTTGTTGACTGAATTGTCTTCTAGGTTATAGAACAGTTTTCTCTTACAAAAAAAATTATGCTGTGTTGTATTATTTCCTAAGGAGGCAGTAATTGCAGGTTATGATGGTCTGTTTCATTCCTGTATATTTAACATCTATTCACTCAACTTATAGAAATAGTCAGGTAAATAACTAGTCCAAGAACAGAAACAATAAAACAAGGAAGCAAACAAAGAAAACACTCCAAGTGTCATTAATTGCTTGGTTTGCCTTTTAGTGCACAACGCTGAAATGCAAAGTTCTTCCCAAACACTCTCTTTGAAATGAGTTGGTCTTGTCATTTGGATTTGGTATTTTTCTTTAATGCTGCTGCTAAGTCATCCATAAGCAGCATAAAATCTGTTACGCTCACATTCTTCAACTTGTGTGTTTGTTGTCCACTTCACTTCAAACATGGGAAGTTGCTACCCAACAGCACACTCAGAGCTTCATTTAGGCAATTTCCAACAAATACTGTCTGGAGTACACCACCTGTTGCCACTTCTGCTTCTATTACTCTCCTGCAAATATTGCCTTTGGTGCCAGGAATAAGACAAAACAAAAGATAACAAAACACATGGTGCAAGATAGGGATGTCTGTAGTTGATGTTCTCCAATTGTATTTTTGTCTTCACTCTTGCACATCACCTCTGTTCTGTTCACATCAGCCCTAATTTACATTTTGCAAGTTTATGTAAGCTACAGCCTCTTTCTTTAAGTAGTCATATCCAAACATATGTATTAGCTCCCTATGTATATCACTTTAAAAGCAAAGTGCAGACAGCAAACCAGCTGATCTGCTGGAATAGGACAGAAAATTATACCTTCACAGTGATTCATAGTCTCTTGTTGTTCATATCCCTAAGGATTCATTATACTGCCTGAAAACAGCCACTTTCCCTTACTTTGTGTGTTTCTTTACCTGTTTAGCAGATGGGTAAATATGTGGATATCATTGAACTAAGTAAAATGATGAGTCTGCAAGAGAAGGGAATTTCTGTATACATAATTTTGTCTGTTTCTAGTTATCTTGCGGTAATTATATGATGAAGGTGTTGATAAATTTGCTGTATGATTCAAGAGCATGATGGACCACAGACCACCTTCTAGGGGACCCTTGGATGAACCTTGCCTGGTTCACCACCCTGAAGAAATCATTTTGTGCCTTCTGTGCTTCTGTAGCAAGCACTGCTGCACAATCTTTGTAATCAGCTTCCCCAAGGAGATTGCTACATTTGGCCAGGCAACAGTACACCCTTGCAGGCCAGGGACTAGAACTAACCTATTTCCTACTGTGGCATCCTCCCCAGAATTCCAGTGTCTTTACTGGCACTTTTTAAGGATCAAATATAGAAAGTCTATATTTTGAGCTTATTTTATTTTGCCCTGGTCCTCACAGTGAAAAACTGCAATTCCTTTTGACTTTCAGGTCAGCACTAAATAACAGCATCAAAGTTGAAGTGAAATTTGTTGCTCTGCCCTCACTGTTTTCTCTGCATTAATGCCTTAGAGAAGAATGCAGAGTTTTATTTTCACTTGTTTTTGCTGACACAGGATTCTTTCATCACTAATTTTTTTGAGGCTAAATGTTTCTCTTTGCTCTACCACACATGGAAGAACAAATTAATCCTCTTGACTCACTGTGGTGAGACATGCTTTGTGCAGAAAAAAAAAAGTTACATTTGGCCCAGTTCATAGAGGCTTTGTCCATCTGAGGTCTCCGGGTCTTTTCCTAAACTATCCTGATTGCACCATGTTGGGAGAAGGAGTACATAGATGCCCATTCACCAAGATATTTATTTTAAAAGTAGCAGAAATTACCTTAGGCTCTGTGGCTATATACTAGTAACCAGTCCATAGCTCATAAACATCCTTGCTGTTTAAATATGAACACAGTTTTGCCTCATGACAACCACCACTCTTTCAAATTATGCTTGGACGTTGCTTGGATGCGCTGTACATGCCAGGGAGTATTCCTAAAAATGTGTGACTGCTGTTTTTGGGAAAGAGTAAAATCTGTGCATGTGAAACAGGACACAATCTCAGAGCCAAAAAATAGTCCCTGGCCTGCTTTATTTAGGAACAGTCAATAGGTCAGCTTAATCTTAAAACAGTCTGTTGATCTGTAAGCTACTCAAGATCCTTACCCCAAGAGGAGGAGAAGGTCCCTAGAAAATTCAGCTGTGTCAGCCCTGCAGATGACCTCTTCTAGAAGACAGTAACACAGAAAGCCAGAATAGGTAGACTCTTCCAAGGCACAAGCTGGTGCTGGAGGACACAGAAGAGCTGCTGATGGTGTAGTCAAGAAATCTTGGTCACATTAAGAGTTCACAGCCTCTGTACAGAGAATTATCCTGAACTAGAAACCTCCTGACACTTAGTGTCATAGAACAAAGAAAGTACAATCTGGAACTCTGAGTTTACTAGATGACAGTGAAGCTCCAACAGCAATATTTTACGAGAAACAGAAATTGCACCCAAGAGGTAAAGGTTTATACCAACAGTTGTTGCTTACTGACAGTTAGCTGGGATAGCACACTTCCCAGTATAACAGAACCAAACTCAATTAGCCTCAACAGTGCTGATGCAAGAATGTAGCTGGAAAATTTTCAGTCCCTGGCTATTTTTGTTCTAATTCACACAACACATTTACAATGTCTTGATAATCAAATGTGGAATTTTATGCAGCTGTTACAAACTATATGTGCCTGTCAGCTGCATAACCTTTATACGCGGTTGGACTCACTGTCATCTGCAGAGCCACTAACTTTCCGATTTAAAAATCCATTGATCTATAAGTATTTAAACTCTATGAGCAGACTTTTTTAGTCAAAAACAATACAACATGAGGTAGTGTGAACATTTTAATAAAAAAGGTATAATTGCTTTTCTGTGTTACTTGGGTGAGTTTCTAGCTGAGACACTCTAAGAATATGAAAACTCTCTTGGATTTATTGTTGGATCTTACTTTATTCCTCTGCAGGTTTGGGCAAATAGATTGATTATACTGCTTAGCAGCTTCTCTAGTTAAAAATAACCCAGTATTTCCTTTAGAGGCAACTCCTTAGAAAATCCTCATACAATACTGTAATCTTCAGTACTTACTCATTTTCAGTTCATTTGCAGTCTATGAATAACAAAACAAACAAACGAAAAAAAACAACCCAGAAGTACAATGATCTTGAGTACATGTATCTGGCACATCAAAATTCAGTTACATGTAAGTGACTATATGAAGTACCCTTTAGTCTTGTTTCTCCTTGTGGATCTAAAGAGTATACCTATTGCTTTGCCTGTGCTCAGGTTCTCAGGAAATAAATTCAGGAGTTCTATGAAGGCAATTGGTACAAGAGACAGAAAAAGTATCTTTACAGATGCATTCTATTGATTTTCTAACTAACCATTTTCTAGCCTTATGGATCTAATCATTATCACATTTATTACTGATTTATACAGCATGATCATAGTAATAAATATGCAGAAGAACTTTCTTCTGTGTTCAGCAGTTACAGTGTGTGGTATTAAGTACATCCTTGCGTAAACAAAATACTAAATATTCTTGCTTAAAATCCATCTTGGCCCTTTTCTACAGTTGAGCATCTTGCTGCCAAAGAATAATGATAATAGTAAACATACAGAAAGGTAAGACTACACAATTGCACGTAAACGGGTATGGATTTTGAGCAGAACGTGTTGAAAGACAATGGATTCACTTTGCTACACTATATGATTTGCAATTCTGGAAAGTAACTTTCCAAAAAGATGACGTATTTCTTGGAAAATATTCATATAGTCTTACAACAAAAAAATTTAACTGTTAATTGAAGAAAACTATATCAACATTTCCTTTAGGAGTATGACTTATATGTACATTTGGGTTACAATTTTAAGGGAGACATCCTTCCAAATCTCTTCCAGGCTGGAATTCCAAAATGTTCATGAAGATCCAGAGACTTCTAAGAGAAAATGTGTTTTGCGTTTCCTGCACAAAATTAGAAACTTGACAGGGCATAATTGACAGAGTGTGACTGGCACAAAGCTTGTGTCTCTGAAAAGAACTTACTATATCATATGTAGCAGATTGTCCCCTCCTTCAGGAGGGAAATGATTTACTTGCCTTCACAAAGTTTTCTAGCTCCATCCAAAAACTATTGACGTTACTTTAACCACTGCTCTTACTTGAGGATAACAGAAACTTCATTTTCTGGAAGCAAGATACTTCTCCTCTCCGTTCTAAGTTTAATTGTAGTTGTTCTGCTTATCACATTTCCCTCACCTGCATTTCTTTCCTCTCCCCTGGTAATAATCTGCCAGTATTTTTATCCATGCCAATGATATATACTTGCAGTTTGTTTTCCTAGGACGAGCTGTACTCATAGCGAAAGGGTTCTACATTCCCCAGTCTTCTTTCCTCTACACCACACCAGGTGGGATTCCTTTTTTTGAATATGAGTAAGAGCATCAGGAGAGGTCTGGTTTGGATCTTACTAGATACCAATATGTTCTTCATCTCTCTAACAAAAGAAGATCAACTTATACATAGAAGAATTTCAGTTTCCTGTAGATTTATTATAGTCATATATTTCTCACAAGAAACCCATGCTTTTGACTAAGCATAGAGTTCTCATCTGTGGCCATCTTCAGCCAGCAGACCCTATAAAAAGAATATTTGCTACAGAAGGACAGAAGACTTATATTCATTACCTAGCAGACTTAGCAATAATAATTTTGTCCGATTTCTGTTCCTACAAGTCCCAGCTTTTCCTCCATGCAATATCTCAGTGAGCATTTGTTTAGATATTGGCTCCCAGCTTTGTGCCATGAACGGTCCTTGTTGCCATAAATCTGTGTTTTACTCACATATATCATTATTTTAACTTGCTAGGATCTGGAGGCCAACCTTTGACTTTCACCACCAGTTCCATCCCAAAACTGAAAAGAAGGCTTCACAATTTCAGGTGAAATTCAACTTCTGAACAAAAATATAAAGGAAATTTGATATGCTGGTCATGTGTTTTAAAGTGAAACGAAGTCAAATCTACAGCTAGATTGCACGTATTAGTCTGAAAATATTGTCTGCATTTAGGTGACTTGAGCTGTTGCTCAAGATAGGACAATGCAAACATAGTGAGAGTGCAGACCTATAGGCAGGAAGGATAATCTATTCTAAGACTTTATGAACTGTCTGAAGGGAAATTGTCCATACTAAGTAAGGTATTATTTTGAATTACAAGGAGAGTAAGTCTCAAGTCAATATGGAAAATCAAGGCATGTAGTTAGGCAACTGGACATTCCAGAATGTGCTCCAAAAGCAATATTTGTTTATGAACAGTGACACTATGTAAGCTGTGTTGGGTTTTGCCTGTGTGCTGACAATCGTATTCAGGTATGCAGAAAAGTTTATGTGCCATAGGAAATGAGAGGGAAAAAGGCAAAAAAAGAGAACCATTCTTGAGGAAGAAGATACATTGGTTGTAATTTGCCGGCAGAAGTCCAGCGCTACCTGTTTTCTCTTCCTCAAGAAAAAGGGCTGCAGAAGGAACAACAAAATATAACATACCATGAAATAGAGACTCATCCCTTACTCTCTCATTTCTGAGATAACCTTAATTGATGAAAGTCCTGTAAAAGAATGCTGTTGTTCATTAAACAACATTGACTTGTAATGTCTGACAGTAGGCTGTAGTTTTAGGATGTGTATTTATGAAGGCCTGCTGCACTAAGATGTTTTGAGAGGAACATAGACATGTTAGTAGAAAGATTGCTAATGGAGCTGAAGGGATTATAGATGGGTTTCCACATATTATAATATTCCCTGAGGATTCCAATGGCTTCATAAAGCCAGCACAACTTTGTACAGTTAAGGTAACTGTTTTCTATCTACTGAAGAGACAAAGTCAGGAAGAAGCCAGAAGGAGCAAGAGTCCTCTAGAAAAGTAGTAGTCGTCCTTTTAGCCTGACTGGTCAATATAACTTTTTGAAAGAACTAGGATCCATTCCCTTGTTATAGCACGAACAAATCAAGATACTCAACATTGAAATCTTAGTGCTCATTTTAGTCACTTGCCTCTTAAAATCAAGACCCTTGATACTGTACTACTTCTACAAGCTTGAAAAATCATAGAATCATAGAATCACTAGGTTGGAAATGCCTTTGAGATCAAGCCCAACTGTACCTGCTCATTGCTAAATCATAACCTTAAGCACTTCATATACCCATCTTTTAAATACCTACAGGAATGGTTCCTCAACCACCTCCCTGGGCAGCTTGTTCCAGTGCTTAATGTCACAGTTTACAAGAAGAGGTAGGAAGCAGGGTCACAGCTTCTCAAAGAACTGAAAAATACACCTTGCTATGTAAAAAGACGGCCACACCACTTTGCAGAATGCAGGTGGTGATGCATCACACAGTGGATGGGCCTGTAGCTGAGAGAAAGATCCACTCGAGGTGCAGTTGGGTAGACATCATTGTTTTGGGGAACTGAGAGCTCTGCAGACACAGTGTGTGTCACTAGTACGAAACTTGGTACATTGGTAAAAACACTGTTTGGGGACTAAAACCTCCTTAAACTCCTTAATCTTCCTGGGCTATTAGTACCTAAATAAAAATTATCCTTCACACAACCTCAGAACTGGAAGGAATCCAAACATGCACGACTGTGTGTGTGCATGTGTGCATGTTTGGATGGGCTCACCTTTATAGATATCTCTATATCTTCCAAAGGGAAGTTTAGCTTAAAAGACCAAAATAAGTAAACGAACAAGAAAGTTTCTATAGCCAAATGGCTTCTGTGTCCTGCTGACAATCCTTGGAAAAAATCTTGCTTCCAATTAAAATTGCTGCTAATTATGGTATATCAGATCCAAGAACTTTACTTTGCTTTCTTCATCAAAAATCAGGTACAGATAATTTCCCTTTCCGCAATCATTCCTCTTCCTTTTAATTACATCTATTGACAGCAAGGATGGTCTCAGATCTCACAGCTAGCACTGAAAGATTAAAGCACAGTTAATAAATTCCTTTTCTTTACAAAGCCCAGTACAAACTTTAATCAGAATCATTTCAGATGCAACTTCAAAATTTAGCATGAAATCTCAGTAATGTTACAGTAGATAAGACCTTTCAAATGAACAATTCAGGTGGAAACAAGATTTTACTTTGTCCCTGAACATGCTTAAAGTCATGAACAGTATTCGTATTTATTCATATTTTGTATTATGTATTATGTATTATCACTATTGTGTTAAGTGTCGCTCAAATATCTAATGAGATCTTGTTCATAAATAAGTTATAGGTAGGGCCAATGGCAATGCCAAGAAACAAAGAAGGAGAGAGCAGGCAGCATTCAAAAATCATAGTGCAACACAACTAGTTAAGTGATTAAAGTATACTTTCTCATCATTTTTTTATTGCATTAAGCCTTGTCTTTTCTTCCCATTCTACTTCTCCAGTTCATGAGCTGAACAAGGTATTTTTCAGTTTTATCCTCTTGGTCACCGTATACAATTAGTCTCAGTTTCCAGGAGTGTCTTTGCAAATTAATAAATATTTTTAATATTGGGGAGGGTTCAAATTAAGGAAGGTGAATAAACCAAACTGCTTCTTGAAATGAGTGTGCATCTTACCAGCAAATATTCCCAGTTTGATGGGTATAGTATTAAGTACACTAGATGGTATTTCTCAACTGTTTACTGAAAGGACCATGTAACCACCTCAGAAATAAAAATCCATTGTCTATTTTGTATTCCAGTGTTGTCTGGAAGCTTGGGGGAGGGAGGATATTAAAAAATAACACAACTTTGCTTACCTATTTCTTGTGCAGATTGTAATTGCAGTAGGAAGTTGCTTGCAACTACTCTTGTGAACAGCCACTAAACAATGTGCATCAGATGCATGGGGTTTAAAAAGTTTTGTTCACTATTTTGGTAGCATTTTTGGTAAGAAACAGGCCACCTAACCAGTTATACCTCTACAGAGAGCAGACTGACACTTTTACACTCTGAAAGCTGAGATCTTGGCAGCCCTCAAGTGTAGCCCCCAAGGTTCATTAAGAGGAGACAAGTCAATCAAGCCTAGTTAATACAGTGTTTCATGTCTTGCTATCCCAGAGAGAGACATAGAAGAGGAGTATAAATAAGGCAGGGAGATGAAAGAAATGGCCATCTACCTGAAAATTACCACTTAATTCCTTATTAGAACGAGGATCTTGGAATTGTTAATGTATGTTGTCCAGAATTAAAAAAAAAACAAAACGCTGCTTACATCATGTCCTCCTGTTTTCAAGCAGAGATGTTGCAGAGGTGCTATTGTGCTGACTCTGGAAAGAGCTCGGGAGGTTTTTATAATATTT
This sequence comes from Phaenicophaeus curvirostris, assembly GCF_032191515.1. Classification (NCBI taxonomy): domain Eukaryota; kingdom Metazoa; phylum Chordata; class Aves; order Cuculiformes; family Cuculidae; genus Phaenicophaeus; species Phaenicophaeus curvirostris. Next base: position 20,535,989 of record NC_091392.1, read on the forward strand.
CAGAAGTTATCATAATATGTTCACAGATCCAGTTTTTCAGACATTACTTCTCTTTGTGACTACTGAATTAAAAATATAATTTAGGGTAGGACTAAAAACTTTTCTACAATTTACCTAGTTCTTATACATATATATGAACAGTGAAACTCTATTACAGATGTAAACCTGTTGATAGAAACATTAAATCCAACCTATGTCTTGTTTTATGTGATCATGCAAATACCGAATCAAACTCTGTGTTGAATTGTGACTAGAGTATTTTTATAGCATGTTAATGAGATTGTCTAGAGCAGTATTTCCACCTCCCTGAGACAAACAGAGGTATAACTCCCTGCTTAATATTACCAGTCCTACACAACACAAGGGTAAATCATGGTGGTTCCTCTCTGCCTGAAAAACCGAACAGCAGGGCAATGTACTGTATCAAGTACAAAGTAGCAATACGGTCATGATTCTACAGTAGCACAAGAAAAAATAGAATGATGAAGATTCTGCAGGAACATCAAGAGTGTGGATATCTCCAGACCACCACTTGAGTTCCCAGCAGGGTGAAAAGATGATGAGGCACAAGATTTAATTTGGGAGCTGAATTTCTTTTACTGGATTATTTAAAAAGACTTTGAGATTTATTTGTACAAATTTCTGTCTTCAGTCCCTACAAGTTCAAGTGTTTAGATTCTTGAAGATCTGATATATGTTGTACATGCAGGCATATAAAATAGGTATTAAAATTTTAATATCTGTTGTGTTTTCTGGTCCAGATATTGACTTCCAATTTGCATTCCGATGTTTTTATTTGCCTCCCGATGTTTTTATTTGCCTCAGGCTAATGTACTATATGTGATAGATGCACAAGAATATGAGAGAGAGTAATTTTCTTTTTCACAGAGAAGTAGACGAGGTCAGAAGGGATCACAGTGTTCATTCGTCCCAATTTCATATTATTACTTTCAGGCAGTGATTCCTGCGTCTACATAGTAACAGCAGTAACCTTTAAAAAATTGCTGTCCAAATTTAAAGACTTTTCCTGAGACCTACACCACCCTCTAGGAATTTTGTTTGATGGGTATTTATCCTCACTTACATTACTTTTTTTCCTAAAAAAAAAAAAAGAAAAGGTAAATTCTATTTTCAGTTTGAACTCCGACTGGAAATTTTAGTCATTTTATACACTTTTTCCTATTAGGTTGTAGTGTTCTTCACTTAATTTAATGACCTAAGAAATACAGCATGAAAAAATTAATTTCTTCACAAAAAATGTTACTAAAGAATTGTGGTCATTCAAAGCTATAGTTTTAAGAAATCCACTCTTCATACAAAAATAAGCAGAATCCTAGTAGATTTGGAGGCTAAGTCTATTCCAGTATGAACTTAACCAAATCAAGTGAATCAGCTTTTACTGTCAATGAGTGTGTCACCACCTAATTTAATTAAGGTGAGAGCATAATTTGCAGGTTATGTTTAATGGGCAAGCACAGTTGAAATAATGAATACAAATATCATCGTGGCAAATGCTGAAGTGAATATAACTATTTAGAAGCTTTTCAATGTCTTTATTCCTCAAAATAAAACACACTGGAACTATGAGTTCTGTCTGAGAAAACAAGCTTTGAATATAATAATGCATCCAGATTTCAACACAAGTAACACTACATTGTTATTTATGCCAATGACAGAGATGTTCATCTTAAAAGCAAATAAAATACAGTTTAATGAGTGTCCCTTGGTCAGTATCTTGGACTAAAATGACAATAAACTTCAAACAGTGGCAGCACAAATGCATTCTATGTATTGAAAAGCCCAGTCAAGTAGGGGATATCTATAGGGTGGTATAGTTAGAAATCAGAGCATAAAAATTATCATGTGGTAAATGATAAGCACATAGCCACTAGTCAGAGTTTGACATAGGGTTGCTTATTGATTTAGCAAATTGACTGAGTAATGTAAAAAGAAAAGTTGTCTGGTTTGAATTGTCTTTGATTTAAAATAATAAGGGATATGACTGCTTAACATTTAAGAAAAAATCCCACAGGCTAGTAATTTCCATATATACATACATATGTGTATGCATATTTGTGTTTTTTATCTTACATGCACCATAAATGCAGCCAGCAATTTTTGTTGGTAAGTGTGACTCACCAGGGCAGATTTTGTAGAAAGTGGCAGAACTCCATAAATGTTGATCAGTGTAGGCTCCATAAATAATTATATGTTTTGCTAGATACAGGCCAAAACACATTTTGTCCCTAAAAATACTTTCCATTAGGGTGGAAGGAGGACAGAAAAATAAAATCTTAGTGTTTAAGATGAAGAAAAAATGGTTAGTAGGGAACAGCACTGCTAAGTCAATAGTGTAGTAAAGGGAACTGTTAGTCATTAAAAGTGTTTAGAATATTGAATAATAGAATATTGTCCACTATATTGGACTATCCAATAGATTATTTTCCACTAAAAGTCCATTAGTAAAGTCGAGTTTAAAAATGTACAAAAAATATATCAAGAGAAAATCTGTCAGAATTTAAAAACTATTTGCAAATCATGCATAGGTACAGCAGGACAAAGAATCCATTATCCTCTGTTTATTTCTTTGAACCTTTTAGCATATATTATGCATTCCACTGAAACTAAGGGATCAGTTGAGCAATCCGTGCTTTGTACCGAGACTGGAGCTGGTGGATAGAAACATTTGCCTTGAAGGTGCCACATGCTTACCAGCAGAATTATGCCTGGGAACAGGTCTGATTCTGCTGTCAAGATTTAATCTTGATTTGGTCTATATGGAAGAGGTGCCACAGGCAAAGGGTTTAACTAAAATTCCGCCAAGTTAATTTGTTATGAAATATTAGCAGAGCTCATTAAGTTAGTGGACATTTTTGCAGTATCGTTTTTTCTCTTTTTTTTTTTCCCCATTTTTGGGGACATCAGGTTCAAGATAAGTATTCTGCTTTCACACAGACCATCTTGCAAAATTTAAATCTATCGCTGTTAATGCCAAAGCTGTGAAATTTTCTGTCTTTTTAAATCTGTTGACCAAGACGGCTGGCAAAGTGGCAGAAAGCAACAGACGCCTAGAGTCTCAGTGTATAGAGATCATCATTAAGTCATTAGTGATTAACTAAAGTAATTTCTAATGGTCTTTCACAGAGTTCTCTTCCTCACATAAAGCAAACTTATAGGATATATATATACCATCAAGATTTAGTCTGTCTTGAGAAATTTTTCTGATGCAAAATATTATCAGATAACTCCCAATATATTTCACCATCTGTTTAAAAGATTGATATCCTATATAGAAAATGTACATTTTGGGGACTGCTATGTGGTTTTCTATATTAGAAAGCAAGTTTGACATTTTCTTGTGCTTTAGAATCCCATAAAGAATTTCTAAAATGTATTAAAGAGATTAAAAAATGCTCCAAATATCTTCTAAAAAGCTGAGTTAATATTTCAGGTAAGTGCATTTCAAGATCATCTCACATGCTTTATGGAGGTCTGGACGGTAAGATTATTAAAAAACAAAAAAGTGGTGATCAATATTAATCTGGCCTCTTTTTAAAGTTCTGAAATGAACTCCTGCTCTGAGATAAAACAATGAGTTGCGCAGGTTTATCCTAATGCAGACTTCACATACATGCAGTTGTATTTATTCTCAGATGTCAAAACAATGTATTTACACCCAAGCCTTAAAAATACATTTTAAAGAAAATTTAATTACAAAGGTGAGCCTAGAATGTAGAATGTCTTATATTTTATTTCCTAAAGTTCAGATTTTCTCACATATCTACACAATAGCCAATGATGTTATTCAGTGAAAAGAACCAGCCACCCTCAATAAGCAGATCAATGTGTATCAAAGGCACAGGAGACATGATTTTAATTTGTTAAGTGTTAAGAGCAAATATTTTGACCATTCATCAGCTCTCTTTCTATCCATGTGAAAGAGTAAGAATTCATCTCATGGGGTTTTCAGTGCCTTCTGTTCTCACTTCTTGATCTCTTCTAATCTTACCACTAGGAAAAAGAGGTGACTTTACAGGGGGAAAGAAACTCCCCAGAAACCACTGGGTGAGTGTTAAGTTGTTACCTGCTGTTTTCCATTTATATGTACCACCAGACTAGCAAATAAAAATCATGACAGCTTGAACAGGTGTGGAAGAACTGAAGGGATCTAGGGCGGCAATAGAAAATAATAGAAAATCTAATAATTCTAATAATTCATGCTAATATAGATCCTTCCCATCTCCCTAGCCTCCTTTTCCACCTGCACAGCTATTTAGAAAAATAGAATTTTGGGATCAAAATATAAGCTGTTTTACAAATCACATTGATCAATGACTGGAGTGCATGTAAGTATACAGTGCTACAAACTAGGAGAAGTCTGGCTGGAGAGCTGCCTAGAGAAGGACCTGGGGGTGTTGGTTGACAGCCGACTGAACATGAGCCAGCGGTGTGCCCAGGTGGCCAAGAAGGCCAGTGGCATCTTGGCTTGTATCAGAAACGGCGTGACCAGCAGGTCCAGGGAGGTTATTCTCCCTCTGTACTCGGCACTGGTGAGACCGCTCCTGGAATCCTGTGTTCAGTTCTGGGTCCCTCACCACAAGAAGGATGTTGAGGCTCTGGAGCGAGTCCAGAGAAGAGCAACGAAGCTGGTGAAGGGGCTGGAGAACAAGCCTTAAGAGGAACAGCTGAGAGAGCTGGGGTTGTTTATCCAGGAGAAGAGGAGGCTGAGGGGAGACCTCATTGCTCTCTACAACTGCCTAAAAGGACGTTGTAGAGAGGAGGTTGATGGCCTCTTCTCCCAAGTGACAGGGAACAGGACGAGAGGGAATAGCCTCAAGCTCTGCCAGGGGAGGTTCAGGCTGGACATCAGGAAAAAAATTTCACAGAAAGGGTCATTGGGCACTGGAACAGGCTGCCCAGGGAGGTGGTTGAGTCACCTTCCCTGGAGGTGTTTAAGGGATGGGTGGATGAGGTGCTGTGGGGCATGGTTTAGTGTTTGATAGGAATGGTTGAACTCGATGATCCGGTGGATCTTTTCCAACCTAGTGATTCTATGATACTATGATTTTATCCAGGGTCAAGATAGGTAATTTCAGCAGCATGATCAGATGCTAAAGGGGATTGTCAAAGTTTCCAGTCAATAACGTCTATTTTATTTCACATGAACTGTGAGGTAAGGGAATGGCTGGCATAAGTATCCATTGCTGTATTTTGAGGTTTTATACATAGATCCTTGAACAACTCGGTGTCATTTGTCAGAGCACTGCAACAAACTAACGGCTCTTGTCTCCAAGTAGAGGGATATGGGATATCTAGAGCCATAGAAATATCCTCTGGTAACAGAGGAAGTGATCCTACCACTTTTATGCACTTATGAAGGGCTGTGTTCTTAAAACAGAATAATTTTTTCCAAGCTCCAGTTTCCAGGAATAAAGGACGCAGAATCTGGCCTTCAATAAAACATTTGTTACCTCTGAAACTATATTTATATTTTCCAGGATATGGATAAAACCAGAATGTTTGCCAGAAACATTTGAAGTCTAAGTATATGTTATTGCTGTTTGGTATTTGTGGGATTTACTTGGGTGTATAACTTTTAAAAGTAGAGAAGAGCCAACATTTTCAGGTTGTTTAGAACGTAAAAATTTAGAGATTACATACTTATGTAACAGAAAAAGAACTTTGTTCTGTTTAAATAATCAGTCACTAAGCATGCTATAAAGAAATCTTTTCAAGCTGATATTATGCAGTCTTAAAAATTACTGCAGTGTTACACACTTTATGTAGGTTTTTTATAACAAATGCCTTTAGGCACGGCATCGCATAAGAGGGGCCAAGTTGCAGAACCTCTATAAGAGAACCACAGGGGACAAATAAGTGACTTTAAAAGACATTATAATTCCCTTTTGTTTCTCTTGTTCCTAAAATATGGGCAGCAGCGGGAATTAGCTCACATCTAAGCACAGGTGTCTTCAAAACAATTCTTTTTGTATCACTGAAGAGGCCATTTCAGAGATTCCCCCTTCTCAAGAACATAAGTGCATGAATCAGACATACTGAAATTCATAACCTAGACAATCTGTTTCTCCAAGGAACAAAATAGTTGCATTCTTAATATACCTTAGAAGAATGGTCGCTGGAAAGTAAGTGAAGAGAGTTGAGGAAAGATTTAGTAATGTAGAGCGTGCATTGTCTTCAGTGAATGTAAGATTAATAGTTCCAACGAAAGTGTGGCTTGCATGATATAGCATCCTGCTCCCATGAGGAGTTTTATATGTCTAAGCTAACAGACATTGTCTTTTATGTGATCAGGACAAATTAAAACTTGTTGGAGCTGAGTATCAGATAAGTTACAATCAGGCAGCATTGCATTTACTTTTGTTGTAAAAGTTAAAGTTAGCCATATAATGAACCCATGTTCAATATTGTGAGTCCAAATCCAGCAGATAATAGTTGCATACCTAAAGGCACTTCTGTGTTTCCAAATGTCCAAATTAACTAAGTCAAGGTGACAAGAACATTTACTGGATGCATTTTCCCCTTTGTGTTGTGCTCAACCCACAGCCACAGGGCCAGGGAGTAATTTCTCATTAAACACATTCTGATTTAGGCTTCTTTGGGTCCATTACGTGTTCCCTTTATTTGTATTCTAGCAGGTTTGTTTATGTAAGTTTTTAAATAAACCATGAAAATGCACTTTTTTCAACTCTTCTGTTGCAATAGCTGCTTGCCTTGGCAATGCATCCAGTCACAGAGGTCATCTCCTTCTACCAATCATTCTTGGCAGAAATACGTGGTTTGTTTGCTTGCTTGTTACTATGAATAGTCTTTCACCTCCTGCCTGCTTTTCATACATATTGTTGAACGAGTGCGAGATGGAATTCACTGGAACCCAAAAAAACAGTCTCATTCTGGAAAATCTTTCCTATACAATCTTCTTCTTTCGTTATCTTTCACTCAGATATTTTTTTCCTCCATCTTTTTATTAAAAATGTCCCTTTCATTGTCTACTATTTTGTTTAACCTTACTGGAGATATGCTATATTTTCAAGAGGGTAAATTCTCTTGAAGAGAAAATAAGAGAAAAGTATGCTGTAGTAAGGAACCATGGGAGCAAGGACAAGGGGGATTAGACTCTTCTTTCAAATTAAATCTACCTAAGGAGATGCTGAGCTTTTCTTTTTGGAAAGGATTGAGCTTTCTTTTTCATTTTGCAAATGGGATTAACCTGTCTAAAATAGTGCATCTTCATTCCAATGAAAGGACTACCTTAAAATGACTGTATCTTACACATACATAGAAATCTGAAATCTTAGGAGTTTCTTTCTGATAAATCTTCATCTACACATGAAAATGGAGGTAGATTAAGACTTAGAGGTGAAAATGTTCAGACAAAACAAAGGACTGCATTGCCATGCTGTTAACCTCTGACTCCGGTAAATTGCTGCATGCTGCTCATGGCACAAGATAAAGTCATGCAAAGTTATGGGCAGCCAATAAAAGGCAAGGTCGTTACACTACAAGCTGCAAGAGCAAATCGTGTGAGAGTGTGTGTGTGCACATTTGGGTGCATGTGCATGTTTCTATAGCCTCAATATAGTACTGACTCAAAAAAGAGCTGATCCTTCCTCACTCTTTGTGTCAGTAGCAGGTTTTATAATATGCAGGGGAAAAGCACATTAGACATCTATTTGTTTAAAGACTTGAAACAGCAGCTTTTTCATTTTCATGAGATTAATTGGTATCCTACAAAAAGGAGATGTAACTGTAGATATATTACATCATATCACATTATTGATTAGATTCTATTTGAGAATATTAGTATGAATTGCAACATACACACTGAGTTGCCTCAGCTAGGTACACGTTGTGAATATGAATGGCACGCCCCAGGAGTTAGGCAGGACCTGAAGCCGAATTACAGAGTTAATTTATGGCACACAGTAGACTGCAATGTCTAGAATTCTCCATCAAGAGAAGAATCGTTGGAATAATTTAACTTAAGGAAACTGGGCATGCGACATGATCCTGGGGAGCTATGCAATTAATGTTCTGTCTGCCACATTAAAGATTTACCAGTGAGATAGTCCATTTGCATACAACACACCCTTAGTGCAGGAAAAGCTTCAGTTGCTTTCACCACCCAGTACGGCACCAGACAGCAATAGTGAAATGCTGTTTTGATTCAGTTACTGCTCAGCTGTATATGAAACATGTTATAGAAACAGGCCTTGACTTCAACATGTTTGGTTCGGATCAGTGAATTGAGCACTTGCTGAGCTCTGGAATACAAATGATCAACCTATCTGTCTGAGCAGTTTCCCTGTTGGTGCCATCCCCTTGCTGCCTATTGCTAATACAGTAATATGTATGCAGTGCACAGCATCCTATGTGACTGCCACTTTGCAAAATGTGCCAGCTCATCATTGTCTCCAGACAAGACAGATTTATTATAATTCAATATGTTCCTCGTGAGCACTTTTTTCTGTTTTATGTTACAGTCTGCACAGCATTCAGAATAATAACTACATGCTCTTATGACATTGAAGCAAAGAATTCTTGCAGCTGAAAAAAATAATTTCCTTGGCTCTGACAGAAATTCACCCACAGCAATACCTTTCTGTTGCTGAAAAGTAATATAGGATTTCCCCATCCCAAAATAAGCAGCTCGTGAAGTAAAGCTGAGTGATTTTTTTTTAATAAAATGTGTTCGATATTCAAAAACTGGAAAGCCATCAGCTTGCTGCATCACAGTGCAGATAAAAACCCATTGTACAAGTGAGTGAAACTATGAGATTCTAGATGCGCTTATTTGTACTCTCAAAGTCAAATAAGGCATAGCAAGAATCAAAGAAAGCTGGGGAGGACCAGCAGCTGTTCTTGCTAAATTAAAGCTACTCTATATGTTGTGACTGTCACCTGATGATGGAAACAGAAGTGTTTACAAATGGTCCACATAGACCACTAAAAAATGCACAAGTTTCACACTTTTTAAAAGAATGGTGCTCTTTTGCAAGGAGTCAATCATTTCCGTTGACTTCAGATGCCAGGACAACCTTTACAGAGTGGTATAGACAATAACATTGAATATATAATTTGCCAAACGTGAATATTGGCACATTTTGGCTCATGAATATTTACCATCAAGACTGCTGCTGACAGCATCTCAGCAGCCCTAATCTGCAGTCTGGCAGCCAGCCAGGTTTCCCACTTTACACAGACTCAGGGAGGAATTCCAGCCCTACCGTCCAGGAGGCAGGGAAAGATCCTGGCATCCCAATTTGTTTTACAGTCCATCTGTTAAATAACAAACCCCTCCCCACACCCCCCCCCAAAAAAAAACAACAAAAAAACCCCCTCTGGTTAGAAGTAATGATGAAATTAGATTCTCTACCAGGCACAACATCAAGGATTCCCCTGCAAAATGTAGGAACGCCATAGCAAACACTACAATATCAGGCAAAAAGAGACTTTGCATTCCCTTGATGTTACCCTGAATCAACCTCAGCTGCAACTTGAGCAAGCCAGTCCCGCACATTTCCATCATACGTGTCTGGCTGATGATAACTGGGAGTTGCATTTCCCTAACAGTTGTTTCCTGTATCTACCACAATCGCTGCCCTTACCAAGGTTCTAGCCTGGACTGATCCACACAGCTCCCAGCTGGGTAACGTCACCTAAGACCTTTGTTCATGGATGAACAACCCTAAACAAGCTTCTGTTATTTCCCTGTGCAGTCTCTTTCCTTGCGTCACTGCTCTTCTGCTCTTGGTGTTACATGCTTTCCTCTCTCTTTCACTCAAAAGATAAGCAAGTAGATGTCTTTCTATTCCTACTCCAATGGAGAATTAAGCTAGTGATTAGTCAATTAACTAATCATTAGCCTTCATATCCAAAGTCCTTGTCCCCTTCTGAAGTTTTTTGAGTTTTTATTTTTGTCTCCTTTTCTATTTTCTTTCCCCCTACACTGTTCTCACCATTTTTACCTTTTTGTTCAGAGCCCATTTATGTTCTGTTCTTATTTCTCTCCTCTCTGGAGCACAGATCTGGGAATGTCAGCTGAGACTGCACTTGATTAGAGGGGAAATTACGTGCTGGCTGAAGCGTAACAGCCTTACTGATGCATCTCAGCAAGGTACTTGACTTTCTGAGAGAACACTGAATTAGCTTGCACCTGTGAGATCACACCTCAAGGCTCAGATTGTTTTTTGCTGCACAGCTAATTAGCCAGTTACTGTCTATTTTCTATTTCTGCACGTCGTTTCTCTTACAAGAAAATTATTCTGCATTGCTCTTTATTGAATTTCATCCTATTGATTACAAACTCTTTATCTAAATCTATTAAGAATTCTTTGAAATCTTACCTCGTATCTCTCTCCTCCTCCCTCAGATTACGGTAATCACATTAAACTTCATATCAGCATTTCAAAGTATATTTTCTATTATGTCATTCATATTACAAACATGATCAAGTTAAATATCAACTGGTAATAGATCCAGTCCTCATTTGATTTCTCCTCCTGTTTTTGGCAAAGAGCTAATGATAGCAGCACAGTTTTTTAAGCTGCTGTTTATCTACTTTACACTAATTTCACCCATATATGTATTCCTAATTTGCAGTCAGGATCATGTCAGCAGTCCAACTCAAGCCAAAATAATTCTCATTCCTTGTTCTCCCCTACCTGCTAGACTGATTAATCATCCAGGGAGTAAATGAGACTTTGACTGACCAGTTTTGCCTTTTTATCACCATAGTCATATGTTTGGATGTTCACAGACAGATTATAACTTTTTTATTTTTAGTACTTCTCTGGTCAGTGGTAGGTTACTCTCTTCAAGGCTACACTTGTCCTCTCCCTTTGGAACAGATTATTTTTACCATTCTCTAATCCTCAGCTATCTCCTCTCTAAAAGTTGTCAAAGGTCACCACTAATGCACACAATACATCATCTGGTTCCGGTGATGCTTTAAGATGAATGTCACTAGCTTAGATATAATTCATATTTAAATATTCTCCAATTTCATGGTCTGTATTTTTATCTGTATTCTCACTTGCTTTTTAAAATTATATTAAAACTCTATTCACAACCAATAGTTTCAGAGATTTGAAAAACTGCATATTTTACTTTTCTCTGTCACTCATCTGTTTTTCTTACCTGTATAATAGTAGATCTTGACTGTTGGAGTCCTTCTGCGATAACCTGATTAACAGTATCAAAGGCTGAGTTAACATATAAAGGCATCACTACTAACATGCCATGATTTGGTCCAGAATGCTGGGAAAGTTACATTAAACTTTCTGATGTTCAATGAGCTAGTTTTTCCCAAGGCAAACACGAATTTTAAAAATTAATGGTTTATAACATGCTTTAAAATCTGTAGTTTTATTAAAGGAAAGAAAGAAAATGTTGTATGCAACGAGGCAAATACAACATGTACTTCCCAACGTACAGTTTTACTACTTTGAAATCATTGGCTTACACTGGATGTAAACACTTAGGCCAGCTGGCTGTTCTCCCCCTTTTGCAGCAGCATCATATCTACCACAAGAAGTAAATCCTGCAGTAATATCTGATTTAAGCTGCCATTGATCTTGCAGTGAGACTTTCTTCAACAGCAACTCCTTCTCCTCACAAATCTCCCTGTTTCTAGTCCTGGTCCTGCCAACCCAGTATTTCCTTGCCTACCCTGCAATCCTTTCCTGCTAGCTCTGCCTCACCACTCCCCACCTGGATAGCTGGATCTTGGATTGTAGGTTTGGGGGTTTTGTGGTGTTTTTTGTCAGAAATATCAGTGAGCAAATAAATATGTAGTGTTTTTCTTTCTTTCCAGAGAGCGATTGCTCTATCTTTTCATAAAAGGCAAAGAAAAAGAAACCTCAAACCTGAAGGTTTTATAAAGGTTTTGTATAAATATTAAAGATTTTTTTCTTGATGGCAATCCTGGCCATGTAATAAATGCAGTCATCATAATAGCCTCATATTAATTATTTTGCTTTTGCCCTGGCTAACTACAACTCCTCAGAATTAGTAATGCTTAAATGCTTGTATCCCTCAGTCCGATTTGTGCAAGTCAAAGACAAAAAATTTTTGGCAGAAATGTAATGAGAAAATAAATTATCTTGGATGTGTAATAAATTACCAATGGTTCTTTTATAAAGCCTTCTTTTGCAAGAATCTCCAAATGATGTGGAAAAACAAATGAATCTCTGAAGCAAAACTCTGAGGTCAGATATGAATATCTAGTACATAATATAAGCACAACAAGGTTATGAGACACAAAATGACATAAAGGTAAATAGCTAGGTCAAAAATAGAGCTCAAGAAGTTCCACTGCCAGGCCTTCCTTGAGCCACTGGAGCTTTGTTATAATTCGCTTGTGCTAATAAATTGCTCCTTTAGGGCTGATTTTTTTCTCACATTTGTCTTGATGCTTAAACAAGAAAGAATCCAGTATGTTCTTCCAGCCAGCACGCACTTGTGCTCAGCAATGCCAGGGCCCCCTGCATAGCCCTTCAGGAGATGGAGATGCATCAAGACCACAGCATTTCTCACCACCCTAGTCCTTCTTTGCATGCAGACTGTACTGCATAGTGCGTTCAGCTCTCTGCTCGGCTGTCAGGACTGGTGAAAATCAGAGGAGAACCATATCACAAATATTCACTAAGAGCACAATACTTAGTAAGGTAAAGTTTGTTCTGCCAAGCATCTGTACAGCATTATCTCTCATCATCTCCTTATTTCTTACTACAAGTGCCCTGCTCTGAGGAAACACTCACTGCTCCCCTGTGTGCTGCTGGCAGCAAGGCACACTTGAATCCTCACTTCAGAAACCTGTTCAAGAAAACTGACTGCTTTAGCTTGAACCAGAACACCTGTACAATCAGCTGGAGGGAGTTCAGAGAAAAGATGCTCATACACAAAGAGCCAGACACTGAAAAGGAAGGTCTCTGAGGAAGGATTTCAGGAGTTAACAGCTTGTGGAAATAAAAGGCTGAAAGTGACTATTACTCTGCAGAGATATTTTACATTGGAAGAAAAACCAAACCTGTGACAAAAAGGAGGGACTCCTCAGCCTTGCTGACAATGGCAAACAGGATAAAATGAAAGGAAGGAAGTTAAAGCCGGATAAATTCAACATTGAAAATCTCACCTACAAAGACAGCCAGACACTATCAGAGAGGCGAAGAAAGTTAATGCATCCCCAGGGATGGAGTAGTTGAGCAGAGATGATGGTTTCAACAAGAAAAAGTTTGTAATCCAGTTTCTAGTATAAATATTTGGAATATGTTTACACTACTCTTGCTTGTCTCTAATTGTTTGAACTTGACTGTTATTTCTTCTTTCTGTACCTCAAAACAAAGAAGAGAAAGACTTATATGCTACCGTAACTCCAATATCTCTCTTTAGTCATCAGGTCATTGCAATATGGAAAGCTGTGAAGTTTCAGTTCACAGAATCACAGAATGTTTGACCTTGGTAGGAACCATGGGTCACCTAGTCCAAACCTTTTGCTCAAGCAGGACAGCTGTCCAGTCAGTTGCCCAGTACCCTGTCCAGACATTTTTAAAACATCTTTAAGGAAGGAGACTCCACAGCCTTTCAGGACAACTTGTGCATCTGCTTACAGAGAAAAAGTATCTCCTGATATTCATATGGATCATCCTGTGTCTCAGTTTTTGTCTATTGCCTCTTCTCATGTCACTTAACACCACTTAAAAGAGCCTGACTTCATCCTCTCTGGACCCTCCCTTCAGGTATTTATATACATTATTAAATTCCGCACCCCCAAGTCTTCTTCAGGCTAAAGAGTCCCAGCCTTTCTGCATATAAGAGATGTTCCAGTCCCTTAATCATTATGGTCCTTCAATGTATTCTCTCCATTTTGCCCATTTACCTCTTGTACTGGGGAGTCCAGAACCGGGCACAAAACTCTAGATATGTTCTCTGCAGCAATGAGTAGAGGGGAAGAGTCATAGAATCATAGAATGGTTTGAGTTGGAAGGGACTCTAAAGATCATCCAATTCCACCCCCCTGTCATGGACAGGAACACCTCCCTCTAGATCAGGATGCCCAGGCTGTCTTATCATTTAAGCTGTTGAGTACAGTGGTGGGGAGATTACTTCAAGTGTAATACTAGAATGGTATCTTTCAGTCGTAAACTGATGGTGAAACAAAACATTTTTATATTCCAAACAGAAATTCTTTTGTGGCTGATTAAAAACTCATCTGTCTGTGTTTATTTTGTAGGTTGCAGAGCCTTCCATATTCTCATTCTCCCAGGGAGAATGTGCACTAGGAGTGCTGAGAGCATGGCCAGGATGTGGAGAGTATAAAAAATACCAGAAACTTGTATCACTTGAATTGTAATTACCACAAGGCATTAAAGCAAATCACATTAACATCAGACCAACTCAGAATGCTTCTGCTCTCTGTTTCTGTAATTGCAGTGATCAGAGTAAAGTCATACCAACTATAAATAAGTATTATGTTTCTTTATCTTTTTTCCCAAAGAAAAAAAAATACATTTCAGTGAAGTTAAGCCAGTTTGAAAAACTGCATTTTCTGTTAAAACTGGGTAATCCAAGATGTCATCCATTATGATTTCTTGAGCAGATATCCACAAGGTCTATGAACAGTGTTCATACCACAAAACCAAGGTATACGGATATCTCTGAAGGAGAAAACAAATGAGGAGAGTGTATTTTACTTATTTTAGTCAGTGTAATTTATACAATCGAATGAGTGAGTCTTCAAGGAAAAAGCTGATGTAAAAATAAATAGGTTTACTTCAATAAGCCCCTTCATTTGGTGTTCATTTCACTTACAAATGTTTATGATCAGCAAAACTAACTGAGGCTAGTAGCGCACCAAAAGCAAAGTTCTGGGAAGGAGGGAATAAGGAGACATAGGAAATTAGGAAATTGAATGCTTCTAACCAGCAACATTTGCATACCAGAACCTGGCCACAAATTATGTCAACTGAACATCAGGTATCATATATTTTAAAAAAATAATGAAAGATGAACTATTGAAATAACATATGTTCTTATATATTTAGAGAAGAATTCATCCCAGTGTACTCTTTCATCTACTATGGAAAGGAAAACACTGGCAGAATGAAACACAAAGCTGAAGAGCAATCAGCAGTACCAAAAACAATTTAGGGAAGAAAGGAAAGAGCCAGTAGGTGATTGAAAGGTAGGTAACTGTACAAGGATTCTTCTTAAAGAGAATGTAATTTATTGTGTTGGAATCTGGACAGTTTAAGCTTCTCATTCTTGTGTGCTCCAAAATATTTCCAGAGGAATTAGATTTTCAACCTAACTGAAAAATAGCTGAACCCCTTAAGTGTGCCACAGCATCATAAAAACACTTGTTTGAGATAGTTAATGCTGATCTGAACTGTACCTCCCCAGAAACATCAGTATCACATTCCCAAAGCTCTGGTTCTGAATGTTTTTCATTCACTTGCAGTTCAGGTCTCTTTCTGCTTGATTTGTGCAGTCTGGTATTCAAATTTAAAAGGTAGTGGTGCTGCAGACACCTCTAGTGTGACAGAAGGCATAAAAGTTGGATTTTGATTTGGAGTGCTTTAATATAAAAGGATATGCCTGGGAGGCAGAGAGAGGAAGGCTGCCTGTCTGCAGCATAGTCGGTACCTCATTGGCAAGATGCTGAGCAAGGAGGCTCACAGCACAAAGCAGAAGGAATTGTAAGAGTTTAAATAGTTATTATATCTATAACACATGCCCTGGAAGTGAGGGACACTTTGCCCTGCTTGCTGCAGTTCAGGAGGTTACAGCAGATTGGCTAGAATGAGCCTGGAGTGGAGTTCCTGTTCTGCAGGGACAGGACTAGCCATGTCCTTTATTTTCTGGACAATTACATTCTAATCTTATATTTTATACTGTTTGATGAAACAGTTCCAGAGATTCAAAGCTTATTTCTAGTGCTCACATCCCTGTGAATACTCATGGCCCATTCACATTTATCTTCCAAATCTTCTGTGCTTTTACGCATTTAGCTACGATCAGATTCTAGGCCAGAATCTGATTTGTCTGTGTTTTTATGGAGAAATGAAGTACAAATGCAAAGCTCCCACTTCATCTCAATGTCTCTTCACATCCCTCAAGAAATCATAGTTTGCAACTATGATTTGTTTGAGATGCACATAGCAAAGGTTATCACAGAATCACAGAATCATTTGGGTTGGAAAAGACCTTAAAGATCATTGAGTCCAATTGTTAACCTAACACTGCCAAGTGCACCACTAAACCACATCCCTAAGTACCACATCAACATGTATTTTAAGTACTTCCAGGGATGGTGACTCAACCACATCCCTGGGCAGCCTGTGCCAGTGCCTGACAACCCTTTTGTTGAAGTAACATTTCCTCATATCTAGTTTAAACCTCCCCTAGAGCAACTTGAGGCTGTTTCCTCTCATCCTATCCCTTGTTACTTGGGAAAAGAGACTGACATCCACCTTACTACAATCTCATTTCAGATAGGTTCAAACTCAGTCAAATACGAGTACTAATGACCCCTGACACTTTCTTCCTGCATCACGAAGTTAATATATGACACAAAATATTACTGTCACTGTGGAGGAGCTTTGAAACTCCACAGCTTTATAGCAGTTTCCCAGGTGTGCTCCTGTAACTACATATTCAGTGTTCTCCCACAACACAGGCTCCCAAGATCTTCCAAGAGAACAATGACTGTTCAGTTCCTCATACGTTAAACCCTCAAGCCCTAAGGCACTGCTAAGGTGGGAGCTGATAAGTGAAAATAAATAAACTTCTCCTCTTTTCTTCACCTTTTCCTCAAAAGAAATCATTCTCTCTTTGGCTCCTATAGGAGGATGAGGAAAAGAAAGAATATTTCCAACTTTTTTCTCTGAACTGGGAAAAAGAGATATTACCTTTTTCTAAGTAATGCAAGTATTTGCTAGGAGGTAGAAATTCCAGTTTCCACCCAAATTTAATAAAAATACATGCAATGATGTAGTTAATAACATCCTTGTCTACGTGAACAATTTTAAAAAATATGCTATGAATAAGTTTGACAGGTTCCCAACTTTTAATCAAGACTGAGAAGGTTAACAAAACCTCCATCTGTTCTGAAGAATAACACAACCCGTACCTACAAGAAGTCCCAGGTAACACTGAAAGGAATGTTGATGGTAATATTTAGTTAAATTACACCAAAATTGTCTACTAGCTAGAAACTTTGTGGTGGTGATTGCAGAGCCAGACTTTGGCAAATAGTCAGGATATTAGCACCTGTTTAAGACATGGGGTATACCCAGTGCAAGTGTCTCAAATGCTCAAAACTGCCACTGGGTGGGTGTTTGCCCAAGACTGATCACATTATAGAGGAAGATGCCCATTAGGCAGGTTGAACAGTAACCAGAGAGTTACGAATAGAATTTTGAAAAACAGGAGGAGTCAGCTTGAAAATAAGTATAAAAGAAATATTGACATAAGTAATGGGGGGGAGACTTTTAAACAGAAACAGCAGCAATCAAAACTTGGATTGACACTGGCACAAGCTGCCTCCAGCATCTCAACCTTCGCCTGGACCAGGCAAAGATGCCTCTCACTCGGGCACCTTTCACTGATTACTGGCTAATTATGCATCGTTAGTAAATCAGCATATTGATTTGATAGTGATTTCTGTTAAATTATGCAAACTGAGCAATTTTTACTTGCAACAAAACCTATTAAACATTAAGAAATACTTCTAGTCTCCTTATTTATTCAAGCTCTCCACAATCTCCCTGTTTTCCAATAGCCCTACATTCCATAATTCCATTACATAACAAGTGTTACACCTGCTGCACTTACCTCTTTTTCAGGTTGGAATTTAGAAATTCAGGTGCTAGACCTCAGAAAGGTATGCAAGGTTGTTTGTAACAACATCCTTATCTAGGTGGCAGGAATAAAGCAAAATAATGAGTGGTTTGGAAAAATAACTCACGAAAACAAGCAACAAGACATTTTTGTCAATCTGGCCTCTATTCATCTTGAATACACCTACATTTTAATTCCAGACTATTTTAGCATTTTATATTCCTTTCTAGAATGGAAAGAATTTTCTTCTTATATCCAATCTAAATCTACCTTCTTTCAGTTTAAAGTCATTACCCCTTGTCTTATCACTACATGCCCTTGTAAAAAGCCCTTTAGGGGCTCTAGGTTTCTTGTAGGCTCCATTTAGGTACAGGAAGGCCACTATAAGGTCTCCCCACAGCCTTCTCTTCTCCAGGCTTAACAAGCCCAACTCTCTTAACCCGTTCTCATAGGAGAAGTGTTCCAGCCCTCTGACATCTTTGTGGTCTTCCTCCAGACTCGTACTAATATGTCTACATCTTTCCTGTGCTGAAGGTTCCAGAGCTGGATGCAGTACTCCAGGAGGGGTCTCACAAGGACAGTGGAAAATACCTTGCACAAGTCCAGATAGGTGACATTAGTTACTCTTCCCTTATCCACCAGCTCTGTAGACCCATCACAGAAGGCCATCAAATCTGAAAGGCACAATTTGCCCTTACTGAAGCCATGTTGGCTGTCACCAGTCACCTTCTTATTTTCCATGTGCCTTAGCATAGTTTCCAGGAGGATCTACTCCATGATCTGGCAGGGTACAGAGGTGAGACTGACTGGCCTGCAGTTCCACAGGTATTTTTTCCCTCTTTTTAAAAATGTGGGTTATGTCTCCTCTATTCCAGTGAGTGAGAACTTCACTGGACATCCTCAACTTCTCATATATCATGGAGAGTGGTTTAGCGACTTCATCTGCCAGGTCCCTCAGGACTCACAGATGTATTTCATGAGGTCCCATGGCCTTATGCACCTTCAGGTTCCTTAGATGGTCTTCCGCTTGATTTTCTCCTGCAACGGCTGTTCTTCACACTCCCAGTACCTGCCTTTGCCTTCTGTGCCCTTCATCACTTACTGGTGAAGAATTATGCAGAAAAAGTCATTAAGTACCATAGCCTTCTCCATTACCTAAGTAAACAGGTCTGCCATTGCTTTCTGGAGAGGGTCCACATTTTCTCTAGTCTTCTTTTTACCATTGACATACCTATAGAAGCTTTTCTTTATTAAAGAAAATTTGTATTTCTCATATCCACAGTACATTAAATTGAAAGATCTTCAGACTAAACAAAGCTGTACTAAAACTTGACACTATGCAATATATCACACTAACCATACCCTGTAGGTCATTTAGTTTGCTGTATACACCTCTACTGGAATGTACTGAGATGTTGCTTTAACTTTCAGCTAATTCCTTTCCAGCGCAAAGGGAAGGAACAGTTTAGTTTAGAGATGGCTTTAAGCCATTATGACATTTTTTGAATCACACATTATCTGATGAGTCAGGATAATCTGACCACCAACTAAGAAGCAGAAGAGAATAAGGTCATAGAGAGAATATATACATTTTTATCCTCTTCATCTGGGCAAACAAGCCCAAAAGTGCTCTTATTATGCTCACAGATCCTCCACAGATTCAATGTCTTTTTTCTAAACAAGTTGTTAGTTCTAAGTTTCATTCTCAACTGATTCTCCTTCTGACTTACTATCAGCAGATTTTGCAGCAATTGTCTATCTTTTCTATGGCAAGAGTACAATTATTAAGACCCTATTGCTTTAAATTTTGTCTCTGTATATTTAAGAAAAAAGGAAGGCTGCAGCTGTACATTAACTTCTTCCCCTTTACCACTTCTTAACAAAGAGATGCATACATTTGATGTACAACACTGTGAGCTTTCCTCCATTTCTCTGCCCTACGTACTTAGCACAGCTGATAAGCATACCAGAGAAATATATTGGGCTCACAGGCTTTCAGAGCAAATGTGATGATGGTACAAGGCCCTGCCAGTACCAAGCAGTATGTCCTTTTCTCCACTGCAGCCTTAAGCAGTATCCCCTCCTTTCTGATCCAGCCAGGAGGAAAGGTTTCTTCACTCCATGGCAGTATATGTCTTATGATGTGGTCACCATCAAATATATGTGAAGTCCTTACTCAGTTTAGAGCAGTATCTTCCTCATGCTTAGCAAGCAGGTCACCTTGCAAAAATGACTAGTACATTGGTGTGACAGATTGTCTTAGAGTATTTATAAATTAAGAATAGGTCCATTTCACTGGAAGAAGAAATTCAGGTTTTTCTTTTTTGAAGTAAAATACTTTCAGATTTTCATTTAACTTATTCATTGGAGACTACAGAAAAAGAAATTAATTTTTTGTGATGCCTTTTCTCAGACATCCACTAGAAAGGGAGGTAGAACATTGTGTCTGTTACAGAACTTAAAGTAATGGTAAATCCTTGTTGGACAGGCAGAATAGGAGAGAGGGTTGCAGGAGGTGAACGCACAGCAGTGTTGCAGTGTTAACATCCACTGAGCTACTTTTAGCAACACAGAATTATTTGGCCCCTTATCAAGAAGTATTTATTGTGGAGAGTCTGACATTCTTTAGACATAACAACTTTGAGTGGAAACAAGTATTATTAGAGGAATTTAATGTGCATTTATTATACTACAGAAGTATTACTTAACCTTTCACCTAGTGCACTGGAATTCTATTTAATCATGTATTTCATACTGTATGTATGCCATCTAATGGTAAATAAGAATAATTTCTATTGTCTTAAAAGAAGCAGTATTCAGCTATTTCATAACAGTATTTTCTATCCCTTTTTCAGCCTCTTTCAGTACATTGTGACCATAAACTTCAGAGAGTTAAGATGTCAGCTTATTCTTTGCAACTTGTGTGGTTTTGTTCCCTTTGTAAGATGTGCTGTGAAAAAAAAGGTCTAAGCTGAATAGAAGCAATAGTGTGCTGCGCTTCAGAGGAACAAGCTGTGGCCTGATGGACTCCAGTTGAAGGAACCCTTCTAGTAATTCTCAGTGTCAAGCGCACTGGGCATAAACCAGCATAGGCTGGGAAATTCAGCATTTCAGCTCCACCTGAAACCAAAACACTTCGGAGGAGCTAGAAGTTCAGAATTATAGTGTTCTCTTATTTTTGTAAATTGCTACCAGAGAGTTTTTCCTTTTATTATATCAATTTGTCAGGCTTTTATGAAATTTGGAAATTAATTCTGCAAAGAAATCCTTTCAGCACATGATATGCTATTACAAGATGATATTAAGAATTCATTTTTTCCTTTTACTTTCCCCAGTATAAATCTAGAATTATGCCTGTATGAGATTCATGTAAATATATTAAATCGATAACAAATAATCAAATTTTAAAAAATATTATTCTAATGGTCACTAAAAATTAGACTGCAAATGGTCTGTGGACCATATCCTATTCCTTATCTAGACACAGCAGTAGTGTTCCCCAAATAATGCAACTAAGCCTAAATTAATTCTCTCCCGTAGAAATCTGTCACTTTACATTTTTTTAAAAAATGTTGCTTCTCATTTACAATGATGAATGCCATAAGTATTCAAACTCTCTGCAGCTGTATAGGCTTGGGGATTATCTTTGTTATTTAGCTGTCTGAAAAGTCTAGATTTTTAGCATTTTAGAATAATAGTAGCACCAACAAATACTTCAGGTAATTTTCACTGCCATTACAGGCCACCATGAGTGAAGAGATGTTTTTAAAATATTTTATATATAATATTTTAACATTTTCATCTTTAGCACATTTTTATTTTAAGATTTTTTTTTCTCTTTGGTAGCTTTGTCACTTCATGACATCCTCTTTAGAACAAGCTTCCTACAAGACACAGGAGACATGATAACTGTCTTTAGCTGTGGAAGGTGTTGCTCAAAGATGAGAACAATAGTTTTCAATATGCATAGAAGAATAGAAAAGAAATAATTTACTTAGATTGCTACAAAGATATTTTTAAAAACTTCAAACAACAAAGGTAATGGAACACTGAAACAGCCTGAGAAGGTGATGGGAGTTTCCACCATAGAGGAGTCCACAGACAGGTTAGGCAAACAATTGCAGAGTAATACCCATGCACACATAAGACCTTTGAGATCATTCTGTCTTTACCATCCTCCATTCTTTTTTTTTTCTCTAGTTTGCCTTCTTTCCATGTTGATGTAACTCAGTCACTATTTGGTAACCTGTTAAAAAAAGAAAACAAATGGATGGGCGAGTGGATATGTGGATGGATGAATAGATAGAGCGATGTATGCCAATTCTTGGATTTCAGACAGTAGACTAAATGACAGGATCTTGCTTAACTCCTGCTTCATGAGATTAAGTCATTTAATTTACCTGTGCTTCAAACCCCAGTCTCTAAGATGAGATGATAATAATTTATTTTTCCCCTTTCAAGGAAATTAAGTTTATGTTGATGTTTGGCAATCTAAAATTATGTTATATCAAATGGGAATATTTTTACTGTAACAATGTCATGCTATTAAGCACACCAACTAAATACCATAGTAGCTATGTGTTATTGTTATAATTGGATAATTTACAGTTCTGTAAATATGAAGAAAATAATGAGAAGTACAGAATTATTTTACCCGTGAACAGAAAATGTTTGTGTAAAACATTTCAGTAACAAGTTCTGGTTAGAATAGACTTGTTACTCAAACATTGAAGATAATCTGTAGATCTAATTTTTTAGACAAGTTAATTTGTATCTTTTTCCATCATTTATGAAAGGCGTGAAAGGAACTCTGACCCAAAGGGAAACAAATCTGAAGCTACCAAACATATTTTCTGCCATTTGAAAACAGAAATACCATTACTGTCAATAAAACTACAGCTGCAGCAAGCGTCTGCTAGAAATTTGCTCTCAGCTGAAAAAAGCCAGCTCAGATTGTGAGCTTACAGAATTAGCCTTTCCTGCCACAGAGATCTGGGCTGTTGACTTAATCAATCAGTGCTTGCTCTCAGCTGTGATTCCTTCATTCTGCTGGATTCTACAGAAATGAACTTCCGAAAGATTTGGAAAAATAATTAATTCTTTCAATTAACTCTTTCTGTTAACTAGTATGAATGACATTTCTCATGTAGGAGAGAAGGAGGGGTGATGGACTCTCATTTCATGATGGGAAAATATAACGCATGTTTTCCGAAAGTAAGTTATTTCTTAAAGAAAAGCCAAAGAGTTTGCAACCAGTAAATGTTTCCTTCCAGATAAATGTGGTCAAGTAACTTAACTGGCCATGGACTTCAGCTAAAAATGCATTGAATTGGACAGCACAGTAAAAGCTATTCCACTTACTGTTTCGTTATGGTTTTACTATCATTATTTTCTTTTTTTCTGGATATATTTGGAAATTTTCTCTATCTTTCTGTCCTCAAAAGCTCTGTTGCTCTTTCATCAGCTGCTTCTGGAACAAAACTCACTTTTAATTCAATTCCTCTTGTAAGAAGTTAGAGCCAGATTTGGGTCTCTGACAGCTCTAAATATAGACAAAACTGACAAGTTTCAGGAAAATAACTTCTATTGTACTCATGTAAAAGAATAAAAGTTCATGAACTTTGAAAAACAATATTATTGTCATCTTCATCTATTTAGCTTAAATTCTTAAGAATGAAAAACATTTGGGGTACAACATAAGTTACATAATGTCAGTGGTTTATTGTGAGCCTTATTTGACTCCAGGTTCATTTTAATAAAGAGTATTAATTCACACTCCTTTACTATTATTGAGTCTGACTGTATTTTACATTACATTTCTGAGACATCCCTATGCTTAAGCTGTCTATGACTGTGTTAGGGCCGTTTCTTTAAAAATACAGTAACCAAACTGGATCAATAGGAGGAGAAAATACATTTGTACTAAATAGGACTGTGTTCCAGGAAAGATCAGCTAACATGAGGCCAAAGAAGAAAGAAACCCATCATATTTGTATTCAGAGATTTCTAAGCTTATCATGAGCCTTAATAAGGCTTAGATTAAACCAAAACAAGCACTAGTAAGTAGTAAGTCCATATGTTTACCCAACATCTGGCATAACAGAACCAAAAGACCAGAATGGAAATACAATGAATAATTCACACTTAGACAACGTATATTAAACCAGAAATGAGGAGCAATGATATCGTTGTGCTCATGTCAACGCTCTACTAATACAGAAACCACTGATGACTGCACCAGTCAACTCTGAATTCCAGTCATATGCATGTTCACAACGCAAAATATAATAAAAAGATGTAAATGCATGTTTAGTAATGTGCTGATGATGAAGAATTTTAACACTAGGTCTTTTGTCCCTGCACATTCCTCTCCCCCTGTTCTACACTTAACAAATAGTTGAAAATCTGAATATACCCTATCAGCAAATGAGTGAGGATTAATTGGCTTTTGAAATCTGTCATCATAAGCATCTACATGGGATTGGATAAGAGCAG
This sequence comes from Phaenicophaeus curvirostris, assembly GCF_032191515.1. Classification (NCBI taxonomy): domain Eukaryota; kingdom Metazoa; phylum Chordata; class Aves; order Cuculiformes; family Cuculidae; genus Phaenicophaeus; species Phaenicophaeus curvirostris. The sequence goes on from NC_091392.1 coordinate 20,560,343, forward strand.
CCATATCATAACAAGACAACCATTCACTTAGCCCAGTATTTCATGTTCAAAAATAATCCATAGTGGATGTGTAAGGAAGAGTATAACAAACAGGCATTCAATTACATATTTTACGCTAAAGTCTCTCAGTTTACTGCAATCTGTGGTTTAGGGAGTGTCTGCACCAAATACAATACTCTTCTGTTCAACAACCTTTGATTTTTTTTTCTCCGTTCATTTTTCACATTGTTTCTGGAATCCGTCTAAACTTTTGGCATATTCAGTTTCGAGTTATGAGGAGATTCACCATTCAACAAGGTGCTTGATTTATGGCATTGTTCACAGATTCCAGAGTTAGGCATACAGCCTCCACGGTTCATATAATGCATTTATGGAATGATTTTATAAGGCTCTTCAGCTGACACTAGAAGTTGAAGAGTCAGAATTAATAGTAGAAGAAAAGGAAAAAGAAAAAGGAAGAAAGTAAGTGATTCTGAAAAAAAAAACAAACCCAAACCCCCACAAAAGTAAGTAAAGCCTGATGTGGTCTAGTTCAAAGGAAGAAAAGATGTGAGTGGTAGAAGCAGAAGCATAGGACATGTTCAGAACACTAGGGGGAAACAGGAAATTAATACAATCCTGATAGTCTGCTTCTTGTTCTATGGAAAGAATAACGCATAACATCTTGGTGTCTACAGATATGAGGGTCCTTTTACTGTCTGAATTAAGAACAAATGTATTTTTCCACACACAAAAAAAATTAAAATCCTTAGTTACAAGATGTATAATATATGTTAAATGACATTCAGACAAAATAGAGTCTGAAGAGGATCATGAGGGGTTTTACTTCAGCTCAGTTCTTTAGCAGCCTCATACAGTATTTTTTCATTGTTAATGCATAGAATCAACACAGTGGAAAGTATTTTCTGGTGTACTTTTTAATGGACACAGTAGTGAAATGTACCATCCTTTCTGCAAGAGGATTAATAAAATAAATGGTAGTTCAGCAAGACAGTATAAAAATGAGAATGATCAGAAAAAGAATTAAAGCAAAAGTCAAGATGCTAGAGCCATGATTTCCACATGAGGAGCTTTTACAGAAGCCTATTGTACCTGGACAGAGCTGCCAACGTTGCAGTTTTGTTAGACTAAATTTGGCTGCCTTTATGCCTTTGTCGAACCAGCACATTTCACAGCTGTAAATATGTGGGCACCCCAGTTCCACTCAGCATTGTTGCCTTTCTTTCTTGTGTATTTCACGTCTCCATTGCAATGTCATACTAAATGTCTTCTTTAGGCAGGCTGAGTTTACTCAGGGAAATTCGCAATATCCCTCATGGCCTTTGTAGAGTGGGGAGGGAAACAGAAAGCTATCTGTGTTTTTTCAGAGTCACGCTTGTATGATCACACACATGGACTTGCTAGGAATGTCCAAAAAACAGACTAATGTTCAGTCGTTTACATACAGATGTAGCAGGTCCAAACCTAAAGCTATAAAGATCACTTTTTCCAGCATCAAAGATGCTGTCGTATTGTCGCTATAAGATTAACTGGTACTTTGTCATGAGTAAACACATTTTAAATCTTGCATTTTAAATGTATTGATGCAATTAACCAGCAATCAGAGAACTGTACATTCATGATAAGTGTCAGCAATACAGAAGATAACTCCTGCTACCCCACAGTGAAGCGTGTGGTCAATGCCAGGCACAGACCGATGCGGGTGCCGGGGTGCCCCAGGCAGACAGTGCTGCCTGGCTGCCCAGAGCAAGCAGCACCAATCCACCTCACTCACCCTATTTTCTTCCAGAGGTCTCTCCTTCCCTTGCAATTATCCACGGTTCCTCTATACTGCTTTTCAAGCTGAGTCTTTCTCATAATTTTATTGGTAGTCCCTTGGTTATAGTTTAATTCCATAAATGGCCAGCTTAAGCAAATTCTATATTTATTCAATTCCTTTTGGCATTATTGGGTTTGAGGCAAAGCCCTTCTCAGAACAAGCAGCTTGAGGACCTCTCAACACACGTATGAAGTGTTTACATTCACTCTGCTTGCCCAGGCCACATTATTAAGAAAAGGGCACAAACTTTTCTACAATACTTCATTAATACAGACTTGTTCTTATGCAACTTAAAAGAAAGTAATGTAAAAACATGTTTTCTAGATACTTCTATAACATGGGTGTTTTCAAATAAGTGCTCTCAGAAAAGAAACACTGCCAAAAAAACCTGTGCAGTGTATACCAGCTCAAGCAAGATCATGACATATATTCATTTACAATCCCCTGATAAAAATGAATAAAGCTTAATTTTTTTGAGCAATTTTTGGCAGTGTGACTTGAATTTCTATTAGACCAATGAACAGATGCAAAGCTTTGGCTTGTGGCTGGGCATCAACATGGGACTCAAAATGTTGACTATTACATAGTTATCTCCCTTGCACAGCATCTGGCAAGTTCAGAAATCTGCTTTGCTAACTAAAGAATGGAAATAAAGTAGTGAATTTAGATTCTTTCAGACTGATTTTAATTCAATGAACCAGTGACAGTATATATCAGTTGAAGATTTCTTGCAGAGTTTTTACTCCATTTTTGGACTGATCATTAGTTTGAGGAACTGGATTCATTTCAGCAAAACTTACATGGGTGGTGCAAATGTATTTGTGGATTTAAATCAGAAAAGTCATTCTAATGACCTTTAAAATTGTTAGTAATCTGTAAGAAGAATAATAGATTATGTATCAGAGGATATGAGGAAAAGACAAAAAAAAAGCTGCTACACTGGCAAAGAAAATATGGCAAATAATATAAGGCAGGAAAAGTTAATAAAAATTTTGGAAAAAATAGGAAAAATTCTATCCTTGCAAACTTCATGAGTTTGTATTTGAACGTGTTGAACTGTTGTACTGTTTTGCTTTCTGTACCAATAAGCAAAATTTTCCCCAGGAAAAAAAAAAAGGGAAGCAAGTTCATTCTGATTGAGAAACACCTCAGATGTACCTTGAACTATCATTTCCTTGCAAGACACATTAACACAAAAGGCGTACAGCTAGACTGCATGCATTAGTTCTAAATACCACCTCAAGCCCCTCAGTTCCTAACACCTCCAGGTACCTAAAAATTTAAAGTCATACATAATCTTAGACACAAAATCATAAGATCAAACAGCACTTGGAGAAGCAACAGGAGTCAATTAAGTAACCTCAAAAATGGAAAGGCTAAAGGAAGAGAAAGGAGGATTTATGGGAAAAGGCAGAAGGAAGATACTATGTGAAGACAACTACAGGAGGAGTAAGCTAGAAGAGATTTGAAGATTTAAACTGAATAGGGTTAGGATGGCAAGCAGAGAATGTAGATTAGGAAATAAACATAATTTTGCCTGAATTTCAAAGGAAATATAGAAGAAGAAAAGGGTGACATATAAAGAGAAGTGCTTGAAAGACAAAAAGGAGGTGCCAGAGGAGGAGATGCAACATCTCTACACTCTGGGTCAGGACAGAAATAAAAGATGGCAAAATTTCTGCAGGAGAGAATGGCTGCAGCTTTAGAGAGAAGGATCCAATAGAAGTCATAAGCTTTGGTGGATGAGTGGATATGTGAGAGCAGAGAGATTGAATGTCTAACATACACAGCAGTAAGAAAAAGTTACCCCAGATTTGGTTAAATGTCACCAGGAATGAGGAAGAGGGATATGTTGCGTGAGAAATATAAATATCTACTGTGGATTTTAAGAAAAAGGGACAGGGTCATGTTAGGGGTTAAGCATTGCAATATTCAATAGAGCACGCTTAAGTAACTCTGCCAATGTAGCCACCATATCGCATTCTCTTTGACTACAGATTTCCCTGGGGATTAGATCAACACCATCATTGAGAAAAATATTCAACTGAGATTATTACAAATGGTAACAAACCTTTTGCTTGATACAAATCTCATGGTAATCATCAGTGTCCAGTGACAGAAAAAGAACTACTATTGATAAGAATTTCACTTCTTCCATCACAGTGAATTAAACCAGCCTGTTCTTGAAATGTTATCACTTTTAAAATTGAAGTATTCTTTCAGAATTGAAGTATTGTGTCAAATGCTGATTTAGCACAGGCAAGGTGAGAACTACTTTGTGTCATTTTCTTTTTTTCCAGATTCCTGCAATATAGCAGCCTATTGTAGCCATAATACTGCACAGAAAATGAGCTTCCTGGCTGAACAGCTTTTACCAGCTCTCAGCAATGCCTGGAAGTGTCCCGCAGGCAAGACCACAGTATTATGCTCAGAGAGATTTGTGGTCCTTTGATTTGTGTCTGCTCTTACACAGTGGCATGGCTGAGGGTGCTGGGGTGCCTGACTTCATTTACTAGTGAAAGGACTACTGAATACAGAGGGTGAAAGGGGAAAAGTACAGCAGCTGCCATGGGAGGGAAACATGACTCCTCAAAAGCCACAATCACTCCCTTGAGTGGGACTGAAAGCCCAGTCGTGCAGAGGAAAGAAAGCAACATGGGGCTGACAGTAAGTGATGGTACCGCCTCACAGTGCAAGGACATGATCGTCCCTTCACTTGTCACATGGAAAAGTAGAAAAAAGGTTTCATCAACTGCTTAAGCTAAGTGCATTTGAGTGCAATTTCATCTGCAGAGTGTGTGTGTGCTCGTGTGTGTGTAAAAGACAACAGGAAGAAGCACTTAGTTTGATTGCACTCCAGCCATTTGCTGATAATGTGGTTGAAAGCAATTGTGTCTGATAATTTATATTTTTAAAAGCCTGGTTTGCAATAACAGCTTTAAAAACACTGAACAAGATTAAAACAAGAAGGTGGAGATTGGAAAGTTAAATCTATATCTGGAATTTAGAATTGGTAATCTAGCATGCAGTGGGATGAAATTATACACAAATTGCTTAATATGCTAAAACTGTGCATGAAAACAAAGGTTTTGTTTCTCATTACACAGTTACCTAAAAGTATCAAAAGAAGGATGCCTTTTCACCAAAGAAAAAAAAACAACCCAACCACTCAAAAACAAACAAACAAACAAAAAAAGCCCCAACAGTGATAGCTTTGACATTTGCTTGGTGAGATATCTGACTACAATGAAGATATATTCTCCAGACAGTTCACAGCAATAACAGCTTTCTTAGGGACAGCATCAAGTTAATATATCAGCTCCCATCGTACAAGACTAAAAGGAAAAGCTTCTTGGGAAGGCATAAACACAGAGAACAAAGCCTCCAATGAATGGGAACAAATAACAGGACTTGGCTGTCTCACTACCTGCAACCCTAAGGATACATAATTATAGAAACCATAGCTTGTCAACTGTTGTCTGAAAAGATTTTCTGATAACTATATGCAGATCTAATTCCATTGTCCTGCCTACTGTCTTTAAAAGTATAGGCTCGTGAATGGTTATCACTGGAATGGTTCTTATCTGTGCAAGACTGCACATTTCTCACAAAAATATTACCTCAAAAATTGAGTTGCTAGATGGAAAGAGTATGCACAAACACTGATCCTGGGGCTACAGATTCCTAGTTAGGATTTTTGTGTTTGAAATGGACAAGTCAATGTCCATTTGTTTTCCTTTAAAAAGAGAAGAATTATCTAACTCATTATCCACTTTTAAGTTGAAAATAATGTCTTTCATTCAGCCTCTTCTCTGTGTTAAAAAGACCTACTCTATTTAAGGTGTCTCTTTAATATTAAATTTAAAATTCTAAAATCTCAAAATACATAAGGCCTTGTGTTTGCAAATTATTAGAGTTTGAATCCCTTGAAAATCTTAAAACATGTTTGAACAAGCAGGTAATGATACGTAGGCTATCCCACTGAAAAGCTTCAAGGTGTAAGTTGTATTTGGTAGTAGAAAATAAGTTTAACTATAAAGCAAGTAATGTAGAGAATTGAACATAAAAAAAAATAATAATTTCTCTCCTGGTAAAACGTGTAGTGCTTGTGGACACTGTAGAGAACGGCTTCTTCCATTAAATAATTGTAAACATTTAAATGTTAAAAGGCCTGGGTACTTATAGGATGCTTAGGCAATGTCATATATATGTTTTGTAAGTTTTTTACAGTAAAATCTAAACCATGCACACTTCACACTTCTCTGCAGGATTTTATGGCGTCAGAGTTTCAGTGATCAGGCAGAAATACACACCAGTGAGAATGAGGCCTGGACTACAAACCAATATACAAAACCTAAGATTATATCCTAACTTCCTTGTTTACTGAGGAGGAGATCCAAGTTTGCAGATGATATTGACTGCCGAGAAACAGAATGTATATGAGACAAGTACTCTGCTCTGGTATTATCACTACAGATTTCTCGATACTTTTGCAGCAGATTGAAAGTGAAAGCTATTTAATGTTCTGAATAATGCTGTCTTCTTGCTGCCTTCTGTTCCCTCACTGGGATGTCTTCTACACCTGCTGCCTCCTTTTATGTGCCTGGGACTTATCTGCAGCAGCATTCCTACACAGGTGTTACCAGTAGAGGCTCAGAGCAAATTTGCATTTTATAGTGAGGGAAACCTCATTTGTGTTTAGGAAAATTAGATTATTCCTAGGATACACAAGTTCCTTCCCTGAAGAATTTGAATGCCCATAGGAGAAGGTAGTAGAAAAGTTACTGTTGATGGTAGAGCAGATTTTTTTTCTCTCCAGGTAGACAAAGCAGTTAAAAGAGGACACTTATTGGCTGTATGCACTGTTTGCACAGTAAGGATAGTAGTTATAGGGTAGGGAATGAGCTGCTTCATAACTGGGATCCTTCATCTCATTTAAAAATAAAGATGCATTTTGTATCCATAATTTTGAAAGGACAAAGTTTTTTGACATGTCTAAAGACAGCACAGGTCATACAACACAGGCCATATTTTATCCTCTAGGAGTACTAGAAATTTTTACATACATTGTAGAGCTTTACTTGGATTTTTCATCACTCAAGCAGCATATGTGTTTGTGTATCTATTTAGATAGTAGTCAGACCATTGACCACAGTAACGACATTTCATCAGGCTTCACAGTGTGCTGCTAGAAAATGTGTCTCCTGCAGGTCATCACTAATGCCATTGTAGTGAAGGGTATGTAATCACTTTTTGCTGTCGATAGTGTAGTAGCAGAGGTGTTCACTCTGCAGATGATCTATTATATCTTTATGGGGCTGTCTGAGTGATTTTATAGGACTGAATGTAATCCAAGTTGCTAAATTACATGAAGCTGGTCTGAGTGAACAATCTGACATTTGAATAGATTTAAAGAAAATATGTTAACAAATGTATTATATCAACTTTGATTGGCAAAGGCATCAAAGGCAATTACAAATTAACTGACTAGTCTTTCTTTTAAATTAAAAAAAATCCTACAATTTAGGTATAAATAAAAATTATATTAACATTTTAAAATTACGAAGATGAATTAGTCATCATCATTTTGTATGTGAAAATATTTTAAACATATGGTAGAATATATAAGCCTAATATTATACTGAAAAGATTTATCCTACTAAAAACTAGTGTATGGAATATTTGTGCGTACATTGTGAAGCTTTCTGTGCTTGATACATATGTGTATACTGTAAGCATTAATCACTGCACAGCGTGTTTCAAGATACGCATTATCCAAAGAACTAAACAAACCCATTCTTTAATATATAGGCATGACTTCTGCTAATACAATACAAAAAATAAAATGATAATATAACCCAAGGCACAACAGTGGTGCCATAAACGTTGTCACCTGCAATACTCTAAGCAAACATATAGTTTTGTAATATTTTAAGGCACTAGTTGTTTTCATGCTTGAATGTCCTTTATTCGATTCTGTATAAGCTGAATTGATTCCCCTACACTTTCAAACAACATAAATGGACACTTTCTATGGATGCATTTATCTGGTTTTCAAGGGGATAATCCAGGTAGGGTAAGGGTTCCTTATTTAAAATACAGACTGAAGATAAGTTTATTAAGCTACAGAATGAAAGAAAGCAGGTCTGATATGACACAGATCATAAGAGAGTATAAGAGAGACGTCTAAAAATAAGCTCTGTCTAAAGCTCCTCGTTTCTGATCTCTTTCCCCATGGTAGAGTTGTCTTTAGTAGAGAAGCTGTAACTGTCAGTGCATCAGAGGTAGTCCCAGAAAACTTGTTCCCAGAGTAAATATCAGTATGTTCTGCTGTTCAAATAAAAGCAAAATGCAGGCACTCTGCAATCAGATTACAGGTTTAATATTCTCAATTTATTTATCCTGTTAAGGGAACAGTGGCTTCAATGCACCCTAATCAAAAGTTTAGATGGCTTTTAAATGAATGGAGTATGATAAAAGATAATTATAGTAAGGTGAGATACAGTTCTTGGCCAAAAACTGGAAGGAGAGGAAGATATTGGGGGACATTTATATAATACAGAAATCCAGAAGAGCTTATCAGTTCATTAAGCAATCATTTTTGCTTTTAAACCTCCATGTCACCCAGAGGATAACAGATACCTTAATAATAAGGAAAAGGTGCTAAAACCTTTCAGCTTTAAGACATAAAAATTCAGTGCCCAGAAGTTCAAACATAGAGAAACATATGAAACACCAAATGGATGTCCTGAGGGAGAGGTACAATTTTCTCTTTTCTCCTCTACTTTCTCCTCACCATCAATTTAAAATACATTGAAAATATTTGGTATATGTTCATGCTTATGAATGGCAGAGACTGTCATCCAATCATTTCAACCACTCATGACCTTCTGCTATATTGAACATATCAGAAATGAGTATGGACAACGATTGAACAAACTGGCATGAAAACTAAGCATAAAAGATTTAATTTATTCCTCCTATGTGCCTTGAAATTAAAAAATGCATCGTTATGAAAAAATTAATGAAGTTATAGCTCTGTAAATGATGAATAAAATGATAGCATGTATCTGAATGGCTTGAAGTCCAGATGGAGATCTGTGGCAAGTGGTGTCCCTCAGGGGTCCGTACTGGGACTGGTGCCGTTTAGTATCGTCGTCAATGTCATTGACAGCAAGGTTGAGTGCACCCTCAGCAAGTTTGCAGATGACAACAAGATGAATGGTGTAGTTGCCACACTGGAAGGATGGGATGTCATCCAGAGGCACCTGGACAGGCTGGAGAAGTGGGCCAGTGAGAACCTCATGAGGTTCCATAAGCCCAAGTGCAAAGTCCTGCACCTGGGTCAGGGCAATTTCCGTTTTCAGTACACGATGGGGGATGACATGATTGAGAGCTGCCCTGCAGAGAAGGACTTGGTGGTGCTGGTCGATGAGAAGCTCAACATGAGCCCGCAATGTGTGCTCGCATCCCAGAAGGCCAACTGTATCCTGGGCTGCATCAAAAGAAGTGTGACCAGCAGGTCGAGAGAAGTGATTCTGACCCTCTATTCCTCTCCTGTGAGACCTCATCTGGAGTACTGTGTCCAGTTCTGGAATCCTCAACATAAGAAGGATATGGAGCTGTTGGAATGGGTCCAGAGGAGGGACACAAAGATGATCAGAGGGCTGGAGCACCTTCCATATGAGGACAGGCTGAGAGAGTTGGGGTTGCTCAGCCTGGAGAAGAGAAGGCTCCAAGGAGATCTTATAGCGACCTTCCAGTACCTGAAAGGGCCTACAAGAAAGCTGGGGAGGGACTATTCATAAAGGCTTGTGGTGATAGGATGAGGGGGAATGGGTATAAACTGGAGAAGGGCAGATTTAGATTGGACATTAGGAAGAATTTCTTCCCCATGAGAGTGGTGAGACACTGGAACAGGTTGCCAAGGGAAGTTGTGGCTGCCCCATCCCTGGAAGTGTTTAAGGTCAGGTTGGATGGGGCCTTGGGTAACATGATATACTGGGATGTCCCTGCCCATCTCAGGGGGGTTGGAACTAGATGATCTTTGAAGTCCATTCCAACCCTAACTACTCAATGATTCTATGAATACTTTTAAGAAAACAATGTTTGAAAGTAGAAAGAAAACCTACAACTAAAAATACTGATTCCAATGTAAAAGAAATCTTTAATAGTTGAACATGTGACTCCCACATTAATACCGCAAAAAACAATGTGTTAAGAGTTAACACTTTATATCATTGCTAGTAATCATCACCATTATGAATGCAGTACTGAGTACTTTATGAACAACTAGCAATTGCACTTTCTGTAAAAGGTTCCAATAGTTTTACATTAAAGAAACATTTTTTATGTTGACCGAAGTTATTTATGGGATTCACTCAAGCTACAGAATTAGAAGAAAAAGAGATTTAAACGGTCCATGTCAGAACAAAGAATGGGTATTTTATGAGTTTACTCTTCAGATTATTACTCCGCACTGGCACTTGCCTTACCATCTTGGCAGACTGAAGTAATTTAGTAGATTGTATTCCATCACTTCTTTAATTACAATGCTTCATTGAGCAGTCATTTGTGCACTTGCTTCAAATTTTCTGCTAAGGAATTGTTCTGTCCACTGTCATCAAGCCATAACTTGAGGACTTAATAACAGAGGTATATATAGCCAAAAGCTAGTCATGTGGAAAGAACAACCACCAACACTGCACAAAAAAACATTGCAATCAGATACTAAAGCTAAATGTCAGGCACCAAATCAATCCATCACCATTCTGCTAAATGGCTATGTTAGACCTTAGCACTGCAAAGATCCAAGTAGTCTCTTTTTCCAATGCAGCTTTACTGACATACATGTAAGACTTGACTTGCTTAGTCACAGGCCCTCCTATTTTCTCCATAAAGACATAACTTGTCTATCACACTCTAGAATCATCCTTTTCCTGGCTATGAAAAGAAGAAAATTGTGTGTGAGTTAAAAAAAAAGAATCCAAATATCATGTCATGTCAATAAAATCTTCCTTATGAGAACTAGGAGTAGCTCTATAAATGTTAATAAATAGCTTGTAATTAGCTCTAAACAGTGTGTGTGTGTTTTTCCCAGGTTTACAGACAGAAAGGAAGAGGTTGTTCAACTAGTTGTTCAACATTACGCAGCCCAATTTTGACTCCCGCTCTGATTGAGGTTTGTACAAAAACTATCATTACTTTCCAGCATCTATGGTAATGCAAGGAAGAAGAGCTCTTCTAACCCCTTGGTCTGTTCCTTTACGGACAGAAACAAAATCCCACTTCTTCTGAAAACCAAAGGCTTGCATTTTTCAGTATAAATATACATAGTCATAAAATTTCCCAAGGCTACTTGGATGACAATTTAGCTCAATTTGGAAACAGTTCAGGGAACTTGGCAGGATATTAAAAAAAAAAACTCTAAAACATCATAACTGTAGAGACAAAAAAAATCCTTCTCTTATGAACAGTTGCATCTATGTAATTAAGCTTTGGAGGGGATGATGTTTTCTGGTTCTTTTAACAGAGTTACCAGCAAAGAGGAAGTAGAAAAAAAGTGAAGTAGAACAGAGGCTCATCCTTTACCCTGGAATATGCACTGAGAACACACATGGCACTTAATTTAATACAATTAAACTTAGTTAATATAGTTAAACTAATTTACTTTAGGGTATAGGATTGGGGATTATCTGCCAACAAAACCTTGAAGCAGGAAAGAAAACTATCCCATGTCTCTGAAAGTGCTGTTATAAATATACTTCCTCTGGAGACACTGAAGCTTAAGCAACTCATTCCCTCATCATTATCACCCTCACTGCTGCCCTGGGAAGATTATTTCTGGTTCATGAAAAATATCAGTGAACAACTCTCGGGCAAGAATAACCGTGCAATGAAACAAAAAATGTATTAGCCTCAGCCTGTTCCTTGTACAGTTCATTGTACAGTGCCATGAAAGTTATACCAACAGAAAGGGTGCTTGAGAAAGATAAGGTGTATACACTGGCTCTGATACCAATAGATTTGCTAAAGTGTAGCAATACTGAGAGAGATTTCAGTGTCACCAGGGCTGGTTCAGCAACGCTGCTCCCTCCAGGTCTTAAGGAATCTGTTAATGCTGAAAGTTAAGCTCCAACCAGCTGATAAAATGTAAATCCTGCCATCTGTACCAAGACACCTGTCTTTGATTATCAAAGATAAAGGCAGAAAAAAATAAGCATGTATCTTCTAGTACACTTCTGTATATTTAAAGCATCTTTTATCTTAATTTGAAGACAATTAATGAAGAAAAAAAGAAGCCAACACGATTGTTTTGAGTATGTTTTACTATAATTAAAATGTGACTAAAACTATTAATATTGAAATTCAAGTCATCATTGTTTCCAATTTTAGCTAGCTTGAAGGAACTCAAAATTAAAGTTTGATGCATTTAGCATATTAGTAAACATTTTTAAAATTTATCTATTTTGATAGATTTCCTGTTTTGTTTTTAATGAATGGCTCCAGCTAATTTATTCATTTTAAATGCAATCACTTCATGAAGGCCATAACCCAGAAATAAGAGAAATATTGCAATACTTACTTCTACATTTTGATCACCAAATCAGATACACAAATCAAAAATATGTAAAAATACTGCTATGCATTGTTGAAGATTCCTGTGGTAATATCACTACAAACACATTTAATGACTGGAAGTATTCCATTAGTGAATTGAAATATAAGGCAATATCGCATAGCGTTTTAAATTAAAATGATGGTGTCATTAATACGAAGTTCCTACAGAGTGTGTCTTTACACAGATAATGATAATAGCAAGGAAAGCCTGGAGCCATTATATTGCTTTTCAGTGTATTCTAGAAAAAATCACATATATTAAATAAGGCCATACACTTCATGTAGTCAATTCTCAGTGGTATTTCAGGAAAGATTTATCGAACCAGTAGACTGTTTCCTCTCAGATACCGCTGAGACATGTTCATGGAATTCTAAGATGTTTACAGTAAATTAGAAGCTAATTAGTTGAACTGAAAAGCCAGCACCTGCTCCTGCATTATTTAAAAGAAGAAAAAGGAAGAAATCCCAACAAAAACAACAACAACATTTAGGGTTTCACAAATGGAGATAATACTTCAGGACCTGGATTTCTCCAAGTCTATTTAATCATTTGAAAAGGTTTTCAGAATTACTGGGTTATGAAACTGAATCAGTGCATCTTAGATATTTCTCCTTCCTACAGATTTATAGTCATTATTGAATTAAGATTCTGGCAAACAAGGAAAATGATATTTATGGTTCCTGCCATAACATTAAAAATGCATATCCCATTCAGATTTTATGAATCTTGAATTGCAGCAGGAAATGAGCACTTTAAATGGTAATTGACTTATAAGGATTAGAACAGTTCAGGTTTCCCCCTGTTCAAAGAGAAAGTTCATCTGAGGTCTTACAGATAGATGATAATTCCTTCAAAACATCACATCTGTCTCTACAAAATGGTGCTTTTGTTCCAGTAACTCTGTATTGGCACTAACAGTTATTAGTAAATCAGATAGATCAGGCACAGCTGGCCAGATTTTAATGGGAAAATGAGGGTGAAAGCCAAATCAAATATTAGATACATGTGGTGTTTTATATAACGTATAACTAAATAACCTGCCAATCCTAATGATCTTGCAATTTAATCAGGAAAGTATAGTAGTACACAAGCAGTTCTGGATTGGAATTTTTGCAGTCAATGAGAGGATTGAAGTAATGAAAATACTCTGAGGAGCTGGGTTTCTTGTTGAGAACAGAAGAAGAAATCTTAATACTGTAGGAATTAAGAAGCTTTTCATATTAAAGATCCCCCAAAGGAAGGTATTGTAACAACAGGTGTGAGCAACCAATAAAAGAGGATGTTATTGTGTATGAACAGATGTAATTTAATAGACTAGATTAAGAGCAAAATTGCAAGAGGCAGCCCTGAGGAGACTGAGAAAGATCTACAGGAAAGGATGCAAGGAGAGTGGCAGAAGGAGAAGGTTAAAATGAAGGCAGTCAACATGCTTTCTATTATTGAAGCCAGCATACCATTTCCTAGTAGAAGTTCCACTTCTTAATACTATTTTTTTCCTGATGTTCTCTCTCCTCCAAGAAGAAAGCCTGAACTCTCATATGCAACTTACATGTGTTCATGAAACTCTAGGCTCATCATAAATTAAGGGGTGATTAGGTGAACTGAAATGATTCTTTTTTTCTGTTTCAGCCTTGCAAGAACGCAAATGTACATGCAGGCTTCTGGTATTTTCTACAAGAGCCTATCTTGAAATTAATCTGAGATGTGCTGTGTCTGCCTAACCTGAGATATCTACTGTTTTTACTCCCAGGCTTTTCAGAGGGCTAGGATTAGATCTTTGAGCATGTGCTTATGGCACCAGCAGGACCTCAATTTCGTAGACTGGAAGATGAAGTTTTATTCAAAAGAGGGAGAGAAATCACTGCTCTAATCCTTCTTCTTGGCTATCTTTGAGGACACAAAGAAAACGCAAAGTACACGTGGAGCATCCTGTTGGGTAGGTCATTGTTGCAATACTCCTTTACTTTTACTTACTGCTCTTGCTTACTACTTGTTGCAGTTTTTCACACAAATTCTTGAAGAAGACATATATATCAAAACATTTTCAAAACCACTAATGCAGAGAAAATACTATGGTGGTAAGTTGGAAGAGAAAACTCACGTGCTCTGCTTTGTTAAAATATATCTAAGAGACTTTACCAGGTTTCAAAGTTAAGTCAGCTTTCTTGAGTTGCACTTAAACTAAGAAAGAAGCTGAAGAATGTGGAGTATGGATTCTTTCTTCTTGGACTGCCCTAAAAATAAGCAATAGTATGAAAGAAACTGCTATGCTATTCACTGGTTCCACATTGCAACCAAAAGAAGTCCCTCTTTTCCTCTTCCTTTTCACAGCTTCTGCTTTTTACTCCAAGTCTTTTCTTTGCACTGCTTTTGGACATGCCTCTCTGCTCAGTCTTATCAACAGGTTGACTTCCCTGCCCCTGAGACTAAACTAAAATTACAGAGCTTAGGTGGCAGGGAGAGTAATCTCCTTTTTTATAATTTTGATTATAGCCAGATAGACATATTTCATTATTCCATTTCAGTGAATAATTACCAAAATTTAATCATCCTTTCTTGCCATCAATTTGCAGGAGGCAAAAATTTCTCCTTTTATGTCTTTTGTGTTGTATCTCAGTTTAAAGGCACAGGAACCAACTAAATACTCAAAACGGAGCTTGCTCTCTGAAACAAAAGCTCAGAAAACATCCTCAATAATGATCAATACCATAAATTGTCCAAGATCCCCAGTAATAGATTATCTATTTTTGTTTTCCAGCATAGTTCTCTGCTCTTTTTTGTAATCTTGTCTCTACTTTTCTTTCAGTTTACCAATATATCCTCTTAAATTTTGTAGCTACCCTAACCGTTGCCTGGCCTTCAATCAACTCACCAATTCTAATCTGCAATGACGGTATGCTTAGAAGTCCCCAGGCACAAGGAAATCATCTTTTTTTGTATGCATAGCTATGAATTATGCTGTGACTTTGCTTCTGAATTTGGCTTTTAAAGCAAACATAAGAATATTACCTTTTTCATGGTAATTATTCTTCTAATAGAAATGAATTTACAAAGTTCTTGAGAAACATTACATTCTAGTATTCTTTTGGAACATCTATAAAAACATATTCATTAGTTTAACTGAACTGAACCATTGCATTTGAATGTGATATTAAACTGGTTATGGCACCATGACATCTCTCAATATTCACAAACATCAGGTCCCCATTCTCTCCCATCAGTGAGCCTAATGCAAACACATATCATGCAGTGTTGTACTCCCTGCACACACTGCGTAATGTTTCATGGAAGCACTGCAGGAGATGGAGACTGTAGATCCAGCTCATATGAGGCCTGAACTATTCACACAATATTACAGTTTAATGTCAAACAGAATGATTCCATTAAAAATGTATAAACATTTCCACACGGCGGAAGTAGGGGAGGGAAGGATTTTTCATTTTCTCAAAGAGCAGGAACTCCAAATTTCACTCATCATGTATCCCATGTGTCTCATATGCAAAGGCAAATGTATGGACACCTGTGACACCTCCTTAAAATGTACAATGCTAGATACATTATGTTACTAATTTGAGGAAGTTGGAATACTTGTGCATGTTAGATCCTAACTTAATTTTGTCATGGTTGTAAAATTATAACAATGTAGAAACTTTCAACTGAGGTATTTTGTTTCTCAAAAAAGGGGGATCATGAGGAGAAAAATCTTTCCACTCTTTTTTCATTTTGAACATGCAGGTGAGTTTGGAAGTATTTTATTGAAAAAAAAGAATAAATAAGGAAAATACCCTGCAAAGAAACACCAGGCATAGGTTAATAACATGGACCTCTGAGAAAAAAATCTTAAAGAGAAATCATAGAATAGTAACAAAAGACAGTTGAAATTGTGAGCAAAGACACATGCTCTTGTTTTTCCCATTTTCAATAAAGCTGAAATTTGCATATTTTCTGGAAAAACAAAATAAGGATATGAATTAGACTCAGGCTTATCATCCCATTGAAAGCCATATTTTAGCTCAAACTGGAAAGCAACCAAGTTCCAGGCATTACTTTAAAGACTTCGTTTAACACTCGCATCCTGCCAGAATATTCTGGCCTGCAGTTCAGCAAAGTGGATTGACCAAGTGTTGACATTTTTGCAGAGACATCTCTTCAGCTCTGAACCTGTTTGCATCTCTTGGGATCTCTTTCTCACTGACCACATGCATAGCCAAAATCTCCAGCAAAAGCAAACACTTTTGCACTATTTTTGCTGTTCATTACATTTCTGCAAACATTAGCAAAGGGGTCAGAGCTCTTTTGAGGTATTTTAAGTGAGTTTTTTACTGGGACATTTGAATTCTGTTCTCTTACAGTGGACACTCGTATCTAGCTGCTAACAGAAGCCAAGCCCTCTCCTTACTCCAGCAGCTTCCAGCAGTTCCATGTGTTTTAACCTGACTGCCTGAATATGAGTGCATGTACCCACTAATCTCTCTATACTTGCATATGTTCAGGGGTGAATCTAGTGGAGGGGATAGGCAGAAAGGTCTAAGAAGTTTTTAAACCTTTTTCCCAGAGCTGCAGGGCTATTCTTATTCCAAATGCAACATTATACTCTGCTTTCCTTTGCCTAACACAAGACTTCATGCCAACCTCAGGGAGCTTCAAAGAGGCTATGATTTTCCATTGGTGAGAAAAGCTGCTCCTTTCACAGGAGAGATGAGGAATCCTTCCTTGGCTGAAGCCTGAGGAGTATTCCTACCCTTACCACATGGTCCTTTTGAAATAAAAATATTGTAATTTCCATTATGAAAATGGTTTTGAATTGATGGACTGGTTAAAAAAGCAACATTGTTGACCTGAATACTAATGAAAACAGCATCAGTTTCAAAGGCACCTGAACCAGACTGAAAATCAAGGTTTCGGCTTTGTTTCCCAGGACAAAAATGCCTTAATTGTTAATTTATCTGCCTACCCGGAGCAGCCACAAATAATGCAGCTTTTTGGCTAATAATTTGACCAGTAATTCAGAAAACCCCATTATGCTTCATCAGTAGATGGTAAATACGTGTTTCTGTGTCTAGCCATGTCTGAGAAATTTGAGAATGGACAGCAAGCCCTTTAAAGCAATACTTCCAATACTTGAGCAAGTCATTATTATGAACATGCTTAATTTACTACTACTTAAAACATGACTAGGTTATTTCTTGTTGCATATTAAGTAACATAGAAAATTTGCATGGCAGTTTCAAAGAGCTGTCTTTCAAAATCACACTGCTATGTTTTTAATGTGGGTTCCTCCTTAGGTATTGCTAAGTAAGACTTTTTCTTAGCATATATGTTTCTTTCCAACCAAAGCCAACATATTAGTCAGGCTATCTGCGCCATAAACAAATGTAATCTATTTTATCCATTGATTAAACCAGCAGAGCCCAAAAGAACATTTCACCACCCAGGAAACCAAATGGGTACTTATAACTTCCATTCATGCTCTTTTTGTATATAGATTGTGAAATTGTAGAAGAAGTATTTTGGTTTCTGAGCTAATGTGTTCAGAGGGATGTCAGTTTTGCAGAGGATGTTTATCAAAAATTTTAAATACATATTTCAAAGTCTACGATCAAATCTTCCAGTAAGATGTGTGCCTCAATGTGAACTTCACACAAGTTCCAGCTTGAAGCTTGAAACTGCTTCAAAAAAAACCCTTTTGCTTCACTTTACTTTCCAAATTTTGACAGATGAGAAATAAACAAAATAAGGAAATTCTTCACAATCAGGAGTACCTATGTATGAAGTGAAAGGAGAAAGTGACATTGCCAACTGCTGTCATACTAAAATTCACACAGATCCACGGTATCACTAGGTTGGAAGAGACCCACAGGATCATCGAGTCCAACAATAAAAAAGCTTTTGATAAAGACTCTGGTATACAGTGAAGTTTGGTTTTGGTTTTGGTGAGTCCTTAGGTTAAGGTGTATCTCTAATGTCAAGGCACTGGTTAGAGATATTTGTTTCTAAAACATAAGAGATGGCACAGTTGTTGCCTAGAGCAGAAACAGGTGAATTATTTGTAATTATTATTAAAATCCACAAATGACATTTTCAGAGCCAGTGTGCCAAAATACTGAAACAATACAAATTGCTAATTCTTCCAAAGAAAAAGTATAAATAGTTTCAACATTAACAGGATAAACAGGATTTGTGTTCCACTCGGGGAACACAAATCACTTACTTTGGATTTCCCAAAAATCAACGACGTTAAGTAAGAACCTACGTGTAGCTTCTGGCATCTATTCCACATCAGATTTGTTTGGGAAAAATAAAATAAATTTTGATATGCAAAAATGACAGAGATTAACAAATTCTTAAAAAACACCTAGAAGACAAAAAGCAGCATTCTCCTTCACATTGCACAGAGTGTCTAAAAGAGGCATCGGAAGACCCTACCCTTACAATAATCCCCAGAAAATTTTAAATTTGTGTACTGCAAGTGGTCATGTAAAGAAATAATAAAGAAAAGACAGAGAAATCAAAGGTGCTGCGCAAGCAAACTTGGAAGAAAATGAGAAGTGGAAAAGCTGGACAAATCAAAATACCAGACAAAGTCTGAATTTGGCAAGGACCTCTGTAGATCGTCAAGATCAGTCACCTGCTCAAAGCAGAACCAGCTAAAGCCAGTTGCCCAGTACCATGTCCAGATGCTTTTGAATATCTCCAAGACTGGAGAATCACAACTTGCCTGGGCAACCTGTGACAGTGCGTAGTCACCCTCATATTTAAAACTTGTTTCCTGAAGTTCAGATTGAGTTTCCTGCGTTTCTGTTTGTCCATTGCCTCTGGTCTTGTCACTGGGCACCACTGAGAAAAACCTCACCCTGTCTTCATTGCCTGTCATCAGGTACTTATACACATTGATAAGATCCCCCAAGCCTTGTTTTCTCCAGGCTGAACAACTCCAGGTATCTCAGCCCCTCTTCCTGTGCCAGAGGCTCCAGACCAATCAACTTTGTGACCTTTCTCTGGACTCTCTCCAATATGCCCATGTCTTATTTCTATATCTTGTTAGCATATTGAGTTCATATTTGTATTTTACGTTTGCTACATAAGGACTTTTGGATATTATATCAGTGAAGAAATCACTAATCAGAAAACCTCCTACAAACTTATATTTGAAAAAAGGCTAAATATTCCAAATAGCGCTACTCTCAATTCTGTATGATTCTAGCCATTAGTTATATTTACTTACTTGAACATAAATCAGTATAATCTCCACAAACTATATCAACATTTTATTTTGTTATAGCCCATATTCTTTATAATCTATGCTGCCAAACCTTCATTAAATACATTTGTGCAGACAGAGGAGAGGTAGTTCTTTGATTTTTAGTCTTCCAAAGCAAAGCAAATGTATATCTATGATATAAGAATATAGATTAAAAAAAACCTATTTGCAGCTTTTTGTATGTATTTTGATTGTGAGATATAGTATGTTTTTTTAAGAAAAAAATAATACAAGTAAAGACTGCACTGAATTTATTTGTACCACATCAGACAGATACAAGATTAGATGCACAGATAACAAACTAAGTTTGCTAATCATACTACCTACAGTTATATTATGTCTAGTACTAAATTCAGGGGTGGGAATTTTCCAAATAATTATTTTTTTCTTTTTTTATATCATGAATTATTTCAAAAAAATCAGAAATACAGTTTTTCACGTGAGATTTCCAAAAGATATATTACAAGATGTATCACAAATTATTAAAGCAAGTTCATTGTTTAATAAATCACTGTTATTCACACATGGAGAGCCAGTAGGTCTTCTCATGCAATTAAGCACCTAATTGTGTTTGGAAAAAAAAAAACAAAGAACATTTATCCATTTCTAGTTTTCAGTCAATTTTTAATAACATATTCTTGTTTGTACTAGCTGTAAAAATACTAAGTTTGTGCCTATGGAGTGAGGAAATGCTCCATATTTCAGTTTAGATCAGTAATAATTGTTTTAGTGCAAGAAATATATACAGTACTACTCTGAGTTCAGACATTAAATGATTTGCCAAAGTATTTGACCAGTTAAATCTGGTTCATTCTGTTGGCTGGTATTGATTCTGACTGAGGCAGCTAGCATCATATTTTTTAATACATAGACTCCATAAATTCACCACTACACCACTGAGCTGACAAACCAGAAGCTATACAATACATTTACATTCACAGCTGGCATGCTTGCTCTGATCTTTTTCCCCCAGACATGAGGCTGTAATATGATTTATTCTACTCTATTATTGCTTTCTATGTCCCAGTCCATGTTTATGCTTAGGGGCACATGATGAATCTACTGCCAGGAGATAGCACACTGCAAAAGTGAGAATATGAAGACATGATGAGGTGAAAACATGATTATGGTTCCAAACCTGCCCTAAAAGAAAGTCCCTGACACCACAGCTTGTAAACTAGAATTCAGAAGACTAATATGAACCAAGAGTGAAAAGTCAACCAGAAATTTTAAGCTTGCTATTGACATGAAATCACAGGGTACATGCAGAAACCTGAGCTGAAATGAAAAGGAAAAGTGAAAATCCCTGTGCCTTACTACACAATCTGATAAGGACTCCCTTGTAACTCACCTAATTCATCATATAGATTTCATCAGCTTGGACAGAATTGTTACCTCAACGTTTGCATTTCTATGGACTGCTTGCTAAAGTAGCTGTGAAGCAAACAATTTAGAATACAGTTATGATAATTCTACTTCTCTTCTGGACTCTTCAGTCACTGTAGTTCTTGCTGCCCGACCCACTGCTGGTAATTGGAGGCGCAGCTGCGCACTGCAAGATCATCCTTCTACTTACCCTTTCTGTGCAAGAGGGGCATCAGCCAAGGTAGAATGATTGAATGCTCTTGATGACAGGAGATGTATTGTGGACACTAAAGGCAGCACTGTTGCCCATAACATGCTGCCATTATTCCCGAGTTTTATTAAGAAAAAAGAAACTTTTCCACAGTAATGTGGAAATATTTTCCGGAGATGAGTCTTTGCTGGAAGGCATCATATCCAGGTGCTGCTCTGCCCCTACATCACTGGACTTCTGAACCTCAGTGGGATTTCGGTGATAATCGTTTTTGACTGAAAGCAGGACAAGACCGAATAGGGCTAAAAAATAAAATCACAGAAACATAGAGCCATTAAGGTTGGAAAATATCACTAAGATCATCAAGTCCAACTGCATCAGCCCAACACCACTATGCTCACTAAACTATGTTCCAAAGTGACACGTCTACACATTTTTTGAACACTTCCAGGGAGTGCTTCACCGCCTCCCTGGGCAGTCTGTTAATGAGTAAGGATAGCTCAGGAAGCTCCTCTCTGTGAATTGGTTGAGTCCAATGTTGTTCCTGCTTGCCAGCTGATAAAATAAGTCAGTGCGTTCTGTGGATGAGAGCTAAGAACAGACCTCAGCCATCCTAGCTGAAGGATGGGAATCACTTTGAGACAACTCAGATGATGAAAAGTAGAATGTTTAGATGTGAGGTTTTTTCCCCAGACTTTTAGAATCATGGAATCATAGAATCACTATGTTGGAAAGGACCCACTGGATCATTGAGTCCAACCATTCCCGTCAATCACTAAACCATGCCCCTCAGCACCTCATCCACCCATCTTTTAAACACCTCCAGGGAAGGTGAGTCAACCACCTACCCCGGCAGTCTGTTCCAGTTACCAATGACCCTTTCCGTGAAATATTTTTTCCTAATGTCCAGCCTGAAGCTCCCCTGGTGGAACTTGAGGCTATTCCATCTTGTCCTGTCCCCTGTCACTTGGGAGAAGAGGCCAGCTCCCTCCTCTCCACAACCTCCTTTCAGGTAGTTGTAGAGAGCAATGAGGTCTCCCCTCAGCCTCCTCTTCTCCAGGCTAAACAACCCCAGCTCTCTCAGCCGCTCCTCATAAGACTTGTTCTCCAGCCCCCTCACCAGCTTCGTCACTCTTCTTTGGACATGCTTTTTTAAGAAAAGAAAAAGAAAAAAGATGTCATCAAAATATTACTCACTCCATATATTTTACATTCATGTCTTAAGCTGAGATGAATCAACCCATATAAAAAATTAGTGAGTTGTTCTAACTATAAAGGTGAGTGGGTGACGACATGTCTAGTTTTTGGAAGACAAAGTAGAGGAATTCCAATCACAGTACATGCGAACAGAGCAGCATACCTACTTGACAAACCATCTGGAAGTACAGGCTAAGAAAAACTGTGCTCTGCTCAGTGCGTCTGATCCTTTAGATCTATCTGAAGAGCTGAAGGGCCTGTGAGCACACATTCCCCACATATGTCCCTTAGACAGGAGCCACTGCCTGTGTTGTGGAGGACATAAAGAATCAGATCCAGACAGAGATCATTTCTGCATTCAGATGTGGTGGAATACTGAGGACAAGCCAGCCTTTAGTCAAAAGCTACCTATTTTTTCACTGTCGTCATAGGGGTATACAGCAGAACTTTGTCTCACACTCAAAGTGGAATAGAGGGATTAGGGAAGAACTCTAATACCTACTGTACATTTTTGTTATCCAAACTTCATTATGGCTACATCAGGCACTCCTTTTCCCCCTTCCATCTGTTGTCAACTTTTAATCTGACTTTTGCAAGGCTGATGGGGGTGCTAAACACATCTGCATCTGCACATGGCTTTTCCAGAAATGTCTTTCCCCAACACTGTAAAGCTAGTAGTGATGATGTAATGACTACATTTTTTCCTTCTGGCAGAACTGAGTACCCTTTCATTACTCCAGCAGTGTATGTCTCAAAAATTAGCAGTAAGATCCCACTTTATTTTTTAAATGAAATTATTTCTAAATTATTTTTAAAGTTTCCAGTTAAAATTTTTTTGAAAGATAAATAATTCTATCTCCAAAATTCCTTTGGCTGAAACCCCAGTTGTCTGGCAAAAACTAAAGAAAAGTATCTAAGAAATTTATAAACCTCTAAACTCTTCATAAGGAAAATAAAACCTTATTTTCTCGTCAGCTCTGTTCATTCTTCAATATGTCAGGTTTTATGAAAAATAAAGTTATTTTTCAATAAAGAATAGTTACCTCAATTCTCCAAAAATTGAAATAGGAAATGTTTATATAACTAGAGGTCATCTTAAACATTTATATAGTATTCCAGATTAAAGTGTTTTATATTAATGTGTCTAGCAATAGAGGGAAAAAGCAAATATGATTGAGCCAAAAACCTGACAGAATAGTGTATACCATAGCCTACTTCAGGACTTTTCTTATTATTTGTGACTAAAGCAGTGAGACTTTTCATGACGTATGACTTCCAAAGCAGTAATATGACTTCCAAACAGCAGTAATGAAATGAAGAATAGAATAGAACATGTATAAAAAAGCACTTTCTAAAACAAAAGCAGCATTCCAACAATTGACAAATAAAAGGAAATATCCTAAGTTAGTTCCTAATGCAGTGTAGGTAATTTTCTGCAGTTAATCAACTTACATAGCTCCTAACAGCACACGAACAGTCCTGTGACCATGCAAGCATGTGCCTGTGTGCTTTTATAATGTATGCAATATTATACAATATTATGAAACAGTACATGTGGAGAGTATTTTCAATCCAAACATCATTTGCTGCTTATCTGCAAGGTGTTTTTTATTCTTTGGAGCTTCTAGATAACACACACAAAAAAAAAAAAAAAGGGGTACAAGGATCTCTTAAGGCAAGCAAACGCAGTCTTTGACCACAACTGAAAAGTATAGTCTGAATCAAAAATTTAAGATTTGACAAGTTCAGGATAGCCCCATCTGGGAAAAAAAGTGCCTCAAGCAAAACAGTTCTTTTCTGTCTTATTTCTTCTTCTTCCTTTTCAAGGAGGAGTGGGTGACCCTGAAGAGCCAGAAACAGATGGCATACTTGTCCTTTTCACGGTTTTGTTACGATGTAAATGCAGTGCATGCATAATTGAAGTTGACCTCAAGTGTTCCGTTATTAATTTTTATCTAACAGATCTAGTCTTATTTTTTCAGTCATTAAAACTTACAGGACAATATTTGCACTTTAAATTAATCTATAACTTGCAGTCATGGAAAAGGCTTGCCTTAGGTTTAATCTCTTTTGGTAGGCACCAGCACACAGATTTACAGATATAAACCCTAAGGTCTCTTGTTCAGTAGCAGAGTAAATCCACTAAAGTTTGAATGGCTGGTAAATATTTAATGAAAAAATAAGCTACTTAAATTTTTTAATGTAATATTTCTTCTCATCTATTGTGCCTCAAGAAGAATTTCATACATCAAAATGCATGGAATAATTGAAAGCAATTTTCAAGTATCACATTGATTTAAAATATTTCTACAAACAAAATTCATTTTTCAAATTGTGTAATGATTAAGCAGTAATTGGAAGATCATCTTCAGTTCCCTAATTCTGGCTTTTAACACAAAGATATGTAATGATCAATATACAAAGGATTAAAATTATTTTGTAGTATATCCTTTTCTGAAATAAATCACTGATAAAAAATATACATAATGAAATTTCTAATTTAGCAAGGCTAAAAGTAGTAAGGGAAATACATGGTAGAAGGATGTCTTCAAACCACTGCTGTTGATATGCAATTATAAGTCAATTGGCATTTTTGTCTTCCTTATACTACAATTTCATATTATTAAATAGTAATATAGTAGTTCCTCACAGTAACACAGAATGAGCTAAAACACAAACTAAGGACTTCAAGGGAAAAAAGTTTTGACAAAGGCATGTTTATTAGTTAGTTCTCCTTGCACTTGATTTCTAGCTTTCTTTGCTCATAATTGCTCTTTTACTTAGATAACTTCTTTCTGCCAAGAAAAAAAAGCAAAAATTAAATATACTCTGAGCATAAAGCTAAAGCCCTTTTTTACCTCGAACTAAACTTATATAAGTTGTCAATGGATGTGGTTTCCCCCGGGGGTTAAAATGATAATTCTTCAATGTAGGGACGTTTTCTTTCAACAACTGTTGGAGAAAATCCTAATTGTTCATGCTAAAATCACCAGTACATACAGTAAATTCCACAAAGCTTACGGAAATTTGATTAACCAGTTTTGCCGCTCCCATCTCTCACTTCAGGCTTAATCAGGAACTCTAGCTGTAGGACACATGGCAAGTGATTATCCATCCTCTCTATTTCTTCAAATACTATAAGGGTTTCTATACAGCAAACAGACAAAAAGCTGAAACACATTCAAACATGGTCTGTCTTTATAAATAACCAGTCTCAGTCTGCCCAAGAGTCAAGAGTGATCTCCAAAAAGACATCTTAGTAACACTGTTTCTGCATCCTATTTAAGCAACCTCAAGTACAAAGCTCATTGATGTCACTCATTCTGGTGACAGAAAGCAAGACAGCTCAAAAATCACAAGACAGAAAGATGCATTTTTGTATGCATTTGATGGCCCTCTGTAATTGAACAGACAAAACAATTATGAAGACAGTATATCTCGTTTGAAGGAGATCCTCTGTTTGGAGCAATCATTAGAACATATAATATCACTGGTATAACTGCAATGTTAGTTTTCTACTTTGCCATAAAGACAGAGATCATGAAGAGAAAAATTGAGGCATGCCTAAAATATCAAAACATTGCTATAGTTCCAGTAGGACACGTTTCTGCTACTCTTCTCCGCTACTTCTTCTGCTACTCTGCTACAGGTCTTACTAGGAGCGGCTGAGAGAGCTGGGGTTGTTTAGCCTGGAGAAGAGGAAGCTGAGGGGAGACCTTATTGCTCTCTACAACTACCTGAAAGGAGGTTGTGGAGAGGAGGGAGCTGGCCTCTTCTCCCAAGTGACAAGGGGACAGGACAAGAGGGAATGGCCTCAAGCTCCACCAGGGGAGATTTAGGCTGGACATTAGGAAAAAATTCTTCACAGAAAGGGTCGTTGGGCACTGGAACAGACTGCCCAGGGAGGTGGTAGAGTCACCTTCCCTGGAGGTGTTTAAGGCATGGGTGGACAAGGTGCTAAAGGGCATGGTTTAGTGTTTGATAGGAATGGTTGGACTTGATGATTCTGTGGGTCTCTTCCAACCTGGTTATTCTATGATTCTATGATTCTCTATACCAAAGATGAAAAAAGAAATAATTTTATTTTTTAATTGACTGTCTTCTTTCCTCCACGTTCTCTTGAACTACAGAAAAACAAGCTTAGCCATCATTCTGAGACTGACAGGAATATGCTCATGAAATATATACACTAGGGGAAAGAACTACCTAAAAGTGTAAGTGCTGTCACTGGGATAGTCCCTCCAAACAGCTGATATATCTGCTGGCAGTGTCAGTCTTATTCCAGTAATTAAAACTCAGTCTCACAACTTCTCCCTGTTCTTCTCACTTAAGTGCTTAGATCACTGAAATGAATTTAGTCCCAAGTGGTTCATGAATCCTGAAGAACAGAAATTAACATTGTACACCTCTTAACAGTGGCATTTTGAGCTTTATAGTGATATGCAACTGGTTTGGTCCAAGTGCTTTTGTTTTCTGTCTTTGACATTGCATGAGATATAACTAACGTTAAAAAATATGTTTAGTTTTCATACACTGTCTCCCACATTTTAATTGCATCCTGCTACGTGGCCCCTTAGATAACCTCCTGGGGTACTCACTATCTCACAGCAATCTCCTATCTGTTTTCAAGAGGATTTATCTGCTCTTCATTAGCCAAGGTCAAATAGGACCAGTGCTCGGAAGATTGTACCTCATCAGCATTATCTTTATTGCCATTATTTCACAAGCTAACAAAACAAAAACAAATTATTCCCCAGTTAGCCCCAAACATTCCTACCCTGCTCATTAGTATTGGCATAACCCTTCTCCCTAGAGCAGCTCAGAGCTCAGTTCTTCAAGGAAAGGCTGACAGCAGCAAATTTATGGTACCAAGAGGTACAAGCAGAAACCACTCTCCTGATTTATAATCAGATTGTCTTACTGTAGCAAGAACTTCCTCAATGCTCGGCTACTTAGATCACCTCATGTAATTTGTCACCTGCAAGAAACTACTTCTCATTCTAGCTGACAAAGAAGACTGCGTTTCCTCCCTGTGGTCAGCTAAGAATTTTAACCATTAAATGTTGTGCGGTATCTTTGGAGTGGTATTTTAATTCAGCTCTTAATTAAAAAGAAAAAAGAAATACATCACTGACCTCTGCAGGAATTATCTGGTTTGCTTCTTTGACTGACAAGTGAGGAAGAAGAATGGCTTCAGGATGAGACACAATACGAGGTCTCAGATGCTCTGGATTTTCAGTGTGCTTCCCATATAAGCCTTGGTGATCTTTGCAATTCAGTTGTATCTGAATGCATCTAAGAGATAAATCTGACATACAGCCAGATTTGCAGTAGACAGACCTAGAAGTAAGTAATCTCAGCTGCGGAGTATTTTCTACAGAAGTAGGGATGGACATACAGTCTTGACCACCAGTGGACCTTCTACAGAGCATCAGCAAGCTTTATCAGTTTCCCTTGATTTTTAGTTTCTCACAAGTGCAACATAGCTGTCTAGATCAAGCTGGCATACATAAAGGCACAAGTGCAATTACATAATATGTAACAATGATACTTGGGGAGTGTTCAGATAATAGATATATCACACTTTTAGCTACAATTAGTTGAAGACAAATGAGATTTTTTAGGGAAAGCCAGACTCAAGAGCAGGACTTACCTCGTTGTACTAATGAGTGAAACTATCACCTCCAGACAGTGATTCAACTGATTTAATTTTGGATAAGAAGCTGTAGTATAAGATAGATCACTCTCTTTAGGTGTTTATTTCATAGATTTTGAATGGAGCTTAATGATTTATATCTACAGTTTTTTTATGTCCCTGACAGAAGACAGAAATCTCCACCTTTGTCAACAACAGGGGTTTTCATATCACCAGACTTCGGATGACTAAGAATCTAACTTCCTTCGGTCCCTCCACAGGGAGAGAGGGAAATGCAGAACACCAATTTTAAATGATAGCTTTGCACACTTACTTTGTTTCCTCTTTTTGATCCTCATTTTTAAGCTAAAATTGGTGTAATCTCAAAGTGGTGCTTTGTGGGCAAATATTTGTGTGAGACAGTTCTATAATATTGCATGTATATAAGATACTGTTTCTCCCTCAGGAACAAAAAGCTCAGTGCAGCAATAGTTCAGTTCAGCAGAGTCCTTAAATATGGTATCTCAGGAAACCAAGTGCTCTTCCATCAAGACCTCAGCAGACATTTTAATCTCACCAATAAGGAAAATACAGAAATGCTTACAAGAACTGTTTATACATAATCAGGACCATGACACCTGCTCTGAGAATGAGAGATGATCTACTTCTTTTACGTCCTGTTTCACTAAGAAAGATAGCTGAGGATAAAATCATAATTCACCAGCTAATCCCCTGATACCTGTGACCTAGAAGGTTTGTGAGTGCAATGGAGGTTTCACTGAACTAGGAGCAAAGGTTTTCTACTCAGTAATGGCCACAGATCTGAGGGATAACAGCTTTGCAGTAACCTCCTTATCGTAATGCCCAGATCAGCTGGGGCATCAGGAGTCTTTTAACTCCATGGAGAACACACAGCTGCAGGGTCTTGGTTTGTCATTGTGTAATTCTCTTACTGTCATACACGAACAAATGGGCAAATGTTATAAATGAAGGTCAGCTGGAATACAAAGCTGTGGCTGTCTAGCCAAGGTTCCATAAAAGCCATCTGCCACTCACCCTTCAGAATTCTTTTTTTCCTATGAGAGAGTTCAACATATTAAGTGACTTCTAAGTAGGTTCAGCCATAATGTTGGGGCGATGATTCTGTTCTTTTATACTCATCATCAACTGGAAGAATTCACGTTACCAAAGATGGAAGATACTAAAGATATCTTCACTACTTTATATATACTCTTTGCATTTCACGGCATAACAGGTAGCCTGCAAGGAAAGCAAGAAACCCACAGCTGATGTGACTGACGTAGTTACCACATTGCTTTCATAATAGATGCTGCACGTAAAAAAAACCAGACTACCAGAGTCAAAGAAGAGGATGAAAACATGAAGCCAGAATTTCACACTTACATTTGCTTTTTTGTTTATTTGCTGTTATTCTTTGCCTTGATTGACTGAAGATCACCTAACTGACTGGTAATTTTACTATAAGGCTGATTGAAATAACTTTTCTTTGACCCTCCTTCCCAACCTTCTCAAGAAGCACTCAGAAATGGCAGACTTTCCTTGCAGCTACAAATATTGTATTAATCCACCCAGGAGAAACAGTTTATCTAGCACTGACAGTCTGTCATGTCCTTATCTGACCTCATCAACTGCTGTTGTAGGTGAATGCCAGAGGAATAAGTCAGTGCATTTCTGATTGATTACAGTATTGATTTTTTTCTTCTTCTTCTACAGAAAAAAAAAGTAAAAACCCAGAATCAAATGATCCATCTTACAATTACAAAACAATTTCAGAAGTCTGTAAAGAAATGGCTGTGATCCCTTGACAAAAACATGTGGTTCCAGAATGCCAAAGATTGACTAGGTATTTGGAGTCTGAGCCTCACATTACTTGTTGGCCTCCTTTAGTTTTCTGTGGCCCATTCAACTCCACTGAAAATATTCAATATCTCTTTCTTCCAGCAGGAGATGTTAGGCACTTTTTGAAACTGGTATATTATATACTGAGAATAAGCAAAGCTGATTGAAAGCCTACAAAAAGTCTGACATTCCTAATGTCCATTGTATGACAATCTTGAAGCCATTCTTGAATATAATGCAAACTGCTCCTGACAAAGTCGTTAGCCATCTGCAATGGGGCTAAAGCATTGCTGGACAAGGGAAGAGGAACTGTCATCACCTGCCTGGACTTGTGCAACGTATTCAACTGTCCCACATGACATTCTTGTCTTTAAATTGGAGAGACACAGATCTGATGGATGGGACACTCAATGGAAAAGGAATTGTCTGGATGGTCACACTCAAAGTGTGGTGGTCAATGGCGCAATGTCCAAATGAAGATTAGTAATGAATGGCATTCCTCAGGGGTCCATATTGAGGCCAGTGTTGTTTAGCATCTTCATCAGAGACATGGACAGTGGGATTGACTGCACCCTCAGCAAGTTTGCCAACAACACCCATCTGTGTGCCAACATGCTAGAGGGAAGGTATGCCATGCCAAGAGACAATGACAGGCTTGAGATATAGGCCTGTGCAAACTATGTGAATTTCAACACGGCCAAGTGCAAGGTCCTGCTCCTGAGTTGGGGCAGTCCCAAGCACAATTACAGGCTGGGCAGAGAATGGATTGAGAGTAGCCCTGAAGATAAAGACTTGAGGGTTCTGGTGGATGAGAAGGTCAACACCAGCCAGCAATGTGTATGCGTAGCCCAGAAAGCCAACTGTATCCTGGGCTGCATCAAAAGGAATGTGACCAGCAGGTTGAGGGAGATGATTCTACCCCTCTACTCTGTTCTCATGAGACCCCACCTGGACTGCTGTGTTTAGTTCTGGAGTCCTCAGCACAGGCAGGACATGGATCTGTTAAAGCAAGTCCAGAGGAGGGCCACAAAGATGATCAGAGAGCTGGAGCACCTTTCATACAAGGACAGGCTGAGAGAGTTGGAGTTGTTTAGCCTAAAGAAGAAAAGGCTGTGAGGAGACTGTATAGCAGCCTTCCAGTACTTCAAAGGGGACTTTACGGGAAAGAAGGGGAAGGAGTGTTAATAAGGGAGTATAGTGATAGGACAGTGGGTAATGATTATAAACTGAAAGAGAGTAGATATTAGGAAGAAATTTTTTACTGTGAGGGTGGTGAGGGACTGGAATAGAGAAGTTTTGAAAAACCTGTCCCTGGAAGTGTTCAAGGCCAGACTGGATGGGTCTCTGAGCAATGTGATCTAGTGGGAGATATCCCTGCCCATGGCAGGGGGATTGGAACTAGATGATCTTTAAGGTCCCTTCCAACCCAAATTAATCTATGATTCTATGATTCTATGATTCTATGAATATGAAGAACCAACAAAAACCAGTTTACCACTGAATCACAGAATTAGAGAATAGCAGGGCTTGGAAGGCAGCTCTGGAGATCTAGTCCAAACCCTGGGTTAAAGCAAGTTCACCTACAGCAGGTTGCACAGGAATGTGTCTATGTGGGTTTTGTATATTTACAAAGAAGGAGACTCCATAGGCTCCCTGGACAGCCTGCTCCAGTGCTCCATCACCCACACAATAAAAAAGTTTTTCCTCATTTTCAGGCGGAATTTCCTGTGTCCCAATTTGTGCCCATCACCTCTTGTCCTATTGCTGAGTACCTCCGAAATAAGTCTGGCCCCATCCTCTTGACACCTACCTTTTAGATAATTATAAGCTTTGATAGATATTTATAAGCATTATTTCCTATTCCAGCAGAAGGACTGGGTTTTTCTCACAGTATACTTTATTCTTAATTGAGAAGTTTCCTAAAACCTGGAAATCATTTTCCTTTAACAATTCTCTGCAACATATCTGTATATCATGCAATTAGAAGCATGCAAGACATTGGAATGAAGCCATTATAGTAAGCTCAAAAGATGCCTGCATAGACTTCCCGTGTCTCTTGTTCTCATTTGAGCAGAAAGGATGCAAGTAGCAATCTATCATTTCAGATTTCCATTTGAAAGCTTTTCTAACTTGAATGTATTTATTTAAGATCTATATAGCTTGGTACAGCCCCACTGACACTGGAAAGATCAACAATTAAACAGAAATGCAAAGTAGTATGGTAAGTGGTACTTTTCAGTGTTATGATAGGATTATCCTTTTAGCTAAACAAAAAACCTATAAGTTTAAGACAATGCATGAAGGATAAAAGTTTATTTCAATCCAGAAAGCCTTAGCTGTAATAGCACTAAATACTCATATGATTATATATGAAAATGATTATCTAAATGTCTTTTTTTATCAAAAATAATTTACATACTAAGAAGAATTCAAAGTAAGAGGATGCTGGTATCTGTTAAGGAATTTATTTCTTTTAGACCAGATCAGCAACTTTATTAAAATTCAGTAAACATTAATATGTTACTCCAGGTATTTTGATATGGTATTATACACTATGAGTTTCACACATCATAGGTTCCAGTTAAAACATATTCTATCTTTTGCGTTAATTGTGAAAGTGAAAAGCGATTGTTTTAAGTTATTATTTTTATTTTGCAAATAGGTAACTGTGGAACTTCCTGGTAAATAAAAAGAAATGTTGCATTTGAATATGAAGGCATCACAATAGTGAATTTCATAGTAGGGTGGAAACTTAGGCATTAAGGGAGAATAGAAAAGACTGGTTTATGTTCCTGATCTATATGAAAAGCAAGGACAAAATAAAAACACATTAACATTTGTAGATGATTTTGTAATCTGTATTGCTAGTCTTAAAAAATAATATCCTGAGCAATTGCAAGATCTTCCATTCCCCAGAAGACCTAAAAAAGCTGAATGCACATAACTTTGATTTAAGGAGTGAGAGATTTCATAAGTATGCAAAGAGTAACATCTGATATTTTTATACTTTGATATGATGCATTTCTATCAATTTCAAGGAGCTAAAAGATTTTAAAATGCAGTTTGAAACTATTTATTCTTCGATGATACAGCTTAAATTCATTTTGAAACTGGACCCCAATAATAAAAAAAGCTTTAATTGTATCCAAACCATGCAATATAACACCATAAGCATTCTTCTCCAAATATGAACATTAACCAATTTAAGACAAATTTTTTTAAAGAGGCAGAGGATTACCTGTCCTCATTGGTATTAATGAAGCTTCCTTACTAAACTGGCATTGTGTTAAATATGGCAGGTGAGACCCACTGAAAAAATGTATGTTTCCAGCTCTTGTTGGGGATTAATATTGACTTTTCCTCTGAAGTCTTAAAAGCTTATGATGAACAATCCATGTCATTCAGAAAAATGAAACGGTTCATCTCCAATATACTTGATTTTGTTGACATATATGCTAGAACTGTTTACTAGCACACAGTTAATTTCCCCAGAAGATAACACATGAAACTCTACAAAATATGGGAAAATCATAGCAGTCACAAGTAGCAGTTGTAAAAATAAGGCACATGAATAAAATAAAAATGCCTCTGCCATTTGAATTATATTGAAATACAAAATATTTGTTATACACTAGACTCAATGAGTCTAAAACGATGCAGAGTACTGTCATGAGAACTGACATTTCCCTTGCTGGACTCTGATCAGAGCTGGTTTGAGGATTTGGGGTGACTTTTCTATCATTTCTTCTTCAAATAAATGGCTTCTGATACCAATATTCAGATTTGTCATAAAGGTAACGGAAGAATGATGGCTGGGTAGTATAAGCCCCCAAGTTAATTAACATATAGGTAACCGGGTGACATATAACCACACTTTCAATTAGATTTAAATAGATTCATAAAGAACACTGATCAGGCTTTGGAGGCAAAACCAAAGATGTTCTTCTGTTCCAGACTTGATTTGTTTCCAATTCATACTTGCAAGTTTACATAT
Organism: Phaenicophaeus curvirostris; assembly: GCF_032191515.1. Lineage (NCBI taxonomy): Eukaryota > Metazoa > Chordata > Aves > Cuculiformes > Cuculidae > Phaenicophaeus > Phaenicophaeus curvirostris. The sequence goes on from NC_091392.1 coordinate 20,594,306, forward strand.
GTAAGGGAGAGAACTAAAAATAGGCTATTTAGTTAAAAATAGAAACCAAATATATTTTTACTCCATTTAAATTCCTCTCGCAAGCTGAGTGTGAGCCAGCAATGCCCTGGCAGCAAAGAGGGCCAACAGCCTCCTGGGCTGCATTAGCAAGAGCAGAGCCAGTACATATAGGGGAATGATTCTCCTCCTCTACTCAGAATTCCTTAGACCACTGCTACAGCACTGTGCCCAGTTTTGGTCACCTGGTGCAAGGCAACACATCAATAGACTGGATCAGGTTCATGCCACGATGGATGGAGATGCTTGTGTTCAGGCTGGAGCAGATGGCTTTGGATGGACCCAGCAGCAGCAACACCAACAGAGAAGCTGTAGGAAGGCAGCCGAGTATCTTCACAGCAGGACTTGGTGGGCAGACAAGAGGCTATGCATAAATTGAAACAAGAGGTTCAGATTTGATAATTTTTTTCTTCATAAGCATAGATAATCCTTGGAAGAAGTTGCCCACAGATGACGTCTGGACTCTTTCCATCCTTGGTAATTTCAAGACCTAGCCGGATAATGTCTTTAGCCACTTGGATCTAATCTCAAACTGATTCCTCCTGACGTCCTGTCCAACCTGAACTACCCCATGATCCTACCATCCTCTGGATAAAGAAGGGCAGCAATGACGACACTAAGCTGGGTGGAAGTGTCAATCTGCTGGAGGGTAGGGAGACTCTGCAAAGGGATCTGAACAGGCTGGACCGCTGGGCTGAGTCCAATGACATGAGGTTTAACAAGGCCAAATGCCGGGTCCTGCACTTGGGGCACAACAACCCTGTGCAGTGCTACAGACTAGGAGAAGTCTGTCTAGAAAGCTGCCTGGAGGAGAGGGACCTGGGGGTGTTGGTTGACAGCCAACTGAACATGAGCCAGCAGTGTGCCCAGGTGGCCAAGAAGGCCAATGACATCTTGGCTTGTATCAGAAACAGCGTGACCAGCAGGTCCAGGGAGGTTATTCTACCTCCGTACTCGGCACTGGTGAGACCGCTCCTGGAATCCTGTGTTCAGTTCTGGGCCCCTCACCACAAGAAGGATGTTGAGGCTCTGGAGCGAGTCCAGAGAAGAGCAACGAAGCTGGTGAGGAGGCTGGAGAACAGGCCTTATGAGGAGCGGCTGAGAGAGCTGGGGTTGTTTAGCCTGGAGAAGAGGAGGCTGAGGGGAGACCTCATTGCTCTCTATAACTACCTGAAAGGAGGTTGCAGAGAGGAGGGTGCTGGCCTCTTCTCCCAAGTGACAGGGGACAGGACAAGAGGGAATGGCCTCAAGCTGCACCAGGGGAGGTTTAGGCTTGACATTAGGAAAAAATATTTCACAGAAAGTGTCATTGGGCACTGGAACAGGCTGCCCAGGGAGGTGGTTGATTCACCTTCCCTGGAGGTGTTTAAGGCATGGGTGGACGAGGTGCTAAAGGGCATGGTTTAGTGTTTGATAGGAATGGTTGGACTCGATGATCTGGTGGGTCTCTTCCAACCTGGTTATTCTATGATTCTATGATTCTATGATTTTCAGGCCTGAGTCAGGAATAGTCCCTCCAATGGGAGATACGCTTCTGAGGCTATCCTGGGTCACTGGTCAGATCTCACATCTACCTCAAAGCACATATATAACCACTCCATTCTTCATGTCATCCCACAAGTAGGCACATGGCTTACACATTCCTGCAGTAACCTGCCATGTGCCTGACCTTCAGTCCCACCTGCAGACCTAGCTGGTGAGGCCATGCCATGAGCAGAAAGTTTTGTGCAGGATGCCAGGGCTGGAGCAGTACTATGGCTCAGTGGAAGAGGGAAACCATACGGTTTCAAATCCATGTGCTTAAAAGGGGTCTGTTGCCTTAACCTCAACCTTTTATGAGTGGGTTTTCTATCAAAGGAGTGCATAAATAATGAGAATGAACGAACTTAACTGTAAACATACCCTGGTTATGCTTCACTTGACCTGATAGGCATTTAAATATCTGGTAATCCACGGTATCATCCTGATTATCTTCGAAGTAGCATAATAGAAATTCCTGAAAAACCTTGGATGGAAGTGAAAGGACCTGTAATTTATTAAGATACTCAAAAGCTCATATATGCTAAGAACTGCACTCTGGTACATTTTTAATTGTATGATCTTTGCAGAAACAGGCTACCAACAATAGCACAAAATAAAAACCAATGTGTTAAACAAAAATATGACTAAACTACATGTAAAAAAAGTATATCAATATTGAACAGTATTAACCATAAGAGGCTTAAGTTTCTACAGCACTTCCATTTTACATAGCTTAAAATCTGGCAAAATAATCTTATATTGAGATCTATGTGGACTGTATTCTGATCATAAAAATATTCTTGGCTTTACTAATATTTAAAATACAAACTTTGGCTTGCATGTATCACCACAGAGGACTGGAGTTTTGCTTTTCTGTTTCCTGTGACTTATTAGTTTGATTTTAGGAAACAAATAAACCTTTCATGTAAAACTTTACATAAATATACCTATTAGAATCACAGTGACGTGACAAGTAAAATGTATCTGTGAGAGAGATACTACCTCTGCAGTAAAAAAGGACTATGATACACAATTAATATCTGTCTGTCCAAGATACAACAGCTGAAATTCTCACTTGAACAATGTTTGTGAAACTATTTATAATTCTGCCAACAGCTCAGTTTCAAGAATATTAAGAAACCTTCCTTTACCAAGTTTTCCATTAAAAAAAGTAAGTAACACATTTAGTAAATCTAAAATTGAACAGAAAATTCAGGAAGAAGGTAACAAAATCTACTGGAGCAAAGTTTTCTCAATTTTTTTTTTTATCTGTACATCACAGTCACCCGAAGAAGGACATTTTACTACATTTTTAAAAAAGATGCTTTAAAAAAATCCCGTTATTTACAAATCAAACATGAATATAAATTTATTTATGAGGATCTTACCCATCTTGTTCCCTTCTCCTGGGAGAATCTCTGATTCACAGCTGGAAATTACATGCTGTAGGATCATCTCCAAAAAGGTATGTGGTATAATGAGACACCTTTAGCCGAATTGCTATAACATATCAAAGAAGGGTTAGAAAACACATTCCTCAGCTGCCAGCTGGCTTTTGTGTGGACAGACTCCCACCACATTGGCTCTTCCCCACGCTACCTGCAGAATACCTTTCTGTACATAGTTCTGTAATGCTCCATAATTATTCCTACTCTCTATACATGCTAAAGTTGCTCTCACAACTTTCAAACAGGAAAATTACCTACTGTTGAGAAGCATCAAAAGATGCCCCAAATGTTACTAGTTATGAAATAGTAGGTTAGTTAATTATTTAATTTTCTTTTTGCAGCCCATTCAACAGAAGTTACATGGACCAAACAGAATTTAGAAGCCATTAGAAATTTTCCTAGGATGTTTTAAAGACTAAGACTTTTCAAAGCAAGAGATGAACCAGATTCTGCTCTTCCTTCTACCAGCCATAGGCGCCCCTGCTCTCATTTGGAAATGATCATCATTACTGCAGAAGCGAATAAGATTTTAAAGGGAAAGTTCTTCCACTTTGATAGGGCATCTCACTGTCTTCATAATTCATCCACAGCTCTCGTCAGTTTGATTCACATTGCTACTGTTCCCATTTACAACCAATGTCATACCAGAAATTCATATGGTTTTACCAATTTATTAAATAAAAGCCTTAAATATCTAATAGAAAAAATGATGACAAGCAAGGAAGTTGAGTCTTTTTAACTTCTTTGACATCATAATTCAAGTCTTTACGTCCTTCACGTAGTCTTTCAGAAACATAGGAACAGAAAATTTTAACTATTTGCCTATTTTTTACTTGTAACTATGCTTATGAAACACACACAAAGGTACTTATCTACACTTTTAACTGTAGAAAGTTCTCTTTAAAGTTGATTTAAAAGTTGGAAATCGTAGGAAGTGCTGAAAACATCTTCCACCTTCACTGGCTGCAGCCTTTGCCTTGTCAGTGCTGCAGCTATAGTATGATCCTGCTTACAATACAGTGGAATCTTTACCTTCAGAGTTTCATTTTTCACATTTATTTCCTACTATTACCTTCTTTTCAGTAATTTAAAATCTAATTCCAGAATACACAGAATGTGTATGTATGAATGCTGGAAGCAAATTAGACACTTACAGTTACATAGGACTAACTTCTTAATACAGGAGGCATCACATAACCTGTTGCCATGAACCATTTATCTAAACTCAGAGAATGAGGTCTCTAGGCTTTTCTCTATAGTGTCAGATAAGGAAAAAAGAAAAAAAAAACAAACCCAAACCTTGTGCCTAATTTATCCATTCTGTATCTTCCTCTAAGGATACCAGTTTCTCATCACTGCATGACACCCTATCCAGCAAAAAGCCTAATCTAAATTATGCATACATTCCCTTGAGTTTCTGTGATGCAATCTTTGCAGTATGTCTTCTGGAGCTAGCCAAAGGGCAAACTAAGACCAATCAAAATAGGCATCACAAAGATTATAGGCTGGTGTAAAACTTATCTGCCCTAACTTGTAGTTGATGTGTTTGATTACAACACTACAGGATTGGGGAAGAGTGACTGGAAAGCTGCCTGGCAAAGAAGGACCTGGGCTGTTGGTAGACAGCTGTTTGAATATGAGTCAGCAGTGTGTCCAGGTGGCCAAGAAGGTCAATGGCATCCTGGCCTGTATCAGAACCAAAGTGGCCAGCAGAATCAGGGAAGTCATTCTTCCCCTGTACTCAGCACTAGGGAGGCTGCACCTTAAATACAGTGTTCAGTTTTGGGTCCCTCACTACAATAACATTGAGGTGCTGGAGCGGGTCCAGAGAAGGGCAACAAAGTTGGTGAAGGGGCTGGAGAACAAACCTTATGAGAGGCGACTGAGGGAACTGGAGTTGTTTAGCCTAGAGAAAAGGAGGCTTAGAGGAGACCTTATCACTGTCTACAGCTACCTGAAAAGAGGTTGTAGCAAGGCGGGTGTCAGTCCTTTCTCCCAAGTAACAAGTGATAAGACAAGAAGAAATGGCCTCAAGTCATGCCAGGAGAAATTCAGATTAGATATCAGGAAAAATTTCTTCACTGAGGGGGTTATCAGGTACTGGAACAGGCTGCCCAAGGATGTGTTTGAGTCACCATCCCTGGAGGTATTTAAAAGATGGGTAAATGAGGTGTTCAGGAATATGGTTTAGTAGTGGACAGGTACAGTTGGACTCTATGTTCTCAAAGGTCTTTTCCAACCAATTGATTCTATGATTTTATGATTCAATGGAAAGAACATGTACTTCTAAGAATCTATACACTGCATCTGCAAGTAGACATCTAGAGAAGTTATATAAATTGTAGCCTAGAAGTGTTGTGATTTGTTTTGCAGAGCCCAAAGGTGCTAGAGATCCTAGAGCTCTAGACTTGGTCAGACAAATCCTACCTATCTGTCCCTAAGAAGGACCTTATTATTAACGTTCTCCCAGGAGCCTGGGAACCAGCAGGCCCTGGTTCCAAAACACTGAAGGAGATGGGCTGAGTGGACTTTCTAAAGCAGCCTGTGGGCTTTGGCAAAAAAATAGCATATGTCAACAAAATGTAACAACAGTTAATTGAATATATCTCTTCTAGGTGTTCTAGAAGTGCATACAAGGAATTACACTCCATACTTTACTGGAATTATCTGCCTCATGCAATCACTAAAAAGTCTTAAATGATGCCAGATGAAAGTATCATTCTCAGAGCATTCTGCTTCAGGAACTGTCAGCCTCTGGCCTGGACAGGTGCACACTCTCCTGGGTGGAAAACTGGTTGGATGGCCGGGCCCAGAGAGTGGTGGTAAATGGAGTTAACTCCAGCTGCAGGCCAGTTACAAGTGTTGTTCCCAAGGGCTCAGTGCTGGGTCCAACCCTGTTCAATGTCTTTATCAATGACCTGGATGAAGGCATCGAGTGCACCCTTAGCAAGACTTTCTTCTTAAGAGAGACGAAGCTGGTGGGGGGGCTGGAGAGTAAGTCTTATGAGGAATGGCTGAGAGACCTGGGGTTGTTTAGCCTGGAGAGGAGGAAGCTGAGGGGAGACCTTATTGCTCTCTACAACTACCTGAAAGGAGGTTGTGGAGAGGAGGGAGCTGGCCTCTTCTCCCAGGTGACAGGGGACAGGACAAGAGGGAATGGCCTCAAGCTCCACCAGGGGAGGTTCAGGCTTGACATAAGGAAAAAATTCTTCACTGAAAGGGTCATTAGGCAATGGAACAGGCTGCCCAGGGATGTGGTTGAGTCATCTTTCCTGGAGGTGTTTAAAGGACAGGTGGATGAGGTGCTGAGGGGCATGGTTTAGTGATTGACGGAAATGGTTGGACTTGATGATCCAGTGGTTCTTTTCCAACCTAGTGATTCTATGATTCTATGAAAAGAAGGGGAGACAGTCCTGTAATCTAGTTACATTTCTAACCTTATTTAAGATTATATTGAATGCTATACTTTATTTCCCTGAGCTGGAGCAGCTTAAAGTCAGGGATACCAAGGTGACACAAACAAATCTTCCTGTGGCTTGGTGCCTATTATGTTAATTCAACAATGTTTGTTTTGTTTTGTTTCCTCCCATTATCAGCACACTGAATCTGCTCCATTCAAATCTGTTACTGTAGGAACCCTATGGTAACATTTAAAATTTTCTTTTCTTTTGGATAAAAATATCAGAAAATTGACGGATAAGTTGTTTAGGTAGAACAATAGGGCATTTGATATTTAATCTGCAAGCACTTAATAAGAAGTATTCCAAGTAATGGCACAGCGCTATTATCATATCACTTAGTAAAATGGCAGCAAATTATTGTATTATTCACATCTCATTGGGTCCATGCTATTATCACAGAGATGCCTTTAAAGATGACATTTAACATACTCCTTTTACATAGCAAAGTGGTTAAAAGCACATTCAAATTTTAAAATGTTTCTGATCTCTTGACAGCTCACCGAAGCATTCTGTGGGCCCCCCTGTCTCTCCAGTTGTTAACTGCAGCTCTAAAACTACTTATAATCGTGAACATTGCAGTCACACTAAATTAGACTGACAGTTGAAATACTGATTACTAAGGACTTATTAAGGACTACTTTGCAACCAATTATGCTGGCATTTGACTTGATTTGACAGTAGAATTGAGTGGAAGATTCCTCCAAAACAGTAGAGAAGAATTTGATTAATATCCTCATCGTTTTAAGATAATTTTTCAAGACAGATTCACTAGTATACCACTACAAAATTTCTATCCCAGCTTGGAGCACCTATGATTCAAGTGATATACAAATAATAAAATAACAGTGGTTTTAACATGCCTGCATTCTCTCATATTTTGAGATTTGGTGACTGCTACAACAGGGTCTCTGGCACAAAAAAAAAGACATTTTAATGTCATCTTCCAGAAATTTTCACTGACCATCAACTTGAGCAAAACAAATATATTTTTTCAAGTTATGAAGTATTTTTCCTGTAAAATGATCGAAAGTGTTAGACAAGATTATCCCCAATTTCCACTGTTGTAACTTTGCTGTACCATTACATGCAAATTTACTGTCATTACATTGTTTCCTAGTAATTTCTAAAATGTTCCTGCAATTTAGTAAATTTCCTCTGCAAATTCTCTGAAACACTTACACCATCTTTTTTTAATGTGTAAATAAATATTAATAGTAAAAAAATATCACCCCCTACTTTGAACTCAGCTTGTATAATTTCAGAGCAGAATGCACAGTACAAAGTTTGGTTTGGTAGAAAGGTGACTAACATTGATTCCCACGAAATCATATTCTCTAAAAGAGGTTAATATACACAAACAGGAAAGGAAAAGAGGACATGTCAGTCAAATCTGTCATGTCAGCTAACTGAAAATAAAATAGGAGAAAACAGATCCTTTCAGCCACGGAAGAATAATATAATATTTTCTAAGTATTTTTAAGGCTACTCTAGGATATAAGAAATGTCACCAAACTGTCACTAATTAATAAATTAATGGCAAATGCATTTTTGTGTATATATGTGTGTGTATATATATATAGTTTGTTTATGTTTGTTTTCACTACAAATTTCACAAAGAAAAGGAGTTACATAGGATTATGCTTCTTGCATGGGACTAACTCCCTTGCATGCTTCCGAAGGCTAGGACTATTGCAGAAATTAACAAAGATCAGCATGATTGACACAATAAACACACAAAAAAGCTGCCCAGGATTTGGAGGAGATAGTTAATAGTCTTCAGTTTTAAATAAAATCTGTTTTATAAGGGTTGTTCATCTTTCTAAAGATAGGTAAGATATAGATATCAAACAACTGGTTTTTCTCCCTGGACTACTTATCAGTACTTTCATTTTTTGTCTCAGGAGAAATCCAATAAACATAAATAAGTCTGTTCTTCTTTAATACTAAAAATTGCTCGATTTCTTTCCAAAATTTTAATCTGCCATTATGAGTGTCATTAGTTAAGCTTTTTTTCACAGCTTCAGCAGAAAGGTGAAGAACAGCATAGCCAAAAAAAGCTAAAGCACACTAAATTATGAAAAATCTTGTTTAAAATAATATTTGGGATTACCCCCCAGACCATGTAAGATATCATTAATGTTACTGCCTGTGTTAAAAACACACATTCAACACATGAATCATTATTTAAGTTTCTGAGTCTATCTGTCCAACACCTTTCTGAAAATTTGGGAAAGGGGAATTGATTGCAAGTGTGATTGCTGCAAATTACTTACATTGAGTGCAAGTAAAGTTGTTGGAGTAGACTAAAAATTATTTTGTTTGCCAGTATCTGGGGGAAAAGTTTTGCGTGGTTTTCCTGCCAGAGTAAATTTCATCATTCACATCAGGAGAACAGGACATTTATTCATTTACTTCTTATTTTAAGCTGCCAGTTTTCTTCTTTGGAGCACGAGGCAATATATATATAAAAAAAATTCTTATCTGGAATTACTGAAGTAAGAAGCTGAAGCCCCTGCTAAGATGCTGATTTTCCTCTATGGATCCTGAATGGCATTTTACAATAAATTATGCCATGACTTATGAAGAAACAAATCAGGTTTAGATTAAATAATTTATGTCAACTATAAGTTATTTTTATGCTCAGTGAGTGATCATTTGAACAGCTTACACTTTTCACGTTTCTAGTACATTTCTTTTATAGTGGATACTTTAATGTCACTTAATTCATATTAAAATTTTAGAAGAGTTTTATCCTGAGCACAGAAGTTCTTATGTTCATTAAGATAATAGCAAAAAACATAAAAGGAGGCAAATCCTTCACCATCAAAGAGGGCTAATCATGAACAAAAAATTAGAACATATTTTTTCACTTCCACATTTATAAAAACCTATTAACGTCTCTGTCTCGTCTGTACTATAAAAATTGCTTGCATTTTTACACCCGGCTCAGCAAAATAGTTGCTTTAAGAAGGATTTACTTGGATGCGGAGAATATTGATTAGAATCACTTAAAGAAGAGATTCCAGAGATGATAGTGTTTCCATCATTACTACATGGACTTTATATAAGTCAGGGTAGCTAGACTACCTGTGAATTAGCCTGTTTGCATGTATACTGGGGAAATATTTTATTATTCACTTATTTATAGGATTAGATTACTTACATGTTAGTTAAAAAAACAACATTTACTGTAAAGTAAAGTTACACAATTGTGAAATGAAGATTTAAGCTTTTTAATGTTTTTCACATATATGTCTACACATGGTAATCTCCTAATTCTGATGTACATAGCTGGTTTTGCAGAATCAACTCCCTAGAATAGTTCCTTAAATGTAAATTCCCACAGGGGATGCTGTGCCAATTCCTTCCCATTGACAGTGGAGAAAACTAGTCAGGGAAGGTGGGATCCGACTGATTTTCATTCATCTAGTAATGATTTCCTCTTATCTTTAATTAATCATGATTTGGTCAAAAGATTGATAGAAGTCTTTCCAATGACAGCTTCACATATTTCTTGTATTATTAATAGCTCTTGACAGACTGTTACTCAGTGAAGCAATGTCTTTACACCTCAAAGAATTACTTGTGGTTTTGTAGAGAACCCACACAAATTATACTTATTCCCATTCAATGTATGATCAGCAAAGTCTATGCATTTATTTCTTCATCTTTCTCCCTTTAAATACCAAGTTAGTTGGTGGCAAAGGTAGTAATAATTGGTCTGGAGAGGAAAGGGAGCCTGTGAATGGTGAAAAAACTCCTAAGTTATACATAAATGCTTCTTTGCAGATCATTTAGGGTATAAAAATAATTTCTCTTCCCAAGATCACCAACTGGGTCAAAAAAAAAACCAAAAAACTTGTGGACACTGAAAAATTAACCAGGCATTTCAAGAGTGCTTCCAACTTCCTTGGATGGTTTGGCAACTAGAAACCTATGGTTAGAGGTGAAAATCACGGAAAATAAGCAACAATTAAAAGCAGAAATGTTGTTTGCTCTTCACAGATGCTGGAAGGTAAATTTCAGACTAAAATAGGTTTAGAAACTTTGCAGTGCAAAGAAGTCATACAGCTCCTTTAAAAAGAGAAAATGAATAAACACCTAGTGATTTAGGGCTACAGAGCTGATTAAGGGATTAGAGCATCTAGCACATGAGGGAAGGCTGAGAGAGCTGGGATTTTTCAGCCTAGAGAAAACAAGACTCTGAGGTATTCATGTGTGTATAAAAACCTTATGCAAGACACCAGAGAAGATGAAGACAGACTCTTCTGAGAAGTGACTGGTGAATCAATAAGAGCAATGGGCACAGCTGATGCACAGACAATTCTATTTAAACATGAGAAGTATTTTTTACAGTGATGGTAATCAAAAAATGGAACAGATTAGCCAGAGAAGATGTGGACTTTCTAACCTTGGGGATATTCAATACCCAACTTGACTAATCCCTGAGCAATCCTTTCTAGGTGACTCTGCTTTGAGGATTCTGGTAACTTCAGTTGTTCACTGTCTTAGCCTCACTTACAGGAATATCTGTTTATCAGAGCTGAATAAATTTCCATGTGCTCATAGAATAGAAAGAAAGTCAGTGTCAAGTGTATTTTTCAGATAGAAAGGAACAGATTTACAATGGTACGTGCTGCTTCAATTTAGGCATTTAAAGTAGATACTAGAAAACTGGTCAGTTGAGTAAGTCTCTGTACTCCTCTGGCTGTGATATCTGGATCCTTGGTTCAGTTTGCTGAACAAAAACATCTAACACATCTGAAATTCCCTAGGGTTTTCAAGACACAATATGCCTCTTCATACAGGAGGTCTGAGTCGCTCTGGATTGTCAGCTGGAGTCCACCTAGGATACTCCAGATTATATCAAGCGTTACTTCATGTCCATACTCAGGCAGCAGAAGCATGCAGCTAATATCCATTGATTATAATTACAGGAAGGAGAGGGCTCCTAGAAAGATGTACTTGTAGACATACAAATTCAGATGTCTTAATTTGTGAGCTAAATCTGACAGCTGTTATAGTTTCTGATGGAAAACAAGCATCTAAATATTTTATATATCTGTGCTTAAGCTCCCTAATGTGAGAAATACTTAGAATCATAGAATCACTAGGTTGCAAAAGACCCACTGGATCATCGAGTCCAACCATTCCTATCATTCCTATCCTATTTCTTATGAACTTCCTGAATATTTGAATAGTGTCTCTCTCAGTGAGACCTTAACTTTACTAAGACTCTTGTTTCTACTGTTGTATAAATATTATGTCACTAAAAAGACAACCCAAGAACTTCAACCATAATTTCATAGGCAGTAAACAAAATTATCCTTTTTATTTTAACTAAACCTCAAGGAATACAGACTATTCTTAGCACCCTTTAATAAACTTCTCCTTCCACAGGAGAAAAAAGCTGGTGAAAGCTGTGCAAGTGGTAGAAATCCACAGACAGGAAGAAGTTTATCATTCAGATGAAGAATGTCCCAATCACTTCAAAATCCATTGCATCATGTGCAAATATCTATTTGTCTTCAGAAAGACAGTTTGGAAGTGAAAGTGGATAAATTACGAAGAACGATCACATTCTAGCTAGTAAAAAATGCTTAATCATTTTCTTGTTGTCATTATATTAGTTTGTTACTACATCAAGTTGTATATGACAAATAAGCTATACCTTAGGATGCAGAAGTTACATATCAGTCTATTCCAAGAAGGTATGAAAAATAGTGAAAGCATCCACAATTTTCTCTAAAGTGAGCATCATTTAGCAATTAATACAATATAAACCTTTTTTCATCATTTTGCATTCAAACTTTTCTATGACAAAGGATTTATAGTCTTCATTGTTATCATGTCTGGAAACTTATCAATATTCCATCCTTATTTCTTGGGTTTCTGCAGGCATCATACTAAAATTCTGCAGTTAAATATAAAGAGAAGTATTAGAGAAATTTTTCCTCTGTTGAAGCCCACTATCTCTGCTGAATCAGCTAAATCACACCCCCAAGGGTGTACAGACCTCACAAGTAACTCCACATAGCAGGCAGCTTTTTCTGCGTGACTTTTTTCTGCTTTGAAAAACGCAGATATTTCCTCCACCGAGAAAGATATCCTTTGGTACTGGCAGGCACTTGGCAATTGTACATAATGAAGGTTGCACATTAATCAATATATCCAATTAATTTCTTTCACAATACAATTAAAACATTTTTAATAAGGTCAGATTTCTGTAAAGCAGTTTATCTGGTGCCTTGCCACTCCTATTGATTGTAGTTGCAAATATCACAATTTTCATTTAAATAGAAAAGATCTCTATTTGATGCTATGTACTCACAGCTATACTCACTACAAACCTTTGCAACTTCTGACACACATAGTTTATCACAGACCAGTAAGAGAGAGAATTTCATGGAAACCATTTTTTTAAAACACTGCATACCAAAGCACTCAACGGAAAGTTGCATATCTTGCATTTCCTGGGCAAAGCCCATAGCACAGATAACTCATTACAAGCTGAGTGACAGGGAGATATCTTCTTAGCTTCATCTGCTATAGCCATTTTAGTCAGATGCTGAACCCACACTGAAAACTGACAAATGCAGTGTACGTTTGGTCTGCATGGCATGCCCAACATACCATGAGAAATCTCTCTGTTGAGCTGTCTCACCTAAGTAAATGGTTGCTTGTTTGGTAATGAACTCTCTTCTGTCCCTACACATATCATGACCAAATATTGTGTAACTAATGCATCTAGTTGGTATTTACTGGTCACATTATTGCAGTAGCTAGCAATTTAAGTAGTAATTGTGAAGTTAAATATGACATTTTAAGACAACATTAAAGATATCTTTTCCAACTCCCTCAATATTTGCCTCTTCAAATGCCATCACATTCTACTGCCTTGAAAAACTTCTAAATTCCCAAGACACGGTTATTTTGAAATTATCTTTGTCCTAGTATAAACTCGTGATTTTGCAGTAAAACATGTGTAAAAACATGAAATCCACTAGTTCAACCTCCGCCAGAAACTAAGCACCACACAGCCACTTGCTCACTCTTCCTGACTTGGAGGTAAATCAGGAGAGCAGAAGTGAGAAGTCTTGTGGGTTGAGATAAAGACAGTTTAATAAGTAACTCAAAAGTCAAACACACTAGCAGAGCGAAAAAAGGAATTCATTCATTACTTCCTATTGACAGTCAGATGTTCAGTCATTTCCAGGACGGAAGGGATTCATCACACATAACAGCTACTGGGAGCAATCTGGTATATTCCGGGTGAAGGAGAAAGCAAAGAATACAATCTTACCATGCATGCATGAAAAATCTACCGTGACATAATTTCTGAATAGGTGTACAAAATCACTATGGACTCTGGGTATAGGAGCTGAAATAAGAATAAGTTTTACAGGACAGATGGAAATCAAACCTCAGAAACAGAAATATTTATCAGAAGATGTTAAGTTAGAGAAGTTACAATCTGTCACATTAATATAAAAAAATTTTTTGTCATATTAAATGCTATCAACAACCTACCAATGTAGAAATGAATATGACTTTCCTCTTTAAGGCCAAGTAACTGAAAAGACATACTTAGCTATGCTAAAAGACACATTCATGATTGTTGCAACTACATTCAACTATTTAGTATCTGAGCATGCAAGCTTTATCAGAGAGCTAGGAGCCCTTGGCATACACAAATACAACCGTGAAAATGCACATGCCCTTTTACAGAGTACCTGGCCCCATATTAAAAAAGTGTAGCAATCATCTAATTGAAATATAGGAGCAACACAGACTTTGTAGAAACACATTGCCGTCACTCTCATTTCACAGAACACTATCACTTTATTTTTCTTGGTTCAATGAACTACTGATTTGCTATGAAGTTATTACGCAGAAACATTACACTGTACAGGAGGAGAACATGCCTCTCTTTGCATTCAAGTAAACAGAATGTCCAAGGGCCTTGCAGCACAGTATTTGTCTAGAGTTTAGTTAAGATTTATATTTTAGAAACTTATCTAAGGAAAGATAGCAAAAGAGATCATTTTGTGATGAATTTTTTAATCCTTTCTGAAATAAATACCTTAATACTCTCTTCTTTTAAGATTCTAACTATATTAAACTACATCCAAAAGCACTACTCATATACTGGATTTTTTATGAGGGCTGTACAAAAATCATTACCGATATGTTCAAATGCATTACTGTCCAATAAGTGCTATTCAATTTGATCAGTGCATAGAATCATAGAATCATAGAATCACCAGGTTGGAAGAGACACACCGGATCATCAAGTCCAACCATTCCTATCAAACACTAAACCATGTCCCTTAGCACCTCATCCACCCGTCCCTTAAACACCTTCAGGGAAGGTGACTCAACCACCTCCCTGGGCAGCCTGTTCCAGTGCCCAATGACCCTTTCCATGAAATATTTTTTCCTAATGTTCAGCCTAAACCTCCCCTGGTGGAGCTTGAGACCATTCCCTCTTGTCCTGTCCCCTGTCACCTGGGAGAAGAGGCCAGCTCCCTCCTCTCCACAACCTCCTTTCAGGTAGTTGTAGAGAGCAATAAGGTCTCCCCTCAGCCTCCTCTTCTCGAGGCTAAACAACCCCAGCTCTCTCAGCCGCTCCTCATAAGGCCTGTTCTCCAGCCTCCTCACCAGCTCCGTTGCTTAAGCGACACTTACTGCTGGTGAAGGTGACGATGCTGTAGGATGTCCCTTTGTAGAGCAGGCAAGGCTGCATGGGGCAGGGGCTCATGTTCACCTCCTTGATGCTGCCATCTTTGGAACTGCAGTCATATACCAAACAATGTCTTTAATTCATCTTTAAGGAATTAGTTGACTGTTCTGTTTGGTGGCTCATGCTACCTAGGTAAAATGGCAGAATAAAAATTAGCATGAGTCTTTCATGTTCCTGAAGCTTTCAAATACTTCTTTTGCAGCTCTTAGAAAGTTAACAATAATGAGGAAGATAAATAGCAGCTATTTCTTCTTATGAACAAGACATCAAAGTTTAGTAACCAAATGTGGTTTTTGATGTTCGAGTTGTAATTTGGGGAAGAATGGAAATGTTTGGTAGTGCTGCAGTTTTTACCTGGTAAGTTTATTTTTTAAATAAAGCTTGTGGTATTACCGGTAGGAATACCAACATCTCCATAAGAAAGTATAAACGCTTCATGATGGAAAACTAAGTAAGAAACAAACAGGGGAGGAATTTTGTCCAAGCTTGAGAAATTGTTTCTCAGTTATTTAATCTGTAAATTGAAGTGGTACCAAACTTGGCTCCTGAAGCATAATGCCACAGAAAAGTATTCAGATGCCTGTATTATGGGCAATTTATGAACAGTTTTAATTTGCAATGGGTAGGAAGGGGCAATAAGAGAGAACCATCAGAACTGCCAAAAACATGAACTAACAGTCTTACTGTGGCAAGATTATGGGCTGTATTGTTCTCAGTTATTGCCAGGCACATTTATGATTTACCGTGCTCATCCCTCTCTGCGTCAGAGTGAGGAATGGCATGCTAATTTCACTCACGACTAGTCCTTCTCATGTTATAAATGCACAAGATTCAATTGACTCTGCTGTTCTACAGGGTCTCATAAACAGTGCATGAAAACACAGTAGCACTCATTAAATCCTGGCAGCTCCCTAGACTTAAAGTCATTTGACATGCCCCATTAGAAGACCATATCTTAAGCTGCTCATAATTTTGCAAATTTTTAGCCACTCACTGAATTAGTTCTTCCAGTTATCTCTTTTAGTAAAAAAAAAATAGATTTGCTATACTACAACCCTTGATAAACTGTGTCTTTGAGTAGCTGAGGATGATCCACGCTTTGGATCAACAGTTTGTAATTTGGTAAGGCAAGTCGTGAATTGTGTTTTCTCCTGTTTCCATGAAAATTTGCTTTTTCCCCGAGTTTCAACACTAAGAGTAGCCTAGAAGATGTTAGAGATAAAAGAAAGTCAGTTGGGATAAAATTATGAGTTGAGGGTGTGGAGCATGGAAAAAAAACTGGGGAATAGTAGGAAAAATAGAATAAACAAGATGATGAAAAATCTTGACATGAGAGAAGAAAAACTGAAACTGATTGAGGATCTTATTGCTGAGATGAGATGACAGGAAAGAGGAGGAAGGCACTTGATTTATTATCTAATTAGGCATCCAGAGAAGGGAACTATGAGGAGAAGTGAGGACATAGAGGTGGGAATGAGAAAGGCATTGTAAGAAGTATGCCCCAGACAGTCATTACAACACTCTCTTCACTTGTGCTTGTCTCTAATAGACGTTTTGACCCAAATCTCCTTGACTATACCTATTGCCTTTATTGAATGGTCTTAAGGCCTCAAGGCTTGTTCTGTTACTATTTACATTTTTTCCTGTTAAGATATTCGTAGAGTTAACATTTCTGATTTGCTCAAAAGTAACCTAAGTAAATCATAAGATGAAAGGTACCTAAATTAGATGAGATTAATCCCTTCCAATGTCTTCATCAGATTTGATAAAAAACCCAGGTCCATTGTCCGACCCTAAAACCCACTGGCAAGGTGCAACTTGCTTCCATAGGGCTATACTTTCTTCTACTTCCACCTTAAAAAGACCTCTCTGGTGAGAATAGTCCTTTGCCCTTACAGACTGAGTATATGAAGCTGAGTCCAGCCCATACTTGACTTTATATTCGAGTTCACGTCAGTTTATTAGTATAGTCATAGTCAGTGGTGGCACATGACTAGCAATGAGTGGCAACGACTCATCCTGATTCTTCTACAAGGGCTATGATATTTCCTGTTTAAAAGGAATAAGTAGATATATTTCACAGGAGTCAACAGGATTCCCTCTCCAAGAGAAATATGGAGTCATGGATACAAAACTGGAGAGCACACACAGTATTCAGGACTGGCTATCACAGTTACAGCCTCTATGTTCAGTTTTTCATCTGTGAAAGAGAGAATAACACCACTTCTCTCAGCACAGATACAGTGAAGCAGACTTATTACTCTATAGAAAACACCACATATAACATTGATAAGCACAACAAGGGACTCCAGAGGGACTAGTTTCAGTAGTGTGAAATAAATGAGAGGCCAGACATTAAAGAATGAAAACAGTATACTAAATAGCTCCTTAGTCAGTGAGCACTGAGTGAGATTGGGACCTTATGAAAACATAGTGCATTCCTATAACAAAGGATTGTGTAACGTGCACACACAGGAAGAGCAGCAAAAATATGCAAGACAAACTTATTTCTGGCATTTCCTAACTTCTGAGTCTTCACTGGCTTCTATTATTAACTAGCTTCTAACCCTTTTTATGCATAATACTCTCTGCTAATCCAACATTTTCTTAAACTCAAAGAGTTAGCGCAAGAGCTGTAAATTATCTGGAACAGTTTCAAAGCAAATTACTGCCAAGAAATCTGTACTGAAGTACATCCTATCCCATTCCAGCTCTGCCCTGCATCAGCTTTAGTCTGCATGACTATAGAAGGACACATTGTCCCAGTCAGCCAATAAGACATCATGCTACCTCCAGAGTTTGCAGTCTTTCCGCCTACATCTAAAACTCATTAATACATCAACCTTCAAGCATTAATATGAGGTCTTTAATGAAAACAGTAATAACATCCTCTCTGTCACTGAGGGTCACTAGCAAGGAACAGGTCAGTAAGGCGTTTTCTAGGATGCTCTGAGATCTAAGGTGCTTCTCTGCTCCTAGCTGACATTAAATACCATACAATTATGACACTCAAGCTATGAGAAAACACTATATTTTCCCTTTTAGACTGTCATGTGAACTTTTTATTTAAAGAAATAGTATAGCGAAGAGGATTTTTCCAATTTGTATTAGTAGTCACACTTAATTTCTAATATACTGTAAATATACATGAATATTCATTTAACATACAATTATTTATAATTAGGAAAACTGTTAAATATATGTAAAATAGAAGGCCACCCAAATACTTCCTTCAGATCACTTCACATTGCTAGATGAGCATCTTTGACTGATGGATATTATATTGATATAGACAAATTTAAAACAGCATTCATGTCTATATATCCTCATATCCCCCAAAATCCAAAAGCTCAGAGCAGCCTAGATCTGATTGGATAGTATGCAAATCTGCTTATGAACAGTTAACTAACTTAAAATGTAAGTTTTTATCCAGGTTATTCAGACTGATTTACGACTCATTCCTTGAGAACGCTCCTCGTTGCATTGCAAAGCTTTATGAGTGCAAATGAATTTTATGAACACAGAAAAAGAAAAACCTCTTTCTTAACTTCCCTTAACTAGAAACGCTCTTTGCTCTGGGAAATGTTTGTGTCATGGAGGAAAGAATACATTTTGTCTAATTTTCATAATTAAGAGTTAAAAATCTCAACTTGTCACCGTAGGCTAGTCCCACAGTCTGTGGGAAGAAGCACACCCTTTGAATCATAGAATCATAGAATAACCAGGTTGGAAGAGACCCACCGGATCATCCAGTCCAACCATTCCCACCAATCTCTAAACCATGCTCCTCAGTACCTCATCCACCCGTGCCTTAAACACCTTCAGGGAAGGCGAGTCAACCACCTCCCTGGGCAGCCTGTTCCAGTGCCCAATGACCCTTTCTGTGAAGAATTTTTTCTTAATGTCAAGCCTAAACCTCCCCTGGCGGAGCTTGAGGCCATTCCCTCTTGTCCTGTCCCCTGTCACTTGGGAGAAGAGGCCAGCACCCTCCTCTCTACAACCTCCTTTCAGGTAGTTGTAGAGAGCAATGAGGTCTCCCCTCAGCCTCCTCTTCTCCAGGATAAACAACCCCAGCTCTCTCAGCCATTCCTCATAAGGCCTGTTCTCCAGCCCCCTCACCAGCTTTGTTGCTCTTCTCTGGACTCGCTCCAGAGCCTCAACATCCTTCTTCTGGGGAGGGGCCCAGAACTGAACACAGTATTTGAGGAGCAGTCTCACCAGTGCCGAGTACAGAGGGAGAATAACCTCCCTGGACCTGCTGGTCACACCATTTCTGATACAAGCCAAGATGCCATTGGCCTTCTTTGCCACCTGGGCACACTGCTGGCTCATGTTCAGTCGGCTGTCAACCAACACCCTCAGGTCCTTCTCCTCCAGGCAGCTTTCTAGACAGACTTCTCCTAGTCTGTAGCACTGCATAGGGTTGTTGTGCCCCAAGTGCAGGACCCGGCATTTGGCCTTGTTAAACCTCATGCCATTGGACTCTGCCCAGTGATCCAGCCTGTTCAGATCCCTTTGCAGAGCCTCCCTACCCTCCAGCAGATTGACACTTCCACCCAGCTTCGTGTCATCTGCAAACTTGCTAAGGGTGCACTCGATGCCTTCATCCAGGTCATTGATAAAGACATTGAACAGGGCTGGACCCAGCACTGAGCCCTGGGGAACCCCACTTGTCACTGGCCTCCAGCTGGATTTCACACCATTTCCCACCACTCTCTGGGCCCGGCCATCCAACCAGTTTCCCACCCAGGAGAGTGTGCGCCTGTCCAATCCACAGGCTTAGAGTTTCCAAAGCAGAATGCTGTGAGAAACTGTGTCAAAGGCTTTACTGAAGTCTAAGAAGACTACATCTACAGCCTTTCCCTCATCCAGCAGCCATGTCACTTTGTCATAGAAGGCGATCAGGTTAGTTTGGCAAGACCTGCCTTTTGTGAACCCGTATTGACTGGGCCTGATCACCTGGTTCTCTTGCATGTGCTTCATGATAGCACTCAAGATCACCTGCTCCATGACTTTCCCTGGCACTGAGGTCAGACTGACAGGCCTGTAGTATCCCGGATCCGTCTTGTGCCCCTTCATATAGATGGGCACGACATCAGCCAGCCTCCAGTCCAGAGGTACCTCCCCAGTAATCCAGGACCACTGGAAGATGATGGAAAAATTTTAAAGTTTTCATGTGTCTTACACAGGAATGCAGGGTATTTCAGAAACATATTGCGGGCGTCTGTAGTATAACATGTAATGTAATATAACACTGAGCTACCACAATGGATCAGCCCAACAATGAATCTAATCCAACATCCTGCAAAAGCAGCTAAAATCGGATGCCTAAAGAGGAGTACAAGAAAACACAAATGGCACTTGACCTAAGTAACCTCTAGGCCTCTAGCTATCAAGTGTTCAATTACTTCCGGAGCTAGATGTTTTCTATGTGTTTAGGAATTTCCTTCATTTTTTTCCCAATGAAATGACCAGGTTCCCCTTGAACTTTTGTAAACTTTTAGTACTTCAGGCTTTCAAGAGCTTAGGTAGATGCTGTGAGAAAACATTTTCATTTGTTCATTCAGGGTTTGCCTCTTTGTAGTTTAATGTAATGACCCCTAGTTCTTATGTTGGTGATTGGTCCCAATACAAATTCTTTGTACCTTTCATGATTTCACAGATCTGTACCATATTGTGTACGAATTTGTTCTGCCAAATCTCCAAACTCAGAAAATGAAGGTGGCTGTTTTAACACATATGCTAATCTTGAAGTATACCTGTTAGCAGCATTTGTCAGCTCAGATGCATTAGCTTTCCATAATCACCAAAGCAAGCTCTCAGATAACCACTAATACACGACAAAAGTATACTCCCAGATTTTGAGGAGAGAATGAAAATTTACAAGTAGATAGATAAAAGGGAAATAATATTCTTTGAAGAAAGGATTTTGTATTTTTTCTTTACACTGAAGTATTGTTAATACACACACACCACTTCATTTACTGGCATATAAATGAACTGGTCACATTACTCATAAGTCCATATATTCAAGATGGGAGAATGATTTCTTATCTGTCCATGTCTCCATGGTCTCTTTATGCTAATTATTTCATAAGAGGGCACATGCCTGAAAAGTCTGAATATTAGAAATGTCCTTTATGCAAAACTTTTCTGAAGGAGACAGAGCCAGCATAGACTACTGCATCTCATGGCTTCTACATCCATTGTAATAGATGCATCAAGAGATGGCTGGAAGACTGGATGCTTGCTGATGAAGGGGAAGTAAGCTACCTTTAGCCCCCAGCAGTAGCAGTTGACGTGACATATGCTTTCATACCATGGAACGTGATCAGAAAAGAACATTCCATTTGTACCCTTGGTAGATGTCACCAGAAGAACTTTTGGCCTAGGAGACAAATGATTAGCCTAGATCAGGAGATTACCCTGGAGTTGCTGAAGCCAGTCCCACCACCACCCAGGGTACAAATGAAGCAAACACAAAGGCGACCTAAACCCACACTTGTTCTCATTCATTTCTAATTACTTTATCTCAGCTTGAACTAAAAATCAAAGCCACAGCTTGTGCAGCAGGAGAGAGAAGTGTATTCACTACTCAGAGCTCAAGCCAGCTCTTGTCAAATCCTGAAACCGAGGCTGGTTTTTTTGCCAGTGAACACCTTTCCTGCCCATTCTGCATGCTTATAAGCTATCGTAACAATAATTGATTTGGATAAGAATAGGAGATATGAAACATAGCGTGGCTGAAATCTCTCATTTTTTCAAGAAGCATGCCTGTTCTTAAGACACAGAAATGCAGTAGCTCTGGCCACGCATGGCTGTTTTAATATACCTCCAGGAGAACAAGGCTTTCCTGGCAAATCTCTATTTATAAAAGAGCCTTTGCGAGCCTGTCTGCTTCCACTCACTGGGAGGAGTGGGACACTCAGTTCCACTGAGACCCAAGCATCTCACGTGGAGCACAGACAGTCCAAAAATTTTTATGCTTACTTTACTCTCCCTTATCACAATAAGCCTTGTGAGTCTTATTCTATAGAGGCACTTGGAGATCATTTTGCAAGCTTTCACACTCTGTCAACATGGAAAAAGCCAAATAAAATAAGTCTGGTTAAGGTAATAGTCTTAAATTAGTGGAGTCATAACAGACTCTAAGAAGCAGTGTGAGTTCTTCATTCAAGTAAAACAGCTACAGGGTGACCTGATTCATAACAAATCCTGGTTCTCTTAGGGCAGAGCAATATATAATTATAAAAACCCTGGAAGTAGCAAGGATTAAATTACATTGCCAGAGCAGCTTGTTTCTAAAGGGCTTATTACAGGCATGAACCGCAAACCTGTGATTTTTCTTTTTTCACATGAATTGATGTCATAATGAGGTTTAAATGGAGACTCGGTGTCTACTTTGCCTCCCAAAGGAAAGGGGTTCCCCCTCTACCCTGGGCATAGTGCCTCCTTCTGCTGTGCTACTTAATGCAAATGTAAACAAAAAGGAGACTCAAACCATGAGAGTTGAATTCATTTCCAATTGGCTATCATGGGTTTTCACTTTGGTCTCCTCATGGCTCACAAGGGTACCTTTCAAGTCTGGTTTATACAGAAGATGCTTATATGATAAAAGGGTATAACCTAAAGCAGAAATACAGTACTGATTGTGAGGTGGAAACAAATCTGCTTATAGAAGAAATTCATGTAGAAACTTGATTGTAGAAATCTTTAACACTTATGTTATTGGAACAGTTGAGAATGCAGCAGGATATCTCAAATGAACAGCTATTTTTTGTACCAGTCCTGAAAACTAATGTTTTATTGTAAATCTGTCCTTTCCAACACATATTAAATCCCCTCAGGGCTACCTCCACTGTGTAGGCAGATTAAGTGGTTGCCTATGGCAGCAAAATTTTAGGCACAGCAAAATATCAAGAGACTGTTTATTGTGTGACTGTAAGATGGGTGAAGCAGACATTTTCCAGTGTATTCAGGGCTACAAAAACCCTGGAGACATAACCAGCTTCCCCAGTTCTTCCGTGTAAAAGTGAGCAATAAAAATGCACAGAGTTTCACAGCAAGGAAATTGGTTTTGTAAATCACAAGCTCAACAATAGGAATAGCGAAAGCCTGTACCTTTTAATAAACAGATAAAAAGAATATTGAGTAATCCAATGCTGTAGTGTACCAATTAATGTGTTTTGTACTCTAACCTTCAACTGAGTCAGAATTGTGTCACTTGTGTGCATTAAGAGCTACGGAGTCACCACCTTGAACTTTTAGCCATGGAATATTCAGACAGCTGCTGAGTATTTGAGAAGGCATTTGCCAGTCCCAAACTGGAATGAATACAAGTATGAACATTTATTCATACTAAGAATCTGACCACAGGTGCTTTTACTCAATACACTTCCTTTAAAAGAAAAGTGAGTCACTATTAGGGACAAATTAAAATATTATATTAGGAGAGCAAATGTTAAACATGGAGAAAGGATGGCCAAAGATGAGAATACAGCAGCAGGACAAAAGAGGATATACTCTTTCTGTAATGGCACCTTCTCAGTCTCCAATGCCAAAGCTGTTTCTCACAACACATTTCACCATTGGTCTTTCTGATTGGTTTGTACCTGCAGTCAGGGCCAGAACTACGTGGTCATGGGAGTGCTGAATCAGATAAAACATGAGCCTTCAACGCTACACTGTACTCATCACTCCACCCACAAAAGATATTTCTGCAATAGTACATACTAAGTATGTTGGTCATGACTTTTGTTCAGTAGTTAATGGGGCGACAGCTACATCAGTCAGCGCAAGATACCAGAAAGGTGCTTAGGCACTTAAAAGAGCCATGCCATGTAACAGGGTGATGTGGGACAAGCTTGCTTGACAAACATAACTGCAAGATATAATTGACTGTCATGAATAAGATCTGTGGGTAGTATCATTGCTGAGGCTGTAGTTTCTGTCGGTACATTCATGCTAGCTCTCCCACAGTAGCTGACTTGTCATGGCATGGAGACATATGCCACCACAGAGCTCAGTGCAGGGCCACTGCCTAGGGATTTATCCTAGCCGCTAAGCATGCCAAATCCGTGCCTTTGTAACTACACCAGGAGACTATGCTAGCCAGCTAGCTTACACTAGCCTGAAACAGCACAAGTTTCAGGGATTAAACTACAGAAATGCACACCAGTCTGGAGGCAATTGGAATTGGAGTCTAAAAGAAGCCCTTGGCAGGGCTGCACTCTTTGAGCTAGGAGATATCCCTAGGACAAGAGTAGGGACATTTGAAGAGAAGACAGGGGGCACCAGTTCTAAATATTGACTGCAGTAGACAGCCTCCTTGGAAAATAAGTATCATATGCTGGCTGCTTTCAAATTAATAACCCAGCCTCTTGGACTTGGTTTCTTAAATGGCACAGATGGATTGTAACCAAAGGAATTAGGGGGTGGATTGGTAGTGAAGGTGTACCTGGTTGTTTGAAGTGTAGTTGGCTGTATAAAGTAAGGAAATTAGTATTCATTGGCTGGCTATTTCTTCAGCCTTCAAGGGAAGAAGATTTTGTGGACTTGTTTCACTAAGCAAACAAATCCACCGGAACCATATTATCAGCTAGACCCTCCATAAAAATATTCAGTGATTCCAAAGGCAACTTCTTCCGTCAAAAAGACTAGAGGGCAAAGCAATGGTGCAAGCACACGTTCTCCTAAAGTTGATCAAGGCTGGCTGATGAGCAGCTCCTGCTTTGCTTGCAGCTCCCAGGCAATCCTTAGCTGAGCCTGAACTGAACAACTGAATGTAGAAGAAACAACCCAGCAGCCTGATGCACTGTCCCGTGATGGGACATAGTTGCCTGCCCATCCTCTTACAAAATATGTTGAACCCTGCAGCTGCTTTTTTCCCCTGATATTTTTGAGTCAGTTCTCTGTGTTCTGTGTGCCTGTTGGATCCCTTCTGTGTAATGATTTTAATGCCTGATTCTTGAAGTCAATAAATATACCATAGAAATCATCAGTCAGGTAACAAATGGCAGGTTTTCTGCCATTATTTAGCAGGTTAATTTATTAAAAAATAATTCCCCCTTCCCTTTACTGGCTCTAGCAATGAGCTCCTTTAATTGAGTTATTGTCTCCTCTCACAGCCTAATCATCTCTCATAAATTACTATTTTTGGCTCAGATTTGCAGGTGCAATGGACATTGAAGTCAATCAGTGTTTTGCTGTTGAGTTCAAAAGGGCCAAGATTTCACTCAAGGTTGAAAGCTTGGACAAATTTCAGTGATAACTGCGTGGATTTGCTGATCGCTTTAAACAAAGTTAAAAGATTTTAGAATATTAAATCCAGTTATCAGAAATGCATTGTTTCTCTTCCTACAGATCATTCTTGTAATTTTTGTCTTATCAGTGAATTAAAAATCTAAAAAAATTAAAATATTCAAAAAAAGGAAAATTATATTTTATTTTTAATATATTTTGCTTCTATATTCTAGTACTTTCTAAATTAAGTTCTGAATTCTTATTTCAGATTATTTTCTCCCCCTGGAGGACTCATAAATCTAAAATAAGTAAAGGTTAAAAAGGGTTAAATAATTCCTACCAACATAAATTTTATTTCAGTTAAAACTAAAGATTTCAGATCAACTAAATTTATTATTGTAGGTTTTTGCCAAAACAATTTGGCAATTTCTGCTTCACCTCACTGTGGACTGAAATTTATTCATGCAACAGGTTCATTTACTGGACTTAAAAATGATATATTCTTCTATCCCTAATTCTGAGGAGTCACAGATACCACTTTGGACCTATAACACTGCTCTGAATACATCTCTTTGGAAGTAATAGAACATTTTCTGAATGTCATTAGCTATCTATCCATCAAAATTCTCCCCCACAGATGGAAATTTCAGCCATAAAAAAATACTAGGTGAAGGAAATTACAGTTTTATGGCCCAGCTTTTATGTATCAAGTTCAAATTCACAAATTTGATTTATTTTTAATTTATCCCACTCCCTTCACAGCATCCAGACTGCATGTGCAGGGTACTTTAATTCCTCTTCTTTCTCTGAATCTGAACCCTCTTAGGAACTGTTCCTTTGCACTCATTATGCATGTCCAGAGTACACAATTCAAACAAGAGCTACCTTGTGCTAACGAATGTTGATTTGCTTATGCTCTTGAAAGCAAGGAAAGTACTTTTCAGGTCGGGGAGCAAGGTATGCAGAAGAGGGATGCTTTAGTTTTTTAATTAAAATATTCTTTAAAAAACATCATAGTGTTGTTGAATGGATGCATATTTTTCTATATTCTAATATTTCTATACCATTCACTTATGAAAACAGAAGTTTCTTTTCAACACATAATTTCTATAAAGGGTTGCCTTGAAGGTTATGACATTATTTATGGTTGAAAAATATCCCTTTCCTCTGCTTTTCCTCACTTTTTTCCTCACCCACAGCATGTAGTGATTTTTAGGACTCGGCCCTTACCCTCTACTCATGCATAAACATTTGTAGAACTATGGCCTTCAGCCCCAGTCCTGCAAAGATCCAGTCTATTCCTAAGCCAGTGGATATAAAGTGGCTACTGTTAAGCTCACAATTAATAAAATCTCTAAAATTCTGGAGTAAGGACTATATTTTACAATTTCTCTGCAGCATCTGTCTGAAATGTATTCGAGTACTTCAAAGTAATTCTCACTATGGGATATTTTTCACATCTATAATAATTCATAGTCTACTTAGAGTATCTCAGATTTCTGCTGTTCTTTTAAATAGTCATTAGACCGCTTCAAAGGTGAATAAAAAATTTACTTCTTAATTCTAGTAGGAGCCCTGAAAAATGTTACCTTTATTCCACTTGTTATGCCTGACTTCCCTGTATTTATTCCCTTATTCTTCATTCTAAAAACTCCAGATTTAGTTTCTTAGAATGGATGATAATGTTCTCTCTTAATTTGACCATGTGTTCCCCCTGCTTCCCTTCAGTGGGCTAAAAATATTTTTCCACACCATTGTACAGTTATCATAAAACTAATACTTGAAGAAATTCTGACAACAGTTCAAATTCCTGGCAAATAATTGCATTTCCATATGTATCAAGAAGTAGAGTGTCACCAAGTGTCAGTGTTAGATCAGTTATCTCCAGGAGCTTCCAGCAGTGGCAGCACACCAACCTAAAAGGCAAGATCATTAGAGGTAGGGTTATCAAGCAGTCAATAATAACAGTAAAGCATTTTTGGTAATCACATGGCCATTAGTACGAAAGAGAACCACCCCTTATAAAATAAGAATTGGAAAGGGGCTGAGAGTATGGTAGTGATCCTAGCAACTAAGGCAATTTTGGAGTGACTCATGTATGTGACTTCTTGATGCATGTGAGCCACAAGTGGCATAGACTGACAATCTTAAAAGAGGTAAATATCATCTCTTGACAGTGTAGATACCAGCATCCCTACCCCAAATCTTTCTACTGGCAAAAGTGGAGCAGCGCGAACCAGAAGGTGCCATGTTCCAAATGAAAAAGCTTGTCTTCTTCTCAGTGTTAAACTGAGCGTCTAGGGATGCTCTGCTGCTTTGCCATATGCCCTCAGCAAAGACCTCCATGAACAATACCTTTTCACCTCAGCAGTCTCTCTTCACTGATCTTCCCATATTTCCAGAATGATGCTCTACACTGGCCCTGCTTTATTCGTGGCTGCAGCTGTTTCACAGAGTCAGAGCCATTTGCTTTCAGCCTTGACTGTGTTGTTTCACAAGCAGAGGAACGAAAGCCTAGCAGTATGTCTGGTTCTTCTCTTGCACTTTCTTCTTAGCTTGTATCCTTTGTCACTGCATAGCTTCCCTAAAAGGGAGGCAACCCTTCTCCCAGCAAAGCCTGTTCACACAGGATTTCATCACCTGATGTGCTGCGAAATAGTGACATTCATGAGCCTAGCCATGAACACACTTGTGTGGCAGAAAAGTGGGGCCCAGAGCTGTGACAGAGGACATGGAAAGCCACAGACTGGCATGTGCTCCGAGCAGCAATGCACTGCAGATGCAAACATATCCTCTTTGTCTTGATCTTCCAAAGGATGTTTTATCAAATGAAGGACCAACTAAGGACATGGAGGGTCTGCCTTGGAGTTGTGTGAAGGGTCTGTGGGACCCAAGCACATTGTTTGCAAGGAGCCTCCTCACTGCTGGCTGCCCATAAGCTTGAGGCATCTGGTGCTTTTGTTAGTCCCAATGCACGTGTGTACAGCCTGTCAATTAGAAGAGCAATGAACGCACCAATTGAGTAAAGCAAAGTTAGGAGGTAACAGTCTGGTGTGTTGGGCAACCATACTATCTGCAAGCATAAATTCCACATCATGCGCCCTGGCTAATTCAAGAGAAATACATAGCTATAAAAACATGTCCTCATAGCTGACCTAAGCTTGTGATCACTAATGCTCAGTCTAGACTTAACAACTGTAGGACCACGAATTTATTCATTCTTTAAAGAGTGCCAAAGGCAGATGGGGTAGGTTTACTTTCTCTTTTTTCTCCTCATAAACCCGACATGACAGGACCCAGCCAAGTAAATTCCAAGGTCATATGTATAGATAAGTTTCCCAAACGCAGCTGCACAAAATAGTGGCATATGCTACAGTAGGTTACTTGGAACATATTGCAATTCAGCTTTACATGGCTTTCCACCATTAAAAAAGAAGTAAGGTGGAGTAAGATAGGCACACAGGAAATATAAATAGATTCTTAAGATCCTAGTTTACTGAAACCCCTGAAGTTAATCTCCAGTGTCTGCATGTTAATACTGTTTATAGCACTTAAAATGTGTTATTTTTTTCTCTGATTATTTAAGGACTAATCAAAATTTTACCTTTTCTCTGAGAGATCTTGTACTTTTCTCTGATGACTAATGACATCCCAAACAAATCTGAGTACAGACTTTTTTTCCTGTGTTTTTTTTTCCTCCTCTTAGATGAATTAGTGCTGTCATCAGCAGGTGTAGGAAAAACACAGAAGCCCAAGCACTGAGTATAAGAAATAATCAGGATCTGCGTTTAAATCATTTTGAAATGCAAAGATAGTGACTCACTTCCTAAGCAGGATTTTGGAATGCTGGAGTATCCTGGTCCCTCGTTGACAAAGGATAACTTATGCCCAGACAGTGCATTGTCTCTCCTGGCGTAATACATGCAGCATCTTTTCAGAACTATTCATATTTGTGACTTGAAAATATATAGATATTTTTGTGCTCTCTAGCCAAATATAAGGTTCTGCTGTTGTTGCATATAAATGCATATATGTTTATAACACATATGTGTATAAAACAACAGTGGAACGGTATTATGCCAGTTCCATTAGCAGAGCTACAGTGCAAAATCATCTGTGCTTTAATAATATTTACTCTTAGCATCTTCCTTATCTGTTTCCAAAGTTCACGCTGGATCCTGTCCACATTAAGACAATGCAGTACAAACAATGCCTTCAGGAGCCCCTTCTACACATGAGCTATTGTACCCAGTCTGTCAGAAGGGAGAGACCTATCATCATGAATTATACTCATTCTACCTTTTACCTGTCACATTTGACTTTGACCCACTGGTTTTTAATGAATTTAGGTAAGATAAATTATGTGTGACCTACTTTTAATCTGATAGTGTTTCACCTAGCCGGGGGTGCCTGAGCACTATCACCCTGATTTTAACTGGTGCATTTGATGAGTCTGTTCTGTGCTGCCGATCCTGCCAGAGGGACTCTGACCACGGGGCTCCCAGTCACATGCAGCAGAGTGGGTGAAAGGGTGAATCTGGGAGAGTCATTAAGTGGTCATTAGCTAATGACAGTAAATTGATCCACTACGTCCAAGACAGCCTTCACCTATCTGTATTAGACGTGTCTAATTCACCAAGGCAGTGAAGAGGATTATGTAAATTGAAAATGTACTTACTCTGGAGAGGGATTCTCCCTGCTGCCCACTGGGCAGAATCCTGGGGCAAGCTGCAGGCAGCCAGGCAGGGAGCAGCACAGGCTCAGGGCAGAGCCTGGAGGCATACAAGGCCCTCAGAGATCCACAGCTCTTACCTGACTGCTTGCCAACCTACCCAGCAGCCTTTAGTGATTTTTGCAGGTGGTCCACACAGCACCTATGACATTATCTTTTTCACACATCACTGCACTGCTTGGCAGTGTCCGTGCTCTCCCTGAAAACACCTCATTGCCCTTTGAGTACATCCTTGGTTGTGCCACTTCCTGTGGGTTGCAGGAGAGAACTTCTTTCCCTGTCTCAGCCCAGCTCCTTGCACCCTGCAGCCGTTAGACACCCACCAGGAGTACATCCCTTCTGCTTCCATCACTTTGCTGCCACCCAGTTCCAGGTGGGGAGGATGCAATCCACTTCTCCCTATCCCTCTCCATCCCCCATGCCCCTGCCTTAGGTAGGGTCTTCTGACCAGCACTGAGCTGATGATCAAACACACAAGCCTAAGAATGGGGTTGTCTTCACCTGTAGCTAGAGTAATACCCACAAAAGGATGTACGCCTTTGACACTGTGCAATGGCCACATTTCCACATGTCTTTCTACACAAATGTGTATTCCAGGGTACTTGGAAGAAGATTTACATCGATGCTCTTTACGATCAACTTGGAAGTGGAAAAAGGCTGGAAAATAACTGTTCACTGCCAACATGATGCGGGGTGGTGCATATGACAAATGAAAATCAGGAGCTTCTACATTTTGTTTCTTAATCAAAGCTTTGCCATTCATCATTTGAAGTATTCTTATAACTATCAAAATATATTCCAAGTGTTTTTCACCACAAATGTGGATCATTATGTAAGCACTGATAAGTTCATAAAGATTATACCTACAGTTCCACTGCTTATATCCCAGGAATGTGAGAGATATACCTTTGTGGCACACAGGCACAAAAGCACAAGCATGTCATAGAATCAGAGAATCATCAGGTTGGAAAAGACCCACCGGTTCATCAAGTCCAACCATTCTTATCAAACACTAAACCATGCCCCTCAGCACCTCGTCCACCTGTCCCTTAAACACCTCCAGGGAAGGCGACTCAACCACCTCCCTGGGCAGCCTGTTCCAGTCACAAAAAGCCACTTTCCCAGAGAAATTAGAAGCTTTATGAAAACTCTTTCAAGTGATGAAAAATGTTTAAAACACTGAACTGCGATAGGAAAAAATAAATGCAATATCATTAGAGTTACAAATTCTTTTTTATTTTTATGTTCATTTTAGGTTTATGTTATAAACCCTGAATATTTAAGGACCACTACCCAAAGATGTAACGATTCTTTGAAACAGCAGGAAAAAATGAAATACAAAGGAAATAAACCTTTATAAAATATGAAGAAAGCTCAGAGAAGATTTGCACTGATGACCTGGTGTGTGTTCTCCTCTAGCCCTTGTATAATGTATACATTGTGTTCATATTCCGCAGTTTAATAAGTTTCACCATTCCGAGTATTTCTCTTTATGCCTTGGATTGCCAACAAAGTAGTTACACAAGAAATGCAGATTTCATTTCTTAAGAAAGGCAGTATTTTCTTAGTCCTTTGAGATAACTAAAATTTCCCAGAATAAATTACGAATCAAGAGAAACAAAAATTGTGGTTTGTTTAAATAATTCTTCTATTTGTGTAGACATGCTCCTGTACAAAACTGTGCTGTTGTTTTTATCACTCCAGCCCAGGGTTAACTCAGCCAAAGGGGACAGTAAAAGAAGGTATTGATGTGGGCTCTTTCACAAAGTCATTTGGGCTGACTTGTACATAATTGCTAATGTTCAGCTCACACTATTTCATAGTACCTCTTGTCTGGAGTTGCAGTTTCCCAAGCAGGAAGTCGAGTTGGAAGGAGGTGGAGGAAGGAAATTTGTATCCTGTAGAAAGTATCCACATAGATGACAATGCAAAATTGATGTCTCTGTTCATGAACATTTCACATGCTAAATTTCCCTTTTATTATTCTTTGATCGTGATGAAGACTTATTACAAAAGTGAGGTGCTGAGGGGCATGGTTTAGTGTTTGATAGGAATGGTTGGACTCGATGATCCAGTGGGTCTCTTCCAACCTGGTTATTCTACGATTCTATGATTCTATAATAAATCACACAGAAAAACAATATTACCACAATCCCATTCCCATTCATAAATGATGCTACTTTGTATTTAGAAAAGCCCTGTAGATCTTGAGGTCTTCCCTAAGTTTTGCTAAATTCAGTTTGTAGCCATGTTATATCCATTATTCCATTCACTTCAGAGATTTAATCCAAAAGAAAGTAAATAGGTCAGGATTTTTCAAGCAAGTCTCTTACATTTATAGGCATTTCTTTCACATATTTAGGCTCTCAGTAAAGTATTTTGTAAAACCCAGTAGATTTCACTTCAGTTTTTGTCTGAATTTAACAATTAAAAAGTAAAAATTAAAAGGTTTTGAATCAACAACAACATGATTATAATGTTGGATTCATTAAGTGCTTATAATGAAAGTTCAGTTTAAACCTTGGCTTGGATTAAATAATTTGAAATACCTTCTGTATGAAATCTTTAATATGCATTCGGCTCTGAAACAGGGGCAAATGCTTTTCAGCACAATGCCTTAACAAAGAATCCTTAAACTACAATCTTGATAACCTTTGATTTCCATGTATGCCATTGAAGATTTTCTAGATTTCTGAAAAGTTTGTTTTAAAATGTACTTATTTTTACTACTGTGCAGTACCAAGGCATTTTCATTCATACTAAGCAGGGAGATAGCACCTCTCTGTAGTGTATTATATGATACCTTCCATAACCATGCACATTTAATTACCTCACCTGCACTACATCTATTAATCATACTATACTTTAAACTCCTTAGGGCACATGCTGTTATTATCTCCTCATGTTTCTCATCTCTTTCAGGTCCCTTTAGACTTCTTTCTTTTTTTTCTAATGTTTACAGCACCTTTCAATTTAGCATTACCTGTGATTTTCCTCAAAGTGAGAATGAAAATTAAAATATTCCATATGATATGTTATCATATGTGCACATTAGCACACATTCCCAGAAAATCATTATCTCAGTCTTTCTGCTGCAATGCACTGTTACTTACCACTGACTTGCAAAGGGGATGTTTGTGCTGGGTTGAGTTGTTTTTTTAAGAGCATTGAATTAATCTATTCATTCAGGGAAACAGCAAGGAAAGCCTAAAAGATCATTTTGACTTATTATAAATGACATTCTGAAAAGAGTGTTTAAAATAAAGGATTAACTAGCATGTAAACATCATTTTCTGACACCTTCTTTATGGGCTTTGGTATCAAATTATTGCTAGAATGGAATGGAGGAAAAACTAGGAGAAAACTTCATTGTAAATCAGCACTTTCCTTTGGTTAATTTCAGCAGAAATTCTTAAGTAACCAAGGCATTGGTAAATGATGACTGCATCTCTGGTGCTGTAGCTAGCAGACATTGGTGGAGCACAAAATACTTCAAGTCATATAAACAAACTAAGGATCTAGGTTCTTTCTATGTAAAAAAGCAGGAAAAAAGACAGTTGTAGCCATATAAATACATGACAAGCAGGCAAAATAGCCATTTTAAAATGCATAGCCAGTAGTATCAGTTTTTAAGTTATCTGAAATTCAAATTTTTGTTAAGCGCTTGCTGATTCCAAGAAAAGACATTTTGATTATAACTAACTACTTCATTTATTGGGTTAATATTGTATATAATCTTTCTAAAACAAATACAACAAAGTAATAATTACACAAACTCCTGCAATGCTCCCAAAACAGGATTCATTTTAGCTTAGCATGTTGTGCCTGTATTTTTTTTTTCCAAGCAATTAAACTGTATTCTTTAAGATCATTAAGACTCAGGGTCAGACCAGGCTCTTTATTCTTTTAAACAGATGTTTGGGAGATCTTAGATGTCCTTTTTTTTTTTTTTTTGTCACCTTCTGCTAATTACTATCTGCCTATTCTCTCCACTCTCTGGCTTTTAAGCAGCCTGTGGGCCCCTGAACACCATCTGCTCAAAATTCTGGTCTCTGCCCTCTGTTAGACCTCACTAGACCTTAGTCTTCTTTCTTTTCCATTATGGAGATCATGCATGCATTAGGTGGGTCACGTTCCTTTTGCTATACACAGTGGCACGTGCCAATGCCCTTGAGGTATCAGCTGCAGGGCTAAATTTACAATTGGCTTGCTTCCTCCAAAACAACATTAAGCTTTTGTTCTCCCACTCACAATTTCATACAATTACTAAGATATAACTAATTGTCTGCTTTAGATTATAATGAAGTTTTAAAATGTCTTTTTAAAGAAGCAGAGCATAATTAAATGGAGAAAGGCTACCCAAAAAAAAAAAAAAAAAGCTGTAAATATTCTAAACATTCTGTGATTTACCATTTTTAACCACCTACTGTGAATCCCTGAATTTAGCCATATTTCTCAGCTTATTCTAAACAAAAGCTAGCATGTGCCACTCACTTCAGGGGCAAGCTACCTCTCTCCAACACTTCATTTTTGCAAATTTTTTTTATCTAAGGAACAGTGAGTATCAAGCTGAAACGAGAAGGAGCTCAGTCATGTTAAAGGATCTATCCAAAACTGCTTGCAGCTTCTAAGCATGGCAGAAGGAATCCCCCCTATAATAAACAGAGTTCTCTCCTCACTTTGGTTGTCGCTGCTGCTGTACAAACTACTTTTTATTGCTCGTGTACTGCAGACTACAGAAAGAAGTTTAGGGAGATATGAAAACAAAGAGTAAAGGCTGTTGCTTCCTGTGCTGCTGTTACAATTAAACCCTAGAGACCATTTTAAGACTTTGTTATAATTTGCACATCTTTTGTATAGCATATGTGTCCTTGGAGCATCCAATAGTTCACAGTTGGTTGAGTGTCTTGCTTGAACAATTGTGAAAAGGAATTCTCTTCTACGGAAGAGATCTAGCTGAAAGCCTATGGATCAGCCTTCTAAAGGCAGTGGCAGTATCACTTGTCAGGGTCATAAAATCTTCTCTTGCACTCTTACACTCTGATGTATTTTGCAGAATTCATTTATGGAGGAAACATTTATATCTAAATCAATCTATCTTCAACTGCATTATCCCTGTCAGCGTAGGTTGCTGTTATTATACATAACAAAATTGTTATTGCTATTATCAGCAAACATTTTAGCATTTCTGACTGGCAAAAGTCACAGCCAAAGTTGATGCTGTTTGAATAAACAATGCTATAAATTGCATAAGTGCAATTTAAACAAAGTATATTATATTTTATTCCATTTCCTGCTCCTCCTGTGCCAGTTCCCCTCCACCACACTGGTTTTGATCAAAAAAAACCTGTCTAAAGCAAAATGCCCATCTCCTGAAAAAAAAATTCTCTTCACCTTCATGAAGAAAAAAAATTTTCTTCATCTTCCAATCTATACATTTCCTCCAAAACATAAACACAATTTCTATGTTGTGACACAGAAAATCTAGTTCTAGGCAAATGTTATTTCCAAACTTGTGACATGTTGGTGATGATAAAGTATAAGCACTTTTCTCTGAGGCAAAAATGGTTCGGAGTAAGAACCTAGTCCAAGTCTATTGATGTCACTTAAAGGACCCATATTGACCTCAGTAAGCTTTCAATCAGCTCCTGGTTATGTTTCCACAGACAAAGGAAGAAAACACCCAGGATAAATTATATCTTGATTACTTCAATTACAAAATATTTACAGTTTGTGGTCTCAGGAAACACAGTGCTTAGGAGACAAGGATCAGTCAGAGCCTTCTTTGTTTGCCTTGTATCACTGGGAGATCTCTGGCATAAAACTAAAAACAAAAAAAACCCCACAGAACAAAATAGACATACAGGTTTTCTTTTTTATTAATGACAAAAAGTTGTATTGCTTCTAATGTAAAAGTAGCAAAACTAACACCATAATTCTCCATACTGGCAAAAAAGATTCCATTATGTTACCTTCTTCAGTGTTACTGTTTCTGTTTTGAATATTAGCAACACCATAGCAGCAGGCCAAAATAATAATAACTTTATACCTTTCAGACAACAGATGGAAACATTTTTCATAAAAAAAGGTTGCCTAATTCTTACTGAAATGTTGTTTCAGGTAATTTTGCAAACAATTATTTTTATTCTCAGAATTTTTTTGGAAGTTTTTGTATGTCAATGTAATTATTTTGCATATTAGAACATTTTAGGGTAACATTTTAGGATAACATTCTAAAATCACCCAAGATTAGGAAAATAAGTTTCATTTCCGAAGTGACTTCACAATTTCAATAGCAATAAGGTTCCTTTAGCAGCACTGTCGAAGTCTCTAAGATGGACCTCTAGGAAAGTTTTCAACTTATTTAACACAGAAGCTTAATTTGCTCTTAAGTTTTAGGTATCTAATGAAAGAAATCTTCTGAAATGCTTCCTTCAGTTCACTTTGCAGACAACACAGAAACCATGGAATCTCTGAAGATCTCCATGGAGAATGTTCTGTCCTTGTCCTAGGACCACACATTAAAAATTTCTCAGCTTAATGAGCATAAGAAGATCAGAGCAGAGTCCAAAATGATGAACCTCAGAGAGAATCAGAATATATTTTGTTAAACTTAGCACTATCATAAGGTTTCTACACGTGGTTTTCTTGTAGTTGAAAGCTAGGGCAAAATAACAGAGCTTTCTTCTATCTGCATTTGCCTTTCCTGAGAGGGTACATAATTTTGTTTATATGTAAGAGACATAAGACTTTTACAAAATGTTACTGAAAAGAACCTATAAATCTGCAAACAAAAGCTAACAAATGCTGAGTCTGCATTTTCACTGAGCTCTAGCTATGCTCCACATTTGCCTTTAATATTTATGAAGAAAATTGAGAATATATTGCTTCAGAAATGTTTGTGTACCATACAAAGAGAACGAAAGAGCTCAAACAATCTCCTTGGGAATTAGATCTTTTAGATAAAGGAATATATTCAAAGAGCTCAGATATAATAATGTCAATCTGAAGGATGCATATGTTTTCATTAAAGATTTACAGCTGAATTTGTAATGTAAGTGGAAATAAATTCTGTGGACTATTTCAGAATGGTAATGAATTAAAGGGTATGTTGTACCTTTATTTACCTATTAATATGATCTATGCTTGTCCTCAGTTCTCAGTCAATTACTTTGAATGTTCATTTGAGACTTGGACTGTGTCTGAGTACTGATATGTCTGTCATCACTGTCATAGGCAAACTTCCCATGTATCTGGAACATCTTGTCACATTGTGATTCTTGTCATATAGTGAAAACTTGTGGAGGCTTTTCAATATTACCTTAAAAGAAATGAACAGTCTTCCCATTCCTAGCCATTGGGTCATAAAAAGCACAGAAGAAGAGAAATGGTGTTCCAAATATAAAGATTTTTAACACTTACTGGATAAAACATTAGCAGATAAAGCAAATGTAAGCAATGATCAGAGAAAGAGAGTGCTGGCCACCTGAAAATCATCTTTTTCTTGTTACCAGTCATATCTTTATACCCATTATTGACTGGGTTCATGCTCAGGCAAGAGATTTACGTAAATTTATGTTGAATACTTAAGCAACCACACAAAATTTGTTTCACCTGCTCCAGGAGATGGGCATGGGAAGTTATAAAACAGTACATGTAAGATTCATCTCACCTATTCTTACACATCCAGAGCATACACAGGTACACTGGAGCTTGTAATCTTATGTTCCCATTAGAGCTGATGAAGGAAAATCAACATCTTCAGGATGTAGTTCATCTAATCTTTCTTAAACAGCAAATAAATATGAAAATGATGATTCTAGTTGGCTAAAAGGAGTAAGTCCCCATGGCTATCAAGGAAATCTAATCATATGTGTTGATGTTAGATAACTACTGCACACAGCACAAGATTCTCTCACGTCTTTTCTTGACAAGTCAAACTTCTTAGCCACCTTTCCAAAGGTATTCTAAGCAGGTAATGGGCAAAGCCTCTTTTAACTGTCACATGGCAAGGCAGAATTCAAGGCAGTATTTCCTCCTTCCTAGAAATAAGTTTAAATGAGAGGCAAGGAAGGAAAAGCCTTGTTTCATTTTTTGCATTCTTATATACAAAAACAGGGACAGAGGTGAATTCTTCTGATTGAAGAACATGGAGCAATTGGCCCTTGCAGCTTCCCGGTATATTTCTGTTCCTGTGGGAGAGGCAAGTTAGTGCAGTCAGCATCCGACGTGTCATTTCTTATTCAGTACTTTCCACCCAAACTGCATTGATTTCTCTGTCTTTAAATGGAGCTTTAGAAGACATATGGCTTAAAGGAGAGCACCACTTGTGTTCCCCATAGTATAGTAATACAAATTCTGGACACGTGAGTTGCTCTTTGATGACTTACTTTATTAGGTTTCCAAATCACGCTATTGCCCAGAGGGTGTGAATAGAATTGAAATAGCTTTACTCTGCTGCCACAGGAGAGCTGAGAAGGTCCCATTTTATGAGGCTGAGGTTAATATTAAAATAACATGTGACAGATGGTCACTTTTTCCTACCCATCTTACTTGACCAGTACTTCTGTAACAGACACAAGCAATACATTTTTCTTTTCTCAACAGAGAATAAACTCATAGAAAATATTTTAACTGATGACTTATTCCAGCTTTACTGTTTCTGAACATACCTGAGGAACAAAAATTATATACTGACAGGTAAGTCACTTTTACTGGAACATTTTCTTCATGAAAATCAGTTGTTGAGTAAAAGAACATTTCTTTGATCTCTAAGTTTTCTGTGTCTATATTTACAAATAGATTGTACTGAGAAAATTATTCTACCATTTTTGTTTTCAATGTGTAATGAGTTTTATATTAGCAAAGATCAGATTGTCTATTTATGCCGACATCCTATTTCTACAGTAGTCAGTGTCGGATGCACCAAAGAAGATAATCAGAAACGTGATACATACTAAATGCTCCTTCTGCTCCCTTACTTTCTCATTTTCTGGAAATCAGAGGTTTATGAGCTTCTGGCTGGATGTTTCATCTGACTGGGGCTAAGTGGAGAAGTTCCACTTGACTGGAGGCTGGCTGATGCTACACCCATTTGCAAGAAGGGTCAGAGGGAGGATCAGGAATCTACAGGCCTATCAGTCTGACCTCAGTGCCAGGGAAAGTCAACAAACATGTGATCTTGAATGCTATCATACAGCACATGCAAGAGAACCAGGTGATCAGGCCCAGTCAACACAGGTTCACAAAAGGCAGATCTTGCCAAACTAATCTGATTGCCTTCTACGACAAGGTGACCCACTTACTGGACGAGGGAAAGGCTGTGGATGTAGTCTTCTTGGACTTCAGTAAAGCCTTTGATACAGTTTCTCACAGCATTGTGCTTAGGAAACTGTCAGCCTCTGGACTGGACAGGCGAATGCTCTCTTGTCTGGAAAACTGGTTGAATGGCCGGGCCCAGAGAGTGGTGGTAAATGGAGTTATTTCCAGCTGCAGACCAGTCACAAGTGGTGTCTCCCAGGGCTCAGTGCTGGGTCCAGCCCTGTTCAATGTCTTCATCAATGACCTGGATGATGGCATTGAGTGCACCCTTAGCAAGTTTGCAGACAACACTAATTACAAAGGCTTGTAGTGATAGGACTAGGGGCAATGGGTATAAACTGGAGAGGGACAGAGTTAGACTAGACATATGAAGAAATTTCTTCACAATGAGAGTGGTGAGGCACTGGAACAGGTTGCCCAGGGAAGCTGTGGATACCCCATCCCTGGAGGTGTTCAAGGCCAGGTTGGATGGTGCTTTGGGCAGCCTGACCTAGGGGGATGTGTCCCTGCCCATTGCAGGGGGGTTGGAATTAAATGACCTTTAAGGTCCCTTCCAACCCAGGCTATTCTATGATTCTATGATTCTGTGTAAAATTTTTGTAACTGTGGTGAAATTTAGACCACAGTGATCCTCCATTGCATTTGTATAAACCTCCATATTCCCCCACTAAGACAGACTTATTATTGACATTAATGGCAAACTTTCCACCACCTCAGAATCTCACCTTCAGTGAAGTCTGTCAATCAGACTTGTTTTCATGTCTTTGCATATTGCTATACAGCTATTTTCAGAATTGTGGGGATAAGACTTGCTATAAGATTCATTACCTATAGTTGTTATAGTATCTTTAATTCATTTAATTGTACTACAGGTGGTCTATATTTTTACATCATTACAGAGGAGAGAAAAGGAAAGACAGTAAAGAGGCAGGTTTTGATCTTGGCTATGAGGTACTGTGCAAGTCATGAAAATTACAGCTAAGGAAATGAGTGAAATTATTGACATCTATATTAGCGTGCAAATAAACTAGGTGAAATCACTATAAGAGCCTTTGATTTTTAAGAATTTCATTGCAATGCAAATGTAATGCCACTTAACAAGCTAAGGGGTTGCCATGTCGCATTTCCCATTTATATTCTATTTATCATACTGTTTTAAAGAACTTGTTTTTATTTTCACAAAAATGTAGTCTGAATATTTTTATATAACAATAGCTCCTATTATGCCATTATTTTCATGCTCTAGGTATGAAAAATTCAGTTAAAAGTCAACAGTAAATAGTTTCTTTTTAAAAAGGGCAGGGAAACAAATTTGATGTTAGCAATTTTGTATTGCTAATTTTTTTTCAGAAATCATTTGTTTGTCCATTCTTAGTCTGTATTGAATACAATATTCAATTCAATACAATTCAATATTCCGTAGATTTGCTTTTTTACCGACTTTTTTCAGTCAAATTTAAACAAAAATGACTGCTTGGGAAATCTTATTTTTACAGAATGCTAGACAATACAGAAGACCAGGTGGTGTCCTAGAGGAGCCATGCCAGACTGATATTAGCTTAATTAGGTAATAGGCAACATAGTTCATCTACTCCGAAGGAGATCTCCAGACTCAAACCAACAAAAGAGACTGAGATTGGGAAGACCTAAGATGGAATGTATCTCTATTTCTGACATCTGACTGCAGACACTAGCTTGTGAAATGATCCAGCTATTCCAGATTCCCTTTACAAGCAGTGAGAATAGGCAATTTTAAATATCATACAATTCAATCGATCTATTCTGGAAAAAGAATTGTCAAAAAGGTGGTGGTTTACACTTGTTTATTAAATAAATATATGTATTTTTGTAATTAAATTGAGGCTAAAATTATCTATCTCTTCTGCAAGAAGAAAATGGAGAAAAATTACCCCAGATCATTTTTTTTCAAAATGTATTTGGAGAAATCAACTACAGAAACAGACATTTGAAAAGAAAAAAGAAAAAAAAAAAGCTGCAGTGTGGGCAATGTATGGAAAGGGGATCTAAATGGATTCATGCACTGAAACAGAAGCAGCATGGAAGCCTGGTCCTTGAAACCATGTTATATTAGAGAAGCGTGAAGGAGGCTGCTATAAAGGCCAGAGGCCTAAAGACTGACAGTTGTATGTCTTAAGAATCAGAATTGAGATGCTTGGTCTCCCTGGTTCAGGTTAGGGATGAAGTTGAAAAAGACAACATTCTGCTACTATGTTCAAAAAATGGAGAATACAAGCCTCTAAAACCTGTCCTGTGGCGGTTCCATCTGGGAATGATCATTGCAGCCCTCCATAGGCTGCACGGGCTTCCTTTTGACATATGCACAGTGTTACTGATCATCGCAGCAGGCAAGCTCAGTTCCTGGTGACCTGAGAAATATCCTGTCACCAGCACTGCACAACAGTTAACATAAAGAAGTGCACTTCCATTGACGGATAACAGCTATCAACCTCAGGAAGCACCAGTGGAGGATATCTGACTCTGTTGTGTGCAAATTTGTATCACAGAAAGATTTTTTTCTTAGTTGTTTCAAAGCCCATCTATTTACTTTCACCATTGCTGCATGTCTGTAAAATACTTTAATACTTGTTTCCATTATAAGGTGAATTTTCTTTTTAGTTAGTACTTGTAGTAACAAGACAAATAAAGGAAATTAATATATGGCATTTACTGACTTAATGTTGTGGAAAAATCAAAGATTTAGTGCCCTTCAAAATAAATGTAGACTTTGGCTTTACCTTAGCAAAATGTTAACTCTTATGTCACTAAGTCTTGCTGTTCATTGCTTACTTTAATGAAATCCAATTTCAACTTAATCTGGTTTACAAAGAAAACTACATTCCTGCTACAGTTAAATAATTTTATTTCAGCATAATAATAAAAAGCAGACTTTTCCAAGAATCTGACACTGAAAACCTTCATTATTATAGCTTAACCTCATGAGAATTTGGGTATTTTCTCCTCTTGGAGTCATGTTGTTATGATTATCTGTTCTCATCTTTCTTCTATTAAAATAAAACGAATCATCCAAACTTCTAGTTTCAGAAAAAAAGTGCTTAAAAATATGGATCTTAAATGCTCAAAACCAAAAGTTTAAAAAATGGCAGTGCAATTTGTTTATGTTTTCAGCTCATAATTTTTAAGTCAGTGCAATCATTTTTTTATATTGCAACTGGACAGAACAAGTCCTGTTTTAAAAATATTTTTAAAAGTACTACTTAAGAAAAGTGTGGGGTTTGTCAACATATGATCATAAATTATTTCAGATTAAACTACTTATTCCCCTCTTGTGAGATGTCATCTGGAGTACTGTGTCCAGTTCTGGAATCCTCAGCATAAGAAGGATATGGAACTGTTGGAACTGGTCCAGAGGAGGAGGGCTACAAAGATATCAGAGGGCTGGAGCACCTTCCATAGGAGGACAGGCTGAGAGAGTCAGTGTTGGTCAACCTGGAGAACAGAGGGCTCTGAGGAGATCTTATAGCGACCTTCCAGTACCTGAAAGGACCAACAAGAAAGCTGGAGAGGGACTATTCATAAAGGCTTGTGGTGATCGGACAAGGGGGAATGCGTATAAACTGGAGAGGGGCAGATTTAGATTAGGAAGAATTTCTTCACCATGAGAGTAATGAGACACTGGAACAGGTTGCCGAGGGAAACTGTGGATGCCCCATCCATGGAGGTTTTTAAGGCCAGGTTGGATGGGGCCTTGGGTAACCTGTTATAAAGGAGTGTCCCTGCCCATGGCATGGGGTTGGAACTAGATGATCTTTAAGGTCCCTTCCGACCCTAACTATTCTATGATTCTATGATTCTATGATTCTGTGATTCTATGATTCTATGATTATTCTTCAAAGGTAGAGATCTCGGCCATAAACCTTAAGTAAACAAAATCTTGAGGACTTCATAGACCCTCTACTCAGTAGATTTTCCATTATATTTATTAGAAATGTATCATAGAATCATAAAATCATAGAATCATTACGTTGGAAAAGACCCTTGAGATCATCAACTAGAACCATACCTGCCCACTACTAAATCATATACCTAAGCACTTTATTTACCCACCTTTTAAATACCTCCAGGAATGGTGATTCCAACACATCCCTGGGCAGCTTGTTCCAGCGCTTGATAATCCTTCCAGTGAAGAAATTTTTCCTAATGTCCAATCTGAACCTCCCCTAGTGCAGCTTGAGGGGCCATTCTTTCTCTTCCTGTCCCCTGTCACTTGGGAGAAGAGACCAACACCCACCTCTCTACAACCTCCTTTCAGGTAGCTGTAGAGAGCAATAAGGTCTCCCCTCAGCCTCTTCTTCTCCAGGCTAAAGAACCCAAATTCCATCAGTTGCTCCTTGTCAGACTTGCTTTCCAGCCCCTTCACCAGCTTCATTGCTCTTCTCAGGGCATGCTCCAAGACCTCAATGTCTTTCTAAGAGTGAA
Source organism: Phaenicophaeus curvirostris (assembly GCF_032191515.1). Taxonomy (NCBI): domain Eukaryota; kingdom Metazoa; phylum Chordata; class Aves; order Cuculiformes; family Cuculidae; genus Phaenicophaeus; species Phaenicophaeus curvirostris. The sequence continues at coordinate 20,638,289 of NC_091392.1, forward strand.
GGGCCCAAAATTGAACACAGTATTTGAGGTGCAGCCTTACCAGTACAAGGGCAGAATCACTTCCCTTGTCCTGGTGGTCACACTGTTTCTGATACAAGCCAAGATGCCACTGGATTTCTTGGCCACCTGGGCACACTGCTGGCTCATGTTCAATCAGCTGACAACCAATACCTGCAGGTCCTTCTCTGCCAGGCAGCTTTCTAGCCACTCTTCCTCAGGCCTATAGAACCGCACAGGGTTGTTGAGTCCCAAGTGCAGGACTCTGTATTGGGCCTCGTTAAACTTCATCGCACTGGCTTCAATCCATTCATCTAGCTTGTTCAGATCCTTCTGTAGAGCCTCTCTACCCTCCAGCAGATTGACACTTCCTTCCAATTTAGTGTTGTCCTCAAACTTGCTAAGGGGACATTCAATCCCTTCATCCCGGTCATTGATAAAGATATTGACCAGAACTGGACCCAGCACTGAGCCCTGGGGAACAATATTTGTGATAGGCCTCCAGCTAGATTATATCTAAGGATATTGATGAAATTATTGTATTACCAATTGAAATAAAAATAACATATGCCATCACTATGTTCCAATGGTCGGCTTCCAAAATATGTTAAATCCATTGACTGTCAGACTGTTGCATGACATTAACCAAGCTACTATTCTCTGAGTAGTTTCCTAAAAACTTTCTGGTAGAGCTCTTCTGGCCCGAAAGGTGTTGCAGAAACAGTAAGTATGTGTACTGAAGGGCATTGTTTCCCCAGTATACCTAAATAAAAGCCAAAAATCTGCCCTCTGTGGCTGTATCCAGCATCAGCTGAACTGAGAGTGCTATAAAGCACCCAGAAGAGATTTATTGGTGGGCACGAAAGTCTTAGTTTCAGCCTTGAAAAGCATTTGCACTTTCAACCTTGTATTGTAAAGTATTGGTCAGGCTCAATAAATGAAATGTGTCTTGGGTAGCACACATCCACCCTGCATGCACTGTGGATCAAACGCCTGTACTAGGAAATACCATTTTCTCAAATCAATTGAGTAAATGAAGCATCAGGAAATCCTGGCATTAGTAAGTGAAATTTTGTAGCATAATCAGCTAAGGAAGGAAATATAATAGTTAATAGAAAGCAGAATATGAACATGTAATTAAATCTGGCATGCATATTGTCAAGTCAAATTATCACTTGGTTATGGAAAAATGTGGTAGAGAAGCATTTATGAAGGGCACAGCATAGCCTTAGTCCTCCTTTCAAGTATTGCATAAAATTACAGCAAGATTGTGTTTTATTTAGACTGGCAGTGTTCCTAGAAAGCACTAGTTGTGATGCGTGGAGCCTGAAATAGTGGCTTTTTATTTGTACTCAAAGCTCTAGAGTATTGTCTGTTCAATCACTTATAGATCAGGCTGCTCAGTAGCTTTCATAAGCACTTGAACAGTGTGAATAAATTGTGCTGACAATGCTGACAGCCCCATACCCTGTCTAAGAAAGGCCTGGAAGGCTTTAAACTTTTGCTTTTTCATTCGTTGAAGGGTGGTCCTTGTGTACAATACATTGCTTCTGTAGAAAAGATTCTAATCCTTTCCAAGTTTGCTTCAGACAGAAATAAAAATACAGTAGAATTTTCTTGAAATAGTATCCAGGCTACCAGTTCCAGCCAACCTCCATATTCAGATCTTTAAAGTAACTCTCTTTTTATTCTTGGTTTCATAAAATTAATTTTTATTTACCTACTAAACCATTTTCCTCCTCCCAAATGATGATTTCTTGGAGAAGAGTTTTCCACAATTTTTGCATAGCTGACAATTCAGACTATTAAAGAAGGAGTGCCAAATTTAACCATAAAGACATGGCAGTTGCAAGTTACTGCAATTCAGAAAATAAAAGCAAATGTGCTCATAGCTCCAAGGTAATTACTTTTTTTTATAGAAATTTTAGCCACTGGCCATTTTGGACCACCAGAGGCAGATGCAATAGGGGCACATGCCATGCATTTATCACCAGATTACCTACATGCCTTCTTTATTTTCTTACAGACATGTCTTGATTAGAAATCCATATTTCTATATCTTCTAGTGAAAGTGACTAGCAGTAGTCTGAAGGTGCATAGCCCCACCGTACCACAGTATGAAACTGCCGTTCCCTCACATTCAGTACAGCAGGAATTCCCAAATTTTGTGCACAGAGGATTACACTGTCAGCTTCCTGGGAGGCAAATAGGTCAATTTAATTTCCATGCAAATTGAGAAAGCTTATTACGCACAGATCTACCTCTACATTTTCGAAACAAGAACAGTTTATGCAATTCTATTACAGAAGAAATTTAGGAGCTAATGTCATCTTAGCTACTTATTTTCCCTCCTCTCTTCTACAGCAAAGGACAGCAGAAGTTCATCTCATTGCCTAATTTACTCTTTTGACCCTAACTTATTGCTAGATTGGTGATCAGTATGTTGATATTTCTGCTTTCCCCTAGGTTAAGCCTCTAGTATTTTATGTGAAACTCCACAAAATCATCCTCTGGGTTCGGGACTTGCAAGCTTCTGGAAAGTAAATTGGCTTCCTATTTTTTTGCTAATCAGTAGATGATAGAAATATTGTATGTACCTCTTTGAAAGACATCACACCTGCCTATAAACAAAACAGATGATTTTTCTCTCCACTGGAGTGAAGAAGAGGAAAAAATTGCATCACACTGGGCCTCATCTATCTTTTCACTGCATCTACCAGCCTTTTCACCTTATAGTTTCATTGTTAAAACTTGGGTGCATTACTTGGCTTCCTGCAGTATGTATTTATAATTAGACACTTGCGCATATACGCATGATGGCATGTAGTTCCCAGAACAAAGGAACAGTGGGCACAGGTTACCACTGTTTTAATATTAAATTGAAGGGAAAAGAAAAAATAAGTCAAAACCACAACATCATGAATGCCAGAATTCATCGCTGCCAGTTCTCAGACCAGTATCTGAATAATTACATTGTAATAAGAATGAAATACCAAAAGTGCAAAGCCATAGTTCCACATGGTTGTAAAGTGGAAGTGAAAAGAATTGTCAGATCCCAAATCTAAGGCCACAGTCTGTTGATTATTGTTCTATTGTGAAAAACAAACAAAAATGTCAGCTTGTACAGCATGTGAAAACACACATCAAATTGCTGGCAGCATGTCAGCTCCCAAATGCAGCAAATGTTGAAACATATTTAAATTTCCTTCTTGGTCTTTAAATCCTGCTTTCTCTCTTGTCATTTGTGTGACAGGGACTGAAATTTTTGACAGCTGAAATAGGTGCCAGTGCTTTATATCCAGATTTTGATCCAACAGCAACCGAATTCAAAGGGTGGCTTCCCCCCCTGACTTCAGTGGGAACTGGGTAATATGCGGTATCAAATGAAAACCCAAATAAGAGAGGACACAACCTGAGTAATCAGCTCACATGTGCATTTACCTCAGGTAATCCTCTAGTTCCCCCAACTCTTCACTCAGTCAACCATGAGGAGCCAATTGGAGTCAGAAAGCCTGGATCCCACAACATCACAGTGCGCTCATGAAAGGAAACAGAAACATCAGTGTCATCAAGGCTTTCTGTGTGCTAGTAATTCACTCCTAACCTCTAAATGATCTCCTGTTGCCTCAGAAACTGTCCTCAACCAACTTAGCAAAAATTCTCCATAACAGTAACGAATGAGCTTGTCACTGTCATGCTCCTCCCCCTGACCCATGGACCTCCGGGTCCTGGTTCCCAGACACTGACCCCTCTCACACAATTGGCATAGTTTCCCCAAAATTTTTCATTCTACAGAGCTAGTATTTCCCAACAGAATCATTATCAGAGATGTTTCGTGCATTTTTAACTACATGTGATGAGATGCTAGATGGAGTGCCTGCCAGAGCTCTGGACACTACAAAGGCAGGAGTCCCAGTACATGACTCTCAGCTCCCTCCTATGGCACAACCACATGGAGTATAACCACAGAGATATTTTATTGGGCTAGCACTCATCTAAAAACAATTGTCCTATTCATAATAATTTTTAAAGCCTAATTATTTTGCCAGTAGGATCTTCATAGGAATGATTAGGTGGCTGCATATTTCTCAGTACACTGTGTTGCTTTCATTGTATCAGTAAGGAATAGATTATTCCATTCCATTGGCACTACAGACTCTCTCACTATTCTCATTTTATAATTTAATTAACTTTAAATCTCTCTATTTCCATGATCTCATCAGACAAGAGAAAATAAGTTCATGCAAACTCAGACATTCCTTGTTCAAGAGACAGCAGAATAAACACTCCAAGGCTTACCAAAAAGTATGCACATTTGAAAAAATCATTAAAGGAGAACCTAAGAAGTCCATATTAAAGATACTGATATGTTGTTGCAGGGAGGAGAGAGGGGGGAAGAGGAGCGGGAGAGCAGCAGGACTGAGAGAAACACTGAGGACAAGCATGATTTATAGGATGTGGTTTATATTGTTTTGGGTGTTTACCAGCATACATAAGTATTGAAAAGGTGGAAGGAACTAATTATTCAAAATCTTCTCTTCTCAAACTAGTTAATTTTGTGGTTTTAGATGTCACAGTTAATTTCAGCAGGATATATGATGAAGAGCTCGTCACTGGGCAGTATGTATGGCACATACTATACAGCGATAAAACATGGGCTAATGTTAATTAGCAACTACTGGCATGACCAAATGATGTGCACACTCTTCAATCATTTCATTTCTATCTCTCTTCATCTTTGATATTCCACTTGTGTATGATGATAACAAAGTTATGAAAACATTGTCACGGTCTGATTGAAGAGACTGGTACAAAAAGACAGAAAGAATATATAATAATGAGGCATGTTAGGTCTCTACTTCCCTTTGTGTTTTAAAATATTTTTTCTGAATATTTTCTGGATGAGTTTTCTTTTAACACAGAAAAAATCATGCCATGCAATTCACACGTGGATGTGTCAACCTTTTGTGCAACTCCTTGGCTTGTTGTCTTATAACCCTTACATCAATTATCACACGTGTCATCTTTGGATGATTTCAAACTTATGGTTTAATTAAAAAGACTGGTGTTTATCTTTAGATCAGGACTTATTCTGTAGAATATCCATTTCTGAAGAACAAACGTTTCTTATATTCTGCTGACAGTAAATATCTATATACAGCTTATTTTCATTGTCATTAACAGAAGTGATGATTTTTAATTAGAAGTCACAAACTGTGAAATAGAAGAAAGTGCATAGTCATTTCTAAATCCAAATAGACTGTATTGTGTTTTCTGATATCTGATGACCTGTTCATCAAACAAAACAAAAACGGAGCAAGTCTGGAGTGTTTGCAGTCTCAAAATAGCCATTAGTTGCTAATGTGTAATTTTTAAGTATTTACACTAATGTGTAATTTTTAAGTATCTAATAGTGTGTAACTTCATTTGCTTACCTCTCTCTGTCACCCTTTTTTTTTTCTTAGGCCTATGATGGCTGTAGCTTTATTTGAAACTGTCACAGAGAAGCCCCCCAAACACCTTTATTTTTATGCTGTCACATGTCTGGTGGGGAAAAACAGTGTTATATCTCTGCCAAATAAATTACTTATGTTGCAGGCTCAATAACGTGATAAAATACTGATATGGAGCAGCAGACAGAATAATGTTCTTAAGACCTCCCTGGCCTGGAGAAAAATAATTTATCAGGGAAATTTCATATTTTCTGGCAGGTGGGGTTTTTTCCTTTCTTTGATGAGAACTTCTGTTCTGGATACCACCACATCTGAAGAGTGTCATTATAAACATGATCCATTGCCTGTGTTAAGGGTTTCAGCACCTAAAACACTAAAGTTGTAGCACTAGTCCTTTCCAATAAAACTGGGCTTTATTTTACCCCAACTAACTTATATTAGAAAAATAACCTGTGGTATCCTGTACTATGCCCGCTATTAATCTGAGGTTTTCAATTTCATGAGTGAGTCGGTTATTTTAAAGTTGGTGTGCAATTACTTTCCATTTAAAATAGGATTCCCATTTTTCCTTTATTTTCAGCAGTTTACATGATCATTTTCTAACACACTGAAATCAAACTTTCTCATTTATTTCACCGCTAAAACCAAGGGATGCACATAGAATCTCAGAGAGTAATTTTCTGCTGCATACTTCAGTGTGTTCTACACAAAATGCAATCTAAGCACACTACAGTATTTTCACTTAACACTTCTACATCTACTGTTTTTATAAAAAGATCGGTAAATGTATAACTAACCAAAACAAGTTCTTTTTCTAAGTGAGTATATTGCAGCCTTTGAAGAAATACTGTTTTGAGTGCTTTCCTGAGACACTTCTGCAAATAGAAACTTTGCTTTCACTTTATGGACTGCATTTACACGAACATATCATAAAGTTGAGATCAGTTAAGCTTTCGCTTCTGCCAAATTTGTGTCTATACCACCTGCTGTAAACAAGCTTCTGGAGGGGTTATCTCTCTGGTTATAATGTATGGGCTTTTTTTTTTTCTTAGATGATATGCACAGTTAAAATAAATGGTCAGTTGGTGACATTTTTATCAGGCAGCCAAAAACTACTCTTCAGCACTGTATAATTCCAACATCTGTGTCATGAAACAAAACTGGGAGGAGTTAGGGTGAGGGACACTTCAACTAATAATTTCAAATTAGACCTTCAGGCTCACTTCTGTTGTCTAAACATAGGTATTAAGCCCTCATTGAAATGTCTAGATCAGGCAAATATGACATAGTAGCTATAGAAGACCCATGCCTCTCTGGTGTGGTGACTGGAACCTATGCCTGTGGGTGAGGCAGAATCAAACCTTTAGTCTAAGTGAGACAGATAGCTTAAAAGAGTGGGCAACAGACTATTTTAAGAATAAGAAACTTGTCCTGCAAGACTGATTGCTCCCTGTTGATAACACAGAGAGCTTAAACTGGGCATCCAGAATAAGATCCATTTTAGTTAACTGAGATTTAGTCTATATTGTCAGCTCACTCTAAAACAGAAATCAACAGGTCAGACGGTCAGCTGAACTGCTCTAAAGGCTCCCTGGATTGCATTGACTGGATCTCTATTAACTGTAATGGAGACATTGACATCTCACCTACAAGGAGATACCTAAACAGAGGTGCGTTAATGAGCAAGCTCATTTCCATTCTTCAGTTTTATGGGACAAAGTCTATACAGAGGCTATATTCACTTTCTCTGCTAGGAAAGATTTACATTATTTCATATTTTGTGCACAGGACTACCACGTTGTGAACTTCAAATTATTATTCAAACAGTTAAACTTGCTATCATCATCTTAATGTTCTTCTAACACTACTTGGTTTTATACCTACCCCTTGTAGCCACTCAGCAATTCTATCATCCACAACACCCTGACTGCATTCTGCAGCATGGTCCTCCTACCAGCAGCATCGTGCAACACTGTTCTGGCCACAGAGAGACACCTCTCTTCAGAGGAACTGAAAATTGCTTCTTCCCTTCCTTAACCTCTACTATGAGGCTTAGTTTTGAAAAGCTAGATGAAGGAAACATCTGCAAAACTCAATGAAGAGAGAAAAAGACAAATAAAGTTTAGAAGAGTGCAGCTCTGGAAAAATTATGGGTAGGAAGTGGTGAATTTGTAATTTAAATAGGTGAACAAAAATATACATAGAGTGGAAGAAAAATACATTTTTTCCTAGTAGTCGGGTTCCTGTCTCCAACTTTAACGTGTTTAGGTAACTGACTACTTAGGTAATTACTATAGCCATGAAACAGAAGGATGCATGGCAGCATACAGACCAGGACCTGGGCCCAAAATTTCTCAAAGGCTAAAGCCTCACTGCAGAACTCAGTTCATAAGAAAGCTTAGAGATTTTTACACATAGAAGTGAGGTGAATTCAGTTTGAGAACAACTTAAGGCAGTTCAGGTAGACATAGTCTCTCTAACCCCATTCGCAGAGCTGAATTACCTCATCATGAATACTGAGATTCTTGAAAGAAGTGATGGCCAACATGTTAAGTGGAAGTAACTCCTCTGCAAACCAGAGAACATAGTTGAAATAAGAATGTAGTAATACTTTCACTCATTGATTGTTTTTTCTCCCAAAACAGGAAATTAATTTGACCTGTTAGTCCCTGCCATCTGCTGCTATTTGGTAGAGAAATAACATTATGCTTTTTAATCCCTTTGTTCACCTTCTTCCACATGGTACAGTGTTACTGAATGCTATGCCTATGTGTATTGTTCCAACAAAGATGTTTTTTTCTGTTGTAAACTCTGAAATCTCACATAAATACATTAAATACGTACACATACACAGGTAGGGCAGACAGGATACGCTGTTACCAGTTCCATGCCTTTACAATATAACTAACAGGTGACAAATGTCTGATCCCTACCAGCTACTGTGTCCAGGAAATTGGTGGAGAGAGAGGCTCAGGGAGGTGGCACACAGAGTCATGAATATAGGATTATACAGAAATAAGAGAAAAGAGCAGATTCTTTATGTACCAGTATGCCAGGTTTTATATCTGAATAAATCTGTGGTATTTTACGTGTTCAGCTACAGTAAAGCAGAACTGCGTGTTTTCCCTTCTTGCTGCAGACTTCCCTGCTGGGAGAGAACCCAAGCCAGGCAAGAATGAGGGATGTACAGCAACGTCTTCCTAGAACTAAGCCTCAGGAACTGCACAGCAGGAAACACTGTTACAAAATCATTATCTCACAAAACTTACAAAAATGCATCTGTGTTTCAAATATATTCTAAACCCACCTCTCACAGAGAACTGTCTTAAAAAAATAAGACAAATGGCCACAGCTGATTTCTGCTTGACTCATATATCTTTTTGCATAACATTCTAAGACCAAGGAAGTGCCTTTTCAAACATTCACTTGCTGTTTAGCCTAGGTTTTGTCATATCATATGATCTCTTCTTAACTGGATTTGTTGTGTAATCATTAGAGTTTACGTCTACTGTGTACTTTCTGCTGCCCTACTTTTGCTTCATCCTATTTTCTTTCCCCAAATTAATCACGTGCAAGTCATACACTGGCTCATTCAGCCAGAGGAAAGAGATGCCACTTTTTTTTATGAGGATCATGCAGCCCAGGATAGGATTCACAGAGGGAGCCAAGACACCATATTTCCTGCTGTAGTGATGAAGCACTCAGCATCCTCCCCTAATTCTTGCTGACATCAGCAACAGGTACAAAACCAGGGTTAGATATTTTTCCCCCAAAACTGAAAAACACTTCTTAATAATATAGAGAACCAGATTCAACAGCCAAAAATATCCAGAAGCCAAGCCCTTCACTTTCACACACAAATTCTTGAGATTATCCAGTGCTTTACGAATTGCCAGGTTGTGCTAGTTAGTCTCCTGTAGGCTTTATCCCCCACAGCAGGCTTCACATAATTCAAACACTAACTGCTTACATTGCTAGAAGAGAAAAAGATTTCTAGTCTACTCTTCCTTAAGAGGAGAAGATGTACAAAACCCCAGTAGGACTAACATTCAGCCTGTTCCACAATAAGTCCTCAACAGCAATTTTAGCAACTATCTCATCAAAAAAACAGTCAAGCAGTCTCTGGAAAGTAACAAAAGGTCTGCTGCAAATGAATCAAATATTTCATCTGCTATTTGGTTGCAAGTGTTCAACACATGGTGCTCAAAAGCATTTTTCCTCTACTGGAATGCAATAAAAGCCTCAAATATTTTGATTAAAACATTGATCCAGTCCACTGTCCCATCTTCACATGTGCCTGCCTTGCAATCTTTCTAGGCCTCATTTTAAACATACCAAGTAGTATCAAATGAGATAGACTCTTGAAAATTTATACATATTTTATATGTATTTTTATATATGTATTTATATATTATATATATTATGTATATATTATTTATGTATTATATTTTTATATATATATATATATTTCTTGTTGCAGCTACAATCTCTAAATTCTGACACAAAGCCAGAAAAATTGCTTTATGTACCTGGTGGGTCATTTCTGCCAGAAGGGGAAAGGGTGGTGCCAGGTGATGCATGCAATAAGACAAAACTTTCTCCCATGAGCATGCCATGAGTCCTTAAAACTACATACACACACTTGTCTAAATTCATAAATAGACCCCTATATTTCCTACTGTGGTTCAAGAGTCTGCTGCAGAATTTAGAAACATCTTCTTTGCCCTGGACTTCATTGCTAAAGGCTCCTCAATTTTCTGCCCATAACACCAGTCCCCAAATCATATCCAAATTACCTTCCTCTTACATTGTTCCAGTTGTAGCACAAGGACAGTAAGCCATCACACTTCATAATCAGTCTCTCAGGTAAGATAATGTCACTGGCACACTTACTGCTTTCTAGTCTGTTTTGTAGACAATAAGCAGAGAATATAAGCTAAACCTAAACGCAAAAAGTCCACATAGTGTAGCTCCAGTTCTGCTCTCCACCTAGAGGGAAAGAAAGAGGACTGGGTGTCAGCCACCTGTTCTACGCTGATCTATGTTCCTGCTTGCTAAGGTGTGGAGAGCTGCAGGGTTTCACAAGGTTAAAGTCAGTGGCCAAGTTCTCCATTTTCACATGATTAGACCATCCTGAAACAAGTTCTTTGAGCAGGCTGAAAGTACCACACAGAAGAAGCAGGGAATGGATTCATCTGAATTTCTCCATGATAATATTTGACATTGAATGAAGTGAAGAATAAAGTTTATTTAAGGGTAGTAGAAACCATGGGAGGACTTCAGCCTAAAATAATAGACCACAGCAACTTACAGCTTCAAATTTCAAAAGGTGTAGTGGCTTGAAGGTGACTGAATTGAGCCTTTGATATAATATTCTTTTTGTCCACTTAAACTTACAGAAAGTCTAATAGTCCAATTTTATAGGTCAGTAGTTTTAAATTAAAAAATACTTTAGCCTTTTGTTCAATAACATTAACATAAAATCCTAACAGCACTGCAGAATTAGCATCCACAGTAATTGGCAGCTTAAGCTAACTACTTACAATACCCCTGCACATTATTTCTTCCTCCATTTAAGATTATATTTTCCAGATTCTTTGCACAAAAAGCCATGGCAGTCTTGCTATCAGCTCACTTAGGTAGAGATGTTATTTTGCATACATTGCAAATACTTTTTTCTCAGAAGAAATGCTGCAACTAATTGTACTACGTGAATGCAACAGGATACATCAAATAACAAAACTTGAAAACATTTCTCTATATTGTGTAGGTACTTACTTTTGAAAGTAAATAAACCCCTCAAGTATCTGTGGTTAATATATCTGATTACTTTAAACGGTTGAAACATTTTCATGCTCAGCTGGCAAGTTCCACTAGGAGTTTTAATTTCATCGAGCAACTTAATATTTGTTGTCAATTTTAGAGCTGAAATCAGAAGGGATGTCTGTTGCTAAGGTTACCTGAAGAAGTCCGGAATAGGGACCCCTTTCCAGGTGCTTTTAATTTTGATATCCATGTATATTATCTGTCTGGAAGGGAGGGAAGTTGTCATTGGGTCTGGGGTTTGTGTCTGTGGTTCTTTTTTCCTTAGGGCAACAGAGAGGAAAAGATTATTTTCAGTAAGTAATTATTGGAGAGCAGAGGATTGCCACAGCTAAATTTTCATCATCTTATTGACAAAGTGTAGCCTTTCCCTCTTTGGATCAGGGATCTGTGAATTGTCTGAGACATTTTAAAGAAAGTATAAAATTTTTTCTAACTTGAAATTCTTTAAAAATTTTCACAAGAAAGGCTATAGAAGCAGACACAAAAGAATCTTGAGGTTGTAACAACTACACTATGATTTTGGGGCTGTTTCAGCCAAGATCTGCCATTAAGAACTTTTTCTTGATCATGATAGGAAAAATACACAGCTCAATTAGATAGTTAATTGAATGCCTTATTAAAATTCTTTAACTAAAAGAGGATGATCCAGACATATAATTTTTTATCATTTGCCATTATATCCATAAATACTTACCTAGGATAATTAGAATCATAGATTCATAGAATCATAGAATCATAGAATAGTTTGGGTTCGAAGGAACCTTAAAGATCATATAGTTCCAACCCCCTGCCATGGGCAAGGACATGTCACGTTAATTATACGTGTTAGCATCTAATTGCATAGTTGGCCTGCTTTTTTTCTGACCACATACTGCTTGCTATGTGTCAACAGTCAGAAATGAGAGAATATGAACAGTTTTAATGAGAATAAGAGCATTTTTAATGTTATGCCACAAAGATTCATTGCTGTTCCAAGCATACAAGGAGTAACACTTCCATATGAAATAGGCTGTCCTCATTTGGAAAATATGTCATTCTATATGAGGAAGTCCATTCCCTCCACAGCTGTAGCCCTTTTAGTCATGTCTGATGTGTTTCTCCACTCTTTCACACTTTTCATAAGCTACAAAATGCCTGGTTTTACACATAACCCTGGCTCAGCTCTGCTGGTTTAATAGACATAAGCCTTAGTTGCCAAAGGCATGCTGGAATTGTCAAAGAGTCAGCCCAGCATTTTCCAGACCTGGATGGGGACCATTCAGCCTTTCCCAGCTCTCAGCTCTACATTGTGCGATGCTGATACAGCAGGGCCAGGGAAGGTCAGAAACATACATCTGAGGAATGTATCATAGCTTGCCTGCTTCACAGAAAAATTTCTTTGAACTGCACAAAGCTTTAGAATTACAGAAGTGCCTTGCTGCAAGAAAACCCAGGGCTTGGCACATCAGAATAATGCCTTAAAAAAATAGATGTACTGGAAAACATATCAGTTTCTCTTTTCAGGAAGAGCTGCTATATCTTGCTTTCAGCTGTTGCACCTGCCTGCACTCAAGGAACTCATAAGTTGTTGTCTAGAAAGATTGGTATTGTAATTGAGGCAATACCAATAGAAGAGATATTGCAAAATTTCTCTGGTCCCGCCAACCTACCAGTATGTGAAAAACTTGGACTTAATCCCACATGACAAATATGACTTCAAAATTGCCTAGATTAGGGTTGGAAAATCATATAGGGTCTGCAGTGCACTGACTAGCCTGTTCACAAGAACTTTTATCAGTGTGTTTGAAACTTTAGTTTGTGTTTGAAGAACAAAATTTAAGACTTAAGAGACAATATTGGAGCCTAATCCTGAAAACAATCCCATTTTATTTCTGTGAAGACAAGATTCTTCTATAGGAGGCAATTCATGTGAGAAGAGACTTGCAGAAACTGCTTGCACAATGTTCTAATGGCAAACAAACAATATCTTATTTCAGCCAAATTCAGCAGCATCATTAGAGTGCTGGTTTCAGACTTCTGTAATTGCCAGTCATAAAACTGCTCAGCTACACTTTATCATGTACTTCCCTGATTGTGTCTGCATGCACTAAGGAACAGTATCTCCCCTTGCTAATCTTAGTTAGTCTTTCTTCCTATGTACTCTTCACCAATGCATGTTTATTTTTTTTCTCTCATTCAGTTATATTTTACGACCTTTTTGTGTCAATAAGTACATATTCTTTATCTGGAGCCTCAGTCTTACATAATCCTGTATGGTGCCTCCATATTTCTTATATATTCCTGCAGAATGGAAGCTATTTAAAATGTTTTAACTCTTGCAAGTGGAGAATGCAATACTCTGCCAGAAAGGGCCAGGTGGCAATACATCACCAAAAAGTAACACATCATTATACATTGGTCAAGTAAACCAATGTACTTGTTCTTAAAATCAAAAGGAATCTGGTTTCATTTAATACTCGTATGGGCAGGGATACAAAGATATAAAGGAGTATATCAAGCACACTAAACTGGTTTTAAATACAGCCTGTATGATGTTCTTTAATTAGCCAAAAGTTAACTTAAGGAAGCTTTATTTATCTCATAATTTTCTTGTATTAAAGTTAATTCCTTTAACAATGTGGCAATGTTTAATTGAAATATTGTCAACAGGAAAGACCACATTATTCTGCTGTCAGCCATATGTATCCATGTTTACCTACTTCTTCAGCTTCTGGCAAAAATTTATTGTGGGATTGCTTGTAAGTGAGTATATTGCATGCTCGCAAGTGTGAGGAAAACAGATTCATTGATCTCTGATTTCTGTGATTAATTGATTCCTTTAGGGAAAGTAAATACATTTATCACCTTTAAACTGCAAGACTAGTACAAGAAATTATCGCATCATTATAATGGATTAGAGCATGTAAAAGTAGTACTCTGTGCTCCGATTTTGAACATTAAGACAAGGTGAGAGAAGGGAGATTAATCTAAGACTAGCAGGTAAAGGATGATGAACAGCTAGAAGAGCACACCTACCTGTTCACCTAAGTAGCACACTCTCACCATTTACTTCTCTCTACAAAATTTAGGAGCATGTACTTTGTGGTCCTTAAGTATCAACAGGTTCAATGAGTAGACAGCAAAATGTGAGGAAGCAGCTTAGATCTGGACCCAGTTTTCTAAGCCCATTCCTTTATAAGACTGGTCAGTGCAAAAAACAAAGCCCTTTATTTTTCAAAGCATAAAAATCAAGGCAAAAAACCGTGGCATTCCAATAAAAGACAAGTTATAACTGAGCAGAAGTAATTTTTTCTTTACAAACCTTTAATGAATGCAGTTAGTTTATAGAAATTCCCAGTTTGGGGAATTTTAGCAACATGCAATATTAAAAAAAAACCAAGGAAATTAAAGCCAGACAGATGTTTCACATATGTATTTAATAAAAATACCAACTACCATACCAAATGCACAATGTGGTATTAATATACATATATGTATATGACATGGGAGTCATCTGACCCTACTTGGACATGTGAGGAGTTGGTGTCTAAATGCATCACCTTACATTACCCTACAGTTTCCCAGGAAAAAATAGCTAAATGCCCTCCACCTTGCAGGGACAATTTATTCCACCTAAAATGCTTATCTAAGACAAATCAGGTGAATCAACCCCCAAGGACAGTCACATCTCTTGATTCGATACAAAAGGAGCGCAGGGTGACCCATTAAGCCTTTTCATACAGCTTTCAACAACTAAAGGTGACTGAGGTGAAACCCACTCACAAAGTTTTATAATATAGACATTTTTCCTTACAGAAATATAGATCTGAGAACAGGCAAGCAATGGAAAGCATCAATCATGTGGCTGGCAGCCACACTTTCGCAACCACTTTCCAGGGTCCTGCTCAGCTTCACAAACCCAAGCATTTTAACTGCTGGGTGGAAAACAGTTAAACTGTTACTTATTGGAATAGACTATGATATAATGTGATCATAAAACACACCACACAGGGAAAACTCCTTATTTGTCTCATGAATTTAAATGAATTAAAGGAACACACAAAACTATAATTTTGAACTTGAGTCCTCATTAGGGAAAATGTCCCTATTTGAGAGAATATTTAAACAGATGTTTATTATTAGGTCTGTGCTTAAATCCCATTGAGATCAATGGGATTTAAATGCATGCTTAAATTTAGTCTTATGCATAAGTCTTCCTGAATAGAAATTGATTCAGCATATACTGAAGAGCTTCCCTGAACTGTGGCCTGAGAGATTAATTTAAAATATTTTCAGCTTCCAACCACAGGCACCTTAGTGGGCAAATTTAGTCATAAGCTTTATCTTAGTATAGCTTAATACATGTGGTTCATCACCTTGCTGGTCTCATTCTATGCATCTAGAACTATGTTTAAGGAATCTGTTGAGGTTTAGGTTTTCTTTTTAATGACCATGGACACTTTTTTTGCCTTTCAGGCCAAGTATCAGCAGAATGAGGAGCAACTCAACCAGTGCAGATTCACACAGCTTTTCTATTCTGAATAGAAGTACGATTTCCTTTGCTGTTCTCATCCATGCTCCTTAAAATAGCATTGACTTTCTTCCTCTAGGCAACCTGTGCTGCTATTTTGACATGTAGGTTATTAAGGTTTTATTTGATTAATATAATATGGATACCAGTAGCGTTCAATCACTTGGTTAATCTATTGTTATTATTTACTTGCCCACTTCGCACCTTATATCACAACAAACTGGAAAAAAGTGGACATGACCTTTTAAGTGTTTTAAGACCTGACTCAAGAACTCTAAAAACCAGAAATTTAGTATTAGAGACATTCATCTAAACAAGACCAATGCTCTGTGGTCTACGTTCACTTTTTCTACTTCAAGAACACATTCCAGAAAACCAGTGGATTTTTTTTATTGTTCAGTATTAAGAAATAGCCCAGCTTGCTTATATTTCCTGAAAAATAAAAAAACTTTACACATAACATAGCCTATTACAAGTAAATGAGATCCTTTAGCAGTATTCTTTATGTCACATCTAACTACTTAAGCAACAAGTGTATTTTTTAATCCTAGTTATTCCCATAAGTGGTGACGAGGTAAAACCAAAAATAGTTTCAATGCATCATAACCACAACTTCTCACTAAAATTAGAAGACCAGTCAAACAAAATCTACTCTTTGAAAGCTTCAGGATTTGCACATCAACCAATGGTAACAGAATCTAGCTGCAAAGCTTTCATTGAGGGTGTCATAAAAAATCACTTGGGATAACTATGAGTTAGGGTTTAATTTTTGAAAATAACCTCAGCAAGTGTTAGAGTTATATATAAATTACTAGGATTTGATGCAAGCACTTTTTTAGGAATACACTTGAAATATTTTCATTAATTCATATTACAGCATCAGGATTTGATCTAGAGCCAGCCAAGATCCCTACCAGCATGGTCACTGAAGTTTGAATCACGATGTTATATTGTGACTTTTACAGGTTCTAAACTCTTTAGCATAGTAAAAATCATGAAGAAACTAAATATCCAGAGAGGGCTTTATAGCTATAAGAACTATTTGATTTAAACACGGGAACCAGAATCTGAATCTTTATGAGATGATTACAAACCTAGTGAAGAAATTAATCAAAACCACTAAGCAGTTGTATTTATAAGTTCATTGTCATTTTTTAAGCATCTTAAAATTTCAGGTCATGCTATGTCTTTGAATAGTAAATTCATGTTGTTTACCTACCCTTATTGCAACAATATCTCTTCTTGTTGCCCCACTAAACCCCTATTGTTTAGCAGATTCTTTATTTTTACTTAATATTGTAAAAGCATTCGATAATATAAGGGTTCAGAATTATTTACTGGAAAATGACATACACTGCAATATGCAGCAATTTTAATTCTTTAATGGCACTTTTATCTTAATGGCACAGATACAAGGAAATAATATGAATACTCTACAACTACATACACCTATTTTCCAGAATGTTTCTATGGCAAGCGTAGTTCTACTTTTGTTGTCAGATAATTTGTGTACATTTTATAAGCTAGACAGGAAAATCACTTATATTCCACACAACTATTATATGATTAAGCTAGCAACATGTGACAGTCATTTTCATTGGAATGTATCCAAGTGCCTTTTATAAACCAAGATTACATCTCTTTTGCTAATCCTTCATACTAAAAAACTTTACATAACTGAAAGAGTGACTGAATTCATGCAGAACATACAGTAGCATGGTGAACCATAAGATATGTGAGCCACATTTTAACTTGATGAATAGATAGGATGCATGTAATAGAAAATTTAAACCGCTAAAAATATCCAATAATGTAACCACATAGGATGATGGAGTAAACCCTGTTCCTTCACTGACATTTAAACTAATGCTAAGATGATATAAGACTGTATATTTATCAGACTACCTTCTATGTTTTAAATGTATGTCATGTGCTGTACTCACAAAATACTTCTAAAAATAAAATAACTGTAGGGAAATCCAAATATAATCCCTTTCTCACAAAAATTTAAAAACAGGAACAAACAAAATATTAGAACATAATTCTATACTTTAATTACATTATTCTCAGGGACCATCTCTTCCTGCACAATTAAAATAAATTAAAACACTGTCACCCTCATGGCCTTCTGGTTCAGCCAGCCGGGCTTGAGTGCATTTCTGCCCTTAATTAAGTACGGATAGATAATGACCTTTGTTCTTTTTCTGATGTGTTTGACACCTGCTGTCTGTGTAATCGGGGAAAAGAGTCAGGAAGTTCCAGCAGAGAGGCTTTTAGTCAGAAGCAACACCTGGGTCCCCGTCTACGCCTTCACATCACATAACACCGTCCTGCATGGACAAAACAGGAGACAAAAGCTGAACAAGTGTTGAGATTTCCGCTTCATATATAACATAGGCTCAATGGGCAGCTGTCGACATCAATGGCAAAATTAAAGCCATATGATAACTCCTTCTTTTGCTAAAGTGATGGAAAAGCTGCCCCCTCTTCCCCCGCATTTATTTAAGGATGATTTATGAGGGAAATGTGGTTGTATTCCAGATAAAGCAAGAAACTATGGCCAACTACCAATTTTTGTAGCCAAGTCTGTCACAATTCCTTACAATGTAGTCCTGGCCAAAATCACCATTTCTATGGACTGTCTTCACTTCAAAGTTAGCTTGAGTTACAGTAGTCCTTGCATCAAGTTTCTTCCATGCACTAGATGACTTAGTTTAGCAAGGTAATATGTTTAACACAAGCTTGCACTCCACAGAGTGCATGGGCTAAAACTCATGCTAACACGCCAGATCCTTAAGACATTTCCAGCTGATTGTTTTTTAGTGAAACCCCATATTCACCATGAAAACTCCATCTGTCTGCATAAGACAAAGCCACAGGACACATGGAAATAACCTACAGAGCAATTCAGATATGACATCTGAAAAAAGCTGTGAGACTTACGCTGCAGGTCTCAGAGGCTCCGTGCACTAGTGGCTGTAGTCCTACTATGAAGATGGGTGGTATTTCACACTGTTTTCACCCAGACTAATTTTACTTGAGAAGAACTATTCCATTTAAGTAAATTCACACTAACTACACTAACAGTACACCTAACAACTACATCAAACTCCTATACAAGTAAACACAAGTAAAACAGGTGACAATGAGGAGATGTTCCCTTGCAGAATCAGTAGCTTCAGTTAGAATGTCATCTTGCTTCATAAAATTTTGCATTTCCTCATTTTTTCCTTTGTTCCTTTCCACACTGCCTGTACCCATATTGGCAAATAAAACTTTTTGTGGTTCTCTCTCATTGCCTTAATGATATGACACATCGGAATCCTTGGTGCCACAGCACGTCTTGATCTACATTCCAAAACACCACAATCTCAAAATTAGCCCTGTCTGTTCAGCCTCCATCTCAGCTATTCCTTCTTCTCATTTCAGTCCCGGTCCTCCATGGTGGTCTCTCCTCAGCTTTCAGAGGCTGACAACACAGGTTTCCCCATCTTTGCATTAGCATCTGGGCACTTGGTAAGGAGTTAGTATCAATTAATGGGCTCAGCTGCTCAAAATTGCTGGCTTTGTAGTACTTTCCTGCTCCATTTTCCTTTTGTGCATCCTCAATTAGCTGTTTGGCTTCCATGAAACAGGCAAGTGATACAAGCAGCGGATCAGAGGATAGGTAGGAATATAACTGAGTGAGAAAGTTTCTTCTCTTATCGAGCCCCTGTGCAAAATCCTCCTCACAAGCTGGCAACCATTACTTATTCACACAGTATGGATAAGGTTTATTTACTGTTTACAAAACATTTGGGGAGAATTGTTTTTGGAAAGACACCACTCCACATAAGTAGTGACATCAATGCATAGCCTGCTACATGCAGTATTACTTTGCTGGGTTTGGATCCATGTGCACTCTCAGAACTGAAAAAAAATGGCTTTCTCCCTGCACACTGGATTTTGAGTTTTATAGTATGTTTTCAGGTCTCATCAGGGTGAAAGCACAGTAAAAAAGAAAGGTTGGCAGTAAGCATATTATTCTCAGAATAAATTAAAGTCAGAGTCTAAACTGGGCAGAACAGGGTCTGAGCGCTGCCCTCTGGGTACAAATGCAAACGCAGCTGGTGCAAGCATCACACTAACCACATACAAGTCCTGAGGAATTAGAAACTAAAGCTGGTTTGGAGAAGGAGTTAACAGTCACTCCCCTGTAACCTGAATTTGTGAGCAACAAGCTAAAGTGTTGTTAGCACACAAAATTTTTCAAAGTATTTTACAGATATTAACTAATTAGTCTTTCAGTGTTGAAAGTGTTATAATATTATCTCCTTTTTTGAGAACTGAAGAGAATGAGGCAGAGGAGGTTAGTAACTTACAGGAACTGACAGTGAAATAACATGGTAGACTCAGAATTAGAACTATTGTTTCCACTTCATGCTTCTGTGCCACAACCTGTATGTCACGGTTTTCCTGGTAAAAGAAGAAATAAAAATGTAAAAGATGGGTATAATAAAACTATATTATTTCTCTAATTTGACATTTGCAGATTTAATGCATTTCTAGACATTTGGAGTGTAATTCCCTTTCTTCTCCCATTTTCTTAAATAGCTTTCCCAATTCATAAATTTTCCTAAATACTCATGATCTCCATGAACAAATTAAGTATTGTTGTCCATGCATGGTAAGTAGAGGGTTTTCACTGCCTGCTTGGACTTTCCTACAAATAGATTATTCTTAAAATATAACATTTTTTCTTATTGTTCATGATTAATAAAATCCTCTGCTTGTGCATTCTCTTTCAGCTCTAGATGCACTAGCATTATTTTCAGTGTGCAAAATTCTCTAGCAAAATTCAGAATTTATTCTCTGCTTTTCATAGCTTTATGGATTACCCCAAGTGAAATTCTAGCAACTTTAGAAAGCTGTAATGCTACAATGCCACCATCTGGTTACAGTCAAGGATCTGATCTTGCAGGTGGTGAAGGCTTTGAACCTCAAAGAATTCAGCAAGACACCACTGACAATACAGGCTGGATATGGAGCAGATGTATGCACCAAATTGGTCTATTTTATTGAGGGATTTTGATTAGCCAAAGATTGAGAGCAGTATTAAAGAGTGAGTAAAGCATCTGCTTTTCCTGTATTTCTCTTTATTTGCCACATCAGCTCTGCCTAAGAAGCTCTGAATTTTGAACAGATTATACATGTATGCGTGACTCCACATAGCATTTAAAGAGCAGTTTGCATCCTTCTGATGCTCCTGAAGCCTTCTTCTGGGAGCCTCAGGGAGTGATGCTGGCACCCAGCAGACTCTGCTCCCCACCCCACAGGCAGATCTACCTCTGGGGAGGTCAAGCAGAGATGAGCCCTAAGCTCTCAAAATCCTACACCAAAAGCTCGTGCTTTCTGAGGAAATTCTGAATATTTCAATCACTGTAAACTTCCTTTTGAAATCACATCCAGGAAAGCAATGTCACTCTTTTTGAAGCAAAACATAATCCTTCTCTTGCTTTTGGAAACACCTGAGCAAGTGGGAAAGAGCAGAAGCTGGTATGAAGGCACGAAGCAAAAGAAAACCAAGATAAATATGAAACCATATAATCTTCGAGTATCAGTCACAGCCACAAAGGGTGTCTATTTCAGTGTCTAAACCTGACTAGCTGGAATCTGATTTTACATATGCTGACTGCAAGTTGCACTGTAATATTTCGGCTAGTGAGTCTGCTCTACCATAAAGTGCTAGTTGGTGGGGAATGCCACGCAGCCACGTTTTACTTCTCCAAGCAGAGAGTAAAGGCTTTAAACTGCTTTGGAAACATATATTATAATTTGTTTCTGCTCTAATATTCTGAGTGCTGATCTTAAAACAAAACCATTAGGGACTGCTTAAACTGATGTCTGCTGAATGTAAGTAAAATGTGAGATAAAATAGAATAAACAGCAAGAGCAATTCTTAAGTCAAAGGGCAACCTCTACTATTGCAACTCATTTTCACAGACTAAATGAAACAGAATGGTAATGTGAAGAATACAAAGAGAAATAAAAGAGCTAATAGTGATGTCTCAGAAAAATACATTTTTAAAATAAATTTCAGAAGATTAAATTATAAAACCATCTGCTCTTGAGAATCATCAAGGCAAAACTATTTGTTTTCCCTGTTTTTGTTGGAGGGCGAATAAGTCTGAAGAGCAGAGTGTGTAGGGCCAAGCACATGGTGTAAAAGGAGCAGGAAATTACATCTAACAGAAAGGTAAAAGCAGGAGATGAAGAGGGTGGGGAAGGATCCTTTTTTTTAATCAAAGTTACAAAAAGACGGAGAAGTTGCTTTGAGAAGGAGATTGCCAGGGAAAGAGGTCATCAATTAGCCATGAAGTCTGCTCTAATTAGTCCGTTTCTTCTGGGCAATTTAAGAATGGACTCCGATGAAGTGCTCTGGCAAGAGCCCAGCTTGGACCCATCTTTTGAGATTGCTCCACCACATGACCTGTGTGTTTCTATTTACACCTCCAAAGAGAATATACTCCTGTAGGTCTCTTGTGTTAGTATGTGCATTTTAAAAGAAAAAATACTTTTATATATATGTATATTTGTTTTGACAGAAAATATTTATAAATTTGTAAAAATATTTGTAACATTTATAAAATTTATTTAAAATTCTTAATTTTGCTTGAAGAAACATTGTTTATATGATTACTTCTACAGTCAGCATTTCTGAGCAAACAACTTAATTACCTGATACAGACACACTGCAATATATTAGATAGTCTCGCTGCCTTTTCAGAGAAGCACAAGTATCCCATAAACCTTAATGGCATCCACCAGCCACACGTGCCTAACAAAGACAGTTTATCTTAAATAGAAAGCTATCTTTAGACAATCATATAAAGTCCTGAATATTTCAGAGCAAAAATCCCTAATGTTCAACCACAGGCAAGTAGTATATTCAGAAGACAGGTCGACTTAATTGCTTGGACTTTCATTTAAAAAAAAAAGAAGAAGTCTTCCCAACTAACATTTTTAAGCTGTACAAAGTTTGAGGAGTTTAATTATTTTCATGTGATTATAATTGGGACAAGAAGCCCAACTGCTGGAGTAGAAGATTCCTTTCACATCATTCTTGAATCAAGTGCATTCATAAAACAGAAAGACACAAAATCCAGCTACTAGCAATAACTGCAAAGGATTACTATTTACAGAGTATTCATCAGCATACACTTCATCAAGACTGTTACTAGAGCTTTTACTTGGAATAAGAGATTGAATTATGGAATTTCTGATGATACACACCTAGTTTCAAGTCTGTGTCATTCTGCAAACAAACGCCTTATTTTCTCCTTTCTGGTTTCTGCATTCTGCTAAATATTTGTTTTGTAGGCTATTTTCTCCTTGCATTCATTCAGTCTGACGCTATAGCTTTCTTCTTTATTTCTAGTATCTCTCTCATCAGATATCTGCAGATCTCTTTGTATTACCTATTTGATACTAGTTCTTCTAATACCTATCAGGCTGGTACTTAAAGATTTTTACAGTCAAAACATTCTATATCCTGCTTCTGTCACTAACATCTTTGTTAAACAATAGCCTGGCCCTGAAAATCCTTGCTAAACAATAGTCTTCACGTATATGCCTACTAAAATCCACAATATGATTAGAGACTCTATAGAGGAACTATATTGTCCTAGGTGAAAAATACTTAGTGCTGACTACATGGTACCCACTAGACATTCTCCCATCATATGCCATTGCCATTAATCATTAGATATATTTTAATTTCAAGTAACTTGAAATAAGAACTAATGTGAAGATGTTCAAATCTCTTTTAATTTCTGTTAATGCAGCATTTTATGAGATCTCCTAAAATAATTCATCACAGCCTAAATAATGCAGCTGTATTTTCATATCAAATAAGTCTATATACTTCCAAATATATTGTAATACATGTTAATATACTAGTAGTCCTGTCATCCTCTTGGGAAAGTTAGGACAGACGCACCATTCTAGGGTATCTTTGCTGAACAAGGGAAAAAATAGCAGTCCAGTAATGGAGATTTCCAGGGGGAAAGAAAACATGAGACTGAGTTTAAGATGAATCTCTAGCTACAGGCAGATGCCAGAAGAATAGCCATTGAAAAGGAAAGCAGGCAGCAGGTAGCTGAAAGCAGGACAAATAAAATGTGGGAGCTGAATTGCAAAATCAGGAAACAACAAGCAGTGGAAAGAGGCAAACAATACTTATTGATGAGGACTCTTCCAGGCAAAACATGGATCTAGTATGAGCAAGAGGCCAGAAACTCTGGCACCGAACAGCAGCTGCGTGGTACCTTGAAAATGTCTGGTCCCTCTGACCAGGGAACCATGAAATCACCCTCTTCACACCTTCCTGGAACTGTTATGTGTGGAAGGGCTAAGACAAATGCAACTGAGATCACAGGTCATGCATCTAGCCACCTCACATATTAAAGGCTTCTCAAAAGCAGTCCAAGAGCAAAAATGAGAAGCTGTATAGGACTAAGTTACTCATTCTCTATGTGCTAGTTTATAAATTATCCTCTACTTTTGTGTTTCTCACTGATTTTGAACCTTCTTTCCATCAGTGAGCTCTCCAGTGAAGAGCTGTTCTATACTTCTTAATTCCTCTATAGTAGCTCTTCTAAGCTTGTTGCAGACAATTAGTATTCAGAAATGTAGAAAAGTAGTCCACAAACAACTGAAATTACTCCGGAACCAAGCTTTAATGTATGGAAATATATGAGCAAACAAAAACCTGATGGAAACCAAGTAAATAAATGATTTTTCAAGGCTTAGACAACTTTTATCTGATGGCAAATGAAAAAATCTGTGGTAAAGGATTTTGCTTGAGAAATCTACATCCTCTGAAGGTCAATGGAAATTATTCTATTATAAAAAAAAAAAACAAACCACTAACACACCTAGTATTTTCATTTTGGTTATTGCCACAAAAAATTATCAATAATTTCTTCCTCCTGTTTTGAAAGGCTAACTACTGAAAATGCTCGAGGATCTCTGTTTTATAAAAATATCTATTTATATAAATACGCATATTTATATATGAACTAGTATATATTTATTCAAATAATGTAGCCCTGGACGAAGTTCCTATTTATTTATTCATCTGTTTTCAAACTCAGCCCAAATCCTTTATTTTGTTTTGTCAGGTTTGGCCCCTGCATCGGTACAGAAGTATTAGAGGCTTACTACTCTGAGCAAAATCTCTTTTCTTCTGTAAAACCAAAGCACTCTCTTTTTTCTTAAAAAAAAAAAAAAAGGACTGTCTTGTGGAATAACATCTTCCAATGACATTTAACTGCAACTAGATTTTTCCTGTTCTGGGAGCACACACTGCTACAGTAGTTAACAGAATTTCTGTCCACTACAAGACAATAAAGATAGCAGATGTGGAGTCACAAGACCCAGGGACCTCTACCAATTAAAGGTCAAAATCTGTCTCACTTCACAGAATGCAGCATTTGAACATGAGGTCTTGTATATATTTGTCATCTTGTTCAGTCAGAAAGATATGACAACAAATAGCTGGTCAAAATTTGTCAGGGTCAAACTAAGCTTGATAGAGTGCCCTGGGTCACCTCTGTGATTCCAATAGCAGAAATCGCCCTGGTGTCAGTTTGTATTGTAGTCAAATAGTACACGGCACACAATAGAACTGTGTTCCTCCACTAATTGTTCCTTTGACCTTCTTGTTAACCAAACCTTTTAATTAGAAATCTGTACCATGCTATCATGCTCTACTGCAATGTAACAGCTTCCTCCTAATAGATTTGTAGTAAAACGTCTTCTCACGTCACACACAGAGAAATCACATTTAAGGTTGTATTAGAAGTTTTATTGGAAGTAAATGAAAATGCAAAAGATAATAATGCATTCTGTATAAAGGAGGACATGCCCCAGAGAATCTTCACATTTCAGGGTCCTCTTTGTAAAATAAGAACTGATTTAATTTTTTATACTTTTCAACAGGCTTTTAAACACTGATTTGGCCTGCAGCTAGGCAAGCGAAAGAGAGGCAATTGGCTAAACATTTCAATGCTTTCGAGCCAAACGATTATGGCTCACTTCTAGGAAAAACTGAAACTCCTCTGCACAATTTTCAGTATGTCCATAGAAATAGATACTGAAGAAAGAAGGTACTTGCTACTACTTTGGAATTCTGAACATGACTGCAGAAAATGCTTGGACTTGTACAGCATTCTGAGCTTGTCCAACCAGACTCACCAAAACCCAAAGAGAGACTGCGAAGCACTAAATCGTGATCTCCAGTAGACTGGTTCCATAGTAAGTTAGAAACAATCAAAGCTTTCATGCTGGTCTATTCCAAATTTTCTGTTTAACCGATCTTTCACTGTCTCCATTTTTACATGCACATACCTTTTACTTTTTCTTTTTTCCACGTAGTACTTTTGCCTACTTTCTTCCTTATATCATTTTCCTCTAAAGCAGAAGTAGTCTAGTTTTTATCCAATTTACAAGTTTCCACTCACGTCTTTCCTTTTCCTATTCCCTAGCTAGCATTAGCCTACTTACAGTATAATAATTTTAAAGTAAATATAATATCATACTTTTTTGAGGGTGGAGATAAACCTTTCTCTTTCTGCACATGCAATAGCAAGCATGTTATGCATGAAACTTAAGTCTTTCTGTACACATTTTTTCATTTTGCAAAAAAAAAAGGGAACATCAATTTTGGCATAGTTTAAAAACAGTCTTTTAAATTCATTCATTTATTAGCAACTATACTGACAAGAAATATATTTGAGCAACCTCAGCTCTCAACAGTCATGTTGTGAAAGCATGTGACAGTAAGTAAGTAGGATTGAAGCTCTTTTACCCTGAAATTTCTCACATTTTTTACATGCTTTACTGTTATTCTACAATAGGAAAAAATTCTTTACAGAAAGGGTCATTGGGCACTGGAACAGGCTGCCCAGGGAGGTGGTTGATTCACCTTCCCTGGAGGTGTTTAAGGCACGGGTGGATGAGGTGCTGAGGGATATGGTTTAGTGTTTGATAGGAACGGTTGGACTCAATGATTCTGTGGGTCTCTTCTAACCTGGTTATTCTGTGATTCTGTGATTCTGTAATTATTTTTTACAATTTTTTACCAGCTGCATTTTGTAGAGGTGGTCGCATTTTGCTTGGTTGTGCTGTTGTGAGCATTTTTCAGGGCTCCTGTTCAGCAGAATGCATGTTTTATTTTGCCCCTGTAAGTGAATAATGGAAGAAAATACATTTACACCTGGAGTGGCAGGAGTAAGAAGACTGACAGAGATTTTCCCGACTGCAGCCTACAGGCAAGTAATGCATTTGGCTCCCAGGTGTAAATCTCCAGTGGTGAGTACCCGTGGAAGGAAGCTCCAGATTCTCATGGTTATAACTATGGCAGCAACCTTGTGGGAAAGGCCTGGGCTGGGGACAGTTGTTCTGCAGGCCACGATAGCTCAGGAAAGAGGTGCAAAAAGCTGCTAGACAGGGCCGATAGTGATTTGAAACCATTGTGCCGCTCTGGTCCAAGTGTGCAACTCTGTTTGCTATGGTGACCTCATTATACCATGCACAGTGAGGAAAATATTTTAGCAACTGTGTTTCAGAACCACTGGGGAACATTTTATTAATTTCCTTTGTGCAAAATGTTTACCTCTGTGCCTTCACAAATTGCTTTCCTGGCCCCAGGAAGCTTTGCAATTTTAATGATAGAGCTTTATCTATCTATCTGTGTTGTTGCTTTGTCTTTTTACAGATCCCAAAGAGGAAAAATTAAGAAACAGTAAACACTTTTATTATTTCCCTTTGCAAAAATTTTATACTTTTGGAACATTTCTTCTGGTTGGTGTTTTACAAATTATAAACACTGAAATTCAAGCTGTGGATAACAGCCCTTGTTATCGCTCATTTTCATAACCCTGACACTAAGTGAACTTTAAGACAGGAAAAGCTAGTAATTATTTAAATTTTAAAAGCGCAGAGCAAGGATTTGATCTGAAAAAGACTTTCATATATATTTAACTTCACATCGAACTAGTCCCAGAGTACAATCATATTGAAGCCATTAATTTGCTATAAATAGAAATCTGATATACTTCAAAATCATCTTATTATACTAAAATAAGAACAAAATCAATCACCCATGTGGTTTTTCACTTGAGACTTGTTAGTGGATACAAATTCCACCATTTCAGAAGTAGCCAGTGCAGTTAAGAAACATGTTGAGGTGTATGAATGTTCTATTCAGTGGAAAAAAATAGAGGTCAATTAGAGAGTAAGGTGACAGACAGAAGAAGGGATTGTCCAGGCCTTGCTTCAAGAACTACTAAGATGGTGTTCTGTGTCCATGCACTTAGCATAAATCTCCCTCTAAGGCACTTCTGGACTAGCACAACCGGAATAAGTAATAGGAATGATGTTAGCAAAGGTAGTACAGGACAAGAGGAAACTGAGGGAAGCTGCTGGTTCAGAAAAACCTATATCCACGGTGATTAATGAAAGTGCCTGGAGATACATCGAGGTGCACTTAAATTGTAGATAACAGTCCCAGTGTGGTTTAAAAGAGGGAAATGGTAAACTGAAGCTCTCCCTTGGGTCTCCCTAAGCTTGATCTAGGGTGACCAGTACGTGTGTCCATGTTCTGCCCTTTCTGTTTATTATACACTTAAAAGGACATAAGAAAGCATAGAGCTACTTGATCATATGATAAGACAAGTAACCAGAGAGACCAGGGAGAACTTGGACCATTTGGAGGATAAAGGGTTACACAGAGGGGTAATACATAATTAGAAGAGATTTCTATTAATGCAATAGCAACTGGAATAATTATGTTCCCAAGTAGAGAGGCTCTAAGGAGCTTATTTTTTGCCTTTGACCAGCAACTTTTAGCAACCTGTGGTTAGTCAAGATAAAACATTAGTATGAAAGTGCCTATACTTTAAGTAAAGTTACAATCTTAATGGCAAATTGATGGTGAAATCTTACCAAGTTCATGCTTCTTCTATTTACACTTTCTTACAGAAAAGTTAGTAGCTGTCTTGGGTAAAGTCAAAATCTTTTTTATAAGGAAATCATGCAGAAATATACTAGATGCAAGAGCTTTCTTTCCAAATATTATTAACATAGCACTTTTTGTTTCAATTAAATAACTAGCATAACTCACATTTTAAAATGTTCAGGATATTGCCAGTGGAGATACATTCACAAGAGGTAGTGTCCTGAAGAAATCACTGCATCTAAGAATTATCCTCATTAGAGAACCAGACATGTCTTGCTAATACTAAAACGTATGTACAATACACTGAAGAGCTATTGTTTTAATGATCTTTAATCCTGCCCATTTGTCAATACACTGAAGTTACTTAATGAACTGTCTTTTTTTTAAATATCACTCCAATACAAAATGGAACATGCTGCATATAAAATGAAATTCACTCTTATGTAGATTAAAAGAAAGTTAACATAACCTTTTGACATGCAGCTTGTTAAAATTTACAACTATTGCCTGAATAATGAAATCACTGATTTTGCACTACCTTTGTTTAAGGTACAGTGATCTGCAAAAAGTAAAAATACCTTGTGGAAAAGCAGGATAAAGACGAAAATATACTACCATACAACAGTGAAATCAAAAAGTATTATCTACACAGAGCCTTTGTACACACAGTGATTTCTAAAGAAATGAAGGGTATCTTCTTTAGTACTTTTAAAACTTATTCTTTTATTCTAGAACGAGTACAAGGCTTTCACTTAACTCAAATACAAATTTCCTGTCCTAGGAAAAATTTTGCATTACTTAGAAAAGACGACAATTAAATCTGCTTGCATTTTCACAAGTCAAGTAATGGCTGTGTCACAATAATAAATGCCAAAATAATAATTTCTCTTAAAAAAATTTAGCTGTAACACTAAACCTATATTGGGAACTGGCAGTAAATAGCCTTTATTTGATAAAATTTCTCCCCGTTGGCTTCTCAGACAGACCTCACAGTTCAGCTGTTATTCTCCATTTGCTCTTGTTTTCCAGCACCAGCCCCAGTCCACAGTCCTGCTTTCAAAACAATCTTTTCACCTACATTCTACCACCTTTGTGCCTGACTCCACACCACAACTAAATCAATGCAGTCACTAATAGAAACTAGGCAGTAATTCTGGTATTAATAGTCAACACGTGTAACCAGCTGATTGACTGTGTCCATCCACTAAGAGCAGATGTCTCTCTAGTCAACTGATTCTAACACAGAAATAAGATACTTATTTCACATCAGTCACATCCTAGTCACTGGGGCATCTCAGTCAAGCCAGTTGGTTACCTCATTCAAATAAGGACTCAAAACAAATTTCATGCAATCACTAGATTTTAGATGCAGAAATAGGAACATATTTGCATATAGAGGCCAGGTGCTGTATATTTCATGCGAACAGGCAGAAAATTTACTCTTTAATATTTAACTCAAGTATTTTTAATGTATTTTTACAGAAGATGAAATCTGTTACAAATCATTTCTTCTCTATTATAATTCATATTTACATATGCTTTGAAGAAAGAGGATAATTGCTGTCGCAGTTACAACTTAAAGTTCTTGGACCTTGCCAGTCTAATGAAATGTGGTTTACAGCAAAAGGAGTTGCATGGCATTTAGTTTCTCCTATCTCCCCCTTAGCTAGAGCCTGAGGTGGGGAGAATGAAGGCACACCAAAACCTGCTCCTTCCACTGATGCGATCTATCAGATCTCCAAAGCTAGAATGAGCAGATTTAAAAAAATTTTGAACATTCAGAATTAAGAAATCATTCACAGCTTACTAAAAGACTACAGAATTATCTTTTTCTGCATATAGATGTGCTTTTTCATGTTAATAATAACTCACTAAGACTCTCAGGGAAACACATCTTGTCAATCAATAGTTCTGTACAGAATGGAAGAAATAGGTTTACAGGATATTGAATGCAATAAAAACAGGCTTAACTAACATTCAACTAATTCCTTTGTCTATCAATTAAGCTTATCAGTATTTGATGTATATATTAATAATCTATGAATATGTTTATTCTCTAACAAAAAAAAACAAAGTATTTAATTAAACTACAGAGCAGTTCACTGCTTTGCATATTTTCTTTTCACTCCCCTGGTAAATGATTGTTAGTAAGTATATGAAAGTATAGAATATCATAATATCGACCTTTAATCCATTTTCAGAAATTAATATTCGTTCACTGTAAAGATCAGCTGCAGTGCAATCCATGTAAATCATCTAAACTAGTGAACAAAATCAGTTCATTAATCCTTCCTGACAGGTTAATTTCATTCCATTTCTAAGTTGTCAAGTTAGAACATGGAACAAATAATCAACAACCTTTAAATCAAATATACCAAATCAAGACTAACTGAATATGCTTCAAGTATGTCAATAACTAGATTCATTTTTCAAAATCTAATAGGAAAGCTCGTTAAACTGTAAAGATACACGTCCTGCTAAGTCTGGGAGGGCAGGAACAACATTGGCACAGCAATTTCATGGATTTTGTTAAATGTATTCTTTGTGTGACACCGTTCATAATACAAATACATATACATCTCATAAACATTTCTTTCATATGCAAATACTGTGTGCATATCAAACAGCCATGTAAAGTATTGAAGTACAATACAATTGTTCCACAAATTAAGAGCTCTTTCACATTATGTATAATTACACTATTTTACAGAATCACACAATTCTGCCCAAACCATTAACTCGTCAAAGAATTTGGAATGACTTTCCAAGGAAATAGGACTGGCTTTCAAATTACACTGAAGATTAATGACTACTAGTACATTGAATAGGGCATAAATTTCCAACTATTTGATCTCCATTCTTAGAACTACTGTAAAAATTCTTTTTCCACTGAATCAGTAGTGGCAAAAGAAGTTTAAGAAAATACACTCAAATGCCTACTCAAAACATTTGCTGACTTCCCAGCTTTTCTTATAATATATCAGGTTTACTAGTATTAGTAATAATCTCAGTCCTGCTACTGGATGACAGTTGTCGACCATCACACGGAAGCACTTGGTGGAGTGATTTTAAATAACAACTCCCAAATCTAAGACTTTATACATGAGCTGCTGTCAGTTGAGATACTGATCTTTATTTTGCTGCCCACTCATTGCCCTGCAGCCAGGAAATGAGGTTCTTGCTCATACAGTGCAAGAAGTTGTTTTGCTTCTTCTAGCTGCAAAGTAGTTGAGTTATTACAGCCTGGACTGTTGCCACCACTCTATCTCTGCTCTGGTGCCATGGGACAACACCCATCAATGAAGGCACAACACCCATCAATGAAGGCACAACCAGATAGATGCTTACCTACAGCAGCTGGCTTGAACCCCCTCACAGAGCTGCCCTGCTCCTGCTGCTTCTTAACAGATATAGCCTATATTTCTTAATTGCATTAATAACTTTATTGCCGTAAATTAAATTATTTAAACTGAACCATTTGTATTATTGCAGAAGCATGTCTATTAACAGGACTAGCATCTTCTCTGATCCTATTTTACTTGGACTGACAAAAAATTCTTGTATCCATATATAGAGTATGTTCCTTTATTCATAAATCACGATACAAATTGAATGTGACAAGGCATCTAGGGGTACCCCAAATCACTGAGTAACACCAGGCCACATGGGACTGGTAAATATGACATGGGACCTACAGAAAGCCTTCTGGATCCTTCTGCAGTTGGAAGCCAGGCAAGATACTCAAAGGAAACCCAAGCTGCTCCAGATACCTGTTTCTGGGGCAAAACAGTCCAATGCCAAGTGCCTCTTTCAGCATGACCTGAATGTCTTGCTAGGCTCCATTGTTTGTCCAGGGACTACAGTGAGGGATCAGATATCCAGGCCACATGTAAATGCCATGCAACCTCCTACATTTTCATGCCTTCATCTAGTGCAGAATCTTACCCTTTGCATCTGTTATACTTTTATTGACACAAACTGGGAAATACTATAACTAAGAATATAGATGTTGGTGACTTTTCCCATTGAGTTTCAGAGGACACAGCAGACAAACTTGAACTGAAGTCTGTAGAGGTAAAAACCTTCTTGGTTCCATTTGTTTCTGTTATCTGCCTCCAGAGATTCAGTCAATTGTGTCTACAGCACATCATTTTAATGACTTTAAATGAGGTTGCAAACTTTTCTTGGGCTTTCTATACAGGAGTCTGTTTCATGGTACTTAAATAATTAATCAGTGCTAGTCTGCAATTAACTAAATAATCTCAGATATTACAGTAAAATTAATGAGCTTGTTTCAGATTGCATTTTATTTTATGGCAAATCAGACAGCTACATTTCTGTTTCTCTACGCATTTATTCTTTTAAATCAAAAAGTCTTCTAAATCACTTGTGAAACTGAGTTACCCCAGGAAGCTGACTAACTGACTTTTCTGATATTTCTGTTTTGTTCTGCACAATTTTCTTTACTTTATCAAAATAATTTAGTCACAGCACTTATGTTAGGCAGCTACAAGAACTTTAAAATATTTTAATGATCTTCAAATGTTCTAGATTTCACTTTATTTATGTCCATCATTCCATCCATTATGTCCATCCACTTGTATCATTAGAATTGCAATATGTTATGTAAATAAACTGAGGGCACTGAGAGTTTATTCTATATTTTCTAAAAAACAAAATTTAAATTATGAAACTATATGCAGGCTTTATTTCAGCTAACATTATATTTGTCTTATATATTTAATGATCTAAATAGCTCTCAGCTCTTCTAACCAAGGTGGCAAACATTGTGCAGGTTGGATCACACATCAGGAGGTCAGAGAAGGTTGCTCAGGGCTTTATCCACTATGGTCTTGAAAAGCCCTCAGGATGAAGAGAGATGCACAGCCTCTCTAGGCAACTTCTTTTAATGCTTAACTCTTGTTAAAATGAAAAGTTTCTTCTTGTATACAATCTAAACCCTTCTTTGTTTCAACTCATGTCTATCATCTGTCATCCTTGCTTCTCAGTGGAAAGCCCACCTCCATCTTCTGGATGATTTCCCCTTAGGCACTGAAGGATGTTGTCCAGGCACTGCAAAATCATGTCTTCTCGAGGATGAACAACCTTCACACTGAATGAACAACACACAACCTTCACACAGTGAACAACACTGAATTCACCCTAGATGGTCAATAGATTTCAAGAGCCTTTGAAACACCTTTGGAGATCAACATCGAGCTGGCAGATATGAAATGGAATCTGTGAGCAACCTGTATCCTTTTACAGCAGCAGCTAGAGGTTAGGAAGATGCATTAGGTTATCTCAAATAGTTTCAGACGCCAATGAATGGAAAACTAAATGTGGCCCTACTTCTCCCTTGAAGTTAAGGGAGTCAACTTAGAAATAGATATAGGTAAACTTTTAAATCCAAGTGACTTAACGTGTGAATGGGCTACCATCATAAACTGACAACATTATACAGCATTGTATGGGTAGCTGTTAACACTGGTAAACTATTAGGCATAAAAATATCCACAAGTTTCATCCACTGTGCATTACTTGCTCTCTCAAGTTTTCAGTGGATTTCTCATAGTAGTTAATATAGCCTTACAACAATTTTTGCAACGTATTTAAAAACAGGGAAATGGAGTCCTCTTTCACATAACTCTGAGACACAGCTACAGGTAGAACTTAGATTGCTTTGATTCTCATCTCTGGACTTAAAGGACAGGACTGAACTCCTCTCCAAATCCTACTGTGTAACAAATCAATTAAAAATAAGGTTTTTTACGTGCTGGCGGTCAACTTATTCAAATCATTATCTATATTTTAGAGCTGAAAAGCTGCTTCTGACTTTCCAGAAAATTTTAGATCTGAAATCTGAGAAAAAATCGCTGAAGTTAAATCTTCAGCGATTTTTTCATCTCACTTCTGTTTAAGTTTCACT
Organism: Phaenicophaeus curvirostris; assembly: GCF_032191515.1. NCBI lineage: Eukaryota > Metazoa > Chordata > Aves > Cuculiformes > Cuculidae > Phaenicophaeus > Phaenicophaeus curvirostris. The sequence continues at coordinate 20,673,004 of NC_091392.1, forward strand.
TCTGTGTGACAGACCATTTTTAAGTGGAACAGCTACTAGAAGCATTTTTGCTATTTTTAGTTAAATAATAGATATTTATAAAAATAAATATAATATCTTAAATCATAAGAAAATTCAACAATATATTAGCATAATCTAAGCAATCTTTCAAACAAAACACTGCTAGAAAATGTTCAGCTGCAAAAGAAGTCCTTTTCTTCCCTGTGCATTCATGTTCCTATTAAGAATCATTTGTTGAGGAAGTTGCTACAGCATTCACTTCTGTTTAATTTTCATTTTGAGTGATTAATATCTTTTGATAATATCTGGTACCAAAAAATTCTGCAACATTAAGAGTTATTCTTAGCTCTTAATTCAACTAATCTCTTTATAATGTATAAGAATTCAATTTTCTTTTTAAACTGGAAAACTTGAGACTTTCAGTTATGATCTCTACTATCAGAAGTTTATATTTGCATCTGAACATATACTCTATATATCCATATAACTTCATTTTTGTCTCGAAAAATAAAAACATAAATAACAGACACATTTCAGTATTTTGAGTACATATCAAGACGTGGAATTTACAAGACATTTATAGGATTTTAAAAAATAGGATAAAAGAAACTGTGTGGTTTGAAATCAAGCCCTTGAGTTCTAATCTATAGATATTTAAGCATCTAATACACGTGGATTTAAAGACATTTTGAAAACTAAGGAATTCATTATATGGTCTAAATCACGTACAAGGCTTCTAATCAGTGATATCTTAATGCTCAGTATTTGAAAATAATTTTCTACCTTTGTATTTCCAGAACATAAGTATATTTGCATAGTTATGGAAACAGCAGTTGCTAATTGATTACTCTCTGATCTCAAGAATCATAAATCTAGGAATGGATTAATCAAGAAAACACATGGATTTTCAAGGACTTACATTAACCGCCAGTCTTTCTGCTTTTGATAGATCAGATTTCAAAGCAATAAAGGCATGCAAGTGGTTCAGATCAGTCGCATCCACCTGTGCCTCTATAAATTATACTGCTCAAATTTCAAAGGATATTCCAAAGGAGACTTGAAACAAGTTAAAGACCTTGAAACAACTTTTTTTAAATAAGCCCAATTTAACTAAAATCACCACCTCTATGCACTAAGTGTTATGGAATTTGTGCTCTTTTTCCATACACTTCCACTCAGTGATGCTGGTGGAAATGTTCACACATTATGGGCTACTGTGTCAGTGCAGTATATCTCCCAGGCCGTGGTGGTTGGCTGGCTGCTGGTGTAGTGCACCACCACACTTAACACAGTGGGGAATTAAGGTTCAGGATGTGATAGAGTGTTGTAACAGGCTGGTGGGGATGAATCCTGCTGTCTCCAGTGCCACAGATATCCCTGTTTCTACCTCTCAGATACTTGGACTTCTTGCTCTCAATTCCTTCTAATTATTTCTTTCTGGAATTATTAAAGTCTTATTATAATGTTTATACCTTCAAGTTTCCAATGGATATTCTAGGTCAGGCTTTATAAGAAGCATCTGGAAATACAATATACATGCACAAACATGTGCGCATACACACAAAATGCCTGCACAGAGATGAGCAGAAGAACACACGTTTACTAATGTTAGATCAAAGGAACTTCATTTTTTCAAATGAGAATTTTATCTAACTGAACAGATTTAAGGTTAATGACACTTCATTTTCATGGCTTCACCTCAAAAGTATCGAGTGTATTATCGTACATTCCTGGTGGAGTGCATTATCTTTTCAAGTTGTTGCAGTTCACAGAGCATAGGGTAGATTTTGACTGAAAAATACATGAAGCAATTAAAGCAAAAAAATTGTCAAGTCAAATACCAAGCATAGCATTTTGTCTCCCAAAATTAATAAAGGCATATCATCAGCAATCTGCTATAGCAGAACCTTACTGAGGGTAGTTTCTCATACTACAACAAAATCAATAATATATTTCCAAATTGTGTTCATTCTAAGTATATGTATATTTATACGGCAATCACCATAAAATTCAAAGGGGAAAAAAACAACTCTTAATTAAAAAACTTTGTGAGGAAAAGATATTTTAATGAACTAATATGTATTTGACAGGTATGAATAAAGCCAGGTTTTGCCTGAATCAGACTTCCCTAATCTCTATAGAAAGAAATTTTTGCTAAAATGAGATGACATTTTACATATGTCATATTAGAAAAGTAATGTCATAATTTATACAGAGGCGACACATTTTCTCAGTATCCTGAATTTTGGTATCTCTATCTCTAATTTCTCTTTTATGTTTTGAAATTTTTTTGTTTCCTCAACTCCAAAATTCTTAGTCCAAAAAGAAAGAAAATTAAACATTCTAGCATCATAATAAACATTTACCATCATAACACACTGGTTTACAAAGCATTACATTTGAAATGGTCTTAGTACATCATCAATATTACCAGTACATAGTATCCCTAGTGATGGACAACATTTTACTAGATCTAAACAAACGTGGTGTAATGGAACAGTCCAAGATCTATTTTAGAGTGAGCCAAGCCATTCATAGTCTCCCCTTGCACTGACTAGGTGCTAAGTTCAGTTACCTAGACAAAGGAGTCTAGCTCCAACTACATGGCCTACGTTATACTGTGTGGCCTTCGGCAGCTGTTCCTGTGCAGCTTCTTTCATGCCACATCTGGACATGTCTTAGGTGGCTCAAACAGCACTGTTCGCTTGTGATCTCCATTGACAGTAATGGGACTTTTAACACATTAAGTCCTATGGGTTTACATGTGGCATCTTAATCGCAATACCTCTATCCGTGTACGTTTGAGCCACATTAACATATACAAATGGCTGGCCAATTAATGTCCTCAGTCAAGTGGTGTTTCTTTATATTTGCTTATACTGAGCTTTTATTGTCTGAAAATTAAGCCATTAAGGGAATCTAAAAATAGAGACATCCGTAATCAAACTTTTAATCTATAACTGTGTTATCTCCTATTTACACTGATTAACCGGTTATCTAAATTACATTATTTCCATTTAAGTCACGCTAGGATGAAGGCCTTACACAAAGGAGATAAAAGTTCACTCTGCTTTCTTTGTTTTCCAATCATTGAACATATTTTTCAACTGCTGTAGACATTTTCAAATTTTATCTAGACACATTTCACATATATTTGAAACATCAATGTCTCAACTTTTATCCAATTCAAGGTAGTTAAGTAAATCAGTAACAAAATAATTTCTGAATGCTTAATCAAGTCTAAAGATGCATTTCTTTTTCCAAATCTTGTTTTACTAACCAAGCCTGACTGAGTGGCAGTAATCATAAGGTAGCATAGGTCAAGTTAGAGTAGTCTGCAGGCAAAGACTGAAAGGAATCCAGGCTCTTGAGCAGATTGCAAGAGGCAGAAAGTGTTTTGGGAAAGTTTTTAAAGCATTAGGAGGTCAGGTTCCATTGAAAATTATGAGAAATTTCATTCTGAATCTTTTTAAACTTTTTCTGATCATCTACCCAGAGTTGCAGTCAACATACACAGATTACTATTCACAATTTGTGCAAATGTACTAAGCAGTCAACCAAAGAAGTAATTTGAAGACTATGAAGAATTCATGTTAGAAAATGTCATATTAGTAAAACATCATAAAGAAAGAAAAACAGAGCCTGATTTCTTTAATCACAGGTAATAATGATGGACAAAACAAAGGGTATAGATTTACATCCTGAGAAATCCTGAATAAAGCGCAAACTCACTTACAGCGTACTCTGTTCTCCTATGGAATTTCTGCTTCACTTGAACCATATTTTTGCCATGTCAAATGGAACAATCTGACCTTTCCCACTCCAGTTTTAGATCTGGTCACCTTGCCATAGATATAAATCAGAAGTCCCATCATTTGCAGGACTTTGTGAAGATACAAAGTACACTTATTGTACCCTGCAGGGCAGAGGTCTTCTAAACTCACCTCTGAAAAAGAAGAAATAGCTTGGGAAAATAGAAGAGAAAGAGCTGGGAAGCGTGCACTGGTCTTAAACCCAGCTTATCTTAAGTTCTCTTCAGAATACATTTTCTGAAATGGTCGACAAAGAAACCAGTCCAGGATGAGTCACTGCTATATTCATAGTTTACTAGTGGATTCTGCTAGTGGGTTCTGTTGTGAATAGCTGAGGGTTAATAGCATGCATCTTTCAAGACTGTAACCAGAGAAAAGAAAATAAGGACATTACTAAGGGATAAAAAAAGTAGGGAAATGTAATATCTTTTGTACAAAGATTCCAGTGACAACCATTAGCATTATTATCTGTGCCAACCAGGAAATGACTATCATTTTAGATACTGTTTGACAGCTCTGATTTATTCCTGGAGAAGTCAACTTCATTCCCACCAATTAACATAGCAGATCTATAACCAGTCTCTGAAATGCCACATCTTTTCACAGGGGATTATTTATAAGCCATTTATTCCACATGTCTGTCCATCCAAAGCAGCTATATTTTCTGTAAGATTTTAGCATTATTCTAAACCTAATCACCAATTACTAAAGACATTCTCCCCTGCTGAAAAACTTGTAGAAAAGTGGACAACATCATTTATTTAGCAAATGAAGCTTTCGCCAGTTGAAAACATATTTTCTATACAGCAAATACTCTCACATCTCTTAAGAAAAATCTTTTTCCTTCTGTCTTTCTCCTTCCCTCTGTCTCTTTCTCTTTCCCCTCCACCCCTCAAAACACACACAGATATACACATACAACACCAAAGCAACACCAAAGAACAGGACAGAAATATTTTAATCACTACAATTAACAATATCTATTTGTGTTCGGAGCATCTTTAATCCCAAAAAAGTCTATGGTACTTTAAAAGGCCTTTTTCTTTATTAATAATTTATCTCACTTAATATGCCCTGCCACAGCATGGGTCTTGGCAGACAGATAGCTGGATTCAGTGTAATAACACCAAATTCATCTCGTAAGCTTGAAAGCGGATAACAGGATAGTCCCTCTGCTAGTAACTTTAGGTAGATAAATTTTACTTAGCTTCATTGGCATTTGGGAAGTCATTTACAAGGTCATAAGATATTCAGTGCCCAGTCTTTTGCTGTTTCATAATAGCCCCAAAACACCTTCAACAAAGGACCTATGCATCCTAGCTCCTTAAAACTGCCTACAGAGCAAAGCATGATAACTTACATTGCTCCCTGTGTATCAAACTTTTCCTGAAAATTTACATAGAGCTTTTTAGCAAAATCTGATGACACTTTCCCCGTGGAAAACTTCTCTTGTTAACTTGAGTTGGTGAGTGTCACCTCTTGACCTTGGGTCTGATCATCCTCACAGGGTAGCCTTGGAAGAAGCCAGGCTGGAGGCTCCTGATGAGGTTCTGGGGGTTCCCCCACCTGTAGTTGCTCCTCCGGGATCCTTAGTGCTCATGAGGGTGAGCCTTTAATCAAACAACCTAGTATAGAATCACAGAAGCACAGAATCATCAAATGGGTTGGGTTGGAAGGAACATCAAAGGTCACCTAGTTCCAACCCCCCTGCCATGGGCAGGGACACCTCCCACTAGATCAGGCTGCTCAAGGTCCCATCCAACCTGGCCTTGAACACCTCCACGGATGGGGCATCCACAACTTCCCTGGGAAACCTTTTCTAACACCTTACCACCCTCATCAAGAAGATTTCTTCCTAATGTCTAGTCTAAATCTTCCCCCCTCCAATTTATAGCCATTCCCTCTCATCCAATTACTACATGCCCTTGTAAAAAGTTTCTCCCCAGCTTTCTTGTACACTTCCTTCAGGTACTGGGAGGCTGCCATAAGGTCTCCTTAGAGCCTTCTCTTCTCCAGGCTCAACAACCCTTTCTCTCTCATCCTGTCCTCATAGCAGAGATTCCACAGCCCTCTGATCATCTTTGTAGCTCTCCTCTGGACTCATTCCAACAGTTGCATATCCTTCTTACGTTGAGGATTCGAGAACTGGACACAGTACTCCAGGGCAATTTATTTGGGTTGATTCAAGGAGCTTTGTTAGAACTAAAGTTTATTTTATTTTTCAGTTACTTTTAAGTAAATTCAAATGTCGTTTTGAAACAGAGTCTGCATACAGTAGTCATTTGACATGGGAAACCTAAATGCGTCCCAGGCTTATTTTTATATAACAAGCCCCTATGAACCCAAAACTGAATAACAATTTTCTTCATAGGGACCAAGGAAGGGCTAGCAAGGCTACGTGATAATATGGGTCATGAATAATTTGGTTCTTTCTACATACCACACTATCACATTATCATTACAAGTACAATGCAGATCCCTTTCTGCCTCACATGTTACTATCATTTTATAATCTCCATACATACACCTATAGAGTGTACTTATGCAAAGTAGCTATTTGACTCCCTTCATAATCAAACAATTAATATTCTTGCTCCACTACTCTCATAACTGTGTCCAATGTGTGTACAGAAGGAGGACTAGTTTGGTTACTGTATTCATATGTCAGCACAGAGAAAAATGATATTTATCTGACTGCATCTATTTATTTACACTACATTATTAGCATGTCACTTCCAAAATGTGTGAAGGAAGAGGCAGAACAATACAACCCTGTGTCCTTTCACAGCCAGTGAGGTGATGATAGCCTACCTGACTACAGCAGAAAGACAGAACTCAGAGCTATGTTTAATAAAAAGCAAGCAACTTCCCTTTTTCCTTCAAGCACTCGCTTTTATGTTCCCATCTAGTTACTATAAAGACACTTGTTAAAAGACTGCAGGCATGTGCTCATAGTCTAATTGGGAAAGCAATTGAAATGTACTCATTCTGAATCATGCATCCAAACAAGCTATCCCAACACCTTCTTCATATCTAACTATTGTCCCAGTCAGAAAAACCACTGCATTTATTCATATATTAAATCCATTCATGGTAAAGGAACATGGAAATAAGTGGAAGGAAACTCCTGAAAATCCACTACAGAGAGATGTTTTGCACCTAAATTTCAGTGAGGTGGTACTTCTACATTTTCAGTGCAGTCAGAGAGGAATAGGCAGAACAGAGCGCTCGAAGGCCTCCAGAGAAAGATTCAAGTGATTACCTTCTTGAGACCACCATCACCAAAAAAGTCATATTCCCCTAGAATTTTTTCACATTAACTGAATAAGTCCACTGACAAATAGGAAGACAGGTGAGAATTGGTCAAGTTGTTTCTCTAAGAGGCTGGTGAAGAGAAGAGAAAGAAAAAGAGGAAATCGGTCGTCCTTTTTTTAAAAAAAAAAAAAAGTCCATGTGACACTTACAGCCGGGAATGAAAGAAATGAGTGATGACAGAAGAATAACTAGACCGATTCAATTTTATCCACGATACCTCAAAATTCTTACTAAATACATTGATTAAAGTTAAGGGTAGGAATGACATGTGTCATTCCAGGGCTGAATCTCAAAATGCCAGGTGTCTGATTATTTTTTTAGAAGCTGTAAATCAAAAGTACTTCTGCTCCAACTCCCTTTCTATTTGGAAATGGTCATTTAGGAACATATATAATATCAGCCTATTGTGATCTGGACAGGTGTCTTTGTTTTGGACCTGAGTCACGTGCAACCACAATGTCACTACTCTTTCAAAGATATTTTAATTCATAGACAAAAATTCTGTAATCATTCACCATTTGCCACCATCATACTTAACCGTGAATTATCAGTTCATTTAAAATACGACCTTAAAATATAATATCCTCACATTAATTGCTTCTAAAATCTCTCTTAAAAGCATTAGAACACTGAAAAACTTTCAGCTTTTAGGGTAACACAGGCACTCAGGTACTAAAGAAAGTTACACTAATTGATCTCTACAGCTACTTTTTCCCTAGTTATTAAAATACATAATAAATCCAGGTTCTTGACAAAATTGTAAACATCAATTATACAACACTATTATAAAAATGACAAAAGATTATTAAAAATATTGTGAAAAAATGAACCTCTGCATTAAAGTTATTATTCCTTCAAGTCAGAAAAAATAAATGCTGATATGTTTCTGGCATAGCAAACAGACGTTGACCTTTTAGCAAGTTTGCTTCTAACAGCTTCAGCAAAGTGTCAAAGCGGAATAGGTTAACCTCAGTTCTTTTAAAAGTAAAATCTTGTATTTAGCAATATTTAGTAATAGTAAAAACAAATGTTTTCAAATTATCTAATATTACTAACATAACCAATAAAAATAATCCTAAGTACATCAAAATGGCACTTTAAACAGGAAGGCACTTCAGTTTGTCACATGAGTAGCTCTGTTGACTTAAAAGGGACTACTCAAGCCCATAGTTCATAATTATTTAGGAAAATCTAAATATATTGCATCTAAATTTTCAGCAACATCTTGAACCGAAATTAATAAGTAAATCACAATGATTTTACCAGGATGGAAGTTTGCTCCTAATTCATTGATTCTCTTAAGAGCCCTAAAACAATCTTCAACTGGTGAATTCAGGTGATCCTAATAGCTATTGCTGAGAGGTGAAAATCACTCAGCTGGCTAAAACTGATTTTCCACTTCACTCCCACTTCTTCAAGAGGTCTCTTAGGGAATAATAATGTACAGAGCAACTTTCTGTTTGCTTACTTGCATAGAGGCTAGGAGGAAGAAGGATGTCTATTCATCTGAAACAAGCTCAGTTGGTCACAGCCGTGTGATTTACAGAATACTGATAGGATCACTTTTGTATATCAGATGGAATCAATGAAGGAAAGAGGGTTGACACAACAGGCACACAGGTCGTCTCACTGGCTCTGGAATACACAGGGCAGCATTCCCCAAAGCAGACAACTACCTCAGTTCCTACAGCCGCCATTGGAATTTCAAAGGCAGCAGCAAAATGAGGAGTACACAATGTGTGGGATATGTGGAGTTCTTTCCTCAGAAGCTTAGTGAGAATGGAAGAATCTAAGAATTTTAACTTCTCCATTGTGCAGCTGTACAAACTTCCACTCATAGGTGTTCTCAGAGAAGTGATTTCATGAAGGAAGATGTTTGTAAAAAGGGAGTGTTTGTAAAAAACAAAAAAAATCTAAAAAAATTTAACTGTTTTATCAGTCAGCACATCCAAACTTGATGCTAAATCAAAGGTCTAAAGGTCTTCAAAAGTGTGAATGGAAGAGCAGTTGGCAGTTTTTCTGATTCCAACAACTGGAACATGCCAAAATCATGTACACTATGCTTCTTGAAACACAGAAAACGGAGATTTCATACTTTCAGGTGATATGCAAGAGCCAGCACACATAGTACATAATCTAGTCCTCCTCGGTAGAGTGTAAAAATACAAACTATGCTTTTCTATTCAGAAAAAGATATTAGAAAGACATGTATAAACTTATATCTAAATTCTGATCCAGAGTTCTCTTAGCATTGACTGTATGAACATCGGATGTGTGATATGTGTGTGATTTAGATAAAAAATATTTTTATTATTTCTTGGACAAAGAGATATGCAATAAAGGATATTTCTTCTTTAACATGGAACACAATTAAATTTTAGAACCCTTTGTCACACGGTGGCTCAAAATACAAGGGAACTCCTCATCACTGAAGAAATTGAGGTAAGATAGTGCTACCAACTGTTTTTAAATGCAATGTTTTAAATGCAACCATTGTCCCAAGAGCTTCCTACATTGCTGCTGGACCAGAATCTCAGGGCCAGGGCTCCTTAACTATTTTATGTACTTGTATAGATATTGCTGAATATGAAAACCTGTAAAATGTTTTTCTACAAATCAAGATGATTTTTAAAACTACCCTCGTTTCAAACACAAAAGGCATTTAGGAAGCATAAACTACTAAAATCACCAAAACACAGGTTTGCACACATATTATTAACTTTTTTTTATTTAATCTAATAAAAGCAGCTCCTGGCTGACAACTGGTTTGTTGTCAACTGACATATAAAACAGTTATTCAGCTGATGTACGTACTTTCATTTGAGGTAATATCCTTATCTCAAGTAATACTTAGGGAAAATTTGGACTGGAGTATTTGAAAGGTAAATTCTATTCCTTCTTGCTTACAAAAATATTTCTCCATTTCTTGCTACCATTTTTTTTAATTTACGTCTTTCTAGGAGTTAGAGGGAATAGACTATGTGAAAATTACTATAGTAATTTTCTGACTGACTTGGAAGCACTACACAACTAAGTATAGCTTTCTACTGTATCGATTACTTTGGAGGACTCCTCTTAAAACCCAGTGGAAAAAAACCCTCATTTCTGGTGGGTTTGTTCTGATCCATGAGACAATTCAAACTTTTTCTGGGTTTTGTGTGTTCAGAATAACCAAAGACAAATTTGTGTGTGTTTTTTATTGATTAATAATACCTGTATCATCTTAGTACAAGTAAACATGAAAGCCTCCTCTTCTTGCGTGATCCAGTACCAGGAAAAAGATTACAATCACTGGTGCATGACAGAATACAGGAAGGTGTTGTGCTAACGACTTTTCATTGTAGTAATATACAAGCATCTCAAATTATCTTATGAAAATGTATTAAGGAGAATTTTGTAAACCAGTTCTGCTAAGAATAAAAGGATATTATGAAGACAAAGGTAATTAGCTGGGGAAAAAATATTCATATATGCATTTAAACTGTCAATTTAAAGGCAACAACAGTTATCTTTTCTAGGCATTGTGAAGTTTCATCAGTAAAGCTCTTTTCCTTTACATTTCTTCAAGAATTCTGATAAACATAGATAAAAGCAAAAGTTTCCATTTCAGGAGATTGGTGTGATAGAAATTTGTTACAGTATTCTGAATGTGTAAAACCCATGAACTACAGAAGCGGCTTATACTTGGCCTAAGTTACACTTGATTGACTCAGTAATTATAAAATGGAAATGTACGTCATGTGGAGTTCTAGCTGCATCAGTGCATCTTTTTCTAATGGAAACATTCCAAAACAGTATAGCAGAGATAAAGTACATAGCCAGAACTTACACTGACATAGTCTTTCCAACAGTAAACAAGCTAGTTAAATTCTGAGTGAAGAGTACAGTATGCCTGTGGTTGTCCCCTTCCTCAGTTTCTTCAGAGAGCTGTTCTCTGCAAACAGCATTCATCAAAAAAAAAAAACAAAAAAAACCCAAAAAAACCCAGAAAGAATTATTATTTTAAATTATTTAAGCTACTCTACTCCATTTTTCTTTGAAAAGGTTAGGGACTGCTCACATGAGCAGTGTGCAGGCAGATCCAAGAGGGCAATCATCTTTGACAGCAAAACAAGAGCTGAGGGCCGTAACCTTTACCACCAGCAAAACCAGATGGTAGGTCCATGCCACAAGGCTACAGAAACCTCTGGTGCTCCAGGAATGCAAAAATTCAATAAGGACAAATTTTGAGCAGTCAGGAGAAAAAAAACAAATGCCACCACTGCTACTGACAAGTAGTAGCTATAATTCATCCTAGCATCAAGAAGGCAGATGGTTCATCTAACAAGAAAAATCTATAGTATTTGTCATACTTGACATTGACATTTTTTAAATTTCTCTATATTTGCAGGGCAAAGGCTAGCCAAGCTATGCATATTTCATCTACTGGAAGATATGCTGACCTTACCATCTTGCCCTTTTTAAACCCTGACCTTTTAAGACTCCAGTGAAATGGTTAGTGTTATTAAAGAAGGAATAGATATTCACATGAAACATAAACTAAGTTTCTCTAGAATTTGTTACGTAATTTTTCTGTTTAAGGATTAATAAGATTTTGGCTTGGTTTCTATCACCTAAAAAGCAGCTTTATATTTGCTTATTTTTCATGAATTTGACAACCTGTACGTCTTCAGAAGACCAAGATTATTCCTGGAAAGCAGGAGCATTCCCTAGTGTTTATCTTAGCAATATCAGGTCTGGAAGTTCCAGCTGAAGAAGCAGTACAAAAAGCTGGAGATTCTTAGGAAGAGCATGCTGACCTGATGTGATTTAGCATGAACAAGGAAAGGTAATTTCCTTTTGAAGTAATTTTTTTCCACTGGCTCTATCAGTATATGGGGTTGCTTACAAAATAAAAAGTACTTCTGTGTTTCTACTGCCAAAGTAATTACAACTTAGTTTTGGTGCAAATGATCATAAAACAGTTTTCTCTGACAGCTGCTAACAGACTTAGTGTTATCACTTCAGATACTACTTCTCCATTTTTTATTTGCAATACATATGAGCTACTGTTTTCTTCACTCCATTTTCCCTCTGTTCTTGCAATCACCTCTATCTCATTCAACCAATCAATTCTAGTTTCCTTAATTTTCCATCTCTGGGTTATTTTCCACACTGATTTCACTCAGCTGATGGCCACTTAACTGCTCGTACACCTTCAATGTGTTCTATCTAAAAGGGGTAAGAACCAAGATAGAGTCTTCAGTTTGACTCTCCTTTTATCTCCTACAGCATCTTCCTATGATTTTGTGGGAATTCTGGATTTCTTTTCAGATACATACTGCACAAAGCAAAGTTTGGTGAGAGCTGTTTCCCCTTTTTTGGGTAGCTGGGGACTGATGCACAGTGATGTTTGCTCACAGTAATCTCAGAGTGATCTGAAACTCTCATTATCCAAAGGCTCAGATATAGAAATGACAGGAGCCTCTGGAAAAAGGCAAATCAGAATCTTCCTCCCTACTGAAGTCAATAAGAGTTTTGCTTGTTCCTTCAACTGAAGCTCACTTGAAGTTTTTATTTGCTGAGAAAGTCTCATGTGTTGTATAAATAGTGACATAAAGGCAAAAAATTATTTAAACTACTGTTCACTTTCACATAATCCTAGTTACTAAACTACAGAATTTGCCAAAGATATGTCTATAAAAAAATTGGCTGTTTCATTACCAAACCTCTACTGAAGGCCATGCTCCATAAGAGATTTAGCATGTTTATGTTAAGTATCCCTTTAACACCAACCCACTAACATATTTTGGCAATTTAAAAAGACTAAACAGAATGTCATATTGTGATAACCAGGTATTAGAAGCATTTTAAACGCTTTTCAGAAACAAATACAATATCTGTTTGTACTAGTGTAAGGCATTTTTTCTTACTGATTGTCTTCACAATAGATCTAAACTACCTCAGTTTAATTTTTTTTTCCTGTATACCATGTTCTGAAAAATGAATTCATATACTTCATTTTCTAAAAACAGACATTGTCAAATGTATGGAGATTATTATTCCTGTAATAATTATTGAAATAAAAACTAATAGACCATGACATAAGGTCATTTAGAATACATTGCTTTGTGAACCATGCATGATTCTGACTCCTTAATTTTGCTCCTCTGTTGTTCATTCCCTTCATTTGCCACCTGAAAGCTGTTTTAAAATAAGATATTGACCATGGAAAGTTCATATAACAATCTGCTCATTCACAATTTTTTCCTTATGACAAACAATGACTCACCCAGGGGAATAACATTATAACCAATGTGAGCTAGTTAATCCATGCTTAGCCTACTCAGGAACGCATATAATAAGAATTGTCTCTGTTTTTCTGTATATGGATTTCTTGGATTACTGTTTTCTTCAGTGTTTTAGAGCACATAGTAATAATACATTGTATTAGGCATGATTCATTTCCAATACTGTCATCTACATTTTAGTAAGTCTCAACGTTACAGAGAAGACTTATGATACTTAATACAAATTTTAATCTATACACTTAATTTTAAACAATATTCCAGGCTATTATCTAAGAGCAAAAATGGTTTGGAATAACAAGATCTCCTTCTCTCTGAGAAGGACCAAGGCAAAGAAAGATGGGTGCTATGTGAAAAATACAGGTAAAATAGGCACAAAAGTACTCTCATTTCACTAAAAATGGCAATGAAAATTGAGGAAAGACATAAAGCATACTTGTCCATATGCAGTCAGAAAGCTTTCTTGGTGCTTAGTGAAATCTCAAAAAAAATCCTCAGCTTTAGTAAATTAGTTCATTTCTATTAAAGGTGGAACTCTCACCTAATGCTATTAAAAAGGTTTGAGATAGAAAGTGATCCCTGTGGAGAGTGATTTGCACCTTCCTAGGTTGGTTATCTAAGCCCTGTAGGGTGAATGATCCTGGGGAGGCACCAATTACATCTCCACTGACTACTGAAGGAGCTGAAACAACAAGCTTAGGTAAAGCAGCTAACACTCCAAGAACACATTAGCAGAACTAAATGTCTCTCAGCAAAGGTTTATCTGCATTGCAGATGAGGCTGCATTTGAATGCAGGAAGACATATCTGCTCCAAGTTTAAGTTTACTACCACAAGATAACAGTAATGAAAAGTTGCCAGCAAAGGCTTCAGCAAGATACCCTTGCTGGTTGCTGGCCTGCACTCAAGGCAAGGTACCAAATAATCGCTGTGCCAGAGAGATTAAAGACAAAGCAGGGGTTTTTACCTGTCAGATAATTATATTGCTGTTAGTTCTAAAGACTTGCCTGAGGCATACCAGTGACCTTTTCACCTTAGAGTGGCACACAAACAAAAAATTTCTTCACAGAAACAGTGGCAACAGTTTCTCTCTTTTAGACAGGGAAAATGACAACAGACAGGTAATTCTGTATTTTAACATTTAGTTTTACCTGTACATGGATAAAACAATATCAGAATAAATCAGCACTACTCAGCAGTTAAGAGGGATAAGCTAGATGGGGTGCCTGGCTAATCTAGTGGCTTTATACTACAGAGTCAGTTTATCAGCAGACAAGGGAAGAGTTATGGATGTCATCTACCTGTACTTCTCTAAAGCCTTTGATATGGTCCCCCACAGCATTCTTACTGCGAAATTGGAGAGATACAGATTTGATGGATGGACTGCTAGGTGGATAAGGAATTGAGTGGATGGCAACCTCCAGACAGTTATAGTCAATGGCTCAGTTTTGAAGTGGAAACCAGTAATAACTAGTGTCCCTTGAGGGTACATGCTGGGATCAATATTATTTAATTTCTTCATCAGTGACTTAGTGGGATTCAGTATACCCTCAGCAAGTTTGCAGATGACACCAAGCTGACAGGTGCAGTCAATTCACTTGAGGAAAGGGATTCTATTCAGAGTGACCTTGAGAGGCTTGAACAGTGGGCCCATGCAAACCTCATGAAATTCAACAAGGCCAAGTGAAAGGTCTTCCACCTGAGCTAGGGCAAACCCCAGCATCAATAAAGATTGGGGGATGAAAGGATTGAGAGGAGCCCTGAGGAGAAGGACTTGAGGATACGGATCAATGGAAAATTGGACATCAGCCAGCAATGTGTGCTCACAGCCGAGAAAGCCAACTTTATCTTGGGCTGCATCAAAAGAAGCATGGCCAGCAGGTAGAGGAAGGTGATTCTCCACCTGCACTCTGCTCTGTGAAGAACCTATCTGGAGTACTGCATCCAGTTCTGGGGTCCCCAGTATAAGAAAAGCACAGACTTGCTGAAGTGGCTTCAGAGGAGGGACAGAAAAATGATCAAAGGGATGGAACACCTCTCCTATGAAGAAAGGTTGAAAGACTCAGGTTTGTTCAGCCTGGAGAAGAGGAGGCTCCAGGAAGAACTTGTTGCAGCCTTTCAGTATATAAATGTAGTTTATGAGATAAACAGAGAAAGACTTTTTACCAAGGGTTGTAGGGACAAACAAGGGGTAATGGTTACAAACTGAGGGAAGATATGTTTCAACTGGATGTAAGACATTTATTTTATGAGGGTGGTGAGACACAGGAACAGATTGCCCAGAGAAGCTGTGGGTATTCCATCACTGGAAGTGCTCAAGGTCAGGTTGGATGGGGATTTGAGCAATCTGAACTAGTAAAATGTTCCTGCCCAGGGCAGACAAGGGGATTGAATTGGGTGAGTTTTCCTTTTTTTTCCCATTCTCCCCCCATCCCACCTGGTAGAAAGGGGTAAGAGAATGTCTGTGTATTTAGCTGCCAGTTAACGCCTAAACTATGACACTTTGTAAACTGTAAAATATTGTTTGCAGTAGTTTTCCTAGGGAAATAAAATAATTTTGTTGATTAATTCCTGCTTATAATTAACGTACGACATGACATTAGTGAACCAAAACCGTGTACGATGTAACAGCGGATGAAGCAGACGTCTCTTTAAACTTAGCTTGTGAAACAACACAGCTACAATGCATTTATGTTCTCTTTAACATATTTTCGTGCATTTTGGGTGTAGAACATATTATTCAAGGCTGCTGTAGTGGCTCTGTAGACATCACATTGATGGGTAAGATGACAGTAAGAGCTAACTAGAGGAGTCTGCAGATGGAATATAGACAAAACTCTTTGCTATGTGTTTTTTCCTCTGTCTTCAAGCTAAGAATCATGTTTTCTTATAGATTGACACAAGTAAATAATCTTGTTTCAAGGAAGCAAAGCAGTTCATTTGTATGTATTTCATTTCTATCCCTCTTATTTTAAATCATCCTAAGTTACTCTCTGCAGATTTCTTCTTTTTAGTCAGAATTTCTTATCTGTCTAATCTCTGAGTGGCATGTATGTAGGTCAAAGCAATTTTACTCTTTTGTTAAGCAACCTAGCTCGAAACAAGGGAAGCCATCTCCCTATTATGTAACCTTAAGCAAAAATAAGCCATTCAAGCCAAAAAAATTCCTGAAGAAAGACCTGACAAGGAGATGAGGACACTGATTACGCATGCAGGAATCAAAATGCAAACAGAAAATCCAAGAAATGCTAGATAATTATTTTGCAGAATGAGCTTGGGAAAGGATAGAAATAAAGTATTATGATTCAGAGCTGTATGTTGGCATTGAAATTTCTCACTATAAATAATTTCTTTCTCTTTGTTCCTATTGCCACAGCAGGAAGAGAATTCCATAGGCACTCTTAACAACAGGATTTCACTAAGAAAGTGAGTGGTGCAACGACAGTAAGGTTGGAGGTTGATTTCCTGCTATCCACTGGTTCCAGACCTTTATGTTCACACTATATATTAACCCTAAAAGAAGTTTACTTCAGTTGTTGATCATAGATGCATACCAACCATACATGGGCAGAGAGCTAAGCACTCTGCAGAAGACCTTGCCTCCACTCTGCAAGTGAGATGCTCTAGATGGTGGCCTATGCATGACTTCATCATTGGTTCCTCCAGGAGAGAAATTGGTGGATGCTTGAGTATCTACCACAAAACACAAAGTGTATGCAGTAGAAACTACCAGATGGGGATATCACCAGATTTGCTTTCATATGCAGCTATTTCTAAACTCCCATAAAGGGACACCAATGGATTTTTAAAATTAGCTTAAAACAAAGACAGTGAAAATAACAAACATACTTTTTTTAAAATGTTTTCTGAGATGTGTACTGTAATACGTAGACCTTTCAACTCTCTTTGCTTATAGCTTCAAACAAAAAATTAGGCTGTAACTACTTCCAATAGCCTTTAGTAATTCCATAATGTAATTTTATAGTTCTAAAAGCTTTTTCAGTAACAGAATTATTTTTTATCCAATTACTGATTCAGAATAACAGGTAGACACTTCCACAGAACCCTTCTCACATCCTGTATAGATTCAGTTTCTTAGAAAGCACTGTTTTCTTCCAAAATAGACCTGCTGGAGCAGTGATACTATTTCAGTTATAAGCAGCAGTCCTTGGAGTAAGACCTGTGACCTGCTGCTCTTCAACCATGGAGGACTTTGCAGACAACCACATTAAAAGCAAGGTGTCCTTTTGCACAAGCACTCACTTTCTTCCTCTTCTCTTTTTCCTGTCCCCTGAATCTTCCCTTCTTTTTATGAAACACACTGCTAACTCCAAGAAGAGATGTGGAGGCTGCAAACTCTTAAGACAGATTGCATCATGGTGTTTAGAGTTGACGCCCGAAAACAAGAGAGTAGGTTTTGAATTCTGTGGGATAAAAAGATCAAATATCAAAGGTCAAACTTTCTGCATGGGTATTTTGGGATAAAATCATTGTATAAGATGATTTTACCCCACAGGTCATTCATGGCTATGTTATGAACCTAGAAAGACTGAGGTTTGAACTGTACAATTTTTTTAAGTAATCCTCATTCTCTTGATAGGGAATTATATTCAAAGTAACTAGAGTTTCTGTATTTCCAGTTCTGGTAAATTGAAGGAGAACCGCTCTTGGGTTTCCAAAAAAATGAGGAATTGAAAATACAGAAAGGATTCTGTCTCATAGGCTCCGTTTTATGCAAGGCTTATATAAATGTATGATTCCACTGCTTGTAGGTTTATGCTATGTCAATACAAAACTTTAAACCCTTTACAGGTGCTTCAACGTACATTTTCCTACAGAATTACAGACATACCAAGATGCCAGACAGATCAAGTATTGCAAATGCTGCTTTGATCTCTACTGACAGAATGCTTACTGCTCTGTTCCACATACCACGCCAAAGTGCAAAATCAGGAAAGCCACAGTAATGGTACTTAACACTATAGTGCAAAGTGAATTTATAAATGGCAAATCACATAGCAATGCTGCTATTGCAGACTGCTATATATCATTCTAGGAAAATACCATTGACATCATTCCACTTTTGAATGCTATAATTGTAGCACAGAATCAAGGAGGCTCCAAAATTAATCTGCCTCTTTTCAAACACATCAATGTGATGCCTTTTCCAGATTCTGCTCCATAAAGTTCACATTTCTAATCTCCATGTAAGAAAGCAGATGTGTACTGGGCTGGTGCTCAAATACCCTGCAGAGGGAGAATTGGATAAATATGCTCTTGAAAGTAAATTTATTACTCTTATGTTGCCTCTAAAGATGAAGACTTTGAGCGAGCATCTTGACAGACAAAACAGATGGACAGCTCCACAGGGTAAATATTTTCCAGCAGAATCTCCCTTGTTTTCCAGTTCACTCCAGAGATTCAAAGCAGTGTTTATTCAGCTAAGGAGCATCTATTAAATGCTATATAAATAAATGACAATACAGAATTTTGGAGGCATGTATAAGCTGTTAAACTATCTTTAAATACCAACAGAAGTTGACCAAGAATTTACATTTAATAGGTACACCTTCATGTTTTGTTTACTGAGTGAAAAATGGTGCAAATATTGTTCTGTTGATTACATTGTACATACAGATCACATAATAACGAAACACTTGAAGGTCTTTATTATCTAAAGGCATTAAAGTGCCTAATTATTCAGCTGTGTTTATCTAGTTCGTTCTATATGCCTCTGTATGCAAAGAAATAGAACCATAGAATCACCAGGTTGGAAAAGACTTTTGAGATCATCAAGCCCAACCATACATGTCCACCACTAAATCATATCCCTAAACACTTAATCTACCCATCTTTTAAATACCTTCAGGGATGGTAATTCTAACACATCCCTGGGCAACATCTTCCAGTGCCTGATAAAACTTCTGGTGAAGATGTTTTTCCTAATGTCCAGTTTGAACCTCCCCTGGTTCACATTGAGGCCATTGCCTTTCTTCCAATCACCTGTCACTTGGGAGAAGAGACCAACATGCACCTCTCTACAACCTCCATTTAGGTAGTTGAGAGCAATAAGCTCTCCCCTCAGCCTCCTCTTCACTAGGCTAGACAGCCCCAGTTCCCTCAGTCGCTTCTCATAAGACTTGTTCTCCAGGCCCTTCACTAGCTTCATTGCTCTTCTCTGGACACGCTCCATGACCTCAATGTCTTTCCTGTAGTGAGGGGCCCAAAACTGAACACAGTAGTTGAGATGCAGCCTCACCAGTGTTGAGTACAAGGAAAGAATCTGTTCCCTGGGCCTGCTGGTCATGCCATTTCTGATACAAGCCAAGATGCTATTGGGCACACTGCTGGCTCATGTTCAGTCGGCTGTCAATAAATGCTCCTAGGTCCTTCTCTTCCAGGCAGCTTTCCAGCCACTCTTCCCCAAGCCTGTAGCACTACACAGGTTTGTTTTGTCCCAAGTGCAGGACTATGCCCTTGGCCTTGTTAAACCTCATCCCATTGGACTCTGCCCAGTGGTCCAGCCTGTTCAGTTCCCCCTGTAGAGCCTTCCTACCCTCAAGCAGATTGACACTTCCTCCCAATTTAGTGTCATCCACAAACTTACTAAGGGTGCATTCGATTCCTTCATCCAGGTTATTGATCAAGATATTGAACAGAACTGGACCCAGCACTGAGCCCTGGGGAACGTCACTTGTGACTGGCCTCCAACTGGATGCAACTCCATTTACAACAGCACTTTGGGCCTGGCCATCCAGACAGTTCTTTACTCAGTAGCAGGTGTGCCTGTTCAGGCCACTGGTAACCAGTTTCTCAAGCAGAGTACTATGAAAAATGGTGTCAAAGGTTTTACTGAAGTCCAAGTACACTACATCCGTAGCCTTTCCCTCAACCATCAAGCGGGTCACCTTGTCATAGAAGGCAATCAGGTTACTTGGCAGGACCTGCCTTTCATAAACCCACATTGACTGGGCCTGATTACCCAGTTGTCTGGTGCGTGCTGTGTGATAGCACTCAAGATCACCTGTTCCATGACCTTCCCTAGCACTGAGGTCAGACTGACAGGCCTGTAGTTTCCCAGATCCTCCCTCTGTCCCTTCTTGTAAATGGGGGTAACATCTGCCAGACTCCAGTCAAGTGGAACTTCCCTAGTCTGCCAGAACTACTGGTAGATGATGGAAGGAGTTTTGGCAAGCACCTCCGCCAGCTCCCTCAATACATTCAGGTGGATCCCATCTGGCCCCATAGACTTGTTGATCTCTAATTGGCTGAGCAGGGAGCTTTGTTCAACTCTTCCTCTCTGTCTTCTGGCTCAGGAGGTTGAGTATTCAGAGAACATCTTACCTTACTATGACAGACTGAGGCAAAGAAGGTATTAAGTACCTCTGTCTTATCCTCATCCTTTGTCACTATTGTTCTCTTTACATCCAATAAAGGATGGAGATTCTCCTTGGCCTTCCCTTTGTTGTTGATATACTTATAGAAAGATGGGTCCTAGATGGGTCTCACAATAAGACAAAATATTCAATGGACCCATAAAAACTTAGGTGAAAGATAAATAAACCAGAAACACTAGCTGCAGTACACCAACTGTATTTGTTGAAGAAGAAATAAAATAAGATAAAACAGTTTAAAAATAAAAGGGAGGGGATGTGCATGTGTGAATTTGCCAGGCACGTTTTCATTTCTTAGTTTTTGTCAGCTCTCAGTTTGCTGTAGTGAGAGAAAGCATAGCTGTGAGAGAAACATACTGCTGGGTTCTCCTTCACCCCCCTTCCTTTTCATTTTGGTGATAAAATTCAAAAGCTAATAAAATCAGACAGATTATAACAGCATTGATGAATGGCTATGTCTGGGTTTCCTGTCTGGAGACCGGAGCAGGCAGTGTCTGAGAAAGAAGACAAGGCAGTCACTGCATAGAGAGAAAAGGAATATCCAGCAGATGGATTATGTCTGGCTGCTCCCATTATTAATACTGATCTGTATCAGGCAGTGATGAATACATAGAAGCACTCAGAAATACTAATGGTTTCACCCTTTAAGTACTAATTTCTTCCCTTCTATCCTATTTAACATTAAAAATGCTCTCTGATCTTGTCATTGATGGAAATGGTTATAATGAAGAGGCAAGGCTCTTGGGAAGAAAGAATATACTAGATGTAATGAAAAATAAAGAAGTCTGCTTTAGAGGTAGAGAAGTCATAAACTGCAATCATAGAATATCAGAAAAAACTCTCTCCCTCTAAACAATATATATTCTTATTTAAATGTAATTTTAAAATCCTAAATCTAAGGATATTTTCAGTTATCAAGACTATGGACTAAATTTATTCTGAGGTATTAAAAAAGGAAGACAGGACATGTTAGGTAACATATAGACAGTAATACAATCAATTAAACATAGAATCATAGAATCATAGAATAATAGAATAACCAGGTTGGAAGAGACACACCGGATCATCCAACCATTCCTATCAAACACTAAACCATGCCCCTTAGCACCTCGTCCACCTGTGCCTTAAACACCTCCAGGGAAGGTGAATCAACCACCTCCCTGGGCAGCCTGTTCCAGTGCCCAATGACACTTTCTGTGAAAAAGTTTTCCCTAATGTCCAGCCTAAATCTCCCCTGGCGGAGCTTGAGGCCGTTCCCTCTTGTCCTGTCCCCTGTCACTTGGGAGAAGAGGCCAGCACCCTCCTCTCTACAACCTCCTTTCAGGTAGTTGTAGAGAGCAATGAGGTCTCCCTTCAGCCTCCTCTTCTCCAGGCTAAACAACCCCAGCTCTCTCAGCCGTTCCTCATAAGGCCTGTTCTCCAGCCCCTTCACCAGCTTTGTTGCTCTTCTCTGGACTCGCTCCAGAGCCTCAACATCCTTCTTGTGGTGAGGGGCCCAGAACTGAACACAGGATTCCAGGAGCGGTCTCACCAGTGCCGAGTACAGAGGGAGAATAACCTCCCTGGACCTGCTGGTCACGTCGTTTCTGATACAAGCCAAGATGCCATTGGCCTTCTTGGCCACCTGGGCACACTGCTGGCTCATGTTCAGTCGCTGTCAACCAACACCCCCAGGTCCCTCTCCTCCAGGCAGCTTTCTAGACAGACTTCTCCTAGTCTGTAGCACTGCACAGGGTTGTTGTGCCCCAAGTGCAGGACCCGGCATTTGGCCTTGTTAAACCTCATGCCCTTGGACTCTTCCCAGTGGTCCAGCCTGTTCAGATCCCTTTGCAGAGCCTCCCTACCCTCCAGCAGATCGACACTTCCACACAGCTTAGTGTCGTCCGCAAACTTGCTAAGGGTGCACTCAATGCCTTCATCCAGG
The DNA here is from genome assembly GCF_032191515.1 of Phaenicophaeus curvirostris. Lineage (NCBI taxonomy): Eukaryota > Metazoa > Chordata > Aves > Cuculiformes > Cuculidae > Phaenicophaeus > Phaenicophaeus curvirostris. The sequence goes on from NC_091392.1 coordinate 20,695,735, forward strand.
TCATTGATAAAGACATTGAACAGGGCTGGACCCAGCACTGAGCCCTGGGGAACCCCACTTGTCACTGGCCTCCAGCTGGATTTCACACCATTCACCACCACTCTCTGGGCCCGGCCATCCAACCAGTTTTCCACCCAGGAGAGTTTGCGCCTGTCCAGGCCAGAGGCTGACAGTTTCTGAAGCAGAATGCTGTGAGAAACTGTGTCAAAGGCTTTACTGAAGTCCAGGAAGACCACATCCACAGCCTTTCCCTCATCCAGCAGCCAAGTCACTTTGTCATAGAAGGCGATCAGGTTAGTTTGGCAAGACCTGCCTTTTGTGAACCCATGTTGACATCACTCATGTTGCACTGAAGTTAAGCTTTATTGCTACAAAACCTCTAAACCTCCATTTCCTTGGATCTTTAACTCTTTCAGAAGTCTCCCTGAAGGAGTCAAAGCATATGTACGCAGTTACTGCCGAATAGGTCTAAAAAATCACACTCCAAATCCTGAAAGTACTTAAACACCCATTAAATCAAACTGGAAACAGAAGCAGCTAACCAGTCTGGAGAGGTCAGCAAAAACAGATCAACCAGGCTGTAACACCTACAAGTAGCATTTACCTGGGATGAAGTAGGGGACATTGTTTGGGTTGGTAGGGATCAGGTATGTATCTCATAGTCCACACTTCGTGTTGATTATTCTGCCAGGAGCTATTTAGGGTATTAATTAGAGCAACAAGATAAGCTCTGACCTAGCTGAAAACATTTTCTTGTGAGCTCCAGATGTTTCATGACACTCAAGCAATTTTCTTTTTCGACATGAGAAAAAGCAGGGTGACATTTTTTTCTTGAGGCACACCGGGATCTGTGATGTGTATTCAGGTACAAGGGCAGGCTTTCAAGATCCAGTTGCTGAAAAAGAGTTGCTTATGGGGAGAATGCAAGCTTGACTTGATAGCAAAGGAGGGTGGAGGAAACGTAAAGCACCACAAAGGTAATGTAGATGTTATCTATTAGACAAGATAGAAATTAAGTAACAAAACTCAGAGCAGCGAGAACATGTCTCACAATGTCTCAGCCTGAAAATTTTAGGCGCTGGGTTCCCAGCCACTGGGTGGTTGAAATCTGTGGATGTGCATTGTCACATATCACACTAACCATTTTCATTAACAAAGAAACTTCTCATGGGCTTAACTTTCCTTATGAAATGCCCTACAAACAGGTATATAAGAGAGGAAGGAAAAAATCTGAATCATGGAATAAAGGTAGGCAGAGCAGAAACTCCCATAGCTTCTCTGGTTCCTGCCCCTGCCACCAATACGGTGTTCCCTGACTCCATTTTCTGAATCAGAGATCCTATCGCTCAGCTAAAAGCATTTATAAATTTAGTTGTGGGTTAAGAGAGTCATAAAACTGTGGAAGTAGGTCACTAACTTTATAAACACCGCCAACTGACGCATTTCCTTCTTTCTAGACAGCAGATAGTTCTGGTGTAATTTGAGTCTTTTTGTTTCAAAAAACAGATATGCCCTTACAAATCTGTATCTCAAATACAGGATACTCTTCTAGACTGTTTCATTAACAAATAATCTTATGCACTATTTTATTTAGAGAAACCTTCAGGAACTCACGTACTGTTCTGAACACAGTGTCCCAAATTCAGTGCCCCAAGAGCCCCCTCAGAAGCCTGCTCTGGTCACAAAATGCAACTTTTCAATGCAAATTTTCCCTAAAGCGAGACTTCTTTCTCTTGAAATACTAATAACACTTTTTTCCTTCATTTTGCCTGTCATTTGCCACTTTTAACCTCAGATTTCAATCACAGAGGAGAAGCTGTGTTTCCATGCCTAAAACCAAGAACAAGAAATGAATAGTTTTGGTTATTTTCATAAATCTGCCAGTGACTTTGTGTGTAACCTCAGGAAAATCAGTGTATGCTCTGTTATTCTCTCATTTTTCTGTGAAGTAGAGGTAATAATGTACACTGAATTTTTATGTTTAGTTACAAGTTTATGTTATATAAGCTTTTGTAAAATGCATTGACATTTCTTCGGAAAAAAATGACATCTATAAATGCCGTCTTCATACACAGAGACATTCAACTGAATCATTCTTTCCTTCCTTTTCTTCTGTCCCTAAAACTAAGAGTTTTATACTTGTTTCATTTGCAAAAGTTCATGTTTATAATGTAATCTTTATTATGGCACACAGGAACTCCCAAAAATATTTACTATCATTTTAGGAAGCTTCGTCTCCTTTACAACAACCCACAAAAAAAATTAATTTTTCAATTTTTAGGGGAAAAAAGAATATTGTAGAAAATTTCTCAAGAGTATCCAAAGCTCTTTGCAACTTCCTGAAAAAGGAATTAAATATTACAAGTTGTCTTCTCATGTGAAGAGTTTTCATTTACACAAGATGTCCTATACAATCACTGGAAAAAAAATTGATAGTCTTATTAATACTGACTAGTAAACAAAATCAAAACAATGCATGTTATTAATTCCTGGGGTGGTGGAGGAGAAGCATAACTACTTGGTTTTACATATCTGTTCTACTGCACTGTGGATACTATCACAATATCATTGCATACACAAGTTTCATCTTCAACATTTCATCATGATTTTAAGAGCATCCTACTTTATGAATCAATAGATTTAGAACCACTATATTAGAAAATCGAGGGTTCCTTTCTACATTTGAGTATTAAGTTATTGGCATAAGTTGAATCATTTGGAAAGCGAGACGATCTTTTTCAAAATATAGCAAAAGCCATTTTAATACAGACATTTTAATAACAACTTTACCAGTGTGGATGGAATTTGTTTTAATAGCCTTGAAAAGCCCATGATTTATGATCTCTGTCAAAAGGCATTATGCATTTTTACAGTTCCTATTCAGATCAACGTATTTGTAATCTCATAATGTAGTATGGCAATTAACTGCTTGGATTTCTCCATTTTGCATTTCTGTTTGCAATCCAACCCACTCCTTTAGGAACATAAAATTCCATATGTCTCTCTTCATTAAGTAAACAGTAAAGCAAGATACATTTGTGTAAAGGCTTTACAGTTGTCTTCTATTCCCAGACATTACTGTACTGTTGGGTATTATATAATTCCTGAAGAATGAGATCTCTAAACAGTTATTTCAGGTGTGTATCCCATTAAAATCTATAACTATACTAAACAGTCAGAAAGGTCAAGGCAAACGCCAAGCTGGGCTTAGGAGTTTCAGTTAGAAATCAACATCAAGTACTTAAAGGTAGTTCTTATCTGCAGCTTATCCTAATATATCAATAACACCCTTCTTGTTACAGCTGAAAACTAGTGTTGAAGTTCCAGTTTTTCTCAGGTCAGTATTGAGCCTCCTGATGGCTTTGCATAGAATTGTGATTAGCAGAACCCACTAATTACAGCATTTCAGAGAGGTATGATATTTAAATATCTGTAGAGCTAGCACACCTGGAAGAGCAACCCATGCATACTTAACAAGGAAGAAAGATGAGATGCTTAGCCAGGGCGAAGAGTTTTATGAAGGCATTTTGTAGCTCCTATAAATAGTTCAGATTTAAGATATATTTGCCTGCTTAACAATTCCATGCTTGCACACAAATAGACTCACAGATAGTTTCTACAATATCTAGGTGCTTATTGTGTTAACATTGGCCTCCAATTCGTTGTACCAAAGGAAGATTTGGAGAGTGTATTCTTTGTTAGTTCCTTCTACACTACCCAGTTTCTCTTAGCTGTCTCATTAATGTTTCAGCTGCTCCAATTAGATATCATTCCTACTTTTTTTCAAGGAATCCAATGTTTGCTTCAGTGTTATTGCATAGCTCGTTTGCTACAGGTCAGGCATGTGGACAGTGGCCATTCTCACGCTACCTGAGAATGTTAAAAGGAAAAAATCCACCACAAGCAAGGAAGTAAAGCAAACATTTTTCAACCGTACTTCCTGAAGTTCCTTAAAGTTCTGCAAGCTGCACTTTTAATTTTCAGAACTTTCCTCAAGCAGGAATGCTTTGTCCAAGTCTCGAATGCATCTACAATATTCTTCTACGAAAGATAACCACCCGTGCAGTATGTCAAGCTCTCTGGTTTGGCTTTGACAAGGTTAAAAAGGGGCAGGAATCCAACTGGAATGAAAGGTGAAATCAGACTTGGTTGAAGTTGCCTGCTGTGAAGAATGCTGTGGGTGAAAAAAGACCACCCTCACAAGATGGTAATCACAATACAGTACCTAAACACAATAGGTATGCAGAGTGATAGTGCTGCTGCCATCCTAACAATGGAAAATCCAATTACTTCTATGGAGGTCTCAGTAGGATTTGGGATAACAGAAAGGCATGCTTCCAATACACTTTCACAGTGCTCAGAATGTAGCTTAAGCCAGTTTATCAGCCTGAATAATTTGGATCCTCACAGTAGTCAGCACTCCACTTACACTTTTTCTATGTGATGTTTTTCATTGTCTCAGGTTTAAAAGCATCCTGGTTTCCTTTTTCCTTCTTTTCCAGTAAATAGTTTTCTCTCCTTGTTACTACACCAATCATTCTATTTCTAAAAGATCCTCCAAAAATTAAACTCTCTCCCAGACTCAAAAAGTCGGTGAAACTTTTGAAGTGGAACACATCCACTTAATTAAAAGTTCTGTTCATAACTGTGCAAGAGCAACAGTGGTACCCAAAAAAGAGCAGATAAGAATCAAACAGAATACAGGAGGAGATATCTTATAGAACCATCAGTGGCTACATTTCAGTTCTTTCTCAGCTCTGCTGTGATCCACAGCAGCCATTAATGTTCATTGACATGGCATTCCTAGCCCTCACCCACTAATGGAAGAAGTGCATTTAGTAGCTCCATTGTCTGGTTTGTTACTTTTGGTTTTAAATGCCAGCTCACATCTCACAGAAGTATATAATAATATATATATAATAATACATATATAATAAAGTCAGAGAATCTATACTAGCATAGCTTTAAAGATGTCTTCCTGCTTTAGACCAGATATAAGGAAGAATTTCTTCACTATGAGAGTGGTGAGGCACTGGCACAGGTTGCCCAGGGAAGCTGTGGCTGCCCCATAACTGGAGGTGTTCAAGACCAGGCTGGACAGGCCCTTGGGCAGCCTGAGCTAGTGGGACGGGCCGCTGCCCATGGCAGGGGGGACAAAACTAGGTGATAATTAAGGTCCCTTTCAACGCAAACTATTCTATGATTCTAAGTGATCCTAAGTCAGGAAATGATAACACAGGCTTTGTGAGGACAATCAAATAGGCAAGCTGAGAGTTCCAAAGGAAATGATGGAGAAGAGTTGGATTTCTACTTCACTAGAAATCCCTGTCGTCTCAGTAAAATGACAAATACTGTCTCCACAGAGATCCAGCATGCACAGGATAGCAAAAAAAGGACAAGGGAAAACATAAACTCATCAGAACATCAGTTTGACCAGCAGTAAGAATGCTAGATAAAGGTCTCCCATCCTATCACAACCCACAATGCGAGAGCTGAAATTCTGGAGTATAATAGTCTTCCCCAATTCCATACCTAGTCATAGGGCTTTTCAGCTTTCTGAGGTTCACAGCAAAGTCACAGAGGCCTGACTATGGGACACTGTTTTCCCTAGAGATAAGGGCAGGTGAATCATAAATATCCTCCATCCATGGCTTGTTGCCAAGATACACATGGAGCACTCCTCTTCCAAGAGAACAGAGCAAATGCAGCAAGGGAGAGGTAGTCTCACCTGTAAAACCTGTTTATTACATATCAGGTTATTTTTTCACTGGACAGGCCACTACTAAGGGAAAGTGACTTTTCCACTGGAGCACAAGAAAGAGGGAGCACAATGGGGCAAATGAACAACAGACTTCTAAATATGTACTATTAATGCAAAAGAGATAATGAGATCATCATTTGATGTAAGAATTTCTGGAAAGAAATGCTGTTAACGGACTTTTTTTCTTTTCCAATTTAGGATTTCTAGTTTTCTATTAGTTAACACAGTTGAAGCTTGGAAAATTAGCTATATAAAACCTTAAGGATTATATTATTGTAACAGTGTTACTACTCTTCCTTCCTCCTTTGTCTTGCACAGCTTTCAGGAAATATAGTACACACACATGAACAGCTGTACCTGCAAGTTGTTACATTTAATTTGTGTTGTCTCTACTCACTGAGTCCTTGCTTACAAGATAGAATTGGACATGTTTATTCTGTTAGAATTTTATAGGCAATATAAATTTTTAAGTCTTGCTTGTACTCAAAGCTCTGTCTTGAAAATGCAATCTGCATTAACAGGATTTTGTAGGTAGGAGCACCTAAATCAATAAGGTGAACCCAAAACACCCCTGGTTTCATGCATTCATTTTTTGATAAGTAACTGGAGAGCACAGCAAAGCTTTTCTGAATGCCAGCCTCTTTTATCTTCAAACAGATCTACAAATGGATTATTTATAGATGCGACAGCAGCCCTCTGAGTAAAGCATAAAGGGCAGAGATTACAAAAGATTGATTTCCAAAGCTCGTTACTGCCGTAAACCTATAACCCAAGCAGATGCACAGGGGAGAATTCTCTTCCTTAGGTCAGCAGTTTATTTCTGTCACATGTTTATAAGTCTCTGGGGAGGACTAAAAGGGCATCCACATTCTACAGTTTGAAAGGGCCAGTAAAGAAGTGTTGCTGTAGTTACCTCCGGTGTTTGCCTCCATTTCATGAATCATTGTGGTCAACCCAGAGAGGAGATCTGTGTCTACTGGTAGTATAAGCCATATGCAAACTTGTAGGTGGAAATACCACCACAATTACTGCTGTTTAGAATCAGTGTCTTCTCTACTGAATTCACAAACCTTATGAAAAGCAGCAGAATGAACTTACAGACAGATTTCTGGTTATTGCTCAATTCAATTTGACAAGAAAAACACAGACAGGAGTTTTACCTGTTTCATTTCCATGAACAGTGAAAATACATAACATAAAAGACCCCTAACTCTAAAATAATGTAGGTTTGGACATGATTTCAATTGTTCACATCACATAAATGCTTTTATGAACATACGATGGTGAAGTGTACAGTCTAGGATCAACTAAATGACAGTTAGCAGTGCTAGGTCCTGCTCTAACTAAAGTTGCAATGGAACACCCTTATAATTCTATCAGTTCAAGTGCTTGTTTTCTTTTTTTTAAGAATTTCTCCTCTTTTCTACTTGAAGAAGAGCTATAAATAAACTTCTTATAAGACAAGTATCCATTCTACCAGTTTCAATTGTTTCAGCTTTTCAAACAGATTCAGTTCTTCCTTTTGTTTATTTGTTCCTTAGAAGTCGATAAAGGCAAGAGTAAAAAACATAAAACTAAGTTCCTGGTTGTTCATAAGACATACAGAATCAAAACTAATATCATTAAGTGTTCAGACACTTCTGTCAGCTGAAAAAAGATATTTCAAATTCTTTTTTGAAACTGCAGTCTTAACAGACTTCTTTGTTCTTGCATATGTTAGTTTTTTTCAGTCTACTCAGTTCAGGCATAGATCCCAGAAAGCATAAGGTATGGTTTTCATTCATTGTATCCTAAACATAGCAAGAAATCAATACATTCAGCTTTCCCTTTCAGAGCTAAAGAAGCAGTGCTTAATTGGTACAAGCAGTCTTCTGTCAGTCTGCTGCAGAACCATCACTCTCAAATGCTACAAGCACCTCAAACACAACCCTCTCAGCAATGTATGCAATTATATTGAAAGTTAGTAGATATTCATCCATTTCCACTTAAAACACAAATCACATCTTCTAATTTAGCAGCTAGTCTCTTGACACACACCGACACACACAGAGGGAGAAAAAAGCCCATAATGGCATCTGCTTTTGTGGCCAAAACACTGCAGCTCACATTCCTATGGAGAGCATCAATCCAGTATCAGCAGGGCTCTTCTACTTCACACAGAGGCCAATTCTTAGTTTTAAGTGTTTTCAGAACAAAAACAGTCAGAGTGCTTCGCTAAAAATAATGATCTAGGCTCTATTGCAACTAGGGCTGTATTTCTTATGCTAAGACAGTTCCTCTTTATTACTTCTTTTTTCGTAATAAAAAGTCTGTAGACTTTGAGGGGCAGCAGGGAGAGAGGAAAAAGGAAAGGACTGTGATATTATCCCAATGTGCCCATATGTAACAGCTGTGATTTTACCTCTCCTCTTAATCTAGTAAAGAGGCATTCAGTGGCTGTGAGCATTAAGGATTCCACAGTCACTTTCTTAGCCTAAAAATTCATGACAGCTGCTACAGTTGAGCAAGGTACATTCAAGGTGATGTACTTCATATAGTGTCTAGGTGGCTTTTATCAAAGATATTGTATTTTATGTGAATAAACTAACTCAGTGTGGAGGAAAGCATTACCATCTTGATTTCCATGGCTATATGACTTAATATGTATTAATTGGGTGAAATTAACTACTGGCCTTCCCTAAAATCTATCAACCAGTCAACACATAGTAACATAGTAACTTGTGCTTGTGACCTAGATATTTACAGGCTGGCTGGTATTCTTCTCACTTCCCTGTTTCCCTCCACTCCTGCCTTCTCTGCATCTGGAAACGCAGCTAAAAATTCACCTTGAAAGGATAAAAGGAAAAAGCATACTCGGGGCAATGGGTGGCTGATTCATTCCTACATAACTGAGTCTGGAAATCCAAGTTATGTCTAGCATGAGAGAGCCATTGGTTTGTAAGAAAACTTGGAACATCTCACATCAATAAATTAACAGCAAGGCACTGCTCCTAAGTTTTACATCAATACTTTCTTTTGTGACAGTCTTCATAAAGGCAATATTTTAGAAATAACATTCACATTTTAAGAATTGAAATGAATTGATGAAAAATGCTTAGAATTGTCTTTAAAAATGCATTAGATTGTATTATTGCAGCTACAGTTGGAAATTAAAGGGAAAACTATTGTTAATTGTGAACACTCACTCTAATGGAAAATTTTCAAAGATTACTATATGCATAAAAATATGTCAAATCACTCAGTTAATTTCTCCATGTCAGACTTCCTACATAAGTTCTTGTACAAAGATATAATGACTTTTAATTGCATACAGAAAATGTCTGAAACCACAGGTATAAAATGCTGTACCAGCTATTTCAGCCCTGTTTTTCTGTCCCTCGCATTTCATTTTGATCACACTATTATGAATAAGGTCATATGCATAAAGAATCATTTTTCTTTTAAATTATTAATTAAAAGATTAATGCACACCTTTGGATCTTCCATAAGAGCAATGTTCTAATAACAGTATCGCTTTTAATAAGGTGAGCAAGAGAGATCCAAAACCTATTCTTTTCTGTGGAAATATTTTCAGTGTTAATAAGAAAATTTATCATCCAGGGACACACAAGCCTCAAAACATGTTACAAAGTACCACATAGACTAGGTTGAGATAAGGAATTAGCCTCTTACAGAAATGCGGAGAAGTGTCTAGAAATGTGGACTGCCCTGTTGGACATCCCAGGTCTCCCAGAACAAATTCTTTACTGAAAACTCAAATCAGAAAGGGATTGCTATGTACTGTTGCCACTCCACACCATCCCCATATTTTACTACGGAGTCATTGTTTCTACAGGGAAAATTAAACAAAACCACATTATTTCAGTTCATTGGATATGCAAAACACCCCATTTCTCTCAAAAGGTGTTAGGCAAACATTCTAGAACAAGAATCCCGAATCCCATGGCATATGTAACTTCATGTGATCACTTTCAAAATGTCCAGGCAGCTGAGTTCTGCTAGTCCTGACATGCCAATTCAAGACCCAACAGTAAATATGCACATTTTTCTTTTATTTGCGGCTTCTCTTTTGAAATACATACTCATTTCACAACATCTCCAGGGCCATCTGATATCATTTTGCCTTTTTAGGCATATCTATCCATCCCCAAAGTATTACCTGGCTTAATCTCAGAGGTTAGGAAAGTTTACAGATAGGAAAAGGCAAATCAGATGTTAACCAATAACGAAAGACATAAGTAAGTTTTTAGATATATTATATTACAGTTCTTACACTGTGGTCATGACTAATTCCTTTTCTCCTAATTTCTCTAAGCCATTTTTTTTTGGCATTTCCAAAAGACAAATTTTAAGCTGTAGTAAAAACAAAGAAGTCATTGAAGTCTTATTTTTTCTTAATGCGTTACAGTTACAGGAAAAATACAATATCACTTTGGATCAATCTTCTGTGAAAATTCACAGAATATTAAATAACCTCACTTTCAGCATACATCATTTAAATTTCTTAAGCAACAGATAGGAACAAAGGGTTACTTTGTCCATCCTAGAGTGTAAATTTTTTAAGTGTTTTACTTCTAGTCGTAGAACCTCCAAAACTGAGGTTTTATGTAAGAGATTACATGAGACAGCAGATAGTTAAATTCGCCACAGGAAAGAAAGACAAGAAGAAATAAATATGATAATAGGATGATTTAAACCAGCACGATCTCTTGATTGCAGTCTAAATATTAATACCTCTGTGTTTACTGTCTTAGCTCATGGAGAGAAAAAGAGACGTCAGAATGACAGACTGCAGCAAGCACTGCCGGTGCTCATCATCCAGACCACTATTAATGACCTGTGGACAGAATTTTATTTGCCAATTCCTGCCATACAGAAAGGAAGATAATTAATGACAAGTTATCCCTTATCTGATAATGAATATGGCTCCTTGCCATGCTCTGAAAATTACTTTTATAGTCTTAAGTTGCTCTTGCTGCTTTGAAAGGTGAGAGGTGTTACATATTGACAAAATCCATGAAATCTTAGTTTTAATCTTATTCTACAGTAGAATGCAAAAAATAGCAAAAAAAAATAGTAGAACAAAAATAAGCTGGTTTAGCAGGTAGATTTTTGGCTGAATTTGGATATTCATTTAGTTTCAGCTACATTATGTTATATGGAATTCCTATTCTGCCATTAAAGCTGTCTAGTAAACTATGAATTAGAGCCTAGAATGTCCTTTGAATTTTGTACACTCTCAGCACCCATCCCAAATTGCGCTTTGATCTTTGATGCAAATGTAAGAAGCATCCTCACATCCTCCCTTGAGGAATATAGTCCTGTCACTTTAGCTTTATAGTTGAGGCTGCCTGGGGGTCAATACAGTACTGCTCCCAGATGCTATGAAGTAAGTGACCATGTTTTTCAGAGAAAGAGAATTAGACACCTAGCCCTTATGAATTCTTGAATTCTAAATGTCTTATTTGGTATTTAAAATATTTTATTTTGCACTGTATTGTAATAATAAAATCATGTGTATATTTTGTGTTGTCCACAGGTAAAATGCAATGCTTCACTCTGCCACAGTTGCTTTTAATTTAAAAATGGCTGCATGGATGATTTATTTTGAAAAGATTCCTTGGAGAACATTTTGTAAGACAACAATTGTAAATTAAAGCACAATTATAATTTATACTGAGTCCTTCTGGTCTTTTATGGTCTGACTCTTTATTAGAGCTACTATTAGCAACTCCCTGCAGAGCCTCTTTTTGTAATCAAAATGACAACTCACATCATCAGTGGTAAACGTTGTCTGAAAAGTAATACAACACTTCTTTGACAGAGGCACAAGCAATTTTAAATTTACAGCCTAAGCCTACACTATCAGAATCAATGGAAAAGCTCATCAAGTTCAGAGGGCTTCTGATTAGGACAAGAGTCATGTAAATGAGTAAGTAAATGTTCCAAGTGGCATTTTTAATACTGATAAGAAAATCAAATAATTCCTCTGTGGATTTTCTATTCTGGGATGTGATCCTGCTTCCCAGTACTGCTTATGCACTCTTCCAGTAAGTCCTTGAGGCAAAACACACAGGCAATCCCAGGACCACTCCTCTTCCAGTAACATCCACATGAGTGCCCATACCTAAGTTTCTACTTGTCCTTCTGAGATACTTCTAGCCCGTGATTCCAGTGCTCCTTTCTGCACAGAGAAATTAATACTGTCACAGGTTATATTGTTCAACTCTGTCAACTTCGACTTGCTTGTGCCCAGATGGCCGTGGTATTCTGCTGTGAAGTGGGAGTTCAGGGTTCCTTTCTCTTAAACAAAAGTTCAGTGCTAGATTTTCCACAGATGAGTAAGTGCTCTAGTCATTATGTTACTCAAAAGAGATGATCAGTGTTTCTTTACTATGAACTGTACTCACTATCCTCGGTGTGTAATCCATCCACTTAATAAATCAAGTCCTTCCAAGGACTTATGCTTAGTTTACACTCCCTGCCTCTCAGATAAAACAAATCTTGGATAAGGACTTTGTATTACTGAACAGTGACGTGACAACCAGTGAGCAGTCCGCAAGGTAACTTTAGCCCTTACACTTGAAGATTCAAGTAGTCCCCATGTGCCTGATCTCATCTCACTCCCTAACTACATTTTAGTGCAGTCTGTCTGTCTGAACAATAACCTCTGTTCAGTGCTTTCTACACTAGTGCTTCTGTATCTGTCAAGTGCAAAAGAGATTAGTCCAGAGATAACTGTACCTTTGATTTTTAATAAATGCATGCAACTAGCAAGACATTTCCAATTCTTCTTTCTATGACTAAGTAGCTAGATCACACACATCTGCAAGAATATCAATTCCTCCTCAGTGACCTGAAGAAAGTAGTTTCATAGCTCAGTAAAACACATTAAAGTAGGCATTCAAAGTGAAAACAAAAGTAAAAAAAAATAAATAAAAAAGCAAGAGCAAAAAGGACCACTGTTATGAAATCAGTGGAGGATTTTCTTTTTTCTGCTTTTGTAAGTCAACTCTTGCTGCTCACAATTACTTTGTTCCTTACAAGCAAGAAACCACAATAAACGGAATATTTTTCTTCAAGAGAGTGTCTCAGGTCTAAGAATGAAGATTTCACATATTTACTATTGGAGAATAATTTGAATTGTGGGAAATTTAATTTTTTAAATGCACACATTCGATAAAAGGGACAAAATCACAGTATTTTTATATATGGTGTTAAAAAAGAATTTACTGAAAATTATTTATACCTTTTGTCTCACAATTACATAATTCTTATACTAACCCTGCTGCCTACATCTTCACATTTTCAAGAGGTGTGAATTTGACAGATCAGATGTTAGTTCAGAAAAAGTACACTGAAACTTGTAAAAGGTTGGATGCCATTCTGGCTACACCAATTAAAGACTGACACATATTTGGAACATGCCAGTTCAAGATTGAAGATGACAACAAAGGAAAGTATGAAGACATGGAAGTTGTGATTGACAGGTGGTACATTATTCTAAATTAATACTTGAACTGGGAGCTGACACAGTGGAGCAAATAAAAAAAATGTTGTATTTTATCTGATACGCTGCCCTTCAAAACAGCATATACTGAAAGTTCAGAGAAAAATACTTTGTCACACTATTTACAGCAAACACGTGAAATATCATCTGAACTCTTTATAAATACCTCCTTTACAACACAAATCATACAAGCAAATGCCATCTTGATTTTTATAATTGATTATGCTTTACCATTTACCCTGTCAGACCCAACCTTATGAATCTGACAGCTTTAGATTCTCTCCAACCTCGGCGCAGTTGTCTGCAACTCAGACTGCTATATTTCAGGGTCGAGGGTGCCAAAATCCAAATACCTCCTTCTCCACACTTAAATACATACCCCTTTCACTTTACCCCTGTGTCTCTAACTCCTAGCACTATCTCCTCATCTTTATTTCCCAACATTCACACCTTTGCCCAAAATCCCTATATTTCTATATCTCCTATTTTTCATTTGCCTTCTGCAGTGTTTTCAGACAATGCACTGGCAGAGGGACTTCACATATCAGTGACCAGCTGGGCAATCTGACCGCCTTTCCCTATTGCCTGTTTTCCCTTGCATCCTCAGGTCCTTTCCTCATGACCAAGAGAACCTGTTTAGCAGGCTACGAATTGTGCATTCTACCTGCTATGTAAAATGCTACATGGGATAGATCCACAGCGCATACCAGAAGCCGGCCATGCCTGATATGGAAAAATCAGTATGAATGTCCTTTATAAATATCTTTATAAGCCTGTAACTTCTCTCCTTTACATCCTAATCCACTCACGGGAACTATAAATGCCTCCAGCCCCTTAGGATGCTTCTATCTGCAACCTCCTGTGATATTCTAAGCTACACTGTCTCCAGTGCCAGTTTTGGTCTTTCTAAAACAGAATGTGTCTCCCTAAAACAGTATAAGGTCTCTTAGTCAGATCTAAAATGGAAGAAGACAAGGCTTTAACTTAGAGAATACACTATGCATCATAATCACAACATCCTGTTTCTCATCTGAGAAACATCTTCATTATTTCATATTTTGAGACATAAAAGCAGTATTAGAAGTAGGAACTACTTTCAAATATTAAAACAAAACCAAAAAAAACACCAAAGTTACAGACTCCAAACTCAGTAGTTCTGATTTTTAAAAACTTTTATATTTCTTTCTCTTGTAAAAGAGTCTTTGTTTCGTATTTTTCACTCTTTACCTTTCCTCTCCCCAGTTTAATATCCCTAAAATTCCCTTGAGAAATGGAAAGGAGTATGAACATGTGATGAAGTATACTTGCACATAGGACAGAAAATCTGATAGCCAATTTATCTGCTTTGGTACGATCATTTATAATATTCCATTATTGCTATCTAATGTAGGAATTTCATGAGGTGAGTAAAAAAGCAGCTATTAAGATTCATTTTCACCACAGTGACGTGCAATGAAGATGCCTCAAGTTCTACATGTGATTGTTTGAATACCATCCTAAATCCAACCTCAGTTTTGGAGATAATTAGGCAAGCCATTTATTTCTCTGGTAAGTACACTCTACTGAGTTAAAGAAAAAATTGCAAAGTGAAGTCACTAATAAAATTGTATTTCTGCCCTTTACCTGACCTAAAAGTTGACTTAGAATCATAGAATCATAAAATAACCAGGTTGGAAGAGACCCACCAGATCATCGAGTTCAACCATTCCTATCAAACACTAAACCATGCCCCACAGCACCTCGTCCACCCGTGCCTTAAACACCTCCAGGGAAGGTGACTCAACCACCTCCCTGGGCAGCCTGTTCCAGTGCCCAATGACCCTTTCTGTGAAGAATTTTTTCCTGATGTCCAGCCTAAACCTCCCCTGGTGGAGCTTGAGGCCATTCCCTCTTGTCCTGTCCCCTGTCACTTGGGAGAAGAGGCCAGCACCCTCCTCTCTACAACCTCCTTTCAGGTAGTTATAGAGCGCAATGAGGTTCCACCTCTCCTTGCACTCATATGATCATCAGGCCTCCTGATCCAGCTGTGAACTAACTTTTTTTTCTTTTATGCTATAATTGGTTTTCAGTTAGATCAGCAGTTTGATTCACGTAACGATAGGATGCCAAAAGCCAATGCCAATACAAAGATTGAGATGAAAATATGTAGTTGAGCATGGAGTGAAGGATTTTGTTACTCCTTTGGGCACCATCATGACCTGAGTGTTCAATCTAAACACGTAATAATGCAGGTTAGGCACAAACACACACAGAGTCCCTTTTGTGTCCATACTCACTCACTGAATAATAGCTTTGATACCCTCTCATACAAGACAGTAACAGACATGCCTTTTGGGGAACCACAAAGCAAAGTAGCAGATTTTAAAGCCACAAGGGAAATTCCTCACAGCAGCATTCTGCCTGCAATTAAATTGTAAAATCCCCTATGCTTTTGGAAGCTGAGCTCTTTCCTGCAGAAAAATCATGGAATGCTGTGTCCCAACCCTAACACTGAAAATGAAGAGTCAAAATCACAAGTGTAAACCTGTATTTTGAGCACTGGAAAATGGAAGGCCTCTTCTACTTGCAAATTTTTCCTCCAACAAGGGGGCATAATGAAAGCAGCTCTTTAGCAGTATAACACACTACTATGGTCCCTATCTATTCTCTACCAATCATAAATTCAGTAAAGACACTATATGTAAGACAAAGACTTTTACAACTCTTTTTTTTAGTTATATCCTACAACCTAATTCTTCCAAGACTGTCTATTTTCATTTTGTAAGTGACATTTAAAGCAATTCTTCATAAACGCCTGAGAATTGGATTCCTTGCTTCTTGAATCGAATAAAGTATGTGCACAGCCTGTCAGCAGGTCACATATATCCTGCCAACCTACATCTAATAGATTTTTCACTTTTCATCACTGGATTTCAAGACAGTATGTAGTCTGCCAAATTTACTAAAAAGCTTACTACAGTATCACACTTTCAAAATGTGCAATCTGTCAAAGCCACAGCTCAAAATGTCTGCTACGATGAGAGTCTTTGAAAAATCTGCTACGGTGTTGGCATTCATTCAGAAAATAATGAGTATATCAATAGAGAAGGAGGGGAAAGGAAAAGTTTTTGGGGATAGGGGGGAGAAGATGTAGAATCCTAGATGTAATTTGCTAGAACCTGAAGAAACTACAGGAATTCTTTATGCAAGTGTGATCCAGTTTCATACAAATTCCTCCAGGATGGCAGCATGTTAATAGATAAATAGTCTGAGTGCTACATTTAATAACACTGATGAAAAGATAATTTATCACAGATCTGACCACACCTGTACACAGCAAACCACAATATTGATTCAAACCCTGAATACATTTAGCAAAAAGTAGAAGACAGCAAAATTGCTTGCACTGCTATTGAACATTGTGAGATGCTGCATATGAAGAACATCAGAAGAGACAGGTGGAGAGAGTAGTGATGCTTAATTTATTAACTGAAATATGAAGCAAACTGAAGCAATTTCAGGAGACTTAAGTAAAGACAAACTTCAGTTTTTTAAAAAAAGACAATAACAATAGCAACAAAATATCCAAGGACTGTGAAATGCAACCTGAGAATTCTCTTTGTTTTCCTGTTTTCCTTCACCCTGTGTTTTTAGAAAATACATGCTCACACTCAAAGAACATAAAAAGAGGCAAAAAGAGGGGAAGAAAGACCATTTGGAAAACAAGAAAATATGTGTGTATTAAAAACAAGTAAACATGTACCTACTTTAAAAACTGACAATACAGGAAAATTTTCATGAACGTAAGGCTAAGCCACTGAAAGGACTGCAGTAGAATTCTGAATTCAAAGCACTACAGAAGAGCTGCTTTACTCTATGCCATGTATCTCTGAAAAAAAGTTACAGAAAATTCCTTTCATACAGCAAGCAAATGCATCCTTAACACCAGAGCATTAACGCATCTGAATTCGATCACTTCTAGAAACAAGCAAGGAAATCAATAACAAGAATATGGAACAACAACAGGAACAAAAAAAGAAAAAACACAAAAACACCAACAAAAAGTACACACACACACAAAAAAAAAACCCACAAAGAAAATCCTCCACCTTGGAGAAAGCTGCAACCAAGAAGGCTGCTGACCTGATTGGCTGATAGAAGCCAATCGAGCAGGCTTATAATGGGCAAGAGACAACCAGGATGAACAATGAACAGGGCTTGTGAAATAACTTGTGTTGCCAATTTGCATTTCCTCTTTTAAAAAGTTCAATACATATTTTCTACCCCAGTAAAATCTGTATTCATTGTTTATTTTAAGAGCTTTATTTCTTATCTAAGAGTATCACAGAAAATCTCATCCAGGATATACTAAACCAACTCTTGAAAGTGATTTTTACTGAATTCATGTTTATCTTCAAGCTTTTTCTAATTTAGAGTGCTTCAAAACTTTTTTTTCACACAAAAGGAGAAAAAAATAAGGAATCATTGAAGTTATGGTTTTATGTCCCTAACAGCACTACCAAGTCCTGGGCAAAAAAAGACCATCAACACCAGCAGCCTTGATGATCCAGCCCGCACCCTGATTCCAGGTTTATATATTGTTTTATGTTACATTTCTTTGATTGCATCACACAGCAAAACCTAGAAACTTCACATTGCAATTAAGATGCCATGGTCTCAAATTTTCTTCTTGCAGGTATCAAAAGGGCAGAATAGTTCAAAAATAAGTCAAACCTGCAAAGACTCAAGCACCTTTTGTGTCTGAAAAATGTCAGCAGCTTTTGTTGACTTTATTAAGTCAAGAGTGTTTCAAAGTTTTCAGATCTATGCTCAGCAGCTGGAACTTTTAAAGCATATGTCTACATCAAATGTTTCAGGTTTGACCAGGACTGAGCTTTGAAAAGGAATTTCCTAATCTTCTCCACTTACCAGACTTTGATTCACAGTACATAGCAGTCTCAGTGTCTGGACTCTGCCTTCAGATAAAATGGGGTTTGTCTGGAATGTTTTTTGAGATCTCATAAGCTTCCATACTGATGGGATCAACTGTGCTCCATCACAGTCTTTCCCACTCTTCAATGGTTAGTTCTTATTTGAGTTTTTCTACTTGTCTAAAAAGGGAGTTTTCAATACATGGTAAGAGGGTCATCACGTATGTAGATGCTGTTTGCAAGACAACCTCTCTGTGTTTTATCTTTCAAACTGTAGAGAGGAAGGTGCAACTTGAAGATCAACTGTTATCTTGGAATGTGGATCATAAAAAAAGAAAAAAAGAAGAAAACAATGAAAAACTAAGAAAAACAGACAGAAGGCGTGTTCTTTGGAAGACAAAGCCCACATCAAGCTTCAAGGAATTCTGAGCTTGCCAGAGCACTGCAGACTGGGTCCACTTCTTTCCTTTAGCCCAACAGAGAAATCTCATACAAATCAGTTTTTGATGATATGTAAGAGATTAGAGGAGAAAAACACACAGTTTAGATTATAAAATTACTCCTCTAAAGCGATCTTTTGTTCCTCTGGCTAACCTCTACTTTTAGTAAAACTATTTGGTTGCATACTCTGGAAGGAGAGAAATGTAGCTGAGCTGGCCCAGTTCCATAATAAGGAGTTGACAGAAGTGGGATTGTATCTGGATCTCAGTCTGGGAGGGACAGAAGTGCTTTTGTTGTGTTGCAGTGGAATACTGCAGGAGAGTTAAATAGCAGACAGAATCCAACTACGGAGAAGTGATAACACTACATAGGCTAAAACCTGTATGATGCACAAAGACATACATACACACCATGGAGATTAACACTTTCCAATTTTAGGTACCTTATTTAACTAGTTACTCTCTCTCTTACAGCCAATAGGAATAGAAAAGTGGCTTTGTCTAAGGAGTGAAAAAGAGATTCCTTCTCTAGACTCCCCTGGAACTAACTCCTTCTTGCTCATTTCCCTTACTGACTATAGAAGGAAAGTTCAGAGAACAGCCAGCTACCTTAAACACTGACAAATTTGCTGGTGTAAATACCCACCAGTGTGCATTTCCCAGCCTCATAGATACTGAGGATTTCCAAGACAAGGAGTCTGTTTTATAACTATCTAAAGCAACCATTCCCCTGCTGGCTTGTCAGATAAGTCAGTCCTATAACGTTTTATAGAACTGACAGTTGTTTTGAAAGTTAGGAGAAACCCAAAAGTGAGGAGACTGAAGGCTTTTAGGAATGCCATTTTATTTCTTCTTTCTCTTCCTAAAAGACAGACGGTACATAGTTTCTTGAGGAAAAATACTTTTAAGTGATAAAAACCTTTTGAATTCTTTAGTTGCAACAGCCCCAGCCACAGACTTGTACACAGTTATAAGAGAATGGTAAATACAGTACGA
The DNA here is from genome assembly GCF_032191515.1 of Phaenicophaeus curvirostris. Taxonomy (NCBI): domain Eukaryota; kingdom Metazoa; phylum Chordata; class Aves; order Cuculiformes; family Cuculidae; genus Phaenicophaeus; species Phaenicophaeus curvirostris. The sequence continues at coordinate 20,715,352 of NC_091392.1, forward strand.
TAGTAATTCAGAAGTCAGTTGAGATAATGTGAATGTTATTTAAGTGCCCACAAACAAACTGATCTTCCCTATATTTTTTGAGGATTTAAGATTCAGGATTCACAGGCAGTGATTATAAGAAGTGATATAATAAAAAGTTCTTTTGCAATGTTCATTCAGCTTTAATGGAAAACCCACTTCCAAACTTTTCTAAAGAGGCATGTTACTGCACAACCTTACATTATGTAACTTCATGTAATACTAGCACGTAGTAGGAACTCCCAATAATCTGAAGTTCAGCTTCTCCACAGAAAAGACTTACAAGTACTCAGATAATCATTTCACAATGAGGATCCTAAGTATACGCTAACAACAAAACCAGCTTCAAAAAGATTGCACTTTAGAGACTGAATAAAATATCTAGTCTTATACAACCTATCAAGTCATGTGCTTAAAATAAGAGCTCTTTAAACTCTTTATGCAATGCTTATAGTAAGAAATTACATTCTGGTACATGCCGAAAAGATTCTAAGATACTAATATGGCTTACTGCATGCATTCACAATTATCTTCTGCATTTCTTAAATATGTATTTATCTATTAGACCAAAACAAATTCTTCTTAGCTGAATCAGCTTCATACATTATGAGGAGTATATTAGACAAATTATCCTGTTTCTTCAGCCAAATCTGTGCAGTAAGCAGTAATGGTGTAAGTATGATAACAGAGAAAGCCCGCTTCTAATTAACTGCACCTCGTTCTCTGAAAAAAATAATTTTAACTAAGGATTTTATTTCTTCAAAGCAGGAGAATTTCATGGAAGCATTGGGAATGAAGACAGCGAGATAGACCAAAACAGTCCTTGTCAGATCCAGCTCATTTCCCTGGAGTGCCCAAGAGATGAGCCAAGACTCTATCAGGTGGAAAATTCAGGCCATGCACACATTGTGTTATGTACTTAGAGGTATAGTATACATCAACCTCAAGTGAAGACCACATAATTATTAAATACGTGCAGTAGATATTGCACTAGTGTATTTGCCTACGTTTACCAAGTGCAAGCACCTTGAAATCAGGTTTGAAACCTAACTTCCAAAATTCAAAAGGAAAGTAAAAATACCATTTACCCTATCTGATGCCCATGAGCAGCCTCTGAAGTAAAATTCTATTTGTCAGTATAAACAATTTTTAACTGCTTCCTCTTTTACTTGTGCATGCAACCACAAAGCTCATCGTATATTGCCCCATATTGAAACAAGCCTCTTGGTATGTAATCATAGCTCATTTCATTTATCATAATATCTATTGACACAAGGTTTTGTGCACTGGATCCATCGGGCATCCTTGTGTCCCTGCTCACATCCAGGGCTCAGCACCGGCAGTCACAGTAAACACCCACACACAGCAAGCAACCAGGTGGCAGCTCCCGGTCACACTTCCCTGGAGCTAACCCTGCGGGATGGGAAACGACACCTTTCCCCAGATCCCAACAAACGCTAGAAGCAACAACTTCCTTCCCAACCCACAAGCCTCACCACTAGCACTACTAGCCAGATTTACAATATTTTCCCTTCAGGGGACTTTTAGCATTAAATGTGCCAGGAATTTGATTAAAGTGTAACATTGACTTAACAGCTCAAGTCTCTGATGCTTTTCCCCAGGAAAAACCGGCAGGATTGATTCCAAGCTCATCTTCACATTACACAACACCACGGCGCTTCCTACACACAGCACTGACTTATGAGGATGCTTTAAGCTTGCATTACTCTTCCCACTTGAACAAGATGCTGGTTTCAGCATCTGCTAATATTACCAAAGTATTTTGACGATTCAGTGTGGCGGTCGACTCACAACTTACTTTGCACTATTGAATTCAATGCAAATTGCCAGAGAAGGCAAATATCTTTTGAATGTGAGCTTCAAATTGGAAGAAAAGGTTTCCTTCTGGGAAATGTTTAAGTTAGGAAAAAGCCTATTTGATTATTTTTTTTATGAATATGTTGTTTATAAACATACCCATTGTGAAGGTGCCATGAAGGTCGTCGGATCACTTAGGTTCAGGCGTTGGGATTGGTGAGGGTTGCTCAGGAGACTCTGACAGGGAGGATCTTGCAGCCAGCACCTGTCCCACCTCAGTAAGGAGCCAGGCAGCCAGGGAAAGCCCCAGGCCTAGGCATCAGGCTCCTACCTTGAGATGGGGACAGGGTGAGGCCAGGCCATGAGTGGGCTCAGCTTGGCAGAGCCCGTGAGAAGCTGCAGACCAGCCCCCTCACTGTGGTGTCACTGGGGCAGAGGCTGATGGCCCCAGGTGGCATGGAATGGGCTCCTGGGCTATAGGCAGGGCACAGGAAGTCCTGGGGGGTTAAAATGAAGCCCTGGGCTATGGGCAGGGCAGTGTATGTATATATTTGATCCCAAGAGGAATCATCCCTTCTAGACTACACAGCACCTCAAACTCCTTTAAGAAAGTTCATCCCAAAATTTCTGCTGGTCCCACATATCTGGCTGCCCAGAATTGTGTAAATATCAGATAACAGCAACTACAGACTTTTAAAGTACGGAAAAGAAACACATAATACATCAAAACTGGAAGCACTGTGTAGGAACCTGAATTTCGCATGGAAAAACAACATACCCAGATTTGGAGTGATATACACGCACACATAACTGATTCAACAGACCCGTTTTTTAAATACGCATAAATCTTCCACACAGTGTCAACATTTGTTCTCCCAGGGTGCCTCAGAAACCATGCAGTTCCCCTTAAATAAAAAAAATATAGAAAAAAGTGATCTACTGATGGAGAATTGAGCTTTTTTTTTTAATCTCTGATTTTAAACGAAGTAAGTCATTCAGAGTAAGTTTTTTGTAGACCGAGTATTTAAGTATTGCCAAGTCCAAAGGCATTCATCAGAAACCTTCCAACTTACAGGTTAAACTTGTGAATTAACATAAGGTTTAGTTGTTTCACTGAGATTCCTGATTTTCCTTTCCCACGTCTAGTGCAGTTATTATCTCATTACTGTTTCACGTAACTTAAAATGGGAAATAAGAAGGTGCCTTCTGCTTCCCAAAATTAGCTTCTTCCCAAGCCCCACATCCACCTTTGGGTTCCCCAGCATGCTCTCTCTTCTTCCTATAGAGTTAGTTGCACTTGTCAAGGATGGGGCTGCCCCATGCACCTCTACTAGCCCTGGGATTGAAGTGTCAGACAGTACCATTCTTCAGGCCTTCCTGCTCCTCCTGCCCAGGGAGATCTTGTATGTCTGAAAGAATTCTCCATTCTCACTTTTCATACCTAAAAATTTAAGAAAAGGGAAACAAGAAAAAAGGAAGTAACAACAGCTTAATTTGACCTTATTTTTTGCATGAGAAGATGGGAGCTAACTTTCCCCAGGTTTTGGACCCTTTCTGTTAACTTCTCTGTTCTCCTCAGAGAAACAAGCAATTCCTCTATTTCCTTCTATTCAAAAGACTCTTTTTAAGGGGTGACAGAAAGCAGAAGACTCCTCTTTACTCAATCATTATCCTCCTGAAGCCAGGAAAGTGCAGGAAGCAGCTAGTTCTTGGGACTTTTCACTCCAAAATGACAGGCTCAAATAGAGCAGAGGGGTAGAGGTCAAAAGCTCATTGCAGTAAAAATACGAAAGCCAGTAGTAATGCTAATTCTCTGTAAAGTGTGCACTACAAGGAGGTCTCAGAACCTCTGGGCACACAGACATAAAATTAATAGTCTGATAATTTTACAGGTAAAAAGTTAAGTGACCATATTTTTAGTCTGTGTTGTCTTTGGCTTTTTATACTCAGTTCTGTTGAATAACAGCAGTCTCCTGCCCATCAAAGCTTCATTTGCAAGAGCAATATGCATCTATGAAATGTTCCATGAACTTTCAGAAACATTTATCGAGTCTTGTAGGAGTACAGACTTGAACCATTAAGATTATATAAAAGGGGGCTTGTGGGGCTTGAACCTCAGCAACACTGTACTACAAACATCTGAAGAAAGAATAAAGCTGTTTTTAATTACTGAAAATACTGAAGGAAGTTTCCTAGTATTAGCTTTTGCCTAGTACACTAGAAAGACTGCTGTGATGGAAGACAGTATTTCCTCAACTAAGACACGTTTTGTGGTCTCCCCACACTGAGTCCTCATTGTCTATCCTTGACAAACCCCATGCAATGACAGGAAAATTGAACTCTGCCATCAATTAACATTCAGAACAGATGATCATTATTAATACAGTAGAAGACAGGAAGATATTACCATCTCTATAAAACCCAGACCATGAACTGTAAACTAAGAAACAGATACAAAATGCACAAAGAATAGGAAGCAACCCCCCGTCACTAACAGTCATGTATTTTAAGCCAGCAAGGTGAATCCCCACTTGACAGTTATTCCTAAATTGCCATTTGCAGAAAACATGTTTCAAAGTAGTGACAATGTCACATTGCCATCCACAAATCTGGCCATTCATAACTGCAGTAAATCTCCGGTCAAATGCATCTCCAAGCATTTTCAGTTAACTAGGACTGTACATGCCAACAACATGTATATTCACAACAATAATATGAAAAATACGCATGTATTTTTGCTTTAGAATTACGTCTACTGCTTAAATGTAAAAAGAAGAAGTTCCATTATAAATATAAGCAGACACAGAGCATCTGTTTGATTTTATCAAATATTTTTCTCTCTTTACTCAAAAACATGAAAGTCATCCACTTTAGCCAATACATCATCTCTAGTCAAAATGTTCCAACAAATTCAAATATTTCTGAAAGAAACAGGCACACAGGTTCTCTTTTAGCAACATTTACGTACACCAGAGCTGAATCTGTGGAAATTTACTCTACAGTTCATCTGAAAGCATTTGGACAATTAATTGCCAAGATGTTCCACATAATAGGGTCATTTAATTTCATTCATTCTTCTAAGTTCAATACATGTGAAATAACCCATAATCTTACATTCTTACTGACCACTGGAATGACTTCATAAAACGTCTACAATATAAACAGAATAAAAGACTAAGCATATATTGATGCTATATTAAAGGAGAAGGAAAAAGTGCACTTTGAAACGTTTCTTTTTAGATATTCTGGCCTAGCAGTCCTTTAACTCATAAATAAGTGGATTTACTCTTTTGTAGACTTCATTCTTTCCTTCAAAAATGGAATAATTCATCATCGTCGTCAAAAGCACAATATTCATTGGCTATGAGTGTCTTTCTGCAGGGACATATCAACTTTAAAAAAAAAAATGCCATGCAAACAGTCCAGTAAAATCCCAAAATCAGACATAAAAGTATAACACCAGTTTTGGTTGAATCAGTGTTGGGTTTGATTTTTGACTCTTCCTTAATTTGACTCTTCAGTCAAAATTTGACTCTTCAGTCAAAATTGAATTTTGACTCTTCCTTAATACATAATCAAAGTTGGAAATATTATGAAAATATTTGATGCATTCATGGAAACCAACAGGTCTTGGAAACATGGAAGTAGTGTACCTTTGTGTTCATGGTTTAAATATTCCTTGGAGGCGATTTGCAAGCCCTGTAACTGATATGAGGAAAATATATTTAAAAAGTTTGAACCAGTGTTTCAAGTTTCCAAGCCTTTTACATTTCTTCTCTGTTTCTAGTATAGCTGTTAGATTCCTAGCAGTCATTTAGCACAGGTCTAGAAACTAAAATTACCTAGCAAGAATAAGGAAACCTTTCTAAACAAACTATAATGTGTGGGGGAAAGGAATAGAGAGAATAATGGGGGGAAATGGGCATTAGAGCATTCAATTTTCCCCATACTGAAAAAGAAAATGTGACTGTCTGGAATCCAGCACCTCCAGAAGTTATGAATGAGACATACATGGCATCAGCTACGGTTAAAAGCTCCATTTTATCCTTGGCAGTTTGACAAATGTTACAAAATTGACTGTGCTCTTACATTAAATTTAAGGAGCAACAAGTTACTGATTGAGGTACTGAGAAACAGTTAAAGACAGACAGTAATGACAGGGCAAGTGCAGGAACAAAATTGTGAACTGAAAGTACAGTATTTCATACATACTGTCACCCAGTTCTCTCCTTACATTGAAAGACAGGATATTTTTGATCCTTCCTCTTCAGAGCTGTAACACAGATGGGCTAATGTAACTTCTAGAACAAAGAAATTATAAAATTAGATAAAAGCTGAATACAAACAAAAGATACAGTTGGTTCAAAATTTTTTATCAATCTCCTTGTAACAGATCAGGGAAATGCTTCAGCAGAAATGCACTATTTTTCTGAGAACAGTATCAGTGAGACAAGTCCTTGGACCATTTACTCAAATCCTGAAAGATGCTGAAATAAAAATCCCTGATATGCATTCAGTATATTGCACAGAAATTGGCTACAGGCAACAAGATAAAAAAAATTAAACAAACACAATTAAAAAGAAGACAGAAATCAGGCTTACTCTTACTGCCAGTAACATGACCTACTGCTCTTTCTGAATCACTCTTTGATGCTTCAGAAGTTAAACTCCTTCCCAAGTGTGTATGCTCAGTTGGTCTGCTGGAGTATTCCCAAATCACTGCATAGAGCTACTTGCCCAAGTCTTTCTAGCCCCATTAGTAACAACAGACTCCTCTGCTTATGAAGATGGAGCCAGCACTTTTCAAATGCTCAGTGAACACTGTTGCTCTTTCCCCATGACCACCTCAATGTTTCTTCTTCCTTTCCTCCTGGGATATTTGAGGTCCCACAGTCAATCCATCTGCCTTGGTGAAGGCGCTGTTATGGCTCATGTAGACAGAAATCTTTGACTACAATGATTGCAATTCACTGTACACTACATTGTTTTAGTTGCTGTGAAACACAAATGGAGAGCTCTTATTTGCTCTAAATGTGATAAAGAATAACTAAAGTCATCAGTGCTTCACATGTTGAAGCTACATAATTTTAACAAAGCAGGCTGAGGATGGCAATGTCATGGGAAAAATTGATTGCACGGTTTCTCTGGCAATTTAAAGATACAAGTGAATCCACTTGTTACTTTCAACACTCCTCAAAACTCTACCAACTGTGCAAACAATATGTCTAATGGCACTAGAGTAGCAGAGCCTGCATGAAATTAGATATGTGCTCTGAATAAGAATAACGTTGGAATGCCTGTAACAAAAACTCCTCTGAAACTACAATATGATGTGAAGTATGATATGGCCCCTGCTATATTCAGTGGAATCAGAGCACCCATGAACCCAGATCCACAACAGCATCATCTCCAAGGAACTTGAATCCAGTTCAAGTTTTGCAAGAAGTCACGACCTACAAGCTAAATCAAAACTGAATATCCAGAAACATTCATCCTGACCTCATGATATATTGTTACATTAGAGGTAATTGTTCATGTAATTAGAGTTCATATACATAAATTAAGATAACAGGATGAAGAGCAACATTTACTTCAAGCAGGAATGTGACTTGGATTACATTTCTCTGTGGAAATGTATACATCATGCATTGCTGCAAATGGAATATTTAAGGCATAAATAGAGCACACATTTAGTCTGATAAGACACAGGTGGGAACATCTTCATTCCCCAGGGCAGGGAAACTGTTGAGTACTAAAAAGGTAAATTCCAGACTGTATATATCTTGGAGCACTACATAAAAATATGGAGAAGAAATGATGAGGAAAATATTCACAGTACTGAGTACAAAATACAGGATCCCATCTATCTCAAAATTAGAGAAAACTTCCTCCAGTACAACATGCGTGCTATATGAAACTGCATGGATAATCCAACTTTCCTGGAATCTGCATCATTCCCAAAATCAAACAGAAAAGAGCAAGTCGGCTACCCATGAAAGTGGAGCATGATATTGGAACACCCTAAGGGTTAAAATTCAGTCCCCTCCATATTAGAGAAGCAGCAATGCTTACTTGAAGCCCTGCATCCTAAAGAGTTTGTAATGAGATGGCACATGCTGCCAGCTGTGGCTCAGAAATCCACTTTAACCCTCATAGTTTGGCAACTGTTGAATGACCTGTGGTCTTACTGCACCCCAAAAAGGAAAACTGTATGCAAGGCATTTCTCAGATGCTTTGCTTCCTTTAAAGATTGTCCTCAAAACCAAGCCTGAGACTACAATGAAGCAAGCAGCACACCCCACTTCTACTATGGAAACCATTATTCCTAATAGGACAGAATTTGTGCTTTGTAAGTCTGGAAGAAGAGTCCAGGGAGGAGCTTAACCGTATAGACTCATTGTCCACCTGCTTTAGAAGAACCTGAGGTTCTGCCATTCCTTTCCAGAACAGTTGATTTTGTGTAGAACAATTACAGGGTAAAATTGCAGTATCAGCCGGGGTATCTATAGCCTATTGGCTGTGCCCGTTGGAGAGGAATAGCTTAATCACCTTTGAGCAGCAGTGGGAATGCAACCTAATCACAAGCAATGACAAACCATCTTGATAAAGCCACTAAGCCCAGAGAACAACTACAGCACTAGAAATGGAAAACAAGGTGCTGTGTAGTGACAGCTGATGGCAGACACGCTAATCATGGCATGTTTCCTAGCCAAGTAACACAGATCTCTTGGAAAAAGAAAAGACTGAGAAAATCAATAAACTACCTCATTGTCCCCTCCATGCTGGGAGGCTCCATGTCAGATGGCAAAACTCTCAAGGTCACAGTTAGAGTTAGTCTTCGTTAGGCAATGCCAGGGAATGTTACACTGCTATCAGATGATGCAGGGAGGACCCAGGGAACGACAGGCCTGTCAGTCTGACCTCAGTGCCAGGGAAAGTCATGAAGCAGGTGATCTTGAGTGCTATCATGAAGCACATGCAAGAGAACCGGGTGATCAGGCCCAGTCAACATGGGTTCACAAAAGGCAGATCTTGCCAAACTAACCTGATCGCCTTCTATGACAAAGTGACTCGGCTGCTGGATGAGGGAAAGGATGTGGATGTGGTCTTCCTGGACTTCAGTATAGCCTTTGACACAGTTTCTCACAGCATTCTGCTTCAGAAACTGTCAGCCTCTGGCCTGGACAGGCGCACACTCTCCTGGGTGGAAAACTGGTTGGATGGCCGGGCCCAGAGAGTGGTGGGAAATGGTGTGAAATCCAGCTGGAGGCCAGTGACAAGTGGGGTTCCCCAGGGCTCAGTGCTGGGTCCAGCCCTGTTCAATGTCTTTATCAATGACCTGGATGAAGGCATCGAGTGCACCCTTAGCAAGTTTGCAGGTGACACTAAGCTGTGTGGAAGTGTTGATCTGCTGGAGGGTAGGGAGGCTCTGCAAAGGGATCTGAACAGGCAGGATCACTGGGCAGAGTCCAAGGGCATGAGGTTTAACAAGGCCAAATGCCGGGTCCTGCACTTGGGGCACAACAACCCTGTGCAGTGCTACAGACTAGGAGAAGTCTGTCTAGAAAGCTGCCTGGAGGAGAGGGACCTGGGGGTGTTGGTTGACAGCCGACTGAATATGAGCCAGCAGTGTACCCAGGTGGCCAAGAAGGCCAATGGCATCTTGGCTTGTATCAGAAACGGCGTGACCAGCAGGTCCAGGGAGGTTATTCTCCCTCTGTACTCGGCACTGGTGAGACCGCTCCTTGAATCCTGTGTTCAGTTCTGAGCCCCTCACCACAAGAAGGATGTTGAGGCTCTGGAGCGAGTCCAGAGAAGAGCAACAAAGCTGGTGAAGGGGCTGGAGAACAGGCCTTATGAGGAACGGCTGAGAGAGCTGGGGTTGTTTAGCCTGGAGAAGAGGAGGCTGAGGGGAGACCTCATTGCTCTCTACAACTACCTGAAAGGAGGTTGCTGAGAGGAGGGTGATGGCCTCTTCTCCCAAGTGACAGGGGACAGGACAAGAGGGAATGGCCTCAAGCTCCGCCAGGGGAGGTTCAGACTAGACATCAGAAAAAAAAATTTCACAGAAAGGGTCATTGGGCACTGGAACAGGCTGCCCAGGGAGGTGGTTGATTCAGCTTCCCTAGCGGTGTTTAAGGCACAGGTGGACGAGGTGCTAAGGGACATGGTTTAGTGTTTGATGGGAATGGTTGGACTCGATGATCCGGTGTGTCTCTTCCAACCTGGTTATTCTATTATTCTATGATTCTATGACTATTGATCTCTAGATGCAGTGAAAGCTGTGCCTTATTTAAAGAGAATCCACGGAGATTTAAGAACCCCAGTAGGACTGACAGAAGTTTCAAAACTTCAGAGAAAATTCTGACATGTTTATACCTAGTCAGAGAGCTAAGAAAGCCAGGATTCATGTTGTTCTACATATGCAGCTAGGTGCTGTCATTGGAGTGCAAATCTGGAAGAATGTAGGTCCCTAGTTTTCCATTAAAAAATCCAAGTTCCACAAAGAGGTATCTCTGAGAAGGCACACTTTTGGATCTGGCAATAAACATTTCTTCTCAAAGTAAAACAGAAATCGTGAGGTTCTATCCATGGCTAAAAATACCACTATTTCCAAGAATATGCTCCTGAAAGAAATGAAAACAACTGTGATCATTCACAGGGAAAAGCATTAGTAGGCTAATTATGGTTTTTCTTTCCATTGAGGAATATATTTGATGATATTTGGGCTGAATTTTGAAATGCTTATCACGCTTCCCCAAATATGAGAATCATATTTGCCCATGCTGTGCATTGGAACTCTGTTTGAAAAAGAGAGGCAAGAAATATTTATCAGATTGAATTCATAATATGGGCATGTTGTTCCAAAACCTGCAAGGAGGACAAAGATGTTATTCTGAAATTAAATTCAGTACTCTAATCAGCAAGCCACTTAAAATTATGTGTAAAAATAACTGTTTTTTCAGTCCTATCCTGCCTTTTCATTTGTTTAAAAGCAAGTAAGTATCCTCTTTTACAATGCCTGCATTTTTAAACTAAGACTGAGTTTTAAATATTTAAACAACAGCTGAATAACATTGATATGAGCTGATGTGGAGGAATATTCTCATTTGGGAACTGCCATCATTGTGTCAATAATAGTTTAAAACACTGGAGAACTTGTCTTGCAAGTCATAAATCTTTAAACAACTTATGAACAGTTTGTTATACAATATTTCATATGGAAAATTACATTCCCATGTCAGAACCACACAAGACAGGCTTACCACCTCATGGAAACTATCTCTACATAACCAAGTTACCATTGTTTAGTAACAGCCTCATAAGCTAGAGGTTCATTTGTAAGAGTCTAGAAGAGCCACTTCTTTTCATCACATCCTAGTTATGCCAGACTGACTTTATGACATGAAAAATATGTAGCAAGATTATGCAGCACAGCTGGACAGCTCTTCCAGGCTTTCAAAAAAAAAATACTGGTTAGAAGTTATTGTCAAACACACCTGTCCATTCCATTTGTTTATAAGTCAATGCACAATCAGTCTTTTCAAAGCTCTTACTTTGTAGAGCAACTTGAGATACAAGGCTGTTTTCAACAGCCGGGTTCTATTTCACATTAAGTTGATAAGCTGATAAAAGTAAAAGCATCTTTCCTTTAAGGAGGCCTTTAGCTATTAAAGCAATTAGCAAAGACAATACTTGGTCTGAATTTGCTCAAGATCACACACTAGGAAATAAACAACTGCAAGTCACATTCATGTGCAAATGTTCACATCAGCCTCTGTAGTTCTGAGCTTTATTCCTGCTTTCTTTTACTTTTCCCCAGTATAATTATTAATCATTCAAAACAGTAAATATTCATGCCAATTTTACTCCATCCTTCATCAGTCTGTGATGCGAAGGTGCTGCTGATATGCCTGCAGGACCTGCTAGGGCTGAACTTTAAAACAACTTGTTCACTCCTGTTTCGTTGCTACCAGAAGATTGTAATGGGCACTTGTGTGTGTTCCCTAAAGGCTTTCGTGAGTGCAGTCTAGCATCTTTCACAATGAGGTTTTACATCTTTCACTCTAGTCCTTCCAAGGTGAACATCTGTTCTAGTTTGAGCTAAAGCAGAATCAATTTTCTAACTTTTCAGCTAAGACTCTTCTAAGTAACTTCATTTTCTGAAAGTTAACATGTTTTTCAGACAGTCTCTTCATGTGATAACGCTTAATGTTTATTGTTAACACCAAAGCAACAAGGCAGAAAAGCCATTGCTTATACTTATTGCTGTAGAAACCAAGGTCATCCTCAAGCTGATGGAATGCCCTAAGTCAAAGTGGCAAAAAAGAGTCACACCTGCAGGGAGGAATGGGTAGAACTGGTGACCTAAAACTAACCAACACAGTATTCCATTCCATAGACAACATACTCCACACAAAACTGTGGGATTATAAGGGTCAAGCCCTCTTCTTTGATGGCTGACGTACAGTGAGGACTGTACATCTGTCTGGAGGACTTGTCTGTCTGTCTGCCCCAACGACATTCCATGCAGTCCTGAATCCAGTTCTTGAATGCAGTTCCCATCTGCCACTGAGTCCAGCCTGAGACTTTCCTCATCCCTGCCTTACAGCATTAGTGGTAATGTATAATTACCACTATATATTATATATTATATATTATATATTATAATTACCAGCGGAGGAGATATAGAGACAGATATAGAGAGATATAGAGACAGATATAGAGAGATATAGATATGTATGTATTTTATTCATTTATTATTATTATTATTAATATTTTCATTTTAATTATTGTTGCTTCATAAAAGCTGTGTTAGTTTTAGCTTCAAACCCACGTTTTCCCTTCCGTCATTTTCCCTTTCCCTTCTCCCTAGGGAGGGAGGGGGAGTGGGGTGTGTGAACCACAACTGCTCTGTGTTTAGCTACTGACCAGGCCAGCAGGCTAAACCTCAACATCTTTGAAGGAACCATTAAGGCAAGTATTTTGGCTTCTGTACTTGTAATACAAGAGGGGACAGATATGAAAAAATAAATAATGAGCACCTCTTCCCTATACCACACACTCTAGCAGTGTAGTGTTAAGAGTATTTGAAAGATACGGGATATTTGGAATTAAGATTATTTTTGAAGGATACAGGATCCTTCACCTTCTTAGGGGCAGTTAAAATCTTGCACCTCTCCAGCATACACGTGAGTGCTGTTCTTAATCTTTTCTATTAGAGTAGGTCCACTTTACATGAAATAGCCATCAGAGTAAAGAGAGAAAAACAGGCAAGACAAGGAAGTTCCTACCCCTTTTTCAACAAAAGATTTAGTATCCTATGCAATACTGAATATTGTTAAAAGGAGTACTTGAAAGGAATCCACCCTGGAGTAACACATACAGTAGTGGTTAGTGAAGTCTGTTTTGAGATATGGGTTTAAATTCCCTTGAATTGCAGGAGGACTGAACGTGGGTTTCTCACATCTTAAAAAAATCCATTCCAGAATGGCTCAGTAGGGAGAAGTAAGAAAAGAGTAATTTTTCTGTCTGGATGTTTAGTGAATAATTTATGTCACTTCTTCATGCTTTCACCACAAATTTGCAAAAATACAGTTGTCAACGCTTTTCCTTTTCTTTTGGACACAATGTTTTGGTGAGTTTAGGATTAAATGTGCTGATAGTTTTGACAACTGAGATAAAAACCTCAAAATATTTTTCCTGATTTCATTTGTAGTCTAAAAACGAGAGCACACAATGATTAGGTATCTCAAGTTTTACCTCTACAAAAAAAAGTATGGAGGCAAGGACACTGAATATATGCATCACAGAAGACTACCGCCTTGACTCCCTCCTCAGCTCTCCTTGCATCTCTGAAGTACCAAGGCTGCTCCTCCTTTACTGCCTCACAGATTGGGACACATGTTGCCAACTGCCTTTGCAAGGAAGACCCACTGACACAATCTGGCACCAATGTGTGTATTTGTCATGGCCCAAATCTGCTTCACTTTTATGCCAGAGTTAAAGGAGTACATTTTCAACCACCACAGCACTGGAGTGCAGAAGACACAGACTTTAGGGTTCATTCCTGGTCCCCAGCTCATAGTTCTGCTACAGGACTGAGGCAGAAACAGCTTCAAAGTGAGCTTAAAATGAAGGAAGCAGGCTCCAGAGATCCCATAATTTCCCATTCTGTAATTAAAGCCTGTCGTACCTATTAGCCCCATTCTAAACAGCTTTCATACGAAACAACTGGATGTTGTACAATATACATCACTGAAAAGACAATGAAAAGAGTAAGACTTTCAGAATGTATTTTATTAATGTGTAAAAATTTCTTCCTTCATCAATCAAAATATTACATTCTGCAATTTATTTTTCCTTCGCAGAGTGCTCCCTCCTAGGTGCCAAAGAGAAGGCAGTTCATGGTGGGTTGAAATTCAACCTTAGTATGGCAGGAGACAACAGTGTTTGTCATCATGCTGATCCAGATAAAATCTAGATTACTTTCCAGCATTCCTTTGCTCTCTTTGACTGAGGTTGGGCTCGGCAGGGAAGGATCTAACACCCGGATCCTACCACCATGTGCTGATACACTAGCCAGCTAGCAAGGAGTATATAACAGCTGGCTATTTACTCCTGCCTCTCAGCTCAGGGGACGATCAATGAAACAGCTTCAGAAACTCTTCTGCCCTCTTACAGCTCCTCCTGCTACGTTAGCGGTGCAGTGACAGCCTCCTCAGACTCACTGAATGTACTACAGCCAAGAGATACAGGGAAGTAGCCAATTTCTTTATCAGCTACTCAGTACCAGAATGAAGACAGGCACTGAACTGAGAATAAGAAATCTATTTTTTCTTACGCTTGTCCCCTCCAATGGCTATCAACCAGTCAGTGTTGAGGAGGAAACCATGAGATTTGAATATCTGTCAACTTTGATGGTATTTTTATCTTCTTGTATGTGTAGTTTTCTAGGATAATTAACAAAAATAATAAAAAGCTCCATCATTTATCTCCATATCAAGCACCCATATCAGACCTCAGAAGGGTTGTTCTACATGTTTTTAAGTGCGCATCACCTTACAGCCATCTGACTGCTAGCTATCTTTTCATTCTGTATAGAGGTCAGAGGTATATGCAGCCTTTGTATTCCCAAATGCAAGATTACCTCTAAAATCTTCCCATATTTCTTTTGTTCAGAACAGTGAAAAAAATAGACTGCAATAAGATTTACTACTTACCATGAGTATTACATACATTATGTGAAAGAAACAGGTCTAACCTGGATTTGTGACTTTCATAATTTTATTTCATTGTTCTGGTCTTGGCCAAATCCCCAAAACAACACAATTCGATTTCATACCACTCAAATGACTACCAGTATTTCATGATTAATATAAATGAACAATGTCTGAGGGAAAAAAATAAGACCAGATGAACATAAACCCAGAAAATTATTCATTCCTGGTGTAATTTCTGTGTCAATGGAAAATACACCAGGGATAAATTTGGCCCTGTGACGCAGAACTTCCAGGAAACATGAAGCTATTGTAACTAGAGATCTCTGCTGACGTTTGAACTGAGAAGCAAAACAGAAATGAGGCATATTCAGCATGGGCATAAAAGGAGTGAAGCCAGCCCTATTAATTACCCAACTGAAAGAAAATAAAAGCCGGGATCAAAATAACCTAACGTACCGAAAGGAAGGGATGAAAACATTAGGCAAGAACAGCATGATGACAGATTTGAGAAGCAGCACATAGTAAATAGGATGACTGAAATGGAAAAATAAAGTGTTTTCCCTAACATTCAGCACAGAAGACAAATCTTTGACTTCTGAGAAACAGTTCAGAGGGTGTTCAATGAACTACATCTCTCAATAAATTCCCTTTATGCTCATTAATAACCAAAGCAATAGAGCTTTTGCTAACACCATACTCATACATAAAATAGTGAAGAGATGGACTTTTGAGCTGATGAAATTAGGGTAAAGGTGATATGCTCCTGTGTAATTTGTACTATAATTTTCATCACTTCACAAGGGGCTTAAGCATCAGTTCCTCTCAGGAGATGCCCCACACTTTCAGTTTAATCTTGTATTACTGTAAAATATAGGTGTTAGTATAGGGTGCAGAAAAGCAAAAGTCAATATGCATTTTATTACAAATAGGCTCATCTTATTGGCACATTTTTTCCATAAATATGATACAAGGGTGTTAGAACCATTAACCCTGCTGTCCCTATCTTCTGCCCTGGGGGGGACTATGGGAAGATGTTTGACCTCCTTCCTTCCCTGCCTGCCCTGTCTGCCTGGGTTTGCTGCCTACAGAGGATGGGAGAATGGGGCCATCCACATCTTACTCCAACGTAGAGTTAGATACTGTCAGGACATGCACTTGGTGGTCAGAACTGCTTATGGAAATTATCCATTAATGTGCACGGGTTCTACTGAAAAGAGAAGATAATTCAGGTCAGAGAACAGTGGTGAAATTTTGATTGCAGTTATTTTTAAGAAACTGGAATAGTTTATTACAATATCTGAAGTTGTTCCTAAACCAAGTAACTTATTAATTGTTTCACCAACTATACTATAACCTCCTACATTCCATGCAAGCTGTGACAAGTCAAATCATAGATTATTTTTTTTTCTGATAGTTTATCAAAGGCAAGAAATGGCATCATTAAAAACTCAGGATAACAAGTTCTCCAAGAGCAGTGAGAAGCAATGTAAGTTCACTTCCAGTCATGTATTTCTTTTCCTGATAATTAACAATGAAAAAAGAACGGAAGAGTGAAGAAGGAAAATAGATCCAGATCGTGAAATGGACTCTCTCATCCCCATGATAAGCTAAGTTAGTTATTGGCTGAGAATTTACCCTTGTTAAAACATGAATCTGTGCTTTCTGGTGAAAGCTGAGTGCATGCAAATGGCCTCACCAAGCTGTGTCCCTACAAAACTACACCATGCAATCAAGAACACAGCCACTGTGTGAACTTCATAAACATCAATAAAATTTCCACAGAGAATCCCAAAGACTCAGCCTACATGAAATCTGACTTCTCCGTGTTCTCCAGGCAGAGTGGGACTAAGTCTTACCATCCTTGACAAGTGAGGTTTTTTCAGTAGTTTTTTTTAACAGTGTCATCAGAGGGAAGCAGCACATTGTGACAGCCCTGTATTAGCCTAATATTTACTAGGTTGCAGGTTTGGAATCTGAAATCATTAACAGCTTATTCATGCCTGTAAAAACTACTCCAAATAAACATATTTGAGGATGATTTTGGTAATTATGAACCTATGTCTTTAAAAATAATAAAATCACAGTTGCTCTGAGTTATTATATAGACTTGACTTCTCAGATAATAGTCTTCCTAAAGATAAAAAAAAACCAAAACAACAGAACAGATACATACAGAAAATCCTTTCTGTATTTTTTATCATGGAAATATTTCTATCTAAAATAATTAATAGTGTTCTTGCTTGGCTTTATTGCATGAATTTTCTATCTGATTGTCTGAACTATGAAAGACATTTCAATGTTTAATAAATAATGTTTGCCTCTTGGTTTTCCATTATCACATTAATATTATCCAATTTCTAAAATACCAATAAAAAAGGAAAAGAAGATATTAGTCTTCTCAGCCAATCCAAAATAGGACATCTTTGTCCAACAGGAAAGCATATGTTATTAGCTTGTTTAATTTGTTCTCTGTCTTATGTTTTGTAAGGAAGACTTGAGGTGTAACAGGCAGAAATTTAGTAAAAGACATTTTCAAAATAAAAGTAAATTATTTCCCTGTGACAACCACCCTGAAGAATATTACACAAAGGAGTTCACATAGTCCATCTATCCAGGCAAGGGTCGGTAGTAGGGATTCTCTTTACAAAGTACAGTAAAGTCAGAAGTTATGCATCCATCTTTATATGTCTAAAATGGTAAATAGCACTCTCAACACATTACAAGTGCATCAGTTTGCATAGCTGTCCCAAAGTGAAAAATTTGATGCAGATGATGCTAGTTGCTACTTCAATGACAGGAGCCAGTTTCTGTAACAAATTGATCCTGAAATCTATCTTCATGTAGGCTCAATATTACCAATAAGTTACTTGTGCAAATATGAACTATTAACTTCAGCAGCAAAGAATTTAAGGAGCATTGCCTTCTGAAGATTTCTATCATGGATATGACTAACTAACCAAAAAATAATGATCCTTACTATTTACTAATCCCTAAAGCCAGCAGCTGCCAAACATGGGAACTGGACAGGAAAACAGAGTCAGGTGGCTGGGTAAGAGATAGACATAAAGTGACAATTTTAGGACTAGAAGGAGTTAGTACAGGCACCTGTTTTTCATTCATTAGATGAACAGACACAGGAAAGGAATTTCCCATCACCTCCCTAGCCTTCCTTCTCGCATCTGTTTTCCCATGATCTAAGAAGAGAGCAGGAGAGGGAGGTTAGAAGAAAAGTTAAGCAGAAGAGAAAGACAAAAATATGTTTCTAATTTCTTCCCCCTGCTCCTTCTCATTCCTGACAGGCAATACCACAGTAATGGTAACAAAATGACAGCAGGTACAAAGGATCAAAGCAGGCTAGAAAGACCAAGTGGGAGGTGTCAAGGAGACATGGGGGTGACCAGACCCTTTATTACAGCTAGGCCCTGAGAAACTCCTTAGCAACCCAATCTGCATATGAACATAGACTTCCTCCTCATCAAAATGTTTGGATGTCTCTGACACATAAATATTCAAGTAAAGTATATCCTATTCCTTTATAAATATTTTACAGAGATTCTTCCACATTTGATTCTTGGCTTCCAAATTCCCAGAACAGGACAATATCACTAGCTTCCCCACTTCTACTTACTCCAGGAAATCCTTCAAGCATAGAGGTAACATCTCTGACTGGCCTTTCTAATTTTCCCTCCTTTTTTTTTATACATAATTGGGAATATTTTTCCCCACAGTGATATAACTTGCAGCTTTCCAAGCTTCCTATGTGCCTGTGGCCAGAGAAAATAGTCTTAAATGATTTGTGTCAAATTCTCAACAGAGAAAAACAGAATTTGATCTTTGCTTTTAATAGAGATGTAGTGTTACCACTATCTGTTTTGGATATAGGTTAGCCTGTTTATTGATAAGGACCTTAAGTAGTGCACTTCTGTGCCAGAGCTGGTTCAGGGTCCAGTGGTCTGATTTACTGTTGTAAATCACAGCAACATTGCTGCCTCTTTGTACACTCTCTTTCTCCCCATCCTCACTCCAACCCACTGTCATTGCTAAATATGTTCAAGGCATTTGGCATCTTGATGCAGATAAAACATGCTTTCCACCATGTCTTACCCACATCTTCAGCTCAATAATATTAAATTTCATAACTGGACTATGCTGATCACAGCTAAAGTAGAAGGAATCTAGAGGATTTGAGGAACTATTGCTCTGATTCTAAATAGCATTGTTCATGTCTCTATGAATCACCAGAATTTTGTCTGAGGTCTCCTTGCTCATATCAAGAATCTCTTGTCTGAGATTATAGCATACCTTTACAGCAGAAGATTAAAATGCAAGAGTCTGCCCTACACCATTTACATCACTGACATATAGCAAAGGTTTCTACAGAGCACTTACTAACTATTAATTCTGTATCTAGATATACCTGCTACGTTACTGTACAGGACATGTGCTTTGAGAGACAGGGTGCAGAGCAAGTAGAAGATAATGAAACAGTCACATTAAATTTAACAACAGAAGTGCCTCTTAATTATAAAGCAATATCCTTTATTTTCAACACGTTATCTGTATTAAAAATAACTATCAATCTGTGTATTCATTATACAAATAGTTCTGTGGCTGAAGCTACCCAAAGGACTATTTTTTTCTATATTTTAACTAATTTATTTTGCCTGCATCTAATATTCCTGGTGTATTATCTTGCCAACAGAAACATGGACACGTGTTCTATACAATTATGTTTGAATTGATAACCTTGTTAAGAAGCTAAGCAATATGTTAGCCCCACCTCCTATGGTTTTCTCATCTAACAAAATTTATACACACTAGTCACCTCACCAAGAAAAACATAAGGGAGAGAAATTGAGGGAGAAAATTCAAGGAAAATGTGATGAGAAAGAGTAGGCGTATTGGTAGAATACATTAAAAAATGAGGATTATTTTCCTTAGAAAGCAACTGAATAAGAGACTGAGATTAAAAAATACAAAGAACAAGACTAAGAGATTAATTTCCTCTGTGTCAAAGCACAAAAGCAGGAGTATACTTACTCAAAATAGAGTATTATCTCACATGCTATTTACTCAAACTCTGGAACTATATTTCCAGATGTCACAAGCATCAGAACAGTAGCAATGCAGAGAAGGAGATTGATTACATGTTCAGAGCTAGCAGAAGAAAATATGGAACAGAGATAACAGCATTTTGGAGGAGATAAATCTTCATGTTTCAGGGTGTACTGAAAAAGTGTCTTAACTTTTCTGAGTTATCTGAGCTTGCCACCTTCGTAGTAAGACTGAGTGGCAGATCAGGCCACCTAGCTAGACTGCCATGTTAGATTAACTACTAGACTAGTTTTCACCTGCATAGGAGAAATGTTGAGATTGAGCTAAACTGGTTTTTTACCATAAAAACACCAGCCAAAACCTCCAAATGTATTCACTTTTCCACTCCAATGTTAAACCTGAATACTACCTATACAGTGAGAGATTGCATTTTCCTTCTATTTTAATTACTGCAAAAGTTCTTTAAAGAGGAAAGTTGGAAGGACGAAAATAATTTGAAAGATGAAAACCCCGTGTAAACATATAGAAGGAAAATGCCTACTTTCACCTTCTGAACCTGGATTTGTGTTGGACTCATAACTTCTGTAGGAACCCAGGAAGAGCAAAGTATGCAAGATATGGGGCATAAAATGCAGTGCACTTCCTCTTAGAGCCATTTGTTCTGAGTGAATCAGCCTTGCATTATCATCACAAAGAGCTGGAGGGACATCTAGTGGACTTACTTACAAGCAGGAAGGTCTTTGTGCTGTGATATTACTGCAGTTCTCCACATCAGAGGTGTTGATGTTGATCTTTCCCCTAAATGAGCATATGAAATGCCAGAACAATACAAAAATCCATGCCATGCAAAACAGGCAGCCAGCCATAAAGCATATTGTCATCAACTCTAGCTCTGTAGCCCAGTTCTCACATCCAAACAGAGATAAAATTTAAAGCCAATCTACAGCTTACTTGTACTGTTTAAAATACAAACCTGAGGCACTTTAATGATAATTATGTATAGTGCACGTTGTGCCAGTCTTCCGAAAGATATTTATGGTTTAACACCTATGAAAATGCCTTTACAGGCTGCAGGCAACTCTATATTAACTATCTTCTTTAAGAGTAAGAGAGAACTATCTTCCAACTTCACCTTGATCTTATTGGCTTTGAGAGGAGTAATGCATTTTGTAAAGCAGAATGAGACATGCAGCAACATATATTTTATACAACTGTTATTCTTATCCAAGCAATGAATATTACTTCCATGAGCCTTGTTCAGTAATATACCTGAGTATTTCCAAGCTTCTTGGGAGTGGAGTTGCAAGTGTATTTAGACATTTAGGGAAGTGAACAGAGCAGAGTTTTGAATGCTCTGATTCTGATGCTGGGGAGTGTATTTCAGAGTCTAAATGTTTTTGATGCCTGAGTTCAAGAAATGCATTCCAAAACAGTTCATCAGCCTTAACATCTGTATCTTTAAGAATATCTTTAGATAATCTGGTAATTCCCACAAATTTTAATTTGAGCTTTTTGATCTGCAAATGTGTCCAACTTTGTTCCAGACATGGGAAATCAATTTTCTGTTTAACTGAACTCTTAAAGTGTTCTAGTTTAAGAAGCAGCTGAAGGAGAATCAACCATTTCCTTCTTCTCTCCCTCCAAGTGAAAAGCTGAGTCTTAGCTTTTGTCTCTCTAGTTTTCTCTCTTTAGTTCTGTACAGCAGAAACTATTGAAACAGAAAAGTCCTCCAATGGTAAATTTCAGTAACATTTTCAGCTTTTCAAATTTCAAAGTCATTTCATTTTATGGTCTGTTTTCATTAATGTGAAATGGGCTAATATCAAACTAGGTCAATTTAAAAAGTAAGAATAGAAATCATTTCTGTTAAAGAAGCTATTAGCTAAAAGGAAAAGATCAAATTCTCTCAGATATAAACTTCTTAATTTAGTGAACGTTCCCAATATGCAAAGTTACACTAAAAACACAGCTTTAAATGCATGAAAAGTCTCAGGGCAATGGGAAAATAAAAAGACTAGGAATGAACCAGGCTTCGGAAAAGAAGGCAACTTTATTTAAAAATTAAAAAACCACACTTGTCTGTGTCTTATTATTTTCCTAGAATTTAGCAGATTGCTCTTCAGTCCCTGACAATGAAGGGCCTACAAGTACACCCTGGAACTGCCTGGAAACCAAACTATCATCCACTTGAGTTCTCAGATCTGTCATCTCTTTCCATCTGCAACTTTTGTCCAGGCACACTGTGAGGACTTCAGGAATTTGAGTCAAGCTTGTGGCCATTCAGATGCAACTCCACAGCTGAGGTACAGTCGTGCTGAAATGGATGAGATTCAGTAGATCCTATTTTGTTTATGCACTTGACGGCATTTTGCATGCCTTAGATCTGTTGCAAGTAGATTGCTTACTATCCACACATATATTTCTGTCTGGAAGACAATATCACAACACAGCAATCCTATATTGCATAACAGAAGCTCTGCAAGTGCTTAAGCTATAGTCCCTGGTGGGAATCTTCCTTTTCCTCCAGTTCTCGCAGGCTTATCTCTGATGTCTCCCGGGTGTTCATGATGCTGCCCGGAGGACTGCCTGCATTCTGTACTCAAAGATATTGCTTTTGTCCTTGCCTGGGCATAAAATTCACATCACATGGGCTAACTTCCAGCTGGCTGTCCAAACTCTGTGCTGGGGCACAAAGCTGGGATACCCAAAATGCTGATTGAAGGGCCACACTTTGGGACAGAGACTGACCAGACTCTGACTAGTTTCCAAAGGGTCAGTTTGTCTTGTCAAAGCAGCACATGGCACAAGAAAGATCAGCAGATCCTTATCTGAATAATGGTGATTTTTCACCACATTGGTGACAATAAAATTAAAAACACTATTTTTAGAAAACAGCTAACTTTTCAAACATCTGCACTTTTCATTACACCCTGTAGCCCACAGTTCTAGGTATTGGCTTTGTAAAAAGGATTTCTCTTAGAAGTTTCTGATTCTACAAGTGGAATTTTCTCCTTTTCTATAATCACATATTTTAACTACAAAATGGTCAGTAATCAGAACTGATATGACAGAGGGTAGATGTGTAAACCGGAAAATCACACTTGGAAATTTTACTGCATTATTGGTTGTCTCATACAGAACAAATATTTGGTACCACAACATTGCTGTGCTATAGAAGTACAAATACTGAAAGCATTATACACAAATAGGAGGCTGGGAGAAATCTAATCTTCAAGCAGTTGAGAATTCACATGTCAAAAGAGACTCTCTTTCAAGAGGGTACACTCTTTCTGTTTGAATATATTCCTTATGAAAATTTCTTATGTCAGGTTATTTTGGCATACATAATAACACGGACATTTGTAATCCAAGCACGTGTTGTTACACATTGTAGTGCATATAATGTCCTTCACATTCCTCGATCGATTCAACTCCAGGTGGGTTTTCACTTTCCTAATCAAATCCCTGTATGCTCAGACAGTGTCTCCATTCCTCCAAGGCCTGAAAGAATGATCTGACCTTGATTCTACATCTTCTATGTTCCTTTATCATGTTTTTTTAGTCAGGAGACCTAATCTACTTTTTCCTGTCTGGAGCTGACACTCACTGCAATGTCCATGTTGGTCACCCACTAACCCTAACCCGTAAGCTCTTGGCTGGCTCATCATGCAACCCCAGGCAAAGTTCATCCACAGTGTATAAACTCTACGCAAGAAAGAAAAATCTTTGGAAGACTGACTTTCTGAAACAGAAGTCTGCACAACCCATAAAAAAAACATATGATTTCTGTTGCACTGACACAGGAACATTGTAACTTCTACTGCAATGTTGCCTAGTGCAGGCAAACAATTTATTGATTACAAGACTGTAGAAAGTATGGTTTTATAAGTAGACAGCATTCATCTACAGCAAACTCCAAAATGTAAATACAAATTATTGAGCAGGACACTTATTTTCGTTGACATTTTGAGTTAGTTCTCTTTCAGGTTCCTAGATTTGCTTGAATCGAAACACGAAAGCAAAGATTCTGAAATATATACATAAAACTGAAAACAATCTCATAGAAAAAATAAACTGAAAAAAAAAAACCAGAGAAAACTGGCTAGTTTTCCATTCCTATTTTTTTTTCACATTTTGTCCTGAACTAACTTATTATGCCTGCCATGAAGAAAGACAAAGTATCTGTCAGTCTTTCTTTCCATTATGTTAGTGGTAGAATTTTTTCCCCATCTCCAGTGCATTCATGGATAGACGTGGGACTGAGGAATAACACCAACATTCGGTCAATGGATTTTCTAACTAGATCATAGTTATGTATAAATGTATATACAGCTATGTAGTACTTACGGAAAAGTTACAAAGAGCATTAATAGCTACTCAAAAACTGAAGCTGAGATTTTTCTTGGATAAGGATCTTGCAATGTGCAGTTTAACATAGGGAGACCAATTGCTATGTCTCAGTTAATTTCAGGGAGCATCTCTTTGGACATTTGGACTGCAGGAGAAAATTGCTGCATTCCGTATTGCTAGATGTACTAAATCCAAGTGCAGACCTACAGTTTAAAATTTAATTTTCATTTCCAGGGTGTTGAAAATACATAGTTCAAATAAATTTCTCAAAGATTGCAGTGAACAAGCCCACACAAACTATTCAAATGGTGAAGGTGGCTCATACCACCCTGAAGATGATAAATAAACCTGCTGCTAATCTTGTTGCTGAAAAAGGCACCCAGCCAAAACACAAGGTTATTCCCAACAGATTTACAGGCCAGGAAAAAATCCCCATCTCAGGCTTGCAATCCTTTTGACTGAGTAATAATAAAAGTATTATGTGTACCAGTGCCCTTCCCATCTTTATTCATATCTCCACCCAACTCAATTCAAGAACAAAGGAGAAAAAAAAACAAAAACAGAACTTGTATCTGTTCAGCCTTTAGGATCCAGAGAAACACTTTAGAAACACTTTTCCCAGAATCACAGGGTCACAATGGCTGAGGTGAGGTCCAATCTCCCTACTCAAAGCAGAGTTGCCTAGAGCAGGTTCCTGTGGACGATGTCCAGCAGGATTTGGAATATCAAAAATATGGAAGGACGAAGACTTCACAGCCTCTCTGGGCAACCTGTGCCAGTGTTTGACCTCCCTCGTAGTAAAAGTTTTCCTTATAATCAAATGGCATTTCTCATACTTCAGTTTGTGCCAGTTCCCTCTTGTTCTTTCAATGGATACCACTGAGCGGAGCCTGCATCTGTCTTCTTAACTGTGCCCCATCAGACATTTGCACACATTGGTAATAACCCCACGAGTTTTCTCTTCTGCAGTAAACAATCTCCTCTCTCTAAGCCTCTCACACATAAGGTTTGGCTCTAACCCCTTAATCATCTCAGCTTCTGTATTTTCAGGAGTCAGACCCTGCTCTGGCAGACCCCATGGGCAGCCGTTGCCCCTGGCAGTTACCAGCATGCGCTGCACCATGACAGACACATGCAATGTCAGAATATATAGGAAAGCTGCTATATTCCTGTTACATGACTCACTTTATTTACCAATTCTTACAAAATATAATTCTCTGCTGAACTGTTTGAGACTTCGCAATACTTTCTGTTCAGTCTTAAGTAGAATCATAGAATGGTTTGAGTTGGAAGGGACCTTAAAGATCATCTAATTCCAACTCCTCTGCGATGGGCAGGGACACCTGCCACCAGACCAGGCTGCCCAGGGCCCTGTCCAACCTGGCCTTGAACACCTCCAGGGATGGGGCAGCCACAACTTCTCAGGGCAACCTGTTCCAGTGCCTCACCACTCTCATAGTAAAGAAATTCTTCCTTATGTGTAGTCTAAATATGCCCCTCTCCAGTTTATACCCATTGCCTCTGGTCCTATCACTACAAGCCTTTGTGAACAGTCGCTCCTCAGCTTTCTTGTAGTCCCTTCAGGTACTGGAAGGTCGCTATAAGGTCTCCTCAGAGTCTTCTCTTCTCCAGGCTGAACGACCCCAACGCTCTCAGCCTGTCCTCATGGGAGATGCTCCAGCCCTCTGATTATCTTTGTAGCCCTCCTCTGGATCTGTTCCAACAGCTCCATATCCTTCTTATGTTCAGGATTCCAGAACAGGACACACTACTCCAGATGAGGTTTCACAAGAGAGGAATAAAGGGTTAGAATCGCCTCCCTCTCCCTGCAGGCCACGCTTCTTTTGATGCAGCCCAGTATACGGTTGGCCGCCTAGGCTGCGAGCGCACATTGCCAGCTCATGTCGCACTTCTCATGTCTTCATGGTCAACTCACAGTTAAGTCTGCAAGAGGCATTAAGCAATTCATCCTTGTTCTCTGCAGCTGTTCTCCTGCTGCTGAGCAAAGGCAGCACTGTCCTTGTGGGCAGGAGGTGCCCCAGGAAGAGCAATTTCCAGCAGCAGGAGGGAGACTGATCCCCTTTCATGTTGCAGCCCTTCCGCAGTATTGCTGTCCGCATGGCAGACTCAAGCAGGTTTTGCCCCTGCGTTACCTCAGTGCCTGTGTGCCTGGGCACTTGCAGCAGACTGTGATCCCAGCATGTCTCCCGCCACCAGATAGTGCCAGAGGCAGTAGAGTGGTGGCTGCGCCTTCGAAGCTCTTACCAAAAGTCCCTTTCCTAATAGTTTGCGCTGAATAATGGAGTGGGTGTCACCGGGGGAAAGAAGTCAGGTAGCTTCAGTAAGCTGCGGTGACAGTTAGAGTCCTGTTCTTTCAAATACACCTACACCTGGGTAGGGGAAACACATGGTTTCTACATAGGCTGGGGGACCATGTGATTGGGAGCAGCCCTGGAGAAGGACTTGGAGGTGATCGTTGATGAAGAAGCCAATAACACATGCTCACAGCCCAGAAAGCCAGCCTGGGCTGCGTCAAAGAGAAAAGAAGAGTCCAGGGAGACCTTATAGCAGCTTCCGGTACCTGAAGGGGTGCAAGAAAGATGGGGAGGGACGTTTTACGAGGGCATATAGTTATAAGAGTGATTTTAAATTGGAAGGGGGGAAATTTAGGATAGACATTAGGAAGAAATTCTTCACAGTGAGGGTGGTGAGGCATTAGAACAGGTTGCCCAGGGAAGTTGTGGATGCCCCATCCCTGGAAGTGTTCGAGGCCAGGTTGGATGGGGCTTTGAGCAGCCTGGGACATGTCCCTGCTCATGTCAGGGAAGTTGGAACTGGATGATCTTAATGTCCCTTCCACCTCAAACCATTCTATGATTTTTATGATCCTATGTATAAAAAGGAGTAGGTGGGGAGGGGAGGAGGGAAAGGCAGTGCGCCTCATCAGGGTAAAGAGGCTTTCTGTTTATTTTCCTGGGCAAGAGCAGATGAAATCCCAGAAATGCCATTTCAGATTGTTGCCAAATGATATTAAGAAAATCGAAATGTGGCAATGAGTTGCAACAGTAGAGGATTGTCTCTGGGACAGAACGCTACAAGAGTCTGTATGTTTCAGTAAACCGAATTTCTGTGGTTTGAAAAAAAAGTGACGGTGGGTTTGGTAAAGCAGCAGTGAAGGGGTACATTTCCACTTAAGACACAATGTCCAGAAGTGTCCTGTTTTGTGAAACTTTACTACTTATAAGTTACACAGGGATTTTTTTCTTATTCCTTGATGTCAAAGCAAGAAATGAATATAAACTTGGTGTCATTTCTGCATGGGGTAATAAAATCACAGAAGAGTCGAGTGTGTAATTCCAGGTCACAGGCAAAGCACAGGCCAGAATTCAGAGCCTAAAAATTCCATCACCCTATAAAAAATGAAACTCTAGTATCATACTACACACTCTTCTACATGATATAATTTGATGGTTTTCATTGTACTGCCCTTGCACAGCTTTAATTTCATAGCAACTTCGGCAAGACATCAACTCTGAAAATGTGTCTTGCGGAGGCAGAAGAAGACCATTATCAGCTTAGGATACTAATTCTCAACAATTTTATTTCTGCAAATAAAGGTATTACTATGATTCCATTAAAGTCAATTCCTGCCATTTCAGAAGAGGTAGGATTTTTTTATCTGCATGAAACACTAAAAACATTAAAACATTTAGTCCAGTACCACCAGGATCTGTCCTTTTCTCAGTGCAGGGATTAAACTCCCTGTGAAGCAAGAGTTAAATTTAAACAGAACGGCTGAAGAGATACTGTCTCTAAAAGAAATGCTCTTCCTGCTATCTCTACCTCTGTCTACATGAAACCCTAATCTATTTCTAATCAAGCAAAGGAATAATTTTTTTCCTGGGTCAGTTTTATGCCAAGTAAGGGAGTTAAATCAGCTGCAAATTGGTGACTGCAGTTGGTGCAAGATGAATTGCAAAATCATGCAACTGAGAGCAGGGCGAGGGGGAACAAATAGAGAATGAAGGACCTCACTCCTTGAGCAGTGATGACTGGCCCAAGGCACTCTAAGCCATCACCTTCACCACCAGTAGCTGAAAAACTGTGTGTACCAAGCCATCCTCCCTGAGTGAAGATCAGCTTTGGAGCTTGTCATATCTGGACTCCTTTCTTTTTGTGGGTTACCTCAGCTTTAAAATACATGTGATGTTGACAGAAAGAAAAAAAAAGGGGAGAGAGAACACAGCTTTCAGTCCTTTCAGGGGGACTCTTCTTAGCAAGTTCTATTAAAAGACAAAGTTCATGCTCAAATAAAACTTTCCTGGGTCCCAAGTGCATGAAATTGTCCTGACACCAAAACTGTATTGATTGAAACATGTTCACAAAAAAAAAAAAAAAGGAAGCACTCACTGTTCCTGGATGAAGTGGCCCCATGTTGCAATGCAACCTCCTGTTTTTGTTTTTTTCCCAGTTCCTCAGAATTGTACTTCTACAAGAAGGGTAGCACATGCCACTCTATGCTTTTGACTTTACTTTTTTCTTAACCGTTCTTGAGAAATCATAGAATCATAGAATCACTAGGGTAGAAAAGTCCTTTGAGTTCATCAAGCCCAACCATACCTGTCCACTACTAAATCATATCCTTAAAACATTTCATCTACCCATCCTTTAAATACCTTCAGGGATGGTGACTCAAGCGCATCCCTGGGCAGTATCTTCCAGTGCCCAATAAACCTTCTGGTGAAGACATTTTTCCTAATGTCCAATCTGAACGCCCCCTCGCACACCTTGAGTCCATTTACTCTCGTCCTATCAGCTATCACTTCGAAGAAGAGACCAACACCCTACTCTCTACAACTTCCTTTCAGGTAGTTGTAGCTGTCTCACTTCAATCTTTTCTTCACTAGGATAAAAAACCCCAGTTCCCTCAGCTGCTCCTCATAAGACTTGTTCTCCAGCCCATTTGCCAGCTTTGTTGCTCTTCTCTGGACATGTTCCAGGATGTCAATGTCTTTCTTGTAGTGAGGGGCTCAAAACTGAACACAGTATTCGAGGAGTGGCTTCACCAGTGCTGAGTACAGGAGCAGAATCATTCCCTGGTCCTGCTGGCCACACTGTTTCTGATACAAGCCAAGATGCTATTGGCCTTCTTGGCCACCTGGGCACACTGCTGGCTCGTGTTCAGTTGACTGTCAATCAACACCCCCAGGTCCTTCTCCTCCAGGCAGCTTTCTAGCCACTCTTCCCCTAGTCTGTAGCACTGCATAGGGTTGTTGTGCCCCAAGTGCAGGACCCGGCATTTGGCCTTGTTAAACCTCATCCTGTGGATCTTAAACCATCGATCCAGCCTGTTCAAATCCCTCTGTAGAGCCCCCCTACCCTCAAGCAAATCGACACTTCCTCTCATCTTAGTGTCATCCATGAACTTACTAAGGGTACATTCAATCCCTTCATCCAGGTCATTGATAAAGACATTGAACAGGACTGGACCCAACACTGAGCCTTGGGGGACACCACTTGTGACTGGTCTTCAACTGGATATAACTCCATTTACAACAGCTCTTTGGGCCTGACCATCCAGCCCATTTTTTTACCCAGCAGCAGTCACGCCTGTCCAGGCCAGTGGTGACCAATGTCTCAAGCAGAATGCTTTGAGAAATAGTGCTAAAGGTTTTACTGAAGTCCAAGCATGCTACATCCATAGCCTTTCCCTCATCCATCAAGTGGGTCACTTTGTCATAGAAGGTGGTCAGGTTAGTTTGGCAGAACCTGCCTTTCATAAATCCATGCTGAATGAGCCTAATCACCCGTTTGTCTGGCACATGCTATGTGACAGCACACAAGATGACCTGTTCCATGACCTTCCCCAGCACTGAGGTCAAACTGACAGGCCTGTACATTCCAGGATCCCCTCCAGACCTTCTTGTAAATGGGTGCAACATTTGCCAATCTCCAGTCAAGTGGAACTTCCCCAGTCAGCCAGGACTACTGGTAGATGATAGAAAGGGGTTTCGCAGTCACCTCTGCCAGCTCCCTCAATACCCTCGGACAGATCCCATCCAGCCCCATAGACTTGTGACTGTCTGATTGGCTGAACAGGTCTCTAACCATTTCTTCTTAGATCATGGGAGCTTTGTTCAACTCTTCCTCCCTGTCTTCTGCCTCAGGAGGCTGAGTACCCAGAGAACATCTTACCTTACTATGAAAGACTGCGGCAAAGAAGGAATTAAGTACCTCAGTCTTATCCTCATCCTCTGTCACTATTGTTCCTCCTGCATCCAGTAAAGGATGGACAGTCTCCTTGGTCCTCCTTTTGTTGTTAATATATTTGTAGAAAGATTTTTTTATTATCTTTCGCAGAATTGTTCAATCTAACTTCTGCTTGGGCTTTAGACATTCTGATTTTCTCTCTGCATGATCTCACTGCATCCCTGTAGTCCTCCCGAGATGCCTGCCCC
The DNA here is from genome assembly GCF_032191515.1 of Phaenicophaeus curvirostris. Classification (NCBI taxonomy): domain Eukaryota; kingdom Metazoa; phylum Chordata; class Aves; order Cuculiformes; family Cuculidae; genus Phaenicophaeus; species Phaenicophaeus curvirostris. The sequence goes on from NC_091392.1 coordinate 20,746,274, forward strand.
TTCTTCCAAAGCTTATATGCTTTCCTATTTTTTTCTGAGATCCACCCAGAACTCTTTGCTCTGCCAAGATGGTTTTCTTCTCTGCCAGATCATTTTCCAGCACATGGGGATGGTCTGCTCTTGCATCGCCATGATATTCTTTTTAAAGAGCTCCTCTTGGGCTTTTTTGGCCTTAAGAAATGCTTCCCATGGAACTTTACCAACCAGCCTTCTGAACAGTCCAAAGTCTGCCATCCAGAAGTCCAAGGTGGCCATTCTACTGACCTTCCTCCTTACTTCTCCTAGAACTGAGAATTCTATCATCTCGTGATCACAATGCCCAAGACATCCTCCAGCCATCACATCTCCCACAAGTCCTTCTTTGTTCACAAACAGCAGGTCCAGCAGGGCACCTTCCCTAGTCAGCTCACCTAGACTGTTTCCTCTCTGCTGTATTATTCTTCCAGCAGACATCTGGTAAGTTGAAGTCTCCTACAAGGCCAAGGGCTAGCAATTGCGAGACTTCCCCCAGTTGCTTGTATAACTCATCAGCCTCTTATTCCTGGCTGGGTGGCCTATAGCAGACTCCCACCATTATATCTGCCTTATTAGGTGCTCAACCCTATCATTACTATAATTAAGCTCAAGGCTATCATTCAACCTTCATTCATTTTCTCACGCAACTTTCTCATGCCACACTGGAGGACTGTGGTACATTTGACAGTGCTATGCATTCTCATAGTGGTTACCATGACCTCCAGAAGAGCAAGTCTTGCTCAGTGCCATATTCTCCACACACAGAGACACCTGCTTGAGTGACATTTCCATGTGCGTCAATGGCATAACCAATCAGGTACCAGGAGGAGAACACTCTGCTTCTGCATTGCTGAATGACTGCACATGGGACCATCAATTGTCAAGACTGACTCTTCATCAAGACCAGACATATACTTAAATAGACAATATCAGCCAGTCAGGGGGGATCAAAACAAACAGTGGGAATACTGTCCATGCAGGCTAAAGAGTGAAGGCAACAAGTTTAGGAACATCTCAGCTCAGAGGAGCAATTGAGTGATACCAACAGAGGGGAAAGTCCAGGTCACTGCAGCTCAGCTGCTGTGGGAGCATGTCCACGGTTTGTGGACAAGTCACAGGAACGCTGCCTTCCCATTCACAGGTGCAATTGCTGCACTTCTACTTGTAAAAGACAAATCCCGTTGACATGACCAGAATGTTACCTAGTTATTATCCTATTAAAATAATTATGCTACTACTTTAGTTACAGAGAATTCTTGGCCTATACCTTCACACACATTAAGATCCCATGCTTTCTATAGAGGATGCAATAAGCATTTATTTCAGTAGGATCATGTTGTGATTTCATTACATTTCCTTTGTATTGCAGCTAGAATTGCCATGTTCTTGGCAGAATGGGCTTTGATGTGTAAAGTCTTCAAATCGGTTCTTGGAATAAACAACACAGCTTTCTTAAACAGCCAAAAATATCTGTTATGAGCAGAGCTTTGGAATAGGTGTGAGAGACTGGGAGAAGTAGGGAGGCAGTTCATACCAGCCTCTGCTCAGGGACTCCCAAACCATATGAGCAACTTGTGGTGCATAGGATGTTTCAAAATATCCCCTGTGCAGGAAAGCACAGAGAGAAACTGCTGCTGCTGCTGAAATGCAGAAGAGGAAGTCCTAAGTTTACATCCTATCTAGGTTGATTATGAAGTTGGCTAGGTAATTTCTAGTCACCATGTAAAATGAAAACTCTGAAAGAACGTTTCCCTATCACTAAGATTCCTGTACATGAGCTGAGATAGCCACAGTTTAAATTCATTCCCTGTTCCTTGGAACCCAGCAATGATGCTCCATCACGTCTATATTAGACAGAAAACATACAACATTACAAAACCTTTACCATGGAAAAATTACCAGTTAATAGTTTCTGTTATTTGCAGTGGAAAATGTTGGATTGGGTAGCTGATTCATACATCAAATGCGTCTTTTTGCTCTTCTTGTTGCATTATTTTCTTTCACTACATCCTGCTTCCACCCTCACAGGGGAAAAGTTTGGACTGAGACTGGCACTAAGCATATTCTGGGGGTTGTAGTTTGCCTTTGGGATATTCATGACATGTATTTTGTTTCTCTCCCAACACATTCCCTTTGTTTTCACTCATTTGTACAGTGCTTTGCTTATGATTGAGAAAAATCCTTTTCTTCAAAACTTAGAGAGCTTGGTTTAATTTTTTCAACTGAATTTAACTTGCCCACGGTTCTGTGCAAAATGATGTGTGTCTGTGCTTATTTATTAAGGATCCCAGTGGCTGATCTTGGCCAAGAGACTAAATCGTGCCTTCCTTTCTGCCAGTCTGTCTCTGCCAGCAAAGTTACATGGTAAAAACACCAGAGCTACCAACACCCTGGGCTGGGAGACAACAGTGAGATTATGAAAGGAAAACAGTCATAGAAGCAAGAAGTTGTTTTATTTGAGAGTGTGTGGAGCTGTGTTAGAGTCCTTGGTGTATGCATGATGCTTGCTTCCGGCCTTGCAGTCTCTTTGCTGTGTATGTTCAAGAGACAACAGTGTGAATACTTATGTATCCATGCCTGCTTATATAGAGACATGTAGTGGGCATGCACTCTGTAGTGGTTCATGCTTCACGGTGGGGCACAAAGGACAATCTGTGCCTGTAATATAGCAGTTCCCTTGCTGCGGAAAACAGGGCAGATAAGAGTAGGCAGGGCAGTCTGAAAAACTCCAGTTACTGTAAGTTACCTTGAGAAAATCCCTCAGAAGGGAAGGCCTTTGAGGGGGTTCCAGCTGTAGGTAACACCAAACTCTTAATATGCAGAAGTGAAGGAGAACAGCAATTACAGGAGTGTTTTGCCATCTGCTAAAGCCAGAGGCTTCTGTAAATTAATATGTCATCAGAGATTTAGGTTTGCCCTTTCAAATGTCTTTTTTTTGCTGACACTGCTGAGACATGTCTATTGCTCTGTTCCACTGCATATGAAAAAAGTGTAAATAGCACAACATGGACAGAAAATGGTCCATTAAAATGCTAAAAATACTCTTACATTCTCAACTAAGTCCATCTTGACCATCTTGTAAGACTTCATTATGCAACCTACCTTCCTTTTGGAGAGTTCCCCAATGATTGCAGTTTGGCGTACCCCACACCTCCATCACGGCCATAGCAACACCCAAGAAGTCAGCCAAAATATATGGCCTAGAAGGCAAAGAATGGGATACCACTGGCACCTAGATTTTAGGCCACCGTTCCTGTATGAAGTTTGTGAGCTCAGGGGAAGAACATAACTGAACTTTTTTAGGTTAGCAAAGAATCTCCAATCAGTTTCACCAGCGTGGGTTTTTAAGAGATACCTTGTTTGGGTAGAAACAAGGTACTTAGGATCTGCTAACATAGCATGCTTAAATTTAGGAACAGGTTACTTCAGTGCTTCTTACACTTCCAGACAGTAATTTTGGGGTGGAGAGCTGCAATATGCCACACAGTTTTAGACAGTCATCATAAAGCCTGGTATTTTTGCCTATCAAGGTTTTGCTGATGACAATTAAGGTAGCAAAGATTAGCAGGGAAGATATTTTCACTTATCACAGCAAGCATCTAGCACTGGGTTGAGGGGTAATGGGATGCTTTTCCTCCCACCTCCATTCTGTGACAAAAGAACAGGGTACAGAGGGCTTGGGGTGAGTGGAGTCACAGGATTCCCTGCTGATTTTCAAAAGCAATGTAGCAATCAGAAGGAGCTGAGAGCAAGCCTACGGTGACTCCTCCATTTTCCAGGAAACATGAGCAAGACAGTCCTGACTCTGAGCTCCTCAAAAATGGAAATATTTGCATTTCTTTTTGGTTAGTCTGGTAAAAAAGACAATCCTGCAGTAAGTACAAAAAGGAAATCCTTGTTGTTCAGAATCTATGACTGTTCCCTTGTGGTGTTTAAAGACGTGCTTGATTAAGTTATCCACCAAACTGTTGTAATAACTGCAGTACAGAGTGATCTGATGCCAGATGCATGAGTTCAAACACTTTGCTATCTCCTAACATTCAGAAAAGATCTTGCTGCTTCTCACTTCATTGTCATTGTCTACCATTACTTACACTGATTGTCTTGAGTTATGCCACAGAGATCATTCACGGCTTTCTAGGCTGCTTCATACTCCAGTGCTGGAGGAGTTTGCAGAGAATGTCTGTCTCTTGGGCAGTACAGACAGTAAAATACCTGACAGAAGTTTACCCAAGTGTGATGAAATACAAAATGCTGTCTCTCTTTGAAGTAAACATTGGCAAAGAATTTCACCCCAAAAGGCCTCTTTCTGTCATAAAAATGACCTAGAATTAGATAATTAGCTCAGTCTGTGTAGTTAAGTTACATTCATGAACTGAACCTTGTTCGCTTTCCAAACAGTGCCTGTTTCTTTCCAGTGACTATAAGAGAGCAAATAACCATCTCAGCAGTCTACATCTGATCAGATGACTTCCATCATCAGCCAAATTGTTGCCCCAGCTACTAGATTACAGGCTTCTCAGTTTGTGCATTTTTCATTGTGAATACATGTATTCTTTTGATCACTCCGCATAGCCTTATTGCTTCATTATGCTGGATGTAGGATGGGAGTTGAAAACCTGAATATGAATCATTTGGGCACAATTCAGTAAACCAAAGTAGATTCTTTTGACTGTGGTCATGATAAAATTTCATTTAGTTTCTAAAAACAGCAGAAAAACTTCTAGAATTTTAATGAAAGTTTTGTGGAAACATATATTCTGAGAGTTACTACGTGCTCATGGTTTTTCTTCATGTGTAACAAAAACAAATGTTGAAATGTTGGAATTTTGCTTGGGATTGAAACTGGGTTCTGTTTAACTGCACTAAACACACACTGAGTTCAGCCAATAAGGTCACAAAGTTACAAAAGAACATTACAGCAAAGAAGAACCTAAGGTATTTAAACAGCTTTGTAGTGCTTTGTTTTTTACATAGAATGGGTCCAGAGGAGGACTACAAAGATGATCAGGGGACTGGAGCATCTCTCATATGAGGACAAGCTGAGAGAGTTGGGGTTGCTCAGCCTGGAGAAGACTCTGAGGGAGATCTTATAGCCACCTTCTAATACCTGAAGGGGGCTACAAGAAAGCTGGGGAGGGACCGTTTACAAAGGCTTGTAGTGACAGGACTAGAGGTAATGGTTATAAACCTGAGAGGGGCATATTTAGACTAGATATAAGGAAGAATTTCTTCATGATGAGAGTGGTGAGGCACTGGCACAGACTGCCCAGGGAAGTTGTGGCTACCCCATCCCTAGAGGTGTTCAAGGCCAGGTTGGATGGGGCCTTGGGCAGCCTGGTCTAGTGGGAGGTGTCCCTGCCTATCACAGGGGGGTTGGAACTGGATGAACTTTAAGGTCCTTTCCAACCCAAACTATTCTATGATTCTATGATTTACTGTAGCAAAACAATGCTGATTGCCATGAAATACTGAGTAAATCTCAATTAGTAAGCGGGACAGCTAGGGTATATTCTCCAACCATGCAAACAAATGGCACCACCTGGCTTGCTTGCATCAGCTTAGCTAAACCCTTTCCACAGCATGGTCTTCACTACACCATGTGTTGCAACCACGTGTATTCGCACACATAGTAACTTTTGGAAAAAGAGCCTGGAGTGTCTCCAGAACAATGCCTGGGCTTTGTCCTACCTAAAGCAGGTAGGAAAGAGCTCAAGCAGAGCCACAAGTGAAATTAAAACTAAACAGAGCAGAAGAACTCTTCTTCGCCTCCCTCCTTTGTCCTTGCACATTTAGCATCAGTAGGACCTTTGGGTTCTAATAAAAGGTTTAACAATGCTCCATCATTGCCTTTGGGAACTCCCAGTGGATCTGATCGGAGACTTGTAGCTCTCAGGTCCTCTAGAGCCAAAACTTTTTGATGTCATAAGTTCACTTTCAATTTTAGAACAACTGGACTTGAAGGGATGTACAATTTCTGCACAAAGGATAATGTAAACCTTTGCTGGTCCAAACTGGAGTATTTCTATGTGTATGATTTTTGGCCAGGCTTTGAAACAACACTGTTGCATGGTAACAGTCAAAGTGACACTATGATCTATTTTGGAGAGATATGATTTTATTATAGTGGTGCCCAGTGAAGAGTCCCCTACAATAAAAGAGTCATAAATGTCTATTTTCAAAAGGCCTTATCTGAACCATAAAATTTATCTTCAGGCATGTGCTATAAAATAAGGCTGTGGCACTCAAGAATGATTTTATATGTTTGGCAGCAGCGTCAACAGTATGTTTAAATTTGAGTTAGTTTGCCCTGATTCAGTCTTTTTTTTTTTTTTTTGGTAACTTAAAGGGATATCACAAATTCTATCACATTGGTATAGTGTTAGATTTTTTTAATAGCTTTCATAAAAGCTCTGAAGAAGGCTGGTTTTCTGCCTGTAATTTTTATGAACCAATAAATCTGTGAGCTGGACTGGTGATCACAGCCAAATTCCAGTTCTGTACAGCATGCTATTTTCACTTTCTATGTAGAAACACTAAATATTATAACCCAGACTCCGTACAAAATCTTGCTCGTACAGGTTTATAATGTACCCGGAAACACTGTGAGGTATCACTTTTTTTAGATGCACTTCTATGTTTAAATCTTAGCCTGACTGACTGGCGACTCCTCACAGAGGACAATGGTTCACAAAGATGGCAATAAACAATATAATAAATATTAAATCACTTCAGATATTGATAGGAATTGTTGGACTCGATGATCCAGTGGGTCTTTTCCAACCTAGTGATTCTATAATTCTATGATTCTGTCAATTAAATGAAGAATAGCTTTTCTTATTTTCATGCACAGCAGGACCTCACCCAGTGTCCTGGAATGGGAGTTGCTGGGGAAGGGAGTCTACCTGCCAGTCCAGGCACATGTAGACATTGATCTCCAGCAACAAGTCCCTTTTTGACTAGACGGCTCCAATGTCCAACAGCTGCACCTGCAGGATGCCTCCAGAATCCAGTGTACTGCCCTCTTTTATGAAATACCCAGAATGCTTATTGATCCTGGCCTCTCTTACTGCCAGTTCTACTCAGCACTAGAGACACTCCCTCCCACCCATCATCAACTGTCTCAATGCCTAGTCCCACGTGTAATTTCACAGAATCATAGAATGGTTTGGGCTGGAAGGGGCCTTAAAGATCATCTAGTTCCAACCCTCCTGCCATGGGAAGGAACACCTCCCACTAGATCAGGCTGCCCAAGGCCCCATCCAACCTGGCCTTGAACACCTCCAGGGATGGGGCAGCCACAGCTTCCCTGGGCAACCTGTGCCAGTGTCTCACCACTCTCATGGTAAAGAAATTCTTCCTAATGTCTATTCTAAATCTGCCCTTCTCCAGTTTATATCCATTCCCCTTTGTCCTGTCACCACAAGCCTTTGTGAATAGTCCCTCTCCAGCTTTCTTGTAGACTCCTTTCAGGTGCTGGAAGGTGCCATATGTTGATGAGTGCATCAGATCTGGCAGCAGATAAGGGATTTAGAATGTCAAAGTCGTAAAACTGCTGTCTTAGAGAGTCACAGGTCTATGGAGATAAGGAGGACCTGTGCAGCAAGGCCACCCGAGGCCACCCTCTGGCCTCTTATTACTAGCTCAAATAGCTTTAAATGTCTCAGGTTTTTCTGCAATTCAGAGTTTTCAGAATGAAAATAGTTTTCTCTTTTTTTTTTTTTTTTATAAAATCGGGGCTTCCCATTTAAAAGAAAAAAGACAGTTTTTTGATCTTGACAGAAAGCAAAACTCATTCATCTTTCCTTTTATTCCATGGAAGCAAAGAGAGAAAAAGTAAACAAGGAAGTGGATATATTGCAGTCCTGAGAAAGCAGAAGGAAGAGTTTCTGTAAATAGCCCTGTCATTTGGTGAGAAAATATCAGCGGCAGGAGGCAGCTCCTTACTGGAATTAGCTACAGGAAAAGAGAGGAACACAGAACCCAGATTTAATGAGCAAAACAACTGGCTGCCTGAGGACATCACTTGAAAGCCCTTTGGACAGCACACGGCTGGTGTTGCCAGAGAAGAACTTTCTCCAGGGTCAGAGTGCGGTGATGCCCACACTCCAGTCCCAAAGCCTGTGCCTGTCTATCTCTGCTCTATTAACACATATTCACTCTACAGAAGCCTTTTCAGAGAGGCATGTGCTTGTTACCTTGCTTCACAGGCACTTCTAGCTATACCATAACACCAGCATGTTGTACTTGTATGAATATGGCCTTATCCTCTATTTTTATTTCCCAATCCGCATTTCATTGCTTGTATCTGCACAAAAACTGTAAAGTTTCTCCTGCTGCTGAGCTGGATCTGTTGCTGCTTGAAAAATAAGTTCACAAGAGACTTATGTCCGTCCTATTTAATCCTGTACAACAAATTACATTAAGGGACACAGTCCTTTATGAAAAGACCTAAGATAAGTCTTATGGGCTCAGAGGGGACTCCTGACCAGAACAAATGATCAGCAAGTATACCCTAAACGAGCTTTCAGTTGGGAAAAAAATCCTACTTTACCTTTCTATAACAAATCTGAAAATTTTATTATAACTATAATCAACTCTGTCATGATTCAAAAGCTAGAAGAAAATTCCAACCCTTTTTATTTAGCATAAATTTGTCACTAATGTTTCAAATAGGTCTAATCAGACTGATGTAGTCATAGGTAATTATTTTCACAGAAAATCATTAGACAGTACCCTAGCCAAGGAATAACATTTTAATGCTTAGGACTGCATAATTAGTTCAGTATACATGTGAAATCTGCGGATTTTACCCATAAGAGGAAGTAGCCTTCTCTTATCACCTTTGATTTGCTTATACTTCTGTGGTTTACTACATATCAGCAATAAATTCCTGTTAAGTATTCCCATAACTCGAATCAATGTGTCATAATCCAAAAATCTGTCATGAGCTAGTTTGCAAAAGAGCAAACTTCTACAGCAAATGGAGCATATCCAGTCTGGGATTGATCTCTTTTTCAACTTTCATACTTAATACGCCTCATTAAAAGTGAAAATGCTGGTTCATCCCCTCAACGTCCATTTGGGGAGGAACAGTGTAAACCATGCAGCTTGGAGTGTGTTCAGCATGACTGTCCTCAGCAGCCCAGATCCCCAACACCCTTGGAGCTCTATGGAAAGCTGAACTACTACAACATCTCCTGACTACAGCTCCGTGTGTTACTGACCCAGTAGCAAGCCCCAGATTTCCAATTCAGAATCACACCAGCATAAAATGCAAGGAGGTAACCATTAGCCTGGCCACTGCAAAGCCTTTCACCTACCTCCTGCAGAAAGCAGCCTACTGGAAGGCGTAGTTTCTAACAACAAAGTATGGGCTAGACGGTGGTATATTTAAAGCCTGTTTGTCTTCTTCCAGATGTCCCAAATATCCAGGGAATTGGAATACTATATCCTTGACCTCATGTGGAGGTCCTTTATCTTGCTGTCTTCATGGAATATTATTAAGAAAAATAAGATGTGCAGAGGCTTTTAATGTTTTTTAATTTCATTTCATTAGCCTTGTAATCTGAGTAGCTGCTAACTAGCTGAGAACGTGGTTGGTTAGCATGGCAAAAAAAACAGTGACTCAGACCTTCCTAAATGACCTGTGCTCTCCTTATGTGCAGTGATTTTTTTCATCTCTACAACAAACTGGTTTAGACCAATCAGATGAGCAAAGCCTGAGCAGCTGCAGCCCTTCAAGGAGCACTGAAAGATCCCAGCCTGCAAAGGCCAGAGTTTGCTCAGTGTTATCTATGCAAATTCCAAGGGATTTTTCTCATCTGAAATAACTTATATCCAGCAGGGAAGAGGAAGTCACACTTCCTCACACTCCCACATGAAAGACAATTGACATTAATGGTATTTGCTGTATTGTGGTAGTTTCTCCCTTTGTCACCCCGTGGTGCTCTAGTTCTGTCAGGGATTCCCAGCATTGGCTGACTTGGTCTTATCATGACAGCCTTACTGGAAACTGCTGTTTCTGTTGTTATTCTTCACAGCGTTCATCATTTATTATTATTGCACCAGTTTTCAGAAGTGCTTGTCAAGAGGAAATTCCCAACTTTGAACAAACTTACATAGATTACATTCTACATTATATTTGCCTCATTTCCTTATAGGAAATTGGGTACGACTTGTGCTTTAGAATTACCTGCTTTGCTTTCCCTGAGTTTCCCTCCTCTGAAAATGAAAAGAAGCTGTGTTGTAACTGGAAAGCAGCCAGGCATAAGCAGTTTTGTAATGGGCTGTGTGTCAGGTCATAACCTCAGTTATTGTAGCTTCTGTGTCAAAGCTCAGCTTCCCAATGTAGCATGCAGCCATTGCAGCCAAGGAAGTAACATAATTACCTGAACAGATCCAATAGGTTGTTCCCTGCAGTGGCACAACCACCATGGAACAGGCATTGATTATATGAATTCTCCCTCCAAAATCTCCGGAATAATTTTCTTGCTCCTCTATTCTGCTTGAAAGAGCATCTGGAATCACCCTATAGCGTCCTTCTATGCAGTCAGCTGAAGGTAAAAATAGAATTCTGGAATGAAAATTTGCATTGAAATGGCTGTTATTGGTGGTAAAGCTCCAGTTAAAAGTAGTCCATTAATTTGGCCTGAAGTTATAGCAACAACACAGCTTAGCGACTGGAAAAATTTTCAGGAAGTCCTAGAAAATATAAATGCAGAAAGAGATAAGGAAGGAGATAGAAAAGATGACTGATTACAGCTTCTAGGTTCCTGTCTGACAGCAAAACAATTTTGAAAGACAGCTTTGAATAAGTTCACCTGAAAGACAAGTGCAGATACTGTGTCTCTCTTCCTACCCAATAACAAATTATATCTTTCCTCAGAAACAGCTGAAGAATGCAAATGACTGAAGTAAAACAGATAAAGTAAAATAGACAGCTGGTAGGAATAAAATGCATGAAATACTTCTGAAAACAGTTTCTTGCTGCAAGGAACTTGTAAAGCAAAATAAACATTTTAATATCTCCAGCAAAATGAAGTAGGAAAAAGATGATGTCATAACAATGCCACAAAATGATATGTCTATGGGTTTGGGGTTTGTTTGTTTGTTTTTTATTTTTTCCCCCAGTGGAAGCTAAGAGAAGAGGCTAGAGAGGGTGCAAAGGTAGAAGGCAATCTTTGGTCTGCATGGCTGGATCCAAGGATGCTATGAACAGATCAGGAGATAATTCTGTATGCAGTACTGGGAAAAGTATTAATACAGACTAATAAACCTGCAATAAGGAAAACCAAGACAGTAAAGCCAAGTCACTTTCAAAGTTAGGTTCACAATCAAGCAATCCTCACCTCCTTGGAAATTACCTCTTAGTGTGTGCCTGTGTGGTCCCTGAAGACTTGGATCTACGATTCATACCTCAGTCATTACCTCACAGGAAGGGACAATTTCACAACAGATATATCCTTCGTGTTTTATTTCAAAAGGTACTGGATTAGTCACAGGTTGCACACTCTTTCATGCACATTCATCTCTTTTACGTATCATTTTAGCATTCTTCTTTTCTCCTCCCTGCATCTAAGTGGATTTGAGATTTTTACAGGAAAAAAAAGGCATTTGCAAACTTGCATTAACTTACCCATTTTTGTCTTTGCAAAGTGGAAGGACGTCCTACAGGGCCTGATGTTGCTGTATTGAAAAGCAAAGTAAAGTTAGTTCAAAATTCAGAGTTAAAAAGCTGTGAGGTGAAAATGGCAGTACTTGCTTTTCTGACTGTGGTTTCATGTTCAGATTGGAAGAATGTTTTGGGAACCCTGGAGCTGAAACAGAAGCGTCATGAAAAGGAAAGTGCTGAGGGTGATCTACAGTAGATCAATGTGGGAGGAAATGGATCTCTGAAGAGGCATGAGAAACAAAAGGGAATCTGAAAAATTTACTAAGCTGACTCGACAGAAACACATTAGGGAACTGTGGATTTCGAACTTTGCAAAAAGTTTCATGATGGTTTGCCACCATATAGCCATTTTTCCTCTGAAATCTGTATGTAGAGTAAATCTAGAGAAAACAGAGGAGCCACATCTACAGAGAGAGCAACCAAGCCCTGCAGCCATCACAACAAAGCCACTGCTACTTTCCATGAGAAAAATAATTCCCAGTAAAAAATATAATGAAGCACAACAATATAAATGATTCATCTTTATTTGCTTTCATTTGCATTTAGGAACCTATATTTATTTTCCAGTGAAGGAGTGAGGAAGTTAGCCCCAGGGTAATCTCTCCACCTCAGGATGAACAGCTCTCATCTGGAATGAGCAATAGCCCAAATGAAGAGCCTCACTTGGACCTGCTCCCTGTACCTCGTGTGTTAATCAACATTGCATGTGCACGTGTTTGCTTTATGAAATGCATGTTAGAACAGGAATGTAGAGAATTTCATGTCCCTGTTACCTATCCTCATTTCCAAATAAATGCTTCAGAGATGTCTTCCTGGCACACAGTAGGTTCTCCCAGTCTGCAAGCTGGCCCAGGCCCCAGGATTTGCAGTCTATTTTCAGCACATGCAGCAAAAGCATTGATTGCACTCCTCACCAGCCCATGAGTTACTCCCACCAAAGCTGCAGTCCTGCCTTTGCAGGCCCCACACAGCAGAGCCAGATACACAGGGGCTGATTCTTGGGCTATGACAGAGAGACTCTCATTCCTCCCCATGAGTTGCTGAGATGCCAGGCAAAGACAGCTCAGAGACACATCAGTGTTCAGGTGTTGTTCATAACAAGTTTGCTTTGAGGTTCAGCCTCATTAGTCCCCAGAGGGAATTTCCAGCCTTGTTTGTATTCCTCACTGCACCTCAAGCCCCTGCTTTGCATTTATTATTGCAGAAGTTGATGTGAGCGCCTCATCCGCCTTCTATTTCCTGCCAGACTCAAAAGGTGCTATGTGCAATTCCCAAATTCTGGAGATGAAGTAGTCCAAAAAGTCAATATCAGAGGTCAGATACGTATGTGTTAGCGATCACCTGGCTTCACATCCTACTGAATGAGCTGCTAGATAAGCTAATTTCCAAATTATCATACCATAATCTTCAGCACTCAAGTGCACCAAGACAGAGAAAGCCTCTGATTCTTCTTCTACATGTCAATTTTAAGAAGAAAGAGAGGCTGAGTTGCTGCTAAGGAGCCCTACTGGGCATTGAAAACATGGTGTCCAGGAGCTTTCCAAGTGGTCTGCCTTGAAAATCAGAGAGATTGACAGATGTTAAGGAACGAATAAACAAACGAATGAACAAACAAACAAGCAAATAACTAAGTGTCCTGGATATTGCATGGAGAATTTTGCTATGCATTTTCAGAGGAACTATGCACTTGCAGAAGTACATGTCAGCACAGGTTGAAATTTCCCCTACCAGACTCCCAAATGCAGCAAGACCTAAGCCTAGGTCCAACAGGTAGTCTGTTCTTTACCACTCATTACTGTTTGAATGCTGTGTTCAGTTTTAATCGAATAAATTTGTTTATACAGTTGAATAAATCCTAAACCTATACAGAAAACTTTGATAAAGATCACAGCTGAGAAGGTGAAGGAGAATGACTAATCCAAAACCAGCAGTACTTTGCACAAATTAAGAAATAAATACAGGGTGATATATTATTCACTGTAAGGCAATTTCCTCTGGAGCACTCCATGGCTAATTGCAAGTCGGTGCAATTCCATTCTGCAGTTTTCATTTTTTGGCCCCAGCTGTGCTATTAAGCAATCGATCTGAAGACAATGGTGCCTTCTAGCAACAAAAAACTGAGAATGAGATAGATGGCTTGGAAAAAGTATCCAGTAATTTAAGAAGAAATACTGATGTAAATTTTTGCTGCTATAGAGGAAGCACATGTTGGCTTCTCATCTGTTTAACATGCTCACAAATTATCTAGTTCCTGATATAAACCATTGAATACAACAAATTACAAATGGGTTTTACAGCAGTGAGCTACTGGAGTTAAAATTGTAGGTGATATTCAATGCTGATAAATAAAGTGACATGTGGGGGAAAAAACAATCACAGCTACACAGCTACATCTTCACAGCTACAGAAAGCCCCATTGACCCCACCATCACTGCCCCTCCCATGAAACCTTAACTACGTGAAGAATGTAACCTGTGCTGGCTTACAGCAACTTGCTAAACTTGCTAACACAAAAGCTACAGTAATGACTAAGTTGCAAAACTTTTCTAAAGCTACTTGTCTTACAGAAATATGTTGTAGTCCATCTATGATATAGTCACACACAGCCTGCTCTGGACAGAAGTAGTTTGGACTGGAGGATCAGGACCATTTTCCCTTAAAACCTGCTATATGAAGAGCACAGAGTTACAACAGTGCATGGATGGCATCTTATATGACAACCTGCTTACCATACAAGATCCAAGTACAGACTGGACATCCTCTGGTTGGGTCTTCCTTGCAAATTGACAAAGAGGCATACTAAAATGCACAGAAGTGCATGTTACTATTTTTAGGTAGGAAACAGAGAACAGGACAGAATATCACTACACCGCTGTGTAAACTCATGAAGCACTCATAGTTTGAATACTGTATACAGTTCAATTGATCTTCATATGAAGAACTATTAAATAGACCTGAATTTTTCAGACTGACAAAAAGATCAGGAGGGGATAACATAGAGGTCGATAAGCATAAGGAGTGTGAAAAACTAGGTACAGAAAAACTGTTCACTGTCCCTTACAACACAAGAGCTAGAGGACAGCTAGACCTAGGTGAATGTTATAGTGGTTGGTGAGAGGTTTAAAGCAAAGACAGATGCTTCACATGTTACCCACTTAAACTGTGGAGTTCTTTGCCACAAGAAATAGAAAATGTGAGAAGTTTCCATGAGTTCAAAGAAAGGCTTAGGTAAATTCCTCTGCTTGTCTTTACTATCTGCAGATGTACCTGTTGAAGACAGAGTATAAGCTATAAGTACCTTTGATTTAGCTCAGTACAAACTCTTGTATGTCCTTATACAAAGTCAGAGGAGCCTGAGGTGACTGGATAGAGTGTGAAAAAGGCAATGGTGCAGAGAAGCTCTGCTAACAGAGCTAACTTAGCAAGGCTGTTTTTGGAGTGCTCTGCAACAGGTAAGGAAGGATAGGATTTACAGCAGAAAAGATTTTACTTTCCATACCTGTCTGTGATTCCCTACATTCCCCAAACAGTACTTTCTGCTTCTGGCTCCTCAGCACCAGTTTCCCAGATGCCACCCAGCTGGGCTCAAAGAACAGAAGAGAAGATGCAGTACTGTATGGCAAAAACAGAATGTGTGCCTCTAGTTCCAGCTCTACAATTCTCTCTCAGGATGGACTTGATTTGGATATGGCATAGAGGTAGAAGGAAGCAATGTGGTAGAAGGAAGAGCATCTTTGTCACAGAGTACACTCCTGACAACTGTGAAAAAGTGGTTACCTCAACAAAATATCAGGACTGTATCCTGCACTGACTTATATCATAAAAACATAGAATAACAGAATTATTTTATTGGAAAATACCTTTGAGATAATCAAGTCCAACTGTACCTGTTCACTACAAAATCATATCCCTGAGCACTTTGTCTACCTGTCTTTTAAATACCTCCAGCAATGCTGACTCAACTCAATCAATGGGGACCTAAAGTCAAGCCTTTCGGGGGACTAGCAAGGTTGACAGAAAAATCATGGAAGTTCATAATATCCTGATCCAGAGTCCATTAAAATTTGCCAAGTGAGGAACAGACTTTGGTTTCTTGTGTTTGTAAACCACTTATCTCATTTGTGCTGTCTTTACAAAAACCTATAATTGCCCTCATTTTAAAAGCTGTTCCATATGCCTTATAGTCTAAAAATTTGTTTTCCACTTACTGGAAATGAATCACTGGACTTCACAGGAGTATTAAGAGCTTTTTTGCTTCTGGGAAATGAAAATCAGTAGTGGGCATACATTGCCAAGCAAAAAATAGCACAAAAAAACCAAATGGAATCTGTATTTGACTGGGATTTATTCCTAATTACTACAGATGACTTACAGATCAGAGGCACACTTTACCTGGGCAGAACAAAGTCTGTCTTCTTTGTGACAATACTAAGTGAGCAGTGAACAGTGTTCCAGGTAGGCATAGGGATTGTTGCTGTCAAACAGCAGTTCAAAGGGCAGGAGAAAGTTTCTACCCACATTCATTCTTTATCTCCCTTTGTCTCAAACTTCACACACATGAACCTATACAGACACATACACCACAAAAATTCACAACCATCAAATTAGACATGGGATGGGAATTTTATTTGTGAACCATATTACAATGAACATTCTTTAAGTGACTCTCCCACTTTGCTGGAGTTTTTCTGAATTCCATAAAATTGCCTATTACTTTTAAAAGCAGTTTCTTCAGAGATCTTAAGATATAGGTAAGGGAATGCTGCTATCCATATGCTGTCTTTCACAGGCCTATCTCCAGGAAAGACTTGATGCAATGTTTTTTCATTTCAGTGAGATGGAATCAAAATATTGGAGTACTTAATTGAGAAAGAGAATGAAACCTTGTGAGAATCTACATCAAATTAGCCTGTAGATTTTGAGTGTCATAAAATGCCATAAACATAGATGGTGGTTTATGTTATAAGTTATTATGATATATAAATTTTTATATACTATTATTATATATTATTATATATAAATTATTATATAGAAAATAACACAATCATTACTTTTCTCTTGTAGTGATGACAGGGCACTGATAAGCTGGAATACAGTAGAGCATCCATTCAGGAATCAGAGTCCACTTTTACCTCAGGCAGTGTACAAAGGCAGGAATTTTTGTGTAGCTATTTACCATGATACTCAATGTCTCTGCACCAAGCAAATAATGACAAGTGACAAACAGCCCTCACAAATACATTTACATTCTCTTTCTGACCTTTTCCATGAAGTAAATCTTAGTTTGCAAAATCAGCTTGGGTATACATACTGTCCCAAGGCTCTTTCAAGAGCAGACTGGCTATATCCACACACCCTAAAGAGAGGAAAAATACCCTGGAGCCTATGCTGTGTCCATGCTTTGTCTCAGATGGGAAAAGCTGGTTTGCTCCAAATGAAAGCTCTGAAGTGCACTAATATATATGTAATGTGGATGATCAGAACCCTGAAGTAAACTAGAACAATAAAATTTTCACCTAGGGACTACTGAATATTTCTTAGACAAAGAAAACAACAAAATATTGGAGAATTTTGTATTCCCCAAAGACTGAGGGTCATTTCACAATGCTTCTACAGATCCAGTTTCCTGAAAGTTGGCTCTGTTTCACTTTTAAGTGCCTGATAAGACCCTTGTAGCAACTGGAACACATTTACCTTAGCATCCTATTGGTGTTTATCTCTCCAAAGTATTCCTTTAAGTTAGTTCCAGTTGGCTGTGATTGAAAGGGCTGCCTCTTCAGAGGCATTTCAACTCATGGAACACAAAGAAAAATAGGAGGTTAAGATAGAAAGAGATAAATTTCATTCATGAAGAAAAAAGATCTCCAAAGCCACTTCTGCACAAGAGAAAGTAGAGGAACGAAGCTCTCACTCTGAACTTCTAGAGTTCCACTTACAGAAGAAAAGTCAGAGGATTGCTTGCTAGCATCGAACCAATACATTCTTCAGCTGTGAAGGCATGGGTTCTTGATTTGCCCCGGTTGTTTCTAGATTTTGGGCATGCCACAAAGGCCTAAATCCCCTCCAAGATATCCAATTCAAGAACTTGTGAGCTCATTTTCATGTGGAGGCCAGATGGAGCTGCAGTGGAGCAGCTCCCAGGAATGAAACTTGGCAAACAAAATTAAAAACAATGCAATAAGATGGCATCTGAAGGTTTTGCAGCAACAGCCAAAGGACATAAAGTCAAGCAGGAGAAAAATACTGGTTGGATTTGCCTGGACTTTTTACTAACAGGCTACGAAGTCCAGTTGCAGCATCTCTTCTTGGAAGTGGGGGTGATGTCTGGTGAGCTGGCCAGAAACAATTAGGTATTTGGTAGCTATTTGGTGAATGTTCTCCTGACAACAGAAGCAGATGAAGTCTGATCACCTTGGAGCTTAGAAATTTAAGTGATCTGTAATATGCTGCCAAAGAGCTAGAAATGTGCCTCCATAAAGAAACTTGAGGGTCACAAAACATCACAGAATTCAGCAGCCTGAAAACAGGCCAAAGGAGCTGACTCAGGCGTGATACTTAAGAAAGCTTTATGCTCATCATTAACTAACAGAATCTTAAAAGAATGTAGGAAGTATGCCTCAGCTTGAATCATAAAACCAACCCACGATTTCTAAAGTAAGGGACCCAAAATGAGGTGGCTCATTCGGCTTAGCTCAGCCTCATACCTTAAATAAGCCAAGAGAGAAAAAGGGAATTTGGGAAACACAGCTCAAACAACACTACAGAACATATATCCAGAAAAAAAATTGCTGAAGTTTTGTTTATATAGGATGGTGAGGACAGATGACAGATTGCTGTCCATGCTCTGATTTGGCCAGAGTAAATTATCCTTAATCCAGAAAGCACATTAGTGCAGTGGTCAAATCCTGCCTATAGTAAATATTATTAGTTTAGGCATATTCCCACACAAACACAGTTAAGTGACTTCCAGGACTGAGACACAGCCATCATAGAGCTCAGACAAAAGGTTTGAAGTCTAGAAATATTCTGTGATATTCAGTCACTCATGACAGTACAGTTCATCAGTGTAGCCTGGGTAGAGCACAGATTAGAAACAAGGCAGATGAAAGAATACATCATGGAAGAAGCAGAACTTTTAAGAGTTATTATGACATTGGTATCTGCAGTCATACAGAAAACCATGTCTTCCAGGGTGAGCTGGCAAGAAACCAGTCTAAAGGCACTCAGCTGGCCACAGCCTTGCAGATAAAAAAACAGTGAGCAGAAACTACAGATGTAGGAAGATATTCTCGATGTGAATAGAGAGCAGTAGAAGAAGAGACACTAGAGAGGAAGCTGACTGCCATGGAAGTCCAGCACTACAAGAGAGGAAGAGACTTATTATAATATTACATAACTAAGAAAAGAGAAAGTTCTACTTCTAAAAATGAAGAGGGGCGGAGGGGGGAATGAAAGAAATAGCATTGTTAAGTTCCTGTACTTTTAAAAGGTAAAATTGTCATGAAAAAAAGCTATTAAAGATATATGGCTGTTGTGTAACTCGATGTTTCTCCAGTCGTTTGAATCTCACCTTTGCTTTCTCTTCCCACTGTGTCAGAACTGTTTTTGAAGAAGAAAAAAAAAATACAGGCTGTTTCCACACCCTTTCTAACTCATGCTATACTCTTGGAATCTGAGGTGTAAGAAGCCCATAGGCACACTGATATTCCCTGTCATATAAGGAGGTTCTGGGTCTGTTTGTATTCCACTCATCATGATGCTGAGCTCCATGAAGGAGAGGACAAGATAGAATAGTACAGGGGTGACAGTGAGGAACAACCAGGTAGGGCAGATGTATGCACTGGATGCAGAGCAGTACATGCCTGGTAACACCCCACTCACGTTCTTATTTTACCTGGAGGTTCTGAGTGAGGAATAGAGTTGAACCAGCAATGTGAATCACCCCTGGGCTGCCTGGCATCTCCTACCACACACTCTTTGTGTCATCCAATCCATCTCCCCTGCCCCGCCTTCAGTCATCCCTGCCTCTGCTTCTGTATATCCACTCCATCCTTCACCTTTTATTGGCTTCCTTCTGCAGGCTTCACTTTTCCCTGCTGAGTGCTTCTCCCTGCGTGTGCCCACAGGTGGCGAGGTACATTCTCCGTATCTTTTATCTAGTCATCCTATCTCTGGGCCTTCTTTTGCCTTTTATGTTTTTTTCTTCCAGACAAATACCATCAGAGAACCTTTCATGCAAAAACTGTTGGCCAAGCACAAATTCAGCTTCAAAATGCATATGAGCTATGAGAGCAAAGCTTGGAAACCTCTACAGTGAGTGTTCAGGCAAGAAGTATGTACTAGAAGCTGTGACATACATAAGAATAGTGACTATTGACTCAG
The DNA here is from genome assembly GCF_032191515.1 of Phaenicophaeus curvirostris. Lineage (NCBI taxonomy): Eukaryota > Metazoa > Chordata > Aves > Cuculiformes > Cuculidae > Phaenicophaeus > Phaenicophaeus curvirostris. Next base: position 20,766,345 of record NC_091392.1, read on the forward strand.
AGTATTTTTATTATATTAGCTATGATATGAAAAGATCCAAAACCATGCAGCACTCATGTAGAGACAGCAATGTGGAACACGGTCCCAACCCAAGCTAATTTTGAAAACTGGACCTTTAGAAGTTAGACAGGAACTTAACACACTTTTAAAAGAGGATAGTTTAGCTTTCCTTAGTTGGAAGGTAGTCGATGTCAGGAAATATATCTTAGAAATTCTGCCTGTTGAAAGATGCGGTCTAGCGAAATTATCATCTCTTTTTCAGTAGATAAGCTATCCTGGTTTTATTGTATAAGCTATATATTAAGGAGTCATTTGGTCCAATGTAAATGGAAAGTAGATAAGATCTGTCTTGACACTGATGGTTCCTAGGAATGAGTTCTTGTAAATCCAATACAGGAACTAACTCTTGCTCACTAAGTTAAAGTTTCTAAAAAGTGGTGCTTAGTGTCACATAAAAATGTTTGTTCCTGCAAAATGTTTGCCAGTGATACTGGCAATGGCTTGGAGCAGTAGAAAACCAGAAGAGGGATGGGAGTAATAGCTCCCACGTTGCTACTTGACTAGTTCCAGTACTGCACTAAACACAGCAGCATTTCGTGTTTGCACGAATAAGAAAGAGAAATTGTTTTCTAAATCCAGGAAAGATATTTCTGTGTCTAACAAAAAACTTACAGGGCCTATGAGATATAAGACAAAGTCACCGTTTTTTTAGGCCAGATGTTACAGGATGTGAGCAAGGGGGATTCACTTATTGCAACTTTTCACAGTAAACTGAAGCAAATACATTTTCTTCTTGCTAAGCACAGGTATGTGACCCAGTTGCAGTGTTACATTAGAGTTCAGTCAATCTGCTATCTAAAGAACTAACAGGAACAGCACAATTTCCATCCCCTTATAGCTGGACTGCTTCCCTTCTGCTGATTCACGTACACCTGACTTTGTAGTTCAGGGAGTGAAATCGGCAGTAAGCTAACCCTACAAAAGTCGTCACTATTTCTCTTCCCATTTATTTCTCTGAAGCAGTTTATCAGAAGTCCAGAAAAGAGGTGGATCAGGAATACAGCCAACAGACCACTGCACTTGATCTGCTGTGGCTGTTATGGCATAGTGAGTACACAGCTACTCATTAGGATGTGATGATTCAAGTGTGCCATTCAACTATAATTTGCTATCAAGGAAATGTATCTACTACTGCAAATAAGGACATCCAAAATACTGCAGCAGCATCAGTCTGGTTTCCCAAGCCAGATCCAGTGTGGGAAGTGAAAAAAGGTCCCTAAATAAGTGGTAGAAAACTTCAGTTTACATGGTAATTTTAAATGTTCGTTTCAGGATTTGAACAGGTTACTACAAAATGCTTATGAGTGGTATTGCTATAGCTCAATGATATTCTGATATATGCTAATATTTTGGAAGAATTGTGACATCGATGCTCTGTGCTAACAGTAGGGTGATTGGTCTTGGCCTACAATAAGCAAGGGAATTTCCTTCAATGAAAGAATGGAAGCTCTATAGAATTAGACAAGTCTACAGGCAATCACGCAGGGGACTTTCGCATCTGATTGTTGTTACAGTGCATTTACTTGTTCTTTGGTCAATATTGCAAAACTATTGCATCGCTTGGGTGAGAAAAAATATTTCAGCGGTCAGCAGAGTGAAATTAATACTTCTGGAGTTGGAAAGATTCTCACACTTTCTTTCAGGATTGATCTGCCAATACTTATGATGTCTTGTGAAAAAAAAAAAACAAAAAAGAAACCAACTTTGGTTTTGCAGCTGTGATGTCACAAGGACATAAGTGTCTGGGAGCTTAATAGTACTGAACTCTAACTTCTCTAGAAAAGGCGTCACCTCAGTGGAACTTCTTCCAGTGACTTGAGTCTCTGTTTGAAAGAGTGGGAAGAGTTGGTCTCAGGTGGATTAGGAATTTTGTAATCACAAGAGGCCATGTTTGCCTGAAGTAGTCTATTAGAAATAGGATTATTAAAGATCAATATGGGAGTCAACCAGAAAAGCTACCAGCAATTTTCTCACTACACAAACGCAAACAGGTAGACCCAAGACATAGTACTAAAATACTATTAGGGATTATTTGCAAACATTGCAGTAAGTAGGAATATCTTAACAGTAAGCATTTAGGCTAAGTTGTCTATGTTCCCTCTAAAACAACTCTCCAAGCAGTATGAAATATGCTTGGAAGTACCTGTCTCTCTGCAGTGCCCATCACGGGGGCTCAGACTACTACCTTTAAATGAACACTTTACTTTTAGGCAGTTAATTTAAGTGATGTCTGCTATGTTCACTATTCAAGCTTTCCTATAAAACAGCACCAAAGTGATCAGACCATGGCTGGTCACATTCTCTTCAGTATTTCCATCACTTCAGCCAACAAGAAAAGATGCACTGCAAGAGATTTAGTGTCTGTGCAGCTGAATCAGGATCTTATCATTGAAAGCAACCAGTTTCAGTAGAGCTATTGTTTCTTCAGGACCTCATATGAACTTGTCATTGGAGGTGATGTTTTGTCTTGGCTGCATTTAAGTTCTCACACCCTGTATAATTACACCTGTTTAATTTTAATTCATTTTCAGTTCGAGGACATAGTCAAAAATTTTATCTTAAGATTTCATTGCAATAAAAAGCACATTGTACAAATCAACCTTCCCTACAGAAAAGACTTTTCCATTGCTGGAAAGTGAAGAGAGCGATATTATGATGCTCTCTCAGTTGAGTGGCTGAATATCTTATTTCTGGCTGCAGTTTAGAGTGCATTAAAGGAAAGGCAGATGTCTGCACAAGTCAGTGCTTCCATTTCACAGCCGAAGTGTGGGAAGCTGCCTTGCTACATCTGCTTTTGGAGCTGCAGTACTCCTTGGCATAAGAATACATCTAATTGATGTGCAGTCTATACAATGATGGTTTGATATCAAAGGAACCAAGCAGAATGTGTCCTCTTCAGGACATCTCAAAACCCCTGTGTTTCAACATCACAGATACAATTTTATCCTGTAAATTGCTCTCTGAAAGTCTTGAAACAAAAAAAGCACACTCAGATGGAAAATATTTTATTGATCAACTTCTTGTTCCAGTCCATCTCTCCTCACCCATTTTCCTGATCCCACATGAACAATTCCTCGTGGTTTCAGGATTTGCTATTAATTATCTTTTTGTTGACTTTCCTTGTTACACAACAGGAATTAAGAATGTTTGACAGGAGAGTATTCAGTGAAATAAGGGCCAAATGTTTGATAATCAGTACAGTGTGTAATATTATTCTCAACAAATGATTATAAATACTGATAAAACAGGAAAAAATACTTTTATTCTTTCCACTAAACTGTTTCCTTCTAGGCTGGATTGCCACATGGCAGTTTCAAATGGTTATCAAACCAAAGACATGTACCTCCTCAGACAAACAGGAAAGTTATCTCCAAGTAAAATACAAATGCAAACACAGAAAGCAGTTGTTACATATACTTAAGGGTCTTTCACAGTGACATCAAAAAGCCATCAGAAAACAAAGTAAGTTGCAAAAAAGGATAATGTAACAAAGCTGAGAAAACTTCCTCCATTCTTCATTTCTCAAAAACTTTTGCTTACAGTTTAAAAACAAAGGTTAAGAATAAGAAAATCTGAAATAATTGTTCTACAGGCACACAAGGTACTATGAAAGTACTCATTTATTATACATAAAACATTAAGTTAGGAGGAAAATGTGAACCTGATACCCTAAGTGATGTAAGATATTCTTTGCTTTGAAATACTGGGAAATGAAGAATCATACTCCAGCTTCTTTTGGACACGTTAGAAAAAATTGAACTTGCTAAATTCTTTGCTCATGAGAATAATCTCACACTAAATAGCAGAAACTTCTAACATGAGAGATGACCAGTTAGACAAGATTTGCAAGTTACTCCAAAATACAACGTGATGTTGAGGAGATATGAAGGACCTTGAAAATCTGTTGTTAAATTCAGCGCAAGGAGTGCACACTCTTCATTCTAGAGGAAAAATAGAAGAGGAAAGAATCGGCGCTTTTTTTTCTCTGACATGTGAGAGAGTTCATTGCATTCGTATATATGAAGTTAAACAACAAACCATCTGTCTACAGCTTGTAGACTTGACAGTCACAGTCCAAACAGCACTCATAAATAAATGAATAAAACCAAGATATTTTATTATGATTGGTATCTTCTGATACGGTAAGAGCCAAAGACTGCCTCAAAGCAAAGATGGCAGCTTCTTCTCAACAATACAACATGTGTAACTTCTGCAAGGCTGCATCTTTATTAACTGTCTTCGAACAAGAGCTTTTCAGAGCATTTTTGCTCTCTCTGGAGTTCTAAGTTGCTCCCACTATTATAGGTTGCCTCCAAAAGGATACCCTTAAAGGAAGAGCATTTTTAAGAGCTACAGGTCTACCAAATGACACATCCATGGATTGCATTAATTACTAATTTGTCTACAACCTAGGAATAGGTGTTTTGCAAACAGCCCTGGAACAGCTGAGCAGACTTATCTAATGAGTGAGAGCACAGAGGGGACTGATCTGTCTGCAGATGTCAGGGAGAAAGCAGGTGGCAGGTGCTAATAAAGTGAATGTAATGCTCAGTAAATCTGAGATTGTTCCATGGCTCTTGAAGGTTGTCTAGTACTTTACAAAGTTCTTAGGTCCAGTGGTTGTCTCCCTTTGTCCTCTCGTTTCAGCAGAAAGGCTGCCTCTGGTGCCAGTCTGCACTGTAGTTCAAGAGAGAGAGAGTGCAAGAACAGAGAGAGCACAGAGCAATAGATGTGTTCAGTGGCGACAAGGAAAGGGAAGAGGTAGGAACCTGATATTCCATCTGGCTAGTATAAAATTCACTCAGACATTGCTTCTGTTCTTTAGAGAGGTCAATGATGTGTTTTCAGGATTAATGACTCCATCAACTCTCAAAGATGTTTTAAACTGTACATTGGATGAATACCTGTGTGTCATGGCCTTTGCTGGATTTCCATCACCATATGTCTGACCATGAAAACCTGAAGAAACAAATTCAAATGTAGGTTGCCATTTTTTTCTCATTATGATTCACATAAATATTCTCACATTAACTGATTTGGGTAATTGTTTCATTCAGAATAGGTAAGTTTCTTTTTTAACAGGTGAAATAATATCTCAAAATGTTTGGTTACATTAAATGCGATCCAGAAAAGTAGCAAAAGGAAACATAACATTTAAAAAGAACCCAAAGTTTTTCCTCTAAGTCAATGCTATTAAAAAATATATTTTCCCATTTCTGTCCTCTGAAAAGCAAGTAAGGCTAAGCCATTCCAATCAGAAAGCACAGGTATTGATAGAAAAATGCAGTGCATTGCAGTAGGATGCATTCTACGTGCCAGAAAATTCTTCTTGCAGCTGGAAAAATAGTAGCCTTCATGATGGTCAGCTACACTGATTTTTCTTTTTTTTTATAGTAGATACTGTCATCGCTGGAATCTTGGGTTTGAATAACAAAATACATGTTAATAACATTATGGCTCCTTTGGACACATTGACACTGCTTGATATCTTTAAGAGTGATGCTTTACGTAGATTTCTGCTTACAAAGGTCTCTGCAGGTAATATTTACACTGATCTCACTATGGTATTATAAGATTGCTTCTTATTTACTTTGGCATCTTGCAGGATCCAAATTTTCACAAATTATAGACAAATCTTAGGTTTAATACTCCCTTCATCCTTATGTGGATTGTTTTTCTTAACATCTTGGGTTCAAACTCAATAGCATCCCAGTATAACATTTACCACACTTGGCGACATTACCTTTAAGAAACTTTCATCATCTCCTGATTTTAAAAAGCTAGTGCTTAAGAAAATATCTTTGTTATAGAAAATAATCATTTAAGAATACAAAAGTCCTTAGTAGTAATTCTACTACTGTTACATTAAATATCTTACACATGACAAGCAGTTGATGACTCCTGGTGAGTCATTGAGAACACAGGAATTACAGTAATAACTTCAACCCATCTAGTTCGGTGTCCCATTTCTGATACTGACTTGTACTATCTTCCCAAGAGAGAGTTTTCGGGAACCCCTTCCTTGTCAACTAACAAAGATGGAATTATTCACCCACTATGGTGGACCCCACTATCCCAAAAATATAAAGTCAGAGGTTAACATCCTCTATACATCAAACACAGTAATCACTTAACAGTCCTGATTTTCTGGATATACACACAGCTTCTCTTTTTTTTTTTTTATACTCCACAAATTCTTGATCAGAACAAAAAAATTGTGACAAAAAAATTCCATATTTAAATTGAATATGGTGCCCAAAAGTTGTTCAGTCCGTTTTTGGTGTTCTACCATTTCCATTCAATACGCAGACCCATTCTCTCCTACTATAAGGTAGAGGGGAATTCCCAGATTGCCATCTCTGGAACCTTTTATTATTTTACATGCTTTAATCATATCCCTCATATTTGTCAGAAGAAAAATATGAATAAGGAAAATGGATCCAGACTACATGAATCACAACACTGATTATTTAATTGATTCACCCTGAGTGGGCATGTTAGTTGTTTTTAAGCAGAGAAGAAACCTGAACTAGCATTATGCAAGTGCTTGCAGAGAGAACTACATTTAGACTATAAATGCAAGCCCCTTCCTTTCTATCAGGCTTCCAAATCTGAAGCTGTATTTAACTGACAAGTTAACAGAAAATCTGTTGTAATAATCACTATATTTACAATGAACTGGGAAGGGAGGTTGTTTGTTTGGGAAGATGTTTTTGCTAATGCTTGGATTGAGCCTTCTCTTAGCTTGACTTCTTCTAGATTTTTAGTTCTAAACAGATAATCCACTCCTGTGCTCTTCACCATAAACCCCACAGCCTCATCTCATTCTGACCTCATTTACTTCTACAACATCTTACTCTCAGGGCTTGGAGATTTTGGAATACTCTGATTCCATGAGCATATTTGAGTGTACCTCAAACTATAATAATATCCTCACCGTTCTTCTGCAGTGGAGGGAAGTCCCATTTGCACGGGTGAGGAACTAAGAGTAGAGAGCTGTGCTGCAACCCCTCCAATGACAGCACCATGTGCTTACCTGCCAAGTACTGCTTTTAACCAGTTACCTCATGTACAAACAGCAAGGTAAATATAGACGTGGCATGCAGAACATGGCACAGAATGGAACATTCACGCAGGAAGCAGAGAAAACAGCCAGCCACACAAGTTGTTCTTGCAGAAGCTAATTAAAAGCTAGTTGAGGTATGTTAGTCCATTGTCTATTGCAGAAGCCGAGTATATCTAGCTCACATGCAGACATCAGTTTTCTAATGAAAAGAACAGTTCACCTGAGATGCTCTTTTCTATACAGTCAAGACCTAATTCTTCTTTTACTATCATTCACACTTACCACAGTGGATATCACAGATCTGCAGCGGAACTGAATAATCTACATCTGTTCTCCAGCCCTTTTAAAAGAAAGAATTGAGTCTTATCCCCCTTTCATCAGAATTGTTACTAAACATTTGTGTTGACAACATTACATGGCTTCATTGGTTTACTCAAGTGACTCTGTTTTTAAATAAATGCATATGGATACTGATGGTCTCATGTATATTTTGTGAGTTGCAATCACTTTTAGGTTTCTGTATGAAAAAAATAACTAGGCTTTATTTGTGGAATACTGTATTCTGACAGATAACGTCTTATTTGCAAAATGAAATAAACTATTTATGCAGGAAAACATCGATTTTACCAGCATATCTGATTTTTCACTAGGGAAAGCAGAATAACTTATTACCCAGAAGGCTTTTGCCAATCTCACTTTCATGTTACCACTTTCTTCCTAGCAGTAGAAAGTGAAGTTGACAAGGGCCTTCCAGCTGGAGCCTCCCAGATCTGGCTGTCAGTCTCTGCTGCAACAGTGCCTGCTGAGAACGTTAATTCTAGAGAGAATAAAACCTATTAGCTTCATACTCATTTTCTATTAATGTTGTCTTACTCAAGTTCAACTACAGAAATAGTGTGCAAAACGTCAGAAATAATTTGCTCAGCTCTACTTTCACTACTGCTAATTCTAGCACACTATGCATTTACGATACTGTTTGCTATATGCTTCACCTTTTCCAGCTAATGTCAATTTTTGAAAAATTATCTATGATTTACTTGGATCTTTTCATATTTTGGAACTTTTTATTATAGAGAAACATACAAAGACAATATTAACAATTACAGATTCAACTACAGATATCCCTTTCTCTGAAAAAGGAGCAAAGTCATAAAGAGCATCTTCTCTGTTAATTAATGTCATCTCAACAAAAGGCGGTGGCAGCACAACAAGCTATAAGTAATGCTATTTGCCATCTCCAGTAATCAGACTTTTCTGGGAGGATGAAGCTGGGAAAGTGCCTGCTGGATTTTGTTTCTTGGTTGTTTTTTTATTCTGGCTCTGATGATTTGCTTCATTAGTACAAAGCACCCGGTAAATTCAAGACGATTACCTGAATGCAAATTGTTGATCCACACATTTCCTGTGACGTAGCAATTGATACAGAATCTCCCTAATGAAAAGGAAAAAAAAAGAAAGAAAAAAAAAAACCTATTATTTCACATACTATCTCCGTGACCATAAGCAGCTGGTGTAGTTTTGCCAAGGGCAATTTGGGCAGCACAGGAAGAGGGTTAATGCTTCTGCATTTTACAAAGTATCATAAGGCAGAACGCCCTCCCTGCCATGGCTGCCCACACCATGACAGTCACTGAGCATCTTAACTTCTTTTCCCTGGCGTACATGAGTTAAAAGAATGATCTATTCTTTACAGTTCTTCTGGATTAACCATCACATTGTACGCTGAGGACAAGTGCAGCCTTAGGGTAAAATTGTCCTAAATGACTGTTCTGACACTTAACATTTGATTTTTTATGGTTTGTCCTCAAAATAGTGTTAGTTACTCTACTTACAGCTATGAATCCTATGCTACTGTCTTTAGTGTGGCAAAATAATTTAGTGTAAATTAGGTGAATATGTTCTTTTTCAAGCACCATGAACAGCGATTACTAGGCATAGAATGAACATTAGTTTGTGGGAACACAGAACTAAGTCAGAATGAAAACTTTGTGTGTATTACTAAAAGTGTTAAGACAGGATTTGTATGTAAACTGTGTGGGCTCCCATTCTACCACAGCAGCAAAGGACATAAGAGCTTTTTACTGAAGGGAAGAAAGTATAATTTTTAAATGCATCGGTGCCCTTCATGAAGCTCACAGTGCAGTACCGAGCTGTCACTAATTGGTGCTCCATCGTTATCCTTCTCACTTAGCAATCCACATGGGGAACCTTTAAAACCAGAAAGCCTGAACTCCACAGAATTTCATGTGAAATAAACCAGAAATACCACTGTAAGTGTTCACTGAACATAGTGTTTGACAACTCTTCTGCCAAATGTACCTTCATCACTGCCAGTGATATAGTATTTCCCCAGACACCTTGCCCCATTAGGACAGACTCGATAAGGCCACCAGAGCCCTCTGTGGTCTGTGGTGATAAGGATAGCTGTTTTCTCCCAGGCTTTTCCCCATGATTATTCAGCTCTGAGACCTCCTGTAGGATCAGTTATTATGTTCTGTTTAAGCATGTCATCAACTTAAGCAGCAAGGCTCAGAGCTAGGAAACTCCACTTTTAACAGCTGGTCTGTTACACTTAGCACCAGAGATATAATAAAGATCTAAACTGATTCATTAGAAAACAAATTCAGCCTTCAGCGTCCACCTCTTTGAGGCTAAGAAATCCTTATTCATAGCTGCCTGCTTGCCAACTACCCCCTGGTATGTGCACCCTGCACAATGAAAGCACCTGAGGTACTTGAAAAAAATCACAGTTGCAGCATGTACCTGCATACAGTGGTAAAGTATAGATGGAAGATGTCCTAAGAAGAGGACAGGTGTAGGAACTACAGCATGCTTGCATCTCCTAAAGAACATATCACTACAAGCAGAGTGAAGTGAATGAGCACAGTCAGCAATAAACATAGAAATCACAACATTCAGATTTCTCAGTTTTCTGAAAACCCATCATATGATATCTCATGTGCTTGGTCAGTGGAGCAGGCTGCAAAAGCACATATTTAGGTGTGGACATAAGACTACTGAGGAGCTGGCAACTGAACCAGCAGGATGCCTCTCAGCATCATGGTCTTAGTGGCTCCTAGGACTTATCCTGCTAATATACTCCTGTTTGAAAAATAATGTTATGGCCACTCTTCTGCTCTTTCACCCCACTCTCCAGATGTACTTCTGAGTAGAACACAGGTCAGAATAACAAAGTAACTGTGGCAGGCAGGGTTGAAGTGCAAGGGCAAGCCACAGTGCTGCACTGAAAATGTGTAAGATATACACTTATTTGCAAGAGAGGAATGAAGCTCCCATGTCATAACTAGCTGCTTAACAGCAATAACAGCAATCTCACCCTCACACAGTGTTTTCTCTCTCTCCCCAGCTTTGCTGGAAGAAGCAGTCAGGCAGTCACATGGTAACTTTTTTGTGTGTTGAGTATGTTTTTAGCAGCTGAGAGACTTAGAGTGGCTCAAAGTCATCATGGACTTATGCCTCAAGTCTTACATTTCATGACGCAAGATTTAGCAGGTCAGCTGTATCACTGATCCATATATGAAATATTAACACTAACGTTTGCCACATACATAACACAAATACTACATCACAAAAAATGTATTAAAAGAATATTAAGGTTCCACTCAATAGTCTCTTCTTCATATGTGACTCATTTGACTCCAAGTTCCTTATTTATTTCTCACTTCAGGGTGAGATCAGAATTAGAACTACACGCTTTAAAAATGTTCCAGTAATTGTTCCAATATGTATATGGGTTTATTAATGCTTTCAAGCTGCACAGTGATAAATAGAACAATAGACGAATGCAGTTAGATATGTTTACAAGTCTTACAATGTTTAAGAAATAATATATACAAACCACAGAGACGGAATGGCGTATCCCAACAGATTCACACAAGGCCAGCTGCGTCCCCTTACACACAAGCACTGAGAACTGTGCCTTGGTTTGAGATGTGAAGAAAACTTGTATTTCTTCTGCAGCTGCAGCTGTTCTCATTTTCCAACCTGGTATTATGGGAGAAGATTTACTTTTAGGTATACAAGGACCATACATTATATTCCAAATCGTTATATTTAAAATGGATGCCTTTTTAACTAGTTAAGTGTCATCAAATGATATGCAATTAATTATTTTGATCCCTATAAGTTACTTTTTATACTGATAAACACTTGATCTACAGGGGATATAAAAGTAGCAAGCTGACAATCTCTTTGCTATAATTTACAAGCTACAGTGATATGAATACATCTCACTTCCTGGAGAAGGCTCATAGCTAGTAAGTGATTTAAATATTTTTCACAATTTAATGTTATCTAAGTAAAAGAGATATATTTACCTGGAAATTCTCCACGAGCAAATGGACATCTAACCCAAGAGCCTTTTTTGGTTGTAAACTGAAAGCAGAAGAATCTATTAGGAAAACTGATTTTTCAGTTTCAATCTGTGGCTACAGAATCAACTATAGATGATCAGCACGTTGCAGAAGGTGAATTCACAGCTTTCCTGGTCTATGGTATCTTCCAACCTTTGATTAAAATTAGATCCCCTAGTTCTTCATATATATATGCCTATTTTACAGAAACATGTAGTTCCACTGACTTAAAAGTTATCTAAAAGAAAGCAATAATATACCCTTACTAACCTTATGTGGCATTCTTTTCTCAACTAGAATTATAAAAGGTACTCCAGTAAATGTTGTGTACCTATCCTTTGTATTACCAAATATGGAAAAATTTATACATTAAGTTTAGTGCATGCTTCAGAGTTTGCATTGTCCTAAAACATGTTTTCCTGCTTTTCTTAAGCAAAGGAAACAAAGGACACAATCTGACATGTGTCCTGTCATTGATGCTGCACTTCCAAAGAATATCCTTTTAATCTAATCTTTCACATTTATTTCATTCTTACTTCCCATTCATCAGAGCTATGAAATAAAGTATTGGCCCTATAGAACATTAGCAAATGATTTTTTTTAGAGCTGACAGAAAGAGGGCAGTTAATAGGTGATGTACAAAAAAATCCCTTTACCTTCATGCAAAGCCTAGGGTGAGTGTCCACACGAGAATATTTAACCTGCATGAAAAGAGACCACTCAGCATTAGCAGGTTTCATTAGTTTCACAAAATAAATTATCCAAAATTTTCGTGGTTTGTCTACTGAGAAAGGAACTGGTTTGTTTATTTTATAAACATCCTAGGAATTTAATCGCATAAAATAGTAAGAATAGAAACAACCACTACTTTATGTTGCTGAATAGTTTGCTTTTTTTTTCATCTGTAACGTGTATCATTCTTCATAGTCTGTCTGACCCATTAGAGATAAATTAATTGATTCTATGGTGACAGGTGTGCAAAATTCTGATTACACAGTCATCTTGTTTGAGTCCCTTGCCGCTTAGCATTCATCAACAAATCAGTAGAACATTTAAATGTACACCAAAAAATGTTGTTCCACGTTCAGTTCTGAGATTTTTCAATTTTCCATATCCCTGTTCTTGGAAAGACTTAAACACAGACTGAATTTTAGACACCTACTGAAATGACCTGCAAAGTGTTATTTTCTTGATTAACAACTGTTTAACCCACCAAGGACTTCACCATAAAAAGCCTTGCCTTATATCAACAATTATTACCCATGTAAGTGATCTTACTTAAATAAAAACTTATTCTCAAGTGACTGTGCACAAAGGACCCTACACACAACACATGGCACCAGGACCAAACACCTCTTTTCTGTAACTCTTTTGAGGAGAACACAATGGATGTCCTCAAGTATGCCTACAATAGGGTCACAGAAGATAGTACTGTAAAAGTCTACTCAGATATGGAGATGGCATTGCCTTCGACAGAGAAAGCCCCACCCTAATTAGAGAGAAGGGTTACATAGCTTTTGGGCCTAAGTCCGCACATGTGCATGATATTAGAGTGGGAGGCATTGTGTGGTTTTACTTGGGGAGATGGCACTATGTGAGGAATCTCTGCAGTAATCTCCAGCACACTCTGTTCTTCAGGGTTACAGTACAGGAAATGGACCAAATTCAATACCAAACCTTTTAGAATGCATCAAAGAAGGGGGGGGAAACATCCTGTTTGTGAATATTAATAAATACAGGGAAATATTCATCATCTGTCATAAACTAATCTTCAATTATGTTCTGAGTAATAGATATGACCAGTACCATCCAAGCCTCATTTTAGGCCTCTTTTTTTTTCTTCCTTTTATTTTTTTTTCTTTCCTTTTCTTTCCTGCAAGCAGTGAGTTGTGCTTGTTGTCAGCAGATAATGAATCCCACAGGGACAAATCACATGTATCAAATGAAATATACTTGTTATTATAAGATCAAAGCTTATGAAACCCATAAAATGGCAATTCTGAACGATCACTAAACACTTGGCCAGGAGTTCCTAATTAAAAAAGTCTTGAGTCAGCCCCCTGAATTTCATGTCATCAGAATAATACTCATGAAGTTTCAAAATTAATAAATTGTATGTAATTTTATTTGCCTTTTAAGTTGTTACCTCAAGTTTACTGGCTTTGCTCCACAATCAGGAAAGCCTGAAACCTACTTTTTAAGATGAAAGACAGAATTCTAACCAACCACATAAATCCAGTGCATTTAGCATCATGAGACTTCAGATTGAAGCACTTAGCAGCTCAAGATACATGCAATGAAAACCTTTTTCAACTTCAGAACATAAGTGCAGGAGGAACTGAAGAAACTGATATTTCAACATCCACAGTTTCAAGACATTGGAGTACAAAACAATCATGCCCCACCAGAGTGCCATTATGTATCCAGTAAGATTTAAGATTCATCTTGCTCACGTTTTAGGTGTCTAAATGTTAAATAACCAAATGTGATCTAACTACAACACACTTTTGTCGTAGTCAGGGAACAGAACAGGTATCTTCAGAGAGAAATCGTCCCAAACTTTCTCACGTGCCTATCTTCAGATAAGAACAGTTGTCTTCTCAATATGTCTGTTTCATTTATTTACTTTAAAGGGACTGAGACAAATAGCATAGACTTGGACACGTATCTTTTAGACAACAAAGTCAGAGGAGACGAATCACGACTTTACTATAAATGAAAAGTAGACCCTATCCACACCAAAGAATTTAGCAAACATTACTAGTACCACAGTCATCTCCACTTTTTGTTTCTAATACTGAGTCAGTCCATCAGTCAACACAAGCTCTTTGAATAAATCATGTGGTTAGTGTACAAGAACTGACTGTGATTATGAATAGTTTTACGTATCAGAAAAGAGAGATATATACAACTGCTCTTATTCCAAAGACTAGCTCTTCACATTATGCCTTTTATCATGACCTTCAAACTCACAGTCTGAATAAATCTCCACAGCTCTTACTTTCTCAGAAGAATTTTTGGAAGTATTTTGTATATCTTCACAGTGGTCATTAGACTTCATTAACCTGCATAGGTTAACCATGACAAGCATGGGACAGGCTGGTTCCCAAGCCAGGGTTTGTGTCGCTGGGTTGTAAACAATATTATCCCATAGCGCCTCTGTATCTGTGCACAAAGAGTGGAAACATTATTCAAGATGTCTAAAAAAGAATCAAAATTGTTCATAAATATTGTACCCATACACATGCTTAAAACAAAAAACATTGGGTTTCCATCTTTTTGCCTTTTTCACCAATCAGAACTGCAGTCTTTCACACTGTAACAGTGTAAAATTTGAATTCATCCCACTGAAGTGCAGGCATCTACCAGAGGTACTCAATCTAAGAGCTGTCTTATGTCTCCTGCTACAGTAATAGATGAGCATCACCAGGGACGATCACTCAGCTCTTAAGCAGGCTTCACTGGAAGTGCATTCTTTGCCCATCATTGACAGGGGGAGTGTAACGCAACTAAGTTCCTAAGGGCCATCAGTTAGCAGCGTATGGTAAATTGTAATGAATCCATACATTAGGGACTAGAGGTCATGGTGTTAGAGATTCAGACTCTTTGTGTCTTGTGTAGGATTTACATGCACACAACCTGTATATAAGAAGATAAATTCAAGCCTTTAGCTGCATATCAAGAACACCAATAGTAAACAAAGACATGCAAGTAATTCACAATAAATACTTTTTCTACAGCATTTATGTAGATCTTCTTTCTATGTATGCTATGCATACCATAATTTCATAGCTAGTCAATATATATTTGGTGATATCTAAAATAGGTACTGTCTTATTTGATTGGTCAAATTAGTCAATTTGTACCAACTTTCTTTTCCATATAGCTGCACATGGATGAAAGACTTTCCAGCATGAAATTCTAACTGATATTTCAGCTCATACTTCAAGAAGTAACTTGGAAAGTCTTACATTTGTATAATAGCCAGAAGTGGGAGAAAATATATATTTCTGCAACTATTTGTCAAGCAAAAAGTTGAAAATGTGGCCATTTGGATGTTCAAGATGAGTGAATAAACACCACTCATGGCTATAAAATGTAGCAAAGAAGCAGAGTCTACATAAAGAGTGGAAACACCAGCTGCCCACATTCAGCTCCCATAAAGCATAACAATAATTCCTATTGCTTCTCTGATAAATGCCCTGAAATAAAACCTTATGATATTTTATAATAGAAATCTTCCAGATTCTTTAATTCTGCCAAGTGTCTTAACTTCCTGTCCCAATGTGTATACATCAAAATACTGAAACTTTCTATGAAATGGACATTTTTATTCTGTTTTAAAAAATCTCCTAGAAATTTTGATTTTTTTAAGATGCTGTCTGTAATAAATAGGCATTTACTATAGAGCTAATATTCAGAGAATATTTAACCTGACAGCAAAGTCCTTGATCTCAACAGTTCTGACAGCTTTCATAGCTACATTCTGAATGTTATAGGAGTCTCTAATAATATAGATATTATGTAAGTGTAATCTTAATAATTAAGAGAACAGCAGTACAATTAAGACTTTTCAGGTTTGTGTACAGGCATGCTGCTTGACTTACCTGAGTTTCCTTCTGGTCTAGTCCTTTGTGGCATAATAAAGATGCTTATTCATTTTCAGTCTCATTTAATTTCATTTTTAGTAACAAATAGACATTCTTTTTCTTTGTTGCATTAACCCAGAAGGATTATTATACAGAGGAGACTCTGATACACAACTGTTAATTACCTCCTATCACAGAACTAACTCTACAATCCCAACTTTATTACTTCAATGATAAATGAGCCAAAAAAGGAACCAATCTACTTTAGATATGCCAGAAAACAGAGCTGTAGGTTAGCATAAATACTTAAAGAGAAAATAATTCAGTTCAAAAGCCAGACGTCCTACATCCTTAAATAGCTGGGGACTAGAGTCTGACAAATTTCTTGAGATTCCTGCAAGAAGGATAGTGGAGTAATCAAAAAGAGTAGTTACAAGACATTATTTCCTATACTCACTTCCTTATCAAAGCTGTAAGCTAAGTTTTCAATTGTAATTGTCCATTGGAACTTCCTAAATAAATAAGATTCAAGAGCTTCAGTGTGCCAAAGCACATACTGCTCTTCCTCTCATAAAGCTTCATCTGACCCCACAGGCTGGAGTCAGTGGCATCAGAGAGGAGAATGGCTGCAGTAGGAGGAGAAGGAAAAGGAGGAGGATACAGACAGAGGGAATCATGACATCCATGACTGCAGTTTCCTGCACTTGCAAAACCATTCACACACATGAAAAAGGTATAGATGAGAGAAAATTTGAAAGAAAACAACCTGTGCCCCATGAGACCCAGCCTCAGGATGAACAGCTACTAAGAATAGAGGTTAGGATACTATACTGACAATGGCTGTGTTTTGATGACCTCAAAGCCAGATCTGACTACATGACCTAGACAGAGCTTGAAAAGTCTTATAAGTGCATGATTACACAAACAGAGAAATAAAAATCTCTTTTTATTTAGCCGAAGTACACTCTGTTGCTATGAAGGAATGGTAGTGTCACAGAATCTGCATTCTGCCACAATACAATAAATCAAAAATGAAGGCTGAGCTAACTGAAGACAAATTGGCTTCCATTTTAACTCAAAGAATGTAAAGGAATGCAGTGAATGTCTATACAGTTTAATGGAGTTTGAATGTACTCTTGTGGGTTGGTGTTTTTATTCTCTCTCATGTTTTTTTCTTTTAAATCAAATACTGAAATTCTTTCTTAGCGTAGTCTGAGGAAAAATATCATTGTACTTGTGCTAGACTTAAGAAAATAAAACATTTTTTTCAGTCTAGGCTTTTTTCCGATCTGCCTGGTAAAGCCTTCACTAAAGACCTATATGACTACTTTCTTTTTTTTTTCAGCTGCCACCTCAGACCAGGCTCTGTCTTTGCTGGAACATTTTCTGTGAATAATTTCCTTTTAAATATGGAAACTACATATGCAGTTAATTGTCATCATTTTCAGCTCCCTGTTGCTTCCTTTAAGTTGAGTGTTGGACACCTTTTACAAATCTCTCCTTGAAGCCCAACTCATATCAGCATTTCAAAGCTGAACTCAGTGGCTTTTCTTCCTTCTGGTTAGTTTGCGTGTGACTCAAGAAAACATGGGAAATTACTGGAAAGTTGCTTAGTGTTTACATTGGCATAAACTATGTAAAAAGTTTAGTCTGAAAGATATTTCCTCTGTCCACAGTATAACAAACCAATATGACAATTTCCTTGAGCTTTTGCAATGTATGGTTTTTAACTTAGGTGAATTTAAAATTGCGACACACTACTGGAGCTGCTGAAAATGACTCATATAAAGAGTAATCACACAATACTTGCCATTTTCAAAGGGGCAAAGTTGTATCCTCCTTGCATCTGGTACTGCCAGCCAACCCTACAACCCAAAAAGTGGCTGTTAGATAGATATTCTCAGATACGTAATTTCTTAATATTTCAGGTAGAACGTGACAGAAAAAAATTCCATGAAAGACAAAGATTATATGTTTATTAGAAAGCCTTGGAAGTAGTGTTTTAAAATGATGTTTTGCACTAGATATATATTTTATTTATTGGAGCAAATGGACCACATAATACCTTCTAGCACTGTATTCCTACTGTTTCTGAGTGATATATTTAGCCCAGTTTCATTTAGAAAGTCTTCCATTTACATTAAGTTTCTTACAGTGTCATTACTTTCTAGGGGTATCAAAAGACATTCAAGAATCATATCAAATCTACTGGCCTTTTTTAAGGTGATGGATATATCCTTAAAATCTGAGGCCTAACACGTAACCCAGTCTGTAAGTATATATAAGTACATATAAGTTAATACACCCTAATTATTTAGATTCACATGTAAATGTTTCTGTTTCTCACAGTTTCTATCTGTTTGCTCAGCAACTTTATTGTATCATTCTCTGTGTACATGCTGAGGGGAATAATATCTTTCCAGTGACCTCACACCTTTCAGAGTGGAATAAAAAAAAAAAATCCCTAAGCTTGGAAGAGACCTTGTGGTTCAGCTCTCATAGTAAGGGATATGATTTTAGATGCCCACAAAGCACAAATCTGAGTGTAACTAAAATGCCCAAATTACTATTACAGTAGCCATATGAAGATCTAGCCAATGTAGCTGGTGGAGTCTACACTGCTATCCAGCACATCCCAAAACAGCCATCTACACTTGGTCAGTGGAGTAACTGACTGCATTAACTAGATCTCCATTAACTGCAAGAGTTTGCACATCTAATTCAAATGTAGACATCTACATCTGGACATCTATGTTTAGGGATCTTAATCTGCAAGGTAAACCATATCCCAAAATACACTGTTCACGTAAGTAGTTCACATAACATCTTTAGATCTTACCAAGACCATTTTAAATTGGTTTGGCGGCTGTTTATCCCTTTTCATGAAAGATATTCCAAAATCTCATTTTGCAGATTATCAGAAAAAAAATCTGTATCTATCCTGAATATATTCAGGCAATGAAGTTTATCCTCCTTCATACTTGTGGCTTTAACATGAAAACCTCTGTTCTTTTTCCTAATAAGTGACCCTTCTGAAGTGTATTTAGACAACAAACATATTGTATCTTTGCATGTGTTTTCCCAGTCTAATGAAAGCATGTTTTTTGAATTTCACTTATAGGACAGTTCCTCAACTATTCTAGATTTTTATGTACATCTTCCATTTGAATTAACCTTTCTTGATTATGGATACAAGAATTGCCTACAACATTTCAGAGAAGGCCTTGCCCATACTTTCCTATTAAATTGGAATAATCTAGCCTACTATACTTTTTGTCATGTTTACATCATGCAAGCATGATAGTTAAATCATTCTGCAATGAATTACACCCAGGTCTTTTTTCCTCCCTTTCCTTCCTCTAAATGAGGACTTGAATATCAGAGCGAGACTTCTTTTTCTTAAAGCAAGTGCACGAGCCTGCACTTCACACATTACACTTCATCCGCCTTTAGTTCTTTCATGAATTAAGATCTCTACTCTCTTCCAATTATCCTCACCCTCTTCCATTTAGATTACACCTCTCAACTGTACTATTAGCAAATCTCATTAACATGTTCCCACCTTTTGTACCTATATAATTGATGAAAACATTTACTTAAGAACTATTCTAAGTGCAGTCCTTAAATAACCTTCCTACTAGCACAGCCCTATTCAACAGGAGTCAAGTTAGCCCTCTAGCTAGATATTATCTACCATAAAAATCTTCTTCTCACTCCCAGCTTCCTCAATTCCGCTTTTAGTTTCCCATGCAATATTGTATCAAATGCTATGCTGAAATGCAGATTAAATTTCCTGTATTTTCATTGCTTATATAAAAAAGTCAAATTAATCTTACACAATACTTCCCAAAAATTAATGTAAATTGCATCCCATTTTCTTCTTATCTCCATGTTTTAATTAGTGTTTCCTAAAAAATCTCTTAAACATTTTCATAATCATAAGGTCAGAAAAACCTTAGTCAAAAACTTAGTTCTATAGCCTTTTTCTACTGATTTTTTCCTCCTTTCTTAGAAGAAATCCCAGATAGAATTTATTTAATCAGAAACATAACTATATACTAAGTTCCAGACTGTATTACCTCAATGCAAAGGCAAGGGAGTAGCTGAGAATATTTCAGAGACACTGATTTTAACGATTCCTTCCCTTTTATCTGAAATGAAAAAGATGGTTATGAATCCAAGACAGTAAATAACATCTAATAAAGATAAATAAAGAAGGCCATTTCCCATAACTATTAATTAGATGCGCATTTCCACCTGTGAGTCACCCCCCAACAGTGCAAAAAACTGCTTTGAGTTTTAACTCACGACAGCAAATGCGCCTGCATCTTCACAGGTAAACCATTTGTGGCACAGACGAATATAATAATCTTGATCTTGAAGAAAGTTGGATACATTCACTGATATAATTTTCCTCGCCCTGTCTACATTATAATCAATCTCCCCAGCTGAAAAAGAAAATTGAAGCATGAAATTATCACATCTGTTTCTTTATTACTTCATTATTTCTGAATTTGTTATTTCTATAAAAGATATAGAACTTATTTCATAATTTGATGGAGATGAAATTCAATGTCTATAGGTTCTTACCCTGGATGTTTGAATTAATTATTTTTATATCCCAACATCCCTAAAGGTATCCTTACTTTATTAGACAAAATAATTTTGATGAGGATAAGTTTCAATATTATTCAGTTTTAAATTAGCACTGGCAATCCTGAGAGGCCAGGATACCTTCCAGTTATACCTCGTCCTTAGTACTTGAAATCTCATGCAGTTCATATACAAATGCTATAAATATACACACTAATACTGCTATAAAAGCTCATTAACCCAAGGTTGCAAATTCACTAGACAGAAAATATGTGCAACTATGTTAAACACATACACTGGGGAGGGAGGGGAAGGGTGTTTGGAGGGATCTTTTATTATTTTTATACTCTCAGGTATGCCAAAATCAGGATAGCAGATTGGTGAATTAATTTCAATCTCTTTTTGAGGTCTGTCTATAGACAAACTATAAAACTAGCAATCTGACGCATGAAAAGGGTACAAACATATTTCCAAAAGTTTAAGTATTAAATAGGTTGTCAATATCTTTATCTGCTATCTAACATTTCTAAGTCAACAGAAAGAAACACATTTTCCAAGATATTAACTACCAACTATGTGGTAATTATAAATTATGCCAATTGTAAATCATCATTTACTTCCCTGCTTATTCAGCTATGAAAACATATCATTGTATAGGTAACCAGAAATATCTCACAGCTTTGACTTATATAGAAGATCAGCTCACCTGAACAAGCTGGAATATATTTTCCCACATCACTGTTCCTGCAATCTGTAAAACAGAGTTTTCTTCAGCGCTGCATGATTTATCTAACTGTGTAAATAAACTGTCAAATTATCCAATAGCTTCCCAACAGGAAAAATATCTCTTACATCCCCTTATAAAGGCAATTTACATTAACTTTTAGATAAACAGCAAAATAGAAAAGTACTCTGACCACATACATAGATTATATTGAAACTTGTCTTGAACTACAGAATCACTAGGTTGGAAAAGACCCACAGAATCATCAAGTCCAACCATTCCTATCAACCACCGAACCATGCCCCTCAGCACCTCGTTCACCCATCCCTTAAACACCTCCAGGGAAGGTGACTCAACCACCTCCCTGGGCAGCCTGTTCCAGTGCCCAATGACCCTTTCTGTGAAATTTTTTTTCTTGATGTCAAGCACAAACCTCCCCTGGTGCAGCTTGAGGCCATTCCCTCTTGTCCTGTCCCCTGTCACTTGGGAGAAGAGGCCAGCACCCTCCTCTCTACAACCTCCTTTCAGGTAGTTGTAGAGAGCAATGAGGTCTCCCCTCAGCCTCCTCTTCTCCAGGCTAAACAACCCCAGCTCTCTCAGCCGCTCCTCATAAGACTTGTTCTCCAGCCCCGTCACCAGCTTTGTCGTTGAGGAGCTAACTCACTTAGGATATAATACTGCATTTCTTTACCTAGTACCTAGCAATAATTTAAGCGGTAGCAGTAGCAGTAGCAGCAGCAGCAGCAGCAGCAGCAGCAGCAGCAGCAGCAGCAGCAGCAGCAGTAGTAGTAATAATAATAATAGATACTCTTTACTTGAAAACTACCCCTGTTGTTTACCAGGCTTATTCCACTATTATAAACAACTGTGTGGTTTTGCTATTCCAACTTATAAAGGAAAACCCTATTAAGCTCCAGGGAGCTTACCAGAGTTAGAGGCTAGGCAACACTATCAAAACTAATACCCAATATTTTTATCCTCAAAACTTAAACCTTCATTTAAGAAGACTAAATCAGCTACTATTTTCATTTGTTTACTCACTCTTGTAAAGTGTCTTAAAACAAGGCTTAAAATCTTATTTCCCTCTCCTATTATCCCCCCTCTTTATTCACAAAGTACCTATCTAGTTCAATAGTGAACTCAATTCTACAAGAAAAGAATAAGCTTTTTAAATACAAAAAGGCTTTATCTCCATAAAGAAATGAAACAGACACAACGTCTGATTCTGTGTGCAAAGGATGATGGTTTACCAAGGGGCAAGGACAAGAGCCACCCACTCACAGGCTCTGGAAATGGGAATGTGGGACAACCCCAGGCCCTGGACTGAACAAGGAATCTCGTTTTGGTTTTTGCATCCCAATTTGGTGCACTTGTCTCCACCGGCACACCTTATCTTGGCTTGAACACAGTGCCGAATGTATTTTTATATGTATTTGGTAGGGACTTTACTCCAAAAAGATGGAAAAATGCTATCTCATCCAGTGATATGGTAACAGGCAATAGACCATCTAGTTAAGGAAATGAAAATGATATTTCTTTACAGTTTCTTATTAAGCTTTCCTCAATCTCTGAAACCACCTTTGGCCTAACTATGAAGAGAAACAGAGGCTCCATCTTGTGCACAGAGAGCACAGAGAGACCTGCAGGCAGAGAAAGACTATGTACCAATAACAAGAAGGCAAACTAGGACAAATGCGTAGTGCAGTTCAGTTTTCCACGTGCTTTTAGATTTTTTCCATATGCAAGTCAGACATGCACAAAAATAAATCATCAAAACATAGAATAAGACTGGTCCTGGCACACGTGATCTGCCATTGGTTAGATCAGCGTATCCCAGAATGTGATTTGGCTTTGCATTTGGGAGTTTTTGGTCTTTACCTTTGAAAAGATGCTTAATGAAAACCATCTGGTTTAAGGTGTTTTCCTACCTTCAACATAGTATTCCTGACTCAGCTTGACTTCGCAGTAATTTGGTACTGTTTTCATGGTCACGTAGATATGTTGTGCTACATTGACTTCAATGCAATTGAATTGTACCTGTACCTGTTCAAAACATTCATAAAATCAAGTTTGTACATGACTTCCAGAATACATGAAAAACACTGGTTGTAATATTCTTTGTTTAGATAAATTTATATTTATATTTATATTTGTATTTGTATTTATATGGAACATGAAGCCATCTCAGATATCGTAGCATTAAGAATATAAAGCAGATATCACTTACTGAAAGGGTTTCAGAGACTGTCATTACTTCTAATCCAGGATGTTGCTATCTTTTTCACTTCCACAAATCCAAATATCTACAAGCTATCAAATAATTCTAAAAGCATAGAAACACACTAACCTGAAGCATATTTAACTTCAAGAGCAATTCATTCATTCTACCGAAAGGTCATTCATACTACCAAAAGTCCCAGTTTGTAGGCATTTTACAAGCACAAACTCTTACAGAATAGGAAAACATGTCTGTTTAAACATTTAATGGATACTTCAGCAAATTTATTCATTCCAGTAACAGTTTATGAGAGAGAAAGTAATTTAGGAGACAAAAGCTGAGGTCATTCCCTCACTGATAACCGTAGCTATTAAATTCCTTACAGGTATTCATGTTGGATATACTCCTATTTGGTTTGAGGCATTTGTAGGGTAAAAGACACCTTATGTCAGCATTCTAGCCACTGAACTGAAACAAAGAAAATTTCATTAAATATGTTTGTTGAGTCTTGGCTTACTCTGAAAGCTACCAATGGTTCATTGCTGGCCTTGCGCTCCCTACAGGGATGTTTGAACATCAAATCATACAGAGCATAAAC
The DNA here is from genome assembly GCF_032191515.1 of Phaenicophaeus curvirostris. Classification (NCBI taxonomy): domain Eukaryota; kingdom Metazoa; phylum Chordata; class Aves; order Cuculiformes; family Cuculidae; genus Phaenicophaeus; species Phaenicophaeus curvirostris. Next base: position 20,790,566 of record NC_091392.1, read on the forward strand.
TGCAATTGCAGTTTGGAAGAGCTTTGTTTCACATGTGCAATCAATATAGTTATTTACAAAGCATATGAAGTAACACATTTTGTATGGTATTAATAACAGTTATCCACCAGTAACCGAAAGCAAAAATTCATCTCTTTTAAACAGTTGGTCAAGGATTTTGGTGGGTTTTTTTCTCCAGCTGCAAATTTTAATAACAAATACTTCTGGGTTTAGTTTAATAAAAAAATGTACTCTGCTGTTGCAATTATTAACATGAGTTTAGGACAGATGTGTATAACTGTTTAGGCACTTGGCTGTCTTCTAGATGTGTAAATACCATTGACACGGTTGCATTTAAATAACTCATGTGTATGCACTTAAAATCCCTGTGGCATTGTGTTTATTAGCAGTTGTAGTTACAAAAGCTTCCCCACACTTTGGTGGCTACAAAAAGAAAGCTAGTAAGGTTGATATGAAAATTAGGCTTTGAAGAGTCAGCTCCTATTGCAAAAGGTATGGGAAAAGTATGAAAATGGTGAAGAACTGAATGTATAGGTTATAAAGGGATGTTTTGTTCATAGAATTAAAGAATGGTTTGGATTGAAAGGGGCCTTAAATATCATCTTGTTCCAACTTCCTGAGAAGGGACACCTTCCACTAGATCATGTCGCTCAAACACTCATCAGGCCTGGCCTTGAGCACCTCCAGCGATGGGGCTTCCACAACTTCTTTGGGCAACCTGTTCTAGTTCCTCATCACCCTCACAGTAAAAAACTGTTGGGGAGTTTCATTTGACAATACTGAAGCACACATTTCATTGCAATTTTCCACAAAGTCAATAAGAGAAGAAAATAAGAGGGATACAAAATAGATTTTTTTTTCTAAAAGCTCATAAACATTTAAATAAAAAACAACCCAAGAAAAAAGGATCTACCTTCTTTCCATTAAGCATCTTGCTTTTTTTCCTAGCAAATCTCACATTTGTGCATTGACATTGCTGTGTGTCCAGTGAAAGAGAACATATTTCCAGGCCACGTATATTTTCTGAAATGAGTTAGGAATAAATTGAAAAAATATAACTTAAGTATTTTTAAGAAAAACAAAATACAATTTAAAATATAATGTAGCAAATTTTTTCCTTCTAAGTGAAAGGCACATGTATTTTATCTCTATTAAAAAATGGGCAATATATATAGTATGCACTTAGCAGCTGGAGCAAGGATTTAATACTGACTGCTATAAATGAAAGCTTTAATCATGAAAATTCTTATGCAAATTTAAAAATAAACCTATTAACTCTGAGTGAGGCACAATAGGAAATATCTAAATCATAACATGGTAAGCATACGGCAGGATGTTAATAAAAAATAATTATGCTCAAGAAGTTTGAGAACTTTCATTTTATTTTAGTGCAGAAATGCACCTTCAGACACATAAACTTTCTCCTTCTGTTGGGGCAGACATTCATGTCTGAGTTACCAGGGCAGACAGAATGTTTGTGTGTGTATGTGTATGCACGCGTGTCAAAGCGAGAAAGAAAAGGAAGCAGTATGCTTGGGGCACTCATAGAGGAAAAGTTAAGTATATTATGTTGGAAGTTAAAATTAATTTCTCTTTAATTCATTATCTCACTTTTCATTCCATTGACCAGAGCTGGGGCTTTATCATGTTTTGTAGTGAAAAGTTTTCAAAAAAAAATCTTTCTGATATATTTACATAAAAACAGCTTGGATACAAATATTGCAATATAGAACAAAACATGGCTGAACAGCTCTAAACAAAAAGCAAACAGAAATGATTCATTAGCAAATCTACTTCCTACCATCCAGACTCAAAGTTCCTTTAATGTTCAAATATAGAGAGCATGGACTTCCTTGGATACATTTCATCACTGTTGAGATCTTCATGCTTTTCAGTACCATAGAGGATAAAGAAGCAGGAGCATCGTGGCAGAAACTGTTAAATATACTACCTGAAAATGCAAATACAAAGACAGAGACATCTCATTCCACACAGGATATTTGAGGGGGGAGAAGAACCCCCAAAGGTGAAGCTACAGCTCTACCGAAATCAGTAGGGAAGTCACCATTGACTTCAACAAAGCCCGTACTTTACCCAAGACTTTCATGCAACTGACATAGCTATTTGGCTTCATTAGCAATCCGGGGGGGTTGGAAAGAACTACATTACAGGTGGGGGTTGATAATAAATTTCCTGGCTTAGGGAAATATTAACCCACAGAACAAAGGATCACAATTCTCACAGTTAAGGCTAGCAGAGCACACCTAAACTAATAGTGGTTTTAAGTAAGATCTAGATTATGGCTAGAATAATAGTTTATTTAAACTTTTTTATCAAAAACATTACCTGTATATTGTAAGAAATCTCATAGGTAGTATTTTAATTTTAGGACTGCTGATGGTCTCAACTGCTGTTAAAATACCATTTTCACACAAGAGGGCACCATTGCATGCCTAGTTCTGGAAAAAATCCCTCACACCTACAGAATTTCTTTTCCTTTAGACCAGAACAGCAAGAGTAGAATAAATACTACCCAGCCTTTCTTCAAGGTACAAACAGTAGGCACAGAAGACAACTACTATGTCTCATCTTATTTTCTTCTGCAAATTTAGTCATCCCAAAGCCTTAGGATACGAATTTGCACAGCCTAGTCCTCTAAGCTAATGTAAAAGAGGAAAACAGCCTTAAGGCACCAGATCTCATCAGTTAGCCGTACTTCATCTCTTTCTATTTCTCAGACTGCCCTGCAGAGAAATCAATTATTTATTTATGAAATTATATTAGTACAATGGATTGAATCCCCAATGCTTTCCTTCAGCTCCTCTATCTCATATATATTCTTTGTAGTCTCAAAAAAAAATTAAAGAATTAGAAAGACTGTCAGAACAAATAACCAGGGAATTGGATTTTGTCCCTTGGATTTGTGGTATACAATGCAGGACACCTCATTTTAGCTGTAAGTACATCATAGAAATTTCTTTCAAACATTTCTTATCCTTCTCACTTTGGTACATAGCATGAAACTTAAAGGGCACCCAAGTAAAACAAAGTATTTCACAGCACACTTTCCTCCACCTGGGCAGAGGCTGGAAGAACAAAAGAAGCACTTGATTCTTACTAGTCACACTGCTGAATATAGGCCTAGGGTGAGTTCTACCATTACAGAATGGCAAAGAGCACAGTATGAAACAGCAGTGCCAACATATTGTGGTTGCCTTAAAATACAGGATAATCCAAATCATCAGGAAAAGATGCATCCATCAATGTCTAGGAAAGAATTGCTGTCAAGCACAGATGCCTGTTGACTCACATGGAAGACACAGTCATAGTTCTCACAGAGGAAAGGTAGGATGTGAAGGATGAAGGGCAAAGCTTATCCTTGCTTATCCCTCCAATGAAGGAAATTGCTCTAAATTTAAAGACTGAAAGCGTATTAACCCGTACAGGACCTCTTTTCATATTATGAGATCCTCACTTTCACAGTGTTGAGCTGAAGGCCATTGTCACGGATTTGATACAGATACATGCAGGACATGAAGACAGGCTGACATAAATGTGATAATCTTGGCTTGAATCTGTCAGCCCTTAAGCTGCCCTCACTCTTGGTATCAGGAGAAATAAGCCCTGTGTGATACATATCAAAAATCAGAAAAGGGATACACTTCACACTTGAATCTCCACTCCATTATCCTGATTTTGTGATATCAAGCATCTTTTGGAGGCAACAGGATATGGTGATATGAACCAAGAGAAAAAGAATGGAAAAACAAGGACACTGCCTCAACTAACCGTAGAGTCAACTCTCAATTATCTAAGGTAATATTGACAATGAGAGAAGACAATTTGTGCAAACCAAGAAAAAAACACAGATCATTCAAAATATACAATTTAGGCTTTAAGAGCAACGTATACATTGAATTCTGAAGAATTTGTAAACATGCTCCTACAGAGATGAGGCAGCCGTAAGGAGAACAGTGCACAGTAGCTACGTGTGAATGCTATATTCTGTGTTCCAAGAGCAGGTGTTGTAATAATCCTGAAAGTATCTCAGGATAGAGAGTTAATGTACAGCATCCAATCAATCCACCCACACTTAGTTGGGAGGTTGTTATATTGCAGAACTACCTGATAGTTATTACTAATAACTTGATAAGTCATTATTAGTTTTAGCTCTGTCTCTTTGCTCAAACATATCTTTTCTTGATGGCATCATATCATATGCAGCTGAGGATACCGAATGGTATCCAGCTGCAACTGTTTCTGCCTAATTCCTTGGTTGCTGGTGTTACTTCTTTGATCCAGCCCTAATCTTACCTCTTCCCATGTCTCTGTAGAAATGGTTTAAAGGAAGAGCAATGTGTGTGTGTATATATATACACATATATGCACACACATTGTCAAAGCTGACAGTTCTTTAGAAAGTATTCTCTTTGGGTGAATTTGGCTGTTTCATTTGACCCTACTTATTTTTAGGAGAGATTGTAATAACTTAATTGAATTGAGTCCTTAGTTATTACTGCCTGAGGTATGGTACTATCAGATGTCACGGGCTTGAGACTGTCTCAGGAGAAACCTGAGTCATACTTTGGTCATTACTGTCATTGGATCCGTATTAGGCAGATGCACAAACACAGTCTGTGCATAAGCAGGGATCCTATCTTCCTTGATTTCAGTTTCTAACTTCAAGCAGAGAACAAATAAGTAATACACTGGATAAAATGAAATTACTCTTCTATTTTGGATTTTTTTTCCATTAATTTTATGACATATTTTAACAATTGCAAAAGATGCTGCAAAACTCATTAATAATTACTTAAATGGAACACACACCCTTTTCCCTTTCTCACAAGTAGTTTGATGTACACTCCAGAAGACATAAAGATATACCTTGATACACAAACAAACTGCTGAGTAGATCTTGCCTAGATTTTATATTTATGAATTATAACTGTAATTAGCCCTACATGAGAGAGGGATTGTTGCTGTAATAAAAGATTCCTTAATTATGGACACATATAAGCCCTGGCATAAAGAGGCCAAGGCATGGAGACACTTTCCTTGTGTTTTTGCCATCAGCTTAACCACAGCAGATTATTTTCTTATCTGATGATGCAGCAATCAACCCTGAATTGTCATTACAAGAAAACACATCTTACATACACTTGGATAATAGAAGCCAGAGCTGAGCAATGAATACGCAATAGAAATTATTAGATGGATAATTTGAAGCCCCAGGCAAGAAGATTAAATTGGAGAACAGCAAAAAAAAATGGAAGATAAAACACATTAATACCACACACAAGCCAACATTCAAAAGAAAATCTTAACTGGTTTTTTGTCTGATATTTCTTCTCTACAATAATTGTGAGAATCTGAACTACTTCGTGCTAAATCTATGAGCATTTTTAACCCACACTAAAATTGCTTCAGTGGAGCATCATTCCACGAGTACAAATTACAGTTGCATTTCAAGCCTATTTGCATATGATTTACCACAGTATCTGCTGCATCTGTTCATCAGGATGATTCTACAAACTTCATAAGCAAACCAGTTACGCTCTCCTAAGATAACTACATGGTGCACTTCGGTTAATAAATAGCAAAATTCGCTCCTTAGAAGTACTTACACTAATTATGAAATTGATTAAATTTCAGGCTGAGAGCTTCTCTTTCACAATAGATATCAATGTGCTGTAAATTGGAAAAGTTTCATAGTTGTGCGTTCAAAATTATTTCAGGCTTTCAAGGATAATGGACAACATGGTAATACACCAGGCCAAAAATATTTTCTGAGAATTTAGGACTTTTTAAAAATCATTTATATTTTGATATCGCTGTCTGGATATATTACAGTGAATTTGAAAAACTAGAGTAGTCCTTATGTACCACCGAATAGTCTAGAAAAGCAGAAGGGAGAAGGCAGAGTCAAAGCTGTCTTGCCAAATACTGCTGAGCTGATAGCTGCAAATTCTAGGAATCTTTTTGTTGCAGATAAAAGCAATGACTACTGCAAAGGTGCTCTGTGATACAGTTGAGGTCTTTTAAGCTAATTTTACCTATAAATTGACTATAGTAAAGGAAGTGTGGAAATGATACACCCACTGTTGCACAAGTGAATTAGGATGAAGACAAAAAAAATGTGTTTTCATATAAGGCTGAGTCATCCGATGTTATTTGTATTAAAGAGAGCAGATAAAGTCATTTTCAAACAGCACTGAACATCTACAACCAGCTCTGCTTCATGCACATCATCTTGAAAGATAAGGATCTTTAGTTTACAAACTCTTCAGTGCCCAAAAGTCTAGATCCAGCTAAGAACTAAACATCTAGTTTAAGATTATGTACATCATCCAAGTACCTCCAGCAGTCAACAGAAAGGGAGAACCCCTCTTGCCTCCCTCCCAGCACATAATTCATTTTGTCTTCCTAAGATGTGTGGAATGAATCACCACTTCATAGTAACTAGTGAGTCTCCACCATCTAGATCTGCATTTGTGTAATAGCCAGCACAGATTTTAACCTGTAAACAACAGTATTGCAGGTATCCTCTCCTTTCAGATCTGGGCTGAAGGATTTGGTTTCCTCAGTCCATTCTGCCTGAGGGCATGAAGTCATGCTTCAGCTAGGCGGAGCAGAGGTCACTGCCTCTATTTCTCTCCTCTTCTACTATTTCTTCCACATAGTTTGTGTAATTAGCGGCTCAGCTGCCTAATCTTAAAAAGATTCATTCACAGTCCTTGAACCAGCCACCAATGGTTCCCTCTGCTTTCTCCCTCTGTAGAAAGTTAGAGACTTCTTCAGGTGGGAATTTTAACTGCATCCCTTCCACTGCCAAGTTCTTTCTCTCCACCTCAACACACGTCCTATAAATGCCATGCTTTCAGAGTAAGACTCATGACAGGTGATGTTTGGCTCATGCCCCATGCCATAGCATCAGCATCTCACATGTCTGGGGCTCAGCACTGCAGTTTCCCCCCTGCCTGTGGACTCTCTGCCACACAGATCCAGGAAAGGCACTGTGGAAACAAGTAGTGCTCAGAGATAGTCCTTCAGATCGGAATGAACTCTCAGAGGGGTCTGCCTGCAAAACAGTGGCCTCATACTTCCCTATTAAGTGACTGTTCACTGGAGGAGTGATCGATGGAAGCTTCAGAGTTCAGGTAATTCAAGTGCCTGTATTATTACTGCAGGCAATAATAATAAATAGAAGTAATAAAAACACGTGACATGACTAAGCAAATTCTCTCAGTGATCATCTACGGTAAGGAAAAATATAAAGCAACAATGCACAGTCATTATTTACCTATTATCTGTCAGAGCCTATCAATTTGCAGTGCTTGTACAAGGAAACTGGTGCTAAATACCCTGTCAAATGACAGTGGTCTGATGTCATCAGGAAAGTGGACTTATTATCTGTACTCAGTAATCTTTATCTTCCAAAAACAAATGTAGTAAAAATATTGAATGACATATACTCACTGGAAGGCTTGCTTTTACAATTAATCCCCTGGAAATAAAAACAAAAATATTATAAAAGCTGAGGTAACAATAAGAAAACATTGCTTAATCATTGTACACAAATATAAGTGCACCTTAAACAACTAAACCTGTTCACAACCCACAACAGAAATAATTTGCAAAATTAAGAAAGACTTCCAAATACAATGAAAATGTACTACTGCATATGACAGCCTGATACATATGGAGACACATGATCAACACTATCCTTATTTCTACTGAGATGTAATTGCTATGACAAGTATACCAGTTTCATCAAATACAGACATAATTTTATCAGGTACTGCCATTCACACTGACCAGTAGCTTATTTACTGTTCTGTCAACTGTAGACGGCTTCATACCAGGGCAAAGGAACCAAACAATTTCTCAATGGCAGATATCTAGGACACTACTGAATATTGTATGATTTTTAAAAGATCATACCAGACCAATAGAAGGAGTTATTACAATAATTTCAAATGGAATTTAGAAATAAGACTCACCTTTTTATTTCTGAGGACTGTCAGGCTCAGAATCCTGAAAATTAAATTACCCGGGCTCCTTACTTACCGTGTTCATGCGGGAAAGTGATTTTGTAAGAGGTAAAGTGAATCTGACATTGAGATTTTAACAAGTTTCCAGCTGTCTTTCATATAGACTACACCCATTTTCCCAGTAAAATAAACACTTAACAACACACTGAAATTCTGTAGAGTTTAAAAATAACAATTCTTAAGTCTATGCATGACATTCTAAAGAAAGGCTATTGCTTAGCCAGCAAATATTGTTTTCTCCTGTTCTGGCATCCAAGTTTCTGGCACAGCACTTACATCAGTAATCCTATGTATACACCACATATGTTCCCTTCTGCTTTCCTTTAAAATCAATGTCTCATTTGCAGAGACACTTTCGTCGCACCCACAAAAGGGGCAGGCACCACCTTGTCTCTTCTGCTTTCAAACTGGCAGCTCTTCAGTCCTTTTAAAACATTTTAGGATCTTGTCAATAAGCCAACAACCTACGAGTTTTAGAGCCAGCAAAATTGTCTCAGGACATTTGGAAGTTTTGGGGTTGTAGACAAACACAGAGGCTGCAGCCTGGATAAGCATCAGCACTTCATAAAATAATGATAACATGGTCTTCCAAGAGGAAGTCCTTCTTTTCATCCACAGGTAATTCTGTCCCCCTAGTAAACAGAGCTGTACAGCAAAATTGTACTATTGCTGCAGGTGAGAAATGACAGCATGTTATCTACCCCGTGGCAGCTGCCAAAATACCAGAGAAGTGTGTTTTCATTCTAGTTTTTATTCAAGCTAGATAAGCTTGTTTCTAAAGAAACCCTTTTAAAAACTGTCACTGGTATTGAAGCCACATTAGTCCTCATTCCTTTGTCCTTCTGGCACTTTTATATCTACCAGTCACTTCTGGATTTACATTGTCATCTTTTACAATTGGAAGTTTGCCAATTTTACTTATAAAAGTGCAAATGCATAAAAGGTGGTATTTGTAAACACTTTATAATAAGACAGATGTAGTCATATCCTTTCACAGACTGAAGATTATAAAATTTACTTGTGACATTGTTAAAGATATTACTTTGGCTGCTTCTGCACAATTCTACATCAACACTTAACAAATCTAAAAGAAATCAAACTTCCTTACTTAACTGTTTTGTAACTGGGGTACTTCTATTTCAGTGTTTTCATAAATTCCTCAAATCCCCCTAAAGGACTGAAGAATGTTACCTCATTTCTGTTGCAATGTGTTCACAGAAATAGTTGTCATTTATTAATTATTTCTGGCCCCCTAATTAAAAAGCTTCCTTGGTAGTTTGCTGATTCTCCCAATGCAAATTCATCAATAGAAAGGAGAAGACTATAGCTTTCTGAATAATTCAGTGCAACACTAACCCAATAAAAGTGGAATATGCCAGCTCAAACAAAACACCACTGGAGTTTCAAAGCCTTAATTTTTAATTATATCTAATCAAACCCTGCAGGACTATGCAGGACAATTTGAATTTTATCTCTTTACTTGAGGTTCTCCACAACCTTAAGGAGGAGAATAGACAAATATACAAAAGGACTGCAAAAAATTGAGTGAGTGAGTGAGTGAGTGAGTGAGTGAGTGAGTGAGTGACTGACTGACTGACTGACTGACTGACTGACTGACTGACTGACTGACTGACTGAGTTAGGAAGCTAGCTTTCTTGGTAGAAAACCCAACTGTTGAATCAACTAATTGCTGAGCTACTGCTTACTGAAAGAAATCAATCTCTCACAAGGCTGATAATTTAGCAAATTATTTCCATACTTTACACTTCCCATTCTGTGGCTAAGCTACTCAAAATATTTTTGTTAGGTGACTAAAGAGAGTTCCCAATTTCCAGTCAAAATTTCTTAGAACATCATCTTTAAATATGTTCTGTAACCATTCCCTCTGGCTACAATCAAAACTGGTGCAAAAATACGTTAGGAGAAAATCAAGATCCCATTTAAGAAAACAATAAAAATCTCACAAAACTCAGAGGATTCAGCCTTTTACTTAAAGACAGTGCTTTAGTGTCCCTGTTATGACACCTGAAAAATGGAAAGCATTTGTAAATAAATTATCTTCAGTTACAAACATGAAAAAACCGTCACCCACTTCTGTGGGGCTGTAGAACAATACAGAAATTTTCCTATTCCTTCTGGTCTATGCTTATTAAATCTTGGTTTTTACTGTTGCTCTGATGAATCCTACCATCTAAGCATTTTCCACTATCATCTTGCATTTATTTTCTCATCTTCTCCATGGAAAAAGAAGAAACATACCCATCAGTGATTTTTGTTCTGGTAAGGAGATGTTTTATCATTCTTGGACACTTGGTTTTGTTCTGAGTGAGGAGTTGTTGGGAAGGTTTACATAAGTAATCAAACATTTGCGCAAATACTTACCAGTTACAGCAAGCTCAGTTCCTTTTTTTCAATAAGTGTTTCTTTTTATTGTACAATACCAAAGGCGGGGAGAGGAATAGGAGGGGAAGTGATATTTTCTTTTATAATCATTTTGCAAAATAGTCAAAAGAGACCATTTGAGTCAAGAACTCAAATAAATCAACCAAGTTCCTCTCCCACTTTCTATATCTTTTGTTTTCAGGAATTTTCAGTAATGAATGCAATAGAAAAACATAACACACCACAACCAGAATGGAAATTTTCTTCCCCTTTCACAAATGCTGCTTTTATGCAAAAATAAGACCCTGATCATGATAGTACATTTTACTGCTATACAGAGAGCATCTTTGATTTATATCTGCTTTGGCAAACAGCCTAAGCAAAATATACTTACACAACGCACAAACACTTAGGGATTTTCCTGTTTCTCTAGGGTTTTCCCCATTTGTGGTATTACTCAACTGTAGCTAGAGGTTATCTGAGCAGGCACCACCAACGTGCAGCATTCTGAATAGAAGGTTGGGTGCCAACTTTTTAGCCAGTGCAGCAACTTCACCTCAATCTAAGTCTACTCTAATATCACATTGTTATGTTTAAAGACTGGAGAGAAGAAAGTGAGATCAGCAGAGGAAGACTTGGATTTGGGAGGACAAGGAGTATTTTCATGAGTTAAAATTACCAAAGAAAAGAAACAAAGATTAGACTTGCTTCCCATTTCCTCTCATATCTCCAGGCACTGAATCGAGTGCAGAAGTGTGGAAATTCTTCCCTGAATGTTCTGTCTTGCAGGAAAGAGTCTGAGGCAAAATTGGCTTCATGATCTACCTGTTAGCTCTGTTGTACCGTATTCATAGAATAGCTGGTGTCAGCTCTTCAACAATTCCATAAGGAGTAGTAATATGCCTGAAAATGCCTTAAAATGTGTTCCTTAATTGGAACCAGATTGTCAGATACTAAACCTGCATTCATTAAGATGCCTACACTGAAGTCCATGAATGTACGGTGAACAGCATTTCCCTCTTTTGAGGATCCTCAGAGGCAAAGCTGTTTCCTACATTCCTGCTTTAGGTTCAGCTGCCAGAAAGGGGAGAGAAAAATGAACACAATCATCTCCTGATGTTTCCCTCTGTTCAAGCAATTTCTGTTCTTTGACCACTATTAAAAAGCAAACATGGGACTGTAAACAGTCTTACCACACAGGAAAAGTGGTGTCTTAATGTGGTGTGATCTTGCTACAGCACCATGCAAAATGTAGTGAAAAGGCTGATAAAGATGATGAATCTAATCATGTTTGGTTTGACTTCCAGTCCAGAGGGGATGCTCTGCACAAATCCATCTTATTCTGAAACAATCAGAAAGAATCTCCCAGATCGCTAGGCCTAGTCCCCTGATAACCACATTATCTAATCCTTTTCAAAAACTGGTGAAGCTTAATTTTAAAATCAGTCAGGCTTCCATATACACTGTTCCAATATCTAAGGCTATTCCAGAAGCTCTGTTCTCTGACAGCACTAAATCTTTTAATTTAGCTATTTCTACTTTAATGTATCTTTCCAAATTCAGTGACTGAAACCACACACAGTTTTGAGGACAATTTCACACTTGGATTTATTTAGTGCCTTATAAAGCAGTCTCAATTCTTCTTCTCAGCTGGGAGCATCACAAACATGTGAAAGTAGTTGTTATACCCCAGTACTGAGAGGGAGCTACTTACCCCTTTCCATGGAGGCAATCCACCAGCACCCTTCTTTTATCCAACTGCTCACCCTTTTCAATGGAGGGAAGAGCCTACAGATGCCAGGCCATGAGTCATAAATGATTTCTCATGGACCCTAGTGAAAAACATTACAATGCTAATGTGGTCTCAGTCATCTCCATAAAGAAAAAGGTCTTTGAACAGTGAACAGCCACAGTCAAAGTGCTACAGATTTATACAATTTAAGAACTTTGGATGGAAACAGAAAGGATTCAGAGCTGCATTATAAGCTCCTCAGACAATCAACAAAGTACTATAATTTCTTACATAGAGGCATTCAGCCCCTGAAACTTTCTAGGGAGAACTTCACAAATGGAAGAAAGCAAGTATGCTTTAGCTTCTTCCAGAGCTATTTTCATAGGCAAAGGAGATATAATGGCTTAGCACTTTAAATGTCCTTGATGCTAGGACTGGAACCTCACAGGACTTCTGTCATTCTGTTCTTATAAAACTCATCCCTGTGTTTATTTTACCAAATGTAAGGAAACAGACTTCTTTACAGCAAGGGAGAGCATAGAGATAAACCAATGATTCCTGTCTCACTAAAATAAGAGTCTTAACTATATCAAGGATTATTAATATACAAAAAAGCATGTTATTGGAAACAGTTGAAAAGGGAAAAAATAGGCTTACAGAACACATTTGGCAATTGAATAAAATTGCAGTTATATTTACTGAGAGCCAGAGGAATTATAACAATTAATACACACATTATGAAAATTTAGAACTGTTAAAAATTCATAGTATTGCTGATAGTGTCCTCGAAAGACCTTTTCTCAAAAGGAGCATCTGTATTTATTTGACATTATGTGTAATTACTTTCATTGCCAAGGTAAAACTATCTTACCAATGATCCTTTTTAATTTTTGGCAAGCCACAAGGTTGTTTTTCAACTTTTACTGTCAATGTGGTAATCAGATACATGTGAACAGTGCGCACTGGGATTAGCTAAGCAATCATAGAAGGAAGCATTTGGACCGTTATCTATGCAGAAAAGAATTAGGCACCTGAACTTACAGTGAAACATTATCTTTTACTACTTTGAACTACCGCTTCTACAAGACAGTCTGGATGTTGCTGGATTTTTTTACAGAACGCTAAAAAAAACCCCATCTGAGTCATGCCTATGCATTATCCATCTCCAAGCTTCTCTGTTTGTGTCCCAAGTATGAAAAAAAAATGATCCTATCACATCAGTGAAGTGTTGAACCTGAGAGGATAAGTACTACTGAGAAGTGGGATATCAAGCTCACGTTCGGTACAGCCCTAATGCTGTCATGCACTTTTTGGATGAGAGCTGGCTTGTGTCCAACAGAGCAAGGTAATGCCTGCCTGTGTTAACATCACATTGATTGCTCTCAACTAACAGTGAACCAAAAATGAACAAATAGAGAAGAGATTATTTGGTTTATTGAAGATTATTGGACAATCACCAGTAAGGCTTCACAGTGGTCTATAGCATAAGTACCAGTTTTTGTTTCATGCACCATTTGCCATCTCATGTGTATATGGAAATGTATGGACCCTGTCCTCCACAGCCTGCTGTTTGTCACAAGGTATGACAGTTTAGCAGTATTTCAGTAATGCAGGAGTGCATGACTAAGACAAGACCCTCAGGTCCATTAGATTTTTGTCCTTCTCTTTACCTGCTACCATTCAGGTAAAACAGTTTCTGTCTTCAAGTTAGTATGTACTTACTCCTGCACTGTATCGATGCAGAGGAATCCTGTTCCCATATTTTAACTGGACTGTCCTGTATTTCAGCTGGATTGCGTGTGACATAGAACATCTTCTAACCATTATTGTGGCTACCTGGCTGAACCCTTTTTAGAGAGCAGAACAAGCGAAAGAGTTGGCAGCACAGTAATTATATTTCTCAGAACTCTTTGCAGTGATACGCATTTATCCTATAAGCGAATGTCAGGTCAAAACAATATTGCTTTGAGGCCTCACAACTGGGAAGAATATTCCCCCCTTGTATTATTTTTTAAGTTAATTGTATGTAAAAATAATGCTGTGATACAAAAAAGGCCTACACAGAAACCACTTTTTTTAAAATTTATTGGACCAAAGGAAGCCATTACAGTCTGAAATAAAAGTTGCCTATTCTATTGTATGCTTCAGCTCCAGGACTAGAAGCAGAATTTGCCTAAAGAAACAGTATGCCCTAGGTTCTTTTTTAAAAAAAAAAAAAATTAAAAAAAAAAAATCATCAATCATTTTGATGTCATATTTCCTGAAATATTAATACAAGTTGTTAACAAAATAGAATTGCATACAATAGATTAAAATGCACTTTGAATGCCATATTCTCAGCTGGTATAAATCAGCACCATCCCATAGACAGAGTGTCAAAAATTTCAGAACACTCAGCTACTTGAAAGGACGAGTAATCTACCAAATCAGCACTTCTAGTCTAACAATGAGACAGGGAAATTCTAACACAGCATGGTTATTTCAGTGAATAACTGGAAATCTCATATGGAAGATGATAAAATAGAATCAAAGGAATTTGAGGAGGAAGGTGTCTCTGAATATTGCCAAGTCCAGCTTTTTGCTAGAATTGGTACCACCACCAGCACCAGACCAGCCATTACTTAGGTCATTTCTTGAAAACTGGAGGACATAGATTCTGTAAACTCTGTGGACAACCATAGATATCCCATGCTTAGAGGTTAGGGATGGTATAACAGTCTCTGTAGCATAGAGGAGTCTATAACAAAAACTCAGTCAAGGTTCCCCCAGCAGCACTGACAGCACTGAGACTTACAGCCTCAGAGGTGACTAGAACCAGCAGGCAGTGAGATTGCCACAGAGGAGAAAAAAAAAAAAAACCAAAACCCACACCAGTAAGAACTGAAGTGAAGATCATAATCTTCAGAAAAGACTGTCCAGATAGAATTGCTCCTCCTGCCTGCTGCTGCTGCTGGAGGCAGTAGTTATTTCCTTTGGAAATACTTAGTTTTCTTTTGGCCTGAAAATCGGTTTTCTGTTCCAGTTACTATCTTCTCATACATCCTAACACTACTGTTCAGCAAAAGAGGGGAAGTATTGCAGGCTTGGCTTTCCATTGCTCTGGCATACACAGCAAAGCCCTTACCATCTTGCTGTAGACAACTACTCATTTTATTTGTGTTTAGAGTCAGACTCAGGAGCAGAACAGTGCTCTGCTGTACACTGTGACCTTTATAAATAATAAATGCCACCATGTTCACATCCACAAATTGTGGAGAACTATGGTTAAGTGAAACTCTTTCCACTGATTTGAATGAAACTTTGACTCAGATCCAAGTGGGGAAAAACTTTGCCTATATCAACTCAGCTTTCCCCATGAGAAAAGTGTAGCATCATTTCCAAGTAATGTAATTCCTCTGTGGATTTTGCACTGCTGCTAGTAGTGAAATGAAGGCACAATTTACAGTCATTTGCAAAATAAGATTAAGTCAGCCAAATCTAAAAGAGGATTTAGGTACCTGAAACATGATTTATGCAAACTGTAGCAATCTCAGCCGAATGCCATAATCCATAACACTCTATTAACTGCCAACTAACACTAGAGGCACCTAAGCTTATTAGGCACTTCCCTTTCTGGTCTGTAAGCCCCCTGGGTATATGTAGTTTGGTGTCTAGTACATGACCAGAATGAAGCTGGAATGATATCTAACTCATGACAAAGCTCTTTGGGATAACATGCATTCTCCTATGAAACATCCACCTCCTCCTAGTGTTTGCTAGGAACGGTTGGACTCGGTGATCCGGTGGGTCTCTTCCAACCTGGTTATTCTGTGATTCTGTGATTCTGTGATTCAGCATAGCAGAGGACTAGGGAAGCTTTAACAGTAAGAGAGGTCACACTAACAAGGCTCAAGCCTAGCTACATTCAGCCTGCAAATATTAGAAGAGAAACACAGAATATGGGCATATTCCAGCTTTTATACTGTTGCTCTCAAGTCCTTACTTCAAGGGACAACCAGGTTCAACATCCTCCTTAACCTGAAGCTGTTCTAATTCTAAATTGTGTGCTGTCATGCTGCCCAGTAAGTGAGAGGGTTTCCCAAACCTTGTCACAATATAGTAATATTTTATAGAGAGGAAAGGAAAGAATGATGGTCTGAGAAAAGGTCCAACAAGATACAGCGTAATTTTTTAAGTTAAGTTTAAAGTTTCAACATTCAAATGGGGCATCTGTTTCCTACTTCAAATGCCATTTACATTTTATTTTAAGCAGGCATCAGAAGAAAAAAAAAAAACACCTGAAACTTTGGAAGCATGGCTCTCAGCAGCTACTCTGAATAGAGGACATCAAATTCTGGTTCATAACTCCGGTGCCTAGGCTCTAGAGAGTGGAGTTCAGACTAACCCAGTGCTTAACTTCTTCCCCTGCCTAACTTGAGGCAGCACAATGCTGAGCATGCAGGTTTCTCATGCTGCCCTGACAAGTCACTAACGTTTTCTCATAATCGCCATTTAATCTGTATTTAATAATCTGGAACCACAGGAAAAAGGCAGGGCCATAGAATGGGTGAACGTGCTACAGAAATTATCCTGAAATTTAGGAGTGGAGGGGGCTTAAAAACAAAAATTAACTTGCTAATGCCAACCCTGCCAGTATGGATCATAAAGTCATACTACAGTTTAGAACAACAAAGCACATTTGGTAATAATTTCTTATAACAGTCTCAAGACTTTAGAGGCCACATGTCAGGGCTGAGACGTCCTTCAAAGCCAAGGAGAGAAATGCAGGAGCATGTTTCTGGTTTTGGTAGGTCCCACGATAATAGTGGTTTTCCCTGGTGTCCTCAAACGGAGAAAAATCTCAAACCTACATAAACTCGGAACTCCCTCTGATAATAACTCATCCTGATGAGAAATATTTTTCAATGTTGACTTTGGTTTTATTCTAGCCTTAGCTTGCTATGCTGTTGTGTAAGGATGAAAGGCCATACAAATGATCCCTCAGGCCATGCTAGAAGCAGTGGCAGTCTCAGACGGCCCGTCCTAAGAGGCTACTGCATTCCTTCCTGGTACCCCAGTAACAGCCCAGGAATTGCTTCTATTAAATACTTAATTATAAAGATGCCTGACAAGCTCTAATTAAGCTTGCTTGAGTTACAGAAAGACTCCAGCCACGGCAAAATGAGGAAAATCTTAGTACAGTGTAGGCGAAAAAGTTCTTTTTTTTTCAGCTTGAAAACTTGAAAATTTTGGAGAGAGGGGATTATTTCCTAACTATTCATATTAATATTATTATGGCATCTGAAAGTCTTAATCCTAGATCAGAAAACTTACACTAGAATCCCTGCATATCTGTCTCTCCTATCAAGAGGACCAAAAGCCTAAAACACCTTTCCGTAAAAGAGCTAGTAGCGTGACTACATAAAAAATTCTTAAATATTCAAAAATTGTCATGCAGACAAGCCTTCTTGAACATATCTGTACTGTGCATTCCAGCTGAAACATCTGCAGTTTTAGATAACTGATACAGAAACAAGTTATGAATAAATTTGGAAATACTAAGGAAGAATAAGTTATATAAAATGCAAAATAAAGAATAATTACTAAAAATAGCCATTGCTTAATTTACATTATTTATCTTTTTAATAATAACTCATAATTTTATGGGGACTTCAGGGAGGGGAAGTGAGAGGATGAAAAAAAAAAAAACAAACCAAAAATAACACAGAATAATCATATAGTTTGGCTTTATCTTGTGTATCTTCCACAACCTGTAGTTGCTAAAGTTAGCAAAGTCCAATTAAAGAAGGAAGAGGTCCAAAAGAAGGGTTTCCAAAGAGGCAGGATTCCACCAAGTTTACAACAGCAGCATTGTTTCACCTTGCTGTGTGATCATCCTGCTGTCCCTAGTGGCAGCAATAATTCCTGGGCGCGGCCTCAGCTCTAAGAAACCCATCAATGTCCACTACCTTCATATGTTGCTTCACCCTATGTCTCATTTTTAATGACAGCCCTTACTCACTGAAAACCACCTATCCCACATATTTGCCTAAGAAGCATATGTAGGGATTTTTCCTTCTAAGTGGAAGAGAAAATAGGCTACGAGGGCAGACTGAATGTAGTGCTGATGTGACCACACTCTAAAAGTTAATCTATTATATCATGTATAAACATAATATATGGAAAATTAGAGGGGAACATTAAAAGAACACACACTACTGACCAAAACTAAGCATGATACTACAATGAGAATTGCAAAAATAAATTTAAAAAAAAACATGGAAAAATTATAGCACGAAGATATCAAAATTTGAAAAGTAATGGAGAAATCTGTCATTGCAGTCATGGAGGGAAGAACAGAAGGTTATGGAGATGAGGAAGTGGGAAAAAGATCAAGGAAGTTTGCATATGTAGGAATGAAGGGAAAAAAAAAAAAAACAGAGACAGTGAAATGTATTAACTGCAATAAATTCTATTTCCTCAAAGTTTTTCCAAGAAAAGACAATGAATGCACATCTAGTACTGTGCAATGTTGTTTATATGATTCATACTTTCTGAAAATATGCAGGCAAGTAGAGGCAATTCCAGGACAATCAGTTTTCCAGAAATGATTGAAATTTACCACACATATACAAAGCAACTAAGTTGAAACTTTTTCTTGCAAGAGAGACACAGACAAAGTAAAACTAAAACTCTCTTCATTTTTGCATAGACACTTCCTGAATGAGATTATATGTACCATACAGTTTTCATGCTCAGTCCAATATTTTGCACGCTGAAAGGGCAAAATATGAAATACAGCAAGACAGGTCTTTGGCTCTGTTGACTGTTCCGAAAGAATAAGTTAAAAATAACTTGAAAAAACATATTTAGACCCCACAAAAAAGAAAATTACACATAAAGGCAGAGATATTAGGGTTAGAAAGGAACTCAAGATGCCACTACTCTACATTTCTGCCTTAGGAAGCATGATCTTTATCTGAGATATATCTGAGAGATATTTGCTTAGCATTAGTGGAGATCTCTATAAGCTCCACAGGCAATCTATTCCAGTGTTCAGTATCATTAGTTACTGTAACTTTCCAGCTTATTTATGACTCCAGAAAATTCTGGCCCAGTTCCTACAGTTGTGAAGGCAGAGTGAAGGCTGTGATGGGACTGTATCACATCTGAGTATACATTAATTTAACAGTTCTGTGGTCATTCCTAGCCAAGTTGTTCAGACCTGGTCTGGAACTTCCTCAGCAACACATGGCTGTTCAGGATATCTTTTCTTTCTTGTGGTTTTAAGTTGGCAAATAATTTTCTGGTATTCAAAAAATAGTCAATAAATGTTAACAAAATCATTTTAAAAAATCACAGAATCACAGAATCACAGCCCCTCAGCACCTCATCCACCCGTCCCTTAACCATCTCCAGGGAAGGGGACTCAACCACCTCCCTGGGCAGCCTGTTCCAGTGCCCAATGACCCTTTCTGTGAAAATTTTTTTCTTGATGTCCAGCCTAAACCTCCCCTGGTGGAGCTTGAGGCCATTCCCTCTTGTCCTGTCCCCTGTCACTTGGGAGAAGAGGCCAGCACCCTCCTCTCTACAACCTCCTTTCAGGTAGTTGTAGAGAGCAATGAGGTCTCCCCTCAGCTTCCTCTTCTCCAGGCTAAACAACCCCAGCTCTCTCAGCCTCTCCTCATAAGGCCTGTTCTCCAGCCCCTTCACCAGCTTCGTCGCTCTTCTCTGGACTCGCTCCAGAGCCTCAACATCCTTCTTGTGGTGAGGGGCCCAGAACTGAACACAGGATTCAAGGAGCAGTCTCACCAGTGCCAAGTACAGAGGGAGAATAACCTCCCTGGACCTGCTGGTCACGCCGTTTCTGATACAAGCCAAGATGCCATTGGCCTTCTTGGCCACCTGGGCACACTGCTGGCTCATGTTCAGTTGCTGTCAACCAACACCCCCAGGTCCTTCTCTACCAGGCAGCTTTCCAGCCACTCTTCTCCTAGACTGTAGCACTGCACAGGGTTGTTGTGTCTTAAGTGCAGGACTCGGCATTTGGCCTTGTTAAACCTCATGCCATTGGACTCTTCCCAGTGGTCCAGCCTGTTCAGATCCCTTTGCAGAGCCTCCCTACCCTCCAGCAGATCAACACTTCCACCCAGCTTAGTATCGTCTGCAAACTTGCTAAGGGTGCACTCGATGCCTTCATCCAGGTCATTGATAAAGACATTGAACAGGGCTGGACCCAGCACTGAGCCCTGGGGAACCCCACTTGTCACTGGCCTCCAGCTGGATTTCGCACCATTTCCCACCACTCTCTGGGCCCGGCCATCCAACCAGTTTTCCACCCAGGAGAGTGTGCGCCTGTCCAGGCCAGAGGCTGACAGTTTCCGATGCAGAATGCTGTGAGAAACTGTGTCAAAGGCTTTACTGAAGTCCAGGAAGACCACATCCACAGCCTTTCCCTCATCCAGCAGCCGAGTCACTTTTTCATAGAAGGCGATCAGGTTAGTTTGGCAAGACCTGCCTTTTGTGAACCCATGTTGACTGGGCCTGATCACCTGGTTCTCTTGCATGTGCTTCATGATAGCACTCAAGATCACCTGCTCCATGACTTTCCCTGGCACTGAGGTCAGACTGACAGGCCTGTAGTTCCCTGGATCCTCCCTCCGACCCTTCGTATAGATGGGTCCTTCTTACAAGGAAAAACAGTTTTCCAGGAGTATGAAAACTACAATGAAAACATCTCTGCTGGAGTTGATATATAAAAATATGGATCTCTTGTGAGGATGATGGTAATGTAACACAGAGAACTTCAAAACGTGTTGTCTTGATTTGAATAGCGTGGCGGCCATAGCATGGCACACGGGAATTGATGGCTCCCAGAAATTAAGTTATTTTCAGTCAAGTTTGGAGGAAACTCCTTTCTTAGGTCCAAATTACCTACCTATCTGGGAGTGCAGACTAGCTCATCAATGATGAGGCAAAAACCCAGGACAGTATCCAAAGCCTGGTTCTCTCCCATGCACAGGCATTCTGACAAGAGAGGAAGAACTGGACACTAGAAACAAACATAACATAGGAAGAGGCATAGCATTGCCAGCTCTAGCAAATGTACAAATTAAGCTAATCCTAGACCTCACTGGAAGGATTCCAGCTAGGTGATGCTACACGGTCTTGTTGAAGTTATTACCTTTCCCCAAAAATACTGTCCTGCTTAGATTTGATCAAATGTTTGTTTAAGGCACGGGTGGACGAGGTGCTGAGGGATATGGTTTAGTGTTTGGTAGGAACGGTTGGACTCGGTGATCCGGTGGGTCTCTTCCAACCTGGTTATTCTGTGATTCTGTGAAATTACAAGTACTCTTCTAACTGTATAGCAGGCAGGCAGGCAGCAATATTCTGCAGCGGGTGGAAAGAACCTGCTCTTAAATCTCAGTGTTTGGCACTGAGCATTGGGTCCAAACAGAGCTGACAGATATCTTCCCTCTCTAAGATCAGGGCTGAGAGAGATCTGTGAGCTAAAATTCACTGCCAATAATAAAGCTCAGCAGCTCCCTTCTCCTGCTGAGCTTGCATATATATCCTTTTTTTTTAATATCTACTTCCTGCTACAGGTACCAATTGCCCATACGTTGACGTTGCATGGTGTGAAGCTTCTAGCTCTGCCTTGTGTTACAGTTTGAGGACATCTGGTTAGGCCCAGTTCCAACGTTTATTCATTTTGTATTCTCAACCTTCACGACTATTTGTAGTGCCTCTGTTCTTACAATTCCAGTGGCTTAGCTCTTTCCAGACCTTGTAACCCTTTTCCAGAGTGAAGCAAGAAAGAAAAGGACAAGAGCTACTGTTGCATTTTTTGCAACTTCTGAATTGCAGAGCTTTCTCCATTTCCACCTCTGCTGTAAGAAGTGGTGGTAGATGATGCAGTAATGAGGAACACTGGAGAGTTTTGTTAATTCCTTGCTTGTACCTGTCATTGGCTGTTTTCATCTTAGGGCATGAGGAAACAGGATGGCATGCAAACGGTGGCATAGGACACAGCAGGAAACATGGAAGTCAAGTGTCACATATCATTGCCAAGATATTTGCCTAAGACCAACACTAAAGCACAGTCCAAGAGATAAGTTGCCTAAACTTACTATACTGTAGCTCTCCTGGCTATCAGCTGAGAAGGCAAGCATGGATATCTAAGCAAATGAGTTATTACCACTTTAATATAGTGACTCAATATGATTGAGCCCCTTAAAGTATGACTGTTTTGACTAATGAGTACTTAACACTTAATTGTAGTATTCAAAGTGCTTAATTAAAGTACGTAATTAAAACACATCACCCAGGAAGGTCAGCACTATTTTGTACTTGTGAAAACTGGAGAAAGGAAATTACTTGAATAGGGCCACACAAGTAAGTCGATGACAGGCAGGGATGCAAACCTCAGGCTTTCCGTCTAGGGCACGTTCTCATGGATTGCACTGCATCTCAGCAAATATTAGCAGAAGATATGTTTAATATTTTTATGAATCTCCTCCAGTTATATCAATGTATACACAAAAAAGTCTGTGGTGAATCAACTTTCTGTGTTGGGACTTCACACCGTATCTCTCTCACACACTCACTCTGAGGAAGCCAGGTCTCTGACCAGTCTCTTTAGACATTGTCCATGTCTAAAACTAGGTTTTCAAACAGATTTTAGAGAACAGCTGAAATATGTCACCTAGATTATTATGTCAAATTTTTAGAGGCTTGGGATCATGTTTAAAATAGGAACTGCTTACCTTAATAATGAACAAAGAATGCAAACATATCAGCTCATTCAGTGGCCTAAGGGCTGTATCATATCACTGATTTTGCAGCATGTACCATTCAGCCAGAATGCTCTGACCTATGGCATAAATATCCAGTAATGAAACACCACATACTTTGACTATGAAAAGTATGAACAGGCAGCAGCTATATCAAGAATTTGCTGCCATTAATCTTTATAATTGCAGGGAAATCCCAAGTTCAGTTTAGGGTTTCCTTCTTTTTACATGGACTTTGGAAACATCACTACATTTAATGGCAGACAATATAAATATTATATCATAGTTTTCTGGGGAGTTGGGGTTTTTTTAAATGTACTGCTCTTGATCTTTACCAGCTGCTCAGCCAAATTTGGCGTAAGCTGTTTTCTTTCTGTACAGTCTGCAAACAATGTGGATTGTAAAATGAGTAGGGCACAAACCCAATTTCAGCTGCAGGCTGGGATTTCCCTATGCTTTTACAGGGAAACTTGGTTGATAACTGTGTTTGCTATTGGGTGAGGCATGGAGACCAAGCCCATCGTATTTAACCTTTGAATACCAGAGTATCATGCAAGCCCTAAAGCCAAGCCATTAAAATAAGGAAGGAGAAACTAATCATAACAGATAATAAAAACTCAGTTGTTCCTTTGCCATCACTCAATCCACAATTGCATATTTTCAGGCTGTTTAGATTTTCATATACTACTTGCATAAGCATCCAATGCTCTTGTTTTTCCTTTCCTGTACTCAACAGAAGTACCATTTGTGGTATAGTGCTGAAACCTGGATATTGCCTTATTCAAGGCAATGCAAGTATGTCTTGCTGAATTCTCACAGTAAACTAAGAATGATTTATAACATTATAATAAGATCTAAAATCTAAACAGTTCAGTGTTTTACTTACCTAAAAACAGTTATGTCACTATTTCCCTCTTACTTACAATCAAACATTCAAGGCACATAGCTACCTTAAAATCTAGTCTGCTGGTCAAATTCAACTGTTTCATTTATTAAACCTACTCAAAACCTTCTGACAATACCCACAGTTTGAAAAATACAGAAAAATGCAAATTAATTGCTTTCATTTCCCTATTGTTTTATGAAGAACCACACAACCTCAGGGTTGACTCTGCAGAAGAGAAATTCTCTATACAAACTTAGGGGAAATCTTCGTAAAGAAAAAAAAAATTTTTGTTTAACACTTGTAGCAATAGCAGCTACAGAAAAAATCTAATAGTTTTAAAATTGCAATATTTCATTGTTACATTAAGCAAATTACTAGGAAAAAAAACCCAACACATGGATTCTCTACTTTGTAACCCTGGTGGGTGCCCCTATACAGACCACTGAGTATAAATTAAGGAGAACCTTAACTGCTCCCTTTTAAAGTAACTCAGGTAGGAATGTGATTGAGGTCATAAATTGTCGTAAGTTTGAAGGGAAATTAAAGTTACTTCCAAAGGAAAAGGAAGAAGGAGTTTTCTCTAACAAGCCTGTTATGACATCCTAAAGTTCATGTAGCTTTGCCCTAGTTGAAAATGCTACACTAGCAGTAATTTGTCCTCTTGAGATTATTGTTTTGAGTGAGAAAACACTTTTGCCTTTAAAAGTTATTGATGCATTTGAGATTCTATTGAATACAACTAGCAGAAACGTTATATAGAGAACAGGAACTGAATCCTATCTTTTACATCACAAATGATTGATTGATTGATTCCATTAGACTGGAAACAATATATTTGCCCTGTAAAATAAAAAAAACACACCTTTCTCATATGTCCAACCATCAGTATTGCAGAAGTTGTAAGACAAACTCTTGATGGCAAAGAAAGAGATCCAGTCTACCAAAACACAAGGTTGTGTCTGTATCTTAGGCATCTAGTGCCTCAGTCTTCCTAACATACATACTTAAGATATGACAGAGAAAGATACCCTTTAAGGTCACTAGAGGTAAATCCTATCCCCTAGACTGAATCCCATTGAAAAATGTTGCTATTGGTTTTTACATGCTGAGTCTGGGAGCCATACACTCTTTGGACAAACAAATTAGAACAGTAAATCATTTCTCTGTTAAACTCTCATTGCAGCTGACCAAAGAGCATAATTTACTTTAAATGCTTATGGTTACATTAATAAGCACAAGTACATAAAAATTCTTGAGAAGTGCTCAGGTGCATCTAGAGATTAATTTCATAGAATCATAGAATCACTAGGTTGGAAAAGACCCACTGGATCATTGAGTCCAACCATTCCTATCATTCCTATCCTATTTCTTATGATTATATTTTATCATTTAATATTATTTAAAGGTTAGAGACTACAGATTTTTGAATGTGGGAATATAAAGCAAATTCAAAGCAAAGAGGGGATTCTCTCAGTCTAGTGTTTTACAAGCATCTTTATGCCTGATATTTTCTAGGATGCACATATAGAATATAGAATGAATTGCTGTAACATGTACTAACTTAATATCTGGGTAGTACCACCACATTTAGACAATTTTTGGTAAATCTTATTACCTGTCCTAAACACTGGCATCTTCAAGAAAAGTCTGTACAGACAGTCAAATTCTTTCACACCATCAATTCCACTTCTCTGTAGCAAGTATATAGTTATCATGCTCTACTAGGACTGAAAGTCAGATTCCCTTATATTTTATCCCTTATTATTTATCTTTCAATTTACTCTATGCTTACAGTTTCAGAATGCCAGTACAATCAGATTATATCTATACTGCCACTTTGTGGGGATATCTGGAAACACACATTTCCAAGCTATTAAAGAGATGGTACGGATCACACTTCACTTTTATGTGTATACATAAGTCAATCAATTTAATACTGCGGTTAAATTCATCCCAAAACATTTAAAACAGGTTTTACTCAAGCTTAATTCATTTATTCACAGGAAAGTTAGTGTTTTGTATATTCCTAACTTTATTAGCAATGTCTGAAACCTCTCATTCCTCCCTACCTCATCTCCTTGGCACCATTGCTATTGCAAAAATTGACTCTCTAATGTAACTAATACAACTAAACCACTTTTTTCAAATGCAAAATACAAAAGACAGATGTAAAAAGGTACTAACAATAGTAGTTGGAAATAGCGTAAGATGCATTTTCTTACTCCTTTCCTAACAGTCATCTTTGCCACTTTGGATACTTAATTCAGAATGACAAAAATATGAAGTGAATGGCAGCTGAAAATTTTTTCTATTTTTGCTTTCTCACATTTCTTAAAATTATTTTGGCAGCATACAGCTACTACATTAATAGACAGTAAACAGGCACCAGTAAGAGATTACCTGAGAACATGAAAGTCCACATTCTTCAATCCTGGGGATAATCTGACAATCAGAATTCCAAAAAAGAATTATTAGAAGAATCTGAACATGAATACTTATCATCCTAAACTGAAAAAACAAAAGCAAAACCTCAGAAGAAACCTTCTGTTCTGACAATTCTCCCTCTGATGCCAAAACTTTAATATGAATTTTAGTCCCTCCCACAGCACCTCTGAGCTCCTCCCTCTAAAACTTTCCAAAGACAGAAAATTATGGGTTGTGGGAAATAAAAAGCATGTTCAACACATTTCTTATGTTCTGTAGTGAAAAATGGGAAATGTAAATTTCTGACAATCACAGTAAAAGCCTTTTCCTTCTGGATTTCATCATGTCAGTTGTATATCAGTTTTAGTGAATTTCTTTTCTGTATATTCTATGTATAAATGGGAATTTTGTTTTTAGAGCCCTGTACCAGGCAAGTTCACTGGAATCCAAATACATTCTCATGTCTACTTATGTTTCTGGTTTTCTAATGCATTGAATAGAAAGAAAAACAGCTTTGCTGAGGTGGGTAGTCTTGGAAGATTGGCTTCTTGGTTTTTATCAGCAGGAAAACTAGATTCTTTTACCCTAGAAACATGTGCTTTGATGTTATTTCACTACTTTTTCAATTGTATCAACAGAAGCCTATCTCCAGGTTCTGGACTTTCTACTCACTTGGGAAGCAGGCATGCTTTGCCAAAAAAAGCTGAACACCACCACCTCTGACAGCAGGATAAAAGTGAGCCACAACACTTCAATATGTTTTTTTTTGCATAATAAAATGCCAGGGATGCCTTTCTGGGTGCTACCTTGCCTATTCCCACTACCCATCATGAAGAACAAGTATTCTAGAAAACACATTCTGGCTCACATGTGGGCTATATGTGCTGTGTTATGCCCATAGGCGGAACAGGGAGTCCTTCCTCTAAAGAGAGGTATCTTTCAGCAGGACAGTGTCAGAACACAAGTTCTCAGTGCCCTTGCAAAATCTTTCACGTCACGTAAAGTAGGGAATACACAATTAATACCATCTGGTAGGATCTGGCTTTATCAATATTTTTTTTAACAAACAACTAAAAGAAAATGTCTACTCTGCCAATGTATCTGCTATTCTTGTATTTTAGATACTTCTGTGTGAGTCTGGTTTGTCAATTTTCAAAGAAGCCTTTATTTTTGGAAAATAAAGAGCAGTACCAATCATAGTACTGAACAAATTGTTATTTAATTACTTTGGTGAAAAAAAAAAAACAATTAATTATTGCCATCTATACATAAAAATACACCAGATCAAAGATCTGAACAGTCCACTCTCCTGTGCCTTGCAGGATCAGTAGTAGATGCTTAGGAAAAATAAGAAAGAAGTTAAATATGCTATTTCCGTGGATTATTTTAACCTATATGCAGCCAAGTTCAAAATACCTGGATCTTACAGATTTCTTGGATTGAAAGCCATGTGCACATCACCATTTTTAATAGGGCTTTCTGAATCTTTCTTACATTAATTTGTACGACAACTCTTTGCATCTATTCATTGTTTTGGCTTACAAAAGTTCTTGTGGCAATAAATTACACAGTTAAAGGATTTTTATTTGCTCTGTTTTGATTTTAAAAGTTTTTCCATAGTTCAGCTGGGTTCCCCCCTTGTTCTTGCTTTAGAAGAAACAGAGAATATGCATTTTCATCTCACTTCTGCCAAAACAGTCACTATTTTATTGATTTCTAGTATATCTCCCCCATTTTTTCTAAGATTAATAAAGTATCGCCTCACCATTTTTACTGTACCCTTTTATAAGACAGGGGGTCCCACACACAATATTCAGAGGTGAGCAGATTAAGGATCATTTTACACAATAGCATAGTGATGTTGACTGAATCAGCAGAAGCATGATGTCCCTCTACCAAAAAAACTTTCTGATTCTCCTTAGTGTATCATTTACCCATATGTCTACTGCAAGCAAGGCAGTTCAGCACACACTACAGTTAGCAGCTTTGCAACTTCAATTTCAATCGTAGTTTATGGGACCCTGCAGAATTCTGTTTCATTCATTAGTCTTATTCTTTTGGATTATTTGTTTTAAACTTAGATCTGAGACAATTCCTCCAACTTACCCTTCGTTAGGTTCCCCTGTAATGGACTCCACTGCAAGCAAGCAAAGACTTAATTTTTTTACTGTGTCATTAGATTCCTTGAGCAAAAGATGCCCTTTCGTATCTCTATTACCAGTCAGCTTCATAGACTTCTTAGAAGGCTTCCTCCTCATCTTCGGTTAAAAAGATGGCATTGACCTTTCTTAAAAATACTGTGTCAGGAGCTCCAAAAAGATGGTTTCATACAGGTGGCATTTTTGGGGATATTTTATACATGCATTGTTCTGAGTTCTTCCTACATTACTTTTAAGGGAGCTCCTTGTGCCCGGAAAGTTTCTGCCCTTTCAAGTGCTCTCTTTAATTTCCTTTTGGAGACTTATTCATTTTATAGAGTTCCTTTCTTACTTATACATTAGCAGAGCACTTTTTTTAGATCTTGAACTTGTGCCACTATTGAAGAGCAGCTTTTTGAGTGGCAACTTGGAAAGGGACCAAGAGTTCTGTCTGCTCCTATGGGGTCTGTGATTACTTGCTCCAAGCCACAGTTATTTGTAGCGCTTACAAATATAGTTTCTGCATGAAGCCCTAAGGTGACACCCCCCACAGTTTCCACAGAAATTACTAATGTCACTTACTTACTATGTTTTCTTCTCTTTTACTGTTTCTGGTATTTCTTAGCACATCTCTGTCACCATCCAAATAAAGTGATTAGTAGCAGTGCTCTAACAGTACACCCTTTCTATGCAGGAACGGTGTTTCAGTCCAGTTTCTGCAATACCTATTAAGTTCAGTAGGCAACAGCCTTATTGTTGTTTATTTCTTATTGTTACTTTATTTGACAGTAAGCTAGTACAATCTACTTTATCAGTCCTACATAATCTGTACAGGATCCCCATTAGGCTAACATTTCTGCTAAAAGCTGGGCAGCACAATAGACCCACGCCACGTTTCTTGAAAACTATCATGTATGCAGAAGCATTTATACTTGTGAAATTTATATGAGCACTATCTTGTAGGCTCCTTGCTCAAATGGGACTCTAATTATTAACAATAATTCTTTAAAATAATTTCTTGATGTCAGATTTCTAATATTCCTTGTTCCTCTCTGTACCTTAACTATATTTTAATCAACATTTGCCTTTTGTTTGGCATTTTTATTACTGCATCCCTGAAGAACACATGATAGCAAATTATATACTATCCTGCTTTTACTAATATTCCTCCATCTTAAGAATAAGACTCTCAAGAAAAACTTTAATAGGAAGTGCCTCCTTTTGCACCTTGGTAATACAGATACATGATGCCCTAAAGCTTTATTACAGCACTGATCAAGGATATAGAGAAGTCAAAATCCAAATATTTCTCAGTCCAAGAAGGTTTGAGTCCAAATCTTGGACATTTCAGGGTGGTAGCATGGCTGCACAGGATTTTTTAATAAAATGCAGAGGTAGTCCCTTGAGTACAGAGAAAAATCTAGTATTTCCCATACTCCGTTTTCTCTTGTGTCAAGTCTGATCTCTGGACCATCAGCCCAGATCCCTTCTTTTTACTTGTTCTCTGGCTTCACAAATTTTGCATGCCCGGCTACACACTTAGCCCATTTCAAGAGAGACCACTAATAGAATTCCACTGTTGCTCAAGTGTGGTCAAGGAGCATTACATGGAAATAAAAGTTAGGACAGGTGTATCACCAGACACACCTAAGCAGCTAGACAGATTTTATGGCTCGTTGCCTAGGAGTTTAGGCACAGAACTCCACAGAGTTTTCTATCTTGACTACATATTTAGTGACTTTGTTGAGATGAACACGTCAATGCCTAGGCTGGAAGGCATGTCCCTGTCACATCCATGCTAGAGAAGTCCCAGCCTTCTTGGGAGCACAATAGCCACATTCACACTACATTTTGCAAGAGTATCCCATGGTACAGCACTACATGCTCTCATGTCTCACATACAGAGGCACACATTTATTATTACTATTCCAACTGTCTTGAGGTGAAGGGCCACGGCCAGCATAGTCCCACGGCCCCTCTTTTAACTTAGTGTGCAGTCATACTGCCAGCGCCAGGCAACAGACATCTTGCCTTAGGGCCTCTCACATCAACCACAGGACAGCTGAGTGTTCATAACTTAACAGCTTCTTGCCGTGTTTGGCAAGCTGTGCAGCAGAGCCCTGCAGGGCGCTACTGTCATTACAACAAAATATTCACAACTATGCAGGACTACTCTAGAGCCGCAGTTTTTCAGGAGTGTGTCTACATCTCCTGTCCAGAGGGAGCCTGCACAACCAGGGCAGGTAATCAGCAGAGGGTACCAGCAGGGCACGTAAGTCTCACAGAGCCACAAGACAGGCTGGTGAAACGGGAACTGCCCAAGTGCCCCTGTATCCAGTGGTTTACTGCTTCATTGTCTATAAACCATCACTCCTTCTTTCATCTACGCTATCCAAGGGGACACTCACTTTCTTCCCTCATGTCTTCCCTTTCCTACAAAAGTGACAAGCATTCAGCAAGGATGGCAAATGTTACAACAGGTAGCACCTTGAGAGCATTGCCTACAACCTGTACAAGCCATCAAAACAAGGCCAGAACTGCAGGTAGAGGATGGAAATGTCATTCCTGCACAAGTCTGCAGCACAAGGGGCAAATTAAATGCTCTGTGGAATTCAAGAAGACTGCAATTTCACCTGGCTCGTGCTGTACCATAAACAGGTACCTACAGGTAGGCCCGATGTTGATGAGATCACACAGTTTTTGCAGTTATCCTGTATTTGGGTCCCTTTGGAAAATGCAACTGGCAAAATCTAACCTAAAGCAGAGGCAGGTCAGGTGCACCAGACACTTAGGAATTTTGTGCTTTATATGCAGCTACTATTAAAATCATGCATACTGTATCTGGGTGGCAATGTCTAGTTAAGAAATGCTTTACTTCCAGGTGGTAAGACTAGCCATAGTATTGTATCTAGCGTTCCTGTAAGGAATCAAGAATCCCTCCTTGAATCTATTTCTTCTCTTACCACCCACAGTGCCAAGACAAGACAGGAAAAGATAAAGCATTGCTGGAAGATTGTCCCTGCCCTCACCCTTTTCCCTGCACTGGCAAATACTCATATTAACACCCTTGTCTCCTGAGTATTCTCAGTGGAGTGCACCAACCTGAACAGACTCACTGTTGCTCCTCTGAGCTGGTATCAGCAATGTTATATTCACTAACACGCTTTTTACGCAGTACAATCAACCAGGATCATTCTCAAAGTTGATGATCTCTTATCACCATGGGTTTTTCCTGTATCTGATTAATTTTCCCCTGTCCCAGTTGTTCTGCTTCTTTTTGGATATTTGTTTAAATATCAAAACAGCATTTAGTTTATGCTTTTCCTTTACATTTTTTCTGAATCTTCCCTGGTCTGTGTGTGGCTGGCTGGTTTCTGTTTGCCAGCAATCCTTAGCTTGTCAGCGGGCTTTCTTCACTTGTGATTGCCCTGCAGCCGATCCTGCCGCAGGGGGAAAAGAGGCTCCTGGGAGAGAGCTGGTGGCTTGAAGGAAAGGTGCCAAGTCCAAAGCTACCTTACTTCCACAACATTCTTGCACAGCATTAATTCCCTATCAGCTGAAGAAGCGGAATGCAAGAAAGCCAAATCTTCTGGTAGGCTCTTCAGCACAAGAGGAAATATCCATTTCCTCACCCCTCTGCATCCAACTTGTTCACCGTATCAGGGTCCAGCAGCTCCACAGACATGTTTGTCTGCACAGAGGCCAGATCCTGCACTGGAGTGGTGTTCCTTAGTCTCCCTGTCCTGCTGCCTTTGCTCAGACAGCCAGCAGCTGGCTGGGGAGGAGGCACAGACGCAGCTTGGGAAGGTGCTCACCTGCCTACAAGACAGCAGGGAAGGGCCATGAAGTCCCAGCAGCACAGAGGGTCCCTACAAGCCCCATCTCAAATAGAGATACACTAGGCAGCTCCGAAGCTGTGCACGTGGAGCCTCTGTCTTGGAGACTAAGACACAGGTCTTTCCCATGGTGAAGTCCCGTGCTTCTAGTGAAGCTTGCCCAGAACCAAGGGCTGAAGCCAGGCCGGCGCTCCCTGTGCCATGCTTGAGTTCCTCTTTCTTGTACCTTTAAGGTGTCTGCGGCCAGCCATTCTCTGCCCCAGCTGGCACAGGGCACCTGTGTTAGGTCCCTTTAAAAGGTCCTAATAGGTTCATAAGTCCCGTTTGATCCAGGGTAAGATGATAACACCACCAGGGATCCTTTTCAATAACTGATTTTATCTGACATTTATAGTTCTAGGCTGCTACTGTGACTATTAGAAAATGTGTTGGTATGTAGGAGAAAAGAGGCAAGAGAGAGAAAAGAGAGAGAGGGGTCACCACCTTTCATTCCCACACCAGTCATCTGAGATGTCCATCTGTCATCGAGGTTTCCAGGGTGGTGGATATCTGTGACAGGTCACCTGGGGAGACACCTTTTATGCAGCACCGCTCCAAGCCCCATGCTCCCCACTAGCATCTGAGGCAATAAGAGGCGTGAACTCCCTGTGCATGTCAGGCAAGGGTCTCTGAATGTCCATGAGGGCTTTTTCATTAGTTACCCCAAAATGCTAGGCAAAGCATTCATGAATTGGTCAAGTGCAGCCTCTCTTCTGCTCTGATTGACTGGTTTTCAGGAACTCAGTTCTGAGAACAAACCCAACTTCCATCATTCTCAGGTGCACTTCCAATTGTCACAGCAACCAAATGGCAGAACATGATGTTTGGAACACCCTAGCTATCCGAGCCAAAAATGTTTGGGACTTTATAAGCAACATAGTGCATTACTACCTGCACCAGGCAAGTTTCTGTCCCTGTCAGTCACATCTGGAGACAGGGACTTACCTATTGGGCCACTACTTACCTACCTGTGGCTTCACACTGTCATCACAGCAGTGGCAGCCCCAGAGGTGCACTGGAAATACTCTCGTCAGGAGGAGCACCGGTATTTCACCTGCAGGAATAATGTCTGGAGTGACTCTGCTTAAATTCATTAGGGTGAAGTAGCCCAACCAAACCCAGCAGCAGCAGAGCACCTGCAGCAGCCTAACAACTTGCTGAACACTGAACAGAGCCCTAATGAGGAGGGTTTCCATAAGGAAGCAGAGGATTTTGGTGCAGAGCCCCAGGCTGGTCCTCACTGATATTATGAAGTACAACCCAGCACTAGAGCAGCCTTTGAGGCTCCAGAACAACTGGTTTTCTGCAAGGGCAGCTCACTGCAAAGTTAGCTCAGACTTTGGGGAGCGGGGCTAAGGCTGCCAAAGGCCAAGGTGTAGCCTCTACCAGGCCACTATTAGTGAGAGCACCGGATGGCATCTTGGCTTGTATCAGAAATGGCATGGCCAGCAGGTCTAGGGAGGTTATTCTCCTTTTGTACTCAGCACTGGCGAGACCACATCTCGAATCCTGTGTTCAGTTCTGGGCCCCTCACCACAAGAAGGATGTTGAGGCTCTGGAGCGAGTCCAGAGAAGAGCAACAAAGCTGGTGAAGGGGCTGGAGAACAGGCCTTATGAGGAGCGGCTGAGGGAGCTGGGGTTGTTTAGACTTAAGGAGGCTGAGGGGAGACCTCATTGCTCTCTACAACTACCTGAAAGGAGGTTGTAGAGAGGAGGGAGCTGGCCTCTTCTCCCAAGTGACAGGGGACAGGACCAGAGGGTGGCCTCAAGCTCCACCAGGGGAGGTTCAGGGTAGACATCAGAAAAAAAAAAAATTCACAGAAAGGGTCACAGGGCACTGGAAGAGGCTGCCCAAGGAGGTGGTTGAGTCACCATCCCTGGAGGTGTTTAAAAGATGGGTGGGTGAGGTGCTGAGGGACATGGTTTAGTAGTTGATAGGAATGGTTGGACTCGATGATCCTGGAGATCTTTTCCAGCCTAGTGATTCTGTGATAACCAGGAAGAGAATCACAGCGAACCCAGCACATGCTGGGAGAAGCTGACACGCGGGAAGAACTCTGTAACTCAGGAAGTACTCAGGGTGTTTTATTTTGATGCATCAGCTGCAAGGGGGATAGCTCCACCTAGCTTGTGCACCGAGAAACAAAACAGTCACTTATTTATTACATTAAAGCACGCATATTTGTTAAATTTCCTGGAACAGCTGTGTCTATTATAATCATTCCCCAGAATTTATTTACTTAAGTTCCCTCCCCTCGGTGCACGCACTCTGCCCTCTGGGGGGCTTGGGCTGGGTGCTTTTGGAGGAAGGCTCCCACTCTTCATGGTGAGCTTCTCAACTCTCCTTGCGCACGCTCTCAGGCAGCTGGGGCACCTCTTCAGGGTCGCATCCGGCCCTAGCTGGTTCTTCTTCCTCTTATCCTGGTCCTAACGGGTTCTTTTTTCTCTTATCATCGCACTAGTCCTTATTATCTGGCTTAACTGGCCAGGCACGGGCAGCAGAAGTTCATTATCAAGAACAAAATACGGTTGTGTAAGCGAAGTAGCCACCTTAAAACTTAAACAATCAAAACACTGTTATAATGCAAGTGAAACAGACACTTTAAAACTTAAACTAGCACGGCACAGCTAAAACATGTTATAAGCTAAATCCTTTAAAGGTGAACAAACACGGCGCAGCTAACCACGTCCGCGCTCCCCTCCGGGGCTGCCGCCGGGCAGCCTCAGCTGAAGAAGATCTCCCGGGCGTCTCCGAGGGCGTCGTGCGGCCCCGGGGCGGCGCGGGTCCCCGCCGGGTCGCTGCCTCCGGGGCCCCGCGGCGGCGCCGGCCCCCGCCGCCCCGCGCCCGCCTCGGCCTGCGCGGCCAGCGCCGCCCGCAGCAGCTCGGCCTCGCTCATGCAATGCAGCACAGAGCGGCTCTGCTCCGGCTCCGGCCCCGCCGCCGCCGCCATCCAGCCCGGCAGCCGCCGCCGCCGCCCGCCCGCCGCCATCCCCCGCCGAGCGGGGGGAGGAGAGGGGCGGGGAAGGGGAAGGGGAAGGGGAAGGGGAAGGGGAAGGGGAAGGGGAAGGGGAAGGGGCGGCGCCAGCCCCGGCTCGGGCCCGGGGGCAGCTCGGCACGGGGCTTGTCTGGCCAGCGGGCCGGTGGCCGGGGCTCTCAATCACAGAATGCCCAGGCTGGAAAAGACCTCCGGCATCATCGAGCCCAGCCGTTCCACTAAATCTCCTATTAAACCTTGTCCCTGAGCACCTCATCTACGCGTCTTTTAAACACCCGCAGGGATGGGGACTCAACCACCTCCCTGGGCAGCCTCTGGCACTGCCCGATGACCCTTTCTGTGAAAAATTTTCTCCAGGTGTCCAGTCCCCTGGCGGAGCTTGAGGCCATTGACCCTTGTCCTGTCCCCTGTCACTTGGGAGAAGAGGCCAGCTCCCTCCTCTCTACAACCTCCTTTCAGGTGTAGAGAGCAATAAGGTTTCTACAACTACCTACACTAAGAGCTCTACAATAAGGTCTCTAATGCGACCATCCAACCAGTTTCTTATCCACCAAATCATCCACCCATCAAATCCATACCTGTTCATTCTAGAGACCATGTCAAAGGCTTTACAGAAGTGCAGATAGATCACATCCATTTGTTTTCCCGTGTTGACTGATGCGGTTACCCCACCATAGAAAAAGCAAATACCTGCTCTTTGTCATGTGTCTCATTCTCAGCAGTGTTTGGCCTATTGTGACTGCTTAGCAAAAAAAATAACTTTTTTTCTGTTTTGGTGGGGAAATACAGGAAGACGATAAGGGCAACCCCAGAGGATTAAGAAACAGGCAAGAGATTGACATTTCCTAAGACTCTGTACAACAGCAATATATCCCAGGCTAGTTCAAAGTATCCCAGAGCACAGACAAAACTGATTTTGCCACCCTGAGTACAAGGAACCACGCTGCTCTTATCATAGAGATGGGATGGTTATGCCAAAGCCTTAGCCAGACTGGTTTGTAACTCTTCATCTGCTAGACAGCAAAGAAAATAATCACTGCTGTTGAAGGAACTACCATCATCTGTAAGCAAGCATCCCAAATACATCAGATCATTTAAAGGGCAAAGATGGCATTCTGTGGCTCTGGAAGAAACCCACAGGCCATGAGGTCAGTTGCCACTCAGGTCTACTGCTCTATATCTCTCTGACTGTTGTGCCTGTAATTAGAACTAGCACTATTTTGCTTTGAAAGAGATACTTTGTATTTTATTTTATTTAAGACTCTTTCTCTCCACATCCAAATACAAAAGTTATACTGAAGGAAGAGACTGAGTTCTTTAACTTTTGAGGCTGAAGTTGCAATGTTTTACTTCAAAATCAAGCTGGGAATAATATATTTTACACACGCAGTGTTCAGCCCCACAGTCTCCTGACAGAAAAGTATGCAGAGGGATTTCTTTGCACAGAACAAATAACAAGAAATTGTCTCTAAGGAAGGCAGTTGTTTAAAACAACACTCATTTATTACCACTCACTTTTCCAGACACCTTTCCAATCTGCAGTCCCATGCTGCAACATCTCAATCCTTCAGTTGAACTGAGGACACACTGTGAACTGAGGACATGTTGTAAACTTAATAAAGAAACCAATGCAGCTTTAAAACTTCTTCAGATCAAAGAGTTTTTCTGTGATTTGAGTGATTTGGGGGTTTTTAAGCAGGTCAGTTTGAAGTATCATGAGAATCCTGCTAGAACTCAGCATAGCTGCAGATAGTGTGAAGTAGGTTGTAGTGTTAATGCTATCTTTTTTCCTTCCCATTTCAGTCTTGAACTTCATTTTTTTATATAATGCAGATAAAATTCTGATTTTGTTTAACTTCTTATATAAATCAGATGTTGGAAAGAACACAGAAATAATTGCAAAAATTCCAAGATGAACCATATTGAAATAAATTAGACTCTTTCCATATACTTCAATGGAAATGGGTAAATGAGCAGCAGAACACAAATAATTTAAACCAGGATTGCTGGCAAAGAGAACATATCTTCAGAATTGAGCCTGAATGAGTCAAGGCCCCTGTCTAGAAAAAAGTCTCCACAGTAGATGATATTAATCTTGATTATTTGTTAAAGGGCAAGCCTGGGAACAACCAAGAACCAGTCATGATCCCTGCATTGTCAATAGGGGCCAGTAGGAAAGACAGGCTGCACCCCACACAGATAGTGTAGAGGTAATAAGGTCGGAGATAGGTAGCTAGGACCCCCTCCACCAGCATCTGCCCTTTGGTGGCAGTTCTAAAACCAAGCAATGTTGGGGCAACTGGAAGCAACTCAGCCCCTGCAGAAGCACTTAACACCTCTTGTGGCTGCTGGAAAGCAGAGCCAGCAATACAGGAACACATTTCCTAATTCCTTCTGGATGTCCAAACTCTGATGGCATAAAGCACAAAACCATACAATACAAATCAGCAAAACTTTGTATGTTTTAACACTCTTGTTTTCCCTTTCCGGAACATAGAGGTGGTAAGAATCCCTGTAAACTCTGGCTATCTGGATTTCAGCCTCCATTGTTAACAATAAGTAGAGGGGAAAAAAACAGGCCCTGTGTAAATCCAAACTCTCTGCACTCTTTTTTTGAGCAAATTGCCACTACCAAGCATCTGTAGAAAACATGTTTCTTGGATTAGGATCTATGTTGGATTTTTAAAAGAGAGCCAGCTGGGGGAAAAAAAATCATCCCCCCCAAAAAATCAGTATTGGTTTTATATTTTTCTTCAGAAACAGTTTATATTTATAGGACAGAACAGAATAATTATAACCTGTTCTCTAAAGAGGTGATACCTTTTGAACAAATGAAAAAGGAAGTTAAGGAGGAAATAAAAGTTTAAAAACATACTCTGAGGAAAACTCCAGTAAGCATTACGTAAGGACATTTTCTACCTGTAGGGCTCTCCTGTCCTGAAAAAGGCAATATGAAAAGCAATTCTTGCTGATATTTGATAATCATAATTAGACATTAACAAAATGCTGATTAGAAAGTAATTGGCTAATACTAACTGTATTCATGGGCATTTCTTCATTGCTTAAAGCTAGCAGGCATCGTTTTCCTTTCACATGAACCTGATTAATTGTAACACATTCAGCTTTACCACTGTAATTTCATTCCTTGGCTGTTTTCCCTATAAACATACAGGCAGAAAAACAGTTTACTGTGAAATACCTCATATTAGCATTAGACAGGTAACACCAGATAAGGGGGGAAAATAATCCAAAGCTCATCTTTGGAAGATACTTTATCTGGGATACTACTACTCGTGTAATGGATGATACTAACATTTTCTTCTGATTGTCAGTTTCACACTTGGGGACTTCCCACTCAGTAACAAACAAAAGTACTTCTAGCATTTGAAGAAAACAGGAACTTATTATAAAGCCACATCAGTTGTCAGGGAAGCCTGACTACCTCAGTTTCTGAAACTAGTTTTGATCTTATTATTTTGATCTCATGGATTCTCTTCAGAAACACAAGACCCAGATCACAAAACATGCAATTTTTAAGAAATCCCTTTAACTCCAACCTTAATTGACAATGATCTACACACAGACCAACTGACTACATGGTCAGTCTAAAGTTGTAATTCCTGGTACGGATCATGTACAAGTCTACTCTCTCAAACAGGGAGTGGAGAAGAAAAGGGATGTATGACCAAGGCAAAACATAAGCAAGGAAAGTGATGAGAAGAGGCAAAGGAAGTACTAACTAAAGACAAATACTGTGTTGATCTACCTTCAATGAGGTAGAAGTCCAGTTCTCCCTCTAGTTGGTATGAAGTCATATCCAAGATCTTAAAGAGGGCGACTATGAGTTTGCATTGTGCTAAGCTGGCTAACTCAGTCAGTGGGAAACTATTCATTTTTTTTAATCAATGCATTTTCTGCCAGTTAAATCAGACACTAGCCATGGCTAGCACAAAGGAAGGGGCCAGAGAAGCAACTCCTTTCTGCACTGAGTTAGATTAGTTCATTTGCCTTGTCAAAATCTCCCCTTTCAGATGCTGGAAATGAATGAACCTATAAAAATCCTATCAACCCAAAACTATCCACATGTAACATATGTGGACATGTGAAACCACTTATTCACAGTCAATTTGACACAGGCATTTTTGGATACAAAAAGAGGTCTGAATTCCTATTAAGTGGGAAAAGGCAGCGTACAACTTCTTCCAGATCTCTCAATAGAGTTGAGCATTTTAAGCCCAGGTTCACAACAGGACCTTAGGTCCAACCGAACTACAAACATACTGCTTTCATAACCATAACTAGGCACATGTCATAACAGAAAAACAATAGATAGAAGCACCAAAGGTGAGATTTGATAAATTGGATCCAAGTGCAGTTTCCTTCCTCACCTGTCTGTTGTTATAATGCAGGCTACTACCAAAAACAGAAACAAAAACCCTACCAATAACTCAACTGTGTTTTCTCGTTTCTTGTGAGATGCTATAAGAAATTTGCCTGCAGGTGTGGAGGATTTAAAAAAATGCTCTTACAGCTGCAATTTTCCCCTTAGGCTTTCCTAGCTTTTTTCTAGCTAAATCAGTAGCTGACAAAGGATCCATGCACCAGCTGCACACGATTTTACTTTTTCAGAAGATGCTTCAGTCAGATTTGTTTGCTCATTTTACCTAGGGCTATTTCTTTTTCTTATAAGCTAGGACCATAACTCATGGTATAAACTAAGCATAGCCCATGAATTGTACCATAGCCCACAGTATAAACTAAGCATAGCCCAGTGATTCATGAAGAACTCCTACACTAGCTACAGTCCTTGTTGAATTTCAATCCACATGTGATGTTTAGAAACTTGTTTGGACATTCATTTTTAGGTAGAACTGTCGCTATTTCTTTGCAACTTTCAAAAAAATAGTGTACAGTGGAAAACTAAATTTTCTGTTTGTAATAAGGGTAAGACCGTGGCAACATTTAAAGAAACAACAGTTGCATCCCCTGGTTGTTGATGTATTAGTCAGGACCAAAAACACACACAGTTTTAGGTGAATGGACTGTTAGGCTGCTGTATACATGCTCTTAAGAAGCACTGCTGTAAACTTGAGGGAGAATTCTCTATGTACTGAAGTGCCATAATAACTGTCAGCTTTCCCAAAACCAAAAGAAAATATGCTAGCATACCTGAAGGGCTCACAGTGTATGTACCATCCTCTCTTTATTTCCCCTTCCCAAAAGCAAAGAGGTAAGCTTTGCAGCATGCTCTGAACAAATTACTTGGGTTATTTCAGATTAAAAAAGAATGAACTTCAAAGTCTAGAACCTTTCAAAAGCCAACAACAAAGCAATAAAAGGAAAAAAAAAATAACCCCCACTACCATGTCAGCATCCATCTCCCTAGTTACACCAAAAAGACTATAAACATGGACATTCTTACAGTGTTCAAAATATACAGGATCATACACATAATTCAGCTAGGAGGAAAAGAGGCAGCTAGGTTCTGTGAGTTCTAAATATAGTTAGGAAAATAAATACATGAAAATGAAAATATCTAAAAATACCTTTTCATATGTTGCTTCTGTTATTTTTTTTTTTGCTTTGGCCAGTAGATTTTGTGACTGGCCACTCAGAAAAGCCCCTTCCCCCATTTATAGCCCAGAAATGGAAGCTTAATGGGAAAAAATATTCTGGTTTCACCTCTCCAATTAGAATGTCAATCCACATTGTTGAGTTTCCACATAATAAAGACTTGTATTTACATAAAAGCAATGAGATGCAAAATAACTTTACAACTCCTACAAAAGTGAAGTATAAGCAAAAATATCAATTATGACTTGTACTCATAACTTTACAAAAGCATTTATCAGTTACACTGCGAAACTGCAGTTATAACAATCTCTTGCAAATATATGTAGCCTATCACATCTTGCCATATTTTACTTTGCCATCAGCATAAATCCATGACTCGTTACTTTTTTACTAAAGGTTATCTTCTAAAGCAACACTAGAATACACTTAACATCAGAAAAGATGAACATGTTAACAGTATTACCAATATATTTCAAAATTATTAGGAAGACATAAATACACATTTACTGTGTTATTCCTTGGCTCCTACTGCTGTAAATATATTGCATTTATAAACTGGAAAATTTTGAAGCTTTAATTCAAACAGTTGATTTACTGTACTGTACTGAGTTGGCTGCATTTGCACAATGCAAACTACTGAGCCATCTGCACCACAACTGCTTTCCAGGCTTTGTCTTTGTCAAAATCCTTTAAGGTATTATTGGAAACCTAAAAGTAAACAAATTCAGACAAATGGAAATATTAAACAGTGCTTTAGTTAAAAACTGAAGTCCAAGCAAATAAATATCTCAGAGAATCTAGAATGTAAACATGAATAGTTACAGTCTGAGCTATTAAAATATTCTATACATTGTAAACTGTATAGTTTTGTATATTTTATAGTATACATTTATGATATAACAGTGTAAATTGTATAATACTGGAGATGCTTGGGTCAAAGAAACTTGGCCAAATTCCTATTTGAAACATGTTACCTGGGACATTTTTTAAGATTTTTTCAAAATGTGACCACATATTTATACAAATAATCCCCAGATGAGACCTGTTTAGCCATGCCACAAGCTATGCCCCAGGGTCTCTCTTGCAGCAGTGGAAGGGCTGCTGTGCATCATCTTTTATGTGGAATGTAACTCTCAGGACACACATCCAGAAATAAGCAACTTACACTAAATGCCCTCAGCAGCCTGAGAAGACATAAATCCACTACCAGCTGTATAACAATGTGACTAAATTTCAGTCCCTCCTCCAGTTGC
This sequence comes from Phaenicophaeus curvirostris, assembly GCF_032191515.1. Taxonomy (NCBI): domain Eukaryota; kingdom Metazoa; phylum Chordata; class Aves; order Cuculiformes; family Cuculidae; genus Phaenicophaeus; species Phaenicophaeus curvirostris. The sequence continues at coordinate 20,832,655 of NC_091392.1, forward strand.
TTTCTATCCAATGCTGTTTCCACGCATATGCTCACTCTAGAGCAGGGACTGAATACAGCACCCTCTCTTTGGTGCATCCTGCAGTAAACATCCAGCTAAGGTGGGTTTTTAAGGATATAGTGCTTTGCCCTGTAAAGAAGAGGTGAGGAAAGCCTAAGGGCTACAGTGGTTTGCTAGGAGATGGATATGGCTAACCTATACGGGGCCGAAGAAAGAGAGGTTCCCGCAATCCCTGAAATAGCAGTCTAGTCATGAGTGACTATATGAAAAGTGACAACAGTAATACTGGCACTAGAATGCTCTAAAAAAAGTATTTGCCAAACCTTTATCTGAAAGGATGGCTTGAACATTTAAGTGCAAGAAGGGAATGGAGGGAAATATCAATTCTGGTCTTTAATCACCAACTTTGGTAGTGTAGTTAGGACATGGAGAGACCTGGGGTTCCAGGCACCCTCCTCTGCACACCTCTTCGTACTGTCCAGCACAGGTAGCCATTCATTCAGCTTGTCCATTGTCGTTCCTGTGCTCCAGGCTTTTAACTCTTCCCATCTGAAGTTTAGGGAACTTAAGACAGCTAACTCAGCTTAGCAAATTCACTCCACCACAGCAGATCTTGGTAAAGTACAATTATATCAAGTACTCTCATTCCATAGCCAAAAATTCCTTCTCACATTGAAAGGGTTCAATCTATTCCTTTGTTAATTATCAGAAAATGGTTATCCAAGGCCCATTACCTTTTCTGCAACTTCATTCTGACACATAAATAGTGATTATGGATCTGCATCCTGTGGAGCAGAGCTGCCATTTTTTCTTAGTACAATGATGAGCCTTGTCTGTAGTTGTAAGCCCATACTACTAATAACAAAAAAAAAAGGGGCTTTAACCTTACAACTATTTTTTCTCTTAACAGGAATTGTCACAGATATATTGTTTGTCATGCCCCAGTTATCATTTAAACAGCAAAATACTATCTCTTTATTACAAAATTCACCACTGCATTGACATCTTCACAGTTTTACAAAGCAGCTTTGATTTAAGTAACATGAAAAAAAGTCTTTTTAAGTACAGACTTTAAATTTTATAATGGGTATAAATATGTACCTCTGTTGTTCTGTATTCCTGTTTTTTAACCTGTGATGCTGTCCATGATAAATCATGTAGTTTCATTTTTGTCTTGTAATTTACACACTGTATTACAGTTCCAAGAGTAAGGCATGCTTGAATTAGCAGCATCAACATCAGAAGTAACAGGAGTACATCATAAGATTGCTGAAAATAGAGACATGAATATGTTGTTAGCTGCCTGAATAAAATATTTTCTACTGCTCCCACTCATATTCTTGAGATTTCTGTCTAGATTTCATTTTTTTAGCTCAAAATATAATTTATATTTTATTTCAGCATGAAGCTTCAGTTGAAATTTGAGTGCCAGAGTTTGCTCAGAGTAGAAGAGATTGATAATTTTTAATAAAATGTTCATTTCCCAAATGATCTTTCCCTCTAGAAACAGAACAGAATTGACAAAACAGCCCTCTAAAATACAGAGCCTCACCACTGGTTCTGACCTGAGGAACGTCACACCTCTGCCTGGCCCCGGCCCTGTGCCTTGCTGGCTCTGACCTTGCCCTGCTGACCTGAATTTCTGGCTGACCTTGGATCTGAGTCACTACTATGGACTTGTCTGGCAATCACTGAACTATTGGCTGAACCTGGTTACCATGGCGGGACCTGCCTCATTTTTCTTTTTTTCAGTACTGTAGGAACAGAGTCCTTGACAATAAGGTCAATGCCGCTGTCTGCCTTGCTGTCACCTTCCACTGCATTGTCTGCCCTCCTTTGCAGAGCAGCCCACTCTTCCTGCAACCAGACACAAAGCAGCATAGGAATGTAGGAAATGCTCTGCAGAGTCACACCAACTGTCTGGACATGTCCAGTCTTCTGCCTCCGATATGTGCCACAGGAGAAGCTACTTCAAGAAAGCATGTTAGCTAGGCCCACTTCCTGAGGTCCAACAACACACTATGCTCCTCCAGTATCAGAACAGGATCACATATTCAAAAGCTGGTTTCCCAGTCCCTAAGATCTGTTTAACAAATATTTTCCCTCTCTTCTAAAATTATAAGACTACTCAAAGACTAGTGGGTACTAAGAGTCAAGACTCTTATTGACACTATTTTAATCTCTAAAAATGGTTCTTTGAATATCATCATGTAAGCATAGTAAAGCCATAGAAAGCTCTTCAGCAGTGCACTGCTAACACTTTATACTGAAATGCTTTAAGATACACAAAATTTTTCTTCTCTGCCCCAGTCCAGGCTTTCAATGAATCCAGGTGTAAACTTATAATCCCAACTGTTGGTAGACATCCTAAGAAACAAAAAAAATGTATTCTTCAAGTAAACCTAGAATTTTTAATTTATATACTATAAATTTATAAAAACGTCAAGGAATCCAGCATATTACATATTATTTTAACTTATTCTTTAGAACAATATCCCCTGGTTTTGAAAATATAATTCCAGGGTATGGACACATTTAACATACTTAAAATTATATCATTACTTAAACAAGAGGTTTCGAATAATTTCTGTAACAATTTATTCAATCTTTATAATGTGGTAGCTCATCTTCTTATACTCACTAACTAGTTTTTGTGTTGCTACTGTAATAGATGCTAATTTTTCAGTTGCATAAAAATACATACTTTAACAGCAGGTGGATAAATTTTAAAGATGTCAACCACTTGCATGATACTGAAGGATAAGTATGCAGAAGCAGTGAACAATAATGGAGAGGTAACACTGCTAATGGCAATCAGGACCTCAACCTAAAAAATAAAATAATAAATGTTAAATAAGACTATAAACAAGTTAACACTTTTGTGTCTGAACTATACCTCCCTGAAGCAAGCGTAACTAAAGTGTGTACATATGAGACAAATGTTGTCATACACATTGCACAGAGATACAGAAGTAAGCTTTGAATAAATTAAGTTTCCTAGCCAAAGCACTATTGTCTTGTAATTCATTCTCCACTTGTATGGATGATGGATTTTTGGTTTGATTTTAAAAGTGCATTTTATATGCAGAAAGAGGAAACAGTACCTAATTTAGAGAGCCAATATAGTTTGTACAAAATAATGAGAATTAACAGCAGATACTGCAGACTGACAACCTAAAATGACACTGCACGTAAGTTAGTGTTTTGAGGCAAATTTATTGCAATACAATAGCAGCTGAGTTTTCATTCAGATATCCCTATAGGATCAAATTCTGACTTCAGTTATGGTCACACATCATTGTTGACTTAAATATGGTTAACTAGAACTTAGAAGAGGTGATTTAAAGAAGTCACTGCAAACTTGCTGAGGGTGCACTCGATCTCACTGTCTATATAACTGATAAAAATCTTAAACAGCACCGGTCCAAGTATGGACCCCTGAGGAACACCACTTGTCACGGATCTCCATCAGGACATCAAGCTGTTAACCACTATTCTCTGGATGCAACCATGCAACCAATTCCTGATCCACCAAACAGCCCATCCATCAAATCCATACCTCTCTGGTTTAGAGAGAAGGATGTTGTGGGGGACCATGTAGTCTTCACAGAACTCCAGACAGATTACATCCATTCTTAGCATTATTCCACCCCAATGGCAAAATCCAAGAATTGTACACACTTACCAGACATTTACTTGGATATTCAGCAGCTACATGACTTGCAATAGCACTTGGAAAGCACTGAACAAAAAAATGTTACAAAGTAAATATTTACCTTCTTGAAAATATCAAAAATTGCGAACATTAGAACTGAGTTACAGTGATTCCTAGTAATCACAGGTAACATCCTTATCCTGAAAAGGTAAAACCCTATCAACTAACGGCAGTATTAGGAATCAGTTAGTCAAATGGAGATAAAACTAATCTTCATTTAACTTGCATTTAATGATTATCATCTATTAAACCTACACATATGGAAATATGATTAACCTCATAGCTTGCCGCTTCTGCCTAAAAACCTAACAAACTTTACTGGACTTTATGAATTCTGAATACTGAAACCCTTCTTTGTGAGCTTTTTACACTTCATGCTAAGGGATCTTCCAGACACAGGAGCCATACATAAGTCTAATATTAATTGTTCTCTTTCTCAAGTATTTCACTTTGTGGCAAGCAGTAGCACAGTGTCTTTTATGAATCTGCTACTTCTAGGCAAAGGCTGCTATTAGTGACAAGGGTTATCAATCATAGTCTCAGGCTTTTAAGATAGTTAAGGCTGACTGGTTAAAGGTGATGTTCCAAGGATTCTACCATGCTGAAATTAAATTCAATTTTTAATTTTGCAGCCTGAAATATTCTAAAACCTAGGACTTGTTTGACAAAACAGTTTATGTATTTCAGTTTTACTGAACTGAGGACTGAAAATGTATCAGAACATTTTATATGAACCAAAGTATTGTAAATCAAAATGAAGCAAGCATATTGCGTAAGTATATTAATTACATTCAAGCATTAATTTATTTGCTAAGCAGCAATTTCCAGTTAGTATTAGGGCCAAATAAAAATTTCAGTGGGGAGCTGAAAATTCAAAAACAAAATAAAATTTAAAAATCAAAGACATTGTTTTAAAAGAGTACCTTCATCTTGCACTACTTACAGCAACTAAGATCCAAAAGAACGTTACTGAAAGATATGGACCTGAGACCAGAACATCCATATTCAAAGCAATTATCCCACCAAATACTGATGAAATTCCAATAATCACCTCAATTACCTAAAACAAAGAAGAGCACACAAATTATTAACAGTGCATTTGAACACAAAATTTCCTATTTGCATATAGAAAGGAACTTGCTGGCAAGAAAAAAATGCATTTACGCTATTAGCTACGCATGAAATCAATGTTTTTCAGATCTAAAATATGGCAAAACTCCAGCTGGCTTAAATGAAAGCAAGACCAACCTCATTATACATATTTATGCTCTCCTTTATTAGCTCCACTGAACAGCAGTTCAGTTTACACTATTTATCCATAAGTCATTAAGTAGTCTCCTTCTTTGTACATTGCAGTTATTTATCTTGCAATATTCTAAAAGGAAACATTTTGAGATACATCGTTCATTACTGTCTTTACTCTTTCTGCTCTTACCTACACTAGTCTCCTGGCTCTAAAGAAGCTTAGCACTTAGATAGATGAAAGAACAGATTGATTTAATGAAAGAAAATAATGCTTTTCTTACTGAGTATGACTTCAGAATTCGAGTAGGAAAGCTGACATTGCTCAAAATAGCAGTACTGTCATATGCAGTATTCTAGAGAGGAATGAAAAGTCATGATCAAAAAAACTCACAAAGCAATACATTTCTTTCTAATATCATGTACAACCTGTTACAGATTGTAACAGTGGCATGTAATGTCTGGTTGGCCCATCAGAGCTGACAGGGGCACACCACGGAGTTCACCAGTGTCAGACCACATCAGTCACATTAAAAATAAATGAGGCAGTCCCAGATTAGCTGCTATACAACCACCATTCAGCAATGAAATACAGTCATCTCCCCTTTCCACCTTCAAAATATATACTTTCTTCCTGAGCCTTCAGATGTTAGTGATGTGGATAGAGAGCAAATGAAGGACAGTAGTACTACACAACTGTACCTAGCAAGCAATACTTTCTCTGAAACACAAAGTGGCACAGCATGTTTGTTCCATTATTATGTAAAAGCAGTACAGTTTTAAAAAAATGAGGATGGGATTTGGAAGAGCACCTGTGACTAAAGAAAATTTCACCAATAGCCCCAAATCCTGAAACCAATATTTATTGTCCAAATACCACCAAATCAGCATACATGACAAATACTTTCTGCATCTCAGGCTTCAAAAAGGCATTGCTTGCATACATACAAGTCACAGTATTCTAATGTTTCACACACCATTAAGTTTTATTCTACAAAACTGAAGTAAGACATTTGCCATGTCTGTTAATAAGCTATTCAACAACCCTGTGCTGTATAAATGCAACATGTCATTTTGCAGAGGTCCTACTGCGCTCTTAAAGATAGAAGAGGCTATTAATGATTAGTACAGTATTTTTATTTATTGTTCAAATCTAGTTTTACCATGTGATATGAAGTTACATACTGGAGTCACCAGTAACTTGTCCTGCATGTAATCTAGGAAAAAAGTCAATATTTGTTAACATAAAAGAAAAGGCATTTTTAATCCTTAGGGGTACCTACTTTCTTTCTTGCACAGCAGTCTTCAGTAGACCTAGCGGAAATGATCACAGTAGTTGCCATGAAGATTTCCAGCAGAATAAGCAGAATCAAGTTGAAATTTATCTGTCAGTAAAATCCCAGACATAAATGAGTTACACCTTCCATACTAAATATAAAGGAGGAGGAGGGATCTACCAGAATCGATCAGGCTATCTATTTTCTGTGTCGTTTAGATGTATCTATTAATTAGATGCCTTGTTAATAATTTTGGGGGGGTTGATTAATTTCTAAGACAACACAGCTATCTACATAATACTCTGAATACCTAACCTAAGAGAAAAACATTTATTTCATTTATGGGAATATTCTGCCTTATGATTTTATCACTGTCTTCCAGAAGAGCACTTAATGGCAAGGGAGTGATTGTTGGGTATGTCTGCATTTTGCAGGACCTCCCATATGAAACCAGAATGCTGCTGCAAATCATGGGAGATTCACAGGAACAGAAAAAGGACAAACAAGAGCAAGCCTGACTAGCCCAGGGGCTAAGGCAATCCACTGTGGGGCAGAAGGAGGGCCACAGGCTCCCAGCCCCTAAGCTGCAATCAAAATGTCACAATACAATGCCTAATGCTGAATGAAAACACAAACCAAAGAACTGGGCCAAGAATGCCACCTCTGTGCTCTACCTAGTGCTAGTAAAGCATTGATGAACACTCTTTGTGTTTTTATAATTCTTGAAGGTCTAACAGACCACATTATTGTGCAAAAATATGGATGCTGTCATTCCTTCTGTCATTACTCATCTCCAAGAGACAACTGTAATGCATAACATTCCTCTTTGTTTCCTCATTACCTTATGAAAATATGTAGATAAGGTAGTTGCCTACTCTACAGGGGCTGAATAGTTTTCTAGAGGCACAAAAATTATGCAGGGTGGATCTCCCTCTTGTCTTCAAAAGCACTGTGTTTTTGTACTGGTAGCCCAAGAAAATATTTGGTGGTTAGGTCCTTTGGGCAAAGCACTAAAACTTAAGGGAGAAGTGGCTCCATTCAGAACTGATACAATTATAGCAAACCGTTATTAAATGACTTAGAACAGAATTATATTGTTCCCTCACATCAGACCTGGTTTGCAGATTATTAAATCTCAGTTTTTCTCTGACACGTATCTTGCAGCACACATCTTTTGAAAAAGATCGTAAGTGGCAGATTTGAGAGACTTTTCTGAGTACTGAAATTCATTCTTCTCAGGAAATCATAATTGGAACTATGTGCCTTGCATTACACAACAGACTGTAAAGTTATACTAGAGCCACAAACAGCAATAAATGTCACAGTGGTAAGCTTCTAGGGAAAGTGCTAGCATGAAGAATAAAAACATTATTTGGCAAAAGAAGAGGTATCAAACATGTGGCCTGCAGAACAATTTAATCCAGCCTGCAAATTACCATGATTTGATCATGTTTTGACGTGCAGTGCTGGTAGTGATGTGGGCTGGCATGGCCACACTACACAGTGCGGTGCCAAGTAGCCATACCAGTTTGAATCCTGAAGCACTATAACTACGTTGATGGACTAGCTGATTTAGTTCTGGCTATAAGAAGTAAATAACAGGAATTGAAAAAGTAACAGTAAATAAATAACATTTTAAATTTTATCTTTCCAGTGTTTTTTTCTGATACAACACATCTAGAATATCATGCAGAGCCTTCTACTTATAAGATCAGTTCAATGCCCCTAGGCCAAAGTAAAAATAACTCATCTCCAGTGTTGGAGTTTGGGTGGGTTTGCTGTTTTCATTTTTTTTAAACAGAAATACAGCTAAAGATAGAAGTACCTCTTTATACCATCTGTAATGACAGGAAATTCAATATTAGATTTCTAAGCACTAAAGAATATTATCTCTACAACTACCACTATAGATAAAATCTACCACTTGATGCAGAGAACCAAGTAGGATGTGTCCCTAGTCCTCTTTTATGACTAATATGCAAGTGCAGCTGGGTAAAAAGTGCTAGATTAGCACAACCTTAATGCAAATTGCTCTGATCCTGCACCGGGTATTAAAAATGTGGTTCACTGAAACAGGACTGATGGGAGACTCTCACTTATCCAGAGTGGAAGCAGCAGTCAGCCAGAGTATCTCACAGCACATTTAAAATAAGAGATGTCTGTTCAGGCCACAGAATCCTGACTTAACTATCTACACTGAGGCAAACAAGATTGATTTGCAGGGTTACAGTCACTGGATCATCTCAACTATAACAGACGTACAGCCAACTCAACAGAAAATAAAAGCATGTACTCGATTTGGAGTTAATTAGAATGCTGTTCAAGATCTGCACCCTTTCAGTTGCAGCGTTCAGCATGCATGAAGTTCCACTCATTTTTGTCCATCAGGCTTCTTACTCTGAGAGCTAGGAAGGAACACAGTGGCAGCAGTGGCAGTTTACACCTTTTACACATTGCATCCTTCATGTTGATGGCATACCAGCTACAGAACTGCACACTGGAGTGGTGTCACACAATCACAGTCTGGGACATGGCTTGTATCTTGCATTCCATTTATCTCTCTAAAGTAATTTTGTAGAGTTATCCATCAACACGAGTAACGCTAATGAAGAATTACCCAGGTCTTTTATAAGTAGGGGTGGGAGGGTGGTTAAACATTGTCTTACTTGGATAACTTATCCTTTTTATGAATATTAGTGCTCTTAAACCACTGGCAGCAATTTCAAATCAGACCTATTATTATTTTCTTGTGCAGTTTCCCATGGGAAGCAAAAATAAATATGATGATGAAAGAACAGTTAGAGAGATGGTATTCTACATTTCCTTTGTACCACAAGCGCAATGGAAAACAGCTGCCAGTGAGCTGCCAAGCAGTGAGACTGTCTCACAGAAACAGTATCCTTAAAAGAGGACAGCAAGCAAGCAAGCACCGTGTCTTAAGACAGAAAGGTTCAAAAAAGCCTCAGAGCCAACTTTGGACTTCCAGTTATCCTGAATTATCTTTATTCAGTGATCAACAACAAAGTATGGAAATGCAATAGGCAAGTGACAAGAATTTAACCACATAGAATCATAGAATAGTTTGGGTTGGAAGGGACCTTAATCATCTAATTCCAACCCCCCTGCAATGGGCAAGGACACGTCCCACTAGATCAGGCTGCTCAAGGCCCCATCCAACCTGGCTTTGACCACTTCCACGGATGGGGCATCCACAATTTCCCTGGGCAACATGCTCCAGTGTCTCACCGTGAAGAAATTCCTCCTTATGTCTAGTCTAAATCTGCCTCTCTCTGATTTATAGCCATTCCCCCTAGTCTTATCACTACAGCTCTTTGTAAAGACTCCCTCCTGAGCTTTCTTGTAGCCCCCTTCAGGTACTGGAAGGTCACTATAAGATCTCCTTGGAGCCTTCTCTTCTCCAGGCTGAACAAGCCCAGCTCTCTTAGCCAGCCCTTGTATGGAAGGTGCTCCAGCCTTCTGATCTTCCTTGTAGCCCTCCTCTGGACCCATTCCAGCAGTTCCATATCCTTCTTATGTTGAGGATTCCAGAACTGGACACAATAGTCCAGATAAGGTCTCACAAGAGAGGAACAGAGGGGTGGAATACTTGGGTACTGACCACACCATAATTACATGTGACCTCCACCCACCTCATCTCCCCACCATTTTTAAACAAAGATAAATGTAGCATTAATTAGTAACTGTCTAGTAACTTACATTTATAGCTGATGGATTGAGGACAAGTTTGCATCCAAACCAAATTAAACATGTTGTTGTAACAGCAAATGTAGAGACAAACAGAATCTGAAAATTTGGTATCTGAAAAACAGATTCAGAATTGGTTTCTCTCTAATTTTAAGCGGGGAGGGTGGGGAGAGGGAATATTCAACTGTGAATAAAAATCTTATACTTACCACATTAATTTTATTCCTTGCTATAGCAAAGCTCACAACTGCTGAAGGAATACACTGGAAAATTAAAAGAGAAGACTAGTGGGATATTCTGCACAAAGAATTGTGTACTTATATGTCTATACATCCATTTTATTTGGTCTGAATTAATATTTCAGTTAACTTAGACAAACAGAATATCAGAAAATCTGAGGGAAGTCTGTCTCTTTTGCCTGAGCTTATTAGTTGCAATCAGTATCTGAGGATTACAAGAGGTTTAAATATGCCTTCCATACCCCTGTTTTGACTGGGTACCCAGCAAAATGTGACAAGTAAAGGAGAGAAAGAGTTTCATGAGGCATTTCACGCCTTTGTTAGCTTAAATTAACTCTAGAAGGCCTGAGATGCTTGAGCAGGAAAAGAAAAACGCTGCTACTCCAAAACTGGGCCTCCACATTACATCTGGCCAGCTGTAACACAGTTCTGAAGATCTTTGTAAAAATTGATCTGTTGAGTCAAACTACACTTTCAGAATTGCGCCTGGATTCTCTGTTATGTTCACTAGGGACCAGTGCTTCTATACTTCAGGACAGAGCTAAATGGAAAATCATGCATAAGTGAAAATTTTCATAAAGCAATTCCTCTATCCCTTAGCTGTTCCCCACCACAATGGGCATCATATCATTACAGATCCAACTCTATTTTACACAAATACATAATGTTACAACATACTAATGAGCAAAATAAAAATATACTCAACTAAAGTAATTAAAAATTATTTTATGTTGAGTCATGAATCATGTAAAAAATTGTGCATTTCTTACTAATGTTTTGACACATCTGAGCACTGATGTTTTAACAAGGGAACCACTGTAACTAAATTAATACTGACATTTAAAATTCTTGGCAGATCTTTCTTAACACCTAAATGAAGTGTACTTAACATAATTAAAACATCCCTTTATGTGCAAGATACCCTACAGTCTCTAGAACAGTACCTGACTATGTTTAGGCAACTGAATCCTGTTATTAGTCAGGAAGATCAAAGAAGTCTAGAGAGCAATTCAGTTCATGCTAAACCAGACACTTATTGGTCAGCTGGCTATACAGCTCTCTAGGCTCTTCCAACTATATTGACTTTGTTATATATAACTGTAACGCCTCGCTCACATACAGACACAAATGTGCACATCCTTACCCCCAGCAACGTATCCAAACGCAATGTGATAACCTTCTGCACCTATCAGATCTTTGAAAATTCTGAATAAATACAAAGTTCAAACAGACAAGATCTGAGGCAGAAAAGACAGTAACACTAATGCTGCAGAGAATAACACATCAGTGAAGATATTAACTTCAAAAACTGCTTCAACTTTATTTTAACTCCTCTAGCAGAAAAGTTAAGAAGTGGCAACTCATCCACAAAGCAGCTCCTGGGACTTGTTTGCTTGAAGTAAAGCATTAGCCCTGCACCTAACTTAAACCAAATCTGCAAGGTAAGTTGCAAAATAACAATGACAGTACAGAATCCTGTCATGAACAAAGCAAGTACATCAGACTCATCTTATGCAGGAGGATCTAAAGTGTAGATTAAGTATATATAATAGAGCAAAACAAATACAAGTCCCTAAAAATACAGTAAAAAAATACTGGACCTTGGGAAACATCAGAGATCTTTAATATATACTTACTAATAAAATAATAATATTCAAGAGAACTTGTTAGTCTGCTTCAGTACTTGCATATTATGATAAAATACCCTAAAAATGTAATGCTTTGAAATATCATCTGAAATAGATCCTGACAGCATTTAGCCATGAGATTCCTCAAATACATAAAAACGCAAATTTTCTTAAAATTAAGCACAGAAAAACTGTTCATGTGGGTAACTACTACATGCCAGTAGTGAGCTGGTTAAGGAAAGATAGTAGCATAAACATGTCTTCAGGACAACTGTTATTCCCTTAATCATGGTATGAACACCCATTTAATGAATTGTTAAACAAAATTAAATCTTCCATGAAAAAAGTTAGTAAAAAACACAGAATAAAAAGATAATAAACCCATAAAAGCTATTTACTATTGATTTTGCTGTCAAAAAAGCCACAGCAAATAATTAAGAATGCTTACTGAACCTGCTGCACAACGTAAATAATCCATTTCAGATGGAAAAATATTTCCCAGATATAGTGAAAAGCCAGAAGTAATAAGGAGACAAGTCTGAAAAGCAAGAAATAAGATAAGTTAATAGAATAAAACTATATTTTAAAAAAGCAACTGATCAGAAAGAAATCAGTAATTCCTTTCAAATTAAGCTACCGATGAACATTTAAAAATGCAGTCTTTGTGTGAATGACTTTGAAGCAAAATATGAAAACATGCTGAGTTCTGAAGAAGATGTTTTCCTGGTTACCAAGACTTACTAATCAACGACATAGTCATGTTTGATTCAAGCTTTGATTGTGCTTTGAATTGGCCTTGAATCATGTTTGAATTGTGCCCTAACTTGGCAAATATCTAATAAAACGCTCATAAGGTAACTGCAGTGTTTAGTGGCAAAAAAGTTTCAGAAACCTCAGCTAAGCCTCTACTTTGCATTCCCAAATGCTTGGGTCAACCAATATTCATTATGCATATGGGCAGCTGGGCAATTACTAAGTAGTACGCATCAACAAAAATAATGTTAGGATAAATTGATGAAGACTCTTCCACCTATATTCCTGTCTTTCTCCAAACTCTCTTCCTGCTTTGGTCTAGTGGCACACCCATTAAAGCTCAAGTCCTTTGTCGCTCCCTTGCTAACTATTCCATTTATTTCATAATTATCAGTTACACTCTCAGCAATAAATGATTAGTGTATTTCACTAACAGTTTTTCTCTTAGCTTGTTGTTTCTCTGAGTAGGCATTTCTTTGAAGAGGCTTGAGAAGATGAGAGACAGAATGGCTCCTTTGTTTTATTTGTTTTCTTCTCATATTACAAAATTACAGGGGTCTATAAGAGGTCCTTGTCAAAAAATGACAGAAAACAAGGATAGTGTATGTGTGTGTGCAAGCACACCCAGAGAGAATTCTGGCAGGCTGGAAAAACAGTATTTATAGAACACAACTTGAAATTGTGCTTGAAGCATATTGAATTGCTCCTGCACAAGAACAGCCCATACTAACAGCCACTTTGATGTCACCCTATGGCTTGCAGCTGCTTCCTGAAGCGGCTGGTCTGGTTCACTGTGACTTCTGTTGCTGAGCATACAGACTCTCCTCTCTGCACACTGTCTTTAAGAAGAGTTGAGACAGATTCATGACTATAATACTTAGGAGAAAAATCTAATTTGAATTTATTGGATTAGTTTATTAATAAAATTGCCCATTCATATCCATATTACATCCATAAAATTCATGCATCTTGATAATGACTTCAGCAAAAGATCATTAAACATTAGTACCTCCCATCACTCACAACAACTCAGTAGAAAAGTAAAATCTAAAGACAGCTGCCCTTTCTGACAATTAAGTTTGAGGAAAAAATAATGCAAAGAGAGCCAGCTCTACTTTTCCTCTCTTTTATGTAAAATTACATCTGAAAGGAAATCCAATTCTTGCAGATTGTCAGGAAAAAAAAGTTCAGCTGCTTCCATAAAAATATGACAATACTTTCATTTCCTGTGAAAAAATAAGTACTTAACACATTAACAGTGTAACATTTTTAGCTCTTAACAGAAATTACTCCTCAAAACACGTGAGTTGACAGAAAAAGAAAAGATCAAATTCTAATTGCTATAGTAAATTTCAGTCAACTTGGCTCAGAACATGAAGCAGCACATGTTGTACATGCAAGATCAGCATACTATGATTCTGGCAGTGACACAAAAATTCGCATCCCTTGTGATGTTGCTATAAGAAATAGAAGTATATACCTCAAGACATGAAGATTCTGCCAAATAACTACTGAACGCTGAAAGATGAATGGGGCACTTATGTACCGTACATATTTTTAATGCCAAAATGCTATCATGGCAAGTGGAGTACTTTCAACAGTTAAAAATATGTTAAGAGTACATATGATCAGGATACTTTTCATCCTTTACCAAAAGGCACTGCTCATACATACATAAGGGTTGATATTTACACCTACTGCACTTATTCACTGATGATGTTATATGATTAATATTAAAGATAAAAACCAGCCTTCATAGAGCATTTTTCACTAGCACACAGTTATCCAAAGAATACCATTAATCACTTAAGTGTTAATTCTAAATTTGCTAAGTATGTTCCTTTCTGGACAAATATTTATATTCAACAATATCAGCAACAAAATTGTGAGTCCCCAGATGATATGAAACAGAGCAGATTACTGGGCACTGAGATCTCAACTACATTTTTAAATTTTGTATCATTTCAAGTACTTACGCCCATCAGCAAAGAAAAGATCCATGTTCTGTAACTAAAGCAAGGATGCAGCCTCTTTGACAGCTGAAGATCACTGGATTTAGTATCTGGTACATAATTTCCATTCTCCTGTTTTCCCCGCTCCAAAGTTGGCATCCTGTCATAGCTAAATTCTTCTCTGTAACCTTCTTCCCTGGTCATAACACTTCACAAAGGCGATTAAAAAATAATAATGGAAATGCAAATGACAAAGACCAAAAATACAATTTAGATCCTTCACATACTCAGATCAGAGCTCAACTAGGTTTCTATTTAAGATAAAATAAATATAAGCAGTATTTAGCAAAGAACTGTATTTATATTTCAGAATAAGCAAGCATTCTAACAACTTACTTGCATGAAATAAGTAAATTACATCCTATAGCCACAGTTCATAATAATACAGTATATATACCAACAAAAGGAATGTGTGTATCCATGACACCTTTACAGACTTCTATTTCAAGCTCTAAGAACAATTTTTGGAGGTGTTTAGTTTGAGGGTAAGTCTATAGCCAAAGCTTTTTTCTTTTTAACTCTAGGACAGAAGAGATGTTTAAACATATTTAGATATTAAATTCCATTTGATTTTTACACTTCTTATCAGGTGTCTAAAATGACAGGCTTCACTAAAAGTCTGACGAACTCATACACTTACAATAACTCAGCTACAGCAAACTTTTTCTAATTTACCCAGTATTAACCATTTTTCTTATTCACTTAGCCCTTTTTTGTTCATATCACTGCTAGCCAATCTGTTTAAATATCTTGAGGAGTATCTTATATCAGAATAAAGTTATTGCAGATTTTTCAACAATTAAAAACCTGCGGGCTTACCTTCAACTGAAAAGTTAACTGTCAGTTTAAAACAGTCTTGTGAACACAGCTGCCTGTACACTTTGTGATATTCTCACTGTTCAGTGAGTCATGACGTCTTTGAAAAGTTCTCCCTTACACTTTGGCTTTCAACAACATCTATTCAGATATGGAACAAAAGCACAGCAAAAACTTCAGTTAAGCCAGGGAACAGGAAAATGCCTCCTGAATTTTAATTAACAGAACACACTAGAAAATGACTGTACTGCATTCTCATAGGGCTGCTTCCAAATCAGAACAACAAATTAAAAAAGTTTCAAGTCTCTTTTTGTTTGAGTACTACCCCTCACTTGGCATCTTAAATAAAATCTTCCTCATCAATTATCACTTTTAGTTATTATAATAGCCAGTAAAAACAACATTCAACAACCTAGTTCTTGTTTCAAAAGGGTAGAATCTACTTACAATACAGTATTCTCCTGTAACAAATACAGATAAAAACTCAAGGATTCACATATTAAAATATCCCAACAAGCTGAGAAGGTAGAAAGTTAGAGGTTAGAAAACTATCATGAACATTACCTTCACCATAGAATACTTCTTTATCTACTAACCCTAGAGTGTTCAGATAAACCCTGCACACTTCAATTGTGCTGGCATTCTTACTTACAGAACATTATGCTGACTAAACAACATATTTTAAATCTAGCAGGCAGCAGTGACATGCAATGGCCAGCGTACATTGGATCCAGTCCTCCTGCTTATTATGCAATTAAAAAAAAATAAAAGGAATGCTTTTATCTTGAAGATGCTGGCACTTTGACAGCTACAGCAATGACAGGGTCTTTTGTATACACTTTAAACACTGTTGTAACCAAGACACAATTAAATCTTCAGTTCTCTGAAGGGCATCACCTTTAAAGCACGCTAGAAAAACTTTAGAAGCAAGCACTACTTCTCAATTTGAAGGGACTCTAGATTTTGCTATTTGCACAGTGTCAGCCAATACTGTTAGAATATTAAAATGTTACAGTTGTTTTAAAAGAGTGAAGCATGGAAATTAATACACAATGTACAGCACTAGACACAGCTGTAAACTGTGTTACAAAAGGGGGAAAGAAAGAGCCTGTGAAGCCAAGCAAAACCGTTTTAATTAATTAACCCCTTCTTTTCTCCATTCAAGGAAGAAACACTATGTAAATATTTCCATTAACTGCAACTTTTCAAATACTATGTTTATTGGAAAATGAGTAATCATAGAATCATAGAATGGTTTGGGTTGGAAGGGACCTTAAAGATTATCCAGTTCCAACCCCCGTGCCATAGGCAGGGACACCTTCCACTAGATCAGTTGCTCAAAGCCTCATCCAGCTTGGCCTTGAACAATTCAAGGGAGTGGAAGTGTAATTATTGCTTCCACAACTTCACTGGACAATGCCTCACCAGTCTCACTGGACAAAAATTCTTCTTTATATGTAATCTAAATCCATCTTCTTTCAGTTTGAAGTCATTCCCCCTTCTTCTATCACTACATGCCCTTATAAAAAGTCCCTCACAGCTTTCAGGTAACCCCCTTCAGGTACTGGAAGGCTGTTGTAAAGTCTTCCCAGAGCCTTGCCTTCTCCAGGCTGAACAAGACAAACTCTTTCAGCATGTCGTCATAGGTGAGGTGTTCCATCCCTCGTGGCCACATCCTTCTTGTGTTGGGGGCCCCAGAGTTGAACTCCAGGTGGGGTCTCATGAAAGCAGAGTAGAGGGAGGGGAATCGCCTCCCTAGACCTGATGCAGCCCAGGATACAGTTGGCCTAAGTTGTGAGGGCACATTGCCAAGTCATGTTGAGCTTCTCATTAATCAACACCCCCAAGTCCGCCTCAGGGCTGTTCTCAATGCATTCCCCGCCCAGCCTGTATTTGTGTTTGGGATTACTTCACATCTTTTCCAATCAATACTAGGTAATGGTTTGCTCCAAGAAATTACAATAGCTAGTATATAAAATAGGATCACATTTTATCCCTTCTGACCAATTTAGGGAGACCAGCTTAGTTTTTACGCACATTTGGTAAGATATTCAGGTATTTACTCAATCTAGTGCCTTTGAATAAAAAGAAATTAGGAAGTTCTCTGCCACTGAACAGAGCAGGGCTCAAACTATCAAAATTTTTGTTGCCAGTTCCAATTTTTTCAGCCAGTACTGTATCTGAAAGCTCCCTCCCTCAAGCATAGCACTGTAATGTTTTATCTTGTTATGGTGCCACACAAGTGCAGCAAGAGCCTTCACCCCAGGTGAGACAGCAGCCTGCATGTGGGTTTTGCCAGCTCTGGACTCCTTGCCTACTGAAACACTGAAAACCCGTCATACATTATGACCACAATTCCAGACAGCATCAGCAGACACCAACACGCTGCACACACTCCTTTGCTTTCAGTTTTTTGTGGTCTTGAGAGGCTAGAGAGCTGGACAGAGAGGAATCTAATGAAGTTCAACAAAGGCAAGTAAAGAGTCCTGCACCTTGGGAAGAAAAAACCCAGGCACTAGTACAGGTTAGGGGTTGACCAGCTGGAAAGTGGCTCTTTGAAGAAGGACCTGGGAATCCAGGTAGACAAACCAACCATGAGCCATCAATGTGCCCATCAATGGCTAACAAGGCAAATAGTAACCTGGGTTGCATTAAGAAAAGTGTGGCCAGCAGGTCGAGGGAGGTTCTCCTACCCCACTACTCTGCCCGAGTGAGACCACACCTGGAGTACTGCATCCAGTTCTAGGCTCTCCAATTCAAGAAATAAAAGGAACTACCACAGAGAGTCCAGCAGAGGACCACAAAGATGATGAGAGGACTGGAGTCTTATGAGGAAAGGCTGAGAGACCTGGGTCCGTTTAGCCTGGAGAAGGCTGAGAGAGTATCTTATCAATGCTTATCATGATGCCGTGAAATGTAAGACTCAATAATCAATGCCAGTTTGATTATTAAATAAGGTATCCTTTTATGCAACATCAGGCATGCAGGTGATAGCTCCACCTAATGTGCATGCGACTTCTAGCACAATTCACAAAGGCTATATCCAGCCAAAGCATACATATTCATCACTTTTCCTGGAACAGGTGTGCCTATTATCAACAGGGACAAGTGCAAGGTCTTGCACCTGGGTCAGGGCAATCCCGGTTTTCAGTACATGATGGGGTATGACGTGATTGAGAGCCGCCTTGCAGAAAGGGAGTTGCGGGTGCTAATTGATGAGAAGCTCAACATGAGCGGGCAATGTGCGCTCGCAGCCCAGAAGGTGAATCGTATCCTGGGCTGCATCAAAAGAAGCATGGCCAGCAGGTCGAGGGAAGTGATTCTGCCCTTCTACTTCTCTCCTGTGAGACGTCATCTGGAGAATTGTGTCCAGTTCTGGAACCCTCAACTTAAGAAGTATATGGAGCTGTTGGAAAGCGTCCAGAGGAGGGCTACAAGGATGATCTGAGGGCTGGAGCACCTTCCATATGAGGACAGGCTGAGAGAGTTGGACTTGTTCAGCCTGGAGAAGACTACAAGGTGATCTTATAGCGACCTTCCAGTAACTGAAGGGGGCTACAAGAAAGCTGGAGAAGGACTATTCATAGAGGCTTGTGGTGATAGGACAAGAGGGAACGGTTATAAACTGGAGGGGGGCAGATTTAGATTGGACATTAGGAGGAATTTCTTCACCATAAGAGTAGTGAGACACTGGAACAAGTTACCAAGGGAGATTGTGGCTGCCCCATCCCTGGAGGATTCTAAGGCCAAGTTGGATGGGGCCTTGGCTAACCTGATATAGTGTCCCTGCCCATGGCAGGCAGGGTGGAACTAGATGATCTTTAAGGTCCTTTCTAACCCTAACTATTCTATGATTCTAATCAGTTCCTGGAATTTATTTAAGTTCCCTCCCCTTGGTGCACGCACTCTGCCCTCTGGGGGTCTTGGGCTGGGTGCTTTTGGAGGAAGGCTCCCAGTCTTCTTCATGGTGAGCTTCTCAACTCTCCTTCTTGCGCATGCTCTTAGACAGCTGGGGCACCTTGTCAAGTTTGCATTGGTCCTAGCTGGTTCTCCTTTCTTTTATCATTGCACTAGTCCTTGTTATCTGGCTTAATTAGATACAGTCACATTCTTTCCTTTTCTTTCTAACTGCAGCCTTTTTAAAATTCCTTATGTAAGGATAAGTATCCAGGAGCAGCCTAGCTAAAAGTTATTTTTCAAGCTAATCCTATCTTTTCATTCTAAAAATCACAAAAAACTATACATAATATTCAAACAAATAATAGGTTGGTAACTTTTAACAAATAATTTCTTCCTTCAATCAGTATCTAAAGAGTGGACATCAAGAGGATGGAGCCAGACTGTTTTCAGTGGTGCCAAGAGACAGGACAAGTGGCAACAGGCACAAGTTGGAACACAGGAACTTCCACATGAACATGAGGAAAAAGGTCTTTACTGTAAGGGTGACAAAACAGGTTGCCCCGGTCAAGTCACCGCCCCTGCAGGTATTTAAAGATGTGTAAGTGAAATGCTCAGGGATATGACTTGCTAGTGGACAGGTATGGTTGGGCTCGATGATCTTAAAGGTTTCTTCCAACCTAGCGATTCTATCATTCTACGAAAACCTGCCCAGTCGTGCCCCAGTGCCACCTGCTGTAGCTGAACCTCCTTTAGCAGGGGGGCTGCATTGGAGGATCTCTAGACGTCCTTTCCAACCCCACCCCCACCGTTCTGCGGTTCCGCCTCCCCAAGCCCTGCTAGCCTAGCAAAGGGGATACTCCCACCCTCCTTCCTGCCAGCGAGGGGCCTCCCAGCCCCCGCCGTGCCCCGGGCGATGGGGCCGGGACCGAAGGCGCGAAGCCTCCGCGGGAGAGAGGGAGAGAGAGAGAGAGAGAGAGGGAGAGAGAGAGAGAGAGAGAGAGAGAGAGAGAGAGAGAGGGAGAGGGAGAGGGAGAGGGAGAGGGAGAGGGAGAGGGAGAGGGAGGGAGTAAGAGAGAGAGGGAGGGAGGAAGAGAGAGAGGGAGGGAGGGCTCGGCGTTCACGTGACCCTCACGTGACGCAGCGCGCGCTCAATCCCCCGCGCGCAGGGGAAGGAGAGGCTACACGCGTCCCCAGCCCGCCCCGCGGCGCGCGCGCTCTCGCTCACGTGACCCGGGGCGAGCGGAGCGATTGGGCGGCGGCTGAGCGGGGGCGCGAAGCGCGGCTTGGGGAGCGGCTCCCCGCGGGCGTCGGGCGCTCAGGGATGCTCAGCCTCTTTTGGAAGGTGGTCTCCTACTTTTGGAGACGCCTAGATGACGAGGAAGGAGAGGAGAGATGGGCGGCCTCAGGTAGGCGTTCCTGGGCCGGGCTGCTGGTTCGCAGCGCCAGAGGCGGTGCCTGTGTGCGGCCTCAGTGCCTCGAGGGCGGCGGTGGGCGAGCATCTGCTTCCTTAGGAAACAGAAGGCTACGTGAAGAAACGTGAGAAGGATATGGAGCTGTTGGAACAGGTCCGCGGGAGGGCTACAAGGATGATCCGAGGGCTGGAGGACCTCTGCTATGAGGACAGACTGAGAAAGAGTTGGGGTGCTTCAGCCTGGAGAAGGCTCTGGGGAAACCTTACAGTGACCTTCCAGTGTCTGAAGGGATACGTGAAAGCTGGGGACGGACTTTTTACAAGGCCATGTAGTGATAGAAGAAGGGGGAGTGGCTTTAAACTAAAAGAAGGTAGATTTAAATTAGATATAAAGAAGAAATTCCTCGTGAAGAGGATGGTGAGGCACGGGAACAGGTTGTCCAGGGAAGCTGTGGCTGCCCCATCCCTGAAGGTGTTCAAGGCCAGGTTGGATGGGACCTTGGGCAGCACGAGCTAATGGTAGGTGTCCCTGCCTATGGCAGAGGGGTTGGAATTAGAAGATGTGTATGGTTCCTTCCAACCCAAACCATTCTATGATTCTATGAAATCAGGAAAAGAAGGCAACTTTTTGACTCAGAGCACAAGGTGGTATTCCTAGCAATACTTTTTTTGCTCTCTGTTTTCTGTAGGACAGGTTACTGTTGCGGCTTACGGTATGGCATGAGCTGTAAGAGGAATATGGTGGTGACGGGTGATGGATGTTTTAAGCTTTTCCTTGCGCTACTATCTTAATAAATAAACCTCCTTCATCTTCCAAGGGGTGTGGAATAGAGATGATAATGTACCAGTGATTTTTTTTTTTAGGCTCCAAAATGGTGTATGTTTTAGGTACTTTGAGTAGCATTGTTCAGTGTAGTAAAAAGTGCTTTTCCATATTTATGAATACAGAAAGCAAAAAAGATTACTTACTGTAGTAGTAGTCTTGATTGTGAGTGTAACTAATAATGTTAATATGCTAAACTAGCATACTTAAGTCCAGCTTTGAGCCTGAAGTTGTAGTCCAGTGCTGTTCAGTGAAAGTTTGTGTGCTGTGTAAGTAGATACTACTTTTAATACAAAAGACTTGAAACTCCTAGGTCTCCAAAGAAAAAGCACCGCATCTCAGTTCAGAAGCGTAACAACTATAATATTATATAAACAAATTTGAAGAACTAATTTGTATAATTTGTTTACTTTTCTTGCTTTTTCGTCATGGAGATCTTAAATGTGTTGGATTCCTTGTGCAAACATTGTTGAGAACTTTTTTTTGGTATGGAAAACCTTGAAAATAGTTGTTGGCCCAGAGCTTTTGAGAGAAGCTGTGTAGCTTGTTGTTTGGTTATTTTTTTATATATATCTCAGGTTTTTCAAGGTATTTGAATACATGTAATACATGTATTGAAGTGCTGGATTCTGCACTTGAGAAGGGGTAATCCTTGTTGTACCTTGAAACTGGGGGATAATAGACTGGAGAGCAGCCCTGCACGGAGATCTGGGAGTTTGGGTTGATGGCAAGTTGAACATGAATCAGCAGTGTGCCCTGGCTTCCAGAAGGGCCAACCATGTCCTGGCACGCATCAAACGCAGCATAGTTAGCAGGGTGAGAGAGGTGACTGTTCTACTCTACACCACCCTGGTGCGGCCCCACCTTGAGTACTGTGTGCAGTTTTGGGCACCTCCATACAAGAAAGACATCAGACTGTTAGAGTGCATGTAGAGGAGGAATCAGAGAATCACTAAATTGGAAAAGACCTTTTGGATCATTAAGTCCAGCCATTCCTGTTTGCCACTAAACCGTGTCCCTGAGCACCTCGTCTACCCTTCTTTTAAATACTTCCAGGTATGGTGACTCAACCACCACCCTGGGCGGCCAGTTCCAGTGCCCAATGACCCTTTCTGTGAGAAATTTCTTTCTGATATCTAGTCTGAGCCTCCCTGGTGCAGCTTGAGGCCATTCCCCCTTGTCCTGTCACCTGGGAGAAGAGGCCAGCACCCTCCTCTCTACAGCCTCCTTTCAGGTAGTTGTACAGAGCAATAAGGTCACCCCTCAGCCTTCTCTTCTCCAGGCTAAACAACCCCAGTTCCCTTAGCTGCTCCTCATAAGACTTGTTCTCTAGCCTCCTTCACCAGCTTTGTTGCTCTTCTCTGGACACGCTCCAGAGCCTGAAAGGCCTTGAGGGAAGACTTAGGAGGAGCAGCTGAGGTCGCTTGGTTTGTTTAGCTTAGACAAGGCTGAGGGGTGACCTCTTTGTACTCTACAGCTTCCTCAAATTGCACATCAGAGGGGGAGGTGCTGATCTCCTCTATCTGGTGACCAGCAATAGGACACAAGGAAATTCAATGAAGCTGTATCAGGAGAGGTTCAGATTGGATGGTAGGAAAAGGTTTTTCACTGAGCACATCAGTCACTGGAATAGGCTCTCCAAGGAAGTTTTCATGGTACCAAGCCTTTCAGAGTTCAAGGAGCATCTGGTTGATGTTCTTGGTCATGTGGTTTAGTTTTAGGTGGCCTTGCAAAGAGCAGCGATTTCCACTTGATAATCTTTATGGGTCCCTTCCAACCTGAGATATTATGTGATTTTTTTTCACACAGCTTAAAAAATGTTGTTTTTACAATGTAGTTTGTATTTAACAAGCTTTCTTAATTGATTGAAAACATAACTTGCTGTAAGACTTCAAAACTTAAATGTGAAACTAATCAGTTGGCAATTTTTTGATAGAAGGTATAGCATTTCTAGTAGCATTCATTACTTGTTGCCTAGTTCTGTAAGCTTGTCTCTATGCCAGTTCTTTTCCTCTGGATGCAGGTAACAAAGAGTTAAAAACCATGCAAGGAGTGGTGACGAGATTTTGCCATGATTATGGGTTGATAGATGACATGATAATCTTCACAAGGGATGCTGTTACAAAAAATCTGCTGCTGACTGTTGGACAGGAAGTTACTTGTCTTGTTGAAGAGGATAAAATGTCAGGTGGCTTGAAGGCCATCAGGGTAAGTGGTGAAGAAAAATAGTTGTCTAACTTTTTTCTTTAAAACTCTTGAGATATTCTTTTGGAAGTAACTTTAGTTTTAGCCTCCTCAATTCTACAAAATAGGAGAAATTGCCAGTACTTCACCTAGTGTAGGTAAGTTGTTTTGGGTTTTTTATTATTTTATTCGATCTCCTTTAAAATGTTGTTCCTTTAATACTGATTCTGAATATAGGTGTAGATGTAGGGAATATGAAACTATTGTTTAAGATAATTACATCAGAATTTGTTAAATCATAGCCAGTTCTGATCTGTGTATTAATTTTTTAAAAGACAATTTTATATTATTGATATATATGGATAAGAAAATAAAAACCGTCGTAGCAAGTTTACTCTTTTTGCACAGAATTGAATAAAAAGATAAATTTTAAAAAGTCCTGTTGTAAAAAACATCGGCGACTTAATGTCATTGAAGTTTATAAAAGTGGAGATACTGATACCTTTCCTGCTTTTAACTCTTTGTTTGTAAGCCTACTTCAAGCTTGACTATGTGTTGTAACAACTTTAAACTACTGTAATTTTTCTAATTGTATAAGCTCAGTTCTCAGGTGTCTGTGATAATTAGCTAAGAAGCAGAGTTAAGTGGCTCTTCTTCGTTTAGGTATCATGTAAATATGACTGGTGCTTCAAAGACTGAAAGGAGTGCAGACGAAGTTGATAACAGGGTGGTACAGAACCCATCTTGCTGGCTTGCACCTGCTTGGCTTAGCTGCTTTCTACTCGAAGCTTAGCACTCAACTGGTGTGCTTCATCTAATAAACTCACCCTGAGCACAACTCTGAGCCAAAGCTTATGTTTTGAAGAGCTGCCCTTAAGGCAAGTAGTGTTTCTGTAGTCAATAAGCAGATAGCATCATAGTCCGCCTTGTGAGTGATCTCACAAGCAGTTTAGTACAATATGGTTCCATTTATTGTCATGGTCTTCCTTTGAGTATGACTATGTGGATGAAGGAGAAGAAAACATTTGTCTTTGCTGCCAGAAAGTTGCCTTCTGTAAAACATATGGCAGTACAGGTGGTGTTCATCTAGAAAGTTAGTTTATTACATTTCTCAGGTGTTTTGCCTTTAAAAATCTCTCTGGGATTCAAAGCTCTGACTTCATCGGCCCCTATAGCTGTTGGTCATAGGGAAAGATCTTTACATGATTAAGCTATGAATAGGAAACCAGCAAAAAGATCCTCGATGCCTGCTGAAAGCCTTTTATGTAATTATTATTTGTCAGGAATAAATATGCTTTTTATCTGAATGTGATAATAGTCCATGAGTTTGACTAATGGGGAAGACGGGTTTTCTGGCTGAAATAATGAATTGCACATAAGCTTCCTAGAGGCTGGACTAAGCTTAAAGTAAATGCATACATCTGAGAATTTTTTTTCCTTTAATGATTGAATTGGCAGTAACTGTACTATGTCTGACAAAATGAAGTTGTCTAGAAATGTGACTTCTCAAGTAGGAGTAGGTAGAAAATAAAAATACTAGAGGAGTAACTTCATATCCGTTTTACTTTGGAGGTTTAAATGCACGTTTTGATATTTGTGAAATCCATAGACTACTGAGGAAAGTAGTTGAGTTACTTGTATAGAATTTTTCAAGCTATGTTGCTCATTTGGTATTAACTAAAGATCTCATTTCTGAGATGTTTGCAGTTAATAACAATCAGCTGGATGTTTGGTTTGGTTTCTTTTTCATTTGGGTTTGTTAGGGATCTGTTTGTTGATACTTTATTTCAGGAAGATGTAAAAAGTTGCTTGCATGCTTATGTTTTTCTCTGTTCTGTCCTCCCTGAAACTCAAAATAGCAACAAGGGCAATTTCTGAAGACAAAAGTAAATAACCTGTTTCCTATTAAATTAGAACTATGTGAGAAACCAGCAGTAAGTCATAAAATGAACTCCAGTTACATACGACATTTTCAGGGGAACTTTTCTTGGCAAATCCATTTCATTTTGGAGTCAACATGGTTTCATTGATTAAATAAAACAGAGGATAGAATATTAGGGGGTAGAGTTTTATTATATGATATAAAATTAAAGCGAAAAATGTTACCAGCTCTCTTGCTATCTAAAACCCTGTTGTCTTGTAAGGTAACCTTATGTTTCTCTTTTCAAGTGGGGTGACTTCCCTACATGAAAACTAAATATTGTCAAGTCCGTCAGCGGTTTCAGTAATTACTTTACATCTTGGCTCTCCTTCTTTGTATTCCTTTTGATTGACGTCTTTCATAGTACTGTTGAAATATTGTTGTCATTCCAAAATACATAAGCCTGGTTCTGAGAAACTACATAAGGATCTCCAAAACAACTAGGATGTTTTAGCAATTGTGGGATGCTTTCCTGTATATGATGGATAATGGCCAGCGTATTTTGTAAGCCTTCTGAAATAACCCAGTCTAGACTAGAACACCTGTTGTTGAGGTTACGTTTCACTTGCTTAAACAGCAGAGTGATCTTTAAAGTGAAGAGTATAGCAGTCACTGCGATGCAGTGTGCTGGCATTAGATCACAGGTCCTGCTGGTTGCCCCGCAGCAGGTATATATGTCACCACAGCAGGTGCATAGAAGTTATCTATGTCCTAGCTAAGGTTGAGTCTCTGCATCAACACTATGTTAATTTTCAGCAAGTGCTTTTGGGTGGAAGTTTTTGCCTGTTCCTTTGCTAAACAAATCTGCATTGTAAAAGGACTTGCAGGCTAGTCGAGGTAGCTTCTTTCACCAGTTTTTATTTTGGGATAATGCCTCAGCATCTGGAGTAGGATCCATGCAGTCAAGACAGAACAGTTAATGTTCAGGCTGTTTGTTCTTGCTTTGTAGTGTACGTGTTATTTGTGAAAACTGTGCCTCCAGGAATTGCACCACACAAAGTCAGTAATAGTATTTAACAAATGTAAAATTCCTCTTGATACTTAAGAAGTGTGGCTAGTGGAGGACTGTTTTCCATATGTGCACAAGTGCTGATTTGTTAGAGAAATGACACTGTACAGAGTCTTTGATCAGTGTGTTACTTCTTTTCAGAGTGTGTGTTCTTCATGTAGAAGTGAAAACACTACAGCTTTTTTTTTCTTTTCTGAGTTATAATTTCTGTAGTTACTCCCTTATCTTCATTATTCTAGTTTTCCGCTCAGTTGCTTTATTTTGTTTGTGAATTTGTAAACACTTGGCTTTCTGAAAAAAAAGTTAATTTAATGGTCTGACTTGAATGCTTACACTACGGTTTAAGGAAAAAGTTGTCCACGGGCATATTATTCATTCCTATTTGTTTAATCACAGCAGAGATGCCTTGCACACTTTCTTCGTGCTTTCCTACATCCTTATCCTCATAAGCCTCACAGAAGAATTTGATATCACTCCTTCTCCTGCTTCACTGAACAGTGTACTTTCTCCACATACCATCTGGAGTTAGTTAGTAATTCTTGCTTGACAGTAATAGGTGCTTCTGTCCAGCGGCACTGGTGTTACTGGCCCTGACAGTCCTTGTAGAAAGCAGGTTAGCTCTGAAGAACAAGTGTTTGAACTGTGGAGTAGAGACTCCTGAACCCATGGTGGTGGTGGCCCTTTGGCAACAAGGAAGAACAACTCACAGTTGGAAGAAGTGTAGTAATTAAGAGCAGAGATGTTGTATCCTTGGCCCAACGTAGCTGTGAGGGGCAGGGGAAATGGCTTGTATACATTGATGATTCGTAGCTTGTGTTCTGCAGAGGGCTGTTTAAGCAAGGAAACTTAAGTTTGAGGTGGTGATATGGGCAGTCTGTAAGAAACAGCTCTTGGGTGGTTTTTTTTTTCAGTAAAAATATTGAAGAATAAGTGAGAGGCAGTCTGAAACATATAGTGTTTAGAAATAGCATCTCAAAACTTTTTTTTTTGCTTTCTGAAATACTGGTGTTCTAGTTTGACTTGTGTACGCTTGTCGTTGGTGGGGGGCTGTCCTCTTAGCAAATGAAGAAAATGCTTAAGCGGACTTAAGGGATGCTTGGGAAAGGTATGACAAATCGAAGTGTAATTACAGTAGTGGTCAGTGTTGCAGCACACAGCAGACTTAAAAGAGAAGTTAATTACACTTTACTAGTCATGTTTTCTGTATGCAACAATGAATAGCTATGGTGAGTAGAGAATTCTCTGATAAGGAGATTGACTTCTGTAAGCAGTTTAAATTCTGGTATTTATTATAGGAATATACATTTAACATAGAATTCTAACTATCAGTTGTTTGAATGTTGAGCTTTTCTGTATTTATAGGTAGATGCTGTCCAGGATACATGGGGAGACTTCGATTCTACTTGTAATGCTTCTGAAATAAATATGAAAACATTAATTGGCAATATTACTGCTCTTTCTAAGAATGGTGGCTATATTAATCAGAATACATTTTTTGCCATGGAGAGCGTCTGTGAAGGTGTGTAGAAGCCTTCTTGTTGGCTCTTTGATTTTTTTTTTTTTGTTCATATGTACAATGGAAATATTTTCTGATAAACTTGCTGTCCCTATCCCAAATAGTGCTAATAAAAATATATGTAATGAAACAAATGTAGGGATTTAAGAAGCTTTCTCTTCATTCTTGCTAAGTATAACTTGCATGCAGTCGCGTAAGCGTAAGTTACATGTGTATTTTTCCAGTATCATTTTACGGATTTGGTCATAATCTACTGAGGGAAGAATTGTGAAGAGAAGTTTGAGCTCAGTGGATCTGAATAATTGTTCTGGATGGTCATTTTACTTAACTTGAACTAGTTCTGTATAAGAGTAAGGCAAATACCATCAGTAGCAATTAAACTTGAGAAATGTTCTGCTTTACATAGGTTTCAAACCTCATGAAGGTGACTGGGTGCAAGCAAAATATTTTATTAACCCAACAACATGGAACAGCAAGGCAGTTGCTGTAAAGCCTTTGAGATATAAGCAAGTAGACAAGGTAAATGTTCTGCACCTTGCTTTTGGCAAGAGGAATCTTGTGTGAAGTGGGGTTTTGAAGGTGGGTTTAAGTTGCTAAACAGAAAAAGAAAACATTGATTCATCATTTTATAGGATTATTTCTAGAGTAACAAAGCTTTTTGAAAAAGTATACATATTTTGATTAGAACAGGAAGAGTAACTGACTGACTTACTAGCTGTCAATTATTGACATGGATGCTTACTGTTATTTTAGTTACAT
Source organism: Phaenicophaeus curvirostris (assembly GCF_032191515.1). Lineage (NCBI taxonomy): Eukaryota > Metazoa > Chordata > Aves > Cuculiformes > Cuculidae > Phaenicophaeus > Phaenicophaeus curvirostris. Next base: position 20,861,565 of record NC_091392.1, read on the forward strand.
TGGTTGTTAATGAGGATGTGTGGATTTTCACACTCTTGAGGTAGTAATGAATGTGAAATTTAGTATGTTTGCTTCAATTTATCCAAGTATTTTGGCTTAAAAACAACAGAGTTTTTATTGTGATGAAAATATTTGTTCCCTCTAGGAATACATGTATTGAGTGTATTGTACTTAAGTGTATATATTGAATAATATTTGCTTGTCAAGTATAGGAAAAAAAATGTCTTCTCTTGTGGCTGCTAGTATTGAAGCATGAATGTTGGCAAGTAGCAGGGCACGCATCGTAAGTTGAATTGTAGTGTGCACTTAAGTGGAACCCAATGGTTATCTGAAGTACTTGTGTTTCTTCACGTTTCTAAATCTAAAGAGAGGCATGGTAATTCTATGTTAGAGCTCTATGTTTACCTCCCACGAATAACTGTAATGTCAGAATTCAGCTCTGTTAATGCTAGAATGACTGTTGTAGGGAAACTGTGGAGTAATAGTATGTCTACTAGCTTAAGCAGATAATATCAAGTAACACTGAATAACAAACTATTACAGGTTCGTATTTCCAGCATCTGTGGAAGAAGTGGTACAATAGATGAGAGTATATTTTTCACTTTGGATTCATTGATACTTCCTGATGGCTATTCACCTTGTCGACATGATTTAGTGAACACGATTGTGGTGGAGAGCAATCAGTCGTGTTATATTTGGAGAGCTCTCTGCTTGGTGCCAGTCAGCCAGGATGGGTAATATTCTTTAATTCTTCTTCCACTTAATAACAATCAGAGATGAATTGTAATTATGAAGCTTAAATTTTATTGCATCTGTTAAGTGAGAAATAATGTGAATGCTTCACTATTTTACTAGAAGGCATGATAGGTCATTGAGAAGATCAGTGTGATATGTTTCAGTCCTTGCTTTTTCTTCCTTTTCAGATGGTGGGAGCATCTGTGCTTAGTAGAGAAGAAAAACAAGTAGCAGCTGAGCTCAGGGATATTGTTATGCAAGGAAGGAGTTTTGCATGGTTTTGTTAGAAAAATGCCAAGCTGATGTTCTTACCTTGTGTTTTCTCTAATCTTTGTTCTTCTAGTGAGGGCTTCACTGTTCAAAAACCATTCTCTGAAAAACTGATGCAAAATGGAGGTTTCTTTAATCCATTTTGCTTAAGTTGTAGTTATTCTTCTTGTCCTTAGTGATTCTTCTAGTTATGTCCTAAACAGTTGGACCTATTTTTAATGATGGAGTTTATACAGAAAATTATTGCTAAAGTAAACCTTAGGGTTGATTTTTTCAGTTTTAGTGTATTTCCTCTTGCATCAAAAAATTAAGGCAGCTTAAGCTGCAATGGGAGACATCTAGTGGGCTTTGCTACTAAATTGATGTAGCTAATAAAGAACAGCTGCAGTAACCTTCTACTTTATTGTATTGGATAACTAGGGAATACTTACTGTATGTAAGTATTGGTGAGATTATTAAAATATTCCTGAGTGATTTTAAGGCTACTGTTTTACCAAATAGTTTCTTAATTGTAGATTAGAAGCAGTTTTTAAATGTTTCTACAGATAGCTGAGACTGAGAGGTTAGAGCTTGTCTCAGACAAGGGGGAGTGTGTGACTTGGGTTTCATAAGCATTTTTTCATTGGCACTATGTGTGCCAGTAGTTTTGGAGGGTGCTTTTTGGTTTTCAGCTTTTTAAAAAAAATTCCTCTCCAGTTTGCTACTTTCAGGTTGAAGCAGTAAGTGAGTGTTAGGGGTTCATGTTGAAATCCTTGCAGTCTAGTCATTTTACCTCTTAAGCTCCAGTGCAAATCAGGACTCTTACTAAGGACTTGCTTTGTTGTGTCTTGGTTCAGGTCCCAAAGAGATCTGTAACAGCTTCAGTCACTATTTGATTCGGCTCTTCAGCAATGATTAGCTAGCTAATAAGTTTAATCTTGTATCAAAGTTTTACGCTGGTTTATTGTGCTGATGGGAAAGGGCTTGTAGTTTTTAATTTGCTGCTTAAATTGGTAAAGGTAATCTAAATGTCTTTGAGGTATGGGTAGCTGAGAAAGTGAACCCCTTTACCTACTTCTCCCTAAATACTGTGACCATGGTTTGGTATAATGATTCTTAAACTTGTGCTGAATCAAAGTTACTTGCTGTGTTTCAAAATTGCCAGTTAAAATTATATTTACAGACAATCTCAGTTTAATGAAACCAGTCTCCATGAGACTTACGAAGACTTAACGACAGATAAAGGAGGGTTGGAAGTATCAAGAATGACTAATTTTGGAACCCTGAAGCAGAGGGATTCTAAAAGAATGATCATTTGGATAGAGTAAGCCTTTCTGACTGTTATAAGCTTTCTCCCTTTCCATTACTTGATAGTCTGTAAACCTGTATTTCTGTATGAAAGCCTATCATATTTGAATCTTGTGATTCATTGTCTTCAAGTAATCCCCAAATACTATGGATTTAAAGAGAATTTCATGTTTAATTTACTTACTTGAGGATAGTCTTTTTACAGAGCATGTCTTGCAGACAGTGCTTTGAGAGTCCCCAATCCCGTTGGGGTTTTTTTTTGGGGTTTTTTTTTTTCAATCCTAATAAAACCCTTCTTGGAATTAGGATTAAAGTAAAGGCTTTTACTTGTAAGCATGTTTAATTTAAATTGCAGATACGTTGTCATCTTTGAAATCTTAGAACAAGAGTACTGTTGCATACTCATGTATAAAAAACAGACCAGACTTTTTTTTTTTCCCTGTTTTAACTTGTATGCTGAAGAATGCCGGTGTATCCTCAAGGGTTTTGGGGTTTGTTTTGGTGGTTTTCTCTGCCCCCCCCCCCCCCCCCCCCCCCCCCGCACACATCTGGGCGTAGAGGCTCAGGTGAAGTCACACCTGGATACTCAGTTTCTTGCTATGTGTTCTTTCCAATGAGTTAGTTACATACTGGTAAATTTTAAGTTACCATAACTTCTTTTTTATACACAGTATTTTTTGCATGCTTTGTATGGTAGTTGATACTACCTACAAATACTAACATTTAACAGACATTCTGGTCCTCATTAGTTAGAAGTTGCAGTGCAGTTTCTTTCTGATAGCAGTTCTGAAATAATGAACTAGCCTGCTACAGACAGTTGTGTTAGGCTTAAGGTAAAATTAAGCTTTTCAAGAACACAAACTGTGGTTTTGATTGTGTAACTATTTATGTAATTGCTTCTAGGAATAAAGGGAGTGAACCACAGTCCTTAATCAGCTGCAGATTAGCTGGATGGGTGAAAGAGAAGCAGTTCAGTTTTCAGATTCCTCAAAAATGTGAGGACAGTCCAGAATCGTATCTGTTATCTTTTCCAATAAATCAAGAAAGGTTCTCAAAACCTGCAGTTAATTCATATAACAACAGTCAAGGAGCAACATCTGAGTCATTGGATAATGTATCCATTTTGAAGAATGGAGTCATTCCAGGTACAGTGAAATGTTAGCATTTGAATGCTGAGTGTTAACTCCTCAGGCCTGCAGGTTTGTTTGAGAAGTCTTGCCTCTGCTAGCCATAGCAGTTGTGGTAACAGAATTTATTATAATCTGTTTTCTGCAGAAGGAATTAGTTCTCAGGATACAAATTTATCAAGGGCAAAAGAAAACTCTTCTTTGGTGAAAGATAAAAATCTACACAATGGAGAACATGAGCAAAGAGAAGATGTGGAACAGTCAATAGCACATTTCAATATTACTGGAGAAATTGTCATACCACCAGGTGGAAAAATATTCATAGTGATGATATGCACAGCTATGTAAGTACTTCTTCCCATTGACCAACATAATGGAAACAAGTCATAAAAAATTGACTTAATACTACCTTTATTCTGGGCACAGTTCTCTCTGGTGTACAATAAAATAAGCAAGCACATATTAGTAAATGATGTGGAGACCTCTGTTAGATCTTGCAAGTACTTAGCCTTTTAGTGCTTGATTCTGATTTTAGCCAAAAGAAAGTGGTAGTAGTAAATGGAGAAACTTCTCTAAAAGAAGGCAGTATGGTGGAGGTAATGTTTACAGCTGGTTATATTCTTTTCAGGAAACCCATTGCTCCATAAGTGCTAGAGCTAATGTAGATTTCCTGGGAACTCTGTGATGTCTGGTATGTTTCCTCCAGTATCAGTACCCTGAGGTCATATAGATTTTGTTACACGCCTGGATTCCAAACCTCCCTGTCCTGTGATATTAAATGCAGATTATCTATATTGAAAAAAAAAAAAAAGACTTTGTTCCTTGAAGGTGAGGTTTATAGAGGAAGTGGTTTGCAGATTTTGGAAAATCAAAACAACAAACATGCTTTGCTATGCAAAATATTCCATGGATTTAGTTAAGAATCAAAAGTGTGAAGTCTTTGAGAATTCAAGTAGGAAGCTCACGCTGGCAAACTTACTTTCATATACTTTTCAGTTACTTCCACCTCTAGCCCTACAAACTTTGTGTGCCACTACCATTGATCCTGATGTTCTCAATTCAAAATCTGGATAGGGAAAACAATGTGAAATGGTTTCATTCATCAAAGTAACACTGCATTAACTTTCAGTCTACTTTTGTTATCACTGTAAGATGTGTAGAAAAAACAATTTATATTTCGCTGTAGATCTGTAAATTCCACAAAGTCTGAGATCATTCTAAAAACACAGAACAACCCACACAATTTCATGGGAGGCTGCAGCATGAAGGTTACATGTGTTTTCTGGCCACTTAAGAGACCATAGAGACTGAAAATTAAGATCACAAACCTGGATAGCTTAGTGTCTGCACAGAGGACATTTCTCAGATCAAAACAGGCTGTAGCTTTAACCGAGCAGGTGGTGTTACTTACCATGAAGAAGTGGTATTTCTGCCAAAGAGAGAGTAAGCCAGAATCCTTCTGGATGCTTTTGTTTCAAGAACATAGTAACAGTGTCAGGATGCATAATTAGTGCTGAGGAGAGAATCTGGCTCCGTTTAATGCTGGGATAATTTCAGTAAAGGTCTTCAGAGGAGATGGAGTGCACTATGGTCTTATGCCTTTAAGTTCCTTAAACTGATCTGAAGAAACTGTTCCCTCCTGTTTTTTCACCTCTGTCCCTCCCCAAGCACCAGTTACACGTATAAAGTGTGTTTTTCAGAAATGAAATAGCTTGACTACTTTCTTGTCTTGATGTGTTTTAAAGGTAGGGTTCAATTCTGAGTAGCTTTAAGCCAGGTGTAGCAAAGCTGTTGCTGCAGACAGTGAAGGGGTGTTTCAGGTTCCTCTGATGGAAATGTTTGGCTAATCTTTTTCAGTAACAGTAATTCCAACATATTCCTTATGACAGAAGAATTCTGTACCTACTATTTTGAGGAGAAGGTTTTGCTCTTTACTGAAGCTTTTGATTAAATTGGGCTTTGGGTTTTGAGCTTTCTTTTTTTTTTTTTTTTTTTTAAAGTTATCTATGATACCTGAATTGAACTTGAGGTGAGCAGTGTGTGAGGTATTACCCTATGTAAGCAGTTCTCATGTGTTACTGAAATGACAACCTAAAATCTGACTTCAAAAATATGTATGTCTGGGGAAACTAGTGTGGACATGGTTTTAAGAATATAACTTCTTCTTACTTGAAGAAATCTTGGATACAGTAAAGAACTCCTGCTGCTTGGTTTTTCTGATTTTACTATTGGACGTTATATTGAAGCCACCGTAACAAATGAAGAAGAATCACTAATAGCACCTATGGAACCGTTTTGTCCAAGAAAGCCTAAAATTGTGCCAGAATCTCAGCCAGGGAAGATAACAACAACAGTAGTTGCCTCTCTGTCCAAAAGGTACTGGTTTTTTTATAGCAAAAATTAACACTTACCTTATACTACTGTATTTGGTGTTGCTCTATCTGTTCTGTAATGTGACAAAAAAAAAAAAATATGTGAAACTAGGAGAGTCCATACGTGTTTATATATGTATGTTTTAAACAAGGTAATTCTGGACATTGCTGGTAGAAGTGGTTGTTTCAGTAATTAACTGCTTGACTTCTTTGTACATTTGTCAAACAGGAGCTCTTTCCAGCATGTGGTGTGGTGATCAACAAGATAAACACTGTTGCATAGGAATCTAAAAGCAATAATTGTGTTATTAAGAAAAAAGCTGCAAAATCAGAAATAGTTTTCTGACAATCAGCTTCTTAACCACCTTTGACATCCATATCTGATGTTTCCCATCTTTCATTTAGAACTTTTCCCTTTGCAAATAAGCTTCTGTTGTACTACAGTACTTGCTTATTTATAAAAATATCCCTGAACTGAAAAAGACGACACATGACACTTTCAAATAATCTGGAACTGGAATGCTTGTTTTTCTTCCTAGTAAAGCAAACCTCTGAACTGTTGCTTTGAAGGAATCATTGGGTCTGTCGTGTGTGTGTTTTGGCTTTATAGCCTTGATGATGTGGCATGGTAGGTATACGAATTTCAGGTATATAATTTGAGAATGCTAAATGATGTGTTGTATGTTTTTGTTTCAGAAATAACAGAAGGCAATTGCCAAGCTTTCTTCCACCTTACGTCATACCAGATGAGTTAAGAAAATGTGTGGAGCAGAAGTTAGACATACTGACCTTTCAGCCTCTCCTAGCAGAGGTATGCAAGCGTAGGTTTATATAAGAAAACACGTTTTATGCAAGTTCAAGCTGGCCTTCATTTAGCAAAAATGTGTAGCCCTTAGTAGCTTGCTTGGTAAACAGTATTACATCATAGACTTTAGCCTGTATCCTGTAACACTGGTGAGTTACAGAATGTCACAGAATCTTAGCTTACAAGACGACAAAAGGATAAATGTGAAAAACTGGAACAGGAGTAGAGGTAAACTGTGGGGCGGGGAAGGAGGGAGATATTGCAGAAGCTGAACAAGGATTTCTCTTCACCTTCTTTTTTTAGGCATTATTGGAAAGGGGTTTTGGGCTGTCAGAACAGCAGTCCAGCAGTTGCTTCGTAGCAAGTGAACACAGGAATTTTTAAGTTATTGCAATAATAGAGGATTCTCTTCTGGTTGTCAAAACAGTTTGGGGGGGCTGTTTGTTTTTTGGGGTATTTTAATGCTCAGATTTCATTATCACACATTCAAATCTTCCTTGCAAGCAGAGCGATTGCAGAGTGTGGTTAAAAAAATCAAGAACAAACCCTACAGCTGAAGTACAACAAGAACATCACAATGATTCCTCTCCAAAGTTTTGTCCTCATTTCTGGTAGAGCATTGCTGCAATTTGCTTTTTTTTTCCCACCTAGCTTTTTAATGATTTGTAAACTGGGGCTAATACTTAGTTCTTCAAAGACAGGAAAGGCTATGTTATTTGCTTCCTAAACAGCTCACATAGAACCTGAGATCACAGCATTAAAGTAACAGGTTAGTGATCCTCTCTCAAAAAGGAAATAAAACTCTCTAGTATTTGAAATAATGTTATACTGAAAGCCTGCTGTCAATTGTAACAGTTTTTAACCACAGCTTATATTCTGTCTTTTACTGATGACTATTTCGAGAAAGCACTACTCATTCGCCTGTTATTTGAGTGAGATGATATTAAATAGAAAGCATTCTGTGCTATCAGAGCTTTGGGCTGTTGGAGAATACCTCTTCAGTCAGATGTATTAAGCCCTGAGGGAGAAAGTACAGTTTCTTTCAGATTGCCCTAAGTTGTATGATCATCAGCTAGGACTGAGACTGACATGACTCTCTCCACCAATCTCTGCCCAGCATATTAGATTTTATGCTTTCTGGAATTGCTGAGCATAGAATTCGGATGTCGAAACTACCACTGTAACAGGGAGAGACTTGGTTAACTCTTTAGCTGACTGGCTGTTGTATCTGAGCTCCAAGGACTCTACTAATTCTGCTTTGACTACTATGTATAGATACGTGTATCTTGGTGCCTTAATTGCAAACCCAGTAGCTGTGCAGTCTCTTGAGAGGTGTCTGAATAACTTTAAGAATAGTGAGTTTCATATAACGTATGCTGTTCTGTTTTTCAGCATCTTAATCTAGGTAATTATAAAGCTCGGTTTTCTACTCTTCTGTGGCTTGAAGATATCCATGCAGAAATGGAGCTAAAAGACTTGAACATGTGTGGGGTTACTTTGAAAAGGAATGGGAACTTGTTAGTGTTGGAGGTGCCAGGTGTGGAAGAGGGCAGACCTCGCCTGGTTGCAGGTAGTAATTAACATGAGAAAAAGCCAAATAGTGTATTGATTAGCATTTTCAGTGCAATACAAACTCCATTGGTTATTCATTTGTTTAAAGAAGTCTTTAATAACTTTATATCTGAATACATTAATTTGGTTTACTGGACCAGCAAGCTATACTGTTAGTGTCTTGGCGTGAGTCTTACAATGCCTGCTGTCTGAAGCAACATTGCAGGTGTCTTTTCTGATGCAGGTTCCAGTATTGTAAGATTTTTCATGTACAAAAAAATGTTGGGGGTTTTAGCAAAAATAAACTGTCCAATGTAATAATAACCTAAAAGACAGCCAGTATGTGAAAAGCAAAAGCTGGCAGAGTGGTTAAAAGGGAATTCAGAATCTCAAGTTGTACAATATGAAAGAAGCAGGAGATGTTATCTGATAGTGTCCATATTAAGTGCCTTTTAAAATTTAATATACAACTGCATATGGCATTTCAGGACAGGTACTCAGGGATACAGCAACTCCTAGTTTAACCATGCAAAAGAGAAAGAAATGCGGGGAGGATTCTGCTATTCCTTATAACAATGTGTTGCTTTTTAACTTTGTCTGCAATTAGGTGACAAGGTGATACTGAAAAGTCAGGTCTACTCTGAGCATATAATAGAGTACGTTGCCTATGTTATTGAGGTAAGCAAGATGTCAAGTCGTCTTGAAATACTATGGCCCATAAGTTTCAAAGGGGAATCTGGCAATTGCATCAGGATAAAATATTTCACAGAAAGGGTCATTGGGCACTGGAACAAGCTGCCCAGGGAGGTGATTGAGTCACCTTCCCTGGAGGTGTTTAAAAGGCCGGTGGATGAGGTGCTGAGGGGCATGGTTTAGTGATTGATGGGAGTGGTTGGACTCGTTGATCCAGTGGGTCCTTTCCAACCTAGTGATTCTATGATTCTATGAATTTGTGGAGTTAAAGACTAGTTTAACCTGACTTTTGGGAAGCTAAACTTTTTATCTACGTTCTGACTCGTGATTTTATTTTTTTATTGTATTTTTGGAGGCTTTGTTTTCCCTATTCTGTAATTTTTACCTGCTCTGAAAGCATTCGTAACGTAATCTAGATATGCAGTATGTTGATGGCAGGTAAGTCTAGGTATTGTTTTTGGAGATGATGAGAGGATTTGATGCTTTGAAGGATACTTTGTTTTTAAAGAATTAAATCTGCATCAGTAAACTGAATAAACTAACTTTTTTATCTACAACAGATATGTAATGAAGATGTTGTTCTTAAACTTAATGAAGACTTTGAGCAGGCTTACAACTCAGAACCCATGGATGTGGAATTTGTTCACTCTAGGTATTTTTATAAGTTTCTAAAAAGCTGCATGCAATGGTTCCTCTAGTAAAGTAACTTTAAATATATATGACTGTCAGGTGGTTGTTTCGGTGTATGCAGGTCAGAAAAGGACGTGATTAAGATCTTTCCAATTTTTCACCTCTTTCCCCCAACACAACTTTGCTGCAACTGTAGTCACTTCCTACAAAGAATTGATGTCTTAAGCTTCACTTTTAATGTGTAAATGATTTCACCAATGCCAGGCAGTGAAATAGTAGGAGAGTGAGATGGCATGTTTTGGTTTGGGGGCTGTTTTTTTTTTTTGATTGTTTATTTGTTTAAGAGAGAAGTATACCAATATGCCTGCAAGAATATGCAAAATAAAAATTGGTGTTACTACCCATCTCTTTTTGCTTTTGTTTTATTCATGGGGAGTTATTAGCTGTATGTAGTTGCTCAGCCTTCTTCATCCTCTGCGCTTTGCAGAGGACTTCCTTGAAAGCCTAAGTCTGGAACACCAGGACATCTCTGTCTCAGTGAAGACCTAGAGAATATATATATCAACGTTATTCATACCAAAGCTGTTGATTGACACTTGTGCAACATATTTCTCAATAGGTGCTTCTCTATATAAAAATCCTACTTTTATAAGCACCAGTTCATAGTAAAAAAAATACCAGATACCTTGTAGGTGTATGCTGTTGTTAATTTAATGTCTGATTTTCATTCTGATAACAGGACTACTAGCAGACGGTGCCAGCTGGCAGTTGAGCAAGCTGCCTACATGAGTGAAAAAGGTAAGCTTCAGTTGACCTAAGATGGCCAGAGACTGGAGTTTTTTTGTGAGGAGACTTGTGTTATATATTGCTCTCACATCAAGGCATACTGGGAACAATGCATTGTAGTTTGGTCTTAGAGTTTTCTGTAATTTTTTTTTTTTTTTCAAAGGAAACAACTCTGAACCTAAAGTAGGTCTCATCAGAATTATTTCATCTGTTGGCCATCATGGGGGAGGGTAATGAAAAACTTTTGTGAAGTTTTTGAACCAATAAGAACTGTAGAAATCATACTGTTATAATAGCAAGTGAAATGACAGTGTTTTGTGTTACCTCAGGATTTATTGAAAAGCACTGATTTCCTGTTTTGTGGTTGGGTAGAACAATCCATGTGAACTTCATATCTTTATCACTTTCATGTAATTTCTAATAAATTAATTTTGGCAAATCAGAGCAAGCTGATCTATTGGCAGTAATGTAATCAGTGAAATGTGCGAAGTATTTGTGTGGCTTTCAAATTTCTCTACTTCCTGTTTCTCCTCTAAATTTGAAGTGTTATTTCCGGAAAGGCTTGTCTTGCAATCACCACAAGTTATCAAGACCCAATATACTACTGCGTGTTGTGTTGTTGATGGACTTGAACAATGTTCCCAGCAGGAAAGTAAGGTATGTATTCTGTAAACATTCCTTAAAATGTTGAATACCATTCAGGCTCGTAACAGGTACCTACTGTGCAGCTGTTCTCAGAAGGGATTTGCGTGTAGCAGTATCAAATAGTCCAAGTTGCATTCTGCTGCTTTCTGATGACAGAAGGGGATATGATAACTGATACTATTAAGCTAACACTTGCATCTCAAATGTGAAGTGTTTATGAAAAAACGTATTATAATTGGAATTGTCAGATTTGCCTTAAACTAGTTTTCATAGCTACTGCTGAGTCCTGTCTCTGTGGCCAGAAGTATTTTTTATGATACAAGGTTATAATCCTGTTCTGAGTACATTTAACCAGGTTTCTTAACTGCTAGTTAAATTAAATGGAGCAAATGTAGAAATCTTTCTTAGAAAGAACTTGAATAGGTTTCTTGGTCTTTTTGCATATTGGAAGCAGTATTGTCACCAACACAAAATAAAGTCAGCTCTGGAAGTGGGGGCAGAGGCAGTGTTTCTTTGTTTTACTCTAGAGGTTCCACAGCTTCTGCATAACCTCTTCTTCGCCAACTTTTTGCTCAAGATATTTTCCTAATTCCCTCTATGAGTTGTCCATCTGCAACTTGTGGATTTAGTCCCTCATGTTTCATGATATGATATTTGACTAGAATGAAGAGGTTTTTGTTTGTTTCGTTGGTGTGTTTTGGTTGTTTTTTTTGTAATGCTGATTTAAACCATCATAGGCTACTAGTCTGCCTCTTTTTCTCCTCATGGCCAAAGTAAAAATCCAAGTGCTCCCAGCCTCTTGAGTTAATAACAGGAACAGGATATTGACTCTTGCACAGTTGTAGTATCCACAGTAGCCCAAGATCCTGAAGCCTGAGGATTACTACTCAGTCAGCAGGTTCTCAACCTGTTTTGGTTCACAGTTATTCAGTCTTTGGTGTGGAACTTACCACTTCTTTGTACTGAGTTTCATGAGTCTTCTTTTGGCTGTGTTGCCAGGTTTCTCATGGTCCCTCTAAACTGAAGATGCATCATCAGGCATTTGAGGTGTGACTTAAGATTTTGTGTTGAAAGCATAATATAGTCTCATCCTAGTCATTGATGAAGATATTGAATAGTATTTATCCAAACAACCACCCTGGGGTTCTTAGCTTTTGACCACCTTCCAGCTGAATATCAAACTATTGATTAATATTCTTTGAGCCTAGTTGTTCAGTCAACTCATCTAACTGTCTGATCTAGTTAATATGTTCTCAGGCTACAAGTAAGAATGATGTAGTAAGTAGACCACTTTAAAAGCCTTGCTGAAATCAAGGAGTATTCCAACAAATGCTCTCTTTTGTCCATGTAACAGTCTGTCTTAGTCATTCTAGAGGAAAATTAGGTTACTTGTGAAAGATCTGCCCCTTGGTTTAGCCATGTTCACTATTCCTGGTCACCTTGTTTTCCAGTCACGGAGGATATGGAATCCGGAAGGGTGTGCTTTGTGGTATTCTGATGGATTGGAGTGATGCTGATGAGCATTCATTCCCCAGATAGTCCTTTTCTTAATTGGAGCAATATTAGCTTTTTCCTGCTGTCGGAGATATTCCGTGTTGTGTCATAATTATTTTTTATTGTAGATAGTGAGTAGCAGCATCCACAATAGCATCAGCATAGTGAATCATATCTACCCTATTCAGTGTCTCTAAGCAGTTTGTAGCATGGTCCTCCCGTTTTGTTACTTTTCCCTTTCCCCTCCAATAACGTTACTTTGCACAGGAGTCTGGAGACCTGTACATGAGGCAAAAAGGGCACAAAGTTCTGTCTGATACTATTCATCAATGAATTGTCTTCTGTCATCAGTCTATGAGCCTCCATGATCCTTGAACTGTCTTCAACCCCAACGGTTGAGAAATCTCTTCTTACTACTCTGTTCTTGCCCCCTTTTAGCTTCAGCTGTACTATAACCTTCCTGGTTTTGTCCAATTGTCCAAGCAGTAGTTTTGTATTTTGCCTGTCTTTGTTTTTGCTTGTAATGAGCTGTTTATGAATTCATGAAGATGCTACAAGCTAAGCTAAGCAAGCCTTCTGTTGAAACAGTGATTTGTTTATGCTCTCTCAATAAGCAACTTTTAGCTTTCCCAGGCACCTTCTTCCTCAGATGGTAGCTTCACAGAGGACCTTGCCTGGTGATTTCTTATAGAAACTGAGGTTTGCTCTAGAAGGGCCAACACTCTTACTCTGCTGCTTTGCCTTCTTAGACTTCCTCTAGTCTCACAATCTCTGCAACAAAAGCTGGCTTATGAACACATGCTTTTACCTGCATATGAGCAGCAAGTCTAGTAGAGTGTACTTTCTTATCAGTAAGTCAGCCAGTTATGTTAGGAAGCCATCACCAGCAGAGTCTAGAAATTTTAGATGTTTCTTGGGTGAATTGAAACAGGTATGTGAATGGTTTAAATCTCCAGGAAGCTGCATAACCTGTCATCAGGACACTGATGACAGTTATTTGTCAGAAGTCTCATCCATGTTGTCTGTCCTTCTGGCGGGGTTTGTTACAGACCACCAGACAATATTGCTACTATTCCATCCTCCTGTGGTAACAACTCAAACAGGTCTCTAGTTTTGCAATTAATAATGTGCAGTCGAGGAGCTCCTGCACATGAACCCAGAGCCACAGTGGTGAGAGCAGCGCAGCTAGTTATTGTTCTGAAGATGCTTCTACTGAGGCCTTTCTGCCTCATGAGTGGGATAGTGGAGGACATCACCTGGACCCATCATGCTTGCCCAGAACCTATATGATCCCCTCCTTGATCTGTTCAAGGTGTCACTAGTACCCACACGGCTAAGCAGCAAAAGGGATTGTCAGAAGGATTAGATGAGTCTTGCAGTCTTTCCATGACATCATGGCTCTGGGGAAGCGACAAACATCTCTGGATGATAACTTTGTCCTTTACCAGAAGCAGTAATCAACCTCTTACAGTCATCACTTCACTGGATTAGTAACAGTATTATAAAGGTGATTGAGGCATGTGGTCCAGAACCTTGCATGCATCACATTCCCTACAAGCAGGCTTTTTTTTCCCATGCTGCAGTCTGAAAAAGGTATCATCTTGCTTAGCAGTGTGGAATGTGAATGTTAGCTTTTCAAAATCCTCATCTGAGCTGGCAAAGTATTCATGAAATGAATGTTTAATGTTAACATAAGACAAACTTTTATAATCAATTAAATTTACAGTGAGAATTCCTAGCACCACCTTCTACTACTCTTTGTCTTCACAGTACACATTCTGTCTAATGGGATAGTGCCATTTAATGGGAAATATTAAAAGCTAGCAACTTAAAAAGTGTTAATTAAGTTAGTTGCCTGTCATTTAAATGTTATAAATGTATTTTTCCTCACTTTCTCTTTCCAGGTAAAAAAGCTGCAGGACAAGCAGGCAGAGTGTGTGTCATCACGGGAGGAGGACATAGCAGATGTGATGAGAGTAGCTGAGCTAACAAGCCAACTTGGTAAACTTTAATACTTTGTGTGCAAGTATAGACGGTTCATGATTGCATTAACTTCAGTAAGCCAGGGCTGAGTTAGGGTACCTGTCCTTGTGCCCTGTCTTTTGAAGACAAATTCTCAAACAATGCTGTTAGGAAGTTTCATTGGAGTCTTTCTGCAGATCGCTTAATCATCTCCAGTTCACAGAATTATAGAATGATTCTAGGTTGGAAGTGAACCTAATGATCTTTTAGATCCAACCCCCACTTCCACTAGATCAGGTTGCTCAAAGTCTCATCCAACCTGGCCTTGAACTCTTACAGGGTTCAAAGTGATATATTTTGTACTCAATAGATTATTATTTCCTGGTCATTTTCTCAAATATTTTGGTGATTTTCAAAGTTTCCAATTTGTTACTGGAATGCTGTGTTTCATCCTTGGGGTATAGCTACTTTGGCAAAGATGCTAAAGCTTTAGAAAAGTCTTCAGAAAGTCAAGATCGTTCCTCTGCTTTTCTGGAAAGCATGACTTTGGCAATTAAGTATACTGAAATTTAAACAGAAGGATTTTACTACTTTGTAGCAATAGGATGCCTAAAACAATAGGGAATGTATTACCTAGAGTGCACTTCATCCCAGGGGTAGTAAGATACTACCATGGAAAGCTAAGGCTAGGCTAATTGAAAAAGGTTTAAGAAAAAAATGCCAATAGTTCTGACTTAATACTGGTTGTCGAGTATTGGTAGTATCCCCAGAGTACCAGTTATTGAGCGGTACTGAAATTTTGCTGTTCTAGGACAAAAGGGTGAGCATGATGCGAAAATTACTAAATAGAGTTTTTACAGTTTGATTTGTGTAATCATAGTCACTTTCTGAAATATTAGTGGCTTATTTTCTACATGCTATTCTATGAAATCAGACTTTCTTAGGTGTTCATAAGTTCTTCCCAAAAAAGGAAAATGAAACTTTTTTCAAAACAATGTGAACTGGAATTGTTTTATTCTTTAAAAATAGTTATGTGGAATTATAATATATGCTTCTCTTGATTATAGCTGTTGAATCTGTGATACCTAAACAGAGAGCTGGTGAATTTTTCAATCCTATGCTGAATGAGCAACAGAAACTAGCAGTGAAAAGAATACTCAGCGGCGAATGTCGTCCAACACCTTATATTCTCTTTGGACCACCAGGAACTGGAAAAACATTAACAGTAATTGAAGCTATTTTACAGGTAATGGTGGATGACAAATCAATCGTCTCTATCTTATCATTGTTGGAACACTTACAGGAATTCTGTAAATGTTGTCGTTTTCCCCCCCTCCCAAGGAGTCTTCAAAATACTCTTTCATCATTTTTCTGTAGCTCCATGAAAGAGGGAAGGTCTTGATAGGAATTTAACAAATTCTGTTAGGTTTATTTTCAAATCTTCTTGTCTTTGACTTTAAAGCTTTAGTGAATAGTATCTAACTTGTGACTCTAGTAGTGCATAATATACTCATGAAGCAAAGGTATACATCAGTATTATATATTATATTATTATATACTGATTTATACATTAATATTATATATTAATACCATTAATAAATTTTGCTGCTGATACACTCAGTTTGAGAGTACTTAGTACTTAGTCATTACTGTCAAGGTCAGTGCTCTTGAACTGTGAAATGATGGATGAATGAATATAACGTGTGTGCGAAACTGCTCTGAATTCTGTATTCAGTGAAATCAAATGAGCGACTATTGTTACTTCTCTAAATAACCTTTCTTTAATGTCCATCTTCTTTAATGTAGATACACTATACTCTACCAGATAGTCGAATTTTGGTTTGTGCCCCATCAAATGCTGCAACAGATATGATTTGCTTGCGGCTGCATCAAAGCCATCTGTTAAAACCGGGAGCTATGGTCCGAGTTAATGCTACCTTCAGGTCAGCAGAGGTAAATATTAAAAATATCTGTTAGTTAATATTTCCAATTTAATATTTTTATATGAATATTGATTTCATAATGTGTCAGTGGTTATTAGGTTGGTTATGCTTGTTCAGGATCCAAAGTACAAACACATTACTTCAACTTTTCCAGAAGATTAACTGCAAAATGTTGATCATAGTCCTTAATTTGATTGTATGACTGCAGAGTCTTAACGTCTTTCCTGCAGTGCTTCACTCCACAGCTAGCAGATATGTATTGGTGGGATTTTTAATGTGGTAAGATGCTTTGACTTAAAAAGCAAGTCAAGCCTTTGTCTCCAAGTTAAGACTACTTGCACAGAAAAGTAAGCAAGTAGAATTGTCTTCTTTATATAGTACACACATAATGTGTGTGCACTTTATATATATTATGTAATATATGTATATGAAACATCCTTATGCTCAATTTTCATCATAACAGTAAAGGGAGCGCAGCTGTCTTGCATATGTACTGCTTTGTTTAGGCAAATTAATGAAGAATTGGTTTAGATTTAGGCTCATTCATGCACTGAAATGTTTTGCTCAGCTTATAAAATAGTTTTCAATGGGCTTTTTAATTTAAATTAAAACCTTTAATTTTAGAGCGACATTTTGTTTGACAAAAAAACTTTTTGTTTCTGCAGCATATTGATGACATGGTGAAACCTTACTGCAGAGATGGTGAAGATATTCAGAAAGCATTGTGGTTCAGGATAATAATTACCACATGCAGCAGTGCAGGAATGTTTTATCGACCAGAAGTACGGTACAGTACTATAGATAGATAGGAATATCTCTGAGATGGCTGCATGGTACAAAACCCAGAGCCTTTAGATACCTTCTGTACTGTAACTTGAGCTGTTTCAATACAGTTTGTTGCATGTGCCTCTATTTTTAAATTGTCTTCCCAGCAAACCACTTGGTTTTAGTAAAGTTTCAACAGAAGCCCTCTCCATGGTAAATTTAAGAGTTATTTTGAATAATGTTAAAAATATTTGACACAATAACATCACCTCCACTGCCGGTGGGAGTCTTGGAAATTATATTGTTGTTAGCAGTCATTCTGGCTCAAAAAGAAGTGTTGTGTTTGGTTTTGATGTCACCTTTACAAACTAACCACCCACCATGTCGAGTGCTGTTAAGTAAAGATTACTCTGATTTAGATTTTAACTTTGTAAAAGGACACTCTGAAGCCTAATTGGATGGAGTTGTTTGGTAGAAACGGGGCCTAGGGATTCCTTACTATGCCAGGTTCATTGTTCTAATTAAGTAACTGAAGGAGATTGAGAACAAGCAAAGCTTTTCTAAGTATCTTAACCTTGTTACAAACAATGCTTTAATTAAGATAAGACGTGCTTGTGTATGTCAGAATACATAAGCAAAATCAAAGATAACAAATTCAAGTCACTGGGTTGTTTTTTCTGTATTCTGTGTTGAAAATATCTTTCTTTGCTCTTTGTGTGTGCAGTTGCCTGGTACACTTGACAGGGAAGTTAACAGAATTGCTGAGGTCAACCGCAAGGTGGCGGAATGAACTCATCTGAAAACAACCCTATTTTGGGTTCATGTTATTTAATTCTAGGCTTGGACACTTCACTCATGTGATTCTGGATGAGGCAGGGCAAGCAAGTGAACCAGAGAGCCTGATTCCTATTGGATTGATTTCAGAAGCTAATGGACAGGTAGTTTTCTTAGCATCATTTACCGAAAGGAAAAAAAAATTCCTTTACTGTTTTTGTTGTTGTGAATGATGTAAAATGCAAGCAGCCATTTCCTGGAAATGAGTATGGAATTCTGAGTACTTGTAATAAATATAATTCATACACAATATCAGCTTCTCACAATTAAATTAGTTGTTTTACATCCAAAGCAAATCTACGTTAGTAGGACAGGATTCATTGTATTGAAGATGTCAAAATAAAAACATGCTTTCTAAGTTTAAGACAACAATATACTTCTGTCCTGGGCCTAACTCTTTTTCACAGATTAGATGTTTGGAGGAAAGCAGAATGCTTGAAAGCTGAATTGACCTTTGAATTCTGAAACTTGTATGTTGTTATTGAAATTATATTTTTTGATAAATGTTTTAATACAAGATGGATTTATTTCTTTAATTGCATATACAGATAATTCTTGTTGGAGATCCAAAGCAGTTAGGGCCAGTAATAAAATCTAAAATTGCAGTAGCTTTTGGATTAAGTGTGTCCTTGCTAGAAAGACTGACATCAAGAGAGATGTATCTGAGAGATGAGGATGCTTTTGGTACCTGTGGAGCATATAATCCTTTGTTGGTAAGTAAAACTGCAGTAATAACTATTTTTTTTTCATCTAAATCAAAAAAAAAAGGGAAACTGTGATTCCTACTGTTTCCTTATTACCTTTTTGTTCCCTGATGTTCAGTGATAAGTCTAGCTTAGCATTAGTACTCTAGGAAAGCTTGATTATGTTCAACATAGACTCTCAATAGCAATGGTGCTGAGCCCTACAGTATGTTAAAACCTTTGTTTGAAGGGGTTCTGTATTCTTAAGCAGAGTAAGTAAAAAATGGCGCAGAAAGCGGAATTCTGAGTAGTGGCATAGAATTGCCTTCCATCTCTGCTAACCATAAATTCATAAATTAATTTTCCATAAATGAACAAGTACAACTCTACTTTTAACATAAAAAGGCAAATAAAGTTTCCTCTTCAGTTACAGCTGTAATCTTGCAAACATCATATTTCGGGAAGGGAAGAAAGAAACTGTTCCTGTTTATCGCCCTTTCCTCTGAAGGATAGCTCACCAAAACTCTTGCATTGTGAAATACCTAAAGTCTGTGTCAAAAGGCAGCTGAGGTAGCATAGTGTATAAATGAGCACAGATGTTTTAGCTGCTTTAAATTGTTTGTGTCTGAAATACAGGGCCAAAATTAAACTTACTAAGATGC
The DNA here is from genome assembly GCF_032191515.1 of Phaenicophaeus curvirostris. Classification (NCBI taxonomy): domain Eukaryota; kingdom Metazoa; phylum Chordata; class Aves; order Cuculiformes; family Cuculidae; genus Phaenicophaeus; species Phaenicophaeus curvirostris. The sequence continues at coordinate 20,880,809 of NC_091392.1, forward strand.
CTCCGTTCTCATGGTAATATACTGTGAAGAATTAAATTGAGTCAAATACGACTAGATGACCATGTAAGGAGAGGAGGGAGGAAGGCTGATGGCAGATTTATGGAGGAAAGCCGGGGTGTTTGATTATAGGCTTTAGATTGCATTCAACCTGCAGAAAAACTTGTCGTGCTTCCGTGTTACAGTGAACTTGCATTGTATAAGGAACACAACAATGATCAGGGATTGGTGCAGTGAGAGAGAAGGAAGGGAGAAACCTTTAAGAATTCTATTGGACTTGAGTAACATATGTTAGTCTTTTTACAGGTCATTTGGGGTTTTTTGAGGTTTTCGGTTGGTTGGGGTTTTTTTGGCGGGGGGGTGGGGCGTGATTGAGCTGGTTATTACTGGAATGTTTCTTTAAGGCTGTTCTTTCATTTAAAAAAATACATTTCTGTTTTTTAAGGCCAAGTCCTATCACCTGTTCTGATTCCCTCTTTCTGCCTGTCGAGACTCCCTCAAAAAAAACAGGTTAAATCCATGGAAACCCCATGACAAGTATCCATCTTACCTTAAAAAAAAAAAAAGAGAATATGCCTATAGATCAAATGTTTTAAGAAGCTGGAGAATGACCAATTGATCTGTCATGTGCATTCTGTTCTTTTTTTCTTTTTTCCTTCGGAGAGGGAAGAGATGGTCCTTAAAAAAATGGTTTTAGTATTTACTTATAGAAGATCACACTTGCAGTTTTTGCCTTTACTGCGTTTTTTCAATTCTTCAGTAACTTTGGTAAAGCTAAATGCTGGAGAATGGTAGGATAGTATCTACTTGAGAGCGGTATAGTGAAGTCTAATGAATAATTACCTGTTTCAGTTATGGATTTTGGTTTTTGTCTTTGCAGATCACAAAACTCGTAAAAAACTACAGGTCACATTCTGCATTGCTTGCCTTGCCATCCAAATTATTTTATCATAAGGAGCTAGAAGTTTGTGCAGACCCTTCAGTAGTAACTTCTTTGTTGCATTGGAGGAAATTGCCCAGGAAGGGGTTTCCATTAATTTTTCATGGAGTAAGGGTATGTAAAATATTGATGTAGTGAAAGTATGAATGAGGAGACCTTGATAGAAGTTTGCTGATGTTGTAAATGAGTTTTCTTTAGAGTGAACTCTAGAAGAGATATGAAAAAAGAATAAACTCTCTTTTGCAAGTAGTATGACTTCTTGACCATGTGGTTTTAGAAAAATATACTGAAGTTAAATGTTTGCTAAGAACTTAAGCAGCTGTGTATCGTGGAGACACTTTGATAGTCAGCTGCCTTTAGATTGTAGTAAACTCTCATCTAAAGTGTTAGAATGACTACAGGCCTCTAAAAGTAGAGGATTATTGAGGCTTAAGTAAGTGGGGTAGGGGGTGGGAAACAGTCCTTTGGAAAGCTTTTCTTTAGTCTTCAAAGAAGTTAGTAGAGAGTGATGATATCCACTGCTTAGAGAGGTTTGGTTTTGAACTCTTCTGGCTTGCACAAAAGCAAGATACTAACTTACTAACACACGTTATTCTGGGTTGAGATTTAACTCCTTCGCACAGTTAAAGTACTGTTGCCATAGAAATTCTCCAGCTTGAAAAAAAAAGCAGTATAAAATGTTAGGTAATGCTTGTTTATTGGAAAGGGTGTATAATGAAGAAGAAAACTTGTATATAGCATTGCATCACTTCATTCTTAGACACCCTAAATGCAAAACAAAAACCTATTAATAAAAATACAAGTCAGTTCTGTACCTGATCTTCACCTTCTCCTTTCCTTTTCCTTAATACAGGGCAGTGAAACACGTGAAAGTAGCAGTCCTTCGTGGTTTAACCCAACTGAAGCAGTTCAAGTAATGCAGTACTGTTGCCATCTTGCTAAAAATGAAAGCGCTGTAGTGTCAGTGACTGATATTGGAGTGATTACACCATATCGTAAACAGGTATAATTGATGCCTAAGAACTTTCAGCTTGCTTTATTCATCTTGTGATTTTCACATTGTGACTGTGGTTTGTTAAAGCAGGGAGGAATGTTTCTAGGGGGTCAAGGTATTGAGAGGAGTGCTGTGGAGAAGGGCTTGGGGGATACTGGTGGGTGAAAATTGAGGGAGGGGATTCTGCCCCTCTTCTTCGCTCTGGTGAAACCCCACCTGGAGTACTGTGTCCAGCTCTGGAGCCCACTGCAGAAGAAAGAATGGACCTGTTGGAGTGAGTGCAAAGAGGAGGGCCACAAAGATGATCAGATGGATGGAGCACCCCTTCTGTGAAGAAAGGGTGAGAGAGTTGGGGTTGTTCAGCCAGGAGAAGAGAAAGCTTCAGAGAGACCTTACTGCTGCCTTTCAGTACTTAAAGGATGCCTATAAGAAAGGTGGGGATAAAAAGATGGGGCTTTAAACTAAATGAGGGCAGATTTGGACTACGTAAAAAGAAAGCATTTCAGCTGTGAGGATGATGATGCACCGGAACAGGTTGCCCAGAGAGGTGGTAGGTACCACATCCTTGGGTCACATTCAAGGGTTAGATTGAATGGGGCTCTGAGCAACCTGATCTTGTTGAAGATGTCCCTGCTCATGGCCAGGAGGTTGGATGAGATGTCCTTTAAGGTCCCTTCCAACCCAAACCATTCTGTGATTCTGAAACTTTGCTGGTGCGTCGTATTACACAGTGTATTATTATCATTAGTGATGCTTCCATTTAAATCTAAACATTAGGACAGTAGTAATGCTATTCTACTTTCTTCATTTTTTAAAAAAACGAGAAATTATTAAGGAGAGATCTGTTTGCAGTTTTGGAGACAGAAGCAGATTTTTCCATTGTTGGAAGTAAAGAGTGCAAGTCAGGAATTTCACTTCTGTTTTTCACTCTGCATGATGCAGCTGAAAAGCAAAGGTGGAATCTGCTGCTTACCCTGCCATGTGTGATAAGCATGGATTTGGATATAAGGCACTTTGGAAGAAGAGGACTGTGGATCAAAGTTGTTCTCATTAAAATCTGGATTACCAAAAATCTCTTGATTTCTGTTTAAATGATGGTAGCAAGTACTTCACCTTCTATGTGTAATAAATGTGATACTTGTCAAGAGAAGTTACCATTTATTTTAAAACCTTCCTAGTGGATGATGGCTAAGCTTTGTGTAGGCATTCCCTTTGACACATTACATCACATGCTGGTATATGTAATATGTTTTCAGTTTTGAGGTAATCCACTCTCAAATGTAAAACTAAATTCCTTCAAACACTTTATTTGTAGGTGGAAAAAATTAGATTTCTTCTGACAAGTATTGATTTGGCAGACATTAAAGTTGGCACAGTAGAAGAATTTCAAGGGCAGGAGTACATGGTTATCATCTTATCAACGGTATGTGTATTTGTTGTGGTCCTGCGAAGAACTTTTCGTCTGAGTCTTTGTTTCCTTTTTTATGTTGGGCTTTTAAAAATTTTAAAGCTGTATTTCTGTTAGTCTGTCACAATATTTGAAAACAGTGCTTATTTTTAAGTGCATGGAAACAGTACACCGTCTGTGGTTTTTGAGGTGAACGTTAAACCTTTGTAGGTACTCATGTTGCATTTATTTTAGATTTCCCTGCACATAATGTACCTTTTATTTAAGTGTGCATGGAGAGAATGGAAACTGAATGCATTATAAATATTAAAGACACAATGGTGTAAGTCACAGTATTGAAAAGTAATTGCTATTTGACTTATAAGAGCTGATGTAGGTTCTTAACATTGTTTTTCACCTTCAACTTGAGAATTGTTACTTAACGACATAGAGCTGATGACTTCCCAGACACCAGTGCTGACTGTGCCTAGAAGCTGAATACCCTTCATGAGAATTTGTTTTGCATTAGTAGGAGAGAACTTAATAGTCTTTTGTGATCATCTTGGTGGTGCACTTTAAGCGCTGTGCTATCTGTTTTAACAGGGATGTTGGTAAAGGTCTTTTCTATGTGCTGGCTGAATCTGAAGTGTTCAAATGCCTTGAAGGAAGGGTCTGGGAAAGAAAATCACACTGTTTCTACTTCAGCAATGCACTAGTCACAGGCAGTGACAGTACATCACCTTGATTCAGAGTTGGGTTTGGTTGACTGGTCCATGTAAATGTGAAGGTATAGGGGCATAAGCTGCATCACTAGAAAATTTTAGATAACCATGAAAATGCTGAGGTATTTGTTTTCACTCTTTGTAATAAATGGGTCTTTCAGAGAAACGATGGCAAAAGGGAGTAAACATGGGAAGATGGAAGTGTTTGGGAAGGTGATGTCCGTGGATTTGTATTGAGCTGAACCCTTGAGTCTGACAAAGGGGGAAAATGAGATTTGTGTCACAGTACTGGGAGGGAGTTGCTGTCCTATTTATAAGAACTCTATCTAGTTCATGAAAATTTTCTTTTCTCACAGATGGGTTCAAATACAGATGAAATAGAGGTGATAATTTAATGGGCAGTAGTTATAGCACACTAGTTGCTTTGGCTGTTTTATCTAAGCTAAGTCAAAGCACCCTCAGACTACGGAAGATGGCTTGCAGTGAGACACACTATGAATTGTCATTCAGTTGTAGGAATTAGAATACTAGCAGCACTAGCATTTCTTCTACTGAAAAGATAAAATCTCTGGGTTTTAGGAAGCAGTTCTAGTGTCTTGTGTTCTGTATAGTCCTGATGCTAAAATTGGTACACCATTCTCTTGAAATTGCCAAAGCTGCATTTGCAGCCTGTTGGAAAATAGATCTTCTGTGGGAAAGCCAATGGTGGAAAATAGGTAGCTGAAATTTGTATTATGAAGCAAACTTGTGCATGGCTGACACTAAGCCACGGATTGCTGCAGTAAGTAGATAGTATGTTAAAGCTACACTGTGGGTAGGTAAGTCACTTTCTTATTATTCTATTTCTAAAATTATCCATCATTAATTTTAGGTGCGATCTTATGAAAGCCTACTTGATGATGACAGATACTGTTTGGGCTTTGTCTCTGACCCAAAGAGATTTAACGTAGCAATCACTAGAGCAAAAGCTTTGCTGATTGTCGTGGGAAATCCTCATGTTCTTGTGAGAGTAAGTTTTTGGTTTATATCTTTGAATAAGGGTTAGGGTATCTAATAAGACATTATGTCTGATTTTCCAGATAAGGAAAGTGGTATTTCAGAAATAGTGTGAATAGAAAGTTTAGTCTCCCCACATTGACATGCAACAAATGTAACTTGCAGAAGCTATAGATATTTTCTGTGTTACACCATGCTTGCACCGCTTTTTCTGGAAAAGGTCCGAATTAAATCTGCACTCATGTGCCATGTTATTTTGTTTGAAAATTCATTTCACAGAACGGCATGACTTAAATTAAATGTTAATCTTCTCTTGTAGGATCCCTGTTTTTGTGCACTGTTACAATACAGTTTAATTAATAAAGCTTATGTGGGCTGTGACCTGCCTTCAGAGCTGGAATGCCTGCAGAAGTGAGTGTCTGGTTTTCATTTTAAGCTTGATAGATATGGACTGGTTTACAATATTGGTAAAGCTAGTATCATTTGAAAGACTGATAAATACAACAACCTATGACATCATAGTAGGATTTTATTTCACATTATTAAGTACTATAAACTTAATAACGTGTAATGTAACCGTATTTTCTCACACCCTATAACAAAATTCTAAGCATGAGTAAGAGCTGTTGCTCACTTTGGCATTTTACATAACCCTAAATGGTGCATTGCATATTTGATGACTACAAAGATTCAGAGGGGGAGGAGTGCGGGAGAAATGGTTAAGATGACTTTACTGTAATTAAAGAAACTTACTTGAAGATTGGCTTAAATATGTCCTTTCCAGTAACATGTGATATGTTGCTAAATGGGTATTATCTACTAAATGAAACGTTTATTAATATCAAAATTATTAGTCGTGGAATGATAAGCAAAAATTTTATCTTATTCTCTTTAACTGGCAGGCATGACTAGTTTTTCAGAGTTCAAGATGCATTCAGACCTCATCTCCTTTGAAACAAATAATACTTAACAGAAGTTCGGTCTCGAGCAAATCCAGCACCTTTTGTACTTGGAGAAAGGCATGTGTCCTGAAATAGTTGGATGTTTTCAATACTTTTATTTTAAGAAGTTAAAAAGTTGAAATTTTACTATAAAAGAGCAGTGGCAGCTTATTTGTTTTTCTCTTTAAAATGTGTATGACTTCGACTTTGCATATTACAGTATGCCTCAGTCCTCCGGGCTTCAGAAGAAAAATGTCAATTAACTCATTAAGTTAATGTTTTGTTTTTCTGTAATTTTTTTCTTCTTCTTAATTTATTTTTTTATTGTGCCTTCTAAAACTGGCATGTCCCTAGAACATGTTTGTGTTTTGTAATTTTCTTATGGTAGTGTCACAGCAATATATCCACAGTGTGAACTGAAAAGATACATTAATGTGTCTGCTTGTCTGATGTTGAGTATCTTAATCAAGCATGCTTAAAAATCATATTTCCAGTTTTTAATGCCTCTGTTTATACACCTGAGATCACATGGTATTTTCTCAGTTTTCTACTGCTGCTTGTTGTGGTGTCAGAATAGTGCCTCAAATGGTGGGTTAAAAAAGAAAAAATTAAAGCAGTGCTTTTTCTTTTTCTACAAGTACAATATAGAATGAGGTATCTTGTTTTATTCTGACAACATTAAGAATAACTGAAGGGCTAACAGTATTGCTGCTATCATCTTCACTGGATGCTGTGCTGTCCCTTTAAACAAGTTATTTTTCGTGTACTCTTCTTGGTGGTTAAGTCTTGCCACACGGTGCTTTAGGAATAGCTGGACAGGTAGCCTCTGTGTTTAGGAACTGCCAGTACAACAAGATGGCTTTCTAGAACAGATAAATATTTTGGATAGGCCTATAGCCTACAGAGAAACAATTAAAGGGGGAAAAAGGCACAGTAAGCTTTTGTTTGCTTGTTTACAGTCTATTCATATCACACCCATTCCTGGTATGCACTGTGCTAATTTCCTCTGCAATGCAGGAATGCAATGCACAATATACTGCAACTGGTACAATGGCAAGCACAGTAAAACATCAAAGCCAGGTACTATGTAAGGGCACACTGTACTGGATTCTCTTCACTCTGTCACAAAATTAGCTCTTGCCCAACCTACATTGTGTGTATCCACTCTGAGTCACAGCTGTATTTGAGCAGCACTCTAGGCTGTTCAACCCAGCCTCTTTGGTATGGCATTATGCTGCTTAAATTGCTTTCACTCATGACAGGCCAGAATAGATGGTTGGTGTTGTTGCAGTGTGATGCTGAAAATACCATGCTGATATTCTACATCAAACAAGGGACATTGTTTAACTAAGAATCTGTCCTAATTTTTGCCTATTGAAAGGCTTTTTGCTTCAGGACTGCATTATGATGTATCACATCTCAAAAACCACTGCTTAAGCTTGCTGCTGACCTTGCTCTCCATCAGTGTGCTCCTGCTCTTTCTAGACAACAGTGGAGAGATGGTAATAGAGATGGACGACATGGCAGAGGAGTGATTGTATTGCAATACTTAATAGCTAGAAGTTAATAATCTTTTAATTGTGGTAGTTTGCATGTTGACATCAGTTTCTGCAAATATAAACTACTTATTTCTTAGTATTGTGCTTTACTCGGCAGAAGTCAAATGATAAATACCTGCTGTCATACCTGCTGTTTATTTTTCTGGAAGAGTTCTGCATTCGAAGGGCAAATATACATTTTTGAGGGGCGGGGATGGGGAGACAAACATTTCATCCAGTGGCTGCATTTTGCCAATGGACAAACTAGAAACTTAGGTTGGATTCTGCCCAGTGCCATGCTTCAAGGCTATAGTTGGGACCTGCGCTCAACACACTGTATGATCATTTTTTTTTTTTCTATAGGACCCATTATCCCAGTAAGGGCACTAGATTAATAAGGCAGGAAATAGAATTATTCAGAGTGCGCAGGCAACTGCACCTACTATTTACTGTCTTCTGCAGCCTTGATTTGTCAATGTTACGAAGTCTTAAAACTTTTCCCCTCTAAATAAAATAGCGTCAAGGTGTCAAGGAGTATTGTGCTGCACATTTTTGGAGCTCAGATACCAGAAGAATCAGTGTTCTAAATCTTAATAAAGAAACAGACTGTCTTAAAAATCAATAGTGGTTTTTTGCAACTAACTGGAGAGGACATCGGCATTCATTCACAGATTCAGAAACAATTAATTTATATCAGTTTTACCAGACTTGTTTAAAAATTTATTACTCTGATTATTTAAACAGTTGGCTTTTTTGACAGCAACAGTAAGGAAAAGCAATATGCCTCTAAGCTGTGGGGGAGGTTGTTCTTCCAGCCTGTGGAAGACTTGGAGTGTGAAATAATCCTTTTAAACTGCTTAACTTTCCTTACAACTTTTAAGTGTTGTTATGTCTCAATATTTCTTTAAAGATATTTCAGTACCAGCTTCTTGAGAAATCCTCCAGAAGAGCAAAAGGAAACTCTTCCACCGTGGTGCCTCACAGAAGTACAGTATGTGAGGTGATGTGCTGTCAGATAGAAGTCAAACTGCAGACCAAAGAACTGTATATAAAGTGCTGCTGAAAAGTTGTGTTTGGAAAGACTTGAGATTTGTTCAAAAGTCATAAATGAATAGTTTTAGTCTAGAACTAATAGTTCTTTTAAGGAATACTCATGTCAAAGAAGAAAAAATTAGAAGCCAGAAGAGAATATAGGTAATAAAAGAATACAGTAAACAAAGGGACTGTATTGGGTTTTTTAAATTAACATATACACACACACAAAACCCAAACAAACAAAAAAACCCACACCAAGAATTGGTTGCTTTTCTAACCTTTACTTGTTTCTGTTCAGTGCTCTTTGTACATGATTTCCCTTGCCTCTCTGGAAGGTGCAGATGATGTGGAAGTGCTGGAACTGAACAGTAGATTCCCCTTCATCTGGGGCACACGCAGCTGGTGGTGTAAATGGCTGAGAGTTATGTTTCATCTAGATTGTTTAGGCTCCCTCTCCAGCTGATGGAGAAAAATTACTCTAGAAGGTGGTTTGCTTCATCCTAAAATGCATCCAGAATATGTGAATAAATCCCTGAGGGTACCAGTCCCTCACCCCTGACTGGAGAGGGAGCCTAGAAACTATGACTAGGCAAGTTCCGGATAACTGAAGCTCAAGGAGGGGAAACATGCCCTAGCTGCCTGCAGCATCTTTTCCTGGGAGCGCTGGAAGCGGCTCTTTTCCTGTAACTAACTGACAAGCAGTGTAGCTAAGAGAAGATGTGACAGTGTTGGGGAAAATAAACCAACTGCAGTTTTAATTTTTTTTTCTCTTGCTGCAGAAGTAGAGGTTGCTGATGTGAAGTGGTTTACATCTGTGGAATAGAGTAGCATAAATGCTTTAGTGGTTGCTAACCTACTGAAAAGCTACATTAATAGCATAATTCTGAGTCATGATGGCAGAGCTCGGTACACCTTAATGTAACATGAGGTATTATATGCAATTGATAGTAAACTAATCTCAGTAGAAACAGTGATCACATGGAGAATACGATCTTACTAGGACTGTGAGTAAATTTCAGTTTACAAAAGCCTGGTGCTGAAGACCTCAGTTTATTGACAAGTGGGGAGAGTTATTCATCATGGCAGCACTCCTCAAATAACACACATACTGCAAGGCTAAGAGACTTGCATGGAACATCTTAGATCACTTTAAAATGTATTAATAAAAAGTTAGAAGTGTTTGTGATGTGAAGTAAACACAAGGGTTTAACAGCCCTTCAAATACATAGCCTTTTCCTAATGAGAAATAACATTCCCATGTAGTCAAGTCCAGGAAAGAACTTGGGTCCTTTTTCATTTGCTTTTGGTACACTTTCATGTGATAGAATGCAGCTACCATCCTCAAGGAAAATTCTGTTGCTTTCTTCTTACACTTTGGAGTATGCACAATGTAAAAGTATGGTTCTCTCCTTGCATAGTTCTTTCAGCTGTGGAAAAAAAGTGCAGCAAAATTGACAGAAGAAGTAGTAGAAATTCAGAATAGGAGATGAATAATAGAGATTAATGATAGAGAAGTATTTCCATGTGCCCTCTCCTTAAGAAGAGAGATCTGGCAGTAGTGTTGAATCTGCACGTGTGTCTCTGAAGGTGCAGCTGATGCTGTTCTAGATGGTGGCCAAGGGAGCTTGATGGGGAGTGCTTTGTGACTACTCAATTCTTTCATAAAAGTATGTAGGTGATAATGCAGTGGGGAGGTCCATGAAACATATCCTGTGTGTTGGGTTTTAACATGCTTGGGCAAGTCTTTAGTGGCATACAGTAATGTTAGGATACCAAAAAGTGTAGCTTCAGTAAAAACTGAGGTCTTTGGCTGCTTTTTTCGTGAATGAAAATCTCTCCCTTTATGTGCCTTTTAGTACAATGATGCTTAGCAGTACTATGTGTTTGTGCAAGAGACCCATATATTCCTAATACATCTGAAAAGCAACAAAATGTATCCCAGTATGTATATGGGGAAGATGATCCTAGTCACCATCAATATGTCAGGCAATGGCAATCACAATATTGAGTGTCTTTAGAGGGGTCATAGCAACCAGAAGAGCAGCCCTGCTTGTGTAAGAGGCACATAGGAAGTGGATTGTCCCTAACAGCAAGAATTTTCAAGCAACCACGTATACCATGTTGACTCCAAAGGAAAAGCGCTAATACTAGAGCCTCTGTTATTTCTGTTGTTCTTCAGCAGCATGGTCCTGGGGCAAGGTGGGGAAGGTAGCTGGGCTGCAGCAGCCCTGCAGAGCAACAGATGCCCGAGTGAGGTGAAGTTACTGCTGTGCTTGAGGTTCTGTTAGCACAAAGTGGAGCAGCACCCGTACAAATCCTGGGCAGCAGGGGCATTGGTGGAGGGGAGAAACACAAAAATATGTGTATTGTCAGCTCTTGGCAGCTTGCTGAAAAATATTTTTGTGAAGTCAAAGGCCTTGTGGTGGTTTCCATTCTGTTTTGTACAGCCATGCCCTGGGGCAATGAAGAGAACAAGATAGCGAGGACAGAAGGATAGTGAAAATTTCCCTTTCAGCCTCCCTTAAATTAATGAGCAAACAGCGCAGATGGGATAAGTGAGGCAGAAGAAATCCAGCATAAACATTCTCTGTAGAGTGCTTGGAATGAAGACGTTCTTTGTGTGGAACAGAACAGTGACCAACAGGCATTTTCATCTCTATCACTTCTCTTTGGGGAGAGCTCTCTGAAGACTGTTTGGGTCTTGCTATAGAAAAGGACAGTGACGCTATCTGCCCCGTACTCATCCAGATGTGTAATTTCCTCCGTGAAATAGCGTGCTGCTTTTCATAGGTGCCCTACCCCTGCTGCTAGCACAGCAGGCTGTGCTGGACAGAAAGGGATGACTGTAGGACACCTCTACACAGCCAGCTCTGTGCAGGGAACCCTGAATGCCTGACAAGGTGCTGACAACGTTCAAGGGCTTTGCAGAGTTTGGCACGCACAGGGGTGGGACAACCTTGGGCCTTTGCTGGACCAGTCACTGCCAGGTGCTCAGGGCTCCCCATGGAGCCAGCCAGGTAGAGGTGTCCCACAGAGCTGGCCATGGACCCTGTGCTGGAAGGGGTAGGTGCTGGTGTGGGCAGAGGCAGTCAGGTTCAGCGCGTGCTGTACTGTCATCATGGGTGAAACAATTCATTTGACCTGTCCAAATTTCCAGAGTCTTGAGGTTGTGCTTCAGTTACCTGGCCTAATACTTGACATTTGTCAGATGTGGTGATCTTTAACTTCAGACCTCTGAAATTGCCAATAATAGGCTAGGAAATTAAGTTTCTCATCCTGTTCGTTACTTTTACTTAAGCCACCGCTTGTTTATAAAGCAATTTGTTTGAGAGACTTCAGTCTGATTTCTTCGTGCAGTATAATACTATGAAGCTTCTATTTTAATTCTTTTGTACTAGGTACTATTAGCTAGGTAATAAGTCACTCACAATATACATTCCAGGTGAATGTTACAGCGCAAATGAGTTGGTAACATTACTCCTTTGTACATTGGTTTGTCCTGAAATTAAGTCCTAAAAATGATTGTGTGCTATAAGCCTATGTGGCCGTTATTATGGTGCCCTGCACATGAACCTCATGTGTGTGGAGTCCTTGCTGCCGCTGCAGAACAATCTAGCAAGGGAAAACTTAAAGAACGAGATTTTTTGAAGTGACTTATTGCACAAGTACACATGGAAAGAAAGAGATGACAAAAAAAAGGGGGGGGAAGAATTATTTTTTATTTAATTTAGTAGCAGAAATAAAAATAAGTTCATTACAGGCAGGTTCATTAATCCTGTCATTTGTGAATTGCTATGTAATCTTTATCCAGATTAAACTGCAGATCTGCCTGGGATTGAAGTTAACAAGATTGGGTCTGGATTCTAAAGCCAATTTTTCTCATCCTGCTGCCTGCTGGTAGAGATATCCTGAAATAAAATAAGTTAACATTGTTTCCTCTGCATGAGAAGAAGTGCTAACTGCTCAAGCTGGCTTTTCCTTCTGGTTTTCATTCTTACATCCTAGTGTTCGTACCGCTCTATGTCGTGCCAGGAAGAGCAGAGTCCCACCTTCAGTCATACCCTCCTAAGACAGGCAAACACTTAATGAACAAGCACACACCGTACATGAAGTTATGTTAGTGAACTATCAGTGACAGTGGTTGGAACTACTCATTAATGTGGTCTTAAACATCTTCCTTTTATAAATGATGTTTCAGGCATTTTAAGAGTGAATTATTCAAAACACCAGCTGGAAATCAACTTGTGCCTCACACAGCAGGTACACTTAAAAAAATCTCTTGAAGACAATGAAGTGTTTTAAAAGTACATTTTCCTCTCTTCTTCTGTTAGTCCCCAGTGCATAAGCTTGGTATTTCCTACAAAGTAAAATGATGTTTGAGATCCTGGGGCAACTGTGTTCCAAAAATGTCTATTTTAGTAATTCCTTGTCCTCCTACTGTGAAAGGAATTTGCCATTTTCAGGTTTTTATCATGGGAGGTTTTGTATTGAACTTGTGACTGGAAACCCACAGCAAGCCCCACCTTGTAATCCACAAGCCCAGGGTAGCAGGTATTTGTATCCAGACAAAATTCCAAATAAAATTTGTGTCAGCAAGCCTTCGGCTGGATGACAACACAACTCCTTAAGGGATTATTTGATGTAATCTGAAGACAGGGTCTAGAAACAAAGAAGTGAATTACTCATGTGAGCAACGCCATAGCAATTCACACGTTTTCCTAGACAGTGCTGAGCACTCCATGCTGGAAGGTAAATGTAATTTAAGCTTGTGAGTGACCTGATGGGCTACACAGACTATTTGAACATGCTCTGCGAAGCAAAGGGAAACTGTAAATCTATTCAAGAGTTCCAATCTTTTATTCCCCACATCTCTTTTTTTGTGCAGTAGGTTAGGGATGTATGTAGAAAGCCTCACAATGTCTGAGGAAGATGCCGACTCAGTGTCTCAGGTGTCTGAATGTAGACAACTACTAGTCTGTCAAAATTGTGAACAAACCCACAACTTCCATGCAGTCAGAGCTGTGGGGCTGCCACTTAAGTCATTTAAAAGATTTGGAACTGCAGATCTGGTCTAGAACACAAGAAGTTAAACCATTCCAGTTTCCAGTTAAAGGTTATCCCAAACTTTAGCTTTTGGAAAATATCTCTACTGTTTGCATCTGGGAAGTCAAGTCCTTAATGAGCGTTTTTTGATGCTATGAAAAGCAGATGCTTTGTGTGGTGCAGATACAGGCTCTGTATAAGGACATCATCCACTCTCCACTGACTGCAAAGGAAGGAATCCCATTGAGAGCTCAAGAGGTAATAGAATTTAAATAAAAATAACATTTTCAGGCAGTGCTTTGTCTTTACATCAGTGTATATTTGCATCCATTGGGGTTGAAAGTCCTTCAATGGTTACCTTCTGTCAGGTACTCATTAAATCTCTCCCTTTTAACAGAATAGTACAGATTTAATGTGAATTTTTGAAGAGTTGCTGTGTATTTTGTGGTAGGGGTATGTGGTGTTATACTCCGTTAACACCTGAGCAGCTCTGTTAGCACAGACAGAATGAGACAGGTACCTCAGCAATTCTTCCACCTCACTGGCATCATCTGTGTCAGCCGTGCCTGGAGAGGCATGTGCCTCCCTCTCCCTGGCAAAGTGAGACATACCGCACGCCTTCTGCAGTGCCTCAGACTGATCAAATCCATTGCATTTACAGAAACTGCACAGCCTGATTTAACTCCCATTGCCAGCAGATTCATGCCTTCTAGTTTAGGCTTTGGTAGAGTGACTCCTGCTTTTACTGGGTGATGCAGAACAAGGTTTACACAGGTACCTTGTTCCTGTCTTCAGGTAACAGTCAGGTTTTTGCAGATCTAATCAGGGTAACTATTAAAGATTGTTGCCACTATGACATTCCTTTAATAATTTTCAAGTTTCCTTTACTAATAAAAAAAGTATACATTTACCCTATGTTCAGATAACGAAATATGACATTATGATCTAATGTAGCAAAGACTGATTTTCCTTTTGTGGCTTTAGGACCATGATGAGCAACCACAGCCCACGGATACTAAGCTGAATTCCCAAAGGGCAGCATCAGGTTTTCTGCAGATATTGCCTGCCTTATTTGACTTGACTCTTTTTTTACTTGACTTTTCCTTCTAATGTGAGAATGTCTTTATATACTAACTTAATTCTCCTCCAGCAGAAGCTTTATTGCATAACCTAAGCCTATAAGCTTTTTCAGTCAGAACTCTATGCTGTTGTTATTGCCCCATATCTAGCAGCATATGAATCAGTATCAAAGCTATTCACATGCTGTAATATTCTGTATCAAAAAATGTACATGTACTTATTTAATATCTTACAAATGCCTTCAAAATTTATTACAGCAAATAATTATTTCAGAGTTTACCAACTAGACTTGTATTCCTGTCCACATGTATTTGATACAGTTTGCTTCAGGTGTGGATTTTTGGGTTCCTGGTGTAATACCTCATCTTCTCTTTGCTTTATCTGCAAAACACATCAGTTATAAGAAGCTACAGAGACATCACAGGACTGCGCACAGCTGGAAAGCCTTTGGTTCCTGCCAGCTGCAAGCATGATGTGATCTAATGTTAGCAGGGTTAGGAAGAAGCTACATCCATTGCAAAGCCTTCATACTGGGGCAGTGCCTGCCCTTTTCTTCTTGACTGGCATTAGTTATGATACTGCACACAGCGTGTTCTCTACGGTTTCTCCTCGGGGCAGACTACATGGCCTGTAGTTTCCCATGTCATGGCACTCACCCTTCTCAATTATGGGTCAAATGGTAGGTTTTTGCCAGACTAAACAGAACTCCTTCAGGGTCCAAGCAGTTGTTTAAATGCAAAACTATTCAGACTATTTTTTAATTAACTCCTTAATAAACTGTCTACAGTTCAACTGGTTCCCTTAATTTGGTGGGGTTTTTTTCACAACTGGTTTGTTTGGTTGGTTGGTTGGTTGGTTTTTAACAAGCTGTAGTAGATAATGATGTAATATATTTTCCCCTTACTGCAACTTATTAATTTTATCTTCCTGCTGCTTTCCAAAGAAAATGCTCATTTAGTGTAACTGTATTTTGTGCATCGTGACTGACAGCTTTACCCTCCCTGCCCACTACCTGATCTGTTTGGCTGTTGGGGTTTCATCTGTTCCAACTTTATGTTAGGAATTTCACCACTTATCTTTATCCCCACCAACAAAGGGGATTTGATTGATAATTTTAACTCTTTGCTTTAGCCATACTCTAGCTTATGCCAAAATTAGTGTTTTATAAGTTCATCATAATGGGAAATTATTCAACCATTGATACTCTCCATTCGTCAGTAAGCAGCTCAGTGCAGACAAGTTAATATCGGAGACCCCCATGTTATTACACCTACATGACAGCAGAGCCCAGCGAGAGCTTGGCGGGACCACAGCCCACTTGTGCTAAATGATGTGCAAATGCATCCCATTTGCAAATGTGTGCAGTGGCTTAGCCTAACTGATAGAAATATTTCACCTTTTTTTAGTATGGCTGACTGTAGGACAATAAAATTAAGAAAGTGTGTCAGAGTTTACAGAACCAGGGACCCGGGCAGCAGCACATGCAGGTTTGCCAAAACTAAAAGAACAGCCCAAACATGTTTTGCCCAAGGCTAAATCAGTTACATTTGTAGGATTACAAGATAAACCTGTTAGGTTGATAGATGCGAATCCAGCTCTTGAGTAAGTGCATTGCATGTAACCTTATCCTAATAGCTCTTACTCAAGACATCACTTACAAAGCAAAATGTTTGCAGTCAGGAATGGAGGGACGTGATTTGCAGCAGCTACACAGCACTTGCACCACAGTAGCTCTCAGAGGCATATTTTCTTTCTGGGTTTGGGCATCTTTCCAGCTGTAACAGAGACGTTAAATGCTACCTATGTAACATAAGGTTATAGAATAGGTTTGGCTTGGAAGAGACCTCTGGAGATCATCTGGTCTGTCCCCCTTGCCCTGAGCCCGTCCAACAGGGTCGGGTTGCTCAGGGCTGTGTGCAGTCAGGTTTTTAATAGCTTCAGGGATGGAAAGTCCACGGTTTCTCTGGGCAACCTCCTCTGGTGTTTGACCACCATTACAGTAATTCTTTTTCTTACATCTAATTAGCATTTTGTTCAAACTTGTGATCTTTCCTTCTCATAGGAAAGGAGAAGAGAAAAATGTTTCTTCAATAATCTTCGGAAATAAAAGTAATAAAATAAAGCCAAATAAATAATTTATCTAAAAGCTCAGAAATTCCTTACAACATATCTGGGAGGACCTGTTTGCAATTTTGTCCTTTACCGGAGAACAGAAAATTACTATCTCTGGAACAAGATAGAATTAGTATTTCTTCAAACCTTCATCAGTTTCATTTGCCATGTGATAATTTTAGGCATCAAATTTGTTTGCACACCATTTTAAGGTTAAGTCAATAGAACAACTCAGGGTATGTGAATTACAGAAAGTATATTTATTATTCAGGTTTTGAACTGTAGTTTTACTTTGTTCAAGGGCACAAGAGGCTAGGATGCTCCAGATAGATAGCCCAAAAATCTAGATAACACAGATACAGACAGCAAAAATGAACCTGCACGACATTGCCCAGCCCTCCCGGTTCCTGGGGAACCAGCTCCAGTTGTTTCTCAGGCCAGGCAGGCTTCTTGCCATTGTCGCACGCCACACCTGAGCTAACAAAGGCCTGTGGAGAGCTGGGACAAGGCTACTGGATGGACCAGAAGGACTTTTGTCACTTACTTCTGAGCGTTTTGCAGTTTGGCTGGAGCAATGGTTCAGATCCAGCTGCTGGACATCCTGAAGGAAAGATTGTGTGCAGATCAGATCTGAAACTGAGGACAGTGGGTCTGCAGATGCAGACTCTAGTGCACAGACAGCCTGCTAGCAGATGGCAGACCTGACTTAGTGAGGACATACAAGGCTGGAGAGGCAATAGGCGTAGTGGGCATGTAGAAGCAGTGAGGAGTCTTGTCTGTGCCAGATTTCACGTGCTTCAGTCAGGGAAATCGCAGACACAGCAGTCCCACCACAGGGTGCAAGGCAGATGCAGCTGCTGGACTCAGACAGGCTCCGACAGGGCAAAACCATGTTTTCTCTGTGCTACATAAGGTAGCGTCTGTGGCACTGATACTGATTGTTGCTGTTGAGAACAGACTCTGTTTCTCACATGTATATGGATTCTCATATTGTTGAGAAATGCTGCAATTGTTTTTCCCCTTGACAGCTCTATACTTCAGTCATTTCTAAATTTCTAAGCTGAAACTAAGCCAAAATATTCATGTAAAGGCTATAGTCAAAACTCATTCAAAGAGGAAAAGATGGGTATGAGTTCCTGAGCAGTAAAAACAGATGATTTTTGTATTTTAACTCATTCTTTTTATTGTTACGTTGTTATTAAAAACAGCTTTATCATTAACTAGGCAATTCACTGGGTTTATTTGGAGTTTTTTTCCAGTCTTCTTGTCCCAGAAATTTATGTTTTGGCATCCATGAGTAAGTAGGCCCACATCTGAAAATTGTATTCTGGTTCTGCATTACTTTTATTGGGAGATTGTGTCACGTGAAGAATGAAGAATGTCACCAGCTGAAGTATTCTGGACCCAAAGTCCTTCCAGTATCGGGTTCAATTTAGACTGGAACATCTCATGTGGACAGGCCGATGCCCAAATTCATACCCAGCAGCATCTGCCAAAAGATGTGACAAAGGCTGCCTGACCCCTGTAACTAAATACACAAAAAATAATTGACCTTTCAAGGCCAGGTACGTATTGGGAAGTATCCACCCGCCTGCTCATGTGGATGCTAAGCTTGAGACGGGTAAACTCCCTTTGCTCCCACACATGCTGTCTGGCCTAACAGGCTCAAATCAACAGTTATTGGTGCTCACACTGTGCCTAACAGTCTTATGGCAGTTGGTAGGGGCAAATCCACCCTCTCCATGGGAATGCAGAGCTGTTCTCAGGAGGACGATCCACTGTGGTTCATTGTGAGACTCGCTGTTTCTCTGCAGGCTCAAGGGCAGAGGCTGTGTTAGTCTGCCAAGGCACACGGCTCTGCAGGGCCTGCACACTGTTTGGTGCTGTGGTTGCTGGCAATTGTGGCTTGGGACAGGACATCAGAGGGACACTTCATTGTGTGAAGGCTTTCAGTATGGAGACTGAACAAAAAGCATATGATAAATCTGGCAAACCAGATGAATGCTGTGTGTTCACCCATCAGCACTTGGGGAGCAGCAGAAGAAGACACAGCACAGTAGGTGGGATTAGACTGCTTTGCTGACACGGGATGACCAGCAGTGGCTCCACAATGTCTGGAGGATGGCATGGCTGTAAGGAAAGTATTGCAGTCTTTCAGGACATGACTGAAAAAGTCCATTCAAGTACTGAAATGGTTTCTCAGCAATTTTACTTTGCCATTCAGTACATTTAGAAGATGCAGGGTGGGATTGGCCTGTGCATGTGGAACACAAAAGCAAAATGGCACTGGCTTGAAAATCACCTGGATGTCAAGATTGCAAAAGTATGTGTACTTTGAGCTGTGATTTTCTTTTGTCAGACTGTAAGTGGAAAACTAGAAGCAAATAATTTCTGTGGAGCAAAGCCTAAATACTGATGGGACCATTAACCAAACAATGTGCCCGCATAAGAACTACAGACTTAAGGTTAAAGCAGGCAACAGAAACTGGGGATGCCGTGTGTGCTCAAATCCATGCCACGCCTGACAATTCTGATGAGTAATTACTCACTGTGCTGTTTTGTGGATTGTGAATTGTTGTTAGACATGTTGTACTGACAGTTTACAGATTTTGAAGTGCTTCTTTTGCCTTTTGGGTTGGTTTGGCATTTTTTTGAGTGCTCCTGGGATGAGGGCACTGTTAATCTTCATGGAGTATTTTGTGCCTAATTAACTGTAATGACTTAGGTAGCTGATGACTTTTATTTTTCTTTACAGAATAAAGTATCAATTAAAATGTAAATCTCTGCAATTGCTGGCTTGGGGACATGGGGATCCCTGTAATTGAACTGTGTAGATTACTTAGTGTTTCCAAATACATTAATAATAATATGTTGGCACAGCTGCTCCTCATTTCCTTACAAATAAATAGACAATACCAAGTGTTAAAAACAAACGTTGACCTGTATTAATTATTCCAATGCATACCAGAGGATTAAAATAATAGTTTAGTTAGAACAGCTGATTGTTAATAACAGCTAATGGTCCCTATCAAAAAGACTGCAACCTGCATATCTTATCTTGCAGATCTCAGCGCTCCACGCAGAACCCAGCCAACTAGAATTCCTTAATAAACATGCAGACGAAGGAACCCCTCCTGTATTGCTTCTGCATTGCAAGACTTAGGGTTAAAACCTTTTTTTTTTTCTCTTAATACACCATTTATCTGAATGCTGATGCACAGAAATAGCAACACAACAATTAAGCATAATTGAATGGTCTGAGCGACTGTAAAATTACAACATTAGTGTTTTCCTTTATTTTTCATTAAAGAAAATTCTGACATCCAAAATAGCAGAGGAAACAGCATGATATCCTAGGGGTTAGAGCAATTCCCTGGGAAGTGAAAAATCTGAGCTCTAGGCCCTCTTCAGCCTGAAGAGTTTGGATACATACTTCTTCATAGAACACCTAATCATACCACAAAAGAGGCTACAAGAGTGTTCCCCATCCATCCTGCTGAAGCAGAGCCAATGTGCAACAGAGAGCGCAAGATTAATGGGACCAGGGAGAGGGGGTAAGTCACAGGGGACCTGTATGTAGCACAGTGAGACAAGGACACCCAGCAATTTATAAGTCCTGGGGAGTTTTGTTTCTTGATCTAATTTATGTGGTTTAGCTTGTGATGCTCAGAAAAGCAGGACTAGCTGCAGAATCGGGACTCTTACCCCTTAACTTAGGGCTTAATGGGAAAAAAAGCCAATATCATTGCATCTGTATTTCCTTGTTCATTCACATTAGGAGTTTACTTTAACTTTAAATGCTCCTTGCTACACTGAACTGGCATTATGAGTGCCTTCCATGTGATACTTAATACCCGGGCCTGGCAGGATGAAGCCTTTACTTTGTAAGCTTCAGAGTGGAATTTGAAAGAATGTTGGTGATTGCAATCTGTATTGAGCAAAGCAGTTCTGCATGTGCTTTGCTTTCCTTTGTCAGAATTTGACATTTGGAAGCAAGAGAATAAAACAAGAAACAAGCTGTCTTCTGGCAACAGGAAGATAAAAGTAGA
The DNA here is from genome assembly GCF_032191515.1 of Phaenicophaeus curvirostris. NCBI lineage: Eukaryota > Metazoa > Chordata > Aves > Cuculiformes > Cuculidae > Phaenicophaeus > Phaenicophaeus curvirostris. Next base: position 20,901,643 of record NC_091392.1, read on the forward strand.
AAGACACCATCGATTCAATACACAATACATTTGTGTCCTTAGTCTCCTCTAGGTAACACAAACTGCCAAAATGAAATTCAAATGTAAGATGCTGTTTTCTTTCTTTTTTTCCTTGGTGTTAGTTTCTGTACTTCAGTGGACTCTGTCTAAACGTCTGTTCAGTCTCACTGGTAATTTCATCTCCAAGTCCCACGCTCTATCATGCGCAACCTCTCTAATACCACATGCAATTCCTGCCTTAAGCAATCAGTATGCAGCAGCAGTCTCTGCTGCTGAAGCATTTCAGGACTGTGTCTCACTCTTCAGCCGCAGCACTGAGCCCCCACAAAACATCCATGCTTGGACTCCACATCGCCTTTTGGCTTGCACCACTGTAAGCTCTGTTGACTCAACAATGATCAATGCCATGATGGCATCGGAACAGAAGCACTAGGTCAATGCTGCAAAACGTCCCACATCACAGGATGCAAAAGTACTCCCAGCTTCATTTGCTTGGTTGTTGTGGATAGTTGGGAAGCCTTCAGGAAATTAAATGGTTTTAGCTTTTAGCATATAAAATAGGTTCTGAAATAATGATCATAATATATTATGTGCCTGAATTCTCCTTTAGACTGGAGACCTAATACGTAACTGATTGACAGTTACAATGCTTATTGATTAATCAAGACATCTCTAAGAGACTGATAATACCTTAAATGGCTAATGAACAAGTGCCTAGTATTAGCAGTGCCCATTCACAGTTGTATCACCACAAATACAACAATTCTGAATTACAATTATATTGTCTGTTACTAGCGGCAGCAATTCACAGACAAGAAGAAATCTGTATCTGTATCTATATCTATGTCTAATCTCTGCAAAGGGATCTGAACAGGCTGGACTACTGGGCAGAGTCCAATGGCACGAGGTTTAACAAGGCCAAATGCCGGGTCCTGCACTTGGGGCACAACAACCCTATGCAGTGCTACAGACTAGGAGAAGCCTGGCTAGAAAGCTGCCTGGAGGAGAGGGACCTGGGGGTGTTGGTTGACAACTGACTGAACAGGAGCCAGCAGTATGCTCAGGTGGCCAAGAAGGCCAATGGCAGGTTGGCTTGGATCAGAAACGGCGTGACCAGCAGGTTCAGGGAGGTTATTCTCCCTCTGTACTTGGCACTGGTGAGACTGCTCCTTGAATCCTGTGTTCAGTTCTGGGCCCCTCACCACAAGAAGGATGTTGAGGCTCTGGAGCGAGTCCAGAGAAGAGCAACAAAGCTGGTGAGGGGGCTGGAGAACAGGCCTTATGAGGAACAGCTGAGAGAGCTGGGGTTGTTTAGCCTGGAGAAGAGGAGGCTGAGGGGAGACCTCATTGCTCTCTACAACTACCTGAAAGGAGGTTGTAGAGAGGAGGGTGCTGGCCTCTTCTCCCAAGTGACGGGGGACAGGACAAGAGGGAATGGCCTCAAGCTCCGCCAGGGGAGATTTAGGCTGGACATTAGGAAAGAATTCTTCACAGAAAGGGTCATTGGGCACTGGAACAGGCTGCCCAGGGAGGTGGTTGATTCACCTTCCCTGGAGGTGTTTAAGGCATGGGTGGACGAGGTGCTAAGGGGCATGGTTTAGTGATTGATAGGAATGGTTGGACTGGATGATCTGGTGGGTCTCTTCCAACCTGGTCATTCTATGATTCTATATTAAGAAATCATATAAATCCATGCAAGTTTTATGACATTATAATTCTATAGCTTTCCCTTCTCCACTGAGTACTAAGGGATAAATCTGTCCCCTCTCACCTCACCCTTGCATGCTGTGTATTTTGGACATAGACCTGATGAGAATCCAGTGGGTTGTCCCAAGGGTGTTGTCCAGTATCCTGGGGGCCTTGGGGCCATAAGTCAGCTTCACCACTGTAGGTGTCCACTCTTCTGCAACCAGAATATCCCACCATTCTTTGTTCTCCACTGGATTATATCTCATTTCTATTATTTTCATTATTTCCTGGAGTATTTTTTCCCTATTGAATTATTTTTAATTCCTAGTGTTTATTCCTTATTTTCTTGAACACACTTTTTCACTAACCTTAGACCTCCCTTCCTCTGCCTAGACTCCTAGTGGACAAACAGGACCTATTTAATAACCTGTCCCTAATTATTTTTTCCTCATTGGTCCCAATTCTGCTACATTCACACCCAAATCTGGTGTTTCTAACACTTATCTAGACAGTTTTGATCCAAAATTATATTAGTCATACTGTTATTTAGATAGTCCCAGGACTCCCTTCAAACCCCCTTTGTTCAAGCTGGTTACATTTCACCTACACCACACGCTTTTAGGACAGAATTATCTTATTTGACTTTAGCCTTGTCTTCCCTCCTACCTCTGATTAAGCCAAGCAGTTTCTTGTTTTCTGCAGACAGCTTGCATACCAGAGCAACAGAATAACCCATTTTGTGCTCACACAGCCTCTTTGCCCTTGAACAGTTTCAGTCACCCCCCTGGCTCCCACGGCAGGCGTTAGCTGGTTTCAGAGCTGTGTTTGAGCAGGGCCTCTTCCTCACAGCACGGCCCTGTTCATGCCAGTGCTACCACACAAGCGCATCCGTGCACGTGGCAAGGAGACAGTGCACGATGAGGATGTCTTGCTACTCGAAAGCCTCACTACAGGCCTTTCTTAGTACCAGAGGACTGGAGAAAAGAAAGGCAGAAATCAGTTTCCTACAGCCCGCACTGCTGACACAGTGGCAAATGATGGCAGTGGGAAAGAGCCCAGGCCACACCGTGTCTTCCTGCAATGATCTCTTTTCTCCTCTGTACAGCAGAGAGAAGCTAAAGGAGAAGCGGCAGGAGGGTAAGTGAGCAGCTAGCCAGCCCAGCTCCCTGCCTTCACCAGCCAGGCCTGCAGGGCCAGCACCGTGTGCTGCCGCCTGCACGAGCCTCTTTGGCTTGAACGTACTACCAACACCTGGTAGAGAGGAAAGGGGGAAAAGGACAAGGAATCAGTACTCCTTCTCCAAGTATTTTTATGAGGCTGGTTGCATAATCTTCTCATACCTTCTCACTTCATCTGAATGGAAGGGAGCCAAATTTGCTTTTGATTGCTTACTTCTGCTTGAGAAATAACATACAGCACAGTGAGCTGAAACTTGTAAGGTCTGGTTGAATAGGATTCCCCAGGGCACCGCAGGACTGGGAGGACAAGAGACATTAATAAGTCCCAGGAGAGATCCATTAGCAAGCAAGGAGACATGTATCGCTCCAAAAAGTACATCACAACAGTGTGACATCTTACTGCCAAGAGTCACTTTTCCTTGTAGGGAGCCTCCTCTTACTGCCAAAGTCTCATCTTGGTGTCAGCAGCCCCAGCTAGGCTGCATTGCCAGCTGCCTCTTTTCACCATCATCTGGCATCTTACTTCACTTTACTGTCAAAGCCCTCACCTGTGTGCTAAGATCCACTGTCACGGCTCACTGCCACCTCCCAGCTCCCATTGCCAGCACGCAGTCCCATCTCACTTGGTGCAACTGCAAAAGCACGTCTGCTCTTACCAAAGGCATGACTGTAGCTCGCACAGACCTGCAGAGTTGTGGCAGCACCAACTGCCAACCTATCCTAGTGAGAGCATCCGTGCAACCACAGGAGTGGCTGCACTGTGCAAGGGCCACACTGCCCCACACCACTGCTTGGTGAGTAGTATGGTTCTCCAGGTGGGCTGATGGGGTAAGGGCTACCTGGATTAGAGTCACAGACCTGCTCTGAAGGTAGCCCCACAGCTGCTTCCCAGTCCTCCTACTTCTTGCCGACGTTATCAGGGAATCATAGAATCACCAGGTTGGAAGAGACCCACCAGATCATCAAGTCCAACCATTCCTATCAAACACTAAACCATGACTGCATGAAGGAGTTGTGATAGCCTGATCAACATTAAAACCACCAGTTTAAAAGGCAGCAACTCCCAAGTGGCTAGGAACTAACAAGGACAAGGAGAGCACACAGTCACCCTTGGGGAAACAGCTAAGCAGCGACAAGCTGTAATATAAAAGACAGTGAGTGGGATTCATGTGTAAACTCTGGACACCTACAAAGTGGAAAAGCTTCATCTCATTTTGAAGAGGACATCTGCATTTGGTCACATGAACTGTACTCTTATATTTAACTATTTCTCCTCCTACAGCCAGCAGTGTGCCCAGGTGGCCAAGAAGGCCAATGGCATCTTGGCTTGGATCAGAAACAGCATGACCAGCAGGTCCAGGGAGGTTATTCTCCCTCTGTACTCGGCACTGGTGAGACCGCTCCTCGAATACTGTGTTCAGTTCTGGGCCCCTCACCACAAGAAGGATGTTGAGGCTCTGGAGCGAGTTCAGAGAAGAGCAACAAAGCTGGTGAAGGGGCTGGAGAACAGGCCTTATGAGGAGCGGCTGAGAGAGCTGGGGTTGTTTAGCCTGGAGAAGAGGAGGCTGAGGGGAGACCTCATTGCTCTCTACAACTACCTGAAAGGAGGTTGTAGAGGGGAGGGTGCTGGCCTCTTCTCCCAAGTGACGGGGGACAGGACAAGAGGGAATGGCCTCAAGCTCCGCCAGGGGAGATTTAGGCTGGACATTAGGAAAAAATTCTTCACAGAAAGGGTCATTGGGCACTGGAACAGGCTGCCCAGGGAGGTGGTTGATTCACCTTCCCTGGAGGTGTTTAAGGCACAGGTGGACGAGGTGCTAAGGGGCATGGTTTAGTGTTTGATAGGAATGGTTGGACTGGATGATCTGGTGGGTCTCTTCCAACCTGGTTATTCTATGATTCTATGATCATTCGGGAATAGCACGCAGCAATATCTAGCTCAGACGCCTTCGCATTTGTATAGCTAAATCTCACCCTGCACCTAGAGGTAGTGTTCCCTCTGCTTAGAAGGCAAACTCTGGAGGCTACAGGTCTCCCTGCCAGAATTTGCAAGCAATCTCTCATGTTTACTCATTTGCTTTTAAATTTCTGAACTTTCAAAGCTTCGAAAACCAAAAATTTTAAAAGCCATACCTTACATTCAAGAATCAATATTCTATATGATAACACCTAATGATTTATTCAAACTGTCTAAAAATACTCCTTTTCTGTGATCTGTTGTTAGAATTAATTAGAATTCATTCACATGGCTTTCCACTTTGATCTGTAAATCAGTTTCTGACCCTACCAGAAGTTTATGAGTTACTTATTAGCACAGGAGTATTATCACAGCCTGATTATTTAGTATCTTATCCAGCATCATACATGCCAGCATGTTATTGCTGAGAAACCTGGCTATGGTGTTTGTCTATCAATTATGACAGTAATTTTCCACGTCTTAGTCTCTGCCCTGCTACAGGTTTCTGTTTACCCACATGTTTTGGTCTGACAGTACCATTCCATCTTAACAGTCTCTTTGGCTTGCTACACAGACATCATCTTGCCAAACAAGATTACAAAATCGATATGATTAAATCAAATAATGGTATTATAACGAAGCAACCTTCAAAAGAGAAATTTAAATTATTCATGGATGTCATATTCATTTTTAAAACAGAGTGTCTGATTTATGGTTACTTTTCTATGCCTGTAGGACTTCTTGCATATTAACTGTGGAATTAGATACAAATTAAGAGGAAGATATAATAGATGTCCGCAAAAGCCTATACATCATGGAAGAGATGGATAAGGATTGATCCAAATACCTTCCCATAACTAGGACCCATCAAATTAAACTGTTTGAAAAAAACAGAACAAGGTGGCTTTGATATAACAGGTTTTAAACCTGTGGAATTCCTTAACAAAAGATGCTGTGGGTGCCAGAAATTCGTACAGTTCCAAGGGGAAACCAGAAAAAATAGTCTGAGAACAGACCTTTTGGAGGTTATTACACCATAACAAGCCCAGGAAATTCCCTGAATGTACTTGTAAGCCAGGAAAATGTTGGGGAATAAGGCATCAACACAGGTTGCCTCATTTTCACACTTCCTAATTGTTCAGTTACAGCCCCACTTGGAGATATAATATGGGACTAGAGGGACACAGGATGGCTGCTACCATGTTCTTAAAGTTTTAGATGATTACACCGAGCTTCCTCAGAAACGGTTACTACAGGCTGGCATTATTGCCTCATGGGAAAATATGAGGAAGCACCTAGAGTCAGCATCTAGATAGCAGACAAGTGGTAAAGGGGAAATGGTAGCAGGGGAAGATAGGAGGAGAAATACCACAGGGAGCCTCTGAAAACAAAAAGCAAGGAGCTTGCTTTGAATTAAGTAACTGGGCAGGGAAAAGAGAAGATTTAAAAAGGAGATGACAAAGTGAGGATTAGGAAAATGGTCTTTCAGCGACATTCTCAATGAACAGGGCAAGATTGTCAACAGCAGAGAAAAGCATGGTGAAATGAGTACAATGTTGAAAGTCTGAGCAGAAGTTCTGCAGAAGATTAGATGTATAGCCTCAGGCTGTCAGTCCACCTTGCTCAATATCATCCCTCTGGTAGCAGCAATATTAAGTGTTTAAGGAGTTGCAGATGTTTGTTGTTGAAATGGAAAGCCTGTACGTTAGGCGCTGATAAAATACATTCACAGCCCAAATACAACTATGGCACGAGAATTTGGTGCATCCATCTGTTCCCGGAGGTGGGAAGGATTGTTGAGGCTTGAAGCCTGACCCAGCGACCGTCCTCTCCTCATGTATGGGAACAACACAGGCTGTACTCCATTTCCAAGTTCATCACACCTGGCTCCTCACTGCTCTGCCTCCTCCTACCTTGCCCTGCCTGCTCTCCTGCCTGGGAATACAGCTGGGGACCAAGAACTTTCTGCTGTGCTACATCTCAAGTACCCACTGTATCTGGGCAGGAGCGTGAGCAGATGGTACTTCTCCTCCCAGTCTACTGCACATTGGCTCTTACGGAGAACCAGCAGAGCCTATGGAAGGCAAGGAGCAAGGAAAATGAAATGAGTGAATGTGACAGCTTCAGGTTTAGGCTCTTCTGCTTTCTTATCCTCAGTGCTCTTCAGGAACATCAGGAGCATGCGGCACTGACAGTTCTGTGCCTGCTGCCTGGGATCCTTCATCAGGGCTGTCACTACCAGGACACCCTTCTTGCCTCGCTTATTATTACATCCCTGCCTGGATGGAAGGACCCCTGTCAAGAAGTATCATCGAAAGCTTGTAACCATTATTTAACCTTGAACAGCAACCAGGACCATCGTATTGTTTGCAGTGACTGGGGAAAGGGAAGGCAAAAATGAAAATCTGCCTTACTCATGCTGCGTTGAGATGACAACTGCAAATCATTGAGGGAAACGTCAGCAGTATCTGTTGAAGCGTACCTCTGCTTTTCATCTAAGTATTGCTAAATATAAAATCCGGAGATAACTTGAGAAAGAGGATCTGTGACCCGGGGCTCCGGTCTGAACGCCAGAGCCTCTGGCTGCGATGCAGCATGTATGTTCTCGATGCTGAACGGTCCGGCTTGTTCCCAGAGAGCGATGGAGCTCTGTTCCCAGGCTGTTCCAGGGATGGACAGCGAGGTCCGCTCAGTCCCGAGCCCCGGCAGCCCGAGGCAGGGGGGCAGCTGTCCTCTCTATTTCTGGCGAGCTCTCTCCCCCTTAGGCTGTTTTATCAGGCGCAACCAACCCCACGCGAGCTTTACAGCGAGAGCATCCGCAAGGTTTGCATAGAATCATAGAATCACTAGGTTGGAAAGGACCCACCGGATCACCGAGTCCAACCATCAACCACTAACCCATGTCCCTCAGCGCCTCATCCACCCGCCTTTTAAACACCTCCAGGGAAGGTGACTCAACCACCTCCCCGGGCAGCCTCTTCCAGTGCCCGAGGACCCTTTTTTTCCTGGTGGAAGCCACCAAATCCCGACCAGCGCCCCCGGCTCCCCCTGCCCGGTGCGGTTCCCCCCCCGCCCCCCGCGCATGCGCCGCCCCCGCGGGCTCCGCCGGGGCCGCGGCCGCGACGTGTTGCTGGGCGCAGGCTGGCGCGTGCCGCCCGGCGGTAGGCGGCTCGGCGGCCGCCCCGTTCTGCCCGCGGGCGCCCCGCAGCAGCTCCGCGACCCCCCGGGCCGGGCCGGGCGCTTCCATGCGAGCGCCGCCCGCCCGCCGCCGGAGCCGCCTCCCGCCCCGCGGCGCTTCGCTTCCTCGCGGAGGCGCGGGGACCTCGGTCGGGGCCGGCGGGCCGCTCGGCGCCGCCGCCGTTCGCGAGTCGTCGGTCCCGCTCGCCGCCCCGCGGGAGCCGAGGGGAGCGGAGCCGCCAGGTAAAAGCCCCGTCGCGGCGTGTCGGGGCCGGGGGGGTGGGGGAGGCAGCGCGGCCGCGCCGTCACCGCTGTCGCCGTTGTCCCCGCAGCCGGCCCGCAGCGCGCCGCCCGCCGCTTATGCAACACATCGTCGATAACCACCCCGACATGGCCACCGCGCTGCTGGCGGGCGAGAAGCTGAAGGAGCTCATCCTGCCCGGGCAGCAGGATGACAAGGCGGGCGCGCTGGCGGCGCTGCTCCTCCAGCTGAAGCTGGAGCTGCCCTTCGACCGCGTGGTCACCATCGGCACCGTCCTCATCCCCATCCTCCTCGTCACCCTCGTCTTCACCAAGAACTTCGCCGGTAAGGCCGGCGGGATGGGGGCCGGGGGGGCCGGAGGGCGGCGACCCGAGAGCCGCCGGCGCCGAGGGGGCGGCCACCGCTGCTGCCTTCACACCTGGGCAGCAGTGTCACCACAGCAGCCACTCCCTAAGGGCTACTAGCACTGAAGGTGCAGCCGCCACTGTTCACCTTCACACCTGGCCAGGTGGGGAGCGATGTCACTACTTCGGACACCCACCAAGGGCCACCAGCACTGAAGGCGCGGTCACCACTGCTCGCCTTCACACCTGCGCAGGTGAGGCAGTGGTGTCACCGCAGCAGCCACTCCCTGAAGGCCACCAGCACTGAGGGGGCAGTCACCACCACTCTCTTTGTAGACTGGTGGGCAGGAGGAGTGGTGTCACCACTGCAGCCACTTCCTGACAGCCACCAGTACTGGGGAATGGCTACCACCGCTCGCCTTCATGTGTTGGTGGGCTGGAGAAGTGGTATCACCACTGCCGCCACTCCCTATCAGCTACCAGCACTGAGGAGGTGGCTGTCACCCCTTGCCTTGGCAGGTGGGGCACCAGCATCACAGCTGCAGATGCTCCCTAAGGGGCACCAGCACTGAGGGAGTGGCCACCAATGCTCGCCTTTGCACCTTAGTGAGCAGGAGAAGTGGTGTCTCCACTGCAGCCACTCCCTATCAGCTACCAGCGCTAAGGAGGTGGTTCGTGCCCCTTGCCTTGGCAGGTGGGATCGTGGTGTGTTGCAGTGGCCACTCCCTAAGGGCCATCAGCACTAAGGGCTGGCACTACGAAGTGCTTGCCCTCACACCTTGGCAGTGCTGAGTGGATGGCCACCACCCCTCATCCTGGCAGGTAGGGGAGCACTTTTCCCTGGTGGTGAGGAGGGGACCCCAGCTGCATCTGCCTGGCGAGCAGCCCTGGCTCTCTGGCCCTAAGGCAGCCATGGTGCAGGGAGGCGTCCACTGCCCTGAAGTAGCTGAGAGCTCCCATGAACGGCACAGCATGAGGTTTTATGTTCTTTTATGTGGATCACAGACAGCTACTGAGTTGAACCATGACTGACTTAATGTAGGTATTTATATCTACAACATGAATGTTTAACTGGCCTGCTAGGGAGAGGCAGATGCTATCATGCAAACTGATACAATAATTTATATAAAGGCACATGCATGCTGTGATTTGCCATATTATGATAGTGGAAATCACCAGGGTGTGTTTCTGTTGAGGGCCTACATCCTGCATACAGCCAGAAACCATTTAAAAAGCCCAGCTTGATGCCCCTCACCGCCAGCACGGAGTCCTTCCAGCCTAGGAAGGTCGAGTTTTGATGAGCCCTGAAAATTACTGACCCAGTGAAGTGGTATGACACCTTTAATCCAATAGCAAATATGTAAACATTGTTTTACTTTCTGACGTATAGGCTCCATGAGTGTAGCTGCCAGTGCCTGACCGCATTTAAGGTTCCCTTAAGCTTCATACTAAAGATGTATGTGAGATTATTAGCGCTTTAATATACAGGACTGACCAGGCAGTCTGCAGCATTTGGGGTTAGTGGGAACTGGCTGTATTCAGTCAGTCTAAACATTCCAGAGTCAGGATCTTGCTTTGCATGCTGCTTTGGCATTGACACCTAACACTTACATACCCTCAATACTTGTTTTCATTATGAGATAAATTACCTAGAAGAATAACTGCTTGCAAATGGAATCTTGAGATTTTTTCTTAATTACAGTTAAAACTTCTTCAATCTACCTCAGTTTTTAAATATACTCAGATTTTTAGTTTATATAGCTCAACATCTTCAGTCACAGACCCTCATTTTTTGGATGGTTATTGGGAAGTATCTCAAAGGGACCATGTTTTCAGGGCGTGCCGAGCTTGCTAAACATATGAAAACTGTCTCTTTTATAACAACTGAAAGGCAAGATTCCAGGTTCACCTTTGGTGATCCTCTGTAGAATTCAGAAGGGGTCCCTTCCTCTATTTGGTCAGTAGAGAAATAAACTAATAAAAAAGCAATCCTACAGAAGCTCATGAGACTGTGTACCTATACACGTGCCTTAATACTGTTTGAGATCTACAGGTTTGAACCTCAGCAGGCCTAAAGGTAACCTTGGGTGCAGGAAAGGTCATGCCCCTTCATGTGTATTCCTTTACATTTTGCAAGTTGCCCAGCAGGAGTCCTTTGATGACTCACAACTTGTGCACACAGTAGTAACTTGTTCTATATGAACTGATCTTCCAAGAATGGAGATTGCAGAGGAAGCCCAAAGTCAAGGAGACTCGGATTAATACGATGGATATCCCTCCACAAGTCTGAACTGTGAGCTACACAATTTTGTCGGACAGAGAGGGTCTACTGAATTTCTGCATTTGAGTTTATGTTACGGAAGACCATTTTGCAGGCTGATGGTTGGGTTCCAGATTTGGTTTTCAGAAATACCAAAAGCAGCATCATTTGTGTCTACTTATGGACCATGTATGCTTATTTGACCCGGTAGTAACCTGTTGTGTCCTGCCAGGACAAAGCTTACAAGGCAACACAGGAAACAGCCTTATGTCTTTGAAAAAAATGTAGGCCAACGTACTTTTGTCATATAACATAATATGGTTGTTCAGATGGTCTGCAGTTAAAAAATAATATAAGAAAAGGTAAAAAAAAAAAGATATACGGGACTGTAATAGAAACACTGTAAGGGTCTGATGAAATTAAAGAGATTTCTTTTTTGAGTGGAGTTGAAGAGCTCAGGAATAGTGGATTCAGTTCTGCTTCCACAGAGTTCAAGAGCAAAACTCCTGTTAATCTTAATATGACCTGAATCAAGTGTTACTCTGTTACCAAAACAGTATATATTCGGGCTCCTTTACTAAGTCAAGTGTCCAGAGACACCAACAGTGGTAATAACAATAGTCCAGCTGGATACGTGCTTATTTGTAATTCTGCAGTTTGTGTAATGTTTTACCCATGTGTTGCCATTGATCTTTCAAAAATCTATCTTTGTTTACTTGCTTTGGATACGGCTCCTTGTGTGCAATTTAAATAATACATATGAAAAGTGCAAGCAAGCTTTTCTGACAAAATTGGGTAAAGTACCTGCTGCCCCTTTGGTTGTGAATATCATAATAGCTTCCCAAACTTTGCTTTTGGCCCTTGTGTGCATCAGTTATTGCTTCAGAACAGGAAATATAAACTGATGCTTATAATTATTCCTGCTTCTGTTAATGATATCCGATGCAAGCCATGGAAAGCGATCATCACGTCACTAAAGTGACAACATACCCTTTTTCTGAGGTCCATCCTGTCTTATTAAATCAGTGTTGGTAAAGCTCTTGGAAAAGTGGTATGTGCACTTGCAACATAAAAGCTTAGTGATAAAAAAAAAGCAGTGGTTTCTCACAAAACCTTTTGCTCTGCATTGGCAGAGTCTGCATGATTAGTGCATAGAGGAGATAAAAGCCTGTGTACTTCTCTGATCTACCTTTGAGTTAATTCCTGCGGGATCAAGCATAGCTTAAAGTGTAGTCAAGAGCAACTGTATGGTCCAATGCCAGCATAGTGAGAGCGGCTTGGCCAAACAGAGCGGGTGTCCTGCCCTGAGGCTGTACAGAAGGCAGCCTGTGGGAAGCCTGGGTATCCCAGGGCGACACTAAGCCTTCTGGGGCCAGAGATTGCAGTGAAGCATGTACTAAAGCAGAGCTCAGCCCAGCAACACAGGACAAAGAAAGAGTGTAGTGTTTATTTAAAAGGTTATAATTAACATCCCTAAAAATCATTACGTCTGTAGTAAAGTATATTGTGTACTGTAGTTATCCTCTGGGTGAAGATAAAGTTATTTCATTAATTATGTTGTTTTAGTGCCGTGGGCAAAGTCATTGTTTAGGTTAATGCATTTGCTATTCATGTGACTGATTTGTTTGTCCTTTTATTGGAGTACTCTGATCTTTCCATCACTTTTTAGAAATTAAATCATAAATCTCTGTTTTAGTTGCATAAAAAGGCAAGACCGAATTGTTTAGCAGTACTATGCTGATTTTCTGAATAAATCACAATCCAACTAAACTTAGTGTGTTACAGAAGGCTTTATATTAGGTATTGGGCTTTTCTTCTATTACATGTATCATGGAATCATAGAATGGTTACGGTTGGAAGGGACCTTTGAAAATTATTTAGTCCAACCTGCCTGCCATAGGCAGGGATACCCTCCACTAGACCAACTTGTTCAAGGCTCTGTCCAGCCTGGCCTTGAAAAATTACAGGGGTGAAGCATTCACAACTTCTCTGGGCAACCTCTTCCTGTGCCTCACCACCCAAGGAATTTGTTCCTTGTTTCCAGTCTAAATCTACCCTCTTTCAGTTTAAAACTGTTGCCCCTTTTCTTGTCCCTACAAGCTCTGGTAAAAAAATCTCTTTTCTGTCTTTTTTTATGCACCCCATTTAGATACTGGAAGGCTGCAGTAAGGTCTACCCAGAGCCTTCTCTTCTCCAGGCTGAACAACCGTAACTATCAGCCTTTCTAGGTGTTCCATCCCTCTGATAATTTTCATGGACTTACCCTGGAATTGCTCTAGCAGATCTTTCTTGTACTGGTAGCCACAGAGCTGAATGTAGTACTCCAGCTGAGGTCTCATGAGAATAGAGGGGGAGAATCACCTCCCTCAGCCTGCTGGCCATGCTCCTTGTTATGCAGCTGCAGATACTTGCAGTATCCTTACAGTCTGACTCAATGTAGAAAAAAAACCAGCTGTCATCCTTGCTTCACTTTTGCCTTATAGAAGAATCTGTAACATGACTAAAATACATTAAAATATTTCTTTTTCCAGACTTCACTACTAGAGAGCAGTGCATTTGGGGTGTAATTACCGTCCCTCTGCAGAGGGAAGGCGTAGGGCATGTACACCACTAGGACATACTCCTGAGGGTTAAATTCTGGCTGCGAAGGAGTTGGTAGGAGTTTGTGGATTTCAGTAGGGACAGGACTGCACTCTGATGGCTGACATAAGATACAATTCTTGCACTGGCTTCTCTGCAAAGAACTGCATACAGCCCTTCCTTGCACTTCCTAAATTTTCTTTCGAAAGAGAAAAGGAAGTCAATCAGCTAACCTCTTAGAGCATCATTTCTGAGTCTCCCAGTTTTCCTTTAATGTTTTTCCAGCAAACCAGTATGATTCTAGAAAGGACATCCCTAGAAAGTTAATTTAAATAAATCCATGTGCCATATTTGTACTGGGCATGAGATCATCATAAAGTCATTTAGGAGCAATAGTCAGCTACTCCAGACAAAGAAAGCCTACACAAGTACCCACAGGAGAAGAATGAATATTGTTTCCCTTTCTTAAACTCACCTGTGGACAGACTTCATATAAAACCAAGACATCCTGTGTTTAGGGGCCCATGTATGTTGACCTTGAAGATAGTAATGAAAGTTTTGGAGTTGTGTTTCTCTGACCCAGCAGATGGATCTATGTTTAAGTGGAATTGGCTTTCTGGAGCCAGAGGGCTCTGAGCCCTAGTGAAGGTGCCTACTGAAGGCAGCATAGGCTGAAGGAAACCTCTCCCATAGCAATATTCTTGTTGAGAATAACAATGTATGCAGTTGGTAGACCCAAGGGAACTTATTTCAGTTGGCTCTGTTTTCATTTGGAAATTGCTGTGTTAAAGATGGCAATTAAATTTTTTTTATTTAAATATGAATGTGTTTGAATTTCTGTCAGAATAGTCATGTGACACCCATTATACCTTGTATGTGCTTAGGCAACTTCTCCAACATTTATGCAGTGCTTTGCAAAGACTCATTCTTATGTTTTACTCATTAGAGGTTTGAGTTCTCATACCTGAAGATCCAGAAGCCTGAGTTTTCATCCCCTAGTGGCTTGAACAGTTAGATATTTGTGTGCTAGCCAGAAGTAAAATACAACCAATATTAATGGAGAGTTCAAATTTGGTGGTACTGTGCTGTCCAATGCAGGAATAGGTGGCTATAGCAGGTACTGGTGGATGGAGAAGCAAGTTGTAAGCCTGTAAGCACACGTTATCACTATTGTCCTTCCATTTTATTTGTGTTGGAGACTGCTGGATTGTTGCCTTTTTTACAATAAAGAGTTTGGGGTTCTTTTTATTTATTTAACTATTTCCTTTCAAAAAAAACATTTCAAGTGGTTTTGTGTTGAAGCAGACTAGCCTTAGATTTATATTTAGTGAAAAAATGGTAAACCACCAAACTTTTAATTAAATGTTAGTACGTGGGACTCTTAAGATGCTAGTTCCAGTCCAGCTACAGCCTGTGTCAATGTTCAGCAGTTGTTTTTAGTGATGATGTTTCAGTATCACCTATAAAGTCATGGTCCATCTGGGGAGGTATGGATCTAGATAAATAGGGGTTGATCCTTTAATGCACTGTCTTTGCATTTTCACTTCCTTTCTAAAATGCACAAAATGCAGACTCTTACTAGACTGCAACATTCATTATCAGTTTAAAATGGTTCTGTTTGGTGTTCCATGTTGGTTTCTTCCTTTCCGCCACCCTTACTGTGTTTACCATGGAACTAGTACACACAGACCACAGCCATGAGCAGGATGCTGTTGGATACTTGATTCTGCTCTTCACCAACAAGTCTTTTATTTTGCCCTTTGTGAACCTCAACAGTGCTACCAGCAGCCTTTTGTAATGAAACGTCTCATGGCATTTGCTGAACTTCCAAGGCACTGTTCTACAGTCCAATAAATAAAGAGATTCTTGTCTATAATGATGTGCTGCTTTGTTTGTATTGTTTAATGTTCTTACTAAGTGGTTTAAGTGTTCCGATTCAGTGCTGTGCTGTGTTCAGAAGCAATGCTGTCAGTAATGTCTTTGGGAGGTTCTCTGTATGGAGCCAGTGTGGTGGGCCCGAAAGGAAAATATGTTGCTGTTTCTGTTATGTGTTATCTTCATGATACTGAAATATTTTGTTTTCCAGGCTTTCAAACGGTTTAGGTCTGATGTGGTCAGTTACAGGGATTGTTAAGTCATATCCCTCTTGTACAGTGCCTCGTGCTTTCTATTCACAGTCAGTTATTCTTTGTGTATTGCAGTCATGTTTGCTTTTTCCTCAGAAGCTGTTAAATACCAATACTTTATAAAAATAAATCAGAATGATAATAAAAATACTAAAGTATGATTTTCATACTTTCGTCAAAAGCCAAACTTTGGCATTGATTTTCTTGTTAGGTTTATAAAACAGTGCCTACACAATAAAAAGATTGCTCATAAATACTGTATTTCTATGTCTCTTAGCAGTTACATAGCTCAGCCCTCTACCACCCTTCTGCTAGAAAATTCTCATGAGGAAGTAATGGAAGGAGACAGTAAGTTAAATGACTGAAGGGTCAGTTCAAGTTTTTCTGTTTTCTGATTTGTCATCATTTTGCATAAGCAATGCTTATTTCACCGTGTAGTGCAGTATATGCGTGAATTCAATGTCTTTTTATGCATTTCATTCTGCAGTCTGTTTGAAATAGTATATATTGAAGATTTCTATGCTGTAAGATGAAGTTTTATACTTCTGGTCAACTTCTCTGATTTGTATTTCTGTTTCAAGTTATAGGCAGCATATTTACATGTGTTCACTAACATGACTTATCTGCTAGGTGGCTTTTGAGCTTCTTTTCCATTTTTTCTCTTTAAGTGCACTTAAAGCCACATGCAGTAAGAAAGTGAAGGTGACATTATTGCATAACTACTTGGAAAAGTAATTCCAAGTAATTATTATATACTGTGTTAGTGCTAGGAGTACAGGGCTGGATTGTTTTATGCACATGATGACACCTGTGCAGAAATCGGTTCTGAGGTGGTATTAGCTGTGATAAGAGCATTTAAGCAGTGTCTCAGTACCACTTGTCTTTAAGTGCTTTCTAATTATGTATTTTTAAAAAGAACTGAAACAGTACAAGCAACCACAGGCTGGCTGCAGTTCAGCCGCTGGCTGTTTGCACTGCTGATGGAATTTTTCCCAAAGAGCAATTCATGTACACACACAAACATGAGGTGTGCACAAGATACATAAGCTGGCTTTCTGTAAGTTTTGGTTATTTAAAGTTTTGAAGTTACACAGTTGAATGTTAAATAGAGAGCTAATCTTGCAGAAGTGCATGAGCTTCACATGTAATCATTCCACTGCAGTTCATAACAGCTACAGGAATTTTTCTTTCATTGATTCTGTTTCTCAAACTTAATTAGCACATATGCGTCATCCTTTTTTTCATTTGAAATGGAAATGGCAATATTAAACCCTTCCAAGTGTCACATTTGTGAAGAGGTCCAAAATGTGGATGAGATTTAGTGTAGTACATGCTTTTAGGTAAGTTTTGCAATTTGAATAGATGGTAAAAAATATTTTTGTTCAAGAGCTACATAATTCATTCATCTTAGTCAAGAGGGTATCTTGTGAATTAGTAAGTGTGAGGTCAAAACTGTTTTTCAAAGCTATGCTGAAGTATTTTGAAGCTTTTTTCCTCCCTAAACTGGGTAGAAATTATGCATCCAGGATCTAGAAGAAATCCAAGTTTATACTGTTTCTTAGACCTGTAAAACTCAAGAAGAATCTGCATCATCACCAAGTTCTTTAGCTTTTGTCGGCACTAAAAATTACTGCAGTGGGCACCTTCAGTAGGTGTGCATATTTATTACAAAAGCTGAAAAATTTCACAGTAGACTGGCATGATTTTTGTAGAGGTTTTCTTTGTTTCTGTGATACAGGATTTGTTCTAAGAAAAAGACTGAAACCTGTGCAGATGTTTCGATCATCGGGGATTTTGCCCAGGCTTCTGTAATACTCTCGCATTTGAATGGGGGTAAACAGCAGTTCATTACAGTAGCAAGGTCTGGGGATTTTATTTCTTTTCTTTACTGGCACCATGCCTGTTCTGCAGATTCTAAGTTACCAGAGCAGCAATGCAGCCAGGTGCTGAGATGCTTGGTGGTTTTGCAGCTTAGAGCTCAGTGACTATTTCTGGAGCGTTTCAGTTACACGATGAAGTAATTATATCAGCATTTTGAAGACTGAAGTTCCTTGTGTTCTGCAAGATCCATGACTTGGAAGAGGGCAGAGGCCCTGGGAGCCTTAGAAGGCTGATTTTCCTGGCTCCGTTCTAGCAGATCAGAACAGTTCTGATACTTTACACAGCCCAATTTCACTGCACGTAGAGGAACCAGTTTTTCAAAAAGCAGTAGACCGGCCATCTGCCTTCTAAATACTATGATATTAAAATAGCGTAATTACCCAATGAGCTAACTGTTGGCATTTTTCTTCTTTTTCAATATGAAGTTTTTGAGGTGCCATGCTTATGCCAAGAGGTACTTAATGCATGCCATCTTTTTCATTTCTAGTCATTAAATAATGATAATGCAATAGAACAAACTTGCTGTGTCCTGTTGCTTCCTGTATTTGCATTTTGCATTTGACTTAAGGAGCCACCCTGTATCATCAGTTTCACTGGCTTTTCATAATTCATTTCACTTTGGCACTTACATGTTCTTGCAGTTTACTTCAGGTGTTACTCTAGTCCACATTATCATAGTGTCTGGGACCTTGTGTAGTTGCTTTGGGGTTCCATCTCTAGTGGGGAATTTTTGAACTGCCCAAAACATTTTCTTGATCTTTGGAAAACATTAAAACACTTACATTCACATGTGATTTCTTCTTCTATGCAGAAGATCTGTATACCACCAAAATTCCACTCACCTCCTCACGTAAGCACTAAATTTAGAATATTATTCAGATCTCTTTTGTAGGACTGTCTGCATGGCTGAATTTCATTAATTACACTTTCATGAATACATTCTTTCTATTCAGGTCTAACATTTCTTCAAATCTTACCATAATACAAAGCAGCATTATAATATAGAAAGATACCTTTATGTACAAATACAAGCACTGTAATTTTCTTCCAGGTGTTTTCTGTGTTCTCACACAGCACAGGAAGAAATGCTTCTAGTGATGTTCAACAGTACAGTCACTATAAATAAGCTCTCTTTTCAATGTCATCACCACCATACTGCGTGGCCGTCACATGGTGGATGGTGCTCATGACTGAGCAAACATTCCTCTATAGGAGCAGCCTCAGGGACTTCACTTAGATGTTTGTGCACCTTCTGCGTAACAGTTGCTATTTCTGGAATAACTGTCTCCAAAAGACTTCAACGTATCAACCAAGTAGGAGTAGGTATCTTTCTCTCCTGAATAACCTGGGCAGGCGTTACAAGTCTTTAAGCCTCAGATTGCTGGTAAGTGAACATTAGCATACCAGCTAATTTTAGAAGAGCCAATGCTCATTGCATACAGGGAATATAATTCTGTAAATTTATATATACACTAGGTGAGCACATTATTAATTTATTGCTTCTGCAGATCCAAAATATATGCAGATCAAGCAACAGTCCTGCAAGGAAAAAAGACCCAAATTGTAATAACGGGACACCTGCTACTGCAGTTACCCTTGTGGGTGACCCATTACTTATCAATCTTTGAAACTGGTTATCTCCATCTCACCTATTATGACTAATCATTGTATAGGCCAGTAAAACTTACTAGCAGCAGTGGTTTCCTGTCTCATCTCTTTAGGGACTTTCTTTTCAAGATTTTTTTCTTAAACAGGACAAGTGGTTTCAGAGAGTGAGCAAAAAAGGCTATACCTTACCTTGTTGATCATGGAGAAATTTGTACCTTAGGAAGACTTCATGGGCATGGAACCTATATTCAGATTTGGAAAGAATATTCCCTAAGAAAGGTAAAGGTATTGTCTTTTTGTTTTGATAAAAGTAATAATAATTAGTTTGCTAAGTTAAGACTTGGTTTGATGAATATTTTTTTTTTCTTATTCATATGAGTAAACTCAGTGAGTTAAATAGGACTGTATGACTACAGCTGATACACAAAAGTAATTTCAGGAATCCATCCTCATGCTGTACTAATTTCTAACCTTTAAATACTCTTTAAATAGAGTAGTTGAAGTAAACCAGTTAAATTAAGGGAGTTTTTTCCTTTGGCTGTATATTAATTTGGGTATTAGCCAGCATTTCGTAAAGTCACATTCAAAGTAGAGAGTTACGTATTCCTTGTGGATTGTGTGACTGAGATGGAAAATCTGTGTACTGTTCAGGTAATGTTATACTGTCTTAGACTACATTTTCAACCTCAGTAACACGAGTGCTTTTTGTTCTTTTTTCCAGAGAGAAGAGGATCCAGGACATTTTTTGTTTTCTATTTAATAATTGCTGGAAAAGTACTAAATAAATTATTTCTGTTTCTCAAAATGAACAGTTTGCTGCCTGCTTTCTTGTGCAGTTCTTTTAGTGCCCAGGATGTATGTCTGATTGCTTACACATATGTGACACAATGTAAGGAAAGCAGTATGATAAGGACTACCTTTGCCAAATACTGGCATTTATTGCTGAGTATGGAAAGTTTTTCAGATATCTTCGCTGTTAGAAACTTGTTTTCTGGCATCTGATGGGTAAGGAGATTCAGAGATTCTATATAAATGCTGAATTTCTTCTTGGAGTCAAGTGGAGAGGACTGTACAAGCAGTGCATCAGAGAACTTGAAAGGAATACAGGCAGATTGGGCACCAGCATGAGGATAATTTAGCCAGCCATCCTCTTCAAGAGAGCAGAAAGCCAGTTGCTGGGAAGCACTAGGCCCAGGGAGAGTCTGTAGTGTATTTAACTCTATAAGTATACTGTTAAGTATACTTACCTGATGCTTAACTCAGGTCTCCTGCATGCGGGTTTAAGCACTTGTCTAGGAGCTGGGAGATCCAGCCTGTTCGGTAGCACCTAAATACCACGGCTGCTGCCTGTACCCAATGTAGGGCCAAGGTGGTCACGTTGAATGTTTACTTCTAGATCCTTGAAGAATTTTTTGCACAAGAGGCATGCTTACCTTTGTCTTGGTATAGCAAGTATAAGGATTTTCATCTTTTTTAAATTTGTGAGTTGTATTTTCTGAAAACTGGGTTCTTTTGTCTGTCTGCTGTTAGAAAATTGTGCTGTTCCTTCTGCATTTCTGAATTATTGCACTAAAACGCTGAAATCATGTAGTTCAGTTGGACAATTAATGAGGTGTGATTTCTTTTTCCAGAGTAAACTGTAAAAGCTGAAGGTACAGCAGATGTACACAGGTTTTTATTATGGTTTATATTTTGCTTTGGGTGGATATACTTCATTTCCTTAGGAATACAGTAGGTGTGAAATTCATTTGCCTTTTTACATAGGGGCATATACTGTTTCTTACTAATATTTTCCTCTCTTGCTTTTTAATGTCTACCCAAAGCATTGTAAATGTGTTGTCCATATTTGTTATAATAACTTTTGCTCATAATAATATTTTAGAAGCTTGACGTTTTCCCCCTACAGCATCAGTTCTTCAGTGAGAGGTGGACATGCCAAATCTTATGCACTGTGAATAATCCCATTGGCTTCAAGGGAACAGCCCAATGCATGAAGTCACTTAAGTGCATTAGAAGCAGGTCTAATTCTTTACAGTGTTGAATGCTAAGAGATTGGCATTGTTATCTTTAGTTTGAAGGGGCAAGTGAATGTTTATGCTAGATGCTGTTCACTCACTTACCCAAGAAGACTGGTAAAGGTAATGCAGAGTGATACAGGTCTACCAGCTTCACCATATCTTCTTGAAAGTATCATTTCTGCATACGGTACACCAGCTCACAATTTTTGTATTTTTTTATTAGTAGATACTCACAAACACATGCTCGTGCACGCACTGTTTCCTAGGTGACCATGTTGTTGATAATCTCTTCCTTTGATTGAGACACAATACTGTGGCTTGAGCTCTAGCCACTTGAATTGCAATGACAGCCTTCCAGCCATATTTTGCCTAATGTGTTCCTAGTGCAACTGGCCATTGCATTCGTTCTTGGAAAATGGCCATTTCTCAAAAGAGAAAAGAGTAACTCCTGCATGAATAAACGTTCTTGCTGGACATGACCTAAAAAAAAAAAAGCAAGTTTGCCTTGGGGATAATCAAACATCGCAGTACATTGCACAGTTGGCTCATGTAGTCTTTGGAGGTTTTTGACAGACAAAGGTCTAATCAGGCTGGTCTGAACTGAGTCTTGACCCTGCTTTGGGTGAGACATGAGACTCTGTAATTTCTGAGGTTCATTCTATTATTTCCATGATTCTGCATTGGGATATAACTTCAGGGGATGGTCTAGAACAACAGTTATCAGATTTTTTGCATTGGTAACACTATTCCTAGATTTGAGGTTTATTTTTGCTGGGGAAAGTTTTACAGAGGTTCTGACCCCAAATCTCAGCACCCCAGCTGCTTGCTTAATGAATTTCAGAACTTACAGGATTGTCTCTTATGTGAAATTATGCAGGATTTATTTAGCTAACATATAAGGACCACAAAGCTAGTGAAGGGTTTAGAGAGGAGGTCATATGAGGAGTAGCAAAGGTCATTTGGTCTGTTCAGCCTGAAGAAGAGGAGACTGAGGGGACACCTCATCCCAGTTTACTGCTTCTTCACAAGGGAGCAGCTACTGATCTGGTGACCCATGATAGGTCTTGAGGGAATGGCAGGAAGATGTGCCAGAGTAGGTTTAGAGTGAACATTAGGAATAGGTTCTTCACACAGAGGGTGGTGGAGCACTGGAACAGGCTCCCCAGGGTAGCAGTCATGGCACCAAGCCTGACAATATTCGAGAAGCATTTGGACAATGCCCTCAGACACATGGTGTAAATTTTGGGGTTGTCCTGTGCAGGGACACGAGGTGGACTTGATTGTCCTTGTTGGGTTTCTTCCAACTCAGGTCATTCTGTGATTTCATGCCTAGCACTTGCAGCACGGTGTTTAAACGGTGTTTGAACCAGGACCTCTCAAAGAGGGCAGTTGCATGTATGTTGAAGTGTATGGAGGCTGGGAGTCACTGAAAGAAGGTGGCTGACCTTGGATTGGGAACAGTAGGAGTGGGAGCCTGTGCCTGCAGGAAGCCCACAAGCATTTCTTGGAGCTTTACTAACAGGCAGCAGACTTGGTAGCTCCTAACTTCTATGGTTTAGCTTTACCACTCCTTTCCATACAATTTAGATTCTTAATAAACAGTTCTTTGAGCACAGCCCCTTCTTTCATCTCTCCCCCTACCTTGGCTATCTTCTCACAACGATGCACTCTCTTTCATTCCCCTGAAGTATGCCCTGTGTAACACAATACTTCTGCAAGTCATTTTTCTCCATTTCAGTAGTACTTAAGCTGATAGAATGAGATGGTACAGAGTGGAGCTTATGGAAAAATATAGCTGTGAAGGGATTTTAATTTTTCAAGTGGTGTAACACAATCAAATATATTGCACAAAAAAAAATGTAATTTTGCATTGATTATTTCATCTTCTTTGCATGTCCAAAAACTATAGTGAGTTGTCTCTCATACCTTATCTGCTAGACTAGTTTTGTGGACTTCTAGAAGCTACTATTGTACACAGTGAGCAGAATAACTATGCATCTTTATGCTCTGGTTGGTTTAAGTATAATATACTTCATAATATAGTTACATCAAGAACTTTTTTTCTGATGTAGTAGTTGTTTCTGCACAGCATTTGCTCAGGGTTACTTGATCTCTTAAACATTGTTCAAAAGGAGCATTTCCTGGGAATGTAGGGAAGTATTACCGAAGACAGGATTTGTTCTTAGGTATTACTAGTGATTTTTTTCTGAAACTATTGAGCTTCATATTCTAGCATATAGTTAACAGATTCATGCAGGTGTACCTAAGGGCAGACCTTCAGACTTTGAACTTATTGAGTTTTTACTCTGAGCATCAGAATTTAAAGCCTTGCAGTAGGTCCAACACATGTAATACACAGAAGTTGAGTTTAGTGTTCCAGCCACTAATAACGATGGCAGGTTATTTATCTTACTATTTTTTGCCTTTGATATAGATGCACATGTGTACAAATCACAGATATACGCGCACTGTGAGACACCTTTTCATTATTGCTTGGAACTGGCAAAAGATTATTTTGGACATGATGACCTTGCTCCTTAGCAGTTTTTGTAGGAGTTTCTGTCTCCCAGGCTCACAAGAATGTAGCTGTTAAGGAAAGTGAATGGATAGTTTATGTTTATGGGCTTAAGCCTAGACAACATTGAGAAGACAACCAATCGATTCAATCATAATAATGTCCCTTAAACTTTTGAAAAAAATTTCCTGACAGCATTGGCAGGTTCTACTGAGCTTAGGAACACTCAATTCAAAATATTTCTGCTTATGAGAAATACACCATGCTGCTCTGTCTGTTTTTTTCCCCATGAGAACATTTTCACACAGGAATCTACTTTGTCTCCTGGGAAATCATGCAGTAAATCTTTGATAGTAGTTTTAGGTTTTTTTATATGCATCCCTTCACGGGTAGGGGTGGGAGGGTGTGTAATTACCAAATACAAGAGAGTCAGCATTTTTTGTGTAACACATAGCTGTAAATACAAAAAAAAAAAGTAACCTAAATAGGAAGCTGTGTAACATTAGAGTGCTTTAAGCTCTCCTCTGAGGTTGAAGTTAGATGTTTTTAAAATAGTCTTCAAATGTGGTTTTAAAGAATTTGCAGGGCTTACTCACTTTACATGCTGTCTTTATTCTGACAACTCAGTTTGAATTGATTGTATTTTTAGAAAAGAATCCTCACTGAATCATTTTTTATAAGTCCCAGGTTTTGTGCAGTCCTTGGCATGTAGATCTTTGTAGGTCACAGGTGAGGTTTACATATCAACATTTAATCAAAGAAATGCTTTTGATTTGCTTGCATATGAGAAGTAGTTGGTCAAGTAAGGAGTCCTCTGTTAAGCCAAAAGGACTACGGGGTTTGCCTACCTATTGATTTTTAATATTTTATTTATTGTTGTCAAACAATGTAATATTTTATTATTCCTCTTCATTATTTGTATTACTAAGAAAACAGTACCACCACTGTCTTCCAGTGAGCTGTTCTCGATCTGAATAGTAGACTGCGTTCAGAACTGGAGCAAGCTTGCATGAACATGCCTTCTTCCTGTGGGTCTCATTTCAGGAAGTTTTTTAAAGGTACACAAGGACACTATAGAATATATTCCCTTTGTTATACCTGCCAAAAAAAGAAAATGTAGTCTTCCTCTTTGAAGAGGGTGATTTGGTAATGGTCATTGTTCTTTGAGCAGTTACTACTATTCTAACATAGGTTTCTATATTCTATATCCTGCATTCTGTACAAGATTTTCTATCTTAGTTTCATGTATTGCTAGAAAAAAAAAGTAATTGTGTAAGATCATAACTTATCTGCTGGGTCAGAACTGAAATTCTTTTAGCCCAGTAGCCTCTCTCTGATGATGGCAAAAAGCAAATACTTAGGAAGGAGTGTTAAAATAGACAAGTGTATGGTGTTACTTTCTTTGATAAACCCTTCCATTCACCTGTGACTTAAACAGGCTCTGAGAGAAAAATTGCATCACTGTGTATTTAAAAATCCATGCTATACTTTTTCTTCCATTACTTTGATTGCTTTCTTGATCCACATTGTTTGTTCTTTCATAATGCTGTATGAGTTCTACCATTTGGCGATGTTACAGTTTCAAATGTAGAATTAGATTTTCAGAGTGATAAATAGAGTTAATAGATTGTGTTCTGGTCAGTCACACTATAATTCAAGAGTGTGAGCTAGGAGGGACACAGTTGACTAAGTGTTTGTATATCTCAGTTTCCATGATTTTCTACCATATCCAATTAGTAGAATTTGTTAATAAGGATCAAAAATTTTGCCTTCAGCTATATCTTAACATTTTTGTATTTAGTAGTATACTTAGCCGGGATGAACCTTCAATTTCATCTAAATGAGCCTTTCAGCCTTTGCATATAACATCCTCAGCTACTGTATAGTGGATATCAGATCTTCTAGCTTTACAGAGGCCACAGTTGCTTAGGATTTTGTTCTCAGAAAGGTAATTAAGCCCAAATACATGCGGGGTTTGTGACATTTCTAGCTCAAGTTAATTCTAAAACTTCAGGTAAATAGTTTTGCCTGGAGGCTTCTGAAGATGTGTGCAAGGCTGAGCTGTCTAATAGACATGGAGGGCTTAATTGTCATGTAAAGATACAGTAAAATAAAATTGATGTAATTTGAAATGTTTATTTTCCAGAGCTCCTTTTGTAGGTTAAATGCACAGCAGTGACTTTTCTCTCTGTTATACAGAGGAGCCAATATACTGTTACACACCACACAACTTCACCCGCGATCAAGCCTTGTATGCCAGAGGATATTGTTGGACAGAATTAAAAGATGCCTTGCCAGGAGTTGATGCCAGCCATTGGCCCTCCTTGTTTGAGCATAAGTTCCTACCTTATGCATTGCTGGCTTTTGCTGGGATAATGTACATTCCAGCTCTGGGCTGGGAATTTCTGGCCTCCACCCGACTGACTTCAGAGCTTAATTTTTTGCTTCAGGAGATCGATAACTGCTACCACCGTGCAGCTGAAGGGCGGGCACCAAAAATCGAGAAACAGATTCAGTCCAAAGGCCCAGGGATCACTGAAAGAGAAAAGAGAGAGATCATTGAGAATGCAGAGAAGGAAAAAAGTCCTGAACAAAACTTGTTTGAGAAATACCTGGAAAGAAGAGGACGAAGTAACTTTTTGGCCAAGCTTTATCTTGCGAGACATTTGTTCATCATCTTCTTAAGCATCATACCAATTACATACTTATCCACCTACTATGCTACACAGAAGCAAAATGAATTCACATGTGCATTAGGAGAGCCTCCAGACAAAACGAGCAGCTCCAAATTGCACATCAGAGTGAACTGTAAACTGCCATCTGTTCAGCTCCAGCGAATTATTGCTGGTGTCGATATCGTTCTCCTCTGCTTTATGAACTTGATAATCCTCATCAACTTAATTCACCTCTTCATATTTCGCAAGTCCAACTTCATATTTGATAAACTGAACAAAGTTGGAATAAAGACCAAGAAACAGTGGCAGAAATCCCAGTTTTGTGATATCAATATTTTGGCCATGTTTTGTAATGAAAATCGAGACCACATAAAATCATTGAATCGTCTGGATTTTATTACAAATGAAAGCGATCTCATGTATGACAATGTGGTACGCCAGCTGCTTGCAGCGTTGGCCCAGTCCAATCATGATGCCACTCCAACCATGCGTGATTCAGGTATCCAGACGATAGACCCAAGTGTTGATCCAGCAGACATTGATGCTAATGAGCAGCTCGTCATTAAGAGACCAAGGAAAAAGATTAAATGGATCCCAACTACCAATCCCCTTCCTCAACCATTCAAAGAACAGTTAGCCATTATGAAGGTTGAAAACCATAAGCCTGAAAAACCAAAGCCTGTGCGGAGAAAAACAGCAACAGACAGCCTTATAGCTCCTTTGTTAGAGTCCACTGCAAAAACCTCACAGCAATCATCTGCGCATAAAACCGAGCCAAACACCATCCCAAGCACAAGCAATGAAAAGAAACACACACGACACTTTTCCTTGGATGTCCATCCATATATACTTAGTAGCAAAAAATCCAAGCCAGAGATTCAAGCCATCCCCTCGATGCCTACATCTAAAAGCCAAGAGGGTGGATTTTTAAACCAGGATGAGAATGTCGTAGTACATGTTACCTCCTCTCTCAAAGGTACAGTATGCAGTAATTCATATACCTCCTCCACAGACCATAACTTGATTAGTGGTCTTCAGGAACTCTAAGCTTATTTGAACTGTTTGACCTACCTTTCTAGATTTTAGGATAGCTAATAATATTAGGGCTTGCAAGTCTCAGAAATAGGGGTTCTCTGTCTTTAACAGCTATGTGGAGGATAAGGATTATTACAGGTAGGGATGTACAGGACAGCCTGCAGACTGTTGGTGCAGGTAATTTTTCAAACATAAAACAGTTTTTTGCAGTTACAAATGTGACCTTGCCAAGGAAATGGGGAGGATTTGGTCTCCGTGATACCACTTCCTGCTTAACCAGCACCTGGCACATGTCAGATCTGCCTTATTTTCAAGTTATATGGAAACCACCATGGTAGATGACCAGTATTCTGACCAGTAATAACCACTTAGGAGTGTATGAGAAACTGTGCTAATGGCAGTTAAAGCTGCCCGGAGGAGTAAATCTCTTTAACTACCAATTCCTAGGAGCTGGCATGTGTTTGTCACCTAGGAAATCACAACTGAGATCATTTATATTGTTCTTCATGAAAAGGACAATTTTAATTGCTTATGTGGACCAGAAGATGGTCTGAAGTATGGGTGCTGGTCAGGGAATTCTGCCATTCCCTTCCTGCGTGGCCTTGCAGGAGATGTTCTTTCTGTGCCTCAGCCCCCTGTGTGTGTGTCTCGGAAATCCTGTCCATTTCTTACTTCAAAGGAGTATTTCAAATAACTGTTAGGTTCTAGAGTGATGGGGAAAGCCATGTGAGCACCAAGAAAAGTGATAGATCAGTAGGTAAACTGATAGGTAGATATCCTCTTGTTTATTTTTGTAAGCTACTGACATGAGAAAGAAGCACTATGCAGTTGAAGTTATAGAAAGATTTGTACATACTTAAAGCAATGGCTCTCATCTCATTACAAGCTAAGACCTCCCTCTGGGCTTCGACAGACTGACAGCTACCGTCACCCCACTGCCCAGCAAAGAAGTGATTTGAGGTATAGAAGTTTCTGTCACTTCCAAATCCTTGTGCCCCTTAGAGCCCTCCAACTCCCCAATGTGCATGTGAGCTATTCTGTAGCATTCCTTATCCAGTCACCTGCTCCGATTTCAACTCCTCAAAACTACTCGGGTATTCTGGGCTCAATTACTTTCATCTAAATTAGTGCTTGAATATTTTAAGGGAAAAAAAATAATTAGTTTTGGGGCTCTGTTACTCCCCATTCCCATTAAAAAAATTCAGCTTTGCTTTTGAGTTAGGCCTTCATTGCAGACCATCAGGTAAGGCAGACTTAAAATTTCTGGAAAGAGACATCAGTTAATGTCAAATTGCTGAGTTCTTTCTAAAGACTAGTGGCTTACAATGTGTAACCACTATTTTTTCCCATTGAAGATATCAGTGCTTTTTGTATTCCATCCTGTGGATTTCAACATTCATTATGTTTGTCAAAACATGAAATCGTAACATCTCTAGAACACCTGCCAGACTGTAGAGGAGAATAAAAGTTACTTTTTGGTTGGGTTTTGTTCATTTTACAAAAATACCATTCACTTAAGGAAGCATGAGCATGCATATAAAAGAGCAAACCCATTTGTTCTTTGCCCTGTTTCCCTGAGTTTACAATCCTGTTGTTTTGAAACAGTCCCACTGAAATCAGTGGCAAAACTGCCAATGAGTTCTATTGGTTCAGGACACTCCTCTCTGATGGACTGGAAGGGTGAAAGACTACCTGTCTTTTAATTGGCTATTTTGTTTTCTTCTAGACACCCCTCATCCTGCAAAAGAGATCCTATACTCCTCTGAGACATGCAGAACTGTGCCTGCTGCCGGGGCTTTCGTCACGTGTAACCACAACCATATAGCCACAACCACGGCTGCAACAAGTGTGGCTTTGAACCAAGTCAAGCCAGAGCCAACACCTGCACTGAACTGCAACCCAGCCCACCCCTTGCTGCACATCAACACGCTGTACGAGGATCATGAGGAGGAAGTTTCAAACATAATGGACAACGGTATTCACTCACCGACTGACGCCGGGGAAATTCTCTCCATCCCTACCCCGAAGCAGATAAGGTTGGCAACATTTGATGAACCAATGGCAATCGTGAGCTCGGTGGAGTACTGAAGATCCTGGGCTGCACGGCTGCGCCTTCGTGGCTGGGCCCAAGACACTGCAGTGTGGAACATGATCCCTCCAATGATGCAAGTCACTGCATGAGCATGGAGAGTTTTCACACAGGCTATAGCTTTTGGTAATAACACCAAGTGTTTTTTCAGGATCACATCATGAGCACAGTCAGTTATTTTCAAAATAGAATAAAGAAAGTCTGGTGGAAATAAACCTTTTAACACCAAGACAACCATTAGCTCTAGCTCCAAAAAATAGCTTCCTGATTTAAAGAGGGATTAGCACAATTTATGAACTTTTGAGAGTCTGATGGCATAACACAGTAATTTTAGTGAGTGTTTAAATCCTTTGAATTCAGAATCACTGATTGAAGTTAAAACAACATGGATGTGAGGTATACTTTTTTAATGGCAGCGGTTAAATAAGAGTTTTTTTCTAAGCAAAGAGGATTTTTTTTTTCAATTCAGGATTATGAAAAAGCTATATGCAAGCAAAATTTTTGTTTGTTTGTTTCTTTAGCTCACTAATGTTGGGCTTGCTGGAGTCTTAGCTGAAAGGGCCTCACTACCACCAGCATATAAGTGCAAAAAGATTGATGTATTCAATCTCTTGCACTTATAAATGAAAATACCTGAGGTGTGCCCCGCCCTTTAACAAGCTTCTATGTTTGATGGAAGATGATGAAATGAAGAGTTTATTTTTTTAAATATATTTTACCATGGGAAAAATTACTTTAATAACTTTTCAACCAGGTGTTTCTTTTAACAAAACATTTAGAAGAGAGTCATTGTAGCTGCTTATTTTTTCATAATGTATTTATGAACCAGGTTAGAAACTTTCATGGGTGCTTCACTGATAGGAAAATCTTAAAAAGGTCATTATAAAATATCTCTACAAAATATGAAACCAGCAAAACTGTTTCCAAATAACACATAGTTAAAGAAGTCTATGGATTTAGGTCTGCAGGCTTGGCTAGTCCTAGATTCAGCAAACACTTGAGGCCATGGAGGGCGCTGAAATGACTCATATGTCTAAAGCTAAGCACACACTGAAATAGCTTTGCTGGATCTGGGCTCTCGAGCAGGCAGACAATAATCCTGCAGTACGTGCTGTCACTCCAATTCAATATTTACCTTCCTTGGCTCAAAGCACATCTTCACGCCCATCTTCCTATAACTACGATATGTGTGATTTAATAGAAAACTCTAGTATAACTAAAACATCTATTAAAAGTGTATCATGCAATAACCATTCTCAGCAAAATTATAGTGAAACAAAAAGTGACTGTGTTAAAATAATATTCCTAGCTGCATTAAGAATTATGGACTATGTGTGTTTGCTTCAAAATTATGTGTAATGATAGAAAAAATATGCAGCACAAATATGGGACTGAAATCTTGAATTTATTTTTAATTTATTACCTCAGACATGGATATATGATACCAATATTTAACGAAAATAGCACTGAAAATAAATATCTATTATTCTGAATAGTTTAATGCGTACTGCTTCCTAGCTTAGTTACGTAGAATGGGATTTTATTATAAGCAGTAGGTGGGACGTGTAAAGCCACCATTCCCTCCTACATTACTTGAGTTACGCCCAAAGATTTTTGGCCTGAACAGTCAAATACCAAAAAGGTGGCAAAGCCATGGGGCACGTGCTGCAGACATGGGAGGGGATGCTGGGGCAGCTCAAGGACCCGGCTGTTACACCCCGAGGTCTTGGCATGGCGCATGGCAGCGTGGAGTTGATGGGGGACTTAGGGCTTGATCAAGGGCAACTGAGAGATGCTGGCTGCAAAGGCTCCTCCTGGCTTGTCTCCTTCCAGCCTTGGGGCTGTCCTCACTCCCTGCAGCCCACGCTCCAGAAGAGCCGGCTGTGTGAGGCAGCCGCAGGATAAGCAGGGATTTGAGTAGTTTGTACACTGCCTGTGGCTCCAGGACCGTAGGCTGATCACCCCTCTTCTGGTCCACTCAAACACGAGTTGCGGGATGTTCAGCACCACTGCCTGCGTGACTGATAAACTAGTGTGGCTTTTAAGTTACAAATCTGCACCTGTGTAGTCAGGGCCTCGCTCTGCCCCAGGTACAGAAGGAAGCTTGCCAGTGAGGCAGCCTAGGAGGGGAGCATCACCCTGGCCTGATGGGTATACGCCATCCATTCAGATTGCTCTGAAAGCAATGGCACATCGAGACTCTGGAGGTGAGCAAAATGCCCCACTACATCCTGTTCACTGGGTAATCCAACACTGTGGTTAGAATTAATTTGGGGGGCAAATTAAAACCATTATAGTTAAGTACTTCTCAAACACTGATAAATAATTAGAAAAATAAGTAGAAATTGTCTTTAGAAGAATAATTGGAAATTGTCTTAAGAAAAACAGGATCCTGTTAATGACAGCAGAGAGAAAGAATAGGACACTGAGGCCAGATCTAAAGAGATGCAAATCCCTTATGCCACTGTACTTTCAACTGCCAGAAGGCAGCATAGTGAATTTCTTACTGGTTGCAGCAGCGCATCTGGCAAAGTTATAAGTGCATGAGGAAATCTTTGGGGTTTTCTGTTCACTCTTCACTTAGTATCACACATGAAGCAAAATATCCGCCACGCTGGCCCGAGGCTAGTGATACCCCAATATATGTATATGGGTATCAGGCAAACCAGATCATGTCTGAAAAACTAAGGGTCAGAACTTTGTGTAGTACGTTGAAAATAGCAACATTCAATAACTAGAGGTATTTTCATTATGCATAAAATGCAAGGCTGGGTTCTCAGGCAGGTACACGTACTGACCTAATGAGGGTGGTGTTTCCTAGAAAGGGTGGCCCACTAAGGTGCATGTGTCCCCTATTCATTCAAGAGCAAAACTCAGGTCTGTGTGGATTCACTGTCATTCTATGTGATGCTGCTGTTTTCTACTGATTTAGGATCTGCTGGTGCCCTTGTAGAAAGCAGTATCAGGCTTGACTGGGCCAGCTTAAGGAAAGAAAAGTGTATGGACAACCTTGAGACAACCTGGACTGCTGAACAGTCACTTTACTGATCTTCACCTGTTGCATTGCAAGACTGTTGTACCATCCCCTTTTCACAAGCCAGAGGCTGCAGATATGAGACCTCATCTGGACTATGATGTCCAGTTCTGGAATATTCAATATAGGAAGGATATGGAACTGATGGAACAGGTCCTGAGGAGGGCTACAAATATAGTCAGAGGGCAGGAGTACCTCCCATATGAAGAGAGGCTGAGAAAGGTGGGGTTTTTCATCCTGGAGAAGAGACGGCTCAGAGGAGACCTTATAACGAACTTCCAGTACCTGATGGGGCTACAAAAAAGCTGGGGAGGGACTGTTTACAAAGGCTTGATAGGACTAGGGGCAATGGGTATAAACTGGAGAGAGGCAGATTTAGGCTAGATATAAGGAAGAATTTCTTCATGATGAGAGTGGTGAGGCACTGGCACAGGTTGCCCAGGGAAGCTGTGGCTGCCCCATCCCTGGAGGTGTTCAAGGCCAGATTGGATGGGACCTTGAGCAGCCTGACCAAGTGAGAAGTGTCCCAACCACCATGGCAGGTGGGTTGGAACTGCATGATGTTTAAGGTCCCTTCCAACCCAAACTATTCTATGACTCTATGATGTTGGGCACCCAGCTGTGAGTGTTAACACACCAACTACTTGCTAAGGGCAAGATGGTGGCCCAGACATGGTATTTCACTGACCAAGCAAGTAGGTAGAGGCTACAGCTTAGTCTTGGTTGGTGTGGAGGTAGATGGATAAAGCTGAGGAAGGCAAATAGCAAACACTGCCTCTCTGAACCAAAAGGAAAATGTTAGTGCCCTTCTCACTCAGAGGAATTTACATAAACCGAATGACCAAAGATGAGAAACATAAGACAAAGCCTCGTTAGTTAAATGTGTCTTTAGTCTGACTCACATTAGCACCTCCTTCTGCCCAGTCTTTGCCTAATGGTTTCAGCTTGACAGATCAGATGACTCACATTCTCCAAGGCTGCTTTCCCATCTATTTCTCCAGGAAAAGACCACATGTTGAGAGCACAGGAACCTCTTTCTTCAGGGTACTTATTTAGAGTATGTTTGATAACCGAATAGGAAAGACAAGTGTGTCAGAAGCATCTTTTAAGCTATATTTGGGCTGTCCAAGCCCAGCCATTTCTGTCTCACAGCCAGCTAGACAATTGCTTCTGCTGGGAGATTTTTAGGGCAATAATGCTTTTTAGTATTGATGTTACTAAAGTTTAGCTGTAATAAGTACGTGTACACGTGTATAGACATACACACACAGATTTATATCTATCAACTGTATACCTACAAATTCTGGATATACATGTAAATACCTGTCTGTCTCATGGAAATGTTCAATTCTACTTTACCTTGTCAGTATATTATACTTAGTAATTTTTTTCTCTTCATTTCCCCTTATCATTTGTTAGGCCCAGCCCAGCAACACATTATGGATCTCTCTGACTCCACTTGGATTTTCTGCCTCTGGCCATGCTGGTGAGGATGGTCTGCTCCCTGCAGAGCTAGATGTGCTGTGTAATTCGTATATTGATATTGGCAGTGAGTCAGGCCCTGATCTCGGGAGCCCTTTTCTTCATGTTGCTTCTTATGACTCCCTGGCACCAAAACACAGGACAGAATTTATTTCTGTACCGGGGATGTGGGTGGTATAGCTGACAGCTATTTTGCATATCCTTTGTATATCCAGAGCTGGCTTCCAAAGCCAGTATTGGACCCTGAGGCAAGCAAAGCAGAATTGAAGTTCCTCTCGCTTGTCTGTGGCTACCAGCCACCAGGTTATTTGCCAGTTAAAACAGGGACAGTGCTCACAGGCTCTATGTCTGTAAGAGACAGGTGCTGCTCTGAGGGTATTTCTATTCCAGCTTTAAGAAAACTTGTCACTGCCCTTTCAGGCTTCCATCAAAAGGAACACTAATGAAAACCTAAGTCTGAGAGCATGAGCCCAGACTCCTAAAGCCACTTGTTATCCAGAAAGTTGAACTCGTTACCCAGAATGCAAATGGCCCATCTTACAAGTCAAGTTGAGACACTGATGTTTATTACAGAGTTGATCAAGTCTGGGTGCAAGATGGGTTTCCACAGATCTTAGCACACCTGACACGAGCCGCTGCACTCGATACGTTACAAAAGTCAGTGGTGATTGTATCACACGGGTTATCGACTGTGCTTGTTCAGTGAGTAGGGGGCCTGCTTCTGCAGGTAGGTTTCTTACATTTCTTTGCCAAATGGGCAATCTTGATGACAAGGCCTGATTTAATACGTCCTTCTTCAACAGATTATGAGTGCTTTGATCTTTTACTTAGTACAAATTCTGCTATCTCACTTAATGTTAACAAACATTAGTCTGTTCTTTTGATTGCTTATCAAGATGTTTAGAACAGTGCACTCTCTTTGCGACACACTGATTCAGTGTAAACCGAAAGCCTTAGAAACACTTGACTCACGCAGGGGAAAAATCTTCCTTTCATGTAACAGAAGAGTATTAATAGGAACAGTAAAAACAAGTGAAGAACCCAGCTTTAAGCTTTCAGTCAAAAGATTCAAGAGTTTCTAGAAGTGGTCATCATCAGTTGTCCCCATCTTATGGATGTAGACACTGAAGCACAGGAAAGTGAAACATTTATCCCAAAGCTGGGTCTAAGCTATCTAAACTAAAGCTAAGACAAGCTAAGATAAGCTAAACTAAAGCTAAGTGCCACAGGTGTGGCACTACCCTACCTGCATGCATAAGCAAGTGAGGATGGATTTGGGTGCTGCGGGAAAGCTCTCTGAATTCTTCTCCTAGCAGAAGAATTTTTTTATTCTACCAGAAATATTATGGAATATTGATCAAGGAATGTTTTGCTTTAAAGAAACAATGGCTTTTCCTATTGTAATAATTCTGCTAAAATATAAAGCATGGATCACTCTGGTAATTTTAATCAGGACGATTATTTTTTAGGCATCCTCCGATGTTTTCTGGTTTTTAATGAGGAACATTCCACTTTGTCTGTAAACAGACTGTAGCTAATGGGAAAACATTCTGTGAACATTATTTATAAGCAATAAATTTTCAGCTTTTGCTATTCTCTGAGCAGTTTTAAAGCATTTCTTAGCAGTTTTGCAACATTATACAAAGAGAAAAATTTATGAGTGACTCTGCCACATTAATGAGGACTGCAGGGCTCTGCAGGTTACACTCAAGGAAATGCTGGCCTGCCAATCCTGTTGTCCTCAGTGATTATCGATGCTTCTGACTTAATGCTTTACTGACTTGCTGTTTGTTCACAGAATGAATTTGCTTAGAGTCAGAGCCAGCTTAAGCTGAAAGAAGTTGTTGGGGCTCATGCTGGGCTTGAGAGCAAAGAGGTTTACTGACTCTCTTAGTTAAATGGAAATAGTTTCTCTTTATAATCTCAGAGCTCTTAGCATTTACTGGTCTGGCTTTCTGAAAACACATCCAGGATGTGCAGAGAATACAATAAATCCCAGGAAGAGGAATGTATGATTATGATTCACAAGCAAAATCTGATGTCTTGCATGAAATGAGACAGAAAACTACTCCATACTCTTCACTTGAGATACCTGCCTGTAAAGAAGAATTACATGCTTAAAAGATTATACTGGTTTTGCTCTTATACAGAACTTTTATACTATGTCAATAGACCCACATCACTTTACTGCAGTTATTGCTCTGGGATGACAAGCCTGTGCCCAGATCCTAGGGTGTGCAGGAGAGGAGATGGGTGCATCTTGTTGCTGAGAGAAGAAGCTTTTGAGAGCAGCTTGGGAGCTTCTTTTGCAAAGTGATGGATGTGTTCATCCATGCAAAGTCGGGAAAAGGATGTGCCAGAATGAGGGCTAAGAAAATTCTTTACTATTTTTCTTCTGTGTACAGTTCTGCAGACTTCACATTGATGGATTAATCCTGTTATTTGTAAGGCATAAACAATGTAAGGGAGTGACTAGATCTATAGAAGAAATTAATAGCCTGGAGAAGAGAAGGCTCTGGGGAGACCTCATTGTGGCCTTTCAATACTTAAAGGGGACTTAAAAGGAAGATTGGGTCAGACCTTTTTAATAGGGCCATTTGTAATAGGACAAGGAATAATGGTTTAAAACTAAATGAGGGTAGATTCAAGTTAGATATAAGGAAGAAATAGCGCAAAGCACCAGAGCTGAGAGCCTGAGGAATCAGGTATCCCAGCAGAGCAAAGAGTTGTTGCAGATGACAAGAGAGGCAGAAGAGTCGAGGCAGCTTCTGGGAGAGGCTTTAAATATCATAAGAATGACTCCAAGGCAGCAGCAGAGATCCTGGGATGAAGACATTGGGTGAGGTGCACAGAGACGATGGAGGTACTGAGCATCTCTCCTATAAGGAAAAGCTGAGAGCTGGAACAATGTATATAACCTTTTGGCTATAAAAGGGACAGCACACAACACACCTAAGGTCTCTGCCATCATGCAGATCCCTAACTCCAGGTTCCGTAGCAGCCAGGCTGCTTTCCTGGAAAATCCTTTCAGACCACTTGAAATTAAGGGACTCTCTGTTGTGGAAAGGGAGCATCAGCCTGGGAAAAGGCAACAATGAAATACATACTCAGATATGTATTTTTCCCCCTGAGTTCCAGGATCTTTGCAAACATCTGTTTAACTCTTTTTTTTCCCCACAGATGTGTGAGAATGTCCCTCAGCAGCAGTCAAAGTATTTTTCTGCAAGCCTGTCTTCATTTATAAGAGTTGTGGGCTTGGCCTGCTGCTGCCTAATTTGCTCTAAATCATCAGTTTCTACTCAAGTGGTGATGAGACCTGGTCTCCTGCCATAAGTCCTTTTGTTTAAACCAAGTCTCATATTGAAGTAACCACAGGATGGGAACCAAGGTCACGTCCAAGAGAAAAATCTTGGGAAGAGCCAATCGGACATAAAGTAAGACCTATTTCTTTTCCTTATTAATCCCTTTTCCCACCTAAAAGCAGGTTTATGCACACTGAATCTGTGGGAAACACTAGAGGAAAAGTGGGCTGGAAAATGAAATGTCCTCTGCAAGCAAACTCCTTTTTCTTACAGCAGACCAAGTATCTCTTGTGGAGCTTCTGGCCCTGGGCTTTATGCCGTTGTAATTAAAACTTCATGTTTTTTTATTGTACTGACTTCTTCAGCAAGTACATGTTAAAATAGGAATGTAGTTTTCACTTTAAATGGGAATTTGCTTTTTGATTTTTACCCTAGGCATTGAAAACAAAATCCATAACAGATTATCTAATTTCTGCAAGTTTCAAGTTGTGTAATTAAGTTTTTCAAGTTGCGTAGTGAACTGAGATGTGTAAATCACTAGCTTTTATTAAAACCTTTCTTGTTTCTGTTAACAGTAAATTGCAAGATACTTGATGACAGGTTTCACATGCCAAATCAAGGCAGGAGACTTCTGATGAGATAACTTGCTAATTTATTGCATGTTACTACCTAGTGCTTAGGCAGCAGTGACACTTGGGAGCTGCTATCATACACAGTGACACAATGGCAGCTCCAGCCAAGAAGGCAGCACGACTACAGCCCTTGTGCTGCTCCTGCGCACTGCTTGGGCTTACGTCTGCCCTTACTTGGAGGGCTCCTGGGGGAGCAGTGAGCAGCCTCAACTTTTTATTCGTTAAAACACACTCTCTGTTCTGGAAGGTTTCCCACTGCTTTGTTTGTGCAGGCCAAAACGTTACCCACTGAGAAATGAGGCCCATGAATCTGCTGCCTCAGCTCTACGGTGCGTGGGGGAATGGGAGACATCACTTCACCTGCTGTTTTTTTCGAGAGAGAAGGCAACGAGGGGAAAGTAGGTGAGTCAGGGCCCAGAGTTACCAAAGGCAACAGTCATCCTCCACAAAGGCAGACGCAGCCAAAGACCATGCAGCCAGTGCTTGTCCTTTCTTGGGAAGGTGACTAACTTCTTTCTGCTCCCCTTTACCCCAAGTCCACAATCTGCAACACCTCTGTTACTGAGACCTCCTCTGAAATTCTGCCTTCTTTCTCAATCGTATACTTCTTTTCACATAAAAACTATTCTTCTAAAGCCAGTTTTACAAATACCGTGCGTAGGTTTCACTGGCTACCTCTCCATTAGCCAGTAACATAGTGCCATAGGAGCAGATCAGTAAATTGAAACAGTCAGGGCTGTTTTTCACAATATACCAGTATATGCATTCTGTGAGTTTAAATTCAAACAACATTTAGCGTGTTGCCCTGAACCAAACATCCCTGCCAGATATGCATGTGAGATCTGTCATGTGTCTAGACCCTTATTTCTCTGTCAGTGGCTGGTTTGTTCCTCAGCTGGAGCCTGTAGGGCTCTGTTTTCTCCTGGAGAAACTGCAATCACAACCTATCCACTCTCAAAATGAACCAGTGCACGGCTGGCCAGTCCACCAGGGAATTTTATTCAAAACCACGCTACTCCTCCAAGCCAAAATGCCAAAGCTGATGCTGTTATACTCTCTTCTCCCATATTGTCCCTGCCCCAGTCATCCTCACAACATCTTATTCCTAGAGCTACAGATCATGTATTGGCTGTGCAGGACCTGTGCCAGTCCAATTATCTCCTACTCTTGGAGAAAATATTCCTAATGTTTAGCAGAACCATTATTCCAATGATACTTTACCTCCAAATGTTTCTGTTACAATGTCTTCCTCTTCATAGGTCCCTTAACTGCCTTCTGAAATGTTAACATGTATCTGCCTTTCTGTTGATACATTAAATCCTTTTCTTTTAATTGATTCTTCAAAGACAAAAGCTTTACAAATGAAATGGAGTCAGCTCTCCTCTACATTATCCTGGACCATTTATTTTGCAATCATGTGGGTGGGAACAGTAGCTGTTCCTGCTGTCTTGCCAAGCATGAGTCCTGCTTAGGCAGTCAGGCTGGGCTCTCTCATATTCAGCAAGGCAGAAATATCTTGGCCCTTGCCCTCAGAAAAGCTGTGACTGAAAGGCCACCCACCTGTTGAGTGCCCTTCACCACAGCAAACTTGCTCAGCTGAAGCCTGTATTTCAGTGGCACAACTGAACTGCTAATCCCAGGCTATAGAAAATCAGGTGGAATTTAATATAAACTGCTTTATTCAGTCACTACTGGCACAGGATATTTTTCATAATGTAAATTATTCTCATCATTTATTTATTAAGGTTAGCCAGAGAGAGCTGAGAGATGATTACTTTAATATGTGTCAGGAGAAAAAGAAAAGAAATAAAAGCACAGTTGTGAAATACAATCCCAAGCAGTTCTCTTTCTCTGCCTCCTTCGAAAATGCTGGGATGAAAACACCTGACGCGTATACAGAGAAAGGGATGTACAGGACTGAGAGAGAGAGGGCAGCAGGTATGTGCATGGAATTACTAAATAAAACCCCAGTGGTGACATAACAGAACTAGCTTGAGTTATCCTGATGTAAAAGCAGCCTGTGCAAAATTGTATTTTCCCCTGTCTGTTAGACTGAACAGGTGAAATAAAGAGATGCTATGTGCTATACCTAAACTAAATGTCAGAATCAAATGCCAGGCTGCAACACTCCTCTATGAAATAAGTTTTTCTTGACCTTCCTGCATCACTCACCTACAGGAGCCACCCCAGAAATGCTCTAGCTACTATCTGAGGCTGCATAAAAAACAGACCATTTTCCACTTCTGAGACTATGAAGAAAGGAATTCAGCTAATTTCTTACATTTCCTAGAAAAATATATAGCATTAAAATGTACTTGGCAAGTTGAGATCAATGGAAAAAAAACATCAACGCAGACAAATCTTCTCCCCTTTTCTGAGACTTTAGTGTTTTGAAGCTGGGTGAGGTTCTTTCATCTCCAGCTCAGCTTTACAGTTAAATCTGTCCTGATTGTTAAGAAACTTGCAATGAGAAAGATTTTCTAGCTAGTAAGACTGGTATCTTACTAAGCCAGAGAGCAAGCTGAGGATCTACAGTATGAATTGTGTTGAACTAAAAGGTGCTGTTCAATATTCGCTTGCTGCTGAATGGGAGTCGGACAGGTCTGCTCAGCGAGAGGCTGACTGACTGGTGCCCTGTGCATGTGGTAAATATAGATAACATCGCATTTCTACACACGATGCAGAGCAAGCAGTTCTAATTAGCTGATGCCAGCTCCACCCGCTCCGCCTTTCTCCAGGAGATTTTTAAGTGTCAACAGGTACTACCTTCAGTACGTGCATGGAAATGTCTCCTTTAGCTTCAAAATTGCCCTTGGTCACCATCATGAGCTGAGGTGAAAAA
Organism: Phaenicophaeus curvirostris; assembly: GCF_032191515.1. Classification (NCBI taxonomy): domain Eukaryota; kingdom Metazoa; phylum Chordata; class Aves; order Cuculiformes; family Cuculidae; genus Phaenicophaeus; species Phaenicophaeus curvirostris. Next base: position 20,942,329 of record NC_091392.1, read on the forward strand.
GAAAGGTTCGGAAAGGAGCAACTTCCTATTCCCTCCAAAAAACTGCCAGAAAGTTGGCATTTCGTATGTGATTTAATCAGTTCTGAATTAGACTCAATAAATATCCAGTTTTGTTGGTTAGTATTCCCAAAGAATCCATTACTAACGTCATTAGGGGAAATAAAGTATTATAATTCGCTACCTTGATTGTAAGTGATTTTAACATTTAGTAGCAAGTGTTTGTAACAATCTCAGCCATTATCCACGTAACTAAAATCCATAAGTCTTCCTTAATGAACTACAAGAACAATTAATCTGACAATGTCATAATTGCATATTGCACTAATTATATTCACCCAGTGACAGCAATTAAAATTCAAGCCTTGCCTAAAGGTAGACGTAAGAATCAACATCTACAATCACCTATTTTGTAATGTCTTATGAAAAGATGATCATAACATTAGACTTGCAAGTAACTTGCAGACACAGTCATGTATCTGTATTTTTCTCACATATATGCAGTTTTTGTTGTTAATCATTTGTTACCATCCAATGTATTTACACATCTTTGCACATGTTGCACAATTTTATCTATCAAGAAGTTTATAATCAGTTTTTCAGGAAGCAATTTTAAATTCCAACATTACATCCAAATCTGTAGATGACAGAAATGGAAAAAATATGTTTCCAAAAAGATTATATAATAGGAACTGGATTAATCTCAGTGATGGACATAGAGTAAAAATTCTTTTACTAAGCGTTCTGCAAGAAACACTCTCCTTACAGTAACCAATGTTCATTCTTCTGCTTTCACAAGTCTTATGTGGCTAAAATCATTCTTTCCTGACTGTGAGCCTTCACTCACAGCTTCAATAAGTAACATAAATCTTACTCAGAAAGGACTTGGAACAATTCTCCATGTACCTGTCATGTGTGCTTTGTGTTTATGCTAATTTATGTCATGGATTTAGAGTGTTCCCAGTGGTACTGCAATTAAATCAGTGCAGTTATTGTAATTGGATTTACCTTGCCAGAGGAAAGGTCAGCTGTCAAAGCAGAAGGAATTATTTTACCTTTCCCTTCATCAGCCAAGCTTCTTTCTGATGTGTACAATCCCCATCTCCTTTGTTGACTAACAATTTTACTGCATTCTACCTGAAAAAGAAAAGCCAGAGTAACCCCCAGCAAAAGCATTTTCAAGCTGTGTTTAGAAATCACTTTACACTCATCTGAAACGCAATCGCCACCAGTGAAGTAACGTGGTATTTTCTAATAGGAACCAGTGGCAGACAATTTCAAAATGAAATTTCAGGGGATGGAGAGAAGTCAGGCTGTAATTACACCTGGTGAAAATTACCCAGGATTGAAGGCTAATAGAGCATCTCTTTTTAAGTCCCACAGGAATGCTTAAGGGACTGAAGGCAGCACAGAATTCCCTGTGGGGACAGGAGTGGATGAGGTGGAACAGACAGACAAGAGTAGATCTGCTGAAGGGCCAGAGATGATGTAAAATATTTGGGCAGTTAAAATGCAGATGTTGAGGCTGGATTTGTGTGAGCTACTTCTGAAGTGCTGATCAAAGTAGCTCACTGAGACACGACACTGCATCTGTGGGCTGTGCTGCTCTTGAGGCCCAAGCTCTTCTCTGTGCAGCCCCACGGGTTCTTACTTGGTCTCACCAGCCGCAGCCAGTGCTTACTGAGGAGTTTCTGTGCAGTCTGTCAGTCTTGTGCTCTAAGTATCTGAATAAGTACATTTATAGCTATCCAGGGACCCCAACAGTTCCCAGGGAAGTTAAACAGCTTTTTCTAGGCAGGCTTTGTTGAATCAGTCTAAAGCTAAACTTCTTTTTCAAAAATACTGACTTTGTATGAACCAAATTTATAGCAATGTGCTCGGAAAGCAGTTTCACAATGGGCATATGTGGCTGCAGGTAATGTAGCTGGCACCGGAGTGCAGCTGGCACCTCAGCCCAGGCTCAAGGTGTATCCACAGTGTGCAGCAAACACATTACTGCTGGAGCCGGTCTTTCCCTCAGGTCTCTGTGTCTCTAGCTGCAAGAAGGATTAAATATTTTTTACTTGTATAGTTTCTGATGGGCAAGGTCAGTCTCTGAAATGACAGATACTGGATCATGTCACGCCTGAACACAAGCGTAAGTGACCCATGAAATTAAAGGACATTTTCTGGCATTCACTCAGAACAGCTCAAGTTTGCCGAGGGTACATCAGCCTGTAAAGTCCTACTAACTAAGGAAAGATATTAATCTCTAGGTGGAAGAAACATCTGAATTAAAAATACATATACAGGAAGAGCTTTACTTGAGTCCAATTAAAGAGAAATGTGGTGATGATTTGGGTCTTTTTTCTCAACAGAGAACAAAATACAAAACCTTTATAGATGGGCTTTATCTTAAAATCTTTAAGGAATTAATACCATATGACATCAGTGATTAGGGCAGCTTGCAGGGAGCATCGGACAACAGCACTGCGGAAGCCGTGGAAGCCTGGACTTGGACAAGAATTTCAGTCACCCGAGTCTTTGTGAGGAGAGACTAGCCTCTGAGGAATCCCTTCCACAGCAGCAGTCACAGAGGAGCTTCTCTGATACATTCTCTCATTCTCAGGTCCAAGACTGCTTACTGTGAGGTTTCAGAAACACACAAGTCTGCTGCCCTGCAAATCTGAAACTATCTAGATTTGGTGATGCACTGAACAAGGGCCTACATAAGACACCTAGGGTCTGCCTCAGTTCTACAGGGCTTTGGAGGGGCTTCCCAGAACTTCCAAAGGATGTGACGTGATATCCAGCTGCCTGATCTGCTCCTTGAAAACCAACTTGCTAGTTTGATATCCACTACATTTTGGTTTTCACTGTGTCCATTGCATTGTTAAAAAACTTGCTGGAGTGCCTAGAGCCATATAGGCATTTCTATCTTTTTAAAAACATTAATAAATACATTTTCAGAAAAATTAATATAGCAACATCAAGCTGTAACAGTTCAGTCTTGCCCATTAGACCAAAACTTAGGCAGTTACTGGGTGACTAAAAATTTCTCTGCCTGATCACTCCAAATAAAAGGAGACAAAAATTACTTTTCAAACACAAAATCTGTAGATGACCGATGTTTGCACCAAGCAGAATATTCATGTCAGCTTTCTAACAGCTAATACAATTGTCACACACTGACTTTTTTTATTGTGTGAAAAGGTCCCTTTATGAAAATGTGCCTATGCACCATTTTAATCTGAATGACAAGCACTGTTGCCAAGCACTGCAGTGATTTCTCCAATATACCACACCTGCTAGGCATTTGGAGCCTTCAGTTATATTCACGGTGCCACCACAGGGTATGAGGTGGACATTTGCCACAGCAGGAAAAAACAGCTTAGTGTGAAACTGTTTAGTACAGTTCTTGTTGCCAGAAAGGCATTAATAGTAGTGATATAGCTGCTCTGTCAAAGAGCGAAGATTTTTTTACAGTCAGCTTTATAAAACACATAAGATGATCTGCCTAATAACGAGATGCCTGGGATTAAGGCGAACAACTGATTTCTTGTGTGTTCTTTACATAAAGGGTTTTCCATGCCCTACTCATTGAAAAAAAATGGTTTTTGAAGGTGGTAATTGCATGTTTTAAATGCAGAAGTTTATTTAAAATATAAACAGAAAACCAGGAAATCATTACATAACGGCATTATGAAAAAGTTTCTGGCAGTAATAAGGTAAATTACACAGAATTGATGTTTTCTCTAGTGTTCTGTAATCATGTTTTCAGAGAGATGTTCCACTAATCCATTGAATTACACTCTTTGTTCCAAACTTTAACTACTGAGCTAAAGGATTTATCTTTTCCTACTTAGTAATTCCTACCAAAAAAAAGGGCTGGCTGGTTTTCATGATTTAGCATTACTCACACCCAGTGAAGCCAACAGGGCTCTGTTAGTAAAGAAATCAGGTGTGTGATGCCTTATACTTTGATTTCACTTTTGAGCGTCCCAGGTTTTCAAGCAGTGTCAGATGGCATGTCATCGATGAGAATAAATCTGTCAGAACAACTCTAGTTTTCGCTAACATTTTCAGTGCTTCCAGGAAGAAGATCTGTGGCCCAGAACAGCCAAACTGTACCCTCTTCTTGCATTCTTTGCATCTTCTTTGTAGTCCACAAGAGCTGAAGTCTACATGACACACGGGTTTCTGGTCTTCTGTTATTTATAGCATAGAAAATGTCTCTTACTGCTCTCCCAGTGTCCTCTAAGCCTCCTTTATGCCTCCGATCTGTGAGTGGGGTAAAATAAATATCCGTATTACCAATCTCTTTTCCTAATAGGGATCTGAGACTTTGCTAACCAACAATGTCCTGATAATTTAAAATTTACTGTTTTTTGAAGTACTTGTCAATTCACAAAGCCCTCTAGATATTAAACTCATTTTATTTGTGTTAGAGATACAGCTTTGCCACTTGCCTCACCAGACAAACAGCAAGATTAAGAGTATGCAGGCTGCCATTCTCTCACTGCACTTTCTTTCATCAGATGAAAACTGGTTTAGAAATTACTAAACAATTCTGGATATTGGTGATTTTTTTATTATTTACTTCTCCCGTAAAGTCAGGAATCTTCACTGTGCATTTGACAGCCATCTGAAATGCCCAGCACTGAACATGTGAGAAAAGGTGGTTGTATCATTGCCTCCAATTTTGCAGGTGTATGCAAATGTATACCTGAAAGGTATGAATCACTTTGGAGCACCACTTGCTGTCACAGGGCCATGTGTAATGTAATTCAAGTGTAAGTAAGTGTAATTCAACAATAAAGTTACTCCCTGAATTTTCTTGCAGCCTACTGCTGCACAAAGTGCTTAACTGAAAGGAAATCTTCCTATTGTGTCTTTAAAATTCCTACTTCAAAAAAAAAAAAAAGCATTGTCCTAGCAGGCAGTATATTTCACCAGAGTTCTGAAGGGTAGGGTAGGGTAGGGTAGGGTAGGGTAGGGTAGGGTAGGGTAGGGTACCTCCTGAGATGATACTTCTGGTCTCCTGCTTCCTGAAATATGCCTGCACCAATAAATTATACAACCTCAAGACATACTATTTGTTGAGTACAGTACCATGATGCGAGCATCCAACAATTCTATTGAAGATTATTGTAAAAAAAAATGTAGCTGAAATGTGTCAAAATGTATCGTGGTGTATTTTCAAGATCAAGTGTCTCTTATCAGGTTAGAATTTATAATGCATTTGTAAGATGCATTTTTCCTCTTCAGACTGTGTGGCACATTTCCATGATACAGAAAATAAAAAGGCAGGACTATGTCTAGTCCAAAAGCTGCTGCATGGCAAGACACAGCCTCAAGAACACTTGACTGCTCTAGTCACATCTGTTACTGCTCTGTGACTATTGTTTAACATTTGGTTATATTTTTCAAGAGGTTTCATTCAATCCTTCTATGAATCAGCAGTTTGGCTGGTGTACACAATGAGTACAGACCCATCCAAGCTGGTAACCACAGTGAGTAAACCTCAGAAGTGGCATGCAGAGATGCTTCAGTTAGCTCTGCGGGAGCCATCGCTGCAACCACAGGCAGGATTAGCTATGCCAGTGTGTGCTCTGTCCCAGCTGGACAAAACTGCCAGGAAGCTCTGCAACCCAGGCTGGCAGATTTACATGGTGCTGAGCTACAGGGACTCACCATCTGGGATGCCTGCTCTGGACTACTCTGGGTTTTAGCTCCTGGCCATGCCATGGTTCTTCACTCCCTTCTAAGTGAAAAACCTGCTCAAGAACGGGTGAGGGAAGGACAAGTTCACAACAGGACTCATACCACTTGATCCCAAGTGCCTCCACTCAGCATAGTCTCAAATCAGTCAAAACCCAGTTTGAGAATAGGAATAGGAGATGATAAATGATGTACACAGTCTCTGGACATAAATATTAAATGAGTTGTCCTAAAATGACTGGATAAGGTAGTGGAAAAAAAAAATCACTGCTTCTTGTCTCTGATGTAGTGGGACTGGAATGAAGTGTCTTCCTTCCAAGTGAAGAAAGGTTGCCAGGATCTGTCTGGAGGTGTGATGCAGCAATATCCTACACACGATGTTTGCTTCTGTAATGGTTATTCTTTCCTCCTCGGTTTTGCCTCAGACCTAAAGTGTGACTGTTGTGTCTCAGTTCCTATGAGTGACCACTGTGTGATTAAACACAGGAGCGCAGGATCCGTGAATGTAGACAGCTCTGATATCCAAAGAACTGCATATTTGGCACCCTAAAATAAAGTTACAAGACAGGTGAAGATAGCAATTTGATGTGCCACCAAGCCTTTTATTCTCCAGGCTGAACAAACCCATCTCCCTCGGCCTCTCCTCATATGTTATGTTTTCCAGCTCCCAGACAGAATTGGTGACCCTTGGCCAGATGAGTTCCAGCTGGCCAACTCTTTCTTGCCCAAAACTGGACACAGTACTTCAGACACAATCTCACAAATGTCAGAGATGGAGAATTAATCTTTTTTCTGGTCCTGCTAGCTACAGCTTTAATATAGCCCAGACTGTGTTTGACCACCTTTGCCACAAGAACACCCTGCTGACTTGTTCAACTTGTCCTTCATGGCTGCCAGGTCCATTTCTGCAAAGCTTCTAGAGCAAAAGTAATCTCAAGGAAAATGACTTCATATTTTCTTCTTGTCTCTAGTGTCTACACTTTGATGATCTGATATCCTAAGTTAACATTCCCATGTCACATTAGCTCCTTATTTCTGAAGATGCACTCAACCATATCAGCAAACAGCCCTGACATCAGCTATGATAGCTCACAGTGACAGCATGAATCAGCTAAAATTGCATTGTCCCATTCCATGTGGGATCTGTTTATACAGGCTATAAAAATACAGCACTAAAAGCTGTAAAATCAGCCGGAGGACACTGCTCTCACAAACCCTGAATAAATCATCATGGCTTTGATCAGCTGTGACGGGATAAAAAGTGAGGTCTGCTTTCTCCTTGTTGTCCAGCAGATGGGGATGCATTCTTCACAGAAAGGGTCTATCCAAGCAATTGCTCCACAGCAAGACAGATGCAAACACTTCGTTTTCCCTGCTGCCACCTATGTACAGCTCAGTAGCAATGTTCTGTGGTGATTAAATTTGGAAGAATGACTGAAAAAGTCTACTTTGCTCTGACCAACACTGGTACTGTAGACATTAGCAGAATGGGAGAACAGGAGAAGTGAGGCTTCACAGAAATCACTTGAAGCAGATTAGAGAAATCTTTATAGAATTATAGCATTTGAAATAATGTTTAATTTGATGATTTTAATCCTGTAGCCCAGATAAGTTTCTTTAGTAAATTCTATTACATTGATTTAAATCGTTAACGAAAGATTTTCTCTCTACAGTAGACAGTACTGAGTGTTCATGGCAAATGAAAGCTAATGTCAAGGACAGAATGATATGTTACTTAGATAGCTCCTTTTTTTTCTTTTGCTGTATCATCCACAAGCAAATCCATATATCTGACTACAGAGCTTCTGAAAAAAGTGTATGTGTGTGTGTGCATGTAGGCGTTCTCTTTGATAACACAGGAACACTATATCCTTTGACATTTGAATTGTACAGGCCAGGAAAGCAGATCAGGACAGTAGAGGACACAAGAAAACAAGATTAAATTGTGGTACTTTGTTGGTTTCTCAGCAAACTACAAAGACATATTGAAGCATGTATTTTTACCACTTTGAATCATAATGGATGCATGACTACTGAACTATAAACTGAAGTGAAATTATACAGGTAGTTATGTCTAATCAATTTACACACTGATGTAAAAAGTCTTACCTTACAAAGATGATCAACCCCTGAAACAGAAAGAAACAGAGAAGAACCACAGGACACCCTACCACTAGGTTGTTTTGCACTCCAGTTTGCTTTGCATGTCTTGCCATAATATCATCTTGAAAAGCTTAAAATTCAAGGATATGATGTGACTCCAATCAGCTTTCCAGGTTGCACAAATTGGGCAGTGGCATTAAAAAGTAAACATGACATGTATTAGAAGGATAAAGGCAAAAGGGATTCACCTATTGTTAAATCCTTTTTGCAGTTCTTCCTTAAATTCTGCTCAGAAAATTGTATCTTCACTGCAGTGCAGAACTTACCACTGTTTTCTCCTCCTTTGCAGTCTCACTGTCACCACATCTGCTTTCACTTCTGGGTTTTTTTCCCACACTCCTTCAGGTCTCTAGTCTGATCTAACTTCTTTCGGCAGTACTTCTGTCTGGAGCCATTCCTTCATGCTCTGGCACTGGACCAAAAAGCCCAAGAAAGAGTACGGGTGCAAAATAAACCAATGTGACCTCTCTGCTTTCCTAGTGAAAAAAATCTCATCCCACAAATAAACTTCAAAATAAATAATAAATTTCCACAAATAAATTTCATCAGCCATTCGAGACAGAATTGGGGATCTTATGGGGAAATGACTTTGATAAGCTCCCTGAGGTAGAGATGTGTGGCTGGATGAAGGGGAAGGACTGGACATGTAACATCTTTATAGATGCTTTCCTGATCCTTATAGATACCTTTAGAAACTAGAGAGGTCTTTTTAAGTCAGGGGTATCTTTTGACTTGTTCTGTTCAATGCTGATGCCAGGACAGCTCAGACAAATACAGTATCAAATCCAGGGCTACCTTCCTGATGGTACCAGCTACCCTTCTGGGCTGAAGAGATTTCAGATGCAAAGCAAGTCTCAGATTCTTTTAGTTTTGTGGCTTATGTTTAAGGTTCTGACTCTTGTAGCACTTCAGAACAGAACTGTGGTAAGACTTCTTTACTTGTCCACCCAAACTTTCCATAGACATGCCTTTTTTATTAGAATCAAAAATATTTGATTAGGAAAACACTGAATTTTCAGCTCTCTCCCCATGCTATCTCATTTATCAAAATCTCCTGTGGGTTGATGGACCTATAAAAAGGGCATCTTTACTGTAATTTATGAGTGGAAATAGAAGAATGAGTACTCTTCTTGTCACAGACTTTACATAAAATCAGCTGCTATGAGTGGAAGTCGCAGTGGGATTGTGTTTCCTCCAGAAGAAAGAAGATAATGTTGTAATAAGAGAAATGCATAACGTACATGAAAATTGTTTTTTAATGAAAGAAATATTTTTTCTTCTCTGACTTACTCAGTCCTGCTTCTTCTTTACTCCTTAAGTTTTCTGATCCCAGAAAAGACATCTTATCTCTAAAAATTTACAACCCATTATAAAGGCCACTACTAGTTCTGTCAAGTTCATCTACATACAAGTCCAGTGAATAACTGATGTCAGACAAAATCTCAAAACAATTTTGAAGTCTGAAAGAGTCATATTCGGGGTATTCTAGATTGATGTTATAAAATAGTCCTTGTTTCATAACACCCTTGTTTCACCCTGCTAATCCTAAATCTCAGTTTGTCCGAACAACTGAGCTATTGTTTCTACAACTGAAACACAGCTTGCTTCTACACTTAACTTGGTGTGGCTTTTAATTGATTAAATAACAAGTGATGTTAAAACTGAGATTAGCTTTTTGTAAAAGATGGGATCCGATTTTATTAAAGTATATCATTTTGATGGGTGACTTTGATGGATGACAGGAAAAAAAAATGTATATTCCAGTGAGGGGTAGATGGTGCTGTCCAGTGTAACATTTTCCAGTTACAGCCAATCTGATCATCCAGAACAAAAGTAAAATTTAATCTACTTAATTTTAAAAATTAAATTAAAATTTGGTCACTGAGAACAAAGAATTCAAGACAACTGAAACAGCTACTGGGAATCTGCTTGTCTGGGAACTTGTTAGAGAAGAATGACATTTCTTCCACACATCCACAAAAGTTAATATTGTTAATTATTATTCTAGGAACTAGCAATAATCATTCAAGTAAAACTTATGGCCAGTCCATGAAATCCTCAGTGGTGTAAGTATTCTTAACACTTACATGGTCATTGCCAAGGTTTACCCTGCTTCAGTGAGTGTAGGCCAAGAGTGAGTGATGGTTTACATCTTGAACTACTCATTACGCTAAGTTGATGTCCTGAGATTCAGGCCTGGCCCCCACACAAACATGCACAGGCATGCTTAAAATTTGGTCATATCATTCCTATTTTCATATTCCTAGCAACTTAAAACCAAACCAAATTGAATTAATTGAGTATCCACACAAAGTTTTTGGTTGACTGTGTTTTAACAGCACCTTTTATTCCGACTGACTGCTATGGGTCATATAATGTAGACTCATAGAATGGATCATAAAATCACAGAATGGTTTGGGTTGGGAGGGACCCTAAAGATCATCTAGTTCCACCCCCACCGCCATAGTCAGGGACACTTCCCACTAGACCAGGCTGCTCAAGGCCTCGTCCAACTTGGTCCTGAACACTTCTAGGGATGGGGCACCCGCAGCTTCCCAGGACAACCTGTGCCAGCGTTTCACCACTCTCATCATGAAGAATCTCTTCCTTATGTTTAATCTAAATCTTCCCCCTCCCCCCAATTTACAGCCATTCACCCTTCTCCTATCACTACAAGCCTTTGTAAAAAGTCCTTCCTCAGCTTTCTTGTAGCGCCCTTCAGGTACTGGAAGGTCGCTATAAGGACTCCCCGCAGCCTTCTCTTCTCCAGGTTGAACAACCCTTACTCTCTCAGCCTGTCCACCTGGGAGGTGCTCCAGCCCTCCTCTGGACCCATTCCAACAGCTCCATATCCTTTTTATGTTGAGGATTCCAGAACTGGACACAGTCCTCTAGGTGGGGTCTCACAAGAGTGGAATAAAGGGGCAGAATCATCTGTCTCAACCTGCTGGCCACGCTTCTTTTGATGCAGCCCAGGATACAGTTGGCCTTCTGGGCTGCAAGCACACCTTGCTGGCTCATGTCAAGCTTCTCATCAATGAGGACCCCCAAGCCCTTATGCACAGGGCCTGTCTCAATCACGTCATCCCCCATCCTGTACTGAAATCACCAATTGCCCTGATCCAGGTGTACGACCTTGCACTTGGCCTAGTTGATCCTTATGAGGTTCACACAGGCCCACTTCTCCAACTTGTCCAAGTCCCTCTGGATGACATCCTATTGTTCTGGTGTGGCAACCGCACCACTCAGCTTGGGGTCATCTGCAAACTTGCTGAGGGTGCACTCAATCTCACTGTCTACATCATTAATGAAGATATTAAACAGCACCAGTCCCTGTATGGACCCCTGAGGGACACAACTTGTCACGGATCAATATCTGAACATTGAATTGTTGACCACTTGTCTCTGAATGCAACCATCCAACCAATTGCTTATCCGCTGACCGGTCCACCTATCAAATCCACACCTCTATAATTTAGAGAGAAGGATGTTGTGATGGACCATGGCAAAGGCTCTATAGAAGTCCAGAGAGATCACATCCATTAGTTTTCCCCTTGTCCAGTGACATGGTTACATCACCACAGAAAGCCACTTGGTTGGCCAGGCAGGACTTGCCCATGATGAGGCCATGCTGGCTGTCTCTAATCACCTCTGTGTCCTACCATTACTTCTAGGAGGATCTGTTTCATGATCTTCCCAGGCACAGACGTGAGGCTGACAGGTTGGTAGTTCTCAGGGTTTTCTTTTCTACCCTTTTTAAAAATGTGCACAATGTTGCCCTTCTTCCAGTCACCAGGGACTTTCCCTGACTTCCATGACTTTTCAAATATCATGGAGAGTGGCTTGGCAACCACATCTAGGAATTCCCTCAGGACTTTGGGATGCATCTCATCAGGTCCCATAGACTTATATATATTCAGGTTCCTCAAGTGGTCAAGTACCTGATCCTCTCCTACAGTGGGAGGGACTTTACCTCCCTGGTTCTCTTCCTGTTGTTCATTGATGTAGATGGGATGAGGAAAGTGGTTGCCAGTGAAGACCGAAGCAAAAAAGTTGTGAGTACCTCGGCCTTCTCATTGGTGGATATGAGGTCACCGTTTTCATTCATCAGCTGGGGCACGCTTTCTTTAACCTTCCTTTTCTGGTTGACATGCCTCCTTGTCAGACTTCACTTCTCTTGCCAAGTTCAGCTCCACTTGTGCCTTGGCCTTCCTGACCCCATCCCTACACAACCAGGCAGCATCCCCATACTCTTCCCAGGTTCCCTGTCCCTGCTTGCACTGCCTGTGTAATACCCTCTTGCTCTGCAGTTTAACCAGCAGGTGGTCTCCTCCCTTCCCTGCCCAGTTTCCTACATCTGGAGACTAAGCACTCTTGTGCTTTATGGAAAGCATGCTCAACATTTGCCAGCTCTCTTATGCTCCCTTGTCTCTGAGGACCATATCCCAGGGGGTCCTACTGACTAATTCAACATAACCAGGATCAGAAATGTATTTAGCAATCAGTGGAGAAAAAAAAAAAAAGAATGATGCCATATTCTTGTAAATTTTCAGAGGTTATTGATCCAGATAAGGAAGAACATTATGATAAACCCATGCAAATCCTTGTCCCCTTCCCACATTCTCCCCACTGCCCCACTGCCTGTTTTATTGCTTCTTTAATAGATCTTCTGACTAAAAAAAAAATATTATATGCTTCTGTCTCTACATTTCAGTGTATACTTCATTCCAATTGCACTTAGTTGAACCATGTGGAGACATATAGAAATACAAATATTGAATTAGCTTTGAAATAATGACCTGTTTCACTTACAGCACTTGCTAAACTTTATTTCTGAAGTACCGTTTCCCATACACGCTATACTTTTTGTCCATCATTAAAACTATACAACATGACATTGATTTCCAGAAAATAACAAGAGTTCCACTAGTGCAAAACTCAAAAAATATGTGGTGTTAATACAGGAACATTTACAAACAGCAACAGCAAAAATAAACATGTTATGTAAACCAACAAACAAAGAACACCAGAGCTAAGAAACAAAGTGGTCTTCTCTATAAAGACAAGCTCCCAACACATTTTCAAAGTTCATCCACTCAGATGAATAATCAAACAAATAAGAAGCCTCTTTACGTTGCATTCTTTACCTGGAACACGATTGTCATTGTTACACAGACACCGAATCCCTGAGCAAAGGGACAGTTAAGATAAAGCCACTGCTAACACCCAAACACAACATAGCTGCTCACTCAGAATCCCAGGACCTATCCATGCAGACTGAAGTCACTCTCCAAAAATAAAAACCTAGTTTCTCTTCTTCTACTTTTGATCTTGAGAGCTTTGGTTGAGAGAAATGGCCCCAAGGGAATTATTTCCATAAGCAAGGCAAATTTTGCAAAAAATCTGCAAATTAGGCAATTTTTTATAAATTCAGTAAAATCAAATTGTGTGCCTGGACTCCAGCAAGTGCTGGATACTCCCTGCTTGTCTTTGTGGATTTTTACTTGTTAATATTGTTCTGGATGCAGCAGTCCTCAGCTGAAACATCATTTAAACTTTAGACCATTTCACAGATGTGGAGAATAAAACCTCACTTTTCCATGGAAATACTTCTTTACATTGTTTTGGTTTGGGTTTGTTTTTTTTACATTGTCAACTACCAGTAAGCTTGTGCAATTTCCAATATAAGTTGGGGGATTTCCCTTTATGTTCTGTGGACAAGCCTGCTTCACTCTGCAAGATCACTACACCTTTATGAGGGAGTCCAAGAAGTCCAGGGCTGTTATTTCAGGCCAAATTGCAGCACTATCCCCAGGTCAGAAATAATTACAATCTTGCAGGTGGAACAAATCCACTATAGACATGAGCAATCCCTCCCCCAAAAAAGGAAGGCTGGCAGGAGTAAAACAAAAGGGCTTCACTATCACAAAAGGCAGGGAAATGGCAGCATTTCCAGGTATTTTTAAATGGTATAAACTGTTAAAAGCAGTAAAGACATCTGAAGTCAGAATCTTTCCAAGTAAATTCATGTTTTGCCCTGGGTTTACCCACAGGAGCATTGTTAAACAAAATCCTAGAAGCTTGTTTTCAGCAAGGAGAAAGCACAGAAATATCAAGGCAAGGTTCTTTTAGGTGTAGAAAAGGTGAGGATTTAAACCAGTGGGAGGAGAGTTAGCTCTGCATTTGATCTGGTTTACCCCATGGGCAGGTGGCAATGGGTTTGCTCTGCCTTTGCCTGCCTGACCAGGGTACGGCTGCTCCAGAGGGCACGGCCAGCTCCTTCTCCCAAAGTGAGCAGGGGGAGAAGATCTCTCCTCCCACATTGACGGGACAGAGGCTCTGCCTGGCTCATCCTTGCAGCCAAGCAGTTGCTCTTCAATGGGAGGAAAAGAGAAAGGCAGAAATGTAGTCAAAAGCAGTAAAGGTAAGCAACGAAGAAAATGAGTGAAGCCTTGCTCACCCCTCACTCTATGCATTCTTTTACTCCTGCACTGGAGCTTCACTGCTAATCCCCTTTTCCGCAGGGATACTCCACTCCTCCCATGAATCCATCAGTCATCTCTTTCATTCAAGATTTCCATCCTGCTCATATTTGTTGCTATTCAACCATTCTCCCCTACTTTGCTAGCCATGTTCCCAAAAAACAACAAACCCTGGAGTTCCTTTTGTGGTTCTTGCTACTTTAATGAAATCCTCCCTCCTCAATTTGCTAGGTAAGGGGTATTCAGCTTGTCTTTCTGCTGTGAGGCAGAGAAATATGTAAAAGTACAGTTCAGAGGGTTTAAGGATGTGGGAAGAAGCAAGGGTGAAGTTCAGGACCCTCTAAAGCATGGGGCTCACTTTCTCTAAAGCTCCAAGTCAAAATAAATCCTGTAGATTTACCCTGTCATCTGTACTGCACATACTCAGGGCTACACAGCACATCTTGGGGTCCTCTGTTTACTCTCAGGTTTTGTGGAGCTGGCTTAAAAAAATGTGGGTTGGGGCACACTTCAGAGAGATCCTTTGAAAAAAGGGAAGTGTCAAAGAGCCTGATGGCTGGTTTTTAGAAACCCTTCTATGAAACACAGAGTCTGTTCACTTACTCTGAAGTAAACGGCAAATGTCAAAGAAAAAAGTCTGAAGCATTGTGCCCTTCTTTCCTCTTGCCACCCCTAGTCAGGTCCAATCCCAACAGCTTATGCCATCCACTTGTATGACAGGAACACAAGTTTAAGGTCTTCTCAGCCCTGCAAAGACATAACCAGCAAAGAACTGGCTAAGAAGACAGGCACATCCTGAAGGAAAGAGTAGTGCTTGGAGCTGCAGCTCCACTTTTATATGGAGATCAGCATCGACAATACCACAGCAGGAAAAGCACCTGTGGCATCCAGACTGCTTGAATCTGCAGAGAGTAGGTAGGGAATCTTTGCAGCGATGGGATGCATGGTGCTAGGCAGTGGCTCAAGCACACCCTGATGGCAGCTGCTGGCATGGCTACCTGGCTGTCCCCAGACCAGACCTTCCCCTCGTGCACTCCAGCAGCGTCCCTGTTAGTATAATTTTCTAGTCCCAGAACACTCACCCAGTGCAATGCTGAGAGACACCTCTCTTGCTTTCCCAGAGCCTCTCCTCTTTTCTGACTCCCATTTCAGTGCCTTGGGATGTTTATACCACTCAGAAAAGCGTCAGCCTTGACCCAGCTGTCCTCACTGCCCCAGAGTCTGTCCATGCTGCCATCACTCTCTGCAGAAGTGGTCCAGAGGCTTCAGGGGGCAGTGGGGATCTGCTGCCCTGCGGTGAGCACAGCCAGGCCACGAGGTACCATCTCCAAAGCCCCTCAGAGAAGGGAAGATGGAGATGCCTGTGACATTAATGCACCCGACGCAGCTCCAGAGGAGGAATGGAGTCTGGAGGAGGCAGCTCAAGTGGAACTGAGGACCGTGAAGGGAGCGTTTTTCAGATGAGATGCACCCAGATAGACCAAAGAAGGTAGGTGGGGAGGATAAGGGACAGGACTGGGGTGGGTCTCAGCGTGGGGTAGCAATGCCCAGCAGGTGGGTGGGGATGCGGGTAGCCAGCAGACAGGACAGCACAATGCCAACGAGCTGCAGCAGGGCCAATCCTAGGGCACATGTGGCAATGTAATACATGTTGCTGCTGACAAAAACTGACACCTTGCTGAAGCAACCCTCGTGGTGCAGCCCGTGTGCTTTGGGCAGGCTGTGCTGGCAACCCCGCCGGATCCGGCAGCAGCTGAGGGGCACCGAACCGTTTTGCTCCAGCCCCCAAGGAGATGTGAGCCAGTCGCGGTAGCTCTCCACACCGCAGCAGTTCAAGGCGCGCTGCAAAGCATCCAGGGCATCCGCCATCCCCTCATCCTCCCCATAGGTGAGCAGGGCCTGGCGTAGCCCTTCATGAAAACCCTGTGCAATGTTCCGGCGGTAGAGGAGCGCCGAGAGCCCCGCCGCCAGCCCAGCTGCCAGCACGGCGGTCAGGAAGGTGCTGTAGGCACGCAGGAGGCCCCGGTGCTCGGTGGCGGCACCGAAGCAGCCCAGAAAGCCCCAGATGATGACAGCAGTGCCGGTGGCCAAGAGGATGGCAGGGGCACTGGGGTAGTCATTGGCCGACAGTGCCAGGTAGGTCCCCAGAGACACCTTGGCCCAGAGGCCGATGATGAACATGGTCAGTCCCGCTGCCCAGAAGACGAAGCTGAAGGCCATAAGGGACAGCTTGAGCACGGTCATGGTGCCCTCTGGTCCTGGTGCCCGTCGCCGTCAGCACCACAAGGCAGTGAGGGAGTCTTGCAGCCACCAGTGCTGCCAGGCGGTGATGAGGTCCCGCAGTCCTTGGTGCCACCGGGTAACGATGGAGTCCTGCAGCCCTCAGTGCCACCAAGTGACGAAGGAGTCCTGCAGCCGTCGGTGCCACTGGGTGATAATGGAGTCCTACAGCCCTCGGTGCCACTGGGTGACGATGGGGTCCTGCAGCCCTCGGTGCACCCGGGTGACGATGGAGTCCTGCAGCCCTCGGTGCCACTGGGTGATGATGAAGTCCTGCAGCCCTCAGTGCCACCAAGTGACGAAGGAGTCCTGCAGCCCTCGGTGCCACCGGGTGACAATGGAGTCCTACAGCCCTCAGTGCCACTGGGTGACGATGGAGTCCTGCAGCCCTCGGTGCCACTGAGGTCACACAGCTGTCAGTGCCACCAGTTGATGACGGAGTCCCGCACCCCTTGGTGCCACCAGACAGTGACGAGTTCCCGCAGCCTTTGGTGCCACCGGTTGATGATGGGGTCCCGCAGCTGTCAGTGCCACCAGGCAGTAACAAGGTCCCGCAGCCCTCGGTGCCACCAGTCGATGACGAGGTCCCGCAGCCGTCGGTGCAGCCGCTCTCCAGGCAGGAGCGGTCTCCGTGCCCGTGTCCCCGGTGCGAGTCGCGCCGCCCCTTTATGTGCGATGGGCAGCACCCCCCCCCCCCCATTCCCCACCCCCATCCCCACCCCGTCCCGCAGCCCGGGGCTCGGGCGCAGCCGGGAGCCCCCTCTGAGCTTTGGAAACGTTCTGCAAGCTGAAAACTCCAGATTAAATTTTACTGGAGCCCAGGTTTAGCCTGGCCAAGGGAATAAACTTTTTCTTGAAAGCGTTGAAACCCATAAATAATTCTAGGGAAGCACGAGAAACCTGGTAAATGAGAGGATTTATTTTTACTTCTTATACTGCATCGAGTTGTGCTATTAGGACACTTTGTAGAAACAAACATAAATCTGTACCTGAATATTAATGGTGCGGTCGCTCGGTCAGTCGGTCTTGATGTTCCCAGCTGGAAACTATTTTCCTTGTGGCCTGACTCTGTTAAATATTCACTTGGTTTTAGCCCATGATAACACCGAGCGGCAGAGAAGGCAATAAACGGTGGTGCAGGAATGCCCGTGGATAGATACTATCATAGCCTTTAATTGTAAAGAAAGTTGTTCCGTCTGTGTACAAACCCAGGAGCTAGAGGAGCAAAATGAGGCTCCCATGATCCAAGAGGAGTGGTCAGAGCCTTGCTAGCCCAACTAGACACCCACAAGTCTATGGGGCCGGATGGGATTCATCCCAGGGTATTGAAGGAGCTGGCGGATGTGCTGGCCAAACCCCTTTCCCTCATCTTCCAACAGTCCTGGAAGACTGGGGAAGTCCCACTGGACTGGAGGCTGGCTGATGTTGTGCCCATCTACAAGAAGGGTCGCAGGGAGGATCCAGGGAATGACAGGCCTGTCAGTCTGACCTCAGTGCCAGGGAAAGTCATGGAGCAGGTGATCTTGAGTGCTATCATGAAGCACACGCAAGAGAACCGGGTGATCAGGCCCAGTCAACACGGGTTCACAAAAGGCAGGTCTTGCCAAACTAACCTGATCGCCTTCTATGACAAAGTGACTCGGCTGCTGGATGAGGGAAAGGCTGTGGATGTGGTCTTCCTGGACTTCAGTAAAGCCTTTGACACAGTTTCTCACAGCATTCTGCTTTGGAAACTGTCAGCCTCTGGCCTGGACAGGCGCACACTCTCCTGGGTGGAAAACTGGTTGGATGGCCGGGCCCAGAGAGTGGTGGGAAATGGTGTGAAATCCAGCTGGAGGCCAGTGACAAGTGGGGTACCCCAGGGCTCAGTGCTGGGTCCAGCCCTGTTCAATGTCTTTATCAATGACCTGGATGAAGGCATCGAGTGCACCCTTAGCAAGTTTGCGGACGACACTAAGCTGGGTGGAAGTGTCGATCTGCTGGAGGGTAGGGAGGCTCTGCAAAGGGATCTGAACAGGCTGGACCGCTGGGCAGAGTCCAGTGGCATGAGGTTTAACAAGGCCAAATGCCGGGTCCTGCATTTGGGGCACAACAACCCTGTGCAGTGCTACAGACTAGGAGAAGTCTGTCTAGAAAGCTGCCTGGAGGAGAGGGACCTGGGGGTGTTGGTTGACAGCCAACTGAACATGAGCCAGCAGTGTGCCCAGGTGGCCAAGAAGGCCAATGGCATCTTGGCTTGGATCAGAAATGGGGTGACCAGCAGGTCCAGGGAGGTTATTCTCCCTCTGTACTCGGCACTGGTGAGACCGCTCCTCGAATCCTGTGTTCAGTTCTGGGCCCCTCACCACAAGAAGGATGTTGAGGCTCTGGAGCGAGTCCAGAGAAGAGCAACAAAGCTGGTGAAGGGGCTGGAGAACAGGCCTTATGAGGAACAGCTGAGAGAGCTCCGGTTGTTTAGCCTGGAGAAGAGGAGGCTGAGGGGAGACCTCATTGCTCTCTACAACTACCTGAAAGGAGGTTGTAGAGAGGAGGGTGCTGGCCTCTTCTCCCAAGTGACGGGGGACAGGACAAGAGGGAATGGCCTCAAGCTCCGCCAGGGGAGGTTTAGGCTGGACATTAGGAAAGAATTCTTCACAGAAAGGGTCATTGGGCACTGGAACAGGCTGCCCAGGGAAGTTGTTGATTCACCTTCCCTGGAGGTGTTTAAGGCATGGGTGGACGAGGTGCTAAGGGGCATGGTTTAGTGTTTGATAGGAACGGTTGGACTGGATGATCCGGTGGGTCTCTTCCAACCTGGTGATTCTGTGATTCTATAACAAGTGCCTGAGAAATGTCTGATATGAGGTTCCACATCAGTGCAGTCTCATTACAAAAGATAAGCTACTCCCACAAACCAGATAAGGAAAAGATGAAAAGGAAATTGCCAATGAAGCAGGATCTCAGGCAGAGGCAGAATTAGCATCTGCAGAGGGAATTAATTGCTTAGTGAGTCTTTGACCACACTAAGCAACCAATTTCTCTTTAGCATTTCTTGACAACACCACAGGGGCTGTGTCACACTCTTCAGTTCAAGATTTTGTGCCATCTTCATTTCTATGGGTCTTTGTACTGAATACAGGCACTACCCAAAGGCATTGAGAGACATAGAGTTGACTTTCATATGTCTTCAGGTGCTCAAGAAATTAATTTTGTCATATACTAACATACTATCAGACTGCTATAAAATGTTTCTGTCGCTTTTTACAAACGTTTTAATAAAATGTTCATTATTTCAGTGGTGAAAAATCTTTAACTTGTGCAGTTTATCAGATCACTGTGCACTGCAGTCTTCTTTTTTCTGTAATTCCTGATCCTGAGACAACACTGCTTTTGTTTGAATTCCCACTGACACAATTTCAAGTGAAACAGGGTTTTTTTAGTTTGTATATTCAATAGTCACACCAAAAAAGTCAAGTCAGAGTGCCCTGTTCTTCACATCTTCAGCAAACTCCTTTGGGACAGAATTCTGAGGTTTACTTGTGTTCCAAAGGTAATTTTTGTGTGGAAGTTTGAGAAAAACATTTTGTTGGTTTCTTTGTTAGAGAATCATGGAAGAAAATGTATCATATTTTAACATATCTATTTGATATACAGCTAGAAACTCATAGTTATTAAAGCATTAATATAGCATAATGATTATTGAAACATCACCTTTTCTTTAGTAGAGGCCTTAATAATGTAATTAGCAGGAGACTTATCATTCCTGCATTTTACAGATCCCCTTCTTTTGCCTTTTTATAAGATCAAGCTCTTCATCATTTTCTTGACAGAGATCAAGTCTGAGCTAGTTCCTTTGATTCTCAGATCTTCATGTCAAGATGATTTCGGAATTATGATTTCCATGCTCTAGAAGCACTCCCCAGTACATTGCATTGTATTACCTATTTTAGCACTAAATCAGATGACTCATATCCACAGTGAAGAATAAAAGCTCATGGCAAAGAAAAACTAGAGCTCCACAGATAGGGAGTTACATAACCAATGACTTTCAAACCAGCGGTGATGGTTTTCACGGTTTCATACCTAAGTCAACATCCAGGGCTGGTAGGCTCTGAAGGTGACTTTCATGAAGCTATGTTTCTTCTGAAGTAGCGAGTGTCTGCTGGTCAGGCAGTTGTCAGCCACGCAGGGAGAAGTCCTTGATGTCCTTGGAATGGGCTGATCATTGCTGCATTGTTGTCTTCCAACCACCTTCTTTTCCTCTTAGGATTTTAAATATTTTCATAGCAGTGTTTTTCCTTTTGAATCCTTGAACTGCTAACTATCCACATCTCAAAACTCCCTGCTGCTGTTTTGCCTTTCTTATCTCGCACAACTCTGTGTACTTCCTCATGATGAAGTGATTTGTTTTTCAAATGTTTCTTAGAGCTGGTGCTATCTGAACCAGGTCTTGTTTTGCAAACAGCCAAAACCCACAGGAGAAGGGTCAGACTAGCAACGCTGCGCAGTGCTAAGGAGGGATTACAGCTCCTTTCTGTAGGACAAGACTGGGGGTGCTCTCTCTGGATACCATCTCAGATTTGAAGCTGCATTTGGCTTTGACACCAATAAAGAGCAGCAAAAAGAACAACAATAAGTGGTGTTTTCTGTTACCCCTGCCCTTCTTTACAGTGAAAGTAGCTAGGTAAAACACCTTTAGAACATGCTTGTACTGGTATCTTGGGTTGCATTATGCCAGGTAGGAGCAGTCAAAATCTGCCTATGGGCAGATCTGGTGTCACCCAGGTTCCTCGAGCATATGTCATAGATGAAGGATGGTGCTAAGGGTGCAGAAATCTAAAAGTATTTCTGTAAAGATGTTCTATGATCTGTTGGTGCTGCTGTGAAGTATTTGGCACCTAACTACCAGTTTCACCAGCAGTTCAGTGCTGAACTTCTTCCAAAAATCATTAAGCATTCTGTTTTAGAAGGTGCCAGATGATACTAACATTTGTGCTTTTTTTTGACCAGGGTGAAATGGGCATACAGGGCTATATTCTGCCCATTCTCATAAGCTGTGCTACTGGAACTGTTCAGGTGAGTAAAGGAGGTAGGATTGGGCTCCTTGAGAGTACATGAATCCATAAAAAATGAAAAAGTATCACTGTCTGAAAAATAATCTTACTTGATAGCTTAATTTCTTTCAGACATTGGAAGAACCACAAAATAAGTTTACATCTTAGTAAGAAAACTGCTACAGGATCTCATTAAATCATACCAGTAAATAAATGTTTGTGATACTGCATGTGATGTTTGGACTGACAACTGATGAAAGAGAAGTGATGTTCCTTCACACTGTTTTGGAAAGCAAAGTGTATTGGAAATACTATAAAGGAGTGAGGATTCAGAAAGGCCTTACCCACTAGTGAGAGCAGCAATACCAATTATCGAAGAGTGGAAACTTGGGCAGCAAATATAGTGCGATTTACCTTGGAAAATGAAAATTAATACATCTTAGAGAAAACCGGTCATTGGTGGCAGGAAGAAGCCTGCTGAACAATGCACCTGAAGGATATGTGGGCGATAGCAGATAGGCAGCTCTTTGCAATACTGTTTGGCAAGGAAAAGAAATCTGCTTGAAGCATGAATCTCCTTTCCTTACTGTTCTGGCTTGGGTGTACCTTAAATGTTACCTCTCTTCCCTGGCAGAGGCATGATAATTTTAATAGTTTTCTATCTCCACGTTCTGTGGGTTTTCTTCCCAAGTTTACACTTGCAATTCTGAAGTAACAGAGAGAAAAACAACGCAAGGATTCTACGTGGCTTCTCAAGGGAGCTGAGTCCTTTTGTGGTCCCCAGTTACTTAAGGTAGCTCTGGCTACAAGAAGAAGTGGCAGCACTGGCACGGAGAGCGAGATCATGTAGTTTGGAACTTTATCATAAAAATACGGATAACAAGAGTAGTTTCAAAAAAGCAGTATTAGTTTAGTGTTCACCAGTATGCTTTCCATAGACATCTGAATGAGGTTTTCAAGTCATGAGCCATGGACAGGTACTATAGCTGCCAAAGTACAGGCATTTATTTACCTTGGGGAAAAATAGAACTCCTGTGATGCCACCATGGAGTACTGCTGATATTACACCACCTTGCTTTTGATGTTGTAACTATTTATTATTGGTATTTGTTTTGTCCAGTGGCGTGTTTAAGTGCCCCTTCCATAGACAAGATGCCTACTGGATGGAATCCTTGTAAATACAAACCATAAAGATTTCTTGTCTTAAAGTCGGACTTTGTGATGCTTTTTCAGGTTGAGTGATCTCTTACACTAAAAATTCAGTTCCATTGAATTCAGTAGAACTGTTAATAGGAAAAGCAATTATTCAGTGTGAGGAAAGTTATGAAAATCCAGTTGCAATTATTTTTATGTAAACCTAAATATCTTTATTCTAAATTGAATCAAATGGAACAGTGCAGCATGGATGCAGTGCAGGTCCAGGTTGGATGGGAAAAGAAGATGGACTTGGAGGAAGAGAGAATTTCCCCTTGATTTTGACATTAACTCCGAGAAGGGAGTGTGCTAACGTTTTATAACAAAACTCATTTCCAGCTGCAAGTTCCTTCAAGGAAAATTAAAAGATTATGTAATACCACCTACTCTTGGTCCCTTTGCAAACCCTTGATCCAAGAGGAAATATTGGATACTGATCCTGCTCTATTAGCAAAGCCGAGGGGCGCAGCCTGAGCAGACCAGAGCAGCATTTGGGTGGGATTCCTGCCAGCTTGCATCGCTGAGCAGGAGACATCTTTGCCTGCAGCACGTATGATCCTAAGGCAGAACTCAACCTGCTGTTTCTTGGAATGTACCATAGTAGCACGAGTGCTATTTTTTCACACTGAGTTTATTTTAGGGACTCAGGTATACAATCTCTTTTCTAGATCAGCAACTTCACTATTAATAGCAACAATCAGAGATCCTTTGGGTTTAATGATTTACTTCTAATGTGTTTTTCAACCTTAAAATAAAACACTAAATTTATTTTTAGCTGTAGCTTCCCCAGAGCTACAGAGGATAATAAGACCCATGCCTTGAGCAAGTCTCTCAAGGAAAATCCTATACACTTTCCAGCCACCCCACAGCAAATTGTTGTGTGCTGAACATCAGATATGTTTCAACACTAGTATATCCAAAAAACCATTCAAGCTAGATAGGTGGGAAAGGTCACCAAAATAACATATCAGAGGAATTAAAAAAGACATAGATCTTTAGGCTTTTCACTTCAGGGAGAAATAGAGATATAAGACAGATTTAAACATTGCCAAATTTTATGCTTGACCTTAAGAAGAGTTGATTACTAATAATTCTCGATCTTCGCTTGTTGTTTCAGGAGCTGAGGGTATTAAGTATTTCACATATTGGGGTCTATGTGCATATTGACAGCAGTTAAGTGTACTTAGCAAGTCATCGTTCATATAATGCTCACCTACACTTATCAATATGGATTTCCATATATAAGGGAGATTTCCAAAATCTGCAGTAGCAAAAGTCTATTCTGATTTTCACTTGATTGGTATAATTTTTTATCACTTTTGCTCATTTTGAAAACTAAAGACCTTGTTTCTTTAAAACACTTCTTTCTCTTTCCCTCTTGTCTTAACAAACACCATTATACTAATTGTGGACTAGCCAATCCAAAACAAAATACGATGTCTGACACAAAAAAAAAAAAGAAGAGACTGTGCCTATAATTTTTTTATTCAACAAATTAAGAAAACCAACTATGGTCACCTTCAGCATTTGTTCCCAGCAATTCCACAGATCTTTTTCTGAAAGGCTATTGAGGATATCTGTCGGTTTTGCTTTCTCATCTTCTGCCAACAAAAAATTAGTTCCTCTGAGCACCAACTTGATCTTTGGGATCTCTTCACAGTAAGCCTCAGTCACGATTTTAAAAGTTTCAATTGCAGATTCCTTCAGTTTCACAAGAAACTTGATGTTAATTGTTCACCCTTGTGGACCAACATTTTCCAAATGAGGCTAAGAAAACATCTATATTGGAACACATGTCCACACGTACTGAGTGAAGCAATCAAGCTGAACCTTGTCTCATTGTGACAGGTTAGAAAATGTTCTATAACCATCTCTTTATCTCTCCCCTCCCATTCTTGGTTCCCAGGCTGCAGGGTTAGTCTCGGGTTTTTTGTGTCAGACCTTATCAATCAGGGTAAATTAGGGAGTCCTGTAGCACAGCACAACCACCTCTCTGTCTGCTTTTACCACAACACTGGAGATTTGCAGTTCACAAATACTGATGCCAGATAGTAGTATAAGGGAGAGGAATATTCTTCCTCTGTGGGTGCATACGCTAGACCCACAATAGACCATGTAATATTATTTTGATATGTTAATCAATGGACAGTAGACTTTTTAGTAATATTCTAAGTGTAGCTTTAAAGAATGAACAACTGTCATTGGTGATTATATTGGAATTATTATGTACACAACCTGATATATAGAGATGATCATTACGTTGACGGTAACATATATGCATCAACATATACCTACCCTTAGTTCCTTGCTTCCTACTGGTGCTTGGTACAAGTTAGTGGGGAGGAGAAATAATTTGTTACAAGTGAACTTCATGCTTTCTGGGTCCTTGTGTCAGGAACTGGGAAATCCCATGGATAATTGCCACAACAGAAGCATCTAGCAGAAAATTCTTCAAGGACTTAGTCCACAGTACCCCCTGGGAAACTGCCCTCAGGTACAAGGGAGCAGAGCAGAGCTGACAGATTTTAAAAGCTGCTTTCCATAGAGCACAAGAGCTCTCAGTCCCCAGGCATAAGAAAACAGGAAAGGAAGGCAAGAGACCAGCATGGATGAGCCAAGACCTGCTGGTCAAACTAAAGGGTAAAAAGGAACATGCTGCAAGCAGGGACAGGTATTCTTGGAAGAGTAGAGGGATGCTGCCCAGTTGTGTAGGAATGGGGTCAGGAAGGCTAAGGATGCCGTCCAGAGGGACCTGAAGAAGCCTAAGAAGTGGGACTGTGTGAACTTCGTGAGGTTCAACAAGGCCAAGTGCAAGGTCCAGAACCTGGGTGAGGACAACCACCGGTCTCAGTACAGGCTGGGGGATGAAGAGACTGAGAACAGCCCTGACAAAAGGACTTGTGAGTGTTGGCAGATTAAAAGCTGGATGTGAGCCAGCAATGTGCACTTTCAGCCCAGAACGCCAACTGTGTCCTGGGCTGCATCAAAAGAAGTGTGACCAGCCGCTTTGGTAAGGCAATTCTGCCCCTCTACTCCACTCTGGTGCAACCCCACCTGGAGTACTGCATCCAGCTCTGGAGCTCTCAGAACAAGAAAGATGTGGACCTGCTAGAGCAAGTCCAGAGAAGGCCACAAAGATGATCACAACACCTCTTCTATGAAGAAAGGCTTAGAAAGTTTGGGTTGTTCAGCTTGGAGAAGAGAAGGCTCCTGGGAGACTTTATAGCAGCCTTGCAATACATAAATGGAATCTATAAACAATGAGGATAAGTTTTTTAGTAGGGCCTGTTGTAGGACAAGGGGTAACAGTTTTGAAATAAAAGAAGGTATATTTAGACTAGATATAAGGAAGGAATTTTTATAATGAGAGTGGTGAAACACTGGAACAGGTTGTCCAGATGGTGGTAGAAGCCACATCCCTGGAAACATTTAAGATCAGGTTGAATGGAGCAACCTGATCTCACTGAAGATGTCCCTGCCTACTGCAAGGGGTTGGATGAAGTGACTTTTAAAGGTCCCTTCCAACCCAAACCATTTTGTGATTCTGTGAAAACTGAGGTCCAATAAAAAGGTAGGTATTTCACATGCACCAGCTGATTCACACCTGCACATATATCTTCTTTATTTCTGCCACATTTCTAGATTTTGACAGATAATGCCATCACAGGTAGAGGGCAAGGTGACCGTGTACTCTCTGTGGACTGGTCAAAGAATGCCATGGGGCACAGACCATTATCCTGGGATCACTGAAACTTGTGTCCTTGCTGAGGTGAATGGTTAGGGCATTTCTGTAATACAACATCAGAGCACCAGAGGATTTTCCAAGCCTCGGGGTCCGGATCCATGGACTTTTACAGCTTCCTTGTATTGCTCACATGGAGTGTGCTGTCCTCAAGCAAGCATCACTCTTACCTGCTGTAAAGGTCAGGAAAGATTTATTTAAAGGAAATAGTCTCCATGCAAACAACAAATCACGCTGGCATCATTGCCTTAATCAGGACAATGGTTTGTCAGCCTGCATATCATCTCTCATAAATTAAACTCTTGCTTAGCTCTACTGTGATGGTAAAATCTTAAACATTCTTACTATTATTTTCTTTGTAAAATGCCTGTTGCACTATTCATTAATTATATAGCTTGCCTCTGAGCTATAAAGCATTTACGAGTATGCTAGTGAACATGAGGATTACAGGAAGTTTTCCTGGAGTTTCCTATAGGAAAGGCTACCGAATAATCTCTCCTTTTATTGAGAGAGAGAATTTTCAACTACCTGAGCAGAAGTTTCCCAGGGCGGATATTTATCTGAGTCTGAACTACAAATTTTGTTTAACTTCCAGCAACAATGGTTCCACAAAAACTCAACAAGATTAGGGTAAAAGGTACTAATTTCTCCTTTAAAAGTAGATCATATCCTTATACCACTTCCAGGCTTTAGACCACAGACTTGAAAGCTGGCAAAGGACTAGGAAGGATTTATTTCTGCAATTTTCACTTGAAACTGGTTATATTTGACAAACTATAAAACTCTGCAACCTCATTTCACATCTCCTCGGTCAAGATTTTGTTTGGAACTGCTGGAGCCATCTTCAGAGCATGGTCCAGGCAAGGTTTTCAGGTTTTTTTCCCTGAAACCTATGCTCTCAGCTACTTTCATCCCTCGTGGCAAGTACAGGAATTCTAATTTTCCTGTGCTCTTCATGTTACTGCCAATGGTACCCAAGCAAGTAAGAAGAAGAAATAGGTAAAAATGGAGTGACAGAAGTTTGACAAAGGGAAAAGTTTGGCTTTGTAGAAGGGGTGACATGCCAGTAATTTGGGAGAAAGACATGGGTCAAAATTAATTGGGCAGGAAATCAGAGGAGATTTGTAAATCAGAAGGAGAGGAAGAGGAATGAGATGTGGAGACAGACACAGTCTTCCAATTCAGACTAGTCTGTCTTCTCCAGGAGACAGTGCATAGAAACTGAGTTGTGAACATGTTTATTTTTGATTTATAGAGTTTCAGGTGACTCAGATGGTTTATAGGTGTCTCAGATGGATTATCTAAAATTAGTGCACTGCTCCTCATTCTAAAATTTCATGTTGTTTGCTTCATCGGGGTATAATGCAGATAGATTAATCCAGTTCTATAAAACAAGTGAAAACTAATAAAAGGAATAAGATAATTATGATATCCAACACTGGAGAAAAAGGAGAGTTCTTATTTTACATTAGTAATGGATTCAAAATTTGCAGTGAATCTTATTTATAGACAATTCCTCCTTTACCCTTGGTAAGGAACAAGGACTGTTGCAGTCAACTCAGCGATGTGTAATTCTTCCCTATAATAAAAAAATACAGTAATCCATCCTTACAGAACCTTACAGATTAAAAATACATCCTTTTATCTTTGAGCTAAAGGACGATTTCTGCCACAGAACAATATTTGAATTTTTCCTAAGCAAGTAGGTACAGCAGAACATACCCTTAGGCATATAACACTTGACTCTTCACTGCATGGAAAACTCTTTTAAAGCAAGTCCAAACCTAAGTACAGCAGTATTGGGCTGATGCAAAGCCAGAGTAAACAGAGGAATTAAAACTTGTAATCTTTGATGGGTACTCTATCTTACCTTTCATCATCATTCAAAATATCTAGATGCTATCATCACCTGCCACACCTCTGTTTTGCCCCCTTCACCTGTTCTCTGACAGCTTTGTAGGCAATTATTTAATTAAAAGAAAAAAGACAAATGGGGAACCTACACCAATCCTCTTCTTGCTTGGTTATTTGAAGTACTTATGAAAAAATGCAGATTTATATGTTAGATCACAGCTCTCTAACACAGTTCTGGTAGTTCTTACTACCCCGAAGATAAGTTTGCTTGAGAAAAACTTCACTTTTGATGTGGAATCTCCACGTGTTAAAGTAAGTTCCAAATTTAAACTGGGTTTTCAGATTTATAATTGTTTGTAAATATTGTACCACAAATGTTCCTGCTTCATAATGGCAGCTCTGAGATATGTCAACATGACATTTATTATGCTGAGTAAAGCTCTTGGCACTGAAATTTACCATCTGTGGGTTTGCAAAGTCCTCTTCTTTGGTGTGTCTTGTCTACTTCCTTGACAGCTAAGTAGGATTATTTCAGTCTTCTGCTGATATCAAGAAGAAAAGGAGCTTGAGGTCAACGTGTTTATTACAACACTTGGAGGACATGGGTTTTAACTCTTGTGTGCCATCTGTGAACACTGCTTTAAAATATTTTACTTTGTATAATGCCCAAGCCATAAAAACCAGACACTTTTATACTGCTGTAATTTTGTTTTGGCAGCAAATTTAGGCAGTAATCGGGCTGAGGAGCATTCGCTTGGAGGTATTTTGCAGCCATTGGGCAAGTGGTTTAGGAAGTTACTGCTGTTAGTTAGTAGATTCTTATCAGAGAAGGAGGGACAGATTACGAGATTGCTTCTTACCAGAGAAGGAGGGACAGATTAAGAGATGGCTTCAAGGCCAGTGTCATGCCAGGTAGAATGGATTTACATAAATCCTCACAAGTTCATTAGGAGTACTAACCTCTAAGCGAACAGTGGTAATTCTTTAAACCACTCTACTAGATCCACAAGCCCTAGTGCAGGCAGAAGGAAGCTGTCCATTGTAGTAATATGCTATTTTCACCTCTTTTTTTCCCCCAGCAGAGTCCTTTTCAAACTTGTTGCCCTCGTTTGCCCATAAATTCTCCAACTTCTCAGAAAACATTTGGCTTAAGATGAAATTGCTGTGTCCAGCTCAAGCATGTTCAAGACACTGATGTTCCACACCTTCAGCTTAAGCTCAACATAGCAAATACAAAGCATTTCTCTTTCTTGATAATGTCTCCTTCCTTCTCTTCATTCTCACCCTTAGGTATGCACCTAAGGATTTTCTGCAGAAAATTTGATCAAGCTTTCTTTGTTGGAGTTCACACCTTCTTTCAAGGTCTATTAGAGGACACAGAAGCTGATATTTTGACTCAGATCCAGGATATGCAATAGGTTTAAATTTGAATTTTACATTCTGATTTTGCATTGTACCTGCTAATGAAACACATCCACAAACAGAAGGTAACATTAGGGTAGGCTAATGATTTTAATTAATGATTTGATTTTTTTCAGGAAAAGGCACTACAAAGAGGCTTTTCAGGAGTCAAGCACTTTTCCCATTTAATCTATGAAGGCAAAATCAGCTGGGATTTGTGAATTATAATATTTCAAGGTATAAGCAATAAAAGGATTGTAATCATGTGTCAAGTTTGATTTTTCTTAATCAAATGACACAATTGAAGGAAATATGATGCTAACCATATTGATGCTCTGCAGCCTTAGCCCACTTGCAGCAAGCTCCTGGAGCCAGGTTCTGTAGTCTCTGAAATGCGCAAACCTTTCCCATGGACTTTAGTTATGCAAGCCTTATCTTCAGCCTTAAGCAGACAGAGGAGTTAGGAGCAGGAGAGTTGATTACAGGACTTTCACTAATTCTCCATATGGACATTGCGTGTGGGGAAGCCATGGTACCACCTACCCCAGACCAACTCTTTGGTTTGAACAATCCCCAGGGAGTCAGTGGAGAGCAGGCAGCACCCTGCTTTTTCAATCCCCAGCACTACTTGTTGTAGGACAAGCTGTTAGTCTTTATGTGTGCTCCAAGGCTTTTGAAAAGAAGGAATTTAACAGAAAAGTCCCACTGATAAATCAGGGTTTTCAATACAACTTTAAACCAAGATTCCAGACCCATCCTTTTATTCATTCTGTCCACATCTCACATGGACATTAGCAGGGATTTTCCGGGTTTCATAATCCGGCCTTTATCTTCCACTCATTTGTTTATTTATTTACAGGGATTGCACACAAATTCCCCCACAATGCCATACAGCTTTCAAATCTGAGGCAAACTAATGTGCGTTAAGGATTGCAAACTGGCTTTAGCCCAGATTTTTCCAGTCTGTAGCTCTAATCCAGCCTGCTATTAGCTGAAAACAGCACTGTGTGATTTAATTGTTCCTGTGTAGGAACAACATCATATATAAAAGCTCCATTGTGTCTCCTTGTCTTCCAAAGTCTACAGGCATTAGGCTCTGTTGCAGGACTTATGGTTTCCTCCTGTGAAAAGAAAGATTAACTCATGCAATCCCTCACAGGGGAACATCTCTGGTTTGCCTTCTGGTTTGACTTACCTGTAGAGAAGCACAAAGCTCTGGTTTGCCTCTTGGGTAATCCTTCTCCCTGGATGAGGAAAACCCAGACTGTGTCTCTCACATTCATCTCACTGTCACAGCAATGCTGCGTTGTTTGCTCCACATACCTCCCACACAAATGACCCCAAAGACAGCCCTGTGCTGATACTGCTTCTGCTACCCAAGCTGCGTTTCTCACAGTTACTTGGAGTGCCTCTGCACCTCCCAGCGTTGTGCTGTGCAGGTCAGCTGCAAATTTGTGGAAAGGGGGAGAGGAAGAGGGTGATGCAAAAGAAAAATGGGGCTATAGCACCTCCACCCCCTCTGCCCTCAGCACCACCATCTTCCACATGTACACTGCAGGCAGCACATCTAGCTGCATCCACGCCATTATCTCCAGTCCAGCAGCTGGGGCTGGACTTTGGGTAGGCATGAAAGCATTGACCACAGCAAACAGCTTCCTTTTGCAGCAACTTTTTGGGAAGGACTGAGCATCATGCAGATTTTAAGAGTAAATTGTGAAGTTCAGAGGTAATCAAGTCAGTCCAGTGTGTGATTTTGTTCTTCTGATTTACCAAATCAGTTCTGTTGGTGCCAGTTCTAGCCATGTGCAGCATCTCACAGTCACAGAAGCAGTGATGAAAGAATAACTCTGAGATGTTCCAGGCGTTGCTGTGGGTCATAGCCTTCAGAGGCAGATACATGGATATGGTGTAGGGTCTGGTTGGTGATCTTTTGATACAGCAGTCTGCAATCTCTGTCCTCCTTGGCCATCTCCACATAAGTGATAGAATGGCCATATCACAGAATCATAGAATGGTTTGGGTTGGAAGGCAACTTAAATATCACCCAGTTCCAACCCCCCTGCCATGGGCAGGGACACCATCCACTAGACCAGGCTGCTCAAAGCCTCACTCAGCCTGACATTGAACACCTTCAGGAATGGGGCATCCACAACTTCTCTGAAGAACCACCCTTTAATTTCCCTCTCATCATATTGCATGCGGTTTAGATGAAGCTATTTTGGAGCGACAAATACACTCCTTACTCTTGACTTTAGGGAAGGAAGTACATCAGAGCTGGCCTGCAGATGCTTCCTCTGAATGATAATAAAAATGCAGCGAGTGAGATTGAAATGATATAAACTTGTCTGTCTTCCAGGGATGCTGGCCAAATAAATTCTATGGAGCTCCTAGTCATACAATGAATCATAGAATGTTTTGGGTCGGAAGGGACTTTAAAAATCACCGAGTTCCAACCCCTCTGCCACAGCACCTGTCTCACTTCTTGCCCGCAGTCTGAAACGGATGGATGTGGGAGCAATACCAAGTATATGGAAGATTAATTTGGACTAAGATAAAGCATGAAGCTGGTATCAAGCATATTGGAATAAACACTATTAAAAAGACCGAGTGCTCTGAACTAGGCACATAGGATGACGCATCTTGAAGGTGTGAGATGGCCAGGCGGGAAAAAAAACGCCTGGGAGTAAGTGAGTTGGAGATATGGCCAAGAATAGTCACGAGAGTGTGGAACAGACAAAATCAAAAGCATCCTGTTTGTCTAAAGGTCGGAAAACCTAGAAACTGTATAAAGATCTGCCTGAATGCAAGAAGCCAGTGGTAGCAATAGTGTTTTCTTAACGTGACTTCTGTATGCCGTGCCAATCAAAAGAACAGAGAGAAATGTGTGAGGTCTGCACCTCCTTCACCGCTGCGGATGGTCTCCCCCAAAATCCCGTTCGGACACAGTGATACAGCTGGGCAGGGAGCACGGGGCCGCGGTGGGGCTGACGGACAGAGGCCACCGGGGGTGACACCACCTGCCCTGCCTGCCTAATTGGAGGGTAGGGACACTCTTCAAAGGGATCTGAACAGGCTGAACTGCTGGGCTGAGACCAATGGCATGAGGTTTAACGAGGCCAAGGTCCAGGTCCTGCACTTGGGGCACAACAACCCTGTGCAGTGCTACAGACTAGAGGAAGAGTGGCTAGAAAGCTGCCTGGAGGAGAAGGACCTGGGGGTGTTGGTTGACAACCGACTGAACATGAGCCAATGGCCTGTGTCTCCCTGCCTCCCATGCGATTTGCCCCAGCAGGGTGGCATCCAGAGCTGGCTCTCCTGTCCTGGCGCTCCCCCGGGATGCTCTCTCTGTTTTGTCAGATGCTGACTGGCAGAGCGGCCGCTGGGTAAATTCCACAGTCACCACGGGTGACAGGAGGGCAGGGAGGGACAGAATCACTTTCGCTATCAAATAAGCATTTTTTTAAATCTCGCCCTTTATATTCCCAGAGAATTCTCTAAAATGAGCCAGGTAAAGGGAACACAGATATAGTGCATAAGTCGGGATTAGTCAGTAATCATGAAGCAAGGGTCAACAAAGGCTTCCAAGTTTGTTTCCTGGCCTGTGTTTTCCAGTGCCACCCCAGGTCACCTGTGAAAGCCCCCATCTGTGTCCCTGTGGGCCCCTGTGAGCCCCCACAGCGCCAAAGTTGACACTGTCACCTTGCCGGAAAGCCAGAACATGATGAAGGACCCTGCTGAGCTGGGGAGGGCCTCAGCACTTGTCATTTCCAGCACATTTTCCATGTGGGATGTGGCACAAGCCCAGGCCTGGGGCCTGATACCCACCCCATGGCTCAGAGACCAGGCATTGTGGAGGAAGTCTTAAGACTCTCTAGCCTAGTGAAGGCACAAGGAGATGTGACAGTCTTTCAACACATAAAGCCTCCTACAAAGACATGGGGATAAAGATGTCCTCCATACCCAGAAGGAGGGGGGCAAGGGCTACTGGGTTTGGATGCAAGCAAACACCTGTTTAGGTTGGATGCTGTCATGCCCCATACAGATGCTTGAACTACCTTCCTAACATTCAAGGTTTTTAATGGTAGAGTTGTTTTGGGTGCCAATGGTGAATTCATTCTTATTGCAAGTTCTTAAGAACCTGTTGTGACAGGGAGACAAGTGCCTGTCCAGGAGGTAGCCGGGTGACTTCCCCAGCAATCTGCTCAGCAGTTGATTCAAACATCGCACTGGGTCTCTATTTTCTACACACCAGAGATCACTGCAGATGACTGAGCAACTTTACCTAATGCCACCTTCAATACTATCGCTTCCTAAGAAATCTTATGTAAAATTAACTTGTCAAGAAAAAGACAGAGGAAGAAGAGAGAGGAAGGGATGGAAGGAACAGGGAAGGAAGGAAGCAAGCAAGGAAAGAAGCAAGGAGGAAGAACAGGAGAGCAGGCAGAAGTACATTTAGCTCACCTCCTTGCTCCTACCCCACCCTGGAAACACCTATACCTAAGAGCGCTATCCTGTGCATAAGGAACCTTTCTGACTCTCTGCATAGTAGAATGACCTCAGATACTGTGACTACTCACTCAGATACTGAGTGAGGCTCAGTTTTGGTAAAAAGCATAATGCATTTTAAGTCAAGTTGAAACACTGAAGAAATCCATGAATCAGCTGCCAAGCTCTCTCTTCACTACTGGCATCTGCCATTGAACTCAAAACAATTCCATGTTAATGTTAATATTTAAAGAAGAAGATATTCAAAGCATTCAGACTGTTAAGAACCAGATTTATATGTCACACTAGGCCACTTAGCAGACACCAGTGACCCATCTTGTAATTGCTAATTAATGGGGCATTCAGTTACCACAGCCCTGTGCAAACACGGATCAGAGCACGATCTGCAGTCACACCCAGTCCTGCGGTGACATCACAGCCGTCAGTGGGATCGCTGACACAATCCTGGCAAGAAGCACGTCTAACAATACTAGCATGTCTGGTGCTCCCAGTGCTGCAGAGTCTTGCTCCCCTGGGATCACTGGCCACAGCCAATGCTGGTGGCTTGATCAACTTCCTCCTGTGTCAGTGATCCCTCTCCACTTTCAGAAGCCATGTGTGTCATAGAACAGGCTAAAACAGCACCAGCAGAATCTCTGTTTCATCAGGCTCCCTCATGTCAGTAGAGACCTTCATCCTAACATGGTCCTTGTAAAGGCATGTTCAACCACCTCAGCTCTTGCTGAGGCAGGAAAGGAAACACTGCCTTAAGTAATCATATGCAAAAGCAGGGTTGACACAGTCCAGGTGCAGCATCATGAGCTAAAGGATAAACAGGCTCGCGAGATTTGCTCCCACAAAAAGAGGGCTTGCCAGTCAGATCAGCTGAGGTCCTTCCTGCAGGCTAAGGCAGCGCTTCCCAGCTCTGAGCAAAAATCATTGAATCTTTGCAGCTGAAACAGTGGGAAGGCTGGGAAGTGGGAAGGTCTGTAGTCTACTAAAGGGCTCAAAAAGTTTGCACAAGACACCAGCGGTGGTGTAGCAGTAGGAGCTGCAGCTTAAAAAAATGTTAAACTATCGTTCAAGATGTACAGCTTCAACTAAACACAGCAAATAACCAGAGCTTGAGCACACACCTTGCACACATTGGTAGTTGAACAAATCAGACTAAGGGAGGATAAAATGTATGACCATCTGTGTAAGGGACACTAGCGTGACTGAACATTCAGGTCACTGAGCCACAGGACCTCTGTCACATACTGCTTAGCCAGCACTACAGTGTTATGCCTGTTACCTGCTACACTACAGCCTTGCGGTGGATCCAGTGCAATGGAAAGCCTGTGGCTGGGCAAGTCTGATGCTTAGAATAAGTGGAAATAGAAACAGACTCGGAAGCAGTCAGCAGGGAGCAGCTGCATCTGGAAATGGCAGGACTCAGACTGGGCAAGTGCCCTCAGATGCCAAGAAAGACGGTCCCTGAAAGCAGCAACCAACTTGCTCTTGTCCAGCACAGTGTCCCATCTTTCCCAGTGGCCTTCACCTCCAGTCGTGGGGAAAAAAAAAAAAAAAAAGGTATTGGAATATTGGAAATCAGTATACAGCACTAGCCTAAAGTGCCCAAAGTTATTTTGTTTCACTTATCTATAGACACTGGACGGCTTTTTCCCTCAGAAGTGAAGGTCTGAATAGCTTATACCTTTACTTGATTATGAGCGTTTTGAATGTTCGTGCATGAAATGCATCCCCTGTGCCTTTACAACAAGTTGAAACTATTATTACATGAAATAAGAAGTGAAAGTCCCAACTATCTGCACGTGCCTGCACTTGATTTCTACATACCACATACCTCCAAAGCTCAGCCCAATCCTAAATTAACCCTGGCTCGGTTGTATCCATGAAGTATTTCATTAAAGATCGAAAAAGTACCCTCAGATCTGTTCTTGTGGAACTCTATTTAGATAATAAATGTGTGCTCAGACTGAACAGGTGTTTCAGCCATACTATCATTGAAAGATTACCCATCAGAAACAGAACAGAGGTGCAGGAAATAGGATAGAACAAATTTCAGAAAATCATCAGTAGCTTCAATCAACAGTTGACACATTTTTTTGAAATAAGTGTTCCTGCCCAATAAAATGTGTCAGTCTAATAATTTAAGTAACATCAAATGCCGCCTGTACTTCTACAGGTGGTGCAACACAGAATTTTCACTTTTTGTGGGTGAAACATCAGCTATTCCACAACAGACAAGGAAAGGCCCACTGGAAGAGACGAATGGAACAGGCAGAACAGCAGTGGTAAGAAGCAGAACTGCATGGAGAAGTCACAGGTAGGTTCAGAGATAAAGGAGTTTGATTCCTCAACATAAGATATTGAGCTGTTGGAACAGGTCCAGAGGAGGGCTAAAGCACCTCCCAGACGATGAGAGGCTGAGAGAGTTGGGCTTGTTGAGCTCTGAGGAGACCTTAAGGTGACCTTCCAGTACCTGAAAGGGGCTACAAGAAAGCTGGGGAGGGACTGTTTACAAAGGCTTGTGGTGACAGGACTAGGGACAATGGGTATAAACTGGAGAGGGGCAGATTTAGACTAGGCATACTGAGGAATTTCTTCACGGTGAGAGTAGTGAGACACTGGCACAGGTTGCCCAGGGAAGCTGTGGCTGCCCATCCCTGGAGGTGTTCAAGGCCAGGTTGGAAGGGGCCTCGGGCAGCCTGATCTAGTGGGCGGTGTCCCTGCCCATGGCAGGGGGGCTGGAACTAGATGATCGTTGAGGTTCCTTCCAACCCAAACTATTCTGTGATTCCGATTTCCCCGTCTTCCATCTCTATGGAGCCACGACAGCAGCGCGTTTTCACAAGGACAGCCGGCGCAGCCCCACGGCTCAGGGAGCTCCCTTGTCCCCGTGCCCGTCTCCGCGCCGGCTCCCTCGGCGCCCCGCAGGCCGGAGCCCCCGCAGCGCTCACGGCAGGCCCAGCCTGGGCAGCGCCAGCTCGGTGCCGCGCCATGAGCCCTGAGCCCACAATGAGGTTCAGCGCCCCGGCGCCGCCCCAGCCTCCCAGGGCGAAGCGGCCGCCGAGAGGACGCAACCCGGCTCCCGCAGAGGCAGCGCCCGGCCGGCAGGTAAAGGCGGCGGCCGAGGCCCGCAGCCCACGCGCCCGCCCGCTGCCCCCCGGGAGCTGTAGTTCGCGGTCTCCCGCTCACGCCCCTTCCGCTGCCGAGCACCTCTCCCGCGAGGGACTACGAGTCCCACAGTGCCCCGCGACACAGGCTCCCGCCAAGCGCTCCCCCCGGGAGTTGTAGTTCGCGACCGCCCGCTCCGCCCCTTCTACGCGCGGTCCTAGCACGGGCGAGGGACTACAAGGCCCGCCGTGCCCCGCGGCGCCGGCCCCCGCCCCCGCGCCTCGCTAATGCAGCACGTTGTCCGGCGACCGTGTCCCCGCCGCCGCCGCCGCCTCCGCCCGCAGCGCCCCGGCCCGCGGCGGGGTTCGCCGCCCAGCACGGCAAGTGATCGGGGCGGGGGGCGGCGGGGGCACCGCCCGCGTCCCGCCGGGGGCCGGGGCGTGTGAGGGGCAGCGAGGGGCGCCGACCCCCCGGTGCCCGGCCCGGGCCTCCCGGGCGGCCGCCGCGGAGCTGGGGGCGCCCCCGGGCTCGTCCCGCCGCGAGGGAGCGGGGAGGCCGCTGGTGGCGCCTCTCGGCGAGCGGCGGGGGAAGGGGCGGCCTCGGGGCGGCGGGGCCTCGGCCGATTCCCAGCGCTGCTCCGCGTTTCTGGGCGTTTCGCGATCGGAGCGTGGGGTTTGGTTGTGAGCCGGGGTGGGGAGGGAGGAGGAGAAGCAGAGACTTGCCGTCTTTCTTCTTTCTTTCTCCGGTCTTTAAGCAGCTGTGATGTTCTCAGGCTGCCCGCGTTGCGCATCCCGTGCGATAAACTGTGGAGTCAGGCTTCTGAATTCTCCTTGGGAAATGGTTCTGGTTATTTGGTAATAACTCCTGTCCCGGGCACAGCCTGCGCTTCTCTGGTGAGGAGAACATATCAGCGGCTGGGCCTGTGCACTGGGATGCCCCCAGCCGAGGGGGTCGGTTCTTTGCTTGCTTTCAGGAAGAAAGAGAACGTTTCTGTTTGGTAAAACTTTGCAGAAAGTTGAACTGCAGAGTGGTTGCTGCTTGGCTGGAAAAGCAAGAGGATGAGCTTTTAAAGTTTAGGTGCTGCTTTGCATGTGTGATGCTGTCAGTAGCAGTCCCAAGAAATATCAGCGGTGCCTGGAATGGCCTCGCTTCTCCATTTTGTCGAGGTGTGTATCAGTGCACCTACTGTTCAGCTTATTAATACATGTATTTCTTCTTGGGAAGCTAACAAAGAAAAAAAAGAGGAAAAAAAAGGAAAAATCCCAGAGCAAACAGATGTCAGGGAATTCACTGCTGTATTTTAGCAGGGAATAGACCTTAAGCAGTAGGGGAAAAACACATGTACATTTAATTATCCTGAGCTAAATGAGTTTATTAACTGAAAATACTGGGTTATGGCTGTGGCAGTACTTTGTGCCCTGTTGTTCGTGGCTTTCAGTAGGCTTTCAAGTTTCAGTAACTTGCTGATTGTAAACTTGTCAGCTGTCACAGCGTCTGGCACTTTTGTGTCTTAGCTGTGAACTCAGATATTGTTTAATTCAGCGCTGGGACAGTTACGCATTTTTCAGTGCATTCCTTCTTCCATATGGTAAATATGATGAAACATTGCTGCTGCCACCATCACAGCTGTGAATAAAGCACAGTGGTGTTGGCATCTTATTTGTGGGAGACTCATCCTATTGCTTTTTTAAATAATAGTAGTTTTCAGAAAGCATTGTCTTTTTCCTGATTTGTTACTCAGAAAAAGTGAAGAAAGAGATTTGAGGCCGTCTTAAAAAATGAAGGAATGAGAGCAAGCCAGAGATAAGTGTGCTCCAGCTTTCTTCAGAGTGCTATGTAACGACAGCTGTTGGAAGTGATATCGCAGCATGCACTTTGCCAGCCCGTGCTCATAGGAAAAAGGAATTCTGCAGCTCTCCTTGTACTGCCAGGGAAAAGTCTTGCTGGTTAGCAGCACCCATTGTCTGTCAGAGATGATTTAGTACTAAGAACTCGCCAAGAAATTCTCTTCATAATGGTTATTACCGAATAGGTGTTTGCAAATGGATTTCCAATGTGAATTGTGTCTGAGGTCAGCCTTTCAGTTATTGAAAGTTTTTGTAAATGGCCACTCGAATTTGAGATGCTGTGAACATATTAATACAGTGGTTCTGCATTTGAGCTTACGCATTCTACAAATACGATTTTTTTTCTTACCTGCAATGTGACTTGGGGGCATAACTTTAATGTTAACTGCAATTTATAGGTTTGTACAAAAACGTGTGCACTCAGTGACAAGCTCTTTTCCTTTCCACTTAT
Source organism: Phaenicophaeus curvirostris (assembly GCF_032191515.1). Lineage (NCBI taxonomy): Eukaryota > Metazoa > Chordata > Aves > Cuculiformes > Cuculidae > Phaenicophaeus > Phaenicophaeus curvirostris. The sequence goes on from NC_091392.1 coordinate 20,982,078, forward strand.
TTTCCTAAAACAAAAGAGTTAGATGGGCTGTTTTCTCTGCATCCTTCCGTCCCCCCGCCTCCTTCAGTTGATGTGCTGTGCAGTTTGATTGAAATCACTGACTTAGCATCTCCACATAGAAGTATTTCAGTGTCCTGATGACACCGCATATCAAACTGCTGGAAAGACTACACTGGAGCTCCAGGAGTTTCTGTTTTCCAGTGCTTCAGCCCTACAGGCTGCCTGCAAAATAACCTTGTCTGTCAGGACAGTGCAACATGGCACACGTGCTGGGAGGTCTGTGCCTGTGCAGGAGGGGTGTGCACACTTGTGAGAGGGAGCAAGAGCCTGCACCACAGCTGAACAGCAACACAAATAGGTGAAGCTGAAAGAAGGTCCCCAGTCATCTGTGCAGTACATCTGGAGATACACGTGAGGCAAGATCGGGATCTCATGTGTTGCACGACGCGGAGCCGTCCTTCTGAAGGACAGTAAGACAGCGAGTTGCAGGGTAAGCGATAAACAAGGCCTGTGTGTGAGGAACCAGGATCAGGAATTGCTGAGGGGTTTTCTCATTTCTTTGGAGGGCAGCAGATGGGAATGGAAATAGACATCACTTTTTTGAGGGGAAATCCTCTTCAGCTACTGAGCTTGTAAAGTTTCGGGGGGCTCTACACATGAAATGAGCAGTGCCAGCAGCTGGATGGACCAGACGACTTTCCTGGTTAGCATGTGTCTGTAGTACTGAATGGATCGTGCTAACATGTGGGGCGCCTGTGTCCGCAGGCCCCCAGGCTGGAATTAGCTTGTTTTCCTGGGGCTTTGTCTTTTTCAGGTCTGCCTTGAAACCTGACCCCCTTTCTTCTCTTCCCTGCCACAGCACAGCTGTGTGTCTTTGCTTGTTGCCAGCAGGTGGCCCTCTGTCATCTAACAACCTTTCCAGCTTTTGTGATCACTCAGTGATTTTGAAAACGGGTAATACGGCTTTTTCCCAGCTGCTGTTTGGAGACTGGGGTGGAAGGGGCAGGCAGAAGAGCATTAATAAAGAATAACGTATTTGGCCGTTCAGCAAAATTATTTTGTCCTACAAAAATCACAGTTTTGCCTTTGTAGGGTTGCGTTTAAAAGTGTTCATAACAAAATGAATAAATGTGTCTCTAGGGACCCAGATTCTGCATAACTTGGCAGGCAGACACTGGCACATAGAATAAATGTGTATGTGGAGCTTAAGAAGACTTCTGCAACAGTTTTGTGGCCCACAGTCAAATATCTTCCAAGCCAGTAGTCAGTTGTCTATGGCAGAACTTCTTTACCCATTTCCTGTGCTGTCTGCTTGTAGATAATGAAAAAAGTGGAGCACTGGTGTAGAACTCCCTAGAAACTGCGCATGCAGCAGCTGTGCTCTTTTCCTGTTGCTCGGCCTTGGAGTGTTTTACAGAGGGTTTCCCAGAATCAGAAGTATCACTTTGTTCATGATTTTGAATGGCCTGGAGGAAGGACATGTGCTCAGTGGACATCTTACATCAATCTGCTGATGGCAGGAGAGGCTAATAAAATTATTTTGGTTCCAAAACTTCCCTGAATTCAGAAGATTCATCTTGAGATAAAGTAGAAAAGTGGCTTGGGTAGGTGTGTAGGTTCTAAGATAGTGTGAGTTTGAGTGGCTAATGAGATTTGGGCTGAGTCAGTTTGGTCTTTCTGTCCCACGTTTCTAAATCTAGCTACCTCTTTACAGCTTCTTAAAACAGTAAGCATTTAGCCTATTGTTTGTTCTCAATTCTGCTCTACATTAGCATCCTGATTCGCTTTGTACTTCCATTTTGCCTCGTAGCTGTAGTCTATCTAATAGCGATAATTTCTAAAACACAAAACATATTCCAAGAATGCCTTCTTGTCTTTCACTGATAAAAGTGTTTTCAGTGCATCGGTGTCCCAGGCTAGATAGTCTTATGTTCCAACACCACCTTTCAAACAAAATGAATTTAGTTGTCTGTGACTTTTGTGTTTTAGCTTCCTAAGTATAAATGGGTGTTGGCTCCAGCATGCAGGTACCTGAGTTTAGTCTGTGTACATCAGCATAGTTCATGTCGCAGGATCATCTCACTGATGCTCAGGGTAAAAAACCAGTGTTTTGAAATTTATGAACTTCTGAGTCATGAGAAACCAGAGCCACAATCTACAACCATCTGTGATCACAGAACCTGTTGCTCAGTTAAGTTTCAAAGGCGTGGGTTGTGTCAAAGAGATGCATGCAATATGCAGAGTAGGTCACTTTGGTGATGGTTTTGAAACGCGTTCCAATTTCTGAATTTGTGACTGTTTCATTAATTGGCAGTCAGGTTTTAGCTGATACATCCTTTGGAGTATGAGCAATCTAACAACAGAAAAGAGAGGCCATTTGGAGCTGGTGATAGTTTGTAAACATTTTTAAGATTTCCATGCGTAAGCATGGGGAAAGTCTCATCAATCTTAAATACTTGGTCTGCTTCCATTGCAGAGGTCACTGCTGAGACATAAATGGGCATCTGTTGGTTTGGTTTACCCCTCTTCACAGGTTAAATGTTAGGCATGGAAGGTGTTTTGTTAGGTATTCCAGACAGCAAGTAATGAATGCAGTGGTTTGTCAGTGGGAGAAGAGTTGTGTCTGTGCCTTCAGGAGTATTTACACACCTCTTCTGTTTACATAAAACAAATGGCCCTGCTAATGGGTAACAGCATTCAAATAAGATGTGTTTATGTAGTGCACTATATGAATCTGAAGTGCATGAGCTGTACCAGCCAAACCAAATATCTATTGCTAGTGAAACTGCAGGTTTAGAGGATAAAAGGAATGCAGCACACTTAGTGCGTGTTGATGTAAGTAAATTTTTATTGCTGCATCTTATGCCGAGCAGATGGAGGCTGTGTTCTAACCGGGGATACTGTTGTTAGAGAGCTAGATCAGGAGGCAGTTAGTGAAAGTCTTTTGCCTGTGCCTGTGGCTTACATCCAGCACACCTCAGTTCTGGCTCAATTACAGCCTGACCTGTGTGAGCTGTGCTAAATTCTCACTGGAAGACGCCCGCTTTGTTGTTTGCCAGCTTGCTCTTGAATCAAATTCAGTCCTTAGCCTACCTCTCATCTTCCTCACAATGACTCTAGTGGAACAAGGATGAGCGATGTTGGCATGTTATTGTGAGAAACTGCTGGGGGTGGGGGTGGTGTGAGGTCTTCCTCTGAAGACCCAGTGGTTAAAAGCAAAGGAAAATTACCATTGCAAAACTGAAATGCTTTGGAAGCTCTAGCAGCCTCCAGACTACTTGTTTAGATTCCAGAGGTCAAATTTGTAGGTGTCTTCAAGTATTCATTTGTCTCAGCTCCTTATTTGTAAAACAGGGAAGTACATACAATCTCATCTCAGAAGCTGCAGGATTAATTCTCTGAGTATTGAGAGATGTGGATACCTTCTGAAATGCTGATGGATAGTGTAACTTTCTAAAGCAGTAATAAATGCATTTAGATTTCGTTGGGGCAAGGAATCAAAAGCATTGACGTTACCTTTCAATAAAAGGTGAAACAAGTTCTGGTACTTTTGTGGCTTCTAGTTTTTTACTAGTTATACTGATACACATATAACACCTGGAAAATAGAGAGCATTTATAAGACTATACAGAAATTTATTTCCTTTCTACAATGTCTACATGTTGGGGAAAGCGAATGCCACTTCTGAATTTCTGTATAGCTCAGAAAGAAGAAAACATTCAATAAAAATGTTCCTTTTAAAGAGTAGCTGACTAGGTGTTTTGTAGGTAGGAGATATTTTTTTAAAAAGTATTTTTATTGATTCAGTTGAATCACGGTCTGGAGGAAGCAAATTTAGACAAGACAAAAGGAAGAATATCCTCCTCCTGCTGTAGGAGGATATCTCAGTGAACCACCCCTCTGGTTTTTTTTTCCTCTGTGAATTTTCTCAGTGAACCACCTAGTTGAAATAAAATCAGAAAGAGGATTTGTTCTTTAGTGGCAGCTCATGTTTTAGTGCCAGTAACTTGCCTTGTTAGAGCCCCTGATTTGTGAGTGTGTCTCATCTCCTCGAGATTGCGAGCGAAGAGTTTCAGATGCGTAACTGTGCAGCTGGAATGGAAACGCTTTGGTCAGCTGAGACTACTCAGTGTGAAAAAAGACCTAGTAGTTCATGAGCAGATCTCGTGCAAAGAGGAAGCTCTGCTGAAGCTGTTTTACATTAGGAAAGCTGGAGGACTGATGTGAAATAGCATGGCAGGGAGGTCTTTCTCATTCTGCTTTTGTAATCCACTGTGGAAGATCAGCATTGCTAGAAGGATGTTGCTCTTCCTTGCATGCTCCTTTCTGAACTTGTGTTGGGAGGAGGAAAATAATCCCCAAAGTGTTGGTGAAGAATGTAGCCCTTTCTCCACAGCACTGTGGTCAGTGTGAATGGCTGTCCTGCATGTACTGTCAGGACAAGAAGACATTGAAAGGAAATAGGTGCCTATCAGTAAGATGAATAATGGCTAAGTTTTAGGCTTGCAGTTCTTTGGGTAGTCTCAAAAATACCTGTTTGGTTGCCTAAGCATCTTAAGAGTTGCGAAAGGGCTTTTATTTGTTCATACACGTATACCTAAAGAACAATATTTAATCACCCAGTGAATGGCAAGCCCTCTAAGAGTAGTGAAGGTGAAACAGGCACAAAAATTCCATTTGCTGGGCAAAAAGGTGATTGAACTGGGGATTGAATTGGGAATTCAAACATCAAGGAATCTTTTCAAGAAAATTCCAGAGGCAAAACTGAATCTTGCTGGATCATAAGGAGACAGGTGAGGCTCCTTGCCTTTCTTCTGGCTCCAGGAATTTTCTTGGTGGCACTCATGAGGAGGAATGCATCCCAGATTAAGACAGTCTTCTGGCAGATAAGAGAACAGAAATACTTTGTAGTCTCTGATCTCTGAGTACCTAGAAGCTGCATCTCCTGGTTTGTCTGAAAGAAAGGCACCGGCATATCTGAGAGTTTCAGTCTGTGATTTCTCATAAGGGCCTCTCACAGGCCTTTGAAGTATCTGAAGGAGAGGGGTTTGATGGGTTTCACATGTTCATGCCAAATCCCATGCTAATTAGAAAAACTTGAGGTTATGAGATGTTGTGGTATACATTTTATGGAGCACAATAAATTATTGCCTGAACAGCTGCTTTTGCCTGTGGCTTTACAGCTTCAGGTTGAATTTCCCTCTGTTCCGTGGCAGGTTCTGCTGACCTCCTCTTTGTCACACACACATGCACCACCCCTTATAATCTGCAGTGGTTTTTTTCCTGCAGGAGTGGTGCTGTGCATTCCACTTCTGAATGACTGAGACTCTTGCCTCACTACCTAGTTTGCTTAAAGTTCATCTGTGGGATAGCAAGTACAGACAAATAAGCTCTGCCTTGCTATAAAGTCTCATTTCTTTAGGAAGTTAAACTTTAATTAAAAAAAGAAAGAAACTGCAGGGTTGAAAATCAAGCTCTAAGAAATTTGGAAATGCTTGGATTTGAGTTGCCCAGATGTTTGCCAGCATTTGGTCTGAATCGACCCCGTTTTTCTCACTGTTAGACATGGTGGGAGGAAGTGCCTGCAAATTCATACACTTCAGTTCCGGATTGGTGGAAAAGCAAGGTATGTTCAGTCCTCTCTCAGAGGCTTCAGGATTATATTTTGTGATTTGTGGGGTGTGGATATCTTCTGTGAATACACTGGTGTACGGGAATGATAACTTTTCCACGGAGATGAGCTAGGTCAGCCTGGTGTCCATGGTATTTGACTGGTTCTCAGAATACATGTACTTTCTCCTATATTGTTGATGAGGGTATTGGCTAGCTGAGTACCCAGCCTTGTTAGTGTTAACACGTCTTGTACCTGTTGTCTCTTGTGCTAAAGAAGAGTTTGAACGCACAGATTTTCACAGCAGTTGTTCAGTTGAGTTTTAGTTTACTGTTAACCAGTTGTAAGAGTTTTCTTAATGTTGACTGAACAACCTGAGTTCCTGGGCATGTTCCGGCGCAGTGGGGGGGAATATAATCCAGGAACAGATCTTCTGCATGGAAACTTTCATCTCCAGTGGGGCTTGAGCAGGTCTCGGCACCTGAGAACAAGATCTTCTAAAATAAAGCAGTGGTAGGCTTGTCTGTCAGTGTGGCTGCCCAACATCTCACCTGACCATTGCAGCACTGGGCTGTGGGTTCCTTGCAGAGGCTGGAACCCACTACAGTGGAGCTGGGAACCACACCAAACAATCAGCTTTGCTTTCTTCAAAGGCTGTACAGGTCAGGTGGAAAACAGCGCTAGCTAGCGTGAGTAAACTTCAGAGAAGACCTCTGTCTCCTCAGTATCAGACGCATTGTTTACCCAGTGGTGACAACAGGGTGAGGTTTTCTAAAATACCACTTGGTGGGAAAAAATCACTTGGTGCATTTGTATAGAAATCTGTTCTTTAACTGAAACTTGTTGTTTACTGTTTTTAAGCGCACTCCCATAGATAAGAGACATGTTTTCAAACCCCAGCAGGCCTTAACCAATTTGTATTCAGGGTCACCTGACTGACTGTCAGAAAAACAGTGGCATTTTGCACATAAAGCAGTTGAGAACAAAGCCCAGAGCTGAGCGTCTGAGAACTGGTAGACACCTGAGTGATCTTATAGTTGGACTGAATATTTTCTCAGAGGGCAGCGTTGTTTTCAGCGTCTCTGCTTCAGGCTGTCCTTTCAGTTCTGCTGACACAGTTGTTCCTACAGCTGTTTGGTCATCTAACCAAACAGGAGGGTTGGGGAAAAAAAGGTGGTTCTTTTAACCAGAATCTGCTCTCCAGTCTGATTTACTGCACAAGTGTACAAATAGCTATACCAGTCTGTCAGGGCTGGACATGATAAAAGGAGGTGCTTGGTTCACTTTAGCCCTCATTGCCACCAGACAGCTCTGACCAGGCTGTCCTTCCTGAGGCCTTAGTGGGCTGGTGTGTCCTCATTCAGGCTGTGGGTCTTGGGACAGGGGTTTCCTGCTGCTTCACTTATTTAGAGCTGTCCACACCATGTGTAAATCATGGAGGCACTGAAGCAGGGAAGAGCAATTCAGCTTCACCTGCCTTTTCGGCTTAGCCTGCCATCCAAGTTTCGTTGACTTGATTGCTTGGAAACAGGGGAAGGCACGGTCCTGATTTTAAATTTATGTTATGCATTGTGGCAAAAACCATAGAGTGCTTAACATTGCCTGTAAAGACTTCTCAGTTTTTGGCTGAACCTCTTGGACTGTAGGCAGTGTACAGTTTTTGGTTTAACAATGTGTTTGCTTCGCAGCTCAGGAGCTGTGTCTGTAGCTGTTGCCTGCTTTGGGGTATGGGGCTCTCTTGGATTTTGGGGGTATTTTGCTACAGGGAGTGCTCAGAAGCCAGATTCTTGGCCACTCTGCATTTTTCATGCCCTGCATCTATGGTCTCCGATTTGCTGACTAGCAGTGGACAAAGCAAAGGTGTGAATTACTGAAGTCCCTCCATACACACATGGAGGGAGGTATGCCAGCTCTCTGAATTAAACTTGCATACTTCATGTTGCCTAGGTGGACACTCTTTATAGAAACATACGTTAGAAATATGTTAGGAAGCAAAACAACTCACTTGAAAACAGAGGCTAGAAACCTGAAAGCAGAGTGCTAATCAGACTCAAGGAGGCTGTTGCAATTGGAGGGAGGGGGCAGAGGGTCCTTTGCCATCACATCCACTTACTGGAATGTGCAATGACCCTGGTGTCAGCCGGCTTTCCTTCAGCCTCCAGCCTCACCTGGGTGCAGGGCAGGAGCCTAACTTGTCCCTCTGGTCCTCAGAACAGGGCTGCAAACATGTTGTATGAGTAAATTGGTCAGGACAGCACTCCAGCCTAATAAAGCAAAATACTGTTCATATGTACTGTGAGACAAGTCTAAGGGAGGTAACCCAAAATGCTGTATTAAAAAAAAGCAGCACTCTCTTCAAGTGCTTCAATTTTAATAGGGTAGCAGTGGGAATAAACAGAATAAGCATTTGTCTCATGTTCAGTAGCTTTGCAGTCCCCTTAGAGTACCATCAAAGTCAAATTATAGCACTATACCAGCTTCAAGGAGAACTTCGGGGCTTGAACAATATGGATGGAAGAAGGAATCTTTAAAGTAAGACATGGAAACCATTCACTACAAGTTTGAAAACCCAATTCCCAGTGGTTTTCATACAGACATGATCTTACTGATGTTCTGATCCTGGCATATGTCTAAATATATACGTGATAATGTGTTGCAGATCAGGTCATGTGTGGTCTCTAGTTCAGTATTTAAACTGTGATTATTTTCATATTCCTTTTAGTGGTGAAATCCCAGAAATATAGACGATTCCTAAAATTTGCCTGAAAACTGTCTTCACGTAGTTTGTTTGGACAAGACTGAGGTACTGATCTATTTGAGTGAGATTTTTGCTATTGCTGAAACCTTTTTGACAGCCATCCTGTATCTTTAATTACTTACGAGTGGTGTGGAGGAAAAACACATTTTTGCAGCATCTAAGACAGCAAAAAGAGCAGATTCTTAGCTCCTGCGAAATCCGCCCTTGTCATGGTATTATCAATGTGTGTGAGAACAAGGACTATGCTCTGAATTTAAAGCCAACTCAAACTGGATTGAGACAGACTAGTTTAATCCTAATTATGTTGATTTTTGACAGCAGCAGAGTGGCATCTATGCATCTTCAGTTTGTCACTTTTATTACTTGATTATCACATGAGACACCTGTTTTCTTATCCTTACAGTTCTTTAACAAATATTCTGGGTTATGCCATTAATTTTTAATTCTCTTCCATTCTTTTTACTTCTTGCAGTTCTTGTGGGGCTGTTGAAAATAAGCTGACACTGCAGGGATGCAAGAGGAGCAACAGCCTGAGGTAGGGCTTGGGGCTGAAGTTTTTTCCTCAGTAGAATTGCAGGGAGGGTCAAGACTCTGAATCAGCCAGGTTCTTCCACTCATCGTCAGGGAAAGTCTGCAAAGGTGGAAGTAGAAGGGGGTAGAGACTGCTGAGGTGAGTCCCCCTTTTAAAAGGGGTGGAGGGGTGAGTGCTGTTGCTTTTTGACATTTCCATTGTTCTTTTCAAGGTCCTTTTGCTTACAATTGCAGAACCTAAAAGGGTCTTTTGTATTCATTTACTGGCAAGTGAAGAATTGCAGAAAATAGCCTAACCTATGAGCTTAAACCTTTAGGTGGAAAAAATATTTTGTGAGTAAATTACACAAATTGTATATGAATGATCTCACTGTACGTACTTTAAATAACTTGCCAAATTAAACTGAGGTGCTTCAGGAAGAATTTTTCTTGTGAGATAAGAATGTTAGTTCCTTAGTGTTAGTTAATTGGGGGGGAAAAAATGGAACAAACAAACCAGCAGACTTACTGTGGTGCTCAGTGCTTTTCCCACTGCAGAGTTGTAATGTTCTGATGACAAAGCCAGCATAAGTGAAGGGATTGATTCCGTATGTTACAGATAGATACATTTTTTCAAAATATTTTTGTGACTTAAGTTAGGTGTGCAAGCAGTAGAGTCAAGCCATATGTTGTGATCAAAAGCTGAGCTGGTGTTAAATTTGTGAATGTAATTGCAGTTTGCACTTGTCCATAAACAGACTTTTGCTTTGTAGCAAGAGGATGAAACTTTGCACTGTAGAGCTGTTGTGCTTTTTGGTCTTACTCCATGAAATGCATGATAGATTTTGCCTTGCCCCCCTCAGTGGAGCCAAGGTAAGATACCCAGGATTTATTATCTGAAAATTAATGTCTGGCATAATGGAATGCAATAAGAAACTACTGCTGTTGAAAGTTCTTAACAATTGAATGTGCTTTGTACAGTCCTGTTTTAAATTTTACCAGATGAAGTACAAAGTAAATAAACCAGTCATTCAACTAAAAAGCTGACATCCTTCAGGAACATTTGACTGCTTGCTTGCTTACTCATTAATACTGCCTTTCATTTGGAAGGTATTGGAATGATGATACGTACTCATATCCCGGCTCCAACTTTTTGATTTAACGTTGTTCAAGAATTCCAAATGCCCCCAACAGTCCTCCTGATTCAATTTTGAGTTAATGTAGTTGCCTAAAGATAGTTTATAGTTGAGCTTTCCCTGATACTGAAGTCTCTGCACTAAGTCTGCTACTCCTGCTTGGATGGCATAGGCAGAATGACTGGGATTGTTTGAATTCTATGCATGGGTTTTAAAACTTGTCTGTTATAATTAAGAAAGGTTTTGTTAGTCAAAGGCTTGCCTCACATACTGCTAGTGATAGTATTTAAAAATCAGTTTTGGGGATTGTTTTCAATAAACTTCTGATCCTTTAAGCGAGAAAACTATGGAGATGCTTTTCATCCTTTTGTCTTTGATTTGTGATGTCTACAAAGTCAGCATATCAGGGATAGGATGAGTTCCAGATCCTGCATAGTAGAAGCAGTGCAAGAAGCAGGATTACAAAACTGGACTTCAGGAGCACAAACTTTAGCCTCTTCAAGGACTGACTGGGAGGAATACAGTAGGAGAGGGGTCTAAGAGAGCTAGGCAGTATTCAAGCACTTCTTACCAATCTTGAGCCTGGAGGAAGAAATCAAGCAAAAGAGGCAGGAGGCCTGCACGGATGAGTAAGGAGCTTCTGGAAAAAACTGGAAGAAGTTTACAGAGGGTAGAAAAAGGGACTGACCACTTGGGAGGAATATAGGAATGCTGTCACAGTATGTAGATACACAACAAGGAAGGCTAAGGCCCACTTGGAATTAAATCTGACAGAGGAGGTCAAGGGCAACAAGAAAGGCTTCTTCAAGCACCTCAGGAGGAAAAAGAAGACTGGGGAAAATCTGGGCCCACTGCTGAATGAGATGGTAGAGTTGCTCAATACCATTTTTTTCTTCAGTCTTTACTGCTAAGGCCAATCCTCAGGAATTCCAGGCTCTGAGGGAAAGAAAAAGTATGGAGAGAGGAAGACTGTCCCTTTATCAAGGAGGATCAGCTTACAGATCACTTAAGCAAGCTGGATACCCACAAGTCTGTGGGCTTTGATGGGTTGGACCCCAGAGAGCTGATGGAGCTGGCACATGCTACTGCTAAACCTTGCCTCATCCTTTTTGAAAAATTGTGGAGAATGGGAGAGATGCCTGAGGACTGGAGAAAAGCTAATACCACTCAAATCCTCAAAAAGAGCAAGAAGGAGAACCTGGGAAACTACAGGCTGATCAGCCACCTCCATCTCTGGAAAGATGGTAGAATAGCTCATCCTGGATGTCATCTCCAAGCATCTGGAAGAAAAGGTTATTAGGAGTGGTCAGCATGGGTTTGCCAAGAGGAAATCATGCTTGACCAATCTGATAGTGTTCTATAATGGCATAACTGACTGGGTAGGTGAGGGGAGAGCAGTCAATGTTGTCTACCTCAGCTTCAGTGAGGCTTTCAACGCTGTCTCCCACAACATCCTCCTAGGTAAGCTTTAAGAAGTGTGTGTCAGATGAGTGGACAGTGATGTGGATTGAGAACTGGCTGGGTGGCAGAGCTCAGAGGGTTGTCATTGGTGGCCCAAAGGCTAGTTCGAAGCCTGTGGCCGGTAGTGTTCCTTCAGGGTCAGTACTGGGCCCAGCCTTGTTCAACATATTCAGCAATGACCTGGATGTGGGAACTGCGTGTACCCTCAGCCAGATTGCTGAGGCTACAAAACTTGGAGGAGTGACGGGTACCCCAGGCAGCTGTGCTGGAGTTCAGCGAGACCTGGACAGGCTGCAGAGTTAGGCAGAAAGGAAACTAATGAAGTTCAGCGAAGGCAAGTGTAGGGTTCTGCACCTCGGGAGGAATAAACCCCTGCACCAGTGCAGGTTAGCGGTTAGTCTGCTGGGAAGCAGCTCTGTGGAGAAGGACCTGGGAGTCCCAATGGACAAGTTAACCATGAGCCAGCAATGTGCCCTCGTGGACAAGAAGGCCAGTGGTATCCTGGCATGCATTAAGAAGGGTGTGGCTGGCAGGTTACAGAAGGTTATCCTCCCGCTCTACTCTGCCCTAGTGAAGCCGTGTCTGAGTACTGCATCCAGTTCTGGGCTCCCCAGTTCAAGAAATACAAGGAACTACTGGAGAGAGTCCAGCCGAGGGCCACAAAGATGATGGGAAGACTGGAGCATCTCTCTTCTGAGAAAAGGCTCAGAGCCCTGGGTCTGTTTAGCCTGGAGAAGAGAAGACTGAAAGAGGATCTTATCAATGCTTATCGATATCTAAGTGGTGGATGTCAAGAGGATGGAGCCAGACTCCTTTCAGTGGTCCCCAGAGACAGGATGAAGGGCGTAGGAATTTTGACCTGAACACGAGGAAAGATTTCTTTACTGTGAGGGTGGCAAAGCACTGGAACAGGCTGCACAGGGAGGCTGTGGAGTCTCCTTCTCTGGAGATATTAAAAACCTGCCTGGACGTGTTGCTGTGCAAGCTGCTGTAGGTGAACCTGCTTTAACAGGGGCTTTGGACTGGATGATATCCAGATGTCCCTTCCAACCCCATCATTCTCTGATACCTGTAAATTTTGTAAGATTGGGTGTGTATATTATGTAATTACCTTACACTTATTCTCACAGAATAAAATACTTGAGTAGACTCTCCTTGAATGGATATGTTTGTTCTTGTGAGTGTTGATTAACTTTGTCAAAGTCCTGACTAATGCTGACTTGTAGTTGAGTCAAAAATGCCATTTTATAAATGACAATGATATAATAATCAGTGCACGTTTTAGCTTCCAACACAGAAAACACTATAGTAGCGTTAGAGATAAATTTGTTCTTTTTATTCTAGAATTAGATTTTTTTTAAAAAAAGCTCCATGTTAGGTTTAAATATTATCTTTTAAAATAAGCATGAAGTAGTTAGCTTTTAACACGTTCTTCCTCATACTTGTCCAGTTAGGGGAAAATCAGTTTATAAAGTCACGGATGCTTTAAACTGTTAATACTGCTTAAATTATTTACTTACTTGAATATTATATGTAGGTTCAAATTGAGCAAACTTGCAGGGGGAGAGGCGTATTAAAACATTTCATTATAATTCCTAACTTCCTTTTTAATTTTTTTCATACAGGCTGCTGCAGATCCAATGTCCTCCTCTGATGCACCAGAAGATGGCCCAAAGGAACCATCAAGTGTGTCACAGAATATCTGTATGTTTCTGGTTTGGCTGGGGAGGGTGTATCACGTTGGAAGCATGTTAAGCTAAATGTCCATGCCTTTTCATTACCTAATAAGGATGTGGCTCTTAGCACAGAACAGCAGCTTTCCAGAGAAAGAGTTGGTTGTAAACAACTCTACTTTCCTAATTGTTGGTTTTTTGATTTGTTGTTTTTTTTTTTAAGATGCATTTCAGCTTTTTCATTCAAAGTTACTATATTTCTCATTGATGTAAAACTGAAGCTTTTCTATTTCTGTTAATGAGGCTTTCTGGCATTTAACAAGCAATTGTGATGGAACCCATAGATTTTCCTAATTTTCATGGCAAGCTTGACATAGATGGGCTGAACTCATGTTGTGCTATTTTTTCTCTTAAATAGTTTGTTCTTGATACTAGGGAAGAATGATTGCTTTCCTAACCAGAATACCTCTTAAGGTTTAATTTGCAATTGTGTTGATCACAGGAAAGGCTAAGGTTGTTGCTGTAGGTATCCTGTATGTGCCAATATCTGCAGGTGACTTTACCAGCATACTCGCACCATTGTACATGTGTTGCTATCTTTTATACGGATAAAATCCCAGAAGGGAACACTTTTGTTCTAGAATGAAAAGAATGCCTTTTTTTTTTTTCTTTTTTTCTGATTTAGTGTATACCTTTTCTAAGTATTCTTTGCTTCTCTATCCACCTCACCTGCCACACAGCTTCTCTCTTTCCCTTACTGAACTGCGTGGACAACCTGTCCCAGTGTCCACAGGGTAGGAAACCTGGACTGAGACCCATGCTTGGAGGCAGCCTCTCCAGTGATGGCACTCTCAATGATGTAGCCTCAGAATTGAATGTAAGATTACAGTGGTAAATCAATGGCCTTTTAGCTCTGCTCTGCTGTCTAGCGATGATATTTTTATTTTCTGCTTTACTTACCTGCACTTTATAGTCATGTGTGCTTTTCTGTTTTTCTTTACATTTATAGCTGATGCAGATGCATTTAAAATTCTTCTGGAGATGAAGATGAAGAAGAGGCAGAAAAAACCTAATTTACCAAGCACTGTGACTGAGCTTGACACCGAGGATGGTTCTAAAGTATATGTGGTTGGAACAGCCCACTTCAGTGACAGCAGCAAAAAGGATGTAGTGAAGGTATACACTAAGTGGGAGTCCTCCAGCAGAATGCTTATGAAGTTGTTGGACCAAACATTAAGTAGAATGAAGTCCAGCTCTCTGACTTCATTCTGTGCTGTAACTTCCAGACTCTGTTTTCTCAAGTTAGCTGTTGGAGGGCTAACGGTGCTGTGAGATGAACTAAGAGGCAGCTGTGTTATCTTAGTAATTTTTTTTTATGCAATACATTGCTCTCCCATCCCAAATATTTTTATTTACCCTTGAACAACAAATGTAGACACAGTGCTGGTGTTAAAAGTAGAAGTCCTGCTATTGAAGTTCACCCTGTCTGTCAACAATAAAGCATCACATCACATTGACTGTACTGAGGTTGTTGCATAGTCACTGTGATGGAGACGTGCTGGAAAGATGTGGAGCCTGGAACAGAAACTGCCATTTACAGCTTCTCTGTGTGCAGAGTATATAATGCTGAGCTGTAAAACCATGCTGCACCAAACTTAAGAATGGAATGAAAGATACAAATATGTCAGAAGCTCTAGTGAAAGTGGGAACTATTTCATAATATACCTTGTACAGAGTCTGCAGTTTACAGTGTCTTTGTTCTCCAGGAGCTGGAGCAGGAGGAATCCTGTGCCAGAATAATCAAACCTGATTCTTGGATACCTTATTCTAACTTGGATTGCAAATGATTGCAGAGTATGGTCAAAGGAACAGAACTTTGAATGTATAAGTTTAATGTCCAGTTTTAATTTCCCCCTACTCCAGCTCAACTTATTCTCCATCTTCCTGTCCCAAAGGATTCAGTAGCTAAAGCATTTTACTATCAGCTTCCTTAATGTTTTTTTCAGTATATGGAGAAGTCTTGTTGACTCTTTCACTATTGTTTTAATGGAAAATGATTGCTTTAATGTGCTTTTATTAAGTCCCTTTTCTCATGAAAATATCAATATTGGCTGCATTTCTGTATAATCCTTCCTAAAGTTATGTAAATAAATTGATGTTTTTCAGACAATACAAGAAGTGCAGCCTGATGTAGTTGTGGTGGAACTGTGCCAGTATAGAGTTTCTATGTTAAAGATGGATGAAAAGACATTGCTAAAGGAAGCCAAAGAAATAAATCTGGAAAAACTTCAACAAGCTATAAAGCAGGTATGATTCCCACAGTGAGAATTAAAGGTTTGTGTTAAGAGCAGTTTTGTCAAGTTACAACCAAAACCAGTCTAGCAGGGAACCTACAACTGTTCACCACTCTCAAGTACCATTACAGTGCCAAAGTTAGGTTTGATATTTTGTTTTCAGGCTATTGTTGACCTTGGCAGGAGTCCTCCTGTGTTTAACAGTCACTCCATTTTCAGGAGTCAAGTTTAACTTTGTATTTGTAATTCTCTACTAATACATATATACTGTGGTTAGCCCTGCAATCTGCTCTATATCATTGGTGTTTAAGGAGCACTTAATGTTGGTGTTGAGATCTGTTTAGTTGCATTCCTCCTTCATCCTACTTGCACTTTCTTTTTAATTGCCATCTGCTTGTCTTTTGGGTAGTTTCTCTTTGACAGTGGGTCTTGAGGGAGAGTTTGGAAAAATCTGGGCTGAAGAGTGTGGGATTCTATTCAAATTGTAACTACTCTAGCAGTTTGCTCTCTGGGATGTGTGCGCAAAGCGAGTGTTGTCCTGTTTTTTTTTTGTTTCACACAGCTAGTTTATATTTAAGTAATTTTAATCTAGGCACAATGAAACAGATTGACTTAAAAATGACAGGATGTTTGATTAGAGTGGCAGTATGTGGTCAATAGAAAAAAGGGGTTCCAGTGTCCAGTTGAATGAACACACTCACAGATTGTTATTTTGGTTGTATAGTGCAGTAGTGATGCATTAGAATTGTATTATTGATGTAATTGGGGAATTTCCAGGATTGCACCCCTCGTAAGAATGTAATCTGCATCCATGCAGAAGCACTCGCAGTGGCTAGGGGCTGGTCTGCTTGCGTGCGTGTGCACGCACGTGGTTTCTTAGTGCAGCCTTTCTGATTCAGTGAAGCAATAATTCATCTGTCTTGTTTTCTTTGTGTCCTATCAGAGGACAGAACATTGCAAGACACTTGCATATTGAATGAATTACTGTATTCATCTGTTTCTTTTAGGTAAGGTGGGTTGTTCTGATGCATGTAGCCCAAAGAATGCTTGTTCACACAACCAGAGGAGCAGAGATAGGGTCTTCTGACCTGGTAAACAGACATAGAAGCCTTTTTTTTTAAATATGAAAGCTAAACGCAACAGTATTTGCTGGGCTTCTCTGCTAAGAGGAAAAGGGCAATGAAAATAAAATGGCAGACTTTTTTTTTTTTTCTCTGTGATGTAAATCCACGTTGACAGCTTTGTAATTCACACTTTCTACCAGGGCTTGAAGTGATCTTGTTTGCAGACGGTAGGAAACACAAGCTGTGTTGGCTCCAAAGCTAGAGAACAATACAAAGGTCCTTCATATTCTTACATATCAATCTTAGTCTCCTTTAACACCAGAGAGAATACAGATAATCATAAAATTTGGACATTGTGCCTTTTAAATAATCTGTTTCTCCATCTATAGTCTCAACCACAGAAAACCTCCAGCCTTCCCACTTTGAGTCAGTAGTAGCATGGGTTACGTAGGGAAAAAGCAGGAAAAACAGTCCAACTGTCTCATGCTAAATTATAGGGTCTTTGTTTTTCTCTAGTAAAAATCAAGCCAGCTGGTAAGTTGTTCAGTCATGCTTCAGTTGTCCTCTCCCATGATCAAAATGTGCATTCTGGCCCAAAATTTACACCAAATGTCAAAACTGCTCGTAACTGATCCTTCAGTATCAAATTAGGGAAAGAAAATTGTGTCTTTTTTTAATCACTTGTAAAAATTTTAAGCAGTAAAATTGCATTTCCGTGCTCTTAATTGAAGTTGGAAACTGAGCAGCATTAATATGAAATCATTACACTCTTGCAGTGGGTCACTAGCATTCACAGCTTACTGAGCAACTGTTACAAGGTTAAAAACAGCCTCCTTGAATTTCAAAATCCTCACAGTTGTTTGCAGAGAATTGCCTGTTTGCTTTCCGTCAGGCAAAGCAACAGTGCAGATGGGTGTCTGGCTCCAATGCAGATGACCCAAAGATGCACAGGTGGCTTAAACCAAACTGATAAGACAGGTTTTGTCTTTTTTTCTCTATTGATTCCTATTTCCACTGTCCCGTCTGTGTCCATACCATAATCACATAGCAGTCTGAACAGGGCTTGCTTTTTGGCCTCATCGTATCCTTGTGTGGCTCTGTTATGGCTGGTTCTGACACAGTAGAAGAGCTGAAAAACCTATTTCTGGGGCATCAGAGAAAGTGATCTGGTGGGAAGCAAAACCTTAGCTCAACCTCACTTCTTTAAACCTACTCCTTTAGTCTGAAGTTACTTGTGCAGGAATATACTTTCGTGGTTTTGGTAAGGCTTCTGGCCAGTGAAAAACCTTTCGTTTTGTACCAGATAATACAGCCCTTCATATTTAGGTAGCCTACAAGATTGTCCTTTTAAATAAAATGGATATAATGTGAATTGGTAGATGTTGTGTACATCCCTATGGACAGGAGCAGGCTGCTGCCATTGCTACCTTCACTTTTGTGTTAAAGTCTAACCTTCAGTGCACTTGCAGCAGTAGGAAAACCAGTTCTAGGCTCCAAGTCACAAGGCTGTATTTGCACAGGGCTGCATCCATAGGAATTAGGTTTTTTTAAAGGAGAAATTCAGATGATTAAACCACAAACTGTTTCTGTCCACAGTTCTGCAGTTAGGTCTGAATCTGTTACTTGTTACACGGTTGAGGAGTAGCCCCAAGGCCCCCTCCTTAGGCTATGTTCTCATAAGTGTTTCTGCGCCAGTAGAGCATATCTTCCTCAGCCATCCTTTCATTGGTCATCATGAGCATTTAATACATTTAATCACTTCTGATTGTATTTTTTTGCTTATTTTCTAGTTCAAGTGTCTTCTTTTCAAGACAAGAATCCACTAAAGATTGAGCAGCAGTACATTGAGATTTCTGTTTTTTCCCTTTCCTAATCATCCCTCTCACTCTTCTTTTTCTGACTGCTGTTAAACACTGGACTGAAAATTGGTATTTTTCATTCTCTCTCCTGTGTGCTAATAGCTCTGCTTCCCTCTGCTGATGCAGTTAAGTTTCTTTCTACTTGTGCATTTGCTTTGTGTTTTTGGCTGTTAATCTAACCTATGAAATTATTGCCAGCCACTCAGTTCTGTTGTGGTCAGCTTTCCTTTATCTGACACTGAATAATCTGGTATTGAAATTTTGCTCCATCATTTTTTTTGTACATTGTGTTCTTTATCCCCCAGCACTTTCAGGCTGGCTTGTTGTTGCTGGTTGCTGCTACATGCAGCTGCTTGTCATCTTTTATCTCCTTGATGCTGAGCACATATGACAGCCACTGAGTTTCATCCAGGTTAAGAACACAAATGTCTCAGACACGCTTCAAAGATGGATCCCTCTGTTAGCCACCAGGATGAATCTTCCTGTCACATATGAAAATGCCACTTCAAATAAATACATCAGCCCTGAAGTGGACAGCAGCCAGCAGATAACCTCAGGCTGCATTATCTTAGTTTTCTTTTATTTATGGGTATCCTTTTTGGAGCTTCTGGGAGCCCTTGTCCCCCAGGCTTTTGAACTGGATCTCAAAGATCCTGAAAATCCCTTTTCTCATTGCCCTCTTTCTTCTCTCTGCAGGAGCCCAACACTCTGTATTTCTTCCATGCTTGCTAGTTTGTAGCATGATAAAGCAGATACTCATTTGACTTTGAAGATAGCCCCTCTCCTTTCCCAGTTCAGGTCCTCAGTGACTCTCAAGTCTGCTTTACTGCAGAAACTGCCTACAGCTTTTAGAGAGGTCATGCAAGGATCAGATCTGGAACAGGGTGGGATATCTGAGCATGGCCCTGGGAACAAGGAGTGGAGACTAGGACCTTCCTCTGGTAACTTCAGGTAGTTATATTAACTGGAGCTATCCCATGTAACCTCACCTTCAGTTGCGTGGAGCTGTGGGGATTGAGCAGGAAATTAACCTTTGGTGAGGGAAGGAGGAACACACCAACACACCAAGGAACGGATAACACTCAGTCACTGAATCTTAGTTGTGTGAATGACTGGTTGAGGACAGCCTAAGCTGGACAGAAGCAACAGCTCTGAATGAGTTTGTTTGAGATGTTTTTTCATTCTTTTTTGTGAAAGAATAGGGAAGGGAAATTTTGCAAATCATATTTGGGAGATTTTTTTTCTTTTTAAAGAATCTTCATTTGAAGTCTCTCTTCAGAACGTAATAAGACTGTGTGAGGAGAGGCCTTTAGTCTTCTTCGGAGAGAGTCATGCTCTCAGGACTTTTCTAAGGTATTATATGCTGAAGTAATGCACTGTGGTTTCTTGCAAAAAGCTGGATTCTGTGTCAATGTTAACCTAAGCAGTGCTCAGCCCAGTGTTTTTCAGGATTGTTGCCCTTTTTCCTTTAAGTATCTCTATAATATGGCGTTCATGTACAGTCAATGGAATGTAGTCTTGTGGTCCCTTTTTTTTTAACAGTATGAGTTGTTTTACCATTCAGTTATTCACACACTTTCTTCAAGCAGGTCAAGTAAATATAGACTAAAGTAAGTCTGGCTGCCCTCCTTTCTTTTCTTAACCCTGCCATACATTTTTATTGAAAGGGAGAAAACTCGCTGCACACTGAGGTGAAATGCCACTTCACAACTGAGACAAACTGAAATAAGAGAGCTATATTGATCAGTAAATTTGCCTCAGTGCTGCTGCTTCACTGAGATAATTCATGACTGTGAACAGTGCATTATTCTTCTGAGAAATCCACACAGCTTGTTAATTTTCTTTTTTCTTTTTTTTTTTTTCCTACCTCTTCCCTCAGAATGGAGTCATGTCTGGATTGATGCAAATGCTGCTTCTGAAGGTTTCTGCTCACATCACAGAACAGCTGGGAATGGCCCCAGGAGGGGAATTCAGAGAGGCTTTCAAAGAGGTGTGAACTTGAAATGGTTTTTCTGAGGTCAAATTTACTGGCCTTTTGCTTCTAGAGTCAAACTAAATGAAACCATTTGTTAATAACTAGAAAAAAAAAAACACATAGTTGTGCTGAAGTCTGTGAAGCAGTAAGAATTATCTTTGGCTTCAAAGTCTGCTGGAAAGTACGGAGTTTTGTAGCCCTAAGTGGCATCAGTGTTGCCAAAAAGGCTTCAAATAATAAGAGTTTTTCATGATGGCATTTCTGATGGCATTTGTTTTCATTTCAATAGTTACTTTTGTTCCTGTTAAATAATCGCTTTTAAATTCTGGTTATGGATGCTGGTCCCACTGTTGGTGGTGTCAGGGTTTCAGGCTGTGAAAACCAACACTGTAGCTTTGATGAGATCTAACACCTTCATCTAGAAGGATTGTTTGGGGAAGTGATATATCTGACTGGTCTGTTAGTCATATTTGGTCTTTTCGCATTCCATTTTGTACTACTGCCAGCTGTAATTCTGGGAAGTAAATAGTAGCTGGACTTCTACTGTGTATTACAGCTACAATTTTAATGTGTCTGAATACTCAGACATTATTTTTACTGTATGTATCCACCTTGCAGAATGTATGTTGCTATTTTTGTGTAGATTAGATACTAGTAAGGAAGCTGAGATGACATAGCTGTAAAGAATTTGGAATAATTTGATGTATTTATCCTAAATGAAAACAAAACTGTTTCGAGGCTTATTTTCCTGAGCATTCTAGACCAGAGTGAAATATTAATCGTTTCACATTTTGGGAAAGAAAAAAATACGTGTATTGCCTCTGTCCTGTTCTAAATCTGCTGTTTGAAATTTTTAAACAGGTATGCACATGAAAGAGCAGTCTAGAAATTCTGCACTGTGCTAAAATTTGCTACAGCAAAGTCTCACCTTGCATTATCTTGTGGTATTTAGCATCAGTTCTTGTTTCATAAGCTCCATCTTGGAATATATTTTACCATGGCAAACTGATAGGTTAGTCATCCTGACAAATCCTAGGTAAAAGCAAAATGCCTACAGTTGTTTCTCCTTAGACATTTGTGAGACCCAGATAAGTATCGAGCCCCATCTGTTCACCTTAAGTAGTCATAAGCAGGAGCTTTCTGCTTAAGTAAAAGTGACCTAAAGAGAGTGGCATTACAACTTAATGTATCCCTTTATGAAGTAGTATTTTTGAAGTTTAATTTACTGCAAGGCCAGAATGTTTTTTTGATGTTGAGGTAGGACTTTGCTTGCTCTTTAAGATATCTTGTATAAGACAATAATAACAAATGTTCTTTTAATAAGGATGTACTGTGCTGCAGTATGAAATGTGAACTAGTGATTTGTATCTTCTCTTTCAGGCCAGTAAAGTACCTTTCTGTAAATTCCATCTTGGAGACCGACCCATCCCTGTTACTTTTAAGAGAGCAATTGCTGCACTTTCTTTCTGGCAAAAAGTCAAGCTTGCATGGGGCCTCTGCTTCTTATCTGACCCAATCAGGTATGAATAAGCATCCCATATGTTTGTCGAGGTTAATTGTTTGGCTCTTCAGTGTGACTTCAGTACAAGTCTTTGGTAACCAGCCTGATGTAGAAAACCTTGAAGTTAGTGAGAAGGGTAAATATACAAACTATTCTGCAATAATCCATATTTTTTAGAAGAAAACTGTCTTTCTGATCTTGTTCCAGCTTTTTTTGTCTTCCAGTACATTACTTCCAGGTGAAGTGAAAGATTTGATCCTGGGGAATTCTTAGTGTAGTTAAGAAAAAAAAAAATTATTTTTCATATTGAAAATAAAATCCTTCCTAGTGCTGAGTGTGGATATGCTAAACAGAAAAGAACAGGGCCTCAGTATGCTAATTAGTACTCCATTAAGATTTCCAAAGGACTTGGGCCTGCTGTGCTAAGTTACAGCTGCATCAAAGGGACTCTTAGAACTGAATCTGCTGTCTGAGCTGGATTTTGAACAAGTGAAAATGTTTTAGTCTGTGGGCAACACGACTCTTCGTGATGGTTACCTTCATAAAGGGACATTGTTAGGAACTTTTGCCTTATGGTAATACTCCTCAGGCAGCTATTCTCTTGCTGACTTTGGTTTCCCCTGTCCTTCAGAGACATCCCTGTGCCGAGTTTACTTTCTCTTTTCACAAGTACTTGTGTGATAACTTGCTTGAACTGGGTGAGAACATATGTGCGGCTACCTTTCTAAATTCAGCGTGCTCCAACCAGGTTTGTGGTAGTGGGAGGCTTCCCAGAAATGGGTTCCCTGTTGTGGTTCCTGAGTCTCAGCACCCCTCTCATACCCTGTGACCGAAGCTCTGCAGAGCTCATGAAGTGATCTATGGCATTTTTTTTCCCTGGCTTTTAAAATTGGGCCAGGGTTCAACCTGTAGTCAGTACAATCAAACCTTCCATTTTCCAGTTTTAGCAATTACTTAGTTGTTGTTTCCTATAAATACTTGTGGTTACTTTAATCTGTAAAATAAGTTTTACCCTTTTAAAATCCATGAACTACAGTTCATGTGCAAAGTAAGTTTTCTTACTAGTCTGTTGCCGGCACAAAACTGTTTGTAGGCTCTTGAAGACCTTGGAGGATGTATTTCTCTGCAACTTCTCCTGTTCTTTTATCCATCCTAGGAACACTTTGGTTTTCAACTGCAATATTAAGATAATTGAGATAGTATATACACATTAGCTTCCCACTGAAGGTTGGACGTAACATCTCAGTTGTTCTACAACTGATTGATCCGCTATGTTGATTTTTAAAAATAAAGTAGGTAGGGATTGAAAAGGAAATTGTTTAATAGGGAAGTTGTTAGAAGGGGGTTATTGTGCACTCTGCCTTGAACGTGAGATTCTATGGAAAATGGGGTTATAATTCAACATCACTTTTTTATTAGTCTGATGGCATGTCTGTGATCTATTGAAAGATAGTAATGCATTTCTCTTTTTGGTCGCCCTGTTGGTATTTGTAGTCTTTTTGATTTGGAAACTAAAGAAAGCATGTTTGGCATCATTCTTCCGTAAACAGTGGTGCAAAGCAGATTGATTCTGTTGCCACAAACTGTGACTGTACTACAGCTGGGGGTGCAGACAGAAGGTTAACAGCAGCTGTATAAAAATGTAAAAGCTCGTTATATTTACTCATGTAGGTTTTTATTTGTTTATTCCTACCCATTTCATACTCTTCTGGGAACTGATTTAAAACTTGTACTTCCCTGCTGAAAACCTGTGATTGACACTAGGAACCTGCAGAACGCTTTGTGTCCCCTCAGAGTGTGCCTTATGGTGTGCTTTTTTAGTTCCTTAAATAGAACCTTTGTGTGTTCAGTGATCAGATCAGCTTCCTCAGAAGTGCTCAGTGTTGTCCCTTCTAAGCTTATTAATAGACACTGAAAGTGGGGCACCATGATAACTATTTCCTTTGAAGCTCTAGTGCTTCTTCTCGGCTGAATTGTCAGTTTTCAAACTGGGAAGGGTGAAAATCCAGTTGAACTGCCTAAAGGCAAGTGACTTCTCTTCTTTCCCTTTCCCTCACTGTGGAAGCATTGTTTAGGTATCCTGTTTTACAGGTTTAGAAAGATTGATTTACTCTGGGAGAGGACTGGGGGAGGAGAACTGTAGAGCATGGGTTTAGGTGAATAATCTGTATAATACTCAATTGTTTTTATTCATTCGTTTGTTTGTACTGTACTTTAAAAGCATAACAGATACTGAGAAAACTTAACCTTTCTTTCAGTAAAGATGATGTGGAGAAGTGCAAACAGAAGGATTTACTGGAGCAGATGATGGCAGAAATGATTGGAGAATTCCCTGATCTTCATAGAACGATTGTCTCGGAACGAGATATTTACTTGACCTACATGCTGAAGCAAGCAGCAAAGCAGATAGAACTACCTCGAGCTTCAGAAAGTAATTGTTTTAAAGCAGATATAGTACCCAGCAAGGTGTTCTTTGTGTACCCGTCCAAAGTTCAGCTCTTCTCAGGAGATCTGGGATGTTCTGTTCATGTGTAGCAGCCACATGTCACATAAGATTACAGTGCTCGGAAAATTAAGAAGGAATATAACTCTTCTGTTGAAACCACCAAGAGCAGTAGACTCCAAATTAGGATTCCTTTCTCATTGTGCTATTTAAGACTGGAAAATACTCTGTATCCTGACAACTTTTTCAAAAGCCAGGCATCTAGTATCACAGCGTAGCATGGGACAGTCTAGGCCCATTTTGTCTATCTCACACCCTGTTACTTCACCAAATTCATTGTTATCCCTAGCTGCTCAGGGACAAGTTCTTTGCTAAATTAATTACCTCTAATTTCAGTGTTATTCATGTTTGGCTTATTATAAATTAGACTGGTAGGTGCCCTAATGATGTGGCAATGATGATGAAATGTGTGACTCTGCATGTTTCAGCAAGGTATAGGCATGCAGAATAATTGCATTCTCTAGCTTTTGGAAGTATTTTGCTGCCATCTGTGATTTGCATGCCCTTTCTATGTATTAGCATACTGAAGTATGGCTTACTACTTTTTTACTACCTTAAGAAGATGCTGTTTGTAATCACTTCAGTGCAGACATCTGGCACTGTCTTGTGATGGGAAGAAAGAGCAAGAGGATTGTGCTCATGCTCTTGCGTCTTCCTCGCCTAATATTAATTACCTCAATGCTGCCTTCATAAAGTGTGTCCAAACGTCATATTTCCTGTTAGCTCAGTCAATAAGGCTGACGGAGGCACAGATGCATTCAGTTTCTTGGTCCAAAGAGCAGGCTGAAAATTTATTATTGTTGGTTCTGGCTGGATCATGAGTCACAAGAGGAATTATTTAATAGTTCTCCTGCTCTGCCTCCCTCCCCCCATTAAATCTACCTTCTTAAAAGCTCAGTCATTGGATCACAGGCTTAGAGAATGCCTGTGAAACTGGAAGGGGTTTATATGCATTGTGAAGACCTTAAAATAGAGGACAAGACCCTCAAATAGAGGAATGTGAGGGACTACCAGACTGGTCATCATATGTTTCAGTCTCTTAGTTACAAGGCAATGCCAGGGACAGATTTGTTTGTATCCTATGCATTTATATTATATACATGCAATCTCTTCTATGCATTCATGTTCACTAGAGGCAAAACAAGCAAACAAACAAAAAAGGCAAGTTATAGACTTAAGATTCATGGTATAATACGAAACCCCGCAATTCAAGTGAGCAGAAATAGGTCATCATCACCATTGTCCAAATTTGCTATTTTTGGGACTTATTAAGGGGAAAATCCTGGACACTGTTTGCAGGACTCTGATACATTTTGGGTCTGAGATAATCCTAAACTAGGCCTAATTTGTTCCTGGCCTTCATCTGGCTACTTGCCTGGGTGAGCTCTTTTAAAGAGCTTGCAAATAAAACTTTCACATTTAGTTTTTCATTCTGTCTTTACTCGCCCCAAATATTCTGGAAAAGGAACAGTAAGTTTCTTCCAGGGCTAAATTTCAGACAGGGCTTTAAACATTACCAGTGTCATCTTTGAATCCTGCCCAGAAGCAGGCAGGGTTATACGGATGGTGATGAGCAGTTGACATGTGCTGTGGGCAGCCTGTTCTGCTGAGGTGCTGTGCTCTGCTTCTGTTGTTGTTTAGAGCAACCCTAGAATAGACTGAGAAAAGACATGTCCAAACAAACAATTTCAAAAATCTGTGTAATAATTCTAGTGTTTTCAATACAGTTTTGTCTCATTTTGAGGATGCTGCTTTTCCTATTTTTTTTTACTTACTACTAGAAGAATCCAAGGGTGTTTATTTAAAGGAAGAAAGTGGAATTTCCCCACATTTTATATTTATGCATTATATTTATGTATCATTGTCCCCATAGGAAAGGAGCCTGATCACTATTACTTAGAAAGTGGTAGAGGAGTTTCCCTGTTCAGAAGACAGCAAAGACCAGGTCTGTTCCTGATAAGCAATAGAGAAACATGACATATATGAGGAAGGAAAGAAATTAGTTTAGCTTGCACCTATGTGCCTCTCACCCTGAGCCTGGAGTGTGAGCCCTGCCCAGGTACATTTACGTTCCATTTACATTCAGGAGACAAATATTTCCTGAGAAATCCAGAAACAGTGCTGATTTTTTTAGACTTTCGACATATGAGGTAGTAGGTGAGACAAGTGTTAACTTTTAGTATGTAACAGTCTAATATCTGGTAGTAAGAGTCCTTACCTCTTGGAAAACGCTATTTTGCAATCTCATGCTTTACCTATTTAATTTTTGATTGAAATTAGTTCTTTTACTGATGTGTTCCTTTCTCTCAATCTCTTTCTCAGCTGAACCTAGAAAATATACCCCAGCTGTTGTAGTTGGTGTTGTTGGGATGGGTCATGTACCTGGAATTGAAAAGAACTGGAATTCTGACTTAAACATCCAGGAAATAATGAGGTAACAGTCATCCTTTCCTACATATTGGTGTAGCTCCTATGTGTTGTCAGCTTCTCTTGCTAAAAGACAGCAATACTTGGTTTGTTTGGATGGTTTTTTTGGTTGTTTTTCCCAGCTTGAGGAAACACCACTACTGTCATCCCTGCCCTGTCAGCTCACTGACTTGCTGTGCAGTGCTTGCAGATTGTGCGTACAGCAAAGGAAAAAATAAATAGTTGCATATCAAAGGAAGTAGAGATTAGAAGATGCCCTTGTCTAGAACAAAAATTTATTGATCCACACTTCACGCTTTTAAAATGAGAATTCGAATGAGGTCTGTGGAAGGTGGTGAAGACAAAACCAGGCTTCCAGTCTAGCTTAGACAAATATAAATTGTTGGATTCAAAGCTTTTGCTGTGTCAGGGCACTGCTCACTCTGTCAAGCTTGCTATTGCAGTTGCTCATAGCCTGTTTTTAACTGTACATGTAACTAATAACATGTTTTAATGTGTATATCTAAATATGGGCAGATTTAAGCCATATGTATGGTGAACTCTTGCTCCAAAATATTAAAATAGATGTATGTGCTTTGTAAAAGAAGGAATTGAAGAACCAAAATATTCAGACTATGTGTATCCTATAAAGCCACAAATGTCAGGACATCAGAAATCTAGGAGAGATTATAGTATGATCTGTAGTAGTACTGGTGTGCAGTGGTTTAGGATAATAGAGACTTTCAAATATTGGGCCTTTGTCTTATCACATCAATTTTCTGTGTTTATAGAAGGACCTAGCCCATCTTTTCAGAAACTCTGAAAAACAGAAAATACTGTCCCCCACCTAAATGATGTATTTAGACATGTAAAATATGATTTAGAGAGATCTTTGGTGTCTGGATCCAAGAACAGAATGTACAGAAGCCCTGTCTGGCCATTTCTAAGTCTTTTTCCAAGGCTGAGCCTCACCTGGAGTCACAAACTAGATGTCCATATTCCTCTGCACCCTTGCAAATAACCTATAAAATGAGGTTGCCCAAATCTATATAATTGTATGGTTAATGTTGGTTACATCACTGACACTACAGAACTGAATAGGCCAAAGCCTGTCTACATGTCTCCAAGTTTACGCAGAGGATGTTTTTCATTAAATTTAGGTTGACTTGATGGTGTTTTTTGTGCCAGTGCTATAAATAAGTGGAAGGACTACTGGTATGTCTCATAAGACATTAACTTGCATTAACTTGACTTTCTAAAATAATAATGAAGCAAATGTCATTCATAAGATTACTGTATTTGAGACTTATTTCTTATTAAACTTTTTTAATCCCTCGTGCTGTTGCACTGCAGAGCAGAGTTACTGGGGTATTTTGTGTGTTACTGGTTGTCATCCCTCTGAAGTGAAAAGTTTTTAAGACTTTTACAGGTATTTAGTTAGGTTTTACAAGTTGCAAAGTGATCTTGAAAATTGTCTGGATAGAAACAGATACATTTCTCGTGCTTCTAGATTTTAAGTTCATGCATTGAAGCCAACTGAGCAGAACTTACTATTTGCTTCAGATTGTTACAAATTGATTTTTGACTGAAATTAAAAAAGAATAGACAGAGAGGCATGTAAGAAGGTGTAGAGGGAGGCTTTACCCCATCCTTTGTTCAATGTGTATGCTTTTTTAAAACTTCATATATATTCCCTTAGTGTGCAAAATCTCACCAGTAGTAACTTTGCCCTGGTTTGAGCACGTGGATGTGAACTCCATCTAGCTGTAGCCTAATCTCAGTGCATCTAACCTGGTTTGAGTGGGCCCATAGTGTTTTTGCACTGCTGTAACCGATTGCTTCTTAATATATTAGAAATATTTTCTAGATATAAATAAATAAGAACTAGTGGCTTCTTTGAAATGGCATGTAGAGCCCTCTGTCCCCTGCGAGAGGATCATCTGAGCCACATGCTGTGGATGCTGGGCCAGCTAAGCTGCTGCAGAGCCTACTAGTGAAGGTGCAGGGCTACACGTGCATCTGGCTGTGCTTTCAAAGCCAGATTTATTTTGAAGGTACTATTAACTGCTTGCTTTGTACACTAAGATAATAAGGCTACTTGAAGGCGGGGTAGTCCTGGTGTGCCTGTTGTCCTCTGTCCTCCGGGTTCCCGATGGCCAGTGTAGAGATTTACAAGTGGCTCTGGGAATATCTCAAAGCCAGAAACACCTGCAGGCCCTGCAAAGTCTCTAATATGTCTGCACTGTTCTCTGTGCATCTCCAGACGCCAAGAGTGCTGCAGGGCCTTGGTCTGCCTCTTGTTCTTGTGGGAGACTTCAATCTTCCTGATATCTGCTGGAAGTACAATAGAGCAGAAAGGAAGCAGTCTAGGAGGCTCCTGGAGTGCGTGGAAGACAACTTCCTTGCACAGCTGGTGAATGAACCAACAAGGGAAGGTGCCCTCCTGGACCTGCTGTTTGTGACCAGAGAAGGCCTTGTGGGGGATGTGGCAGTAGGCGGACACCTAGGACAAAGTGATCATGAGATGATAGGGTTTTTTGTTCTAGGTGAAGTGAAGAGGGTGGTTAGTAGGACAGTACCATTAAATTTCCAGAGGGCAGACTTTGAACTCTTCAGAAGGCTGGCTGGCAAAGTCTCATGGGAGACAGTACTCAAGGGCAAGGGAGCCCAGGAGGGCTGGGAGCTCTTCAAAAACGAAATCCTAGCAGCTCAGGAGAAAGCCATCCCCATGTTCTGGAAAAGAAGCTGGCAGGGGAGAAAACCAGCTTGGTTGAACAGAGAGATCTTGAGTGATATCAAGAAGAAGAGAAACGTTTATGGGCTCTAGAAGAGGGGACAGGCCTCTTGGGTGGACTACAGGAGGGAAGTGAGATTGTGTAGAGAAAAAATCAGAAGGGCTAAGGCTCAACTAGAAATCAGGTTGGCAAAGTCTGTGAAAGATAACAAAAAATCCTTCTATAAATATATAAATAATAAAAGGAGGTCTAGGGAGACCATACAGTCCCTATTGGACGCAGAAGGAACAACAGTGACAGGGGATGAGGAAAAGGCTGAGGTACTTAATGCCTTCTTTGCCTCAGTCTTTAATTGTAACGAAAGTTGTTCTGTCTGTGTACAAACCCAGGAGCTAGAGGAGCAAAATGAGGCTCCCATGATCCAAGAGGAGTGGTCAGAGCATTGCTAGCCCAACTAGACACCCACAAGTCTATGGGGCCGGATGTGATTCATCCAAGGGTATTGAAGGAGCTGGCGGATGTGCTGGCCAAACCCCTTTCCATCATCTTCCAACAGTCCTGGAAGACTGGGGAAGTCCCACTGGACTGGAGGCTGGCTGATGTTGTGCCCATCTACAAGAAGGGTCGCAGGGAGGATCCAGGGAACGACAGGCCTGTCAGTCTGACCTCAGTGCCAGGGAAAGTCATGGAGCAGGTGATCTTGAGTGCTATCATGAAGCACATGCAAGAGAACCGGGTGATCAGGCCCAGTCAACATGGGTTCACAAAAGGCAGGTCTTGCCAGACTAACCTGATCGCCTTCTATGACAAAGTGACTCGGCTGCTGGATGAGGGAAAGGCTGTGGATGTGGTCTTCCTGGACTTCAGTAGAGCCTTTGACACAGTTTCTCACAGCATTCTGCTTCAGAAACTGTCAGCCTCTGGCCTGGACAGGCGCACACTCTCCTGGGTGGAAAACTGGTTGGATGGCCAGGCCCAGAGAGTGGTGGGAAATGGTGTGAAATCCAGCTGGAGGCCAGTGACAAGTGGGGTTCCCCAGGGCTCAGTGCTGGGTCCAGCCCTGTTCAATGTCTTTATCAATGACCTGGATGAAGGCATCGAGTGCACCCTTAGCAAGTTTGCGGACGACACTGAGCTGGGTGGAAGTGTCGATCTGCTGGAGGGTAGGGAGGCTCTGCAAAGGGATCTGAACGGGCTGGACCGCTGGGCAGAGTCCAGTGGCATGAGGTTTAACAAGGCCAAATGCCGGGTCCTGCACTTGGGGCACAACAACCCTATGCAGTGCTACAGACTAGGAGAAGTCTGTCTAGAAAGCTGCCTGGAGGAGAGGGACCTGGGGGTGTTGGTTGACAGCCGACTGAACATGAGCCAGCAGTGTGCCCAGGTGGCCAAGAAGGCCAGTGGAATCTTGGCTTGTATCAGAAACGGCGTGACCAGCAGGTCCAGGGAGGTTATTCTCCCTCTGTACTCGGCACTGGTGAGACCGCTCCTCGAATCCTGTGTTCAGTTCTGGGCCCCTCACCACAAGAAGGATGTTGAGGCTCTGGAGCGAGTCCAGAGAAGAGCAACAAAGCTGGTGAGGGGGCTGGAGAACAGGCCTTATGAGGAGCGGCCGAGAGAGCTGGGGTTGTTTAGCCTGGAGAAGAGGAGGCTGAGGGGAGACCTCATTGTTCTCTCTAACTACCTGAAAGGAGGTTGTAGAGAGGAGGGTGCTGGCCTCTTCTCCTAAGTGACAGGGGACAGGACAAGAGGGAATGGCCTCAAGCTCCGCCAGGGGATGTTTAGGCTGGACATTAGGAAAAAATATTTCACAGAAAGGGTCATTGGGCACTGGAACAGGCTGCCCAGGGAGGTGGTTGATTCGCCTTCCCTGGAGGTGTTTAAGGCACGGGTGGACGAGGTGCTAAGGGGCATGGTTTAGTGTTTGATAGGAATGGTTGGACTCGATCTGGTGTGTCTCTTCCAACCTGGTTATTCTATGATTCTGTGAGTTCAGGGGCGCGCCTTGCTGAAACACCTCCCCGAATCTGTGCGGGGTCAGCCTCACTCCAGTCTTATCCCTTCTGGCTGCTCAAGCCTGACCAGGTCCTGACGCACATTATTCAGAATATGCAAGCTCTGTTTTCCTCCATTACCCTTAGTGACAGTGAGTGACTGTAGAGGTGTTGGGCTTAAGGCTGAGTCCTGTTTCTTCTGACTTTTGTCTCTGTGCAGAGATATGCCTAGTAGTAGTATAAACAGTTTGACAAACACTGTTAACTTCTGGTACTCTTCAAGATGTCTTGATGTCTTAGTTATTTTGGTAGGATGATGAGCAAGTCAGTAGCCATTAATGTGGCATCATACATAAGTTTAAAAGCTTTGTTATAACTTATTATTGTTGCTGGTTAATTTGGATGTAGGCCTCCAATGTGAAAGAATATA
Organism: Phaenicophaeus curvirostris; assembly: GCF_032191515.1. NCBI lineage: Eukaryota > Metazoa > Chordata > Aves > Cuculiformes > Cuculidae > Phaenicophaeus > Phaenicophaeus curvirostris. The sequence continues at coordinate 21,013,988 of NC_091392.1, forward strand.
TTATTCATGACACTTGTCACCTGAAAGTCTACTATGCTGTAAGGGGAAGGGGAGAAAAGTCTTTGTTTTGATTGAAAAATTCCTGTTCTTTGCAGCTGTGCAGATGTTAACATTGTTTTATCTTTTGCTTCAGTGTGCCTCCTCCATCAGCTTCAAGTAAGATTTTCAAATTTGTCATAAAAGCAACCATTTTTGGACTGATGGGCTACGGCTGCTACCGAATAGGTCAAAGGACAGTTCAGTTTATTCTCTCGATGCCAGCAGCACAGAGCTATCTGCAGAAGCTGACAGAAATAAGGTCTTCACATTGGACACCGAGTGGAGCCGCTGTGTGAAGAAGGTGGCTGAAAAAGGGTGATAGAGGTAACAAACATCAGCTGGACTGAAAGAAGAGTGAGATGAGGATTCTAGTCAGAGATCGTTGAATTGCTGTATAATAAAAGATTTGGTACTAAAGTTACACCAGCTATGACCTAATGAATAGGTTTGGTTCCTGGTTTAAGTGCGTTGCATGAAACCACATGATTCCAAATTGAGGTGAAAGAATTATGTATGCAAATATATATTATATATACAGTATACATATATATAATATATATATATATTACTGATGACGTAGTACAGACAGCTTAAAGAGTGTCTGTTTGTGACTTCTTTTCCAGAGGAACAGAACAACACAAGTAACCCAATTGGCTGCATCTGCTCTGAAGTTCAGGGACACTTGTCTTGAGAGATTATTTGCTTTTTTTAGCTTGGGTATAATAATACCTAGCGGTCATTTCTGGTGCCAGACACTTTTACACATATTTTAGAAGGACATCTTCTCAGTGTGTGTTTTATACTTAAAACATTTAGGCTTTTTTTAAACTTTAGAGCTTTCCAAAAATTTCAGAATTGTACAGGCTGTCATACGTACACTGCTCAAAATTTTTTACAAGCCTTACTGAAGAACAGGAACGTTGCCTTTAGATTACATCCTTTGTTACCACCACCAGTTGAATCATCTTTCTCCTGCATAGAGAAGATATAGCCACACCATCAGAACGCTATGTGGTTTTTGTCAGATGTTTACAGGACACTGTTCCTTTAGATTAGCTTATTTAAACTGTATTATGTAGCCAAATCCTGCTGGATTCAGTATTGTAAATTTAAGAAACTAGAACTACTGTTTCATTTACTTTTATTTCTCGGGCCTTTCATTATTGAAACAAGAAGTTTGGAATTGATAGTACATGCCCCTCATTTTTTGATACATGAAAATATTTTATTTATCAGTGTGATTTCTCCATGGACAAATACTTCAATCTATTTAATAGAAAAGCAGTGTTCAATTAGATTTTCAAACTAGCTGTAGCATTTTATTTGGATTACATACTATTTATACATAGAATTATGGGTACTTCAGACTGCTGTGATTTTCTTTCTTAATTTTCCAGGACAGTCATCCATCTGGTTTTGGGTTGTTTTTTTTTAATCTTGGGTTCATATTTCATAGGAATTCTTCTATTTTACCCTTTATACAGGATTGTCAATGATTGTAAAGCACCCTCTGCCATCAGCTAGTCCCAGTTCAACAATTCAAATACCTGTAATTGTCATATCAAAGTTTTAACCTGATGTATTTGGATAGAAGAGGCCCATTTGCTCCTCAGGCTCGCATAGAGTTGCTCATTGCTTAAACTGAAGTTTTTGTCTATATTAATTTCTTCTGAAAATGAAAGATGGGAACCAGTGTGTGAGGCAGGATGGGGAAAAGTGATGTGTTTTGTGGTTTTGTTGGTTTTGGTTGGTTCAATAAAATCAAGAAACCACTTTTAGTAGGTTTGTATTTCCAAAGCCTTGTGTTGGAAGTCCTTCCATACAGTCTATTGTTTGCTGAAAGTATGTACATGTGTCTTCTGTGCAGTGTTGTCTTTGTCAAGCTTTTTAAATCAAATTAAGGGTCTAATGCTCCTCTCTGGTGGCGTTGACTTCGGGGACTGGTCTGTCCGTGCAACCTGGTGCATTTATGCCTTGCACTTTGAAAATTTCCGGAGTCCCAGTGCAGCAAATCATTGAAATGTGTGGTTATCTTTAAACCGGTTAAATCTAACCCAATCCTGCAGCTCTTAAAGATGACGCTGGGTGTTCTTCTGGATCTGGGCCAGGGAATAGAGCTGTGCAGGGAATAAACCTTAGCGAATGAGAGTGGCAGCAATTCGCACTTCTTGGACACAAAGTGTGTACAATAATACGGAATACAGTGGATGTGGGTCCTTTTATTTTCCATCTCTCAGTGCTTAAGACACAACCAGACATCTCTAGCAAGAGGAAAAGCAGCATTTGTTAACAATTTATAGAAGACTGAAGTGACTGCCTGAGTTTTGATTCCTGATTTTTTTTTTTTGTAAAGGTGTAATATATTGTTTACAATTAAGCAGTCCTGCTTGAATATTACATTTTATGTACATGTTTTAAAGATGAAAGCTTAAGCTCATTCTTCTGGCTTTACTGACATACCAAAATACTGTTTTGTTGGTTGTTTTTTTTTTTTTGAGAATTTTTAGCTGGTAGAATTCAATATATTGATGTTTTGCTTTAAGTTATCTACAGATTTTTAAGGTATCTTCAGATATTTTAAAAGCTCTGTAGATCTTTGATATCTGTGCTCAGGTAATTTTACACAAAGGAAAACAAATCTAAGGAAAATTTTAGATATGAGCCTTAAACTTGGGCGGGACTAACGCTAAATTATTGTCATGGAGCATTCTTGCAGACTTAATGTTTCATGCTTTTTTGCCAGAAGTGATTACCACGTAAGTTGTCCGTTCATTATCCTGTTTTGGTTTTGGCGTTTTTTTAACAAAGCATATCAGCAGATTCCTCAAGGAGCCTGTTTGTGGATGGAGAATTTGCAATTTATCTTCCCACTGTTGCAAGCTGGCAGACCATACGCATGCACTGCTTATTTGGTGGCACTGGAAAGCCTGATGAATTTGCAGAACTAGCAGTCCTAGGAATCCCTAAGAAAATGCTCAATGTTGTATATTCAATGTGTTGTACTGTTCATGTAACATAGCCAGTGTTTTAGGTCCATTCTTTTCTGTTCTAGTCAGTCCTTTCAGTGTTAACAGCATCCTGTAAAATTTAAATGTGTTGAATTGTCCCAGCCCCACCTCTACCTTATGAAGCCATATTGTATTTTTTTGGTGACATGTACATCTGTTTTATGCATTTGTACATGTGATGTAAATTTGAAGTATTTTTTAAAATGTGTGCCTTTACTCTAAAGTGATTTAAAGGAAACAGCAGTATGTTCTATGATATAAAAATAAAATATTTTAACCACCATTTCTGTTGAAGGCATTTATTTTCCTTATTAACCAGTATTTTTATTGAAAACAAGCACTGGTTAGCTAGATCTAGTACATGATAACTTCACCATTTCACACATTTCTCTGAACAAGGTCAGTTGGAGTAAATACCTCCCACTGAGGGGCATCTGTGTGTAGTGCTGATGTAGGGAAACTGGTTTCTTTACCTACTGTGTGAAACTGGTTAAGAGAGGAAAGGATGTTTTCCTGCCCTGCTGAACATGCAGGAAGACTGACTTCTCAATGTTAGTACCTGAATTCAGAGTTAGACATGCTGAGCGGACTTGTTGTTTCTTTTCTTTTAACGTCTCTCCAGTGTGCAGTTGTGGAAGGAGCCGATGGCCTTAGTCCCAGTCCAGCAAAGCGCTCAAAACAGGCCTAACATTAGGCACAGTCACTTGTGGTTACAGTGCTGACCTCTGCATAGGAATTAAAGACCCTTTAAGTCGAAAAGGTGTTGAGTTAGTGGCAAAAAGAGTGTAATCTTTCAAATTGAAACAGGTAAATTGATACACATTACTTTTTTAAAAAAAAAATAATATTCATACCTGTATTCATACTGAAAGTAAATATATATGATAAGCTGTGTTCCATACAGTAACATACCAGTTGACTAGTCTGCTGATTGTATTCTTTATCAACAAGTGGTCCGTACTTTTTGATTGTACGTGTGTAAAGCAAAGTACAGTCCTGGTTTTGTTGATCAGGCAAAGTTTCCTTCGGTTACACTTGAGCTGCGTCTGCAAAGAAGTGCTGGGTTAGGCATTTAGATGGAAGAAAAAAAAATTAAATACTGTAGTCAAATACTGCCTGTGGGACTGTTAGATGAGCTGCTGCTCAGCACAGGAGCTGTCACAGGATCACAGGACGGTTGGATTGGAAGCGACCTCTAGAGTCGATCTAGTCCAACCCCCATGCCAGAGCGGGTTCACTGAACAGCAGGTTGCACAGGAACAGGTCCAGGCAGGCTTTGAATATCTCCGGAGAAGGAGACTCCACAGGCTCCCTGGGCAGCCTGGTCCAGTGCTGTCAAGCGTTGCTCAGTCAGGCAGCCAGAGCTGGCGCTCCCTCACACGGGGAAGGCAGCTGCTGCTTTCAGAGTGTGTCATTCACCAGCATTATGTGCATATTGCTGCCCTAGGTCGTGTTTATGATGTGTCTTTTCTATACTGAATACTGAATTGAATTTAAAAAATTGATTTTTGAGGCAGATTAATATTGCCCAGATTTCCACTGGAAGCATTTTTTTCTCTGTGTATTGTAAAACATCTAAAAGGCACTGAGAAATATATCGAATTATCTCAGAGTGCTAGGTGGTGGTGGGAACTACACATGGAAAAGAAGCAACACACTGTCACTTGTGTAGCTCTAAAATACTCATGTATGCATCTTCCTGTTTCTGAAACTGAAATAAACTTTAATTTCAGAATTGAATGTTTTGAGGCTGATTTTATTTGTGCGATTTGGATTTTTTGAAGTATTTGCAGGAGAAGGGTCACTTTTGCAACTCTGACTGATGGACAGACTTCAGTGTGATGCTGAGCCCTTTCAGCTGGCTGTGGAAATGTGCATGGAAGATCTCAACCTAAGGACACATGTAGCTCCAGAGATAGAAGGCTGAAACTAGTCTACTGACCATTCAGGTGAAAACAATACAACTACTGTACATATCCCTACAGCAGCAGATCTTCTGTGCCCATTTGCCTGTGAAGGATAATGGGGAATAGCTGGAGCTGTCCTGTTCAGCAGACCCTAGCTGAAGAGGCTGCGGGGGAGATGGGGAGGTTTCTAATTATCCCCTCCCTTGTCACTTGCCTTTCATTTGCTCCAGTCTTACTAACAGGAGGCAAATGAAGCTTTTTATATGTTGAGGAGGCAACAGCAGCAAAGATGGGGTCTAGAATTATCCCCACTCCCAGCAGGGAAAAAAAGTGACAACTGGGGCCATGCATGCTCTTTTCTATTGTCCTTTGACCTTGTCCTTGGGTCTTGCCAGATGGCTCTGGCTCCTTCTAGGGTAGCTTCATGCTGGGGGTGACTGTGCTACCATGTGGGGAAATGCTTTTGCTTGATGTTTTGTCTGTTCGTTCATTTAGTGCTGTACAGGGAATCTCTAGTGGTGTTAGAGGAGGGAAAAGGTGCACATCACTGATTTCACATCCAAGATACTTGGTGCCAATGCAACAAAACTGGTGCATGAGGGAACAAGGAAAGAATCAGGTTTTAAAAACTTGTCCCAGTTTCAGTAGGTTGTGCCTCCTCCCAGTTAAGTGACATTCTTTCAGTGGTAAAATGTGCCTGCTTTTGACTATACAGATGATTCACAAACCAGGGAAAGTAATGAAGAGTGACATTTTGATTAGAGCGTGGAAATCATTACGGCACTGTCTCTCTGCAGAAACTGAACTTCTCCCGCTGCCATCTTCAGGGCCCGCACGCAAGAGTATTTGTTCAGTCTCTGGTGTGTGTAGCAGGGGTTGGCAGGACCATTCAGTGCTTGACACATACACCACCTGCCAGTAAGCATCTTCCCTCCACCTCCCTGCACGCCACTCCCTGCTTCCAGCCCCATCTTGTCTCCTGCCTTATGTTTACAGCCCAAGTTCTGTGGAGCTGAGACACAGTGCTGCAGGTTTATTTTGCCTTCTGATTTAGCTGGAAAATACAAGTAATAGTAATAACTGAGTGCCATCTACTGACTGCAGATGGTGTAGGTGCCATCTTTGGTTTTAAGTGGAGGCGTCTACTGGACCCTGAGGCTGGTCTTCAGAGTTGTTAAGCGTGCATACCTTGGAGAGGTTTGGTTTTCACTCACCTATGTGGAACCTGGTATTAAGCAAACTGACACAAAACAGGAGCATCCTGGACAATTACTGTCTTGTAGGATACACCCATTCCTCTTTCTTCTTGTGACCATATTGATGCTTGAGAGGCAGATTCTTGATGAATCTGCTATAAAGTATTAACCTTCACTTAAATATCTGCCAAAAAGCATGATTATGTTGCTCCTAGGGTACTTTATGGAAAAGAATGTCCAGCCTGGAGAAGGCTCTGAGGAGATAGCACACCTTAAGTTTACTCTTTTGTAAGGATTATGATTTTAAAACAATTGAAATAAGCATGGATTGCTTCAATTGTAACATTTCAAGGGTAGTCTTAATTTCCTCATCATGTAAGACCCGACCTCAGCAGACCTTTACTCACATTTTTCTGAGAGTTTAAGATATTTTTGTTTGTTTTATTGGTAGGCTGTTGCTCTTCTAAGGCAGCTGGAAGCTCTGTGAGCTTCTCACCGAAACCACATTTACAGCAATCAACCTGGCAGGCTCTTGGTGCCATTCTTTAACATGGGGCAGAGTAGGAGGACTCGGGGAAGCTGCAGTAGCCTTGATGGTTCACTGCTGTTACCAGAAATTTCTGACCAGACACTACCTAGATGGATTTCTGCCTCTCTGTGCACGGGCAGGCCAATAATGGCATTCCTGGGCATGTGGCAATCAGACCTTGTCTTGTACATGCTCTCAGGGATGCCAAGGCCTGTTAGAGGAAGAGTTGTGGCAGGCAGAACTCCCCCAACGTGGATCACAGTTCTGTGACTGTGCCAAGGTGTGGCTCTCCTCTTCAGACCAGCTACCAGAGACATAACTGAGGCACACTGTTTATTTACAAGGAAACTAAAAACAGAAAAATAATCAATAATTTAAGTACCACACTACTGGTCAAGTTACATATTTATGCTAACTGTAAGGCACAGCTTGAAGTCACGAGCTCTCAGTCTCAAATTGAGTCTCATAGAAAAGTGTCATTGAGGGCTGACTGTAAAAGTCCTTTGGTGCAGCTTCATCCCCCCAGAGACCCGAGGGAGTAAGTCCAGCAGATTATCCGAGGCAATGCCTTCCAGCCTCCCAGGGCTTGAGTCTGCAGGTCAGCTGTAGGTGTCCACACTCCTACCATCAGCAGGAGCCCTCTGGTCATCTTCACTGGATTTCATACCTCACATTCCATTCTTCAGCATCAGGGCCCACCTTTTTGCCACCTCCTTTCCTCCACCCAAATAAACAACCTGCTCCTGATCATTTCTTCTCCATTAGTCTTGGTTTTGCTGTGGCCATACCTAACTGTGGTATTTCTGACATTACAGAATCACAGAATCACCAGGTTGGAAAAGACCTCCAGCATCACAGAGTCCAGCCATTCCTATCAACCACCAAACCACGTCCCTCAGCACTTCATCCACCCATCTTTTAAATACCTCCAGGAAAGGTGACTCAAACTCCTCCCTGGGTAGCCTGTTCCAGGGCCCAATGACCCTTTCTGTGAAAAATGTTTTGCTGACATCCATCCTGAACCTCCCCTGGCAGAGCTTGAGGCCATTCCCCCTTGTCCTGTACCGTCACTTGGGAGAAGAGGCCAGCTCCCTCCTTTCAGGTAGTTGTAGAGAGCAATAAGGTCTCCCCTCAGCCTCCTCTTCTCCAGGCTAAACAACCCCAGTTCCTTTTTCGTAAGACTTGTTCTCTAGCCCCTTTACCAGCTTTGTTGCTCTTCTCTGGAGCCTCAACATCCTCCTTGCAGCAAAGGGCCCAGAACTGAACACAGGATTCAAGGAGCGATCTCACCAGTGCCGAGTACAGAGGCAGAATAACCTCCCTGGACCTGCTGGTCACACCGTTTCTGATACAAGCCAAGATGCCATTGGCCTTCTTGGCTCACGGCCATTGGCTCATGTTCAGTCGGCTGTCAACCAACACCCCCAGGTCCTTCTCCTCCAGGCAGCTTTCTAGACAGACTTCTCCTAGTCTGTAGCACTGCACAGGATTGTTGTTCCCCAAGTGCAGGACCTGGACCTTGGCCTTGTTAAACCTCATGCCATTGGTCTCAGCCCAGCAGTCCAGCCTGTTCAAATCCCTTTGAAGAGCCTCTCTACCCTCCAATTACACAGGCAGTCACAGCCTTACGCAGTGTTACTGGCAAGGATAAGCACTGCAGGCAGCCTGGCTCCCCACAACTCCTCCATTGTTGTCCCGTTGGGTTTAGTTTACCTCCTGAAATTACCAGACACAACTATTCCATATTAGCCTTGATCCCCATGCACACTGATGAAGTGCTTGCAGGCCCTTATCTTGCAGTTTAGATACCAGAGAGCAGCAGCAAAGGCACTTGTTTGTCATCCTTCCGCCAGCACTGCTGGGGCCTCAGTTCTGTGGGGCTACATACTCCAGTAGGACCTCTTGCTCACAAGCAACCCCCTGGTCTGCCTGACCTCCTCCGAGGACATTCAGACCACTCTGGGTGCTCGTAAGCTCAATCCCTTCTGACTGGAAGCCACCACAGCTGTTAGGCTGGCAATGTACATCAAGATGTTCAGTTAGTCATGTGAGCACACCCTTTCCTTTTGAAACAAGCAAAGCATATAGGTAAGAATAAAAAATAACATGATTTCTATCATAACTATTAGCAAGTGCTGAACAGCAGTAGCTTTTGGAAACCAGTCCATGGGTAGGTATGTCATACCAACAATGTACAGTTCACAATTTCAGTCCCAACTTCCACAGTTCCTTACTCGCCAAGATGGTCCTCAGGCTTGCAATTTGTTGTCTGCTTTCTGGTTTCTTGGCTCCCTTCTGTATACCATCAATTGCCTAAACACCTCATCCTAGTGAGGCCTCTCAGCTCCCACACAGACGTCATTAGTCCTTTGGTCTCGCATAAAACCCTGCTTTTGAGAACAGGCAAGTGAATGTGTATCGCCAACGGATGTAATGCCACACTTTTTATCTTCTCCTGGAGTCACAAAGGTCTTGTTATCCTTCCACTATCCCATTACAGGCAAGGCAACACATACATAGGCTGCACTGTCACCAAACACCACCGGCATTCCCACACTGACTTGCTCCACAGATGTGTGACAATATCCTCTTGTGGTCCACAAACAACTGTGGAGAACTAGTAAGTTTCATTTAGTTGTCCATTTGCAAGAGCAGTTGGTGAAACTTCCCTTGTTGTACTTTGTTGTACCCATGAGAACAGAGCTAATGCAATTGAAAAAGCTGTATTAAGAGGTAACAATTGAGCTCGAGTACAATAGGGATATTATTTAATTCGGTCCTTTGAAGTTTGTTGGTTTGTTTTTTTAACTTGGCAGTTGTTTTTACCATGTGCTGTATTTGGTTATCCCAGGTAGTTATCATTGCTGTTGCACCAAACAACTGCCTGAAGTTTGTTACCTATTTATCTTGTATGAGATTCAAAACTGCTTCCATTTTCATAGAATGAATCATACAGTGGTTGAGGTTGGAAGAGTCTTCTTGAGATCATCTGGTCCAAACCCCTGCTCGAGCAGGATCACCTAGAGCCAGTTGCCCAGGACTGTCTCCAGACAGCTTTTGAGTGTCTACCACTGTTACACCTGGAAGCCAGCAGAACACACTGACAGGACTCGATGATCCAGTGGGTCTCTTCCAACCTGGTTATTCTATGATGCTATGATTCTGATTCTATGACCTGCGATGCTTTAAAAATATTCCTGATGCCATCTTAACACAATGATGAGCATCTCGAAGACTGTTCTCACTGAGGCTCTCTGCAGTCCACACCTATTATCGATCCCAAAGCTACATTTGATCCTGAAAACTAATCTTACTTACACTTGAGTTAAAATATTCTCTTTGATTTCCTGGCAATGGGCCCCATTTACCATAGTCCCCCACTTCTTTGTTGCCAATTAGTTCTGCGTTTCCCCTCCAGACAGTCCATTACGGAGGATGTTGAGGGAATTTGTGCACACGGGCCACCAGGTAGGGTGGAAGGGGGCATAGGGTAATGCCAAGGTCACGGGTACAATCCTCACACAGGCCCCTAGGGTGGAAGGGGGCATAGGATTTGTGGCTGCCCCTTTAGCAGGGACAATTTAGAAGCCATACCTAGGGGACAGAATGCTAGTAGGGAATTCAACAGTATAAGGAGGAGACTCCAACAGAACAGTTGGAGAGAGTGAAACAGAACATGCCCAGAGTCAGAGGCAGGGTGAGAACTACTCAAAATCACTTTTGTGACTCGGTCATGGCCAGATAGCAGGACGACCTGCTGAGAGAAGACATTTACAGACCCAACTGGGGATCGGGATAGTCCCTACAGGAGGACATTCAATAAACCCAAGGGATTGGGTATTGATAAAAGGGTGGAAGGAACAATCTCTTAATGCCAGAATGGGAAGGTCCCTTTCAGGTTCTCCTGACTACAGAATCCGCTGCACAGACCAGGGAACGAGGGTGGTCTAATGCCTTGCAGGTTAAGGGACCAGTGGATGAGCCAGAACCTGAGGGGACAATGAGGGGATTTACCTGACCCCTTCAGACCAGGTGGTAACCTTTGATTGGGAGCAGCACTTGTCAGAGGTGTTTCATCCACCAGCCTGGGCTGGAACAAACATACCTTGTCTTATTTGTGGGAATTTAGAACCTCAAGGAGGCGAAGGGACTCAAACTTGGCACCCAGCTTTAAGTATCTTAATTGGAACACTGAACAAAGAGGAGCCAATATCATTCAATTTGAGTGTGGGAGGAATAAATTAATCCCTGAAATTTGGGATGTTTTGGAGAAGGATTGGGAAAAGACCACTGAAAGGTACAAAAAGTGCTTTAAGCAGAAATCTATTAAAAGAGAAAACAGGCTTAAAGAGCCAGACCACTAGGACAATTAACCCATCGGAACTACAACCTCTGACTCTGTCATCAAGGAGCTATCAGTCCTGCAGGCAAAAATTCTCTGCCTCCAAGAAGATCATTGCCTCAGCTGTTCGTTGCAACCTAACAGGCCAAGAGATGGGTGGAGAGATGAGTCGCTGGACATTTATGCTCCTCTTTACAATCATCAGTGGTTTGAGAATTGAAACAAATACAAGTCGAAGGTCACCGAATCCCTGATATACCACACTCATTATGAATGTATAGGAACAAGAAGTGAGAAAGAGTAAATCGGGGAAACAACTGGATATAAATTTGACGAATGGGGATCAGACCCCAGAACAAAGAAACGGAACTAGTTTTCCACTCTTTTCACGAAAAACTGAAAACAGAGGCCAAGTTCGAAATCCCAACGGTCGCCCCGAACTTAACTCCACGGAAAATATTGCAAAGGCACTTAGTGTTACCAATTGCTATGTTTGCAGAGGGACAAACATGGGGTAACAATGGCCAAGGGAATCACAAGAAATAGATCTCTTTGGGAAAGATCAGTGGCTCCGAAAAGACACAGCCAGTGGAAATTATCATGGGGAGGTTCTGCTGGCAATGTCTTAAAAGGAAACTTAAATGGTTGGAATAAGTGGGGTCCAGAGATTGAGAATAAGAGAAGCAGAACTAGACCCTGAGCCTTCCCCAAAAGATTGGGTGGGAAGTCTCTGAAGGGTTATATTAGATCTGTGAATTACAGTGAATTACCAATGAATGGTATGGGACTTGTATTTTTCAACGAGAATAGCCATTTGCTGAATCAGTTAGCCCTGGATTAAATGTTGGCAACCAAAAGTGAAGTATGTGGAAAATTCAACCTCACTAATTGTTATATAAATCTTAGTGGATTGTTCATGTTCTAGTTCAGACATGGGATGGGTTAGAAAAATGGTGGGAAGAAAAGTGGTGGAATTAAAAATTATTAAAAGATATTTTCAAGCCAAAAAAATAGATCAAATATTAGAGGGGGAAATTGTAATAAACAGGCTATTCATTTGGGCTTGAATAAAGGAACGTGGGGGAGGGTCGAGAGGGGTAGAGATCCAAATGTATTGATCCTGATCGCTGTACCTGAGTTTAGGACAAATGCTTAAGCCATGGGGTGGAATGTCTTCTCTCTTTGGTGATGCCAGCACCAACCAGACTGCCTGAGCTAATCCCTCTCAAAAGACACGTGGCAAGACCTCCCAAACACTTGCTGATGGAGGACAGAGGAGCAACTGCTTTTGCACCAAAAAGAAATGTAAAAAAGGGGAGGGGAGCTTGGACCGGGCGCCTCTGGCTAGATGCAGCCCTGGCTCAGCCACACGCCCAGCGCTGTGTATCTTGCTTTGCTGACTTTATTTCACAATAAGAGATATTTTATGCTCTCGGAATTTTGGTTTCCAGAGTGTGTTTATAACACAACCCATGAGACACAATCACTCCTAAATTTTCTCTAGGCGTCCCCCTCATACATGGGCTGTGAATCGAGCCACATTTTCATGTTGCTTTTTATCAGCAAGTTGTCCCTGAGCTGTGCAACTCCAGAGGGCAGCATAAGCCCACGCTCTCTGCCGACAGAACCCCGCACCAGGATAAGATCAGCATCAGAGGCACACAGCTGGTTGCTGGATGACCGCCTGCGGGACAGGGACACAGACCTGCTGTAAAAGCTGCAGTGGTACCCAAAAAGCTCTTTACTCCCATGGCCTAGCACGCAACTAGAAGTGCTCTGTTCCAGTTCAGCCCCCTTTCTTTGACAAGTTAACTGTCCTTGAGGACTGTGGATTGTAGGAAATGTGAGTTAACTGATGTGCCCCCTACTCCTCTTGGGAACTCCTGGACTGATGTGTCAGTTAAATGATTTCCTTTATCTGCATCAGTTAAGATTGGATGGACACATCCATTCAATACTTCACATAGACACCAAACTGTGGTATCGCAATAGCCTCACAGCTGTCATTGCCTCTACCCATCTTGTTTGTTCTCTCAATGGCGACACATACAAACCAATACAAAGCCCCCTTGGACCTCTTGAAGGGGCCCACTCAACCAGTTTGCCACTGCTAAAGTGGTGCCCATTCCAGGGGTCAAAAGCATAACCCAATGTGGATTTAAAATTCACTGCAAGGGGTTTCCACCATCCACATACTCCACATTCCTAGACTTCCACAGAAATCATAAAAACAGGGATTTTAAACCTGAATCTACTAAGCCTTTGTTGCACACCCTGAGCCTCCTCGCCACATTCCAGTGTTTCAGTACCATATGGTTACTGGGACACAAAGAGGGGTCTCCAGCTGGAACCACCTCCCAGTATTCATTTACCACCTCTGCTCTGTTTTACATTTAGACCAGCACTTCACTGACTTCGGGATGATTCCTTCATTACACTTTTCCCTTGGACAGAACTACCTTGCACCAAGACAGTAAATTCATTCCTAAAATGTTTGCCCCGCTTTTACCAGAACTATCCACCCATCGAGTTTATCTTCCTGTACCTACAACTGGGCTTCATCTTTTCCCCTCCTTTTTCCCCTTCCCACTCCCAATACCTGGACATATGTTGCTGGGAGTGGAGGATCCTTATAAACTAATAGTGTGGTCTCTGATCCTATAGCAACTAAATTCCCACCCCATGTTCAACAGACATAATTCCATGCAACCTCTTCCCCCTGCACATCAGGTCAGTGTGGTGGAGGTTAATCCCACTGACACTAGGAGCTGGGACTCCTAATCTTTAGTGTTGCCCAAGGGTGGGTACGGTTTCCTCCTTGGGACAGTGGGAAAAGCTGATAGATTCATCTGTTTCAGTTTTTCCCAAATCTCCTCTTGCTTCATCCCCTTTTCCTGAAAGATTTTCTTCACTTTGGCAAGTAAAACTCCTGTGGGCTGACTATCTAGCTCTCCTTCATTCACCCCCTCATTTATTAAATATCTCCAAATCGTCCCTCTAGGAATGTATTTCCTCCTCTTTGCTCCTGTCCCATCTTTCTTTGCCTTCCCTTTCCCCTTGGCTTCTACCAGGGTCCCCATGTTCTCCAAAGTAGCCATGCATTCACCGAGGGGGCGGCCAATTAAGGTAGACCCCAGGCTGATGAAAAACCCCTTGTGCAACTCAGGAGCACGGCAGGCCAGCACCCCCACATCCCCCTGCTCCACGGTCACCCCATAGATGTCAAAGTCGGGGGTCACTGGTTTCTCCCTTTGCTTTAATACCCGGAGCAAGACATTGCCACACAGGTAGGCTGATGCCTCCTGGACATCTCTCCAAGGCGCCCCCTCCATGTTATCTTTGAGAGGCTCGTACTCCCCCAGATTTCTGATTACCAGCCTCAAGATCTCCCCTCCCAGCACCTCCTCCGTGGGCAGGGCTCTGATGATCGCCCCTACCTTGGGCCAAGACAACCCGATGGTCACCACCACTTGCTTTGACGCCTCGTGCGTGAAGGGCGTGCACTGCTCCAAGGTCCAAATTCGGTTAACCCACACGGGCCATCCCTCCTTCTGTTTCCTCCAAACCTTTGTTTTCCCAGATGCATCCCCCGCTCCCTGGCCTCTATCTCCCTCCTCTGCCTTCACCTTCTCCGAACCCACAGCAACCACCGCCGGCACCGACGACTTTTCCTGCCCCTCCGAACTCCAGCCGTCCTCATCCCACACCTCGGGGTCCCAGTCCGCCTTACTGAGAGCCGCCGCCTTCCTCCGATCCAACCCCTTTTCCAGGGACAGCAGGGTGCCCAGGCGCTGCACCCTCCTCCTCAGCTGCCCCTTCTCGGCAGCCTCAGCCCGCAGCTCTTCCCTCAGCTTGCGGAGCTGCTCTGCCTGCTTGCTCACCACCGAGCTGTCACACCGCAGCGCCAGGACCTCATTGCGAGCCACCTGCAGGTTGTTTTGGAGGTTCTGGATGCGCTGCTCCTTCTCCTCCACCGTCGCCTGCAAGGCCCGGGCCAGATTGAACAGCAGCCACTGCAGGGCCGAGCACTTCTTCTCGCCCTTGGGATGGTAAAGCGACACGTAATTCAGCCAGTGCCTTTCAGCAGCTTTCAGGCTGGGCTCCTGCCCGACCACCTTGCTGTCCCACGGGTCCCCGCCGTGCTCCAGCATGGCCTGCACCAGCGCGCCCCTCCCCTCCTGGCTCGGGGAGCCCTCCGGCTCCTCTTTCTCCTTGGATCTGCCGCCCCTCGTTAGCCAGGACATCCTCCTGCCGGCCACCCCGGGCGAGCGCCGAGCCGGGGCAGCCCCGCAGCACCCCCCGAGCCTCCCCTCCCGCCCGGGGCTCGCCCCCTCCGAGCCGAGCGGATCGTCCGCACCGCGACCCCGCAGCGACCCCGCCACCTGCCGCGGCTCCCGCTGCCGCCCCCGCGACGCCTCCGGCCGGGATGATCCCGCCCCGCCGCGGGGACGGCTCTTATAGCCCGCCCCCCGCTTCCCCCCGCCCGGCTCCCGCAGGGGAGTCCCCCCATGCATCTCCCTCCCACCCGCCTCCAGCCCCGCCGGTACAACGAGCACTCACTGCTACACAAGGTGGACTGTTTTGGGTTCAGGCTAAAGTAAAGTTTCATCTAAGTAATCACAGATTTTTGAAAGTTAGACAAAATGTCCCACTGATAGCACGTTTTCTTTTGAACGGTTTTTTTTCCAGGTGCTGTTCAGCCTTTGGAGGTGATAACATCTTGTGTGAAGTATGATCTGTGATGAACAGATGTCTCTTTTGTAATCACAGAATCATGGAATAGTTTAGGTTGGAAGGGACCTCAAGGATCATCTAGTTCCAAGCCCCCTGCCATGAGCAGGGACACCTCCCACTAGATCAGGCTGCCCGAGGCCCCTTCCAACCTGGCCTTAAACACCTCCAGGGATGGGGCAGCCACAGCTTCCCTGGGCAACCTGTGCCAGCGCCTCACCAACCTCATGGTGAAGAAATTCTTCCTTATGTCTAGTCTAAACCTACCCCTCTCCAGTTTATACTCATTGCCCCTAGTCCTATCACTACAAGCCTTTGTAAACAGTCCGTCCCCAGCTTTCTTTTAGCCCTTTCAGGTACTGGAAGGTCACTATAAGGTCTCCTCAGAGCATTCTTTTCTCCAGGCTGAACCATTCCAACTCTCTCAGCCTGTCCTCGTATGGAAGGTGCTCCAGCCCTCTGATCATCCTTGTAGCCCCCCTCTGGACCCGTTCCAAGAGCTCCATATCCTTCTTATGTTGAGGATTCCAGAAATGGACACAGTACTCCAGGTGAAGTCTCACAAGAGAGCAATAGAGGGGCAGAATCACCTCCCTCGCCCTGCTGGCCATAATTCTTTTGATGCAGCCCAGGATACGGTCGGCCTTCTGGGCTGCGATTGCACGTTGCCGGCTCATATAGAGCTTCTCATCAATCAGCACCCCCCAGTCCTTCTCCTCAGGGCTGGTCTCAATCACATCATCCCCCACATCCTCTGTTTGCAGTCTTTATCTCAAATGCAAGGTCAAGCAGAAAGCTGCTCTGAAGCTCCAAATTAGTATGAGTTTTTACTGCTGTGAAGTTCATAACAGCATTAAAATTAGTCCTTGGAAATTAATAGAATATGCATTAAGATTTCAGGGAATAATTATACATTCTGCGCCCAGCTCTCATCTCATTGGACGCAACTGATGGAGATCTATCCCTCACGTCACCCAGGACTGATAAAGTATGCTCGCTTTCTAGAACTCAAAGAGGCATGTCAGAAAGCCTGTGCTGGCATTTTCAGTGTCACACCTGCACATAAGCGGGAAATACATTCTGTGCCCAGCTTTTGTCTTGTTGGACACAATGAGATGTAGTCATCTGTGGATATAGTCTTTTTGGACTTCAGTAAAGCCTTTGATACAATTTCTTACAGCATTCTGCTTCGGAAACTGTCAGCCTCTGGCCTGGACAGGCGCACACTCTCCTGGGTGGAAAACTGGTTGGATGGCCGGGCCCAGAGAGTGGTGGGAAATGGTGTGAAATCCAGCTGGAGGCCAGTGACAAGTGGGGTTCCCCAGGGCTCAGTGCTGGGTCCAGCCCTGTTCAATGTCTTTATCAATGACCTG
Organism: Phaenicophaeus curvirostris; assembly: GCF_032191515.1. Lineage (NCBI taxonomy): Eukaryota > Metazoa > Chordata > Aves > Cuculiformes > Cuculidae > Phaenicophaeus > Phaenicophaeus curvirostris. Next base: position 21,031,113 of record NC_091392.1, read on the forward strand.
GATGAAGGCATCGAGTGCACCCTTAGCAAGTTTGCAGATGACACTAAGCTGGGTGGAAGCGTCGATCTGCTGGAGGGTAGGGAGGCTCTGCAAAGGGATTTGAACAGGCTGGACTACTGGGCAGAGTCCAAGGGCATGAGGTTTAACAAGGCCAAATGCCGGGTCCTGCACTTGGGGCACAACAACCCTATGCAGTGCTACAGACTAGGAGAAGTCTGTCTAGAAAGCTGCCTGGAGGAGAGGGACCTGGGGGTGTTGGTTGACAGCCGACTGAACATGAGCCAGCAGTGTGCCCAGGTGGCCAAGAAGGCCAATGGCATCTTGGCTTGTATCAGAAACGGCGAGACCAGCAGGTCCAGGGAGGTTATTCTCCCTCTGTACTTGGCACTGGTGAGACCGCTCCTCGAATACTGTGTTCAGTTCTGGGTCCCTCACCATAAGAAGAATGTGGAGGCTCTGGAGCGAGTCCAGAGAAGAGCAACAAAGCTGGTGAAGGGGCTGGAGAACAGGCCTTATGAGGAACGGCTGAGAGAGCTGAGGTTGTTTAGCCTGGAGAAGAGGAGGCTGAGGGGAGACCTCATTGCTCTCTATAACTACCTGAAAGGAGGTTGTAGAGAGGAGGGTGCTGGCCTCTTCTCCCAAGTGACAGGGGACAGGACAAGAGGGAATGGCCTCAAGCTCCACCAGGGGAGATTTAGGCTGGACATTAGGAAAAAATTCTTCACAGAAAGGGTCATTGGGCACTGGAACAGGCTGCCCAGGGAGGTGGTTGATTCACCTTCCCTGGAGGTGTTTAAGGCGCGGGTGGATGAGGTGCTGAGGGGCATGGTTTAGTGTTTGATGGGAATGGTTGGACTCGATGATCTGGTCGGTCTTTTCCAGCCTAGCGATTCTATGAGTCTGTGACTGAGGGAGAGCCGTCCCTCACGTCGCCCAGGACTGGTAACACACTCCCGCCCTCTAGAGCCCCACGCGCCCGACCCACGCGCCAGCGCTCTGGTCGCCACACGCTCCCCCAGCCCCCTCCTCCCGCCCCGCCCCCCCCGCCCCGCCCCGGCCCCGGCGCTCCTCCCCGGCCGCGGCGATGGCGGGCGGCGCGCGCTGGCTGGGCGCGCTGCGCTTTGACAACGCGGCGCTGCGGGCGCTGCCGGTGGAGGCTGCGGAGGGCGGCGGCCCGCGGCTCGTGCCCGGCGCCTGCTTCAGCCGCGCGCGGCCCGCCCCGCTGAGCCGCCCGCAACTCGTGGCCGTGTCGCCGCCCGCCATGGCGCTGCTGGGGCTGCCCGAGCCCCGCGGCGCCGCCGACGAGGCCGAGGCCGAGCTGTACTTCAGCGGGAACCGGCTGCTGGCGGGCTCGGAGCCGGCCGCGCACTGCTACTGCGGGCACCAGTTCGGCAGCTTCGCGGGGCAGCTGGGCGACGGCGCCGCGCTCTACCTGGGCGAGGTGCTGGGCGCGGGCGGGCGGCGCTGGGAGATCCAGCTCAAGGGCGCCGGCGTCACCCCCTTCTCCCGGTGAGGCCCCGCGCCCGGCCCCTCGCGGTCAGAGAACCGCCGCGCTGGGAGCGAGCTCTGGGATCGCGGGAGGGACTGTTTACTTAAAGGCTCGCGGGGATAGGACGAGGGGGACGGCTGTAAACCGGAGAGGGGCGGATTTAGGCGTGATATAAGGAGGAATTTCTTCACCGTGAGGGTGGGGAGGCGCTGGCACAGGTTGTCCGGGGAAGCTGTGGCTGCCCCAGCCCTGGAGGTGTTCAGGGCCAGGTTGGATGGGGCCTTGGGCAGCCTGAGCTAGTGGGATGTCCCTGCCCATGCCAGGGGAGGTGGAAATAGATGATCTTTAAGGTCCCTTCCAACCCAAACTATTCTATAATTCTGTGATCATCGGGCGCTGCTTCCTCCCGAGGGAGGTGGAGGAGGTGGTTCGTGGCGATGGGACCCGAGAGAGCGGTGGAGGATGCGGGGGACTGGGTTGGATATTGGGAAGGAGTTCGCTCAGAGTGTGGGAGCGCTGGAACAGCTCCCCGGGGACGTGGCCATGGCACTGAGCCGGGCAAGAAGCGTTTGGACAAAGCGCTCAGACACACGGTGTGAATGTCAGAGTTGTCCATGGACTCCTTACCCTTGTGGGTCCCTTCCAACTCGGGGTGTTCTGTGACTTGAAGCACCCAGACTTTGCCCTCTATGGACAGGGCAGGCTGCCCCACCAGCTGACGGCGTTGCTGAGGTGCTTCTGAGCCTGGTTTGTGCTGAGGATCCACACAACTACTTTGTTGTGTGGCTGTGGGCAGAGTGTGTCACTCTTAGGCTTTTGTTTCTCCACTGCTAAGCGGGAGACAGGAGTTCCTGCCTTTATAGCCTGAAAACTTAATGTCTGGCTATGTCTTCTTGTTGCAGACAAGCTGACGGTCGGAAAGTCCTGCGGTCAAGCATACGGGAGTTCCTGTGCAGTGAGGCTATGTTTCACCTAGGAATACCAACAACGAGGGCTGGAACATGTGTGACATCTGACTCGACAGTCATCCGTGATGTATTTTATGATGGGAATCCAAAAAGGGAAAAGTGTACAGTTGTTCTGAGAATAGCTCCTACATTTCTAAGGTAGAAGCCTACTTTATTGATGTTTTGTGTTCTTTTAAAAGCACGCACAGCAGTCTTTTATGTTATCCTTTAAAGTGTTTTTCTGCACACAATTTGCATATTTCTTGTTCTGAAGACTTGCAACTCTTTTGTCAGGCTGTAGGAAGCTGTTCTCCTTGTCCAGGAGATGGGATGAGCTGGTGTCTGTGCACTCATACAGATAAACACCAAGAATGTGTGCCTGGTAGAAGGAAGTTCTGCAGGCCTCAGAAGAGATTTTTCATGTTCATGCCAGCACAGAATACACATGCTTTTTTGGTGTTGGTGTTGGTAGTCGTGGTGGATTCTAGCTTTACCCTTAGTTACAAAGCTATTTTAATGTAGTACTGTCAAAGTCTGGGTGCAGTTTCCCTGCCTGAGAAGTGGAGATTCCTGCTCTAACACAGCCATTAGATGTTTCAGGAAGCTGCATTGCAGTTAACTTCCTGTTAGGAAACAGAATACTAGAGGAAGGTGAGGCATAAGGAATATGTGCAGGTATATGTATGTGTATATGTGCGTGTGGATGTATATATGGGGGAAAAAAAGTCTTACCTTACATTCTACTACAGTGTAGTAATGATAAGTAACGGCTTTTAATTGGAAGAGGGTGGACTTAGATTAGATATAAGGAAGAAATTTTTCACCTTGAGGGTGGTGAGGTACCAGAACAGGTTGCCCAGAAGTGCTGTGGATGCCCCGTTCCTTGAAGTGTTTAAGGCCATGTTGGATGGGGCTTTGAGTAACCTGATCTAGTGGAAGATTTCTGCCCGTGACAGAGGGGTTGGAACTGGATGATGCTTAAGGTCCCTTTCAACCCAAACCGTTCTGTGATTCTAGTATTTAAAATAAGTTCTGTGCCTGTATATTTACTCAGGATAAGGATTTTTCTGTAGAAGTGGTTGTAAGAAACTTCAATGAGCTGGGGTTCTTGGTCTGTCAGTTCAGTTACACGTGGGTGTATGTGCTTCCTTGCATTGAGTCACTCAACCTCACTAGGTTCGGTGTAGGAGCCTTGTGAGTCTTTTCTCTTGGGCAGTTGAAGGATGGGTGTTAAGAGGTGATGTGGTGTTATTGCAGCAAAGGTAAATGTTTTCACTGTGTGTAACACTAAATTAAGTTAATAGTGTCAGATAATACTAAAACACGGTTTTATTATTTTAAAACAGATTTGGTTCTTTTGAAATTTTTAAACCTCCCGATGAGTACACAGGACGCAAGGGTCCTAGTGTTAACCGAAATGATATTCGAATACAGATGCTTGATTATGTGATTGGCACTTTCTATCCAGAAATCCAGGAGGCTTATTCAGACAACAGTATCCAGAGGAATGCTGCTTTCTTCAAAGAGGTAAGAAAGATTAGATTCTCTTTATAAATCCAAAGCGGTCATCTTTCGGAACTTCATCTGCGAGCAGGGATGACTGGAGTCAGTTAAAACATTGTGTCATCTGATTGCCTGAAATGTTCTTTTCTTTGGAAAAAACAGTCTTAATAGAACTGCTTATTGATGAAAGCAGTATTGAGCAAGCCAGCAGAAGCAGCTTAACATTTTAAATAGTTAATAATGATTTCTTTGCTCTGGGAGAGCTTCCCAAGACTTACCTCTGTTTGCCGAGAGTGTTTCAGGCTGCAAGGGGAACTTCTGGCCCAGACTGGTAGATGATGAGTTGACAGTACTGAGACATAACTTACAAGGCAGCATCTTATAAAATACAGACAACATTGATTCCTTTCCTGTTTCTTCTTTTCCAAAGTACAAATGGTAATGTTGACTGCAAGTCACTTCAGCATCAGGCTTTAGAACTGAAATGTTTAAAGGCAGTCAAGCATTGTAGGGGCTTGTCTGGGGAAGCTGCAAAACATTCAGCTTTGGAAATGATGAGATCAGGTGAGATAAACGTGTCTTAGATGCAGTGGAGTATCAAGTCATACTGCTGTACCCCAGCAGAGAGGCTGGGTGAGTTCTCAGAGACCCATTTTGAACCTGTTTTCAATTACTGTATAAATTTAGACCTTAATAATTACTGGGAGAGAGATCTGTGATACAAATTGGGGCTATAGCGTTAGTAAAGGTAGAACTGCTATATTTCTCTTTGAAGTAAAACATGGCTAAGTTAATTGGTGTCTAAACTTTATCTCCTATACCATTTTCCTCGCTACTGATATTGTATTGATGTTCTTGACATTGGATTTCTACTGCTATGTTCCTTTGTCTCAGTGAGCAAAGAGGGAATTTGGGGACTCTTGTCTTTTGTGTTTTAGTGATTAGTAATACTAACCTTGCAGGAGGAATCAAGTTTGATATTAGTGGAGAACTGTAATAAAGGCTCTGGTTCGGATCACCTGATGTTCAAATAGTGTTACGACCCAAATAAAAGTGCTTTACCTAGCCTGTAAACATAATAATTAAAAAATACCAGTCTAATACATTTAATTAGCCTGTGTAAAAGTGCTTGTGGTGCTTTGAGATCTGAAATGATGTGATAGGGACTGAGGGAATGGCTGCAACATTGTACATCTTCGTAACAGACCGACAAGGTGTCAAAAGACAGGCTTAAAATCCGACACTAAATTTTGTGGGGTTTGAATTTGTGTCCCTTACCTAGTTTCACAAACATGTCCGTCTTTTTCAGGAGTGGGGAAGTGCTGTCAGCTCAATTCTAACACATTTTATCTTTCTTTTTGCACTGCTGAAGAAATGAAGGAAAAAAGTACAAGTGATTGCATTTGACAACACTGTCTGGAAAGCAAACACCATTATCTGTGCTTCTCAAATAATTTGTATTTGTTGCTTAAGTTCACATGAGCATGTCCTTGAGATAGTGCTCTTATTTACATATACAACAGTAGAAAAACGTGATCAAAGAAGAGTAAAGGTCAAAGCGATTACAAAGCCATCTTTCTCTAATTAACATACCCATATTTGAGTTTTGCCCAAGCATTAATTGCTTTCAGGTGTTCTCATTAGCAGAATTTATTTTTTTTATTGAAGCGCTGGCAGTGTGTGATGCATTCATATAAAGATATCCAGCAGTCGTGTATTGCCTTACTGCTGCTGTACTTTCATCCCAACCCTGGTGGGCTGGGTTTGGGTTTTTTTTGAGTTTTACCCTCTTCCTGGCACAGAGTTATCTTGCAGGGTGTGCCTCTTACACTGGTTTCTAGCATGCCAGTTATCAGTTTTGGACACATGTAGCTACTTGGAGTGCCTTCTCCTCTGTTAACTAGCTCGTTTTTTAAACCATAAAGAAATGCACTTACATTGCATCTGCAGAGAACAGTTGCTTTAAATTTCTGCATGTTTATAGCTATTTGGGAAGATGAGTGGTTTTAGCTGTGAAAATAGTTTGATTTAAAAGTTTTAGCTAATGACTAAACGATTTTTGTTTACAGTAGTTCATTTAGATTTCATAGGGCATATCTAGTTGCAAATGACAAGTGAGCTAATTCAATTAAATAACTAGAACTATGTTAAAATATTATACTATTTGAAGAATGAGGCACATGCAATCATTAGAGTCAAAGATTCACATCAGTAACTCTCAGCTATGCACTCAGTGAAGAATTGCATTTAAATATAATTATCATTCTTGGAATATTTTTACTTAACCTTGTCACTTTTTTCCACTCTCAACAAATTGATGGAAGTGCTTATCAGTGCTGAAACTCCTTAGCAGGGTATATTTTTTTGTATAAAATACTTACCTTCCTGTAAATCACTCTTATGTACCAGGTAAACCAAAAAACTCACTTTACATGGGACCTTGTTGCATAGAGTTAATTTTTTTTCTTAGCCTTTGCTTCTGTTTCCTCCTGCCTGTAGTTAAAGGGTCTAAAATTAAGAGTAAGCAAAAAAATGTCTTTATATAATGTCTACAATAGTGGGCAAGTCTGGTGTCAGTTTACCTTATTTCAGTGTTCTGTCTCCGGTGGTGTTTTTGAAGCTGTTCAGTTCACCTGGAAATCAAGCATGGAAGAAAAGAAGTGGAAGCAAGCAGAAATGTGAGAGTGAGAAACAGGGTAATTGCTAACAGGAGGAGAGAGGCGAGGTATCCTTAATAGATTGTGTATGGCATACTGCCAGAATCTGACTCCACCAGAGCTGTAGAAAGATCTGTTTGGACTAGAAAATGCTTGGAAACACATAAATGTATTGAAAGATATTTTTTTTGAAAAAGGAAAAAAAAAAACTTTTTTAGATAACAAAACGAACTGCGAGACTGGTAGCTGAATGGCAGTGCGTTGGGTTTTGTCATGGCGTGCTGAATACAGATAATATGAGCATCGTTGGACTCACCATTGACTACGGCCCTTTTGGATTTATGGACAGGTCAGTGTGGCATCGTTATTTGAAATGCTTGTGTGCATTTGCTGTGTGGAGCAATCCTGATGTTCATATTGCTTTAATATTTTAAGTCTAAAGTAGATTTATTGCAAAATAGATTAATTTAGTACTAGTTGTCCTGTAATTCTTCTTTCAGCTTCTTTTTAACTGTGTTCACAACATCTGTAACTGTTAGACTGTTCTTGTGTCCTGGGAGGTCGGGTTTCTCAGTATTTGAGAGGGAAGGAAAATATATAATAACATGACTGGGAAAAGAATGTAAAGAGAGTTCCCTTTTTAATTTTATTAGTTTCCTAGAGGAGACTGAAATAATAACAGTCATACTTCCCATGGTATTGGTGTCCCAATAACTAGAAGAATGTTAACTGTTTTTTCATTTGTAGATATGACCCTGAGCACGTTTGCAATGCTTCTGATAATACAGGGCGCTATGCTTACAACAAACAGCCAGAGATTTGCAAGTGGAACCTGGGGAAGCTTGCTGAAGCTCTAGTTCCAGAGCTACCCTTGGAAATAAGTGAACTCATCCTGGAAGAGGAATATGATGCAGAATTTGAGAAACATTATTTGCAGAAGATGAGGAAGAAACTAGGCCTAATCCAGCTGGAATTAGAAGAAGATAGTAAGCTGGTGTCTGAACTCCTTGAAACCATGCATGTCACAGGTTGGTGAGGAACACAGTGAGTTATCATTTAATAACATGGTTTTTGTCTTGACCATGCAAGAAAGCAGCCTTGTGCAAGTATGTTGCCATCTGAGGAAAGAACAAAAGGCTGAAAAATAAGTACCTGCACTATAGGCAGTTTTTGCCTTGATATAGAGTAGTTCTGTCTCATACTTGCACCCTCACTGAGAGAGCAGTTTATTTACGTGTTCAGAAAGACAAGTTGTGCTGCTTTGAGGGCCCTGGGATAGGAGAAAAATGTGGGATCTCTTTTCCTGCTTATTTATTAGTTGCGTTACTCAGAGTTTACTTTTTCAGGTGGAGATTTCACAAATATTTTCTACTTGCTGAGTTCATTCTCAGTAGACTTTGATCCTTCAAGATGGGAAGACTACTTAGAAAAACTTACAAGTCAGTGTGCCTCTCTGGAAGAACTGAAAGTTGCCTTCAAACCACAGATGGATCCAAGGTAATACCTTTTTTTTACTTAAATGCTTTTGGCTTGTGCTTTTACTTTCATCATAACCATAGTGAACTCTGCACGCTATGTAATAATTGACTAAATTTGGAAATTTCACTCATGTAGGTGCATCATGATCTACAGCAGTGCAAATTCGTGTATGTTTTGTGGCTAGTGAATGCTCAGCAGTGAATTGTGGCAGTTGGCTCTTGGGCTAAAGTTTTCTGAGCTTTTATTTGGCCTTCCCCCCCCCGCCCCGCCTTTTTTTTCCTCCACTATTTCTGCTGAGTATGGCAATGAAAGTCCCAGACAGTGAAGTGATGCAGATATATTTTATGGAAGAAATGGATTTGCTGTGTTCTATCAGCAAATAATCACCACATCCTGGGCCAAATGTAACCGAAGGGCACACTCAGGCTCTGAAAACTGTGTGGTGGCATTCATGTCCTATGTGATATGTTATGTTCTACAGCCCAGCCGCTCTACAGCCCAGCCGCTCTGGGCATGGAACAGCTGCTTATAATGGTGATTGCGGCAGTTCTTGACATTTTGTATCGGTGGAACCAGGGAATGAGTGTGACCTGTGAATGTGTCATTTTGGTTTTTGGCATCTTCCCAGACAGGGGAAGAAATTAAAGTGGGGATATTTTGGGCAGGGTGCTGTGTCTGCCACCCTTTGCCCCCAGTTAATAAATGTTCATGAAGATGACAAACCCACCAAATTCTTCAGGTTTTTCTACGAGTTGGCATCACATTTAATTTGCAGGGAGTTAAGAAGATGCGCTGGTGTGAAACTGGTTCATACAAGTTTGCAGTTTATGCCAAGGTGTTTGGCTGTAGTTGTTTATAATTTTGGAGATATTATTGATTATATAAATATTAGCAATGATACACTAAAATGAAAGGGAACTAAATTAAGGCAGTGCATACTGCTTATTTAGTTAAGTTCCAGGTTTTAGCTACTGTGAAATTGTAAACAGATAGCATGCAATATGAAGATAGTTTGTGTGACAGATGAAACAATTTTTTTTTTAAAAAAACTACTTTCAGCTTTAGAGGAACATGAAAAGTAGCTGCAAATCATCATTCTGTGGATGTAAAGCTTTGTAGGGCCATAATACTGTGTCAAAGTGAATAAGCATCTAACTGATTTTTATCAAAGCACTTGGATAATGTACAGCTGGGCTCATCGACTGGGTAAATCAGATTCAGATGATACTTCTGAGTTTATATAAACTCAAAAATCAAAGCACTTAGCTTATCTCTGCTAATTACAAGTAGAAGAATATAATATGAAATAATGTTGTCTGTTTTGAGGCCAGGGTTTTCTCTTGCACTTATAAATGCGTTCGCAGAAGGAAATAAAAATACTTAGTGTTTTGTGATACGCTATCACTTAACGCTCTTCCTTTTTTTAATTTTACTTTTTGCCATAGTGCAGTTATTAATGCAGGAAAAATAAAAGTTGACTAGCAACGTATGGAAAATAAGGTGAAACTATTGTTGTACAGCACCAGACAATCCTAGTCAAACTTGCAGCAAAATAGCCTGGATATTTTTAGGAAGTTATTATCACAAAGCAGTTCTCATTCCATGATTTTTAAGCCTGTTGTCTTATTGTCTCATATGATTTAACTGAGGTAACTTCTCCATTTGATTTGCTTTTCTTAGCACTAGTAAAATCAGTAGGTGTTATATCCTTATTCTGCATGCTGTTACAGCGTTAAGATGAGGAAAAGAAATTTTAAAAATCCTAGTCCTATGGGTTCTGCATTATCTTGTTACCTAAATAAGATAAAAATCCTTATTCCAAATTCATTGCAAAGCTCCAAGGGTGTTTTGTTGAGAACTGCGCATCTAAATCCAATTGGTAATTCTGAAAATATACTGTCTACACTTCATGTACCACAGAAATGTGAATTAAACACTGAAGAAGGGAGAATAAACAGTAAAATTAGTATAATTTATTATAAATGTGCTCTGTTAATGATAAAGTACTGTTATTTATCCTCTCTAGTGAAATCATAGGTTATTGTGAATGTTTTAGTATCTACTTTATGGTTGCAGAAAGATAGAATCATAGAATCACCAGGTTGGAAGAGACCCACCGGATCATCAAGTCCAACCATTCCTACCAAACACTAGACCATGCCCCTCAGCACCTGTCCACCCGTGCCTTAAACACCTACAGGGAAGGTGAATCATCACCTCCCTGGGTAGCCTGGTACTTGACAGGCAGTTCAACTTCAATATCTAACGTGTTTGTTTCTCTTGTTCCCAGACAACTGTCAATGATGCTGATGTTGGCTCAGTCTAATCCTCAGCTGTTTGCATTAATTGGAACAAAAGCTAATATAAATAAGGAATTAGAACGCATTGAACAGTTCTCTAAACTGCAGCAGTTAACAGCAGATGATTTACTGAGCAGAAATAAACGACACTGGAAAGAATGGCTGGAGAAATACAGGTAAGGCTTCTCAGTGTTCAGAGCAGTGTATTTGTTCTGCATTTTTATTTGAGAGCAATGCGCTTGTCTCAAAAATGTACAGATTGGTAGGGAAGTGAGGGGTATGTGACTCAAAATAGTATCTACTCCAAGGTCATTATCTGCGTTCGCTTTGAAAGTTGAAGGTATCTGTGGATTTTGTTTACTGGGTTCTGGGGAGGGGTGGGGTATAGAAATCATCTTGCATCAAATCTGTTATTAGAAGTGCTTCAAGAGCACTGAGAATGATTCTAGCAGAGGAGGTTGATTTCAGCTCTGAGCCAATAAGTGCTCGGTAGCTACAGTTGACTGATCTCTAAGTATTTTATCCTTTTAATTATTTTCTTTTCTGAAAGAAAAATCCATGTATTAGTATAGAAAGAAAGTAGGATTATTCTTAATTAAAGAATGACTGTAAAAGAAGTCATGACCAGAAAACAAATGTCAAAACTTTTCTAACAGGCGTAATTTAAAGTCCTAAAAACTGAACATAAGCAGGAGATTTTCCATAAAGAAAAGCCCTTAGTAGAGCACTAGTTGTTTCTGCTGTGTGGGTAAGGTCAGGACTCCTTCCCTCACCCGGATACCTGTGGTCTCGTTCTCCAGAGGAGCTGAGAGTTATAGCCGGTATTGCTGCTAATGCTGCCTCATCTGTATTGTATCCCGTTACTTTTACCAAAACATCAAAATCTTTAACCAATAAACAAGCATAGAAATACTGAAGCTCAGTTCTGAACGTTCTTGGAGAGCAATGCCAAACAGACTCTGCATATGGGGGTGGGGTGTGTTTTAATCTGACTTTTCAGAGAATATGCAGGTTGTGTCACTTCCTCAAGCACTGTTGGGACCTGCTGATAGTCTGTAGTGCTGCTTTTAAATGAAGTGGTATTTTCTAATCTGTTGTCCTGGATTTTTATAAACTGAGAGAATCACAGAATCATAGAATCATTTAGGGTGGCAAAGACCTTAAGATCATGGAGTTCAACCATAAACCTAACATGGCCAAGTCCACGACTAAACCATGTCCATTAGCACCGCATCTACGTATCTTTTAAATAGCTTCTCCCATTCCCTGGGCAGCCTGTTCCAATTCTTGACAACCCTTACAGTGAAGAAATATTTCCTGATATCCAGTTTAAACCACCCCTGGTGCAACTTGAGGGCCATTTCCTCTTGTCCTGTCACTTGCTACTTAGAAGAAGAGACCAACACCTGCCTCACCACAACCTCCTTTCAGGTAGCTGTAGAACGCGATAAGGTCTCCCCTCAGCCTCCTTTTCTCAAGACTTAAACAGCCCTAATTCACTCAACCACTCCTCATAAAACTTGTGCTCCAGACCCTTGACCAGTTTCATTGTCCTCTGGACACACTCCAGCACCTCAGCGTCCTTGTACCGAGGGGCCCAAAACTGAACGCAGTGTTTGAGATGTGGTCTCACCAGTGCTGGGTACATGGGGACAATCGCTTCTCTAGTCCTTCTGGCCGCACCATTTCTGATAAAAGCCAGGATGTGCTGGCCAACTTGGCCACCTAGACACGCTGCCAGCTCATATTCAGCTGGCTGTTGACTTGGGCACCCCCAAGTCCTTTTCTGACAGGCAGCTTTCCAGACATTTGTCCCCAAATTATAGATGGTGTCATGTTTATTAAGAACTGCAAACTAAGATAGGCCTTAGTTTCAAAATGACTCATCTTTTACGTGTGAATCTTGAACCAAACAAGCTGCTTTCACTTGCTTAATTTCAGAGTCCGTTTGCAAAAAGAAGTAGAAAGTCTTAGCAATGCTGATACCTGGAATACTGATCGTGTGAAAGTCATGAATTCAAACAATCCAAAATATATCTTGAGAAATTATATCGCCCAGAATGCCATAGAAGCAGCTGAAAATGGGGATTTCTCAGAGGTATGATGTTACTACTCAACATCTCTGTGGGTTTGTATCGATGTGTAGTGGTGCTGTTGATAACTGACGTTACGCTAGGTGAGAGTCATTCTGGCATCTCAGGAAGTTAGGGGACTGGGAGTTTGCTGTTCAGAAGGTCAGTATTATTTTTGAGGAAGCTGTGGTTTTCATGACTGCAGAACAAAGGAACTGAAAATCTGCGTTTGAACATGCCGATCCCAGGACAAGACTCTTAGACCTGCTTTGACTGAATAGCGTTCACTGTGGGAGGCAGTGGAGGATAAATTTATACTTGCTCCTTGCTGTGATGTTATCTTTCAAAAGTCCTGGTTTCCACCTATAGGCTCATTATGTGTATCGTTACATGCAGAAAATTAGAATATTAATTTATTTTGAAAAATTATATAAGAACTTGTGTTTAAGACCTGTATTACAAGATATTAGAGCTTGAGTTCTGTACAGATACAAAATCAGGCAGTTATGATTTTGCACTTTTCAGTCTTTTTGATACACATTGTTCATTTATTTAATATTTAGCTTGCCTGGAGTTTGTGTATTAAATACAATGTACTCACCCGTTATTTGATGTGAGGTTCTTCTCTACATCCTTTTGTCTTTACTTTCTAAATTCTTGTAACTGTGCTATGTTTTCTTTCTAGGTAAGAAATGTACTGAAACTATTGGAGAACCCATTCCAAGAAGCAGAAGACTTCAGGGAGGTAAAGGAAGATGCAGAAGAGGAGGGAGCAACTGCTGCAGCAGCTGCTTGTGTTCAAGAGATCAGAAGCAGACTACCATATTGCAGTAAACCTCCACTGTGGGCTTCAGAGCTCTCTGTTACATGATCTTCTTAACTGCCTTGTTTTATTTTTTGCTGTAAACTGAAGACTGATCCTCCTTCAGCAGTGAAGAATTCAGCAAGGCAGACATCAAAGTGCTATTAAGTTATTGAAGCAACCCTACATTTGGATGCGTCTGCAGCAGTTTTCAGCTGTGCTTAATTTGAAGCATCACTGATCACTGGAACGAGCCAGTGACGATCAACAGTCCATACTCATCAGTAGTTTAAGTGTTTTGAGACTGAAAGTCTTTCCTTTATTCATACCACATTACAAGTAGAAAGCAATATTTCATGTTGAGGCAGGGTGAATTTTGAACATCCAAATGGAGTTGTTATGTGAAGACAAAAACATCAAGTCAGGAATCTGATCTGTTTTTGTCTGATGTCTTAACTAATAGTACTTCCAACATTTATTTACTGCTTTCTCTGTGCAGGGACTTTTAGTCTTTAATGGAGGAATAGATTCAGTGTTGCTTGTTCTAAGCTATGTTTCATTTAATTAAGTTCATTTCTTGTGAACCTTCAGATTCATATTTATCTATTTTTAGAGAATTTTTGCAGACTGGGATTTAGGGGGAGCAATTGAATGTGCTGTTGCTTTTTTTTTAATATAGTAAGAGCAGAATTAAGGGAGATTATATATTTTGCATGTGAAAATCAGGATGGAAAAGTTTATTCAGGTTCAGTATGTTTTCATACAATGTGTAAATATTTACTAAAACCATGGGTATAATTTGTAAGCCAGCTGGCTGGGACAAAGTCAGTTAGCCAAATTAGCACAAACCTTAAACTACTCCAGAACTCAAATCCAGGTTCCTTGACTATTTGTTTGTGTACTTTAACAGAATGGCCTTGTATGAGAGGTGTGCAGGTGGGGTACCTGTCTGTGCACACTGGTCAGTAGGATTCTTCCAATCACATTCTGGCCTTCTGCCATTTAGTTTGCTTCCATGGTCTTTGAAAATCTGTACCCTGACAGTTGCTATTTGACCTGTTACTGTGAACATGCTGTTTGATCTTGGGTAAAAATTATAGAGGCCATGGGAGGAGGATGGGAGCTGACTTCCATGCAAGTTACTTATTGATAGTGTTTGTTGTGGTTTCAGGGGAAAGTTGGTTGCCATTCTAGCCGTGTCAGCAACAAAAAGTTGTTCCATAGTTAGTATTTAGCTTTCTGAACTTCTTTCTAAAGGCTTCTTATTACTGGTTCAGATACCTGAGATCTCGGAAGAAGTTTGGTTTACTGCAAAGGTTTCTCTTTCGGAAGAGACCGCTTTCTTACACTGTGAGTTTGTGTACATTCTTCCACCACCCTGTGCAAGCTTGATATTAGCTCAGGTTGAATTGTGCTCTCTTAAGTCTTCTTCAAAATATGAGCCATGGAAGAACAGGGAGAGCAGTTGGGCTGCTGCTTATGTGTCTGTGCTAATAATGAGTTTGTCCTCCTTGCTGTCACAGTAAAGAAGTGATGCTTTGAATGTAAACATTCATTCTGTCTTGCCTTTGACCTGGAGAAACTGATGTTGAGTAATGATTTGTTATAAACCAGAATCTCTGATAAATGCAGCACTTTCTGTAATGTTTCAGAGTCCTTGCAGAAAAAGACAAACTTGAAAGTGTGTTTACCTACTCCATGGAAGAATGGGGTACTGAAACCAAACTATTTAGTGGAAGCTTTAACAAAGTCAGTGCTGGGTCAAAAGGACTGTGCCAGGGCAGGGATGGGGAAAGGGAGGGTGTTGGCAATTTGAAAGATGCTTCAAACATACCCGTGTATGTGACAACTTTGTAGAACCAGTGCTCTCTTTTGCTGTGCCTGGCCCAGAAGGGAGTAACTCAGCAGGATTTTGTTTCTAAATTTCTGTCTTTCTTTTTAGGAGGCAGAGCGGGGATCTGTGTTTTGGAGGAGTTCTGCCCAGGCTTTTGGCTTTATGGAATGATCTAAAAAGTAATGATTTTACACCGTACCTAAAGGATAAGTCTTTTCAACAGCATTCTGATATTAATTTGAAGGATTTGAGTAGATCTTTATTCAAAATTATATGGAGAAAGAGTGTGATATTACAACCATGTGTTTGGACACAGGGGAACTTGAGTTAACAACCAAACTATTTTGCATATAAAGATACAAATTACTTTGTACCTATAATGCCAAAATCATGCAGAGATACATTTTGCTAGCAATTTTATCCTTAAAAGAGAAATTCAGTGTAACAGTCAGGAATGAAAATGTGGTGTCATTTCCTGCTAAGTACTTTCCTTGCTTACATATAAATGAAGTGCAAGAGGTGTAGAAGGCTTGAAATGACAAATGACCCCTGGTGTGCCACTCAGTAAAGCTGTATTTGAAATAGGTGCAGTATTATACTCACCGACAGGTGGAAATACTAAGAGGGTGTTCACATAGTCTGACTGTGCTGGCATTTAACTGCTCGAGTTTCTCTGTGCATGCAATAATATTGATGCTTTGTATTTGAAGAAGTGCGATGATCAGAAGCCAAGTGAAATGCTTGTGCTCTTTCAGCATGCTCATTTCAAAAGAGGGATAGTAGTTACATCTCTGACAGTGAGTTTCTTCTGGTCTTGTTCTGGAGCAGCGTGGGAGCAGGAGGTTGTTGAGGACAATTTGACCAGACTTTTCCAGGTAGGAACTTTTATCTCTTAGTTCAGTTCTTCAGAGATAAGGGAATATAGCTTGTAACATCCAGGAGTCTAAATACTTGAATCATAAATTGCTTCTTGATTTTTACAGCTTGTACTTGGAGCAGATAAACTTGAAAATAATATTTTGTATCAGTCAAATATTCTGCTTGTTTGAAATCACAGACTTGTGCTCAAAATGGATTGGTGACTCTTCATATCAATGTCTTTCTGTGGAAACGCTTCTATTAGACTTATCTGTGGCTCTACAGCCTGAACTGCCCTTGCATAAAGCAAGCAGTACTCAGATCACAAAACTGAAATGAGAAGCTCTTGGAGATGTCTCTGGGTAGTCTCACATGGTCATGGGACTCCTCTCATGACTTTGTCATATTTCACCATAATTCTCCTTCATGAGCTTGTAAATCTACAGTTGCTGAATGTTTTACAGTCAGCTCTCACTTTGGGGTGTTTATGGTTGTGCTTTTTTTTTTTTTCTCCAAGCAATTGCTACATCTGTCTTTGATTCTTTTAGTAAAAAAAAAATAAATATGCAATTTTAATATTCTTGTTCACGCCTATTTCCTGAGAGAGTTTTGCCATTAACCATACTGTGCAGCAGACAGGCTCTTCAGAAATGTTTGCTGTTGATGTCAGATGGCCTGGTCACATCACAGAAACCTCACTTTTTATTTTTGCTGTGTTTTCTGGGGGGTGAACTAGCACAGATACGGACTCCTGCCTTGCCAGCAGTTTTGCTAGCATGCTTGGAGCAAGGCAAGGACCTTCCCCTTTTCCAGAGAAACCTTCCTCTTAGTTACTTGGCCTTAAGACCTATGCTGACACCTCTAATTCCAGTGATACAAGGAAACATAAAACCCAACCTGATGTCAACAGATACAGGATGTGATTTTAAACTCTGCTAACAGAAATAGGCACTTTAGAAAGTGAAGCTGCACTTTATTTAAAATGGATTGAGTACATAATGCAGATAGTTTTTTTCCAAACCTCTCAGTGATATCAGAGAATGGGGACTCTCCAATGTGGAAAACATCAAATATAGAGCATGTTGTACGAGATGGAAGCCCTGCTATGTGGCCCCATTGCATATGAGGAATTAGTGTATCAGGATCTAGCAATCTGAAAATTGGTTCTGCAGCATATAGGGCCTCCTCTTACTCCTGCAATCCAAATACAGAGACTTCCCTTGGAGCTGTGAGGGCCCAGAGGCTCAGGAAGCAATTTATTGGTGAGGATCACACTCCAGTTACTCCACAGCTAATTATTGGCAGAGCCAAGAGGTTTACAGAGTCCCATGCTTGGCTTTAAACCAAACTAAGTTCCTTGTTAATGTTAAATCAGCTATTTTGACAGATAACTTGGTTCTTCATGGCTTCCTTGAGCAAAGCTGATGCATTTCCTGGTGGTGTTGATGGGGGTTGTGGAGAGAGGAGAGAGAAAGGAGAAATGTGGGTTCGAAGGGGAGAAATATTTGCCACTGGCAGCTAGATGAGCAGTGGTCTGTACTTGCTTTGAGCCTTGGTGGTGGTGTAGCCAAAAACTGGTTTGGGGCAGAGTGTCATAGACTGTGTGGTGTGTGTAGGAGAGGCAGAGAGAATCGGATTTCGTCAGCCTTGGGAGAAGATCATGGTGAAGTGGGAGAGTGCAAAGAAGGTAGAGGCAGACTGTTCTCAGGGGAGCACAGTAATAGGATGAGAGGCAATGAACAGAGTTGCAACATGGGAAATTAAGTAGGTAGAAGGGCAGTATTATTTTTCCACCATAAGGGCAGCTAAACTTCGAAACAAGTTGCCCAGAGGTGGTGGCATCTCAGTCCTTAGTGATCCTCAGTGTCACTAAAGCAGACTGCAAAGGGCCTTGTCCTGTTGGGCCTGTGTTATTCAAGGATTGATTTAGATTGGACTAGGCGCCAGCCTCCAAAGTACATGTTGAACAGGTATGTTTCTAGTATTCTGCATTTCTGTTTATTTAATTGTAATGGAAATGGATTTAGGCCAAACCTGCTGCTTGTCCATTTGCAAGGAGCACATCCAAGCAAAGGGCTGAGGCAACCCCCAAGGTCCACTGAAAGAGCAAATTCAGGCCTTGGTTATCCTGAATTTGCTTTGTTAGATTTATGCTTCACAGGTTTCTGAGTATCTCCACAAAGCAGCTCTTGTTAAGTCATGTACCACCACATGCTCAGTCTGCTCAATAATGCTATATCATGTCAAGCAGCCACAGGGCCCTTTCTTAACGGACCCTTCAGCTCTTGTGACACAGGTGGATGGAACTTTGGCAGCTTTACCTGTGACCAGAGAGCTGCCGGTATGAGGTAGGTAGAGGCAATAACCTGCACTCACCCCTGCGGTGCTAGTTGATGCTTGAGGGTAATGGATGTAAACACAGCAGGAAGATTTCACACTGCACAGGGGAGGTTTCACAATGCTATCACATCTAGAATAAGATCACACAGTGGAGGCTATATTCTAAATAATGCGAGCGATACCTATGTTACATCATCTCCTTTGGCTTAATGCACCACGTGGGAAGGTTTTTGTGCAGTGGCAGTTCTCAGCTGTTCCCACTGTGTAAAAATGCTGTTGTTTCCCCTCCTACCCCCACTGCCTTTTAGCAGCTCTGTTCTCCCCAATCCCCAGATCAGCCTTACAAGTGACAGATGCAGCTGCCCTGTGATGTGGGAGAGGTACCATTGCATAAAAATCTGAGGAGATGAAGGGCAGTGATACTTCCGGACAGACAGGAGTATGGACTGCATTTTCTTCTGTGCGTAATTACCAGTCATTCAGTTTTTTACAGTAACCGCCTGTTTAACAGGAGCAGAAATCCAGGGGGAAGAGTTTCACTTATCTGTCTCTCTAGCCAAGGCACGCAAAAAATCTGAAGCTCTGTGCTGTTCCTTTCCTCCCCTGTTGCTGTTTTGGCCGGGCAAGGACAGTGCCGCAGCACTGCAGAGCTCTCACTAAGCCTGCGTGTTCAGCAGGTAAACCTAGAGGTGAGATCCAATGATACTTTGTGCAAGTGTAAGCAGAAACAGTTCTAGTGGGCCGAGCTGGCCTGCAAAGCTTATTTTTCTATTCTGGAGTTGATTTTCTTTTTTTTTTTTTTTTTTTAAAAGAGAAAAAGGTTGCACAGAGAAAGATGAATAGTTACCATTTTCCAGATGGAGAATCTGCAGCACTGAGAGATTAAGTGATTTTGCTGATGATGGGAAAGCTGTGCTGGCTCCTGGGCCAGGCTGGTGACTGAGCAGGTTTTCCACCCCTAAGTAAGTGGCCCTTTTGTAGTGTGTGAGCTTTGTACAGAAGTGAGAAGGACCCTGGGCTGAGGCGGGGAGGGGTCGGTCACTGGCAGCACCTACCTTTTCAGCCAGGGTTGGCCAAGCAGCGGCACAGAGCTGCTGGCTGGCAGTGTAAGAGCTTCCATCTCGCTGCCCTCTGCCTTTCCCCAGTGGCTGTTGGACGGGGAACCTCCTATCTGAAATGCTGGTCTTTGAGTTAAGGAATTTGGCACTGACTGGCATTACAACACTCCTTACTTGTAAACTGGCTTCTCCCCTCAGTTCTCTCCAGCCACAGCCCAAAAAGGAAAGGTGATCCATCCACTTTAACTCTAGAAGTGGAGATAGCATATTCCCCATAAGTGAAGCCAGGGCAAAAGGAGGTCAAGGAGGGAGTTGCCCTGCAGCTGAGCTGGTTCTGGTCTTCCGACTTTTGGCTTTTAATTAGGAGTTACCAGCACTGAGGTCCAGAAGGGAATTCTGATTTGTAGGTTTCTAGATGTCTTTCAGTCCACTGCATTCAAAAGTAGCAGAGAACTGCAACTTTTTCTATACTGAAGTGCTCATATAACACCACAAAATTGAAAATACACCCTAGTTTTCTTAGTTTGAGGCAATTCTTGGTATTTCCTAACGGTTTTTCCTAAACAAGTGGCATTTTGGAATGGAGTTAACTTTCTTCAGAGCAGCCTGTACGGGGCTGTGTTTTGGATTTACAGCTCAGCCAGGGCTGATAAGGCAGCAGCGTTTTGGCTGTGACTGATCGGGGCTTGCACAGGGTCAAGGCTGTCGCTTTCTCTCACTCTGTCCCTGCTGGGCGAGTGTGTGGGAGGATGCGAGTAGGCTGAGGTGGGTGCCAAGTCTTAACTTTGCTGCTAGATTTTTTTTTTACTGGGTGAATAAAAAAAAAACCAACCTGATTTGGTAAAATTATCAGCACTGCTGAGCTCAGTGCGAGGACAGGGAATATGATGCACCCAAATTCTAACAAACGGCAGCATTTAACCAGAATCGAAAAGATCACAGGATAGGTGATGGTGGAACAGATCTCTTGAGATCATCTAATGCGATGCCCCAAGTAAGTCACTATTTTTATAAATCAAAAATTGGAGTCTGATGATGGACAGAGTATCAGGGATTAAGAAAAAACCAAAGCATTTCAGATGATTAAAAAGAAACACTAAACTGACATAGAACAAGTAGTATCTTTCACCAAGCCTGTATGAGGTGTGTGTGAATAAACTACAACAACAGCAATGGCTGATGTGTTTTATCACACCACGGAAGGGAATTGTGCATCAGTCTGCAGCGAGACCAGGATGAGCAGTATTCATGGCTCAACTTGAAAAGTCTCTAATTATTAGCTACTGCTAATCCTGCTATTTTCCTTCATCTTAGAGGGCTCCTTTAGAGGTCAAGGGAGAGAATGACGGTCCTCTACTATAATGATGCTGCAACTTTACTTGAGGTGCTCTGAATCACATTTTTTCTCTTTCCTCTTTCTAGCTGCTTTTTGCTGCCTGTATCAACAGCCAGCTCAGGCACTTCAGCGAGCTGCCTGCAGGCAGGCGCCGTGGCTTTCCTCCAGGACTTACACTGGGTTCAGGGGAAAGCTAAAACTTTTCTTTCTACAGTTACACTGTAGTAACAAGCTCCAAGGTCCCAACCATCAGCCACCGGCTTCTCACAGAAGCTGCCCGGGCGCTCTCTAGCGGGGAGTCCTGAGTCAGGACAAGGCCTTGGTCTGCAACAGCCTTGCACATGTACCTACGCCTTGACTTTCTGTGTTCCTGAAGAGCAAGGCATGTAGACAAACAGCTCTCCACCTGCCCCAGCAACAGAATAGCTCAGGCTGCAAGCCCCTTGCTCTTTCAATTTCCTATTCTGTAGAACAGAAGGATGCTAGTTAATTAGATATAGCGCGGCTCAAGAAATGGCATAGATGATGTGTGTTACGACTCTGCACTACCACATTTTCACACTGACTTTGGTATCGGAGCAAGTGCAGAAACACTCAGGCCAACTTTACAGTTGGTATATACTCTCATGCTTAATTTCTGTTTCAGGATAAAAAAACTACATACAGCTATCTACACATTATCAGAAAAAAATCATATTTGCTGTTCCCCAGTACTGCTAATAGGTTAGATGTGACTGTACTTTTAAGTAAGCAGGCAATGAGCTCCTGTGGAATACACCCCCATTTTAAGTGACTTCAAGATCTCAAAATCAACATATTGCAAAGCTGAAAATTCAAAGCAGCTGCCTCTCTACAATATTTTCATACTACAACGTTAAAAGCTCAATTGTCTCTTTTCATGAAATAAAAAGGAAAAAAAACCAAACAGGGAGAATGAAAATGATGTGCAAATGGAAAGTGTGATCCTGGAGCCAAAAGCAGGAGTCAGCACATATTTGGAATTAGAGCTTTGTTTCACTTCAGTGATGCTGAATTTATGTTTTAGTTGTTTTACATACATAAACATCACAAAATGAGGTGATAGCTTAAATCAGAAAGAAAGAAAACAAGATTGGCTTAAGTGATTCAGTAATTACCAAGTGCTTTAATTATCAAATACTGAATCTCCTTGCAGGTCTCCTCATTGCAAGCTGTTTATATACTGTGACTGGTGCCTCAAGGCACTACCCCTGCACCTTGAAGAAATCAGTTATGTTTAGGTTGAGACTTAATATCAATTTGAAAAATAAAACACATCAATTACATATTTATATCTGAATATTTGTACCTCACATTCATCTCTCAAAAGTTTTAGAAAGCATCTGTTAATTTATTTCACGTACATGTATTTACACTGGAGGAAATTCACAACACTGAAAATATAACATTTACACATTCACAGATATACAAGTTTGCACCCTCTCCCCTCAGCTTTTCTATCTTTGCAATAATGACAACATCAGTTCTCGGTAGACCAAACAGGTGGTAGGTGTGGTGGATTTTAAGCAGCATCATTCTCTGAATGTGTTGGTTATACTCTTCAAGCTATTAGATGGCAGGTTATTTCACTGAAGGAAAATGCCTCTTGCATGGCATTTGCATAAGCTTCTATGAATCACGAGCATATAGGGTTATCTGTTTCTGTTTTACCATGCTATCAGTGTTCCTTATTCTATACAATTCAGTTATCCTTGTAGTAGTTATTAAAGTTGATTCGCAGTAGAAAGTCCTCCAAATGTGGTTGGTAGCCTCGATTTACAAGCTTTGTTACCACTGCAAGGAAAACAAAAACAAAAGTTAAAACAAGCTTCAACTCAGATTACTATTCTAAAGTCAGCCTTGACCTTGTCTCTGGATTTTAACAATAAAAAAAAAAGCCTAATGCAGAGATCTGAAAACAATGGAAACAAATGTCTATTTTTGCATAAGAAAGGTCCAGTACCTCTTTCAAGAATTTCAAATAAGATGCAAGAGAAGGATTGCGTGTGGGTTCTAAGTCAAGCTCTACTAGTCTAATAAAGAAATGCTTTCTCTCACTGCTTTCACAACACGATGGTGTATTCTTATCAGAACGTTAACTAACCAGGAAGAATGTTTAGGTCCTCTGGTGACCTCTGTGAAAGGAGCAGTTCTGCTGAAGTTTTCTTGAGTGAAGTCCAGCGTGAGAGAGAAAACCAAAGAGAAATTCCTGGGACAAACCCCTCAAGCTCTGTGTCTGAACAAACTGACTGCTCTAAATATCCTTAACAAAGGAAAAAAAGGCAATAAAAACTCCCTAAAGCTCATAAACATCCCATGCACTAATATAAAGGGAATTAGCAAGCAGCAGTAACATGCAAGGAAGAAGGGAAAGTGTACAGTTAGAAGTTAGGGCCTGAGCCAAAGCCATTGAAGTCCAGACTACTTTGTATTGGGTTTCAATGGATTCTGGATCAACCCATTGTGAAAGAGACCACTTTACAATGCACAGTGACTGAAGGAACAAGTGTAGATGAACAAGCACATATTTATTTTGTAGTGCTTAATAAAGAGGGTGTAAAGAACTAGGTCACTCAGCAAATTTCCTTACGGA
This sequence comes from Phaenicophaeus curvirostris, assembly GCF_032191515.1. NCBI lineage: Eukaryota > Metazoa > Chordata > Aves > Cuculiformes > Cuculidae > Phaenicophaeus > Phaenicophaeus curvirostris. Next base: position 21,054,399 of record NC_091392.1, read on the forward strand.
ATGGTCTATTAATCTCTGTCCATGAAGCAACCATAGATCTCGTAGTATGGACTTAGGTGGCTCCCAGAGGTGTTCTGACTTCCTGCAGAATTTGGAAGCAGCCATTCTAACTCATCCTGAAATATCTGTTTTTGGTCCTTTGACACCATTTTTGGATACCCTTAAAGAATAAAAAGGGCAGCTCATTTCCTGAAGAATATAGTCTGACTAGGAAACATTCTAGAAAAATAGATCTAAGGGAAACGGTTGCACTTCCTTCAGGAATTAAGGGAGTTCCAAAAATAACCCCAAACCCCATGAACAACCACCTTTGTATTTGGGGGAAGGATAAGTAACTTCTACTAAAAACACAAGCAAGATCTGAAAGAGAAATGGAGAAGAAATACAGATGAACCATTTCTTCGCATTACAAGCTAAGCTGACAGTGAGAAGAAATTTTATCATGTTAAAGGAAAGAACATTCAGCAAATGATACATACAGTTGAAAAGTATTTGCCTGGAGCACTGGATAGAAGCTCTAGTTAGTGTTAGGACGCTCTCTGAGCTTTAATCCAATATGGGAATAGGAATTTTCAAATCTCATAACAATGGTAATGCTCAACTAGTAAGATGTGTCTAAAATTACTTCTATCTTTACTGTCTCTCGTTGCTGCCAATAAAAGCTTCCAGAACTCAATTCCAGAGAAAAGAAAAATGTAAGCACATATATAGAGCTAAACACCAAATATTTGTTTTGAAAATTAGCAAAAACTTATGGTATCACTTATGGTGATATCTGGTTAGATTTCTTGTGAGGGCATTTTAATTGACAGATATGCAGATCTTTGCAAACCACAATAATGCGGTTTTTCACCTGGGAACTACAGTTTCTAACACAGACTATGTACACACATCTTCCTACTTTTACGCTACACATCAAGAACCTCTTTGTAATTTTTTCAGTTGTCAGTTGACTTTTCCATCTATCTAGGATGCGTGCAGTTTCTTACCTTTGAATAAGAAGTGGGAGTAATACTTGAAGGTATTGTACGACTGCTGCATCAGAGCAAAGTTGGGGTGAACAGCCATTTGCTTTCCTGCATCAAAGCCCCACGACTGAGAGATCAGCTGGCTGCGGAACTTCAAAATGAGGCTGAAGATGCTGTGTATGATGTTCATCACGGGGGCTGCCTTCTCTGTCAACAGGCCCCTAATGAAACAAAAAACAACTTCAGAAATGTAGATGACATTAATTTACTTGTAGGAAGAAAAATACAAAGGGGTGACAATCCTCTTTCTTTAATTGCTGTAAAAACCAAAACCCACAAGACTGCAGTGAACTGTAATGGTGATTTTAAAAATAGTGCCTAAAACTAACATCGGTTGCTTGCTCTTCCGAGAAACTGATATTTGCACTGGTGTATCTGATTTCTAGAATGACATCTGCATTTGCAAAAGAGGCAACATTTAAAAACATTATCACGCTCTGAGCTTCCTTAAACTTTAATCTCCTCTCATCCCATCACCTGGTATCCAAACAGCAGCTTTAGGCAAGTTCTTTCTTATTAAATCTGAAAAAGAGACATGAAAGGACAGATTTCTTGTTATCATCTCTTCTCCCTCTAGCTCCCTACTTTATTATTCCAATGCACACCCTTTGAGGACAAACCGAATAGACCCTAGCTGCTCTCCTCCTATTCCCAACCACCCTTTTTCCCTCATACAAAGTAACAAACGGCTAAAAGCTTGTGACTCCTAAAGGACAGGTGTCTTTTTTGCACTGCTGATGAATCTGGACAGAGCCATAAGGCCACATTTGTTCCTTCAAAGTCCACCCCTGGTCACTGCACATGTATTAAAGACCTATATAATGTACAGAGGAGGCTTTTTAAGATACTCAAGCCCAGCTTACTTATGTACACTACTCTGGCTAAATGAAGCAGCATTCATTTACAATGGCTACGACAAGAATGGGGTGAGGGGAAAACAGAACTGTGGCAAGCGTGCCCTTAGTCTTCAGGTTAGAGCTGTCCTGAGTGAACCTGGAGCTTGAAGCAGGGTGAAGGCCTGCAGGGAGTCTGGAGAGAAACAAACAGGATAAATAGCTAAGGAAAAGCATCAAAGTATGGGCCTCATAACATGCCATGAAGTTTGTTGCCCTTACATAAGAACACTTCCATGTGTAAAGACTACTTAATATGTCAGGTAGAAGTCAGTTTTGCACAAACACCTTAGGCTATACTGGCCACTTCATTAACTTAAATATTTGAAGTAAAAATAAACATGGTAGCTTGCCTGAAGATTGCTTTATTGAGGTATTCCGCGTGCGTTCTGTGAATTTCTTCCAGGTTGCCTACAGAAGACAGTTTGTTTCCAAATTCACACCATGTAACATGAAGAATCTGATTAGCAATGTAACCTTGAATAACTTTCACAAAATGCTGCATTTCATGTTTATACAGCTGGAGCTGTCGAAACTGAACAGAATTTGATGCACGACTCACTAAAGCTGAAAATAAAAACACAAATATATTACCAGCAGCACTCACAGACACTGTCTAAAATCAGGATTTTTAAAGGAATGAAGTTTTCTATTAGTAGAGCCTGTTTAAAATGCCAAGGAAGTTTATTTATTAAACTGTGGCTTCTGAAGCTTGACATGACTGTTGATAAGCAACTGTCTAGCACAGGATGCTGAAGCATTTTAAACAGGACGCTCTCTAGTTCACTCATTATACTTACCAGTGCGTTTTAAGTGAAACCAAACATCCTTGAGAGTCCACACCATGTGCTTCAGCTGAAGCAAAAAGGAGAAGATCTTGTTGTATTTATTCATGCAGCTCTCAGTAATGACAATGTTCAGAGGCCAGTCAACCTAAAAGAAATAACTGAGTGCAGATCATACTACATCTTTGTGTTATAAATCATAAGAACACGTCAGATGTAAGTATTTCAGGGACATACAAATCAATACATGTATTTCAATAACGTAATGCAATGACTGGGATAAGTTAATCCCGTAATTTCCATGTCACTTTTTTTTTTACTCTATTCTTAAAGCTAATCCATTAATAAGAACATATTCGCTCTCACATGGTACCTAAGAACTATGGTACAATTGCACTACTACTACCTTTTAGCATGATTTCTTACCTTGTACCTTAGCTCTAAGCAACTCAGAGCATCCGGTGCATTGGGTTTGAACACTTCTGGAAGGTATTTGAGGGCAAAAGAAAGATTGGAAGCAAGCTGGGTGTCACCATGAAGACTGTACTGTAATGCTTTATTTAGGATAGAATTAAGAACCAGTGGATTCAACAATTCACCAGGTGTTTGTCCTGAGCCAAGCTAGGGGGGAAAAGAAAATCCTGGTTATGCATTATTAATAAAGAATGTTGATTCCTGAACACAGGGGAATTAAAGCAGAATGGTAAAGTGGTGACTGTCCTGCCTCGTCCCACCATTCCAACTGGAAGTTTCTGCTTCTACCATAGGGATGCACAAACTGCATAAGAAGCAACTTCTGAAGTATTTGCTGTTCACAACATGAAGGTAACCTCACACCTGTACCAATTTATTTTGATACACTGGATTGCAATTTGCTGTGGTTCAGGAGCTGCTCTACATCCCTACTGCAGAGAATACAGCCTTGAGGCTTTAACAGGGGCAGAAAGCCAGTGACAGGACTGGCATTACCTATCTGACTCCAATCTGCCTATCTCATCAACTCAGCACCCTCAGAGGTTTACAAATAAAGTTATTTGTCAAGTCTAAATCCCCAAAGCACTTTCCGCAGTTGGGTCTAAAGCATTCTTAGGAACCAGAGAAACGCATTAATTATCCTACAGCCATGTACCTCCACTAGCAACCAGGTATATGAATCCAGCCAAGCCAAGGAGAAGCAGCTGATGAGCTCTTCTATAAACAGCTGGGGTTAATCTCTAGATCAATGCCTCTCATTCTTGTGGGAGACTTCAATCTGCCTGATATCTGCTGGGAGTACAATAGAGCAGAAAGGAAGCAGTCTAGGAGGCTCCTGGAGTGCGTGGAAGACAACTTCCTTGCACAGCTGGTGAGTGAACCAACAAGGGAGGGTGCCCTCCTGGACCTGCTGTTTGTGACCAGAGAAGGCCTTGTGGGGGATGTGGCAGTAGGTGGACACCTAGGACAAAGCGATCATGAGATGATAGGGTTTTCTGTTCTAGGTGAAGTGAAGAGGGTGGTTAGCAGGACAGTACCATTAAATTTCCAGAGGGCAGACTTTGAACTCTTCAGAAGGCTGGTTGGCAAAGTCTCATGGGAGACAGTACTCAAGGGCAAGGGAGCCCAGGAGGGCTGGGAGCTCTTCAAAAAGGAAATCCTAGCAGCTCAGGAGAAAGCCATCCCCATGTTCCGGAAAAAAACCCAGCAGGGGAAAAAAACAGCTTGGTTGAACAGAGAGATCTTGAGTGACATCAAGAAGAAGAGAAATGTTTATGGGCTCTAGAAGAGGGGACAGGCCTCTTGGGTGGACTACAGGAGGGAAGTGAGATTGTGTAGAGAAAAAATCAGAAGGGCTAAGGCTCAGCTAGAAATCAGATTGGCAAAGTCTGTGAATGATAATAAAAAATCCTTCTATAAATATATAAATAATAAAAGGAGGACTAGGGAGACCATACACTCCCTATTGGACGCAGAAGGAACAGTGACAGGGGATGAGGAAAAGGCTGAGGTACTTAGTGCCTTCTTTGCCTCAGTCTTTAATTGTAAAGAAAGTCATTCCGTCTGTGTACAAACCCAGGAGCTAGAGGAGCAAAATGAAGCTCCCATGACCCAAGAGGAGTGGTCAGAGCATTGCTAGCCCAACTAGACACCCACAAGTCTATGGGGCCGGATGGGATTCATCCAAGGGTATTGAAGGAGCTGGCGGATGTGCTGGCCAAACCCCTTTCCATCATCTTCCAACAGTCTTGGAAGACTGGGGAAGTCCCACTGGACTGGAGGCTGGCTGATGTTGTGCCCATCTACAAGAAGGGTCGCAGGGAGGACCCAGAAAACTACAGGCCTGTTGGTCTGACCTCAGTGCCAGGGAAAGTCATGGAGCAGGTGATCTTGAGTGCTATCATGAAGCACATGCAAGAGAACCGGGTGATCAGGCCCAGTCAACATGGGTTCACAAAAGGCAGGTCTTGCCAAACTAACCTGATCGCCTTCTATGACAAAGTGACTCGGCTGATGGATGAGGGAAAGGCTGTGGATGTGGTCTTCCTGGACTTCAGTAAAGCCTTTGACACAGTTTCTCACAGCATTCTGCTTCAGAAACTGTCAGCCTCTGGCCTGGACAGGCGCACACTCTCCTGGGTGGAAAACTGGTTGGATGGCCGGGCCCAGAGAGTGGTGGGAAATGGTGTGAAATCCAGCTGGAGGCCAGTGACAAGTGGGGTTCCCCAGGGCTCAGTGCTGGGTCCAGCCCCGTTCAATGTCTTTATCAATGACCTGGATGATGGCGTCGAGTGCACCCTTAGCAAGTTTGCGGACGACACTAAGCTGGGTGGAAGTGTCGATCTGCTGGAGGGTAGGGAGGCTCTGCAAAGGGATCTGAACAGGCTGGACCACTGGGCAGAGTCCAATGGCATGAGGTTTAACAAGGCCAAATGCCGGGTCCTGCACTTGGGGCACAACAACCCTATGCAGTGCTACAGACTAGGAGAAGTCTGTCTAGAAAGCTGCCTGGAGGAGAGGGACCTGGGGCTGTTGGTTGACAGCGACTGAACATGAGCCAGCAGTGTGCCCAGGTGGCCAAGAAGGCCAATGGCATCTTGGCTTGGATCAGAAACGGTGTGACCAGCAGGTCCAGGTTGGTTATTCTCCCTCTGTACTCGGCACTGGTGAGACCGTCCTCGAATACTGTGTTCACTTCTGGGCCCCCCACCACAAGAAGGATGTTGAGGCTCTGGAGCGAGTCCAGAGAAGAGCAACAAAGCTGGTGAAGGGGCTGGAGAACAGGCCTTATGAGGAACAGCTGAGAGAGCTGGGGTTGTTTAGCCTGGAGAAGAGGAGGCTGAGGGGTGACCTCATTGCTCTCTACAACCACCTGAAAGGAGGCTGTAGAGAGGAGGGAGCTGGTCTCTTCTCCCAAGTGACGGGGGACAGGACAAGAGGGAATGGCCTCAAGCTCCACCAGGGTAGGTTTAGGCTGGACATTAGGAAAAAATTCTTCACAGAAAGGGTCATTGAGCACTGGAACAGGCTGCCCAGGGAGGTGGTTGAGTCACCTTCCCTGGAGGTGTTTAAGGCACGGGTGGACGAGGTGCTAAGGGGCATGGTTTAGTGTTTGATAGGAATGGTTGGACTTGATGATCCAGTGGGTCTCTTCTGACCAGGTTATTCTATGATTCTATGATTCTAAAGAGTGAAAAACCCTTCCATTAATGCTTATCGGTCAAAGTTTGACATTACTCTCCCTAACATGACAAATCGATGTACTCTCTATTGCTAGGATTAGCAGTAGGAAATGCTGCTGTCTTCCTTGGGATTTTTTTGGGCACAGGCATCACTTCTGACCTTCTTTTGCCTCGATCCTTACAATGTTAACTGAAGTCCTTGCTACAAGACTACTTGACATAGCAGAAGAGCAGAAACAGCACAAGCCAGGGTTTTAATTCACACTGTACCCTCATTCCCATCCAAATTAATCCAGGGGCACCAAGCTGAAGCAGACAACCCAAACCTAAGAGTTAAGACAACAAAGTAAATACCTTTTCAAACAACAGGTCACTGAGTGACTGAGCAAACTCCCCGTCTTCCATTAACAAAAAGTGTCTCAGTGCTTCAAAATGCTTCTCTACATTCAGTTCCACAAAGTAGTAATCAACTATTGCTTTGTTCACAAGAGAAACGCTAAGAATAAACACACAGAAAAGGTGTTACTCTTACAAGCTATTCCTTCCTTACTTTAACATTCAGCTGTAGCTACGTCAGATTAATGCTCCAGTACTCAACCCTGACATCCGAGACAGGATGATATTCACATATCCAAAAAAAAAAAAAAAGACAAAAAAGTCTTCGTACAGAATACACCAGAATTAAAACCTACCGCTTCAGGTAACTGGGTTTTGAACTGTGGAAGTATTTCAAGACTGGCTACATAAAATGATCTTTAGAACATGCTGCTGGGCCTGGACCAACATTTTATCAATAGCCTTCTGTCTTACCTCTGTCACCTCCACAGACAGACTGAGAAAGACTATTGGATCCCTGAGAAGAATATCCTAATCAGTAAAGATCTAACAGAAGATACTGTGGGCAGATCTATACTACAGGTTGCAGTACAGTATAGGTATACGAGCTACTTTAAATAATTTAACTTGCTTATCATAGGCTTGTTCCATCAGCACACAACTCAGACTCACTTACTTTGCTTTGCTGACTACATTAACCTGTATACAGATTGTTCCAGTAGCCAATCTGGATGTTCAAACTAAGTTAGATAATTATATCTTTCTACATTCCATCAAACTTTGAGTACAGCATACTCAGTAAAGTGAAATCCAAACTTACAACAAAATAGATTCCAAAACAGGAAGCATTTGAACACATCTGTGAATAAGTGTTCTCATGGCAGAAGCTAATCTTGTGCATAGTAACAAAACGTTTTCTTTAAGATATCATTAGATATACTAATAAAATGCTCCAACCTATGTGATTTCCCTGCATATTCCACAAGTAACAAGAACAGCTTCTATTAAACTTCAGGACAGACTCGAAGCTGGAGTTTCCATAGAAAACAAAAATATACCTTGATCAATATGTATGAGCTTTTACATCATCAAATTATTTTTCTTTGATTCCTTTTATCTTTCCTCTGCCAAATAAAAACTAGCACAAACATTATAAATAGTACATCTTTTTATAAGAACAAGAAAACCAATGGTGTCAAAACCACTGCTGCATAATCCATAAGTCTGAGAGCAAACACTTCCCTTCAAGCCCTTGTATTTCAAATAGACCTTCAAATTTTTAATTTAAGCATAAAAATGTAAGTTTATGTTACTATTTATAACGTAAATCTGAACTTTTTAGGTAGTAATAGATGATCCGCGGAGCCACTTTTGGGAGCAAAGAGAAAATTTAAGAGAATGACCTATGTGGAACTTTTGCCTCAAAAAAGAAGTAATAAAGATCACAATATTAGATGCCTAATTATGGATTCACTATCACTAACAAATACTCACTGAGATACAAGTGGAGCAGTAATAGAACGTTTCATTAGCACTGGCAGAGATAAGAGCTCACTCAGCTGTACAGCCGTTTCATCTGTTGCTGACTGTACCGTAGGATCCACAGGAAAAGTGTATGATCTTGGTATCACATGATGCAAGAGATGAGAAACTGGTAGTTCTGCTAAATTTAAAAACACATAAACACTGTAAGTTATTATATTTAAGCAATCTGACAATACGTTCCTGCAAAAATCTACAAAACTCCTCTGAGTTAGAAAATCACATGTCAAAACACATTTCTCATCTTTGTGCCTAGAAGCAAATTGTGAACTACAGTTCATAATATCAGTAGTTTATTAGTAATTCAGTTATTTTGGTGGCACTCAGCTCTCTTGCTCTAGCTTACCATATCTTCTATTTATCTACTGTACCAACAGTTGTACTTACACATCAGATCATAACTATCTTGATATTTTTCAATACAATATTGATCCGATAAGGCTTTCAAATAAGCTTGTTCTTTCTTCCATGTATCTTCCCCTTCCTCCTCATTAGTCTTGGGTACACTAGCTTCAGAAAACAAAGTTTCTTGAGGCACGGTATCTTGTGGAATTGCTTTTTCAGGTACTTCTGTCTAAAACAAAAAAATGGGCAAATTTCATGAGACACGCTGGCTTTGTCAACTCACACTTAATGTGTTCTTACAAGTAATTGACTAAGACGATCCAACCAAAACCAAAGGATTTTACTCACTCTTACTTTTCTGGCATGTAAAAACAGTATTACAGTGATTACTAGATTAACACAGAAACTTTAGTTTAACTACCAGCGTGTTTAGTCCTTTGAAGAAAAAGGAAGTCTTATCAACAACTATTTTGTTTCCTACCTGTAAACTCTGTGATGAATCTGGAGAAATGTCCTTGTTGACCACATCTGCAATTACTGTAATTACAAGTAAATTAAAAGTCAGCATTTACTTAGACCTGCTCATAACTCTTCATACTTCAAATCTGCTCTCAAAGTTCTTCAGCGTTCCTACACAGATTATCACACAACCAACCACTCCAATTAGTCCCTGCTGACAGTCTCACGTAGGCAGTTTCATGTGTGTTCTCCACTTGAGACCACACGAGTCCACATGAAGTTTCAGACTAGAACTTTTTTAATGCTCTGTTTCTTGTACATAGGAGACAAGACTAAGCTCAAATTCTTTCCTCTGAATTTTAACAGTGCCTGAAAAGTTACGCGAGGAATGAAGTAATAAGTACCCATTTTGAGCGTACACGTTTACAGTTACTCTCATGAGCCCTTAAACAAACACTGACTGAATAAACTTGATTTTATTTTACCTTCTTGTTTCTCTTCCATTATATTTTCTTTTTTGTCATCTTTAATATTAGCATCAGGAGAGACTGTAACACTGTCAGATGACTGTGACTGTGGTAAAGTCTTTTCCTTAACTTGTGACATTTTTGCTTCCTTTCTGCTTCCTTCAGCAGGAGATAACTGATCACCGTACAGAACTGTCTGAACTGTGGAGTCAGATGAAGGACCTGAAATGGTTTTACGATGAGGTACTGGATCATCTTCTGTAGATGGGGCCCACTTCCCTATTTCAATGCTTGACTGCGATGTGTGACCAAATGGGCTCCAACGATATTTCAAAGGCTCTGTATCTGAAACCAGTTCTCCAATTTTAATGTGCGACTGTGAAGCGTGCCCATGGATGTTCCAACGAGGTCTAGCTGAGATGACCTCTGACATGTTTTCACCGATTTTGATATTGGCATCAGATGCATGACCATGGATGTTCCATCGAGGCCTTGTAGGAACTACATCTGACACGTATTCTCCAATCTTAATATTGGCTTCTGAAGCATGGCCATGAATGTTCCACCGAGGCCTTGAGGGCTCTACCTCTGAAGCATATTCCCCTATTTTAATATGAGCATCAGAAACATGCCCGTGAACATTCCATCGGGGTCGGCTAGATTCACCTTTGGAAGTATAGCTGCTGATTTCTATATGAGAGTCTGAAGAATGTCCGTAAGGATTTGAACGTGGCTGATACGTGTCTACATGAGGTACATATTCTCCCACCCTAATACTGGCATCTGATGCATGTCCATGAATACTCCACCTGGGCCTTCTGTACTCCACATCAAATACATTTTCTCCAACTCTAATGTGTCCCTGCCAAGCTGCAGATGGTCTGAGAACTGTTTTAAAATCATACTCATTTTGCTGATGCAATGATGCACTGTCTTCTATCAGTGCTCCTCTCAAGACAGGCTGATGTTCATTTACTTGAGAACTCTCAGAGAGATCTGAGTTAATATTTCGGAATGCTTCATCTAGCAAAGATCCTTGTATGCTAATAGCAACAGGTTGTTCCTCTTGTGGCTTTGATAAGAAATCTTCTATATTCACATCAGATTCAGGCGAGGAATCAGCAGTGTACAGAAGACTGTGTGCCTTCTCTGAAGTTTGGAGAGTGCTTTCAGATCCTACTGCTTTAGGCTGAAAATGCTGATCAGCATCATTATTTGTCGGCTCTGGCATGGGCAGTGCTTTGTCAGCAGACGTAGCATATTCCAGTCCAGACTCAGATTCTTTTCTGCCAGCTGTCTCATTAGAATGCAGACGTTTCACAGAAGACACCTAAAAACCAAACAGTTACACTGTATGGCTAGACAAATAATCAACCTGCTTATCAGGGCGACACTTTATTACAACAAAGGATTAAAATTTTCCAATTTTTCATATATTCTACAAATGTGATAAGTACTCACCCTGCTGTTATTGTGAACCTTCACTGAAACAAATCATGAAATGAACTCCCTTGAGGGCAATCTGGAACAGCAATCTGGAGTTTATGTAAGTAAATAAACTCACCTGTGAATGTGGATCTTTCACAACTGGGGTTTTGCCCAAAGCAGACTGGCAGTGTTTATGAGGAATAATATCTAATTTTTGCCTGTAGTTTCCACCTGGAAGTTTTTCAAGCATTTCCTGTAAGTAAAAACGACAAAACCAGAAGTCTTTAGGTACCAAGAGCCAAATTTTCTAAATAACATTTCTTAAATTTTTCCAGAAGATACCTCAATGCGTTTTTGATCTTCGAATAGAAACTTAAGACGGGCTGTTTCCAACTTGTGTCGCTGGATTTTCCATAATGCTCTTTGCTCCCTACGGGCTGCATCATCAGAAAGTTTGCTATAATGGTCAATTAATTCCTGCCTAAATGAAGGTAAAAATAATGCCAAGTTACAGATTTTCACATACTGATTTTCATCTTCCCTTCTAAAGAATAAGATCTTTTATTATATTTTATATAATATTTTATATTATTTTATTTTTTTTATATTTTTATTCTTTGTATTTTATAAGACCTTCAGAACGGAGAAGCAATTTTTTAAAAAGAGAAGCCAGAGGCGTCAACCACAAACAATAAACAGGTAGAGAAAACAGGACTGCATTCTTAGTCATTAGAATATAACTACTCTTAGTAGGTCACTCATTCATCCTAAATATCATTAGATATAACAGAAGAAAGTGAAATATAACTAGATGCATACTACGAGCAATTCAAATAATTATCAGTCTAGCTCCTCTACCTGCTTTTTACTTCTGCTTTGACACACAGGTAACTTTCAATTGTGAGATGCAATTAATTTTTTTCCTGAAATTATGGTCATAACAAAAAGCAGACTGAATAGGATTGGCGCACATCTGTGGGTCCCAGATTTTTGGGCCACAAACCATTCCTAAACCACAAAAAATCCTTAAATCCATCTTTTAACTGCAAACATAACCTTTGCAGAGCAATGTCTGGGAAATGCTAGTATCATATATTTTAACATCCAGTATGTTCTCCTGAGGTGTTTTTGAGACTACTCAGATATGCTTACCTTGCCTTTTTTTCCAGTTCCTCTTCTAAAGCTTTCAGTCTTTTTTCTCTCTCTCTCAGCTCTCGGGCATAGCTGAAATCATCATCAATCTCCTCTTGCTTTAACGCAAGGCGACGCTGCATAAATATTTAACACTTTTAAAATGAAGTCTTAATACCAACTGTAATGCACGCATACTCAAGAAGTTCTTATTTGTACCTCATAAGCTATTCATTCAACTTCAGCACAATAAATCAATATATCCTTTCAAATATTTGCCTAAGAAATACAGTTGGCCTTTAGAAACACAGAGAGAAATACCTCTTGGTCTTTTGCAAACTGCTCTTTCAGTTTCTGGAACTGCTCCCGTTTCTTTGCATCCAAAGCCATTCGTTCTGATATTTGTTGATCTGCATTAAAGTAAAGATATTGTTAGTCTACATTAACAAACCCACTAGAAAACACGTACAACAGCACCGCAACTTACCATTAATGGCTTTTAGTACTTTGCTAGCAGTTTCTCGAGCATGAACAATTAATTCTTGTTTGGCTATTTCCATGCGTAAATCCTAGGAAAAAACCCAAGCAAACGAAAACACAGGTTGGAATTTTTTCCTTTTATTTTAGACTTGAAAATACATCATTGCAAAGACAGGTACACACCTCATAATGGTCGTCAATTTAGGATTACAGTACAGAAATATGATTAAAGCAGGTAGTTAAACAGAAAGTCTATAAACTAATATTGAAAGGTAATATTCCAGACCTTATGACAAACCACATCCATCTGATATATACACTATAATAAATCTTTTTATAACTAAAAGAGTTCTGAAAAAGCAATTAGCTATGCAAACCACAAAAAGAGTCTCATGTGGTTACTAATCACCTTGTCATGTTTGTTAAATTAGAATCTAACAATCTTTTCAGTATATTTCAGCAGGAAAGCAAATCTGCTGCTGCAAAGAACAAAGAGGAAAGTCCAAAACTCATTTAATATATGAAAATGCCAACAAATGATAACGTACCACCTATACTTTTAAGAGCTATATAAAATATATGTCTGCTGCAATAACAACAATTGACCAATAAAAAATTTCTTACGATTAATACAAATTCTTTCAAAGTTAAAACAAAACCAAAAAACAAGTATTAAATAAAAATCCCAACAATAAGGTCTTTACTCTTTTATTCATTTACCTTTTCCTCCTTGCTTACAGAACTGTATCGAGCAATTCTTTCCATTCGACCAACATACACTGCACAATCTCTCTCTATTTCTTTCAGCTCCTCAAGTGAAAAAATAACTGAAATCCGGGGAACAGGTATATCCGACCAACATATATAATGCTGAAAAATGAGAAATTTCCTTTTACATGCATTTTAAAAATTGTAAAATGTTACATTATGAACTCGTATTGTTTTTTTTTAATTTAGCAGTGCTTCAAGATACTGAAACAAACCTCTACACAGTAGCTAAAATTTTTACTAATATCTTTGGGTTTAGTGTTTATGTCATTCAAAGTAGAAGAAAAAGGTGTAATGTTCCAGAACTGGGATCACACGTCAAATTCTCAGGGTCCTTCCTTTCCCACTGAATTGGACAGGAGTCTAAAATCTGATACATACATTTATACTAGCCACGTTCTAAATGCCTAAAATTATGCTTAAGTATCTTTGGCCTTTCTGCTTGACCTCAACAACCCTAAATCTCTGAAGCTGTTCTACTCCGTGCAGAAAACACAGAAGGACTGTTTAGCCTAAGTAAAAGGTTGGAGCCAGCTATTTAGGGCATTATCATGGAAAGACGTGGAATGTGACTGGTACTTCCACACCGATGGAAGATGATTGAACCTGGGTGCGCACACCCTAGGAGAATGTTCTGTCTATTAGGATACTGTGTTAGTGACTGATAAAGCTGCAGTTTATCATGGAAATGACGCCTGACACTGTTTTATAAAAAGTTCCATTACTACTGGCATACCTGAATCATGGTTTGAGAACGCTTATGAGAGCAGACTCAGGAGAACTAGCACAGGGTCACCTCGTTTGAGATATTAGGCTTATGCCTGATATCTGACATCAGATATCTGATGCTGAGCTGCTTAGCTTTGACAAGATTGGGCAGCTCTGATCTTAAAAAGAAAGAGAATATTAGCTGCTTAGAAAAGACTGCCTATAGACTTCAGACACCTCTGTGGTTGTGTCATTGTTATACATAGAACAGGGAAGACACAAAGTAGCTTAGCATGTTTTTTTAATCAAGGACAAAAGTCATTCTGCAAAATATGAATAAACAGAAGAAATTAAGCAGTTCTTGGAAATGCACCAATAAAGCTACAATACAAGAGCTATGTCGAACTAAGTCAAGACCTGGTAAGTGAAGCATGTTTAAACCAAAAAAGGGTAGTGTGGGTTGTGTAGAAAATGGAAGGCATTTGCTTGGAAGCCTAAAATATTTCTGCTTTCAATACAAAGGAAAATAAGAAATATAGCATGTGCATGGCATACAATAAATCTGACGCTGTTAAAAATTTATATTTCTGCAATGAAGTATTAGCAAGTAGAGTGGATAATCAGCTCAGAAGTATGTGAGAGCAACTAAATGCCTTTCATCAATCAATATCCTACTTACACAATACCAGTTTTCAATACAGGAATGAACTTGCTAAAAACCTAGAAACTTGCTCTAAAGAGACATTATTTTTCTCAATGTAATAGCAAGGATCCAACCCAAAACTTACCCTAGGGCAGCACAGTTTCAACAAGTTTATGGTTTTCCCGCATATGTATACATCATTAGCAATATGTTTAAGAAACACAGGGACGCAATCTTCTACTTCTTTTGAAATCAAAACATAACCATGAGTCCAGTAATGCTTATCTACATATCAAACAAAAAGATGAAAGAAAATATTTTCAATTATTTCATTAATAGCAAAAATTATATAAATTAGAAATGCTCCATATACATACTGTACCTCTGAAACAAAGATAATCCTCATTCACCTGGATCATAAATTCTCCATAAACATCTCTGAATACACCGCTGTAGACCCAATCATAAATAAATCTAAAAAAAAAAATAAAAAAAATTGAACAACATTGAAAATTAATCCTTCTCAACTTTACTATAACTAAACAGTGAGTATACTCTTTGAAACATCAGAACACAAAAGCCATAGGCAGGATAAAAAACAGCAATGAAGTGCTGTCACATTGATATTTAAAGATACACACAAGATTGTGTCTCCATATTTTTCTCAAACAAAGCCATCTTTATACAGAACATTTCAGTTATCATTAGTTAAGATGAAAGAACATTGCCTTAATTAAACCAATCTTTTATTTCTGTATACTAACTTACTAAGTATATACTAAAAATGTCTAGAAATCTTTGCAGCACATCAAAAGCATATTGATAAGCAGGAAGGATTTATTTTAAAGATAGGCAACATTAGCACGGAGAAACTGAGAGGGTTTTAAACATACGCAACACCAAGCACTTTTCCCCCACCTTAGAGACATTTTTAATACATGTGCAATAACGAGAACTACTATTTTGGACTATTTATTCACGCTTTTTCATATTTCCTCTGTATTTGAAGGTATAAGTAAAAAGGCTGGGAGTACTTTGAAGTTAATACTTTCTTTTCTTACATTACCAACACAGTTTCTAGCCACTGGCTGAGTGTAACAAACATGAAGCGTTTAGCATAGGAACCATAGTTCAATTTTAAGCTTCTAAGTAAAAAGTTAAGAGCTTTTAAAGTGTTAAATCTGAGGTTTCTGTGATGCATTTGAGCAACAACTTCTATTATTTAATTTCTGTCTGGTGATGGAGGCCTCCTTCCACAGCAGCCCTGACTGTACATGATTGGTGTTTCGACAGAGATCTGCAATACATTTAGGAGTCAATGCTTTAAGTATCACATACTGTCATGTTTTTTTAGATTCCTTGTGATGTCACGACATCCTACCCTTGGTATTTCAGAGATCTTCTACAAACCTTCTATAAATGGCAGGGCAAAAGCCGCAAGGATATTTCAATGAGTCATCTGGTAAATCTAAAATTAAATTTCTCCAAAGAGCATTCTATGCAGAAGGAAGAAAAACCAAAAAGGACGACCACGGGAGGAATCTTACATTTAGAGCATTTTGACAGATTTTGGTTTTCTTTTTCAAGTATCTTTACATCTGTTAAGTATCACTGTAAACTGATTATGGACTATAGCTATAACCCTATAAATAGCTATTAAAAAAAATTAGCATCTCTTCAGAAGTCAATAAAATAATAATTTTCAAATTGAAGTGCACTGCTTAACAAAACTGTTGTTATCCAAGGAACAGTTATTGTTAGTTAGTTACATCTGCTTACAGAACAACAGCCCCCCTGAAAGGGGCCTTGCAGTACCTGAAGGGGCTACAAGAAAGCTGGGGAGGGACTGTTTACAAAGGCTTGTAGTGATAGGGCTGGGGGCAATGGGTATAAACTGGAGGGGGCAGATTTAGACTAGATACGAGGAGGAATTTCTTCCCAATGAGAGTGGTGAGACACTGGAACAGGTTGCTCAGGGAAGCTGTGGCTGCCCCATCCCTGGAGGTGTTCAAGGCCAGGTTGGATGGGGCCTTGGGCAGCCTGATCTAGTGGGAGGTGTCCCTGCCCATGGCAGGGGTTGGGAACTGGATGATCTTTAATGTCTCTTCCAACTCAAACTACTCTATGATTTTAAATAATTTTGCTTACTGGAAAGCCCATAAGAAAAAGACAGTGGGAATAAGCATGAACTTTCCCAATTTGTGCAGTATCAAGAGACAACTGTTAGCTGCCAAGTCCAGGATTTTATTAGAGGTATGAGGAAAAAAAAAAGAAGTTTATTCAAGTCCAGTATGAATTAACAGGACCATCAGCAAGAAAAAGTGTTATTTACCTGTATTTATTTATTAATCTAGTCACACATATACGCCCCATGTTTTTACTGAGCTGGAAAAAAAAAGGGCAAGAAGGATTCAGCAAAATGAATTAATTTTAAAGAACGAATGCATTTCGCAGATATAGCCACATCTTGTATTTTCTTTGAAAATGTGAAAAGCCATTGTTAAGTCAGCAGAGTTTCTTACCAGATTACTAATTCAGAACTGCTCTTAAACACATTATGCGAAGAACAGTATGAACACACCTTGTGTAAGGTTCACAGCTCGTCTTCAACAAAGACAGAAGAACTGGATAATGCTCATTACTACAGTTGTTGAGAGCTTCTTTGTACAGATAGGAAAGCAATTTAACACCCTAAAAAAAAAAAAGAAAAATAATCTAATTTTAGGTAACAGACATCACTACTGCTTTAATTGCAAAAGACTCATAAATACAAAGCTCTACATGTTTCACTAGGCATAGAAGGTAGGATCCATCTCACCTCCTGTAGCTATCTGCAGTTCAGATCACTTTATCTGAGCTAGTGACCTTAAGCGCACTTTACAGTCGCTAGAGGGAAACAGATATATTCAGAGTTGGATTCATTTGCCTTGCTACAAACATCTCCTTTAGAATGAAATGAAATGCACTCTAAGCCTCAGTTTGGGTCCTTCATTTACTTTAGGAACTGAAAACACAGGACAAAATTCCAAATTTCAAAATATCTGGGGAAAGGATCGCTGTATTCTAACTGGAGGTTCATGGTCATGTATTTGGTAGCAGAGATAGCAACACTAAATATTTGATGTAAAATCCTACCTAATTTTGAAGAATATTAACACTATAACCCGAAACAAACATAAAACCATCAAATTAATTATCACCGTAGGAAATGAAGCACCAGCTCCACCACTGATCCCCAGCACTGCTGTTCCTATGCCACAAAGTTCAGCTAAATACCTAAAAGAAAAATATTAAAACATTTGTAATAACATCAACCAGAAGTCTCTTGAGATCACAGTGACGAACTTTGTTAGAGGCTGAATCTCACACAATTCTACTGTATCAGCTGAATGATAACAGGGATAACAAAGAAACTGAATGTAAAGACCTTACATCTTTTTTCTAGAATCTTCTGGATATAAAGAAATTTTTCTGTTAAGATAGAGGAAAAATACTGAAAAACTACATAAGAATGCCTGTGTAATACTGTCTCTTGTAGTCTATATGAAGAAATGGATTGCAGTTCTTTCCTGCTATGAAATGCTTAAATATTTCATGTTATTCTCTTACCTCAACTGACGACCTAATTTTCTGAAGAGAAAGCTGATTGTCAGAAGACTTAAAGTAGGAGGTGTTGACAAAACACAGGCTCGGTAATATTGAAGATACTTTCTCAGCCCACTTGTGAACGCCTAGTATCAACAGAGAATATTTAACATCTTACTGCTAGTGCTGTTTTCTATGTCTCAACCAATTGCATCAGTATGAAAACAAATCTTTTACTAAAATAATTTGCATACCCAGGTAACAGGGACTTGTATATCAAAGTAAGGGGAAAATAAGAGTGCATGCAATGTCAGACCTTCAAATTAGCCAGGTGACTCCTTTAAACTCTTTATACATCCAATGCACGAAGCCTGTACTCACAATATAAAGCATCTCGGTTCTGCTTTTTTGAATTGCCCTTCGAGGAGCTCCTTGGTGTCTAACAGCTATAACAGGAACCTAGGGAAACCTGTTGCCTCACTTTCATGCCTAGATTGGATACTGGAAAAAACTCATCCAAAACTTTTTGTAGCATGACAAGGACAGAGACCTTCTTATTCAGTTTCTATTAACATGGCTGTAAATCAAATATTCAGAAGGAACACATTTTCATAACCAATCCTAACTCAATTCTATGCATTAAAAAGAGATGAAATAATCCTCACACAGTGTAAACACAGTTCAACGCGATATACAGAGGACTCGGGGAAAATTTGCATTTAATTCTGAACTGAAAAATGTAATGAAAGCTATTAAATACCATATTTCTCTATTCCAGTTTTAACATACATATATATACAGTATTTATATGTACTGTACCAAGAAAGTACTTGTATTCTAATGTTATACATCTTAATGTATAAATATGCAATGTTTTTAAATAATTGAAAAATTATATTCCTTTAGTCCTCAACAAAACAACACGAATAAACAGATTACACTTCAGGTAACAAAGATCTTTTACCATTTGTTTCAGTGCAAGCAAGCCCTAAGCACAGGGCTACGATTTAAATACAGTGGCACTGCTCGCTGGGATGAGTACTATATTTAAAACACTTAG
Source organism: Phaenicophaeus curvirostris (assembly GCF_032191515.1). Classification (NCBI taxonomy): domain Eukaryota; kingdom Metazoa; phylum Chordata; class Aves; order Cuculiformes; family Cuculidae; genus Phaenicophaeus; species Phaenicophaeus curvirostris. The sequence continues at coordinate 21,073,713 of NC_091392.1, forward strand.
CAGAATGCAGAAATTCCAGGTTCAAACAAAATCAGAGTTACCTTCTTTTCCAAGACAACTGGCCCCTTAAATCTAGATGGTTTAATACAATTGTTTTACCTGAAACACAAGTCCTTTGCTATACGAAGAATCTAAAACTGGCTGAAGAGAAAACCGACTTAGTCGTGTGTAATAGGTTCCATACTCTGCAACTTCTGAGAGCAGGTTGTGCATTGTCTCTGGTGAAGTTCCAGATACATATACCCCCTCCTTTATCACAAAGGCCTGAGCAGCCTAAAAGGACATAAGGAGGAAGAAAAGCGCAGATTCAAATATTTCATAGTCGTAGTCTCATTTAAAATAGAAAACATTTACACACAAAAATAACAGCAGACATTTTCAGTTTAGATAGCCCAGTGACTGAGACAATATAGCTAGGACAGTGTGATAATGATATTAAATTGTAGCAAAATTTCAGGAGTGTGAAGGGTATTTTCAAACATACAGAATAAGACTCATTATCCAATTCCTTAAAGTAAATCCAGTCTACAAAACTATTTACAGATCTATTTCCGAGTTCTCACAAACCTTTTTTCAGTTAGAAGAGTACAAATACTCTTAGCCTATTGTAATAACATAATTATTGTGATACATAAATTCTGCCTTATCGCCATTAGGTCTCACTCAAGTTTTTAACAGTATCCACAACTGCAAAGATCTCAAAAGAAATAAACGTACAGAAAAGGAAACCTCTACACAGAAAAAAAGAAAAAGATGCAAATAAGAAGCACAGTTGAAAATCTTCCATACTTGATTGAGTGAAAATGTAGTGGATACCACACCAATGAGGACATTCAGGACATCCTTAACCAGTTCAGGTTCTTTCATTAGCACAAGCTGAGGAAGCTCAAGTACAGTATTACTGAACTGCTGCAATTCCCCTTCCCGTAGTTTGTAAAATCTGTCAAAAGCTTCTCTCCCAGCTTCAGTGAGGTATGGTTCCTCTTTTTTACCAGGTGGGCTGTGTCAGAGTAAACACAATATTACAAGGTTGTTATATAAAAAGAAGAAAACTTATCTGATAAAAAAAAAAAAAGCATTTCAGAACTTTGCACAGCCAGTATTGATCACAGAGAAAGCTACTAGTAATATAGTACAATTTCAAGGGAATGCGTAGTCAGTCAACGAAACTGTAGCCCAGACTCAATACAGTGAAGAAATGTGATCATCGGTTCAGAGACAGAAACCTCAACAGAGAATTACCATCTGCTTCTGTGGCCTTCCCTGAAATTAGGTCTATATATGCCAGATTTCCAGGGTTCGTGTAATACTATTATTGAAATATGTTAAAGGACAACATGCTCAAAATGCTACAATGACTTGTATTAATATATTTTAGCTCTTCCCAGTGAGGATTACTACTATCCCCTCCAAAACTATTTATCTTTCTAATTCTTACAAAAAATCCTAATTCTAGTTGTGTGTATCACATGAAAGCTGTCAGACTCATGGTCTATTTGACTCTAAGACTCTTACAGTCTAAATGGTAGCAAGAAAAACTGTCTTGTACTAGGACAAAGCTAAAGCGTGCTACAGTGGCTTTGAAAAATCAGATCAGGGAACTTTTGAGTTTCTGAGCTTCTCAGGCTTAGAGTTGAAAAAGCATTGTATAACTCTGCTGCAGGCACATCACTAGATTAATACTTAAAATTACAGAAAACATACAGAGCAAAGTTTCTCCAAGAATCAGGTATGCCACTGTCAACCTGGAATGTGAGGAAGATATCTGCCACACCTGAGGTTTGTTTTTTTTTCTTCCATTTTAGGGAAGCTAGGAAGCTTTAACAGGTCCATAGCGAGCCTTCCTCTCAGGAGATGCATTTTCTACTCAAGAGCCAAAAGATCTACAAGTCTAACTACACCATCAAGAAATCTGTTATAATTATTCCTGATTTGGTTAGACAGGGAAAAAGGAATACAATACTGGGAAATATAGCTCTAATTATTCTAGTACTCAACAACTACCGCTTTCTCTTTTGAAAGTGAAAATATGAAATCATTTTGGACTGAGATAAATTGTGTAGTGCATATGAAGTCACACTAGTTAAAAAAATGTCGCATTTCACACAAACACAAAGTGCTCCCATAATCCCTTTGGTGTTTTTGACAAGATGATTTTGTTTTATCTCTTCCTATGAAACAGCTGCAGTCTTAGAACTAGTTTGTTGCAACTGCACAGCCTTTATTCCTTTCTCAGTCATTAATGCAGTATACTGAATTCTGTGAATTAAATATGCATATTTCACTATTTATACTGAAGTCTTTTGGAACCAAGATGAAATGCACTTTCATACATTTGCATATAATACATAGTAACATCAGATACGTACTATCCAATTCTTTCCCAACATCTTCGTTTGCTGGGTCCATATGTTAGCACTGCATCCCACAAGTCTATGTCTGGGGTCATGCTTGGCTCTGACTGGGAATCAGGAGTCAGATTGGATGCTGACTGGAATCCCTCATCTTCTGACTGGTCTATACTTTGGGGAACCTGACAGAGAGAGTTCAAATGTTATACAGGAAAACATTTACTGAAGGAACATATGCTAATAAAGAATTGATGCTATCATTTGTGATCAAGTGACTCTACATAACTCAACCTGTGCCGTCCACCCTTCTTTTCCATCTATTTTAAGTTTCTCCTGTAAGCACTCTCTTAATTTGATAAGTCTCTACAGGTATCAACGCCTATATAAGAACCAGCAATCACCATCAAAATAATACACTAAGTTTGCTGGTGTCAAACACGAAACCTACTCCTCTGGTAAACACTAATAAAATATTAGTAACGCTAATATAATCATACTGCTCAGTATTTCATTTGAGCAAATGATCCAGGCTCTAATTCTTTAAACTGTAAATATTTTGTTAACTATGATTAACATATTTTGTTCCCTTATGCTTATTCATATGCAACAGATCAGCAGGTGTCCAAACAATATATATTCCACACCCTCCACTCCCACTCAACGGGAGTTGTATGTGCAGAACAGTGCTCAATTTTACTAGAAGACAATCATATCCATATAAAAAGCAGCATGTTCTTCAAGAAAATGCAGATTTTCCAGCCTGATGGAAAAAAATGCAGCACTTAACTCAAAAAGGTTCTGGCTCCCCTCAGTTACAGCTTACATCCGCATGTGTAAATTGACTGGCACAGAGATCTTGTTTTTTAACATGTGTGCCTTCAAGTTTTAATTAAGACCCTGAGTTAAGCGAACTGCAGGAGCTACCCATACGTAAAGTAGATGCAACAAAATAACAGGTAAAAGTACAGAAGTATAAAAATCCTATCAGAGAAAAGGAGAGAAATCCCAACAAATTCATCTAGTACCTTTATAAGGATAACAGGAAAAATAAACAGAATGGACAACAAAAGCGGGGAAGATGATAAAGTAGAAACTGTACACACTGAAAAGATGAAAGAGCGGAGAGAACTAGTAGGTTCAATGAAATACAATAACTGAAAAAGATAGTTTAAGATACAACAAGCCAAGAAAATACAAGTTAGGTAATGTAATTTGAACAGCAAAACCCATACATTCAGACATGAACGCTTATGCAGTCAGGCTGAACAGTAACAAGCAAGCAAAACCACAAAGGAGTTCAATATACAAAGCAGGCAAAAGCACAAGCAAAAGATTACTAGGGTGGGGAAGGCACGGACATAGCTGATGGCCTAACTTCATAAAGCCTGTGGCCACGTGATGGTCTTTTACACAAGACCAAAGTTTTTGTTGTAATGCATCTCTGTACCCAGAAAAGCTTAACTGGTTCTCTGCAAATAAAAGGATCCCTGCTCCATAAATTCCGGCACTGTATGCTTCTATCAAAAAATAAATGATAACCTATATTTTAAACTACAGTTTCAAAGTGGCATATTGAAAGCATGCATATACTGTTAAGCCCAAAACAAACGGTACCATACTTTAATTGCAAGTCCAGACAGATCTGCATTGTCAGGCACTGGTGGCAAATCCAACTTGATGTCCATGTCATATGTACGGCTATGGACAAGAGCACCAAAGAGAGAGACACGCGTTTCTTTCTCAAACTTGTCACCAGCAGGATAGTTCTGCGAGAATAAGCCTATAGCAGGGAGTCCAGTACCAGGTGCAGCCTCCATTATCTGAAGCGTCTTTTGAATGGTGTCGTTGAACTGACATTCTTCATTTGTTATCAGAGACTGTATATCAGCTTCAAATACACTGACATCATAATAATCATAACCCTGATATTTGACGTTTCTCCCCACATATTTGTTGTTCTCAAAATAGTCCTTTTTATGTGGTACAAGCTGGGGAGGACCTGTTCCAGCAAGCTGTACTAAGAGATCCAAGACAGAATTAACTTCAGTAAACGGTAAGCGTTCAGCTGTTTCCAGTTCCTCCACAAGATTCTCCAGTCTATCCGCTTGAGCACCTAGACCACCAACTCTCAAGTTGAAAGACAGCATCAAAATTTTGTTCTTCACTGGAAGCCTGGAAACATTTGATTGCAGCTTACGAGCCTCATCTTGAAACAGGTTTATGAACAGTGCATTATAAGCAACCTTCTTCAAATTTTGCTTAGCCCTTCTCTTGCTGATCTTCCGCCTGCCCAAGTGGACCTTCCATGGCAAACCAGCCAGGTGTACTTCACACAAATCACCGAACAACTGCGTAATACTCTCCATTTCAAATCAAACTGTCAGGTTACAGCAGTCGCAGTCTGGGTCCCTGGTTTCATGTGGGGACCTGAAAAATGTGTGAAAAGGAAGAAAAATTCATAACACGCATGAGAAATCAGTGGGCGTGTTTTAACTTAAACTGAGACAGCCCAAAATGAGAAAGAAGACTGACCTAGCACATATTTAGGACACACGCTATAAAAATACTATGACTTTGATCACAAGTGAAGTCACGGTGGTACAAGCCTAATTCCAGACACCTGATTTTGCTGGGCAGACTGAAATAGAACTGAGAAGCTCGCCCCGATCTAACAGAGGACCCATTTGCGAACACTCCAAACGCGTTACTGCGCCGGCTTCCTTGAGAGGCAGGGTCTGTGGGGCTGCACAAGGAGCAAGCAGGAAGATGCTGATGGTGACGAGTGGCGCAGGATTGGCCTGCACAGCGCCTGGCTCCCCTGGGCACCGAAAGGGTGCGGGGGTGCCGGCACCGCCCCGGGGGAGCTCCGGGTGGCGGGGGCTCACCCAGAGATGGAGCTGTGCCCAGGGTTCCTAGCCCTGAGAAACGCCTGCTCGCCCCTCCCCGCCAGTGCACGCTGACAGCACCGGCTCCAGCACCAACCCCGGCTCCAGCACCAATACCGGCATCAGCACCAGCACTAACACGGGCTCCTGCGCCAAGCCCGGTATCAACACTGGCACCAGCACCGGCACCTGGAGCCTCAGCACCGGCACCTGGAGCCTCGGCACCGGCACCTGGAGCCTCAGCACCGGCCCCGGCCTCGGCACCAACCCCGGCCCCGGCCGTACCTCCCGCGCCTCCCCCGCCGCCGGCCGCCGCTCCTTCTCCCGCTCTCAGCGCCCCGCGCGCCTTCGTGACGTCACGCGCGCGCGCGCCGGCCGCGGAGGGGCGGGGCTTCGTGACGTCACGCGCCCGCCGGGCCGCCCCGAGGCTGGGGCCGCAGCGCCGGGGGCGGGTTCGCGGCGCGGACACCGGCGCCGCCCCTGCCCGAGCCGCGGCCTCCTCCCAACTCGGACCGACAGCGAACGCTCTGTGCTCTTATTTCACGTTTTAATGAATTCGATCGCGTTCACAGAAAATTACATATCGAAACAACGTTATTGAGACGCTGGGTGTAGGAAGCGGGTTGAACGAACTCGGGTGAAAGGGAACGAACAGATAGTGCCGAGAAAATGCTTTTCCCTTGAAAATGCTGAACTGTCAAAAAAAAGAATCACAGAATAGAATCATAGAAGCACCAGGTTGGAAGAGGCCTCTTGGATCATCGAGTCCAACCATTCCTGTCTGCCACTAAACGGTGACCCTGAGCACCTCGTCTACCCGTCTTTTAAACAGCTCCAGGAATGGGGACTTAACCACCTCCCTGGGCAGCCTCTGCCAGTGCCCCATGACCCATTCTGTGATCTAATCTGCCTCTCTCCAGTTTATACCCATTGTCCCCAGTCCTGTCACTACAAGCCTTTGGAAACAGTCCCTCCCCAGCTAAAGTTTGGCCATTTCCCAGTTTCCAATCTAAAGCATTTAAATCAGGTTATGAAATGAAATTTCATGACTCTCAAGACCCCTCACCTGAGTGCTCTCTCAGCAAGTTTGCAGACAACACCAGACTGGGCAGGAGTGTCATCTGCTCGAAGGCAGGAAGGCACCACAGAGGGACCTGAACAGGCTGGAACGATGGGCTGAGGCCAACAGGATGAGGTTCAACAAGGCCAAGTGCCTGATCCTGCACTTGGGACACAACAGCCTCGTGCAGTGCTACAGGCTTGGGGAAGAGTGGCTGGAAAGCTGCCTGGCAGAGAAGGACCTGGGGGTGTGGGTCAACAGCCACCTGAGTCAGCAGCGTGCCCAGGTGGCCAAGGCGGCCAACACCATCCTAGCTTGTACTAGAGACAGCGTAGCCAGCAGGACTAGGGAAATTATTGTCTCCTGTACTTGGCAACGGTAAAGCCACATCTCACATACTGTGTTCAGCTTTGGGCCCTTCACTCTAGAAAGACCTTGAGGTACTGGAGCGTGTCCAGAGTCAAAAAAGGAGCCTGAGGGAAGCCTTATCATTCTCTATAGCTACCTGAAAGGAGGCTGTAGCAAAGTGGGTGCCAGTCTCTTCTCCCAAATAACTAGCTCTAGGATGAGAAGAAATGGCCCTCAAGGTGTGCCAGGGGAGGTTTAGATTGTATATTAGGAAAATTTTCTTTACTGAAAGAGTGGTCAAGCATTGGCGCAGCCTGCTCAGGGAAGGGGTGGAGTCACCATCTCTGGAGGTGTTAAAAAAATGTGTAGATATGGCACTTCAGGACATGGTTTGGTAGGCAAGGCCATGCAAGTACTCGGGTAGTGTGGTGACTAATATTAAAATATTTTGGCTATTATGACTGCTCATTTCAGATTCCTGCCTTCTGGACTCAACATTCATGCAAGCAAGCTACTGCATATGCAAGCCTGACTTTACAGTGTCACAAATGACACAAGGCCCCAGTTTGCAGTAATGAAGTACAGGAGTTTTCAAGTGTCACTCTTGAATCATTAGTGCTAATATAGTTTGCAAGCACAATTTTCCAGCTGAGAATATGGATTTTAAGTGTGTCTTTTCCTGATGATTTAAAAGGCAAAGTGAATAGCACCACAGTTTTCTTCTGCTGTGTAAAATAATTCTGAAGCAAATTCAGTTTCTTGGAATCCCGTCTTTCACTGAAAAGAACAGCAATAAGAAATACAGTTACTCATCAGGCTCACATCCGAATTCCCAGCCCCATAAGAACATTTTTATTGGAACCACACCACTGCTCTTGCCCATTTCTTCTGTGATCAAGCAGGGCACTTTCTTCCAGAGATGCCCACATTTATAATTGCTTTTTTTATTGAAAACCGAAAGGTATTCAGTAGAGAAATGTTTCTAGACAAGCATGCTTGAAAACATACACACTGCTAACCTGATTCCTATACAAATGCAGCAACTGATCCTCAGCTATTCGTCAATGTACTTTAAGCATGTCTAACCACTACGGAGTTAAGTGAAGCTATTTATGGAAAAGTTAAATGTCAAAAACCCCATAATCTGATTCTGCACTACATTCAGAAAACAGGTTAGCAGTCAGAGCCAGTTGCTGCAGCTTTGCCTCAGCCAACAGCAAAGAACCATATGGCTGCTCACTCACTCCTCTCTCCAGTGGGATGGAGAGGAGAATTGGAAACAAAGAAGGTAGAACTCATGGGTTGGGATAAAACCAGTTTAAAAGGGCAGCAAAGGGAGAGAGAATACAACAATACTAACAGTGTAGGAATATACAAAACAAGTGATACACATTGCAAATTGCTCACTGCCTGGGAGCCAATGCCTGGCATGCTTCTAAGCCTCAAACTGTGTCACCAACCCCACCACCCAGCCAACTACCCCCCTTATTCACTGAGCATGATGTTACACAGTACAGAATATCCCTTTGGCCAACTTGGGAGACTTGCCCCTGCTGTGTCTGCTCCCAGCTTTACGTGAAAATGAACTATCCCCCTACCAAACCCAGGACATCAGTGCAGATCTTATTAACCATTCTTTAAACACTTAATATTTTGATAGTAATTTCAAAGTTCTCGAGTAACAGTACTTGAAGTCCCCGAGGGCACAGTTATGCTATAAAATTTGGTGCTTTCTGGCTCAAATGGCAGAATTAAATGCATTCAGAGTTTCATCCCTTTCACATTAGATCAGTGTGTTCCCGCTGACTTTAATATCTCACTGACTTACAGGATTTCATCATCTTTTGAGAATCTTGTTTATTTTAATAAGAACTAAAAATAAAAACAAACAACTTACCTGAACACTGAAGCATTTTCCATTCCTGCTGAAACTGTTCTCTTAATATTTTTATTTTATGTACTTTCTCCTGGGTAGGAGGTACATAAACTCCAAACTGAGGTGTAGAGGCACCCACTAATGCTTTGGCTACACTTTGCATTAAATTCTCATCTGTGTCCTATTTAAGAAGAAAAAAAATAATCCTGGGAACCAAACTTTGTTTCAGTAATACATGAAATATTTTAAAACAAGCTTTGGCAATTACACTGTCAGTATTAGTAGCAAGAATGAGCAACTTTTAATTTTAAAATAAAAATGTGTCAAATGAGAGTTCTTTCTGAAAAAGATAAATTGATTTTTATCTCCTGTAACGCTTGTTTTTTTTTCAAATGGAGGAAGAACCTCAGTTTTTCTTTTGTGATTGAAAACAAATAGTGCTGGGTAAAGGTAGAAAACATTAGGAGAGAAGGGGAGCATGGAGCTTGTTAACTTCCTGCATAATTTATTCTATAACTGTTAAAAAGTGACTTTTTATTCCTGACAGTCTAAATCAATATTAAATCAATATTATTTTCTCACAGAAATTATTTTCTGAGGTGTCCACAGCATATAAGGATTATTAACATTTCTTCTGAAGATTTTAACTCTTTTTTTTTAAAAAAAAGATTTAATTTATTTTATTTTTCTTCAATTATTCTAAAAAGCCAAGCTCATGAGCTGGAAAATCCCCTCACATTAGATAAACCAGTTATGAAGTTACCTGTGAAGTACCGATATAAGAGACTCAGTCATTTCTTACAGATTTATACTCAACTTCCTTTTATCTCTGAGTTACCAGAGAATATCAGAGAGTTCAGAATATCAGTAATTCTTTCTATTTCATATTCCTAATTACTAATACGCAAATACACTGTTTCTGTATACTGCATATCAATGTATAGGTTATATTAGCTTAGACAATTTACAGATCAGCAATTAAAGCAAAACATTTGAGAAGATTACAGAATAAAGTAAGTTAAAATTCACTTAATTGGCAGCTTAATGGATAGTATGCCTTTAATTGGGTACTTGCTGGGAAACAGACTATAATAAAATTGCATACATTAACAATTATTCATGGTTTCTCTTTAAAGAGCTAGAAGGCACAAAAGCAATCAGAAGTTACCATTTCACAGAACACACAGAAAATTGCGTTACTTGCAGCCACAAGATGCTGCAAAGGCCAAGAGTGTCAGTTGAGTTTTTTAGGAGATGAGGAAAATTCACAGAAGATACACAGACTGGCACCTACCACAAACTGGTCTGGATACAGACCTAGACTTCCTAGATTTGCAAATCCTTAATGTGGTAGTGTATGGAAACACTAGATAAGGGAAAGATCTATATATTCTTTATTTCCTTTCCCATGCTCTCTATCAGAAACACAAAGCTCAGGTTGATTTGTTCTCAGTTATGCATTACAGCAATTAATTTCACGTAAAGGATATGTGCCAGTTTTATTTGTTTTCTTCATGATGCAAGTTGTGTGTGATAAAAGATGGGGGGAAGAAGCCATATAATTAATAGACAACAAGTGTCTCATCTCAGGAGACAACTCTGAGCCGTGAATCCCAGGTGGGAAGAGAAGTTAGTCCCCAGACATAACCACAGGCTTGCATTCATGCCTCAGTTTCTCAGTCATGCAGGCTTCCTGCAGTTTGGTATGCGCCTGTGTCAGATCTTGTTCTCAGGCTGAAGTGAAATGTGGGCTACCTGCATCATGAACTCGGAGGTTCCAAAGACAGTATAGATACAGCCAGTGTTTTCTACTGGGCAGCTTCAAGCAGTTCATGCCACGCGCTCTGCTGCCTGATGCAAGTTCTGCCCTAGGCACTTTGAAGTGCCACAGCTTAGCAACACTTACCTCAATCACTGCAAAAATTCGAGATTCAGCTAATCCTTGTAATAAAGTAAAAAGCAGAGAAATCCCACTTATTCCAAGGCTCCTGTTTGGTCCGACAGCTACTACCGTCAAGTTAGGTTGATAACTGTATGCTACAGGAAGAATGAATCCAAGTACAGCAGAAAAGAAGTCATTTCCTTCAGTGTCCTTTAACAATAATGAAAAAATGTTCAGCACAAATGTAAAGCCTCAAATTCCCAGACATAAAAAAAACCCCAGTAAGGCAAATCTGAAAAAGCATTTGATTAACCTAGGAAACAGGATACTGATTCACTTTCACAGCAATTTTTATATTAAACATGCAGATTTTTCATGTTTTCCTTAGTGTCTTCACACTCTTAACTCTGCCTTCTTGAGGATGAACTACTGTAGTTAGTGAAGGTTTCCTCAAACCTATGTATCCTAATTCACTATAAAGATCTGTAAAATAGCAGTACCCTGACAAGTGCAAGAACAGGAAATATTTTCAAAGGTCCAAATTGCTGTGAAGCATGTAATTCTCAGTATAATTTTACTAATATGTAAATATATTCTACCATTTCTGTTAAAAAGTTTTTCTCTTGTGTTGTTTCCAGAAAGTGAATCTTACCTCTTTCCAGTTTAAAGAAATACAGTGTTTGGAGCTGCTCTTTCCAGACTGTTCTTTCTCACAAATTTGTATTATGAGTATTTTTCTGTAAATAAAAACTACATCTGAATATTTAACCAACAACTTCCAATGAGATACAACGATCTTTTCTTTCATCATTCTTTAAATACTAATTCATAACAAAGGAACAAGTAACTATTTGCACTACTACATGCCGTAACGTAAAGATCAATCAAAACTAAATTCCCTCTTAAGGCATTTTTTAAAGAGTATTAAAGATTATGGGCAAATTACTTTTAAGAAAGGGGGGAAGCGGCAAAAAAAGCTATAGATAACTTTCAATAAGGAAATCAGCAGCAGCAGCATGTGCCCCTTGCAGTCATAGAGGGTACATCCTTTATAATTAATAACTGCCTTCTTTATTACTTTATATTGTCAATATTCTATTTTCAGTAACAATCTACATTTCAATTAACATAGAAGGATTATACTTTAAACCTAGCACTAAACTCATGAAATGCACTTTGCAATAGCAGTTTGTATTTAGAGATACATTTGGAGATGTTTTGTATTTTGTCTGAAGCTAAACTTAACGAACATCATCTCACAACTCATTGCTTAGGACAAGTTTCATCATACATATGGATGATTATTAACATTTATAAAGTGTTTGGGATTTGGCTCCCTGAAATAGAAAAGAAGCCTCACCCATCTTCTGTGTTCGGTATGACTTGCATGTCTCCCACAAATACACAAAGCACTCTGCAGAAAACAAATATACAAGCGTTTACATCTACAATAACTTTTTTTTTCAAATAGTGCGATTTGTTTAAAAAGATTGCATATAGATTAGGTGAATAAAAAAGAATTTGTATTGTTTCTGAATCTGGTCCACTAGAAGTATAAAGAAAACACATTTATGACAGTTCAAGGGAATTCCTTTTCTCCTACCAAATACCACGCGGGAAAAAAACGAAACCAACAAAACATCTTCAGGCCAAAACCAATCGATACCTGACAAAGAAAATGCAGTTTAGCATAGCAGACATGCTGACAAATGTTTTGCCTTTGGTAAGGCAAAAGGGTTTTGCTGGCATATAAGATACTGTCTTTACCACATATATTGAAAATACTGTGTGTATAGAGATGCTAGTAATTTTAGAATTAAGGTTTCAAAGGCAATTTTGCATATTACACATACCTTTGTCTTGTTTTTATATTTTGCCAAAGGGCCCCAAATGCAAAAGATACAAATTCACCTTTGAAATCCAAAATGAACAGAATGTCTTAGTGCGACAGCAACAGAAGATGTGGGCGATGCTGCAATTCCATTGCATACCTACAAAATATTTTTTCATTCAGAAATAATTAATGCTTCACAAGATCATGTACTTTCTTATTTGTAACAACTACATTTTCACCTGTATATATGTATCATTCAAACTAAGCTACAGCTGTATGGAAGGAATCTTAACGATCTTTGATAGTAGAGTTAAGAAAAATATGTTAACTGATTTTCTACAGAAAGGCTGTATTTGAGTCAAGAGCTGTTCCATTATTTCAAAAGTATGGTGCTATGCTGAAAGGCACCTGTAAAAATAGCTTTTGCAGGGGAAAGTCACGTGCACTGGTTCTCTCAATAGTCTGCAGATTGGATACAATCAGTGTGCCAACAGGTAAACCACACCAGAAAAATACACCCTGTGAAAAGGAGGTTGTCCCTGAATTCTAATATTGACTATTCCTTTACCCTAGGCAAGCTATGCATTTCTGGAAAATACAATGCCATTACTACTCAGTCAGCATTTCAGTGTTCATTTGTGTTGGGCGGTGCTTTGAACCCTACATAAAAGCAAAGCAAAAAGATAATGCATGCTCCCCCTCCTTACTCCTCCTCTTTCCATCTGTCAACATAAAAAGCTCAACCTAGCTTCTGCAACTCATGAAAAGTTCTATTTCCTTTTGCTAGTTACCATTTTTTGGATCTATTTATAGGCTGTTATAGGGGTATGTATAATCTATGATGTCAGAAATTTGTCCCCCATATCTACATGCATGATGAAATTTCAACAGCAAGAAGATGGCTTACAAGAAGCCATTCTGGTAGTTACTCTTCCTCACAGGCCTGATACGTTATAGAGAGCTCTTCATTTCAAGTGAGAGATTGGTTTATTATGCATATAGCATGGCATCTTGAAATGAAGGGTAACGCAGAAGTAAACTCTCTCCTAAAGACCAAAGGGAAAATTCTATACACTGAGACAGAAACATTTTTGACATTTCTTGCTCAGATTTCTTGCTGCTGCTCACTGTTTCTTGATAAACCCACTTCTGCTCCCCTTAACCAGAAGAGTGAATGCCCGACTCACCTGTATGTCTGAGAGTAAGGAGACAGTTATTAATGACTCATATGCTGTGACTGCAGAAAAGCAGGGCAATGCCTTGCCTGAAGATCATTAGAAAGATGTCTCGGGGTTAACAGCTATCCCTAAATAGTTGTTTTCTCATCTTGCATACTCACTCTCGTAGCCAAGCACATTCTAGCTGAGATTAATGAGGTCGTGAACTACACAGTTCTTGATGATAATATCTTAATATCTTGATGACGGGATACTAGAAGCAGAAATCAGAGGAATACATCTCTCCTCACAACCCCCAAGATCAAAGCAATTTATCATTACCTCCTTCTTAAGTATTTTATCTAGGATGGCCAATGTACTGCCAAGAGAGAGTAAAGTTTTGTCTTCTTTCACAAGGTCTGCATAAAAGCCACTGTAAAATAAATTATGTGAAGAAAATTAGATTAGATGCAATTGTGCTTTCAGAGAGGACACTGATATAGTACTTTGCAGTTAATATTGATGGGTACATTTTGTATAGGTGCTACGTATACATTCTCAAAACCCTAGCTTTAGCAGGAATATGACAATACCGTTGCCCAACAGTCTTAAGCTCTCTAAACCTGTCTCCATTTAGCACTGGAAAGAAAACAAAAATGTCTGATGAGAGAACTCCATTTCCTGAATATCAAAATTAGACCTTCGAAGACAAAGTTGAGCTTCTCAAATCAGTTTGGTACTTCTTTTCAGCTAAAAGTGAACACAGAGGTTTAAGGCACCTTCCTAGCAACACATATTTCTAAATTAATACATGTGCACTAACTGTTCTATCTCCATTGAAATAGCTTTCTCTAGAAGTATTCTGGTTAGTTCTTTAACAGACTTCAAGGCTACGAGTAATAACCAACATCAATGTCTTAATTGTTAAAAATGAAGAAACACTGGCCATAACTGAGTAGACTAAGGCCAAAAAGATGATTATAGCAGAGACAGAGACTGTACAGAGACCTCTCATACTCATAATTAAATTGAAAATAAGACAGATCAGACCAACCTGATAAGAGTTTTTATTTCAGTTTTGTCCATTTCCTTCACTAAATGAACAGGTACAGGGAGCAAATGTGCTGAACCTTTAGAGTCAGTAGACATTGCTGTTCTGATGGGAGGCACTGGAAACAGAATATTTTTCATGTGCAGTTCCAGAAACCTTTCTACTTTGACAGTTTCATCACTGTTAGTTATCTTAGATTCATGTTCAGAGGAGGGATTTGGATTATCCTTCTTCATTAAGTGCGATTTGGTGCTCAGATTTTGTAAAAATGATGTGTCTACAGAAAAAAAGGCGGTTTCACATGTATTAATTCCTGAGCAGCGAGTTAATATTTGGTTACATTTATTTACAAAACAGAACACATCTGTATTCATAGTATGCATAATTATTGCCATGCACTAGCTACAATGCTTCCTGCCACAGATGTAGTTTTTCAGTGCTGTTTCACTAGATTAAAACAAAGGTGAGGCCATAAATGATACTAAACCTTATGCCCATATTTTTGACACAAAAAAATATCATCTCAAAGATATCAAAGCACTACATTTTGCCATGTTTGTTGGCTTCAAAAGTTCTTTTCAGACCAGCTGAAGATATGGGCTTGAACAAAGCCTCACACTGCTTCATCAGTCACTTGATAAATGACTGGTAGTTCAATAATTTTAATCCACTGGTATTAATCATTCTGAATTTCTGTATGAATCCATTTACCAATCACATTTGCTTGAAGAAAGAGAAGAGTAATTACCTTCATACATCAAACATTTCCAGTAGGGTTTATGTGCTGCTCTCACGTTTTGAATAGATTCAATAGCACTACAAATGAAAGAGGATTAACAGTATCAGAACTAATGAAAATACAAGAAACATGACTTACCTCAATGAAAAAGCAAACCTTAAAAAACTCAGCTGAAAATGAACAAGGTCTGGTCTACTTCAAGAATGCACAACAGAAAAATAAAATGAGAGTCAATGGGCAGATTGCTTGGAAAGAATAGATTTAAAAGTAAAAAAAGAAAAGTGAAGAACACATGCAGTAAGTACACGCTTTTACACACACTGAGTGAAATACCAACGCTGCTGCTGGAGGAAGCACACTTGTCCCTGACTTCAGGAAAGGCAAGTTTGCACCTGCCCGTTTTTGCTCCATCAGATTTTATCTGCAGAATGCAAAGATGTAATCAGATTCACTGAAAGGCGAGACTCACTGTCCAGGAACCAAGTAAATCACATTCCCTGCTACTCTTTGAGTTGAAAACTCTTTTTATTATCGCTAGCATTTGCAGCGGTATATAGGCGAATGGTCCTATTACATTAGCTATCATACAAACATAATTCAGATCATGTTAAATACAGGACAAATTCTACATAGTTGGAGATTATTTTTAAGGTGTTCAGGAGCTGGACTAATATAATGGATAAATATGTAGTCAGCTCTCTACCACCTAGGATGATAGCAACCTGAGATAATACAGCTGGTAGAGTTAATACAGGGGCTATGGGATGTACTGGGAGCAAAATAACCAGCTTTGCTCCATCAGTTTACCAAACTCAACTCTGCTCACGGAGAGCATGTTTACATTGCATCCCTGACTGATCTGAGCTCCAGACTTTAACTAACACAGCCAGCTGGTAGGCACTGCCTTCTACCTACCAAAATGCATGAGGAGCATTACTGCTGAAAAAAAAACATGGGACAACCAACAAGGCAGGAGAGGGATAGAACATGGTGCTGCGAAGGACATGGTACAGACAGGTAGACAGAAAGACGTTGTTTAGGTGTGGGACCAATTCAGGTCCAAGGTTCAGATGCTTTACTAGGTGAGATTCACCACTGTGCAAACACAATCTCACTATCACTGAAAAGAAGTTAGACTCAAAATTTAGTTACTCTTGGTGCAGCTCCGCACAGCTGAATGCTTTTGCACCCCAGGCCTCAACACTTCAAATTCCAGAAACACAAGTAGCCACGAAGACTAGTTCTGCACAGAATCAGCTCTCACTGATGACAGAAAGGTCAGCTCCGGTTATTGCTGTGCTATAGCAACTGAAGTAGCCCTGGAGTCTGAAGAACTAACCCTTGCAATTACATACTTTTCATAATAACATTGGCTGTTATTAACTGTCATTATCTTGATTACAGCAGGATTGTCTCAGCCTTGAGTAAGACGGACCTCTGCAGGATAACAAGGCCCAAGAATATATGGCTTAGAATTATAACCAATGAAAAGTTCTCACAACTTGAATTAATTTCAGATACAAAGTTATACAAAACTAAAGCTGTAACTTCAATGACTTTTTTGGAAAGCAAGCTATCCAAATCAGAAAATAATATATTCTAAAGCATCATATTAAAATCTTGCATCAGCAAAATGTTCAAAGCAGGCATGTCTTCAGCCTCTTTGAGAAACACAAGGGTTTTTCTAAAATTGTTCATATGCTTACCTTAGGCAAGGTGCCATTTCTCCAGTTATCTGAGGTACAGGATCTCTAAGCAAAGTTTTTACAGTCATGCAGACTGACTCAGACAATGACTTTAAGTGGTATCCACCCTAGAAAAAAAGTATTTTATTCAGCTAAGGAACAACTATTTGTAACATCTCTCTGAATACCATCACGTAAAATAAATTAAACTTTTGAAATTTATCTGAATATATAGAAATGGAAGCTGATATGCAAGTACATCTAAGTCAACGATTTTCAATATGAAAACAGTTAGAGGCTACCTGCTGAACTTCACTTTCTCATGGTTAGATTAATTTCAGAAATCAGTCATGACTTTGCCGTGAAAACCCTGGAAACATCTGCCTTCTTCATTCCTAGTCATGATAGACCATCTTCAACAATTCTTGTGGAAGATTCCTCACAAGGCAAATAGTATCACCGTCCTCTAAAATGTCCCACAGTCTGACACTTCTAAGAATTGGTCGTCCTAAAGTTCTGGCAAAATTTGGAGAATAACAGAAGATAGATTTAAGACTGCTAGACTCCAGATGATAGACTGCTTCCTGCATGCCATTTGTGGAGCAGTCAGATCATCCATATTAAGAGAGGTGCTTAATTGCGTTTCAGCTAGGAAACGGAAAGATCTGTAACAACCTTCTGGAGAGAAGGATGATGGAAGAAAGGTCATGCAAAACAGGCATCAAATGAATCAGTTCATAAACAGTTCACTCTTGGAGACTTTGTTGGCAGTAGTATTTCCACACACTGATTTACTTGAAAAGTCACTATTTCCCTAACACGCAGCAGAAACAGGGAGTTGAAATCTAGATTTTAAAAGGGGAAAATATTTTAATTGTTTAAAGAAAAAGAGCTTTTAAATGAAGAGATTGTATAGAGGCTTTCAATCAAAAAAAGACGGAATTTAGTAAGGGCTCCATTACTAAAATAGAGTATATTTAGGCTGAAGGTTCTTTAAACTCTCCTGGAGTAAGACATACTTGAAAACATTGGTAATGAATAGATTTTAATGAGTTGGGGACTATCCAGAGCAGCAATCTATTCACTGTACACAAGAACTGAACATATCTGTGGAGGATATGGTTTTTTGAACAATGAGACTATCTTCTTCTGTTTCAGAATTTGAAGTTAAAAAGATCAGGTTTTAAGACATGCATTTCTTTTAATGTATAAGAGCACTATCAAACCTTAGCATTTTTTGTATTCCTGATTCTCAAAAGAAAGATAAAAAGAATAAACTTTTTCTTAAAAATTTTTGTTTCCCAGCTTCTAGTTTGCCCTACATGGCTCTAATACAAAGACCCTTCCTCAGGGGGTGTGTTTCCAAAGACTTTACCTCTAGGATGACACACAGCTTCCCATTAGCCAGCTGCATCAGAAAATGGGTAAGGTGGGCAAAAACCTCAGGAGTGGCATTCATCTGACCCTAAATAAAAAAAAAAGTAAAAATCTAAGATATAAAACCCTAAATCAAAAACACTGGTTAAAAAAAACATGCATGAGTTTGAATTGGAATACTGGAACAATTGCCCCTCATTACATCTAACAAAATCTTAAACCAACCAATCTTAAACCAAAATCTTAAAGGTGCACAAGTCACTGTAATTACACATGTGAGATAATTTGTCTTTTTGTGTCTTGTAGGATTTAATGAGCCGTGTTCAGCTTAAAGAATCAAACAGGTATTTTTAGCTTGGTCAAATATCACCTAGCAATCACAGGACATTTAATAAGTAGGAATATTTTGCAAACAGGTTCATTCATGCCTGACAACATGAAGGCCACAAGAAGTTACTTACTTCAGGGTCCCCAATTCCAGAATCATATCCAGAGGAGACAAGAACCAGTTCGGGATCAAACTGTTATATAGCAAAGAGAGTTGTAACACATTCTTATGTCCTATTCTCAATTTTGTACTAGATTTCAACTGTACCACGTTCAGCTGTTTTTTCAGCTAGGAGTGTGAACACACAAATAAAGACTCTCCTTGAATAAAACCCAAGTTTACCCTTTTGTTTTCATCTCTGCTAGGGAAGTTGCAGATGATCATTATAAAGAATATTTAAAAGCTAGCATTCCATTAATATTACTCAGTTGCTCAGGGCATTATTCATTCCAGCAGAAATTACTTTTTAAGTGTGCTACTGGCGATTACTGCTTTTCTATGAAATATTCGATGGTACCTGCTTAAGAAGTACTTGGGAAGTAGCCTTTGGTTTTGCTATGCAAATAGAGCAATACAAAATTACCTCAAAAGCCATTGGAAGCAACACATGGAAAAATGCAGCGAGATAATCTGAATTTCCCATCCCAACCTGTAAAATATGAGAAATATAGGTTATATTTTCCTGTTAGAACAAAAAATTATCTCTAAGACTCTTCAAGACTTCAGGGAAAGATAGTATCAAAAGTTAAAGGCTAGGGAACCTTATGAGGCCAAGTAAAGTAAGTATTTAGGTAAAGTGCATAAACCACCACTATTTTTCTCTGTTGAGCGAGGATGGATGTAATCATCTGAAACACTTTCTGTTTTGATGCCTAGGCAAGACATTAAAAAAAGTAGAATATTTGCATGTTTCTCTGGGGCTTTTTTAAACATTATCATATTCCGAGCCATATTTTTCAGCAGACATTCCACTGACAGGAAGAAGATACACTGTGCTAAGACATCTGCCATGCAAGTGGAGCAATGCATTTCTCAAAGTGTGACAAACAGCGTGAGATAAAAAGCTATTGCATTTGCTTTGTTGTGCTGTAAATATTTACCTTATTCCAAGGCAAGTTTATGTTAAACCCTTTTGCTTTTCCCAGACCCACAGCATCATAATCAGACTCTTTGAGTGATGGCCAGAATTCCTGATGTTCATAGCGATGCCAGGAAAAATACAAAACACTGAAAGACAAAAGAAACAAATCCAACTTGACAAAAAAGATTCTGAAACTGACTTTATATCCTGAATCTGGTAGCTACATCGACTAAAAGCAACATACCAGAATTGTCCTTTCCCCTTAGTTTTCTTTAATGGACTTGGACTTTGAAACCTTGTACAGCACATCCTATGCAAAAATTAACCTAGGACAACTGCTGAAGATTTATTGCATGCATGCAGTCCCTTCACATCAAAGACAAGGCATTTTGAGAAAAGCAGGCTTGTTTCTAGTATCTAATTCTGTGACTTCTCAGAAAACAATGTTTTTTATCCAAGCACTACATGAATACTTGAACTGAGAGATACCTGAGCAGAGAGAATAGAAATACTATCAAAGTACTGCCACAGGGTGATCTTACTACTGAGAAACCAAAGTAGTCATATCACTCGCTTTCTTTGTTCTTTACAGTAGAATAGATTTACATTTCTTTTTGTTAGAATTTTCCCTTTATTTGATAACAAGTAAAAACAATAGAGTGACTAAAACACCAAGGAGGATGTTTCATGTTTTGTGAGATTATAGTTCTAGAAAGTTAGTCTTATTCATTACAGAGGAAAGCAATATTTAACCAGCTAACATAGTAAGTAAATAAAAAGTCCTTCAAACCTTGGATCCTCTTCAAATATATACTGAGTTCCTTGCCCGTGGTGCACATCCCAATCAACAATTAGGATTCTGAATAGATCAATAAAACAAAACATTCAGTAGAAGAACCACAGCACCTTGATCTAAACGAGGCACAGAGGAATAATGGTTTTCTGACCCAAGAGTTACAGGACACCCAGAAAGTTCTAGACGTTAAGCTAAACCAGTGCAACGTCAAACAGTTACCTAAATGCTGTACTTGCATATGATGGCTTCTCTAGGGTCAACCATGCACTCACCTCTGCAGACCATACTTCAGTTTTGCATATTCTGCTGCAATAGCAACATTGTTGAACAAGCAGAACCCATTAGCTGCATTTCTCTGGCTGTGGTGACCTGGAGGTCTAAACCAAAGTTTTATATGGTTACTTACAACAAAGGAAGTCTTCACTTCTCCACACAATTTTCTCACATATTTTCTTACCTCACTAATGCCATTCCATTGCACACTTTTCCTGACATCACAGCATCCACCAGCTGCAAAGTTGCTCCTACTGCTAGTCTGGCGCAGCGATAAGTGTTCTGAAAGAAACGTTCTCTTAGCTGTCATCAATCAATCAGCTTGTTTGAAACTAATCACACATCATGTGCTTTTACACCCCAATAGCAAATTGTCTTGACCTAAGTCTACCCTGCTGAGGTTGTATGCATATAGTTGAAAGCAGAATTTTAAAACACAAATTCCAACGAGCTTTCTGCCAGGTTTACCTGTGATCACCATGTATCTTGTAAGGACGTTCCCTCTGGAGCAGCATCATGAGATGAACATATTGAACTGACTAATGGAATAGAATCGCATCTTTGAAAATAAGGAATGAAACCTTACAGCAACAAAGCACAAAAAACTCCTCCATTACCTGACATGACATTTAAGACCAACCGTTACCAAAACGTGATTTGCAGGTCAGTAATAGTCTACAGCGACATTAAGTGACAAAACCAGAACTCAAATTTGAGTGGTGCACTATACTGGCATGATGCAATTACAGAACGGATGACAGGAACTTAAACAAATTAAATTCCAGCATTATACTAACCTTGAAACAGGTAACAGTAATGTAATACATATATGCAAGTCTACTTAAATAGAATAAAATCTATTGCTAATTTTTCTCTACTTAGAAAAGTCCCATTCAGATGCAAATCCACAAATACTTGTAACTCCCAGTAAAGGAAGCAGTTTAACTTACACACCGGATGAAAGAAAAAAGCATCATAATTTCCAGAGACTCTTTTCAGTTCCTCTTCATTCATTGTCTGGGTGCTTTTTGCCACTTCCAAGTGTTCCAGACTGCAGAGGTGAAAGAGATTAAGACAATGCTTAAATAAGCAAATCGACCTATAAAGGGGGTTTTGTTAATGCAAAACGTAATCAAAAGTTACAGAACATATGTTAAAAGGTGCTTTCTGTGCAAGTTCACAAGTCCAACAGGTACCGTGGAATGCTAGTTGCAGGATATAGTGAAAAAAATAAGGAGCACTAAGAAAGTAAGGGGGTTTGGATGTTTTAAGAATATTACATTCTCCTCCCTTTTCCGGCAGCAAGAGCAATTGCTTCTGAAAAAAGGCTCTTTGTTAATCATGCACAATCTATTTAGCAATCTACACTACATATAGATACCATCCCAACCCAAACTAAACTAGGATCCTGACAGTCATCAGACTGCAAATTATAACTCTGTGAATGTGTGTCTAGTGCTCCCTTGTTCTATGGAAAATAAGTATTTGGATGAATTCTTTATCAGGTGTACACTAACTCCCTGTTTTCACTGGTTCAAGAGGGCAGTAAGTACTAGGGCACTAGAAGCAATTTTCCCATCAGTTCCTTGTTAGTGTTCCTCTGCTCAATGGAGGTTGATGACACCTATCTGTGCCTTAGTTCAGGACACAATGACCACACGCTAGCATTTTACAACCAAACAAGACATGCTAGTGCTGCCTAATGGAAATGAAGCTAAATAGTGCCTTCAAAATGAAGGCATTAACAGGAATAAAAACATACAAACCTGGATGACTGTATCATTACTAGTTTAAATTCACAGTTCACTACAAGCCTGCTGATGAACACAAACAAAACATTTTTAGAGGAGTTATAAATTTGGTTCTAACTAAAAGCGTTTTAGAAAGACAATAGATCTATTATCTCTAGTTTACCTATGGAAACCAAGACAAGACTTAGTAAAGGCATTTGTCTCCAGTCACCTAGCATGAGCAACTCAACTTGAAATAGTGATCAAGTCTCTTCTGTACCTAATCAGCAATGTATGTAATATGAAAATAAATTATATTGGTACACAGCACTAATTGCACTCTAACAAACATGTATGTTCTTAGAAAAAATACTGTTCTGGAATCTGAAAATTTAAGCATGACTGGGGATCAAGCTAGTCCCTTGTCATAGGTATCAAAGCCTCGAGTGCACCCCTTCCCTCCTGGGTTTTGGCTGCTGGATTCAAAACCAGCAAGACAGTACAGCTGGTCACCTTGAAATAGAGTGCCAGGAGCCTGAAGAGAGGCTTCCTCCACACAGCTCTGCTAAGAAGCCTCAGCAGAGGCCCCCCTCCTTCCCTCAGCACTTCCTTTTAAGATAAGGCTCTCACCCTTGGCTACACTGCAGCTGTGTTGTGCCTGTGTCTGGCCATGAACGCCGCTAATCTGCACCCAACCCTGACCTGTGGACCAATCCTCTAGCTTGACTTCAATCACTAAGGCCTTGTTGGGCAATCTAAACTCATGGGTGAATCCAGTTACCATCACTGGACCTGTGCTGCTTGCCTCGCTTGGGTGTTGTGGGACTGTGTCCTGTCCAAGGCTCTCACTGGCTCTGGTGGCTTTGTCGTCATGCTCTGCTCCTTAACCCCCTTGCCTTTCAGAGAAGGCTGCCCCTGCCCTCCCAGCCCCGACAAGGGGCACAAGTGTGCACAAGCAACTTCCAGAATCATCACACCAAGGTGACAACTGCCACAGCAGCACTCAGTGCCATGACTTCAGAACCAGCAGGCTGCTGCTGCTCTTAAATTCCCCTCCTGCAGAATTAAC
Source organism: Phaenicophaeus curvirostris (assembly GCF_032191515.1). Lineage (NCBI taxonomy): Eukaryota > Metazoa > Chordata > Aves > Cuculiformes > Cuculidae > Phaenicophaeus > Phaenicophaeus curvirostris. The sequence goes on from NC_091392.1 coordinate 21,097,235, forward strand.
TGCAGTTTTGCTGTTTGGTCCACTCTATCTCAAAGATGCTTAGGAGAAAGGAAGTTATTATCTTTCTAAAGAAATACGCATTTTTCTACGCTTTTTAAAGTCTTGTCCCAATTTTTATTAGAAATTTACTTTTAATCCTATGTATAAAACAGCATTCATTGCTTAAGAACCCAAAGAGCGAGAATAAGGACTTAGTGGAATAGCAGTTTCATTCCTCAGCAACTACACCATACTGAACATTATTTCACAGAATCACAGAATAACCAGGTTGGAAGAGACCCACTGGATCATCGAGTCCAACTGTTCCTATCAAACACTAAACCATATCCCTCAGCACCTCGTCCACCCGTGCCTTAAACACCTCCAGAGAAGGCGACCCAACCACCTCCCTGGGCAGCCTGTTCCAGTGCCCAATGACCCTTTCTGTAAAGAATTTTTTCCTAATGTCCAGCCTAAATCTCCCCTGGCGGAGCTTGAGGCCATTCCCTCTTGTCCTGTCCCCTGTCACTTGGGAGAAGAGGCCAGCACCCTCCTCTCTACAACCTCCTTTCAGGTAGTTATAGAGAGCAATGAGGTCTCCCCTCAGCCTCCTCTTCTCCAGGCTAAACAACCTCAGCTCTCTCAGCCATTCCTCATAAGGCCTGTTCTCCAGCCCCTTCACCAGCTTTGTTGCTCTTCTCTGGACTCGCTCCAGAGCCTCAACATCCTTCTTGTGGGGAGGGGCCCAGAACTGAACACAGGATTCAAGGAACAGTCTCACCAGTGCTGAGTACAGAGGGAGGAAAACCTCCCTGGACCTGCTGGTCATGCCGTTTCTGATACAAGCCAAGATGCCATTGGCCTTCTTGGCCACCTGGGCACACTGCTGGCTCATGTTCAGTCGGTTGTCAACCAACACCCCCAGGTCCCTCTCCTCCAGGCAGCTTTCTAGACAGACTTCTCCCAGTCTGTAGCACTGCATAGGGTTGTTGTGCCCCAAGTGCAGGACCCGGCATTTGGCCTTGTTAAACCTCATGCCATTGGACTCTGCCCAGCGGTCCAGCCTGTTCAGATCCCTTTGCAGAGCCTCCCTACCCTCCAGCAGATCGACACTTCCACCCAGCTTAGTGTCGTCCGCAAACTTGCTAAGGGTACACTCGATGCCTTCATCCAGGTCATTGATGAAGACATTGAACAGGGCTGGACCCAGCACTGAGCCCTGGGGAACCCCACTTGTCACTGGCCTCCAGCTGGATTTCACACCATTTCCCACCACTCTCTGGGCCCGGCCATCCAACCAGTTTTCCACCCAGGAGAGTGTGCGCCTGTCCAGGCCAGAGGCTGACAGCTTCTCAAGCAGAATGTTGTGAGAAACTGTGTCAAAGGCTTTACTGAAGTCCAGGAAGACCACATCCACAGCCTTTCCCTCATCCAGCAGCCGAGTCACTTTGTCATAGAAGGCGATCAGGTTAGTTTGGCAAGACCTGCCTTTTGTGAACCCATGTTGACTGGGCCTGATCACCCGGTTCTCTTGCATGTGCTTCATGATAGCACTCAAGATCACCTGCTCCATGACTTTCCCTGGCACTGAGGTCAGACTGACAGGCCTGTCGTTCCCTGGATCCTCCCTGTGACCCTTCTTGTAGATGGGCACAACATCAGCCAGCCTCCAGTCCAGTGGAATTTCCCCAGTCTTCCAGGACTGTTGGAAGATGATGGAAAGGGGTTTGGCCAGCACATCCGCCAGCTCCTTCAGTACCCTAGAGTGAATCCCGTCCAGCCCCATAGACTTGTGGGTGTCTAGTTGGGCTAGCAAGGCTCTGACCACCTCCTCTTGGATCACGGGAGCCTCATTATGCTCCTCTAGCTCCTGGGTTTGTACACAGACGGAACGACCCTCCTTACAACTAAAGACTGAGGCAAAGAAGGCATTAAGTACCTCAGCCTTTTCCTCATCCCCTGTCACTGTTGTTCCTTCTGTGTCCAATAGGGACTGTATGGTCTCCCTAGTCCTCCTTTTATTATTTATATATTTGTAGAAAGATTTTTTGTTATCTTTCACAGACTTGGCCAATCCAATTTCTAGCTGAGCCTTAGCCCTTCTGATTTTTTCCCTACACAATCTCACTTCCCTCCTGTAGTCCACCCAAGAGGCCTGTCCCTTCTTCCAGAGCCCATAAACATTTCTCTTCCTCTTGATATCCCTCAAGATCTCTCTATTCAACCAAGCTGGCTTTCTCCCCTGCCGGCTTTTTTTCCGGAACATGGGGATGGCTTTCTCCTGAAAAAGGAGAAAGCCATCTTTTTCTCCTATTTGTCCAGCTATGTATGACACATTTTTCAATGAAATCACTGGAAGTCACTGAGTTTTGGAGCAGGCCTTTTTGAATGGAGAAACATGCAATGTGGGGGTATGGGATCTGTTATTTCATTGATTTAATCTGAAGGATGATAAAAGTAAGTTTCAGACCTGTGAACCAATAGTATTTCCTCCTCGCTTCCTTCTCTGACGGGCACATGGACACATCTTTCCACAAGATGGTAATGCTTAAGCTGCTCATAGGAAGATGACAGTCTTTCTGGAACTTCAATATCACAAACAGGACTAAAAATAAGTAAGAATCATATTATTGTAAAACCATACCAGCAGAGCTAACAAATATACTTCATAATGCCTAGCTTTTGACTTCCCATTGTAAGAAGATTCATTACTCATGTGAGAGTAAAAGAAAAATAAAATCTTTAACTACATTTTGTTTTGGAGTTGAGCCAAAAAATAGGTTCCAATATATGAAAGCAGAAAATTATATAAGGCTCCAAAACAAAAAAGTAACAACATAGTATCATTTTTTTTGTTTCATCTCTTAGCAATGAAAGTAGCAACGTTTAGCTACAGACACAGAAATGCTGAAATGAAAACCTGTAGGTTACAATGGAAGTGAACACAGAAGTGGGTTTGGGAGAGAAAACAACAGTAAATTCTTACTCTGAGCACTGCAAAGGTGCTGGTCCAATTTATGTAAATTCAAGCTACCATATACCAATTTCTAACTTAAATTTAATAGACAAGTTTCAGCTGAGTGAGTATATCTACACATCTTTTCCATTATATTTATAAACAGTTTAACTAGCTTAAAATACTTTATTTAGGGGGTGATTCAGACGCTTAAAGCTAACGCCTCTTATTGAGGCCTGCAGCTTCTCAGATCCAACTTCAGATTATACTTACAGCATCTGGATACAAATTTTTGTCCAAATGAAGACTATTTACTAGGAAAACGACAGGCCATCTGTAACTACTCATTTCCAATTACATTTATAAAAACTGCATTTAGTTGGAGCTTCTCTCAGAAATTCTAATAAGAATCTGTTCATGGAAAGGACAGCAGTGACTTACTCGTTCCAAAGCAGTTTATGAGTGGTCATCTCCTCATCGTAAACCAACGCTGTTCCCGAAGCCATAGCCACAGGCTGAACAAAACAAAAATCAAGACCTGCTATTTCAGCCCAGAAGTAACCATAGAATCATACATAGAATGGTTTGGGTTGGAAGGGACCTTAAAGATCATCCAGTTCCAACCCCCTGCCATGGGCAGGGACATCTCCCACTAGATCAGGCTGCCCAAGGCCCCATCCAACCTGGCCTTGAACATCTCCAGGGATGGGGCAGCCACAGCTTCCCTGGGCAACCTGTGCAGTGGAGAAATTCCTCCTATATCTAGTCTAAATCTGCCCTTCTCCAGTTTATACTCATTTCCCTCAGTCCTATCACCACAAACCTTGGTGAACAGCCCCTCCCCAGCTTTCTTCTAGCCCCCTTCAGATACTAGAAGGTCACTATAAGGTCTCCTCAGATCCTTCTCTTCTCCAGGCTGAACAACCCCAACTTTCTCAGCGTGTTGATTTATTAAAACAAACTGAATTCGGAAGTGAGAGCGCAAGCACAGAGCGGATCTCCTTGCACAGCAACTTTGCTCTTTGCACCCAGAGAACGCAATAAAAGCAGCTCATTCAGGAGGAGCCCTGACAGGGTGAGGCACAGACCAAGGCTCCGGATTATCCGCATTTCCAAGGCCTTGGAGCCCCCAGCTCACACCCAGGACCCCCCGAGCCTGCCGGGACGGGGCAGCTGCCCCGTCCCGGCAGGCTCGGGGGGCCCTGGGTGCAGCTGGTGGGAAATCCCGAGTTACAGCTCCACAACACCCAGGGTTATTTACACTGCCTGGGGAGCACCTACTGCTCTCTGCTGCGCTCAAAGCTTTACCAGCCTTTCACAAACCCCGAAGGAGCCGATTGAGAGAAACAGAGAGAGCGATTCCAGAGCACGGAGGTCAGCGAGCAGATGGCCCGCAGCTCCCGGACCCTGCACCGGGAACGGCCCGGCTCCCGATACGACCCCCCAGCTCCCGATGCATCCCCCCCGGCTCCCAATGCATCCCCCCCTCCAGGCTCCCAGTGCATCTCCCCCTCCAGGCTCCCAGTGCATCTCCCCCTCCAGGCTCCCAGTGCATCCCCCCCTCCAGGCTCCCAGTGCATGCCCCCTCCAGGCTCCCAGCGCAACCCCCTCCCCACCGGCTCCCAATGCAACCCCCCAGGCTCCCAATGCAACCCCGCTCCAGGCTCCCAGTGCAACCCCCCCCTCCAGGCTCCCAGTGCAACCCCCCGCTCCAGGCTCCCAGTGCATCTCCCCCTCCAGGCTCCCAGTGCATCCCCCTCTCCAGGCTCCCAGTGCATCCCCCTCTCCAGGCTCCCAGTGCATCTCCTCCTCCAGGCTCCCAGTGCATCCCCCTCTCCAGGCTCCCAGTGCAACCCCCCCCTCCAGGCTCCCAGTGCAACCCCCTCTCCAGGCTCCCAGTGCAACCCCCCGCTCCAGGCTCCCAGTGCAACCCTCTCTCCAGGCTCCCAGTGCAACCCTCTCTCCAGGCTCCCAGTGCAACCCTCCATCCAGGCTCCCAGTCCAACCACCCCCAGGCTCCCCGTGCAAACCCCCTCCCCAGCTCCCGCTGCAACCCCTCCAGGCTCCCAGTGCAACCCCCTCCGGCTCCCGCTGCGCCCCCTCCCCCGGCTGCATCCCTGGGTCCCCCTGCACGCCCTCGGCCGCACCCCCGCTCTCGCCGCACTCCCGGTCTCCGGGCGCCCCGGCTCCCCAGGCCCCGCCCGGTCCCCCGGCCCCGCCCCGGCCGGGATTCACGTCGCGCGGGAGCATCCCCCGCCCCCTCGGGATTCACGTTCCTGAATGCAATTGTCGATCCGCGGTGTTTTCAGGGCAGAACAAACCCAGGAGGCGAACGTGTTGCTCCCCGCCCCCGGGCTGAGCGGGATCCTCTAACGCGAAAAGAGAGGGAGACAAAATATCGCGCTGAAATGACTATAATGGCTGCAAACTGGAGACTAAACATAAGGAAAAATTTGTTCACGAAGAGGGTGGTGAGGACCTGGCACAGGTTGCCCAGGGGAGCTGTGGCTGCCCCATCCCTGGAGGTGTCCGAGGCCAGGTTGGATGGGGCCTTGGGCAGCCTGGCCTGGTGGGAGGTGTCCCTGCTCACGGCAGGGAGGGTGGAAATAGATGATCTTTAAGGTCCTTTTCATACAGCAAATGTCAGCAAATAAAACTCTCTAGACTCGTTTTTGAGTTTTAGAAAGCAAGCAGCCTTTATCAGGCCTGGGCAACATGCAGGAATGACCTCCATCAATCACGGGCAATAAGGCAAAGGCTAGTTACAGGGTGTATTTCCCACATACATGCATATGTATACATTTTCCCAGAAATCTTATTGTATTACTTTCCAAGGTCTAATTTTGATGTTATTCCAGGCTGGAACGGATGTGCTGGCACATCGAGCTCTAAAGATTTGTTAACAGTCTCAAATTTCTGCAGCTTCTGGAGAGGTATCAAATAATTATTAATGTCCAAATTCCCTTTAACAGTGGTATCTCCTGGGACAGATGGCATCGAGGTGCTGAGGGGCATGGTTTAGTGATTGAGAGGACTGGTTGGACTCGATTATCCAGTGGGTCCTTTCCAACCTAGTGATTCTGTGATCTCATAAGACCTTCCATGCAACATCTCATATGGGCTAAGGCCTCCTCGTCGAGGTGGAATTAGAATTCTTAATAACGCTAAAGGCAGTGCTTTTACCCAGGTTTCCTGACATATTTTACTCAACTGTAATTTCAAAATATGAAGTATTCTCTCCATTTTCACACTCGATCGAGGCCTATAAGGCATATGCAAATCCCAGGATATTCCCAGAACACTGCTTACTTGTTTGATTACTTCTGCCACAAAACAAGAATGTCAGTCCTAAGACGTTCCTAAAAGCACCCCAAACTTTGGAATAAATCCTTGAAACAAAATTTTACTACTTCACTTGCTTTATTGGTGGGAGCAGGGAAAGCCTCTGAAAAGGTGTCTACTAAAACTAGAATATATCTGTATCTTTTTTTTGGGGGGGGATAACTCAGTAAAATCTATTTGCCAGTAATTTCTAGGGGACTTTCCTTCCCTAACACTCCAAATATTACTTGGCTCTTGGTATTGAGATAGTTTCTTTGGCATACCACACATTTTCCGTAACTGAACGAACAATTTCTGTCATGGTCCTTCCCGTAACGACTTTCTTCAAATGTTTTAAAAGATTCTCTGTTCTCCAATGTACTTTTGGCCAATTCCTTAAAAGAAAAGGAGGTATTACCACCTACTCAGTGGGTGTGACAAACCACCCACAACTTTGTTCTTTCACCTGCAATGCCTTCATCAGTCTAAGGTCCTTATTATCCTGTCTAGGAACTGGTTTTGGCAATTTAATCTCTTTCTCTGGCACAAAAGCCATGATACCTGTTTCTGCAGCCTCATTAATAGCATTATCAGCCAATTGATTCCCTAGTCCAATATTAGATGTCTCCAATTGATGTGGCCTACAATGTATAATAATAGCCACTTCTGTAGGTTTCTTTCCACATGGCTTCATGGGCATGCACAACTCCAAAGGCATATTTAGAATCTGTCCATATACTGACTCTTGTCTTGACTCAAATCCAAGGCCCTGGGTAGGACCACTAATTTGGCTTTCTGAGCAGAGGTTCTTGATAGTAAAGCACAAGCTTCCACTACGGAGCTTATTGTGGTAATTGCATACTCCAACAATCTTTTTTCTCCTCCTCACACAAAACTGCTTCCATCCATAAATAACTGCCAATCTGGATTCTCAAATGGTTGATCTTTAAGGTCCGGGTGGCTGGAATATGCTTCAGTCATCTGCAAACAATCATACTCAGGAGTCCCTTCCACATGGTCAGTAGAGAGAAACACTGTCAGGTTAACAACTGAAGTGGTCTTAAGGACATCATCTCGCTCTAATAATATCACCTGGTATATTCATGTAGGAGAGAGCCAATGTCCTCTTTTTGTTCCAAGACAGTGGTACCATATGTGGTACATATACTGTCATCTTCTGACCCGTTGTAAATCTGCAAGCTTCCCAGATCAATGTTCCTGTGGCAGCAGCTGCCATCCTTGGTTGACATCCATTTGTTTTGAGACGTAGGCCACTGCACATCTCTGCTCTCCCAGAAATTGCATTAGCACTTCCAGGGCTGTCCCACGCCTTTCATTTTGATAAGTCTGGAAGCCTGACTGCTCTTGTTTTTTTAAAAATACAATTTCAAATATTTACTGCCCTGCTGTTATCAGTCTAATCCAGGTGGTCGGGGTAGATGTGTTCAGTACCTCATACAAAAGTTTTACTAACAGGCCATAATTTGAAATCCAGAGCTGACACCATCTCGCCATCCCAAGAAGAGTTCTTAACTTACAAACTGTCTGGGGTAGTTGGAAAATAGTTTCTTTTCTTTCTGTTCCCAGTAGTCACTGTCCTTGTTCTATGTCAAATCCAAGTCACAGTTTTTCAAGCCTTCTCTCTGGAAACCCTGTATCCACTCCATCCAAAAATCTTAAAAGATTTGTAGTCTTCTCTAGCATTTGCAGCAATAAGGATATCATCCACATACTGTAATATTGTTCCCCCATCATTTCCTTCTCCCCTATTTCTAATTCTTTGGCTAATCTGGTTCTTTGGCTAAATCGAAATATTCCACATATTGTATCTCCTTCCAGCCCAAACCATTCTGTGATTCCATAACCACTCCTTCCTTTTTGCAGAGGAACAAGGGTCTCATCCTAAGCAGCCCCAGGTGCTGCTCCTGCCCCCGCAGCAGCACCTGGGATGCGGGAGCGGGATGCCCTGCTGCTTCCTGGCTCTCCTGGAAGCAGGAGCAGCTGAATCCAGCTTTGGAACAACCTACTTTTCGCTAAGCAGTGACTTTGTTATACAGCACTGACTGAATATAGGTTGTTTCAGCTCTCTTTCCTCAGTTTCTACCTCATTTTCCACTTCATGGTAGGACCTGAGGGAATGGCAGGAAAATGTGCCGGGGATGGGGGAAGCACTGGAACAGCTCCTCAGGGAAGCAGTTGTGGCACCAAGCCTAGCAAGAAGCATTTGGACAAAGCCCTCAGACACACAGTGTGAATGTCGGGGCTGTCCTGTGCAGAGACAGGAGTTGGACTCAATGATCCTTGTGGATCCCTTCCAACTCAGGACATTCATTCTGTGATAAGCCATGGAGCAGGTACCATCAGGAGCATGCATACAAATCTGCACTTATTGGGGACGTACTGGAAACCAAACCATTACAGATGTGACTTTTAGAAAGCTATTGGCCATTAACTTTTCCCATGTTTGTTTCAAGAACATATGACCATAACAGACATGCTATTACTGAAATAGCTTCTAATTTATGTATTATAAATTACCTGCCCTTGGGTCCATTCTGCGTATTTATTAAACTAAAAGTAAGTCAAGTTCTGTCCATCTTCATGTGGTCTTTAGTATCAGTGCATTGCACTGCAATTGAGGCCACTCATCACAAGGCTACTGTAATATTTTGCATTTCTTGAGTATTATTGCACCATTAGTCCCCTGCTGTCACCATAGACAACTGGTAAAGCTTCTGCATTGACTTTTTAATGTGTCTGAAAATGAAAAGGGACCTTTCGGTAGCACTGACCTGATTTATGTTCCAGGTGCACCATCTTATGTACAGAATGGTCTCACAAGAATAAAAAGTTTCGAAAGCTGTATTTAGCCAGTGCTTTCAGGTGTTAGCATCAAGATGCTGTCAGCTCTGTCATTGTAAAATGATGCTCTTTGACCAAATCTTATGACTGGGGCCAACTATATTGTTTTTATGGTTACTTCTATTTATTCCACTTTGGTTCCTGCAAAAGCCACCAGCAGAGGGCTGCCGGCTGCCTTCTTTTAAAATAATGGGAGCAAATAAGGTGCATTAATGAAACATTAAGCAAGGGAAAGTTTAGGTAACCTGAGAAAATTGCGGAATAGGCAGTACAGAAAAATACATTGAAGGTAGTCAGCTGGATTAAAATTGTTTTATGCCAGTTTTTGCACGTATTACAATTATTTTTCTTTGCAATAACTCTAAGAAATATTTATACATGGTTGGCCAAGTTCAAACTTAATGTGAATAGCTGTAACACTACAGAAAGGAGGCCTGATAACAGAGGGGTTTAAGTTTCACTTATAATACAGTTTAAAAGGAAATTAAGACTTTACATTCCACTTATAGTACATTCCTATTTACAAGACAGGGTTGGCATGAGAAGTATAATAGTCATTTTACAAATTCAGATGATAAATATTTACAAACATTTATGGTATCTCCACTTTTGAGTGGCCAAAGCCAGCTGGGAGTCCTTCCTCTGCCAACGATAAACCTGATTTATTAAAATGGTTCCGTCTTCGATATTCCCCACAAGGAGATACATCATGGGACGATGAGTTGGAGTCAACCTCTCTGTACAGTTTTCATTGATAAGCAGCCACTGCTGTATCATAGTCTGAGTTTCATAAAGCAAGAGTGAACCCTGAATAATGAATTCCACTTGGCATTCAGTGTTATACTCTTGGTGACCAAATCCTGTTCTCTTTTTGGACAGCTTTACTTTCGCTGCTGAGGGGAAAAAAAAAAACCACATAAGTCACTCCATTTACTAAAACGCAGAAAGAAAGAAACACTGCCAATGAAATCAGGATTATTCCTTAAAAATACCATCATAACTCATGATAATAGAGCATGGCAAGGCCTCCTCTAGCAGCAGTATGCTTTTTAAAATATAGGCAAATAGAAAAACATGTTTTCCTAAAAGTGAGTAGTGTATTTTTACAATCACTGTGTATGTTGGATTTTGTGGATAATTAGACATTTTAAGCTGTTGGTGTTGTTCCTGTATCATGAGGCTGCCCAGCTGGCCCAAGCAATTCTCCTGAAACTCACATTGTCCATGTGATGAACCCCTCAGCAAAGATAGCTAGCAGTGCTTCTTTCAGATATTCCCTTTTCATTACAGGCATGTACCAATTCCACTTGACCCTGTCAACAATTTTTAGCACTCTTCTCTATATCAGTTGCTCTAAAGTCATCCAAAGTTGCTGAGAGCCTTTGCACTGGTGGCAAAGGGCTCTGGAAGAATTTTCTAGGGCAAACTCAAAAGTATTGCATGTCACTCCAATGAGACAACACAAGGTAAAAAAATTCTTTTACTGATACAATTTTCTGAGTCTCCTTTTCAGTAAGCTGCGTATCATGAAAAACTCATGCAAATGAATAACAAGGACACTGGCAAAAATCCCCAAAGCTTTTATTTGAGTTTAACCACTACTAAAAGACAAACCTGTTTATTTGGCTGCTTTTGCCAGAAATACTTTAAAAAGCATGTTGTACTACAATGTGGCCAGCTAGGCAAGGAAAGAAGAGTTATTTAATTGAAAAATAGATAATTAATAAATCTTTCATGTAAAATAAATCCTCCCTGTATTTTGCTGAGAAAGAACACATTCTGATAAACAAGCTAAAATTAAGTTGGCAGCCAAACTTTTAGGATTAAGACTTTAAATTCCCAGCAGAAACTGACAGTTACTTTAATCCCATTTTCAAAGCATTTTAGGAGGAGAGCCATTAGTCTTTTTATTAGCAGACATATTAGCAAAGACTTACCAAAGTTATTGTCACAGAAAACTTCAAGAACTCTTCTGTATGTAAAGAATTCCTCCACTGCTGGGCAGGCCTGGCAGGCAGGCTTTGGTAGGACTGGTAAAGAATGACAAAGTTTCATAGTTACCTTTTAGAATCTTTTGTATTAATTTTCTGCTGTCAAGGCTGAGAGGTCACTATTTAACCACAGAGATGACAGAGGAAATACACAATTGGTCAGTGAGATTGTAAAGGTCTACACACTTCTCTGAAAACACGTCTAGGTGTAAAAATAAGTTTTATCTTCCATGCCCATTCAGTCCTTGTTCAGACTGACAAGCGCAATTACCAGCATCAAATACAGCATCAAATACAGTGCTTACTATGGCTAAGGTGGGGGAGGAAAGGGTTAGGTGGATGATAGTATCAGTGATCCTGCATTCGGCTGCCCTGGGATTGTGAATATGAATTGTGGTGTGCCCTTACCTGTGATAAAGGCCATTGATACGTGTATTAGGACACCTCAAAATAAATCAAATAAATCGCAGACGATCTATGCTTTATTTTATTGAAGCAATGCTGATTTACACCATCTGAGGTCTGCTGCAGCTTACACTGCAAGTACTAGCACTTTCCCCTGCCACCTAGACAAATGGGGTGAAGAAGTGGATAGACTCTGCTTTCAAAATCACACACTGACTGGGAACAGTGCTGCTTGTATCTCCTTGATTCCCAGAACACAGTCACTCTCCCCTCTGCCATCCACTAGCTACCTTTTTGCAAGTATTTATATTCCTTTGTAAGCGATGCCAGGCACATGTCCTCGTCCCCAGGGAACCGATCGCAGTCCAGACTGTCAGGCCAGGCATGTCCATGGCAGGCAAGCACCGGGGCACAGCTGTTGCGGACGGCAACACACATACTCCTACAAGGATGGATAAACCTGTCGCCGGAGAAAACATCAGGCTGAATCAGTTGAACTCAGTCAGTGATAACAGAAACTATTGTAACAGTGATTCCTCTGCAATATGTGTTGTCTTAAATGATATTTAACATATTTAACCTCTTCAGCGATAACACAGTTCTAAAAGTAGCAGTTGTGCAAACTATGCACGTGGTCTGTATATGGGCTGGACTGTGCTTACAGGATTAAGTCACTACTTTTTAAATGCTGTATTACAACATGAGAAAAGCTACAGCAGGAGCCTGGTTCTATTTGTAACAGGTGCTTCAACTCTAAATTAAGAAGAATAACATTTCAGCTATAACGAAATAGAACATGATATTCTTTGACAACAGCGTTCATTTCCCCAAAGCAAACTTCCCCAAAGTTGAAGTGAAACAGGTTTTCATTGCTTTCCTTTCCAATGAGTATAAAAAGTTAGTAGAATTATTGCAGATAAAGCAGAGATCGTCTTTAGATTATGATAAGTATGCATTTCATTTTGTCCCTGTTCTGGCAAACAAAGGCTGGAGCTTTGTATTGTCCTGTGGTACTTACGTATCCAAACAGATGGGTGCAAACAGGGAGCACAGGAATGTCCTCACGTGAGGGTGGCAGTCTGTGTGCGCAAGGTGCTGCCAGGTGGTGGATTTTAGGATAACCTCTGCCATGCTTGTGTGTCCCATCAGGTTGGGAAGCCTCATTTCGGAGTACCCAATCTTGTGGCACATATGCATCTCCTTGGGTATCACTACACATTTCGTGGATAATCCAATGTCAAAGCCTGTTGCCACTCTTAAGAAACCACTCAAAGCGAAAACAAGTATTTCTGCAGCCAAGACCATCTTCCAGTGACTCCTGGGCTGCTGAACAGGGAGCTGTCAAACCCTCCAAGCACAGGGGCGCACTGAAAACCTCGTGGATTATATACCCCAAGAGCTTAATGAACCATTGCTTATCAACTGCTTATCAAATCACTCAAGACAAGACCAGGTCTTATTGCCTATTCAAGGGGCTGCTGTGATAACCAAGGAGGTGGAGACAAATATATAAGTATGTTCCCTAAAGACACTGATTTGGTATAGCCTTTCACGTGTCATACAGTGTCAGTTGCTGCAGAATGCTGTGTGGCATATTGCATTTTGGCACCTAGAAGGTTTGCTATGTGCTTTCTAAAACAAATTAAGAGATCCCCTAGAAAAAACAGTTGGGCAGACAAGCTGTCTCCTGGGGCTGCTGTGTCTCCTTTGTTTTCAGACACTGCTGACAGGGCAGAAAAAACAGCCCAGATTGACTTATCAAGTGAAAATGTTTTGCTTGTGCTAATTGCTCATGTCTCTTTCACTGTTTTACAATGTAGAAGAAGTACTTTCTTTATTCGGTCAAGTGCTATAAAAGAGACAGCCTCCTGCTATTAACCAGGTATTTTGTCTGGCAATTTGGATCCCTGTCCTGTGACATGCGAAAGGTCCCAACTGTTCTATTAATATATATTAATATTCTGTTAATAGTCTATTCAAATAGAATAGAATTATTTTTACAGCATTGTTTTATTGATCGGAGCATGTAGCTTGCCTATTAGACGGCTACATAACTCACATCTTTCATTAATTTAAGTTCAGAGGTGGATTCAAAATTGTAGGACTATTGTGGCTATCAATATTTATTCAGAGTGAAAAAGCAGCTAGACATACGCAGAAACATTTTTGTTATTTCAAATGAATCTGGCTACACTTAAATTTGCTCAAATAATGCAGCATTTCACCTATTTATCAATAAGTTATAATTACATGAAACCATATGAAAGCAGATTATGCCAGAGGTGCACATTTTCTGTTTGTAGCACAAAATACAGTATTAAATTTCTTAAGTTAAAATTTAACAAAATTACTGACTGTGTACCTCATTACTGATCTTAGTACAGTACTGATAAACAGCTCTTCACTGTAGAGAAAACTGGGGAATCAGTTAAGTTGACAGAGGGTCTGAGTGATGTGTAGCTTATCTATTATGAATAGAAAAGTCTTATTATTACTTAAAAGAGTTGAAGATCTAAACAAAGCATTTTGTGGAAATTTATAATTTGATGAAAACATTTTTTCTAGTTGGTTATAGGGGTTAATTTTATTTCCATTTCTTATTATATGATTAATTAGCAGAAATGTTTAGTTATTATTAATACATAGGTGGATCTACTGTAAAACATCTGGCTTGAGTATTAGGCTAAAATGACTGTGTTCATAACAGCTTTTCAGCTAGTTTTACTGACAACGGAAATAACATTTTTCGGAAACAACAGCTTTTTGTGCTTCTACCTAGACTTAGCACATTGAAACAATGTGCTACCTATTATTTACATGTTTATACCTAAATGTTAGATTATTAATCTTAGCATCTTTGAAATCAATAACAAATTGCCACTCATTCCTCTTTCGTTGTCTTCTTTACTCTAAACTACTGGGAAAATTACAGTATCTGTTTAAGTAAGTTGGACTAAGTCACAGCATGAAAGGTTCCAGGAACTAAACACATATTTTAAAAAATTGTCAGCTTTTCTTTGCATGCTTTGTTACTAGCTCTGTGTTTTCTCCAATAAATGTGGTTTCTCTGTATCTGTTATCTCACTTCAAGACAGAGGAACCAAATACCTAACCTGGCTGACTTTGGCCTGATGAAGCACTTCATGATAACCCCTTGCTAGGTGCTCCATGTATTCCATAAGAAAATGAAGAGAGTTACTAAAACTCAATAAAAGTCCCAGCCTTGCTAAATCTTTGCAGGTACCGGGGCCATGTGTTCACATAGCTGCTGTTGGTACTGTTTTGAAGTGGAATGACAGCGTGATGCTACTCAGCACAGGGAAAAGGGCAGACCCACAGATGAAGCCAAAAGCGCAGCCTCTTTGAACAGCTCCCCAGTATCATCTGGCTCTCACGCGTGCTCAGAGTGAAGCTGTAAGCCTGTGTGCTTATGCTGTGTAGAGCTCAGCACGTGCAGACTCAAGAGATCTTGCAGATACCCTGATGTCTCTCACCTGAGCATCATTTTGGCATTCAGCAAGTGGAGTGAAACTGAAGTGGAGTGAAACTGAAGTGGAGTGAAACTGAAGTCCATGTATGAGCGTTTCCCCTTATTCAGCAGGCTTCTGCAGCCGTGCATGCTGCTGGTGTCTTTACCAAGTCACTTCATAATTTTATGAAATTAATCAAATTCCTCTCTAGGCCCAGTAGTATTCTTCTGTAGTACTTTCCTCATTTGGTTGTTATCCAAAAGCAGGCGGCAAGATCTCTGGTGAAGGAAGGCCGTCCATTGCATATGGGGCATGTTATTATGCACACATTTCTGAGTGATGTAAAAAATACATTAAGAGAAAGTATTTGGTCTCAATTATTTGATATTTTTCTCTGTCACTTGCAACCTAGAGGAAAACTTGATTGATCCTAAAACCTGAGTTAACTCTGTTACTCCAGATACTGTGAGATTTCTGAGCCATGAGCTGTGCCAGCGCTGCTCTGCAAGTACAGTCCAGTGGTGCTGCCATAGGGGCTGACTCTGCCCATTCCTGCCCCAGAGCACCCCACAAATCGCCCTGTTCTTGGCCGGTGCAGGGCTGAGCTCTGGTTGTGCCTGAGAACAGGCTGCTGTGCTGTGGTACAGCGGATCTGATTCTGAGAGCCTCTTCTGAGTGACCATTGATGGATAGAACAGAGAAGAGCATAATGAGAGTGCATGAGACAAAGATGACCTAATAAGAGCTAATACCTCTCCTGACAAACCTAGTCTCCACACAAACTGTCTTGAAATAAATAACTGTCTGTCTCTGTTTCCTACTGGGCCTTCCCAGGGTGTAGGTAATTTATGAGCCACCACAGAGCTGTACCTTAAACGTTCTTTTAGCTTCAGATATATCTCAAAGGAGGCCAGCTGTCTTTTGATGCTCTGCTTTGTGAGTTGACTTTCACTGGATCATCATTTTCTAATGCTAAAGAAAATAACTTTTCTCCATGTGAGTTCAGTGTCATCTTTGGAGGCTGAGGGTCTAACCACACAGGAAGGTTATGGCCTCAGTGGGCTGAGGAAGGGGCTGCACTCTATCGCTTGGCCACATCTGGCATGGTGCTTTAGCGGGTAGCCCAGGGGATTCGCAGGCGTGGGGGAAACTCCATGGGCTTGTCATCAGAAGAATGGCAAGCCATCTGCTTTGCTTCTGTTTCTTCTTGTTTTCTTCACTGTTTTGAGTGAAGCAGCCATCCACCCAGGGACCAGCAAGACTTCATGTATTTGTCAGGAATTATGAAATTCATTTGAGAGCTGAAGGATCATCAGTGACTCCAAGAACAAAATGTGCACAGATGCCTTTTCTTGATACCTATGACTGTATTGGGTTTAAGCTGGATATCAAGCCAGAATATTATCCATAATTCAGTCATTTCTGCTAGCCATCTTTTGTCAGGAGAAACCATTATTTATGGGAGCTCCTGATTCCTAGCTCTTCTGAGACTGGGTTCAAGATGTTAGCTAGGTCAAATTCCTTACCCTGTGCCATTTTTAGTGTCATCATTTACTAAGGAATTTGCCAATTTAACACTTCTTTTCGCTATGGTCACCAGCTGCTTTTCAAGGAAATGACTTTGGCTGTGCTTCTGTTTAGGCTTAATTATTTTGATATTCTTTAGGAACAGATGCTACCTTGAAACTTGATTTGACAGCAAGTCATTATCATTTATCCTTTTTAGCAGGAGTCTCGCAGAGCACTTATTAAAAATGAACATGTAAAATGGATTGTCATTGCTTGGAGAGTGCTTCAGGTCAGTCAAACGTTGTCTCCTTGGCAGAAGTGTGAGCTGCAGCATCCGTGTTGCTGTGCCATAGACTCTATTTTTCTGCAAATGCTCAGCTCCTCTTTGACACTGCATGGAAAAAAACATCAGATAAATATACACACAGCTTGGTTTTGGGAACAGAGTAAACAGTGATTTACTGTTGCCACATCAGCTAAACATTTGAATTACACGAAAGCTGGTGGGGCCTCAGTATTTCTAATCATAGTGATATTTGCTTGTAGAGGGTGCTTGAATAAAGACTGTCTAAAATGAAAAAAATATTGGTTTAGCAAACCATCAAGAGAATTGCAGTGTCTGCACACATTTTGAGTGGGCAGCATAAATACAAAACCTGAGGGTTTAGAGAAACTTCCATCTCTAAGTCTAGAGTCCAGCTAATGCTCCTTGAAACTTCTGAAGAAAGCTGCCATGGTTGTACTCTTAGCCGCAGGCTGTATTTATTGTTTCTGGATATGAGCGATGGTCACCTGCTGATGGACCCTGATAACAGGAACAGGGACTGGAGGCTCCCTCTCTGCCCACCTCTCTGTCGTCTCCTTTGACTGTTACCAGGGAGACAGACAGAGATTAACCAGGAGCCACCCGTCAGACCCCAGTAAGAAATGGGATTGAATTTTTCTTCAAAGAAAGTAGGAGTTTGAGAACAAACTAGCAGATGTAGGGATTTGGGGTTTTAATCTAAATATTTGTTGCAATATTTGGCTGGAGTCATTTTTATCTGAAGTCTAATTGCAGAGATGCAAGGCTCTCAGACAAGGATCAAAGCTGCTAACTGTGCACCCTGAGTGGCAAAAGTAGGCTGGGGTGAGGTGGTCATCACTCTGATGACAGCTTTGCTGGACCAACATCCTTGCTGTGCAAGGCAGGATTAATTTCCTACTGTTTCCTTTGCTTTATTAAAAAAACAATTAGCCACAAATGGTATCTGCAAAACAATGGAGGAATAATAATAAATGGTTTTGAAGAAGCCTCATTAATTTATTCATCAAAATGGCTTTAGCATTGCTTTAATTTTTAAAGAACAGAAATACTCTATTTCTTTATAAATGTGTAATGCAAATAGTTAAAGGCTCACTGCCCTGGCATGCTGAGCTCTGTCCTTATTACTGCTAATATATTAACCAAGAGGAAAGTTTGTTTCAATAGGGAAAGAGAAAGTTGATGCTTTGGGTGACCACAACAGTTTCTGACTCTGCCACAAGCTTCCCGTTGAAGCTTTAACTCTGCTGCATTGTACTTCTCCACACAGACTTTCCTGGTTAACACTACAGGAGCGATGCTGGAAGTTAAATGTGTTCCAATATGAAGTGTTGAGTGGGGAGAAAGCATGTAAATACCTACATAGATTCTCTAACAGCATCACCTAAAAGGGCAAGGGTGCTGAATACTATGCCAAACCAGGGTAAGCAGGATTTCCTAAGCAGGACGGGTACATTGAGGCAGAAAAAGGCAGAGGAAGGTGAGATGACTTGCTAACTGGCTAGCAGCTAATGCAGGCGTTCAACTCTGACCTGTGCCATCTCAATATCCATTGACCCATTCAGCTTTCAGGTTTCCTGCCCAGCAATATTTTTGTCACTGCAGAGCAGGACAAGCCACGTAAAGTGATTTCAGGGGAAGAACTCAAATCCCATACAAGCGTCATGCTGACAGGCTGCATTCAGGCCACATCCCATGTGCTGCACAGTGCTACCTTACAGTGAACGTGGTATTGGTTAAATGCGGTGTGAAGACATTTGCTTTCAAGGTGGCTGAGAAGAGAGAAGCACTGGCACAGTTATTGATGAGAAAGTAGAATATTGCTCTTGGATCATAAAGCAGTGCAGCAGACTCAGTAGTGCTTTGTGGTTTTGCTCCAGGGGTAAGCAAATTCCAAATGATGGCTTTCAGGTGGGAGAAAAATACAGTCTGTCTGAACTTAGGATTTTACACAATAGATCCTGTACCAGTGGAGCACTCTCCACTCAAAGGCAGTAGTAACAGCCACTCTTCTCTGTTTCCCTCCAGGTCAAAAATTAAAACTTTTTGGGTTTTTTTTTGTTTTGCTTTATTTTTATTCTTTTTATTGATACTGGTTTGCTGTTTTGGCTAATATTGCCTGGGTTTTTTTGTTGTAGGTTTTGGGGGTTTTTTTAGTCAATTTTACTGGATTTCAATTTAGTTTTGCTCTGATTTAATTTTGTGGAAGAAGGATCATTCGACAAATGGAGTTTCACATCTTTCAGGCCCAATTCCCACTCTGCTGAAAAGCTCCGGTTTCTTTTAGACTTTCACAGGTTTTGCAGTCCTTTATCACCTGGGGTGGTTCTGGTTTTCCCTCTGTAAAATTTCTGTTGTAGATGAGTCCTCTCTTATGCATTGTCACAAGCAACTGCAAATGAAATAAGTTCTGAGTTTAAGTGGAAAGTGCAGGAATGGTTTCCAAACCTCTGTGAACAAAAGGGAGCACAAGTCTTCTCAAGACTGTTTCATGGAAAGGCAAGAGAACAGCTGTTTGGGCTGCAAGTAAACAGCAAGTACATACCAACTATTTGTAGTCCATTGAGAAAGTAAACAGGGTCGCCTTGTCTATTCCTCGCAATTCTTTCTTTGTCTGTGGCCCAAAGCCAGCTACTGATCATCAAGATAAGACGGAAACACATTAAGTCTTGAAAATTATGTCTGGCTTCTGGCTGTCACTGGAGATAGCTCTATCAGTTAAGCAAGTAAAATTGTGGGTGAGTGGTCCGCTGACTCCAGAGTGCCTGGAGCCCATCCCTTTTAAGTCACTTGGTGGTATTTTGCATCTAACTTCTATGTATCCTGGCTGGCAGCAGGGAGAAAAACCTCTCAGCATCTGACCTTATAACAGTATCTGGCAGGCCAAGCTCACTTTGCTTTAATGCCACGGGAGTCCATGGACCTGAAGCATCTGTTTAAAAGTGGAACTTCAGCCTAAAAGTTTTGCTGAATAAACAAAAGTAAATAATGTCTATAAGTTTTCATAAATAAATAAATGTGCTTCAAATACTGAATTAGATATCATGGGCAAATCTTCTCTAAGGAAAATTCCCTCTGGCATTAGCGTGATTTTTGTTCTTGAATAATGATGGTAAAATGTAATCTCTTCCCAGGCATTAAAAATGTATTTAAATCTAAATAATCAAGTGGTTTTGGTGAATGGAGATTAAAATAAAGATATACTGAGAAATAATCAGAGCTACAGCTGGACATGAATTTCAGATTCTGGTCATGGGAATCCCAGCAGCTTTTTTTGGTTATAAATTTCTCTTCAGGCTCTGACTCATATTGGTTTTAAGGGTGTAAATTTACATTTAAAATATATATTTTCTGTATAGGTCCTAGCCTTTATTTTTATGTTTCTATGTCAGTGTATTTATTGAAAGAGATTCTTTTCTAAAAGCATTTGAAAACTTTTTCATTCAAGCCCAAATGTGAATACTGAATGTTGAATGGCTTAATTTAAACAAACAGCCATATCCTGAACTCAAGTGTATGTATAAAGTCAATATTCAAAAACTGGGTTTGATTTTATAGAAAAGAGAAAATGTTGGGTTTTTTTGTTTTTATTTGTGGCAATTGCAAACTACTTAAGAGAATAACTGCTTCACAAATGAGCGTGCCCATTCTTAGGTGTACGGTATATAATATTTACCTGACTGCTATGCACATAGTTTTTTCTGTTAGTTAAGCTCTGTGGCCAAAGGGTAAGGATGCTCGTTGGAGGTTATGAACATATTCTATTTACTTTCACTCTCCCCATTCTACATATTCCCTTACAGACACATTCTGGAAAAGGAGGACCACAAAAGAGAGCCTTTTGGAGCCTTTCATGCACCCTCTTGCTCTGTCAAAAGTCAAATTTGTTATCACAGCTCTCACTAATCTGTTTTTCTGTTGTATTTCTCATGTAATTCTCAGGGAACTCGGAACATTTTTCAGATTTTGATGAACCAGGCCACCGGCCTTTTGTGTAGCCCATTTCAATTACAAATGCGCAGCCAAATTTCACCTCTGTGTGAAAAGTGAAGGCAGCGAGAAAGCGCAGGAGCACGACATTGCAGCAATGACTGGCAGGACTGTGCTGGGCATTAGCAGGATCACCACACGTAGCTCTAGACATCAGATGTGGTAATGGCCAAACAGGCACCACTTCTATTTGAATCAAATCTTTATAATTTTCTCTATCTTGTCATACAGGGATGGTGCCCCTGTAAATAGTTTGTGAGTAGTCTTGTCCATCTGAGAAGACACCTAGTAGAACGGTTTTATAGAAATAAGTAGATTTAGGATCTTGTACAGTGGCTAAAGCTTTTTACATGCACTGTAAGGGGGTTATATAGTGCCTTGCATAATGTGATGCTGGACCCTCAAAATCTGCAAAACCCAAGCAATTGTTCCTATAGAGAGTATTCATATTGCCATGGCAATTCCTACAGCAGCCTGAGAGTCAAATCAGGCTCCATCCTCACTGCTCTGCTTTCTGGGACAGCCCCATCAGTATTCATGACAAGTTTTAAATCCTTCGAAAAGGGAAGAATTAAATTAAAAAAAAAATCAGTCTTCAAACAGAAAGCATAGATGCAATTATTTTGAAAGAAATAGGAAAGGAAATAATTTTCTCTTTCTTTAGGCTTTCAGTCGCTCAGATGGCAGGTTCCCTTTTGCCATGGCTTGTGTCGCACACATTGCCTCTATTGAGATCAAAGACATTTGGTGTCTATTACCCTATCTCAAGAGACTCTCACTGATAAAGAAGTCTCCACCCTAATGATTAAACCCTGTTTGGGTTTAAGTACCTGGGCAGAGCCCTTCAGCCTGCAGACCAGGATTAGAGGATCCCTGACTTCAGCACCCATTTGCTAATCTGGATGCAGACCGTAGAGTTACTGTGAAATGTTATATCATTTGGCTTTCACTGCCCTTTGCCCTCATCCCAGGGCAATCTTTTTTCCCAGTGGTGCTGCTGGAAAATGAAATTAAGATGAATTCATTCCAAATTGCTTGGAAAAGCAAGAGCTGAGCAAATGAAGAAGTAATATACAGCAATCATTAAGAAATGATTTCAGTACCAAAATGATCTTTGAAACTGTGGTTTAATTCTAAGTAGTTCATGAAGCTCAGGCAGGGAAACCATAGAAATAATTAAATTTAAGGTTAATTAGGAAAAGCTGATTTTTTGCGTCTTAGGAACAATTTTCATTCTCTAAATAGCATTAGGGGTTTCATGCTGGTTGCAGTGACCAAAGATTGATAACTGTGTCTGCAGGAGGCTCTTTTCATTATGGAAACCATAGAGGAGCAAATAGTTTAGAGGGGAAGGTATTTTGAAATTGACTTAGCGGCATTCAGTGACAAAAGATTTGTGACTGTAGCTCTACTTACAGACCTTAAAAGGAGCATGTTTGCCTGACGGCTTCCTTAGATTTTTTGCCCAGTCTGTCTGATAATAGCTATCATCACTCCCCACAAACCTTGTGTTTTCATATCTATATCTCTACTATGGCAGTACTACTTTAAATTTACTAGGGCAGGAAATTTTTTTTGTTGTTGTTTGGTAAAAGAGAAAACTATTTTTATAAAATACATCCAGAAAGTATATAACCTGAGCACTTGTTTGTGTAGGTAAATGCTCTGTATTATTTCCTTTTCCTTCTTCTTCTTCTTCTTCTTTTTTTTTTTTTTAACAATTGAATGAGATTTTGCCATCCTTTTTTTATGCTTAGTAGTATTTTTCTCGACATTCTATGAAAATGGAACAGAAGTACTGGAGCTATTGACAGGCTGATCCTGTACCACAGAAAGCAATGACAGTTTCCATAACCCATGATTATATCCTGAAAGCCAGTGAAGTTCTCAAGGCATACCTTGATACAAAGATTGACAAAGGTGTCCAAAGTAAAAAGACCACTTGTTCCACTATTTTTGATGAATTATCTTTCAAGAGTTTACATAAAAATGTTTGTTTTCAGAACATGATATTAAAAAAGGACTCAATATGGAAGGTACTTTGCCCAGCAATATGGTCGACTGAGTAAAACATCCTCATCTTAATAACTTGGCTCCAGCAAGGGATGCTGCAGGTGCATATGCCAAGCTTTAAGGAACAAAGAGCTTATCTTCCTGTGCTTATAGGAGTCCTTACACAGCCATTCCCTCCCTGCACTCCAGCCGGAGAAGCCACCTTGGGTCTGTGCCCACACACACAGGAACATTCACTTAGCTATTCTTTTTTTGAGGATTAGTGGGATTTGATTTACTTAGTAAGAACACTACATGAGTAGATAAGGCTAACACAGAAAAATGAAGGCAACTACTACTTCAAATCCTGCCTACTTCCAAGTTTCCATTTTTCTCATTTCCAAAAAGAATGGACCGTTTCTTGTTCAGGCTCTTCGTAACCAGTCTTACTGACATGCTCATGTTTTTTAAGACCTAACATTCTTGGACAAGAATAAAGAGATTTAGTCTTCTATAAACTTCATAACTGATCAGAAAGGATGTTTGAAACAGCTGATGATGCCACATCACCATACTAGAGAAGAGTTTATTAAACCTGAGGGAGTGCTTGGGCACTCTCTGGTATGAATTTGGCACATCAAGGCAAACCAGTCTTTGGGGCACAACAATGCTCTCTTCGCACAGCTTGCCTCTTCAGCCTTTCCTGAACATTTTCTCACAGGAGGTCATGCTTACTCGACTGCTAAGGCCTGAGGTAACAGTGCAAATTAATTTTCCCTTTACATAAATAATTTATATCTCAAAGCACTGTAATGGTTCCAAACACTAAATACAGAAAGCAATTAAACACCTAGTAGACATGGAGAAAGTTCATAACTTTAATCGTATCAAATCCAGGTGAATAAACCCACTAATCCAGCCATAAAGCACAAAAGGCTATAAAATCCATTGAGAAACCTATGGAAAAGTAGTGATGTTTTGTTTTAGAGATTTGGAATGGGAATACTGAGTAGCTATAGTAATTATAGTTATAGTGAGCTGTTCCTGAAACCCACTCATTTTGGACTCTCCTGATAGTAACTTGTTTACATACAGTCACAGTTTCACACCTGTTCTGGTAATTCAGCAACCCTAAGGTAAAGCATTACCAGAGTATTTAGAAGCCATGAGGGGAGTCATGTTTAAAGCTTGTGATGTGACATGGGACTGGGAATTTATTTATGTCCTGGGTAATTTAGTTCTCCCATTCTGCCAGCAGGCAGGACTCAGTCTCAGCATTCACACTATTCTCCCTTCTGTGGTTTTCGAACCTCAGCTGGAAGTAGCTACCCTGGCCATGGTTCGGACCCACACAGTCCAGGAGCCTCTCCCTATGGTCACCACAGGGAAGGGACTGCCCTTGGCTGCACTGGCTCTGAGCTGGCCCCCAGCCCTGCAGCCAGACCTCTGTGAGCCCATGGAGATGCTCTTATGACCCTTACAGCAGAGCTCACCATCACGCAGTTTACTGCTTCACAAAGGTTGCATTTTGATTAATTTATGGCTAGAGGGCAGTGGCACAAAGAGATTACAGTCATATGTACCCATCGGTTTGGTGTGAGCACAACTTTCCAGGCTCTCAGGCCATGTCTCTGCTAGTGTATTAACCATACCTGGGGCAGCTTGCTGGATCTAAGAAATCCAGCTGGCGAGATGTTGCCCAGCCTCATGCTACAAAAGCCTCTTACCCTCCAAAGCCAGCTGACTGCCCCCCGCTGCCAATTATGACTGGCACCCAGCCACTGCCTGCTCCTCAGACCACAGCTGCCCCGGCCCAAAACTGTGTTAGCGATTTAATAGAGCAGGCAGCTGGAAGTACTCCCAGCCCTGGTGAGTTTGTTAGTGCAGAGCCCAGGTGTCCAACACGCAGCTCCCTCTGGGCTTGTATGTGCAAGCATGAAGCACTCCCTGCTGTAAGCAGGCACCCAGCTCTCCTCCCAACCTGCCAAAACAGGAGGAACTGTCAAAGCCAGCTTTGGCAGATGTGGGGAGAGGGACCTGTGGCTTCTACATGGAATCATTTTGGATACCACAACCATGAGACAGTCCTTTCATGTCCTTCACGCCACCTTGTTTTAGCGATCACATAGTTGCCACCTTCTGCAAAAGCTGGAGAGCAGGGGCTAGAACGTCTTCTGGTAAAACATACTAACACATTGCTAGAGAAGCCTTAGTCATTGCCCTCAGAGCAGGTGGTACCACATGAAGAAAATTGTCATAAAGCCATGTGATAAAACTCATAGACAAAGAACTCACCTAGGTAAACTGTGTTGATGGTAGCAATGATATGGTCAGATCGAGACTGTCAGGGCTATGATGAACCCCTAAAACGAATATCCCTGTAGCTATATTTTTGCCTGGAAATCCAGAATTAATAACCCCAGCTAACATGCTCACCGGAGATAGCTCACATTTAAGGTAATAATTTAAATGCAATCAGTTACTTGCCTGATTTGATCATCTTGTTCCGGCAAGATGGAAAACTATACCTGTTTCTAGATGAATATATATTTCTGGAGGATGCTTTCTAGGGAGTTCGCCACATTGTTGTGCTCCACTCACCACTTGTTCTTACAAAGGTGCCCTTCTTCAGGACTAGCAGACATTTTGTGTGCACCAGTCATATTTCCTCTTTATTCCAAGTTTAAACTATGTTCATTTTCTGCATTAAATAAAATGGCTTGGGATTAGGAGTTCAAATTCTAAGAAAAAGTACTTGGTTATTCCAGCCATGGCTCAGGTTCTTCCCGAGTAGCAATTTTGATTCCTTACAATTGACCTTTATTTTATTATATTATTATATATATTATTATTATAATTATTATTATTTTATATTATTATATTATTTTATAACATATCCTAGATCTTGAGAGGGTTTGTCTTAGAGAAAGCTTTGATAGTTAATGTTTTTCTCATTACACTTCTCAGCCATATTTTCTCTCCTTACAGTTGCACAATACTGTTTTTATAAAAAAACCTCAAATTAGAACTTGACTCAAACCCCAAAATGTAAGGAGTTTCCCAGAAACAGCAGAATGTTTGGACAAATACCAAAGGGTGCTGTTTGGTGGCAGGAAATCTGTCGTGTACAAATGGGCTTTTAACATGCCTGAAAAAAAAGCTGTCGTGGCGCAGGCCCCCAGTGGACTAAATTCCAGTGGTTTCCGTAGCTGTAGAACTGGGCTGTTATAACTCGTGGTAATTGTGATAATATTGTGTTAATGTTATAATGATGTGATAATATTATAATGATATAATATTGTTATAATGACAATAATGAATTTCCCATTAATATCAGACTGAATTGGATTAGGTGTCAGTCTTTGGTTGTGTCAGGATCATGAGCATCACTCATATGGGAGCCTGGGTGCTGCAGGCACCGTACAAACAAGGCAAGAGACGTTTCCTGTTCCCTACGAGCACATCTCCCTAGGACACTGCAGGGCAAAAACGAGAGCATTCTCGACCTGGGCCTGAGCGATTCCTTTCACTGCATTTCATTTGTTTCCTTCACTGCTTGCCTCATTTTTCCTCTCAAAGATAACAGCACATTCAAAATCCTTCAATGAAAGGTGTAAGAGTTGCATGCCTGGAAGGCTCAAAGTTAGCTGGGATATGCACCTCATCGCTTACTGATGAAGTAGACCTTGGAGTGAACTAGAAAACTCCAGCATTGAAATGTAACAAGGGTAGGCATAAAGGAGCTCTGTTTGCAGAACAGAGTAGCAGCACATAAAAATAATGAATCTTTTAATTACTTTCCTTGTCTCCTCCACAGGGGCCTGCTGTTCCTGGTAGCTAAAAAGGTAAAGGGCTAAAATCCTTCCCATGCCCGATAGCTGCATGCAGCTGCTAGATGGCAATGCAGTTTTTGGATCATTACGTTACCGTACCTGTGGGCCGCAAACAATCTGTGCACAAGAGCTGCTCATTAACCGATAGCCCCTGAAATTACAAAGAATCATAGAATCAAGGTTGGAAAAGATCTCCAAGATCATCCAGTCTGACTGCCAGGAATCCAGTCCAACCGTCAGAAGTCCTCCTCCCTTGATCTTTCTCCAGCTTGTGCTTATGAATTCTTAAAAATACTTAGGAGGAGATTTTAAGTGCTGTAGTCCATGAAACTGCTTCTGGTATTATTTGACTTACACAATCAGTTGCCCTACAGTGTATTCCAGCAGAGATAACAGGTGTAATGAGTCCCTATTCTTTCCCTGGTATCTGCAGGGACCATGTGAAACCCTACAGGCATATTTCACACCAAGGCCCAGTGAAAGCATCTAACAGATGCTCTGACAAACTTAGCTGAAGCAGATCAGAAGGATCCAATACGTATTTGAAGAGCAGATCAGAATGTAGGAAGCTCAAAGAATCCCACCCACACAGCTCATACGCCTCATAGTTCCAAATCAAGAATAAAGTGGATCTTCTGTAACCATTTTGCAGGACATTTTGCCCTCTCCTCAGTGTCATCCTGTGAAAACCCCAGAAAATTATCACGAAGAGAAACTGTGAGCTGCATTTGGCCCACAGCACCAGATTATCAAAATTTAGCATGAAAAATGAATCTTCAATGCAAGGAAGACTAATAGTAAGGGGACAATCTTGCTCCAAGATTCAGGGGTCACCTGGATTTTCAGGGAAAAGGTCCTGTATATCCTTCCAGAACTCTGAACTCAAAACTTCCCTGTCCCACTTGAAGACACATGTGCTTGATGACAGTTAATCTGACTTTGGCTTTTCAAGTCAGGCTGAGGAATGCATGTGCGATTAAGAATGGAAATTCTGTCCTTCAGATCAAGCAGAGCTGTCTGGTAAAATCCAGGATGCTGCAAGAAATAACTGGGTGGAGTGGGACAATCAGATCAGCTCTGTGGGTGACTTAAAAGTTAGGAAAATGGGAGAAAGGTTAGGATCTGTGGTCTGAGTTCCAAAATAAACTACATCAGCAGCTCATATTACATGAAATCTACAATATTACTGTATTTCATACAGTTCCCTTAAACCAAAAATGGTATTTTCAAAAATGATTTTACATCTGGGAATACATATGGGGCAAACATACTGTGTAAAAAAACCAACAAACCCCCAACCTTTATTTTTCACAATACATTTCAAGTACATGCAGAATGTATTTACATTTCTCTTTAAGGCAAACAGAAACTGAGTTCTTATTCCTGAGTTGCTTAGCACCAGCAGAAATAGCAAATAAAAACCTAGGAAATTCCTCTCCATTTGAGACAGCAGCTGCCTCCCATGCAAAATATTTCTGGTTTCACCTTGCATTTCTTTTAATGAGCTATTTATACTAATAATCTCTCTGTCTGTTTGGAGCCATTTCTGCAGATTTCAATCTCTCAGCAGAACTACCTTGCCAAGATGCGATTAACTTTTGTTATTTTACCTCATAGACTGTTTGCTGACCAGACAGCACAGCAGTACCTTTGTCTCACCTGGTATATGCATCAAGGTCTTCTCTTCAGTTATTTTAAAAGTTCTGTATTCCCACAACTCTATTACTTAAACTAACACCATCTTCTTAAGTCTTTCTCATGCAGCCTAGTGGTTTCTCCAATGCTGCACTAAGATTAGTGGAGGGAAATGTTCACCTTGGCCAGTGGAGGTTTTAAGGCCTGAGTTCTCTAAAGCTAAAGCAGGGGGAAGTGAAAATGCCCACTGAAGTGCTGGCACTTACAAAGAAAACACAAACTAGTTTTTCAATGAAAAAACATGCTTGAAGTCTTACGTTGGAGCCATTTGCATTAATGCCCTGTCCCAGGAGCTGCTTAAGGCCAGGTTGGATGACGCTTGGAGCAACCTGATCTAGGGGGAGGTCCCCCTGCCCGTGCAGGGGGGGTTAGAACTGGGTGACCTTTTAAGGTCCCTTCCAATCCAAACCAGTCTATGATTCTATGATTATATCAAGACTTCAGACATTAGCTAGAATTTGGGATGTTGAATTTCCATTTAAAACACAGAGGGAACATTTTCAAAGAAGTTTGTGACATTCCTCCATTGCCCTTGGCTGGCTCTATCAAATCCACCACTTTTCTTCCATGATTTTCAAGAGGACTACAGGGCATGATCATAAAAGAGAAAACATCTACTCAGTAAAAAATAAAGCTCCCGTTCCTATTTAACATAAAAATGTAGTCTAAGCAGAAAGACAATAGTGCAAAAGTGTTCTTTTCTCAGTGATCTGTAGTGTTTTGTATCAAATTACATTGTCTGCTTTTTTTTGCATGCAGTCCTGAAACTATAATTTCTAATGACTTGTCAAATACATCAATAATTCAAGGTTTCTTTTACCACTTATTCGGACTAGGTGCCTATATCAACTAATCAATGTTTATCACATTTTTTAAAGAAATGCTAATATTTACAGGTTTTTAACTTAAGCATTCATTGAAATAAACAGAACAACTGTACCTTGATTAAACTTCTGGTTTAAATTGGTTACATAAGTAAAAAAAAATCCCAAATAATTTCTTACTTTTGTTTCAGTTATTACCTGCTAAGATCAAACATCTTTCTTCACAACTGCTTCACTTAGTAGCAACACACAACAACATATTGCATTGGGAATAACCCACATTCAAACATCCCACGGTAAAGAGGTGACCTTTAACAAGGACAAGCAATGTCATAAAAGAAATTCTTCCCCAAAGGTTTGCCAGTTTCTTTTTCCTACCTCTGAGAGATTATTACAAACTAAGTAACTAGGAAAATATAATAATGAACCCAGAAAGTAGGAGGAACTCATCAAGCGTCTAACCAACATCCCATTAGGAAGCTGACGCCCTCTGGTAAGGCACTTCCTACCAGAAGGTCTGAGAGTTTCCCCGCCAAATAAGACATTTTCAAAAGGCTAAAAAACGGAACAGTTGTTATTCTGCACCTGGCAACACCTTTATATACTGTGAAAAAAACAGCTTGCTGCTGCAGCGTAGCACATTTACCTTCATTTTATTTTCTCTAATGTGACTGCATGCAGCTCTATTTCCAAAACCAGCACTGCTGATTCTATAACCAGCACGTCCTCTGACATTTCATCATTTCAATACTAAGATGCTAGCGAGATTACAAAATTTTAGAAAGTCTTAAGAACTTCTCCCTGGAAATCCTTGATCCTTAGTCTTATTACACAGAGAAACTGCACTGTATTCAGAGGAAAACATCGTACCCCTTGACAGTGATTGCTCCCCTAGCAACTGCTCATCTAGCGCATTTGTCAAATCTTGTCCTGCTATGCTGGTTACTTTGAAAAAGTCTAGGACATCAACGCTTCTCTGCTTCTTGCCTCTTGCCCAGAACTGTCAGAAATGGCTGGAGCTCAGGTTCTCCTCCACTCACATAGGACAGGGGACATAAGCATTCATTCAGGCTGTGAGCCTGCTATCTGCTGCACTAGCTGAGGTAGCAGGAGGAAGTCATGCAAATTCCAGAGGAAGTCATGCAAACACTTCTTGCATTTAACACAGTTCGATGGCCTTGGAAAGCAGTCATGGCACATCTCTGACACGCTCTGTGCTTGCTTAGGGTGGTAAATTGTATTCTTCTGATTTCTGATTTGAAGAATCAGTTTTACCTGCTCTTTTGAGGACAGCATCAGGTTACCACAGTCTGAACCCTTTTATGGAGAAGGAAGGAGTTGTAGGCAAGAATAAGTTTCTGGACAGTTTTGAAATACTACTTCCAAAGGCACCAACTTCCACGTGTAGGGTAAAAAACAGTGCTCTTTCTTACAGTGCATACAAAACAGATTACATCCAGTTTATTTATAAAAGTTTTATACACCTGAAATATCACAAACATTTACAACTTCCTTGCTTTCTGCCGAGTTCTGAAAAGACCGAGTCACACAATTACACTGCTGTCTCCTTTGACTCTGATGTCTGGGGTGGCTTGAAGTTCAATATCTCTTTATAGGTAATGCCTAGAAAACAACACAATAAACATAGCGTTGCTGTTCTAATCAGAAAAGGAACTGCAGAGACATGAGCAAGGTGCAACCCTCAGCATGATCAGGCTCTCATCTAGCTCAGGAAGAGAGAGACCTCTTCAGGCAAGACAGAGAGAAAGAGTACAAAAAGTAAGGGAATCAAGGATTGCTTTTTCACCACTTCAGATCTGAAGCAGTAGCCCAATACTGAACTATTATAGGTGCTTTCAGAGGGATGTGAGCCTTGGCTTTACAGTATAGGGGGTAAAAACCTCAGAAAGAGCTACTGAGCACATCAGCTTTAAATGTTGAGTCCACAGTTAAAAGACAAAATACAAACTTCAGATACAAGATGAAAACTAGATTCAGATTTAAATCTCAGCTGAGATAGATTATGTTTCCTCCCCCTGAGAAAATCTAACTTAAAAATGAAGGCCAGCAAACATTGCAGTCCTATAGAGCCAACAGTTGAGGAATCTGTTGGCCTGTGCTATCCACTGGAAGGAACATGTTAGAGAAATGGTTTCTTTCCCATATTGCAGAATATGGGAGGTCAGACACATGAAGAAATAGGAGACAGAGGAAAAGGAGGTGGAGAAGAAACTCTGGGAATTATTCCAGAAGGTCTTAATAAGAGAAGCACCGACTTATCACTAGTGTTTCTTTATCTTAGTGCTACTTACTGTTCCATCAAGAGCAGAAAAAGTAATTTGTAAAGGGGAACATTCATGTTTCTGAATGGCCTTTCTATGTAGTCATTTTTGAAAATATCACAAAACTAAACTTACGCTTCCACTCATCCAATGGAAGATCCATGTTATCAAATGTATCATCATATTTCTCAGCTTCAATTTCTTCCTCAGGATCATGAATTGGTTCAAAGTAAGGATGCATCAAAGCCTCAGCTGCTGTGACTCGCTTCTCTGCATCCAGCACCAGCATCTTCTCCAAAAGGTTTACAGCTATTGAACAGAAGACAAACAGTGCATTCCAATCACGCCACTGATTCCAGCTTGCACAGTGACATTGCCCAGGAGATATTTTAAATAAATACAGAGTTACAAAGCAGAATAATTCGGTATTAATTCTATACCTAGTGGGGCCCATCTGCATGACGAAATAGTCCTGTGCAGAAGCCAGGATGTGTGCAAAGCCTGATGCAACAGAGAGAAGCTTTGCTTCTGTATGCAATACAGCCACATCACTTCTGCTTGAGGACCACTGCATTTGGGGCTTGCCCAGGTGTCTGTCATCACTGCTGCCACTATGCCACAGTTCTAAGGTACTTCATGACCTGACAGCAGCAGGAAGAACAGCTGGCCGCAGAGCCAATGTGAATTGTTCTACCAAGTCCAAGCCCAAGCGCATTCTGAAGTTCACTAAAACACGCCAGTTGCCCATGCTCAGAATCTCAGCGCTGAATTTATCTGCTACGTGTTTTTATGACCTCAGCCAAAATAATTAATGAAAATCTTGTATGTTCCTCTCCAGTGGATTTTGGATCAGGTTCACTGTTAAGGCTGTCACAATGGGCTAATATAAACAGATATGATGAATGATTTGTTTATTCTCTGTTTTTCTGTCCTGGGTTCCTGGTTGGGTGGAGCAGCTGAAGGGAAGAGGAGGCAGCAGCATAGGACAGGATGCTGCAACTCCTGCTTGCCACATTGCGGATTCTCTCCAGCCTCCTCTCCCAGACCATGAGCAGTTAGTTCTCTATGCAGAGAAGCATAGAAGCAGCCAGATGAGCCCAGAAGTGATTGAAAGAAATGTCTTAAAAACTAAATGGAAATGTGTCAAGTTTGCTGTAGCTGAAAAGGTCAGTGAGCTAACCATGCAAGTCAGAGTAAGAGCTGCTTATTAACCAGGTTTATTTCTGTTATATCTGAACGCACAATTTTAACTTCTTAAATTGAGAAGATTCAATTACCATAACTGATATTCTAATAAAACTGGCTTTGTGAGTGTTCAGGTCATTGAGGAATGGATAAGGTTTGTGGAGAGTCATCTCAGAGCTCTGGCTGCCTCAAGTCGTGTCACAGTTATGCACACTTGGCATGCCCTTCTGGCTGTTTGTATCTATCAAATCCAAGCCAGTACTTCTCAGGAATGCACAGATGTTTCTCAGGATGTATTAATTCCATGACTAAAATGTAAGATCTCTATTTGCTTGCATTTCTACAGTTGATCTGACTGAGCTTTCAGAATTATATTTCAAATACAATACACAGAAAAATCTATTGTGTATCTCCAATTTCCCAGGGCTCTTGAGAAAGCTGCTCCAGTAAAACCATTAAGCAGATGCTGGATTGGAGCCTAAAACACGAAATACTTCATTTCTGACTCTCCTAAGAAATATCTGACTCCTGGCAGGGTCTAAACTTGGCAAAGTCCAGCCACTAAAATCAAAGTTATGAATTATGGAAAGCAAGAGACAGAAAAGTACAAGAACCATCACATCACCTATGACATGACTGATACTGCTGCTGCCTCCAGTGCAAACAAGAACAAGATAAATTGTACACATCCACACAAACTGTCTTACCCAAAGGATTTGCGTACTTCAAGATGGATGCAAAATCTTTTTTCTGGACTTTTGGGAGGCTTTTGATATAGTTTTTTGCCTTAAAAGAACCACAAATATTTGATTAGATCTTTGCTGCCTTTGTAATGTGACAACATTAACTATACACCTAATAGGTAAACACACTTTGATAGCATGTTGCACAGATGGATATTTTTGGGTCATAAACCTGATTACATGCACCTTCTTGTTGAAATCAACTTACTTTTTAAATCAATCCTTAAAACTGTGATTAAGAAATTATAATGTAAAGCTTTAATAAATATGTATGCAAAATTTGAAATAACATGATAGTGACTAAAGGAATTCCTAGACGTAAACCTCATACAGTAATTTATCAGTATTTAAATTGTATAGTTAGTCTAATGATTGACTTTATTTTTTTATAGTAGGGGCTTAAGGATTCTAGAAGGACATCCACACAAGAACAGGAAAGACAAAGTGAAAGACATCTGCAGAATAAATGTTTTTTTTGAATAGGTTCATGTTTTCAGTACATTTCTGATAAAGGTAGTAATGCATCAGCTCAGCTGTTGATATGGTACACACTGGAAACTTTGAAGTATTATATTTAAACAGATTTTTCAAGTGTCCTGATAATTTCCTTAAATCCCCAGTAGCTATTCTGAGTGTGCAAAGTATTTCAAGGCAGAGATGTGCCATCAGGGGTCATTTCAGTAGTCAATACGTATAATCGCAGCCAGTCTAAGAACCGAGCATGGCTTAACTCAAATCAAGACATGTAAAACCAGCTGACAGAGCAGAATACTCACATCTTGACTCTGTAGTTTTTGAACAAAATCTTGAGTTGGTGTACCTGTTATTTTCATTATTTCTGTGAGTTGGTCCAGATCTGAACACCAGAAATAAGGAACAAAGTCTTTCACCATAAAGCTAAGCAATTTGCAAAAATTGTGAGTTTCTTTACTGTTGGAGAATAAAGCAAAAAACATAACGCAAGAACTGAAGAGAAGATTTATAAACAATGAGATGAAAGTTCTCCATTTTTCTTGCAAAAGGCAAAGACACTGGAAGCATCTGAAATAAAATATCCTATAGTTTGTTAACACATAATTGAATTATCTGCAAACTCCTCTAATATCATCAGGTCTCCTTTATATTTTGGGTCAAAATCAGCCCAAAAGTATTGAAGTATCTAAAGAATCAACACAGGTATTGCATGCATTGCCCTGGTCTATCCAATACTGAGGTAACGTAGAGGCTAATGCTGCAGAGAACCATGATATGACTTGTTTGATACTCTGGTAAGAGCAGCAAACAAGAAACTAGAGGCTAGATGAGCACCCTGCACATGAGGATTCTAGGAGGACATCCACACAAGAACAGGAAAGATTCCACCAGCCTCTGCAGAAAATGGCAATGGTGGGTACTGCTCACGAAATAAAAAAATAAAATCCCCTCCTAAGATTGCAGGATAACCTATTTATAATACTAAAAAAAAAACCAAAACCCCTTATTCACCTATCCACAGCTGAACCCATGGCTGCATTTCCCTGACAATAGGTAATACTGATTCATATTCTCAAAGACCAGCAAGGACTAATTTCCTTAACAACACAAGATGTAGAACCTCACACGATAAATCTGAAATCTCTAAAAAAACCCAGTATGACTAAAATATTATCTTTTCCATTCATATTTACAGTGCAACTTGAAAATGACTCATTCACTTCCTTATTTATGTAACAGAACACTCGAGGTTAGCATTTAGTTAAGAAATGTTAATTTAGTTAGTCAATAGCTGTTCTTTGGCAAGCATTTTAGTAGTTTCTCATTACGATTAAATCTGTACAGCTGAAATAATTTGATGTACCCTACTCTTCCATAGTCACCATCACTTTTCTGGTGAATGCAATCTTCCTTTTTTAAGTTTTTCCTCACAAAATGAGAATAATACTATCCATGCAATCCTACTCTTACATGCAAGTCCTCAAATACAAACATAACTAAAATTAACAGTTGTAATTCTGTAAACAAGTACTTGGAGATAAGCAACTTATTGATTCCAACACCACAAGGGGAAAAGTAATGCAAAAATATTAGGCTGAGCTGTCAAGCCAACAAAGCTGGGAAACAAAAAAGCCTAAAAAATTCTTGCTGTCTTCCTTAAACACCGTCTTCTACTAACTACTGCAACTACCACTGCCAATGAAGTATCACTTGAGGTTTAATTATGGCTTAATCTTTGGATGCTTTCTGTAAATCTAAAACATTTAACTAGATCTTACTTGCATAACATTTTTTGGTTAGAGTATCAAAAAGTATGAAATGGACTACCATGCACACCTAAGTCCATACACTACAGCAGAATCTTCTTGGTGTGTTCTGAATTTGCGGAATCTAGTACTTAAAAAAAAATAAATCTTTTCTATCATCACAGAACCTTTTACCAGATGATTTGAGACATAGTTCAAAGATCACCTATCTTCTTCTACTGAAAAAGTACAATAATACAAGTTTTAATATGCAGATATGCAAAAATGGTACAGATATCAGATAACCAATTAATGAGAAATGCGCAAGACATTTTACTATTCAATTTATGCTCTGTTCTGAACAGACCTCCCACATCACATAAGAACCTCTCACCATTTTCTTACACTAGTGTCATAAATTCAATGAAGGATACGATCATTTCCTTTGAACAGAGGCCTCCCCGTTATCATCTCAGCCATTATACAGCCCACAGACCATATATCAACTGAAAAAAAGACCCATAGTGACATTAAATTGCTGAATACTTGTCCATTTAAAGGTACATAAAGTTTAATTTAAAATGTATTTCAAAGAAGCGTAAAATTTACCTTTATAGCCTGCTACAAAATAAATGAGTGCCTTGCCAAGTATGACAAGCAGCACAGGTAAAACTACTGGACTTTCTAATTAGCAAACCGGAGATAACCTGATAATATGCAGGATCAGTTTCTCAGTAAGAGAGAGATGCATATGGTACATAAATTTTCAATATTTTAAAAAATGCCCAGTTATTCTAGTATTACTTGAATTCCCTCCTCCTGCCATTTCCCCCTGTCCAAGTTACAAGCAGCACATCTTTGCAGGAACACGTCAGTGCAGAACACAAGAATGCAGACCAGACTGTCACACCTCCAAATACTTATACCGCTTTCTTCTAGCCACCTTGGCACTATAACTCTCAGAAAATATACAAAAAAGCCCCCAATCTCACAACCACCAATTACCCACATTTTATCTACAAGGAAGTTTTGCATAATTATATTGTCATTTCCTCCAATTTCTCATTCACTTCAGAAACAAAGATGTGCTTTTGTATTGCCTGATTAGTGACTACTTCAGCTCTACTTCTCTGAAAAGATGCTGACCTGTTTGCGTATAATGCATCCAGTTAAGTATGACCTCAGGGGCTCTGTACCACCTTGTAACCACGTAACCGGTCATCTCACTGTCTGTATGTCTCGCCAATCCAAAATCCAGAATCTGTAGTGGAAGCACAAAGAACATCCTGATCAGACAGCTAGTTACCTATTTCATACAGACTTTCAAAATGTGGAAAATAAAAGAATTGGAGCATTTTGCAGAGGTCACCTTATTTGTGCATCTTTTTTTCTCACTGAAGTGTCTTGTTCTCATTTGAAAAATCAAGACAGAAGTAGCAAGGAGTTTTACATTTTTTTTCCCCAAGTAAGATACTCATAGAGCAACACTAAAACCTGTAAAACCAGTAAAGAAAAGAATACATTCTTCAATTATTAATTAAAAAGTTATGGGTCCCATTCAATGCAAAAAATGCCCTGGCCATGGAATGGCTATCGTAACTTGTTAGGACTAAAAGAACAGCACCCATCTCTATACGGTATTCATTGCACTCATATCCTGGGCGGCACAATCATTCAAGGGTATGTTCCAATAATAGTCTGAAGTAAGGAGGAATCATTATCTTTGTTTTATAAGTTTTAATACAAGGGAAAGCTTCCTATAGTCCCACTGAAAATATACAAGAGTAGATAATTACAATTATTTAGCCCCACTGAGTTTTCATCAACCTCCTGTGTCAACTACAGAACAACACTCTATAAGAATTGCAAGGTCAATCCAATTTTTTAAAGGAATACGCACAATTCAGCTTATTTCTAAGACTCTGAGATATTTATCTCTAGATATTGCAGCATATAGCAGCAAGATTAAAAATGAATCTTATGGCCTATTGTCTGTTTCTACAAAATTGGTTAAAGTAAAGGCCCACCTGCATGGACTATCAAAAGATGGT
This sequence comes from Phaenicophaeus curvirostris, assembly GCF_032191515.1. Classification (NCBI taxonomy): domain Eukaryota; kingdom Metazoa; phylum Chordata; class Aves; order Cuculiformes; family Cuculidae; genus Phaenicophaeus; species Phaenicophaeus curvirostris. The sequence goes on from NC_091392.1 coordinate 21,134,846, forward strand.
GCCAAAAGATGCAGCCAACAGCAAGGAAATTTCACTCCTGAATGACAGTCAATTCATAGTGTATCAGGAAGTTCATGCATCTAACAAGAAGCAATAGTTCTTGGGTAAGTAAAGTCCACTCAAGATAAATCATTCTCATCCAAAGATACTTGAATTTGTAGCTTTGCATGAACATTCTATGTGTATCAGGCTTCATATATAGCAGCAGAGCAGAAACTTTTACTAGGAGCCCTTGTGCATTAATATATCAAGAGTAATGTTTTTGTAATGCTCTCTGTAATTAAAGAGTTTGTAATATCTCAGGATAGTTTCATCACTCCCTGGAACCAGCAGAAAGGAAAATTATATTTTCATTCGTAGATCAAGAGTATAAAATGTTATGGCTTATCTTTATTGCCATACTTGAAACATCATTTTCATATCTTCCCCATAACTGCTGATTACTTACCAATTTAAAAACAGGAACAGCATGCAGAGGGAGAGGTTTTTATTCTTACCAACAAAATACAACTTACTACAACCAAAGCTACCCCTTAGAAATTTGGGTAGTGAAAATTTACTGGACTCAAAATATGTGCAGCAAAAAAATATACATTTATATACAGCTTTCAAATTCATTCTACACATAAAACAGACATTATGTCTTCCCAGTAACACAGGAGGCGAGGTGGAAAAAAAAAAGTAAATTCAATATAACAAGTAAAAAGCCACATGTGGTACCATCTATTCCAACACCACATTTAGGTCTCTTCCTCACTAAGGCTTGTGACACTTGGAGCTGGAGACAGCTAAAATATCATTTACATTTGTACTTGTGTAAAAGCAAAAATGAAAAGAATTTTGTGTGCTCTTTATTAACTTTGAGATTTCCTTTTATTAACATATTCACTAGGCTCAGGAACAAGCATATCCTGTCAGTACTTAACATGGTACCTCTTCAACAAACTTCACATGAAAATATTATTCTCATATTCACTTCTTCCATTTTTCAGCTCAAAATTCCAAAGCAATTTTGTGAGTGAGTTTTAAAATCCTGTTTTTTAATGCAGGAATTAAAAAAGAGAGAGCAAATTCCCCTCAGCACTCCAAGGATAAGCTCCCCTTCTACTCAACATACTTAGTTTTCCTAAGTTGTTTCAGTAACTGTAACAAAAAGACCTTGTAACTTCAAGACTACAGAAAAGGCAGTGATTTCCCTTCAGGCTCCCTTTACTATCACATTTCTGATTCCTGTGTAACAGCTGAGAGCATTAGATGAGGGAGCCTGAAAGCTCATTGTGAAAAATAAAGCTGATTGCTTATTAATTAATTACCAATTCAAGGAACTGTTCCAACTTGCTTACAGCTTCATTGTTGACAGATCTTATGCAAGGGGAACTACTGAGTGCACAGAAAGGGGAAGAAAGGGGTTTGGACTGACGCTGGCAGTGCAGGGTCACAACTTGCCCACTGCATGCGCATGCAGGGGAAGCGAGTTCAACTCCTTCACCATAATACAGTTAAATCCTCGCCTTCATATTTTTATGCACACTTCTCAACATATTAAAGTTTGCTTTCTGTTTGTATGCCAAAGACAATCAGTATTTCCTAATCTGTGTTTGGTTTTTTTTTTGCATGTGGTATCAGAGCTTATTATACAACCAAGGACAGCATAATTCTGCTCTGAGAGTCAAAACCCAAAAACTAAATCTTAATGCTACGTTTTCTCCTTGCCATTTTACAAAACTGTGTTCTGATTAAGAACTATTTGCTTCAATTTATCTAAAAGCCTAAAAACATCCAAGGTAACAAAAAGATCAGTTGTGTTAAATAAGGAGATACAGTGATTGTATTAAGAAACAGTGTCTTAGACCTGGGCTGCATCTCAAAATGGAATTGCATAGTTCAGGGGGATGGGGCAGAGAAAAAGGTACGACTGGTTTTTCTAGATTTTCTTTTTTTCCCCATCACCCTAGGACCTACTCAACTATTTGGCTATCTACAAGCCAGGAGAAGACAATGGCTTTTTGTGTTAAGACAGGGAAATTTTTAAATGATAGGACCCAAAATATCTACCCTCTTTCAGCTTAAAACCATTAACCCTCATCCTATCACTACACTGCCTGATAAAGAGCCACGCCTCAGCCTTCCTGTAGGCTCCCTTAAAGTAAGGGTAGGCTGCTATACTCTACTACTCCCATGAAGTCTTATGTCTCTTTTACGAAGGAAACCTTGGCCATAAGATATAAATGGAGTTATATATCAGGGCACTAAAGACCTCATTTACATGTACTGTTGTTTTGTGGGGCTGTATAAGCCAATCATGATTCAAGCGCAGGATAGAAGATGTAGCTTGATTTTGTAATTAACTTCTGCCCATCTTTGGAAAGCAGCCTGAATGGGTACGATGAAGGCAGTCAGGGTACACGCCGATACTTGCCCTGCTCCAGGGAAGCATCAATCAAGTAATAAAATGCCATCAAAAGCACCTGCCTTGCAGTGTAGCAACAGAAACAGCCAATAGCTGATCTGCAGGAAACTGAATTAGGAATTGTCTCCCTTTATTGAATTTTTTCTCACTACTTAAGAGCAAAACTAAGGCAGAACTGATATATTCCCACCATGAAATACACTGTAGTCTGCATGCAATTGATACTTCCACTAGCTGTAACTGTGCAGAAGGAATCACTTCCAAAGAAATGAAATACTCTTGTTCATAGTGAGAAGTACGTGATTCCTCTCATGCCTCTCTGAAGTGATTAGCTCCAACTTATAAAACCAGTTCTCCATTACAGCTCTGATCCAGCTGTAACCAGGACATGTCTTTTTCTTGAAAAGTATTTTTGAGTAACTACATATAAATATACTAGTATTCATTGCAAAATACACTTCACGCAGGAAAAGGGTGACTAATACTGTCATGCACACATGCTTGGTGTGGGTGCACAGCTGTGGTGTGGACTGCTCCGTCAACACCAAAAAGTTTCTGTTCTTACACTGCCCTTCACCCCACTGGAGGGATCCCTCAAACCACTAAAATGTTGTCATGAATGTAATAAGCCACAGCACCGACTTTGTTGCCAGAGAACTTCCTCTACATTTCGTAGTCAACTCCCATGTCTTCCCTGTTAGCACTAGGTACCAGCTTCCTGGAGTGTTCTTATCTGGACTGGATATTTTCAGGTGGGACACCCTGGGCAATGCTTCTAGCATTTGGTGCAGCCATTTCTCGTGCTTGGCTCCACAATGACCTCAGAAATGGATCACTGCCTCTGCCATTTGTATGAAACGCACATTTATGTCAGTCAAGGACATACAAATAGGAGGTGAACAGATTCTCACTATTCAGGGCTCTATTTCTTAAATAAATATTTAATTATTCAGGTGGCAACTGAAGTCAAGCAAATGGAAAAGTACTTATAAAGAGTAGTCTTGTCATTTTTTTCAAGATTCTCACCACTCCTCTTCTGATTCTCTTCTCTTTCATTTTTCAGCATTCCCCTATTGACCCATCACTGAAACCAATCAGCACACCTACAGCTGTTGCACTCATTGTCTTCTGTGGTGTATTTCTAATATATCTGATTACTTTCTTTTTCAAATAAACATATCCTACCTTCAATTCACAGTCTTCATTTACTGCCAGATTTCCAGGCTTCAGATCCTGTAATCAGATTTGAAGTAGATATTATTTACTTATTTTACAGCAAGCACAATAAAGCATGCTTATCTACTAACTTTCATTTAGGCTTAGTGGTTTTCATACAACTACTTAGAACAGAAACAGGTAAAACAATGTAATAAATCTAGATTAGAAAATTAAATACAGCAAGTAAGAGAAACAAAGACACAAAGTTGAATATGTTTGGCTTCTTTCCAGTATGTTTCCCCTCCAGACAAATCAACATTTTTTCTGCTAAGAAGCCAGGAAAATACTTGCCAGTGAAGGAACTCAGTCATCTTACTGTGAGTGGGGTTCGCACATAAATTTGTTGCATTTAATACTAACACCACAATGTTAAGAATTCACATAAATATTTCTGGACTGTATGTACCGCATATCAAAATATACTTGAAAAAGGTTCCACACCCTGAGAGATGTAGGGAGGAGTACTGAAGGAATCAAACAACATTTTAAGTAAAACCCTATGCTCTCTTCTATGGGAAAATCAATTTCCTAATGAAGTCAATTGAATGTAGACTACAACATGGAAAAAAAAAATATTCCCTCAAGCCTCTTCAGCTACTGTAGAGACTTCTAATGATCTTCATAAGCTGTACTAAATTTAGCAGGAAAGGGAAGAGTACTGGCAATAACTAAGAAGATTTTGCAACATCAGTAACTCTTAGACATATGCAGTTATAAAGAAACAAAAATCAGAAACAAATTTGCCTTCAGCTTCTTCAAACCTTTGCTTGACACACTTTAGCACAAGACATTTAGAAGAATTTTCTCTCTGAACTTTTTAACAGGTATCCATCTGTTTCATACAAAGATGTTTTAAGATCAGAGGGGCCTTGGAGAGAAACAAGTCATTGTGAAGAACCATAATGAAACCAAGAAGCTCAAGAGCTATGAAGAGGGAGCTTAGAAAAAATCCAAGCAACTGTAAATTTAGATCATGAACACAGCAGTTATAGAAATGTAAATATCAATTTATTACATTATTTTGGCAGTTTGCATAGTTTTCATGCCCAGCTTGAAGCTACTATACAATGTGCACTTTCTGTGTGGTGCTCCTGATCTTTTATTACCAACAACCAGTTTCTACTGTTCTGATGCACTTCTGGGGGAAGTTATGCAGCTTGGTACCACAAGGGCATCATTCAGAACTCCTTCCTTACAGTGCAAATGTGATTTTAAGCAGACTTTAGACAGCAGGGATTCAAAATTAATCAGATGCTTAATTAATCTCAGAAAAAAATGGGGTTTTCAAGGCTGTAAAATCTGGGAATAGTTTTTCAGTTCCTATGTTTTTTACACACGCAGCTTGGAACATTAACATGATGTTTAAACAACATCTAAACATTGTTTTTAAAAATTTCATTTTCACTAAAAAAAAAAAGCCAAAACAAACTTGTATCCTTCTCAATTCAGACACTATTTGCTTTTGTGGGGACAACTCAATTTCACAAAGTAATTTGAGAAATCCCAATCTAAGCTGTATTCAGCGCAGCTGGAGTGCCCAACTGACACTGATGTAGTCCTAACATCTTGTTCCTATTGAAGAAGAAATCAAAGGCATCATCAAACTGAGACACCAATAAACAGAATTTCAGGCATATGTATGAGCATGCTTATACACAAACACCACTCACACTAGCAGAATATAAACATCTTTTACATTGTTTTCACTTACCCTATGAATGATGCCCGATGAATGAATATACTGTAAAAAGAAAAATTATTTTTTAGTTAATGGGGTCTTGATTTTAAGAAGTTGCTAGGGCAGTGGACAAAGTACTTTTTCATGGTGCTAAAGTAATATGAAATTAGAAAATGTTTATGTATTGCATAGAAGATATTTTTAGCTATGTTTTTAACATTCGGATAATTATATCAGCATTTTGCCCTTTCCCTCTCCCACCCCCAATAACAAGAAACCAGTAAATCAGTTGGAGTACTGCAAGAAATCATATGCTTTTGTCTAATTCTTCCCATACATAAAATCCCATTTCCAGTTAATTTTTGGCATTGCTAAAGAAACACAGATCTCAGAATAAATCCTGCTATTTTATATATCAGAAATGCTTTCTTGCAATCCCTGGTGTGCCATCATAGTTTAGATTCATACGCTCCAGCAACACTGAGTTTCAAGAGATCATTTAAGACCAGGATGAAGACCAGTCAAGGTCTTAGCTGAGAAGTCTCACTATGTGGTTCAGTACTTTCTCCATGAAAGAGAGGTCATGTTACAAGATGATCTTCTTTACATGAACATTTTCATTAACCTTACAGTGACCTCTTTAAAGACTCTCAAAAGTCAAACCAACAAACTGGATATCTGGGACTAGTTTTTTGGGAAGACACCTGACCAAATACATCCATCTGTGCTCGTGACTGTCGCCAAATGCTCCCTACTGAGGTACATAGTACATGATGGCCTAGAACAGATTATTTTCATCCGGATGATAAAGGGTGCCTCTAGGAATTAGTTCAGACATAGGCATCTCTTTTGCAAGGATTGAAACTCAGAAAGTCGTCCTGACCAGAGGACATGCTTTCCAAGAGTGTTCTGGGACGTCATAGTATTGTTCACTTCAGGTGTGGGGAACTCCTCTGTGAACCCCACAGACCATGCTATTGAAGGCAGATCACACTACTGACACAAAGCAATACACAAACACTAAAGGCTTTTTAAAAAGTCCCCAGAAAAGATGGATGAGATGCAAATCCCATCAGCTTCACCAGGGGATTTTTCATTTTATTCCACCCTGAAGAACGGGACAATAATTGGGAAAAAATTACTGGGAACCAGATGTAAGAGCCAGAACCAGGGACAGTCAGGGTGGTCTCATGGAGATGCACTGAAGTACTGAACTTTGCAGAGGTAACTGCTAACCAGCCACAGTCCCACCAACCACTGTCTTCTTCTCCAGCAGCCATGAAGATCAGCAGTTATGCTATTTTTTTGAAAAGTATTTTTACCTGTAAGTAGTTAGAGTTGCAATAAATGAAGAAAAAAGTGATGCCTTGTGCTAATAGCCATTTTGATCAAGGATATCACAATGAATACTTACATTCTAAATAATATCAATGTCTTCTTACAGAACCCTCAGTTTTCCACAACAGATGCTTAAAATATTCTATAGGCAATTTTTGCTGCTATGACTATACACAGTAAGGAAACAACTAGCAGACACAGGAATTTTTACACTTAAGAACACAGCATACAGAAACAGGAAATAAAAGGACTGTACCCTTTGGAGTTTTAGTTAACATAAGTGTCATCTGGTTGAGGGAGAGCATGGTTTTGCTGGTATTGTTGCCCCACTGAGATTTAATGAGTCAGCACCAAAGTCATGTTAACGCTTTTGGGAGAGTTCATATTTTCTAAACACTCTTCACACAAGACTACTGAGATTACAAGAAACTGCACTTACTTCTGGTGCCTAAGATACACAACAGCCTTTCTATAAGCTGAAATACTGCTGGTGTGCTGCAGTGTTTCTTTAATAACAGCAGCATTTTTTAAACTGCATTTTTTATTTACTGGCAGGCAGTAGCGCCGGAACTATGTCAGTCTTTACTCAGAAAATTTTCCATTTCAGTTCAATAACCTTCCAAAATGGGACTCTATTCTTACAGATTCTCCTCACTAAATTATCCATATATTGACAGATTTTTCCTTCTTAACATGGCAGGAACATTCTGACCACAGCAGACATACCCTTCACAAAGTTATCACCATTTCATCCAAACAATATCTGATTCGAGAACTCGGTTGACATGAGCAGAGTACCTTGGAGCACAGGAGCTCTGTGCATTATCCTTTAAGACAATATTTGGTAGCCTGCATAAATACTTGAATGTAAACTTCAGATTGTACTAGGAAGCTATCCAATGGTTGTCTAAATTCTAAGCATTCTTGTCTGCACATGCAATCTCTGCACAAAATAAAAAGCTAATCGAAAGGGAATTACAAAAGCCTCAGGAGAAAGTATTCTAGGCAGCACGCAAAATGAAAATGAACATAGACTTGGCATAGACTGAAGAGGAAATGGGTGAGAGGGGGGAGGGAAAGCAGAGAAGCAGAAAGAACAACATAAATGTGAAAAAACACATTAAAGAGAGATAACAGAAGGAGAGAACTAAGGCAGGTAAAAATTACAATGAGTATGGCAAAAGAAGCTTGAACAGATATTTCTATGGGCCAAGGCCTATCCCTTTGTTCTCAAATATTATACAAATAAAGAAAGAGGGCTGCCACCCACCTCCTCAGACCTATGGGAACACAAACCCAACTGGCACTCCTGCAGAGGAGGGACCCAAAACTGCAAGTGCTGGAAGTCCCAGCCTCTTTCCACCTACCTAAAAAACACTTATGTTCAGCTTGCCTTCTGTAGTCCTTGAGAATACACAGCTTTTTTGTCAAACAAAAAGAATACGAAAGCCCTTCCAAGTTGCAAGCTCATACTTAAATAAAATGTACGTCAGACTAAGGCCCAACTAGGAAATGGACAAAGGAGAGGCATGTCAGTGTTTTTAAGTGGTGTCAAATTGCATTGTTTTTTCCTACCACAGATGAAGTTAAATTCTGATAAATTACAAGACTCACTAAAGAAAGGAAATTAATATTTCATTCTTTATAGTAAGAAGACAGTAAAATAGCCAGAGCAGAAATTAACTGACAAATGAGGACTGTTTAGTATGACTGAGCAGACCCGAGGGCTTGATACTAACCTTCCTGAACTCAGTATGAACTTTCTATTGACCTCAATTATTTTTTAAATCAAGCCTGTTAGCATACGACCAATCTAGAACTAGTCTACAGGAAGAATGTAGAGATGAAGCCTGCAAGGAACTGACTTTGGAGCTTTGCAAAAATCTCTTTTATCCCTTCACAATAAATCACTCGTGGAGTTTCTTCTACATGCAGTTAACTGTCACATGTAAACAGATTGTTACAACAGAAGCATGCAATGTGGCAAAAACTATGACAGCCTTCTTCTTTAACAGACATAAATACAGATACCATAAAGCAGTTAAGCACTTTGCACAAAGGGCAAATGCATATTGAGGGTAACATTTAACACCGAAACCCACCTCCAAATAGAGTCCAAAGTCAAAAGGTCAAACAATTAATATTCATTATAAAAATGAGAGTCTAAACTTGGAAGTTGAAAGAGTTTTACAATGAGGATCTACAGAGTTGTGTATTCTCCCTTCCCACTTGTTGCAGTTATTTTTCCCTTCTAAGGCCTCAACTAAGTACTAGCTAAGTGTATGCTTTGCTTCCCCTGCCCCACCAAAAAAGCAATCTAAGTAAACATGGAAGAGCTGTCTTTAATCCAGATACCTTAAAAAGGTAAGAGAATTTCATGCAGAGATTGGCAGATCTTTTCTTAAACAGCTAACTAACTGATACCTGTAAAAGAAGAAATAAATTACTGATGCATTTTCTTTTTTCCTGCATGCTGGCAGTGTCGCTTGCAGCTTAACCCACATCCTAGCATGGACAGTGCAGCAAAAATGTCCCTCAAGCACTGGACCACTTTTGTTTCTTAAAGATATTTCTAACTAGGTGTATTACTGCTGCTGGATGAATTAGTCAAGAAGAGTCCAAAATTTAAGGGAACAGATACAGTAAAGACTGTTCTCAAATGTTTGCTGTGCAATAGGAAATGACAAAATATCAGAGTCTAGTAGCTGAATAACGTCTTACTTCCTGCTGGCAATTTTGAGGTGAGTTGTGCTCTTCAAAAACATGGGTGAAGAGCCAAAATATCCAGACAGATCACCTCTTATAGAAGATCCAACACAGTTACAAAGAGATACCAATTTACTAAGACTATCTCAGCATCCCTGCCTTGAAAATGGAATGAGAACTGCCCTCGTTTTTATAAAATCCTGGGAAAAGTATCTTGCATCGAGAACTTCCAGTTCTTTTCTTCTGTGGTGGGTTGACCTTGGCTGGCCACCAGATGACCACTGAGATGCTCTTTCACTCCCCTTCTTCAGCAGGACATGGGGGAGAATATACAATAGAAAAGCTCATGGGTCAAAACAAGGACAGGGAAATCACTCACCATTTACTGTCACAGGTAAGACAGACTCGACTGTGGAAGATTAATTTAATTTATTGCCAATTAATAACAGAATAGGATAATTAGAAACAAATAAAACCCCTAAACTCACCTTCCCCTTATCCCTCCCTTCCTCCCATGCTCAACTTCACTCCTGACTCCTCTACTTTCTCCCCCTGGGCAGTGCAGAGGGATGAGGAATGGGGACTATGGTCAGTTCATTATGCATTGTCTCTATGTGCTTTTTCGTCATTTTTCTCCTCTGTTCCAGTGTGGGGTCCCTCCCACGGGAGACAGTCTTTCACAAACTACTCCAGCATGGGTCTTTTCCACAGGATGCAGTCCTTCAGGAGCAGACTGCTCTAACTGTGGGTCCCCTGGTGACCACAGATCTTGCCACAAAACTTACCAGGAGCCTGCTCTAGCATGGGCTCTCCGCGGACTGCAGCTTTCTTCAGGGCACATCCACATGCTCCAGCACGGCGTCCTCCACAGCCTGCAGTGTGGGTTCCTGCTCTGATGTGGTCCTCCATGAGTTGTAGCGGGGTAACCTGTGTCACCACGGTCTTCTCCACAAGCTGCAAGGGATTCTCTGCTCCAGTGCCAGAAGCATATCTCTCCTCCTTCCTCACCGACTTTGGTGTCTGACAGGGTTGTGCCTCTCACGTTTTCTCACTCCTCTCTCCCAGTTGCTGTGCAGCATTTTTTTACCCCTCCTTAAATATGTTATCACAGAGGTGCCACGAACATTGGTGATAGGCTCGGGTTTAGCCAGCAGTGGTCTGTCAAAGCCACACCTGCAGTCCTCCACTACCAAACCTTGCCACACAAGCCCAACACATCCTCTTTAATTCCTGCTCTGTTTTCTTCAGATGTATGCCAGGCATGCACAGTTGCTCCACTTGCTTTGCACATTTACTGATCCAACGGACTTCAGTGTCAAACTTTGAGGACCACAAACTCCTCTCTATTGGCCTCTGTGAGATAATCTAGGCCACTGGGACCAAAATATATTTCTAGGCCATTACACTGGAATTAAATTAATTATTCATCCTTTCCACTACACTCAACTCAAGCCAGTGTTTTACAGTTCATATATCGCTTGCCTGAAAAATTAGCACAAATGATGTTTTTCATCTCTGCTGAATAGCCTGCCTCTGCTGGAAGCCTGTTTCCCAGTTACCTGCAACTAAAGAGACCACTCCACTTATATGGCCCTTGAGAAAGGACTTAGTAGGACATGATTTTGTAATTAAGGGACTAACGACAAAACTGAAATTATAACTCCACGTTCAAAGCCGAGACCAGAGGTGCATTCTCTCTAGTTTAAATAAAGCCAGCTTCCCCAAATCTGGCTTTAGTTTCTACATTTGTAAAATGGGAATTACAACATTTAAATGCACAACTGTAGAATAAAAGGGATAATCACTTAGTACATGTAAAATCTTGTGTGACTGAAAATCTACTGAATGAATAGCACAAAATCCGAAGTAGGGTCAAAGAGAAATTAGAAATGCAGGACTCAAAAAAAAGTGTATTTACTAAGTTTTGTGATGGGAGTAAAACCATTTACTTGCCCTTCTGCATCCATTATGAACTGAGAGACAAAGGAATCTTGGATATGCTATTCCCGATGTTTTTGTTCAGAACACCATGCTGCCCTGCAATATTATTTCTAATAGTGTTTGGCAATGCAAATATAGATCTGGAAGAAACAGGATTCTGATGGATGTGCCAGACCTTCGTGTATCAAAATTAGTTCTGTATTTCCACCGCAAAAGCACATCCCTATGCAACCCACCTTCCAGGACACTGACTCAATTTATCTCCATTTGAGCAAATGACTTGAGGAACGTCTACCCATATGTTGTTTGCTGCCGGACTGTAAAACCAAAATTGTACAGTGCAAGCAGCAGCCAAAAATGACACTAAACTCCAGACAGTTCCATGGTCTCATTACAACATGTATCTCTAGAGCAGCAAAGGGAATTAAACAGCCATAAGTGCAGGAGAAGCCTGCAGAGCTAGGTCAGTGATTTTCTTCTCTTGGAATTATGCCACCAAAGGTAAAAAAAAAAAAACCAAAAAAAGAGAAGCAATAGACTTTTTATGATCAACAGTTGTGTAAACCCAAAAAGAAAACACTGTAATTTAAGAATTGCAGAACCAATCTAGATTGAGAAGCATTTCCATATCATATTTATGTAGGTTATAAATGGACATGAAGCTTAAACAGTATAATCTTTTTGTGTTTTAAGAGATAAACAGTAATAATCACAGTCCATTTTAAAAGCCAAATATATAAAAAAAAACCATTACCAACAATAAACAGTATTTAGCGGAAAGATGAGGAAGAAAAACATAAAACTATATGACAGCAAATACATTAGAGTGATCTTTGTAAGAGTCAGTAAAATTCAAAGGCAAGTTGTTTTGCTATAGCTGTTGTCTCCGCAGTTCACAAAAGTACAAGATCCAAAAGATAAGAGAGAGATTAATATAAACATTATTTCTGAGAAGGAGTGGAAGATTAACAGTCAGCCTGACTGGGCTTGCAGTCAGGGGTTTGACAGTTTTCCTCTGAAGAAAAAACCAAAGACAATAATGCGAAATTCCAACAACTAACTTAAGGATGGAGTCTGGCTGTACTTCTTGTTGAAGTATAACTACATTTTACATTGAAATTATTATTCTCCCAGATGGCACAATCCAGCTAAGTTGCAATTTACTGGACAAGCTGCAAGACGAAGTTTTCCTATGCATTTCAAATCTAGATAAATCTGAATGGTCCCTTTTAGCCTTCTGTGAATCCTTTCATAATTTCATAGTGTAAAGTGCTGGCAGATTACATAAACAAGCCCTAGAAGACAAAATCAAGCAAAGGTGGCAGGTGCATGATGCATGAGGGGCTCCTAGGGAAACTAAAACATAAAAAGGAAGCACACATGAGGTGAAAGCAGTCAGGTCGCCCAGCAGGAAAGCGGGGACACTGTTCAAGTGTGCATATACGGAGTTAGGAAAGGCAAAGCCCACCTGTTGCTGAACCTGTGAGGGACATGAAGGATAACAAGAAGGGCTTCTACATGCACATCAGGAACAAGAAGAAAACCATTGCTAAATGGAACAGAGTATCAGATGACAAAGGGCATGGAAAAGGTCAAGGTCCTCAATGCTTTCATTCCCTCCATCTTTACCAGTAACATTTGCCAAATCACAAGTCTCCAAGTCCCCTAGGGAAGTCTGGAGCAAAGAAGACTTACCCTTGGTTGAGGAGTATCAGGTTAGGGAACATTTAAACAAAGTGGATAGACCCAAGTGTCTGGACCTGGTTGAAATTGATGTGGTTTGTGCTAAATTAGAGTCATTTTTGTGACTAACTCAGTTGCTGTAAATAACTTCATTCTCTGAAAGCAGACTGCGTGTTTTTGAGCCAGTGTTCTTCTCCAAAAGTGACAATACAAGGCACTGGTATGCAAAAAGGACAATGATTATACCTAAACAAGTCCATTTTGGAGCTGGTGAAAGGGGTGCACACCTGTGAGGAGGGATGAATAGGGCAGGTGACCCTAAACTGACCAACAGAGTATTCCATCCCATATACATCATACTCACTATAAAACTGAGAGATCATGACGGTCTCTTTCTCTTCTGTAATGGCCAACATCCAGTGAGGACCTCGTCTGTCTGGTTGATCCTGATCCCAGATCCGTCTGTTCCTGAATCCAGCTCCTGAGTCCAGCTCCTTCCCAGCTGTGGACCCATTCCCTCATGTCTGCTCTACAGTATTTGTGGTGACACATGGTTATCAAGAGATGGGGTGGGGCGTAATCAGTTCGATCTTATATATTTGTATATATTTTATTACTTTCTAATTATTTTCATTGTTACTTTTATCATTATCATCATAATTTTATTAAAGCTGTAGATTTCATTTCCAACCCAAAACCCTTTTTCCTCTCATTTCCCTCTCCCCTATTCCTGGGAGTGGAGGGGAAGGGACTTAGGAGCCAACCGCACAGTTTTAGCTGCTGAACTTTAGTCCAGTGGGGCTAAACCCTGACAGGGATGTACTCATGAATGCTAAAGGAAGTTGGCCAAGGTCATCGTGAGGCCACTCTATAATATGTAAAAGGTCGTGGTGATCAGGAGATGTTCCTTATGATGGGGAAAAAAAGCAAATACTGCGTCTTCAGAAAGGACAAGGAGGAAGAAGATCAAGAAACTAATGGCCAGCCCAGCCACGCCTCACTCCCTGGGAAGGTAATGAGGAAATAAATCTGGAAATCATTTCCAAACATAACAAGGACAAAGAGGTAACTGATTACTTGTTATCTTTCTATGACAACTGGCTTGGTGGATGATAGGAGGGCAGTCAACATTGTTTACCTTAATTCTAGCAAGGCCTGAAACTCTCTTGCGTAACACCCTCATAGACAGTGGAAGCACCATTCAGACTAATGGACAGAGAGGTAGACTGAACTGCCTGGATTAAAGTTGACTGAGTCAGTTGGCTGAGCTTCCTGGACCAAAGGGTTGTGATCGGTGGCAGCAAGTCCAGCTGGAGGCCCATTACTGGCACTGTTCCCCTAGGGTCAGTATTGAGGTTAGCCCTGTTTAATGTCTTCTTTACTGGACTGGATGATAGGACAGACGGCAGCCTCAGAAAGCCAGTACAATGATAAAAAACTGAGACGAATGTTCAGACACCAGATGGTTGTGCTACTTTTCAGCGAGACCTCCACAGGCTGGAGAAATGGGCTGAGATGAGTGAGACCTTCACAGGCTGGGGACACAGGCTGAGACCTTCACAGGCTGAGACCTTCAACCAGTCTAGCAGAAAAGGACCTGGAGGTCCTGATGGACAAGTTACATGTGAGCAAAGACGACCAAAAGCCTCCTGCATTAGGGAGAGGATTGCCAACAACTTGAGGGAGGCGATCCTTCCCCTCTTCTCAGCTCTGGTGAGAAAGCTGAAATGCTGTACCCAGCACTAGGCTTCCCAGTTAAAGACAGGCACTGAAGCAAATCCAGAGAAGCTCCATGAAGATGATTATGGGACTGGAATATCTGATGTAAGAGGAGAAATTGAGACAGCCAGGACTGTTTAGCTGGGAAAATGCTCAGGGTGCATCTATCTTACCAATGTGCATTAATATTTGATGGATGCTGTAAAGAAGACAGGACCAGAGATTTCTAAGCAATGCCCAGTTAAAGGACATGATGCAACAGGCAAAAAATTAAACACAGGAATTTCCATTTAAACATAAGAAAAACTTGTTTCACTCTAAGGGAGGCTGAACCTTGGAAAAGGTTGCCCAGAGAAGCTGTGAAGTCTCCATCCTTGAAGATATTCAAAACCCAACTACACGAACTCCCCAGCAGCCTGCTCAGTTTGACCCTGCTTTGTACAGGGCTGGACTACACAGCCTCCAGAGGTCTCTTCCAATGTCAGTGAGTCTGTTAAAAGGCATGAAAGGGTTATTTTCTTTCAGTGGACTCCACGGAGACATCTTCATAGCTGTTTTACTCAGGTGCCTATTAGTTCAGGCTTGTAAGTGATTTATCTGTCCTCTCCTGCTTGGATTTGTCACTAAAAATCCACAGTCCCTCCTCTTCATCAAAGCTGTCCCTGACTTGGAGACTTCAGAGATTCTTTAACTTTACATCCTTTACACAAAGGACACATACTTTTCAATTTCACGGAACACATTCACACATCTGGCTCAGAAAGGTATTCCAAAAAAGAAATGATCCCAATAACTTACCTTTTTAAATTTAGCAATCACCTTTTAACACACACGAGGACCAAACTAGCACTTGCTGTGGTCCTTGAACATTTACCAATACCAGTGTGAGTCAGCAGAGCTCAAAGTCCCTCTCAGGGTCATTCTTTCACCCCAAAATACCACATCTACAGGCCGATAAATATGCAGGACACATATATACCATATCTGTAGGTATGATATAAATATACACATGCATCCATACTTCTCTCAATTCCATACACAAATACACCATAAATATATATATGTTCCTCAGAAGAGCACAGAAAGATACTACACTTAGGGCACAGTGGGTGCACAGTGCCTCATAAACAGTGTGTCAGATCAGTATTTGTAAGCCACAAAAACATCTTCAAATCAGAAAAATTTGAAGCTGATGACATAGCTGAGGGCTCAAGTCAAGGGAAGTCCCGCCTCTGAACTCAACAGTGGTTTCATTCTTAATATCTATGCTCTCCAACTAGACACAGTACAAGGTGTGGCAAAGCAACACAACTATCAACTACAGGGGAAGAAGGTAGATAAAAATCAGAGCTGGGACTTTCTGGTGTACTCAAATAAGGAAACCAAGGTCGTCCTGGACCAATGCACGAGATAGTATCTTGAATGACTATCTCTTCTTTTTGCTTGAAAAAAGCCACAAATTCATCATACAAACAATCCCCAGTAACATTTATCATCACTAAACAACTGCTATGTAAAATGTCATTACCTTTACCACACAAGGTGAGATAAATTTTATCCTGCTATCAAATAAGTATACATAACTCTCCATAATGGCTTACTTAGAAAAAAAAAGTGAAATTAAAATAATAGTACAAGTGGCAAACCTTTAAGCCTTTCAACATCTGATATACCAGGAACTGGATTCGGTCTTCAGTTAGTTTCTCATGCTTCATTATCTTACTCAAGTCTGTTCCCATAAATGGCATGACCAGGTAGCTTAAAAAAGCAGGGGAGGGGGAAACATAATAAGATTAATTTGTCAAATAAATTGCAACATAATTGTTTTTTATAGTTCAGTGACAGTATTAAATTATAGATCATTCAATTTACCAAACAATTCCAACACCATCCCCCTGCCCTCCAAGTTTCTCTGGTTTTATCTATTTTGATTGTCCAGGTATTGCCCAGCCCTGTCACTAATTGTGGAAAGTTGCTCGTTACCAGAAGAGTGCAAATTCTGAACTAGTTAGAAAGAACCTAAAAGCCATGTGATATTTCAAAGACACCTACACAGAAAACTAAGACATTCACACAATGCAATGCATTTCACAATCATGACCATAATTTTGAACGAGCAACAACCAAACCACCTAGATGGTTCATTCAAATAGACAATATCAGACCTAACAGAAATACAGACGATCAAATTAGGAGGCAAAAATAACTTCCATTAATTTTCATCTGGGATCGTAAACTGGGATCTTTAGTAGATAGTACAGCTAAGTTAACATCAGCAACAGAAAGCCTGAGAATGCCAACCTGGCATTTCAAGGCTAAGCTTCACTTAAGATCCAAAACTGTTCTTCACATTGCTTGTAGTAAACTCATCCTTCAGAGTCTGTCCTCAAAGTCAGGTCTGAACATAGACAGAGTCAGTCACACCAGGCACCCAAGGATAAAATCCTCAGTTTTCCTCTTCTTATGAACACAAGCAGATGCATTTTCATGAAGGGAAGAATTAGATGTGATCTTTGTAGCATAGCTACAAATTTCATTATTTAGACTTAAATGGGTTACCTCTGAGCTGGTATTTTACTAGTAAACCTAACAATAATATTTATTTATTCTATTAGAATTGTAACTATAAACAATGCAGAAATTGAACATAAAGTCATCCAGGAGATGGGACACTGCTGTAGCCACTAGGAGTTATAGGTAGCATTTTCAACTTTTCCTAGGTATCAAACATTTTTTCCCACAACTTTGGGAATCAAGACTTGGGCACCTCATCCCAGCATTCACAGACAATTTCGCTGTCCTTTCAACAGAAAAGATGAGCATTTTAATTCTGTAACTGTATAAGGATAGAGCAAATACAGAGAAGAGAATGACATTTCTTATGTCTCCCCCAGTATAATACACAAAATGTTTCCCATCAACAGACCAATGTACTTAGAAAACAAAGTTTAACTTCTCTGTTGATGTTCCTGTTGTTGAAAGCATATTACATTCTCCCTCAACTCAGACTTATTAGATACATTTTCCCAAAGGTCATAAGTATTTGGAAAGAGCCACTAAAAATGTTTAGTGACTGTTCTAGAAAAAACAGAGGTAGAAAGAAGTGAGGCAAGAGAAACAGTGAAATATCTACACAACTCCTACTGCTGGTAATGACCTTCAAGTATTCATTTGGATCTTGCTTGCCTGCCATCCTCTGTACAAATCCCAAGGCTTTGGATATATAGTGACATATGTGAACAAAGTTAAAAAAAATATAACCGTTAAACACTGTAAAGAACAGGATGAGAAGGACAAATAAGATCATATTTTTACACACACATGATTTACTGTGTTTACAAATTGATGACTTCAAATCTCTTCAAGTCCAACAGAGAGAGGTCTAGGTCGGTAGAGAAACAAACAAAACGTAAAAGAGGAGAAAACCACTCCTAACCAAGTTTGAAAATCTAAACTTTCATAATCACTTATGAGAAACACATTGGAAGAGGACAACTAGGGAATTAAAAAGTATGGGCTCACTTTCAACACTTCATCTATTACTTAAAACTTCACAAACTTATTTTTATTATTATAAATTTATTTACCATCCACAGCTGGAGTCCTGAAATAAGCTAGGGAGGTTAGGCACCATTCACTTCAATGGAAACTTGATGCCTGAAACATGTAAGGTCTTTGCAAGTTCCAGTTAAAATCCAAAATTCTTAGAAAATCAGGAGCAGCAACTAGTTCTGGCACATTGTGTACAACATAAGCACAGACAATGTAAGAAGACAAATGAAGGGAGTGAAAAGCATCTGGTACAGCAGAACTTAAATTGCTAAAGATTTATGCATTTCTGATTTTGAACACCATTTCAGTCAGCTATACTTTTAAAACTGAGGGAAGTTCAACAGAAGCATTAACAGGGAAAGGACTGCTCCTTCATAAATAGATGGGTCTTTGCCTTTGATCTTCATTAATACCTTGGACTGCCAGAGAAGCACGAGAGCAGAGTGGCAGGCTGTCTAAGAACATGCTTCCCTCTAGACAGGAAGGTTAGAAGTCAGCTAAAAAAGCCCAGGTCTCAGACAAGACTAAGTTTAGAGACTTGCTCAGGTGAACCCACCCATGTTGCTTCTACTGCTTCTAGCCATAAATCCGCTTGAATCTGCTTGAAAAGTTATGCAATAGACCACAGACAAAATCTCATGATTAGTCATCAAAGTCTCTCTCAAGTGACACATTCAACATTAATTCACAAAAGCTGTTTCTCCACTTTTGTTTTAAATGTACACACAAATGTACCTCTGCTCATCTCTAACACCTTACCCGAAGTGCTGAAGTCAAATTTTGCCATAGGCTCACCAGTTGCAGTGTCAGTTATAAACCAGCGCCTCCTACTTGACCTGCACCTCCAAAACTTGAAGGATGATTTTAGGGTCTCATTTAAAACACAGCACTTGAATGTTAATCGTGTATATATGAGCATTTTTTTTTTTCACATATGCTCTATAAAATGCCAGCACAACAGGCAATATGGACAACATCCTTTTTAGCTCAGTGAACATTTTGGCCCAAATCATCATTATGAACACACTGTCCCCATTTCCTGCATTTTATCTTCTACATCTTCCTGGCAGATAGCTTTCTTTGTTAACAAACAAATACGCAAGGCTGGTTTTGAAGCATAGCTACATTAAATGCAATCCAGAATGGTTCTATGAATGTAATATGAAATCTACATTAAGCCCAACAGGATTTCTGACCACTTTTTTTCTAGTGACTCTAATTCAAAAGGATTGCAGCAGGAACCATAAGCAAAACAGACATGCTAAAGAACTTGTGTCTGAGATGCTGCCAGAACGTCAGAGAGATGTACATGCCTAGTGCTAGAAATTATCTATATCACCGGATTGGGAAACCAGTCAGGAAATACAACAAGCCACAGCGCAGATAACCACTAAAAAATTTAGCAGCATTAGCAGTTTTGTATTAATCCTTCAATTAGGACGAATCACACTGGAGACTTGTCATGTAGCAGGCATCATTTAGCAGGCATCATGGGTTACAAATTGTCCTATCATTTGGGCAATCTGGACCTAAGTGTAAGGAATCGGTACTTGAAAGGTGAATTAGGGAATCCACCAAACTGACATTTACTAAGGGCTGAAAGTACACCCCTTGTAAGATAGGTAACTGGTTCTAATGACAGACTGAAAACCTCAGCCTACCACTTTTGAAGTTGCATGTAAGAGTTACATTAAGATGAAATTCAGAAAAAAAGCCATGAAATAACAATTTTGGAATTCTCCATTTAAAAAAATAATAACAATTCCTCCTGCACAAGCAGCAGTGCCCTGCCCCCAAACACAAACAACTCAGAACTTACAAGTCATTAAACTTCTCCAGTGTTAGATCTGGTGTGAACACATCCAATATTCCAATGACCTAAAAATAAGGGAGGGTGGAGAGAAAAAAACACGTGGATTAATACAGATATAACACAAAACTTCCAAAATGGCATAATAAATAAAAACAGTATAAGGAAAAACATTTCTGTAGTGAGACACTAGCTACAGGCATAAAAATGGCAGAAAGAATACCCGCCTAGGAACATCAGGATTTGTTATGTATTAAATTTTGTAACACTGAGAGCTGTTTGACCCTACAATAAAACCACAAAAAAGTGTTTACTTGAACAAAAAGTTCTGATGTTAACAACTTTATTTAACAGGAGAGAGCATGTTTTAATTGGAACCACTGAAGTATTGAAAATAAACCAGACAAATCGGTTTATAATCTGAAACAGTCCTAAGTGCTATTTGCCTAGTTGAGCCAGCCAATGAAGAACACTTTAAACATCTTTTAATTTCAGTAACAGGGTAATTTAGGTCCAATTTAGACTACAATATCTAGTTGGGAGTGTGGAGAAGAAACTAAATTGTTTTTATAAAGAGTAAATTATCAAAAGGTTAATGTGATTTACTATGGCTTATGCCTTAGTTTCTCTTTAAGAGTATTTTTTGTCAAACAAAAGTATTCTATTCACTCTGAGAAATAACAACCTAGTAAAACAGATTTCCCGCCAGTTCTTCCTAACAGTATGGTTTTTTGCAGAACTATACCAAGTGAATAGATGCATTATGGCAACCGCCAATGCTTCTTTCAAGCCCATTAAACACAAGAACGTGTAAGGTACAGAACTCAACACTCCAAAAGAGGTAGCTGGTTTTGTCCAAAGCCTGATCACAGCTCGGACACTGCTTATTCCAGGCAGTGTCTAAACAGCACAAGCTTTTAGTGCTGATTTTTTTCTACTTCTGCTACTAATTCATGACTGTTCCTGCCTGCTGAGAGGAAGCGTCCAAAGCCCCGGACTGCTTGTGGTGTTTCCGAGGTGCAGGCTGCCGTGTTGACAGGGGCGTGCAGGTCTGTTTGAAAGCAAGCTAAAAGACTAATAACCTTGATAAACTTGTTCAGGCCTATCTCCATGGCCATATGATTTAAGAAGAACATATTATACACAAACTAAAACAGTATAAAATTAGAAACTGCAAGAAAAGAATGAGGGGTATTCACTGTCTGATGTTACCAGCCAAAAAATAAAAGAAAGACTGAAAAATCCACTTTGATAACAATCAAGATGGATTTTGGACATCACTACTGTGTCTCAACTGGTCCACAAGAGAGTTTTGTGGAAAAGGATGTGAAAGTAAAGAGAAGTGAAAGCAGAAACGCAGGGAAAAAATGCAGGAAAAGAAGAGCTACTTCCTTTATTAAAGCTTAAATAAAACCCTCCAACTGTGACAAAATCCTTACTTCATGCATTTTTATCTTTTCCACATTCAGGGGGAGTTACTACAGTTAGCTTGGATGTTATTGAAATGCCATAATGATGAACAAGATAGAAAAGCTAATAAAGACAAAGAGTGAAAATCACAACTGTTCCTTTGGAGTGATCTTTGAAAAATACAATGAATAATATTTTCCCAAGGACATAAATACCATAAACTAGTAATTAAACCCACATACGATTTGTTTATTCTTTTAAGTAATACCTTCATTATTAACTAATTAGAACTAACATTAGAACAAGATTTTTTTTATTATTTTCGGGTTTTTTGCATGACATTTACATAAGATTTTCCATTTCTATGTGGAGGCAGGGAGAGAAAGGAAGGACAGAGGAATGAGGAACATGTACATGGCAACAATGGTGCATAATGCAGTCCTACAGCATTTCCTAAGGCAGTGTATACGCACACACAGAGCATACACAGTCAGAAAAGCTACATGCTTTCCCATGATTGCAGCATTATAAAGGACATTGAAGTTCTAGCAATAATGTTAGCCAATATGTACTTCTTGCCCTATTAAGCCCAACTTTTTCACAAGTCCTGCTTGTTCTCCACAATTAGATATTTCCATGCCTTGACTTACCTAAGAAAAAAAGAAAGAAAACAATCCCCCAATATGTCTGAATGTAGCTGCGAAAGACAGAGGGATGGCACTCTGAAAGAAGGGGCAGAGCAGAGGATGGAATTAGCGTGGCCACTGTACCATCCATCTGTGCGCCAAGGTGTAATCAGGCGCCTGCTGCAAAACACAGGAGAAACATGTTTCCATAAAGAACGCACCATCTCCAAAACCACACTTAAGGAAGTTCACTAACATTTTAATGCTTCTCCATTCAAGTAAACGGAGTTCCCAGTAATTAAGAAATTAATACTACAACAAACATTACTTCTGAGGTAAGGTGCAAACTGACAGAGACAAGCTTATCACTGCTGCAAATCCTCTGTAGTGAAGAATGCCACTGAGATCAATGTTCAGCTCCTGCTGAAGGGAATATTAGATCATAAACTAGAAAATGCTTTTAATTTGCCACGGACTCCACAATCCCTTTTTTAATTATTTCAACTTCCTAAAAATTCCCAAATCTATTTTGGTGCATAAAGTGGTTTAACATACTAATAGTTAATCAATGTAAAAATAGAAGTCAGGGACCTATTTCCTTTGCCTTGGTGATCTTTATTTAATAGCTGTGCTTTGGGATGATTTTCCTGTACTGGAACAGAGTCAATAGTATTTCCATTTAGGTCATAGCTTTCTGCAGATGTGTTAAGCACAGGATAAAATAAATCCTCTGAGGAAGATACAACTCCAGATACTTCTTTAGGAAAAGGAAAAGAACAGGACAAAGTGTGGGAAACTCCCTCCTGCATAGTATCATGGAAAATCCTGTGTCTGTCTAAAAGGTTCTGAATTAAATATGGTATTTGCAAAAAAAAAAAACCTTAATGATACCTAAAGATAATGTCTTAGCACAAAAGTAAGCCACTGTAACCGAACTACAAGAATAATCAATTTTTCATGGCACGGCCTATATGAAATGTAATGGAGGCACCAGTGAAACCTTCTGTAAATCTGTTGTTGGTATTAATTCAGCACTCTTACTGACATATCAGAGGTGGAAGTACAGCCAAGGAATGAACCCAGCACACTTTGTGATGGCAACGAAAAGCATCTGTGGAAACCAGCAGCAGTACTGCCTTTTCAGGCTCTCTTTTTTTTAATCCAAATTAACTCTGCCAAAAGGCAATTTCTCAAATAAATCAGCCACAAAGGATGCACCTTGTCTCCCTACTGCCCATCTGACTGAAAACCAACCCGGTTTTGAGCAGCCTTCTGAAGACCCTTCCTTGCTTATGCATCTTGAGGAGAGAGTGTGATACTTGGGTCTCACCAATCTTCCTGAGAATCAAACGACAGTAATAGCGAATCTATTAGCCTACTGGTCTAACTTGTTTTCCACAGGTATGGTTTTACTCAAGGTATTTATTTTGCTGATTGTGTCTTTTCCCTATGAAACCAGTGGCGGTAGGTGGTAGCGTCTCCAGCCTTGAAGACATTTGTACTGACCACCCTGACCAACCTTAACTACTGTCAACACGCAAGTAACAGCTTTGCATTGGTAACGTGGTTTCTACTGTTCTCTTCTCAGTTGCCTCTTTTTCCAAACTTTATTCCAGGAGTGGAGCACAACAGTGAAGAGCTCCTCATCTCCATCCTCCTCTGCAGTTTCATGTCATGGATTACTTTTATTCAAGGACTGTTCTGCTGCATTTCTGTAAAGGAAAGTTTCTGATGAAACCAGGAGCACATCAACAAAAGACTCAGATCTTGTGTAGTTAATAAGTAATGTCAGTTATGTCTCTTACAAAGTAAGTGCTGCTTACTGTTGCGGATGTTATGCATGAAAACACAGTGAAGTTGAGTGGCTTTGGCATTTGGGCTACAAATGCAAGTACATCCCTGCTGTGGTGCCCTGAACTACATATTATGCTGCATTAATCTTTCTGCAGGGCTAGCTTCAACTTCATGTCCCTGTGCTGCTCCCCATCACAGGGAACCTGCATCCTTTTACTGCACTAAGAAGTTTCAATCTTTCTAAAACTTTAACTACCCATGCACTAGGCTTCCATCACAGACACCTTTCTCCCTCACTGATTACTGCTACGTGACATGAAGGATGACTGAGAGCTCATTTCCTTTTCTTCTGACAGTCAGAAAAAGCCTTACCTGGTCTCTTCTTTCAAAGGACCTATATGCAAAATGTGACAGATTCAGCTCCTGCTGACAGACATATCTTCATCTCTGGAGCAAATGGCAATCCAAAGAGAAGGTTTGTGTTTCAGTTCCATCCTCCTTATTTTAATTTGCTGTACTAGGCTAATCAGTCTGCTTTACCAGTACCCAAGCTGTGGTGTGCATAAATGGCTATTGGCTGAAGCCCAGCCTAGATAAAACACCTGTTAGGCAGGTTTGTGAAAATAGCAGAACTGATAATTGATACCACCGTGCTGATTTATTGGCTTTTTCACCAAAACAAGTGACTCTGGTGTCCTGTTAGGTCCCTAGCTGTGGTAAGCTTTCAGCCCATAGAAAAGCAGACAGGAGTGTTTCTCCCCTACAAACTTTTCATATGGACCCATAAGGAGATCTGCAATTGCCAGCCAGGATTCCTGAATCACACTGTACTGGCAATTGTGTACCCAAAGTATGCATATTTTTAGCTGGTGCAGCCATGCAGGACTTGCTGCAGGGAAACCTAACACAGTGAGCATGCTTTCATCTGTAAAGGCATCAGTCACCTACAACCCCCTTCTTGGTCTGATTTTGTACACTGCAGAGCCTGTTGTTCTCCCAATGCTCACATCAGGTGAGATGAACTGCAAAAGGTGACAGTTTTAATATTTCCTGAGGCAGGAACACAGAATTTTCTCTGAAACAAACTCCTCCCTTGGTTGATATCGTGTAGGTGTAAATAAAAAGCCTAACACTCTTTCAAAACAAAGAAGTTCAACAGAATTAAATATTAGCCAACTTAATCCTATCCTATCCTCACACACAAAACTGCACAGAGACAGGCAATTTGGTGTCTGTTGGATACCCGAGTTTCTTCCAAAATGTAGGAAAAAAAAAGTTATATGGTTCTCATAATGCAAAACACACACTGGTCTTCAGATGTGGGAATACACCAGAGAATAATTTCCACTCAAAGCAGTGAAAGAGAGCATATTATAGAGTACCTTCAAACAAATACTGCAGTTGCCTCTTACATACACAGTTTCCAGTAAAACATCTGCAGAATATTAACCAACCCAAGAAGCATTTAACGGGCATTTGTCAAGAAATTTATGCCAGAAACACATTCAGTATTTAAGTTGGTAGAATTGGGTCAGAATTACTGATATGCTTAGATGCATCCATAGGTATACACATACAGACACACATACCTGCACATCCCACACTTTCATAAATTCCACACTTCTTTCCAATACAAGACATTGGCATAAGCCTCTGCTTCTCTCTCCCTCTCTCCAGTGCTGTCTCCCATCACCAGCTATTTTGCACTCCTGCTGGCAACTCTGAAACTCCTGTTAGCACACCAGGAGGAGAGAAGGACACCAGGACTGGACTACTACAAGTCACTATGCAGTTTTTTCAACAAAAGTCATTATTATCATGGTATCACTTCCAGTCCAAATGCATAATAAAATCCAAGTAATTTGCCAAATGAAACTAAAGGTTCTGTGCCTCTGCTCACTTGTCTGGGTTTAGCATTGCATACGTAGACATCTCTGTTAACTTCAGAAGAACACAGGAATGCAGAGCTATGCAAATGTTTGAAAGCCAAAGCCAGGGACAAAGTTAAAACACTCACCACGTTTTCACTGTTCTCTGTTTTCAGTCAGAGCCATAATAGGTAGTTTTAAGGGTCCTCATTTTAACTGAACGCAAAATGGAAAGAAGCATGGGACAAAAGAAGCACCACTGAAAAACATTTCTTAAATAGGCTGTTCTTCTATAGAAGATGCAGCAGATGTTAACAAAATAATCAGAAGCTGCTAACACTGAAGTGGGATGAATGCTTTGTGCTAGCATGAATAAATAAATGAAGAAAAAAAAGCCTAAAACAGAGCTTTCTTCATTCTGCCTTACCTGTTTATATTCCTCGTTTTCACACCGTTCTCTCTTTTGTGCCAGAATATCTGTTCATGCAGCTACACAGTGATCTGGCAGCTTATTCCACTGGAAACTAACTTTTCTTTTTGGTAGTGTCTGAGGAATTGATCTTAGTTAGACAGCTTTTTAGGCAAAAGCTTATGAAGTTTGTGAAACATCCCAGATCATCTCAAATTAAAAGGCCTACCAAAAGAAAAAAGGATACCAGTGGCATTAAAGGCAGTGATTTATCTCCTAACAGCTGAGTCTTGTCCTCTTCATCACACAGTCTCTGCCCTGTGGTCCTCACCATCATTTCTCCTCTGGATTTGTTTGCATACTGTGGATGAGAAATCCTAGGCTAGCAAGTCTTCACAATTTACAAAGACATATTCCTTACCACATTTAAGTAATGTCCCGCTTGAGAGTCATTAGGGAGACCACAAAGATCAAGCATATTTAATGAAAGATGGTCATCCCATCAATCAGAGTTGCCTCATCCTGAAAACACCTAAACAGACAAGCAAATTGACCCATGAGTTAGCTTCTTTGGAGGTAATATACAATTCCAGTAAAATTCGGTAGGATGACTCCTTTATTTGTTTTTGCAGGACTCCTGGTCATCCTACAATCCTTTCACATTAAGGAGATGAGCATATTCCTTCAAGGTTCTATAATGGAGGTCACCCAGGCTATTAAAGTAGTTTTCCTCCATTTTCTTCACTGAAGCATGACATGCTGATGAATTATATCACTGTGTCTTCTGCTACCTTAATGGAAGATCAGAGATGCTATTTTAACACAATGTGTCAGACCATTATGATTCTGAATACAGCATAAAATTAAATAAACTATGATAATGTATTGCTATGTGTTTAACAAAACACTTCCCTGAAAGCTATGAGGGGCAGAGATGGCCCATCAAGAAGTAATCACAGTGAAACAAATAAAACATCACATTTTTCATGTAATCCAACATCAAACGCATCATGATTAGAGAAGCCATTTTAAAACAGATCAGAAGAGGGAATTGGATGTTATTTTAACTAGCAAATAGACAGAACCTTGAAATAGTTTGTATTCTGAATTAGAAAAAAAGCAAGGTGAAGATCTGTACCTGCAGATGACTGCAACATTGCAACAATACCCCAAGTCTAATCAGCAGTGGCAGTACCGTTAGCCTGGCTATCCCACACCACCTCACCTACATACTTAGATTGCCAACACCCAAGACAGAGATAAGAGTGGCATTGCTCTTTTATTGTGGTGTTTGAAACAGTTACTTCAGTTTTATTACTTTTTAATAGCAGCTCTATTTATAGTATTATAGCCAGAGAGACAGATAACCACTATTTTATAGAAGTATACTATAATGTGTTAGTTAATGGAAAAATCAGGAAAGATACTTCAATCACTGTTCAGTTCTGTTATAAGGAGATACGCACCCACGTGAGAGGGGCCTGTTCAAAACTCCACAGCTAGACCCATGAAGCCACAATGGTAATGACAGAGGACAGACAGCTGCCCTGCACAGCATACTGGGGATGACTGATGTGAATGGGAAAGACTCTCACTGTCTGCCTGTAAATCCATCCTTTGAGGGAAATATGCAAAAACAGGGCTCTGACAGAATGGTGGTGAGTCAAAGGGGTGCTGAAAATCCTACAAGGAGCAATACTGCCACTCTAGATTTACTTTGGATAGGTGGAGTGGCAAAAGGAGTATTCTGAGATCAGCACAGAGGGTGTGAGGATGGGATGGTGGATGAAGATTCTCTTGATGGGCTTTACTGCCATCTCAGCTTCATCACAGATGGGTAGTCAGCTTCTGAATACATGGTGCCCATGAATCCCTGTTGATTCATTTATTTGTTCTCTAATGAGTAGATGGCCATAATTCATGGCAAAACTTTTCTGTAGTATATAGACAAAAATCTTCTTTCTGTGGCCCAAACTGTTTCCCCAAGACTGTAAATTATATATGGATTTGAAACTTTTACAGATTATGCTCACATTCTCCATTGAGCATTTTCTTCTAGACTCTTTAATTATCGAACAAGTCCATGGAGGGGTTCAGAGTATTATCCAGAAGAATATACACTGCATAAAACCAGCCAGGAGTAGAAAGTGCTACCCAACAGATTATTCTGAGATATGGAAGAAAAATAACCTCAAAATTTTGGACATAGTTAGGAGCTTGGCAACTTCACGAGCTGCACTGCTCCCAAATGTTCAGTAAAGAAAATGTTGAGAGTATGAAAACCCATGCATGACACAAATTCTCTGCATATGTTAGCTCTTCAACATTTACAGCAGTGGTTATGAAGCAGTGATTTCAAAGGAATCATTAAGTTAAAAGATCACATGTTTTAAAAGATTCAGACTAAAATTTTAACACACATACAGGTCCTTAAGCCTACAAAAAGGTCCATTTTCTTCTGGACAGTCAGAATATTCCACAGATTATTCTTCAAAATGAACCTGGGTATTGTTGGAACTAATACTATAATGTTAAGTAGCAACAACTGGTTATTGTTACTACCAATTTTTCTTGTCCCGGCATTCAATCTCTTAGCTTTCCTTGAAGGCCATCTGAATGGATCTATGCTTTAATCTCTCATATCAATAACACTTTAAACCAGATTCTTATGGATCCCTTTAACAACCTACTCCAAACTCCTTTTTTTTTTTTTTGCATGCATTCTTCATGAACAGCATTTAAAACAATTACTGTGACACTCCAAGCCCACTCTGGGACCCTTCTCACCTGGAATCCACACTTTGATTGCACAAAAAGTGTTTTCATGCAGACCCTTCCTCCTTTATTTTTTTCTTTAAACCACTAAGCACTGCCAGGACAGACCATTTTTATCTCAATGATACTTTCGAAGCCTCTATCTATGGCTGTTCTTATTCCACAATGTGTGAATCTGTGCAGAGCTCCCTATCTTCTTCTCTGCTTCCCAGTAAAGCAACTTATTTACTGATCATGAACTTTTCTTAGTTTACATTAGTATGAACTGAAAACTTCCAAAAGGTTCATGAAAGATAAAAGAAAGAAAACCCTACCCCCTGCCCAAAGACATGCAGGCATATCATAGCCATCTTCATGTAAGTTCAGGAAAAAAAGAGATGCTGGCACCCGAGACACACAGGCATGGATCCATGCTCTGCATTCCCCTGCACCTCGAAGAAACACAGTGATGGAGATTGTAATTACTGCCCCTTAATCATTCCCACTAGCTCCAAGTCCAAATTCCACTATGGTCCTAACCTTCCCCACTAAACCTTTCCTACATGGAAATGAAGGGCTGTTTCCATCGGGATATTCTAGTTCACGTGAACTGACGTTCGTAGACAGAGGACAGACAGGCAAAAGGCAGGATGAAAGATTTCTGGATTCCGTTCAGGTACAGATCTGCCCTGTCCAAAGCTGCATATTTTCTCTGTTTTTAGCGTGTACAACCTACAGCCTTGTGGGGCTGGAAGGAGGGGGAGGAATTGCTGAGGGCCCAACTCACGTTTTCATGCTTCATGTGCTTCAGGAGGCGCAGCTCTCGGTAGGCTCGTTTGGCAAAGAGTTCGGACTGAAACGGACGGTACAGTTTCTTAATGGCCACTTTGGTACCAGTCCTCCCGTCGAGGGCTGAGCTTTAAGGGAAAAGGCAGAGTTTGGGGAGCGATGAGTGCAAGCGGGACACAGACACCACCACCCCGCCAGTGCCCGTGCCAAAGAGGGGGACCCCCCCCGCCCCGCTCCGCTGCTGCGCACCCCACGCCTCGCTCCATTCCTTTAAAAGCCTGCCAAGCTCTGCAAGGAAAAGCAGCCAATTTCTGGAACCTTTAAAGAAGAACATCTGGGGAGGATGAAATAAAAAAAAAGAAAAAACGAGCAGGAAAAAGAAACCAAACTCCGAAAAACTCCAAAAATCTCAGAAAAACCGGAACGCCCAGCACCAACCGAAAGCAGGCGGCAGCAGCCCAGGCTCCGCGGGAGCGCAGGTGGCGGCTCGGGGCACCGGGACGGGAGGAGCGGGAGGAGAGCGAGGGCCGGGCCGGGACACGGCGGTGTCTGCCGGGGCAGCGCCCCCGCCCCCAGTGCCGGGGCAGACACCGACACTCCCCCCGACCTGTCCCGGGGCCCCGGCCCCCCACCCCGGCCCCGGCCCGGGACAGACGCTCCCCCTCTCCCGTCCCGGACGGGCGCCCCCGCCGCCCCGCTCACCAGACGGCTCCGTAGGCGCCGGACCCCACGGGCTGCAGGTCCCGGTAGCGCTCCCGCACTTCCCAGCGGGTCTTGGTGACGTCCTGCCGGTAGAAGCCGTTCTTGGGGGAGGACATGGCGCTCCGGCCCCCGCCAGCGCCCGCCGACAAAGAGCCCGGCGGGGCGGGAGCGGGGAGCGGCCGAGCCGGGGGGCCGGGCCTGGGCGGGCGGCGCCGGCCGCTCCCGCCCCGACGGGCGCCGGGGGCTGCGGGGGCGCCGAGGGCACCGGGGCTGCGGGGACAGCGGGGGCTGCGGAGCGTGCCCGGGCAGGGGGGCAGGTGCAGGAGACCCCCCCGCGGAGCCCGGGGACGGCCTTGCGGTCGGGCTTTGGGCGTGATGGGACGCAACCGGCTGCTACGTTTCAGTACAGGATGGGGGGTGATGTGGTTGAGAGCAGCCCTGAGGAGAAGGACTCGGGGTGCTGATTGAGGAGAAGCTCGAAATGAGCCGGCAACGTGTGCTCGCAGCCCAGAAGGCCAACCGCGTCCTGGGCTGCGTCAAAAGAAGTGTGGCCAGCAGGGCGAGGGAGGTGATTCTGCCCCTCTATTGCTCTCTTGTGAGACTTCACCTGGAGTACTGTGTCCGGTCCTGGAATCCTCAGCATAAGAAGGATATGGAGGTGTTGGAACGGGTCCAGAGGGGGGCTACAAGGATGATCAGAGGGCTGGAGCACCTTCCATACGAGGACAGGCTGAGAGAGTTGGGGTTGTTCAGCCTGGAGAAGAGAAGGCTCTGAGGAGACCTCATAGTGACCTTCCAGTACCTGAAGGGGCTACAAGAAAGCTGGGGAGGGACTGTTTGCAAAGGCTTGTAGTGATAGGACTAGGGACAATGGCTAGAAACTGGATAGTAGCAGATTTAGACCAGACATAAGGAAGAATTTCTTCACCATGAGGGCGGTGAGGCGCTGGCACAGGTTGCCCAGGGAAGCTGTGGCTGCGCCATCCCTGGAGGTGTTCAAGGCCAAGTTGGATGGGGCCTCGGGCAGCCTGAGCTAGTGGGATGTCCCTGCCTGTGGCACAGGCGTTAGAACTGGATGGTCTTTAAGGTCCCTTCCAACACAAACCGTTCTATGATTCTATGACTCAACAGTATTTGGTGCAGTTAAATAGAAGTGAGCAGATGCTGGATGCAGTTGCTCAGAGCAAGTGGTCCTGTGCACGGTTGCTGCAAAGGGAGAGGGTTCAAGCAGCAGCTGGAAACAACTGCAGTACTGGGGAGTGGAGAGCAGCGAGCTTCTTAGTATCTCTGTAGTGAATAGGCCTGGACTGGCATGTGTGAAGCAAGGACCTACGTTAAAAAACTTTTAACATGTTCTGTGAGTTAATATAATTAAAATTCTTGTCCTTTGGGGTCTGGTAAAGCCTTTGTTTTGTTTGACTTCACCCCTGAGCAATGTTGCTGAGGTTATAAAATTCAGACTTGCTGTCACTAGAGTTCAGTTTGTGGCTTAGCTTGAAAGGGCAATCTGGCCAAGTTTTATTGTTTCTGATGCCTTTTTGGTGGTTGCAATTGGCCCAGACTTTTTCGTGCCTGACTACTGAATGTGGAAGAGCAGCCCTGCCCACTCTCCACCTGATAGTGTACAGGAGGAAGACGTCCTTCCACCCAACAACTGTGTGTTCCAGTGCTGCTCTCTGCAGACCTATTTGACACTCTGGCTTAGTGAGGACAGAAAGCGACCTCCTGACATTTGGCAGGGGATGTGAGACTTGTGTCAAGTGTTAGATTAATGATATATCTTTGCTTTTAAAATCTACTATCCCAGCAGATTTGCTTTTAAAATTTCTGACATCGCTTTTATGCCATGTTTGCCATTCAGATGATGGCTGGAGTGAAATGTGGTACGGGCACGGAGAAGGACAGAGCAGGTCCTACTCAGTTTTGAGCCAACCCATTCGTTAAATTGCTTTTGATGACCAATGTATATGTTTCTAATGCAGTAAGGATTAGTTCTGCTTTTGATCCCTCACATACTTTTCCTTTATCCAGTTGTGGCAAAATGGCGCTTTCTTACTGCTTGCTTTTTATCAAGGCAGAAAATAGAGGATTTTGATACAACAGATGAAATCACTAACCCAGCACCAAGGCGACGAGACTCCTGTGCAGAAGCTGAGACTATTACAGAGCAACTTTTGTAAGGCATTTTAAAGTCATTGACAAAGTTGGCCAATGCTAGTTTTCCTATGTTTTTCCTTCATATACATATATTTAGGTATACTTCCCTATAGATGGTTGACTACCTATCCCCATTAGGTCATTCACATAGCAGATGAACTACTAAACTTACTGAAAAGACTAGGAAATCAGCACTATTGTAACAAGGGAGGCTTTGTCTAATAAAATCACTAAAAGAATCTATGAAGGGAGTGAGAAGAGAAACTTGGATCCATCCACAGGTGATAGATCTTACAGCAGTGTCACAAAATGTATGAGCCCCAGCATCCTGCCAGGCTTCACTTGATACTCGGTGATGTATTTTCCCAAGTACAATCGTCTCTTGCAATGAGACTAATAGGACACTCCAGCTATATCTTATCCCAGTAAATGTGTGCTTGACACAATTAAAAAAGGAATGCTATCAGATGTTTCTGCTTTTGGCATATGTTTATTTTCAAGCTGATAGAACAAAAAGGGACTTTCTTTGAGCATCGTTAGTAAATGATAATCAATGCACTAATGATGCAGAAATCCCACTTTTCTAGTGCCCATTCCATAAAGCAAAGCTTGGCAAGGTTGTTTACCAGGAAGAAAGGAAGAAACATTCACTTTGATACCTTTGTTTTGTCGGATTTTTTTGGGTTTTTTTTTTGAAGAGACAACTTTGAATGTGTTGGAAGGTTGCCATCAGCTGCAAAGCATATGAGGTAGATGGGATGCACACTGTAGTCTTTCTAATCCCTCTGGGGACTGAGAGCTCCATTTACACTCCAGCCTGGGTGTGAGGCTTTGGTGCTGGAGCAGGAGCTCTGCAAGAGAGCCGTGAGAAAGCTCACCATGTTTTCCTGAGTTTTGCAGGTATGGAGCCTGGTGAGAGTGTTTGGTGGCAACACAGCTCACGACAGTTTATTAACAGTGATGAAATGGCACATTTTTGTTTGCTGGGAGCTGGACTGCAGGCTGGCTACTGAGCCCTGGGCAAAGTAGGTGGATCTACGTGAGCAGGGAGAGGGACTGGGACACTGATTTCCCAGTCTAAGCTCTGGTAACATGGATTCAGCTGAGGGAAAACAGGAGATCATACAAGGTCTTTGGAAAAATCAAGCATCTTCCCACCTCTCTGTCTGTTTATGTCTGTAAGATGTCTCTTTTGCATGGCTGTTTTATTCTTATATGCCAATTCACACATGAAGACTTTAGTTCTGTAAAACATACCTTAAATGTCAGTAAACATAAGATCCGAATTGTCAAAAGCTGATTCCTAGAATATAATATTTTTAACCAGCTTTCTTTCCCTGCCTTCAAAAAAGTGCTTTTCTTGTCTACTTACATACATTGCCATGGAGGAAGTTAAGTCCATATTATGTATTACCATAAGAAGTAAAGCTTAAATTAAAAAAACCCTCAGTTTTCATCTAAAAATATTCCCATGCTGTTGTGTCCCCACCCTTCCCCCTTGGAGCCGCTGCCAACTATTTTGCAACGTTGCTGGTTTTGTCTCTCTGCCCCCTGAGCAGGGTGCTTCAGTTCCGGTTTCTGTGACATGCAGCACCCCTGAGGCCCTACTGTGCTTTGAGAGCACTCAGCCATCAGCACAAAGGAATAAATAGGTGCCACCTAAGGGCTTTTTTTTTTTCAGAATTTTTTTTCCATTTGTTCCGGAGGTTGAGTGAGAACTTACTAAGTAACTTTACCCCATTATCCCTACTTGCTAGAGGGATGCTGAGGAAGCCAGGCTTGGGTGTAGAGGATAAGAGACAGCTATGTATAAATCGATTGCCTTTAACAGTCTCCTAACTCTTCCTCCTCAGAGACTTCCTAAGCATCCTCTTCACACTCATTTATATAATAAACTGTAGTTTAGTTTTTAAACTACCACATATTATCACAATCTGAGATGCTGAAGTGCACAGAGGAAAAAATACTTTTGTGTCTAAGTTTCCCAACTTCAATGAAAAAAATCATAAGAAAAGAGCATTAAAAGACATCACTGTTAGCTTTCTGTATTTGTCAATAAATAGTTGTGCACAGCACAACGTAGTGCTACTGTCTTTCCTATCCTACTTATTGCATTCATTTGTTGTGTTTCCATCTCAATGAAGAGTTGGACAGAACACTGTTATTTTTGCATAGACTATCATGTAACTAGAGTTTATTCTTGATTTGAACCTTTGGACCTTGTTATAAAATGAGTATGAAATAGGAATATATTATC
The DNA here is from genome assembly GCF_032191515.1 of Phaenicophaeus curvirostris. Lineage (NCBI taxonomy): Eukaryota > Metazoa > Chordata > Aves > Cuculiformes > Cuculidae > Phaenicophaeus > Phaenicophaeus curvirostris. Next base: position 21,169,667 of record NC_091392.1, read on the forward strand.
TTAGTGCTAATCTACAGGACATTATTCTCTAAGGAGCAAGGTATGGCTCATTGGAGGCTGCCAGTTATGGCAGATTTAACATATATTTGTCTCAGGACTGCCACTATGATTCAATATTTCTACTGTATTCAGTATTATTTTTGATAAAATTGGACTAGCTAAAACCTCCACACTGCGGTACGCATCTTAATTTGTGACAATAATTGAAGCTGAGGGACTATGCAAGTGCAAAATGAAGCGTTTGTATGCATGCGAGGTGGAAGCCTAATTGAACAGTCTCGCTCATTACGTAGAAATTTCCCATCTAATGGATTAAGTGTCAGATTGGTTGGAAGATCTGTGTTCACATAGGGAACTCACAATATATTCCCTCCTTGTAGTAAAAACTTAGACCCTTTTAGGCATATCAGTTCAATATTTTATCTTACGGCAGAAAGGAGGTCAATGGCAGCCCCACTAATGCAGCTTTCTGAGTCTCTTGGTACTAGTCCCATAAAACCCCTTACGCTTTTTGCTTAGACTCATAAATTAATGACACTTGGTACTCTCATGTGTGCAAGTGTGCTGGTTTTCTAAGGATCAGCTTTAGAGAGCTGCGTTACAACCATAAACACTAGCAGACAGGTTCACATGTAAGAGAAACAAACAACTGCTTTTAAAGCAAACAGAGGTGTTGCTATTAGTTCCTTCCGAAAAGAGACTGATCTTGCCCAGGCTGAGCTCTCTCTGTTGCTACAAAAGGACATAATTTACCTACCTTGCTGAGCAGTTCTCTTTTAGCAAGGGCTAAATCCTTGCCACTGTTCATCTGTCAGCGATTCTTGGGCCAAGACATTTACGATGTAGCAAATGATACTTAAATAATTTGCGCCTGCTGCTAAATATGGTATTTTTTTTTTAACACGTTCATCGCTGACCAAGTCCCAGGAGTCAGGAGGTCTATTTTCTTGTTATGATCCAGAATCACATGTGACAGGAAAAAAGGAAGGAAGCGGCTTTTGTATGGACTGCTCCCCACCTCTGTCAAAGGTGCTTCTGCTGCCAGCGTTTTGTCCTTCAAAGGGTTGTGACCCTCCTGTCCCTAGGGTGAGTTTACTGTGTTGGATCCCGCAGCGTACTGACCTTCCTTCCCTCTTGCTTTCATCTTTTGCACCACATCAATAACATGCCAAGATCCCTCATGGCAATTCTGCAACTATGCTGATTAATGGCTTTTGACCTACTGGTGGATAATGTCTTTTTTCATATATCAGTGCTGATTACCTGATTTCCTATTATTCCCCCCACCTATAATTTCCCCAAGTTATTACTAACCCTGCTGTTTCATGATAGTGTAGCTACTTTGTGTGTTCTGGGAGGAAGGAATTCAGTGTATTATGGCAAGTGGCACCCTGTAATGCTGTGCTTTTCCTCTAAAATTTCCTCGGTTTATTTCTTTAGCACATTGCAAATTAGAGACTTCTTTGGTCTTGTCTTTATTTCTGCTTTGGCTGTGGCATATTGATTTCCTGCTGCAGTGCTGATGAGGTAGAGAGCTTAAAAAATAAAGATGCAGAATTTCAAACAAGCGCAGTATATACTTATGCAGTTTAAAGATTTAGATGTATGCAAAAGATTTCTTTTTGCTTTTGCTTCTAGTGATGATGAAATTATTAGACTTAGGGTTGCACTTAACACTGATTAGAAAGAGATAATAAATACTAGAAGTGATTTCAATTCAGTAGGTGGAAGGATAACAAGCTTTTGTGACTGAGAGATGAAATTAAGTAAATTCAGATTAGAAGTAAATTGTTAACAATAATTCACCAGAGACAAGCCTTGGAGAGCTGTGGGAGCTCCCCATGCAAGCCTGAGCCACATCTTCCACTAGCATCACCCAGCTGTGCTCTTCTGCGCATCCCTTCTGTGCTTTGCAAGTGTTCAGGGGTGATGAACACCCTAATTTAGTGTGGGTTAAAACCTACAATGCTTTCTCTATGATGCAATGTGTAGAGGACCTACAAAAGCAGAATTGTAATAATGAGAATGAGAGTGGTGTCAGGAGATTAAAACTCCACAGTTTATGCAGGTTCCACTAAAAGTTTTTCGAACAATATTTGGACCATGTAAACAATGCCTTCATTAAAGACATTTCTAGCAAATAAATGTATAAAATAAAACCTTAAACCTTTATATTTATTTACTCTTGAAAATCTACTTTCAAATGATCTGCCTTTGTCACAATGCCTGACAACGCCCTCATTCCTAGTTGTTTACCTCCATTCAACTGTTTGTGTTGGTTGACAAATAGTTTTTTTCCATCTGTGCTCTAATGATAAGCATTGTTAGTGCCAAACCTCCCACCTTTATGTCCCAGTAGGGTACTGGCTTTCCAATTACCCTGTCCTGCTGTTGTAAACTGATAAACTCACCACGTTAAAGTCCAAGGTTGGATTACCACAGGGGAGTCAAGTTACCTGGCTCTAGAAAAACACTTTAATTAGTGGCTTTTCAGGTCTAAGAAATTGCCTTTGTTTTGCACATCCAGGAAAAAGGTGTCTCGGTCCCTACTGTCTTTCTTGACATTAAAATGAAATTATTCATGGTTTTTGATGGTATTTCATTAAAAATAGCTGAGCTCTTGTTACCCATTACTGTCAGCTTTGATTAGTTTAAATGTGGCTCTGACCATATTCTTTCTACATAATTTATATCTTAGAAAAAATTACATCTTTGAATGCAAGAGGAAATATTCAGAGGAATATTCAGAGTTGCCAGGAGAACAAATTTTGGAAGTGATATACCTCAAGTATATAACATACCGCAAGTAGCAGAGTTGCGGCAAGAGCAGACTGGTCTTTGCCTACCACAGAGTTTTACACGTGCTTTGACACACTTGGCGACAGCCACCCTCAGAGCCGGGAAACCAGATTATAAAAATGATGGGACAAATCCCACACTAAATTAATGATCTTAGGATGCAAGAGGGTCTTGTGACATCTCTTTGCTTCCTCCCTGCCCTTCCATCTGGACCAGAGCTGCAGAATGGGCTAGAAAGCTCATTATCAGATTTAAGAGAAAAAAAAGCACTAAGCTACTTCTCTCTTAACTGGTAAACAAACAAATGAAAAAATATATTTAAGGCATGACTAAGTGATTCTTTTCATTATGTAGTCAGACGAATAATTTAAGGATTTACAACCTTTTGTTGTTGCATGATCATTGCGGGCCTCATCCAGCTTTGTAGGAAGTCAAATGACCAAACAACACTTCAGAAGATTCGCAAGGAATCCACCCAAGCATTTACTTTCAGATTAATATGCCTTGCAGAAAGTTGGATACAAGTGGCTGTTCCACTGGGTGCAAGTATTGTATAACTGGCCAACATTATCAACAGCAGTCCACCACTTCACTTAGTCCACAAATTAGGAGCACATTTTCTAAACAGAACACTTATTTCTGTTTCTCAAAGAAAACAATATTATATCAAGTGTCTCTGAAAAATCAAAGTTCTTGGACTTCACTTATTTTAATCTGTTTATTTAGAAAAAGCTTTTCTTTTTACATAGAAAAGATACAGAGGAAGGTAAATAAATGCAGTAGAATTCATTATGTCATGTAATAGCTATATGACTGAATCTTAATGACAAAAGTTGTGGAAAACCTAAATATTATAAAAAGCTACCTCCAAAATGAGACTCTGACAGAGTGAGAACAAGACACAAAAATGAACAACATTGAACAACTATGGATCACAGTATGTAGAAAGACACAGTCAGTACGCCACCAGAAACTTCATGCCAAAGGAGATTACTCTTTCAGTATTATGCTGTCAATGGGAAAATCAGATACATTTCTTTAAGAAATCTCACTATCTAGTGTATCTTGCGATTTATTATTTAATATTCCAACTTTTCAGAGTTATAAAGCCTTTAAAATTTTGCTTAAAAAGAAATTCTGATGAGATGGATATTATGTTTTTCCAAAACAAAATTCTTAAATCTTCTGGTTTTGTAGTTCATTCCAATGGCAAGTATTATTTTCCCAAGGATTATGTGAAGGGAAATAAGACAATAAAGGAACATTTAATTCAAAGCTGTGAACTGAACTGAATACTCTTGCACTGCCACCTGTGACAGCTCATGCTGAAGCTTTCAGAGATCTGCTGCAGCGCCTTCAGGGCACCTTCCTATAAACCTGGGCAAATTCAGCAGCTATGGCACGGTTAGGAGCACCATCAGGAAATAAAATCATCTCACAAAGGGGTATTGTGCAGATTAAAAAATACACATAGGGAAAATAATGAGAGCAGACACTTGAATGGCAACAGAAGACAAAGATTTATTTTTACTGACTTTCAACTGGTGTTAAGATTGCTTAAGAGACATCCAGTAAATCTGTAAGACCATCACAGATATGACTACTTACGCATATTTTGTCTATTTCACTACCACACCCTCTCTTCATAAAGGCACTAACTATAAATAATATGAAAATGGACAGATAAAATGCCAGAAAAGAATGGGTTGCTTGTATGGGCTTCTATGTTTATGTTTGTATACATTCATGCTTTAAATGTACAATTTTAAAAATAATTTTAGAAGTCACCTTTATTTTGGCAATACAACTGATAAAATGAAACATGCAGAACACACAGCTTGACAGAACTCAGTGCATAATTTTGTCAGAATGAAGCAGTTCTTTTATCACCCTTTGTGAGTTGGGAATACATTCATATTACAAGGCAAAAAAACCCCACCCAAAACAGACAACATCTGGCTTCTGTAAAATGTTTCTGTTTTTTCACATCTTCTCCAACATCTTTGGATAGGAAAATCTACGTCTGACCACAGGTTAAATTTATGGTTATATTTTTAACAGTCTTCAGAATGCAGCAGGCAAGACAGAGCTGCCTGTATTCATTGTTCTATCTCCAAACTATCCATTTTTAAGTCGGGGGGTTTAAAGCTAATCACTTCTTCATAGGTGAGTTCTGTGGAGAGCAGGTAAGGGAGAGAGAAGAATTAGGTGGTATTCTCTTAAAAAGAAAAATATTCCAGACAAAACAATTCTATGGATGCACGTCACTTGTAGTTTCTATTTGCAGGCTTTTTAGAGTCCAGATCCAAAACCAGACTGAATTCACTAGGAATCCTTCCGTTAACCTCAGATTACAAATAAGACTCGCAAATAATGTTATTGTACAACATGTCTGTCCCCTTCAGCTAATTACTAAAATACACAGGCCCTGAAATGGAAACATCAATTATCCTGTCAGATGAGCTGCCAAAATGACGTAATAAAAGACAAAATGTAATGGAAAATGGAATCTTTAAAAGCAGAACGGGTTTTAAAATGCAACTTTCTACTGTGGAGAATGCTGTTTATCATCTCTCAGTCAATTGCCTTCAGCATAAATCATTTGCAATTCTGTGCTAATGCCTTGGGATCTAGGTTTTGGGGTGGTTTTATGTTTTATTGTAACTAAATTAATTTTAAGGTCCTCTGAAAAAAAAGTTCTTTTGTCTTAGAAGCATGCAATAGTTCTATTTTAATAAAAAAAAAGGCTTAACTAGAAACATGGATTCCGTGCTACTTTACCCTGCTTTAAGAATAGCCTTTTATCTTTTCATGGCAACAGTCATGTCCTGTTTTGTGCCTTGTAGAGTAATGGAATATGATGTCAGTGTCTCCCTCCTATGTATTTTCTAAAGTTAGATCTTGTATATCAAGGACCAAATCCTGTTCATGCATAAATATATGGCTAATAATGCATTACTTTGGGATCTGTTTTCCAAACACAGATGTTTAAATTATAGAATGGTTTGGATTGAAAGGGACCTTAAAGATCATCTAGGTCCAATCACCCTGCACAGGCAGGGACACCTTCTACTAGATCAGGTTGCTCAAAGCTCGCATCCAACCTGGCCTTGAACACCTCCAGGGACGGGGCATCCATGACTTCTCTGGGTAACCTGTTCTAGTGCCTCATCACCTTCACAGTAAAAAATTTCTTCCTAATATAAATATACTCTCTTTCTGCTTAAAATTGTTGTGCCTCATCCTATCACTACACTCCCTGATAAAGAGCCCTTCCCCATCTTTCCTGTAGGCTCCCTTGAAGTACTGGAAGGCTGCTATAAGACCCCCTGGAGCATTCTCCAGGCTAAACATCCCCAACTCTCTCAGCATGTCCTCATATGTGAGGTGCTCCAGCCCTCTGATCACCTTCGTGGCCCTCCTCTGGACTAACTCTAACAGATCCATGTCCTTTGAACTTATGCCTATTAGCTTGCTTCTTAAATAGATCTGTCCAATACTGCTGCTACACATGCAAGTGGACCTTGCAGATCTCTAAAAGGTATGTAAAAATCTTCAGGCTGAATATTCTTACACTCTGGTTGTGTTATGCTATAGCATGGGCTTCAGTGACCAGTGTGCCACCTTCAGTGCAGGATTTCTCTGAAAGAAATTCTGTATACAGAACTCCTGAGGCAGAACAATTTGTTAGGTGACTCTTCCAGCGATAAACTTGTGGTTATTAAGTAGCATCTAGGCACAGGCAGTCAGGTAGGCGCTAGAGCCGTCCTGACTGAACTCAGAGGAAGCTCGTGTCCTCACAAATCGGACACCTGGGACTGTACTAGAAATTATTCCTGCTGGCTGCGCACTGTATGTCTATGAAGCCCCTTACTCAGTTCTCATGCCATCTACTGAGCTGCGAATATAGATGTTAAGCTGAGATAGATGCAACTGGAACAGCTGATACAGAGAGCTAACTCATAGCATTCGACTCTGAATAGCATACTCTTGGCCTCTAAAATTTTAAAATATTTTTAACTGATTATAAACATGTAAGAAAGAAATCTATGAGCTTAGGCTGCAAGCCTCAACAGTATGCAGTGGAGGCCAAGGACACTCTTAGGTGCACAACATGCAAGATAGTGTCGGAAATCTCATTTTACTTTGGCACTCAGTCCCTCTTGGGATCAAATGCCACCGATTTTTAATTTGAACAGAAAAAAAGGGGAAATATGCCATTGCCATCTTGAGAAGCTAGGTCAATATTTCATCAACAATTTTACGCAAATGGTGACCTTTCAAGTCATCTTACTTATAAGTGGCACATGCTGTACTTGAAAATAAAAAGTTTATTTCCCAAGATAAAAGTATGGCCAGGAGAAAGTGCTGCTTTTCTTGTGCCAGCATAGTTTTGAGATCTTTTTTTTTTAACTCCTGTACGAAGAAGGAATTTCACCTGTAGTTCCAGCAAGGACAGGGATGTAGAACAAAAAAAATCTGCAGAATATACTGTCTTTCCTAGAGAATTCACCTCGATTTCCTCATTTCAGTTCAGCAAGTGTTAAGCTAAGACTGGGCCTGAAACAATTTCAACAGAGTTTCATCACAAATAGAAATCAGCTTCATGACTCGGAAATTGTTAAACTTTCCTGTTAAAGACTCAATCAACTGAAAACACGGCAGAAAACAAATCATCTGGTAAGTACAGCAGCAAATTGAATGTGCCTCTTGATAAACAAGATATAGTGGAGGTGTTGTATGCTGCCAGGTTTTGCAGAGGGGTGCCTGTGTAAGGAGTAAGTAGATCACAGTCAACCCTCTTTGTTTGTGTAGATGCAGTAGGTTTCTAGAAAACCCTTCTCAGGGCTTTAGGAGGTTGCTTTATTGCAGAGAGACCCATGACCAGGCTCCTATCTTTCTTTAAGATGTATTTGCTGTAGTCAGCCTGCCAGGCTTCTGTACAATACTCAAGACGAAACGTGGCAGAAATATCAGAAGTCCATGGAAAGCCATGAGGAAGACATGGGAGGTCTGCAATTTTCATCATAAACATACCCACTATGCTAATATATTTTTATTGAACTTTTCTGGAGTAAAAATTATAGAATATATAAACAGATACAGAAGAGTATTTATTTTATAGTATATATTTCATTTTAAGCAAAGGGGAGGGCTTTATTAGTAAACAGAGACAATTCATTTTCTAGTTACTTTCTTGATTTAAAATGTCTAGTAAGGCTCTTTTAGTAAGTCCTCATTAGACACTGATGAAATTGGACTGTACTTTTCAGTGTACTTGCAAACCAATGTTTAGCCACCTTACTTCCGGGATACCGCAGTGCAATATGATCATGATGCAAGCATGGAATTAACGGATTGAAAAAGATTGTTGCAGTATTTCTCAAGAACGCATTTTTGGGGTGTCATTCCAAAGCAAAATCCTGCCTCAAACAGGATCCACAGCATGGTTTATCTATTAATCCCAATTACTTGGCTATCTAAAGGATGATTAACAAAATACACATCTATGTGGAAAATATTAATTTCTGGTTCTGAAGAAAGCTAGAACATAATCCCAAATCGTGTCACTTCCCCTAGGACAGTTATTTCAGCTGAGGATTTGACCTAGAAAACTAAAAGCAAGACAGAATCTGTGGTTACCTGGTAACTAGCATCAGCTTTTAGTTAAGATTAAACCTGCTACAGGGAATCTGCTAGGGACATGATAGAATGGGGGAAGGGAGCAAAATCCAGAGAGGAAACACAACCCTTTTTCCCCCTCCACTCCCATAAACACACATATGGACTTATCTTGTTTCCCTGAGGTTTAAGAGTTCAAATTACTCTGGGTACAAACAGAGGAAAATTGTTATTTAAATAAGGTTGTGTTCTGCTGCATGTATTAACTACTGTGCACAATTCTCTGTTACCTTTCCATTCATCTATAGTTCGCTCCTTATTCTCTATTGACTCATCATACAACTCAGCCTCAGGTTCGTCATCTGGATCGTGATACTGTACAAAGTACGGATGTGCAAGTGCTTCTGAGGCAGTAATTCTTTTATCGCTGTCTAATATAAGCATCTTCTCAAGGAGATCTACAGCTAAGGGAAAAAGATACATTCATTTCAAAGCCAGAAGAGACCATCTAGAAATAAAAGACAAGGCAAATGTTTACACACAATCTATTCTTACTCAGTTTAAACAGTTAACAGTACAGGCAAATTCACAAAATTTAGGCAATATAACAAATAAGTTTCATTATGAAAATATCTCTGTGTCTTAAAAGTTAAATATCCTGTGTTGTGCATCATGTACTTAACTTGGTCCTGATCAGTGCAAACTTTAGTAACTTCAAATTGTGACTGTGAGATTACACTTCTAATTAGCTGCGCCAAAGAAATCATCAGATGAAAACCCCAAAGCATGAAGGACACAACATAAAGAAAATATGCTTGAAGTCAACTATTGCAGAATATTAGAAACTAGAGAGATCTGTGAGGCTGAAATTGGTTTTACATGGAAAGTTTATCATAACTATATAAAATATTATATACAAATAATTTTTAGTGCTGTCTTATAAGCTCTGTCATTAATTTACTTTATGATATTAATATGTAGCATGCTGTCATGTACCTCATGCAAATAAATCCTATTTTTTAAGTGTTCACAGCTACTTGTATTTGTAAAAATAAAATTGTCTTTTAATACACAGAAATAATTTAAAACATTCTGAACACATAATGCTTCCTTATATACAGTGTTTAAATGTGCACTCGATGGAACTGACCAAGCCCAGTAGTAAGATTACTTCAGTGACTCGAACATCTCCTTTGCCATTTCACAAGAAATTGTTCACAGAAACATCTCTTTTTGCGCAGGCAGAACCCATTGGTTACACAGAAAAACAATTGTGCAGGATTAGAGCAAAGGTCAGTTTAGTACAGTATCCTGTGCCCAACAATGGCTAATGCATTCCTAAGAGATAAGACTCAAAAGGGTCATTCAGACAGCCTTTAACTCTTGTGCTTGCCAGCAATTTACAGCTCATGGCCTTCTTGAGCAAGAAATGATGTCTCTAGTGTAGACCTCCTGACATTTTTATTTATTCCTGCTATATATAGCTGGCTTTTGCCTTCCATTCACAGACCTCTTTCCTTTTGGAGGTTCCCATAATCTCCAACAAAAACAAAACACACAGGCTTCGTGAATGGAAAACAGTCTCAGAATGAAAGATTAAGCAATGATCTTTTCACTGGTCTGACTGCTGTTACATGGGCTCATATAGCAAAGGAAGGCTTGAGTTCCTATGTTAGTGAAAGACTTAAACTGTATCAGTCTGACTTTCTTACCTAATGGATTGGCACCACGAAATACTGCTTTCAAATCCTGTTGAGGCATATGCGGAAGAGATTCAATGTACTTTCTTGCCTAGAAATAAATATACATGCCGCATGTAGAATGGTTACATTTTGCCCAACAGTAACACTATCAACTCTAAAAAATTAGATATTATATTTGTTATGTTTCTTATACATGGGGAACCTTCTTTACATAAAACCATAATACATGACTTTGTTTTAACCTGTCACTCCTGTGTATGGCACATTAAGCAAGAGAGTTTTAAACAGGTGTATTTTCCTCTAAGGGTTATACCTTAGCACTTACGTTTCATATACACTAAGTGGTTCACTGCAGTATATCCCCAGGTAACGTTCAACCAGAAATTGCAACTTAAATCATCTTTCAGTTCCCTTCGGCAAAGTGATATAATCCAGTATGCATTATTCCCTCTCCTCTCTCCTCTGTTGAACAGTAGCTTCACTAAAAGTAAAAAAAATCCTGATAATCCCAGGGTGCAGATCTTCAGATGTTTACAGTTTGCCTCATCACTGTGGCCATGAAAGGCTCATTCAAACTCAGCTAGGAAAAACCTATCCACATGTTGGACCCACAAATGCCAGCACGGAATCTGACATCGCATGAGCTATGAATTTCTGGGCTGTGGTAGATACGTAAATGTTAGCAAGGGAAGAGGTTGAATGCTGGTCCTAAAGGGTGGGGACAGAACAGAGAATTCTTAAGTAGAACACTTAAAGAAGAGGCAAATGTCTGTCTCCAAATCTGTTTAAAACCCAGCTGTTCTTTGAAAAAACAGTAATTATTTTAAAACAAGTTAGCAATCCTGCTCACTTAGCAATCCTGTTAGGAGGCGACTATCTGCAGGAAGCTAACTAACCATCCTTGGCCTACTGAAGACAGCAAAGGAAATAAAGTTGTTCACGTGGAGCAGCTTCATGGCTTCACATGATACTTAGGATTGAGAGCTGCGGAACTATCTTCAGGACTGACAGTGCATCATGAAGGGACTACAAAATATTCTGACGTATCATCTGCACAATCCTGTGAGCACACCTGGGAAACAGATCCTGTTCCTTACACATTTCTCTCTGCCTTCATCTTAACTTCTACAGCTACGATAAATTGGTATAAAGATATTTTTAAATCACAACATAGCAGTCTCTTTTCAAACTGTATTCTAATTTAATGAGGCAGATCAATTTATTTTTTCTGTATTTTATATGACATCAACATATTCTAGCGTAACTCTAGACTACCATTAGTGATACATTTTAGAGTCTTCCTAGAAGAAGCAAACCTTCATGCATTATGTTCCCATGGTGGCTGACAGCAAGGCTTTCTAAGAGTGTGATTTCTTTTTTTAGCAGCTGTAGCCAGTCATGGCTATGTGGACAACGTTTAGAGACTAGTAAAACACAGGCTTCACTCCACTTATTTTATGCCCTTGAAGTTCATAGCAAACACCTGCTAAAACGTCAGGTGTGCAGCACCTATCAGAGTTAAGTCTTCCAGGGCATTAGTTTATACATTAAATAAATAAATAAATAATTGTCCAGGACTACAAGCTGCATTAAGGAATATCTAAGCAATAAGGCCAAGCTACAAGGTAAAGAAGAACTAGAACAAAGGAATGGAATGGACTCTCCCTTGCAAGAGGCAAGTACCTCCAAGCAAGGCGTGTATCTCCTTTGACATAGCTCCTCTAACCAGGCAGCAGCCGCCCAGAGGTGACCTGGCAGCACTCCCATTCATTGACTCGGTTTTTGTGTTTTCTCTGTATGCTCTATAGGTATCATTAACCCAAGTAAAACAGTTTTGGGAGTCCCATAGCTCTGAAAAATACGAAATTAAAGACAAAAGCAGATGTCAGCTCCAGCAAATATTTAAGTGCTTCATCTAATAAAAAATCTTGCAAAAACTTTTTGAGACTACTTGTGGGCAAACCACACATTGGTATACACTACTCCGAACATGTTACAGCAAAAGCTGTAGGATCTTAACAATGCACAAAGGCTATACAAAGATCAACAAGGCTGTATATGGACCTATGCTTGGGACAGTACAGTCCAACAATTTTATGGGTGATCCAGTACCTGGCACAAGCACAGATGCTCTGCCTCCCCCTTCCCAGAGGGAGGGTACCCACAAACTCTGGGGCTCTGAATTGGCCTGCACTGATGAGGTTTTCTTATGCTTGCACTTTGCAGAAATAGTGTTGCTCTGGCTCTCCTATGGTTCCTGCTTACTTAACCCAGTGGTGTATCCATTAATAAGTTGAAAGAAAACCCATCAATATCACACAAGCTGAGAAACACCCATTACTATTAGACTGAGGTGTATACAGGAAAGATTTAAGAAAAGAGCTTCAGCTCTGGAGGTATCTGTGTGCTGTTTATCTGAATTTTTATACTGTGCCTAACCTTTGCCTTTATCAATCAATACCACATCTCATTCCTCATTCCTCAGCTCGATATCCATGGTTACTGCTAAAAGCAAATCCTTTAGGTGTGGCTTTAGCAGAGAAACAAAATGGAAATTGTTCATTTCCTAGACTAGTACCTTAAAGAAGTCATATGAAGAGTTAAAAATCACACAGTTGATTACAGGTATTATCTTGAAAGTGGACCACACCCAAGCATTCTGAGATGAATAAATATGAATTTCAAATTAGGGATACAAATAAGAGCACTCATACAGAATATGATTCTAATATCTCTGTTTACATCCCTTACAACAATGGGAAGCATAAAAATTAAAGAAGCATCAGGTGTAATAACAACAACATAATGCTCTGAGCTAAGCATCAGTTTGAGGCTTTTCTTTATTTTAAGTATAGCAGTAAAATAAAAATTCTAAAAAAAAAATCATCGGTACAAGTGGCAAAACTCCTTTCAAAAACTGAGTGTATGAGAACAAGTATCAAAATTAACTCAGTTGACAGTCAAGGCATTTGGATATCTCCAAAGAGTATTTTTTTAATCATGCTATTCTAGCAGCAAAAAAGAGAGATCACTTTGAAGTGTTCGCCCATTTCCAAATCAGAGTATCTGTGCACAGAATACCACTGACATACGATGCCAATTAGAATGACAGGAAGTCAGTTAACTTAATGAAGCTGCGATCTTACATGCTCTGATGATATCTTCTTCAGAAGTTCAGAACTGGGTGTACCCACAACTTCCATTATTCTCTTTAGTTGATCGATATCTGTATTATTTCAGGGAAATAAACAGCACATGGTCCTTCTGGGTTTAAACAATTAATGAGCTTTCACGCAGGCAGTGAAGATGTTTAAAGCTATTCAGCAAGACAATTCCATTGTAGTCCATGAAAGGATACCAAAACATACCTGATTAAACCTACTCCTGAAGTATCAAATTCTCTGTTGTACTATGTGAATCTCTGTCAGGTGTGCCTGTACATGAGAAAGGTGCATGCAAAATATTGCTTCTGTGTTCTAGTTCTCCATTTAAAATATTCTTAAATCTGCTACCAAAACTAAGCTTATGGATCAGTGATCTGAAGAATTCCAGAAGTCTAGTACAATACAGCACATAGGGCTAAATTACTGATCTGAGGGCTGTTTAAGTGGAAAATTCTCATTGGTAGATTTAAAAACCTGTTTTATATCACTCTCAAGATTAAAAACTTTTAAATGTACATTTTTTTTCTGTCATATTTGACCTGTAAAGTGTATTACATTTCCTCTACAGACTCAAAGTTATTTTATATCTTTACTTAAGTTCATGTCATTACATAATTGTAGACAATATTTTTTAACAGTAAAATTTAATTTATTTCTTGAAAATGAGATGCAATGATTTTTCCAAATACCACATATCACATAACCAAAAAGCCTGAAGCAGAGTCATCGTCCAGATGATGAACATCTGGACAATGCTTGTGGTTACAGTAGGGCCTAATGATGCTGACCACAGTGGAAAGGTCAGTGGGGAGACTTGATCTCTCAGCTCTCTTACTAGTTTTTCAGGCAATTGTAATGTCATGTTGTTTTGCAGCTGGCAGTGGCTTCGCTTTAGAAGTGTCTGCTTGTTGAGGGGTTTCAGAGCAGCGAGAAATGTCAATAGTTAGTATGGAAGAACGTGCCTTTGTTTTTCATATTAAAAGCTTTCCTCCTCCGGTGCAGTCGCTTCCTCCTTCCGCATTATCTGTTCTTCTAAAGTTTTCTGTTATTATTTTACTGCTCCCCTCAGCAATGGCTATTTTTTTGCGTCTTGCCAGTGCAGGAAATGCCAATGGAAATCCCTGATGCTCCAGCTGGGACCACAACAAAGCGCTGAAGAGAAGGTTTTCTTGTTTCTGTGGCATTTCTGGAACTGCTGTTTTTTTTTATAGCAGGACACTATGTATCTATTAATTCACTTATTATTTAAAAGTCAATTTATTTGCAGTTTGGGAACTTGCAGCCTAAAAGCATTTCTATTTTTAAAAATTGTATTAGCCAATCAAAAAATATTGCCTTTACACAGCTCCAGTTTTAACATATGTTATTTCCGTAAGATACACACATGGAAGAAATCTGCTCTGTTTGAACTAGGTTATTATTTAAATACACATATACAACAAAGAATAAATATAACTTATTGTTTAGGAACATCTGTTACTGGTTTTTTTTTTTCCTACCAGTGGGTCTTATATTCAGCTGTCGTATACACTAAATTGAAAGATTAGCAAAAATTGTTTACTGTTTTAGAAGCTTGTTATCTCAAAAACATTTCCATAGGGATGCTGAACTCATTAGAAAAAAGGGAAGAATTAGAGGGTATGCTTATAGCTGTATTTGATATTTTATGTTAAGGATACAATCATTTCCTGGAAATAGGGCCTTCCCTTTCAATAGCTCTGCCATGATGCATCCAACCGACCAGATGTCAACTGCCAAAAAACACAGAGAGCAACATGTATGATGAATCAGAGACCTTTAAGCAGACTTGTCTCTGGGTTTAAAACTATCACTATATCGAGCTCTTGAAAAACACAAGTCTTCACCTCTTACCTGTTTGATTGTAGTGCATCCAGTTTAACATAATTTCTGGAGCTCTGTACCATCTTGTTGCAACATATCCAGTCATTTCATCATCTGTTTGACGAGCTAAACCAAAGTCTAAAATCTATAGAATAAGAAAGAATTAATGAAAATCACTTTTGTTACACTGATTTTCTCTGTGACTCATTTAAATAACTTATTCCCCGTTAGTTTCTCCAGCAGTCCAAGTCCCTCACCACTGGTGAAATAAAACAGCAACTTTGTGCAGATGAGCTCATCTGCCCTCCCTGCTGCATCCCACAGGTCTGCTTCCACTGTGATGAACTTTACATTTTGCCTCAATTTCAATTTTCTGCTAACATTAATTTGCTAAAAATAAGCACTATTGCTATAAAAAAAATGAAACACTGTCAACCGGCAGCATTTGTGTAAAATGCCAACAGCAAGTGCTGCTGGTTGTTTAAACACTTAAAAGACCACACATGCTGATGACTAACCTGGAGAAATCCTGTTGTTTCCCTCTCCTGTCTATCTAAGCATTTACTCCTATCATGCATCATTCCAATGCTACTAGGAAAGAAACATATATCCTGCATAACAAGATACAATTAAATCACATACCATCTGTTTTCAGTAGAACTCCTCCACCAAAACAACAAAGGAGCTCTGTGTAGGTACACATACTGCTCATAGGCTCTATGGCAAAATGTTCCACTCCATGTGCTCTCCCCTGCTAAGTTTATGTTGACAGGAAGCTGTTTCAACTAAATGTTTCTTGCTCGTTTCTTTTTTCTTTCTATTTTTCTGTTAGTATATATTCCACTATGGAGCAAAAAGGTGTCCCTAACTCTAAAAGCCCGTTATGGAATGGTACCATCTGAACCTCAGCGCTGTTCGTTAGGTTCGGCATTTGAGCTGGCTAGTATCCCTTCAAATAGAAAAGTGAATTAAGATCAGTGGCAACCTCCCATGATGAGATCCAGGATTATTTATTAAGCTGGTGGCTAATCCTTTTCATTGGGAGTGAGAAAATTTTAAGAGTATCACTCAAAATTCCTCAGTTATAATCCAATTTAAAGATACATAAAGCCTGAACAAAAATATTAAGGTATAAATAAAATATTAATATTTTTACTTCTAATATACTTTAAAAGCATTATTTTTTTTTAAATAAGCACAAGTAAAAGGATGAGGCAAACGAGACATGAATAACGGCTTGAAACTTGAACACTGATGCTCTTATTTTTTTAAGTGTTTTGGCAACAAATTTTTTTTTTAATAGCTGATCCCACCTATCAAATGTGTACTCACACACATTTCCCTTCTTTTTGCCTCTTTTTCCTTTTCATTTGGACCTGTAAATACCCACTAGTTTGTTTTATTAGAAAGTTATTTTTTTTTATCAGAGCAAGTAAAGCTATATATATATAAACAAAGCAAAGAGCAGTGTAGCAAATGCTAGGCAGGAAATTGTACAGATACCATAATAATAGAAAAAAAAGATTAGAAGTCTCCTTTGCTTACAGAACAAAAATACAGCACACATCAGACCGAGATGACCCATAAAATTTCACAGATGCTGAACATACATGCATGAAGACATTAAAGGGATAATAACAAAACTTGCTGAGCATCTGCAAGTGTCACTAAACCAAACAGGAACTACAGTTTCTCACCACAGATCTGGATTAGTGCGAGAAGCTAACCGCACTGTTCTTACTCACTATTGTCATTTTTTGCTGACCTTGTAGTACTTGGAATCTTTTCTTAAATCCCTCTCAGCTGGAATAAAGTGATTACATCAGAGTCTCAGTCACAAGGAGAAAGATGTTTCTGGCTGTCATGGAAAAATGCTAAACTTCTCATTCTTAGGCTTAAAGGCTTAGAAAGCTAGAAGACATCTTTTCCTTCTCCAGAGTCTCATGCTTGTTATGTAATACTTCAGCACACAGATACACAAAGATAGGTATTTATATAGACATGTATGTCAAAATAGCATTTGAGAAGTCTGGATGACAGGGTTCTTTTTGGTTAGGGTTTCGTGTTGGGGTTGGGTTTTTTTTACTGCCTCTAACTGGTAACCTGACTGGTAATACTGGTATCTTTTTTCATATTATTTAATTTAGTTTGTGCATTCTATAGATGTAAAAATGAAAGTTATTACAAGGCTTCATCTAAGCACAGCAGATGCAGATATATTTCAGAGGACAAACTTTCAAGATATACTCAGTAAAGTACTGACTCATGGGCCAAATTATCAGCCTGTGTACCATCTGCAAGGAACTAGGGATGAACAGTTTGCAAAGATACTTGCGTCCGTACTAAGTTAACATTTGGAAGAAACCACACATTCATGGAAATGGGTTTTCTATGCCAGGGGAGCAACAGTATCAAACAGTTGAAATTAATGGAATTGGAAATAAAAATGGTAGCTAAAGTTTTCTTAGAAAACTGCCATCTTGAGAGCTTTTACAGTGTTCTTCATTACAACAGCATGATACCTACCCTCAATTCACAGTCTTCATTTACAGCTAGGTTACTGGGCTTCAGGTCCTGTTGCAGAACAGAGAGAGTTAGTGAAGTACGATTTTAACCTTTTAAAGTGTAACTATGTTGTAGTAACACATTTGATGCACAGAGGGACACACTCCATTCATTTTTATTATTGCAATGAGTGAACTCACCCGGTGGATGATTCCGGCTGAGTGAATATACTGTGAAACAAAAAAAAAAGAAAAAAATAAGGTAAGATTTGAAGTTAAGGCTGAAGGAAGATATAAGTCACTCGTCTTATCTTTTTGCTTCTGAGATTGATTGTTTTATCTACACAAAAGTCTTACGTCACCCTAAGTTTTCATATCAAACAAAGGTATGACGAACTTCAAAACCTCCTTGTTTTGTCTTATCCAGAGCAGGATATTTCAAGAACAGTAAACATGGAGACTAGATTCAACCATAAAATATATCACGTGCAGTGATTCTTTTGCTGAAAATATCTCACGAATTTGGAATTTGTTCCAGTCTTATCTGGATGTCTGTGTTGAACAGCTAGTGGCTCAGTGAAGTCCTAGTGGCCTAGGGAGCAGTATGGCTGATTCCTCGATGACGAAAGTCATCTTCCCATACTGTGGATGCTGAATGGAGGTGAGAGATACTCTCACCCTGGGACAGGTTAGTGAACCAAAACGCCCACCTAAGCCACAGCATTGCTTCAGGTCCACTTTCAAAGCAGAGACACACCAAAGTACTTCAGTGGCTATGTAGTGTATCTGCTACTTCACAAAAAACATTTAAATTCAAAGACTGAGAAAAGCTTACTCTGAAACTGCCTATTGTTCACTTGTTGGGATTAACAGTCAGTTTATCTATGACCTTACTGACCAGGACCAGCAAGACCTTGAAAACCTTGTCTTCTATTCTCTAGAGGTGAATTCTCCTTCTTTTTCAGGAGCAGAGATCAGATGAAAAACCTGTATATCAGCTGGGAAAACCCAAAGAAAACAGACCTTATGCACTCTTTATCAGAAGGGCAGAGCCACCCCTTAGCACTCCTCACAACAGCTGCCAGCAGCTGAATAAATAGGAAACCAAACCACCACTTGAGAAAGAAGGAGCTGTGTTGCTGCTCTGCGGAGACAATGGCAACGGCTCCTCTAGGTGCCACCGAGCAGCCCTCTACCAGCCAGCTCAGGAGCCTGCCAAACTATGCCACTCCGTGCTAAGGCTTCATTTGTGCAGGCAGCTTCTGCAGGGAGCAAAGCCTGTGCTCTTGACTGCTGAATACACACAATGACTCCAGCATAGATGTAAGGGAGGAGTTCCGCACAAATGTTCTGTGACTAATAAGACAGGAGAATTTCAGTTCCAGAAGAGATGAGCCACCCCTCCCCTTCAAAACAGAGCCAGAAATGCACCTGAGTGCCTTTCTGAAATTAAAATTCACTTTAGAGCACAACTCTTACTATTATTTAGTTCTGACACAACATAGGCTTATATTCGAAACCACAAGCTGGATAATTAACTGTGGAATTCATCTTCCTAATTAAGCTATTAACTTAAGTAAATGAGACAAAGCAATTAAGGGCTCGGTTCTGCAATTTTTATTCACTAAAATCTGCACTTAAACTGACAGAACCCACACGCGTGAATAAGAATTACTGTCTCAGGCACCAGGTGACTTGCTGAAAACCATGTAATAAGTGTATTTCAGAGCCAATATTTACCATGGCTTGCTTTCAAACATACAGTTATTTTCCATGTCTAAAATATCAATTACTGTTAATTTAGCTACTACACCAGCTGACCTCTCTCTTTTTGTTATGCTTCTACCCGGGAAAATCAACACTGGCCTGAAGAAATACGTATCACCTAGTACTAGGAAACATTTTCTACATCTTCTTCTGTTTACAGATTCTTAAATGTTTCATGTCATCAAAATGACACATATTTTAATTCTTTTGGACAAAAATTTTGCTGCAATTTCATTGCCAATTGCCTGTGTTATCGAATTATATAAATTTTAACTGATACAATTAAAGGAAACAGAGTAAATCCTAGGTGACTGTGTGCAATACTGTACATTGCTAGGATAAACTACTTCCAGACGTCTCCCAGAGGACCCAACTAACTTGGTTAGCTCTTCACCCAGGTGACGCTCTCTACAAAAATCGGGGCTGTAGCTTTTCAAACTGGCTTATGTTTCTCAAAGCATAAATGTGACTTGCCATATCGTTTCTTTATCAATTTCACACTTCAGATAATTTTTCACTGCCCAAAACACACACCGTGCACTACAGAACATGTTCACTTTAGAGATCATATAGCAAGAGATTCTCCTTCAATAAAAACTTTAAATAGACATTGATCTGAAGTTAATGTTCAAGCAGAGTATTTGCCTATACTGCAAATGTAAATGTTTGCAAGTCTGTCTGGGGATTCATTTTTGGTTAGAAAAAATGATCAGATAATTTCTAAAATGTTTGCTGCCTGTGCACTCCTTAAGACATAAATAAAAGCCTTCATGTGCCATCACTGCAATGAACCATTTGTTACTATATCATTTTGGTTGTTGACTCTAAAATCCTTGCATTCAGCCAGTACCTTAAGACCTCTAAGTAACTGGTAGATGAGAAACTGTATATGGTCATCTGTTAACTTCTGACACTTCACAATATTATTCAGGTCAGCACCCATTAAATTTGTCACCAGATATCTGTGAAAACAAAACACAGAAGAAAACAAAGAAATATACCTCATTTAGGATTGGCAGGCAGTAAATCCTTCTAAAAACAGCACATCTAAAGAGTAACTACACACTCCCACATAGGTTCCTTTTCCATTTGCTACTAACACACAGTTGTTCGTTTCCAATCAGCTCCTTACGCGCTCTATGAATGGAATCACAGCTATGAGATTTAACATCACGAAAAAGAAAAAAATCTTTATGATATATTCAAAGCTTTAATTCATTTTCTCCATGCACAGCAGTTGACTGAGAGGAGAATGCATTGTTTACTGTGATGAACAGGAGGTCTCATTCAACACTGAAGTGGGAGCCTGAGGCACCAAAATTACACCACCTGCAAGGCTCCCAGAATATCTGATGATGGAGGTTAACACTGGGTTGGTTGAAATAGGAGTGTTTTGTGTAACTTTCCTCCCTGCTCCCAGTGGGAGTTTTAGTTTTTGCAGATTTTGCAGAAACATTGATTATTTAAAAAAATAAAAAAAAGCGTTGGGACAAAAGTATGCACCTGTCATTTCCAGTTATTATTTATATAATTGTGCCCCAGCATCAACATGGTGTACTAACTACTCAGAAAGATTTTAAAATTTTACTTACACTTCATTAAAATTTTCTATTGATGTCGCAGGTGTAAAAACATCTAGCAATCCTATAACCTGAAAGATGACATAATTGATATTTTATTTTTAGAAATCTGTAAAGCAACATATAATTAGTATTGACAGTGCTTAGCATTCTTGGCATGAAACTTACAAATACATGACATATCGTCCTCCTAAAAAATTAGTACAGCTAGCACAGTAGGTGGTCTGTACAGGTATAACCTCAGAGATCTCCATGACAAATAGAAATTTCTAATTACAAAAGTAACTACATGATTTTAGATAATCAGAAATAAAGGCAGGAAATACACTGTCTCACTACAGAAAAGCCGACACAAGGCTTATATGCTTGTAATAATTAAGCTGATGCACCATTTCATTGGTTATCTTGTTCCTTCTTTGGTCATCACTATAGATAAGATAACTAGGTCCAAGTATTTTGGGTAGCCAGAAAGTTGCATATACTTGTTGAAAAAGATTGTACCTAACTGAAATTAAGCCTATATTGCAAACTTTGTCATAAAAATCTGAAAAAACTCACTTACTCTGCACTTACATTCTCATGCTTCATGTGCTTAAGCAACCTAAGCTCTCGGTAGGTCCTCCTCGCATGAATGAGTGATTGAAAAGGTCTTGAAAGCTTTTTTACTGCCACCTTCTGTCTTGTTTTGGTATCATAAGCTGAGCTAGAAGAGGAAAAGAAAAAAAGACCATATTGAAGGCACGTTCTACTTCAAAGCTCTCAGCTGTTTTACTGGAGAAACTAGTACTTTGTTGGGTGCTCTTCCTCCTTCCTGTGCCCTGTTTCACCATCTGCTCAAGGACTGCAACTATGGGAGCTAGTCAGCAGTAACTGAGTTTACAAAGACAGCTCCCTTGTTTTCCATCTAGCAAGTAACTAACGCTTATGATAACATTCAGGACTCATTGCCAGGTAACCCTTCCCCATATGGCAGGAAAAGTAACGGGAATTATCTTCCCTTGTGCAGCTCCAGCCTCCAGGACAATGGTGAGGCTCATAGGGAATGTGGGGATTCAAACTCTGGGTCTTACTGAACAAACTGGAGTCTGTACTAATTAGAGGAATGCTGCCATTGTGTCTAGCAATATTAATTACCTATGTGACCATCAGCTTGCTAGAGGATAACACCACAAACTGGTATCAAATTAGGATGTTGACACAGCCAAGGCCATACTGTTTCCTTGGGAAATGCCCGTAACAATTGAACAATGGGTACAAGTCTTACACTTCAGCCCACAAATCCTGCTGACGCACAGCATGTGCTTAACTCCATATGGATGGATATGCCCCACTTAAGAGGACACTAAATACATGCATCACCATTTGTCCAAAAGGGAGACCTGCTGGTTTTTGTTCATTAGGAAGACACGGCAAGCATAAAAAGCCACAAATAAATGCTTGCTGTTACACAACACAAGAATAAAATGATCCCTGCATCTATTGCTTCATGATGCCACACAGTACAATTGTTTGCTAACTTCTTTTAATTTTTTAAATTGATACATTTATCCATTAACTTAAAATTGTGTTCAATTAAAATACCTTGGAATTCTCTGTCTAAAGTACGGTTAGCACTACTTATGCTTGAACACTATCTCTGCTTCTGTGAGCATCAGCAAGCCAAGAACCTTCACACATGTTTATCTTACAGAACTTTTAGGGAGTTACAAATACAAAAATTAGATAACATGAAAAATGCACAGAGTAGGATGCCAATAGTCACACCAAATGTTATCAGCTCCTTACAGAGAGTGTTTTAGACCCTCCTGCAAATTACAGTAGGAGACACCTGCTAGAGGCAAAAAACCCATTGATCATGCCTGGAATCATGCCCAAACTCATACACTAAACATATAATCAGCTTCAGGAAGGTGGACTCCTACACATATCTGGTGCTCTGATAAAGTCACGAAGAGCCAAGCGAAGAGCAAAGCCACTTTATTTCCAGACAGCTGGAGGACAAGGTGGTGTTTATTATGACAAGCAACAAAGGATACAAGCATCAAATGGGCAGGAAGAACACAGCAGCATCCAAAAGGTGATCATGATTCAGATTCCTAGAATTCACCCAATGTCTGTGAAGCCATTGCAGGGCACAATCCAGCAATGTTTTTATTTGATAAAAACAGAGTAAGAGGAAATAGACTTCATCAATCAGTTTCTTGCAGGCATCATGGAAGGAGTGAGTTACTCATGAGATAAATGAAATAGATAATAGCATTACTTAGCTAGTTCCTTGCAATCATCATAGAAGTGGATCTTCAGGGAAGTTTTAAAGGTGTAGAGGGTTGTGGCTTTGCTGAGCACCTCAGGAAGGGCATTCCCTGAGTAGAAGAAAGCACAGGAAGAAGGAGAAGACCAGTATCATTCTGGGGAGTGGGTGGAAGAGATAGGACAAAGACGCTTGTTCTGACAGCAGGGCAGGGAAACAGTTATTCAGGACATAAGGTCACTGTGTTACTCAAATATGTGGAGCAGCTCAAGGAATGCACAGTGTGAGGAGGATAGAGATATCTTAAATGCCACATGAAGGGCCACAGGGAAAACATGCACAAGTAAATCTGAAAAACTAAAAAGGAAGCCAATGCTTAGCTGTTAATGTAACAAAGATTAGACAGAGTTGTCCTGTGTGCAATCCTGGCCAACAAAGCCACTGGAGAACAGAGCCAAGTCTCAAAAATATACACTCTCCATGTCCTTTCCAACTTTTTTCCAGTGAAAAAGGAAACATTTATCTAGATAAATAAATAACACTGCCCAGACCAGCAGTCTGTTTTTAGCATCTCAGCTCTTCTGGTAATTCACAAGCCTTCCCACTCATGCTTGTACCTGTTTGTGAAATACTGTGCACATTATACAAGGCTAAGAGGAAATAGGTTTTAAATCCTGTTATCATGATAAACATCCCTCTCCTCCCAATTCTAAGGTCAAATGTGCATTTCAGTGCTTTAAAAACTGCTGATCTTTAAGATGGATTGCTTTTTACGCTGCATATGACTCAAGGCTGCTAAGCTTTCAGATGGTATAAAGCACTATTATTTTACCTTTAGTAATTCTTATGACAGCAGCTTTTTAGACCCAGGATGGAAGCACAGTCGGGGAAAAGGGAAAAAAAATAAAAGAAAACAAATGGCAAGTTCTGGGACCTCCAATGGGAAAATCATGAATTGAAGCTGCACAGGCCAGGGACTGACTTGGTTTAAATGACTTCCTGCACAGTCAAGTAACTGTACCAAATGATAATGAGAGCGAATGCCTTCAGAGTTTTTCCTTGCATGGTTTACCATCATCATAATTCAAGTTATTAACAGTGAAGCATTCAAAAATACAGATCTGAATACAGATTTTTTGAACTCTCATTTGTCAGATTCAGGGATGATTTGTACCCGTGATCTCTGCTACTGCCTTTGTGATCCCATTTTGCAAGCGTCAGGCCACTGCCTGCATTCCTCCCTGTGAACACTTACGCCTCAGACATGGTCTCCCCCTCTTGCTATTATATCCTCATAGCTACAATCTGGGTTGTCACTGAATCATAGAATAACCAGGTTGGAAGAGACCCACTGGATCATCGAGTCCAACCATTCCTATCAAACACTAAACCATGCCCCTTAGCACCTCGTCCACCCGTGCCTTAAACACCTCCAGGGAAGGTGACTCAATCACCTCCCTGGGCAGCCTGTTCCAGTGTCCCCTTAATCCTTCATGTCCCCCAAGTAAACACTTAAGTGGCAGGATGACCTTCTTCCCTTTCTGCATGATCTCCCCAACAGTATTAATGATTTTCAGAACAGTCACTGGACACAACCTCTATAGAAGCAGTTGTGGCTTGGTACCTGCAAACCCTTCCTTGGGGTCCTGTGACCAGCCCCTGAGTAAAATGATTCATAACAGCTCACATCCCAAAACCCACAACATGCTGTTAAACAGTTATATTGATGCATAAGAAAAGGGTTATGCGCTCCCACCTTCCCTTACCCTGCTCAACACTCAACTCTCACCCTTCCCACCTCTGCATCTAGACTGGAGAAGACTTCTCTCCCAGTCTCTCGGTGTTTGCATTGCCCCACAAACACATGTCAGCACTTCTTCTTTTGAAAGGTTATTTTCTATTGCTCTATGCTTTGGAGCATGGCCTTCAGCTTTAGTGAACCACTTGTGCTTATACCTGGTTTATACTAACTTAGACCTGGAAATAAATCATCCTTCTAATGGTTCATCTAGTTTCCTGTTTTTCTTTGAAGCTACACGTTCTGAAGTGTCTTACATCTGATTATTACGTTATCTCATTTACCAAGACAGAATAGTACAATGGAGATGAGCTTTGATGACTGTATAGGGATATCATCTCCTATCTCTAATCTGTTCTTTACTGTTAACATTTAATTTGAGGTAGGCAGTGAAAATAAGTGACTTTTTAACTGCATATTGTCCGTATTTCTTACAATACTATAGAGCAATATGCTCATGTCACTTGATAGTAAATGGGAACACCACTTTAGACAATTTCTACCATAATTTAAAAAGAAACACAATTCTTACTATTTTTTATTTTACAAGAAACAACTTTGTAGCAATTTTGACAATAGCTTTTTCAGATATGATCATTCTTGACCCAGACCCTTTGCAGTTACGACATATTTTTTGCTGTCTGTCCTTTCCAAGATCAAGGATAAAAAGCCATTATTATGTTTAGAGTGACGGCATCATTTTCACACAGATTAGAGACTTTTGCTTAGTGTGATTTTCAATCAGTGCTTAAATTAGACCTACCTTTTCAGTGCTGTCAACTCCTATATTTAATAATTCTATTAAAGTTTCACTAGATGAAATACAAGCCTCTATTTATATGCTCATCTTCCAGTTCTTAAGCTTTCAGAGAAAAGTTTGAATATAGGAAGCTAATACAGTCCAAAAGCTCAGTAGGCAAAACCCACAGGATTTTAACAGCTTCATGCTAACTCCAGAACTGTTGATGGGGGATGGATTTTTAGTAGCTGATGTTTATAAACATAGCTGTATATGCAGTGATTTCCCTAGTATTCACAGACACTTTATGCTGTGTGGTTGCAGAGCAGCAATAATGGACAGACAGGCCACTCATACGTGCAGCCTGCTCAGACTCTTTAGGGCTTTTGGGATTAGGACCACAGTATTCAGCTATGGCTACTTAGCCTTCAGGATCAAATTTGCTTCAGCAGCTGGAGGGCTGCTTGCAGGAGCCCAATCTAACAAACCACGCATGGAGCCAACTCATATCTTATTTAGTAAATGCCAGTATCCAATGCAGGAAGGACTGGGATCAACTGGTCCCCTTGGACTACAGCCAGCCCTTGACCTTCCTAAAGCTGTGGGGTCAGAGAGGGCTTCTTGATTTGGCAAGTACTACACAAAAATGCCTAGAAAAAGTTCAGCTGGAGTGCAGTGTTTTGTCTATCAAGTTCTCTTCTTTCCCAGAGCCAGGTCAGGTCTAGCTGATGCAAAACGAAGGCTTGACCCAAGCTGGTTGTACATGGTGCCAGACTTGCGCCTGCAGTGAACTCCTCATTTACTGTCGGTTACCCATGTCAGCTGACATTACATCCCTATCACCTCAGATAACCACAAGGTTTTGGTTGTCTGCAAAGTGAGATTTTGTGCTTGTGGAAGCATTGTATCTGCACAAATAATTACATATACTTAATTCTAAATTATTCATTTGGGGTTAAGTGCAAAAATTGAGAAAACTTTTCAAAAGTTTTTTGCTTTTAATTTATTTTTATATTATTTTAATTTATTTACTGTCCCAGCTTGCAAGGCTGTAATCCTAAATCACCACAGGTTTGACAATTGGTTGGACACACTATACCACAGCTGGACAGAATGCTGTACACAAGCAGATCCTTAAATTTGGTCCATGTGACACTGACACTGGGTCTGGGTTTTCCCCATGTTTCCCTAGGCTTCTATTTTTATTTCATTCACTGCAGCACAACACAAGTTTTTCCTTCACAGGGTCACACTCCTGCAGAACACGTGAAGATTTCCCATTATGTATAAGTGGTAAGAGAAAAAAAACAAAGAAAAAATGTAATTCATGCTTAAAACACAGATTCACATGGGTAGAAACTTTACTGTAACATCCAGAAAACAAAAAAGAAAGTAAACAGGATTTCTGCCATGCATTTAGAACAGCCATAACTTTGAGCTCTTATCTACAGACTTCAGCATCCTTTCATGTACCCACTTACTCCTTCTGCTACAGGAGACATGAATTTCCTTCCAGACAGATGACCCTTTAACTTCTAAGATCCAGAATTCCTGACAGAAACAAGTAACAGCAGCAGAAGGTTGTATGTGAGGAAGTATTGAGGGGAAGGAGTAGAAGAGGAGTCAACACACAGAGAATCTAATCACTGAGGTAGGCAGCCCTTACTGCACTGCGCATCAGTCCTGGGACATTTTCTAGCGCCCAATAATATAAACCTATTTCCTCACAACTGCAGTGAATGACAACCCTTTTTACATTTCTCATATATGTTATGTAAGTGAATGAAAGTCATTACATGAATGACATGGATTTTTCTTTGCAAGGTTTAGTCTGAGGCTCCTCCAGGATCTTGCTCTTCTTCTTTAAAATATAATATTTTTTTTTTAATAAACAGAGCTACTTTTTATTGAGTAACAGAATAGTCTTGAAAAAAGCACACACAGCATCTGTCCAATAGCAGAAAATGGTCCATAATAGCTATTGGCAGTGTGACAAGAGAACAACAAAAAAAGGCCACCCACCATAAGTTTAAATTAAGCAGCAAAGTAAACCCTAGAAACAGCTACTTTGTTTCTTCTTTATATATGTTTTGTTACTTTATGCAAGTTCAAGTTGTTGATTTCCACCCTCTACCAGCTAGAGTTAAGATAAAGAGTGTGTTTGTTTACTAAACAACACAAATCACAACCTGCATCAGAATGAAACCATGAAGAAAAATTAGACGGTAGCAAGACCAAAGGCAGGATGAGTAGTGGGCAGCTCTGAAACAACATGTTAATCTCCTCATTAGAGGAAGAAAAAAACTTGCTTGATGATGACAGGTTATTGTATTGTAAAATTACATCCCATCAGTTTGATATTACTCCAACACAACATGCTGAGCACTGGCATCAATTGTTTTAGCTTTAGCACAATCACTGTCAATTATCTCAGATTAATTTACCACTAAATCTAAATATAAAAGCACAAAATATCTCTCACATATACAACATAATTGTTCCATAACCAACACAAAACATGTACATACTTTTAAGCAGACACTGAAAAATACTAAAAAATAATTGCTATCCATATGTTTATGTGAATACCTCACCAGTCCTCTTTTGATGTAACAACATGATCACAAAAATGCTGCATCAGCCTCTGAATCCACAAGTTATTTTTTATTTTCTGATCTGTCTTTTATGTCTCCACAGTGAATTAAATATTCAAATAATTTTACAGAGGACCAGTCACGCTTTTCTAGGTGAAGTTGTAAACAGTGCAGCTTCTATCAGTTGGAGCAATGCATTTAAAATGATGATTGTAAGAAAAACATACAGAAGGTTGGGGGTATAAGCTGTCAGCTTCCTCAGCAAGTGCAACCAACTCATGGATACTAAGAGAGTCATGTATTTTAGATGACCTAAGCCCACTGTCAGCATGTAATCAAGAAACTCTGTCAGCTGTCACTAAACCAGTACACTGCTAATAACAAATGCATTCTATTCAGCACTTCATTAAAAAAAAAGACTGCCAGGTATTTATAAATTGTGGGCTTCAAAGCTACAGACAGAAATGCTCATGGTTAATCTGGATACAAAGGTTAACATGAAAACTACTGGTGCTTTCAAATACGTTATAAAAACCTAAACAGACAAAATCTCACTCACATTCTTGTCCTCTATTTTTCCTATTTCTCCCTGCACTTCTCCTTCACATTTCCTATTTTCTCTCACTACAAGAGCCAAAATATTAAATGGCAGCAATTTGTTCCCAGGTCATCCAGGGGTTTTGAAATGCCCTCTCCCTTCCTAAAAAGTATACACAGAACTAAGATGCTGGATTTTTGCTACCTACTAGCTAATAGATTCTGAATTGCAAACAGTTCCTTGCAAGCTGTATTGAACCAATCAGGCCCTAAGACTCCACAGGCTCTAGAATAGGGACTGTCCCCCCCGAGCCAACTACAATCACAATCATGACTGATGGCAGGAGATGAAAGCAGTGAGCTGTGCCATTGCTTCACCACATGGTCAGCAAGGTGTGCATTACAATAAATTGTGTTGAAGAAGGGATGGAGAAGACCCTCTGCAGAAAATTTTTATTCTGCTAGTGTATTACTATAGCCACACAGAAGGCTGTAATTCCATGATCCTTGCTGACTTTCTGCCACAACCGACTAATCTCATGCCTCATGTTTCTCTTCCATCCCATGCCACCTCTCTAAAAAAGGCCTCATTAACTCCTCCAGAAAGAAAATCTGCACAATACAAAGCAATCTTCCTCACTTCTAGAGCTTGCATTTTCTTCACCCTTCTTACAACTCCCCCTACCACCCTCCTCACACACATGCAGATATTTCTCATCTGCTCTCAAACTACTCCATGGGCTTTGTGGCAACATCATACCTATAGATCTCCTTCACGGCCATTCTCAGCTCTTCTCATCCTTCTTCACAAACATCTCCTTTCTGATTAGTCTCCTTCATCAAAAGCTAGACGTTCTTAGACATTCTCATTTCAAATAGGAAACTTGACTCTACTAATTACCATGTCACTTCCCTTTCCTTTCCAAAGTCAGTAAATGTTCCAACAACATTTGCAGGGTGGAACTGGACAAAGGAATGACAAGCAGTCTGCATTCCATCCTAGTACTCCAACAAAACCACTTCAACAAACTCTCTAGTGATGTCTCCACCAGTGCTCAGAAACACTCTTCCTTCTTCCTTCATGTATCTTTCACCAAATTTCTTTAATTCTTGACCTCCCTTGGTTTTGTAGCTGCAAACCCTGCTGCATACTCATTCCCAAACAGCTATTTCAACATGTTCCTCTGAGGACCTTTCTCATTCTGCAACGTTTTTTTTTTGCCTCACTTATTTTCATCTGCTCATGCTGCTGCAAAGATCCTCCTCCTAACCTGTAACATTTACCATGCAACTCCTTTTATTTAGCTCTCCTCCCTGTTCAAACCTCACTTTCAGGACCTTGCTTCTAAGAATCATTATTACACATACTCACTCTTAAAAGATGTCCTGCCTCTGATGGGACTCTTGCATCAACCTTCACCTCTCTCGGTTTTCAAACAAGAGTTTGAATAAGCTGAGAATGGCTTATTGTAACTACCTGTAAAACTAATGAGACTTTAAAACTTTCCTTCTGAGCGATGCGTATAAACAATAGACAAGTGCTAACAGATCTTGGACAGGAGTATTTTAACAATATTGTTTGAAATGTTTCCAATAAAATATAACCATAAACATATGTAGGATGAAGTTCAGCCCCAGGATTTGCATTGGAAAAAGAAGACCCAGTCCAAAGGAGGAACAGCTCAAGTGGAGTCCACTGAAATCAACTGGCTTTTGACCTGCTTGAGATTCTGCCTCTAGCCTGTAGAGATGTCTCCAGTTTCCACCTGTATTTACATACAGCAGGTGGGTATCATTACTACTCTAAAAGCTTATCTCAGCATTTACTACTGAAACTAGCATGTAATGTTACAGTGATACATAACTCCAGTAACCTGATCTCCTAGTTGAAATCATATACTTTGATTCACTACAGCTAAATAAAAGGTCCTTTTAAAAAAAAATAAATTCAGAATTCATCAAGTACAATCCTGGGTGAATGAATTTTTCTTTTTGTCAATCAAAGACAATTCATATCAGCTTTTAAAAACCTCACACACTAATAAGTTGTCTCAGTGTCTCCTTAGAGGTCTCCAGCATGAAAAGGACAACATTGGTAGGTAATGGTATGTTCCAGTTTTGCAAGCTACTGCCCTGAAAACACTTGAGTGACAATCTAACCAGAAGCACAGGATACGGTGGATGGGGAAAAAGGAGTTAGACTTCAGGATTAAACCCTTCCGCTTCTATTCTTCTACCTGTATTTCCTCAAAGGAAAACAGAAGCCTGAAGATCACTCCACCTTCCTCTATCTTTAAGCAAAATTATCCAAGAAAAAAAACTTAACAGAAGTTAAGTGTGCAATGTAAAGTTAGAGGGATAGAGAGATCTAATGAAGATCTCTGATAGAGAGATGCTGCACTGCATAGAGGACTTAAGGCAGGCTTTGCTTTCCTACTTTTCTTGAACTGCGGCCTGTGCCATCACTTTGACTTAGCTGTCCTCTTTTTTAGACTACGTTATGTATGCTGCATGCACTCAAAATTGAAAGGGCATGATCTAAGTACTATTGATGCCAGTGGCCTCTGAGGAAACAATACAAGAGTTTCCAGTTGGGAAGAAGCTCTGGACTCACTTTGGTTCACGTTGCAAGGTCTGTTCTTTCCAAAGAGGCATAACACAGAGCTTGCAATATGCTAATTGGAAACAACCTGATGGAGAGATGAGAGACAGCATGCTGCAGAAGGCCGTCTACACCTCCTAGGCAAAACCAGGACTAAGTAGGTTGGAAGACAGTTTACAAAAGCTGACATGAAGAGGCATACAGGCTTTGAAAAAAACCCAAACAACAACCAGGAAACAAAAAACCTATCCACGTTACATAATTTCTGTTATAATAAGAAGTCTCTAAAAAATTAGAGACGGAGAAGCTCCATCTCAAGCAGGTGGTAATGCCAGCTTGCAGAGGAAAAAGTGGACAGATATCAAATCACAGTGAACCTACCAGGGCAATATAGCAGGGAGACAGAGATGCTGCGAGCATCCAGTTCATAAGCAATGTCACCTGAACAGTCAAAAGACTCAAACACAGACAGAATTCATATTTGAAAAGCAGAGTCTTAAGGGACAAGAGTTTAAAAATACAGTTTGACCTGTGACATGAATGGTCTCTTTTCTCTAGAACCGAAACACAACAGTTACAGATGATTACCTTGTGGAAGTTAGCTTGCTTGCTTCTCATCTAATTGGCTATCAGCTTAAATGTTGCATATAAAATCAGAAATGCTTTTAAAAATCAGAATTGTTAGGGACAGTGACTGGTCTATAGAAGTCATCCAGCTCTGACTTCTGTGAGAGCGAAATACAATGTTTAGGTGGATACTGAAAATGCATTTTGCAAGAATATTTTAAATTTAACTGAGTTTCGCCTTGAGGAAGACTTAAAATAATTGTCTAATATATAAAAAACCCAACCTCAACTTGATAAGCAAAGCTGTAGCACAAAATGAAAACAACTCCAAAAGAAACAGTTGCACATGTAAATTTGATATTTACTGATATACAAATAACCCCTGAAAAAAGAAAACTTAACCACACGGTACTGTTGAAGACCCAACTGATCATTTTAAATGTAATTAAACTACCATACACACACCACAGTTCCACAGGGCTTTAATTGTTTTTCGTAAATTAAAAGTAGATCTGACAGCAGCAAATGATAGAACAACCACCAGACTGAAGGGCCACACCAAAGAGCCCAGGTAAAAGGAAGCCCTCGGCAGAGTTAAGAGTAATGCAAAACATACTGCAAGGGTGAAGTACTTGAGGGAAAGACCTCAAGGCTCTCTCTGGGCTTGACGTAGATGCCCAAGTGCAACTCTGCTTGGCAGTGCAGCTGAGTTCTTCTGTGGATTTCCAAGGAAGACTGTTCTTGATGATGTGCCACAGTGAGAAAAGCAGTAGAGCTCTTTATGCTAAAGAAGGTTTGCTTTTTCTACCTATTCCACATTTAAATAAAAACCAAAGTAAACATACTGGAAAGCACTGTGCTTAATATAGATACCTCTCTAAATGCAAATCTGTTTTAAAATAATAACATCTATCTCCACTGCACATTTGATGCATCTGCATGTAAAAACTAACCCAAACATGAATTCTACTAGACTTACAAAATGTCAATAAACTGGGCCAAAACACAGCCTCCTGACACAAACTCTTCTACTGATTTTGAGCTGCAAGCAAAAAAAACGACAAGCAGAAGTTAGTCTAACTGCAAATATTTACAATATGGTTATTATCAATTATTACTTCAGTTGCACAAATCTATTGGACGTGACTGACAAATTACTGCAAAAAAGGAAAAGGGTAGGACTAGAAAAGAATTCCTCCGAGGTAGAAAAAGATGTGTCACAACAACTTTGTTCCTGTTTCAAAGCCAATGTTTGGAGTTCAGGACCTTGGCTTTTATTCAGCAAAGCACTTAAGAATTTGTTTAATTTCAGCGGTTTCCATAAGACTTAAATATGTTTTTAGATATTTTACTGAATAGGAGTACAATTATTCACAAAAGCAATATAGCATGTTACTCAAGGGAATGATTATGTCTTGTGGGTCTCCTGGGTAAAGCACATGCACACAGAGGGAAAAAAAAATCAATTTTGACACTAAAAATAGATGGCTTTTCTGAGAGATGTGAACCTTTTCATCTCATCCAAGTTTTTGTTTGGGTTTATAGTTCATTGATGTTAACAAGGCTATTAATATAGAGTGATATTTTATTGCTGTATTCTGTTCTTAAACCTATGTTTTAGAGCAAACCTTTTCCATAGCATCTCCCAGTCCCTAGGCTTCTCCATTGTTAAAATACCAGGATTCCCTTGGCTTTGCAGACAGAAAAGTAGTAAGTACAATGAATTAACAACACTAACAGTTTAAAATAACAAAGCACCAGCCGTGCTGCAAGTCAGCCACCACATGTTTTCATTTCCTTCCCAATTTCTCAAAAGTCTTGACATCTCATTACACAATTCAGCAGAGTAGGTCTTCCCCTTACATCTATGTCAGCGTAAAGAGGGAAAATAGCCACATACGCAGATTTAATTGCAACACAACAGCAGTTACACTCCTGCTATGTATCCAGCTCCTAGTTTTTAAAATAAATAGAAAGTAAACTAAGATTTTCATAGTCTTAATAAACTGAGTCCTTGTGAAACTACTCACATCAGACAGTTGCAGGGGTACGTATGCGTAACTACCACGGCAGGTACCACAGTCACACAATATTTGCCTCGACTTCCCTGGTGCAAGCATAAGCCTGAAATAATAAACAAAAGAACTCCTCGGAGATACTTCACATTACTCCTGAGTGTTTCTGATGATCATTGGAGCCTTTTTAAAACGCATATTCCTAGTTTACATGTAACTGGGGCATTTCACAGCGCTAGAGAAGGAAGCAGAAATAGGGAACTCCATAAATGTTCTGGCACCTGACCGTGGAGAGAAAGAAAATCAAACCGCTATCGCACAAGTTTAGTCCACGGCAAAAAAGTTAAGTTCTAAAGAAATCTTTTATTATGCAGCATCTCTATTTAAAGGCCCATTATGGATTGCTTCTACGTAATTCCACTTAGAATCACAGAGTGGTTTGGGTCGGAAGGGACCTTGAAGACCATCAAGCTCCAACCCAACTTGCCCAGGTTACAAAGGAAACACGAGTCTCTGTCAGAAAACCGATTAACGCCGCTATTACTCCCAAAAACTGACCCAAAGCTTTTTACAAGCTTACAAAAGGCACACGAATCTTCCCCAGAAAACCATTAAACGCCGCTACTCTCTCCAAAAATCGACTCAAAGCTTTCACGACCGGCGCGCAGCGAATACACCGAGGCGGCCGCGGCGCGAGCCGAGCGAGGGGGCCGCTCCCCGCCCCGCGGCGCCCCCGCGCCCTCCCCGCGCCCCGCGGCCCCGCCATGACAGCGCCGGGCGGCGCGCGCCGTTGCCGGGGTGACGGCGCCCCCCTCCCGCCCCCTCCCGCCGCGGCACCTGCCGGCCCCGCACGCACCACACGGAGCCGTAGGCGCCCGAGCCCACCGGGGCGAGGCCCTGGTAGCGCTGCGGCACCTCCCACACCGTCTTGTTGAGCTCCTGCCGGTAGAAGCCGCCGCGCTCCGACATCGTGGCGGCGGGGAGCGAGGCGGGCTCGGCCGGCGGGGGGAGGGACCGGGCGGGGAAGGGGAGGGGAACGGCGGGGGGCGCGGGGAGCCGGTCCCTGCCCGCCCTCCGCGCTCCGGCCGAGCCCCCGGGGCCGGGGGAGCCCGCCCGCCCGGGGCCGCCGCTCTGCGGCTGCGGAGGGCAGAGCCGGCAGCAGGGCAGGGGAGAGGCGGTGAGAACTTTAAACCTCCGAAGCTCACGCACCTATTAAAATAAAAGGTGCTCTGGTTTCTTTACTTCCCCCGCTTCCCCCCCTCCCTTCTCCAAAATGCGCTTTATACAATATCTCAGTGACTGGTGGAATCGTTGCAGCGCGGCTGTAGCGTTATCAGTATATTTTCCTATGTCTTCGTTTCCTTCTGTAACTTCTTACGCTTCTTTGATCACCTATAAATAACTTCCACGTATCCTGCTTGCATAGATTTGGCGTCTGGAGATTGCTCTGCAGCTGCCTTTGAATCAGTGTGGTGTGTAAAGCTGCTCTTCAGAACTCTCGTGTCCTCTGTGTTCCTAAGCCATGAACTGCAGTTCACTTTGACGAAGGGATGCTCAGCTCCTGACAGGACATCGGCGTGACTGTGCAGAGCACGTATGCTTGAACAGTTGTGAGCACAATGAGCCGGAAGGCAAATTTTAAGGATGTTCCTAGCGCTGGACGGTTCAAGTTCCAACTCTGAAACTCCGACCTATGTTCCGTGACAGGACATAGACAATAGGACCACCTGAGTGAACAGTACCAGGAACTTTGGCTTTTGTCAGTGCTTTTCAAATTAAGAGATAAATGAATCATAGAATCATAGAATAACCAGGTTGGACGAGACCCACCGGATCATCGAGTCCAACCATTCCTATCAAACACCAAACCATGCCCCTTAGCACCTCGTCCACCCATGCCTTAAACACGTCCAGGGAAGGTGAATCAACCACCTCCCTGGGCAGCCTGTTCCAGTGCCCAATGACCCTTCCTGTGAAGAATTTTTTCCTAATGTCCAGCCTAAATCTCCCCTGGTGGAGCTTGAGGCCATTCCCTCTTGTCCTGTCCCCTGTCACTTGGGAGAAGAGGCCAGCACCCTCCTCTCTACAACCTCCTTTCAGGTAGTTGTAGAGAGCAATAAGGTCTCCCCTCAGCCTCCTCTTCTCCAGGCTAAACAACCTCAGCTCTCTCAGCCGTTCCTCGTAAGGAACCAGCCCCTTCACCAGCTTTGTTGCTCTTCTCTGGACTCGCTCCAGAGCCTCAACATCCTTCTTGTGGGGAGGGGCCCAGAACTGAACACAGTATTCGAGGAGTGGTCTCACCAGTGCCGAGTACAGAGGGCGAATAACCTCCCTGGACCTGCTGGTCACACCGTTTCTGATACAAGCCAAGATGCCATTTATCTGCAGCCATCTACTCAAGGGGTACTAAGTGCTCCTAAAGCCATAGCCTAGTTTACCCTGCTCCAGTGCAGCATCTCCAGTCCTCTCCAGACTGCTCCTTGGTCCCACTGGAATTTCTGTTGAATTAAGTGGGAAGTGTGAAAGAAACGGTATATTCATGTATCTTATTTTTCTCAGTACCACCATTCTGAGCTTAAAAATCAGAGTAACAGTACAGCCAACCTACATCAAACGAAGAAGAAATCTTCCCTCCTTTCCTTCCCCAAATGTTTTCCTGTGCCAAAATTAAGGAAGTAATCCTACTTGCTGGCTTTTATTCTACTTGGTCTCTGGAGGTGTTTTGGGCTCTAGCCCTTACCCACTCACCAGGTATTAGATTATTTCTCGCTAACTGCAGCCATGAATTTTGGAAGTTGAGTCTGTCCTTATCTGCCCAACCTTCTCATTGTGCAATTTCCACAGGAATTCATTTTCTGTCTTGTTAATATTTACAGTCACTTTCAATTTCCTGTCTTCCGTGAGCTTCTGCTGGGTATTTATACTGCAGTCATGACTCTGAGATTGTGCTTGATTACTTTGTTTTATTGGGTACTGTATATATGATGTTCCTCTCCATATAGTGAGGGAGATATTAGAAAATGTACAGAACCTCCCATAAAGCAAGCCCTGACAGCTGCTCCTCCTGCAGTGGATATGGAGTGTCAGCTTATCCATCTTTGCCAGCTCTGCGGTGGCACTTGAGGAGGAGAAAGAGGCAGCTCCCTTGTCAGCTGCATTCTTGTCTTTTAGTTCCTGTTTTACAGGCCAGCCAGGTCTGTGCGTGTACAAGTGAGAGGAGAGTGAGTGCACTCTGAAGAGGTGTAAAGGCATGAGAAGAGAAGAAGTCATGGCTTCCTCTGTCATAGGTTGCCTTCCTAGGAACTTCCATTTCCTATACATGAAATACTGCTTGAGGCTGTGCTGGGGCTGC
This sequence comes from Phaenicophaeus curvirostris, assembly GCF_032191515.1. Classification (NCBI taxonomy): domain Eukaryota; kingdom Metazoa; phylum Chordata; class Aves; order Cuculiformes; family Cuculidae; genus Phaenicophaeus; species Phaenicophaeus curvirostris. The sequence continues at coordinate 21,207,103 of NC_091392.1, forward strand.
CCACAGACAGGGGAAGGCTATAAAACTGATGTGGACACTGCACACCCCTTCCCCTCCTGCCCCAGTGCAACTATATGTGACATGTCCTCTCCCCACCAACTCCTGATGCTGGAGGATGACAGGTCAGCAGGACTTGCTGCATTTCACATATGGCACCACGATGTGAGAGGGAGGCCTGTGTGCTCTGGTGGGGTTAGCTGAGATGCCAGGCAGTGTGTGAGGTAGGACCCAGCTATAGGAGCCTCACATCTGGTGATCGGGGTGTCGGATGTAGGCGTGAGCCCTGAGGATGTGGCCCTGGGCAGGAGGGTGCACGCAGTCCCTCTGATGCACAGCAGTTCCAGCAGGTACAGAAGGAAGAAAATTCGCAGGTGCAGCAGGGCACTGCTTTTCTATTATGGCTGCCCTTGCATAATCAAACCCCATGTTATTCTCAGGAAAACAAACCCCAAAGAAATCAAAGGAAGTCATTCTTTTAGCCAGTTGTGAGTTACTAATTTCCCATTATTTCTCATTCCTCTTTTACTTCCTTTGGTTTTTATTTGTTTGATGCATTGCAGAAAGTTTGCACTTCTTTGCTAACCTCCTTTTGGCTCCTTTCAATTCTCATATACTCTCTCTCTAGCTCTGTTTTGATTTTCTGTTTAGGAATCACAAATTTGCTCATGACTTTCATACTAATAATAAACATGGAAACTTGAAGAAAGAAAATGCCACCTTTGTACTGAAAATAGATTGTTTCCTAGTTGGAAATATAATCATATTATTGTAAACCCAGCACTGATTTTAAAAAGGCTTTGGAAAACATGGGACAGACTGTTCCCTATAATTGCTGTAAATGTAAGGTAGCTCTAACAAAGTGTCAGTGAGGCTTTAGGATCAACCACCTTGATTCTGGCACTAGATCTCTTATAGACAATTTTGAACTTGGAGTTGCCCATTCATAGATTTCACCATGTCTCCCTGAAATTGCTAACAGTAAAATAACCCTGAAAATGCCAGGAAGATGCTTCCTGTGCTGCTTTCTTTTGAAAATGTTGTAGGGAATAAGTAGCATTTTTATAAGACAAAAACTTGCATTGGAATATTATATACCTTACTATTAACAATAAAACATTGTAATTAAATATAGAGCAGGTTATATTTGCAAACCACGTCTATGAATATGTAATTCTAACATAGGAAAGCTGTCACTGCTTATAACAACAGGAAAGATGAAGTAATGGTAGCAGGAAAGGCTTAATGAAGCCTTCTGTAAATAGTGAGTCAATCATTAACTTGTCTTAATACATCAGCTTCCATGAGATTGCTTTGGGAGAGACTATGTATCTGTTACTGAATTACAAGAGGCTTGTTGCATATGCCTGCAAGGTAAATATCACTCTTATTCCTGCTATTAACACTTTTTGCTGCTGAACACCTACTTGGAAGGCTTATATACTGCCAAAGTTGATTCCAATGACCTGATCCAGCCTGTTTTTTTGACCTTGTAAGAATATGAAGGGTCTTGCTTTGGAAAAAAGTGTTATAATTCAGCTACTCATTTTGAACCTCAAGTTTGATCATGAAAAATGCAAGGTATTTCATACCTATGACTAGGTATGATTAGGTAGGAAATCCACTGAGGAACCCTGCTATTGACTGAGTTTTAAAAACCAAGGAGTGTTTCATCTGTTGAATCCATGCCTCTCCAAATAGACGAGGATGCTGTGTGGGACTGTGTTAAATGCTTTGCACAATATCCTGCTCAGTCACATCAACAAAGGCTTCTCAGTCCATGTTCATTCAGAACAAAAACATCAGAAAAACACAGATTTAACTTTATAATAATTCCTAATTGAGTAAACAAAGGTCCAGATTTAATGAGGGAATGCTGAGATGGGCTGTTAATATATAGTGCTATATTTTGCTTTGTATTTCTTTTGCAGCCCATGTAATTATGTTGCCTGGTGTCTCACAACAGCTCCATGATACTTTATTCTTATGCATAATACAGCATCATTGAAACACAGCCTAATATTGACGTGTATAATCAGTAGCTGAGGAGAGCCCAGCACTTCTCCCATTCAAGTCAAAAGCAAATTTCAGCGTGTGAATGGGAGCAAGAACACATTGTTCCAAATGCATTAACCTGGCTTTATGTCCTAAATAAATATCGGTTGTAAATTTCTTCTGGTTGACTCTGAAGACACTCCAAAGGTAAAAGCAGGTGTGGATGTAAGAGTAAAGTTCACCAGGCACTATGCTTTTCTGATGTATATAAGAAATCACACTCAAGGAAGCCTGTTTAATTGACTATTTTGTCCTTCCTTTTGGCTCCAATGAAAACACTGTGGGATCTTTAAAATTACAGCGCATTTCTAATTATGAATTCCTCTAATCACAATCCAAAAATATTTATGTATTGTAGCAATTATATTAACAAATAATCAATTTGGCTAAAATTATGTTTATTCTACACACTAAGTCAATATGAAGAGAACGTGTTACTTAGAGGGCTTCTAAATAGCTGTGGTTGCAGACATATACAAACTTGCACCTGCACCTGTAGGGCTGCTCTGCCTGATTCCTATGAGCTTCAAAACATGGTAAGCGACAACAGAGTGCTTTAAAAATATGCAAGTATTTGGAGTTAAGGGATAACAGTATGTGAGTTCTGATTCAGCTGTAAGTCTTCATAAACATCTAAACGAAACAGTTACCAATGCTAAAACTAGTAAAAGCAGAACACAAATCTCTAGTAAATTATCAATCTCGCTTAATATGGGATGCATGTATTCACATGCCTTCATTTGCCATCTGCTACTCATCCACAGAATTTTGTACTTCAATCTGGTGCTGTTCATTTCCCATAAAGCAGTTACACTCAACCTTCCACTGAAAATACTTCTCCATCACTGTGCTTTTCAGTCATTACTTGACATATTGTGAGGATACAACTCAGGCTAGAGAAAAAAATTACAAATCCAGTTGTTCTACTGTATATGAACTTCTCTGACATATCTGTAAGGTTGTTCTTTTCCACCAGCATGACTCCAGTGCACAGTGGGCTATTCCACAAACGTGAAAAGTGGTATTTCTACTTTAATAACAATTTCCTTTACGGTGATGTTATAATATCATCTTCTTGGTTTTAACTTAATATACTGTCTTTGGACTCTGCTGAACAGACTTTTGATTCCTCAATGTAAGTCTGTCCACAAGGCTCCAAATAATGGTTATAATGTGACTGTAACACGACAGATTATACTGCAGATATTGAGCAGTGTGGAAATTAATGGACCTGATGGAGGCATGCCCTCTACTGAGGCTTCACGGGGCCTTGATAAACCCAGTGAAACAGTTGCTGTATGGCTTGGCCTGCTGTTCATTTATTGGGCACTTTTGGACCCAAACCATATTTTGCTTGCTAAATAGCTAGATCAAACTTTCTGCTATTGTTATTATAGCAGGATGGTAAGACAATAATGTGATATGTTTCAAATCATTCCAAACAGCCATTTGGATAAAACCTCTGATCTGTGTGATCCTCATTCTGTTCAAGAGCTATAATCCATACAGGGGAACAATTTTTCACAGTTTCATCATAATTCAGGAGTTGTTTGATACGCGTTAGATTTTTCAGGCTGTTCAGAGTATGCATCTACTGAAATCAAATATTTCTATTAATGAACTTACATAGTCTGCAAAAAACTGCTGTGAAAGAATAGTTTATTACTCCTCAGCTTTTCTTGTACTTACAGGAGTTCTTATGAACTGAGCTGCATAAGCTGTAGTCACAGATTAAGCAATCTTCTTATGTATTTATTGCCCTCTTAAAACAAATAAAGCCATAAACCTTTGTATATAGAGTTGGCAGATGTATGATATATGTCTAATTTTTCAGAAATAAATATCAGATGGCACCTCAGTTTACCTCATTTATATTATTGTATCAGACTCTACACAGTTGAATTGATGAATGAAAGCAATGGCAGAGGTAAGGCTCTTTTGAGAAACAATTAATTGAGGGCCCCAAACCTGAGGATTTAAGAACTTTAATGTTCCTTTTATAAACTGGAACTTTAAGAGGGGAATTGTGAATCACTGTGAGATCAGAGGCTCTGGAAAGGAATAGGGTTATCAGGAGTTGCAAGAAATAAGTGAAACAGGCCTTGACTACTGCAAGTATGTGACCACACCAAAAGATGAAGGGAACTGCGTTGGAAAGAGCTTTCAAGGAAAGGCTTCCCTTATATTTCTTTGGAATGTAAGACTGGAGGTGACTTCCCAGATGGGTTATCGAGTTTCAGGTGCACATTCATCATCACAAACTTATTAGGTGACTACCAATTTATATTTGTGCTTGTGCCAATGCTGCTCTCTGGCCTTTCCTTGCTGTTTCTGTTTTCTCTGGTGTATTTCTAGACGTTAAGTGTGTCTGTGGCAGCATTCAGGTAACATATACTGACCTCTGTAAGTCTCCTGCATTGGGACAGCTCGCCCTTCCCTATACGATTCTGAGAAGGGCGAGCAAAAACTGTAACAACTCCTCCTGTGGAGTTGATTATTTTATGAAAAATACTGTGTGACAGTTCTCTGTGTTCTCCAGGGAGTTATGAAGTAGGCCTTTCTTGTAGTACAGTCTATTGTTTAAGCCAGAATTAATTATTCCTAATTTCCTTGAGGTTTTACTCAGCCTATAGCAAAACACTGGCTGTCCTTTTTGCTACTTGCTTTCTGCTATCTCCTGCTTCTAATGGTAAAATAACAAATAGGCTGCATATTTCTTGTTGACTGAGACTCTTGGACACGAATAGCGTAGCAGTGGGCTTTCAAAAGTAATGGTCATGCCCATTACCTTCTTTGTGTAAACATTTAACTGGCGGAAGAGTGACCTGTGGCAAAACCTTTTACATCCCCAGAGTGCATTTGGGGACCTCTTTCAATCTGAGCATAATTAAGTTTGGCAGAAGTAAGAGACCTACAAGCAAAGGGAAGTGATATTTCAATACAATTTTCCTATGCATGCAAAGTTACTGTTTCTGTCACGCTAAGAGGATGCAAGATGCAAGATGTCACTGCTGGCTCAGGTAGCACATTTCTTCTAAACATCAACCTATTTTATAGCAAAATATCTTGGTAAGCTAATGTGTCTTAACAGTATTTATCATCTTCAATCTCCATTTGATGTAGGATTAGACTAAACATATCTTAAGGAAATTCTTATCACTAGTTAATAAGGCAACTATGTCCTTAATTGCAGATAAAAGATAATGATTTTTACACTACACTGCTGGTGTTTGTGAAATTACCACAGAGATGGATGTGAGCTCATGTTTTATTACTGCCACAGTAACACACTCCTCCTTACCTCTGTTACCCTTCTTTATACACTCAGCAATCTGCCTCTCTTTTACAGTAAAGTGAAACAGTGGATGAGCTTTCAAGCAGCCTCTTCTTCAGTTATAATTTTTTTGTTTCATCTGTTCCAAAGACAGCAGTCAGCTCCTTTGCCCAGCAGTTTCAAAAATTTTTGCTTTGGGATAAAGCCCAGTGTTTTCTTTAAAACTTGGATTGATTATAAATATCACCATCAAAATGAATTCTCTCTGCCAGTCCTCATCCTTCCATTTCATAACATAGAGATTTAGCAAATATTGTATCAGCTTTAGCTAATTCTCCTTCTAGAAAGCTCAGTAGAAGATTTTTCTGAGTAGGGATTTTAGAAGCAGGAGTTTTTCTGTAACTTTTCTTCTTTTACTGGTTTTCAGAACTTTTCCTGTTTTGAAATACAGAAGCAGCAAACCTTGAATCAAGCTTCATTTGAAAGTGGTCTTTGTCACATGTTGCAAAATTCAAGTTTCTTACTGTCTCCTGAACCTAATGGATGCCTTGCAGAGTGTCCATTTACTCCTCCTGCCTGATCTCTACCTTGTTTTTCTGTGTGATGCCATTGCATCTACTGAGCAGCTCTACCAGGACTCTTTCCCCTGACTGAGTAATTATTAATGTAGTTTTGAGGCCTAAATAAATGTCTGCATTTGCCTTAGTTTGTGTTTGCTGCACTAACATGTATTTTGAAACAAAGGTTATCCACATTTCAAGGGCCCTGTGCTAGATGTTTTTTTTCTTCCAATTTAGACAACAAGCACATTACCAGGAGCTCAGTGGCACAGTGATGTTTTTGCCTTTAAACAAAGAGAGACTGCTGGGTTTTGAACCCAATGAGATCCAAGTGCCTGTGTGTGTTGTTTTTTTCTCTCCAGAGATACTCCACAGTGCTCAGGGCCTGGGTCTGTACCAGTTCTGCTGCAAGCCATTCAGAAGAGGTTGTGTACTATATTTATTAAGCCTCCTGCATTTTCCTGCCCCTTGCTTTGGTGTGAACAATTGCTAAACTCATAATGTCGCACAAAACTCTTGATTCAGCTACATATAGGAAAATGTGGAAACTCCTGTTTGACTCTGCTATGGCAGCAGAAGAGGTTTGCAATCACCAGTGGCTTTGTGGACAGTTGATCCCGCAAAGTCATTCAATCTCAGCAGTATTTTATGTGCTGACTTACAGAAATTCCTACCTATAGAGTACCTCTTTTATTCTCAGAAGATCAATAAATTATGTCATTAGCTATTAGAAGCTTACACACTCCCCATGCAGGCCGAGCAGTAGATTTTCTTGTAACCATCTGGCCTTTTGAAACTTTCTAATCTCCTAGATAAGTGGTTTTCACACACTGCAATGGATGCAAGGTGACGAGGTCTTTTTAGTTTTATTCAGATGGCTTCTCATTTTTCCTAACTTCCAGTTTAGGATTCCAACCTCATTCCAAATTGACAGGTCTCTCACTCTGCAAATAAAAACACTTGTTAAGATTGGGCCCCATAAAGGCATTCATGCTGCATAATTTTGCATCAGTTGTGACCGTTGTGATGATATTTAATGACAATGGGAGCCTGGACTTGACCTGTGAGTTCTCTTCCCAGCATTGTGACATTCCTATTACAGATTATGCTAGCAAAAGGCCAAATGGCAAAGAGAAGGAAAATCTATATCACAACATATAGAAAAGAAACAGCACGAGAAGGAGTTATCTGGGAAGGCACAGTCTCGTATCTCAACCCCAATGCCCAGTGACTCAGACCTACACTGCACTATAAAACTTAATCACAGCAGAGCTCAGTTCTTCACAGCTACATAAAAAGCCACATAGAGCAGAAAAAAAATGTTTTAGTTTAATGTTAAAGTAAGATGAAAAGGCTGAATTATCCTTCAAGAGTACCCTGTTTTCAATGATTTCCTTTTATAGTTATGCATGCATAGTTATCAACAGTTCTGCTTTAAGAGGAAGAACTTTCCCTAAATATTCCTATTCTTTCCTTTGCTTGATATTCAGCTCAGTAGTATGAACATTTTATTTCATTGTTTCCTTTCTTTCTTTCCTCTGTGTGTTAGACCAAAACAAGCCCTGAAGATGTTTCCCACAGTCCCACATGGCAGACAAGAAGATAAAAAGAAACTGAGGGCAGCTGGACTGGCTAGCAGCATCCCCCACTGCTGTGTTGATCAGGCATTCTCTCATTACCATACCTAGAATTAAGAGGTTTGACCTACCAGATTCTGCATGCTCTCTTTCTTCCTTTATGTCTACTTTTTGCCATTATGCTAATAGATCCAGTCTATATGGCTGGAGGGATCTGCCTAGTAGGGAATTCCCCCACTGTAGCGCAAGCTGCGGAGAGCATAAATGTGTTAATAGCCTGGAAGAATCATTATTAAGAGAGTGTGAGGAATCAATTTACTTAGCTTGTGCTCGGTGACCTTCTCTTTTCCATTCATGATTTCTGCAGTAAGCATAACTCAACCTGAACTATTAATAGCCATACAATATTTGTTCAACAAGCAAACAAAACCCAACAACATGAAGAGCTTAACCAAGGTTTGTGTTTACTTCCTGAGGTACAAATTGATACAAGTCTGGCTTAGACATAAATATCAGATTCACTAGATCTTTTAGTTAAGATGATGGCCTTGAGTGTAGGGAACATGGCAGGTGAAGCTTTGGGGAAATGGCAAATGATGAGGATGCTTAGGCTGTAAATATTGTAGTTTTCCCTCTTTATTTAATGAAATAACTGTAATCATAGAGGGGAAAGCAGACAAATGTTTCACACATATGGCAAGCTTCAGCAGTCAGTCAAACAATTTCCTAACACAATGGCAAGTATCTTTCCAGCTCTAGGCCTTTGCCACAAAGCTAATAGCTCTAGTGTTCCGGAAAGCAATCACATGCTCCAAGCCTCTCCTGCAGGTGCAGCTTTCCTGGTCCACAGACACTGTATTTTTGCACTCCCTTGTACAGGAGTAAGTTGGAATCCTGCAACCAGGAAATGCCATGATCGGAAGTCATGGTGAATTCTCTGAAATAATGCAAAGGCACACAGGATATAGCTTTCCATGATTTTAAGGCCTCTACAAATGGACTGCTAGATTCCTATCAACAGTAAGTAGAGACTGAAGTCAAATGATATATGCAATATGCTTTTTCCCTCCTTATTTGTTTCAACATCAAAGCAAGAAAGGAAATGAAAGATAAATATGTTTCTATGAAATAAAAATAGATTTTTACTATAAATAAATCTTGGACAAAACCAGAGCAAGCAAGAGCACTGCTGTTTCTCTTTCCGGCAGGTAACTTGGTAGAATATGGGACAGGTGGCTTCAGGAAGTAAAATACTTCATACCACTGCAAGTACTTGGCGATCTGTTAAAATAGCAGCTGTCTCATTCTCGACCATAAGGAGAAGGCAATTATTATAGCCTCAGCTGTGACTATAGGTAAGCAGACAGGCTTCAGCACGACTTGAATTCTGGCTCTTTTGCTCTTGTTTACCAGAAGCCACACAATGCCCCAGGAGTTTCACACAGCAAGCAGACACATCCATTACCAGTCAGAAACAGGAAGAGTGTTCACTGACACTGGCAGTTGCCCAGACCTTAAGAAATGTGGGTTCAGTGTTTGTGCTTGCAATGTGATTTTATATAAATAATTTTGTTTGTCTGATCCAAATACTTAAAAATATTTGCTTTTTTCCTAATGCCTAAAATCTTTACATGCTCATCCTCAGAAGGATACACTATGAAGAGCTAGGTTGCAAAGAGGGAAGCACAGAATACAGCTACTCTTTTCCTAAGTACCATAACCATCTGGAGCATGTCTTCTAGAGAAGAAACTTCAAGAAAGCCTAATTTTTAGATCCTAGTTGGCTCAAGCATGAGAAGTACGAGTAGTTAGGCCTGAAAAGATCGAGGCAGTTCTATTTATTCATGAAAGTAGATCTGTAGAGAAGGGACCTTCACTTTTAAAACACTGAGAACTAAGGGCTTAGGCTCTTGGAGTATAAGCTAGAGTTTTGAAGTTCATAGCATTAGAATTCTGCATCTAATTGCTCTCTGCAAACTGAGATGGTCTCAAAAGTTGACCTTCTGGATCTGACCCTTCGTATTTCTTTCCCTCCTCTTCTCATACAGCACTAATAGGTTTTACATTTTCCCAAGGCTTTTTATGAGGGCAAAAGCCCTTAAAAATTCTAAGTGGCCAACCTGCGCAGTAATGAGGGCCTATATAAATAAAGTTAACACATCCAGTGGAGAGAATGTGTAACTGGACGATATGCAAGCATGCATATTTTAATCTGGGGGACAGTAACAGTGGAGCACCTGTGGATGCAGTGGATTGCATAAGGTTATTAACTATAGGAGTGGGAGCATCAGCACAGGCTCAAACCCAGAAAGCAAACCTAAATAGTCTCTATTTTCTTTCAATGCAAAAGCAGACACCTCACAATGTGAGCAAGTAAGAACCTCACTCATATATCAGCTCATGCCTAAGGTCATTCTGCTCCACCTTATGCTGTGTAAAGTGGTACAGCCATCCCACTGTGCCATGTATGTCCTCCTATTGTTGCGTGACTCCCTGGCTCCTGCACAGTGATGCCACCTGGCTTCAGTGCTGCCACCTGGCTTCAGTGCTTTGCAGTCTGGGAAGGTCCAAGTTCTTCCTGTCATGGAAAGGAAGCATAAGGTAGGCTTGTAGGGAGGGACTAAACAACCAGGAGTGTAAAACTAAGTCGGTTTTATCTCCTTGATGCATCTGGTTGTGCCTGCTTTTGTTGCTTTTGTTGCTAGCATGTACTGAGTACTGTGATCTTAAAGCATCACAGCTGTTTTTACCAACTCATGATACAACCACACATTCAGTTTTCTGTGTGAACTTATCCTGAAGGGTGTATCTGTGCTGCACACTGTGTATGGAGCAAAGGCAGATAAGCCAACATTACAGAAAATGTGTGGCTAGTTATCAGATGTGGTACTCCAAGTTCCCGTGGCTCATTTAGAAGAAGCCCAGGTACCCACAGGTAGCAGAGCTGTGCTGAGCAGACACGTGGGTACAGGAATTGGTAATATTTTTCAAGTAAATATACTTGGTAAAAGATGCTAGCAAAAATAATAAGTTATCTAGTCAGTCAGAACTGGTGCCATGGACACCCTGCGCCTTGATGATATTTAAAATATTGCTGACTGCTGCTGTGTTGATAGAAGAAATGCAAATCCATGCACTGTCTGACAGTAAAAAACACAGGAAAACAGAGGCTGCAGGGCCAAAGAGTCTATTGTAGCAGGAAATATTTTCAGAACAAAAAGTGCCTGGGTCACGCATAAGCTTTGCGATAGCAGTTATTCTGGCAGCTGAATAGTCTGTCAGGGGAGGCAGGTCAGCACATCTCCCTTGACCTGGAGTACTTCTTTCCTTTAGTAATTGGCTGCTTTGACTTGCTGGTTTTGGTCCCTGGGTTTTGTTTTGTTTGCTTGTTTTGTTGGTGTTGTGGGTTTTTTTTAATAAGAAAAGAAAGATGTATTGCAGAAGAGGGCACAGGAATCTGTGGACAGAAGTACCTTTCCATTGGCAATGTCTGATTTTGCAGTAACATTGGCATTCATCATATGAATGGGCTAGTAGATAAATTCCAGTTCAGGCATAGGTCGCTGTTATTGTAACAATCCATCTAGCTTTACACTGACTTTCGATATACACAAAATCTTCAAGCAAGCAAAGATCTTGTGGGATGTGGGGGTGCATTAAGGCATAGAATCCAACTTCCATATCACTTTCAGAGACTTTTCCTTCTGAAGCCTTAATCATCCAAATGAGAACATTCCTGAGTTAACAAGAACACGTCTTGCACTCCTAGCTGACCACCAAAAGTCTTTAAACAAAACATAACAAGTGATTCATGGTGATATGAACTCCCCTGACACATGTACAGCCAAGACTAATATTATGGTACAGTATGTTATGCTTGATAAAACAGAATGTTTTGGCACATTTGACAAGCTTTTCCATAAAGCAGTTGTGTCAAGCTACACATCTGAATCAGGAAACTTTGATTTGTGCCAAGGCTGAGTGTTCACTTTTCTTTTTCTCCTTTCACTTCCTTGTTTCTCTGTCTATAAGCAGCTCACACCATCGTTGTAACACCTGAGTGTGCAAGACATCTCCAGACTGTCTTGTTGAGCCTGCAAGAGGATGCAAGTTAGGAAGACCTCATTGAAGAGGTGCAGGAACAGTGCTGTGGCTCAACAGAGAGCGTGAGGGTGACTGGACTGCTTTTGCAGTGTGCCTTAGGTGCTTGGAGCATGGGGAGACAGCACTGAAATGACTGAGAGGTTCTGAACTGGATTAGCCAAGGTCAGGTAAGATCAGAAGCCTCGCTTTCCAGGAGTGACAGCCCTAGTACTGTTAGAGGAGATGGCTGAGCAGAGGGAGGAAGTTACAAAGCTCTGGCTCAGTTCTTTGTCGGGGGGCCGGGGGCGGGGGCAGAACACCACTGGTCTTTTTCACACAAACCTCACCTAGAGGAAGGCTGATAACCACTGAAGCAGGCCAGATCATCAGCTCCCCTCACTCACCCAATGCAATCATCTAGTAGACAAAATGTCGTGAGCGGTGGCCATTTGGAGGGACAGGACAAGTAAAGCCTGCAACTTTTACATGCAGAACTGCATGAAGAAATGGATTTCATAGCAAATCAGTAGGTACGTCTTGGTGGAATGCCCTACATATGACTGGCTGAAGTGAGCACGATCCTATAAGCATGGTCATCAGCTGAGAAACCAGCTGTTGCAGGAGTTCTACCATGAAATAACTGCTGACAAATTCAGCTTCCCAGGAATGAAGCATGAAGCCTAATTAACATAAGTAAGGATCAAGACTTTCATTGGACTGTGTCACCAATGCTTTAATTGTTCTTAAGTTTTTAAGGTCTGCATCCTGAAGTGCACAAATCATTGATAAAATATTGTATCAATTCAACTTGCTTATAAATCATCTTTAACTATGTCACATTATGCCTGTACATCTTAATCAAACTGTGAGAAAGGCAGAGAGTACAAGATGAAAGCAAGCAGTAAACCCTCTAGTGTGGCTGGTCTGGTAAAAACATCTGCCTATGGCTGTCAGACTTCAAATGATAACTTGTGTCATTCTGCATGCTATAGTTCACCAGTAGCAGCTAGGGTGCTGTAGTTTCAAGAAAGAACATGCACCGCAACCACAAGGCAGCTAATTGCAAGTGAGAGCCAAGACTCCACTCTTCATAATGCTCTTCACGCTGCTCATCACATGCATTTTTTTTCAAATAATTCCTGCTCTATCTTAGCCAAGATAAGGTTTATTTTAACTAATGTCTTTTGTAGCCTTGATTTGTTGCTTTGGGCTTTTATTACTAAGAAGATGTTCAAAACTACTTTCTTCTGCATCTTTAAAAAGTGCCACATTATGATTTGTGTTTTAATGCTTCTGTCAATGTGATCTTCTGAAGCTCTGAGATCTGGGTAGCATTTAAATGACAGACACTTTATCAAAAAGTTTGCACGCATGTTGAATTAGAGAAGAGTCTTGAAAAGAAGAAATCTTGTCTCATTTGTGATACAGTGAAGGCAAAGATAAAACTGTTAAACTTCCCACTGAGTTGTTTTTATTGCTGGAAATATACTTGCTGTCCTTGAATAACAATTTGGGACTTCAAGCAGTGCATAAAAATTAAGTATTTAAGAGTAATCTTGTTTTTTGAAAAAGGTATTCACTCAGCATGAGCAACATATGAAGTTTGCACAGCAGTAGGAACGGTTATTCAGTTATACAGTAAAAGATCTCCAAAGAAAGAGAATTCATTTGCAGCACTTACCTTGAGGCATTTTTACTTCCACATGGCAGGTCTTCATGTAGCCAAAATCCATGCTGAGGCCTCACACTTCTTAGCTGCACTGTGTCATTTTCAAAGTTCATCACAACTTTGCTGCACCTTAGCCACAGCTTTCTGAGAAGAATGTATGGTGCAAGCATTGTGAAAAGGGTAATATATAACCAAGAAGAAACTCTGGAGAACAGATGAGGAGCATCCTTCCAGCAGCTTGTCTTGTTTTCCTTTTCTTGCTCTACTCCCCAGTAAAGATTCATCAGGAGGTGTTAGAAGTCCCTATTGCTGGAGGCCAGAGAGAGGCTGTGCCAGCGCTGAATCAGTAACTGTGCAAGTTTTACTTTGTTTTCACTGCTACTAGGGGTAAAAGGGAAGTATAGCATGTACAACAGAATAAAAAAAAAAAAGGATAAGGCCTCCATTACTGTGCTTCTTTCCCTCCTTAAAAGTTGAGCTATTTTAGATCAACGAAACAAAAGCAGTGTTCCTACAGAAATTGCATGAATTTGAAGAGCAGGAGAATTGAGTTCACAGTCATGGCCCAGGCAAAGACAATGCACCATTAATATTAGACTGTATGTGGATATTACATATACCTGTTTAACTCTTGTGTCCACCAATGCTTCTTCTGTTGATGTTCTCTCTTCTCCACGGGGCTGAAGCAAGAAGTTGTGGTGCCTTATGAGTGTAAGAGTTGAGGTTTGTGGGGAGAGGAATTAGCCTTTATTAGATTCATTGAGGAGAGGAATCAGCCTATATTAGGTCTGTTGATATAACTGAAAAAAGAGAAGTGCTTTGCCTTTCACAGAGTCAGGCATCTGAAATCAAGAATTAATGTTAAATTCTGTCTTACTGATTACAGAACCAGAAATTCCTCTAGCTTAAGCAGTGCAAGTTTTCTTACTTCGGGCAATATCAAAGGCCAGTGGTCAATAACTTGTGACAGAGAAGCATGTTTGGAATGGCCCAGGGTGCAGTTTGGGTAAGTGCTGAGAAATTCTGCAGTTTGAAAATTCATCTAATGAAGACAAAGGTTTCTAATTTCTTCCGGATTCAGTGGAATCCATGGAATTAAGAGGACAGAAATATTACTTGCCTTTGACAGGCAAGGTACTGCCAATAACCAATTGGTAGCATCTTGCCTCTCTGTGAGGCAGCATCCACCCGCTTGTACTAAGCTTCTACCAGAGCTGCTCTTAACCTCTAAATTGAGAGAGAAAATGTAACTGGGCATGTGCCTTTAAAAAAATTGCTTCTCCAGCTTTAAAGCCCAGTCATTTTTGAGGATTATCCATTTATTTGGGCTCAAACACTGAAGCTGTTAAAGGTTCAGACTGAAAAGTGCTTTTAAAATTTGGTATATCTCTTATGAATCACATCCTGAGGTCTGCATTGTATCAAGTTGCCTTTTTACAGCTCTAGGCTGAAAACTTAAAAGCAAAGAATTTTTAAAAGGCTGAATGAAATAAAGGAAGCACAAAGAGTTTGTTTGGCTCAAGGCCAGACCAAGGTTGCTATCTGGAGAATATTCTGAAACACAAATCACAAAATATGGAGACTTGCTGTGCCATCAGTTATTTTTAGCAGAGTGAAGATGAACAAACTCAGTAAGGTTAAAGATGCAGCCTTAAAATTAACTTTCAATTAGTTTTGTTCCTTGAACTCTTGATAAAAACACTGTGGTTTGCATTTTACATAGCCCTTGTGGATGTCCGCTGTTCCATATACAAATTCTAAATACACCATGTTTTTGTTTTACTTAAAGCAATAAGTTTGAATAAGCAAATATGTCGTCAAAACATAGTATGAAAAAGAAGTGTTAGAATAATTTGGGGAAAAGAAACAGTTCTACACATTTTGAAAGTCCTTGCATTCTATATCTCAAGTGTCAGCTTGCCAGACACTTTTGTAAAATTTCAGAGGGGTGATATCCAAAGATCTGTTCTTTCAACTTAGACCTTGCTAGGTTGTTATACATAATGTTTTTCTGGCTTCTGGCCCTAATTCAGAAGATACCTGTAATCTTTTCAAGTGCTATAGTTCTTAATCGTGTACATGCTTTAGACTTCATTGATTCCAGGTTGTGATATCATTCATGCAGATAATGATATGCTTACGTGAAGAACCATAAGCACATGAAGTAATGTTCTAGAAACTAATTTTGCTATGAGACATAGAATCAGACCTACTCTTCTCCCATGTATGTGGGAAGCAAATAGTGATGGCAGCAGCGGCCACTGAGTTATGCCAAGTCATGGTGAGAAAAAAATGACAGTCTGTTAATCAATTCTAGAGCTGTAGCCCATGACTTCCTTTGCTTTCTCACACTGTAGCCAATGTTAAACAGTTACTCCTGGCTTTCATTGCACTTACGGTAGTCAGCTTGTGGCAGAGGACAATCCCTGCTGCTACACAGTCCCAATATGATTGTAAACTAGTTTGCTTATGACGAGTCATACTGCACTGTCCAGGATGGTACCTTTTATGAAAATAGATTTTTCTCCTTTAAATGAAAACTGATGAATGACTGAAATTCATCCTGGGCAAAATAACTGCTCAGTAAAATCAAGGAAATATTTCTGACACAAACAGTGACTCCTGACTGCTGAGGCTATTCTTATGTCTGAGTGTGGCCACCATAGTAGTGGAAGGGCTGGGCAGCCATCCCTGCACTCATGACTGGATGCATTTGTTAGCAAGTACTCATAGGAAAGAGGAGGGAGAAGAACAGATATGTAGGATATTCAGAATTCTTTGGAAATTCAAACTACTTACCACTGCAGTACTCAAGAAATGAGTCCCAGCATGTGTGCAGGTGATCTACAGGCTCTATTGGCACATCATGAACCACATCCTCTTTTCCTTAAGCAGACTGAGAGTAATTCAACTGAAATGCACATTGCTGAAGTAAAGAAGATTCAGATTTGGGGTTTTCTTTTCTCTTTTTTGTTTTAATTAAGTTTTTTAGCAAGTTATCACTTGCATGGGATACAAGATGTCCCCTTGCAGAAACCTTAAGTGCTGTTGGCAGAATTGTTCCAGTTTAATCAAGCTATTAAAAGAGGCTGCTGCTCTTAATGTAGGAGGAGGGCTACTTTCAGAGACAGCTACAGCAGAAATAGCTTCCTCCAGCAGAAATGAAATAGCTGGGGGAAAAGGAGCCAGTAGCTGGACACAGTGCAGATCAGCATTAAGCAGCAACCCAAAGCAAGAATAAGGAATACATCTGTGAGAAGGGAGATGAAGACCAAGAAAACAGAGTATGACTAACAGTTTTAAAGAAAATCACTTCTCATGCTAGAGTAATGAAAATGCTAGACCATCTCTCTGACAATACTTTCCTGCATAAGGAAGTAGTGATCACTGTATTAAATCGTGATTTGGAAACTGGAAGATGAAAAGTGCTAACCTAAAATGTAGCCCACATCATTGAAAAGTCTGAGAGCTCAAAAAGAAGCTATATTTAAAGATTTGATTGTAGATGCACAGTATGAAGGAACTATGTGTGAAGAATAGTTCAGAGGAAATTATAAAAATGTAAATTTAACATCCAAAGCATTTCTTTATGATTAGGAAAACAATTCTTCAGACTTCAGAAACCTCAGAGAAACTGGTGAAAGTCTTCCAGTGCTAAATATTAGATTTCTGCAATATGCAGTGAATGATCATGTGTGTACATTTCTCTTGAATTACAGAAAGAAGGTCAAACTGTAGAAGTAAGTAAGGAAAAAAATATTTAAAGGATGAGGACGGGAAGCAGCTCTGCAAATTAATGCAAGAAAGAGGATGCATCTTCAGAACATGATTGACAAAAAAGACAGTTCAGATAGCTGGTAATGAGGTAATTCCCGCTCCAGGGATGCGGCGAGGCCAGGACTCCGCAAGGATCAAGTCAAGGATCAAAGACTTGCAAAGTCACACAAAGCAATTTTTTCTTTTTAATGTGCTTTGGGATGCTTCCCATCTAGTCCTAGGTATACAACTGGATTTCAAGGAAGAGAAATGGAATGAAAAGGCTGAGAAGGAGGAAGAAAATAAATAGGGGAAACAGAGATATTTTTAGCTTCACCCCTCCGCAGTACAGCGTCAGAGTGATGAAATGTAATTAATATTGATCTTATGTGATTCAGAAACTGCGTGTAGCAGCCTTTTTGAATACATATGCCACTTGCACATCTGCTGTTGGTTTTTCAGGGGCACAGAACTGTATTGAGCACCACAAACCACGCAGAAGAGAAAAGGTACCACTGGGCATTGCTCTGATGTGGGAACTGAGTAGAGGTAATGGTTTCAGCAAGTGCATTTAAATAGGTGTCTATCCCAGCAATGCTCTGAATTGTTATGAGTTGGGGAAGGCATTCGTTAAGTTGGCACAGCAGTTGCTAACACATGCCCATGTGGGAGCAGTCTTGTAGAGAGAATATATCAAAACTACTCCAGTTTGTGACAGTTCATCATGAAGTTCATCATCTGTGTCACCTGCTTGTGCCCTCATACAAAACCTCCTGGAAAACCCGTGTCCTGGAAAGCAGGAGGCAGGAAGAGCAGATTCTGGGGTCTGTCAGAGTGCTGTTGCTGATATCTTTCTGCCAATCTATTTTCATGACAAAGTTCTGCCACTCTTCTGCCCAGTCGCAGTAAAGCTCTGCATGTGACCATCTCACAGCCCATCTGTCCTACCAAACTGGCTTTTCTCCCTCTGGCTGTTTTGTGTTTCACTGGCGTATGCAGGTTTTAATCCCTCCATCTGATTAGTTAGGAGAAAAAACAGTCTTAATCTGATAACAGCAGAATAATGTAGCACTGCAAAGATGGGATGATTTAATTATTGAATAGTTTATTTATTTACTTACTTACTTATTAATGTGCTCTTTGGCACATGGTTTTTGTTTCCAAAAAACTAAAAAATTGTCCTAAAAGCACACGGGGTTTAAGACCGCTTTATGAAATACTGGTATTTTTTGGTAAGAAGAGATTTCTCTGAGTTCATTTCAGTAGCATGTTTTTATGCTGGTGTTCCTAATGGGCTTAGCCTGTCCTCAGATGTTTTTTTCTTGGCTCTATTTTCTCAGCCTGGGAAATTTTGAACATTCAGAAAAATAAAAGCCAGGCAAATGTTCCCGTATTAGAAAAAGTAGCTGCCCTCCAAAGAAATTTCCTTGCACTTATTTCCACAATGACCATGACGAAATAACTTGCAGATATTAAAGCTTAAATGACAACGCATCAAATGTTTATGTTAAATAGAACTGATTTGTGCAGACCTCAACATTTTAGCTATTGGTCCCCATCTCACATAGGTTAGTTGGGAATTCGGAAACCCATTTCTTTAAAATGTCTAAGAAAGCTTAGACATTTTGTAAAACACAAAACTTGATGTTTAATAGACCCTCCCTTTGTACTGAGGTGTGAAAACCTACTTGTTCACATCAGGAGGCACACATCTGGCACAGTCAGGATGAGGAAAGGCACATCTGGGTTATATGACAGCAGTGAGCCTGTAGCCTGCCTCCCAGGTGCACAAAAACTCTCTGGAGCTCTGGCTGGGAATTTCTCTCCTGTGATCCCTCCTGTGCAGTGGCTCCAGGTGACCATGCACAGATATCTGCCTGCTCTAATTGCAGAGGGTCCCATGGGGCTGGAAGGCTGTGGGAGGGACAGGCACAGAGACACAGCTTGTCCAGTGCACAGCATGCCCTAGGCAGAACCCAGAGGACTCAGTCAGCAGCTGGACTAACTCAGGCGCAGACCAAGGCCACTGCCACCGACCTCAGTCGGACTGGAATTTGCACAGCCATTTCAAGCGTCTTTAGCTGCTTCTGTTGGCAATATTTGAGCCTTTGATTTTAAGTCAAGCATATTAAATAGAACATAAAATAAATATATATTTTAACTTACCTTGTTGAGTCCAGTTTGGAGGCTTATGTCAATGAAAAATAAAAATCGCACTGGGAATCTGTACGAAGAGGTAAAATTGTATTGTATGTTAAAACACACAGGGAAAGAATTATAGAAGAGCAGCATATACAGAAACCAGGCGCAGTAAAACTGACCCTTATTATATTATATATATATATAATTATATATATATATATATTATATATATATATAATATTATATATATAATTATATATATATTATGTCTTATTATAATAAGACATGGTATCAGAGAATCAGAATGGGTTTTGTTGGAAAGGACCTTTGAGGGTCATCTACTCCAACCCCCCTGCCATAAGCAGGTACATCTTTCTATAGATAAGCTTGCTAAAGCCCCATGAAAATTGACCTTGAACACTTCCAAGCAGTCAAGCTGCATTACCTTGCTTGTGGATGTAGACTTCACATGTGGGCTGGGGGATGACTTCATGTCAAAATAGCCCATGGCATCCCCTCCAGGCTCACGCTCACTCTGCTGAAATATTTTGGTTTTGAGACACAGGACCCATCTGAGGATCACCCAGTCTGTTCTTGACTGGCTCCCATGCAACCATGCCAGGCAGTTCATTCTGCATGGCAAGACCCTCCTTCCTTATGATTTCATAGCACTGAACAAGTTTGACTCAGAGCGTTGAATATAATATATGGAAGTCTTTGCCGATGTTGGACAGATAGATAGATCGATAGATAGATAGATAGATTGATTGATTGATTGATTGATTTTAGAAAAGTCGACTGCTGCCTGACATAATTATTTTGCCTTTCTGAGAAATTGGTATGTGCATCCTGTGAATGCTGAAAGAGGAATTAATCCAGCCTGTTTTCTGAGGAAGAAGACTTTCCTAAGAAAACAATGAACATAATAATTATAATGAGAAATAAGCTCAGAGATTTTTTTTCCCTCAGAAAAAATGAAATGGGCAGTATGACTCAGGTTTCTCACTAATGGACAGTTCTTCCAATATAAAATATGGAAGAATATTTTTTATCACAGGCAATGGGATTTTAGCTACAGTGATTCATTAGGAATATCTAAATGACAAGAAGATGTTAAAAGTTGAAGTTTCAAAAATAAGTAGTGTAAAAGACTACATCTATCATGGACTGAAAGAAGAGGGCAGGAAGTGAAGTGTCATTGAATTTACAGGGGATGACTATAAAATACAGTGCTTTTTTTTGGAGCTTCTGACTGACACTTGATTCAACTGTAATCTTTTTTTTTTAACAAGAATTTAAGTTGTTGCCTCCCCTCCTGCATGAATAAGATTATTTTATGTGAAGTACACAAGCAGTACAGCTTGTAATTGTTATGGTCTCATATATGTCATCATGTTTATAGTTTCACCAAATGTTAATGGTTTTGTTGAAATTTCCTTGTTGAAAATCTGCTTTGTCCTGAAATTTTAATTAGCAAATTTTATACAACACAATTCATTAATTTCTAACAGCTGAGCCTTGCTCTGCCTGTTTCCTGAGCACTGTCCTGGGGCTGTGAGCCAGTCCCGCTGAGTCCCGTAGCTCTGCTGGCACTGTTGCTCAAGACTAGGCAAACCTATGTAATGCTGAGAACAGTACACAACCTCACCAGAGTGTTTTAAGCACCCTCTATGCTTTTTTTTGCACACAGGATAGATATTTAAGCAGCCTTTCATGACTTTTACACCTGGCAGGAGGTTCTTCCAGAAGGTCTTCTATCCTCCTGGTATTTTCCCTCAAGGTTCTTGCCTTTGCACCCTGGTCCCAATGCTTCAGGCACCAGTCAGTCAGGTGTGGGCAGACATTGTTAACACATTGTCCACTACTGTGGCTGCAGATGTTCCCCTCGTCATTAGAAACTCTTGACAGCAGTATCTTTCAAGCATAACCACCAGATATTCAAAGCAACCCTCTTCCCCATGACTCTTTTCCACACATCACCTCTTTGTCACACTAGATGTTCACTAGACATTCTCTCCTTGTCTGAGGAACACGTTAAGAGTTTGCCTTTAGACTCACACTGAGATGGCTGGTCAGAGAATGACTCCTGGGCCAGGTTATGTATGCAGGTAACTGAAGAGCAGTTCCTGGAGAAGGGTCATGTCATGCGGCTGTCATCAAGGCTGTGCTGTCGGAAGGCAGAAGCCTTGCACTGGGAGGAAGGAAGTAAAAACAGGCTGCTGAGACAGGTTGTTAGATTACCCGGGACCCAGATTGGTCCTGTGGCAGAGCACTGGGACCTTCAGTTCTAAGAGGCTTGTTGCCTTCTTCCTCCTCTGAGCTCCCTGATGATGTCTCACCCATTGGAAGATTTGTAATAGTTTCTGCATAGCCTACTTGTGTGAGTGTTGGTAGGCACCAGCAGGCAGTTCCCCACTGAATCCTGAGCTTTTCTCACTGCATCTGTGCGAGCTGGCACTTTTAATGTTTGGACAAGCTGCAGTAATGTTTTTCGGCAGGTCTCAGTATGTCTCTTTCCAAACACTAATGTGCAAAACTCATACCTGCCCCAGATAGACTAAGAATGATGGAGAAAACACCTGCTCCCTGAGTAGATCATTCCAGGAGTTAATTATACTCACTGTGAAAAATGTTGTCCTTATTTCTGTTCTAGTTTGATTTGGCTTAGCTTCCCATTAAACAATCTCCTTTTTTCTTTCCTTCAGCTCTGACTATTAGAAATCTCCTAAACAGATACTTCAACTGAATCAACTCTGAGCTTTCTCTTCAACAAACTAAATTATTAATATGTTGATGTTCTTTTGTTACCAGGTTCCCCGGGCTGCAAATCGTTCTTCTAAGTTCTTCTAGTAGTCCTTTCACATTTTTCAGAGTTCTTCAAAGAATGTAGCAGTTGGTGCTGGGCGGCATTCCAGGTATGGCCACAGAGTCTTCATCTCAACTGCGGTGCAGGAGTGCTCTGGGGTGTGTTGTGCATTCTTTGCCTTCTGACCATGGAATATATTAAAGCCATGCTGTCCATGACTTTGTGGTTACGTAAGCCACAGGAACAGAATACGTATCCTCATTGCTTTTTCAGACTTCAGTGTTGTACAAGCCTTCCCAGGTCTTTCTGAAAGGCTACAAGCATCTTTTCCATTTTAATTAAAAAGCCTTAAAGGTTCAGTTCATCTCTGAAAAAAGTTATTAGAAATCTAGCTTTCATAATTGACTTCCAAGCCCAGATGCCTATAGGAGCTACAATGTTAGTTGTGCTTTGTATTCACAAAAGTAATTTCAGCTTGTTTGGGAACTGGTTTCATTGGTCTCTGTCCATGTTGCTGTATTTTAACACACAACATATTCTGCAAGGCTGATGCATTAATCTGGTTAAGAAACCAGAACAGGTATTTCCGGCCTGAGAGGTTTCACTCTTTGAACCCCCAAGGGCATTTTACTCTGTTATTGTGGATTGAATTTATGAGTGTTTTTGTTTCAGTTGAATCAGAATTGTTATGCCGGGAATAAATTTGTCCTGGCTTGTTTACTGGCTTATTTGAATGATTACACAATTGTAACACTCTAGGAAATAATTCTGCTATTCAAAGCAAAAGGCTAATCAGAATTTTCTCCTTGGAAATAAAAGATTATGGCTAAACATCATAGAGGGGAACAAGGCTATATTATCTCATGAAAGCAATCAACAAACATTAATCCCTTTAAGTGCTCAGTTTTGAAGTAGAATGGTATACAATTGGAAATCAAATATACAGAATACAAAGGGAACAGTCTGTGCTACTACAAAAGTGGACAGAGTAATAGACAGATCCCTTAATTCTCCAGCTGCATGTTTCAGTAAGAAATGCTTTTTCCTCCTGTTATTCACATGCTGTATTACTGTTTGCACAGCTCTGTGATTTTCAGTTAATATTGCAAGAGACAGTGTAATTATATTTGTTTTAGAAGTACTGTTATTATGCTAGCACTAGTATTTTTGCTACTTAATTATCACTTTGAATTACACTATGTGAACCTCGCTATTTTTTTTTCCAGTTTGGGCAAATGGTTTAGCTGATTAGCAAGGGCGTTTACTTCACCTGAAAAATGTCCAAGAAAAGACATCAGACTGCACTTGGCCATATTAGATTGCATTCAAGAACATGAAGGAGACCTGGCTGGATATCTTCTGTACATCATCATTCATACAAAGTCTGCTGACCTTTCTCACAGTTGCCCAGCAACGAAGCATCTGAACTCATCAGTTTTAATGAATTACTTGGGAAGCACAGGGTTAATAAATAACACAAAGATACAGAACTTCAAAAGTAAGGTCTCAACAGCTCTTTTCTTCAACTCATTGAGATGAATTTTAACCCAGTAAAATTCTCCTTTCTCTTGTAATATTTAAATAAATGTCTTGTAAGTCTATTGAGATTTAAATGTCTCTACACAGAGTAACTTTAAGACCATAATCAACCTCTAGATAATAGATGATCTACCTGAACAAGCTGAAGAAAAATGGTTTTCCAGAAGCATGTTCTTACCTTAAAATCCATATAGACAAAATGCTCTTGACACATGGGTTGCTGTATAAAGTAGAATTGTCAAGAAGTTAACACCATCTTCATTTTTTCACTCCTTCGCCACTCTGGGTTTATAGAGCCTAATTGCTGCCCAGCCCTACAGTGCTGTATACACTGTTTCAGTAAAAGTTCACAGCTACTCAGATCAGTTATGAAGAGTATAGCTCTAATAGAGTTGTAAAATAGCTTCTAGGGAAGACTTGCCCTCTAAAAATGTGCCAGGGCAAGGAGGTTGCTATTTTATTTCAAAAATTTTACCAGAAATGTTTATGAGCCCCGACACAGCCCTGGGTAAGCATGAGGGGTTTATCAGTGCTTGACGCGTGATAGCTGTATCATTTAGGTGAAGGCAAAAGCAAGTAGAAATATTTCTGTGTGTTACCAAGAAATGGGCTTCCTTGTGAAATTTATTGCCCATGAAAATAATGGATTGTAGAATTAACCTGTCACACACAGGAACAGATAACATGGCTTCACAGTCTCAGCTCAATGGCCGCGGCCAGGCTGGAGGTTACTGGCAGCATGGATGATGCTGGGATACATGCAGTTATATTAAATAATTGCAGTAGAAATCTCCCAGTTAATTTTTTTCTTAATACAGTGCAAAAATGCACAAATTAATGTCATCTTTTGATGACCCCTGGGCTGGCACTACTCCATGAGCAATGTTCAGGACCAGAAAGCTGCAGAGCCATGCAGATTGGCAGGTGGACTGTTCCTAAAGAGAGGGCCGGTGGGAAACATCACCGAAGAAATGTTAGTGATGCCATGGCCTCATTAAATGGCATCAGGGGTTTCTCATCAGCCTCTACAGGGAGTTTGAGAGCCGTAGCCCATCCAGACTGGGTGACTGGCATGTTGATGGATGCATAATTCTATTTTAGATGCTTCCTCTGGAATTGCTGGAGCAATAGGGAAGAGGGAAGGTCAAAGCAGCCTTCTTCAAGAGGCTAGCATTGCTACACTGTTATTTTCCTTCATTTTACTACACTTGATCTTAGCCAAAAGGCTGAGAAGCTATGGCCTTTTGGCTAAGATCATTGGAAGTGATGTTGGAATCAAAATAGGGGACAGGGATCAGGGGACAGGACAAAGGGAATGGCCTTAAGCTCCGCTAGGGGAGGTTCAGGCTGGTAAATCAGAAAAAGATTTTTCATGGAAAGGGTCATTGGACACTGGAACAGGCTGCCCAGGGAGGTGGTTGAGTCACCATCCCTGGAGGTATTTAAAAGATGGGTGGATGAGGTGCTGAGGGGCATGGTTTAGTGATTGATAGGAATGGTTGGACTCAATGATGCTTTTCCAACCTAGTGATTCTGTGATTCTGTGAATGCGTCCAGAGGAGGAATAAGAGGATGATTAGACAGCTGGAGCACCTCCCGTTCGAGGACAGGCTGAGAGAGTTGGGGTTGTTCAGCCTGGAGAAGAGAAGGCTCCGAGGAGACCTTATGGTGACCTTCCAGTACCTAAACGGGGCTACAAGAAAGCTGGGGAGGGACTGTTTACAAAGGCTCATAATGATAGGACTAAGGGCAATAGGTATAAACAGGAGAGGGGCAGATTGAAACTAGACATGTGGAGGAATTTATTCTCTGTGAGGGTGTTGAGGCACAGGCACAGGCTGCCCAGGGAAGCTGTGGCTGCCCCATCCCTGGAGGTGTTCAGGGCCAGGTTGGACGAGGCCTTGGCCAGCGTGACCTGTGGCAGGGGGGATGGAACTGGATGGTCTTTACGGTCCCTTCCAACCCAAACCTTTCTCTATCGTTGCCGCCCACAGGCCAGAGACACCCGGCGCTCCCGGCGGTGGCCGCTGGGTGGCGCCCGCCGGCAGCCGGACCCGCCAAAACGCGCCGCGCGGTTCCCTCCAAACCGCCCTCAGCCAACAAGGGGCGTTTTCTGAGGTGATCGCAGCACAAAAAGTGGCAAATGACAGCAGTATAGATGCGTTTTTAACCGATCTCGAGCTTTAATGGCGCGAATGTGACATTTTACCGAAATTTTTAAATAGCTTGGGTTTTTTTTTCACTGAAGCGGTGCGGTCTCGGCGGGGTCAATTTCTCAGTTTGCCTGGGGAGGGAGAAGAATTTCCTAGGAATGCAAGAAGCTGTTCGATCTGCTGGTTTATGAGAGCGTCCAGTGTTGATATTTATCATCTCGCAGAGTTATTGCTGCCTCGTCTGGAGGGGAAATCTAGCCAGGGATTTTGGGAAGCGTGCTCAGCTTATTTTAGTGTTTGTTAATATTTTTCCAAGCTGTGTGCTGCTCATTAGAGAAAACAGCAAAACTGAAAAGAAAACTAAAAAGCTAAAAAACTAAAAAGCTAGAAAACTAAAAAGGAACAAAGGTACTATGAGACAAAACGGCACCAGCTTGCTTATGTGACCAGGGTGGAGAAGGAGAAAATGAAGGAAAATAACAGCGTAGAAATGTTCCAGAATGTAGTAGTTTTTATTTTCTTAGGCTAAGGCTTTGGGAACTGATGCAGCCTTTCTGATAAGAGTAATTTAGTGTCAGGAATCTGAGATAAAACTGAGTTTGTGTGGGAGGGAAACGGATAGAGGATTAATTCAAGTACATTTCTTATAAATTAAGACAACTGAACAGAACAGCAGCAAGGACCCGCTTCTGGTGGTTATGGTTCTGCTGAAATACTCAGGGTTTTTTTCTGTAAAGGCAAAAGGAAAACACTCTAATTAATTAGATTTATTTACATCAACTGGATTTGGGATCAAAATAATTGCCTTGAGACTGAAGTGCAGCTGCAACACACATTCCAGATGTGAAATGTTAACGCTGTGTTGCAGCCAACCTTGTTTTCAGATTTTAAACTCAGAATTGGTCAGAACCAGTAAGTGGATAAATTCATATCGTCCTCTGAATTAATCCAGTGCAGAGGTACTGTCACATTCTTCAGGTAATCAGATGCATTTGGGGGACAGGCAAGGAAATAGCTTCCTGCCAGATGAAAGATCACCCAGAGAAAGGTCATCCACTTGGGTCTGGGAGGTAAGAAACTGCTACTCCCTGGGGCATGTGTGCTCACAATATCTTACTTTGCCTTGCAGTTTAAAGCTCGACTGAGCAACAGTTACCACCTCAATCCTCATGTGGATCATGCTGCAATTTTCAGGCAAGGGAGTCCACCAGGAATTCCATCCACTCCTGCCTCCTGCCACATTTTCCCTGCGGAGAGTTTGTGCTTCCTGCTTATCATTTTTTTAATTCTCTCACAGACCAGACCATTTTTATGTTAGGCTACTAAGAGACATCATGTGAACAACTTAGTGAAAGCAACAGAAAAAGCATTTAAAATGAATGAACCTGTTGAAAGCTGAGTTTTGCCACTTTGCTCAGGCACCTAATGAGACCTAATATTTGCAGGAGCATCAAATAAGCTTTTCCATGACTCTTCCAGCTTCTTTTCCAGTAGACAGTGATGACAAGTTAGTATCTGTTTTACTCAGTAATTTTTAAAGGAAATTGGATATACTGTCCCATGCTTAATGCTTATTTCAGGCTGAGACAATTAGTCAACTTAATTAAACTGATACATGTTTTTTTTTTCATTCTTTTGTTACTCTTTCCGCAGCACAGCTGGACAGAAATATCACAAGCATATGATGTACATCTCCAGTCTACTGTGATTTTTTTTTACCTATCAGAAATTGTTTTATTTAAAATTCCAGCTGGCTTAATTCTTCCAAAGTGTCTTTTTACATCTGTTTTAGGTGTCTAAATGAGATATGCTGAATAGGCCAGATTTGCAGAGGTGTAAGTGCCTGATTCCTTAGGAAAAAAAGCCAGACCCCTTTGAGAAGTCTTTGTTTTGGAAGAAAAATTCAGTGTGCATTCCATAGGAGGCAGCCTGGGCTTAACGTAGACAAAACACAAAACCTCCTGCAGTTTATTAGGTTAGGGAGAACTGTACAAGAAACCCCAAATTTAACTGAAGTGTACTTTATTTCCTCCTAACTTGTGCTATCAAATGTCAAACTTATAACAGGAAAGGATTTCTTTTGGCATAGGTCACTGTACTGAGTCTCCCTTCTGTAAAACTTCCAGTGCTGCCTCAGCATTGGTTAGGGCTCGAAGAAGCAAGGCTTGCTACATCAGAGGATGGCGTTCAGCAACAGGTTCAATGGTAGATGACCTGAGAGGGTATAATGTGCAGCAGTGTAACACAAGGCATTTTAAGCACTAACAAACAAATGATCCTTCATGAAGAGGAATAACAGCTCCTACAAGAACTAGTCCAGGTCCTCACATTACCCACCCCAGCTTATGATTTCTCCGTTGGTAGAAATGTCAAACGAATTTGAGTTGTTCCCTTAAGTGGTTTTAAACATTACCCGTCTGGTGGAAGCCCAGGTTGGGTTGTAAGGTATTTATAGTACTAGGGGATGGACCAGATTTCATCCCAAGATAGACAAGGATGTTATGGAAAGAATGGCAGTGTTTATGCTTCATTAAAGGGGCTTTTAATTTTGCTCCATAATGTGTTAGAAACAGCTATTTTACTTTTCTATGAGTCTGAATTCTCAAATAGGGATATATCAGGGACAGTTTAAGAAATATAACAATAGTAGAAATAGATAAATTAATGCATTAAATATTTAATAATTAATATATTAAATATAGCCTAGCAAGAGAAAATATGGAGTATTATTGTTCTGAGAGATGGCAATTGTCTTGGTGTATCAATTTTTCAGCTATAAATACTGCATTATGGTAACTCTAGAGACAGAATTTAATTAATGCTCTTCGTATAATATATTTGCATGTATAGGTAGTTTCAGGGCATGAGTAGTCAAAACATTGGAATGAGAGACATCATGCAATAGTGGCATCGGAGAGTTGGGATGGTTGCTGTGTCCTCTGCGCCTCTGTTTATCCTGTATCTATGCTGTCGGTTGTGTGAATACCTGATTTTCTGAGCCAAAACATAAGACAAAATTGACATCAGACTGAGAACCTTCACATCACTGTAGACAGAAGTTATCTGAATAACAGTTTGTCGCTGACTGCCACTTAAGCAGTAATGCCTAGAGAAAACACAAGAGAGTACATGAACAGTGATCTATTCTCCACTGCTTTCCTGAGTCAGATGTTGAAATAAGACTACTATTTATTTTAATTTTTGTTAACTATTTTTTACCAGTGAACTTATGCTCCCTAAATTTCTGTAGTTACTTTCTGATTTTATCTAGACTTCTGGGCTGTATGGCAGCCCATGACAATATAATTATGCACTATGCAAATAAATACCTGCTCTCTCCTCCTAATTTGACACCTGATAATTTCAGCGGGTGCCCTGTAGCTTTTGTGTGGTGCAATGCAGCGAATAATCATTACCTTGTCACCTCTTCGGCACCATTCATTGTTCGTAGCCTTCTTCATTTGACTTTTTCCAGCCTGAAGATTCATCCTCTGTGTGGTATTCTTTTATATAGAAACTGTTTGTGGCCCTGGACCATCCCTGCTGCTTTTGTCTCTGCTTTTCAACTTCTTCCCCCTCTGAGGTGAAAGGGCCAGACTGCATGCAAAGGCTTATCCAGCATGGACAGACTTTTGTCAAAATAAAACATAAGAATAGATAATGACCTTGTTTTGATTTGTTTCTGAACATGTCTGATAAAATCAAGGGTTTTGAATCACGAAGTGAGAGAAGTGGTAGTGATGTCCTTTATATATACAGATAGCTCAGTTGTCATGATGGCACGACATAACAGCATAAATCATGGAAGCAATGAAATCTGAGTTCAGATCCTTTCTGCCTACCTTGGAGAAGGGAACTGAACTAGTGCCTGAGATACAGGCTGTTCTGGACAAAGTCCCTCTTGTTTCAGGTACTCTGGTTTTGCTCAGAGCTCTTTGGAAGCTGCTGGATTAGGGACTGAACCCCAACCATTTCATTTCCCAGGACTGTGCCTTTAGCACTCAGGGAAATAACTTCTTGCTCATCTCCTCTGCACACCTTTGCTATGTACAGCAAACTGTCAAATGCTCTTAATAGCTATGAGTTTATTTCCTTGAATAAGTTTGGACTGATGTCCTCCAGGATGTAAGAGTTCAGAATCCTAATGACTCCAAGCTGTTTTGTCCAATAGCTGCAATCACTGAGGGTGTATTTTCTAGTTACTGAGTGGATACTACACCCTCCTAAGCAGTGCTTGTAGTGGCTCTTCAGGAAAGTTTATCTTTGTGGTAAAACAGTCATGACATTGGTCTTGCTATGACAACTCAAGAAAAATGTTTTTGGAAGTTGGGAAACAGTCATTGTGGGAGCCCAGCTCAGCCGCCTAGACACTCCTACCAGCAAAGGTGCTTTAATTGATCAAAGATGTTTCTTAGACAGCACTCAGGCAGTATAGAGCCTGTCAGCTTGTAAGTTTCTCTTTAGCTTAAAAACTAAAGACATAATTTCTACTGGGTGTGGAGTCCAGCAGCTTCTGGTCCAAGCAACATAAAGCTTCTGTCATATGAGAATTCCTGTGATACAGCTTCCGTGAAACGAGAATATGTATATCTGGCCTCAGTGCCGAGCACCTTCCACATCCTTCTCTCTGCTCTTGGCCCCCTCCCTCCAGGCTTTTGGAAATGGCCACAGAGGTCCCTTACCACAAAGAAGAAATAACCACCTATTAATCTAATTTGCAAAGACAAAAAAAAAAAAAGGCATGTGGCCTATTTTGACTGTACAAGCCTTTTAGATAGATTTGATTAGAGACAGCATTGTTGGCTTCCATTAGGCTTGATTAGATGTGGATTGGTAGGTAGCTCTCACTCTGGCCAGTCCCCCTTCCACCTGGCTTCCTGCCCTGAAAGTGTTCAGCAGCAACACTCAGCGGCACTTTGTGGCCTCTTCAAGGTCTACAGGTTTTGACAAAATGCACGTGCTTGATTGCGGTTCACCTTGTTAACAAGGAGCTGTTTCTGTACTAGTATGCCTGGATGGTATCTAGGACGCTAGCTGGCGCTCTGGAGGTGCTAGATCTTACAGTTCCAGGTCTACTTGTCCTCACAGCAGTCTCTAAAAACAAACACACACAGATCAGTGTTCGCAGCTTGAAAACTGGGAAAGAAAAACAATTGTTGGCAGTTACTTTTCTGCTTCAGGAAAAGGTTTGCATTTGCGTTTAAAAACACAACTTTGTCTGGAAGCCTAACTACCAACGCAATGTCACAGGTTGTTTGGAAACACAACATTTGACCAATCCATGACTCAGGGTTCATCTGCAGTGCAAGAGGAGCTAGTTGAGATTTGCACATCACCATGACCTATACCCGTGGACACAGTGATTCATCTCTCTGCGTCTAATTTATTATCCTGAACTTGGCAGATGAATCTAAACAATGTTACAAGGTGCAGGTTGCTCTTTTCCTCCCCTAAGAAAATCCTTGGCAAAACACGAGGATTCAAATGTCACATAGGTGAGCAGTATGAGCTGGTGTGAAACGAGTGCCCCATAAAAACACCTGAAAGGCAACATGCTGAGCTTATGACAATTTCTTCCTATGTCCTCTTCCATCAATAATAAAAGCCCAGGTTTTGCTGATCCAGATATGTAAAACATATTCCTTCCCACCCGATCTGTTTCAGGAAGTTGTTGAGTAGCAGAAGCAAAAGCACTTCAGAGATAAGATTGATAGCCTAGGCATAGCCATGGCAAAATCACATTACCAGCTACCATGTGCTGATGTTTCAGCCTCCAAAAGTATTTCCTCTCATTGAAGGCACATGCTTAGATTCATCCTGGTGAACTTTGGAGCTTGATGTAGATGTCTCATAGGAGTACAGCTGGTGTGAGTTCCTGCTGTGACAAAAGGGGAAAAGCCATATCTGCAAGACAAGTTATGTAGTACATGAGTTGAATCACTCCTTGAACATGCCTGGTTTTCCCCTTGCTGATTGTATTTTTAGCAAAGGAAGCCTTGTTCCTGGTTTAGTTGCCCTAGTGAAGTGGTTGTGGTCCTGTGAGCCCTGTGCTGAAGCGAGCACTGACTATGCTCTGAAAGCCCCCAGAACAATGTGACATTTAAATAGAAAGAAAAGGTAATAAAGGAGTAATCATTTTAAGATGACAGATTGATTTGCCTACCTAACATACGGGCACTGAGCACTGTGTAACAGGTAAAGTAAGCACTATGGTATCGCCCAATGTAGAATAGAATTATTTTTGTGATAATAGCTTATCTCCCAGTT
The DNA here is from genome assembly GCF_032191515.1 of Phaenicophaeus curvirostris. Taxonomy (NCBI): domain Eukaryota; kingdom Metazoa; phylum Chordata; class Aves; order Cuculiformes; family Cuculidae; genus Phaenicophaeus; species Phaenicophaeus curvirostris. Next base: position 21,238,981 of record NC_091392.1, read on the forward strand.
GATACAATGACATGGAAACAAACCATGAAAACCTGGCATTCAGATGAACCCCAGAGCTGGAACAAGGGAAGGAGGCAGAGAACAGGGGGAAGGAACAAAGCAGAAAGAAAGCAACATGGTAAGGGGAGGGGAAAAAAACTTTTCACCTTTTAACAGTGAAGAGCCTAATTCAGGTTGTTCATATAATGAAACCATCCCCACAAGGACCCTACCTGAGATGCCTTTGCTTTGCCTGTTTGAGCTCGTGATAAACATTTAAATGAGATTTTTCTTTTCTCCAGAGAAAAAGAATAGAGAGCAGAATTATTTTTATTGATCCAGAAAGTCAAACTACAGAGGACATTAAAAAGCGTGGTAGAAAAAAGTTTAAAGTCTCCTCTGAGAGTGTCTCTTTCTGAATTTTGTTTTATATGGGCAGATATGATAACTCTTTTCTGATATTTTTTTTGTGAATTTTGCCATTCAGAAAATAAAATTGAGCCATTTGGAGAAACCCAGGAGATTGCACCTGACAGTAGTGCATCCAAGACTGGAAATGCTACACTGGAGAGATGGCAGGAACGTTGTTACTGTGAAACTTTAGGTTTGTGCACTGAAGCAAATGATACTTAAGGCTGGAAAAGGCCTCACAGTATCAGTTTAACTGTGAGTTTAAAAAAAAAAGTTAGCTGTGGGGAGTGGAGGGGCAGCTGTACTCTGGAAAGCCTCTCCTCCATCCCTTCGTCCTGGGACTTGTATTTAGCCTTGCAGGTGATTGATTGATTTCTGAAGTAACTAAAAATCCTGATGTAAGTAAGTCAGTGAAAACAGGAACGCAAGAAGACCATTCATATTAATGGAGAATGCACTAAGCCTTGGAAGCAATAGCATCTGTATAACATATAGCCTGATAATAAAATAAATGTTGGGATAGTTGCATGTATGAATACTCCTTTACACCAGTAATTCAACTACTGATTTGTAGCAAAATAATTACCTTGCTTTCTCTTTGAAGGCTGGCTGCAGTTTCAGTTCATTTACATTCTAGAGAAATCTAATTTTTTAATAATAAAAAAAGCCTTCTCCAGGTATTAGCAGGTCTGTAGATCTCTGATAGGCCAGTTGTGCCTGAGAATTGTGGACGAATGCGACGCTCCTAAAAAGAGCTAAAAAGGCAAATTATGTCCTCTGCCTGCTCCACAGATTCAGAGCAATCTGCTACAGATGGCTGTGCAGACACCAACCCAGTCAGACATGGTTTTGCAGGAGGATAAAACACTCCGAACTGCTAGCCTGTATTCGTTTTCTCTCAGAGATATTTGTTATAGTGCTGCTTTTGACTGGATGCGTGGAAACTGGTGATGGGGAACAGCATCCTGCCATTGTCTGGTAAAAAAATGTGATGGCTGCTGTAGGTTGGAGACAAAGGCTCTGCCTTCCATTAACAGGTTTGTGAACACCTGACGTGCGAGTTATTGGCTTCTTCCCTCAAAAATGCTAACAGTCCCAGTAATGAGAACCGGCAGCCAGGAAGACCTGGGCAAGAAATGAGTTTTCTGAATGGATCAGGGAATATGTTGTGTAGGTGCCTATTTCAGCAAAGGCTGTGTATTCTGGAAACAGGAACGTCTGTGGAAAAAAATGCAAATATGAAATATATGGAATATGTCCGGAGTGTAAAATGGCTGTATACAAAAGCTGCAAATCTTTTTACCTCCGTTGAGCTGTACAGAAACTGGTGGCTAGTCTCATCTAATTCCTTACCATCCCACTATGAATCTCTGTCCCCCACAGTTGTAGAGGGATCATAGAATAATAGATAAGGCTAGAGAGAAACTTCTAGATAGCTCAGGTTAGCTGATACAAATTAGGACTACATCCCAGGAGTCAAATTAATGCTTTTATGGATAGCTTGAATTCTGGTATTTCCCAAGACTGCTGTAGCTCAAGAGATTTCTTGGATGTAAACGGAAGAGTCCATTAGTTCCCAGATTGCATCAAAATAATTTACACATAGGCTGCACAGAAAGCTGAACTAGAGAGATCAGGGAAATGCTAAAATGCTCAACTTCTTCTAAGGCAATATTTCCAGGTGAAAAAAATAAGGCACGTCCGCTGAGACCTGATAACCCCAATGACCCAACAGTCTGAGCTGTTTTCACTGTAATCTCTCTGTTCTTTTAACAAAGATTTTTCACATTTGTGAAGGTGCCACTAGCATGATGCGGAATGAGCTTGTAATATATGATGTTGAATGATGTCGTTCATTGCCTAGGGACCTTTAAAACTGGCCCTCTGTTTCCACTTACGGCTGTTGTATTGAAGTGGAGACAATTTTACCTAAGGAAAATAAGAAAGTAAAACCTAGGCAAGAATGCTACTCCTGAGCCTGAATTATATTTAGTACGAACTCCTTGCAGGCTCTACTTTCACTCTGTCAGTAACAGATGTGCTGTTTGCAGTGTATGGCTGAACAAATCTATTTTCAAATGTCTCCTTGAATCCTTCACAATCTGTTGCATTCCACTGATAGTACAATAAGCTGCTCAGTTGGGAGAAAAACGTAGAAGATGGGAACAAACTTGACTATTAATTTTGGAAAAAAAAACAAAAAAGGAAAAGAAATAAAAAGGAGGCTTGGGTTCTTTTTATTTATTCATGAATAAGTCAGATTAGGAAATCTAGTTTTGTAAATTCTGGCTCTTGGAATGGTGATAGGAAAAATAATAAATATTAGCTCTTATTAGTGGAGAACTCTCTTTTGATTACTTACAACTACTTATTTGCATACACTGTTTGTTTAAATTGTACCCGTGCCAGAAGTGCCTTTTTAAGCAAGCACATCTGTTCTTTCTCAAGGTCTCAAGGCATTGCAACATTTAAAATTATGTACCACAAATACATGCATTAATTCTCACTCAGCATAATTATAATTTTTACTCTAAAAATAAAGAAACAGATTTTAAGTTGGTAATTAAATGACTCATTGAGATCAACAAGAACAGTATGCAGTGCTTGGAAAAATGGAACGTAGTTTTTGCCCAGGAACATTAAAATTCAAGAGACAAGATTAGTTCCAAGGAATAGCTGTGCCATGTCTGACCAAGGTTTAATGACTCCTTTCAATGCTACTTTACATCTGGGTAAACACCTGCTAAACGAGCTTTTAGAGAGTGATGAAAACTTCTGATATAAGCACTGAAAGCCAGATTCCCAGGGCATTCCAGGTGGGCACTTCAATGATTTCATCAAACCAAAAAAAACCCTAGGGAACAGGCTGAACTCGTGACACTTATCCAAAATAAAACATGAAGGGTTTCCTTTTATTAAACTTCTGTTCTTTAAACCTAAAAATCTGTAGGGCTGGAGCTTACAATAGTTCCCCAAGAGACACCAAAATGCTGATATAAGTAAATTTTTCTCCATTGTCTTCAGCTTAGTATGTTGATTAATGCCAGACAAGGGTGCAGATAACTTTATTAACCCTATAAACGCAGATACATGTTTATTCACCTGAACTAATTACTGAGGGCAACATGAATGTGTCACTGATAGCAAACTCAGTGTGCCCAGGGTTGGTCTGTGGCACTGAGATCAACTGGTATGAAACATGCTATGTCTGTATCATTAAACTCTCTTAACTGCCAAAACTGGGTCAACTCGCACAGTTTGCTTCTTGGGAGTGATACACAAATGCCTGAATTATGGCCAAGAATTATGTAGAGAATTACTTGGCCCTGGCCAGCAGTGCGCCAGTGCTGATCTGAGAATTTAGTTTGCGAGTGTTGGCCTAGATCATGTCTCCTCATCTGCATGTTAAGAAGGAGACCAAAGACTGCACATTGTGCTGCACCTCTCAGGAAAGAATGAGGAGAAGGATACAAGTTGACCTTGCCCTTCTTCCCACCAAACATGCAGAATTGCTTCTCAGGCTCCTTTCTGACACTCATTACCATAATGGTCAAAATGTGTGTGGTGGGTTGGCCCTGGCCAACAGACAAACTCCCACCCAGCTGCTCAGCCCCAGCTTCACAGGAGAGGCTGTGGAGTGACCATTTATACTGGTTGGAGAATAGGCTCATTAACCAACAAGTGCGCATTTGACCGAGATTGACTACAGATCAGTTTTGACTTGGGTATTAAAGGAGTCCTGCTGGAGAGCCCACTGAGTCAACCTTCGTTGGAGCAGCAGGTCTGCAGCTGGAGATTCTCCACTTGAGTTGGGATGCCACTCAAGAAAACTCCTCAAGCTTAAGAGTCTTCACCTTATGAAGTAAGTGATTGCACATTCTGCATTGTCACCCCAAATTTTGGGAACCCCTGAGTCAGTTGTGTAGTGACAGAACCCTCAGACATTTTGTAACCTGTTGTTAACCTATTTCTACTGGAGTCTTGAGCTTACAATAAATGTCATCTTATTGTTGTTTGCCTGGGAACACTCTTCTTCCTGCGATAAGCGTCAATTTTTAGGTCAGTGTAATGTTGTATTAATTCAACAGACCTATAAAAGTCAAAGATAACTGTGGAGCTATGACACACTTAATCAAAGTTGTAATATCATTTTAAAAGTAATTCAGGTTTATTTGACAAGAGCTATTTCCCTAAAACCATGTTGACAAGGCTTATTACATTCCTATCCTCTAAATCTTTTTGAAGTTGAACCAATGAAAACCAGTATTTACTGATTCCAGAAGGAAAGTAAAAGAAAGAAGCCCACAGAAGGAGTTAAGTGGATGTTCATCTTACAGGAATGAGGGCAAAGTGTCACTGATGGTTTAGTATAAGGAAACCACAATACTCATTGGCAGTCCCTATTCTCTTTCTTTTTGCTCTCTCCAAGAAGGTCTTAACTCTCCAGATTCCTTAAAGAAGGTGAGAGCATACTGATGAGAGGTTTCTGTTCCAAATGTCTGAAAAAAACAAAAGAGCAGCCATTATCTAAAATTGTTCATGCAAATAAAGAAAAGAATTAAGAGAAAAAGATGAGATTAGCAAAACCCAAGATTCTCATTGCGATCACCCAAAGGCTGTGTTTGATAAATAAGACAAATGGGAAACTGGGAATTAATGAACAAAATTGCTACATACTGGGTCTAATAATGAAAGCATGGGTGGCTGGGCCCATCCGCATTTGTGGGGCTGTAAATATCAATGACAGGAGAGCAGATGGACTGAAAGGAGCAAGCTTTAGTGTGCTGAGTGCCAAATTCCCACCTATAGGGTTGTGAGACCCACAGTGATACCCCTGTGCCTTCAGAAGCCCAGAGGTGTCACCTGCTGAGACAGCCAGAGAAGAACCTGATGAGGTGACATCCACTATCACTTTCCTGAAGCCCAGAAAACTTTTATTTAAATCTGGTTGTTTATGCCTTCTCTTTAATGGAATTCTAGTTTATCTGACTAAGCTTGAATCCTTTGCAATGTTATTCCAAGCCTATGTCCAAATAGTCATCTAAAAGAAAAACTTTAAACAGCCTGATTCTTGTGTACATCTGTGAATGATAAGGCTATGCATATATTTGTTGTTCTTCTGCAGAGAGTTACACTGGAAACAGAGGATGCATGTGCTACCTTTTACTTTTATGTGACTTTCACTGATTTGTGTTCAAGGAAGGCTCATCAGGAAAAAAAGCAAAATGCCTCCAAGCTCATCTCTAGGCTTTTCTCTCCCTTTCCCTTCTCCACTCTCTCTGTCTCCTGACAATGGCTCTTATTTTTAACACCATCTCAAGTGTTGCCAAATGGAGAAAGAGTTAGTCCTTTATATAAGGAAAGGTAAAAGGGACAATCCTCAAATGAAAGCCACTGTTGATGTTTTTAAGTGCTCAGCTGGGTGGTCTATTGTCTCTTCCTGTTTTTTTATCCTTTGCTTACAAGTTCTGCTTGAGAAACTGGCTTCCACTGGCCTGGACAGGGGCATCCTCTGCTGGATAAAAATCTGGCTGGATGGTTGGGCCCAAAGACTTGTGGTAAATGGAGTTAAATCCAGTTGGAGTTTGTTCACAAGTGTACCCTTAGCAAGTTTTCAGACAACACTAAGCTGGGAGGAAGTGTAGATCTGCTTGAAGATAGGGAGGCTCTACAGAGGGATCTGAACAGGCTAGACTGATGGGCTGAGGCCAATGGGATGAGGTTTTACAAGGCCAAGGGCAGAGTCCTGCACCTGGGACATAACAACCCTGTGCCAGAGCTACAGACTTGGTGAAGAGCGTCTGGAAATATGCCTGGCAGAGAAGGACCTGGGGGTGTTGGTTGAAAGTTTTCTGAACATGAGCCAGCAGTGAGTTCAGGTGGCCAAGAAGGCCAATAGCATCTTGACTTGTATCAGAAACAGTGTGGCCAGCAGGTCCAGGGGAAGAAATTCTGCCCTTGTACTCAGCACTGGTGAGACCACACCTCGACTACTGTGTTTGGTTTTGGGCCCCTCACTACAAGAAAGACATTGAGCTCCTGGAGTGTGCTCAGAGAAGAGCAACAAAACTGATGAAGGGGCTGGAGAACAAGTCTTCTAGGGAGCCACTGAGGGAGCTGGGGTTGTTTAGCCTAGTGAAGAAGAGGCTGAGGGGAGACCTTATCGCTGCCTACAACTACCTGAAAGGAGTTTGTAGAGGAGTGGGTGTTGGTCTCTTTGCCCAAGTGATAGGTGATAGGACGAGAGGGAATGGCCTCAAGCTGTGCCAGTAGAGGTTCAGATCAGTAAAAATTTCTCCACCAAAAATGCTATTGGGGACTGGAACAGGCTGCCCAGGGAGATGTTTGAGTCACCATCCCTGGAGGTATATAAAAAACGTGTAGGTGAAGTGCTTAGGGATGTGATTTAGTAGTGGACAGGTATAGTTGGGCTTGATGAACCCAAAAGTCTTTTTCAACCTAGTGATTCTATGATTTTGTGACTAGACTATATGTCACAGTCTATTGCCACAGCAACGCCAGCACTGAAAGCAGCATAAGTAGCTTTTAGTAATAATGAGAGAGTTATTAGTGCTGCAATGTAGAACAGAGTAGGTTTGGCACAATATATCATGCTGTATGCAGGTTCAAACTAATGCCAGCTAATGATTCACCTCATTAGGGGCACCTGTCTGTACTCAAATGACTAACCTGTCTTCGCATCCTTGATCACAGGGGTGCTCATCCTAGGGGTCCTTTGTAACAATTCAGAGTAGTGGATGATGGAATAACTATTTCACCATACCTCAGAGAAAGGAAAAGATGTCACAAATAGTTGCAGCATAATGTAAACAATATCAGTTTGTTGGAGAGGAACCAGCACCTACCATGTGTCTCAATTCAAATTTCTGCTAGATAATTATAGAATCAGTGTCTCTTAGTAGAACTTTTCACTGGCTATTTCCAAAACGTCTTGAGGTTCAAGAACCATGAAGGAAGCTGAATCCAACAGCTGCACAATTTCCCATGTATACTTCCTAAAAGGACTGTTCTTCACAGGGTTCCCTGGGGGTGCTGTTCTGAATCTCTCTAACCTCTTTCTCCTGGCTTGCCATGAGGTTGAAGTTTGCCCATTGTTGAAGGGTAACTGTGGGCTTGGATCTTCCCATAAATACTCTGCTCTTGCCTTGTGCTGGTTAGGGAAGAAGAATTTTTAGAACCTAATTTTCATTGACTTTGGTATGCAGATTATAGATCTACAGAAGCATTTCACTTTATGTATTCCTTAAGTATTTAATCACAATCTTAGCATTATTTATTTGTTATATTCCTTTTTTTTCCATCTTATGAGCTTGCAGGTATATATAGATGACTGCCATTCAAGATGGGCTTTTTGCTCATAAAAAATCCACTAGGGCCACATAATCCTGCATCTGCTCTGCACAGGGCATGAAAATAGGGAGTATATGGAATATTACTCCAAGTTCTTGGTGAATTTTGTCTTTTAGGTTTAATTGATGCCCTAGAAGATCATGAAGGCCAGAGTTAACTTTGAGGGCTGGAGTTAGCCCCCTTAACCATGTGTGAAACCACTATTGTGATTTCAAAGTCTTACAAAGTATTAAAAAAAGAGCATGCCAGAAGTGAATTTGCAGTTACTAAAAATGTTCATCCATTTAAATAATCAGACTGTAGTCTCATTACAGCTGTATGGCATGAAACATAATTTGTAGAAAAGAGTTCTTAATAATCCACTTGAGTAAAATTTATAAGAAAACCAGCTTCAGTGAGTGAGTTAATTTTAAAGAATAACATGTTCGGTCTTGGATTATTCTTTCACAGCTGAAAAGAAAATGAAAGTGTTTTGAAAATTAGTCTGAAAGAACAGAAAATTATAAACAACATAGAGTGAATGACTTGTAACTACCCCTTTGCAAAAGAGATGAAAACGGAGAACTGGCAAAACAGTAAGGGAACTGCCTCCAGTAAGGGAAAACTGATGTACAGACAACCCTGCCCCCACTGTAGGAATCAGACACCAAAAACTGTAGGGAAAAAAATTCAGAGACTTTCAAACCTTCCAGGCAGAAGATTAGCCAAAGATCTTTTTACCCAAGAAACAGTGTTGATGTTGTTAATGAGGGACAGCGATACCTTTTTAACTCTCTCTGTGGTCTTCTGTGTTGTTATAAACAATATATCTAATAACAGCGGAAATAGTCTTTGATACTGTTACTGTCTCTGAGGGGGAGATTTGAGATGACTGATGTTATGTGTTAGTAACAGAAATTGTTACATTTGTATGTATAGATTTGTAGACTTAAAAAGAAGTCTTGGTTTTTCTGAACAGTGCAGGCCAGGGAAAGCCACTCAAACAAAATGATGCGTTCCAGGCTCATTCTGGGAGTTCATTAAATGGGTATTTGCCCATACCTGTTGTCTGCCTACTATGCTCTCCTGCTAAGAGCCTGGGTTTTTATTCCTGATGACCTCCTGTTAGGTAGTGGGGGGCTTCTGTTGAGTCTGCCTGAAGCCAGGATGGACAAGCCCATGTCCTTCAGCCTCCCCCTCCAAGCCAGCTGCTCCAGCACCCAACCGTTGCCATGGCTCTATAGTGAACATGTTCCAGTTGATAATTAGCTTTCTTGTGCTGATTGAGACAGACAGACCAGGTAGAGTACTCTAGATGAGGTCCAACAATTTCTACGTAGAGAAGAATAATCCCTTCCTGTAGTCCTTTCCAACCTAAATTATCCTGTGATCAGATTAAATGGGTGATGGCTAGTAGGTGTGAGAGGCATAAACTAAGAGTGCAAGGTGGTAAATAGACTTTGTGTGAGAGAAGGTGGGCTGTTTAGGGTGGTTGGCTGTGGGGGACAAAAAGTTGAGGGATGTTATTGGAGACAAGCTGTTGAGGCAACAAGGGAGAAGTCACAATAAATAATGCCAGAAAAAACTCACCTTCAAAAGTTCAGTGAGAGGGTAAAAAAAATCATGTAATCTTCTACAAAGGGAGATGATGAAGTGATTGACTTTAGAAGAAAGTTTCTGAAACAGAACCTGGTGATTTTAGGATATAAAAGCAGCAACTTGTGCTCACTTGAGGTCTCTTTTCTATTATTATTATTTTCAAATACAAACTCTGTGTGGAAGAAATGGATACAAGAGTCCCTGCAGCCTTTTTTTTTTTGGTTTTGGTCATGATTTAGTGTAGCAGTCCATGCCAAAAGCTTTCTCTCTTATCCTGGCTGAGAAAGGAACATGAGAAAGCAAAGGTGAGGGCAACAGATGAAACCATTCTGCTCCTCTGAGCTGGAGACCAGGCTTATCAGCACCCCAGCAGACTGCATTCTTAACCTCAGGATATTTTGTGTTTTCTTAAGGCTACAGCTGCTAGAACTGAAGTGAATCATTATGGTTTTAGAGAACACCTAGAAAAAAACCGAGGACATTACAAGGTGTAGGGCCTAGAGCATCAATACTGCCAACCCTCTGTTTCGCACTCTTCTCTTGCCTTTTTTCTCCCCTAGTTCCAGGAGCAGCTCGTCCAACTGGCCACTGTAATGGCATCTCTACCTCCTGGGACATTAATGATTGAATATGCTGTTCAGGCAGATCTGTTTTGAACAGGGGAGATGTCTTCTCTGGGTTTTAAGCTTTCTTTTACCTGCTGATGAGGAGCTGTGGAGACATATTTGTGCTAGGGCAGGCTGGTGCTGGGATGTTAGGGAGCAGTGGCAGTCCAGCCCCCATGTAATCTCCTGTCTGACCTTCATGAGCTCTATGCTGGAGAAAGAAGAGGTTTTTGCTTTCATGACATAGGACTCGAGGAAACGCCTACTGGATTTGGAGCTGTTTCCTACCTCAGGTGTTTTTTCTTCTCTTATGTCCATGGCTACATGCACAAGCATGGTGGCCTACAAAGATCGTAAAAAGGAGTAGGTATGTGAGGTGCACTGAGAAACAGAGACAGGACACCTGAGATTCCCCACAGAGCCACTGGCTTGTTGGATATGTGACTGGATAGAATTATCCTCATGTATTAAATCATCTCTGAGGGGGAGAAGATGAGAAGCGCAATGTGCCCCTGCTTTGAAGGGTCGTTACTGCAGGAAGCTACTCTTACTGATTCCATTGATGAATGTGTTTGACTTGAGTTGTACAAAATCTGCTTTAAAAATTCATATTTCCTTTTTCCTCCTGCCCCTGCTAGCTCTGCATGCTATTTGAAAAATGACTCGCCTCTCTCTCTCCAAAACCGCTTTATATTCAAACAGCTAAACTACTGCTTTTACCCAATGTTTTGTTGAAAGTGTTTCACGAGCCTTGCCAGCTCTGTTGGGCAAAAGTCTTCTGCCTTGCCTTGCAGATGAATTTCCATGTCCCACCAAAGAGCAGAAAGTTTTCAGATAATTCTTTTCAAAACAGCAAGGCAAACTTTAGTTCAACGTGAAAGACAGCCCAGGAAGCAAAAGCCTGATTGTGCTCGGAGTGACCTGTCCTGGGTGAGCCCAAACACAACACGGTTGTCCCTTCGTGCTGGGTAGGCAGCAAAACTAACAAGCTCAATGGAAGTTGTGCTGGTACAGTACAGCTGATGGCACCAGAGAGGCTGGATATTTTGACTGTTTTGGGATGTATTGTTATTACTTGTAAACAGACATTTAGGAAATTTTTATATTCTAAACAATGACAGCTGGAAATGGGAAAAGTGTTATGTGAGTATGAGAGCTAATGTGAAAAAGCTATAATCACATAAAGAAAAACGATATTTCTTACTCTCTAGAACAGTTAGGAGTGGACAGGATTTATGTTGATCACAAATATTCACAGATTTTACCATCTACCCTGCAATGACATTAAGTCTACATTTGCTTCTGGAAAATATTCTAGATGCATGGCGTGGAGATTAAATTTTAAGTAAGTTCTTCCATGATATAGCTGTTCTATTTCTCATTTATGTCTTGAATAACTGTTGATAAATGTTCACATTTGCAGTAAAATTCAGAGGCAAAGAGGGTTTCATCTTGGTTTTGCAGTGACCATATCTGGTCAGAGACTATTAATATTGATCATCAAAATCTAATTCAAAGCAGAGAGCAAAACTCAGGGATGTTAAAGCCTTGGGCAAAATTCTCATAATTTACTGTTATAAGGAAAATTTTATGGTTAGCTGCTTGGATTAAATGTCCCTGAGAGCTTTCCACAGGAAAGCTTTATTAAAGGTATGCCACGTTAAATATAGTTATACGACACTCCCTTCTCACATATATAATTACCTATATATTTACGTATCTGTAAAATCAAATCTCCCTGTCTGTGTTAAATGACATTTTAGATTATTTAAAGGGGAAAAGACTTTAAAATACTATGTAATTATTTGTATCAGTTATAATGCTTTTTTCTCACATCTTATATTTCATTCAATTAAACTGAATTCTTTCTTCTTCCAAAAAAACCCCAAAACCAGAAGAACTAGTCAGTTCCACTGGGACAGCTCATTCCTGTCATTGTCTATGTGAAAACATTTCGTCCCATCATAACCAGTTTTGCACCATGGAAATATTTAACCTGGCTTGAGACAACCAGTTTGGTGTCCTCAAACAGAGCCCTTTGGTGCTGTGAGCTGGGGTAAAGCTGCCCTTGCTGCCTGAGTCTCTCCGTCTTGGTGCACTCAGTTGGGCTGTGGGACAAGGAACATGCAGGAGAGGGAGCGCAGGTTCCCCTGCCACCACCTTCTAGAGCACAGCAGTGCTCAGGCTTCTTTGCGGTGTGTGGTGATGAGTTTTGTCAGGGCAGTGCAAGCTGGAGCTGACATGAGCCCAGTACGACTAAACTCTGTAAAGGGACCTGGGAGGAGGGGACAGTGCAGCCCTGAGGGGGATAGGGCATCTTTTGGTCTCTTCCTCAAACAGCACCGTGTGTCCTGCAGTGCTTTGCTCACGGCCAGGGAATGGGTAGGGCACATCTTTGTAAGAATCTATTCACAGACCACTATGCCCTTGGTGAGGTAGGTAGAACAGGCCACACCATGAGAACTGAAGGCGTGACTGGCAGTTGAGGCAGGGCTGCCCAGGCTGGTTAAGCATCAGTTTAATGAGAAGAACATTGTAGGAATGGCCCTGGGGACTGTAATGGGGCTGCAGATGTGGCCACAGACTAGCTGCCCTCATGCTCAGGCAACACTGACTCTGGGAGTACACGTCTCACCTACATGTGTATGTCCATGTCTATCTATAAGGGCATTTTAAGCAATTGCAGATGGTGCCAAAGTTAGACTCAAACTTGTTACAGGCTGGAGAGTTATATTCTGCCCGTGTTTAAAGGTCAGACTACATGCTGAAAAGCACTAAACCCATGGCCTCACGTATCACCTTAATAGATGCTGAATGTCCATGGTTTGCAGACTGCAACTTGGGCAAACTTGTTTTCAACAAATAGCTGTATATATTTAAAGTGCGGGCTGGAGTTTTTCTTTGAACAAAACGATGGATTGTGAACACGGATCACCCTTGCCAGATGGGGTTTTTTTTTGTCCCAGATTGTGTCTGAATTTATTTTCTCTACAAAGCCATGGAAAATGCTCAGCTTGGAGAAAGAAATTTAGCTGGATCGATTTTTATTTTTCTGTATGTGGCGTGCTGCCAGCAAGTTAGAGTTGGAGGTAAAGGGTCTGGAATCTTAAGTTTTATTCCCAGCTGTGCCATTAACTTGTTCTCTCTCTAACCTCAGGCGAGTACATTTTGGTTTATTTTTGGAGTTTTTTGTTGGTTTGTGTTTTTTTTAATTACATCAAGAGGAACAAGATGCCATCTTGCAAAGCTTAATTAATGTTTGTAAATTATTTCAAGATTTTTGGATGAAGACAGGTGTGGTTCCACATGGTAATCATAATGTCTAATGACCAGGCCCAGGGTACCCCAGCCCTCCCTTTGCAGAGCAGACACTAGGACACTGTGTCAACCTGATGTATGATCTGCTTGGTTCACTTCTCTCCCTAGCCACCTGCATCAACCTCCAGTTTTCTCCTTCATGTTGTTCATGTTAAAGCGCTAATTGTATCGATTTTAGAGCAGATATAATTGGTTTTAGAGTAAATCACCTGGAGATTGCAAGAGAGATCCATAGTCCCTTTAAATCACTAGGGACTTCCTACATGCTTTGGTGGATCCAGGGTGAGCAGGGGTAACATTTGCAGCATAATAATAGACAGATCAATGTACCAACTACATTAATACATAAAACCATGTTGAAAAGACGGGGAATGCAGATGGACCTGATCTGATCCATTCATTGGCTTCTTTATTGCTTAGCAATTTGGGCCCGTTTATTTTCTTGTTACAGGCACGCGTGATAAGGCTGACAGACGCAAGTCAGATCATTCTCAAATACAACGGTGTTCAAATTCACACAACAGGCTTTGGCTTCTTCCCTGTTTTGAACAATAAACAGAGGTGAGAAAGACTGTGATGCTAGTTATGTGATATGTTTCAAGAAAACTTTACAGAAAAAGAAAATAGCCTGGCTTACCACCAAATCAAATAGGCTTTTAGCCTAATGAATAGCGTCTAAAACTCCATTGTGTCACATTCTTGGATCTTAGAGCCAAGCAAAACACCCACTAGCTCTAATGAGAACAGAATTCAACCTCATTTGCAAAATAAAATATGCGGTCTCATAAGGTTAATATTTTTTTTAGTAAAGGAGTTTCCTTCAGTAACAAAAAAAAATCCTCATTAAAACTCACAAAAAAGCAAACAAAAAGAATCAGAGAGAAGTGCCACTGAGAATTTAAAATATATGGGTTCCTTATCAAGAACTGTATATGTAATTTTTTTTATGCATATAGATAGCCCATAACAAAGCTCACTGCTAGACTAACATCTATAGACATCAGACTCTGCAGAGAAACTTGTAAATAGAAAAGCAGAGTTGCTGTCAAGTTTGGGGAAAAAATAGCTTTCAAATTCAGCTCTTGTGGAGCATGATATAACTGTGAACGTGACTTACCTCTGTGGTGCAGCCTTTCATCAACGGCACTAAAAAGATCTCATAGCTCTAAGAAAAAAGAAAAAGAGGGGCAGGAAACATATTTTCTTAAGATTTTAACAAGTACCTGTTCAACATTTCTGCATGAGCAACAAAATTGTCAGAGCTGTAAAAGTGCAGATTCTTCCATTTACACATCACAGGCTTTCTAATACAACTATCGATGTACAGACCAGTGTTTTTCAGAGCTGCTGGTAACTGCAAAGGGAGGATGCGTACTAGGGGTTATGTTTCTAAGATGCTTTTTAGATTAGGTTCTCTTTATACTTCCAGTGTTCAGAGTTAATTTTGACCTTGGAGTTTTCTTTATGCCTCTTCACATTGTTTTGACTTTCTATACTTCAACCTAGAATGTCAACAAGCTATGTTTAATTTGGGTGCTCCTAACAACCAGCCCTGGAAGCTACTCCTGTCTCTGGAACCATATCCAGGGCACCATGAAGGGTGCCTGGATGTGACAGTGACCCTTGACATTGGACAGAGATTGCTGGACCAATGTCTGTTCATTAACAAGTAAGAAAAAATGTTCTTTCACAGTGGTTCTAACTGAGGAGAGCAAGCATGGGGTTTACTTTGACTGCAGCCATCCCTCAGAGTGTTTTCTTCTGGTCTTGAGGGCTAGATGTCTATGGAAGCAGATGCCTCTTCCCTCAAAGCTTAGTGATCTGATCCTTTCCCTAGCTCTATAACTCAGGCCTTGCAGTAAACCCATCTGTCCTTGGGTTTGTCACTTGCTGGAGAAAGGCTAAAACTAACATCCTTTCCAAGCAGATGGTTAACAGAAAGTTTTTGGCTGTGGATATGCTAGTTGGTCACCAGTAGTGGAGCAAATCTGCTAATAAGACTGTGAAATTACAAATCAGAAATCAGTTTGAGTTAAGCAGGAGCTATCAAAGCCCAGCCTGGAGTTTGTTAGGCTCAATCAGTTCCCCAGATAACCACATCAGCCATCAGCACATACAACCTGCAAGGCCGAGCAGGGCGGTGGACACGGCTGACACAAGCGCACGGGCACTGCGTGCAAGGCAGAGCCTTGCAGCCCAGCTGGCAATCCTGCAGTTTACCCCAAGCAGCACATCAATGCAGTCCCATAAAGAGAAGTCACTTAAAAGTTTAAAATTAATAATTCAGCACTCTTTTGATTTGTGAGTTTTAACTACTGCAGAATGTGTGTCCTGTCCTATTACTTCAACCTTGAGGTACAAATAGATGTGAATCAGACTCTAAATATTTAAAACCAGAATCTAATCTTAGATACATTGTGTATGCTGTCATCTCAAAAACCTGATAAAGAGAGACAATGATCGACAGCAGGGTTTGATATTAAATTCAAGCTCTGTATTAAAAACTTGCCCTGCTAATTCACATGAATGATTAACCACAAAGAAACTTAAGTCTGTGAGTTACAGCAGTGCTCACTGCACTAAGACAGCATTGTCACTGTCTTAGTGACAGTTTTGGAAAAGAATGGTCCAAAACCACCTCACAGGGAAAGGACATCACCTCCCCTTTCCCATCTCTTCTCTCAGAGGTGTAACTGAACTGTTAACATTTCCCAGTTAAATGACAAACAAAATGTTTCTAATTTTCCTTTCAGTGGAAAGAAACAACCATACCTAAATCAAAAACTGTAATAGCAGTTGCAGTTACAACTGCAACAGTTACAACTGTAATAGCACTTGAGCAGTTACAGATAGCGAGGTCAAAGTAATCAGCATATGAATCTTCATATGCACAGAGCAAACCCACAAGTCAACAGAGCTCTCTACCAAATATCATTGTAAGAGGGGTAACTGCACAAGGGTATGACCCTATTAAATACCAAACTTCTAATGCCAAAATAGTGCAAAACCCAGATGGATGATCTCGAGCAGTAATATACCAGAATACAAATAGAGGGTTGCAAGTGCTTCAAGTGTACAGGGGAAGCAAGGTAAGACAATGTTAAAATAAAGGGTGGAATATGTATTGATGGCTGAGCAGAATGAAGAATGCTAGACCTGCTGCTGCTGAAACTGATGGTGGTCTTTCTGTTCCCTCAGCTGGAATTCAGGGCCTCATTACAGGACTTCTGGATATCGTAACTATATAGAAGCCTCATAAGACAAACTTAGAGTCTACTAGAAAAAGCAATGTGGCTAAATACCTGCATCAAGCAAACAAGATGTGGGTAGTCAGCCTCATCTGAAGGTTAAATGCTGTCATCATCTTTATTGCTTTCTAGTTTGTGGCAAGAGTAGTGCAGCTGCCAGCCTAGGGTAGAGGGTCCTACAGGCTTTACGTTGAGCTTACATCAACTCAGAAGAGCTGTTCATGGTATGGATAGTATTGTATGTAATTAGTGGGGTTTTATTAACAAAACAAACATGACTTAGTTTAGACATGTGGAAATGTTTTATATTTCAGCAATGCTGTCTGCTCTAGCATAAAATATCTGCTTCTATAATTTTCCACTGAGCTGAGCCTGGGAGGGCCTGAGTACCCATGGGGAGCTTTGAGGATGAGAAGAGCATGACTAATCCAGACAGCAATTGGTTCATTCCTTGGGCTTTGAGACGAATGCAATGTTGTGGTCCAGCAAGTGTCACTGAAACAGGAGGTGAAAACCCACATGAAGAAGGCTCCCATGAAAAAGGATAAGGAAAACAGCCAGACTCCCAGTAATAAAATTCCAAATAACATCTCGGAGGCAGTTTTACAATTGTGAGCATTGCCATGGACTCAGATACAGCTGCAGGAAGCATGGATTTTGTTTTGTTTTATATCCCTTGGATTGGTGTGCGGGCTCTGCAACTAGCAAGCATGATCTCTTTCTGAATAGGAGCATAGCCACGGGAGAGGAAAGATTAAAGGTATCAAAGGAATACATTTTTCATTTCACTCCTTTCTTATTACAGTAGATTAAGAGAAAAAAAAGAGAGTTTTATTCAACATTCTATTTTGAGGAAAATTAAATAAGCCAAAAACATTGTTCAGAATTAAAGAATGGAATAAAGGATTTAAAAAACACAGTGAGTGGTTGATGGTGGGATTTTTATTTCCTTTTAAGATGAGCCATATACAGCTGTATGAGAGCTATTGTCCCCTGTTCCACTGAAGAAATAGTGTCTTTCTGAAGTGTTCAGTCTGTCAAGGCACACAGGTGTTTTAAAAGCATAAAAAAAAGGAAAGCACTCAAAAAGCACTGGTTCAGATGACAATTATCTGAAAAGCAGCAAAGAAACAGGAATACACGGGTAAATGAAATACCTTTTGACTGGCTATTAATGATAGTAGGGTTTTGTCCTCTTTGGGAATGACATGCAGCAGCAACAGTACGCACCGGCAAGACAAAAGTCAGCCCTGGAGGACTGATACAGCGGCAGTGATCTCACGCAGCATGCGTGGTTATTACAAACCTGCAGAGGAGAAGCCACTTTCTTCTCTAACGAATGGAGAAACGCTCTGTGCCACTGAGCTATAAGGGGACACAATTTGAAGAGAACAAAACCCTTAAAAACTTCTTGATAACTGCGGGTCTGGAACATCTCTTTTCCTTCCCTGCTGCAGGGATTGTCAAGCACCAAGACTTCTACTAAAATTTTCAAGCCCCATCAAGACAAAGGCTAACAAAAGAGGAAGGCCAACTGCAGTTTAAAATTCCACATTTCAAATTCATCGTTCATCAACAGAAGAGAGTCTCTCAAAATAAAAAAAGACAGAAACACAGACCAAGTAAGTACAGAACCTGAGAAAACGCAAGTACTGATAATTTTATCTTGTGTGCTGCTGTCATTCATTCTCCAGGGAAACCCCTGCTTCAGGCATGGTGAGACAGACCTCAGAGAGCGAGCCTTGCATAACAGGGAGCCTGGAAAGCTTCAGGAGCTGAGCTTGACTGCCTTGAGCTGGGAATGGGGAAATGAAAGCAAGTTTACAGGACCGCGGTGCTGAGCTTTCCAGTACAGCAACTCTGGTGACTCAGAGTTCCAAATTTCAATCCATTCGAGTGCAAAGCAGAAGAGTACAGGACTGAAGCCTGGGGCTGGCAGAAGAACGGCAGCCAGACACCCTCCTTTAAACTTCAGAAGCTGGCAGCCTCATTGCTCCACAGGTTATATCTAGACAGAGGAAGAGGAAAAAACCAACAACTTCTCCCATAAGCTTTCTCTAAGACAAGACAACAGACTTGGAAAAATTCTTAAGAGAAGGCAATCTTTACTCTAAGATCAAATTCTTCATAGAGGAACTCCTCAGAGAACTGTTAAACTGCTTAAGTGTAAATGGGAAACTTGATGAGTTTCTGGATCCCATTCAGGGATTTTTGGGCCATGCAGGTACCTACTAGCAGCGCATGTTTGAAAATAAACAAGATCTGAGAACCTGAGACACTAAAGGACTAGACACAAAATCTCACCAGTGCTGGTAAGTTCAGGACAGCTGAAATTCAAGCTTTGAGCCATTTTAAGTCTATGCAGCTGACTAAAAATCCTCCCATGTTGTGACACTTTGAGAATTTGTGACTTTATAAATTCCAGTTTGTGTTCTGAATTCCCTGTATGTTTTTGTTTATAGTCATGGCTCTGCTGCTCTTCAAAAAGTTGCCAGAAAACCAGTCTTAGAGAGTGCATATAAACACAGCTCAGGCTGAGAACCACGTGTCCAACACAGCAGCCTGCAACAGGAGTCTCGAGCACGGCTCTAACAGAAACCATGTTGAGGAAGCACCGTGCTGTACATATGGAAGCTGGCTGAGGTCCCCTCCACCCACAACCACTTGCTTATAAATCTATAGAATATAAAGAATGGTAAAAAGATCTAGTAATGTGTCAGAGAGAAACCTGGCAGTAAGGTTTCCTGTTCAGTTTGGCCAGAAACTCCATACTAGGCAAGGAGGGGCAGGGACCTTGTCCTGTCATCTGAGATCTCCACTGGTTTGTTTGCTGGTGGGGAAACAAGGAGTAAACCTTTTGGAGAGGCTGAAATCAGCAACAGGATTTAGACTTTTCCTATGAAGTAGAGTGGCTCCTGCTAAGAAGAGAGAAGGTTCTTGTGCTTAAAGAGGTGCCCCTTAGAGGGGTGGCAGAAGGGATGAAAAGGAAGGGGGCTGCCAGTGAGCTTTTTTCTGCTATCTTGTAGATGAGCCAGATGGCAGGAGCAGCAGAAACTAAAGGAGAAGCATGAAGCCTTTAAGTATCAGACTGCCAAAACATGGGGACAACTGAAGTGAAAAACTAGGCCTGGACAAAACAGAGCATGAGTGGTAAAACAAGCACGGGAGGAGCTTAGCCAAAAGGGCAAAGAACAAAATAAACCACCTTACTTCTTCAATTCAAACTCCAACTCTGTGCTTTCAGGAGAGGAGACTTAAGAGGAACAGGCATTAAGTCTCCTTTGCAGCTGCAGCTATGCAGTAATTTGCCTCCATGTTCCCTGGCAGATGGCACTGCAGCTCCAAAGTCCTGCATATTCCCAGGATGTATAAAAAGGGCACTGAAGAATGACCAATGGACCCATCACGAACTCACATTCTTGCAGGCACACATGCTTGTCTAACTGGTAAAAAAGATCCTGGTACAGCTGTGTCACAGCCCACAGCATCTTACAATTGCCTTCAGCTGCTCTGATCAAGTCACTGATGGTGGGGACACCTAATGTTCCCTCTGAAAGCCTCTACTTGCTCAAGCAGAGCTTTCTCATCTCTCCGGAGAGATGCTGCTGAGCCTGTATTTTAATTGGCTTTCAGGTCCCAAGATGGATTCAGGAGACCTCGTTACCGGATGTTGCAAATGCATCCTCTCTTCTCAAGAGCACTCTCATTTTTCAGAACAAACACCCAGGAAAGGGGCATGATGTCAGGCAAACCAGCTGCAAGATGTGCTGTTTTGCTCCATTACCAACCGCAGACTGACAGACGCTACTGCTCTGCCACCCCTGCAAGAACCACTACAAACCCCTTTCAACAACCACTCTCCAATTTCAGTAAAGATCCCATGACACTTGGTGGAAAAAAACCAACATTGTATTTGATTTACAATTAACAGGATTTACAAACAATGACAAAGAAACAGATTAGCCATGAAATTAGGATGCCTCTGTTGATGAAGGAGTAGCCAGCGAAGCACCTTTATGTAGAAGTCATGTACCTCAGTACTAAACAGTGTAAAATAACTTACAGCCCAGGCAGGTTCAGGAATGATTATACACAAATGTAAGAAGTCGAGTACAAAACAAACGAAATAACCTTCCCATTCTACTGGGCAGGAAATAAGTTCTGGTGAGGCTTCTCGTTTCTGGAAACTGAAGGAAAGGCCCATTGACAAATAACTGGAAATTTTCAAAAAGGGTGGGGAAAAAAATATGAACAAACAGTCAAAGTTACTGTATGACAAAGTACTGGGCAGGGAGAGCGGGCAGCAGACACTGCGTTAGCTAACTGAGAATCAGCAGAGTCCGAGGGCTTGGCAGGACAATGAATGAAGGACAGATGGCAGCGCTTCATTAAAATGCTACTTCACTGCCAAAAACTTGTGAGACAAAGAGGAATAAAGTTCTCTGATGTGCAATACAGCAATTTAAGAAGACGTACCTAACTTTTTTGATTTGTACGGAGCTTACCTATGTTGTAAACACACACTTTCTGACAAGTTATTTTTATTGTCTTTGCTATGGGTTATGGTGTGTATTCAATCAAATGCAGCATTCCAAGGCTCGAAACTGACTGAGTGGTTTTCAATAGGTGGGTATATGATTTTTCTGATATCATACTAGTATTTTACACCACAAATACAATAAAAACAGTTGATGGTATTTCTAGGACAGTTTCAAGACTGAAATAAAAAATCATCAGAACCATTCTAAAATAAGATATTATACATAATCAAATCATGTTAAACAGCACACTCTCGGCAAGCTAATTACAAGCATTCTGCTGGTCATGTTTTTCACACACAAGTCATTCAATAGCACATAAATATTTCTTTTTCTGATCTGCTTCTTTTTACAAAACCATTCATCAGATTCACAGAATTAGTACAAGTAAGGCACATTAGCATATATCATAAAACTCACAATAACAAAGAGCTGTAAAGTTTTAAGGACTAGTTCCTTCTTTGCAGTGGTTTCTGATCTGAATGAGACTTTACCAGTGGAACCCTCCTACGCTGACATTACATTTGTTTCTGTCACAGCCAACTGTGGTGGGTGCAGTACTGTGTGTCACCATGGACATAAATAATTAAATTAAGAACCATGTGTGGTAGTAAATCTCATTCTCAGATCTTGCAGAGAAATCAGACACGTTGTTCACCATGTTCATTAGGAGCACAGACTAAGCTTTAGAGCTATACGGAAGTAAATTTCCAGTTATCAAAATAAAAGGGGATATTGCATGTGTTTCTGAGTATGTTACTGTTTTCCTAGTAAAAGTATTGCTTAATGTAGAAAGGATGCTATAGCATTGAATTTGCTTGCATAATGAATCCTAAATGCTGATGTCTCGGATTCTACTAAATTAAACAAACTATAGGTTTCCTTCTTCCACCCCCCACCCTGGCCCCAACCAAAGGACTCTCTTTCCCACAGAAGATTCATTTACACACAACACAGCTTTTAATTAGAAGCATAATTTACAGTAAAAATTTTTTACATTACACCTCTGCTATCAAAAAAACATGAAATCTTTCATTTAAAGTTGTAATTACACATTAAAAAATAGAACACTATTTCCTTAACAGGAAGAATGAATTTGAACATCTTCAGATCAGATTTCTTTATTGCGGCTTTTGAGTCAAAGGTCAGTCACTTTATTCTCTAACGCAGCTGCTATTTGCTGTAAACGGAAGGCAAGCTGCATTTTTTGTGCAGCTGGATCCTCTTCAAGTGCATTTATAATCTGGAAGAAATAAACACAGAATGTTTAGAATCATTTAGCTGAAAATATACAACATAGTTCCCAGACTAAGTGTTTGATACTACTTTGGTTGTAATGAGTCTTTGGCATTCACTCTGCACTAAAGATAAAGTTCATCTAGTAGGCTCCATGTTCTATTTTTACAAAGGCAATAAAAATGATCACCTCCACTACTTTATCTAAGTTGCTGTAATGTTTCCCATTATGCCAAGATCCAAGAAAATTAATAGGTAGTACTTTATCTAGTGAAATATTACATTCCAAGATGGAGCAGGCAGGGGAAAAACCATCTTTATAGCTATTTAAAAACCAATGGTTTTACTTATAGTGCACCCTACAAGGCTTAAGGGTCATTTACCAGCAGTAATTAAGCCCCATACCCATGAGGTGTGGTTATGAGAAGCTCCTGGGTGGTCCATGCAGAGGCATAAAGCAGGGCAATGCGAGGTCTCTTCTGTCTATAAGCAATATGATAAAGAAAATGGTCTGGCCACAGCTGCCAGCAGCTTCCCTTTGGCTCTTGGCAAGAAGTGCCAAGATTCTGAATCAGCACCATGTAGCTCAGGGAGCAAAGAGCTTGTTAGAGGAGACCTTCAGCATCCCACATGCAGCCTCTGCTGTACGGAATATATATATAGGCAGGTACGACTCTAAGACACAAGGGATTTGAAAATAAGAGCTATAAAAGGTCAGCTGTTATGAGAAGGCTTTTCTTCAAATAGAGTTTTTCAGAGCTTCCCAAGATCAAATTTCAAAGGTTTCAAAAGGTTTTTATTTATTTCCATCGTCCTTTCGGGAAACCTTTCCACCAACTATTAGATTTCTCCATTAGAAGAATGGGCTACACAGAAAAACTGTCCCTTTTCTTGAACTGACTTTATTAATAAAAATCATACGCTGTAATCAAGAAGAAATTTTTAGCTCCACTTAAATACTATATAAACTTGCAAGTACAAGAACTGGAGAAACAGATTTTGCCTGTCACTGTCTGTACTTCTTAATGCTTCTTGCACATCATTGACAATGGAGATCAATGCAGTCAGTATCAATCCAGCCAAAAATTTCACTCTGAAGGGCCAGGATAGCATGCGAGTTTCAAACACCGGAGTACATTTATTTAAAAATAATTATTTAAATGGATTTGTTTCTAAGGCGTGAAAACATTTTTACAAGACAGTTAAAAAACACTTATTACAGCATTTAAATTGGGCTTAATTTAATTTTATACTGTTCCCTTAGTTTAAACAATTATATCTAGCTGTAACTCCTCAAATTTAGACTAAATAATTCATGATTATCTCTGCTGGTGAATATATCCTTCATATAAATGTGGACAATTAGAATGTACCCACTTAGTCACTGTCAAGGCCTGCAGAGATGCAGAAGGTACAGCACATGCTGGGAACCACTGTGTCAGTAATAAAGACAAGGGCAGCTGCAAAATGTTCCCATTTATGCAAATTAAAACATTTTCATGGAAAATAAATAAGCTCGATTAATTTTACTGAATGGTTCTTGACAGATTATCTCCATAACTCTGTATTAGCAGACTTTCCATCAGATGCAACCTTGTTATACAGTGATGCATGCGAAAGGAAGAGCTGCAGCTCCCCACTGGGCTTCGCTGAGCTGCCACTGATGAAGTCCCACAGGCTGGTGACTCCACCTGCATCAGCCACCAAACGTGAAACCACAACTGGAAGCAGGGACATAGAGGTGTGGAAGAATCGAGGCTTTATAGTTCACTCAGGGTACCTGAGTGTTTCTGTAAAAGGTCAGGCCATGGGAATGCGTTAAAGTCAGCTTGGTTAGCGCTGGAGACAAGGTGTGAGGAAATACCTGCATTCCTTTGTCTGCTTTCTCTACTGGATCCCTGTTGCAAGATCTCTCAGGGTAATT
This sequence comes from Phaenicophaeus curvirostris, assembly GCF_032191515.1. Classification (NCBI taxonomy): domain Eukaryota; kingdom Metazoa; phylum Chordata; class Aves; order Cuculiformes; family Cuculidae; genus Phaenicophaeus; species Phaenicophaeus curvirostris. Next base: position 21,263,189 of record NC_091392.1, read on the forward strand.
TGATTTTCTCTGCTTACATCTGTTTTAAAGCTGAGACAGGATGCCTGCTCCCATATAAAGCAGCTGAAGTGAAGCTGAGTATAAGACTCATTGCCTTTAGTGCTAAATATAAGTGAAAACATGAATTGTGCTGAGGTGCAAGACAAACCGAAGAGAGCTCACATGTGCTGTACTCCTTTTAGATTCAGCATCTGTTCTTAGTTGCTTTGATTTAATTCTGAGAGATTTCTGGAGGCATTCATTTCCATGGAAACCTTTGAATAAAAGTTTCCTTCTCTCTTTTTGTTTTCAGATTAAGTTTAGAGAGCCATAGCCACAGCCCAGCTACACTGGGATATTCTTTGTCCTCCTTTCTACAGGGCCTGAAGACCATAAGAAGTGTTTTGGACTGAACCTGTGAGCCTCCTTTTGAATCAGGTTATATCCAACAGTTACTCTACTTTGGTTTAAGTTGGGCAGGCACTTCATTTGGCATGGTAAAACGGGGATGCTTGCATGCATGGAAGTTACAAGTGCATCTTAACTAATAAAAAAGGCATGGCCCCATTCCTTCCAGAAAAAAAAGTTTAATGGGTTGTTCCTAATAAAAAAACCACTGGCTTGAAACCTGATATAGCTCTGACGAGCGCTTCTTGCTCAGTGACATTCTTACGTCCTAATTCCTGAGAATTAGGACAGTAAAACTGAAAATAACTTATTTTAAAATCTATTTCTCTTACAGATCTCATTAAACTACCACTACCAAAACCAGATAGCCCATAATGAAATCATTCACTTATAAGAATACACTCTTGACCACTGTAATTGCCCAGCAAGGCATATAATTGCTAAGTTAGAGCTGAATAATACTCAACATTGCTTTTACCTGATTATCCAGGGAATTCCAGAAGTTGTTCCTTTAGACTGATATTAGCCTTTGTAACTTTTTACTATTGATATTATTAAAAAATGAAAACAAGTGCTGCAACTTACCTCATCATAGTATTTGTTAGTATATTGGTAGAGTTGGTGTAGAGCCACAAGTGTGTTTAAGGAATCGGTATGTGCCTGTTAACAGAAGCGAGCAGCAAGCATGTCAAAATATGATCACAGACAGCTCTAAGTTATGCACACACGTAACTGCTGGATACAATATCCAGTATTTCCAAATGCAAACTCGGCATCCTGTAACTTTTGTTAAATGACAGTTGGGGCAGAAAAAAAGGGGCTAGAAAACTTCTGTTTGATGATTTTTAGATCAAGACTTCCCTGCTGGTGTTTTTCCATCCTGTCCGTGACACACTGGAGGTGGAAAATATTTTGAAATATAAACTTCAAACTACAGCTCAAACATCTGTTAACAATGTGGGTATGTATAACTAAAGCATCTAGTCAGTACAATCTCTGAATTGCTGAGATACTAAACATTGGATCTATCACTGTCATGGCTATTTGAAATAATTTCTCCAGCTCTTTTTAACACTTCGAGATTATTCACACCTCACTACAGCAAAGGTGTAACTCATCAAGATCACAAATGAGCACACGTATGTTTGGAAAAAGCCATCTGAACCTTGAAGATGGAAAGAGGAAAGAGAGAGACAGAAAGAAAAAGGACTTGAAATGAAGCAGGAAATAATCCTTCCATCACCTCTTCCTCCCTCGCTCTCTGACATTTAACTTATTTAGTGAATGCATTCTACCTGTCTAATCAGATGTTTTTCACTCAAATGTACAGGATTCAAATCTCTAGCAATGCCTTTAGTCTTTCAAGCTAGTTAAGAAAATGAATTGCGAAATATTGCTACTGGCATAAATGATTACACAAGGCATAAAGCAGCAGAGAATCTTTCCTTGCTCTATAAAAGTCACTTCTAGAGCTGTTCAAAATTTGCAGTGTTTGATCAGTCCTTTCATATTCATTTTTATCATTATTTATAATGTTAATAGAAAGGATCAACATATTCTGCTGATGCTAAAACATTCTATTGAATTTACTTGTGATCACCAAACTTTTTAAGTTTATATACATCTCGTTTTGTGTAATAAATAAAGTGAACTAGAAAATGAAATGTCACTGCAGATGAGTTTTGTAGTGAATGACTGAAAATAGAAATGCTCTCATGAAAATGTTGATCTGAAAAATGCTAGGTCCTAAGGGCACAGAAATAAACAAACCACAAAAAATTCCTCAAACATCCTCCTTACACTAGAACTCTTCAACTAAATTAAGCAAAAGAACAAACCAGCCAGTAAGTACAGTCTCTTTGCTCAGGCTAAATGACATCTTCTAAGACTGGTGAGGGCCTCTTCTGGTTCTCCAAGTTAAATTGAGGCACGAACCTACTCTAGCTAAGCTGAGCTGCAGAACAGACAGGCTCTCTGAAGACTGAAGCATGTTTTGTAGTATCTTTGTTCCATCAGTCTCCAAACAGAGCTCCCAGCCTGCAACTACCCTCCTCAGGTAGCCCCCAATAACCTATAATGCAAAAAGAAGAAGTGCCAATGAGTGAGCACACGGTGAGCTTCTCACATGCAGCATAAAGCAGAAGTACTGCCCTCAAATAGAAAGCCCTAAAATAGACCAGGCTTGATGTACATGCCTTGTCTTTCATTTCTGGAATCCAATTTTTGTTATGATACCACTCTGAATTCAGTCATTGCTTGTTATCAGTATGATCAATGCTAAAATTCCTGTATATGCTGTGGAGAGAATACACAATTCAAGAGTGTTATAATTTTTCCACAATGGGTGTGAAAAATCCCTAACACTTTGCTCTGGCACCTACATCATTCACATAGATTAGTGATGATAACCATTCTTGTTTCTATTCAATAATCAACATTTCAAAGGGCTAAAATGCATGACTATACTAAACAGGAGTATTTCAGAGATGTATAAAATAACTCATTTGATGTTGGCACATACAAAACTGCACTTGTTGAATTTGAAAGAAAAGGTAAAGACAAGCAGTTATATTTGGCTTGAATTTCATGACAAGAAAAAAGAATTTATTCCTACCCTAGAGATCTCTGCTAGATGGGTATTCATGTCTTGGTCACTGACTGGCACCATTTGACGAATACCTTTGTAGTAACTGAAACAGATGAAAACAGACTTTCGATTAGGTGAAATACACTGTGCTTTTCCAGTAATTCTGTCTTTCAATTTTGCAATTATTTCAAACAAGCTTCCTAATAATGCAGGAAATGCTTTACCATAACAGACCAATGATTCCTTTAGTACCCCTGCCTTTCTATGGTCATTAGTACGTTCACAACACAGGCAAATTTTACCTGATTGTACAGGGCCATACCACAGGAAAGAAATCTATTTATAATTGCAGCTGATGATTATTTTAAGTCTTTAAACTTCCAAAGTCAGCAGCTACCAAGAGTTCTGCCCTGCAGCAGATCTTCCATGGTATTGACAGAATTGCCAATTAGTAAATTAAAGTCAGAGATGGAATAGAAAAAATATGTTTGTGAAAATGTTTTCAGGGTTTGATATTTATTGAGTTTTGGAAGTACAGTGGTGGTTAGACAGATCGTGTAACTAACAACAACCACTGCAGAAAGCAGCATCCTGTTTTCTCCTGAATAAATCTATCTAACTGTCTGCACAGACAAGAACACGCACTGGGTCATAACAGTGCTTCATTTCAACCCTGCAAACGCCACCACCAAGGGAACATTTTAACATTCAGGTGTAAAAATTTTAATGTTTGACAGTTGATTTCAACTACCTCAGCATTTGCTTTTCCTCTTACAGAGACTTAAAGCTCTGACAACTCTGCATAAGCACGGAAAGTCTATACTTACTCTTCCACCATTTTCTTATAGTTGGAGATCTCTTTTGCGTAAAGTAATTTATTACTTGGAGAATCCTGAAAAATTTATAATAGAGAGAAACTTAGTTGATTTATGAACATCTCTAGGAAGCAAAAAAAAAAGTCAAGAACTTAAGATCAAGCCTTTATATTCACATGCACTTGGGCTTTACAGATACTGACATTCAGATGCTTATCAGGATTGGTGGGATTATTTGTCCTAAAAGGATCAAATTTATACACAGCATTATTGTCAAGTTTTACAAATGTATCAGCGTAAGAGGATATTAAATTACTGGTGGACATGAAATAATCAGTTCTTAAACTTGCTTTTTATAAGAGCAGTTGCTGTTTTCTTCTTTTTTATAAATATCAGTTGGCAGACTACATAGTAACACTGACAAGTTCACCAACCTGTTAAGTGGCGAAATGCTAACTTCATTATAAAACTAAAAAGAAACTATCAAGCCTGTATCTCCTCAGAGAATGCGTATTGTCCGTGAGGATGCCCTTTGTCTTGTCAGGCATGAGCATAGTCAGACTGTAGAATGCAAATCACTTACTCTGCTTAATTTGTGCTCTGTTCTTGTGCAAGCATCCATGAAAGTCTGTGCAATGACTGACAAGGAAGCATCCACTACTTCATGAACATGAACATCAAAGATGAAATGGGGATTTTTCAGTATGTTTACCCAGAATCTAAGAGGCAGGCTGCAAAGCAAGGAAAAAGATAAATCCATTTTACACAATAAGTGTTCTACAACAAGCAAATCAGATGGAATTAAGTACGGGTTTTGCATTTTGATCTCCTCACTACAGTGAAGCTTAATTTTATATCTGAACATTTATAAAAGCTATCTACTGTCTGGTGTCCATGTCTGAAAACCAAGCCTTTACACAGAAAAACTCACATAGGGAGAATCTTGAGTGTCAGAAAATAGCAAAATAAGATGCCTGCATGGTTAGAGAAACACCCTGAGGAGTATTTTATTAGATTTTTGTACTTTGACAGGTAAATCTATCCCCATTTCCCTCTTGCTTTCCTCTTCTCTGAAGAAAGACAAAAGGTAAAGCGGTAAATCTACCAATGACAAGCCCATAGATAGCCTGGTTTTATTTTTGCAGCTTCTAGGCTTATAGGGAGTCCTTTTGATCATATAAACATATTATCTTCATTAAAATGATTCTGAGAACTGTAAATGAAATTTATTTTGATTTGTGGTAACAGTGCCAGTGCATTACACCTTCATTCCTCTGCAATACAAGTATTACTCTGTTCACACTGTACCTGTTTGTTTTCCAGATGTGAATGGTATCTTCATCCTTGATGTCATGTTTTTCTGCTTGCTCATCAAGGAAATCAAAGAAGTATTTCACAGCTGGTGGCACAACATGGTTCGAGTTAAGTACACTATGAAAGAAGTTATCTACAAACTGCTGTAGTGTTCCCTAGAAGCAAATTAAAAAAATAGTATTACATTTGTGTTACAGGCTGAACTCGGTGCCATCCTAGAGTCTTCATTCCTACTGACACTAACAATCCATAATCCAGTTGCAGTCACTCATGGCCTTCATCTTGAGTGCTAAGGTTACTGGGTGACAAAAAAAGAAGCAACTTCTTAGTGCAGTGACCTTGCAAGCTGCCAACACACTAAAGACCTTCTAGAGACCAATTTTACTTTCTAGCATGAAAAGTTGTGACTTCACCAACTGTTCTACAGTTTGAACAGAACTGTGTGCTTTCCGCTTGAGAGAAGAAGCAGAAACTGGTTGCTAAGTACACAACACATTTACCTTCAGGGTTGCTGTGCATAGAAAATATTGTTAGCCATTTTTAATGCATTTGCAGCTTCCCACCTACAGTTTCTCCAACTCCGCAGCACCATGCAATTTTCAAAAAGAGACTGGGAGGAAAAAATATCAGTGAGCATTTGACTTTTTTTTTTTTCTTATCAGACACCCAGTCTGGCCCAGCTCCATGAGCTTCAGTAAGCCCAAGGAGTGAAATGTCCCAGGAGGTCTGTGTCCTTGACTAGATTCCTGCATCTGCCTGGACCTTAGAGACTGTGTCCTCAGAGGCCGTCCCTTTGTTTTAGAGATAGAATCATAGAATCACCAGGTTGGAAGAGACCCACTGGATCATTGAGTCCAACCATTCCTGTTAAACACTAAACCATGCCCCTCAGCACCTCATCCACCCGTGCCTTAAACACCTCCAGGGAATGTGGTTCACCCTAATTCAGCTGGTTGGCTTTACGGACACATTTGAAGAACTGCATCCTCTCTCTTAACATCACTCCAGCTGCCAAAGCTAGAACAGGGCAAGGACCGAGAAGGCAAGGAAACCTAAGCCACTCTGCTGTGAGCAAGAAGACATCAACAGTCCCTGAGTTGTAGGGGTAGCTGTAGTCCCAGCCATCACACTTCACCAGCTCCATGTGAGCTAGTGGAGATCCAGACTGGTAATAATCTATACAATGGCTATCGAGAATAGAAAAGGGGCTAGCTGCATCTTGCTGGCTCTTTGTCATCTGTACACAGACTTCCCTTCACATCCACTTTCACATTCAGACAAATGGCCTTAGCTGGAGGCAGACCACCCTCATTTTCACAAGAAGCCTGGTGTTAGTGTCATTAAACACATTATCTTAAATTCTTTATGCAAGGAGGAAAGTTTTATGAAATTATTGTAATTGTAATACATTCTGCAGTATAAGCACAAAAAATACTCTAAAACGACTATTATTGTTAAAAAAATATTATTATTTTTCTAGATTATACCACAGCATGGGTCACAAACAAAACCAGGGAAATAAAAGGCTCTGTAGCATTTTAAAAGGCATTTGTTCACAAGAAAACCCAACAAAATGTTATCTAAACAGGTGGCACAGAGGAGAATATCCAACCTTGTCTTGCAAGAAAAATCCTTATTTAACAAACACATAATCACGGTTCTTGGCTTGGATGGGGAGTTATACTTTACGTCTTTCCCAGTAACGTACCTCAGGGCATATTAATCACTTGAAGTCCCGAACATCAGCTTGTATGTACACAACATGTATTCAAAATTGCAGCTAAACACATGACTAACAGTTGCATCATCTTCTTCAGTTGTACCTCAAAATCTATAGATGTAAGGTGTAACTGTGGCATAGCCGAGCCCTACCTTCACAGAGAGAAGTCTGGTCAGGTAGATTTCTGTAATAGCTTTGGTCCTCTCTTTTTCCTTCACGCTGCCTCGCTTCGATTTACCTTCATCTATTTCATCTATTGGCCGCACTAGATGCCAGACCTTATTTTCATCTTCCAGGAGTGCATGCCCTGGAAACAGTAATCATAATAATTACAAAAATTGCCCCACACCAAAACAGCAACATGAAAATAATCATGTCCATAAGTACGCGTAAAATCTTTGTTCCCTACCCTTAACATACCTCTTCTCTTGCCAAAAGGATCCAGATGACTCTGTTCCTGTCCAACATATACAACTCAAACACTATATGTTTAATAATACATAGGCTGAAAAAGCAGCACTGAAGTACAGTTGTGGCTTGCTTTTGTCAGGATCAAAGGGAGAGGAAGCAATCACAACGATTAGAAAACTCCTGCTTTGTCTCTTAGGCACAGTATGTGTATTTTTTTGAGATCCACACTCCGAAGTGCCCTACCCCTTGTCAATTCTCAGAGACATGATCAAGTTACAGACACTCAGCTAGGTCTGAGCCAACAGACACTACTGAAAGAGCAAGCACAGCCTGATCCAGGTACAAGGCACGATATTGTTGTAGCAGCTCTGGTGAATCTGGCAGTGGCGATTTAAGGATTTATTATCTCAACATTTTTTTCTAGGTATCACCATTGCAATTTACATTTTTACCCTAACTGCTGAATTAGAAGTGTGGCACCTGAGGTCAGACCTGCTTTGATCAGCATTTGACCAACAGCACTTGACTTTGTGGCTGAAATGAGGGAAAATGCATCCTTCTGCTGTGAGGACATGAACTCCAGCAGACAGAGGTAATGACTGCAGCAAATTAATAATCCATCATAATAAGATTTTTTAAAAATTTGTTTGTCAATACTCATAGGTTAAACCAGAGAAAGAGACTCACATCAACTCTGTTACCATACAGCAGAAACAGGAGAAAGCACCTGGATTTTAATGAAATGCTCATCTAATTACAATGCCTCACTGCGCTATCCATGGCTTCATCATGCATCGGGTTCCTAAGCTTAGTTCAATAATCACACAGAGGAATAAAGGGAAACTCACAATTCAGTATCAGTGTGAGCGTTCAGACAAATTCTGTGTTTATGAATCATTTGTTACGAAGAGTTCTAAAAAGATGATACAATTGTTTTAATTTTCAATTAATATCCCTTGAAAAAAGATTCTCTGTCACAAACTTAGTTTTAAATCTCCTAGCTTTGCTTGTTCTTTCTTTAATTCCTGAATTTTTATAACTATTTTGCATAGTCCCTAAAATCAATGGCACTTTTCCAGTGGAAGTTACTGAAACAGTGTATTTAAAATCACTGACATCTTAAAAATCTGAAAGTAATTTTTCCCATAAAAATTGTGAATCAGCCCTATTACATGAATTATTTTTGTACTAATGCTACGTTTTATGCCTTAATATATGTATCTTACATAGCTGAATCCCAGTTATAGCAGAAAAGAGAATTTCCTAATTGCATGAATTTTGTTCTTTCAAATTTTTGGCCGTAGTAGTTCATCAACTAAGTTCCTCAACAGATATATTAAATTTACCACCTTGCATGTATGTTCAATATTTTATATCACAGGGAAACATGACATTTATGTGTAATCTGGCCCAGTCAACACTTCTGCTTGTAAGTATTTTATATATCCTCATGAAAAGCATTAGCTATGCAGAGTTCTGGGGGCTTTACTTCTTTTTAACCAGGTAGGAAAAAAATAAAATCACACATTAAATCACATTGTCCTTCGATTTCAATTTGAGTTGGGAGTTTGTGTGAATGAAGCAAGAAAGTAATAAAAGCTATTGCTTTATTTTGAAGTGACTGTGATTTTGCAATCGATACCATTCATAGCAATCATCTGCTAGTACAGCAAGAACTGCTGGCGGGCCTGAAATCTTTTGAAATGCCTGTTATTTACTTTTGTAAATTAATAGATGAAATCATGGAGTTAGAGCAGAAACTATTTTCCAGCCCTATGTCAGTTGCTTGGTAAGCGTTTGCTTCCCCCTTGGATTCAAAGGAATTTATCCTCTCTTTACCTTCCTGATGGTATATGGCCCAGTTGAACTTTGGAGAGACGAGAAACAATCAAAAGGGTTTTCACTGAGATTATTGGCCTTTATGTGCTTAATTTGGCCCATGTTTGCTTAGCAACAACAGAATCAGTTACCAGTGAAATAGTAGTTATTCACAGGAAAGCAGGGATTAAGAGACTACAGCTCAACCAGAGGAACTTCTGCAATGCAGATTCCACTTCTCTGCTAAAAATAGCAGGAAGAAAGAGGAAGAGAAATTCAGAACATGGGGCAACAAAAAAAGTCAGCAGTAGGGTTGCTAAGAGAAAACAACATTTCTGTTGAGAAAGATAAAGGAAATCACCTCCTTTTTTATGGCGGCAGCTACATTATGTGTCAAGCCATAAACTGGGAGATCTATTAGGTCAAATTGTTCCTTCCGAACTCTTTATCTTGGCCCTTGGACATTCTTTGGCCAGTATAAAATAATGCTGGGGAGGAGGGCTGTTAATGCCAAATATTGACTTGGTTGACTAATTATAGTGGTATGAACCACGATACAAACATGAGGCTAGTGAGACGGTCACAGGCAACACAGCCCTTTTCCCTTGCGTGGCCTACAGCAAGACCTCCAGTCTCCTCCTTTGCTGTGAATACACCACTCCATGGAGGTGAAGGAAGTGCTGCCCTACATGGATCTGCTCATCACAGTATTTCTGAGCTACAGACCTCTGGTTATTTTTATTCAGAATTAAAAAAAAAGCAAAACCAAAAACCAAACCCAGAGAAAACTACTGGAAAACCAGATTGTGTTGTTTTGGTTTACAGCTCCATACAGAAATACTAGCACAAAATCATCAAAACCTTCCTCCATCTTGATACAAATTATTAACTGCATTTATTATCTCCCGAAGCAAAAGATGCTGCATTTAATTTGTCACAACCTCCAGCTTCTAGTGTCTTCCTGTTAGAAGCTGTGAATCAAAAGCACCATGGAAGCAATGCCAGGTTTTAGAGCAACACCTCTGAACATGGTTTTACATTTTCGTTCTGCACAAAGCCTGGCACTCTGGCAGACAGTCAATGGCTTCAGCTGACGCTTCTCAATGCAAAAGGTGCAAGTTAATGAGAGAAGGAAAAATCACTTTGTCACAAGACTCATTCATAGAGCTGGGATAGGATTTCTATTTATTTCAACCCTGTAAATCCCTGTGTCATGTAAATGTGTATGTGTGGGAGGGGAAGCCTCCGATCCTTTCATCTCCCTTTTATACACAGCATCTCACAAATCAAAGTTACCGCAGGCTCTCACTTTGCATTAACTTTATAGCATTTTATAGCTTTCCAAGAAAGCAAGTTGGCACTAGATAGCTCTGAGGACCCCTTGGTGCTAACAAAATTCGGCTAGCCTGGCATGAAACGTCATCTTTTTACACTATGATGGTGCAAGACAGGGTGTGGAGAAGAAACATGGCGGAAGTTGTCTTCACTCCATACTCCGGGAATTTAATTCTCTCTGCAGATTTTTCTGTTGTGTATGAGAGCCCTTGTGTGGCAGCACTGTCCCCATAAGTCTGCTTTTCCTATACAATTTCATATGCCACACACATAACTAAGGAGTTCACCTTCGAGTACAGATCACATGTTCAAAGAGCTTTGTCATACTGAATCATAGCCAAAGATATAATTATAGAGAAGGCGGAAAGAAAAAAAACCAACCAAACCACATAGTCTGGTCCTCTACTGTCTGCCAGAAGGGTAGTGAGGGGTGAGGAGGATGAAGACTGGGAGCCCAAAATGGGAGACCAAACCCCACTCTGTGTTAAGAAAGCGAAACAAGCTAAGGACACCACCTGGCCCCATCCACGGTCCACTCCACTTTAGAGAGGAGGTGACTAGTGCCTCAGCAGTTATCTCAGCAATCAGTGCAACCAAACTGAACTGGAACTAAGAATCAGTTCCTTGCCTGGCTGCACTTCACTGCCTTCTGTATTAAACTGAATGGCTTTTTAAGTTACCATGCTGGGTTGGCATTTGCTGTGACACAGTAGTCACCACTTGGCTAACTATGGCAGGCACTTGCAGTAAAGCGGTAAGAGGATAGCAGCAGAGGTGTAGCCATGACTGTTAGAAGACTCTTGAAGGACGCTGAAACAGAAAACATCCAGGAGGCCAGAGTACAAAGTAAACGGCAAGTAATTCTGCCTATCCTAATTTCCTGGCCAATACTCAAAAGTCTGCGCATTTTTGTTAAAGAGCAATATATGTCAGAGCTATCAGCTGAGACTTATCTTCTTGAAAAATGTACATTTCTGGCATATTATTTCAAATCTGTTTGGGTGCCCAGCCCTTTAAACCTATTAAATCTAAGAATGGTAAATCTATTTAAAGGAATGAAACTACTAGGTGAAGCAATGGCTTTTGCATTCAGTGCTAGATAGAAAACCATATGAAATGAGCTCGTAGAAGGAAGAATGACCTCAAGATTTATTGTTCCATAAATCTACCTTCTACCTCATGTAAAATAACTGAATATAAGGCTAAAAAAAAGAGAAAGTGATCATCTGAAATGTAAAGGAAACGTGACAAAGAAAATGTAATATTTACAAGTAAATATTTCTGTAAAAATCTGAGGGCATTTTAGGCTGTAATGGATATTGCGTCTTGAGAGGCTTTGAGATAAAGAAAATTGGTTTAGACAGAATAGTAACATGTAGAAGTGTACAGTGGGTAACACACAACAAATAAGCCCTATATAGTCTAGCGGGGAATATCTTGCTCCACATATGTGCTTAGTAACAAGATCAAGACAGCATTGTCACACTCTCTGTGTGGGTTTTGACTTCTTGTCATTACAGGAGGCAGGGAAGCTACATGATACTTACTTTCCCCTGGGACATCTTGCTGATTATCCTCTGGCTGCTGGGAAATTCCCATTTTTGATAAGATGAGTGTGGCACCATCTCGGACCTTTGAAAATACATAGATACAGATGTTATTTGAAAGAAGTGTGCAGTACTGGACCTCCTTCTAAACATCTAAATTGTGGTTCCTGTAATTTTTTTTTTTGCAGGAAATCTAGATTTGTGATGAATGCTGCTCTTCAAAGGCTTCTTGGGCAACTGAGTCTGCAATTCAGAACAAACTCCTTCCCCGTCCTTTAGTAAGAGATCCCATCAATGGGATATCAATCCCATCTGAGATACTAAAAATGCTAGAAGCATCTCCAAGACTTAAGTGACTCCTCAATATGATGTGGGCACCCTTTGTATGGAAATAGGGTTCATCAGGAAGAATTGGTCCTGACGATTTTCTGTGGGAGTTCTATCTTTCCTAATCAGGATATCTCTTGTTAGAGAGCAATAAAAAACACAGAATGGGAAAACAAGTGGATTGCAAAAACACACAGTATGAAACCTAAAATAGACTGTATAAAAATGTCAGAATTTTCTCTCCTGACCAGACCAACCCAAAAACTATTCAGCGGCAAAGCAAGGACAAAAATACAGTTCTCAAGGGGAAGGAAGTGGTAGAGAAAAGAAGACATGAATACAAAACCTAGCAAAAGGAACTTTTGAATGTTCAAAGGGGAATTTGGATTTAGATGCTGCAATGATGAGGAACTAAAGTGCTGGCATTTAGGTTATATGTTTTTGTTAAGTTTTTTAGACAATATGTCTAGAGCTAGCCTTTCATGCTCCTAAGCTTTTACTGCTTAGACCCAGAGCTACATGTTTTTTTTATTCTTTACGTAGCACAGAAGTTTTTCTAAAAAAAAAAATAAACATTTTATTTATGACTAGAGAACAGTTAACAGATGCAAACAACTGCTCTGAAACACCTCCTTACATTATAATGCATTAGTGTGTTGATACGTTTCCATCTGCCGTCTCTTTGGGATGTTAAATCCAAGTCTGAGAGGATCTGTGCAGTAGAACCTGGACGCCACTCTAAGGGATAATTAAAATGAGAAAAACAGTTTTTAACCATGTGCAAGAAAATCTGCTCCAAGAATGTTTCAGTGTAGAGACCCACTGATGCATTGTGGAACATTAAACTAAGTAATTTGGCATGTGCCACAATGTGTATTTTTTATTGCTTAACAGTTTGGCTTTTAGTAGAGAAGTTTGCATGAACTATTCCTAACCATACATGACTTCTGATTATTTTCCATACAACATTAAATTCCTTTACACAAAACACTACACACACACACATATAAACCAAGAACTGACTCAGTGTGAAATAGAGTAGGACTTTGTATGGAATAGAAAAGGTATTTTTAAGGAATTTATTAGGATTTTCTGAAGACCAAGAATTGAATCCTCTAGTTTCAGATTACAGCAGAAGATATGGCAAAACTACTAATTGGAGCTTTTATTATGAGATTATTAGGCTTTTTAAGTTATGTCAGTTTTTTTTTTTTTTGAGAAGAGAACAGCAATTTTGAAAGCCTTCAAGAAGGATTATTCTCAGAGCTTGCATAAAAGTGCAGACCCTGTAAGTTAAGTTATAATCCTTTTGAATAACCATCAAAAAGGCAAGTTAAAATTAGTACTAGTTTCTGAAATTGCATCATTACTTCTCCATCAGTTAATTGTCCATGCTGTCATTATCACATTAATTAGTACCTGAGATACTGACTTTGTCAGACATGAATAAATTTGTGCTAACAGTCATTAACAGGCTTTTTGCACACTAATGACAGTACACCAAAACTTTAAGAGTCAGGAAAAAGAACTCTGTAAGAAAGCAGTCATTTTTAATGCATATTATGACTGCTACAAAATGCTGTATTTTTTTATCTGGCTGAACTTGAACTCAACTTTATTTAAAAAGAAATACAACCAACAATGAACTGCTTTTATAAACTTTTTTTGGAAAAATACAAAATCACACAACATGTTTCACCTACTCAATATAGTACATATAGTACACATATAGTATATAGCTACCTACCAAGAACTACGCTCTCAGCTTTTGGCCACTGAGAACACGGTAGATTTCGATAGACTTGGTCTATTATCTTTTCCTTTACTTGTGATATAGTATCACAGTTCAGCACTTTAACAGGTATGGAATCGGTTCCTCCATCTTGTACATATACATTTACTGTCTGTAAAAAAATGAATGTACATGGTCATTAAGACAAATCAGCACTAAATTACTTCTGAATCCATTTTTCTGGGTGATTTAAATACAAACAATATCTAAAATTCACCATGCAATGATTATTGCACAGCAGCACATATTTGCAATGGGACTATGGATTATTTGAGGGATCCCTTCTTGTTATGCAACCAACCAATTATCATAAATTCCAGGTAATTCCACCCACTATGACAAAACATGAAAGATGCAGAACAGGTTTACTTGTGTCTAATATGCTATTATCATTTAGTCTTGGGAATTTATTAAAGAGAGACACACAAGAACAAAGCAGGTGAACCACTGACTAGTTATATGCTTCTTGCACAGCCTGATAACCTGGAACATAGAAAATGCAGTGCCTAAACTTAACGAGTTCCCAGTAATCATTTGAGCTGCATTTTCCTGAACTCGTAGAATATTGTGTGCTTTTGCCTTCCTATATGCTGTCTGCATGTTTGTAGTTTTACTTCTCAAGTCGAGCTGACTAGGTCTGCACATATGGTGATTTAACATGGCTCAACTGATGAGCAGTGACTTATTCAACTCCTGTAACTTTACCTCCTGCGACCAGCTGTTCATTAGATATATATAAATATGCACAGAGACACACGTATATACTTATATATATAAAAGCCATATATATAATTTTTTATGTTCAAAGACTTCCTTTACTGCTTACTCTTGTCACAATAACTCTAACAGTTCAAAAATATACCTAAGTAGTGCTAGTTCTAAAATATTACTGTTTTCTTATACTATTGACATGTTTTTTTAATGTTAAAGAGAATTTCTTGAAAGCCTGTAATTTGCTAAATCTAGAGTGATTACTTTTTTTTAAAAGCAGCTTCACTATGTAAGTGTCAGTTTTAATACAGACAAAAGCAAATGAGAAAACGATGGCCAAGAAACCTCCCTAGAAGGAAAAAGAACCACCAAACCCAAATAGATGTTATGAAAGCCTCTTTCTTCACTAGCTGAATCAGTACAACAGCTCAGAGCCCTTGAGGATCTTTTGCCAGTCAAATAGCTTTGGAGGCCAGGCGCATCCGAAGCATCGCAGCTCTGAGATACATATGGTCCTGCCAACCGCAATGCCCGAATTTATCATCTCAAGCCTCAGAAATAAACTTGCATGGCTTGTATTTTTAAACAGTGAAGAAAAGCTACGCCATACGGCAGTCAAATTAAACATGATTGCACTGTCCCTTGACAGAACTCTCAAACTAATCACGAGATTTCACCTTCCTTTTCCTATTAGCTTTATGGTAATTAGACATGATTTTGCTGCTGGTTCAGTATGCAGCATGTCAGTGTAACCAGTGATGCAAAACAGATTCATCTTTTAAATAAGAACAATTAGAGAGCAGACAACTGCTCTATACCATACTTTCCCACCGTGTCTCACTTTCAGGCAGAAATTCATGCTTTAACCTACCTTGGTGCACATATGCTCCCTAGCTGTTCACAGTTACCACAGCAGTGCCATCGTTATGTTAAAGATCTCAATAACCTATAGCAATAGTAACCCCCTTCATAATCTTTCATCATACACACATATATCATCATACATTATATATCATATATATACATTATCGTACATATATATACACACACATATATCTCATCATCTTCCATGCACGCACACGCATAAAATCTTTGATGGAAAAACAGTAAATCTGAAAAAAATACTGCTTCTGTACAATGTTATAATGTTTAGTATCTAGCTAGTATGCTTGTTGTGCCCACAACTGATTGCATAAACAATTTTTCTGCTTTCACATTGCATTCATTCAGCTTAATTGCAGGCATTGGCTTTTTTTGTGAAAAGAAACAGACTGAATAAAGAGTTGTTGCCACTAAGTCTTATGCGATGTACAGTGCAAGTAAATTTTGTTCTCCATAGGAAAGAGAAAATATAACCAGCACTGCCAGTCAGTGTGGTTTCTATGACTGGTACTTTCAGCTCGGATATGAACATGACAATTCAACTAATCTCCAAAATATCAATTGATATTTCTTCTGGGTCAGCACACTCTTCTAGTCCAGGCAGTTTAGGTCACAGTCTAGTGATTCTGTGAGTGAAAGTTCTACAGCAATCTCCTCACATCAGCATCCCTTCAAAATACACAAAACGGCGATTTATTATTTTTTTTTCCACCAGGACTTAATAAAGCCTTTTATTAAGTTTCTCCTTCCACACTGCAGATATGTCATTGCATCTTTCTCAGTTGGAGACAACCACAAATGGTTCCTAACTTGTCAATAAAAAACAAATCAGAGAGGGGAAAAAAGATCCTGTGTTGGTCTTTGAAGGACAATCTGTATATTTTTGACATTCATTATGCTGCATCTTGAAGAAAACCAGCAAGACTGTCAGAGAGAGTAAAGTTTAGGCTCCCTAAACAGCTAAAGAATAGGCTGCTTCAGTTTTTTTAAGACAGTGAATCCACGTGTTGGAGTCTGGCTGAAAAAGTGGCGGAAATTTGTGGCAGTGAACAGAATTAAATCAAAACAGAATTTGTCATAGAACTGGACCATGGCACTGGTGAGCAGATTCAGGGGGTGGTGGAGCTCAGATGGGGAATTCCTGGGGTGGGGATGTCCACTTCATCCCACTTTAAGTATCTAACACAGGTCTCCAGAATTGCCTGTAGAGTCAGCTTCCCCATATCACTGTTGGGAATGATTTCCTTAGGTGGAAATAAACGTCTTTCAGTGTCAGCTGGGCTGTTCAGATGAGTTTGACTCACACAGGAACAAATGCAGAAATAGGTTCATGAAGTGTTTTTGGAGATTGTAGAGCCACCTCACAGGACTATAGAGGAGCTCATTCTGGTATACAAATAAAATTTTCTCTAAAATGATGTTTGATATGCTCACAAGCACCAATCACGTGGGAGGAAGACAACTGAAAGTTCAAGCCTAACAATAATGCAAGAATTCTGCAAAAATCAATTGCCAGTCAATTTAGATGGGGAAAGGAAAGGAGTCAAGAAACCCAGCAACTTTTTAGATAGACTTTGAAAATTATGAAAGGAATTTACACAGAATTATGAAAGGATTCCACACTGGTAGGACTCGGATTTAATGCTTAGAATATACTTTATAATTCTATTTTCTTGATTGGTGACTTGCTTGGGTCAACTATCAACAGTTCTACCCTTGACTAGAATTTCTACGCTGTTCACAGTAGTCCAAAAAAGTATGTACAGATATAAAACTACAGAAAATATTTTAAAACAAAAAAAATTATAATATATTAATCATGCTCCACTTACCAACTGCGTATACTCCACATCATCTCCCAGTAAACCTGTGTCATTCAATGTATACTTGGCTTTCTTCAGTACAGCATCCACTGGGCCTTTTTCAACCTGGTGCTTGATAGCCTTGAACAATTTATAAAGAGGCTCCCCAGCATTGTCCTATTTAATGGAAAGGAAATAAAGTAAAAAAAGAAAAAAAAAAGATATACTCAATGCATGTTTAAGTATTACTGATAAAAAAATCCCACGGGTAACAGTCTTCAACTCTTACCTTGAGGTACTGGTATAAACAAATAGACATCCAGTTAGACAACATTCTCTCAACAACTGTTTCAGATCTGAAAGAAAACAAACCTTGAGTACGGTAAGGTTACTTAATGACAAAGTTTTAAAGAAAAACATTGCCGGCTTGAAATACAATATTTTTATATGCTTAACTGCATGCACTCTCCTAATGCAATGATTTCCCTACAGAGCTTTGAGAGCATGTACTTGCTTTAGGATAAGTGCTTTGTATTGCTTCTAATTGCCAGGTACCTTCAGCTCATTACTAAAAAGCACACATCCTTTATGCAAAATCCTAAATTGGGTCTGTGCTGTCAGAGCTAAAAAATTAACCCAGTTGTGCAGTTACTGAGGAAAAAACCTACAGATTACAAAGCTACAACATACACAGAGCAAGGCCTTTTATAGTTTTTTGGAGGATAATAACGGGGTTAAAAACACTTGAGTAAGCCCTCATTGAATACACAATGCAAGCTAATTATGTGTGTTCATACAGAGATGATGTGTGGTATAAATGCTAGAACATTTGGAATAAAATTAGATTAAAAGTAAATGAAATGTTCAGTATTGTATTTTGAAGTAAGGTAGATCTTTGAATGCAGATTCTATGCTACAGCATTTGAATAAAGAAATCTGTTGCCAGCAGTCCTGTGCCTTCCACAGCTATTCCTGGTGCGCTTGTCTTCCTAATATGACTCGGCCAGGCTATTTCTGACTTTCACGGATAGTTGGCATTGTAATACAGTCACATTGCAAAAGAAATACTTTTACAGAAAAAGAGAGAACTACAGAAAATATGACAATCATTCAAACCTTCTTAGCATCAGCTTTGGGTTTTTGGCCACAACATACTGCTCCATCAGTTCTAAGAACAGCGTCCTCATGATGTCAGTATAGTATTCTAGTTTTCCATGTAAAGCAACTGTCAGTAAAGATGCAAAATACACTTTAGCTCGAGCAGAGAACTCCCTTTGGTTTTCCAGCGTGTGAATAAACTGAAATAGAAAACAAACATAAAATCAAGTCAAATGGCAGGTTTCTGAAGAACCTCAACATTTATCTGCACTGAGACGACAAGCAATAGTATTTCAACATTAATCTCCTAAGCACAGAATACAAAAGTTTTCAAAAGTTTGAAAAAAACCCACTTACTATAAAATGTTACCTATAATTTGGTTTTAGATACACAAACAATGTACTGGATGAACCCAGGGAATGCTATATATTTTGAAGCCTTATTTAAAAAGGATGCTTTAATTAAACAAAAAAAAGTGCTCTGTGACAATTTTTTAAAAGAGAAATTCAACCCCCGTCTCCCTCAAATTCCCAGTCCTTTCACATCAAATTACAAAGACACTAATCTAAGTACACCTGGGGATGAACTCTCATCTGCCACAAACTGTAATGCTACCATTAACTAACTCAGCACTGAAGCCTCATTTAAAAAAAGGAGAAAAAGTTAGAAGCCTAAATCTATATTTAGGTTTCTGACAATCAGCCTCAGTTTTTGAGAGTGAGCAATTAGAAGTCTCTTCAGCGCTCCTCTGAGCACTCATCAATCTTGATGAATAAGCCACTTGAGGAGCCTCTGCCTCCCTGGGACAGAGATCCAGCAGATGGCTGCCCACAGGTGACTCCTGTGATCAGCCAGGATAGAATCAGCATTCTCTTATAATGCTTCTTAAAAGCCTAAACCAAACTTCTTACAGCAGTTTTTATGCCAGATTGGGTAATAGCCATTTTCCTACAGTCACTGCAATGTTGACTAACTCCATGCTGTGTGACCTGGCACAGAAATATGATCTTCCCTCTCTGTCCCACAAGGCAGCTCTGGCTGAGAAGCCACATAGCTGCAGCAGTCACTGTGGAACCAGAACCATATGATTAAAAATAAGTTATTTTGGTTCAGTTTTGCTTGCAAACCCACTGCCTTGCACAGACAGCTATGCCTAGCTAAGAGACAAGGAGAGTCTACTCCAGTACTCACATTGATGAGAAATGATTTGCTATTGAGGAGATTGGAGAACTGGTTCAAAGCCTGCTCCATAGTCTGCCGCCTGGCCTCGGGAATATCCAGCTTCCCTGTAATCATCACGTCTTTCTCTCCGTCTTTGGAGGGCAAGAAGAAGACTCTGTCTGTGTAGGTTTTGTAGTCCAGTACTGGAATTCCGGCTTCATTGATATCATTTGTCTGATCCTCCATCTCTATCATTAGATCTGGAATATGAAACAAAGTTTAAAGGTTCATTTTAAAAATCCTGCAGCCTCTTTAGACAACACTATCTGTTTGAGTGCTTTGTAATGGAGAGAAAAGCAACTCAACACCAAAAACTTTATTTCATCTCATATTTTCTCTTGCTATTTTTACCAGTTATCCTGTTAACCACAATCTCAACTAAGCCTATGGCGACATGAGGATAACTGCCTTTAGCAGATGGTTTCCTTGTTGCTGCCTATCTGAAAAAAGACCTTAATGGACTTCTGGATGAGTTCATATATACAAATGTGGGATTGCAGCAGAGAGACAAAAAAAGACACCAGAATATTGTTTTCTTGTTTGTTTTTTTGTTTTGCTTTGGTTTTATTTTTCAATGCACATTCTATTTCCTTGGAGTCTAGGTAGTAACAAAAATTCCTTTAAAAACCACATAGCAATCAAGGAAGAAAGGTTTAAAGTGTAAAGCACCTGAATTTAATTGGAAGGGGATGGCAGGAAGGAAGAAAGTTAAAGAGTTCATCAAAATTGATAGAAACATCTCTGTGGGACTCAACAGCTCTGCAGTTCTTAAAAGGGACAACAATTAGGGAACCATTCTTTTGAACAGTTATTCTGGCCAAAGGCTTTCCAATTACCCAATATTCCTGATTGACTAGAATACTATGTTAATTAATACTGTGACCTATTTTCTCAGCAATTTTATTGCTCTTATTCATTCATTTACCTCTTTGTTCTATAGCACTCAGCAAAAGTGAAGGAGAAAGCACCTTGTGGTTTCCAGCTCCATGGTATTTGTATTTCCTCCCTGGTGTCCCTTTCCCTGGCTATACTTGGTTCTATGTATTTTAGATTGTCTGCACTTTGTGCTGTTTCACAGTATGGATCCAGAAAGTGTTTTGACTTCAATGTTTCATTTTACTGTCTGCCAAGGTGGATACAGTTTAGAAACTGGATTACCCCTTGGATGGGCATTCCGCTTCCCCAGTTTTGTGCTTGGTGGAGCAGAGAGGAAACCTTCAACCCAACATGTGGTAGAAGTCTACATCCCCCTACTAGAATTGTCCGCAAGAGAAAGGCACCTCCAGAAACATAAATAAAGTTCTGTGGCAGAGGTAGCAAGAGGGAGGGCTGTTAGCCTTGATCATACTTCTCATAGTTCAAAACCAGTTTGAAATGAAGCCCATTTGGGAATAGTTTTTGATTCAAATATTTGCTTCTCTTTTGCATACAGAACCTGGAAGGAGTCAGTTTTCCAAAGAAAGCAAGCTGGTACAAGAAAAGAACATCCTGTCCAAGAAGTGCAGGAAAAACAAGACTGGGAGAGGCCTCGAGCACAGAAGAAATCTTTGAGATTCCTTGAGATTCTTAAATTAATTTCAAACTCTAAGCTGAAATTGCTGTTTAATTCAGTCCTGCTTTTTATCCACTACCAAAGTGAAACAAACTATTTCTCTTTAGAAATAAAATGTGGGTTTTTTTTTTGTAGAGATTATTTCAACACAACCTAACAGCAAGTATAATTCAGACAAAGAGTAATCAT
Source organism: Phaenicophaeus curvirostris (assembly GCF_032191515.1). Classification (NCBI taxonomy): domain Eukaryota; kingdom Metazoa; phylum Chordata; class Aves; order Cuculiformes; family Cuculidae; genus Phaenicophaeus; species Phaenicophaeus curvirostris. The sequence goes on from NC_091392.1 coordinate 21,284,698, forward strand.
TTAGGCCAATATTTGCCATGTCTGCACTCAGATGCCAAATTTAAGCATTGCAATGAATAGTTCAACATGTAGAAATGCTGAGCCTTCATACCTCCCACTGCCTTCCCTGGGATGATGCCTCTACATTTAAACAGAACAATTAGCTAGCTCCTCAAATCAAGCTTAATGTTTTCCCATAATAAACAGGGCAAAATACTATTTCTTTCCTGTGAGTTTGCTAAATTATCCCTTTGTATGCTGATTGCTGCAAATAAATTTCACACTCTGCAAACAGTTTTTAATGTGCATACGTGGCACATATTGCCATTGTGCTAAATACTAAGTGCACAGTTAGTCACTATAAAACATTCTTTCCTCCATATCAATCACCAGTCACATCAATGGCTGTAAGTAACCCCAATCTCAACTAGTTTCTATTTCCCAGTTGCTAACTCTGTGCTTTCTTTAGACTGAAACTACCAATTTCCTTTAAAAAACCCTCAGCTCCTTATTTTATTTTATGGCCTTCATATATAGTAGCAAATATCTGTTGTATATTATCACCAGTAATCAAGACTACTAAGATCTACTATTTATTTGTTCCCAGAAGACAGTTTCAGCAAGCTAGCACCATTGCTCCAGCCCATCTTCTGACTGTTCTAGAGGACCTATAGGTATGCAAGTGTCAGCCATACCTGTAAATTCCTTCTTGCACCGGTCTCTGACACTCTCCTCCAGGCCTTCAAGTTGTGATTTAATTTTTTCATACTCCCGTTCTGCTTGTTGGCTCTTGCGTCTTTATGGGTAGAAGTAAAATTTTTAAAAAGTTACAAACTGCAAAAGCAAATTATTTGCAACAGCTCTGAGTGGAAAGTCAAAGGAGGACACTTTCCTGGTTTTGATTTCTTTTAAACAGAGGCAGCAGATAGAGAATAGAGGAGAACAGCAACAGTACATCAAGTCTTCATCCCATGTAAATTAGCCTGGCACCATCACAGCCCACTGCTTCAAAGAACACTTCGGCCAGCAATTTAAAATCCAATAAGCCATAGCACAAATGCTTTCAATCACATGTTAAATGCAGAAACTCAACTTGTATGTATTGAACAAAGATGGCTTGCAACATGCCCTGCACTGGCTCTGAGCTACCCAGGAGCGTGTCTGGGACTGAACCGAGAAGGCTGCAGGAGGTCCACGAGCACATCAGTGCTGTACAGCACATACCTCAGCATTACTCTGGCTATATTGATACGCACCATGAGAGAGAAATCTGCCCCCTCCTGAAGGCAAGTACGCAATCTTCATTACTAACCTTAAAATTGGGCTAAGAAAGTCTTATGTGAAATACAGACACTGTTCTGGCCCTTTGTAAAGCATGAATTTCACCATTACTCATGAAATTTCCGTGCAGGAAACACTTATCTCAGCTGGAAAGGCTGAAATGACCCCTTAGCCAAATCCATCCAGCTCAGACATACAGAGCTGAACGAGGTAGCATAAATGCTGGTGGATATGTATACAGAATAAGTTATCTCCTTCACAAGAGGCACTTTAGCTGCCAGTTCAAGAATGTATGTGTGCAACTAAGTCTGTAATTATGTGCTTGGCAAGCCTGGGACCAATTGTTGTGCTTGTGTATAAAGGACAGACTGGGCTGACTGACACCAAGGAATTTGGTGTGCGTGAGAGGAATAAATTGGTGCTCATACATATTTCCAGCTTTAACTGCCTTTCTTAACTCTGCAGATCATAATAAACATGAAGATAATTTCTGTAGACTGAGCTGAAAACAATCAGGTAGTACCTTGAAAAACTTTAGGACAGTAAACCACCTAATCAAGAGAACTTCTTACCTGTAACAGATGATAGAAATGATGATGATTACTATCATAGGAATAAGTACCAGTGGCAAAATAAGATTCAGAGGGATGTCACTCACACGTGTATCATATTCCACCCTTCCAAGGATCCATTCTCGGAGTCCAAATTTCACCTAATCATATAAACACAGATATTTGTCTCAAAAAGTGCAAATGGACAGTGGTTCACTTCTCAGTTGCACTCTAAATTTTCAGTAGTTCTCACTAAGTGATTTTCTAGCTCAAACTGCCAAACAAAGGAACATTCCTGAATATTTTATACTGAATTTAGGTCACTAGCACTTTATTCCATGAAGAAATTTTACTTTGCTTAGCAGAGGAAATAAAATCCCCAGCCTGTCTAGCTACAATTTTATATTCATGTGTAATGAAGGTAGAAGGCATATAGCAGCTTGGGACTGCTCTTTACGTGTGACTTCCAGTCAGTAAGCAGGAGCTGGAAGAAGAAAGAACTGCAAGGAGTTTCTTTATGGTACTACAAGAGCTTTGGAGAACACATTACTTCAGCTAACAAGCATCGTATCAGTATCCTTTACACATGATATTAAATTCTATTGAAAAAGTAACCTACAATGAATTCAGGAAGATTATTGATGGTATCTCTCTTCTGCCGTTTCTTTGGTTGAGGCTGTACTTCTGGTGGCTCACAATATAAGTCCGTTTCAGTTAGTGTTTTTATGTTGCAAGGCTCATCACCCACAAAAGCCTGGGCCTCGTCTATTGTCATGGCTTTGTTCAGGTTACTGCCCTAGACAGAAAATACAAGGCTAAGTCATCATCACAAAGTCTTGGAAGACAAGAAGTTCCAAGTTGTAAATTTCTGTTTAGATCAACTTAAGCAGCAGTTGTGATGGAATTACACAACTCCTCTCCTGTCCTTCCTGGTGGAGGAAAGATTGCTCTCTGCCAGAGGACATATCCAAATGCCAGGCTCAGCAGGAGCAGAGATACTGAGGAAAACCCAAAGTATGGCTAAAAAGATAGCAATTATATCTGAGAAGAAGAGAGTGGACAAAAGGGGAACTGACAATCTTCAACATCTAGCAGAGGTAAGGGACTCCACCAAGCATTTTGGGTATGGTACCAAACAGCTGTTAAGGTTTTGAGAAAGGAAAGAAAGATTCCATACACACTTCAAGGACAAAATGAGCAATCACATCTCTTGACCAGCTTACCTTTGCATTAATAAGTTTGTTAACTTGCTTTTTGATGCCATCTGTGAAGTTTTCAAAGGTTGGGTCTGCAACATAGGCAAAGGAGTGGCTCTCATTTTTTACAACCAAATTATAATGATCCATTAGAATAATAGTGGTAATGTTATAGTTTTCTGGATCTTCAAGTATTGGTGGGGAAGAAAAAATCACAGTAGTTTCATTGAGTCTTTTAACAAGCTTTCCAACAAACTGTAAGAAACAAGAAAAAAAATTGCATATTTTAGAGTTTGACTCATTCCTCTTCATAAGTGTTGATAACTTTAGACTGTAGAAATAAATCCATAGATTTATATCTTGTCCATACAGCAAAAATAACATAGTATGAGGTATTTTCCAAAAAGAAAATGAAACCAATTTCTTTACGGGAATAAATTGTAGATTGATTACACTGTAGTAGTAGCCTACAGAAATAGGTTAGGCTATAGAACAGTTTCCATTGCCTCCAAATTCTGTGGCTGTGGACCACACTGGGCTGATATCACTAAACTACTCTAAGATTAAAAGGTTAATGTGGCAGCTTAAATCCAGATCATCTTCTATACCATTAAGTATTTCAGGTAGATTCTTTTCTATTGACATTGTGAAAGACCTCGCTGAAATTATTAAGTGAAATATGGAATAAAATTTACCAACTGTCAATCAACTACTCCAGGTAACAGCTCAGTTAACCTGTCCTCCATCCTCAATTACACAAATGTTTTTATCCTAGAAACTCCTTCAGTCATTCAGTAACATCAATCACAGCCAACAACACTAAAAGGAACTCTCAACATTTCTTCTATTGCCATCTCATTTTCTCATTTTGAGAAATGCAGTTTGATAGCTTCTCCCCCACATTTCTGATATTGTTGTATAAGTGAAAGCAAAACAAAAGATTAGAATAAAGTTTCTAGTCTTAACCAAGAATATGTGCTGTACGTAATGCTGATTGAAGCTAACATGTTGAGAAGATGCTGAGCATGCATAAAAAGGGTGGTAAGAGATGTTGATAAATACTGTCAAGAAAGCTACATAGACTTTAGGGTTGTCCTGCAGGTTAATGTTATCAAGATAATTATATCTTGTAGTTTATGGCCTCAGAAATGTTGGCAGTTTTCCTCTTAAAATTCTTTAAGGATAGGGTTCTCATGGGTGCAAATCCAGTTGGCTTTGCTTATTCTTACAAGTTGAATCCTACAATAATACAAAATAAACACATTACCCTCTCTACATGACAATAATTATTTCTAATATTGGTTCACAAGACGGTCTTCAATTTAAGGGCCAGCCATAAAAAAAAGGCTTAAATCAGGTTCCTACCGGAAGATAACTTTAAAGTTCTCAATCATTGCATTAATTTTTGATCTTCATTAGAAGAATGGGAAATTAAGACCCATCCATAATGTTAGTTCCTCTTAACATGAGATGCAAGAAGGGTTCATTTTCTTTTTAAACTTTATTTTTCACAAATTTTTGTGAACACACCATAGATAGAATATGCATGAAACAAGAACGAAAAGAAGATTCTCTTCATTGAGGTGTGAGAAGATAGAAAGGACTGACTGTGCAAAGAGAAGTTCTCAACACTGTCTGGGTTTGGGTCCTGTTTCAGCCAAATCTCTGAAGTTTGTAGGGTGAAGAGAAGGATAAAAAAAAAATTACACTGTTTTCAAATTTTGAAATAAATCCAGTTTACCATTCAAAGCCTTTTTTTCCTCTATCCTTATTCACATTGAGTGATAATAATTTAAAAGCAGAAGATTGCAAGGTACAAATGGATGTAAATCAGGATGGCAGGAGTAGACTCTTCTTGCACAGAAACCCTGAACAGACCCAGAATCTGTTCAAACCTTATTCCATTCCAAGCCCAGTGACGTTAAGTGGGCCAACTTAAATGCATTTTTGAGCAGATTATATGTTATGCATCCAATGTGATGCATCTGGGGGAAAAAAGAGAAAATTACCCTTTTGAGAGTCGTTTTCCCTGCTTCTGGACGCTCTGCATATACCACCAAGGAGAAACTCTGGATGAGCTCAAACCCGGTTCCAGTTACTGTAATATTTCTCCCGCCGCTGAAAGGCAGAATTAAAAAAGAAATCAAGTCATTGGCAAACTACCATGGCTATTGACTGCTTTATCCTGGACTGCTACTGCTTCTACTGAAAACAGCTATGTAATGTCTATATGACAATTAGATATCCTACATAAAAGACTTCGACAGAAGAGACCACACCATTTAGAAGCAGCAACGTCAACTTCACCCTAGTTTTAAAACAGGAGAATATAAAAGTACAAATTGCTTTGTCAGTACCCATGGCTGTTCATTGATGCCTATCTTTGTGTGCTTTACTTCTTTAGTGTTTTTATTATAAGCACTCCACCTACCACACACACATAGACAAAGGTAAGAGTGTATTTTCCACACGTCTGTAGGGATCTGGCTTTTTATACCCTTTTCATTTGCAACATTGTTTAGAAAATAATTCTAAACATTGTTTAGAAAATAATGCATTCGCATAAGAAGAAGAAGAATGCATGCAAGTTGCCAGTGGGATTTAAAGTAATCAAAATAAAATGGGATAGCAATCCTCAAAGCAATCCAGTAAAGTAACCTCCAGCTTATGCACAGGAAAAAAAAGAAGTCTTTTAAATTCCCTGCAGTAAATCACTATTGGATCTACTAAAAAAACCCTTCAGGCCCTGAAACCACCCAAACCAAACCCAAAAGCAAATATTAAAAACAAATCCTATTTTACATAAGTGACTACCCAGTATTCGAGGAGGAGGTATCTATTTCTCCATCAGAAGTCACAGTCAATTTTATTTTTAATGTCCTATTTGTGAGGTCATGATCTTACACTTCCTTTTACAGAAAGAAAGTGGAAACATCATACTCTCTCTCTGCCAACTGTACCCTAATGGCAGGAAGACTAGCATACTAGGGAACAGCAGAAACCAGCAAGAGTCACGGTCACAAGTTTATCCCGTTATCAGTCACAGAATGACCCTCAAAACCAGAGGTATGCTATAAACACATTTATACGGATGATATTCTGTTTTGCTACAAGTATGTGTGGCATGCAGTTCTTTGGCTTCACAATCAATACCAGTTTGAGTTTTTTTCCAGAAGAAGCAGCAACCAGAAGGGATGCTGATGAGTACCACCATAGGAGAGAGCATATGTTTTAAAAGCCTTATTGAACCTTGATCTAGATGTCTTGGAAAGATACATTTCTTCCTCATGGGATAGAGATTAAAACCGTAACTTTCCTCTCCTTCCAGCTTACTTATTAAAAGCTGATCAGAAGAACTGTTAGAAATCCTTTACATCACTTTCAGATGACGATCTCTCTTTTAAACTGGATAAGGGTTTGTGAGTAATGCAAAGACCAAATTGTCTGAGATCACGCTGAAATACTTCAAATCTCTTTTTCTGAGACATCTTCACTTAAAAGAAGCTCATTAACTTCTCTGGTTTCAGGATTTACCTTTGAAGTGGGGATTAAAGTTTGGAGGTAAACAGAATACTTTCAAACATCAGCTGCAGTTAAGAAAGGCCACAAACTTTACGTATCTAAATGTGTGCATGGCTAGAGTACAGGAGTTTTTATTTCAGAGAGTTCTATATATAATAGGTTTATTACATATTACACATATTTTAACTGAATTGTAGATGAAATTATGACAAACATTTCATTACCTGCTGAAGCTATTTACTGGCAGGAATTTGGTGACGGTTGGGTTCTCACTATACGAAAATAGCCCTGGTACCCTAATTACTGTGCCCCCATAGTTCATTGTGACTTCAACAGCTTCAACTTTGTTATTAGGTCCTGTAATACAAACGATCTCATCTCCAAATTCAGTGCTAGATTGAAGAAGAAAAGAAGAGGAAACATATTTAGTTACTAACGTTATGGTGATTTGCATTCTTTGCTAGGCATCGAGTAGTTACAAGCAAGGACAATTTTTCTCCAGATCACTTAGAATCCTTAAAAAACATATAGGATATGAAAAGGAACAGTGTATGAACACAAGAATAATTCACTGTCAGCACAGTTCATTTAATGTCATTTTTGGGGGGGAAATGGCAGCAATTAACAAAAGGAAAAAAGTGAGAGGAGCAAGCCAAGGGGCACTAGAAGATTAAGACTTAACATAGAACCACTGAGGAGATGCTGAGTGAAAGCATGGGTGAGTTTGGAGCACCCAGTCCGGCAGAGAAAGCCAGAACTGGAAAATTCTTCGAATATCTGAGTTCTCTCACTTTGGTTGTTTTTCCAGCTGCCTCTTCCAGCTGAAGCCTCTGAGAGTTTCTGTCTGAACGTTACATGCAGAGCCCCATTGCATGGGATGAGTCATGAAGAGACAGACAACGAATCTGTGTAATTTCTAGAGGCCAGAAAATGTTGATTCTTTGTTAGGATACAGCTATGTATTGTTAATCACTCAGGGTACATACACATTGCAAGGCTGGCTACCAACTGAAACTTGGACATCCTTCTTCGAACCAGTGGCCAGATTTGTACCAGTGATGGTAAGTGTGGTTCCACCCGCTTGTGGACCACTTTCAGGTCTTATTCCAGAAGGATGAGGTTCCTGCAAAGAGAAGATGGTCAAAATAATAAAGAAAATTAAAATAAAATTCACACCAGTACTAATTGGTATAACGGCTAATAGGAGTTTAATACTACCTGAAAAAAAAAGGTGGAAAAGGTGGACAATTCTAAAATAAAACAAAATACTTCATTATTCATACTGAAGGAAGAAGTAACAGATGATGTGAATTTACTTATCTTTTTTTCCATACTGTATTTTACAAGGCTTTATATGAATTTAAATTGCAACACATACAGTTAGCTGCCATTATGTTTGTGAGAGCTTTCTGTCAGATTTCCTGTTTTCACACTTTAGGATTTCTTTCTTCCTTATAGATAAGTTTACCTTCACCTTTCCTTACCCTTTCCTACATTCTGCATCAGCTGCAGGAAGGATAGAGTAAGATTTCCAAAACTGGTACTGAACAGAAAGAATATTCAGATTCTCCTTGTCTTTTAAGTGCATTATAATTGTTATCCCTTTCTTGAGCAATGAGCTTACAAAGAAGGAAAATGAGAAAGTGCTAAAATTTTCCTTACACACTTATAATCTTGGAGAGGATTCTGGATTCTTAAAATCAATTGAAGCCAGCAGACATGCTTGAAAGTGTTATGAAATTTATTGGAAATTTACATTTCTCAAATAAGATTCCTCTTTTTGTTCTCAATCACCTCCCTGGGCAGCCTATTCCAGTGCTTGATAACCTTTCAAGTGAAGAAGTTTTCCCTGATGTTCAAACACAACGAACAATTCTTTAAATGAGTCAAGTAAGCAATAAGCTTTTTTCCTGATCTCATGCATACTTGTAAATGACATCTGCTGTCCTCCTCTTCTTCCATAATCTTGCTAAAATGGGTGACTGATAATAAAGTCCAGGCTTGGGGCTGTTCCATATGAAATATACACAAACAAAGCAAGAACAAAGTTTGAAATCTTCCCTTGCTGATGCGGGTTTCCCTGACCATCATCACACTCACTGATCTCCCACTCTGAGAATGAAAAGCCCTACTCAGAAATAGACAGAAACAAGCCCACACCTTACTAGTCATGCAGCAAAACCCTTTCCCCCGTGTCGTTTTGCTCAGGCACAAATTGCCATCTCTGTGTCAGCTAACAGCTACAAAACTGAGGGCCCATGAATGGCAGGGAGGGGGGGACTGATGTGCTGCAGTTGGGTTCAAAGCTCGGTGAACCATCTACAGGTTTTTAACAAGCAGCAGGAATCCATAAAATGCATCCAATTGACCTCGGTTACTTTACAAATTTGTTTTATTAAAGCACAGATATTACAGAAACATGGAGAAATTGGACTTGCTGTGCTTGTTTTATATTTTCATGTCTGAGCAACTTCCCTCCGAAGGAATGCATCATGGTTCAGCACACTTCACAAATCCACAATGACAACTGTAATTTGCTCTCAAGTCATTGAGCTTTAGGAATATGCTTTAACACTAATTGGGTGTCAATAGCTTTTCTTCCCTGAGAGAAATGTGTTTGTAAACCCTTCACTCCCCAAGATGTACGTTGCTGCAGCATACACTGCTCTCACGTGCTAGCTTTGATTTCAGTTTAATTTAATACATCACTCAGGTTACAAGATTTTATGTAAGGAAATGACTCAAAGTAATTTTAAAGCATTTTAAGCAAAAAGGAGCCTTGATTCAATATAACAGAGTTTACTAAAACTTGCTTACTTAGGTCTGTGCATATTCTTCTTTGGATTTAATTGCTTGCTTTCTCATTTAAGCTGAAATAAGTCACACCAGGGTAAATAAAAAGCTTGAGGAGGTCACTTTTAGAAAATCACACTTGAAGTTAAAATTAACACAAGTCTAGACACGTGCTTCACAGAAACACACATCTGTGCTTTTTTTGTAACATGATTTTGAAAAAAATGACATTCAAAACTGTATATAAAATACATAGTCAGTAAATTGCTTATAAAAATGAACCAAATATTTAAAGTGTAATCTTACCACGCGGACAGAAAAGCACACCTGTTATTGACTCCAAATTAAATCTTAATTGCTATGAACTGTTAAGACTGTTGGACCACTGCATCATCTGCAGTAAAAATCCACAGCAATGATTAGCTGCATAACACGCCTGGGATAGCTTTCAGATGAATGTATATCCCAAGAACCACTGTAGAATCAGCATGGACAAATGCATTACACTGAACCTCAGAAAAGCTATTCAAAACTTGCAGCCTTTTCCCTAAATACTACCTCCACCAAAAGTCTAGCCTCGAAGAACACTCTTAGCAAGGAAAGGAGCAAGAAACCACTTAAAGCCAAGCCTTTAAGGGGAGACTTTGGAAGGAAAGGAACAAGAAAGGTTTCTGAAGCATTACACACCCTTATTCTATATAACCTCAGCATAAAAAATGAAAGGAAGCTTGCTAAGAACTTCTGCTAGACAGCTCTACTCCTTTCTTCCCACAAAAAACGTGAAATAATTGCCCTGTTAAAGCTCTGCTGGGTTATCTGATGGGTAATGTTGGCAGGGCATCAGCTGGCTCTGTTGCTAACAACCAGCAAGTATAAATACCACGAACCTAAAGCAGGACCTTTTAGCGGAGACCTATGTTTGCCTCCCTTGGAACAGGGATATGCATATATAGGTAGCCAAATAGCAAAGCTATCACCGAATAACACAGCAGCAATGAGGAAGTGAAACAAGTGACTGTTCTGTTTTCTCCAGAAATTTTCTTAGCAAGAATTTGACTGCTGCAAGTTAAAGCCCAGCTACACCAGAAAGGAGAACATGCTACCCACACCTCACCACATCCATGGCACAGCTGCACTTCAGGCTGAATGGAAAACTGAGGCCAAGAACCACTCTGGGATTGAAGGCAGGTGCAGCCATGGAGGAGGAGGAGGAAGAGTTTAACCCTTATTTTCTTTTTAATTGTTGTTCTTGAAGCAGTTCCTCAAAGGACTGGTTTAAAACAGTTTAATTCAAAGTATTCATATTTAATGTATTTAAAGTAATTTTGCAAATACCAAGAGCTCTCCAGAGGCCAAATAATGTGCATGCCTCATAAAGATCATCTAATAAGGAGAAGCTGAACTGTGCTCTGTGTGCAAAGGAACGCTTCAGTAGCACTGCTAAGACAAAGCATTGTTTAGTAACAGTTTCTTACTGCAAACTTGTCAGGAAAATGATTTTATTAATTTCAACTTGCTATCTTCTGTTTCACATTTTCCCTCTTTCCCTTCCTCTGAAGGTCTTGAGAGAAAAAAAAGAAGTAGTTAAAATAAATTACCATGAATGTAAACAATTTTAATAACCATTTTATTGCTAACCCGATGTGCTATGAGCAAGTTTTAGTGTTCTTTGAAATATTCATGAATGGCTCAAAGAGCAAAGCTACACTGGCCCACGTGGCACTCTTCTTAAGAGTACCAATAAGAAAAAAAAAATTGTTTTATCCAAATGCTCAACTGGAAAGCATTTTTCAAAAATGCACTTAGGTAGATAGGATAAGCAAGAGAATAATATTTTGCTGAATGCCAAGATAATTTGAAAAACTGCCATCAGTGATAGCATAAGCCTTCAACAAGAACTGTTTTACCTAAGGAGAAGGTAGCCCCTTCCCACAGCTGACATGGCACTCACTACTGGGACAGAGAGGTTCAAGACCCTTGGAAGCTGTCAGATCCGGTCTTACCTTACGCAGTCTAGCAAAGCTGCATCTAACCTGCAGCTCTATGTTTTAACACAGTCCTGCATGAGATTCATTGTCCTTGCAGCAGAAAATGAGGGGAAAAGCGTAAATCCTTCACTGCAAACCTTGTTTGAGGGATAGTAAACATGATGCTTTTACCACGAGGCAATTCCCTTTAATTTGGACTCAACCCTGAGTAATACTGAGTGTTCAACCACTACAAACAGCAGTGATAAACCTAGGACCACAAGTGCTGCAATATTAGTTATGCCACCTTTTCAAAATCCTCTCAAGGATTTTTGTCTTTCCTTGTTTCTGCTCTTTTCTCAACTCAGTCTCTGAATCGGAAGAATGTCTGCTGTTATAATAAATACCCTGCTTTCATTGTCAGCCCTCAGCACCATCAGAAGGTGTCCAGGGGAAGGCTTTCTACAACACGGCAGTGCAGTGCACCACTACAACATCACACCACACTGCTTGGTGCAATTACGATGTTAAGCAGAACACTTTACTATGTGTCCTATATGGAATTTGTAGCGGTCTTGTAATAATTCTTCTGGAAAACATTGGCTCACGTGAGGACTTGGCAATACTTCATTTCCCATAGACACAGTAAAATTTAAACAACTCTGCAAACACGGATTTAACCCTTGTTCTACAATCCCATGAAGTGTAGAAAATCATAATTGATATATATTTCAGTATTTTTCTTATTTTGCTAGAAGTAGTGTAATGTTCTTTCAGTTTCAGTGCCCTGTACTTCTTTTGTCACCAGGCAAATCTTCTTCATGTCCTTCAGGCAGTTTAATGTTTGAGCACAAATATTTTCTGCAATAACAGGCTACCTTGTTATGAGGGGTTTTTGATAGTGTAGTTTAAAAAAGCCTGCCCCAATGTCTGTCAGTTGTTCAATGGCTAGTTTCTTGCCAAGTCTGGTAAGCTATCTCCCAGCAGAGGGACTCCCCACTGCCTTATGCCCTCATGATCATGCCCTGTGTTTGCAGGAAGTGGATTTGCAGTTTGGTAAAACATATGCACATCCACAACTACGCTATTTAGAACAAAATAGAACAGAAAAGTTCAGCTGGAAGGGACCTACCAACAATCATCTGGTCCAACTTGTCAACAGGTGTAGCTTGTTCCCTACTACATGGTTTATCCCGAAAAAATAATTTGATCTCAATGAGATTTCTTGCTTGTAGGTCCAAGCAGATTCTAGCTTGTCAGTCATGGAAATATGAGCATTTTATGTATGTTACATATAAACCATTCTTAAATCCTACTTAGGTGTAATAATATTTAGCTAGAGGTCTTAAAGGCCACCTTAATCTCAACTTTTCCATGTTGCACTGGAGTGCTGGGTTGGTACTCCTGAACTCATCAGCAGTTTCCTCAGCACTTTGATAACCATCAGACAGCTTTGCTGGAAGGACAATAACGGCACAAATAGGTTACTTCTTCTGTTTTATGACTGCGGTTGCTGCTTGCCCCACTGATATGGCTTACCTGAATGCAGTGGTTATCTGCTCCAATTTGAAACAGTGAGACAATGGCAATTTCTAAGTCCCTGTAAATTGCTTTTGGTATGTAACGTTCAAATAATGCTAGTTTGTTTGGTAACAAATTCATTTATTTTCTTTCTAACATCACTGAACTCCCTTACGTGCCATTTGCATTGCTGTATGCCACTGCCTTACCTTTGCATCAGGGACTAATCTGACCTTTGTAAACTATATTTTTTGGGTTTGCCTCACAGTAATATCACAGTCTTGCAACAGTCTGTCCTCTGAGGCGCTCTGCGCTTCATCTGCACAGAGGTACTGGAAAAAAAAGAAAGATACCAGCCAAACAACTTCCACTGGCCCAGGTATATATATGACTTCACACTCAGGCCATTTTCCAATGTCCTGTTTTCTTCATCACAGACAGAATTTTTTCCTTTGCTTACTCTGATCATATCCTTAGCTTCCTACTTACAAATCTGTTCATAGACATGCTGATATATTTTTCATTGCAGTTTCATGCTTTCTGCGTGCTAGAGGGTAAATTATCTCCACGTCTGTTCCACTTATAATCACATTTAGATGTGAACCTACTTATTAGCAGTGTACATGACTGCTGCTCTTACACAGCTACTGCAGACCCTCTGAGCAGTTGCATTTCAGCTCTTACATTTTTCATCCTGCTTATTAATCTAGAATGAACTTTTTTAATCTTTAATATTTTATGACTTGCAGTTAGTCTTTTCTGCACAGTTAAGAAAGTAATCTCTTATTTCATCAAGTTTCTTATTACAATTTTAGTTAAAGATACCTCTTAAAGGCTGAAAATGCTTTCAGAGAGCTCCCAGCATTTTAGATCTCTGCGGTCTGCTGGTGTCAAATGAAAGCACAGCTTTTACCGGGCTAACAGTGGGGTTACTGCTATTCTCCTTTTCATTTTTTTTATCCAGCTTCCTTGTGAATTTCCCATTAAATATATGCAGGTGAAAAAGAGAGCCATTTCCCCAGCTTCTTTTCCACTCACCCGACTTGCATTTGGGATCTGATCTGTCAGGCTGATTCACGTCCTTTTTCACTCAGCCTGTTTGCTTTGCAGCTTTATGCTGTCATGTCCAGCCAACTCTCTTCTGGTCTCTTGCACAGTATTGAAGAACAAGAGGAGTGCACTCTTATGGAACATCCCCTAGGTTCTGCATGTCTTCTTTTTTAATTTCTCTAGTTTTCCACTCATCTGTCACCAATCAAGCACATTCTCAACTTTTTATATTCATGGGTATGAGTCTGTAAGTGTCTACTACAATATTCATTTGAGGTAGACAGTTTCTAGCCCAAGAACTACACTACTGAGATAAAAGTGGCTGCACTTTATCCTTCACCAATACAGAAAATCAAAGAGAGAAACAATCACCCACCAAGGAGGCTACTGGTGGATCACAGGAGGGTCCAGAAATTCAGGAACAGTTGGGAGGCAATAGAGGAGGGGAACCTAACAGAGATGCAAAGAAACCTTGGCATGAAGCCTGTGCTTCAGGGGGGAATGCTAGAGAAAATACAGCTGTGCCAGACCACAAGCAGAGAGACAACTGAGGAGGAAAAAAGAGGATAGTGGCAGAGTATATCTTCGTGATGCCATGAGAGGTGCCAGCTGCAGCACAAGGGGAAGCCAGCAACAGATGGATGTGTTCAAATGGACACGATGGGCAGCAAATGGCAAAGCCACTTAAGCTCCTTTCTGCCAGCTCCTGTAGGCAGTGACCTCTGGTTGGGGGTTTCCCTTTGATGTAAATCTACATCTTCAGAAGCAGGAAAGGGCTCTTGTGCTTCCATACAAGCATAGTACATGGATACTGTGTCAAGAATGTGATGACGGTGCACACACATGTGAATAAGATTTTTACAAATGTACAGAGAACATTATTGCTCTGCATTTATCTCTTCCATCCTTTCTTCTGCAAGTAACCTTTCACTTTCCTCATCCTGGTCCCAGCTGTGATAACTTCTGGCTCTTGAAGCATGTCTGCAAAACAGCTGATTTGTTACACAAGTTATCTGCCCTGCACTGAAAGCCAAATTATTGTGCTAGCCATTGCATATAATGCATATAAAAATTAAAGGCATTAAAGTCATAGCTCATGGAGTACTGCAGACACCAGTCACCTTCTTAGAGGTCAAAATGTCATTTCATTGACTACAAAGGTAACCGTAGGAGCTCAATCAAGCTTCTGATTGGAGCACAGAAGTCATTATGAACTAATGTTTTTCCCTCTACCTCCCTCCTTTCTCAGACTCAAAGGAGCCTGCTTCTTGTTTCTTCAGACAAACCACCCACTCACAGGATATTCCACCCTAGAATTCCAATTGTGCACTCCTGGCAGCCTCGTGTTTGCTGCCGTAGCCGACCTGACCCACCAGCTCACCTCGTCACAAGATCTACAACACAGCCCAGGCTTCAGCAGAGAAGTGAGCTGAGTCCTGCTTTTCTAGGGCTGCTTTGTCCAAACCTTAAACTATGTGATCTGATCAAATGCTTCCAGTCCCTCCAGGTGCCCACACAGAGCATTTGCCTGGCAACGCACGTTGTCTGCAGTTTGCTGTGGAGGGGATACTTATGCAAAGGTTCAACATTTTAACCAATTAATCTTTTGGACCACAGGTAGCATCTTTTTATCACGAGACAGACACCACAGGTTTTTCTGAAAAGACCTCAGAGCCTTGCTGACAGGTTTGATGGAGAAATAGAAGCATGCATGACTGGAAAGTCTGCATTATCATACAGCCAGAGTTCACTGGCAGCTTTAAAGCAGAACCATGAGCACTGGATGGTGGGAAATGTATTTAAGTGCATAGCTCAGATGATAGAGAATTAAGTCTAATAATATCCACATGAGAAAGGGCCAACTTCACTGAAGCTCTCAGTTATCCAGGAGTTCTTCTGGCCTTTACACAGGCTGATACACAAACAGAGAGTTCTCCAGGACTCAAGAATAAAATAGCCACAAACCTCACTCTGGAAACAATTCAGACTGCTGCGGATGTGTGGCTTATCAGCATCAATCATAACGGCAACAAGCATGTAACACCCTGCCAAAAAAACCCCACCCAAACCTCCCAGCTACAGTGTGAAATGCATGTGTTGAAGTAGGGAGCCATGGAGAAAAATCACAAAGTGAGGTAAAACCCTCCACAAAAGCCTGTGATACTGCAGTGGTGACAACTCCCAGAGCCATTGCTTCATGCATCAAGAAGGAAACCAGAAGATGGCTGAAGGTAAGAGTAAACTGTCAAATTTGGTATAGATTGTGGTGAAAGAGTGCACCCTGTTAAATGTAACTGTGCTGTTCAGATTCACATTCAAATTTCCAGTATGGTTAACAGTTGTGTTCATGCCTGTTTTCAGATCAGACCTTAATTTATCCTCTTTTCTTCCTCTTTTTGTTTGTTCACGTCACCTTGTTTAGGTAAAGCGACTTCCCCTTCTACTACAGTCATTATTTCCAAGTAAGTCCCTAAACTACCTTCAGCGCCTCAGAAATGCATTACAATTATGAAAGGTTCTGTCTCTAATTTCACCATCTTACATTTATTTGAGCTTTCTGAAATCATACAGCCTTTTCAATCTGCATAGCCTAAAACTCACAGAACTGTTCTTGCAAACAGATGCTGGAGGTCCCAGAACAGGCTGTAAACTCTTGTTCTGGTGGCTTGAGTATACAGACGATGTATTCTGAGGAAGGAAACATGCTCATACATCATCAGCAAATCTAGGGCAAATACCAAGGAAAAACTTAACTCATTTCTTTGATACTGCTTTTCACTACTACAGTAACAATCAACTTAGATAATGTTAAAAACAAAGGAAAATGCAGGACTGGCTTTTAGCTGTGCCACTGCTCCATCCAAGACAAGCCAAGCTGTCAATGTTCCAGATGTAACAGATAACTGGATATTAAAATTTAGCATCTCTTCATTTCTATTTCACTAAACAGGAGACTAGTTATTGCATGATTCTGCTTACAATGAAACAACAGACATTTTAATGGAGGAGGACTCAGTTACCAGAACTTGATTTCACTAGAATGGCTGGACTTGATCAACACTTGGGTTGGACACAGAAATTGTGATGGGTAAGGAGCAACAGAGCTTTCTTCCTTATTACACAGGGAATACAGATGAGGTGTTTACTACGCAGTTCAGACTCTTATGGACCAGGGCATTTTAGTTCAGAAACAGTTTTAAACTGAAACCACGGCTTCCCTTTCAACAGGATTTTTCACCTATTTAATAGAGGTCTTGCTCTTTCCTCAGCTTAGAAATGCACAAACATATAAATGGGGGAGATTCGTGCAGAAGCATGAATATAATTTGTGCTGACAATCGATCCTCATCAATCCAGCTTTAAAAATGCATCTCATCATTCAGGCTGGGTATCAGCAACAGCTGAATGTAGTAGTACTTATCGCAGAATCTTAGAATGGTTTGGGTTGGAAGGGACCTTTAAAGATCATCTACTTCACTTTTCCTTTCGTGGGCAGGGACCATCTTTCACTAGTCCAGGTTGCTCAAAGCCCCATCCAACCTGACCTTGAGTATTTCCAATGATGAGGCATCCACAGTTTCTCTGGGCAACCTGTTCCACTGCCTCACTCGATCATCATAAAGAATGCCTCCTTTCTACTCATTCTACTTGAAAACCAGCTATGCACTTTTAGTGGTAGACGCTAGTCACAGGTATAAGGCTGAAAATATAGGGATTGTGGACGCAACTTTAGTGTACAGAGACACATGACATTAAGCAGCTGTGTCCCTGAGCACTGTTTGTGCACCTTTGCCTTGCACCCCCACGTATCACATTTAGAATGGTCACTACTAAAGCTGAAGCTATTGTGCTTTGGGTGATCAGAGCACACAGAAAAAACAGCGATAATTATCAGCAGGAGGGTAGCCAGACAATGTGCCAAAGAAAGGGGAAAATACAGGTCAGAAAATGTATTTTAGGAAGGCTCTTGGAAAGAAGATATTTCCTTTCCTTTGTACATACTGAATAGAAGAGGTTTTAAACCAACCACAGATTTCACACATCTGCTGAAAGAAGTCATCCAAGAACTGCCTGAAAACAGCAGTGTAACAAGGCTGTAGCTTTTAAGAAAACATTAACTGATGAGATTGTCTGCTCTGATGGTCTGTTCTCATGCCAAAACCGCTTGTGTCACACCTGTTAGATGTGTCCATGAATGCAATGACCCTGTATCAACTTTAATCCTACTGCAGTCCACAGTTGGCTTCATTTTCTTCTGGGACAAAGAGAAATGAAACCAGAAACCAATTTCACCAGTTTTAAGGCATGAACTGTATTATTTGCCATTGTTTTGAATTTTGTAAATAGAGCCCCCATGGAAAGATTTTTGCAATAAATAAAAATGCTCTTTATCAGCAGTTAGCTTAGGTATCTGGTATCAGTAACCTCAATGCAGGCAGATATTGGCACTGAGAATCCCTGTACTTGCAACAAAAACCTCCATCTGGATGATGCCGATGCACCGTGGCTTCCCCTGGTGTCTCACTGATGGGCAATAAAGAATCTTTCCCCTAAGTAGCCCAAAGTGGTGCCAGCTTATCTCACCTCCCAGATGTGCTGAGTGGGGAATCACACCAGCACAAGTTCACAGACAGGCTTTGAAGCCTCCATGGGGGCTTCAGATTACATTTCAACTTCTTCACGTGGTTTTCATGCAAACCAAGGGAGCATCTTTACATACAGGAGAAGCACAGGAGAACTGATGTAAAACATTGCCAACAAAATAAACTCATGTCAAAATCTCATATTGTGCATGGTTTACTGTCATAGTTTTTGTCCTAGAGACCACAAACATATAAATATGGGAGATTATAGTCGTCTTCTCTGGTTAGAATAAATGAGATTGATGACAGAAGATGTAATTATAACCTACATTTCCACAAAGGAATAGAGTACTTTTTCAAGCAAAAAGTGTGCTTTTGCAGAGATCCCACCAAGGAGAAGAGGTATTTGCTTGGATATTATAGAAAAATTGCTTCTAGCCAGCTTTGTGAAAATAAGACTATCCTTTTCTGAGTTGAATGCCATACTTGACATATTCTACCTCTTATTGCCAACTCCTTTCCTTCTCACAAGATATCAAGAACTAACGAGACAGTAGTTTAAATAAGGGAGAAGATAAAAGCCTAGTCACCCTTTATGTTTTATAGATTTATAGTCTATAGACATTATTTTAAACATCACTATGAGGACAGAGATTATTTAAAACCCTTAGCTAACATAGGCTCTTGTAAATTTTGAAGACTTCATAGACAGAGACATTACTTGCTGTTAAATACACAGGCTAAACCAGCTACAATCTGGAGCCACATTTGGGTAAAGCAACTGAGACACAAGCAAAATTCTCCTTCATAGCAACACTGAAAACAAAGCACACGTGTAATATGAACACACATCACATGAACGCTGTGGCTCTGCATGCCATATTTTTATATGAAATAAATAATTTAAAAAATTATGTACTTTCATTACTTATTCTTCAGCTGCTCTGCATCCATTCCTGTAATTAAGAATGTTGGCTAGACTAACCACAGTGATTAAAATAAGGTACTGAATGTCTAAAGAATACTTAGTTGTTTGCGGTGCTTGTTTTTTTAATGCAATAGTGACACTTAAGAGATATTGTGTCACTATTGAATAAGTTGATTAGTTTTCTACTACAACTCTTAAACATGAATTGCAAACAATATCATTCTATTTTGAGACTCTATCTAGCAAACAGAATAGATTTTTGGTACGTTTTGTATAACTAAATACTCAAGTTAAGTGTTTTTTAACATACTTGAATGATAGTGCTATCAATGAAACAAAGTTGGCAAGACAAACACAAGTGACTGCTTAACAGGTAGACTTCCAACTTAAGTCATGCAAAAGGAATAAAACAGGTTACTGAAAAAATTGCACTTACCTGGTATGTAAAATGCACCTCAGGTGGTGATTTGCCTAATTTTCCGTTGATGCTAACTTCAATTTGACCTTGCATTGGTTCATTCATTGGTCCAACCTGACATACAATCCTAGCAAGAAAGAATGTAAGTTTAAGTGTTAGAAGTTAAAGCTGCAATGCCAATGCAATGTATGTGAGTTATCACATACACTGCCAGCAAAAGCACTGACTTTGCTTTATCCTACACAATGCACTTGAGCTCTGCCTCAGATTGCCAGCAAAACCACCCAAGAATATTTTAATCTTATATATATAAAGGAAGATAAAACTGAAACTTGAGCACTGTACACAGCAGATACTTTAGCAGTCTGGTAGTAGAGATGCCTTCCAGTTAGAGAACCTCTCCAACCCTACACAAGGTTTTCACTGGACCTGGTGAAGTTTATAAAAGGACATCACCTTTCTATGCCCCCTTATGTAAGAATCAGACTACTGGCTATTTTATAACTTAGTGTATTTTAGTTCTAATACATGTTTTGCTCATCCAGCTACCTTTCAGCTTTAAACTGCTGTATTTTTGCATCTACGATCAATCCCTTTAGAATTACTGTTCCCTGAAAGTAAATCCTCAAATAATGCACACAAAATCAGAGGTCAAGGAGTATTGTCTGAGGAAATACTGCCTTAACTAACACTGCTGACTGATGCATGTTTAAATTTTTATTTCAAACAGGTGATCCACAGAATACAAGCATGAAAATGCATTAAGGATTTGACACACTTGAAAACCAGGACAAACGCTTAATGGAGAGCTGATAATACAGTTAGGTAAGGACATATACAATGTTTGCAGCCTACCCAGGCAGACAGTTTAATATAGGACACGCCCTGAAGATCACTGCTCATTTCTTTCTCCATTCCCCTCCAGGATTACTGCAGTTCCTCCTTAAATGGTGCATGACTGCTTAAAAAAAACCAAACTAACTCAAATAGAAAAAAAAACCCCAACAACCCCAAATTACTGGGTATAATGTACTTAAATCGGGGCTTATAATAAAAGGATTGCTAAGTCCCTCTGTAGATTACTCCAGACTTTTCTGCCTGGGTACTGGCAAATGGACAAAATTCTCTAAATTCTTGCATGTCCTGGCATGTGCACGGCTGCCTGAATCTGTTCCTCATCATTTCACTACTGTATTCTTGGAAGTTGTATCTTCTTGTCAGGCAGAAACAGGAAGCAGTGCCTTTGGAGGAATTTTTACCATATGTCAAGCTAGGGAAAGCAGTCAGGGGCTGGGGCTGGTGGTGTGTGTGTGGGGAATGCTGTAATGTGGTTAGAGGGGATTTTAATTGAGAAAAATTCCCTCCCCTCCTGAGCACTGGCATTGCTTCCCTTCCCCCATGTTGCAAATGGAAAGCTACTAAGAATGAGAACGTGACTTCTTGAAGGCCAACAATTAAATCACCACAGGGCCAGAAGGCATCCTTAAGTGCCTTAAATCTCACTGCCTTCCTGCCCATGGGAGCAATTGTCTCCTAAAAATGACTAGCTTTTTACTGCAGCAGGATAAGGGAGCAAGACTAGGCACTTCTAGAATTTATTTATTTAAATAATAAAACAAAATAGTGGACGAAGATAAAGACAGAAAATTATAGGTAACTATTTGATATTTTGAATAACTTCTTTACAAGGCTTTCCTAATGAAGAACTTCCTTCAAACCCTCCTAATTTGTTGATAAATGACATTATGCAAGTTGCATTTGTTCTCACCCATTACCACACTGGCAGAGCTTAGGAAACCAGTAATGTTGCTATGATACGAGGAACCAGTCATCTCAGTTCTGGCTCCTTTCCATGAATTTAAAAATATAAAAAAGCTTTAGAAAAAGCCAAGAGGCTGCAGAAATTCTTGTAAGGCTATGCTGCAATTCAGCGCAGCTTTGCAAACACTGAAAATAGAGAATGGGAAAAGATGACTGTAAAAGAGTTGGGACTTTTGTGGATTGTGATGCACATTTAAACATAGGAGTGATGGCAATGGATTTAGGAAGCAGGAAGAGATATACAGCTACATACACATTTTTAAGTCCTCGATGCCTAGGAAGCTTCAAAATGCCTAATCCGCAAACTGATTAAAGCTAAACAATTTTCAAAAGCTAAAAGAATCACTCAGGTATCTTCAAAACCCCTTTCCAAAGGCCACAGAAATAGCAAAAAGTTACTGTATTACTCCTTAATAACTGAAGGGAAAGAAAGTCAAAGTTTTAATTGCAGCTTTAAATACTAAAAATGAATGAAAGAAAAATCACTCTTAGTCGTTCTACCAAAACTTCTTGCTATGCTTTTTATCATGTAATATCAAGAGTTATTTCCCTCCTGAAATTAAATATTTGATATAATCTGTAGTAAACCCCATATAGCTAGAAGAATTCAGGTGTTTTGTTTTAATTTTTGGCACTGCTTAAGAGTGTGACATGTAATCTGCAAAACATCTATCAACCTGCTTAGGCAAATCATCATCCATGGACTTGTTAGCTCTGCAATGAAACTTAGACATCTAAAGCTAAACCAAAACTCCAGGCTCCCTCCCTGCCCACAGGAAAGAAACTTTGTGGCTGGACTGAAAGAAAAAGATCTAAACTTCCCCTTGCTTTGCCTACTTTCCCATAAACCTTGTATGCATGTCTGCACTGCGGTCCAGATTTAGCAAAGATTTTAATGACTAGATGCACACCTATGATGCCTTTAATTTAAAAACAAATAAATAGTCTTGATAATCTGCTATAATAGTTTAGGAAAGATTTTCAAACAAATAAGGAAAAAACATTTAATTAATTAGAAACAGGATGGTACTACCTTATTGTAATTTTCTTGCTGTAATTTAAAACACTCAGACATGCTACTATGACATACTGCAGATATATTACACTAGTTACTTCTTCCATCGATAATCTTTTATAACCACAGAAAGATCATCATCTCCTGAAAATGCACAGAAGTTCATTTTTTCTTCTAAAATCTTATGAAAAATATCCAGCAATTACCTTGTGGAAACAGAGTAGAATTCCTCTTTGAAAATACATTCCTTGTCTGCCACTGTTATATTTTTCACATCTTCTGCTTTTATTCCCAAATTAGATCCCATTATGGTCAAAAGAATTCCACCATTTAGGGGTCCGGTTTTTGGCTCAATCTGTGTTTGCATGAGGGAAAGTAAAAAAAGAAAAAAGCAAAATTAAATACTGCAATACTGCAGGGACCATGTTGCTCTGTCCTACTATTTAAAGCTAATTTGACTTACCTATGCTTGAAATGCAAAAGATCATAGAATCACAGAATCATAGAATAACCAGGTTGGAAGAGACCCACTGGATCATCAAGTCCAACCATTCAAGATGTTTCTTGTAGGACCCCTACACAAATACACTACGTAACTAGTTAATGTTAATTAATCATTTGGTAGCTTAGAACCCGTATCCATCAGCTGCAGATTGTGTCTCCTGTGGCAGACTGTTATGTACAAAAACCTTGCCTTGTGTTTACATTGTTTTAAGTTTGCTCCATGCACTAAAGCATTGTGATTTTTGAAGAGCAACTAGATCGGGCTCCTCCCACATCATTCCATGGAGCTTTTCCAGCATCTTTTTGCCACGATTTTCCTCCTCTAGGTTCACACGAGAACAGTGCACCTTCCCAACACACGCTCTTTTAAACATCTCCAGGGATGGTGACTCAACCACATCCTTGGGCAGCCTGTTTCAGTGCTTCATAACCCTTTGCATGAAGAAGTTTTTCCTAATGTCCAATCTGAACCTCCTCTAGTGCAGCTTGAGGCCATTCCCTCTCATCCTATCTCCTATCACTTGGGCAAAGAGACCAGCACCCACTCCTCTACGACCTCCTTTCACATAGTTGTAGACAGTGATAAGGTCTCCCCTCAGCCTCCTCTTCTCCAGGCTCAACAACCTCAGTTCCCTCAGCTGCGCCTTGTAGGACTTGTTCTCCAGTCCCTTCACCAGCTTCATTGCTCTTCACTGGACATGGTCCAGGACCTCAATGTCTTTCTTGTAGGGAGGGGCCCAAAACTAGACACAGTATTTGAGGTGCGGCCTTGCCAGTGCTGAGTACAGGGGCAGAATTGCTTCCCCAGACCTGCTGGTCACGCTGTTTCTGATACAGGCTCAGATGCTATTGGCCTTCTTGGCCACCTGGGCACACTGCTGGCTCATGTTCAGTCGACTGTCAACCAACACCCCTAAGTCCTTCTCTGCCAGGCAGCTTTCCAGACACTCTTCCCCAAGCCTGGAGCACTGCATGGGGTTGCTGTGTCCCAAGTGCAGGACTCTACCCCTTGGCCTTGTTAAACCTCATCCCATTAGCCTCAGCCCATCGTTCCAGCCTTCTATTGAGTGAAACATCCCTATTGTGATTCCCAACCTCTGTCATGCAGTTATAGCATTTTATGATAGCTTAGGATATGTTTGCATCAGTGTGTCTGAGTTTCAAAGAATTGATACCATTGTCACAGCAGTTTAGATTTGCTCAGAGGAAGTATACATTTTTCTCAACATTTATGCCCAGAAAAGCAACTTTTAGCTTGCTGCTGGAAAGGACAAGGACTTATCACGTCTTGCTTTGGCTATTGGTCCACCAATCGGGACAACACTCTTCCTTTGCCCTGAGTGAATGCTCCAACTGCAGAGCAAATAAGGGGTGCACATTTTGCCCCTCTGAATTCTTACATTCTAATTCTACAGCCTTGGGTTTGATTTCAGTGTGGATCACCGACACCTGGAAAACACATTGAGATGCAGAAATAACCTGGTCTCTTGTTAAATACTATTTAAAAAATCTAGTTTGCCCATTAATGAGCCTTCTAAGTGCTTTTAGTTCCAGCTGCAGTGAACCTCTCTTATAGATTTATTTCAGGTAGAAAGGGCTTCAGGAGAGAAAAAAAATCCATGCTAATTCCCAAGAATCAAGTGCCACATTTAAGCATACAGTGCTAGCCCAGCTTCTGGCACAGTGAAGACAAGGCTTGAAAAACAAGAAGCCTCAAAGACTCCATTCAGTCTCTTTATTTTGAGTGTTTACAAATCTCTCACACACATCACTACCGGCATTATTTCCTTGCAGCTATTTCATAGGCTTACTTAACACTCTAGGAAAAAAACTGCCTTTCAGTATGAGCTTGCTTGAATGCTTTCTTCTGAAAAATAATACACTGATAGGGAGAGAAAAAAGCAGTCTTACGTGAGTGATTTCTGGATGAGGACACGTGTCAGTGGGAGGAGCATGACAGAGTTTTTCATAAATGCACTTGCTGGGCTTGCCATCTTCTTCACACCAGACACATTTATAGTCGGGATGGGCCGCAAGGCATAAGCTGCAGTCGCTTCGTCCATAAGAGCAGTTGTACAGTGTCACTGAAATACGAATGGTAAATGCACTTAGTTATCTCCCTCTATTTCAGGGAAACGCAGTGTGTTATAGAAGGGAAAACTTATCCTATGTAGAAAACCTGCCTGCTGCTCAGTGAGTTGCATGAAGCATACACACAGCCTGTACTTAACTCCTGAACAAAGCCGAAAAAAACCTGTATTTTTCCCCGTATACAAAAACCTCAAATCTATCCATGTGCAGAGTATGAATAAACTGTCAAGTAGAATTCAAATGCATTTTTGTCAATCCAGGCACTGTAAAAACATTTAAGTAAGAAGTTCTTTCTTTGACTCTCCTCAACGAACCTACCTACAGAACTGTCCAGAGTCTAGTTCAAACAAAAAGCATCCCTCCTGGTGTATCAAGACTCAGACATGGAAGGGTATAAACTCTGCATGGGTGCTGTTAGAGACAGACATCAGCTGGCATGGGACCTCTGCCAGCTGTGTATTTAAAGGAAGAGAGCTGCCCATGTTGGCTGTTTACCAGCCATTTGGGCCTTTCCAAAATAATCACTAAAGCCTGAATAGAAACTTAACACTTGATGAAGTATTATCCTTTGTTCAAGTTAATACCTCTTAATTTCTCCCTTCTTTTCTATTTTCTTGCTTCTGTTTTCCCTTTTGTTTTAAACTGCCATCATGATGTATACCTTATTCCTTCTGTAGTGGGGTTTAACTATAGTTTTTCTGAGCCAAGCAATTGGGTCTGACAGTCATGCCTTTCTTACTGATGAATCATACCTCAGTTGTCCCAGACACGAAGCTTCTTTTAGCCCTCATCAATCTCTAGCATGATGCACAGTCAGTGAACAAAATTAATTTTCCCAAATACATGCCAAGTCTTGAGACATACCTGGGTGGTTCAGCACCATACATAAACCCTGGGCTTGCAAGAAAATGTTTGGAGATGCACTTGAGAGCTAGCCCAGAAGAAACAGACTGAAAAGATGTCACATTTTTCTCTAGGAAAAGGATGCAAGTTGCACAGATCACCAAACGTGAGTCCTGTGCTTCCCTGGGAAGATAAGCTGACTATAGAAAAGAAGGAAACTTCTTGCTCCCTCCTTTTTTCCCTCCTTCCCTTCATCCCTCCTTTGCTCTGTAATTTGGTTAATCTTTTTTTCTGGCGACACAGCCTCACCCTCTGCCACCGAGCCTCTGGCACTTGTTGAGTCTTCTTGTAAATCAACTTAACTTACCAGAGCAGCAGAAAACTATTCAGGTTTCCTCCTGTGCTCCTTCAAGAGTTAAATGTGCTCACAGATGGGAGTGGGGAGTACAAGACAGACACTCAAAATGTCCCTTTTCCCGTAGTGATGAGCTGTTTTACATGCTCATTAAGTCTCAAGAAATGGCATCCTTCATAGCACTAAGTTTTTTCAAGGGAGTTTCATACTTAAAGATGCAGGAAGCAAACTGAAGTAAACAGAGGTGATCAGATGTGAGCAAGAGAGACTAGGATAAATCGCTTTCAGATTGTGCAGGGTAAAGGCCATCACAAAATGTCTATTTACAGAAAGCTTTTATTCTCAGATGAGCAGGACTCTAGATTCTAAAGTCCTGCACCCCTGCCCCCACCTTGATATCTTCCTAAGCAATAGCAGCAGCAGTAGCTTTTTAAATCAAATTTTAAGAGGCTGCCATGTCAGATTTCTTCTGAAATGAAAAAGTTAAATGAGAATTCTGGTTTTCCATTATTTTTCAGCAGTGCTCTTATGCCCCCGCTAGGCATGAACAATATTAGATGCCCAAAAATTTGCTACAGTTTCTCTGCTACTTGCATGAGAGAGCATTAACCTTGTGAGGATAATTTCTTCTCTAAATGCAGCATATTTAAATCAGTTTCACGGCTAGTCTTTAATAGAATAACATGTTGCATTTTTTTCCCTTACACTGAAGGGTTAATGCAATGATGAAGCCTGGTTTTAACCTTTCTTACACCTATACAGCATATCCACTTAATTTCATGTAGCTTTACCAACTCCAACTCAGTGGAGACATCACTAGAAATGTATCCAAAGCCAGAGACTTTGGCATTTGTAACAACGAATCAATGACAAAGAATAACCATTTGATTCAACCTCTATTTTGCGGTGGCACAAAGCAGGGGTAGCGCCATTTGCTTCATATACTGAGCAACAAACATAACCCAAGCAGTTTTTTCAACAGTTTCTGTCTTAACTTCTCACTCTGTATATTGGATGTGAACATAGTGCTGGGGAAAGCAGCAGACTGACAGCCCTGGTATGTTGCTGTTTGCTTTTATAAGCAGAAGAGGTGGTGCAGGCAGCGGCAAGGAAAAGTTTCCTTACGTCTATGCTGTGAATTGCTTTTGCAGGAAGCAGATTGCTTTCTTAATCCTGCACTCTGAAAGGTTGCTACTGCACAGGGACTTGAGCAGTACAAAAAATCTGTTAAAAAATCTTCCCCTTGCCTTCCTAAATCCTGTGTTACCTGCTCACACCAGCACACGGCCACCTGGTATGGCACAGGAATACACTTACTGAATTACTTTGTTGTCCTTCATTTGCTGGACAGGGATTTTCACCCCATCCCTCAGTAAACAATGCCAGCACTGCAACGCCTTGACGTCCCTCACATCCCATTGCATAAATGCAATGGAGAAAGCCACAGCCTGAAAGCATTAAACACTCCCCCTCTTCACTGATCAGCTCATTAAATGTACCAGCAGCAAGCCGCTCATTAGACTCAGACTCTTATCCATCACCTTGAGATACCAGCTGCGAAATCATTGATAAAAAGGACAAAGGATAAAAGGGATATATTGGATTTCATACTGTTCAGAACCTCTGATGGCTTGAGATGTAAAAACACTATCATAATTTAGTATTCACTAAGTGTTATCCAAAGAAAGGGTTCTGTCACTGGCAGGTTCAAAGTTGCTTCTCAGCAGCAGCCATATACCCGACGTCAGTTCTTTTCAAGACGCATAAAAAACATCATGCTCCGGATTTCACATGGCAAGGAAATTCAAAAGCAGGAGAGAATTTGGATTAAAAAAAAAAATCCCTCTTATAATAAAAAGAGATATCTGTTGATAATTTTTAAATTCCTCTCTTGTAAGGTTTCTATATCTCAATTTGAATGATAACATTTCTTTAATAATTTAGTTACTTCTTTTTCCAGTATTTTTCCTAGCCTGAGAAAAAAGTTGTTGGGAATATTTGGTCAAAATTCTGTAAACACCACAGCCTTTGGAATGGAAATTAAGACAGTGTGAGATTGTATTATGACCTCTCTGCAACATTCATGCGAGGTCCCCTTTTAAGTGCTTTCAACATTGCACATAGAGCCACAGGGAAAATCTTTTAAAAACATACTTCTATGCTGCCAATGACAAAGGGAATAAATTTAAATATCATACAGATGGAAAAAGAGGGTCTGAAGATTTAATCTGCAGGGGAAATTACCTGGGGGCAGTATTAGTTTTTCTGACATTGACTCATCTAGTATGTAACAAATGTGTTGCCTTGCAGTTTTTGCAAGACTGCTTTAAACCAAAGTTTTAATCCAAAGTGACTGCAAGGTATGTCCCAGCTCCTAGATACTGCTCCACTGATTTTGATGGAGCTTTGTTTTATACTTATAAATGAATTTGTATCAGAGACCAAGTCTTTGTTCTAAAAACACTTAGTAAAACATACTTTTTGTTGCCATAGAAATAAATGAATGAAATAATGAGATGAAAGCACATGGAATGTTTCTGTGTATTGCTGATTGCCAGCAGACATAAAGGCTGTAGAACCTGCCTGAGCTGTGACACAACTGAAAGTTGAGATTTCAAGTGAAGTCCATAGAAATGGCAGCAAGAAGGATTACCTTTCTGCTATGAGAGGGGGAAAAGCTCATTGGGGGAGGGAAATGACCATTGAAAAAACCAAAACACAACTACCAAAACTACTTGACTATGTTTGAATTGTGAAGCTTTGCTATCAGGATTGCCCTTTAGAGCACAGCAAACCTGAAAATAATGGTAGCATATTTAAAACATCCTTTAATATATATAACACTGATGTTTAATTAATGAGTTTAGTATTAATAACTTTTTATCTGTCAGATTTAATTGTTTCACCCAAACCAGTAAAACCCATGAAGGTAATATTCTTATTCACATGACTCCAAATTATGAAGGAATAGATTTCTGTTTACTGTACTTACCCTCCCTTTAACTCTGTATTTCCTACTTACCCATCAGTTTGCTGTCAATCTTGACCTTATCTGCTTTTATGGATAAATTAAGTTGTAGGGTCTCATTTGCACTATAGGAGAACTGGAAAAGACGACACAATAGAGATATTTATACCCTCATTTGGCAAGGTTAATTTCATGTGTATTCTATGATTCACAATTATCAGAGCTGTGAAGGTTTTAGAAACTATCCCAAACCTTATGGCCTTTTTTTTTATCCTAGCCAAACACATTTATAGGAAAATGTTTTAATGAACCTAATCTTTCACAATCAGAACTTTTAAGTATTAAGGGACAGCAATACCTGAACCTTCGCTTTTTATTAATTTAATTTACATGTCATTATAAGTATCCAAGTAGTAAAGGCACTGTTCACATTCAGTAACTATAGCTGCTGACCCTGCTGAGTTGTCCCTTCCCACACCATCTGGCCCCATTACTTCTGTGGACACGACAAACTCGCGCCACATGGAGGGGAAATCTCTTGCATCTTTTGCAGAGCAACCCCCTTCATTATAGCCAAAGCACAAGGTTCACGTGCTGCAAGACATAAGCTTCTGTTGAAAGTCGGCAGCAATAATAGCTGGTGGGAAGGAAAAAGAGCAAAGAAAACTACAATGTCTTTATAAAGCAAATGCTTTGTGCTAGGCTCAAAAGCTGCAAAAATGCTAATTAGTTCTCAAAAATATTCTGTTACTAAGCTTATAAGACATAAAGGTTAAAGTCAGCATAACATTTGTGAGGCCAATTTTGGATTTGGTAAATAGACCATGTTTTTGAATATTATTTCCTTTTGCTGTAAAATAAACCAGAGTGAAAGAAGCACAGCTAGGAAGTAGCCAAACAACAACATAACTGTTACCAGTCCTGTTTGTACAGATGTGAAACGGGAAAGATAATGAACTGGAGTGTGGAGAGGGAGAGCTCTGAAACTCTCATCTTTTATCCTCAATGATTTCACCAGATTGCATAAAAAGTGAAGAATCAAAAAATAGTAGTCTCATATTTTTTCCAAGGACGGTGCAATGAATCCATGGATTACACAGATAGACCCCAGGAGCTCAGAGCCAAAGTTGTTGCCTTTGCTACTGCCAAAGGATTCCCTCCATCAGAGGCAGCTTTCTTCTCTGAGGGAAATCAGTATTACCTGTATACTCTGGACACGTGTGGACACTGAAACAGGACTATAAGAACTGAATCTATTTGGTAGAAGAACCATATTTTTGCATTTACCTCTTTACTCACGAATGAAAATTTTCCTTCATATAATTCAACAGGAGCTTCAAATTTAAATTGGCTGTTTCCAACCACAATTTTTTTGTCCTATGGAAAAGAAAAGTTCATCTTAGAATTTGTACAGCATTGCCAAACTTAACGAAATGTCACCAGGTGAAATCCTGTTCAGCACTGGAAGGAATAAGACCAAATGGAGAAGGCTAACCAGTTAAAGTCATCTTTTAGAAACACAGCTGGCGAAACATTGAATCAGTTCAATCTGCTACTTTGTCGCACCGCTCCAGCATTCATTAAAGGTGAAAGCACCAAGCAGTACAAATAAGGCAAGAACATATCTAGCACTCTGTTTCAGAGAGAAATAAGGAAAAGTCAAGAGTGGAAGGCAACTGGATGGCTTCACACATTAGATGTGTTACTAACAGAGCTGTGTGAGTTACACCCTTTAAACTTTTCTCTGTAGGGATCCTGGGCAGAGCAGGAATGCAAGAATTGCATGGCAAACTGGAATGAACATCTCTCAGATCTTGCTGGCTTTGTTTCTCCTGCCTCACCCACTCCAGCTGTGTTTTCACATGACAGTACCTGATGGCAGCACCAGCTCAAGGATATTCCTGCCTCACAGACACCTTCTTTCCCCTTTCTTCTCCCTAGGCCTTAAATCCATTCATTCCTGCCTTTCAGGCTGCACCACATACTGACCTGCACAGCACTGAAAAACACTCAGCTTAGCTGTTCTGTGATTCAATTGATAAACTAAGATGGCTAAGAACACCAAATGCAGCAGTCCAGGACACTATTTCTGTGCTGGGTCATTCTTCTGCTCTGGCCCACAGCACAGCTGTGCAAACAGAAGAAACAGAGAAAGAAATAAGCTGGTAAAGTATAGCTGGTAAAGACTTGTGATATTAGAGCCCACTACGGGACAGGACTACTGTCATTTTTCATAGAATCATTAAATGCCTTGGGTTGGAAAAAAACCTTCAAAGATCCCTGCCATGGGCAGAGACATCTTTCACAACATCAGGATGCACAAAGCCTGATCCAACTTGATCTTGAGCACTTTCAATAGACACCTACAGCTTCCCTGGGCAGCCGGTTCCAGTGCCTAACCACCCTTATCATAAAAAATTTCTTTCGTATTTCCTATGTAAACCTACCCTCTTTCCTGTTGCTCGTCTTGTTACTACAGGCTCTGGTAAAAAGTCTCTTTCCATCTTTCTTATCAGCTCCCTTTATACACTGAAAGGCCACAAAATGGTGTTCCTGAAGCTTTCTCTTCTCCAGGCTGAACAACCCCAACTCTCAGCCTTTCTTCACAGGAGAGGTATTCCAGACCTCTGATCATTTTTGTGGCCCTCCTCTAGACTCACTCTAGCAGACTTTTCTTTTACTGGGGACCACGGAGGTGGAGGTAGTATGCCAGCTAAGGTCTCGTGAGAATGGAGCGGAAGAAGGTAATCGACTCCCTTAACCCGCTGGCCACACTTCTTTTTATGCAGCCCAGGGTATCACTGGCTTTCTGGGCTACGAGTGCTCATTGCTGGCTCATATCCAACTTTTCATCCACCAAATCCTTCTCTGTGGGGCTATTCTCAATCCATTCATTCCCAGTCTGTAGTGATATTGGGGATTGTCCCGACCCAGGTGTAGAACCTCATGGGGGTCCTTGTTGAACTTTATGAGAACTTCACTTTGATGCCTTCTGTGGATGTAAAGAACTATTGCACCTACACTGTGACAGGTTGGGCAGCGGACACAAGAGCCCACCAAGGTCTAAGGCTTAGGAGACGCACACGCTTTAACCAGGTAAAGAGCCTAACTATAATCTCTGAGAGGTCTATGTTATAGAGGGGAACAGACCTTTTACTTCTTCCTTCTCAGAAGCTGCATGTAGAAAACAAGCTGACTGAGCTCTGAAAAACCTTTTCTGAAATTTTTACAGTCCAGTCTACTTTACAGAAAACCTTTACATGCTCCAAGTTTTAAAGCATCTTACAAATCTCTTTTTTTGAAGAATGCTGCCTCCCCTTCCCTACTCTACAGATTTTGATATATTACATATTTTTTCAAAAGTGCTCAAATTCTACTACTGCTGCATAAGGCTTTCCCACACACTTAACAGAAGATGCTGGGATAGGAGGTATGCTTGACAGCTGCTGCCTGGAATGAATTGAAATCAGGAGTTTCTGTACCAGGCTTTCAAGCAGAAGGCCACAGAGCTCACATTCAGCAGTGTGGGTGCAAGAAGAGACATGTAGCAAACACTGGGAAGTGCACATCAGACACAGAATCATAGAATCACCAGGTTGGAAAAGACCTCTTGGATCATCGAGTCCAACCATTCCTATCTGCCACTAAACCACGTCCCTGAGCACCTCATCTACCCATCTTTTAAACACCTCCAGTGACGGTGACTCAATCAACTCCCTGGGCAGCCTCTTCCAGTGCCCTTTCAGTGAAATATTTCTTTCTGATATCCAGTCTGAACCTCCCCTGGCATAGCTGGAGGCCATTGCCGCTTGTCCTGTCCCCTATCACCTGGGAGAAAAGGCCAGCACCCTCCTGTCTACAACCTCCTTTCAGGCAGTTGTAGAGAGCAAATGACAAAGACAAATCCAAATGGGAAATTACTTTTAACAAAAATCTTTGTAGGGTAAGGTTATCTTGATGCTGGCATATCTGCTTCTCCTACTGCACCAATCTTTCAAAGACCCAGCTGGAGAATGTCTCACAGAAGTTGCACGCAATATGATTGATCAGTATTAAACTTCCCTCTCAACCCTTTTCCCGAATAAGGCTATTCCTAAAAGAATGACAGCCAGCGTGGATTTACTTCTTCCTACTGAAATTCTTTCAGAGGAAGGAGGGGCAGAAAAACATTCAACAGCTTCTTCTCTTTCAGACTATATCCCTCCAGTGGAAGCCCTCATGAAGGGTTTTATTCACTTTACTGCAAGTGTTTACAGGTTAAGAGTTGCATACAAAACATGTGAGCTTAATCTTCCACCCTTAGTTCTGCAATATCAATTTTAGATGCCACCCTCCTCTCCTGCTCACAGACTAACCCCAAACCTTCACTGCTAATCTCCTCCTAGAAACAGAGATGCTTATATACACAGTGTCGGCTAGCGTGCTTCAAGTCATTCACGATAAGGCAGGTTGTGCATCACCTGTTTAAGCAAAGCACAGACTAAACCAAGATAACAGAGCTAGTAGTTCAAAGTGACAACATAACATTCACTTTTGCTTTTTGTAAGCAAGAATTTAGGCAAGGAAAATAGGAGGAAAATGGATATATACCAATGTCCTAATCAATAAAGACCTTAAATGTGCTCATAGATGCAGGTCTGCTAGCTCCAAACACACCATAATGGCCAGCATATCCTGTGGCAAAATCATTCCACAGGAGAAGTCGCATGCTATTTTGCATTTGGACTGTGGGCCAACCCCTACAAAATCCATCCATGGCTTCTCCTGAGCCACTCTGTCCCCCATGAGACGTTTACCAAAGGCTTGGTGTAATTTATGCTCTTATTCAAATGAACTGTCAGTAATCAAAGTTCTTGCTTCAGACAGCATGACCCTACAGGCATGAATGCCCATATGATTACAACTATTTCATGCCTTATTTGTCTATTTTCACATATACTTAGAGGTCTGTGCATACAGCTGCAGTAACTCTGTGTGCCTATACTAGTCCTGGCACTGAAGGCATTATAGCTTTGGCTTAAAGATCCTTCTCTGTACCAGGATAAATGGAGCTGCTCCCATGACAGAGATGGTGTTCCCACATGGCTCTCACCTAAGAAAAACTATTCCGACATCTGACATCATTTGCTGACTCACTGCTCTTCTGCATCTTTCCAGTCTAGGGTCTATACTTTCATCTAACTTAAGATATATTTTAATTCCATGTAAGCCTCCCCACTTCCAAGCTAAATAAATGCATACTAGGTCTGGTCTGTAGGCAAACTGTTAAAACCCTGCTACCCACAACAAAGCATTCAATCCACAGGATGTGGCTCTGCCTTTGTTAAATGTAATTGATACCTCACAGAAAGAAAAAAAAGGGAAGAAGCTTTTTTGTTCCCTTTTCTCTACTAGTAGTTCAGAAGGATTAAAGTGCTTATTCACAGAATAGAAAACTAGATGAAGGAGTTCTCAGGTTCCTGTTAATGTTTCTCTGTCTTGGAGGAAAAGGGTCTTCTGGAAGTCAAATTCAGCAAG
The DNA here is from genome assembly GCF_032191515.1 of Phaenicophaeus curvirostris. Lineage (NCBI taxonomy): Eukaryota > Metazoa > Chordata > Aves > Cuculiformes > Cuculidae > Phaenicophaeus > Phaenicophaeus curvirostris. The sequence continues at coordinate 21,319,601 of NC_091392.1, forward strand.
TATAGATTATGCATCTAAAGAGAGTTTCTTTTCCAGAGAACAGGCTCTTCCACTTCCATTAAGGGAGCAGTGAAAGATTTTCCTCTTGTGCAGGAAAACCGCTCTTCACAATTTCTTTTAAATAAAAGAAATATGTGTAAATTCTCTGGATTACTTATCCATTTTTAGCAGAGAGCTGTGGGCTTTAAGACAACTGTTGGGTGCCACATCTTGCACACAGACATCTTACCAGGACCAATTCTTGCATCTTGAAGAACAGACCAAAATCATGTAATTGTTTTCTTTTTTTTACATATATTTTAAGGTCTTCAAGCAAAAATGTTTATTGTTGTACATATGTTTGTATAGCATGGTCCTGGTATGTGTATAATACACAACAATACACAACATGGTCTTCATTTGTAGTCCTTACTGCTTGTTTTTTACTCTTCTCTGAATACCTTTTCTACGCTGTTACTCTCCAGACTGGTTAACCCTTCTCCATCCCTTAGCAGTTGTGGCAGAGATGACAGAAGGACTTTGTAAGCTATGCAGTATGTCAATTTGGCAAAGGAAAAAAAAAGCCACAAAACCCAAAAGCTTTCTTTGCCCTTGATAGATGGCCAGTAGTTAAAGAAATCGATACAATCCCTAGCATATCTATCATCAATTTGCTTTTACACAAAGGTAATAGGAAGGAAACAATAGAAACCAAGAACAATACCTGAGCTATTGCCTAAAGTAATGTCTTTTAAGCTTCACTTTTTTCAAGCTAACAATAACATTTATGCATTGTCTAGGTTATAAAACAATTAAAGCTTGGGGTCGAACTCTAACATCATAGAAGCTTTGTATTTACTTTCTGGAAGCAAGTACTGAGAAAGAGAAGCCTTTGCTACAGCTGAAAAAAACCCTGATCTTCTGGTTTGATGGTCACACACACACACAAAAAAGGAAAAGACTGTTTCATTCAAGCAGAAATATTTATTTTCTGGCTGCATTTTTTTGTTTAAAAAGTGAAAACTGAATTAAGAACACTGAGGGATGTCATTCTAATAGAAAAAATGTGTGTTTAATTAGAAAAAAAGCTATGAAACATCAACGATTCCTAAATCTCCTCTCATTTCACAAGATGAAAAATAATTGCCAAGTGTTCAGTCCAACTTACACTCTTTAGTTCCCCCTCCCAGTCAGTAGTTAAAATATTTTGTCCAGCTCTGATTCTGTCTTGGTGATGGCTCTGATACAGTAAACAATATTACAGAAAACTTGCATGTGTGGTTCTTTTCCTTCCTTAAAAACAATTATGAGCAGGCTTTCCAAGGAAAATGAACTAGTGCTTTAGTTTAAGGGTGTGGCTGCAGTTTAAGTGGAATTCAAATGACAGCTGGCTTTGAATTCATCCGCTTACCTGATAATAAGATAGATGTCTTCCCTCAAAATACACCGTTGTTTGGTACTCCACAGGTATTATTGGAGGGTTAGGGTTTAGAAACTGTGGGCATTCTTCTTCCTGAGGAATGAAACATTTTACATGTTATTCCAAATCAAAAGTCTTATCATAACAAGCTCTGATGACCTTTGGACAATGGAATGATTGTTCCGAAGAACTTCATGCTTAAAATACAGTGACAGATTTGATTACACCCTTTCAAATTAGACATGCTAAAAATGACTGCAGCATATGTCAAAGCTGTGGGTGATTATCTTTCCTAGTCTTGAAGTCTTGTTCCTCCCATTGAAGCAAAATAGTAAAAGGAACAAAAATATCCTTTCAGGAGTTATTCAGTCTCACTGCCCCTCCTCAATCACACACTTAAATTCCCACCCCCGCACTGTCACTAAAAAAAAAAATTATCTTACATTCCTAGAGGTAACTTTAGAATAATTTTTTAAATCTCTAATTTAACCAACTGATACAAGAGAAAAAGCATTATTTTTGAAGTGTTCTAATAAAAACCTAATAATGTTATTTTAAAACATTACCATATTTTGTTTAATCACGTCCGGTACTGAAGAGGACTCTTCACAGATATGTCTCTTCCAGTTCCACTGGCAATTCCATCTATTGCTTGCACAGGAATAGCATCTACAAATATAACATGATACTCATGACAAACTGTCAGACTTTTTCCACCACTGACAAAAAAAGTAAATGAAATTCCATCTTTATTCATGGAGGGTGGATCTATCTGTTATAGTGCCCTTACTATATTAAGCTGAAAACTTCATAGTAAGAACAGTTCAAGAACCCCAAAAGGCTATTTTCTTCCTTAAATATTTAAGCAAATATTAGAAAAACACCGCATCTTGCACAGACATTGAGACTGAGTCTGAGAGGATGGGAAATTATCTTGACCTTTATGAGCAAGGATGATCAACCTTCATATGTAAGAATGAACAAAGCCAGGTACGGGTGGCAATGCTGGCCAGCAACATCTCAAGCAGGGCAAATGATGGGTGCACAGCCAGCTTTGACTGTCCTATTTGAGCGCACCAGAACTCAAAACATCAATCTATCATTTGAGGGAACAAGTAGGTAAGGAGATGTCCACAGGGCTCATCTGCAGATACATCACTTGGTACAGAAATGGCAACCCAATGAACTGGCCTTTGTGCCATGAATATATGGCATATGTGCCATGAATATACCTATTCCATGTACTTTATGTTACTGGCTAACCTGGTGGCCTTCAACCATTTTAAAACTCCATTAAAAAGTAAGAGAAAGGATTTGTACACCAGCAAATTTTGAGAGTGCTAGAGGCACTCAATTATGAAATGACTGAGTAGCTCAGCTGCCAATTACCTGAAATACCATGCTACAAGATCTAAACACCTGAGTTAAGAAGCTGAAATACTTACGGCTGATTTTCAAGAAGATTCATTGCTTCTTCACAGTCATAAAAAGGGTAAGTGTGCGATGCAAAAAATATCTCATTTCCAATAGTTAGCCGAAGTGGAACTGAAACATGATCTATCACAAAAGAAGATAAATTATCTAAGTGGTTGTTGAATTCTTTAGCTCTTGAACTGAATGACAGAATAATAGTACTTTTATTATTTCACGGGACATAAGCAAATATTTAACTATAATGTTCACACTCTGGATCTCATGATCTACTATACTAAACTCCAGATCTATAAACTCTGTTTTGTCTTTTTAAGCTTTACAAAATTTTCAGCACATGGCTGTCAGGAGAAAAGCAGAGATAGGATAAAGGGAAGAAGTAAAATTACTGAATAGCTTTGTTTTATGGAAGTGTTTCTCAGCGGTGCTATAATGATGCTAGAATTTTAAGAAGTCTAGAAGAACAAGAAAAACTGAATGAGATAATTGAACACAGATGAAAACTGGCACAAGAACAATCACTTTAAATAAAACATTTTCTTAAATATGAGTATGTCTGCATGTAAAATTACTTCTTTCATTTGCGGATTACAACTGTCATCGTCATGCAAATTAAACCAAGTGATCTTTGTAGCTAATGCCCAACAGTGTCTGCAACGCTAAGTTACCAAAGACACTTGTGATCTTCAGTTTGCTGTACATTTTTCCACAAATGTACTTCTTGTCTGGATTATTACTGAACTAAGAGTTGAAAATTTATCTTCAGAAACTGCTGCTTTCCTCAGCAAAGCTGTTTGAAATACCTTTTACAGAAATTGTAAAGTCTTTGTGACAAGCTATTTCACAAGCTATTGAGCAATTTCAAACTGTTTTCCTTGAACAGATTTTTGGAAGACCATCAGCAGCTTGTCTGGACATCACCTTTGCCTGCACTGGATGTCATTATATATTTCAAACTGCTAGGAATGCCAGGGGATTTCCCAACAACAGGACCCTGAAAAAGTGTCTTTCCTCTCTATAAAATGTCCTATTCCCTTTGGAATCAACCATAACTAAATTAACTTAGACTTTTCCAAACTCAGTAGTGTTTCATAACAGTAAGTGGATGGCTCAGGACTTCTGTCATGTGCTGCCAGGAACCACTGCCTGTGTTCATAACCATCTGCCATCTGTTAAAGTGTATGCCAAGCTTCTGAGCATCTTTATATATTTATATTACTTCTGAACATTCTTTCAGATGCCCTGTACAACCAACTCAGAAAGGCATATTATTTCTATGTGCATTGGATACTCTTTTATTCCATAGTATTATTCCATATGTTTATGTATCAAGATGTATTAACTTAAAGCATGAATAAATCACTATCTAGGAAAAGGCACAAGAATTATGGTTGGCAACAGACCTTAAGCATATAATCAATGGTTCAGAACAATGGTGCAGCCTTTAATTATATGATCACATATTTTTCCACTGGACTTACTACTGCAGAAGCTAGAGGGCACATAGAAGAAGAAGCAGAAGGCATTATGAGAGAAAGGAGAGCCTTGTGACGTGCACCAGAAAACAAGCTACTGAACTACAGCTGACTAAAGCAAAATGAAAATATCAGAGACTAAAAACTTCACATCTGAAGTGCACATGCAGCTCTTCTGTCCGCACAACTCAGAGTCATTATGGTAAGATTAGCATAGCTGAATTTTGTTCAATTTGGGGACAGAATAGTACCACTCTGGCTCTGCCTAAGCCTCTATCAAGCTCCTGTTTAAGGTTCCTGGTAGAAACACTGGGAACACTACTGGTTGTAAATAACAGCAATGGAAAAAAATTCAAGCAAAACTTTTTTTTTGTTATGTTTGAAAGGACCAAGTTCATCAATAGACTATTTGAGAAAAGGGACTGGAAGAGCTAAAAAAACATATATGCAGTTCATATAAGAGCAACGTAGGCAGCAGGCCATGTTCTTTCCTCTTATTGTACACGAGGACAGCAATATTTCTTTACCTTGGCCTTTGGGTGTTGGAGGAATTCTGTCGGGCGGATCACAGATAATAACCCCTTCTTTTAATTCAGCTTCACGGGTCGTTTCACCAAATGTACATAAAACGTTGTCACTCTTGGTCAAAGTTGGCAATGGACTTACAGTGAGTTCCACCTGGAAACAAAATTTAAGAAGGGTAAAATATTTTAAAGAAACAAACCAAGATGCAGTAAGATTTGTGGCCAGAGAATTTCAAATGCTCTTTTTTTTGGCCAGCAGTGATGTTTTGGCTAGTATCACAGATGGTTCTACTTTTCAATTTTTATTTCTTCCTATCTACTAATCATTTCTTCTCATACCTCTACCAATTTTTCTGGCTGGGTCTATATTGAATTAGACTGGTAGAAAACCCTCCTGTCATGTCAACGTATAAGATCAGAAGAAAAATGTCTGTACAGACACACCCAAAGCCTTTTATTCTTGTCCTCAGCATCCAGTTTAGCAACAATAAACACTTAAATCCTGACAAGCTTAATGAAAATTGCATTAACCTTAGGTGTTACTACTGAATAATGAAACCAAGGCTGGATAGGCTGGAAAAGCCGGAGTTTGAAAGGGCTGAACAGAAAAGTGGTTTCCTCAAGACTCAATGCACATGCAGGAAACTCACTGAGATCTATCATGACTGCTGAAAAAGGATTTCTCGGTGATGGGAAGATCTTAATGTCTTTGAGGAAATTATCAATACAGACCACATGTGAGAAACCAAAAGCAAATTGAAATGGGAAAACGTAGCAAAGAAAGAGGAAGAAGTTAAAATTAAATTTTGGATGCTGTCTTGGATGTAATACTTTACATGTTTAACTTTTTCCATTAGCCAGTAGAAATGTCAGTCAATCCCTTCTCATTGAAACTGGTCTCCTATGTTATGAGCTGCAATGTTTTTTTGTGAGTAAAGGAATCATGAGAAGACAGTGGTATCAGTGATGTCACAGGCAGCACGTAAACACCCATTTGAAGTTGGGTTTGGTTTTGGTTTTCAGGTATTTTGACCTCAGACACTGATCTGAGACACCAGAGACTTGTCAACACAAGCTGACAAGATCTGAACTGAGAGAAGGCATGGATTTTAAGTGGACCGGTTAACATTCTACTAATATTTTTATTCAACATAGCAATGGCCTCAAGACAATACTGTTTACATCATTTAAGAATGGAAGTAAAGTGACTTGAATGAAAGTCCCTTTGTTTCTTATTATGAGGGATTAAAAAACATTTTACTGATTTTACTTACCGAGCATCCCCAGAAAGTCCTCAGCCTGCACTAGCATGCTCCACTTTTGAGTTAGAGCAAGCTATGACACCCTGGTCACACTCTGAACACTCAGTTTTCTTGTGACAGAGCCATTTTGCATGCTGAATTTACCTTCGCCATGTACCCAGACAGACCTTGCAGCGTAGGCAAATCCACTGCTGATTTTAAAGCAACAGCTTATGGCTCTGCTACTTACTTAAGTTTATGCTCAAGTAAGCTGAAAGGGCAGCATGAAATCTCTTCTATCAATTACTTTTTATGGGTTATACAACATTGTGCAACATTGCTGTAATATTCAGATAAGTGCTTTATCATCCATACTAATGCATCATTTTGTTTTACAGAGAAGGTCAAAAAGAGCATTTCTCAGAAGAAAACATGAACTTCAACCTGCAAAAACAGTAGGCAAGAAAGAGCACTGTGAGAAATACTAAAGACTGATGTATCCAAAACACTACCCTATTCCTAGTCTCCACTGTGCATAAAGAAATGCAGACACTAATCTTCCTGGCAGTCACATCAATGTGCTTTAAGAACATGTAGAGAAAGCATTTTCTTGTCATACCTTAGCAGGGGCTCTGCGACTCATATTTAGAGGGTCTGTGCTAATGATCGTCATGCACATGCCACTTGGACTCCACAGCCAATCATTCTCGTTATCGGACATTCCACAATCTGCCTTCTTTGTGCACCTGACAAAACAGGAAGAAAACCCAAAGTAAAGCAATATTATAGCTGGACTCTGCTTTCTCTGAACTACGTAAGAGTTTCAGAATTCCAGCCTGAAATTACAACACAAGATGACTGGGAATTTACTTTAATATTGACTATTTGGGTTGCTATTAGATAATTTTTAATAGAATAAGTGGTGGAATAAAGCATTGATGGTTTGAGATGTCAAAGGCGAGTGGGGAAACATACTTATGCTATTCTGGACACCACCTTGGATTAAACAACCCAAATCCTCTTTTTTTTCTGCAGGTCAAGTGGCAGACACCTACATATTGCCAGTGGTAAGACGCCCCACCCAGGAGAGTAAAATACAGTTGAGAAGTATTGTTGGGGCACAGAGACTTGTGGAGAGCTCCTGTGACAATGTAACACTAGAAATGTTACTTTCATAATGAATATTTTCATTAACTCCTGTCACTATTTAAGACCTCTTTCTGCCAGGACATCATTACCATTACTGGAAGAGAACAGTGGTTGTGCAGCCTCACCAAAAATACTGGGACATTTTCCCAGCTCAAGTACAGGAAAGTGCAAAGTTTAGGAGAAAATGCTGTAGGATCTCTGTCTGCAGTAGCAGAAAACTATTAACTCATCAGGGGCTTTAACACAGTGCAGCACAGCTCTGTCATCCTTGCTGCTAAATATATCATTTACACATGGAGTCTACATTAATGTAACATATCCCTAAACACACTATGAAGTGCTGTGTGTGATCATGACATGGAACTTGCTGCAGATGAAAAAAATGTTAGAAATTTACACTTTTTCCTCCACAATGGAAATATGTACTAGCGAATGCAAAAAATCATGTTTGCCTGTTCTCAGAAACCATTAGTATTTTGAGATATTGAGGTCAGTGGTCATGTCAGAAATCTGAAGGGAAATCAAGGGAAAATTGCCTTTCATATGGTATATGACAAGGCATTCAACTCCCAGAAGCCCAGGAGGAGTTCAAGGTGTATATTCCAAATCCCTAGGTTTCATCCACAGCAACTGATGCCTGAAGAGTTACAGTATATTACATAAACCTGCTTGCACCGCGTAAGTTTCTCTGCAGCGCTCCATATTATGCTACACATCAGGCTGACAGGTAACTTAATGTGATAGTTCACATTTTCAGACAGGAAGCTAGAAGCCCGAAATTCATCTGCATACTATAATTAAATAGCCCCTTTGTTCCAACAGCAAACACTTAGAATCATGAATTCCCAACTGCTCATGCCAAGGGGTTAATTAACTTAGTAGTCAAAAAGAGAACTGCAGGACTACTCTTCCCTCTCACCACTCCAATCAATGCAGAGTGCAAGATGAGACATTCTGAGCTGTTCAGTGCTGTCCTAGTTTACTTGTGTTTGAATATTAATTCTGTTAACCTCCGCAGACAGTAAGCCAAATGCCACTTCCTGCTCTCCTGCAGTTAGGTGAGGCTTCAGCATTGCTACAAGTCTTGAAAACTGATGTTATATAAAAACAGCTTTTGAGCTATATACTCTATTTCAGGCACGAACAGTTTTTTTTTCTTTTATGTTCTTTTTTAGATGTTCTTATTCTGGTAAAAAAATATGCTATGTTTTCTGAATTTCAGATAGGGAGCACTTTTAATTTCTGGGAGAACATTTGACTGTACAGTTCAGAAAGCAATAAAACATGCAGTTAGGAGATGTACACAGATTTTCAGTACTAGCAGATAAGTATATATTTTGCCAAATTAATCAAATCTGCAGAAGCCAGTGGGGACTTATTTGTGTGCACAGAAGATTGATATCAATGTCTGTGTGATAAAATTACACCACTATCAGGAGCGTAAGGCTGAGTACAAAGAGCTGGGATTGTTACGCTGAGCAGTAACCTACAGCATATGTCAAAATTTGAGCTATTCCACTGCCTGCACCTGAGAAAACAGCAGTAGCACTCACCTGCCTTCTCTCACACACCAGCCGCAGTATGGATCCCTCGCCTGAGCACACTTCTCACAGTCCAAATATTTGTGGCAGTCTTGTACAGGTAGCCGATACACCTGGAGAACCAAAAGTAAGGCAAACTGTAATGGATCTGAAGAAGGCACAAGGAGACAGAAATGTCTGTGGACAGGGCTGTAGACTGCCACTGCCTGCAGCAGCCAAATACTTGACCCTGTATTACTATGATGGTGATAGCTTGATTTCAAGAAAATATATACAAAAAGAAAGTCTCGTTATCTCCCCGTTTAATGAAATCCAAATTCATATATTCTTCCTGCTTTTTTCACTCTGCTATTCTCTAAACTCTCTCCAAAGTAATACAGGACATTGCTATAATCAAGAATCATGAGCAAGTTTTAATGCAATGAGCACTAAAAAAAATGAGCTTCAGTTTCCCTCTTCAGTTTCAGTTCTTCAGTTTCCTTCTGGAAATCCGCATTACAGCAGCCACTGCAGGACAGAAACCACATCAACAATTCTGAATTCAAGAAACCGCTGCTGCAGGACAGGTACTTTCAAAAGGCTACCTTGGTACCGGCTAGATGAGTTTTAAACAGAATATTCTCTCTTCCCTATCACTAGCATGGAGATGAAATCATTTAGAAATGCAACCGTCAGTGGCACTTTTAGCCAGAAGGCATTTCAGAAAGTCTGCAAGCGTGAGAGAGCCAGGGCGCTTTGGATTACTGCACTTCTCCGGGCATAACCCTCCAACACGCAACATATTAATGAAAGAAAACGGAAATAATTATGACAGGAAGCAGCAGGGAAATGTGCATCATCAGTCCTCATGTCTTCGTCCCCCAGTAAATATATGGCTTCTTCTTTTGATAACCACTAGTGCTGAGAATAAGCAATTTTGCCTTTCTTTTGTACACAGAGAAAGGAGCCAGCACACAACCATCCCTTTTAGTTATGCTGCTGAAATTATGCAAGAGGAGAACGGGACATGCTTCTCTTGTCAATGACTGTTTAACTTCTAAAGTGTGCAAAATATCTAGCAAGAGTAACTCTGAGATGCAAGATCTCTTTTCTTCTACCTTATCCTCTGATGTAAAACAGCTGGCAATTACAAAGCTATTTTGAAAGTCTGAATTTGGTCTCTTCTTTCACATTTGGAGAGTTCAGACTGATTCAGTTAAGGAAAATATCAATATTGGGTAGTTTTCTTGCATTTATTAACAGAGGTTTACCTTTTCAGCAATCTGTTCTTCCACAGGTTCTTACCTAACTGGAGCTGAGTTACTGGCACTCTGTTTCACAAAATGGTACCCATGAGTAATTTAATATCCAGTGAATGGCTTTTTTATGACAAAGTATTTATCTCATAATTCTAGCAGCCAGAAACAAGCTCTAGAGTCTGCTGTCTCTGAGAGTTTTATGTAAATTTAATGGATTTAAAAAAATATAAATAGCAGTTCCATTTACAGCCAGCTTTAAAATACAGAAAAACTAATTTTAGAGATTTTCCAATTGGCACTCTTAATCAAAGAGAGTGGTAAAATCTAAAACAAACAAGCAAGTGATCATGGTAGATGACTGCCACGGGCTTCTGCATTCCTTTCAATAGGAAATGTACCAGAAGAAATTTGGGATACTACTAGTGATGGTGACTTTCAATGAACTACTGTGAGCAAGGCAGGGCTGGTACGCCCAACTCCCCAAGAAGCTGCAAGGGGTTTCTCCTGCTCTCTGCCAGAGCTCTGGGAGCAGAGCGGGGAGGAGAGGGATGAGTTTTGAAAGCATTTGCTCCAAGCTGCCCACTGTTATTGACACAGCAGCAGAAGATGTGAGTAGAAGTGAAACAGGAAACCAAGAGCTTATTTCTCACTATGCCTCTTAAACTCTGTATTGTTCTCCCCGGTGTTTCTCTCAGTCTGATTTCTTTTTAAATATTGCTTCAAGTTATCACCCATCACAATAACACTTTGCTCAAGTGCTTACAGAGACCAAGCAATTCATCTCCAAATGCTGAGGGGCAGGCTGCATCTGCGAGGTAGCTTAGCATTAAGGATGCTTATCAGCACAGCTAGCCTGCCCTTTATTGTTTACCTTATTTTAAATAACTGTAAACAATTTTAACTCCCAGGGCAGGGTTCTAGTATCTCTCTTCCCACAACTCCCAGCCATGCTTAACCCAGAAATGCATGTTTCAGCATTTATTCTTCTCCTCTCACTTATGTCGCTTCATTTCTCCCAGCTCCAAAGGCCTCTATTCTCCTGCTGTCTATCTGCTTCTAAAAGTGGGTGGGACTGCTCATTGTAATTAACTCCTGCAGATGACAGTAATGTAATGCCATTAACAGAGCTCCCAATTTTAGTTATTCACATTAAAGCTGAACAGGTTGTATAAAAGAAAACTATTATCTGCATTATTCAGAAACTATAGTGTCTATGAGAGCTACTTGGAAGAGATTAAACTGAAATCTTTCTTTGGCTGAAATTTGCTGCTTTCTAAATTTAAACATTTTGTAAAGATGGAATTTTATTTTTGCAAATTTTCTCTGAAAAAAATTGTCTGTAGCCTTCCTAAATTCTACCAGTTCAAGTAGATTGTCACCAGAAAACTTGTCTTCTTTCAAGTTTCATGCCATCCCTTGCACTGCTCAGCAGCCCATGCCATAGCCTGGTGAGGACAGTCAGGAGTTTTTAAGCAATGTGCCAGGTTGTCAAATGGGGTGACAGGCTGCCCAGGCTTTTGTGGACAATATTTAAGTTTGGAGTTCTGTTCCGAATCTGAACAGAAGCCAAATGAGAAGCATCAAATACTACACACACACAAAAAAAAAAAAAAAAAAAAAAAGAGGCAGCAAGCAGCAACCTCTCTCACGCACTGTCATATTACTAAATGCTTTATCAGTCACTTATCTGGCACTTTTTCCAATGTGGCTTCTAGCCTGAAAACCTTCAGCTAGAATATAACATTCCTTCAGCAGGAATTTATATAAATGATTTTATGAAACAGAAGGAGAACATTCTTCCTGCACAGTTTTCCCCAGATAATGTCCTTTCATAGCCCCCCTCATCTTCCCCAAGTTACTGCTGCCAGAGCATTTCCCATGTCCCATTCTGTGTCACTGTCAGTGCTGCAGATGGTCACAGCCTGTCACTCAGCCCATACTGGAGAGCTGAATCACGCATTTGAGGCTGGCAGCTCCAGCCACCACAAAGGTAAGTGTCAGAAGAGGGCTACAGCTGGAGATGACAGAGAAATCCGGCATTCCTCCTGTCTCCTACTTGCTTTTGTTTCCTTTTCTTTAGAAACCCCCTCAGTGTCTCACCTGCCAGCACAGAGAAGAGGAACCTAGAAGAGACTACCTGTGCCTTTCATAGCAAAGTCCAACCTTGCCTGGTGCACTCACTTGGTTCTAGCAGAAGCTCAAACAAAATCATTTCCCAAAGTTACAATTCTCTCCATTGCTTAAGATTTTGACAGCAAGACCCAAAAAAACTCCTGGCAGCTTTACAGATATGTATATTCTACTATGTCAGCTGTCAGCATCCTAAATCCTGAAGTACTCCTGAAAACAACTGATGGCAGCTAGAGCATCCACCAGCACCCCACAGTCACCACACCGAGCACTAGGGCTGCCTGACCCTGCAGTGTGAGGATGCTAAACATCATTCTTCTCACAGACCCCATAAGAGAGCTTTAGAGGTGAACTCCCTTATCATTCCCTATCGCTAAGCATCAAGGACGTAACAGTTCTCCAAGCCACAACAACCAAGTCCATCAGCTGGGACTTAAAAAAGGTCTTCATACACATAGAGCAGTGGGAGCCAGCAAACAAGACAACTTCCAGAACAACTGAGTAACTTAGAAATCTCAGGTGAAGTTGCAGAGAAAGTGAAAGCAGGCCTGGTCCTTAATGCAAGCGGGAATACCTTGTTTGTGGTCATCACGTACAGATTTTCTCGGATTGGGTCAAGGACCAGATCATTCTTTATGGGTTTGTTTAGTTCAACAGTAAGAGAGCTGTACTCAGTTGCAGTGGATGACAGGAACACCTATTTTGAAGGAGAAAAAAAGGAGGTTAATGTTGCTTTCCCTCCGCTCAAATACCAGTACATTATAGCTGGCTACGACTGTAGAATACAATAAAAAGTGTTTTTAATTAGCAGCAAGCAGAGGACTAAGGGGAGTCTCCACCCTTCACTGGATGCGTGGGGAAACAGTGACAAAGGATGAGGAATAGGCTGAGGTACTTAATGCCTTCTTTGCCTTAGCCTTTACTAAGTACAATTGTTCTCTGGGTACCCAGCACTTTGAGCTGGAAAACAGGGAACAGAATGAAGCCCCCATAGTCCAAGAAGAAATGGGTCAGTGATCTGCTACATCACTTAGACATACACAAATCTATGGGGCCAGATAGGATCCACCCAAGAGTACAGAGGGAGCTGGCGGAACTGTTCACCAAGACACTTTCAATCACTTATCAACAGACTTGGCTCACCAAGGAGGTCCCAGTTGACTGAAGGTCAGCAAATGTGATGCCCATGATAAAGAACTAGAAGGAAGATCTGGGGAATTACAGGCCTGTCAGTCTGACCTCAGTACTGGGCAAGGTTATAGAGCAGAATATCTTGAGTGCTACCATGCAGCATGTACAGGACAACCAGGGGATCAGGCCCAGTCAACATGGGTTTAGGAAAGGCAGGTCCTTCTTGACTAACCTGATCTCCTTCTATGACAAAGTGACTGACTTAGTGGATGAGGGAGAGGCTGTGGATGTTGTCTACTAAGATTTTAGTAAAGTCTTTGACACAGTTTCCCACAGCACTCTGCTGGAGAAATTGGCTGCTCATGGCTTGGATTGGGCATATTCTTCATTGGGTAAAAAACTGGCTAGATGGCCAGGCCCAAACAGTTGTGGTGCATGGAGTTAAACTAGTCACAAGTGGTGTTTCCCAGGACTCAGTGTTGATTACATCCAGCTATGATTACTGAACACGAGCCAGCAGTGTGCCCAGGTGGCCAAGAAGGCCAATAGCATCTGGGCCCGTATCAGAAACAGCGTGGCCAGCAGGACCAGGGAAGTGATTCTTTCCCTGTCTTCAGCACTAGTGAGGCCACACCTCAAATACTGCGTCTAGTTTTGGGCCCCTCCCTACAAGAAAGACATCGAGGTCCTGGAGTGTGTCCAAAGGAGAGCAGTAAAGCTAGTGAAGGGGCTGGAGAACAAGTCTTACAAGGAGCAGCTAAGGGAGCTGGGGTTGTTTAGCCTGGAGAAGAGGAGGCTGAGGGGAGACCTTATCACTCTCTCCAGCTACCTGAAAGGAAGTTGTAGCGTGGTGGTTTGGCCTCGTTTCCCAAGTAACAATTGATAGGACAAGAGGAAAAGGCCTCAAGTTGCAGCAGAGGAGTTTAGCTAGCATATTAGGAAATATTACTTAACCAAAAGGGTTGTCAAGCATTGCAACTGACTGCTGAGGGAAGTGGTGGAGTCATCATCCCTGGAGGTATCTAAAAATGTGTAGACGTGGTGCTTAGGGTCATGGCTTAGTGGTGAACTTGGCAGTGTTAGGCTTATGGTTGGGCTTAATGATTTTAAAAATCTTTTCCAACCTATAATGATTCTAAGACTATTGAAAATCCTGTGTTCATTCGAGTTCACAAATTCATATTAGGGAAAACATTTTGATTTGAAGTATATGGCATCAAAAGCACCATGCAAAACATAAAAGTCATGAAAAGAAATTGCTCACTGCTCACAATAGCTAATACTTGTATATTTTTTTGTAAATACTGATTTGTTTTAGCACTATAAAATTAAAATTCTCTACTCAGAGCCTTTGCACTTGAAGGTGTTCAAATTTGTTGTCTTCCCTTACGGTAACCAGTAGTTTCAGCTCCAGTCTTCAATTCATGTAGTGGCACATGACTATCTATCCCCTTCAAGCAAAAGATGGTGTTTGGTGTTAGAATCTTGACATTCTAACACCACAAGCACATGAACCCTTGAGCCCCACACCACACAGTCAGACTTTAGCAGAGCTCCAGCTTGGGCTTTGTATTGCCATCTCTATTCACTGAATGGTCAGAATGATTACAAAATGAAAAGCTGCTCCTAAACTAGTAAGGGCTCGAATAGAGATAAGGCTAGAGCAGCTGTTAGATTACCTAAGGCTGTTTATATAGGGCTCTCAGTACGTATCTAATCCATTGGGAAAAGTGTCTTTCAGGCGATGCTAATTCAATCTGTGCATTGGATAGCTGAGGTACACCAGAAATAATGTGTTTTTTCTTTGAAATTAAAAATACCAAGCTCCAAGAGAATTTGCTCCTGGTATGTGATCTTATAAATCACATTTACTTTTAGAGCAGAAGTACGCTATCACAACAGTTCGTGACCTTTTAAATACCTTCTAGTCTTTTAAGTCCAGCTTGTTACCTTAAGAATTTTACCATCCGACGTTCCCAGAAAGGCCACGGTGTGCCCGTTCTCCACAGCCACAGTGACAGCCGTGAGATTCATCCCTTCTTTTTGCAGTACCGGCTTCTCTATAACACCATTCTTACTTCCCAAAAGGTATGGCAAGTGTTCTGAGCCACAGGGGAAATTTTTGCTTGCATTCTAATAAGGAATAGCAATACAGAGCAATGTTAAACATTCAGATCACTAATTCCTAGCTAAAAATGAAGTGCAACCCTATTACCAGACAGTATAATACCCCTCAGACATAGAAGAGTAAAAAAAGAGAGAAATGGATTGCCTGGCCATTTTTCTCCAGCCAACAGGCAGCAATCAGAAAACAGCCTGCTAACTGCAAACTGCTTCAATGCTTTCACTTTCAGGAGACACAGGGAGAGAAATATTTTTTATTCTATCTCATTGTAGCAGCGCAGTTAAAAAAGTAACCAGTTCTTTTAATTAAAATTAATGTATCGTATAGATTGGGTTGATCAATTTTATGTTGAAGACTTTTTTAAAATGCTGTTTTGTTTCATAATTTGATGCTATCCATAGACAAGACACTAACTGGCAACTATCTCGTGAACTTCAACACGTTCCCTTTTCACTGCGCTTTAATCCTGACCTGCAGAGAGTGCCACCAGAAGGAAGTTCATTCACACCTTGCCTTTCCTGCTATATTTGGTAACAAGACTGTCTTTCTGATCTGAAATCCACACCTCCTTTTTTGCTGAAGGCTAGGACTGATCTACTTGTCACATTCAGGATTTCTGTTTGATGTTCACCTCAGATGTAGGGTACTGCAGTAAGTAACACTGTGTTTGGAAGCAAGAAATGTTCTTTTGGCTTCTTATCAGTGCTAGAAACTTATGGTGCAGGAGAAGGCTGTGGTTCATGAGATGAAGGATTCTGGGTCAACACCACCATAAGGCATTCCCATGCCACATCTCTTTGGCTGTTCACTCCTGCCTTTGGCCTCTGGCACACCACTTCCCAAGCTGTGCTCAAACAGCTGCTTATGCAAGCACGTAACTTGCTCAGGGTGGGGAATTAGGACACCCTCATAAAAGCTGGGTGAGTTTTTAAGATAATTCAATTCCACACCCAGTTTAGGGTTAGCTGCAGTAATGAATGGCATGCAAAAGTAGGTTTAGTTGTGTGGGCAAAACCATCGTAAAGTAAACAGCTTCTGAAAACTGCCTACTAGACATGCAGTCAGAAATTGAAGAACGGTATCTGGAGGGGTGTATCAGTGTCCTCCAAAAATCAAAAGTAATGACAATCCATTAAAAGAAAAGGAAGATAGACATCACGCTGTGCAAGTATTTTGAGACAGAGCAAAACATGAACACTACCCGAATATGAGAGACACGGGTATTTCCAGTGTCTGAAAATTCAAATCCAAGTAAGAAACAACACTGAACTCTAGATACCATCTGTAAGATTCTTAATACATTTAAAAACATTATAAATACGTTGGCTGAGACCAGAATTGTCTATAGTGACCATCTGGAAGCTGATCATGGGTGTTACAAATCACATAAATCACCACATTTGACTCAGTAATTTCCATACCAGGAGGAACCCTTTAAAATAAATGCTTTTATGAAACCAATATTCACCTTTCAGAAGACAGCAGATCTTTTTAAAAAGACTCAAAAATTATGACTATCTTGCCATTTATTGCTTGACTTGTTCTGCAACACTCCCAACCACCTTCCATATCTATAGTCCAGCAACTGAGTTTTCAGTCATCTGGTCTTACTATAGTTTAGCTCAAAGCTACCCAAAACCATGCAGTTGTACGTTTTTCCAGTAATTCTAACATAGATTCTAAAACCGATACAGATATTACCAGTCCATGTGCTGCACACGGGTTTTCTGCTGCAAAAAGTTTGTAAAATGAGCTGGTATTCTTTTTAGTGTAGCAATCATTCCGGTTCTTCTCCATCTTTTCATTGATGTGCCGCAAGGAAAACACACACATGGCAGATTTTAGAGATCCGTTATCTTTGTTTACTTTGCTGAAGAGCGCAAGAAGAATTTTGTCATCTGAGAGAGGATCCATAGTGTGTCTCTGCTGAGCCATGCTCTCAGCCAGCTCTTCTCCTGGGGTAGTGACATAAGCAGAATGACAGTGGTCATAGGCACCATCATCATCTTTGCAACCCAAGTCCATTTCAAAGTAGGAATAATAATGGGCATCATCTTTGCACAGACGTGCAATCAGTGTGCGGTTATTGACAGGCTGTTTCTCTTGCTGATTAAAAATAAAATAAACGTAATTTTTATCCTCAAAGACTGCCACAAATTGTTGTGTGCTTGACGAGTGGTAAGCTGATTTAACAGCTGCTGAGTCTGTATACATTTCAAAAATGTCTTTCCCATCCCTTTCGTAGAGCTGCCGAGTGCTGATTATTATCCCATTATCATTTGGTCCATTCCCTTTCCCAACAAACAGCACTCTGTCATTATTCAAAGAAGTGATCAATCCCACAGTTGATACATTCTCATCGTTGCTTGCTACAAAGGACTTTTCTCCGCTACTGTCCACATAGTACTTCCTTATGCTAATGTCTTCTAGATCTCTGATGGCACAGATTCCCTTAAAAAGGCTTCCACACACCACAACTGTTTTATCCGCCTTGTTCAGCAACAATAATTTGTTGTAATTATCAGTCAGTACTGCCTCTTTGCATTGATTTTCATCAATGGGAGGTGTGCACTTCTTGTTGTCCTTACTTGGACCTGTTTCTACAGACCTTATTACTTCCAGGTTTTCTGTAAGCTGATACAGAGCATTTACTACTCCCAAATAAATTATCCCAGTGTCATTGTCCACTGTTAGATGATTTAGCTCTGTAGCACTCTGAAAACTCAGGTTCTCGTTTCTGGATAAGGTGATGCCAAAACAGCTGAAAATGCTCAGTATCCAGATCCATAAAGCCATTTCTATGTAATACCTAAAAAGGAAAAGAATAGAATATCAAACAAACTGCTAAATAAAATTTCCTCAAAATTCAGCAATGTGAGAGGTTTTCCCTTTCACGACTTCAGACATATCTTTATGCGTGTGTACACATCATGAAGATTATGGAAAGACTCAAACCCTGTTAATTGACTAGCTATTTAATATTTTGGGAAAGGATTAAACAAGGTCATATACATAATTGATTATCGTATAACCCATCAGATAATCAATCTTGTGCTAAAGCACAATGAGAACAGCAGACAATTTAAAACACACAGGGCACTACAAAGTGGTAGTGCTTCTCCAGACAGATTCATGTTGTGTGAACTACTGATTGTTACAACTGCAAAAATAAGCCGGAGAATCCCAGCATTTCAGGTGGCTTCTCCATGTCAGAGGGAGAGAATTTATATAAAAGTGTTTGAGACATTTGTTGTTGCAGGACTTTCTCCAGAAAGAATAAAAAAAGACCCTTCCATTTACTACAAGTAAGTCTGGATCTGGCTGCTGATACTCTTTGAGAAGGCATTACCCTAATTCTTCATCAATGTAAAGCTGGAGGATGGTACAGCCCTTAATATGCATCATTGCCTTTGACTGTTGGTATGCACTACAGTACGACACTTCAATTCACTTGAGTGATTCAACTTAATAGTTTCAAATCTGTATTAAGAACATCACTTAGAGTTTTATGGAATTAAGATTCTGTTACTGGGTTGTTTTATTCCAGAATTTTTACTTCCCAAGTAGATCACCTGGCTGTTTGGAATTAGACAAAGACCTTCTTAAACTTGTAAGAAGGGGTCTAATTTTAACCTGAACAGTTAAATGAAAAGGTAAGTCCCAAATGGCTTCCTAAGCACAGGACATTCCGCTATAGTTTAGCTTAAAGCCACTCATAACATGTATGTCAATGTTTTCTGCAAGTGTTTAGTTTTCTAAGTAGAAAACAGAAGGTGACACACTTGAACACATCGATGCTAGGGGGAAAAGAGAAATACTGTTAGAAGGAAATATTGAAAAAAAAAAATATGATCCACAGTGTTTTCATTTTCAAAGTTGGCTGTGTGACTCCAGTCTGACGAGGAAAGGACTTGTAAACTTACAGGGAATCTCGAGTTAAACCTGAAAATATCTGAAACTGTGAAAAGAAAGGAAAACATAAAAAAAGAGAAACCAGAAACATTTAACAAAGTAATCTAAAGGGCAAAAGCCTTGTAGGAAGAGGAAATAAAAATAATACAAGAACCATGCTCCTGTGTCAGCTATAACTTCTGTTTTGGCAGTAGCCACTGGTGGAACGTGAAAGAGAATTGTCTGAACCATCATTTACACTGGGCAACTAAGATTAAACATCAACAACTGGGCTGCAAAAGTTTGCGCAGGGAGGGATGGACTCTTGTTGTGAGCACAAGCCATCTGCCAGCTCCCCAAATCATCCCAGCATCATCAGCAATGCAGAAAGACAACTCCTGCCCTTCAGCATTGACTTCATTTTGCTTGTCTACAGAAGAAACGTGCACATAATGGTGAGAAAAGTTTTTCTAAAAACAGAGTGATTCTAACTTCTAAAACCCCCAAAACCTACTAAGTGTAACTCAGGATAACAATGAAGACAAAATAAAAGGCTAAATTTAATCTTGTTTTGTTGAAGCTCTCATGTACAAAACTGAGTAGCTAACTGTAAAATGGAGTTGAAGAAGAAAGTGCATTACCGACAGCACAAGCCTGACTTCTAATGATAGGCTGACCTCATGACAGTGACCAAGAAAAGGCTAAGAATTATAACCCGTTCTTCAGACACATGGACTTCAGCACACGCCTTGCAATGTAATGAGGTGTTGGACCTCTATACAACAACCTTAGACCTACTCTAAGGAACCCAGAATTCTGATATTATTTGTCAGAAATGCCTCTTTTCTTCCTGCTCCTAAGGACCTCAATTTTGAAACAAGCATTCATCCCAGCTTACATCTCCTTGGCTAAATGATAAGTCATAATGCATGCCATCTAGTTTCAAATATTTTCCCTTATGGTTATCTGCAATGAAATAAAAAAAGAACAGCTTGACACATTACTGCAATGTTGTTTCATGAAAGTTTTATCGTTCTACTATCTATTGCACAAAGATCAAACATCAAAAAATTCAGATTCATTTGTTCCTGTTTTTCCCACAAGGTAATTACTGTTAGATTATTATCATCTCTGCTCTCAGTAAAAAAAATCCATAAATAGCTCTAGTTAAAAAATATGACTCAAATGAATGGAAAATAAGTTATCGTACCTAATCTAATGTCTGTACTTGGTTCACTTCCATCTCCATTCATTTCAGTGGATTAAAAACTTATTTTGCCCATTTGTGGCACCCAGCTTAATGACACTGAAGCTGCACTTAGAGTACATCTGCCCTCATCCCATGAACAGAATGAAGAGCCTTCCTGGTTCATGCCAGAGCCAGGATTTAAGGAAAAATACATTCTGCATCTCTAAACCAGACTCTTAAAGGTGTAATTAATCTCTCTGTAAAAAAGTGGGTAGTGCTTCCTCCCTACTATTTGCTGCCTCATTTAGTTATCAAATTTTGTACTTAAATTATTCAGAAGTAAATTCATTCTCCCTTAATTCTGCCTTTTTTTTGGGGGGGAGAGGGGGCGGGGGGCGCATTTACTCCCTGCCATCTTTATCTCTCATGCCAAACATTGCTAGACCTCCATGCCAGGTAACAGTTCTTCATTCTCTGTAACTATTAGTTTCATTTCCCCCTCCCTTCACCTTCAAAGGAAGCAGCAAACAAAAATTAAATATGCTATGGAAAAGATCCAGGATGAAAGTCCCATGCAATTCTCAAATACCAGGCTTATGGAAAGGAAAAAAACCAAACAAAATGAAATGAGATGCACTACAACCATGGATCATTCTCATCTGATCTTAACTTAATTGGGAAGTAGCATCTGGAAGAATTCTGCTATGGCCAGCTGATGTGGTAGGTGATACAAGGATACTGTTGTCACCAGTTCCCTACTTGGTTAAGAAATGTATCAACAAAGAGTTTGTGGTATTGAAAAACTTCTGTTTTAAATGAACAAGTCAAGGCAACACAAGAGTAAGAAGTCCAGGCTGGTGCATAGAATCCTAGATATTCAGCACGGCAAATGTATTTCCAAAGGCTTAACCACATACTTAAGTTTCACATGGTCCTGGGTGGCTTAGTTAAAGTCATGTACTGGTTCTGAGAGCACACATACACCCTTGGACCTCAGTTTGCTCTTACTTTTAAGCCCTTGACAGACTCAGGATAAAAGAAACTAAACAGAGTGGTTGACCACACCTTTTTTTTCCTCACTCTCTCAAAGTCTTATCTCCACCTTGCCTCTTGCTCCTCAACTCTGTGATATCATTAAAATAATCTTTATTACTTTCTCATCAGGTTTATCTGAATTGCAAAGTAATTTCCTTTTTGGATTCCTTCCTTCATCACTGCTTCCCCATCCCTTCCCTCATTTCAAAACATATTCTTCTTTTTATATATACACCTTACAGGCAACTGAACATAATTTTGACGAATATCCTAGAAGGATGGCAGTAATAATAAACACATTTCTAAAGCAAAAAAAAAACCAAACTGTAAAAAGTTGTATGTTAATTAAAAAGAAAGTGTGGGCAACATACAGCCCCTCCCCAAAGACTTGACAGGTGACAAGGAAAATGAGATGTCAGTGACCAAGCACTTCAAAAGAAATCCACCAAAAATAGCACCTTGTCGCTTACAAGAAATTTGAAACTCTAGAAGTTATTATGTGCAGGAAATGCAGAGCACCCAGGAGAACACTTCATGCTGGGGAACTGCCTTAAAGAGATGCTGTGTTGGAATGACACAGCTAGCAGCTCTGCCCCACTGGTAGCTAGATCAATTTTAATTTAAGTACACATAGCTTTGTCTTTCTGCTCAAGCAAGACCAATAACCTTAAGCAAGTCAATTCTTCAGAAGCATACAGAAAACAAAGAGCATCTATAATCTGCAAGTACAAAGTGAGTTACAAATTGACTTCTGAATGTTATAAATACCCTTAAGAAATCACAATAGCAACATGCTGACATGGATGTGGCAGATGTTTTCCTCCTCCACTGCACAATCATCTGCTGTACTGGTATACAGGAACTTTCAAATTTTAGCCATCCCCAGTCACCTTTTTTTTTGGCCTTCAAATATAACTTTAGATTTACACTACCTCACTTCTCTTGTTCCTTTCAGCAGAAATGAAAGAATACAAAGTTTTGCCTGAAACTGGATTAACTGACAACTAAACTAAGTGATATTCCCCAAAACGGTAGGCAAGAAAGTCTTCAATGAAGGAATAATCTCACCAGTTTAGCTTCTGCGATGTTCTTGCAGAGTTGTTCTTCACTAACCACGCACACACACACACAGAATTAAATCGCTACCTCACCCTATCCAGACAAAGTTTTATTATGTGAAATTCCAGGTCTAGAGACACCCCTTCTGCCAAGAGAGACAGGTACTGATGCGGTTTAACAGTAAGTGATACAAAGAACTATGATTCTTGCTGCAAAGTTTCCTTTAATCATGAAGCCTCAAAAGACCCAAAAGTGGTAAAAAAAATGGTAAAAAGGCCAACAATTGCAACATAAAAAAGGTAAAAACCCAAAGACTGTACCCCAATGGCTTAGAGCTTCTGGGAAAGAAAAAAAAATTCTTTACTCCCTCATTTAGATAACTTTGTTTTTAGCTTCCAGTAGGTTTGCCATGTGTCAAAAAGAATTCAGCTTTCATTTTTAAGCTAAAAGGAATTCAGAACAGAAATTGGAGAATGCATGTGAAGCGGGGGATGAGCAGATTTTCAGATTGGATTTCAAAGCCTTTAATTCTGTGAGAACTGTAGGTGAATGTGAGCACTCTCCTCTCCAGCTGCAACTTTTATCAGTAATTCCTAAAGCCAGTGAACAATGGAGCTTGCTGGTTCAGAGAAGAAATCACCTGGAAAAACAGTGAGATTCAAACCCATTTCCTAAAAGAAGGGCAAAATGCTAGAAAACCTTTAGAGAGAAAACTTATATTGTAGACTATGGCATAGGTCCAAAATTGGTTTAGCAGAACCACCAATAATAGTGATCACTGTGATGGGTGTCAATAGTTTTAGTTGTGATGGTTTGCTGTTAGTAGGTTGGACCTGTGGGTCAGTGAGCTGAGGGAGGTCACTTTGCCAGAATGAAAAAACAATATCCATTTCAATATGAGCTGTGATAGCTTGTACTGCTCAAACATAAAAGAAGTCATTTTCCTTCTCTTTCATTGCTCTTCAAAACACAATTTGCTAAGATATAGGGCATTCTCCTATGAGACAAACCATCCCATCTGGTCAACTGCTGGAAAAGTGGCAAAAAATGGACAAATATTTATAATATATATTTTGCTCCTGATGTGGAAGACAAAAGTTTTGCTTGCTTTCACAAGGCAAATTCTCAACTGTTTTTCTTAATTTTTTCAGTAGTTTTCAATAATACAAGGTGGGCTTTTTTAATACGCATAATATGTATGTTGATATGGATCTTCTTTTACAAGACTGGAAATTATGGAGTTGCCAAGGAAATAATGAATTTACATTCTCAGTCCCTACGCATTCTGCAAGGGACTACAATCCCCAGGTAAAACAAATGGGAGAGACGTGGAACCACAAACTCAAGTTACCAAAACCCAGTGTTTTCTACACCATGGTTTTATCTGGCAAAAATCAGCTGTGCTCTGGGTCCTAAAGAGTAGTAAACCTATTGCTTGTGCCTGCAACATCAGCAGAAGCAAGTGGTGGCTTGGAGAGGAAAGTGTGTGCAGGACTGTTCCCCTGGGAAAGGGGAACAGGGAAGAAGATCCTTACATCACTCTGGAAAACTCTCATCTTTCAAAAGACCTGAGGTACCAGCAGCAAAAAGAGCTCAGATAACTCACTCCCTCAGAGAGCCCATTAACCCAAGTGGACACCGAGGCATCTCGTAGCCTGGGTAGTTGAGGGCTCAAGGCCAAAGGGACGCAATTTGAAAGGATGAAGTGGTGTTGCATGAACAAGGCCACCCAAAGAGAATTTTGAGGACTTTTCTTGACCTTTACTTACAAGGTCATTCCCATGAATTTTGAGAATCTGTACCACCAGTCATGTTACTGAAGATCCAAAGATCACTAAACCTTCCTCATGTCTCGTGATCTCCAAGCAGGTACAGAGGGTATTAAACAAGGGATCTCAACAGCTCTAATATCTCTGGCAACTACAGAGAAATAGCGTTGCCACATACAGAGAGGTCAGCAACCGAAAAGAGAAATGTTTTCCTGTCCCAATATGGAAAAGATTTCTCCAGGCACTGCAACTGAATTAACAGCTGAGAATCACAGCTTCTTTTCACACTAGGACCTGTACCCACTAGCATCCCAGCATCCCTCCACCAAGGACCCTTGTAAACCTGGTGCAAAATTGGTAGGACAGAGTCAAAAGTTCAAGTGGGGCAAATAGCTAGCAAATGCAGTGTTGACACTAATAACTGTTTAATTAGCTTCAAGCTAAATTAATAACGCTATTAATAGTCTGAAGCAAAACCTTTCATCCATGCACACCTGAACTCCAAAGTATTTAATATTCTGATCCTGATCCAAATTCAGAGCAAGAGGGAGCAATGTGAGTCAATTTTTCAACCAGGAGTCGCTCAAAAGAGCATTAACAACAGGTAATGAGACTCAGAAAATGCACGCTTACGTATTTTGTAATCACACTCAAGAATTTCCAATAATGTGCTGTCTCTGCAACATCAGCAGGTAAAAAAAAAAAGAAGAGAAGTGCTTTGCAGATTTCTATGCACTCTTAGAAGCAGAGCCATGCTACACAAGGTGGAACTCTAATGAATTCCTTGGTTTACCACAGCCAGGCCTGGTAGAGTTTTGATTGTGAAAATCTTTTATACTGCAGATTCTGCTATAGTTCAAGGGTAGGGATTTTGCTGCTCCTATGAATTAAAACAAAAATTATTTTAAGTCAAAGTATCTTCATGAGTTCACAGTGCCAAGCAGCTTAAAAAAAAGTCAATAAAAAAAGCTGCTGTGGACAGACCTCATTCCACAGCACTAGCCGCCAGCAATTACAGAGTATTAACCATTTTGAGACACAGGTATCTTACACCAGAAAGGTCTCTTCAAATTCTAATTTTTATTATTGAAATTCTTATTATGAAGACAAGCATTCATATTATCCCCTCAAATAAGAGGGCTGCATATATACTGCACAATACAGCCCCACTGATACAGGCAGGAACACACATAGGGAAGGGGAACACCGCAGAAGCAGACCTGCATTCCTGCCTTCCTGGACCACACTTCCCTTTCAGTTTGGCCTTCTACATTCATCCCTCCATCTTTTTTGTACTCTCTCAGTAGAAATGAAGCACCCATTTTAATGAGGCCTTGCTTTCTTAGTGTTACAAAGATGTAGTTGATTTGTGAAAAAAAGCAGCCAAATGACGTGTTTAATAGCAAGCAGCTGACTCGGCAGGAATCTGAACCCACAGAATCCCCTTTGACCTGCTTCATGGTTTTGTTAAAACCAAGAGGTCTCCAAAATACCAAAACTTAAGGGTTTGCTTTTTTTTTTTCCCCCCCAATCTCACTGAAGGCTAAGCTCAGTGATGGCCTGTGGACCAACATCCAGCTGCATCAGTCTGCAATATGCACAAGACCACAGGCCACTCCAGACACTCCCAAAGTTGTTTACAGGCACTTCCACGCTCCCTGATCATGCAAATGGCCAAATCTAATTTGGCCCCAACGGTAAATACCTGCCACAGTGTCTGAGCTGCCCGTGCTTCAAGGGGTATGTCTCTCTGCAGCAACTACTGCGCAAGGCGGCCACAGAAGCCCAGCAGAAAGCACAGACCATCCCACGCATCCCCACCAGCTCTACATAAGCCCTGGGTTATTTTAGCCCCTATGCAACTTGGGAACTATTTTTTTTTTATTTTACCTGAGGGACCAGCACAAAATAAGAGAAAGCCTGGAGCATGGGAAGAAAAACCCAGAGGGTTAGGATAGTTTAAATTTCCTGGCTTTCCCTGCCCTAAGAAGTGTATTACAGCTCAAGAAAAAAAATGCATTTATACTGATAGTACAAGGACTCTGTGTCACCAGCTCCACACCACAACAACGGATTGCTTGTTTTCCGTGCTAAGGTCATCTTCAAGGACTGGTTTTGGACTTCCCCTGGAAGAAACAAGAAAGGAGGCGGATTTTTTTTTCCAGTGTGGGGGAATCTGAGCATGACCATGTGGAAACAAGCACAAAGTATTACAGCTCCTTCCTTGCCAGAACCAGTTCTCCCTTGTAATTAATCATACACACACACACACACACAAAAATCAAATCAAAAGGATGACATTTCCAGCATGCGTAAAGCTTTACTTTCCCTACAAATTGCACAAATGGGATTCAATGGGTCACAAGCAGACGATCCATCTCACCCTCCCATCCTCCCTCAAAACAGAAGCACCAAACCACACTCCGGATATAAAATGCAGCCACAGACTTTCACAGCAGCACCAGCCCACTTCAGCGACTGCCCAAAGCTACACCATAGCCCTTGCTGATTTGAGTGCACTGAGAGAAGAGCTGGAAACAGCCAGGAATTTCCTTGCTGCGATATGGCCATACAGGACAGCACATGGACTTTCAAAGCTAAGGAGCATTTTGGCACAAGGCAGAGCTGTAATTTTTTTCTTCCTATTACATTACAATGTTATGGGAATTAATAGAAGAATCCTATATAATGATAAGGTTATATGAAATTTATCCCATAAATCAACAAAACACTAATATGGCAAGTAATTCATAAAGCCCTATGCAACAAAATCTGTTTCCCTTAAGTCCACCTCTGGCTTGACAATGTTTGCTGTATGATTCCCTGCCTCATCATACTTCTTATTCTTCCTTTTCTCCCAATTTTGCTTTTCCATTTAGGTTTAACAGATTCCT
This sequence comes from Phaenicophaeus curvirostris, assembly GCF_032191515.1. Lineage (NCBI taxonomy): Eukaryota > Metazoa > Chordata > Aves > Cuculiformes > Cuculidae > Phaenicophaeus > Phaenicophaeus curvirostris. The sequence goes on from NC_091392.1 coordinate 21,346,822, forward strand.
ACATTCTTCATTTTAATGTAGTTATCTGGCTGTGCTAGTAATTTATCCAGAACTTCTGAGAGGTGGGACAGAAGCTCTATGAAAATAGGAAGCTGTCAACTGCACTAAATGGAGTACTACAATATATATTGTACTGAGGCAGCTGATAATGGAAGCCACAAACAGAGAGAGGCAGAGGAGAACGGGGAAAAGTCTTGAAAGAGAAAGTTTATTGCATGTCAAGAGCCAAGAAACACATAGCTGAGGAATGGAGAATTTTCCTGGCTTCTGCTGCTGGAGATAAATTGCAAGAGTTTGTCTGGTTCAAGTTTCTTGAATTTCTTTAAACTCTCATTTGGACCATTTGTATGTCCATGGTAGTGTTGCTCATTTTGATTGCTCTAAGATTAAAGTTTGGGGTTTTTTTTTCCTTTCTGCCCTTCAAATTAACGTTCATGACAGTTTTTAAAAAGCCCTTTTATTTTTCCTCCCTTACACATCTTTTCACATCTTCTTACAGCTCCTCCTCCTCCTCCCACCTTCTTTTCTTCTCAGACACAGCCTCCAAGCTTTCCTCTCCTATGGCTGCTGCAAATACAGCTTGAATACTCTTGTGGGAAGTCTGTGATAACAAAAAAGGAGGTAGAAGGGGAAAAAGGAAGGTGGGGATGGGAGAAGAATAAGAACTTCAGGTGATTTTCAGGCCCTGATGGGGAGCTGAGTCATACCCACTGCCTCATTGACTTCTTATCTCTTTTCAAACCTCATCTGGAAACACCTCTTTTGTTTCTTGACTGTTTTTTTCCTCCTCTTTTGTTTCCTCCTGCTTTTTCAGAGGAAAGGAAAATTCAGAGAGACATACTTAACTTCATGGCACCTGCTGATTCTATATACTCAAATGTTCACTCCAGCTTAAGGAGGAAGAATATAGGCACAGAAGAGAGGGGTGAACTGGTGTCCTGCCACAGAGACCCAAGAAGAGGTAGCAGTACATGGTGCAGGTGAAGCAGCACAGTGGAAACAAAAAACTGGGGGGCTGCTTCTCATCAAAGATAGATAAACCCCTGCAGCTGAAAAGGGAGCCAGGAGAAGATGGGGAGACACATGACAATAGAGGAAAAACAGCTTGGAGAAGGAGGAGAAAAATGTAGCACCGGGTAAATATTCAGAGGGGCTTTGAAGGTAGTGGGATGATGAGTGAAATAGAATCCACAAGAAAGAGGGTTTGCAGGAAGTTGGATGTGCTAAAATAAATAGCCTACACAGTATAAAGGGTTAAGCACTGGAGAAGCAAACAAATATAGAACAGGTTGTGTGTTACCAAGTCACATTTGATTGCACTTATTCACTTATCCATTGTGGCTTTCAGCCGCCACAGGCAAGAGAAGACAAAACAGAATTGTAGCATTTTGCCTTGTGTTTACCTTTCCCTGTGTTTTTTTCTTTTATTTATTTATTTATTTATAAAAAATAAAGACATGAGGCTCATCTAAATGAATGGAGTGTCCCTGGCTCTAACAGAGCAGTGCTGGCTTGTGCTGATCCAATCTGCCTGGACAGACACTGCATGCACACCTTCTATGTTTCTATTCATTATATTTCACTTCAAATTTATATAGCCAGTTAACCAGTAATTTGCACAGACCTGACAGCAGCATCCACCTGTGCCTGTCTATTTAAGGGCCTGTCAGCAAAAGCATTATAAAATCCCCTTTTATGGATGCATAACACAGTCATAAAATGTGTTTTCCTAGCTTTAGAACTGTCCAACACGATTTCATCTCCAGAAGCACTTTATATCAAAAAAGAAGCACAATACAATGCGTGATGAAAATATATTACAGGTCATTTCACACCAAACGCTGCCTAATCCCTCCAAAACAGAGGTCCTTCCTTTAAAATTACAAGTCTTTGGCCATAATGAACACAACACTACAATCTCTGCAGAGTTGCTCTATCACACGTAGGATAGATGTGAATAAACCCAGCCAGTTTGTCAAGGTGGGCTCAGAACCCACTCCAGCTGAACCTCCCAACCAGGCCAGGAACTCTCTATGGCCTGCCTTGAGGGCTTCAACAGGACTTAAGCGATGCATAAACTTGCACAGAGTCACAGAATAATTTGAGTTGGAAGGGCCAATCGAAGATCATCTAGTCCAATGCCCCTGCCATTGGCAGGGATAGCTTTTATTCAGTCAGGTTGCTCAAAGCCCCATCCAACCAGACCTTGAAAACTTCCAGTAAAGGGGCATCCACAACTTCTCTGTGCAACCTGTTCCAGTGCCTCGCCATCCTCATCATAAAAAAAAGTCTTACTTATGTCTAATCTAAATGTACCCTCGTTCGGTTTAAAACTGTCGTCCCTTGTCCTGTCACTATCAACCCTGTAAAAACCCCCTCTCCATCATTCTTATAAGCCCCCTTTAAGTACAGAACAGCCCCCCCATTACACAGGGTGCAAGTTTCACTTTGAAATGCTGCTGTCCAGTAAGTGCATGTGTATGTATGATCTTTTCCTCACTGCCCTGCAAAAAACCATAGGCCTAAGTCCCAGAATTCATCCCTGTTATTACTGGTACCAGATCTACAATTTTCTCCTGCCTCCTCAAAGGCTTTCAAGAACCACAATCCTTGTTCCTAAATATCAGAGGATGCAATTTGAGATGCATGGAAGTAAATAGTGACAGACATGCAGACCAGCCCTCCCACTTCTACCAATAATAACCTGTGGTTTGGGGGATTTATTTATCCGCCTGCTGATTTTGCAACCAAACCATTCTCGAGTTGTATTTTAAACTAAACCAACTGTAAGACTCAGAAACGTATCTTTAAAGAAAAAGAAAGGGGTGGGGAGGAAGCACTGGTTTTGCTGTAAAGAAAACATCTGGTTTCAGTTTCCTAGTGCCCAGAGTTGACTCCTCTTAAACTCTTAAACGCTGGTAACTCAAAACCCTCTCTGTCTTTGACTGATGGGCTGGGCTAACCAGCTTAAACAAAGGCGCAGCATTTTCATGCTTGTGGCAGCACAGTGCATCATTAACCTGTTGCTTACATGAGGGCTGCTAAGGCATCCCTATGAAAAAACACTAGACAAAAGATACAAACCCACAGGTAAAGCCATGCAAACTCTTACTAGTTTCTTACCAGAGGAGCTGGGCTCTGCATTTGCCTTACACACAGTCCTGCCTATGGCAACATCATTTCTTTACCCCATTTAATTTTGATGTCTGAATAAACACAAACATATGTCCTATAAACAGCCAGTGTTGACAAACAGAAGTCTCCATTGAAGCCACTGGCTTCCCACAGACCTGACATAAAATGCCAGGTATGGTCCTGGCGTCCCAAGACCACTGGCTCTCTAGTGTTGCAGACTCTGCTGCTGCAGAACACAGTTGAATTCTGGTTGTAACACAATGAGTTTCTGCTCTGTGTTTCTAGCAGGCAGAAAGACCACTGGCAGACTGCTCAGCAGCTGGTGGGAACGTTTTTCTTCTCACTAGTAAGCACATTTGGACGCATGAGATAGTAGAGTCAATTATGGCCGGCTACATTATATGAGGCAAATAGAGAGCAGTGTAAATCGTCCTCCTTGCATGACCAATTTCATCTCACAACCCTAATTATTCAGGCAGCCTCCAAAGACTTCCACTGGGCAGCTTTCATCATGCATCTTCTGAGCACTTAGGCTAAATGTTTCTTTTATGGCACTCCCTGATGTGGTTAAAAGGTCTAATCCAAGTATATTTTACAATGTTTGCTTTGTACGTGGAGGACTTCGGGACATACACGTATTTAAATTCTGAACTTACAGTGGCCGCTCAATGTATTTAGAAACTTTGTACAGTAGATAAACTCTAAATTCAAACATAGCCTGCATCCCTTCTAACAGAGAATATATACCGAGGAAAGTCTTCAAACATGTTCATGATGCATAAACACACTTCTACATTAAGACATAAAGTTTATAGCACTGATGTGTATGGATAATAGGAAATATGCCTCAAAGCGTGACATCACTGAAAACAGAACCTTCATCCCCCAGCAGAGCAACTGAAGGATAGTCAGAATTACAGTGTTTAATATATATATTCAGAAGCATTTGTTTGGATAGTCTTATTTCCAAGCAACCAGAATGCATAAGTCAGTTGTTTCAGAAGCACCTCTGATTTTACATACGTTGTATAAGGAAAGAACAAATTATTATTATTGCAATAGCCAAGACTGTGAGTTTTTGCTCAGGTTGTGTATTTCATGAGTGAAGTCCTTCTACAGACTCAAGAAAAAAGGAACAATTTTATGGGGTAGTTTACACTGTAAAATACTATCCCCAATCCTTGTAAAAATATGCTTCATGAAAATATTTCTGCCTGAAAGCATTTTTGCAGACAATTTTGAACATTTCTATCACATTTTATTAGCTGTAAACTGATCTAATTTCTCCAATTTTCATCAGGTTTATTAGGATCTGTCTAGATACCAGATTTATATAGTTGATCTGGTTTTACCTAAGACCCTCAAACTGGTACATTTTTATTTCCCAAGCAGACAACTGTCTTCATCTGCATCTTGTAAAATACTAAGTACCTTGGCCCTTATTTAATTAGAAGCAATGACCTACTCATCAACTAGTAATCGTATCCAATTAGTGGAAATGTATGATGCTTACAAAATATTATCAGTCACATCACAGAAAGAGATTTGCCCATTCATGCTGCATGCCGTGACTGGGATGCACCAGCGATCTGTATGACAGAGTGCTAGCACGAGACAGAAAATTCCTACCCCTTGGCCTGGTCTTTTCAGTGTGAACTTCTAAAGACATTCAGATGCTAATATTTTGTACATTTATGACTGTAATCAGCAACAACGTTCTCTCTCTCCAAGCTTTACATGTGCCTATTGAGCTCATGACAGTAAGATAACCATGGAGCTTTGTTAAACATGTGAGGCTAGAACCTGTTTGGCACAGAAGGACTTTGAAACATTGGAAACTCCTCTGGTGAGGAGTTTGCATTCCAAAACAAAGCTGGAAAACAGTCCTAGAGGCCAGAAATCCCATTTGCAAACCTGGAAACTGCAGTACAACTGAGTGCTCAACAAGACACAAATTTCCAACAGGTTTTTGCTGCACACGTACAGAGCCTGTGAAGTCACATAAAAGGAAGATTCACTCCCAGACATAAATGACTTGTATACCCTACAATGTGTTTTGCAAATGATTTTGCTAATACAATCTACTATCAAATAATTATGCACCACCTCCAACAGAAAACTTCAGGACTGGTACATCTGTATCTGAGCACAGATTTCTCTCACTAGGCTTCTGTATGACTTAGAGCAATGGCATAAAGAAAAGCCAGTAGGACGCTCAAACTCAGTATTCTCTAATTGTTTGATGGGAAAAAAGCAGGTATCAATTGTAACTGACATTACAGAGATGTTCAGAAAAAGTACTGAAATGTGAGGATGTCTGAGAAGATGAAGGTCATTCTCTGAGAGTATCTCCAAAATCCATGTTTGCTTGCTCTAGGAATTCAAGTAATTGCAACTCACCAAGGCTTTGTCTCTGGACTAGTTCTGTATCAGCATCTGTAAAAAGCTGGAGTTCATTCAGGCTGAGTATGCTGCCATATGATATCACTAACGGGACTGACAAGTGAACTCCTAATATTGATTCAAAGAAAGATGGCACAAAAAAGGGTTGGTGTCTAAAAATGGAACAATGCTGGGCAACGGGCATGAGCAAGGAGGCTACTTCACATAAAGCTGGGCAAGTTGAAACCTCAGTGCTTCAGTTTCCAGGCTGCAATCCCGGGATACAGTGTTTTTATTCCTTTGCAAAGTATCTGTGACACATGCATGAAAAATGATATAAAATGAAAACTTAACTCATGGCAAGATTCAAAACACCAAAACAAGCATCCAGACACCTCCAGCACATTGTTCAAATTACCTGCAGTATTAAACTCTTCTTAACATTGTGGGTAAACTTCTACAAGCAGAAAACTGATATGCATTTCAGACAGAAATGAGTCTTTCCGCTTAGTTCTCTAGTCAGAGTATCTGTAAAGGACAGACACTGTCCTTCAGCTGGTTCTTGCTCACAGCGACTAAGGGAAGGCCTTGAGTCCACCACTGTGCATCCATCTCTGCTACCTCGGGGAGTCGGATGGAGCTAGGACTGTGCCACTTGCCCTGGTCTCCATCACCACCATATTTGTTTCATAGTAACATGGTTGGCAGGACTTCCATTTAGGGAAAACATGGGTAACCTGTTTTTAATGAAGGCCTCTCGGCTTCAGGTCTAGCCATACATGGTCATTAAAAAATGGTCAGCAACAGCATTGCTTCTGTGCATCTCCAAAGAACTAAAGAAAGACTGGTTGTGAGGCAGAGAAACTCTTGTGCAAATTAGTATATGTAGGCCAGTATGTGCCCAGCCATCCTACCCTCCCTGGTAACTTGGTGTTTGAAAGCATCCGTTGTTATCAAAATGTCAAGAAATTCTCACACAGTCAGACTCGCCAATTTTAGCAAAAAAATGAAGCAAAGGCACTGAAGTGCCTTTAGAGAAAAAAAAAAAAGACAACTTATTTTTAGCCCCAGTATTCACCGATTTGCACTGCTTTTCCTATGGTGTGATATCTAGCAGGCTGTAAAAGTACACAGTCAGATGAGCCTAGGTTTCAACTTTACCTATACTTATTTGTCTTATTCATTTTTTAAATAAGATTTTTAAATAAGGCACTTAAATACTTCTAAGTCAATACTTAACATTGAGATTTGTTTAGACTGAGTATAAATATTAATTTAGACACAATTAGGCTCATGTCAAAAAAAGCATTCAGCTAAACTGATATAATCATTCAGTAACATTAAACCAACTTGGGAACTCAGACAAGCCTTTGCAAAGTAAAAGCATTAATAGTGCACAAAGATTTGCAGAAAGAATGAAATGCTAACATGGCGAGAAGTCATTTACTTTTTATGTCCGTTGACAAACTGGTCAACCTCTAGGACCTCCACCCACCCCTCCCAGTACCACCACCCAGATGACACAGCTATAGGGCAACTGCCTATATGTTGGAACGGGGATAAGAATAGCCTGTTTGGGGTGCAATTGTTATTTCATTGAAATAATTGATCCCTGATGCTAAAGATAGTAACACTGCTGGGATTCAGATACTCCAGAAATTAATGAAGTCTCTCTTGCTTTCTAGCAATGGATTTAAATTGTCACTGCCACTGCACACTGTCTTCAGTATGAGGGGCAGTGGTTTAGTATTAAAGCACTGCAAATGTTCACACTGACGAGATTATAATGCACAAAGCAAAGCAAGGTGACCTTGTTTAGTCTTACTAGTACATAAAGAAAGCTCACTGCCTCAGGAAGAGCTAGGGAGGGGGATGGATCCCTACCTCCATACACAAAAGAAAAAAAGTCCCAGAGAAGTCATTGCAGAGGCCACTGCTTGACCTGAGTACATCTGGAAAAAATGCACCAGCTCCACCAGGTGATTAAACAAACATCTCCCCCCTCAAAAATAGCTCTGCTCAGCAGGACCTTTGTTTGCTTATTTGAAGAAGTTCCTCAGCTTGTAATGTCTTTCTGATATCCTTCCAGTCTAGGACAAATCCTGAAAATAAGTTCAAGATCCGCTGACAAAGCAGTTTGCCATAGTTTGTGTTGAACAGCTGATGTCACTGCACCAGTATCTGAAACACCATGGTCTCAATCTGATACCACATCCCTGTGCCTCAAGCACAGCAATCACAGTTAAAAGAGCTTGAGGAAGTGCACTGGGTATCTTACTGATGACACAAATGTTACATTTTATTAAGGTTTGCCCTTAAGCAGCAGTGTGTCAGGAAAAAAAAAAATCTATTTGGAAGAGACAACTGCCTTTGTCTAGAAGAATCAATGATCCTTATCCCTTCCAGTACTGCATCAGTATGGGATGGCCATAAACCTATGGAGAAACTACTTCGTTTCTAGTTCAAGCCAGGGTCCTCTTTTTTTATACATTCTGGAGTACTATATTCACATCAACTCCCACTATGGTCTAGGTAGCCTGACAGGGATCAGCACTTTTATTAATAACCCTTTGTTTAAACTAGTTGGGACTGCTGTTCAACTTATGGAGTCCTATGAAAGTTTCAGAGTGATTTGCACAAAATCACTATGATCTGCACACAGGAACTACTGCACTCAGCCCTGAATGAGCTGGGTGGCACAGTACCTATTGTACTACATCATCAAGTCCACCCAACAACATCTTTTGACAAATGACCTTATCCAACGAAAGAAACAGAGCAATTTAGATAGGCAGAAGGTAATTATTACGACTGGGTGGTTGCCAGCTCACTGAAGCAGGAGTACTTCTTTGCAAAAGGTTTCTATTGTTTAGCAAAGTTTAATGACTGGAAGCTGTCAAGAGATTTGCACTGTACTGCATCCAGTGATGAAACATCCAAGCATATGGAGCTTCCTTCATATCACAGTGGACAAGAGTTGTGAGGCCTTGGGCAAGATTGTGTCTTTCAAAAAAATGCTTGGAAATGAATGGCTTCCTAGCTTGCTCCTTTTTAGCCCTAAGTGCCTATATCTTAAATGGACCTTATTTATTTGAAGCAAGAGGAGGTAAATAATGAATCAGGACTATGCTACTACTTTCACATAATCTTTTTTCCTTTCATCCTGGGGAATTGCCAAATCTTATTTCTTATGGAAGGATTTCAATCGTTTTTCATTATCCCTGACTTATTTGCCAAGGGCATTTTTTTTTAACGGAAGATAGAGTAGGAAGAAAGGATGGTGAACAACAGTGAAAGATAAGAAGTAAGTCCCTTCCTAATGGCTCCATGATAATTACTAGAAAAACGACATTTCTGCACAGTAAAGCCTTGGTGCCAGAGCCCAGTGACAACAGAGGGAGGAAAAAGGTCTTGGCTCTTTTGTGTGGAGCTGGATACTCAATGACATTTCCTTTTTGTGTATTTATACTCATCTTTTTTCTGCATAGACACGAGATCTGTAACATGGTAATTTCCCACTGAGACAGGTTCTCAAGCGAGCCTGTGCCAGCACTCCCCTGTCCCACCCACCCAAAGGACTTCACTGCAAAATATCCCTGACCTCTCCCAGAGGGAACAGGATGCAGCAGGAATGAATGAAATATTTGTAAAGGCCTCATCCGCTCTGAGCATCCTTTCAAATCCCAGCTACCAGTTGGCCCTACACTAAGGTTTTTGTTCCCGAGAGAGATGGGGTTTAGCCTGGAGAAGAGGAGGCAGAGGGGAGACCTCATTGCTCTCTACAACTACCTGAAAGGAGGTTGCGGAGAAGAGGCAGCTGGCCTCTTCTCCCAAGTGACAGGGGACAGGAAAAGAGGGAATGGTCTCAAGCTCCATGAGGGGAGATTCAGGCTTGACATCAGGAAAAATTTTTCATGGAAAGGGTCACTGGGCACTGGAACAGACTGCCCAGGGAGGTGGCTGAGTCACCATCCCTGGAGGTGTTTAAAGGACAGGTGGATGAGGTGCTGAGGGACATGGTTTAGTGATTGATAGGAATAGTTGGACTCAATGATCCAGTGGGTCTTTTTCAACCTAGTGATTCTGTGACATGTTTTAAAGAGGTCTGAGTATTAGTTTAACTTAGTCTGGTAAGTCACTCTTTCAAAGCCTTTTTTTTAGCCTGTCTTATCACATTGCAAGTTGTTAATTCAACCTGCTGGAGTTAAAAATATCTTCTAATCTTCTTTATTTGTACAGGACAACAGATTTTTAGAACGGTACAATGGTTTGGGTTTGAATGGACCTTCAAAGATCAATCAGTCCATAAGCAGGGATACTTTCCACTCAGACAGGTTGCTCAACCTGTTGTCCAATCTGACCTAGGACACTTCCAGTGATGGAGCATTCAAAACTTCTCTGGGCCACCTGTTCCAGTGTTTCATCATTCTCTTAGAAAAAGAATTTCTTCATGTGTCCAACCAAATCTGCCCTCTTTCAGTTTAAAAATATTTGCACCTTTATCTGTCACTACAGGCCCTGGTAAAAAGTCTTTCTCCGCCTTTCTTATAAGCCCCCTTTACATACTGAAAGGCCGCAATAAAGTCTCACTGGAGCCTTCTCTAGGTTGAACAACCCCAACTTTCTCAGCTTCTCTCCATAGGAGAGGTGTTCCAGTCCCCTAACCATTTTAATGGCTCTCCTCTGGTCCTGCTCTAACAGGTCCACATCTTTCCGTACTGGAGACCCCAGAGCTGGACAGAGTATGCCAGCTGGGGTGCATTTTGAGTGACGTATCCTCATTTCCAATAGCCTCCCAGACCCATAGCACAGATGTTTCTCCTGTCTTTCCTAGACCTGGCCATTCAAAAAACTGACCCTGTGCTTCCAGTCTCCCAAAGGTTTAACTTTCTCTGCCCCTCATTGCACAGTGAGTACAAATATGTAAATAAATAAGTAAAAAATAAAAGACAAAGCTGTCCAGCTGGGTGCTGGCATCCACTCTGGCATTGGGCTACGCAGCTTTTGACAACCACTACTTTAATATCATGATAAGACCAAGGGGATTTAGAACAGAGACACAGGCTGATGCCAAGGTGGGCAGCCCAAGCCAATCTGCTAGTGACTGACAAGCAACTGCCACATCCCTCATCCCTGCTGAAACACCCCTCAGTGCTAGGATTCCCCAAATAAATATTCAGTTCACGTATTATTTAATAACACAACAGTATAAATGAATAGCTGCCATGAGCAAGTATCCAGTTTTGACTTGTGAAATTATTTTGGTAGACTACTTTTTCACCCACTCAGGTATGGTTGAGATTAATTAGAGAGAAAGTTCCTTTTCAAATGAGCAATCCTTTCCCGTCCATTATCACACCTTGACAAGAACAGTATTTAAGCGATGCAGGTAGTATTAAGATTTGAGATTCCATCCAATTAAACACTGATACAAGAGAAAAATTATCCTTTTAACAGATTACTAACAGCACACTGGTTTCTGTCGTCCACATGGGATCTCAAAAATTGACTGGTTGCAAACAGCTCAACATTTTATACTACTTCAGTGCAGAAACAGAGCAGAATTAGGAAACAATTATTGATAAGTATGCAACTGTGGCACCATAAAAGCCCCATGGGCAAGACCAATCTAAGGAGAAAGAAATGAAAAAAAACAGCTCTTACATTTTCCCATTTTTTTTCTTGTTTGCACAGTTGGAAATTAATTCCCTGCTGTTTCATATTTCCTATACTGATTAAAAGCGTTACCTACTGCATTATTCTCTTCAAGGTCTGGATTTGCTCGATGAAAGCATCATTAGAAACAACATGGATGAGGTAAGGAAATGGGGTTGAATTGAAGAATTCTTTCACCATTTGAGCAGGAAAATGTATTTTTCCCAATAACATTTTATACGTGGCAGAAATTGCTTTTCTACATCAAAGTCAAGACATATTCAAATAACAAGTTAACATGAAAACCTCAAGGATAAGACATTTACATTTTTAGGAACAAATGGACTTCAATCAAACAGTACCTGGTATTAATTCTGGTCAGCACCAAAGACTGGTTGTCTGAGAACGCTTCTGTGGATCTTTTTGCCCTGCTTTCTCTGCAGAGCCTTCAGGAACTGGTAGAATCAAGTATTGCATCCCTCAAGTGAGCTATGCATCTCACCACAGGAAAGGAATCAGAAGCCTCTTTGAGCTAAACTTCTCACTTTCTCATCTAGGAGAAACTTTTCTATAAAGCTTCAACAGTCTCACCATTATTCTAATAATTGTGTTTTAGAGAGGAAAGGAGAAAGTTGGTTCTCTACTAGGTATTTTTTCTGCTAGTAGAGGTAGATGGTAAATGATCATGCCATTAGCTTGCTCAAAAATGTAAGCAATCTAATTTTAGTGAGGATGGCAACGGAAGAAAAATACATTGGATTTGATCAATGCTGATGCTAGAAGTTGTACTAGGAAGTCAGCACTTCTTAAAACTTTGTTCATACTGAGATTCCATGAGTTCCCAGTTGTTGTATCCTGTTTATATTATGCATTCTGGCAGAGTGGTGACCCACATAACCTCCACGTTTTTCTCTTAGATTACAGTTAAAAAATAGGGCTCAGGTATAACAAGTTTTTGACTTATGCCATCCTTGCCAACTACACTTGGAGTTCAGGAGTTGTCTAGAACCACAGCATTGCCAATAAACACCTTTTTTAACACTGAGTTTCAAAAAGTCTTCTCTCAATGAAATCTTGGGAATGAGGTTCTTTCAAAAGGCATGAATATGCTTTTTTCAGTCCTGCTTTTAAAATACGAACTTTAAACAGACAAACAGGAAGTTAAAATAACCCATCGACTTTGTTTCTTTCCAATGAGTCTCTTTAAAAGTGCCGGACTTTTTGGCCAGCATTTACAGGAATGTTTCAACACCTCCTGATCTGTTAAAATTCTGCTCTATAGAAATGGTTTAAAATATGTGGCATCACTTTTAATTTTACTACTTCTTTCAAAGAGGTATGTGTGCATTTATTTAATTAACTGGCCCTAAAAGGAAATTGGCCGATTTATTCCATGCTAATGGGTTACATGCTGAAATAAGGCATTCTTAATCTGACAATGACAAAAAATGAAAGTAGCATTCCTAAGGTTTATTTATCATATCAGAGTGCTGTTCTTGTAACTTCCATGCCCATGCATACCATTAGCATTCTATTTTTCCTCCCCAAATTCCTCAGAATTTTGGATTTTAAAAAAGTTGAACAACCTTCACCTTGTCAGCACTCAGCTCTTTTCCTCATGCTCAAGCTTGTCTAGGAACCTCACACTAAATATTATTACACTTATCTCCAACAGAAACTCAGTCTAGGATTTTGAGCACTTAAGAACAGCAGTAGGGATCTCCGCACTTAGATGCCAGAGTCACTTACATTCAAGAAGAAACACATGCCTCTGGCTGCAGGGAGTGGAGGAGCATGCCGATATCGCCGCCATGTTTCTATAGCAGCTCCACAGCAAGAATGCTTTTTTTAGAAATTGGGAAATCTCAGTGTGTCCGCACCCATCATTCTGATGCTTCACTACCAGATGCTCTCGCCTGAAGTGGGGCTCCTTTATCCAGTGCTATACAAGAAACATTTCTACGTTTATAGGAACAGACTGAGGAAAACCCGACTTCTAGGGCACTGAGTTGCGTGGGTGATCTGGGCTCCTGGCACACGACCAGAAAGTGCGTTTTACCAAGTGATTAGCGCAAAATGCGTAACTCCTTTTTAGAATGGGATTCTGAGCTCCCCTCCTGCCCCTGCTGCACCTCCCCGCCCAGTGAAGGTCAGTGCCCACGTCCAGCTCCCTGTGTACACTCCCTCCCCAGGCCAAGAGCTTTCAATTCCTTTTTCTGCCAAGCTAGAAAGGGTGAGAAAAAGGAGGAGTGGGCATGCCCTTCACAGCCTTCTCTTTAGTTACCCCAATGGGAAGGTGGATTGGTTTTGATGCTTCAGCTTCCCCCTTTTTCAGGCTGAGGAATGCAAGGAACCCAGATCCTAGACTTCTTCAGAATGGGTATAAAGGGAAGGGCACCAGATTCTGTATTGCATTCCTCGTCCAACACATTTCAAAAGCAGTTTGAGCCTTTCCCCATTTTCTCCTTAAGAACAGCACTGAAGACAAGATTGTGCCAGAATCTGGGCTGTGAGACAAAGTTTAACATGGGTATTGACCTCTATGCACCCACAAATGTGACTGGGAAAATCCCTTGAAAGGAAGGTTTCATACACATTTTTCTCCTAAGCATTCCTTGCCAACTATTTTGGGCATTCCTCCTCTACATCCTGCTTGTTCCTGAATCACACTCTGATGGGCTCAGCATTCCCAATGCAATAACTGGAAACACCTTATTCAAGGCTACTGATCACACTTGAATTAGTCACTGCTCTGAGCATAACAAGCCCACATCCTTCTGGTGGTCCAATCTTAAGGGTAGTGGGCTGAAATAGTACTTAAAAAAAGAAAAGGGAAAAAGAAACCCACAAAACCCCCACTTCATGCACTGGGATATGTTGTACTTCTTATTTCAATAATATAAACCAAAACTCCAGTGTCACACTTCCCGTGTCAGAACACAACCTAAAGCTCATAATTCTTGTCTCAGAAAGCAATACACTAGTATTCAGTTTCTGTTACTTGCTGCTGCTGAAGAGAACCCATTCTCTCCCAAGCACTGCTGTGAAATACTCATCTATAAAATAACTCTTCCTTGAATTTTTTACGTTTCTCCTCAAAAGGATTTGGGAACAGCAGGGATAAAAGCACTCACCTCTTTTAAACTCTGCATCATAACCTTTATGACATGTTTTATCATCACCTATTTTTAAACTTTTACCAGCATAACAATCTTTGCTGTTGCAATGGCTCCCACAGCAGTCTTGAGTAAAAATGGGAAGAGCTAAGACCTAAGAGGCTAATATTAGAAATATGTGGATTAAAAAAAGAGGGTTTACAGTCTGCTAAGGGAAATCTCAGCAGTAAGTCATGAAAATGCTGGATGCTAGTGAGGTACATCAGCAAACAATATCCAGAGTTCCTCAGTTTACACAGGAAACATTTCATCCGTAGGCAAGGTAGCCACAGCTCTCAGCCACTGACTCCATCCCTTTTTCACCTCCTGAATAAGTCCACAAGTCCACGGATCATCACTGCTCTCACAGGGATAATGGCAGCAAAGCCTGGCACCTGCAGCGTGCATTTTTCACAGTGTTGCCATGGTGATCTCCAGCACGCTTATCCCCTGAGAGCTCAGCTCAAAATTTAGAGGGATCCAAAGCAGGACAAAGAAATGACACCCAAGCAAAAGCAACAGGGAAATTATATGTAATAAGCATAAATACAGCTACTCATAACAGAAGCTTTCAGAAAATATCTGTTTTATAGAACTGAGAGGTATGTAGGAAAGAAGCACAGTCTTCATAGACCCATCTAAACCAGGATGGTCTAGGAAATATAATCAGGAATTTCTAACCCTGTCTCAAGTCATGGCTCACTATTTGGCACAGGGTAAATTCTCAGCCTCTGTACTGTAAAAATCCTTATCTGCGCAGTAAGGACAGAGGACAAAGAATAACTAAGCAGATAAAAAGACAGAGATGCCTTTAATAATGTAACACTGTAAAGCAGCAACATTCAGTAGATAACCAGAATCTGACATTTACTTTTTAGAACATTACGTTTCGTTATTCCACAAAAACAGTTAATACAACAATTCTTAAGTATTTAAGCAATTCAACTTGCCACCAAATGCTTTACATCATCTGTTGGTCCTTATGGCAGTTACATTCTCTTACTACACTCTCAACAAAAGGGAATTACATTTGTGCAAACATGAAAGCAACACTCTGTCAAGGATGTATGATCTCGATATATAGTTGAGAAACCTGTTGTATGGTGCTCTCGCTCCTTCCTTACAGAAACACTGTGTTATAGTAGCCATACACATGGAAACAAATCAGTGAGAAGAAACATCAAAATTTAAGATCTAGACCATGTCAGATATGCCATAGTCAAGAAATAATACTAAATGAGAGTCAAGCAGTGTTTTGCCATTAGGCAGCACATTCAAGTTAGAGCTTATTACCAGACACTGCAATGCCCTTTAGTGCCTACAAGAGCTCTGAGATGAGTTAATCCCACATAGCTGGATGGTTAGCCCCTAGCATACAGTAGTTTCTTTTCCCCAAATAAATGCCAATCTTTTTGTTCCTACCTGGGCTTCTTATTACTGTTACAACGGACTCTTGTTAGTTCTCTCCACATCAACATCTATCAACTCCCATCAAACCCTTCTGGGCTGGAACAGCGCTAACTACTTCAGAGTCTTGCTCTGTCCCTGCTCACAAAATTTGGTCTGCAGTTTACCACTTATGACCATGGTCAGCTTCTTACCTGCTGCTTTTGTACCAGTGCCTGACACTCATTGCTGTGGAAAGTCACCTGCTGAGAGGATGCTCATGGAGGTTTGCTTTGTTAGGCATATTCAAGTTGTCACAGTCCCATCAACAATGGACACAGAAAGCGTCACATGGAGTAAATTACCCTGGTATGCATTCCTACGGTGCACAAGAGCTTACTTACTCAATACATGTGCTTCTCCTCGCTTGGGTCCCTTGGTTAGTCTTGCTTTGCTATCCACTCATGGAGCAAATTGTCTGCGCTTCCCCAGGCTGTCACCTCCCTGATTTTAAAACTAGCACGGGATCAACAACTGCTGGCTTGGAAGAAGGGCTGAGGGAGAGACCCAACTACAGTCTCTGGTATTTATCATTTTATCTATAGCGCCTTCTCTCCCAAAGGGTACTGACGCCTGCCTTGAGCAGCCTTCCTGTATTTTAAGCTTTCTTGATCCTCTTTAACAGTGACTGATTTATTTCCAGCATATACTGGTATTTCTGCTCCCTTGCAGTGAAAGAACTTAACTTTCACAAGATCCCCATCAAATCACTGATTGTGGCCAGCATAATATTATGGTTCCTAGGTGCTTATACCTTGACCCCTTCAGGGAAGAGGTTTTATTTGCCACAAATAAAGATGAAGGCTGACAGACAGCCTTCAAACCAGAGCACAAGCCAGAAAATGTCTGATTACTCACAGAAGCAGCATTTAACAGCTTAACTTAGTCTTTATTTAGCTATTATTTTGCATATTTCATCCATAATGAAAGCAAACTTGTCGTGAACAAAACTGTTTGTTAATCTAATTTATCGAGATCAGTCACACATTGACAGACAAGAACTTTAATAAAATTTGCACTTATCAGATCAATTTGTGGTAATTTCTGTCTCTTAGATGCTTATACCTTTTCCAAGACCAGTGAATAGGAAATTGAGACTCTAGAGCAATTCCAACCACTTCCAGAAAACATAGTGGCGTGCTGTAATGTGCATCTGCTTAGGGAATATACGTAAAAGGCTCTACTTTCTGTACTGTAACAGTATGCACCCTACCACCCACTACTTGTATGACAATATTTTACAAGGATACTGCAAAACTTTAAAGCATGGGGATGAATTAACTACACAGGGGCTGTCAGATATTCACCTTTCCCAAGAATATTAGCTGTATTAAATTAATGCCAAAGACAATAAAAGTAGCTGAACTTCAGTAAAGGAGCTGGCAGAACAAGACAAAAAGCATCACTCCAGAGATGTTTCCCTCAGAATCAGGTGTTGCAAAACATCAAATGTGCTGCCAACCCCTGCCCCTTTTCTTCCTTTTCCTCTCCCCAGTTATTCAGCAATTGGAGTCACGGACAAGGCTTCTGTCAGCTGCTTAACAGACACATGAGGAAGATCACAGAATGCCTAATCCCTCACTTGGGACACCTTTTTCATCTGCTGTTCCACAAAGTCACGAGTTTCAGTTTTATCTAGCGAATCTGACAGCAAACATCTTGCTCCCAACTCCACAGGTTGTCTCACCAGTCATTTCAAAGATCGATCTTGGGTAAATGTTATACTTTCCCTACTATCTAGGCAGATCAGTTATACCTAGTTCATCACTAGAGAGAATCTATGTTACCTCTAAGCACAGTAGTCCCTTGCTTCAAAAGGAACATCTCTGCTTTGGGCTGGTACTGCCATGCAAGACGTAGTCAGAAGACACTCATGGAGCTGCCCTGGCAGGAACCACCCATTTTTCAGGCCTTGCTTAGGTCTGAGATTTGGTTGCACCCATACTTATGCCATCCGTGGAAGAGGTAGAAAAAAGCAGAGAGAACCAATAAAACTGGTTCAGCAACTGAAGTGTCTAGATAGACATGTCCTCACAAAATTTAAGAAAAACACCTTCAGTAGGTTTCCTACAACTGTAGAAAGAAACATTGCCCCTCACTTTGTCAAATACAATAGACAGGGTCACTGGGAGAGGATGTTATGTCTGCTTATCATTCTTTCATGAGAATAAATGCCTGCTTTTGTATAAGACAACTATTTTCAGGGTACCGTATTTGCTTACAATAATATTAGCATTTTCAATTTTGCTCAAGTTGTGTAAAATAGATGTATTTGGAACATTTTACTTCCTTTATTTTTTTGTTTCCATTCCCCATCTATGTAATTTACTTGTTCTTTTCTTCCTGGTCCTATATATACTTCAAAGACATATTTTCAAAGAACAATTTCTCTCAGCACAGCTTTCCCCTCAGCTGTAAAACCTTAGCTCGCACATACGTCCCTTAGGAGACATAACTTCTTTGCATAGGGCTCCTTTAGGCAACATCTGTCATCATGCAAATAGGTAGAACGTTCTTGTGTGTTGCAGCTCAAGAAGGAAGCATACACATCCTGCACAGCGAACCCTGGGTAACACCACAAATATTTATATGCCAGATAAAACCCATATCCTGCAGCTCAGACCACTAGAAACAAACACTATCCAATCCAAGAAGGATTACAAAGCCCTGGGAGAAGTAGCAAAGGACTCTGGAGCACAGGTATTTTTTCATTAATCTTCTTGGTTCAAGGGAGTGGGTTTGAAAGGGCCAGTCAAATCTGGCAATCGACTAACTGTTACAGGACCAATGCCACAGCCAGGGGTTCAGCCCCTTAGATCATGAGAAATCTGTTTTACTGGGAGCTGATAGGGTCTATCAGGTAAGGGGAAAAGGATCTTCAGTCACAGGCTTCCCAAGCTGGTGAAGAGGGCTTTAAAATAATTTGCTGGGGAAGGGGAATCTCAACCCACCTCACTCCTAACAGTTTGATGCCAGTGCCAGCAATAGATGCTCAGAGCCTGGAGAAGAATTGCAGATCAACAGGAGAGCATCGAAGAGCAGCACAAAGGAAACCACTCCAGCCAGTAAGTCAGATTCACCAGGGGCCCAGCTTAAATGCTTCTATGCAAATTCACGTAGCATGGGGAATAAATAAGAAGTGTTAGAGATATGTGCATGCCTACAGGGCTATGATCTTGTTGGTACTTTTTGGTGGGATGGGTTCTGTGACTGCAGTGTTGGAATGTAAGGATACAGGCTCCTTAAGGACAGGCAGGGAAGGAGAAGAGGGGGTGTTGCCCTCTATGTCAATGAGCAGCTGCAGTGAATGGAGCTCCACCAGGGGATCGATGAGGAGCAGACAACAGATGAGGAGCTGATGATGGATGAGGAGATCAGGATTAAAGGGACACGTGACATTATAGTAGGGGTCTGCTACAGGCCACCCAACTGGGAAGACTGAGCAGACGAGACCCTCTAAAGACAGGAACAGCATCTCTTTCACAAGCCCTATTTCTCATGCTTATGGGGGAATTAAACCATCCCAATATCCACTGAAGGGACAACTCAGCAGGGCATAAGAGATCCAGGAGATTCCTGGAGTGCATTGATGATAACTTCCTTCTCCAAGTGACAGAGGAGCCAATGAGGAGAGGTGCTATACTGGATCTTGTTCTCACCAACAAGGAGGGTCTGATGGGGAATGTGAAACTCAAGGTAAGCCTTGGCTGCAGTGACCATGGTGGAGTTCAAGATCCCTAGGGCAGCAAGGAAAGTGCACAGTAAGCTCACTACCCTGGACTTCAGGAGAGCAGAATTTGGCCTCTTCAGGGACCTGCTTGGTAGAATACCATAGGACAAAGCCCTGGAGGGGAGGAGAGAAACCCAAGAAAACTGGTTAATATTTAAGGATCACCTCCTCCAAGGTCAGCAGTGATGCATCCCAACAAAGAGGAAGTCAGGTAAAAATGCCAGGAGGACTGCATGGATGAACAAGGAATTAATGGACAAACTTAATCTCAAAAAGGACGCCTACTGAGGGTGGAAACAAAGACAGGTAGCCTTGGAGGAATACAGAGAAAAGCAGCCAAGGGACCAGGTTAAGAAAGCTAAAGTCCTGGTAGAATCTGTTTGGGCTCATCAAGGGCAACTAGAAAAGCTTCAGTGACAAAAGGAAGACTAGGGAAAGTGTGGGCCTGCTCTGGAAGGAAACAGGAGACCTGGATAACCAGGATATGAAGAAGGCTGAAGTACTCAATGACTATTTTGACTCAGCCTTCACAGGCAAGGGGTCAAGCCACACCACTCAAAGCACAGAAGGTAAAGGCAGGGACTGGAAGAATGATGCACCACCCACTGTAGAAGAAGATCAGGTGCAAGACTATCTAAGGAACCTGAAGGTGCACAAGTCTCATGAAATACATCCACAGGTCCTGAGGGAACTAGTGGATGAAGATGCCAAGCCACTATACATCATGTTTGAGAAGTCATGGCACTCCAGTGAATTTCCTGCTGATTGGAAAGGGGGAAATATAACACCCATTTTTAATGAGGGAATAAAAGGAAGACCTGAGGAACCACGACCAGATAGTCTCACCTCTTGCATGGCGAGATCATGGGGCAGATCTTCCTGGAAAATATGCTAAGGCATATGGAAAATAAGGAGCTGATTAGTGCCAGCCAACATGGCTTTATTAAGGGTAAGTCGTGCCTGACAGATTTGGTGGCCTTCTGTGATGGGGATATAGCATGATGGATAAGGGAAGAGTAACTGACATCATATACCTTGACTTGTGCAAAGCATTCAACACTGTCCTGCATCACATTCTTGTCTCTAAAGTGGAGAGAGATGAATTTGAAGGATAAACCACTTAAACCACTTGGAATTGGCTGGACAGTCACACTCAAAGAATTGTGGTCAATGGCTCGATGTCCAAGTGGAGACCAGTGACAAGTGGCATTCCTCAGGGGTTGCATTGGGACTGGCGTTATTCCACATTGTTGCAGGCAATGGGACTGACTGCACCCTCAGCAAGTTTGCCAATGACACCAAGCCATGTGGCATAGTCGACAAGCTGGAAGGAAGGGATTTGGGCCAGAGAGACCTTGACAGACTTGAGAGGTGGGCTTATGCAAACCTCATGAAGTTCAACAAGACCAAGTGCAAAGTCCTGCACCTGAGTTGGGGAAATCTCAAGCATAAATACGTAAATACAGGCTGGGGGAAGAATGGATTGAGAGCAGCCCTGACAAGAAGAATTTGGGGATGTTTATGGATAAGAAGCTCAAGAAAGTAAAGAAGAACAGAGTATAAATCACCGTAACATTGCCAAAAAAGTTTACTATGATTTGTGAAGTCATCATTTCCACAGAAGGAGAAAAAAAACAACATAATTGTTTAGACATGAACATAGATCTGTGTTTACATATGAAAAATAATGACGCACACCTTCTTGCCTCGTCAGTGCAATCAGCACTATCACTCTTCATCTAGGTTTAAATAAGAAAAAAAGCTCTAAACCCCATGCTTTTCGAAAAGATAGATCTCGCTTTGAAGAAAACAGTGGCAGATCTTTTTAAGATGTCTGGAAATTTCCAGACACATTTTAGGGAGAACACTAGCTATGTATAAACACATGAGTTATAATGTTTCGCAAACTCAATTGGTCCCAGGAACTGTAATTTAATACAATTCATTTAACTAGTCACAAATTAAACTGATGTAATTTTAAGGATATCCAGCAAGGATAAATAAGAATGCATTTTATGCAACCCTGGAAGTCTTCAGTTTACAAACTCACTGACTTACTGACTGATAATAAGAAATTTCATAACTTAAAAACTAGATACTTTTATGCCTGAACATTACTTCATGACATTGTACTTGATCAAATTGACTGCTGCAGTAACAGGGCACTAGAATCTTGTCTACATGTCCAAAAGAACAGCTATTTTTAAATATAATGTCTTTTGCATGTATTGCATTAACTGAATCAAATAAGGCTAGGGCTTGCCTCAAATTTAGCCCTAAAAAACTACTAAGTAGACAAGTATTTAATTCTTAATTTTACCTTTGTTAAAACCTTTAATTAAATATAACATTAAGTGCACTACAGATTATTATAGAGATTTTTCTCAACTAATATATTGAAATGCATTAACGTACAGAGAAAAACAAAACAAGAAGACAAGCTGGGCTTATAAACATAGTCATATAGGTGGTATTAAAAAAATAACACCCTGAAAGCATCGGGCATTTTTTCATTTTTGCTAGCACAAAAGTAAAAGCAAAGGTTAGAAGCAGTGGAGGTGGCATATACCATACAAATCAACACATTAATGCAAACCATTTCCCTTTAGCAAAGTGACACACCAGTTCACCTAAGACAACTGCTTAAACAACATTGTAAAGGAAGACGATGCAGGGCAATAATGGAGTAGAAGTCCTCAAATTGCTAGCTATGAAGAGACCCGTAATGGCCCTGCAGCCAAGCTGCTCCAGTACCAAACCCAGGGGGAATGGGTTCCTGTGCAGGGAATGGGGAGCAGCAGGAGCCACTACTCCAGCCCATGGGGCAGAAGGTAGCTGTGGGGCAGCTGAGGTGAGAGGAGTAGCACTGCCCTGCCTTCCCCAAGGAGATCCTCCCCAAAGTCCTACTCCCTGGGTTCTGTAGACTCAGAGTGTTTTTCGAAAATTAATTAGATCTGAAATGAACAGGACCTCCCCTAAAATTGTTTGTTTATTAGTAACTGCACAGTTGCTACAGGCAGAGCATTCAGACGCTTCCGCTGTACCAACAGAAGCAAGATCATGAGCAAGAAAAGCAGCAGAACAGCACCCTTATCTCTGCTTGTTCACACTGGTATTGTTCATACTGGTATCATTCACTTGCCTAAAATTAAAAAGGGGTGTGAGGAGGCAGATTTCACTGACTCCAACATCAGCAGTCCCACGGAAGGGCTCACTTTGGTTAGGAATCAAAGATTTATGGAGACAAAGCTAATGTAGCATCAGAGAATGACACCAAAAACGACATTTAAACTTCAGAATCAATGCTGACAACTGGCATGCAACATTTCCCTCCAAGTCTGTAATGCATTCCTTTTTCTAATTAGGGACAATTCTCAATTTTCATTGCCAGACACAACTAGAATCTAGTCCCAATATTCTCACTTCTGTGAGAATGCAGAATAACACCCCAAAGGGACATCACAACCTGCTTATTCTGTAAAATACTGTGGGCTGACACACTGAGTTGAGGATGTTACAGGCATCCATCCACCTCTCAGATCCACCATGGACTAGGAGAAGGAGAAAACTGTTACAAGGTGGATGATAACTGTGAAAGCATATTCACCAACCTTTACAGGAGGAAAAAGAGGACAGTTTAGGCTAGTACCTTAATCAGAAATTTCTCAGTTAATCTCCTCTCTGCATCCCTCCAAAACCGACAAAAACCACAAAACTTCGAATTCATCTTTAGTAGGACAAGGAATTGATGTGAAACTCTATTTTACTGCACGCAGCTTTTCTACTCAGTTTTGCTAGGCTTGGGTAAACTGCTTTTTGCTTTCTCTTGATCTCCCCAGGATACAGCAGCCCTTGCCAAAAATAACTACGTTTTAATTTTCCTTCACAATTCCCTTGCAGAGGTCTGCACTGTTTTAATGCTGCAGCATCACATATCCTTTTAATCTCTGCCTACACATTTTACCATTTCAAACACATGATTATTTATAAGCGAAAAGCCATGAGGGCTTTGGTGAGGTAAAGTGGTTTAGTGGGGACTGAAACTGGGAAGGGGGGAGAGAGGAGGGTGAGTCATCATTTTCTGTTTTTAATCCTTCACTCCTCCTCTGTTTTAGGCTTTGTTATTAGCAGTAGCACTTATCCATTCTGAGCAGGGCCAACACAGCAAACAAGTCCTCTGAATCTGAAAGCTAAACAATTCCAACTCCTAATTTAGCCATGCACGCCTGCTCCAGGCTGTTCAATCCCTTAAGACCCCTTTTTCTAGCCTAGGCTTTTTCCTCCTTTACGTGCCAACTCATCAACAGCCTTTAGCTGGGGTTTTGTCTGTTCCCACCTGCTCCTGCAGGAGGGAGAACAGACTGAGATGGAGTGACAACATCCTTCAGTTTTGTGTCATATTCAGGGCTGGGCATTGCCACACCAAACAGAGCAAACTGGTTGCTAAAACTGTTCTCACAAAGAGAGGCACTTGAAAACCACCACTGCTCCAACTAAAATGCCAACTGGAAACAAGTTGCACTGCATACTGAAAGGGGAGACAGCACTTGTTCAAAATCCCTGCTCTTCAGTCGTTGCTCAACAAGGCAGCAAAAAAATTGTCCTCCAGCCCAATTATACCACCCTGCTGATGCTGTAACAAAAGGAAAAGGAGCCACGCTAGACATAACAAGGTAACCTGTATCTCTAATGGCAGCAACAGCAGGAGATAGAAAAAATTAGTGGCCATCACAATTTTCTTCCTACTTCAAGCACCCTCTCCTTCTCTAAACGTTCCCTATACACCTTCCTCAAAAAAAAAAAGAAAAAAAAAATCTCTTAATGTTGACTCTCTCAAGCCCATCTATACCTCATACCTTTTCAGCTCCACCGAGAAACAGCCCTTTGCCTTAAGCTATGAGAGCTGCGCAACACAGGAGCCCAAGTCCAGCTTGGGAATTGATGGCATGCAAGTTCCAGCTCTACACTTTTTAGAAATGCTTAAGTTTGGAAAAAGCCTTAAGTGTGGATGCTTCAGGTTCAGCTGCCATACCCATGTTTCTGTACCAAAATACTTGCACTCAGTTTTTAAAGTGTGAATACTCTTGAGTTCCAAGTATAATTTAGGACGACTAAGATTATGCAGAACCTCTGAGAATTAGACGAGTTACTTCAGTAAATTAACTAGGTAGCAACTGTGAAAATGCTGATGTTAGACAGTATTTCAGCTTCCTGGGCTATAAACGGATATAATTTTTACTTACCTGACAGGTGTGTCATGAGAATTAGCTAATATTGACACTTTGATCTTTAAAATGCTTTGCCAGGTATTAATTAAGGAAGGATCACTTTGCATTTAAAATACCTAATATTTTGAAGTTGAATTTGTTCGCATCCCTCTCCTAAAATCATAAAGAATCTACTGTATGGGTTTTGTTATATGTTCCCCAGGAGATGACTTCAGAAAAACATGAGAAAGAGTAATATGTGGACCTATGTTTCAAGGAACATGAATGGATACTTCTAAATAAAAGGCCGTTTTGTTGCAAAAATCTTCTGTCCTGTAAGTCTTGTAGAGACCTGTGGACCTAGTTCAAATGCTACTTAAAGTATGGAGAAAGGTCACCTCCACCCCATGAAACCACCTTTTTGTGACTAACCTACTAATATCTTTTACAAGGCAGGTGTTGAAGTATGAGAAGTTCACAACATGTTGCAGATATTCAAGTACTGTATGTACTGGTGAAGTGTGTCCTCATTTCTCTGCCGAGGGAAAGGTGCCAACATATGGGCAAAATGCTATTACAGTTTCATCTGTAGCCAGGAATATGTAATATGGCCAAAGCTGCACAATGCTGTAGTTAGACGGGTCACCCATATAGGCTGCTGCCAGAGAAAGATGGAGAACCAAGTCTTGCCTGCAGAGCCAGCTCTCTCCCAGCCACTCTGTGCTCAATAATAAGGGCAAGACTTTCACCGTGGGCACTCTTGTCACAAAGATCTAGCAGTGAAGTCACGACATTTGGCCTTTACATGGCCCAGTGAACAAAAGCCCAGACTGGAGGGAAATAAAAGACTGTACTTGATAGCACATGGGAAAACAGCAGCATAAGTTTCCAAATAAGCTGCTCCACACACACCAGAGAGATCTTTGCGCAGGGCTTTCCTGCGGTTGTTACTGCTGGAGGTTAAAGCCTGACCTGGTGTCACAGGCTACTTGTGCTGGCAGTGCGGATATCACCTCTCCTGGAGCTGCAGTGTTTTCCTTACTGTCAGCCAGGCAAGACAGAGAAGACAGAACTGAAGAGAAAGGAAAAAAGACAGGACACAGGTACTCAAAGACACGCCAGAAAGCACATGTATGGAGATACAACCCTCAAAACTCCCTTTAGGGTCTCAGAGTGATGATAACAGAAATTCTTTGAGAATATTTTGCAAAGCTCACATCTAACTTGCCCACTGCCCAAGACACACAGAAAATCTTGAACAAATGTTACCCAATGTTGTAGGGATTTAAGTCCTATGGATCGAGGGATGAATCCTAGAGGTGATTCTGGGGACTCGGGCCTGATCGATTGTTGTATCTAGAAAATACTACAATTAAAATTCCTAATGTGAATCCTTCATGATACTGTATATGATGGGGGACTTTCTCCCCTGCCTCATTTCATGCACAGCATAGACATTACTTAATGAACTAGCAACTCTTCAATATTTATTTTTCTCCTCGTTATCCAGTGTGGCTCTACACCTTATTTACCATGCTATCCAAATGCTGCCGAGAATTATTTATAGCATTCACAATACAGTAGCCAAGTTCTTATAAACAACAACTAAATTTACAATACCCAGCTGGATCCTGAAATTAAGGTGAAAATTTTTGGAATCGGTACTGTTTTTGAGCAACTACTTTATAATCCTAGAAGTCTAAAAAGCATCTCTGTAGACTTTCTAGAAAGAACCTGCCTACCAGCAAGCAGAACTTAGTGACAGCACATGACATGATATAATCCTCACCCTTCACAAGGATGTCTGAACCGGGCTATTTATGGTGCCAAAGCACACATTTTATATAAGAAATGCTGTTGAAAACAGTGAACCAGACTCTCAATGCTACATTATGAACTTGCTCCAGGGATTTCAGATTACAAGATGTGCAGCGAGAACCTAATTTTACTATGTAATTAGTTACGGGTGTTCCTCCCCCCATCCCACACACTTTCCTGAGTGTGCTCTGCTTGACAGTGCCTGCTCCTGATACCCTGAGGTGCACACTCTCCTTCCTTCTCCTTGCAGTCACTACCTCAAGATTTTGATGTATCAAATCTTGATTTTTTGACTTATTGTTAGGCCCAATGCATAACAATTAGCAGCTTATGATCCCCTCAAGTCCATTTTATATTTTTTGCAGCTTTCCCTATTTTTTTAAGGGGGAAAAAAACCACCAAAACACCGAATCATCACTCTCCCCGTCTCCTCTCTCCTTTCCACTAAGTGAAGAAACACAGCAAGACAATATTTCACTGTTTCCTCCAGTACCTTAGCTTTGGCTTTCAGCTCTAGGAAAAGTCAGTCCAGAAGTTTGTTGGAAGAGAATAAGGGAGAGGAATTTTCTGCAAATTTATTCCACTTTCTGGCCTTTTAGGTAACAAACCCCCAAATCCTAACAGCTACCTTACCAAACAGTTATCATGTATTTAAACCCAAGTTTCAGATTTAATTTTCAGTTTTGACTAAAACAAAAAAAAAAGTAATAAATATCTCTAGGTTAATTTCATATCAAAATGGGTAACTGCAAAAGGAGGTGCTGGATTTCATAGTTTCAGGGTTCTGCCTCTGGTTTGTGAATGATTGCAGGTAAAGCCACTGCTCCTTTTGGCTCCTGCCAAGTGCTCTGTTCCCTTCTCTTGGGCTCTGCTGACTTTTTATACGAGAATATCTCCATAGCCACTTTTATAATATAAAGGCAAAAGTAGATATGAAAAGGTATTTTCTACTCTCCACACAAACTTCTTAATTTAGCATTACTGCAAAAATCCCAGCCAATATGAGGCTAACTATTTTTTGAAAATTATTCATGTTTAGAAGGATAAATCCATAATTTTGATGCCTGATAGTTGCAAGAGCCAGATCAAGAAGGCGGCTTCTGTCTAGCAAAACACATGCAGAAAATTAATATGTAAGAAAAATAACATCTATTGGAGATCATATTTACTCATACAAGGACAAAGTGCTAGTATGCATCTCTCCTCAAGGATGTGTTTATTCCTCTGCCAGTTTCATGATCAGCTAATGATCAAGTTGTCGATAGTCTGCTACTCAACTTCCTGAAATACAGCTCAACTTCATGTCTTTTATTTGTTTTCATATACATGCACATAGGAAATGATATTTTCACTGGGCAGATATCTTTTACAATTCAAACCATATTCAAATAGTGCCCTCCTGCTAAACAAGCACTTACAAAGCTACAAACAAATAAACCCCAAATATTCTGCTTATTTCATAAAAATGGGAACTGAAGATAACAGTACCTGTTCCCATGTTTTATAGGAGAAACAGCTGAAGACTGGATTAGTAAGAAAAATGTGAAAGTAACTCAGGAAAAAACTTTTATGTGTACAAACTCGTCACACACACATGGGATTGTTCAAGAAGTGCCACCGGCCTGATCAAGGTTAATTGAGACAGGATCCTGAAGCAAATAAAGTGACTGGTCCCATTAAATGCCTTCAAACTTTGTTTTGTTCTGCACAATGCATACCAGAAGGTTTTTTAAGCATTTGATTTCATATCTTATAAACCCATACACTTTTCAAACTGGGCCACATACCAGTAACACAGAGAGTCAATGCACAGCCTAGCCTGTAAATCTTTATCTTAGGCACAATGTTAAATCTGAGGATCTTAATTTCAAGCAACTCCATATCTGTAGACGACTCTATATAAATCAGACATCATCTTCCAATGTTCCTGCAGTATCTCACCGATTCAGTACTATTGGTCAGTTAGTAATTTTAGAAGACAAGTTTATAGAAGCCCAAAGGCTAAAAGTAAAACTGTCCCTTTTAAGACAGGATCACCATCACATCTAAGTCATGAATGCTGTACTTTATCCAGCATTTGGAAAGGCTTAGTTGACTGCTTCAAAACCCATCTGGCAGGCTCTGGGAAATGCCAGGTGAGATCATGGGAAACATTTAGTACAAAAAAATACTGGAATGAGCCTGTGGACAGCTCTAAGTTCATGATTATCACTGTCCTACACACCAGAGCCACTGAAAGTCTCTTGGGGTACGACTTGCAGAGATACAGCTTTGCTTTACACACAAATACAAATGTACATATATACATGTGTATGCATATAGTTAGGGAGTTCACATTATCATGAAATACAGGCAGGGAAAGCAATTGCTCTAAGAAAAATAATGGGGTATTTACGAGCAAAGTAACAGTTCCAAAAGCCTCTAGAAAATGAACCAAAGCTCTTACTGTTAGAGAACTATCGACTCCAGGTTTGAAAATGTGACCTCAAGTGAGCAATGATGCACTTAGCCTGGAACTTGCAGCCACTGTATTTCACTCTAAATTGAATTGCCAATCCATAATGCAATCTTCTTCTACTGTAAACTCGCATCTTTGGGGCAAGCATACAGAAAATAAAATATACTAGCTACATTATTCCAAGTTAGACTAAATTCCTCTGGAAATGGAAAATATGTCTGTGTTACAGAATTTAAAGATCCCTTTGGGTATTCATATGGCAGTAATGTTTTCTTTTTCCTTTTAAGGGCACTTAGTGACAACTTCATGTTGACATTTTTCCTGCGAACATTTCCTAAGCGTGTAAATAACTGATAGCATGTGGCTCAGCTAAAAGCACTTAGGTATATATAGGCTATAGACTCAGACTGAAAACAACATAACAGACATTTTATACCTCAAACACATATGGACAATGGTCAGATCCAGCATTCTCAGCATACCGAAAGTGGTCTTTTTGGTAGACTGCCAATTTAGTATAATTTATAATATCACTGATGTGTGATCCCATGCTGTGAAATACTTACATTCACTTTTCCACCAAGTCTTCTTCACTACGATCAAGTTATTTTCCAGGACAGTGTTTAATCTTCTTACTAAATAAAAGAAGGTAGCCATTAAAAATATATTCATTTGCATTAAGATATGCTCAGTCACCTTAAATTTATGAACTTTAAAATACTGATTTACGATCATCTATAGTGCACCATAAACTTGTAATTTGTTTATACATAGACAATTTTATTAAATTTTAAACACAACTTTAGCACATCATAATTTTCAATCCTGTGGCTAAATGGGGCAATGTTCTGTATTTCAATAGCTGCTCGGAAAATAAATCAGATGGACAGTTGCTCACAGATGTACAACTAATTATTGAAGAACTAAGAGCTCAACTGATATATTACCAGAAAGAATGCCTGGCATTATAGATGGGGTATTGTATGATTTGGCACTCCTCTAGCTAGAGCTTGAACACGTTCTTAACAACAGCAGTACTCAGCACCTCCCACAATTAAACATTTAAGAATTTAAGAGAAACAGTGTCTGTCCCTCTAAGGAAGGATTAAATACCATCTGATATTGTTTAACATGACTGTATATGCCAAAAAGTAGATTATAAAGGGTTCATGTAGATTGTTCAAGACAAACATGACTATGACAACTGTTCTCAAAAACATATCCCAGTCAATACAGGTAGTGAGTGCTGAATGTTCCAACATGTTTCTTACATACAGTTATTTCTCAGTTACCTTTTAGCAAAGGATGCAAAACCCAAAGAGCTTGCAGCAAATGCTGATGCACGCACTGAAAGATCACCACATGGCAGTTCCCAGGGGAGCGAGACATGAACACCCAGCAAAATTCACTACTTTTTCTCTAAAGCAGGCTGACCAGTACTAAATCAAGTTTATTTTGTTACTATTTGATGGGATTTAATTTCTTGTTTGCACTCCCCATATCTAGTTGCTGCAGTAACACATTCTTTAAGAGTATGCACATTCATCTCTTCCCATGGAAAAGCTGTTTGAGGGAACCTGTGTCCTCACTGGGTGGAGGATGAACACGAGTACTCAGCAAAATCATGAGAGAAGGGACGTGGGAAAAGAGCTGAGTGAGGTATTTAGACCACAGCTGCATGACACAGCCTCACTGGAGTGTGTAGGTTTGGACTGGGACTGATGGAAGTCGTAGGAAGGAAGTGTAAACAAAGCAGCTAACCCGAGACACAGACAGACAAAAATTTTAGAATTTAGGACCGAGAGAAAGGGCAGATTTATTTCTATGTCTTACTGACAAAGGAAAAAACAGATCTGGTGCAACTTCAGCAAATAAAGAAAAAGGAAATACAGAAGTAAAAGGAAGTGCAAAAGGATGTGAAAGATCATGATACTGTCAATAACAGCCAAGAAGGAAGGAGCTGGAGGTAGTCAGCAAGGAAACAAGACTTCATCCTGCTAAGAAGTTCCATTTATACATTCGTGTTACCTCTCTTCTTTAGAGCATTTTTGCAAGCATTGCTGAACAGCTATTTAGGCATCTCATGCACAGTTGGTTCACAGCTCAACTTTGCAGGCGCAACACCTGAAGTGTGCAGAAATTAGTGTTTGGCTGAGCTGGGAAAAAGAATCAAACGCTGTCATCCCTGACTTTTGTATCCAGCCAGTTATACTCACAGCGATAAAGCTATATTCCGTGCTAATAACATCACAAATTTATTTATTGGGAAAAAAGGTGGTTCAACCATAACTGGTAGAGAGTCATCAGACTCCATATGTGCCACTTCTTGTATGGGTACACCAGGCATTTTAGTCTGTAGCTGGTAATCAGCTATGCCAGAGAATGATGCTATGAAACTGTACGCAATTTTCTGTGTTTTAAATAGGGAGCCTTTTTCATAAGAGGCTTGGGACATGAGCCAGAAATCTCACTGCCTCCCTGTTTATTCAGACTGAGTCATCAGATTTTCCAGGTTTCTCCACTCAAATGGCATGCTGCTTTGGCTAGGTTTAGATGGACACAGGTGGTACCATCTGCTGCAAGACTTCCTGGTTTTGTTTGGTTTTGTTTTTTTTCCTTTTACCTCCTGCTCATTTCACAACAGCTCTTTTTCAGTATCTTATGCCAGAGCATCACAAGAAACTGGTCTTTCATGAAACGGGTTTGTCCAGCTAGCCAGTTAAAATGGACTGCTTGAGCTGAAGGAACTAAAACACACATCGCTACGACAGGTCCTCTTGTCAGCTAGAGGCTCTTGCAGACTGACCTGAAGTTAAAAGTACTTAGATGACATAGAGGAATCATTCTTTAAAGCTGACAAAAACCATGAGCACAAACAGAGTAAGTGGGTAGGGAGATGCTCACACAAGCTAACTTCAGACTAACTAGACTTGTTTCTTCTCTCTCTACTGGCATGACAGAGAAGGTCTTGCCAAGGATCACCTGGAAGATTAATCAACCTTCACTGAGATGCTTTTCAGAGGAGACTCTCTTGTCCACAACCCGCAAAGGATAGCAGGGAGAATACTGCCAATAGACTATATTTAGCTCTTTTCCTATCCCAACACAATCTTGAATACACTTACTGGCTCTCACTTTTCATACGACAGAATTTCTGCTTTTCAAACCAAACCAGTCCTTTAGGGTGGGAGGATGAAGACCACAATGGACATGTTATGCAGTTAAATCCATCAGGACAGATCAACAACCCAGCAGATGTGGGACAACCATAAACAACCTCCCCATCCTGCAAGTGCCCTCTCCCTCATCCGGCAGCTGTGTCTCTGTATTTAGGGTGAATGTTTCAGACACTGTCATTTCAAAAAAGATTATAAACTCAGGCTGATCAGATGCATCCAAGTGCAAAATTTTGCAAGTGGATAACGTGCTGCCCAGGTGCTGCAGCCGTTGGGGGGATATCGTGGCTTCTGAGAGTCAGAAGGAACAAAGTGCAGCACTTGTCTTGCAGTGCTTAAAGCCAATGCTGCTTTAAGTAGGAGTAAGAACATATTGAGTGCTTTTTTTTTTCTTTTGCTTGCTTCTAGAGCTAAAAACAGATCATAAACCACATTTCTTCGAGGGAGGGAGGCTTTTGTTTTTTTGTTAGAAAGGGCAGGCACTGGGTCAGGGATAGAAAGTTGTACTAAGTGGTTCCCAGGCGCATAAGTTAGTCCCCTGAGCCTTCATCTATATGAAACATATGGAGGAGATATTTTTCATATACGCTTAAATAAACCCACGGAACTTTTACTCAGCTGTTGATCTATCAAGCATGGTGCACTTGATAGGATGGAGCACGTAGGATAACACTACATACTGCTTTTTTTGAACTGAATTTTGAAAACCAATCTTCACGTTTCAGTGCTGGGAAGGCTATATTACAACACTGAGATCACGTCCATATGGAAACAACAGGATATAGAATTTACTATTAAAAACTTCTGGGTGATATCATATGTCACATCAAGACTTTAAACATTGCAAGGTATTTACATCTCTAATTAACTCTGTATCATGTAAAAATGCCAGGAGGCCTGCACGGATGAACAAGGAATTAATGGACAAACTATCTCAAAAAAAAAAAGCCTATAGAGGGTGGAAACAATGACAGGTAGCCTTGGAGAGAAGTATTTGGGGGTGCTGTTGGATGAGAAGCTCAACATGAGCTGGCAATGTGTGCCTGCAGCCTAGAAAGCCAACCGTATTCTGGGCTGCATCAAAATAAGTGTGACCAGCAGGTCAAGGAAGGCGATTCTTCCCCTCTACTCTGCTCTTGTGAGACTTCACCAGGCCTGTGTTCAGTTCTGGAGATTTCAGCACCAGAGGGACACGGATCTGTTAGAGCAAGTCCAGAGGAAGACCACGAAGATGATCAGAGGGCTGAAGATCCTCCTCTTTGAGGACAGGCTGAGAGAGCTGGGCTTCCACGTTTAGCTTAGAGAAGAGAAGGCTCTGGGGAGACCTATGGCAGCTTTCCGTTACTTAAAAGGGGCCTACAGGAAAGCTGGGGAGGGGATCTTTATCACGGAGTGCAGAGATAAGACAAAAGGTAATTGCTTTAAGGTGAAAGAGGGTAGATTTAGGTTAGATATTAGGAATTTTTTACTGTTAAGATGGTGAGGACCAGGAACAGGTTGCTAAGAGAAGTTGTAGAAGCCCCATCCATGGAGGTGTTCAAGGTGGGTTGGATGGGGCTTTGGGCAACCTAAACCAGTGGAAGGTGTCTGTACCAATGGAGGGGGGTTTGGATCTAACTGTCTCTAAGGTCCCTTCCAGCCCAAACCATTTTATGATTCCTGTTCTTTGCAGGGCAAAAAGTAGAAAAAGTAAGTAATTCTGAGTTTTACACATAGTCTTTAGGAACAAAGACCAGCATCAAGCAAAACTGAAACTAAATAATTTGTGCTCCATTACCGTTTCTGAATATCCTTCGCTTTAGTCTAAAGAGAATAAAGAGCAGATCTCTATAGACTTCTCCAGAGAGATTTCTTAACTACAGGATAAAACACATTAATCACCTTTTCTTTCTCTGCTGTCCCTTCTGACCAGTCTAGAAATCCTACCTGCTCCTTCAACAGTATTTCACTGCAAAGATCAAACAGCAAGGACGCTGCTCTGTGAACTACCAACAGGTTCATGACAAGCATTTCACACATTAGGTGCAGTGATTAGCACTTTATCCAGACTCTTCAGACAGTCAATTATCAAACCTTACAATTGATATTGGGCAATATTGTTCCCCATCTTTTCACTCACAGAAGGCAACATGGCTCTGCGCCAGCTAGCAAGGAGCTGAGCCAGCACCAAATGCTGATCCATACTCATCAAGCTGTCTGGCCACTTGGTATAAAGATTTAATCCAATGCAAACGTACAGAGAAGAAACCTCAGTTTTTCAAAAGCTGTTGAGAAACTCTTAAACCCCACTTCCATGTCTTCTAGCACTATATTTAGCTTGGTAACTTTACAAGAGTAAAGATACTGAGAGGTCATACCCATAAGTTTTAAGTCTTTGCAGGAAAAGCTATTTTAGAAAGAGGCTCAACTATCCTGCATAAACATGATGTCTGATAGTGAGCTGTAACACAAAGAATTTTACTGGCATACACTTGGGATGGCCAGTGGAACTCATATCTTTTTTGGTTACAAACTACCACCACTCCTAAACTCATAGAATAAAAGCCACACTATACAGTAATTTTAACTGTGTTTGTTACTTGTGAATGCTAAAGTAGAAAATAGGAGAGGCAGACTTTTAGCACAGTAATGGTTACGCTTTTTTTTGTTATGAAAATGAAACTTTACAAATCAGATGTAACAATTAATGACAGGTTGTCTTTAATACCTGCAGGGACCCTAGCTAGTCCATGCAACAAGCTCAACATCATATGCACATCAAAGAAGATCAGAATTTTTCTGTGTGTTAGGTGAATCAATGCACACTAGTGATATCTCCATATACTTACTTTTTACCTCCAGCTTGAGACCCAGGGAGTTAAGGTGATAAATTCAAAATCATAAACAATACAGTCTATGCCCATGACTTTTCAAATGCCATTCGGCAAACTGTTTCAAAATTATTCCTGTGAGAAGTAACTTTTATCACCGTACAGGAGGTTTATACATGCTGGTGTAGGTGTCTGATCAAACTTGGTTGTTTTTCTTTACACAGTACAGCCAAAGATAAATGGTAGTCTCTTCTGAAAAGCAATGGTAACCAGATTTCTTTCTCTTACTGTTGGCTGGAGAGGCATCCTAGATGCCCATGTTAAAAGTCTGATTTGTTGAAGTGCATATCCTCATTATGTAATGGAATTACGTCTTCTTAATTTTGTGCCCTTTGTCTAAAAAAGATTCAGAAGTTAGTGAAAACTCATCAACGTCTTTACTCTGTTATGCTATGCATAAACAGAGAGAAGACACTGAAGCATCTCTCTTTAGTAGCTCAGCAGGGTCTTTCTATTCCTTAAGACGACCACATGCAGATTTCCAACGGCCATCTTATTAGCCTTTTCATCAAGCACACTGCTTTCTCCACATCTGTCAGCAGAACAGAGTGGATTTCTCAGGAAGTTGCCGAGGCAAATATGTCATTTCTAACTCACACAGCTTCCTGAGTAATAAAGGCTACCTGCAAGCAGGAACCCAGTCTCTGAACATTAAGTAAACACTTGCCACTTAACATTCTAGCTGAAGGTTTATCATCAAGTAGTTTCCAAAACACGCGATACTTTGGAGACCAAAGGTGAAATCCTACAGTCACTGAAGTGAAAGCTCCCACAAGGTCAGAACTGCTGTCCTGAATGCACACATGTGCATTAATGCATCCACATCTGAAAAGGCCACAGAAGCAATCAACACACTCTTATGCAAATCCAGAAACCACTCACGATTTCACTTTGATGAGTCTGTAACCTTGCTCAGCTAAAATGCATTTATATGTTTCTACCTTTGAAGAGCACACCATGCTTCAGGCCGCAGACAGACATGTCTGTATTGTCCAAGGGACAGAGTGTAAAATAAATTCAAATGCTATTTCCATTTATTCCTACTATCTCGGCTGGCTTCAGACAGCACTTTCGCAGCACGCAAGGACACCAGATTTTTCCTGACCCCTCCTCCATACCCCACTCTGAAACCAAGCGAGGCCAATTCCAGCCACCGTGAGAAGGGATTCCACACAGCCTCAATGCAAGGGACCTATCTGGGCAACACAGAGGTCTCCTAGCAATGCAAGCTGCTCCCCAAATCACGAGCATCACCTAGTGCAGGGGACAGGAGAGAGACTGCTGCTACACAGTGAAACAGTGTTTTCCAGGAATTCAACATATTCCTGGCACAGCCACATTGTTAAGTTACCCCAAATTCAAAGGTACCCAAAGCTCACAAGTTTATTTTCCACTAACTTTCCTATTCCTTCAAAGCCCTAAAACAACATTGCTGTTTCCCTCTGTTCCCTATTTTCAGATAAGCCTCTTCTACTTTTTTCTCCTTTGGCTTCTAAGGGCCAGGGAAGTAAAAAGGCACAGAGAGGTATATTGGAAAACCAAGCAGACCTCCATCTACATTTATGCTGACTGTAAAAAATAGTATAAACACAGATCAGTTAGACTAGTTTGCATTCACCTTCAGTTCTTTGAAAACTGCTGTAGCTCAGTCACTTCAAAATACTGATAAGTATTTCACCGAGAAGAATTATTAGGAATCTTGAGTTATTCTAGCAATGTGCAGACTTACAGGTTGCTCTGTGCTAGCCATAAAATATTTTACAGCTGCTGCTTTGGCTTAAAAAAACCCTAGCAACACCAGCCATCCCCTCCCCTCCCCAAAACACAGCTGTTAGCGACTAACAGAAGAACACAAAAATTGACCAAAATTGTCCTACAACCACTACTGTTCAATCAAGGTAAATTGTACAACATCCAAGGACACTGCTTCAGAGCATCTCATCTCAAAAAAGAAAAATTAGTATCTGCTATATTACATTCACCCTTTCATCTTCATGTCACTGAAGGCATTCCACAGGTAGTTTTATTTCTGAAAGCACTGATTTTTGATCGATCTAGTCTGGTCTGGATTTGAAATAGGAAACCACATGAAACTGGATCCTGGGAGCCTCAAACATGCCCAGGCTTGCACAGGAGGTTAAACAAAAAGAAGGGCTTTTTTTTTTAAACACAGGACACTAATAAGAATGATTGTAAAGTGCCCTCCAGTTCTTTTGATTGGAAGTAATATATTACCTCTACAAATTCTTTTAAATCAAGCTCTTAAAATTCTTTATTTATACAATGCCATTGGTGCCCACCTCGCCTTAGAAATATGCGTTTCAATAATCGGGCAAAGCAATCCAAACCACTGAGGTAATTAAGATTGGTTTAAAATTTGCTTCACTACCTTTTCCCCATACATTTGCCGAGCTACAGCCCAGTCCTGCAGACACTTCATCACGTAGTCAGTGGGAGTACTCACACAAGAATTTGAAAGTTGTACTCCCTCAATTACAAAATGCAGCCTGCCTTATTGCAAAAAGGAGCAGGCATGACAGTGGGAGTGTGAAAAAGAGCAAAAATTGCTAAGTGTAGGAAGGTAAAAAGGAGAGTGATCATTAAATTAGGAATGCGGCACGGATGAGAGAGAATAAGTGATATGAGGAGATGGCAGCAAAGGATCATGTGGAAAACAAGAAGAAAAGCATGAACGGATGGAGAACTTATCCAGAACACTGTAGGGCTTTCAATTCATCTGCAAGACACTGAACAGAGAAGAAAGCACGGGAGGAACAGTTAGAGATAACAAATGGGAATGGGGAGCCGAGACCTTTATTTCTTATTTTTATTTGGAAAATAAACATCTCCCAAGGCTCACTTTCCACTCCTTTTTTATCCCCTGCTGGGACGCCAATTCCTCTGGAGAGCATGAGACACAGTAAGGACTCCTGGCATGGCGATCCAGGCAAGCCTTGCCATATCCCAGATT
This sequence comes from Phaenicophaeus curvirostris, assembly GCF_032191515.1. Classification (NCBI taxonomy): domain Eukaryota; kingdom Metazoa; phylum Chordata; class Aves; order Cuculiformes; family Cuculidae; genus Phaenicophaeus; species Phaenicophaeus curvirostris. The sequence goes on from NC_091392.1 coordinate 21,384,825, forward strand.
GAAGGACTGTTGAAATTTCAGGTGTCTCCTCTGATCATGACTGATTTTTTGCTGGACAGCCCATTCCACTGCAAATATTATTTCTTTTGTTTATTTCTAAAAGAGCAGAAAGGAATCACTGCAAAGCCCAGTTTGAAGTTTGAGTGAAATTTCACTGAGAAATGTGTAAAAATCAGAACATTCTCATTAACAGACAGTGGCCTGGCTGTGTCTCTTGCTGGGCAGATCAGAAAGCATCACAGCAATCCAAGTTTAAATACCAGGGATGTCCCATTTGTCCATCAAAACCAAGGAACAAGGCAACTCTGCCTAATTATCAGCAATATAAGAACACTGTCCTTCAAATCAATCAGATGGGCTCTTCTCATCTTCAGGGAGTCAGCCTGATCCCTCCCCCACCCTGCCTTACTTCCTCCGTGAGCTGTCTTCCTAATCTGGAATCCTTCAGAGCTGGGAACTGGACCCCCTGCCTTGATTCCCATCATCTGCACTGATTTACGTTAGCAAGCCAGGCCAGCTGGCTGCCTGCACACCCAAGGAGCCCATACACTCCGATGATGTGCCCTTTTTTATTAGGCAAACCCACAAAACCAACCTCCCCCAGAAGCGCAACAGTCCAATAGGACCTTCCCTGCCAGATTAAAACTTGCTCCCTGCACTGTGAGCTTAACCTACCCGCTGCCGCTGAGCACAGATACTTCCCTGGGTGTAGCTGCTCTTCTGGTAGGTGAATCCCACTTCTGCTAATAATTCAAAGGTATTTCTAGGCTGGAGGAAGAGTACAGGTTGATTGTTTCTACTTCACTAGGAAAAACACATATGTTGGGCCGTTTTTAACAAAAGAAACCATTCCAAACTGCGATAGCAGCTGATACAGCCCTATCTCACAATGCAAGTTACAGCAGGTTCTGTAATCACAGGCTCTGCAAACACTCATTTTACACCCCCACCTCCAAGGGACCTTAATTTGCCTGGCACTTCTGAGCAGAGGATGCCCGTGTTTGCAGTCACTGGCATCAACAGGCAAGGGCTAGGAAAACACCCTGCTGATCCAACAGTCCCAAACAACTTCAGTCCTTCCCTGGCTAACAACCTGCTCATTTTTGTCCTTTTTTTTTTTTTTCTCGTGAAACCTATTTCTTTCATGTTTACATGGGGCACAAGCTACGGGAAATAGTGCTTGTTGTTCAGTAAAAGCATTTTTTTTCCCTGCCAGTAGAGGAAACTGCCAGTGTTTGGAACCACACGATGGGGAAAGGCAATATTTGTAAAGGAAGTTCCCACACTTCCTCTTCAAACAAATCACTCCTGGCTGGCTTTGCAATTACAGCCCTACCGTAAAGAAGAGGAGGGGGTGTTAAAAAAGCATTGAGCATATTATTTCCTTTTAAAGTCATTTGCTTCTGAAAAGGCAGCTTCCAGAGAGGAAAGAGTTAAGCACTTGGGACAAACTGTCAAATTTTCAGTAACTAATTTACTCTTCCTGTAGGCCTGGAGGAAATCCACAGCCACCGCAAATACCCCTTGCTCACTTCAATACTACTCTTTGTGAAATGGATTTTAATGGCCAAACAAAGCAATCCAAACCGCAGATGTAATTAAACTGCTAAAACTGGCTCTACGAAAGGCTGGGAAGCACCCCGCACCCCATCTGGGGGCAGCCACCACAGCACAGGGCAGTGGTGACACTGAGAGTCCTCATCACAAATGCCATGTTGCTGCTGACAGGATGGACCCTGCTTGCTGGGGGCGTAGCAGGGGTTTTAAAGGATGGAGATGTGTGGCAGGAGGTGAATGGAGAGTCACCTGTGCAAGTCAGTGCAGGACCTCTGCAGAGGGGATGCTGCTCCAGTCTGTAGGAGTGTTTGCCCCTGCCCTGTCTCCATCCCACACCCTGGTCAGTGTCATAAAGCAGCTCAGTGCACTACCAGTCCACCAAATTTTGCAATGCTGCAGTGTTAAAAACCTTTCTCATACATGGGAAAACTATATTTGACAAGCAGTATTTCCCTCTGCACGCAGTGGTTAAAGTCTGCAACACTAACGCAGGAAGCAGAAAGATTTTTCTGACAATTCACAGTAAATCAGCTTCCTATTTGAACTGACATACCTTAATTTTGTCTGTGGTGAGCCAAACCACTAGTCTGCCTGAGAGGCTGGTAGCCCTGGATGCAAAACCTCTATCAGATCCTTACCCAGCAAAGGAAAAATAAAGGTTTCCCGAAATCCTTATCCGATACGTGGGAGGATGGAAAATAAGACCAGCATACCTTGCTGAAAACAGTTCTCGAGATAAAAGATGTGATTGCTTTGGCACTAACTTCTGTCCTCTTTCCCTCCTGAGCAACGCCGAGGTGTGAAAGGCTTAGGAAACTCCCTCCACATTTTTTACGTGTTTAATTTTAGATTAGAACACAACTGGATTTGGACTTGATTAACCTTTCATCCAAAGAAAAACTTGTACCTTTGAGTTACTAATGTTATTTGATAACAGCTCCAGAAAAACAAGTCCATGTTTTTGAAGTGAAATCATTGCCAAATTCTGTTTTCAAGTGCCAGCTACCCACATTAAGGCTAAAGTACTTCCCAAAACAATTATATTTAAATTATTAATTAAAACCACTTGGAATATTATGATTAAAATTAATTAGTTTATGCAAAGATATCTACAAACCTGAAACAGAGTTACAGTGAAAGAAATTCATCGGCTGATGAATAATTAATACAGCTCTTCATTTGTTTCACCTCATGCGCCAAGTAGCACAAAAGAAAAGTCATTAATATGAGTGGATTGCAGAGCTAACAGATCATTATAAATTTATAATTACTAAACTGTTTAAGTGGAAAGTCTACAAGGCAAAAAAAAAACAAAACCAAAACACCACAAAAAACCAACCCTGCAATATTAGGTTCCGAACAAACGAAACCCCACAATTTTGTCCATCTTGATGAAATGACAGAGGAAAGAAAAGCAAAGTCGAGCTGCCTCTTTGGCTTGTTTGCTGTCGGGAAGCAGCAAGAGCTGTCATCAGCTCTAAGAAGCGAGGTGCTTCTCTGAAACTTCTGTCCTCAGACCTGCGAGTAAGATCTGTGAAAGCCTGTCTGCCCTCCTGTTTTTGCAGGCATAACACCACGGCTTGGCCAATCACCTCCATGTGCTTACCATGAAATCATGTGCTTTTATATCCACACAGACACTTTTCCTCTCAGCCACCACAAGAAGCATTTTTCTAGTCTGACATGCTACAAGTCCCTTGGCAAAGCACATTCCTTCTTACAAAAAACAATGGGGGTTTGGTAAACAACACGTAGCTTTCCTGGGGATTACCAGAACTACATACCTCATGCTAAACAGTGCTCCAGTGTCATAAAATTATGTCAATGGAAGAACAGCATAAATCATTCATTGCTGCACAACTAAAAGCTTAGCATGCATTAGTTTATAACATTCCTTAACTCAATTATTTGGGTTGGAAAGGGCGGGAATCATTGGGATAAAACACAAGCAAACAGTTGCTGTCACATCACTGCTCTGCTGCTACACTAGTTTTCATCCTACTTAACCCTTTGTCTTCAGCTAAACTTTTACACCATTTCAAAGAAAATGCTGGATTTGTACATGTTTTGTTTTATTTTCAAAAGAACTCAGGGTATTTCTCCAAAGAATTAAAAAACTACTGGTGGGAGAACATTCATTGCCTTTTAACTGCTGAATTACAGCAGATAAATTAAGAAAAGAGGGAGGTGTTTTATCAAAGAGCTTCCGGCATGCTGCTACCAGCTACTCTGCTTGAGGCAACAACAGGGTTAGTTTCACACTGTGAAATCACAGACTTTGCAACACATTTCTGCTCCAAATGGGAAGCTCACCTGCCTCCCTCAATACACAAGATACCTTCTCCTTCCCTCACTACATTACTTTTGCTGCCTTTTTTTCTTTGTGCTTTTCCCCATAGCCTTCTATATGTCCCTTTTGCAGAAAACAGAGCACAGCCAGTAACATTAGACTTGAACTTTCTACTTCCTGACATTAGTGAACTCAAAAAACTAGACAAAACAAGCTGTTCCTTTTCTGACATTGTCTGTGCAATGATCTCAGAATCAAACCCCTTTGTAGTCACAAATGATAAACATGATAAAGGATGCAACTTTCCCCGAACAAAGTTTAGCCTCCTGTGCCATGCAAAGCCTGCCTTGCCTTGCCTGGGACACTCACATGTGGATCAAGTACAGCCATGACTCATCTTCAGTTCTGAGGGCAACTGTGGCTCTGCACAGAGTTCCAGAAGACCTAGAATTGTTTCATGGCTAATTTCCCCTGTCTCTTGGTTCTTACTAAAGCAGTTACATGGCTTACAGAAGCCATTTGTTGCCGCTAACCTAGAATATCTGGCACAGGGCACAGTGTGGACAGCACAGTGTGTACAGCCTTAGAGAAACAGGACTCCAGTTAGCACCTGGCAAGAGCAGCCAGAGCTGTCCTCCACTGATGTACCCCGATGTACTCATTCTTCTGGGTACAACAGAAAGACAGGGTGGCTGGTTCTTAAGACCAGTCACTCACCAGCGGCCGAGAACAGGCCTATATTTTGCACCATTTAAAAATGGGAAATCACATTTATCCAAGTCCAGCCTCCCGGGTTAGTTTCATTTATTTTGCTGAGAATGGGAAATACTTAGTCTGGCCAGACACATGTCATTTGCCAGGTTGGGATAAAATCCTGATCTTGTTGCAAATAAGAGGTAAAATCCTGCGATGCACATGGTTTCACTTCCTGGATCTTCACCCTCATTTTTCTCCTTATATAAAGGGGGCATCATTGTCTCAGGTATTCACTTTGCAGGGCAGGAAGTACCTCATAGGGTACTGGAAATGTAGGATTTTCCTGGGAATGATCTGCCTTCCTTAGAGTAACGCTGCTTGCTGGGTCAAAACAGATTTTTTGTGCTCTTCCCAATTCTATGCATTCCACCAACATGCACTGCCACCAACCCGTCAGCACATACTTTTTGTATCTTTTGAACAGATGGAAGTTTCGTGAGGAATTACTCTTGTTTCACAGGCAGCTCAATCCCAGGCACACTGTTATCACCAGAGACAGAAGAACACGCAGATCTGCTTCATGTGCCTGTAAAGATTTGCTCTGCCTTTGCACTGATAAAGTGCTTAATGGGCAACACTGTGGCTTAAATACTCCCTAAGCAAGGCAGACTTTTTAAAAAGCAGTACTAACTCACTCTGCTTTAAGGGAAAAACTACCTTTTGACTGAGAAATGCCCTCTGCTCCTCTGTGTTTGTGCCTCATTGCCTGTGGAGCTGCACTTAAGAAGTGTGAACTGGAAGGGATACCAGAAAGGCACCATGGTCTTACTGACATGAAACCTATTACTTTTGTAGCCTATGATGAAAAAGTGCTTGACATATTATGGTCTGGAACATGCCTGTACAGCCTATGGTCATAAACTGGCCAATTTTGATTGCTGGGTGTAGGCAGTAACCAAGTAACTGGAAGCAAGTAGCTTTGCCTCTAATTATGGAGCGTTACAGTGGGTGAATGCAACTGTCTTTACCCTCTGTAAAGAAGCTGCAGGTTTTCTCAGTAGTTCCTCTCTACAGAAATAGCGTGCTAAGACGCTGCCTTGCGCAGTAGGACACAGTCTGTAATTGGCACGCCTATCTGCCCATCTCACCTCTGAACTCCTGGAAGAAAAGAAAGCATTAATCCACATCTTCAAGAATTCAATAGTGGTTTAAGCAGAAGGTCAGGTACCTAATGGGCTGTCAAGTTCAGGCTGTCTCTTGCCTGTCTTCCCGGCTACCCAAGTTCCCAGGCCTTGACTGACGGTCCTCGGCAGCTGGGTACCTTGTTTTCCTGCCAAAGCACTATGAAAGCCTGAGCACAGACGACTGACTGCCTTGCAAATTTAAGATGGGATGACATATTCTGGCTTTGTTGAAGAAGAAACAAAAAAAATCAGCCATGAAAAGGAACACAGCAAGGCCTGAGAAATATATTAAGGATGCTATTTGTTCCTGCATCACTGACACACTTTAATAGAATATAAATATACTTTCAGATGTCTGCATTGTGCTTTTTGATCCAAACCTTCCTACGATTGCAGTTGTTATAGGATACCTCACAGCAAGGATAATTATGCGTAAACATCACATGGCACCAATAAAGGTAGCATGCATGGTTGTACACATTTCCCAGAACTCTTTCAGTGCCACAGGTTACAGAGGGAGTTTTGAAAACTACAGCCTGGAATGCACAAAAACTCCTATGGCTCCCAGAAATTTCCAGGAGGTACGTAAAGAGCCCCTTCCAGATCTGCTAGGACACAGCCTGCTGCACATATTTGCCTTTGAACAGACTCATAAAACTGAAACATTTTTTTCCAAACAGATCACAGGTCACGTAAGCTTCCCAAGGGATATATTGGTTACAGATGTTTTCATGTAATAAAATATTCCACTGAACTGCAGTATTTCTAACTGATAATGCTAAAACTAAATTACCCTTGGCTAATGGCTATGTCCCCAATGTACTCCTTACCACGGTAAACACTGGCTCATTTGTTACCATTTAGCCAACATAATATTTAATTTTTCATAAGAGCATGCCATAAAGACAATGTATTTCAAGTTTGCAAGAGCTGCAACAGAAGTATGAACTTTTCAAAAATATATACTTAAAATTCATTTTTTACATATTTGTAGAATAAATTATACCTCTAAGTTTCAGCATTATCATATCAATTTGCATTTAAAAGTTCTCATTTTTTAAACATGAGTAATTTTAATAATTTTCCAGATTTCACTCTTAAACATGGAATTATTAAAAAAAAAGAAATCACTCCTTGATTGTCTGAATGGTAGGGGGCTAATAATGAAACATTCAATTTTATTTCCTCCTGGCAGAGTTGTTAGGAAAGGAAAGGTCATTGTGATGTTACCTATAAAATGATCAAGTTATTCAAAATAAAAATTAAAAAAAAAAAGGAAAATTGAGAGAAGGAGACGATTGCCTGTTTTTGAAACATGCTCACAATATAGCACTAACAAAGGCTGCTATGAAAAAGGAAAAGAAAAAATTGAAAAAGAGAATTTACTAATCTTCTGCTGTAAGAAGGAGCCTCCTTTAAACCAAGGAAGCTTGTGCTGTTGTATTGTATCATATCACTATGAAAAATAACACCTCCACATTTTTATTTAAAAGATTAGAGAAGTAGGCTTGAAACACCCATTCCTCTTTGCTCTCCCTGCCAGATCATCAGGATCACTCCTGTTCGCATTTCAAATGCTACCATTAAGAACAATAGAACAAAGTAACTCTTGATGCCATATCACTATTTCTATGTTGAAGCTTCAAGGATAAAGTCAACCTGTTTCAATTAAGTTTTAGAAAGATTGGAAAAATAGCAGAAGCAGAGTATTCTCTGAGGAGGGAGGTGTAGGTTACATTAGCACAACTGGCATTATCTCAAAAGTATAGCCTGTCCATTTTTAAGAAAACATGGATGTTAGTAAAATTTGGAAGTAGGATGTTTTAGACTAGATCAAAAAAAAGGATTGTTCTCCAAACTCTACAATGCCAGGATCCAGGTATTCACTATTTTAATGCTAATGTTCCATGTTTAATGACAGTAAGACATTCTTTCTAAGCTAACTGTAATTGCCAAACTCAACAAACAATTTTCATAGATATCAAATTCAAATGTATGCTTGTGCTTGGTAAAGTAAGGCAACATCACTGTGCATTGCTGTGATAATCAGAAGCATGTTTTAAAGACTCACTATAAGGGGAAATAATGGAAGGAATAATTGCCCCCCTACCCTGGTGGAAAAGTTAATTGTCTCCAACAAATCATTTGGGAAAAACATCCTTCAGATCAATGGAGATGCTTCTTAAATACATCAGGGGTGAATATGACCTAAATGGCTACTCAATGTTTCAAAGAGATGGACTTTCCTCGCTTCTAGGTGATGTATCAGAAAAGCAGACATTTATCATTTTACATTTACTAGTCCTGCTAGTCTGCCTATCCCTGTACTTCTCATCGTCATTGTCACATTTGATTATCTGTAGATTCATTCTGGGGCTGAAACAGTAATTAAGATTGCCAGCGTGTATGGGAGGTAATAATGGCAATAAGGGCTCTGGCATTTGGGAAGGAGGTCATGAAGTACACGAAACACAAAGCAACAGCCTTGCTTTCATGGCTAAGGATTACATCCAGGACAGGAATGAAGTACTGCACTGTGCCAAGTCGCTCTGTTTCTCAAAAAAGTGCAATCCAGTTTTCCTAAGCAGACGCTCTCACATAGAAAACAGAAACCCAATCTGCCGATTTGAAAATTTGTAATTGCTTTAGCAGATTTTAGGGTGGTATGACTAAGCAGCAGTAAGAGCAGTGGTTCCTGTGCATCACTGACTTGAAAACACAATGAGTCTTGCAAACTCAAATGCTTCTTTCCTCTTCCCTTAAATAGCCTACCATGGTAACCACCAGCAATGCACAGATGTAATTCCTTTAAGATCCAGCATAGTAGGAAGAGGACCAGCTTTCTGGAATCAAAATCACCTGGACTCAGCAGCAGTCATGACCTGCTGGGGCTGCCCCTGGATGCTGTGTTCCTGCAGGATGCTCCCATCCAGCACCAGCTACCACAGAGCCTTCCATGACTTCCCCTTTTCCTTATTTTTGCTGGCTGCCCCAAAGCCCCTCAGCTGGCTGATGTTACTCCCTGGGCAGCAAATCTCTATTTATTTTAGTGCACACATAATATGGGTAGCAGCAAAACAAATACACAAACCTTGAAGCTCTTCTGTGGGAGGGGGTGTAAGAAAACCAAAACTCCTGAGAGATTCTGCAACTCCTCACAGACATAAAATGTACATTCTTCAAGATGAAAAATTATTTTTAATTATTTTGGTATGTCTTGTGCTATCTTTGTCTCGCCCTCATTCCTTAAGGATAGCACCCAGCAAGCATAGCTAACTAAAACGCCCAACAGTGTCATTTGTCTGCTGTTCATCTGCCCCCCTTCCCTGACCTCTTTATTTATGCAGTGAATATCATATCCAAAACTGCACACTGGCTTCCCTGAATGTTTTACTTTTCAAATAAATGCCTAATTAACTCACCCTTTATTTTAAACCATAGTATGCAGCAAAATGCTCCAATTAAAAATGGAATGTCTACTAATTTAAGCCCAAAGGTTCTGTTAAGGCAAGTTTCACAAGTCCTAAAAATAGAAATGCATTCATAATTTTTTTCCTCACTTTAATTAGGCTTTTTTTTGGCTCAAATTTAAATATCCCTCTGCAGTATCTTCAACTGCATTGCAGTAATAGGAACCTCATGCACAGCACAAGAAACATAAAATGAGAGATGACTTGCCTTTTCAGCTCTTCCACTCAGAGAGGAGTGTAAAGTAGAGGTGTGCACCTCGCAAAATAGAAGTCTTGCAATTAAATAGAAGAGACTTTAGAAAGATGGGATTCCCAAAACCAAATTAAACTTCCAGTTGATTTGTGCATAAAGAGATTTTGGTCCTTCTCTAAACTATAGTCTTAAGTGACATGGAAAAAAAAAAAAAGCATTGTGGCAGTTAAGGTGAAGGTGATGTGACGAATGGTACAGCAGCCAGACTAAGGGCAAGTCAGTTCAGAGTGAGTTGAAAAATATGGTCTGCGGGGCTCTTTGAATGAAATCACTTACAGAATGCAAGGTCATGTTTTTCAAATACAGGTTAAACTTGTAAGGTGCTGAACTAATCTGGAAAGCAGCAACTTGAAGAATGACTTCGGGGCTACAGCAAGCCACAACGAAAACTCTGGCAGGAATGAAGCAGCTAAGATGATAAATGAGATCTTTCAATACATAGGTAGGGGAAGACACAAAACAGAAAACATCACTGTAGCACTTCAGAGGAGCATTACTAAGAACAAAGTTGAGCTTATCCAGGGCAGTGGGGCAGTAAGCAAAACAATGCCAAGTGGTAGTCATGGACCTGCTGCCTGTTTTGCCTCTGCTGGAGCTGAGCTTCCTCCTCTTACTGCTGGCAAAAGTGGCAGTGAGAGGAGATGGGGGAACCAGCTGCACCCAGCCCCAGCCACACTCTCTCCTTTTCTTCCTTATTCCACAGTTGGGGTAGCAAGCTCAGATCTTCAGAGTGAACTCATTTTACCCTCAGTCTTGGAGCAGTAAAAATTCAATTTTTCTTATATCACTGAGATGCCTGACTTCTGTCAGTTTATGGAGCCTTACTGAAATGATTACAAGCATACATGGGCATGTCTGGCATCAACACTGCACAAAAGATGTTGACAAATTGAACAGGATTCAGGATGGAGTTGCAAGAAGGATTCAGAATCAGAAAAAGCCCTAAAGCAAAAGCCAGAAGTAATTCAGTCTATTTAGTTTCACAAAAAGAAGTTCAGAATGGCTTGATCACAGTCCATAAATACTTACGTTATTGAGAGACATTTAATAAAGGGCATAACAAGATACAGAGCTGAAAAATGGGACTTTGAAGCAAAATGCAGGCTAAAAATGAGGGGGAAATGTTATAAATGAATGTAATTAAGTCACTGGAACCTTTTACATTTGCACACAGTAAATTTGCCATTACCTGTAGTCTTTTAAAAAACTAAGATTGCATGTCTTTTTGAAATGATATTATCTAGCTTAAGCAGAACTTGCAAGCTGAGTGAAGCAGTGATTTTGTACAACTGTATAACGCTATAGCTGAACAACCTACACGATCATAGTATTATGAAACCCACAAAAATATATTGATTTCTTGAGTGGGCCAACAAAATCTACTTTTTCATGTATTTGCTTTACATGAATATTCCAGCTTTGCTGAATCCAATCTCAACTTCCAACTTGAGCCTTCTGCTGGAGAAGTGATCCATATCCAGTTTCCTTCTCTCAGACACTGAAGAAGCAGCAAACCCAAATACCTGAGTCTGAACACCAGTGAATGCAATGAATCTGAAGACAAGATGCTGTCTGTAAGCTTTCAAGCAGTTCCACTAATTCAGGAGCCTGAAAGCATTGGCGTGCTTTCCAGTGGCCCTTCCAAGCAACCTTGGATTGTTCCAACCAGTGGGATTAGCTGGAGGGCAGGGGTTTACCATCTAGAGCTCCTTGACCCTGGCCAACCCACTTATGCTAAGTGGGACACTACGGGAGGTGTCTTGGTACTTAAACTCTTGTTGGTGACCAAACAGGTAAACAGTTTCACCGAGAAATTGTTTCACCAGGAGTGCAACACATTAAAACTGAGCAAAGCAGGATAGCCTGGGTATATCCAGGTTTAAGCTAGTTAAATCCCACACCTTTGAAATCCACTACAGAATTACCACACACTTTAGTTTAATCAAGCTATTAACATCTCATGAGTGATATTATGCAACGGTAGCGTTATCTAGCAGTCTGAGAGCGTTAGGAAGGATGCCCTAATGTGGACTTGAGACAGACTCAAAAAGGGCACATTCTCTCCTTCTGTTCAGCTCCTCTGCTGAATTGGCTGCACATCAACAGTTCTTTCTTCTCTCTACCACCATAAGAGGGATTCACTGGTTTTGTGATCTCAGGATGGAAAAAATATTCATCAAAAACAGCAGCAACAATTTCTTTCTCTTCTCAAATCTGTGTGGTATTAAGTATAATTACACAAATAACTGGAATGGCAGAAACAGACAATTGCTGGCTTTGTATGGGTATTGGAAAAGATTATACTGTTTTTATCATGTCTCTCAAATAATGGGTATCTTCCAAGTCTACTGTCAAGGAGACTGCTTGCTGCTTTAATGCTGATATGAAAATAATCTTGTAAAAATACTGAGAGAGGGTCTTTCCACGTACTTTCCACCGGGAAAGATTACTTAAATAAACCGTTTAACCTGCTACTGACCTAAAACCTAGTTACATAAATGTTTTAAAAATTACTTATCCATCTTGAGTAGATAAAAGTAATCTAGGGAAGTCAAGGATAACATAGGAAGCCCCTTAATGACAGCTGCATTTTCTGCAGCCTGTAATAGCATATGATTTTTCTGCTGGCAAATCAGATATAAATGAACTGCAAGAACATAGGCACAGAATAGCTCTTCCTCTTTGTAAAGAACTGGACAGTGAACAGATACACATAAAGGAAGATTGAAAACCTGCAAAGATCTCCTACAGGGGGAATCTCAACTATTTTTTCCTCATTTTTTCAATCACTAACATTGTTGTGATTTCTTTTTAAAACCAACAGTAAAAATTACAGTGGCCATGTGAAAATTCAATATGGAAGATGCGTCTATCAATAGCTGAACAAATGTCATCCTGAAGTCAATAAAAACAAGAGCATACAACTCTTGCTCCAGACTGCTAAACAAATGCTCAGAACCAACTAAGACAAACTATACCCAATTCATTGTGTATGTGCTAGAGACACAAAGAGTTACAAGCATCCCATTGCAATGTGAGCAAAAAGAACAGTGTATTTATCAAGCCTAGCGAAGACTATCCCAGGAAGACTGACAGCAGCTTCATCTATCAGAACTCCTCAGTCTTTAATGTCCAGGGTTTGTTGCCAGTGACAGCAACTGCTCTGCTTGGTGGTTTGTAATAAGACAAGCCTCCCAGGCGTCTCAACTCTCCTCCCCTGCAATCAGGGCGGTGATGCCAGATGCAAGTTTGGAAGTCTTCAGCATTTTGTCTGACAGCATAAATGTTATGTTTTTTCATGAACTGAACCAGTCATCTGCTCCGCTGCATACTTTCACCACCTGCTTCTATTGGGCATGTAGGATGGGATGCTTGTGTTTCATTGACTGGAGCTAGCAAGTATGTAAGGCTCTGGCTGCTACGTGATTATCCAAATCTTTGGGGCTTTTTTTGCCAAACAGACCACACTTTCAGCGTTCCCTTTCCTCACTTTAAAGAAATGACTGACACTTTTTGTACAGACCTGAACAGCAGCCATGCAGCCCACAGCACCGTGCTGGAAATGGTTAGCATGCTGTTAACATTGTCCATGCAACTCCAAACTGCTGCAGCCACCCCAGGAGGTGTTTACCTACCCAAATGCTGTGGCACTGAAGGGTGAGGCCTGATGCCACTTTTCCACACATGCAGCATCATTTTCCCTTCTACTTACTTTGGAAGGGTTATATTTTTCTTTTTTTTAAAAAAACAAACTCATTAATAAATGTGTACTCTCACTAGCCACATATATTTCCGCCTCCTGAAGTGTTAAAAGAAAAAACAAACCAGCTCTTGATACTGCCGTCAATAAAGAGCACACTCAGGATCAAAGGAATAAAAATGCTAATTATGGTGTACTCTGTAACACCTCTCTCCAGAGCCAAGTGCTTTGATTAAGTTAACCATCATACTAATTATAATAGCGTTTAGCACAGCTGGGGCCAAAGAAAAGCCGCCTTCTACCAGAGCATGGTTACTGGCCTCAGAACAAGATCAAGCATATTTATACCATAATAGAAACTTCCCTATGATCCACAGAATAGCCACTGCTCATTTTAAATACTCAAAACCATGTTCAGTTTCTTTTACCATTAAAAAAAAAATAATTTGTGGACATTTAAAAAAGTTGTTGGGTATTTTTTTGTTATGAAAAAATGCTGGAGTCAGTAGCTTATGCCTAGAAATTAATTTACTGGCTCCTAAGGGCACCTATAGCATGGTAACACATCTTTGCAATTTAAAGAGAGCCCACTTTTCTGCATTTTTTCAGTCAGTACTGCACGGCTGTGAAGTATGCCAGTGACGAGACAGGAAGGCTGCTGTACACTATATTTTAATTTAAAATGGAATGAAGTAGCGTGCAATTACTGGCAAAACCACCTGCCACTTTTCAGCAGCACATTTGGATGGAGAATGGTGGCGATATTACTGGTTAAGAGAGACAGTTGAGTCTACGTGAAAGTTAATCCTCCCCACCAATTCCACGGAGGGGTGAAAAATATAATAAATCAATAAATGCCTGCAGCTCAGAACTGTACCTTCAGAGGATGCTTACAATCATTGTTGCACACAGCATAACTAGAAGAAAGAGATTTTTAAATGGTTATGTAGTTATAAGCATATATTCTATTCATCACTTCCCTCCTTGAAGAACTCGGTGCTTACTGGCAGTACCTTCTGGTGCACCTGGCTGAGGGATAAGCACTACTTTCCACAAAGGAGCTAAAAGGTAAGAAAATTACCTTCACTTCAGTATCACTCCTCAAAATGGCCATTTTGCACTTACTCAGCCTCCCTAAGACTGAGAAGCAGCAGATGAACAGATTGTTTTTCAACATGAATTCAATAATTAACACCAAATTAAACAAGTCATCTAAAGACAATGATGCAACTAATGCTCCTGAGTAGATACGAACTTTCCAAATTTTAGGTGTGCTCAAAGCACTCTTGTTTCACTGCACAGATTCAGCATTCCCACACACCTTTGTGGAGAGGCATCTTCCCATTTGCTTGTCATGTATTGCATTGGCTCGTTTAATTATATACACACACATATATTTTAATAAATACAGTGCCATTTTATGTAAATTGATGATCTTCATCCAAAATCCTTACTGCTTTTATAGGCTAGTAATGGTTTAAGTGGCTTTAAGCCACTGTCTGGGAAAAGAGGCTTATTGCTACTCTGTTTTGGAAGGGAGAGAGGAGAGGGTCTTCAGAGGGAAAGCCCAATATATTGGCTGATCTGTTAGAGAAGGTCAAAATCCAAGAACAGCATGCCTTGCAAGGGTGAAGACTACTGACAGTTGCCAATACCTTAACAAGAAAACAAGTATCATGGCACCATGTAGAATTAAACCTCCTGGACAGAAGTCATTGCTATTTCAGGAGTTTATTAATAGAGGCTTGAAGCTGTTCATGAGGGATTTCAGTCTGTCACACACAAAACAGAAGTATAGCAGTAGAGTGAAAATTAGGGCATTTGAATTCTCTGCTTTTTCACTGATGTCTCTGGATGTCAGATGGATGTATGACCACTTAATCAAGTATATGCCCATCTGCCTCCTGCCTTCCTGGGAGTCACAGATCCTTCTAGATATGGCTGCTTCACTCTAGCATCTTGCTCTGCACCCCTTTGTATGGGTGGAGGAGACAGGCATGGGAGGAAAAACCAGGAGGGAAAAGTGGTGTCTCATTTTCTCCTAATCCCTCCCTTCCTCCCTCCTGCAGCTGCTAATTGGCAATGACCAAGCCCTATGGAAATAATCACAGTATTACAGGGTGTAAGCAGAGACTAGAGCTGGTGAAGAGTAATGCACAAGACTGGTTATTTGGCTGTTAGGGTACTCATAGTCACTGCGTACATTTAGGCTGACAATGCCACTTCATATTGTGTATATCTTCCACTGCTTAGGTAAGCTCAAACATTAATTCTTGTTTACTGTTTGCATTTCATGCCAAATTAATTTCCACTCTGTGCATGCATGCTTCCAGTACAGGTGGAGAAAAGATTATGCAGTAGATACTCATGTACCATAGCGATGTGCATAATAAGGAAAAAATGGTAAAATAATAGAGGAAGCAGGAGAGTAAATTGCATACTATAACATTAAGACAGATAGCTTCCTGGGAAGACTTTATGTAGGTGTTTGTATTGCCTACATCCAAAACAGGTCACATCCTGCTGTTACCTCTCCTATAACCTGTTCCAAAGCACTAAGAACCTATCAGCAGAAAATGCAAAGCAAACTAAACATATCTTCCTAGTTTCTTTTCGCTGAGTTTCATTACAAGAGTGCTTTTTGACTAAGAAAGAAATGTTGCTGTAAAAATCAACACTGTTATATACTATTTAATTATTTCTGTTTATCATCAAGTAACCACATGACCTATTAAAGCATGGTCACCAAAATATCTGCATTTGTCTGAGTTTTAGAATATTTGCTCAAAATCTTTAACTCTTGAAACATTATCAGCTAATGATATGTACTTCAATTGGGAGTTAAACACCTAAAATAAAAAGCTGATGTCTGACAAATTGAAAGTAATTTCACATTGAAGTAAATTAAACGAATTTCCCAGATGTTGCTGTACGAAGAGACTCAAGGAGGTGAAATGAAAGTCACTGCCAATGCATTCAGATGCTTACCATAAAGTTCATAACAAAGAAACATTTTCAAAGGAAGCTGTGGAGAAATGAGAAATCCATGCTGTGAATCTTACAATCCCACTGACAGCCTTAATGTGAGCATCTTGTGGCTCTGGGTCATTTTCACATGCATGTCCACATACATGTATGGGAAGTGCTGCATAAACACCAGAGTGAAATTAGTCTTGTTCAAAGAGCATTGGGTAGTCAGAAGTAGCTGTTTCTAACTTCCAGGTGAGGTGAAAGAAGATGAAACCAAAGATTTGTAAGCCTATATTTAATACTAAGAGACTAGTTGTGTTCACCTGTCTCATTAATGTATCCATTGTATTTTCCTTTCCTTTACCCCTCCCTTTTTTGTGGGCATGTTTCAAGAAATTATCATCCAGTAAATTAGAAAAATTATTTCCTAAAAGCAGAGATTATGTCAAGTTCATCCTCTTCCTAGTATTATAGTTTTTCTACAGTATACTTGGAAATTTGCTTTAAAACACAACAGATGTCAACTTTTCATGCTAGACTAACAATAACATCCATTCCATTCTCATTTGGTGACCCAGGCAATATATCAGAGGAAATACAGGGAAACACTTGAAAAGTACAAAGAGCTCCAATTTCCAGGAAAAAAATACCCAAACCACCCAAAGTCTATAATGGAATGCCATGGAAGAAGTAGTAGAGAGTTATAAAATCCCAACCCAACAAACATCTTTGATAGTTATGCAAAAAGCTCAATATTTTCGCTAGACAGTTACTGCCACAACATTGACTTCCAACACTTGGGAGATACCAATTTGATTCTCTTAAAATTTAAAGATGGGTAACTTCATAGATTTGGTAGCTACAGGCAATGCATAATAACATAGATCCTAAACTTCAGATGTATACTTCAAAATGTTTTGGTAGGCACATTGACAAACTGCCCTGTAAATCCCTTTGCTATGCTTCACATTGCCTTTCTTTGGCTATGTCCAGTGATGTAACAGTAACAGCTGAACCATAATGCTGGAGATATTACACTATCCTTGCCTTTTAACTGAAAAAATATTAAAAAAAAGAAAATATGACAACATCCCTCTCCCTTTATTTTTTTAAATATATAAGGCAGTGAGATAAAACTGTTCCAAACGAAGCCTTCACAAACACCTCCAACTCTATAAATATCAGCAATCCTGGCTGGTATTGTAACACCTTCTGTGAGATCCAACTGCAGGCTAATACTCATTTGTTTCACATTGCTCAAGCATAAACACGAATTACTGGGGTTTGCCACTAATCGTATCACACAGAAGTGGGTCACTTCAGTGTTCCACAAAGGGATGAAGGAAGCAGCCAAAAAACTCTATTCTGCCATCCTGCCTTCTCTTTTTAAGACCTCAGGAACAAGTCTCATACATGCCAAAACATCCAAAATTTATACAAATTGAAAATAACCACTTTGGCCCACTTTGTAAGAAAAGAAACGCTAACCAAGGAACAGTGGGTTCACTAGCTCTTTCTCCACAATTCCCTCTTAATATGTTTTGTCAATAAAAGAAACCACATTGTTTCCAAATATTTCATTCCAGTACAGCAGCTCAGTACAACAGACACAAGACATTTTCTCTAACACAACCTGAAGCTCAAAAGGAATTGTTTTTGAACAGCAGGAACACACACAAACATGAGGAAAAGAAGTAAGACAGAAGACAACGAGACCCCTAAAGCATTTCACAGTACTATGCATGGTTTTGCAACACTGTTTACAAGGGTGATTCACTCTTACTGGTAGTTCGATGTGCCAATACTCAACAAATTTAAGCCATATATAAAAATACTGATTTTTGACATTTTTAAAGCTCTTAACAAGAGAAGGAAACCTCATACTTACCTGTTGAGGATAATGACGCTATTGCACAGTCTTCTCCTCACTATTATAAATTATAAAGGGAGGAAAAAATCCCAAAGGAAGACGAGATGACCTTCCCTTGGTGAAAGGAAACGAGGAAATTTTGGTCTCTGGTACCAAGACCTACAAATGCATTTCCTTGCTTTTGCTATACAAAGTTCATACAAACAGAGGAAGGACATTACTTTCAGATATGAGGAAAAAGAAAGAAAGCAAGAACAAAAATTGAAGACTTCAGTGAAAACTTTAGTTTGGACAAACAAGGGACTCATTTTTACCTCCAAAAAGGTTAAGGCCACCAGACTAGCGCTCACAATTTCTTACCACGGAGACAAAAGAACACACCACAAAGCCAGTAGCGCACGTTTCACAACTGGCAGCTGGCTTGAAAATGCTCAAGTTCAATTGATGGTGAAGAATGAATTACCCTTATGTTTGAACAAAAAAAACCCCAGCCCGATTTCACTAGTCCAGAGGCACAACCACATTCCAGGCACGATGTGTGACAGCACACAGAAAGCAAGTTTCAATTTATTCTGCGCGTTTGAGCACACACAAAGGCCTATATCATTCTCATTAAAATAAAAGATATCTACGGACTTCTAAAAAGAGCACAGAGTGATTTAGGTTCTTACTCTCACGCAGAAGAAATAACTTACCCTCCTGTTTGTTGTGCTTCCTCCTGGATGTAGGATTTAAGTCACCTATGCTATCCATATCTATAAACAACCACCTGTGACTAAAAAATCTTCCCTTATTCCTTCCATTTTCTTTTTTTTTTTTTTTAAATGGAAATTTCTTTGACAAAGAGCAACAAAGCACACTCCCTGAAAAAGCAAGGCTGCAGATACACACCACTTTCAGCAGGGACATTCAGATGGAACTGTGCAGAGTTTACTTAGATTAGCTTAACAATGTTCTCAAAAAGGAGCTATAAACTTTTCATGAAGGGTAGCTTTAGTGGTGGAAAAGGTTTAACAAGCTCATTTAATAATGACTAGTGTCTCTGGGGGACTCCTTTGGTGGGCCTTCAAGGAGCAGGTGCTTTCTGCTGTAGCTTTTCTCCCTGCTTTACACGGTGTCTGGCACCTTCGCCTGGTTTGCCAGGCCAGCCAGTGAGTTGGGCACCTCCACCAGACTGCACCAAAAAGACAATTATACGCTATGAGAAAAGAGGAAGAGACTATATGACAAAAAGAATTTGCAGAATTACCTTTCTGGCATTGATAAGCTTGCTCTTATGTATATCCATGTGAAAAAGTAATTGCAGTATAAGTATGCACAAGACAAATGCGGCATGAGATGTTTCAACTGGACTTTATATAGGACCAATTTAGCTAAACAGTGAAGAACTAAGAGTCTGAAGGACAAGTGAGGAGAATGAGTATCTATTTAATATCAATTAAGAAAAGACATTGACGGATTAGGAGAAGGTTAAAATTAAGAATGTCTAATAGCGAACACTTTATTTTGGTGCTTAGACCCCTACCTATGAAAGGTTTTCCTAGCTGGAACATCACCAGACCTTGCAGAGACTGCTGCTTGCATTTGAAAGAAACTATCAAACATATCTTGAAATATTGTGCAAATGAGTCAGAAGGGACTGAGAGACAGCAGGAATCACAGAATACAATGAATTAAACATAACTAAAGTGCACACAACAGAAATCAAGAAACAGTTCATTTGCATCAGCTGTAGGTGTTTATGGAGAAAATTATGTCAGCGTTCGTCATGTTACAGGAAGCATTCTGGATTGATTCGTAATTAAAAAGGAAGCTTAATGCATATAGTTACTTTAAAATTATGTAGTTACAATTTAGGCAAACTATTTTTTAAATTTAATTAAAAGCTATTCGTTTTATTACTTTGCACATAATATGATTCTTCAAAAAAACCCTGTAAAATTAAACGAAAATTCCACTTTTTCATTCTGCTCCCCTCCAGCAAGCTTAATTCAAATGCTATTACTAGGGGTTTTTTTTCTGACATATCATCTAAATGCAAGACAGAAAATACTGAAAAAATGTGTTTGGCAAGAAGGAGAATTAGCCCTAGTTAAGTCAGAAGCTACCAAGAACTGCACTCCTAAATATTAAAGAGAACATTAACTTAGCAACAAATTTCAACAGGAAGTATTTTAGTGTTTGCAGCCTGCAACAAAATAATTAAGAACAAAACATGCTATAATAATATCTGTTCTCAGTGGAACTGCTATAATGGGTACTTTTTGTTTGTTTCTCTAACAGAAGGATAAGTATCTTAAATCTTCAATAGCACTTATGTGATTTATAAGACTCTGAAGAAAAAAAATATGTAAATGAAAGTGAAAGGAAACGCTTAGCTAGAATTTGTTTCACCACTTAAAACATCCATTTTTCATTTGGAAGTCAACAGCGGTGCCAGTGGCCACACCACCTCTCATTAACTCCAGAAAATTATTTTGCAAAGTAAGAATGCCTTTGTGAGTGACAAAGATGCATTAGGTCTCTCCTCTGGAGTTAACATATGAACTGTATACTCCAGTGATACTATAGGAAATCTATACCCTAAGAGACAGGCCACCACTGCCAAAGGCACTCCTTACAGCAAAACGAAAAGCCCAGGACAAAATCAAAACCAGAAAATACAGCAGGGAGCATTAACTAGCAAACAAACTATCCTGGAAAAAGTAGGAGAAATACTAAGATAACATGCTGACTGCGGCAACACAGTTATTCCATCCTGGAGGCTGAGCCCTGGCTCTGTGTCTTTACAGCCTTCACCTCCATATGCATTACTACAGAAGGCAAGCTGCATTCCAAAAGGTAGCCCTGTTTTGTCTTTCTTTTTTTCTTTTTCTTTTTTTTTTTTTTAAATGAAAGACAGCACGGCTTTCTTTCCGCCTCACAAATAGCTCTGAGCTGGAATGCAGAATAAGTGTTTCAAAGACTCCTCTGTGCTGCAGGGCTTAGCAGAAACCCAGTGGTCTCAATATAAACCAGATGTGTCACAACAAGTTTTGGGTGGAGAAATGTGTTCGCTCGGGGAATGAGAGTGCTCAGGAGGGACTGCCTCTTACAGCACAGACACAGTAACAACTAACTGGGAATAGGCTCAGCAAAAACTTGCCAACAGAAGGACTGATGCTGACTTTCTTTAAAGCACTCTTCAATACTTTAACAGGGCCCTGATAAGATATGCACAGCTTCTAGTTGGTGTTAAATATATATTCTTTCAAAACAGTGCAGAGTTGAGTTCCAGAGATCTCAAACCTTTTCCATAAGTGCAAGTGGGATAAAGTACACACTAATTTTGCTAGGAAAATCTGGAGTATTCCAGGTTGACTATGATCTTCAAACTATTGTGTCCCCCCCAAACCAGAACACAGAAGCCAAATTTAATCCTGGGTGGATACATCTCACTAGCTACACATAATTCAGAACTACTCTCTGATGACGGAGATGTGCAAGGCACTTAAAGAACATATGCCTGCCCCAAGCGATTCAAGAATCTCATCTAGACATAATTAGGAGTAGGCAAGTACTTAGGGAAATTAGTCATTAGTTTGCAAATTCAGACTGCAGTCTCTCAGCTACCAGCCTCTCTTTGGTTCAGTTCACTATTTTTTTTCCTGCCTTTTGTGGTGAAAGAGCATAGGGATGATGTACTGTACTGTAGCAGAAATTTGGAAATCCCAGCACAGATCATACCACAACAATTTCTTTATTTAGGTGATGTAGAAGGAAGAAAATATTTCAGAAAAATACTATTTCTAAAATGAAACAGAAAACTAAAGAAAAGCAGAATAGCAGGAACACTCAAACCCAAAAAAGTTGGAAATCCAAGCTGCAGGCAGATGTTAGGAAAGAGGGAGGAAGGAAGGGAGCAGGGAGAAAGAAACAAATTTCTCTCCTACCCCCAGCCACCAGTTTTGAATTTCAAAATAATATCCAAATGAGCTCCCTTCCAGACAGTAGCACATGGACCCACCTGCAGCAGGCAATCTCTCATTCCAAAAACTCTTTGCACTCATTTCAGACTGAAAACATGGAATACAGACAATTAGTAAATGAGAACCTCTGTCTGAAGGCAAGCATACTAAAAATCCCATTGTCATGTGATGTAAACAGACAATTACAGTAATGCAAATCAAGGTGCTAAGTAAAAACTATTGGTTTGTTGAGCTGCAGGCTGAACCTGACTTTGTCTCAGACATTTCTATCAGCTCAGTAGTACCACATCAACCTACTTCTTTTCACATAAGGGAGGGTTTATTAAAATTCTAGAGGAGGCCTGACTTTCCTAGGAGAGACCTGTGGTTTCCTACAAGGTCCTAAACGCATCCATAGGGTTCCTATGCGCTGTGGTAACAGCCGTATAAACTTGAGCTATGCTCTGTGGCTGGCCAGGATTCCTCAGCTGACTCATTCTGCAGCAGGTCATAAAATGTAGTAAAGTCCACATGGTGACAGTCAGAGTTAAAAAACAGGCAGGTATAGCTGTGCTGGGTAATTAGCAGGCAAGAAGTGGCAAATGGCAAGGAGAGCCTGCCAGGAGGAGAAACACAAGTGCATGTAACATTCCTTACCTATTATTTCATCAGCCTGACGTGATCCAGGCTGGCAAGGAGTCAGGGAACAGCTATGTGTATAAAGTGGATGTAGGAGAAAGTACAGGTCTGGGAACGGCAGCCAGGAGCCCACATCAGGGCTGCCACTCCCCAAGCTGTAGGTTTTGGGAATCAGTCAAGCAGCAACTAACATGCCCCACCAGTGCCAGACCTGGAAGGGTACATATACTTTGACTCCACGTCAGGCTTTGAGCTAACTTCTTCCTTTTTGTGTCAAGCAAGCTATTTATTTGGAAGGATGATCTAGAGGGAAAACAGAGGCAGACACTGAAGCATTTGGCACTGTCAAGAGCATAGGGATATTTCATGCATTTCTTAAAGGGCACACTTTCTTCTGGGCATGCTTGCTCCCTGGCATGCGTGCTGGGCAGTCCACAGAGCTCACTCAGCAAAGACTGATTTTTAGTCCTTATGGCTTCAATTTACTTGAAAAAGCTGATCCCAATGCACAGTGAAGAATGAGTGAACGAAAGCGCTCTTGGACCATGTGGGTCCAAGCACACCAATTGTTTTCGGAGATGTCGCGGTGCTAGGAGCTGTGAAATGTCCCCCTTTAGAAGGTCAGGTACCATGGCTGGGACATCCACACTCCCACCCTGTGCTGGCGTTGTGATGGCAAAGGGATCAAGGCAAGGGTCCTGGGTGTTCCCAAGATTCTCAGGGACAAAAGCCCTTTCCAGGTCACCACTGCAACCCAAACAGTAGGGAGTGGGGGTGGGGGTGAGAGGGGGTGTGTGTGAAAGTGCCAGACAAGTCACTTCTACCCATGCTCCCCTATGTATTGCACATGTTTTGAGCAGCTCAAAAGTAATTTATGGATGACTTGGCTGTTCTGACCAATATATCATAGGTGCCCTGTAGCCAGCCCAAGAAGACTGCCTGCTGTTACTCCTGTCTGCAGGCAGATGCCATTGACATGATTTGAGAGACCCACTTCCGAGGTCAGCTCTGGGAAATGTATTCCTAAAGGGTCAGTTCAGCCAGGCAAGAGATGCTCTTAGCTGCTGGCTATAAGGGAGGATTACAAACTTTCTAACTAACTTACAAGTGCACATGTTCAAGATTTCTTATCAACAAGGCTTGAAGTAAAACTAAAGCTCAAACAACATGGATAATAAATGAAAATGACTTGTACTCCTAAACTAAGCAGGGCCCAAGGCTTTGGCTTTGAAATTCTCTTTATTCCCAATATTGTATTTCTCTCCCTTCTGCTCTTTATCCCAATATGGTCTGCAAGGTTCTGCTATGCCAGAATAGAAAACTGGTCCTGACAACTTGTACTGCTATGCAGGGGAGAAGGTGGTACCATTTTGCAGAGTTTGGAAAGATGAGTGCCAAAGGACTGCATTAGAGGAATACCGATGCAAGCCTAAAGGAATACTAGTAGTTATATTAATTATTAGTTAATATTACAGCAATTATAGCATCGTGCTGCTGGAAACTTGAAACACAGGAACACACACACATGGATGGACAGACACATTGGCACACTCTCCAGAAAGCCCATTCTAAGATGTGCCTCTTTGTGACTTGAAACTCCAGGTAGGGAGTCTGAAAGACTAACAAAAAAAACCATCAAGTGACACAGATGACATGAACGCTGATCTGAATATCCTGGAGAGTCAAAGTCTTCCAGCTGATTTCAATTATTTTGGCAATACAGTTTATGACAACAACATTTTGTATGTAGCTTGAAGTCTAAACACAGCTTGAACTGGGTGGGCTAGTAGAGCAGAAACAACCACCGGTGAAGTTCAGGACGGTAAATTTGTGCTAAAAGCAACAACTACAAACCATGTGCACTAGTTGTTTTTGCTAAGGGGATTTATTTACTTATGTGACTATCATGTTCTGAATAGGAGAAAAACATGCAAGAAAAAAAGATTATGAGCAAACGAAAAGCGAAATAGGAAGTTGAAGAACAGGTAAAGCTGGATCTGAACAGTTTCACTTCATTACAAAGGAATTCAGCCCATGGCTGGAGGATAAATGTAGGCAGCATAGTTCTTTAATGGAGAAAAAAATTACCCAAACCTGTTTTACTTACAGAAATAACTTGTTGACTTTTTGCTCAGCTATAGGGGCACTTCACATTTGCTCAGCCTGACAAATGAGTTTGTTCAAGGTGTTTGGAAAACTGGCAGATTCACATCATCTCCTTTCTGCTAAGAAGAACTTACCATTATTGCAGACATTCAGACAAACATAGAAGTCCATGTATTCTTTTAAAATTTTCCTAATATAGTTTGGGTGGCAGGGGAGCCAACAGAATGAGGTTGGGGGAAGAGTTTGCTCCATAATACTACATACGGATAGAGAGAACTATTAAAAAAATTAAATTGTCATGACAGAAGAACCAATTACTTCCCACCATCACCATCCATCAAAGAGCTCAAAAAATCCGTGAAGAATTGTAAAATAAGCAAAACCCAGCACTGGCACTTATCTACCATTCAGACATCCCATGTGCAACACACATGGGCAAACCCAGCCTACCTAAACACATCTTTAGGTTTCTATTTCAGAGCTCTAAAAGCATTGGCTGCAGAAAAAGCATTGCATGTTCTCAGTTCCAGCAGCTTCTGGCTTCCTGCTGCATCTGCCCCTTGCTCCGCTCCAGCATCTGTTGCTCTCATTCCTTGGGGCAAGCCTGCTCACCCGAGTCGAAGTGCTTAGTGGCATGAATAACGCCTGCACAAACTCACCATCCTGCCCTGCCATGCAAAGACGTCAGTCCTGACAAGCCCAGATGCACTTTTCAAGTCAACACAGTCTAAAATCTCCAAAACTGCGTCAGAGCAATACTGTGTAGCTGGTTGAAGTCACAGTTATGCCCCTCTGTCCTGACAACTACACTGCAACATTTCTAAACTTTGCCTGGAAGACCTTTTGCTAACCCAAGTTTTTTTTAAACAGGAAATGATGAGCTTTCCCAGCACGAGGTTTCATCCCTGACATGAATCAAAACAATCATGTTTCTGACCAAGTAAAATTTGAACCTTTATCTCCCAGGCTGAATAGTGTGGCAGATTTATTTTTTAACATCTGCAGTGACCTCAGCAACTGTTTCAAAAATAAACCCCTACAAGAATCCTTGGACAAAAAAAAAAAAAGTCATTTCCATCTTATATTCTGTGTAAGTGATAAACAATATTACTCAAGCTCTTAAAAGTTCAAGTAGGAGGGTTTTCAAAAGAGGCTTTTCTGTGGTTATTACTTGACATAGTATATTTGTGGAGGAAAAAGCCTAGAATGAAAACAAGGAAGTTAGAATCATAGAACAGTTTGGGTTGGAAGGGACCTTAAAGATCATGTAGTTCCAAGCCCCATCCAATCTGGCCTTGAACACCTCCATGGACAGGGCATCCACAGCTTCCCTGGACAACCTGTTCCAGTGCCTCACCACTCTTATTGTGAAGAAATTCCTGCTGATGTCTAGCCTAAATCTGTCCCTCAGGAATTTACAGCCATTGCTCCTAATCCTATCACTACACGCCCTTGTAAAAAGTCCCTCCCCAGCCTTCTTGTAGCTCCTTCAGGTACTGGAAGGTTGCTATAAGGTCTCCTGGGAGTCTTCTTTTCTCCAGGCTGAACAACCTCAAATGAAGCTTCATCAGAAAGTCAGGAAAACTGTCAGAAAACACGTATCAAACATAGGCATCTTCCAAAACAGAAGGGTCTACAAAGACACTGCAGTCATGTTATGCAAGTCCAAATTATGCACCTCCACTCAAACACCAGTATCTTGCCACAATGAGGCAAGAAATTTGACAAGGACCTTTTAAAGCACCTTCTCTCAGATTTTAAAGTACCTTTTTCCTCATACTTGTCCTCCTACTCTCTAGCCAAGTGAACAAACCATGAAATTATCTAACTCCAAAACAACCCATCCATGTGATCACCTCACATTCCTCTGCAAAGTTTTATTGCCTAGCAGGAGTAAAAATTAAAAGCTTTACTTAGAAGGTGTGAGTGTAACCAAAGCCTGTTTTACAGGCTGAGACAAATTAGTAATGTTCAAATGTACAGAGATTCCATCACTGATCTAAGTCTCACAGTATGGTTGAAAGGGAATAAATCAAATCCACAGAGTTATTCTGTGAGCAGAAATGTTTTAACTTAATTAGGTATACAGCAATGTGGATCTACTTGGCCTCTTTTCTACCTATTGTGCACAATGCAAACTAAACTCTTGCAGGTTACAATAGACCATTAGCAAATACAATTTACAAATTAAGAAACAAAACCCAAAAAACCCCACCATAACAAAACCCAAAAACCTTTGCCAGAGTGAAAGAAATATTTAGGGACCTAAAAACATTGCAATACACAGCATCCTTCAGCCCTTTTCATTTTCAAATAAAACCACAGTGCTAAATTAGATGAGACCAGACAGTTGAATGAGAAGGTACTCTATTACCAAGAGTGTGACCAAAAGTGACTTCCCTCAACAATCTGGTGCTGTCCAGTGTGGAGGACAAGACTAACCTCCCAGGGATTTTGCAGCCTGTGAGCATAGCTAGGCATGGCAATGAGTAGCAGCTCTACAGAGGCAAGGTCACAAGTTGATTCAAGAGCTGGAACAAGGAAACACAGGATGCAGCCAGAGGTTTTGCAATTTCATGGGTGGCTGAGACTTCCCACCAGACTGCAGCCTCTCCTTACATTGTGGAGGAGACCTTGATCCCCCGCCCATGTATTGCATAGCTGCTCTGATTAGAGGGTAGCTCTTTGCTCCACGATCTTTATTCTCCATGGTGCTCTGGCATGAAAGCTGTTTAACTGTGAACAGATGTGTTTGTATTCTGGAGTCACTGAATGAACAGTATCATTTGAAATCTTATAAAAAATCCATTTAAACATTATAATGGAGACGGCAAGTAGAACGTACGCTTCCAGCTAAAGAACTTCCAGCATCACCTTTGTGCTGAGAAAGTCTTAGTTTTCATAAAGAAAAGCTAATACCTACAAAGAAGAGAAAACTAGGAGGAAGGCAAAGCCATTTAAGATGAATGGCTGCAACATTTCATGCATCTTAAAGTCAGGAAAACATAATGCTTATTTAAAAAGAGGTCGTTCAATTGACCGAGTAGATTATGTTAAATATCACAGTATATTTTCCTTCTCAGTGTGCAGGTGAAAAGTGTCCAATGTCTTCTGCTACTGTGTAATTATGATTAGATGGTCAGTGTGGTTTCTTATACCAGAGGTTCCCATCCACCACACCCTTTGAGAAACCTGTGCCAGAACTGGTTACGGTAGGGTAGAGGAGCGGAGCGGGGCTGGGGGTGGAAAGACAGGGAAAATACTGATAAGGTGTTTGCCTACTGTCTGTAAGCCGAAGAGATGATGAAATGGCTATTTGAGCTGTAGTTCTTGTGTGTTCACCCAAGGAAGGGGCGAAAGCCACAGCAGCTTGGCACAAACACCAAGCAGGACAAAGAAAACACAGCTGTTTGTGCACCTTTCCAACAGCATATGTGAAAATGAGGAGGAATTCCTGTTAACTACAAAATGAAGAGATGAACAGAGAGCCATTTCAAAGCCATCTGACAAGCGAAAGCAGCATCTAAAACTACAAACAAACTTGACATACGGTACAGTATATTGTTACCACATATCCACGTATCATGTCTGCTGTGGAGATGCGTAGTGATTCAAGGTAAAAATTTGGACAGAGAGATCAGCACGTTTTTGCTGGTAAGGCATCTTACAATGTTCAGTATTAAGCATTAAAGGTACTTAACCTGACTTGCAGTATACCCATTTCAACATTAGTGATTAATAATGCTATGTTGACTGAAAAAGTATGGGCACACTCCAAGAAAATGCAGATGCCAAATGAAACAGGGGATCGATTAATATAACGCAAGGCTCCTTGTGGATGACCTGAGGGCACCAAGACGCCACCTGCTTCACTTCGCATTTGAAGAACCAACAAACAGGGCTGGTACTGCTATTTTGACCCAGCACTTCCACATTCTTCCTCTTGAATCAGCCTGCATCTGTAGGAGTTATTTTTCCCTGCTACAGAGAAGAAAAGCGTCTCTGTCTGGAGCATTGCAACAGCACCTCTCTGAAAAGAATGAGGACTGTGTGGCTGTTAACAACAACATGGTATCTGGCAGGATATATGATTTGAAAGAAAAGAGCATAAAGACAGAAAACAGGTAGAAGAGGGGTGAAAGGAAATTCAGAAAAAGAGGTACTTGAATTTTACAATGATGAGGAGCATATGAGCATCAACTGAAAAAAACTGTAACTTAGTACATATGGGAATGAAAAAATATATGGAAAAATACTTTAAGTCAGAAAAGACTTAAATTTAACCTGCTTAATTAAATTAATGCCTACACTTCCCATTCCCTTTGCTTCCCAGTGGGACTTGCTATGCTACATCTACTTGAGATGCAAATGGAACAAAATTACCTATTTAGAGCATTGTTTACTTACTAGTTTATTTCCAGCTTCCACAAAATATGACAGATCTAGCTATGAAATTCAGGGGAAGGGAACAGGATGGGAGGCGTGTGGCTTGGCGTTCTCCAAACTTTGTTCCAGCCTTCTGGGAGTCTCCCACCCAACATCATATATTGTACTGGAAATGGTCCTTCCAAAGCGCTAGTTGGCGTGTACAAATCTAGCTATTACACATCACTCCAAATTAGTGAGGCTCATATCACTTGCAGGCAAAAGATTTCCCAGTTTCCCCTGGCATACTGTACACTGACACGAAGGAGGCCAACAAAATGCTTTTGCTTGTGTTTCACCTCTAAACTCTCACAAATGGAGTGCTCTGCAAATTACGTGCCTGGAGTTAGCAAACATAAGCTTTTGGTTGTCCCATAAATTGGCAAGGGCAGCTCTAACCTGGACAAAGCAATTCACAACTCTTCGCTATAGTTTCATCTAATTTAATGTCCCAATGCGGTATAGTGAGGATTGTAAGCATAAAATTACTTAAGTGAAATGCTTACTTTTGACTATCTTTTATTTCCGGATAGCTAATTTTTTTTCCTTATTGTCCATAAAATTAAAAAATTATACTTCAATGAAAAAGCACACTTTGGAAAATGTTGTTAATCTAGGCAAGAATATTATAACATATAATATTACCATATTTTCATATTACATCCTAACAAAAAAATCTAAATATTTCTTGACATTCATCAGGTACAATAGACTAATTCCACAGAGGTGGATCTAGAAGATCAATAAGGTTTTTGCCGCTTACTTTAATGAATGCTCATAAATAATGAAGGCAGCTTATCTGTATATGCTCCAGAGGGACTGTCATCCATCAAGCCAATAATATCTGGTCAAGCAACATTCAGATGTTAAATTAGATTCTCTTTAGAGAGGATTCGTCAGCTTATGTATCTCCTTTCCTGTAAGAAACACGGCATCTCCCCCACTGATCAACAAAGGAGTTGACAACAAAATATCCTCTCAACCATTCAGCATTCTTGTTAGTAGACCAACAGAGAGGGGAATTATGATTTTGCATAGGCAAAAACTAGATGGAAATCCCCTGATAGCACCAAGATGCGAGGCAGCTGTGAAAAATAGAGGAGATTGATACTGAGAGCGCTTACAGTTAGTGAGTTTTAGGGAAAAAGCCCCTTGTTCCCCAAAGGCACTAATAAGAGACTGAAGTGGAATAAGTAATGCATTCAGATGTTGCATAAAATCATAATATTTTTGAAACATAAAAAGGTGGCCTCCCTCAAGGTGTACTCTAATAAAGACATTACACTTTCCATTTAATAAATAGGCAAAATACACGTACTGTTCAAATATATTTGTTTACAATAATAAAATTAATTTACTAACAAAATGTTACTTTTTACCTTCACTTTCTGAAATCTTTACTTTTCCAATTGCTCAATTAATCAAAAAATAACACTGAACTCCCCCCCGCCCCCCACCCCTGTTTGATTTTCTCAGTCTTGTGAGTTGTTTCTTCATTAGACAATTTATGGATTTCTTTTCCAATTACCCACTTAAGATTCAGAAGTTTAATTTCAGAGTAATCTTCATTTACATTAAGAAACACACCTGTGCACATGGCTGCACATACCAGAAGAGACTGACAGGTATTTTGGTGTATTTCTTTAAAAACAATAAGAATTAAACTCACCATTTTTAAAGTCAGTGTTTATAAAGCCAAATGGCAGCAGTTACGTTTTAACAATATGCAATAAAGAGACCATCATTTTCCATTGACTAGCCTAAATTAGCAACAGTGCTGAACACTAAATGCATAAATATTTTATTCCAAAATACTTATATAGCCTGTGGTTTACAGCTCAAGGAAGCTGCACATTTATAGTTGACCTGTGATTATCAAACCACAATACGTTAATTCTGTTGTATATTTAATATAATTTCTACTTGCAGAAATACTTATGATAACATTTTGTAACCAAAAAAAAAAAGTTCCAAATTAATCATATACCTACGATCATGAGGCTGGCTTTGAAGTCTGCCATTACCATTTCTCTTTCAAGTACTGTTAGAGATAATCTGTTCTTACTTTTCACATCAGCAATTGCAGTAGGCTTCTATCAGTCCTTGGAAGACAAACTATAATTTAGAATTAGCATACCTGAAAGCAGGCTTAGGCCACTGAATTGCAGGTTTCTATTTTAGAGTATTCTGTTTTCCCCGCAATGCAAAAATACTTATAAAACAGTGCTAACTTTCATGGTATGCATTCATTTTGAGTTGGACATGAATTCAGATTACTGTTCTAAATCCAAATCCATCTGGAACGACCATTTTGGTTTCCAAACATATTGCAAATCCCCAGCTCCAGAAGTAATGGGGTCATGGGAACGTCAAGCATTTTTCCCTCCTTCCAAAATCCTCTATTGGAGAAACTTCTGTTGTTTTCAGAAGAAGTGGTAAACGATCTCTAAGGTCCCAAAAACAGAAACAAATAAAAGTTCCACTAATTCAGGGTGGTTTCTTTCCAGAAGGATGGCTCTGTACTACTACTCAGTCTTATAAAAGCTTTACTGAAGTCCCAGCTCTCTTCCTTCTCACAAAGTGCAACAGCTTCATTACCAAAATGCCAAAAGGAGCCCATCTTTCCTGTTTAGGATATATATTCCAAGGTGCTCTTTGTTTTGAGCATTTCTGAGTACTCCTTTTAACCATGAGCATCTCAACTTTACTTAATAAACTTTAGTCATTTCATAGAAAATATTAAAATATATAAATACTTGCACATATTTAAGGACTGCTCATAATGTTTTTACACATGAAATTTTTTCATATCCAAAAATGTTTTAAGCATGGTGTTTAATCTCTAATATGGAGAGGCGGGGAGGAAGAAGGAACCTCACTTCAGAGCATAAGATTTTACCAGCATACAGTTAAAAACATATGAAAGTTGATAAATTATCAGAACACTTGCATCCTTTCCAGGGTGTCTTCTAAAGCATCATTTCATTAATAGGTTATTCTCAAAAAAAAAAAAAATCACTGTAAGTCTTAAGAGAAAGCTGCAAGGTTTTTTTTTGACATTAGCTTGCTCAACTAATGAGCTGACATTCCCTTTCAATTTATTCTCTAATTTGCCCAGGCAGTTAGCAGATATATACATCTTCATGTTACCCGAGACACCTTTCAAATTATTCCTGTGTATTTACACTATTTTATCACTTGCAAGACAGTGACCTGAAGTTCTTTTTAACCACTTGTTGCCCTTTCCTGTAGCACGAATACAAAAAAAACCCCAAAACACTCAACCCCCCACTTTAATAGATGCAGTTCTGAAGCTAGCAAAGGCCGTGATGAATTATTATCAACTCTAGGCTGATCTTTTCATAAAAAAAAAATGTAAGGTTGTGTTTACATCCATTTCAGACGTCGTTACTGAACTGCAAAGAGAAAGGGACCGAGGCAAAAGGAGAACAAATATGATGCAAGGGCAGCAAACCCCTTAAGCCCAGTGGTGGGGGATTGTTGGGCCAGGGTTAGATAGAGAGGAAAATAAAAACAGAGAGAAGAGGGTGGAGGGTGCAGGGCCAGGATGCAGGAGAGAGGCAGGGTAATGATACCGCACAGGAGGTGCCCAGAGATTAGGAAAGCCCTGTCCCAGCTGCGGGAGGTCCCTAGCACCTGACTGTGCCCATGCAGGCGGCTCCTTCATCCCCCAGCCCCTCTTCCCATCTGTCTTTCCACGTTCTCCAACACCAGAGAGAAGCCATGGGCAGTCAGAATGGCACCTGCCTGCCTCTAGGTCTGAGGGGCAGCTGACATGGAGCCGTCACTGGACCTGCAAGCCCCCTGCCCATGCAGCACTCCCCACAGTGTCCCTTTCTAACCAGCCAGCTGCTTCCTCTCTGCATTTATTATGATTTTTATTTTTACACCTAGTTGACCCAAAACATGTTAATTCAGTGTTGAAGTAGGTTCACCTCCCCAACAAGGGCTATCCCACTGCAGGCCTGAGAGACCTCTTGGGTCCCTTGCTGCAGAATGTTGACTCTACGCTGACATTATATCATTCCTCGCAAGTTTAAAACAAAACCAGCTGTCTGAAAGGCTAGGTGATATATGTGCATTAACAACCTTGGAAATATATTTTAAAAGCAGGCGGGATCCCACAGATGCCTAAAAGTCCTCCTGCCTCTCAGCTATGCTCCAATTTTGGAGCTATGGAGCAAGTGTTCAGAGTCATAGTCAACCACAGGAAGCTTCACCCACGCATTCCCCCTGACAGACAAATCTATATTCGAAATCGACACCCCAGAAGCATAACCAGCAGGTTATGCCAGTTGTATTTATCATCTCCAACTGTGATGCCACAGCCTAAACTTATGCAGAAAGTCAGTTACTCTGTAGCGCAGCCTGCACTTTTTAAAGAGAGTATTTTCATCATCATAACTTTCCCTTTCCATCTACAGGCATTCTGAATGCCCTGTAAAGCCATCATCAAATTTAGTCCAGAACCCTTTGTACTTTTTTCTTAATAAACGTAAACCATATACAGACAAGTCCCTGGTTTGTTCTCTAACTTTTCCAGCTGCTCCAGGTGGTTGGAGGGAAGCGTGCTGTTCTGGGCAGGGATGTATTGCACAACCTTATCCACGTGCATCTTCTAGGGGTGGCTGCATAATATCTTGCAGTTTAGGTTTTAGCACTGGCACAGTGATGTGCCTCAGCCTGAAAATAGTCTCACTTGTTTGCACAGTACATTTACTTCATTATGTCAATTAAAATAATCCAGTTCTGTCAAAAACCTCAAGGTGCTCATAAGCACGCTAAACCCATGGTTTTGGTATGATTGTGAGAATGCCATTGGTTAAGCTACTGACTGCTAACAGATGCAACATAAAAACACGTATATCCCTTGCTAGCAGTAAAGGAGCAGTAGAAACACACCACCTTAAAGCAAAGCTTAAAACGTTAAATATATTGGGACTATCTGTTGTGATCCTAAGATTTATTGAGGTTTTAAGAACCTTCTCCTGAGTAATCACCTTCTCTGGCTGGAAAAAAAAGAGCCCTCTCAAAACAGTGATAACCTCTCTCACTCACTTGTAACAAAGAAGGACATACAATGTGAAATGCTGAGCACCATCAGAAAGAAAAACAAGCCCACAAAGAATAGCATCTGCTTATCTCTAGAGGCCTAAAGATGTTCCTGGGGCTTCATGCTAACTCAAGTAGATTTTTATCCTTCTGCCTTTTGCTTGCTTCCCTGACTTTTATTTTCCCTTTTCTCTTCCCGCACCATATTTCTCCCTTTTATAACTGTGTGCAAGGCTGGCACCATGTCTGCTCCTGCCTCCGCTCCTCACTGGATGAAGCAAAACAAGCAGCTGCCTCTGGACAAAGATGAAAAGAAGCCCCAGCTTGTCTCACAGCTATCCCCATTGTCCCACAGCCATCCCCATTTTCTTTTCCCGTGCATGGAAACCCATCTATCAGTTCATGATAATGTGGCCTTACTTCTGTAGTGCAGAGTTGCTTCAGGGCTTAGGGTAGTGTCCCTCAAGGGAGTTTCTGCAGAAATGTTTTCCACAAGCCTTGTTGACATTCTTTTTTTAGTTTTTTTTTCCTTCCACAAGCTTCCTTACTTTTTGCTGTGTAAGTAAATTCATAAACACATCAAAGAAAAACAGAAACTGCAGATACAAGAGTTCGAATAACAGTAGCTATGCAGAAGAATATTACCCTCAGATGATTACTTTGATAAAATCTAATTGGTCTGCCCATTACAATGATACATTTTCTAATTACAAATTAAAAGACACAGTAAATTATTGATTTCTTGACATATGGGGGAAAATACGAACAAGGTGGTCTGCAGCTGTATAAAGAATTACTTTCCATGTAATTCTATATACTCTCCCTTGCTCCGATTTTCCAAACTCAAGCAAACAAAACAACAAGGACAGCTGAACTGAATTATCAAGTGTCCAAAAATATCCAGCCCATCTTTCTTAAACACACACAAGAATGTTTCCAGTTTGCCAAAAAAGAAGCAATATTTTTAATACTGTTCCCCTCAAAGAAGCTGCCTCTTAGCTCTCTGAATTACAAACTACTATCTTAAGCAGATAAAACAAAGAATATGCAAAAATACAACTGTGTATAGAATGAGCAACATGGGAATCAGTCAGCAGCCATGTCTATGCTACCTCACATCATGGTTTTCCTATTTTTTATTCAAACCAATGGCATTTAACGTCAACAGGATTTTGCAAGAGTTAAATCTCAGCATTTAGCCTAGTTTTTTTGTTTGTTTTACCTAGAACGTGACCTCTTATTTGCCAGTCTGGAGTCACTTGCAAGATATTTTGATGATGATGATGTTGTTGCCATCACGGAAACGTGGTGGGATGACTCATATAACTGGAGTACGGCTATGGTGGGGTACAAACTCTTCAGGCGGGATAGGAAGGGTAGGAGAGGAGGCGGGGTAGCCCTCTTTGTAAGGGACGACTTGGACGCCATTGAGATGGATTGTGGCGATGAGGAGATTGAGTGCTTGTGGATTAAAATCAGAGGAGCCCACCAGAAGGTAGATTTTGTGATGGGAGTCTGTTACAGACCACCCAGCCAAGGAGAAGCAGCTGATGAGGTCTTCTATAAATAGCTGCGGTCAATCTCTAGATCAATGCCTCTCATTCTTGTGGGAGACTTCAATCTGCCTGATATCTGCTGGGAGTACAATACAGCAGCAAGGAAGCAGTCTAGGAGGCTCCTGGAGTGCGTGGAAGACAACTTCCTTGCACAGCTGGTGAGTGAACCAACAAGGGAGGGTGCCCTCCTGGACCTGCTGTTTGTGACCAGAGAAGGCCTTGTGGGGGATGTGGCAGTAGGTGGACGCCTAGGACAAAGTGATCATGAGATGATAGGGTTTTCTGTTCTAGGTGAAGTGAAGAGGGTGGTTAGCAGGACAGAAGCACTAAATTTCCAGAGGGCAGACTTTGAACTCTTCAGAAGGCTGGTTGGCAAAGTCTCATGGGAGACAGTACTCAAGGGCAAGGGAGCCCATGAGGGCTGGGAGCTCTTCAAAAAGGAAATCCTAGCAGCTCAGGAGAAAGCCATCCCCATGTTCCAGAAAAGAAGCCGGCAGGGGAAGAAAACCAGCTTGGTTGAACAGAGAGATCTTGAGTGATATCAAGAAGAAGAGAAACGTTTATGGGCTCTGGAAGAGGGGACAGGCCTCTTGGGTGGATTACAGGAGGGAAGTGAGATTGTGTAGGGAAAAAATCAGAAGGGCTAAGGCTCAACTAGAAATCAGATTGACAAAGTCTGTGAAAGATAACAAAAAAATCCTTCTATAAATATATAAATAATAAAAGGAGGACTAGGGAGACCATACAGTCCCTATTGGATGCAGAAGGAACAACAGTGACAGGGGATGAGGAAAAGGCTGAGGTACTTAATACCTTCTTTGCCTTAGTCTTTAATTGTAAAAAAAGATGTTCCATCTGTGTACAAACCCAGAAGCTAGAGGAGCAAAATGAGGCTCCCATGATCCAAGAGGAGTGATCAGAGCCTTGCTAGCCCGACTTCACACTCGCAAGTCTATGGGGCCGGATGGGATTCATCCAAGGGTATTGAAGGAGCTGGCAGATGTGCTGGCCAAACCCCTTTCCATCATCTTCCAACAGTCCTGGAAGACTGGGGAAATCCCACTGGACTGGAGGCTGGCTGATGTTGTGCCCATCTACAAGAAGGGTCGCAGGGAGGACCCAGAAAACTACAGGCCTGTCAGTCTGACCTCAGTGCCAGGGAAAGTCATGGAGCAGGTGATCTTGAGTGCTATCATGAAGCACATGCAAGAGAATCGGATGATCAGGCCCAGTCAACATGGGTTCACAAAAGGCAGGTCTTGCCAAACTAACCTGATCGCCTTCTATGACAAAGTGACTCGGCTGCTGGATGAGGGAGAGGCTGTGGATGAGGTCTTCCTGGACTTCAGTAAACCCTTTGACACAGTTTCTCACAGCATTCTGCTTGGACAGGCGCACACTCTCCTGGGTGGAAAACTGGTTGGATGGCCGGGCCCAGTGAGTGGTGGGAAATGGTGTTAAATCCAGCTGGAGGCCAGTGACAAGTGGGGTTCCCCAGGGCTCAGTGCTGGGTCCAGCCCTGTTCAATGTCTTTATCAATGACCTGGATGAAGGCATCGAGTGCACCCTTAGCAAGTTTGCAGATGACACTAAGCTGGGTGGAAGTGTCGATCTGCTGGAGGGTAGGGAGGCTCTGCAAAGGGATCTGAACAGGCTGGACCACTGGGCAGAGTCCAATGGCATGAGGTTTAACAAGGCCAAATGCCGGGTCCTGCACTTGGGGCACAACAACCCTGTGCAGTGCTACAGACTAGGAGAAGTCTGTCTAGAAAGCTGCCTGGAGGAGAGGGACCTGGGGGTGTTGGTTGACAGTGACTGAACATGAGCCAGCAGTGTGCCCAGGTGGCCAAGAAGGCCAATGGCATCTTGGCTTGTATCAGAAACGGTGTGACCAGCAGGTCCAGGGAGGTTATTCTCCCTCTGTACTCGGCACTGGTGAGACCGCTCCTTGAATACTGTGTTCAGTTCTGCGCCCCTCACCACAAGAAGGATGTTGAGGCTCTGGAGCGAGTCCAGAGAAGAGCAACAAAGCTGGTGAAGGGGCTGGAGAACAGGCCTTATGAGGAGCGGCTGAGAGAGCTAGGGTTGTTTAGCCTGGAGAAGAGGAGGCTGAGGGGAGACCTCATTGCTCTCTACAACTGCCTGAAAGGAGGTTGTAGAGAGGAGGGAGCTGGCCTCTTCTCCCAGGTGACAGGGGACAGGACAAGAGGGAATGGCCTCAAGCTGTGCCAGGGGAGATTTAGGCTGGACATTAGGAAAAAAATTTTCAAAGAAAGGGTCATTGGGCACTGGAACAGGCTGCCCAGGGAGGTGGTTGATTCACCTTCCCTGGAGGTGTTTAAGGCACGGGTGGACGAGGTGCTAAGGGGCATGGTTTAGTGTTTGATAGGAATGGGTGGACTCGATGATCCGGTGGGTCTCTTCCAACCTGGTTATTCTATGATTCTATATTTTTATCTTTCAAGATTGATATGAAAGTTTTCCATGGGATTAGTGGTAGAGGAGACAGCAATGAAAATTTCTTATTAACAGGAAAAGTTACAGGGTAAGAGGTGGTGAGAAGCTATTCAGTTGACATCTTGGCAGTGGCACCCATTTATGTACTTTCCTTAGTGTCCATTACAGGTTTCACTGAGGCATAGCTTTTCTCCATTGTGGTAGACTTCATGCTGAGGAATGCAAGGGAATAAAAAAATCTGGAAGCACTAGTCATGTTGGAATCCAGATGTTAACACCAGAATAAAAGACCTCATGTGGTGTCAGGTCCAGAGGAGGCATGTTTGGAATACTGGGCCTAGCCACTTCTTTACAGCAAAAATGTAGCCAAGTTCTCAAAAAGCTGCAGGAATCCTAACCATCACAAACTATTCTGGGAGGCAGAGCTGTGCACGTTTAGATGATATACTGAGTACTTACAGAGCAAATTACCACCAACTTCAAAGGACATCATGTATGGGTGGAATAAACTGGAAGAAGTCCATGCATAAATAAAGGAGAGCTTTTTAGGCTGGTTGTGACCATGGGACTTCCCTCTTGCAGGATGAGATTAAAATAGAACCATCTAGACAAGCAGTAGAGCGTGTTGAATTTGGAGAAGCCTTCTCATGGATAACGTGCACACACATAAACAAATTAAGCAAGAGACGTTGTTTTGCCTGGGTGGTGTTCGGAAACTGTGGGCGAAAGGTAACTTGGGAGAGTGACAAATAGATTTGGACTTTGAGGTAGGGCAGGGCAGGGCATTAAAATAAAGCCAAGTGGTAACTTTCTGCTATAGAAATGTAGATAGGTTTTGAGCAGGAACAAAATACAATGACTCTAGCATGGGCTGAACTAAAGAAGCGTTTGTCTCTCTATTTATTTAAAACAAACAGGCAAGCAAAAAATCTCCAACCATTGCATCTTCTTGTTCTGTTTTGTTTCCTTGCCCGCTCAAACACAACCACACGAAAGCCTTACAAAGCTTGTAGGGTAACAAGGCAGGAAAGGTGAAACAACAGCCGGCACTCAGAAGCCTCCCCTTCAACAAATTATAGAGGTTTACAGCTTGGAAGGACTACTCTTACCAATCCTGATGTCAGGGCTGTTTGCCAAGCCCGGGAAAGATCAAAGAACACCAGCACTTCAAGAGAAGGGGCGTGTTGAGCGTCCAGAAACGTGCCTTGTGCCTCCAGAGAAACAAGCTGGCTGGCTGGGAGCACCAGTATAGGAAAAGCTGCACTGCCTGGTACAAGGGCCATAAGCAAGTCAGATTGGTCTGAAATAGGGGCAATACAGCTCTCTTTTTGCTCTGCGCGAGCGCAAAATACAGTTTTGCATGTGAATTAGTGACAGTCTTTGGAAAGACTTTTCCACTTCCTCCAGCCAGCTGCTAAATAAGAATCGTGAGGGAAAGCTGTACAGATGCCCTCCCAGCCAGACCTGCCAGGTCCCTCCGGGGACTGCACCCCACAATGTCCTGCCTTCGGTGATGCTGCATTCGAGGATGCATTTGGGCAGAGGTGCCAAACTTCTCCCCTTAACCAGTACCTAGCAAGAGCCTGAGAGAAAGAAAGGGATGCAGCCGGTCCAGGAAATGGTTTCCTTTCAGAAGTGAAAGGCAACAGATCAAAACTTACTACTTCTCTACTCTGTCCCTTGTATCAAATAAATCTGCCTGCAATCACTAGCCAGAGTTCTTAAATAATGTATTATAGGCCTATCACTTTGGAAAAGTGCATTTCTGTGCTAAATGAATAAAGATAATAGCTTTCTGTATTTTTATATACATATATCTCACTAGTCAATGCATAATTAATTAAATAAAACACATGCAATGCAGCTATGGAAAGCTTCCATATGAAACAAAATTGAAAAGGCTAAGAATATTCAGTTAAGAAAGATAATAAAATCAAATCATAACACAGACCCAAGTATATCAACTCATCTTGTAAAAATATGCAAATAAAATAAAATGCATTTTGAGAAGAAAATACTGTGCTCAAGTGACTGACACTGTCATCAAGACTAGTACATCGGCATGACAGAGAGAGAGACTGGATATTTAGCTGCTAAAAGAAAATACCATACAACAACAGCAGGAAGTAAAGCAAAAGCATTCACCTTCTTAGAGGATTGATACTCAGGCATCACATCAACTCATGGCTTGGACAAGTTCTTTCTTCAAGCGACAGCTGGAGTGGTACCATATTCCCCTCCAACACTCACCACCACGACCCAGCAGAACCAGGGTAACAAAAGCCCCCCACATCATTTTTCCATGAGGTCGTTTCTTTGCTCTGTCAAATAAAGTAACTCCTTTTACTCCAATTCTCCTTGAGCGCTGTGGTTGTTGAGAGTTATCCAGGTCAACTCACATCATCCTGGGTGGCAGAAGACCTGGCACTGAAGAGTGAAGGATGGCTCAGCCCTTCTGCCTGGCCAGCTCTGCC
This sequence comes from Phaenicophaeus curvirostris, assembly GCF_032191515.1. Lineage (NCBI taxonomy): Eukaryota > Metazoa > Chordata > Aves > Cuculiformes > Cuculidae > Phaenicophaeus > Phaenicophaeus curvirostris. Next base: position 21,425,492 of record NC_091392.1, read on the forward strand.
TGCCCACGCCAACACCTCCCAGCAGCTCAGCTGTTAGTGAAGCAGACATGGGGCTTTAGCCTAATAAGCATACCATTCCCTAATGCTACAGAATATCATGTACTTTCATATAAATAAAAAAATATGCAGTGCTGTGTGAGACTAAACATAAGTGGACAAGCGAACAACTGCACTGATACAGAAGAAAACTTCCTTTGTAATGTACTACAGACACCAAAATTGTTACTGCCCTATACATTTACCATCCTTGCCTTCTGTGCAAAGCTGAAGACCATCTCTAGGACAAACAACTTTTCAGAAGACCACACAGCCCTACACAGAAATTCACGAAAGGCAGAAGTCAAAATAATTTGACCTTAAATAGTGCATCCCATTTTCTGCTTTATCATGAGTATAATAACGTGAAATATAAGAGTCTCAAAAAGTCAATTTGCACTAAGTTCCCTAAGCATAGCAGGGAAAAAGGTAATGTTAGAGGAGGATAATCTGTTTATAATATGTATTTGGTAAAGCTTTCACAGCACTAGTGTACAATACCTTTAAGGAAACGGATGTAAACAGCCTATTCACTTCATCAGAAGCACTTCCAAGAGATTCAGTGTTAGTCTGAATATTCAAATTTTAAAGCAGCCTTTTTGTAGCCAAGCTTGCCTCCAAATAAAAAGTCCAAATTTGAGGGTGGAGGAGAGGAAGGGAAGAAGAGAGAGGACCTCACAGATCAACTTTGCCACGTGGACTGAAGGCACAAGCAAAATAAGGTTTGGACCCTTTTGTTTGTTTTTAAATAGAAACACAGTAGAAGATACAGGTCCTTGCTTAGCTGTGCTATTCACTGCTGAAACTGAATTGCTGGAGCTATCTTTCCTAAAATTCCGTAGCAACAGTGTGGAAATATCTCTTGCAGTGAGCCAACTAACGTTTCTGTATCAGCTGAGAATACACTTGGAGAACGCAATTAATCTTCTCCAAGGTGGAGAGCTTGAGGGCTGCAGTGGATAACAATCCAGAAGTGTCTGTTTTTCCTCTATTGATTACAAAGAAAGTCTAACTTTTCCAGTTTCTTCACCAAGAAGCATTCCACTCCATTCATGAAGCCAAGCAAATCTCTCAGCGCTCCAAAACCGGAACATTCTTGTAAAAGAACTTAACACATTAGATCAGCAAGATTTAGGGCACTCAGTGTGAATGAACACAACTAGGCAGTGATGGTGACAAAAGGGTAGCTTGACAGCTTATTGACTGAGAATGGCTTTCGCATCAGGAAGAAAAGAATAAACATTATTTTTTGTGTGCCAGATATGAAACTTGCAGCAACATAAGTAGCTATACAGATGGCTCTGGCTTGAGCAGACCTTATGGATAACTGTGGGGTAACAAATAAGTTTTAAAACTTACAATCCTTTTTAAGCAATTTAAGGCTTCAATTTCTGCATTCTGTGTTCCATACCTAGAATGAATTCAATTAGTTTTCTCCCAAACTGCGTATATTGGTATATCCTAATGTCAAATTTCAGCATGCTTGTCACCAGAAATAAGTTGAGTTGCAAACAACGAGCAGGGAACTCAACAAAAGGATCAGGTAGGGTAAACTCTTTATACAAAAAGTTAAAAGCAATTTTTTTCTTCATAGATATTCTGCTAGAAAAGGATAGGGATAAAGTAGCCAATAGGGCTTACGTTTTTAACAGTCTATAGATTTAGAGTAACATACTGAGTCTATACTTGAATTGCTATCAGGTATGCAACTGCAACACAGGGGAACACCCGACTCCAAGCAGTCTTGGTTACAGCTCAGCTGAAGGCTGGCAGCAGGGGAGCTAAAGCAGTGCAGCTGCAAAGCTTCCCTGACACTTACGCTTAACCTAGGACCTTAGTTACTCTCCAGTTGTGTTTCCAGTGTATGCATTCTTGAACAGGTCCCCCACCTTTGAGAAGCAGCAGGCAGCATCCAGCTCCTCAGACTGACTTTTGCACCTCTTGTAAATTCTGTGATTTAAGTTCTCTATGGGCTAACAGGCTTGAGGTGGTATTCTCCAACTTTCATCTTGTAACTTAAAGCAACGCTTCTACTTCATATGAACATATATGAAGGCTGTTAAGGAAAAAGGAATGAGGGAATTTTGCACATCACTAAGAGTAACACGAATGCTGTGGAAATGCTGAAAATGAAGAGGACAATATTTAGAAAGGTGACAAAGGAACTGGTTACAACTGGACAGGAGAGTTAGGAAAAGAAAACTGCCATTCTGTACGATACATAATTGATCAGAGAACAAAAAATTACAACAACGAGGTAGGAACAGGAAGGAGATAGGAATAGGATGGACAAGGATTTAATAAGGCACTTCAAAGCTATAACATTTCTGCTGGGTAGGGCTTGAGTGAGTGCAATTTTTTGGGAACTATACTGGCTAACACTTAGCCATGAACAAAACCTATTTTTCATATTTAGGACAGAAGAGAGAGTTGATTTGTCTTCCATTTGAAGATGCTACATGTCATGTCATACAATACGTCATGAGACAGGCAAGGCTTACAAAGAGACAGAATCAGTTTGTCAAGCTAAACTACGTCATTAGGGAAGTAAGAAGCACTGGGGCTCTGAGCCTTTTCAGAGGGATGGAACTTTGCAGGACTGTAAACTCAAAATTTTACCCTTGGACCCCTAACTGTTCCATCTGCCTCATGATCTTTAGATGGTCACCGCCAGCACTGTAATTGCTACAGACACCGGTTTCCGCTCAGAGCACTGAGGTATTCTTTGGTAGTATTTCATATAATGAAAAAAACCCAATCAAATAAAAAAAGATCAGAGTTTTGTGACAAACAAGACTCAATGAATTTCCATACTGTTCCATCTTTCTTTGTATCACTCCAGAAATTACTGTCTTTTCAAGATGTTAACCAAGGGATGCATAGTCCATTTTAAGAACAAAACACACTGGTGGCCCATGACAGAGGCTAAAATTAAACTAAGCTAAATCTGGTAGTGAATTAATATAAACTGTTTTGCATCAAGACTCAAGTGACTGAAATCGCACAGAAGGGAATTTTTCCTTTTATAGTTTGCTGCTGCTTTTTGGCAGTTACGAACAAAGAGCCATCCTTAAACAGCACTTGGAGAGCATCTTTAAGCAGGGTCTTTCATTCCTGTTCGGGAACCTGAACAATGGGAACCATGATAAAAGCAACTTCAAGTCACAATAAATACATTGTTCCCATTTAATTAATGTTTTCCCAATACAATTGGTGCGTAAGAGGTCAGAGGAACAGAAAATTGTATGCTGCAGAGATCACGTTGTCAGGTAGCACATTAAAAATATTAAAAATGTTTTCCATGACTGTTCCACAACACAGAGATGGGACTAGCAGAATAGCACGCATACCAACCAATTCTTTTTAAGCAGGAAGCTGAACCCTATAATCTCTTTATCATCCTGTCAGTGAGTTAATGGTCATTACCATGAACAGATTCTTATTTTATCAAGCAAGCCAAGGCATCACTGGCGCTTTTCATATGATAATACTGATGCTTTACACCACAATTAAAATGAGTATATTTTTTTAGCTTTACCTAGGCTTAGCTGCAACCTTTCAACTTGCAAACACCATCTTGAAAGTCTTACCAGAGACGCAAGTGAAGCACACTTTTCTCCTTATGACCAAACCTCTCTCTCATTCCCTGTCCTCTAAATAACAGTATAAAGAGATATGGAAACAACAGAGGAAACTGTTAGCCAAAACCCCCTATTTCTACACATAGTGTAACGCTACCATCCAGAGCAAAGCAACCAGAACTTAAAATATGTTTTTGTTTGAGATTACCAAAACGCCAATTAACATTGCTTTCCTTTATCAGCACAAAAAATATTCTAACAAACATCCTCATGTCAACAGTTACATATTTTCAAAACAGAAATCTTCCATTGGGCTTTGTTTGTTATCAGCAAAGAGTCATTTTGCAATATATCATCCTCCAGCTCCCCTCCCCCAAACAGCAACCACCACCACTGCTGATGTCTTTCATTTTTGGAAATGTTTTGCTTTATCCAAACAAATGTGGAAGTCAGTTTTCACTCAAATATGCAATGAACTCAAGAGTTAAAATTTACAAAGGGTTCTTTCGCTGTTGTTTTTTGGTTCAGGTAAAAGATACCCTTGTATATTTAAATTGGATAGTAGTAGTGGTTTGGTTCAGTTTTCAAAGGATGCTTCTAATCCTACCACTAAAAAACAAATAAATCAAGAACCGGACTGCAGCTAAGCGTGAGCACATGTAAAACAGAACTAAGACCATGCAGGGCAGTGTTGATCTTGGAACCTAAAAGGAATTTTATTAAAAGTTCAGTGATATTCAGAGGTGACTCCCTCAATCTCATGATTTTCTGTGTTAACTCAGGACACCACATATACAGCCAAATGGGGAAAAAAAAAAAAAAATCTGAGTGTCAAGTCAACAATACCTTCCAGAGAAAATGTTCCTATTTCTTCTTTTAAACAGAAAATCTAGAAAATTGGGGAAGGGAGTGAGAGTACAGGGAAGGAACAGCTTTCCACAGAGAAGTACTCCAAGCTCACGTGCACTTTACTGAAGTCCTTTCTCAGGAACTGAAACCCCATTCACAACATAAATCTACTAAATAAATATGGGAGTCAATTAAAGATAACAAGAGCACTGGGGGAAAAAAAACAAACAAACCCCCCCAAAAAAACTAGGCTGAGAATGCTGTAAGCAGTCCCTATTTGTGCTGGTGTCTTCTCTAAGGGGACAGCCACCAAAGAGCCAAGTTACACACCATAGGCTACCCATCATCAATACACATTAACATCTGTGTAGCATCTGTTATACCTGGGGCCAAAGACGGACGAAGGTTCTTTGCTGCAGCACCATCCTCCACAGCCTTCCCTCTTTACAAAATTACATTTAATAGGTGTGGGGTACTGCCAGCAGGCAAGTCACAACGTTAACAACTCGTATGGTATTCTATGTATAAACGGGGAAGTTGAAGCCAAGATTTTACAGCATGATTAATGATTTCTGGGTGTACAGTTCAAGTTACTCTGGAGAAATGCTGAGTTCTGCTTCTGGAGGAAAAAAAAATAATAAAATAATCAGGCTCCTTTAACAACTCTTAAGTTAAACCAGCTTTGGACTGAGGTACCCAAACCACTGGTTGTTTTTGGACAGTTGCCACAAGGCCCTCGAGAGAGCTACCTTGGTAAATGAATTAAGCCTCAATATATCGTATTTAAAACCTGGCATCCTTGCTTCAGGTCGCTCTTCAGCCTCTGCTCAGCCAGCCTCTGTGTGTAGGGCAAACATGCATTTAGAGACAGAAAAAATAAAATAAAAGGTCTTTTCCAAGGGCCTGGGCAGGCGAGCGAGTTTCCATGAGGGAAGCAAGGGTGTGAGCCCACAAGCATACAACAAGAGCCCTGGTGCATGCTTTTCCCCAGTGGTGCACATGAGGTTTCCTGCTGCAAGCAAGTCCACAGTGGGTACTATCCCGACAGTACTTGCCCATCCTTAGGCTGCAGCCTATGTTTGCACCTGCAGCACCCGTGTAGCCACTGCCACATGCTCCAGCATGTCATTCTGCAGGGGCAAAAGGCCAATCGCCCACGCCACTGCCCTGACAGTGCTCCCTGCCCCTAGGCTTTTGGGAGGCCACTGCATGCTTCTTACATACCACCGACTGTTTAAACATCAATCAAACACTGTTCACTCCATGCCATTACAGCTACAGTTTGGTCTACACACAGGTCTTTTCTGCCTCTCTGCTCATGAAACTTGACACCATTGTTTGGCTTCTTGCTTACCTTCAGAGCAGCTACTGCATCAACCAGCATGGACGGCCACCAGCTGCATCACGCAAGCTGGCAGCCACTCTGGTTGAACGTATCCAACACATCAGCTGCCCTCCAGCAACAGTCCAGTGGCACCCCAAGTGCCCCAAGAGTGCTGATAAGCACCTTGGCTGTGCCTGTGGAAGGGGCAGAGATAAAGACCAGACACAAGCCAACAGATAAACTGGCAGAAAACACAGAAGGACAATCTGGACAGCATTACAAGTCTCAGTTCAAAGGCTATACTGCTGAAAGGGGATTTAAGGGACCATATGACAGCTAGGAATAGCTTTCTCAGGCCACTGAACTTCAAGCCTCCCCATCTCCCGACATCTCATATGAACCCTTCCTGCCCCAAATTGAGCTCTGTGTGTAAGTGCCATATGAGATACAGCTATGCTGGTTCTACCACTACAGGGGTTACTCCTGCATGGAAAAGATGCTGACTGCAAGAAGCACACAGGTTATCTCCTCTGTCCTAGCACTGCCTGAGTACCTGCAGGCAGCAATATGTTTCTTTTGCCCTAATATTTAACTGCTTTTAGAACTTATATTTATGGCTCAGCCTAAAACAGCTGAAAGGCATTAGTTTGTGTACTAGGCACATTGGACCCGTTCAGCAGAACCTATTTTTATAAGCGAGATGAAGCTCAGCCTTCTTTCCACTATCACACAAGATACACATTCAGAATAAAAACCAACAGCAATCTTTCATGTCTTTTAGCTAACCAAAGATGCAAATCAAACAGCACAGGCAGACTGTTGTTCTAACTCAGTTCTATAGAGTTTCCATGCCTAAAATGGCATATGTGTCTGCTGAATTCTTTCTTCCACAATATTCTGTTAAACTCTCAATTAGAAAACAAAATAAAAACAAAATAAAAACAAATAGTACTGTTGCACTAGCTGTTTCCCTGTACTGGTGAAGAACCTTCATTATAGCCACAATATCTATAGTACAACTATCCACCAAAGACAAACTTAAATTCCATAGAAGTACTGCTGCAGCATTGAAGGGTGTAAGCTGCCAAAGCATTCAGGAAGTTAATAGATTTGTTTATGGACTAGACAAGGCTTAATTAAACCAGGCAGCTCCAAAGAACAGTAAATCCTCTCTCCCCTCATCTTCCCCTCCCCCCTGCCTTTTTTTTTCTAGAGTATCTTTCTCCTAGTGGCTTTCCTCTTCCTAATAATCCCATCAAAAATGACAGATATGTTATCAGTCATCACTGGGATTTGACACATTCTTAATACCTGTCACGACAGCTCTGAAGTCTGCACGCTACCCCATTGTATTCCATGGCATTTGCAGGAGGTAATGGACACATCAAACAGCAATCAATGGCTCTGTTTTATTGGACTGCTAAAGGCTTGCAGTATAAAGCAGATGCTTTTAAAAAAAACCACAAACCCTAATCTATGATTATTCAAAATTACACACAGAATAATTAAATATATAGTCATACAAATAGCTCCAGCACTCTCTATGCCTATGATTATCTTGGCCACATTGTAGGATTTATTATATAGAAATTGATAAGAATGCTTTAATAGTTACGAAAAGGTATCAGTACTGGTAACAGTGATAATCATATTAATAATCCAAGGTCTTCATAGAAAGGTTGAAAGAATTACATTCATGCTGGTAACATGGCAGTATATTGCTGCACCCAATACAGAGTCTCTCCTGATTCCTTATATATGTGCTTTACTTTAATAGATACCCTGATACAGAACTGAGGTGCAAGTCAAGGCTAGAACCAGGGTTAACCTCAGAACTGAACACGCAAATTGAGATGAAGACACTGGGACTGTGAATTGTGTAGGAATGGTTGGACTCGATCCAGTGGGTCTTTTCCAACCTAGTGATTCTGTGATTCACAGTAAGTGTCACTACTATAAAACCAAAGAGTAAACGTGATTGTAGTAGAACATGAGTTTGAAAAGAGTGTGTCTCCTTGATAGCAGACAAGGAGAAGACAGTGTCTTATTGCCGCATAATAAGAACAAGGAACACTAACGAGCAGGTTTTGTATGAGTCCATTCCTAAGGCTTGCCAATTTCTGTGGACCTCCTAATACAGTTGGTTTGGTTTTCCTTTGTTCAAGCCCTCAAAAGAGCTGTGACAAATACAGCACTTCAGAGAACAAATTCAATACAGAACTCTCTAAATAGATGTACTCGCTTTTAGTCAAATTCTAGTATTAATTCAGATGACTCTGGTCATCTGTGTGCAATACTTTTCAGGCACAAAAATTAAAATAATTCCTTAATGTAACGTTACTTTGGAGTCTTAAATTTACAGAAGACTTTGTCTCAGTTTAGCTGAGCATCATATAGCCACAGTCTCCACCAAGAGCATATGAGCTGCATGACAGCAGTGTGCCTTGCCATTAATAAATGCAATAGCTTGTTGTTCTCAGTGCATTTACAGTTTTGCACAAAAGCAGAAAAAAAACCCCAATGAAAACAAAAAACCCACACAGATTAGAGACAATGCAGCCCTGTGCACACAAGTAACTTAAGGCCCTTTCAGCAAGGCAATAAAGCTAAAGCAGAATTGTGAGCTCAAGTCAAAAGGAAGTGTCCTGTTGGCATAATGAGCTCTGGAGAAGGGCTGGAGTGAAGAGGACAGGCAAACCACGTTCAGGCATCTAAGTGAGTCCGTACCCTTAGGACAAAATTGTTAACCAGTACTAATGGTCTCAAGTGATTGTTTTCATCTACAAGAAATGAGAGAAAAATGGATGGCTTTTTTTTTTACCGTGTAATTTTATTTAGCAGAGACAGAACTTATGCACCTGTAAATACTCATGAACAAAAGTGATGGCATTTGGGGAGGTGGGGGGGTTGTTCTCAGCATGTGGCTTGACAACACAGCAAATCCTGTTCCAGGGGTCAAAACCACTGCAATAGCAGCACTGGTTGAGTATGAACTCACCCTGCCTGCTGAAGAGCTTTTAGAAAAGCCGAAAGGTTAAGTTTGTATCAGTAGGCTTTATACCAGATCAGATATTGCCTGTTCTCAAGCAGCCAACATAAAAACATACAACAAACAAACTTGGTATCATATTTTCTGATCATGATCTTATGCCAGGGCCTATTCTGAATCAAATTTATATCGCTGGCTGAGCCTGGGTGGCGTGGAGGTAAGATGATTGCAGCATGGCCTCATTGAGAAGTCTCCTCAGCAAATATTCCCTTCTGGCTTTGCTCCAAGAAGCATTACTGCTTCTCCTGCTGTCTACACTCCCAGTTATTCCTTTCATATACACTCTCAGCTGTAAGCAAATCAACATGCCAATCCCTTGGGACCCATGGCTTAGCTTATAGTTAAGACTTGCCATTCTGGTTTGTGCTTTGGACATTGATTTCCATTGTCTCAGCTATCACTCAACAAAAGGACATTTAATTGCTGTCTCATTTAGTCTAGGAGAAAGGGAGAGAACAACTTTTACCAGCCCTCTGATTGATGGCAGCCATTAGCACCTTCCAGCACAAATGTGGACTTATTAGAAGCTTGATTTACATGTGAAGTTCATTGCCACACAAGTGAATCAGATTTGCAGCTCCGCTTACTTGAACAACTTTAGAGACAAAATCTCCACATGAAATGAATTTGCAGAAATGTGTATGCTGGCCACCCATTTAGAAGGAAAAACTTTGAAGATTAATGACGTTTCAGGAAAACTTCTGGAAAGAAAAGAAAGCATAGTAGTGATCCCATAGTATTTGTTTCTCTTTTTAAGCACTACCATGTAGGTACTTCACCAGTTGTAAAAAAACCAAAAAACCAAAGCACAAACCACCAAAACCAACCAACCTGATTTATACTTATTTACCCATGGCTAACACCAGAGAATGAGTCATATACACTATGTCACAAAGTCCATGATTGCATTCCACAAAAGGCAATGGTGAAGAAACCCATAAACTACTTCCCCCTCTTGTGTGAGGATTTTCTATTTTCTTTGTGAAGGAGGAACAAATGAAATTAATATCCGCATTTTATATCCTCCATGTTTTGTACAGCAACAAGCCACACACTCTAGTGTTCAAGCCAAACTGCTGAAAGTGAATTTTTAGTACTCGGCACATTTTATTAAAAAGCAGAAAGATGCTAATCTTTCTTCCAAACAAACATATCTCAAGAAACAACTAGATCAGTGAAGGCCTCATGAAACACTGCCTTTAAATCAGTTCAGTTATGTGAAACCTCCTGTAGTTTTAGTAGAAGTTTGATGTAGTTTAACACAACTTCTAAAATGTTCAATCATTTCAAAATCTAAGACCAATCACCTTTTGAATATGAGACTTTTCAACCAGGCATAGAAACAAGCCGAGGCACTGGGAATTATCAGACACACCTTTGTGCATTTTTTTGAAGATTTACCATAGTAGAGGCAGACCAAGAAAGGCCAACTTGAATCAAGGCAATGACATACAGCCAGATGGGAGAGCATTTGTGCCTTCTCAGCCCTGGGAGCACTAACCCTGGCTAGGCAGAAGCTTTCTGAAACTGTATTAGCTATATCCACAAAAAAAAGCACTTCTGGCTACTTTCATAACATATCCTCTGTTATTCACGTAATTGCTTTAAAATTTCACAGCAAAATCACTCTGCCATTACTTGCTATCAGTGAGTCCACCCTTATGTTCACATCCCCCACAGGACCCACACCTTTGTTCCTTACTGAAACTCATTCCTGATGGATATTCCTAAGTAAACTTAAATAGTGGCTATTTTCATGCTTTTTTCTTACATTTAGAAAAATCCAGATTTAAAGTACATAAATGAATGGGTGAAGGCGGAATGTACTTTTTTTGGTTTTAAAACAGCTGTCTTCATTTTTACTCATTCTGCAGTTCACATGTATGCAAAGCTGCATGTCGATCCTTCTCTTTCCCCTTAGTTTTTAAGGGGAAGTAAAACTTCAGGCACAGAAGCATCCAAAAAAACCCCAAACAAACAAACCCTCAAAACCTAAACAAAAACCCTCCCAAACTGGCATGCAGTCACATACTAGCTAAACACTAGAATGCACTTGTTTTCTTAATTTGCTTCTTTGTAAATTTTATGTTCCTCTCTTACTGTTCCATTTCTCTTTGGTATCAGACAGGAGACACTTTTTTCCTTCTGGAAAGGCTAAGTGCTATCTTCCAAAAAGTACAGTCTACAGGCACTTATTAACAGTAGGTGAGATGAAGGCAGCACAGGTAGTTTCAGTGACATGCTTCACCTTCCCCACCATGCTCACACCAGGCTGAAAACAGTGGTATGGACAGCACTGCTTCCAGGAGTGTTGTCAGCACTGAGCTAGCTGCCAAAATGGTTTTAAACCACTTTCTAGCTAATGAACAGACCACAAGCCATGTTTGTGCAACCCCTCTGTTGATCTTCACTACAGGTCTCTTTGGCCACTTGAGGATAAAGAAAATTCTTACTTGGAAGAAGGTTTTACAAGCTGGTTTCAGAGAAACCTATCAAGCCAACACATGCTAATCAATTTGAACAGGTCTTGGAGAAGAAATTGATTGAATCCTTCCGATCATCCTCAGAGCCACAGTAAAACCCACACACTTTTGAGATTCAGGTCAATCACACATCTGCTCAGCATCCTTCTGGGAGACTCAGGATGTAAGTGCAAAATTAGGGCAAGCATTAGGACAGCAGTAGGCTGGAACATCTTTCTGGCAGAGGCACAAACTTGCTTTTCTACCCAGTACACTGTCTATAAATAGGTTTATGAATACAGAATCTCTGCCATAACTGTTCTTGCTTTCTTCCCCACCCCCCCCATCCCCGTGATGATTTTTAATGCCTCTTGCAAGATTGGCTCCTAGAAGTTTTATCTCCATTAGTAGTAATAAACATTTATTATATGTTCCAACAACATCTGAAAGTCTTGATGAATAGCAACAAAATCTTTGTCTACAAAATTTTGTCTACAAAATCAGAATATAATTTCCCATTTAGAAAACTATTGTGCATTAAAAAAAAGGAAAAAGTGAGCTTACCTGAAAACAAAAAATTTCACATGAGGAGTCTGTGTGCACACCACGTCTTGAGAGAGAGAAGCCACTTCTGCTGGGACTTCAGGAGGAGAGGAGGCAGCCTCACAGTTTAGTCTCGTTCAGCTGTGCTCCAGAGGGTATCAGGCAAGCCCCAGAATTGAGCCTTGGGCTGTTCCCCTCACTCTTCTCACCTGCAACAACAGAACAGGCTCTCAACTCCCTCAGCACAGGAGTGATGCAACATTTCACATTCAAGACCCAGTGATGGGGTGTTTACACTCTCTGACTGACGGAGATTCAGCACAGCCTTGTAAAAGGGGAAACTCATAACAGCTGCCATGGTCTATGAGCATGGTTCTTTGCTTTTCTCAGGTACCCTCTCAAGATGTTTGGGGACATGAAAAGCACTAGAAAGCTATTTACAGAGCATCCTAACTGTGCCTTGGAGTGGCCTCTTTTATAGAAAATAACAGTAGACCCATAACAAACTTACTCAAGCCCAGTCTGCAGCCAGAAGACTTTATAGTAAGAATTTGACTTGGTGCTGGCAGTAGTTGGGTGTTCAAACCAACCAGTGCTAATTTCAAATAGGGGCATTAACTGAGGACTTAAATTACCTTGTACTTTCATCTACTATAATTCTTTTGCATTTTTTTTCCCCCTTTTCCTCCCAACCCTTACATAGTTCACCAACCATTTGCAAGGATGGATCCCTAAGTGAAGCCCTTTAATAAGGCTCAATTTTCAAAAGCAATGTCACCTTGCAGTTTCCCTTTGCTTCAGAAATTAAATCCTAGGGGCATATTCTTGAAAAGCCTACATCTGTACTTATTTCAACATTCTGAGGAATAATTGAGTACAGAAAGTAAGGTTTAGCCTGATAAAATTTTTATTTCCATCTAAAAATAAAAGGAAATGCATAGTGAAGAACTTCTTTCCTCACCTTCATTTTCTTTTTTCTTCTGAAAGGTGAAGACAAAGGAGACATTCTATATTTTCCCCTTCAGAAACCACAAGAAACTCACCATCCTATACTTAAAATTTTGAGCTATGTAGAGCAGATTGCAAAATGCTTTGTATGATCTGAGCAACCTGACCTCAGGCCCTGATCTGAGCAGGTTGGTGAGCAATATGATCTCTGGTAGTCCCTTCCAACCCAAGTTATCCTATGATTTTTTCCAATGGGAACAAATACTGGTTTGTACCACTCAGAAACACAAGCCAACCTTTTCTCATGTTCACCACCATTTTTACTGTATGCATCTTCTCTAACATGGAATCTTTCAATAGTTCAAATCTATAAGCATTTTAACTCTTTTAAAGGTATTTTAAATCTTAAAATAGCAGGAGTATCTCTTCACATATTACAAACTGAAAGGATTTAACACATTTAGGTAAAACTAGCCCTGCAAGAAAATGAAGAGAATGTGTCCTAAATCCTCTGTTAGGTAACACTAAGAAAAGTATTGGTATTTACTGTAGAAGAACAATCAACTTTACAGTAATACATTTTCTACCAGTGATTCTGAACCGAGAACACTCTTTCTAAAATCAGCTTGAGCTCTCACGTCACATGCAGCTGTCAGACCCATGTGCAGTGAAAGCAGTGGGATCCCTCGCACGCTCCACACCTCACCCTCCCAGTAACGCCTTCTCCCTCTGCCAACGCACAAGGTCACACGTAAGCCTCCATTTCTCGTGGAACAGCACACAGCCAGCTCCCAGCCTTTGAGTTGTCTCTATCATGTTCATGAGTCTCAGAAGACAAGCTCTCTTATGATATCTTACCCCCAAAATCCTTAAGCATATATGTGTGTTTCTTGGCTAATACTAAAGCCAAGAAAAACTTGTGTAACACAAAAAGATCTTTTTCTGTTTTGCTGTGTACCTGCTCTCGTTGGATAGGAACAGAGACATTATTTAATAGATGAGATATCCAGAGAATAATGTCCAAGAATTCCAGTCCTAAAACATCATACAGATGAATTATTAAAATAAAAAAGAAACAGATTTTTTCCATCATTAAAAAAATGTTCTGCTTAGGCTCAACCGAGCCTTATTTCTCTTTCTTTTCAAAGTCTAACACGCATGTCATCTCTGCTCTCCTCCCTTCTCCAAAAACTGCAGATACCTTCTCTCCTAAACCCAATTGGCAACACTGGCCATCAGACTGTATCACTGCTACTGCTGAAAGGGAACACCAAGGTAAGAAAGGGGTAATTCCCTCAGAAAACTACTCGCACGGGTTTACCAAACAAGGGGACACACATTCTTTCTTCCTTTGTTTTCCAAGAATCACAGGTACTGCTTTATTCTAATAAAATGATTTTAAATAACACTATCACCAGTTTTAAATCTGAGCCTTAGCCTCAAACAAAGCCTAAAGAGACTTGGTAGAGAGGAAGGCTTTATCGTTGACACCCATAGTTTGCTTCAAAGCCCATTGCATGAAGTGGCATAGTTGAGATGCAAAGTCAAATTTAAGCATCCTGGGAATACCTGTGCGTGATGCACAGCCAGCAGGCAGGTCTGCTGCAGGGATGAGGTTCTGCACATGAAGTCACGAGAGTGGGATTCCTAATGAAGTGTAATAACCGAGGCATGGAAATCAGTTCACAAATTAGCCCCCAGACACAGAGAGAGGAAATTTTGTTTGCTTCTTTGGAATTCTGCTCAAAACAAAGCCTGGATCCTCCAGGCTTAATTAGAAGATCATGAAGAGTACAAAATGGCACTGGACACAAAAAAATGGTCAATTTTCAAGTCAATTTAGTGGAATGAGCACTGTTACATTTACAATCCACTCTCCTCCATCCACTCTTTTTCCTTGTTAATGATACAGTGTTGGCTGCAGATGCAACAAAACCTGTCAGCAACCACAGTGTGTCCTAAAGCAAGTCTTGCCTGTTATTCCAGCTGGCTAGATGAAGGTCGCTGACACTGCTAACACCTCTGACATTTTATAATCAATTGCTAGCATTTACAGAGGAGAAAATGCCACTAGCTCTGAGTGCACTCAGAAAGAAAGAAACTCTTTTCAATTAATTTTAAGCTTGCTTTCTCTGATAGCCAAAACACAAAAGGACGAGGCAACCTAGTAAGCCAAATATTAGCAAGATTGGTTTCTGGCAGCCAATGCCATATTCTGTTTGTATATAAACAATTGTAGTTTATCTGCCTCTTTAAAATAACTGCAATATGAATCATCATAAGGACAGCACCAGAGAAAACAGCCATGTAGCTGAAGAAAAACATCATTTAATTCTCAAAGCAACTACGAATATCGGACTATCAAGCACATTGTTAACACCAAATACCTATGTTGGTAAATCTAGTATTTCATGGAAAAGACTCTTGGAAGAGAGCCTGACCTCTACCTATCCCTCTGCTGCTGGTAAAGCATGATGAAACTCTTCCTGTACACTGCACGTTCATCCTGTGCCAGCTTTCATCTTCAGGACAGGAATAGAGACTGTTGCCTTTTAAACTATTCTTGCATTGGTTTTTAGCCGGCTGTTATATTCCAATGCTATAAGTAAGGACGGAGAGCTAAGGAAGGGACTTTCAAACAATACTTTGTAAACAGTCCACAAGTCCTGTCTGATTTATAAACTGCCAATGCAATCTATGAGTTCAGCAGCTGGGAAGCCCTGGATTTGACTGTGCTGCTCATACATAATGGTTCAAAGTAATCATTTTGAATTAATGGAGCCTCAGAGAACACAGGGATCTCGAACACAAGGCCTCCTAAAGGCCTATATTTTGGTCAAAATTCTTGCTTCTAACAGTTCTTCTCTTCCTCCAGCTCCTAATTCAAACCATCAGTCAGCTCCTGCTTTTCACAGGAACTGGTTGCTGAATGGTGTAATGTTTGCATCAAATACAATTGCCAAAGACACTCTAATTTCCACTAAAAATTGTCATTAGAGGAAGAAAAAAAAATGTTGTATTTTTGTCAGAAAAGAACGATTTCCTGATGTTTAGCATAGGCGGGATAATGGTCACGGGCAGCATCTTGGCTCAGCAGGCAAAGTAGTAGGTGGTAAATGAGAGTGCTGTGGAGGGGACAGATCTTTTTCCAGGGGGTAGAGGGGGCAGTGTCTGCTAAAAGAGGCACCCTGACGTCAGGAGATTTATGCATCCGCTCTTGTGTCAGTCTAGGAGGAGGGAATCATTATGCAGGGCCAGCTGCAGGGGTGTGAGCTGCTGTCGGGAAAAATTAGAAGTCTAGCAATGAACTATAAAGAAGGGAGAAGTGACAGAGTGAATGAAAACCCCATGATAAACCCATTTAGGTTCTCTTCTCTGTGGGATGAAAGATGAAGTCTAATCTCTATGGCATATATCCTGGCTGAGACTCAAACAAATATGCCTAGATAAGCAAATACATACATCCCTAGAATGTGCAATGACAACGCGTCCACCAAAAGGACTCGTAACCACAAAATGTACTGAGCAAAAGTTCTTTTTCTGCACATTTAGCTAAGTTCTGGGGAAAGATCAGAGCACACTAGGATGCTTTTGATCAGAACAAATCTCATCTGCTGCCAAATGCCTTTGTGTAAACACCTTCGAATAAAAGCTTTTCCATTTGAATAACGCAGGGAAGTGGTTGGGGAAAGGGAGAGGAGAGAACAGAGTACGGGACTGTAAGACAGTGAAAAGCAACTGAACTAAGGCTCTGGTATTTCACTCTTTTCTCTGACTGAAGGAGAACTTTCCAATTGCACATGGCATTCCTTTGCCTAAGAATTTCTAGCTGAGTCCGGCAGGTCTGCATAACTTCTTATCCTGTTTAAGTTAGAGAGTTTTTTTCTCCTTCATCAATACACTCACTGAAATGAAATATTCCAGACATTTCTCCATCCTGCTTGGTAATAAAAAGAGTCAGGCTCTCTAATCATACTGGTATTGGCTAACAAGGCAATAGGTAAAGAGTTAGCAAGGAGAGCGGTGGTCCTTAATAGGCTCCCAAAAGACCCTGTTTACAATTCCAGCCTTAAGCCTATGAGGGAAAGTGTTTGGTAATTTCCCCTTCTGCCTGTCCTGACCACTGTGAAAGCCTCCGGACTGGTGAAACTCTTTCTGGAATGCTAACGCCCTGCAGGAAGCTGGATGGTACAAAATGAGACCTGTTTGGAGAACACCTTTCCTGGGGAAAGGGAGAAAGGGATGTACTCTGACACCTTATGTCAAGTTACATGTAAGGACCCATAATGTCAGCCACATTTTTTACCAGGAATAGAAGCAATACATTTTGCCCAGCATGCCAACATTGTAAATTGTGGCACTGTATGTACTTCAGTGTAAGCGCTTCCAGATACAGTTCCATGAAAAAGTTTCATTCTCTTATCAGTGTAAGAGGTAAGAAAAAAGCTCCACAAAACAATTCTAATGTAAAAGTCTTCCTTTCCACTATACATGTACATTCAGAAACCTGGGTATTTATCTACTTTTCTTTAGAAATACTTAGGAGAAATATTTTCTTTTTTGGGGTTGGGGGTGTGTGTAGCATTTTTTTACAATATTATTCTTCCTAGTGGTGTAATCTATCAAATGTAAAAAAGATTTATGCTATCAAGTGTCAGATTAAGACACCACTGAAACCATTCATAACTACCCAGTGTGTTATTCAAGAACTTACACCTGTGACATTGATTCATTAAAATTGTGAAGATGTAGATGGGGTACTGAAGTGAAGAATGTGGCCCTCTGATGAGTTAAAGCAGATGAAAGTTACCTATAAACACAATAGCTCACAGAACATAAGTCTGAAGGTCTCTGTTTGATCAAAGTTATGTGAAGGAAAACACAGAAATTAACCACAAGTTTTTACAGTGAGCAACAGAAATAAAACTGGAAAATCCCTAAACTACAAAACTATATCATTGCCAAAGTGCAAACAGTATTTCTTACAGCTACATAGTTGTTTCACTTTTTTTTTTTCCTAAGGAAAGTAAGGACAGGCAAATGTATAATATTAATATAAATTCAGGAAATACTTTCATAGTAAGATATCAAATACATTACAAACTGAGGGAAAAGGAACATTGTTATTTATCTGACCTGAAAACAGCAGTGTCAAGTTAATTTAAAATTCCATTTCAGTTTAAAGCATTACAAGGAAGAAAGAACCCCAAGTATGATAGGTTGTAAATTGAAATCCTAGCAAGGTTTTTGTTTGCCAGCTAGCTGTGTATCAGCTATAAAGCCAGACTGCAGGTGCTTCTTTTAGGAGATTGAGCTGCAAAGCTCTTGTAAACCATATTTGGAGAAGTTTGAAATTTACTACTCCCAAAGGAGTTTTCTTTAAATTTTTTGTAGTCCGTTATTTAATGGAAAACTGGTGTTGCAACAGAGGTAACTTCTGCAATGTACAGTATGTGATGCAAAAGCACAGTGGCCTACCCTGTGAAAGTCAGCAAGGTCTATATAGCACTCACATAAACACATCTTTTACTATAACAAATAAGCAAAAGCAGTTTCTAGGGTGACATGAATTGGAAAAAAAATAAAAAAAAAAACCAAAAAAACCCCCAACACTTTATGTTTTCTTCCCTTTCCAGAAAGCATACCTATAGAAAAACATTTCATCAAAACTCCACATAAAACCATGAACATGATGGTTTGAGGGAAGAGGCAGGATACTTATGGCAGTTTTCTGGGCTGAGGGATAAATAAATCTGCTGGACATGACATTTAATATGCCCCAAGGCTACAAACTGAATAAAAGCCTAACTTGGATTTGGTATATACCATAAAAAAAGAGTGACCCCGGGACAACAGCTGGGCTTCCAGCTGCCTCTATGAAGGTCCAGGAGGTTCCTGCAAGAAGCACCAGCCAGTCTGATCAGAAAGGCAAGTTCTGCTCCTTGGCCATCAGCTGATAAACACCCAGCTGGCCAGCAGACAAACAAGACTGGAAGGGCACTGAAAACCTGCACAGCCAAAGAAAATAAATATATGTCCCTGACTTCTGGTCCTGCAAAACGAAGGCAAAGAAAAGCTGCCATTTACAAGACCTGGAGCTATTTTTATTTAGTCATATGGGCCTTGAACTTCCTTGTACAAACACTTTGTGAAACCTCAAAACCTTGCTGAGGGAGCAGATGCACACCTCAGAAAGCTTTGGTTTTGGCAAACGGGAATTTCAGGTGTGTGCAAATTGGTACTTGGGAAAGGGTAATATTGAAGGACATAAAATTTATCTCTAGTGACACATCCACTGCTGGGATCGGTGTGAACAGCTTCCCGATGCTGATCCAATTCATTTCTATTTTGAAGCAGAAGGGCATGGAAAACATTATTAGAAATGATAGAAAAGTGTTTTCTTGTTTCAGTAATGGCTTTTATCCTGTCTTTGAAAACTACATAATTACGTGTAAGTTTATAATAAAATACCCATTATAAATAATTACACTTACTTTTTCATAAAATAATAATTTCTAAAAATGCTGGAGCATTAAAAAAGGCTAAGGAGGGAGGAATTTGAAACAGCATGAGATGGAAAAGAGCCCTTTTCCCCTCATTCATGTGTTTATTTTACATATATCTGGGCTTCCTCCTGCTTGCACAGCAAAGCATGAGACTATAGTTATGCCTCCCCTCCAGTATCCACTTAAATCCTCATCATTTAAATGGTTTATTCACCTTTTTGCCTTACCATGCATTTTTGGACCTACAGCTCTGAGGTGTGGGTTTCTTTAAAACTTTTGCAGGCACTTAATATGGAAATTACCTTACTGCAACAATACTTATACACGTGGTGTTACAAAAATATACCATTTGCTTTGATGTACTTCCCACTCCAGAAGAAAACACAGAAGACATTTAAAAAATCCTACTGACATCATCAGTATGCAGTGGCACAGTCAAAAAGTTTAAGTCTTAATCACTTAGTGTCCCCTGCAGAATGCCAAGACAAGCCTGCATTGCTTAAATTTCTGTGGAAACTAGGAAACATTGTTTAAAAAAAAAATAAATCACCAAAATAACCCAATTTTAAAAACAGGCTGCATCTGTTACTAGGAAAACCAGTCCATAGCATGGGGATGTTGCACACAAGAATACACAGTACTTGCTTTCTTTCCAAGCTATCCCTTATGCAGCACGTGACTCTATTCTAATGCCACTTTTTATTAAAACTTTTTTGTTTGCCAGATGTTGCGCAACACAAATAAGGAGGACTTGAAGCAGGAAACACCAGCTGCTCCTAGGTATAATCTGCCATAGGACTAAAACAGCATGAGCCTGGGGTGTTCCTCGCGTGACAGAGGGAGCCTTCTGTGCAGGACCTGATGCTTCTGTTTCTTGCCAGCTTGATGGAGGTTGGGGAATCCAGGGTTAATTGGACTCTGTAGCACCGTTTGATACCATCTGATCACAAAATAGGCCCTAACACCTTACAAAGGTGAGCAGAGATGACCAAATGCAAACCACAATGTGTTGCCCACACCCTCTTTGTCCAGGAGCTTGCAGGGCTTTTAGATAGTGCTGTAAACTAGATGCGAAGGGGGAGGGGAACAATATCAGGCTTGCCTGCGACAAGTGCTGGGATGACAGACAGTGGCTGGAGGGATGGGGTGCTGGTGTGGGCCCTCCACCTGCTGTCCAGGACTATGCTGGGCATGCCATGACGCAGCTGAAGTCCTGTGGAGATGAGTGAGAGGCTCATGAGGTAGTAGGTGTCATGGAGGAATCTTCTCCAAAACACCTTATAGGTAATAAAGGGTCCACTAAGAAGGCAATGCGACTGGCAGCCCAGCTGAAGTGCCTCTATACAAACACACACAGCTTGGATAACGAGCAGGAAGAGCTGGAAGCTACCATGCTCCCAGAAAACCATGGTCTAGTTGCCATCACAGAAACTTGGTGGGACGAAACCCATGACTGGAGTGTAGCTATTGATGGCTACAGGCTGTTCAGAAGGGACAGACTGGGTAGGTGGGGTGGAGGCTGTTGCTGAAGAGTAGCCACAAACAGGTTGAAAGCTTGTGGGCCAGAACAAAACAATGAGGAACCAAAAGGAATCTTGTGGTTGGTGTATACTACAGGCCACCCGATAAAGGAGAGCCAACTGATGAAGCCTTCTTCCTCCAACTACAGGAGGCTTCACGCTCACAAGCTCTCATCCTACTCCAGGACTTCAACCACCTTGACATATGCTGGAAAAGAAGCACAGCAAGCTGTAGGCAATCCAGGAGACTCCTGGATATAATACTGGACCTGATGGTCACTAATACAAGTGAACTCATCAGTGACATTAGGATCAGAGGCAGCCTGGGCTGCAGTGATCATGCCCTAGTGGAGTTAAAGGTCCAGAGGGATATGGGGCAGGTGAGGAGTACAGTCAGGACCCTAAATTTCAGGAAAACAGACTTCCAGCTCTTCAAGGAGCTACTTGGTAGGACTCCCTCGGACATGGTCCTCAGGGACAAGGGAGCAGAACAGAGTTAGGAAATAGTCAAGAATGCTTTCCATAAACAGCAGGAGTGCATAGTCCCCAGATGTAGGAAACTGGACAGGGAAGGGAAGAGACCAGCATGGCCGAGTCGAGACCTGCTGGTTAAACTAAAGAAGAAGAGGGAGCTGCACAGGCAGTGCAAGCAGGGACAGGAAACCTGGGACATGTATAGGGATGCTGCCTGGTTGTGTAGGGATGAAGTCCGTAAGGCCAAGGCGCAGCTGGAGCTGAAATTGGCAAGGAAAGTAAAGACTAACAAGAAGGGCTTCTACAGGTACGTTAATCAGAAAAGGAAGGTTAAAGAGAATGTACCCCTACTGATGGTTGAAAACAGTGACCTCGTATCAACAGACAAGGAGAAAGCCGAGGTACGTAACAACTGTTTTGCTTCAGTCTTCACAGACAACTGCTCTCCTCACCCCTCCTGGGTCATGGAACAGCAAGGTGGTGACTGGAGGGGTAAACCCCATCCCACTGTAGAGGAGGATCAGGTTCATGAACACCTGAAGAACCTGAACATATATAAGTCTATAGGACCTGATTAGATGCATCCCAGAGTCCTGAGGGAATTCGCTGATGTAGTTGCCAAGCCACTCTCCATGATATTTGAAAAGTCATGGCAATCGGGAGAAGTCCCTCATGACTGGAAAAAGGGCAACATTATGCCCATTTTTCAAAAGGGTAGAAAAGACAACCCTGAGAACCACCTACCTGTCAGCCCCACCTCTGTGCCTGGGAAGATCATGGAACAGATCCTCCAAGAAGCAATGCTAAAGCACATGGAGGACATGGAGATGATTAATGGCAGCCAGCACGGCTTCACCAGGGGCAAGTCCTGTATGACCAACTTAGTGGCTTTCTATGATGGGGTAACTGCAGCAGTCGACATGTGTAAAACGACGGATGTGATCTATCTAGACTTCTGTAAAGCCTTTGACATAATCCCCCACAACATCCTGTTCTCTAAATTGGAGAGAGATGGATTTGATGGGTGGATGGTTCAGTGGGTAAGAAACTGGTTGGAGAGTTGTATTCAAAGAGAAGTGGTCAATGAGTCCAGAGGGAGATCCGTGACAAGTTGTGTTCCCCATGGGTTCATACTGGGACCGGTGCTGTTTAATATCTTCATCAATGATATTGACAGCAAGATTGAGTGCACCCTCAGCAAGTTTACAGGTGACACTAAGCTGAATGGTGTAGTTGCCACACTGGAAGGATAGGATGTCATCCAGAGGGACCAGGACAGGCTGGAGAAGTGGGGCTGTGAGAATCTCATGAGGTTCTACAAGGTCAAGTGCAAGGTCCCACACCTGGGTTAGGGGATGGATGGATGGATGGGGGATGACATGATTAAGAGCTGCCCTGCAGAGAGGGACATAGGGGTGCTGGTCAATGAGAAGCTCGACATGAGCCGGCAACGTGTGCTCACAGCCCAGAAGGCCGACCGTACCCTGGGCTGCATCAAAAGAAGCGTGGCCAGCAGGTCGAAGGAGGTGATTCTACCCCTCTATTCCACTCTTGTGAGACCTCATCTGGAGTACTGCGTCCAGTTCTGGAATCCTCAGCATAAGAAGGATATGGAGCTGTTGGAACGGATCCAGAGGAGGGCTACAAAGATGATCCAAGGGCTGGAGCACCTTCCCTATGAGGACAGGCTGAGAGAGCCTGTAAACTGGAGAGGGACAGATTTAGACTAGACATAAGGAAGATGAGAGTGGTGAGGCACTGGAACAGGTTGCCCAGGGAAGCTGTGGCTGCCCCATCCCTGGACGTGTTTAAGGCCAGTTTGGATGGGGCCTTGGGCAGCCTGACCTAGTGGGACATGTCCCTACCCATGGCAGGGGCACTGGAACTACATGATCTTTAAGGTCCCTTCCAACCCAAAGTGTTCTATGATTCTGTGTTTTATAGTAAGGCTTGCCATACCATAGGGTTGGGTAACGTGATGAAATGCTGCAAACACCAGCCTATAAAGAGCACATAAAAGACAAAAGTGGTGCATCAGGAGAGCACAATCAGACTAAAACTATGGATTTCATTTTCAATGCTTTCATCTTTAAAAACTAAACAGATCGTTTTAAAATATTTTCAAACATTTCACAAGTTCCCCTTGGACTCTGTTTGCACACAAGTGGTAAAGGATCTTCAAATGTTCTAGTAACATGCTAAAAATTAAAAGTTGACTCCAAATCAGAAGTACTTCACAAATACATATATATCAAAAAACCCAAATATATAATCAAGTTCTTTAAAGTTACCTTCTGCTCCACTATTTATACTAATTGGTGAGTTTCTCATTTCATCTTTTCAGGCACAGGTCATTTCTACACTACTCAGATTTAGGATACACGATTTTAATTCTGATGGCATATTTAATGAGATCGGATTTTAATAAGATTCTAGGCATTTATGGTAGAGAAAGGCTTTCATTTAGGGGTACATTTTTATAAAAAAAAAAAAGACGGTGCCTAGGTTGCTGTCTATCACAGAGAAAGCCTGTTCAGATAGTTATAATCACCATTTGAGATCTTATTTTATATACCTCTACATGGCATAAGCAAAAAAGTCAAAAATATATCAATCCTCAACACTAACATGAAAAGCCAGCAGGTCTATTTTTTTCCCCCATTCTCAGCACATACACAAAACTCTCAGTAAACAGATGTGTTATGGAGGATAAGCAGAAGTAACTTGTGATTAACTTAACCAGATCTCACTTGGCCAGCAAAAAGATTAGCTGCTTCCTAACTTGTTTATTGACCTAACAGAGAAACAACAATTCAGCATCTGTGTTAGGACTGATATCCTCACTTTAGGATTAAAAGTTTTTTTATTCTAGATCTCCTGTGAAATACATAATCATGAAAAAATAATTTGTAAAAATAAATTGCATAAGTATAGGCACCAATAACTACGCAAATGAAGCAGCAGAATTTTTATAGTAAACAAGTATATGTATAACTGCTGTAGGTTGCAAATAAGACTGCAGTGTGTCCAGATGTTGGACTATACACAGCTAAACCAAATGCTGCAGCACATCATCTTTTAGTAGTACAGTAATTTCAGCCTTGTGCTGATTTTCCTACATAAATACAAACAATCAGTATTCAAGTTTGAGCCATAACAGAAACACTCCTTCAACAGTTGCAAGTCCTGTGATCATTTCCAGCAGCTCTTTTTAAGAAGCTAACATGAAAAATTTAAACAGACTGAAAAGCTTTATTTCTGTGCCATTACCGAGTTTATTGCAGCTCCTGTTTCTTCCCTCCTTCACTTGGGCCTCATCCAGGGCACCCTCTCTGTGACAAATCCCTGACCCACATTTGGAGTCTTCTAGGGTTTAGTGCAGCCAGCCGAAGATCACCTGCACCACCGCTCTCTTCAGGCCATCAACATAGAAGTCTTTGTATAAAATACCATTTGTTCAGAAGAACAGCAGTGTGAAGAGAAGCCTGGCTGTAACAAGGAGTTAATATATCTGCATTGCTCACAAGGAGTCATGTGCCTCCTGCGTGAAAACCCTGGAAGGGTTTCCCTGCCTGTTCAGCTGTGAATTGAGACTGTGTCTGAGAATTGTCATTTATTACAGTTCAAAGTCCTCTTTCCACAATTTAAATGAAGGTAGAAAATAATCTGTGGTTCCTCTCTAGGAAGAAGTGTCTTCAGAACCTACAGAAGGTATCACTTCGCCTACTCAGCCTGGAGTGCAAAGCCTGAGAGGGCTCAGAGAAAGAGACAGATATACAATGTGCCAGCACTACAGTCGCTAATGATGCTGTATACCTCCAAAGCATTTGATGTTATCCATAATGATTTTTGGTACCCTTTTATTGAGGCATATGGGGTTGAGGGAACCTGTATTCTACACCTATAATCCAATCATTCCTGCAGAGAGAACTAAAACATAAATATAGATGGATTTCTATATGTTCCCAGCAGAGTCTTCCAAGTATTTTCCATAGATCTAGCTGACTGAGAAATTAGGTAACTCACTATCTTCATCTTAACTTTCTTATAAATAAGACACCAAGGATAAAAGGAGATCTTGCTCCCACCAGAAAACCTTGTGTGTGCCCAGAGCTTGTGTCAGTGTTGGTTACTATTAAATTCTCAAGAGTACAGTACAAGTCAGTCTGAAGACAAGGTGTCCTCCTATTGCCAGGAATTAATCAATTCACGAATATTCTGTGCCCAGGAAAGATAAAGAAACTGTTGCTTAAGGTACAGGATTAGTGGCAGGATACAAACGTATTATGTCTGCACATTATTACACCAGTTCAAATACACCCCCAACTAATCGTCTTCTGAAATGTATCAGCTTCAGTAAGAGAGTAAATACTATTGTAATGTATACTAATAAACAGCCTTCAAATAAATAAGAACAAGATGTTTTTGTCTTTGCCAGGGAACTATTATTGGGCACTTAGGTGAAGACAAAGTGTCCATTCCCTGATACAGAATCTATCACTGTCACTTAACATATGACTTTCTTGTAATGCTGTGTTACGAGACAGAAAGTCAAATAATCTCCTTTGCTTTGATGAAAGCATGAGGAAGTTGATTCAGATAAAAGCGGAGAGTAATCTGTTTGAACAGCTTGGGTCCAAAGTTGAAAATTAAACAAAATCAATAATAAATCAGGCTTGCCGCTGGAGAGTCTGCCTTGAGCATGACGTAAAAAGGCATTAAATACTTCTACAAAGACATTTCATGCCAGAATATCCAATATGTGAAGTTCGTGTAGACCTTCAGCTGTTTTAATTTGCATGTGTTTATGTATTTATACATCTAGACAATGCCCATTGTTTGCTAGTAGTGATGTAGGTAAAGAAGCTTGTGGCTAATATAGAGGTAATGAAGAACAGTTAATTGACATTTATTAAAAGAACAAAGAAAGAAAATAATGA
Organism: Phaenicophaeus curvirostris; assembly: GCF_032191515.1. Taxonomy (NCBI): domain Eukaryota; kingdom Metazoa; phylum Chordata; class Aves; order Cuculiformes; family Cuculidae; genus Phaenicophaeus; species Phaenicophaeus curvirostris. The sequence goes on from NC_091392.1 coordinate 21,451,724, forward strand.
AAGCCCTCAATCTGTTCCCACTATTTAGGCTCCAATCTTTGGCAGCAGTTCTGGCACATACCTATTCAGGTCAGGTTTTTATCTGAGCTAGTGATGTGTGCAGAGGGAGCACAAAAATGCCTGCATCTTGCTGTCAGAAAATGATTTTTTAAGACCTGGGAAGACTTGTTCAAACAGTCCTATCTGCCCTTTTAAGGAAAAATATAAAATATGCAACCTGTGTTTGCAAGGTAGGAGAGAATACCTTCCCACTCCATACATGGAAGATTCAGTTTAAGTACTTATACAGAAGACAACAGAAACTTTGACAAAATAGGTTAACACTGAATCTGGACTTGGATCACTATAACACATGCTTTCTATGCCTCAGTTGTCAAAAGAATGAAGAAGCTGCAAAGACAGTAAACATGTGGTCTTTAGCTGATAAATGTATTCAGGAAAGAAAGCAAAGCTTAAAGTAATCACTGTAGGCTTCTGAGAAAAAATTAAATGTGCATGAACATTTTCTACATCAACAACCTGCAAAAAGCTCTCCATTAACTTGCCTGAGCTCTTCTGAAATAAAAACAAACCAAAAATCCCCAAAACACCTTACTGTTTCCAAAAACATTTTTCAGTAGTAGTCTAAAAGAAAGACCAGCAGCAGTTCACACTACCTAAATGAAGGCAAATGTTTAGAATTATAATAGCCAAATATAAAGTGTTTTGGTGATCATAGAGTTTATTAAAGTCTTTAAAGATGCAAAATCATTGCCTACAAAATAACAAGAAGCACGTAGAACAAATCACCAACTTTATGACTGGCTTCTTTCTAAAATCTGAGTGAAGATGGCTTTGTAGATTTTAGTGCTCTGCTCAGCAGTCAGAAATGATGGTCCTCATGGAATTGAACTCATGGAAAGGCCAACATTTTCCATAAGGGAGAGGGAAGATGACAACACATTAGGCTGGCCAAAATAAATAGTTTCAGATGATGATTCGTCAAGTAGAACACTGTGAATGGTATTTATATCCTTCTATAGCAAAAAATAAAACCCAAAAAATCACATTCCTTGAACACTGCTAGGTCTTCCTAAAGATTCAGTGAGGGACCTGTTGAGCTGCAGTCCTGTGAGCTGTGACTTGGGGTCTTGTGACTCCATTTGACACAGAGCTCAAAGTATTTGAACAATATGTATGACACCCACCTGGTCGAGGGTTAAAGCAACCCTTAACAAGGAATGAGCCTTTGTGGTTCTTGGGATGGGTTCAGGCCCATAAAGAAACAATTGCATCATGCCCTAATTACTCCAGCTGACTCGATGCACGAACTGGGATCCCTCTGCAAGCATTTCAGAACATTTTGTAATATAGAAAATTAAGGTGTTGCATTATCTTTCCCAGACTTGACAGCAAGTTTTTCTGCACAGCTCATTTAAAAGTGGAACCACTAATAAAGAGAGAGGAACAAAAGGCATACCAAAATTATACAGAGGACAGGACACAGAGAGAACAGCTTTCATATATAACATTGGACTGTCATATATGGCACTCAAAACTTGTATCACTATAATCCTGCTGCACTATTTCCCCCTGGAAATTCATCTAAGTTCATTTCAGTGAAAAAAAAGATTTGGTATTTTCCCTCAGTAAGGAACACCAGAGTTATTCTTGCCTTCTTGTAAAAATAAGCAGTCTCTGCAGTCTTTGCCAATGTTCCTGGGAGAAAAAAAAAATTACGTTTTCTCCATAATACGTATCCCAATCTTTAGTAGCAATGGATAAGGAGTTTTAATCAAGCATTTTAATACTGGGGAAAATAAACTTGCACTTTATAGGGAAAATATAAACATAAGGACAGAATTGTAAGGAAAAGCTGCAGATTCCTATATTCATATGTATCTCTACACATATTTATCCTGTGTGTGCATATGTGCATTACGGGCGTGCTAGGAGTAGTAACTCTACACAGTTGTAATAATTTCCCACTGTATATACATACCTGGAATTCAAACAGTTACCAGAACAGGAAAACATCTCAAGACACTGGCAGATAGCTGCTTATCTTTCAGACAAGGCATATATTGCTGGCTAATTTCATGCCAAAATATAATCATAAAGTCTGTATATTAACTCAATATAAACTGAGGTTGGCAAGCACTTATGATAAAGTAACATGCTGTAATATAAAACACAATAGGTGGCTGTTTATGTTTCTACACCAACCTGCAAAGTGAAGCAGCTGAGGAGCTGCTTTGCCCTCTCAGCAGCCCTGGCTACTGCGCTGCCATTTCCAACACAGGGCGAAGCTGCTGCCGGGGGAGAGGGAAGTGCTGCAGCTTGCCCAACTGCATCTGCTTGTGTCTGGGAGTTGGAGCCTTATGTAGGAGACTGGAATCAGAACTTCAGTAAAAAGCAAAGGCAAAAACCACAAAGCGTGTTTGCAACCTCAACTGCTAGCCCATTCTCCAGGCCGTTATTTAAGGGACTCTTCTATTCTTCAGCATTTATTGCAAGGTTTTCATTCTGCTTCTGTAGACAAAGATATGCCCAGGACATACGTGCTTTCTTAACTCCCCAAAAAGACAATACATGTGTACTTTGCACCTTTCAAACCATCTTCCCCTCATTTACAACTTGATTCCACAGCAAGCCCTAGGTGAGTGCACTGTGCTTGTGCTTTAGAGATGCTCCACCTGCGCGAGCATGTTTATTTATGGATTGCAATGCAATCCTGTAGCACGGAGGTAAACAAATGAACACTACACTGCCTCTTGCAAATACACTCAAAAGACTTAAATTTAGTTCCTCATCGTTTGAGCCCATCAGCAGTTAAACCACCCATCTTCATTACCATAATTCAACAGTAGGCTTCTTTTCATACACCAGGGATCTATTCAACCAGTGCACTGAATTCAGTATTTCTGTGGTCAGAAGCACTTTGACTCAACTCAACCTTTACCTTGGTTAAATTTCTCTTTTGGCTTCTCTGTCATGACTGTGGGGCAGGCAGGAAATGCATTTGCTTCCCCAGGGAGGGTACAGAGCACAGCTGCTCTTTGGTGACATGCAAGAGGAAACTTGGGCCTTCTTTTTTTCCCTTTCAATCTCAGGTCAGACTCACAGGTCACCCTACGTACACAGGATTTTAAGTGGAGGTCAGCAGCTTGTCTGTTGCGCATAATTAAATTTGTTTTACAAGCTTGTCTAGGCAGTAAGTAATTAAATACCTCTTCTCAGACTGAGATTCGCATTGTCCTGAGTTGCCTGACAATAGGATTTTTCTCAGTCTGGTTTGTTCCCAAGCAAATATGAAATTTCAAAAGAGCGACCATTGATTATTCTTCAAGAACTACAAAGCAACAAGAAGCATTCAGCTATTGATAGCTTTAATGACAATAAGAATTAACTTAAGTATTCCTAACACAAGTCCCAGAAGCGCATCCAGATTTTCTTCAGCTTGTTATCAATGTTATAACACAAACAAAAAGCATTCTACTCTTGTTTTTATGATAGCCCAGACAAATCCAGAGGCAGATTTAAATCACAGTTTTAAATTCAAGTGTATTTTTTTTCAAGTCAGAAATGCATCAAAGTTACCATAAGAATATCTCTAGATGCTTTCTTAATTTGGAAAACTCATTAACCAAATAAAAGGATTACGTAGCCTTAATTCCAAGTATTATTTTAAATTTCTCCTATTGTTTCACAATTAAGAAGCATCTTGAATTCACAAAAAGTTACAAACTCCCTGAATAAGGCAGTACCACACAAACTTTTCAGTTGTGGGATACATACCACAGCGAAACATGTCCCTGCCTCCACTGTAACAGCATTTAAAGAGCAACCTCCCTGCAACATCCTGTTAAAGGATATATCCATGTTCCCGAAACTTTAAAATGCAGTCTATTTTACTCTGCAGAAAACTATATTTTTTCATAAATAGCAGACAGCCCACATTAGGCTTTGGAGAAAAGAGGACAGACACCCAAGGGCTTGCTTTTGTGCAGTCAGATACAGGACAGAGGTGAGGATAAAGCTTCCACTGACAAACAGGGTCAGGGCTGTACTCTAAGCAAGTGGATTCTCTTACTCACTTGCACAATTGCCCCAAACTTCTTTCAAGTCACAGTAACTGTTCCCAAACTCCCCAAGCCAAAGGGAGAGGAGGATGGAAAAAAAAATCTGGCGCTCTGTGCAGTTACCCCTGTTTACCTGGCTGAGCACATAAACGAGCATCACCTTTGAGAGTCATCCCTTCAAGGTGCCTCAGGCAGAGCATTTCTTGCCTTCTGGCTTAGAAATCAGTTAGAAACAGGATTAGGATACAATGAAAGTGTGCTTCCTCACATGGATTTACACCAGTACAAACTTGCAGAAGACAAAAGGCAGGGTTTGAGGGGCACCTCAGGATCTACTAATGAAGCAGAAACTAACTAGATACTATACAACTACCTTACTCCTTCTCAAAATATTAAGCTAGATTTAACTACTCAAAATATGCCACGTGCTGACAAAGGCCACAGAATTACAAGACATATATGGGCAACAAGAGCAGCAAGATGAGCATCTACAAGTCTCTTGACATGAGACTAAATAACCTAGCTGAACCTGCAAAAGCAATGCAGAAGGATATCATTATAGCCAAACAAACAAAAAAGCAGTCTAGAGAAAGTGAACTGAAAACTATTTTCACTATATCTCACAATATTAAAAGTGACAAGGTACCCAATGGCTCATCAGAAGTCAGATGTGCAGACGGTGGCTCTCCATGCCGCTACATTCTGTGTCACAAGTCAAAAGTAAAAAGGGCTTGCTTGGAGAGCATACAAGAGTTAGAAAACAAAACAGTCTTGATCCAACCTCTGATCCACTAAATCCCTAGATCTTCAGTTGGCAGAAGCTGGGGAACATATGGCAGGTGTGTGGTGTATAGAGAGATCATTCATATGGCTCCTGGTTCCTCTCTGCTTGTCCTCACAGTTATTGGATTTATGTATGTAGATACTTTACTACGTAGAACTTCAATACAATGGATCTCATCTTTGTCCCAAACTTGTTTGCTGCTTTTAATTCTAATATGTCTCAATTTCCATAAGCAATGTAATTTAGGGCACCAGATACTCTTGCACAACAATTTCCAGCATCAACCAAAAATGGCTTCATTATTTGCTCTGATTTGCGTTCAAATCACAAACTGAGCTTTTGAAGGGAAAATGGATGCTGAAATACAGAACACAGAGCACCCAATTTAGATGCTTAGTTTTGGGAAAAAATAATTCTGTTACTTCAATTGAGAAAAAAATATCACTGAGTGTATCTTTCACAACTGCAGTATTCACAGTGTCTCAAATATTTTGCATTTCCCTTGTGAGATATGAGGATGATATGCAGTTTAACTCACACCTGATGTGAGGGATGAATATTCCTTTCCACTTATTTTTGATGCTTGAACACTTGTGTACTGTCTTGCTCTTAGTCTCAGCATTTGCACCATTCTGGCCCAGAGATAACATTCATAGAAGGGAAATGTTAAGCTGCAATTTCTTCAAGACTACACAGGGTGTGGAGGGAATCTTAAATAACCTATGAAAACCCACCACAAAATACAAGGATAGCATCACCGGTATCTATCACCTGTCACCTATTTAACAGAGACAGTTTACCCAGTACTGATTACTTAAACTACATTCTGTTTCTATAGTACAGCTTAGCAGTAATGAAGGGTAGCAGACTGAGAACCCAAAAATTAAGTTCACATAATCCCTCGGAAAGAAGTGACAAATCTGCATGGACATTATTAAGCTGCAACAAGTGATTCCAATAATGACTGCATGTTTGCCATGTAATTACAGTCTTTCTAAATCCCAAAGGAGCAGTATGTGAAGACTTATGTAAAGTATTAATGTAGTTTAAAAAACAATCTGAATGCATATCGAGTTATGAGCCCCTAAAAAATCCTACTTACATTTCAAATCTGTGTATGAACTAACCAGCTTATAATGCAGTACACCCAATCATTACGGACTGCTGAGTATAAAAAAAAGTGAACTGTTAAATTATTTTTATTATGACAATTACAATAATTTCATTCATGGAGCGTGCTACCAGTTGTGCAGGCTATGATCAGAATAAGAAACAGTGTCAGCTGATCCACTGATGCAGCAACATTTATCTGCAATTCCACGCACACTCACTCTGGGTTCCAGGTATTGTATAAGGTACCTTTGAAGCTGCAGCCCTGAAGATCGCTCAAGTTCATGATCAGCCCAACTGACTTATTGATGTTTATCAATTATTCACTGTGATAAACACAAACACCAGCAGCAAGTTTTTCTACTTGTTAATGCCAAACCACACACATAGCTTTGGCAGTTTCCGTATTTATAACATACTTCCTTCTGAAGACTGTCTGAAATAGCTTGAGTTCTCAGGTAAAACATTTGGAATTTGAGAATTTCCTCATCCCTCTGAGCCTTTTCTGGATTTACGATAGTTAAGAAATTTCTAACTGCTCTCAGGGAGAGAACAGCCATGGCACCTCTTCTTCCTTCCCCACTCGCTGGAGAGAAAAATGTATGGAATGTATTTATACAATGCAGTTGAACTTTTTACGAGCAAAACCCTCTTCATCATCTTGAATTGCTTATTTGTGATGAGTTACTTGTTCAACACTGGCCAAAACAAAGTTTATCCACTTACAAAGAGATAACCAAGTCAGAACTCTCAGAATTCTGTCTCAATGCTGTTAATCTCTTATTGTTAATTCAGCATGTTAAGAGAAAGGAAGCTGATTTTAATTCATTTAACAGAAGGCCAAAGACTAGATTGTTCTGTTATGAACAAATGCTTCAAAGATTTTCTGCCAGTGCTGTTTCCTCTCCAGCTGGGAATAAAGTTTCCCCCTCCTATTAATACAAGTCAATCATTCTCTGCCTCAAATTCATCTTTGAAGTTTCCAATGACCTCAGTGTTCCCTTTATGAACACAGATTTCTTTTTAGTATATAAGAATTCCTTTTTATTAAAAGATATTTTAATTCATATTTGTTGATTAAGTTTAGAAAACTTGAACTGTAAGTTTCATATATGTGAACATGAAAGTACTAAAAGTACTGGAAATGATTGATGATACCTATATGCAAATGATGGTTAAAGGATGTTGTCCTGGTACTTTCAAGTAGATAACCATGTTCATGAAAAATACACATCCTTCTGGGTACCTGGGTAACATACACTGTGCTGCAAGGTGATCTGTGATATTTTCAGTCCTGTGAAAGGTGATGGCTGCAAGGAAAAGTTCCCTGACACCAGCATCACAGTGAAGAATGGTGCAACTATTCCACAGAACAGCCAGTTGACCTCACAGATTAGAGCAGCAGAGTAGTTAATTTCCATAATGCAAAGCACTGCAGGACCAATAGCAGTCCTGTCTCTGGAATTCAACTCTAGCACAAGAAATTGGAAGACTGCCAGTATTTTGGAAGGTTTACACTACACCAATGGCAGTATCAGAGATACCTTTTGCCATAAACATCCAGTTTGATTAACAACATAATGGGGCAGAGTGCTCCTCACTGTGTCTAACCTCACCACCCTGAAACTTTCTAGATGCTTTCATAATTCTCCTCTGGGAAGAGGAAGTTTTCTGTATTTCAATCTGATATTAGTCTTCAAGCATAAATAATACATGGAGATGCGCTAAAATGTCTCATTGATTAAAATTCTACACTGTGAGTTTGTCACATTTCAACGTGCAAATTGCTTCTGTCTGGCCTGCATTCAGAAGTCAATCATCTAAATATATATAATATGTAAACTTGCTTGATTTTAAATTTGGAGTCACAGCTGAACCACAGATGAGAATGCAAAGAGATTTTTTTCTTTACAATGAATTCATAAGTAATGATGTACCTGGTCAACTCATTATCTAACAAGACAACAGTATTACACCATATGGCTGCTTTCACAAAGTTGTGAACTCATCAGGGTTTTAGGTTAAAAGCTAGCCCTTAGATTTCTACCAGGATTTGTAGCACTTTAACTAGAGTCCTCAGAAAACCCAAGAAATCAAGCAAAATGGAAGACAATGGATAGCAAATCTTCATGTTTTTACAAGCAATTCTTAAACACCAAATATGTCTAGGTAGTTTCCTTGTAAAGCAAGCACAAAGATCAGCCCTAGTAACAGCAAGATTAACCACCTGACCTCATGTATTTATGGTTATGCAGAGAGACTGTACACAAAATGCATAAGTGGTCATGGAATCATGATGTGCGTTATAATGTCACATGCTTGAAACAGTCATTCATAGGACTTTGAAGTCTAGTGTTGAAAGACTGAAACATTCCTCCTGAAAGCAGTGGTCAGACTTGCATAGTTAACTCCAGTGAAAGGGATGTCAGAGAAGCCATACATTTATTCTGTCAGGGAAACTTGTTTCTTAAAACTACCTCAGAAAAATAAATTACTTCAAAGTGACTTTGCTATTGGAGAGCAAAACCTTCACAAAAGCTCTTCTGGTAGGAGTTTGCTTTTAAGCTGCAACTTAGATAACCAGATCACTTTCTGGGTATAGCAGGCCTCCAACAAACTCAACATTTAGTGTAATCCAAATGCTGTAGGGTAGTTAAAAGCTTCATAGAAAGAGTACTGCCTTGGCCAGAAACATAGTGAAATTTACTGCTATGTGTAGAAGAAACTTTTCTCGGGAAGGCACACTAATTCAAAATTATAATGGAAGTAACAGCATTAATGGACATCAGCAATATAAACAGGAGAAAAAAATGCATATAAGACACTCTCATACTTTCTGCCAAGAGCTGAAGAAAAAGAATGCAGAAACACACATCCCTCTCCAGAGTATTTTTCACTGTTTACCAATTCTGGACCAAATGCTTTCTTCCTTACCCTGTTATATTAGGAGCAACTGGTGTTATTTTTAACTGGTGAACATGAGGGAAAGATTGGTAAGGTCTCCATGCTTACCTCTTAGAAAAAAACAAACAAAAAACCCCACAATCACATAGCAATGGCAAAGAACCATAGGATGCAATTTTTCTAAGAATGAAGGTTATTAAAACAAAATTATTCTTAAAGCATTATTTCCTGTACCTCAATCCCTTTAAAAAATGCATACTTTTGTTTTTCTATTTTTGGTGAAAATCAACAGTTTGAAAGAAAAATATAGGCACTGCATAGACCACCTTCTCAAATGACAATTTTAAACAACACTTGGCCTGTTATAAAATTTGTTATTTAGTTGTTATTACATGCTTATATAATGGTGGGAGGAGAAGTCATTCAAAACAGAATTAATATATTGCATTAGGTCTGTTTAGAAACAAATTTAACATGCATAATACCTGTAGCCTAGACACAGATACACACAGAAAACCCATCAAACAAAAAAAGGGCAGATAAACGCCTGCTGGTAATTTCAGATTATACATGACACATTCTGGCATGTGCATCATGCTGATAGGCACAATAGTTTCATGTTTGTCCATTTAGCTGTATGTGATGAGCGACGGTGCAGAAAGCAAGAGCCATTTCAGAGAAGGAAATGGCATGGAAATAAAGTAATTTTCAATTGCCTGGCACTTTTTGAGGCTGAAGGCCACGCACTCTGACAGAGAGCTATAAGGAAGGTGGGACTGATCTGTAGCAGTGCAGAAGTGCTGCATTTGACCCAGGTTATTAAGATAATTATATAGCAGCTATATTGACATTTTCAATGAATGAATAATCTAGGTTTTCCACACTAGTAGAAAATACTAAGAAGCTATCAGAAAACCAAAATAATACAACAATAAATAACCCCGCAGTAAACCGACAAACCATAAAGCTACGAAGAAGTTTTAGTAAACGCTGTCACCTCCGTAACTTTGAATGCACTGTCAGCCATCAAGACACAAATCAAAGTTACCTGAACTGTATTAAAGCACTTTGTAGGAGATGAGGGCATGCCTCTGCCAGGGCTCATATGAATGACTTGAAACCATCACAATATACTGGAAATTATAAAACTTCATAAACAGGTATTCATTTGATTTTTATTTGTAAATTCTTCTCTGACATGTTGCACAATTTCTGTTAAGATAAAACAATACTTTGTTTAATGAAAACTATACACTTGCACCTCTTCAAAATGCCAAACGACATCTAGCCTGCAAAATTACCATAGTTTATTCCCCGGGACCTGAAGAAGGCAAAACCTTTAACAACAAACAGCAATACAAATAGACCTCCAGTCAAACTAATATGTTTAACAACACATTCCTCTAGGTTTTTAGAAGCTTGAAAACCTGTCTCACATGAATTTATTTTATGGACCTAAGAGGAGGTCTTATCAATGCTTATCAATATCTAAAGGGTGGGTGTCAAAGGATGGGGCCAGACTCTTGTCAATGGTGTCCAGTAACAGGACAAAGGGAAACAGTCACAAACCATAACACAGGTAGTTCCACCACTGCATGAAGAAAAATTTCTTTACTGTGAGGGTAACAGAGCACTGGGACAGGCTCCTTCTCTGGAGATATTCAAAACCCATCTGGATAAGTTCCTAGCAACCTGCTCAAGGTGAAACTGCATTAGCCTGTAAGTTTGACTAGGTGATCTCCCTTTCAACCCCTACCATTCTGTGAACAAGTTTCTAAAAAATACTTTCAATAATACAAGTATTTTATACCCTGCCTTACATGTGAAGAAAGGTTAACAGCACCAGAAAGCCCAATTTTTAACTCCTTGAAACAGGGAATAGAGCATACTATAATAAAAGCGGGAGAAAATGAAGTCCTAGATTCTTTCAAAATAGAAAATACTATGAGGACTCTTTTGAGAGGTGAGCTAAAACATGTCCTTGCCATTCCTAAAGTCAGGATGGAAGCCCATGGTTGTTTGGCCATTCATGTACACCTGTGAAACCCTACGAGTTTGCCTCCCCAGGCAAGAGGAAATTGCATCAGCTGTAGGATGCAGTTCCTGGTAAGCAGCATGCTCTCTGCTGATTTGAGTTTACATTCTATATAATTTTGGTGAAGTTTTTGGTGAGATACAACAAAGACCAGTCTCCTAACCCTAACATAACGCAGTGTGGGTAGATGGACCTATGCTGTTTATGTCTGGTGGTAGATGCCACCACCCTAAACTGTAAATTATGCTTCTGCTGGAGGTCACCACCTCTGCAAAAAGGACCGCAGCATATTTTAGCATCAGTTAGCATACCAGGCTGTGAACGGCAATGAGGGAGAAGTCAACTCTCATTTCCTTCTATTCCTGCTAGAGAAACATAGCTGACAGCTGGAGCAGTAACTTCTTAAGTAAGTTCAGCGTGAAATTTCAATGCATTTCTGTTGTTGCCCTTGAAACTAGATGGCTTTAATTACCAGCTGGCTGAATTGGTCTAAGCAGATAGACAAGGTGGCATGCTTGTTGTTCACTCTTTGTTATCTCTTTATACAGCAGTGTCCACAGGAGACAAACTATTCATTAGCTCCTGCCATGGTTAGTCCACAAATGCTTCCTGCAGCTTGCAAGGGTCTGGCCAGCTCTTTAATCTTTTCTAGCAAAATAAAGGATGATTAACAAAACACCCTGCAAATACACACATTTCAAGCCTATTTGTCATTGCCAGGTAAAGACTTGACATACAGTCTAACTGTTAAGCAGCACAAGGCTAACACTGCAGCAGAATTTTGCATGTTTCCCATTAAATACCTGGAAAGGTTTTCAGCCTTTCAGACTGAGTTGCCATAAAAGGTTAGAATAACAGGTAACTGTTCTGGAGCTTGAAGCCCTGTCTCCTTGAAATACTCTAAAACAGAGAAAGTTCTGCCCAAGAAACAAACTATCACATTGCGAAAGTGACACACTAAGAGACACAGCAGAGTTATATTTTCCCTGAAGTAATTTTTCCAAGTTTTGTTGACTTTAATTAACAGACCAAATGAAGTAAAATAACTTTTATATAAACCATTTTACTGCAAGGTGAGGACCTTGACAATAGTAAGTGACTTGTGGAAGCTGTTGCTGTGAGATACAGAATTACTGAGCTGAAAATCACTTGCCCATAGCCCTTGCTTTAATATTTTAGGGTGAAGGATCATCTGTGCTGACGGTGGCTATACTTTTCATGACTAAGAAATAGGAACAGCTTCTCTGACATGCATTCATTTTTCCAGGTTATAACACAAATAGTTTTATGGGCACCGGGATGAATTAAATTTGTTTTCTAAAGCAGTTTGTTCTCTTGTGCTTGACTGGGTCTTTTAAAAGAATTGCATGACAGAATATCCCCCAGAGACATATCAGAGAACCCACACTGAAAATCAGATAAGAGGGGCAGAAAGAGATTGGCACGGCCTTTCTACAGGATAACCTTCACAAAGTTTGCATCTTGGTGGACACCCAAGAAGGAACGCTTCAGGCATGGCTCCATGACAGCAGACCCAGCTGATCCACACCACCAGGCTGCACAACCTTCTGCCCACACACAGCCTTCTCCATTCCTTAGCCTGCACTGTGCAGTCTCAGCTCCTCCCTGCAGCTGGCCCTCAGGAATAAACTGATTTGACTCACTAATCTAGCAAAAACCTCATTTTCTTTGGTTTGGCAAGTTTGTGGCCATGTGAGACTGCTGAACTGGCTCACTGTGCAGACACAGGGAAGAATGGGGGCAGGACCACCTCTTTGGGCAGTAGTAATGAGTAGGAGAAAGTGGCTGAGAGGATGCCAGAACTAACATGGAGATCATCCAGCTTTCCTGACCAACAGAAAAATGTTAAATAAAACATGTTTGTGAGTACCTGAGGCAAATCTATAATGCCGGTCTTAACCCCAACACTCAAATTGGGAAAACCTCAGTGGTTCAGCTGGGGTTGATCATTCTCTTTTTGTTTCTCTCCCATCTTCGCCTTCTCAGTGCAGCCAGGCAGAGGCTGGAGGACAGTCTGCTCCCTACAACATAAAATGGCCTCTCCAGCTCTCCCTCCTTCTCTCACCACTGACAAACAAGCAGACGACCCTGGGGACAGAGGTTCTCCAGGCATCTTCCAGTACTGTTTTCCTTTCAGACAGGCCAATCTTAGAGCCAACAAACCCCTGGCAAACGTAAAGTCAGTTTTCTAATGGATTCTGCTGAATAATCTGTCTGGGTACATTGTGCTGCAAGAGGCTTGCTCTAGGAGTGGCTGGCGGGGGTGGGGGGCTATAAAAGCCTAGATCTGGTGAACAGCTGTAGGATCCAGTTCACACACAGCTTACAATTTTGTTTCCAGCTTAAGCTGGATCAAAACCAAGTCATTTGTCAGCAAACTGTAAAACAGTCTCTCCACCTCTCCAGGCATTTTCTTTCACCAATAGCCATGCTCTTCCCATGTCCTCCTCCATGACATTGCACAGGGCTTTTTAACTTATGCAGGGCCAAATATGCAACAAATTCCCCTCCCTTCTTTCTTCTCCCCATGGCTTTGCAGAAGCTAATGTGGGAGTGCTGGCTCAAACATGAAACCACAGGGTAAGGGCTGCAAACTTCACTCCCAGTTGGCAGCCACACCGTGTGATTTTGGGTAACACTGTCCTGTGCTGAAATTTACGTCCTTTGCTTGAAGGATCCCATCAACCCACCTTGCTGAGGGACTGTGAGACTAAACTTAGTCAATGGCTTTTAAAATGCTGCCAAAACCTCCTAAAAGGGCATTTCATAAACACAAAAAGGGCCTAAGGAATCATCCTGCACGTTACTCTAGAGCATCGCTTCCTTTTGCCAGTCTGAATTTGACTGAAAAGTAATTTCTTTAATTTTTTTTCAAATCATTACAAGTATAGAAGCCTCCTGTCAGTTTTAATTCATCCACAGTTCCTCTGATTTTAAACAGGTAGGAAATTTTAGAAGTAATTTAAAGGAAAAGCAGATATTGACACATTAAAACTTAATAGCTCTTTGTGAGACATTGCATTTCATAATCAAAACCTCCTTAGAAATTTCATTAAAAAATGAAATCGCTGATCCAACAAACCATAACAGCTGCAAATTGGGTCTGGAAATAAATAGTTATGCATAAAAACCTACTTATTAATATTTTGATGAGGTTGAGGTATGTATTTGAATGAAGAAAAGGCACTCCACAATTTGAAAAAAGAAAAACAACACAACAAAAAGAACTACTGACTTCCATGGGGGAACTCTCAAGCGGTTTAGAAAGTTATCTCAAAGGTGGTTATTACTGGCAAAGATAACTATCAGGATTAGAGAACCCGTTTCTTTTTGGCACCAAGGGGAAAAACAGAAGTCCAGAAGAGGCATCACCACACTCTGTAGGGAAAAAAACCACACAAAACTAAAAAGCAACCCTACAGTTTTTTATACCCCTGAAAATGAGATCTTGACTACAGCAAAGTCGTTAATAGGATGCCTAGAGATAAGAAAGCAACAAATATTTTCTCATCATTGTCAGGACTAGCCTTTTTAAACACTAATTTAGAGAAGTTAAGCTTGGAAACCCAGTGGTGTTTCTCCTCTCAGGATCCCTCTGGCCCAGCTTAGGCCCCCTTGCCCAAGAGCTACGCTGCATCCCCCTGTCCCAGTGCAACCCTGGTAAAATGTGGTGCCACAGGGAATCTGCAGGAATTAATTTCCTTTCCTTCCCTTATTCTACAAGAAACCCAGGTTCATTATTCATTTCACCCTTCCCACCTGAATTAGCAGGTTCTAGCTCAGAAGCAGTGGCTGGAGATAGCCCCCTAGCAAATTGGCAGCCACAGCCCAGAGAGAAGAGATGACCTCAGTCTCCATCACAGCATCCCCCAAGAAAGTGTAGTGCTGTGAGGCACGGGCAGCCACATAAGAGAGCTATGGGAGGAAAGTTTGGGGTGAACAGGGTCTTCATGGTCTTGCAAAAGCAAGAGCCCAAGCCACACAACGCAAGGAAAGAGGGACATTGAAAGGCTACGTGTGAGCACGTGGTCTCTACTGACCCAAGACGCTGTCATGGGAGATGTTTTATTTGTTAGGTGCCAGATTTGGGAGGGTGTAGAAAGGCAACTGAAGCTCACCTGTCCCTCCAACTATCATCCCTTGCTGCTTATCCATGTAGGCACCATGACATTGCCATGGGAGGCCTGCAACATATGAAGAATCACTACAGAGCTTTATGGGCAAAAGTGGGAGTCCTTGATCCTAAAGACAAAAAGGAAAAGCCTAAGTGGAGTGGACAATTCCTGCAAATAAATGTCTGGCTGCATGACTCGCACCCCGGGCAGTACCTTGGCTTTTATGACCATGGGACTCTTGAGCAACGAAGGATACTAAAGAGATCTATCTAACAAAATGGAGCAATGAACAACTGTTGCCCTTTACATGAAAGGGCTGCTCAAATGCGTGAAGCTCATCCACGAGATGGATGATAGGCTGGGTGAATGCTTGTGGGCTGGCATTATAAGAGAGAACAGTAAGGGTAGCATTATGATGGGAGGTTATTGCAGACCACACAGTGAAGAAATAGATGAGGTCTTCTGCAAACAACTAAAGGAAGTTTCCATACCACAGACCCTACTTCTCATGGGAGACTTGAACCTCTCAGAAGCTTGAAGAGGCAAAGACAGCAGAAAGCAGATTTCAGGAGGGTGTCAGAGACAACTTCTCAACACAAATGCTAGAAGGGCCATGAGGGATGACGCTTTTTTAGTAGCAGTAGTTCTTAAGGATGTTGTGTTAAGTCTTAATGAGATTAATTAACATTCAGCAATATATATACATAAATATAATATATATACACAAACACAGTTAAAACCATAACACTACAGTTTGCATACACATTACATGCTTCTTGCCTTCAATTTTGTTCCATGTGTTTTAAAAATGTGGTTTGAATCATATACACAAGCACACACACAGAGTAAAGGATTCTTAAACTGAGTGTGAAATCCAAACACTTTGCTTTTTCAAAAGCTGCTATCTTATCTTCCAATTATATCTTCCAAGGCCACAAATCAGACCATGCCATACAGCAAAAATAAAATGTCTGTTCGACCTCCAGTCATGTAACTTCAGCCTGGAACACAATTAGCAAACTAGCCCCTCCTCAACTCCTCAAAACCAGTCATTAGTGCAAATATTGCTTCAAAATGAGAGAAGGTCACAAACAGCAAACTACATCTTCTGTAACACACTGAGCCCTTATTGCTAGAAAACACAGCTGTCAAGTATTACCTGAAGTAATTTTACTGTGGAGCTCAAGTTGTTTAAATTAGCCAAGTCCTCAAATAGACTTGCACACCGTCTAATCATGCCACTGAGTATCAGAGGGTTCTCAGGGTTGGTAATCCACATAATTTTCCCACTCATAGTTAAGAAACTCAGTTCTTATTTGAAGTAGCTCTTATTATTATTGGCATTTCTTTAAAAGAACACCTTTCTGCCAACAGGCATAAGAAAACCC
This sequence comes from Phaenicophaeus curvirostris, assembly GCF_032191515.1. Taxonomy (NCBI): domain Eukaryota; kingdom Metazoa; phylum Chordata; class Aves; order Cuculiformes; family Cuculidae; genus Phaenicophaeus; species Phaenicophaeus curvirostris. The sequence continues at coordinate 21,468,142 of NC_091392.1, forward strand.
TAGCTAATTTTTTTATATGTTAAGCTTAATAACACATGTTCATTGGATAGCAACTGCCTCTATTTTGAGGTATCTTCACAAACTAGTGTGACATGCCTCTGGAGAAAAAGGCATGAAATATATCCAAAACACTCAACCATGTGCTGCCTCAACAGTTACCTGGTTGCAAAGAATCCAGATCCTGCATTGGGAGCCTAGTAAAACAGCTGTTCAGGCAATGCACCTAGAGCAGCTGTGCTATACTCCTAGAAACCATTCACTGCACTATCTACAGGCTTCGTTACCTCCTGATTTTAAGCAGTTTCTAAGAAAAACAAGCATGTTCTCAGGAGATTTAATTTCACTATAGTCGTGCCCATGTTTGCACTAGAAACTGATGGTGCCACAAGGCATTGGGAGAATGCAAGACCAGGCAGACAATGCTAGAACAGACAAGGCCAATTCCCACTCTATTTCTCAATTCAAATTTCAAATACTGGAATTCTATGGAGATTATTAAATATACATCAGGCTGAACTATATTAGCGCCATTACCTAAAACTCCATCCAAAAGCAAGCCACTGGATGACAGTAGTTCTCACGTCAAATGGTTTTTTGTAGAGGCCAAACCTATGCTGGTGACAACTTCAAAGGCTAAATGAGAAAAAAAAAAACAAACCCAAACGAAACAGAATTCAATCTTCTGAATTACTTCTCCAAAATTAAGGGATTTATTAGCCTGACCACAATGAAGGAGATAAGCACATTTGAGACTGGAAGTGTTTCGTCAGAAGAATGTATCAAACCTGAATTAATTATGCATTTACCTAGGAGAGAAAGAAAAGATGCAACAAGCTCATTTTCCCATTAAGCCAACTGGGAGAAGAGTATATTCCACTGTGGATCAGTTTTTCTCCTGTCGAGAGACTATCAGTCCAAGTCAGTCCTTCTCCATAAATACCACCACAAATGAAGGAAAGAACAAGCTTGTAGTTTCACATCCTCAGTGGGTTTTGTTGTCGTTGTAGAGTCTGAAGGCAGGCTCTAAGGAAAATGAAGACTTAAATGAAGTTTTATCCAAAACAGACAGGCACTTCCAAGAGCAAGAGAGGCAAATTACAGCTAGGGCTCACAGGTAAACTCAACTCCTTCCCCATAAAGGGAGCAACGAAGCTTTGTGCAACGGAAGGAGATTTTATCAGTCTGCTTTGGAGGGCAGCAGGGTTACCTCTTCATAGAATCACAGAGTCACCAGGCTGGAAAAGACGCACTGGATCATCAAGTCCAACCACTCCTATCAAATACTAAACCATGCCCCTCAGCATTAGCAGAGCTTTAGAACATTACTCCATGAAAGGGATCCTCTCAAGATAGGGCTGACAGGAAAAAAATTCCAGTCTTTCCCCTTCTCCTACAGAGATTAGTTCCTATACCCCTGTTAGGGGTGACCACTGCTTCCACAGAAATACTCTTTTGCAGCATTTCACAGACCTGGTTTAGAGCATGAGCATGCAGACAGCTCGACAGACATGGATGAGGCTGGAGATTCACAACAAAGTCCTGGCTCCCTCTCTGCTTACGCCACTGCTGATGTGTCTTCAGCCCACAGCCCACTATCAGCTGTGCTGCTACACAGTGCTGCGTGGGAGTAACCTAACTCAGGAAAAGGCAGCCAACAAAATGAAGGGGAGGAGGGGAGGCAGGATCATTTCTGTGGAAAACTGTTAAAAGAGCACAAAGAAAGGGTGTGTTCATGTATGGTTTTGTCTCAAACACAGGTACACATGGACAGAGGCCAAAAATTTTGTCCCACAAAGGCACAGTTTGAGGTGGTGGTGAATTTCAATGGGGACAGAGGGGAAAGTATGGAAGCTAAAAATTCTCCCTCTGGTTTTGCTGATGAATGATACAGAAGAAGGTCCAATTCCTCCTGCAGTATCACCACATTAAGTGGCCTTCCAGCTCACAATACTTCATGAAGCCTCTCCTCCTTCAAGCCCATATTTATAAATGCCCATACCATGCTGGAAGAGCACCCTAGTGTAACTACTTTACGAGAAGACCAACAGATCCTTTCTGCCATTACCTTCAATTTAACTCTCCATTGATAACTGCATTTGTTGTATCTTGAGGTTCTCCAAGAAGCATCTGTTGGATGTTGTGTGGATTGACTTCCCATTCCACTGGGTTTTATTGTCAGGACCAACCACAGGCTTGCTGTGCTTCATCCACCAAGGTCAAAACTGAGGTGAGCTCACGGATCATCTTCTCCAAAATAATCTATTCTCTTAACACTCAGATAGTAAATTGTGACAACCAGCCAGGACGAACCCTCTTGGGTGCTATGACCGCATAACAGAGCTAAGCATGTACAACAACACAACTCTAGGTCTGAAGCACCCAACTTCTTCAAGCACAGAGAAGTTATTTGCCATGAGACAAGTCACAAGTATCAGTCACAGTTTGCGGCCAAGTATCATCTCCCAGGTCCAGCTACATGAGTTGAAGAAGTGACTGCTCTCAGGCCAGTGCTTGTCCAGACCCTTGTGGAGGTTACCAACCTTCAAAGCCGCCCACAGAGCCATTTAGATGATGCTTCCTTGCTCTTTCTGTCAAAAGCAGACAGGTGTGTGAAGACCTACTATTCAAACTTTTTAAGGCATCCCTTCTAATTCCAACCATGGGAACAGCTGACAGAGTTTGGATTGAAGGAGGAACTGTGATCTGCCCAACAGAGAAGAGTGAAAAAACAAAGTAGCTGTCCTCCTGCATGACCAAAGGAGACCTTTTCTGACCATCAGCCACAGAGTGCTCGCAGCACTTGTGTTGTATCTTCAAGCAGCACCAGAAAAGAACAACTGCAAAAGAATGAATTTAAGTGCAAGAAAGCTCTGAATTGCCTGTGCTTTCAGATGGAGCACCTGAAGCACAACAGCTTTCCCAGGGCTACATAAGGAGGCTGTGGAAGAACTTAATCTCATACCAGCTGCCTCTGGTAGACCACAAACACGTGGGTAGTAGTGGAACCTACTCTTTCTAATGGAAGAGTTGGAGGAGAAGAAACAGGGTGGGGAAAGCACGGGGTGGAGAAAAAGCATAGATATTAATTGGAAAAGGTAGATCCTCAGAAGTCCTCTACACTAGTAGTTCTGTCATAAACAACCCCCTCAAAAATCCCACAAATCCACCAAAGCTGCTTCCAGATCAATTCTTCTCTCTCTCCAAATACTTGTATTTATTAAAGCAATGCACCTAAGCACCTATAAAGGGAAAAACAGCTGGTGCCACAAACCATAAGATTAGTGGAGTGGTGAGGAAGTGGTTAAAAACAAAACAAGCATATTTAATGGAAACAAAAGTGTTCACTACTTCAAGGCCGGAGAAGGTCATCAGGGACAATAGCATGCAACCAAAGAAATGATAAAAGGATTTGGCACCTGCATTAACTTCTGCTCTGTAAAATCCCATGAAGACTTTTGCTGGCTTTCCTTACCATGTGTGCACAAATCCAAAACACACACATGATTCAATCCACCATGGCACTTCAAAGTATCTGCTTCTGCTCATTTCTTCTTGTGGTTGGGGTTTTTTTGGTGGTTTTTTTTTTTGGTTTGGGGTTGTTGGGGTTTTGTTAGTTTTTTGGGTTTTTTGCATGCAAAGGTAAAAACTTTCTCCCTCTCTCACAAGCAAAACTCTTTCTGAAAAATAATTCTGAAATTATTCCCAGCCCTTCCTCTTGGTCAGCAGAAAGCAGTAAGTGCTGTGAAAGAGCCAAACTGTGAAAAAAAAATCTGAGGAGAGAGCACTGCAAATGCTTAGGCTGGCTTCTCACATCAAGTTACAACAGTTAGTCTGCAGAGCGTGCTGACTAAGTGCAGGGCTCCTCTGCTTCCCTACTAAGTGATTTTGTTTTTTAAATGGATTTCTATAATTATATAACGGGCTTGAAAAATAATGTTAGCCCAGGCAAATGGAAAACCTAAATCAGCAACTTTGGCAAATGAGATATTCTGCTAAAAATAATTGTGGTATTTCTGGTTTTGCAAAAGAACACTATTTTCAAACAAGCTGGAGACTAATGTATCTCAGTGGCCTCTTCTCGAGCTTGAAGACGGACAGCAATAGTTTCCTACTTCTCATAACCAAGAACAGCAGAGTGAAATTAATAAGCACAGGTAATTGGACTGCTCCATGATGAGTTACCAGTGGCACTAATGAAAAAGGCAAGAATCATGCTGCTCTTTGTAAGGAACTACTGAGAAATGGACGAGGAGGTGGCTGGCAAGGCAGGAGGACTGGAAAAGGCTGAGGAGGGGACCAGAGTAGCAGAGATTTCCCCTTCTGAAACCTCAGAGGAGGTCCTCCTCTTACGCTGTTAGGGGAGTACAGCAAAAACTGCTTTCCCCTCTGATCACTTGGAATAATAAAACTTGTAGGCACATACTAGCAAGACAAGATGCCCAATGAATAGGCAGCATTTAGTCCTCAAATGTGGTCTAGGAACGACAGCACAGCACTACTCCCCCAGTGTGTGAGAGCTGATGATGCGCCACCCAGGTTCCCCATCAGGGTGAAAATCACAGGCTTTGCTACTTGGCTCCATTCTATAGTTTTGTCAAACTCTTAAGTTGTCAAAAGCTGAGAACCTTCAAAATGAAACCCAGAAGCTTGAGAACAAACAGGGGAAAGCTTCAGCCTCTGCAGCACAACTGTTACACAAAATTATATTTTAGGAAATTTTTAAAATATTAGCTCCAGAAAGGTTAGGAAAAAAACAAAACCTTGTACTTGAAGCACAGCATTTTGACAACCAAAGCAACAGAAAAACAGTTTTCTGAAAGTATCCTATGGATCACAAGAACATATAGTGGTTTTTTTAAGAGATAAGGCCAATTTTGGCAAGTATAATTTAGTAGCAAAATATTAAAACTGAAGAAAAATGCATAATTTTCTTATTTGAAGAGGGGAACAACTGGCATGTTTTAGAGAAGATAAACACCCAGACCCTATCCTTGCTGGTTTAGAGTTGATCTTTTTTTAATAACCTTTTTCAAGATTGGCTGATGCTTTACTCAGCAGCAGTTTGCAACACAAGAGGAAGCTGCTGCTAAGCATGAATTAATGAACTCTGAGGTTCCAAGAAGTGGTAATATCAAATATGCATGTCTATTTATTTGTGTGAATTACATACACCTAGAAAGGATAGGAAGTGTGATACAGCTGTTGGGGAAAAAAAAAGAACAAAAGAGAAAAAAGAAAAAAGCACTGCAAGATTTTCTTTCATTTAGGGCATTTTGTCCTGAAAAATGTTTAATAACACATACTAAAAAACTCCCTGCTAATAAGTTGAGCTGTCACATCTTCTGGAGGAGAGTATAAAATTGGCATTTTAAAGCAGAAGATTCTGTAGACACTGATTGTGTTTTCCACATCAACTGCATCTTTTCCTTTTGTAATTTCTACTGTAGTTTGAAAATACCAGGAGTTGAAGCTCCTGGTATTTTACGCAAGCTTCTGCTGTGAAACAGAAATTGGAAGGTACTTCCACATTTCTCTGTAAATTAAGAACAAGCCAATAGATCAAATAAATTCTAATTAAGGGAAATTTTGAAAAGCCTTCTTTTCAATGAGATTATTGTACACTGCTTTCTTCTATGATCAGCTTATATTTTGATTGAGTATATCAGCTTGTTTTTTCTAATGATTAAAACCATACTCACAAAGGTTCCCCATGTTCATGCACTAATCTTCAAGATGCCACTCTCTAGTTGTTAGCATAAGCGGTTTCTACGCACCATATGCCTGGTGGCTTTTTGAAAACGGCTGAATAAATCTTACCCATTCACTGCATTCCCCTCGCAGGTTATACATACCTCCATTTACAGGTATGCTAGAACATGCTTTCGTGTAATGCCCCTCCAAGTAGCCGTTCATCCAGAGAGATCACCTTGAGATGCAATGTCTGCCCAGGTCCTCCCCCATCCCATCACTAGTTCAAGAAATCCTGGTCTTGCACCTCTGCAAACCAAGAACCAAGCAGAGGGCCCTGCCTGCCTTTCGTCCCTTGTTCTTTACATAATCTCTCCTCCTTTCCTCAGAAGGCTGTCACAGTTTAGTTCAAATTCATGCTTTGTGGCTCCTGCTGGAAAGCATGGGGCCCAAATAAAGAGTGTAATGCAACTAGTAGTGTCAGCAGCTGCTTCCTACCAAGTGCTTGCCAGCAGATATAGGCAAAGAAGCCAAGAACGTGTGTGTACAGAGGCACATATGTTACCACTCTCTCCTTCCTATTGTCCTCTCTGGCCAGCTAGGTCAGAAGTCAGTGGTGGGGGTGCCAGCAGGGTTTGAATAGTGTACAGCAGGATCGGGGGCTTGGGGCCAAGGGTTCGGCAAGAGGCAGCAGCTCCTAGCTCCCATTGGGTTTTGAAGTGCCTCGCCTAGAGACAAGGCACAATGGCCTTCAACAGCATGTTGTCTTTTCAAGGAACAGGATTTCTCAACTCTTGTGTTTATGGGCACAGCTTTTATGGGTCAGCCTCTCATCTGAGAAAGCAAAACCTGGCATAGCGTTCTGAAGAGACTGCCAACCTACAGCTGCTAATTTATGAATTACTAATTTGTAAATGTAGAGCTTTGGGGAGGTCTCTTTGTCAGAAAAGCAGCACAGACTTTCTCTTTCTGACAAGCAGAAGCAGTACAGCAGGGGATGGTGGGATTATGAGATACACAACCCTGCCTGGTCTCCAGCACTCATGTGTGTAGGTTTTAAATCTCTTCTCTATAACAGCAATTCAGAGTCACCACTCAGCTGCCCACCCTGCTAGCCTTAGGATTACTACAGCATTTCATGAATTTTCATCCTCCCCCAACCCATTCACTTTCATCAAGTGAACATCAAAGCCTCCCCTGAAGTGTTTGAGAGGGAAAGTTAACATTTCCTGTATATTAAATATGAACTGGAGACACCTCCGCTCACCTTTGCTTTCACATACAAGTCAGAAGGTTGAATCATACTGGGACAGGACTGACCTAATCAGGTTTTGCTCAAGTTATTGAGGTTGTTTAGCTATTCCTTTTAAGCCAGACTCTAAGAATCTGGCACACAAGGCTGCAGGGGAACTTCAGTGTTTATGAAAGACTCATTAGGCATCTAGCTGTAATCCAAACCTGCAGTCTTAACATACAAATACTTGACCTTTCATTATGAGATGCACATTCTGCAGAGGAGATGCTGTTGTAAGAGCTCTGCCCTGTCTCCTGTGGACATTCTCAAACAGCTACATTAGACATCCTGAGGTGCTGGGGATCTCCATCATTGCAATGGAGAGGAGAGGACAACACACAACACAGATATGTTAGGAAGGGCTTCTTTCAGCTTCTGGTACCTTGGATTAGTTATGCAATAATTCTGTGTTCAGAAAAAAATGACACTTGCTGAAGCTTAAACTCCTTTATTCAGAACTAACTGCATGATTGCGTACACAACTAAGCCACCTTCTGCAGACGGTCCCCCTGCCAGCAGCTGACTAAGCCTCAAGGATGGAGAGTAAGATCGGAGAAAGAAGCAGGCTGGATTTTTGCCTTGTTTGCCAGACTTCTGCCTAAGATTGAAAACCTGACTTGTAATTATAAGACTCATTCCTTACATTTTTAAGGCAGAGTACAGCAAAGACTAGCCCTAGCTCTGCAGCAGCAGCTTCTGCTAGGGCGGATGTAGAGATCATAAAACCAAGGGAGGGGAAAATATAAATAAAAATCTTGATTCCTTACATTCTTGATTCCTTACACGGCAGCTTAAGTGAGCACATTGTGATACTGAACCACACATTTATATTTTTTATGCTAAAGACAAATAAATCACATTAGAGCCTGACTCCTTAAACACTTAGGACAGAATATATAAGCACGACTAACTCGTCTCTGGCACAACCCCCTAACTTTTAACAGTCATTTCATTTAAAACCTGCATGCTAGATTTGAACCTTCTGCCCAGCAAGCTCTAGTATGCCAAGTTGCAACCCAAAATGACTCTTACCACTAGACTATAAACCCCAGAAAATAGGGCCAGGGGCTCATTATGAACCTGGTGACAGACTCCTAATTATAGTGGTGCTATCAAGCATGATAAAGGCTGGTTGGTTTTATTTTAGTCTCATCCAAAGACTGGTTGGATGCTGGATTAGCTCATCTTTTCACTCCTGTTGAACTGCCATATGTTTCTTTTTCTCCTTTATGTAGCATTTGGCAGGAACTATTTGTCAGCATTTAGAAAAAGAAAACATGTCTGCAGAAACTTCATTTCTAGTTCTTTCCATACAAAGTTTCTTGTTTTACCTGCTGAAGTCTCAGAAATTGCATTTTCATATCTAAAGCAAAACTGGATAAGACAAGGCTGCTATTAAAACATGAAATATGGGACACAATGTGCCCTGATCACAATACTGCAGCACAACATTTCTGTTTACTTCAAAGGAACAGATATCTCAGTAAAAAGCTGTCTCCCCTTCCACGTCAATTCTGTCCAATTTCATATCCACTTCAAATATCTGCAAGTAAATCGGAGCAAAACATAGCGTCATACTAAAAGATTTGATTATTTATTCATCGCTACCATCTACCAATATCATTGCAAAGGTCCAAGTTGCACAGAGCAAGTTATAGGAGTACAAATAATATTGATGCAAGGGCTTTTAAAAAAACCTCTTGTTTGGCAGCTGTAAAACCACAGAATTTCACAAGCTTAGCTAATACACCACAGCTTCTTCTAATCCCAAATATCAGAGATCTGGGAACAAGTAAGCAACATCTGTATGGGGACAAGACTGGAAACCAGTCAGCATCTTTGCTAGACAGAAAAGAGAACCCCCAAAAGTTATTACTTGACTTCACAGGTTGTTGAGAAGAACTGAAGCAATGGAAGAGCTTTGCAGAGTTAGCCGAAGGACAGGGACAGTATTTCAGCTGCTCTAAAAAACACACCCTGGGGAGAGGGGAAATGTGGCACCATTAGTCTCCATGATGGAGCAGAATTAAGCAAGGAATGAGCATTTTACTGCCCCGTGTGATTTGAAACTGCAACCCTCAGGCCATCTCTTCCTGCTGCCCTTCCTCAGCTTCCTTTTCAATGAGAGCACTTCTGTCATGGCAAGCAAGGTATTCTTATACAGGCATCTTCAGTGAATGACATACTCTCTCAACAAATCACGTGGACTCACCTCCAGAAGGAAAGAAACACAGTTTACTTCAGAGGAGAAAAGAAGGGGCCTGGAAAGGCCCCCAAAGTGTCTGAAGGGAAAGATAATGAGAACTAATAGAGCACTTCTGAAAAAAGGAAGGTCACCTGTCACAGCTGCTATTCAGCTCTGCTAAGTGGTTTTATTGATGGGTCATTAAAGGATTCCTATCCACCTTCAGCCTGAGAATGGTTTCACAAAGCAGATAACAGAGGGGAAAAAAAAAGGGAGAAAACATCTTGCACTATTTCTTCTGAACTTCGTGTGTTTGGCAGCCTTTTCCTTGAGCTACATTCTGTTTTAATTTTTTCCATAATTTTCTCTATCTGTGTGGGTTTCTCATGCCAACCAGGGAAGCAGGAGAAACGCTGAATGTTAAAAATTGTGACTATAAATATAAAAAAATTGCCTTAGGTTTAAAGTCTCTTAACCTGATACCATTATGTACTGAGAAAGTGCATAATGAAGGTATGAGTTTTAATTACATTTTCAAATATTATTTTTAAATTTAAGTGCAGTCTTCTTGCAGTCATGCTTCATTCCAGTGTTAAGCTCGTGTGTTTGGATGGCTGAACTCCACCACAATCCAGTTTGCCTGGAATATGTAATATAATTGATTTCATGATTCTGTGAGCCCTTTGGTGTGGGCTTTCAGTCACCCTACTATTTGCAGCTGTAGGTATGTAGTAGATACAGGCTAATGCTATTTGTACACCAATCCAGAGATGCTGAGCCTGCAGATTTTAGGAGCTCTGCAAGACAAGCCATGAGATGCTCCTGCAATTTCCACATAAGCAGGCTAATAGAAAGCTGAAAGGATAAGGCAATTTTGAGAGCTAGACTGTAGCTGCTGCAACCAGTGGACTGGCAGCATCTCTAAAAGCAGGCATAGATTTCCTTGCTTGGCTAAACGAACATAAGTTGCTTTTCCTTCTCTTCTCCCTTCAGCCGCCTGCAGTAGCCAGTGGAAAACAGAACCCTGGTCTCTGTAGGGATGGATCAAAATCTCCCCAGCACCTGCAGTAATGCACAAAAAGGAGTAACACCCAATTTCAACCCAACTTTATAAAAAGATGAAGAATAAGTAAAGAGCCATGTGTTACCCAGGAAAAAACTGCAGTGAACAAGAGCAAAAGTAATTAAGCTTTGATTGCCTGTGAAGTTCTACAATAATAATCTGTTTTCTACCACTATATCAAAAAAAAAAAAGAAGCCATTGACAATCACTATGAAAAAATTTAATTTTTTGGTTGGATTTGGTAGCTTAACACACAAAAGTTACAAGGAATGCAACAAGCTAGTGGATAGCATGAGCAATGTACAGGTATCTATAGGGACCTCTACCTGCACTACAGGTCTACTACACACAACTTCAAGCTCTCCCAAGTACATAAAAACTGCTCTTGTGGTCACAATCTCATTCTGCCCCATTTAAATCTTTCAGACCCCTCCTCCTTATGGCCCGTGTTCAGTCGAGAGCCACAGAGAAGCCAGGCACCATATCCCCAAGCATCCGCACAGAGCCAGGCTCCTGGGGCTGGGTCAGAACCAGTTTCCACACCACCAGGACCAGACTCACCCAGCCTGCATGCATCACCTCTTTGGGCAAATTTGCTGCTATTAATTAAAGACCAGCTAGCTGGTGTTAACTGAAATGGTTTGAGGATTTGCACTTCAGCATATTTTGGTCACTATTCATAGAAAGAGCACAAGCATCTCTGACAGCAGCTCCCCCTCCCTTGCCAAATCCTGCCTCTGAGCTGTTAAAAGAAAAGGTCACCTAAATTTAACAGGACTAACAAGGTATTTTCTCAGTCCTTTTTCTTAGAAACAGCTGAGCTGCTCTGGCTAAATACTCCTTTTCCTTTTAAACAACAATAACAGAATATGCAGCAAGAGGCAGACACAGAGTTAAAGAAATCTCAGTGCAAGCTGTTAAAAATTGGCAAACTTGTAAGCGGCTGAAAATAGAGTCTTATAATGGGAAGTGTCAAACAACTTTGGTAATAGGCAGCATTACCAGTCTGTTCTGTAATTCCAAATTATGTTTTATTACAGTGTTAAATATGCCTGAGCTCCGTTTACCAGCTCCACCATTGCCAGCCCAAGAGCAGCTGCTGGCTGATGGCAAATTAACAAGTTGTAGTTTCTCTGGTGTAGACAAGAGGGTAGTTGTTTCTGGCTTTCAGTAGTCAGAGCAGGTTCATCTCAGAGGTTTTTATAGAGCTGAGTGCATTGGCATATGGCCATTAACACATTTCTCAGGTGGCTCCCTGCAGTAATGAGGTAGCTTGAACATATGAGGAATAAGCTCGAGTTAGATTATTCCAGAATCCAATATAGATGCAGTCAGCAGGTGATCACGAAGAAAGTACCACAAAATACACACATTCCAGAATTTTTGATATTTTAGAAAATAAATTAAAACTCAAGATGACATTCAGGAGGCCCAAGGCCTTTACTGTATCACAGGGTAAAGTTTATAAGGCCTGGTCCAGAAGAGGGTCCAGGGACCTTTCTTCTTCTACAGGGTAAAAGTGATCCACCTGTGCATTTCTTTCAAGAGAACCAATACCAATTACAGAGCCAAACCTTGAAGATCATAAATCTTTCACCTGGGAAAAACGAGCCATATGATTGCCCAGGCTAGAAGATTGGCACTCTGTAAGGATTGAGGGATTTTCAGCCAGTCTCCAAAAAACCCTTCAGATAAATCACGTGAAGAAGTACCTTTTAGCGTGCCAGACTTGCATGATATCAACCAACCTCTCGCTACCCAGGGCCAGTCTAAGAAAGGCTGCCAGTTCTACGATAGTTCAAAATACTTAAAAACTATTAGCACTACAGCCTATGGGGCAAAAGTTCCTATGGGGCAAAAGAAGAGCGGGGTCGGGGGCATAACACATGTCATGACACCCTGCCCAGGCTGCATGCCCTGGGGAAGCCAGATTTTGGCCATCACCACAACTCTGGAAGCAAACCACCACCTCGGGTGTGCCAGGGAGCAGCTGCCCAGCACCAGAAGTACAGAGGATAACACTTCATGTGAAGATGGATCAGGAGAGCATGAAAGATGCCTGTCAGCGCTAGGCTGGACACCCACTGGCATATCTCCTGGCCGAGTCACAGAAGGGAGCTGAGGCAGCTGCTGGCACAACATCAAGGTGACACAAACACAGCCGTATCTCCTTGTTCTTCTTATCCCCCAGTTACTTCCTCAGCCACCTCCACTCTTCTCTCTGCAAACCAGCCACTTGGAGACTAAAGCAACAGTGTGGCAATGTGGTTTAGGGTCATGACACACGAGCTCGTGGAGGAAGCAGGGCTCATTCTGGTAGTTCAACTTCCCATTTCTACTTCTGGAAGTGGGACTAGTGCATGAATACATTTTTGAATGTTTAAAGTATTCATATGTAACAGTAAAGAATCCACAGAAAGATTCTACAAGCTATGTACAAAAGCAAGAAGAATGCATTTAAGTCAACGGCACTGCTCAGCCTTTCACTTTTGAGATCTCAGAAGGCACATCATGAAACATTAGAGTAGTAGGGTATAAGAAATCACTACAAACACAGGCAGGTGCTACCCCAAAGGCACCGAGTATGTGTTTCAGCATGCTGGGACACAAAGCCAGGAGGCAGTTTCTAACTACTGGTAGTGCTGGCTCATTTTTTGCCTGGTAGGTGCACCAGCTGAAATGCAAAGTGGAGACTGGACGTTTTTCAGTGAGATTAAATAATCTCTTGATCTAGAGAACAGAGGGCAGCAGCTTCAGAGGCTGCATGCTTATCATTTTCTGATGATCAAGTCCCTTTGAAATACCTCAGAGAAGACACGTGAAACACACCTCAAGTCTCAGGCTATTTGGTTAATCCAGATTCCTGAAGTCTTGCCTATATTCAGGGATGTATGATTTATATAATTATATATATAACTTATTTTGTTCATCATCTCTTACAACCTCTCAGCTTTGATCAACATTTCTCCCACCCCAGGAGCAAAACCTCTTCTCTTATCCTTTCTCTATGTCTTCCAAAATGAAGGACCCTCCACTAACCAATCCACATACCACCTGTGCCAAAGGACTGGTTAAGCATCTCCCCCGCTTCAAAGGCACTTCTTGCAGCACCTGCATTGCCCATGAATGAAGTGTACTCAGAAAATAATCAAGCCATCCAGAACAGGCGAGATTAATCTGTGCCAGCCAGAGAGAAGCTGAGAAACCACTGAACTCTCAAATGATCTGACATGGAAGAGTGAGAAGAAAGAGAAAAACAAATTGCTTTCCTGCAGGAGGTAATGGGGACAAAGAAATAGATACAACTTGGGCTAAAAAAAAATAAGTCCTTCTTTCCTGCAAGAAGGAAAGAGTAGAAAATAACTTGAATTTTACAAGTTGTACTTCCATGATAATAGGACTGAGACTTGCTGAACTACTTCTCAGGGACAGAGATGCAGCAGGCTAGACTTCTCTTTTAGATTCCAAGTAAAGCTCTTCCATTTACAGTGGCTGATGGTTACCATTTACTTCCTCTGCAGTTCGCACCTCTACCCTATAGAAAACAATCTTACTAGAAAAATAGCCTTATGAAGTAGGGCAGTAAGAAACTGCAGACTTTCTAAAGGCTCTAGCAGGTATCAAGTGCTGTGACTGAAAGACTAAATATATATTAAGTCTTTTAAGGCAGCAAACATGGCTTAGAAATTCCCACCTCTGGTCACCTATGCTTCCATCTCAGCTGTGCCAATACTTGTACTCCAAATTATTAACTGGTACCTAAGACAACATTGATTTTTAAAAAAGTCAAAAGTTTTTTATATTTTAATGTAAAATAATAAATCAACTTATTTCAGTTGTCTGTGGCCACGTAAACACTCTGAACAATAGAAGCAGGAGGAAACTTCCTTAGGGTGACCTGAAGAAAGGCATTTAGGGCAAAGCTTACAACACAATTATACTTCAAGACCACAATATTACGTGAAGTTTGGAACACAACTGGAACCTGGTACACCTCTGTTCCATAGCTATAGGTGCTATGGTACACCTATAGCACTGGTACATACATGGCAGAGCAGTCTTTTAAGAAACATCTTGCAGTGGTTCAATATGAAAGTATTCTTGGTAACTATGTGAGCCAAAGCTAAAAATAAAATATAATCACTATGAGCCCTGTCCAAATGCCTGGACAACTCATTGCAGGAAGTTTCTCTGAGAAGAAAGGAAAATGGTAATAATACTCAATAGCTTCTAAAGCTATGACTGCCAAGATCGTATATATACATATACGTGATATATATATACACACACACCTTGGTCTCTCAATGCTGGTAAGGGTTTTTCCTTGCAAACTGTTGTTTACTTCAAAGGAGCACCCTCATCAGTGGGCAGCTCCTTGTTCATGCAGGAAGGTGCAAGTGAAAGTGATTGATCTGCATACAAGTAGAAGAAATAAATACTCTGTCTCAGTTCTTATTGAAGTAGCACATTGCAAATTGAAAGACCTCTTGTTTATAAGATATCCACCATGAATTTCTTAAAAATATGCAAGGTGCTACAGGGGGTTTTATATTTAAAATGTGGGAAGATTTTGGGGTCAAAATGGGAGAGAGAGAGGGATGTATTACAGTCCTCTGACTGTTTTAGGGAAGGGTTCAGTTGTATCTCTATTAAGAAACTGGAGGGACTAAACTGGAGTTAAACAGAGTGCTGCAGCAAAACCTTGAAAGATCATACCAAGAAACCTGGGCAGTTTCGCTGCCTGAGAAGAGAAACAAACAAGAGGCAGCACATGCAGCATCTCTCTCATCTCCGTGCCAGGGAGAGTATAGCCAACTCCCAGCTCCCTTGGTCCCTCCCCAAACCACAAACTCCCTTCTCAGCCTGCAATCTCTCTTCCCACTCCTCTGGCAACGGTTCCTCTTTCTCTTTCATTCCTTTGCCCCTGCTCAGAAGTTGCCAAGCATGTAAAACAAACCAGAGAAGAGTTGAACACATCTGCAGCAGGGAGTGAGGGTCAAGAAGATCCTGTGCTATGTTAACAGACCAAAAGCATTTCATGCAAGAATCATCCTGCTGATACTGTTGGAAAAATCATTAACGTTTATATATATACACATATATATGGACACCTTGTTTCCACAGCTAGATTTCTACTCCTTTTCTGCCTCCTCCCCAGCATACAATCTTAAATGAAATAAACAGTCACTAGCACTGCAAGAACATTAAGACTCAACTAGAATAGGAAGCAGAACAGGAAAGTTAATATGCAAGAGCAGAATATCACAGAGTCAACTGAAATAGCACCACTATTCAGCTTTCTTAATGGCTAACTGAAATCTGTTTCAAGATAAAAGGCATCCACCAAGACTAAGTGCTGCTAAGAGCAGGAGGAAAGAGCTTCAAAGAACTTGCTTCATAAATACCTCTCAATATTGTAGGATATTACCCTCAAATTAAGTTAAATCAAGCCACATCTGTGAGATTAGACTATGGCTGAATTGCAGGTACTAATAGCAATAGCAGCAAAACATGCTGCTCTGACTGTGACTGGGTCCCCGTTATATGCTCATCACTCACCTTTCAGAAAAATGGAGAAGCACAATGTTCCCAAAAGCTGCCATTAGCACAGCATGGGCTGCTGGGCACACCTGGCTCAGGTGCCCCAACTTCAGTGGTGGCTTCCCACTCACCAGCCTTCTGCTGGAACACCTGAGGCTTTCAAGTATGCTGAGACAGAAAGTCTGTCACCTCCTCACCCTACCACAGCAGTATTTTGCCTGAGCTTTAAAAGTCAGCAGGTACTGTTTTCTGAGCAAGTCACAGAAGTTATACAGCATTTGTTAAAGTTAAAAAGTTGAAGATCTGTTACATGGAACCATTTCCTCCCCTGAATCTTATTTAGAAATGTGGGCCAAGTAGCCACCGGGGTTGAAGACTGGTTAAATACACTTAAAGAATGTTTTAGAGAACAATGAAGTATTTTATCAATATTTAGGAACTGCAAATGAGATCACTGTGGCAACTGTAGGCCATTTAAATAAACGTTAATCTCGAGCAATAGAACCTAAAGATCTATAGAAAATGAAGACCACACAGAATTATCATGGAATCATAGAATAGCTAGGGTTGGAAGGGACCTCAAAGATCACCTAGTTCCAACCCCCCTGCCATGGGCAGGGACATCCAACCTGGCCTTGAACACCTCCAGGGATGGGGCAGCCACAGCTCCTGACATCAGCTGCTTGCATCTAATGGCATCAGATCAGTAAGAGCTCAGATGAAAGCGATAGGCTCCACTTAAGAACCACACTTAAAAGACAGATACTCTAGCCAATCAATTTAATTTATCCAAGAGAAGGTAAAGTGATGATAAAGAGGTGACGACATTGCCTGTAAGTGTCAACTTATAGATGATAACTCTTTTGCCTAGAGCTGATTTGATCAGAGAACAGCAATCCGCCAGATTGAAGCTGTGCTTAGGAGCTTGGCAGATTTTATAAGATTGACAAGAAGTTTCTTGGGTCACAGATGCTTTGAGCTATTCTGGCAGTCATCAGACCAGGTGATCTCTATGTAAATCACCTCTGCTTTGCCTAAATTGGAACAGAATTCCCAGGTTCAGCCTTTCATGTCCCAAATGAAACTAAACCACCCGCTCTCCTGCTCTCTCCTACCCACTAGAGCTGTTTTTCTTCACACACAGAAATGCTTTTTGTGCCAGGTGAAGGAAGGAAACAGAAGGGTCGGACTGCTAGGGTGGGCTAGCGTCCCATGCAATCAGCTGCCCAGCTCAGGCTGAAGGTACTCCCCGAGTCCAGGTATGCCCACACCTTGTAGATTAAAGTCCTGAGAAAACACCACTGGCTACTCCAGAGTCAATTTTCTTCATGGAAAAAAACCAAAGCAAAACAACATCTGGGGCTCAACTGTATCTGAACTGAGGAAAGAATCCAAAGCACTTTGTTTAGCTTAAAATTAACCACTACAGATCCTTTGATTTTTCCTGTTTTTTTCCAGTCAGCCTCTCATGTTTTGGCCAGGGATCGACTGCTTCCACAGGTTCCCTCTGACCCTTCAAAGCAATGACTGCAGGAGCTTATTTCCATAGAGACTTGACCCCAGCCTTTTCCAGAGCCAATCCAAGAGTATTTTTTTTCAGATGGACAGTCTTTGCTGCTCTAACCAGGAAGAATGACACACTAGGAAGAATGAAATGGTGACTTTAGCTCAGGAATTACTGAGCAGCATTCAGAAACCATTCAATGAATATAGTAGAGACCCAGGAATATGCTGCTACTAAGTTATCCAAAGTCATGTCTTTAGCTTTTGAGCTTGATTGTTACTGGAATACGGCACAGAATTTTTAATTCCACTGCCACTGTGAAGTGGTAATAAGCACTTGCTGATGATTCAGAATAATAATTACTAGGTGGTGCTATCATGAAGGTACAATTTTAGAAGCCAAGCAGGTGTTACTTCCCTGAATGATTCAAAAATCACAAGCAGCCAATCCTCCAGCTAATTGCATGCAGAAACTATGTGCATCTGAAATGCCTTTTTCAGACGTTCAGCAGGGGCAGAGAAGGAAGTTTTGCCTTAATGCTGCTAAGCTGATTGGTTGTCAGTGTTGAGAAATAATTCCCCAAGTATAACATTTTTTGTGATGTATTTGTCTATTGAAAGGTTAGGTTACCTTTTCTTGGAGAAAGAAACATTTCAGGCTAAACCTGCCATAGCCCCCATTTCAGGTGTCAGTCATTTTGTATTTGTGGCAGTAGAAGCAATAAATGCCTACTGCAATTACAGCATAGAGGTTTTTTTCCTTATAGGGGTTGTAATAAATAAATAAAACTGAATAAAAATACATAAAAATAAAAATGCATAAAAATACATTTTAAAAGCGACTCTATTTTTACTAGGGGAATATGTT
This sequence comes from Phaenicophaeus curvirostris, assembly GCF_032191515.1. Lineage (NCBI taxonomy): Eukaryota > Metazoa > Chordata > Aves > Cuculiformes > Cuculidae > Phaenicophaeus > Phaenicophaeus curvirostris. The sequence continues at coordinate 21,486,284 of NC_091392.1, forward strand.
GTTGAAAACAATAAGTAAACCCAGAGAACTCTGCAGAACGTTCTTACAGCATTGAGTTTTAGTAACTTGTTGGAAAATACCTGTCATAAAAGGCTTCTCTTTCATCCCAGATCGTTCTCCAGGTCACCCCACTGCACCACAAATTGAATAAGGAGAAGGTTTCAGTGTTACATTTCTAATGAAAAGCCAGCTGACTGGGGATACATCTATCACATTTGTGCTGCAGAGTATTTCAGCATGAGATTGTTTGTGACAGCAATTCGAAAATACTGAATCTCCCAACTCCCTTCTCCCCTGAGTGCTTCAGTAGGTCTTTTTCAATTACTCTTGAAAAAGCTGTACGATGGAGTTACATGGACTTTGCTATGGGAATGATAGACAGTAGATAAGTGTGGGGTTTTTTTTAAAAAAACCCATTTTTTACTTTTTCTTTTCCATATCATATCTTAAATCCTCCCTCACATCACTGCTATTTTAACAATTCAATTAAAATTTTGGGTGATAGCATGTTCATTCTTTCTTCATTAACTAGCGTACAAAACAAGGCTGAGTGGGAAATCCTTCTCCCACGACACAGCAATTTTTTTAAGGGGTTTGCAGGGAGTTAGCAATAGAGGCAAGAAACAACAAAACCCTGGGCGTGTTGGGCCACCAGTCGTGTCGTGGGCCGCTGGAGGAATCCTGCCTTTCACCACAGACATGCCCGCGGTGACTAATGCCTTCACACCCTGCAGCCTGGGATCACGCTCACCCCATGGTTATGTCATTTCTAAAGCATCTGGTGGTAATTTAGAAATCCAAACATAAAAGCCATACAGGCGCATACTTTGGAGGTCTACCTTACAGAAAAGCAACGATGTAGCCAAGGGTAAAAAAATAAAATTGAAGTTGAGCCTTTTTAAATTTAAACTAGGTACTTTACTTGTTTACTACCTCATCTAGAACACCAAAGAAGATGAATTACTCCTTTGTTTCATCTGGCAGTACAACACCACAGAAGAGGTGTTTGCACGGGTAGACAGATAAACTTCATTACTTCAGAACTAGTCTCTTGCACAGAGATGCTGTACCTATTTAAGGTCCTTAATAAAGCAGATTACCTTATTTATTACCACTGTAAGCAATCTCCACAATCAGATGTATGATTAAGTTATCACATGTCTGGCAAGCTGCCCTCATGGATGACATACACTCAAATAGCTTCTCCCAAGTGCAAGGCAAATTTCTTTAAGACTTCCTCCAGCTCCCTCATGTGCACACTGGCTCAGAGCCCCTTGGTGGGCTCCTGAAGTTGACTCATGTCACCAAACCAGTGTCTCAGTGCTCAGCTCAGGATACCCAGCACAGACCTGCAGAACTATGTCTCATTGCATCTAGTCTAAAGATAGCAACTTTTTATGAAATTAATCACATTTTATTCTCTTGGGCACCAGTGGAACGTACTCAAGTACACTCAATGTAGAGTGTAATTCAGGAAATGTAATTACCTTAATTAAAGATATTTAAATGCTAATCTGTAACAACATTTGTCCCATATCTCAGCAAGATTTGTTTCCAATCCTGCAACTCAGCCCCTCATCAGACAATGCCACCTCCTTTAGGAGGCTAGAAGCAAAAGAAGGTGACATTACTAAACCTGGGCACTTAACCTGGAGCTTCTCTTCACACTCGGGATCATCTGCAGTCACCCCTTGCTAAACAAGCTCAAGACACAGTTGAAAGCCAGCCCAACATACCCACTGTCACTGCACTAAGCCATTCTGAGTTAAGGCCCACAATACCCACTAACTTGGATGCAGAGCTTTTTTTCTCGTTTAGAAACTCAAGAGCTACTGTAATAAGACAGACAAAACATTCTGCAGCCCAACACCCTTCCCTGAGAACAGACTTCATGTCACTTTTCGCTGAGCATCCAAAACTAGTCGTGAGGTTATTTCTGTTTCAAGGAGACTGAGCCTTCCCAAGGGCAATTCAAGCACCTAAACTAGGGGACCTATCCTAGGCTCGCACGAATCAGCTCAGCCTCCCCTTGGCTCTCATCCTCAGTGACAGAAGTTGCCTTAAATAAACAAAGAGCTAAAAGTTAGGTGTCTTGTTGAAGACATTGTAGATGAACCACATTTTAACAGTGGCCAGGAACAGCCACTGACAATCATTTATTTTGCATCCCAAACACCCTCCTGGACTCCCAGGAAAATGGGCTTCAGTACTTTCTAAACTGGAAGTTGCATCAGGGCTTAAAAATTACCAAAGACCTTATTTTCTCTGTATATACCTAATCTCTTCTTTGTATCACTGGCATCCAAATGCTTCATGCAGCAATTTCATGATAAAGCTCTACCTTGAACAGAAGAAGGGGCAGAAGACAGAGCTGGACTTTTAACTTAAACCTGCTGTCTGATCATTGTATTGTTTCTGATCTGTACAGTCTGTCCTTTTAAATTACATATTTTCTCTCTGGGTTTTTTTTGGTTGTTTGCTTTTTCCCCCAACTAAAGAGTCTTTCTTCAAAGGAAAGTTGCCCCAGACTTTTTCACCCTAAAGTCTCCTTATCCTCTCTATTTCTGTTTTTGTTTGAGGTGGTATGACTAGCATTCTCCACACTATCCAAGATGCAAATATTTATGGATCTGTAGCATAAGGATAATTCTTATTTTGTTCTCTATTCCTCTCTGAGAATTTCTAATTCTATTTATTTTGCTGAACACCATCACATACTGAACTGACATTTACTAAGAATTATCCATTGTACCTTCAAGACAGTGTTAGGTTTTTTACCCCTCAGCAAGAAGAGGATTATTTCCTTTCTCCCTCCAAGCATTATTTTGCATTCATTGACACTAAATTTCATTTGCCCATATTTCTAACTCTGTGTCAAAAAGAGGCTCTGCAGGTCATTTCAGACAGCTTCAGGTCAGATTATTGTAAATAATTTTGGTATCCTTTACAAGTTCTGTCATCTAGTTAAAATAATTGGTGACTATGTTAAACAGCTCCAACAACAGCACAGATCTTTGAAGGATTTCATCCCAGCAATAGCTGCTATAGAACAGGGAAGCTAATCAGGTATTCCAGTTCTTTGCTTCCTACTTTAACCACTTAGAAATTTGTGAGAATTTTTTCTTTAATTCCCTGATAACTATGGTTCTAATGTATTTCTCTGAAATATAGCTTGTACTTTTATTTTCAAGGAGCTTTTGACAAAGTATCAACTAGATCTGCTGTATCCCTATAGTAGCTTCCTTCAAAAACTTTCACAGATTCAGGAGAAAAATTCCCTTTACTCAAGACATGCTGTCTCCTCTCTTGTGCATTATATTTCTGTTATCTACTATTTTTATTCCTATTCTGATTTCTACCAAACTACCTAATGCACCAGCCAGATTTACTGATAATCTCCCTGCATGACCCCAGCAGCCCTCACTAGGTAAGTATATTATTGGTTTATTTAAGCAGACAGCAAACCAGGAGGAATTTCTTATTTTCATTCCTTTAGAAGTCTTGCATGAGCAGCATCCAGTTCCAGTGCCTTGTTACCAGAATTTTTTTTTATTATTTTTTTTTTTGTGAAAAGCATTTTCAAACTGGCACTTCAAACAGTCAGACTATCAGAGACTTGTCTGGTCCAGTGAAGGCAAGTCCCTGCAATCCAGCTACCTTGAAGATACCAACAGTGGTTTTAGCAAAGCTAATGATCTGTAGCCTAAGAGGAGAAAAGGCATAAGAAAGGAGACAGTACAAGACATGGGATGAGTCATACTATTTAAAATAACTGACATCTAAGCTTCTCTTCACTGTGGCACCTAATAACTTGTGTGTCCTCAGCCCACTCACAGTGGAAGATACGGGTGTAGGCAGGAGCTCTGTTATGAATCTAGCATATAAAGTTGCCCCCCTTAGCGCCCTAGGATGAGAAGCCCTTGTACACAGCAAATCGGTCTGCAGGAACACCTTGGTCAACCAGGACGATATATCATTTCCCAGATACAGCAAGGACTTCCAATACTGGGCATCCTGTACCACTTAACAAGGAGGTGGGGAAAACCAAGCACTCTCATTAACTCCAGTAAACATGGATCTGTCCTGCATTTAGGGGGTAGAAGCAGTAGCTTGGGCCCACTGGAAAATGAAGGAAGTGACTGGAGTGGGTTTTACCCACTATTTGCTTTGATGAACTGTACCGTGGTTGGCAGTAGCTGTATCAACACCAAATACTTTCAGAGCAATGATTCAGATGACTTTCTTCCCATGAAAAAAAGAAACACAAACTAAATATACATGGAGCATACCCTTCCCCTCCCATACAGCTCGATTATCATCTCATGATTTTTGAGCAGCTACTATTTTTTAAAAGCTACAGCTTTTGAAATGTAGGAATTTAAATGAAAGCTGGAATTCTTTCTAATGTGATTCTGAGGAACTGCGCTTAAACAAAAAACACGCCATGAAATACTGCAAGATTCATGAAAGACGTTAGGCTTTAAACAGTGCTTAAGTGACATGGAAACAATGAAATTTTAGCATGTGCATCCAGAGGGAGATAATTACATAGGTTTGCAGCCTTCAACCACGTCACTTCATAAATGCACTTGCCCAAGCATTGTTCAATATCATGTCAGTGCAAAGAGGCCAGGATTTCTAAGGTTGGATTAGTTTTACAGTCGCAGAAAATGTATAATTTAGGAAAGTAAGTGCTTAGAATTTACTGTATCTTTTTGGAACAAAAGGTCCAAAAAGAATAAAACTTTGCACCCCCCTGCAATAATTTTAACTACCAACATAAAACTTCAGTACTGCAGTTATAATCCCATATTTAGAATAACGTCCAAAAAGTCCGGAAAATTGTTATCACACTCAGAGGACTGTTAATTCTTCCATCTTTAAGAGAAAAAAAAACTAAACAAGTTAAAGAAGCTAAACCAGTAGCATGTAGATGTTTTTTTTTTTTTAAAGAACCTGTGGGAACTCTCCAATACCATTTTGCCAAGGACCTATCTGGGACAGACTTCTACTGCTGCGCTATGAGAGCTTCATTAGAAAAGTGTTATAACAATATCCCAGAAACAGCAGCAGAACCGAGGTTTTCTTTTCTTCCTTGAACACAGCGTGCAACTTTTCACGCACAGAGAGGAGCAGGAAAGACCCTCTCTCCCTACAAAGGGCCTACCTGTAATTTTCTACTTCAGCTTCATATAGAGGTAGGAGACAAAACAGATTACCCCATGAATGAACAAGCAAACCAGCTGTCAGTCAGACCAGGCAATGTCAGTACAAATAGAGGAAGATTACTGCAAAATACATAGTTTGACATGCTGACAGAAATCACTTTTGTCAAGTTGTATCAATACGTGATGACTCAACAGGCTACTTTGGGTGCTTTACTTCCCCAAACTTCTTTTTTCCCTCATGACTGTAAAAGTTAAACTAGATTTTTCTTATGTCCTCAGTAGAGGGTGGCTGGGTTTTTTTCTTATGTCCTCAGTAGAGGGTGGTTGGGTTTTTTTTGGTATGATTCATAATCAGCTGCTTTGAAATCTAATTTTTTTTCCCCATGACTTAAGTGAATGTGTCATTGTCACTTGGGAACAAGCAACAAAAAGCATGAACAGGAGCATGTTCGGCACAGCGAGCAAGGCCAAATACTTTTGGATCTCTGTCTTTCAGCACTACTGGAATGATTTCAAAGTTCCTCCCCTAGACCTAGCTTTCTGCTGCAATCTCCTACCCCTCACTGAGAATTCAGAAGTGGCTATGCCAATTCAGCCTTTCATTATAATTAAATCTAAAAATCAGAAGTTATTTAACATTATTTTATACTGCTTAGAGCCAGTAATTGGAGTGCCTGTGCCTCTTCTCTTTGCAGCCAAGGGCATAATTTTGGCAAGTTCCCATAGCTTTTGCTCACAAGCACCGAGTACACAGATCCTTCGAGCCAATTGGGACACAGCTAACAGACGCTCAGAGAGAATGTTATGGGTGGTTTTTATAAGGGCTAGTCTCTCTATGGCTGTCAGACAGGATTCCTCACCAAGGTGAGCCAGAGAAGACTAATACCTAAGTAGAAGCTCCTTAGTAAGGTAATAACAATGCAGCTAATGTCCCCATCTTTCCTAGGGCTGTGATAAACCGAGCTCCAGTGCAGGGAAAAATCAGGTTACTGGAGAGGAACCTGGGCCCAGGTACTACAGATCTAATATGGAGCAACTTCAGCTCTGGTCCTTCTCCACGTCCACCATAGCACAACTACTTCCACTGGTCCTGCAACTCACACTAAGCAAGAAAATTTGCTATAATTGCAGATATGGCCCAGACCTGAACACTTGGATTTGGACCAGGAACATGATTAGAGCGATTTACCTACAGTAGTGTGAACACAGTGGACAAGTGACATCTGTCTCAGCACCACTGGCACTGTGCAGCTTCCCTCTTTAGGAAACATCCCTGGCTCATCATCAGCCTGGTCAGGCTCTGCGGCTATAGCACATGGGACTGTGCCTTCAGCCGTGCCACCAAGGAGTTGAAGTCTCCCTGGCTCCCAGGAAATTCCCTTGAACCCTGTTTTAGTAGCTTTTAGAATGTGGGTAGCAACCTCAGGGAGGAATGGGAGGCACAGCAAGCACCTGGGGAAGGATGCCGCTGCACCTTGCCAATCCTCTGGTGGCAAAGCCAGTTTGGGAGCTGCCTCCTTTTCCCCTGCCTCCCTGCCTGCACAGGAGGGTTACCACACCTTTCCTTTGTGCTAGTTCAGCTGCTTGCCTAACCACAGGCAAGCTGGGTGCCTGTTCACAGGTGGAGTTTAAAAATAAAACCTCCAGAAGAGCACCGCATTCTTCAAAAAACCCAAACAAATCGCCCCCAAATCAAAACATCTCACAGGTTTGGCACAAAGCACAGCGATTCCAGAAGCTGAATCAGCTCAGGGAGGAAGCAGCACCCACCAGCTGCAGAGGAGGAGGGAGAAAGCCACAAGGAACTGGGGGCAGAATGGAAACCATTGAATTTCACCCTGCCCTGAAATGAAAGGGGAACAGCACTCAGCCTGACAGCAACTTTTGCATAAAAAGGATGACTACAAGCACATTAAAGTCTCTGGGAGGTAACCCCGCTGGCTTGATGCATGCTTCAACACAATGTATGTGCTCAGCCAGCAGCGAGCCTTCACCATCACATGCACGCAGCCTCAGAGCACCCAAATCACTGAGACACGAGGCTACACAGGCTACAGAGTAGTCCATACCCCAGCCATACCGACATTGTCAAGTCCACAAGTGGCAAATAATGCATGTTTTTATTTCCCTGTCATTTTTAAGCATTTATATTTAACTTGCTATACCTTCTCAAGTTAATCCCAGGAACAAGGAGATTATTAGCCTTTTACAAAAATGCTGGCATTCCCTCAAGCATTTGACTCCAGAAGCTGAGGATTTAAGCTGGGGATAAACTATATTTCAAGACTAGTGATAAAAAATGAACAAATTGGCAATAACCTACAAGACAAACATGTCTCTCCCACTGAAAGCTCCCCTTCAACTGTCAAGCAAGACTTCTTGCTAACACTGCCATACATCTCCCTATGTCTCCACACATCAGTCACACCAGCTTCTCTCAGCTCCCCAGAAGAAGCCAGTCAAGATGCTTTTTAATCCCACCTCTCTGCTGCTCAAACCTGGCCATGAGAAAACTCATACGAATCAGCTGCATAACATTAAATTGGAGGCCACTGACCGGTGTTGTAGCGCAGGGGTCAATACTGGGTCTAGTCCTGCTCAAGATCTTCATCAATGACCTGGATAATCAGGCAGAGCCTACCCTCAACAAACCTGCTGATGACACAAAACTGGGAGGAACAGCTGGTACACGAAAGGGTTGTGGTGCCATCCAGAGGGACCCTGACTGGCTGGAAAACCAGGCCAAAGGGAACCTCATGCAGTTCAACAAGGAGAAGTGCAAAGACCTGCCCCTAGGGAGGAACAACACCAGGCATCAGTACATGATGAGGGTCACTCAGCTGGGAAGCAGCCTGGAAGAAAAGGAACTCAAGGTCCCGGTGGACACCATGTTCACAGTGAGCCAGCAATATGCTCTTGCTGCAAAGAACGTCTGTGGGGTTCTGGGCTGCATTAGACAGTGTTGCCAGTAGGATGAGAGAGGTGTGGCCACACCTGGAGTACTGTGCCCAGTTCTGGGCTCCCCAGTATGAGAGAGACGTGGACGTAAGGAAGAAAGTTCAACGAAGGGCCACAAGTATAATTAAGGGACTGGAGCATCTCTTCTATGAGGAAAAGAAGGCTTAGGGGGAAACTCGTCAACATATATAAATGCCTGAAGGGAGGGTGCAAAGAGGATAGAGCCAGGCTTTTTTCAGTGGAGCCCAGAGACAGGAGCAGAGGCAACGGGCACAAACCACAAGACAGGAAGGCCCACTTGAACATCAGGAAACATTTTTCACTGTGATGATGACTGAATATTGGCACAGGTTGCCTAGAAAAGTTGCAGTCTCCATTCTTGGAGACATTCAAAAATCCATCCAGACGTGGTCCTGGACAACTGGCTTTAGAAGGACTTACTGGAGCAGGAAGGTTGGACAAAATGATCTGCAGAAGTCCCTTCCAAACCTCAACTATTCTGTGATCTCAGGAAATAAACTCCACATCAATCTGTCCCCTAATGTTACTATTAATTGTGGTTAGTACGGGGCAATCCCTAGAGTGGGTTTCCCATGCACAATAAGACCTCATTTTGAAGGTAGAAAGCGAGCAGTGCACTCCACAAGTTGTGTAAGAGTGTGCAACTCCAGTGGGACTAGGGCAGTGGTCCTCAACCTGTCAAAGATACCAGGTGCCATACAAAGTGACACCCAATTGACAGCAAAACAATAAGCCATTTGCCATGCCATACTTGGACAGTATCTCCAGTCAACTGTTTAACCACACAGCAGCATGGCAGACAAGCAAGAGATGATAAGAGCTGGTTCAAAAAGCTTAGAGGCTGATACGGTGGGAAGGTGAGTGGGGAAAGAAGAGCCCACATCTTCTGTAGCTTATGCCCGGGGTTACAGGAACAAACTAGCCAGCACAACACACACCATACTTTTTTTTTTTTTCCCCCTCAAACTTAAGCTTTTTTGAACCTCTGATGAGTTGTTTTGCCTAGAAACGTTTTAAAGGTCATAAGTGTATCGCCTTTAAGTTCCATATTATCAGAAAAGTGAATAGTAAGGATGTCCTCACACAGCATTCACTCCTAGGTATGCATTCCTATTAAAGTTAAATGTAGTATCTAAAGATTCCCTTTTAACACATCTGCAGAAAAGCACCATTGCCTTGCCAGCTTGATAAAAACCTGTGTACAGCCTGAATTACCAAGAGTTTAACTGTCATATGGATGTGCACAGGCAGAAAAAGCTAAGGGAGATCAAAACATATAGGAACATGTATTATAGACTGCAGAATCAGCTTCCAAGCATGTCCCAAAACCACTCAACACCTCCAAGAGCATCTTGGAGCTAATCATTACTTGAGATCCGCTAGGGAGCATCTCCTAAGGAAGCTGAGGTTTTGAGCCATGGCCTCCAGCCAGTCCTGTCCTGTGACCACCCTTCCCAGGGCCAAGGACATCAGCAGCAAACACTGAGCTTGGTCTATCAGAACAAGGAGTTTTACCCGTGCTGAAAAGGAAGACAAGTTAGGTCAGACCCATCACCCACCTCCATGCCACTTCTAGCCATTTTTCTATACTCATTTGCAGCTTGTCTGTGCTTAAAGGCAGAACAATCATCTCCCCTGAGCAGAAAAGAAAGCCATGAAAGCTGTAAACTTCCTAACCATTCCTCCTGCCAACACCTGTCATTGGCTTCTACATTTCCTATTTGCTCTGTTTTCATTTAAGGTATTATATGACTCAGACGAGGCCTCAACAGCTTCAAAAGAATTCCCGTGTATGACTGCCTCCGCTTTATTAAAAGTAACTGAGCCATTGATCATCATCAGAAGATGTAGTCTCAGGAGAAATGATATAATTTGTAAACAAATGATCCTGTGAACAGAAACACTCCACTAGCCACGGATAACAAGGAACAAGAACACAGTAGGGGAGGTGAGAAGCTGCCCCCTTCCCCACCCCCAGCACATCAGCAGATCATCTTAGGGATAACAAAGAGTCACACCTTTATGAGCAACCTAGCTAAGAGAACATGCTCTTCCTAAGACAGGGCAGTGGGAGAAGTCTTTTTTTTTTTTTTCCCACTGTTGTCAAGTCTCTAAATGCAAGCAAACAAGACTGCTTATCCCTAATATGACCAATTCCCTGTGTTCAGAGAGGGTGGGTTTTTTAGCTGATAGTTCCCATACACACCCTCATATGCTGCATTTCACAGCTGACTGAAGTGCGAAGGATGGAGAAGGGAATGCATGACTGCATGGCAACACCTGTGAAAAAACTATTTTCCTGCCCTTACCTCCAGCTAGCTACAAACAGGATCAGCCAGTCTGGGATATGAAACTTGCTTCTACAGAAACAAATTAATTCAGATCAACACCATGGATTAGAGCAAGTAAAGAGTGAAAGATGCTATATATCTGTTGAAGTATCTGCGAGTTGCAATCATTCATTTTTCAACAGCAGTGGACCAAATATCCATGAATATAAGTAGGAAAACTTCCTAAAATAAATACTTTCATATGAAAGGTCAATGTTTCATCTTGGAAAACTTAATGGACAATTATTGGCAAACATTTAAGTTGAATACAGTGTAGGCTCAACAGCTGCTGCTGGTGGAATGGAGCATCTATTGTGCAATTCTGATTTTTGGAAGGAAAAGGATACCAAAAAATCTGCACCAGATGACCTGCATTCCCAACCAAGAATACATTTCACATATTCAGTTTAACACCACACAAATTATATGAAAGCCACCAAGAGTCTGCATAAGTTTGTAAAACAGAAAGTAGGCACCTAAACAAGAATAGCCTAGCAGGGCAGACATGGCCAAGGTCCTTCTGGTCTGCAGCCAGAATCCTCATTACCTAGAAATAATAACCTAGTTATCTTCACTGTTGGGCAAATACATCGTGTAATCCAAAACATGTCAGCTAACCACGAAAGAGCCCAGCTGAGCTGATGCCTTGAGGTGAAATTCAGCTTGGGTAAGTTGGTACAGAGTACGTGTGTGTGTATCAGCAACCTAGTTTCTTTGGAGGCTAAGGGTGTTCATCAGTGTGTAAAGGTGCTGAAGGAAAGAAATAGCAGCGTTGCCATGTGGTTCTTCAAAAAAAATCCTGTGGCAGTCGGCAAATTCAGTCATCTAAACTCAAACAGCTTCTCCAGGCAGTCTAGATTCCCTTTGAAGTATGTATCTATGAGCACATATGGTCCTGGAGCATATCCACATACATTCACCAGAAGGGAACGAGAGTGGGTGGAATACATAAAATTACCCCTAAGTAAGGGAGTAGGAAGAAGAGAGAATAAAAATCCTGGCATAAACAAACAGCTGCTATTTCTGGCCCTTCTGGTTGAACCCCTCCTCCACCCCAGTGCCACTCTGCAAGATGCCTTGTTCAACTGAAAGGATAACCAGAGAAATAGAAGTGCTAGAGTATGCACTTTTACCCCAATTATGACCACTTACAAACATACTGTAAATCTACTCACTATGTACATCCAGCAAATGCATCTGCTCAGTGTGTACCCAACGTAGATTGATATTCTCCATGTAGCTTAAGTGTGCACATTCAAGCAATAAAAAAATAATAAATAATATACCAAGTCTGGATCAGACTCAGTCCACAATAGCAAGGGAAAAAAAGAGTAATTATTGACAGTGGCTTGGCCAAGCTTAGAAAAGCTTAACGGAAAAGGATTTTTCCATAATTACCATCTCTAACCTTTTATGCAAGCTCCGTGGGTACATTACCTAAGTCAGCAGGAAGTTTAGCCATTCCACATGAAATTAATAACATTTATGGGCTGACCCATTGCCCACAGCCTTCTCAAAGCTTTTTAGAACAAGAACTATGAAAACGTTTCTGTCTTTCCAGCAGGAAATGGTTCGTACCACACTTAGCTGCTTAAAACATAACTCCTCCTTCAGCAGGCAGCAGTCCCCAAAGACTGAGCCTCTCGCTTACACATTCTCAGGAGTAAATTAACCTTACCTACTAATTACAGGAATAAAAACAAGCTTCTCAAGAGCGGTGCATCCCATCTGCTGACCCACCAGTACCTCCTGCGGTGTCAGCTCCCACACCATCAGGGTACCTACCCCTCTTCCCTTGCCCAGCCACCCTAAGGAGCACCCCAGACCCCAAATCAGGAGCTTCCCCGATGGCCTTGGTTCAGCTACCCTCCGTGCTCACAGACATGAGTCAGCCCTTGTGCCTCTGCGTCCCATCCATCCACCCATCTACAGAACAGAGCTCATCAACATTTAAAGATGTGTTTCGAGTTCAGGTGCCTAGAAAATGGCTCTGGAGTGAACCTACACGCTGAGTGAGAATTCAGCCTGACTTTGTGCTCAAGTAAAAGGGAGAACAAGATAAACTAGTTTAACCAATACTGATCCAGTTTCACACCAGAAAGGACCAGAACAGGCATGAGAGGTTAAAATACATTCCTTAAGAGATGCTGTTCACCTGTTTTAAAATGGCAAGTATGAAATACTTCAGTCTCTGTGACAAAATTACAAGTGACGACTACATGGAGCAGAACCAGGGTAGCACCACAACTTAACTAAATTGTGCTGAAAACTATTAACAGGAACAGAGCACACATCCTTTATAAGATGCTCTCTCCAGTGTCACAGACCATGAGGAGAACAAAAAAAAAAAAAAAATCAAGAGGATAAACAAGGCTGGCTTGGAATTTGTAGCCTTTGAAATTTTAGTGGAACAGTTGGAGTAAGAAGCTGACTGCAGCTGAACTGAAAAATCACTATGCGTAGCTTGATTACTCATCTACTGTTAAACCAAATTAAAGTGTTCTTCCCACAGGCAAGGCTGAAGATTTCAGAAAAGTCATAATTTATAACTTAAGAAAGTTTAGAAGAAAGCTCTGCAAAACTGAAATGAATTTTGTACTTAATGGGCAGGAAAACGAAGGACAGATTAAACTTTATGTTGCTTGATATGACAGTAAATACTACAAAGCATGCAGGAGAGCCAAGAAGCTGATGAGCTGCGTTAAACGTTCACCTTATCATGTCTCAGCTACAACCAACCTTCCTTGCCCTGCAAATCACCATTTCAAGCTGTTACATAGTAGAAGAGGCAGAAAAAAATGTATATTTTCAGCACCTCAACCCTTATTGCAAGTTTGAATAGGTGATTCTCCTTAACATTTTTTGTAATTAGGAAGCAAATTCATCTATAGGAAATGCAAAAAGCCAGCATACAAAGCAAAGGCCCTTTAGCAAAGCTCCGCAGTGAGTACTTTTGTCCATTTTTTTTCCAGGACCTGTCACACTTTGGACAGAAGCCCATTTCTAACAATTTATTTTTCATGTCTGGACAAGGCAATATAACTTCTACGCAATTTAATCTCTTTGTTGATAGACTTAGCTGTTATAGCTGAAATACACAAGCTTAACAATAAGGCTAAAATACTCAGAATACTTAAATCCGAGAAATGTGTTTGCTGGCTTTAGTTCAGGACAAGCAGAAGCAATTGGCTAAAACACCACAGACAGGGAACTGTGGCAACTGTGGTGAGACCTGCCAAGAGGTTACATTGGACTCAGCACAACAGCCTACAGAAGAACAACTGCTCCAAGCAGGGCACAAAAATTGGCTAGAGAAAATCTTAAATTGCCAGTGAAGCTCCTCCAAAAGGCTGGGAAGGACCTGGGCGCCCCAACAGCTCACCTTGGCTCCTTGGGTCAGGGCTGCCCTTAAAGTGCAGGGACGCTGGGCTGAAACTCCCCGAAGATTATTCTGCCCATCACGTTTCCTCATGCAGTTGTTTCCTTCTGCTTTCAAGTCGCAATTCAGTGAACAGGCTGCAATTTACCTCTTCACCCTCACCCTCAAATTTGTTTGGATAAACAGGCTCTCCTTTGTTCCAGGCTGCTACTACATTTACACATTGTATTGTAAATCAGCCAGTACAAAGCAAGGCAGGCCCCTGAATGAAGACACTAGCATTTTTGTTCACAGCAAAGTCAAACAAGAGGCACAGAACTCCATTTATAACCTCAGTCTGGAAACAACTGTTTTTTAAAAGGTGAGAGGTTTTAAAAAGTTTACTAAACAAAACTAGCCAGTCAGAGTCTATAGAGTCAGCTCACAAACAAGTTCAAGGCTGTATAAATTGCCTAAGCAGTGTTACTTCTGAAGAGAACTTTGAACAGTTCAAAAGCTTGCTTGCTTTCTCGCGGTTCCAAGCATTATTGTCAAGTGATTTAGTTTTTATTGAGTGCACAAATAGAGAGGAATTATTCACAGAGGAAGAGAATGAACTATTCAACATGTCTATTAAAGACAAGAGACCTTAATAGCATCCAGGAGTTCCAGGATAAACATCAGTAAAAAGTTCACGGTAACAATAATTGAGCAGAGGAACAGATAGCTACAAAGTCATCCTTGACAGAGGTCTGGAGAAGTTCAACAAGCAGCTGTAAGAAACAGTTTAACCACAGCCGATTCTGCCTTATGGCAGAGGATGGACTCATTGTATAAGGCCTCTTAAGATCCCTCCCCAGAACTGTTTTCCATTCTTTAAAATGCTCTTTTAAATAAACTGAGTTTGCAGACAACTTTCCCATGGGTTAATAATTCAGTAATGCCCAACAGAAAAGAGATCAAAAGTAATCACTACTTGATAGGTTGCCAGGTTCTCTCAGTCCCATAACTATGTATAAACCGTAAGGAAAAATAAAATTGAATTTGTGCTGGCTGACCCAAAGGCCAAGAATAAATTGCATCTGATGTGGTCTGCAGTTCACAAGTGAGGCCCCTCTGATGGGGTGCTATGGAGAAGCTTCAGCTGGACACATGCAGGATGTCATTCATCACTGCAGACAGCTCTGCATCCTTCATAAACATCAAGCTTAAAAAATTAATCCCAAGTCTCCAATGCAAATTGGAGTGGCAAAATATTTTTAGTCCTTTAATTAATTCAAAGGGGAGAGGGGCAGAAACATTACGGATCTGAGTGTAAAAGCTTTTTGCTCTGATCACAGGTATGTTAAAATAAGAAGTCTTCTACAGACTCCTTTTGTTAAATCTATTATCCGTGGTACAGAGAAACTTCATTCTTCAGTAGTTTCAGATCAAAAAGAAACAAATTCAAGAGAGAGAGAGCATGCTCCTGTGTGATGTTTTGGAAGCCATCACTGTTCGCGTTGTAATACTGACACGATCTTATGGTCCCTGTTTACCCTCAGCAGCAAGAGCAGGCAAGGGAGGATGAGTTACAAGTTCCCACTTGCTCTGGTCCCTTCAAAGCCAGAAGTAATTTGCTGAGCATGATAAAGGGAAGCTCAACCTTAGCTTCTCTACCAGCCGCAGGAACATCACAGTCAGCTGCAGTTGTTTCTTCCCTCAGGCACTTCCTGAGCATGAGAGCTGACACTGAGGTAACTGCCCAAGCCATTGCACTCTCAGCCACCAAAAAACACCAACCCGACTTGATACAATCATGAGCATGGCAACTTCCCCTTGAGACACTCGAAGCAGCCAGCTCCCAATGGCTGCTGGGAGCCCTGGGGACCCCATAAGCAAACCCTTCTCCCAAGTGCTCCACACTAACCTGCCAGGGGAGCACAGTGGACTGGTATGACACTTCCCATGAGCAGAGCTCAGCCCCAGACCCTGACTGGCTTGTACCGCTGCTCCCCGTGCCATGCCCCCTGCTTCCAGCCCTGTCTCTTGCTAAATGATCTATCCTTTATTCTACTTCTCCATCTTTGAATACATCATTACCCATCCTTACCAGACTAATCAGCGCTAGAGAGCTTCTCTGACTGTCAAGCATCACCTGGAGCATGATCAGGGCTTTGCACTCTCTCCTCTCATCCTCTCTGTTGTCATCCTTCTCTCTC
Source organism: Phaenicophaeus curvirostris (assembly GCF_032191515.1). Taxonomy (NCBI): domain Eukaryota; kingdom Metazoa; phylum Chordata; class Aves; order Cuculiformes; family Cuculidae; genus Phaenicophaeus; species Phaenicophaeus curvirostris. Next base: position 21,502,320 of record NC_091392.1, read on the forward strand.
TCTGAAGTGTTTCACACAGGGACTCCTTGGTTTCATCCCTTCCACCTGAAGATGTCATAAAACATGGAGAGAGCATCTCATGTGACAAACAATGCTCTCACCTGAAGCCTGATCTGTTCTGCCCTGAGACTACACAGGCCGTACGGAAATACTCTTCACGGGAGTGAAAAGAAGCCAACAACTCACAAGCATCTGGGTGTCTGGAAACCCTGTAATTTGTGTTGTGAAGAGAGATTACGGTCCATTTTTCCCAGCTGGAGTACTAAGGAATTCTGAAGGACTTGTGCTCTCCCTCCTCACCTCTCCCAGCACTTGGCTTAGTCAAATAACTCAAGCAAATACATGCAGTCGTTTCCCCAACTTGTTGACATCATCAGCCACTTTGCTGCCACTGCAGGCCTTGTGAGGGCTCAGACACTGCCCTTGGGAAACCATGCGTTATCCGAAATCATCTCCTGAAATCTGGCATGACACGAGCTTTTCCTATGGTTTAGTGAATCTGCGCAGATGGGCTCCGAGTGCTCCACTACCAAGATTTATTTTCCTGCTTGGAGATAATGTGTCTGAAACATCTGTAAAAACAAATCCATACACTTTAAAAATAAGCCTTTACACTAAGTATTAAAGTAACAGTGCCAGATTAAAGGGACTGTAATATAATTTTTTACTACTCCATTTTAAACTCTCCCTCAGATTATCACCCATGAAAGAGTTTCTAATGTTTATTCTTTGACTTCTGTGTGATACCTGCCTGCCCTCCATTTTTGCCTTAATTTTGCTCCAGGTACATGACACATGGCCCACCTGCCCTTATACCAAGCTCTGCTCTGAAGGCAACAGTGTTGGAGGTCAGGGGGACCTGTGTGTCACTTGCATGTCACCCACACAACTAAGGGCTGGGACAGCACATACCCATGGCTCCCCCAGACACATGGCAAAGGAAAATGGAGAGGCAGATGTCCTGCAGGGAGGGAATACAGTGAATGCTGGCAGCAGCACTTCCCCAACCTCCCATCACCCAAGCATCCCTCAGTTGTGGACATTAACTGCTCTTCTGGCAGCCACCTGGGCACTGCCACTCACTGCCAGCATGGGGTGGGAACAGGTATTGAAATATTAAAACTACATGCAACTTGCCCTGTCACTTCCCATTTTAGTTTTTTCTTATGGTGACATGCCAGGGCAGATTTGATGAAAAGGCTCCTAACAGCAAGATTGAGTCCAGAACAAAGAAAAATGTGTTTAAAAGCTCTCAGCTCGTATCGCTGTGGTGCACACAGACAATAAGAAGCTGTATGAAGCTTTTCTATCTTATGTATGACTACAGGGCAACTAAAAATAGGAGAAAAATCATTTAGCAAGAAAAATTTAAAATAAAAACAAACAAACACTCCACGATAACATCTCTCTAAAGACACAAAGAAATAACTCCATGCCTTTTTTGTTCTTAAATAAAGACAGGCAAGAAGAATGAACAGCTGCCCCTGAAAGTGCTGTGAGTGGGAACTCCCAGAGGATTTGACAATAGGGACCTGGTGCCCGTGATGCCACTGTCTCAGCCCTGTACCCACCAAGTTCCTTCAACTACTCTGGGTCTTGCTTTCCACATCTGCAGAGTGGGGATAATAACAGGTCTTTACATCACAGGGGTGTTACAAAGATCAATTAGTTAATGTCTGAAAAGTGCTTTGAAGATATAGCAGGTGGTGAGTATTATTATGCAAATAACATGATTTAAGAAAATCACAAGTGCTGGATTAATACTAATCCCTTTGATATTTAAAAGACAGCATTTTTCATATTTTAAAGCAGTGAACGTTTATGCTACAGCTTTCCACTGCTGCTGCAACAACAATTTTTAACCTTTTCTTTTCGTATGGCTCAATACATAAAACTTCTTTGCAGACATCTTCACAAAATCCAATCTCATTTCAAAGCCAGGAGTAGTGGAAGAAATTATGCATGTTGATGAACTGGATAACTAGATGTTATGCAGGAATATTTCTCAAAGGATAGAATATCGCAGGGCTAACTCACTGTAACAAACACTGCAGTCTTTCAGTTTCAAGGCTTTTTTTGGAAGCACACTAATTTCACGCATAGAAGCATTTGTAAAACAATATAGTGCTACATAATTGTGCCATTTTATGTTGGAGAAAGAGAGAAGAATATGGTTCATTCACTTCTTCCAAGGCTATATATCTGAATTGGTTAAAAAAAAATTAAAAAAATATAATGACTAGTGATGATGAGGCCATTGCAATATCTGCTCCAGCAAGCAGTCATACAACCAGTTCTCCTTTAGGCAGATGCAGGGAGTGGGTTAAATGGCCAGAAGCCAGCCCAGAAACGCGGCCTGGCTGAAATTTTGCCACTTGCCATGAAAGATAAACTCTAGTTAACAAGAGAGCTGACGTCTGATCAGGACAAAGAACCTGAGGTGTGCAGCAAGGTCAGAAAGCAAGGAGAGAGCACAGTCAGGACGAGCAGGTCTCCTGCCTCGCCTTTGCCAGACCCCTCTGTGAACACAAGGCATCCCACCCAGAGTCTAAAACCTCCCTGTGCTTCCATGGCTTCCACTATCACATTCCCTTTCTGCAACGAAGCCTGTTTCTTGTTTCCTGCACCAGCTGGTGCATTTAGTCTAGGAATCTGTACAATATTGCTGTTAAAAACAATATTATTCCCCCACCATCACCCCCCCCACCGAAAGCATGCCTGAAATTGATATTAATGAAACAAGACCCGATATTAATATTCTGTACAGCCGGCTCCTCAAGCTGTGCTGTAGCATCAAATCAAATCTTTTTCCCAAGTCAATGTACAAAATACAAATAGAGGATGGCAGGTATTATTGACGTGGGAGGAAGCAGCAGAAGCACTTTAAAACTTTAGAAGTTCATGAGTTTGCACCTATAGGCAGCTACGCTTCCTTACCTAGCACATCTCCCACTGCAGCCATATTAATAGCTATTCAATATAGTAATAGGATCCAAGCTGTACACTTAGTTGTTGGGGCTATTTTAATCTCCCAGTCAATATTAAAAGCATTTGGATGCTCTTTAGGAGGAAGCAACGATTTTGCACTCCAGGAACAGCGAGGCATTTGCAGTGCTCCTGAGGAATGCCAGTGAAGGATTTCCTTTGCATGCCTCTGCTCACAATTGATGTTGCGATGTTTTATTTTAACCGGACCCAGTTGACCAGATTAACAATTTAATTTTCTTGCATAAACATGCACTCGGTGTAATTTTAGTGTGTTCTCTTTAGTTGAAGTTATACAATTTACGTACAATATAGATCCAAACCACCACCTGAGGGTCATTCTTCAGCTAGAAGACCCTTGAGGGCCTCCAAGCACAAAGACCTTTGGATACATGACTTCTACCCCTAGATCTGTCAGGCCTGGGGAATAAATCCACAGTTCTGATCCTGGGCAAATAAGTACAGTCCCATCCTTCACTCTGCTCTCCTGTAAAACGGTAGCCACCTCCTCTCCTGAAAAAGATCTGAACATGAAGAACAACTCCTAAGTGGGAAGATGAGGCAGCCTCATGCTTCTTCCAACTTCACAAAAGATCAAATCCCCCTTTCTTTTTAAATCCAAAGGAGAAAGTGACCTTCTCTCTTCTTCCTCTGCCCACAGGTAGCTTGAGGTTAGGTGTACTCCACCTCCCTCCTTTCAGTTAATTCATTTTTTCTGAATGTTTTGATTTTGCATAACTGCTCACTTGAGGACAGCAATCTGATTTTCTTGCAGTCAGCTATTCAGTATATGGGTCCATCTTACTTAAGCAGACCATAGATATCTATAGCTAATATCAGAAACAGGAAAATTATTACAGCAGTCTGAAACCTTTCACATGTACAGCCTCATCACACCAATGAGATAAAACCCAAGTTAGACGTCACCTACATATTTTTAACTCTGTCTTCAAAGACCCAAATTATATGAAGCAATGCAAGGTTTGCTCCCATTAGTCAACCTTTCCATCACTCAATCTGCTGCCAGGTTTCTTCAGATGAAAGGATGAAAAATAAACATACTGTCACCATTATGCTTAACATATACAGTCTGAAGGGAAAAAAAGAAAAAAGTCATCTTTAGATTATTAAAAAAAAAAAAAGCTGTTTTAACTGACGGGGAAGTAGGTAAGACATCGCCTTCTGTCTGACCACAGAGCAAGAGGAAAGCCATTCAAACAGCCACTTGAAGGACAAAAAGTAAATAAAAATATGGATTCCTACTCATTTGCTGATCTTTGCACAAGGCAAGCCAAGAAGGTACAATCTGTTCCACTGACTAGTGCTGCCTTTTCTTCCCCATAAGGTGGGCAAAGAATGATAATGGGTATGTGCTGAAAAGAAGGTCACTCTGATGATTTGTAGCCCAGCCACAAAGCTTCCAGACTGCTGATCTCCTGGCATAGGTACAATCTGCACCACATTTGCAATTGTATTTACCTGGGTGGCTTTAACATCATGTAGGATTCACAGGTAAAAAGCAGATGCCAAATCAAATCTCATAAAGCAGCATCTGCTCCATGAGGGGTAGGCTAAGCAGAAGGCTACAGAACTCCTGATCTCTCTTAGGCTTGTAAAGAGGTAAAGAGGGTATTCATAATTTCACTCGGGGGGGGAAAAAAAAAAAGTGTCAACTGAGGTGACATTTCTTTGAACTAAAGAGTAGAGAATGTTATTGTGTGATCTGGGATGTTCGATGTCATGTTTTATTGAAGCACAACTATCTAAAAATTAATTATTCCAGGAACCCATCACCCCTACCTTGTGGCTAATGAACCTATATTTATATATAGATATAAAATTTACTCCAATTGTAATATTTCCTCTCCTTCAGGCAAAAAGAAGAGGTTAATATAAAATCTGTATTGTCAAGAATCTGCTTGTGCATTTGTGGGGCTACAAGTACAGCCAAACTAGGCCCTTGCAGCCGAGTTCTCTGCTCTGCATTTGGCACAAGCACAAGTGAAATATTTCAGAAGACAGAAATGTTACATTCTTTCAGGTGTTTTCAGTTAACATTTATGGTACTCAAGGAATTCCTATTTAAAAAACCCTACCTTCAGCAAATTTCAAAACCTTCACTTGGGAAACACTAAGGGAAAGTTTTCACATGAGCATACTTTACTTTAAAAACACATTAATTGTAACTATAAAATAGATTATAGATATTATATATCATACATATAATTTTACATTTTCATATATATAATTTTTTTTGTACCAGAGATCTTATTTCTGCAAAGAATAGTAGAGCTCTCCATGCATAGAGCTAATTTCATGAAGTGGTTAGAACTGTGACAAGGAGAAGCACTATGGGTTATTACAATACTGCCCTTTAAGGCACGCCAAGGGAGTAAAATTGCTAATGAAAGGTCCTCTTTTGGGACAGTGCGGGCGGAACTTCAGCTTTCTATTTGTGCTGTCACACGCGTGAGCTTGAAATCAAAGTTGAGCTTGTGTTCACAGCTTCATTAGATTATAACTCAACTGTTGATTTCAATTCCTGCAAGCCTTGTACACTCGGGACCTGCCCTCTCTCGTTCGGAGGAGAACACATAATGGTTATTCCTTTTTACAGCTACACGATCCACTTGTAGCTGAGCCTCAGGGTCAATAACCTTGGGTCTAGTTTTCACATTTAACAAATTTTCCTATTGCTCAATTGGCAAAGACTGTTCAATAACTAGGCTGAAGCTAGATATATTAAGCATTAACCATTTCTTTGTCAACTTTTTAAAGTCACATTTTTTAATAGATGCCTACACTTGTCTCTTTGAATAAATACACCATAGTGGTATCTGTACACCCTATTACAGATATCATACCCTGTGACTGCTGTGTACCTGCCATTCCAGCATCTGGACCCATGGTTTCCAAATCAAACCTATAAACATCATAGTAGCACCTAGAAATCCTTCTAAGTTTCCTCCAAGAGCCTAACAGAAGTAAGAATACTCATATTTAGCTAAAGTCTCCTTCAAAGTTATTTTTTAAATGTGAAAAAAACTGTCTTTACTTCTTTTACCTATCCTTGATACTTTGATGTTCCTTCTCTGCTGCAAGCAATAAAACATCTTTACATTCAATACATGAATACAGATTATTTTTAAAAGCCTTGCGTTTTACAAGGTTTTCCTAAAGCTTCTTATGAATATGAACAGTCTGTGCAATGGTTCCATGCATTAAAATGCAACTTCAGTGTACCAATTTCATTCTTGCATGGTATTCATTACTTTAAAAAGAGCTATGAACCATCCTGGGATGCCTTGCACTAGGAGCGAAGGTACATAACTTATTTCCCAATTGCTCTGTTTACTTTGCATACCTTGTGGGCAAAAGTTGGCAAGAAAGGACTGGAAGCTGTTTGCTTTGAAATTATCACCTCATTTACAAGATTCAAGAGCAAAGTCTTCCAAAATGAGGTAAGAGGGAAAAGGAAATTACATTCTGCATGGTTAACATTACGCAGTGCACTAGAAGTGCACAGGAGGTCATCAGCTGAGAAAGAAAACCAGCGGGTGCTGAGAAAGCTCCCCCATGAAGTACAAACACGATATTTAGAGCACCCATAGAGAATAATGGCACCAGCCAGTTCTATGCAAGATGTCTGTATTCAATTTAAAGCCACCTTGTATTATTCCCAACGGCAGTAAAGTCACACAGGGGCACTGCTGCTATCGAAAGAACAAGCTCAAGACCCTAACCTTTTTGCAAAAGCCTACTCTTCCCTTGACTAACAGGGCCACCCAGGAGGGGATGGGCAGGAAAGGAAGTGAGCTACAGACATAGGCGGGGCTTGATAACACGAAGAATTTGGCAAGCGAGTCTTGAATCCTCTCTTTGGGTCTTTTTGCCCTTCCAGCTTCTCTTTTTTTTTAAAGCCATATTGACAACTACATATAATAAAGCATAGTGCTAAACCCTGTTCAGTTCACAGCCCAGCTCCACAAAACAATAGCACAACTGGCAGCACAACCGAACAGCTTCTAGCCTGTGATGGTAGAAACTACTTAAAACAGGGCTGCCAAAGACTTCATGTAATTGAATGACGGTCTATACATGCTGCTAATCCACTTAGAACAGAAATGCTCCCACCCTGTGCTATGTCATCTTGGGAGTATGGAGAGCCTCCTGTAAAAGTGCTTTGTAGAAGGCTTCACTCAAGCCAGGAAATCTACAGCTAATAGAGTTAGTAGGTCCCTATCTGTTAGTCAAGAAGAAATGCTGCAGCATCCACTTCCCTACTTACATGTGATAAAAATATCATTAAATTGTAGTTTTCATCTATAAATTCCTGAAAATTCCCCTAAAAGAGGAATTTGAAACAAAAACAAATCAAGAGAGAAATTATGTTACTTGCTAAGGCAGAAGCAAAACCACAATCTATTTAAAGTCCCCAGTCAAGAAACCTACAGGACGCCACTGCATCCAGTAGATCACAAAGATGGCACTTTGGACACCAAACCTACAAACAAATCAACCCACACTTTTTGTATTCCAGTAGATAAGCCTGTTTTGTCTGACTAATGTCATTGATCTATTAGCATGGTGTAGGTGCATATCAGTTTGGGACAGAGACACAGTAGCAAACAACCTGGCCTCGTCAAGTTAAGGTACACTGAAGGTGTGAACAAAGTAGAAAAGTCTGTGAGAGGGAGGGAAAGGAAGAAAGTACGTAGCCATTTCTGGTGACAGATATACCAGTCTCTTCTTTACCCTACAAGCTGAGTAATAACGTACAGGAACTCTACAGCGCTGCCTCATTCAAAGGCTCCTCACTTCCAAGGCTGCTAAACCCTGCTCTGATATCAGAGTTCTCATTCAAGCATAATTCAAGTAGATTAATTATGCCACAGACAAGAGAAAACACAGGCTGCCTCTTGAAATTATCAGTAGGAGAAAATACCATGAAGAGTTTAGTTTCAAGGATGCTGTTTACATTTACTCACTTATTTTACAGGCCACAGGATCAAAATGAAATGATAATAACTAATTGTTACAACTGGGAAAAGTAAACTGCAAAGCCCTTACCCAGTACACCCGTACACAATAATTTGAACAGCAACTGTATAAGGAAAACAGATTGCAAAAGTGCAATTAGAGAAGTGGAAAGTGTTACTCTGAGCAACTGAGATACTATGTTTTGATAACTAAGTTACCTTGGAGATGATTCACAGGCACAAACTGCTTAATGTCATTTTACACTACAGGTCCAGGAGGTATAAAAATATGCATAAAAATCACTATTAAATCAGACAGTATCCAGGACAATTACAAAGTAAATACATTTTCATGTAAGATTATTGCACTAAATTTGAGGCTGTAATATTTCAAAACCCCACACAGCCACGTGTCGTCTTAATGCACCAAGCCAACCACACTGCAGGGCTTTACAAGAGGACCTCCTCCTTCTCAAACAAAAAACAAACCCTACACAATCTAAATGAGTTCTTAGCCCACCTGAGCAGCACAACAGGCACTGGCGAAAAGGAATTCTTGGGACGCAGGCTTCTGTGCAAATAGCTTCCAGGATGAAGTGCCTTTCGACGTGTACTTGTTCCTGACAGGAGAGAGGCAGAAAAGATGTTTTAGAGAAGGTGTATGAGAGTGGACTGAGCAACCTGCAGAACCAAAGACAAATAGCTTGCTCAGTGGGTTTATGGGTATTCTAAGCAAAGAATAATTTTGGAGCTGGCCTCTCAAAAAGTCACAGAAAATTTCTCAGTTTCATAAGTGCAAATGGGAAAAGAGTTAGAAAGCCAAAGTCTGTTGATTTTTCTCTGAATATAGCAACTAAAGGCTTAAAGATTTCTCATAGCAGTCAATAAACATCAAACCAACAAGACTTCTAAAACACTGTATCAAAATCATAGGGCAAATTGATTAAAAATAACTTAACTAAATATCTCAAAAAAATTGTCATTACTAAGTAACATCACTGTGAAGCTTAAATGCTCCTTTTGCAGTCTACCTGTATTACTCAACTGTTCTATTAGCCATCTGATAACAACCATGTCCTTGGTAGCAAAGTTAATGGATTACATTGGTTTATTAAAAAATAAATAAAATGGAAAATAAATAAAAAGAGAAAGGAAATCACACAGTCATATCAATTACTTGTCAGGCTGGGTTCATTCCAACCAAAACAGCCCTAAGACATCTGAATGCAAATATATGTATCCAGGAAGAAGGAATGCAGGTAAGGTTTGCAGATCAGAGGACCATGACCTTAAGAAGCAAGGAAACCAAAAGGGATGCGGAGGTTATCATTGCCTCACAACTAAGTATCACACTCAGAGCTTCAGTTGTTATTGAAAGGTCTAATGGGGTTCATGGACACAAAGATAGGACAGTGAATGGCAACACTGAATTAGGTGGGGTGGGATATGTAACAGTAATGAGCCACACTGAAATACTGCACCCAGTCCCATGGTTGATGCTTAAAAAAAGATGTTGAAAATCAGCAAACATGCAGAGCAGAGTCACAAAAACAATTGCGTCTACGGGGGAAAGAAGCACTATCTATAAACAGATTTTTAAACATTCAATCCTTCTGATATGCCACACAGACAACTGACAGCTTACTTGATCGTCTTTAAGGAAACAGAAAATGAACAGCAATAAAAATCCTTTAATACAGCCATAAGACAATTTAAAAGGGACCAAGAGATGCAAGTGAAGAGTATAGAAGGTTCATGTTAGAAATGAGATATAAATCTGAACAGGCAGCAATGAATAGGGACAAAATTCTTAGACATAGATTCTCTCTTTCTCAGCATTTCCAGGACGAGAGATGCTCTAGACCAAGGACTTGTTTGGCCTGCAATCAATAACCAAGTGAGATGGTCAAGCATCTGCAGGACTTGGAGGCGCCTCTGATGCTAAGCTGCGAATGACAAGTCTCCACAAAAATACCCAACCAACCAAAAAAACCACCAAACCCCAAACCAAAAAAAAAACCCAAAAGGGCACCACCCTGCATTTTTACAAATGCTACTGAACACGGAATTAAACGCACAATGGACTGTGAAATACTTGCAGGTCTTTCCCCAGCTAACTGTCAAATGAAGAGGCCATCTGTTAGTAAAAAGAAACATCAGCTCTCTAGAGCTTTATCCAATGTACTAATAAGCAAACTTATACCACCATTTAGTATGACAGGGTGGCCAAAGCAAGTGAAGTCTTTTGGGTTCTCAACTCAATAGCTTAGGTGGGCAAGAAAGAACATCTAGAACAACTAGGAATACATATTTGCACATAACAAGTATATATTTCTAGTCATGAAGCTAGGTTTGTGGTTGTAGAGTTATTGACTCTTGAAAAATTTCCTCAAAGTACTTATAAAGACACTTCCTCCCTGTGTAAACGTCTTTCAGACAAAACATCTGCCATTTAGTACATTTGAGAGGAAAAATAAATATCCCAAAAGGGATATGTTTTCTAGATTTAGTATGCAAGTTCAACATGCATTGCGGCAACATATTAAGAAAGACATGTTAACAGTCTTCTGATGCATTTAAGAGAGAAGTCACATATTTCGTACTTCCAACTGCAATGAGCATAACCAGATCCACTACAGGGAAAGGGCTATTACAAGCTGAAGGAAACCACAGCCTCCTACTACGAACCATTCCAAGGACCACGTATCTTCAGGAAAGAAGCTTTCCTTTGCTGTGTATGCCTAGGCTAAGTCGAAGCAAAAGACAGTTAAAATGTCCCTCTGATTCAGGATGGGAGGTCTCAACTTGTATTCCAGTTGCACCCTTTTTACCAATCAGTGCGTTCTATTGTTACCGCCCTTTGCTTACTTCTTGTAGTTGAATACATTTAACTAATCACTTGTATCCCAGTGGGCAGACACTGGTTAAAGAAATGGTCCTTCATAAACTCCAAACAGTGATGCAACTAGCAAGGTAAGTGCTAGAGCTTCTTTATATACATCTCTTCCATACCTTCACCAGAAAGGTGTACTACCTCTTCTTAAAACTATCTAGAAGATAACAAAAGCCCAGAGGAAAAAGGTTTGGCGAGTCCACTCCTGAAGTTTCTACATATTTAAAACACAGTCAATTAGTTTAATTAGAAGGTTAAACTTGAAATGTGAGAAATCTTGATTTCTGCATTACTTATTCAAGAGACCCAGCTATCATCCTAATGATCCCTATAGACACAGGAAGATTAGTGTCAGGTTTATGAGAGCTTCCTTCAATCCAAATCAACACATAGACCTAATCCAGCTTAACTAGAAATACGCCAACCAGGTCTACTCAGAAATAAGCAAGAATGTACCTTGTTCCAAAAAGGTAAATTCTGTAATATATCAGTTGAAGTGCTAAAAATCCCATGCATTTTTATTCAAAGTCATGTTGATCAGAGGCAGTTCCTATGTATTTAACTGGGGCGCTCGGACAGGTCTACCTGTGCGGGCCCAGCACAGAAGGTGGGGAAGGACAGCTTAAGAGCAAAGCTTCTCCACAGCTTCCTGCTTTGTTGTAGGACGGAGCAGGCTTTTAAGCCAGAAAGCCAGAAAGAGACCAGAAAGCCAGAAAGAGACCAGAAAGCCAGAAAGAGACCAGAAAGCCAGAAAGAGACCAGAAAGCCAGAAAGAGACCAGAAAGCCAGAAAGAGACCAGAAAGACTGCCTGCCACATAAATGAAACTGTGACTGTCAAGTAATACAAAATCCATTTACTACAAATTACCAAAATGTCCCTGCTTTTGACCCCAGCCTTAAATTTGTGATGCTAGCTAACAAGAAGAGCAAGTGAAACACTAGAAATACAGATTCAATCAGATAACTAACTATTTGAAGACAACACACCGATTAAATGAATCAAAATTAATAATTTCACTTGTTTGCAGAATTGCAAAGCTGTTTGCCCAAGGGCAGGCAGTGGAAGAGAATACGTAGAAAATGAACCCTGAAAGGCAAAAATCTGAAAGCTAACTACAAAGGTGGGGCAAGGTTGGAAATGCCTCCAAAGGCCCTTCTGAGTGGACTCTGTCCGCTGATGACTGCTGAGGCTCCCAAGCCTGGGGAGCTCAGCACAGAGCTAATCATCAATCCATGCTGGCACTGGTTCCCGGAAGCCAAATTCCAAAGAGAAACCAGGTGTCCCAACAAGCACATTGCTGGTGACCATGGCTGCTGACAGATTAGTGGGGACAAACTCTGCCCTGTGTATGGCAGCCTCAGACTGAGCAATCAAGCAGGGGCCAATCACCAAGTCAGCTCTGGGATTTTTTTTAATCATCATTACCATCATCTGTTAAGCACAGGCACTTCTGGACATTATGTCAACAAGTCAGTCTTCCCTCAGCCATGTGAGAAGGAAAAACCTCACAGAGATCCAAAGGTTAGGTATTACCAGAGACTTCACTGCAGAGACAGAAACTGAGAAATATTGCATTTTAACAGACAAACAAATTGTTATCTGCCTATAGAAAATAGCCCTAAGCCTACAAGGTCCCCTGCACAGGTGTGCAGTCTGTCTTGCTGCTCCAGGGCTGGGCAAGTACATATCCTCTCCCTCCTTCATCCATCCTCTGGAGCTTCCAGGGGTAAGGACTCCACAGCCTCTTTTTATAACCAGATCTGAGCAGTTTTGTAGACAGTTAAAGAGACTAACTGTAACACTAAGCCATTGACAGTCAGATAAAATGGCTATCTTCAACTCCTTATTTCCATTTTGTCTGCAAGGAGTTTTGACCAAGCAAAGAGCAGGAGGTTAAACTATCCAAATATTGTTGGGTTTTTTTTTAAAACAGACACCCCCTCAGTGACTTATTCAGGCTGTATTGTTTTTTTAACAGGGATCAACAGACTAAAATGTCAAGTCTAAGCCAGCCTCATACTTAAACAAAACTCTTAAAACTCCACTAATTTGAATTACCTCTGGCTTTATTATAGCTAATAATGGCCTTTTTTTTATTATTTAATTCTAACGGTAGCCATTTAAACAGAAGAGGACCTCGCCACTACGAGCTGAGCATGCACAACTTCCCGTAGTGCATGAGAAAACCTGTAAGAAAAGCCAAAATAAATAACCACTACTGAGCTGAATTAAAAGATAAAGGCAAAGAGGTAGGAGGAACACCACATTGGGGCTGTTTGTTTACTTAATTCCATCTTAATTATTTAGACTCTCATCTCACTAACAGCTGTGCAGGTGCTAACTTTACTTCAAGAAGGACCTACAGTTTTTGTTTGCATAAATCAAATACGTTTAATCAAGTGCACATTAGCTCATCAACACATTGGATCTGATGAGGAATTGCATAAGTGCCAATGCCAAGCTATTTTGGGGAATATCCATTAAATCTCTGTGGAACAGTCTGACTGAAGGGAAGTGAGACCAAAATGACAGTAAGAGAACGGTAGTAATTACTTTACTAGCAGTTAACGTTGCCATTAACTGCTTTTTGACAAGAGCTTAAAGTTTCAAACCCCAATTTAAGCTTGTTACCCTAATTTTACAATTGTAATTCAATATTTAGAATGCGACACTAGCATAATAAATATCTTCACTCAGTGCTTCATACAATAAATAATGCAAAAGTGTATAAAAAGTTACCAATTATAGCCATTCAAGAAATACAAATGCTTAGTATTACATCTTCATAAAAATAAATAAATAGGCAAACCACTTCCTCAAAACAAAGCCAGAATCCAAACCCATTAGCAACAAGTCACTGGATTTTTTTTTTTTTTTGTTCTTAATAGGCATTCATGAAGAGATCTCCCTTCAAAATGTAGTTTGTTCTTAGGGAGCTTCTGCGTGCAAGGCAAATAGCTCCAGTTTTTGTAAAGGTATTTAAAGCCTTTATGTCACTTCCAACAACACCTGTAGGAAATGTCAGGCAGAAGAAGGCTCTGCCTTTAGTGTGAATATTTTATATAACAGGTCTTTAAGTTAGGCAGACAAAGCAAGATTTGTCTGAAAGAAAAAAAAAAATACCTTGTTCACTTGTTAATTCCCAAAATGGATGAAGGAGGGGGAAAGAAAGAGGAGGGCTGTTCAGGTGCACGCTCTCTCGATTCCTTTGGAAACCCACAACTGTGTGCTGTGACTGACTTACCAAGAAGGTCACACAACTTTTACTTGTGCAGAGCTGTCTCTCCACTACCACTGCCCACCGAGACACAGTGCGAGGTAGTTTGTTAGTCAGAAGAACATAGGTTCTTACGGGCTCTGGTTCACAACTGCAGCTTGATGTAGCTGTTTGCCTCATCCCTCTGCCGGGACAGAGAGACCGGAGGCTCATGCTGTTTGACTTCACAACATTACAGACTAACATGACAGTCATAAAATGCAGTTTACATTCATTTATATGCCAAGCTGTAAACTCTGGCAGATTCAAAGTCCAATAGGAAACAAGGCTGAATGGCAAAGTAACCTCTGGCAAAGGGACAGGATGAACAGCTGGATGTTCCAGCTCCTGGAGCACAAGTCAGAGTTACAAGCGTTTTTATTGTGCTATCCTTCCCATGTTGTCAACAATTCACAAGTATTAAAAAGTCTGATTAACAAAACTGTTGTAACAGACTATCACAAGTATCCAGAGCTACAGGTGCATGTTTTGGGTGTTCACTTTACTACAAAACACAGGACGCATTTTGGCAGGTTGAGACCAGCTTCTTACAGTTATGTCAGATCATTTAAAAAGCTCCTGGTACCAGAAGCCACCATTCAAACTCCTGTCCCAAACACCATCACCACTTACTCTCTGTACTGGTTTAAGTAATATAGTCTAAGAAATACAATTTTCTACTTCAGGTGCAAACAGACCAGGTTCCCACCAAAGCTTCAGATTCATGACTATTCAAGGCAAAAAGGACAAGCCATACCAGGCTCGGAAGCAGACTTCCTCCCTTTTGTTTCAGTTGGAAATATGCTCTGTTCTGGCTTTTCCATCACAGGCAGCAGATCTGTCTTGCAACCCAAGAAGCAAGCTAAGCATTAAGCACCAGCTCAACATGTGTATGTTATCCCACTCCCTAGCTCACAGTGAATGGCTCATCCAGCTGATCTGCCTACGGCACTGTACGCAGTTACATATTTAAAGCTTTGGAAACAAAACAAAACAAAACAGATTTTTTCAGCCCAGATTTGGGTTTGATGCCTTCAGAAAAGAACTGTAAAGCAAGCTGAAGCCAATCCTAGGTACATACCAGCAGCCTATTACTTACCGACCTTTGCTTCCTCCTAGATTCCATTGTAGTGAGAACATAAACAGTGAAATAAGCATATGTCTCCCTCGAATGAATTACCTATTCAGAGTTCCCTCTGGTGTTCAATAAGCTAATCATCACATTCAAGGTAACAGCGTTAGTTACAAAAGCATCGAGTTCCCTCCCAAGCAAATTATCATTCGATGAGGAGCTCGGCGACAGGGACGGGATCCTCGCCTTGTGATTCCCGGACAACGAAAACAATGCAATATTCCATGAGATTTCCGAGATGCGGTAAACATACGCTTCCTTCTTTGTGTATCCAGCAGAGCGCCTGCCTAACCCAGAAAGGATCCAAATTGTTACCGATCCCTCCTGTCTCCGGGTGTCGCCGAGACAGACGCAGCCGGGAGAAGGCAAAGTCCCCAGTCCCAGGTACAGCCCGGCCCCGCGAGGAGGCAGAGCAGCTCCCGCAGCTCCCGAATGAATAACTGCGCCTCGACTCGCCAGCCTTGCCAGCCTCGCGTTTTCATTCGCCTGCGCGGAACGCGAGCACAGCACCGTCTACCTAATTAACAGTTTGGAAAGAAAGTTTGAAGCCGCCTCTGCGAAAAGACGAAACGCGTCTGCGGCAAAACCAGAACCGGCCCGCGAGCCGCCGGGGGGCGAAGGCGGCCGGGATTGCCCAACTCCCGGGGAGCGGGGGGCTCGGGGGGCTGCGGGGGCTCGGGGGGCTCCGCCGTTCCCAGCGGGAGGAGCCGCCGCCCCGCGCGGCTCGGGAAAGGCGCTCCGAGTCCGGAGCCGCTTAACCAAAACCATCTGGGAGCGGGCAGCGCGGCGGAGCCCCCGCAGCCCCCGGGGGCCGCAGCCGAAGAGGGGGGAGGCTGCTCTGCCCGCCCGCAGCCGCCGGCGAGCCCGGGGCGGGGAGGGGGAGATCTCACCGCGACCCCCGCGCCCGTCCCGGGGCGCGGGGCCGGGGGCTGCGTTACCTTCAACAGGTGCGGGCGGCGGCGGGAGAGCCCCGCGGGCAGCCCGAGGCGGGCGAGCGGCGGCCGGGAGCCCCGGGCGGGCTGGGCAGCGGCGCTCCGGCAGCGCCCCGCGGCCGCCCCGCTCCCGGCGGGCCCCGCAGTCAGCGCCGAGGCGGCTACGGCCACGGCCGAGAGGGAGGAGGAGGATGAGGACAGCGGCGGGGAGCGAGGGAGGGGGAGGCAGAGAGAAGGGGGAGGGAGGGAGGGAAGGAGGGGGGGAGGCAGAGAGAGAGAGAGAAACCGCCCCGAGAGAAATTAATCATCACGTGACGGTCGCGATCCGCCGCCGCCCCCCGACAGCCCCGCGGCTCCGCCGGGGAGAAGCCGCGAGCAGGGGACACACCTGTAGGCGCAGCACATATCCGCTGTGAGCACAATGCGAGACAGGAAACTGAAAAAAACAGCCCAGGGAAGGAGAGAGGCTCCCGTTCGTCCCTCCTTCCCTCCCTCCCTCTCTCCACTCCCTCCGTCCTCCCTCCTCCCCCTCCTCCTCCTCTCTCCACCCCCTGCCCCCGGTCAGGATCCGCTTGCAGCGCTGTCTCGCGCAGGGAGATCGAGGCGGAGGGCTGGGAGGAGGCAAGAGCCGCACTTTCTCTCCCTTTTCCCTTTTCCCTTCCCCGTCTCCGCTTTGTTTTGCCCTGGAGCGGCGCTCCCGGCGGGGCTGGCGCTGCCCGGGCCGAGGGGCTCCTGGCTCTGCCCCAGCCGAAGGCCGCGGGGGACGCGGCGTGTTCGGCTGCGGTTTGCGGGGCGCTCCCCTAGGGAACAGGGGGATTTCCACCTCTCGTTCCCTGGACAGGGACTCCTGGGCTCCCAGAGTTTGCCCCTTTTCTTGCACACCCCGTCGTGGGGGCCAAAATATGTCACCGACAACGCTTTTCGGGGACCTGAAAGTACTCCAGGTTTATCTCTCTCGGGTTATCTCCAGGTTATCTTTCTTATTACTCTTCGGTAGTCACAGTTTCTGAAGATCTGAAGAAAACACCCTCTAAGGCACTTGCTGAAAAGTCTGTGTGGAAATTTCTCCTGTTTTCCCCCAGAAACGCGCCACCAGAAGTAAATGCAGAGCCCGCTCCCTGCATCTGTGTAAGCAGAGCATCCCCTTGCCTTAGCAGCGTGATCACCTGCATGTTCAGGTGTTGAATTTGTCTCAACCATAAGTAACGTAGGCGTAATCTATTTAAAAAGAAGGATGGCTCAGAAGAACGACTCCGGTCAGCTTTGGGCGAGTTGTTTAGACTCTGTATGTAGCTTTCCATTAGTCAAATGTGGACCAACGATGTTGCGAGCAGTAATTAATTAGCTGTTATTGGCACTTTTGAGCATAGCTTCATTAAACGCCTTGTGCGTTGGGCTTCACGCTGAAACAATGGGAAAGAGCTGGTCTGCAAGCCATGCTTCTCCAACAGGACCCTGAAAGTTGCTGAGAAATTGTTGTTGCATCTCAGAACGGCAACAAATAGCAAATAAATAAAAATCAACTCCAAAACCTGGACAAGAGTAAAAAGTGAGAGTTTATTGGTGGAGAAGCTAAAACTGGCATTCAGACCTTGGCTCTGCAAAGTGCCGCTGCAGTTTTAGTGGTAGGTTGGGACCATTCAGACATAATGTGGGGGTTTGTGGGATTTTCCCTCCGGGGTTGAGCTTGGGATGCAGAATGTGCTATCTGGCTCTCACCAGTCTGGCCCAGTTTTTGTGCTCACCTCCACCAGAAAGCTCTCGTCTGTGTCTATTTGCCTCCTTCCTGCTCTTCACCTGCCTGGGCTGAGTCATAATCGTGGAGCGTTTCAGAAGATCTGGATCCCTTCTTTGTACTTCTTCACTTGCCAGAAGAGTGAAGGGGAATCTGCAGAGGAGGGAGATGAGACTTCCCTAGGAAAATTGGGTTTGTTGCATCCTGCAAGCCCTGGGAGCACTATGGAGGAACTTGCAGGCTGCTAATGGGCTTGCTAAGACTTCACTTTTCAGGCTGCTTTTTCAATGCCTGGGCTTCTGGCCAGGTTGTGCCCAAACTTTTGGCAGAACGCCCTGGAATTACTGGCCAGACGGCTCTCCTTGTGCCCTGGCCTGTGAATCCCTGCCTCCCAGCATGCTATGCCCCAGATCCTTTTGCCGGGGTCTCTGTCCCTTATGCCCTCACCCAGCCTGCTCCAAACCCAGTGATCTGCTCATCCTGCTGAGGGGGGAAGCCGCAGGTGTGTGCCCACATCTGCTCCTTCTGATGTCCACTGGCCAGGGCTGTACTTGCCGTACTTTTACTGTCTCGTGGTAGCTATCCCAAGGCTAAATCTAAGTCTTATCCCTCTCCCAGCACACCACCCAGTTTCCTCTGTCTGGCTCCTCCAGCTCATGTTGTTCAGGCCTCATAACAGCCTTGTTTTTTTTCCAGAAACCTGCACATGGGCACACACAGAGCCAGAGCAATGGTGACAGGATATTTAATTCAAAAGAGGAGCTGGTGAAGGGAAGCCGTGCTGAATCCTCATCCAGTCTGTAACAACTACCTGCTGTGTATTTGACCTTGCCGAGTGTGACAGGGTTTATGAAGCTGAACATGAGCTCGAGGTGGCCACACTTCTCAGGACAGCTGTCTTCTCTGCTAAGCCTCCAAAAGTTGCTGTTCTGCCAGGTACATGTGGATGTGCTAAAGCAGCAGCGTGGCATATTGGCCTGTGCTCCTGCCAGCTGGGACACAAATGTGTGGCACAGCACTTTTGTTACTGAATTCAGCGCTGAGTTCAGCACTTGGCCTTCTTACAAAGGTGCACAGTGTTCACAAGGTGGTCTTCTACCTCCCATCAGCCCTTCCTTGTCTTGGAGCCAGCACATCATCCTCCTCCCCCATGAAGAGTTATGTGATATGGGGAGATATCTCCCCAGTGAACCCAGATAAACAGCTGCACATCAAAACCTGCTATTTGCAGTTGAAGGATTATTCCCCTTCCTTATCACCATCCACCAAAAAAAAGAAAAAGAAGAGATAAAATCAAATCTTAAATGCAGAAATGCTTTGAAAAGAGCAACAAGTAAAGGACTGAATGATTAACAGATTCCCGAGGATCTTCACTGCCAGTGTGTGCTTACATGTGCACAGCGTGCAGCTTGCGGGGAGAGCCGTAAGGACGTGGATAATGGCATTGCATGTTAATAGGATTCGCTTTCAGATTTCAATTTCCTATTTATTTCCTCCTTCTGTACTTCCTTTTTTTTTCTCCTCACCTTGTTATCACCCGTTCATCGTTACGCATATCCTTGGGTTTTTTTCCTCTGCTTGTTATTATCTTTTATACTGGATGCAATGTGTACCTCTCTCCTGCTTCCCTTTCCAGTGCCATCAATTCTCAATTTTATCTGAGCTGCAGCAATACAGCAATACACAGGATCCTTCCTACTGCCGAGACCTTCAAGGCCTGTAAAAAAAAGAGCTGAATTTCCAGCTGTCGTTATTAAAAACACCTTGTTCCACAAGCAACAGAACTAATGAAGCCAGGTTTCCTGTGGCTTTCTCTCTGACTCGTTTCTATAACCTCATCTCCCATTCTCTTTCATGCCCAATGCAACATCTCTTCTTGGCGTTGAGAGGCGGCAGCCACCATTGCTGGTCCAGAGTGGCCCATGAGCTGCCTGCACATCATGGCTACCTGCATTGCCCAGGTGACTGGCTGCTGCCAAGCACAGCCCTTAACGGCCAAGTTCCTCCTGCATCTTGATTTGTTGAAAAAGTAAATTGAGTCTCTGTTCACTGATGCTCACAGACCCCTGCGAACTTAATTATCTTTGAGACTTCTACCTCTTTTATTCATTTGTTTGCAACTAGCCAATGTGTTCTGACATTTTTATGTGGGGCTGGTGGGCAGATAAACAGCCAAATGATTGATTATCAGCCTTTCGGAAGGAAGGTTGTTGTCCTATGGTCATGGAGAAAACCTGAGAGAAACCCAAATAGCTAAAAAAGAATCTTAAGTCCTTTAAAATTACTAAAATTGCACTTTCCGTGTTCAGAAAATTTTGATTGTTGGCATGCACAAGTGGCCTCATTACATCCTGCTTGAGGATCTTCTGCATCTCAGCTTTCTTCTGAAAGATGAGGAAAAGGAAGAAAGGGGAAAGGATTTCACCTTGTATGAGCAGCTATGTGTCTGCTGTCTTAAGCAGCAGCTGTAGTCGAGATTAAGTCTGCCCTAGCACCACTGCTACTGCCATCCTTTGTAAGAAATTTGTATCAAAAAGGGAATGCAAAGAACACAAGAAATAGGACACTACAGAAATGGCTTTTGTCTCTTGGTTAAGATATAGACAAGGGCTCTGCAACACTTTTTCTTTCTCCACCCAGGTACAAGGCAGTGTGATTGGCAGTCTTCGGGTCTGATAGAGCACCACATCGTCTTCCAGTAGTGACTGAAATGACCCAACTATACATATTTATATTTTCACAGTCCATAAATCACGCTGGAATGTACTTTTTCTGGATGAAAAGTGCCAGATAAATCTAAGGTGTTATTAGATTTGTGAAATGTCACTGTGCGTGTCCTGACTTTCATGCCCTTTGCTCTAAACTCACACGGCAGATCAGTTTTTGTGTATTGGGTTTTTTTGTGGTTGATGGATTTCTCAGTGCTCATTTTCTAACAGCCCAGAAATAAATGGTTAAGGGTAAAATAACCTTAAAGTAATTGTGGGGTTTCCTTCATTTCTTTATCTTTTGATGCCAGAAAATATTTAAACCATATGGGGCAGGTGGTTTTTGGTATTTTCTAACCAACTGTCACTTGATACATTTGTTTACACCTGTGCAAAATGTTACTTAGTCAGAATTTTGCTTTTGTTTAGTTTAGCAGACATGTTGCATATACTTTGCTACAGATATAAATTGCTGCACAAAGATTTGAGAGGGGAAACCAGCAGGCCATGGGTACAATTTCTGTGTGGAATCAGCAGAAAACCTTATATGGATGTGTGCAATGTCTATATGCATATGTATGACTATTACAAGTAGCAGCCCTTGCAGGCATGACGTTCTGACATTGTCTTAGTTGTACCCAAGTGTGTGTGAGCCTGATTAAGGGATCCTTAGATAATGATCTTAGATCATTATGGTGTGATTGAGAGCTGCCCTGCAGAGAAGGACTTGGGGGTGCTGGTCAATGAGAAGCTCAACAGGAGCGGCAATGTACGCGCGCAGCCCAGAAGGCCAATGGTGTCCATGAGAGTCACGAGGCACTGGAACAGGTTGCCAAGGGAAGCTGTGGCTGCCCCATCCCTGGAGGTGTTCCAGGCAAGGTTGGATGGGGCCTTGGGCAGCCTGATCTACTGGGAGGTGTCCCTGCCCATTGCCGGGGGGGTTGGAACTGGATGATCTTTAAGGTCCCTTCCAACCCTAACTATTCTATGACTCTGTGACTGCTGTCTTCAATTTTCTGAGGAATTTAATTTAAAAAAATCAAAATATGATAAGAATTTTTCAGCTGAAAGTTAACGTGTTTTCAAAATGCAGCTACACTGAAAATAATGACTAATATTTGGCCCTGCCCTTTTTTTCCTCCTCATTTTTTTGCTTAAACAGATCCTTCACAAACACACATACACAGACACAGACATATGCATTGGCATATATATAAACCAGTCAAACCAGCATTTCCAACTTTAATTAAGGCAGCTGCCTAGGTTCCAAAGCCACTGCTCTGCTATCACAAAGTAACCATTCATTTTAACTACAGCCAATATAATTAGACTCGATGTTATTGCTAATTCTGCAACTAGTTGGAGGACTGACTATTGGAATCGGTTAACTACCATGTGTGCTGTGATAAATATATCTATGTTGTAGAAAAAATAATAGAATCTCATTATCTATTGTTACTTGTACTAGTTTTATTATGGAGAGCTAGGCTGTGGGAAGGCGACTACAAGTACATGATTATAGTGTTCTGTTCAGGAGTGGAAAATCAGATTTAACTATTTTATGCTGGAAATAATGCATCTTTTTACATCAGTAGCATCAGATAGGTGTATAATTAATATTTTCTGAATATACATTGCAGAAGTTTTGTGTTTATACTATTCAAGTGTATCTGGGCTATGGTAGTTGAATATACAGCTAAAATGTAGGCGTTTAATGTGGTGCAACAAAGTTAGAGAACCATTTATCTTTTTAAAAGACACAGATCAATCAGAATTCATCAATGACACATCAGTTAAGATAGAAAAATAAAGTGTTGACTAATAACACCGAGGCAGTACTTTATCTTTTTATTCATAGGAAGATTTTCAAGATAATATGGGTATTTTAAATGACTAGCTGAGCTTCCATCATGTGATGGCAACTAATCAATAAATCATGTGTCATTGTTGTGGGTTGGCATGTCAAATAGCTGCATTTCAGTGTCTGTATTTACAGGTTTTGAGCAATTTTTTTGTTGTACATTTCTAGCTCGTTAGCCCTGATTTTTAAGTGGTTATTTTCATGTCAATGAAATTGGTAGAAAAATCACGTCTTATCTGTTCCTGCCACAGGGAGGAGATGGAATAGGGTAATCAACGGGAAACTGCAGTTACTTAACACTGCTTGCTACCCCATGTGGGTTTACTAGAGCAGCTTTTCCTCATGAGTGGTGTGAAATATAAATATATAGCATCCCGCTAGACACTTTGGACATCTTGATGCTCGTGGGAGATGGTAAAAGGATGAGTATTTTCGAAAGCAGATTTGACGTGCATAAGTTATGAGGTTTGTACTGAGGCCTGGGACATCCAACTCAAATTATTTTGGTGAGATAACAGCACAAATCTGTATTAACAGTGTTTTGATTGCCCTGCCCATCTCCGTTACTTTTGCCTAGCAAAACTCCAGTGCAATCTCAGTCTGCTATACAAATAGTGCTCTGTGTGCGTAGGTGAACTGGCTGGTCAGTGGACATCCAATTCTCTGGTTTAAGAACAGTGGCATACAGCTGAAAAAGCATTAACCTTTGTTATGATCTCCAGTTGCCATTAATTATATTTTGAGTGCCTTTGCCACTGTGTCAGAGTACCTAAAGAAATGTTTGTGGTGAAGGTAGTTGGTTCACTTGGACTCAGGCCAGAATAACGGGGTGTTTGTTGTCAGAGAGAGATGCTACAAAGAGCTGGCCAAAATGCAGTTGTTGTCTTTTGTCTGTAAAAACAGCCCTTGTTCATCAGGATATTGCAAAATCTCAATGTTGTCTTTGCATCAGTCTCAAAAACGCCTTTTTATTTTTCATGTTTTAGTTTATTAGGAGATTAAATTATTTTCATCAGGACAATGACTCAGGACTTAATAACCCTCATGTTTATCACAGTCATGTCAGATAACTGGGACTTGGGCAATCTGAAGAGAATTGTGAGAGTTTATGTAGCTTTCCACAAGTACAAAACTCAGAGGCTCGTTTTTCCAATGGCTACAGTTTATGTGGATATATATGTGTGCATATACACGTGCATCGAATCTGTGCTTGTATTCTTTCCCTGGAGGCAATGTAAGAAAGCCTGGGTCTTCTCTTCTGAAACGATTAATAGTTGAGTTTGTGGCTATATTTCACTCTAATAATTCTTACAGAGACTGCACTCCTCTGGGACAAGGCAGAACACAAAGTCTGGTATAAAATTTGTGAGAGCTGAACAAAATTCAGTCACATCAAATCAGCCACAGAACTATCTTGCATGGTGGTTCAGGCAAATCGGGAATTTGATCATCTTGTAGATAGTTCTGAATGTTTCTTCCCTTCAAGAGGACTTTTACAACATAAATGCAGTTCAGTTTAGATTTCTCTTACAAATGAGAAAAAAGGTTGTGCTATCCAGCCACAGCCAGGGTGGTGCCTCCTCCTAAGACTTGCCACACAAAAAGGCATAATTGGGTGCAGACATACCACATCAATGTCCCTCTGTGCTACATGGTCTTTCTGCTGGGACCGTACCTATCATGCAATTTTGTGCATGGAGGTTCACAGACCCAGAAGGCTGGGAAGGACCTCTGAAGTGTCTAGTATATATCCCTGACTTAGAGCAGTATCATCTATATCCATAGGTAAATTCTGATGTGTTTTCGCCCCATCTATTAAAAAACTCCAGTTTTAGAGATCTGAATATTTAGCAGGCCATCCATCTATCTACTGATTAACTGTTATTGTAATCCTAGTATCCCATCTCAATCTTTGTTGAAGCAGATTAAATACTTTACCCTTACGCTAAAAAGGATGCTGAAAACCTGTAGGTTGTTCCTGCCTCTCACGAAACCCCTTTATCTATTTGAAGACTGTGATTATGTCTCCTCTCAGCCTTCATTCCTTTACACTCCCCCTCCCTCATTCATTCAAAGTTCTCGTGTAGGCAAAGTTTTCTAGGTGTCTGATTATTTTCTGGACTTGCATAAGTGGGCAACTTCACCTGTGAAATGAAGTTTTTAACACTGGCCATGATCCTTCAGCCAAGACCTTGCCAGCAGCAAATACAATGGAAAGATCACCCCAGGCGCTCTGGAAGTTGTACTATAGTTTTACAAAACTTGGAAGTCTGAGTGCTATGAGGAAATGATGCACTGAAATGGAGGAAAACTGAGCCATGCTGGTAAGGAAATAGCAGAGCGTTGCAAGTAGATGGTTTGTTTCTTAAAGTATGGCAATGCTTCTAGTGAAGGCAAAACCTACTATGATTAAATGAACAATGCCAATGCTATAGTACCCTGAATATGTTATTTAGTCCTGCTGGATTTTTTTAGTGTTGTATTTAACTTCCTTTTTCTTGTTTTTTTTTCTGACTGAGAAGGAAAAGCATATGAAAGTAATAAAATATTGCTTAAATTAACTAACAAAATAAGTGTCCAGGATGATAAACTTCACAGCCATTAGAGAACATAACCAAACATACATGTAGAAGTTTAATTGGACAAAGCTATACTCCTTTCACATGATGGAATTAAGCCAAGTCCTGCTAAACTGCCCAGTACCCAAACTAAAACACCCTGTCATTGCAACTTTAACTCAGCAATGTGACTCCTGGGGCAGCCATTTCACATCCCGCAACTTGAAGCCTGGGCGGAGGGTTTGAGTCTGAAGTTGCACTCGTTTAGAGATGTTAAAGCAGCAAGAGGAACTTGTAGCCAGCAACTCCCATCTCCAAAATCTTCACTCTAACTACACTGTTGCTACCTCTGATGCCTCTCCCAAGTGGTACTCTCAGCGTGGCGCTAACATGGCACTGAGCACATGAATGCTGAGAGTAGCAAATGATGATTAATGAACATCTTATCCCTGTTACGTTGTCCTTGCCTCCCAGCATGTCCTTGATAATTAATTTCTTTGGGAGAGGTTTCATATTATGGCTAAGTTGGTCTAAGGTTCTCTATCCATAGCTGATGGTCTCCATCCTTTTCCCTGCTCCTGGCCATGTAATCCCCCAGCATCGTTTAGTCCAGCTCCTGTATCTGATCTCATAATGAACCTCTTCTGGGAACCAGCTATCAGAAAACAACAAGAAAAAGTGATAAAAGTTTTTTTATTCTGCTGACAGAATGTCTGACAATGTTTTCTCCACAGGTGGTTCACCGCAAGGTCGGGATGGTGCCAGCAGCAGCACACAGATTAGAATTGGGTGAGGGATTGGGGCAGGGAGGCAACAAACCACTGGGTCAGCCTCAAAATCCCTTCTTGCTGTTAGAGGGAAAAGAAGTCATGGGAAACAATCACCAGATGCTTCATTTGTGTTTTCTTGTTTGAAATCTGTATTTTAATGGTATCCGGAGCTCCTACATCCTTCTGAAGTTCTAGCTGTCTCTGCATGAAGTATGTGGGAGGCTTAAGAATGAGACTGTTACAATAACACAATGCAGTTTTAATCCTTCTTTGATAATCTATTTTGCTGTAAGATTCCACCCTCCCTTCCCCCCAAGGCCAGTCCCAGAGCAGAAGTCAATAACTCAGTAGGAACATTCACATATTAAACTTTCTGCATACCAGCTACCATGGGGTGTAACAGCACTGTGCGTGCGAACTCCTGCTGCTATCCACCTCTCCTGTCTCCATCTCTTACAGAAGGACGGAGACAGCAGGCAGGTCAGCAAAAGCCAGAAATCATACAACAAGAGAAATGACTGGAGAATTGCAACTGACAAGCAAGGAACTTAGAAGAGACAAATTTTAAAGCCTTATTTCAGTTTGCTTCTTAGGATGCTGTTAGGCTTCCTACAACAATGACAAGCTTGATACTGTCTCAGCAATATTCTCTGGCTGTGAGCTGAATGAGGCTCTATTGGATATTAGAATCATTTTCTAATGTTTTACTTCTGTAACTCAGGAAATTTTGTTCTGCACTTCAATCAGAAGAAAAATCATCATTTGAATAAAATGAAGAAAAACAACCAAACATTTGGCAAATAGGTTATTTTAATTGTCAATGTGGTAACTATTTGGAAATGTTGATATTTTCTGGCAAGCGCAGTGCACACATGTATGTTATTAGTCACCCAACACGTTAGATTTGTGATAAATATACTTAAAATAGATTTGCTGAGTATTTAGAACTCTTGCCTTCTTTATTCATTAAATCCCCCAAACTGTAGCAGATGGAGAGGGGGAAAACATTTTTGACCTCAGAATGGAATAGTTTGATGGAATTTCAGCAGACGGACAACTTTGGTGTGTTAATAGCATCATATTCAAAATTATTACTACTGTGGATCTCAGCACTGTGTTACAGACTTATGATATGAGTATTGCTATAAAGCACATTTAAACCTAATTTGGTAAGGAAGGGTAGAAAGAAAAATAGCTTCATGTACTGCATCTGCTCCTGAATCCTTTAGCAGTTTTTCTGGTTTGACATACATTCTTATTTTCACCATGTTTTCCTAAGGAAATAAGGCTCATGCAATGATGCTTCGGTTTTTTTATCTGTTCTTGCATAATAAATTTGGAACCATGACCTAACTTCAGGTTTCACATATATTAAAGCCCTGGAAATTTTGTAAAAATAGGCATAGAGGTAGAAGCAGCCTGTCATAAAGGAAAAATGGGATCTCGGTGTGGTTGTTAAGCATCAAGGGATTGAAACAGGAGAGAAATTTAGGTATGTTGCAGGCATGGGAAAGGGTTCAAATGGTTGCTGTCAACAGTTTTAGACACTGAGAAAAGAGCCATAGGATCAGCTACAGAGCTGACCAATTTTGATCATTTTATTAGCCTTCTTTCTGTGTGCTTTATCCCTATGAACAGGAAAGTGACTGTTAGGTGCATTACACAGAATGAAGGAGATCTTTTGCTTCATTTTCAGTTGCATTGGTTATTCTTCAGAGCAGCAACAGCTTACAACCAAAATCTTGTTTCTAAATATTCGAGAAATGTGACCCACTGAGAAAGGACGCAGGCTTGGTCTCCTATGATGGCTGGTAGAGGAGTGAACTCAGGTCTTGTTCTCACCAACATTTGCAGTACATTGTTAACTCTGTGCATGTTAATAGCCCAAATAGGAGTATTTTTTATAGGTTTAAGACGAAACACATGTGTAAGCGTTGGCAGGGTCAGTTCCCACAAGCTCAGTGTTTCTATCAGCTAATGGAGCAGCTCTCTTAACTCAGGTGAAGTTGACATTGGTACCTTACAGAAGGTTTAATTCTCACTGACAGCTCATGTTAGCAGATAAGTTTTCACATTCTTTCTTTGTTTGCACACGGTGCTTTGCCCGGTTATGAATACCTTTAAACTGGTGCGTAACTGCAATTACATGTGAAAGCAATATTCATTTTCCTTCTAAAACGTGTGCTTCAGAAGTCTGAGAGAGAAAACTAAATGAAAGTTCTTTTTATGTGTGAAAAACATATCAATCTATGCTAACAGTTGATTTCAGCAGCCTCTTCTCTCACATTCCTGTGGCCAGGAAAGCGAAGGCTCTTTCTTCCTTCAAGAAAATCGCCCCCCTAACGTTACTCTGGGCAGGGTAAGGAAAGTGAAGAGGAAATTAGTGTTTCTTCTTTTTTCCTCGTTTTATTCTCCTCAAAGGCTGTTCGCAGCTCCTGTTGGCTGCCTTCTTTGTGTATTAGGCAGAGTGAAGAGACAGCCTGCTGTAAAGGAAGGGCCCTTTTCACCAGAAATCATTGAAATTCCCGTATCCTGGCCCTGAACAAGCAAGCAAGGGAACAACAGCAGGAGATAGCGCGATGTGTTGTCAATGGAGGGGAACGGCCACAGGACAATGGATGTGAAAGCCTTCAGCTGAAATCAGCATGTGGCCCATGCAGCCAGCCAGCTTGGCCGCCTGTAGCCACGGTGAGGTATTTACACCTTGGACAAAGCAAAAGGAGTGCTAAAAACACATGAGAGAATCATCAGACTGTGTTTATTAACACAGTGCTTTATCTTCAAAGTGTAGTTTACAATTAACCAATATATTCAGCAAGAACAGTAAATGGATAACATTCATTATCACCCAGTCACTATCTTGCAAAACAGATTTAAAGTGATGAGGAGATGCACTTGAAATGTTGCAGAGGAAGATTTTTAACCTACTGTTTGAACTTGTATGACAACATTTTGAACTACTGCATGCCACCTTAGCCTTTCAGTCTCTGTTTTGCCAGGCAAGAATTGCTCACAAGGCTGAGAGGGTATTTCAGTGTCCTCTTTCATCACTTCAGTGTCTGCCCATCAGGAGCTAGACTGAAATCAGTTCGCTTCTGATTGCTCTTGGAGGACAGACATCACTTACAATCATTAGCAGAAGTGGTCAAAACCAGTATTTTATGTGAACATCTTCAGCAAGTGTGCACCTGGCCCCTGGACACAGGGAAAGCTGGACTAGCACTGTGCTTGGTTTGAATATAAAAATTGATACTTCTCTGTGTTTGGAAAGGGTGGCAATTCAGTGTTTTTTTGAATCAACTACTAGGCTGAATTTAAGCCACTGACAGCAGCAAAACCCTCCAAGGCAGCCAGATTCCGATTAATGTATTAGCTACTGAAATGATACATAAAGTCAGACATTCCTACATGCTCTCACACAATAATACATAGATTAGAAAACAAATTCAATCCCAGAAAGCAAGTTCAGATCATGGAGAGTTTTTCTCAAGTAAAACAAGTACAGCAGTGTTGTTAGTTGCCTGAGTATTGTAATTTAGTGAAGAACAAGCCCTATCTTGTCACGTTTAAGACAAAGGCACATCAATGTGTATGCACAAGTACCAGTTCCAAGAAATACTGTCAAGGATTTTCCCTCTACTCCTGGTCTCTTTCTCTCTCCCACCATTACTTCTCGCCCCCCCCCCCCCCCCCCCAAAGAATGCATTGAACAATGGCAGCAAGAGAAAAATCTGTAAAACTCCAGGTCAACAAGAAGGTCTCATTTCTATTAGATTTTTGGGGACCTTTAGGTTTCTTTTTGAAGAGTGGGCTTCTAGTGCTCCTTGCTTCTGTAGAGCCTTTGTGATTTTAGAGCATTTGAAATTACTCTGAGCAACCCTTTGGATGGGTTTTAGTGCTTTCTAAAGAAAATCTACTCATTATAAACATCACTAGCTCCAGTAAAAATGGAACTTGTGCACAAGCACCAAAGTGCTTCCTTCTGCTTCTGTTGTGTTTAGTTTAATGTGTGACAGATTGTTTGTTCAGCTAGGATTTTATTTGTGATAGCAGCCTGATAAACAGAAAAAAGGCAGTGATTAATTTTTGTTTTTATTAAACTATCAAAACTTCAAGTACTACAGTATTACACTACAAATATTGTGAATTGAAATGCTAAGAACTGATGAAATGGGGAAAAAAAAAAAGAGGTCTTTGATGGTGCACGCTGCAGTCCAATTTGTACTGAACAGTAATCTGTCCACACAGAGAGCTCAACAGACTAAAATGCAGGTCCAAGCTGTGCCAGATTCCTGCGCTGCCTTAGATCACCATTAGCAACTGCATTTTAAAAACAGTTGCTGATGTGCAATGTTTCCATCTTTGTACGCCCTAATGAGAAAGTAGCTGTCAATCCAGCACTGCTCCAGAGCCTTTGGTGCTTCGACAGTTCAGCTGCAATGGCCCAAGCCAGGCACCCAGCCTACTGGAAACAGCATGAAGTCTCCCTTTGTTGAACACATTCATGATGTGGGAGCTATATGTGTACAATGTGGCTAAGATGACTGTGGTAATTGCAACATTTTATATTTCTTTCCAAGTGTAGCTTAACTATCCCCAAATTTATTTTGTTGCCAGTGCCAACACATTAGTCTATGGATGTAAAACAAGCATGGGCCAAAACACCTTGTTTCTTTGGGATTTTTTGTTTTATAGCTCTGATTTCACAAAACAACAAAAAAAAATCTGTTGCTGGTTTAGAAATTAATGGTAATCTACAATATTTCATGTACCCAGAGTATTCTCCCTTTGCATGCCAGGAGAAAATAATCAAATAGTTGTATTTGCAGCTATTGATTGTAAATGGCGTGGCGGCAGGACCAAAGGATTTCTGTTCTTAAATTGTACTGCAGCCCATACAGGGATAAAGGGCCCAATTGCTGTGGCTAAAGAGGGAAAACTCTTGAACTATCAGCATCCATACTCACTATTCTTAGTTCAGACACAACTAAAAATCTTGGCAATTCGGAACAGATGTATGTACTTTCTCCTTCTCTATTCCTGAACTGTGTCGTATAGCTGGAGGGGGCAAGTCAGATGGCACTAGTGTGGGAGATGTGTTGCAGCCTGCTCAGAGCCACCCTGGTAAGAAAGGGAAGGTGATGCTGGATGGGGAGGAGAATGGCTGTTAGTACGAGAGACAGGCTTTCAGGCAAAGTGCCTAAGACCCAACATAGAAAAAAAAGTGCAAAGGACACATAGTGTAAACTTCTTAGCAGGATTATTGCCAGACTGTTTTGTCTTTTGCTTGTGGAATCATCTTAGATGTCCCACAGATGTGTAAAGGTGTTGAGAAAAAATGCTACTTCTCCATGGGGGCCTGCTCTCCTGCAGTGTGGCAGCAATCGCTTCTGGATGCCCCTTCTTACCTGGTCATAGCAAACTGTCTTTATGTGAAGGGGAAGCCAAGATGCTCTGTGAACAACACCCTCAATGCTATGGAAAATTATAGAGAATATAATTAGCCTTTGTCCTACTGAGATTCAGTCAAGGCTGTCACAGCAAAGAAAGATGGAAATGTTCTTGGCTCACTTCAGTCATTGTCTTGTCCTGTTCTACATGCCTGCTCACCTGCATGGGCTGCTGGACTTCCACTATTGTGCATTAGTGTAGTGGCTTCTTCCCTAGAAACCTCAAAAATCCAGTATTGTCACTTGACTCCAAACTGGAATGTGACTAGCAGGAGCAGTATGCAAATAGCAGGTTTCACGGCTGATAGCAGAGCAAACACCTGTGGCTGGGACTAATGGTGCTGCCTTGTGCCATCAGGTGCTGGAATTCACAGCAAAATCAAAATCTGGAGGTGAGATATGGTACATGATATTTAAGCTGAATGTTCCTGTTCTAGTAAATATTGAAAGAGACAGATCTTGAACTTGCATTTAAATGAAGCAATAAACAGATGGGGGAAATGACCTTTTGCTGAAGTAAGAAGGAAGAGGCAGGAAAACTGGAGAAGATGCCTGTGGGCAGCAGTTGGAAAGCAAAAAACTGCAGCATGGACAGACAATATCTGTCTTACAATAGCTACTGGTATAAAGCCGCTGTTTTTTCAAGTTGATTTGAGACTGCTGAGTAACTTTACTCTGATGCAGATATTTGCATTCTGTGGCTTCAATGTTTTTGACCTAGCATTTTAGACCCCTAGAACTGGGTTTGTGAGTGAACAAGAGTCCCAAACAGGCAGTTAGACTGCACATGATTGTGGCTTCAGTTGTTTTGTAGTGTGACTTGCAGTTGCTTTTTCACTTTATTATTCCTTCAGGCAAACAGACTTCTTAATTCCTGCGAATATCACAGAAAGACTTGCAGATCTACCCTCAATATTTTGCTTAATCTGATTGTTGTTGAGGAATACCAGGGACCTGGACTTGAAGTAATTTTGGTTTGCTTAACAGATGAAATTTTGAACAAAACTTGCTGCAACTCAATTTCATATGACCCTATAAATATGTTTTTATAGTGTTCAGACATTTATGCATTGCATAGTCAATAATATATCCTGCCACAATGTTCTTCCTTAGGGTGGAAGGAGTGAGATTAATTTCTTGGACAATGACTCCTTTAGGGTTAAATTTTAGGCTTGGTTTTTACAAAGCCACATCAGTGTGGTCTAATTGCACTATTTCTGCAGGGCTGACATTTCAAGTATGTGATAATTCTGCCACTTCAGACAATCACTATTTCAAGGACTATCTCCTAGAAACTTAATTAAGGGTCATCGAGACTGAAGTAAGAAGTCTTGAAGTTTTGTAAAATTTAAAAAAAAAAAAATTAATACCTTAACCTACAGGGAAAATGATTGTGATTTGTTTATGCATGAATTTGAGATACAGTACCGTTGAAAACATGCAGGTAAACAGGCAGCCAGAAAGTTCTCATGAGAATTTTGAGTCTTCTGCATTCTACTGACATAAATCTGTTGGTAGGAAGACAGCTGTACTTGGTTTTGATGCTTAAAACTGCATATTGGGAAAAATGCCTCATGGATTAATCTTAATAAATGTAACTCTCAAAAGATAGCCAGCTTCAAAATCAGCCTGTCAATCCCAACCACGTGTTCATGGCTAATATACTCTTTGTATTAAAAGTGACTTTTCACAGTAAAATATTAGAAGCAGAGGTATTGAGGGGTCTCTGCCTAGAAGGCAACCTACAGGGGGCTTATATGGAATGGCTGGGAAACCAAAGTGGAGTAGGGAGTAGCTGTTCCCTCATTCCTACAAAGATTAGCACTGATAACAAAAAAAGTGAAATAAAATAACATAATCCAAACCAGTACATTTCTTGGCTTGTTTTTCAGCCAAGTCATATGTCAGTGAACGTAGATCACTGCCTCCCAAAGGCATTGCCTTCACTCCGCCTCTCTAAAAAGCAGTTCCCATAGCTATTCACTGCCTGCTTAACTTGGGGGAAGGGAAAGATGAACTAGTTAGGTGCTGGCACAGAGTTGTGCCATAATGTCTGTTTGTTTGTTTGCTTTTATAGCAAAATAGTTAAGAAGCCTCTGCTTATTTCAATTGTAAAATTGTAAAAATTGTAAGCTTCTCTTAATGTTACCATTTCTTAAATGGCATCATAGAATTATGATACATTTTACATTTGCAGGTGTTGTCCTTGCACAAAAAGCTTGAAATGTAAAAAGAAAATAAGCCAAAGAAAAAAAACGCAAGGTAAAGCAGGGGACAGCAGCATAAGAGAGAGGAGAAAAGAGAACTGGTTGTTTGGCAAGGTAAGATTTAAAGGGATTTTGAAGAAAACCCAGAGGATGAAGGCAGGATAATTATTCAATTGCAAGGACCCAAATAGACTGGGAAAATAGTGAAGCAAAACAATAAAGCAAAAAATGTAAGAAAAGCAGAGAAATCAGGAGGAATGGAAAATAAAACCAGATGTTGGCAGTTTATAATGTGTTTAGTTTTAAGGATCATTTCATACAACAGAACTAGGTATGTAGGCTGTGGAGAGATGTGAACACTGACCTGACAGGGTTGAGGAGCTGGTCTCAGCATCAGTAACCTTTTAAACTTAACCACTGGACATGAATAATGGAAGGAAGACAGTATGGAAATTGTCTGGGCCATTTGGGGAAAAGCTGGCACTACAAAGCCAGACTGCAGAACCTTCCCACTTGGCCTCAGCCCATGTGGCTGCAGACATGCTGCACTTTTCCCTTGTGCCTCGGTTCTGCAGATTCTTCCTTAACCCAGTGTCATTGTGCAAAGTGCTACAGTGGAGATAAATTCATGCCCGAGACCTCACATAATTGGACACTGCACAAGAGCCAGATGGGACAGCAGCAAGGTTGCTGGTGGGAAGGTTTCTGAGCAGAGTCACAAGCATCAAGGTTGCAGTACACTCAACAGCTTTTCTGCATCTCTCTTTAACAGTCTCTGTTTAATTTGATGGGGGTTGCTTGCCACTAATGATAGCCAACTTAAACACCAGAGTTATATGTGCACATATATTGAGGAATGCAAAGGCTCTGAGCATTTGTACTACACTTTGGGGAAGAGGTGGAAGCTGGAGGGGAGGGTGGGGGCACTGTCATTTAAGCGTCCTCATAGACCTAGTTATGATCGCTTTAAAAGCACTAGCTCCTTATTGGGCACTTAATTTTAGGCGTACACCTGCGATAGATCATTGCAGAATTTTGTTGTGGATGAGGATGGAAAAAGTCCTTTTAAAGAAGGAGCAGTTGAAGCTGTAGACTATCTTGATTTTATTGTAGCTTTTCATACAGCCTCACATAACATTCTCATAAGCAAACTGAAGAAATATGGTAAGTTCATCTGAACTACAAGGTGAATACACAATGCCTGAAAAATTCTGCTTAAAGCAATTTAGTTTTATAGAATGCTGAGAAATACAGAACATTTATTGTCATGAAAAGGTTGTTATGCCACCGCAGCTTTATTAATCAATAGCCTTACGTTACAAGTGAGGGAATGATTAGAGAAGATGCATTTCCATTATTTATGGGGAAGTAAGTAACTAATGCACAAAATAGGAGGAAGACTGAAATATTCAGTGCTTTTGTTTATCTCTGTTGTAGAAAAAAAACCCACACTGTGACCACAAATTATTGACTATATAAAGAAGAAAAGCTAGAAACAGTGAAGAGGGAAATAATGGTTTAAAAATATATATTTATAATTTAAAAGAAAGATATCTGAGCAAATTATTACTAATTTAAGGCCCCTAGATTTATAAGAAACAGCCAGTATGCATTCATCAACACTCACATAACGTCAAATCAATCAGACTTCCTTTCTTGACAGGCTAACCAGCTGAGAGGATAAGAGAAAGCAATAGAAATAGTGTATTATAACTTGATTTTAGAATAAATTTTAATATAGGATCGTGTGACTGACAATCTCAGGAAACAAGATTAAGGTGGACTTACACAGAATGCTGAAAAGCTGCATTCAAAGAAGTTACCAATGTTTTCTTCTCAGACCGGGATGCAAGAATGGTTCTAGTCCTCTGCTGCTTTCATCAGCAGTGCATGATGAGGTGGAGAGGAAATCTGCATAGACTGAAACGTGATGGAAAGGATTATATGCCTTGTGGAAGGCAAGATCAAAATTCAAGATGACTCTAATGAACAGGAGAACTAGTTCAAGACAGTAAAAAGAGGTTCAGTGAAGTGAAGGACAAAGTGTTATGCACAGGGAGTGAAAGTTAGTTGACAAACGCACAACAGCAAGAGGCAGCAGAATTCACAAAGGAGTAATTACAAGCAGATATTAACACTGTTGTATTTTATTCTTGGACATCAGAAAACCTCATCCAAAGGAACATGTGAAGCTTGGGTCCTACATTTTAAATTAGAACAAATGAAGAAAATTCAGAGAGGGACTACAAAAATAGTATGGGGTTTAGAAAAAGTGGTCTGAGGGAACTGGTTTTTGGTACTGAAGAAAGTAGGTTGTGAGAATACTACAAGAGTTTAATGATATATTGATACCAGGAGATCATTCTATGAAACAAAATAGTAATAATGTTTTTTTCTATTTTTGCTCAGCATAGGGCAAGCACTACTGCATTTCATTTACATTAGAAAGACTCAGTTATGCAGCAAGGACTGGTTTTGCCATTTGCTGTCTTATTTGTTATTAAGATAGTGATGACTGGAGCAGGTTACAGGGAGGTTGTAGAATTGCTGTGGTTAAGGAATTAAAGAAACAGAGAATCAAATATGGAATGGAATCATAGAATGGTTTGGGTTGGAAGGGACCCTAAAGATCGGTCATGAATGTCCTAATTACTGTTAACTCTGTTTCGGTGTAAGGGAATAGGCTGGAGACAGGCATGTCCTGGGAGAGGTGAACATCTGGATTGCCTGGACATGCCTCTTCATAGAAAAAAGAGAGGGAGTATTATGCAGGATGTAGGCTCCAATTTAGCTTCTCCAGAGTTAACCAGGAAGTCTTTTTTTAGGCACTTGGCTCTTGCATAATGTCAAGATCTGTGCATTGCTCTCCTAGGTCCAGTTTATCATTCCCCATTTCTCATTTGTGAGACTGCTTAGTGCATGTTCTGTTGGCCTTTGTGCAGATCTACTTAAAGCACAGTGCTGACTGTGCTTTCTCTAAAGCAAAGCAGCTGAAGGAGGAATCCCTTTCATTGTCTCATTTGGCCCTCTCTGCATCTAACAACATCTTCTCAGACATATCACCAGAAAAACTATCCCAGACCAAAAGCAAGAGGTTTTTATTACTGATTTTATTTGGGCATTTTTGCTATTGTCTTTTGCATGACCCAACCACCCTCATCTTCAGGCAGCACAGAGAGATCCTTTTATGCGAGAGTTTCTGATATAAGCACCACTGCCAAGAAGTGTAACATTAAATCATACTCTTTACCTGTCAGCTTGTTTCACTAAAACCCTTAGAACAGCTTTTGCCCACCAAAGACTTTGTCTGACAATATAGGAAGGTATCGGTACATTTCCAGCATCTAGTATGATGTAATAATGTTCCATCCTGATATCTAGTGTAGCCTCTGATTACAATTTTGAGTGTATGGGAAAGGAAGCATCATAACAAAATGCAGCAAAGGCTGCCTTGGCTGACTGCTCACCAGCTTGTAATCCAGACGTGGACACCCAAGGTTCTTTGAGCCTCTCCTTTCTGTGCCGACCTAGATTTGTTTTCCAATCTCAGAGTCCCCCAAGAGCCGCTCCAAGAGCTGCGGTGCTTCTGGCAGTCCCAGCTTCCCCCTCAAACGCCGACGTGGCCAGGGGCTCAGGAGATTTGCAGAATGCATGAGTGAACAACTTTTGTGCAATATTTCTGGGCCTTCTACTTTTACCAAGAGTGGAAGCGGTGAGAGGTTCTACATTCCTACCGAGAAGCCAGGAGACTCCCTGATGCAGTTAGCGGCTGCCTGGGAGCCTGGGAGGGCTCATTCACACCTATTCACCAGAGGGCAAAGGTGACACCTATTTAGTCCACCCCAGTGAGGCGTTCATAGATCCCCTACCAGGTGATTTCTGGCTAAAATTACCTTCTCTTTGCTTTTTTGAGTAGGAGCTGGTTTCTTGCGGAGGGTGATTACATTTCAGTGGGAGAGCACTTAAGCTAATTGCTCGGTATTGTTAGTCCTGTGCCAACATTCCTCTGGAGTCTTAGTTCAAAGGCCTGTGTTGCAATCAAAATACTCAGCTATTCGCCATAGATGTACCCAGATTTCATCAAATGGAAGAGAATGGCTGTATTGTGTGAACAGAGTGCACAGATATCGTCAAGGGAGCAGGTAACCAAGAGTAAAATTCGAGGGTGAGATTTCCTGTTTAGGTTCCTGAGGATGAACTGTGCTGAGAAATCGAGAAGCTCTTTTCCTTCAGCTGGTGCTGTATCAAAAGGCCATCAAAGATGTACCTTCTCATCGCCAGAATTTGCTTTATTGCTCAATTGCTTGTCTTGATAAATGTAGTGAGGATATTTATATCCAGTTGACTTGCTCAGCTTGATCAGCCATACAGAAGCAGTGAACTTCAGGCTGTCTCATTTGCCAGAATTCCCAGTCTAGTATAAGAAGAAAAATATCTGCAAAACCTAGTCTTACTGCTATTCACAACACATGCTGTGGCTTTTTACTGTGAAATATTGTGACACCTATCAACAAAGGTTAGTCCAGACAATTTCTTGGGAAAACGTGTGGTGCGTATGAAATTTATAGCTGGTATAGAGAGCAAATGTAGGTGGAATGTTGCTTTCTAGAGAGACCGTAGTCCATGAATCGTTATGGAGAGAACAATGAGAAAACAATTAAAAATATGTGTTTTCCTGATCCCTCCCTCTATTCAAATACAAATAATTTATTGTGGTAAAATCCAATTTTTTTTTCCTAAAACCTTGTGTTCACGTAGATCATGCCTTGTAGGTGTATTAGGTAAGTACAATATACATTTATGTATACGTACACACATGCTTCAGCTTACATCTCATCTTTCATTGGTGACTCCATCTTCCACCCAGGTAAAATCTGAAGTGCTTTCCAGATCAGGGAGCCGTTTTGCTGGCATGTGTAATAGCTTTGCCTATTTTTTACAGGGAAGCTCTTTAGTGTGCAGCTACTCTGCACAGTAGTTTAGAACTGCAGAGCCAAATGAAATTATGGTGGGAGTTTTCAGAAGACAGGCTGTAATTATCCGGTTTGGAATTTGACCAGAGTGAAATAGAAGCTTGCCTACCAATAAACATACTTGAAGTAACATGTTTTTTAATTTTTTAAACAAAGAAGTTTGCTTGTATGGTGAAAGTGCAAGATGGGAGTCATAAAATCCGCATTGTTGTGGCATACAGTTAGTAGCTATACTGTGAATTATTTAAGATCTGTTTCCCCCTGTTTTTTTCATCAAAAAGGAACAGTTGCATGGGGCAACTCTCTTCACTTTTACCCTGTACTACCCTGGGAATGGTGATGGGATTGGCAGGTGTATCTTGGACTCTTTTGGCTTCTGTAGTTTGGTGTTGACTGGAGTGACTGTGACTCCAGAATGGCCTTGTCTGTGCAGGGCTTAATTAATTTCCATAGCAAGGACAACTGTGTGAGTGTTTGTCCAGAGGGACTCCACCCCATGGAATTATTTATAATTTTAACAATTATTTCATTTTCAAAATAGAATTGCTTTATTTTTTTTATTTCAACAAAGTATTTTCCCATGGTGAGTTATTCTGTGGTGCTGTGATCTGCTCTGTTTAGATGATCTCCTTGCTTAGGGCTTTTGCATTGTGCATCATATCTATGGGGAAACCACTAGGAAGACCCAAACACAGTAGGGGAGCTAGCTGTGATACAGCAATCCAAAGCATTTTTGAATTGTGAAACAGCCGTGTGAAAGTGAGGCTTTGTTTTCACATTGGAGCTTTCCCCACAATTTTCACATCAGTATGCATCATGTAATGCAGGAAATATCACATGATTTTTCAGACTTCCAAATTTTGTTATTCCAAATTTTATTATGGAAGAGAGGGAGAGATAGTTATCAACACACAGGATAAATCAATGTGTTTGTATATACTGTAGTGAGGCAGGGCAGAAGTGACAAAAAATTAATTTGCTCAGAGTTGACCTCAATTACTGATCTGCTGCAAGGGAAATGCTAGGGCTAATCTTGCCATAAGTGTCACGACATGTGACAATGTGGGGTGGGTGAAGTGCCATCATGATATGTAGAGATGGGTGACTAATGGGAAAATGTGAGAGTAAAGAGTATTTATAGGCAAACCCAGCAACCTCTCAGGCTCAGCTTCTGGATATTCTTCAAAAAGCCTCTGAAACTCAGCTGGGAACTTGTAGCTACTTTCAGTATACGGTTTTGTGACAAAAATCAAATGCTTACCTGAACTATCAGTGGTCATTGCAAACCTTACCAAACTAGAAGGTTTTCTCTTTTTCAAAGACCAGATCTTCATTGATGCCATTCTGTCACACATCTCTCAGAAGACAGGCTCAGGAGATTTCAGGAGACAGGCAGCACCTCTCTACCACATGTGGTGCTGCACACAGGAACAGCAGAGAATCTGTTTCTGATGCTACCTCCACAGTGATGGAATTTTTTTTAATGACCTGGAGAAAAGCAAAAATTCTAGCCATGGGCTCTATGTAAATGAGTCAAAAACATTCTTAACTAGATGGAGAAGATTTATAACTTTTGTGGAGCAAAACAAGCTTGTGATATTGGAGCCACTCAACTAAAAATGCACTTAAATTCTTGTAGTCACCCTGAGAACATACCACACATACTTTCACACACAAAAAACTAGGCATATAACCTTTTCCCCTTGCATTGCTTCATTTTTCCCCTACTATTTCACAAAGTAGCTATGTTTTCATTAAGGACAAAATATCTTATGAATTTATCACTTAACTCTGCAGAGTATCATTCTTTCTTGCATTGCTTCCAACCTAGTACTTCTGCTTTTTTTTATGGGATATTATGTAAGGTTGGATTCTGATCTTGGTTATTGTGGTAGACCTCTGAAGGCATGTTGCTGGCTACAACCCAGCTTCATAGGTAATTAGGCAGCACTGCACTTCTAAATTTTAAATTTGACCACCCATATTCAGATGTCCAATTCTATTATTTCAAGAAACTACGTTATTCACATTTTCTGTCTAACTGGTGTCCACAGTAGCTTGCTGAAGTATTGGCTAAGGGTAAACTGGGCTTCACGTAGTTGAGCACTAATTCATATTGCCACACATCCCACCATCTTCTTTGGTTATGTGACAATGGCTAACCACACTGTCTGGTTTTAAAGCTTTTCAATATCTGTGTTACTGGTGTTAATTCTGTTTATATTTACAGCACAACTGAGTCTCCGATTTGTTTGATGCAATAATGTAGTTATAGACTATTTGTTACAAAGGAACACACAGTACAAAGAGCTCAGCTGCTAGCTGAAATATTCCAGTCATAAAAAGTGCTGCTAATTTAGCTAGGTGATAAATACATTAATTGAGAATATTTATGAAGGCTTGTTTGTGCAGATGGCTGAAGACAATAACAGAGTGATATTTTCTTACTACATGAGGACCTCATGTTTATAACGTGCTAGCATGGCAAGTATTTACACTGTTTACTTTCAGCACCTAATTTTAGATCTCTAAGTTAGGGGCCTGGACCTGATGTTATTTCATCTGATTTAGATACTTAACCAAGATGGGTAAATCAGAAAGCAGAGCTGTGCTATGTCCCTTAAATAGTTAAAGTAGAAAGGAGAGAGAGAGAGAGGGAGGGAGGGGGGGGAGGCAGACGAAAGAGACAGAAAAACTCTTCCAAGAAAAAATTCCCGCCATCCAAGGTGCCTTCTGGAGATTAGATACCTAATTCTCCATCAGTCAGAGTGATTCAGTTAAATGCCTGATGTCGTGTTGGACATATCTCCATCACTCCTTAGAGCAGTTCATCACTGTCCACTGACAATATATAGAGAATGATCTCCCACCTTATTCATCCAGAGTCTAAGGATTAAAGTAAATGGCATCAATACTTCTCTCCAAGCCAGAACCAGTAAAGGGTTATCCTTACCTCCAGGATATTTGTCTTAAGGGACTTAGGACTACTTGGTCCCAATCCTGTGCTTTTGCTAAAAGCAGTTTCACTTCACTCAGGAGAGGTGTTTTTGAAAAGGCGCTCTTCAACCATGTGTATGCAATTCAGGTTCATCTTCTCAGGGTGGTTTTCCCACTGCAACTCAGTGTGGCCAGAGGAGCTTGTGAAGCGAGAAGGAAATGCCATTTCCTACTGCTTCATAGTTACCTTCGTGGGAGGCACTCTGGGACTAGAAGTTTAAGGAAGTTTTGTCCTCCAGATCATTCTGCCATTCATTTATTTCCAAAGTGTATGTAATTGCCAGATATTATTGGGCACTGTAAAAGCAGAAACAGGCCAAATGGTTCTCAACACTGTATTATTCCTAGCAGATCAAATGCTCCTTTAAAGGGGTTGGATGGCAAGGGCACTTTCAGTGCTGCAGGGCTTAAAATTCAACCATGCCTACATCATTTTGCAATTTCATTATGTTCTTAAGTAGATGTACTGAATGTGACTATAACAGTTCTGTACCTTCCATTGCCACACATTTTTTGACAAATAGTC
This sequence comes from Phaenicophaeus curvirostris, assembly GCF_032191515.1. Classification (NCBI taxonomy): domain Eukaryota; kingdom Metazoa; phylum Chordata; class Aves; order Cuculiformes; family Cuculidae; genus Phaenicophaeus; species Phaenicophaeus curvirostris. The sequence goes on from NC_091392.1 coordinate 21,544,284, forward strand.
CATATTCTCCTCGTGATCTTCTTTTTCTCCAGGCAAGTCCTGTGTTTTACAACATTCCCGTTCTTTGTAATCCCCACTCATAAAAGCTCAATATGTCAGCTGTGCAACTTAATATTACTGTTTCCTACTCTAACCTCAGTTTTTGGAAGGTTGTAGATATTCAGGTAATATAAGCACTCCAAATTCCATTCAGTCATTAAATACAACTTTATTCTTTTTTATCTCCTGGGTTTTCTATGAGATAAAACTGATACATTTCAAATAAAAGCCCATTTTCATTTAAAATGAGAAAAAGTAATGAGATTATTTATAATGCAATTTACATAAATTTATTTAGGGTGTTTATTAGTACTCAGGAAAGATGCTTCTGATTTACTGCACTCTAGCTGATGGTCTACAGCTTTACTGTGTAGACAAGATGGAGATCAACTGTTCTTTTTAATGTTCAATTGTGTCTCTCCACTGCCATTTTTTTTTTCAGAATTCGGAAAAAAAACCCCACCCTGCACAGACAGTACTCAAGTTACTCACAATATTTGTCCTGGGGACAAAATAAACTACAATACAGCTAAAAGAGCTAAAAAACCCTGGGCATGTGATTTCATTCTGTTCCTCGTTACTCGAGTGATGAGCTGTAACTGAAGTTGGAGGAAATGAAAGTCAGGACTATGCAAAAACTGAGCGCAAACAGTGACTCAAAAAGAAAATGGATTAGGCTGAGAGTTTGTTTTGACAGCTTTTCAGACAGAAATTGGGTTTAATAGGGAATGCAAGATCATTGACTTTCTGTTCCTTGTGCTGTCTTGAAAATGTTTTCCAAGAAAGCATTAGCATACAAAGCTTCCTCACAAACATTGCCTGGTAATTTGTTCAAGTAAAAGTTAATTCAGAAACTATTTCTGATATTTTTATTTCTATGTTGGATAGTGGTTAACAATGTGTCAGGGATGGAGGAGGAAGCATTGCATAGCTGTGCTGAAGAGTGCAAACAACACTGCAGTTCAAGGCAAAATATTTCAGCATCATACAGGCTGACACTGACTTAATCCCCCTTATTGTTCCTAACATTGTTCAAAATAATATTAAAACATGATAGCATCAAGAATGCACAGATACCTGCAACCTAATTTCTCTAAATCACTCTATAAATCTGTTATTATTAGATAACTTTTTCTTAGCAGTAATTGACTGGATACTTGAATCATTTCAATGTCCAAGTTGATAAAAGACATGTAAGGGTATGTTGATCTCAAGGTGTTAGTGCTTATGAAAGGTACAGGTCTGGTTGTTCTAAAAAAACGAAGCCTTTTTATTATCTCTAAGCAAGAATAGCAGAAAACTACATTGTTTTGATGTACCAAAGTACACAGACCCTGACCTAAAAGGAAGTTCAAATTCATTCTCCCATGAAGTTTTTATGACTGACCTCCAGCTGCCAAATACATGGATTTTTTTTTAATGCGGGCACCTGTCAAGAGAAATGGTTTGAGACTATGCCTTTATTTCACATAAGCTACCAAGAACCTCCTTAAATTCATACAACATATAACATGTGAATAATCTGAAATGGAGTAGCATGCCCTTGCATGTATTGCAAAAAAAAATTTGAGAAAACAATGAGGAACTAACACTGGGCAACTTTCAGGTACTCACAAATTACACAAAAGAAAGTGAGACAAAAGTATCATGCATTGAACCATACCACCTTTTGTAGTGACTTGGTTTTGTGTAATACAAAATAATAGGAATAAAGTTCTTGCTCTTTGCCTCTCTTTGCAATAAATGGGTTTGTGATTACAGAAGACAAGAATCAGAAGCAAATGTACTAAACATTCAATTGAAGGAAATGGATCAGATCTGAACAACCTACAGAGTCTAATAATTTTTTTCCACTCAAGGTATCAAAGAATTCCAGACCCCTATGAAGACTCTGCATACATACTCCTAGGAAGACCGATCTCAAACTGGAGTAATGCCTAAACCAAAACATCACAGTGAGAATTATTGTTAAAATAATTTGTTGTCACTGACAATTCTCTGAGTGAACCCTCTAGTGCTGATCCACCCCTCAAACAAATACTGTTGCTTATTATAGAAAAAAAAATACAATAGACTAATTGTATTGTTATGAATCCCTCTGTTTAGCATGCATTGTTTGATGTGCTTAACTGTTTGCTTCTTGTTTGTGTTATCTAGATAGTATGATATGCAGGGTACAGGGAGCCATTACGTTCTAGGCAGCACTCAGTGCAAACAGTGAATCATCATATCCAAGTCATGGGCGGTTTTCTCTTCAATTCCAGAGTGAGGAGTTTTCCCAGATGGCACATCATTTGGCAAAGAACTCCACATGTTGGTCACCAGCAACAGTGAGAGGGAGGCTTCAAAATCAAAGACTATGGGGCCAAGACAACAGCAGTCATAGGCTGATGTTCTGGAGAGGCATGTCGATTCCTTGAACCAGCTGGATACTTGCTCTGTTTCACTGATTAGCATGGTTAACTGCTCACTTCTTCAGTCTCTTCAGTTCTCACCTTCCTCCAGTTCATTCTTTCTTCACTGCTCATTCACTCTGTGCTGTCCTTCCTTTCCCAGTTTCAGCTGGTGAGTGGTATGCATATTCCTCATTTTTTTCCTGGCTCCCATTTTTGCCTGTTACTGACAGCTATGCCAGCCTTTCCCTCGACTGTGTATCATTTAATATGTTCCTTGCAGGTCTCTGATCTGCCATCAGACTTTTGCGAGTCTATACGCTCATAGTTTTATCACTCCTCTGCTCACACTAAAAAAAAACCAACATAGAGGAGCAAAGAAATAAACAATTACAGCTTCTTCTTATTCATTTGTATTTGTGTTTCTGTACTCTTTATATATCTCTTCTATTTTTTAGCACAAAGGAAGAACTGCATTGAAGACACATGAAATGTTATGCTTTGGCATTAAATCACTCACAAAGGCTATTTGTTGCTCTATATAATCTTCTGACATTCATAGAATAAATTAAACAAAAGTCCTTGGTCCCTTCAATCTCACAGTATCTCTGCTTGTTTCCCAAGAAAACAACTTTTATTTCCAATGGATGAAAGTCCTAAATTAATAACTTTTTGGCAAGAATAAAGTGCATATAAAAAGATGAACAATTTCAAGAGATGAAGATGTAAGAAGAGGAAAGGAAGAAATAAGGAAAGGTAGAAAAAGAAGGCAGAGATGCTCAAGCAAGGTGAGCTGTACACTGCATTTAAACAAGGTCATCTAAATGGAGGAAAGGAGGCTGAGGGGAGACCTTCTTGCTCCCTACAACTACCTAAAAGGAGGTTGCAGAGAGGTGGGTGTTGGTCTCTTCTCCCAAGTGACAGGTGATAGGACAAGAGGGAATGGTGTCAAGCTGCATCAGAGGAAGTTTAGTTTGGACATTAGGAAAATTTCGTCACAGAAAGGGTTATCAAATACTGGCAGAGGCTGGCCCGGGAGGTGGTTGTGTCACCATGCCTGGAGGAGTTTAAAAGGGGGGTCGATGAGGTAGATGGGGACATGATTTAGTAGTAGACAGCTACGGTTGGAATCAATGATCTCTAAGGTATTTTCCAACCTAATGATTCTATGATTTTATGAAACAGTCATGAAAAGCCTTAAAAATGAGTTTCCAGAGGTAAGAGTTTTGCTTGGTTCTGGCCAAAAAACTCCCAAAATGTTGGTTTTTAGAAATGTTTCTTTCCCAACAAGACTAAAAATAGAAGAACAAACTATTTCAGAGAATTTTCTACTCAATTATCCTTTATTTGGTATTCTGTTGGAGGCTGTTAAAGGAAAAGAAAAAAATTGAAAAATTTTATTCAGCCCAAGGGTCATAAAGGTTGAACTAAAGAGGAAGATTATTTCCTACAAATATTTATCTTATGAAATTTTCAACTTAAACTCTAATACTACAAACTTTTCACAAAAAACAGAGCTTCTCTTAAGATGACCTGTTCCTACATGTACTTGAATTTGCAACTAGAAGAGGTGAATGGAAAAGAGGCATCAGTAAAACATGGCACAATCTTTGCTTACCAGGCTTGAATTTTACTGCTGAGACCTCTGACTTCCATAGCTATCACTTCCCACCTCAGCTGTGAGCTTGAGTCTGGTTTCCAATCAAACAAAACCTCCACAGATGCTGAGAAAGGCAATGAAGTCAGAACTGTGAACCCGGTAATTTTTTGCGAAATTTTTTTCCACTCTGTAACATGCTGGTAATTTCTACAGGAAATAATTAAAAAGAAGACCCCAATCCCCCCAGTGCTTTTGTGAGTATGGAGAACAAAGTCTACTGTTTTGTTGAGAAGCTTCATCTCCCACTGTACAATTTTCTTTTAGCAGACTTAGATGATTAAGAAGGATTCAGCAAGAAACAAACTTAGATTGTCAATAACTGATTTCATAAACAGGAAAAGAAGTGCAAATATATTAAGTGAGGTTATTTTTGTCTGCTTTCAACAATCTGTAGAAAAGCAACATATTTTCAGTGATTTGATTTACTGACCTACTTTGCAGGGCTCTATAGAAAGCTGTCTGTAGACGATGAATCAGATTCTTTCAGATGAAATGTTGCTTTTCTTGCTATGTGCATAAACATTTAAATATGATAATGATGTACACACACAAAGAATGATTCAGCTCTAGTTGATGGCAAAACTTCAGTAATGCAAGATCTGGTCTCTGGCAATTAGTAGAGATGTCTGCAAGCAGTGAAACAGTGAAGATGTTTATAAGCAAAAAGGCAGTAAATGATTTGGCGGTGGATAATGCAATAGCTATCCCTATGCTTCTCCTTTTAAAGCTTATCTGGGCTCCTCTCCTGTGATGGAAACTGCTGTCCCTTGCCTTATATTTGCCTAAGCAAGCTGGCAGTTCCAACCACCATGCCTAAGTATCCTTTAACCTGTGATATGATTTCCCTAGGATTACTTCTGAGGGACACGAAGTCATTGTCATTCTTACTCTACAGAAGGGAAAGTGAACTATGCAAAAGCTGAGAAGCTCCTCCTTAGGCCTACAGGGAGTTTATATTAGGATAGGTATTTGAAGCTAGGCTAGTGCTTTAAATACTAGGTCATGTTTTCTCCAGCTGGGCTTCTGCTTGCCCCATCTTCACAGCTGTGTAGGTTGAAGAAAGCACTGTGTTTTTCCCTGGAGCAGCACATGGCAATAATGTTCAGACTCACACTTGTGGCAGGAAGCAAAATAAAAATCTAGCAAATGCATAGCATAACAAGCAAAACTGGAAAAATAAGTAGAACACCATTTACATTGGTGCCTATTACAGTAACGTGAGGTAATACTTAGAGCAACAATTAGCACTGGTTATGACTGGAATGAATGCTAGCTTTGGAAATCAGCTTGCAAGAAGATTGTGCACCCTTCAGCATACCAGTACTCTTCAGCCTTTTCAGTGGTGCTTTGTAGGAAACATCAGCCCAAATCACTGCAGATTTGGGCAATCTGTTCAGGTTCACAGGATTTCATAGGCTGGTCATGCTTTCTGCCAGAATCAAGCACTACAACAACTTCAGTATAAGCAACTCTTAAACTAGTTTTAATTTCAGAAGAACAATAAATAAATAAAACCCTCTTTCATACAGCTCTGCTCCTCAGTTTCAAGTCCTCATCTGTCTTTATGAAGCCAAAAGTGAACTGTCTCCCATTCTGATTTGGAAGCCTGTTTAAATTCAGGAGCTTGAACTTGAGTATCTGGGCTGTGTCTTAATACCGCTGTGTAGTTTCTTTATGAAGCAGGACCATGTGCTTCTCTAGACCTATGTAAGGTTAATAGACCATAATTATGTCACCTGGATCACCATACAAACTCCTCTGCAAACATAGGCTCTTGTGTTTTATTTGGAAGGCTCCACAGGGCATTTGTTAAATCCATCACCACAAAATGTGTATCAATGCACCACAAGAAGTTTGAAAAAAAATGAAAAAAAATAAAGCAAAATGTTAAAGTGCTGCAACAAGGGATCAGATCTAGAGTGTGAAGTTTTTTATAAACTAGAAAAGCAAGCTGTGTGGTTCTATTAGTTGACTGTTGCCTCTGCTATATTTTTCTGTTTTCTTTCTGTAAATAGAAGGATGCTACTAACAGTCATATAACTCATTCTGGTTTATGACCGAGTAGAGGAAGTCGGCTCTGATATTTTATGGCATCAAAGCAGAATATTTTTGCATGTGGTTCTGTTACACTGATTATCTGCACTGTAAGAATCATAAATCAATATCTAGTGCAACTTAAAACTTTCCAAGGTTAACAATGAAACATTATCTCCTGCTGCAAGGAGACAAAAAAATGTCAGAAATGCCTCTACATTTAATCTACAAGACATTTAATTTTAGCTTCAATAAACATACAGGAATGTCCTCAATTTATCACATGTTTGTATGTGTGTGTGTGTGTGTGTGTGTACATATATAAAATATAAATTCAAACAAGAAATACAGCCTTATTTTCCTTTACTGGCATCTACAAGTGAAGGTATTTGCCAGGGAAAAGGGATAAGGTAACAGCCTGAAAATAAAGAAGCCTAAAATCTTTGGAAATGGGTAGTGTCTAGTAAGATCATTTTAGATTAGAAGAGAGAGACTAACTTCCCAAGACTTCCTGAGTTTCAATGTAAAACAAAGAATTTCCATGAAGCAAGCATGCAATTAACACTTTTGTAGTCTCATTTCTCCAACCATAGTTACACGTACAAAGTCAGAGTCATCTCCAGTGCAGTCACGAAGACATGACCACATTATCTGCTCGTATGATAGGAGTAGAGACAGGTTGATGTCCTAGATTACTGAGGTGAGGTTGCAGCAAAGGTCTGATGTTTCAAAGGCATGTCTTGTGTCATCTTGTAGAGTATAATTTTTTGCTTTGCTTGCCCCAGATAGCAAAGAGCTTGATATAACATGTAGCTGATAGGTTACATATTATTTAAGCATATACATAGGTGAGAACATCAGATAAAAACATCCATTTAGCAAGTGACTTTGTCTAAAGATATACTTCCATGAGGAGAAAGATGGTTCCCTAGAAGACATGCTGTGTTATTTTGTAATAAATTCTTCAATTCAGAGAGAATTCAGAGCTTTGCAGTATTGGTCGTGGGTCAGAAAGGGCTTCTGAATGGGCAAGCTGTCCAGAATAATATGCTAGCCAGGAGGATAGCTGCCACTCCCAGCTATTCACCTCTTCACTAGCCTGAAAAATAACAGCTCTGTTCAGTCTTTCCTGGCTTTCACAAATGCTTTAGTAAACACTGAATGACAACTTCAAGCTGTTTACCCAGAATAGCCAAATGGTCGGCATAGTGGTGTCTGTCACAACAGTGTGAAATACCGTGTTATCTTATTAAGTTATCATTTCTTTTAATAAACTCATGTCCCATTTACAGTAGACAGCCATGCAGGAAGCAGAGAAACCAGCAGAAAAATATGAAAAAGAGTATGCGTTACTACCTAAAAGAGGCTAACGCCAAACTCTGAACTCATGCAGTTAATCAGGCTATTGAAAATGAGTGAAGTTAGAAAGTGTAAGAATGAACAAAATGATACAAACAATTAGATCAACATTAGCATTTTGTAGAAAGATTTCTGATGGCCTGAAGAAATACTGCCCCTGTGGAACAAGCTGCTGCAGACAAGGAATGAAAATTTGTTGTGTTGCTACTGCGAAAATACATCCGCGCTACTTCTGCAGAAAATACTCATTAGTCTGAAAAAATAAAATAATATTGATCTACAAAGAAAGAATACTCCTTTTCAATGTGTGTGAACCACTACCAAAGCTTTGTAACAGAAACTGGTAAGTATTAATATAAAACTGGGCATAGATAACAAGCATGAACCTAATGAAAAAATACAGGGAAACATTCCAGTTTTGTTGAGAAGAGAAAGAAGTATGAAAACCTGCTAGGATTTCCTTGTTTCGCTGCAGAGGCCAGCTAACAAGCCATGAAAAACAGCCATAGCAATGTAACTCAAAGAGACTGAGAGCTGTAGGCTGAGCTCTTGATCGGTTTGGGGACAGAGCCAGGATGTGAAATTGAGGAGAGAGGGAGAATAGAGTCTGTGCATTGCACTGTAGTACAGCCTCAGATATTGAAGTCACAGCAGGAAATTTTGGAATCCTGCTAATATTAGAAGATAAATGACATAAATTATAAGAAAGCTGGAATCCTAGTAGTGGTGGTGCATTTTCATAGAATCATAGAATCATAGCATCATAGAATAGTTTGGGTTGGAAGGGACCTTGAATATCATCTCGTTCCTACCCCGTTGCCATGGGCAGGGACATCCCATTAGATCAGGCTGCCTAAGGCCCCATGCAACCTGCCCCAGGGCTGGGGCAGCCACAGCTTCCCTGGGCAACCTGTGTCAGTGTCTCACCACTCTCATCGTGAAGAAATTCTTCCTAATATCTAGTCTAAATCTACTCCTCTCCAGTTTATACCCGTTCCCCCTCATACTATCACCACAAGCCTTTATGAATAGTCCCTCTCCAGCTTTCTTGTGGCCCCTTTCAGGTACTGGAAGGTCGCTCTGAAGATCTCCTCTGAACCTCCTCTTTTCCAGGTTGAACAAGCCCAACTCTCTCAGCCTGTCCTCATGTGGGAGGTGCTCCAGCCCTCTGATCATCTTTGTAGCCCTCCTCTGGACCCATTCCAACAGCTCCATATCCTTCTTATGCTGAGGGTTCCAGAACTGGACACAATACTCCAGATGAGTTCTCACAAAAGAGGAATAAAGGGGCAGAATCCCTTCCCTTGACCTGCAGGCCACACTTCTTTTGATGCAGCCCAGGATAACATTGGCCTTCTGGGCTGCGAATGCACGCACTCTTTTTAAAAATGGGCACAATGTTACCCTTCTTCTAGCATGAGGCACTTCTCATGATTGTCATGATTTTTCAAATATCATGGAGAGTGGCTTAGCAAACACATTGGCCAATTCCCTCAGGATTCTGGGATGCATCTCATCAGGTTCCATAGGCCTTTTTTTTTACCCCCCTGGTCACCATCTTGCTGTCCCATGACCCAGGAGGGGTGAGGAGAGCGGTTATTGGTGAAGACTGAGGCAAAGAAGTTGTTAAGTACTTCAGACTTCTCCTCATCTGTTGACATGTAATGACCTTTTCCAACCATTGGTGGGGGTACATTCTCTTTGACCTTTCTGTAGAAGCCCTCCGATCCTAATATTACTGATGAGTTTGATTGTATTGGTGGCCATAAGGTCCAGTACTGAATCCCCTTGGGTGTGGTTCTCTATCAGCTGGGCTAAGAGGTTATCCTCAATGCACTCCAGGAGTCTCCTAGATTGCCTACAGCTTGCTGTGCTACTTTTCCAGCATACGTTGAGGCAGTTGAAGTCCCTGAGTAGGATAAGAGGTTGTGAGCATGAAGCTTCCTGTAGCTGGAGGAAGAAGACCTCATTGGTTGGCTCTCCTTGACTGGGTGGCCTGTAGTATACACCAACCACAAGACTTCCATTGGTTCTTCTGTCTTTAATTTTGACCCACAAGCTTTCAACCCGTTCGTGGCTACTCTTCAATGACAGCTCTTCACATTCTATCCCTTTCCGGAGATACAGGGCAACACCTCCATCCCTCCTGCACAGTCTGTTCCTTTTGAGCAGCCTGTAGCCATCAATAGCCACACTCCAGTCATGGGATTTGTCCCACCACATTTCAGTGATGGCAACTAGATCATAGCTTTCTAGTACAAAGCTGAGAAATGCTCTAATGTGTTACCACATTTCAGATGCTAATAAAAGCTATTGGTTTCTGTGGTTTCAAATCTCTTCCTTCCCTTCCTCATTTCTAATTCATTTTGAACATATTATGGACATCCCGAAAAGTAGGATGTGTCTACCACACTAATGTTTATAGGGAGATATAAAGAAGAGAGGAAGCTATGCTTGTATTAAGCAACACTAACAACATTTGAGGCGTAAAAAGAGGCCACCAGCACTCTTTTTCTGGGAAGTGATGGAGAGGAAAATCTCAGCATTTTTCAGTGCATGAAGAAACAAGTCTCGTATGGTTCTCTGGTAAAAGGAATTGCTACAGATTCAGGAACTCTTGGATTCCCAGGCCTGAGCCATGTCATTGCTCCATGTTGAGACAATGATGTTGTTAGCCATTCATGAGTTCTGGGGGAACAGCAGGGAACTCCTCACACAGTCCTTGATATGGACAGCCAGAGGAACATGATTCGTCCCAGCTGGTCATCCAGGCACAGCTTAAAATGTCAGACAACTGTTACAGGAGAATGAGCTCCATGTCTGACAATACCGGAAGTGCTCTGCTGACATCCCAAAAATATTTCTGTCACCATCTCACTTGGAAGAGATATTTTAAGCAGTACAAAACTACATTAAAATACAGTTTGACTGACACATGTCAGCATTCAGCACAATAGATGTGAAATTCGTAAACTGATTGTGCTGTCAGAGAAAATGTCGCTATACCCCAATCCACTGCTTTTGCAGATGGAGATCAAGAGGGACTGTATGTACATGCATATGCTTCACCTACACATTTACAAACATTTCATATCATATTGAAACCTCACAGATAAGAGCAACAAAGAAGGGAAATCCATATGAAGAACAGTAACAGATGTATGGCAGAATTTATCTCACCTAACTTTAGACATCTAGAGTGTAGGCGTCTCCATTTGAGCGAGCCAGCCTGTGTGTTTTACAGTCAGTGGAAAGAAAGATACACTTTCAGGGCATGAATTGTCTGCTTTATTTTAGATTACATATACATTACAATGAGATGAGATGCACCATGGATATGCCAGTTTCTTTCTATAGACTATGAAAGGACCGTGAGGTGGCTAACTTAAACACAAATTTGAGTGTTGGCTAAACCAAGAACTAAAAGAATTGAACAAAACTCTTCTTTCAGCAGGTATTTTTTTAAAGGTAGACTTATTTTCTGTTCACTCATTGTGTGGTCCAATAAAACAACATGGTTTATGAACAAATGACAAGGCCTGTGGGGTGAGAACTGTTTTAAATCATGTTGCTACAACACTCTTCTGTGTCATGAAACCATGACTGTAATGTTAATTCTACACAGGGATTTAGGTACAACCTTTAGACATTAAAGATGGAATAGATTAGCCTATCAAACAAGGCAGAGGTTTATTTAACTCAACATGCACAGATTTGGGCAATCTATACCAAGTTAACCGTGCAGTTATCCAACTGACCAGCAGATCCTTAGGGCCAGGCTGGCCTCGTTTGGAGTGAGCATATATGTAGCTAACAAATGTACTTGATTAATCTAATAGTAATAGCTATGGATGTAAAGTATCTGAAAAAAATGGAAAGAAAGATTTGTCCCTAAGGGGACTGTTCTGTAAGACAGAACAACATGAATCTTCCCACATCCCTGTAATATGAGAGATATACTTGAGCTACTCCCTATAAATTTCAGTACTTCCTTAAAAACATATTACTGCAGGATTGAAGTGACTATTTATTGGCCTTCAGCTTTCTTGTGCGGTTTTCGTTTCTCCTCTCTCAGGGAGGCTTTTGCTACACTTTCTTGCTCAGGCAAGCAAGGTACATGCTGTTCACCTGCCCACCAAAGGCCCTGCTCACCCTGCCTCTCCAGCACCATCCATTAGCTGATCCATGTTACCTGGAGCAGTAGAAAGCCAACATGCTGCACTATGTGCCTTGTGGTTCTCCACTTACAATCTGTATTGTGGGGCAGATAGAGGAGCTCACTCCCTTATTAGCCGATTTACTAATTTTTGTTTCTAAATTAAATTTATGACAAGGTGCATGCTGTAGCAATCTAATTGTAAAACTAGAGAAACACCAGAAAATCCTTTTTATTCAATAGTTTTCTTCACATTTTCACACATTAAAAGCTAAATCTCCATGGACACCTTTTCTGCCTTTTAGTATTGGAGATTTAATTTCCAAGATTGACCTTTATGAAAGAAAGACCAGTGTCAGAGCCTAAAGCAGAGGAAGAACAAGTTTTGGACTGGGTACAAATATTACCTGTTGATGGCAGATATTTTTAACAGGATTCATTCTTCTGATTTCTCTCAGTTTTGTCTCTTCCTTCATGTAGTATGAATTGGTATCTCAGCAGCTGGCCCAGTTAACCTTTTTTTATGACTTCCATGTAGACTTAACTTCTGGAAAGATTAATCTTAAAAGCATTATGTACCACCCTCCCCATCAAAACTTATCTTGGATATGTTGTAAAAATAATACATAAGTACAGCCTGATTCTCCAGGTCCATGATTAGCAAGACCAGAAGTCCCTCTAGGAAACCTACCCAGCCACCATTTTACCCATACACTGAACGCATCTTAGAACTGAGCACAGAGGAATCAACAATAGACAGTAACTGCAGGCTCCTACAATGTTGTTTTACAAAATCATTTTACTGTCTACCACATCTGAAATAGTTTTTGTTTTAACAGCATAATTTAAAACTTGCTTGAGGTGCATCAAGTGAATAATAGGCAGGCAGCCAAAATATGCCAAAGGTATTAAAAATTACATTAGGCAGAGATTTGCAGGAAGCTCTGGACTATAAAACCTTTCTGATTAAAATGTGGTTCTGGGCTGAAAAGTGTGTATAAAAATATGAAATACAGCACCTGCTTGATGTTTGCTCTAGAGATTAAGAATTTTCACTATAGCCTTTTTCCTGTTTCTGGCACAGAAGAGTAATTTGTTTTGTTTGCACTCCTGCATCCTTACAATTATTAATTCAACATTAAATGCGGGGCTTGTTCTGTCCTCTCAATTTTTGTTATTGTTGTTTGTTAGTACTATTTACGAGTATTGTGTACTTATTAGCACCTTGGTTAGGTGCTAATAATCAAAGATCAGGTTTTCAATGTTTCAGTCTCTCTGTCTGGGAGAGCTCAGGTTTAAATAGACAATATAGATATGGGGAAATCAGAAGCACAAGAAAATTGAATGATGTGCCTAGTGTCTTGCAAGTGGAGGCAGAAGGGCCAGAGCAGGAATAACAATCAAGTCTTCTGACTGCAGCTTCAGGACTTATTCCCTGAAAGATATTATCTTCTAAATATATTTAACAATAAATAGTCCCTAACCGAAAGGGTTTACAATTTAAGCACAATATAAAAAAAAAAAAACTTGGGAGTCTGGTAGGAAACACTAAGACTGCAATGAGATGCATTGATAGGCAATTTGTTCAAAACGGTCTTCCTGCTATTTCCTATATTGCCTTACTGTTTTCCCTCTCCTCCCCTCTCCCCTTTCCTGCCTCCTGTCCTCCCAGTACCACAGTCTCTCCCACTCCCTTGGGATAATCTCACTTACGAGCAAGGCAGTGTAGTCAGCCAAGAGGGCAGAGCTCTGTTCTCCATAGATTACCTTCCAGCCAGGACGGCGAGTGAGCTGCCTTTTCTGGGGACAGAAAAACATCAGTGTTGGTTGAAGAGGTGAGGGTAAACTACACCATCACAGAAGAACCTAGAAAATCTAGCAGATAGGAGCTGTTAGAACAGCTCTGTCTTCCATGTCGAGCAGCACCCAAATGATGACATTAATTGATTTTTACTTCTCTGGTATTGATATTATTAATTAAGATTGCAATTGCCTCTGCTCAGGAAAGCAACGAGAACACCCAACAGTCTCTCTTGAAATCTATCATTAGTCTTGCAGAAATCCCCTTTTCACTAAGAATTATCACTGCTAGTGATGCTGTGAGAGTAAGGAAAGTACCAGTCTTTACTTTCCAGTCCCAGGTGAGTTTTGTGGAGATGGAAGTTCATTAAACCACTCTGTGAAAGAAACCTATTTGATCCTGAAGGCATTCAGACATACTACCAGTGAACCCTAAAGTATAATTGCTGTCATTTTTCAAAATGTAAGTATTTCTATAGGTATCTGCTTCTATTCTGGAGGATTCTAGTCAGAGGAAAACTCATGCTCAAAGCAATGGATATTGAGTAGTTCAAGTAATTATCAGTGTTGCTGTTATCCTCAGATTTAACTTGTTTCTTAAGAAAGTGAGAGTAAAAATCAGTCTATGGAGAAGGTAACTGGGAAACTTTATTGAAATGACAAACTATGTGACAGCTAAGGAAATAGGCTTTTATGCACAGAGAAGCAAGCGTTAAAGTCAAAACCACACAAGGCTTATTAAAATCGCATTGAATGTTGGCAGTGAGTAAGTGCAGATGGCTTTCTGAAAGCAGCTTCCTGATGGTTAAAAGAACAGAAAATAAAAACAAAACAAAAACAATTAACAAATTGCCATGATTGTTGAGGTAGAGATGTGGGAAGATGGACAAAAGAAATTACTGAGTGTCAGGGCAAATTTGTTAGTTGGTAATGATGTTGCTTAAGAATGAAGTAGGTAGATGCACGTTTACAAGTTTTCAGCTGCCAGCTGCCAAGAATGGAAGTCACACATCTGGCTAATAAAATGGATTTGTTCTTGATTGTTCAGTTTCTAGTGGTCTTAGCTAAATACGAAAAGTTCTGGAAGAAAGGAATAAAGGTCTTATCCCTGAGGACTCAGTTCTGTAACACAGACAAACATGACTCTTCTTACATCCATGTTATACTCATGTGCAATTCCCTGTGAATTTCAGTGCTTGCTTAAAAATATTTTTCTGAAGGAGAATTAGAGTGTGGTCTTCAGCTTTCTTGTATTTCGGTTCTTGTTTCTGCTTCCTCAGGGAGACTTCCGGTACACTGTCTTGCTCTGGCCAGTGAGGAACAAGCTGTTTACCTTCTTACTGAAGGACCTTGCTGCTCTGCATATCCAGAACTATCCACTATCTGCGGTACCTGGAGCAGTAGAAGGCCAACATGCTCTAGCTGTTGTGTGGCTGGTCTTCCAGATAAAGTTGTGGGGCAAGACAGAACTGGGAGGATAAGGAACACGGGATTGAAGAAGTAGAATGAAGGGGGAAAAGAAGAGGAAAAAGAGCCGAAATTCTGAGAAGATGCACAAATCTTTGAGAGATCAAGGTTGTAACCCTGGGGTGAAGATCCTGGCTTAAAATTGGAAAAAAACTGATAGAGGAATATATGTAGAAAACATTGTTTAGCACAGGTTTTTGACAGTTTAATTGGACATGTTACAGCTCATTTACTCTTTAAAGAAATACTTAAAGCCAAATCTTTCTTGTCTCTTGAACTATGGGCCTAATTTCTGATTCCCATTTTGGGCTCCAATTTTTGATTCACAGTGGTATAACAATTATATGCTTGTGCAGGTCAGCTGATTCCTGTTTCATTGAGATGAAACAATCCCCCCCAGCCTAGCCATGTATTTTATTCTTTCCTACTCAAACAGTGCATTCTGCTTGTTTATCAGTCTTGAGACTCTGAAGTCAGGGTATTGCATATCCCAGAGTTGTCAATAAAGTCACTTATGTATCTATGAACTACATTTTGTTTCCTCTCACAGGCTTGGGCATTCACTGTTTACTTAATACCATTTTGACAGTACTTTTTCGTGAGGTTGGAAGTAGAACAATTTTACTGCTGTTGGGCTGCAGCCGATGATGCTTCTATCTCAGTTCAGAAGGGGAAAAAACAGAAAGTATAATAAATGTGGTTTTACTTCATTTCTCTGTGTCAATCACAGCTGTTGCATTTACAGAATAGCACAAGGCCACACAGCTTCCTGGGCCACATGTGACTCACAAAGAGCTCCGTTGTGACTTCCAAGCTGGGAATGTATTTCATGACCAAGGTCTGCACTTGTGTAATCCTCAACTCTGTCTCAGAGAGAAAATGAGTTAAAAGAGCTGCTGAAACTGAGATAGCAGTTTGTCTTGGGACTCAGCTGCCTGATCAATCCAGTTAAATACTGGAGTGGAGAAGTGGGAACTGTGAGTACTCTATGTATGTGAGATATATCACATGGCTTTTGGTATGTATTTCAATAAAGTTTGGTATGCAGCTTTGGCAAAGTTTTTTTATATCTAGCTTAAAAGTTCATAAAAGTTTCTAGTTGCAGCTTGGATGGATGCAGCAGATGCAGTGATGCTAACATGTTCTATAGGGATTCCAGGGCAGCAATGAGGAGTTTATCTTGATTTTGGCCTATATTAATCTTTTCTAGCTTAGGGCTTAGTAAATGAACAAGATTTCTTTGTACTTTACCTACTGAATGGAGAAAGACAGGGACATTAGAGGGGCCATGGAGTCCAATTGTGATCTGAAATACATTCTGAGATGACTCACTGTTGAATAAAATGTCTATAGCTACTATCCCTTGCTTTCTCCAGGTTTAAATCCTGATGGCATGAAGGGGTCACTTTTTAATTAACAGGCATCTTTAGTTACAAAGAATGCTGTGATCAAATATGGTGAGAGTGTATGTCAAAGCAGTATTAAGTATTCTGTGGTCACAGTCTAATACGGGTAACATAAAGATTCCTTATAATATGATGACCATTAAAGGTGTCCTTGGTAGACATGATTGGCTTTAGGGTAATCCTTCACGAGTACATTCCCACTTTTTAGCTATAAATTGTTTATGTGATGGTCAGCCACTACAGCAAAGCTGGACAAACCATTGAGGCTCCAGTATTCATTATATAAATAAAAAGAAAGAAATAAGCTTTCCTAGACTGTTTCATCTTCATTCTTTTCCCCATATATACAGTACTCTTGCATCCAGTTGGTTTATTTGCATGGAATTAGTTTCTATGCATGAACTGTAAGGGCAGTGGTTTGATGCTTTTGAAAAGCAGGAGTTTGCTGTTAAGATCTGCTAGTGGTAGGAAAAGAATGGCCTGAAGTCTCCAAAAAGTCCTGACGTACAGAGGAGAGAGAACCCTCTGCCAGTTGTTGTAAGCTAAAGAAACTGGATAATCAAACTGTGTGAGAGTGCCCAGTTGTCAAGAAGCCCTTCACACAAAGGGTCTCGAAACCAAGAAATTTTAATAATGTGTACATATAACTAAAGAATTATGGAAAATACAGAGAAAGATAATTCACCATGTCTGTAACATAAAAGAATAAACTGTTGTGTTAAGAAATACCATAATCTTTAGGCTTTCATGCCGTAAAGATTTACAAATTGCAGGTGGCGGGCTGCAAACAGGGTGGCAAGAGCTGGCAGTACCCAGAGGATGCCAGGAAGAGTCAATGGGCAAGAGGACTAGTGAACAAGTGAAACCACTCAACAGTGAAACCAGAGAGATAAGTGAGCATCTCCCTGCCCAGTACCAGACCTATCACTCACTTCAGCTGGCATATAAACTCTGGTGTGAATGGTGTTTAGGATTAGACCCCCACCTGGATTTTTCTGAGGCTGCCATGTGGGGAAAAGCAGAGAAGGGACTGTGACACTTAGCCATCTGCATACAGCAACTGGTTAGAGGCTAGGTTGCATTACTGGTGGAATATCTTGGAAGTATGCACCTATGGGCCAATAAGAAGGCCAGGTAAACCTTAAAGCTCCATGAATATTGCCTTATACAACACAGGAGATCTGAGTAGTGTGATAAGAGCTGCACCCACACAACTACATATCCTTGTTTTGCACTTTAGACCCTCTATTTGACTCATAATTTATTACCCAGTCTTCCCAAGCTAGTATTTTTTACATTTTCCTGTTCCCTTTGACAAAGTTCTGTGGTTTAACACTTTGGATCAAGTATTTGTCAGATATAGTTCAAGAGTTCTTAGATCATTGTACTCTGCTTTCTGAGTTTGCATGTGAGAGTTGGACCTAGTTTTACTTAAGTTTAGGAGAAGCCCTGCTTTTGGTAAGTAATCCTCTTTGCTGCTTAGCAGCGTTTTGCAGAGTAATTACTTAATTGTGCCTCATGAAGCTGCCAGGCGTAGTATCTCTTTTGTTTGCTTCTTGAGATAACAAAATAAGTAGAAATATCATAAACTCTTACTTAATATTCTATTACACCTCATAAAAACAATACCACCTTAGACATAATAGTAGCTTTCTTATTTTATTCAGTTGTTTGGTAGTTACAGAGCTGTAATTCACAGTCCTCCCTAGATTTTAAGTGCCATCTTTGAAGAGGCTATTCACCCAGATGTCCACCCCTTTCCTTTATGATTTGCCAGAAGGGGCAGAATGAGTGCTGAGTAGCAATGATGAAAATGGGTAGCTTTCTCATTAGCTACTGCAATTCACGTCTGGTTTTGTTGCATAACCTAAAATCAATGGCAGTTAAAGTTAATTCACTGGCTGCGAACTGCAGCAGTTAAAACATCTGATTCACGTTCCCAGGTGGATTATGCTGTGGCAGCTGAAGAAGTTACTGCTCCAGCTGTGGAGGAGGTCACCTCTCTAGCCTACTGCAGCTAAATGTGACAAGGAAAATGAATCAGAGCTGTAAGGTATTTTCCTCTGGTTTGGGAGAGGCTTTTTTTAACAGTCTTTCTCTTATACAATGTCTTGTGTATACTTTACCAGCAGTTTGATGCCAGGCTTCATTCCGTACCAGCCACTCAGCCTTCAGTGTTCCTTTTGCATCTTGCTGATTGAACTTTAGTGGAATCAAAGTTTCATTCGATTCCACGTAAATGTTTATGGCTTGTATTCCTAGTGAATGGAAGTGTCAGTGGCTTTCATGCATGCCCACCTTGTTGATTTCCACCATTGTTCAAAACATGTGGCTTACTTCTGCATGCACAATTTATTCAGAGAATATTGGCTGAGCTGGTTGAAGTATACTTGCTGACTGTATTTGGTCTTTCTATGTGTGTTACGCTTTTCACTGTTGCCATCTGTACTAATTAACACTCATTCAAACAGCTGACACAACAGGCACTAAGGCGAGTACATCTCTTGACACCAAACATGCATCTGTGCTGACTGGATCACCAGAAGACCAGCGTGGGAATGCAGATGTTTTGCTCCTGAACACACATTCCCATTCTTTTCCCTCTTTGCAGCATTCTTTAATTCAGCCTCAGCAATTTTAATCACTGGCTTGCTTTTGCTGGCTGTGATGCAATGACAGGGTGCTAGAGTTTCCATTTCTTGATAAATATTACAAATGTCTCTAGGATCTATTATCTAAAACTCTGCTTTTTAGGACACATTGGATATTTCTATTATGTCCATGTTCTTGGAAGACTGATAGTGTTTATTCTCTGGCCTCTGAAAAAATAGTAGCTGCAGATAGTTGATGATCTTCCTCATGTAATTTGCTCTCAGGCTTTTTGCTGAAGCTGGAATATGTCTGGCTGTTTAGGTCCTCCTGTGTTTTTCCATGCACAAGCACCTGCCATGTTGCTTTTGCTCTTTGCATCAGGTCATAGCTCCTAGAAGTGCTGTAAAGTGGGATTCATCTAACCTAATCCTCTCAGTCACTTGTCCAGGCTCTTTTAAAGTCAATGGTGAGAAACAGACACTTCCAATGTGTGAGTCATCTCATCCTAATATAGGCATCCAGAATAGGTCAAGAGTATGCATTCTAGAAATGCCTGAAGTGAGATAAGCTGAATCTCTTCCCAAGTGTCCCAAGAACTGCAGTTCTGCTGGGGAGACTTCTATTTATTTCTCTGATGTTGATGATCATAACATAGAGTGTCTTTGCTATCTGCTGCAGATTCCTCAAAGTTGTCTCCATGTGAATACATTGGAGTGCCGTGCATTCACTTGGATTTCCACAAATCCCAGCAGTCGTCTATTATTGGTGAAACTGATATTCTTCCTTTGTAAATGGACCCCAATTGATACTCTCAAGCATCTAGAACTACTCACTGTTATGCAAGATAAAGGAAAGTATCCATTCACTTCTGCTGTAACTCCTGGCTTTGGCAACAACGGTACAAAGAAGGTAATTTTTAATTTAGCAGAAGACACTTGAGAGCAATGTTTTAATGTATGTAAATGTGCAGTTTAGCTAAGTTTAGCAGCAATCCCTCCTGTTTCCACTCATTTTATTAATCCACTATCTTTTTCTCATAATAGAATGAGAGGTATGAAGCAGCAATGTGATTGGCGAATTATCTATTCCCAGGTAACATATATCCAGAATATGTCCCAGCCTTCATACAGAACTTGCTACAAGAATGCTGCGATATATTGCCATAATACATTCTTTTGATTTCTTTATGTGTCTATTGTATGAATTGTTTGTTCCCCATATAATGTCAATATGTTCATTAATTTGGTATTTCAGAGGGTTATTCTGTAGTGTCTGTAACGTTAAGCATTATTCTTTTCTGTGGGACTCCATCTCCTGGTGTAAACAATTTCAAAGAGCTCTCATCAGTGCAGCCATGACTAATGATGGTCCAGAGAGGAGCTCTTTTTGGTAGCTGCACAAGAAAAGTGCCAGTTTTCCCCTGCCTGAATGATTATGGCTGATGTACAACCACATTAAGACAATTTACAGTAGACATTTGTAATTCTACAAAAAACCACTGACTCACTCTGTTTAACGCTGTGATGAATCCAGGCCATAACCCAACCTGCCACCAAGAGAATGGTATACCCTTTCTCAGAGAGAAACACAAGAAATTCACCATATTTTCACATAGACTATTGAATGTCTCAGGAACCTTGGACTGAATTTATAATTCTGCTTACAGTTTGCAACATCCAAGCGATAGTGCCATGATGATGATTTTAATTAGCCTTTGCTTGTTTGGTGTTTCATTTTGAAATCTGTACTGTTATCAAAGGCTTTGTAACCTGGCATATTCACTGCTGCTCCATTGCCTATTCATTATTTGGTTTCTGGTTTGCTGTGTGCTGCTGCCTTGTCTTTGCATTCACTGACAGAGCATTCAGACATGAATTTTTCCTCCACTGATAATGCACTCTCTCATCAAACCTTTCCCCAAAGTAATTTTTCCTATATTTAATCATACAGCAGCTGTCATCCTCTCTTTCCATTTTCTTGTGTTTGCAATATAGCCAGCTATACCAAGACAATTCTTACTATTCATGGTGCAGTGGGATGTGGCAATGAGCGAGAGTTGCTTCATGTTTTGTAGGTACAGATTGACAGCCTGATAATTCTGGGCAAACATGTAGATGGTTTGTGTGGTTCCAACAGGGGAAGATGGGGATTTTTCACTCCTCCTTTGTGAAAGAAAAGTCTTATTCACAGTCCTCTTCAGATCCCTTTCCTTAGCAGCGCAATGTGTACATCTTCCTTCTTTTGTTCTTTTATGTTTATGGTATTAAAAAATGAGGCAGAGAAGAAAACTAGATTTCTGCATTAACATTAACATTTTGGTCTACAGTGGTATAACAGTTCTGAAGTGAACCCCCTGATCATCCTCACCCACCATGTGTAATGATTTAGTTTGCAGAGATATGCTGGTGTGTGTCAGCTAGATCATTTTCAGACAAAACTAATCAGGAATGTCTACTTAAAATCAGTATCCAATGTATGCCACAGTTTGATGGGAACACAACGGTTCAATCTGATGAATGACTCTCTGAACAGCCTTGACTCACGTATGAGTTTGGAACATTTAGTCGCAGGGACCAGCCTAAATCTAGCCTGCAGTGAACTCTTCAAACATTGCAGCATGTAGATGTGGTGGCCACTGCATTAAGTGCTTTGATCTACTAATCTGCTTCAAGTGTGCTAAATTGTTTGGTAATGTAGGTAAATCCAGGCTTTGGAGAAAGATAACAAAATAGGTATGGTCAACATGGCCTCAAATTCTCTTGTACCATTTTAATGTTGGTACTTAGTAACCAACAACTTAAAAAAATCCATTAGAAAAAAATCTCTTCCAGCTGTGGTCTGAGGATATTGATTTCAAAACTAAATAGTTTCAAATCAGATGGTTGCATGAGGACTTCCCACAAAAATGTTCTAACTTTTAGGACTGACGTGATCAATTTCACTCGAAATGTTCTTGCTTATTATAGCTGGCAGCACATATCCTAGCAAAGCTAATCAATAAGCACTAACACATAGATTGATACCATCCTCTGTCAGGCAGTTAGGAATTTAATGTGTTTGCAGAACAGGACCATGGGAGTGAAAAATAAAAGAAAAAAAATATTAGTTTATTGACTGTGCTCCCATGACCTATTTCCTATACATTTTTACTCTCTTTGTCACAATGTAGCTGCATTGACCAGATATGCCTGTGCACCATTCCATAGCACACTAACAACTCTGCACTGCACTATAATTTAACTTAATTAAACATTATCATCAAAAGCTTGTAACCTAATCAGATATAATGCCAATATTTACAGAAATGCTCAAGGATACTTTTTCAACAAGAGCTAACCACAAACCAGATTGAAATGCTCTGCCTTCAGTTGTTGCAATGGCAAATGTGTTCAATTACAGAATTTTTGAAATGGAAAAATAATGTTTTCTTTACCATTCTCATGCTTCAAGGAGATAAAGCCATTTTTACTGAAATTGAAAACAAATGGACCTTTAGAGAGACTTCTTTTATTACTAGAGGAAGTTCACTGGAAAAAATGAAAGACACTTACTTAGGCTTCCATCTTCATCTGCATGCAATAAATTCCAGTGGAGTGGGAAAAATACAAATGGAAGGTAGTCTTTTCTCTGGCAACAGCAGCCTTTAATGCACTTTATGTCCTTAATGACTCCTGATTAACACAGGCAAGGGAGGTTAGCTCTGACCCCTTGCAGAAATTCAGACAATACTATCCTCCATTTACAACTGAAATACAAGAAATGTGTTTTCAAACGGTACAGAAATTAAATGAAATCGAAGAAGAATGTGGGTACTGAAGTCTTAAGTGCATTTCTGAGAAACTAATAGAACTCCTGTGGAATTTAAGAATGCCTGTCATCTATAGCAAAAATATAAGCTGAATCAATCAAATGAATTTTCTTGATAATACAGACAAAAATGACCTCTCATGAAGAACAGATTTATTTCAGTTGTCCAAGGAAACATTCTGGGAATTCTATATAGCATATACTCATCCTAGACTACTGTTCTAATTGTGCAGATGTAGCTTTGCACTAGAAGATATGACAGCTGGGTAAAGTAGCTATGCATGTTAATGCTCTTTCTTCCAGACACAGTAGACTGGACATACTTAAGACTGTAAACAGGTACAACATTTGGATTTCAACCTGTAATCCATATCTCTATTATTTTCAGTCTGGCATGCTAATGCAAAATGGATTAATCACCCATGAACCGCAGCTTGCCTACAGCAGGCATTGTGTTTATTATAAAACCAAGATTTAGAATTCTTGCAGCTTTTGAAGATGATGTAAGAAGTGTTTGGGATTTGCAGAAAAATGAGGAGATAAATGAAGCTGAAGAAACATATTTTCTCCTTTCAGTAAGATTAGCTGTTACCATGTCATGAATATGTTGCATACACAACTCCTATAGAAGCCAATGGGCGCAGACTACCATGTGAGGTTTTTCTGAGGTCATAAACAGCTGTGACTGAAAATAGCTCAATGATACCTTCTCTGCCTTCCAGGACAGGGAAGATAAGGTGCTTGATATTGATTGTTTGCACCAGGAAGTATGTTAACTGGCTACAACTGGAACAACTAAAACTGATAGCGTCCCAAGAAGTAACAGTGACAGATCAAATAAACTGGGACACAGTCTGGGCGGATGTTCATGACTTTTGCGAGATCTGGGACAGAGGCACTTGTAAAAAATTAGACATCTGGTGCTGTGCGCATGCATATCCTGCCCTGTCTCCAGTTGTAGGTTTCCTTTCAATCCTGTGTCTTGCTGGCAGCACAACAGAATTCAATGGAATGAAATGGAACAATTTCAGTTGGAAGGAACCTGCAATCATCAGCTGCTCCAATGATGCAGACATCTTAAGTTATCTTAGAGCACCTCAGATGACATGATGTGAGTCTGTTTAAGAGATAGAATCCTGAGCCTATCCAAACAGCATAAGGCACTCCTGAACTTAAGTAGTTAGTTTTAGCATGTTAACCCAGTAAGGTACCTACAGTTCCAAACCCAAATGGTGCTTTGGTTGCTCAGTGTCTATTATGTCTGGGAGTAAAAGGGAGATATCGGGAACTTTTACTTGCTGCATCTTAGCTTCAGGACAGGAAGTTTTGGGATGGATTGAAGAAGGCCATGTTCTGTTATATACTTGTAACTACTGTTGGAATAAAAAATATGTTTTCAGACAGTTTGAATCCACTTTCAAGTTGTGTACTAACTAAACTCAAAGGACAGGATATCACACTACAATGTAATGGGGTAGAGAGAAAAAACTATATAATGAGTGAAGATTCTCCATGTAAATGGAAAGACAAAGAATAATGATGATTTGCCTATGTTTGGAAGGGAAACTTTGTTTGCAAAAGAAAAGTGGAAAACCTTAGTTTCAAGGCTCTAATTGAGCAAACTTCTTTTTTAGTTTGAAACATTAATAGCTAGTGGAGATTTCTCAGATGAGAGCAAGAAAGTACAAAGTACAAAGATGGAGTCCCAGAAGTAAGAAGGAAACATCAGATGACTTCTGGAGTCATAAAACTAGGCTCTAAAGTAATTTTACCCTTACACCTTATGCCTTTAAACCCTAGAATATGTACGGTCTTAGAATAGATTCTTTTGTTTTTTATGTTGACATGTTTCTCAGCAAAACTATTCCTGGCATTAGAGAATCCTAGAAACATTTAGGTTGGAAAAGACCTTTAAGATCATTGAGTCCAATCCTTAACCTAACACTGCCAAGCCACCACTAAACCATTTCCCTAAGCACCACACCTACACATCTTTTAAATACGTCCAGGAATGGTGACTCCACCACTTCCCTCAGCAGCCTGTTCCAATGCTTGACAACCCTTTTGGTGAAGACATTTTTCCTACTACCCAAACATAAACTTCCTCTGGCACAACTTGAGGCCGTTTCCTCTTGCTCTATCACTTGTTACTTGAGAAAATAAACTAACACCCACGTCGCTACAACCTCCTTTCAGGTAGTTGAAAAGAGCAATAAGGTCTCCCCTCAGCCTCGTTTTCTCCAGACTAAACAACCCTCATTCCCTCAGCTGCTCCTTGTTCTGCAGACCCTTCACCAGCTTAATTGCTCTTCTTTGGATGCATTATAACCTAAATGGCAATGTATCTGAGTAATATCAAGAGTAGTGTAGGATGTTCTTTCATGGAAACAAGATACATCTGGTTCATATCTGGCAGCTTAATACTCTTATTCTTCTCAAGATCAACTAATTTGATTGAATTTGTTTCTTTGCTGGTAAAGGTGTAATTATCTAGCCACTTATCTGATCTTAAAACCACTGTAATGTAAACCTGACTCAGAGTATGAAGTATGGATTTTTAATTTTGATCTTGTGTCACTGCTTACTCTTTTCTTATGTATTCTTCTATCTTTTTTATGTTTTATGTAACAGAAGTGCTGAATCAGCAGAAAGAGGATTTCACCTCCTCTGCCCCCCCCGCCAAATCCTGTTAAAAACTAGCAGTTTCTAGTAATATTTTTACAAAAATTTAGTAATACTTCTATTTAAATCCTCGCCTTCCTAGAGAAATGACTTCCTGGCATACTGCATAGGACTTCTGCAGATTATTGGGTTATTTGATTTACACTATTTCATCTCTATTTGATATTTTTAAACTAGAAAAAAGCAAATGTGTCCTTACTTTAGAAGAAAGTAGACAGTACAAAATGACAGCCACACCAACAAGTATAAAACAAGATTGTGATGGCATGGCTAGCTTATGTTTTCGATTTATCTTATCTGCAGGTGAGGCAATCTGCTGAGGACAGAGGAAAGATATGACCCTTAAACTATATCTCCATAATACGATGGTGACTAATTTTCTAAGTAGCAAGTAGATACTGGATCTGTTGAAATCAGTGGGAGGCTGAGTCCTGAAATATCCTCATGTATCTGGCAATTAAGGATGTATTTAAATGGCATAAGTTCTACCTGTATCCAAATACCTTGTCAGCAGAGTAATGTTTCACAGCACCCACATAAGATGTCAAGAGGTAGACAAAGTACTAAGCAATATGAAATTTTAGGCACAAGAATTTAGATTTTAGACTCATGAGTTCTGAAAACCCTTTTGTCCCCACAGCAGATATGCCTATGGGGTATTCATTTTAAGGGGACTTGGTTACCTGCCTCTTGTCATAAAGAAGAGATCATTGGATCAGCTGAAGGAGAATTAGATTACAACTCCGTGATGGACAAATGGGTTTTAGGCACAGCTGAGCTGAATCAACAATGCCAATAAGAAGGAATCTTAAACGTGTAGAGGGCTTTTAGATGTTAATGCTAGAAGATAGTTCTCTTGAGGGAAGCTGTAAAATCCCTGAAATTCAAATAAAACTGAGTGCCTCAGTGTAAGGTGAGGTAAGGCTTGAGAAAGAAGCTGAAGCTGGTAGTTTTAAGAGTGTTCCCTACCATGCAGAGGTGCCCATCTTTAAAGGCCTTAAAGTATACGTATGGAACCATTGTGGCTTGATCCTAGAAACTAATGCTAGTTGCTTTCCAGATTTTAACCAGCTACCCAACTCCTCATACTTTATTTGGCCTCTTGTGTACATTATATTCTGAGCTAAGGCCAATGATGACATGGACACAAAATCAGTTCTAGAGTACATAGGGGTTCTCCCTAAGTGAGATATTATTAATTAGCTGGTTTGGTATGTATAGGTAAAACTGTATGAAGTTGTGATCAAAAAAAAGGAGAATCTTTCCTAGTTACTCTGTAAAAGTTCAACATTTTGTTTCAGCTATCTATGCATAGTTCATGGGAAATAAATGATGGGTCTGCTCTCAGTTGTGCCAAGAGAATGATAATATATTGTGTGCTTCACTTTCAATTACCTATAGACCGTTTATCCAGGTTGCAGATTAACTATGTTGTGAATGCAAGACAGCAGAGCCTGCTCTCTGCACAGCTGGTTGGTTTTGGCTTGAGTTAACTCAGGTGCAGTCAAAGCATTTAATTATCTTTCATGTGGTACAGACCTCACATCAATAGCTCATGGAAACCTGGGCTGGTTGCATGCAGATTTGGTGTGGGTATCTTGTGTTCCTGTTGGTTTTTGTGGAGTGCCCATTCTCATCCGAGTGTCTTGGGTCAGATTTTGCTTCTTGGCTCCTAGTTAGAGCTGATATTACTAGGCTAAAGGTGGTTTTGCAAAATCTTAAAGCCTCAGGTTTTGAGAGGACTTGTCAGAGTGCACTCAGTACCATGACAGTGCTTGGAGTAAATTTGATGTGGTGCTGTGTCTGAATTAAGAAGCTTCCCCAAGTCAGTAGCACTGGAAGTGGAGTACACAAGCACTAAGTGAATAGTCTGAGCAAGCCTGGTTCTGTGCAAAGCCATCAAGATACCTCCTATTAACACTTCCTAAGCTGCATGATCCGAGATGATCCCAAACCCAGCTCCTGTGACAGAAAGTTTCTACAGGCTAAACTGGTAACCGAGCTATAGAATAAAGTCCTTATTTAAAAGGGAAAAAAAATTAACCACCACATAAATTAGTGTGAGTCATTTCAGCTTGTCTTGAGACAGTCTGCCTGGCTGCCTCTCATTTTTCATTGCTCTGTGTTATTTTTCCAAATGCATAACCCAAATAAGTTTAAGTATGTTATATCAGCAAAACTGTCAATTATCTCTGTATTCTAGTAACCCAGTCAGCTAAATTAAAGCTTCTTACTTCTCAACCTTCTGTCCTTTCTTCTGTCAGGGAATCTGGGACAGATTAATTTCAGGAGTCATAGACTGCCCATTGGCACTATGTGAGGAAGATACATAGCAATGTGGCTGCTACCACATGTGTGATGAGTATATTCTCTCTCTTTCCCTAGCAGGTGGCATTTTCTGGCTGCCTGTTTTCATGCTTATACAGTAGTCCTTTCTCCCTCATTTGAAATCAAAGACTCAGTGACATTAGGGCTGAGTCTTGAAGTTTATGCCCTTTAGAATAGACCCTTTCAGCCCTCCTGCAGTCCTGTAACAGGCTGGTGCCACAGTGTGCTATGAGCAGAGCTGTTGAGGTGAATACATGGAGTATATTATTTGGAGGACAGGATGACATGACACGTTTCTGCAGAGCTGTGCATACTGCCAGAGAAATTCATAGAATCATAGAATAACCAGGTTGGAAGAGACCCACCGGATCATCAAGTCCAACCGTTCCTATATCCTTCTTTTTGGTTTTCAGTCAACTTAGTGAATTGTCCCAAATGGGGGGTTAGAAAATTATCCTACGTTCTTTACCTGTTTGGGAGAATGAATGGGAGATCCAATGCTCCATTGTGTAGAACAAGATATTTTTCCCAGGAATATTATTTTATGAGACACACTAAAGTTCTACTAGCTGTTGGGTAACTACTTAAGCTGGTAGATCATTCTGGAAGCTAGCTCTTCCTCATTGCTTCCCTTATCTCTCCCCACCCTCACCACAGCAATTATGCCCACAGGAAAATTGGTGAGATCTAGTCTGCCTGGATCTGGCCTCTTCAGGGAATTTTGATAGCAACAATCTGACTTCATCCCTGCTACCAGTCAAATGTCTTTAGTCCACAGCTGGAGGATATTACTTTTGACAGTAGAGTCATCTAGTCAATTATATGACTGAAATTATTGACGGGTGACAAGGAAAAAGGGAAAAAAATAAAGAGATGCATATGCTCACATAGGAAAAATCACAACCACAGTGATCTACTCTCTGACAGAGAATGTGGGCCAAAGCATCACATATCTGTACTTAAACTAGTCAGCCCAAATCTCCCAAAAACTTGTCACAGATTCCCCCAAGTGGGAGTACAAAAGTTTAGGATTTGGGCTTCCAGTCCAATCATTGTTTTAACTCTTTACTGTGATGAAATGAGCTGTGGTAACTGTGAATGAAACTGAAGCTGTGTGACTTCACCTAACTTTTTCTCAGTGTAGGCTGACAGTCTTTGTGCACCAGCAGAGCACTAGTTGTTAGGCCACAGAGACTTGATCAGGAGTAACTTGATGCAATTATTACTAAGGTTTCAGTTGACATTATGGTTCAAATTCTTTCCTTTTAAAAGTGAAAGCATGAAACTCTCTATAGGTAAACAACATCTGACACAAGGAGAAGAAGCTGAGCTGGTCTAGAGTTCACTCTGAGGAACTATTTGTGTGGCACAGATGCTTTCAGGACTGACCATTTTTCATCAAAAACTGTTTGATATTTGGAGAGTTATAAATAGCTCCTGCTTCATTAGCCGAGACCCTAAAGACTTCAAGCACAGGTGCAGGGATTTCTACAGGGATGAGAGAAGAAAGATCACTCTCAGCGGAACTGCTGTGCCCTTGAGAGTGAAAAATCACAAGTCGCTTTTATTTTTCTTGTTGCTGAACAGAATATAACACTTAAACTGACAGGCCATAGTGAAAGAATTAAAAAAGTTCAGATGTTGATTCTAGTAATGCTTTCTTGGACCACTCTTGATTTTGAAATTATTTGAATGGAAGCTACTGTTAAATAGATAACGTGTTGTGAAACTGTGTGACAACTGGCTCCCATGAACAGTGAGAAAAATGGATTTATGGAAAGTGTGTTATCTGATCAGAATATTAATAATCTCCTTCCCTTGTACATTAGACCTGAAAGAAGAAACAGCAAACACATAAAAAAAAAAAATCCCTATTGTGAACATCTGTTACTAGTCAAGCAAATACTAACAAGAGTAAGGAGCCTTTCTTTCATCCTGTGTAGAGGTTCATCATTACACATCTCCAAGTTCAAAATGAAGGTCAGACTGGGAAAGTGAGGAACATAAGAGTTCTATGGCAAATGCTCCAAAAACCCCCAAGGTTATAGCACTGAGCTCTCCTCCTAACTATCACTCTGATCTGTAGCTTGGAGACATGTCATCTTTGTAGTACATACAGGAAGAGATAACATAGCAACAAAAACAGCAGGGTCTGAGCAATGATTTTAGTGAGGAAGAGGGTAATAACAAGAGTCCAGCTAATAGCAATGGAAGAGGAAAACAGTACAGTCGAGGAATAGCCTTAAGAATTTGAACATGTTCTTTTCTACCTGAATCAAAACTTTTAAACTTGTATTGAAGCCTATCAACTTCATCAGAAGGCTTTTTCATTAAAAATAAGTCAGTGATTGAAACACTTAACAAACTAAAAGTTTTGGCTAATGATATTACCTGGGGATACGGAAGCTGGGACCAATGCAAAAATAGGATGAGATTCTTACAACTCTAAGATGTAATTTAGCATTGCAATTATTTCACATTTTCACAGTTGTATCTGGATGCCCCAAAATGCTAACACAAGAGCTACTCTAATTTTTAAGTGCATACAGTTTTTTCCTCTATTTGTGGTCAGAAAGTTGAGAGAAAGGAATCTGATTTACATGTTGATCTGGCATGAAGATTGAGTTATTTCTTAGGATTCCTCACATCAAGACTCTCAGCCTTAGATCTGTCATTAATGGAGCCCACTTCCCTATATAGTCATGCTCTTGATGCTAGAGATATCAGATAGAATGTTATCTAAAGATGTCAAGACAGCTTATAATTCTTAGAGTGAGGTTAGTAGACTGGATATGTGAATAAAAATGAATCTTGAAGGTGCGGTGTGAAATGAGTAAATGGTCTCCGCAAGAAGGAAACTACAGTGCAGTGATGAATGACAATAGAATATTTTGGTTGAAAGACCTTAGTTCACAGTAGTGGTACAATAAATTTAGTTTAAAATTTGGTGTATGACTTCTTTTACCTGCACTATTGCTTTGTATTCCTTTGGGGTTCCTATCATAAGCATCAGAATATGTCAACACTTTGAAAATTCAATAACATAAAAGAACTGCAAAGCTGCAGTTGTAAGTTCTGTGAAGACTATTAGAACCCACTTAAAACTAACTCACATTTTTGTTAGAAACAAAAAGCAGAAAGGAATTTGAGAAGTTACATTAACTCTGGTGCTTTTGGATAGTTACACAATGTAATTCAGTTCAAATGCTACGTAAAAACAGGTATGATTTATTTTGTCCCTCACTAATCTTCTTAAAGTTAGCTGACCCACACATCTATGCACATACATATGCTCCCCAATACTAGTTCCTTCTTGTAGCTCTAGGCTCTGTAGCAGCTTGGTATAATTTCTCTCACACAATGAGTTTGTAACTCTGAATTGATCAGTAGTATGCAACTTGTCAATTCACAGTTGATCAGTACTGTACAGAGTACTCTAAGTAATGAAATTTATATGACCTTAGAAATTTTCTACTTCTTATACTAGACATATTTCCTGTTATGTCTTAGGTTATAAGCCCTCTTTATGTAACAACTCAGAGCCTTCAGCTGATCAGCTAAACATCTGAGTTTGTTTCTTCCCAGTCACAAAGTTATTCCCATTTGTAGCAGAGAATTTTTGTTATTGTTCTATAACTGCAACATGTGAAAGCATTAACTGCTATAAAATTGCTGTTACAACAGTCTTCAAGGTTGCTTGATACTGCATGATAGCATGACGTTTCTCTATTGCAGATGCTTCCCAAATTTGCATCGCAAATTAAATTCTTAGAAAAAGGCCCCAATGCTTTTATTTTCTTGAACTCCTGTTAGCCTTTTACTTTGCATTCTGAACTACTGTCATTAATGAAACCGAGAAGAGGATACTTCATGTAGTTTTCAGAGAAACTGAGATTGTCACAGCTTAATGGTTTCTCTTCATCCTGCTTCTCCCTTGTCAAATTTTTCATGTACACGGCTCAGAAAGCTTGCTCTTTTTATTTTCTTATCCTCTGTCGGGTCTTATTCAGTGTCATTCTCACTTTACCCCTACCTTTCCTGTGTTTGAAGACATAATTTTATCCTCATTCCCTTTCCCCTGTCAGTACAGCTCTGCATTCCTTGTGGATACTTCTTCCTTCTAATCTTTCCTATTACACTTACTACCTTAGCTTACCCTTTTGCTTCCTGATCTTGCCATGATTTTGCTTTCTTTCCTAAGGACTTGAAAAACTTCAGTGACTCCCATGAGCTTTAAGTGACTGAATGTATTCTTCAACCTGGAGCCTCACCTAATGGGACACTTGTGTCACTTGTCTCAACATGAAAGATAATCAGGTCATTCTTCTGGCTCTTATCAGAAGTATCTTTAACCTTGTAGTCCCATCTAATTTATAGTCTTACTAAATGCATCCTGACAAGGAACGCATTTTCTGCTGGATCTGCTCAAATGACTAGTCAACAATTTCTTAGCCAGGACTTCTGGGTAATAAAAAACTCCCTCTTCACTATGCTTTTAAGAGTATTCAGTCCTTCTGTCTGAAAGTTATGTTTCCTTCTCCTTCTCAACATCTTGAAAATCATTTAGATTTCCCTTGGCCTATCACACCTGACCCCCTCCTACCCCCATAATGAAAAAACAGTTTTTCTTTTCTTCACTGCCATCTTGCTATTTCTATTCATTTTCTAATGGAGCAAGTCAGTGTCTCAATCTATCTTGCTCTGCCCCTGTCACCCCCTGCCCCCGTGGCCTTCTGTTACCCACTTCACTTAAGCCAGTATTTCAGATTTTGCCCAATATGTGTTTGAAATCCTGCAGTTGTTTGTGCTTCTGGCATTCTTCCCACAAATACTCAAACTCACACTAACATTGATCACTGCCTCCATTCTAGCTCTCAGATCTTCTCTTGTGAGTTCTGCAGATTGATACTTCAGGCATTAACAGACTCTATGAAGTTTCCACTCAAGGTCATTGTAGATTCCGAAACCTCTGTATCCAGTAATCCCGATGATTGTCTTGGCAAATCTTAAGATTTTACTCACTGGTGGCTTAGCCACCATTACTGTCTTTCCTTACAAGCTCCCAGCTTTAAAGAAACAAAGAAAATTCTTCTTGTTTTGCCTCCCTGCTTCTAACTTCATGCCTTTATAAGCTTTTATCTGGGTCAATGCTGTCACCTCACTGAGACTCAGCAGCTAGCTATTTTTCAGCTGTGATCAGTCAAAAGCAGGAAGCTCTCATAACACCATTAGCTGCAATGCCTCAATCCTACTCGTGAAAGAAAATTGTGATTCAAGAAGCTGGGAACATTCTAAAAAACCAGAACTGAGATCTTTAAGCACATTTCCTGAGAGCAACAAAAGCCAGTGTCCTACTAACTCAAACATAACATTTTTAAAACAGTGAAAGAGGTTTTTATTGAGATTGAATAATCTTTCATAAATCAATGAGACAATTTCAGTGTGTTGGATTATGGGTTTTTTTGGCACAAGTGTAAAGACTTTTTTCTTTCCTTTAAACTAGTAAATTTAAAGTTCCTGTTTCCACACATTGATTTTTCATGGTAGTTTGATGGCTTTTTAGTTGGGAACCGAAACATTGGCTAGATTGTAGTGAGTACTGTTGGTCTTGGGTAAGGAAACATGGAATTCCTTTTTCTGTAAGGGCAAAATTACTTTTCACACTAATGTCACCTACCTTATTGCCAAATTCCAGAGATGTTACTACCTTATCAATTTTTGGTCATGATAGATACCAAAAGAGCAATGGGTGTACTCCTAAAGAGCAATAGATGTATTCATACAGAGAAATTAGTTGGATCAGTTCCTTTTATGTCCCAGTTCCTTACCCCACCTCCCCCCTTCTCCCCGTTTATAGTATTCCCACAACTTGTGTCTCCTTTGGCAAAAGAGGAAGAAAGAAATCTTTCTGTACTTACTACAGATTTGATATCTTTTTCAGAGCAGAACTCTCTTCTGCTTTTTCAAGGGCTATCCCATCAGCCTGTCTCCTGTTTTCCTTTTATATGGAAGGCTATTAATTATCTTCAGTTTCAACCTCAAATATTGTATGTACATGGATACACTTTCTTGAAACATAGGGGAATTTTTGGTTTTAATCCAAACTGAAAATCATGAAGATAGAGAACTCCCCTGCTCCTTTCAGAACACTCCTGAAATGTCCTGTTACATATCCTAGTTTTTATCTTTAGCTGAACTTCAAATGACCTTAAATTATATTGCTAGTTTTTTAGAATATTTTAGGCAATTCCCAAATACTCTGTGGTGAAAGGACAGGGGTTATCAAAGACTTGACATCTGATTTATTTCATTAATTGCTGGTTTCGGTTTCGGTTTTGCTTGGTTAGGTCTGCATAACGTAGTCTTTCAGTAGAACCAGTTACTAGATTAGAGGATTAGTGTTATATTGCTATGTTCAGGGCCCTTTAACTGTGCTTCCAGCAAGTGATAAGAAGAATTGGAGGGCTGAATTACGAAGAGATGCCATCAAGGCTTGCTACAAAAAGATGCTGCAGTTTTTTGGTTTTTTACATCTGAAGAGATGACCCATTGTTCGAGTATGGCAGCTGCAAAAGGATGTGATAATTCATTTGGATCTAAGCTCAAATGTTCATGCTGAGTTTACCGCACTCCTCCTATATTCATATGTTTAAAATAGGTTTATGACTAGGAAATGAATTTCAGATATTTAATGTTCCTGTGGGTATTCTGTGGCTCCAAAGATTCCCAAGAAGTAGGCATGATTGCAGAGTAAAAACATGGGAGAGTTACAAAGTTTGTTGTGTCTTCAGAACATCCTTGAAGCCACATGTTCTGGCTGTACAGCTGCCTTCTACTGAGGTATAAATCCTCTGTAAGTACTAAGTGCGACGAAAGTATAGTCTTATCTCACTGATATCAGAAGGTATAATTTCAGCAGCATAATTATAGCTCAGAAAGCAAAGGCTGGACTCGATCTGCAATACATCAGAGGAGTTACTGTAATCAAAATTAATCTGGCCTTAGGTATTCAAAGATGAAGAGCCAGAGAGGATCATATGCTCGGTACACATGGCCTCCATGATTGAGTATGCATATTTCTTTCAGGTACTCTTATACACAAGCTGTGAATGCTCAGCTTTTGGCTGCATAACTACTTGGAAAGGTCCCACACTGTTTGATAAGACTCAGATGATAGCCAGATGGCTACACGTTACTCTCTGGAAGTGCTGCTGTGGACAAGGACTAAGAAATCGAAGCCTACAAACATCTCCCTCTCTTTCTTATAACTTTTATTAATAGGGAGTGGGGATTAATTTACTATATCCCCACTGTTAAATAATGGCAGATGTCAGGGGCATTTGCAGATCATTTTCCCATTTCAGGAAAACCAAAAATACTCCAACCCAGAGTCTAGGCATTTGCCAATTACTTTGTATATTCTAAATTGTAAAGCTGGGCACAGTTTTAAGTTTGAAATTGCTATGAAAATGCATAAATATTACACTACCTTCAGGAACGTAGCAAACTGTGCTTTGGCTGCTCCCTTTCTAGGAGCTCTCTCCTGACCAACTTAGCAGCCATCCATTTCTTAAGGGGAAAGGTATGCTCTCGTGTGCACTGACCACCTAACAGACGACATTCAGGCAAATAACATACAGACAAAACCATTTATAGGAAAACTTGGCTGTGACATCAATGACTATTGCTTAAGAGAATTTCTGTGTAGAATCATAGAATAACCAAGTTGGAAGAGACCCACCGGATCATCGAGTCCAACTATTCCTATCAAACACTAAACCATGCCCCTTAGCACCTCGTCCACCCGTGCCTTAAACACCTCCAGGCAAGGTGACTCAACCACCTCCCTGGGCAGCCTGTTCCAGTGCCCAATGACCCTTTCTGTGACAAAGTTTTTCCTAATGTCCAGCCTAAATCTCCCCTGGCACAGCTTGAGGCCATTCCCTCTTGTCCTGTCCCCTGTCACTTGGGAGAAGAGGCCAGCACCCTCCTCTCTACAACCTCCTTTCAGGTAGTTGTAGAGAGCAATGAGGTCTCCCCTCAGCCTCCTCTTCTCCAGGCTAAACAACCCCAGCTCTCTCAGCTGTTCCTCATAAGGCCTGTTCTCCAGCCCCTTCACCAGCTTCATTGCTCTTCTGTGGACTTGCTCCAGAGCCTCAACATCCTTCTTGTGGGGAGGGGCCCAGAACTGAACACAGTATTCAAGGAGCGGTCTCACCAGTGCCGAGTACAGAGGGAGAATAACCTCCCTGGACCTGCTGGTCACACCGTTTCTGATACAAGCCAAGATGCCATTGGCCTTCTTGGCCACCTGGGCACACTGCTGGCTCATGTTCAGTCACTGTCAACCAACACCCCCAGGTCCCTCTCCTCCAGGCAGCTTTCTAGACAGACTTCTTGTTTGTAGCACTGCATAGGGTTGTTGTGCCCCAAGTGCACTTGGCACTTGGCCTTGTTAAACCTCATGCCATTGGTCTCAGCCCAGTGGTCCAGCCTGTTTAGATCCCTTTGCAGAGCCTCCCTACCCTCCAGCAGATTCCAGCAGATACCACTTCCACCCAGCTTAGTGTCGTCCGCAAACTTGCTAAGGGTGCACTCGATGCCTTCATCCAGGTCATTGATAAAGACATTGAACAGGGCTGGACCCAGCACTGAGCCCTGGGGAGCCCCACTTGTCACTGGCCTCCAGCTGGACTTAACACCATTTACCACCACGCTCTGGGCCCGACCATCCAACCAGTTTTCCACCCAGAACCAGTTTTCCACCCACCAACCAGTTTTCCACCCAGCCAGTTTTCCACCCATAATATATAAAAGTTTATTCCAGCTGCAGAGATGCAAACAGAACTCTCTTGCCATTTGTTAGTAACATCTCTTCCCAAACCAGAATTACAGGAGTTGTAACATTTGTTCTACAGTACTTTTCCAGACAATATGTTGTTTACAGTAAAAAAGAGAACTTACAGGATGGTGGTGATTCACTCCATCACGGTATTTTCCAGCCATGTTCAAAGACAAAGTGATGATTCAGCTGCTTCTTCCAGCCACGTACCTGGAACTTGTAGTAGAATTTGAGCCAACTTTTTCATTACTCCAATTCATTGGCTGCTCATACTTTTCTCTAAGTCACCAGATTCTTCTCTAAACATAACAGAATAGCCTCTTATTATACAGAAGGGCTAAAAGATCATTTACTATAACCTGTAATACCAGTCATTTTTCTCCCTCTCTCACACATTGGTTTAGTTTGCAGTTAATGAAAATATGCTGATGTGAAGACTTAGAGATACAAATGGGGCCCGGAGTGTTTAAGAATTGCTGGTCTAATATTGTTACAATGCCATGAAAAGTTAACATATCACAGTTTATACTTGTGTGGAAATACTGTGCTTTTGGAGGAATTTCTTTTAGGAAGGTCTTTGTAAGAATTTATTTGGTTCCAGATGGATTGCACCTTTTCATCCTGTAAATATTTCCTAATGTCATTCAATGATTTACTGTGAAGTTTCTGTTTTACCTTAGATTAGAACCTATTATTCAGTCATCACTTGAGTATGACAAAACAAAATAAAATAATGATACTTGATGTGAGCTTTTCAACATATCTGAGTTTAAGGGCACAAAAGCCCCTTAGCATCAAGCTCTATTTACTCATGAGTCATAAATTAAGTAATTTTCAGCATTCAGGCAAAGGATACATTATGTTGGTTTGGAGTTAAACACTTTAGATAGTTATTAGGGACATAAAACAATTAGGTAATTCTTGAGCATTGATAGGAAGGTTTATGTGTTTGTATTCATGAAGGAGATACAAGACAGAGAAGTGAAAGAATTGAAGGGAGATATCTCTGGCGGGGAATAGATTAAAATGCAGGAAAGGATTGTCACTCAGAATAAGAACCAAGATGTTCCTTTTAAATATCATAGCTGTCATTTTGGTAGGAGAAGCAGCTCATCACAATTACGTTCATTGCAGCTTAAAGCTTTGCTAGGAGTTTGCCCTTGTCTAGTTGAATATTAATATTTTTCTGATTCAGTATTTTGAAACTGTGCATCCTGTTAATGAACTTCTGTGAAAAGGTTCATTATTTAATTACTCTGCTTTTAATAATGCATTTTTAAATGATTTTTTGTCCCTGCTTGAATATTTTCTCTCTGGGTGTTTCACATTGCTGATCATTCTGAATTTTAATTGTGATGTGGTTTAAACTGTTCAGTCTTATTAAGAACGGAATAAAATCAAGAAGGGAGGATCCAAGTAGCCCTGGGTAGTCCCTGCTGAGGCATTTGTTTGCTGTTTTCATACTGCCATCTTGAGGGCAAGTATTAAAACTACACTAATTACACATCCTTGCAATCACGCCTTTGTTTTCTTCAATTAAAATATCATCTTGCATGCTTGAAAGTGGGGTTTAAATACTGCCAAACTAAAACAGTTGCACTTTATACAGAGGGATGTAAATAAGTGAATGTGAACCAGGTAATCTGTGACGGGTGTTCAATGCTACCACAACATCATGTTGAACAGAAACCTGCACCCAGACAGTAAGACATTTATTTGCCTTGTCAGATACATTGGTTAGAAGAAATATTTCTATTTTCAAAACTCAGGAAATATCTGAATTAAGAATTACCTGTTGTGTTTATGAACGTGAAGACTTTTTTTGTACGTTCTTAAATTCCAGGAATGTGATGAGACAGTACTAATTTCTAAGCACTAAACTTTACTTTCTCTGATTTTCATATACTCACATTTTACATAAGACCGTTCTGTTCTTTTTCTGTTACTGACTGTCTTCAAGAACTAAGGATCAGTCCCACAATTCCCAGCTTCCATCTTCAAATTTTAGAGACTAACATGACCTGATTCTCAGAAAGTTTTGAGCCACTTGCTCTCCCATCAGGCTGCCTTAAGGGCAGAAGGGGCTTAGATGTGGTGACTTAATAAATTATTGGTGATCAGCTGAACCTTACTGCTCATAAGGGTGGCATGAAATGGTTGATCTTGTGCTTACAAGGACTTCTTCAGAACAGCATGATACTGGGTAGGTCATTAATAGATGTACATAAGAATAAAGCGTTTCAGTTCTTTTTTATCAAAACCCTATCTGATGATGTATCACCTGATAAAATAAATCAAGGTCTTCAGAGGCTGACAGCTAGAAAATGTGAATAAGGGCTTTATTCTATATGGTTACACTGATTTAATAGCCCTTTTGGCCATTCAAAAACGGTATTTAAAAACAGATAGTCCCTTGCAGAAAAAAACCCAACCCTCTACTCTGCCCTCCCTAGACAGAAAAAGAAATCCAAATGTTTGATGGTCATACTAAAGGCATCCAATGATCATTTACGTAACCATATTAAGAGGAGGAAATGTTTTTGTGCAAGGAAAAGTAGTATTTTAATATTAAAATTATTAAAATAATTCATCTAGGTTCCTCATTTTTTCAGAGAAATATAATGGCAGCTTTGAGAGAACAATTGTAACTCTTTTCATCTTTTTGACTTAATGACAGAACAATAGATAAACAAATATAATTACTTGATCAGACTTTTTTCTTCCTTGCTTAAGTGGTGCATAGAATGACCATGTAGAACTCAGATTATATTCATGTCTGCCTCTTTAACTTGTGATTCTGCCTAAAACAAGCACAAAATTATAATTAGACTTTAGACCTATAATCAGACAATACTCTTGACTGAGTAGGCAGGAGATGGTTATGTCTTTATGGCATTCGTTATTACCAAAATAAAAGAAGAAAAGAGAAATCATTTTATTACAGACACATAGCAATGGCCATTGAAAATTCTTCCCAAAAGAAGTTAACAGGCATTGTCCTAAAATCATGTAATGTGACATTCACAGGGATGGATCAAATTTAGGCACATTTCATTCTACCTTAGACTATACGGCACACATTGAAATGCATATCGCTGTGAATCTCTTCAAACTTGTCTTTTTTTCATTTAATGACTACCTTTTATTTTCATTAAATGCCTACTTGAATGCAAAACTAGTTTCTCAAATACATATATTTGGACAAATATTCTTGCATCCTCATATGCCAACTGAAACATATCATGAATCGGTCAAACAGTTGACTATAACTTTTGGGAAATGAGCGTTTGCCCAACAAGTTTACTTTTGAAGCACTTTGCAACTGGAATCCATTCTTATTTTCAGCTGAGAAGTGATTTCTTTGAAATAGTAAAGACTACTATTCAGAACATGATGTGGTCTGAAAAGCACAATATGTATTCTTGGCCTGTTTAGAACTGGACACAGGTGGACACAACAGTTAGGAAGCTGGCAGGTAGGATGCGAACAAGTGTTGGAGAAATGTGCACTATCATAAAACTGTTTTGGTTCATTTAGGTTTGATTTTATCCTCTAAACTGGCAAAAGAAGTTGCTTATCCAGTTTTTTATATCATAATAATTACAGCATTGAATATAAATTAATACCATAGCACCATAATGATTATGCACCTGCAGGTTGCTGTCATTAATTACCTCAATTTACAATAACCAAACTGTGGCAGATGCAAACACCTAACAAAGAGTAGCACTTGCTCAAGACCTGACAAAGACTGGGGCTTCCCAGCTGTTGAAGCCTGATTACTCTTTTCTCTTGCTTACCTTCCAAGTCCCTGTAAGACGTGGGCCCCCCATAGTTGGTTAGAACTGACTATATATCAGACTCAATTGGGTGTAAACAAAGTCCTATTGGAGAGCCAAGTTGAGTTGGTTCCTCTTTGTATTGAAGTTGGCCAAACTATCTAATTAGGATGATAAAGCACTGGAGCCTAAGAATGCTATGAAATTATAGAATGATTTGAGTTGGAAAGGACCTCAAAGACCATTCAGTTCCAACCCTCCTGCCATGGGCAGGTACACCTTTCACTAGATCATGTTGCTGAAAGCCCCTTCCAATCTGAAACTGAATGCTTGCAGGGAGTAGGCATCCACAACTTCTCTAAGAAACCTGTTTCAGTGCCTCATCCCCCTCAGGGTGAAGAATTTCTTCCTTTTATCTAATCTAAATCTACCCTCTTTCAGTTTAAAGCCATTACTCCTTGTCCTGTCACTACATGACCTTGTAAAACATCCCTCCTCAGCTTTCTTGTAGGCCCCCTTCAGGTACTGGAAGGTTGCTATAAGGTCTCCTGGAACCCTTCTGTTGTCCAGGCTGAATAACTCCAACTCTCTCAGCCTGTCTGCATATGAGGTGCTCCAGCCCTCTGACCATCTTTATGGCACTTCTCTGGATTCACTACAAGAGGTCCATGTCCTTCTACGTTGGAGGCCCCAGAGATGAATGGCAGTACACCAGGGTCTCAGCAGAGTGTAGTAGAGGGAGACAATCACCTCCCTCAACCTGCTGGTCATGCTTCTTTTGATGCAGCCAAGGATACAGTTGGCTTTCCAGGCAGCAAGCACGCATTGCCAGGTCACGTTTAGCTTCTCATCAACCAATGCTCTCAAGTTCTTTTCCTCAGGGTTGCTCTCAATCCATTGTCTGCCCAGACTGTATTTGTGCTTGGGATTGCCCTAAGCCATGTGCAGGACTTTGCACTTGGCCTTATTGAACATCATGAGATTTGCACAGACCCACCTCTAAAGCCTGTCAAGGTCTCTCTGGATGGCATCTCTTCCTTCCAACGTGTTGATCACGCCACACAGCTTGGTGCCAGCAGCATACTTGCTGAGGATGCACTCAGTC
Source organism: Phaenicophaeus curvirostris (assembly GCF_032191515.1). Classification (NCBI taxonomy): domain Eukaryota; kingdom Metazoa; phylum Chordata; class Aves; order Cuculiformes; family Cuculidae; genus Phaenicophaeus; species Phaenicophaeus curvirostris. The sequence goes on from NC_091392.1 coordinate 21,585,733, forward strand.
TACACTGGAATGACCCAGACAAACTATCCAAATAACTGGCATGTATTTGACCCTCTTCAGTCCAGCGTCCGGCCAAAAGAATCCCTTTTAACCCCTTTTGTAACTACGTGATATCTAGGTGAGGACATGCTCCCAGTAATTTTTTGATCATTTCATCTTCTATTCGGCATTTCAGATTTTCATGAAATGCCATATATAGGGAAGGGAAGGAAGGAGAAGCAATTCAAGAAGCAGCTTAGAGATTTAAGTCATCTATATATCTCTTTTTACCATGTCCTACAGATTCAAATCAGACCATAAGGTCAAATTAGTGAAACATTAAGAGGAGTTGGCAGTCTCTACTGAAAATGGTAACCTTCCCATCTGCTGAAAGCTATTAAGTAAGAGATTCAAGCTAAATTATAAGAAACAACTAGGCTACACAGGGCCATGTCAAGTCCTAGATTCCTACTGACACATACTGACTGTTCAGTTGCCTGATAAAACATTGCTACATAGATCCTTTTATAGTATCCTACCCCTGGAGAAAGACAGAGGCTAGGAAGTTTTGGAAAGGGGAATCCCATTACTATGTGTTCCAAATACACATGCCTTCAGGGATTTATTTAGTACTGACCTTAAGTGTTCTGAATTATTTTGCTCAGTACAATATATTTCAAAGAGAAAAAAAGCAGTATCACAGGAGACAGGAGAAAATGGAGCTTTAAAAAAAAATCACAACACTAATCAGCAGCAGAGTTTCATCTGAATCCTCTTCAAACAAGAGGGTAATTCTATACAGGCCACCTACAGAAGGAACTTCGATAAATATTCAAGCCACAAATCATGGAATGATGAGTAGTGAAAATACAAGTGCCCTGAAACTGTATTATCTATGCTTTATTTACATCTTCTTAACTTTTAGATGCAGAAATTTGGTATAGATAATGGGGAAAAGAGAAAGAAAAAGAATTCAAGAAAGCATCTCTGCAATTAGAATATATCCAAACCAAATAGAAAATTTTCTGTGAAGGTAGTTTTAATTACAAATAGGTCACTTTCTTTCCAAATATTCTGAGAAATAAGCTCACTAGCATCAGTGATGAAAGAGAAATGCTTGTGAAATATGCAATACGAGAATCATAGAATCATAGAATCACCAGGTTGGGAAAGACCCATCGGATCATCGAGTCCAACCATTCCCATCTAACACTAAACCATGTCCCTCAGCGCTTCATCCACCCGTCCCTTAAACCCCTCCAGGGAAGGGGACTCAACCCCCTTCCTGGGCAGCCTCTGCCACTGCCCAATGACCCTTTCCGGGAAAAATTTCTTCCTAATGTCCAGCCTAAACCTCTCCTGGTGGAGCTTGAGGCCATTCCCTCTTGTCCTGTCCCCTGTCACTTGGGAGAAGAACCCAGCTCCCTCCTCTCCACCCAGGAGGACAAGGAGGGTGCAGGGTTCACTTAAACACATTCCTTTATGATGGAGTCTCACCAGATGTTGAAGAAGCTTTTGATTTTTGTATCTTTGGAAAACTCAGCATCAGCATTCCCATTTTGAAAAGGAAGGAGGGCTTGGCATGCTACTGCATTGTGCTGCAGAGACCGCTTGATGGTGGTGTTGCTCAGCGCCTCTGGAAGAGCAGCCCCTGCGGAGCTGCACCAGCTTTTGCTATTTGCAGCCAGAACAATCAGCGTGGATGCCAGGAGCCCCAGGACTCCTTCAGCTCACGGCTAGCGTTGTCCACTGATGTGTTGACCAACCCGTACGCTGCAGACCCACTTGGAACCAGAAGTAATTTAGGCTTAGTTTGAAGTCATTTAAACAAATCCATACCTAGCATGAATAAGGTACCTCTGCAATTTCTTCCAGCTTTCTAAGGTGAACTGAGTTTTTTAGACTCCCCACAAAGCAGTTTGAGCTGAAAAGCATCTAGTGAGTCATCGTGTTTGTGATCGCTCCTTATGCTGCCAAAGGTTTATGATGTTCTTCCCTTAGCTTAACTTCTCTTGTCTTCTGATTGATACTAATTATAAGTGTTGGAGAGGTTGCAGCTGGGATAAGGAGAGCAAGTTGGTAGAATGAGAGGTCATTGCAGTCTTAGCTCAATGTTAAGTGGGGTAAGTCAGCCACGCCTAAACATGCTAAACTAAGGTGTCTAAAGTAAGGTGAGTTAGCTGGTTTAAAGTGAGCGTGGCTGCTTTCCTTTTACACTAGAGCACAGATATATCCTCAGCCTTTGTGCCCCTGTCAAAAAGAATTTCTGCTTTCACAGTGGGTAGATGGCTGTAAAGCTGGCAGGGCTGTTTTAATGTGGCCTTGGACATTGCATGACCAGCTGTGCACAGACTGTTGTCATGAGTGGGAGATGTTACTCATGCAATCCAAGGCAGCTGAACATGGTTTCAAATTAGGACAAGTGCCCGGAGCCTTGGTGTTGCAGGTGTCATAGTCCACTGGTAGCTAGTGCTCAAAAATACACAAGTCTGCTAGAGCTGCAGGTCCTGTCAAATCTCACTGGAAGTTGCTTCATCTCTGTGTCTCCTGTGCCAGCAGACAAGATACATCACCTTTCTAAGTCACCCTCACCCTCCAATGTTTTTTTGACACTGGGTGAGGAAAAAGGTGAGGAAAGATTTAAAGCAGAGCAGCACACAAGTACCCAACTAGCTAACTCTGGTGCTTTAGAAAACATCTACCAAATGTTCTTGTGTTGTAAGACCATTCTGCACACGCACAGAAAACTGCATAGGTGTCTGTATATCTATGGATGTCCAATATTCCACTGAACAGGTCTCCATCTCCTCCTAGTGGATTCACTACTGTGCTGTCCTTGTGCTGAGTGTTTACTTTATGCCAGCCTGGCTGCAAATTGCTGCCGAAATGAGAAGTTCTACCCTTGTTCTTTGCTGCATGTTTGAGTACAAACTGACAAGCAAAATTTGGTTTATTAACTGTCCCGTGTAAGTAGCTTGGTAAAAAAGGCTGTTTGGTTGTCTCTTTCGGTGCATGCAGAAGCCTTTTTCCTAATCTCACAGAGGAATTCTATTCATGTCTTTTTTTACTCAATATGGGCTGAGAAATCAGAGCACATCTCAAGTTACAGTGTTAAGGAGCATGGAAATGTTTCTGTGGATACCTTTCTAGATGCAACTGTCATAAGAATGTGTTGAGTGGGGCATTTTGCCACCAGGCAAGGATAGGTGCTGATGCTTGACAGAAAGTGTCTGTAGACCAGGATCTAACTGTGGTCCTGTGCTCACCATTTATGTCTGGTGGGCCAAAATGTTTTAACTGTACCTAACGTGCTTGTTGCTCATTGAAGCATCTTATAAAATGTGTGCTCTCACTCTCTGTCTTAAATTGAAGAAATGCAGTCAGAGGGTATAGGAAGTCATATATGAAAGGAAGAGCAGAAGTCTCAAGCTTTACAGGAGAGCTGAAATCTTATTTATAGAGACTGGGACTAAAAACTATTAATACAATAGTATATTGCTAAATATGCTATTTAGAATCACAATGTGTTGCCAAGTTCTTTGAAAATTGTTCATAGAACTTCACTTACCACCAGTACATTGGCTTTGCAGTTGTAGCGAGGAGAAACATTACATGCATCTACAATGACTGATAGAAACTGCAACCGAAGGCATTGCAGTGTTGAGTTTACATCAACACTGGATTAGTTCATTGGCCAGTGCTGTTCTGGGGCAGACTCATCTCCAAGCACTTTATTTTGACCTGTAAGCACAACTGGTAATTAAACATGAAAACAATTATCTAAATATGGAATTTAGTCAGCTTCTCCACCCAATGTTAATTTGATTCGACTATAAAAGTAGAAATCAGTTTAAATGTCTGTAAAGTTACTGTTAGCTGGCAAAAATCACAGCATTTTACTAATAATGCAGGCACTGAATGATGTTCAATTTTTAAAAAAAGTTATTTTTATTCCCCATCCTTAAGGATCACTAAGTGAGAGTTGAAATGGAAGTTATGACTGTTTGTCAAGTACCCGTGTTCATCAGCAGCTTTCAATATGTTCATATATTTACAACAAAATGATTCACATGAAGTACATTTCTTCAGATGAGAAGGTGAATGAACTACAAGGTAAATGATGAAACTGCTGTTTATTGCTTAGGAGTAGGGAAGCAGAATCTTTGACCAAGCATATCTGAGCTGGCTGCTATACTCATTCATGCCAGTCATACTGATCAATATGAAAATTGGATTAGGAGGTTGGCCCTACATGAACCTCCATATTTTCCAAATGTTCTAATGTACCCAAACAAAAATATTTTTCACAGATTAATTAATAAATAAATATTGTAAGTGAAAAAAATGGAAGTAGTCACATTTTGCTTTAACAACTTCTCAAGTCATCATTTCTATGTAAATGACTATTGAAAAAAAGGTTATTGATTTACTTCATGAATTGTTCAGTTGCTAGCGTGTTCCCCCCAGCCAGACCTGGAGACCTGTGCAGGTCTGACTATCCTCTCTCACATTTAATACCTAATTGATTATGAAGCATAGACTGAGGTTGCCAGGTTAAAGCTTAATCCAGATAAAACTGAGATAATGTGAGATTTTGACAAGCCACTGGGAAGTCCTGAAAGAATTTTTATGATAATATTGGACTGCAATATTTCAGTAGGATTTGCTGTGTGGGCACTGTTGGGCACTTGGCCGTTCTTAAAAGGCATTATGGCAGAAGTTCATCTGAAAGTCCTTTTCTAACTTCATGGATACTTTTGGACTAAATTATGCTCTGTAGTAAGTTATACTTAAAGTAAATCTAAGAAATATAGTAGGCTGTTTGGTCACCAATTCTGTGATTTACTAAACTGGACCCTTTATGTGAAGGAGCATTTATATTGCCTTAAATGTTTTCCCATACCAAAATCTGCAGTTGTGTGGTAGAGCTCGCACCAGATTTGTTTGCAGGTCAGACTTTTAACCTCTTTCTAACCCAGCCAAACACAGAGTTTATACGCCCCATCGGTTTTAATCTGCAATTCCACAGTCGCGTGTGTTGTATAGTAGGTCTGTATTGTAAAACACAACTCTTGCGAATGGTAGGGTTTACACTTTCAATCTTAAATTGCAGCCAGTTAAATTTTCACACAACGTCAAAAGAAGCCACCACAATGGAAATAAATTCCCAGAGCAACACCCTATATAGCTGCCAGGGCCTTTGCTGCTATAAGCATAAATAAACTTCCACAGAAGATCCTTTAATTTACTGGAGTCCAATATCCACCATCTAGCAGCAGCCATTAGGAGATATTTCAAGGCATTAAGAACCCTTACTCTGTGTGAATTACTGCAGAGAAAGAAAGTAAACTTTCAGCTCAAATTCTTTTAGAGACTTTCCTCAGAGAGTGCTTTATTGTCCATCTGCAAGGCAATCAGGAAACCACACAATCAAACTGAAAACCATAGAGCAACCAGGGTAGACAGAGAGGGAACACACTCTTTCTAATCCCACTTCCCTTTTCTTTTACAATCCACCCCCAAAGTGCTAGGACACATGGGCTGGAACCTAATAACCCCCTATTAACTGAGTTCTGTTATCCAATATGCTGCCCAGAAAGGATGTTTTTAAAAAATTTTTAAGGAGTTTTAGTCATAAAGTTTTTCAGCTATTCTTTTATCTGATTGTGATAAAAATACTTTTCAGTCTACAGCTAATGAGTATAAAACACTAATTTCCTTTGATTTACTGTCTTTCTGTTCACATCACTACATGTCTCTGACTTCTTCCCACCTGACTTCTTTTCTAATTTGCATTCAAACCCCTCCCTTACTAGGGCTTTGGAATGAAGACAGAAAATAAATAATTAATAATAAGACCCAAACATATCAATTATGTAAACATTGAGTTTTACAACTGCTTGTGAGGAGATGGCTATGTGTCCTACAAAGATTTCTAGTTGTACATAAATATTTGCACCACCAACCTCATCAGGGATTTTGTCAAGTGCTGGAAACAAACAAACTAAAGCACATCTTTTCTTTAGTATAATTGTGTATAGAATCTGTACTTATTATACACTTCAAAGTAAGGAGTTTGCATTTAAAAAAATAAAAAAATCCTGAAAAATTGTAAAGCATTCTCAATTTATTGGCAGAGCTTCTGTTCATCATTTAGTTATATAAATATACCTAAATTTAAGTACGTAAGTATACAGACAGGAGTGCTTCTGTTCTTATGCTATAAAGTTCTCAGGTTAGCTCTATTGCTCTGAAGTAGGCTGAAATTCTTAAGGAAATAAACTTACAAACGTATGAATATTATCTAATAATTACCATAAATGCAGTTTAATATAATCAAATGATAAACCACAGCTATCAAGATTGAGTAAAGATTTCTTTCAAGTTTCATGTCTTTCCCTGCCATTGCTCCTCATTTAGCCTCTACCTAAGCTCCTCAGCAGATTTATCCAGCTCTCTTTCACCTTCTGCTATATTCTGTTCTTTCCCTTACCCCAGTCTCAGACTGAAAAACAGTCTCAGGAAAATGAGATGTTTTGCCTCAGGTTAGAGCGGCAGCTCTCCTCTGCAGAAACAGAAATCCCTGCATATTACACTGCTAGGAAACTTGAGCCATTATCGGCACTGCTATTTCATGTCCCACAGATCTATAACTTGCTGGTGGATGTTTTCTCCTGCTACTGACTGGAGATTGCCCTTACTGGACACCTACCAGTGTGAGAAGGAGCATGTAACACGTTCACTGTTCCTTTGACTTCACTGATGGGTTCTAGTTTGGCCAAGAAACAGTTATTTATGTTAATGTTTTACCGATTAAGTAAAACTACTTCAAATATGCTGGTGAGCTAATCAACCAAATGACATCATGATACATTTGCAACCCTTCCTTCAATAAGTAGTTGGCTACATGCTTTTGGGTGATGGGCTGCTTAGCAGTGTGAACAGCAGCTTCCCCAGTCCTTAGTCTCACCTAACTTTTAAACCACCTTGTGGCAACCACTTCCTTTGTTCCCTCATGTCTCCCACACTTGTCCTGCTTTACAGTCCCTGTCCTGTCGGCTCCGCAGGCAGAGTGAAGCTGTCCCACCCCAATAAGATGACTATCGCTCTTTGGTGCAGAGGGTCCATGCACCCCAGTGCATCCCAGAGTAGCAGTCATCGTGTTGGGAAATATGGCTTCACTTCACCAGCTAAACAAAAGCAGTGGCAGCTGGCTTTGCTTACGATGGTCTTTGGACCAGAGTAAGAAGGAGGCATGGAGAGGAAAGGGCAAGCCTCCTCTGATTTCATCTCCCTCCAGAGGTACTGAGAGACGGATGCCATGCTGTGCAAAGGAGTACGAGTGTTATGTACCCTTTTCACTCAGGTGAGAAATGGAACTGTATCTTGAGGGCTGCAGCACATCCCCTTGCATTGTCAGCTTCTATGAGAAATGTAGGCTGTTATTGCTCCACAAACGCCTTACCGGGCAGTACCCTTAGTAAAGAGTAAATAGCAGCAGTGGTAAGACAAGTTTGCCTTCTCTGTAGACCTCTAATCCAGAAACTGTAATGTCTTTAATGAGAACCCTCTTACAAAAGTTTTACCTTAGTTACAATACATTAAGTTACTGTAATGTGAGGTGAGGCTATGCTTTAAATCAGCCTGAAAAATTAATATTATATGCTTGACCCAGCTGCTAACGGGACAATTCAGCTCTGAACGTGTGCAGTGCCCTGCAGGGACCCAGGGCTGCATCTCCCTCTCGTGGGCTGTTCCAGGGGATGCTTTAGGCATTGAAACACAATAAGATAGATTTCAAAAAGTGTTTAGAGGTTTTATTTTATTATCAAATGAAAAAAAATCTAATATTCCCACAAGGAAGGTTTACTGAGGATTTTATGGGAAAGTACAGGCAAGGTCTTCTGAAAATCCTGTTGTACATACCGTGGTACCTGTTGTGTGTGCCTCTGCTGGACCGTTACTGTGATGCTTACACAGGTCTGCTGTGTCTGTAACAAAAGGAGGAAATGATGGGAGCACCTGAACTATGTTGGGGCTGTGGTATGACATGGGTATCATTTTCACATGCCCGGGATTTGTCAGCCAGAACTGGGGCTGAGGGTAAGGTCTGGCATCCAATCACGTACAATGAAATCCAGCGTTCCATATTGCAAAGCCCTGAGAAGCAGGCTTTTCTTTTTATGTTTGCAATAGTTGAGGGGTTTTGCCAAAATTAACCTGGCATATAGAAAAAGGTACTGAATATATACGAACAGGTAAGTCATATGCATCCAGTGCAGACATATCAGACCTTCTGGGTAGGTACTTTATCTGTGTCTGTGCAGATTGTCTCAGCACCATGACAGAAATCCTGGCTGGATTAGCCCATTGCTGACTCATGCGTTGGGATGGATTTTGGTACCTGCTTCTCAACTGATGTGGATTACTTTTCTTTACACTCTAGGTATACTCAATGGGCTCTCTGTATCTTCTGGGTAGGCACAAGCTTGTACCTACACAGTGTTATTGCATACCAAGTCTTACGGACTATTATTTGCTGTTATATATTTCATTCTGCTTGAATAAATGGCTTCTTCTGTGAGGCTTTCATAGGCTAGTGATTAACTGATGGCAAAAAATCTGGAAAGCAAACTGCTATATGTTGGTTTATTAGGTTGTAGCTAGTTGGCAGCAGGGACGAGGGAGGGTCACGGAGGAGTTCATTGATTTTCCATTTGTTTGTAGGAACACAAATAATTTTAACATACAGCTGAGACATCCACAGCCTTACATAAACTCTGGGCCAGGGAGAAGGGAAGAAATTATGAAATTTTGCATTACAATGACCCTGTCTTACAATACTTAGTCTTGTATGGCTGAGGATATGCTTTCTCAGGCTTATTGAGCCCCATGAAGTCCGCATGCTGCTGCTGTCTGAAACTGTACTTCATCTTTGGCCTTCAGCAGGGTGCGATGGCAGTTGAACAGTAGTGTGTCCAGTTCTGGAATCCTCAATGTAAGAAGGGTATGGAGCTGTTGGAACGGGTCCAGAGGAGGGCTACAAAGATGATCAGAGGGCTGGAGCACCTTCCATACATGGACAGGCTGAGAGAGTTGGACTTGTTCAGCCTGGAGAAGAGAAGGCTCTGAGGAGATCTTATAGTGACCTTCCAGTACCTGAAAAGGGCCACAAGAAAGCTGGAGAGGGACTATTCATAAAGGCTTGTGGTGATAGGATTAGGGGGAATGGGTAAAAACTGGAGAGGGGTAGATTTAGACTAGACATAAGGAAGAATTTCTTCCCCATGAGAGTAGTGAGACACTGGAACAGGTTGCCAAGGGAAGTTGTGGATGCCCCATCCCTGGAAGTGTTTAAGGCCAGGTTGGTTGGGGTCTTGGGCAGCCTGATCTAGTGGGATGTCCCTGCCCATGGCATGGGGTTGGAACTAGATGATCTTTAAGATCCCTTCCAACCCTAACTATTCTATGATTCTGTGATTCTAAGTACTTGAAATCTTTAAGCAACCAGCACTGCAAAAGAAGTATAATTATTCCAGCTGAAGATCTAAGGCAGAAAACCACATACTGACTTTATTAGTAGCACCTGTAAAGTAAGAACTGCTTGCAGATTAGTCACTAGACTACCAGACCTCACTGTGCTAAACTGTCTGTACTTTGAGATTGTAGATTTTGTGCAAAACTGCTTCCAAAGTTGAAATCTTATTCATGGGAGGATTAAATAATGGGGTAATAGTGGGGTGGAGAATAATTGGATCAGGACAGGGAAAAGACAATCCTTTTCTTGACACTGTTATAATGTAAGAGTGCAGCTGTAATCTCTTGCCTTATCTTAGCTCTGCTGTATTTCCTCTTATTCTTTTCTCTAGTCAAATGGTGCAGTGTTTATTCTATTCTGCTGAAGCACAGTCCGTTCTCTGCTCATCCTCCTTTTTTCTTATCAATTCACCTTGTGTTTTAGGCAGATCCCCACATGGAGTCTGCCAACTCCCAGGTTGACTGAACACATTGTTTGCCTCGGGCCATTTTAACACAGCAGTTGTATTCTTTGGCTATTCCTTCCTACAACTCTGAGTCAGAAACATGTCCTGAAATGTTCTGTGTAATATAATAAACACACAAATGGCAAAATCAAAATTAAATTGGAAAGTGAAAAGTGAACATTTGGTGATATAAATGTTGTATTGGTTTATAAGACTACCAATGATTATGGATTTCATACATATAAAAACATTCCTTTGTGGAACTGAAAGACATTGCCAATCCTTATTTTTCTGCAACAGGACTATCTGACAAAAGCCTTCCTATGGCTTAATTTCTGATTGTTAATATTGAAGGAAAACTATATGAGACTATTGCAAATTTGTGATGGGAACTGTCGAAGAAAGCAATGTAATTGGCCATTTCACAGGCATGAGGATTTCACCGACGACAGACTTGTGAAGAGCCAGTCTAAGGAAATAACAGCACTCAGAAACCTTGAAATCAAATGTTCTCACACTTACAACAGCAAATGAAAGAAACAAAGGGTATCTCTAGAACAGATAATCAAGTGTTTCAAAATCAGAGTGAGTTTAATGCTCCGAAGGCTTTAGGTCTTGGAAGAGTATAAAACAACTGTGTAAACAGATTGGTTCGAATCACTTTTCCTGTTTATTGATTTAATTCCACTGATTTTGATGAAGTTATTCCAGATTTACACTAATGTAAGATTAGAACACGGCCTATCACTTCTTAGCCTACAGCTCTTTGGAAAATATCCGGTCTTCTAAAACTTCCCTTGCAACAACCAAGTCTTTATTTTGTTGTTTATTTTTTTTTCTTCTTCAGTATTCCTGTGTGCAACCTGAAAATGCTGAAGTGAAATAGATTGGATGGGACAAATAGGAATATGCTCACTGTCATGCAGATTAAAAATATTCCACTTTGAATACATTGGCTGGGGAAGAATCATAGAATCATAGAATAACCAGGTTGGAAGAGACCCACCAGACCATCAAGTCCAACCTTTCCTCTCAAACACTAAACCATGCCCCTCAGCACCTCATCCACCCGTGCCTTAAATACCTCCAGGGAAGGTGACTCAACCAACTCTCGGGGCAGCCTGTTCCAGTGCCCAATGACCCTTTCTGTGAAAAATTTTTTCCTAATGTTCAACCTAAACCTCCCCTGGAGTAGCTTGAGGCCATCCCCTCTTGTCCTGTCCCCTGTCACTTGGGAGAAGAGGCCATCACCCTCCTCTCTGCAACCTCCTTTCAGGTAGTTGTAGAGAGCAATGAGGTCTCCCTTCAGCCTCCTCTTCTCCATAGCTAGCCACTGATCATCAAAATGATGCTCTCTAAAGCATCAAAACTCATGTATGTTTTGTGTTACATGTTCTTTAGAGAGAATCTGCTGTTGGACAGATGAGTATTCTAGATACTAGACTACAAAGTGTTCTTTCTTTCTGGTCTTTTCCTTCTCTATATTAATTCTTCCATGTAAAGTGTAATTCAGCCTTCACAACAGGCTCAGAGTGCCTCCTGTAGAATAATCTGTGCTGCAATTTCCCTTTGCCTGGGGATGATGATGCAGGTTCAAATCCCTTTGCCATCCAGCCAGACTGCTCTAACAATTGATTGAATTATTTAGTAGGGGAGCACAGCAAAAGCACTGCCTCAACTGTCTGTGTTTTGTGGAGACTGTAGAGAAAGCCTATTTGATCAGACTCTACTGAAATGTGGCAGGGATCCTTCCCTCATGGATCCTGAGGGATTTACCCTATTATTGGCTTCCACATTGTGACCTGAGTCTGGGAGTGCTTACAAGCTGATTCATTTTATGGGACTTTACTGTTGGGAATTAAGTATCTGTAAGTGTTTAGGCACTTCCAGGATCAGGAAAAAAAAAAAAAATCTGAGCATGCATTTAAACAAGTATGTTTAAATTAGGTCAAATAGTTGGACTTCTAAAAGTGTCTTCAGATCCAGCAGTGAGCACCTGATTCTACAAACCTCTCGTAACCTGATGGGTGTTAATGAGATTTAACAAGCATGTTTAGAGGATTGAGGCCTCATTCCAAGAAGTATCACATTTCTATATTTTTTTATGGACTGAAACTACTTTTTAGTACTAAACGTGTTGCAATAGTGTAATAATTCATATGCCTTATGGTAAAGAGATATCTGAGATATCTAGTATAAAAATAGAGTGAAGTTATTTTTTTGGGACAAAGCAGCTTATCTGAAGCACTTTTCTGTACACTACTCTGTACAAAGACCTGAGCACCTTGTTATGACTGAGTTTAACATGTTTGGATATTTATTTCCAATGTATGACATCTAAGTGTTTAAGTCTGACAGATCTTTAAAAACTCTAACCATGCCTCTAATTGAATAAGTACTCCTTCACAGTGTGACTGCAGGTTTTTTAAAAAAATATGCACCCTTGGAATATGTAACTTATTTTACATTAACTTTTCTTGTTCCTAAGATCATAAGTAAGAATAATGGTTTTCATAATTGAAAACAGTAAAACAAGGTTTGTATGCCAGTACTTTAATAGCTTTTACAAATATACATTTATTACATAGATTTTCAAGGCCTTTTTTTCTCTGTGGGAGCTATTTCTGTCTCCACAGGAACACTTTCTTGCTACACAGCATTTATTACTAATGTGACACAAACACTTATTCCATAAAATGCAAGAAGTAAATAAACAAACTGCTGTATTAAAATGGTACTGTTCAAAATTCCAAACCCCATTGGAAGTGGCTAACAAAAGCATTCATCCAGTTTCATCCTACAGCAAATGATTTTAACATTAGTTGCAGCTGCTCAGCTTTTCAGCATGTCTCTCAGCCTGATGTGTCCTTTAAGAGGCAATAGCACATATTGCTGCACGTGTTCACTTGCTCTACCTTTGTGCTGTGGTTCTTTAGTCTGTAAAATGTTCTTCTTGGTATACAAAAGCAGCTGCTGAAGAAACTGCTTCAGACAGAGGGTGAGAGAACCGATGGCAGCACCACTAAGCAAACTCCAGTAGAGACTGAGAGAGCGAGACGGTGTAGAGACACCAAAGGAGCTTCTGTGAGAAACGAAAGTACCAGCACTGTTTCCTGTCATCAGAATCCCAGGTGAGATTGAAAACCCACTATAGACTTTTTGGCTGTAGATCTATGGACCTGTGTTATGCTTGACTCAAAGGGGTTCACCTTAGATTATGGAATAGACTACTCTGCAGAAAGAATGCCAGCAGCTTTCTCTTTTTCCTTTTTCTCACCCATGATGATGATGTTTTTTTGCCATAGCAAGAAAATAATTCTAGGGGGATATTATCTGTCTGTACCTTTTGGAAATTTCATTGCTCATTGTTAAGTAAATTAATTAAAAATTCCAATGCATGCAGACTTCAGAAATGTCTATAGCTGACTAAGTTATCCATGCAATGCTTCAGTGCCTCCTGGAAGTTGTGGCGGAAAGCCAAGCAGGCAAAACCTGGTGCTTACTACTTAATTTACTGACTTATATTGAAATATATTTTATTCTAATCATTTGTAGAGAAAAAAGAGCCCATAAAGCTTCATGTGAAACATGCAGTTATTTCTGTTAGTGCTCAGGTTTTATTTCAGGCAGGGGATTTTTTTGGGTTTTGTTTTTTTTTTTTTTTTGCATTGCTCTAGCCATGCAGCAATCTGTAAAGGGAACCTACTCTGATACAGTTTGAAAAGTGCATTTTGTACTTGGCTCTCCCTTTGATCGAATTAATCTGGGCTTTTTTGTAGTTCTAAATGAGGCCTATGGGCTGACAATGTAGCTGTTTAAAGGGGATTTTAGGGGATAATAGCCAATGCAAATAGTGCCATGAGAATGGCAACTTGCTTTTGCACTTTCAATCACATAATAACAGCAAAGAAAGCTTTTAAAATGAATTGAAATTTTGTGGCATGCCATCTGGGATTATTTGGGGAAACAGTTCTGAATACTATGGTTGTGTAAAAGAATGGTACTATGGGGCACTCTTAAGCTGACATGTTTCAGATGGCACCCTTATGCTAACTGCTGCAAAGTTGGCTAGCATTTTTTTATTATTTTCTTTCTCCTGGATTATCTGCAAAAAATTCTCTTTGCTGGTATTTGGGCCTGAAAAACTTTTCTATTGTTAAGGAATTCAATTCAAACCCCTTGCAGCTGCTGATCCCTTTATTGTTCCAAATGTTATGTATACGCGTCTCAGATGAATGTAGCCAAGCCTTTTAGTGCCTTAATAGGTGTCTGTATAAAGGTCATTTATTCTGCAGTACTTGTTTTAACAAAAGTTTATACACAAACAACAACTACAGCTAAAACATTCACATTAATCAATGCTCCTCTTGGTGTAAAAAGCCTAACTGGAGAAAGTATGTCCAAACATAAAAACTCTTTCTGTTTTTAACTGTGAAGCAGCACATATTTTAGACTCCATCATCAAAAGCTGCATGAAAAATCATTTCAAAGCTGTTCTGAGCAGGGATTGATGATTCCAGACTTTTCAGGACAAGCACAGTTTGATGAGGTCACTGAAAGTTTTAATACACAGGAATTGGTGGAAAAGTGGAAAAAATATGTATCTGAATCCGCCTTTCCAATTAGTTTTGGAACTGAGCTTTAGGCTAGCCAGCACCTTGACATTTCAGTTGACATAGCTGCCTTCTTTTATATTCCCTTTCCTTTTGTCTTAGCTCCAACTGGCTGCCCTTATAAACTCCTTGAGGAATGTGCACGTCAGATATCTTAGATGAGAAGAAGTGAGTACACTTCTCTGGCATGCAAGATTTTTCTTTTTTTAGAAATATTAAAATGCCATCTGTAAGCTTTTGAAATGTAGGTCATGTCCATGGAGAACTTAAATTTGAGGTTATGACAGATGTTGGGTGGTGAATTAAAAATTTGGCTCCAAGTCTGTAAATCTACCTTGGTTCCATCGACTTCCCTGAAGTTAGTTCTGCTGACACACATGTAACGAGATCAGATTCCAACTACCTAAGTACTCATTTGAGCTCAGCAGAATATAAATCCATCAGTGATATGAGGAATGAGACTTGTCAGGAAATAATGTGTGAGGTAAAGTGGGGACACAGGAGGAGCAGGGCCAAAGAAGCCCAACTACCTGATCTCTGATAGAAGAAAATGTAGAGCAAGTTGTGCTTTCTTATTTGCTGCTTAGTATTTTTTATAATTCTTGGCAATAATAGATGGTGCTCTGATCCCTAAATGTTACATGATTTTTAAATAAATGACAATTAAGTTATTACTGCTACTGCTAGGGGCATCGTTATACACCACCCCACCAGCCTGTGTCAAGCTGTATACGTGGTTCACAATTGCTCTGTACAAAAATCTTAAAAATAAATTGTTACAGCAGAGGTATAAGAGAAATGGATGTGTTTTCCCACTGTGTTGACAATTTGATCAACAGCTGTAGGGTCTGCCAGGTAGGTGAGGACTCTTTACTGTCAAGGATTGCAGTGAGAACAGCCTCTCTCCAGTCTCAGATTCTTAGCTAACACAACTTGGTTGCTCTAAAATGCTACCTGCGAGACAGAGGCAGGCTGCCTGTGGCTGCCTGATGCAGGACTTCACAGAACACCGTCACTTCCAGTGTGACCAGATGCAAAATACTTGGAAAGTGAATTGTTTAGAAAGTTGATGTATGGTGGTTTTTTTTCTTTTCTTCCCTCCTTCCAGTTATGGGTGGTGACATAGCACAGCTCAGACAGATCCAGCCAATTAATACATGGCTCTGTGGCTGGTGTCACCACAATAAGTTTGGGGTTTTTGATAATGGGATGGCCTGGGATTACAGGCTTCAGATGGGAACCACCTTTCTCAGAGGTGGAGGAGGGTCTTTGACCAGGAGCTTGCAAGGCTTGTAGATAGGGCTTTAAACTAGATATGAAGGGGTAAGAGGATAACACCAAATTAGCCTGTATCAAGCAGTAGGATGACAGGTGTCAAGGGTCAGGTGTTGGGGAGGATACTTCTCTAAAACACCTTATAAGTGATAAATGATCCACTGGGAAGGAGATGCAACTAACAGCCCAGCTGAAGAGCCTTTACACTAACCTTTCCATCATCTTCCAGCAGTCCTGGCTGACTGGGGAAGTTTCACTTGACTGGAGGCTGGTTGATGTTATACCCATTTATAAGAAGGGTAGGAGGGAGGATCCAGGAAACTACAGGCCTGTGAGTCTGACCTCAGTGCCGGGAAAAGTCATGGTACAGGTGATCTTGAGTGCTATCATAAAGCACATGGAAGAGAACCAGATGATAAGGCCCAGTCAACACGGGTTTATGAAAGGCAGGTCTTGCCAAACTAACCTGATTGCCTTCTCCAACCAACTGATCTGCCTACTGGACGAGGGAAATGCTGTGGATGTGGTCTTCTTGGACTTCAGTAAAGCCTTTGACACAGTTTCTCACAGCATTCTGCTTAGGAAACTGTCAGCCTGTGGACTGGACAGGCGCACACTCTCCTGGGTGGAAAACTGGTTGGATGGCCGGGCCCAGACAGTGGTGGGAAATGGAGTTAACTCCAGCTGGATGCCGGTAACACGTGGTGTTCCCCAGGGCCCAGTGCTGGGTCCAGCCCTGTTCAATGTCTATCAATGACCTGGATGAGGGGATTGAATGCACCCTAAGTGAGTTTGCAGATGACGTTAAGCTGGGTGGAAGTGTCGATCTGCTGGAGGGTAGGGAGGCTCTGCAAAGGGATCTGAACAGGCTGGACCACTGGGCTGAGTCCAACGGCATGAGGTTTAACAAGGCCAAATGCCGGGTCCTGCACTTGGGGCACAACAACCCTGTGCAGTGCTACAGACTGGGAGAAGTCTGTCTAGAAAGCTGCCCAGAAGAGAAGGACCTGGGGGTGTTGGTTGACAGCGACTGAACATGAGCCAGCAGTGTGCCCAGGTGGCCAAGAAGGCCAATGGCATCTTGGCTTGTATCAGAAACGGTGTGACCAGCAGGTCCAGGGAGGTTATTCTCCCTCTGTACTTGGCACTGGTGGGACCACACCTCGAATACTGTGTTCAGTTCTGGGCCCCTCACCACAAGAAGGATGTTGAGGCTCTGGAGTGAGTCCAGAGAAGAGCAACAAAGCTGGTGAAGGGGCTGGAGAACAGGCCTTATGAGGAGCGGCTGAGAGAGCTGGGGTTGTTTAGCCTGGAGAAGAGGAGGCTGAGGGGAGATCTTATAGTGACCTTCCAGTACCTGAAAGGAGGTTACAAGAAAGCTGGAGAGGGACTATTCATAAAGGCTTGTGGTGATAGGATGAGAGAGAACGAGTATAAACTGAAGAAGGGCAGATTTAGACTAGACATAAGGAAGAATTTCTTCACCATGAGAGTGGTGAGGTGCTGGCACAGGTTGCCAAGGGAAGTTGTGGCTGCCCCATCCCTGGAGGTGTTTAAGGCCAGGTTGGATGGGGTCTTGGGCAGCCTGATCTAGTGGGTTGTCCCTGCCTATGGCATGGGGTTGGAACTAGATGATCTTTAAGGTTCCTTCCAACCCTAACTATTCTATGATTATGATTCTATGATTCTATGTGCTTCAAAGCTCATGCTGCTAATCCTCTAGGCAGACACATGCTGCTCTAGCTGTAGCTTCCAGGTGGTCTTCAAAAGTAGACATGTCTACTTTTGAAGACTAATGTACTTTTAAAGTCTAATGTATTGTAATAATCCAATTTGGCAACAGCATAGACACAACTAATTGTGGCTACATCCTCGTCCAAGGAAAATAACCGTAATTTTGCCAGAGAAGATAAGGTCGCAATGCACTTTACTAGTGAGCTGACTGGTCAAAATCCCAAATCAGAAAACCAAAATTCTTCTTGTTTTGACAGGTAAATCGCATTGTTATAAATATTCTAATTATTTAGTAATAATACAGTGATTTTGCGGAGAGAAAGAGTAGCCATGGTGCAGTGCTGCAGAATGCACTGCAAGCATAGCAGGAGAGGATGGGGAATGCCATTATCAAAAGTGAAAAGTTCTGTTCCTTTGGTATATCCAGTTTTACTGAGACTAATAAAACGTAAAGGAGTAATAATAAAAAACCAGAACAGAACGTGTTGCCAATCATGGAGTCATGTTTCCCATATGAGAACCAGAATTTATCAGCTTCTGCTGAGCTCATTACACCTTGAGAGGTATGATGCAGTTGGCAGTGCCCATTACAGAAGCAAGATACCACTAATGAGCTGTGTGGTGGTGTTTTGTTGCACTGAAAACTGTTCCTGACCTGCATACATGCTGATCCATGCAGGAACTTGTAGAAAGTAGCAACTGGCACCAGATTATTTAAGACAATCTGGACAAAGCTGTTTTGCCCCAGAACCAGAGGTTTGTCTGTGGTTTTGTAGGAAAAGGGGCTGTGATCCATCTGTTTGGGAGCAAACACCAGCCATGGTCCACTTGTGAACCTGGACTCTGGAAACCTTGCCCTTCCCCTGGTGCTTCCTGTTCTCTCCCCTGGCTTACGATATGAAACTATTTCAATGGTAATGGAAAGGATTGAAACATAGAATCATAGAATAGTTTGGATTGGAAGGGATCTTAAAGATCATCTAGTTCCAACACCCCTGCCATGGGCAGGGACATCCCACTAGATCATGCTGCCCAAGACCCCATCCAACCTGGCCTTAAACACCTCCAGGGATGGGCCATCCACAACTTCCCTTGGCAACCTGTTCCAGTGTCTCACTACTCTCATGGGGAAGAAATTCTTCCTTATGTCTAGTCTAAATCTGCTTCTCTTCAGTTTATACCCATTCCCCTTCATCCTATCACCACAAGCCTTTATGAATAGTCCCTCTCCAGCTTTCTTGTAGCCCCTTTCAGGTACCAGAAGGTCTCTATAAGGTCTCCTCAGAGCCTTCTCTTCTCTAGGCTGAACAACCCCAACTCTCTCAGCCTGTCCATGTATGGAAGGTGCTCCAGCCCTCTGATCATCTTTGTAGCCCTCCTCTGGACCCATTCCAACAGCTCCATATCCTTTTTATGCTGAGGATTCCAGAACTGGACATAGTACTCCAGATGAGGTCTCACAAGAGAGGAATAGAGGGGCAGAAACTTTCCTCGACCCGCTGGCCACACTTATTTTGATGCAGCCCAGGATACATTTGGCCTTCTGGGCTGCGAGTGCACACTGCTACCTCATGTCAAGCTTCTCATCAACTAGTATCCCCAGGTGCTTTTCTGCAGGGCAGCTGTCAATCATGTCATCCCCCATCATGTACTGAAAACAGGGATTGCCCCGACCCAGGTGTAGGGCCTTGCACTTGGCCTTGTTGAACCTCATGAGGTTCTCACAGCCCCACTTCTCCAGCCTGTCCAGGTCCCTCTGGATGACGTCCCATCCTTCTGGTGTGGCAACTGCACCACTCAGCTTGGTGTAATCTGTAAACTTGCTGAGGGTGCACTCCATCTTGCTGTCGATATAATTGATGAAGATATTAAACAGCACTGGTCCTAGTACACACCCCTGAGGGACACCTCTTATCACAGATCTCCATCTGGACTTTGAGTCATTGACCACTACTCTTTGAATACGACCATCCAACCAGTATCTTATCCACCGTACCATCCACCCATCAAATCCATGTCTCTCCAATTTAGAGAGAAGGATTTTGTGGGGGATTGTGTAAAAGGCTTTACAGAAGTCTAGATAGATCTCATCTGTCGGTTGACCCGTGTTGGCTGCTGCAGTTGCCCCATCTCAGAAAGCCACTAAGTTGTTCATACAAGATTTGCCCCTGGTGAAGCCATGCTGGCTGCCATTGATCACCTCCATGTCCTCCATGTGCTTTAGCATTGCTTCTTGGAGGATCTGTTGCATGATCTTCCCAGGCACAGAGGTGAGGCTGACAGGTTGGTAGTTCTCAGGGTTTTCTTTTCTACCCTTTTTAAAAATGGGCACAGCGTTACCCTTCTTCCAGTCAGGGGGGACTTCTGATTGCCATGACTTTTCAAATATCATGGAGAGTGGCTTGGCAACCACATCAACCAATCCCCTCAGGACTCTGGGATGCATCTCATCAGGTCCCATAGACTTAAATATGTTCAAGTTCCTCAGGTGGTCATGAACCTGATCCTCCTCTACAGTGGGAGGGGACTTATGCCCCTGGTCACCATCAGCTGCCCCATGACCCAGGATGGGTGAGGAGAGCAGTTATCAGTGAAGGCTGAGGAAAAAAGGATGTTAAATACCTCAGCCTTCTCCTCATCTGATGATACGTGATCACCTTTTCCAACCATTGGTGGGGGTACGTTCTCTTGGACCTTCCTCTTTTGATAAACGTACCTGTAGAAGCCCTTCTTGTCAGTCTTTAGTTCCCATGCCAAGTTCACCTCCAGCTGTGCCTTGGCCTTCCTGACTTCATCCCTACACAACCGGGCAGCATTCCTATACATGTCCCAGGTTACCCATCCCTGCTGGCACTCCCTGTGCAGTCCCCTCTTCTTCTTTAGTTTAACCAGGAGGCCTTGGCTCAGCCATGCCGGACTCTTCCCTTCCCTGCCTGTTTTTCTTCATACTGGGACTGAGGGCTCTTGCGCTTTATGGAAAGCATCCTTGAGTATTTTCTAGCTCTGTTCCGCTCCCTTGTCTCAGAGTACCATGTTCCAGGGGGTCCTACTGAGTAATTCCTTGAAGAGATGGAAGTCTGTTTTCCTAAAATTTAGTGTCCTGACTATAGTCCTCACCTCCCCCATACCCATCTGGACCTTGAGCTCCACCAGTGCATGATCACTGCATCCCAGGCTGCCTCCAATCCTAATGTCACTGATGAGTTTGCTTGTATTAGTGACCATCAGGTTCAGTATTACATCTCCTCGGGTGGGGGTCTCTATCAGCTGTGCTAGGAAGTTATACTCAATGCACTTCAGGAGTCTTCTGGATTTCCTACAGCTTGGCTTGCTTGGTCGTCCTATCAATAGTATGTCTTATGTAGAAGATCAGAAGCTGCCCAAATGCTATTGTAGTTGTTTTCTTGTAAAAAGAGGCTTTCCTCTGCCTGCTTTTATTTGAACTTAGTCCTTTTCAATTCATTAAGACTAATACAATAATATAATACTGAAGTTGCTCATTGAAAATTGTTCATTGAAATTTGACCCCAGAGTTTTAGGTTGACATGATCATGCCATTTTCAAAATATTATTTACGTATTTTAAGTCAGGTTATTTCTTGTTCAACTCTGGCAACTATATACATTACTCTGAATTGCTTAATTAATATAAGAGCATTCACAAAACATTTTTGTCCCTCATTTGATTTTTCTGAAAAAGGTGAAATGTTTGTAGGATACTGTTTTGTCCATATCAGGGCCAATTTCATAGAATGAGGAATCAGTCAAATCTCTAAATGGCTTTTACAGCAAATCTGTCTCCAAGCCTTTAGCTGGGTTAAATGTTTACTATTCCTTTATCTTTCTCTTCAGATTGCAAATTTGATTTCATAAATTCCAGAGTATCACTTTTCAATGTGTTTTCTCCTGCTTTTTCTGTAAGCCCATTGCCTTGATTTCTGCAATATCCATGACTGTAAAGTATGTGCAAATTAAGTGCTTGCACCAAATTAATTTTTAATGTTGCATGATGCAGTAGATATAAGTGCAAAATGTATCTGTTACCCCTGAACAATACCTACAGATCTTCAGCTTGCTTCAGCACTAAATCAAGTGGCTTTATAGCATCGAAATATTCTGAAATAATGATTCTGACTTAAAAGATTGGAGTGATCGGTAGTAAAAAACTGACACGGATTGTGAAGAAGACTGGCTATCTGATCAAAAGTTTGAAATAAGTGATGTTATGAACACCACCAAATGTTCAGCAGCACAAGTTTACTGACTCATAGCAGGCAACTTTTTAATTTTCTGGAGTATATATATTTTTTTTAAAGAAAGTTGCATTCTTGTGTATCGACCCCCTCAATATTATCAATCTTTGAGAACACTGTATTCTGCTTGATGCAGTAAAGGTTGTAATTATAATGTACAAAAATAGCTAAATACCCAGGACATATATAATTATTTTGTCACTCACAAGTCAATTATTTTATTTTGGCATGAACTATGCATTTTGCCCTTAACACAGTACTTGTATAATCCCTTTATTGAAGAAAAAATCCACTCAACCACAAACCCCAAACCTTGCAGCAGTAAAATGTGGTAAGAGTTGTTATGCAAAAGAATAACATTGAATTGTTTGTAGTGTACTGGAGGGAGTTGACAGGCTGTGTAGGAACTGCAGAAGTGTCAGGACTTAATATTGTCACTGGATTAATCTCCTTATGCCCTGATCATATTTGTAGACAAATTATGATTATGTCTGTTACACAAACATGTAGCAATAAATGGCCACCGCACTGATGATCTTAAAAATCTGCCAACGCTGTCAAGGTATTTGAATGTGTTTTCTCAGCAAATAGTCTGCAGGCACTCTTCATGGGAAATGTTACAAGTTGGATAGAGGTTTTTTTTCCCTCTTCCCCAGTTTCATTTGAAATGTTTATTGTGCTGTGAATAAAATGGAAATAGGAATGGTCCTTTAGGTAGAGGCATCTAGGGCAGACTCTAAGATGTCAGTCTAGAATTGCCAGAGACCAATTTGGAATAAGCCTAGGCTACTGTTAGCATTTTGTTGGTCTCTGTCAGAGAGAAAGTTAACCTGTCAAAAAGAGGCAAGTTTGAAACAAATGCAGTGAAACAGTTCCTGGCTCTCACCTCAGCCCCATATTGGTGCAAAAGGTATATGAAGTCCCAAAAAGCAATTATTTGGCCACAGACGTTATTGAAGCTGACGTAGAGGGTCCTGCACTCACAGTCTTGCATGGGGGTAAGCAGGGTCTCAGGGTAAAGAGGGATGGTAGGGTCCATCTGTGTAGCATCATAGGGATTTCAGGGAGCAAAATACTCTCTTGAATATTGCTCTGACTTTTCATCGCAGTCCTTGTAGCAGATCTGGAGGGCACGACAGGATTGTGGAGTCCTCTTTACCTCCTTGCATTTTATGCTACACTTTTCTATGATGTGACACAGCTAAAATCCAGTGCATGCATTTTTTTGTTTACTGAGCAAGGTGAGAATAGCAGGTCTAAAATTACTGACCCCTGTGATTTGGTGTTGGAATGCTACATTCCCTTGTGATCACACCAGATCCAAATTAACTAGAATACATTTACTGTAAAGCAAGTAAAAATAAAATCTGTTATATAATTTTTCTTTCACCATTCTGCCTAATGAAGTTCAATGTTTTCATTGTCTGGTATCATTCACAATTATTATAGTCCAGAACTGTGAAACAAGTTGAACCACAGTGAAGAAAGTCTTGTTTGAAGTCTTGATACCTTGCATTCAGGTGAATCTTATCTGCTTTGCACTCAGATACAAATGACTGGCATACAGGTGTATAATGACACAGCTGCAGTGAATAACCCTCTAGGATTATCAGGTTTAGGTCTTACTCTGAACACAGTTCAGTTTGACTAATCATGGTCTGCCAGTCTACTTGCTTTCTGCAGATTCGAATATCTAGGCTGATCCTATCCCTTGATATTCTTTTCCTGTAAATGTTGGCATCACAGTAGCGCACAAAGCACATCTGAGAGTTAGTGCTGTATTGAGGAGATGTGGTAATGTCCTTTGGTCAGAAGAATGTTCCTCTGAGGGAAGGAGGGCAAAGAGGTCCCAGGGAGAGCACTGGCACTCATACATGACACAAACTGGGAACTGAAGGGTTTTCTTGAACTCACATTTACCTTGCAAGATGAATTGTTTTTTAACGTGCTGAAGGCTGAATTAATTATTGAACTGTTGAAAAGGAGGCTACCAATCACCAGACAAGTGAAGACAAAACTGTTCTGTGACCTTGAACGACTACAGAATTTGCTGCCAGTTCAATTTAGCATTCAATTTGTTGCTGATGTTGCTTCTTTTCAGAAATACTGGAGTCATGCAGTAGAAAACACAGGGCACATAGCGAAACGCGGCTCCTCAGGTCAGCAAGAGTTTAGATGGTTGTTACTAATGTAACACTTTGCTTTGCTAAATACCCTGTGGAACAGGGTCATGAGAGCTGGCTTTGTCATTAGGTGCTGAGCTCAGAAAGCCTTAGTTCTCAAATCACACATTTTCGCTCTGGAGGGTAATTATAGTGGTTGATTACACTAGTAGGTCTTTATCTGCTATGAGGATAGCTAGTAAGGGAGTAGAGGAGCTATTTGTTATGCTAAAAAGCAAGATCCAGTTGCGTCTGTTTGTTTTTCTGTAGAGCTCACCTCCTCATTTAGCAGTTCCTCATAAAAAAAAGCTCACGTGGAAGCACAGACCACTGCTACAACAGGAGAAATGTCACAGTGCAGCTTCACTCTTTTATTGCTCTGGTCTTTTCTCACTTTTTTACAGGAAAGGAGTAGTGAAAAAGAGATCACATTGCTGGTTTCTCTTAAACAACTTTCATTGAGGTAGCTGTTCATTTACAGGTTCCACCTTGCTCTTACAACAATGTAAATGAAAAAACCTTTTGTGTCTAAATTATGATGTGTCTTTCAGTGCTTTACTGGATATATTGCTCACTGTGGTTGACATGTTGATGTCAGGAATGCAGAAGCAGTCTCTAGATATTCAACACACACTGGTATGCATTGGTTTATTTTAATGGCTGTTAGACCTCAGCTGCATACAGATCTCAGCAGACATGGATCTCTACACCCAGAAAGACTGAGGATCAAGTATTCGCGTTTCCTCTTGCATTTCATTCTCCATATCCAGGTGACTTATATAGGAGATGGGAATGTATTACTTTAGATTAAGCTCTTAGGTCTTCTAAAACTGTAGAATTGTAGATATTGTTATAATTCAGGACACTTGCTACCAACAGGTGTCAGTGTTGTAGTGTATTTTTATTGTTCAAGGTCTGCTCCTGTTCTGCTTTGCTAGACTTTGCTCCAGGTGAGTAACACACCACACTCGCATGTGCACACAGAGCTTTAACTCATCCTGTCCTGAAGAACTGCCGCAAAGAGAAGTACTTTTTTTCTGGTCATGGTAATGAAGGTTTATAGAAGAACATATCGTATTGCAGATTACTAAATGAGACAAAGCTCATCTGGTGATACAGCATCAGATAATAACTGTGCCTAGGGAGTGAAAGGAAGACTATAAAGCACAGTAAGTCTAGCTGATGACAAAGAAACCTGCACTACTGGCAGTTACCCTCTTCTTAAATCGGGGCTAGACTTCTTGGCTATAGTTTATTCACTTGATCCTGAAAAGAAAAATGGTTAAGTATGTTATTTTTTAGATGTTTATGAAAAAAAATCAAACACTTCAACCCTATTTTATGTAGAGTAACAAGTAAATATCTAAGTTTTTTTTATTGATAATGACAGTAAGTAACTGTTAAAAGTGACTTTTAAGTCAAATTAATATGATATATGTAACAGGAATAAGATTCGCTGGATAACTTTCAAACATCAAAGCCAAAATATTTTAGAAGGGCTGTCTAAACTTGAGATCTACATTCATAAATAAGCTCATAAATATCAGCTTTACAAAGATTTTTCATATCTTCCTTACAAATATTTACTTTTTTGAGTTTTCACATGCCTCATACGAGCTATGATTTATTGCAAAAACTGGGTTTGGTATCTATGTTTCTAGCAGATAAGAGCAGGAGAATTCCCATTTTAGCTAAGCAGAACAGTTCAGCATCTCTGTCTGTCCAGAGACCTTAAAAACTCACAAATTAGGTATCTGTATGTCTAAATCCTCCATCATCCCCGCTGGGCAGGCGTGATATACATGTATCTACTCCACAGTGACATTACTGAATTCACTTGAAGGCACAAAGCAAAATACAAAGATATCTCCATTTCACATATTTCAAATATGCAGCAGCAAAGACATTCCTGTTTCATTTTGTTTTCCTTTTCAGGGACAAAAGAATTTTCCCCTTACTTTTATTGATAAGCTTTCCCCCATTTTTAATCTTTTCTGCTATGACCTAGCAGGCAATTAACAATCTTCTGTCTAGATGAGTCAGAGTACTATTAATTTTTCAAGTTTCATCACTCCCTGGGGGTGCCATTCTGTGAAAAATAAGCAAAGTTAAACTGGGCATTCTGCAAAAAGACAATATTTTGTGGGCACTATAGTTTTGTTAATCTGGGTAGTGTGAATGCTATATCTAAGAAAGTGTCTGATAGAAAAAATAAAGTTTAGATAAAATAGATTATAATCTGTGAAATGATACATTTGTCACTGTCTTCCTTAATTTTGCAGTTGTGTGATGCAGGACTGTATTGGCAGTCTCAGCTGTTCAAAAACTAGAAGTGGATTTAGAAGATAATGGACTATATTTGCTAACTTATTGAAGCTTTTCTTTGTAGTTTTGAAAAGTATATTTAAAACAATACAGTGGAAAGCAGAAGAGATGTCTTATTTCCCTGCAGAAGTGGATAACAAAACAACAGCAAGATGTTAGACATTTTGCCTTCTTCAGTAAAACTGTTGTATCTGGGAACTAATTAATCACTATTGCTTACCAGTTACCTGCTGCAATGTGCTGACTTGGTGCTGTGTACAAAAGGTATGAGGAAGTAAAAAGCACTTGATAATTAAATGTAGCAAAATACGTAAATAGATTGCATAGTGCTCTATTCCACTCCTACCTTGAAAGGGAGAGGCTTGTTGCGTGTGTGTGTAAAGTAAATGAGTAAATATTCTCTGATTCAGCACTACAGAACATTGTGAAAAAGCTGTACTTGACAACAGAAGTTAACATAAAAGGGTTTTTACTACATTGTTCAGTGTAGATGTTTGTGAAGAAATACGTGAAATAAGCAGATTTATATTGCTGCTGATGATGATTCAGAGCATATTTGCATTGTATGCATTAAAGAAACAATTCAACAGAAGTTAACTTGTGAGACTAAAGCACTCACTGTTGCTAAGATTAGCATAAAATTAGTCATATAAATGTTTGGCTCTGTGACACACCTGCAGGTGTCTTATTGAGCATAAAATCTGGCATCTATTGCTGTATTGTGTTGCTGACAGAAATAAACCCAAGGTAGAACTGAGGCCCAGTACCAAAGTTGCTCTAGCTTAGGTGAAAATCATAAAGTCTACATGTTGAGTTAACCCTGGCCAGCAACGGAGAATCCACCCACCTGTTTGCTTGCTCCCCTTTCCCCTTGAATGGAGAGAAAACAGAAAGAAATTGAAAAGACTCATGGATTGAGATGAAGATAGTTTAATAAATGAAGCAAAAGCTGCAGAGGAAAGGAAAGCAAAATAAGTTGTTCGTTCACTACTTTCCACTCCCTGGAAAGCAGTGCCCCATCACGCGTAATGGTTAGTTGGGAAGACAAATGCCATAAAAATAATGTCCCCCCTTCCTCCTCCTTTTCTTGAGCTTTTATTGGTAGACACTGCATCATAAGGTATGGAATATTGCTTTGACCAATTCAGGTTATCTGTCCTGGATTTATCTCCTCCCATTTTCTTGCCTAACAGTAGCTTACTCACTATGCAAGCACAGCTAAACCACAGCCAAAGCACTGGTGTGTTATCAACGCTGGTTTAGTCACAGACTCAAATTTCATGAGAAATTCCTCCCCCCTCCCTTTCTGTCTGCTGCTTAGAAAAGAGTTGCTCTTGATAAGCAAAGGCATGGTCCTCATCAGTATCTGTCACTCTTCTTTGACAGAAAATGAGTGAAGGTTGTATACTGGTTTGTTGTGGCAAGATATCTTGTCTGCAGTCATCTGAATCCTTTCTGCAATATCAGATGTCACAGCTTTTCTTCTGAAACATGGTAATTCTGTAGGACTTGCTGAAGCAAATTGAGCAGAGGCGCTTAGGTTCAACTTTAATAAAAAAGATGGTAACGATACTTGCAATGTGTCACACTTTGATGTATGAAAGAAAATCAAATGTCAAATATAACCTCAATCTTATTCAAGTCAGTAGAAGTCACAGAGATAAAATTGCAGATGCTCAGCAGAAGTAAAATGTACCAAAATGACTTTATTATATTAGTATAAAATATAAATGGCATAGCATAAATGATTAGTATAATTTATTTGTATTAACATAAAAGATCGTAGAGCATAAGCTTTCTAATTTAACGGTGGGTTTTATTTTCATTAATGTTAGGGTTCCAAATGCTACCTAAACAGCAGCACAGTCTAAAGGGGAATATGTGCTTCAGGTCTATAGTACCATAGCTGAGTATAAACACAGAAAAAGCTTTGGTATCATAGGCATTTTACATAGTACACACTCTGCTTGACATCACTCTGCTGGGAAATGAAATGTGATATTATCACCAATGTAAGGTGAGGGACTGAATTTCCCTTCTTAGAGTTGGCTGTCCTACCCAGAGTTTCCCTGGTGACACAGTTATCATTGCCTTGCCCAGTTCCTACAGTTATCTCTGGGACTTCCAGGTAAACAAGCCTCCAAGGTTCTGAAATGCATCCTCCAAACGGACGTGGAACTTCAGCTGGTTTAGCCTGGTTTCCAAAAGAAATCAGACCTATGTACCTGCTTGCCTATCAATACTCTGCAAATAATGGTGACAATTCACCAATTTTAGTTACAATTTACCAATTTTAGTTACAATTGACAAGTTCAGGGATCTCTTAGATAATAAAGTTTTTATATTTTAAAGAAATCACCTGGGCAGGAGAGAGATATAGTTAATCTGGCGTGGAAAGAACAGTTGTAGCTACTTGTGTTGCTTAGACTGTTAGCTGGACAGTCAGTGCTGACATGCAGATTTATCCGTCTGATCAACACTTTAATAGTTTGGAGCTATTTGAAGTGAGTTCCTTCTGCCCAGATAACAGGACAAGACGCTGGGATGAGCTGGAGCTTACTGTCAAACAGGGGAATGAAAGAGAGGAGCTTCTGTCCCTGCTTTGGAAGTGCTATTGCAAAGAATATGCAGAGTTAATATTTGAATTTGTTCCAGCAGGATGGTAAAGGGATGCTGAAAACATCTGCAGCAAATCGAGGTTCAGTAGTTCTGTTGTTCTCAGTTAGGCTGGTTTATTATTTCTTTCCCTTCTTACCTGAACAGCACTTTCTCTTCAGCCTGCTAGAACACGCCCTTCAATCCCCTATATCTGTCCTTCAGATCATGCACCCAAGACAATCTGAAGACTTGTAAACCTTTAACACTACTCCCAATTTGAACTATTTCTGAGACAATGGAGCATCTACCTTTGTCTTCCTTTTATATTTGCTGCATTTTTACCATAATTAGCATAGTGTGCAAAAAACAGAGTACCTTTATTCCTTAAAATAAGGGAAAATGTGGGTTTTTTTTTTAGATTTTTCTTAATAGCTAAAGCAGGGGAAGAGTTTTCTAATAAAAAGGAAAGATAAATGTAATGTTATTTCCCCCACAGTATCTTTCAAATATATTGTGCTTGTAATTTAAATAAGTAAGGGTCATTAATTCTTCTAGCAAGTTTTTATTTACTTTTTATTGCTTTCCCTAAAATATAAATGCAATATGAGAAACCTAGTTCATTATTTGGCAGAGTTTTTAACCATTTTATTTTAAGCCATACACCTCTTTGATTACTTTGTACAAAACTTGATTATTTCAACTCTTTTACTCTATTAATGTAAATGTTCTTCATATTTTTCTAATGTTAAATTCAAGATTAAATTAAAACATTAAGTGGCATAAATTCAAAACCAAGGAAAAATTACCTTGTGAGCCAAACCAAAATATTAACAAAGCATTTTAAAGTAATGAATGTCTGCTGTATAAAATTTTATGGAGTACAATAACTATCTTGAGATAAATTATGTATTTTGTTGTATTCTTGTAAGTGTTTGTTTATACTAAGTAGGAGAAACGTACTGCAATACAATTGTACTTGTCAAATTAACAGATGCATTTGTTTTGGGGTCATGATTTCTCTAGATTTCTTAAATATACAGATATTAATATGCCCCCACCCCCCCAAAAAAAAAGCTTCACATGAACATTTTGTTAAAGCTCTGCAAGATTTTAATTTACCTTGAAAAAACTTACAATTTCATATAAATGTTGAATGTATTGTATCCTTGCATACTGAAAATAAATTATTTATAATATTACCACCTATGCAAGTGACTGACTGTAGTAAACCACCAGTTTGTAAAATGTGTACAGGAAGATGTATGAATGATGACTTCCTAAGGTAAAGTCATAGAAATTGTATAGGCAAATGCTACAGGATAACATTCCGTTAGCCTTTCCCTGAAGTTTCCCACCACTGAAGTAAACAATAAGATGCTTCAAAAATGCAGCAACATATTTGCATCTTAGGACGGGTGATACTTTGGAAAGGGAAATATATTGCTCTGTTCAAGGAGTGGTGACTGGACCTAATTGTATGTAAGAGATTGGCAGAAATTCCCCTGAAATGGAGTGGAAAAGGAAACTAACTCTTGCCTGGTCTCCACAACATCTGGTCCAAATTGCTGATTGGTCTCTATGTGACCCAGACATTTGCCGAACCACTCTTTGAAGATCTGTATGTATTTGCTCCTAATAGCATTATGTTTTCTGACCTTTCAAGTGCTTGAAACTCATACACATGAGGTATGTCTGATTTATTTTTGCATAGCCCATTCCATGTCTTTTTAAAAAAAGTTAGCTATGACTTGGATTTAAAGAAGTTAGTTAGACAAGATTTTAAAGAAGAGGTTAAAGAACTGTAAGAAATTATTTAGACATTGTTGATTCTGCTGAAAGAATTAGATTGATTAGGTGGCCCATTTGGGTCTCATATTATTTCTTGAAAACAGTCCCAGAAGAACTGTTCTTTTTGTTCCTGTCAGCTTAAGGATAAGGCTTAATGAGAGGCTCCTTCTCTCCAGGTTTAGAACTGGCCCTGGAAATCCCTTTCTCCCCAAATGGAAAGTAAAATGGGGACAGATTTGTGCTGCATCTTTGACCCAGTACAGCTAAGCAAAGTATAATCCAGAATATGAAGCATTTCAAAGGTCTCTACCAGGGTTAAAAAGAAATATGCTTACTTCATAACGCAGTATTTCTTTGAGAACTTTCTTTGCAGGAAAGAAAATGGTCTCTGTCAGCCACCTTTCATTCTGCAAAACAAACATGCAGAAGTTTTGTTTTCTCTATTTCTCAATAGATAAAGAAATTCAACCATCATGTAGAACTTTTCAGTATTTAAGACTTGAATATCTGTTTTTTTCCTAAGCTTTTGTGCACTGAAGGTAAGGAGGAGGAAGTTCAGTGAGATAAAACTCCAGTCCTTAGTCTTTCTGACGATATTTTTTGAGTAAGGGAAGATGAGAGTTACAGCAGTTTGAACACCCATTGACTTAAGTGACTTCCTCTTCTCCAGGCTTAGATTTGCTGTTTATGTGTTTACTTTTCCTGGACAGATGGCATGAGCAGCAGAGATTATGCCATGGTTGTGTTAATGCCCTTTTCATCTTTTCTTTGATGTGGCCAACTGTTTCATTTTAGTAAGGCTCTTGCCTCTGGTACATGATTTAGTTGAAACACATTTCCAGAAATTTTCTGGGAAATAATACAAGAGTGAGGTAGAACCTACTTTTTGTGTATTTTTTTATCCTTGGTTTCCTTGGAGATACTCACTGTTCATTCTTTGCTAACTTGATGCTGAATTTCTTACTTTGTTTTCTTAACGGCATTATCCTAGACGGCATTTCTGCTTTTACCTCTCATGGATTACTCTGAGTCACAGAAAAGGACAAATGAGAAAAAATGCACCTGTGTTTTGCATTTCCTCATAGATCAGGATTTTTCCTTATCATTTTGTATTAATAATAATAATAGTTCTTGTTCCTCTTTTGGGCTTCATCCACATTTATGATTTGCTTTGAAGAAAATCTAAGTTCTGACTCACATGAAGGAGAAAAAGTCTGCAGATTTTAACTTCGAATATTAAAATCTGAAAAAATGCAATCTTAAAAAATGCACTTTTCCCTGCTTTCAGAATTTTCCCAAATTATCCATTTGTAAACACAAAGTACACCATGTAATCTTGAAGAAAATGGCATCTGACAGCCTCAAAAAAATTGTGTAGGAGGGAAAAAATATATAATTTTAATTGTCAAAGCACTGCATTTGAGTACTTCAAGGTTTAACCATGTCTACAACAAGCAGATAAAGAGTGCAGTGAAAATTCACCATTGCTAAGGTATTTCCAGATTGCTCTTGTAGTTTGTGTTACTTAAAATTTAGCATTTGATCTCAACAAATGTCTCACATTTAATCCATAAATGTATGTTGAAACTAAAAAGTTAAAAAATAAAATAAATTTGTGTTGCCAGTCCTTTGGGATTATTCTCTGCAGTATTTTGTGAAGGCAGGAATGCTCACAAAATTGTTAACTTTGGAGTGCAAGATGTGGGAGAATATTTGATCATTCTCTGTTTTGAACTTGTAAGTAAATCTTCACATCACATTTTGAATTCTACAAGCAATACTCATGCTGGCAGGAGTCAGATCCAATAAAACGTGATCCACATAAGCAATGAAATTAATTGAAACTTTAAAAATCACAGACGTTAGTATGAACTGCTTGCTTGAACAATCTTCGGAGCAAGACTTGTTCACCTCTTTATCTACAGGGTGACTCTGAATAACAAATATAATTGAGCAAACTGTAAGCTACTCTTCAACAACAACTGAACAGAAAGTTGCTTGATCCATCAAATCATTAATGTATTTGCTCAGCTGTAATAGCAATGGTATCTATAATTACTATTACTATTACCATGGCCCCATGCCTGCTGAGTTTACTCATATAAAACTCCTACTAACATCTCCTAATGTCTGCAGCATGTTAAAGAAAAAGCTTAAGGGTTTCATGACTGTGATGGAGAGCTGCAGACGTGTTTGCAACATCCATTGCTGCACAGCATTTTGTGACCATGATCATGAATGTAGTTTTGTGTTCAGTGACAGATTATCAGGCCATTCTACAGCTTGCACCTTGCCGTTACAAAGATTACAAAGGTTTTTCTCTTTTGCAATATTTCCCCTTTTAAAAAAAATATGGTATATATTAAGCCCAGTCATATTGGAAATTCTTGTGCTTTCCACAGGTGATATATGAGAGATGAGTCCAATCTTTAAGACTCTCAGGCCCAAATGTCACAGACAGTGTACTTACAGCTGAACAGAATCACTTGTTCCTTTCACGGTTCCTGCCTGCAGTCCTAGGTCTGCTAGCAGGAGAAAATGTGCTTAAACTCCAAATGGCAGAGTTGGTGTCGGCCCTATCAACTTTCTGCTGGTTTCTATCACATCAGAAATCTACTTCATGCTTTCATTGTTCCCTCTAATAGTGTTGATTCTAGCTGAAAAATGTTTAGATCATAGAACCACATTGTTTTCTTATAGTTTCAAGATAACAGACATCAACTTGTTTTCTCATTATTTTCCTTTGTTATCTTGTCTGGCATTGTGACCTGAAGCTTGGCATTTCCAGCTTTCATATTAATGACCTTTAATTATCTAATTGTTTTTAACATGCCACCCCCTGAATAAAAGTTGTATTCCCTTGAGAAGACAAGAAAACCACTCAGGTTGGCAGCAGAAGCGATTACTAATTCTGAAAACTGAAAAGTTTTGAATGTAGCATATTGTGGTGTGTGCAGGCACCCGGGTGTTGGTAACAGAGCGGGGAGGCTGTGGGGCAGCCTCTGTGAGAAGAGGTGCTTGTGGAGAGCCCACATTGGAGCAGATATTCCTGAAGGATTGTAGCCCCTGGGAAGGGCTGTAGCCCCTGTAGCTCCCATGCTGGAGCAGGGTAAAAATGTGAGGGTAAAAGATAGGCAGGAAGGAGCTGTTATGGACTGACAGCCTCCCACTCCCCATCCCTTTGTGTTACTTGAATGTTGGGGTGGGTGGAAGAGTTGGGAATGAAGGAGTGAAGTTGAGCGTGGGAAAAAGATGTGCTTGGGGTGACACTGTTGTTTTAATTTGTCTTTGTTTCTCAGTATTGAAATATATTTTAACTGGCAATAAACTAAATCAATTTTCACCTATCTGAGTGTGTTTCAGATGTGATGGTAATTGGTAACATCTCTGTCCTTATCTTTACCCACAAGCTTTTAGTTTCTCCTCCCTGTCCTGCTAAGGAGGAGGAATGTGAGAGCATCTGGGTGGGTGTCTGGCAGCTGGCCAAAGTCAATCCACTGCACGTGTAGCCTCATGAAGTCAAAAGCGCTTTCAATTAGCAAGCATTTTTGTTTAAGAAACACTGTAAGTAAATTTATGAATGCTATTTGTGAAATACAAGAAAATTTACATACACTGAGGACCTAGTGTGGTTTAGATGGATTTTTCCATGTCTCCCAGCAGCTGGATGCTTTTCACCATATTCTTCCTTTTGAGTTATCGGACTTCTTCATGTTTATAATACTACAGTTTCACAAATTACAAGTGACCAGAAAATCTGAAAAATTATTACAGTGAACCCCTCCGTACTCAATCATGCCAAGTGACTGTTGGAAGACCTGCCTTCCAAGAAAAAAATACATGGCAAACATGGAAATGCCCTTCCATTATAAAATCTATCCATTTCCTCCCCCTAGATATTACAACATGGGGCTTGGTATATTCTACTGATAAGAAAGTTTCCATGTTGAAAACCTCCATATGTTATCAATGAAAGCAAAACCTGTAAAGAAAGATTCACTTCCCTAATGCTCCGAAGAAAGAGGGAATAAAAGACCAGGTTGTTTAACCCTGAATATCGAGTCTAGACTATTTTGAGAACAACTGTTGTAGGGGTGATTTATGAGGGAGGTGGTCCATTTATTAAACTGTATGGGATTTGATTTTTTAATGTTTGTAATTCTTGATTTCCGTTTTCTTTTCTCTTATAGATACCTTTTACAAGAGAGAAGGAAGGAAGAGGAAAGCAGGGAGATGCAGGACTGCCCTGTAAAAGACATGTTTGAGAAAGGAGGAAGAGAAGTCTTGAGCCTTCTGGAGACATAAATTTATGTAAGACAAATATGTACTTACACAGGAACCTCATATGAAATATGCCGTCTAAGTTAAGACAATGTCTTCATATAGTGAGCCTGTAACTTTCAAAACAAGACATTAGTTTTGATTTACCCCTATAAGTGTTTTTAAAGCTTCATAAACAGTTAAGTCAATAAATATTACTAAAAAAATTATTTGCCCATTGGAAGAGAACATATTCCAAAAAATTACAAATTTTTATTGAACAAAGCTATCTTAAAAATACTGTCCTTGATGAAGAATGAGGAATTGCTGAGGAACTCACACTCCACCTTTCTGGGACTGGAGAGTAGCACACAATCTCTTTGGTCACTTAGGTCTGTGAAGTAGTTGGACTCTCAAGAGGCTTCACACTCCTGAGATTTGTGATGCTTACCATCAACACTAGTGAGGTAAAAGAGTAATAGCTTATGTCCAAACAGACTAGTGATGCTGTAGCTACACCTTTTGTGGTATCATATAAATAGACAGAACAGATATGTACTCACTGCTGTATACACTGCAGATGTTGTCTGTGTACGTCTGAAAAGCAATCATAATGAATATAGATGTTCATTGGCATTTAATAGTCACTGCTATTTCTCTGTTGGCACCTTTTTTCTGTTTTAATTCAGGAGTGCCTCAGACAACCCTATGTTGCTAAAGCCCACAGGATACAGAATATCTTAGCTGTGGTGACTTTAGTTACAGATGTGCTCTCTAAAGCTATCAGCTCACCATTTTTGTTACAAAAAAGATGTGCCATAAAGTAAGAGCAAATGGAACTTAATGATGGGAATATCTCATATGCTTTAAACAAATCTTCATACTCAGGAAATGGGATAGCAATTTGGACAGTGTGCAGAATTCATTTCTGTAAATTGGCTGCAGTAGTGGCTTTTAAAAGAAAACTAAAAATAATACAATCCAAAACTGGGAGAATTTATGAAAACTTTTGTACCTGGATGTTGATCAGTAGCCATCCCAGACTATGAACCCAACTATGAAATCTATACTGTCCACAATGAACCACATGGTAAACAACATTTCCAGGAGCTGCAAGTTTTCCAGAAATCCAGCAGCAAATCAGCAAATGGTCTTAAAAGAACTGTGTGTGACTCTTATAAAAATACATGATGATTTTATAAATAAGGCTGGCTCAAATTCAGCTGTGAAGTTAAATATGAGAAATAAACACAAAGTTCAGCATAAGAACATGTTGCATAATTTTAAAGAACCCGAAGGGAGCTATAATATCATCTGTCTTTCAAAACACTGCCGTTCCATTTGCACAGGAGAAAACCCCTTTCTAATATTTGTGTATGCTTCTTACTTTACACAGTTTTTATGAATAGTATTTGTATATTATTCTGATCTTAAAAATTACACAGGAAGATCTACAGATAGCCCTGAGCTAACTTGCAAGACAATGCAATCCCTTTTGGATATTTCACAGGTAAAATCAATAAAGGAAAACAGCTTTTCAATTTAACAATACTAGGAAAAGCCTTTAAAGAAAAAAATTTAAAAAATGCTAAAGGCATTTTCCTAGATGACGGTAGCAGCCATGGAATACATCAAGAGCTGGTTTCAGGCAATATGAAGTGTAAGAGTTTATGCCCCATAAATTTCAAATTATGCTTAATGTTGTGGTCCTGATTCATCGACTCTAACACAAAATGTCCTTTTGGCTTCCACCACAGAATAAGTTTGACTCCTGCAATGGATATGCACAAAAATGTGACCAGCTGGCCTGGAGTCATGTTGTGTCTAGCATTGTCTGAGCCCTGCACACTGCAGTAGGGGTAAGCAGGCTTCTTGTAGACAGAAACAATCAGTGGATTCTATCAAACTCCAGGCCCCTTCTGGCAGAATGGAACACATTTTCGATTCTCGTTACATTCAGAAAGCATTGAAGGAACTCAGTCCCTCACATGGTGGACTATGGAGAACTATGAGATTTCTTAATAGACGAAAATAATAAACTAGAATTTAACATGGAAAGGTATTACAAGTGAACATACAGAATACTTCTTGAGAACCTCTCAGGATTAACCATGTCTCTTTCTGCTTCAAGTGTTGTCTGGATTCCAGGTTTTTCTCTTTATTGAAGCAATTGGCAGGAGCCATCCAGACCATCTGTATTCTCCCTTGCACACCTTACTGACAGCTCGGTTCCTCCACTGTCCTTGTAAAAATCAGGCTAGCAGGGAGGTCTGTGGTAATATCCCTACTCTGACCCAACAAAAGTCAGGGCACCAATAAATCCCTCAAACTGTGATTATATATTAATGGATCAGGTTGTAAGAAAAGATAACAACTTTAATTAGATTAACTTAAACAGCTGGAAAAAACAGATGAGCTTTTCAAAGCTTAAATTCTCTTTTAGATGTGAAATACAAACTGGTTGGAAATTCGAAGGCAATTTGTCAAAATCAAAGAAGGATATTACTTCTCCCTACACAGTAGAGATTCATTTTTATGTTTGGGATGTCACAGCTATTGCTGCTTCATGCTACTTATGCTTACTGCTGTGATGTGTTTTACACCTGATGTCATCCTAGTCTGACCTGCTTATGATCTGGATCAATTTTGAGAGATTATGTAGGATCCTAATGTTACATAGATGTTGTGCTAATTCTTTATGTCATGTAAATTGAATTAAAAATCAAATACATTTGTTTGAAAACCTCAAGAGACTCTAAAAACAGCCACAGAGGGGCAGCAGACATTTACAATCAAATGTTATGATGTTTGTATGCTTTCCTCACCAGTTCTGTTTTCTGTTTAATGAAAGGTAAACCAAACAACCCTGGACAATTGCCAGGCTTTTCCCCTGAGAATCATAGTCTCCTCTTTAATTCCTTCCTGAAAAGGTCTTAAAAAATGTAGGAGAAAAATGCATGCTTACAGGCAAAAAATTTTATCAATTTTTTTTTTTGTTATTAGTATTTCTTCATTCATCTTTTTGAAGGAGATCTGGTGCTTAATATTGAGGCCTATTATATTAGCCCTACAGCTTTTGATTTTCAGTGATAATGTTAAAAGAACACGCAAAAGTTTATTTATCCTCACTAGCAGAGAAATTGCTGGCTTTTGTTGTTTCTGCACTAAAGGTATCAAACAAAAGCTCTGAAAATGCCTTGAACATGTAATTTCCGGTATAGCAGATATTTCTTACTACTGATAAGCAGTAAAGATTGAATGTCAGTTCCAGTATGAGCTTCTACAGTGTAAGAGAAACAAAAATCACATTTGCGAATACCTTTGCCTATTTCTTGATTTTCAGGACAGAAACTTGAAGGTATTTTCATAAACATCTTGAGCCTGGATGCACACAAAATTAAATTTTTATTATGTGTTTTCTGTCATTTGCATTGTGATTGCTTTGTTCTCCTGTAGAAAAGACCATTTGCCATAGTATACATGCAATTAAATGGTGACAATTTTATCTAATTTCAGATAATTATGACTCCGTTTAAAAAGAGTAGCTTGCGTACAATTGACTATGTAAGCATCAGTACTCTGGTTTGAGTAGGTTCTTATCATAAAATTCAAGTAATGTACAAGCTTATATATCTTTTCCTGAAACAGGCCTACTTAAAAGAGCTGATATACAACATATCATTTTCCGCATGTGATTTATTGTGATGTTTGTCTTGCAGTTACAGACCTTTTAAATAAAAGCATCCTAGATTTTTACTCTTTCATTTTCAGCAATTTAATTTTTCTGGAACGTGACTACATAAGCTGAAAATTCTTATGTTTGTTCACTCAGATGTGAACATTTCTCCAAAGTTAAAAGGAAATCCATTCAGTTCATTTTTAATGATCTGAATATTGTGAGAACCCTGTAGTTTTCATACTTTCAGAAAATTGCTCAGTTGTTATTTCTCCTTGGATAACTCAGGAATTTGTTGAATCTAATTCTTCAAACCTGGCATGAAGAAAATTACTAAGTTGAAATATGAGGTTTACTAAATTTAAATTGAAATGACAAAACCTTCAAGCTCTGCATATACAAGCTCTGCATAAAACACACCCCACATGCTCAGTATTTAGTTTTCTACTAATACCTTCAAGATTTGATTTTGCAGGCACTGATACCCACATCCAGATACAAGACAGTCATAACTGCATACAAAGATGCAAATAATAAGCTTATTACTATGCCTGAGCATCTAGGCTAACAAAGTTCATGCAGCAGGTATTGCTCTTCTCTTAGCTGTTACAATAATAAAATATCCCACAGATATTTCACCAGCCAAATGGCTTGAATGGTCCCTGTCTATGTGCTACCCTAGTGGACTCTGTTTAAGCTGGAAGAAAAATAGAGTCTTACTACTATTTAGGAAGGACTTTCACTCTTTTAAAACCCTGAGGATGCTGATAAAGATGGTGTAAGGGGAAGCAAAGATTCCTTTTCCATTATAAAAAAATGTTGACTGCACTGAAGGTACAACTTACTTTTTGTCCTCCATCTTTTATGATTAGAAAAAATCATGTTACTCTCTGTGATATTGTAACACAAATGAAAAGACAGATGAAAAATCAAGTTATACATTTCTTATGACCTGCTTCAGAAGTTTTGTTTTCAAGTTTATCTTTACTGAAACAGTATCTTCAGATAAATTTGAGTTAGTTTTCTTTCAGGCAGCTTACCTACTCTAACCAAAAAGCAATGGCCTATACTAGCATTCCTAAAGTGAGAGTGATCACACTTTGTGATGACAGAGCTCCAACAGTGATTTCATTAGCCAGCCAAAACCTTAGCACTTGGATTAAAATAGCCCCTCCTGGTACAACCTCAGTGCCTGTATCTACATGGACTTACTATGCACCTGTTCCTCTGCACTATATCCATGTAATGATTTCCCATCCTCTGTTGCTTCTGTGACAATTGGCATTGGGCTCTCAGAGTAAACCATATTAGTGAACTGAATAGCTATTCTTCTTGCCAAATTATATTTCAGTTGTATCATGAACTGGTGTAGTTTTCCATGCAGCTTTGCAAACCACTGGGTCAGAGCAAATAAGACTGCAGCAAATAAATGTCTAATGCTGGTGAAGATGATTCCTTAAGGCCTTATTGTTGCCAAGAAAAAGGTGCATGGGGTCACACCCTAAATGAGCATTAAGAACATTCAAAAGCTTCAGCCAAATCCCATTAAGGTCATGGCACTAATGGATACGGGAACAATGGCTTGATGTATAAAACTGGAGCAAATCACACTTGTGACAGCTGCTAACAATAAAATAAGCTGTGCATCTGAAAGCATGAGAAATAAACAGGCTGTGTATTGAAAGGCATACTATTAAAATGTGACAAAATTGCCTCTGATTCATGCAAGGGTAAATTTGTCAGTGCTAGAGCAGGGCCATATTGTTTCTAGAGGTTTAAATGTACTGGTGGCTTTCAAAAGCTTGGACAGCTTAAAATACTAGTTAACCCATTTATGTGTCAGTGGCTTCTGCTGGGTCTGAGGATGCACCAATAGTCAGAATGAGTAGAACCAGAAGTGAGTTTTGCAGTGACAGAAAAACAGTGGCAATAGAGGGCCTCATGGGTCTATAGTTTTTTTGTGGTGAGAGCAGGAGCA
This sequence comes from Phaenicophaeus curvirostris, assembly GCF_032191515.1. NCBI lineage: Eukaryota > Metazoa > Chordata > Aves > Cuculiformes > Cuculidae > Phaenicophaeus > Phaenicophaeus curvirostris. The sequence goes on from NC_091392.1 coordinate 21,626,356, forward strand.
GCTTTTTCACAAATGCACATTGGTCATGAGTACTTGAGTTGCCCACTGGGCACTCAAGTGGATTCACTGGTCTGAGGATCTCTGCTGAAGCAGAAATGGTAAAAACTGTGCTATTTTAGATGATGTGCATTTGTTCATGAATCACTTTCAATATCCTTTCAATTAACATATACATGTTGTTTACCTAATGGCTTGAAGAAGATTTTGTTCTTCATTGCTAATAACCTACTCAACATTTGCTGTTAATTGTTTTATGGTTATGAAATGCAAGTTTCTTTGTTACTCTTTGCCACAAGATAATTGTAACTGTCTACTTTTATGCTGGAGTATTAATTGCTGAACAAACTTGTTTGCCTATAACAATATCTTACAAAGCTCAGCAATTTCTCAAACACTGCAATGAACAAAACTCCCTTTACACAAATGCTACGAAACAGTTAATAACAAGGGGCACTAAAAGCATCACAAAATCCAAATGTTTGGGATTCAGATGAAGTCTCATGAATACTGCCTTACTAAATGCCATGCCACATTTATGACTTCAGGGCAAAATACATGAACACCAGACAATGTGAACATATTAATTAATGCTAATTACATCTCTGCAGTACAGATGGGCTCTATTCTCTTGACATGGGTATGTAATATATTTGGCATAAATGTCAGTCAATGTATTTAGGCAGCAAAAAATCTGTAGTTTACAAATACACAATCAGCTCTCTTTTATTTCTGAAGATGTTGTGCGCCACAGTTCATACATGTTGACCTGCAATATGAATAATGCAGATTTTCACCATCATATTTACTCTGTTACAATGGCTTCTGGAGATCCTTAAGCTTTTTGCTGTTTCTGCTGTATGACTATTAGTACAGCATGGATGCAGATACAGTAGGGGTGGGGGCTGCACAGCCTCCTTTGTGTCACATAACTGGGAATGGAGGGCAGGAAAGACTTTCCCGTTCAAAATCTACCCTCTGAAATCCAACTTTGATACAGGTACTAAGCCTAAACTAGATACATCAACATTATTAGTGCTGTTTGCAGTGTATTTTCCTACACTGTATGCATACCCCTTGCTTATACTTATTGATGTGGATAGGAGGTAGGATTTATGTCTTCCGGCATATCCATCCTTTCGGAGTTCTGAGTGCCACCATTACTGACCTCCAACAAGTATTCTGTTCAGTGGATCAGGAAAGTATAAGGCATGCCGTTGAGTCTAGCCTTTATATGCAGACATGGACACAGTAGTAAAAAGTACTCCAATGGTGTACTTCAATAAAGCCCAGGAAAAAAATTACCATTTTTACAGTTTACTGTAGTATTCCAAGATTTGAGATAGAGTGGCTATTAGTCCTTGCTCTGTAAAGTGCTTGTAGAATCTCTCCAGAGAGTTTCAGCAATACGACGAATGAGAAGTGCCTCTTAGATGAATGGTTTTTTTATTCAGTAGCTGCCTCTGTTTGCCCCAGGATGTTAGTGAAGTACAATATCCCAATACACATAGTGATGTACAACACCACCAAAGAAAATGCAGTTACTTGTAACTTAGCTTCTATCATTTCCTTCTGCTGTAATTTGTTTTCCATTTTTCTATTTTCTTTTCCCTTGTCAACACAAATTGCCTTTCCCTTTGGAGTAGACATAGGTGAGAAACATTAGATTTCAGATATTCTAGAATTACAATATGTTTATTGTGAACCTGACATTCACTAATTGTCTAGCAAAATGTTACTATCTAATTCTAAAAATATTTCCAACTATCATTAGTTGAAGAGTTACAAAAACATTCCAAAGAGCAATAATGCGCTCTACCGTGCATGCTTAAAATCACAAAAGCAACATACTCAGGAGGTGGTGCCACTCAGCCTCTAACAAAAGTGCACTGGTTTTAAGTCCTGCCTCTACAAATCAATTTGCTTGTGGAGACTCCCATGTCTACACAAGACACATTCAGCAACAGGCCCATTTGATGTACGGCATTCCAGTCCCATTCTGGTACTGGTCTGAAGTGCACCACTGAGACTGAACACCTACTCAGAACTCCTCTTCCAGCACGACCATAACTAAAAGATGCTGGTTAATTTAGCTTAATATAATATTATGTACCACATTAATTTCAAGTAAGACATTTTATTAAAATATCATTAAACCTGATGATTAAAAATACATATTTTGGCTTTTTATAACAAGAGTTATTATACTAAAACGTTATTGGGCACTTTTCCATTGACTTAATCAACCCGATTTCTGTGAGCTTGGCTTGAAGCAGGCATGTAAAATTAGGCCTTTAGTATTTGTTTCATGACTACCAATTAGTTTTAGTACTTAGAAGGAGATATTCCAGAGCTCTTAGGAGATGATAGTTTGACAGAAATAGTTCTCCTCAATATCTTAGGTGTCTTGGAAATGCCTCTCTTTAACTGGCTTTAAATAATTATTTGTAGCACAGGAGGTGCCAGCACGGAGCTCATTCATCATAATTCCAGTGTTCTACAGTTGAAGGCATATTGAATATGTCCCCAGTATGTCCTGGACTGTTCATGTTGAACAAGATTCTTCGTCTTTCCTTCAAACTCTTTCCCTTCTTATTGTTCATGCTACTATAAACAACACTACCTTCTTATCTCACAGCATACAACCTGATATCACATACTTGCCTCCTCTATACAAAAGTACTGTGTAAGAATTGCAGTTTTTTTCTTTAAGATTCTCTCTGATGTGTATCCTCTTCTAGCGAGCATCACAGCTAAATCTCTACTTAAAGATAACAGCATACATTTTCCTGGTTTGAATTTTCTTTTCTTAATCTTGAGCCTGCCTTTTCTTCATCACATTCTTCCAAAAGATCATTTCTTTGTGACATTGACTGTGTGACCATTCTCTGTGGGTTTCTCCTCCATCAGAATTTACTTATTGCTGCTAAAACTATTTTCCAGTCTGCTTTCTCTTATCCCTGTCAAAAAGCAGATATTTACATCTGCTTGTGAGTGATAGCAGCCTACAGCACTCCCTTGCTGAGATTTCAGAGAAGTACCTTACTTGTTATGCTCCAGCTGCCTCACTTGCTGGGGAGGAGATCTTTGTGCATAACTGGAAATGCTTCAAAAGTTACAAATCCCTTCTCAAATGTCTTCTTTTGCATAATATTTGCTAAAAGACTGGACCCTGTTAGGTTAGTATGCTGTGACCGCTGCCTCATTGTTTCCTGGCGGCATCTCTCTGTCAGCAACCATCTATTTTGACTTTCTTCTTTTTTTTCAGAAGGGACTTATTTTTGTTAGGCTGGTGCAAACCAAAGTCTCCTGCTACCAAACTCTAAATAAATGACAATAGTGCTGAATTACATCAAATATTTGAACAGTTCTACTTATCTTTGAATCATGTAGCTAAAACTTTTTGTGTTCTTTTTCTGCTCACAAAATAGTTGTTCTGTTTCTACAATGAAGGCCAAAGAGCTAGACTGTGAAGAGTGCAACAAAGAACTGAAAAACATTTCCCATCTGTCATTTGAAATACTTCCAAGAAACATAGCAGTGGAATTACAAAAAACCCACAGCAAACAAACAGTAAAACCAGTAAGGAGTGATTGCTTATTGATTCACTTCCAAATATAATGCAAATTCCTTTAAAAGGAAAATTTTAATTTATGAGCACACTATTAAAATGAGGTCCTTCATTGCATACAAATTTTACCACCTGGTATGACAACTGTGACATGACACTGGAGACACTACCTACTGCTTCTACTATGCTTGTTGTTGCAGTAGAACCCTATTATTCATATCCATTCAATATTTATCATTATATAGTAGATATTAACAAATAAATCCTGTGTGTTAGGATTTCAAAGCATTTTACAAACATTAGCAAATCAAGCACACACAACTGTATTATTGTCTCTGATCAATGCAATTCAACTGATGATAGCCCTGAAATGTAGGAACAAGGAGGATCTCTTTCAGGCTGTGCTCAGAACCACAGAACAACTAAACTCATGGACCCCATTCCCTGGCGATTCCACAGGATTTCATCTATCTTACATAAGCAAAGGCAGCTCACTTGAATTCAGGATCAGCATGAGATACAAAATTGTAATACGAACCCCCAGATTTCTTTAACTGTTTAAGACAAAGCACTTTCTGCCTCTGTCACATAACTAGACACTATGCAACTACCTTAAATTAGGCTTCTCTCATCTTGCATGACCATCTATTTTGTGTATGTTTTCTGGATACTGAACTTGAAACACTGTGGTTTCATTTGAGAGCGTTCATTGCAACCTCTGAAGTTAACAACCAGGCTTTGAATTTAGTGAAGTCAATATGATCCTGCTTACATGGAGAAAATCACATCGTAAGAGTCTTAAACCAAATCCTCAGAACTAGTAAGTACTTTGACCTTGGCGTCTCTGCGTGTTTCATAGTAAAAGAGACTAATATCGCTAATCTCATTTGTGAAAATATTTGTGAAGCATTCAGTTCCTGTACTGATGTGTATTATGGAAGAATCTCTAAAAAAGTCAATAATTCAGAGCAGGAGTTGAACTATGTACAATAAATAGGGCATAGGCTACACTGCACAATGAAGAGAAAACAGTTTATTGAAGAATTGGTCATTAAAGGAGCTCAGTGCACTACAGGCACTGGGTGCATACTAACTTCTTTTAATGTAGCTTTTATGTTTAAGATCTGCGGCCGTAGTCTGCCGCACTTCTGTCAGGATTAAGTTTAGGGCTCTAGAGGGTGATATTTAGAATTTAATTTTTAAACTGTAGAATAAACTTAGCTTATAGAAATTACGTGAGATAATTTCATAACCTGTTTTAATATGTCAACAATTCTGTTTCATACTGTAAAATCAGTTTCTGAAATCCCTCGTATCTCTCTGTATATATAATTTTGCAATCTATACAGAAACCCAAAGTTATTCTTCTCTCTTAAAGGTACTTTTCTGACAATTTTCTTAGTTTTAACTACAGAAACTACTGTATAGGTGAAATTGCAGTAAACAAGTGACAAAGTTAAGCAGTAAAGAGCATAAGAACATTTTTTGGTTCTCTTTGTTTCTCTTACTCTTTTACTGTTGTTACTTACTTATCAATATTTACACAGCTCCAGCAATGAACAGAAATGTTTGGTGCCTTTTTACATCCTTCAGCAGAATCAGGCAACACCAGGACTGACATTTGTATTATGCCTATTCAATTCATGTAAAATTAAACAACAGCAAATGAAGTTAGAACCTTTCCAAGACTAACAGGGCAAAAACACAATAGAAAATTTATCACCTTTGACAGTGATGTGGTTTAACCCCAGATGGCAACTAAACACCATGCAGCCACTGGCTTACTCCCTGCGTCCTCCCCCAGTGAGATGTGGAGAAGAACTGGAATCATAGAATCATAGAATAACCAGGTTGGAAGAGACACACCAGATCATCAAGTCCAACCATTCCTATCAAACACTAAACCATGCCCCTTAGCACCTTGTCCACCCGTGCCTTAAACACCTCCAGGGAAGGTGACTCAACCACCTCCCTGGGCAGCCTCTTCCAGTGCCCAATGACCCTTTCTTTGAAAAATTTTTTCCTGATGTCCAGCCTAAATCTCCCCTGGTGGAGCTTGAGGCCATTCCCTCTTGTCCTGTCCCCTGTCACCTGGGAGAAGAGGCCATCACCCTCCTCTCTACAACCTCCTTTCAGGTAGTTGTAGAGAGCAATGAGGTCTCCCCTCAGCCTCCTCTTCTCCAGGCTAAACAACCCCAGCTCTCTCAGCCGTTCCTCATAAGGCCTGTTCTCCAGCCCCTTCACCACCTCGTGGTTTGAGTTAAAGACAGTTAAGGATAGAAAAGGAAGGTGATGATGATGATAATAGTAATGATAGAATATACAAAATGAGTGATACACAGTGCAATTGCTCATCAGCTGATGACCTATACCCATCCCTTTTCTGAGCAGTGTTCCCAGCCCCCGACCGACTTCCCTCAGTTTATATGTTGAGCATGACATCACATGGCATGGAATATCCCTTTGGCCAGTTTGGGTCAACTGTCCTGGCAGTGTCCTCTCCCAGCTTGTTGTGCACCTGCTCGCTAGCAGAACATGGGAAGATCCAAAGTCCTTGCCTTAGTCTATGTAGTAGTTAACAACAACTAAAAACATCAGTGTGTTATCTATTTTATTCTTGTACTAAATCCGGCACATACCACTATATCAGCTACTAAGAAGAAAATTAACTCTATCCCAGCCAAAATCAGAACAGTAAGCTGAAGCCATGATGGAGAGTCAACATGAAGCACTGGTTTGGGGTAGATGTACACACTTGTGCTTTTCTTGGGCATATATGAAAGGAATTGGCTAGCTATTAGGGGCAGTTCTTTAAGAATACTGTGTTTCACTGAGTGCAGGGTTGGCTAGTGCAGCCAGACAGGAAGAAGTGCCACAAAACCATATGAGACATCTACAGGAAAGCTAAGTGAAAACCTTTTTTTTTTTTTTTTTTTCTCCAAAAGGAAGTGAAAGCAATAGGGTTAAATAAACTCAACTTCCAAGAAACAAAGAGAAGACAGTCAAAGACCTTGATCTTAGCTTGCTGCAACAAGGGAGTGAATTAAGAAAACTTTAAACCTCTTCTGGCACAACAATATCACTGCCAATCAACAAAAGGGAGAAACAGCACATGTAAACAAGGAACACTAAGCATGTCAAAGGATTACATACATTGAGAAGGAGGACTATAAAAGAAGTCCTTCTGATTCTCTAGGAGACTTCTAGGTGGAATGATAAAAAGTTTCAAAGTTTGATGGCTCATTTGTGATACTGATGATGTTAGCCCAGATTTCTCCTGGTCTATTCCACCAGGCATGAGTAGCCTCCCTCACAGTTACTCTGCCACCACTTGCTACATCTTGGTTTACTCTATGAAGTGGCATGTTTATCTGCCCAATCTTATTTTAATTTGAAAGGCTTGTAGATTATGCCTTTCTCTGTCTTTGCTTCTAGGAGGCAAGTTTGTCCTAAGCCATTTGAAGGCTTTTGTCTAGTAAATAAGGAATAATATTTGTGGCTTTAGAAATAATTGCTTTGGAATAGAACAGCTGCAGAACTGTAATCCACCATGTAGTTCTGAGCAAAAATATAACCTTGCTGGTTTAAGTGAGTTTGTAAAAATGACATTCCTCACTTGGATCTTGATTCTGCAGATAGCTCTGAGTGAATGGGTAACTGTTCCTTTGACTAATAATCATGACTGTCATAGATACGGATGATTTTGTATTATGTTCCATCCTTTCTATTTGGTCTCTCGGGGCTAGATTTTAAGAAAGCAGGGATAAATACTTTTGAAAACAATTATCATCTTAAAGGGTCTTACACACAAAATTAGTAGGTGATAGTGAAGATTCTGAAAAAGTTATCTGAGGTTTTCTGCTGCAAAGGAAGGCAGGAAAATTATTTCATCCTCAGATGCATTATGTGGCTTTCTTCTGCTGCTGAGCTTTTCTACTATTACTTCTGCTAGTATGAAAAATGGGAAGTACACCTGCCTGGAGCGTGAGGATCTGTGTGCTCCGCTCTATTGATTCAGCATCTACAAAAAAATCCTACCTGTTCCAGTCAGCGGATGTGGGCAAGCAGAACAGCATGAAAACTAGCTTGTTGTGATCTTGATACTCATTTGATATTTTGTTTGCAAGTAAGAATTTAGCTAAGTGTCACTGTCTATGTGGACTGAGTTTTCCCTAGGCAGAGAACATACCACCACTAAGGTGTCATGCCACAGGGAGCTCAAACTCTGCTCTTCCAGCACGGACACACAATCCACTGTGGCACAACCACAGCTGGCAGCTGCTAGTGCTGGGGATAAAGAATCATGTTTAAATCTTTGTCACCTCTGTCCCTTGTCTCCTTGCCCGGCCTTAGTGTATAAATGCTGCCAACAGCTTGCAGTAAATCTGAAGCAAAAAGTGCTGCTACCCTAGGCACGATTAAGCAAAATATTTAGGTGACTTGACCTGAACTTTTTACCAAGGTAATAAATATTTCCTGAGAGGATATATTGAATAAGGGGATAGCATTGACCTTAGTATAACATGTCCAATTGTCATATATTGTGATTTTAAAAATAAATAAGTACAAGGAAATTTTAAATTGCCCTTATAAAAATAAGGACAAATCACCACTGTCTGTTTGAAAAATGAGCTAGGGGAATGTGACAAAATACAGGGAACAAGAGTAAGCAGCGAGTGGCAAGCCATTGGAGAGGAATTTAACTGTGGGGAACAGTTGCTGAGCATGCAAATAAAATTATAGATGATTAGAAATAGAGTGAGAAAGAAAATAAATATACACAAAGACAGCGTGAATAGCTGCATGACAGCATGCAGTGTAAATAGTATGAATTTATCACACACATTTCAGACAAGCCATTCCTCAAATGTCAGGAAAAAATGGATGTTGAACACTTATGTGGCCCACCAGCCTCCCTAAGTCAGGATGATCTGCATTCTAACTGTAAAGATCTATATTTAACAGATGTCTTAAAAATCTAGGGTGATTGAGATACTACAGTTCCCTAAGCATTCTACACCAATGCTTGGGATCTTCCTTTTAAATTCCATCCTGAAGTCTAACCTAAATCTTCTTTGCAACAGGTTAAACTTCCAAAATTCTATTCTTTATTCTTATAACCTAGTGAGCAATTTTTCTTTCTTCATTGATGCTACCTTTTACATATTGGAAGTTTTCAGTCAAAATTAAAGATCTGTAACGCCTTTGATGCTTCTTACAGGTCTCATTTTCTTTTTACATCCTTCATATTTACAGATTTCTTCTGGATAATTTTTCTTGAAATGCAATGCCAAAATCTGGCCAGTGTTTCCAGCTAAGGATTTACTGGGGTTGAGCTGAACAGAAATATTCATTCATATTTCTATTTATACTTTACCGCCTAATGTTTTTCATTTTCTGGAGCAGTATGACATTTCTGACTGTTGCTCTGCTTGTCATCCCAGCTAAAGCCAGGACAAGAGCATAACAGTGATCCTACATCTGCTTTGTTTTCTCAGCCTAAGAGCAGCCTAGATTGAAGGCCATCATGTTTTATAGCTACAAATGGACTTTTCTGCATCCTTTTATCCGTCTCTTTTGGACTTCATTTGTAATTTCAGTTTCCAAAGCCTTCTGTTGCAATGTGGCCTACAGTTCTGTTATGCTTTATTTTAAGATTTATTACTGTTTAACTTGCTGCCTGATAATTTCATTGAGGGTCTGATAGTTGTTCTGAGGTTAGAAATAATTAATAAGCACTCCCTATGAATCTTATTTAAACCATTTACAATGTTATAGACCTGTATTGTATCCCTCCCTATTATCTTTTGTCCAAGCATGGAAAGTCTTGGCCCTTTTTCTCCTCCCTTGTGCAGAAGCTGTTGTTCATCTCATTGACTGACTCCCCTTTGTAGTACCTTTTTAATTCTGCAACACCTCTTTGAGGACATATAATCAGAACTGTATCAAGTGTTCAAAAGGAGGATAGAGATGAGTTGACATAGTGACATAACAGCATTTTCTGTTTCACTCTCCCTTTTCCCAGTTACTTCTAACATTTTCTTTATTTTTTTCCTCATCTCCAGTGGTTCCAGACCTTTTTCTGAAAAATAATAGATACCATAGTTTGAGATAGCTGTTATGTATTTTTAATTAAGGTATTTTTGCCTCATGTGCATAGCATTATACTTGTCACAATCTAATTTGGTTGTTTTTACTTAAAAATCCTTCAATATTTTGAGATGCCCATGGATTCCTTTTCAGTCAATTTTATGTTTGTCTAGCATGCCTAATACTTCATCATCTGAAAATTCTGTCCTTTCACAATTTACTCCTTTTCCTTACGGTTACTATTGCTTCAAATACCAAAGGTTCTACCTCAGATTTTTAAGGAGTTACTACTGGTAGTTTCTTCTCATTGTAAAACCTGATTATTTAACCTTATTCTTATTTTATATCTTATGTGTGATAGTGGAACTTGTTTAAATGTCTTTGATAGGAGTATCTTTGAAAAACATAAAAATCATGTGACATAAATAATCTTCCTTCAGAGATCTTTAATACATTGGTAAGGTATGACTTCTGAACAGAAGTTCTCTGACTGACTCTGTCAGTACGTTTTCTTTATCCATGTATCTACCAGTATAGTATTTAATTAATTAATTAATCACCACTGCTCAGCAATGTAATGTTAGAATTTTTTACCAACTTGTCCCTGTAATTTAGTACAGTTAATTGTACTTGTTTTTTCTGAAACCTCGTATTAGTAGTTTGAATTGAGGCAGTTCCTCAGACTTCTCTCTCATAAACAATAGTGAAAAGAACTGTCCTGACCTTCCCCTGGGTGAAAAATGATGCAAATAATTAATTTAACTTTTTCTGATGTAGTTTATCTATCTTGAATGCCGCTTGTGATCACCAGTCAGTTCTACTAATGGTCTGGTGAGCTGCTTCTTTTCAATGCAGTTAAGATGGCTTTGAAATTTACCCAGGGCTTCTCCAAAACAATGCTTTTGGACTCACCTCTCATTTTACATGTAAGTTCTTAAAGCTTCTCATTCAGGTTTTTACTTCTTTTAGACACTGAAACTTTTTTTGGAACTTATTTCTATATATTAGTATCTTTCTTTGGAGTATAATCATGCTAGTGTTCTGGTTTTAAATGCTTTTGATATCTTCCTGTTTGTGGGTATTCATTGACTCTTGACCTATAACACAATGTTTTCTAATGTCTCCAATCCCACGCAAACTTTATTCTAACTGCTCCTTTCAAATTGTATTCTTCTTCTCGAAGTTTGAACGTTACTATTCATCATAAGTCTCATCTCATTTTGCCTCACACCTGCTTCCTGCTTGCTGGGGATCTTAATCACATGGCAGCAAATAATTGAAGTCTCTCATTACTATAGATTTCTGCCTCACTGTTTTCTTTAGCAGCTTGTGATAACTATCATCATTTTGGTAATCTGATGAACTGCAGCTCTAATGTTATACTTCTGCTTGGGAACATAATTCACGTACACACACAGACACACACTCTGGTAGCATTTTTACCTTATTCCCATGTGTGTTTTTTTTAATTATTAATGCCTGTGTGCCACCCACACAATGTCTGTTCTTACCTCAGAGAAGAATTTCACTTTTCCAAACTTGAAATGTCTTCTTTTTGTAGACTATTCTTTGCATTCATTACAATAATTTTAAATTCTCATGCTGGCCTTCTGTGTGCTTGTAGATCCTTCAGCTTGAAATCACCCACAAATTAAGCATACATACCACGTTATGAATGAGCATATTTAATGGCAGTGGATCAGGACAGAGTCTTAATGTAACTTTCTAGTTTGACAGCAAATCACTGGTAAATTCTCTTTGCATGTGGTTTTCTAGTCATGTTACCTTGCTTATGAATGACATAACCACCCAAGAAAACAACAAAAGCCTTCCTGAAATCCTGCTAGATTCCAAATCTCTCTTTCTTATGGCCTATTACTTATTAAGAAGGAAATCAGATGACTTGTCATGATTCGTACTTGGGAAGTATATGTTGTCTTTTACATATCCCCTTAATCTTCTAAATGCTTACTCATAGTGTCTACCCTTTCTTCAGTATCTGGGGGAACTGAAGGTAAACTGACAGGTTTGTTAAATCCTTGCCTGGTCTTTTTCCTCTTTTTAAAATACAAATAGTGTGTTTACACTGTTGCGATATTTGTATCTTATAATAAAGGATGAGTTAATGTCAATGCTGAATTAATGGAATCCAACTATTCTTTAGCTATGTAATAACCCAGGACTACTACAATCCTCTGTGGGCTGTAGCTTATTCCTTTGCACATAACTAACTGAATTCATTAGCTGTCTGGGACCAGTCTATGCTACATACAGTACGTGACAGTAAAAATTGAGAGACACGGCATGTCCATCAGACTAGCGATAAGGCCAGATTAACTTGGTTTTCAGAACTATTCTCTAATATCTGTACTGCTTAGTATAATATCATTTTTAACTGTACGGTGAATTCAAGCAGATGTATTATAAGTGAAGCAAATGACATAATTAATTCACCTGGGAGGAAGCTGGCACTGTGCTTGGTCAATATATTTTGAGTAGCCAATTAAATATCACATCCTAAGTTATTTTCAAGGAAGTATCAGAAAAGTGAGCCAAGCCAATGAATGAAAAAAATGCTAATTTGAACACCAAGCTCTTCTTTAACACATTAAAACATCCCCAAAACTAACAAAAGTTGAGGGATAAGGGCAGTTTGAGCGAGAGCCATGACGCATTCCTCCACGGAAACGAGATCTACTGCCAAAATATCCTCTGCCAATCTCAGTTCAGTTAAGTTTCATTAGCCTAAATTTCATTTACACAGGTACTGTCAAAATGTGAGAGACCCAGTAGGTCAGCGTCAGAGCAGATCAGTCCTGCTCATTACAGGGATTTATCCTCTGTTTGAGGTTTGATTCCTCGAGACTATTTGTCATTGCTGTCTAATTCCAGCTTGAACGGAGGCTGCTGAAATATGTTGCTACTGAGGTAACTGCCCACCTCTTTTATTGCTGAATACTATTTCTGTCATTACTTCTTAATCTTCCGATTCCTCCTTTTTTAGCACATTCATGGATTTTGGACACTAAAATAGGAACAGACTTGTGTCAATCTTTTCTGTTGCATTTGTTGTTGCCATGGTTTAACCTCAGTTGGCAGCTAAGCCCTCCACAGTGGCTCCCTCCCTCCCTCTTGGTGGGATGGGGAAAAGAACAGGAAGGCTGAAAGTGAGAAAATCCATGAATTGAGATGTAAAGAGTTTAGCAGGTAAAGCAAAAGCTGCGCACACAAGTAAAGCAAGCCAATGAATCCACTCACTACTTTGCATTGGCAGGCAGGTATTCAGCCGTTTCCAGGAGAGCAGGGCTTCATCATGTGTCATGGTTACTTGGGAAGACAAACGCTGCAGCTCTGAATGTCCCTCCCCTTTCACCTTCTTCCCCCAGCTCTATATGCTGAGCACAATGTCATATGGTATGGGATATCCCTTTGGTCAGCTGGGGTCAGCTGTCTCAGCGGTGCCCCATCCCAGCATCTTGGGCACTCCCAGCCTACTTGCTGGTGGGGTGAGGAGCAGAAAATGCCTTGATTCTGTGTAAGCCATGCTCAGCAATAACAAAAACATCCCTGTGTTATCAACACCAATTTCAGTACAAATTCAAAACCCAGCCCCATACCAGCAACTATGAAGAAAATTAACTCTATGCCAGTCCAAACCAGCAGAGTTGTACAGTCTATTTTGTCCAGATATGTGCTGTGCTTTGTATCGTCCAATCTGAAGCTTTACATTATTGTAATTTACTTTATTTTAATGGAAATATCCTTTATTTTCAACTTCCATTCCAAATTAGACATGCCATGTATATGCCATCCGCAAAGCAAACCTAATTTGCAGTGCATCCATTTAGTTTTAATGTAGTGGCAATCAATTATCTATCTATAATATAATAAGATATAATATTTATATCAGAATAAATCTCTAATCTCTTTTTGCTTTTCTATAGTCTCAGCCTCACTTCCTAGGGTAGCTAGATTTACTCTGTGCACATTCTCTCACTCTGAGCCTTGCAATAGCTTTGGAACCATCTTGAAAATTTCAACCAATCTTGAAAGAGTGCTCATGGTCTCAGTGCTACAACATTCCCACAAGCTGAGTGGAGCCAGGCAGAGTTGCAGGAACCCAATCTGTCTCCCATTGGTGGCTGAACTGCACCTCAGTTCATTTGTATGGACACGTTCTCCTTTAGACGTATGTAGATGACCTTATCAGCTGCCTATCACCAGTATTCATGGTTGCAAGACTGATGTCACAACCAGGGGTTTGGCTACTTAGGTGATGGGACCTGCTTTGAGACACTTGGTCTATTGGGGCTGATGAGGTCCATCTGTCAGAGAAGGGAAAGAGCACCTTCAGTCATAGGCTTGCCAACCTGCTGAAAAGGACTTTAAACTAAAGTTGCTGGGGCAAGGAAACCTCATTCCATCCCACTCCTACCAGTTTGATGCCAGTGACAGCAATAGACATGCAGAGCGTGGAGAAGGATCACGGGTCAGTAGGAAAGCACTTGAAGAGCAGCAGAAAGGAATTCCAGCCTCTCCAGACAGTAAATCAGATTCACCCAGGCCCCAGCTTAAATTCCTCTATGCAAACACATCACCCTCCATGTCAATGACCAGCTGGAGTGCATGGAGCTCCACCTGGGGATAGATGAGGAGCCAAACAAGAGCCTGTGGATGAGGATTAAACGGAAGGAAGGGACAGGTGACATTACAGTACGGGTCTAGTACAGGCCACTGAAGCAGATGAGCAGATGAGGCCCGCTATAGACATATAGGAACAGTCTCACTTTCACAAGCCCTGGTCCTCATGGGGCACTTCAACCACTCCAGTATCTGTTAGAGAGACAACAGAGCAGGGCAAAAGCTATCCAGGAGGTTCCTGGAGTGCAGAGTCATGCACTTGGGACACAAAACCCCTTGGAGCACTACAGGCTTGGGAAATGTGGCTTGAAAGCTGCCTGGCAGAGAAAGACCTCAGACTGTTGATCAACAGACAATGGAACATGAGTCAGCAGTGCGCTAAGGTGGCCAAGAAGGCCAACAGCATCTTGGCTTGTATCAGAAATGGTGTGGCCACCAGGACCAGGGAAGTGATTCTGCCCCTGTACTCAGCTTTCGTGAGGCTGCACCTTGAATACTGTGTTCATTTGTGGGCCCCTCACTATAAGAAAGACATTGAGGTCCTGGAGCGTGTCCAGAGAAGAGTGATGAAACTAGTAAAGTGGCTGGCAAACATGTCTTTTGAGGAGTGACTAAGGGAACTAGGGTTTCTTAGCCTGGAGAAGGCTGGGGGAAGACTTTATTGCTGTCTACAACTACCTGAAAGGAGGTTGCAGAGAGGTGGGTGTTGGTCTTTTCTCCCAAGTGACAGGTGATAGGACAAGAGGAAAAGGCATAAAGCTGCATCAGGGGAAGTTTAGATTGGACATTAGGAAAATTTCTTCACAGAAAGGGTTATTGGGCACTGGAACAGACTGCCCAGGGAGGTGGTTGAGTCACCATCCCTGGAGGTATTTAAAACTCAGGTAGATGAGGTGCTTGCGGGACATGATTTAATAGTAGACAGGTACAGTTGGAGTCAATGATCTCTAAGGTCTTTTCCGACCTAATGATGCTACGAAAAATGCCAGAAGTTCTGCATGGATGAACAAGGAGTTCTCAGACCAACTCAAACACAGAGAAGATGCTTAGAGAGGGTAGAAGCAACGACAGGTAGACTGCAAGGAATACAGAGAAGTAGTTCAAGCAGCCAGGGACCAGGCTAGAAAAGCCTGTTAGGAGTCAACAAGGGCAACAGGAAAAGCTTTGGTGATAAAAGGAAGACTAGGGAGAATGTGGGCCTGAAGGAAAAGAAGACCTCTCATTCTCACTTTCCTTCTCCGTGATGCATAAAATCACTGAATGGTTTGGATTGGAAGGGATCTTAAAGATCATCTAGTCCTACTCCTGTTGCCCTGGGCAGGGACACCTTTCACTAGATCAGGTTGCTTAAAGTCCATTCAACCTGGTCAAGGCTTCCCAGACATATTTCTCTCACTCCTCTATTCTCTGAACTACTTCCTACACTCTACTGCTTCCCATCCCTTCCCATGCTATAATTTATGCCTACATGTGTACATACATATGCACACACAGAGAAACATATGCCCTTGTACAGTACTTTGTAATACTTTCCCCTCACTAGCACATTTTGAGATAAGTTTAGGAGTATGCTCCTTTATCTTTTCCACTGAAAGGATTAGGGATTCTTAGGTTTTCTCTTCCTTTCCCTCTCTCTTCTGTCTTTGACAGTCCGCATCCTTTCCTACCGCCTACGGAAGAATGAGATAGCTGGCGATGCTTTATACTGATTTCAAACTTCACTAGATTCATAAACAGGAATAGGTTTTATATAAACTGCGTGGTACAGAACATGATCCACCTTGTGAATCAGATGCTACAACAGGTCTGCATTTGGCCTCAAATCACTTATCCAGATGCATTCACCTCCATTTCCTAATGCATGTCATTAGTATAATTAAGTCCTTCAAATGTATATGTCTCAAGTAAATGATTTATAAAAGCATTCATCTTATTGTGTTGCATATATGTTTGTATTTTGTATTAATCAGATTAATCAGGCATGAGAACATGAATTAAATCCAGTTTACATTCATTCTACAGGAAGGCTGTACAAGTTAAAAAATCACTGGACTGGATGAAAACCGAATGTGGTAAGAAGATGCAAATTCGTTATATAACACTGAAGCAAGTAATTAATTTTTCCTCATATAGTCAATTAGATGAATTCTTTTGTTAAATAAACTATCTGTACTGTGAGAAGCATACTTTTTAACCCAGCTAGGTGGGCAGAGGAGAATATTTAAACAGAATGATGCCTTTCTTACAGAAAGGTATGCAAGACATACTGCAAATGATGCTGTACTTGCTAGTGATCCATAAGGGGAAACGAGAATATTAAAACTTGGCTCATTGAGGTTTAGTTCCCAATGGCATAAGTGCCCAAGTCCCGCTCAAAACTACCCAAGCTACGTCTTCCATCCAGTTAAGATTTTTTTTCCTTATTCCTTCTAAGAAAGGATTACTGACCACACTGATACGATTATTCTGAATGTCTTCTTGGTGCACTACAATGGCTGCTTCTGTCATCTGCTCCCTTGTCAAAGCTTTTCTCCTCAGTTATTTCTAGTTATTTTCTAAAAGAAGTATTTACTCTGGATGCTAACTCTTCTGCCAGAAATACTGTCAGAAGAAGGTGCAGCACTGAAATAAGAAATCTGAACTCCAATCCACCAGCTCATGATTTCCACAGAAGTGCTGTAATCATGAACTAATACTTCCAGGGCAGAAAATTTTTCCTGCCTCCATGTGAAGCTCTGTCACTGTGCAACCAAGAATCAAAGCTGAAGGATATAGAGGGAAAAAACCAGAATAGATTGAAACTGTGATCAAATGATGACAAGGATCTCCTAGGGGAGAGATGCATTACAAATTGTTCCCTTTGCTGAACTTTAAAGTAGTGCACTAGCAAGCACAGAAGGGAATTAGACCTCATGAGAAGTCTAATTAATTATGAGGTTTACTAACTTGGTAAATAAATGAATTATGGGTAAGATAATACACATAGCAGTTTATTTTTACCCCAAAAGGGTAATGAAGCTTTGTGTTAATTGTGGAACAGAGCATGAAAATGCAGCTGCTTGTTGGACTAGAATACACACTGACTAAAATTCAGAATTATTCTAGCCCAGGGATTTTCCATAAGATACTGTCAAGGCTAAGGTGGAAGCATAGTGTAAACATTGCAGTTATGCAAATGTAGATTTGATGCAAATATAACTGAATGTAATTTTTAAATTCCACCAAAACCACGAGGCATATAAATATACAGAGTTTAAAACTGTGAATAGTGTAAACAAGTTGTATTGGTTTACATAACGGCACGAGGAGAACTAGTTCACAGCATTTCATTTATAGTGCATAGAAAACTTATAATGTACTTTTTCACAGTGACTGACCCAAGGAAAAACAACTTAGAGTTGTCTGAGTGTTCCCACCTTTATCTGAAAGTCAATACGTCTGTGCTCTAAAGACTTGTTTATTCATTTCCCATTTAACTATCATTGGATATAAATAAATAAACAGCATCGGAAATTGCAACCAGAACCTATTATTGTTATTCCCCTTCCCTAAGCTAATTGCATTCTCAACAGAATTAACCTGTCTTTGTTATTCTTTCTTTAGCCCCCTAGCTCTTGCATTCCTGATTGAACTGTGCCTTGTGCACAAAAGCAGTCTCTGACTTGTAGTTTAGGATTTAGAAATCAAGGTCTTCTGCTCCCTGAGTGAATGTTCTACCCATCATGGACACAGAAACTCTAATGAAGGAGTCTTAATGTGCCTGAAGCAGTCTGAATTGCTCTCAGACTTCTATGTCTACAATTTGTTTACTCTGGAGTTTATGAGTGTACAGTTCATCATGGGATCCTATCAGTGAGAACATTAGATGAGGCCACATCAAATCAGTGAGATAAACTAAGAATGATGTATTAAGGAATGCTGGAATATCTGCATTTGCAGTGAAACTTTTTGACTATGATTTGTGTCAATGCTTGATTAGCACACATTATGTGTGAGATCCTTCACAGTTTATGCAACTTCACCTTCACCTCTGCAAAACCAAACTCTGCTCAGTTCAGCAACACAGCATTATTTCATTCCAATGTAGAGTTATTTTCTACTAGGAAAATCTGCTGTAAAGCTGGGAGCTTCATCCAAAATACATCCAAAATACATCCAAAATGCATCCCAAATACAGAAAAGAATGTTGATGGTCACAGTGTATGAGGAAAAGTTTTACTAATCAAATCCTACAGCTCTTAGATGTTTAAACAGATGGGAAGGCATCTCAGCAGGTGTTACTACCAGCCCTTTGGCTAAACAAAACCTCTCAGTGGACACTAAACCTCCTATCGCAATTATTTGATAATGCTTTGATATCGTCTACCAAAAAATACCTCTCTTGCTAGAATACTTCATTATACATTTTGGAAGCACAGTCCAGTAACTAAGATAAACTGTTCTGAGTTTTGGATTCCACAAAGCCATTAACCACAACAAAGAAATTATTAAAAACTAATTTGATCATCAAGTTGTAACAGAAGTCTCAGTTCAAAACATCTCACCAATTCCACATCATCTAAAAGGCAATGAATAAAGATGCTGTTTCAAAGTCTGCTGGTTATGTTGTGAGATCATTAGCCAGAAAACAGGAGATGATAAACTCAAAAACACTGCCTTAATAATGTATTTTATGCTTAGAATTTACTTGAAATGGATCAAAAGGGTTTTCATCCTTATCTGTGTTATATGAAAGAGGAACCCGCATTTTTAAACACTGTTACACTTCTTAACAGTGTATGTTGTTTAGCTGTGCATTTCCATTCTGTTCACTGGATACCAGCTAATTATGGATGGGATACAAGCTACTGTTTAAAAAATCTCTATTTTTTATTTTCATTCAATCTTCTCTTATCTAAGTAAAACAAAAAGAAAGTTTACACAGTTTCGCCCCACCATTTTTTATGTCATAAGTTTTATTATAAGGTATTTTATACATACATTCCAATTATCGCTCACATTTTATGAAGGAATATTCCATTTTATCAAATTCAGGTCAACGGCACCTGACCGTTCTTCATTTACATAATGAAACTCAACTTGGATCTTAGTTCCAGTTTACCTTGTTGGATGAACAACTGCAGCAGTGTATTTTAAAGTGAGTTTTACTTGGATCTTTGACACCTTGACCTTAAGTGCTCAAATACACTGGTCACTCACTGGCTGAAAAGACTCATATCTGCAAGTACTCTCCTGAAGGCATATTCTTCTATGTCAGGTGGAACTATCTGATCTGTTCTCTGATACTTAAGATGCCTCAAGTTCATTAACCAAAATCCAAATGGACTTTATGAATTTGGACTCCTGTTGCTTTGGAAACAGAAGACTTCTTGAACAACGCGTATGCATTTTAAAAGATGACTATGTTGCTTAAAAGTTGATGGTCAAAGATGGTAAAAACTCAATGTCTGATTGGAGAAACAGTGCTAGTAAGACATTTTACTGTAATACGAACAGTAGATTTGGTTTTGAACTCTGTATAGAGAGTTCCATCTCCATTAAGAGGCAATTCTACCACAGTCCGAAGTTCAACACATCATTTCTGTGTCAGTGCAACTACTCAGCATTTTTTCCAGCAACGATGTGCTTATTCCTTGTAAAAGTTTTTCCTTAAATGACGGGTGGTTTCCTGTAACTGCAAGAAGAGTGACTTGTGTCCCTTGCTTTTGATGATTATCTTTCCACCAACTGAAAATGCTAAGAGAAGCGCACTGAGAAAGCGCAGGACTAAGCAGATACCCTGTGGAAATTCAGCTGGAGACGCTGGCTACCTGGACACCCACCGCTATGCCAGTGTTTGGAATAGACATCAAGTATTTGGATTATACAATTCTCCCTCAGAAAGGAAATGTTTTCCTCCAGGTGTCAAAATCACCTCCCTGTCCTTTTCCACGGTGAATTTAAGAACAACTGGTCAGGTTTTTTTTTTAAACTGTAGTGGTAGTGAGGCTATGTGTAACAAGATTTAACAAGACCAAATGCTGGGCCCTGCACTTGGGGCACAACAACCCTCTGCAGTGCTACAGACTAGGAGAAGTCTGTCTAGAAAGCTGCCTGGAGGAGAAGGACCTGGGGGTGTTGGTTGACAGCGACTGAACATGAGCCAGCAGTGTGCCCAGGTGGCCAAGAAGGCCAATGGCATCTTGGCTTGTATCAGAAACGGCATGACCAGCAGGTCCAGGGAGGTTATTCTCCCTCTGTACTCGGCACTGGTGAGACTGCACCTCGAATCCTGTGTTCAGTTCTGGGCCCCTCACCACAAGAAGGATGTTGAGGCTCTGGAGCGAGCCTGAAGAACGACAAAGCTAGTGAAGGAGCTGGAGAACAAGTGTTACGAGGAGAGGATGAAGGAGCTGGGGTTGTTTAGCCATGAGGAGGCTGAGACCTTATTGCTCTCTACAACTACCTGAAAGAGGGTTGTAGCGAGGACGGATCTGGCCTCTTCTTGCAAGTGACAGGGGACAGGACAAGGAGGAATGGCCTCAAGCTGAGCCAAGGGAGGTTCAGACTGGACATCAGGAGAAAATTTTTCACAGAAAGCGTCATTGGGCAGTGGAACAGGCTGCCCAGGGAGGTGGTTGAGCCACCATCCCTGGAGGTGTTTAAAAGACGGGTATACAAGGTGCTAAGGGGCATGGTTCAGTGTTTGATAGGAATGGTTGGACTCGATGATCCTGGAGGTCTTTTCCAAGCTGGTGATTCTGTGAAGCGGAGCAGGCGGAGAGAGCCAGGGAAGCCCCGCAGGTGCCGTCGGCCGCTCCCACCGACCCCGGGCCCAGGCCGGTTCCCGCCCAGCCGGGGGCGCCCGCCCGGCACCTGTGCGGCCGCGGCCGGGAGTGGCGCGTGCGCGCGGCCGGCCCCGCAGTCACTTCCTGCCCCCGCGCCCATCCGGCTCCGGGGTCAGCGGCCGCCGCTGTGGCGGGACGGCGGAGGATAAAGTTTTATTCGGGGGGTGTGTGTGTGTGTCTGTGTGTGTGGCGGGGAGGGGGAGCCGCCCGTCCTTTCCCAGGCGGGGCCCGGCCCGGCGGCGCTGGGCGCGCGCTGTCACCTGCCGCGCGCTCCCCGCCCGCGATGGCGGCGGCGCGGGGTCCCCCGGCGCGGGGAGGGGCGCGGCGGGGCGGGCTGCGCGCGGGCCGGGCCGCGTGGGCGGCGGCGGCGGCGGCGGCGGCCGTGGGACCCGCGAACAATGGGCACTCTCCGCTGCGGGAGCGGCCGGGCGAGGTGAGCGCCGCGGCGGCCGCCGGGGGTGACAGCTCGCGGGCTTCTCTTGGCAGGAGCGAGCTGCTGCATGTAGAAGGAAAGTAGGAGGTGGCGCGGAAAATGCCTCTGAGGGACAAGTGCTGCCAGACTGACCACCACCACCATGGGTGCTGCGAACCAGGTACGGTGCCGGGTGATGCTGCACCTGTTTTACTTCTCTCCTTCCTTGAAAGCTTCCAGGAACTGTGGTGATGTTGCAGATCGCGTCGTTAGTGACGGTTTTGGGTAAAGAAAGTTTCAGAGTTCTCTTTGGAAATGCTTTTTTTGGATATCCGTGAACTGTCGCGTTAGAATCACTTCAGGAAGGTAATTTCAGGATGTGCGATAATCCCCAAGCCCCCACACGGGCATTTTAAGGCAAGAAGTTGTGTAAAACAACTGGCCTTTCTGTTGCCAAAAGCATAATATTCTGAGGGTTTTTTTGTAAAATGAGATTTCTGGCAATTTCATGCATTCACTGTTGATCTTCTTACTTTACGTCTCTTCCGGTGAGCTCTGGTGAACTGAGAGATCTCATTTTCAGAGGAACTGAAAACCCTGAAATGTCTGTTTGCATTCCGTCGCTGTGTAATGTCGAAGATGCCATCACTGGAAAGTATAATGCATACGTAGAAACTTTAGCTACCTTGACAGTTTGTTTTGTAATGGTTCTGCCCACTAGTACAACTGGCAGCCTAAAGGAAGTTTGCTTGCCTTCTTGGTGCCTTGTTATGGAGTTTGTTATTTGGATGCTTTCACTTGTGTTTTGAAAAGAAATGCATCAGTTTGGGGAATTAATAGTTTGAAAGAATGAGCACGGCAACTTTGATAATGTTTCTTTAATTAAATGTAGTTTGAGAGTAGGTATTGTTCAGCTAGTAGGAACATCTCTTTGTGTTTAAGTTGAAATGGTTTTGAGTTGTTCTACTGCTTTAAAAAATCTAAAATACTTTTCTTGCCTCACAAATAGCAGTGATGTGTTGTCTGTGCTTCACATATGTCACTCCTCTTGATGTCAGTGGGTGTTGCACATGTATATTAGAAGCAACACACAGATAAAAATATACTATTTGAAGAACTGGGAATGGGCTACTAGAATACAATATGTCATTGTGTTAGAGATTCCCAAACGATTAGCTGATTTGTAATGGTTGTTATGTGTTCATATATATAATAGTATATTATGGGGCCAGCATAGTTGGGTGGAGTGTTCATTCTTTCATTCTTCTTTTAGGCAGCTTTTCTTTCTGATGTTCTTTTCAGCTTGAATTTATTTATAACCTTACATATTTTAGAACAACTTTACTGTCAAAATATGTTTAATGTATGTGCACTTAATATCTTAAAATAGTTTTATTATATGCGTGTACTGCTCTTTATCAAAAAATAAATTCCTTGGAGATGCCCAGTGCTTCATTTAGAAACAAAAATCTTACAGTGGAGTTAAAAATCAAACCAAATACATAAGGTAGGAGTTGATTTTTGAACTACAAAGGTAGTTATTTTTGTCAATAAGAAATTAACAAGACCACCTGACTAATGATTTTGCAAGCACATGCTTGATAAAGTTTTTTTTATTAATTTAAATTTGGTTTTCACTCTGGGCAAAACTTATTTTCCATATGCGTATACAGCAATGGAATGCTATTAATTTTCATATGAATAAATACTGCATATTGGAATAACTCATAATCATCCTGAGATCAATAAATGTTTTGGTTTCAATAAATTTTGCGAAGATTGTCATGTGGAATGAAACTTCAAAACTGAAGTCTGACTTCAGCAGTTTGCTTGAAACAGAATCATTTATTGAATGTGGTTTTATTGGTTAAAAATATAATAGCTGTTTTTTGGTATTAACTACATGGTTACGCTAGTGCTTTTTTCCGATCGTTGCTGCTTCAGATTTAGATTCAGTGCTTAACTGTCTACTGGCAACATTGCAATCTTAGTACACTGAAGTACAGTGTTTGGTAATGCTTTTAAGTACATCTGTTTCTGTTTCAACAGTGGGAGTTGAGTAGGTTGTTCTGGGGACTTGCTTTAATTGACAGAAATGTCTACGTAGTTAATTTGGGTTTTTTTGTTTATATGCTTGTGTGTTTGATACATGCAGCTCTGAATATACATTTTATTTAAATAATCACCATGACAGGAAGCCCAGAAGATATCATGACTGGAAAATTTAGTATTGACTTTTTTAATTCAATGTAGATGAAAACTTGAGTAAGGCAACTTTTACTATAGTCTTGGTCTTTCTTTTTGGCTAGTTTACTGTATGCACAGAAAATCCGTAACTTGATAAAATCACCTGAGTGTTCTCTAATGGTTTATTATCCTTTTGTATATTTCAGTGCATCTGCTGGAACCTGGTGATCCTCCATTATTGCAGCAGCCTCTGCAAACATCAAAATCCGGTATTCAACAAATCATTGAGTGTTTTCGATCAGGTATGAAACTATGCCTGAATCTTAAGAAGTTCATGACCTTCTCATAAGAGTTATGTATATTTAGTATATTAAAATAGCCAACATATGGCTTTCTACGTATTGCAAACTGTTTGTGGGTTTTTGGAATTAAGTGTTGTTCCTTTTAATCATAGAATAGTTTGGGTGCATCTTGTCCAGTCCCATAGGTGTATATATGTGCAGGTTCATAAGATGGTTGCTGCCTTACAGTCCATTCACTCAAGAGGTGTTACCAGTGAAGACTGAGGCAAAAATGTTGAGTACCTCAGCCTTCTCCTTCTTCATTGTTACCAGTTTGCCAGTCATGTTCCTTGGGGAATTACACTAACTTTGACCTTCTTTTTCCAGTTCACATACCTGCAGAAGGTCTTATTATTGTATGAATCCCTTGCCAAGTTCAGCTCCAGCTGTGCCTTGACCTTCCTAATCCCATCTCTACACATGCTGGTCTCTTGCCTTCCTTTCCTCATTTCTTACACCTGGGGATCAAGAGCTCTTGTGCTCTATGGTAGGCATCCTTAAAGAACTGCCAGCTCTGTTCTGCTCCCTTGTCCCTGAGGGCAGTTTCCCTAGAAGGTCCTATTGACTGACTCCTTGAAGAGCTGGAAGTTTGCTTTCCTAAGATGCAGGGTCTTCATTTTACTCTTCACCTGACCCATATTCCTCAGGACTGTGAACTCCACCAGTGTGTGATCGCTGCAGCCCAGGCTGCTTCCAGTCTTGATGTCATCGATTAACTCACTTGTGCTGGTGACCATCAGGTTCAGTATCTTGTCCCTTCTGATAGGGCTGTCTGTTACCTGGCTGAAGAATTGATCCTTAATGCAGTCCAGGAGTTTTCTGGATTGCCTACAGCTCACCGTGCTACTTTTCCAGCAGATGTCAGGGTAGTTGAAGTCCCCCAGCAGGATGAGAACCTGTAATCTGATGGTCTCCTGTAGCTGGAGCAAGAAGGAATTGTCAATAGGCTCCACTTGAGTGGGCAGCCTGTAGTGGACACGAAGGTTCCTTTTGATACCTCGGTCTCTAATTCTTACCCCTAAGCTTTTAACCTACTTGTGGCTTTTCTTCAGAGACAGCTCTTCATGCTTTTATCCATTTCTTGATGGCGAGGGCAATGCCTCTGACCTTCCGTCCTCACCTGTCTCTTCTGAACAACCTGTAGCTGTTAATAGCCACACTCTAGTCATGGAGTTTGTCCCACCACATTTCATTAATGGCAACCAGATCCTAGCTTTCTAGCTTTCAAATAAACTAATGAAGATGCAGCTCCTGCTGTACGGTTATCTTTCAGAAACATTAAATATTAGTTTGTTGTTATGCTTTGTGTCACCCTTCCTGCTGTTATTAATGAGTTTGCCTTAAAACTCCTGAGATGAAGAGAAAATTTAAAGTTTATGTTGAACTTCTTAGAATTGCCTTTAAGGTATTCCTTGATTGTTTTTGGGAGTTGCAATCCACTGAGAAATATATATTCTTGCAACCTAAGAATAACAACTTGGCATTTGAGTGAGCTTGCTAGAGATTATTGAAACCTTTAATGTTTTCTAGCTGTTTCTACACTTCTGCTATGGCAATCTAAATGTTTTATTTTCACAGCTGTTGGTGCAAGAACACAGCTGTTACTACAAAAGTTAAAGGGATGTCTTTAATGCTACTATCTATATGTTTCTAGATTTTTCTGTATAGGGCTGTTACATACATAAGTATTTCATGTGTAAATCATTGCTGGTATGTGACAGTATGCACATCTAGGCTGAGTCTTGTAAAAGGGCGCAATGTTTGAGTTCTCCACTAGCATTTTGACAACTTAATGCAAGAAGAAATACTGGATGTGAGTTACCATCAGTAACCCTTTTTAGCTTGGGTGCGATTGCCTAAAGCCTCAGATATGCGTGGCAGGCTTCTTTGACTTGAAGCAGATTAATGGAATCTCTACTGCTAATAACATGAAGTAGCTGTAAGTACTCTGTCTCTGGGCTACTTCCAGATTGTCCTCACTGGCAGGTGTTAAACTTATAGCTCACCTTGCCATCTTCAATGATCTGCACCAGGATAATGGGATAGAAAGCAAAAGGACTTAAGACAACATGATCCATTTTGAACAAGCATCATCCTGATCTTGGGGCAGATACCTAGATGTAGTAATGTTTCTTGACCTCTTAGTTATTCTCTTTGTTTTACTGAGTGGTCTGCATTTTTTTGCCATGCGTATGTGTCTGTCTTTCTTAGTGCTGTTGTATAAGCTTAAAGAAAAAACACTGCAGTCTTCTTTAAATGCTGTGGGTGCTTATTCTTTCCTGGTTGGCAGTTGTATTGCAGCTACCAGACATTGTGGTGTGGCCTTCTTCCTAATGTTAATTGTTTTTTATTATAAATCATTGTGCTTTTACTGTAAACTGTAATATGCACAATCCTTGACTTCATAGTTTTTTCAGACTAGGCTTGTTCTCATAGAGAAACTTGGAGTTTGTATCATAAACTTATGGTGCATTGAAGTAGCATTAGCACAGACAAAACACTTATAACTGTCATGTTTTGAAATGTTTCTGTCTTTTTGAGATGATGTGAATTAAAAGATGAACAGGAAACCTTAAAGTGTAATGTTTCTTTTATTGCAGGAACTAAGCAACTTAAACATATCTTGTTAAAAGATGTGGACACCATTTTTGAATGTAAATTGTGCCGGAGTCTCTTCAGAGGATTACCAAATTTAATTACTCATAAAAAATTTTATTGTCCTCCAAGTCTCCAGATGGATGATAGTAAGTCCTACTAACTGAAATATTTAATAAAGCTTTGTGAAGTTGAGGAACTTTATTTATATATTTTTCTTTACCAATTAGATAAACGCACCAGAAGCAATGCAAAAAAGAAGTGGAATTAATTTTTAGTAATAACATATGTAGATCACTTCTGTGGTAGTAGAGAAACTACAGTACTGACTGAATGTGCATTAACAGCTGAGACCCATACCAATGTCATAATTTGATAGCTAGTTTATATGTCCAACCTTTTAATGAAGAGTGTCACTGTTAACACTTTTTATTCCTTCTTTCCCTTTTTCTTGCCTTTCTTTCCATCTTTAATGTGAAAGATACCAGAAAGTGTGCCAAAGAACGGGGAAATGAGTCTCAGAAAAAAGTCTGGATCTAACAAGGTGTTTCAGTTTTAGATCAGCATAGCTCTTATGGACTCCAACTGCATCCTGTGAAGTGGCTTGGATCAATATCCATAATTTTCTCCTCTATTTGAGAAGCACTTCGTATCATGGATCTGATCCTTCAGTCTTACTTGTTATGAAACACAGACTAAAAGTTCACCCTTCTCCATAAGGACCTGTGCTTCAATAATGCTCTTTCCTACCACCTCACCTCATGCTGCTTTAAAATATTCTGTGTGAACATGCTTAGCCCATCACCTTTGTTGTAGAAATTAAGCTTCATTATTAAAAGAAAGTAACTTAAATGACGAAATAAAAATAAAGTAATATATTCTCATGGAAAAAAAGAATTATTAACATCTCATTCCAGTGATGACTTTTTGTTGTTTTGAGTAAAGCTGAATAATTTGGAAATGTGCCAGCATTCAAAAATGTTTTGTAAAGTTTTCTAATTATCTCGATGTCTTGACTCATCAACATAGGTGCAGTGAGGTTTTTTCTCTCCTAAATTCTCCATATTTCAAAAATTAGGAACCAGCAGAGATTTACGTAAATTATTCTTTCCCCGTGTTGGGTCAGCTAGTGTTGTGAAGGAGAAGGTGAAAAGACTAATACTGTCACCTTCCTTAAAGGAGTGTGCTTGGCCATTTGCAGAGTCACAGAGATTGACTGTGGAAAGGGATGTGTTGGATTTTTAAAGCAAGGTTGAAAGTGCAGGTGACTTAGATGCAAAAGTTTCTAAGTGAAATAAGAATATTCTGAGTAAAATTTTTCCATCCAGCTTCTGACATTGTAGCCTTCATTTAATTGACTAGTTAGCTCTCATAGTTCACTAGGAGGAGTGCAAAAAAGATAATATGACACGCTCTGAATGAAACTATTTAAACGCATGTGTTTTTATAGAATCAAATGTAATGATTATTGAATAAAGTGAGATTTTTTTTCAATAAATAAAATTAAAAGGTAGTGAACCAGAGGTAGAACTAACAGTTCAGCATCTCTTTAGTAAAATATCCCAGAGACTATTCTCTGATGACTTATTTTTGAGATGTATTCTGTTAGTGTAGTCATTAAATGGTCTGAAAAGGTGCTGTAAAATAGGAAGGACTTTTTACCCTTGATAAAATTATATAGATAGGCCTATTTGAAAGTGACTGCAAAAGGTGTAAAAAATTCAGTGTTAAAAGATCGGTTCCAAGCAACAAAACAGCATATTTCTTGTACTGACACTTAACATATCGCTGGCAGTGTGAAAGGAACAACCCTGAGTAAGTGTGGGTTTTTAATTAGCTGCTACCAGGAATCATGTCTTCAAATCATCGTGGATAACTTTGAACTGTATCAGTGCCTCATGTTTTTGCTCTAGCACTCTCGCTTCTTAGTTATGCGAGTTTAGGAACGAGATCACTGACCTAATTTCAAATTTAAAAATACAATATTACCGAGGCCTGTAAAATCATGAATGGCATGGGAGCAATCCTTTTTTTATCTTTTCCCCCCTTTTTTCCTCCCCTCTTCCCTTTTACACCTCCCCCCCACTTTTTTCCTTTATTTTTTATACGCTATTAAACTGGGGTATCCAGCAAAATTACCAGACAGCAAAATTGTCATTATTTCTGGTAAAGCAAACAAAACCCCACTGCTTAACATTGTGGTAGCCAAGAATGTAGTCTTCAAAAGCATTTGAATAAACATTTTGGAAACTACATATATTAAAATGGTACTTTAAAGGCAGACTTCAGCTCGACAAGTTTACTGGCAATGGGAAAAGGAGGAAAATCCCTATATCCTGCTTTCTTGCGTTTTAAGTTTGCTCCGACTCTGTATCAAGGCAGAACACAGGATAAACCTTTAGTGAACCTCAGTAAAGTTATTCTTCCTTAAAATAACTTCCTTAGCTCAGTTTTTATTGTTTTGAAAAATTAGTACCATTGTTTTCCCTTGAGTAATACGGGCTTTTTCTGTTCGTATATAACATTTACTATCTTACTGTATCACTGAGGCTATTAACTGCTTTGGTATTACTAAAAGCTTTCCCTGCCCCAGAATTTAAATTTTCTCATATCTACTTATATTTTCATGCAGTGCTTAGGTTACACAGACATTTCTTTCTTTCTTAAGACTGTTCAGAGCTCACAGGAAAGAGCTTTCCAGAATTACGTTCCTTATTGAGAATGCCTGTTCCCAGCAGTAGGAAAATAAGTTTCTAGGCTTAGTTGCACACCTGCAGAACAAGCTTAGTTGTATGACATTATTTTTTTTTCAACTGATACAGATTTTTAAAGAACAATTGAATTCCAGACAAAGTAATTCTTGGTTTAGGCAGCTTTCAAATTAGCACACTAGAAGGATGTACATTCAGTGTTGGCTTTTAGTAAAAAAGTCATTTGTACTGATGAGATAAAAATGACTACTCAAAGCTTGTAAGTATAAATGGCGAGGACAATAGATGGCTGAATTTGGTTAAAAGATAGTTTGAAAATTAAATTATTTGAAATTACCAAATCATTAAAAAATACCTTTGTCTTTTTTTGCAGACCTCCCAGATATAAATGATAAACAGAGTCAAGCCATAAATGACCTCCTGGAAGCAATCTATCCAAGGGTAGATAAGCAAGAATATGTAATTAAATTGAGACCTATAGAAAGTAATCAGAATGCTGTTTTTCAATATGTATCAGGGACTGATAGCCCAGATGAGAACACAGAAAGTAGTGGTACTCCTGATCAAGCTCCAATACAGGTACAGGAACCCAGCACTGAGCAGCCTAAGACTGTCTCAGTCTCAGCCCCAATCCCAGCAGGGGAGACTGTAGAATTACCTCCTGCTGATCCTGTTACAAATAAGGCGGTACCTACTCCTGAAGAAGAGCTTCCAGCAGTAAATCCTGAGTCGGACTCTGTGGATAATTCTGATTTCAGCCACCAGTTAATATGTTGCCTTTGTAGGAAAGAATTTCATTCCAGACGCAGTGTTCGCCGGCACATTCGAAAAGTGCACAAAGAAAAGATGGAAGAGCTAAAGAAGTACATAGAAACAAAAAAGAAACCAAATCAGTGCTCTACAAAAGGACGAAATAAGAATGTTCTTGTAGCATTAGGTAGAAGTTGTCCTGTATGTTATAAATCATTTGCTACAAAAGCCAATGTAAGGAGGCATTTTGATGAAGTTCATAGAGGATTAAGAAGGGATTCCATTACTCCTGATATAGCTACAAAGCCTGGGCAACCTTTGTTCTTGGATACAGTTTCTGCTAAAAAATCTTTTAAAACCCGAAAACAAAAGTCGTCTTCAAAGGCTGAATACAATTTAACTGCATGCAAATGCCTTCTGTGCAAGAGAAAATATAGTTCACAAATAATGCTGAAAAGGCACATGCAAATCGTTCACAAGATAACTCTTTCTGGAAAGAACTCTAAAAGAGAAAAAGGACCCAACAATACTGCCAACGGCACAGAAATAACAGTAAAAGTTGAACCAGCAGATTCTGTAGAACCTTCACCCCCTTCCATTGCCCTTTCTCCGCAGAATGAATTAAAGGGAACAAATAATTCAAATGAGAAAAAGAGCACACCGTCAGCACAGAAAAATAAACTTAAACAGGACGCTGAAAACCCTAAATCAGCTTCTAAATCAACCTCTAAATCAACCACTAAATCAACCTCTAAATCAACCAATGCATCTGCTGCAGGTGGCCAGCAAAAAAACAGGAAGCCAAAACTTTCAGCTGGCTTTGACTTCAAGCAGCTTTACTGTAAACTCTGTAAACGCCAATTTACTTCTAAACAGAACTTGACAAAACACATTGAGTTACACACAGATGGAAATAACATTTATGTTAAATACTACAGGTGTCCGCTCTGCTCTTATGAAACACGTCGCAAACGTGATGTGATAAGGCATATAACTGTAGTTCATAAAAAGTCACCACGCTACCTTGGGAAAATAACTGCAAGTTTAGAAATTAGAGCAATAAAAAAGCCAATTGATCTTGTTCTAAACAAGGTGACAAAAAGAGGCCCTCAGAGGGATGAAACAAAACAGATTGTTTCAAAACAGGATGTCACCTCTAATTGTCCCAATAAAAAGTATGAAGGAGCTGATGTTGGCATTGAAGTAAAAGTAACAAAAAACTTCTCTCTGCATCGATGCAATAAATGTGGGAAAGCATTTGCCAGAAAAGCTTTTCTAGAACATCATAAGAAAACCCACAAAGCAAATGTATCTCATTCACCTGAAGAAAATAAAACCAAAGGCAGAAGTACAAGATCTAAAGCTGTTGTCTGGTGAGGAAATAAAAAAGTGTGTTTTGTCATTTTGGTTTTCTTTAAGAAACAAACAAAACCACTACCTTTCATTTGCTGTTGTTGGTATGTTGCTGAAAACATATTTTTCCATAGTTTTTATGGTATAGCGGCTTAAAATACTAAGGTAGGATGTCTGATTTGTTTATTAGATTTTGTTATTAGTGTTTTGAAAAACAGTTAATTTCTAATGTTGTCGTTACAGGAAGTTGGAGTAGAATATAGATGAAACTGTACCGAGTCAAATCTTTAAGGCATCTATTATAATCAAGCTAATATACGTACATTTCTAAAATAGTAATTTTTTAACAGTTCTTTTGTTTGGTTTGAATAACTAAACCTGTTAATTAACTTTTATGTGACCCGGTTAAAGGTACTCCAGTAAAAGGTGTTGAAGAAAAATTCTCTATGAACTTGTTGGAATTACCATGCGTGCATTTTATTTTAATTATTTATTTTAATGTGTATTACTTATGCCCTGTCAAAAAAAGGATGTAAAACAATTTTTTGGAATGTAATTTGAATTAATTGCTTAATTGCTTTGATTTAAAATCAGTATGAATTAGGTGTCTACAAGCACCTTTAAAATAATCAAATTCAAGATTTGATTCTTATAATGCTTATTTATATAAGCACAAGTTTGGAGACTTCTGGTCATTTATTTTTTAAAGTGTTTGAGTCTCCTAAAGAGTTTTTGTTTTAAGCTTAAATATCTGGCCAAGAATTTTTTAAAATTTATACTTATATGGTACTCCCGGAATTCTTTTTACTCTTGGAGGGGCTGTGTTTGTAGTTTCTCAGTTTTCTATAGCCTTCATGTTAAAGATGCCCTATTTTTAAAAGGACCTTTTAATAAAAGGAAGTAACATATGTATGTGGTTAGTTTGTATTTCAGAATGACCAACTGATGCCTAAAGGTTGGGGATTGTACAAAAAATTATAATGAAGAGAGACAGTAGTGATACCTGTAAGAGTCTTTAATGTCAGAATTACCTTTCTAGCATATTTGGTGAAAAGAAAACCAAGCATATGTGCCTTGTTCTGTATTTCAACTTGAAAGTGCTGTTTCCCAGGACATAATTTGATTTGGGTTCAACTTTTGTAGTGAATTGTCACCCAGCTATGTTAGATTGTAATCTGGTGCTTTTGGGACTGTAAAAAATCCTGGCTAAGTGTGACAGAACTTCAGAAATTAACTGAGCTGGACTGTGAATTATGCTGAATTTAAGAGGAGGAGAGACTTCTGCATTTCGATAAAGAATTAAAAATTTAGTCTTGTATATTATTTATGCTGCATAGTTTAAAACAGAAATATATGGGTAAACTCAAAGTACTAATTTATTCCCATTTCTCCTCAGACAGGCTCAAGTGATTATCAGAAAGTTTGGAATTCATTTAAGTGAAAAAGACTTTACTTCGTTGTTGGAACTGCTTATATCTTGATAATGGTAATATAAAAAGGAAACATTTTCATAAGCGGTTCTTTTCCTCCTAATTTAATAGCCATTCTCACTGCTTGTAGGATAGTGCCGCTTCTCAAAACACTGACATAGCAGAAATGCACATGCTTCTAAATTAGCAGTTGTCTCTACACAGCTGAGGTTCAACAGAGTATAGAATGCTTTCTGAAATTAAAAAAGTACAGAGGCAAGTTAATGAACAACAGCTTTTGAAGAAGATTTTTGTTCCTCATTTAGGAAATTATCTTCAGAGAGCTCATTGTGCAAACTGGCCCTCCCTAGTAGTGCTGACTGATGAAAAGCTCTGACTTTGTTGTGTTATATACTGTTAAAAATTTATTATAAATGAATGTATAAGAGCAAACAATGTAGTGTATATTGGCCGAATTGTACTAATTTTTAGTATTTGCCATAACATCAGTTTGTTCATATTGACTAATTTCCCAGTTCCGGGACGTTCTGAATTTCACTGTACTGAAGTTGCTTCAAAGATCTCAATTTTCTTTCACTATGTGATGCATAGGACAACTTTGTAAACGTCTAGGAAGTTTACAAGAATATCCACATTCCTCTATTCTTTAAATTTTTTTTTAAAAAAATATACACAAGCACTTTAATGATAGCTACAGTTTATTTTTTCAGTTTATTTTTTGAAAGATCAACACACTAATGTTAATATGAAGGTAGTGAATATTTGCTTATGTATTATAGACAGACAATCTGTGCACAACCACTTATAATGTTAGCTTATTTCATTAAATATTAATAAAAAGGGAGGATAGTGTGGGAGAAACTCAAAATATTTTTTCTCTCAAGGTTGTGAATGACCACTATAGCTAGCATTTGACTTTGTATAATTTGAAAAATGTTTTAGATCCCCTTTTATAACCTTTTAATTGAGATTGTAGTAAAACAGTCACATGCCTACCATTATGATATTCTTGGCAGGTTTCATGCATCAGTGCTTTGGGTTTTTTGTTCTGTTGGTTTTGGTTTTGTTTTTATTTTACTTTTTAGAAACTACTTTGTTTAGTGATTTGTGTCAAATTGCTACAATTTGAAAGGTATTGTACATCAGAAGAAATGCCATGTTTTTTTATATAGGTTCACTCCCTAACTTAGGGAGGTGCCTCATGTTCATATATACTTTTTATATAAAATATATCTAAAAATGTTGATCACAAGATCAGGAGTAAAAATGCTTTTATGGATAGAGAAATATTTGGCCCTGTTAGTGCTTTGCACTAAAAATACTGTGAATGGGAACTGGACTGTAGCTGTTGCTCAACATGTTCTATATTGAATGTACATGCTTTTGTTTGGATAAATGTACTGTATTTGATGTAAAATAAAACAGACTGGAAATCACTTTCAGGTGTGCATAAACAAAAAGTTGTGTTTGTAACATGAAATATGTATCTTTCCACAAGTGGAAATGACAGTGTTTGCATTTTTGTAAAATTTGACTCTTAGGAAAATAATAGTTTGTAATATTCTGTTTAAACAAATGTGGGGTTTTGATATTAAAAACGTGGCAGCTGGAGAATGAACACTTCTCCACACCAGAGGTTATGGCTTGCTATATTTTTAGAACAACACTGTAGATACAGGCATTTTGTTCCTTGTAGAAGTATTTCTTCCTTAACTGAGCATAGCTTGGTTTTATTATCCTTTTAGAGCAAAACTGAATGTTGATATTGAAGGAGATAGGCTAAGTGTTTTCTTAATAAGAAAATAGGATTACCTAGTTCTACATTGCAAATAACATTGATTACCATCCAATGTTACTTCTTCTTATAGTTGTAATA
This sequence comes from Phaenicophaeus curvirostris, assembly GCF_032191515.1. NCBI lineage: Eukaryota > Metazoa > Chordata > Aves > Cuculiformes > Cuculidae > Phaenicophaeus > Phaenicophaeus curvirostris. Next base: position 21,661,137 of record NC_091392.1, read on the forward strand.
TAAGTAAAAAACTGCTATAATCATTGTTTATTGCTTTTGTAAAGGAAGACATCAAGCTATTTATGTAAATGCATTTTAACTCATGTTCCTGAATGCCTTCAGATTAAGACTAGGAAGTTAAAATGCAGGCATAGTGACAGAGTAACTGTCCATTTCTCAGCTAATCCTTATGGTTTCTGCTCTGTGTTCTGGTTAAGCGTGCAGTCTGCATCTTGGAATACATGAAGGGGAAGTTAGTCCTATTTCAAAGGTAAGCTTTCTGCTAAGGGTTCACCAGTTCTGCATCCATGTAGATAAACAGAGCTATAAAATTGTTTTGTTCAACTCAGTTTTGGGTAGCGTATTTCTTGAAGATGTGGCTTAATAGTTAGCAATTGCCGTAACTATTTTTTTAAGTCTTCCCACGAGGTTAAACCTACTCTGTAGCTCTTTTGAAGCACATCTCATTTTCTTTCTGATTTGTGCAATAGTTCTGTTTTCTCTTTTTCCCATAAAGAAAAGAGAAAATAAAGCAGTAGTCTATACTGATTGTGATGGACTTGTTCAATTTAGTGAATTTTTTTTTTAGTCTTTCCATATAACCATCTTGAATGGGAAGAAACAAGAAGTTGAGGGGAGGATTGCTAATTGGTCTTAATTTGCATAACTCATATTTTTCAGGAAGTCCTGAGAAATTTTGTAAAGGTTTGAATATAGTTAAGATCCACGTGAGCACTTACCTGCAGGGTTATGCATCAGTATGTCTGGGTATGAGTTTTTAATTAAGATGCAGTCTTGTATTCTTGATAAGTTGATGGCTTCTTTTGCTTGGACTAGCCAAAGACAAATGTAAATTCTTTAGTGGGACTTCAGAATTTAGGTTGAGTCTTATTAAAAAGTTATTAAAAATTATTAAAATAATATTAATATAAAATATTAATTATTATTAAAAATTATTTTTACTCTGAATGGATGAGAGATGCTTTATGGAAAACTCTGAGGATGATCTAGATGTTCTGTATAGAAGCCTGTCTTGAAATGCAAAGAATGATTTTTTTTTTAAAAAAAGTGATAGTTATCTTCTAATGCTAAGGCTTTGAGGGGCTAGCTTTCATGTCAAATTGATGAGAGATCTCGCATAAACAGGAGAAACTCACTGTTACTGGAGGCATGAAACTTGCTGAAATTCCTAGTCTAATGAAGTGCTTGTTTCTGTCTCAAAACCACCTCCTCTTTTTAGTTTATCCTATCTCAACTGAGGGTGCCTGGCCTTCCTGGATTTATTTGGTTTTTTGTATTTAATTTTGCAGTGCTTTCTGGTTTTAAGTTTTACTTGTCTTTTCTGTCTAGAATGTTAGATTCTAGGGTTTGAAATCCTTGTAATGTTTGGTCCCCATAGTTTTATAAGAGAATGAAAAACTGTAGCTTAAATAGTTGATGGTCATTGTCACCATTTATTTTTTGATTGGATTCTGCTGGGATGAACCTAAAGCTACTGTGTGAAGGGTTTCTGTGACTTGTCAAGTGCCTGAGGTATTTTGAAAACAAGAGATCGATTTTGACTGAAGGCGGTAAGAACCATGGGTAGATATTTTACATCATTCCCTTTTGGTGAATAGTGAAGTACAATAATGGATAAACAATAAAGGTAGACCAGTATATTGGTTGAGGAATAAGGAGTAAAGATGAAATGGAGTTCAGTATTTGGATGGCCAAGAAGTTAGATATAAACTGTAAAAGCAAGTCTTGGGAGACTGGTAAATCATCTGATTGTTTAGATCTGTTCTGTGGTTTATTAAACAACAGAGGGGAAGTGATGTTATTCCTAAGAAGTTGATAAAGGATCTTGCTGTTAGAATAAAAAGAAGTAAATGGACTTTGCCACCTAACAAAGCTTATGTGACACTTGGTTCAAATAGCCCCTTGAATTAATAACTTGATTTTTAAAAATAAGCACTGTAGCATGCAGTGTATCCCGTAACAGCTACGCAGCTTCAGCAGTGAGGCAAGCTTCAACAAATATAAACTGTTCTTGAAATTTGTTTTTTCTCAGGACTTCAATAAAAGTTGTGTTTTGAATTTGGAAGTATGAGGAATTGTAGAACTTCTCTTAATCTTCTTAAAAATCAGTATTCTTAACTTTAATTGTCTCAATGTGCTTTTCTATCAGTGCAAAGCTTTAATTTGTTTAATGATGCACTTAACAGAAAAGGGTACAGATTTGAGAAGTAATTTATTCTTTCACACTGGATAGTTAGAATCAACTGATATAGTACTGTTTCCTTTTCTGATACTAAACTCATCTATTCCACAGCCATCTCGTTCCTGCTATTTGACTTTTTTCAGTTGGTTTTGAATACCAGTTTTTATATGCTTGAATCATTCAGAAATTGCTAAATATCACTGGCTACACCAATGCCATTTCATGTCTACAGGTAGTTTGTACAGCCTTCAGAATCATATGGAGATACTGTCTTTGTATTATGAAGTATTTATGCTGCAGGGTTTAGATGTAGAACTAGTAATGTGATAAGAATGAGGATTTTAATTTTGTTGTTAGAATTCAGTAGTGAACAACTTACCTCTGTGTTTTCTAATAACATTATGACTGTACAAGTAGTCAGCTGCTGCTTTAATAAGCCGGGAGAGTAACTGTATTGGAAGCAGATTTTGAGATTGAAGATGTATAGAGTGGAGGGGGGATAACATAAAGTCATCTGTGAGGATAATAAGGAAGGGCAAATTTATGTTGGTTTCTTGTATGTAAGTATGGGACCTCAATAATTTTATGAATGGAAAACCCCTGGGGTTTGTACAGATGAGGAGACTTTTGAGAGGGACCGGTGGCTGGGTGTGAAGATTCCCCACCCATCTTGAAAAAGGGCATGGAGGGGAAGTGAATGATTTGGAAAACGTTTCAGTTCCCTTTTGTAGGGGGCTTGCTGAAGTTGTTTCCCAGTATTCCTCAGGTACACTCTTAAAAGTTGTAACTTCATAGACAGAAAGTAGCATGTAATTTGAGAAGTTAGGGTTGTTTGGTTTCATTGATCCCTCTGGGGACTGGCAAGATATCAGTAATCCTAATAAAAATGTTGTATACTTGGAACAATGTCTCAAATGAGAAAAGAGTATCATTGACTTTGGAGGATTTAGTGGGAAATGAAGAAAGCCTGAGCCTTTAATAGCACATAGACCAAATAATATTTTTTTCAAAGTAGATTAAACTATGAACTGTTTCGCTGTGTTGCCAGGAGCAATACTGGCATGGTTAGTGTGAAATCTGGATGGCTGAGAAGGATGTGCTCTTGTATCTTGCTATAAGGTTGTTACCCAGAAGTAGATTTAATAATGTTTTTACCTCATTTATAGATAGGATTGAGGTTCTCAGTGTTGGTGATCCAGTGCACTGAGTTTATTAGCATCTGGCAATACCAGTATTTTTTTGTTGTCATGGTGATTGTTTTCCTGCCATTTCAATTTAAGGCAATGCAGATTTACCTCTCTGTCCTCACAGCAGAGGCCTTTATGGGGTAAATAACTAGTTCAGCTCTTTTGGCAGAACTAGATTTGCTTTTTCACATTACTTAACAAGCGTTGAGCCTAGGACTCAGCTCCTTTATTAAAGGCAAAACAGTCTGCTTTGATAAGCTTCCTACAACCTTTGATGTTACCTAAAAGAGTTCAGTGAAGTCTGGGACAAGATGTAAACCAAAAAGCACAGTCCAGGGTTTGCAGAGTATCTTCTGTGCACATGCTCTTACAGTCTTTCCCTCCCTTGCTCAAATGTTTTATTGTGGTTTTAGGTTTTGTCAGCTTGTAACTTTTTGTGGCAAACAATGGGATGAGTAACATGGTTTAAAGTCACTTTGTTGTGGCAAGGTTGGTTGTAGCTTTGATTTAAAATAGATGTGGAGATGCAAAATGTAGTAATCAATTTCCTTCACAACAGTCTACCTAAATCTGAACTGTCACTCTTTCTTCAACCTAGGAACGAACAAGCCCAAAATGCACACATCCCATCCTTTAAAGGCGTAAATCTGTGTTTTTCATCACAAACACATTGATGCTCTTGGCAGGTAGCTGGAGGTCAATATTTTCTCTCGGATATGAAAGTGGGATCAGCTTTCCAAATTTATTGAGACATTTCTCTGCATGGTGTCAAACTGGTAGTAGATCAGGTGGTATCTGGGTTCACGGGGTTTAAGATCAGGTGTCTGTGCTGGCTCAGGATACCTGTTCCTATCAGTAGAAATGAGGAAAACAAGATACGCACCTCTATTGACCTTGCTCAGAACTGGACAGATTGTGGTTGGCTTTGTTCTCTTTTTATTAAATCTCAATAGGTAAATACGGATATTTGCTCCTCAAAGAACACTTCCATATGGTAGACTTCTCTGTACTATTTAATCGCTTTTCTCTGTGTGTATGTGGGATGTGGGAATAAATAAGGATATAAGCATTGACGTATAAGGATGTATGAGATGATCTTTTTGGTATGCTGACATGGAATTGTGCATGTGTAGCACCACAGTATAAAAATGAGAAAGCTGAGAGAGTGTTGATGGGCTATTTAGGAGAGAATTTATGTAGCAGGGCTGAGGTATATTACATCCATCTTTAAATGACAGCATTGAGTTGACCAGAGCCAGGGGTGAAACTGTCCTATATTTTCTTATAAATGGCTACAACAGCAGCCACCCAGCCTGTGAAATATGGATGCTATTAAAACACAAAATATGAAAAGTAGAGGAATAATACTTTGTGTCAGAACAGAATCTGCCAGTTTAAATGTAGAAAAAGTAGAAGAATTAAGCCTCTTCTGCCCCCTTTGCATGCAGGAGTCATTCATTCCAGTATGAGTTAACTTCCAGTATCTCTCTGTTTTGTATACTGCCTCTCCTGAGGTTTGTCAAAGACTTTTCCACCATGACTGTTGATCTTCATTTTCCTGCAAGTCTCTTGATTCTCTTAGAATTTTGCTAGTGTTATTGTAGGCTCCTTCCTTCCTATGTTTGTCCAGCAGCCTGGAGACACGTCCCAGCTGGCCGTGCCCAGTTATCCTTAGGAAAGGAATAGTAGAAGTATCCTCTTAGCTTCAACCTGCCGAGGGCAATGGCAGCAGTTGTTGTATGGAAACACAGTGTCTTTTTTTTTTTTTTTAATGTAGCCTGTACATCACTGTGCTCTCACTGCTTGGGAATGGAGCTATCATGGCCAACCCTTGGGAGACTGATGGGAAAACAGAAACCTGCCTGTGAGGGGCATCTTTGGTGATATGCACTGACTACCCACCTCTCTCCTCTTGCTGTCCAACGGTAGAAATACCTCTGATAAACCTATGACTCCTGTAAATGCCCTCCTGAGGGAACTGCCTCACTCCTTACAGTGCGTAGGTATCAAGAAGAGGATGTAGGCATACATAGGTCCCATCATAAGAGTAGTGCCCAGGTGGACTGTTCTGACTCAAGTCTTCAAGAATGTAACACACTCTTCCTACAGTGTGTGATTGGTGGTGTCTTGGCAATATTGTGTTTTGTAGGTTTTTTGTTGTTAGGGGTGGGTTTGGGTAGGGTTGGGGTTTTTTTGAGAAAATGTGCTTTTCTTAATGAAAAGGTTAACTCCTTATCCTTGACTAAGTATCTGTCTGGGTCCTATTAAGGTGATTTAATCAGTTTAAAGTATATTGTGTTACTGATTTCAGAACACTGAATGCCTCGGGTAGATGCACAAATATCTTTTGAGGACTTTTGGCTGCAGTGCCATTCCTAGAAGCTGCATTCAAGTGTCTGATACTGCAAACTTCTGAAAATGTTGGCAGCTGGTATAGGAAGTGCGTAGGAAACTGTCATGGTTTAACCCGTCAGGCAACTAGAGCAACCACACAGCCACTCATTCACTCCCCCTTGCAGTGGGACAGGGAGAGAACTGGGAAAGGAAAATTTTATGACTTATAGTGAGGTGGGTATCGATCTCTTTTCACAAGTAACAAGCAATACGATGAGAGGAAATTGCCTTAAGTTGAGCAAGGGGAGCTTTAATCTGTGTATTAGGAAGTATTACTTCACAAAATAGGGCTGTCGAGCACTGGCACAGGCTGCCCAGGGAAATGTTTGAGTCACCATCCCTGGAGGTATATAAAAGACATGTAGATGTGGCGCTTAGGGACATGGTTTAGTAGTGGAGTTGGCAGTGCTAGGTTTACAGCTAACTCTATGATACTGAAGGTCCTTTCCGACCTAAACAAGTCTGTGATCCTGTCTCAGATGCCCCGACTTCCAGAGGAGAGAATGAAAATCAGCTGTTTCAGTTTGCGTCAGAACTGTTTTCAGGAGAGCCATTTCTGGTGCCCGCCCACCCCACCAGCTGCCCCTGGGGCTGCGGCAGCCGCTGTTGGGCACGGGCGACCCACCGGGCTGGCTGTGAGACGGCAGCACGCAGCCCGTGGCAAACCCCGCTGGCAAACCCTGGGGAGAACACCCATAGAAAAATAGGGGGATGTTCTGAAAGTGAAGACAATGACTGTTGTAAGGTGCCTTGGTCAAGTATGTGATATGGGAAAGAGTGATTTCATGGAATCAGGAAGTTGGAAAAGACCTCCAGGATCATCGACTCCAATCATTCCTATCTGCCACTAAGGTGTGTCCCTCAGCACCTCATCCACCCGCCTTTTAAACACTCCCAGGGATGGGGACTCAACCACGTCCCTGGGCAGCCTGTGCCAGTGCCTGATGACTCCTGTGAAAAGTTTTTTCCTGATATCCAGCCTGAACTTACCCTGGCGCAGCTTGAGGCCATTCCCTCTTGTCCTGTCCCCTGTCACTTGGGAGAAGAGGCCAACACCCTCCTTTCTACAACCTCCTTTCAGAAAGTTGTTGAGAGCAATAAGGTCTCCTCTCAGCCTCCTCTTCTTCAGGCTAAACAACCCCAGTTCCCTCAGCCGCTCCTCATAAGGTTTGTTCTCCAGACCCTTCACTAGCTTCATCGCTCTTCTCTGGACTCGCTCCAGAGCCTCAACATCCTTCTTGTAGGGAAGGGCCCAGAGCTGAACACAGTATTCAAGGAGCGGTCTCACCAGTGCTGAGTACACAGGGAGAATAACCTCCCTGGACCTGCTGGTCATGCCGTTTCTGATACAAGCCAAGATGTTGTTGGCCTTCTTGGCCACCTGGGCACACTGCTGGCTCATGTTCAGTCGGCTGTCAACCAACACCCCCAGGTCCTTCTCCTCCAGGCAGCTTTCCAGCCAGATTTTTCCTAGTCTCTGCACTGCATAGGGTTGTTGCGTCTCAAGTGCAGGATCCAGCATTTCGCCTTGTTAAACCTTGGTCTCAGCCCATCGATACAGACTGTTCAAATTCCTTTGCAGAGCCTCCCTGCCCTCCAGCAGATCAACACTTCCTCCCAGCTTAGTGTCGTCTGCAAACTTGCTAAGGGTACATTCTGTGCCTTCATTCAGGTCATTGATAAATATTTTGAACAGGATAGGACTGTTTCCATAAACAGTGCCTAGGTTGTGGCATTTGAAATTCTGGAATGATGTTTGTAAGGACCAAGACTTTAAGTTCACTTGGATGCATTCATTTTTGACCCCAGGGGTGAGAGGTAGCTAGGAACAATGCATTGTTACAGTGTTAGGTGGCATCTGCTCAGATGCTCTCTGAAAATTTGTGTATCGAGGACCTATGCAGCTCACTAGCATTTAAGTTTGGTGCTGTTATTTAATCCCTTACCAAATATCAACAGAGGATTTGTACTTTTAAAATGTGTGTTACTTCCTCTGAGCTTCATTTAACTTACCCCTGCATTCAAAAAGCAAAATACTGATGCAAAATTACCTGTGCCTTTTAAAATGCTTTATCTTGGGGATTGTGAAAGAGATATCGTGAAGAGACATTTATGCATTGTTATGTTATTTAGCGTCTGTAAACATCTTGTTTTCAGACCTTGAATACTATTGTATTCCCAGACTTATCATTTGGAAAGGAGAAGCATGGGTCTGATCTACAGATAGATAGCATCTCATTTATGCTTTTGGTAAAGATGATGACTTAACTTCAAGTTTCCAAAGCTTCTGAGAAAGGAAAGATTTTTAAAGAATTGTAATTAACATATATCAGAGTTGGTTGTTCTTTTTTCAGGAAATAACTCAGTATCTCATGTGCTGGGAAGCAATGTCAGGGAACGCAAATTCTGTTGGTAGGTTATATGATGAGGCATATAACAATATAGTGGCTGTTCTGTGTCTCGGCTGATGGCTAAAACTATTAGTGCTCATCAGAGCCCCTTGCTTTTGCAGCTTATAATGCTGCCTGGGAAGAAATGTTTATGTATACTGTATAAAACATGTGCAGTGAGTTTAGTTATTCTGTTTGTACACAGTCAAATCAGAGCTCTTCAGGACATGTGGGATTTAATGCATGGATGCCAATCAGTTGTCTGGAGGCCTATTTACATGTGCAAGCACTCTAGCATTTTGTGTCAGATTTATTGGATCCACACAGTGTGCAGCTTAAATTTAATGCTTATGTGGAATGATGGGTTTGCTGCAAATGAACACTCTGCAGTGATTATATCTGCAATTCTGAACATCTGGAAATCTTGAATCAAGATTAAAGCGCCCACCAAAATTTGCTGCTGCATGGGTACAGTGGGAGTGCATTGAATCAGTGAGGAGACTGTCTGGCTTACCGGTATCGTGCTCACCCTAGCTCATTCTGCTCTGCAGAGCAGCCCCATGTATGCTGTTCCCTGGGGTGCTTCTGCTCTACCCCACACCTTGCTGCTTGTAGCACCTGCGACTAATGCAGTATCTCTGTCAGCTTCCTTGACACCATGGTCCTTCATGAAAATGAGGGAAGATATATTGTTTGTGATTTTCAGGAATGCTATTCCTCTTTTGACCTTATTAGCTCTGCTTGCAGCTGGCATTTTCAACCTGCTCAGTTCTCTTGCTCCTCCTAAGCTTGGAGATATACAGGTAGCTCAAGCTTCAGCTCTGTAGAGTGAAGGGTATGCTCCAGGCTCTGAGGAGCTTCAGTTGGAGGATCGTTCCATCCTCATATCCATTCCACTGTTGTCTCTATACAGCTGCTGCAGTTAGAGCATATACCTCACAGACGTTTTTAACAGATTTCTTGCAGCATAGGAAGGTGTTTATGAGTTGCATCAGTGTTAGAAGGGATTATTATTTTCCTACTGCAGTCTATGTGTTCCTTTAAGGTGAATGAAATGCTGCCAGTACCAGCATGAAGTTTCAGTTCTTGCTCTTCACTTGGAATTTGCAGATCTTTCTTTTCTAGCTGAAAAACAGCAGTTCAGTAGTTTCTTATAGATAAATGGTGCCCTGCAATTTCTAACTAAGAAGATACTCTATTCCATTAAATTCTTCCATTTTGCCTCAAGAGAAAAGAGAATTGATCTCTTCAAGGGAATAAGCTCTTCTTTTAGGGCTATCATGTTTCTGATAGTATCAGTGATGGCCAGTTACAGTCATCAGGGAGAAGCTTTTCATCCAACATGCAGACTATTTTTATCTGCAGGGGAAATGAATTAACAGGATGCTCCACCTGCCAGATTCACTGTCATGCTTTCATTGCCAGCTGATCCACTGAGCTAGTCACTATCCTTAAGGAATGCTCAGCTTTCAATAAGACCTGAGAGGCCTCTTCGTGCCAGTTTTCCTCCTGCTCTCTGACACTGGGTGAGCTATAGTGCAGTGTGTGGCAGCACTCATTTTTGGGTGGAGTCTTGCATGGAGCTCCAGGTATACAAATCCATCCATGGTGTTGCAGGGGCCGTTTGACACACTCATTGGTGGTGTTCATGCCAGCATCTTTCAATAAGAATGAACTTCTAAGTAGATCTAATATCTACTCTAACATGAGTGCTCATGGCAGAACCTCTGAGCACTGTAGCAGTATGTGTCAGAGGCATGGAAACCCCTGAGACTTACTGGTCTTTTTAGTGAGATCATGCCTCCATTTTTCCTCTTCCCAAGCCTGTATATAAGGGGTTAATTCAGATATATTCAGTTTTCATGTTGACAGAAGTAAGCCAGTTAACATGTATTGCAATTTATCATAGGACAAAAGGCCTGATTGTATTAGAAGACACCTTCTACATAGGAACTTCCACCTCCATTGAGTTGTACTGGAAAATAATGATATTAAATCCACTCAGACAAGACTATGCAAGTTTTATGGCTTTTATATAGTGCTCCAGTGTGAGAAATCTGTTGAAGAGATTGTACATAATAAACCCAGTTCTACCTTATGATAGAAGAGTCAAAGAAGATGATAATTCTGGCAAAGTAGTCCTGTAGTCTGTCATCAGAAACGTGCCAAGCAGCTACTCCTTGTGAGATATATCACTTCATTTAAAGACTGATAGAGGGGTGTATACGCAGACAGAAATGTCAAGAAGGAACAGTTAATGCTTTTTACATACTGCTTCTGTTATCATGGACATGTAAGGGGTTTAGTTTAACTTAGATTTATACCCTTCCTCAATTTTACACTTAGTATTCAGTTCTGTCATCATACAGGTGTTATTTAGATTTGTGAGGCCTATAGATTTTTCCCTAAGCTTGTGCCTACATTAGACCTGTCCCCTCTGGCTTACTTCCAACAGGCTACCGAGCAAGATTTCCAGTCCTGATTTTAATGTTAACCTTCTATTGCTTGTTCTCTTCCCCCTAGACCTCTCTTTTGTTATATCTTCAGTTACCTGTCTCCTGCTCATTTTGGCAATTTCTGTCATGCTTCATGCACATGGAGCCCTTTTAATCTTTAGTTAATTGCTTTCCTGTTCTCCTAATAAAGCCTGAAGACTTCTTTTTCAGTAAGGAAAAAGGATTTTGTGTTAATTAGCCTCTGTGCATATGGTTAGAGAAAAAATACTCATGGTTTTGTGTGGTGGGACAGTAGGACTCCTGAATCTAATCTGTGCTGTACATCAAGGATTCACGACGCTGTTATATACCGTAATTAATTTCAACTTTTATTTTCCATAGCAGCTGCTATGCTTTCATTATAATCTGAGAATGAGAGTTGGTCTCTTAATATAGTGACACAGCTTTAGAAGAAACTGTTTTTTGAATTCTGGTCCAATTATCTGTTTGTCTTGATACCTATTGTCCCTGCCTGCTGAGATAATAAAAACGGGAAATATTTTAAATTCTACATAGTGCATCTACACTTTGCTACATGATAGCTACATACGGAGTCTGAAAAGCTGCTTCAAGAATATATTTAAGGTTTATTGAGCAGTAACGGTGGGAGGAGGGGTGTGGGTGAGCATCTTGCCCACCTGTCTGAAGCCCCCATTTTATGTTTCAATGACAGATACATAAGACTATCAGGACTCCTAAATCTGGTCCTAAATTTCCTCTCTAGTCAAGGGAAAGAGGTAGGTGGCTTTGACTGCCTCCAGACAGAATTCTTCTTTGCCCTGAGTCTGGGCATTTAAGTCATCCACAAAGTACAGTCAGGCACCTTTCTAGACAGGCAACACAGCCATATACCGTTAGGAGATTGTTTTACTAAGTGAAAATAGGCATTTAAATTAACTGAAGAACAGGACTGTATAATGTACAAGAGTGGTGACTGAACTTAATAATCTTTGGATGTTAGGCAAATAAAAGGTTTGTGTTTTCCTTGAAATAATTGTTCAGTGTTGGAAAAATAAAAAACCAAACTTTTTTTGGATATCTTATTTTCCTGTAAGTAGAGGTAAGCAGGTATTGCATAGGCAGAGTGGGTTTCTGTAGTGTGCAAAAGTTGCTTGTAAATGCTAGATCCTCATTTTGTCATTTAATTTACATAACCACCATATGGCAACAGTCCATCTACCACATACTGGCTGTAACTAATTTTAACATTATTATTCATCTTTCTTCCAGCAACAGAAGGAAAGAACTTCTGCTGTTTGAAATTGTATACATTACCCAATGTGTAGTAAAATGGCGTGTTCTCCCTTAGATATATAATGCAATCTCGTCATTGCAGAGCTGAAAACTGGAAAATAGAATATATAGGACTGGAAAACTGGACTAATTCCTGAATTACTTCTGTGCCTTTAGCAACATTTTGTTTTGATCAATGGTTAGGGCTTCTCTGCTTATCCATTGGGAATGTGCTAGTGATGGTTTGTTGAGCAAAGTGGTGCAACTTGGGGATAGTCATCTGAATAGGTGGTTAATAATGGAGAAGAACGATTGAAAGCATGAGAGATGTTAAGCTGAATATTCACTGTCTGTTGGAAAGAGCAGAAGAGAAGCTGGCCAAGATCTAGATTAGCTGACTGATCTATAAGACATAGTTTCTAAGCCAAATCATTAAGCCTTGAAAGCTAGCTATTAATCATCCATAAAGGCTTTTGTATCCTCTGTAGAGCATTGCTTAGCAAAAGCAGAAATAGCCCTGGTGTATGTGCAGGAAATTGGAGAGTAGAGGCAGCTGCTCTGGACCAAGTAAGGGCTATGTACTAATCCAGGGAGGGCCAATAAACAAGAACAGAACAAGGCATGTTTATCTCATCAGTGAAAGAGGGTGGCTAGTCATGATGAAGAGATTGCTTTTAAAGTATGTAAGATGTAAACTTTTTAAAAATTATTATTTTGGTAATATATAGGCAAGCTGAGAATGATAGGGCTGCAAGGGACACTTGGAGTTTATCTTTACTCCAAGGCAGAATCAGTTGTCTTTCTTAAGGAAGGTTTGTCTGACCTCTTCTTCATACAAACCGTAACATGCTTCATTATTCTTGCTAACAGAGGAAATTCTCTTGTCTTGAGGTGGAAACCTTGCTGTTAAAATTTAAGCCTGTTACCTTTTCCCCTCTTCCGAAACGAACTATTCAATCCCTCCTCGCAGCAGTGTTTCATGCGGCTGAGGGCTGTTACTATGTCACATCTTAGTCTTATGTTCTTTGGATTGAAAACTCAGCTCCGTCTTTCCTCCAGGGTCATGTTTCATAGGACTGTTCTTGTAGTTCTCCGTTGCATTCCTTCCAACTGGCCCACATGAGTTTCTATTCATTTACTTATTTATTTTCATATTATGAGAACTATGCGGTATCGCAGATATGCCTTGTAGTGCAGAGCAGAAGTGTTTTTCCACATGTTTTGAATGCTATGTTCTGGCTCTTGGGTGCATGCAGAATCCTGTTGGTACCCAAAGAAACCTGCCATAGTTTGATGTTAACTTATGTTTGGCTCTTATTAGATATCGTTCAAGTTCTTTTTCTACAGAACTTATTTCTAATCAGCTATTTCCTGTTCCGTATTTGTGTGGTTTATTCGCTTTCATAATATCTTTAACTTATCCCTGTTGAGGTGGATTTCCCCCCGATCTTATTTCCATTTTTGTCAAGATTATTTTGTCCTTTCCAATACTTTAATTTCCTTTTAGACTCTTGCCATCTGTAAATTTAATATGCATTCTCTGAATCATGGAGTAAATACCGAAATATTTTGCAGCCAGGACAGACCCCTGGAGAACCCCATGTGACACATCCTTCTGTTCTGATGCTTACTCACATATATGGCAATGATCTCGGGTAGACACAATCCTAAAATCCCAATTTGAGAATTTTCTGGCCACAGGACTGTCACTTTTACTTTCTCCTGGCTTTATGTATCTACATTAATTAAATCTATCTACTTAATTTTGGGAAATACATATAATTGTGACATCTAGAAAGATGCAGAATTTGAAAAAGTATTAGTTACAGATAGAATCATTACTTTCAAACATTGATGCCAGCCTTTATTCCTCCCCTCTGAGAAAAGGATAACTTCCTATTGCATATTGTCCAGGTCTGCTTGCAAAGGACAAATTGGCTGATACACTGGAAGAAAAGGAAAGACTGTGGTGTTGTACTCCCCACTCCACAGCTATAATGTCTCTCTTGAGATTCAGTTTATCTCAATTGGCAGCAGATCCTGCAAGCTTAAATAAGGGCAAGCTTTTTGGTTAAAGAAAAGGGCATTTGTGAAGTTTTTTCATTTTGTTTAAACTACCCAAAATGTTTTTAAATTAAAAATTGGGGCTGTACGGACAAAATCCATGTTTACCTTGTAGAATTGCCCCATTCCAACTTTGTATTTCATGGGGAGATCAGAAAGCATTAAGAAACTATTTTCTAAAAAGCACATCTCATTTCCAGGTACTGGGGGTTGAGAAGGAGTTAACAATTTAGTCCATCTTCCTTTTTTTTTGAAAATACAGTTTTGCAAGAAAGACTACTTGTTTTGCTGCATGATGTGTATTTTATACTATTTCCAATTGTTTTGGAACATTTGTCTCCAACCTTTGTCACCTTCCTCAAGTGATCTCACATAATTTCATCAGAGCAATAGCTGCCTGCTCACTTTTGAACTCAGTATAACAAGAAATTAATTGACTCAGTTTATAATAACTGAATTACCTGGATGATGGGAAAGAGATCTTCTAGTGGAGATCTCTTGCTCTGTTTTTTCTGCTTTTGCTGCCAGCAATGACATGATTCCTAGCTTTCCTTTATCCTTCGTTTCACTTTCCACTGTTCTCCTTGGATACTTTCCTTTGCTTTCCCTCTTTATTCTCGTTTTTTTTTTTGTTCTCTTTTGCACCTGTCCTCCCTGCAGGAGGACATTTGGTGTGTGGGGAGGTGAGGAGGCCTGTTATCATTCAAAATATCTCCTATTTTTCCACTCCTTTCCTTCTTTCACACTTACTGCTCCACTTCTGACAGCAGTGAAACCTCCCAGTGTGAAAGCCTCTATCCTTGCTCCCGTGTTGGGGACAGCACTGAGGGCAGTCCTCTTTCTGTCCCTGAGGTGTGTGATGGGAGTCTAGGTTGCACAAAGTTTATAATATTATATTCTTATATTAAATAATATTTTTATATTATACTCGTACGTAAAATTATCTCGAAAGATTAAAGTTGGTAGTTTTTAACCTTAAACAAAGCAAAGTTTATTTGAATAAAAATCAGAAAATTCAGTTTTCAAATTTAGAAAACCTCGAGCTCAAAGACAAAAAAAAAAAAAA
The DNA here is from genome assembly GCF_032191515.1 of Phaenicophaeus curvirostris. Lineage (NCBI taxonomy): Eukaryota > Metazoa > Chordata > Aves > Cuculiformes > Cuculidae > Phaenicophaeus > Phaenicophaeus curvirostris. Next base: position 21,676,148 of record NC_091392.1, read on the forward strand.
GAAATGAGAATTGGCAAAACTTACTCTTTCAGGTAAGTCCTTGCTTTAGCCAGCTCAGTGATCTGCTGAGTTATAGCAAAGTCCTCTGCTCTGGGAAGTTCTTGTTGTTCTCTCCAAGGGCTGGCTGGCTCCTTGGTGCTCTTTGTCATCTTCTCTTTCCATGCAATGACTCCATTGCCTCATCTGTTGCTTTAAGCATTCTTTAGGCACAATAAAAAAACCTACCAAAAGACGACTGAGATTCTTCCCTCCTGTGTTCTGGCTGATGCTGTATTTTCAAAGGAAAAACCCAGCAACTTAGAAGCAGCAGATAAAACAGAATCTGTCCCACAGCATTTGAGAAAGAGGGATTGTCTTGAGCGTTAGTGAGTGCATGGGGAAAGAGTATATGAACAGGACATGTATGGTTACAGTAGTATTTAGGTATAAGTAAACTCCTAATGAAACAAGATAAATGAAAACCAGGATTCTGAACATCACTGTTCTTCTGGGATTTTGAAGGAGGATTTTAACAGTTAAAGCAGAATGTAATTTTACTTAAATGTCCCCAGTGACCATGGTATTATTATTTATTTACGCCCGTGCCCGCAATTTGCTGAACACTCTCCAAACATTCAGGAAAAGTCAGTCTCTGGTCTGGGAACCTGCAGTCTAAGGACAGAGAGATGAGAATAAATGCAGATTAGCTGTGTTTATTAAATTTATAATAGAACAAGAAGATGATTGCTTGTCTGATACTAATGGAGACACATACTTACGATTGATCTATTGTGTAAGAAGAGGGGGCTTTTGCCTAAATTAAGAACACTTTCTTATACTCTAGTACAGCTTCACAGTTTTATCTACATTTATAATATTTTCTATATTAAGAGGTCTGTTTTCCTGAAAGAAGAGTTATACAAAGGTTAGCTATGTGTGGAAATGTGTATCTTAGCCTGAAGCTGTAAAGCAAAAACATTACTGCTATGGATTTAAGAGAAATAATTTATCGGGTATACAAGATATTTTAAAAAAGATATGGTTACAGTTACACTTGCAGAAAGACCAGCTGGCAGGGAAGAAGCTGAGTCAGAGCGAGGTGCCAATGATCCGCACAGGCAGGGGTATTTCTCAAGACACCTAATGTTCACTGTGTTGGCAGACAGTGTGTATTGTTTCTCTTTTCCTGTTAGTTTTCTGTACTTCAGTTTTTAGCTCTTAATCTGCTCCCCCAGAGATATTGCTGAGTCGTGGACTGGAATAATTTTGCCCATTGGGCCCTGTTCAGGCAACTTTCCATATAATTCTTTTTATTATCATTAAAAAAGTCTGCTTATCTTTTTTTTTTCTTTTTAGCTCTTGCATAGAAAGGTTGGGGAAATCAAAAGTGCTTTGCTCATAGTGTTGTACCTGTGCAGCTCCTCTCTTCAGCAAGTGCTTCGCACTGCAGACCCTGACCCCTTTCCACCCTATCAGATCCTTTGGCAAGTAGTGCTCATTCTTGCAAATGTGTTTTGGTTATGAAAGGCATCTGCCTGATCTGAGCAGTGCCTAGTTGTTGCTTTGTTTCTTTCCTCATATTCACAGACTTAAACACAGGAGCTGTGATGACCTCCTGCACAGCACAAGCTGCAGGACCTTCCTTTAGATATCCGGTATAGAGTCCTAAGTTTGTAACTGAGCTGCAAGGATGCCTTGTATGAAAACATGTCATCTTAAAGGCTCCAAAAAATGATTGATTTATGGTAAACCAAATTCAGTTGTTCCAAGGGGTAAAAATGCTTATTTTTTTAACTTTCCATTTTATCTGGAATGCCTTTGTCCTGTGGTTCTCATGTAAGGTCTTGTTACGCTTCTGTTGGTCTACTAAGCTAACAGCCAGACTCCCAGTCTTCAAAGCATGTTTTGAAGAAGTCCAACTTCAGATCCTTTTTGCAGCATGTTTATCACATTTCTTGACTTCTCATATTCTTAAAATATGGACTTGGACTTTGGTTCCAATACTTGAATTAGAATCTCAGTTGATAGAAAAGTTGAAATTTCAGAGATTCCTTCTCTGAAATCAGAAAAAAATTAGACGGTCTTGACAACTTCTAAAACTGTAGGCTCAAAAGTAATCTTACGGTAAACGTGAAACATTTCATTACAGTTTGACTTTTGATATTTTTTTAATATATGTCACCTAAGATATAAAAAGCATATTAAATATAAAACCAAAACACATATATTTAAAAATACAATGGAAGTGCCAGGAAAAGAAAAACATTTCCTCATTTTTTTCAAAATTATTTTATTTAAAATCCACCTCCTTGTTGAATTTTCTTATGAAAACTGTTACAAAAAAACCCTAACCCAATGAGCTGTTCTCAGTTGGGCAGTGTACAATTGTCCCGCTTCTAGCAGACTAATTTTTATTTACACATGTGAAGATCGTCTTAGCCCTCAATTGCAATATCATGTTATGAGATTATTTTTTCATTTGCTATTTCCATTAGAGTTCTTCTCAAAGTCATTGAATTACAGGATACTGCTTTTCCATATCTGGATGTTTGACCTATATTCTTTGTTCAAATGAAACTCACACTTCTAGCACCACAGTCTCTGTGTTGAGCTGACCTATTCTTATCATTTAGTGTACTGCCACAATTTGTTCTTTAGCTGCAGTGATTCTTTTGTATTCAGTTCAATAATAAAAGTATTTCATATTGTTAAACCAAGAATAGGAACTCTGACCAACACCATTTAAAATACTTCTGTTCAGAAATTTATAATCCAATTTCCATTTGAAATCCATTCTATATTCAAGCATCCGCAACTGAATGATGAACTAGATAATCCTAAGAAGTTTTTTAATCTTATTTTTCTTATAACTCCATATTTTTTTTTACAAAACTTGTTTTTAAATGAAGTCTTGCAGCATTATGTAAAATGCCTTGCCAAAACCTGTTATGTCAGTATAATCACCTTTATCACTTAAACTTCTAATCTCCTCCAGTAATGGTATTTGTGTGACAAAATCTGTTCTCTATAATTCTTTCTGAATGTCATTAATTATGCTATCATACTTTTACTGACGGCAAATGGCATCCCTATCAGCCTTCCATCATCTTGTGAGTGATCAATACCAGTCTATCCCTTTAGGTCATCCTTTTTAACCTTCTTAATATCTAATTAGCTTTTTTGCTGTTCTTTCTTCTTTAAACATTATACCAATATTTCTTAAAAATCCATGTCAATTTTCCCCCAAACTTTCTTGTTTCTTGCAGAAGCTCAAGGACAAAGCTTTTCTAGTTCCTAAGGGATGTGTACGCTATATGAACTATTCGCACAGATCTCATTACCAGAGACTGAGAAGCCAAAAGGCAGTTGTACATGGTTCTACATTACACCTGGTTGTACATGGTAAGGAAAAGTGTTTCAGGTGAAGCTTTATACAAAATTGACTATAGTTTGGAGAAATAAATCAGACTATAACCCTGGTAACTTCCTAAAGTGATCTTGGCAGGACTTTATACAATCTCCTCTCACATCAACATCAGCACACGATTGGACAGATGGAAGGGTAAAGCAGCATGAGAAAGGACTGTGTTGCAGGTACCTGAACGTGGCCCCAAGTCAAAAGACAGTGGATGTCCTTTGTTTCAGCCCAATCCTGCCATGGTCTTCCCATGGGACTTTGTGTACCCATCTTTCAGGTGAAAAACTTTCTGCTTTCATGTCTGAAAAACAAATGATTCTTTCTGTGCTAGTCTGGTAGATGTCAGACACCTCAGCTGAAAATATTATTTAAAAATTGTACATCTGGCTCTTCAGTCTTGTCAGGCTTGGGAGCCACAGCCTGGGAGTCCCCCATCCGCTGGTCCATGGTAGGAAAAGAGGGAAAACATGCAGTCACAAAATAAGTGTGTGCGTTTAGAGAACCTGAACGATTACTGTCCTTCATTATAAAGGCACAAAGGCAGCAGAGGGGAGGAGTTCACTTTACTTGGAACTGTAACTACTTTTTTGATGCTTTGCAGCCATGGATTTGATTATTGAGTTTGTCTCACTGCAGCAAGGACCTTTTCTGTGGTATGCTGAGGTACTGTCACTGTTATCAAGTTGAGATTTGTAAGATGACATTAAAAAGACATTGACTAGCTGATAGCCATTGTGGACTCAACAGAGTAGCATCAAAGGAAATGGTTTAATATGTAACAGCTGATCAGCTACAGCACCAGGTCAACACATGGCAGAAACACACAATGATTTTCAATTTTTCTCATTGTTTTCATGAACCATACATGTACTTGCTTCTTAATCTCCTCTGGGCTGAGGAGCTGAAACTTATGACTTGTTAATACTCCAAACAAGGTTTGATAAGTAAAATGAATCTATTTGATTTAGTTCCATAAATATTTCAATTGGATCATACCATCATTTGTTGCACATGACAAAACTATGATTGACCACATAAGGGTTGAATGCTATGCTATGCCATGAACTTCTGGATGTGTATAAACTGTTAGCTTCATAACACACAGGATTTAAATGTTCAGGTCTTCATACATCCAGTATTCCTGAAGCACGTGAGATTGAATGATTATTTTAGTAAACTGATCCCCTTGAAGACAGCAGAAAAGATGCTTTAGGCTGGTTGGCCAAATTCCTATTGATTTCAAACTGGCAAGCAGATATTGTCTCCCTCCCTGCTCAAATAACACAGTCACTAAAAAATAATGTCTTGCTTTCTCTTTTATAATTGAGTTTCACTATGCTGTGAGTCTTGTCTAGGAAATGTGTCCAAAATCAGCTTTTGTGTATGGAAAAAATAAATAAATCTGTATATAAAATTGGATAAAATTTAATCTTTGACTTTACTACCACTGCTGTTTATCTGTGAAAGAATATGAGATCCTTATGACACTGGGTTTTTTTTGCTGTGTACATTAAAGGCAGAAGTCTGCAAAGCTATTGCTGTCACATAATGTTTAAACTGGTTGTATTATACTCCAGCCATCATCTGCCTATTTTGTATCAGCTCTGGAACCAAGTGTATTATCCACTTTGGGAATATGTTTGCTGTGACTACATTTGCCACAGAGTTTGCCAAGCTAAACAGAAATTGGCAGAAGTCTTCACCGTGTGTCCAAACCAAGCAGCCTGCTGGGGTAAGCACTCAGTCTTGATGTTGTTTAGATGCTTTTTTTTTTTTCTTACAAATCTTATCAGTTGTGTTTTCACTCTAGAAGTTGTTATTTTTTCTCAGAAATACCCATGGACAGAATTATCTGTCCTTATAGCTGTAAACTATTGCATGGTCTGACTGACCTCAAAAAGAGAGTGGAAATTGAAGGCAGCTGCATCTCACTTTCTTGTATTCTCACTTCCCACAGGCTTCATGATGTGCAGCTGCAGAACTAGGTCTGTGCTCTGGCACAGGCTACTTTCCATAACATTTTATTAGCATAATAAAATATATAGGAAAAGTCACGTTTTCAGCTAATTTTCACCTTTAACTAATTGGTTAGTATTTACTGCTACTGGCAGCATCTTCTTAGTACACTAAAGGCCCAAAGCAAGGTGCAAGATTTCCATTCCTAATGTGGGATTGCGTCATTATAAAAGCTAAATTGTGTTACTGAAACTCAGGCATCAAGTTCCATTTATGAGTCTACAGGGTATCTACTGGCCTCCTGCTGTCACTCCAGAAAAGCAGAGTTCTCCCATGTGACCTGCACCATATCTCCCAGCTGCACCTCCCTAGGCCATGACAAACATTGCTAGACGCCTTTTTTGGTTAGACAAATGGACTGAGCTCTTGCTGCCTTTTATTCAAACAACCCTGCCCAGTGGCTGCTTAACCCTGAAGGTTTCTGAATACCTTTGGTTGTCTTATTCAACTAGGCCTGCCATGCTGCCTGCCTGCCCAAGATCCTGAAGCTGGGCAGAGAACCATGCAAAATATTTGAAGCAACTGCCTTGCATTCTGTGAAGAGTGTGTCTCTCCCAAGTGGTAATTATGGGTAAGAAGTTTCTAATGAACCTCTTAATACCTAATAGTCTTTTAACTGAACCACTCACCCAGGAGGCAGAGACATGGGTCCCTCCTCAAACTCTGAAGGACTTCAGGCTGATGCTTCCTTTCTTGCAGAAAAGCCTTGTAGCCATGGAGCAGTGTGGGGCCTTCTGGTGAAGCACATGTGGGAGTCCGGCTCATCAGCTTCATGAGGATTTAGCTGTGGAGAGTCACGATTCAGTAGAATGGGGGTACCAGGGTTCTCACCATGAGCTTTAGTTCTGGGGCTTTAGTTCTTCCTGCTGAACGACCTAACTTGAGTTTTAGAAGGGGCTGTTATCTGACCCTGGATTTCACTCTGGAAGTCAGCCTAAGAGTAGGTGTTGCAGCTTTTAAGTCCTTTCCTGGACTTAACCCAAAAGGAATAAGAAAAAATAGCAGAACAGTTCTTCTACACTTCTAATGATCTCATATATGTCTTTGCAATTGTTCACTCTGTAATGTTGATGGGTAAATGTCAGTGCTGACAGCTCTTGTGATTTTGACCATAAGTCTTGTGAAATATGTGAACATTTGTAAAGAGCTGGAAGGTGGATAAATACCAGGATGCACTAAGTTTCCATTAAAGAAAAATAAGTTCATTTTTCCTTTAGTTGTTATAAAAACCTTAAGCATTTTTCTTTGGTGGAAAGTTGATACCCAGAAGACAAATATGACTCCGAGTGTAACAAATGACCAACATTCCTAATTTCAGCTAATATAAGTCTGAGCCCTGATATGATTTTTTGATTGAATTGTAGCTGCAGAACTGAACCTTGCTGAGTTATAGAAAAGTCTACTGAACACTGGAAGGGGTAAATGGATGGTGTGGGTATCAGAAGGATCAGGCTGGAAAACAAGACGTCTCTCAGGTTAATCCAGAATGGATCAATTGTTCATTCACCTGGCATTACAGATCACTTAATCCTAGATAAACCACTGTCTAGAAAACTTTTAAATGAGGCTTTATTGCAAGCTTAACAGGCGTGTTAACTGTTTCAGCTCTGAGGAAATATTCTAGCGTGATTTTGCAAGAACTCGGAGTCCACAGACAAGTTTTCTTACCCCTCCCCCCCATTTTACACTGCTTTGATTTCATGCTTCTTTCTACTGAAGAATTGTATTATAGGGGGCATATACAGGCACTGTGCTATCAAATACAATGCATCAGGCTGTAGTTGTGTTGTTAGTACCAAGTACATAATCAATAGCTGCTGAGGACTACAAAATTTTTAAACTACGAAAAAAATTGGTAAAACCTTCTAGTCTTTATGCAAGCAAGTAGTACCAGCAGACTAAACCGTGTTCTTTTAGCAAAGCCATTTCTCAAAGCAAGGGTGTTAATGGATGCAAATGTAATAACCTAGGGCTTATTTTAAGTTCATAATAAGTCACATGTGCTCTAAATACTCATTGAAGGCACTGTTATTTTGAAGGGGTTATTGTTAAGAAAAAATCCTTAAGCAAACATCAAATCTATGAGGTGGAAAAAAACATGTCTCTATTAGCTGTTCATTTGTTCATTTAATCCCAAAATTAAAATTGACTCCACTGAGGAAAGGCTTTAAAATTATCCAAATTAACCCAACTAGCTTCTCTAAAGATTTTAAATTTAATTGTATTAAAGTGTATTTAAGTGAATTTTTAACTGGCAAATACCGGATTAAATTGATTTTTATTTTAGAAAATGTGTACCTGTTTTAATCTTAGTTTCCATTCATTCAATTAAACCCTCATGGTTGATTTGACAATTTTAAATATTGCAGCTCAGAAGCAGAAGCATTTCAGAATCCTTTGTGTTTGAGTAAAATGTTCCTCTGCCAGGCTGAAGTTATGAGTGTTAAGCCTTAAAATCCTATTTATACAGCAGCTAATTCATGGGATGTATCTGTATTGCATAGAGAAACCTGGACCCAAATGAATCCCTTTCTGGAAATCTGCACCTGCAGACAAAAAAAAGCAGAAGATTTCTAGAAAATGTGGATGTGTTGAACACTAGTAGCAGGTGGCTTCAGTTTCAGGTTCTTCTCTGGAAGGTGTACAACGAGAGAGATTTTCATGGTCCCCATGGGACTGCAGGAAGAAAAACTCCTGTGCTGATTCAGAATAAAACATTGTTCTCAATTAAGTTATGTGCTTGTATTTCCTTTCCTCAGGGTATGTGAGACTGCAGAGCTCCTCTGTTTCAGCTGTGTGACTACCGACACGCCTATGCTGACATTGGTCTAGATTAGTAAGAGAGGCTGGATTTAAGTGGAAATGGTCAGGTAAGGTGCTTGTGCTGACACGGGCATTTCTTCACAGAAATGGGCATTTCTTCACATTTCATTCACAGAAATCCGTGTCTTGAACAGCAGCAAAGACCACCTTTGTTTTAGCTGTCCTTTTTATTATCAGCAATGACTCGGGTCCTTCTGTATAGATGGTCATGGCTGTAGAAGTCTAAAGTTAGTGCCCCCCTTATTACTCCCCTGAGACTGCAGTCAATGAAGACAGACTACCACACCTAGGAGTCACTTTACCAAACCATCTGTTTAAAGATGATGTGATTGTCCTGGAGAAAACTATTTCTCTTCCTTGTCTATAAAAAAAGTTGAGGATTACTGTTACATGCCTACAAGAACTATTCTATGCCTAAGCCACTGGGGCAGGCCCCCAGACTTCTTGGAGGACTACCATCAGTCCTAAAAATTTGTCACAGATCATGATGCACTATACAGCCTTAAGCTTAGTGGTACCTATGTTTAGAACGCTTCTTACCCGTGACCTGCAAACCTGAGCCTAAACTCCACTGTTTTAAGGAACTAACATATATTAGCTAGATTCTGTAAACCCAGTATAATTCCATAATATGGATGAGCTCATTCTGTGTGTGCTGAAGCTGCAGGTTATTTTCACTTATTGCTTCATGTGTTTGAAATTTAAAACAAGAGTCTGTGTTAATATTTAAAAAACTAATAGTTTATAATGATACTTTAACATACTCTTTTAATCCAGTCATTTCATATTTTACAATGAGCATCCAGCATGGCCTTGTTTTTGTAATATATTTTTTTTTGTAGAAGTGTAGCTTCCAGACCTTAGTGGAATACAGTTATGTTAGAATTTGGTGCAACTGCAAGAGGAGGTGGTGATTTTAAAGTCCCTGACTTGTAAATCCCTCGATATGTCATTGAAATAATATGATTAATAAGGTTTCTGATGATCAACAAACTAGTATTTTTACAATACATTATTTGGAGCTTATATGGTTTTCTCCCCCTTTTATTAGGAAATAGAAGTGGCAGACAGGAATGTGACTACTGACTTGCAGCCATTGCTTCTATAGGCTCTCATCCAGCATTCAGCAATAGTGCTTACGTGGATCTATCGATACAAAACTGGTTGCTGACAGAACTGGCAGAATCCTGATTTTTATGAAAATTGCTGATATTTTAAAACACCTCTTTTTTTCAGTTTGAGAATGATTGCAAGCTTTTAAATTTCTCTGTGAAGCAAAAATAATGAAAAAAGTTATTTGGGATACCTCAAAATACAGTTATTTCCAGATAGCATAGTTGTTACACTATAAAACCAACTACAGATATTTGTTTCCTGTATGATCAACTTAATGACTTTCTATGATGGGGTGACCGCAGCAGTGGACAAGGGTTAACTGACAGATGAGATCTATCTAGACTTCTGTAAAGCCTTGACACAGCCCCCAACAACATCCTTCTCTCTAAATTGGAGAGATATGGATTTGATAGGTGTACGGTATGGTGGATAAAAAACTGGTTGGAGGGTCGTATTCAAAGAGTAGTGGTCAATGGCTCAAAGTCCAGGTGGAGATCCATGACAAATGGTGTCCCTCAGGGGTTGGTACTGGGACCAGTGCTGTTTAATATCTTCATCAATTATATTGACAGCAAGATGGAGTGCACCCTCAGCAAGTTTGCAGATTACACCAAGCTGAGTGGTGTAGTTGCCACACCAGAAGGATGGGATGTCATCCAGAGGGACCTGGACAGGCTGGAGAAGTGGGGCTGTGAGAACCTCATGAGGTTCAACAAGGCCAAGTGCAAGGTCCTACACCTGGGTTGGGGCAATCCCTGTTTTCAGTACATGATGGGGGATGACATGATTGACAGCTGCCCTGCAGAAAAGCACCTGGGGATACTAGTTGATGAGAAGCTTCACATGAGCTGGCAGTGTGCCCTCACAGCCCAGAAGGCCAAATGTATCCTGGGCTGCATCAAAAGAAGCGTGGCCAGCAGGTCGAGGGAAGTGATTCTGCCCCTCTATTCCTCTCTTGTGAGACCTCATCTGGAGTAGCATGTCCAGTTCTGGAACCCTCAACATAAGAAGGATATGGAGCTGTTGGAAAGCATCCAGAGGAGGGCTACAAAGATGATCAGAGGGCTGGAGCACCTTCCACGTGAGGACAGGCTGAGAGAGTTGGGGTTGTTCAGCCTGGAGAAGGGAAGGCTCTGAGGAGACCTTATAGAGACCTTCTGGTACCTGAAAGGGGGCTATAAGAAAGCTGGAGAGTGAGTATTCATGAAGGCTTGTGGGGACAGGACAAGGGGGAACAGCTATAAACTGGAGAGAGGCAGATTTAGACTAGACATTAGGAAGAACTTCTTCACCATGAGAGTGGTGAGACACTGGAACAGATAGCCAAGGGAAGTTGTGGCTGCCCCATCCCTGGAGGTGTTCAAGGCCAGGATGGATGGGGCCTTGGGTAGCCTGATCTAGTAGGAGGTGCCCCAGCCTGTTGTAGGGGATTGGAACTAGATGATCTTTAATGTCCTTTCCAACCCTAACTATTCTATGATTCTATGAATATGCATATCCTGGCCTGAAACTGGGAATCTTCATTATTTTATTAATGCTTATGAGGAATTTTTGCAACTATCCTGTTGAAGGGATAATATCCCAAGAACTGGGAATTGGGGCAGTTTTACTACAGCCCCCAGAGCTGCTTAGGTTCATTCTTGAACGTGCTCTCTGGCCCAATGCATATTTTTTGATTTGAAGCAGAAAACACTTCACAGGAGAGTCAAGGGAGAAGAGATGTACAGCAAGTAATCTAGCACAACTGAAGAAAATCCATAGGGTGGGTACTAAGAACCCTGTGCCCATGCTGTTGCTAGTCCAAGGCTGTCATCTGTGACTAGGGTTGGTCTGGTTCTGACCATTGGTCTGATGGAACTGGGGAACAGCTTGCATTTTGGCTTCATCTGAGAGGGTGATATTGTTGGTTTGTTGCAAGATAGCTCTGTGGTACAATCAAGGTGCTGTAAATAGGGGTGAAAAGGAAGTTTGCCTCAAAATAGCACTCCTAATCCAAACTAAAATGCAAATATAAGCACTCACAATGAAACCCATCCTGGAGTATGCTTGAAATTAGGGCAGTTTCTTGACCTCAGGGAGCAGTGGTTTCAATCTGTGGTTGCAATGAGTCAGAAAGAGGATCCTGCATGTGTTTCTGTCAAAATGAACAACACAGCTACAAAATTGGAGGAAGAAGTCTACTCACACCAGTTTCTCCTCTTGAATATCCCCAGCTCTTAATTTTCAGATTTTGTTTGATTTTTTTAAGTGTTGAATAAAAATAATGAAAAACCCAAATGAACAAAACCAACAACAAAATAACATGACAACACTTAGGGAGTAAAACAAACTTTAAAAAATAAAGGAGAGGGTTTTTGTCATCATAATATTTTATTTTATTTTTATTTCATTGAGATACATTGTTTATTTCATCACCCTATCTCTGTTCATATGTCTGGTAGTTAGTCTGACAAATAAGTTTTAACTTATGGAATTTTTAACTAAATCATCCTCAGTGATGAGAATATAAAGATACTATGTTATCAAAGAAATATTTTATTTCTTCGAAGCTCTTCACTGGATACTTGAATTAACTCTTCTGCTAAGGGAAAGGGCTCCATTTTGAATTCAAATGCCTTTTGCTCCACTTGACCTGCTTGGCAAGGAAGTGGGCACAATTTTTTTTTATTAGCACCATTGTGACCATTGAGAGTTAAAATTGAAGAGAAGCACAAGACTATCTAGGAGAAGTAAGGTATACACAGATTTTATGTTAAGTTTTAAAACCTAGTACACTTCCTATAAATACATGGTAATGTAAATATTATTATTTCAATGGATTTCATTTGTCCCTTAAACCCCCTAAATTCTTCCTGAACCCATTCAGAGTATGAAATATTTAGGGCAGGGACAGATTGCTGAGCCTTCCCCCACTTCATTTTCTGTATGTGAGCATGTGTCTTCCTTGAAATGGTTTTGTGACTATGCTAATGAAAATCCCACCTATGCATGTCTTAGACTCCTTGCTGAATGCAAGATGAAGACTGAAAATGTATCTAACCTAGTGCTATCATCCAAACAGCTCTATGTCTATTGCCAGTCCCAAAGTTGCCCAATAAATGATGAGAGGCATTTAAGAACTGGAAATGTTTCTGCTGAAGAAGCATCCCTACTCAGTCAGTGTCTGGTATAACACTTAACGATACCATTAGTGATTACCAGTCTTCAGGTCAGAGTTAAGCAACAATGCACAAGAAAGCTAGAATCATTAACCTTAATATCAATGACATGACAAAGTGGCTTTTAGATGTCCTAGGTTATTTTTTTTAAGACAAAAACCCATCACTATAATAAGAGTACATGGCAATTGGTATTTCTTGATTAAAATTATGTCATTGATTGTTTCAACTTTAAGCAGAGTTTAGATAATGAAGTGATTTATTGAGATCACCTTATCATTGATAAATGAAGGTAATTCTCAAGCTGCAGATGCACAGTAGAACACTGGGTGGATGTTGCATTATTGTACACTTAATCTTCCTCCCAAGAACACTGATAGGGGTTCCCTGCTGTTTCAGTAGCACAGAACCTACAGCAAATATGATTGTGCATAAATTTCCTGATCCTCCACTGTGTTAAAAAAGCTGTCTTCACCTTACACATACATGACAGCATCATGCACATAGCTTACAGCTAGTAAGCATTAAAGTGTAAAACTTCCTTGTGAAATGTTACACACATCATACTAGTATTTAATTAGTTACAAGATCTAGTTATCTTAGAACTATCCCGTCCTTCAGCTCTGGCCCTCAGGAGAGTACTGGGACAATTTTCAAGACAGTAACCTCGATGTGACACGAGCTATGTTTATCTTAATAAGTTGCACAGAGCAGCGTGGGTCTATAAGGCAAAATATTTGGTGTTGATGAGCTGATGTCCACACCACATATGAATCACTTCAGACTAGCTTTAGTTTAGTCTGTTAGTGCTTGTGGAGTGCAACCTGAGCTTCTAGTTTCCCCTGAGGGGAGTCTAGTCCATGAGCTCCAAGAAGGACTTGTGCTTTGTTAACCAAAGCACACAGTAAGTGGGGACAACTAGGAGGCTTACTTCAAAAGCCTGCTCGTGATCCAAGCAGAAATGTTAATATGAACTCCCCCATGAAGTGCCATAGGGATGTTAAAAGTCATCGTATGTGAATATTGAGCAGCAGCTCAATTACATCTTGTTCACGTAAAAGTTCAGCAGGAAAAAAACCCAACCATGACCATTCCTTTTCTCATAGGCAGTCAATGAAAATGATTGCTTAATATTTGTACCAATTGTCATTTAGAAGAAGTTGCAGAATTATTTGCTTCTAAACATATAACTTAATAAATTCAAAATATTTTTTCAAAGGATTTTTCTTTTAAATACTTGCCACACATTTGATCAATTTCTTAAGACCATTTTAAATACTTGTCAGCAACTTACTCTGAGGAGAGAAAGGGAAAAGGAAGGCATTCTTAGACCTGGAGTATTGCTTACCACAAGAACAGACATAATGAGGAGTAAAACTAGGCATGAACTGGCAGTGTGCGCTCTCAGAACCTGTTGTCTTTACTGTCTGCGTCCTCGCGTGCTCCAGTGGTGGATATTCCTCACCTCACTTCAATCATCTCAAATGCAGACATTTACATCTGAGCCAGTTGTCTAGACTCTTTTTATAGTCCACGGAGAGAAAAAGACACTTCTCAGGCATGACTTAAATGTTCTATTTAGACATCTATGGTAATATCAGATGACTCACTGCCTGGAAAGTAGCTATTTCTTTCCATTTCCATACTTTGCATTTACACAGAGAGCCAACAGGAATATTTTAAATACAGGAGTTTGCAATTTAGGTGTTTGAGAATCTATCCTGAAGACCTAAGTATTTTGACCAGGAAAATTCACCTTGATTTTTACAGTCTTTTAACTAAGAATCCAATGATACTTTTACATGATTCTTAAAGAACAATTTCAGGAGTGACAGCTAATAGGGTGTGTCCACCTGTTTACTCTGAGGTTACAGGTCTGTACACATAAGGTGACACCACAATCTACTTAACACCATTCATGTGAGTGTACATACCCACTCAGAGGATAACCTCAGGTCAAATGTAGGGCTGGACATACATCCACTGCTTGTATGGGCACTGTGTGGATGCCATGGTTTTAGGGGTATCCTGAGAGCCTTTTCAAAATGCTCTCCCTGCTCAACGCTGATTGAGGGTGGGTCTTGCAACATTTACGCTTACAATTTCACTTAAGCAAAGCATTTTCTTACTTCAAATGAGTCTTCATTCATGATTCTGATGATTCCTGGAGCTGTAATTCTATTGCTTCTGCAACAGGCCATGAAAAGAAATGTTTGGCTTTGCAGTGCAATGCCTTGAACTCTAGACAACGGATTGTTTGTTTTCCGTCTGTCTAGTAGGCAGTATTAAAAGCAGAATTGAGTTCACCTTGCATCAAGCTTTGAGTGTGTTTTTTATCTAGGAAGTATGCAGGTCGTTCTGCACACTTAGTTTAGAAAAAGTCTTCTGATGAATTCCTCTGTCTACAAAAACGATGGAAACACCAGGCTCGAAGATTAGCTATTTCCACGCACTGCTAACCTCAGAGGATTTTGACAACAGTCTACAAAGTGACTGGAACAAGGCTGGGCATGATCAGCTCCACTTGTCATTTGGCAAATGACACTGTATGTAAATAATTTCTTTGGAGGAGTAAATAAATGCAAAGACTTTTTTCCAGGTAAAATAGCCATGTCCATCTGCTGTCATTTAAGAGGAAAGGTTATGGCTCACGAGTTGAAAAGGTAATGTGGCTTTGCTTTCTGATTTATAAACCTTTTTTGTATCTCACCTCAGAGATGTCAGTATTTCAAAGGCTGGTGAAGTAATCACTATATATAGCTTTTTATCAGTTTTTGTAAAATGGCTTATAATGAAAGGCACTCTTAAACATGGTTTCATTTTTCCTTTTGTGAAGGACAAAATGAAAGACAAAGGTTTTAGGAGCCGCAGAAGTTAGTACCTATACAGATAATATATTAAATATAGATATAAAACCACACAGTCATTATACTGAGGACATACAGCCTGACCTAGTGGGATGTGCCCCTGCTCATTGCAGGGGGATTGGAACTAGATAATCTTTAAGGTCCCTTCCAACCCAAACTATTCTATGATTCTATGATTCTAGTGGAGACTGTCCCCATTATCAAGGTATAACGATGCATAACTCCCTTTGTAGGTGTTGTAAGTTTTAGTTAATTAGGATTGAATCTCTCTTCTCTTCAGCAAATATTATGTTGCTTCACAACTGTCTCTGCTGACTTCAATATTCTGACTTGTGTATGAGAGGATTTTGCAGACTCATCATCCACTTGTATTTTGGAGACCCTGTATTTGATTCAAAACATACTATATACTTCACTTAACTTTAGTATGAGCCCACCAGCTCTAACTTCCAGAAGGATCTCCTTCAAGTTTCAACCACATGGGGAGGCATATTCTAACACTGTGTGCTAAGAAAATTTATCAAGTTTTATGACATTGATCAGGACAGATATGTCACTCTCATCCACTAGCTCTGAGCAGTAAAAGGACATATAAGAGAATATGACAAAGACTTAGACCAGTACATAAGTGAGGGCTAAAAGCCCTGCTCTGCTGCTATGGGTTTGGCAGCCTGAGCTCGAGACCAGCTCTGACACGGTGCAGCAGTGTGACCTTGGGTCAGGGTGCTGAGGAGACAGCTTCACCAGAAAGCTGGAGCACATCCAGAGAAGATCAACAAAGCTGGTGAAGGGGCTGGAGAACAAGTTTTACAAGGAGGTGCTGAGGGAGCTGGGGTTGTTTAGCCTTGAAAAGAGGAGGTTGAGGGGAGACCTTATTGCTTATTACAACTTATTACCTTATTACAACTACCTGAAAGGAGGTTGTAGAGACGAGGGTGCTGGCCTCGTCTCCCAAGTGACAGGGGACAGGACAAGGGGCAATAGCCCCAAGCTCCACCAGGGGAGGTTCAGCCTGGATATCAAGAACAAATTTTTTCACAGAAAGGGTCATTGGGCAGTGGAACAAGCTGCCCAGAGAGGTGGTTAAGTCACCTGGAGGTATTTAAAAGAGAGGTAGACAAGGTACTTAAGGACATGGTTTAATGGCAGCTAGGAGTGGTTGGACTTGATGATATAAGAGGTCTTTTCCAACCTAGTGATTCTTTCATTCTATGTTAGGAAGTCTCATTAGGGCTCTCCAGCATCACTCAGGAGCTGTTTTTTAAGCTCTGACATTTTTTAAGCTTCTTTGCCCTTGCCTGAGCTGTTGCAGCCATGCCTGTGTTTCACCATGTACCATTCTGATGAAGATCTTGATCCTCCAGCTTGACTTCCTGACTTCACCTCAGACTTGTCTCACCCCCACAACTTGTCTAGCAGTCACTGGGGTGTGCTGACCCTGGTCACTGCCACCAGACCTGCTCTACTCTATCGACTGGCTGCTGTGGGACCGTGTCTGTTGTGGAGGACACCGCTCCTGCCTGCTGTGCTGCCTGCCTCAACTCATCACTTGCCCTCCTACACAGTGGAGCTGGTTCCTGCTGCCTCCTGAACAGAGAGATTAAAAAACCTATTTACAGGATGGTGTTCTTGCGCTGCTTCTTCCGGCAGAGGGATGGTTTCCAACTGCTAAAATCTTCTAACATACTGGAGTTGTTAGACACATTTGGAAATTAGATACTAAAAATATTCTGATTCTGAAAATATCTTCCCTGGAAACTGTGCTACCTTTCCTACATGGTGGCTGTCTTCCTTTTTATGGTTTAAGCTTTGACATCTCCTGTTCACTGCTGAACACTTTATTTGAAATAAGTCACAGTCGAGGCCTTCCAAAGATATGTTCTGTTTTACAGATAGTTTCACACTGTCTTTGGCCTCCAGATAATGTTTTCTATCATATTTACTACTCTGAAATGCCTTTTCTCTCCCTTTTATTCTTCTTTTTTTCTTTTTTTTTTTTTTTTGTGATGCAATAACTTTTGTAAAGAAATATTAGCCTTAGAGAAGAGCACACAAAACCTATGTGCCAGGTTCTTTTTTTAGTGACTATATTTTCTTGAAAAATTCCAACACCCATATTCCAAAATACCTTATAACTCAGAACTTAGTATCCACTCTCACTTTAGTGGGAATAACTGACTTTATGGCTCTATAGTCTTTGATGGCTATTAATCAGCAGCCCTTTGCCCTTTAAAAGTGATTATTCAAGTGGTTTTCTTGCAATAAAAAAACCCACCCAGAACTCAGAGTGTCTTTCTCTGTACTATTATGAAGCTACAAAGTATTAGTCCCATTTGAGTATCATTAAAAAATATATTGATGAGTGTGGTTATGGAATAGTGCTATTCGAACATGAACTGCTCCGCCAAAATCACTGCTTGGATACACCAAGATTCAACATCTTCTGGGCAGGGAAACAGAGGCAGAGAGACAGATCAATGCAGTTAGTTTTGCTTGGCTTTAGAAAGATGTTTACAACAAGCATTTATTCTAGGAAGTAATTAGAACTGAAGCTTCTCAACTATGTCTTTATGGTTCTGACATTCTAGTGTAGTCTTTAGTCCATGCCAGTCTCCTAGCAAGACGCTTCCTACAAGAATCAGAACTTCTCACTTGAAAAGGGGTCATTTAAGACCTCCTTTATGACAACTTGGTCTCCAGAATTTGATTTCTTCCCTTCCAAATTAGTTGTGCAAGTAGTAGTTGTCACCAGTCCTGACATCAGTCATCTATACAAACTGACATTAGCTGCCGTTGGGCTTGGATCAGAATGAATTCTACTCAAAGAATGATGGATATGTTTTGCTTCTCTTTTGTGCTATCTATCTTCAGCAAATGACCATTTTCATGTGAAGCAAAAGTCTTTTATTTTTCTCTCCTCTCCCTCCTCTGTTCATTTTCCTTGCTTGCAGTTATCAAAGCCTATCTCTTTGGTTATGCATTTATTTATCACTACCCCTTCCTCCAGGAGTCATTGTGCTACTCTCTGTAAACATACGTAGTAAGGCGTAGTACCAATGCCCCCAGACTGTGCTCTAGAAAAGACGTGGCTGGAAGAGATAGGGCAAGGCAACAGATCACATCCAGGTTGGCAGCCAAGCTGGAAACACATTGGAAGTTTCCTTATCCTACCTTTTTGGCTTCATCTTGCAAGATTTACACAAAAGTTCAAACATCAACTATGTCCTCAGAACATCACTAGGTTTTAATTTGCTTAGCTTTCCGTGAAGCTGCTGGAGCTGCAGAGTGTAAAATGAAGTTGGAAATTGGTCTGTCCGATGCTATTGATAACTCATCCATGACTTATTTTCCTAATAAGAGGATCTCTGCTTTAAAATGGAATTTTGCTCATGGCTGAACATCAGAATTTAACCTATGTGACTATATCTACATTTCTATGATAAGACCACCGAAACAACAGCTCCTCAGCCTTCTTTCATGGAACGTTTTGAGAAAAAAACAAATGCCAACTTGAATTAATACATTCTGTCTAAGACTTTGTGGATTTCCCAGTGTCATTTTTCAATAGTTAAAGATCATTTCTGTAAGACACATCAGATATTGTCAGAGTCCTGCGGCTTGCCTTGGGCAGACTTGGCATAGGTGAATCCAAATAGAATCATAGAATCATAGAATCACAGAATAACCAGGTTGGAAGAGACCAACCGGATCATCGAGTCCAACCATTCCTATCAAACACCAAACCATGCCCCTTAGCACCTCGTCCACCCGTGCCTTAAACACCTCCAGGGAAGGTGACTCAACCACCTCCCTGGGCAGCCTGTTCCAGTGCCCAATGACCCTTTCTGTGAAAATTTTTTTCCTAATGTCCAGCCTAAATCTCCCCTGGCAGAGCTTGAGGCCATTCCCTCTTGTCCTGTCCCCTGTCACTTGGGAGAAGAGGCCAGCACCCTCCTCTCTACAACCTCCTTTCAGGTAGTTGTAGAGAGCAATGAGGTCTCCCTTCAGCCTAAATAGTACTATATAACAAAGTACTATATAACTATATAACTTAAATAGTACTATATAACAAAGATGATCATGGAAGAGCTGGTTGGATATAGTAGGATTGAGTTGGGTGTAATATTCTTCCTCCTTCGAGCAACGTTGCAAGCGAGCAGGACAACAATGCAAGAAAAATACTGTTTGTTTTTAAGGGAAGCGGTTGAGAATGATCTGAAATGGGCAGATGGAGAAGGTCTGGCTGGTGCCAGGAGCCCGGGGAAGGGTCCGTCCTGCCCGGACCCGGGGCCCGGACCCGCGGCTGCAGTTGCGGGCAGCGCCCTCGAGGTGGAACCTTCTCACCGAGGCTGCGGCGGGCGCTCCCGCGGCTCCTACTCGCAGCCGAGCCCCCGAGAGCCCCGTGCGGGCGGGGACGGCCCTAGGGAGGCCCGTGCTCTGTGGAGAGGAGCAAACTTCCAGAGCCTCGCGGAAAGTCCTGCCGCCCGCGTCCCTTCCCCCCCCGGGGCGGCCCTGGCTCCGGAGGCCGGGGAAAAACGGGAACTCTGCCACCCAGCACCCGAACTGCGATCCCAAACCGGGGATGGGACAACGACGGCCGGGAAACCTCCCCTGTGCGGTCGATACAATAAGGGAGGACGGGACTCCGCCACCCGCGTAGGGCGGGACGGGGACGATGGCTCCGCGCCCCGTGGGAAGCCGCGTGAAGCAGCCCTCGCCGGTGCGCCCTTCCTCGCTCCCCCCCCCCCCCCCGCTCACCCGCCCTCACCGGCTCAGAAATCCGCTCGGAAATCCCGCGGCGCCGAGCGGATCGGGGGTGTCGGGGGCTGCGGGGCTGCCCCGCCGGCGGGCGGGGGGAGCGGGCGGGCCGCGCCGGGAGGCGCCGCCGCCGCCGCCGCCTTCAGCACCAAGAACAGCTACAAGTGCGGCGCCCGCCCCGCCCCGCCCGCCCCGCCGAGAGGCCGGCAGCGCCGCTCCCGCCGCGCCCGGGGCAGCGGCCGCGGGGCTCCTGCCGGGGGGCTCCTGCCGGGGGGCTCCTGCCGCGGGGCTCCTGCCGGGGGGGCACGGCCGGGGGTGGGGGCTGTGAGCGGCTCGGCCGGGCCGGTGCGTGGGTCCGCGCTGCGATTGAGCGGCGAGGCGGCGGAGGGTGGATATCGTCACAGGGGCTGAGCCACCCGTCCCAAAAAGTTGGGATTTTTTTTTTTTTTCTTTCTTTTTTAAGGAGAGGGGAGGAGGAATAAGGAAGGAGACAGCGGAGCAGGTTCGGCTTGGCTAATCGCGAGTGTTCCGCAGCAGCACAGAAATCGCTTTCCCGGATACCTGTCCCAGGCTGAGCTCCTGCATAATAAGCTGACGCTACCGGGAGAAGCGATTGGAGACGAGGGTGGTACAGAAATTACCTCATGCTGTTCCCGATCGGCGCCGAGTATTAATTCCAGTGACCTCCACAGTAGTATGGATATGCAACTCTTTTCGATCAAGGTATTTGTGTGTGTGTCTGTATCGCTTTTAGTTCTTAATTTAAGCAGACAGGAGCCCGCAAATGATGCGAGTTTTGCCTCGGTTAACGTTTTCGGGCTGGGCGATCCTCTCCGCCTGCTTCGTGGCGCCGGGGGCTATTTTTTTTTTTTTTTTGCTTTAATTATTTATCATTTTTATTGTCGATATCCTTCCCCCAGTCAGCGCTGGAGAGAGAGATCCCGGGCACGGCGGCGAGCGAGAAGGGAGGGGAACGGTGCTCCCGGAGAGCGAGATCTGCCCCCCCGCACCCCCCGGCAGGGTCCGCTCCGTCCCCCGAGAGGAGGGCGACCCCGGGGCTCCCCGCGCTCCCGGTGGGGACCGGGGGGGCGGGGGGGGACACAGGCTGAGTCGGCGGGCAGGGAGCGCCCGGCGCTAACGGGGGGGGGTGCGGGATCCGAACTGCCGGCAGGTTAATGTGTAACGCGGTTAAAAAAAACCCCAAACCCCAAAACCCCGCAACCAGCACAACTCAAGTAATAAAAATCGATCATTGACCCGAAGCCCGTGCAAATCCGGCGTTGGCATTTTGGAGTTTGCGAGCTTCTGACCTCCGGGACCGGGGATTCATTAAAAGAGACTTAGGTTTTCCTTGGGGGGGAACCGAAGCGCGTTAAAGCTGACCGGTTGATGCGAGGAGAGGAAGGAATCCCCGGCGGCTCGAAAGGGAAGGCGACGGTCGCTTGCGCGTCGCCGCCGGCGGGGCTCGGGGCTCCCGGCGGGGCGTCAGGGCTCGCGGGGGGCGGCGAGAGCCCCGGCTCCGGCGGGAGCCCCGGGGGAGCCCCCGGGCCCGGCCCGGCTCGGCTGCGAGGCCGCGGGCCGGAGCGGCCCGAACCCGCCCTGCGGCCGCCGGCTGGAGGGAGCGAGGCCCCCGCGCCGAGGCGGAGCCGGATCCCGCAACGACGGCCGCCGGCTGGGGTAGGGGCGAGCGCGGGGACAGGAGGAAGGAGAGGGAGAATAAAAAATAGCTCGGCTGAGCGGAGCGGAGAACAATAGGGGGCTCCCTGCGAGGGAGAAACACCGCGCTGACGGGCGATGGTCGGGAGTTGCGCGGGGAGCGGCGGCTCGTCCAGCCCCGGGGCGCTCCCCGCGCCCCCCCCCCGCGGGCCGGGCCGGCCCTTCCCGGGCCCAGGCGGGTACCGGGGCGCCTCGGGAGCCGCCCGGCCGGCGGGAGGCAGGGGAAGCCGGTGCTTGGCTGGAGCGCGCCGGAGCCCGGCGGAGAGCACGGTGCGGAGCGTGGGGGTGAGGTGCGGGGAGCTGCGCGGGACGCGGTGCGCAGCGCTGGGTAGGATGCGCGGGACGCGGTGTGGAGAGCTGGGTAGGATGCGCGGGCTGCGGTGCGCAGCGCTGTGCGGGATGCGCGGGGCGCGGTGTGGAGAGTGAGGCAGGATGTGCGGGGTGCGGTGTGGAGAGCTGGGTAGGATGCGCGGGGTGCGGTGTGCAGCGCTGTGCGGGATGCGCGGGGTGCGGTGTAGAGAGCGAGGCGGGGTGCGCGGGACGCGGTGTGGAGAGCTGGGTAGGATGCGCGGTGTGCGGTGTGCAGCGCTGCGCGGGATGCGCGGGGTGCGGTGTAGAGAGCGAGGCGGGGTGCGCGGGACGCGCCGAGCGGTAGGCGGAATGCGGTGCGGAGTTCCAGGCGGGCTGCGCGCGGGCTGCGGTGCGGAGAGCTGGGCGGGGTGCGCGGAGGGAGACGGGCAGGTTGCGCGGGGTGCGGGGCGGGACTCGCCGGGGGCCGCGGGGCGGGCGCGGGACGGGTGCGCGGGCGCTTCACTGCAGGACGCCCCGCGGCGGTTTCGCGGGGACGGGGTGTTGTTCCTCGGGCAGAGCCCCTCGCTTAGAGCACCGGCTCCGGCTCAGCCCTGCGGGAGCGCCGCGGAGCTAGAGGCTGGAGGAAAGAGGGTAAAATGAAAACAAAAAACAACCGAGAGAGCTCCCCTAGGCTCCCTGGGAAGATCTCCTTGATCACCACTTGCCTGACCAAAGGTGAAACCGACTCTAAAGGTGTTAATATTGATGGGGTTTATCCAGCCGTGAGACCAGGCAAGGGCAGAGGAAAATATTTGATGCTGTTTCCTTTAAAAAAATCGTAAGCTCCTGTTAGTCTCCCCCTGGGAGAAGGACCTGTGCTGTTTTGTAGCTTGTTTGGGAAATAAGTATCTGCAGGGTAGAAAGTGAAGGCAGGTGCTCTGGGGTATTTGAAAAGAGGCTGAGCAGGCTGACTGGAGACCTTTCTCTCATTGTGCTCTAGGAAGAAATAGTTCCTATAAACGAGATGCTGAGGGTGACTCGCTTAGAAATCCCGATTATTGTGTAAAGGTTACCTCTGTGGCAGGGGCACAGCAAATCATTACAGAAGAGCTGAGGTAGATAAGGCTACTTATATCAGTGAAGATTTCTCCTGCAAGTTAGGAATTGCGATGTCAAAGCCTAAGGTTTTCCAAATTCCCTTCTGTTGTCACCAAAAGCCATTAATCTTCTATATATGTCAGGTTACTGTGTGCAGGTGGCAACGCTTCACCTGCACCGTGTGGAAATTCAGCTACTTATTCATTGCTAAATGTTGTGCAGGAGAAAGTGACAACTTTTGTGAACGCTGAAATGAACGTTAGCAAGATGATTCTTATTTCATAGTTCAGAAGTGACGTATTAGTAGTAGAAAGTAAAAATAAGCAGAGATTTGTGTATTTTTTTTTTCTCCTCAGAACTTCATAATGGAAGATTTTGTTGTGATTTTGTTTCCCTTCATCAAAACCAGAACAGTTTTGCATTGACTGGATAATCTGGTGTTTTGTGAAAGTAGAAATGGATTTTTGCCCTAAACCTTCTGTTTCTAGTTCACAGAATATTTTACCTTAGTGAAGTTCAAATGTGCTTCAAATGTAATGGTAATTTTTTTTTAATTTTTGTCTCAAATTAGATTTTACATAGTTTTTCGCAAGTGTTTTTCTCCCTACTTAATAGCGTTTTTTATTCCTCAGTAAAAGGCTTGTGTGTGTCTGACTGACAACATCAATTAAAACAATGTTCCATGGAGTGCAGTGAACAGTTTCCTGCTTATGCTGCAGAGAGTAGTCCTTATTCCTGTGACTATCTGTAATTGTGAAATATTTTTAAACAATATTTCCAAGTGAAAATATCAAATCTTTCTCTATGATTTCAGCCGCAACTTCAGTGCTAGCTGAAGATGGCTCTTCCAGGAGCCTCGTTACCAAAATAGTCATTGCCTGTACCTACTAAAGTACTTAGCTGCCACTCTGAGTTCATAATTTAGACCTGTTTATTAACATACAGAACTACCGTAATGAGCCCATCTCGCAGTGCAGTGAGCCTGTGGTTGAGATACAGACCGGTCTAGGCACATGCCAATGCACTGACTGTGCAACATGGTACTGAAGTGCCCCTTCTTGAGTACCACGTAACTCATAAAGCTGAATGATTTTGTGAAGGAAGTAGTTTCAGAACCAGACACTACATGCAGAAATTTCCATGTCCCCTGTCTTGGAGTACCTCGCCTCCTTAGGTTTAAAAATAAATATATATTCTAGCAGAACAAGTGGAGGTTTGTGCTGAAATACAGACTTTAAAAATAGCAGTATGTTCTGATAATGCCAGGTATTTTTAATGAATTAAACCAGAGAGAAGTATATATTCCAAGGTGACTGAAGAGAGGCTTTGTGGTGCACCTGCACTTGGACTGTGCTGAGGAAATGTGTGAATTTCTTCTCTGAAGTAATTTTTCTAGTGAACACCAACTACTACAGCAGGGAACCTTCTAAATTGAGAATATATTTGCATTAATTCAGACTTTTATGGTCAATTGGAAAAGGACAGCATTTTACTTTGGATGAAATCTCTCCACATGGGGAAGGTTTGTTCAGGCTTTATAGCCCAGGGGTCCCTGCTTTTTCACTAAAATTCATTGACAAAAATGAAATTCATTTAGATCATATGCTTTCTGCTTAGCTACACAGGCTTACAAAATCCTGTAAAAGTTAATGTTAATCAATGTATGAAAAGCAATGTGGCATGAATAAATTAAGAAGTGTAACGGAAGCTTTTATTCCTTAGGTAACGTAAAAAAGACTAAAAGGTCTTAAAATTTTAAAAAGAACATGTTAAAATTTTACTTCTGTTTTATAGACAAGCTGTGGACACTTGCAGCAAAGAAACATGCTTTTCCAGAAAACATGCAAGCTGAGGCAGAGCGGTTAATGCTTATATAGACTAGAATGTTGAAAAATGCTTATTTTAAATTCATTTGACTTTAAGTCAGTTCCAGATAAGGTGTTAGACCAAGGATATTGGGCCCACTGTCTTCTCCATTGTCATTGGAATTTGCGTGGTAATAGTTGAATTCCTCACTATTTGTTTGTACAAAGGCTGACAGTTGCTTTAATTTCGGGGTATTCTTTGGCTGCAAGGAATTGACCTGAGTCTGTGAAAGAGAAAAAGCAGAGTTTCTTTCCTTCATGAATATTTTCACTTTTTCAGTGATGCTTTCTTGTTCTCTGTACAGTGTTAAGTAAGAGTAGTCTTCTCTTTTATTCCGTCAGAGAATTGTTCCCTGCATGGGTTGTACTTACATATATAGACCAATGAGTTGGTTGTTCATTGTGGAACCAGAAATGAAATTGCCTCTTTGTCTGTTTCAGGTGTAACTACAACTTTTACTCTTTACTATTTTGAACCCTTAGCTGTATTTGTCTACTAAGGTAGTCAAGAAAACAGACAGTTGCGGATAGTTAATATTTCATACAATCTTTTCTCTATAGTGTGGGCCATATGAGAAACATCACATGGGACTGGATCAACTCAGATGCTGAAATTAGTCAAGTTTCTCCATTTGTGACTGAGTCTGAGTTTGGCTCATGGGGCTGAAACCTGGGCAGCTTTGTAAACTACGTGCCCAAAAGGAGCCAAAAGAGAATGATGGGATTACCAAAAAAACCTGCACAGACGTAATTTCATTTAGATTGAGCCCTGAGCCAAATTCAAGCAGAACTAAATAGTAAGAGGTATAGAAAGTCTTGTGTGCTGCTGTTCCCAGTTGCAGTGATTTTATTCAGACCCATTAACCATGTTTCATTTTTGTGTTGTTGCTCTGTTACCAAGTAACAGTGAGATACCTTTACATTCAATAGAAGACTATTCGTGGTGAATCTTTTTCTTAGGTCTTCAAATAGTCACTATTTAAAAATTCTTCAGCTTTTTTGAACTTAGTGTTATCATTTTGGGAGAAACATATAACAGAATAAACGCAAGAACACGGTGTTCAATTTAAAGCATTATCAAACCACATTTTGAAGTTTGTTACCACACATTATGTAAAAAATCTTGTGGAATATAATTCAAAATTTCTTTGCAAAACAGTATAGTTGTCCGTAACTGTCTTCTACTTTTGTCTATAATTGTCTTCTAATTTGATCACATTTTTGGTAGGAACCAGTCAGATCCCTGGGGACACAGTATTATCTACAGATGAGCTTGTTGCCCAGATTTTCTGTGTAGTGAGGTAGGCATTTCTTAAGTGTAATCAATTACATAATAAATAAAACTCCTTAAAGAACAGGATCAGGTGAATTGTACCCTAGGATGTCCACTGCTCTCCATAGCCAGGTGCCTTGAGAGACTCACTCAAATGCAGTTGTGCACAGTGTGCCTATCTAGTATTTGGTAAAATTCATTCTCTGTCTCTTCCCCTCAGAGGTCTAAAAATTTATTCAGGCATGTGTAATTTTGTTAAATATTGAAATAAATAAGTGCCACTCACTTGAGAATTTAAGTGGGGGAATTTGGAGATATTTGTAACAGTCAGTCAGGTGTTTAGATGCGTAGGCTGAAATCCTGATCTCATTAAAATCAGTGGGACTTCTCCAGATGTCAGTGGGACTTCTCCAGATGTCAGTGGGGGTACAACATTGTTCCTGTTTGATGTGGTCCAAATTCAAGCAAAGAATAGAGGTCTTGTTAATGCTGGACTTTGGTTCAAGTAAAATTCTGGAAAGGGAATACTGGATGCTCAGCTGTTTTCCTAGCAGAATACGTGGAGCTCTTTTTGCTTAAGAAATCAGCTACCTTTTCATGAAAGTAATTTTGTGTTAGAAATTATTTGGAAGGTGTTTTAGACACATAGCAAGCCCAGAAAAAAGTGAATTCCTTTGAAGAAATAATCAGTTTAATATCCATACGAATTGAATGTGCTCGAACTGCAGTGACTGAAGACCATACTTAAATTCAGTAGCCTTGATTACTCCATTGTCATAAATGGAACCTCTCTGCGAGTGTGAGTATAAGTAGCTATTACGCTTTTGTAGACTGGAACAGAGTGCTACAGCAAAACAGAAAATACAGTGTCTTATGGATCAAGTCTGTTTCTGGATGTCATGCAGTGCAAAGGTAAATATGAATTACTGGTTGGAATGTGAACACCAAGCTAAGTTTAGTTCGCCTGGTTTGGCTGTTGCTCTGCTGGTGTCATCAGTTTCCCAGCTTCCAGTACAGTGCAGCCAGGTGTTCAAACTTACGTAAGGCCAAGAATTACTCCCTTGCAGAATACTGAAAGTAAAACTGAAGCAATGTAACTCAAATTCAAGAGTAAATAAACTGTGTGACAGGTATAAAACTGCTGAACTAAATGATATTTCTCACTGTTGTTTATTTTCCAGAAGTACCTCAGCTGCAGGGCAAAATACAAGGACATAAGCTACTGACCTCCTCTTAGCATCAGGACCAGACAAACTACCCTACATTTTACCATCAAAAGCAATTGAGAAACAGCTTTTGGAAAAGCTGATCAATCGATGACATCAGCGTAAAACACTGACATCTTTTGTAAAACACGTTTTATGTACTTCTGCTGAGATCCTTTTTCTACCTACCGCATGGTTCTATATTACTTACTGGGCACTGATGGTCGCCTCCAGAAAGTGCAGCTTCAAATGGTCAACCTCATCCTTTAGCAAGAAGAAAATCTGGATACTGGATACCAACAACGTCTTCAGAGAAAATGGTATACGAAGGAAAACGATTAGTTTCCTACCATTGTTTCTTCCTGTTAACAGCCAAATTCTACTGGATACTCACCCTGATGCAAAGAACTCATGGCCAGGAATATGCCCACTCCATCCGACTGGATGGAGACATCATCTTGGGAGGACTGTTCCCCGTCCATGCAAAAGGGGATAGAGGGGTGCCTTGTGGGGAGCTCAAGAAGGAGAAAGGGATCCACAGACTAGAGGCAATGCTGTATGCAATTGATCAGATTAATAAAGACCCTGATCTTCTTACCAATATCACCTTAGGTGTCCGGATCCTTGATACCTGTTCCAGGGACACTTATGCATTGGAGCAGTCCTTAACATTTGTGCAAGCACTGATAGAAAAAGACGGTTCAGATGTGAAGTGTGCTAACGGTGACCCACCTATTTTCACTAAGCCAGACAAGATATCAGGTGTGATAGGTGCTGCAGCAAGTTCTGTGTCCATTATGGTTGCAAATATTTTAAGACTTTTTAAGGTAAGGAACATTTTCTATCTTTCTTTTAAATTTCAAACACAATGAAATAAGTTGAGTGATTCTATTATCTTCAAAAAAATAAAGGACTTCTTCAGATTTAGAAATCTGAAATGACTGGTTTCCCCTCTCAAAGCACAGGGGGAAAAAAAGAGCAATGATTGCAGACCCTTATTTGATGTGCCAAATGCCTTCTTTGAAGTTCTGACAACCACAGCACATTTTAGTTCTTCAGGGATTTGTATCCTGATTTTTTTTGCTACTTACATTTGCTCTATATTGAGCATTTATGCTTATCAAGATTAAGTTGAGATTGATTTCGCGAATTTCTAGGAGAATGAAATATAAGCTTTAAACACAAATCCATTTGTAGGAGGACCAGATAATTTCCCTAAACAGGAAGATATGCCAGTAATAATCTGGTGCTATTGATATGTATGTCTAGCCAAATTAAGTGTACGGAAATATCTTTGATTTCCTTGAAATCTTAACCTCGTACATATTTTGTACAAGGTGATATTTTTATCCAGGCTCTGTTATCACTTTGTGAGAGATTACTTTTGGACAACTGTTTAACTGGCATTTTCTTCCATGTACTTTATTAAGCTCTGGCGTTATAAGTAATGGAAAAGTAAACCTGCCACTTCTAAACTTGCTAGGTTAGATGGGATGATGAACACATTCTAATCAATCAACTTAGCTGGAACAGATTAGGCAGCAGACATTTAGTTTTTAATCCTGTCAGTGGCAAACAGATGAGCACTTTTTTCTACACACAGAACAGCTTTAACTTTTGTTTGACTCTATTACTGTCCTACGGTTCACTGTTATTCAGTCTCCTTCCTTCTCTTCAGAAATTTTCACTTATGTCCTACAATTTCAAAACGACCAAAACCCACTTTTAGACCATTTCTTTGGCTTTGGTAGAGAAGATTCTGGTAATGTTAAATATTGCTGTTGTGTATTTTGAAAAGTCTTGCACTTCTTTTCTAATTGTTGTAACTGAGAGATTGATTAGGAGTAAGGAAGACTGGCTCTCTTTTGAAGGTTTCTCAGATCTTCAAAGAGTGTTTCAGTCATTTAAAGACAGATATTTGTCCTTCCCACTGGTTCTCCCATGAAGGGCATAGTGATGAATTTACAGTTCAGTGGAGGAGCAAAGCGTCTTCTGAGTTGTGATCTGGTGTTCATTACAAACTCAAAACTGATCCCTAGTTGCACTTAATCCACAGGTTTGAGAATAGTGGAGATGTTACAGCCATATGTTTTGCTTGTGAAAATCAAGTGCACAAAACTGAGCTAAGACTTAAAAGTGTTCTGTTTGGAGAGCACCTCTGGAGCTGTGCCTGGTGGAGGAGGCCTGGCTTTCCTGGGAACAATTGTGCATGTTGCAGGAGGTGTCTGTTTTTAATGACACATCCTTTTTTGAAGTTGTGTTACCCTGTTAAATAATGCATGGTTCTGAAGCAGTGATAGATGGAACGATCACTTTAATACCCATCATAATGCAGGGCCACGTAGACTATGACTTGTACCCAGTTTTGAGTTGAATACAGTGCTGTAGACCGATTTAAGAAACTGAGCCTTGTAAGACATGCATTAACTGTGAATTAAGAGCAGCAAGAAGGAAAGAGGCCTATGAATTGTCTAAGATAGTGGCAATTTGTCTTCTGAAACCATGACAGCTACCTCCTGATTTCCATTATGCAATAAGATTGCAAATAACGTTCTACTGCAGTCTTAATCAATAGAGGGTCACATGATATTCCCTCTGGGGAAAGATCTTATTTACCCATTTAATTGATGTAACACAGCTGCTGGCAAAAGGAGGAGACATCTCTTTTAGTTTTAATTATAGATTCTGCATAAATATTCTTAATAACATAAAAAATGACAAATTATACCCTTTAATGTCTGATGTTGGACCTGCATCTGAAGTCTGTTTTTACACCTTCCTCTCAGAAGTAGTTCTGTTATCTCTGCATGAGTAAAGGCTTCTGGATAAGTCCCTCAGTTAGCAGTATTATAGAAACCATTCACAGAGGTTATAGTCAAGAGGATTAGGAAATTAAGGGTCATTTGCCAGAAATATAGAAGTATAATCCAGTTTGGGTTGTACTCAGACCAAAGACAGAGGCTGAGGTTCTCTGCTGATGCTCTGCAGCTGAGGATCTGGACTTGGCCTGTGCTCACAAAAGCTCCAAGTATGAAGTTGTGTTTACTGTATCTTGCTGTATGTCAAGGCTGGGCACTCAGCTGGTGTAAATGCGTGCACTGTCATTGAAGTCAGCGATCACCATCATGCAAGTGCCTGTTTTGTTGTATCAGTAATGACTGTGATTCATCTGTATTTCTGTCCAACAGTTCTATTCAGCAAGTTGAACCTGTGATTTGAAGCTCGGTATTGCTTTAGTATCTATTCTTAAGTTCTTAAATGTCAGGGCTACATATTTTTGAGAACATTGCTATCCAGTAAAATTTTAATCTATTATGAAATTGTAAGAAGTATATTATATCACTGTATGCTCAGCAGTTTGGATTTTCATGCTTCTAATTTTCTTTTTCTTGCCATTTTCTTTTATTGATTTTACAACTTAAAACATACAGGTCAATAGTCCTATCTGATGACCTGGTGGATAGCATAAACTGATTGATATCCATGGTATCTTTTTATCTAAGTGTTTTCTTGAGAAGAGGGGAAGGAGGACACCACAGAAAATTACCTTGTTCTATAGCCTTTTTCCTGGTCAAATAGCTCACCTTGAATTCTTCTCTGTCTTTTCTCATTTTCTGAATTTCCAAGTGCATCACTGCTTAGCAGGTGATTTTCTGCCCTTAGGAGGTCCAAAGTGCTGAAGTTCAGATTTGGGCAGGCTAAATTTCACCTGTTGATGGTTCTAAATCTTTCAGAGGCATGTTACAAACAGGGAATGCTTGTTCAAGGAATTAACTATTATTCCTTGATTGTCTCATGGAGGGTGCATTTTGCCTTATGTTACTCTCCTCCTTGATGTAAAAAAAGTTATTTGAAACAGTTGCTTATTAAGCTCCCAGGATTGGAGGTGATCCTGCTGCAAATATAGTGGAAGAAGGAGAGGACTTTAAGAGGTAAGGAAAGAAGGACTATGCTATGTGGTAACATAGTAGTCGCCCTTTTAAACAGTTCTTCCTGGATCTCAGGACAGATTGTCCCCAGGTGAAGTTGCAGGCTCACATTTTTAAGCTGTTTTTTATCAGAGAACATCAGGAGTGGGGTGCTTCACATGGGAAATTGAGGCAGGAGGCAAGAGGACAGCAAGGTTAGAAGGGAAGTAATCTCACAGCCTCACTTGAATTAGAACAAAACAGGTTTATACACGAAGCCAGGTTCAGCCGACAGTCCTGTGATTGCCAGACGAGTCCTTTGTAGTGAGGCAGGGCCAAGATCAACTAGGAAGTCAGGTCAGTAAAACAAGGTCGGAATCAGTAAGGCAAGGTCAGTATCAGCTAGGCAAGATGATGGTCAGCAAGGTACAAGGACAGCTGCTTATCTGAAGCAGGAGCCAAGGGAAAGGCACTGCTGAGTGAAGAAGGTGGATATTGGTCCTGATGACACTTCTTATTGCTTTTCACAACTTAGCTGTTTTCCTGGGCCAAGGTCACATATCTGCACCATATTGGAAATGGCCTTGAACACATGGAGCTAAATGTAGGTCTGGGGAAAGGAGCTTGTTGCAGAGCTTGTTGGTGCATTCAGGGCCTTGAATATTTTTTTAGCATTTCCCATGGTAATGACTGTAGAAACAGGATGGACAGGCATGGGCCAGCCTCTTTCCTTTCTTCTGGTACACCAGGAGCTGTTATTTCCTCAGGGTAAGAAAAAGTGACAATGTTTGATTTTATTTCAATCTGGAAATCCTGCTGCTAAGTCGGTTTCTCTTTATCTGATAGGATCTATTGAGGAGGCTGGTTGTTGACCAGCTCTCACTAGCACAAAGGCAATCTTTCTATTGACTTGATCAGTGAAAATCTTACTCTTCCTTGGCTTTGTCTCACTAAAATATTGGCTTCCTGTAAGATACTCAGGCACTGCCAGGTGGTATCCTTTAAGTGCTATATGTGATGCTCATAAGCATCTGGGCTGTTCCTTCTCTCTCAAAGAGTACACTTTAACTCCCTCAAGGGACACTGTAACTTAGCTCACTTCATGTATTATGTTCCCTGTATTCAAAGCTTCTATTTATTTAATGTCTGAAAAACTCATATCCATCATTAAACTCTGCTGGAAAAAGGGACACATTTGTTTATGTTAGTGTCCTCCCATCTAAAAAACTTGCACTGTTTCTGAACTCCTTGGTACACTCCATCTGTCACCTTCACACATCTTCTAGACAATGTCATGTTAGGAGCAGCCTAGGGATGCTGGTTTGCATGTGAATTGAGAGGGTTGTATAGCATGCTTGGAGAATGGTGATGTTAAGCTTTTACATATATATTTATGTACATGCATATAAAGCCAAGATATTAATCAACAATTTTATTCCTTTCCTGCCTTGTCTTTTGCCTTGCTTTCTGTTTTCTCCTCTTTTCCAAAGATTAAATGACTTATTTCCTCTTTTTGGTCGAATTCCCTTCTTGCTGCACCACTGGAATCCACTTTAATAGCTGCTGACTAGAGGGACTAATATTCACTTCATGCACATTTGCCTTATACATTTCATATGCATTTACATCTTCAAAAGTACAAGTACAGAGGACATTATGGAGCTACTTTTTCAACTTTATGTGCAGCCATCCAAAATGCAAGGGATAGTTTCTTTCAGTAAATCTAGGAGTGAATATATTTGTTCGCTCAGCATTTTGGTTTATTTGCTTTGATTGATTCCTTGCAAGATTTTGGTTTTAGAGTATATCTTTAGCTAGTAGCCTTGCACAGCTCCCAGAGCTGTACCTGGATGATGCCTTTTTTTAGATTTAATTGCAGGTCTTCTGCCATTTGGCTCTTCTGCTGTCTTGCGTTCTGGACCTGCACAAACCACCAGCCACTGTATAGAGGTTAACCTCACCAAACTTCATAAATACAAGGCTTCGTAAATACATTGTGGCAGCAAAGTATGTCTCATGATTGAAGGGAATATGATGTAAATAAAATGTAGCAACAGTTTACCACATAATTTCAGAGAGCACATAAATACTTTTGTGAGACAACCTTAGCCATACACAGATCCTGATCCTGACTCTATATCTACATAATTTTTTTGCACCTCATGAGCATTACTTACTTTGGAGGCTCTAGGGAGATGCAGGAGCCCTTCTGTTCCATGTCTGCAGGGCTTTTCCTTAATGGAAGAGCTTTACCATATACTTTATAAGAAGTGAAGAACAGGCTCAAGGATTTTACCCAACATATTGGGATGCATGAATAAAAAATGTGCTGCACTGATTAAAATATAATAATTTTCTCTTCACTGTGTCACACTTTGTTTGACAATAACATTTTCTGCTGCATAGCATTCGAAATAGGATTTTTTTTTTTGTGGTTAAAACATATGTGGAAAATCTTGTGTGAAGTACGAAGACAAATTGTTAGCAGAGACAAGATGACTGAAACATTTTGAAATCAGCTCTTAGGATGAACAGATTTGTTTTACTTTTGTTCTAGATAATATTTTTACTTTCTGAATAATTTTTAATTATAAAAGGAACCAATTGCCAATACATCTCATTTAATTTTATGGTGTTTTTTGTAGCTTATTACAAGCATATATCTGTTTAGTGCCTGAGCATCTTGTCTTGTTATTTGCTAGAAAATACCATCATAATAATTCTACATTTTCTCTTATTTCGTAATCCAGCTTCTTTTATATAGAAACAACATTCATATATTTTTATAGTTCCATGGCAGTAGATATTTTATTATGCTAAAAACCCTTTTAATTCAGCTATGATTCTTCTGTCTGTACCAGGTTAAATGTGTTATGGTCAAGAGAAGCAAATGATGGGTCAACACTGAGATAAAATCATAGGTACAACAGATACTTTGCAAGTATCAATAGTGAAACAGCTGGGAAATTTTTTATTTACAGCCAGAGGAAATAATAAGTTTTCAGATACTGTGAAAACTGCTAGGGCTGATTAGCATCAAATTTTATTTGTGCTTAGCTGCTTGAGGCAAGGGACTACAAAAGCAACTTGATGCATTCATTTAATATTTTACTGTGTATTAGTTCCTTAAATATTTCTCTAAAGATTTAATATTCTTAGTCTTCTGTGCCTGGATGGAGCTATAACTGGTGGTTTGAGCAAGGGGGCAATCTGATTTTCTGCATTATTTTCCATGTTTGTCATTGGTTTGCCAGAAGGCTTGAGAATCATTTCTTGACCTTCTTGTGCTTCTCTTTAGTAATTTTGATTTGTTTGTATTTAACTGTTTCACGGGAACAATAAGAAACTTGATTAACGTTTGTTAAATGGTTCGAGATGTCTCCCCTGTTTTTGTAGGCAAGATGAAACTGTCTAAAATGTTGAGGGTTTTGTTATTCCATAGCGTAACGTATGTGAGCATTGTGGTGCATGTGAGCACCTTACAAAAGGAGTGTAGCTATTAGAGACCAGTGGTCTGATTTTCTTTCTGCTTTCCTGAGGTCAGATGGGACTCTCACTCTCTCTAACTCTCTTCTATATGTGTGTATGTGTAAAACCACACACGTATCTTTCTATCACATGAAGGAGACCCCATATGCAGAGCTAATTATTTCACCCTTTCATGGCTGAAGTTTTGCTGAGTTACTACCCTGTATTCGGGTTGTGTGTGTGTGACAGAGGCCCCTGAGCTATTTGTTAAATAATACCTATATTAATGTATATATTAGTTGTAATTTCACAAATGAGAAGACCAAAAGGCTGAGAGGAGTTCAGCAGTTCAGCAAGAGCTCACTTACGCACAGAAGCATGAACTCTGCTGTGGGCTTTTTTAAAAGACCTTTTGTTAACAGGAGGCACTTTTAATGACTCTGCTAGTAAACAAAATATACCTGGCATAGTTCTCTGGCACTTAGGCCACCTGACAGGGACAATCCACATCTGTATCATAAACTTCTTTATTCCCCCAAATTGTGGGGCTGCATGACTCCTAACCCATGCTGACTTCTGAAGCCTCTCTGGAAATTAGAAGATGGCTGGGAAAGTTTGCATCTGAGTTATGAACTTTCTTGACAGTCTAGTAGTGGAAGTAGCTGAGCTGATGCCGAGTGATGCGCTCTAAAATTATGTGATTTACTGGCATAGATGTCGCTGCTGATTTCTCAGGACAGAGCTCCTCCTACGTCACACTGAAGGGAAGCCAAGACACTGCAAGGATCATTGCTGCTGTTTCAGTGTTTTAGTACAGCAATGTTAGTTTTATTAGCCATGATGGGAACTAAATTAAGATTTTTATTTTTTCCCTTGTGGATACTTGTTTCAGTACAGTGACAGCTGTGCAATATGAATAGTCCTGCATTCTGATTGTCATCAGAAAACAGGCATTACTGTGTGTTACAGACAACTGGTACATTTTGTGGGTTTGTGTATTTTCATCCTCATTGTTTTCCCTAAAGCACATTGTGCTTTTAGGATTAAACTGATTTACAGAGCTTAAATGTATATCCTTATGTTTGCTAACATTTATCAGAGAAAAATAGTCATTCAAACAAAAGTCTTGCTGAAGGACACTAATTCCACATGAATTAATTAAATAGCCAGGAGCAAGATGCTCCTCTGGGCTGGGATCTACATATGCTCCCAGATTAGAAAAGCAAGATATTATGTCCCCTATCCTTCTGACAGGACAATTAAGCATTTAAAAGAGGCCTTATATTAGGAGGCTGTTTGCCCTTGGCTGCCTGTGTTCTCAGTAGAGAGAGCAAAATGTTTTCAGGGGGGGCTAGATCAGGTGTATGAGTGTGGATGCGTCTTTCATGTTTACAGAAAAAGGATTGGTTTTATCCATGCTTGCAGTTTTACAAGGGAGAACCTTTTATCACTGGGTGGCTTTAGAACCTTTGCGTTGAAGGGATAGGTGGCTCTGTAAACATTTATGAGAAGAGTTTACGAGTTTAAGCACCTGAAACCTTGGTGCCAATTTCTTAATTTCCTTCCTCACTTTCCTGTAGGAAGTATCTTATTAATCTCTTTTTCTCTTCCATTTCTCTGCCCTCACTCTATTTCTCTCACTTTTTGTCATAAGTAAAGCTACTTTTTGACCATTTTTCCTGTTATTTTACATTTTCATTCCATAGTCTCCAAACAAAATTCTTTTCAGAAATACTGAGTAAACAAGGCTCTGACTATGTCCCGGTTTCTGTGGGTCATGGAGATGAGTGAGTCATCAGGAGGAAGAGCTAGAGTTTGGGTGACTTTTCAGTGGGACTTATCTATGGGGATAACAGAAAATAAGGGAAAAGCATGTTGTGAGACTGAACCCTAAGTGAACAAGGGACTCTCCTTTTACCTCTGTAGAATTTCTTGTCTGGCACTTCAGATAGATACTTGGCTCTAAGTCATCTCTGAAATAAATTATTTGTGATAGCAGTGATGAGATATGCCATCAAATTGTGAGAGCTCTTTTCTTATTGTATTTCTTCTATAGCTTGGGATTGTGGAACAGGAACGAAAGTGATTTGTCTGAGCTGGAGTAATTCATACTTCAAATTTTGGCTTGTGTTCTTTCATAGGCACTACCTGCTGCTTTTAGTTGTGCAGCAGCAGTATTTGTAAAGGCAGAATCAGGATCTTCTCTGATACATTTATGTACATGGGTCTTCTGTAAACTTAAAAGTAGCAAAAGGGCAATAGCCCATTTTGGGTGTCATTCTACAAAAATCTCCTAAGAACTTCCATTAGCTTTTTACTCTGATAGTGATTCTGTCACATTTAAAATGCCATTACTATCTACAGCCAGGCTGGGTAAAATTTTGTCAGGCGGCTCCACTGCATTATGGTAGCACTGATCTCCCACAGTGTTAGTCTCATTCAGATAAATTTTCTCTGGTTTTTGTTTGTAAAGTCCTTTGAAATGTTAAGGTCTTGGTGGAAGGTTATCACTATAGTTATATTTAGGCTATTCTTTAGAGAAGCGTTTGAAAGAGGCTGCAGATCCTGCAATAGTTCCCTAGTCCTGACACTTCCGAAACAAAGCACCAGAAAAGAGCTGAAGAAAGGACTGGCTTTCTTACGAATCTCATTTCTTCTTTTGGTGCCATGACTATGTTTTGGTTTTATCAATAGTGCTGAAACATAGAAAGTCTCCTTCCAGAAGAGCTGTCATTTAGACGAGAACTCACTAGAAGGTGTGCCACATGAGTGCAGGTCAAGTCACAGGAGGTATCAAGACTTGCCTATTAGGGTACCTTAAAGGATTATTAAGTGAAGTGAAGCACGGACTAAGATGTTTAGAAGCACTGGTATAGAAGACAATACGTACTACCTAATAATAGAAAGGAGGGCTGTACACATGCTTTTGCACATCTGAATTTGCTCTGTTATTATATTTATGGCTATGGACTTCATAGTCCGAACAGCCCTTCACGAGAGTGCTGTGGGAGAAGAGAATGCATCTTGGCAGTCTGAGACAAAGGAACTCATTTATCACTAGAAGCAGCATAAAAAAATCCTGTGGATTTAGACTATGCTCATTGGTATGACATCTGGGACCAAATAAAAACATGTCCTGCAGAAATGAACAGGTTGGTATCATACACTGAATGGAAAACATGAAGGCCTGGGAATTCTAAAACTGCAGAAGGCTTGTGGCAGGGGCATGATCTGTTTTATGATTCAGATATCTCACTTGTGCCAAGTTCAGGAGCAGCCCGCAAGTAGCAGAAGTGACTACATTCTTCTGTAGCTGGCTGAATGGGACCTGCTTGTTAAATTCTGTGGACTCCCAAGAGAAATGGAATCTAATTTTTGTGTTATTTAGTCTCATATAAATTAGGAAGAATCCCTGGGAAAGTGGTGAATTCCAGGGAAGCCAGTGAATTATACCACCATAAAACTGGATTTATCCAGAGGGAAATAATGCCTTGCATCCTTGCAAAATTTCATCCTGTTGACACTACTGTCGTTAGTCTTCCTATTCCAGTACGGGAGTTCAACAGGTATGTAGCAAAAGTGGATGTGAGTCCTCAATTATTACTTCATAGCATTTTCAGATATGATCACGGTGGCGCCCTTTTGATTTCTATTTGCAAAGAGATATAGGTATGTTCAACTGGAAGAGAGATGGTTTGTTTCTGTGGGACAATGTGGATCTTGGGGGAGCTGGCAAACTGATCACTACAGGTATGCTTTTGAAGAGTGGCTTTTGTAATATGGACTAACTACAAAAATAACCTCTGGATTCTATTGGTGAAGAGGAATTAGTAAAGCAGAGACATGTATAGCTAGGATATTGTTTGAGAAGGGAAAATACAGGTTGACTATTAGAAAAAAATATTGCCAAGAAGTACCCTATTGTAGATTGTCTAAAGGTTAATCTGTTTGTTCAGGATAGGA
The DNA here is from genome assembly GCF_032191515.1 of Phaenicophaeus curvirostris. Lineage (NCBI taxonomy): Eukaryota > Metazoa > Chordata > Aves > Cuculiformes > Cuculidae > Phaenicophaeus > Phaenicophaeus curvirostris. The sequence goes on from NC_091392.1 coordinate 21,715,070, forward strand.
GAAATGCCAAATTTCTTACTTCCTAGCTTTCTGAAAATTAGATTGGATAGAAGTATAAAAAAATACATATTTTTGTATCAGTGAGATAGGTAGAGTAGCCAGTGTTTTTCACTCGTAACTTTGATAGTTCTGTTTGTGATCCCTTGCATAACAAACCACAGGATTTAAATGTTACTATCTGCTATATTTACTTTCCAAAGTGTGAAAAAAATACGTATTGTCCTGAGGATTAAAGGGCTGATTCTCTTTGTGTTCAGTTCAGGCAGAGATGAAATGTTTGTAATGAATGTAAAAGCTATTAGAAAGCATGACACATGTTTATGTCTTCTTTGTTGGACAGGACTTGGTGATGTCCTTTGAAAGTTTAAGTGCAAACATTTATCTTATTAACCAGCAGTTCTTTTTTTGTGCATGTTATGAAAAATTCCGCTTGTGAAACCTAAATGCAGTCAGAACGGTTGTTTCAACCCACTGGGAACAGTTTTGCCAGATATCTTCTGAACAGCAAGAACTCATGATCTGTGAGCTAGTTCACATCTCCAGTACCAACTGAACAGCATCTTGTAAACTGGGTATGTAAGATATTTGAGACAAGATGTGCTGCACAGAAAGAATAGTATCTGTCAGGCTAGTATCAGGGACTGGACGATGAAGGGAGGGTAGCAGTGCTGTATATGTGAGTGTGAAAAGCTTGCAGTTGGAACAGATGCTGAGAGAGCCCTGAGACTCAAGGAATGATTTCCTGCTGTTTCTGCCAAGTTTCAGAGCTTGTTTTCTCCTTTTTCCTCTCCTTATTTCTATTTTTAGGCTGAATAACAAAGGACTTGTGCTTCAGGAATCAAGAGTCACCATTCAAGTTATATTTATTTTATTGCCTTTTGCATGAATAATGTCTGATTCTGGTGTGCAGAACAGAAAGAGACTAAGGATGTAATAAGCTGATGAAAACGAAGAGTATTTTTGGGATGGATCACATAATCGCTCGGCTCAATGGGAAGCTGCAAAGCTTTGTCTGAGTGTGACAGACTGCCCTCTCTGTGTGGTAGCGCCCATTGAAGCCTTACATCCTTTGTCTTGCTTCACCACAGATTTTCTCTGTGACCTTGGGCAAGTCATGCAGAACTGAATCCTCAGCCAGACGGCTGATGCTCGTGGAGCTTGGAGTGGCTTAGGAGGACTGAAGTCCTTGGTCCCTTACTCTTGCTTCCCCGGTGCAGAGCATGGGTTATAGTGCTTCTGTGCCTGAAGGGATTTGTGGATATATAGGCTTCTCCATAATCAGATACGAGTGAGGGGTGGGGACATATAAGTACCTCAGATAGCTAGTTCTTAACAAGGGATTCCTTGTATCCTCTTACATAGTTCCTTCCCCTGGGTTTTTCTATGAAAGGAGATTATCCAACTCACTGTATGATTTAAATATGCAAGTTGTTAGTCTCTGGAGGAAGTGGTGAAACCTGCCAGATCTTCAGTCAGAGGCTGTATGTCTCCCTTAGGAAACCACAGCAGTCAAAGAAAAAGAAACCCAGACTCAGGAAAAAATATTTGGGTTATTGCCCAGTAAAAGTAAAATTGTTAAAACTCATCTCTGCAATCTGTATTAGAGTGATTGGGAAAAATGAATTTCTGCCATTATTATGACAAGGCATGAAATTAAGTAGTGTAGGTTAAAAGAAAGTTACAACAGGTGTGTGCAAAGGTGTGTTCTACTCAACTGAGTGGATTTTTTTTGTTTTTAAATGTTTGAGAACAGTGATAGTGAAATCAGTTTTATGAAAGACTTGCTAGCTAGCACTTATTCCAGTTTATTTCTTACTGTTTAAGGAACTCTTTTTTTTTTTTTTGTGTAATTTTTTCATGTTGATTTCATTAAAAGTTTGTTTGCTTTTCTCTAGCTTGAGAAAAATGCCTATATGTAGTGCAACTTCTGGCAGCTCTGTGGCAAGAAACTTCCTCATCTATTTACCAGGAGTGGATTGGGAGCTAAGAGGGCCTTTAGAAAAGGTGATTCCTATTTTTAAATTTTCTCCTATTCAGTTGTTTTTAACATACCCAAAGCATGAGTGCAATATTGTAAGCAAGGCTGTGCAAATAATTATTCAGTTTGACAGCTGAACTGAAAATAAACATTCATTTTAATCTCAACAAAAATGATCATCTTGAATTGGGATTTGGGAGCTTTTTTATTTGGTTTTTTTTTTTTGCTTTATTTTGTTGAGGAAAGCTCTCCAAAATATTTTGGTTTGTTTTAAACGGTAACTTATATTTGTACAAACCAAAACATTTTATTTCTATTTTGGATATTTTATATTTTTTAAAAAAGTGATAGGTTTGAAATGCCAATCTTGGGTACCATTCATTAAGTGGTGGTGCCTCTCTTCTTATCACAGTGTGTTTACTCATGACTTACACAAGGCTTTTGGGCAAATTCTTCCTTTTGGATTCAGAGCAGGGAATCAAGTATAGTGTAAGACTTGACTACAGTCCCCACAACGACAGACAAAACTGCTTTATAGTAAAATCAAGGGTTCTGGTCACAGCAGGTGAGAGCACTGCAGAAGGAGGGATGCTGAGCACTCTGTATAATTTACCTTCCTTGAACTTCAACCCCATGACTTTTATTTCTGCCAGAACAGGTCTTATCCTACCAGTCTCCTGTATGCAGGACTTTCCCAGGAGGACTCTCGTCTCGGAACTCATTGTCAAAACAGGCCTCTAATTGTGCATCTGCTTCTTTGAAAACTCCTTCCCGCTCTTCTGTCTCTGAACAGCTGTATGCAAGTTAACGCTGCTGTTGCCAGATGCTGTCTATTCACTGCTGATAAGCTTTCACAATGGGAACATTTTATTTCATCTGTGCTAGAATTCATTAAGTATTCATTAGAGCAATGATTTGAACTTACCTATCCCTCTTCCTTGCTGAATACTGGACTACACAGTGAATTGCTCTCAGGCGGATCCAGTGAAAGCTTAATTGTTTATGAAAACATGAACAGCTTCAGCTGGAGAGACTTTCATGTCCAAAAACCCTATAACTCAATGGTTAGTTGTTCCCAGCTGAGTACTCCAACCACTAGGCTATTAAGTATAATACAGGCAGCTCCTACAGCCTCATTTTTCCTTTTGGAACGTACTTGTGCATTAAGAGGATAAATTACAATAAACCGACAGATACGTAGTGACAGAAACCAAAAGCAATGGAAGACCTTTAAAGAAATCCTGCTGAGTGCTGCGGGCACGTTTGAATACTGAAACATTCATTTATTTGCTTTAGCCATGGATTCCCAAGCTTTTATTTTTACGAAGTTGGAAAGTCTTGGCCAGAATCATATAATCATAGAATAACCAGGTTGGAAGAGACCCACCGGATCATCGAGTCCAACCATTCCTATCAAACACTAAACCATGTCCCTCAGCACCTTGTCCACCTGTGCCTTAAACACCTTCAGGGAAGGTGACTCAACCACCTCCCTGGGCAGCCTGTTCCAGTGCCCAATGACCCTTTCTGTGAAGAATTTTTTCCTATGTCCAGCCTAAATCTCCCCTGGTGGAGCTTGAGGCCCTTCCCTCTTGTCCTGTCCCCTGTCACTTGGGAGAAGAGGCCAGCACCCTCCTCTCTACAACCTCCTTTCAGGTAGTTATAGAGAGCAATGAGGTCTCCCCTCAGCCTCCTCTTCTCCAGGCTAAACAACCCCAGCTCTCTCAGCTGCTCCTCATAAGGCCTGTTCTCCAGCCCCTTCACCAGCTTCGTTGCTCTTCTCTGGACAATGGTAACACAAGATTAATCTCACACCCATCTTCAGTTGCCTAGTTTAACAGAGATCTCAAAGACATGTGAGAGGCTGAAACATCCCCCATGAGTCTGAAGTGCAACTGGACTTCTAGAAGTGCCTGTGTGTGTTCCTCAGTTCTAGACAAAGACCTAGTGACTTCCAAAGACTAGGAATTTCTAACCACCTACTGTCTTACAGAACTGGCCATCTCACTTCTCAAATGACTTAATTGCAAAGCAGGTCCTTCAATATCTGGGGCCGATACTTCTGCAGAACAAACCCCTTGCCATTAACTGTCTTATTTACATACTCTCATAAAATATAGATGGCTTCTGTCCTTGACATACAGGCTTGTAATTAATTTTGATTTTTTTTAAACACAGGGATTTCTGGAAGGACTGTAGACGTTTTTGTTTTTAATACAGAAAATTGGAGGATGCTTCTACAGCAGTTATTGTCAGTGATATTTGTCATTCTTCATTCTTTCTTTCTTCATATTATGAATACAATGGATACTGCACCTATTTAGGCAGACTGATTTCATAATAATAAATAATGTTGTATTTCAATTTACAGTTCCTATTTGCAACAGTGCTCCAGTAGCCTCCCTATAATACATGGAAGACCATTAAAATATTAAAGCACACAGAAAATGAGCCATAAAAATAAAGTAAAATGGGCAAATAAAATAATTGGATTATGATGGATGTTTTTTTTTTTCAAATCTAACATACAAGGCTCTCTACACAGTTAAGTCTGTGACATTTCTTAACTGAAGGCTCAGGATATGGGGAGGACTGGAGGAGCAAGGGCAGCATACAACCAACATTTTCTGCAAGTCATGATGAAAGAATACAGTAGGTATTAGTTTAGTTGGAATACTTTTCAGATCCATTGACTGAAATAAAAATGAGTTATGGAGTTAAATGTCAATATGTGTGAATCTCACTGATTTTACTAAAAGCTTCTGTTGAAAAGTTTAAGAGGAAAAAAGTCATTAAGAAATGTCGTATATATGTATATATTTATCCCAGTTTTGTAAGAGCTGAATTCTGCACTCCCTGCACTGTACCACATACCAAGAATGGAACAGAAAATGATGGCAGGAGCCTGGCACCTGTAAGCAAGCAGTGCCCTGCAGCCCCAGCTGTCACCCCTGGGCAGTGCACCAGGGCACCCGAGGACCTGAGAAACGCAATACTGCTGGATGAAAGTAGCTGTCCTTTTGGAGAAGTAAAGTTGTCCTGTGCCTCAGACTAGCTTGTGCATATGCTACTATTAGCATCAAATTTTATATGGAAATGTATCAAATAGGGACTTTGCTTTGGTTTTCAAAGAAATGGGCGTGTTCTTTGATACGCTGGAGCAGCCTACCCTAAGCCAACAAGGTAAAAACTGTTGACCCTGCCTACAGTGGCAGTTTGTCCTTTGTGCCAGGGAAGTGTATGGAATCTGAACATTGGCTTTGCAGGATGCAGGTCTTGGTATCCTGGGCCAAATGTTCTCTCACAGGAATAGGCTCGATTTCCATCCATGGCAGTGAGTCTAAAGCTGGTTTAAGGGTGTTAAGTGACTCACAGAAATTTAGTGCAAAATATTATGCAAAAGTTTCCTCTTCTTTTGTTTACTGCTGGAAGCATTCCAGGCTGGTGTAAATTAGGGAATGTTTATTGCTATCTTATAAAAAAGTAAAAAGAATACTTTGGTTTGTTCATCACATAGGCCAGTGTAGTACTTTGGTGTGGCTGATGATTATATAAAATGACTTGAAAAGTCTCTAACAGTTAAACTTTGATAGTAATACTGCAAGTTGCAAAATGCATCACCAGACTTGTCCTAGGAAAGCTTAACAGAATTTAATGTATTTTTAAACAAAGGATTATTAAGTAGGCACCAGTGGAAAGGAAATTTAGTAAAATTCTGCTGCTGGTATGACCTTGTAAGACCAAAAGTAACATTACTTCCATATAACTTTGATCATTTTACAGTGTTACACATATTTTTTGAAAGTTATTTAACTTGCTGTAAATGATGTCTGAACTGGCCATATATCATTGCACAGTTTTGTCTGCAGGACTTATGAATCTAACACCCAGAATGACAAGAATAATTAGATGCTTCTGAAACATATGCTGTAATTTATGGATATTAAGCAAGTATAAACAAGAGATCAAATCCTAGTGTAAGCAGTCATCCAGGAAATCATCTTGACATTTATTTCATTAAATCCCTTCTCTCAGTAAGACAGTCAGAACATACCTGAGTTGCACTACCAGTTTATCTGCAGATACTTTGTCAATTACTGCATGTTTGCAAAGCAAAGGATCAGGTACATACATACAGTTAACATTTAATTTTCAGTTACATTTTACACATGTAGTTATGTAGGCATGGATCATGCTCAATAACAATAATAACAATAATAACAATAAGAATAACAATAATAGTTCCTACAAGAGATTAATATGAAAGACTTTTATAGGAGCAGTCCTTTTCACCTATTTGTACTGTGTTTTAACAGTCAATGCAATTTGAATTAGAATACTGAGTAAAAAGATTCAAGCACTAGAGAGCTGGTGGTTTGTTCGCTTGAGATCCTGCTATGAAGAGAAGCCGAGAAAGAGGGATGAAAAACATGCTGGATGAGGTCTTCCCAACTCATATTGGCAGGTCAGTGCTGTACTTGCTTGGCAAAGCTGCAGACGTCAGCACGGGAGCAGGCTGGGCACTCAGGCTCCCCGCTGGGATCTTCCACACTCTGTGTCTTATCACAGCACCTAGAAGGCAGTGGGGTTGCGAATATTGTATAGATTGTGAAATTGATTTTTATTTCCTGTTGTCAGAGTTATCCCTGAGACTCTGTGTCTGCCTTATCCCTCACTCTAGGCAGTGCTTTACTCCATGAACACTGCCAGGGAAATCTGAGAACTAGAATAAGCTGATATTTTGAAAAGAGGAAAAAACCACGAATTCTGGCAACCATTCCTTGCCAGGGGCAAAATAATGCAACGTCTGACATAAAACAGTATTAATGATTCTATGATTCTGTGATCCTATGATGTAGAATGAAAGTATCAAGGGTGCCAGCTCACATGCATGGATGAAAAAATAGGCCTTGGCAGATAAACCTGATTGTCTTTTTAGCAAGATTTTGAGTTTTAAAGCAAACAGCATTGACTTTTGTAAACCTCAATGCAACAAGTCATTCTGTGAGGTACTGTTAGCTCTAACCTCACCTTATTTAATAAGACTGTCATATGCATATTTAGTTCAGATCTTCACATTAATACAGTGGTAGCTTGGGGTTTATCTGGCTAAGCTTTTGCTCGGGGATCGGAAGAAAGTTTCATGGGGGAAAAGTCCTCTGCTAAACTAGCGCTTATATTGCTTTTATGCTGATGCCTGATGCAGTGAAGGAAGTATATCCTCTTCAGACTGACAGTGCTGCTCTGCAGCCACTCTGGGCACTCCTTTCCTGGTTACGAGCCAGAAATGGGTGGTGGTGGGATGTTGCAGCCAGTTTTCCTTGAACCTTTTTAACTGTCTAGCTTGTTTCTAAGGTTTTCTTTCAGTATCTGTGAGGCATAAACAGAGTACACTGGTGGGAACTGAAATCTCCATATGTTCCAAGAGCTTTCTGGTGGCCTCTGAGGGAGGTGAGCAATGTGGAGCAAGGGCGAGAGAACTGCCTGGGAAAAGTGTGAAACAAAGTCTGTATCAGGGGAGGAAACTTTCTGACAAATTACAGCAAGTTTGCATGGTCTCATTAGTGAAAGAGTTGGGAGGATGGGGGTTGATGCATTCAACAAACAGATGCTTTACTTCTGTTTGCACGTGCAGTGAACAGACTCTGATAATCATTAGAAGTGGTTGGTAATGTTGCAGTTCTCTCCCAGGGAAGGACAGAAGGGGTATGTTTGTTGTATCTTTTTTTTGATATTTGTGGTTGTATTATCTGTCAATTGTATTTGTAATCTACAGAAGCTTCAAGCTCAAGGCTTTTTTTCTTTTTTTTTCAGGATGATAATAGCCATTGAAAATCCTAACTGTTATCTCATATAATCTCTGTAATTTACTCTTCCCCATGCACAGTAGTTTGCAGCCTCATTTATCAATATCTCTCTCTTCTCAAGTCTTAATGGAGACATTAGACACCAAAAGTTCATTTAAAAAAACCCCTATACTGCCATTTTAAAAAAAAATAATTAACTTTGAACCCTGTATCTTCTAGCAGTCTGACTAACAGTTTTTCTTTATTCCCCTAACAGCTGGATAATGATTTTTCTTCCTCCATATATTGCACTGCATTTCTCATTTTACTTCTTTCCTTTGTTTTTTATAAGACTTAGGTGCATTTGCTTCATTGGCAGGCTCCTCAGGCCCTTGTGCTGGCATTTTGAAGATGCTTTAGGGGATGGCCTTGTGGTTAATCTACAGACGTACTGTCTCAGCCACCTTGTCGCCTGTTCAACACACTGTTCATGCAAAGGTTGCTCTTTACCCTGTGCTACATGTTTGGTTGTGCTATCTTACATTCTTGTTTTCAGCTTAGCGAGCTGAAACCAGTCATATCATTTGAATTTATTGGTTTTCTATTAGTACAGTCACCCAAGCCATTTCAAGATACACACAGTGAACCAAAAGAAATGGGATTCACGGGTCAAGATTATGCATGTTCTGTACAATACAGTATAAAATCCTGCCTCTATAACTAAAACCAAAAGTAAGTGAGGAAGTACTTTATCCAAAACTTGTTGCTAAAAATGTCCTGTAGGGAGCCTGATCAAAAACGTGGTAATTTATCAGGAGAATATTAGGAGAACAGTTACTGCTTTGTTTATGCTTTGGTCCTACAGTAGCAAATAAAAGGTTGAGGAAGAATAGTCAGGAAGAATACATGAAAATTAATTCTGTGTCATAGAATATATTCTGTGATCCCTGGATAGAAGGCAAAATCATCAGGGCATGATCATGTTGGTATCACTGCTGTTTCAGCAAGAGGCTGATGATGGAAGGAAGACAAATCTCAGCCTGCATCCACTGTTACTTATTACTTACTTACTTACTACTGCAATATTGTGGCCTGCAGGGTCTGGAGCCAGAGGGCTGTTTAAAAGATTAATTGGCTGGAAAGCATTCGTTACCTGAAATCTATCTCTGCTGCTTGACTTTCAGACAGATAAAGTCTCAGATTCTTTGCACTTGAAATGTCTTTTCAGGCTGGAAACACTCCATTTCCCCAAATACATAGAAAATGCACTTGTTTATAACCAAACATAATATTGTAAAGGATGGTGTGGAATAATGAGATACAAACTCCAATTCCTAGTATTTCCTTTACCACATCTTCTCCACTGTCTTGAGCAGATGTACTAGTTCTCAGAAAGTTAGTTGCCCTGAAATTTACTGCATTTGTTGCATATATTCAAAAATAGTATAGATGCTACTCTTGAAAAAGCTATCAACATCTTCTTTGAACATTATTCATTTCACCTGTAAAGTTTCTGGTGTGTGCAGGGCCAGGGGAAGTTAGGATTGTTTGCAAAAATCATGGTCCCTCTGCAACTTTCTTTTACAGTGAAGGCGTATTATTAATGTTGCTGTCTTAGTCCATTCCCTGTAAGATAATAATATCAGACCTTTTCTAGTAACGTGAACTTTATTGGAACAAACAAAATTTGCTTTGGGACTGCCTAGCTTTAACAGAGCCTGTTCATTATTCTTTAGTTATTCTACTAAAAGCTGTTGGGTTTTAAAGTACTTTGCCCCATTCTGGAACTGGCTGCAGAGTAATCAAGCGTGGAATAATTTGCTGTCATACTCATTACTTTTTCAGCTCTTTGTAATCCTTCTCAGCTATACCTGTAATATGCTGCAATATTACTTACTGCTTTTAAAAATATGTGTGAGACAACACTTGGATTCATCTGTAAATGTTAACATACAGGCCCCACTATGAATGAGAGCATGATACTGATCCAGTTCAGAACATCACCCTGTATTTTAGAAAAGTTAGTGGCCCTGGTGTATGATAGGCTTTTAAATCTCTTTTGTTCTTTTACAACAATGCTTACACCTGATGGTGAGATTAGATGGACTCATAAAGACCTCTGATAAACAGTGAGTTTAGTGGGCAAAGAAGAGATGGGTCACAGACAAGCATTTCTGAGTGCTGGGGGATCTGCTTTTGCTCTTGTGCAAGTGTTAGCAGTCAAAAAATTTCCAGACCCACTGCCTTGGACATACAGCTCATTTTTCTTGTTGAAAAATCTTTTTTTTTAAAAAACAGTTAAAAATTAAATTTGAATAAAAATTAAAATACATATTGTAGCAGCCATTCAAATAAACTCTTGCATTATTTTCTATAAAAAAGAAAAAAAACCCCAAACCCTTTTACTTAAATCTTGGTTTTTCTGTTCAACCTTTTATTTGCAGGCATAAACCAAGAAAACACGTCTCTTTTTCTGCCTGTCAATATTTCTTATCTCAGATCTTCTGTATGACTTTTAACTTTTGCTTGCTTCATAGGACCCACTGCAATAGCATGAGTAGCAGAACTTCACATGTGATTTATTTTTCTGAGTTTTAAAAATAAACCAAACAAAATACTATCTGCTAAGTTTGCTGATGGAAATTTATACATGAATGGAAAAAAGAGAAATTTCAATATACATGACTAATAAATTAGCAGCCTGTGCTCCAGAGAGAAATGGAAAATTACAGCATTAAATCAATTTTATATGGTAACATACCAAAACAACAGATTGTTCGGGGTACTCGAGGTAACCACCTTTCCCTTGTAATATATAATTGTCAGTAACACTTAGCAACACATTCTTCATCAAGTTTATAGTGAAAATTTCTGACAGTGGCAGGTGAGGAATTAGTTTTAAGGATGATGTCCTTCTGGTGGCTCATACTGAGAATGATATTATTTATATTAACTGGCAAAATAGCCTGGCAGCACACAGGCAATTACCTCAATTTTATGTTTAGTACTCTTCTCATAAATCTATGTAATGATGGCATCTCCGTTATGAGCTTACATTAACTTACTGGCTACAGTAATTGTGTTGAAACAAGTTAATGTCCACTCCATGATGAAGGTGGTACAGTTACGGTATTCCAAATAAAGAATTGCTTGAGATATATAAAAGAAGAACAGATCAGGGTTTTATTAAAGGAAACTTTAGTTGCATAGTTAGGTAGAGCTTAGGTAGCGATCTTTCCTGAGTATGTGTAAATTTGTTCTCCATAAGGATTTGGTCTCAAGAAGGCAAATTGGACATTCATTTTTCCACTAGGATCTGTCCTTAAAACTGATATTTAAAGTCATTAGTAGAGGTTAAGCAAAATGCAGTACATGTCCCTTTGGTCTCGCCAAAAAAACCCAACAACAATTATTCCCCATAATAACTTATTTTGAGAACATCTTTTAAGACGGAAAGGCAAAAGAGGTCATGTTTATCATGCTCTTGCCTGAGGCATTTGTGATTGGACACAGTCAAAGATAGGCCATTGGTTTGACCCAATAATGTCTTTTTCTCATGTACTACTGTAAGAGGAACTGCAAATGTTTCTGTGGGTGATTTATGTTTGCTATGAAAATGGAATTTATGAAAGAGTATATCCAAAGTGTCAGGCTAGTAATCACTGGAATCACACTCCAAGTACAAAAAACCTTTGTGTTTTGTCAACTAGTACATGCGTTGTTTTCTTACAGCATAGGAAATCTTTCTTTGGGCATCCTGATCAGATGGGAAATAGGTATTCTTTCAAATATTCCTGTAATAGTTAATAAAGAGGAACTGTAGCTTCTGTTGTCTTAGAGGAAAAATTAAGTTCCAAAAATATTTTCTCTTTCCATGGACGTTAGAAATTCATCTTAATGTGCTGACCTTGGCTGTGCACATTTAGAACAGTTGAGTTAAGGTAAAAATAGCTTTCGAATTACCCGATTTGATAGACTACCTGACCTGCTAAGTACCTGCAAAAAAATTCATTCAGGTATTCTCTGTCTCGAGTACTTTATTATCTCTTGGCAGCTGCTAGAGCTGAGCTGTTAATAGGCTTTAGCAGAAAACATTAGAAAAATTCAGAAAACATCAGTTTCTTAGGGCATTTGACCTACAATTCCTGTGTGTCAAAATCACTGAAGAATGAAGCAACGGAAGACACTTGAAGATCCTCTGTATTAACTTAAAAATATTAGTACTTGTTTACTCATGAGTAATTCTGAATAAACAGTGTATGTTCTCTTGAGACAAATTTGTAAGCCCAGCATCTGAGGAATACTGCCATTCATGGGGACTATCACTGTCAAAGGTTTGGAGTCCTGTGTTTCTAATAAGCAAACACTTGGGTAGCCAGAAAATACCTACTCCTCGCTGATATGCTCAGGGACTTCTAACATCTCTTCTGATCTCACTGCTCTGTAATGTCCCTAGAAAGTATAACTTACGTCTCGATTCAGTAGCATCATTCATTGTGGCTGGGAATACTCTGTCATTGCCAAGGGTTATGCTATAAGGGGCTTGCAGCTCTGGAGACAGCGTGGAAGCCTCAGGTATTCAGAACCTGTGAAAGGGAAGGACTTGCTTTCATCTCTTTTCAGCCTTAATGTTTTTATGATGGCTTAGGAAAGGGCAGAAGCCAAAGATGCTGCCTCTCTTTTAGAGGAATGGGAATTCATAGGGATTTTGGCTATCAGATGAGCTCAGCACTGAAATTCTAGCTGCTACCACTCACTTTCTAAGTGGCAGCTGGCAAAAGAGAGTGGATGTCACAGGACCATGCTGAAGGATTTGGTCTGTATTTTCTGGACAAGGTGCATTCAAATAAGGAGAAGGGAGAAAATGGAAATAGTGGTAGTTATAGCAGTAAAGAGAGAGGGAACAAATTAAAATCCAAGCATCTTAGAAAATAGAGTATTATTTTTGTTTTACTTCTGTCTGATAGTAATAATAAAAATGACAAGTTATAGTCTCAACATCAGCAGGAGGTATTGGACTGTGATCTTTCAGCTAGTCAAATGGCATAGTTGAGAAATTAAGGTTACTGACTGCTTTGATATGAGTAAATTTTTTTCCTTAAAGAGTACTTTTCTGAAAATAGATTTATCTCTGCTAAGCAGAAAAGCAGATACAATATCCCATAGCATTCAGAGATACTGTGAGGTTATTACTGTAACATGTTTATCATTTCATCAAGAAATGTTATTCGCTGAACTGCCTGGGCTGCTTCTTGTCAAAATAATTTGTCTCTGAACTAGCAACATGACATGACTCCACAAACTCTACTTAATGCAATGGCGGGTCCTTTCCTTGGTTTGTTTCTGTCTCAGATAAACCAGTTAGGTTTGCTTCCTAATCAAGTGTAAAAGGACTTGCTCCCCTAGGAGATCCTTTCCCATAAAATATTGTTTGGGTAACTTATACCTTCCACATTATACAAATGGCTGGTTTACATCCATATTACTGCAGATGATTTGAAAACTTAACTGCTTTTTTTCACTGTTGGTGTGCCTTCAATCTGTCAGTCTCTCAAATGAAGTTGTTCTTAAAGCTTTTTTTTTTTTTTAGCAGTTATATTTCCTGACAGACACTAACCCAAAGACAAAGTCAGTGGGAAGGTATTCTGAAGGAAAGTGTTCTTTCACTTGGATCAAGGTTCTCTACAAATAGGATAGGGAATAATAGTATGTGAAACTTAAATTCTTGTAAATCCCTCATATCTGTTTTGGAGCTACATTAAATTGCAATAGCATCACTACTATCTTTACCCTTGCCAACATGTCTGCCGTGGCAGTAGCTCAAAAGCCCATTCTGGAGACAGAGACTGCTCAGGAACAGTAAGTCAAAGGTGAAACAAGAAGAGAGTGGAACAGTGGTTGCCAAAGGGAAAGATGAAAGATAAGCAAGTAGACCTTCACACATGAAAAGCACAGCAAGGCAAATATTCCTTCCAAGTAGAATCATTGCTTCCAGTTTTCATATTGGTGAGATCCTCAAATAAGATTTCAAGAGGAAAAAGTAGAGAATTGAAAGGGGTAGCAATGCAGTTTGACTCTAAGAAACTACTCAGAGTCATACAAAGTATTCCAGAAGAAAGTAAATTAGCTAGAAAGCTAGTTTAGAGAGAAAGGGAGCTAAAAAATAAATAAGAAGAAGGTAAAATTAAATGTGACTTAAAAATAGCCAGGGGATTTTTTAATATTGCCTTTAACAAGGAGTGGCAAGAAAAGGAGGGTTAGGCAATTAAAAGACTAGTGAGATTGTGTAACAACAGCTATTGGAAAATACAAGTTTGAGAATGCTTGAAAAATGTAAACAGAGGCAAATCAGTCATTCCAGATGATGCTTAATCACTGAAACTGTCTGAGCATCTGACCTCTTACAAAGACCACTAGCAACTGGGATGACACCAGAAACTCAAGATAAGAAAACACACTACTTGGTTCCAGGGCAGAAAAAAAGGATGAGTGATAACAGCAATTACAATCCAGTAAGGACAGCAAATTACATGTAAGAGTGCTATGTGATAAAGGTATAGAAAAGGACAGTGTGATTTCAGTATTCTTTCATGAAAGGATCACAGCACAGAGGAAAGAGATGGCAGTTTATGTCAAACTTTTGTATAATTTTTCATCCACTTTTTTCTGACTATATTGACAAATTAGAACAGAAAATTCAGAAATTATTGTGGTCTGGAGAAATCATGTCAAAAAAAGTTTTTAAAGAGCTTTTAATATGCACATCAAAGATTTTAATATGTAAAGCATATTAACATCTGCAGCAATCTCTTTTTAAAGATGTTTTAATATGTACAACAGTTAAACAATGGTTTAGAGAGGAAAACACAACAAGAAATGACTGCTTAAATGAACACTGAGGATATGAACACTGAGGTAACAGAAGACAAGAGATATGCCTCCTTATAGGAGCTTACTAGGTCACAGAAGATGCATGGACTTTACTATGATCTTTTGCCCTGGCAGAGCAACAAATAAGGAAAATCCATAAATCTTGTCCATCCCTTCCTTCACTAGGTCAGATCTGTCAAATCTGTCAACTTATTGTTCAGTTTAACCAGCAAACAATATCATAGTTCTCTGGAGATCAAGTATTAAGCAGAAATACTGATGGAGAATGGGACTGACTGATCTCGTCCCTTATGAAGTATGGAAAAAATTGGACTATTTTGTCTATGGTTTTCAGTCTTTAATTATTTATTTTTGCCCTTTGTGTCAAGAGCTCACACCTGTGTAGCAGTTATACGCCTGTCCAGAATGGCCAGTACATGGCCAAGGTTATTTCCCAAGTTAAGTCTGGGCGTATTCTGGGATGGTAGCTGTCAATAGAAACCAAAACTGCACCAGGGGACCTTCTGACACTTCTGTCATACAGAGGATTGTATGCCAGGATGAGTGTGTTCCTGGCTATGTTATGTTATGTTATGTTATGTTATGTTATGTTATGTTATGTTATGTTATGTTATGTTATGTTATGTTGTGTTGTGTTGTGTTGTGTTGTGTTGTGTTGTGTTGTGTTATGTTGTGTTATGTTGTGTTACGTTATATGTTAGCTGCAAAAAAACTTAGAAGGAACTAATATAATATAAGTCCAGGCTTTGAACTGTATTTGGGCACCCCTTGTTTCACATAACTGCATGACTCTTGGGTAGTGAAAAGGAAACTGTGTGTGTATGTACGGTAGGTCAGACAGATCCACATATAGATATGGAATTCATCAGCCCACAGGAAGCTGCTGGGAAACCCATATGCACTCCCAAATGGGAGAATCTTTCTATATTATCCCTGCTGAGATAGACCCAGTGAAGATCACTGTGTCCTAACTGAGCAGCAGATCTGAAGTTTCCACCTTAAACACCTAACAAGCTATTTAATGGTCTGTAAAGTTTAAGAAGTCTTGTAATGACAGCTTTGCAAAGGCAGTTGTTAGTTTTGGCAGAACTACAGCCTGAGACAATGAAGCTAAATATTAGCAAGGCTTTTTTACAATGTCTCATGAAATCCTAATTTTCATGCTAATTCAAATATGTCTCTTTTGACATGAGAATTTAGTAACTGGACCAGAAGTGAAAGTTAATAATCTATGTCTAGGTAATAAATTACAGGGCATTGTCTAGCAGGATGCTAAAGAGGTTAGTATTAAATGCTTTTCTATGCAAAACGATACAAAATGATCTGTCGAGACAGGATTGACAGCAACTGATTACATTAATAGATGATAGTAAGGAGGAGAAGAGGAGGAAATGGAAGATGTGTTTAAAGGTTAAGTGAGGATGAAAGGAAATGAAAAGATGCAAGGAGATACCAAGGATGGAATTAGAAACTCAAAAATAAAACAGAACAAAGGAACGAGATAGAGAAGCAAAATACATGCCTAACTTTTCTCAGAAAATGAGGAACATTAGGCTTCATCCCCTAGCTTTTAAAATGTAATTTATCATTTCTCAGGAAAATGTACTGATATTGTCTGTGATGCAAACTCTAACAAGATTTAATATCTTGGAAGACACAATAATGAGACAGAAAACAAATGTGATGAGTGTTTGCAGTGTAGGAAAAAAGCAAAAGCAGCCTGTGCAACATGGGGCTGAACAGCATCATATAACTCAGTGGAGTATAATGCCTCCCTTCCTGGCCCTAAAGCTGCCTGCTGTTCCTCACAGGAGACTCCTGCATCGGGAAGCTCCAGTTGGGAAACAGGAAAAGTCATAGAAAAGAAGGTTGATTAACTTAAAATGAAATCTCACAAGAGTTAATAGGCCTGAATCCTGTGTTTCAAAGAAGTCAGTCATTTCAGGCTATGTTTAACTCAGTTGGATGCAACAGTAATTCCAAGAAGACCTGTTATAGAAGCAACATGATGGGGTGAGATTTTGGCCCACTTGATTTATCAACAGGGAAGATAAGATTTCCTGCACTGTATATTTGCAGATAAATACTTCTGAATGATTTAGGGTGGTCTTAGAGTTTATAACAAGAAATTAAATGAAATGAAGTAAATAATCATTGACCTTGACTAACTTTTTTTTATGGCTGCAATATTTTCAGAGACAAACTGGCCTCCTGACGGAGGAATATGTCATATATCATGCAACATTTAAACCTGGACTGAGCAAAGTGCCAGAAAATGCCCTTTTAAAAGATAATCCTAGCCTGACAGATGGATAGAGTGGATAGTTATAATAATAATACTTTTTATTGATATATGATCTGCTTATAACAGATAGTAACTCTTTGTCGTTTTAATTTGTCCAAGTTCTACAGTTCAAAATATTACATCTATTGAAGTCATGGGGGATTGCATAGGCAATCCTGGGGACAGAATTAGTCCTCGTTATTCTGTCTTGCACTTCTTGTTCAGATTAGCACACTTCTCAGTGTTTTAGAGTGTTTAAATTCAGTCTTACTCAGGCATGTCCTTCTCATCCTGGACATAAGGATATTATAGAATCATAGAATCACTAGGTTGGAAAAGACCTTTGAGATCATCAAGCCCAGCTGCACCTGTCCACTACTAAGTCACTAAGCACTTCATCTACCCATCTTTAAAACACCTTCAGGGATGGGGACTCAACCACCTCCCTGGGCAGCCTGTTCCAGTACTTGAGAATGCTTTTAGTGAAGAAATTTTTCCTGATGTCCACTCTGAACTTGCCCAGTGCCACTTGAGGCCATTCCCTCTCATCCTATCAACTATCACTTGGATGAAGAGACCAACAACCAACTCTCTACAACCCCCTTTCAGATAGTTGTATACAGTGATAAGGTCTCCCCTCAGCCTCCTCTCCTCCAGGCTAAACAACCCCAGTTCCCTCAGCTGTTCCTCACAAGACTCGTTCTCCAGCCCCTTTACCAGCTTTGTTGCTCTTCTCTGGACACGTTCCAGGACCCTAATGTCTTTCTTGTAGTTAGGGAACCAAAACTCAATGCAGTAGTCAAGGTGCCGCCTCACCTATGCCGAGTACAGGGGCACAATCAGTTCCCTGGTCCTGCTGTCCACACTGTTTCTGATAAAAGCCAAGAGGCTATTGGCCTTCTTGGCCACCTGGACACACTGCTGGCTCATGTTCAGTTGGTTGTCAACCAACACCCTCAGCCTCTTCTTTGCCAGGCAGCTTTTCAGACACTCTTTCCCAAAGCTGTCGTGCTGCATGGAGTTGTTGTGTCCCAAGTGCAGGACTCTGCACTTGGCCTTGTTGAACCTCACCCCGTTGGTATCAGCCCAACGGTTCCAGCCTGTTCAGAGCCCTCTGTAGAGTCTTCCTCCCCTCAAGCAGATCAACACTTCCTCCCAACTTAGTGTCATTCATGAACTTACTAAGGGTACATTCAGTCCCCTTCATCCAGGTAATAGATAAAGATATTGAACAGAACTGGATCTAGTAGTGAGCTCTGGGAAACACCACTTGTGACTGGGTCTCCAACTGGAGTTTACTCCATTTGCTGCCACTCTTTGTGCCCAACCATCCAGCTAGTTTTTAACCAGGCAGAGGGTATGCCTCTCCAGGCCAGCGGGATCCAGTTTCTCGTGTAGAATCCTGTGAGAAACAGTGTCAAAAGCTTTACTGAAGTCCAAGTTTACTATGTCAAAAGCCTTTCCCTCATCCACTAAGCAGATCACCTTGTCATAGAAGGGGATCGGGTTAGTTTGTCAGGGCCTGCTTTTAATAAACCCATGCTGACTGGGCCTGATCACCTGATTGTCTTGCATGTGCTGTGTGATAGCATTCAAGGTGACCTGTTACATGACCTTCCCCAGCACTGAGGTCAGACTGACATGCCTGTAGTTTCCTGGATCCTCCCTCTGGCCCTTCTTGTAAATGCCTGTAACATCAGCCAGCCTCCAGTCAGGTGAAACTTCCTCAGTTAGCTGGGACTGCTGGTAGATGACGAAAATGGGTTTGACAAGCACCCCTGCCAGCTCCCTCAATACCCTTGGGTGGATCCCATCCAACCCCACAGACTTGTGAATGTCTAATTTGCTGAGTAGGTCTCTGTTTCCTCCTGCATGATGTGAGATTTGTTCTGTTCTTCCTGGCTGAGTACCCAGAGAGCATCTTACCTTACAGCTACAGACTGAGGCAAAGAAGGCATTAAGTACCTCAGCCTTATCCTTATTGTTTGTCACTATTGTTCCCCCTGCATCCAGTAAAGGATAGAAATTCTTCTTGGCCCTCCTCTTGTTGTTGATATATTTCTAGAAAAATCTTTTATTATCTTTCACTGAATTGGCCAACGTTCTACTTGGGCTTTAGCCCTTCTGAAACTCTGAAAGGATTAGATCCAAACCCAAAAGTTTTATGAATCCATTTTCAGTAATGTAAATGCATTCAAAAAGCTATGAAAATGAGCTAAAATATCGGTATTTCAATGAAAGCAAAAGTTCTTTTAAAATGTTTAAATGAATTTGAAAACAGCATGTCATAGGCTAATTTATTTGTAATTTTTAAGCCTTTAAATCTGCACTGAGTTCTTGGTCATTGTCGGTCTCTTAGAAGAGGCAGATCCATTTTTTATAGACCATATATACATGTCAGTAGAAGATCAGAGAAAACAATTGTGAGACATGATAATGGGAAAACGACTGTTGACTCTGCACTTCTGTTGGTTTAATGATCCAGACAACAGAGATGGGGTTGAAACATCTGGAAAGTCTGGAAGACTCTTATAGTTGATCCGCTTTGCTCTGAGGTTGTTCACCTTGCTAGTAAAGCTTTTGTTGGAAATAAATGAGTATTCTGTACTTAAGATTAAAGGAACAGACTGGAAACTACAGTTCTGAGTGTTTGGCAGATACATAATTGCCTTATGAATTGTACTAATTTCCTCTTTTTTTTAAATTTTCTTTTTAATCAGAGCCTGCATTTGTTTGAATTGTTAAATGAAGTCACAGCAGAGAGGATCTAAATTTATATGGTCTTAAGAACTTAAATCTTAAGAAGTTAATTCTTAAGCAGCTAATGTCTAAGCTTTTTAAGTTTCCTAATCAGAGTGGCTCTAGAGTCTGCACAGAATGAAAAAAACCTAAAGGAAAAGAAGGGGTGTGAATAGAAACCTTTCTATTGATCACAACAAATTCCAGGAAAGGAAGTAAGAAATCCTAACTCTTAATTGTTTTGAAGCGTCTTACCCAGCAATTTACATAGCTTTTGGCTTGTAAAAATGAGTACTTTTCTAAAGAATTATTAGGATAATGTTCAAGCCTTGTATTCTATAATCTTGCTATATAATTCCCTCAAAGTGTTCTCTTTAAACTTTTCCAATTCAAATATTGTGTTTCATTTTTCTGTGGTATTGACATCATAGGCAAATCATGACCAAGCAGCTGAATTATCTTCATCTGAGGCACTATGGGTCCAGATATAAGATATTTTTTTGAGGTGCCTCTAATTGAATTTGGAGATTCAGAGAGAAGTGATGCCATTTACAACTAGATGACCTAAACCAGTAACACCAGCTAACCTCCTCTACGCTAAATAACATAACCTATCTCTGAGATTGCACAGTAACATGTGGTGTAACCAGGTTATCTACACACAGTATGTGAAATGGGCTTTAAACCTCGGCACTGCTGTTAAGAGGAGCACTTGCAACTGAAAGGTACCAGATTGCTCTGAAAACTCGCTCATCTTTTGAAGTTCAAAAGCAATCTTATGGAAAGTCCTCAGGAATCCTGATGAGTTATACTTAAAACAAAGCAAAGTATCTTAACATGTAAGAACATCTGTTTGTGATGTACAGTGTTTAAGAAAATCCATTTAAACCAAGGTGTAAACTGTGTAGCCTTATGAACCTGGTAAACCCTTCCTTTGTTGTAATATGTTCAGAAAGAGAAGGGTTACCAGCAATAAAGTCAGTCAGTCAGTACTGAGGCAGTCACAATGGCTTTGGCTGTGCCACTCCCAGCCCCCCAGCCATGGCTCATCTCAGCCACACCAGCACGTGGCCCCTTAGTAAACCCGCATCTTGCCTTTACTGTTCCAGAAGAAATTCTCATTTCCCTGGGAGTTTTTCTTGCTGAAATGCTGAGGGTCCTGCTGATGTGTGCAGTTCTGTTCTGCTGAGTCTTCCCTAGCACAAGCTTCTCATGCAGTTTTAAAGAAGAAGGCACTACTTTTTACCATAAGGTAGAGATTTGACACTGGTTTCCAAAGAAATCCACATTCTGATGTAGATGACAGTCATAATTTTATGGATATTTTAACCCCTGCTAATATTACGATAAGAAGCATGCCCCTGCAGGATCAGATCACAAAAGAAAGGTTTTTATAAATACTTATAAGCATACAGGAAATATTTTAAAATTAACTACATTTAGACAAAAAATACATAAGCTTGAGTTTCCAAAAATGATTTCTGCATATATCTGTTGTAGGTAAGATATAATAGAGAGGCACTATTCTGTTTTGTGGAAGATAAACATGAGCATGGGTCCCTTTAAATTAGAATAATTGTTCATTAATGTCTGAATTTCATGGCAAGTAGTGAATATAATAACAGATTTTAAATCTGCATTGATCTTGGTAAAAACTGTGGTAATTTCACAACCAGTACATAACATCAGCCACAAGTGGTATTCACCAGGGCTTAGTGCTGGATCCAGTCTTTCTCAATATCTTTATCAATGACCTGGATAAAGAGATTAATTGTACCCCTAATAATTTCATGGATGACATTAAACTGGGAGGAAGTCTCGATCTGCATGAGGGGAGGGAGACTCTACAGAGGGCTCTGAACAGGCTGGAACCGTTGGGCTGATACCAACGGGGTGAGGTTCAACAAGGCCAAGTGCAGAGTCCTGCACTTGGGACACAACAACTCCATGCAGCACGACAGCTTTGGGAAAGAGTGTCTGAAAAGCTGCCTGGCAAAGAAGAGGCTGAGGGTGTTGGCTGACAACCAACTGAACATGAGCCAGCAGTGTGTCCAGGTGGCCAAGAAGGCCAATAGCCTCTTGGCTTTTATCAGAAACAGTGTGGACAGCAGGACCAGGGAACTGATTGTGCCCCTGTACTCGGCATAGGTGAGGCGGCACCTTGACTACTGCATTGAGTTTTGGTTCCCTAACTACAAGAAAGACATTAGGGTCCTGGAACGTGTCCAGAGAAGAGCAACAAAGCTGGTAAAGGGGCTGGAGAACGAGTCTTGTGAGGAACAGCTGAGGGAACTGGGGTTGTTTAGCCTGGAGGAGAGGAGGCTGAGGGGAGACCTTATCACTGTGTACAACTATCTGAAAGGGGGTTGTAGAGAGTTGGTTGTTGGTCTCTTCATCCAAGTGATAGTTGATAGGATGAGAGGGAATGGCCTCAAGTGGCACTGGGCAAGTTCAGAGTGGACATCAGGAAAAATTTCTTCACTAAAAGCATTCTCAAGTACTGGAACAGGCTGCCCAGGGAGGTGGTTGAGTCCCCATCCCTGAAGGTGTTTTAAAGATGGGTAGATGAAGTGCTTAGTGACTTAGTAGTGGACAGGTGCAGCTGGGCTTGATGATCTCAAAGGTCTTTTCCAACCTAGTGATTCTATGATCTACTCCAATGTCAGTATTCCAGAAACCCCAGATACTGGATCAGATCCTGATATGCTTGATTACTATTTTTATGCGTTATAATCAGTGTTGCTCGCACTCAGTATTTTGCTGGCATAGCTAGAGTAAAGCATATTCGATTGCTGAGAAAGGCAGAAGAAAAGAATTTAAGTTGTGCAGCTGTAGGATTAAAAACTGCTTTTCAAAGGGAAATAAGCTTATCCTTCTCTAATGAAATGAATAGTGCTATGAGATGACAACTGCCGTATTTCAGCCAATACTCAGAATAAAAGATGATTCATTTGTTACAGACAACATAACATTCATAAAATTTATCTGATTCTGTCCTTCTGTTTTTATTGTTAGCCTTTGTCACTGTCCTTTAAAAGGTAATTACATTCAGAAAAATGAAGATCCAATCAAAGCATTTCACATTTTAAACAAACCTGGACAAAACCAAACAACCCAACCACAGGCCAATCCTTCACATCTCTGATCGATGCAGTATGTGAAGATGAATGCTGGGCTTAGCTAAAATGACCAGTAATGGCTTATGTGAATAAGCATTAGGAATGTAGGATAAAGATCTTACCCTTCCTTTCAGAAGGGAGTTTTCCATCCCTTAGCAAGTTTGCGGACTACACTAAGCTGGGTGAAGTGTCGATCTACTGGAGGGTAGGGAGGCTCTGCAAAGGGATCTGAACAGGCTGGACCGCTGGGCTGAGTCCAATGACATGAGGTTTAACAAGGCCAAATGCCGGGTCCTGCACTTGGGGCACAACAACCCTGTGCAGCTACAGACTAGGAGAAGTCTGTCTAGAAAGCTGCCTGGAGGAGAGGGACCTGGGGGTGTTGGTTGACAGCCGACTGAACATGAGCCAGCAGTGTGCCCAGGTGGCCAAGAAGGCCAATGGCATCTTGGCTTGTATCAGAAACGGTGTGACCAGCAGGTCCAGGGAGGTTATTCTCCCTCTGTACTCGGCACTGATGAGACCGCTCCTCGAATACTGTGTTCAGTTCTGGGCCCCTCACCACAAGAAGGATGTTGAGGCTCTGGAGTGAGTCCAGAGAAGAGCGACAAAGCTGGTGAAGGGGCTGGAGAACAGGCCTCATGAGGAATGTCTGAGAGAGCTGGGGTTGTTTAGCCTGGAGAAGAGGAGGCTGAGGGGAGACCTCATTGCTCTCTACAACTACCTGAAAGGAGGTTGTAGAGAGGAGGGTGCTGGCCTCTTCTCCCAAGTGACAGGGGACAGGACAAGAGGGAATTGCCTCAGGTTCCACCAGGGGAGATTTAGGCTGGACATTAGGAAAAAATTCTTCACAGAAAGGGTCATTGGGCACTGGAACAGGCTGCCCAGGGAGGTGGTTGAGTCATCTTCCCTGGAGGTGTTTAAGGGCTGGGTGGACGAGGTGCTAAGGGGCATGATTTAGTGTTTGATAGGAATGGTTGGACTCAGTGATCCGGTGGGTCTCTTCCAACCTGGTTGTTCTATGATTCTATGATTCATCCTGTTTCTTTCTTCCTTAAAACTCAATAAAGCCTCCTGATAGACTCAAAACCCCCTAACCTTAATTCTATCATGCTTATTTTGACTCCTTTCTAATACAGGCAAGCTCCTAGATGACCCATTTTCTGGATTTTCTCTGTCTTGGCTTAGATTCTTCTTTTTTTCTTTTCCCCCCACCCCTTCTTTACTTGCAAAGTGTTTTTGCTCAGCTGTCTTTTCTATTCTTTGCTTAAAATAGTGATAAGAATCTGTAATTACAGTGATGGAATAAAGTTAAAAGAAAAAAGTAATGAAATGACAGTATTAATTTCCAGGAAATTACTGGGCTAAACCAGCCTCTAAGCAGGAGTCTTTTAAATTCCCAATGGATAAAATTAATGTAGGTTTATGTCAATAAACTAACTCTTGTATACGTATTCCCAGGGAGTTTTCTAGGTCCAAGAGTCTTGACTCACAGCCTGGAGGAGTTAGGGATGTGAAAAGGTAGTACAGGATAGCTCCTTCTGCACTGATGTCTGGAGCTGTACTTAGCTTCAGTGAGACCTGTTGCGATGGCCTGTGAGGAAAGACGTGTAAGGGGTTCAAACCATTCCTTTCCAGCACTGCATTTTCAGCATTCTACAGTTGTGACTTTTAAGGAAGGAGATTAAATTGAGAGTCTGTCTTACCAAGGAGTCCGTAAAAGGATCAGCAATCGGGTTGTTAAGAGATGCTTGATGAAGATCATGGAGCTCTTATTAGTGGTTGTTTAAACCTTATGGTATACAAGACTGTGGTCAGCAGTTAGCTGTAGAATACTGTTTATACTGCTCTTTGCTAATGCAAAGGTAGAGTGTGATTGTTGGCATAGTGTGTGCATCAGAAGCCACTGGCCTTTCTAATCTGCTCATATGATACGCATACAGTGTGTGCTTAAGTCCTCGGCTGAGTGCAGTGGCTGTATTTGCCTCTCTTTCCTGCACACAACAATCCCCTTTTCTTTGCTACAGCATCCCAGACACTAGTAGTGTAATTGGCCATTGCCTGTGGGTTAACTTGGGGAAACCTCTGCCTGGTGATTCCTCATACAAGAGCTGTGGTTGGCTGCATTGCTTGAACTCATCCTTCACATCTATCCATAGGTGGCCATCTAGAAAAAATCCAGCACTCTTCAGAGACAAATAGAAGTATGCTTTACTATGTTTTAATGCAAACTGTTGTTGAGAGAGCTCATTAGGTACTGAAAACATGCTTTACTCCTGACATTAGCTAAAGGTAGGTAATACATGCCTATGTTTCATGGATATGTGTTCACACAAATCAGACAGAATTTAAGCTGGAGAAAACTCTTTTAGGAGGAGAAAGGTGCATCTAGATTAAGAATTTAATTAGAGTATGTATCTTGAAACTATGGAAAGCAGAACCCTATTTTTTTCTGCCATTTACACCACTACCAGTAAAATGTAGTCTCCTTGAAGATTTTTCGTTTTACATGTGTGATAGTGGATTGTTGTCTCTATATTCCCTGCTTAAAATGTAAATCCATAATCCTTAAAAACTGCCATGTTGACCACCAGAGGGCAATGATTTCTTCTGTTCCTCAAAAACAGAAGAAATCTATTTTGAATGAGAGTCAGATGTTAATATAACCCCTGACATTTTTGAGGACTGTAGTATGGATACTTTCACCTCCAAGTTCAAAACTGGCTACTGTTTGTAGTGACTCAAAATTCTTCACTTTTGATAGTTAATTGGTTTATGCAAAGCCACTTTGGTCTTTTCAGTTCATTTTTCAGGTACATATGTCCACAGTACAGAATTGATAGTTGGCTCCTATTCTGGCAGGTCAATTAAGATCGAATTAAAACTTTTTTGGGAAAGTAGGCAAAACATAACAGGAAAAATTATCCTTTCAACACCCAAAGATTACAAATATGTGGTGTTCAGGTTTTCTTTATGTCTAGCATTTACATTTATTTGTCTACCAGTTTATACACAATCATCTAAACTCTCTACCTTTAGACTGAATAGATTTCATTTTTTCTAAAGAGCATATTAAAATGATTTATATGTAGTATCTGAATGTGAATTAATTTGAATAAAATTTATGCCTATTATATGCTGCCCAATGAGTTATTTTTTCTAACTGGATTTTGAGCCATTAACACAGCTTTCAATTAAAATTTCAGTAGGAACGGTTAGGAGCTATTCAGGGAAAAACTATCGAAGGATATTATCTATGACTTGTAAACAAATTTCATGCCAACATGAAGATTTAGCAGATAAGCTGCCAGAAAGCTGCTGGCTTTCTTGCCACAAAGCTCCTAGCATTATCACTGAATAATTATAGTCAGCAGATCTACAGTCTTTTCAGATTTTTTAAGTATTTTAGGTGAAGGAGCTCTTTAAGCATGCATGACTAATGGATTGATGCTGAAAAATGTTTATTCATCTTGGCCTTTTTTGCCAAGTGTCTGAGTGGTCAGCTGTCCCATTGTGGTGACGAGGCTCCCAAAAATCAGGCCACTTCTCTGAAGCGGCGCACATATATAGATGTCCTTTGAGAGAGATTCTTAATATTTTGTGAAATTATAAAGCTGGGATACATGGAATAGATACAAATAGGACCATCAGGGTTTTTCCAGTATATCCCGGCTATTTCTGTTTGCACCATCTTCTAAAATCTCTGCAACCAGAAGGGAGGAGTGTGTCTGTAAGTGAAAGAAGCTTTAGCATCTGCTTCAGAGCAGATGCTCAGCATCATGTGCTACCCAAATTAGCTGGCCAACAGCCTCAACCTTGCTGGAGTTAGGTCCTGTCCTAATATTTGAAAGAATAACCCCTTGCAATAGGAACTCTTGCTGAGTGACCTGTGGATTTATTAATTACAAAAGTAGCTGAGCTGTCACACAAGCCTTCTGTTCCTGTGTTTAGAGCCATAAAAGTTTTCACTTAGGAAGTATTGATTGCAGATTATACACCCTGTGAGATTTTTCATAGGTATTATTCCTAAATCATGTTAGTAATACTGAAGGAGGTTTGGAATAGTGTTTGTTGTAGAGAAGCTTAACAGCCTGCTAGAAAATAATTAAGAAAATAAGCATTTAGAATGTGAGTGACTTTCAGCCTAACCAGAGTAGTCTATAGTTGACATGCCAGGTTTGAAATCTTTAGCCTTTTTTGTTACCTGAGATTCAAGTCCATATAAGACTGATAGGGTCATCCCCAGCCTGACTGTGTGTCCCACCTCTGTGCACATTGTTTTAATTCTGTGTAATGAGAGTCATAAGTTTTCCACATTAGGATGAGCTCTGCTTCTGCAGCAGACAGCTCACGAAGGAAGCATGAACATTGTTTGCAAATATTCTGAAGAGGAGTCTCCAAATGCTGGGAAATCTATTCCAGGAATGTACCTATTTTTCTGCTTTCTTGTTCGTTCATATTGCAGTGAGCCAAGAAAGGCAGGAATACTAAGTACCAGTGCCCTGCTAAGAGTCTGCTGTAAAGGAGGCAGACGGAGAACAGAGAGGACTCTAAGTGGCTGCTTGATTGAATTCTCCATGTGTCCTGCAGAGGTTATAACAAACCAATTTGTGAAATATCCCAGTTTGTTTCACTTCACTGAAAAACTAGTCAAACCTGAATGAATCAGCTTGTTTTAAAATGATGTGTATTTGACAATGTAGAGTGAGAAGACTGGAAAGGTCAATTGATCTTTCAGTCAATGAGAATTGATGTTCCCTCCACCACAAAGAACCAGGTAACAAGATATTTAGTTTAAGTGGGTCCAAAAATGCCATTAAAGACAGAGGCCATTGCAACACTCCATCACAACGTGCAGGCTTTAAGCTAGGAGAGCTTAGAAGTCTCTGAAAGTTTTCTTTAATTTGTGAAGCATTTGCTTTCAAACAAAAATACTGACTGAAATGCTTTAAAATCTGGTTTGGTTTGCAGTCTGTGTGGCAATTTAAAGATGAAAAAGAAACTAACACAGGATTTGTGGGAAGTGGAATAACTTTTTCTGAAATTCTAATCACTAAGAGATTAAGATTATTTTTTTCACAGTAGCTTTGGGTACAGGATATCTGTGATAATCAGGCTATTGTTATTTGCTATTAATGAAAAGAATATGTTTGATAAATCTAATTTTCTGCATGTGAGTTTGAAAATGTTGATACAGGCTGATAGCATGGAATATCTGGTCACAGCACAGTTTAGACTCTAGGCCAGGTCTTAACTGTTCTAAATCTCATCTGAGCCAGAGTGCAAGTGTATGAATTCCCTTTATACCTCCAACAGTAATCCAGCCCTTCAACCAGTGTGCATAATCCTTTAAATATATCTCTTCTTGTATAACATTTCCTGTGGTGTCTGATGCATTTCAAACAATCACAGCATCATTTAGGTTGGAAAAGACTCTTAAGATTATTGAGTCCAACCACTAACCTCACACTGCTGAGTTCACCAATAAACCATGTCTTTAAGCACCATGTTTACACGTGCTTCTGAGTGCTTGTGTCGCCCATTAGCACTCAGAAACACTGTTTTCATAGAATCATAGAATCACCAGGTTGGAAAAGACCCTAGACAGACCCCTAGAGAGAATTTCTAGAGAGACAGGTTCCTCAGCCTCATGGTTGTTTGGATTTAGGCTACTTTCTGACACAGAAAAAGCTGCCAAAATCAGTAGTGGGTAAAGCTACAGCTAACAGTGGTGACAACTCTCTAAATGATGGCAAGATGAAAAAAATCTCTCTTTCCTGGGGATGAGACCTGGAGGCATTTAAAGAAAGAGAAAGGGACACTACAAGTCTTTCTTAGCCTGACCAGTACCTCTCCACCCTTTTCCTCTGTCTTTGGAGGTGGTCAGACTCCTGGCATGGAGCAGAGCTGTTAGAACACATCAGGCTATGTGACGAGGAGTGACAGTTTCACTGGGCAAAAGCAGCCACCATAATGACAACTCAATTGTAATTAAGATGAGTTAGATGACAATGACCTTGTTTTTATGTAGTTTTTGTCCTATAGCAATGTCATGAGAGGTCATAGAGGTTTCCAGGAACGAGAGTTACATTCCTGGATTGCACCATACTAGAAAAGCAGAGAACTTGACAGCACCTCTCCCCTCTGCCAGTGCTCTGGTGCTGGATGGTGAGAACACTACAAGAAGTGTTTAAACCTAGTCACATTGATTACACTAAAGTTCAGCAGGCACAAGAATTATATATATACACCAGTGCCTAAATTAGTTATTCTGGAGGTGGGCTTACATTCTGTAATAAAAAAAGAGCAGATTAAAATAAAACTGTGTAAAGAAGTAGATTCAGAATATTAACAATGCATTAACATTCTGGATACTTAATTTAAAAAGCTTAAAGCTTTTCTCTGAAAAAGCAAACAAACACAGAAACCTTGAGGCATTCTGACACTTTTTAATGACAGGAAAAATGAATTAAAATTTGTTTCCAGTACCTGGTGATGACAAGCAACTAACACATGCTGTTATTATTCCCACAATTTTTTTGATATGTTGGCATGCTGACTGCAGCTTTTTCATCCTTGTCTTGTGAGAAACAGCTTTGCTGTATCTGCAAGTCAGTCTCTGTCATAACTACAACTGCAGTTTTTATTTCTTTTCCATGTAATAAATGAATGAAAGGGCCACTCTGAAAGTGATTTTTGGAATGTTTTTCCAGTATTACACAATTTCCTAATAGGGTATTATGCAGTAAGTTTATACAACACGTATGGAATACATCCTTTTAATAAATTGCTTTTGATCTTGTGATTACTATGGTCTAATGTTCAAAGTGGGAAAATGGCTTCTCAAGTGAGTTAATCCCTACTCCGTTTTGAAAGAATCAAAAGGGGAGATCTCATTAGTTTATGAGTCATAACGTTGACTACGTCTAATTAGATAGCTGGTTTGAGTGAGCATCACAGACTGAAATTGACTGTAATTTTATTTTGATTGACAAATGATTCACTTGCAACAGAATAATAACAAAAAACCCTCATAAAAATAAAATGAGTACTACATCAACATTTGGATACTAGCAACTACTACTTGTCTAGAGTTGTCATGAGCATTGTTTTTTTTGTTTGAAAATCATAGAATCATAGAATAACCAGGTTGGAAGAGACCCACCGGATCATTGAGTCCAAACATTCCTATCAAACACTAAACCATGCTCCTCAGTACCTCATCCACCCGTGTCTTAAACACCTCCAGGGAAGGTGACTCAACCACCTCCCTGGTCAGCCTGTTCCAGTGCCCAATGACCCTTTCTGTGAAGAATTTTTTCCTAATGTCCAGCCTAAATCTCCCCTGGTGGAGCTTGAGGCCATTCCCTCTTGTCCTGTCCCCTGTCACTTGGGAGAAGAGGCCAGCACCCTCCTCTCTACAACGTCCTTTCAGGTAGTTGTAGAGAGCAATGAGGTCTCCCCTCAGCCTCCTCTTCTCTAGGCTAATGGCAGTGTATAGTTTTACTAAAATGCTGTTCATGGTAAGTTTTCCAGATCCGCTAAGGAGTTCCTGTGCTTATAAACGTGTGTAGTCTCCAAGTAGCCCGTAATCCCAAATGAAATATCAGTGTATCACTTTTCAGGTCCTAGTTAGGCATTTAATCTTTGATTTTACACCTCTTAGGAACACCTCATATGATAAACCATTGATAGCTTGGGCAGGTCTTGTTCCCATCCTCACACAGAACAGAAAATATTTTGAAATCTTGAAATTATTGTTGGGATAGAGAAATCCTTTTCCACGCAGCTCAGACAGTTTACAATTATCTAATTATAAACTATTTGAATAAGTACGTGTCTAAAAATGCAGTATTTTTTAGTGTATTTTTAGTATTGTAAAAAGCTTTACTTAGGGTTTTTGTAACTATCTTCAAGTTTCATCAGCTATATTTCTGCTTGCAAAGGTTTCTGTGCATAGACTTACTTCCCTGCATTCCTGCATTGACAACTAAAAAGGATAGCACAATATATACAGGAGAGCAAATGAGAAATGGGAGTTGGCTTTCTAATCTAAGCGGCTCATGTAAGAATATAGTTTGTAGCTGTACTAGAAAATATGGCTGTTATAATATCTGATGCTACAAATTGATGTTCCTTGTGTTAAAGAGACTACCTGCAGTTTTCCAAAACAAAGTCAGTAGAAATGCTAACAATGTATTTCATCATAGATATGTTTTCATGGAAGACATGTTTTAGACACCAAAGGAACTTTTAGGCTAAGCAGAAATGTTTTAAAAACATTATGCACACAAGTCGGAGGGCTGGATTGCTTTTGGAGGTGTAAGAGGAACTCATATGCTTGCATTCTGGATTTAGGACAGTAGGGTCTGGCCTACAGTCTAAACTGTGATGTGACCAGATATTCCAGGCTATCAACATGTATCATGTTTTTGAACCTGTGTGCAGAAAATTAAATGTACAAAATATATTCAGATTGAGCAGTAAACTAAACTAACTAACTTGAGGTAGAAAAGACTTGAAAATGCTTGATCTTCTGTAAATTTATACTCCCCCACACTCTTTTTTTCTGCAGGGCCAAAAACCTAGTGTTAATGTTGTTGTAATTCTCTTTTTACCATAGCGACCTGAAGAGGTAAGCAATCCAAAATAGGGGAAATTGATCCTATAGCTTGAACATTACTATTTATTTTCTAACCCTGAAGAGTTTTATGCAAAAAGCAACAGTAACTTTTTTTAGCTATTGTGGTATGCATGAAACGGGATTGATCTACATAAACTGTGATGTTTTCTGAATATCTGTACAGCGTGTTTATCTGTGTGCTCTGATGTCCTTATTAGATTCTATAGTAAATAGAGTGACTTCCTACTTTTTGCTTTTTCACTATTATGTAGTGTCCATAGGGACTGAAAAAACTTCCCTCAAGGGATGTAATTGTAGCAAGAGGACAGTAAGAGAAAAATAGATTAGTGAGGAAGAGGGCAACTACAGTAATCTTGTTCATTGTGTTTGAATGCTTTACGATTTCTTTAGCATGACAAAATCTTAATGTATACTGATACCTGAATTGCAAGGAATGTGAAAAACAAGACAATTTAATTACCAGTTTTACTTCAGGATTCTTCAGATAACTTAAGTAGTCATCAGTCTTTCAGGCAGAGCCCGATGTTATACGTGTATTACTGCACTTTTGTAATCACATATCCTTGTAGTCAGATCGGTTGATGAGGCCTGATTTGCATAACTACAGTATGATTATTTCTCAGTAACTGTCACATATAAATCCCTTACTTCTGAGTTATTTATCACTATTACCTAATCAAAGCACAAATATTTGTAATAACTGTGATTATGGAAATCTCTGGCTTCATAATCATTGTGATACAGACAGTAATTGGTTCCTTTTTATTTTTATTGGTTAAAGACAGTGAGGACCAGGGCTTATCCCACTGATGGGTTGTTCCTCGTAGTTATGAAAGCCTGAATTTGGGCTGTCTCTGAGAGAGAAGGCACAGGTTTTGTCAAGAGAGACATCATCTTTCAGAAGCATTTTACCAAAAGCATTTTGCCAGAGCCATTCTGCTTAGCAGGAGATTTGACTAGGGAGGCATTCCCTGAAAGCATTTTCCTTGCAGGAGCTTGCCTGTAGAACTGCCCACCTGAGATTTTTCCCCAAGCGTTAAGACTTGTTTATGTCACCATTCTAGTGTTTTAAAAAACTTATTCCTTTTTGCATGATTTTTTTGATATACAGATATTTATATATGTGTATATAAAAAGCCCAGACCATCTATTGCCTTAAACTGACTGGTGCAGCATATGTCACAGATAGGTTTCTCCAACTATCTCTTTAATTTAAGGTCTCTAGCAATGTGCAAGCTACAAAAATGGCCACTTCAGCTTCCCATTTCTTTAATTTAGAGCAAATCCACTGCTACCTTCTCACATTCCAGAATGCACATACATAGTGAGAATTGTTCTACCTTCAATGCATATACATAGCGCTCATTTCTGCCAATGGGAGTCACACACACAGTCCAAGCAGGACAATATCATTCTACACTTAGATGTCTCAGGCAGCAGAACAAACATTGAATTCATGTTCTCATTTTGGGCTTCGTATTTTTCTTGAAAATGATCTTCTGGGTGAAACGTTCTGTTGTGTTTTTCAGTCTCTAAAATCTTGTCTGTTACTTCTAGTGAATATAAAATGTCGTTAGTTTGTTTTTAGCATTTGATGCTTTGCAGAAAATGTGTATGCATGTGACAATTACTAAGCAAAGCTTGCAAGTGAAATGTGCACCTGCTAGATTTCCTTTCTGGCTGGGTTCACAGTGCCTTACTCCACTGATTTTTACAGACTCACTCTTTGCTTACACAGCTACAAATGAAGAATTAAGGAAAAGCTTTCAGAATAAGAAATACAGCATTTCCTTTGTGGCTTCTGGATCACTTGAAACATCTCACAGGGGCAAATCTTTGAGATATTTAAACATATGAAGTCGGGGAGAAAACGCATGTGCTCAGAATTGGATACCTGCTAAAGATACCTGCCCTTTGCTGGACCAGATTCCTAAGAGTTTCTTACTTCAGTCCTTGAAACAGTTAGCTGTAGATGGTGCTTTAATTTGGGAGACAAAGTGTAGTTAGAATTAAGGTAATTCTCTTTTTAGTGCGCTGTATGGGAGTTATGTTTTAGACAGCTGCATCTTTTCATTGCTGCGCAGTATTTACCATCATCTCTCCCAAGATGCTTTTGCCCTATTTTCAGAAGTTTGCCTTGAAGTACTACTGATTTTCTTTGGCCTTGAATATTATGCATTATAAATATGATTTGCTTAGAAGTTTGTAATGCTTTTTTATCAGTGGTTGATATGGCTGTGCAGCTGTTCAGCAATTACATACTATGGAGCTGAGCAGAAACTTTAAGACATGAAGCATTTCTAGGGAAGTTTGGTAATTGAAAAGAACCTGACTTAAAAGTGAAACCTCAAATACTGAAAAATGGAAATAGACTTGTCTCTGAAAATGTTATGATGGTTTTGAATGTCACTGCATTTGAAGGAATATGCACAAGGAGAGTGCTGGGCTCAGCACTGATTTAAATCATGTTTCCTCCAGTAGAGAAAACTGATTTTAAATGTCATCTGTTTAATTGTTTGTTATGCCTAATTAAAAATGGTAATTTATTGGATTCATTTGTAGCATATTTAATATGTTACTTTATTAAAGAAATTACGGAAATTTGATTTCTAATTAAAAGGATTGAGGATTTCTTAAAGCATTTCTTCCAGTATGGTTTTATCTTGGACAAAATTAAGACCATTATGGTAATACAGAGCTCTGTGGTATTTCAGAGATGGATAATAGACAAAGGGAGCATTATATCTTAATGCTACCTTAATCTTATTTATTGTTTTATGACAAATTATTCTTGCTTTATAGGTGGTAAGCATAGTAACAAGTAAGTGTTCTTTCATATCTTCAGAAAGACTTCGCAACCACTCCCCTTATTTATTTCACAATGGCTTAGCCACAGAGTGTTTCTTGAGGTCTGGGACACACAGTATAAGCAAAGCCTCATTGTGTTGAGGAGGCTAGAACTGAAGTGGCACTTGTGCTGGAACAGTAGCTGTCAAGGCTGAGGTTGGAAAGCAAAATAAATCTGAAATTATGTATTCTGAAGGAAGAGGCAAATGCTTATAAAAATTAATAAAATGTCCAAGAGCTGTTTAATGTAGTGGTATTTAAGAAACAAAATTGATTAGATGAGAGAGACATATTTCACAAAAACCATCTTCAAAACGATGTGGAAAGGGCAAAAATACAGATAAGGTTTTTTTGTCTCTTTGCTGATGTGAAATTGACCTTTTTAGCAGTTTGATGGAACTGATGTGTGCTTAATTTTTCTTTTTTAAAAATTAATTCTTTTTTTACAAATATGTAAGCACCATGTTGCTAAAATATATTGAGTTTTTGAGATGGTGAAGACTGTCATTCTCAGTATGGCACTGCTTCTGTGTATGAAAAAGAAGGAAGACTTGGAAGAAATCTTTCTATTTCCTAGTGGAAGACTTGAGATGAATATTTGCTGGTTCTTTGGTACAGAGGAAAACATCTGAATATTTTTGAGTCTGTGACTTTAATTTGAGTTCATTCTGCAGTCACTGGGGGCAAACAGGTCTCCAGTAAAGGTTTATCAGTCCATTTAGATGTGAACCACCTAAGTGGAGGTTCCTCTCTTCACAAACTACAGAGAGCACTAAGGACAACTTAACTCAAAGCTCAGTCCTGTCGCCAGTAAAACGGGATGAACCAGCCGCCTGTTCAAAGCAAGGTTAGCTATGAGATCAGACCATGGAGAGAGACACTATGAGCAGGCTGTTGCACCGCCTGACTGTCCTTACTGTGAAAAAGTTTCTCCTCATATTGTTGTGAACCTTTCCTGTTTGAACTTTTGCCTGTTGTCTTTCACCTTGCCACTGGGTATGGCTGTGGAGTCTGGTCTCGTCTGCTGAAGCTGGAGCGCTGTTGTTCAGTTCCCCTCAAGCCAACTTTGCTACAAGCTGAACAGTCCCAGCTCCCTCAGCTTCTCCTCACAGGGCAAGAGTTTCAGTTTCCAACAATCATGACAGTCTTTTGATGAACTTAGTCTTGTTTATCTGTGCCTGTCTTGTATTGGGGGCCCCAAAACTTCACACAATATTCCAAATGTGGTCTAACAAGTGATGAGTAGAAGGTGATTATCCTTTCCCTGGATGTGCTGCTTCTGTTACTGCAGTCCAGGAAAATGCTGGACCTCTTTGCTGCCAGGGTACTGCTGTCTCATGCTGCTGTCCTCCAGAGTCCCATGACCTTTTCTGCAGAACTCCTTGCCATTTATTCATCAGTTCTCAGCCTGTATAGTTGCAAGGAGGTTTTCCTTCCTAGATGCAAAGATCTGCATTTGTCCTTCTTGAATTTCATGAGTATCCTGTTAGCCTGTTCCTCAACCCTGTCTAGGTCCCTTTATATGACAGCCCTGATCTGTGGTGTATCCACTGTTTACCCCAGTTTGGTGTAATCTGCAAACTTGATGAGCGTGCAGTCCATCTGCTCAATAACCTGCAGGTCACTGGTAAAAACGTCAAATGGGATGGGTCCCAGGACAGACCCCTGTGGTAGTCAGCTTGTTGCTAGCTTCCAGATTGAGTGCAGCTCCTTGATTGAGTGCACTCCCTTGCAGAGGGAGTGCAGCTCCCTCTCCTGATCATCCAGCTGGATTTTTACCTGTCCATTTCCTCACCACCAGATTGTGAAGGTGTAACTTGGATACAAGAATAATGTGGGAGACAGTGTTGAAACCTGTAGTCAACGTAAATGGCATCCTCTGCTCTCTCCTTCACCATAGTCATTATACTATAAAGAGCAATCAGGGTGGTCAGGCATGATTTGCCCTTGGTAAATCCATGCGGACTGCTTCCAGTCCTTTTCTTCTTCATGTGTCCAGAGATGGATTCCAAGAAGGCTTGCTCTGTAATTTTGGCAGGGACTGAGGTGAAGCCAGTCTGGATCTAGTTCCCCTTTTCATCTTTTTTTGAAGCTGGGGTTAACATTTATTTCCTTCCTGTCATAGAACACCTCTCCAACTCTTCATGACCTTTCAAAGGCGATAGAGAGTGATCTTGCCAGGATATTGGCCAGTCTCTCAGAACCTTTGGCTGCAGCCCAACAGTGCTCCAGGGCATGCATGGGATGATTTATCTCAAGTGGTCCCTGACTTGATTCTCATTCATTGCAGGTTATTTTATTTTCTGAACTCTTTTACTAAGTAGAGAGACCTGAGAAACCTTGTTGATGAAGACTGGAGAAAAGAAGTCAATGAGTATATCTGCCTTATCTGTGTCTGCTGTTACTAAATCAGTCACTCCATTTAGAAATGAACCTACATTGTCTTTGTTCAGGATTGCCATGAATATATTAGTAGAAGCTCCTTTTGCTCCTTTTGATGTCCCTTCTACTCTTGGTGAGCTTTGGCTCTTCTGACACTGTCCCTGCCTATGCAAACAATGTTTTTGAATTCCTGTATCTGTTTCCTGCATCTTAATCCTGCATGTTACCTTTTCATGTCTTTACATTAAAGTTCCCTGCTCAGTGATGCAGATCTGGTAAAATTGCTGGTCCTTCTGAATGTTGG
This sequence comes from Phaenicophaeus curvirostris, assembly GCF_032191515.1. Classification (NCBI taxonomy): domain Eukaryota; kingdom Metazoa; phylum Chordata; class Aves; order Cuculiformes; family Cuculidae; genus Phaenicophaeus; species Phaenicophaeus curvirostris. Next base: position 21,752,044 of record NC_091392.1, read on the forward strand.
GAAGGACTACTCTTGCATTTGTAGGATACCGTCTGAAAGACATGCCAGCTCCCCCAAACTCCTTTACTTTTCAGAGCTACCACAGGATCATGCCCAGCAGTTTCCTGTATAAGCTGACATCTACTAATCTGCAGCCTGACATCTGTACTCTGCTATCTTACACTAGATATCAGTGCAGTTTTCCAGTTATGTTTTACTTTCAGCATTAAATATCTTTATCTTATTTCTAGTCCTATTTTTATAACTTTCCTCATTTTAGCTACTTGGTCATGTCATGATTTTATTTATACAAAGAAATAAGTTTCCTGTCATTGGAACAAAATAATGTATTAGACTACCAAATCACCTCTTGATTTTTAGTTGTTAAATTCACTCTTATCTCAGCAGCAAGACACTGCCGTTAAGACGCAGCTGTACTAACAGGTGACTCATACAAGCAGGTGGAAATTATCCGAGATATAGGAAACTTTCCCTGAAGCAGGTATAATCCAGTATTAGAGCAGAGATAGTTTTTAGAGAGCTGTTGCTGCTGTTGTCAGCTTGGGAAAAAAAGCTTAGGTTTCTATGTTGTTATTGTTTGAGTTAATAATGAAAGTCAAAACTCAGGGAGTAAGTAAGTTTTGACTCTGTGGAGCATCTGTTGACTAATCAAAGCAGGTATTCCAGACTCTACCTCCCAACTGTTCTTTAAATTGAATGTTTACAGTCAATAAAAAGGATAATATATTTTTTCACACTCTGAGAGAGAATTTAGTATTTAATGTGCTGCTTTTTGCATTCTAAACAGATAAAGCAAATTAACCCGTTCCAGCTATACATCAGGAATTTATTAAAAAGTAGTAGGTTTGAGCATGTTAATGTTTTTTCTTGGATTTAATTTCTGCAGCAGGTATGAGCTGAGGTGAGATAAGAAGTGGAAATCAATGCAGTATGAGAAGAATCTCAAGTGCTTCTTATTTCTTGAGAACATGTAGGTGTGTATATAAAAGTTTTAAAGATGTGTGTGAGAAGATCACATTTCTGATAATCTATTTGGTTCTGATTTTTCAGCTGCTGCTTTGAGGTAAAATTCCATGTCTGTGAACAGCTTCCTTGACCTTAATAAGTAGGTAGACAATGAACTTACAGAGGCTGGGACTTCAGCCTCACGTTTTCTGAGTAATCAGTTCAGGGAACAAAGGAAATATGCATTAGTGGTTTTTTATAGTTTCAAGAGTTATGGTAAGGAGAGGCTGATGCCTGATTGTTCAGTATCTTTCTGGAAGTTTCTTCGGAAGAGCTGAGGTTTCTGAAGTCTATGGAAAAATGGTAACATGGAGACAACCCAGTAATTTCTGTGCAGAAATGCTTCTCGCTGGCGCTTTCTGTATTGGTTGACACATATGCATCCAAACTGTGAAACAGAGGTCTGAAGAGGGTTTTTCTGTTTATTTCTTTGCTTTTAGGAAAAGGTGAGAAAACACCACTGATAATATCAGTAGTTTGTGGTTTCAAGTGAGTAGTCCTGTTGTGCAAGTGGGAAAATAAAAATCTCTATGTGGAAAAAGTGATGGTATAAAGTAGCTTGCTTAGCTCTTGTGCACAGATTTAAGCGATCTTTTGTCTAGCCATCTACCGGTATTTATGGAGCCTTTTTGTGCCCACATAGCTTAATCTATAGGCCTTAATATGATGGTACTACCTGTGCACATAGTGTCTTGTTCTCAGTGACTAGAAGGAAAGTAAATGAAGTATTCCAGAAATGCTGGGATTTTTTCTGTTGATGTAGTCACGCGATGTGACTACATAGTGTGGTACCATGGTTCTCAGTATGCAGCCCCTGGCTGTGAGTGCATAGAATGGAAGGGCAGCATCATTAGCATCCCACCTGAGCTGCAGAAGCTGAGAGAGGGGCTTCGTTCTCCATGTTCTAAAAAAATGCTTTTGCCTCTACTGTAATGATGTGAACTGTTCCGCTTCTGCCTGCTGTGGCACTGCAGTCAAGCTCTGACAGGGCCACCTCACTGTGGTTCAACTCTCCTTAGGGCAGCTCTATGTGGCTGAGTGCCTGCAGGGACAGATCTATGCAGAGAGAGTTAGGGTTAGGGTTAGAGTTAGGCTTATGTGTAGAGTTGGGGTTAAGGCTTTAGGCTTCGTAGGGGGAGTTGTCCCTGCAGAGACTTGTCACTGGAGAATTGTCCTAGGTCTGCCATGCTCTGCCTCCTGCAAGGCTGTGCTGTGGTGAGGAACCTCTCTTCTCACCTATGGTTCACCACGTGTTGGCTAGCCAGGCAAAGCACCTGAGGCAGGGGCCTGGGTTTTTGAAGCCAACTGCTCATCTGAAAATCAGGTTTTACTCTGCAATCAGCCCTGAGGCTTGTGTCCATCAGGCTGTGCAAAGAGTTAGCTGGCATCTGAAGGTGTCCTTCACAGTGACACCCAAGGTGGTAGAGGGACTCTGGGGTGATTGGCCACCAGCAAAAACACTGATGGTAGGTCTGTTTTTATTCTTATGTATTCCATACAAAACTCTCCTCTCTACATAAAGAAGTGCTTTTGAAACCATTCAATCTCTTTGTTAGAGTCTGACTGTTGTGACATCTGTGTATATAAAGCTGTCTCTTGAGTAAAATATTATTAATTGCTGGCTTATCCAAACTAAGTGAGTGGAAAGGATGTGAAGTGTGCAGGGAAAAATGCCAGAAATAATAGGTAAGATTCTGATTGATGTACAAACGTATAGAAAATATCATCGTTCAATTGTATGGGGAATTCTGACAGCAGAAATTTCTCTGTTCTAATAGGGAGTGAAACCACAATTCTTTAGAAACCTGACATGGAAGATTTGCAGATTTATTTGGAAGCTACATAACTCAACTGGAACTCTTAATTGTTTTCAGAAATCTGAAGAGTTATATTTGGACTACCCAGCCCAGATAAAGTAAGACATCACACATCTCTTGTGTGCCTAAAATGGCACTCAGACCTCTCAGTCTGTGATCTGTAAAGATGTTCTTGGATCTGTGAAGCCTCTGGTATCTAATTTTGGCCAGTAAAGTTCTCTTAACATTTACAGTTCTGTGACTGCATTTCCCCACAAGGGCTGCCACCTTGGCACTTAGCTCATTGCCTATATGTTTGGCAAATAATATTTTATACAGTGTTAAAGGTACCTCAAGAAGTGAAGACCAGATCCTGGGACCTATCCCATCTCAGATACATTGCAGAGCTGTGCAGTTATGTCTGCTGCACTTGTTTGTTCTCCAGCTTTATGCGTTTCATCCATGCGGGGTCCTGCTGCCACCGAATGGCGAGAGGGTCTTTCCCATGTCAGTCTGGCCAGTGTTAGAGCAATCTCTTGGGAGATCTAGTTCAGGGTGTATGCATGTTAAAGGTGCTTTAAATAGAGATGGCAACATTTTCCTCTTCTCCAGACATGTTTTTAGAACTAGTGTGAACCAGTCCTATGTGTGGAAGATGGCTTTGGGCTGTTAACTGCAGTCTTGATTCCACCTACACCAAAGAAACGTGGTCTTGGAGCATATCTTGCTTGATATTTCCTACTGGCTAGCTTAGGAAGTATCATGTGAATCCCATTCCAAGGTGCATAAGCAGCCCATGTGCCAGACAGGGCCTGCAAATTCTGTTCCAGTAAACCTCAGTGCTTCGTTGCGTTTATAATTTAAAAGTAAGATCTACAAACTGTGAAAAGAGAAGACAGACTAAAGACATCAAAAAACAAATGCTTCAAAGTTGTGTGGGTTGCTTTTTTTTTCAGAAAGAGACATACATGACATTGATATTCCATGGAAAAATATGTTGATTTCTTTCAGCTGACAAGTTTAAACCAACTGGTCCAGTGCCTGGAAGTGGATAGGTGACACTGATATACAGGAATGAATTCATGAAGCATTTTCAATACGTAGATAGAAATGGAATTGTATCAGGCTCAGCACAGGCAGGCATTCTCACACCACTTGTCATCAGGAGCATCCACTCAGGCTTTTGGTGTCTCCAATGTTTATTCAATGCACTTGACACTTTTAAATCTAGTTTAGTGTAATTTTGCTTTTGATGGGGTCTTTTAACATATGCAGCAACAGACTGAGGGAGGACGATTTCAAAATAAAAGATGTTCACTCGTCAAAAGCTGCTATAGTATTCAGAATCAGCACAGTGGTACTTTAGCTCCTAATACAAATCATTTGTGCACAGTATACAAAAGGCGATTTCCAGAGACTGTTGATCAGTACACCGGTGTGCTGCATACAGTCGCTGCAGACTGAAACATTGTCTGATAAATGTGGGTTTCTCTTAAAAAGATCTGTATTCAAGCTGAAAAACAGGTGTTCTGCGTCAATCGAAGGAAACATTTTCAGCAGTGTAAGCATATAAAGGTTCCTAGTATTTGGTTAGAACAGGACCAGTTGTTTTCTTTTTCTACCCAAATAAAGACACTAAATTATGTGAAATCTGTCGTGGGCCGACATGAGCATTTTCATCCCCTTAAGGTGAAAGCAAAGGTTTGTTAGCGGCCCCGGGGCTACGGTTCCCTTGGCGGCCTGCTAAAGCACAGCCTGATAACTGCAGGCATGAAGTCAGGCCCGGGAGCTGCTTCACAGGGCAGCAAGAAGTGGTTGTCAGCAAGCCCTGCCTCTGACTATCAACATCCTGTCAGAAATATAGGGTGTTACTGGGATTGCTGAATTGGGAAAAAATGAGTGATAGAGCTTTTTGAACTTATTGAAAGCTCCTCACACCCTCTTCTTTGAGCATCCTGCTGAGCTGCTGAAGTATGGTGTTCATGGTGGGGCCAGACTTACAGGATCAAGCTAACAGAGGGCAACTTTTAAGAACCTTCAAAAGGACTTACATATCATTTATATTTGGACGTAGAGATACTGGAGAGTCACAGCTAGGGAGGAAATCTTCATCACACTAGCCAGGAGGGCTAAGGCTAGCATTCAAACAAGGCTGTATGCTGGTGATAACGGTAAACTGATTTATACTTCAATTGCAGTGAATAAAAATAGGGAAAAGGAGAATTTGCAGAAATGATGTGAAATGCTCATCCAATATAGGCTTTTTTTCTACTTCAAATATTACTTTTGCTGACTTTGTGGATGTATTCCCAGTGCAGTCAGAGAGAAAAAAATGCCTATTACGGGGAAGGAAGCCTTACTTAGTAGACAAGAGTGAGGAGTGACCCTGTCCCGGCTTATTTCACGGAAGAGGAATTCTCCTTTGCCCTTCCTGCTGGGCCATGCTGTCTCTGAGCTGTAACCTAATGAAGGGCGAAGCAGAGCTGAAATGGAGAATCCTAAATCAGTGTGTCAGACACTAGTCACTGTCCACTTTTCCTTCTCACTTCAGTCAAGTTGTGATTGAGAAGGGAGGAAGGGAAACCAGGTATGAAGGAAAAGGGATATCTGGCAAGAAGGAGTTGTTTGCATAAAGGAAAGAGAGAAAATGTCAAGAAGATAGCAGGAGGGAACTGTAAATTGTTTGAATGTTTGAGGAAAAAAGTGAGTACAGGTTATGAGAAGAAAGGGGAAAAATGACAGGGAAAAGTGCCTGTTTATATATAGGGAACAGGGAAGAAATAAGAAATAGAATTGAACTATTCTTAGAACACTTTCTCCATTATTCTAATTTTCTCCATTAAATGGAGGAGCTAGGACCTGCTGCACAGGTAGGAAACATTTGCAAGATATTTCTTTTTCTTCAAGTCATCTTATTCCCTTCAAACGGTGCTGTTCTTAAAATTCATCTTGTTTAATTTGAGTCAGTAGCAATATCAGCTTAGAAAAATAATTTGAGTAGCTGTCCCAGTGGGGAAGTATAACCAGCAATCGCTCGGTCAGAATGGAAAGAAGAAGGGCCCAACACATGGAGTACATATGTGCATACATATACAGATTTTATACATACACAGATTTTATACATACATGCACACATCAAATATTTTCATATAAAAGTAGAATAATTTCTTTTATAATTCCTGACTTTCAGGGCAATCACTCCTGTTTGGAAACTTTGCTCATGACTACTAGCAGGGTCAAAACAAGTGATGAATGAGATTAGACTTTGAGGTTATCACTGACAGTGCCTGACCATAGGCACAACCTCTTTGTCTTGTGTTTGGTTTGTGTGTGTTCAATATGATTTGCAATGCTCTACTTACCTGAATGACAAATTTATAAAACAGTTATTTGTGAAAATTGAATGTTTTCCTTTCTGTTTGGTACCACATGTTATTATGGGTATTTTATGGAGCCTATTTAAAGTACTGTTTTTTTTACCCTTAAGCTTTTCAGTGTTCTTTGGTCTTACCATCCAGTTAGAAAGACTGTGAGCACTGTTTGTGCTGTTCTGACTTCTTGCTTGTGAAGCAATCTCCAAAGCACCGTGTACTTCTTGGAGACCTCAAACACTGTCTGCAAAATGCATTGGTGGAAATGCTAGGTGTTAAGTTGCTGCATATGCTTGGACATACAAGTTTTTTGGTGGAAGGAGGGGACAGGGTGTTCTTCTGTACTTTATACAATGTATTCTTGAGCACATATTATGAAGCCTCTTTTTTATAGGCTGCAATTTTGATAGTTACTGTGAACAATCCCCAAATGGTAGATAACGCACTTACATCCACTTTTTTATTATGTCACAAGGCTAAGATTTTGAAAAGGGCAAAGTAAGATTAGCCATTTGACAGGCAGGTTGTACTTTTGAGTATTCTGAACTCTAATGCTCTTAGACACAAGGAAACAAAACACTAGGCTATTCCTTTTGTAAGAAATCACTTTCGTCACATAATTAATTTTGTAATCAATATTTTTGTTTGGTTTTGTTCCCCCCCGAAGTGAATTCTTCATTTTCAATGCACCTGTCCAGTTCACAGATTTTAAATATTTAGATATTCACTGATTTCCAAAATTCTTTGTGAGCTGTTGCAGAGTCTTCATGCCAATGACAATGTAGTCCTACTTTATATATACACCATTGTGCTCTCACTTGAGTTGCCTGACTTTTCATCTCTCTCTGCTTGCCATGATGCTTTTAAGACAATCTGTGGATTGACGTACTGATAAACTATAGTGTTTAAGTCAGAAATCAGAATGGAAATCTGATAATGATGGAAAAGAGGATATATATGGGAGTATGGTGTTCAGGAACCATGAGGAGGGTGATAGCTTTTTTTTTTACAGCCACACAGCTGTTTTTAGATAAAGTACATTCTGAATAGAAAGGAAGGCTTGGATATCACTCCCAAGGAGCTCAGACCTTAATTGGTAGGTAACTTCCAATATTTTGATTGGAATTATTTTCTTCCTTTGTCAACTTTTCTACCAGTAGCAACTGGGCATAACATCTCACTGTGACAATACAGGAAACGTTTAACTCTTTGGAAATGGCTTGGGACTGGCTGATGTTTTCTTCTTGTAACTTTTAAGGTTAAAAAATCATGGTAAAACTGTTTAAAAAAAAAGGGGATGCCTTTCATTCCTCTTCTTCCAAGTCTGTAATATATGGATTAAAATGATGCTTTTAATCCCATTTGACCAGTTCATGCTGCAGAAGGAATCCCTAGCTATGGTGAATTATAGGGATTCCCTTAATGCACTCTGATATGAAGTATCCAAGTCATTTTTGTGGGACAGATCACAGGAAAGCTGGGCTTCTTGGGGCCATAGACGAAGATTAGGTGGCATACCCTAGAACACATCAAAGCACTTACTAAAGCACTGGGCATATATGTCTGGCCAACTGAGCCCTGTTCCTTAAGGGCTAAAAGGATTCTTGCAAGTGAGTTGGCAGGGCTTGTTGAGAGGGCTTTAAATTGGGAAGGCATAGACTTAGACTCACTAGAGTTGAGCCTAGTGATATAATGCCAATACTGGGGGCAAAACCCATAGCCCACACCAAGTGCATCTATGTCAATGCACGCAGCATGGGCAACAAACAGGAGGAGCTGGAAGCCGTTGTGCAGCAGCATAGCTGTGACTTAGTTGCCATCACAGAAGCATGATGCGGTGACTTTCATGACTGTAATTCTGCAATGGATGTCTATAAGTTTTTCAGAAGGGATAGGCAGGGAAGGAGAGGTGGTGAAGTGTCTCTGTGTTAGGGAGGGATTCAATTGTATATAGGTCAATGATTGTGATGATAACGTCGAGTGCCTAACGGTAAGGATGAGGGGGAAGGCCAACAAGATAGATATGTTTCTGGGAGTCTGTTATAGGACACAGGAACAAGAGGTTTACAAAGCACTGTAAGCAGCTGGTCAAAGTCTTGCAGTTGCTACCCCTTGTTCTTGTGGAGGACTTCAACTTACCTGACATCTGCTGGAAATGCAACACAGCAGGGTTTTGCACTGGGTTACAACGACGCCATGCAATGCTACAGGCTTGGGGAAGTGTGGCTAGAAAGCTGCCAGGCAGAAAATGACATAGGGGTGCTGGTCGACAGCTGGCTGAACATGAGACAGCAGTGTGCCCAAGTGGCGAAGAAGGCCAACAGCATCCTGGTTTGAATTAAAAATGGTGTGGCCAGCAGGACTAGGGAAGTGATCATGCCCCTGTAGTTCATACAATCACTAGGTTGGAAAAGACCTCCAGGATCATCGAGTCCAACCATTCCTATCTGCCAAGAAACTATCTCCCTGAGCACATCATCTGCCTGTCTTTTAAACACCTCCAGGAATGGTGACTCAGCCGCCTCCCTGGGCAGCCTGTTCCAATGCCCAGTGACCCTTTCTGTGAAATTTTTTTTCCTGCTGTCCAGCCCTAGCGGAGCTTGAGTCCATTCCCTCTTGTCCTGTCCCCTGTCACTTGGGAGAAGAGGCCAGAACCTTCCTCTCTACAACTTCCTTTCAGGTAGTTGTAGAGAGCAATGAGGTCTCCCCTCAGCCTCCTCTTCTCCAGGCTAAACAACCCCAGCTCTCTCAGCTGCTCCTCATGAGGCCTGTTCTCCAGCCCCTTCACCAGCTTTGTTGCTCTTCTCTGGACTCGCTCCAGAGCCTCAACATCCTTCTTGTGCTGAGGGGCCCAGAACTGAACACAGGATTCAAGGAGCGGTCTCATCAGTGCCGAGTACAGAGGGAGAACAACCTCCCTGGACCTGCTGGTCCCACCATTTCTGATACAAGCCAAGATGCCATTGGCCTTCTTGGCCACCTGGGCACACTGCTGGCTCATGTTCAGTCACTGTCAACCAACACCCTCAGGCCCCTCTCCTCCAGGCAGCTTTCCAGCCAGACTTCTCCTAGTCTGTAGCACTGCACAGGGTTGTTGTGCCCCAAGTGCAGGACCCGGCATTTGGCCTTGTTAAACCTCATCCCATTGAACTCAGCCCATCAGTCCAGCCTGTTCAGATCCCTTTGCAGAGCCTCCCTACCCTCCAGCAGATTGACACTTCATCTCATCTAGGTGTTGTCTGTGAACTTGCTAAGGGTACATTCTATGTCTTCATCCAGGTCATTGATAAAGACATGGAACAGGGCTGGACCCGGCACTGAGCCCCGGGGGACACCACTTGTCACTGGCCTCCAGCTGGATTTCACACCATTTCCCACCACTCTCTGGGCCCGGCCATCCAACCAGTTTTCCACCCAGGAGAGTGTGCGCCTGTCCAGGCCAGAGGCTGACAGTTTCTCAAGCAGAATGCTGTGAGAAACTGTGTCAAAGGCTTTACTGAAGCCCAAGAAGACTACATCCACAGCCTTTCCCTCATCCAGTAAGTGGATCACCTTGTCATAGAAGGCACTGGTGAGGCTGCCCCTTGAATACTGTTTTCAGTTTTGAGTCCCTCAGTACAAGAAAGATAATGAGCTACTGGAGTGTGTCCAGAGGAAGGCAACAAGGTTAGTGAAGGGTCAGGAGCACAAGTCTTATGAGGAGTTGCTGAGGGAATAGGGATTGTTTAGCCTGGAGAAAAAAAGGCTGAAGGGCAACTTTATTGCCCTCTGCACGTACCTAAAAGGAGGTTGTAGGGAGGTGGGTGCCGGTCTGGAACAGGCTGCCCAGGGAGGTGGTTGAGTCACCTTCCCTGGAGGTGTTTAAGGCACGGGTGGACGAGGTGCTGAGGGATATGGTTTAGTGTTTGATGGGAACGGTTGGACTCGATGATCTGGTGGGTCTCTTCCAACCTGGTTATTCTGTGATTCTGTGATTCTGTGATTCTATCTCTTCTCCCAAGTAACAAATGATAGGTGAAGAGGAAATGACCTTGTGTTGCACAAGGGAAGATTTAGATTGGATGTTAGGAAAAAATTTCTTTACTGAAAGAGTAGTCAAGCATTGGAACAGGCTGTTCAGGGAAGCAGCTGAGTCACCATCCCTGCAGGTGTTCAAAAAACGTGTATATGTGGCACTTCAGGATATGGTTTAGTAGGCATGGTGGCATTGTTTTGATGGTTGGACTTGATCATTGTGGAGGTCTTTTCCAGCCTTAATGGTTCAGTGATTCTATGATTTACATACCTTCTCATCTGCAACTGTAGGGAAAGCTGTGAACAATATAAAATTTTCTTTCCTTCCTTATGAGGTTAAACTGGAAGCATGAGTAGCAAAAGGATAATAACACTGCTCAGCCAGTGGTATATGCTGAAGTGGCTTTGCAGCATTAATAGTGAATGAAAATATTAGAATTGTCCATTAAGCAAAACATGCATCTTGTGTCTTGCTAGGGGCACCCTCTTCTTCTGTAGTGATGGTCTTTGGTCTTTGGAATCAGAAAAAATCATGTGGACAACTGCATCTCCAATGGGTGGCTCTTTGAAGTTGCCTGCTGTGCTCTCTGTGGTACTAATTAGTAAATAAATGTAAAGGAAACATGATTTGAACTGAGGAATACTTAATGAGCTACAAGGTAGATTTATTACTGTTGAATAATAATAAAATATTGGCTTTGTTAGTTCAGATCAAAATTAATGCATATCTTTTTATATTTTTCTCAAACTTATCAGAAAAGATTACAGTTCCGGACACTGCCATTACAAGGTCTGATGAGGAAAGTAGGGATAAAAAAAGCTTTGAAATACCACAGTTCACATTGTGTTCAGCAGAGATTGACACAAGTCTAACGTATTGGTACACATAATTAAGTGTGGGTTTCCTGAACAAGTAGAAAAGGAACTTTAATAGTTTAAGAAGCCCCTAAAGCTATCTGACTATCCTTGACTTCCCGTTTGATCTGATGACTGGAGAACATAAGAAACTGTGAAGGAAGAGCTAACAGCTGTTTCCAAGCTCGAGGTCCCCCTCTAACACCCCCCCCCCATTTGTGATTTGATCTCAGTATGAATATTACTCATTTGATCTACTCCTTCTTCAATTTATCATTCAGTGCCTCGACCTCAGCTGGGTTTAAAATATTTAGAAAGAGGCTGCCTGCAGATGGTGGGTAATTTAATGTGCAACTGCTTAATGCAGTTGGTTTCCAGAGAGGCAAACCCTAGGATTTAAAATTATGTGGAAATACCAGAATAGAGGTCCCTTACTGAGAAAATGCCATTGTTAAACATTTATCAGTTGACTCTCTTGCACAGAACATTGATGACAGTTCAAGCTGTCCTTAGATAGATTCTCATCATCCTGGAGTTACACAGCAATGCACAGCAATGCAAGATGTGCTTCAGCTGTAAAAATGTTTGTAATGCACAAATATCCTTTTAATGTTTTTGCCCTAAAGTGCATTGCACAGCACAGAGACCCATACTTTAAGGAGTGATGAATTTGTCATGTAGATACTACATCTATTATGGGATTATGAGATTACAATATCATATTATTAGCATCATAAAACCATAGAATCGCTTGGATGGAAAAGACCTTTGAGATTATCATGTCCAACTGTACCTGTCCACTACTAAACCATATCCCTGAGCACCTCATCTACCCATCTTTTAAATACCTTCTGGTGGCTCAAACACACCCGTAGGCAGCCTATTCCAGTGTCTGATGACCCTTTTGGTGAAGAACTTTTTCTTGATGTCTAATCTGAACCTTCCCTGGTGCAACTTGAGGCCATTTCCTCTCATCCTATCACTTGCTACTTGGGAGAAGAAACCAACATCCACCTTGCTACAGCCTCCTTTCAGTTAATTGTAGACAGTGGTAAGGTCTCTCCTCAGCCTCCTTTTCTCTAGGCTAAACAACCCCAGTTTCCTCAGTCTCCTTGCATAAGGCTTGTTCCACAGCCCCTTCAACAGATTCTCTGGACATGCTCCAGTATCTCAATGTCCTTTTTGTAGTCAGGGACCCAAAACCGAACATAATGTTTGAGGTGCGACCTCACCTGTGCCGAGTACAGGCACAATCAATTCCCTGGTCCTGCTGTCCACAATGTTTCTGATAAAAGCCAAGATGCTATTGGCCTTCTTGGCCACGTGGGCACATAGCTGACTTATTCAGTCAGATGTCAACCAACACCCCCAGGTCCTTCTCTGCCAGGCAGCTTTCCAGACACTCTTCCCTGAGCCTATAGAGCTGCATGGGGTTGTTGTGCAGAACTCTGCACTTGGCCTTGTTGAACCTCATACCGTTGGCCTCAGCCAACAGTTCCAGCCTGTTCAGACCCCTTTGGAGAGCCTCCCTGCCCTCAAGCAGATAGTCACTTCCTTACACCTTAGTGTCACCTGTGAATTTACTAAGGGTACACTCAATCCCCTCATCCAGATCATCTATAAAGATATTGAAATGAACTGGACCCAATGGTGACCCCTTGGGAACACCACTTGTGACCATCCTCTAACTGGATATAGTTCCATTTACGACCACTTTTTGGGCCCAGCCATGCAGCTAGGTTTTAAACCAGGAGAAGGTATGGCTATGCAGGCCAGTGGGAGCCAGTTTCCCAAGCAGAGTACTGTGAGAAAGGAAGGGGTTTAGCAAGCACCCATGGGTAGATCCCATCCAGCCTCATAGCCTTGTGAATGTCTAATTGGCCAAGCAAGTCTCTAATTTTTTCCTCTTGTATCATTGCAACTTTGTTCTGCTCCCCCCAGGTTATTTATTTTTTATCATTGTTATTGTTATTATGATTTTCTTCTATAGTATCACTTGTGTGTAATTAAAAATAATGACTTCTGATGAGTCTCTGACCTATTTCAACCTACTGGGAGGAAACAACTTCTCAAATTCAAACACTTTGTATTATACACATTCCTCCTTTGTCACATACTGTTCTACTAGATCAGCACACCTAGTCACAAACTGAAATATGCTTGCTGTAGCACGTGTGGTTAGACTGTATGATATATTTTCTGGTTGGTTGGGATAGAATGCAGTGCAATGGAGCTTTAATATTTTTCATTCCATTATCTGATAATATAAAATTACATGTATTAACTGTAATAAATTACTTTTTCTAGGGTAATTTAGTATATTTAGAATATCATAGGATCATAGAATCATAGGATCATAGAACGGTTTGGGTTGGAAGAGAGCTTGAAGATCATCTTGTTCCAACCCCTCTGCCACAGGCAGAGACATATTTCACTCTATCAGGTTACTCATAGCCTCATCCAGCCTAGTCTTGAGCACCCCCTGGGATGTGGCATTCAGAACTTCTCTGAAGAACCTGTGCCAGTGCCTCACTACCTTCACAGTAAAAAATGTCTTCCCAATATCTAATCTAAATCTACCCTCTTCCAGCTTAAAACCATTATCCCCCACACTATTGCTACACTACCTAATAAAGAGCCTCTCTCCAGCTTATTCTGTAGCCCCCCTTCGAGTACTACAAGGGTGTTATAAGGTCTGCTGAGAACCTTCTCTTTTCTAGGCTAAACAAGCCCAACTCCCTCAGCCTGTCCTTATAGGGGACGTGCTCTAGCCCTGTGATCACCTTTGTGGCCCCCCTCTGGACCTGCTCCAACAGACCCATGTCCTTGCTGTGCTGGAAGAGCATTTGACTGTGGTCTATGGTCCATTTTATCACCAGAGAAAACCTCAGAAATAGATGTGATAGACAATTACAGTAATTTCGGTTGAGGAAAATAAGAGGAAATCAGTAATGAAAGAAGATTTGCATGTTTGATTTTATCCCCACTGTTTGATTTTTTCCACTAGGCTAGTCATTGCATCTGCGTCTGTAACTTTTTACATATCAGACCAACATATGGCAGTTGCAGAAATAATTTTGTTGGCAACAAACTGTACTGCATTGATTCTCAGCTATGTCCTTTTCTCAAGAAAAGATCAGTGCAGCTCATTGAAGATACATTCTGCTCAAAAATATGTCTTCAGTAGGTATCTGGTGGCAACAGAAGTAAAGCAAAGCCAGTGAAAGAGTAATAGGAAGTGAAAAGAAGGACTAAAATAATTTACCCGTCCCAGCTCAGAAACATTTATGTATGAAGGATTAGTTTTGTCCCTGTTTGGGGAAAAAAGTAGTAATACCTATGTTGCATTTTATCTCAAAGACTGCATCTTTGCACAAACCCCATACAAATGTATAGGAAACTTTCAAAAGATTTGAAACTACCTTATTATTAGCTCCTCATCATTAGGCGTATAAATTGCAAGCACCCTTGACAGAACTGCTATGATATTTACTGCAAGCAGAACAACTTGGAATAATTCAAATGCATTTAAAAAAATTCCTGCCTTCTAAGGGAAATCAGCTAATGGCAGCTTTCAGATTATACCTTTGTTCTTTCCCTTTCTAAAAATTTTAAATTCTACTAAACTTCTTTGAACTAAATACATTTTAAGCTATATTCATCTAGGTGAAAAACATACCTATTTCTTCTTGCTTTTAATCTAGCTGATATGAATATTTTATCATCCATCCAGGGATGGATGAGTGAGAGGGAAATATGTGGTAATTCCTGAACAAGATGCATAGCTAGACACATGATGAATAATGTGATTGAATGTCCTTAATGTACAGAGAGATCATCAAGTGCATGTGTCTAAATAACTATAGTTTAGAATTACACTGGTAATGTAAGTGTAATTATAAATACAAGTGTTCGCATATATACATCTACTGGGAAAATACATTGTCAGAGATAGCCTCTTCATGGTTAAAATCGATGGAAAGAGGCTGATCATAAAACTAAATATGCTAATAGTTTTCTACAACATCAGCTCTAGCAGACGTGGTTTGTAGCTGGTGGAGTTAGCAAGGTGTCAGCCTGCTTAGCTGCTCTGAACATTGAATGGGGTATCTCACATCTGCAATGACGTTACTGAGTCTTAATGTATTCTGTCTTTCCAAGATGATTTAATCTTGGTTTATTCTGAAAATTAATGAAATGAGGTCCCTAATGCTGGCATAGGTGACCTATTCCTTTTTCATCATATATGGAAGGATGAAGGCATAGCAGAAGGAAGTTGATCATTAGCTGTGCACAGATGTCTTAATAGTCCTGTGTAGCCAAAATGAGTGGGATTGTGAGATTCAGCGGAAGATGTGTAGGTGTTTACAGTATCGCTCTATGTAGTGTGTGTATGACAGTTGAATTAATGTTGCAGGCTCCCTTTATAGTCATTGGAGAGAAATGGGCAGTTTCAGGGTGCATTTAATCTCCTACAGTTAGTAGCAAAAAAAGATCATTTTTAATCTTGTTTAGTGTACTGTAAGATGTTACTAAGCCTCATCAAACTCTTTTGAATCTTGAATGTCTACCCTGAATTACTTTAGCATTATTGTACTGCAGGCTAACATGTTTTTCTGAAGTGAAAGCTGACTTAGATGATGCTCTGGCTGATGGCAATTTACAAATATGACTAATGGCTACAATATAGTGACCTCGGCTCTCATTGAACAACTATTCAATATGTAGGCCCTGAGGATTCATTTCACCACTGTGAGGTTTTTATACTCACGAAGAACTCTTTTTTACTGTACAGAAGAGGGAATAAAAATCTTGAAAAGTCAGGGCCATTAATGATTAATGAAGGATGTTGAAAATTCAAAAAAAACCCTTGAAAACATGTTTCCACAGTCAAATTTTATTTCAAGCACTTTTACTCCTTTGCAAGCTTTATTAATTGGTAGAATGCCAGCTAATATTGAGCAATCACTAACCTAAAGTTTATTGACTACAATTTGTTAGCTACAATTATTACTATTTTTAATGTGCTAGTGCCAATAATCCTGAAAAAAATGATTGGTCAGTAATGAGTGAATGGAGAGGGGAAATAAAATGCTAGTTGATCTGTTAAAGTTAGTATTGATAGGAATGTGTGGGTAGTTAAACTGGTGATGTGATTTATTTCAGCCCTTTACACTGTGTATCTGTACAGCACAGTTATTACTCTAACTCATAATCAGTAATGTTCAAAATTACTGGTGATTCCTTTCTCAGATTGTTTTTCTGATGAGCTTAGTTCATTTCAATGTCTGCCATTCTTCTCCGAAATCACGTTTTCTGCTGAAAGGTTGTATAAAGGAAGATGGAATTTGAAATGGCCAGCTAATACTTTACATTGACAAATGCAGCATGCAAATGGATTTGAAAGCTCCATAAAAAAGATTCCAGTGTACTTCTGTCCAAAACTTGGACAGCGTGTCATTGGAGAGAAGGCGTAAGAGCTGCCTGTGGTGGTGAAGACACTTTACTGGAAGGGCAAACCTAGGTCACATAGTTTCCTCTACCATCCTCAGTACAACACCTCTATGTATTTGGGTTTGGATCCCAGAGCTGGACCTTCCAAACAGACAGAGGGTAGTGTTTCCATATGAATAGTCTTGGAGTAAGGAGTGCCGGGTGGCTTTTATTTTCAGGGTCTTGGGGACTGGCAGTGGTTTACCACTTGGTTGAAATAAATGAAAAGTTACATTAGCTGCGTCTGGCACTTCTAAAATTGCCTACACCTCCTCCATCAGCACACAGAAATCTGCTCTGTAGTAATACTTGAAGGATATCTCATCCAGAGTTCATTCTCCCTTTGAAGTGCTACCACATTTATGTTTTGAGGACAGTTAGTTGTGAAAGTAACTGCTCCAGCTTCTCTCATCCTCTGGGAAGGGGATAATCATAGAGATGATTTTAGATCAGCTTGAAGATTTATAAAAAATGATCCAGAACTAAAACTAGATATTCTGTCAGAGCAACGCGCTATAAATGATTATTTCAAATGTTTAATGGATACCTCAAGCTTAAAAAAAATAGTTAAAATAAAGCTTCTGTGAATTCCTCTGTATAATGATTTCAGAGAGTTCAAGTCTGTCATCCAATTGAAGTTCAGAGTTTATCAGCAGATTATAGGTTGATGCGAGGCAGCTGCCAAGCAATAGGGTAGGAAAGACTAGGAAAAAATGTATCAATGAACATTCAAACATGAATGCTTTCAGACATTGTCAGTGAATGTGACAGCTGTTGTGTGGCAGCTGATTCAAATGCGGTTATATAATCCATTAAGCTTTTTCCATTTTTCCCCCAAAAGAAAACGGAATACAAACACAGCTATATAACACTTAAATGCAATGTAAATGTTACAGATTTAATTTTGAAAATTTAGGTACAGAAATCTAGAATGAGACATATGAAAACCCTTTACAGATCTCCTCCAAAATGCAAATATATGTCTCTAGGGGCCAGTGGAACTTGAAGTATAAATACAGTCTGTATTTAGGGAGTTTGAGAGGTACATATTACTGAATTGATAGATCATAACAATTCCCTTGCTCAGGCAGCATTATGCTCTATCTTGTAAAATGTACTTGGGGACGTGTAAAATGGTTTATTAAACCTACAGTCCATAACAAGAGTTGTTACATTTTAATGTATATATTTTTCATTCATGGATTATTGAACCACTAAATCATGCAAACAATTTCATTGAATGTTGTTCCAAATCTTCGGTAACTCTGTTACTGTTGGAACATACCCCAAATCCTCAAATTTTAAAGAGATTTTTCAATGACCCCCCTTTATACAAATGTACATTTAGAAGCAGACAAGGAAGGAAGCTTCTCTTTACTTTTGCATAAAATGCTTTTGTGGGAAGAAATCCAGGAGTTATTTCTGTGTGGGAGATGTGCAGTTTTAATGAGAATATTCTTGAATATGAGGTGTTGTCTGTAACCACCAGTGATGTACACAAAAAGAAATAACGAAAGTAACTGCATATTCCATTGCATGAACTACATTTCTCAAAACTTAGGGATGGCTTGCTATACAGAGAGTGTCTTTCTCCCTACTTTTTCTTGGCATGCTGTTCTTTCATGCTAGTGGAAAGTTGGCAGGAGTTATAAAACACTGGTGATTTAAGCCTAAGTGTGCCAAATGATTTCCGAATACTGGGCTTGGACTGTATTTACCTTCCTTTTTCTTCCACTGATATTATAAACAACTTCAGGGAAGAAGCTGAACTACAAAGAGCTGAAAATAGGAAAGTAACATCTTTTCTTTGCATTTTCAAAGGCCCCAGATAGGTGATATTCATAATACATAAAATATCTCTGTTGATCTGAAACATCTCATTGCCGAGTTACACCAGCAGCTCTCCTACAAACACGTATCTAGCATTTGTTATTCATCTCAGGCCTGAAGAGAAACAGGAACTGAGAAAGTTAATGAATACAACTCCATGGTCTAGACCTCAAGATTTTCAATAACAAAGTTTTCCTTCTGAAAGATCTGTCTTATTGGTGTTGATTTTATGAACAGTATTGATGAAATAACTTTCCGCAAAGCATCAACACCATAGTATTTGGGAAGTGGCACGCTAAAGAGCAAAATGAGTAAAACCATAGAGGTTATCTTTATTTTTTCTTCCATCTGGAAAAAGATGACTGAGAGCAAATCTAGAAAGGGAATGATATGTGCTCTAAACATGCATAATTGTGTTATTACAGGACAAAACCTCTTGTCTGTAAAAAGATAAAGATGTTTCAGACATTTTCTGAAAGAAAGGGAATTTATACAAGGCAAGTTTTTTAAGGACAATTTATCCTTTATTTTTACTTGATGGATGGTTCCTGTGTTAGGAATACCTATTTCCATAACACACAACTTTTAGCTTAATTTTTCTGTGATACTCCCTTTCCTTTCTTTCTGTTATCTCTAGTTGTTATTATAGCATTTCAGATTATTTATTCTGAGGTGTTTCCATGAGTAGAAAACTTTTTAAAAAAGAGTATAGCCAAGATACATAAGAGTTTATTTTGTTTGCTTCTGACTGAGAAATGGTTCTTCCATCACTTAGGCTGTGAACTGCTTCAGACTGTCTATGCTGTCTTTGCAGGTATAGGTAATGACAAGACTCTAGGAAACCCTTATATTTGCTTCAAATCCTTTTTCAGTTTGGACCCAAGAGTTGCACTGAAACTATAGCATCTAGTATAACAGTGAGCATTTACAAGATCACCTGTTATCTGGGACTGCTAAATACAGCTCTCAACAGAATCAGTTTAGGATCTTTGCTTAAATTGCTGTCTTGAAGACTATTTCATGTTTTGTAAGATGTGAATTAAGCACCTGCTATTAATATACATTACATATGTAATGCAATATTTGGAATAACTTTCATTTCAATCTAGTGACTATTTCATTAGTTTTACCATTCTAAATAAGAAAACTGCTCCACTTTTAAGTTAGCATAAATGTTAGTTAAATTTTCTGGCGCCAAGATATTCTTCAGAACAATAGAATATTGCTTCCAGACAGCTTCCTCTGGACTTTGCCAAACCATATATTTAAAGCAAGAGTTAAGAGGAAACCCACCCATTTTTTTTTCTCCCTATGAAAATCGTAATTTATTTTAAAAATATATTTCTGTTATTTAGTGAGGTTTTCTTTCATTTTGATTCTGCAAAGAATATTATGGGTGAGAGACACATAATAGAGAGACACATTTTTTTGGAGGGGTTGAGGGTGTCTGTGTTAATTATATAGTTTCCATATTCTTAAATCATGCACAATACCATATAAATAGAAAATAAAATAGCTATCACAGAGAAAGTTTGAAAATAGTAATAAAATGGGAAATCACACGTGCATATACATGAATAAACATAACAATGAAATTAAATAATATACATTTTACTTGTCAAAATTAAGTGTACATTTTTAACAATCACAGTCATCAAGACTGACTTTTTCATCTTCTGTAGTCATAGTAAGAATTCCTCCTTTTTTTTTTTTCTTTTTTCTTCACCTGTTCCCATCAGAACCAGAATCAAAAAAGAAGTTGTTACACTTAGAAATCAAGAATCATGACATCTGAAGAAAAGCAGAATGCATTATTTCTTGGTGAGAGTGTTACATGATAAAACTTGACTGACATTTTACAAAATCTGAGATGCTTTCTGATCAGTTGATTTAATTAAAAGAAGATATTCAGTTCTGCAAAAAGCTTCTACATAACCTGTTTTAAACTTTCCAAACACACAAGTACATAGTGTGAAATGGTATTAGATTGGCTTGAATGACTTCTCATTCTATTTGCAGATACCTCAAATCAGCTATGCATCTACAGCTCCAGAACTGAGCGATAACACCAGGTATGACTTCTTCTCTCGAGTGGTACCTCCGGACTCCTACCAAGCACAGGCCATGGTTGACATTGTGACAGCCCTTGGGTGGAACTACGTCTCGACACTGGCTTCTGAAGGCAATTACGGAGAGAGTGGCGTTGAGGCATTTACCCAAATCTCCAGAGAAAGCGGTGAGTTTATGTTTATCGGGTTTTGTATTTATAGCTACCGGCTTACAAAGCATCACTGAGCTCTGCCTAGGTCTATGCAGTGGGATCAGAACACTTGCACACATGTTACTTGGACTCACATGGAGGAGTTCATGGACAATCTTGCTGTTTGTGTGTCTGTCAAAGTGGTAGTTCTGGAAGGAATTTAGGAAGAACTCCTGGGGGTGACAAAAAATAAAAGTCTTTTGTCTATTTTGGAACAGGTGAGGTCCTTGACCCTTTAGGGCAAAAAGCAACCACCTGCTGAAATGCAGACAGATTTGAGGAAATACAATTGATTTAGCTTAGGAAAATCATAATCAAAGGAAACCTTATTTTCCATGTTTCAGCACTGATAAATGTCAGGTTTTAAATTCTGATGAATTTGAAAAACAAAAAAAAATCTGTAGAGCACAAAGACATACCTGTGTTTCCTTCAGGATAAAATGTGCTATATAAATACAGGCATTAAAGTCTATTTAAGTCCTTTTGATTTTTTGTCCACACTTTAATAGTTATGTCTGGCCATAAAAAATGGCTGCTTCTCAGAAGCAGTAGGTTTTGGACACCAAGGAATAGGATGGTGAGTAGCAGGTAGTTTAAAAGAGGGCAGAATTGGTCTTTCACCAAGTACAGTGTTAAATGACACCAAATA
Source organism: Phaenicophaeus curvirostris (assembly GCF_032191515.1). Taxonomy (NCBI): domain Eukaryota; kingdom Metazoa; phylum Chordata; class Aves; order Cuculiformes; family Cuculidae; genus Phaenicophaeus; species Phaenicophaeus curvirostris. The sequence goes on from NC_091392.1 coordinate 21,773,317, forward strand.
ATATCCTTAAAAAAAATAAATTAAAAATTGCAAACAGCCTTCCTGTCCTTCCTCAGGAAGCCAGGGTTAATCTGCCAGATTTGACCATCAGGGCATGTATGTATGAACCCTGGTTCTTTCAAGTCAGCTTAGGTGAGAAAATATGATAATATCTTCAGTTTTCAGTAACTGCATGTAAATATAGAAACCGCCTCAATCATTCAGGAAGGTGCATGTGTATCTTAAGCTATTTGAGACGGGACCATACTTAAGCTCGAACCATAAATGTTACTGATTACCTACAAAAATTTGACATTAAGACAAATATGCAGCGATTCATGCCGTTAAGGACCCAGTGTGTATAATATGCTCAATTTGTTAACTAATAGATATTCTGTTTCTAGCTTCTACTCAGTGCTATCAGATCCTGGATGTCTTCATGGGAGAGCCAGGCCTGACTACAGTGCAATGGTTTAATCTGGGTTATGGTTTTAAACTAAAAGAGGAGAGGCTTAGACTAGATATTAGGAAGAAATTCTTCATGCTGAGGGTGGTGAAGCACTGGAACATGTTGTCCAGAGGGGTGGTAGATGCCCCATCCCTGGAAACATTCAAGGTCAGTTGGGTGGGGCTCTGAGCAACCTGATCTAGTTGAAGATGTCTCTGCTTATTGCAAGAAGGTTGAACTAGATGACCTCCATGATCCCATCCAACCCAAACCATTTTATGATTCTGTCATCTAGAGTTAGTAAAGGCATGGATAATTCTTCCAAAGTAGTTCTGCTGAGTTCTGAAAGGAAACAAATGAAGTAGAGTGCTCAGGACTTTTTTGCCATTTCCCATTTCCAGAAATCTGAGAATTCTTCAGATAGATGCAGGAACAATGACTGTCATTTCATTATAATCACAATGACTTAAGTTTGTGTCAGCTGGATCTTGATAGATCCCAAACTAAAAAAGACCATTGTAATTCAATAAATAATTATTGTTAATAGGTTTTATTAAATAAACATTATTAATAGGATTGTGAATCCTATTAATATGACTTATGACTTATATTTTGTACTAGAGTACTTGATCTTGATTTCAATAACCTCTGTGCTCATAGCAACTTTCCAACTCTTATGCATACCAGACACACTAATGCTTCTGAAGAAGGAAAGCAGAGGAGAGGCAGGAACAAGAAGTAATTTTTAATTCCTAGAAAAACATTGAAATAAATAATCAGGTAAATACAGGGATATGATCAATAGCCATTGGTGAATTGTCAAGAACAAATAGTATAAAAGCTATGTGATAATTTTCTTTGACAGGGTAACAGCCTTATAGCTGGAGAAGAAGCACTTAATGTCACAACTTTCAATTGTAGTAGTGTTATCTCAATTGTAGTGTACAGTATTCTCCTGAGCAAATTTGTGAATAGAGGCCTAGGTGGAAATACCACAGGCTGGATGCAGACCTATTTGGGAAACTTTGCTGAGAGAGTAATTAGCAATGGTTTCTGTTTAAAAGGAAGAACGTGTTGTGTAGTATTTGACGGGTGTTTATGGCCAGTATTTTCATATTTAGTCCAGATGAATTGGAATGAAGGAAATTCCTGTAAAATATGGAGGTGTCATCTAGATGGAAAGAGCTAGGATTGTATTAAGATATCTTAGAGTCCAAAACCGAAGATACATTTTGAAAAAATTTAAGAGACAAATGCAAGGCATTGTGCTTCAGCAAGTAGGACCTGTGCAATGAGGCGTACAGAAAGATTGGTCAGGAAATACTATTTCAAAAAATGATCTAAGCATCATAGTAAATTAAACCTGCCTATATCCCTCATGGTTTACCCACACATGCAGATGGGCATACCTTCTGTAAAATAGTTTGTGTAATCCTCCAATTTGCCTGGCAGCTGTGAAACCTCATTGACTCAGTACAAGTTTTGACTCTCTGTCCACAAAAGGTGAGAGACTCTGCAAGCAAGAGCAAAAAAATCACAAATCTTGAAAAGGCAGTCTGTGAGAAGTGACTGAGCAAGTTAAGTAGCTAGACTGAATAAGAGTTAACTCAGAAGGGAATGTATTGGAAAATAATGCTTTTAGATAGACAAATGGCTTTTACAGAAAGGCAGAGGACCCATTGTTAATCCAAATACAGTGTATATGAACAGAAGTCATGGAATTAATCTCTAGCATGATTCCGTTTAGATTTGGAGAAAGCCCTATTTAATGGTTAAGACATTAAAGCATTAGACCAGCTAGCTTGGGGACATTTTGGAACCTCCATCATTGAGGATCTGGGAGAACGCATTAGACAAACACCTGCTCAGGGGTTATATAAATGTACTTAGTTCTTCCTTGGGGCTGGGAGGTGGATCGGATGATTTCTTAATGTCCCTTCCAGCCTGATTCTATTATCCACTGTCCTCAGATTTTTCACCTGAACCATAGGGCTGGAAACGCTTTTAAAATGGAAAGTTTGAATAGCAACTAATTATGAAGTCTGAGACTATAGAATCTAGGCAGGTTTATGAAAACAATCACATTCTATGAGACTGCACACAAACCAGCAAAACTTACTAGCTCTATGTTAATAAACTGTGTGTTAAGAGAATCTAATGATGACATTGCTTCCCTTGTGCTGCTGGCATACAAATGCACAGCTCAACTCCTTTCCCTGTACTTTACATCCTGTTTAAGATAAATAACCAACAACTGGAAGCGAAATGAATGTGAAGATAAGCATAATGGAAAGCAATAAATTTGAGGAAAGGATGTGAAAGAAAATAATACATTAATTTCTGAAAAAAGTTCAGTGTCTGAAAGGACACGTGAGATAACATTTTGATTTTTTTTTAAGTTTTCTCCAGTCAGTTAAGAATTATGAAGGAGTAGGACTTTAAGTATTTTTTTAAATAGAGAATAATTTCAGGTACTCAGAATTTCAGGTACTTAATTATTGGGAGCTTGACTGTTTCCCTGTATTTTCTAGTTTGAATGGCCCTCTATCCAGCTTCTGTTTCTTGCACAGTAACAGAAGCAGAAAGGAACAGACTCCCAAGTGAAATGTGGAATATTAAAAAGGTCAAAGTGGTGCCACCCTGACATGTCACATAATATATTACATATAAAAATCCACTCTCATTTTAATGACAAATATCCTGTCTGAGATAAAGCGTAGCTGGAAATTAAATATTTTACACGACAATGATTGTAAGGAGAACAGTGAATGATACTTATTTCAATGCATTCTTCCATGCATTAATGCTTGAAGACAATGATTAAATTTATAGTATTTTCTACTCCCATTACAAAGTTAATCAATGATATAACTGTAATCATTTTGGCATCATGATAAAAAAATTTGGTACACTGACCAAAGGAATGAATTCATAGAAATAGATAATGCCGAAGGATTTAAGCATTAAACTGAGAAACTTGACTCACCAAATGAAACTAAAAGCAAGAAAAGAAGGAAGCACATTTTTACCAAGTCTTTATTAAACTGTCATGCTGAATTGTATTGTGCTCTTGTATTTATTTTGCTGTTAATGATGTTTGACAAAATAGGTTTTGGAAAGTCTTTAATCAGACTTAATGGTTCATTCCCCCTACTTCGTAACAAATCAATTTGCTATCATAGGGAAAAACATGGGATCCTTTTAACTGTTTTGCAGAATACAAAATCAGTTAATTCAGAAGAATCTCTTTGGGGTCAAAATACTTGCTTAGTTAGTGCGATGTTTGTACTGGAAAAGGTGACACATCCACAAATAATATATGAAATGGTGTATGACAGATTTTATTCCCACTAGTGGTAAGTGAAAAATTAACACAAACACTGATGGGTACTGGCAGTTAAACGCTTATGAAACTATCACAACAGGAGATAGAAATGGTAAAGGCAGGGAACTGTAGCTGATCATTAAGAACAGGTGAGGAACTTCTGCATTGGTAGCTCCTTTTTGCTTGTAGTTCAGTTCTGCATGTTTTGCCAGAGGAGTAAAAGAAGATGGCAAAGACGATTTAGAAACAGCTCGTTGATTGACTCAAAATGACATAGCTTTGTACCAGGTTTACTCCAGAAGAGAATGGTGTACTTAATATCAGCGTATACTCTTAAATGCTAAGAACAGGGTTTTGTGGTTTTACCTACTACCTTTATCCTAGTATATTGCAGTTAATAGCATTTTTCTGAGAGGGGCCTGCAGTTACTTCATGATCCTTCATAATATTTTACCATCACAGTCACTTTGATAACTATAGACCTAATTGTAACAAATATATATACTGAATGAATGCTACAGTAGCTTTCTTTAAATGTCTCAGACTTCAGCATAGCTAGCTACATTTTGTTTACATGGGAAATGACCTGTGACATTTATTTGACAGAGTTCTTAGGTCATCTTTGTCTCTTTTCACTTTTTTTTGTGTGCCTACAGTTGTGCATTGCATTGCTGCTTTTCCCAAAATGTTGGATTACTTCTTGCATTTAGTATCTTTTAGATGTATAAAGGTTTCCATGGACAAGGTGAAAGTTTAGTGGGAAGTGGGTCGAAGATAAAATTTAGGGGTGTGTAACCTTTCCTCTCCACTTATATTATTCACTGATAATTTAGAAATAAATGGGGTGTATTGTTGTTGGTATTAATTCACATTTCCTCCAGTAACCTTTGTATACCTTTGATGTAAAGCTAAAACTTTTCATATATTGTTAAGTAAGCTGATGAATAGACTTTCTTCTTTTTGGCCCTCCCCTCCATTATGTAATAGAAGATTAAAAAATCTTGCAACACGAAGACTTAAGAAATACAATATGTGAAATGTAATCTTTTCCCTGGAGATGTTTCCGCTTTAAAGACTGATTTCAAGCTTAACAAATGAATTTTCACAACTTACAGTATTCTAACATACCCTCACAAAAGGAAAATAGTTTAATTCAATTTTTAAGTTTTGCTTTTATATTTATGCAGCTGAACTTAATTGATAACACTGTATTTCAAGCTGTAAGCTGTAATTAATAATAACGCTATATAATTTGCCACAGGAGCTTCAAAGTAATGTTTAAAAAATACAAAATCAGATGGCAGATGTATTAATATTTCAAAAGCTTGAAAATTATTCCCACAGTTTTTAATATATGTGCCAATTTGTATGTGATAAAGAACAGTGTAGTTTTTAGAGTAATAAAGGGCCATTTAAGTTTCTCTCAGTCGTGCTCTTGTTGTTGACGTATTTGTAGAAAGATTTTTTATTATGTTTTACAGAATTGGCCAATTTAAGTTTTAGTTGGGCTTAGCCCATCTGGTTTGCTCCCTGCATTGATTTAAATCAGTAACAGAAATCTTTCTGAAAGGAAGTTCACGGGAAAATATTTGGCCCAATTTAGAATTCACTGCTTGATCTATAGTCTGTACAGTGCTTGAGAACTCTGTGATTATACAGGTGCTTTCTGGACTTATACACTGTTAGAACATCTCTGAGAGAAAAGATACAATAAATATATAGGACTTACTATACTGTCAGATTGTTGTAATGTCAGAAATGAAATTTCTCAAGTACTTCTGTTCTGTCTATTAATGCATATTACTGTAAACCCCGTCACTTCTTTTAGGTTCTGTGTCTTTTGCTAGGAAGCTATCCCAGAGGAAATACCTCACACCCAATGAAAAAACTCCTGTGAAAGTAAACTCAGGAAAGATCTGAATCAAAATGTAGCCATTCTAGTTGTTTATGACCATATTTCACACAATCCCTTTAACAGGAATTGTATGTTAACAGAGTTAATCCCAGTGGATGTTCTTCTTGTAGGTGAAAGTATTTGCAAAGGTACTAGAAGGGAAAGCATCAAGGACACACGATACTGTTTGCAGTCTGAATAAAGCTAACTGTGTTTGATTTTTGCATTATATGATTTTGCTGTGGTGCAAGACAGAGAAGAACTATGAGAAACATTAACAGCTTGTTTTCTGTGGAGGTTGTGCTTAACTTGTTCAAGAAAAAAAGAAACCTGTCAATAACAAGTCCCAGAAACTTCACAGATTCTGCAATGAGTGAGATTTTTTTTCTCCTTTATTACGAACTGACTAAGAGCTCCATTGTCCTTTATTTTTTTTCTATAAACTTCTATTATTATTAAACTTCTGCAGAAAGCTTGTTTTTCACACGGGATTCAGCATGGCACCTTTTGTATTGCAGTGGTGTGAATGATTGTTGTGAGTCCAGCATGAGTCAGTGATGGAATATGCGTGTCCTTAATCAGAGTTTAGTGGTTTTGCACAGAATTTAGTAAGGAAAACCTGTATTTAAAGGTGTAATCCAAGCAAAGATGACAGGAAGGAGCGTGGTGACATGGACTTGGGCTATATTTTATGTGTTCTTTTTTGTTAATATGTCAAAGGGTTTTCAGTATTGGAACTATAATATTGGTTGTGCTTCACCGGTCTAGAGTCAACAGTCTCATTCATGTAAAGAACTTACACCTGGTAAAGAGAAGTTCCTGGCTCAGAAATACATCTTTCTGTCTTTAAATGGTTCCTATTAGTTTTAAATGGTTAGTATATTTGAAACTTTGCTTTCTGCTCAGAGAACTGTACTTATTAGACAACATTTGTGAGAAATTCCTTGTGACTGAGTATTAGCAACAAACTCTTAGTATCAGCTCTTTCATGATCTGTGGCTGCAGTTCAAATAATGAAGCACTGGAACTCTCAAACTGAGTCAGACACTGCCAGTCAATATCTTGTCTCCAGTGGTGGCCTGAATTACATAGATGAGAAAGATACCAAAATCTTACTTAACAGTCTCTGGCAGAATTACCTATCCAAACAGTATTTTGTAACCTCAGGTATTTAGTGGTTGATGCTTAGATTTCCCAAAGCATGAAAATTTATAAACATTATGATTTCTTCTTGTTATCCTTTTAATCTCATTTACTGAATGTCCTCTTGTTTTCATGCAAAGAATGATAAGCAGAAGAATCCTCTTTCATAGCATGCCTTCTTACTTATTTTAATTGTGCGTTAAAAGATCTGAAGTAATTGCGGTTTAAGAGTTTCTGTTGTCAGTTTCTGGATCCCTTATTTCATTTATATCTCTGTTAAGCTATGTAGCCGTGACTGAACACTCCCAAGTAAAGTCTTGCTGTTGATTTATGTAGTGTCATTGTAATCTCATTTTTATTCTCAGCCTCATTCTTTATACATCCTGACAAATTCTAAGCTTTTTCTGTTGGCTGCTGGGTATCACACAAATTATTTCCAAAACCTATCTGTTCTGACACTCAAGGTTTATTAACAAATGGCTACAGCTGATTTAGAACTCAATGATGTGTGTGAACAATTCCAAATATTCCTGTCAGTGTGTGCTCCTTTGCATTTGTCAGTAGTCAGTATCTTTCTATGATATACTTGTTTACCTAGCTTCGTGAATACCCTTGTCTCCTCTCTCTGCACTTATTTCAAGTAATTTTATACTTTCTTCAATTTTTCCAATCTTTCTGCTCAATACTCTCCTGCTCCCTTTTTTGAGGGACGTTGTGTTATACAAAGCAAGCACTAGTAAGTAGTTCTAGAGTGCACATTTGTTAGCCCTTTACATTGCTGATTTTTTACTATTTGTTGATTTTGATCCTTATGGGTCCCTTACCTCTTCCCATCCTCACATTTCTGCCTATTGATGATGAGTTCCTAAATTATTTTTTTCAAAAAACTCTATTATGGACTTCAATATTCCACATGCAAGGCTGATACATCTGTTTCAGTAGCAACTACTCTTTTTCTGTATACATACAGAATGAAGAGATATTTGAACTTACCTTATAAGCGTATCATGTATAAATATAGGACCCTCATGAATGCATTTATTCTTCAAGGTGCTTTAAATTCATATGTTTCCCTACTACACAGGATCATACTATCTGTTACTGAGCTGATAGTGCTGTTAGTCTGAAAGTGAAGGTTAGTAACTTTCAACACATCCTAGGTTGAATTCTTGTTATCAGCCAATGGTATGTGAAACCACTGACTCGATCACATAGAAAGACCATATAACAGGGAACTAAAGTCCTTCAAGTATGAGATTAGCCCTAAATGAAACTCTGAATTTCTCTTTCTTTAAAACTGTTGACAGTTGATAATTTCATTAAAATTGAGATAGAGGGAAATTGCATTACTTTTCTTCTGCATTACAGTTCAGTTGAAGCAGAAGCAGTTTGTTTCATATTTCAGTATAATAATGATATATTTTTTAAAAACTGTAAAATGAAACAGAAAATGAGTGTTTCATCCCATGGCTTTGCAATTATATCTTCTGATATTAAGGCGAGAAAATGAACAAATACAACTGAAACTTTGTTTTCAAGATTTTAATCAATCTTGGTTAAATGGTAACATGTATCAGAAAAAAAAAATCATAAAGATTAATGCTACCTGATGATCAGCTTTCCTTTCTTCCTTAGGCCAAATTCTGTTAATAAATAGAATCATAGAATCACTTGATTGGAAAAGACCTTTGAGGTCATTGAGTCTAACTGTACCTGTCCACTACTAAATCATATCCTGAGCGCTTCATCTACCCATCTTTTAAGTACCACCAGGGATGGTGACTCAACTACCTCCCTGGGCAGCCTGTTCCAGCACTTGATAACCCTTTTGGTGAAGAAATTTTTCCTTATACCTGATCTGAACCTCTCCTGGAGCAACTTGAGGCCATTTCCTCTTGTCCTATCACATATCACTTGGGAGAAGAGACCAATGCCCACCTTACTACAACCTCCTTTCAGGTAGTTGTAGACAGTGATGAGGTCTCCCCTCAGCCTCCTTTTCTTCTGGCTAAATAATCTCAGTTCCCTCATCCGTCTCTCATGAGGCATGTGCATGTACATAATGTATCGTCTACTTTCCTGGGCAATTCTGCTGAGATCTAGGAAGCTGTTATAGCAGGCAATGTTTTTCTTTTTCTCTGAAGAGGAAAGAAATATTTATGAATCTGTATGTTTACATAATGTGATGTGATGTGATGTTATGCACATTATGTTATGTACTTTGCTGTGACATATATGACTATATCCTCAATAGCAGGATATATACATAGTCATAGAAACATAGAATCATAGAATAGTTTGTTTTGGAAGGGACCTTAAAGATCATCTCATTCCAACCCCTCTGCCATGGGCAGGGACATGTCCCACTAGATCAGGCTGCCCAAGGCCCCATCCAACCTGACCTTGAACACCTCCAGGGATGGGGCAGCCATAACTGCCCTGGGCAACCTGTGCCAGTGCCTCACCACTCTTGTAATTAAGAAATTCCTCCTTATGTTTAGTCTAAATCTGCCCCTCTCCAGTTTACCCATTGTCCCTAGTCCTATCACTACAAGCCTTTGGAAAAGGGCCCTCCTCAGCTTTCTTGTAGGCTCCCTTCAGGTGTTGGAAGGTGTCTATAAGATCTCCTCGGAGCTTTCTCTTCTCCAAGCTGAACAACCCCAACTCTCTCAGCCTGTCCTCATGTGGGAGGTGCTTCAGCCCTCTGATCATCTTTGTGGCCCCCTTTGGACCCGTTCCAACAGCTCCATATGCTTCTTACATTGAGGATTCCAGAACTGGATGCAGTACTCCAGATGCTGGCCACGCTTCTTTTGATGCAGCCCAGGCTACGGTTGGCCTTCTGGGCTGCGAGCGCACACTGCCGGCTCATGTCGAGCTTCTCATCAACCAGCATCCCCAAGGCCTTCTCTGCAGGGCTGCTCTCAATCACGTCATCCCCCATTGTGTACTGAAAATGAGGATTGCCCTGACACAGGTGCAGGACCTTGCACTTTGCCCTGTTGAACTTCTTGAGGTCTGATGAGTCTCCTCAGTCTGTTACACGTTCGTGGCAGATATTTTACGACTGAGAAAACTTACTAGGACTTACCAAACTTAGCATTATACTTGATTTTCTGGGATTTTTTTGGAGGGTGTCTAAGAAGTAAAAAAGGATCATGTAAATGAAAACAACAAATAATAGCCTGCTAGAGATATGTCCACTTGTCATTATTTGTTTATATTATGGTAAATTCCAGTATGTTCTGGGCCTTATCACTTGTCGTTTTATTTCTTTATGACTTTTCCTACTTGTTCTGATCTCTGCCCCTCAGCTCCTGTGCTAGAGAAATATCCATGGCTTGCTTGAGAAACGACAGTTTGCAGTTGTCACTGACTGCTATATATAATATGCTGTGCTAATATAAGACACTTGAGCTTTGCTCATCTGCTTGATGTAGAAGAGATGAACAAGTCGACTGTTACACTGCTGACAAAATTCTTGTAAGATTGCAAGTTAAGAATGTCTGCTTCGAAATGTCAAAGCAACGTTCTTATCTTTGTTTTATTTATTTTCTTTCTTGTGTTGAAGGGCAGGAGCCCATATTGTGCGCTGAGTCACAGTAAGCACGTGTTTGCTATTAAACTTGCAGTGGGGTAGCTCGGCAGTAACAGCTCTGTCTTGGATGGTTGCATGAGTCTGAATAAGTTCAGATGGGAGTAAACCTTTTAGTCAGGTACAAGTCATTTCTTCAGTTCTCTTACTTAATGAACTGCCTGCAGAGCTCAAAAGAATTCTGTAAAAAGAATAGAATATTTCAAAGAATTACACATTGCAGAAAAAAACAGGCATATGTGTATGCTTTGCTAATAGTTGGAAAGACTCCTGCATTGAATGTTTTTTCTGTTAGAAATGCATGATTTTTATGTAAATTACAAGCTGTGATAGCACCACTATAAGTTGGGATGACAGAAATATGCATATTGTGAAACCTTACAGGTTATAAAAAATATTTTTTGTTGTTTTAACTAGAAAACAAACAACTTCTTAGGTCAAAACTCCATCCACTCAAGGACTTTCTATGGTGGAAGTAGTTTTACTTGCCTCTATTTTTTAGCATTTCTTCAGTGTAGAACGATTAATGGCTTTATATTGCTTTTTAGAAGATACTGAAGTAGAACTAATTGTTTTAAATGCTGAAATTCTAACAAAATTGCAGGTCTCTTTCTTTAACATTGTTAATTAAAGCAGGATTTTTTGACTAGACAATTAATAAGGAGAATGAGTTACAAAACAATACCCTTGAAAAGAGAGGTGTCATGCAGATAAATCCCTATGTGCTGCTGTGGATGTATGCGAGCAGAAAACTTCCCACCATGTACGTACTGAGCATACTATACAACAGTGTACAGAAATGCAGAATATGCTTCATATGCCTTCATAAGTCATCTTCTCCTTGGGTCACTTGCCAAAATGCTGTAATTGGTCATAGGTGGAAGAACAAAAATTCAAGTCCCTTGCAAACAAAAGAACAGACAGTTGTAGATTTCCAAGTTGGGAACTGAGTCCATTGAAGTTCATGTAGCTATGGAATTTGCAAATGTTTTATGGGGGAGAGGACAAGAAAAACAAAACTCTCCCACTACCTCAGTCATTCCTCCAAATATTTATGCTGGTAATGTTTAATTGCTGTTAGATGATCAATGACATCTGTAGAATGTCATTAATCACATAGATGTAAATGCTCTCCAAATTAAAGAAGCATCACATCTGGTTTCGGGAATACCAAATCAAGATCTTCTTTAAAAAACAGGAACAAGTTGTCTGAACTAAATCTGTAGTGATGCTTATTTTTGTAGGCATTCCGACTTCTCTTTACTTCTTTTCCTTTATTTTGACCGTGGAGGGGTGTCGTAGTGTTTATCTTCTGCATGGCCTTCTCACTTTAAAACAGCATGCGCATTCCAGAATGTCTACGAGAGTCTCTAACTTTGAAGAGAATTGCATCTTATTAACTTCATCAGTGATGCCTGGGATGCAGAGAAACCCCTAGTGGCAGCTTTTCTAGAAAGGCTCCAGATGGATGAGAGAGAATGTATCATGCAGTCCCAGGAGGCAACTAACCCACATTTTATTAAAGTTTAGACTGAAGCTTGATATAAGCACCACAAACCCCAGCATTCATAGTAGGATGAGGGGCCATATAATTCAACAAACCCTGCCTGGGTCTTCACTGCTATTCCTGTTGCATATAATAACTTATTAGAATTTCCATAGATGATGAGAATAAAGCAAAAATCCACAAACCGGAGACCATATTTACTACCGTATTTAGATACTAACCAGAAGAGGGCAGTATTTTTATGTATGCTCCAGCAGGTGTATTGTAATATATTTTGCTAGCATATTGGAGTTTCTGTAAGATGCATTACAACATTTGCTAAGGCCAGTAAATTGAGTGATATGATTATAAGTATTTTACCCAACATGTTAATGCACTTAATGAAGTGCGGATAATCGCACTGCTCAATTTATAAGAATTGTCAAACCTCATAATTACTTCCATTATATTGTAGGTTTTTATGGATTAAATCCTTTCAGAGCTTATTCAGGAGGCAAAATTATTATTTAATTTCAGTTAAATTATTTTAATTGGGTAATATTTTTAATTTTTTTTCCAGAATAATTTGTTTTGCAAACTATAATGTCCCTTTCACAGAATGTACATGAAATCAACCCAAAGAGATTCCTTCTGTTGCTAAAACTTAGGCAAAATAAGTGATTGAAAAAAAAAAATTCCTCCAGTTAAGTGCAAAGAATTTGGAATAGAAATAAAAAAGTAACATACAGAATGGTACTAGTGGCACAAGCTTTTACAGACTCGGTTATGGACTTCCTATTGAAGTTAATGGCCATTTAAAGATTAAATCCCTGCATTGTTTTAATATTTTAGTTAATCCAATAAACACAAATAAACAGAGATGTCTGTACAGGCACTGTTAAAATCATGGGGCTCTGCAGATTATTTTCTTCCCATATGGATCTTGGTAGAGTCTGAGCACAGGGTGGAAGGATTTCAAGTGATGATGAGCGTTCAGTTCAGATGTAGAATGATTTCCCAATTAGACAGCTATGGCAAGGTAACGTTTTCGAAAGTAACATCCATGAAATCATAAGGTTCATTAACTAAGGACAGTTTAACTGGTGTTGTCTTTGCTTTCTTTGTCTTTCTGTGATAAATAATTACAAAGAGAGAGACAGTTTCCTGAAAGAAGGACATTTGGATCTGTTCAGGAAATGTGTTAGTGATGGAAAAGCATCGGTTCCCATATGTGCTCTTGCCACAGGCACTGCAAGCTTGTGACAAGCCCCTCTGGGCTACCTGCACCTAAGGTGCCTCTCAGGAGGAGTGATGAAAGGCATTCAAGGACTTCTGTGATGGGTAGAGAGCTGTCTTCTGTTTCCTTCCAAGTAACTCCTTTTGCCCGTTTGTTATTTCAGTTGTTATACAGGCATAGAAAAACAGATCACATACAGGCTTAAAAGGCAAAATACATTGTGTTCAAATTTTTTTCATAGTCCAGTTACTGAGAGTCTACACAGAGGAAAACAGGGAAAATGAGAAATGAAAGAAGGTGAAGAAATAACACAGAGAAAGGGGAAAAATGCTAAGTGGATTTCTTCTGTCATCTGTTGTCAGCCTTTTGTTCACATTATGTTCAGCTTAATAAAGTACTTAACAAAATGTAGCTGTATTTTCTTAGGGGTTGATACTCTAGGCAGTCTAATGTTTTGCTGAACAAGGAGGTAAGCCCCTGAGTTCTGCCCAATTCGATTTGATTTGTTCATGGGAAGGAAAACATAACAAGAATGGACCTTGATTGGTTAATAAAAGGGACTGTTCAGTGTGTTTCCTTGAGACAGTGTGGGATGCAGCTCAGAAACCTAGATGATCCCTTCATATGCTGTGTTGTTCTTAGACTTTGCTCACAATCAGGGGACATAGTGGTTGCGCAGACCCCATATTTGGGAGTTGAGCTTGGCTTCCTTATGCCACATCAAATCATCATTTTTTTTGCTCAAGCCATGAATTTCCCATTTCTCTCAGGTAGTATTCTGATTGATGACTCCGTAATTTTATTCTATATTAAATAGACTTATCCAAATGAAACTGCAGGTCTTCCGTAAATGTTCCTTTTGGTGATGCACAAAATCTTTATGCTCTAGCTCACTCTGTTTTAACTAACAGAAATGAAATACTTCAACAAGTATTGTTTTTTCACTCCAGTTATGAGATATTATTTTCAAATAGAATTAAGAATGCAGATCTTCTAGCTTGAAATGTGTATTCATTACTAAGTCACTCTCAAATTAGAAAAATTTTCCATTGAAACAATTGTAGTTTTGTGGACTATAGGGCAAATCAGATTTCATATTGGTGACTGCCTTTGTGGACTTTTGGTTAATTAACTAAAGAAAACATAACACAGACAATAAATATGTTTATGTAATGCCAAACATTCACCTATGTAAGTGAGCTCAAATCTTATTTATTGGTGCAAAAGAGCCTTTGCTGTCTCCAAACTTCCTATCAGGAGATATTCTAATGTAATGAGAACTTCACAATTCACTGTTTTGGCAATCGATTTTTTTGGCAATCGATACACTGTGCAGTTGAGAGCACTATGAGAGAGTTTACACAGCACTGTTGCTTTTTCTTACCCATCATTATTAATTCTCCACTTCTGCAAGCATTGAATTTCCCACTGTTCTAATTCATTCCTTTCCATGCATGTGAATAAACAGATTTTAGACAGTGAAAGAATACAAATTAGACCAATGCTACTAAGAGCCAGCATGATGAGATGCCAATATTAGCCTCAACCTTTTCCTGATTAATTTGCTCCATCAACTTTTTATTCTTACTGAAATTATTGTTCACTGCTCACCAAATGGGAAAGAAAGCAATCATTTCATTGCAGAGGCAGTGTGAGGGGATGGAGGGCAAGAACCTATAATTTGTGCATTAAAGCAATCCTAATACCACTGAATCATTCGCTGAGGTCCTGTAGGATAATGGACACAACAAAAATGCTAGAATGGTATATATATTCAGCTACATTTTGCATTTAATGTAAGTTCATTATAAAAATGAATATCAAGTTTAACCACTTGATTTTTGATAGCTAGCATCTAACAAGGGGAACACAGTTATCAAAGTAAAAGAACTTTTTAAATATTTGAACTTTTGATACCCGAGTGCTCATCCAACTGTGGCAGACTTACGATGAGAAGACAAGTAAAGGTATCTTGTGACTGGCATTATTTTGTAGTTTACTCTAGTTGCCAGAATTTTTTGCTGCAGTTTTAGTTTTAGATGCAACATCCTCAGCGATGTTCTCCCAGAATTGTCATTCCTGTCTTTACGGGGGTTTTGATTCATGGTGTTGAATTGATGAACTTAAGGTGTGTACATACATATTTGTGATAGCAGTGGGGAGTGGAATGGTGCTTCTAGAAATAGAGACAGAGACCATAGTCCCAAAGCCGATGGCAAAGTACTAAGTGAAATGGAAGTCTTACAGATACTATATGCTACCACAAGAACTTTGTGGAGGAAAAATATCTTTAATTTTTCATATACTTGTTTATGACAGTGATTCAGAGCTAGAAAGAGGGAAAAGGAAAATCAGAGATGCAGTTTGTTGATGATAAAGAGGAATTATGAATCAAGAATAGAGAATGAATTCTGTAGTATAAGATGCTGTGAGTTGTATCCCTTTCATCCTGTCAGAGACCCAGATGGCCTTCCAGCTGTTGTTTTTTCCCAGCTGACCTAACTTTTAGACACCCAAAATGCATTATTTTGAAACTTCCTGCTGGAGGCTTCTGGCTGTAAGCATGCTACATCCTCAACTCTACTGAAGTTCCTCAGAGAAGCCTGAAATGCTGGCTGTGATCAGGAGGCTAATTTACTTCTCCTGATGCTGTGGTCATCATGGTTGTCTTGTTCTTTCTCTAGAGTATGGGGTCTCTCTAGTACTACTGGATGCTATCTTTGGAGATGTGTGAATGCCCTTCTCAGCCTGGCTGCAACCAAAGCCTATCTGGTAGGAGGGTGCTGTTACCTGTAAGGATTTTGCATGTGTCTGAGCCACATGTACACTCAGGGAAAGTGCAAAAATACAATTTATTTGGTAAAATCAGTTCAATTGGTGCCTATGCATTTGGTATCTCTAAGGTTGAGTTTAGCAGGTATGCAGGCTACAATCTACATTCTCAGACACACACAGAGAAATACAAATTTGCATGTTTACAGTCTTATTTGGCAAAAATAAAATGTAAGAACACAAATGTACAAAATTACCTTTTGCTTATAGCATTCCTTAATTCCTTAATACAAACTATTTGTAAGTTGGTGTTAAAACAGGATTCTACTATGGACAAAGAGTCATATCTGTGGTCAGTCCTTTATTGGTTTAGCAGCTCTCATTTTCATCAAATAGGGGCTTTATTCCCAGGAATTACTGTGACAAAGGAGTCCCCCAGAGTCTGGAATATCATCCAGTAACAATTTAAAGAAATTTACAGCAAAAGCCACTAACTTAAGATTGCAGACTTTGAGAGTACCAGGAAAAGAGCTCTTTTGATATGAGCACACTCCATATTTCTATTAAAAATTGGTGTTGATTCTAATGAGCCCCAAAAAGGGTCTCTGTCCTCTGCTGCATGAGGGAGTGGTCTTCCTGGACTTCAGTAAAGCCTTTGACACAGTTTCTCACAGCATTCTGCTTGAGAAACTGTCAGCCTCTGGCCTGGACAGGCGCACACTCTCCTGGGTGGAAAACTGGTTGGATGGCCAGTCCCAGAGAGTGGTGGGAAATGGTGTGAAATCCAGCTGGAGGCCAGTGACAAGTGGGGTTCCCCAGGGCTCAGTGCTGGGTCCAGCCCTGTTCAATGTCTTTATCAATGACCTGGATGACGGCATTGAGTGCACCCTTAGCAAGTTTGCAGACGACACTAAGCTGGGTGGAAGTGTTGATCTGCTGGAGGGTAGGGAGGCTCTGCAAAGGGATCTGAACAGGCTGGACCGCTGGGCTGAGTTCAATGGCATGAGGTTTAACAAGGCCAAATGCCGGGTCCTGCACTTGGGGTACAACAACCCTATGCAGTGCTACAGACTAGGAGAAGTCTGTCTAGAAAGCTGCCTGGAGGAGAGGGACCTGGGGGTGTTGGTTGACAGTGACTGAACATGAGCCAGCAGTGTGCCCAGGTGGCCAAGAAGGCCAATGGCATCTTGGCTTGTATCAGAAACGGTGTGACCAGCAGGTCCAGGGAGGTTATTCTCCCTCTGTACTCGGCACTGGTGAGACCGCTCCTTGAATCCTGTGTTCAGTTCTGGGCCCCTCACCACAAGAAGGATGTTGAGGCTTTGGAGCGTGTCCAGAGAAGAGCAACAAAGCTGGTGAGGGGGCTGGAGAACAAGTCTTACGAGGAGCGGCTGAGAGAGCTGGGATTGTTTATCCTGGAGAAGAGGAGGCTGAGGGGAGACCTCATTGCTCTCTGTAACTACCTGAAAGGAGGTTGAAGAGAGGAGGGTGCTGGCCTCTTCTCCCAAGTGACAGGGGCCAGGACAAGAGGGAATGGCCTCAAGCTCCGCCAGGGGAGATTTAGGCTGGACATTAGGAAAAAATTCTTCACCGAAAGGGTCATTGGACACTGGAACAGGCTACCCAGGGAGGTGGTTGAGTCACCTTCCCTGGAGGTGTTTAAAGGATGAGTAGACGAGGTGCTAAGGGGCATGGTTTAGTGTTTGATAGGAATGGTTGGACTTGATGATCCGGTGGGTCTCTTCCAACCTGGTTATTCTATGATTCTATGATGCTATGATTTTCCTCTGCATTTCTCTGTTGACTGCCTAAACTCTCTAGAGAGTCAATTTAAGTGGATGGAGAAGTCCTCATCTGGGCCCAAACATTTGAAATTTCAATAAGGTTATGCCTAACTTAATCGTCTCATTAGCAGGATTTAATTTCATCCCATGTGTATTTTGTGCCAACAGAAGAACTCTTGTAGAAAAAGAATCAGGGAGTTTTGATCAATCTGTTATTTAATATTGTGAAAAGCAGACAACATTTCATTTAAAGGAAGGGACAGCAACTGTCTGAGTTTTTCTTAGAAGACGGGTCAGTGAAATTTAATTGTCATTAAAGTAATTATCCAGAATTCACAAAACAGAAGAACAGCTGAATAGGGTTGTTGTAGTTTGATGTAAATTAGAGTCAGTTTTTTGAGTAACTGAGTTGCTGTATGTAGCTTCATTTCTCTGAAAACTAACCGCATGTTTTTGGGATAGTGTTCTTCTCTGAAGTGATAACACAGGCCATTGGCATGTAAAAAGGCCAGTGCTTATACTTAACCGGAGCCATCCTCAAGCTGGCAGAAAAGGAGCTGTACCTGTGAGGAGGGGTGAATAGAGCAGGTGACCATAAACTGGCCAACAGAGTATTACATCCCATATGCGTCATACTCATTATAAATTTGAGAGACCATGAGGATCTCGTTCTCTTCCATGGTGGCTGACATCCAGTGAGGATCTTGTCTGTCTCAGGATCCTGGATCTGTGTGTTCCTGAATCCAGTTCCTGAATCCAGCTCCCTCCCAGTCATTGGACCCATTCCCTCTGTCTGCTCTGCAACATTTGTGGTTTAAGTTTGTGACCCATAAGTCTTTTTCCTCTCATTTCCTTCTCCCCTTTCCCTGTGTATGTGTGGGAAGGGATTTTGGAGGCTCAACTGCATGGCTTTAGCTGCTGAATTCGGCTGTGTGGGGCTAAACTACGACACGGGTCCGTTGTAAGGTCCAAATAGCTCAGGTCTCCGTCTCTGGCAAAGGCATTAAAACAAAAAAACTTAAGAAACAGGGTGTATGTGCGAAGTGTTTCACTAGGATTTCCTAGACCATAGAGCATAGCTAGACCATTTTACTTAGTAGTTACTTAAGAAGATATTTGGTAAGCAGTTGCCCAGGGAAGCTGTGGCTGCCCCATCCCAGGAGGTGTTCAAGGCCACGTTGGATGGGGTCTTGGGCAGCCTGATCTAGTGGGATGTGTTCCTGCCCATGGCATGGGAGTTTGAACTAAATGATCTTTAAGTTCCCCTCCAACCCAAACTATTCTATGAAGCTGTATTCTAAGTCTGTGTTTCCTGAATTTATTCAATTTTTATATGAGGCTGAGAGCAGATGAAAGATTTCGGGATTTTCTAAACTGCAGATATCTCTGGTTCTAAGCATTAAAGAAAAAAGAACTTCGGTGAGCAGGGGCATAATATAGTCTCATTAATCATGGCATGATATTTCATGGTTAAATTGGTCGAGAACTCTGATTAAAATTTCATCTGTTGTTGGGGCATTTGAAATGGCTCTGTCCTGTGTGGATGCAATGGTGTTTAACGAAAGCTGAGATTAGCCTTTCCCTCAGTGAGATCACTAACTAGATCTCTCATCTCTAACCAGCCTTCTTCTTTCACAAAAAAAAAAAAAAAGAATGTAATTAGTAAGCTTTTAGACCTGTACTTCCCTGTCAAATTTGGCAAAATGGTGCAAAATGTTGGTAGAACTCATGCAATATGCCAGAAATAAGCAACATGCATTCATATAGAATATAATAGCATTATTGCATGAGATTTGTTTCTTTAGGAAACAAAAATTAAAAATCTCTGGGGTGTGCAAAGCATGCCAGACATGAGGCCAAAATTCAAATTGGAGTGTTAAATACAGGGCCCCTTATTTACCCCTGAAATTAAAGCTGTTGTAGCAAATACTGTTTTTTTCTCCTTCTAAGAAAGTTATTATTAGCAATAAAAAGGGAAAAAATATTTCCAAAATTAGCACTACCCCCTCTTCCCCCCGAAATAGAAAAATAAAGGAATCAAATGAAGGATTTTATTTAAGGGTGATTTATATATTGTTTATAAAACACTGAAAACCATCAGTGCTTACATCTTTTCTGCATGGTAATATTTACCTTCCCTATAGTATTTGTGACATTCACAACTCACTGTTGCATACTGTAAATATCACAGTAACTGTAAGTACTGTGTGTGGTAAATGTCAAGATTTTAATTGCACCTACTAAGCCACAGGCTTCTTACTGCCATTTTGGAAGAAGCATGCAATAAGCATCTCCCCAGGAAGTTACGGGATGAGGACTTCATCAACATAATTTACCTGATGCTTCTCTGTGGATGAAGTTGTTAGTATGTATCTTTAGGATGTAAAAAACTGAACCTAAGGAGAAAAGAAGGGGAAAAGTGTGTTTCTCTGATAGTATCCCTCCTACATATACAGCAATTTAATATCATCACAGTTAAATAAATTGTCAGTGCCATAACACACGTTTTTTGCCTAGATGCTGCCTAACTTTTGCAGGGTGTGAATAAAGAGACTGTTGTCAAAAACTGCAGCTTGAAACAAATAATAAAGGAAATTAACTCCTTGAACTATTCTGAGCTGGTTTAAGAGTTTTTTCTTCAACTGTGAACAGAAGTTGGTTCTTACTATGCAGGTCTGACTTGCTTCCTCACAGTTCTGACTTCTGTGGGCATTTTACACAAAGATTCATGTAGCCCAAGGTCTGCCTGAGGAACAGACCAGTCTGTACTAGGACAGGTAAAAGGTCTCAGTGATGTGCTAAGCATAAACTTCGATATCCGTTCTAACACTGTAGCTACTAGAGACCAAGATGCATCCATTTTGGAGATGTGTTTGCGGTGAAGTTCCAGTGGGCTCAATATGAAGAGAAAATACTGTTTAAATTGAATCTTTTTTACAGCACCCCTTTCTGACGTTTACTTAATTCTCCAGCACTAGGGACTGCAGTGGTTTTCCTCTGGACTCATCTTGTGTGACACGACGATTTACCGTGGAGCTCACATTACCCTGAGATGTGCTGTCCAGTGTTCCTGCATTAGTGGCTGAAACATGTGTCTGTCACCTCAGCTCCTCCAAAGACAGAAATCAGAGTATTGAGAGTTGGTCCATGAGTGCTTCTATGTTGTGTTTGTTCCTTGCTGTCACACAACACAGAGAGAAAGAGCTAGGTCTTCTCCCTCAAGGGGCTTTCGCTCCCTGCCTATACCTTCTCATTCTGTGACTAGACAGCTGCAGGATAGATCTGGATGTAAAAAATCGGATCTGAACTTCAGCACAAAAATGCCTTCTAAAGCAAATTTGCAACTCGGCTGCTGAAAAAATTTACCTTTAAGCTCTCAATGCCTGTCAGCGGCTTTTATGTGTTCATCCCAGGGGCAAGATGGTGCTGCAGGCATTTTATGTTCTTCTGTTGCATTATGTGAATTGCAGTAATGCTTTTCTGTTATTTCTTCAGCTTGCTGTTTTTTGGGAAGTGTTTGGAGGTAGGCCTTAAACTTTTGGTAGTTACTGAATGAAGGTCTGAAGTGATGTTCAGTAGATCTGTTGCCAGACTGCTGACATTAGGGATGGAGTTGCTAACCTGTCCAGTTTCGCCTAATCCCATGTTCCTATGCACTCGAGTGTAGTATCCTCTGAATGACAGAAAGATATAGCCAAGCTGTTCTTTTGTAGGCAAGCAGAGGTTTTCCACCGTTGTTGGCTTTCTCAGGAGAATTAAGTCTGTTGCAGGTGGCTAGAGAAATATTGATTACGTTGGTCATGTTCTCAAGTTAGCATTTTAAGAGATTTTTCATAACATTTAAATGATATAATTACTCCTTTTCCAGAGCACCTAATTGCACTCTACATCATCTGACTGCATATAAAATATGCTGAAATCTGGAAATGGATGAAAAGACATGCTTGGGTTAGTCCCATAGCATAATATTTTATTCTAGAATGAAAAGAACATCTCTAGTTCTTTATACTATAGGAGAAGGGGAAAAGCTGGATTCTATTTATATCCATTATAATTCTGCCCCAGTGACTTTCAGTCTATTGCTTTGTTGTGTTAGGTGCTCATGTTCAATTATGGAAATGATGCTTTAGGAAATAGCTCTTTTTAATAAAATGCATAGAAGTTATGAAGACAACCGGCTGATGATGACTATAAGGTGACAGATGGAGGCAGAATGAACAATTCAGAAGTAATATTAAGGTATTCTGTGGGTTACTATTAGATTCTGGCTCACAGATAGACTGTCTGCTACAGATACTTGAATAGGCACTGCAAGTACTTCTTGCTGTTGACAGCATTAGTATCATAAGCTGGGTGGAAGTGTCGATCTGCTGGAGGGTAGGGAGGCTCTGCAAAGGGATCTGAACAGGCTGGACCGCTGGGCTGAGTTCAATGGGATGAGGTTTAACAAGGCCAAGTGCTGGATCCTGCACTTGGGGTACAACAACCCTCTGCAGTGCTACAGACTAGGAGAAGTCTGTCTAGAAAGCTGCCTGAGGAGAGGGACCTGGGGGTGTTGGTTGACAGCAACTGAACATGAGCCAGCAGTGTGCCCAGGTGGCCAAGAAGGCCAATGGCACCTTGGCTTGTATCAGAAACGGTGTGACCAGCAGGTCCAAGGAGGTTATTCTCCCTCTGTACTCGGCACTGGTGAGACTGCACCGCGAATACTGTGTTCAGTTCTGGGCCCCTCACCACAAGAAGGATGTTGAGGCTTTGGAGCGAGTCCAGAGAAGAGCGACGAAGCTGGTGAGGGGGCTGGAGAACAGGTCTTACGAGGAGCGGCTGAGAGAGCTGGGGTTGTTTATCCTGGAGAAGAGGAGGCTGAGGGAAGACCTCATTGCTCTCTGTAACTACCTGAAAAGAGGTTGAAGAGAGGAGGGTGCTGGCCTCTTCTCCCAAGTGACACTCTTTTGTCAAAAAAAAAAAAAAAGTGGCCTCTTTTCTCCCAAGAAAAAAATTTTTCACAGAAAGGGTCCTTGGGCACTGGAACAGGCTGCCCAGGGAGGTGGTTGAGTCACCTTCCCTGGAGGTGTTTAAGGGATGGGTGGACGAGGTGCTAAGGGGCATGGTTTAGTGTTTGATAGGAATGTTTGGACTCGATGATCCGGTGGGTCTCTTCCAACCTGGTTATTCTGTGATTCTGTGATAAATCCTGAGAGTGCTGAACAAATTAGCTGGATAGCTTGAATATGTCTGTCTCAACTCTGTTTGCAGACCGCCAAGTATAACCTACTTTTTAGAAGCTAGCAGAAGCCAGAGCCACAGGATAAGCACAGGTACTAAGCTTTATAGTTTAAATTAAGAATAGTTTTTGATGCTTAGCTCTGGCGAGGTGAGTTCTTCAGACTGATAATTTTGGTTGTGTGAATAACAAGAGACATCATGTGCTCTTATGTTGCTCCAAATCAGATAGAAGCAGCTCTAATTGTTACTCTGTAAAAAAGCAATGTGTGAGGAAAAGGGCCTTCTGAGCCTTATTGAAATCATAGGAGAGAATAGATATTTTACAGGCTTTCTCACCTTATCCTGATGGGTTCTGTGCGTGGCATTGAGGTAAAAGGCACATTCTGTAACTGCCTCTCAGAGGCAATGTGGCAAATGTTAATAATGACACCCCCTAACTTGATAACTGCAGAAGAGTGGGCGTATGGCATTCATTTTCCTTCCTGCTGAGGCATGTGATATAATGTGCAGAATCCCCTGTTGCTTTCTTGAGAAATGTGACCTCTTGATGTGACAGCAAAAATGACTTAACTCAACACGAGAGTTTAGGGTATCTGACATAATGAAATGGGCCATACTGGAAACATTTTCCTTCAAAGCTTGTTGTTGAATATAATCTGTTCCATCTGCCTGTCGAAACCCTGATGCTCTGATATTGTCAGTAGGAACAGCTTGCGTGCAAGCTGCCTATCAAGAAATATTCATGGAAAATAATCGGATACACCAGTTTTGAAACATGAGTCTAAGAACTGCAGACTAATTGTGTCAGTATTCAAGCATAAGAAGAGACAAAATTCAATGAATAAATGATTCATCATTAATTACTGCCATTTCACGGGCACTCAGAGTATGATAGGCACGTGTAAACCTTGCCCAAAGATCATCTAATAAAAAGGAATGTGTTCCTGATTACTGCATGAATATTGGGTGCAGTCATCAGCAAGAAAATAATAGAAATATCGTATTTGTGAGAAGTTTGTTATTAGCCTGTTTTTTTTCAAGCTAAATTGCCCAGTTACTCTCTGAAGTCAATAATCCCTTTTACTTCACTCAACTTAACTTGATTTCTTCGAATGTACCTGCCTGTTCTTCCAACCTCCATCTTGAGACATTTCTGCAATTCTATGAGCAGTACATGCCTTCAGAACCAGTGCAATGTAGTTGAATGTTTTCCTTTGTGGGTGTGCAGGAGAAATAGGTTTTGCAGAATTATGGGATACTAGGGTTGTTATCAAATGTTACAGAACATTTATATATATATTTAAATGATATTGTTTGAACATTATTTGTGGCTTTATAGAGATTTATTTTCAGTTTTGTGATTGGTTGAAATATTAATGTAATTAATAAAACTTTTGCTCTTGAGGTGTCAGCATTCATATAAAGTATGTTCAAAGTCCTTCCATGATGGAGGGTGGAAGTTCATAGAACAAAAACATTAAGATTCTGATATTTCAATGGCCTTAATGATGCTGTCATTTGAACAAAATGAACTACTACATGCACTACAACTTTGTACCACTCTGTAGCATTTAATATTGTTGGTGGTGCTTACAACAGTCAGTGCATGCACTGATGCCATATGAAGCAGCTGTCACACAATATCATTTGGAACAAATTTTCCTTTGACTGTAGAATATGAACTGCAACTGAAGATAATGTCTAACTGGGAAAATATGAACTCTAATGAATTTTGACCTTTTCTGGCAGCCGAAGGAACACTGCAACTGTTGTTTTCTGGTGATAGAAATGCACAAATTTTAATTCAACCTGAAATTGCTTCCTGGATGTGCTATATGCAGGTGATTTAGAGCTTCATAATCTATCATGGCAGCCCCTATAAAATTTCAGTAAAGAAGTAGAACTGGTTGGGTTATGGACTATAGTGAAAATAGTTGTTTTTTCTACATTTTGAATACTAATCTTTGAGTTCAACTATACAATTTTTTATATAGAATAAATGAAGGCACTGTATAAAATCTTTGTTGAGATAGCTAAACTGAACTCTAAAAAGCACTATGGGAGAAGGTGTCATTAAAGTTAAAGAACTACAGTTAAAGAACTACAAATCTTCATAGGAGTGAATATTAAGAGGTATGAGTGACTATTGGACTATATAAGACTGAGGTAATTTCTGCCACTGCAGAAAGCAGTGATAGTGCCCATCTGCCTGGCACACTGGGATCACCATACAGCACAGAGATAGCCCAAAGGCTTATCTGAGTCTCAGTAAAGTCACACATGTTTTGTTTATATATGTGGAGGGAAATATTTTCTTGGAGTCTGAGAAATCTGGCAATGGATATTTGAGATAATAAACATTAAGATACTGATTTTTTAAACACTGACAATATTTAAACCATCACGGTTGCCTATAAATGTATCTGAAATTCTGGAGCGCTGGTAACCGATGTGTTTAGGGAATGTCATGCCATAGCAGTAATAGTAAGCCCTATAGAGAATGGTCATGAGGTTCTCCCTTCTCTGTTGGTCACTAGGCCAAACTCTTCATCTACTAAATTTGAAGAATGTCTTTTAACAGAAAGGAATCAGTGCATAGAGCATATTCTTGTCTTCTCCTCTCTTGAATGACTGGGAGATCCCATTGATCTATGAAGAGTTAGGAGAGTTGTAATATGTAAGTTTGTACCTTCTCTCTGAATTCACAGTCTTATGTCGATAACTGGTCTGTGAGTATTAAATGGACCTTCTCCTTCCCCTCTTCCCCTTTTTGTTTTAAATTCCTTCTGGATTACTGGGCACCTGGTTGGTCTGATGTATTAAGACTTTGGAGACAATAAGCCTGATGCCTTCTGAGTAGGGCTGGGAGGAGACACTTGACCGTCTTGACTTTGCATTTGTAGATCTGTTCCTGGCTTATAACAAAACGAAGGTGTCAGTCCTTGGGTCTGCTGAGAATATTTATATTCTCAGTGATTTCACTGGGGAATAGCAAGGCTAAAAGATGCAGCCGCCTTGTGTGTAGGAAATAGTGGCCTGTCTGATATTTGCAGCTGTATGAGGCTTCTTGAAACTGCAACTAATCACAGATAAATTGTGTCTGTTGTAGTTGCTTGATGTTTTCCCAGGATACAGAGCAAAAGCAAGGGTTTAAGCCTGTACTTCAAATACTGTAAAGTTTTAGAATACTGAACAGATGCTCTTTCTTTGAGATACCAAAAAAAGAATATAAATCAAAATAAAACCATCTTACAGTTATCAAAAATGGGAACTTCTAAGCAGTAGAATTTAAATACTGGAGAAAGCCCTCACATTTGCAAGAAAATACCTCAAGTTCTCTGAAGTACGTACCATAGGAATATTCTTGCACTGTATCACCTGTTCTTTTGAAGACAGCCTTTCCAAACCCAAATTGCTCGAAAATGCAGACTGAAATGTCCAGAGAATTACATGTACTGAAGACTTCCCAAAATACAGTATCTTCATACAGCGATCTTCATGAAAGCCTAAAATAACTTCTGCTGTTTGTTAATTTCAGTAGTCTTTTTTCATTTGCTTGCTTTCTTAAAATATATTTGAGAATTCAAACCCCACAATTCCCAGGATATATCTTGTTGATATATTTTTATTTCTTTTTTAAAACCAAAGAGCTATTAAGGCAGGCAGCTGGACAGTGGATAAAGGCTACGTAGATTAGATCTGACAGAAAAAATACAGCCCTAAGCCTAAGGGATTTGTTATTTCAGTTTTTAACACTTTTTGTAGTATGTTCCAAGAAGCTACAAAGATGTGGATTACTGAAGAACATGAAAAATTAATTATAAATGGTTTCAACAAGTGACAAATTTGAGGGCTTCTAAGTGTAAGGTTACACATCTAGTTCAAGCGTATGTTTTACCATTTGGGGTGCCTTTTGTTATGTCTGTCTGCATGTCCTGAAAGTGTTAAGTCAGAAGAAAATTTGACACAGACAGTACTTTTGAATTCCCTGCAGCAAGAACAACTGATCTCCTGTTTTAAGATCATCCCGTCTTCAAAAATTGAACTTTAAAATATTTTCTGAACTATTGCAACTTATTATGTGTGTAATGGACATATATAGGACTGCCTCCCTTCTAGAGAGTTTAGCATATATCAAAAGTCATGTATAAAATGACCTACCTGTTGAAAGAGGGTATACAGTGATATTTATGAGGTTTAGAGAGATTTTTAATAAAAACAAAAGTGTAAGAGTAAACTTTGTTTTTTAAAGGTAACTGAGCATCCTGACCTTTTATGTATATGACTACTGCAATTAATACAATTTTCATGTCAGTGAACTCACAACAAAGTTGCAGATCTGTCAAAAGCTCAGAAAGGAAAGAAGCACAAAATATTTTTATGTTCTTTAATATTTGGATGTTTTGTTCACAGCACAGTTTCTATCTTGTTTTGACTGTATTAATAGTATATATAAAACTTTTTGTTTCCAAATAAGAGTAAGGAAACTGTAACAGTGAGATGAGAAATATGTTTCTGTGGATATTGGGAATGACTGTGTCAGTTAAAGGCACTTTTTTGCATTGCAGTAACAGGAAAACATGCCTTAGATAACATACATAATAAATAAGTCTGTTTCCCAAGAGACATATTTTGTTACTAGATACCCGATTTGTTACAACGGCATGTGCCATGCCCATGATTGTCCTGATGTCCAGACAGTACTTGGAAGGAGCAGACACAGTAGACCAAGAACCAGCTGTGTGCTAGTGGGTATTAAAGGAAAGGTCTGTTGCACGCCTTCTTGAAGAACGGCTGATACCTGGAAGCACCAGAAATTTTCTCGACGTAGCTAAAAATCCTTGTTCTGTGGTGGGCAGAAAGGCACTTTATCAGCATACCAAGTGCACAGTTTGCTGCTGCTCACAGGCTGCTCCGGATGTGCTGGAGCATCAGTGGAAACTGCTGTCTTAATTTGGCAACCTGTGTATTTATTCTTAGGGGCTGTCTTGTCCTGTTAGTCTCACTGCTTGTCCCTTCCCTCCTCCTGGTCTTTCCCTTCCCTTGTTGTCCTTCTTTGTTTTTTTAATTTTCTTTTCCTAACTTCTCTCTTTCCTCCTGACCAGCATACCATAGGCTGCTGTTATGCCAGTAGCTCTTTTGTATGCTGTATATGTTCTCCGTGTTTTTCATTTTGGTCTTTTTTTGAATCAAAGGTTGACAAAATAGGGTTGGCAAATAGTGTGTCTAAAGTATATGGTAAAACTGTATGGACTTGTAGAAGTTATCAAAATGTAAATATTCACACGAATAATTATTTCTCTATTTCTTGTTGTCTAAAGGTCAGAAAGCTGAGATTCATTGTGAATGCACAAGACATCTCTCTGGATAGTGATATTGTTGGTGTACAAGGTATTCTAAATGACATAGCCACAAATTAAATAAGAGCTATAATAAGAAATCATATGAAAACAGGGTGACAGTAGCACAGTTATTGTGGTAGTCTTTGTTGTCTCATTGGTGTTCATATAAGAAGAATGTAGGGTGAGAAATGAAGCTGTTTATATATAGTGAGAAAAACTTTATCGCAAGCATTTCTAAGTGTAAGTCTACGTCTGTGACATGTGCAGTGGAACAGTGGGAGTACAGGGTGATAATCACCTGCCCTACTTTAAGGGTTCAGATACTGTGTATTTGCAATGTCATTAGTTATCATAATCTGCCTCACAGGCAGCATGGAAACATGAAGGCAGCTTCAGAAACCTAATTTATTTGACTTACATGTTTGCAACAGGGTGAGATGAGCAGCACTCTGGTAGGGTTTGTTTCTCCACAGTGCTAACAAGCACAGCCTGGATGGCTACCTTGTATTCTATTATCTAGATTTAGACACTGCATTTTAGGTGATACTGCTGTCACTTGTGATTACCTGATTTATATGCACTTTTTGGAAAACCAACAAAATATTCCGGCCTAGGGCTAGTGGAACATTTTGGCTGTTTGTTTTTTCTCCCTATACGGTCTCACTCCACACAAAGTGTTTCACAGCACCATGAAAATAAGGGCAATGAGGTCTACGTGGAACAATCAACTGAGTGCCTTGCGGCACTAACAGATGTTCAGTGTGACTCTAATTTTGAGTTGCTTAGGATGCACTCCCCTGCTTTCTACAGCTGTCTGCCCAACCCCACTGCTATATAACAGAGTACCTATAATAAAGGCAGAAGAAAAGCTTGCATTTCTGTGTTTTAGTCACCTCTAGGGCATCTATTGAAGTCAATAAACTGACAAAAAGGCATCGTACTTTATATTTTATCTCTGTATTGATGTAAGCATAACACATATATAAGTTATCTGGCAGAGAAGCAGAGTGGTCTGTTGCAGTGGTCTCCAAAGTCAGGTTTGCACACCCAGTAGGAGACCTCTGCAAGAGACACCCAATAGGTGTGCAAAGACAGTCTGTTGGGGTGCAGGAAGAAAAATTTTTCATAGTGTTAATAAAACAAAAGAAATGAATTTAACAACAATGTTTATTTCATCCTTATCTAATCCTTTTAAACTTTTTGGTTTTGGGGATATTTATGATAACATTGTTAATATTATTATTAATAGCAGCGTCTGTATATTATTTTTAAGAATACAGTAGTAGATGTATATAGTTTATAACTAAAAATACATTGGGGTGTGTGTTTGGACATTTTTTACTGATAGAGGTTCAGGACCAAAAACCTTTGGAGACTGCTGGTCTAGCAGATATCACACTATTTAAACTTTGACAGCAAGATTTGCTACAGGCTGTCTATCAGAGTCCTTCACTGTGTTTTTGATACTTCCATGAGACTAAAGGCTTTTTCTCTGCTGATCTCATCTGATTCAGAAATTGCCTCCTGTTTATTAGAGGTAAATGCTACCTTGAGCAACGTATTCTTGAGGCGATAGACCTATCACTACTTAGCATAAAATGCAGTTTGGCCTCTAATGGAGTCTAGAGAGAGCATAAGGTAGATGGACATTATGCTTGGATTGTACTTGGGAACTGAAAACATGTGCTAACATTTCACAGAATCACAGAATAACCAGGTTGGAAGAGACCCACCGGATCACCGAGTCCAACCGTTCCTACCAAACACTAAACCATATCCCTCAGCACCTCGTCCACCCGTGCCTTAAACACCTCCAGGGAAGGTGACTCAACCACCTCCCTGGGCAGCCTGTTCCAGTGCCCAATGACCCTTTCTGTGAAGAATTTTTTCCTAACGTCTAGCCTAAACCTCCCCTGTCGGAGCTTGAGGCCATTCCCTCTTGTCCTGTCCCCTGTCACTTGGGAGAAGAGGCCAGCACCCTCCTCTCTACAACGTCCTTTCAGGTAGTTGTAGAGAGCAATGAGGTCACCCCTCAGCCTCCTCTTCTCCAGGCTAAACAACCCCAGCTCTCTCAGCCGCTCCTCATAAGGCCTGTTCTCCAGCCCTTTCACCAGCTTTGTTGCTCTTCTCTGGACTCTCTCCAGAGCCTCAACATCCTTCTTGTGGTGAGGGGCCCAGAACTGAACACAGTATTCGAGGAGCGGTCTCACCAGTGCCGAGTACAGAGGGAGGATAACCTCCTTGGACCTGCTGGTCACGCCGTTTCTGATACAAGCCAAGATGCCATTGGCCTTCTTGGCCACCTGGGCACACTGCTGGCTCATATTCAGTCGGCTGTCAACCAACAAACCCAGGTCCCTCTCCTCCAGGCAGCTTTCTAGACAGACTTCTCCCAGTCTGTAGCACTGCATAGGGTTGTTGTGCCCCAAGTGCAGGACCCGGCATTTGGCCTTGTTAAACCTCATGCCATTGGACTCTGCCCAGCGGTCCAGCCTGTTCAGATCCCTTTGCAGAGCCTCCCGACCCTCCAGCAGATCGACACTTCCACCCAGCTTAGTGTCGTCCGCAAACTTGCTCAGGGTGCACTCGATGCCTTCATCCAGATCATTGATGAAGACATTGAACAGGGCTGGACCCAGCACTGAGCCCTGGGGAACCCCACTTGTCACTGGCCTCCAACTGGATTTCACACCATTTACCACCACTCTCTGGGCCCGGCCATCCAACCAGTTTTCCACCCAGGAGAGCGTGTGCCTGTCCAGGCCAGAGACTGACAGTTTCCCAAGCAGAATGCTGTGAGAAACTGTGTCAAAGGCTTTGCTGAAGTCCAGGAAGACCACATCCACAGCCTTTCCTTCATCCAGTAGCCGGGTCACTTTGTCATAGAAGGTGATCAGGTTAGTCATTTCCTAAGATTACTGCTGAAAATTTCCCATCTCTGCCTTCAGCTCTGTCCAAGTTTCTTAATCATGCTTTTCCAGAATCGAATGATGATATTCCTTTCAGAGAGTTGCAGGCTCTCCAGTGAGTATCTCCATTTTCATAATTTCTTCATTTACAAGATGTCAGTTAAGGTAAAGGCATGTGAACAAATTATGAGAGAACATAAATTCAAAGCATCATTTATAAGACTACGTTTACAGCCTGGACACATGCTGCTGCCCTAAATGTGATATAAGTTTTCTCTAGAGCATGTATGTGATTATCTGTTGCAGAACAGTGGCAAATATTTTCTACATTAATGTACCAGCATATCTTATTGTAATTTGACTGTAACCCAATTCCATTGGCAACCAAATGACGTGTACAGTCCAAGCCTGAATTTTAATATGAGACTATTTGTTCACACTGCTCTAACTCCTTTGGTTTTAGTGTCACGATGACTTGGTTTACATTCTCATGTTTGCCAGGTGCAGTTGTCATCTTGAAGTCTGCAACAATCATGCTGCCTCTGCTTCTGTACTAAAGAGCACTAAAAGCATAGTTGTGAGAATCTGTACCATAGATAACATAAAAAAATAGTAGGAAGCACAGACTGTGAATTAGAATGAATCTTAAAATGCATAAAATGCACATTAAAACAAGGAGTAGCAAATGCTGTTGCTGCTTTTCTGACTTCTGTTGGAGGGTATTTAGGATGCACACTTAGTCAAAGTCTTCATGGCTTCAGTTTGCGAGCATGCTCAGGGATTTCACATTTCATGTTAACAAAGATAATCCAGGTATGAAGTGTACTGCTTATAAAGAAGTACAATAGGGCTAATGTCATCTGGGGATGGAAGTGCATCGTAGCTTGCCAGTTTTGTTCTCCTAGTATGTTCTGAGCCACTTAAAAATAATTCAAAACCGAGAAAGATCTTCATGTTTATGTTCTTAAAACCCTCATGAGTCAATCAAACCGCTTGTTTTCTAACTGCTTCATAGTACTGCAGCCTTGTCTTTCTTAAGTCAATGAGATAATTCCAGTTCTGTTTTACTCCTAGTGATGCCCAAAGGTTTCGATCGAATTTGACTGCCTCAGGTATTACTCACTGTATTGATAAACATTGATTGTCCCTGCCCCAGGACTTCATGGTATATGAAAATCAGATGTGAATTATTATAAATGATGGCTGGAGTGAGGAAGGTAATTGATGATAATAAATGAATATAAATCGCTCTCTATGCATTTCAGTTGTTTAATTTTATTTAATATATAGCTAGATAACCCTTTCTACTGGGCAGATTGGCCTTGATAATCAACAGATTATTTCACAGAGGTTGTTACAGAAGCCTGTTTTGAGAAAGTCCTCCGAAGAGAAGAGGGAGGAAGTCTGATGGATTTTTCAGAAATACCATCTTGCCTTGTAGAGAAGGAAGGGGTTCTCAAAATGAACTTGCTGGAGTTGAGACACTGTTAATAAAATTATTCAATGCCGTGTTTTTTAGAAGATAAAGATTCAGAAAATACTTGCACTGTCTTATTTTGACTAGAACCTGACTGTTGAAAATGGAGGCGTATTCTTCACTTATAATTGGAGCCTCAGGATGACCTGAATCACCACATGAGCCTTGCCATGGAAATCTGTAGAGAAACTCTAGTTCAGATAAATTTTCTGCTGCACTATTAGACAAAATTTGACATATGACCTATGGTTTTCTATAGAAAATTTGAAAACTTTATTACAAAACAAATTTCTTGTAATCAAGCTCAGAAAGGAAATCACAAGTAAATAAAGGAGAAAGAATTACTCTGTATGTTCAAGTCGCATTATCAGAGAAGTTACAGAAGTAAGATTTGTAATAAAACAAAAATGTTGTGTCATAGAGCTTTGTCATGGTATCCTGTTGATTACTAGTATCAGTGCATTAAGAAATGGCTCTCAAAATATTTACGCAGAGGCTAAGATGTTCTGTGTTTACCAATGTTAAATAGGAGTCTGTATAACTTCTGAATTTCTTAGTAGAAAGATGCCAGAGATCAAGGAAATGTTAGTCCTCAGCAGCTGGTCCCCTGTTTCTCTGCTGTTACCTCAGAAATCTGTGGGTCTCCAGTATGGCTTTTTTAACTTCTTGCTTGCTTAGTGCTGTGCCTGACACGACCTGGTGAGAAAGGCAGTGCTGTATTGCATGCTCAGTATGGACTGAACACCTCTGTTCACATGAAGTCTGAACTCTTCTTGGTGGGTAAATTACTGGAGCAATCCAACTGTTCTTGTTGAAATTCAGAAAGATGTCTTTGGCTTCAAGTGGCTTTGTAATTTTGCTCTATCCCTTTGAGTAATGATCTTCTGTTCCTTACTAGAACAATGATCTTTATTTTTCCAGGAAAGAATGAAAAAAACCGCTTTA
Source organism: Phaenicophaeus curvirostris (assembly GCF_032191515.1). Classification (NCBI taxonomy): domain Eukaryota; kingdom Metazoa; phylum Chordata; class Aves; order Cuculiformes; family Cuculidae; genus Phaenicophaeus; species Phaenicophaeus curvirostris. The sequence goes on from NC_091392.1 coordinate 21,806,879, forward strand.
ATTATGCATTTATAATGAGGGCTTTTTCACGAAAAACAACTGAGGAAGTGTTTTGCAGAACTATACTGACAGGTCGCGAGAGAAGATTTAAAGAATGGGCAGAAAGAAAGATTGATTGTATCTGTGGAAAAATAATCCCCAACACCTTCAACAGGAAGAAGATTGATGGAAATCAATAATGTTGAAAAATAGACCTATGGGCAATAATAGACAATTAGATATAAGTTTGTTGTGAAGTATAGCAGCAAAAAGTCAAAGCAGTTTAGAACTGCAGCATATTTAGAGGCATCACAACTAGAATAGAAAGTGATAATTCTCCTTTCTGAGAGCTGCGAACATTGCAGCTAGAAAAAGTGCTACAGTCCTGAGCACTTCAGAACTAGAAGGATGCTAAAAAATGTCAGGAGAGTGCCACGGATAGCAACCACTGTGGTGAAGATTCTGAAGCTATTACCTTGGGAAGGAAGAGTAAAGATTGATGCAACTTGAACGAATGGGAAAGGGTTTTATTTGTGGTGGTGGCGATTGTTGTTGTTTCCCACCCTGGAAAAAAAATAGCTTTATACATACTGAAAAAATTGTTGATCTAATAAAATTTTTATTTTTATAAAATTATAATTTTTATTTTCTCCATTTATTGCTTCTTTATGCTTTAATTTTTTTCTAGAAACATATGTATTATAACATTAACAGAAGTTACATTGGTACATCCTATTTTAATTTGTTATGTTGCCTTTTTATATTTTGTGCACTGGTTTTATGTTATCAGAAAAAAGCTGGATGCAGTGGCTGAAGGAAAGGCACTTTGTGATGCATAGGTACTTCTGGGGAAGTAATTTTGCCTCCAGCTATGGCTGCCAAAAGGCCTGGGTCTCCTGTTGGTCCCATGCCACGCCTGTCAGCACAGAGTCAGTACTTCAGGCGCTGCCAGGCCTACATGAGACTAGGCACTTGCAACACCTAAAGCAGCTCTGGATGTCCATTTTGTGTGACTAAAGCATTTACATAAAGCATGTAAATAAAATAATTTTATTTTCTTCATACTGTTTTCTTTCTCAATTTCTGTTCTTAAAGAGGATGGCAAAAAAAAAGGTGCCATCTCTAAAGACATGCCTCTATTTCTGCTAGCAAAATTGTATAAAGATACAAGAAAAGTAAGAATGGTAAAGAATGAAATGTAGGATCAAGGAAGATTAGGTAGGATATCTAAGAATCAAGGAGGGTGTTGATGGCTGCTAGGGCGGCTTTCCAGACCACCTACCCTCTTAAGAATATCAACCTATGTGTTAGCTGCTCAGCCGTCATGTGGTAGAAATACTGGAATTAAATCACTCTTTTGTGTTTTAGTTTATACTGTCATGATAAGCTCAGAGCCTGCCAGCAAGACAGGACTTCAAAGATGGATTTACGACTGCTTTAAAGTGAACAGGGTATATTTAAGTAGACCTAAAGCAGGGATCTCTCACTGCTGAGCATGCAAAGTTTTGATCTCACTATGCACTTATAAGACTTGGTGTATAAGTTCAGGACAACTTGTGTTCTTGATTGTTCTTGATGCTATTAAGTACCTAAAATCTCTGTAATTCAAATTCAGATGATGTAAGATAGTCTGGATCCTGCTGCAAGTGACAGAAAAGATGAGGCTAGCTACATTATCTACAGTTGGACTTGCATTTTCACCTGTGATAAATCTGGAATATTGTTCAACAAGCATTTCTGAATGATTGGATGTGGCTACTGTGGTGGTCTTAGTGTATCTGTAATAGACTACTGTGCTGGACCTGAGGCGATCGTAACACTGTTACCAGGACTTTAGTGAAAAGACAGGAATCAAGGAAAGGATTTCTTGTGCAGAGAGATCAGATAACATGCTTGTTTGGGACAGCCATTCGGAGCTGTTGCTATACATCGTATTTGTCATACTTAGATACTTTTTTTTCCTTCTTTCCCCCCACCTCACCTACTAGGTAAGACTGCCACCTTAAGAACATGACTTCTATGGAAAAGCCCTTCAAAAATGCTTCATAGCATCAAAGAGGAAAAAACTGTTCTGATAAAGGAATGAATCATTGAGAAATAAGTTCTCTTTCTTTCTTTCTGTGTATGCATCTTATGTACACTTAAATTCTTTATATGAGTGTAGACTTGAATGTTTAGTCCTCATTTCTTTATGGGGAATGAAGGCTGATATTGATTTTTTTTTAGTGTCTAAAGTAAAGATAGTAAATGAATAGTAGCAACATGTATACTTGTTTTCTTTAAAGTTTTCAGTCAAAAATGATTATAATAGAAATTATTTGCACTAAATAGCAAGCTAACCTGTGCACCTCAGACCAAAGTAATGATATCTGTTAAATATTTTTAACAGAACAATATTCTTTCTGCCTAACAAATCTTTCCATGAATAAAGTCTGAGGATGAATGATAAAAGGTGATGAAAATTGAAATATCTTTATAACTAAACATAAATTGAAATATCTTTATGAATTTTGGCAAGGTGCACAACTGAAAAGTAAAAATGCAACATGTATTATGCCAAAATGTTACTCAATAGAAAAGTCTTCATGTATACAAGTAAAGAAGCACTTGTTTTGTTATGCTTTTATGTTTTGCAGTGCAATATGAGCTTTTTACATAACCAGTGTTTATCAATCTGTACACTATCAAAGGATGAGTATTCTTCAGGATGATTTGTATTTGCCATTATAGTGAGTCTTTTCATGTGACTTCATGTAAGACTAGACTTCACAGATCTGTGATGCAATATACAATTATTTAAGGTGCTGGTGCATCAGTCAGCATCTACTTCAAGCATTGTGTCTTCTCAGCTTCAGGAACTGTAAGATACTACGCATCCTGCAGTCAGAATTACTGTGATAAGGAAGACCAGGAAGCTGTTGAGCAGATGTTTTTGGAAGTTTCAGCCTCTCTTTCAGTCTTCTTCCAAATAAGCTGGATCAATGGGCTGAGGCCAACAAGATAAGGTTTAACAAGGCCAAGTGCAGAGTCCTGCACTTGGGACACAACAACCCCATGCAGCACTGCAGGCCTGGGGAAGAGTGTCTGGAAAGCTGCCTGGCAGAGAAGGACCTGGGGGTGTTGGTTGACAGTCAGCTGAACACGAGCCAGCAGTGTGCCCAGGTGGCCAAGAAGGCCAATGGCATCTTGGCTTTTATCAGAAACAGTGTGACCAGCAGGACCAGGGAACTGATTGTGCCCCTGTACTCGGCACTGGCGAGGCCTTACCTTGAACACTGTGTTCAGTTTTGGGTCCCTCACTACAAGAAAGACATTGAGGCCCTGGAGTGTGTCTGGAGAGTGAAGAGACTGGAGAACAAGTCTTGCGAGGAGTAGCTGAGGGAACTGGGGTTATTTAGCTGAAGGGAGACCTTATCACTGTCTGCACCTACCGGAAGGGTGTTTGTAGTGAGGTAGGTGGTGTTGGTCTATTCTCCCAGGTAACTAGTAATAGAACAAGAGGAAGTGGCCTCAAGTTGCGCCAGGGGAGGTTTGAATTGGATATCAGGAAAAATTTCTTCACCAAAAGGGTTATCAGGTACTGGAACAGCCTGCCCAGGGAAGTGATTGAGCCACCATCCTTGGAGGTTCTTAAAAGACAGGTAGATGAGGTGCTCAGGGATACGGTATGGTAGACAGGCACGGTTGGACTACATGATCTCGAAGGTCTTTTCCAACCAAACAATTCTATGATAACCCTTGTGTACATTATACACCTTCTTGCTAGGTGTATAATGATTCCAGTTTACAAAGTTATAGAAGAGCTCTGGAAGTGATGATCCACTTGTTATGACAGAGCTCTGCTTGTGTTCAATGAAGGAGGATTCAGCAAAGAAGCCCTAACACTGTGTGCTTTATTTAGAGAGTCGACATGATCGATACATTTTTCTTTTGTCTGTCATCACTCACCTCTTTCAGTGGCTAGTGCTGGATGTTTGCTAAAATGAAAAGGTTTGTATTACTTGTATTATTTTTTCTTTCAGTTCCTATTCTGATCTGTAATTAATTGATTTTAAAGAAAATTTAGAATTTATTACTAAGGCCTGGGATTATCTCCTGCACAGCATACCTTACATCACCCAGAAGTTTCTAATTCAAACTCCAGAATTAGAATTACATGTTCTTTTATTTTCTGTTTAGTTTCTGAATTCCCAGGGGCAGAGATCATCTTTTTGTTCAACAGCTACTACGTCTGTAGTACTCTAACGCATTCAGCTAGAAAGATCTCCAGACTTTGCTGACAGTATTCAGCAATGGAACTATCTTACATAAGTTTCTGAACTTTTCTTTTCTTAGATAATGCTACTTGTAAACAAATTTTTTCTCCCTGAATTTGTACAGCATCAGTTTTATCTATCGAATATAGTGATAGCTTTTGTTCTACAAAGGATATCTTCTCTTCTTGAGTTACTAGTTCAAATCACCTCTTGACCTTCTCTTCAGTGAACATCTTATCTCTCCCATGATAAGGTATACTTTCCAGCTCTTAAACTTTTTCTCTGAACCATTCGTTTTAACTACAGGGCTCAAAGATGAATATACTGTTTCAATATTGTTGTCAGTAACACATATAGAGGTAATATAGGAGGTGCTGTTGACTCTCTTAAGCGAAAAGGTGTGACAGTGATAGTGCCTCTGCTCTAATATATTTTTTAAAAAAATGCCTGCTATGGAATGGCATCTAGGAGAGAGGAGTGAAAATATGTGACGGAAAACCTTTCAGAGAGCAAAGTCAGTGAAGAAGAAGGAGGAGGAAGTGCTCCAGACAGTGGAGGAGGGATTCCCATGCAGCCTCTGAGGAACACCATGGTGAGGCAGCCAGTCTCCCTGCAGCCCATGGAGGTCCACAGTAGAGCAGATATCCACCTGCAGGCCCTGGAGGACCCCACACCAGAGGAGTGGATGCATCTGAAAGAGGCTGTGACCCCATGGAAAGCCCACACTAGAGCAGACTCCTGGCAGAACTTGTGACCGAGCACACCACTTGTGACTGTATAATGTATCTTAAAAGAAAAGTACATCGGCCGCCTTTCTGCAGCTTCAAAAAATCTAAAAATAAAGTCCCTCTTTACTACTAAGGTTTTTGATTTTCTTGAGAACTGGTGACACAGCAGTTTTTGAAAACTTGTGTTGGGGCTCATTTCTTTTTAAGTTCTCAACACTGATCTTTCTTGGTCTTTTCAGCAAGAGCAGAGTAGATTCATTGTTCTTAAGATGCTGGTAGGAGTGGGCACTCTCCGCTTCATGGGCTGGAGTTTGGAAAGCTGGCCTTGGTCTGCCTGAAAGGAGATGAAGGTTGAAGTAGCCATAGAATACCTGCGTTTTAATTGTTGCCTGTTTTATAGTAAAAGTGGTAGGCCATTCACTGAATGATGTCACCTTTGAAAGTAACAGCTGCAACTCTATTTTGTGGGTAGCCCTGTTCTATTAGATTTGAAATACCCTTATGATTCAACTTGGATGGGAACCAGAACTCAGGCTGAATTGCTTAGATGTGTTGAGGATGAGACAGTCCTAGGCATAAGCAGAAATGAATTTCTGGGCAGCCGAGAACTGTAACACCACTAGCAATGGCATCTGTAGGATGTAAAGATGGAAGTAAATGTTTTCTTCATGCTTCCTGGTTTAGTTTTAAAAATTAATTCCACTTGAGACACCAAAGTACATATTAGATCCTGCCATTATGGTTAGAGCAGGTAAAACACTAAGAGGTCCGTTATAAAGAACACAAAGTGGGAACAGGATGCATCAAATGATCAGAAAGATGTTTTTTCCTTTTCTGCCTGGATGTATAAACTTTAACAGTAATTAGGAAATCAATGGAAGAATCCACAAGTAGTCCTGGGAAGAGGTTTAATTTAAATGACATGGTATGCAGCTAAGAATAATGAAGATGTGTTTGACTTTTTCAGTGTGATAGAATTACATTTGTTGAGTCATTCACAAACCCAGGGTCTGAGTCATGCGAAAAACATCACAGAAGTGAAAATACTATGATTTTACATCTGCATTGCTTCTGCTCTAGTTTCACCAAGCTAGACACTAACCATTATCAAAAGCATCCAATCTTACTAATTCTGTTACTTAGCATGAGTTTTATTGATCAAATGTCTGTGGAAGTAAACACAGTCAATTAGGGAGGACAACATTTGATGCCCCAAGATGCTGATTTCTTTCTGGAATATGCTGATTAACTGCTACCCACTACCCGGTTACCAGCAAGAGCACAGAATGCTTTTTCCATCCAGAACAACCACAGTTTCCTGCCAGATAGGGCCACAACAGGGGAACCTCTGTGCCAAATATCAATGTGAGTTGTCAAGAAATTAGTAATATATTTCATTTTTAGTGATTTAATTCAGAAAAATTGGAACCATGAAGTGCTACTTTAATATGCTGCCAGGTATTAACTTGCCAGGCATCAAAGTATAGTGTTTGGACACATATTGTGTCATCAGAATCCATCCTGGCTGTAGCAATTACAAGGGAAAAAAAATCCCAGGAGCTGGAAACAGAAACAATTGAACACTAGAAAAGTGGGAACAATGAATATACTTAAAAGATGCTGCTGAACCGGTTTCTCATTGCACTTAATATTTGTGCTGACGGGTGCAATTTGTTGTCTTCTGCAACCTTGCTTCCTATATGAATGTTAGTGAAGGGAGAATCATATTCATTGTGTATATCCCATGGAGCACCTATCCTAGCTCCTCAAGTGGAGATTTGCAATGACATGTAGAACATTTTCACGTTTTCGGTTTGGAGGTCATGTATAGGTTTGGACAGTTGTGCTCCTGTTTCTTCTGTGCTTTCAGACAGCTACGTTTGAGCCACCAGCACATGATACCATAGTGCTAATCCAAAAATAATAATCCAGGTAACATAGTTCTGTAGTTTTTGGACTGGAACTGGCTTATATCCAGCCAGCTCAGTCCTCAAGTGAACAAGTAGCAGCATGTGCTTATATGGATATGCTTACATAATCACACAGATTTTTGTGCAGCTTTACATTTCTAGGATGTACATATTTGATATTATCTTGTCTTTCTTTCCACCTGCTGTAGAATTTAGGCGGCAAAGGTAGGGCTGCAAAAAAAAAAAAAAAAGGTGTATTTGAGCTCAACAATAGCTCTTTATCATTCCTTTTTCTTTTAGTTGAGGAGAAGGAGGAGGAAAGAGATCAATAAGCCCTTGGTTATCTTGGATTGTCAATGAGCAGCATATTTCTAGCTCAGATTATTTCAGTAGATGTTCTTCTTGGAGATAGCACTTGAATATGTGCACATAAAGACTGCAGATTTTGTTTCCTTTTTCTTGGTAAAAATTGCCTGTTAGCAATGTTTCTTCAACTGAGGCTGATAGAATCAGTGATGAATAAAGAGGCAGTTTAATCAAAGAACATAACGCAGCTGCTGGTCTCCTTCTTTAATGTGTGGGTACAGAGTAGTTTTTCTCAACCAGTTCTAAACTCTGACATCCTCTGAGAAATTACGGCTTTTGGCCTTGAGTCTCTTCTGACTGTCACAGCTTGGCCTTGTTGATGACACTGAAGTGGTTCTCAAAATGGAAAAAGAGATTTGGGAAGGAGTGAAAGAATAAAAATAAGCAGGCAAACAAATAAAGTACAGTATTTGAGTTGGCCTACAATCTGCTCTACATACAGAGTCATCTCAGGAGCAGCAAGGTAGAAGAAAACCTCCTGGATGTTTATTGGTTTACCTTCTGTCTCAAACAGAAGGAGGGATTGGGGTAGAGCCGTGAGATGTTGCAGTGCTGTGTTGCAGGGAGTTGTGATACTTGATGGAGGGGCTGAACCAGGCCTGAGAAGGAAGTGACCTATGCCAAATGTTGGGCTAGAGGAGCCAGTGGTATTGAAGCTCAACACATGATCTGCTATCTGATAATTAATACTGAGGCAGAGTTATCCCTGTAAGACTTGCAGCAGGATAGAGCTCAAGTATGGTAGGAAATTTGGAATGTATGAGTTTACTTGGCACTCAACAAGGAAAGAATCTGTAGAACACAATAAGTACCTTCATGAGTTTAAGTTAGAATTAGCTAAAGCTGCTTGGTAAGCTTGAAATGCCTGATAGTATAGTGGCCAGCAAAAACATGTACTAAATTAGGTATTTATATTTTGGTGAATGTCACATTTCTTAAGCAAATTATTTGTCACATGCTTTTTTTCAAGACTGGTTTTCAGTACAGTGTTTGTGCAGAATATGTTGCCTATTCATCTAGATACAGCCTATACTGGTTGACATAAATCTGCGTGTGATAAACAGCAAAGCATGCTACCTGCTGCCAGTGGGGGTTTCTGGAAGAACAGGACCATTCTAAAAATGCAGAGCTTGCAGGCAGCAAAGCAAGGAGCAAATTATGGGGCTATTGGCTGTCTGACCAGCTAATTTCTGAATAGTTCTGTTTGAACCAGAACAAGTTTTCTCAGTGCTAAACTGAACAAAAAAATGCACCTATGTTATTTCAAAATAGATGTTAATGAACCTAGGATGACCATAGAATGTTGAACAGGATGGGGAGATGTTAGGCCAGACTTGAAAATGAAGAGAGATGAAAGGGATTAATAATTTAATTTAGAGAGAACAGCGAAGAGTGAGATCATAGAAATAGTTAAAAACAGTGATGGATTCAGCTGAGACTGGAATACTCTTGTCCTTGGTCTAAGCTAATAATAAAATAACTAGTGAGTGTTCAGTCAAACTGTTTAGTAGTAAATTTAGTATAAATACTTTTGAAAAAGCTTTGTATTTGAATGAAATACCCAATGAGTGAAATTAATTTCCATAGAAAAATTAATCAAAGAATTTTAATAGGATTCCAGTGGAAGGGGGATGGTTCTGTGCTGAACTACAGCAATGGTGGTTAATCTAAGATTAGTTCTAGGACGGTTAAACAAAACTGGATGGCAGGGTAAGACAAATGTTCTTCCTTCTGAATTATGACGGTTCTACATAAGAAAAAGAAATTTCTAATAAAATCAGATGATTGATCATACTCAGTATGATCCAAGAATCAGCAGGGATGGTAAGTTCTGTGGTCAGATGCTAGATCAAGGCAAAAAGGTGCTCTGTGGAGTGCGGGACGCCCAGGAGAGAGCGAGAGGCGGGTGGCTTCTGACTCCCAGAAGCACAGGGAGGGTGGTGGAGCTCAGCCAGAAGGACCAGGGAACCATGGTGTCCACTAGGCAGAAAATAAAGGCTGCGCCTAGCTCTGCACCAGCCATGACAGATGCAGCCTCCCAGACAGAGCCTCAGTGGGTGCGCGCTGCCACCAGGCTGCAGGGTGTACCCTCCTCTTGCACTGGTATCAGACACCAGGGAGGAATTCACCTGTGTGAGTTGTGGTTGGGTGCAGGAACTCCTCCACTTGGTGACAGAACTCAGGAAGGAGGTGAGCAGACTGAGGATCATTAGGGAGTGTGACAGGGAGATTGACCACTGGAATGACACCCTATCATCCCTGTCTCAGACCTAACAGGCAGGCATGGCTTTTCTGACAGAGGACTCCCCATCCTCTCTCCATTCAGCTGAAGAGAGAAATTTAAGAGATGGAGGGGAGTGGCAGCAGGTTTCTGTCTAGCACAGCAGGTGTGTCTCCCCTGTTTCAGCTGCAGCTTCCCAGGTTCCCTTGCATAATAGATATGAAGCTGCCTAGAAATGTTCCCCAAGTTAAGACACCCTAAGCCACCCATCAGGATGGCCTCTATTAAGAAGAAAAGGTGGATCATTGTCATAGGGGACTCCCTTCTGAAGGGAATAGGAGGCTCAATCTGCGTACTGGACCCATTGCATAGGGAAGTCTGCTTCCTACCTGGGGCCTCGGTTAGAGATATAGAAAGAAAACTTACATCTCTGGTCAGGCCTATGGATTATTATTCTCTAATAATATTCCAAGTAGGCAGTAACAAAATCCCAACAAGAAATCTGAGAGCAATTAAAAGTAAATTCAAGGCCTTGGGATGAATGGTGAAAGGATTGAGTTTACAGGTAGTGTTCTCCTCTTTCATTCCTACTATAGGGAATGATGAGGGAAAGAGTAGGAAGAGCCCAGAAATAAATACCTGGCTCTAAACCTGGTTTGAGGAGCAAAATTTTGGGTACTCAGCCTCCTGAGCCAGAAAACAGGGAGGGAAAGCAGAACAAAGCTCCTGTGTTCCAAGAAGAAATGGTTAGAGACCAGCTTGGCCAATTAGCCATTCACAATCTAGGGAGCCAGGTGGGATCCAGCCAAGAGTATTAAGGAAGCTAGTGGAGGTGTCACATAACCTCTTTCCATCATTTTCCAGCTGACAGGGGGAGTTCTGCTTGACTGGAGTTTGGCAGATGTTACACCCATATACAAGAAGAGTCAGAGGGAGGATCTAGGAACTACAGGCCTGTCAGTCTGACCTCAGTGCCAGGGAAAGTCATGGAACAGGTCATCTTGAGTGCTATCACACAGCACATGCAAGAGAACTGGATGACCAGGCCCAGTCAGTGTGGGTTTATGAAAGGCAGGTCCTGGCAAACTAATCTGATCTCCTTCTATGACAAGGTGATCCATTTAGTGGATGAGGGATAGGCTGTGAATGTAGCATACCTCAGTTTTAGTAAACCCTTTGACCCCATTTCTTACAGTATTCTGCTTGAGAAACTGGATTCCACTGGCCTGGACAGGCATACCTTCTCCTTGGCTAAAAACTATTTAGATGGCTGGGCCCAAAGAGTGTTGGGAAATGGAATTAAGTCCAGTTGCAGGCCAGTCACAAGTGATGTTCCCCAGGACTCGGTGCTGGGTCCAGTGCTGTTCAAGATCTTTATCTATTACCTGGATGAAGGGATTGAATGCACCCTTACTAAGTTCATGGATGACACTAACCTGGGAGGAAGTATCAATCTATTTGAGGGTAAGGAGTCTCTACAAAGGGATCTGAACAGGCTGGATCAATGGGCTGAGGCCAACGGGATGAGGTTCAACAAGGCCAAGTGCAGAGTCCTGCACTTGGGACACAACAACCCCATGCAGCACTGCAGGCCTGGGGAAGAGTATCTGGAAAGCTGCCTGGCAGAGAAGGACCTGGAGGTGTTGGTTGACAGTTGGCTGAACACGAGCCAGCAGTGTGCCCAGGTGGCCAAGAAGGCCAATGGCATCTTGGCTTTTATCAGAAACAGTGTGGACAGCAGGACCAGGGAACTGATTGTGCCCCTGTACTCGGCACAGGTACTACTGTGTTCTGTTTTGGGTCCCTAACTACAAGAAAGACATTGAGGTCCTGGAGCGTGCCCAGAGAAAAGCAACAAAGCTGGTGAAGGGGCTGGAGAACGAGTCTTATGAGGAGCAGCTGAGGGAACTGGGATGGTTCAGCCTAGATTAAAGGAGGCTGAGGAGAGACCTTATCACTGTCTACAACTACCTGAAAGGAAGTTGTAGAGAGGTGAGTATTGGTCTCTTCTCCCAAGTGATAGGTGATAGGATGAAAGGAAATGGCCTCAAGCTGACCATGGGGATGTTCAGATTGGATGTTAGGAAAAATTTCTTCACGAGAAAGGGTTATTGGGCACTGGAACGGGCTGCCCAGGGAAGTGGTTGAGTCACCATTCATGGAGGTGTTTTAAAGATGGATAGATGAAGTGCTTAGGGATATGATTTAGTAGTGGACAGGTACAGTTGGGCTTGATGATCTCAAAGGTCTTTTGCAGCCTAGTGATTCAATGATTCTATGAGTAATGACAGGGCTGTCAGCAGCTGAGACAAAGCTTGAAAGGAATGTCGCTACTGATTTCAAGTTATTATTTTAGACTTCACAAGAAAATTGTCTCTGGAGTGAGGAAAGTAAAAGTGTTCTGAGTTCATATTTTCTGGTTTGAATTACGCTGCATTTGAGACAGAGCTAATAAAGTAAATTGACAAATGACAGTCTTTTAGCCTCAACTTTGCAATAGCAAACAACAAACTCTTCTGTTACAGAATTTATAATTAATATATAAGAAATAATTAATCTATTTCTAAGCAATGATATGAAATATCTGCAACAAACCTTTATAGGCAAGGAAGGAATTCTGTTCAAATGATCTTGTTATTTCACAATAATGTTCCCCAAACTGCAGATCTTTTAAGAAATACATATTAAAGGATATCACTAATGTTTTTGATGCATGACTTGTACTATAATGGAAGTCACCTTTTTACAAAGAATTGCCAGATTTGTAGGGTGTTTAGCAATTTCTCAGTACCTTTGTATTCTTTGGTAGATGAAAGTGACTGATAACATGTGGGATCAGGCCTCTGTGACTCTGGAGTTGCAATTCTGATATTGCTTCTTAGTATGGAGCCCAAATTACCTAATTTTCAGATGTAGAAATCCTATAAGCTGAAATACTGTTCACATTGGTCTTTTGTAAAACTTTCTACATCATTATTACTGGACAAAAAGTTCAGGCAGGCATGAGCATTTTATTGAAGTGTTGGACCCAATATGCCTAATAAGTTGTAGTTTGTATGCAGACATTGACTGTGTCTCTCCTGGGACTTTTAAGAGAGTGTTGAAGAGTTGGGCATCTGCTTGCCAGTTGTGGCCAGCAAATTACATGTATATCATATGCCTATACTTTTATTATGCATGCTTTTCCCTTCTACGACTGAGCAATTTGAATTATCTGTTTTGCATGCTTTTTCCCTTCTATGACTGAGCAATATGAATAATCTGTTTTCCTAAATGTTTTTTCTCCTTGTGTAGAAACATATTTGAAGAGGATGTTTCATTGATTTTATTTATTTATGATGGCTCACTGTTATCCCCCTTGTTAAGCTAACCTTGTTGTTCTACAAGTCAGTGGTAGGTACATCGAATTGTAGTACAACTGAAACAACACATGCTGTGTTTGACAGAAGCCTTCACAATGAAAAGGGAGGATTTTTTTTTGTCTTGCAGGAAATTAATTTTGAGGTCTATGTGAAAAATTTCCAGAAAATTGAGTTATTAATTATAAATGTGATTTTCCCTGCTGTTCTTCTCTGGAATTTATTAAATTCACTGAAAGTGGTTTTGAAAGAGGTTCAAACCCACACTCCTTAGCTTTGTTATTTCTGATATTGTTGCATAGTTGGAGGTAGGAGGAGGCAGTAGATACATATTTCATGTGTTTTCTGTCATGGACTGAGAAAATCTGAAAGCCATAGTCATAGTCAAATACTACAAGACTTAGGTTAGCACAGTAACTCACCTTAAGGCATCCCAGTTAAGGAAAGTTGCTGTCCCCATTATGAAAGTCATTGCTGAGGAGTATTGCCGGACTTGAATATGTACACTGGGAGATGTCCGGATTGTGTATCCTAATTAAACAGTGCATCTAATAATAAATGTTGTAATAGGTCACTGGCTGGGTGAAAGGCTATTTTTGCTGAGGAAGAATCTTGAAATTTGGTTTATTCATTTATTATGAAGCTCAGAGAGTTGTGGTTGTTCAGCCTGGAGAAGAGAAGACTCCGAGGAGACCTTATAGCAACCTTCCAACACCTGAAGGGGCTACAAGAAAACTGTGGAGGGACTGTTGACAAAGGCTTGTAGTGATAGGACTAGGGGCAATGGCTAGAAACTGGAGAGGCATAAGGAAGAATTTCTTCACAATGAGGGTGGTGAGGCACTGGCACAGGTTGCCCAGGGAAGTCGTGGATGCTCCATGCCTGTAGGTGTTCAAAGCCAGGTTGGATGGGGCCTTGGGCAGCCTGACCTAGTGAGAGGTGTCCCTGCCCATGGCAAGGGGTTTGGAACTGGATGATCTTTACGTCCCTTCCAAACCAAACAATTCTATGATTCTATGATTCTATGATTCTATAATTCTGTGAACCACTGAGCACAGGAAAAAAAAAATCATCCTATATAATAAATCTTTAATTTCTCAGAAAATGTTCCAGTTACTTTATTTGGTTTAATGCATTTACAGAACTTTTATAAAGAAATCAGAGAGAAGCTTCTGAAATTGTGATTACTTCTGTCATGATTTACTAAAAACAATTGTGGCAATGTAAATTGACACAGATTTGTGAGTCAATAACAGTTGGCATGGCTGTCAATAGCTGGGTAGAAAGGTTTGCTTTTACTGGGACTACATGTTGGGAAATGATGAATAAGTGACATGTCTCAGTTAGTAAAATCTTACCTTTGGGTATTTATAGATTTGTAAACTAAAATTTGATGAAAGAAAAAGTTTCAGTCATTCAGAGCAAGATATAAGGAAATCTCTGTGGTCTGCAGCTTTCACTAAACTTCACAACTGTGTGCTACTCCCAGCTCCTCAGCAGCAAGGGAGAGCACAAGCCAGATACTGCCAAGAGGCTGAGAGCAGACAGAAGCAGCATCAGTCCTGGTGGGCTGTAGAGGTGTTTCTGAGGAGCCAGTGGGGATTTTGCAGAGTTCCCTGTCCCTTCCTATGCTGCTGACTACGCTGAAGTAAAACCTGATATCAAATATCTCTTCATGAGGAAGAGTTGTTTAAAAACTGTCTTTCATTTTATACTGTTTTGCCTGATTGCTTTGAATTTTCTCTAATCATGGATAAAATTCCACTGATTCTGTCTTTTTTTGAGTCTGAGAGATATACATTATTTTTTTGGTAACCCTAATATATGGAGAAATTCTTGATAGATCCACCCTAGGCTCTGCCTCATTAGGTAGGAAGGGAGGATGTCTCTTCACATTCCCAGAGCTCACACTTAGAACAGCTGTCTGGAAAACAAGCAAGTGGAAACAGGAGGAAAGAGGGAAAATAGAAACCGTAAAAGCAGTTCAAACACAGAACAGTGGTGGAAAAATAATAAAATAAAATTAAAAAAACCCAACATTTAGATGTGCTTTGAAGTAAAAAAAACAAACCTGAAGTGCAACAGAAATGAATGATGGACATTAGGTGAAAAAATAGAAAGTCCCAATATCAAGCATATATCTTGTGAGGATTACAAATTAATAAAAATGAAAGTGCATGTTTACAAATGAAACCATTTACCTTCTGCTAGAGCTGCTTGCTATTGTTTGCAGAAGCTGTAAAAACGACAGTTTCCTCATTCAACCTGGCTATATCTTTTGTTAGAATTCCAGAGGCCTCTGTTCTTCAACTACTTGTGCTTCTGGTATTTCCTGCTTGTTCAGAAAACTATGAAATTATTCTAATTTGAGTATATCTTTCTTCAGTACTATATTTCAGATTTTAAGGAACTTACCTAGATATCTTAAATTTTCTTTTTGTTGTAAAGAATTGTTTTTAAAGTGTTCAGAAAGAGTGTCAGTGTTACTTAGGATATGTATATAAAAGGAATTTTCCAAATCCAAATGTATTTATCAATCAGTTTTGAAAGGAACACTGAGATGTAATTATAAGAGGGAAAGAATGTTTCATGCATAGATGGTGATGTCAACAGCTTTAAGAGTAAGGCTTTTAATTTTTACCTTTTTGTCATCCTGCATATGCTTCCCTTCTCAAGTTCACGCTTAATGTCTTTTATGTGGATTTGTGGGTCTACTTCAAGAATCGCCTCTTGCAATATTGTTATCAAATATAGTGGCTCTTGAGAATCAAGTGATATCCTTTCATGAACTGAAGAACCATTGTTAACATTTAGAATTCTCATGTTACTGATCAGAAAAAAAGACTGGAAATGAAGAGGTTTAAAAATCATCCATGTTATCAGCCATTGTGTGTTGTCATTTCTCCCTTCGCCATATTCAGGTGATAAGGGAGACTAGGATGAAGCAATATTTTAAGTATGACACTAGTCAAAGTTGGCCCTCATACCTGCATGTTCACTTTTCAATATAAACATGCTGCATTTTTCACCTTTCTTGTCACACATACATGAAAGCAAACAATTGTGTGTATAGAATGTAGATGAAGTAATACTGTTCTTATATACTATTATGTGTATTTGTCTACCATACAAACAGCCTCTGTGTGTCTGACATTAGGTCGCTACGTCTTGCTGCTTCTGTGATTAATCTTTTGAAACTCTTTCACCCTTTAGGGCGTTCTTTTTGTGCAGTCTTTCTTGACATTCAACCTATTCTGATAATGCTACAATTATGTGTTGGATCACTCAACAAAATGCCTACAGTTCCTCCATCTGTAATTCTATACCACTGAAATAACCATACCTTTTGTGTTCATCAGTAGGGCCACTGAGGAATTTATAGTAATTTACCTTAATCCTAATATTTGGAAAAGAAAATTAAAAAAAATCACTCAGAACACAACTGAGAATTGAGAGTCGATTGTGAATTGGGTACGGTGGTGTTTTAAAGACTGATTCAGGTGCAGAATCAAGTCTAAGATTCAGATTCAAGTTTTTGGTTTGGATTGGGTTCAGATTCTGGTCTCTTCCAGTGCTCAGATGCACTGCTATGTAGCTGGCAAGTAGAAGCATTTAATCCATATAGATTATGGCTGCAGCTAAGGCCTGGATTCTTCCCACCTCATTTTAAGGTATCCTTACCTATCTACATATGAGAGGGAGAGAATTGCTGAGATTTTGGGTGAGTTGGGATACCTGTGGACACTGTCATTTTTATATGGACAATGAAAAGACAAGAATAATAAGGGTTTTAGTATAGGCATTTACTGTGTTATATTCTTAAAGTTAGACTAGATGGCCTTTGGGACTGGGGAATCAAATGAGTATTTAGTCTGCTTCATTTCAAAGGAATGAAAGAGAGGTGAAGAAATCAAGATTGAAATAAAAGGATAACTGATGGGTGGATTTACGTGTTTTATTGGCTTGAGGACATGAGTAAACAAACTGGCCAACATTTTGTGAGCTATGCCATAGATGTAATGGAAAATAATTTTACAGAGTTATGTTAGTTATACAGTTGAGCTAAGAATTTCTGTTTGCTATTTAAAATCCTGTACATAGTCTAATTGCTCATTCTGTTCACTTACTGTCAAGTTGCATTCCTATCAATTATTTGAGCTATACACATTGAGTGCTTTTATGAACTAAAATGTTCATGCTGTTGATATCTTTCTCCTTTCGTAAGTGTCTTGAATGTGGCCTATTGTACCGTTGTTTTACTAAAACAAAGCAGGGAAAGCTATTGTGACTTATCTATTTCTTTTAGTCCCTTCTTTTACAGGGTAAGATAAAGCAAATTGATTATGATATCTGAGGAGTTCCCTTTTTTTAGCTGACATAGAAAGGGAATTTTCTCATTGTCCAGATAGGCATGGCAGTATACACAGTATATGCATTATGTATTACATGTGGTGGCAAAAGAGTGAAGCTTACATTATTGATAATGTTTTGGTCATCTGTTAAGAACAACATTCTACATGAAGAGCAATAAAAAAGTGCAGCTGAAAATGTATGGCTTAAAGTCTATTAAATTATTATTTTCAAGAAGCGTGAGTGTGCGGATGTAGCAAGCAATTAGGCTGAGAAAATTCAAAGGATAAGATTCAGTATAAATTTTATTACCCTTTTAGCCTACAAAGATCAGCAGAAAATCTTCTCTTCTGCTTTTCTTTTTTTCCCTAAAAGGACAGAATTTTGTGCAGCAGAACATACCGTAGTTCACAATGTGATGAGGTATTCCCTGAAATTTTCTTAATTTAAGTAATCTGGTTTGAGAATCAACAGAACATCTTTATTAGAGTATCTAAAGTAGTCAAATTGAATTTAAACCTTTGATCAGCCCATCTTTAATCTGATAATTTCTCTAATAGAAAATCTAACATTTAATTATAGAGTCTTGAACACCAGAACATTCTACTGATCTTTTCTATGTAGCTTTGAAGAATGGAAATCTTGCTGCTTTTGTAACTGTGATCAGAGCACTTTTGTTAGTTGCCTTGTCTCCATAAAGTGGACAAATTAGCCATGAATCTTCTTTATGTACAAAAATTAGCGTTTTTTTCTAACTTTTTAGTCTTATGGATGACTTTATAGCCTGGAAGTAGAGCAAATTCTATAATAACAGCTTTTTAAATGGCAAAGGTTAGGACTGAATAAGCAAAATCATTATTTACCAAAGAATTCTCAGTAAAGTATTCTAAAGTAGCAATAAAGGAAAAGCAGTGTGGAAGAGGATTACAGTTTCTTTGCAGATGGACATGTATTTTCATCTACAGGGAGAAAAATGTTGCAAGACAGGAGTGCTGTCAAACAGAGAAGCATCACACCAAAGTTGCATTACACTAGAGGGGAAAAAGGGCAAACATCACCTTACCCTGCTGCTTGGAAGCCTGAACACACATCCTCTTTCAATTGTTCTGGGCTTGCTAGGAGACTTATAAGCTCAGTTACTTGGGTCACTCTCCCCTTTCATCTTTTCATGTACCAAAGTAAGCTGCTTATGGTACTGTGTCTTAATTGTGGTGAACTCAGGTTTCGCTAGGCTAGTGTAAGTAATGTAAATAGTAGTTTACTATTACCTGAATTAGGACTACAGAAGCTTTTGTTGCTTGGATTGTGTTTGAATTGGGTTGTTATTATTGTGCCACTGCAGAAACAGCTGCAGTTGCAGATCAGAAAAGGCAGTGAACACACAAGGGGTGCCTGCAGGGATTACTGCAGATGGTGATCCCCTCCACTGGAGCGGAGCAGACTATGTGGTTGCTGACATGGTGTTGTGATGCTTCTGGCTCCCTGGAACATAGATTCAGATTTCTTCAGGTTACTTGCATTTTCCTGGATATGTACATGCTTTCCAGGTTCTTCTTGTCTTACTACATTTCAAATGTTTCTGACATCAAAATATGTAGCTAATGGTATGGAGATAATCACTAAAGAAATTGAAGCCGTGGGTAGAAGAGATGTGTCTAAGTCACTTTGGTATAAGTTGGTGTCATTTTCATTAATATTTTAATGAGACCATGCTAATATGAATGACAAAAGTATTAAGGGATGTTGTGTTATGTAACAATACTGGTGAGACTTGCTTTACATTTACTCATTTTCACCTGATCCATGTGACTTTTGTGTGTTTCTGAATTGCAGCCAGTAAGAAGGTGAATTGCTTATCAGTTGCAGTGCTGGTTGTATCCAATGTTTTTTTTTCTCTCCTTCCTTCTCCCACTCTCTGCTTTAGAAGCAGAGCTTCTAGCTCCCCAGGGATGTGCTTGCTGTTAATAGGTGTTAAAATAATGAAGTGAGCTCTAGAGATAAGTTCAGATACTAATTTAAATGGTAGCATAAATGCTTTTGAGTCCAATTTTTGAACTTTCCGTTTTCCATGTTTCCTGGACATTCTGTCATGATTGGGACAGAATAGACTCCAAAAAGTTACTTCTTCCATCTTACCCACAGCAAGATTGTCAAGAGTAGATTTTTTGTTTATGCTCTTGATATCTGCAGTGACAGGTGTGACATGGCACCCCCAAGCACTCTGAGTGTTCTAGCTGCCCTGTTTCTATGAATGATTTTCCTGTTTCTAACCTGAATCTTTCTTGCTGCAATTTAATCTCCCTATTTTGTGTCTTTTGTACTATGGATGTAGAGAACATATTCATGTCTTTTGTCTAAGATATTTTATATAACATTGCATTTTCTCTGTTACTTATTTTAGTGAATTAGCAGATAGGTGTAAGCTTTTTATGTCTGACTAATGTGACTGGAGGATTATTGACTTAAATGTGAGAAGCAAAGAAGAGTAGGCAAGATATCTGTAAAAACCAGGAGACTTACATGGACATTTAATGATAAGGAATGCCAGTGGAAACCTAAGATACTGCTGTCTGCAAGAAGCCTGCATGATAACAAATGCTAATAAGAGTATCTTATGCTTGACCCAAGCAATTTGCTGGGAACAGGGGAGAATCAGTACAACTGTGTAGTCATTGAGGGACAGAATTCAGATTTTTTTTTTGTTTTTGTGAATATTGTAACAAAAATATAGATAGATCATTAAGTAGCCAATATTAAAAAACATTGCTGTGATCTCCACATTTGTTAAATTAATATACCTATACTTGGTTACTGTTGAGATGCTGTTCAAAAGATGAACTGCTCTACTACCACACCCATTGAGTTCTTTTTCATTAAAAGTTCCAAATGAAAAAAGCATTTTTACCAAAATGAACATGAAAACTTTGTCATTTCTGAAGTGAACATAGTTGAGATTTTTGGCACTGGGATATACAAGCTACTTTGGAGTGATTTGAAAAGTACCGGTATCAGGACAGCTGCACAGCTCCTCAGGTGGTTACAGTCGTCTTGAACATTTTGGAGGCAGCCATTTAACCCTGCTAACATCTGGAAGAGGCTTTAAAAAGCAGCAATTGGTAGCACAGAGCAGATTAAATGTGGATTCAAAGAGCTGCCTTCACTTGCAGTCAGGGTGTTAAAACATACTTGGTAATGCTTCTCGTCACAACTTGGCAGGCACAGTGGAGCTTCTCTTACCTGTAAGGAATAGAAGTGTTATTATCTGTTAACTATGTTTTTTTGAAGTCTGGAGAAAGGATGGCTTCTGCGACTTTTGCTTTGGATGTGAGATTTTCAGGTAGCACAGTGAATCTCTTATGTTTGAAAAAAAAAATCAATGATGGAATTATATCATTAGCAAAACTCTTTTTTTTGATAGAGAATTCTACAGCCCTTATGTTCTGCAGAGCTGCTGTGAAGCTGAAAGGCTGTTCATTAAGGAATGCTGATCCATTTTCTATATCATGCATTAGTTAGTCTGCAAACTGCTGTAAATTTTTAGCTCTACCTTGCAGCTTCACAGTAGTTTTCCTGGGAAAGCCTGAAAATAGTTTGTTGAAATATTTCTTGTGCTATTTCTGGATTTTCTGCTGATGTGACATATTGCTCTGATGTCCCTTGCTGCATAAAAACATAATGTCATCTGCAGTGACTTCACGGTGCATAGAAAATATGGAGGTATGCAATGTTTAACCTGCTGTGCATATTTGATGGAAAGTTTGCACTGGGGTAACTCATTCTGTTTGTCATGGCTCTCATTATTCTGAGATGCACTCTGCAGCTGTGCTGGCAACACTACAAACAAGGCAGATTCAGATCTCTGTAGTCTCAAATGAAATAATGAATTTCTGCTAATAATATAATTCTAGAAAGTTGTGTAACTTTCATTAGCACGTTTTCAGCATGCATTTCATGGAAGAAAAAAATAAATAAAGTATCCTGAACCAATTTGCAAAAACGTCACTGGTTATAATACCTGTGTGGGTGCTGTCACCTTGAGAAAGGTTCTTAAGCCACTATCTATTAGCAATGTAGGAATCTTCCTGCTATGCAGCTCTGTTTTAATACAGTGCTGACAAATGTATTCAACATGTTTTCATGCTGTTCTATATTTAGTGATTTTTCTGTGAGACTTGCAGCCACTAGCTGTATGCCTTTAGATATGCTATGCAGAAAAGAAAGGAAAATATGAAAGTAGGGAAGAAAATAGTCTTTAAAAGTAGAATTTGTTAATGGAACCAATCCTATGCTGGTAAGTGGAGCAAATAAAAATGATGTGATACAGAAAGATTGTTTTCTTCTCTCTTGTGCATTTGCCTTTTTAATGAATATAAGTTAGCAACTAAGTGCTATTTAAAGGTTTTCTGCACATGCCACAGGGCTTTCAGTGTCCTGTCACGGTGAATCATCGTGTATTGAAACATCGCTGTGTCTGGCAGGTCTGGCACTCTTTGCTGTTTTGTGGTAATGTTGATTCAGCAAATGTGAGATAGGAAGTCAAGCAGTAGGGTACCATTAAAATATAACCATCTCATTTCAGAGGCACAGTGTTACCTTTTGTGACATGAGCAACTGGTAGAATAATTTTGTATTCAAAATAAAAGGTGTATGTAGTCACTCAGTCCTCCCGTCAACCCCAACTTTCACCTTTGCAGGCCTCGTGGCATTCAACTATTTGTGAAGAGTCCTTAAAATAAAGAAGTAAAACTCTTAATTATTTCAAGAATCAGTATGCGTTGTTAGTGGATTAGGAATAGTTATATGATGACTCTTAAGAAATGAAAAACATAGTGTTGACATGACCCACATCTTTTTATACACAACACAATGCTGTTAAAACAAATGAGTAAAACCTTGAGATACATGTAGACACTTTGCTAGAAGTCTTAATTATGTTATCCTGCAGCAAGGAATCTGCTTGTAGATCAGTAGATAAACTGTGACCTTATGAATCAGAAATATAAGAGTATATGCATACGACAAGATAGTCTCTGTGCTCAGTGCCGGGGACTTTAATTGATATCCCCATTATATGACACATGTAACAGGACCTGGGTTTATCTGTCTTTATCAGCACTCCTATAGAATGATTTAGTTTAATTACCATCATCTGTGTAATCAGTGGGAGTTTTATATAAATAAAGAGAGAGTGAGATGGACACATAGCAGAGTGAAAACTATTTAAAAAAACTATTAAAACTATTTAAAAAAATAGTTTTTTAAATGAATGACAAGATTAAGCTTGAATTACTATGTTTGCTTTCCTTCTGTGTTTGCTTTCAAAAGTGCTACACTGGATGTCATGAACGCCCATGCAGGGTCTTCAAGGTAATCACCAGAATTAATATTGTGATCAAAATAGAAGTGCATGTTGGGTATGCTAGCTTGTAAGAAATAAGGTGACAGATAAATTACATGACAGAAAGCCCTGAAAACAAAAAGAGAGATGACTTTATATCTTCCTTCAATGAGTAGTGTTATGGCCTCCTGTTTTCTCTGCCTTTGATTTAACTGGTTAGGCAAGACAGAAACTTTACTGTTTTCCATTAGACAGCACAGATGTTCAAAGGACCACATGATCTCCTGTTTAAAATCATATGTGCTTCAGGAACTCTTAAAACATTAACTAAAGCTGATAAATAAACATGGCTACTCCCAATCACTCTATTTCAGATCAGACATGCATAGAAAGAAGCAGATGTATACAGCTGCTGTATTTACCAAGTCTGATTAAAAATGCAGAAAGAGGAATCCTTTCAGGAAATTTTCTGAGAGCAGTTGCATCACAAAATGGCTGTTGTTTAGTTTAAGTATTTAACTCAGACCAATTTGGGCTTAAAAACTTCTTGATCAGTTTTATGGGTTTGTGCCTTGGCTCTTGTTGGACTTAAGCATTGCAAACTTTTTTTATTTTGGGGGGGATTCAGTAACTGGACTACCTCCCCGTTAGGCATGTCTGCTTCCTTACAAATTGGACCTCATGAACATGTTACGTCACCACTACTTTTAGCAGTAAAAATGCTGGGGATGTAAGTTTCACTGAGCAGATGCACTATCTGCTCATAGTAGGCAAATATCAGCTTCGACCCCAAATTTAGATAAGAAATTAAAGTTTCTTGATAACCAGACATATTGTGTTTATCTGTCTAGTCCCAGCTCCTGTCATTATTGTAAGTATTTCAGATAAAAAGAAGCATGTGCTTTCCATGTAAATAAGAGATTAATGGCAGATTTTCAGTACTGAAGATCCTTAGTTTCTAATAGCAGTCAAATGATTTCTGCAATTTGACTTCTTAATATAGTTTTTCCTCTCCCTCTTGTTCTTCCATTTCCTCCCCTTACAAACTGAGTACAAGCGTCTATGACTTGCACCCAGCTAAGTGCTCTTCTCCAGATACACTTGTGTTGAATGCATCTTTTCTAGAAAAGATTAGTCTCAACATATGGCCAGAATGTGAGAGTTCCTCCTCATCGTATTTAGCAATCTTGTGGTTTTTTGGCATTACAGCTAAGTGTTGTTTTCTTGTAAGGAACCTTTTCTTTCTTCCCTCCCCCTTTCTCGGTTTCCTTGTCTCTATTGCAAACAATTTTATACTCCCATGCATTTTACTTTATTCTTGAGTTATAAGACAATATGGATTGTGCTGAGGTTAGATACTAATTATAAAAGTTTTTAATTCCTAAATACTCAGTTCTTAGGAAGTTCAGATTAATAACCAAAATCCTAATATTCAGAGCTATTCCTAGCAGCACTTGCTGTTAATCCTGCTAGTGGTGATTTTATATTTGGAGTAATAAAGTCAGTAGTTTTGTTCCCAAATTAAAGCATATTGCCTAGTGGAAGGTGAAGTTTTGCTGAATTACTTATGACACTTTGAATTTTTCTTTTGCATGCAGTCTAGTCTGCAAAGCAATCTATGCTCAGAGAGAAATACTGTATTGCCAGTTAACATGGCAACCAGTTAAAACAAAAAAGAAAAAAAACAAACCCAAACATAATGTAATCTGAAAGAATGAAAAAGCAAGGAGTTTACTGTCCATCTTTAAAGATACTCTGTCCTCCTCTGCCACTTTATTCTGCTGCTCTGTAGTGAATCAGATAGTATGCAAATATTTCTGAATGTGGAAATATTTTTGAATTGACAAGAGCAGTAGTAAATGTAATTTACCCTTGTAATAACCAGGGAAATACTCAGTTTTGGGAAATTAGGAAAATAACAAAGCTTAAACTAATCTTCTCAGGCTGCTTCATATTTCTCAATGGGATTATTAATAGTGAAGGAAATAGTCTATACTGCAGTCACAACAGAGAGGTGCTTCATCATTTAAACAGGGGTAGAACAATCAGAAGATATATAGAAAATTGGTTAAGCTGTAATTGAACATATTTGAAATTCTAAATATATGCTGAACAAATTAACAGGAAAAATCCTTTGAGTTTTATTTGTGTGTGAGTATGATTGGTGGTACAGTAAGTATGAATAAATTGTTTAGAAAAAATTCAAACTTTGTATTTTAGCTGAAAACATTTTCCCCTGCTGGCAGGAGCTAAAATTAGAGTAGATACATTTATATTGTTATATAAATGCACATTTCGCAACAACTGCAGATGCTGCCTGTCCTTGCAGCAGCTCAAAGAGACATCAGTAGGTACGTGTGATGATTAGGGGGAACTTGCATATGATATGTGGATCCAATCAATATTAAAGAAGTATTCTGTAGCTATGCAAAGTGCTGTATTGTGGATACTTTTTGGTAAATGTTTATCTACATTTACTGACAAGGTTTCCCACATGTACCCTTCAGCCTCAGGACAATACTTAAAATTTAACAACTGTGTTTTGACTAACAATGACTGTACTTTGTCCATCTGCAGGAAGAGGTTGGAAAATGGCTAAACACAGGATAAAGAGTCCAAATATTATACGTATAGACAGACTCCCACCATTGCCTGAAAAGCCTGACACAAAACACATCAGGTAAAAATAGAGGAACTGATGGGCAGAACTTTTGCCACTGAGGAACTTCTGTGTATGTGGCTTAGCTGTTGTTCTTACTAAGGTGAACTGGGCTGAAAAGACCCCAGGGTTCAGAAGCAGCTCTCAAGATGCACCAAAATATCATGAAGACACTTACGGTGCAGCTTTGAAGGATGTCAAACTCTGCATGCTTGCATGACTTACCTGTATCTAGAACTGTGTATTGTTTATGCTTTAGTAATGAACAATTTTGCTTTAATCTCTAAAAATCTCTTAAAAATTCCAGTGTGACATGGTTAGGCTGAGGAGTAACTCTCCTGCTACTCTGGCATGCAAGTGGGGGAGACAATGGGCTGTTTGACTCAGGGGACAATCTGTAAGTTTAGTGCAGGGATAGAAGCAGGGAGAATAGGGGTTCTATAATAGTTCTCAGGCAAGTGCTGCTGTGCCTGACAAATACTACAGGAGGGAGCAATCTGGTGGAAGTCCTAGGAAGCAGAGCTCCATCAGAGCTGTGGCATAACTGGTCAGTGGAACTACAGCCGCCACATGTTTGAATGGCTCTGAAAAGTAGTGTTTTATGGGTTCTTCATTATTTTTGCTATTATGTGCAAGAGTGAGGAAGAGATACTCAAAATAATGCCACACTAATGGATCTTGTGAAAGACCAGGTGGCATCCAATGATTTTACGATTTGTTGGACAGCTGAAAATAATGCTACTGTTAAATCAATCTCACATTTGGTGGTAGCGATATGACAGCATTTCGCAACTGCAAATCCTACTGCAGTTGGTAGACAGCCATATTTTTGGTGACCACTTTTAGTGTTTTAGTTTATAGATACACTAACAGCCAAGTGGGTTGGGAATATTCACTAACTTACGTTTCTCTGTGAACAGTTGCGTTACCTCCATATTTCAACATCCTTCTTTCTGCAGAGAGCAGATGGACATTTACAGTACCTTCCAGTGGCATTTTCCAAGATATTTACTGATAGCTTTACCCTGCTTGAGTATTATTATCTGATAGGATAAACATCCTGTACCTCCTTATGAATAACTAAGCTTAGTGAGGTGGGAGAGTGCAGCTCTGTGATTCACCTGGGAATTAGGAGGCTTTGATCTCAGCTTTTTCTGTGCATACTTTGATACATAGAAATGAACACGCATCTGGACAAAACTCTATAAGCCATGTTTGAGTGTGTACTGAGAAATACAACGGTAGGTTAGTGTTGTTATATTATGTTGTTATGGTGTTTGCATGCAAGAATTGGCCAAGAAAAAGCTCTGTGAGGACAGTAAGTACAATCTATGTAACATTGATTGACTTTGTTGATGCAACCCCGGGGAGTCTCAAATTGCTGCTATTATGCTTTGAGTTTGACTCATTTCTGAAACAATGAATTCTCCTCTGAATTACCTTGATCAGGATGTGAGGAAGACTGAAGTCTTGAGTCTCACAGTCTCACTGGCCTCTGTTTTACATTGTTTGAAATCCCAACAGTCTCTTCTCTGAGACTTGCAGCTCACTTATTTCAGGTACAGGAAAACATGTCCTGAGCCAAAAGTGGTTGGGTTTTTGTTTTTAAAGGTGGTTTTTTTTTTTTTCAGGACAAAGAGGGAGGACGTGTGTTTTCTTTAACTTTGGTTTTAGTTTTCACTATTTTGGTTTGGTCTTGATAGGAGAAATACCCTAAGCGTTAGCATTGAGTTTCTAAATTGACTTTGATGTTGCTTTTAGAGTTGACATATTAACAGTAGAAGTAAGTTTCATCTTCTGTTTTGTGTGATTTGCTGACCAATAGTTATGGTTGCAGACTGGAGAGTGATTAGCACACATTAATACTTTTAAGGGTGACTTATGCTTGCTTTCTGCTCTGTTTAAATGGAAAGCATGGCCTTTTACAAGATCACAAACACTTTTTTCAGTTTTCTTATATAAACTTTAATAGGAAGAGAGGGTTGCTTTTCTCAGTACCATCCTAATTCAACAGAACTAAATCTTAAGTCAATGCTTATTTAGCCTAATACCTGAAGCTGAGGCAATACAGAAGTGCATGAAAAAAATCTGATTGATATCTCTGAAGAAAATAGACTACAAAACTTTTCGTTAGAGGTTATATTGTATATGTGATATTACTGTGGTTTATTTAAATAGGTTTTTTTTTAATAAAACTGTCTAATGGTGGTACAAAGGAAGGCTTTAGAGGGTTTGCTTGGAGTTCTGTGCTGTATAAGGGAGGCTATTTATTTGAATAATGAACTGAGTTAACTTCTACATAATAACTGTGAGTGCTTACAGAGAATAGTTATTCCTATTGGCCTACAGTTTTTGCATTTCTTTCACAGATGTATAGAATCATTTTTCTAAAATAGCTGGGCATTGTATGTTAGTAATTTTTGATATGGTAAGTAAGCATTGGACCTTTAAGGTTGCTGAATAGCTGGCTGTCTCACACATTGTAATCCTTAGATAATGCTGTGTTTGTGTGACTAACTGTGCTTTAGGTTGCTTAATAATGACTAAAATTGCATTTACTCAAATATGTTTTAATTATGGTTCCCTATAGGCCAAACTACAGTATCAAAATATATGTCTTTTATGTTTTTTTGTATAATGAACAGAGGCAAAGTCTTTAGCACAAATGGATTACAATTCCCAATACATGATGAGAGTGCTTTGGAACTGCAGCGTGAATTTCTTTTGTTTGACATCCCCTTGTCCTCACTGTTTTTCTAATCCTATTATTTCCTTTCTTCAGAAGTACAGAATAGAGTAGCTGCATCCCTGAGAGGAAAGGACAAACTGACAAGATCACTTGCTACATTATGCTGTGTTGATAGATTGTTTAAATCCTGCATTTGTAATGCAGATGGAAATAAACAGTTTCTGAACTAAAGCTGATTAAAGAATTTAGTCAGAATTTTGTATCACAAAGAAATTGCTTATTTAAGCAAAATAAAAACATTGATGCAGCCCAAGTGGTTAAGCAAAAAAAAAAAATCCACCAAACCCCTCAAAAACCCAAGGCAAAACAATAAAAATCACAAAAGCCTCATCAGGTACAAGACCCCAAAATGACCAATTGTGCATCATGATGAATGCACTCAAGTCTATTAATTTAACATGAGGGTAAAGGATTCTAAAATACTCATGCCGTGGGATCACATAGCATCTAACAGAGTTGAACTTCAGTTCTGTAAAGACAAGGAGGCCCTATGGTGAGAATTACTTTAACAAGTTCTAAAGCAGAATGAGTTTCAAGGAAAGCAATCCAGTGAGTCAGCGTGCAAAAAATTTGCTTCCTTCATTTTCTTTCATTACGCACATGTAGAAGCTGTGGGTGTAAATGAGATACTCAGCTTCTAATTAGAGC
The DNA here is from genome assembly GCF_032191515.1 of Phaenicophaeus curvirostris. Classification (NCBI taxonomy): domain Eukaryota; kingdom Metazoa; phylum Chordata; class Aves; order Cuculiformes; family Cuculidae; genus Phaenicophaeus; species Phaenicophaeus curvirostris. The sequence goes on from NC_091392.1 coordinate 21,835,442, forward strand.
TGAGCCCTTCCATTCCTTTGACCTTTAGGTAGATTTGGGCTTAGTGTCCAAATCCTATATTGATTTTTTGATTATTTGAGTTAACCTTAGTTTCCATATGGGGATGTTAGAATTCCAGACAGATATGGGTGTGGACAGTTATTAGATCAGGTAGTGATTTGTCTTCTAAGATGTTTTGTGCTGTGCTGTCTACTCTCCACTAACCCATCAATAAAGCATATTTATTGAATACAGTCTATTTTCTTGAATTTTCTGTGGCCTTCCTTTCTTGCCAGTTACCATGAATTTATAAGCTTTCATAGTGAAGACCTGGTCTTTAATATAGTGCCTTTGGTTTACTTAGAGTCATCCTCTGAAATGCCCCTCAGGGAGCTATATTTTTATTTCACTTTCTAAAAACAGTAATCTGAGTGCACTGTTGAAAGATGAAGTTTAACACTGGAGGCAATCTGTGAATTTTAGCTAACAAGCTGGATGTATGACTTCAGCTACAAAATACGCATAAAAAAATTCTAATTGAATAAGATACTACAAAGTCGGTGTTCATAGGAAAGACACAGAGGAGTACAGGCTCCTGTAGGTAGCAATAAACATACAATTTTTTACATAGCTTTTTGATATTTTGACTGACTGTTAAATACAGGTAAGCTGCATATTAATCCCAGTGCTTTCTTTGGGGGATGCAGTTATCGCAAAGCATCTACCAGGCAGTACCAAACCAGATATGCAGTGAGCTGCCAGAGTGCCAGCCCCTGAACTAAAAAGCAGCTGCAATGGTGACAGTGGCAAAGTCAATGTTTGATGTAGTAGCCATTGCCAGCTCAGTGCCTCCCATCAGAGCAGGCGAAACTGAATTTTGTTCTATCAGAGATGACAGATGAGGCATGGCCAAAGCCCTGCTGCTCCTAGTGTGGGTAGGAGCACAGGAGGATGGAGGTGGAGCAGAGTACTAAAGGAAAAGACCCAGAGAGACAGCAGTGCTTCTCATGCTGAGGGTCAGTGGGAGGCAGACGTCAGCAATCTCTTATGCTCAGAGGGGTCCAAAGGTGCCCCCCAGCCTGATCCCCGCCTGCCCTTAACACACACCTAGAGACACACACATTCCCTCTCCCCCTCGTGCAGCAGCCGCAGTGCAGTTGAGGACTCTTGCCTGGTCTCAGTAGGCAGCAGGACCACGGGCACTGCGTCATCCTTGGCTGCCTTCTGCTCTCTTCAAGCTGCCTTGCTTGCTGGTCTGTGCTCTCTTAGCAGCGCTTCTGTCACCTGGCCTGAAATGCAAATGCCAGCTAGGGGTGCTAACAGAGCTGAGGAGTCTGTGCTCATAAAAACTGTGATTTTTTTGATTAAAAGCACCCTGTAAAGGTAGTTATATACTCTTTATTTATATGATCTGAATGTCCAGGATCCATACAGTATTGATCTTGTACCTACCTTTGATGGTGTTAAGTATTTCTTTCCATCACAGATGAAAACCTTCTGGGACAGTGATGTGCCTGAGGAAACATGAGAGAAAAATAGCAGACCAGCAAGCTGAATCCAGGTCCCAGCCCAGCCTCCTAGCCAGAAGCATGGTCTTCTTTGGCTTGCAGCATCACATATACTCCTGAGTCTGCAGTAAAGTACTTTGGTTCTATATTATCATTTATTATTATTGAGCTCTGGAAATGTCTCTCAATTTTGTAAGTGTATATGATTGAAAAAATACTGTACACTGGTACAGGTGATCAGGATGCATAATCCTATTAAAAAAACTGACTTGGGTCTTTCTTAAAAACTCTGGGCTTTACTGCTCTCTCTCCAACTACTGAAAGAATATTTTCTATTTCATAGCTAATAGCTTCTAATTTCCAGCCTAAACATATTCATAGTCTGTGTCTATCTGTTTCTTCTTGTATTAACATTCTGGTTTATTTAAATAGACCTGTTGTCTTACAATATTTTTTCTGTTGCTGATGAGAGAATCAGATGACTGTAGTAGGACTGAGTTTTGAGGCTTTAGTTCAGTGTAGAATTTTATGCTGAGTGTTTTTATGGAACCGTTGTGCAGAATTTATGTGGACAGATATCTGAGGTACTTCAAAACATTAATTTAGAGATCCTCGCAGCTCCACTTCTTTGTAGGTAGGCATTTTACTGTTTCACAGAGTGCAGTCTCTTTCTCCTCATCACCACATTTGATTTGCCTGGAGATTTTTACAGGTGAACTGCAGGTCTGTTGTGTCTTCAGGTCTCCTAATTCAAAAACATCTTGATAAATATTGTTGAATCCTTTTCAGTCTGTTAGCCAATTTTGAGATGGCACACAGTAAGATTGTGTTATTCTTAATTCCATCCAAAGCCAGGCTACAAATGTTACATTTACAATTATGTTATCAGACAAAAGCTGTATCCATGATCGAGGAACAATGTTGATTGACACTATCCAGTGCATTCCTGGTCTGTCTAAACAATGCCAGCACAGGACTTTGCCTGAGACTTAAACCATTTCTTCCCTGCCTTAGAGGGTGAGTGGTGCATGTGGCTGATATGCAGTAGTAGTGAGATTTGAAGGGTGAACATCTCGCACTTGCATCATTTGCCTGTTATGACAATATCGGAGCGCTAGAATTTTTTGGACTTCTTTTTAATAAACAGAATGACTATAGAATACATTCTGTGCCTAAATAGTTAATCACCATAAAATGCAATTGTGGTAGTGAGAAGGGAGTATAATACACTAATATGCTTCTGGCTATTGTTGGTCATGTTGAGGTCTTACAACTTTCACCTTGTGATACCAGGAGGGCTTATTTTAAATTTAAGAAGTATTTCTGGGGAAAAAATGACAGAACACTCCTTATGGCAGATAGTATTATTGTAGTGAATATCTTTAAAATAAACTATAAATATGCAGTATAAAACTATATAGTCACAGGAGCTTGTAAGGTATTCAGAGAAAAACGTTTGTTTGATTCTGAATTATTAGTTCAACCCTCCAGATATTGATATTAAAATACTTCATTCAAGAAATAATATAAAATAAGAACACTTGGATCCTGATTTGGATTCTGCATATGCCTTAAGATGCAGAAGAATTTCAAAGGATTGAATGAAAAGGGAGCATATTGAGGAGGCTCTCTTGAATTTTGCAGTGCTAGTATTCTCACTCCCAAGTTTTTGTGTGTATTGCAAGAAGCTTGACAACTGTGCTAAAGCAAAATGGGATGGTGGAGGAAGTTGCGTGTGTGGGATAAAACTGTCCCAGAAGAAACCTAGAAAAAAGGGATGGGGAGGGGTTGACACTGGAGGGAAAGGGGAATAGCATAAAGTGAAACATGGAAGTTCTTTTTGTACAGATTAAGCCGTCCCAAGGGCTGTTTTTCATGGTATGTGATGATGACTTTGTCTAAATCCTGATGCAAACTCATCAGGAATGTGTGAGATTTCTGCATGCGTAACAGAGGCAGGATTTAGCCCCATATGGCTTATCACTTTGATCTTCAAAGGTCAATTTTGTATTGCTGAGCCTGTGCTGAATATGTCCCCAATTAATTAGGAAGAGAAAACACTTCTGTTCAGAAAAAAAGGTGCATCTGCTCAGTGTTACTTTTTTTGCAACACAGAAATTAATGACTGCAAATAAAACAATATACCCAGTTACATTCTCTCTTCCCTTACAAAACAGCAATAATGTAGAATACACCCTCACTGGCTATTCTGACTTCCTCATCATCTAGCCCCCGTGAAAGACGACAAAAATAGATATAACTTCTGCCCATAGAGAAAACTGTTCTCTTTGAAAGAAAGAAATTAGATTATCTTTAGCTTTTTGTTTAGCATCTTTCATGTAAACTACATTCCAAAACACATTATAAAGTAGGAGCAGTAACAACAAAGAAAGTAAAAAGTCGACTAGAGAATACTAGCTATAAAGAAGAGAGAAAATGAAATAGTATGTTAATGAGATAGGATATTAATTTTACATGACAGAAAAGGCATTTACACCTAGAAATAATAACATTCAGTGAAGAACAGCCCACGTTAGATGAACTAAGGAAAAAGAGAACTTCAGCCTTTAGCTGAATTTGTTGTGTAAATAAAGCAGCAAACATCCTTTGAAATCTGGAGACCTAACTCACCAGTGTCTTCCCTCTACTTTGCAATGCTCAGGTGGTTTCTATAGTGGGATGGAATAAGTCTGGGAAAATTTTTTTGTTTGTTTGTTCTTGGTTTTGTTTGCCTGTTTGTGTTTTTTTTTTAGCCTGCTTGCTCTATATATGAAATAAGAAATGCCAGTTTTTACAGATGGAGGGAGAAGAGCCTATGATTCTTTAGAGTTGCTTATGGCTCAGGTAAAAACACATCCTCAGTCTTTTGACTGGAATGAGACTATAAAAACTTTTCTTTCTGCACAGATCTCTCTCCCAGCTGGCATTGCATGTCAAGTGAATGAAACAGAGTGAGGTTAACAGAAGTATTTTGCATGTAGCAAGCTGAGAAGTTGCAAGCTGAGAAGTTGCATTTTGTTTATGTCAGACTGCAGAACTTTGACTTCAATAAAGCCTCTGCAGGAATTCCCTTGCATTGCAAGACAACTTGAAGCAGTTGCCTGAACTGTGAATGCTGCAGGTTTAAGACCCATTCAGTAGAGGACTTATATGCACATTATTTCAGATTTATTCAGAATCCCATAGATGCTTCCAGTGCCTGCATGTTCACATGCTGGGAAAGATCAAATAAGGAAGTCAATTTGAGATTTATGATAATACCAGTACCGTAGACTTCTGAAGGAATGATGCAATGTATCCCTAATTTTATGCTTGAATGCTCTAGAAGAAACTACTGTGGGTTGTTCTGTGTAAACAAGACCATTGGTTTTCCTTGCCCACAATGGCTGTGGGTAGGAGTAGGGGAGATCCAGGTGGATTGAGAAAGAACATTCACACTTGAACTGAGCTGAGATGGTTGCTGTATATGATATGATTTAATCTTAGTACAGGTCTCAAAGAATGAGATTCTAAGTGTTTTGAGTAGGCATTTACCAAAAAGATTTGGTTGCAATAGAAAAATACTAAGTATTATTAAAAACCATATTTTAAAAAAATTAATAAAGAATTATTGTAGAGCAAATGCAAAGATAAATTTGATCTTGAATCTGTGGTCTTGTGTTCTTGTGTTCTGGTCTTATCTTTTGTATATTGTATAATTCCCAGGAACACAGGGGTAAAATATTATTTCCTAAATGCAAATAATTTTGTATGATATGAATGTTATAGTGATGAATCAAAGATATTTTGATTTGTATGGCATTTTTCCATGCACCTACTCAGCTCAAGGAAGAAGGAGAAACTTATCTGCCTTTCCACCTACATAACAACACAAGATGCCTTATCTTAGATAAAATAAGCTCCTAGTGTTGATACACTTGCTTGGATAGTTATATTTATCATGCTTTAAGTAAATGTGAAAGAAACACTGAAGAAAGTGTGTGCTGTCCCAAGGATGGGTTCAGAAATACAAAATGTTTGAACCGGTCCTTATGTTTCCCTTTCACTTAGCATCAGTTGGCCAATATCGGATTTTTACCAAAAAAGTAACCAAAAAACTCTCTTTTGTTTATAGTTTGTCATCATACTTGGAGCTCCTTTTTCCTATTATCTTTAATTGGTCTAGAACACAGTGTACCTAAAGAAGGACCTTAATTAAAGTAAGAAGAGTGTCTTACTTCAACTTCTTTTCTTTAAAATATAGCTCTGTGACAAATCTTTTTTTTATTATTTAACGTACTTTTCAACTGAAGTCCAGATGGTAGAGTTTGGCCCTAACTTCAGAGAGCTATAGTTGCACATTGTGTACTATGAGGCAGTGAGTAGTTGCTTATGAAATAGATGGGTATCTCAAACACAAGGGTATTTCAGAAATCAAATCATGTTGCTTCATTCTGAAAGCACAGCCCTCTTAAATGCCATGTAAGAGTCACAACTTATTAAATATACATTCCTGTGTCTGTGCAGCATTTATTAAATTATTTTATCTTGGCAGGCAGAGCTTAGCAAACTGCCACAGAAGATTTCCTATTTTAAGTTATTGAGTAGTTATAGCTGTGGCACTTGTTAAAGCAAACTTTTCTTATCCCTTCTCTCAGAAGAATCTTGACTTTGGTGTAAGGGGCAGCAGAGGGAAACAGAAGGCTGCAGACACACACTCTGACCTTGACCCACCTGAAAAAGGTGGGGTTTCTGGTTCTGGGCAGATTTGGGATGTTTGCAAGGTAGGTCCCCTGCTTCTATGGCACGTGCCTTCTGCCTCACTGAAGGCAAGGAAGAGGCTAGTGCATAGTTGTCACTCCTGAAACCTCAGACTGCCCATGTGCCATATCTAACTGGAAGTTAAATTTGTACTTGCCTCTTTGGGAAGTGCTGACACCAGTTCCTTTTGTTGCAGGTACCATGCACAGCAGCATCTGCCTCCAGCCTTTTAACCCATAAAAGCTGCCTGCAATGCTCACAGCATGGTTATTATATGGAAGGGAGCATATGAGAACAAATTTCCTGCCTTAATTTTTACGTTTAAAATTAGACAAACTTACTCATTTTACGTTTCTTCTCTAAGAAATGAGAAGAAATAACAAGAACAGATATTTATACTTCTAATGGCTAAATCTTCACTGTCCACTGTGCACTATGTCTGGATTGCTGTTTTGCTTTGCATTGAGTGAAAGGTCCTTATCTTACTGCATACAGTCACTTTGGATTTTCATGAAAACTTTAAGTTACATTCTGCTTTCCTTTATTTTAATTCCTTTCCTATGATGATTATCTAAGCTCTGGTTTAAGGTTGATCATATTACTAGAACTAAGATACAAACTAAAGAGGAAGGAAGTTGTAGACAAGGAATTTTGTAAGATACAGTCACTGATAAATTGGTGCAAAGATGTAATGCTATTAAATGATAAGATACATCTACAGTAAATTATTCTGCAGCAAGTGAGAAGCACCTTTGAATTAAAAGGACAATCAGCCAAATGATCACTTTTGAAACAGTTAAACCTGGTGCGTTGTACTGACCCTTTGATCAGCAGCCGCAGCGGATGAAGGATTTTGCTTATTTCAGTATTTTTTTCTGAAGTGTATTATGAACAAGGTACATAATTGTATGTGTTTTATACTTTTAACCTTTCTATGTTTAAAAAGGATTTTTTTTATCTTCATTCAGTGCAAGACTTGGATAAATTTGATCAATACAGTTTTAGATATCTCACATATCTGTGTAGGATTACAACCAAAAGAGTCCATGTGCAAATGAGAGGAGAAAATAATTTAGGCTTTCAAAGGTGGGTGCATTTCAGTGTGAAAGAGTGCTATGGAAGTTGCTCTAGCAAGGGTGGCAGCAGGGAGTTGGTCTAACAAAGATACAGGCAAAGAGATTGTGATGCTGTATTTTGTCCAGTTTCCAACTGAAGGGTTGCTTTGAAGGAAGGTGCTTAACATTTAGTCATGTTTTCTTTGAAATAATTTTTCTGTGAGCAAAACTTCTGTCTAATCCTATAACTGGTTGGGTTATGCCCTGGAGTATGAGAGTTTATTGCCCTCTGAAATTTTGTGTTCTGTCTCCTGCAGCATAATTTGTTCTTATTTCTTCATATAAGTATCTAATGAACATTTGAAACCATGAAAAATGAAATCCTTTTGGTAACTTCAGTGGGAAGTACGCAGTATGAAATAGGACCTTTAGGAGAAAACTTAATAAAATTGATAAACTCAAATCAGTGACCAATTTTGTCTTGCTCAATTTGTTGTTATAAATACAATTATTTTCAATGGGAAAAGTCTTCCTCAGCATCTCATATGAGAACTCTACCTTGCAACAGTCCAGTTACTGGATATTTACAAAGAGAAACAGATGAAGGAAATCAACATATCTGAATATATAAAGTGAAGCTGTTCAATATGCAAGTACAAGATCAACTGTCAGGGTATTTTTAATAAGCCATAAAGAAAAGATATCTGGGATTAATCTGTAAGTTTTTGAGTCATTCATAAAAAAAATGCAGTTCTCTTGACTCTAGAACACCAAATTTCTTGTGAAATATATCTATCCTTGATTTAAGTTGTCCTAGAAACTAAAGAACCTGTTACTTTCAAAAGACTTCTATTCCATCTTTAGAGATGTACGTGTAAGCCTGTACATTCAAATTATTGCATATGATGTTTTTCTTGGCCAGTTTTTGGGGGCCACAAAGAAAGTCTGCAGACGCACATATGGGCATATAAAAATATGCCTACAGTTTTAGATATACTTGAATATTCTAAGAAGTTTGATAGAAATGTATCTAAAAATACCTTGCAGATCTGTTCATAAAAGAAGAGGGAAAAGTGATGCATATAAATGATGCATGGGAAGTTTAATTAGAAGACAAAGCTGAAAATCACACGCAACATTGAAAGATGTTGTCATGATATTAGGATCAAGCTACGATTTTTGGATCTTAAGACTGTAATGGAGAAAGAAAAGGAAAATTGACCTTTAGGTATTGCGGAGTTTAGACTTAGTGATGTTGAGTGAATCTAACCTAACTTTCACCTTTGTTCAAGTGAACTAGATGGATTAATAGAGAAAAATACTATCAAGGGCTTTTAATCAGCTCAAGACACCTTCTTGCAAAAAACACTCAAGGTGGAGCTTATTGAAGGCGGAACGTACTGTGCCAGCACATATTTACTCTATTCTTGTCCTCTTCCATTATAAGTCATAGCCAGAAAGGGGACTATCAGGCTAGATGAGCCTTTGGTCGGACCTATAGCATCTATTCTTCTGTAGAGATTCCCTCACAATGGGAAAGCCAATGGGGTCTATTAGCAAAATTTAATTAAACTGACAACTGGCAGGGAGCTTTCAGCCACAAATGTGTGTGTGTGGAAAAGACTATTCCAAAGAAAAATATGGAACTAAATCCTTCTGAAGAGATGCAAAAAGTATCCTTTCTTGTCATATATAAAATTATAAGGGATCATTTTGACCAGTTTGGCCTTCAATCAGAATAATAATAACAATATGCCTTTTTTGTGGTTCCTTCAATGACTAAAAAATGCAACAAATAATTTATTCTTTGAACTTCTCTAATTTTTCTTCATTAATTATTAATAAACAAGTGTTTTCTGCTTATACTTGTCTAAGAAGTGCTGGAAAGAGTTTGTGCCTCTGGCTTTGTAGACAGAAGTACCTGAAGAGACTTGGAGAGAGATTTTGACAGATGTTCTGAAAATAGTGAGAATATGCTCAATAGAAAAGTACCAAAGGACTGTGGTATAAGTGAAATAATTTATTTTTACTCTTGCTAGTCACTAGCTTTGGCACTGCAGAGAAACTGGGCTTCTTTCTGGCCAACTGTGAGAATGGCTGATGTCTAGGATTATCTAATGGTAATCAAAGCTGTCTTTTAAGACATTATCTTCTAGTTTATCTGAATTTACAACTCTGTCAGGTAACTCTGTATATGCCCTTGTGCTGTACTTGTCTTTTAGAAATCCCTGCTTATTTTCACTGCTGTTGTTTGAGGAGCCTAGGCTGAGTGTATATTCCCCAATGCCATAAGCATCATTTCACTGTGCCTTGCTAAAAAATGGACAGAATCTGTTGGCTTTGATTTTAAATCATACACTCACTGTGTCTCTGTCCAGCTTGGCTTGCAATGCCAATCTGAGACATGCTACTTGGAGGAAAATATAGTAATGCTGTGAGAGCAGGAATTCAATTTAGAAAGTCCCATGTGAGATTGCCTCTGGACTTTTATCACTGGCGGCATTGCCCTTCAGCTTCTAAAGGACTGACCTGAATCCAGCAGACACACAGATGGTTAAAGGTGATTGCTAGGACATTAGTACATTATTTTCCAATAAATAATCAGACAGCCTCAGAGAATCCAATCAATGACTATTGCACATTGTTTTGTACTCTTAATGTCCCTTTTCCCTATAGGATTTTATGCCAAAAACTTCTGCAGCATTGTGGCTGCCGGAGTCTCTTTTAATGCATGGCAGACATATTTCTTCCATGAAATACTTTTGGGCTTTGCTACAACTGTGTTGACTATGAATAGACTAAGCATTCTTGTTCTATGTCATGTAAGACATTGTAGGACAGTGTCCTCCTCTTGGTACATAGGGAAGGCGTGATATGGGACAAGGCATAGGCTCTGTGCAGCACTGTAGGTTTCTGTGGGCTTTCTCATCTGGAAGTATTTTCCAAAGAATAATGCTGTATCAGGAATGTGTACATTGGTTTGGAGTTTGAAGGCTAACAGAGATACTGAAGACCCTTAGTCTCCCTTTTCTGCTCCTCTGTTCCCTACCAACCATAATCTCATGCTTTGTGGCTTTTTCTATGCAAGAAGTGAATCTTAAAGCAAGTGAGTAGAAGTTTCACATTGGAGGAAAAGATTGTGAAAGTATGAGTGGAGAATGACTGGACCTTGGTCACTAGGATCTCTAAGTACACAGTTTGCTTCATTTGGAAAACCTGCTGATAATTAGTTTCTTTATTTACCAAGAAGTAAAGTCTTTGTGAAAAAGGCTAGCCCAAGCTAGTAATCAATTTATGATTTTACCAAAACCCAGATAAGTTGTATTTGGGCACTGACCTCCTGAAGTTTTGACCCAGGGAGCCCAGATGTGAAGCCTGAAGTTGGAGCATGTCTTGCAGTCCGTACACAAATGTGTAGTATGGGATATAGCAGACTTCATAGCACATGCCACAGTGGAAATATATGAACACAATAAGCTCTCTGTGCCTGATCTGTCTTCATTCCTTGTAGAGAGATATTGTGTGAAGGGGCTTGGGCTTCTTAAATGGTTTTGTTTATATAGATTTATATAATGATGCTTTTTTCTTTGTTGGAATTAAATTTATCCTCAGACTAGCTATCACTAGCCACTACCTTCTTCTTCTCCCATATTCCTTTTCTTTTCGTTTTTTTGGCTACTCTCTGTTCTAAAATAAGTCAGTCCATCTGTACAGGAAACAAACACAAGAAAAGAGAGGGCAGAAGTTGTTTGAGCTCTTCAGAGCAGTTGCTTGTTTTCTGCTATTGTTAGTTATGTGTTTCTGCTTTTCTATCTTTCCATCACTGGAAGCTTTTTAAATGCTGGCAAAGGTATTCCTGACAAATTGCCTTTTCAGATATACAATTCAGTGGAATTTTAAATGGCATTGGCTGATTGTGATCGTTCTCATATAGAAAAAAAATAATCTTGAAGTTGTAGTACTTCAGCTGCTCTCAGAATTCAAAATTTGAAAAAGTTAAAATTTCAATATTCAGATTTCTAGTAACTTTTATTGAGCTCTTCTGGGAGAAGGTAACTTCGTTATGGAGGGTTTGGAGGAACTATGCTTTTTCCTTTACTTTCTCTTTGCAGAAGTATATGTGTTTCACTGATGAAACTTCTTAAATAAGCAAAGCAAGAAAGTTCTTTGGAAATTTGGAGAATAAAGGATTCATTCTTGCTGCATGTTTTTCCACTTAAAAAATTGTCAGTGATTAATAATAAAGCATTACAAACAAGGGTGTGTTATTATGTTAGCAGTAGGCATTTGCAGAAGATTTTGTTTTAGGATCACCACTATTCTCTGTGCTTCACATTGAACAATGAGTGATTGTCCAGTCCTTACTTTGTTACCTTCCCTTTGTCTTCTATTTTATCTTTATTTTTATCCACACTTGCTACATTTATTAAGTAATGTAGGATGGATTTTTTTGTAACTGCAAGGTGGAACTTTCTGATGAGTCCATGTGGCTAATCATATGTCTTTATTCAAGATATAACTTCAAGTAAATTGAAGTACCTTCATTTTCCCTCTGTTACATTTTTTGATAGATTTGATGGACAATACATTTCAGAATTAATAAATTTTGAAAACAAGTATTTTTGCATTTTTCTTTTATAATGACTGAGATATAAGTGCTCTGTGGATAATAGATTTTTGTCTGGTATAATTTTCTATAGCTTTTGGAAAAAAGAAAAACATAATGAAGAATGCTTAAAGATATTATATGTGATAGAGGAATCATATCAGATTGTTGAAACCATGTGATCAGGTGAGTAGTATGGATATAGACAAATCCTTCAAGCCCTTGACAGTTTGTTGATCAAAGTTCTGTGTGGAGACTAGACATACATTAAAATAAGCTTTTATTTCAGCTTGTATTAACAGCACGATAGTGTCCACTACTGTGCAATGCTCAGTAAAGTAATTTTGTGCTTAGTGGTTATAAGTTGTTTTCTGTAATTGGGTGGGGTTTTTTGATTCATTGTCTACAAAATATGATAGATCTGTCGAATATTTTATTAGAGGAATGAGCTGCAGACATCTTTTGTCAGTTACTAGACACCTTCAATTCATAACCTAGCACAAAGCAACCACTTCCCATTTATTTTACAGCTAACGGTGTTTTCCTACAGTACAGGTGCTATTTGCGTGGAAGGATCTGGGTCTAGATTCTTCTAATTCTGAAACATTAAAAGCTATGCAAAACCAGAGCCTGAAGAGAACTTGGAAGATTTTTTTTCTCTGACAGAACAAACAAGCATACAGCTCTGTGTCAAGGACTGAACAGCAATATATTACTTTTCATCCATTTGCTAACTACATCAGTAAAAGTATTCACATTTCCCTTTTTAATATGGTGTACTGTTGGCATATTTATTTCTGAACACAGTTGCATTTGTTCATCTGATGTCACTGAGCAGCTTGCTTGAGGTTGACTGAGATCTGTATATTCTGGCTGAGCCTTCCTGATTTTGGCTTGTGAGAGCAAGAGCTCTTCTTACCATTAGCTGCTATTCTTTTCAGGGGATTTTACGTTAACTGTGCACTTTGATGAAAAGAGCAGGTTCTCCTGTTTCTTCTTGCATGGATAACAGCTTTCTCTCCATATTTTTCATTCTTTGATGTTAGATAGAGCCTTTGTTCCTTTCAGAATGTTAGTGAGAGTGAAACCATATTTCTATCATCTGAAAAAAAAGGACAGGCGGGGTTAAATCTTGTCCTGGTACAACTATTGGAAGACTACATAAAAGTAGGCTTTGATCCTACTTGCTGGTCATTTCCCAATAAGACAAGGCTGTGCATTCCCACTCTTTTAGAAACAGTAGGAATAAGCCTGAATCGGATCACTTATTTGAGCTCCAGAATCCTCAGTCTGAATCTAAGCATTTTTCAGTGATACCATTTACACAGTTGCTACGTGTATTCTTACTGAATAAGGACTTTATTATTTTCTGAATAAGGACTGACAATACATAGCGGAAGTATATACCAACTGTATCATTTACAAGATAGGATTAATCCAGAATATTAATCTGATATTCGTGTCCTCATACAAAAGATAGATGTGCTTGATTAGAGATTTAGTAGAAGTAAACATTACTGTATTTGTGCAATTTATTTTATATGTACATAGATGATATCTTTTGTCTAAGAACATACAAGTATCTTTTCAGCATTTATTATACTCTAGAATTAAAATAATTTCAGTGTTTTTACTCATCTCATCATTTCTACATTGTTACATGATAGCAGACTAACACATATTAAATTTGCAAGCTCTCTTCTATTGCATGCATAGGTTTTCTGAACACTTCCCTCCTTCTTCCATCAGCTCTAAGTCCCCAGGCCCATTGCAGCCCTCTGAGGATGTCTTCTCATTAGTCAGCTTTGACCTGATGCCTTCTTTCTCTAGGGCTTTATAAATTAAGCTGATCCTACATCCCAGCATGCTTCAAGAAACTACTAGATCCCCTCACTCCTGAACTTCTTCTCAAGATGTATTTTACCACTTAGTATTAAGTGTCTAGAGACATCAGGCTCCTCTCTTTGACTTTGTTCTCTGATCCACATCTCTCAACATAGTGTCACAGACTTTTTTAATGATACAGTAGCTGTGTAGCCAATTTTAGTTCTGTTACATTTTTAAAACTAATGTAGGCTTTAGCAAGTTTATTTATATGGAAGGCTACTGAGTGACTCTTCTTTACTCACTAATTCCTTTTTTTTCACTGCTGTATATATAAAGAGGTATTGCTGATTTTAATACTGCTATATATTTGACTGATTTAAAAATTATATACAAATCTTAGCTTTTTCTCTTCATATTTTATAAACCTTAATGGCAATAAGTTAACAAATATAGTTTGTTAGATCCTAGTGGTATTCTTACCAAAGTGTTCAACTCTCAAAGAACTTAAAAGTGGGATAAATACAGTTAGGTAATAACATCATTAGGCATATAGGAATTTTAACTTGCAGGCTAGATATCTAACTAGATAAAGTCAGCTTTCCTGACTTGTATAAAAGACAGCTAGTTAACTTATAACCTAAGTATATAATTTAATAATGTACAAGTAGTTGTGTGTTGGAAGAATGAGGAAGTTCAATTTCTGATTTTGTCAAAAAAGTGCAAAATATTTAAATTTTAAAGAACTTGCCTTTCCAAAAGTTAACTTAGGCCTTTGGGAAAGATTCTGATCAACCAAAAGGCCAAGGTAGATGATGACAATAGTCTCTTGGAGCCTGAAATTTTTTTCTCATGTAGTCTAATCGATCAACAGGTCTCCTCATGTACGATGTAATCTCTGTAAAATAGACATGCCTTGGAAGAGAACTTTGGCTTATTCATGCATGGTTGAAGTCAGCCTGGCTTTTGAGGAAAATCTCCAGGAAAACAGACAAGGCCCTTTGAGTATAAGGCTGTAAGTGAGCACTCTAGCTGTGTTAGCATGGGCTTAACTTAAGTTTAGGCATGCTATGTAGAGAATTTATGCAGTAAACCCTGTTAATCTGCCAGATTTGGTTGCAGGAGACTCTGAATCTCTATTATGTTTGCTTTCTGGGGATTAGATTTACCTATAAGTTTCCCTGCCAGAAGTGATCCCTTCTTGATTTTCATTAAAAATTAGGGCTTATAAATTCATACAGAGAGAACTACAGAATTATCTAATAGCACTTAATTTTGAGAATTGATGCTAGGCTGTCCAATTAAAGGAATACATAAAGAAAGATGGAAATAATTGCTTTGGCCATCAGCATTCTGGAAAACAGCAAAAAGCAGACAGGATTTCATTTATTTATTTATTTGTTATGAATTCCTGTGACTGCAAGAAATCTGTGGCTATTTTATGACCACAAAGAAGAATGTCTTCACTTATAAAAGCAGACCAAAAGTTTCAGAATGAAAACATTAATCAGTGCTGCTGTTTTTCTTAGATTAAAAGCCAGTTTCTGCTTCCTGTGTACAGCATTTACATGCAAAGGAGGTGACTGAAGGAAATCTGTGAACACCATGACAGCAGTAAGAAGTATGCAAGGGAAAAATAGGACATCAACCTGCCATTAAAATCAGACAATCCAGGGCAATTTAACTGAAAACAGTCTTTTAAATCACTGGTAAAATATTTAAAATAAACAAGGCAGGGTGTGGAATGAAAAAATATTAAACTGAAGATCCACATAGGGAACAAATTGTCCTAAAAGAAAAAAGGTTATATTTATTTAGAAATGAATGTTTTTACAAAACCCAGCCCTTCTTGTGGTGGGGTTACTTTTCCTGCCTTAACGTAGTTATAAGGAATGCCAGAAGTTCCTGTGTCATCTTCAGTGTTGACTGCATTCACAGGGGTTTGTGACTTCAGGTGGTAGTGCTCAAGGGAAGGTCTTTCCAACCCTGTGGAAAGAGACTGCTGGAACTTGGAAATGATGCTCCAGGTCTGATGGTGACCACCAAGAGACAGAGAGCAATATGTTACAGGGCAGTGTTGGAACTGCATCTGTTAACATGGCATCAGGTTTTAACCAAGATGTTAGAAGGATGCAACAGTTGGGATGGTTCATTGACTGTGCTTGGAGGTGGAGTGCCAATTTTTATGTCTAACTCACCTCTAGAATATTTTGAATTAGTCATTTGCATCTAATGCAAAACATAAGACATAAAGACATAAAATCCAAATATTTGCTGATACTCAAGGCCATCAGTACGGAGAATTTTAGAGAAACAGAAGTAAGAAAAAGGGTCATATTCAAGCAAATTTACTTTCGGAGAAAAGTAGCTGTTAAGTAACCACAGACCAGAGTTTGAGTTCACAGTATTACTTTATTATAAATCAGAACTGAAGTTACCTTAAAAAAATCTGAGAATCTTTTAGAATTTAGGCCGTTATGAAGTCTCTTTCATAACATAAGTTTTCCTGACCTTTAGAAAACAAACAAACAAAAATAAAGAGGGTTTCCCTTCCTCATGAAGGATGTATGTTGCTTGTAGCCAGAAAATAGTGGCATGTTTCTTTTTTCATGCTATGCCTCCGCAAGTTCTAAATCTGCCAGCAGGAAGAACTGCATTTCTACAGAAGGAGATATTCATATCCACTGCAGTGTTAAAAGAAGACATAGCTGTGAAAGTATTGCAACAGCTGACCACTAAATATAAATGGAGACCAATTTCAATTATATTCTTTTGGTCACAATTTGTTTTGAAGTTTAACTGGGCATCACATTTCCTATATGAACTAATTATTCAGTGATTCACTGTTGAGAGGACACTTCCTCTCTCTCAACTTTCCAGAATCCATTCTTTTCAATAATTTTTTCCCTGGGTATATGATTTTTCACTTATTCAGAAACATCTTTACTATAGATGAAATTTTGACTCCCACTTTCAAGACTGTGAAAGCTGGCTTTCCTTTACACAAATTACACTAAGAAACCAAAGGATGAATACAGTATGGGTTTTATTTTATTTTTATTTTAATCCTGGAAAAAAAACATTGGTAGGTTTTGTGATGGTGAGAATATCCCTTACAGTTATTTTCTACCATCTTCTGTCAGATGGTGGCCTTAGTGGAAGCTGTACTGGTACATTTGGAACTGTTTCTTCTGAGGGGAAAATTAAAATTAAAAAAAAAAGAATTTTTTACCATTTGGAATGGAAATATAAAATAACCGATCTCTCCTCTCTTCCTTCATGTCACCTTAGAGACAGACTCTGATGACTGGAGCCAATAGCCAGTGGTCTCATATGGAGTCAGACCTGGTTTTTTTCTTTTTCCTTCTCTGTTTTAGAATTAACATCTGCTTTGCCCATGATGTAAGCATCCCAGTGAGCACATGTGTTTGTGAAATATGCATGGCTGTACGCCTGTGAATACATGCAGGAATGTAGAAAAAAACATTTTGAAAAGGAATCGGTGCATTGTATCTATCATAATGTTTTGTGTTATTCATGGTTTCGCTGTATGCCTTTGTCATCAATATTAAGAGATTTTACAAAAATGCATTTTTATTTAAATAAAGGGAAAAAGCCATCAATGTATGGGCCTAAAATTCAGGCTAGTTTTGTTCATTAAAAGATTATAAGAAAAACTCTCATCCTCCATTACACTTTAGTGTATTGGGTACTAAGTGCCAGTTTTGTCCATTCAGAGCAAAGTATTATTTAATTTATGTAATTTTGTAAATGTTTGTCTTTCTATTACCTTATATCAGGAAGTATTGCCACTATTGGCTGAAAATTAACTGTCTTTGCAAGAGTGAGTGAATTGTTTGCTGAGGTATTTAGTGAGCTCATGAGGAAACGAAAAGCCACAAGATTTTAAGGTATATCCACACTGCACGTAGTTGGTGGCTGCAACAAAGTGGGTGTACTGGAATGAGATTTCACTTAACTGGATTTGGACATGGATAATAGTGAAGAAGCCATGACATGGACTTCACGGGCAACAGCAGAGCCTTCAGAAGGCTCAGATTCTTTGTTGTAAAGCTAAGCTACCCTGAAGGCTGTGTACCTATCAGTGATCTTATGGTTTCTTGGGGTAGTTAAGTGAAGGTAGATCTGGAAACAATGCGCAGCTGCATTCAGACCTCCCAATGACAGTACTTTTACATTCAGGAGACGTTTACGTTTTTAGTAATTATTTCTTGTGAAACTTGATCTTCAGGTTGCAAGAATATTTTCCTAGGTGTCACTCCCTGTTGACTTATACTCTAGAAAATTATTGTTAAAGGCATCTAGGGATACGCAAGAGGATGGCAGTAAATTGTCTGTGCTTTAAGTAATAATTCCTAAAAATTGCTGATTATCAGCATCAGTGCAAGTCCCCTGCAGAACAGTCACTTACTTGATTTTTCTTCAGCATTCAGATTTCTTAGCATCCAAATTTATCAGACAATGAACTGTCTTGATGTATTCCTTAAGTCTCAAGGTTATCCTGTTTTTTGTCAACAGAACCTGAGCATGGAGCATCTTGTTGTTTCTGATATCTCTAACAATCTTCATGCTGAACAAGGTTCCTGGCAACTGGAGCAGACTTTCAGTATAAACAGGTCTGGATTTTTTAGACTTTCAAGATAAACAGGGGAAGGACTAGAAGAGGAAAAGAAATGTAATTGGTTTTCCTCATGCTCTCTTGCATGACATGATACTGTCAGAAGTGTGCAGTCTTCTGTCAGACATGAAGACATATGTCTGCCTCTGACAGCACCCTGTGCGCCTCACAAGAGAGTTTCTTAACGAGGCTTCTGCTGTGTCTCCGACATCTGTTCCCCTACTTGGAATAAGAACTTCTCTGTCTTCACATATTTCTGTAATATCTTCTGGAAGCTTTCCATAGGCCAGCATTAGAATTTTCTTGGCCTAGTGACTAGTCATATATGATTTATCTTAAAACAAGGGAATGTATACTTGAAGGCAGCTGAGAAGGTCCTGCCAGGTAGGTCTGAGTTCCAGAGGTACTCTGGCTACTTGTTTTGAGCTTTTTTAGGAACATTGTGATTTGTGATGAAGCTACCATAAAATAATTGACTTGCAATGGTGTACACTGAGTCAGGTGGTGTATGCCTCCTTACACTAAGAAATAGGTTGTGAAAGCAAGTGCATAGCTTGATCTCTTACCCTTTTGCAATAGTAGAACTAGTCATATACATGAGGAGATAAATAGTTTGGAGGGTAAACTGGTTCTCAGTAGTGCGTTTCTGGTCCAGACACTGAGTACACTTGAACTGAAAGCTGTCTTCAGATTGTTTGATACTAAGGTAATGCCCTTTCTTGTGTCTCCTATTTAATTAGTCCATAATATAGTGTTGGATCCGAGCAGGGGAGAAAACATGGCCCTAGTATTTACATTTAGCTTCATTTTTTAGTCTTTGCTTCTGGAAAGTAATTTCACAGAATCACAGAATCAGTACGTTGGAAAAGACCCACAGGATCATCGAGTCCAACCATTCCTATCAGCCACTAAGCCATGCCCCTCAGCACCTCATCCACCCGTCTTTTAAACACCTCCAGGGAAGGTGACTCAACCACCTCCCTGGGCAGCCTCTTCCAGTGCCCAATGATCCTTTCCGTGAAAAATTTTTTCCTAATGTTCAGCCTGAACCTCCCCTGGTTGAGCTTGAGGCCATTCCCTCTCATCCTGTGCCCTGTCCCTTGGCAGAAGAGCCTATCTCCCTCCTCTCTACAACGTCCTTTCAGGTAGTTGTAGAGAGCAATGAGGTCTTCCCTCAGCCTCCTCTTCTCCAGGCTAAACAACCCCAGTTCCCTCAGCCGCTCCTCGTAAGGCTTGTTCTCCAACCCCTTCACCAGCTTCATTGCTCTTCTCTGGACTCGCTCCAGAGCCTCAACATCCTTCTTGTGGTGAGGGGCCCAGAACTGAACACAGTATTCAAGGTGCAGTCTCACCAGTGCCGAGTACAGAGGGAAAAAAAAAATTGTTACCCTAAGTTTTATACAAAGTCTGCTTGTCATTTTCGAAATACACATTCAGCATCACTTCTTCTGAAACCCACCTCTGCATACTTGCATATTTAATGGTTCACAATTAGCCAGCCATCTTGTGACTTCAGAACCACTGAGAGCTAAAATGAATATATATTATAAAATCACCATAAATTTAACTACCAAACCAATGCAGATACTACATTTTTCCTTTTGTTTTATTTTTTTCTTTGGTAGAATTGTTGTTGTAAGAGCACAAAAGGAAAGGAAAAAGCTCATTGATCCAGTGTGCTGACAGTTTCTTGAAAATCTACCAGTTTTTTGTTAGGTGATAGCCTCTTTCCCACTAGCTGTGTTATACAGAGCACCCATAAACAAGCCAAGCCTGGCGTGAAACAATTTGTTTAAGATGTGATTTTTATCAAAACGGAGAACACAACTCATCAACATATTACTGTAGATCAGACCTGGTTACGTCCCTGATTTAAAAGCATATGAGATACCAGCTGCTAACCATGGAGCAGAGTTGCTGGACTGAGCCCCTGATTGTCAGCGGGGCAGCTGCTGTGATGAGCCTGATTTCCAGCTCCCACCTCTGATCTCCTTTTTATTGTCCCATGGTCCCAGGTACTGGGTATCACACTTGATAGCTCTTACAACACAAATGGATACCTGTTATCCCTGACACAGTGCAGTTCATATTAACTGTTTTATTCCTCCAATCAAGCCATGGGTTGACTGAATACAACCTTAGTTTTGACAATCTGAGAAGAGACAAAAGAGGCTTAGCACGGTTTGGTGCTAAGATTTTTGTCCATTTCCCCTGCCCCTAAGTAGCTGAAGAACTGCTTTCCATGAATGCCATCTTAATGTCTTTAAAATGTGTGACAGCAGATGCAAACCCTTTGTTTTTCCTACATCATATATGAATTAGGGAATGAGTACAGTTACTGGTATCAGTTCCCAGTTGAGCTGCCTGAAATGAGTCTATCTGACTCCTTTCTTGGTCTTAGTAACAGCTTTTGGTGCAACCCTCTCTGAAGCCTCTTTGTAGGCTGTTTTAATTGACCAGCATTGAGCATAATTCCTTTTTGGCAAAGAGATAGTTAGCTCTCATTTCATCACAGAAATCTTAGATTTGTTGTGATTTTAGTCAAGGGAAATTTAGACTGATGCATTTTTTAGGTACATCCCCAGATGATGAAGGATAATAAATATTTTAGAAGCCAGCAATGTGAAGAAGCAGTTAATGGGCCAGATCAGTCAGAAATGCTGACCAGACGAAACACAGACACTATTTCTTCTTACGATTCACAGCCATAAATCCTCTAGGAGCATTAGGTGACTGAACCATTTAGCCCTTGGCACCTGTGGAGTATCACATATAAGACATATGTTCTCCAACCCTATTTCTTTTCGATTTTGGTAAATGTCTCTTTTATTCACACTTTGTAAGATTATCCTAACTACTGGCCTTAAAACCCGTGCTCTTGTAGTTATTTTGGAGGAATAATTATTCCTTATTCAGTTTTCTGGCACCTATGAATCCTTTTCCTAGACACTCATTTCTCTCTGTGTCTGGGCACTTAGCCCAGGATGTAGATTTCAAAGGCAGCAGGGTGCCGAGAGGTTAGACACCATAATGTTGTAAGTACTTTTGTGCATCTAGCATTTCAGCATTAGCTGGAAACTGATACTCTGTTATTTGTTTGAGCAACAGCTGTATATGCAACATACATAGATAAGGGTGTACACAAAGTGTTTTGTGAGTTGGAGATAACTTACAGAATTCATTATAAATGTAACTATAAGGCTGATATATATTTTATTTTGTTCCTATTAGTACTTAACACAGTCTTCAATGTGGAGATGCTAAGATGCACAGTTCAGTCATGATTGAACTTGCCTCTGCAGTCATGGAATGGTGCTTCTTCTTCACTATATTGACTGAAAATAGCTTTTGTATATACTGCAGTTTTTCTTTCATTACTTGATATACAATTCACACAGATTGTAGATGGTTGTGTACAGCATATTAGACAAGTGCATTTTGTAATATTTGCATTGCTTTTTATGTGGAAAGAATGTTTTTTTTTCCTAAGGGCCATTGCATGAATAAAAATGGTTCAAAAGAACTCTCAGCATTTAAGAGGAAACAAATTATTCCTTTATGTCAGTTTCTAGGATTTGTTTTACTTTTTGTGCCTGAATGACTTGGAGAACAGTTGAGAGCTTGGCATTGTTTTTCAGTCTTCTCTTTTTAGCAGTGAATTGCTGTTTGTTAAACTTACAGGATGTCTGCTAAAAATTTCTCTTACTTTTCAGATCTGTTGCTTCAGAAAGAGGTTGCAGTAAAGGGCTTTCTGAGTGTCTATGTCAATAATTTAATATCAGTTTAGAAAGTTGGCTAAAGCTTTTTATAGCACAGTGTCCATCTTTTCATTACTGCATTGTCAACAATACCTGGTGAATATCGGGTCACCAGCTATATGGGCTCATCTGTTGTTATTGGCAAATTAGCTGTCAGTCATGGGGAGCCTGGCTGTTCATAAAAATGTGAAGAAATATGCTGTCAGAGAAAGGCACCATATTCCACTTTAAAGCAGATAAGAGTAAATTATTTATGTTATATCTTTATACTATTTATAGATGGTGAAGAAATGTGTACAAACAATTTTTGTTAGAAATGGCAGATGTTCTGATTTGCAAATACCATATCTTTCATGTGAAGTAGAGAAGGATTCAGGACAAATCTACATGGTAATATACATCTCTCAATCTAATAAAATAGTAATGCAACTTCCCAAGAAACTGATTCATAGCTGAAAAAGGTGATATGTTTGCCTGAGATTAAAATTGGCTGATTTCATTTGGAAGTTGTTATTTTTATACTTCCAGTTGATAATTCCATGTTTCATTTATGCCATGTCTAAACTTGATGCAAGCTTAGGATCTGCCTGTGCAGACAGCTATTGAAGTCGGTAAGATTCTGCAGAGGCAGAACAAAATCTGATAACAAATCCCCAGCATTTTCCAAATATTACATTTGTGTAAAAGAAATAAAAAGGGCTTCATGAATACATTTATTTTGATTTTTTTTTTTTTGCTTAAAGATTAAATAAATTGAGCCTAAGGAAGCTAACACAAGAGACCTCTCTAAGTTCTTCATGTAGCTCTACATCCCAAGCTACATCTGTCTGGACCCCTGTTTTTGTTCAAACTTTGTGACTGACGGCATGTATCAACCTAATTTGTGAAGTACTTTGGAAAAACAGAAGGACATTTTGATAGGGAGAGCAAGACTGTTGTAAAGCCTCCCCATACACAACATAGCCATCTAACTGTGACTTTAGTTGTCTAGTTACCTTTAATATGCAGACATGTCTATGACTCATGTAATCTTATACGTCAGAAAATAAATACTGGCATTCATTAGAATAGAATAGCTCTTTTAAAACACATTCTTATTCTCACACCAAAGGCAATCCTCCTCATAGAATTATTTAAGTATTCAGATATAAAGATGCAGAAATTATAATTTGCTTTGCCTTTGTCTAGTAATGCGTCGCTATTTGTTGGAAATAAATACTTTCTCACTTTCTTCATTTTTGGGGTTTTTTTTAATGATTAGATTCTCCACAAGAACCTCTTATTTTGGGAACAACAGACAAGAACAAATATTGATGGGAGTTAGATGGTCCAATTTGAATTAAGCCATAGTTCTTAAAGAAAAGGTAACTAAAATAAGCAAATTGTCAAACAATCACAGAAAATTCATTTATGATATAGGAAGCTGCTGCTGATCTGGACTTAGTCTTTCATGAAACAGGCTCAAGGAGTTTCTCTCCTCCTCTGCTCAAACATCAGTAACAGTGTTGCAACTGGGAAGTAGGTATTCCCCTGCACATGTGTGTGAAAACCATTAGAAATCACTGAGTTTCTGTATAAATTAGTCCCTTTTTGCAGGGCAAGTACTTTTTAAATATTTCAGTTAGTACTTTCCTCCTTCTGTCAAGAAGCATCTTTGAGCTTGTGTTCATTCGCTGATTAGTAATTTAGAACATTCAATGACAACCCAAACTCTCTTAAATAATTAATACAACTTAATTAAGAATGTCATAATAACAATTAGACATGATCTGTATGCATCCATTCATAAGGGAACATATCAAGTTCTTTACTTGATTCTATAACCACAGCATTTATTGTTAACCTTATACTCTCTGATGAAAAAGCAGAGCTGTATGATGCTACCTGACACTGGAGAGCCACATTGTGAATGTAAAATAACTGACATATTGCAGCTCCATTGTTAAATGCAATCCTGAGGCAAGGCTCGCTTCTCAGCTGCCATAAGTTGGGGTACGTCTGTGGAGACAGACTATGGTGCTTGAAGGTCTTGCTTGGGGTGTTGTTTTGAATATTACATAAATAGTAAAGTAACAGGTAACTGAGTTGAACTCTTTAATGCAACATTAACTGTTTAAGTTTAAATGGTACATATCTCAAAATATATAGATAAGGTAAATTTTGGCTGTGCTGCTTTATATCAGATTAGCATCTTATTTTCTTTTTCTGCCTGGTTAACTATTGATTATCTGAAGTGGGGATATATAATGTATTAAAATCCATTTTTTTTTCTCCTTTTAATTTTTCTCAGGAGGTGTTTGCATTGCTCAATCACTCAAAATCCCCCGGGAACCAAGACCAGGAGAGTTTGAAAAGATCATCAAGCGTTTGTTGGAAACTCCAAATGCTCGAGCAGTGATCATGTTTGCGAATGAAGATGATATTAGGTGCCTGTTTCCCAATTTTGTGTGTTAAAGATGTTCTCTCTTCACAGAGATGTGCGGTTGGCTGGTGCAGAATAGAGTAACCCGGGTGTTTTCAGATTGAATCCCATATAAAAATTCTTATACATGTGATGTTAAGAAATTGAGTTGCAATTGCCTAGTGTGCTGGTCCTTTGATCTAATCTGTTCCTAATTCCTAAGAGTGCAACTCCAATAGATTCTGAGCAGGAAGAAACCAATAAGAATGCTAGAAAAACATGGCTAAAGATGAACAAGTTAACCTTGTATGGTTTCTTCAGTTCTCTAGAACTGTTGTTGAATATGGTTTAGATTATTTATTTAGATTATGAAAACTGTTAACTGATTGGTTAGTGTGAGTTTTTATATTCATAGCCATAAGGAATGCTAGGAATTCTCAGGTTTTTTTGTAAAAGAAGTTTAATTAGTCATTTGTTGTTTATTTGCAGGCGAATACTGGAAGCAGCCAAAAAAGCTAATCAGTCTGGACATTTCCTCTGGATTGGTTCAGATAGCTGGGGGTCAAAAATTTCTCCAGTTCAGCAGCAGGAGGAGATTGCAGAAGGAGCAGTAACCATTCTGCCCAAAAGAACATCAATAGATGGTAGGAATGCATGTGACACAAACCCCTTGTATTCTGTCAATGTTCAAGTACCCTAGCGTGTGCTCTCTCTCTCTCTCCCCCCCCCCCCAAAAAAAAATTAAAAAACATGTAGTCCACAGGAAATCGGAGATAGCTTTGCAACTAAGTGACTTGAATTGGCCTGATCGAATATTCATTTAATATCTCTATTGAGATGAGGAAATGCTGAGTCTGCTATCAGGAAACCTTAGTTTTGTCTGATAACCAGAGAATGTGCTACAGAGAGCTTCTTACCCATAGCTTGGTGGTTCTTCAAGATGAAAAAGGAGAGTATTGGGTGGATGAGAATGAGTCAGCTCATTCTCCTGGAAGGAGATCAGTTCAGGGTCTGCTATCCTCTCCTGGACATACTTTAAGAAGATACTATTTTAACAAAGTTTTTTACTAGATGGATGAAGTGGAAGTAGTTGGTTTGAATGACCTTATTCCCAAGAGGGTACTGGACATAGTAACATCTCTTACTGTCTCGGTAAGTGCTTAAACTTGTAAATGATTATAAAAAACTGAGCACTACTGATCCTACTTGGAGAATTCAACCACATGGAAACATTTGTAAAGAGCTTAATCCAGATGGTATGTCTTCATTTCATTATGGGTGTTGGGTTATAAGGGTAAGACTAGTGCAGAATCTGATCAGGTTTAAGCAGGAATCCTTCGTTTCTCAATGAGGGTCATTAAAGATATATATAGAAGCAGAATTTTAGGTGTCCTGGAAGCCTTCTGGTTCAACAGAGAGGTATGTGGTGATTTTAAGTAGCCTCAAGATGAAACTTGGATTTGAGTCTTTGACTAAGTAGTGATTCTAGTTTGTCTCCTTTCTTGTTGCCGTGCATTTCTTAATTTGGGTCATGTGTGTATTAAACATTAAGCCATTTCCCTAACCACCTGCATTGCATTTTTTATTTCTATTGGAGTTTTAGACACTCTTTAACTGCTGCAAATGTTTTAAAAGAACTTATTCTACAGCAAATAGGGCATAATAACAAATGTGCTATTTTTTTAATCCTTAGATACTACTATGCTTATAAAATACCTTATTGTAGTAGTTCGTACCTAATGTTTTTTCTTGTTCTGATATTTAAACCAAATCTGTTATTGTCTTTAAATGACTGTTTTATGCTGTATCATATGCTGTTACTTCTTTCAATTGTTTTAAATATAGGATTTGATAGATATTTTCGGAGCCGAACACTTGCTAACAATCGAAGAAATGTATGGTTTGCAGAATTCTGGGAAGAGAATTTTGGATGCAAGTTAGGATCACATGGAAAAAGAAACAGCAATATCAAGAAGTGCACAGGTAACTGTGAAAGTAAAATGTTATCTGTAAATTGTTTATTGGAGTGCAGGGAAGGAACTGCTTTCTTTTCATCACTCTTCCAGCTCCTTTCAATTCTCCAGTACAAGTTAGTGTGTTGTAAGAAGAATTTTCTTCTTCAAATGTGAAGGAAAAATTAATGGACAATTTTTGAGAACATTAGTAGTTACTTTGCACAAATCCAATGATGGTACAGATTTTGTGAAAGACGTATGGTTGTGGTTCAATTCCATTCATGTTTTCAATGACCTCTTCTCTCACTCTATCTATAGCTGTCAATATGATTTTGTTTTAGTGAACAGGCACATCACAGTAATTCTTCTATTTTTATCACTGAAGTATATATAGAGAAAATTAAATTTCTGATTAAAATATTGAGGTCTTGATGATAGGTCAAGTCATGAAGTCTGTGTTCAGTTTACATTGTGTTTGAGGATGGAGTAAAAGTCAAATCAATGCGTGCTTATTACTTCTCCTTATGTGAACAAAACAGTATTCTGTATCATAATGCTGAAAGTCTCCTTGAAGTTTGAGCAAAAACTCTAGCTAACTGGCACTGGCATTCTCAAACTTGCTCTCTCAGACATCATCTACAGACACAATTGTCATGACAGCTGGTAGAGCAGTTGCATCAGTAGCTCTGAGTTTCATCTCACCTATGAGATCTTGGCTTTTAGCTGTTCTTTGCAGAGTTTACTACAAGATGGTTATCATTAGTCTTCTGTGACTACAGCAGGCTGTTTATGTTATTTTTTGTATAAAGTTTTTTGCCTAATTTCAGTGCTCCCCTTGTCATTTACCTAATTACTGCCATCACCTCTGGGAGTACTGTTGGTGAGCTCCACCTCTGTTAATGGTGGCAGCAGTAGTACTCAACTTTCTGCACTGTGTAAGTTATCCTTGTGCCTTGATTTCCCTGGCCGTGCTTTCTTTCATAAAATAATGTTTTCCACGAGGAAAGTGGACATTTTCCAGGATTTCTAGCTGCCTTGTGGCACTATCATGCAGCCTTTGTTATGGGAGTGCCCTTCCAAACTTTCTGCTAGTGAAAGCTGCACATCAGAACCCCACTTCTTCTGGATTTGTCAGGCAGACATACAGTGTAGTCTCTAAGCACGTGCATGGCTAGTCCTGAGGTTCCTGAACCATCATATTTATCACATACGTACTCTGCCATCGATTCAAAGACTTACTTCACTGGGCTTTACAATGCACAGATATATTTCACACAGAAATATGAGACATGCATGCACTCTCTCATTTCAACAACAAGCCTTCTAAATTTTACCACATGCTCCTCCAAAAAAAAAAAAAAAAGTGATATTCAGTTCTTCACTGAGCTAAATGATAGCTCATTGCTCTAATCCTTTGCTCCTCAGTCTTGATTCATATTGCAGTAAGTCATGGCGGGGTAGTTGCCCATGTCTAGGAAGGGATTATATTGTTTTTACTATTTTAAGGGGAAAAGAGATGCTTTTTAATTTTTTTTTTAAGTTCTTCAGGTGGAATGAATGGTGTATATGCTGTTATTTGGGAAGCTCTAAATGTTGCCACAGATGGTTTTGTGACTTGTCTGAGCCTCATCGCATCTGTCAAATTGAGTTACTAAGTGTAAAGTACTGTATAAAATACATAGGCTGTATCTTTATAGATTTAAAATAATTTGCCATTTGAAATGGATGTCAAAATTATGGCATGCTCGCTGTGCCTGAAAACAGAAGTAAAATTTTTTTCTTCACCCAGAAAGTAAACATTGCAGCAATTGATGGGACTGAGATGTGGGCAGTGTCTCTTTGTCTTTTGCCCAACAGCCCAATTTGTATATCATAACAATAGCCAGTGAGACACTGAGAGAAATTCAAAATCTTGAGATACAGTTATAATCTGAAAATCTCCCACTTCAAAGATATTACAAGGTAAGTTGATAGGTATAAAATTTTCTCAAGCTTGAGATGTGCTGTGTTAGGCACTCCTGTTTATCTTAGGAGATACTTGAATCTTTTTCTCATGTGACGTTTGTAATTCTCAACAACAACAAAACTGTTATTGCTGTTCTCTATTTAGCTGTCTTACCAGTTCATAGCTTTAAATTTTTACTATCTGCAGTTGGGATTCTACTAATCTAATCCAATTTCATGCCTTTTTTTCTCTACAAAGATGCTAGAAAATGCTTCATAGAGAAAAATGTTGGTTTTTTTTTTCTTTTCTGTGTAAAATCACCAGTCTTTGTAGCACTGAAAGTCCAGGAAGGGATTTTTTCTTCTTGTTCAAGGTTAAGAATTGCAAAAGGGCACATGCATTCTTACTTCCCTCTGTCCTTATATATTCCTAATTGTTAGTCTAGTGCTGTAATGGCTTCAACAGCTTATTTAAAGGAACATGCTGTTTTAAAGCTATTTAGAGATATTGTTCATTTGTGTTTGCTCTTACTACTTATTCCTCAAAAAATTTGTGCTTTGGAGAGATATAAATTTGGAGGTAGATAAATTTCTTTAGAGTTTACCTGATCATTTGCTTTCTAATTTTTACCAGTTTATAGAAAGCAGTGATTCACCTGAACTTTGAAAAAGTAATGGTTTTACCACTATTGATGTGCAACTAGCTCTGTGTGTTTCTGTATGTGAGGGTACATTGATCAATTAATCAAGATTAGAGTGATTCATTGTAAATATTAGAGGTTTTTTGTTCCAACCATTCTGAAATTAAGAAAAAAACCCAAATTGGCCCTTTAACTTTGTAAACATGAAACAGTAATTCAATGACTACCCTTAAACTTTTTGAATCAGGTAAGGAGAAAGGCATTTGCAGAGAACTCTTTTGTCTTACTACAACAAAATGGGAAAGAGCAGAGCAGTACATGGATTTAACTGCCTGTAGATTTTGCACAAAGCCTCACTTTATCTATTTATTCAAGATGCAGGTTTTCTATATTCAATAAAAAGACTTTTACTGAGATCTTCAACAGCCATTCTTTAGCTTTGGATTCTCTTTGTGGGAATGAGAAGTGAGAAGATGAGAAGCTTTCACTCATCCCTGTGCCCCAGCAGAAAACTGTAAAGACAGAGGCAGCATTCATGCTCTGATTGCCTACATTTTTCAAGAGGAAGAGCTTGCTTGATAATTGCAGGAGACGTCAGAGACAGTATATCTCTTGCTCTATTTTAAATTTAACATCCTAGAGAATTTCCCGTACTCTCAGTTTCTCACTTGAGTCAATTGGTGGGGCAAGTTTTTAATAGCTGAAACATTACTTTGAAACTTTGTGGGCTCAACAGTTTTATTCCTGGTGCTGTGTTGTTAATGCCTGCTCTCAGTTGTTGAGGCCTTGTCAATATGAATGTGAAGACTTGAAAATGAAACAAACATATGCCAGAATACTATTTTAAAAACTGGATTAAATTGTTGGACTGACAATATGCAACATTGTTCTTTCGGGAGACCAAAATACAGTAATAGGAAAAGAAAAAAGAATTAATGAGGAAAAGTTCAGAAAGAAGGGTAAAAATTAAATGAAGTTTGGATTTGCTTGCATTAACCTTGCAGAATATTAATGTTTGATTTTATTTTAACAAAAAAAATTCTAAAGAAGTTCTCTTTACATATAAATGTGTGTACACATGACGATATTTTATTTGTGTTCATAAGCAGATAGAAATCTAACGTGAAGTAAAACTGCTTACTATATCACGTTTTAATGCATACAGTGGTAGCCTCAGATTCAAACCTCACATAAGATATTGTTCCAATGAGATTTGTTCTAGATTTTTCCCATAGCATCCCTCCAAGGCATACATTTATCGTATCTGTTGTTGAACAGAAAAATGAGTCCCTTTAATAAAACCTTAACAAAAACATTAATTAAAAAAACTCTGTCATGCACATTCATACAGAAGTAATCTCTGCCCTTGTTTTGTATGGTTAGGATTTTAACTACTCTAAAAACCTAATCAGCCTTTAACTGTCTATAATGACTAACTGCACTGCTAAAAATAAAGATGGAAGAGTTTCCAGAAGCACGGAGAGACCTGTGTAAATTAGTCTAATTTCAACTTGCTTGATCAAACTGAACTATTCGCTTCACTGAAAAAAACACAGTACAGTATAATAGACATCATGCATATCTAGGAACTTTACAGATACATTATTAAATTGTTTTCTCTTAACTAACATCTTTGATACTAACATCTTTGATAGGAATGGTTGGACTCGATGATCCAGTGGGTCTCTTCCAACCTGGTTATTCTGTGATTTTATGATCTTTGAAAACACAATTGTGCTTAAAATATTAATAGAAAGAAGGTTTACTCATAGGTGTATGTATCCATGTTCTGAAAAATTTCTAGAACAATTTCAAAAGTTCACTAGTAAAATGTGAATCTTGCAAAGGTATGGTGCATTACTGTTTAGTTTGACTAATGTTTCCGTTACTGTAAAAGCACTCCTAAAATATTTTTTTCCCTTGATAAGATCTAGACAAAGTTAAAAAAAAAAAATCACCATAGGTGCAGTTGAGACACATGGTGAGTTGTAACATAATTCCCAAAAGGTACAAAAGGCTCAGGAGGGAATGTTTTCCAGCACACAGAGAGAGCTGCTCCCACTCCGTGTGTGACTTGTGTGTTGTGACCAGTATGTGTATGTATAAGAGTTAGAAATGGCAATTCTTATTCTCTTTTATCTTTTCCTGTTATTTGCAATTTATTTGTTTCCATTAGAAAAGTAGTTTATGAACACATTCTAGAAGGATTTTTGACTTTTTGTTTATATTTATAAAAATTCTATTCCTGTTTTCTGTAAGTACAGTGATTCTGTGTAAAAAGCACGGTAGACAGAATTACAGCATGATAAGCAGGAGACAAGTCAACTGTTGAATCTTTGCTACTGATCACATCAATTGGACACAAAAGACTTTGAGGAGTATTTGTCATAGTCTGAACTGTTTCTTACTTTACTTTGGACATGATTTCTGAACTATGAGAATTGCGCATTACTGGTAGCTGCTCTGCAGTCTCGTGTTGTGTCTTACACAGCATTAAATCAAACTGCATCATGTGTCATTAAATAATATATAGATCCAGAGAGCATTTATTTTTGATTTTAGGACAATAGATCATGTCCCATATGGCACCAAGACCTCTCCTAATAACCTAAATGAAGTTTAATCTCTTCATTATTGTATACCATAAATCATAAATTCATCATTTTAGCAGATTTTGTCTGGTTCTCCATTTCAGAAGCCTGAGTAGTCAATTCCAAAGAAAAAGTGAGAATGGTGATTGACATTCTGCCAAAATTAACAGGACTGAAATACATATTTTCTCATGCTATACATCAGGTCAGAATGTTCAGACGAAATTCTCCTGGTGATGGAGAACTGGCAGACATGAACCTTGCTGTCTCTCTGCTGTCAACATCTGGTAGACTGACAAGTGATAGAAGACTGTAGCTTGAAGTATATTTGATCAAAATATACACATTCAATTGTCTTACAAAGGGCCAGTTCTGGCTTTTATTCCAGAAACTACAGTATTTCAGAAGATTCAAGTTGAATAATATTTCATTCCAGCAACAGCTAATGTGTATCAGTATTACTCAATATGTATGAGAGCTGTCAAATCACGGGACCTAACCTATTTTGCCCATTCACTGATTTGATTTCTTCATATCACTTGCTGTCATCCATGTTGTTATTTCATCAGCTGTTAGTGTTTTTAAATCTCTTTATACTATATGAAGTGGAATATCACTTCACAGTCCTGTTGTCAAAGCCTAGATTCACCTACAAAACATCTCATTTTAAAAAGTTTCTCATTCTAATATGAAGAAAGAAATGTTGGTATACTCCATTGAGGTCTCTTTTCTCTATAATTTTATTCATCAACAGGAATTCAAGTCTTGTATTCTGTCAGGAAACATATCAATTTTATATTTATAATGTTTTACAAAGTTATGAGTCATGTTCCACTGCACAATCATTTAAATATAATATCTGCTATTTTGATATGCTTACTGCCATGTTGGAATACTTTTAGTATGCATATATGGGCACACGTGTGGATATGTTCTCTAGTAACCTATGAATCCAGAAATTCTTATTCCAGTTCAGAGCCTCTATAGGAATGGCAAATTGTAGTGAATGAATAATTGTTTTAAGTATAGTTTTATGTGAACTCTGGAACTGCACCTTCTCAAATGTAGCTTCAAAAACTTGTAACCGTTATTACTTATGACGTAACTTGGATGTCACACATGTAAGAATGTCATCTCTATACAATCCTTGTTTCTGGGACACAGTAGTAAGTTACACTGTCGTTTCCAGTACCAGCACAACTGCTTTGGACAGATGTTAGTGGAACAGGAAAACTGACAGTGGAACTGTTGTATACCGTGCTTCATAAGTTTACTTTCTTCATGTGCCACAAACAGATCCTTGCTGAGAATGGGAAAGCATGTTCTATATAAGCCGTATTTTCTTCTGAGAAGTTCTTGTAATCCTGCCTTGTGATTGGACTGGAAGAACTGTTGTAATTTTGTGTGTACATCACCTGTGACGTTATTGAAGCATTTCAGGTTGCAGTCCTTAAACATTTTATAAGTATATATAGCTTGTTTGTCCTGTTTTTTAACTGCAGAAAATTGTCACCTCACACATAGACTGGGATACAGAATCACTTACAGCATAAGCTGTTGATGCAGAAGTTCTGACAAAACATTTTCCCTGTTAGTTAACAATTTACAGGATATGAACAAATTAAAACAAATATGAGCCCAAGAGAAAAGAAAATGGTAAACCAAATTAAATTATTTAATCTTTCTGTTGTCATCTTCCTACTGATTGTTTGGTATTAAAAATGTTACAACTTATTCTGATGTTAGATACCACCAATATTTTAAGAATTATATTAATATTATAATATAATTAATATCAGTAAAGTGGTTTCATACTTTCATGAAGCAGCAAGAAAATACTTACTGTGGACTGCCTTTAGATCAGGAACATTTTCAATACATTGAATAATTATTCACCTGTGAAATGCCTCTGATTTATAAGCAGTTGCTCCCTTTTTGTGAAAGGGAGTTCAAATTGGTCATCTGTAAACAGATGCAGATGCTTTTTAATCTACCAAGTAGGATTTTATTGCAGAAACAGACACAGCAAAATCAATGGGGCATACATAACGGGCTGTAGTATAAATCAGTATAGAAAAGGAGGTCAGAATTTGGATCTTAATGGATAAGTGTGTCCATTAAATGTAGCAATTATAGTTTAATATTTCTGGACTATTATTTGTACCCAATATTTGAGATAGATGTGTTTGTATGGAGGGTTTTTATAAAAGGTCAGGTCAAAGCACAAGCCTCCCCAGTTTGTGTTAAAATGTATGTACAGGGGAGGAGAGGTGTGTTTGTTACATTGAACAGACAGTGGTTTAACTGCATGGCTGAGCATAATGATTTTGACCCAAATTCGAGCTCTGGTCTAGTGCACGTTCAGGGCTTGCAGGACTGCCCACACGTGGAGCTCATGAGACAGGATTTACTTAATTCCATAGGTCTTAGTAAACTGCTTAGACTGGTATGACTTATGCAGTGAGGATACCCATCTCTCTTCACAGACTGCAATCAGATCTAGAAAACTAATCTGGGTGAGGTTCCCCACTTCTAAATAGCTCAAATCAAGTGAAATGTATTCCATTGTTGCATTGATCAGCACCTTCTCAACAAAGCAATATGGCTACCCAGTTCATGTAAGATCCTGATGAAAACTCTAACAATTTCTTATGACTGTATTACTGAAATTTTTAGAGGTGATCCTTACAGGTACTTTCACAGATAGAGAGAAAAGGAAAGGCAATACCTGCCAGTCCTCTGTACATGGAATATCAGCAAATGTTCCTTAGATCTGAGTACGTGTCAGATCTGTCACAGATTTTTCAGGATGCAATATCCTGTTGAATTATGCAAAATATTTTAAAGGGACTTTTAGACAAAGAGTTTATATTCAGGCTTTGTTTAAAAATGAAACATCTTGTTTTTCTGGCCAAGATTCCTTTATTCTGCGAGGAGATAATCCCAGGAGACAGACAAATTAAGGCTTTAAAATCTTTGATGAATCTACATAAGGTATGTGATCTATCACTGAGATAAAAGCAGCTAGTGTCGTGATCTCACATGCTACATACCCTGTGGAATATATGTTACTTTCAAGTTATTTAAGTGATACTGTGGGATAAAGTGTGCTTCCATTAGTGGTATCTTCAGCTGCATCAGTAAACAATGGGTGATAAATGGTATGGGTTTTTCTACTGTGTCTTCAGTATCTTCAACATTTACTGAAGTTGTGGCAGCCAAGGATGGTCTTAGTTGATTTGTTATTGTTAGATAAAAGTAAAGATAGTGAAAGGAATGGTCAAAACACTATGTGCATTCCTTCTGACTCCACAAGATAGTAACATCCAAATGCCTTCAAAAGCTCTGCAGTCATGGGGCAGGTCCTGTGCTGTGGCCATGATCTGCCATGCTATTCAGGTTTCCCTTGCATCCTGTCTCTTCCTTACTTTTCCATGTGCTCACATATAACTCTTTGGGCCAGAGATTGCATCTTTCAGATATTTTTAAACAGGTTTTTCCTGTTCTATTCTTTCAAGCAAAGAAGAAGAAAAAATAATTGGCATTTGCACGTGTCATAAATTCCACTGGATTCCTCCAAACAGGCTTAAGTGTAACATAAGCATTGTTTGCCTTAGAAAATAGGGCTACTTTTTCATTCTCAGTGTTCAGTTCTGACTGTTGATAGACTTTTTCCTGAGCCATACCCTTGAAAGGACAATTCTTCAGAGACTTTCACATAGATCAACAATTATTCTCTCATCTTGAAATGAACAAATCATTTCCAGCACCAGAAGCACTTCAAGGTAACATTTTAAATTATCTCTTCCTGTGACTTGTGAAACTATAGCAAACAAGAAACAAATTCATTCTATTCCTTTTAAATTTTGAAAAAGAGCCTGAGGTGCTAGAAGTGGCAGTTTTAGGAACATTGTAATTGTTGATTCAGAGACTGATAGAATAAGCACTGCAATGCTCTGAACCTTCTTGCAAGCTATATCACATATAAAATCTGAAAACATAGCAAACAATGTATAGATTGCTTGAATAATAGATTTTTTTCTGACTTTTTGGACAGAAATGTGAGCACCTGCCAATAGGCTCTACTTTTCAGTAAAGAAAAGCATTTTGCAAAATTGAGTTGTATGACTACGAGACAATAAGGCTGTCATGTATTCTGCATCCTACTTAAAAGTATGAACATACCTTTAATTTTACAATTACAATTAATGCCGAAAGAAAAAAGTACAGACCGTAAGTTAGCCATTGACTTTGTAATTTGTAATTCCAAATAAATAATAAATGCAAGATTACAAATGTCTTTCACAGAATGTAGGAAAAGCAAAAGGAGGTTAAAATTACTGTATAAATTGCTAATTATTTACTGATAGGGTAAAGCACACACATTCTTGGATTTAATTCCTGCGATTTTTTGCTTTTACCTATTAATTAGACCAGATATATATCATTCTAACTCTTCTGCAAAATTAGGGTAACAATTTAATAGGAAAAATCTTCCTCAGGAGCTTTTTTACATTTTCACTGGATTTTAGGTGAAATCTCTAGTTGCATCAGTATTTTAAAATAGTGAAAAATGACAAAAGGAAGAAGAATTAATTTGTGGTATTAGATTATACAAGTCTTCATGTCAGCTAATGGACCTGGATGTAAGTATGCAAAGGTCTTTTACATTTGCTGTTTCTTTGTGCAGTGGGATAGCATGGATAGCAAAGATTGGTATCTGACAGCCTGCAGGAAAAAGGCAAGTAGATTTACATATTATACTGTAGCTGTGCTTTTTTCTGCAGAACTAACCATGCCTTGGATGTCAGCCTTCATGGTAAAATGTTCCTGGTGCTCTGTGCTAAACGTTATTCCTTTACAGAGGCTCTTATAGACCCACACCTTTGCAAGCTGCAGTATGAAGCTTTCAGGTCTGCATAAGATTTTGAGTAGAATTTTGGATGAATATTAAAGTCACTTTTCATTTTATATGAACTGTTTTTACTAATTCCTCAGTGAAATTGTCTTTCATGTAATTTATGATGATAATAAAGAAAAGAGGGTTTGGAACAAAACACTAAAGATTTTGCAACTTAGTTGCACAGAGATGAAATACAAAGGATGTATAATGGCCAAATCTTCACTGCTGTATGTGAGTGTTGCTTTATTGACATGAAGAGGTATGAGATTTGAGAGGATATGGACCCCCAAATGAGAGCAATAACTTGATTTTTGTGTGGAAATCACAGAGAGGTCAGTAATCAAAGGCTGAGTAGGATAAGAAAAGCTTTAAAGGAATGATCAGAAGGGAAGCTACATTGCTTCTCACTTCAGAAGATGAGAGTTTTAGATCTTAAAAGAAGGATGAAAATAAGCAGAGCTTTATAGACAGGTTATACAGAACCTTGAAACAGAGACATAAAGTTTGAGC
Organism: Phaenicophaeus curvirostris; assembly: GCF_032191515.1. Lineage (NCBI taxonomy): Eukaryota > Metazoa > Chordata > Aves > Cuculiformes > Cuculidae > Phaenicophaeus > Phaenicophaeus curvirostris. Next base: position 21,872,496 of record NC_091392.1, read on the forward strand.
ATCCTATGAAAAGAGTGACCAACCAAGAATTTGGCCCCAGCAATCTTAAATTCTAAAATTCTCTAATATCAATGAAAGGAAAATTGTACGTGGGAGGGAACTGCCGTGTGTGTTACTCCTTGAAATCTCTTTTGTCTGCTGATGCAGAGTTCCGTTTTCCCCAGTTTATCAGTTTGTTTTTCTCACTGTAGCGTGAATCACACTTACGGGAAAAAAATAATTAAAATTTCTTGCAGCTTTCTTCACTATGAAATTTAAACATATTGGCGTTTGCTTTTAGAGCCTGTAAGAACAGGGCTATATGTTTACTTTAATTATGTCTGTGACATTAAAAGAATAGAAAGTATGTCTTCAAAATCTGGCTGGTGCTTTTACCACCTTCCTTGCCTTTTTGTGGTGTTCCTTTAGAAAAAAAAAAAACAACCCACAACCAAAAAATCAACATGCCTGGATTAATTTCATCCAAGTGGATTTCTTTATTTCTCTTCTTTTTTAGAAAGTTGTATTTGAGCATATTTTGGTGGCAGTTGCAAAGGAGCTTGTTTGTAGTCCTATCTGGATTTGGGCCTGATGCACTCTTCCAGATAAAACCCAACATCCTTTCTTTTTTGGTGGCCACTGCTTTTTGTTCATGTTGGTCATATATGGCATCCCTATCTGATGCTTCATTATGAAACTTACTTGCCTGAATTGTGGATATATGACATTTCAAATGATTGTGTTTTCTACTTCTGCAGTCTCTATATCCTTCTGTGGCATTGATACCATTGTGGCTGAGTGGCAAAAACCATCATCCTCTCAGGCTTTGTGATCACTTAAGGAGTTCGGTTCTATGACGCTTGTTAATAAGGTTAAATTTTAACTCCTTGCTTCATCTCTTCTTTAGTATATGGTATTTATTCTGCATCCAGTCTGATGTCATTTGACATTCTTCGACATTTGATTCATGGTGTTCAAGCCCTTAGTAACTCTTTTATAACACTGTGTACATTTTGCTATAGCTCAGTACATTAAATCCATTAGTAATTTGTTTTTGACTAGGCTTTTTTCTTTGCCAAAGTCCTTCTTTTTGCACTGGACTATGCTAGTTTAAATTAGTTCTCATATGAGAGTGAGGAACTTAACTACATTATGATCAAGCTTTCCAGCTGCTATCACACCTTCAAACAATTTGCTGTGCAATACTTAGAAATATAGTTCCAATCCTGCAAGGCCTATTTAAGCATCTGTGCAGGACTTCGATGAACTCAGTAGCATTTTACAGCTGAAAGGACTTAAGAACATGCAGCATGTCTTACATATATTTTCTACCCATGGAAAACCATTCCATACTTAGTTCCACAAAGAAGTAATAATTTTAAATGCCTGTACTTTGCCTTCTTATGATAATTCCCTAGAGAGTAGGTGGTTATTTGAAAGACTGTGTTATTAACTCTTTTCTCTGTTCATATTTTCTGTTCTTCAACTTTGTACATGATTCATTTTCTGATCAAAAGAATGATGATATAACCCTATTACTTGACTCTTTGACATCTCTACAGATCTGCTCTCTGGAGTGTTCCAATTTTTGATATTATGACAGTGTATAGCACTTGTGTATATGTCTTGGTATGCATTTATTCTCCTTTATAAAATTTGTTTTCCTTCTGCCTTAATTCCATTGTCATCACTGTCTATGTGCAAGTCCACAGAGGATGCTTTTGCAGCAAAATATTTTACTTTTCCAATCCCCTTCTCCTCCCTCTAATCTCTGTGTTACTGATCTTCAATTCAGCATAGAAACTCTAAGTGGAAGGTAGAGAAGGACTGAGGGAGTTGTTAAGAGTCAGAGCAGGCTGCCTGGAGAAAGGGAGATGAAGCTGTGGGATCTGGGAATTGGGGCCGCACCTCTTGGAGTTGACAAGCACTGTCAGGCCACAGGGGAGCTCTTCCCAGTCCCCTCTCCCTCTTTCCTGATCTCAGATGATATGTTTGAATTCTTTGAGAAAGCAGAGCATTTCCAATGACTGCTGTTATACATTCAGGACCTATTTTGAAAAGTGGGAAAAAATATAATAAGGGTCAAAACCTTTATTCTTAATTTATTATTCAGGAAATCCTCTTGAGAAGCATAACTGCAAAGAAGATCAATCTTCTATTTCAAAATGGATTTTGACATTTGGAATTGAAATTAAACCAGACTGTTTTAAAATTCAAGCAAAACAGAATTAAACCTCATTATATTTTGATGAAAATACTATTGTATGTTATCTAGCATAAAAATTGAATGAAAGTTTTGAACCGGTTTAGTTCTAAAATGCAACAATCATATTTTCAACATAGGGTTGATTTTCAGTGTTATTTTCCCTAAAAACCAAAATGTTGGAGAGTGATATTTTTTAGAAAATATTCTTGTTGTGGTGGAAATACATTCTCTGGTGAGTAACTCTGTTACAAAGCTTCCCCATAAGTCTATATTTTGAGATTAGAAAAAATGTATGATTTTGGACCCAGAAAAATAATTTATATCTGAGCAGTATATAGTAATTTATTCGATACAGTATGTATGTGAACTGCTAGCTGTGCAAATGTTTATCTAGCATGAAGTTGATGGAGAAAATAATGACAGAGTGTGTAAATTATGTGCTGATTATGATAAATCACACAGATAAAAATGTTGGCATTGATATCTAGTAATTTTCCATGTCTCTGGACAATAGATTTATCTTTCTGTGGGGCTATTTTTTCAGAAGGCAATGCCTAAGTTATGCATTTATTCACTTCCTCAAAATCACAGATGTGATTGTATAGGTAGAATATCAGATGGGAACTGGGCATACTCACCACTTAACACTTATGTATTTCCTGAAAACCAGCTATGTCAATGACTGCAAGAGTTTGAAGCTCTCTGGAGAACATAAATCTGATGCTCTTATAAAACTTTTTTATTATTTTAAACTTATTTCCAAAAACTTCAGTGTTAATGTCTATTCTCTTATCCTGGCCTGTGACCCTTTGAAAAAATTAGAATGAAAACTTTAACAAGTTACTGGTACATGTTAACTCAGCTTTTTTGGAAGACAAAGTTTTGACAGTGTCATGACATTAGAAATGCAGTAGATCTGATTCACAATGTGTTACTTTTCAAGAAAGATGTGGGGTTTTTTTGTATTTAGTTCAAACTACTTTGGTAATTGTGGAAATCTTACCTTTAACACAAGCTTTTCTTGTTCAGAAAATTTGGTAATGATGTTCTTTATTTGTGGGGACTGTTTATTGTTCTGACATCTAGAAAAACCAAGGCACTGTAACTGATGGATAAACTTTTTTTTGGCCAGGCATTAGAGTAGCTCTGTCTTTCCTCTTTAGTATTTGTGCCACACAAAACAGACAAATTCTTGGTTATTCATGAGAAAGCCAGGGTAAGAATGCATTCAACTATGTGGACACAGATTTCATCCCAGCTGTGAAATTATGTCAGCTGGCAGGCTCTGGTGGAGGGGAAACATCTAGTTACTGTGAAGACTGTGAGCAGTCTTCAGGGCTCCAAGTAAAGCTAAGTCTTGAGTTAGGTCAGTGGATATTTTACTTTTTGTTAGGCCCTGTACAGCCTTTGAGATTTCCTGTTCCAAAAGTGTGCATTTTATTCATACGCTGTACTTTTACTGCCACTTCAATTATCGATAATTTAGATACAGAAATTTCCCCACAATTAGAAACTGATTGCTTATTCAAATATTGACAAATTCATAATATTTTAGGGCATGATATTCTTCCTCAGTGTGATTGTTTATGAAGAGAACTACGCTATACAAACCTGGGTCCATTGTCCATTCGTACCTACCAAAAAAGAGGTGGAGCAAAAAAGAATAAATGTTACTTCTATCCTGCTCCAAATCATGTCTTGCTTGATTACTTATCTGTTGCATGTAGTGGTGTATTAATTGTGGCTTCCTTGTCAGTAGATCTGTGCTACCCCGAAAATCACTTTTACACCACTAGATACTTTCTGGTCTGTCTTCTAATTCTCTTAGACCATTTAACTTACATAAACTGAGCTTAGTGATTATCAATTGAATCTCATCTTCTAAAAGTTAAATATTTTGATTAGAATTCTATTGTGTGGAAACCTAGAGGACTGGTATAGAAGTAGCAGCCTGAGCCTGGAGATGTATATCTTAATGCGTGCTTCCTAGCACTGTGCTATGATGCTTTCAGCTTGGGGGAGTGCATCTCCCCGTGGTTTTCCCTTGATTACAGTGTGTTGCTCCATCTAATTCTAATCACAAGGGGAAGGCAATAATGTTTCAAACTTGCCTTTGAGAGTTTGTTAAAAAAGCCCGTTCAAGAGCACAGGATGTGCAACTTATAACTCAGGGTGCTGAACTTTTGCTTTCTGAGGTGTGAGAGATTGGGTACAAGTCTGAAGGAGTCTTAAAGCCCATAGAGGTCCAGTTCTGTGGCAGAGAACATGTGTAGAGCACAGAAACACAAATAATTCTGTCACAGAGAAGGAACCCCAAACAATGGCTGATGCCTGAAGCAGAAAATGCTAATTTATCTCCAGTGTAAAATATGGAGTGGTTGGACTCTAGACCATATGGGAAGAATTAGTGTTATATGCATTTCACTGTAAGGAAAGCAGGAAGAAATGAACTTTATTTTTGTATTGCCTTCTTATTTAATGGTTTTATTTCTCTATTATTAGCTTCTTTTCTTTGCCTTCTGCTCTCACCATAATCCTTTCTTCCTTCTTCTCATTTAATTTGATCTGTAGAGTTTATTGAACTATGTCAGATCACTCTGTAGAAACAACTTTTGGATCAGCTCGTGTTTGTTAGGTTTTATAATCAGAGTATAATAATTAGAAGCCTTCAGGTAGGCTTGAAAAAGAACAAATATCATGAGTTTTCACAACAGCTATTCAGTGTGATAGTCCTACAAGTATGAATTGTTTTGTCTGTTCGCACTCACTGAGCCAGTAGTCTTTTTTTGTGGCAACTGATCCACAGTTGAGACTCAGTCTCCTTTACAGCTTGAATACATGACTTGTTTTCATTAGCACTGCCAAGGTGTCTAAAGTCAACTTGTGATTTTGTTTCACCTACATGGTGACTCAATGGTAAAAAGTAGTAATAAAAATTTAGAAATAGTTATGGTATTTACCCTTGGACTTAGTAGGCTTTGAGGGTGTACCTTAATGGTGTTACAGAACTGGTACAGGTTCACACAGGAATAGATTTATTTCTTATGATCTGCTAAATTTACTGTGGAATGCTGAGTGTATTAGGATCCATGGTAACTGTGACTGCTGCAGCATGGTATTACTTTGCTGTTGATAATGCAAGTCCATCTAATTAGCACCAAATGTCAGGGTACTAAGAGGAGCAGGTGGCACCATTTGTATCTGAAGTAAATACAAACACAGTATTTACATGCAAAACCAGGCAAAATAAAACCTTTTGTAAAGTCTGTTATAGCTGGCTTGTTTGATGAGTAAGATCTGAGGGGGAGAATATGATTATAAACTGTGACCCGTGAATGGAATTGATAATTTCGACTCCAGGTTGAACAAAATGCTATTGCTGAGAAATATTTTGGGCTTGAGACCTCAAAGAAATGAAATGTGTTATCTTTGGAAGAGAAACTATAAGTTTTAATATGTGGGAAGTCCATGCTTCATTTTGAGATAATTTGAAAAATTCTTAGGAATAATGACAATTGTGAATAACAAGAAGGTGGAGAATTTTAATAATCTTGATTTTCATTAAAAACTAGGGACTATGGACAAGACCTCCTAAGCAATATCTTTATGTGGGCTTTAAGGAACTAAACTTCTGAGTGGCTTAGAATGTACATAACATTGGTCTGAAGTGAAAGGAAACTACTAGCAATCAGTTCATGGTGGGCAGAATCGCTTTCTGGACTCCTTTGTTTCTTATGAAGACAGATAAATACCTCCAGAAATCTAACACAAATCATTGTCTGGAGGTGCTTTACACACCTGTCAAACAAGAAATACATGTTCAGGTTGGATGCAACTTTTGAGTCCCGATAAAAGCATGATTGTAATCCATCTTTATGGAACATCTGTTGCAAGGACAGAGACCAGGGATAGGATTGTACATGCATTTGTATCTCATTTTCTGGGGGAAAACAAATACTGTTTACTTTAAATCTTACTAGTAAAAATCATTTACTTTTAGAATATGAGGTTGTAAGGAACCTCAAAGATCATCTGGTCTAACCTTTCTTGGCAAAAGCAAGGTCTAGACAAGATGGCCTAGCACTCTTGCTAAATCTGAAATGTGTCCAACGTAGGGGAATCCACCACTTCCTTGGGGAGATTATTGCAGTGCCTAATCTCATTGTGAACATTTTCCTCTTGTGTCCAATGGGAATTTCCCCAGGAGTAACTTTTACCCATTACCCCTCATCTTTTTCATGTGACCCTTTGTAAAAAGAGAGTCTCCATCTTCTTTGTAGCCAACCTTTAAACACTGGAACGTGGTGATAAGGTCTCCCCTAAAGCTTTTTTTCTCAAGGCTAAACAAACTTACTTGTTTCAGCTTTTCCTCATATGGCAGGCTTCCCAGTTCCTTCATCATCTTTGTGGCCCTTCTCTAGACCCTTTCCAGCCTGTCCACATCCTCTTTTTATAGTGGGGACTAAAGCTGAACACAGTATTCCTGGTGTGGCCTGACAAGTGCTGGGTAGAGTCAGGTAATGACTTCTTTGTCTCTGCTGGTGATATGCTTGTTTAAGCAACCCAACATCACATTGGCTTTTTTTGCTACTGCAGCACACTGTTCACTCATATAGAGCTTGTTGTCCACCAGACCCCTAGTTCCCTTTCCACAGGGCTGTTCCTCAGCTGGGTAGATCAAAGCCTGTGCTGCATTCCTGGATTGTGTTTTCCCAGGTGAATGACCTTACATTTGCCCTTGTTGAGCTTCATATGGTTCTTGTTAGTCCATTCTTCCAGCCTATCCAGGTCTTCCTGCAGGAAGTGTGAGATGTTCAATCAGTTTTCAGTTATTCCTATGATATCATAACTTTCTGACTGGGTATAGAGCTCCAGTTCCTACTGTTTGTTCCCCAAGTGATGTGCGTTGATATACATACTCTTGAGGTGGTTAATCTTCTGGTTCTTATCTTGGGAAGCAGCTAAGGAACATCTGTCACTACTCTGATTGCCCTGGATTATTCCTGAATTGCTTGCAATGGGATGAGCATTGCCACTTTGGACCCCATCCTCAAACTATTTCAGTTTAAAGTCTGCCTCAGCAAGCTGAGCAGCCTGCTGCCAAAGATTTGCTTGCCTCTTCTAGAGACATGGATCCCATCCCTCTCAAACAGGATATTGGTATTGAGGAAAGTACCATTGTCATAAAACCCAAACCCCTCACAATAGCACCAGCCACAAAGCCAGAAGTTGATCTACATTCTATACTGATTTCTGGCTGAACCCTTTCTTCTAACTGGTAAAATGGAAGAAAAGATAACTCATGCACCATAACTTTTTTGCTTGCATCCCAGGACTTTGTAGTCTTCCTTGATTCTGCACTCAATGTCATTTGTGTCCACGTGGAAGAGTGGCAATTGATAGTACCCTATACTCTTGATGAGTTGTGGCACCCTCTTGGCAACATCTCAGACCATAGCGCCCAAAAGGCAGCATGCCTCTTGTGACACCCTGTCAGGGCAGCAGATGCCTCAGTTCCTTGACAGAGTCACTCACTATGAGCACTCATTTTTTCTTTTGGTGATATCCACTGTGTGCTGCTGCTAAAGTTTCTCCTTGCAGACAATGCTCATTGGTGTCTATAGCTGTTAAAGCTTTATATGTTTCTTTGATTGTAATGCTGCAGGGTGGGGAGTGAAGCAGTCCTGCTTTGTAGGTCACCAAGGTCCAGGATGCCTTGTTCTCTGTGGTGTCCACCACAGGAGTGTGGTTCTGAAACCACTTACCTGTCTCTGTCTCAGGCCCTCTAATACTGTGTAGCCTTTTAACTGTTTCCTGCAATTTAGCCACCTGACACAACAGATCTTAAACCTGTGCACATCTTTTGCAGTTACTTACTTTTTCTCTAGAAGAAGGGTCTGAGCACTCATTGCAACTTACCACCTGTACTAAAGTCTCTTTCTTTATCTTTTCTGTCTGGGTTGAAGCATCAGACATCTTAGGGGCTTTCTATGTAGTAACACTGGTTTTAACTCTGAAACAAGTGCTCACCACGCTGGCAGAGACCTAGAGCTCTTTCCTGGGCTATGTGCCTACAGGCAGGATACGTGACCCTTTTTAGGTGCTCTTCTGCACAAACTGAACTTGCTGGGTGTCAATGTGTGTCAGGATCAATATAACCCATGATGCTGCAAGATTTTGTCCCATATCTGCTCCTGGCATAGACATCTGGGTGTCCATGGTGCAGTCCCGGCCCAGTGCCTGCAGAATACCAGGCTGTAGCACAGAGCTAAACTGCTTCTTGGATGCCACCTTTATAGCTCTATGGAATTTTGGAAGATAATAGCTAATAGGTATGGTGGCCTTTCTGTGGGACATTGCTACTTGTGCAAATTTCACCTATGATGACTAGATTGGCAGTCTCTGAAATGCAAACAAAAAGCTTCATTTCTAAGCCATACTAGCCTTCTTAATGTTCTCATACACAAACTTTCACTAAAACATATTAAAATATTAAGCTTTTTCTGAAATTACTCAGTTAATTTGCCAACTGATACATAATATTTGTAGTTCTGTCTATAATATGAAAATTCTGTGCTTTTTTCTATTATTACAATTTAATTTAAAATGTGTTATCTACTAGCACACTATTAAGTGCCTTTTATTCTCTTCCTTTTGTAAATGAAATTTTTTTGGGGGGAAAATTTGATTTTGAGAGAGAAAGGGAGACTGTGATGAATATTTTTAATGTATTTTGCGAGAAGCTTAGAATGTGCAACATGTATTAGCCAAGTTTAAGGAGGAATAATTTTAAGAGGGTGAACTTTTAAGGAGAGATAAAGTAAAATTAGTATCTATCGAGTCTGGAAGTACAGAACATATTGTACAGGGGAAAATAAATAAATAAACCTCCAGATGAATGGAACACCCAAACATATCCCAAAAAAGATTAAGAGACTAGGGTAAGTAATAAAGAAAGAATATAAAAAGCAACCATTCTAAAAATAATAGCATACTCCTCTGTACAGTCATATAAGAGCACAAAAGATCCAAGCAGCTTAATGGGAAAAAAACCCTGGGCTTAAAGAAGCAAATAAAGCTATTTTTTTTAAATGATAAAAGCTCTCATTATAAAAAAAATATGTAAATTCAACGTAATCTCTAAAAAGTCATCGGCTTCTTAAATTAATATCCAGCATAATAACCTTCAGCACAAAATCTTGCTTGGTGTAAGAGGAAAATAAATACAACTGTTTTTTTTTCATCAGCTTAGCATGTTCCAATAGTGTAGTTGTCTTTTTCATCTCATTTGTAGGCTAGCTGACAGTAATGAATCACTTATTCTTGGACTGCTCTGGTGCATTTAGGGAGAAGTAGAAACGTTGTAGGTCACAATCTTTTTTTTTTTTTTTTCCCTTTCTTTTTACTACTATGGAAAAACATAAATTGCAGCTGGTTTGAATTTCTCATGGCATCTTCAATGTGTTGATGAAAGCATTGTTTCAACTGACAACTCACATCTCCCCAGTACTTTCCTATGTTTCTGAGTTGAAAGAATCATAGAATCATAGAATCATAGAATCATAGAATAGTTTGGGTTGGAAGGGACCTTAAAGGTCATCTAGTTCCAGCCCCCCTGCCATAAACAGGGACATGTCCCATTGGATCAGGCTGCCCAAGACCCCATCCAACCTGGCCTTGAACATCTTGAAACCCCGCTTCTTTGAGAATGAAGATACCAGTGTGATAGCACCTTGCCTCTTTGTTAGAGAGCATTTCCTGGTGCTTGCAATACAAGGTACTTCTATTTGCTCTAGGTAAATGAGATTCTTATGTCCTTGCAAAGAGGAGCTTCTGTTCCCCTGGACTCCAGTTCTGAGTTTGCGTTGCAGTAGTAGGGTGTTGATTGAATCATCTGAACTACGATGTCCTCATTGGCTCAGAGAAGCAGAGATTTCCAACCTACTTTGCTGTGCAGTGTCCTTGGAAACATAAAAAGAACAGGTGTCTGCTGTTTGGACAAGACTGGCTGTGGCTGGGTTCCTGTAGTCAGTCTTAATGTGGCTATCCCCTCCTTCCACCTCTGGAGAAGTCAATGACTTGTTGATTTTCAAAATAATAAGTATGATAGCTTTTCATGCATTCTGTACTAATTGCACATGGGCCAGATCAGTCACTGGAAATAATTGTGATAAGTGGCAACTGTTGTACCATTTATCACTCACTTCAGTATATGTGTATGTGCACCAGTTGTTAAAAAAAAGAATATGGCAGAGCAGCAGGCAGGAGGCTGTCTGTTGGTAATGCCCAGGCTGCTGCAGTAGTGGTATATTGCTCTTTCCCATGGGGGATCTGAGCATGGTTATGCCAGGCAGAATTCTGGTGTGTGAGGTAGGACAGATGGGGAGTGATAAATGCGATGAGTGGGTGTGCTGCTGCACAAGCACAGGCTGGGAGACCCCTGAGGGGAGCAGAAGATCTGCAGGAGGGCATGCAAAGATCTCCCCACAGGAAAGGGGATCTTGATGGCAATCCTGAGCATACCGTAGTGAATTTGTTGGAGTCCAGGAAGCTGTTAAAATTTGCTGACCTAGAAAACAAGAATGGAACGATCTACTCTGTGAGTTACAGTGAATAAGGGGAAGATTTGCTTGAAAACCTTTCTGTTTTACTCTGTCTCAACATATTACACTGAGCTGGACATGTGAAAGTCATTTGTTTTAGTGTGTGTTTTAATAAATCATTGATGCTGCAAGCCATTTTAGTTTCTTTGGTCACTTTTAAGAGAAGAGTACAGCAGTTCCAACTTCAGGGTTATGGCCAGCTGAGAGCCTGTCACAATTTTTCAGTCACTCTCTATCCTCTCCTGCTCTGTTGCACAAGGGCAAAAGGCAATGCCTTTGCAGAACCTATTAGCCTCTTCTGCACAATTTTGGTGGTTTGCCTAAAGAAATAAAGGAACTCTTTATGACTCTCAATATTTATTTGTTTTTTACTGTGCAGATATATAACCATCAGGCCTTTATATGGATAGGAATAAACTTAACTGTATGCAGTCACATGAAGAGGTGTTAGCAGGAATTCAGGAATGCTTAGAGATTCTCATTTATATGTGCCTGTTCTTTGAATTAGATGAATGCAGACTCTGAATCCTGAGAATGACTAAACTGTAAAAGGTAATCACCAGTGCTGGAGGAAATCACTGACCTGTCATCCCTGTGAAAAGCCTACAAAAGTGGTTTAGATCACAGATCCATCAACAGTGATGGTATTCAAACGTAAATTACTTCAGAATAAAAAAAAAAAATCAGTTCCTGAAATCTCAGTCCAAGACATAAAATGTTCACAAAATTTGAGGAAAAGGAGAAAATTTTGGGTCCCATTTGTGTCATTTGTGCTGCTAGTGTTTCATATGCATACTCTGAAATGGGCAGTATGTTCAATCTTATGTAGTACACGGATAAATTCAAAGTTATTTACAAAAAGGAAGCAGAAAACTCATCCAGAGTGCAATTGAAAGGAATGTCATATTTATTGAATCAGCAGTATTGTAATCTATCTTCAAAGAGAAAGAGAAGTGAAATTGAGATTGTAACTATATATATATATATATATAAGTTCCCTATGCTTTTAATGACAAGAGTATTTTAATTTGAAAATCCCATGAATATAACTTAGATACCCAAACTTAACAAGCAGCTGTTACACCTGAGATCTTGAAATCATCCATCCCCTTTCCATTGCAAAGAACAGAAGTAGCTTAGATGCTAGTTGCAGGAGTTATAGTTCATATAAACTGAAAGTAGCAGTTAGGTACTCAGGATAGACTGAGGAGATTTCAATAAGCTTTGTTTCTCATTACTATCTTTCATACAAATCTGGACTGCTGATTCTGCTAATAAACAAACCAAGGGAGTTGAAAGACAAAGAAAGGAGACCATCTCTGACAAATGATGGTTTGCTTGGTGAAAGGTCGGTTTTGGGCAGATCTGGGCTGAAGATAGAAGATTTCTCTTTCTTAGTAAAACATCAAAGTTGTGCAGAGGCCAAGGAAGGAGATTAGCTCAAGGAAGCAGAATTTCAGAAGTAGGTGATAGAATTGTTGACAAACTTTCATCACAGGGAGGGATGCACCAGTTAATTAATAGGAGGAAAGCTGAGTCAGTTGACTGTGAACTCCCAGGAATATTTAAAATATTTTACTTTTATTTTTTTAAATATGTGATTTCCTATCATTAATGAAGTAGCTAACATCTCCCTTTGCTAGATGAAAGCTTAGCCATACCTCCTTATAGAAATGATCTTTAGCACCGAGCACTTTCCTACTCAAGAAACAGCACAGGTTTCAGAAAGCAGCAGCATGCAGGCTTGCTCTAGACGTGGTTTCTGAGGTGTCTTAGGAGCTGTCTCAGGGATCATTTTCTCAAAAAGCTGTGGGAGTCAGTTTGAAATGTAATAATGCCAGTGGAGAGGAATTGCCCTGAGTGAATCAGTTTAAACAACACACACAAGAATACAATTTCTGATGTGAAGAGTAAATCAGAGACATCATACATTCATTCTTTCAATGAATTGATACCCGTGTCATCCCTGTCTTGTCAAATGTAGGTGGTAACTGGACTTCAAAAGAACCGAGGCAGATGGAATGACTGGAAGCAATAGATGCATTTAACACTTCAGCAGGTACTGGCAAGCACCATGTACCTGTCTTCTGGAAGAAAATTGTAAAAGTTCTAAAGAACATGTAGATTTTAGGGCGTTTCAGAGTAGATTTTGTGTTTTCTAAATAGACTGAGAAAGTATTAATTTTAAAATCCATGAATAAAAGGTGGGAGTACAGAGGGAAGTGGAATTTCAAAAGAAACAAATAAGAATAGAAAATGAAAAAAATGAAGGTTTCTTCATGTTTACCTTGTTCCACTGAATAGACAGGAGAAATACAGAAAACTGTCTTTAGTTTTTAAAGAAAGTACCTAAGCTAGAAGGGCTGATAAGCCCTTGCAGAAGATGATTCAAATATCAGATGGCTTAAAGACTAAAGTAGGTAAAGCAAACAGTAATTAAAGAATAATTGTAACATAACATATAGAATGTATTATAGAATAGTGATTATTTCCTTTGTATATGTGTTGGTATGAGAATTTTGTCAGAAAGGTGTTCAATTAATAGGCACTCATTTATTTTCACCTGTTTTCTATCTGCAACTGTCTTTCACACGGATATAGAGTGTAATATTTACATAGGATGACTTAATAAAGTGCCACAGCATAATACCAGTCCTTTCTTCCAAGGTTTGTTTTCTTATTCTCTTTCTAGAATATTATGTTCTTATTCTGTTATTAAGTTCTGTTATTATATTCTTATTCTGTTTTATTAATGTTAGCACTTTTTGGAACTCTGTATCTAAAGGACATATGAAGTGATCTTTTTCAAACACTTTTTATCTCCTTTGCTGTTGCTTTAATCTTCCACATTCCATTAGCAATAGCCTTCATGATCCCTTTTCTTGAAGACAGTATGGCTATCTGTGCAGCTTTGGGGATGCAGTCCTGTGTGTCTTTGATTTTCTGCAATACTGCTTGAAAGATGGAAATGTCAAGTTGGATGACAGTTAATGAACTGAGTGTTCAACAGTTCATCACCTTAGTTTTACCAAAAATAATTTGGCAGCAAATTTGAAATAATTGTCTTTGGTAGGATAAGATCATTTGCCTTTTCTGACAGAAAAGTTGACACTAGTTAGAATGGCACCTTGTGCTGGAAGGGGCAAATCTAACCTTCATTTTGCAGTGTTTTATGAAGAAAACTAGCTCAACTGTGGATGAATTTGTGATGAATGCTGCTGATCTCAGAATCTTTGGCCCCACTGAGGAGTCAGAAGAGGTTTGTTCTTCAGCTGTTGTGAGCAGCTACTGGTGGCTGAATCTGTTATTTGGTAGTTTCTTCACAAAACCCGTGATGTTTTTACTCTGTAGGAATAGGAATATATGATATTACATTATGGCAGTTCTTATTCTGTGGTATGGCAGAAGTCCTCAATAATGCATAACAATCAGAAAAAATATCCGTGTAAGAGAAAAGCTCTAGAAGAGGTCTTATGGGTCAATGATTTAAGTTCCTTGTAAATGCAGGCTCAATCACAGAATCTAATTTATAAGTTTGACGATTTGTTTTCAACTATGAGGTTGTCTCCATAACTCTGTTTTGCATGATTTTGAGGAAGGGGGTGTTGGAATGCTCCAAATCCAGCTCCCCTGGACAAGAATACTTTTTTTTTTTTAAATTTTCTATATTTTACTTTACTTATGGCTCATGAAGTTCCAGATGCATGGGAGTCTTCCTCCTCAGGTGGACTTTGTACTTCCCTTTGTTATACTTCATATTATTCCTGTCACCCCATTTCCACAGCTTGTTAAGGTCTCTTGGATGGCAACACAATCTTCTAGTTGTATCAGCCACTTGTCCCAGTTTTGTTTTACCAGCAAACTTGCTGAGGGTATGCTCTGCCTCATCACCCGGATAATTAATGAATGTATTGAACAATGTTGGATCCAGTATTTACCTCTGGGGTACACCACTAGTTACTGGACTCCAACTAGATTTCATACCACCGTCTGAGCTCAGCTGTTCAGGTAATTTACAATCCACCTCACCATCTGCTTATCCAGGACATACATAAACAGCTTCTCTGTGAGGATCTAATGGCAGACTGTGATGAAAGGCATTCTGAAGCCAAGGTAGACAATACCCACTGCTCTCCTCACCTTGTCTACTAAGTCATTAATTATGTTAGAAAGTTATCAAGATGGTCAAACATGACTTCCCTTTCGTGAATCAAGTCCTGAAAGATGAATAGAGTTGTAATCATAACACATTGTATGGAAACAGGTTCAAGGTTACTTCTCCTTTGTACTTTTCCTGTAGTTGTATCATTACTTTAGTTTAGACCTATGTAATATGGTTTGATTCATTAGTTTGAACTGTCTGCTTGGCAGAGGAACAAGACTGATAGATTAATGTATGCTTTCTCCAAAAGACAGTTTTGAAAAAAAAAAAGCAAAGAAACTATCCTTTGAAATTGTATCTTTTTGTTTGTTTCTCTGACAAGTAAAACTAGAAACTAGCAGAAATTTCATCAAAAAATGTTGATTCTGCTTTGGTTGTTTCTGGTTTTTGGAAAAATCAAGTTTTAGATGGAAGATGTTGGTATTAGTCAGGGCTGTAAAAATTGTAACTATCAAGCTACTGTATTATAAGACTAATATAACTGGTTGATGGAGGAGGTGGTGTTGTATTCAAGGGCAAGGATAGGTAAATGACAGAATTTATCAAACATTTGCCCTATGAGCTATCCTATTTTATCAATGGCCAGAGCACAGAAATTAAGGTTTTTGTCAAGGAACTGATGAAACACACCTGTAGGAGATTATCAATCTGTAGTTGGCATTGATGCTTTAAAAAGAAAGCTCCCGAGGAGTGGAGAAATAGAACTGGAATGAGAATTAATAGGGATTGTTAACAAAAAGCTAACAAGAATATATGCTGTAGAGTGAGAATACACTGCATTGAAGAAACAGATATGGAAAGCTGGATTTTGTATTCTTTTGAAGAAAAATAGTGAATTAATAATGTGATCGGTCTTTGAAAAAGGCAAACAAAATCCTAGAAAGTTTCAGCTGAACTATTTCTGGTAGAAAGTTGAATAATCCCTACAACTCACAAGTCTCCGGACAGTAAAAGGACATTTAGGAAGACTGTGAAAAATGTGTTCTCATAGTGGTTTCTTCATATCCCATATATATATAGAAGAGAGAGTTTCTCTGACAATCCTGCATAACTTTTCAAGTGATATCAGAATGAGGTCAGTAAGATCAAGATTTATATTTATACAACAACCTGTATAAAGCCCAGAATGTATGGTTAGGTTTGAAATCTCTAAAAAGGCTTATGGAGCCAAATGCATATGCTTTATAAATACTTGCAAAACCAAATAGAAGAAGCATCTGGTTTTGGCATTTGAGTGAATTGATTAAGTTATTCACACATAGGGCATTTGAGATGATTGGTATCCAACAAGTCTGTGTGTGGCTGACTGGAGTGACGTGTGGCTGACTGGAGTGACATGTGGCCTTCTGGAGTGGCAGCTGGAGACACTATTCGTGTGTGGGGACAACAGAAATGAGACCCAGGAGTGAAATTCAGTTTCAGATTCAGACACCTAAATTTAGATGTTCTTCAAAGTCAACCGAGCTAATCAAAAGTCTGGAGGTCTGCTCAGCTCATTGACTTTAGATATCTTTTTTAGGGCAACTTGGGTAATTTATTAGACTCTATTGACTTGATTGACTGGATCTCCCAGGACCTCAAGGGATTAATCTGCATTATAGGCATTTAGATATCTGCATCTAGACGTGAATCATACTGTGATAATCACATTTAAATGAGTGAAATCAATGGAATCATAAACTTTAGGAATGGACGATGCTTATTTGTTTATTAATCTGTCTGAATCTCGGGAGTAGGTTGCTCATTTTTTGGCATTGCAGATGCAATGTTTAGTTTGGTGATGAATGAGAAAATGCTTGGAAAGGGCATCAATGACTATTTTCTATTGTATTTCCTTATTCTTTTTTTAGCATTTTGTCTAGGTGCAAAAGAACAAATAAATCATGAAATGATAATGCACATTGTGCAATTGCAGTAGCAGAGAAGGGATGTCTCAGTTCAGTTGAATTTAGGAAAGAATTGCCCTGACATAGACATATAGTTACTGGGGTGTCAGATGAAAAGATTTTTCATTCTTTGTGTTCCGAACAAGGCAGTCTGTGACTGCACAAGCATGGATTTATGAGTGTGGCTGATAGAGAGGGATGCAGTTCCTTTTTTCAAATTAATGTGGCCCTGTCCAAAGTTTAAATACATGCTCAGGTGATGTAGGTGCAATCGTGCAGATACATAGCCATTCGATTTGCATCACCACTGTGTCTATCTCTGCATATAATGCTACTGTGACATTTGGTGCTTGCTGTTTTCTCTCAACATTGAATGTTTTGAAATCTATGATAATTACAATTTTCTCTTCTTACTAGTCATTACAGTTCTGGTTTTATTTCCTTTAGCTACATGGGCTTTTTTATCAAGAACTGACCTTTACCCTGTAGTTCTTATTTTTCCTGCACCCTGCCCAGATTTTCTTTTTTCCTGATTTTCTTAGACCTTAAGGATCATCTAGGTTGTGAAGACAGTAAATAGGAACCATCAGGAAATGATCAGAGAGGTAGGAAAACTGTGCTTCTAAAGCAAGATCACTCAGCACAGCATTTCTAAGTGTATTTGTTATTCAGAAACAGAAAAAAAGATGTACTGTATTGTGTGATACCCAAGTCAGCAACAGTTGAGGAACAGATTCCAGGACGTTAGGTTAATATAAGACAACACCAAAACTAATCTTTGGATTTGCTTGCTTCCCTTGTCTTGAGTGTAATTCTGCTCTTTCCATGATGACTTATTTCAGTGCTGCAGTTTAAATCCCTTGGAGTTATCTGCAGACGTGGACATTAATTATCCCTCATTTCTGATTTTAAGCTCTTCTCTTTCTCTGTTCCTTTCTCCTGTGCACTGCAGGGATGAGAAACGTGCTTTTTGAATGAAAATTTGGCTTCTGGTCTCGTTACATTATTCTGAAAGCTGGTGCCCTAATCTCAGACCTATAGTGCATAAGTATTAATCTGGTCCTGCTTGATTTAGTCATGTTTTTGTCTTTTGTGTTTGTTTTTTTTCTTTAACAGGATAGCTCTACTTTGACACGTAGATGATTTGCAAACTGTGAAAAAGCCCTTGCTAGTGCTTAACTAATTTTTCTTCATACATTTTAATTATCAACTCAAATATGAGAACTTTTAAATGAGAGTTCTCTTATCAGAACTCTGTGTTTTTTTCCTCATTTTGTTAAATATTTGTTAAATAATTGGCAGGATTTTGACAAATTTACATAGCTGTACCGTTTTTTGATTTACATTTTCTTGCTTGTGTGACTTAACTTTTTTTTCAGCCCGCACCATTTATTTTTACATTTGAAGCAAATTTTAATCTGCTGTGATGTGTACCTGATACTAATCATAAATGATGAATCAAAGGAATAGACTTCTTCCTTTAGAATTTGTCTGTCTTATAAAACACTGGAAATTCTGATCAGTAAAGCTACACTGAAAGTATGCTGTGCTTATCACTCACAAGAATCTCTCAAATTTAGCAGCCACTTGTCTTCTTAATGGTAGTTCCTGTTTATAAACATGCGTGAAGAAGGTTGGGGGATATTTACAGCTCTGCATTTTTGTCTCTTCAGTCACCTAAATCAGTAAGTTTAGTCATCTGGACAAAATAGAACTAGTAATATGAGTGAAATCCCGTTCTCTGAAAAGCTTCCTGAACACTGCCTCAAATCCAGGAGGTTTGTCTTCTTTTTCCAACTCAAATGCTTTTAGTCAATTCACTGACTTTCTGATGTCATCCTACTGTCTTTTCTTCCTCTTATTTAAACTGTCTTTTTTTTTTTTACAAAACAAGAACTATCCTTCTCCAGTGGAATTTTAAGGTATTTAGCACATACCTATGATGTGTAGTGATACCTGAGCTAACAGTTTATGGAGAAGATGGGAGAGTATAGGAACACTACTGTAGCACTGTGCTCGATAATACACTCGGGGTTTTTCACATCCCAGGTCAAACCTGGAAAGATTAAGCTACTGTCTAGAAAGGAGCAACAGCACCACCACCAGGTGTTGAAAGAAAAGAACAGTTTTTTGAAGATAGAAACTTGAGGATGAAGCTAGGGTGAACCAAAATGGAAGAAGATGCCGATGGGTAACTCTGGCTCATTGCTGAACTTAACCATTCTTAACTGGCTTTTGGTACTGTTGGCAAGTGTCTCTATAGCTAGTATGGATTGATAAGTGTATTGTTTTTAAAGGCCTAAGATTACACAAATTCCTCTTCCTTGGCATGAATATGGGCACGTTAAGGAGGCTCATGGTTCTGCTGTCCACCTAAGGACTTTTTTTTTTTTTTTTTTATGTGAGTCTAAGTATTTTTGGGCTAGTTTTATGTTCTGATGTTGTCTGGAATTTCAAATCAGTATTATAATCTGAAAGATAACAAGTTAACGGTAGAAATAAGTTTTTAAGATGTGAAGAATCACTCTTACTAAAAGGCATTGTGTTTTTCCTCTGTTCTAATTAGGCTTATGCATCAAAATAGCAACATTTATATTGTTTGAACCCTAATTCAGATGTATAACCAATAAGTCCAGATGCTTAAGTAGCACAGAGATCCAAACCAACATCTGGAACCACTGCATTCAAGAGTTCCTCCAACTGTCAGCTTTAACCTTCTTGTTGTTCTGTTTGGTCTTCACCCTCACAGTATGGTTCCTTTTCTTCTTCCTTCTTCCATTACTTATGCTGCAGTCCATGTCTCACCACCCTCTTTTCTCTATTTCTCTTCCACTTTTTGTCGTTCTGCTAATGCCTCTCTGCATGTCTCTCTACTGATGAAATGACTGGCAGATTTTTTCCCCCCTGTATGCTCCAGACTGATCTATTTTACACAGACAGGTATCATCAGTGTGTTCTCAAGTACCGCATTCTGGTTGCCAATGTATAATCTCTGAAAAAAATAGCATTTTGTTTTATGTTTTATACAGACTAGAGAGTGGAAAAGGCAAAGGATTGTCAGAGATCTGCCCATTTCACTGAAACAGTCTTAAATAGTAGCAGAATGCCTTCTGAATTAGATTTGATGGTGCTTACCTTTTTTTTTCATCCAGAAGTTTTTGAAATTGCTGTACAGAAAGTTACAGCATACTTAAAGTTTGAGTACTCTCATTTTACTTACTCAAATAGTGCTTATTAGTGCTACTGCTATCCATTGCTATTGGTATCTGTGACAGCACTACTAGTCTGACCTTCAGATACTGCAGCTTTCAGGATTTAGCCAAAACTATCTTTTTCTTTAGATTTATTTTCTGCAAATTGCCATCATTTCCTGGACATTGGATTTTTTTCGGTTTTATCTTTGTTCCTTTTTACTTTGATGGTTGAACTTACAATCTTGCATGCTAATATAAAGGTGGCACAGTGAATTGCATATAGTGCCTCTGTCACTGAAATGACGGAGTGAGACTAATGATCAGAGGAGCAGGCTAGATTCATGACATAAGTTATCAAGATTCCTTTAATTTTGTCATATTTTAAAAAAAAATATATGCAGTAATTCAACTTCTTTGTTGTGACTCAGTCTTTTCGACATTTATTTCCAACATTATCCATTGTTGCAGAACCTACAATTTCCATTCTTCATGAAGGCAGAACAGACACATTTAAAATTTTAGCTATGTAGTTGATGGTGGAATTTTTTGATCTGCTTTTGATATTTGATATCTGGTTCCTTATAGAATGACTAGTCATGAGGATTCTATAAAACTACCAGTTTATATTTCAGCCATCATGCTAAAATTTCAGAGCAGGATGATGGTTCTTGAGCAGAACACTACTGCAGTCTTGATTTCACGTATTTCCTTTAATCCATATCTTTGGACAATTGAGTGAGGTGACTGATGGAGAAGGACTGTGTGTAAATGTGGGCTGTGAAGAATCTGCCTTTGACGTTTACTTTCTCTGATTAAAAAAATGAGAAGAAAAGATACAGAGGACTGGGGTTGCTAGCTTGGTGCTGCTCACAAGGTGCCTAGAATTACACTGATGTGTTGCCAAAGTATTTTTCCTTACACAGCATTTTGCGTCACTTCAGCTTTTGAATCAGCACAAGGCCCTGTTACAGCATTGTGCCACAACAATAGCAGTAATAAAACTGAAATGGAAACCTCCCTTAAGGAGAGGCACTTGCTTTAAAAGCCAGTCTTGTGTTAGAGCAAGACGAGATAAACTGCAGACATTCAGATACTAGTGTCAGGTGCAGTTCTAATTTGGCAGAGATGTGAACAAGCTGCCCAGTTCGGTCTTTTTCCATTCAAATGACATGGTAGCTGAACTTCCTACAGTCTCACCAAATTGTGCATATGCTGAAGATCATTTTGAAATAAATGCTTTGACAACCTGATAAGTCTGTAATTTACAAAACTTGATTGCTGCATGTTTATTAAAGAATTTGAAGATCTATTCAGAGCTTTGATTATCAAGAAGTATTTATTTATTAGTGCCATTTGTCACAAATAGGATCCCTTAACTGAACTTCTTAGAGTGAGTCAGGACAAGAGCTACATTATATTTGCTGTCTATTAATCAAAGACAGAATATCGGTGAGAAAATCCCTTATGCTTCTCAGTTTACTAATGAGGTAGCATGAAAAATTGCATTATTGTATGTTGAAAAGGACAAATTCTAGTTTCTATACCGCCCACCCCTGTGAATAGTGTAAGGCTGACACTTTTGGTGCCAACATGTCTACTGTCTCTAATTCTTTCACTATTGGCTCTCCTATACAGTCTTCAGAGACAGGTCTAGGATCATCATAATTTTTACTTTCTGCGCTTATTGTGTTGCTACACTTAATGCATTTTCTTCTTCCATCAGTGCAGAAAAAGGAGAAATCATTTTGGGAAGAGTAATACTCAATAACAGTCAGTATGTTTGGTTGGGTTAAAAGCTTAGTTAATTATTTTGATTAGCTCTGGTCTGTGCAATGAAGGAGAATATTATCTTCACATAGCACTTCATTTAACTTTGACACCATATTCACGTATCGGTGTTCAGTGTAATTTAGTTAAGTGTGGCTGAGCTTCTTTCTTCCTCTATCAAAGCAAAATAGATGGCACTGGAGATTTTTGCAAGAACTTCTGTCTGCCTCAGGCTCTGTCACTGCTCTGCATTAGAAAGCAGTCATAAATTCAGCTCAACTGGCTGCTTATGGATGCATCCTACAGAATCCTTAGGATGCTACTCTGCTAAGAATACCTTTCTCAGGAGGAACACCCAAGGAAGAGGAAATCTATCGAGGTAATGAAATAGGGAGGGTATTATTACTTTCCTTACGTGTCTTCTCTTGACTGTGAACTTGAGGTGACTCAAAACATATAATAAATGTAATATGCATACTGAGTAAAGACTGGTGAGTTTCATGCACTTGAAGAACAGTCTGCATATGTCTCCTGATTGGATAGAGTGGATACACTTAACCCAGGATCATTGACATCTATCATACAGTTTTGCCTCATTCTGGTCTTAGAAAACTGGTTTATTTATTTTGTAACTTTGATTCATTATCAATTAAAAATGAGATACAGAGAAATTCATACTGCTATATACAGTTGTGTATTTGTTTTGGTTTTATCTCTTAATTCCAAATTCTTTGCTTCCCTATACCCATCACAAACTTTCAAATATGTGCAGTGTTAAAAAAGACAAAACAAGCTAACTGTAATATAAATGAGAACTATGATACTTTGTTTTTTACAATTGTATCTTCTAGATCTCAAGCGAAAGTGAAGCATAGCTTGCTTCTCATGACTCTCCATCATTAAAAAGAGAAGTTATAATAAAAATAATTGAGCAGTGTCTGCCCTTTCTGTGTCGCTTCAGTATGGCCCATTAATTCTGGCAAGACTGTGTGTCACTATTATCAATTTCACAAAGATAACCAAGCATTAATCTTACATCAGTGGTCATTATTTTAAAACTCAACTTATTTTATGACCAATAGGTTGACTTAAAAGATCTAATAGGGTGCTTCTTGGGTTTTAATGAGTGAAAAATTTTACTTTAGAACTAAGTGAAAGATGTCAGAGGCCTGTCAATGTATTTTATTAATGCTTCTCCTAGCACTTAATGATTAGAAATTTCTCTAAGAAATGTTTCACCTTTCTTTTTGCCTTTTTCTTTTTGAACTAGAGAAATAATATTCCTCCTAAATACCATCAAAAGTACTGTAGGAGTTAAAGCTGAAGATATTTCAGCAATAATTCAGTAATAGCTGAACTACCTGCTGATTGAATTGACAGTAAGGCATGTTAAGGCTGAGCTTGCTGTTTACTTTTCTGAAGTTGTCAGAAGTATGTCATACAAAGGCTAGCTAAAGTACAGGTAGCAAATCAACTAAACTCAAGAGTGATAGTGATGCAGTCATTCTTTCTAAGATGTACTTAAAATGAAATCTTTCAGAACAAGCAGACTTAAGAAAACTCATATTCTGAAAGTCAGTTTCTACTGTAGACTTGCTCAGAAGGTGTAAAGTAATTGTCACAAAGGTAACTTTTTCTTTCTATGCCACCTGTAGTTGAAAATTGTATTTTTTCAGAAAACTGCCATACCTGGGCTCAGCTGCTGGAGAGGAGCAGAAGCAGCCCCGATTCTGCCGCTATCCCACAGCCCCTGAGCAAGGCAAGCAGAGCCAGGGGGCTGTAGCCGCAAGTCTCATCCAGCCAGTGATCATCAGGCAGAGATGACCTGTCTGAGGTCAGTTCTGGAAGTGCAGTCAACAAATGTGGGCCAGGCATCTCTACAGTGTGGGGCTGGGAGCTGAACCAAAATGGCCACGTACATCAGTATGACTTAACTATCTCACCTTCCCAAAAGAAGATGGCTGCATCCCAACAGGATGTGGTACCCCACAGGACCAGGCATTATTAGCTAAAAATCTGATAGTATGGTTGGCTGCACATGAACATTTGGGCTAGAAAACCAGCCCTGTTTCATTTACTAATATAAGCGTAGCCAACCATGCCAGCAGAAATCTACTGTAATGTTATTTTATATTCAAAATATATGCAACTGAAATAAGCATCTGAGCCTTGAGTACTGTCAAGATAAATTAAAGATCCTAACCATATGCCAGAAAAATCCAGCATAACTCTGAAATGCCAAAGTAAATTCCTTCAGATGAAATTTCTGATCATTATTGATCATTGAGTTACTTAAAGAAAACCTGAGATAAATATAATTCACCTTAAAGAAATCCTTTTGAGAAGTTTCAACTACTAATTTATAAAATGGAGCTGTTTTCAAGTGATTTCAAATAAATTAAATCCATCTCCTATCTTGAAACTCTAGTTTTGTGTGTAAGTGCCTATCTGTCAGTCCAGCTATATCTATACAGATTTGCATAAACTTGCTCTAGCAGCTCAGGCATCTTAGCCTTGTGTGTGCTATAATAGAAATCAAATATGTGTATTCAAATTTGATCATAGAATCATTAGGTTGGAAAAGGCCCTAGAGATCTTTAAGACCAACCATACCAGTCCACTACTAGATCATATCCCTAAGCACTTCATCTACCTGCCTTTTAAATACCTCCAGGGGTGGCGAGTCAAGCACTTCCCTGGGCAGCCTATTCCGGTGCTTGGTAGCCCTTTAGTTGAAGAAATTTTTCATAATGTCCAATCCGAACCTCCCCTGGTGCAACTTGAAGCCATTCCCTCTCATCCTATCACCCATCACTTGAGCGAAGAGACCAGCACCCAACTTTCTACAGCCTCCTTTCAGGTGACTGGGGACAGTGATAAGCTCTCAGCTACCTCATCTCCAGGCTAAACAACCCCAGTTTCTTCAGCCACTCCTCACAAGACTTGTTCTCCAGCCCCTTCACCAGCTTTGTTGTTCTTCTCTGGACACACTGCAGCACCTCAATGTATTTCTTGTAATGAGGAGCCCAAAACTGAACACAGTATTTGTGGTATGGCCTCACCTGTGCTGAATACAGGGGCAGAATCAGTTCCCGGGTCCTGCTGTCCACACTGTTTCAGATGCTAGCCAAGATGCTATTGGCCTTCCTGGCCACTTGGACACACTGCTGGCTCATGTTCAGTTGGCTGTCAACCAACAGGTCATTCTCTGCCGTTGATAAATGTATTATCAAAGTATTAGGGTTATGAAGCTATGTGCAATGAAATGGACTTCTCTATTTCATCTATTAAAGCTTTCAATTCTGCCTAAGACTAAAAGGGCATAATTGAATTGGTCTCCTAAAAGCAGCATGAAGTTGGATGTGAAATGTCTGAAAAAAAGTGAGAAGACACTCACCTAAAGGAATAATAGGAGCATCTTGTGAAGTAAATGATTTTATTAAAATGCTCCTTAAAAGCTTATAATACAAAGTGATTACTTGAAGAAAACTGTTTTTGAGTACTATTTTGTGTATCTTCTGTGTTTCTGTGGGATTTCCAAGTGTGTTACCTGAGTCATTACGGAGCTTGCCTGTGATCTTGACAGACTTTAAGTCACTGTAGATGCCATGCAGTAGTGAGATATGACTGAGACTTGCATAATTTTATTTTCATAATTTCTTCCTTGTAAAGACAAGTTTTTACTCATTACAAAACTAGACTACTTTGGGATCAAATTCTCAACCAGAATTACAAGATTATTCTGCCTTTTGTGGCCATTCATAACCAGGCATTTCACCGGTTAACTTGAAAAACTTAAATTTTATTGAAAGGTCCTGCTACTTTTATTGTATTCCCCAGAAACTGTGTGACAGATGTGTGCTGTGAGAGCATGGAAGCAGAATATCTAAAATTTGCAAAGATACCTTTATTAGGGCATAATGTAAACCACTGACAGTATCTTTTGGTAGTTTATCACTTTGACCTTAAGACCCAAAAGAACAGATGTCTTGAAGAAAGTTTTCTGTGACAGGTTGACAAAGATGATTGCTTCTGATGGAGGACAATGTTCTATAGACTACGTAATGATCTAAAAGCTTTTGGCTCACGTGCTCATCTGTTACCAATATTTTCCACCCTGGTATCTAGAAAAAGACTCTTAGATTCAAAAAAGTTAGCAATATGAACTGAAGCTGAATGCGAGTTGTCTCTGTCTTGCTCAGAAATGATACTTATTTTATGATAGTAATACATTACAGCTGTCTTACAAAAATTACCATTTAATTAGCTAGAGTGTTATCACAATTTAATTAACAAGAGTATTATCAGCAAATACCTACTAAAAGGCAAACCCAAACAATCCTTCAGAACTGAATGAATTAAAAAAGATGTGCTATTTCTAGTGAAGCTACACAGCAACACTTCCAAGCAGTTAAATGAATCGATATTTATTTCAATTGCATAGCATTTATGCCGAGAACCAAGATGTAAATTTGTTGAATCCATTTTTATTGTTCCAAGTCAGTGAAGAGTAAAAAAATAAAAGCTTAAATGAAAACATGTAGTCAGAGCTGGAAAATTATAGATTACTTTTTTTTTAATCTTTGTATCTTACTTAAAATAGTCTGTTAAATATTTACTGCATTTATATTTGATGCAATTTGATGAATAATCATCTTACAAGAAGGATAGTTATATAGTGGATTGCACCAAAATCATAAATACTGATTTCTTATGGTGGGTGAAGACTCACATCTTCTGTTATATATCAATATGAATATATTATATTTATATAAAAACCTTTCTGATATTTATGGTATTGGCAAGCCAAAGTGTATTATTGGAGAGTCCTAGTCCTTGTCATTAAAACAGGTATTTTGAATATACTTTTAGAACAGGTATGAAGAAATATTTTAGTGAAAAAAAGATCCTGTTCACTGATAGTGTTTCAGTTTCATCAGGGCGAACAGTGGATTTGTTTCACTTAGCTTTTCTATACTCAGAATATGTTCCATCACTTAATTCAAGTGTTTGTACACTTAAACTTACCCTGTCACTTACCCTGTCCTTAAGAAGGAAATTAATCTTCCAGGCAATGAGGAGTGACCTGAGTAACCCTGGAGAGCAGAGAACTTGACGCTAACCCATTGAGACTGGTAGTAATCTCATGCTGTGCAGAAGGTCTAAGAGAACAGTCTGCAAGGTTAATGTGTTAGTACTTCAAGACAGTGTCCTAGGAAAAAAGGGTAGATAATTAACTCACACAGAGCCAGAGGCTATTTTGTGTTTCTACTGTCATTATGATGATAAAGATAGACTAAACAGACTTTCTCTTTTGAGAGTCTGTGCTCTTATGAATTATAGGGGCTCAAATCAAAACAGTGCTTGCCTGTGAACTTAATGCAGTTAAACAGCATTAGAACAGGGGGATATTCTGAAACTCTTCTCTGATGAAGTGTTTGTCTCTCCTGGTAGCAGAAATGGTAGCTTTGCTTAATGTACTGCTTTCCTAGCATCAGTGAAGCAATACACAACAAATTTACAATTTAAATTATTATCAATGTTAATCATGAAATCCACGGTAGCTTTTGTTATTGTGGTTGTATGCTGGGATGAATCTGCAGTTTTAAATTGGGACTAAATTTCATGCAAAAGAATAAAAGATTAAGCTGCTTAAAGAAAGACTACAGTTTTTCTGTAAGAAGAGTCTAGAACAGAGAAAAATAAAACAGTAAGATGCTTTAATTAGGGAATTTTAGAATTAGGGATTTTGATTAGGGTTTTTCTTAGAATTTAAAAAAAAAACAACAAACCCAGCCCTCATCATATTTTCTCTCTTAAATACTGAGTTGTTTCAGCAACAGCTATCAGTAGAATCTTGTATTTTTTTTATTCATTGTGTGTGTGATGCTGCCAAAGGAGATTTTGAGTGGTGTAGAAATTAAATGTAACCAATATTCTGGTGGCATCAAGACTGTCAGACCCATCTACTGATAAATGCAATTACTTTGGAGCCAGCAATTGAGAAGTCTGGCCTGGGTAAAAAAATTAGCCTTATCTCAGTCTCATGAAGGCAGAAGTGATGCCAATGATACCACCAAACCAATTATATACTAATAGGAATATGAGTGGACTGACAGGACTATTAAGAAGTGTCATTAATATTTTTATCATACCTCTCATCAGTACATGAAGTCTGTGTTTCAAAGGAGGCCTCCTAAGCCATAGTTCTCCTTTTCTGGCATGTTGTTCCCCTGTAGCCTTTGGTTTTGGCTTGCGGAACAATACAACTGGCTTTCTGCTGACTGTTCATAAAACATTTTTGAAGGTCAAATCTTGAAAAAGGATTAACAAGGCATGTCTATCGATAGCACTCATAAATGAGTTTTACCTAGGTACAAGTCCTTGGCATGATACTCATTTTGTGTATGGCTTTGCAAGATCTTTGTTACTGTTTCACTGAAATCAGATCAATTTTACAAGTTCACTTGCAGTTATCCCAGGTCATAGAGGGATTTAAACCACAGTGCTCCAATTATTCCAGTTTAGCTTCCTTCCTTAAACAGTTCTGGGCATTTCAGCCTGAAAGCTTTCTAAAGAGCAAGATCAAAATCAGCTGTTGTTTGGAGACTTTGCCATGTCTCCTCCACCCAGTAGCCTGGAGAGCCAAGCTGGTTGCTGCCAACTGCCCTGAGAGTTACAAGAAACATTGGCTTCAATTGACAAATAGGTGAATTAATTTGTGGTTATGGGAAATGCTGTTTCCATCATTTTCATCATCTGGTGACAGAGTTAAGAGCAATCTATTTTTTTCAGAGCTCTACAAGATTGCTGTGTTTCTCTTTCCAACTTCTCTTTCTGTGACAAAGGCTGCCCATCCTAAGGCCACCAAAATGTGTATTTTTTTTGCTTACAAGGTTGCAAGAGTATTTTGGTTTCTCTTGGTTAGCTGTCTTGAACTAGCTTTTCACACTGCCATGTCAGAGGTCCTAGAAGAGCTATTCAAATTTTTTTCTTCAGATGTAGCAAGCATTCAATCATGACTGTCTGGACACCTAGATTGCACTGACTAACTGCAACTCAGTTTTTCAGTACACTGCCAGACCTATTTAGTTATTTTGTAATGGTAATTTGAGAGTTTACGCGCAGTCTGACACTCACATACATTTTCAATGTCATGCTGGCAAACATGTAGTTTGAGAATGGACTGATATTTCCTTACTGATGGTTATTATCATGTTTTTTTATCACAAGTAGCTATACTTTCATTTCTTGTGAGCAAATAACATAGCAAGAATTATTTCCAGAAAGCTCTGGGACAAATAACATAAAAAAATTACACATTTTGTGATTGCTCACTATGCAAAGCTGCTTCATTGATTTGTGAGAGATTTATTATAGGATGATCTCTTTTACAAAATAATTCCCACCAAAAAATACATAGTAAAGGTATTGGTTACAGACTCTGAAGTTTCAGTAAAGTGTATATTCCTCCCAGGCAAGAAAAAGAGAAAAAAGTAAACAAATAATTCAGTATAAATCATTACCTCTGTGTGTGTATATATATAGAACATGTACTTTCAATTTTCATCTTTTAATATCACTTTTGAGAAAGAATCAGTCTACCATAGAGATAATAGTGCCATTTGTATCTTTATTTCTTTGTTTTTCTAACAATGGGATTTTTACAGTAGTGAAAAACCATGCATTAAAGCCAACTTCATTCTGTTTAACCAGTCAGCAAAATGCCCATTTTTAATACTCTTTATGTAGAATACATTTTGTTTGCTCTGTAATTTTACATTGAATAGTGATGAGAAGAATAATTTAATAGGTTTATTCACCCAAAGAAGCAAATAATCTTTCAACTATCACCTCTTTCTCCAGCTGTTATTGGACAGATCTTCCATTGATCAATGTGGAATGGCATCACCTGGATTTTGCAAAGATTTCATTTGTTTTCCTTTAGTGCCCCCATGAAATAATATTTATAAATCAATGGAGAAAATAGAAGTCTGAAAATGTTCTTTTAATCTCAAGAGCCTGTTGATAAAGTTCCTGTACCTCTTTGTCTGACAAGGCTTTCTTGAAATTAAAGCATTGAAGTTGAATTCAGAACAGAACATAACTGGATGCCTGTTTAATGTTAAGAAGCTGTGGTGTATGTTTATTATTCAATTTTGTAAAAAAACCCTTTTCTTTTTGGTTTGCTATTGAATTATTTCTCGTGCATAGAACAGAATCACTTTGTCCTCATACTTTGCCTTATTTTAAACAAACAAATAAATGAATAGCCAGATAAATAAATAGCCAGATAAATAAATAAATCAATCCTTGCATTTGTCATTCTCCATGGTGTTTTTTATTAGTAAACTGGCTTTTCCAGTGCATTAATGTATAATTCTGGACTGTGCAACTGATGAGGAGAGTTGCAGCTTAAAAACTACAGGTTTCCAATTGTCCATGACAGCAGTGAAGACAAAAAGCCTGAAGAGGCCACAAATTTGTACCATAAAGCAAGGTACTACTTTCTAGCTTTTCATTTATGTGTTAACTTGTTTGTGGGGCCATAACTACACACTGATTACAGCTAGGAAAAGCCCTCTGTTATTCTGAATAGTAATTACTGTGTTATCATGTCTCACTCCCATCCCTTTCTTTTGCTCTTTCTGAACTTTATTAGATCTATTTTAGGTTTTCATATAGCTTTTGGGAAATATAAATTACAAAATATTGTTTACATTGTTTACAATGATGATCATCTTGTGAGTTGTTTATCAGCTATTATATATTACTAATTAATTTAATGTGCTCATGAGATTGGAGAATCTTAAAGTGAAAGGATGACCACAGCTTCCCTGAGCCACTTGAGCTACGTTGTGTTTGAATTTCTACTGCTTCAGGTGCCCTCTCTTCAACTAAATTAAATTAGAGATCAGAATTGGTTTACTGTAAGGAAGCAATCAGTCTACTGTAACAGAAAATAGTGCAATTAGTCTTAAAAAATTAAAATTCTTGTCCTTACCTCTCTGGCATTCTCATATTACATCAGATTTTGAGGCAAAATTGGAAGGGCTGTAGATCACTGTTATTCAATTGACTTCCATTGGAATTGAGCTGATTTAGGCCAGCAGAAGAGGTCAGTGCTGAGAGCTCTGAATGTTCTCAGTCATGAAATAGGACACTTATAGATCATTAGGCTGGCTTAAAAACGATCTTATCAAAATACGTTTTGGCTTTTCTTCCTGTTTTTCAAAACTTTGTTATCCATTGAGGTCACAGTGAGCAAGTGAGCTCTCTGCTGATTAAAATGTTTGAAACATACTTAAGAAGGGACTAAGGTTCTCACCGCAACTTTCTATCAGTAAACTTTTTTTTCTCCCACTGTCACAGAACTCTAGCCTTATGGCAACGAGTGAAAAAATCTTAGTTATACAATTCTCACAGTAAGTGATATGGTACTCACAGTAAAAAGTACCCAAACTGGAGACACTAGATATATTGTAACTCTGTCTATGTAACATGTCCTTAAAGATGCAAATATCTTTCATGATGATGTCAAATCTAGTAATATTTTTCATGCAAATCCACCCAGTTTTCTGTTTGCTTTGAACTGTTCCTAATAACCTAAGAACCAAGAGAGAAACCAACAAAAGTCCTCATGGTTAGAACCCTTGTCAGAAACCTGGTTTTTGGGTCTGGAGATAAGGTGAGAGGGATGTAATTCTTCACCTGTGATGCCCCCTGAGTTCCCTCAAGGATAATCTCAATTTAAACTGTTGTGGATTTCCGCATGCTCATCTGCATGAGCACATGCAGATGGTACATGTGCATGGGTGCATAGGCACTGGAGATTGTTCAGTAGCAGTGGCTAAGACATTTTTGGTGTAGTGGCCTCTGAATGTGGGATCACAGGATATTTCAGGTTGGAAGGGACCTCAGAAGTCTCTAGTCCAATGTCCTGCTAAAAACAGGGTCCGTTTGAGGTTGGATCTTTGTGACTCAGCACTTTATCCATTCAGATTTTGAAAACCTCCAAAGATAGAGAGAGACTGCTTATCTTCTTTGGGCAGCCTGTTCTGCCTGAGCATCCTCATTGAAAAAAAAAAATCCTTTTACCATCCTAAACCTCTTATTTCAAGTTGTGCCCATTATGTCCTATCCTTGCATCTTGTGCCTGTGTGAAGAGCCTGGCTGCATCTCCCTTTAGGCGTTGGGGTTTGTTGTCTGGGGCACTTGATTGCGAAGCAATTTCTTCTCAAGAATGTCAAACCATCTCTCTCAGCCTTTCCTCAAAGGGCATGTGCTTCAGCCCCATGAATGCTTTGGTGGCTCTGTGCTGAACTGGTTGCAGTTTGTTGATGTATTTCTTATATAGAAGGGCTCAAAACACATTTACACATCTAATCTACGGGTGAAACACTTGAATGATTTTGAGGCTTTTCTCATCAGTCTGCATGCTAGAGGTTATGATACAAGTTATAAGAATAAGGAAAAATGAGACAGCCCTGGTAAAATGAGATCCGACCGCACTTGGTAAATTGGAACATGAACTGCACAAGATTGTGTCATTCTGTGGAGGAGTTTTGATACTCCAAAAGTGTATCTATAATTGTATAATGTGTCTTAGAGAGCAGATGTGAGCATTTCAATTTTGTTCAAGATTGGGTGAAAAATAACGTTTGACCAGCCTTAAGTTACTATAATAAATCTCTGATAATGCAATTGTTATCACAGGCGTGTCTTATCTTTCAGTGCAAGAATGAGAAAATCTAAAATCATGTCTATTTTCATTTGATTTCAGAATGTGTAAGATCAAACAAACAAGTGCTTACTATCTCAGTGTTAGACTGATATGCACAAACCACTAAAGTTTTGCTTTTTGGCAGGTATATTTTGCCAGTAGAAATAACTGATGAAAACAAACAAGCTCAGAATACTGTTCTGATTGTGCAGTGTGAACTGTAAGTCTGAAGCTTCACTATGCTTATAACAATTCATACTAGGGGCTTTGCTGATATAGTTGTGTAAAATATGACATTGTGACTACAACCTATCAAGAGAAAGCCTGTGCTGTAACAGTATCTTACATATTTACTATGTTATTATTACTAGTATTCTAGCACCTAAAGGAGAGATTTGATTCCTGGGAAAGTGCTTAATCACTAAGATTTTTAAGGAAAAGACAAATAAGGTGTCTATATTTTATGCTAAACTCTGTGTAAATTAGGTGTAGTCATATTTGTCAGATTCATTTGCTATGAGGAATTAAACTTGTTTGTTGTGAATTCTAAATTGCCCTTGGTGGAGGGGCAAGGCCACAAAATCCTCAAGATGGCTCTGTTTTTTATCTGTGTGAAATAACAGATCTTCCCACACTTCAGTAAAGTTTTAAGATGTAAAGATATTTATGCAGATAAGAGTGTTTTGACTAATTTTTAATATTAGATCCCTAATTTTTACTGTAGGGACCTTTATACTTTTCTGTCTGTTTCTTTCTTAGTCACAAGTATCTTGTCCGTCACTGTCTAATTTAGAATGTCTTAGCCAAGAAAATTCTCAAATTTGCTGCAAAAACTTTGACAGCATATCTTGTATCCCCCACCCCCAAAATACCATCTACAGACAAGTCTGTTCCTCCTCTTCCCTCTGCTCTTTGTAGGTAGTTTTCTTGATTCACCCAGAGGGAGCACATAGAGCAAAGTCGTTCTCTGAGTCTGAAATGGACAATACTGCCAGTGAGGGATCTTCTCTTCAAGATTGTGATTGTCACTATTTTGCCCCAGTGAAAATGGGATATGTGCAGCTGTTAGAGTGCTACCAGTGGAGCATGTGCAGCAAACCTGTTAAAGGAGCTAGCCCCCTTAATGTCTCTAATTTAACAATGAACCCAATCAGTTCTAATTAGTTTGTGATTAAAGAAATAGCCGTCTTCTAGGTTGTGGGAAGAGTAGTGTTTGTAAAGTGGCTTCCTGTTTCAGATTGGAAGCCCTTCCAGAAGCCAATTGTCCATGTCTTGTTCATGGCATCAAGCAGTCCATTAACTAGCTGCTTAGTTCTAATTCATTGTGCTCTCACTTATAGTAGATCCTGAAGAAACACTTTTAATTAGAGCAGTGGGGCAGTTACAGATTTTCACCTGTTGAAAAAATTGTGTTTCAGCTGTTGTCTACACAGCTTATATAACAAAGTCAAATTTCACCATCTCCAGAAAATCAAATAGGTTTGCTTTGGCAGTAGTACATGATTGAATTATAGTCTATATTTCTTGAACCTGGTTTCCATTATGGCCATCAAAAATTGCTTTTTGACTTACAGAAAAGTGAAAAATGGAAACAAAAGAGTATTTTTCTATGACATTGTAGCATTTTTTCGTACGTGTTACACTAAATGAAATCAGCTCTTTATTTTCCTTGTAATGGCCTACATCTTGCAATGTGATGAGATCATGAAAATGGGACACAGCAGGAAGAGCTGATGGAGATGGCAAATGGAAAAGTTAAAGCAACATTTTCTTCAGCTTTTAATAATCTAAGAAGTTACTATTGAATCCCTTATGTGCTTAAATTGGTAGTTGTCCCTTTACCATGAAATGCATTCTTTCTTTCCCTTTCTTTGATATGCAGTTGAAAAAAATCCTCCCACTGTTTCTTCCTGAAAAATAGCCACTCTGTTTCCACATATGAACCCTATCATGAATACTTCTATCTTGTCCAGCTCCAAAAGTTACCTCTTGGAAGTTTGATACTGGGAATACAGACTCAATATTAACTCATAGTGAAATTATTCTAAGACTTATGATGAAATTAAATTTCATTTTGCACTGGTTTCATTACATTTGTCTTGAAATATTTTTGCATAATTGTCTCCTTAGCAGTACCACACAGCCCTGTGAATTAATCAAAATATAACAGATATTCTCATAGCTATAGCAAGGTTTTGCAACAACTGTAGGAAAACATAACAATTGAATTTTTGTTCTGCTGAATCTGATTCTCTGTCTGCAGAGCAGCTGACTAAACAGTAGGTAGTATTTGTGATACTGTTTTATGCTAGAAATAGGCTTCATTTGAAGACTGCAAAGTTGTCACACAGATCTGCAGCAAAATGTGATTACAGAGTAGGCAAAATAAAATAATGCAGGCCACCAAGGAAGAGCAGGAGGGCTGGGATGAATGGCCTGGTGGCTGAGGGAATCTCAGGTTTTGAGTTAAGGGAGAAGCACTCAGGAGTGAGCGGAGTATGTGGGGCCAGAGAAGCTAAACAGTGGAGGAGAAACCATTCTTCAATGGAAATGCCAGACACCAGTGAGTTTATCCAAGACTGGACAAAAGGGATATTTTGTTCATTTTGTTTAAATTCAAGATTAGTAAGAATAATTTTTTTTTTTTTCCAGTTGAGGTTTATCTTGCATAGTAGTAGTTCAGTAGGACTTAACCATGTAGTCTAAGTTAGTCACGCAAGAAAGTAAGTTCAGGAGGGCACTTTAAAACCCATTTTCTTAAGTGCTTATTTTCAGAGAGGGTGATTGAGTGTCGTCCTTGGGGGAAAAAAAAAAGCTTTCTCTAGGTTAGACAATTAATGTTAGATCACTAAAGCTACATGAGATGCATCCTGCCTAAGCAATGGTCTGCAAGGAAATATAATAACACAAGCTGATGAAAATTTCCTTTTAGGAGCAAATGCAGTTATTCAATACTTGATGTGAAATCATGATGTCAAACCCCTTACTCTTGAGGGGAAACTCACAGTGCATTCCAAATCTAGTTTTAAATTCTTTACATAAACAAGCTATCAAATATTCATTGCAGAGATGGCCCTGATGGGATGTTGCTGTCCCTTAGCTTGCAGACTTGAAGCCAAGCCAGAGCAGACATCCATCACAGATGGTCCTGTTTCGATGCAAGAGCAGATAACACAGCCCAGCTCTCTGGTATCAAAGAAGAGGCTACTATGTAAAGCTCTTTCCATTGGCTTAGCTGAAGAGATCTTAAATTCTGACAGAAGTATTAGTAACAAGTATTTTAGGTGGTGAAAGGGGCACAACAATATCTCAAATTGATACTTGTCTTTTCTTTGGTAAGTAGCTGACTGGGCAGTCTTCATAGCCTACTTTAGTTCACTTTTGTGGAGCTTCTCATCAAACTAAAAGAAGATGCTTAAACCTCTGGTCAGTAGTCATTGTTGTGATTAGTTCAGATGAAACTAAACTGCCAGCTGAACTGGTGAAATCTTGTTGCAACCTAACTCTTTAGTCTTCAAATAGACTTACGCCAAATAGTGGCCACAGATACTTAGGAAGGTGATGTGCTTGGATCTCTCTGTCTGTGTTTGTGCTTCAAACAAATGCTTTCCAGTTGCAAGAAAGACCTTTCTTAAGTGGGATCTCAATCAAGCTTGTAACTAAAAATAATACTCCTGAGGACAAAAGTCCCTAGAATTTCTGATCTGAAGCTTAAACTTAAAAGCTCTCACGGTCAATAAGCAGAGGAAAGGATTTCTGTATGTACTGTTGCTGTGAGCTGAAGGTCCTCTGAGGTTAAATGCTAGCAGACAATGAATAAATTCAGTTGCTTGTACTGAATCTTTTCTCTTGCTGATAGCCATTGCTGTGGGCTTTGTAGTTATACACTGAAGTTTGCATTAGAAGTGCTTGCGGCCTGTGGGGTTTTAGAGTGATATCAATTACTTCCACCTATGTGCCTGGACTAATACACTAGCAATTTCTTCCCATAGTTAGAAATTCCCATGGGTGATCTGTATTAGAAAATATGGGTTCCCTTTATATAATAAACTCACCTCAACGTGTGAAAAGATGCCATTTTTTTTTTACTTGATATAATTTTGAGAAATTCAGCAAAATGTGTGGTTATTTATTTGTACTAGCACTCACCTGTATGCTGATAATATTCTGAGAGACAAAGTAATGTGGAATTTCTCCAAAATTTTGTGTTCTTGCCTATCATATGTACCTCAAGAAGTGTGCCAGAATACTGGGGTGCTGAATTGCTTAGCGTGTCTTTGGATCCCAGTTATGAAATGAACAAGATACACAGCTGTGGCAAATTTTCATAGACTTTGTAGAAGCTGAGGTCAGATGGAGGCTGACAAATGCTTTCACGATTGCATTATTTTGTCTGTTTTTTGTAATAAAAACATTCATATTTATGGGTACAGAAATTCAAGGTAGAGTCAAAAAGGTTGACCTAACTTTGGGAGTTAAAGTTTGAACAACATTTAAAATGTCTTTGATCAAATAGTCTTTAGATCTCTGTGTTAACACACAGTAAGCAAGTTTTCTCCTTTATCTTCATATTTTGGTTTTTTTCAGAAAGTTCAAGTAAAACTTTGTGACATAGTTTAATTATGACAGATACTCCTCTTTTTATAACAGAATTAAAACACCATTTTGATCAATAAAAAACCCTTCCTCATACACAAATAAAACTAATAACTTTTGAGGCTGAAATTCCCTATTTTTGAGGAATTTAGGAAATGATATTTAATGGTAAAACTGGTTTTACATTTGAAACTGAATTTTGTTTTATTACTATATCGTCATATATATACTGAGAAAATTGATGTAGTCCTTAGCTGCTTCTCTGAATTGCTTCCTAAAGTGACACTGTACTACTGCAGAGGAGCCACGGGTATTGTGATGCTTTCTGGAAACTAACTCTTGCACAAAACAAGCATCATGCTCATCATGCAGCTATTAGAAAGCTCATCTTTCCTACTATAAAAAAATATCATTCCCTTAAGTTTGAGTAACAGAAAATGATGATCTCTACCACATTATTTGCTCAGAGATAGCAAACTCTAGCATGTGAAGAAAATAGCTGAATAATTGGGAAGACTTCAATGGGAGCAACATATGCTCCTGGTTCTTCCTGCTGAGCCTGCTGAAAATGGCTTACAGTTACAGACACCAGCTTTCTGAGGAAAAAACTGTTGCTGGAAGGATATGAAGATCTAACCAATTCTGACAAATAGAGGACTACCATGCTTGAGCTGAAAAGCATGTGTGAGCCTGCTTACACATTATTGTCATTTAGTTGTGACTGTGACTGATACAGAAAGATCAACCTCAACGCAATAATATTTATCTTTGATTTCATTGGCTTCAAAGTGCAGCTTAAATAAAACCATCCCATGAGCCAAGCAGTGGGGATAAATAATTTATCTGTGAGTAAAAAATGTGAATTTTAACTGTGAACTGAAAAAATCTTACTAGGTATCAAAGATTCAGACTTGTCAAAACAGAAGTTTGGAAGAAAAAGACCCAAGAGTTGCATAGATTCACCAATTGGCTTTAAGCAGTAATTATGCACAAGCATATATAACAAATGCAGGTAAAGGGAAGCAAATAGAATAAAAGTTGTTCATAAGTAACCATTTTGCTTGTTATAATTTTAAGAAATAATTTTTATTTTCATTTTCCTCCCCTTCTCCGCATTGGCCTCTCACTCTCTCTTCAGAAAGTTTTCTCCCCTTATTTAGAGCAGAGTCCATGAAAGAGCCAATTTGTCACTCAGGACATGTGGGAAGGGGCAGAGAAACAATAGAGTAGATGGGAATGTGGAAAGGAGGGAGGAATACAAGTAGTTGGAAAAGTGCCTTTGCTGGTGACAAGTCCATGGTTAGGAGTTTCCTGGCTCTCCTACAGTAAGACTTCTGTCACTGCTAAGTGAACAGTTCACATTGCTGTTCCTCAACTGAAGGATAAGACATGCAAGTCTTGGGTTTGTTTGGGTTTTGGTTTTTTTTAGCTGTTTTTTCCCCTCTAAATACGGGTTTTGAACAAAATTACCAATGGTGAGATGTATAAATCAAGCAATAGAAAACAGAAATAACGGGCTTTAAATAATATAAGTGGATATCTATAGTTGGCAGTTGGGTTTTTCAAGCTGATATAGAATGTTAGTCCATTGGTAGGTTGTGTGTGGCTGGATGGCAGGTGCCCACCAAAGCTGCTCTGTCACTCCCCACCCTCAGTTGGACAGGGGAGAGGAAATATAATAAAAAGGCTCATGAGCAGAGATAAGTAGAGGGAGAGTTTACTCACCAATTACCATCACGGGCAAAACTGACCCAGTTCGGAGAAATTAGTTTTATTTATTACCAGTCAAAACAGAATACAACAATGAGAAATAAAAACTAAATCTTAAAACACTTTCTCCCACCTCTCCTTTCTTCCTAGGCTTAACTTTACTCACAGGTTCTCTACCTCCTCCCCCTGACAGAACAGGGAGTTGGGGAATGGAATTTGCTGTCAGTTCATCACATCTGTTCTGCTGCTCCTTCCTCCTCAGTGGGAGGGCCCCTCATAAGCTTCTACTGCTCCAGCATGGGGTTCCTCCCACAGGAGGCAGTTCTTCATGAACTCCACCAATGTGAGTCCTTTCCACAGGCTACAGTTCTTCAAGAACTGCACCACTGTGTTTCCCCCATGGGATTGTAAGTCCTGTCAACAAACTTGCTCCAGCGTAGGCTTCTCTCTCCATGGGTCCAAGGTCCTGACAGGAGCCTGCTCCAGTATGGGCTTTCCACGGGGCCACAGGGTCCTTCAGGTATCCAATTGCTCTGGCATGGTGCACTTCATTGTCTGCAGGTGGATATCTGCTCTGTTGTGGACCTCCATGGGCTGCAGGTGAAAAGCTGCCTCACCATGGTCTTTCCCATGGGCTACAGGGGAATCTCTACTCCTGTGTCTGCAACACCTCCTTCCTCTTGCTTCTTCACTGTCCTTGGTGTCTGCAGAGTATTCTCTCACATATTCCCACTTTTCTCTTTTTTTCCCCACACTACTCCTCTCCCCACCACCTCCCTTCTTAAATATGTTATCACAGAGGTGCTCCCACCATTTCTGATTGGCTCAGCCTTGGCCAGTGGTGTTTCCATCTTGGAAATGGCTGGCATTGGGTCTATCAGACATGAAGGAGGCTTCCAGCAGTTTCTGACAGAAGCCACCCCTGTAGCCTGCCACCTACCAAAACACTGCCATGCAAACCAAATACATAGATGTATCAATCATAGCTCAGAAGAATCACAAGTATTGTACTAAGATTTTTGGGTTAGTGAAATAAAATATGTAACCCTATCAGATGATGCTGAAAAAGTAATTTTAATTTTAACTAAGACTGTGACACATTGCAACAACTCAAGATGGGAGTTTTAGAAGAGAACATTTATATAATTTCTACCTAAGAGTTTTCAGAGAGAAAAGTTGAAAGTTTTCTGAGTTGTTAACTTGGATTTAGATAAGGCTTTAAGATGTAGTACCCCAAAACCGTGCAAGAAGTCTTGTACTGAGCCAGTATTTGAACTGAAGAAGAGAAGTTATCTGGCCAGTTGTGTTTCAACCAGTCCTAGACAAAGCAAAATAAAAATGATATGGGGTTGGTAAAAGAAAAAAAAAAGCCATTTGCTTGTGATTAGGAAATCAAGACAAAACCTTGACGCATCCTACATGGAGCTCTAGTTTTCTGTTCATACTTTCTTATGTCTGTATACTTTTTTAAGATTGGAACTTGAGTTTATGCTAATTATTCTGTCAAAATTAGGATCTTGTTGCTGTGCATGCTACATTCTTGTGCTCAATAGCTCTGTTACTCTGAACAACAACTCCTGTCCCCAAAGCTGTCCAGGGCCCAAAACCTTTCTCAAACCCTGCACCCTCACAACATTGTTTCAGTCTGAAGCTCTAACCAACTGTTGTATACAAAGTCTTTTACTTCAGCCTTTGGTCTTCAAGCACCAAAAATAAAGATTTTAACGACATATATGGGATAGACTCTTGAAGTTGTAGAAATAAACTTGAGAGATAATGTAAGCTGTGCTTTCAATAATGTTAAATGGAAGCAGAAATGTTTGTGAGACAGCAGGAATGATATTGCTCATAACTGTTTGGTGAACTGGCAATTTCCAGTAATAGGGTGCTTAAATATATAAATAAATGCTTTTCTCTGTATCACAAGTTACAAAATTTGTATATCCATTTGCATTATTTAGATTTTTTTATATTCTTAAGAGAATAATAACCAGAAACTATTCTTTGAAGTTTTCATATTTATACTTTATATAATACATGTACTTCAAGATGCTCATTAAGAATATGGTTTCTAAAACTTACATGTATTATGCAATATCTATCACCAGGTTAATCCACTGTTGGTGAGATCAACTTAAGGTTTGATTGTTTAAAATAGTTGTTGGTATCCCACAAGCAATATTACCCCCATATATGAATTCATTATCTTCACTATATTATGTTAAGCTTTATTTGATTGTTGTATATTTATTAATAAGATACATATTTATTTGTTGTTGTGAAGGCTTAATTTCTTTTATGTTCCCTGAAATCTCTTGATTTCCAATTTTTACCTGGAGAACTGATAATCATAGAATCATAGAATCATAGAATAAACAGGTTGGAAGAGACCCACCGGATCATCGAGTCCAACCATAATAATAATGTTGCCTTCTTTGCTTTTCCCCCTAGACTAGTAGTTCCAGCCACATCCTCTTATCCACCTAGTCTACATCTCACCTTCACACACAGAATCACACACAGAATCACTAGGTTGGAAAAGAACCACTGGATCATTGAGTCCAACCATTCCTATGAATCACTAAACCATGTCCCTCAGCACCTCATCCACCCGTCTTTTAAACACCTCCGGGGAAGCTGACTCAACCACCTCCCTGGGCAGCCTGTTCCAGTGCCCAATGACCCTTTCTGTGAAAATTTTTTTCCTGATGTCTAGCCTGAACCTGCCCTGGTGGAGCTTGAGGCCATTCACCCTTGTCCTGTCCCCTGTCACTTGGGAGAAGAGGCCAGCTCCCTCCTGTCCACAACCTCATTTCAGGTAGTTGTAGAAAGAAATACTTCCTACAGTTATGCTCCTTATCTTTCCCTGACGTAGCAGATACACAATTATTCCTGCAGCATAGAAACTACAGGAAGAAAGGAAGAAATTACTAGAAGGTATGGGGGCAATATGTCCTGTGACAGTCAATCTTCTTACTCTTGCTCAGGAAGTGCAATAATAACTGTGGCAGCACTTTCACTTGCACAGTCTCTTATAGGATCACTCTTGTGTTCACTGTAGAGTTCCCAAAAGAAAGAGCTAGAAGTAGCTGACAGTTCTCCTGCACTAGTGTTATTCCTCTCCTAGCTCTTCTCTAGCCCAAGATGATAAAATAAGTACCTGTGTCTATGTATTTTCTTCATTGCTTGGGAGAAGTCTTGACATCTTGCTGAAATTCCCCACAAGCTTCTACTTCTCAATAGTTGGGTTGGAAGACCTGCTGGAAAGCATCGTGGCATAACAACTTGGATTTCAATTGTTTGTACATCAGAACAGGGAGGGATTGTGTGAGACAAGTTCTCATCTGTTTTTGGCACTTTGTCAGACCGTAGAGTTATCAAGTAGCCAGGTTCAAGAGCTGAGAAAATGTCGTTCTTTTTCAGTAAAGACAACCTATGCAATTTTTCCAGAGAAAAATTTTCCAGAGAATTTTTCCAGAGAAAAATTGCAGGATGAGAAGTTAAAGTGATTGTTAGGAAAGCATTAAAATGTTTCTTTTATGAGATACAAATTGTTATATTCTTTCAAGTCACCAGTGTGTAGAAACATGCCTAGTAGAGCTCGGAGTCAAGCTATAAATGAAACTGTTATTACGTGATATAGAAGTCTGAAGAAAAATTATAACCATGTCTTCCAAATGGTAATACTATCTCTGTAGCAGCTGACTATATTTATGGCTTAGACAATATGCATCATTTTACTGCTATGTATTAACATTTATTTAGGGCAGTGTAATTCAATTTAAGTTGATGAGTTCTTGTCCTCTTTGTAAAGTATTGTTTTAGATGCTTGAGAATTCTGTGAAGAGAATGTGAAGAGAAACCTCAAAATGAAAGAGCACACAATCCAATTTGATGTTGTTTTTAGTCATGCAAAGCACAGAGACTTTTCTTGTCTATTGCCTTCTGGGTTTGACAGGTTTAAAAGTGATAATTCTGTGGTGATCATCACCACTTTGTATGTAAGGAAACATATTCAGTCCTAATAAATTCCTTTTTATCTCTGTAATTTATATGAGAAAACAGTTTATGGTCATAAATCCATGAAATGTAAAGGTAAAATGTTACGCAAAAACATTTATGCAAATCCTATAGGTGTTTAAAATACAGTATAACATAAAGAAGTGTAATTGTGATTGATTTTCCCTCTCAAAATCTCTTCCAGTTAGTACAATCTGCTTGCATGTTTGCAACTTTATGACTTAGTCATTTGCCAGCTTCTCAACCTTCAACATACACATCCATCTGATATGTGAGAGGA
Source organism: Phaenicophaeus curvirostris (assembly GCF_032191515.1). NCBI lineage: Eukaryota > Metazoa > Chordata > Aves > Cuculiformes > Cuculidae > Phaenicophaeus > Phaenicophaeus curvirostris. Next base: position 21,915,622 of record NC_091392.1, read on the forward strand.
ATTATATTTAGCCTCACAACTAAAGTGGATATAGCTCCTTCAGACTCCTCCTGTCCTGACCAACTAGTTTAGAGGATGAAGAAGCTCTTGGGAACACATACAGTTTGTTGGCTGTTGTGTGCCTGCAGTAGTTCTATAAACTCTTTCCTTCACTTGTTGTCCAGCAGTCCTTCACAAGGCAGGAACAATTAAGGTAGAAATCCTGAGCTCTACCCATCACTTACTGTTGGAAGCAAGTTGCCAAGTGAAATAAGACAACAAACTTGCAAGCTAATGAAGCCACATTTCTTCCATCCTTCATCTTTTATGTCTGGGAAATGTTTTGCAATGAATTGTGTAACTTCCATCATGTGCAAGGAAAAGTTTTTCTGTTTGTTTATTTGCAGTAGAGTCACAATATTTAGAAATTAATGGATAGCATGTTTTGAAGAGTGTCTATGAAGTTACTTGTAACAAATCTGAAAAACAAATTAGTGGTTTCCTCTCCAAAAGCTTAATACCTTTTCAAGAGATGGTGATTATTTTTTTAGTCTGGTCCCTGAGGAGAAATAAAAGCACATCATAATTTTTTTAAGCTATCTGTTGCTCTCAGGGGTGCTTAAAGCACAAAACATTGCTGATTGTCAGGTTACAAATTTGTTCATATGTTATTGTAATGTGAGACAGTGGTACTGAAGTGCAACAGGCGAAATAGTAGAAAAACTTCTGAGTAGACCCCCCGGCTTTTTTTTTCACGTCATATGGGCTTGCATACTTCGTCTACAGAAAGATTTTTTGTACAGTATATTTTCAGGCATAAGCAATGCACTTTGAAGAACTTGGATACAAGAAAATTGATATCTTGAACTGATAGAAATTTGTGTTTTAAAAAAGTAGCATAAAAAAGATAAAATAAGAAAAGATGCATAAACTTTTGGTTAATTTCTAGGTAGTCTTAAATAATATGAACTGCTAATTTTCAAACTGAATGAGTTGTTAATCTGGTAGATAACATAAGTATTCAGTCTTGGGTTCACTAAGTAAATGGGAACTTGACTGCAGGTTTCAACAGGGCAGATTTCCTGTCAAGATTTGCAGAGCTCTCTTTGCCCTTGTAAATGAAGATTTCTAGCCTTTGAAATCAGTGACTGAATTCCTATACAGGACTTGGTTTTCATGTTGGTTGTCTAATTAGAAAATAATCTTCCTGAGCTTTATTTTCTAACTTTCCACTTGGTGCTATCACCTATGTATGTAAAAGGTTCTATAGATTTAGACAGAAGATTAATGTGGGAAATTCCCACAGAATCTAAATTTCATAGTGTATTGATTTGTTCTGTATTCCCTCTGAAGGAAAAATGTCCCTATAGGAAATAGCAGACAGTACATGGTTCTCAACGTGAAACACAATTCACTAGTAAATGCAGGAAAGAAGTCTGAGAATAAGCACTTTTCAGTATGGAGACAGATGGTCACATCATTTGGCCAGCATTCAACTTTTTTTCCTGACATGTTTAAATAACGTTTATCAAACAATAGACAGAAATAAAAGTCAAGGTAGCCTTAAATTTATCTAAGACAGAATGGCAAGCTGCTGTAGAAGTGTGCTATAAATAACAATAAACAGCTGTTGAACAAAAGTCAATAAGGTGGAGAGATTTTTCTACTAAATTGTAGAAATACATATATCTGTATCTGTTTTTCTTGTAATGAAATGCTCTGTCCTCTTTCCCAATCCAGAACTCAACATACTGTTTATATACCTGGCACAGTGTACAATGATTAGAGGAAAAACCAGATGGCCATATTTTTCCTTGTCTTGTTTATTTAGGTGATGGATAGATGAGTCCTAACTTTACCTATTAATTTGACTGTAATTATTTATGTTCTACTGTGAACTTTTGCATGCAAATACTCATGCAGTCATACACACACACACAAACAGAAGTAAACTGACTCTTTCTCTTTCTTCCTTAGGCTTAGAAAGAATTGCAAGAGATTCAGCCTATGAACAAGAAGGAAAAGTTCAGTTTGTAATTGATGCAGTATATTCTATGGCCTATGCACTACACAACATGCATAAAGATCTCTGTCCTGGATATATTGGTCTATGCCCAAGGATGAGCACAATTGATGGTAAAGAACTACTTAGTTATATCCGAGCAGTAAACTTTAATGGTAAGTTACATGTACTCGTTTTTATTCCCCTTTTTCTTCTTTAAATGCCTGAGAAGTGACAAGGTGTGTTTTCTTCTTTATATAGAATGCTTTAAGGCACAGTGAAAAACAGGATTAGAAACAGTTCTCATTTAATCAGAACCATGAGGTTTTCCACCTGCTTTGAAATCCCAAGTCTTTTTTTCGTCTTAACATTAAGCTGCTCCCAAAAGAGGCAGATGTTAAGAATAAGAATCTGTCGATCAAAATATCCTGGTGAAAATCTGCTATTATAGAAACAAGTTGAGGACTCATGCAGTCCTATTGACAGATTAAAATGATTTGACAGAAATTCCTCATGTGTTTGCAAAAGAATGAATTGAAAAAAATAACCATTTGAAAATTGTCCTCTTCTGAAATTACTGTTAAGAATTTCCTTACAAAAGTGAACAGTGAGGAGTTTGCTTTCAACTTGCATAGTTAAATCTCAATTAGAACACTCACCAACAGTTCCAGCATCTTTTCTGTTTCATTATTTTTGACTCAGTGATTTAGCATGACTACGATCTATAATTTTAAACAACACTACATAATATTCTGTGCAGCTGGGATCTGCCTGCTGGGGCAATATAGTTACAGATGGTCATGTTGCTAACAGTAGAGGCCAATAAAGAACAGGATTAATTTATGAATGTAGCGTTTGAAAGAGTAGAAGATACTTGATAGTGAAATAAAGTTCCTGAAAACGTACATTATTTCATGAAAGTCATAACTATTGTAAACTGTTTAGCATTATTTTACAAGGTACGGAAAAGTGTTTTTTCATGTGGGTTGGTTCCCTGCCCCCCACCCCTTTGTGATAATTCATGTACTAGACATGCCTTCTAACTACACAGAGAAAAGCACCGTCCATCAAAATTTATTCCAATGACCTCAGCTGCCAGCCTTTTTGAAAAAAACACAAGGTCATTTTGAATTTAGCTTCCAAGTGGAAGCTTTTTTTGCTTTAGGTAATATACCAGACCCTTTGGTTAATAGGATGTTGTCTGTAGTTCACAGTTTTTTCCTCTTCTAAATCTTGTTTCTTCCTATACAATTTTCATGAAAAGGGAATACCTGTCTCCAGGAATATAGAGATAAAAGGAGTTTAAATGATTCTTTAGTGATTTTAAAGAAAACCTGAAACAAAATTACTTGCTGGCAAGTGAAAAATGTTGTTATGATGACAAAGGTAGGCAGCATATTATAAAGTCTGTGGTGATAATAATCTATTTTCTAGTAGATATTCTTTTGGGTCTGTGTTGTTAAAGCACAAAGAAAGTGATCTGTTTTCATTTAGCAAACTTTAGCATAAAAAGATAAATTGTACATTTTATGTGAAACCTTTCTTTCCCTAGATTGTTGTATTTCATCAATATCTGTCATGATTTCTCTGGCTAACTATTTCAACAAGGGGAGACAGAAGAGTGGCATAAAGCATTCTGGACAGTAATGAGAAAGTATTTGTTTTTGAACTAGTGATTTGCTGAAAGAGAAGAAAAAAGAATAAGGAAAAAAAAACCCAAACCCCAACACATTTCTGTGAGGTTAACTTTCTGTCCCAGGGAATACATTAACTGTTCCCTGCACTAGGCTAGCCCACCTTACGTGCTGGTGTACCAATATTTTGGTGTTTAGTGGTGTACTTATTTTAGTGTGTGTGTTATTTGCCCAACTATTTCCTTTTTTTTTTTAGTCAGGCATTGAGAAGGATAAGCAGAGGACAGTCTTTAACTCTTTGCCTTTTCTTATTAATCTCAAATTCCTGTTCCTCGGGACAGCAATGCCACTGTGCCTGGCTTGGTTTGCAGAGGTGAATATTTACATAGACTGCTTGACCTCCTGTGCTGGAAGTTGGCAGTAGTGCTGTGTTTTGGTTTGATGTGAATCCTAGATTCTGTCATTAATAATGTAGTACATTAGAAATTAACTGATACATCAAAGGAAATCCCTGGCTTTCACAGCCATTCAAGATAACATTTTTCTATTCAAACAATCACAGGATCACAGCATTGCTGAAGTTGGCAGGGACCTCTGGATATCACCTGCTCCAACCCCCTGCTTAGATCAGAATCGGCCAAATCATGTTTCTTGGGATTATTTCCAGTCAGATTTTAAATATATACAAGAACGGAGAATCCTCCAAAATTCTCTCCAAGTTCAATATTTGATCAGCTTCAAAGTACGAAAAGGGCTTTTTTGTTATGCTTAAACAATTTTTCCTGTGTTCTACAATTACGCCTCTGCTCTTTGAGATGATAATAATTTTTGATATCCAGAAGTAACTGGCATCTTTGAGACAGGCAGTTTTTATTCAGTATCAATTTCCTCACATCATTCTAACCTTATGCATATTGAACCAACTCCTCACCTCTCTTAATTCAGTATATCCCTCTTAACCAAAGCATTAATGACTGGGTTTAAGTCCAATTAATATGCTGTCACATTCAACTTAATGGGTTTCAGGTTGCAAAGCATGACCTGTATTATGAAGGGCACCTGCCTGCCTTATGTAGGGTATTTGCAAGGGGAAGAAAAAATATTATTTCTTTGGGCTTTGGCATAACTTTTTTGCTTTTGATTACACATAATGACTTTGAAATGTGTTTATTTTTGTTTACTCTGTTTATTTTTATTTACAAATTATGAAGCAGATTTCTTCCCCTGAGGGACTCATCTGTGTAATATTCCATGACACCTTCATGACTGAAGGGTGATCATAACCACCAGTGCACAGTGTACTGATGTAATTGATACGACATTTGTTTCTGCTTGCATATTCCTCTACCAGTTGTATGCTAAATGCAGAAAATCTCAGAGTTCAGCATGATTTTGAAGGGAGTAGATCTTCTTCATTGACAATAGGAATAAAGAAATTTATTTGTGCATGAGATTTGAGTCACTACTGAGTGTAGTGTCCTGTTTTATTATTGTCTCACTAGCAAAACATGGTGTCTAAAATTGATTGATTTTCATTCATAGTGGGCAGTTTAACAATTAATTTCATAGAGAAAGAAAACTCTAACATGTATCTGGTGCAAAGAATACTTTAGATATGTTAATTAAATGCCTTTGAGAAAAGATTAATTTTAGCTACATGCACGCAGACACATGTATGCAGCATCAACCCTGTTTAAAAAGCAAATATGCGAAATTTCATCCCGAAAGGGCAGAATGATACTGGAGAATGAGAACATAAGAAGAGAAACTAGCAGGCAAACTCAAAATAAGTTGTCGACACTCATAAGCTAAAAATTAATGATCACACTACATTGTAATACTTTCTTTCTGAGAAAGCAATTTCAGAGAGGACTTTTTTTAAAAAAATGAAGAATAGAGTTTCTCATGGAGAATTTTGAACCTTCCAGACAATCATAACTGTGGAATCAGCTGTTTACAAAATAGGTCTTCTCCAGCTATCTTTTGAAGTAGCTAAGGCATCAATCTGTGCAAAAATCTCCAGGTTTAATATTCAGCTCAGACTGTTTTAAATGTTTTCTTGAAGAAAGCCAACACGTCTCTATTCTTTCACAGAGTACAAAATTTGTGTTCTCACATATTTACCAATAAAACAGAAGCTTTAAATTGGTGCCTTTTGAGGCTGATAAGTTTTGAGATTTTTTTAAGGCATTAAGAACAACAGAATTAAATGTCACATTTAAAATGTACTGGAGCTATGCTTCTAACTCAGATTTTTAAAAATTCAACTCTCAAGTCTATAAATACTAATACAGAAAAAAGCATTTTGAACAGTTGAAGTTGGTCACATCTGTGATTTTTCAAGTTATGAGTTTTTATTGTTAATTCATAATTTAGGTTACTGTCAGAAACACTCAGCATGGTACGATGCCACTGGCACCATATTGTGATGGGGTTAAAAACTGTCTAAGTGTAACAGGAGATAATAGCTGATGAGTAGATCAGATAGGGACAAACAAGATTAACTATGAGTTGGAAAGGGCTGAACTCTGCTGACCTTGCTAGAATTCACTGTGGTAGCAACTGTAGTTTTATTAATCTGTACTATACTAAACAAATAAAAATGTTGCTCGCAGCTGCAGAAGTGGGATTGAGAGGGGGAATGTCTGCTGTGGTTTTATTAAGATATGGGATGTTTGTTCTGTCATAAATTAATCAAATTACATAATTTCATGTTAGTTTTTTTAAAATCTTGGTGGTACAGGGAAATGTTGGAAAACATGGCTAAAGCTTAAACTAGCATAGAACTGAACTCATAAAATCCCAGAATTCAAACAAGTTCATTCTTTTTGTGTACTTTTGTCATCATTTCAGAGGTGTCTAATTTGGCTTGTGAATGCACTGGGAGTGAGGCAGACCATTTGTAACAAAGAATCGTGATGTCTAGTTTCTCATACCTTTATTTTAAATTAAGAAAGGAGTTGTTACCTCTGTTATTGGAGATGAACAGAGATGATTTCAAGTAAGTTCTGCTTTGGCATGCTAATTATTTCAATGGAATTAATTCAGATGGCTGTACAAGAAACTGAAATTGCACAGTGGTCTGAATCACTCTTAATGGGTTTAAGTAATGTATGGTTATAAAGCAGGAATGCGCAGCAGGAAAAAGCTTGGAGCTGCTGTGATTCTTAGGTTCTCATGAATTCATGTGATTAAAATCAAAGATTATGAAAATGCTGGGTGTGAAATTAGAAGGTAGAGCTTAAAAGTAAGTGCAGTTTATAGCTGTGCTCATGTTTATCTACAGATCTTAAGTACTGATTAATTGAGCAATATATATGCACTATGTACAAAATCAATGATGTAGAACATGACTGAGGTAAATTCTCTGTTTTGAAGAACGACTTTTAATTCATAAGGTATTTAAATAATTAATATTTAAAGGATTTACCCTCATTACCCAATGAGAACTGATTTGCATCTCCTGATGAGTGAGTATATTCAGATGTATCAGAGTACAGATTTCTAATATGATCAAGTGAAAAGGACTTATATATATAAAATGCATGTACTTTTTTCCTTTTAGTAAGGGTAAGAAATAGCACAGCTGCAGCTCTGCAGTGCTATTAAGCCCTTCAGATATCCTTATTGTCTTTATTAAGAGGAAGTAGGCTTGGCCCGTGTTTTAAAGAAAGAAATACCTTGACAAACTTCCTAACTTTAAAATCTCCTCTTAAATCTATCACATAAAGAAAGAATGTTTGTACAAGTTATTAGTTTTCCTATATGTTGATTTATGACCCATTTGTTAAGACAACAGTTCTGCAAGCCAGCAGGACAGTCACGAAAAGAAATTAATTGCTTTTTAGTATCTCCACAACAGAGTAATACAAGCTTTCTTCATTTTCCAACAGCGACTTTTATTTACAAAATGAAATGGACACATTAGAGAGAATATATCAAGGGAAAAAAAAAACCAAGGATTTTATTAACTGTATTTGATAGCATAAATAAGCCACATTTATAGTTCATTCATGTAAAAAGTGATCTAATTGCTAATGGCTGATAAGTGAGAAACTACAAAAACAGAGCAATTCTTCAGGGAGGTCACTGTCAGCGAAATTATCTTGAGAAACCTCAGATTCTCGTATAAGGAGAAAAACAGCAATTTTTCTATGTTAAAGAGAATGACAGTGACATCAGGTAGACTTTATACTTTAGGGCAGGAATTACAGAGAGAAGAGAATAAATTTATAATTAGCAGACATCATGAGACAGCACTGTTTAGTTTTTCTGCTCTAAGGAAATGTATTCAAGCAGTAATCAACTAAGTTCAGATCTATAGTCAAAGCAGTATTGGATTCAAGAGCAAGTTAGTCAAGTTAGACCTCATTACCAGATGTGATCTAGCAAAAACAGGGAGAATTCAAGCCAAATAAACAAGACAACCAAGAGGGAAGTGATGGGATTCAGTTCATCCCTCACAGGCAAATGGGTTTCCCTCAATTTCAGCTAGTAAAGTCCAGAGTATCTAGTTCTCTGTATAGCTGACGGGAAAGGCTGATACCTCTAAAGGCTGCCACAGAGCGAGCTTGTATAATAGCTTCTAGGCACCATAGCAACTCATCTACTTCAGTATGTGTTTCTGCAAGCACCTATGAGTCAGAGAGATTTTGTCAAAGGCAGGTTAAAGCATTTCTAGTATTATGTAATATTCAATATGTGGAAGATAGTTTATCTTGGAAGCTTCTCTAATTTACTGTAGCAGAGGAAGCATTTGCTGTTCTTTCTGAGGATTAAAGTAACTAGTCATTTTGGCCACACAGCGGTTTATGTTTTATGCTGAACAGGCTGGACCCAAAATGTTGCTTCCCATGGTTTTAGACAAATCTCTCCCTTGTAAGCCTGAAATAAAATGGATTTGATGCACAAATTTCTAAGGCATTCTATTTTAAATAAAGAAGCTTTCTTTCAATTCTCCTGTTATCTCTATCATCAGAAGTGAACATTTGATAATTTGTAGAGAAGATTTTAGTTGCAAATCTGTGGATTCTGTGCATTGCACACTTTCAAAGTGATGATGCATTAGTGAGGCTTCCATATTAGCATTTTTCAATTTATGCCAATTTCTTTAGATTATTATCTTTTATAATTACATCAGTATTTAATAACAAAAATGATTATTTGCAATATAGGAAACACAGAATACTCTTTATAATTAGTTACACTTGGAAACCTCAAATCTCTTAAGCTAAGTCACAGAAGCCTACACAGGCAGATGGATTTGAAAATGGTATGTCTGTCTTTATTGCTTACAGCTTTATGAACAAATTACCAGCTTGACTGGTACTCTACTGAATACAGTTTTATTTGCTGGTAGTTGTTCTATTAATATACGTTGAGAATACTCAACTATCTTTCAGAGTATGAAGATTTAGATCTGTTATTAACTACTCTATCAAAATCTACACACCTGTCATAGCTTCCTCCTTTTACACTTGTTACAATTGGTGAGGTTTGTTATCCAGTATGATTAACTTTGACGATGATTTATCTCAATTTTAGGAGTTAAGCAGGAGGGTAAAAGAATGTGGTGCAACTGTTCTGTGCTAAGTCAAGGGGAAGAGGTTTATGCCTCTGAACAGTTTCAGGTGGAAGGTAGATACATTTCATAAAGCAATGCTAACTCAAAGATGAAGATGGTAAAAACACTGGAAATTGATCCTTCCCCCGACTTTTCATATTTATCTGGGATTCAGATGTTCTGTGAAGAAATAAAATAATTGACAAATAAGCCTTTAATCTAAAGGCAACTGAAGCCATGGCTCAGAAGCAAACCCTAAACAAGTGTAGAGCATGACTGGGAGGATGTTCTTTAGTCTTGTATTTGTTTCACTATGCAGTTGAGAATGCGAGACTTCCTATAAGTCCCATCCAAATGGACTCTCAATATCTTATTTTAGTAGCACTATATGGCTATTAGTTTATACAAAGTTGTAGTTGCATTTTCATTCTAGTGAAGGCAGAATCGAAGCAGCTGTAAATGTATGACTCTATATTTCTACCATATTCCGTATTTCAGTCAGCACTGAAACAAGGAATCTTAGTGCAGTACAGGATAAATCTTTTTTATTGTGCACCATACACAAAGAAAGATCTATTATCAATATCTGGATTATTTTTTGTTTCCATTAAGGTGAAAATTTTCTGTTTTATTGATGAATTACAAGTTATCCTTTGGGATTAAATCGATATATGTGTATCATCTCCAAAGGGTCAAAGAAGCTAGCATGATTTTTAAACATTAGATTTTGCTAACAAACTTTTTTTTCTTGTTCTCTAATAAGAAAATAAACCAAAACAAAGTCAACCAACTTTGATTAGAAAAGAAATCATTGGTATATTACCATAGTTTTAATATAAAGGAGAAAATCTAGATTTAGGCAAAAGCAAGAGAATTCATATAGTAATGGTGGTTGATTATTCCATCAATCACTTCTGTTTTCTTTTGGTGAGCAATGAAAAGTTAGAAGTTATGCTATCATGAAATGAATATCTTTCAGGTTTCTTTTAACATCCTTGCAATGTGTGAAATACAGCTTGATTAGGTAGCACCCCAATTAAAAGAATTTTCACAGAAATAGGAGTGACTAGTTAAGTCCATCCTTGTAGAAGCCCCAAATTTTGCACTTTTTCAAGCATTAGTTTTGCCATGTCTCTGTTCCAGCAGTACTTTTTTGTGTATGCAGTTCTGGGTCGATGCTAGCTCCATATCTCCTTGTCAATTTTCATACGTGTTTAACTTAAGATGAGTATGGATTCAAAAGTGCTAAGATATTTGTTTTCAGAATTTACCAATCTAACCAGCAATAAAGAAGTAGAAAATGGAACCTATTCAAGTGTTTAACTACATAAAGAAAAAAGATCTATTCAAGTGTTTAAATACCTAAAAAGTTTTTTAAAAGATGATTGCAATAATTTTTTTGTCTTTATTCTATGATATTGTTGTAAAAGTTCAATAACATGTAAATATCACAACAGATAGAAATAGTATTGATTATTACTGTCCAGATATTGGCAGTGCCTGGAAGCATTAAAAACCACTGCGTCAACCTGAATGCTGTGAGATATGAATGTTTGACTACTGGGTTAAATTACTTCACCCTTTTTATTTCACATTCTTCAATGGAATTCAGTTGGCTGAAATATTTATTGAAAAGTAGGTAATAAATGTTACCTGCTCATTAATTAATTGAAAAAAAAAATCTATCAGCTAACCAGGAAAATGCAGAAATATTATGTTTATTAAGGCTAGTTTTATATCAAATTTCAGCTATAATATAGTCTATAGAAAAATGACTGTTTATTTTAATGGTTTGGAATATCTGGAATACTGTTGTTAACCAACCATGCTGCAAACCAACTGTAAAAATTAGTCATCCTACCAATTTTAAAGAATTGCTAAAAAAATGTTAAACCAAAATGAAGGTCACTTGGCAAGAAAACAGATAGAAAAAGCATTCGGAATTACAATTACTTATTTTTATTAGGAGTATCATCTAGTCACTTAGATGTGCCTTCAGGTTTAGGGTTTGTGCTTGCTGTGTACAGGAAGATAGCTCCCGAGAGCTTCGAAAGCATCATAGTAACGTAGTGGTTACTTGACCTTTCTGAGGAATTCAGAACATCCTGAGTTGACAGACATGCTCTCTGTCACATATGTTTATTTTCTGGAGTAGAACAGCACAGTAAAAGACAGTCCTTTATGGTCACTATATTAATATTGTTTGGGAGTTGCATATTTTTCAGTGGAAAGGTAAGGGCGTTGCATTTACTTTTGGCAGGCAAAGGTGGCAGTTTGTACAGACTTAGTGGAAAGGAAGCAGCCACAATTCACCCATGCACTGTATCCTGCTGCCTCCTAAGAATCTATTTTCTTTCAAGGTTTGCCATACATATACTCATCAAACAACAAGAAATTCACATTTCTGTATGTTCCATCTTAAAGAATAGTGAAATGGATACTTGAATAGAATGTTGCTTTCCTCTGACTGTAAGGCTGAGCAAAGAAATATGATCATGGAAGACACATGATTGCTCACTCTGAGCTCCAGCTGGATCAGGGTTTGACTTTCTTGTTTGGCCCTGCAGCCTCTCTAGTCACTCCTGGCTTTGCTCCGATATAGCTTGATCCTGAGTTGAAAGACAAAAGTGTATTGGCATTGTTCCCTTGCCACACATAATCACTTTTTAAAAATATATCCCTAGGTAACATTAAGTCACAAATCATAATATAGCCATTTATGGTTGCTGTGTCCCATTTTTTGAGGTAACTATTATGCATTTTAAAGGAAAGTGAAAATGATGTGTAGAACCTCAAGGCATCAGCTGTGTGTGGGATATGCAGCTACAGGGCAGCCAGAGTCCTCAGCACGTGCCAGACTGTGCAAACTTGAAAGGCTTGTTTAGTGCAAGTCTCTGCTGCGGTTCTTACAAGTTCCTACTCTGAGATCTGAAGAGAAAGCCTTGGGATATTAGAGCCCACTGCTTATCATGTTGGAGAAAAACAACTAAAGGTGCTTGGAAATAACCCCTATATTGACATACAGCCACTTTGGGGAGGTTTCTGCTAAGCTAGCTGGCATTTAAAGACTCCAGCTCTTGATAGTTACAAATTGTTGTATTGATCCTCCTTATGCATGGACTAACTGTGGCTCAAACACTGATAATTTTTTCTCTGATTTGCACTTTCACTGTTTCTTACCAGCAGGGGACATTGTTCATGCACTAAGTGTTTAGGCAGGTTTTCTTGCTTACCTAAACATAAACTGTACATAGTTTTGTTCTTATTGTAGTCAGTGAGTTGTCCTGAGCCCTGTATGGTGACTCAGAAAACTGTGGGAAATATATATAATAAAATAAAATTTTAAAAGAAGTAGTGCTCCAGTAGATGTTCAAATCTAAGATAGTTTTAACCACAGTATTTTCAAGAATTATTGCATGGTACATAGCAGATGTAAATTTGAAATAAAGGCATGTACTATTATCTTTAAATAAAGACTCTTAACCTGTGTTCAGAAGTGATTTGAGCTAAGATATTTTGGTTTGAATAGCAGGACCTTATTACTCCTATGGAGATGAGAGGTTATAGCTACTGAAAATGCGTAAGGTCAAAAGGAGGAGAGAAAGAAAGTAGCAAGTGTTAGCTGAGAAATTCACCTTCGATTTGAGTCCTACAAATACACACAAGGAGATTTGTGTTTGCGTTAAGTTAATGTATAATCAGATTAAAGATTTCCTAGGAAGCTAAGCTGATAATAGATGTTGCCTATACTTGCCAGTGAATAACACCATTGTCACTTGAGAAGTACGGACTGTTTTCTTTCATGTATGGAGAAGAGGTGGTAATTTGTTTTTACAGAAGTAGCTTGCTATCACCTATTAACACATAGCATGTGGTCTCCATGGCCAGGATCTAATGACTATCTAAGTGTATATCATGTCCTGTGAACAGACATCTATGAATCTGTGCAGCCAAGATGTTATTATGTCATCCTAATAAGTGTATTAAAGCCAGGCTTTCCAGTACCAAGCACTTAAAAAGCCTCTTCTAACGTATGAGTTTTTTTTGGTCTTTTTTTCCAGTAGATCATGGAATAGCATAGAGTATTTTAATCCCAAAGTCATTAAAAGCTAAAAAAAATTAATTAATTAAATTAATTCAATTCTTACACTGGATTGAATTAGTATCACAAAACATTAACGGATTTTATAGAGTAATATGTTTATCCACTTTAAAAAAAACCAAACAGGCTTTTAATCTGAAGGATTTTTCTTTCTTTTGTCTTATTGTTTAATTATTTGATTTTGGTCTGAATTAAAACAAAATTGACTTTATGAAGAATCAGAGTCTCTCCAGGCTGTGCAGCTGTACTGGTGAGTGATGTTCTTACCAGTTCAATCATTAATGAAATTGAACAATTAATTGACATTCCCAACATGAACAATTGAAGAATTTTTTTTTTCTTTTTGTGGATCTGGCCCTTGAGTGAAAAACTCTGAGTTATCAGTCTCAGTAATGGAGTCTCTTGACTTCCAGTATTGCCAACCCTTACGGCCAGCCTGTATAAAATCTGGGCAGTGTTCCTTCATGCAGAGGTAGTACCATGTCAGCAGAGCTGAGAGTTTCTTTCGTCCACAGCCTGGATCCTGGTGAGTTTGCAGCTGCATTTCTCCTGAATTCTGTCCAGAGAGGACAACTCAAAACAGAGACACGGGCAAAAATGTGGGGTGCCTTTCCCTCTTGGGTCTGAGCTGCAAGGGGGGAAGAAGGAGGGGGCAGAGAAGAAGCAGCTATGTGCATGTGTTTCACTGATTGGACAAAGGGGCATCTGAAACTGAAAGTGTAAATGCTGGTCCTTCAGAAACTTGGAGGGGCAAATCAGTGCCAATTGGACAATTCTTAGATAACTAAATTCAACTCAGGTTTTAGTCATCAAAACAGGCAGTTGAAATCTGGTCCTTCGATAAAAAGATCTTCCTGTTTCTTATGTGTGATTTTCAGATTTTAAAGTCCTTGGACTATGTGATAACAAAGACCTTATGAATCTAGATGTATTGTGGTTAAGTGGGAGGTTGTCAAGAAAGAGAATAATTCTCTTGGGGTTCAGTGTGTCCAGAGATTGCATATGGATCTTTTATTGAGGCTCATATATGAAAATACAGGTATATTGTTATAAACTTTTAACTTTGTTTTCTTGATTTGATATCTACATCTGTTACTCCTATCATGTTGTAGAGATGATTATAAATAGTCTTACTTTTTCTCCCTTCCTACTGCTAAAATTGCTTCTTTGTCCTCCCTCAGAGATCCCTCTGCCAGAATCAATAACATCTAGATCAATGGAAGAATATTTCTGAATATTTAAATCTTTCATCTTCATGGTCCTGACTTGCTAATGATTCCTAGTGGAGTATTTAACAGGAATAAGCACAAATCTTCATATGAAATGCAGGCAGATCAGTAACAAGAGGGGTTCTGTGTAGGGAAAAGTAGAAAGATAATGAAACCTGACAATAATAAAAAACTGTGGACAAAGCACTGAGGGTGAGAACAAATGAATATGACTCCTATAGAACAGGGTCACAAGCTGGTTCCTGAACCATACGATTTGTAGCCAGGAAATGGAAAGAAATAAGGTTAGGCACAGAAAAACAGAAGGGCTTATAACTTCAGCAGATTGACATGCTACAAATATTGAACAGTAGACAGGTTAGAGAAAAGGGCTCTTTATAATGGTATTGCCTTTTTTTTTTCCTTTTTCCCATGAGAAAAAACAGCAAATAATACTGACACATGATGATGTAGGTGATAAAAGATGCAGTTTTTCCTAGCATTGTAAAAAATACTAGCAAAACTACTATGATCTGTTAGTTTCATCTTATTTTGTGTGTTTCAAGCAACTGGGTAAAGTAGAAGAAGGGGAAAAAATAAAAATGGAGTAATACGGGGACATGAAGAGTTCAGCTATTTATAAAGCAAAACAGCATAGGAAGGGAATTGAATTTATTTCACATTCATTATGTACAGTGTAGATGTCTCTGCATGAACTAGTAGATTACACTGCTTTTAAAGTAAATGGAGAGAAAGTTACTTAGTGGGGCATGGTTCACCTCATCATTTACTTGTCTAAATTAAGGGAAATGAATTGTGCTGTGGCGGTGTCTCCACTGACAGCAGAGCAAACCTATAAAACTATTCAGCTTTAGATATCTCTGATGCAGATTTCCAAATGCAGGGGAGATGACTCCAATACTATTCTTTTTTGAGGGGGCAAAAAAATGAGCTCAGGGAGAAAAGCCAGGAATAAAGTGGTAAGAGGTATTATTGTAAACTAAATGAAAGAAGAATCAGCAGAAACTTAGAGTAGGTGCAAAAGCCATATGATGGCACTACTTTGCAGAGTGATGTTAATCTAATTGCCAGTAACAACAGACACGAATTAATTAATAATAACATTAGACTACTATTTTGTGTCTGCCTTAAAACTAGTGGAAGAAATTAAGTATATGGAGTTCTGCCTCATATACACAGAGACTGCATAGTGCAATTAAGACATATCTAAATGATGAAATTTTCTTACAGGTAAAACTATTAACATGGAAGAAAATAGTTAGAATGGCATCTTTTGAAACAGGATTTTAAATCACGTCATTATGAAAAAATCCTTTAAAATGGGGAAAAAAAAGCTCGAGGTTATAAAGCTGACAAAGGAAAAGAAAGAGAGGAGGCAATGCCAATAAGGAAGAAGCTCAGGAAAAAATAAAAAGAAAATTGGTCTCAATGCCTACTGAAGTCAGTAGGAAAAAATTGTGGATAGAAACATGTAAATACAGAACATAACCTATGTCTGTACAACAGTTAGACAAGTAATTCTATCAATAAGTGACAGGAGTTGATGAGGCTGGGGAACTCAAAATTAAACATTAAGAATGTACATGGGAAGAAGTAACAGTACTTACAAGGTTATTTATTATTTGATACTCAGGCAAGCTGGAAAAGTTACGTGGGAAAAAGAATTAGATGTGGTATTTAATTCTGGAGACTTTGGGGAGCCAAATAACGCTATTTTTCAGTTGTCATTTGTCAACGCTCTGCTAAGAAAGGGAGGAATTTTGACAGTTGTGGTTGTAGAAATGAGATGAGAAAAAAAATCAAACAATTCCTTGTTCAGTCACATTCACCCAATCCATCAATATGGCATCTGTCCATTCAGTGCAAAATGGCCAAACATTTCCAAGAAAGCATGCAATGTATTTTAAGAAATGTATGTAGAGTAGTTTTATACTCAAGAGAAAAAGAAATAAGAATGAAAATATAAACTGAAAGCTGGAAGCTAGATTTGGAAGAGATGAATTTGAAAGTTAACAACAGGTTGTCTTTCATGGCTTCATATGATCAACTGTTTAGGGATCTGAGAAGATATGTATCAAATCCTTGCAAGATTTACTGTTATGAGATTATAATGAGGAAGTTCCACAAAATAAGATTGGGAAAAAAATTGAAGAATCCCAATGTAGTTATATTAGAGATTAGGGATCTGAACAGGCTGGACCACTGGGCAGAGTCCAATGGCATGAGGTTTAATAAGGCCAAATGCTGGGTCCTGCACTTGGGGTACAACAACCCTATGCAGTGCTACAGACTAGGAGAAGTCTGGCTGGAAAGATGCTTGGAGGAGAAAGACCTGGGTGTGTTGGTTGACAGCCGACTGAATATGAGCCAGCAGTGTGCCCAGGTGGCCAAGAAGGCCAATGACATCTTGGCTTGTATCAGAAACGGCGTGACCAGCAGGTCCAGGGAGGTTATTTTCCCTCTGTACTCAGCACTGGTAATACTGCACCTTGAATACTATGTTCAGTTCTGGGCCCCTCACCACAAGAAGGATGTTGAGGCTCTGGAGCGCGTCCAGGGAAGAGCAATGAAGCTGGTGAAGGGGCTGGAGAACAAGTCTTACAAGGAGTGGCTGAGGGAGCTGGGGTTGTTTAGCCTGGAGAAGAGGAGGCTGAGGGGAGACCTCATTGCTCTCTACAACTACCTGAAAGGAGGTTGTAGAAAGGAGGGAGCTGGCCTCTTCTCCCAAGTGACAGGGGACAGGACAAGAGCTCCACGAGGGTAGGTTCAGGCTTGACATAAAAAAAAAATTTCACAGAAAGGGTCATTGGGTACTGACAGAGGCTGCCCAGGGAGGTGGTTGAGTCACCTTCCCTGGAGGTGTTTAAGGCACGGGTGGACGAGGTGCTAAGGGGCATGGTTTAGTGATTGATGGGAATGGCTGGACTTAATGATCCAGTGGATCTTGTTAAACCTAGTGATTCTGTGATTCTGTGACAATATGAAATAATTTTACAACATTCTGAAGGTAGGTGATACATCCTTACCATGCCTGAAGAAAGAAACTGGAGAGAAAGATAGGAACAGAGAATGACTTGTGGGAGATGTAACAGGTGGAGGATGCCTGGGGCATAGCGATCACAAGATGATAGAATTTTCAGTTCTAGGAGAAGCAAGGACGGGGGTCAGTAGAACGGCCACCTTGGACTTCTCGATGGCAGACTTTGGTCCGTTCAGAAGGCTGGTTGATAAAGTTCCATGGAAGACAATTCTTAAGGGCAATGGAGCTCATGAGGACTGGATGCTCTTTAAGAAGGAATTCCTGGCAGCACAAGAGCAAGCCATCCCTGTGTACCAGAAAATGAACTGTTGGAGAAGAAAACTGGACTGGCTGAGTAAAGAGCTCTGGATGGAAATCAGGAAAAAAAGAGGAAAATGTATGAACTCTGGAAGAATGGGCAGACAACTTGTGAGGACCTCAAAGATGAAGTGAGGTCTTGTTGAGAGAAAATCAGAAATCACTTGGAACATAAATCCCCTGTGCAGTGCTACAGGCCAGGGGAAGAATGACTTGAAAGCTGCCTGGTAGAGAAAGACCTGGGGGTGCTGTTCGACAACTGATGGAACATGAGTCACCTATGTGCTCAGGTTACCAAGAAGGCCAACGACGTCTTAGCTTGTATCAGAAACAGTGTGGACAGCAGGACCAGGGAACTGATTCTCCCCCTGTATTCGACACTGGTGAGGCCACACCTCGAATACTGTGTTCATTTTTGTGCCCCTCACTACAAGAAAGACATTGAGGTCCTGGAGCGTGTCCGAAGAAGAGCAATGAAACTGGTGAAAGGCTGGAAAACAAGTCTTACAAGGAGCAGCTGAGGGAACTGGGGTTGTTTAGCCTAGACAAGGGGAGGCTGAGGTGAGAGCTTATCACTGTCTACAACTACCTGAGAGGAGGTGGTAGAGAGGTGAGTATTGGTCTCTTCTCCCAAGTGACAGGAGACAGGACAAGAAGGAATGGCATCAAGCTGCTTCAGGTGAAGCTTAGATTGGACATTAGCAAAAAATTTCTTCATAGAAAAGCTCATCAAGCACTGGAACTGGCTGCCCAGGGAGGTGATTGACTCACCGTCTCTGAAGGTGTTTAAAAGGTGGGTAGATGAGACGCTTGGGGACATGATTTATCAGGTATGGTTGGAGTTGATGATCTCTAAGGTCTTTTCCAACCTAATGATTCTATGATTCCCATCTTCAGAATTTTGATCAGTGATTACCATGGAATAAAGTTCTGAAATCCAGACTTTCCTTATAAAGTAAATAACTTATCTGTCAAAGAATGACACCAGAATTATTGGCATGATCCATATCTGAAAAAATTATGTAACTTTTATTCTCATTTGCATTTCTGTTTTCTATCATCCACAGAGATTTGTAGTGGGTAAAGTAACTATTGATCATGAAAACGCAGTATGTAAGACTATATAAGCAAATTATAAAAAAAAATTATGAATCTATTTGAAGAAATATGAGATTTACTTGCAGTTAAGTGATTCTGTCACAAACCTCATTCTACCTTTTGTGTGTTCAGAGATGCCCCTTGAGAATATCACAGAACTGTTTTGGGAATCCAGTCAAACAATATGTCGGGAAACTTGGCCTCAGTGGATTTTTTTTTTTTTTTCAGAGGGCAGCAGGCAGTAAACAAGGTTTTCTGAAGTACTGATTTCAGAACTGACTCTGCCTGTTGGCAAACTGGATTTAACTAGTGGTATCTGGAGACATGTTAATGAATTTCAGATTAGCACAAGTACTAAATCTAATACTGTAATTAAGAAAGGCCTGCCAATTGCTGCCTCTTTTGCACTGACACAATTTATTCTGTAAAATTCTGTTGTAGCGTTATCATCTAGTGAGGACTGCAATTATTTGTCAAATGGACCCTAAAAGAGCAGTTCACACAACTGTAACAGAAGCATTACAGCCCATTCTGTTGTGTATATCCTAAGGTTATATAATTCTTTGTGTGATTTTCTATACTGACATTTACACTGTCATCCCTGGAAGTAGGTCTTTTAAAAAGAAGCACTTAGAAAAATACTCTAATTTTTTATTAGTCATATTAATTTCTGGGAGTATTCAGTGCATTATCAAGAATTACCTGTAACAGACGAGTTCTGTGGAACAGCAATAAGAGTTTTCTCTCCCCAAATGCCATGTATTTTTTTCATCATTTCCTTGGATCTGGTACATATGTCATATTGTCTGCTTCTTTTTCTATTGCCTTAGCTGAAATTGCAAGTGACATTTTAAACTTCATTTGGCTATGGTATTATGTACCTTTTGTATACTTTAAAAATTAGAAGAAAATTACCTGTCATTTTCTAATTATAACCTCGAGCTACATTTTTGTAAGAGAGAGAAAAAGATTTCTTTCTATTTACAAATATATTCAGCTATTTAGTTTATTATTCAGTCTTACTTACTTCTAAAGAGAAAACAGTATACATTTCCATTCCAGAATAAGCATAAGAATCATAAGTATCCAAAGAGTGCCTTGACTACAGGTAAAATTTCATACATACCTTCACTTTTCCCAATGCTTTTCCACCAGTCTGACAACAATTAAAAGTGGCTGTTTCATTGGTCCTCTTCCTTTCTCATTCAGAAGTGTGCTGTCTGTGTCACATGGATTCGCAGAGTCAATACGTGCATAGAATTATAATATCCCTTTGCATTTAGAGATGAGGCTCGTGAAATATATGAGCTTTATTTTTCAGATATTCCTCATTTGACATTTAAGAGGGAAACACAGCAAAGATGGCTCTCTGTGGCTGTTTTACAGCAGTGTTATCTTGATGGTGCAGCTAAATAGCTGCAAATATTCATGTCATTGATCATTTACAACTTTCTGAAAGTCTGGCATCATTACTGCTCAGAAAAAGAGATACTGCTCACAAAATTATGGAACGGTTAAAGCTGGCACTCTGGAGATGTCCAATCCACCCCTCTCTACTCAGAGGAGACAGCTACAGCAGCAGGTTGCTCAGATGTACATCCAGTTGAATCTTGAACATATCTAGGCGTCAAGACTCCACAACCACTCAGGGAAAGTTGCTCAATACTTTTGCTGATTGCACACTAAAAACGTTTTTTTCTTATGTGCAAACAGGTTTTTCTGTAGTTTGGTATGTACCCATTTCCTCTTGTCCTGCCACTGCAGATGACAGAAGAGACTGGCTCCTTCTTCTTTTCTTCCCCACATAAGGTATTTATACATGCTGATAAGATGTCCCTCTCATGCCTTCCCTTCTCCAAGTTGACAAGTCCCAGATCTCTAAGTTTCTTGTTGTATGACAGATCCTCCAAGCCCTTAATCATATTTGTGCCCCTTTGCTGGACTCACTCCCGTACATCCATGTCTCTGTTTTACTAGACCAGAACTGGACACAGGACTCAACATGTGGTATCACTAGTGCTCAGGAGAGGGAGAGGATCATCCCTCTCAACCTACTGCTTCTGAGTCTGAGCAGGACCAAAACATCTTCATATGCATCTTTTCTCCTGTCATTTTAAGTCTCAGGTTTCAACATCCTGTGAGTTACCATTTCTCAAGCCAATAAGCACAGACCCTTCCTGCCCTCCTTTGACACAGCTCCTCTACCTGGTGATGTGGATGCTCCCCAGCACACACCTCCTGCGGACAAGGAACACATCAGCCCCAGTCTGCAGAGATGCATCCTCCCTGGGAACTTGGTCTAAGCCTCAGACCTGCTGGAGAAGTTATTCAGGTGTGTGCTGGGGTTGCACCCTGTAGCACACCACCACTGCTGCTGAGAACATGAATACTTCCCTAAGCAGCACAGTTTCTTAGCCAGCTTTTGTGCACTCTCTGCAGAAACTGCTTCTCTAGGAACTGCACTCAGGGCTTGCTTGTATGTTCATCTTGTCCTGCACTTGCTGAATGGGTGCTTGACTTTCCCTGCTCAGAATCAGCTCAAAGCTCAAAGCACCCATTGATCAGGAACAGCCTCATTGGAAACTGCTGGAAGTCACAGCCTCCAGTAGCTGCCTTTCCCCTGCACAGCAGGCACTGTCATTCTTCCAGGAGTTCTTAGGAGTCGCCAGCCATCTCCGACGGAGTTCACAGAAGATGTATGTGTAGAACCCAAAATGCACTGACCATGTTTCTGTGTTTGAGGCCTGCCTCTATTAACTCTGTTCTGCCTTGACATTCTTGTTTCTCTGACTTTTTTTTACTCTGAGAATAAATGAAAAAAAAATACATTCCTATTTATACCTGATTTAGGGATTTTCTATGTTGCTGCAATATTTATTAGGGTTTTGTGTGCATATAAAGATGATTTGGGAATTACTACCTCAAGAAATTGCAGGACATCATTAAATGGACTTTTGTTTACATGGAGCCAAACTAGTTAATTTTTCTTTATGATCTGTAGCATATTTATTGACAAGGCTAGAGATCTTATTCTGTAGGAACTATAAGGTAACATGCATAAACATTGAGATTTTTACCTATGATATGTTCCTGACGAAATATTGAGACAGTGATGTCAGTGTATGGTGGTATTATTTTGCAGTCCTTGAATGTTACAATGTTGTCATGATAATTTATTTCACCTGGTAAGTCTTTCAGTGATCTCGGATGAAAATTAATTTCAAGTTTTCCTTATGGAATATAAAATAATATTAAGTTAGATTTGAAAATCAAGGCTATAACCTTTCATTTAGGCAAGCACTGAAGAATCTCCTTAAGGCATAAAATAGCAATTAACAAGCAAGTCATCTGTTGACTCACTGAATTTAGTAACACTGTCTGTGTCTAACTGTTTTGTTAGCAGTCATCTTAATGGAATTGTAAGTAGCACTCAGCTGGCAAAAATATAAGAAAGTTTTAAGCATAGTAATAGCAACTACTCCTGCAAACAAATAGAAATAATTTGAGAAACTTCTGGAAGCAACGATCTGAGTATTTTTTCTTTTATTAAGAATTAAGTAACAAAAGATATGTGTATAAAAAAAGTAGCTATGTGATATAGAATCTTAGAATAGTTTGGGTTGTAAGGGACCTTGAAAGGTCATTTGGTCCAACCTCCTTGCGATGAGCAGGGACATCTTGGACTAGATCAGGTTCTTCGGAGCCCTGTCCAAATTGACCTTGAATGTTTTCAGGGATGAGGCTTCCACCACCAACCTGGGCAACCTTTTTCAGTGTTTCACCACTGTAATCGTAAAAACTTTCTTCCTTCTATCTAGTCTGAATCTACCCTCTTTTACTTTAAACCCATTGCCCCTTGTCCTATAGCAACAGGTCCTTGTAAAAAGTTTGTCCCTTGTCCACTGATGCAATCACTCTGTCATAGAATTCCACTAGGCTGGTCAGGCAGGACTTGCCCTTGGTGAAGCCGTGCTGGCTGACTCGAGTCACCTCCCTGTCCTCCATGTGCCTTAGCATAGCTTGTAGCAGGATCTGTTTCATCATCTTCTCAGGCACAGGGGTGAAGCTGACAGGTCAGTAGTTAATATGTGCTGCATATTATTATGATTTCAATTGACTAACACATAAACTAATTATTTTTTAAAAGGTGTTATCTGCTCCATATTTACAGTTGAAGAACTTCATATAGAGTTAAAGATACACCCTTTTACTGACTTACTTGAAGAAATGATGTTCTGAAATGGCAGGTGCTGATCACTAAACTGAATTGTACCCATTTGCTGTTAAAGGACAATGAGGTTTCTGTAGTCAGAACCATTGCAAGGACAAGACATGAGTAGGAACCCCAGTGAAAGAATGAAGGAGAAAAACAGCAGCTGTAAATCACTGCTTCTGCTTTGAGCAGTCCTCCTTATGGCTCCTTACCTACTGCAAATCTGGCATCAGCGTTGTTGTGAAGATGTGACATTTTCTGAAGTTCTTGGATATTTTTTCAGTCATTGCAATTTGCAGGCTTGAGGAGTTAATTTTCTGAAAGAGAAGGACTTGGGCTCAGTTCTTGGACAGGAGAACATCAAACGTATCTTATCCATAATGCTCAAAATTTGCTCTGGTTATATAAATACATAATAAAAATGTTAATGGAGAGGTCACTTAAAACCTATTATTTTAATAGGGAAGGTGAGGGAAAAAAATTAATTTTAGTCGAAATTCCTGCTACTCTTAGATGTATACATTTTAGCCTCAAGTTCTAATGCAAAGCTAAATCACTACTTGTGCAGACTTATGCATTTTCCCTAGGCTCACCTCAGACGTAGGGGTGTTGGAGTTAGCAGTGGGGTTATGACTGAAATCTGATTGACAGACAGAACGTTGCATGTTGTGATGTGGAAAGTGGAAATTTCTGTTTCCATTCCAGATGCATAATGTTGTGGAACTCCAAATATTTTAAACTGAAAAAATAAAAAAGGTTTTGGCTTGATTTTTCATTAGTGGATTTTTTTACTTTGTTTGGTTGGTTAGTTTGGGATTTTGTTTTGGTTTTGTTTCTTTGTCTGTTTTTAGTGGAATCAGTATAACAGTACATTAAGTTGTAATGTGTGAATGTAAGTCTAAGAAAAAAAGACATTTTTAACTGCCCGTCAATTTTTTTCTCTGTTAGAAACCTGTTATATGTGGGTTTAGATTCACATTTTTACACCTCATGTCTATATTTAAAATTCAGGCACTCATTTAATTATTTTCATCATTTTGGACCTTGAGTAAATGCTCTCATCAATTTTCAGCAAAAGTGAAGCAAATTTATTAGTTTTGTGGATAGCTCTTAAAAGTACAATACTATATATTGTACACTGTGACTTAGTCCATAAGTTTCTACTTGTGTAGTAACAGATAATTAACAACCAGTGTAGGATCATAAAACCAGAGAAAAACAAATTTGGAAGTGATTTTTAAGAATGATTATATTGATTGTTGTAATCAATTGGTGAGATTAAAATCGTTAAAACCAATACCCTTGTCAAAACCTGCTTTATGCTACATATCTATAACTTTTCTGGCATGGCACATGCATGTGTGAGAAAGAGGAGCAGGAGAGGTGAAGTGACAGTAAAACATTGTTTTAACAAAATTCTTAATAAATGAAGAGACATAAATTGTTCTGCTCATAATGTCATTTCTATCTATCTACCTTATGTTTGACTAGTATTTCCTGTAAGCACATAACATCTGAGTTTGTGGAGTGTAAACCATGTGAATTATGATGACTAAGTTCTTTGTGAAACCATCCATGTGAAATGTGTGCTAAACTGTCACCCTGATATTAGTGATGCACTAGCAACTACAGTTCAGGACCATTGCAATCTGCAGTAGATTGTCTTTGAATATGCTGTAGTTCTGGATCTCATTTTCATCCTGAGAATTTTCTCTAAAAGCTATAAATCCTCTATCTTTACAAAGGAAGGACTGGAAAAAAAACACAAAAAGGTAATGAAACCTGATTAATTGCAGGGTGGAAAACTGCTTCAGATAGTTTTTGGAGCAGCAAATTATTCTTTGGTGGACGTTATAAGAGAGTTTGCATGTATATTTTCAAGCTTTTTGGCAGAACTTATTAAAATAAAGTAACATTGGATTTCTGTAGGAAGCACTTTAGAACGGGTACACTTTTACTGTTGTACTGCTATCTCCATTAATAATTTTCTTATCTGCCTTCTTATGCTGGATTTACTGCACTCCTAAAAATGCTAGGTTTTTGAAAGTAGACATAAATGAAATTTTTAAGACTTGTGTCTCAAGCAAAAATCAAGTTTTTGCTTATACCTTTACTCGTCACGAAAATCACAGATGTGAGATGTGGGTCTACTGGAGTCTCACAACTGTTACAGTAAAAAAATTGTCATTAATACTAATGGTTTAGATTTTATTTGATTAATTTCTACATATCACATATAATTGCGGTCTGGGAAAAAAAAAAGATGTTTTGGAGGATTAAGAGCATGTACTCAGTATGTATGGCAGGGCTTATTCTCCCTAAAGGTGTAAAGAACAGTGATAAAAACCAAATCCACTTTCTGCTAAAGCTAACAAATAAACAAGAGTGAATACATCCATGGTTCCAAGTGGAGGAATAGCCCTATTTTTGCAATATCAAACGACTTTGCATACTAATATGAAGACTACTGCCAGCCTACTGGAGCTGAGAAGGTATTAGCATCAATATATGTTAAAGAATTGTTTAGACTTCAGTGCAGCACATTCCCAGTTCTAGTGCAGCCACTGCCAGACTCACCCTTTCCAGCCATGGACTTAAGCTTTTTTTTTTTTTTACCTAATTGTTATTAAATGGAAGGCTCTTACAAATATAAGCATAGAAAAAGAGCACCTTCAACACTGAGTCAGCATCAGACCTGTTTTAAAAAGGATATTTCAGTCTGTTTACACCAAGACGTAAGTCTTGTTCTTTCATTGCCATGAAAACTGCTTCTTAATATATTTTCTGGTCTGCCTTATGCTTTGTCACCATAACAGTATTGTCTCTTGTTTCTTTCTTTGTGGCTAGTCAAAGCAAGCCTGTCCTTTGAACAGTTTAAGAGCTATTTTATTCAGCTGGACCTTTTGAGAGGAAAAAAAAAATCATAAACCCTAATTGCACTAATTATGCACCACATAAAGAGGGCTGTATTGATACCATGGTATTTCTGCAGTTCTCTCTTTAGCTCCTGGATGGTGTTTTATTTGAAGAATAAACAACCTAAAAAAAATCCAGTCTATGTTAGCTTTACTATTATCCTGAGAATAATGACATGTGGTGGGCTTAGAGAAAACAAAACTGTTAGGGTATTAAATGATAATTGTAGCTTACATCTTTTAAAAATAACTCATTAATTAGATGTGACTGGTTCAATACAGTCTCAAACAGTCAGACATGAAGAAGAATCCTAAGGCCTCTGTCTTAGAATGGTTTTTTTTTCTTACTTTTACAAGACCTTTCAGTTTCTGGGGATGCAATACTTTTTATACCTCCAAATACTGTGGCACTGCATTAACGTATGATTTTTGAAGGTCATCAAAGCTCTACATGTGCAGTTTGAACAGTGCTGATGGTCATGTTGTTGTGATAAATCTCGCCCCTAATCTAAATTAGTAAATGGAGAATGCAGTTGTTTGCCTTCTGAGTTTTACAGAAAGTCAGATTCTATTGAAATATTAAACGCTAAAGATGTGCTACTCTTAATTGTTTGGGAAACAGAAACTAATGTAATTCTTCTTCAGTGCCTAAAAAATTTGCAGGAAAGCACAGAATATATTTTTTGATGGGGAGCTGAGACTGAGCTCATGCAAAGACCCTGGTACAGTTTTCTGGCCTGCTGTAACTTGTTGAGATGCCTTATACCATTTATGTCACATTGCATAAAAGAATGACAATGATCTAAATGGATATCATCACTGTCCCCGGTTCGAAAATTCAGCATGACAGGAAATGTCTAAAATATCTTGGGGTAGGGGAAATAAATTATTTTACTCCTACTTAGAAAGCAGTTTCACCGCTTTTTTATGAGGTATGTGGATTGCCCAAGCACTCCATTAACATTTTAATGCTTATATGTGACTGATGTTATGCTATCATAAACCTGTACTTCTCAAAACATATTTATAATTTGTTCTGTTGTCTCTTTGAACATTTAGATCCAAATTCTCATCCATCCACATAGCGTTGTGCATTTGCACAATAGTAGCATACTAGAAACCTCTATTTGTGCAATGATATTAATACTTGGAAGGAAAAAATTGTTTCTCAGTGTGCAACTGGTATATATCAAGCAGAAAATCCAGCTTTGGTAGTAATTTATAAAACTATTTCTTGTGTTGCATGGTCTTTTGGGCTTAATTTTCTTGCACTATCTCTTTACTTTGTTTATCAAAACTACCTTTTCTCACTTAGAAATGCATATCTGTTTTCTTGCATTTGCAGAACTCACACTTGAGAATTGTTGTGTGTTGCTCAGGGTGAATGACATGCTCAAGTTCTCAGGCACTTGTAAATTGTATTTGCATATGTACATCCCTCCCAAAAGATCTGTGTTCTTAAACATGGAAGCTTTTTTTTTAAGCAACCTTTGTCTTTATATGCATTTAGCAACAGATGAGTAACTGCAGTTTCAAAGTGGGTAATCAATTTTTCCCATAATCATAATGGATTCAGAGGTTAAGTAGATTCAGTAGTGAAGAAATTAAGTTTTTATTATTAATGTAACCAATCTGTTTCCAAACTGAATATGTACATTTCACCCAAATTTTACCCTGTGGCTGAAAACCATGTATCTGGCCTAATCCTGATCATGCAAGTCTGAGCTTGAAGTATTATTACTCAGGCCAGGAGTTGGCTCTAGATCTTCAGGATGCCATATGTATTACATCTGACCATTTGTCTTCAAGACACATTAAATTAATTGCATTTATTTTCCTTCTTGTTTGTGGAAGCCCTTGGGCACAAATTGTGTGTTGTCAAGACAGAGAGCTAATTAATGTCATTAATTCACCATACTGGAAGTAAAAACCCAGTGTCACAGACAGGAAAGGGGATGTCACTAGAGTAATTAATAAGTATTTTAAAAACCAAACTAAAAGCTGTAATAGCCATTGATTGTATAGATATCATAAGTAATGAAGAAAGGGATATTATGATAAACTGATACTAGGAATGTAATTGAAGATAAGCTGATGAATGATTCACTACCTGGGATCAAGGTTTAAATTCTCCATCTTACAAATCTCAAAGAAAATTCAGCTATTGCACATTTTACTTGAATATTTCTTAGGCATGAAATTGCCTTTTATCTCAGCAGCTGCTTGTTGAAGTGTTACCCTCACTTTCTACTGACATATGTTAGTATGATAGTATATTAGTACAAAGTCCTGCTGGTGGCTTAGTAAGGTCACTCTTGCAGTGAGCAGTCCACAGCAGAGGTGTGAAATAGCTGCTGGTGCTGACGCCTCTGTCAGTGGGCTTTGTTTAAACTGAGGTGTACATGAAAATGTGTATAGACTTGTTTTGGAGCTGACACCAGCATAAATCAAAGTATAGTTATTGAAATCAATATGGTTATACCAATGTATTTTCAGTGTTGTTGCTTGTTACAAGATTGTAAGGCCTGACCTTGTCCTATTTCTGCCTGAGATTTCAGTGAGAATGATACCCTCACAGATCTAATTTATTGGTTTTCTGCCTGATCTATTTTTATACTGTTTATGTGGTTACATTTTATTAAATACTGCCTAAGTCTCCAACATACACACTCCAAGATACACATGAAGGAGCAGAACAGAGCTGGCAAATATTTAAGGATGCTTTCCATAAAGTGCAAGAGTGCTCGGTTCCCACATACAGGAAATCAGGCAGGGAAGGGAAGAGGCCAGCGTGGCCGAGTCAAGACCTGCTGGTCAAACTGAAGAGCAAGAGGGAACTGCATAGGCAGTGCAAGCAGAGACAGGGAAACTGGGAAGAGTACAGGGACACTACCAGGTTGTGTAGGGTTGGGGTCAGGAAGGCCAAGGTGCAGGTGGAGCTGTACTTGTCAAGGGAAGTGAAGACCAACAATAAGGGTATGCCAATTGGAAAAGAAGGTTAAAGAAAGTGTACCTCAACTGATGAATGGAAATGGTGACCTCCCGTTAACAGCTGAGGAGAAGGCTGAGGTACTCAACAATTTTTTGCCTCAGTCTTTACTGACAACTATGGAACCTGATGGAATGCATCGCAGAATCCTAAGGGAATTGGCTGATGTAGTGGCCAAGCCACTCTCCATGATATCTGAAAAGTCATGGCAATCAGGCGAAGTCCCTGGTGGCTGGAAGAAGGGTAACATTGCCCCCATTTTTAAAAAGGGTACAAAAGATGACCCTGGGAACTGCCAACCTGTCAGCCTCACCTCTGTGCCTGGGAAGATCATGGAAAAGATCCTCCTAGAAGCTATGCTAAAGCGCGTGGAGGACGGAGAGGTGGTTAGTGGTAGCAAACATGGCTTTGCCAAGGGCAAGTCCTGTCTGACCAACCTGGTGGCATTATATGATGGCACAATCACAGCAGTGGACATGGGAAAACCAACAGATGTGATCTATCTGGACTTCTGTAAAGCCTTTGACGTGGTCCCCCACAACATCCTTCTCTCTAAATTGGAGAGATATGGATTTGATGGGTGGACTGTTTGGTGGACAAGAAATTGGTTGGATGGCTGTATCCAGAGAGCAGTGGTCAATGGCTTGATGTCCACATGGAGATCCGTGACAAGTGGTGTCCTTCAGGAATCCGTACTGGGACAAGTGCTGTTTAATTTCTTCATCAGTGATATAGATAGCGAGATTGAGTGCACTCTCAGCAAGTTTGCACATGACACCAAGCTGAGTGGTGCATTCATCACACCTGAAGGATGGGATGTAATCCAGAGGGACCTGGAGAAGCTGGAGAAGTGGGCCTGAATGAATCTCATGAGGTTCAACAAGGCCAAGTGCAAGGTCCTAAACATGGATCAGGGCAATCTGCAGTTTCAGTACACGATGGGGGATGATGTGATTGAGAGCAGCCCTGTGGAGAAGGACTTGGGGGTGCTGATTGATGAGAAGCTCGACATGAGCTGGCAGTGCAAGCTCGCAGCCTAGAAGGCCAACCATATCCTGGGCTGCATCAAAAGAAGTGTAGCCCACAGGTTGAGGGAGGTGATTCTGCCCCTCTGTTTCTCTCTTGTGAGACCCCACCTGGAGTACTGTATCTAGTTCTGGAATCCTCAACATAAGAAGGATATGGAACTGTTGGAACGAGTCCACAGGAAGGTATCAAAGGTGCTCAAAGGGCTAGATCACCTCCCATATGAGGACAGGCTGGGAGAGTTGGGGTTTTTCAGCCTGGAGAAGAGAAGGCCCTGAGGAGACCTTATAGACCTTCCAGTACCTGATATCTTTAGTTAAGTGAGGCTAGAGGGTAAAACTGCAGCATTCCTTCTGTGTTGGATTCAGGTTACATTGTGTTATACTTAACGCTAACAACTCAGTTAAAACTTTAAATATTAAACCGATTCTGCTATGTGCCACTAATCTTACAAAATTAAATGAAATAAAAATCCCAGGGGTTAAAAAATATAACAGAAGAAAGTGTATCTTCCAATTGATCAGGGAGGTTGCAAAACCACAACACTGCTCTTTCTTAAAGCTGTGCTGACTCCCCTCTGGAAAGCTCATGTCAAAGCTAATAGAATTCTGTCTTAAGAGACTGCTCTGCTGATGCTCTTGGTCTCTCTCCTGCTTTAGGTGGGATCCTCACATGCTTTTACAGTGCTGGATGATGCAGAAAAACAGTGAGAGAAGCCTTCAGGGAAACAGAGGGTCAACGGCATATAGTTCTGTTGACTTTATTTCATTGCTTGTTTAAACACCTGGGTTTATTATACAATTAGATTTGCTACCTGATCTTTTAAAGAAATATATATTATTATGTTATGCTTATTTTTTCCAGGTCTGCTAAATGATTGGTTTAATAATGTGTGTTCATCTAGGATACTGTAATGATTTAATACCTAATTTTGTAGTTATACTCCTACAATCAGGGTTCAATAAAGTGATTAACTTCAAAGCACTCTATTGTAAAGATGACTTCTAATGTGGAAAAATCTCATAAAATTCTTTGGCAATCACATTTTCCACCTAAATCAATGCCAGTAGTGCCTGGTTGGAGTAGTATATTAATGGAACATGTGTTATCACTTGTGCTTAGCCCATGTTTCAGACCTATCTCTTCATGTTTGTACACACCCACTTGCTACATTTTATGAACACATATATTTACAACAATATATTATACATATATACATAATATGATAGTTTCCTCATGTGTGATTTCAAAACTGTGGCAAATAGTTTTCTTTCATTTCTTGCACTGATTGGGAATCTGAATCCATGAAATAGCCTTGAAATTCTTACCTTTAGATTATTTCTTAAAGTTCTGAAATTTATCTAACATTTCTGAAATTTTGTGAGACTGTTACCCAGACCTTTTTCCTTAGAGATGCAACAAGGACAAGTATCCTGGCAGTCTGCTGAATGGCAGCTCTGAGATTGGGATAGCTATTTGCTGTTAAAACAGATCAAAAAACATTCACTCCTGAAATACTGTAATGCAGGCTTACTTAAAAGCAGCCTGGGAACTAACCTTTGCTTGGACCCTAAAGGAATTAGGATGCTCTGCCTTCCTAATAAGTTATTAGAAATTTTTAAGTTATTGCCTTCTTAGGGAAGACATTTTCAGTCCATCTGGAGAAAACAGATAAAGTGAGACCCATTCAAACAGTACCTCAGTCCTGACTTTCATGCTCAGTGTGTCTGACTTATATTTATTACTGCTTTTTATCCAGGAAAGCTATAATTCTTAAAACAGTAAGAAACACTATAGGAAAAAAGAGCAAAGTGCAACTTGCCATTTTAATTAATCATGTGCTAAACCAGAACTTGCATGTATATAAATAACATGAGAGTGAAACCTTATGTTAGTCTACAGACATGTACAGTAGAAATAGGTGGATGTTGAAAAATAGACCTGTGACTCTTAGTCTAGTTGGATGAAACAAAACGAACAGTGTTGACTAAAGCAGCTGCTGTTGGATACAACTTCAGCTGTCACTTATATTGGCAATAACAACTGGCTGGTGATTTGCTGGCAGGGCTGCATTGCCCAGTTTGAGAAAAAAACCTAAACCCAAACTCCCATAAAAATGAAGTAACATAAGAAAATCTAGAAATGCAGCACTAGAAGCACAGACGCATAGAATTAGTTAGGTTGGAAAAGACCTCTAATGGTCATCCAACCATAAACATAACATTGCCAAGTTCACAACTAAACCAAGTCTCTAAGTAACACATCTACACATCTTTTAAATACCTCTATGCATGGTGACTCAACCAATTCCCTGGGCAGCCTGTTCCAATGTTTGACAACCCTTTCAGTGAAGAAATTTTTCCAAATATCCAATCTAAACCTCCCTTTGTACAACTTGAGGCCATTTCCTCTTGTCCTATTGCTTTTTACATGGTAGAATAGACCAACACCTGCCTCACTACAACCTCCTTTCAGGTAGTTGTTGAGAACCATAAGGTCTCCCCTGAGCCTCCTTTTCTCCAGACTAAACAACCTCAGTACCTTCAGTCGACCCTTGTAAGACTTATTCTCCAGACCATTCACCAGCTGTGTTAAACTTCTTTGGACATGCTCCAGCACCTCAATTAATTCAACTAATCTGTCCCTTTTCCTTTTAACATCTGCAACTTTTGCATATGCATAATGAAAAATGCAGCACCAACTAGTTTTAATTGCTGTTAGCTTTGTCATCAAGAAAGTTTCCCTTTTGATACAGAAGTATATTCTTTGCAACAAAGTGTCTTGTCTTACTTTGAAAAATAGGTTTAATTCTCAGAAGCAAAGTAAATGTCTGTGTGGAATCCAAGTAAAATGGATCTGAACCATGACATTAGGATTTTCTATTGATGATTAAGAAGACTTGAATTTTTCACGTTTTCACCTTTGGCAGTAGCTGTAGATGATGAAGAAAATCTTTAACTGACAAGGATGATCAGTAATATGGTCAATTTGAAGTATTGTTTTGAAATTAAGCTCTTTAAAAAGAAATCAGAAGGTATCATAATACGTTTGAACCTTATCTTCTTGAATGGAAGATATTGTCTTCATTTGCAGAAAAGAAAATGAATTCAAATAATTCAAATTAGCTGTTACTTCAAAAATACATTAAGTTCTTTTTTTCAGTTAGTTTTGTTTGTCTAGGGAAAAATAGCCATGGCATAAGTCTAAAGAACATTTTGATTACTTGTTTTTACGTACCTTAAACCTTTAAGGCATCAGTTTTGATTCATCTAACTTTAACTGTGCAAAACTAGGCATTTAGTTTAATGTAGCCATTTAAACTTGTTCTATAGTTTATAAAATATCTAGAAATCTTCAGATGGGTGATTCACCCACTTGTATTAAAGAACAATTTTAGAATATGATGTAAAATATTTAACTGAATTGTAATGAAACTTACCCATGCTGAGCCGTGCTTTCTTAACTAATTCATCACATACCATACACTTAAAAATACCTCTTTTAGAGCCCAACAGACACATATATGAGGGAGTTTTTTCAAATTGGTCTTTTTTTGTTGCTAATTCTAACTTAGATTCTAATGTATGTGACACTTTTAATTAGTGATCATTAACAACTGATCTAGTTTGCTTTTTCTACACAACTTTCAAATGAGTTGGTAGATTATATTTTATGTTTCCTACTACTTTAATTTTCTTTCAATTTAAAAGTCTTCACTGACTTTAATTAAACTTGCCTTAGGCTTGAAAACCTACAAAAACTTTCTGATGAGCTGACTTCTAAACTTGTCATGATATAACAGTAGCCTAATAATGTGGGTATATGTCTCACTATATATTTAATGATCTAAAATGTGACTGATACAAAATTTATATTATGTGGTTAAAGAAAATGTTTTATTGTATTAAAACTTCCTTATTTCAAGTACAGATAAAACATGTAAAGCAAAGTTCGATTATATTTTACAGGAAGATCAAAAAATGAGGGCAAATCTAGTCATGCTTGTGGGAATTTTTGGTTATGCTCTAAG
Organism: Phaenicophaeus curvirostris; assembly: GCF_032191515.1. NCBI lineage: Eukaryota > Metazoa > Chordata > Aves > Cuculiformes > Cuculidae > Phaenicophaeus > Phaenicophaeus curvirostris. The sequence goes on from NC_091392.1 coordinate 21,949,739, forward strand.
CATTTACTTTGGGTGTTGAACAGGTATATCTATATATTTGCTCCTTTTTGATTGTTGCTCTTACATTATATATTGATGGATTCATTATACTGCCTGTTGGTATTGTTAACAGTGCTTCTCAAGCAAGCAGACTAACGGCTTTCAACACTTTTGAAATATACTTTTTCTAGATCTTTTGGTATGAGAAGCTCCATTTTTAAAAAACTTTAAAAGGGCATTAAGTAATTAATAATATTACTGTAACTGCTAACATTTCATAATGATTTGCGGTCTTTCCTAGGCTTAAGAAAAAAATTACAAAAAGTAATCAACTGACCTCAAATTCATTGATGTTTTAGTTTTTGGGCTTATAATCTGGATTCTACATATTTTTTATTTTAAAAAAAACAATAAAACCCCCATATATTTAATGAACTTTGAATTGTGCCCTAATAAGTGGGGACTAAAAAATAATTTAGGACTCAGAGTATATAATCACAGAATGGTGGGGCTGAAGGGACCTCTGGAAATCAACTAATCCAGCTCCACTGCTAATGCAGGTTCACCTAGAGAAGGTTGTACAGGAATATGTCCATAACAGTCTTGCACAAGAGATCACACTTTGTTCTAAATGAAAACATTATTTATGGCCAAGATACTTGACTGTGTCTAAAGTATGGTCATGATAAATAGAAAAAAATGACTCATATGAAAAATATGCATTGTGTATACATATAAGAAACTTGAAGCCTAAAGAAATTCCTTACTTTAAAATGTCATGAGTTTTAGGTTTATAAATAAAAATAAATCATGACACTTGCGATCCTGAACTGCCTGATTCTAAGCAAGACTCCTTCATGAAGAACTACAACTTCCGTCTGCTCATTATGTTGGAGAACTGTTTTGATATGTTAGCTAAATATAAACAGTTTTACCTAATCCTATGTACAGGAGAGAGAATGTTTGAATAACTCTTCTCAAGTTTCTGTTACAAATAACTTATTACTTACAATTTCATGTTAAAAAATTACAACTTCTGCATATTTTTAGGTGGTGATGAAACAGCAACTTTCTAGAAGAAAAAAAGAAATTAAAAAGAATAATGAATTAATTACAGAGAAGTAAGATTTTTAATACTATAGAGATGTAGGCATTCAGATGTCAGGCTAAAATTTAAGAAGAGAGAGAAATTAAAATAATTAAAGACTTTAAAAGACTACCAGAATAATTTTCTTATCAATATACTTTACTGCAGCCTTCTCTTCTCCCTTACCTCTCACTCAAAGACTTTTGGCTTTAGCCCCGTGATTCGTCATTTGCAAAATAAATTCTTATACAGAAGGCATTAGGGATGGAAAAAGATACTAGATCATTCTGTCCTCTTCTCTTCTTTATAACTTGCCATTTAAGAATTGAGAAAGATGGGTTTTGAGAGACAGAAGTAAATGTGAATCCAATAGGGTTACAAAATACTGTTGAGATGTCCAGGATAATTTAAAGTATTTGTTTTTCAAGCTTTTTTTCCCCCAGGAATTAATATTACCCTAATGCGCATAGTGAAATTTTCAACCTTTCAGCTTGTCTTTTCTTTTAAAATTACCTCAGACTTTATGGTTTATTAACTTGTTGTTATTCAGTCTGTAGCAGCTATTTTCTTCTTTGCTTCTCCCTGAAAGTGTGCAAAGAAAATACTCACCAAAGATAGTTTTTAAATTGCAGTCATTTGACTGTTCCTAGAGAAAAAAATGCTGGTAATGAAAGGAACAATCTTTATGGCTAAATAAGCTTCTTCTGGTGGCAGATTTGATATGGACAGCTAGAGGCCAAAAAATCTGACTTTCCTGTTTCTTGAATTAGAGACTGTCTGCAGATTGGAGTTGGTATACAATGATCTTGTTTTGCTATTCTGTGATGGAGTCTACAGTGCCAAATGACCAGAAATTCCTTGTTAGAAACAGATTTATCACAATTTATGGACTCAGACAAAAATGGATTTGTTTGAGTCACTTCTAATATCTTGCACAACATTGGGAGAGTAAAAGTTGGCTTTAATGATTCATTAATACATTCCTTGAGGGCAGTTAGGAGGCAAGATAAATGGAATTTCATCCCTTTGAACATAAAAGGTGTATACTAATGTTCTGATAAAATTTGACACAAAGTGTCTACTACTGCAAGAACTGGTAATAAGTAAATAGTTGAAGGTTTAGGTACTGTATGTAGTTCAAGAAAGCTTCCAAAATTTATTCTTCTTATTCCAAGATTAGCTCAACCTTTTACATTACGGATTGATCTAGAAATCTAGAGACTATGTGAAGATGTGATTTGTTTGCTTGTTTCCTGAGGTTTTAAAAAAATTCTAGTTTATTGTAAGGAGAGCCTTACAATGAAATTTCTTGCTGTGGTAGGGTGGAATATTTAGTACTTTTTTGGTTTTTTTTTAATACAATGCATCCAGCTTTTAACTCACTTTGATTTCTTTGTCTTTAAATGTGTACAGTGTTATATTAATTGATGTTACCTTAACGTAATTTTTTAAAAAAATTCAGAAGACGTTTGTATATTTACTGAAAAAAAGTTTTCAAATATTTTCAGTGAAAAGCCATAAAAATATTTTCATTGAAAAAGATTTATCGTTAAATCTATTTTCAGGTTCTGGCCTGAAGAGTCATTCTGTAGGCATTTGGTTATATTGAAACATATTTACTACAGGAGGTTTGTTTGTTTCTTTGTTTTTTAAATAAGAAATTAGAAAAGATAAATTTAGCATTGATAACATATCCTAAGTTCAAATCTAGTTACATTATTTATGTCATGCTTTGAGACTCAGAGAGCTTTACAATTGAAATATATTGCTAAAGAATGTTTTTTTCTCACCATATCAAGCAATTTAATTTTGTACATTAACATGTATAGGAATAGGATATTGATAGGAATGGTTGGACTCGATGATCCGGTGGGTCTCTTCCAACCTGGTTATTCTATGATTCTATGATTCTATGTATGTTCCATGACAATTTAAAGACAAAGGGTGAAATTTGTTCTGTAGATGTAAATGACAGAAATTCTTTAGTTGGCAGTTTTTGACCTAGAATGAACATTCTATATGAACACAGGGGGAATATTTAAAAAAGCAGAATGATTAATTATACAGGACTTGGAGTCTAATGCAACATATCACAGGTGAGATGTATTGCTGCAGGTAGTAAAGACTATGTTTTCATATTTTACCATGCAGAGTAAAATATGGTACCATACCCAGCACAGCACTGAGAAAGCTGTTCTGGTTGTGGAAGTTGTGCTGCTAAAGTACAATGCATTATACTATGTAGGCATGCTGGCTTCTCTGAAGTAGCTCAGGGCATACCTTCCTGCCTGGATGTGTTGGGAGAATCAGCTATAAATATGACCTAAGACTTATTTGGGCAGTAGAAATAGCAAAAAGTGCAGATGTATTACAATTTTATGCATATTATTTATTTACTTAACTTATTAAGATTGCAACTATGTGCTTCACATAATCAAGTTTATCACTAAAAGGAAGACATCTGAAAGAGTTCCAGATAACTGCAGAGGTAATATTAGTTTGAGAATCTGAAAAGGCTTTTTAATGTTCCTGAATAGGAAACCAACTTTTTGTTTCTCTTATTTTATTAGAAATTTGATAAGTAATAAAGCCATTCTTCTAACGGTATGAGATATGGGCAAGGAAAGCAGCAGTATTTGAGGGGGCTAAACTGATGGAGTTTTTACTGTAAGAGAAACCAGCTAAAATCTGACAGGCTGTGGTAACAACACAGTAGCCTTTCTCTGAAGTAGGATCCCTCTTCGTTGCAATTTCTGTAATTCTTCAGCAGCTTTTGCATGATCAGCATCTAGAATCTTGTCCTTAAAAGGATTTGGGAAGGAATTAGTCTATAAATCATTCTGTTATGAAATTGGTGAATATGATTGAAAGCCTCAAACACTGGTCATGTATAGTGTTAGATTAATGTTACGCAATGGGATCAACAAATACTGAATTTTCAGCTCTTTGGACTTAACACGACCTATAGGTACATGAATTCGACTGTGACTGAAGTTGTAATAATTAGCACAGGCTGTGTCTCATAGCACTCTCTCGAGTTACGGTAAGCAGAGGTGCCCAGTATCTTGCTTTCATTTTATTGTCTTTTAAATCACACAAATATTTGGACCAAAAGTCTTGCTTCTTTTTTTTGTAAGAGCATTTGGTCTGCTTTGGAGGTTGCAGAGGCAAATACTGATTTTTACCCTTCTTACAGGGAAATAGGAAAAGGAAATGAAAATTTATAAAAGAGCTTTTCTGGTCAAATTCTGCCAGGTATCATCTGTTGCACGTAGCTAGTGCAATAACAAAATAGTACAGCACTTCCTCTTACAACCTGCAAGAGTGATCAAATGACTTTATCCAGGTAGAGCTATAATTGGCAAATGAGGTTTTTTATGTGGTCTTTGAAATACTTCATGGTAGCAGTTAAATCTTCAAATTGTATCATAATTATCAGTGAAAACACTAGATTTACTGACATATTTTAAATAGCAAACTTGGACATGATGATTAGTAAACACATGATGTTTTAATCTGTGGCTATTTTCACAAGACTTCAAACAGCTGGGAAGAATGCTTACATTAAATACTTGAGATAACCCATGGCTATAAGAATTCCAATACCTGTATAGCATCTAGGTACTCAACTTTCCATTATGAATTATTTTTAAATATTGTAATCTTAGATTTTGGATGCCTAGGCATAATCAGATGAGTTTGACAATCCAATCAACACTTTCTCCAAACGAGTAAGGCAAACCTATTTTGGCATTATAGATTTTGCCTGTGTTATTCACTAATGTTAATACAGATCTGTAACTGGAAAAATGTGTTAATGAAGTATATTCATCATCAGTCTCCTGAAATGGAGAGAATAGCCATTCAGAGAATATATTGTTCCTCTCATGCAGATTTTTTATGTTGTAAAAAAAAAAAACAGTGCTTTTATCTCTTCAATAAAAGTAAATTACTTTTATCAACAGTGTTGAATATGCTGCCTGTGAACAGGTAGATAATCTTTTATCCTAGGCAAAAGAGTAAATGAAAAAAAAATTAATTCTGTTCTTTCACAATGATCATAAAAGTAAAAAATTACTACAGACATTGCTATATACATTTCTGATAAGTTAATACTGAAAAGTTCCATGGACTGACCTCCTGGAAGGTCAGTATGATCCCTAAGTTAGGGTCCTTAAAAAGCTGAAAGTGTGGGAGTGAGCATCTAGGTTACAGGTGTATTAAATGACTTCTCTTCTAAATTTAAGTCAGTTCTTCAGTAAATCTGTGACCCGTAAACTACTTGTAAAACATTGCAAATTAAAATGGTTTTTAAAATGTTTTATAGATGTAGCATTAATATTGTTTTATGTCTTTGGAGATTAATTGCTCTACAATTACCTGAAATAACCATGGCAACAAAGCAAATTTTCACTGGGCACCAGTTACTCACTAATTGTTGCTATAATTACTAAGAAACTAGATAATAAACCCCCAGAAATTAGTTGTTATCCTTTGACTTCAACACATTAATTACTGCTATGCAGAAGTGAAGGACTTAGGAATTTCAAGCATCTTTTCCTTGCTGCAGCTCATCAGACTTCTCAGTAAGTTCTCTGTAGTCTGTCTCCTCTTTTTTGGCACAAGATAGTATTTTAATGAGTAACATAGCGTTTATTGTGAATTGTATTAGACTATTTTGCATTCTAGAAAGATCAAACAATAAGACATAACAAGGTCATGAAACTGAAATAGTATTACCGTGGATACCTTGGAAAACCTAAAGCTGTGATTCAGACAGGGATGTCTCCGCTCGATGCCTCTTTCCAAACTTTTTGTGATAATTGAAGCATGACCTGAAGCTCGGTGTGTGTATGTGTTCATGGTTATGTGAATTAGTTTGTTTTTGATGTAGACAGTACAAAACCAATCTAGCTTCAAAATGGCTTGTGGATATTTAACAGTTCCTCTTTGGAGCTGCCTCCTTTCTAAACAGCAGAGTTTAAGTCCAAGCTGAAGGACTAGGAGAAAGACCTTTTGTGATCCCTGTCAACTGATAGAAATCAATATTAGGAAATTCCCTGATATGCTTTTAACCTGCTTAATTAATTTAATTGTCACCTAGCTATTTGCACTCAGGAAACAACAGGAAGTAGCTTAATCGCAGATACGACCTTGTTCAGCAAGGTGAACTAGTCTTATGGATGACTGATAGTACATTGATTATACCAAGCTACACGTGAAAGAAAATTTTCAGTGGAATTGCGTTAGATAGAGAAAAAAATTACATTTATGTTTCAGGTGCCTGTTAACTAAATGTGTCATAACAATCCCAGTGAGACAGAGTTAAGAATGCAGATGTGCCTTGTTTGAGAAATCTTGAATTATCTGTGAGCTTTCAGAACATCCTCATACTTTGTGTTTTTGCCTGTGGGTTTGTATGTTGAGGTTATTTTTTTGGTAAATCAACTACAGCTCGTATAGATGGAAAATTTTTAGTTAATTTTCTTTGTTATTCATAATTTCAACAATTATATATATATTCATCATGACTATTTGACAATGTCTTTCTTTTTTGTTTGTTTTCTGTTAATTTTTATTCTCACAAAATATTTCTGGAAGAATGAAAGCTGAGACATGAAATGCCACAATCATTACATGTCAGTATTAACATGTTGGATGATATTTTGGTATCTGAGAATTGTGACCATGATCTAGGTTACATAAAGGAATGATGATTATCCTTCCTCTCTGATTCCAAACTTGATATTTAAAAATATTCTGGTGAAAATGAAGCTGATGAAGGACGCTTCCAGCTTCCATATAGGTAGTGACCTTAGTGTGGAGGAACTCCATGTAAAGCACTACTTTCCAGAACAAAGAGCTCATTAGGTAAGACCCCAAGGCCTGGAGACAGAGGAGCAGAATCACAAATAAAAGCCCTGCTGGAGTTATAACAGAAGTCCCTGTACTGGGGATGATGCCTGTTTGCAGGACCATTCCTTACCTTACCAGGAGAGTGCTTTGCTCCCCTGGCAGATATCATCTGTGGCAAAACACTTTTATTTGCTTCCCATTGGCCTCAGGAATCTATTAGTATAGAAGAGCTGCTTGAGAAGTTCTACAAGCTCCCTGAACTTCTGTCAACCACAGCTGGAAGTGTAGATGTCTCTTCAGACACTCCCTTTTTTCTTTTTTCAAGACATCCCTTGCAGTTTAACTAGTTCCTGAACATCACAATCTGTTGATTCCTGCAGTAATGTGATCCACTTGCCTATATATGTCCCGTGCCCATTCAGGCAGGGCTTTCACTTAGCTCCACATCTCCTTTCTCTCACACAGTTCAGTACCAGAGGTACTGTTCTGGAGTGGAAAGGGAAGAAATTTCTTTCTGAGGCCGTACAGGCATTTGTGTTACTGATATTTACTAAAGTAGATTCTTTATCTGAAACACTTTATCTTAATGTCTTTTGGCTTCCAAAGTCCACAGAGGTGTGTATATGTCTGCTTGGCTTATTTTCATCCCAGCTTGAAGTAAGTGCTTGGGCTGGAGTCTGAAGTGGGAGAGCTGTAACTCATCTCTGCCTTCCCATATTCAGTAAGTGCAAGCTGATGAGAAAAGTCTGGTATATTCTGGAAGACAGTGTTTCAATTGTCAGCTTTATAGGCTCTTGTCTGAAAAGTCTTAGTGTGCTGAAAGTGAGATGCAGAGTAGAAACTATGCTGCAAGCGTATCTTTTAGTAGAATTGAGCAGAAATGCGTATTCCAGAGGAAATAAGCTAATTACAAAAGCCAAGAAGGAGCCTTATAGAATAGGAAAACTTTGGAAAGAACTCTTTGAAAGATTAAAATAATAGAGAGAGAGAAAAAAGAATATTTATACTGCTATCTATTGTAATAGGACCACTGTATAGAATGATGTATGAACATTAATTTAGTAAGGGAAGAGGTTATTTTCTCATATAATGCATTGTCTTATGTAGGAACTAGCTAGACAGGATCTGATAAACACAGCAGGTGATCACAGTGGAAGTACTATGTATTCATTGATAGAGGTCAGTAGTAGTGAAATAAGTAAAACAAAACCAGCAACAACAAAAAAGGGGAGAAGGGGACGTAGCGCCTCACCACCCTCCCCAGATAACATCACAAAGCAGGAAAAATGGAAAAGGTAGAACAAGGAGATCTTATGAAACACTGGAGACAAGCTACTGCTGAATACTGATGCAGGCAGGGTGCATGCAAACTCCTTTTGACATGTGCTTCTCACATGTGTCTGCTTCTTGTATAGCCTGATATAAGCTGATGGCTATTTATGGTCAGATGGGAGTTGTTCCCTGCTTCCTAGGAATGTATTAATTAGAGTTTTAGGTAAAAAGAAACAGCTAGTGTAGAAGTTCTTGAACCCTCGTGTATGTTCTTAGTATCTTCTGATCTTTTCCAATGGCACTATATAGCTACAGCTTCTTGGAAGATTTTTCTTGCCTGTAAAAACATGAAAATGGAAATAAATGCTATGAAGACCCTTTTAAACTGAGTATCTATTATATGGTTGTGTTGCTGGGGACTGCAGGTGATTGTGATTCTGTAGAGTAATGCAAGTCTACTTTAAGTGTATTCATTTTGGCAATACTGAAACAAATGACTTGCAGTTATATTTGTGGTAAAGATTCCTCACATTTTCACTCCCACTTACAATATCCGTTCCCAGGGCCTGTTGGCTTTTTTCTACTTACTGAGTTCTTTGGCTGCAGAACTGAAACAGTCTTCTCTGGCACACAAAATATGATGTAGATTTTAAGATGAGATCTGTCTCTATGAATATGGAGTGCTAAAGCATATCGAAGAAAGGGAGGTGGTTAGTGGCAGCCAGCATGGCTTCACCAGGGGCAAGTCTTATAAAACCAATCTAGTGGCTTCTGTGATGGGGTAACCACAGCAGTGGACACGGGAAAAATAACAGACGTGATCTGTCTGGGCTTCTGTAAAGCCTTTGACAACATCCTTCTCTCTAAATTAAAGAGAGATGAATTGAAGAATTCTTCTAAATTGAAGAAACTCGTTGGATGGTCGTATTCAGAGAGTACTAGTCAATGGCTCAAAGTTCAGATGGAGGTCCATGACAAGTAGTGTCCCTCAGGAGTCCATATTGGGACCAATGCTGTTTAATATCTTCATCAAAAACATAGACAGTGAGATTGAATGCACCCTCATCAAATTTACAGATGACACCAAGGCAGGATGTCATCCAGTGGGACCTGGACAGGCTGGAGAAGTGGAACTGTGAGAACCACATGGGGTTCAACAAGGCCAAGTGCAAGGTCCTAAACATGGGTCAGGGCAATCCACAGTTTCAATTTAGGATTGGGGATGATGTGATTGAGAGCAGCCCTGTGGAGAAGGACCTAGGGATGCTGATTGATGAGAAGCTTGACATGAGCCAGCAATGTGCAATCACAGCCCAGAAGGCCAACTGTACCCTGGGCTGCATCAAAAGAAGTGTGGCCAGCAGGTCGAGGGCGGTGATTCTGCCCCCCTGTTTCTCTCTTGTGAGACCTCATCTGGAGTATTGTGTCCAGTTTTGGAATTCTTAATGTAAGAATGATATGAAACTGTTAGAATGAGTCCAGTGGAGGGCTATAAAGATGATCAAAGGGCTGGAGCACCTCCCATACGAGGACAGGCTGAGAGAGTTGAGGTTGTTCAGCCTGGAGAAGAGAAGGAGACCTTATAGTGACCTTCCAGTACCTAAAGGGGGCTGATGAGCTAAGGAGGGACTTTTTACAAAGGCTTGTAGTGATAGGACTAGGGGCAATGGGTATAAACTGGAGAGGGGCAAATTTAGACCAGACATGAGGGAGAATTTCTTCACTGTGAGTGTGGTGAGGCTCTGGAACAGGCTGCTGAGGGAAGTTGTGATTGTCTCATCCCTGGAGGTGTTCAAAGCCAGGCTGGATGGGGCCTTGGGCAGCCTGATCTAGTGGGAAATGTCCCTGCCCATGGCAGTCTCTTCCAACCCAAGCTATTCTGTGATTCTATGATTCTATGATTTCCTGAGTACAAAATAAATTTTTTGGCAACATATAAATTGGAATGGCAAGCTTTTTCTAGCACTCTGCCTCCTCTCTTTCCCGTAGATCCCCCTCATTGTCTAGTCTGATATCATTGGGTGGACAGGCCTGTCCATTTCCCAGAAGTGAAAGAAGCAAAGCTAAGGTGGCAGTGGAGGCCCAAAGAGGCCCTTTTTCTGTTCCTCAATAGTTTCTACCCCATCAGAACCTCCTTCTTCACACTCCTTTTCTAGAAATGATGTCTGTGTCTGGTAGTGTCATAGTGCTAATGCCTGCCTTGCTTTAGCACCTACCTATGAAGAAGCTCATCTACATCTCCTACCCCTTCCAGTTAGCCCTGGAGGAGGGAGAGTCATTCATATATCATTGCCTCACCTCAGGGAGGAGAGATGAAGGCACGGCATAACCTCACTATGCAGGGAAAAACAGGATCATCCCAGGATGGGAAATATAAAACTGCCTTCACAATACTATGCCACCATAGCAGGACTGATGTCTAGCAATTTTCATTCTTTATCTAGCAAAAAAATGAAGTTTAATCCGTGATGCTGTTGTAAGACAGCTATACTTATTGTCTGTTAGCAGACTCAAGGTGCTGTAAGAAGAGAAGTTAGAGTTCTGTCCTTTTATATTCTCAAGCAAGTATTACTTGTTAGAGGATATGAATGAAAATTTCACTAATGTGGTATGTTTGCTGAATGGTCAAGAACAGATGCTTATGGAGAGAATGTGGGGAACAAAGTAAATGTAGAATTTTTCTTTCATATATTGTTTCAATTAGTAGCTGAAGGTCTACATGAACCAGAGTTGCATCTACATCACTACATTTAACAACTACTTTTAGACAAACTAATAAATGATAGGGCAAATTGCTTTTTAATATACCTATACAGTTGGTTGCAACAGCTCAGTCTCCTCTTCAAATTTAATTCTTTTTAACATAGGTTTTATGAGACATAATGTCTCTATGCTTGCTATGGCAAGAAGTTCTAATACATTCTGGAAGGAAAAAAATATTACTTGTGATTTGTTATTTTAAAAACCATGTGCTCATGATACCAACCCTGACTGATGTTTTCATATGGGGTGGACTGACCTGTTCCTTTCACAGAGTTCATCTTTCTAACCCTTCACTATGCTGAGGTCCAAGACATCAAGTTATACTCTGCAGAATCACAATGCAATTTCTTGTCAATCAGCTTCAATATTACAAAGTTGCATTGCCTGACTTGCAGTTGAGTTATATGATTTTATTTTAATATCAAATTCTTTATTTTCTCTGTGAGCTTTGCAGTGAGTACCGCCATAATTTATTTGATATGTGCCCAAATCTGTATATAATTAATTTCCTGTAGCACTCTGAGTTTCTGTTTGGTTCTATTTTGTGCATTCATACATGAGCAGTCAGAATCTGCCCTGTGGTAAGTAAGATAAATTGCTTAAACATGGGCATCGATTGCTATTTCAGATACCCCAGGGTATCCATCTGGCCTCCAGCTGCTGCCTCGGAAAGGCACAGATTCTGTCATATGCATATTTTGCATATCTGTTTGGATGTCTCCAGAATCTTAGGATATTTAAAATGTAATAAGTACCTATGTTTACAGCAATAGGATGTAATGCTGTTTGATTTTCCTAATCTTGAACTGAGACATTTAGGTTAAGCATAAAGGGTACTGTTTGCAGATTTTGAATAGGTGTAAGACAATCGTCATTTGTTATTTTAGTAATCACATTGCTCATTTTTTGAAAATATCTGCTGTATGGAGATTGAGCAGATAATGGCATTGTTTATTACAAACCTCACATAGTTTGATACAGTGTTTATTCCTCCTCTGTGTGCCAGTCTAATATTCACAAATTAACTTTTGTTAGTTCTGAATAGTTGTTTACAGTTCCCTGGTATTCTTTTTCAAGTATTAAATGTTTAACAGCTTGTATTTACTCTTACTTGTATTGACTCCATTTCAACCTTCTATTTAATTTATCTAATTGAAATACTTATCAGTGATAAATTCTTGCTTAATTTTACAAGTACATTGTTCTCTGGGAACTCTCAGTACTGAAAGTAGTCCCTCTTTCTACTTTAATGAGAACAAATTAATTCATGTACATCTCTGTAGTACTTCTTCCTTTTAACAGCTAATTATAATGGAATGTTAATTAAAAAAACCCTGAACCCTCAACTCTAGCACTTGAAACTAATTGTTTAAATTAATTAAATAAGGTTGATCCTATAAATCTGAAGAGTTTTCCAGTAAAGCCAAATTTTAACAGATGGTGCTTTATGAAGTTTTTGACACACAACAGTTAACTGTATTCATAGAATCATAGAATCACCAAGTTGGAAAAGACCCACCGGATCATCAAGTCCAACCATTCCTATCAAATACTAAACCATGCCCCTCAGCGCCTTGTCCACCCATCCCTTAAACACCTCCAGGGAAGGTGACTCAACCACCTCCCTGGGCAGCCTGTTCCACTGCCCAATGACCTTTTTTGTGAAAAATTTTTTCCTAATGTCCAGCCTAAATCTCCCCTGATGGAGCTTGAGGCCATTCCTTCTTGTCCTGTCCCCTGTCACTTGGGAGAAGAGGCCAGCACCCTCCTCTCTGTAGCGTGCAATACATTGCTTGACTTCCATTCACCTAAATAAAGACTTGAATACGTGCTGACTGCATTAGGATTCAATAACAGATAAAATGGCCTGTGTAGAGCAGCCAAAGGATGAAGACATAGCTTAAGCAACTTTCATTTCAGTGTAGAAAAACAAAATTAATATCAAGCCACTAAAATCTGGTAAAATAATACATTTGTATCTGATCTGGAGCTTTATAATTAAATTAACTCCACTAGGGTTGGAATACTTTGTAATTGGAAGTTGTGAGACTTCTCAGCACAACCAATTTTCTACACTTTTGTCAAGACCCTGAAGTAACAATGCCTCTTAGTAAGTAAATTTTTATTAAGAGTTTTTCTATAAGAAAAATCCAATGCTGTTCATTTAATTGAATAGATTTTTTTTTTTTTTAAATAAAGCTTATCACTGTTCTTAATTTAGGAACCATTACAGATTAATAACCCTAATATGTAGTTGGCCACTGCTACATGTGAACTTGAGGTTTTCCAGTCATTACACTACCTGAGGTGTAAAAAGAACAACTTCGCTGGAAGGTGTCTGGGCAAGTGTACTCCATAACTTCACAGGGAACTAAGATTAGAGTTTGCAATAGGAGTAGGGATGTTTTACATTCATGTCAAACATAATTGATAAAGTAGACACATGCACAATAAGGTAATTGCTGAGCAGAATCTTAAGAATATTGAGGTACATTTTTAAAGATTTCTTCAGAAGAATGTGGATTTTTAGCTTCAGTGCACAAAGGACCTATTATAAACCAGTTGTTCATCAGAAAAAGTCATGGAATTGTAGAATCATAGAATAGTTTGGGTTGGAAGGGACCTTAAAGATCATCTAGTTCCACCCCCCTTGCCATGGACAGGGACACCTCCCACTAGACTTCCAGGGATGGGATGCTCAAAATTTCCCTCAGCAACCTGTCCAGTGCCTCACCATGGTCATAGTGAAGAAATTCTTCCTAATGTCTAGTCTAAATCTGCCCCTTTCCACTTTATAGATATTGCCCCTAGTCATATCACTACAAGCCTGTGTAAAAAGTCTTTCCTCGAGTTTCCTGTAGTCCCCCTTCAGGTACTAGAAGGTTTATAAGGTCTCCTTGAAGCCTTCTCTTCTCCAGGCTGATCAACCCCAACTCTCTCAGCCTGTCCTCATATGGGAGGTGCTCCAGCCCTTTGAGCACATTTGTAGCCCTCCTCTGGACTTGTTCCAACAGTTCCATATCCTTGAGGATTCCAGAACTGGACAGAATGCTCCAGATGAGGTCTCACAAGAGAGGATTAGAGGGGCAGAATCACCTCCCTTGACCTGCTGGCCACACTTCTTTTGATGCAGCCCAGGGTACAGTTGGCCTTCTGGGCTGTGATTGCACATTGCTGGCTCATGTCAAGCTTCTCATCAATCAGCATCCCTAGGTCCTTCTCCACAGGGCTGCTCTCAATCACATCATCCCCAATCCTAAATTGAAACTGTGGATTGCCCTGACCCATGTTTAGGACCTTGCACTTGGCCTTGTTGAACCCCATGTGGTTCTCACAGTTCCACTTCTTCAGCCTGTCCAGGTCCGACTGGATGACATCCCATCTTTCTGGTGTGGCAACTGCACCACTCAGCTTGGTGTCATGTGCAAACTTCCTGAGGGTGCACTCAATCCTACCTGAAAGGAGGTTGTAGAGAGGAGGGTGCTGGCCTCCTCTCCCAAGTGACAGGGGGCAGGACAAGAGGGAATGGCCTCAAGCTCCGCCAGGGGAGGTTTAGGGTGGACATTAGGAAAAAATTCTTCACAGAAGGGGTCATTGGGCAGTGGAACAGGCTACCCAGGGAGGTGGTTGATTCACCTTCCCTGGAGGTGTTTAAGGCACAGGTGGACGAGGTGCTGAGGGGCATGGTTTAGTGTTTGATAGGAATGGTTGGACTCGATGATCCGGTGGGTCTCTTCCAACCTGGTTATTCTATGATTCTATGATTCAATCTTGCTGTCAATATCATTGATGAAGATATTAAACAGCATTGGTCCCAGTATGGACTCCTGAAGGACACTACTTGTCATGGACCTCCATCTGAACTTTGAGCCATTGACCAGTACTCTCTGAATATGACAATCCAACCAGTTTCTTATCCACCAAACCGTCCACCCATCAAATCCATCTCTTACCAATTTAGAGAGAAGGACGTTGTGTGGGACTGTGTCAAAGGCTTTACAGTTCTCCTTGATATTAGTGTAAGACAGTAAAAATGAAAAACCTTCCATTTCATCTATGATTCTGAATTTTTACTTTTTTTTTCTTTTCTAAATAACATTCCTGGCTTGTTTAAGCTGCATTTTGAAAGCACATAAACAGCTGAGGTGACAGACACATTGCATCAGCAATGCTTAGCTAATGTGCTAGTTTAACACCCAGAATGGTTGAATGCTGCTGGCTGTAAACTGGGAAGGAGGAAGGAGAATTTCTTTCAGTACCAGATTATTGCTTCATATCCATGATAAGTAAATGTGTCCTTAGGCTTAATAAAATGTAACTTATTCCTGTATGCTGTGGATATGAATTGTGTTCAAATGAATGGTAACCACGATTCTATAAAGTATACTTTCATGGAGTTTATAGAAGATTATCTATTCAGTCTGATTTTGGAGTGATTGCGAAGCAAGGTCAATTTATCAGCTATTCAGTTTTTCAAAAAATCCAAGGGACTTGGTATGCAATACAGCAGACTCTGAAGCTTTTATGTGATGACATACCTATTTGCATATGGCAGTTAAAAGGGTGTCCAGTAGACATTCTTATGTTTATAACTTGAAAAGCTCAGGGCACCAGTTCAGGTGGACAACCCAGTACCCTTTGTCTGTATTTTGAACTATGCAACTGGATGTAGCCACAGCTGTGCTATCTGGACATTGCAAGCATTTCATGCTGTGATGTCTTTGAAGGAGGAGAACAATGGATGGAGCTCTGTCTCCATGTGTTTTTCTTACCGCTTTTGTCCCTTTCAGTTAAGCAGTTCCTGTAAAGAAAAATTAAAAATTTCACATTGTACTAACCATGAGACTGAACTTCTGGTCTTTCCTTTACAGTCTGAGAACATTACATGAGCTGCATTTTACTTTTATGATTTACCTTTTTAACTGCAGAAGAGAGTTATTTCAAAGAAGTCAGCAAACCTATTGAACAACGCTTCGTTGTAAAATTTTAATTTTTCCTTTCCACTTATCAGTCTACAAGTATACATGAGAAAAAAAATAGACTTCTAAAAGCTATTATGGAGTTGTTCGTCAAAGAGAGACTTCAGAAATATATCTCAAAATAATTTAGTAGCTGTTTTTATATATTAAAGAAAAAAAGAAGAAAAAATAAGGATTGGCACAAAAAAAGATGAAGACTTACAATGATTCTCCATAGTTAGCAAAGAATATTATGTATTCTTGAAATTCTACCATGTACTTCTGTTTTAGGCATCCAGAATCTATTAAAATTTTAGTTAAGATAGTGACAATTTGAATACAATTACCTGAGTCAATCATGGGTTAAAATTATGCATAGCAAGATAACCACACGGAGAATAAAATGTGAAAAGGCCCAACAACACAGTTCTTTCACTGCTCTTTAATTACCTCGTGAAATGATTAATGAAAAATTATGGGGAAAAAAAAGACAAATCAGTGAAATTATTTATGAGCTGCTTTGTTTTCTCTGAAGTGGTCTACACTAGCATTACAGGGAAATTTTTCCTAAGCAAAAGTGACGTTTTTCCTATAATAGTGCTGAATAAATGTGGTTCCTGGTTGAGGATATCCAAGATCATTCTTTAAGATAAATACCCTATCCAGGAAATATTCAGTATTGGCTCCCAATTATTTTTATTCTAAGATGGAATTTACATATCCTGGGCTCACTGCCTCAGGTCAGTGTTTTGTTCTGTATTACTTTCTTTCCACAGTGTGTCTCCTTTAGATTTAGCAACAATGACCGTTAAGCAGAGCAATTAAACACTCAGTGTCTTAAAGTAGAACTAAGATGCGGTTCCCTGTAATGTTAATGATATAGTATAAGCGTACGTGGCAGTAGAGTACTGGATATCAAGAGTGCTCAGATCTGCTTGTCTGGTTGTCAAAAAAGAGGCATTTATACAACTCAGTGGCATCTGTAACAGTGTTATATACTGAATCTAGACATGCCTCCACCTGTTCTATTAGTTATGATCAACTACAATATTTCTCTGCATGGTTTAATTATCTCTATACAGTTTCAATCCATTTTTTCCACAGAAGTATTCACTTTAATTTGATTAACTATTCAGGAAAGTGTATTTTCTTAGAAAAACTTTTCAATTTGTGGACTATCTATTTTCAGACAAACTTTTGTCCGAATATTTCACCAGCATATCTTTTTCTTCAGATGGCATTAACATTCTTTAAGAACATTAATTAACAATTAGTGGTTTGTTTATAGCCTCAAGGCCTCTAGTTTCATTCTGTCCTTTCAGTTTTAAGGCTTTTGTCACTGTCCTGCATTCATTAGTTTGGGTACCCTTGGTAAAATCCCCATTTTTATTCTTTAAATGTCTTTAAGCTTTATTTTCCTGGTTAAGTAGCTGATGGCTTTTTAGCATGATCCAACCGTGCATACCTCCTTGTTTTAGATCCATTAAGTATTTCATTCTGCAAAGCAACTAAAAGACAAACATAAGTCATGAGACTTAAGTCACAGAGAGATGAAAATAATGGTCTGGTGCTGTTTGCTATTAGTATCTACAAACTATGGCAGCATTGCTACAACATAACCAAGTTTGCTTTACAGCAAGTACTTTGTGTGTTATTATATTTTCTAAAATCTGGTGTTCAATGGAGGGATAGTCTGTTCTTCCCAGTGTTTGCAGTCTGAATCTTCTATGACCTTACTTCAGCTTTTAACAAGCTTAATTTTATTAACTTGACAAAGATTGTTTTAACTTTGTGCTGTATGAGAAATATCTTGTTGGAGTCAGTTGGAGTGGCAACTGAATTCAGCAGGATGCTTTGTCCCTGTGGACTGATGTGCACAGCGTGAGATACTGTTATGTTCTAGCTGAGAGCATCACTACATCAAAGAGAAAGATGGTTCTGGCCTGTACTATAGGCAGTCTCTTTGTATGTGATATTTCTAAAACCGGTTATAGATTATAGGCTCACATGGTTATTGCTGAGTATAAAAGTGTCTGAAGCTCCTGTTGGTCTTAAGGGATACAAAGGAAATTTTGGGTCCGTTTGTAAAAGATACCTGTTATTTCCATGAGCTCTTTAAATACTGCCAAGTAGGAAGATTAATTCCATCATTACTTGAGAGTAATATTTTGAAGGTTACCTCCACACCTACGTACCAACAACAGTTGCATATGTGTTTATTGGATGGAAGAAGTTTATTGGATCAACCTGCTATTTGAGCAGTGAAGAATAATTCAATTGCTTGGAAGATTGTAAACTGGCATGTTTCTTGCCCTTCATTCTGTCAAATGAATTGAGAGCAAAGCCTAAATAACTTTCCAAAGCTTTGTGTGGAGTCTCTTTTATCTTCATGGGGTCTTAAGTCTTTAACACACATAATTTTTTAATTCTCTTCTTCCATGGTTGCTCACATCTAATTTTTACAGCCAGGCTTTTGCTGGCAGAACTGTGAAATTGGCACAGTAGTTAATGCACCACTTGTCAAAGCACTGTTTATTTCAGTGGGTATCAGTTTTGTATGAAAGCTGCTGTACAAAATAGGAAAATTAAATACTTCCTGGGAGACAGACAGACATACGAAGAGAAGTATTTATCATTAAATTCTTGGGCTTGTAGATTGCTGTTCCCACTTCTACTGACTCGCTTCTGCTTGATACGTATCAAGAATTTCAATTTTTTTTTTTTGCATTCTTTGGAAACCACTCACAGTGGCCTCTAAAAGCTCTATTAAGTATTACACTGCAGGAATTTACTGTGAACTGGATGTTCTTTTCTTGGTTGTTCATACAGAGAAATGTGAAAACACTGGGGCTAGATTTCATGGTGGTTTGGGTGTTTTTCTTTAGTAAAAACAGATTTCTTTCTCCAGTGATTGAACTAGAACTTTAACATAGGTGAATTTGTCTTCAATCGGCCTCTACTATAAACATAATTCACCTATATATATATGAATTCAGGGGATGGGTTAAAATTACATTCTTTGTTTAGTTTTTGAAAAGTCTCTGTAGGAGTGCAGATCCTTGTTCTGACCTTGAGGGAATTCATCAAAACGTGTTCCAATTTAGCTGGCCTGGGTAGATGTGTAATTTTCAATCTTTGAGCATTTTGTTGATCAAAGTAAGAACAGAGTGTCAATTTATAACTTTTGACAGCTTCAGCAATGGTCCTTTCTGTCAGGCAGTTTCATGTATAGAGGAGAGTGTAACAAGCACAGCTGTTATACTTCATTTATTTTGATAAAACACTGTTACACAGGTGGTCAGTGCTCTAATCTGATCACATTAACTGTGACCAGAATTAGTCACTTGCATGTCAGGGTCTTTTATGAGTGTTGACTCCTAAGTTAATGATATTAATTTCATTTTCTTACTTAACAAGGGAATTCTTTATAAAGTTCATTGCAAGATTGCTGTTTTGTACCTACTGCACTGTATTCACATCCTAAAGTGAAATTATGACTTTCTGCAAGTCAAAAGGAATTTCTCCACTTCTGTTTTATCACAGAATTTCCAAATGTTGTGCTACACACAAACCAACCAACCAAGTAACCCAAAAATAGATTGCAAAAGATTATATTTTTAAGTTGTTTTAACTAGTTCATAGCTGGGGTAGATTTTGTGTTGATGATATTAACAAACGTTTTCTCTTTATGGGGTTTTTGGATTTATTACCATACTAGCTTTGCATTATGAAGAACTTGTTCAATATCTAATTAGTATATTTCCTTCAAAATATATTTTCTGGAAAATTGCTATAAAGGTAGTTATCCTAATTGCTTTTTAATTTTTTTTCAGGGAGTGCTGGAACACCTGTTATCTTCAATGAAAATGGAGATGCTCCAGGGCGCTATGATATTTTTCAGTATCAAATCACCAATAAGAGTACAGAATACAAAATAATTGGTCAATGGACTAACCAACTTCATCTAAATGTAAGTACTAGTTTGATTACTATGATGACATTGGAGAACACTTACTTGAGTATTACATTATTTCAAAACACTTATAAAAATGTTATGATTTATTCTCTTCTTGAGAAGACTGTAAATATTAGCACAATAACCTGAACCAAATTCTTTATATTTTAAATTAGATTGGGTTGTGTGTTTATCTGTTTCTTTAAATGATATTTTAATATCATTACATATCTGATATCCCACAGACTGATTATTAAGTTAAGCAGGGAAATAATAACTTATCCTTCAAAAGAGGGTGTCAGACAAAACGATGTGCATGATATATTGCCCAGGTATTCCTAATAATGTAAGGGGAAGGAAATGTGGTTAGTAAAAGAGAAGCTTGGACTCTCGTAACCACTTCTGATGTAGTTGAAACACTGAGATGATGAACTGCTGCAGTAAAAATATTACTTAAATGTAAAGGGTGAATTTGGAGTGTAATCCCTCATTACTTAATAGCAGAAGAAAGCAGAGCACAACTTACCCATCCTTACGAAATGTTCCTAATTGCTGCCTTAATATACCCTGGAAGTTTTGTAGTAGTTAAGCTGCACCTGTGCATGAAATTATATTTGTTTTGAAAATCACCATCGCAATAAGATTCAGATAATATGACATACAATATTTGTATGACAACTAAGCATCAAGTCACAGGTGTAACTTGAGAAATTGTTGGGTCCAAGGCACTTCTTTCTGTCAGAAGAGGACTCCATGCGAGGAGAGTTACAGTCATGAGAAATGAAAAATGAAATTAGCTGTGCAATATTTACAGAGTGTACTTGGAAGTCTGTTAGCCATTTGGGTAGCTCTGCAAATGTGAAATATCAAGTGTGGTTTTGCTAAGGTTGATGGAAATGACAATGGTGTGAATTGGTGACTAAATTCACCAAAGAGAGATTATGCAATGACTTTAATCAAACCATAAAAAGCAGGTTTCAAACATCTCTGTACTACTCTGTGAGAGTTCTACTCTTCTTGCTGAAGGAGGGTAACAAGGACAGTGCAGTAAATATTTACAAATTATTCTCCCGTTGAGACTACTTTGCAATAATTAGCTGACTGCTATACAGAGTAACACATATGATAGCTCCTCATTTTCAGCCACAGCTGTTAGACCACTTTACTATATCTACCATTTAATATCTATAACTACTTGGCAAGAACTCATTTATTTAATTCTTTTGCCGAAATAGAATAAACTCTGCCAACAGAACTATGTGTAGCGGATTGTGTGGCAGTGTTACCTCCCTCCAGTAACCTGATATCCGACTGTTAAAAGGCATGAAAGCTTAAAAAAAGAAAAAAGTTAAACAAGTTAAAAGATTAATACTAAATAGTAATTTCTGGAAAATGCTAGAGTTAGACCCTGATCATAACTATTATGACATATATTCCAGATGTTCATAATTGCTATGATTTTCTGTGAATTCATTGTTTGTTGAACTGAAAAACGGATACAAATATTTTGCACAAATGTTAGTAAAAACGTAACGGTTACATAGTGGTAGCTAAAAGCTACCTTAGAATTTGCTTAAATTTTAATTCTGTTTCAATCTGCCTTTTTCTATCTTCTTCTAGACGGCTAAATTTTTCATGAAGCCTGTAGTTTTTCAGTCCCATTATTTCTGCCTGATGTGTGTGTACTCCAGGGAGTTCTCTGAAATATGATTAGATTGGCTGCTACTCAGACAACTGAAAGCACACCATGCAAACCACATTGACCACGAAGCTAACAGGAAAGGATTTATCTAAGGACATCTCTTGTTAACTCTCATTAAGAATGGATGCGTTAGGATGTTCTTTGGCTCTTTTTTCATCTTTTTTTCACATGCATAAGCTCGCATGTTAGGATGTTCTTGTTGTCCAAATTCACAGGAGAGCTCTGTCTAATGTAGAGTCATGGAGATGCAAACTGGTAGGCCCACTGCTCTGCAGAGAGTGTTTCTGTTCCCAGCCTTATGCCATGGCCCTACTCTTGTCCCACCCACCCCCAGCTCACAAGGACCAGGGTGTGTGAGCAGGCACACAGGTCTCAGTCCCCTCCTGTATGGTGCAATTGGATTGATTCAGCAAGGAGATGTTTCTCTCCCTCAACTCACTCATCTTTATCTAAAGCCTGGGTGATTTGTAAAGGGATGACTGGGCTTTATTTCTTAAACTTTTTCAGGGCTTGAGATGCTGGATGTTGCTCTCAATTGGTGTCTTCAGGTACTGATAGGGTAACTATGAAGGAGGAAGTCATAATAGGGATTGTACCATTCATTTCTATATGTTTCTATATTCACTAAACTTACTTAGCATGTGTTGATGGTAGTTAAGCCACATGATGATCTGCTGTGTTAAAGCTGTTATCTCTTCACTAGACAAAAGGTACTAAAACCAAGCAGTCTTTGTGAATGATTGTCAGTGGTCATATTGTAAATTAGGTAGTGTCTTTGCCAATGAATCAGAGGGAACACAGTGGGTGTTTTCATTGGTTTCAGTGAAAACATCTTTATCTGCTGAAGGCAAAGCAGTATTAAGATGGCAGAGCACTTCCTGCTCTCTAAAGGAGATGCTTTTAAAATGTAATAATTTTTTCCCACCGTATCCTTCTTTCTCCTGCAGTTTCCACTTAATGAATACACATGTAGCTATGATTTCTATTGTATCTCTGTCAGCTAGATATCCTTTATAGATAATTTTACTCTTATTTTTACAGATACTTCTTGTCCAAGTTGTGTGGTAACATGACATAGCTATGGCGTCTTAATGATTGTGTTCATCTATACAGATGGTACTATGCTTCAGGAAATTAATAGCTTTTGTTCACCTATTTATTTTCTATGACAGAAAAATAAATCATGAGAGTACCAGGTTTGTAGTTGTCACACTCCGAGGTAGACAGAGTAGGTCTCAGAACTGTATTTAAACATTTAGTTTATTGCCTATGATGTTACAATTCTAAGTCAAGAATATAAGCTTTAAGTCTAGACCAATATTAGCATCCTATAAGGCTTTGAAAAAGGACTATGTAACCTGTACAGAGTTCAGTGATAGAGTCTTTAGATGTTTCCTTGAAGCTGCTGCAAGTGAAGTTTCTGCAAACGCTCTGGTGCTTGTGGATTGTGGATGTCGCTGTGGGGGTCTCAGACCAGCTGAGAGGGAGCTCCGGTTAGTGCTTGCTCCTCTCGTTCTCCTTCTGGAGTGATAACATCTGGGGTACCAGTTGGCCCATCTCCTTTACCTTTTGTCAGTGGTGCCGACAGTAGGGGACAGTGGATTGCAGTGCAACCCCACCGATGTGCAGGAATCCAGAGAACTCTGGGGTCATAGATCAGGATGTTTTCATCACAAAAAACTCATAGTATTTCTATTCACAAATCTTATTAAGATTAAGATTAAAACCTATCTTGCATATCTAAATAACTGAGTCAAAAAGTTTCCTTTCTTTCCCTTCTTATCTGCCCCTCCAAGCTGTAGAAACACTTTCAGTTGTGATGCTGTTTTCTCCCTGTAGTGCTCAGTAACATTAGAGCTCTCCTTTATGCAGACTGACTTTTCAGGTTTCCTCTGAAGCAGCTATAGCTTCCAGATGTAGGAACTTCATGATTCCTAATCAGAACAAATCTTGCAGTCCTTAACGAAACAAACACATGTGTGACAGTGCTGAAAGTTATGGTATACAAGTTAAATAAAAAAAAGAAACATGGTCTGCAAATTTTAAATATTTGTGTGATTCTTGAATTTGGATATGGTATCTTGGTCTTTGACAGATGGGAGGAAACTCTGAAAGTAGGTATTTTAAAACATAAATCATAGTATCAAAGAACCTGATTGTCTTTTAAACAAGCATCGCTTTACAGGATTCTGATAATGTAAATTTACACCTCTTTTAAAGTCTTTTTACTTTCTAAGGTTGCCTAAGGTTTAAATGATCTTAATGGACTGAAAAGAACTAGACCCTACAAATTTTTGGCATGTCTTTTAAGGAAAAAGTAATTGCCTTAGAACTTCTGGTCATTGGCTACACATTAACTGTCAGGTTTTTCTATTGTTGGCTTTCCTCATTTTCTTTTCTTTATCAGTACAATAGGTTAAGTTATTTTTCAGGAAGCTATGATAGCTAAAATCCTATCTTCCAAAAAGTATTCTGGTTTCTATAATGAATAAAAGTCCAGGAAATGGTAACTGTGTCTGCAAAAGTTATGTTTTATTCATATTGTAACAGTATTTTGCATACCAGGTCACATGTAGAAGTTCCCTACAAATGTGTGGGTTTAACAAATTTGAGCTCTCAACCGTGAAATCTCTGTAGGAGGAAAGTTGTTAAAAACAAGCTTGCTTTTCCTGGCACTTATGATTTGAGATCAACTTCCTTTTATGATTAATAATGAATTCCTTCTTATAAAATGTTTTTTATATTGCATGTGTTGTAAAAAGCGCTAGATTGGACACTGGCTGATGGCTCCTGTCAGTGACAGTAAATGGAAATAGTCCCAGTCCCAAAGTTTTTATATCAAGTTTCTCAGTTTCCTTTCCTTAAGAACCCTTTCAGTTTATTCTGATTCATTTTTTGAGGGACTTTTTTACCCTTTTTAAACAATACCTATTTTGAAACCTGAAAGTCAGTTGGAAAAAAGAATTGTAAAGTTTTAAAAATTCTAAAATCTGACATTTTGCCTTTAAACAAAATCTTTTTAATATGCAGTTTAAAGCATTCTCAGATATCATTTCAAGCTTACACATTATTTTGGTCTATCAAAATATGCATGTAAAGACTCTAATGAGGTATTTATCTGGTGCAGTTAAAAAGCTTGAGTGGATATCCGTTTATGTGATATTATTCCTTATGAAAAAAACAAAGCATATCAAAGCACTGTATGTTTCATGCAAATACAGTAAATTTTTAAAGACAGAATTCACTTTGGTTTGGTTTGATTTGGTTTGTTTGGTTCAGTTTGTTTTGTTTTTTCTCACTAGAGTATGAGTTCTGTTGAAAGGCAAGAGAAATTTTACAATAACATATTTTTAATATTCTTATAGCAATAATAGGATGCACAAGCTTTCAGATGTACGGATTGTATGCACTGAGGGTATAAATGACTTGGGGGCATCCATTTTTCTGTAATGGTCTTGATTTATGACTAAGAAAATCATAAATTAAAATTACACTGATGTGATGAACTATCAGAAAGACAGCCATAATCAGCATCAGCCTTAAGCACAGTGTTTGGTGAAGTAGTAAAAATTAGGAACCCCACATCGACAATGAGCTTCCCTTTAGGCAACCATATCACAAAAAGGTTTGAATCAGTATTTGATTTCTCTTATTTTCTAGGACTTTTGTAAATTTTGTATCTAATCCTGAAGGAAACTATCAACACTGACGTTAGACAATTCTTTTTGGAAGTAATAGATTCAAAGTGCATTAGTTCCTTTTCTTGTGACATGGTAAAAGAAAATGCTACAAGAAGTTTCTGATGTTTCCTCTAGCTGAACCAAATAAGTTTCAAGCTTTGCTGTAGGCCACTGTATTTCATTAAAAAAAGC
The DNA here is from genome assembly GCF_032191515.1 of Phaenicophaeus curvirostris. Taxonomy (NCBI): domain Eukaryota; kingdom Metazoa; phylum Chordata; class Aves; order Cuculiformes; family Cuculidae; genus Phaenicophaeus; species Phaenicophaeus curvirostris. The sequence continues at coordinate 21,975,183 of NC_091392.1, forward strand.
CAGAGAACCTCTTTTTTTCCTGTGGTAGCTATTATATAATTGATAGATGTTTTCAAATTGCTGAATCTAGGCCCTGTGTTTAACAAAAGAACACACTATAGTGAAATACAAAACAGGGGCACTTAGTGCTGTATATGATTATACATATAGAAAAGATAAGACAATAATACTGCCTGCAAGGTGTTCTTCTGCCCATATGTAGTAGGGCAGTAGAATTTAAACTTACACTCCATACATGTTATCTGCCTGAAAACTATTGATGCTGGATTAAAAAAAAACTTCAATGAAACAAGCAAAAGGTTCTTCTATTCTTTTCAAAATCATACCGCTTTATTCCTTTATTCTACGTAGGGCTGAACATGGAAGGATATTGTGATATTTAGAAGACTGCTTAGGTTTTACAAAGCTAGCCCTGATCTCAGCACTGGACAGTATGTATGACTCAGGATTTATTCTTCTTTACTATCAGAGTCTGAGGTTAATGAGACTTGTAGTTACTAAGAACAAGGCTAGGCTGAAGACATAACAGGCTACGGTGGATGGAAATTGTAGACAAGGAAACAAAATGCAACAAAATAGATAAAATATGGAATAAAATTGGATTGTTATGATTCTGAAAATTTACAGATTGTAAATTCATGAAAAAATACTTTGTGATGGAGAGGAAATAAGCTGACTACAGGTGTTGAAAAAGAATTAAATCATTTTGAGATGTGCCTGTAGTAGAACAGATGCTATTTCAGACATGACTGAAAATCAAGACAGAACTTGAATTCAAGAGACAATGACCTAAGAAAAATCCAAGAAGAATGACAACTTATATTACTTCTGAGGCTTTTTACTTGGTTGGTCCTAAGAGTCTTTTTTTTTTTTTTATCTTTCTCAATGAAACAGACATCTTGACTGATTCTTTAGAGAAAAACAGAAAATGGAAAAAACAGAGCTGCTAAGAAACTATCCTGAGCTTGGATAATCATTTGTTCTTCATTAGAATGATACCAGCTTACCAATGAAACAACCTCTGCTTGAGAGTCAGGATGAGTAGGGATTTTTTCTCACCTTGTCAGGATGAGTGAAAGTCAGGTTTCTCAAATGAAGCGTGGGGCTGAAGCTTGGCCATGAATTTGTCACAGGATTCTTGAGAGGATCATGGATATTTTATATTTTTTTTGTGATCACCCAGTGTAATAAGTGTTATCATTAGAATGAACTGGTCTTTAGATAGCCATAGCCACCAGGACCATGGAGTATTATTTTTTTCAAAAAAACCCAACCAGAAAGGAGGCCTGGCCATGTACAACAAATAAAATAAATCACTTCTGGTTTAAAATATTTTTTTCTCTTTCACAATAAAAACAAGTGTACAGTGATAAAACAATGAAATATCAGGAGCTTTTATATCTATTCCTGGAGAATTCTGCCTTCATATGTGGAGCTTCAGAGCATGGTTATCTGCTCCCCAGGTACCAGCTAATGTTGTGACTTTTAGCAAAGACAAACAGCTACTGGACATAACAGGTAGTCTGGAGTATGTATGGCTGGCAGCAAATCTGCACTCAATTGCTTTGTGAGGTAACAGTGTGAAACAGAGTATCAGCATGTTTATTGCCCATTATTTTCCATTTTTCTTGTCTCCCTTGCAGAAATGTATATATGTATTATAATTGTAAGACTGAGCTGCCCTTTAAACCTGGAAGCAAAATGTTCATGCTTAAAAGCAAAAATGGTACATTAAATTACTTTAGTTATTGATCATTTGTGTTAAATAATGGAAGTCTGCTACTAAATTAAAAATCATTACATAAAAAGGGATATTCAGTGGTTATGATATAATGAAAGAGAATAGCCATAAGTTATCAGGACGTTAATATATGGCTGTTTTTTCTGTTTGCTTTGCTGCATTTTCTCTTAATCTTCCAGTATTATTAATTTTATTTCTTTAGGACAGTCATCTAATATTTATCCATGACTTTTTCATCCTCATAAATCCCCAAACACTTTTTTAAAAAAAATAAAAAAAAATTGAAGACAGGGAGCGAATTATTTTCCACATTTCCAAAATGGTACCACTGGTTTTAGTAGTTAGAGTGTAATCATTTATCTTAAGGCAAGGAATGAAGAATGCATAGCTAATCTGACTATAACTTAAGCTTATAGTAGGCAGATTTAGTGTTGAGTGGGACAATAGAAAGTGCCTGGAATGACTGGATCAAATAGGGAAGACTGAAGTAATGTTTCCAGTAACTCCATGAATCAAAGCAAAACCCCCTTTATGAAAAGCATAAGCATAAAACTAAACAATGGCTTTGGAATGGTTAACTGAGATTTGCTTCTACAGAGGCCATTGCAGTAATGAACTCCCAGACTTGTGATGTAATCCATCTGTCCTCTTTCCCTGTGCTATGGTCTCGTTCACAGAACTGTGACTTCAGTTCCAAAAGCTGAATAGTTGGAGAGAGTCCAGCTGCAAGCAGCGATGATGATCAGCCACCCAAAAGTATGCCTGTAGGGAAAGGTAGAGCAAACTAAGATCGTTTATTCTGGACAAGACTGAACTGAGGGGAGTCTCTCAATACAGAAAAGATTATTCAGGAAAAGAACAAACTGTTAGTTGTAGCTAACTTGTCTATTAGGAGAAGTAGCGGCTTTGAATTGCAGTATGAGATCTAATGCAGACATGCTGGAAGATTCTAATAATGAAGATAATTAAGTACTGATCTGCATTTCCTGGGAGGCTGGGCAATCACCAGCACTATGAGCTGGTTGAAGCAGATGAGCTGTACAGACTGATTTACCATAGTTTATTCAGAGGTGAGGCCAGAGGAGTACTCCCAAGTTCTCCTTCAGCCACCACTTCTTAAGTTTTCTGGCTTTTGTTAGTTTGTTTCGTTTGATTGGCTAGTAATCCCCTCAAAGGTACATTTTTTTTTTTAATGCCTTGAGCAAATTCTGGGAGGGATACCAACAACTGGACCCCTACACTCTGTTTCCTGACTGAATGAAAGGCTAAAGATTAATCAAGTTTTTAAACTTGGTTACTTATTTAGGATCTTCTTTTGCTTCAAGTCATGCATCGCATTAGTTGGTAAGGATAGATTTTCTATGAATCCCTGGAGAGCTTTCCAATCACATGTAGGGTTAGACTTTTTTTACATGAGAGCTGCTTGATACTTGCTAAACTGATATATGTTCCTTTATTTCTATGTAGAAGACAGTTTATTATTGTGACAACAGTGATTTCTTTAACTTAGATATTCTTTCCCTACCATTTATCAGAGAAACACTTTCCCTGTAACCAAAAGCAATACAGTAGCTCTGTCCATAACAGTATTTAAAATGCATCATTAATTAACCTAGAAGTAGGAAAAGTGTGATCATCAGCATTTCTTATTTACTTTATTCTTATAAATTTCAAAAAATGGTTTCTTAAATAGGTATTCTGTAAAACCACAAAATGCAATCTAAAGAATTTCCGTGTCATGAGAATACATTGACATTTTATATTTTCTGGTCTGATAATGAGTTTTTTCTTAATTTGTGCTGAAAATACTTAGTACCTGAAATCTAGCAATACAGAAGACAGCTAATGGGTTCTCAAGAGACTATCTAGCCCTTGCATAAAGTTAGTATCTTCTATATATTTGTTACTCCAAGCACGAACACTTTACAACCTGTGAAGGCATTGTCTTCCATTTTTTAACTAGCCTTATCCACTCCTTATCACTCTGAAGTATCTTATAAATACCTGAATTTACTCTTCATTGCCATAATTTTAGCCTGTTACTTCTTCTTTTATTCAACGTATATCAAGCACATTCTCATGGTTTCAAGGGCTCTATTTTTACACCTTAGGCTGTGTTATTTCTTCAGGCTATACAACCTGAATTTGTTCAATTTAGTCACACAGATCAGATTTTCTGCATGCATTTCTGATCTTCCCTGACCTTTACAAAGTGCTGTGCTTCAAGTCTCACTAGTACAGAGTACAGGAGAAACATGTTTTCATGTATTCATGAATGCAGAGTAGAGGGGAAAGATTATTTTATCTACCTGCATTTAACAGGACAGCATTTGCCCCTTTTACAGGTGTGACATTGGTTCAATGTATTATAATCTACTAGAACCCCGAGATCCCTTTTTTTCTTAAGAGTGGCTATCTCTCTGTCCTTCCTGACCACATAATGTGCTACCTGTTAGTTGTCCCTGTTAAACTGCATGGTTCTTTTTTTTCAGACTCTCTGCAGTATCATTTGGAATAAGTGTCCTGGTTTTCAGCATAGCTTCAACCTTTTCTAGTGTTATTGTCCAGATTTGATCACTGTATACTCTGTTCTATCATCAAAATTGTATCCAGTAGTTATTACAATTGTTGAATAATAGCAGACTATGACTAGACCTTTCTAGGCCCCACTCTGTACCATTCCTTCCATTCTGACAGTGAATCAATGACAAATTTTATCTTCTCACATCTGTCTGATAGAATTTGCCCTCAGTGCCTCAATCTGTTTCAATAGGTTGCTTATGACTGAGAGTGTAATTTGAGATGGTATCAAAAATCTTTCTAATGTTAAGATGAATGATATCTAGCTGCTTGCCTCTCATCCACAATGCCCATTACCCCCCACACTGAAGGAAATGTGACAGCTCATAGTTGACAGATTTCCTGTTGGCTGTTATTTGTCTTGTTTGTTTTCTCCATGTTTTTGAAATGTGCTTGTTTATTTCTTTCAGGATTTTTCTGGGAATTCAAGTTAAACTGAATGATTGATAATTCCCTAGCTACTTCTTTTCCCCTCTTTTGTGTGCATAAGCACAAGGTTTCCCATTTGCAATTTCTCTGTACTTCCCCATAAAGTCTCAAGAGCTTTCTTTCTCCTCAGTCAGTTCAAGTATTGTAGAATAAATCTCAATATGTTCAATCTATATGAAAATCCCTTACTTCCTGAAGTACTCTCATTTTGAATGTGTTCATCTTTCTTTCCTTAGTAACAAGTATTGTTTTTTCTCCTTTTTTTTTTCTGACTAAATGTGCTGTGTGGTATTTTCTCTAGCTTAAACTTCTTCCACATGCTTGTTTTGTGCCTGCCAGATTATTAAGTATCTCCACAGAATTTTGAATTTAATTATTGACTCTTCATTCTAAGCAGCGGCATAGACTTGGCAGAGAGAGCTCTTCCCGCTGCTCAAAATCTCAGTATAAAATATATTCTGTTTTCTGCCAGTTCTGAACTAGCCCAGACTTTCAGACATTTTATATGTGATTTTGTTACCTGTCTGAAACTGTATTTAATGGGCCTGTGTTATTTTCTTTTGTTTATATAGTGCTGAAAATTCAAAATTATTATTGTGGCAAGATCTGACTGTTTAGCATGAGGAACTAGCAAAGAAGATAGGAAGTACTATGGTGGAAAACCACCTTAAACTGATGTCAAAACCTTTGCCTAAGTATTTATGATTTTGCAGTGCTTTAGTGTGGAATGTACTACATGTATTAGCAGTATTTTTTCCTTAAAACAGGTTAGATAAGTATGTCAGGAATGGTTTAGGTGTAGTGCCTCTTTTCTTGAGACAGGGAAATAAACTTGATCCCTACATTTCAACTGATCTTGTCTGTTCCTCTGTCACAGTCAATTAAGGTACAAGGTTGCTGAGGTGAAGCCAACTTTGCTCAAAATTTTAAGCGCTTCACTTCGTTGAAACACCGTTTAGATACTGAGAAACACAGGATCACGGGATACTCCAGCTCTGTTTTCTTTTATTCCTTGAGAGGTCAGTGATGAATTTATTGCCTTTGTGCTTTCAGTCTTTCTGTCACTGAAGCTTGGAAGGAAAGCTCAGGAAATAGTTGCAAAATTGCCCTACTCTCTTTTTGCAGTTCCTTCCTTAAAAATCTTTTTGCTACAATTTCCTCAAAAAGCATCAGTTTGGAGATATGCTATGGATTTTGACTATCATGCTGATCAATGTTGCGGTATTGTTTTTAGGATGTCCTTTTCTGTGTTCTGTTGATACTCTGCTCTCCTTTATCTTGTGCTTTGACTGTGTATTCTTTAAATTGAGATCATCATTTTTTCTTGTGGGTTTGTATAGCCCTTGGTGCAATTGAGGTCTTGGTCTGTGAGCAGTGTGGGAATAAAAAGAATATATTATTTTGTGTTGGTATTATTTTGTAGGAAGGGTTATGCAGGTTGAATTCGAGGGCATTCATTCTTCAGTGTTATATGCATAGCAACGTGCACTTCCAACTCAGAAATCCAACTGTATCCTGTCCTGCATCAAAAGAAGTGTGACCAACAAGTTGAGGCAGGTGATCCTTCCCCTCCACTCAGCTCTTGTGTGACCTCACCTGGAGTAATATGTTCAATTCTTGTGTCCTTAGCACAGGAAAGACATGTATCTGTTAAAGCAAGTTGAGACGAGGGCCAAGAAGATGATCAGAGGGCTGGAGCAGCTGCAATCTGAGGACAGGCTGAGTTGGACTTGTTTAACCTAGAGAAGACAAGGTTCCAGAGAGACCTTAGAGCAGCCTTCCAGTACTTTAAAGCTGGTCTACAGGAAAGAGGGGAGGAGGCTCTTTATCACTGAGTGTAGTGATAGGACAAGGGGTAACAGTTTTAAGATGAAAGAGAATAGATTTAGTTTAGATATTGGGAATAATTTTTTTACTGTGAGGATGATGAGGCCTAGAGAAGTCATGGATGCTCCATCCCTGGAGTGTTCAAGACCGGGCTGGATGGGGCTTTGAGCAGCCTGGCCTAGGGGAAGGTGTCTCTGCCCATGGCAGAGGAGTCAGAACTAGATGATCTTTAAGGTCCCTTCCAACCCAAACCATTCTATGATTCTATATCATAAGTTATATCTATAAATGCTCATTAAAATCTCTCTAAGTGCATATCAGACACATGCAATGGCAGTGAGGAACTCTTAATAAGGATATGCGATAGAGATAGTCTATATGAAAATGGTCTGCATGAAGAATAACTTTGGAAACCTAATTTGCAGTCTGATCTACTGATAGTAATTGTATAGTTTCAAAATATATGTAAAAGTAAGTCTTCTGATGTCAACTTCATTAGGATATTTCTGTGTCATAAAATTATTAAGGAAGTAGTTGTAGTTTGAATATTTCTGTTGTTTGGGGTTTTTTTGTCTTGTTAGTAAATACAGACTATCTTCAGAAACAGGTGCTTAAGAATTGTGATTCGTGCTTCCAATAAAGAAAAAAAACTTTGCTTATATTGAATAGAAGTGCCTTGTAGATTGCTGTAAAGTCCCATTTGATAGTTGCACAGTGTAGTAACAGTAGCTGTTGACTTAATAATCTGCTAATCACTGCACTTTGTCCTAGTATACTCCTCGAGACATCTAAGAATAAGATATTTTTTTCCAGGTATTCCATGCACAGAAATAAGTTTGTTGTTTTGCAAACTGAAGAAAGGAATATATTGCAGCTTCTACGCCTGTAACAAGAGTCTGTTAGAGTCAGCACTCAGGTGGCCCATTAGTACCAACAAACTACAGGGAGGGAAAAGTGAAAGTAGAAGTGAAAAAAAGGAAAATAAACAGATCCCAAAATACTCAAAGCATTTTTATATGGGGGTTTAAAGTCTGTATAGCACTAATAAACAGTCTTTGCAGATTATGATACAGTGGTATGAATATGCCCTGTTTCAGGTTTCCACAATATGCTCCTCTATGTAAGTATTCTGTAGCTATGAACTATATGACTTAACTAGTGAGGTTCATAAAAATTTAGTCTCAGCACACTAAATAATATACTTCCTTTGATGAAGCAAGGCTAGTATTTAACCTTATCTGTTTATGAGGATAAGAAATTCATATCTGTTTATACTCTTCATTTCTGTTTGTATGTATTACCTCAGAGTAACCTTTCCTTTAATTATTCTACCCTAGCTGAATATGGCCAAAACATTAAAAATACACTCTCTTAGCTTTAGAGATTCGAGAGATTGGTGATGTTGAAGTTCTGGGAAGCTGGAAATGGCAAGAAAGATTTTGATGTGCTAAGGATGCACAGAAATATTATTATATTTTTGGTATTAATTGTTTCAGACTGAAGTTGTTTAACTGTTCTGTAGCACTGCTTTCAAATAATATAAATATCACCTTCCTTCTTGTAGAGTCCAGGACATTTTAAATTATACATGCAGATAAATAATTATACATACATGCATGTAAGTAGGTATTCACATTTAAGTGACCGTAAATTTAACTGTCTTTGGTTTTCCTTTAGGGAAGCTGTGAAATAGAAATGGTAAGTGGAGTGCCTAGGAGGAACTTTAGGCAGGTGGATTCACAGTTAGTGGAAATCAGCCTCCATCTGCGCTGTAACAACAACATGTGCTTTAATTCCTAAAGAAGAAGAGAAAGAATGATTTTCCTTGTAGTATTTCAAACTGGTCCTTTGAAAGTCATTGTACCTAATCAAGCTTTTCAGAATCCTCTTCAAACTGATATTTGACTAAATTAATTTTCAGCCAGTTTGTGGTGAAAGCAAATACATGATCCCATGTTCCTTGCAAGCCTCCAGGAATGTCTATGCTTGAAATTCCAGAAAATCACATCTCAGTTGTTAGGAAAACATCTGTATGGGGTGAATGAGATAAATAATTTATAGCAATTATGGCAAACTTGGTGATGGTAGTGATTTTATACTGCACTTGACAATCTGTGTTAATTCTGGGCTTTGTTTTGTTTTTTAATTTAAAACTGTACTTCTTGTCATTGACTAATTTTCCTTCTGTACATGCCTGCTTAAATATTTCTAAGTTTTGTCTGTAAGTATACCCAGCTTTTCTTTAGAGTGATAAAATCTATCTAGCAGAATGAATGCCATGATCATTATATTTAGGCTCATGATTAATTCACATTAGTTGAACCAGTTTCAGTTTAATTTTGTTTTTTGATTGTTCAGATGACTTGACTGGACAGGGTGCATTAGAGACTTGAAATTTCAGTGTGAGAATAGGTGCATTAAACAATCATAAAAGCTAAATATTAGACTAAATTGCCTTAATTCACTCACTTGCTGTGCTCCTCTGATGAACTTTTGTCAGAAGATAAATACTTCCAGCAACTCAAGACAAAAATAAGAACAACTTTAGTGACAGCTGGAGGTGATAATTTTTTTGTCATTTTTATAACTAAGAATCTAAATACCTATAAAATGCCATATGAATTTATATATGAGAGCCCTGATGCTTCTGAAAGTCTTGTCTAACTCAGTGAAAAATAAGATATTTGCCTGCTCCCACAGTTCTGGTAGAATGCACGACTTGCATTCCTCTGTCTTAATCTGTATAATGGCATTCATTACAATAGTATCACTAAACACTTTTTCATTATTTTTTAAAAATATCCTGCTCCAAGATACGATTTCAAAAATTAAAATTCCTGCAAGTGATAATATAGCATAAACAGAAACATCAAAATATTATCCACCAATGTCATTGTTATAAACTCTGAAAGCTGCCCAAGGGCCCTTGTATTGTCACGGGTTGCTGAATTATGAGAGTAAGTGATAATTTTTTCTAGGATCATTAAGAATGGAAAACAGAGTGGCTTTGTACACATAAATGGTTCAGAAATGATATGTGACCTATTAACAGCATTTTTGATCAGCCTCCTCTGGTTGCTGAGGGCGTTGCTAAATGAATGAGTTGCCTGATTATTGGAAAAATACAGTTGCCAGCAAATGTGAATGTGCCACTTGTACTGTGTCATATAAATCTCATCTTGTTTTAGCCAGGTTCTTACAACATTAATTTTTAGCTTTATTATTAGGTATTAGAGGAAATTGTATTTGTAATGTTCATGAAGAACAGAGGTGTTTACTTGATTTTGATATGAAATGGCATTTTGCCTGTATTTTAATGGTTTAGTGAACTGTGAATCTTAGTGCTGCAAATTAAAGCAAATTGCAGCTCTGTCAGGCAGATATCTCATCGAGATGATTTTTATGTCTATTTAAATAGCAATGAACCCATTTTCTTTTTGGATCATAATGCATTTCATGGAAAATGACTACGTGTCTTATAGACATGCTGTCATACATTTTATGATGTTTTCTCTCCCATGTGTGTTGGAATAAGATAAAATAGAGCCTCATCTTAAGGGAATGTGAGATACTTCATGATACCACATCAATCTATCGGACACTTTTCAAATTCAGAGAAGCAACTCAAATAAAATTAATAATAATGTTTAAACTATTATTAATAATAGAGACAGAGTGAGGCTATTCCAGTTCATCTGACATAGATGATGAATTCAGATTCATTTAACAATGAATTTTGCCTTGTCATGTGTCATACTGTAGTGAACAGCAGCTAAATGCCACATGAAAATGAAGGTGACAAAATAAGTCTTCTGGAAACTGTTTACCTAAGGCTGCTTAATAATCTGAGACTTACACAGCCTTAGCAATGTCTGAGCAGTATAGAGAGTGCTGCAGACTCAGATATTTTGATCAACAGTCTGAAGAGATGCAGAAATTTTTCATATTTTTTAGTGTCAAAAACCTCTATCTTTTCTATCTTTCTTTTGTCTGTCTTTGGCTTCTTTGTCAGTTTCTTTCCCCCATGAGAATTTTGTTTAAAAAATGTGTACCTAAAATTAAGCTCCCCTGAAGTTACTTTTGTAACATTTGAACTACTAGATCACTTTGAGGCAGGTTTTCCAACATATTTAGATTGTTAAAACTGCAGATGGAAGCATAGAGGGATTTTCAAAAGCACTTAAACAGATAAGGCACTTAGCTCCCATTTAAATTAATTAGCTGGATTGGACAAGTTCCCCTTGGCACTTTAGAAAGTTCCATTGCTAAGTGTTTATGTCTACATTAAAAGTATGCTTTTTAAAATATGCTGAGATCCAGCAACTCCCTTTAAAGTTTAGGACTATTACATGTTTTCAGCAGTTCTGAAAATTATACGATGTCCCCTCACTATGTTCCCAAATGACCCTCCATCACTTTCTTGGTTCTTAGCAGTGTCTGCTATCATTTATTTTCTAAAGTTAATCTCAGAGAAGAAGTGGGATCGATAATACTACAACCTAAGGATAGAAAAATAATTACATGGGTGAATCTTCTTCATGGGCTCAAGAAGGCATGTTCTTTGGTAAATACATTCAGTGACTGAAAATACCGATAGAGCCTTAAGACCACTGTTGTAATTGTGTCTTGTACTGGATTTCCTTATTACATTATTATTATGTGAAGTAATGGCTCAATCATACATAACAGGGAAAGGCTACTGCAAGTTATGGATAGCTGGGAATGAACCAGATGACCAGCAATAGCGTGACTTTTCAGTCTTTAATTACTGCTTGTGCAGAAACCCTTAGCAAACATGTTAGGGTATAATAAAGGCAAGCAGTGCTCAAATCTGAGGTACAGTTTACCCTGCCTTTTATTCTGCCTCTATTACAGTATTAGTCTGAGGGTGTACACACATTAGCATTTTTTTTTCAATCAAGAGACTGCTTTTGAAATTAATCTTTTAATTATTCACACTTAGCACACTTGCTTATTGTGGAGTGCATCTCAGGCTATGAGAATTGGATTGCATTTGGCTGAAACGAAAACAGAAGGTGCTTTCAAGAAAGACATCTAGTGTTCTTAAATTATTACTAGGTGTTCAGTTGAACTATGGCAAAGTTAGTTTAATCTAACCTTCCTTCCCAGACTATAATTTCAGATATTGACCAATGTGAACATCAAGTCCCCAGAGTCAACATCTTTGCTCCACAGACGGGCTTTTACTATACCACGTTGCTTGTTAATGTGGCTTTAAATTGATTTGTCAGGATAGTTGGCAGAATCCCACTTTTGCACTTACTTCCACAATTACAGTTCTTGAAGGAGATCTTGAAGTCCAAACACCAGCAAATGTTTCCTGGGAATATATCCTCTCTTTCTTGTTAGATAGAAAATGAAATAAAAAATCTCAGGAGTGAGAATTCATAACATTTTTGTTTAGAGCTTTTTCAGAAATTTAGGTTAACCTAAATGTAACTATGTGTTTTGCCTAAAAAAGTAATGTAGACAGGACAGGTTTTAAGATGTAGCTCGTATACCTTGTAAAATGCACCTGCACCAGCCATTCATGCTGGTTATTGTCTATGTTGATTTAGAATTTTTTTTATCCTTTAAAAATCCATTATTATTTGAGTCATTCCATCGCTAGCATGTAATAGTGCTTATATTCATAACTAATTTCTTTAAAAAAATGAAAAGACTCAAATTTGTTAGCCAGTAGCTTTTCCAACATTCATAACCCTGGATTGCCATGTTTTTCTTCCACTGTATTTTTTGTCTTCTTCTGGGTTTCCTTATTATATTTATAATATGCAAAACAGTAACTCAAAAAATAAACAATACACTAAATGTGGCTTTTCTGGATGCTTGTAAGTCAGATGAGAAACACTGTAGCCTCATGTTGTAAAATGCTGATCTGGTAAAAACTCACTTTGCTAGTTCAAATCTGTTAAAAAATGGGACACTGTAGCTTTATCCTTTCAGGCTTTCTGCCAGATTAGATATTACCTGTCCTTGCCATTCTAAGTTTATGCTGGATTGGGTGTTGTGTACTCCCCTGGTGATTTGGTATTGTGTGCTATAACCTGGCAAATATGCAGTACTGTTCTTTTTTCAAATCAACCCAAACTTATCCACAGATCTGCATTAATGACCATGGCCTCCTGCTGTCCTCATTATCTCAGTATCTGAGTAAATCACAAGCTTTGATATATTTACCCTCCTAACAACACTGTGAAGGAGAATATGTCTTTTCTATCACTCTGATTTCATTACAATATGTTTTCTTTTTTGTCTAGCAGATGAAACAGTAGGGTTAATGCATGATTTGAGAATTTCAGTGATTAAAGCCAGGACATTGTAACAAAGGTGAATATTTTCTTGGAGTACAACTGGGTTATTCTTATGGTTTTTTAGGATGCTAATTACTTAAATGATTTCCTTTTAGATAGTCACCAGAGGATGCTTTTTGTGTAACTATCACAGTTCTTTATATAAAATATAGTTAAATTCTGTAGGTTCAGGACCTATCCAAACCCCACGGAAGTCCTTCAGTGACTCTGGGGATTCACAGAACTGGTTGTATGTGTGAATTTCATTTCTTCTTGATACTGTGTGGTCTCTTGTTCAGCTCTTTGAGTGGCAGACAATAGCTAAGTCCTACACTATGCAGAAGAGTGGACAGAGACAAAAGGTTGCTGCTTTATTGAACCTGCTTGGTGCTGTAACCAGTACTCTGAGGGCAACAAATGAGATTGGCAACATTACATTATGATTTTCTCTCGAATCTGCTGAAAAATTGCTGGAAAAATAAACTGTTAAGGCCAAAATTATCACTCTTGATAAGCTGTCCCCATTCTGTCCTCCTCCAGAAGGAACTGAAAACATTCCTGATGGGTGAATTTTTGTTATGCTGTTCACTTATAAATAAAGTCTCCAAATGAATTAAAAGTGCTAAGTACTTAATAGGCAAGAACAAGGCAAGTCTTTTGTCCTTGTGTGCTTACCACCCAACAAATGAATAAAAGATGGAGCATGGGAGCAACACAGAATGATTCTGATGCCTATAAGTTCTTTGCTGCATGCACTGCTCTGGCTCACTTTGTGAGGCTTCTGGCAAAACACAGTTTTACTAAGGGTGGACTAAGAAGAGCTGGAACCAAACTGAGTGAACAGGAGATGCTTTAAATCCATAAGTTTCCTGTTCAGATTCTATATAGAGGGCATACAGTAAGAATAAATAAGAGGATGAGAAATGTATATTTTGTTAATGCACTGCTGTGGAGAAATCTGGGATTTCCAAAACAGGACTGCATTGTGTGTGTGTCTGTTCTGTACTGCAAAAAAGATCAGGAGAACTGAAGTAATAGCCATGACATCTTTTTCCATTAGTATTCAGAAAACAGTATATACCCATTTTCATCTTCTAGAAATGTAAACAAAAATGTCTTGCGTATTTAAGGACTTAGAAAGCAGAAAATTATAATATATAATATAGTTTATGGAAGACGTGGCATCATGGATGTTTCTTTTTCTGACATTCTTTGTTCTACTGGAGCTGATGTAAGGAGATTTTAATCTAATTCGTTACTGTACCAGAAACTTCTCTGAAACTCACATAGTCTTACTTTGTAATTAAATGTTTGAGAACAACTGGTATTTATATTTGCATGTAATTAACTTTTAAAGCACTGCATATAGGGCTTTTTGCTTTTAAGCTAGCCTGGAGTCAATAAATATCTTTACAGACGTCAATTTGGTCAACAGTAAAGAGGTAAATAGAAACTAATGACACTCATCAAGCCTGTGGCATGAATGATTTATTGGATGCAATCATTTAACACTTTTATAAACTCAATACAAGGGAAAGAAACAGGTTTCTTATTATGGTAAACTGTATTTGTACTGTCAGCAAGTAGTGATTTATGACAAACCTATGGCCAGGATTAGGATATAATAAATGGGGGAAAATAGAAGGCTCATTAATTTTTTATACCCACAGGTAGAAGACATGCAGTGGGCTAATAGAGAACACACTCATCCAGCATCTGTCTGCAGCCTGCCCTGTAAAGCTGGGGAAAGAAAGAAAACCGTGAAGGGAGTGCCCTGCTGCTGGCACTGCGAACGCTGTGAGGGGTATCATTACCAAGTGGATGAATTCAACTGTGAACTGTGCCCCATTAATAAGCGACCAAACGCCAACCGTACAGATTGCCAGCTTATCCCTATAATCAAACTAGAGTGGCATTCTCCTTGGGCCATCGTGCCTGTCTTCATAGCTATTCTGGGTATAATTGCCACCACCTTTGTGATTGTGACTTTTGTCCGGTACAATGACACACCAATCGTCAGGGCCTCTGGACGGGAGCTGAGTTACGTGCTCTTAACTGGGATTTTTCTCTGTTACTCCATTACTTTTCTAATGATTGCAAGTCCTGATACAGTGGTCTGTTCATTTCGAAGAATATTTTTAGGCCTTGGCATGTGTTTCAGCTATGCCGCCCTGCTTACAAAAACAAATAGGATTCACAGAATATTTGAACAAGGTAAAAAATCTGTCACAGCTCCCAAATTTATTAGTCCAGCTTCCCAGCTGGTGATTACTTTCAGCCTCATATCCATGCAGCTTATTGGAGTCTTCATCTGGTTTGCTATTGATCCACCACATACTATTGTAGACTATGGAGAGCAAAGGACACTTGATCCAGAAAATGCCAGGGGAGTTCTCAAATGTGACATTTCAGATCTTTCTCTCATATGTTCCCTTGGATACAGTATTCTCTTGATGGTCACATGCACTGTTTATGCTATTAAAACAAGAGGGGTTCCAGAGACCTTCAACGAAGCAAAACCTATTGGATTTACTATGTACACAACCTGCATAATTTGGTTAGCTTTTATTCCAATCTTTTTTGGTACGGCCCAGTCAGCAGAGAAGGTAAGTGATGATGCATTCACAAATCAAATACTATCCTCTTTTTATTTTTGCCTCACGCTACTAGTAACGCTACATTTTCACTCTTGCAAATGAGTAATTTTGAATGCTAACTGCAAATGAGCTCTCAGAATTCACAGATAGGAAAATATATGATTCAAAAGGTAGGTTTCATATATTTTAATACAAGAAACTAAATGTGATTGTGATGTGGCTAGCATAATAATGTTGACATTTTCTCAATATATCCTTTAATAACTGTTTCTTCTAATGTTTATTATAACCCTTCAGTGATGCTCTAGCCTGTTACATGAAGCACTATAAATCTGTTATCATCCACAGATCTAGTAGAAAAGGTTGCATTTCAAATATCTGAGATGATCAACTTACATTTGTCAAAAATAATGAAGAAGAATGCTTGGGCAGAATGAAAAGAATTACTTTTCTATCTGGTTGACAAATATATCTTAAAAAAAAGAATAGGAGGAATGAATGAGGTGCATGTAAAGTCATAGAAAGGGTAGTTCACTTATTACTATCTCAGTGCAAAAAGAAAACATTTTCCTGATCTGTTAATGAGAGATTAAATGTTGTATACTTGGATATCTATTATTCCTTGTTCAATTGGCATGGATCTTTCCTGACATGAGTCATGGTGAGTAGCAGAAAATACATCAGACTTTTAACTCTTCCTCTCTTGGGAAGGCAGAGGTAAATGTCAACTCTGTGAGATTTTATCCAGATGACAGTGACAAAAATCATAGAATCATAGAATAACCAGGTTGGAAGAGACCCACCGGATCATCGAGTCCAACGATTCCTATCAAACACTAAACCATGCCCCTTAGCACCTTGTCCACCCATGCCTTAAACACCTCCAGGGAAGGTGAATCAACCACCTCGCTGGGCAGCCTGTTGCAGTGCTGATGACAAGTTTTGTAGGAAAGAGCAATGATACCAGCATCGCTCTTCAAAATTGCAAATCTCTATGAGATTTGGAAAATGTTAAAAATAAGAAATTAATCAGTCTTTTACATAAACTTTCTTCCCCCTTTTTTTCCTAGAAGGTGATTTTTTAATGTTTTGAAATATACAATTTTGTTTAATTAATTTTATTGGAAAAGTCTACATGTGTCCACTTATATTATGCAAAGGTTTGACACAAGTCTGGTTTAGAGAGCATTCTTGCCTGCAAAATTAAATAAAAGGTCTGTGTGCCTTGATAAAATAGCTTTTCTTTTAAGCAGAGGAATTGTATGGGAGAAAAAATGTGGCAGAAAAGCATTTTACTCATTGAAAACTGAAGTAAGGAGGCTTGTTGAATTGAATTGAATTTGGCTTGCTTTCCAAGCCCTTTTGGCTTAAGTTGGAGAAAGTGAGTGCCAATGTAATGGAATATCATAGATACAGTAAGTGAAGATAAAAAAAATCCTGTTTGAGAGAGGAAAACATATTTAAGTGAATTGTATTTAAATTCCTTTTTCTTTGTATTTGTAGGCTTAAGTCAGAAATATATTTTGTGATATAAATATGTAGTACTTTTTTTTGTTTTAGCAGCTTGGGCCAGTCAGTTTTATAGCAAGTACCTGCAACAAAAGAAATGTATTGAAACACAGAAAATATTACTTGGCTCACAACTATGCAGTGAGTTTTGATATACACCATTGGTTCACCTTACCTTGTAGTAAAGGATGATTCGGTTTTGACCTCTAGAGATTAGATTACTGAACACCTCTTTTCCATTTCTTTTATGAAACTCAAGACCGAACACACAAATTATATTAAATCACACAGCTTCTAACACTGAATTTAACTTATTAGTTGCCTTTTTTCCTGAATTATTTGTTGTTCTTCAGATAATGACTTCCAGGAGGAAAAATCTCAAATTAATATGCTAATACAGTAGTTCTGTATTTCAAATAATTCTTTTCCCAGTTCTTCTACTGTTTGCTGCAAATAAAACCACATTTCCATACAGACTCTTATGGACTTCGTTATAATAACTCGTGCATTCATACAATTAAATTGCTAGGGCAAAACCATAATGTCTTAGTGCACACATATATACATTGTCTGAATATTGTCTGAAGAAACTCAAACTTGTTTGTAGATTTCTCAGTTAATGCATAGCATCAAAAGAAGCCTTTTAAAAAAACACGAATACATAAAAATATCTTATTTGAAGTTCAATATCGTGATCTTTATTTGAGGATGAAAAGAATGGAAGAAGGGAAAGAAAAAATAAACTTAGATTTACGCTAGATGATTAATCACTTTACAGTTGAATTTAGAATCCTGATTTTTTTTTTTATTTTTTTTTAATGGCTTGAGATTGTGTAGAGAAAATGGAGCAATAAGATGGGGAACCTAAAAGTAATGGTTCCTTTTCTGAAATATTGACAGTAATAAAATTTAACATTACATTCATTACAAATCAGATGTGCTTCCAACTAGCAGTTCATTGAACAGCTTGCTTTAGACATACTTCTCTTTGAAAAAAGAGTAGTTACAACTTCTCAAAAATGTTTTGAGGAACTACTCTCTTCTTAAATGTTGATAGGGCATACAATGACAAAGAAGTCAGGCATTTTTTGAAGGAGAGGTTATATTTACTTAATTAACTATTCCATGAACACAGATTAAGTAGAAAGCATATTGAGAAGATTTTAATAATATTTCACGGTCAAAATATTTCCATTGATACACAAAAAACCAGGACTATTAATGCTAAAACCAAGTGTGTAGATACAAACCCCATAGATTGTCATGGAAAGGTTACCTTTGTATTAAGTGGCCTTGGGGTCAATTACTGAAAGTGTAAGAGATTAGCAAGAGAGGTATAAACCTGTACAGTTGCCACAAGTCCATAAATTAAGTGTTGGTGTCTGTTAAACTTTAAATATGTATGATGGAAGCCATGTAAGTAAGCATAAGTACATTTCTGCAGACTGCGACTCTTGCTCACGTGTTCTTGCTGTGGGAAACTTATGCCTCTCCCTGTAAATGCAAGAAACTTTGGATCTCTAGCTGGTCAAAACAGATGAGTTAAATGCCAGAATTTGCTTGGTGTGACAAAAAACATGGTTAAAGTTCAGGTAACTCAACAAGACTCGGTGGTAATAGTCTTGACATTTGTCACATTTTTAACAGCCCTTTGTAACAGATGTTTCTACTCATCTATTTTATCTCAGTTTACGTGTAAGTTTAAAACTAGTATAAAATTGAGAAAACTACCATATAATAGTCAATAAATTAAAAATACTATATATCCCCATGGCCAATTGACAAAAAAATTAAAAGATCGATCCAAAATAACCTTGTATAACCAAAGCTTGTTTATTTTTTATCAAACTCCATGTTTATTGTTTGTCCTTCACCTCAAGCAATAGATTATAAAACTCCAGTGCTATTAAACATGCCATTTTTTAGACTGTCATTTCTAAAAATGTTCTTCAGAGAACAGTAAGAGCATTGATTACAAGTTCTATTTTTTTCAGCCTAATTCATGATTTTGCCCATTCATGATCAAGCCTGTTTTGACCCTGCTGCTTTACGAAAGGAACCCACTACAAATAGTTAAATTTTTCCAGTGTATCATTGAACTGAATGAAAAATGTAACCCTAAGACATAAAATACTGAATTGCTAACTTTTGTGTAAATGTCAGTGAGGTACTTCAGGGGAAAAGGAGTGAAATTCTGTAGAAACTATTCTGTGAAAATAGCCTTCACCTGTGTCATGCATGTTTATGTGGCAAAACACTGGAAATACTGGCTTAATCTAGAACAGATATATCTAAGATGTCATGATGACTGGAATGCCACAGTAAAAAAGGAGTGGAATTAACTCAGTGATTAAACCAGCTGCTTGATGAAACACCGAGTAAAATTAAGTTACAATGGCAGATTGCATAAAACCAGCTGAGGATAGTTAGCTGTCTAAAGTACATCTCTATTTGACAAAATATATTTTTAAGAATCCCTGCCTTTTATCAGTTTTGGCAGGTGCATGAATCATTCATTCACAGATAATAGAGACATTATTTATTATATTAATCTAGATATATTCTGTTTTGAATGAGAAGATGAATACCTGTTTCCTATACTGTGAAAGAACAGAGGTTGCACTTTCTGCTAAGGCAAAAGGACCATAAAAAGCAATGAAGGATTTTTTCCTTTCCTCCCATCGGAAGCAATTACAACATGTAATCTAACCAGGCAGATAAATTTTGATGTGTTTTCCAATTATTCTGACAAGTTTGTTCTCTCTTTTCATAGCTGCAGTAAAGGCAAAGCAAGTATGGTGTAAATCTTCCCGTAAAATATTATCATTATGATCTTACTATTCCAGTTGTTTTTATCCTGGATTTGCTGAGGATGTGGATCTTATGCTTATATCCAGCTGTTAGCAATAGTAAAAGAAGCTAGAAACACTTCCAAGAGTATCTCTGTATTAATTTGACTGGTAAGCTACTGTTTTTGTTTTCAAGAGGAAGTAGTTCTCAGTAGGAAGGAGAGGTAGTTCCATCAGTCTAGTAAGATAAGTTCTTTACCTTAAAAAACAACCAAACGAAAATATTACTTGGTGACAATTCAGGTCAGACCCCTTGCTTCCCCCACATTTCTTCAAAATTTAGACAGATATTTTTGTGTGTGTGTTTATGTTATCATTTCTTGGCTAAATATATTACTGTGACGGTAAGAAAACAAAGCATCTTAATGATGCCTCAGACTGTGTTAATGAAACAAACTGCATTGAGCATTTTTCTTAACTTCAAAGCATTCTCTTCTAATTCAAATCATATTCAGAAATGTAGCTCTGCAGGTAGTCCATGCAGTACACATTACAGGAAAAAATAAAGAAAGGCAACTTACCATGTTAGTATTTATTCCATTTTATGAATAATGTTTGACCTGATTAAACCAGACTCTTCAGTGGCAACACTGTGCATAGTGTAAGGATTAATGTGAAGGATATTTAAAACAATTTTTCATTTCCATTATTGTGGGACCAAATCCAGAAGACTGCTGAAGTGATACTTTCCGCAGGTTATCATTGTTCAAAACTCAAAATATGTAGGTGTGACCTGCCTCCTTAAAGTTCATGAAAACTAGAAGAAAGTTTTCTTTCAGACTGTGCTACCCATTCAATGAAATCTTGAGGAATGTAGCTACTTTTTAAAATTCTATGTGCTCTTTAGATTTTTTGTAATTCGACATAGTGTGTACCCAAGTTTCAGCAAGTGTTCTTCCTGAATGAAGGACTTCATGCAAAGCTAATGCATATGTAATTTTAAAAACTCAGCTTTATTGTTTTAAGATAGACCTGCAGTCTTTAGGTTGTAATTTCATTTCTGTGTTTACTTTAATATTAATTAAGCCACTAGTGCTTTAAGTATGTACACTGAGCACTGATTTTAATTACAAGGTTATTAGGAGGTATCAGGAAAAGAGAAAATTTTGACTTCTCTGAGAAAGAAGTGGATTGTTTAATGAGATATAAAGACTTTTTTTTTTTCAGTTCAGTGAGACATTCATGTGTGCCCCTGAAGGTTGTATACCCTGTTCTTTTCTGCATGGTTGCATATCTGTTCCAGTACGAGCATTGTGCTTGCATACCTAGTTGTGTACATTGAAGAGATGTGCACCTGTCACATAATGGAAAACACCAGTGTTTTGCTTGTTTGACATGTTTTCTTCTGGCCTCACAGTGAATGATTGCTTCAGGGTGTGTAGGAAAGGAGGAGACAGGAAAGATTTGCCAGAAAAATTAAATTAGCCTCTGATCTACTTCCTGCTCTATCCTGGGGAATGTCAGAGTTGGTAACAGGTATACAAAGAAGGAATGCTTGCTGGAGAACGTCAAATAGACCTTTTTGGCTACTTGCTGGCATCTATGATAAGTACTTCTAACTGAGAAGCAGAAAAAATTTTGTGAAGCACAGATAGCTAAATAACTCTGCCGTCTTCATCTACTTCAGAAATAAATAATGAGTAATCACAGGAGGCATTTTGTGAAAAATCACAAGTTTTTCACAGAGATAATCTGGAAAAAAATATATCTTATCTACTGCATTTTTAGAAATCAGATTCACCTAATGAAAATGTATATCTTTTGGTTCTGATTTGTTCGGAGCCAAAAATCTGATTGTCTTCTACAAGTGCAGTTAAAGAGAAATCCTTCTAGTTGCATTAGATGATCCGTGCATGGTAAGAAAGAGATCACTCTGATGTTAAGATGTGATAAACATTCATGATTGTGTTTCATCTACAAATTTAACTGTGAGACTCTATGTCATACGCACAGGACAGCATCAGAGTCTTTGATGGTTTTACATGAAAAAAAAAAAAAGCATGTAATTCATGTAACAATTTAATCATACTCTGAACTGTTTCATACTCTGATGGCCAAGCACTGACAACTGGTGCCCAGCCACATTATATCTGAAGATAATTTAACAGTTTGTTAAAAGCAAACATATTTCTTTTGACCAATTACAAACCTCTTTGTCTGTGACGAGAATGGATTTGGGGATTCAAGGGATGTGCATAAAATGTTGCATCATGAGACCTTGTAAGAAACTGGACTGAGACAAATGCAGCTCCTGCACTTTGTTTTGTATTCAATGCAGTCTATTATTCTGCAATCAAAATGAAGGGATATGTAGCAATTTTTGATCTAGGATGCCTAATAAAAAGCTCATCTTCACAGAAGTTTATGTGACTACAGACTTAGTCACGTTTCCATTTCTGACGTAAATCTGATCTTGGAATGAGACCAGAGCAGACTGATGTGTTATTGACCAATGAGTCTTTCAGGGAGCAGTTCCAGTGCTACACTGTGGCCTGCCAGGATCCCATTCCTTTCAGACCTCACTTCAAAATAATGAATTGACTTGCACCTTGTAAATTCTTGGATTTCTGGGACATTGGAAGGGCTGGTTTAATTTGGATAAAGTAAAACTGGAAAATATATTCAGGCTACCTTATCATTTACTAAAAAAATGAAATGGAACACATTTGTAAATAAGCAGGAAGAGGGATTTTTTTCAGTTAAGAATGGTATGATAAACCCACATACTGGGAAAAAATTATCTATGGATAACAGAAAATTAATCACAACTATTTGTTACACTTTTGCTCTTGTTAAGAAAAATAGGAAATCTTTAAATACAACACAGTTTAGAAATTGGGTTGGAACTCCTTCTGGGATGTTCTTGTGAGACTTGTACTTGCTAGTTCCTGTCAAGTTGGAAGCAGTACAAAAATAGCCTTTGTGGTAGCTTTAACCATGCTTTTACCTTACTGAAAACAGTTAAACACATGTATGAAAGACAGAAGAAACAAATTCTAAAGACTTTAGCATAGCTTTGGTTAGATATTCAGATTCTCATATTTCTTATCTCCTGCTACAATAGTTCCAGTTTTGCATAGGTCTCATAACACTATCAAGATTTTGGTCTTACCAATATGATAAAAATTGTGGACTGGTAAACTGCTATGCATTGATTAAGCCTTAAAAACAATGCATATACAAGCTCATCTTGTACCGCATCTGGAACTTGACTCATGATCAACACCTGTTCAATGCCACATTACCTTAAATTTCCTTTAGACTAATAACATTTTCAAGGACAATTATGATGACTCAACTAAAATGTAAGTTATGTAAAGCACAGTAAGTTGATATGTATTTCAGCCGCTTGTGGCCATTCTGGTGTTTAAGAATTGTCATAGCTTGTGTAGCTGAGAATATGTCAGTAAGTTGGTCATCTAATAAAAATACAAGATTCAGACCAAAAATTTAATAAAATATAAGCCAGTAAAACATTTAACAGAATTGATAAATACAATAAATTCTAAAATTTAATGTAGGGAGTGGTGAATGTTAAAATCATGTCTCATGAAGATGGAAATACCAGGAACCAGAAAATGATCAAGTCTGATTTCACAGAGAGTAGTGAGCTTTATGCTTACTCTTAAAAAACAAAACTAAACCTGCTATGGGAATAAATCTTTAATTGGATTGTTAACACTGAATGTACATATAAGGGTAGAATTTTACATAACTTGAAGCTCTTCTGTGAAACCAGAATAATTAGTTTAAAAGGCCCAAGAAAAGCAGTAATTTCAATACATGTATGAACACATTCTAGAAAACAAAGGCTTCAGTTGATCATATTAATCTATTTTTTAAAAGCCTGTTTTTCTTACAGTGAAGCTTCTTAACAAGGGATAAAATGACAATAGAGAGATCCGTATGAGTTAAGCCAAGACAATCAAAATTTAACAGCAGCAGAATGTTATCTTTTTTTCTAGTAATCCAGCTAAAAGCTGATTAATCATGAAATGCCTTTTTAACTTCAGAAATGCATTTTCAATGAGTACATGATATGTACATGCAGTTTGAATTTTTCTTCTCCTAAAATGGTGCTTTCATAACCAGTTTACCAAGAAACATGACCCCCCTACAACGGTCATATGGTTCTTTTCATGGTGACTATCAAGGTCATGTTTACTTGATACTGTGAAATGCAGGGATGGGATGAAAGTGATGTTATCAGGTTTATTGACAGAACTGATGACACAGCACCTGCATAAATCTGTTTCCTTACAGAAATCATCCTCCTGTCTATTACTGTACAATAAGAAAAGCTGAACAATGAAGGGAAGAAAGGCATAGGACTTGATAGTCCTTTTTTTAACTTCACTGAACTCGGAATAGCCGCAGGTATTCACAGGTGTTGTGAGTGCCATTTAAAAAAGTGCTGCACAAAGTTTCCCAATTATAAAACAGCAAGGTCAGAAGGAGATTAGAAAAAAAAAAAGGAAACTACTTAAAAGAGGGTGTTCAAAGCAAATATAGAAGATTTTTAGCCTGAAGCTGAGTAACACATCATGTTTTGCAAGTGTCTTTTCTAGTAAGCTAGTACTCGTAATTGAGTGAGGTATAGCAGAAGAGCTCACAGCAGGCAAAGCATCTATCTCCTAATCTAGTCATCAAAAAGACACAAGCAAGCCAATGTGGCGTGATACAGAAATTGGTCCCAAAGCCCAAAACTGTTTTTCAGTCTGTGTAAGGGAATTGTTTGCACCATATGTTTTTCTTAAGAGCTGATCTACTGAAATGGTGCTTTAAAAAAGTTCTACATATACAGTGCAAATTATGGCATATTCTGAAGTGTCTTACTCCAGAACACACCACCATCTATCACTTTGAGCCATCACACTGCATAAAATTTTATTGACCTACAATGATCTCATATCTCCATCAAAGCTTCCAGATTTCCAAGCTGGAAGTTTCTCTGCTGTTTCCTCCAAACTATTTGCCTTGTCAATGATGCTTGTAATATCTTTGTTACCAATCACCACCAAAGCCATAACCTTTGTCCCTGCCAACCTTCATTTTTTCCTGCTGTTTATAGCCACCTCTCCCATGTCCCTGTTTGCTTACTTTATAATTTGTCCAGGATAGAAGTCACTTCAGCCAGTGCCACTTTTCTTCTATGATATTAAAAATCCTTTTTCTTTTCTATGTGACTTAGTACTTAGACCCTGTACTTAACCACGTGTCGCTTCCTCCTCTCCTTCACTGACATTGATGTTGGCTTCTTGTTATTAGTGTTTATTACTTTCGCTCTTAAATTTAGCAAGAATTTATTCTGACTTCTGCATACAAAATGCTTGCTTGCTTGCTTTCCATCCAACTACATCCAGTAGTCTCAAAACTATCCATATTTTAGTTCCTTTGTTTAGTAATCCATTTCTGAAAGATTCAGGTAAAGCTGCAATTCAGTTCAAGTGAATGCAAGTTTTGTCAATGATGTCAAGAAACCTTTGATGTCACCGTCCCAACTGCTGTTAACTCTTCGTTTAAGCCTTCCTCTGTATGCATGCCATCTTTTTTCACAGCTGCTAGTTTTTCTAAAGGGACCTGTGTAAGATAATTTTGCACGTCTGTGTTATACATAAAATATAGTTGGGACCGTTCTTTTCATTGTTAGTTTAAAATAAAAGTCATATATGACTTGGATTTATTTTGAGCTGAATCTCCTGTACTTTTGTCTGGTTTTAATAAACAGCTCTATGAACGTTTGAATTCTCCTGCACACCACAAGAATGGTATAATAATACACTACAGGTAGGTCTGTTTTTCCAAACATCCAAAATGGGAAAAATGATAAATATATTATGTCCTGAAACAATGTCATACATTGCTTTACTGCTACAGTTGAAGTTTGTAAGCACAAGGGAGGCATAGGTAGTGGGAAGACAAATATTTAGGTGCTTCCTCCTGTCCCGTAGGCAGAGA
The DNA here is from genome assembly GCF_032191515.1 of Phaenicophaeus curvirostris. Lineage (NCBI taxonomy): Eukaryota > Metazoa > Chordata > Aves > Cuculiformes > Cuculidae > Phaenicophaeus > Phaenicophaeus curvirostris. Next base: position 22,000,987 of record NC_091392.1, read on the forward strand.
TGTAAGAAGCAGATCTTGTTCATTGCTTCCTTTATGGGTCTTTCTCTTTGTACCCATGTAGCTCTGGATGGTATTTGGGCAGGTCTCATGCTAGACTGTGGGCTAAAGGGAAGCACTGTCAGCTGGCATTGCTCCACCTGCACTTGCTTTGAGAAGGTGGTTCAGAGCCAGGCATTTTAGCATCACAGCTAGAATTTTTAGCATTGGACTATAAACATTTTCTCTTGAGGTCACCAGAATATACAAGGAAATGGCAAAACTGCTCTCGAACAGGCTTTTTCTGTATGACATAAGTTATGTGGCTTTTGCTGGAAAAAGTTCTTTGTATTTCAGAACACAATAGGCTGAAGAGGTGAACTGGATAGATTATTTTTACATTGCAACAAAGTGATTTTAAGTGCTGTTGGTTTCATCGTACAGAATGTACTCGTATCTTGCAGAACACTTTAAATATAAACCTAATTATTAACTTCTGTCTCCTATAAATGACTGAAGTAAAGTATTTTGTAAAATTATGCTAGACTTTTTATCTACAGAATGAGGAGCCTGATATTAATTGCATTATCCACATACAAACAAAAGCTCTTTGAGCCACTTTGCCCATGGATGAACACACATATTCCTCTTAATGTTAAAAAAGTTGTGCACACACACTGACAGAAGACTAGACCCCTCTGGTTGCAAAATGAAACCGTGGGCACCTCTCCAACGCATATAATGCCTCAGAGTTAGTGCCAAGACCTATTTTTACTGCAGTTAGTGCTACCGTGCTGTTTAAAATGACAGACTACAAGCAAGTAACTTAGATCTAACCTGTCAGGTTAGCCAACAGTGATGTATCTCAAAGCACAAGTGTGCTTATTTAATCTGTGATTTTTTTTTTATTTTTTTTTTTTAATTCTAGCTTTTCAGCTCTGGCAAACAAGACCTTCTTCCTCTTACAAAGCCATCCACTTGGGTGAAGGCTATTTAACAGAGGCCCCACACTCTATGCTTTATTGACAGCTCGTTGAAATAACTTTTTCAGTATATTCACAATTATCTCTATGTTTTTTCCTTATCCAAGGTCTCTTTCAGTTATTTTGAAGAATCGCATGCTCTTTCCTTAGAGGTTTAAATATACATGTTTTCTTAATCGGAAGATGACTGTATTTTGCTCACAATCTAATTAAAGTGTGTAAGTGATATCTGTGTTTAAAAAGAAAGAGAAAAAGAAAAGACAACCTTGTGTTGTTTTCTAAAAGCTTAAAGTACCTAAATTTGTCAAGGAGCATTAAGGGAACTAGAGTACATGTAATTTTCAAAGATGCATCTTCTTCTCCTGCTTCTTCACTTGTATAACTCATTCACTGTTGCAGTCTATTAAAAATCCACTTGCTTGCAATTTGAGAGGTCATGTCTACTTATTTTAGATGAATAAATAGCTATCTACTAGCAGATGTAGATATTTCACAGACAGAGAACAAATGATGAGGAAATGTTTTAATGGACAGTGGTTGATTTTGTTTGAAGAGCAGGCTGGAGAGAAGCTTAAGAAAAGGAGCTGGTTTGGAAAGGCTAGAAGTTTAAAATTTTAATATACCCAAGGTATTCTGCTGTAAATCCAGACATAGTGCTTGTTTTCCTCATCCTGAAAATTTTGTGTCTGGTAGACACATATAGTTCATGCAAAGTCCAACCCCTTAATGATAAGTTTGTCTTTTGACTCAATATGCCCAAAAGACATCCTTCCTTGTCATTGTTATGTATATTCCATTGTCCTTAAGATTACTTTGAGAAAAAACAAAACATTGGTAGCTGTTCTGGAAAGTTTAAGGAGACAGTAAATTTCTGTTTACACTGGACAACCTTTCTGGGTTTTTTTAATGTGTGATAAGAATGAATGACTAGCTAAAGCTTGCCGTGTGAAAGGTGTACTAGGATGTGCACAGGAGGGAAGTTTTAGAAATGGCTTACCTTTTTATATTTTTTTTTTTAAAAATCCTATGTATTAACCATTTTAGCACATATAAAAAACTAAATACTGTGCTACAAAAACATTCATTTTTATAGTTGAAAGCTTGCATTGCACACTCAGAGACACAATGTTTGATAAATACTGTGCTTGTAAATGTGAAAAGATAGCACTGTTCTATCCCTTCCCTGGGAGATTATTCCAATGTTTAACTGTTCTCATGATGAAAAATTTTCTTCTGGAATCCAACTGGAATCTCCCCAGGAGCAATTTATACCCATTATCCCTTGTCTTTTCTGTGTGACTCCTGGTAAAATGGGAGTCTCTGTTCTCTTAGTGGACACCCTTTAGGTACTGGTATATGGTAATAAGGTCTCTCCTAAGCCTTCTCCTCTTAAGACTGAACCTGGTTATTTCAGCCTTACTTCATATGGTAGGTTTTCTCGTCCGCTGATTGTCTTAATGACCCTTCTCTGGACGCTCTCCAGCCTATCTACATCATTTTTCTATAGCAGTGACCAAAACTGGATGCAATACTCTGTATGCGGCCTGGCAAGCATTGAAATATACTGCAAACTGGTTTTGCTACAGTAATTATACATTCTTTTTAATTATTTTTAAAAGCTTGTCAGCTTACTAGAATTTAAGTGGAAATATTCTAAAAAGTCTATTTAAAAATGCTCTAAGAATGAGAGTACTCCAATCTCCTCAAACACAACTATGTAAAAGTGCAAGACATTTAACTGCTAAGAGTGTTGATTGATAGGACAACATGGCAATGCAGTCTATTTCCTACCCTGTTGAAGTGCTTATAATTTACACTACAAAATAAGCCCTAGTTTGCTCCAAAACATTGTGCCGTTTGGTTAGTCATCAATGCATATTTTACAGTCTGCTTGTGAGTTGACTACAGGGTCTCCACACTCAGGTCACCTTAATGCAGTGTCAGGATGTGGTCAGATACTGTGAAAAAGACATGTCCAGAAGAGAGGCCAAGTGAGCGAGGCCATCTGTCCCCATTTTAATTTCAAAGCAGTTTGTCCACAACCCACACAGTACTTTCCTATCAGAACAGGTGCCCTGTGAATTAGGACTGTCCTTTAAAAGAAGAGGTACTTTTTAAACTGTTTGTGCCCCAGCAATCGTGTCAGATTAGGAAAGTTCACTAGCTGCATAAAACCTAAAAGCTTTCACTAGGATGAAAAGTCATACATTATGTATTTGAAAGATATTAAACATCGTAGTCTGCACTATCAGATGAAAGCCTCTTGGAGTAAGCACAAGTAATTGAGCGACTCAAGCATTTGGTGTATCTGCCGAAAAACTATCCTGTTGCTATACAAGTGGAAATTCACAGCAGGTTTACAGATGCACATTTTCTTAGCTGCAGAGGATACAAATTTCAAACTTCACAGTTTCCATGAAGAAATGAAACTATGATTCTAAATGAAGGATTGTTCGTTTTAGTAACCACAACTACCTAAAGATAATCAGGAATATTATTTTCACTGTCCTATTTTTTAAATTAAATGACTGACCAGATCTCTTGCATGAAGTAGAGCTGCAAAAAACAGCTGTGGAACAAAATCTAAAATACTTTCAGGAGCTCAGAAAAAGCTAACACAAATAACATAAACAACAAGAATGAAAAACTGGTGACAAAAAGAAAACCCACCAAGTTTTGTACACTTCTACAAATAGCTATTTTATTTTTTTAAATATATAGTGTAAAATAAAAATATTTTGCTTTCTAAGTGTAGAAGGTACCACATTTGATTAAAAGGGTGATTTGTGTGGTGAAATATCCTGTCTTAGAGGTAGCCAAACCACTGTGCTTTAGAAGAAGGTAGAGAAGTAAAGAGTAAGGCAGAAAGTAAAGAGACTTAGTTGTAGGAATATCTGCTCTCATGAGGTTCATGTATTCATAATGAATCATTGGAGATTGTATCATTAGAATGAATCATTGGACACATTGTATTAAACCCTTAAGTATGATATTTTATCCCCTTACAAAGTTGTTTCAAGCATTAGCAAGTGCTACTTTAAGCTATTGCTATCCTTATCACCCAGTTCCTATTGAATATTATTAGATTCTTGGCCTCTGACAGACCTGTGTGCAGGCTTATCTGCAAAATTAGTAATTCTTTTGGGACCTACCTCTACACTTTTGTGAGTATATAAAAGACCACAGTGATGTGTTTTAGTGCTCAACATTAGTTTCTCCCTCCTCTGCTTTCAGGTGCTATGTATGTGATAAAACCAAAATAATTATCCCTTGGACAGACAAACATTTCTACCACAGCAGAAAATCTACAAAGTTCCCTGCAGCTGAGGATATTTTCTGTATTTTTATATTCAAGTACATCTGGACTTCTGATCATGAAGCTGCATCTAACTGTGCAGTTGGGGAAGCATGTTATATTTAGCATATAATTACTTGCAAGTATCAGGCAGAGTTGTGGTCCAGCGAGTAGCTGCCTTGGCTGTCAGTATATTTGAGGAGGACTGCACTGAATTCTGCACAGAATCATGAATAAAAAAGATTATTGTCACACTTTTTAATATGATGAAGAGGTACAAATACAACAATAATTTCAGTGGAGTTATCCTGAGGTATCCTTTCACTCCTGGGAAAGGAACTGTGCATTTTTTCTGTGTTAGTCATCAATTTCCATGTACAAGCAATTGTAGCCGGAGGCTGTGTTTCCCCCTAGGCTACTGTAGAATATTGTGTACAGCACTACCATGAAAGAAGGGTGTAAGATAGTGAAGTTAAATCAGTGACATTTTTTTTTGTCTGGTTTGGGGAATAACCCGTGATTTAAATTTTGGTTGTATTTCTTTTGGTTTTGCTCATAGAAAATGCAAAGACAATAATAGACATGTTTTATTAATGAATTTATTATTTATTGCTCAGTCATATATTTTCTTTTCAGGCCCTTGAAAGAAAAGCAAATTAAATCAAATAGAGATACTGGAGACAGAACAGATGGTGGCATACTTTACCTCATAACTGTTGTTATTTAGTATTATTTTGCTTCGGAACTGTTGAGAATGGAGGGACTGTGGTTCATATTTCCCAGTACAATACCTTCATAACATTGCTACAGGGCATCCTGGAATTTTATTTTGCCAGACGTTCAAATGGAACTTTTCTATATGAATGAACAATTAAAGATTCGATGAAACTAGAACCCCAACTTTCTCTTCCTAATCAGTCCCTTGCTAGTAGGTTCCTTGGCACAATTAGCTCCTTTACAGAGCATCATTCTCAATGACAATGCTAATAAGTAGTTTGGAGATAAAAGCAATGATCATTTCCAAAAGCTGTATGGACAAGGCTTTGACAAATATTCCTCTCTCCATTTTAAACATTTACGATGCCAGCAGGAAATGAATTAATGAATTCTACATGTCGTCATGATAAAGGAACAAAAAAAGTAACAATTATCTTGGGTCCAGAGATGCATCACATGGGACCCAGAAGAGAGATTTTTAAGTGCCCTGTTGAATAGATGTAGCCACTGTGATTTACTGGATTTGTGTGGCAAGGTTTTGGTAGCAGAGGGGGGCTCAGGGATGAGGGTGGAGGGAGCTACAAGGGTGACTTCTGTGAAAAGCTGCCAGAAGCTTCACCTCTGTCCAATAGGACCAGTGCCAGTCAGCTCCAGTACAGACCCACTACTGGCCAAGGCTGAGCCCATCAGTGACAGTGGTGCTGCTTCTGTGATAATATATTAAGAAGGGAAAATCTACTGTGGAACAGCAGCTGGGAGAGAGGAAGGAGAATATGTGAGAGAGACAACCTTGCAGAGGAAGGTGAGGAGATGCTCCAGACACTGGAACAGATATTCCCCTGCAGACCGTGGTGAAGACCATAGTAATATAGGTTGTCCTCCTGCAGTCCATGGAGATCCACCACGGAACAGATATCTACCTGCAGCCCATAGAGGACCCCACGCCAGGACAGGTAGGTACACCCAAAGGAGACTCTGAACCCATGGGAAGCCCATGCTGGAGCAGACTGCTGGCATGACTTGTGACCCTGTGGAGTACCACACTGAAGCAGGCTCCTGGCAGGACCTGTGAACCCATGGAGAGAGGAGCCCGTACCGGAGCAGGTTTACTGACAGGATGCGTGACCCCCCTGGGGGATGCACACTGGAGCAATGTGTTCCTGAAGGACTGCACCCTGTGAAAGGGACCCATACTTGGAGCAGTTCATGAAGAACTATACCCTGTGGGAAGAACAAACACTAGGGAAGTTTGTGGAAGATTGTCTCCTGTGGGAGGGACCCTACGCTGTGTCAGGGGAAGAGTGTGAGAAAGGAGGAGCAGCAGAGACAATGTGTGATGAACTGACCACAGCCTCATTCCCTGTCCCCCTGAACCACTCGGTGAGGTGGAGGCGGTAGAGAAATCAGGAGTGAATTTGAGCCCAGGAAGAAAGGAGGGTTGCAGGAAGGTGTTTTAACATTTAGTTTTTAATTCTCATTACCCTACTCTGATTTGATTTGCAATGAATTAGATTAGTTTCCTCGAGTCAAATCTGTTTTGCCTTTGAAGTTAATTGATGAATGATCTTTTCGATGAGTATTTAATTATATTTTCTTTCCCCTGTCCAACTGACAATGGGGAGTGATAGAGCAGCTTTGGTGGACCCCTGATGACAGGCTTTATTCAGCACAAAAGACACAGCCAATAAGTCTTGCATATCAGAGATCTTCCTTGACTTTTATTTCTTTTTCTATTTTTTTTGTTCATTTATTTTTCCCCTTTTTTATAAAGAATATTTCCTTTCTCTACAAAGATTTCAAGCTAATAATTGGACGATGTCTTATACAAAGTTCAACTATCTAATCCAACTGATCAGAACCACACCATTTCAGAGCAGTCTGCATCCCAGAGGACACAAAATTCCCCAGAAAAGTTGTTCATGACCTTTGAGGTTTACTATGGACAGTTTTGTACTGATTTTTAAAAGGGATTATAGGATTTAGGCCTCCTATGCTTGCTAATTTATATTTGGTCTCCCTTATTACTAGTGGTGGGAGATGTAATTCATCTTCAGACACTCATAGTTCTGTAAAAGGAAGCCAAGCTCAGAAAATTAAATTCCACCTGACCTTGCGGAAAGTAACGTAGCAGTGTGAAGGCTCCATTGGTCACATAATAGTGCTGCAACTGCAGAAACACGTGGCAGTGTCTTACCATGCTGTAAGGACACGTTTAAGTCCATGCTTAGAAGTAACATCTCCTTTTCTTTATCTTGACTGTTCCTCTCAAAGGTACTATAAGCTACTCAAAGTGCTGTGTTGAAGTAGCTCATCTGATCAGCTTATGAGTTTATTCTGTCTTGTTTTGCAAGTAGCCATACTTTTCATATGAATTCCTTTATGAAAAAGGATCAAGCAAAGCTGTAATAAGCTTATCGGATGTTTGTCATCAGTGCGTTATAAGAGATCATGCATGCATTACCCATTCCTTTCAGAATTTATAGTATTTGTTATCTTTATGCAGCTTGTCAATCCTTTCTTTTTTTCCTATTGTGATCCACTTTTGGTTTTTTTCACATCCAAAATGTTAACTGGAATTGCATGTATAATCAAGAAAGCACACAAACTGATGGTTTTTGCTCTTTCCCCTGCACTCTTCGACACAACTGAAAAGAAGAGGAAGCTACTTTGGGAGCTACAGAATCTCTGTGTCCCAGAGTGCCAAAATTAAGCTTACACAAAAGTTCCAGTTAATGAAAAAATCACATTTACAGAGGATTTTCTTTTGTAACTGAGGAAAATGGAAATTCTTGTACTATCAAAATTAACTGAGAGTAGAAATAGGAAATATCTGATGTGGTTTCATCAAATAATGTAGTATAGCAGATGTTACTCTTTGCCTCTTTTGAAGTGTCCTGTGCAATATGAAACAGTACATAATAAAAAGGAACTCCAAACTTGTTACCAATTAATTAAGTCTTTTTTTTTAGCTGATGTGCTGACCTGTTCCATTGAACTTCATGGTAACAAAATGATTACAATATCTTGCTGAATCTCCAGATTTGGCCCTGAAACAGTCAAGCGGCTGGACTGTTGTAGGTCCCTTCCAACTGAAATTATCGTATCGTATCCTATCGTATCCTATCGTATCGTATCGTATCGTATCGTATCGTATCGTATCCTATCCTATCCTATCCTATCCTATCCTATCCTATCCTATCTCTTGATGTACAGCACTTATAATCACCATGTAGTAATGGGTAGTCAGATCACGGAAGCAAATGTAGATGGAAGGAATGTTTGCTATGTAACTCCCATGCATGCCTACAGTGATCATGTGAAAGTCTATCCAAATGATAAACATTAGGACAATGATTCCACCAAATGTGCTACCCACCTTAACCAACATTATAAATAACCCAAATATAATTTCCTGATATTTTACACTAATAGGATTTCAGTGGTCTAAAATGGTTACCTTTTAGGAAATACTCACTATACCATACAATAATTTTGCTAAATGTCTTAGCTATGTCAATTTTTCAACTTTTGCTAGCCAGAAGTGTCAGCCCTGTAGCTTCTACTTTTTATAGAGAATATTATTCTGTGGGGGATGAATTCTTTCTCAGAGGAAATGGAATGCACTTTACATGAAAGAATTAGCATTAGAGAGTATTTCAATTTTTTCCTTTTTTGATTATCAAAAGGCATATGACTCGATGTGACTTCCAGAAGACATGATAATGTCTTTGCATGTCTCTGATATTGTATATTACTTTGTTATGATAAGAGTAAGTTTTTTATTAGTTACCCGACACACAGTTTCAATCAATCATATTTTACACATATAATCTGTCCCTAAAAAATTCTCATTTTAATAGCAGACCTTTAACAATATATAGCTTCTGATAGTCTGAAACTGTGAGTTATCTTTGACTTTTTAGTATTGACAAGAAAGGAAAATGAAAAATATATGAAAATATGGAAGAACTGCGGTGGTAGAAATACGGGTGAGCTTTGGGAGAAGAGCGACGGGATACATTTTTAGCAGAGGGGGAGCAGGTCAACAAAACTTGAGAAAAGGTTAACTGCTTCAGAGTGACAGTTTTTAAAGAACGAAAAGTAAGGTATTTTTCACCCTGCAAAAGGCATTGGTAGAAAACCTTCTCAGGGTGATACGCATAGGAAGAGCAAAACTTTTGAAGTAATTTCTGAATTGAAAGGTTTTCACTGAGAAGAAAGTAGGCAGTTGCGATTTTAAAGTACACTGAGATCCACATTTGAGACTTTATGATAACATAGCATCACTATTCTGTTGCAATTCTGAGATTCATAGTGTTCCTGAGATACACATTATCTTTGTTGCTTTGTTTAAATTGATTTCAGTATTAAGTAAAATTGGTACAAATCAAAACTTCCTTCAGTCAGGTAATCAATATCACCATAATCTTTACTGTTTCCCAAGATCATGACTAGTTCATATCAGACTGTTCACATATAACTTTATATTCCTTAAATAAAGAGGCATATGTATTTAAATTAGTAGTTACGTAGGCATATGTAGTTAGTTTAGCCTTGTTTTGTATACTACTCTTATTCTTCTGATTTTTAGCTTTCCTTTTTTGAAAAGCAGTTAAAATAAAAGTGGATATAGACAATGTAATTTTGGGGGGTGGAGGGGGACGTGTCATTGTTTGTGGGATCAGTTATAAAGTATTATCAGCCTAAAACATAAAATGTAATGGATACACTCCTTTGCTCTGGACACAACTGAATACTTCTGTTTCTGTTTGATGCATCTGGTTATAAGTGATAACGATCATCTGACATATGGGCTCTTAAATTTTGGAAGGATGCCTTAAATCTATTATGTAGATATAAAATGTCTGAATTGACTTTCTCAATAGCCTAGGAACAAAGATTTTACAAGCATTAATATATAAACTGTGTCAATAAAATATGAAAGCAAGGTCTTTTTATGCACTTGCAAAGTGCATTTTGCTTTTTAAAATTGGAGTGATACAGAGATGTATTACTATAGAAATATCTAAGAACAATATTTTAAACTATGGAATCCCTTAGATCTCCTCTGTTCTAAGAAACTGTTTGCACACTTGTAAACAATATTAAGGAGAGTATTTTTTTCTCACAATTGCAGAGATAAGATTTATGGGCTTCCGAATTTGCTAATGGTTTTGCCTGGCTTAGGGTACAAGGGTAAAATGCATCATATTTTCTTACCGGCAGTCCAATTTTTTCTCCAAAAGGCAGTGCAACATCACCTAATTTCAAGGGCATTGTTTGAGTTGTAGTAACTTCACAGCTGGCAGCAAAACTAAAGAGAATGCCTCACCTCATTCCTTTTGGTAGCAATACTATATATACCCTTGTAATGGGAAACACTAATCAGTATGAAGGCAAGAAAGAAGGATGATCATGACTTCACCTGTGTTTAACTAGAAGCTGACCATCATGCAACAGTAGAGACATGAACATAAAATATATAAACACGAACATACAACATTTAAAGAAGCAGCTTTACATGCTGCTTCTTAAATGCTACTTCTTGAGGGAAAGTCATGTGTTGGCAAGTGAGATGACAACATGATAGTCTATCATTAAAGAAAATGCCCTTTAGGGATGTATGGTTCATGTGTTTCACACATTCACAGACAGAATGCTTGTTAAAAAATGTGCTAATTTTCTAAAACATGTTGCATAGGGTCATTTTCAGGTGGAGAATTGAGTTTTTCAAACAGTGTGATCCCTGTTTGAGTCCTTGCAATGATATTTTCAACTGGTTTGTATGAGACTTTCTTAACTGGTTTTTTTTTCTGAGTTCACCTTTCTAGCAAATGCATGAGCTTTTTGCATTATCAGCTTCAACTACGTACAAAGCATCCCATAAAATCTCTATCTATTTACAAAAGACTTCCCTGCTTCCCTTCCTTTCTGCTCCTATAGGAACAGTATACAAATGGTGCATACCGATTTCCCTGTGGCACTAAGACTTGCTTGGAGAATCTCCTGTGTTGTTCAAAATCTCTATCTAGAGGACTTTATAACAACCAGCCAAATGCATTTTTATTCAGCCAATCCCTTTGTCTCAAGTGAGTCCATTGTCTCAAATTAGTCCATTGTTTTATCAGCACTGAGAATAGTGAGGCTGATTTTGGACTACCCTGGGAACTGATGACTAAGTATGCTGCATGTGCACAAAACCACAGACCTGCTTACAAAGTCACATCACGATTATATATAAAGTATTAACCTGAACTTCACCCTCATGTAACAATTTTAACTTGATTTCAATCGATCTTGCTGCAAATACTAAATCTTTTCTAACTTCTGGGCTCAGCCACTTTCTGAGAAATGCATATGAATAAGCTGCTGAAAGCAAAACTGAAGCAAAGCACTGCAGCCAACACTTACATAACATGTGTCTTGTTGAAAATCCTGAAATTCATTTTTGTGCCCTGCTGGGCCAAGATGAAAAAGCACATATGGTGAGGGAAGGCCACTTGCTGTTGGAAGACCTCTGCATTCCCTCTGCACAGGGAAGAATAATTTAGCCTCATCCCTCACTGTCTCCTGCTAATCTGGCACAAATCAAATGCAAGAGACAGAGCATGAATGTGGATAAGTGAGAAGATGCAATTTCTTGTCTCATGTGGCTAAACATTTCTTGTTTAAGTGTCAGGTTTAGAGCTGAGTAAACAGTGGAATAATATATTTATGATTCTGTTTATGCAATTTGACTTGTCATTCAGTGAGCACTTCTCCCTGTTTTCTTACATTTCTTTTACATACTACAACAAAAACCGTAGTTTGGCTTGGAGCACGTACATGGAGAATAAATGGCCTTTCAGCCCCTCTTTGGCATACTTGCTTTTTGCAGAATTACACTGCATTAAATGAGAAAAAGCAAGGGCAATATACACATGAGCGACAGAAAAAATATTGGGAAAAGAAAGATTGTATACTCTCTCTTTCCTCAGCAGTACAGTACAAGAGGTTATCATTTGAGGATAAATGCCCCATGGAAGCTTCTTACAGGCCTCAAACATGCTTTGGACATATCTAAGGAGTTAAAACCAGGGGCTGCCAATCATCAGGGTGAGCAGCACTGGTAAAGGAAGGTTGAGAATGGTGGCAGAAGTTGCAACTAATTGGCAAGAAAATGGCAAGACAAAAGGATCTGAAAAGTTTGCTAAATATTTTATCTGATTTATATTTCACTTTCCCTTTTGCCTTCAGAAGGAAGAAACACAGCTAATACAAACCCTAGAATTTATATCTGCACCAAAAAATAAAACTCATGCAAAAAGCAAAAAATGTTGTGGGGCTGGAGGAAGAGGCTGCGGGAAGGACAGGAAATTATTTTTAACGTCCTAAACGTTTCTGTACTTACCATATCCTATTATATCCCTCATTCTAAAGTAATCTTAGCCTTCACCTGAATAGTCTCAAGGCATTAATAATCATTTCGTTCAGCGCCCATGTTGTCAGAAATTAGGCCATCTAATCAGGGAAGGCAATGAGGGCAGAGTACTACGCCAGGGCCATAGGCAACCTGTTAGAGGATAAAAATCTAAAAATGTTTTCAGTGATAAAGGCAAAAAAGGTTACAAGGTAGGACAGAAGGAAACAAAGGAAGTGACCTGAGCTACAGTTTTTTTCTAAAAGACTCATCATGGAGACAGTGGTTAGAATAACTTCTACCAGTTAGAGGATATGTGTAGCTGATAAATAACAGGGCCTGCCTTTTTATACTTGTTTTATCATGCACTATATTTTATTTTGCCTCTCAGTGAAGCTCAATAAATGGAAAATGATGGGTTTATTAGCTGTGTTACACCAATAACAAGTTTTAGTTGGAGTTGTTACGGGTCATCCGTTACTTGAATCCAAAATATTTCCTTGTGGCATTATAACCTGCCACAAACACAATTTACACAAACCACTACTGCATAAAAACAACAATGTGCTAAATTTGATTGGACTGTTCCTACTCTAGGCCAGATTATTTATACAGTTATAAAGCTAAATAATGAATAAAACAGCGACATACATCTTATTGCAGCATGTTTATTCTTTGTTTGCTATTCATGCTGATTTGCAAAGCATGAAACAAACATCCCCTTCCTTTCAGAAAACAAATATTGTACATCTGTGCAATACGAGCCACATTTACTAACCACTGATTAAATAACAGCAACAATAGCTTAGTTTTTAAGGTTTTTAGGAATGATAGAAGGAAATATAGTAAAATATGTCAGACTAACATGGGTTTGGTGAGGTTCTGATGGACAGAATAAAGTATGGCCAGTATATGCAGTTGTATATTGCAAGTACTTAGAGTTTACTTATGATCAGCTCTAGTCGTCTTCATTCTATCACAAATTAAAAAAAATAATATTTTTGCATCCAGTTTCATTCAACTATTCTGCAGAAGTAGATAAGTGAGGAACAAGCCATAGTGTGAACTGCTCTGTTATATGATTACAGGTATTAATTACAGTTTAAAAGTTAAAAAAACCCCAGAAGTGTCGACTTTTTTCTTTTAAGAAAAAGAAAGCAAGCTACCTTTTAGTTCTTTCACTTAATTGAGTTGGTTTTCCTCCAGAGATGGAATGTCCTATTTAATCATTACAGCAGATGTGCAACAACCATCTGAATATATGGGAATGTAAACCAAAGGGGTTTTCTGATTAAACATTGGCAGTATCTTAAAAATGCACAATCTGTTGAATTCTGAGTTGGCTTTGAGCACTGGAAATACAGTACTGAAGATAAGGTTTTATTTTATATTAATAATTAACATTTATAAAATGCCTTGAGGAATAGAAAGCCTTAATTTGTATAAAGTAGTCAAGTAAAATATATATAAAATACAGACTATTAATTAAGCTGACCTGAATCCCATGTACTTTACACAGGTTTCACCTTATTTTATCTTTCACATTGAATTTGTTATTGTTATAATTGTTGTTTAGTTTATTTATATATCCATAATGTGCATATTAAAGAAAATTAAAATATGGTCCCTATCTCAGGTTTCTTTATTTAGTTCAAGAAGACAGAACAAAGAAGGTCAATGTATCAAGAGTATACCACAGAGGCAAAGAAAGAAAAAGTATTAATAAAATCACTAGTTCCCTAACACTGCTCAATTACAGAAAATTCAGTGGCACTTCTTAATTATCAATACTACTACTAAAGTACTTGTAAGGTGACACCTAATTATCACTACTACTATTATATGGTGTGCGGTAACAGCTTTCCTCCCTCATTTTCCTGTAAGTAATTTAGTAGTACTCAATTTTAAGAGCAACTTTAAAAGATGAAAAACATTTAGGTATTTAAACAGGTAGGTCTGTCTTACTTTGCTCCCTGAGAAAATCATGGCCCAAGCCCTCCTGGAAAACATTTCTGGGCACATAAAGGAGAAGAATGTTATTGGGAACAGTCGACATGCCTGAACAACCTGATTGCCTTCTGTGATGGGACATTTGCATTTATAGATTTGAAGACAGCTGGGGATATAATTTACCATGATTTTAACAAGGCATTTGGCACTGTCCCCCACAATATTTTGGTATCTGTATTAGGGTATTATAATCCAGGTAGTTGTACAAGTAAGAGCCTGTTTGGATGATGGGGCTCAGAGGGTCATTTATATAGGTCACACGCTCCTTGAAGACCAGTAACAAGAGGGCTGTTTTGGAACCTGTCCTGTTTAACATCTTTACCAATGATTAGTAGGAAACGATGACGTGCACTCTCATAATGTTTTTAGATGGTACCAAATTGGGGGTGTAATAGTTGACGTGCTGGAGAAAAACACTGTCATCCAGAGGAACCTGGACAGGAATGGGCCACAAGAACTTCACAGAATTCAACAAGGACAAATTCAAAATTTGGCACATGGAAAGGCAGAGTCCTTGCAGTGATATAGGCTGGAGGCTGACTGGCTTGGGAGCCGCTCTGTGGAAAAGGCCATGCAGGTCTCGCATACAGCAAACTGAGGTTAAGCTAACAGTTCAAATAGGGTCAATAACCTCCTGGGCTGTATCCACAGAAGCAGATAGATAGATTGAGAGAAGGGATTATGCCTGTCTACCTTCCTCTCATTAGGCCGCATCTGGAATACTGGCCTGCTAGTACAAGATACACATTAATAAACTACAGCAAGTTCAGCACAAATTTACCCACAAGATGGCTGGTGAGCAGAGCACCTACCCTGTGGGGAGAGACTGATGGAGCTGGGTTTCTTCAGCCTGGAGCAGAGAAAGTTTTGAACAGACTGAACAGCAGCCCCCAGTGCCTACACTGAGGCCACTGAGAGAAGGGAATCAGGGTCTTCACAATGGAGCATGGTAGAAAAGCAGGAAGCCATGGACATAAATTGAAACAAAAGTAATTTAGAATGGATAAAAGGAAGACTACTTTTTCCTCTGAAGTCAGTCAAGTTCGACAGGTTTCCTAGAGCAGCTGTGCAGTCTCTCTTCACTCTTGGGAGTTTCCAAGACCTGACTGGATAAAGTCCCAAGACGTCTGGTCAGATGCAGCATAGAACATACTATGTATAGCATGCAACATCGCCTCTGTACTGCAGCTAGGAACTTTGCACTCGGTTCTTAAATCCAGTTCATCTTAGAGGGAGTTTCACATCACTCCAGAGCTAGATAGAAAATTCAGAATGGCCTTCTGCAATGAATTAAATATGTCAGAAAAACTCTATTGGAGTGGTGTCACAATGAATTGTGGAACAAAGAACCCTAGAGTAGCACCAAAGTAAGTAAAGATTCAAGTGAAATCTTTAGAGATTAGTAGTAACAGGGAGGAAATGCTTTTATATTGCACATATTTTTAAGTCTAATTTTGGCCACTTATACTGCAGTTTTGCTAATTTGTTTTCCTAAAAGATCATAGAGAACTTTCATGAAAAAATATTTTTTTATTGGTTTGTAGATTTTGTTCCATTCATTTTTTTGAGAAATACAGTATAAATTCATTGAAGTCAAGAGAGCAACCATCAGTGGATTCATCCTGCTGTCAATAAACTTAATCTGAAACAAGGATAGTCTCAGCAAACTTTTCTAGATAAGGCTAATGCAGACTTCCTAAGGTTTCAGTTCACAAATTGCAGTTGAAATGCATGCTAAGGGCTGAAGGGACTTGTTTGAGTGTTTGTTTTTCTTTTTGTCATTCAGTTTTAGCTGCTTCCTTGCTCATTACATTGTTCCCATTAGCATAATGTATTGGTTGTGTTTGCGCAGCTTTTCCTGCCAAAGGCTGCCCTGCAGTTGTATAGCCATTGGGGTAACCAGCTGTTACTTGTTTAAGCCTCCATTATTTTGTATGACAAAGTAACTTAATTATGCCCTGCTTGAAGGTGCTAAGCAAAATTATCTTCCAAACAAGTGTACTTCACTTAATATTTGTCTCTATCAGGTACTTGAACTCTGACACCTTAGCCATGTGGACTAAATAAACATTATGAAACTAAACCTAGTTGCAATTTAATTAGTGTTTGAGGTTATTTTACAGTATTTCTAGAGCACAGTTACCTCTTTAGCTCAAGTATAATGCATATATAAAAGACTTCAGAAAACAGAAACTAAAATGTAGTTAAGACCATAAGAAAACAGTCATTAAGGTTGAACTTTTTATTTGTTTTGTGAATATAGGGAATAGATTTTCATTCAGTATTGGTCAATTTAACAAGATGGGATTTTAACATGTTATAAATTTCAAATCTGGACAAGAAAACAGATTGCTTTCTACTTAGTAATATATTCTAGCTATAAGAACGTGTCTGTCAATATCAATGTTCTCTCTGTGATATAGCAAAGCATTTAGTTTTTATTTTAAATCTAGAGTATGAATTAGTTCCAAACTATACTTTTATTACTGGTAATACCTTTCCTTAATTCTCTATAAGGCAGTTTCCTTTCCTTTCCTTTCCTTTCCTTTCCTTTCCTTTCCTTTCCTTTCCTTTCCTTTCCTTTCCTTTCCTTTCCTTTCCTTTCCTTTCCTTTCCTTTCCTTTCCTTTCCTTTCCTTTCCTTCCTTTCCTTTCCTTTCCTTTCCTTTCCTTTCCTTTCCTTTCCTTTCCTTTCCTTTCCTTTCCTTTCCTTTCCTTTCCTTTCCTTTCCTTTCCTTTCCTTTCCTTTCCTTTCCTTTCCTTTCCTTTCCTTTCCTTTCCTTTCCTTTCCTTTCCTTCTCTCTCCCTTCCTCTTTCTCTCTTTCTTTCTCTCGTTCTCTCGTTCTCTCTCTTTCTATTCTTCTCTCTTTCCCTCTTTCTTTGTCTTTTTCATCACTAGAAAATTATGCATATGAAAGTAAAAATTTTTGGAATTGCCAACTTGCTTCTTGAGCTTTAAGTGTTCCAAAACATCAGCTCCCATAGTTTAAAATGAATTATGATTGAAGATGTGCCAATCTACATGACTTTATTTTGAACACTTGTGCACCTGCAACATTTGCTAGTTGATTTAGCAATATGGCAAATACAATCCATGTTCAAAGTAAATACCTGAAGTCTGATATAAAAATAAACATCTTATATAAAATAAATTTTGCTAAAATCATTAAAGTGCAAAATTAAAATAATTATTTAAATTGTGCTGCATCTTATCTGGATGAATTAAGCTAAGTTGTGCAAATCAGAATACATTTGACCAAAGAGAGTTTTAATTTTCTAAGTATTTGAAAGGAATATGACAGTGATTTGAAGGCTAGACTACATCTGTAGCAGAAAATCTCTGGAAATCTTATAGTAAAAGAATATTTATTATTAAATAAAATTGGAAGTAAGGTTGAAATTCACTGTTGTAAAAAGTACCCAACTGTAACCCAATAAATACGATTTTTTTGTTACTAGGAAATGTCTACAGGCTTTGTATTGATCTGTCAATGTGGATTTTCAGATATATTTTGGCTTGTGTCCTGAGCTTTTGGTAGCTGTAATAACAATTGTCCAAAAGTCAGAGACTACTGCCTAACTTGTTTCAGCTCAGCTATCTGAATGCTATGTATGGTAAAGGTCTAATAAATCTGTGAAGCCACTTAGTAACAAAGTAACTGGAACTTATTTTCAATCAATAAGCAATTAATGGGTGGAGAAAGACTGATTGTATATAGGAATTCATTTTTAGAAAGGGCAAATAAGCGCACAGTGTTAGAAAAAGTGTAAAAGTAACCTCAGCGGGACCCAAAACCAAGGAAGAGGTAACACCAGCCATCAAAATCATGCATCTTCTCCTGGTGGAGGACTTGGGATGCTGACAAGTCAACATAACCTACCCTTCCCTCTGTTCTTCCTGAGGAGAGCTGAATCTGTTGTCCTTAGGAACCAGAGGAGTATGGACAGGGTGTGTACCACTGAAGAAAAGGAACTGATACTCGGAAGTTCATGTATAATAGATGTACCTACATTAATGAGATTTTCCTGTAATAATTAAATAATTTGAACAGTAAAAGCTAGTATCATTGTAACTGGTTTAATATTTGCTATAGTTTTGATTAAGCTGTTAAGAATTTAATTAGGCTAACAATAAATTCTTTTCTTGGCAATTTTCCCATAAGATGATCTTAATTGTAATAAAATATACCATAAAAATTCTACTACTACATTCTGTTGAAGATTCAATTAATGTATAGCATAAGAACTACTTTTAATAATCTCCTTCTTCAGTTTTTCCATGCCACACAGCCTTTTTCTAATATGGTTATTTAATATTGGCTTTTTTATTACTGGTATTTGGAGACTTCTTAGCTTAGTTTTAAAAATTGTGAGCACCTACATTCTACTTGAGCTACAAACCATGCTACTGCAATGAATTGTGTGCTGTCTTATATGTAAGCTGTATGGTAGTGTGATATTCAACGTAACTTCTGAGGAGAAAAAAGAATAAAGTTACCTACTGATATTTTAAATCACTTTGAACATCTAAAAAGCACTGCTTATCATTTTCCATGAGGCGTATGTCCTGATGGTAGACCACAGTAAAGAAACACTTTATTTTATATAGTTCTTAATAAAATGTTAAATGTGTTGCTGATGAAGCAAAGCTGAACACTTTTTCCATTAAAAAGTGTTGCTCATTCCTAATGTGTAGAATATTTGATAATACAACACTTATTTCAGTGTAATCTTCATTATTTGCTACAAACCAGCATAATTTCTAAAGTGAACGTTCTGTGATGTCTGTAAAATCACAGACGAGATCTACAGGGATTACACATTAACAGAAAGCTTTTTCAAATCTAGCAATTACAGAAGAGCTAAAGCACCTGAAACTTGTATGCCAAAATAAACAAAGGGAATAGCAAGGAACAAGCCCAAGGAACAAAAACAGCCAAAAAAAGCCAGTTTTCTAGAATTTTATGGTTACAGGTGACATTTGCCAATAGAAGTAAGAACTCATATTGATGTCTACCATGTTGAGAAAATACCATATTGCTATGAATCATAGAATGGAATCATATAATCATGGAATCATAGAATGGTTTGGGTTGGAAGGGACCTTTAAAGGTCACATAGCCCAACCTCCCTGTCATGGGCAGGAACATCTTTTATTAGGTCAGGTTGCTTAAAGCATTTTCCAGCCTGATCTTGAACATTTCCAGGGATGGGGCATCCTCAGCTTCTCTGAGCAACCTGATCTGATGCCTCATGACCTTTATAATAAAAAATGTCTTGCTTATATCCAATCTATATCTACCCATTTTCGGTTTAAAACTGATGCACCTTGTTCTGTCATTACAGGCCCTGGTAAAAAGTTTGTCTCTCTTATAAAACCTCTTTATTCATTGAAAGGTCACAATTGGGTCTCCCAGAGCCTTCTTTACTCTAGGCTGAACAGTCCCAACTCTCTCAGCATCTCTCCATAGGAGAGAGATTCCATTTCTCTGATGAGTTTTGTGGCCTTCCTCTGGACTTGCTCTAACAGATCTGTGTCGTGTGCTGAGGGCCCCAGAGCTTTAACACAGTACTCCCAGTGGGGTATCACCAGGCTGGAGTAGGGGGAAGCATCACCTCCCCTGACCTGTTGGACATGCTTCTTTGTGCAGCCCAGGATATGACTGGCTTTCTGACGGCGAGCACAATTTACTGGCTCATATCCAGGTTTTCATCCACTGCTATCCCCAAGTCCTTCTCCACTGGTCTAGTCTCAGTCAGTTCATCCCCTGGTCTGCCTGGATGTCTCCTGTGTTGTAGTCTTAGACTCCATCTAAAATAATAACTGTACACTGTAAAGAATATTCACAGGCCATGAAGCCAACTGTCAGAGTCTTGGTAGGTTTATAGTATTAAAATCTCTTAATCTCTCAGTGAGAACAGCATGAATGTATCAACATGGCATAGTGGGAATCATCCCAGACTGTAGGTAAACTCCTGGGAATGGTTTGGGAGACTGAGTTGGTCTAGACCCACTTATGCTGGGAGTGTTCTAACAGTTTAAAAGCACAGGCAGTAAAGTCTTGGTAAAGCCTACACTGTAGCTTTATTTCATTGTGTGTCATTGTGTGCTATAGAGACATAGTTGTAGAGTATTATTTATGTTAGTTGTTCCCCATCCCTAGAGATCAACTGTTGCTCTTTTCTATTTGATACATCATAATGATATTCAGATAACCTCTGTGTGACAAAGGAATCATGTCTTGTTAGCAAATACACGGAATTCAACAACCATTACTGATCCAAAGAGAAATCGATCTCAAATGACAGGACAGATTAACAAAGCTTGGTGAAGTGTACATGTTCCACAGAGGCTACAGTCCTCTCACATCCAGGCTTTAAAGAAAGTTCATACTTTTTAAATTTGGCACACATGTAATTTGAATTAGTAATTAGATCTTTTCTTACTCTTAAAAGTTTCTGAGAGCAACAAAACTGTAGAAACCCAAAAGATTTGTTTTCACAGTTTTCTGTGCAATTTCAGATTTATTGCCTATGTTTACTGCTTAAGATAATAACCTGATGAATGTTGTACAGTCATGTTTGTGAGAAGACTTTGACTTTTTCTCTCAAATTCTCATTTTAATTTGTAGTTTGGTAAGGAATATTTTTAAAAAAGTATATTTTAGGTACTTTCTCATATTTTCTATCTGAACAAATGTTGAAGAACACTCATTCTGTGAAATTTATCTTATACCTGGAAAATAAACTTGTTATATGAGCAAAACAATGACTGACTTGTACCTGCAAAGTTTTTCTTCAAGAAAAGATAAATTTTCTTCCCACAAGTCCAGACAGAAAAGTATGTTGTGCACTGAAAGCAATAAAAATCTGTAGGCGTAAGCTTATGGGGATGGAAGTTCTGTAGACAAGCGTGAATCCTTTTGTTAGTTGTTGGCATCTTGCCAGCATTGATACCTCCCTGTTTATACTCTCCTGGTTTCAAATAAATTTGTGTGCAGACAGCCTTTTCTGTGTTGATTTTTAGTGTGGAATCCATTACATGGCATTTCTTTCTGATTTGTGTTTACATGTGAAGCATGTTTTTATCCAGTTATGTCTTTAGCAAGCTGCAACAAGTGCAAAAACAATTGTAGTGTTACAGAATATGCATGACTTTAAAGGAAGAAAGGGATTGTCTTTTTCTAAACCCTCCAGATTCTGCAGCAGAGGGAGGAATGCTTTCAGGGGTTTACTGAGACTAAAGAGACTCATGCTTTCTACACCACAAATGGAAAGGAGACATTTTTCTGTCCTTCCCAATCTGTGGAATGCATGTGGATAGATGGCGTGTATCTTTATTTCATGATATATCATTTATCTTCTGGTTATAAATGATCTAGTAAAGGCTCCCAGCAGCTGGGAGTGATGGCAGGAGTGGCGGGAAGGAATGAGAGCAAATAAACCCTTTGTGGGAAACAAAGCTTGCAGTACAGGCCTTAAGAAAATGAAACTGGATGAAGTAGCTGAGAAGATTCACAAGAGAGAGATAAAGTATTTGGTAACAAGGATAAGGGAAAAATTCAATCATAATTCAATACTCTGCTCTGTTAGTGTCAGTGTGGGACATGGTCAAGAGTACCTGGGTATATCTATCTCAGCAGGATGGTTCAGACTCCAGTATTTGGTACTGACTTTTTCTTTAGCCTGAAGAGAAAGACTCTTCTAAATGGCACATTCTATAGAATTAGTCTATAAGAGACATTAGACCAGCAGCGTCTTTTTAAATATCCTCTTCTCTTTGTAGTGCAAGTAGATGAGTTGGGCCTACACTGGGCACACCCACAGATTGAGATGTACCGAGCTTTACCTCTGTGGTTTAGCACTTCACTAACTGCTGGACTTGTTAATCTTCTGTGTTACAACTTCTGGCAGTTAGGCAGTTTGCACTAGACTGGAAAACTGAGATTCGGTTAACTCAAGAAATCACAATAGCCATGTCTCCAGCCTATCCAGAATATACTATTAAAACTAGATTAGGGAACAGGCTGGGTAGGAGGTACCCTTTATTTGACCTATCAAAGCTGAGGAGAAAAAAAAAATAAATAGCAGAAGAAAAACAGCAGTTCTGAAGAGAGCCTGAATATAATCTTATGTGTGAAAGCAAGGGAGGACTCAAACCAAGGAAGAATTCTGGGCAAAAGTTGTGAATTGTGACATTACCACTATTTTTTTTCCTCTGATGATGGTGGTTGCTTTGTGTTGGACTCTGCAAGCATCAAACTGATGGGACATTGCTGGGGATTTTGGAGATATATCTGTTCTAAGCAGTGAAGTCTAGCTGAGATATACCTCCACTGTCGCAATTTGGTGCACACACCTGCTTTGATGTATAGAATTTTTTCAGATTAACAAGAAGGCAATTCAGTTTCAAGAAATTCCAAATTGAAGAACCCGTCAGAGTATCTGTGTTTCTCTAAAATATCCTTCTGCAGTCCCCCAATACTTCCTGTGTCGTGTTCAAAGTAGAAAGGAGATACATAGTTCTAGCATTAATGGTAGAAGACAGAAAATCCCTAGATTTCCACACAGCTATTATCTACTTTAGCTGACAACTGATGAGGAAAGGCTCCAGGTCATTTGTGAGGTAGATAGATCACAGGTCTGAGTGGGCATCTGGATCATTTACATGAGATGAAGTTTGTTGTGAGGGATCCTTGTCAATTGTGGATGTGGAATACAGAAGCCCTATATTGGTTGCTATATGGGACTGGAACGAAGAATGGAAACAGAAAGGTATTTAGGCTTCAAGTTTTTCCCATAGTATAAAGATATTTTTCCTTGTCTTGTGCTACCATAATTTTAGTTTTCTGTCTTGTATCTGCTGACTGTGAAGAATAAGGAGAATAGATATAGCAGTCTTTGTTACATCTGTGAAAGCCTTTATTGGACAAAAAGTTTGTAGTTCTGAAGGGATTTTAGTGTGAAGAGTGCTGAAGCTCATTTCTGTGTAACCATGAATCATTGTGAGAAAGGGACCTTTATTCTCCTGTAACTTAGAGTGAGCTACCACTGTGAGACACATGAAAAATTATTCAGACCTCATATCTTATTAAAGTGAACTACTTTTGTTGCTCCTTGATTTTTAGAGCAGCTAATTCTGTAAAAGTTACAGGTAGTTATGTTCCCAGAATAATAAAAGTACCCAGAATGCACAGCCATAAAACATCATTGTCCTCTTGTCAGGTATAAAACAAGATAAGAGTCAGACAAAAGTCAAACCAAGTATGTGACATCTGTTTGCTAGACTTGTGCCTCATCAGGCTGCAAAACGGGGAATTTCAAAGATGGGAAGGATTAGATGCAGAGGATCTTCCTGTCCTATAAACAGACTTTCAGACTGCAAATGTTCATTTAAAAAGAAGCAGGGTTTGTTGCAATAGGACAAGGCGCAATGGTTTGAAAGCAAAAGAGGGTAGGTTCAGACTAGATGAAAGGAAGGAATTTTTTACAATGATGGCAGTGAAACACTGGAACAGATTTCTCAGATAGGTGGTAGATACCTCATCCTTGGAAACATTCAAGACCAGGTTAGACGGGGCTCTGAGCTACCTGTTCTGGTTGAAGATGTCCCTGCTCATTGCAGGGGTGTTGGATGAGATGACCTTCCAACCTAAACTATTGATTCTAACAGGAAAAGGAATCAGACTCAGATTGCCACTGATAACTGAACATACAATTGCATTAGCGTATGGAGTCAGACTGATGTACAGACCACACCACACGCAATATGTAAATGTAAGTATATATTGAAAGTCTTTCAAGGTCTAGCAAGTTTCTTGAAGTTCTTCTTTCTCATTAGCTTCATTAAAGAGTAATGATGATCCATGCAAATCAGGATCTTTGAGATCAAAGCTCTCTAACACTATCTTCAATATCTGAAGACTATGCTATCAGAAAATTCCCATCTCACTCTAGTTTTAATGTTTCAGTAATTATAGTTGCTGGTTCAAAACCACAGCAAACATTAGAAATAAATCCCACTGCATAGGAACTGTAATCTGAAACTATCTATTATTTGGATTTTTAAAAATATGCTTTGTGCTGGTCATTCCAATTAAATCCACAGAAAATGCATTAGATGAATGATATAGCTCATGCAAAATACCTGCACTGAAAGCCATGGGCTCTTATTCTTCAGAGACTGCCTGATCATATTTGGAGTTGATACAATTATGAAGCTTACCTGAATATAATCCTTCAGACAGACATTGTTTCTCTTTAGTAGTTTTAAAAGCTTGATACTCTAGGACTTCTTATCACATAAAAAGGTCATTGACATCTACTATAATGCAAGTATTTCTTATTTATATGACTGGTACTATTACTTAAATGTATTTTACCCTATAACATTCAGAGGTTGTTTATCCTTCTTTATTGTCTAAGTCATACTGAAGCATGAGAGAAAGATGAGCCTTACAGCTTGAGTACTTGATAAGGACTTAAAAAATATATATTTAAATGCCACATTTACAGTTACAGATTTCACTGTTAAAGCCCAGCTGGCCACTTAACTGCCATAAGCTGGATTTTAAAAACTGCATAAAGGATGTTTTATGTTTAATGGAGTTTTCATATGCAATGCAGCTTATTGAAGTTATTACATGTATTGATTTCAATTTTGCAAATTCTATTAGAAGCTATATGCACCTTTAGGAATCAAAACACTTTTGATTTTGGACACCACTTAATGCAACACTGAACCCTAAAAGGTACTGATGTACTAGTTTTTGTCAGAGATCAACTGATTTGGTTCAGAGAGAAATGGATGTCATTCACGCTGTTCACATATGAACATGTGTCTGCACCGAGGTCCTTCTACAAAAGCCTGAAAACAACTGCTTATTAATGTGAATGTGTGAGGTTTTCATGAGATGTATTCATGAAAAAGTAGGTCAAACTGCTGTCAGGCACACCACTATCATTTTGAAGACTGAAAGGAATGGAATTATTTCATGGTATATGGTATAT
Organism: Phaenicophaeus curvirostris; assembly: GCF_032191515.1. Lineage (NCBI taxonomy): Eukaryota > Metazoa > Chordata > Aves > Cuculiformes > Cuculidae > Phaenicophaeus > Phaenicophaeus curvirostris. The sequence goes on from NC_091392.1 coordinate 22,026,376, forward strand.
GATATATTGTCTTGATACATTATTGAAATGAAGGAAGGTATTGCTCTATAACTTTCCTGAGCACAATAGGAAATTCTGATTGCCTTTTCAGTCTGAAAGCAAGTTCAAATTCTTAGAATTTTGAAGCATTGCCAGTCTTTTCTTAAAGAGTAGATAGGGCTGTCCCTTGTTTTATGGTGATATTTGACAGTTTGCTGTACAATTATACATATACTTTGCAAGATGATTCAGAGCAAGAATCCTCACTTCTGAAATAAATTTGTCACATTTCTGATCTAATATTGCTTTAAGTGAGAGCACAATTTATTTGTGATCTCTAAGGAGAAAGTGTCTAATGGAAAAACTTTGTAACCTGAAAGACATTGTAAACATTCAACTATAATAGTGACTGCACACGACTGCACACCAGTTTATTATATCTCTACTTTTCTGCCAAGGGCCAGGATGCCCAAGGGCACTTAATAAAACCAGATGATCTGACGCTTTCATTGCAGACCGACTTACTACCTCATCTCCAGGTTAATGTGATGGTGTTAGCCGGTGCTAAAAATCATGCCTGACAACAATGTCAATGAATCTGCTGCAAAGACAATGAATAGGTTTTACTTCAATATCTTTTTCAGTATAACAGCATGATTACTGAGAGATTTCCTACTCAGTTTAGTAAACCACACAGAACCATAAATGAAAACCGTTGTCTCATAAAATGTCTAATAAAATATAATTTCTTAAGAAAAAATAAATATTGAGCAGAAATACAGTTATTATTTTTAATATGCTGTCTGAATACTTCTCCTAATAGCAACCTGTCACTGTTGTTCTTATGGAGTGATCATTGTCATTTTCTTTTATAGGACTGTGGAGTTGCTTTCTTTTTGTAGGTAATAACAAACTATAGACAAGCTCAGTTAGGAACATTGGAGTTTTCCTTTATATCTATCTATAGGGGACTGATGTCCTTTGTGATCTGATTTCATGGTTTCCTGATTTTCTGATTTCTTAGTACTGTGACATTAAAGTTTATTGCATGCCAACAGAGCACTGACAAGAATTCAACAGTTAAGTGGAAATGTTAAAAACAAACAAAACAACCTCTACAAACTCAAAAATATTCAAGCTTCACTGTGGAGAAACTTCTTTTTTTCCAAGATTGAAACTCAAAGAGTATATCTGAGATTCCATAAGATTCTGCATTATGCCTACTGCTGGTTGAACCATGCTGGACACACTACTGAATCACCACATGACATATTGTTGTAGGGGCTTCTGTGTCTTGAAGCAGATGATACAAGGCTACCCTATTGTCACTTCTGTTTTCTTCTACAGACATTTATTTTCTGAAAATGCAGTTGCTACAGCCATCATCTTGATTACTTTTATGAGAATGAAGTGTAATAAATACTATGTTATTTCTAACACCTACTCTTAAAGTTAAAGAAACAACATGAAACAGCCATACTTAACTATAATTAATGGCAACCAAAGTCAAGGGTCCTTCTGATGTATGTATAGAAATGGAAGAGTGTTGTTGGTTCCCTTTCCACACTGTATTTTTAAGTAAATTAATTTATTTTCCTTCTTTTATCAATATAACAATGATTTTTATGCTGTTGTTTCTTTCCTTCTCCAGATGTACATCCAGACAACAACACTTACGGTCTCCATGAGTTTAAGTGCTTCTGTGTCGCTAGGCATGCTCTACATGCCCAAGGTTTATATTATCATTTTTCATCCAGAGCAGAATGTTCAAAAACGGAAGCGGAGCTTCAAGGCGGTAGTGACAGCTGCCACAATGCAAAGCAAACTGACCCAAAAAGGAAATGACAGACCAAATGGCGAGGTCAAAACTGAACTGTGTGAAAGTCTTGAAACCAACAGTAAGTCATCTGTAGACTTTCCCATGGTCAAGAGTGGCAGCACTTCTTAATAGATGTACGTTCACATGAATGCACTTTCTTTTAATAATAAACTTCATTCTTTTTGTTGCTTGTTCTGCATGAATCCAGAGGTGTCAGAATTCATGTACTGCTGAATGCAGGAATGCCTCGAGTTGTTTCAAATGAATTGTTTTTTTTTTTAAAAAAAGCAGATTTTGGAAAGACACATCTTTTTAAAATTATATAGTTCAGGTAGTGTTTATTTGATGTATTGTGCATTTCTGTGCTAGCTGTGATATGTCATGACAGTTCATGAGGTGTATTTACGGTCGTCATGTTCAAAATTCAAAGAATGTTGAAAACAAATAATTAAAACAGTTAACATTGTTTTTATTTGCAGTTGGATATCGAAGTGAAAGTAACGATTTTTACCTTTCCACCTTGACTTAGTATTTCTTGGCATATTTAATCACAACTCATGAGTACCAACACTTCCCAGAATAATGCTTCTCATTCAGGTTTTTGTTGTGTTCTTACTCATCTTGGTACAATATCACAAGGATCATATACGGCTTAATCATTACATGTTCCTATATGTCATAGGTAGTAATGGTAAAAAGTTCTATCCCATGTCAGAAAAGTTCTTGAATCTTGCCACATCTCTAAATTGCTCTGATATAGAAAAGAAAAGAGGTTATTTATTCCATTCCATCACATGATATACAGCTTTATAAGCTTGACTTCACAACAACAACAACAACAACAACAACAATAATAATAATAATAAAATAAAATATGAATAAAGCCAGTAACTTTGCTCTCACAGCTTAGTTGTGATGGAGAATTGATTTCTATTGAGAAGTTAGAGGTCACATGGGATGGACAGCAACTGTTGCAGTTAAAGATTATTTTCTCAGTTATTGTACTGCAAATGAGGGGGTTTTATTTTTTATTTCCTTTTTATGCTGTTGACAGAGGATTGAATAGTACTGTTTTGCTTGAGAATATTCAGACAAATCAGTACCAAGTTTGCAGAAAAATATTGTACTTATTTCAGAAAACTGCAATCCCCCACTGCATTCAATCACAGTTTAACCAATTGAAAAGTATACAAAAATAGTCCATAAGTTTATCTTACTATAGCTGCTGATGCATGGAAGACACTGAGTGGAAACCAATTCACTTAAAAAAATCATGACCCTTCAAAATGTGTGAATATTTAGATTGAGCTATGAGTTTATACAGCTTCAGATTATGACATAGAACAAAGGAAGAAAGGAAAAAGACACTGAAATTCCTTGTGGATCAAAGATTAGCATGGAAAGATAAGGAACTCAGCCATTTCTCAAATCTTCAGAAGTCACCAAAATAGGTGGATTTTGCTGAGTTTGCAAAATTACAAACCTCTGAGGATAGGTCAACTGAGGGATTCCACAGTAGAGTGAGAAAGAGTGTTAATAAGAAAGGCAGGGGTATCTGATGTTCATCTACTGTACCTAATTAAGAAATGCTGTGTCTGGTATTCCTTAAACTATTACTATGCATAATTCATACAAACAACTGCTACAGGAAGCAAGTCTGCTTCTTCAGTACCGCGATGTATGCAGGTAATGTTTATTTACTGTGCTCTAAATATTTTTTTAACAGTAGTGCATCTACATAAATCTAAGCTCTATGATCTATAATTCTGAGGAGTATATCCTGACCAGGCTTTGATCCAGGCATCATAATGTTCCATAGACAAAAATTCAGAGGCAAATTTTTGGCACTCTAGAGAGCTGTCCTAGTACAATTGAGGTCACAGACTCAAGATGGGTTTCTCTCTTCCTCCAAATTGTTCTGTATTATTTGGACTTCAGCAGCTTCCCTCTCTTCTGCCAAAATAGTTACTGTCAAAACTTGTGGAGTGTCCTATGAAATATCAGTGCACAATACCACATAAGATTTTTTTTTACTAGGTCAATAGTAACAACCTATCAACACTGCAAAACTTCTTGCACTGACTCCATGTGAAGCAGACCTTTCTTTTCAGTGATAATGCATGAAAAAAAAAATCAGATTATTCCTAATATACCAGAAGTGGGTATTATTTCCCACCATTTCAATAAATACTAGTAGTGATGAAAATGCTCATAACTAGATGACAAATAAGACAAGATAGTCACATAATTCCTTTTGTGTTCCATCCAGAGACAACTCTGCTCTGTCTGGTTTGTCTTGTTCCATGTAACTAGCCATTCATTCCCAGAAATGAATACAGTCTTTTTTTTTTGTATAAATAAAATCATATTCAGTGGAAAATAAAATGCATCTGGAAATGAGATTTAAAAAAATCCATATGCGATTGCAGAAGGTATAACAATGACAAGCGCTTTAAATGCATGTAGGTCAGACCAAAGTAATAATTCTAAATTTCATTAGATCCTCTTTTATTTCAGTCTTTTTGTTTTTGTCTCATTCCAACAGCAATTCAGTAACTGCAGCTAGAAAAGAGCGTTCATTCCCAGAAATGTTTTGAGCCAAGACTGTTTCTTTTTCTAGCCATCTATGCTTGCCAAATATGGTTCATGTTATAACCATGAAATACTGACAGTCTAAAAGAGCAGGACACCAGCTGCTGAAGCTTTGAGATCCCCAAACAGAAAATGTAGGCTTAGTACAGTGAACTGTAAGGACACTTGCAATATTTATCAAGTAAAAACATATTCTCTGAAGATGAGATTAGATTTAATACATTTAAAATTATTATCTACTCTAACTTCCTGTGCTATCATTTTTAATGTAACAACACTTAGAACTCAATAGGATATTTTTTGTTTCTTAATCTGTCCCAGTCAAAATTATTTAAGTCTCACCTTTGCAACAAAGTTACTGAAAATTAACAAGTTACTCTAAATCAGCTAAGGTATAATAACTACTTATTTTTGTATTTTGAACTTCTTGCAAATGTCCTCACATAATTCAGCTTACTGAGTTGTGATATATTTGGTTATGTTATATTGCTGTGGGCTAAAAACATGCACATGAAAAGTTATCATAGGACTCAGCTGATACAGGGTAATGTGATAAACTAGCTTAACCTGATCACGTAGCTGAGCCTGTTTTCAGGATGAGGGAAAAAATAAGCTCTGCTCTTTCCATGCTTTTGTTCCCAAGTGTGCAGAATTTGCAGATGTGTGTTTATTTGTTATTTCTTAGGTGGGAACAAAATCCTTTTGTGCTTTAAGGAACTTGGTGCCATTTCAGCAGTCCTGCATTATTTTCAGAAAGAATTTAACAGACCAAAGGAAAAATAGAATCTTCTCAGAAATCCAGCTGTGGGAGCATAGGAGAGTTCAGATGGGAGCAGTACATCCCATCTGAAACATCTGGAAGATGTAAATGAAGCTATATTTATTTCAAATATTTCAATACATGGGGAAAAAAAGATATTTTCTGTTGCTACCGGAATACTGTGATTGACTCATTTAGTGTGCCAAAAGCAATCCTTTTATGAGTTAGCTCTTTCAGACACAAAAGTACTGGAGCTACCTGTACAAGTGGAAGTAAGAAATATTACATTTTGTAGCTTCCTTTTGATTATTCACTCTTATGTTTATATTCATAGGGAACAAAAATTATAGTAGGGTGTGTATTATAATGGTATGGTTCTGCTAAGTCTTACAAAATTGCAAATGGAATAGTAGAATCAAATTGCTCAGAAACCCAAAGAAAATATGAAGAAAAAAACAAGTAGTAAACTTAGTTATTTATACTACCTGGAATTATTTTGCAGTAATTTTAGTGATCTTTGACTTAGTTTAAACTTCGATGCAGGAGAAACTGTCATTTCTTGATTTCTGTAGTCTTCTTCCCAAATCATCAGATTGTCTGGCTGGATTTAGGAGTTAGCATGAAGAATCCTTTTCCCATCTGTCTCAGCTGTTCCCACCAGATTCTATATAGAAAAAGAAATTGAGGGAAGGAACATATGGGAATAAAATTAAGATCTTTGAAACTATAGACCAGGCAACCTTTGTGCTATCAAATTATTTTCATCCTGCAAGTTGCAGTCTTCACTATCATAAGCAGAACTTGTCTGTAATAGACAGAATATAAAATATATTTGGGAAGCCAAATAACTCTTTATGCAGTGTTACATAGACCCTATTACAGAGGCAAAAAGGAGACTCAATTCCCCTGCAGTTTCATTTGCTGTGTAACCAACTGGTTTGAAATCCAGGAGCTGCCTGTGAGCCCTAAAGTCACCACTTCCCTCCTGGGTCATATTTTTTTAAAGTAAAAGGGACAAGATATAAGGGCTAGCTGATAAAAACTTCAATGTAAAATTCACAGTTGTTCACTTATACGATGGTTAAAGTGTTTAACTTTCTCAACATATCTCCTCATTCTAAACAAAGGCTATCAGCTCTGCTCAAAGGAAGAAATTATCAGCTTGCTCATCAGTGTAAGGACCCTGCATAATAGCATGACAGGTCTAAAATAAAGCCTAGGCTGCATTTCTGCTTTCTCACTTAAATGCAGATGTTTTGCACTCCAGAGAATACATGCTGTAGGCATTAGCTACTTAGCTTCAGTAGCTCAAGGAGACATTTCCCATGTTAAACTTTGGTCCTTTCAAGGAGCATAAGCCTCCTTCTACATGGACAACTCCGTACTAGCTGCAAAGTTGTCTTCAATGAGTAGAAGAGAGAGAAAAAATCCAAGCTTTAAATTTAAAAAATGCCTATACAGAAGTCAGACAAAATAATACCAGACAAATAGCATGTTGAAGTTCTGTTACAGATATGGTAAAACCACACATCATTGTTCGCTTTTCTTGACTGCTGCTTCTCCAAGTCATAAACAATATAAGTTATCAAGAACACTGAACTTGAGTTCCAAATCACTGCTTATGTACATGCTTAAACTTACTTTATTCTGTGAACATGGGCGATGTTATTTGGAAATATAATTGGACACTGTTTAAGTTCAAATGCTAAGTATGGGGTTTTTTCTCCTCTCTTGATTCTAAATGTCCTGAACTTTTTTTTTGTTGTTGTTTGTTTTTGGTTTTTTGATTTACAGCCTCATCTACCAAGACAACTTATGTCAGTTACAGCAATCAGGCAAACAACTAAGCAGGGATGAAATTCACTGGAAGACCTGCAGGATGGGATCTTGCAAACAAAGACTTACTACCATCAGAATTCAGTCTTGGAAATATCAGTATACTACATTCAAATCAATAGTCAGTCTCCTAAAGGACAAGGATTAAACAAGAGACAAAAGGCAAAAAGAGACAGGGGAAGAAAAAGTCTGGTTTTATAACACAGAGATGGTGTCGAGCTTCTGAACTGTTCACTTACAAGAGGAAGCAAATCACAAAAGTAAAACAAATGTTAGCTTGTGAAAAAAAAATGCTGTTGAAATAAATCATGTCTAATGTTATATTTGTAAGTACTTTTTTGTGATTGTGACTATTTCCTTTCCTGTCCTACATTGTTCAACTCGTAAAAGAAGATGAGTTTGTTTCTTGTGATGGCTGACTGAATTAAGTCCTGGGTTATGCTAAAATAAATGCAATGGTCAACGCATGCTAATTTTTATACAAATAATTTATTTCTAATAATAAAGGAATGTTTTGCAAATGTTGAGACTTGTTTTGTTGCAGTTTTAAGGAAAAAAAAGTCCTTACACTGTTGTCTATTGTTTGTTTAGAATGTGCAGTAAAGGTGGGTGTACAAATAAAATAATAATCATGGCATCAGAAGAATGCAGTGTAAACTCTAAGCATATGTGTGTGTGTGTGTATGTGTACACATATGTGTGTGTGTGTATGTGCATGCCTGCATGCATGTGTGTGTGTGTACTCTGCAGTGTGTGAATTTATTTGTTCAAAGCTTTGTGGCTATATTTTCTACTGAAGGTCTTTTCCCCCGTTCTCACCCTCAAAGTAACTGCATTTTATATGTTTGTAAAGTGAAGAAGTCCTGATGGTAATTATTTTGTATGATTGTATTCTATTTTTGAACCCTCACAAATAATTTTGATCCTTTTCATTTCTGAAACTTACAGTTTGTAAGACTTTATGACAGCTAGACTGGATTAAGCTGAAAGCCTATTCAGCCTAGTATCTTGTCCCTGACAGGGGAATGTAGCAGATGCTTATCTCAATAAAGGTGACTTTGAAATAACAAGAGAGATATCAATGGAGAATTTGGAAAACACTAACCTAGTGTATGTATGTACTATTGCCTTGTTAACACTTGAAAAATCGAAGAAATAGATGTCCATCTGCAATCTTCACATCTTCTAACTTCCATGTCAAATGATTGTGTGTGCATTAGAACTGATAATGCACAGAGAAAGAGAAACTTATATAGAGGTCTATTATGCTAATAAACCACTCCAAAGATGTTTTAAAAAGTCAGCTAGGGACTTTCTACTTTGTTACTATACCTATGATGTTCTTTAAGCCTTTTTCACTCCATATACTGCTCACAATTTGTCGTCAATGGGTCTTCACAATCAGTTTATTAAATGTTATTTCTCCTGAACTAGACTGGATGGCTCCTTCTGACTTTTTACCTTAAAGGAGCTGTATTTTTTTAACATATCTTCAAGAAGGTGTGGTGGGTCTTAAATGAGTGAAAGCTGAAGTATCTGAAACTGAAATTGTTTCTATTACAATATCAATATTTGAACTTCAGCACAGTCAGAAAACTTCATGGCAGTGAATTTCCATTTTCAAAATACTTGACAAAATATAGTTAGTTTTTCCTAGAATTTAAATGCTGGAATTATTAACTGTATAGTGCGGGTTAAATGTGTGTGATAGACTGTGTGAAAATTCCCTTTTTGTCTACATCACAAGCACATCAATCCCAAACCCACAAATTAATATATGCTTAATTTTAAGTATATGAATAATGTAGCTAATGCAATAAGACCTGCAAAAAAAATCATAAAAACACTTTTTATTCTTTTTTTGTTAGTTAATGTCTCATAAAATCAAAAGTTTTTGTGAAAATTAATTGATTCAATCAATGTCTTAACAAGACAGGCTTCCTTGTCTAGGATGGATTTCCTAAGAGAGAAAAAGAGAGAAATACAGAGAATGTTCTACCTGAATAACAGTGGTTTTGTACAGTTTCCTTTGAAGAAACCTGTGGAGAGTTTAGGTTTCAATCCACAATCAAAAATTTCCAAATGTTTTGTCTGTAATATCTATACATAATAACATAAGCATAACAATACGCATTTGAAAAAAGCAGTACATGGGAATTCCCTTTAAAACATATTTAATATACACCTAAACATATTGTATATACTCATAAAGATTAGTATATACTGTATTAATATCTTTCACTTTCATAGTACTCCATAGAAAATGTTATTCTGAACAGATTTACTGATACCAATATGCACTTTTTTGGGTTGAACAGTATGCTAGATATAGAATGCAAATTGCTCTGTGCATTTTCTATATCATTCTGTCTGAAACATAGTATAGTAATCCTGTGAGTCTCGCTGGTATTAATGTAACTCATCAGATAAATGAGCACACAGTATAAAGCATGGAACGAGCTAGGCATTTTTAAAATATGACAGAACAACACTGGTCTACAGATTTCACTTCTATAGAGTAGTTATGTGCAGTTCAAGCATTTGGATAGAATGTTGTATATCTGTCTCCTGTAACTGTATAGCTTACCGCTATGTTTTAAAATAGCATATGTGCCATCTGATAATTACGTATTCTGGTTAAATTTTAAAGAGCAAAATTCAGTGACAGAAGAGGTAAGCATTACTTTTTCCCTGTTTCAGCAGCATCTTATCTAATGCATTTCTAACACTTGTGGTACTGCAGTTGCTTGCATTCAGAAAACACGATTTCATATTTTACATGCATGTTTCATTTGCTGTAGAAGGTTACCCCCTATAATCTAATCATGAAATTGTCGTCTTCTCAGCCAGAGGTCATTTCTTTTTAACTTTCTCCTGAAATTTCAGTAGCTAATATGAGAGCAAAGTGTATATGTCACTAATCCTTATTATGTTTCCTTAGAAAGTAAACAATTGTGATTAATGGCATACAGGAAGTACAAGAAGGAATAGATCTTCTCTGTGGACTGCCTCCTGTTCTTCTGAATATATGTAAACTGTATTGTGTTCTTTTAGCTTTTTACTTCACTTAAATTTTAGCTTCTTATTTGGCTTAAATTTACCAGTAAGATCATGAGAACCAGCAAAATATGTTTGTTGGAAATAATCTGTTGCATTTGTGCAATGATATCAAGCTGGCTAATGTGAGAGACATACTCAAATGAAAATATTTTGGTTATGATAACTTAAAGGAAGCTTGAAACCTTAATAATGAGTCCATTCAAATATTGTTTCTGGGAAATCAACTACAAATTAGGAATGTGTTAAACTTATTTCAGTAAAAGTCTTATGAATATTTTCAAAGTTTGTCTATAAAAGGTCACCATAGAATTCTTTGCACATTTCATAGATGTTGATATATCTTTAAATTCTTCCATCATGTTGAAACACTAACCTAATGGAGACCAATACTTTTTCTCATTTGGCATTTTAGTATGACAGCAGGTGATTAGCTCCCAGGAACTTATTGTTTTCAATGGTACAGCAGCAGGGAAAACGAGAAATCAGCAGTGTCCCCCAGAGCTAAAACAATGTTAGAAGCACAATATCATAAATGGCAAACAAAGATTTTGTTTGTATTACACAAATAACTTGTCTCTTGGTAGAACTGGAGCAATATGACATGCAGAGGAGTACAGACATATATATATTAAAAAAAAAAAGAGCAATGACAGAACGACTGTACCTAAAACCCTCCTGGATGAAGCAGAAAATGTTGGAAAGTTCCAATGTCAAAAAAACTGTGTCTTCTCCAAAGTGTCTGTATTGCTCTGTCAAGGGCACATGCCATCCCCTGAGTGTGTGTTAATCTTACATACTCCACAGAACTGCAGCAACGAAACATGACAAAATTAGCAATGCGAGACATCAGAACTAATGTTGGGTGAGGTAGCATATAAGAATATAGACTCATTTTAGTTTGTCATTCAAGAAAATATTATGATTCTGTCCAATGGATATTAACAACTTCTGCAAAGACCTACAAACAAAAATATTTTAGCATTTTATTCACAAGGTGTAGGCTGTGATCAAATGTTACATCATGTCCTTTAATATGGCACTCATCTTTCTGTAAATGTATTAGCTTATCCTCTTTTTTCACTGGCTAATTCAGTGCTGGGATTCTGAAAATATCTGGAGCCTTCCTGGCCCATGAGAGACTAGTTTGAGATAGAAATGGAAATTATTTTCCAAAATAAAAGGAAAGATTCCCCGTAAAATTGACATTTTCTCACTTAAGATCATTATTTTGTGGGACATGCTATTTCAATAAAAATAACAATATTTCAAGCTCACCAGTGTATTAAATATATTAAATTGAATAGATCTGATAGCTTTAGTTACTATCTGTTAGAAGGTGTTGGTTTTTTCAATATTGATCAGTTGCAGAATTATCACACATCCAGAAACACAGACAATGGCCAATACAAGCATCACAGAATGTCCTGTTCCATAGTGTCTTCTAATATCTACAATACTGATAGTGCACTGAATTTATTCTTACCCCAAAGGAAGTGGAATAAAATTGCATTGCTAGAATCAGTTCTTATTTCATGCAAATGTGCCTTGGAGGGTCTTTGAACAAATGATAAGCCAAAGTTTAGTATTGTTCTGCATTTTTTTCTGCAAGATTGATGTAATTAAAAACTGTTATATGGAATGCTAGTTTCAAAGCCTTTTTGCTTCCTGTCTATCTGATACAGCACATACTCAGTTTCTGGGAGCCTACTCTACTTCCTAAGTTAGCTGCAGTGCCTTTATTGTCATTGTGACTATTGACTGTCAATATTAAATAAGTATGACCTTTCAGAAAATAAACTGGTTTTATTTCATTTACAGTTTTTTTTCCTAATCTTGCTACAGTGTTGATGAACTTGCCAAAAGACGTGTTTTAGTTTATGATTGACCACTATCTTTGTTCCATATTGCTTCTGATAATTCTCTTTACCTCCTTTGGAGCTTTTTAACTGAGTACTAGCTTTGGTATCATAGAATGAAACACATCAATGTTGCAAATTCATGGTAACAACAGTTAAATATGATAAATAATGAGGTGGAAGCTGCTTAAAGAAAGTAGAACAACTCCAGAAAAACGTTCCCAGTATAGAGAATGACTAACTGCTTTCTTCTGAGGAACCGAAGTATTATATCTAATGATATGTTTCCACAGGCTGCTCCTGCAAGTCTTCCTCAGTGACTTACTGTTTCCTTAGAAAATCTCAACTGGATTAGCCTTTTAATGCTATCCATGTTCTTCTTATTTTTTTTGAATTTTTTTATTTGAAAAAATCTCAAAAAGATAAAGCAATGAGAGAATTCATAGGTGAAAATGAATGTTGAAGGTGCATATGAAACATTGAACTGCTAAACTTTTGGGAATTTGCCTGTTAGAAAAATATGAAATCTTCATTGGAGATAAACCTATCCATACTTCTACTTATCTGTCTCTTTACAAATCTCATTTACCGCAGACTGGAAAGAGTATACGTCAGTATTTCTTGTCTGCTGTGTTTAACTGTGTTCTTACTATTTGCATAATTTAGTGAGGATACAGAGTTGCAAATATAAATATATCCATATATTCTACCCAAGCTCCCCATAGATTTTCATCACAAGTGATAGACATTTCTAAAAACAATATGTTGTTTGTTTCTTCATTTCTATAGTTCATACACTTATCTGAAAATGCAGAACAAGTTGCAATCATTTTGATATACGGAGGTTATCATTTCTTGTGAGAGTTTTCATCTGTTGCCATCGTCTCCGGTGTGACACTGAGCAAGGAATGACAGAAAGATTAGTTTTATATGAAATTCAGGGTATTTTTCACAGAATGACAGCTATGAAGTGCACAATTTGCAAGATAAAATAACAAAAATGTGATTATTTCAAATGCCAGACTGATGGTTCTTTATAAATTATTGCCTAAAGCACTGAAAGTTTAGGGCAGATGCCTTGAAAGTGTGTTCTAGAGATAGTTTCAAATGATGATGTTTCAGAACCTATTTCTTCACTTAAGAAAAATGTACTGTTACTTCAAGAAACAGACCACATATAAAGCCAGAAAAGAGATAACAGCATTGGCAATAACAACATAAATATTACAAGAGTAAGAAAGGAATAATTTGTTTTCTCAGAAGGTCTGATTAATTCAGTGTATTTTATAGTTATGTACATTGGTTTGCCAAAAAAAAAAATGATGCAGTACAGGTAATATGTTCACAAAAATTAATCATACTGTGCTTTCTGGGTATTCTACAGAGGGGTGCTACGTATACTTAAAGTCCCTAGTATGGTACTATAACTGCCTCCAAGGTTTTTTTCTTGAAAACAGCCATGCTCGTGATCACCCTGCGATAAGCCTCCTTACAAAACATTGAAAAGAATAGAATAGAATAGGGCATTGTCCAAATGCCTTTTAAACACTGACAGTCATGGGGTGTTGACCACCTCTTTGGAAAGCCTGTTCCAGTGTTTGACCACGCTCTCAGTAAAGAAAGGCTTGCTAGTCTAAACCTCTCCTAGTGCAGCATTGAACCGTTCACATGCATCCTATCCCTGGATACCAGGGAGAAGAGATCAGCACCTCCCTCTCCACATCTACTCCTCAGGAAGCTGTAGAGAGAAGCTGTAGCAAGAAATGAGGTCACCCCTCAGCCTCCTTTTCTCCAAAACTAGACAAAAATCCGTAGCCCTTAGTTGCTCCTCATAGGACATGCCTTCTAGCCCTTTCACCACCTTTGTTGCCCTCCTCTGGACACATTCAATAGTACATCATTCTTAAATTGCAGGTCCCACAACTGCACGCAGTATTGAAGGTATGGCCACACCCATGCTGAATACAGTGGGATAATCCCCTTTTTTGACCAGCTGGTTATACTGCACTTAACTAACCCCAGGATGTGGTTTGCCTTCTTGGCTTCCAAGGCACACTGCTAACTCATATGGAACTCGTATCTGTACCTCATATCCCTTTCTGCAGGGCTGTTCTCCAGCTACTCTCTCAATTTATTCTTGTGCTCGGTATTACTCCATCCTAGAGGCAGAATTTGGCATCTGGACTTACAAAATTTGTTTTCAAGAACAAAGAGTATCAGCCATTCATAGGCAGAAAGCCTCTTTGTTAATGATTTCTGTGAGTCTGTTTAAGGAAAGTAATACTGTCCTGGGCAGATGCTTGCAAATTTTCTGCCACTGGATCCTACTCATATATATATATATATATGTAAGTATATACACTTTTTATGTATATTTAGTGCCAGGGCACCTGACACTGCTCCTGACCTACGTCTGATGAGGTTGTGCTTGAAAGCCAGAACTTCCCTAAGCAGCACTAATGACAGCATAATGTTTTTTGCATTTGGAAAACATCACTGAAAGTATTTCCCATATGGGTGAATTTCCAAAAGATATGAAGTCAAGGATCAAAGCAAGACCTTTTCTGGGGAGCAAAAGTGTAATGTCAGCTTTCCTCCTCAGTACAGTGGGGTTGAGCTGCCAGCTGCCAAGGCCAAAGGCCTGGTGAGCTGTTGATGAAAATGAGTTGCACAGCTCCCTGGTGTGGAGAAGGAACACAACTCATCCAAAAAATATTTGCATATCATGGGACTTGGAACACATCCTGACCCTGGATGTAGATGTTACAGTTTATCTGATAAAGTGACAGTAAAAGATAGATTGCCTCTTCTGTTACTTTCAGTTAAACTATGGAATTTTCAGTAGATAAAGCCTCTCAAACTGCATGAATGTGTGATCATTAAGTTAGTTTTACAATAAATGAACTCATAATTACTTAGAGACACTGAACTGAAGAGTCTGGTATCAGGTCATTTTAAAAGATCTACAATGAAAAAGGAACAGGCAACTCAGGAGGATGACAAGGATGTGAGGTTATGCAGAGAGAAAATCAGAAGGGCCAAAGCCCAACTAGAACTTGATCTAGCTACTGTCAAAAAAGGCAATAAAAATAGTTTTGTAAATACACTAGTAGCAAGAGGAGGGCTAAGGAGATTCTCCACCCTTTACTGCGTGTCGGGTGAATAAAGTGGCAAAGTGACAAAGGATGAGGAAAAGACTAAAATACTTAATGTCTTCTTTGACTCAGTCTTCAATAGTAAGACCAGTTGTTCTTCAGGTACCCAGCCCCGTGAGCTGAAAGACAAAGATGGGAAGCAGAATGAAGCCCCCATAATTACAGAGGAAAATGGTTAGCAACCTGTTACACCACTTAGATACTCACAAGTCTATGGGGCCAGATGGGATCCAACCAAGGGTATGGAGGGAACTAGTGAAAGTCCTCACCGAGCCACATTCCAGTCCTGGCTTACCAGGGAGGTCCCAGTTGACTGGAGGTCAGCAAATATGACACCGATCTACAAAAAAGGCCAGAAGGAGGATTTGGGGAATTACAGGCCTTTCAATCTGACCTCAGTGCCAGAGAAGGTTATGGAGTAGATCATCCCAAGTGCCATCACATGACATGTACAGGATTACCAGGTGATCAGGCCCAGTCAGCATGGGTTTAGGAAAGGCAGGTCCTGTGTGGTTAACTTCTCCTTCTATGACAAGATGACCCACTAAGTGGTTGAAGGAAGGACCTTTAGTAAAGCCTTTAACTCTGTTTCCCACAACACTTTCTTGGAAAAACTGGCTGCCTAGAGCACAAGTCTTGCAGGGAACAGCTGAGGGAAGTGGGGTTGTTTAGTCTGGAGAAGAGGAGGCTGAGGGGAGACCTTATCACTGTCTACAACTACCTGAATGGAGATTGTAGCGAGGTGGGTGTTTGTCCCTTCTCACAAGTAAGAAGTGATAGGACAAGAGGAAATGGCCTTGATTAGTATTGGGGGGGATTTAGACTAGATATCACACCACATTTCTTCACAAAAAAAATTTGTCAAGTATTGGAACAAGCTGCCTGGGGAAGTGGTTGAGTTACCATCCCTGGAGGTATTTAAAAGACATGTAGGTGTGGTACTTAGGAAAATGGTTTAGCGGTGAAATTGGAAGTGCTAGGTTAAGGGTTGGACTCAATGACTTTAAAGATATTTTTACATTACAAATCTTACATCTCATTTTAGGTAAACTGAGTCAGACTCTCAGAAAGAAAAAGACAAAAAAGAAGATTGACTGACATACCAGATATTCCTGTTTTCTATTCATCTATAAAATGCAAATAATAATGCATTGAGATATAAAAAGATCAAAGTATTCTGTCAGCCAGATCTTTGCTGAGCAATTAATTAAATCTACAGAGGTACTATTCCTGCACCATAAAAGTGGAAACCCCTGCATTAAGATAAAACAAATTATCCAACATTGTTTGAAAATAAATAATTAGAATACCCTACAAAATAATTGCTTGCTGTTGGCATTTTGCACATGATAATTTCCATATTTTATTTAAAATACTGCTTAATCCAATGAATATTTTAATCACAATAAAATAACCACATTTTTTTTTCAGCTATAGGTTTACTCCTTACTTGCAAGCTTTTAATTTATGACAGGTATTGACAGATGCTAACAATAACCCAGGACACAGGTAGAAGTGGATCCATCTGAAGCTGACAAACTTCAGGCAGATACATTCTGTATGTAAGGATGAAGACAAATCAACATCAGAATGTGCAAGTGAGCACTCAGAGATCTGCAACAAAAGCTGAGTTTAGGAATATTAGAAGCTGGTGATTGCTTTCTGTATGAGAGTTTCCAACAACACTCCAAAATGTTGCCAGCTTCTGACAACAAGTCCCCATGTGCATGCTCAGAAGCTGGTCAAAGAACATAAATTCATATGTTCTGTTCTACAAAATACAGTTTATGACAATATGCTTAAGAGGTGCATCAAATGCAGCATGTACAATTCATACCATTGAAATACAATGTCGTTCATCTTTTTGACCAAGGTGCTCATGGGTCAAATGCTGTAGAAGGATGATATATTCTAATTATTAACGTTTAAGAATTTGCAAGCTGTGTAAAAATGTTATCTATATTTCATCAGCAGTATCTGAAGAAGGCGCCTGGGCTCACAGAAAGTATATTGAAAGGAAGACAACTAGTGAGTCGTCCTTAAACATAATGGTAGCTGTATTGAGACATTCAAATAATTTGTCATTATTCAGCACTTTGTTAATGTGTCAATTTTCATTCACTTTTCCAGGATAAACTGGGATTTTACTTGTTTTTGGAAGCATACTTCTGTTCTCCAAACTGCTGGTCAAACCCCTAATCTGCAACTGAGACATACCCACTCTGAACACCACCCCACTACACCCCATGTGTGTAATTCACACAAAACAGGAAAGAAGTGACTGGCATACATCAGCTCCATTCTGTAGCAGTACTATCCACTTAGTTTGCAAGTTATCAAAAACAATAAGAGAACCCAGGACTAAAGAATTTCTCAAATGAAATATTAGACTGCTAGTACAAAGCTGAACATAAGTTTCTTTCATTGAAAACTCTTGAAAGATGTTAACTGGAAGTCCCCAGAGGAATGAAAATCTGAAAATGTCACAAGTTGTTACAGGGAAGAATTGATATTCCCTCATACACCACATACACAAACACCTTATATAGGCCAAATAATTTTGTTGTGTAGTTTCTCTTTAATCTCTCCCAGACAGAATTAGCAGGTTACTTGAACAGTTACAATGATAAGACTCGCAGCCTGGCAATATTTTCATGGAAATATGTAGGTGAAATTGTGGGAGTGATTTGGCTAGCAGGCTTCAAGAGTCAGCAATCACTTTTAAATATTAATGATATGGCTTTGAGTGACTTCAACAAAGTCATGTTAAGGGCAAAATGAGCTTGGTTCTTTTCTTCCTCTTTTGCATTAGCAGCGTCTCTGTGGATGAGGATCTTAGTAGTATAGCAGCTTACTATGAAATCTTCATCATTTCCTACTGACTAGCCAGCAAATCTAGACTCAAGTTAGGAGTTTTCTTAACCAGAAACAACATTGAAATGCAAATTAGGGGCACTGGACACTCCAGTATGTGGACTGTATCCCTCTGAATAGGAACAATGTTTCTTTTTGTAGCAGCATTTCAGTCTCTAGACTAATTATTCTTAATGTCACTTTAACCAGCAGGACCAAAACCCACTACATTTGCCTTTTCAAGGTATTTATATTTCATTTCTTTTAGATTAGCAGAATTCAATAAAATTAAATTATGATACTATTTCTGCACACTTAGTGTACTCTGAACAGTTTTTGCATTGACACATACCTTGATTAGTTTATGTCCTTTCCTTCATAACTTACTTTCAACAGATCTACATGACAGGATTCTGTAGTATGATGCTACAGGTTCTGCCTTTCATAAACTTTCATCACTATAGTAGTCCTGTAGCGTTTTAGTATAAGAAGTGCATAGCAATATGAAAAAAATGACTAAAATAGAAGCAATACATCCTAAGTTAAGTGGACAACAAACAAATTAAAAGTGTGGAAAGAAGGAAGAAATACAACAGCAGATATTCACTGAACAGTAAAAAGGAAATACTGACCTTAGAGGATGTATATACATGTAATCTACTATGCTTTCTCCATATATATACAATATCTATTAACTGTTTAGTCACTTTGAAAAAGAGAATTTGAAGATGATGTCTCTCAAAAAGCATCCAGTACAGTGCAGATGTTTATAAGACATTTTTTATGGTATTAGATTGAATATGTAATCAATTTAGGGATGACCTACATTCTGTATGTGTTTGTCTGACTGCTTGTTCTTTTAAAACAACCAAAACTTGTCAGGCCACGGTGATCTATCTGTAGCAGTCATTTATTAATTGACCTTGTGATAGTAGCCTGTGCTTTGATGACATAAACCAGCCTTTTTTAACTGTAGTATGCATCTCGGATCTGTAAGTGTATTCAATGCAGTCAAAGTCTTGTAGATATGAAGCTTAGGGACTGAAGGCTTTTCATCCTAATGGAACTAATTTCTCCTTCAGAACTCCAGTCCCCCTAGGTAGTAATCTAACGTAATTGTTTTTTGAATGGCTTCAGTGATTTTGCTTTAATGATAATGCCCACTAGGCTGCTCCACATACTTTTAATCTATTCCATAAAAAGTTTTTCCTGGCCTCTGCTTGGAGTTTGCTTTTTGTTAGTCTCCGTTATTTCTAGAAGGTAACAAAAATCGGAACCTTGATTCTATGTATGTGTCACTTCAGGTCTACCATGTGGCTTAACATCATACTTAATGCTAATGAGCTAATGCTGATAGTTTACTGTAGAAAACAGTATGACATTATTTGCCAATGTCTGTTCATGTCTATCTATGTATAATGTGTGACTAGTTTTTGATTATGGTTTACTGAGGAGTCTTCAACAGATAGGAACATAATTTTCACAGTGCAACTAGTTTTATCTTTTAGGAACTACCATAAGGACTAGATTCTTCTCACTGTGAAGTTAATCCAAGGTTTTCTATGTGATACCGGTGTGTCCTGAGAGTTGAGGGCATCCAATTCTCCCTGAAACATCCAAATTTAAATTTGTTCAAACATACAGATTTAATAGCAAGAATCTAATTTCCAGATAACTGTGTTATCACTGTTGATATAATAAACCTAGCTATTACAATAGCTTGTTTGCCACATCCAGTTCCTCCACCAATATTTTGTGAGAAACATGGAAAAGGGTGGAGACTGGCTGGAAACTGTGATGAGGGTTATGACTTGGGCACAGTACCTAGTACAGCAGCAGTGCCGTAGATCTGCTGTTCCTTTGATGTAAATGCACAAAGCAATTCAGGTGGTACAGTGTTGCATTCAGAGGATCAGGCTGATAATTAGAATCAATGAAACAGCAGTCCAGACCAACCTATAAGATGCTTTTAAATAGCCTTGAACTGGAGTGAAACTCTTCATTGAACACAAACTGAAAATAAACCAGCAGCATTATTCTAGAACTATAGTTCAGCTAAAAACACGATGATCCCAAGTGCAGATGTTCTTGGATGCTTTCTCTGTGCTGTGCGTATGTGCATTTCTGTGCACATATGGATTCAACAGGGACTTGAAGGTGAATCTTCCTACATTTCCCACCTGGCCTTCGTCACTCATTCTCTGCTTCGGAGCCTTGTCCCCAACCTCAGCCTAAGGTTGCATTTTCTCTCCAGTTCAATACTGAATAACAGATGCAGGGAGGGGAGTGGAAGGAAATGGCCTGGGCCAAATGATGCCCAGTGTCTGCACTAAAGACTAGTTAAAAGCAAGCATTTACTTTATTGTGAAACTCCTCGCATTTTCAATTTTAAGACTTTCCAGTAGGTTTGAAGGAGATTGAAGTTAATGAATCACCTGAAAACACCCTTGTGTAAGGCACAGTCCCAGGACTAGACACTCAGGTTTCAAAACACTGCTGCAGATTCACACAGTCCTGATCTAATCACACAAGCTAGGTTTGGTTTCTTTGACAAGAAAAAAAAAAAGAAAGAATAAAAATATGTGATATCTTAACTGTTCAACATAAGTCAAATGATCTAGAATGTGGAAATTCAATATTATAAATAGGTTACTCTTGTCCACATAAAGTGTTTGAAAGACCTTCACTGAGATTTCTTCAAGACAGTATTTAGTGGAAATTTTGAATACTTTTCAAACTAATGGTCAGAAGACATTTATTTATTTTTAAAGAGAAGTGGCTGAATCTTGTAGTAACTAGATTTACCACACTGAAGGAAGAATAAAATCATTATGTTAATGGAATGAATTAGCTTAAGCAATAATAAGTATAATAAGAATAGCAAAAATAAGCTTAAGGAAATCCTGGCCAGCTTACAGTTAGAAAGAATGTGATTGTAACACAAGGAGTTTAGATTGTTTACTAGTTGAAATGAGCAAAAAATCAAGTAGTGTGGATCTTAAAGAAATTTATCTCTGACTGATACTCCAAGCCACCTAAGCAGCACTGGTTGCAGCAGAAACAAAGACACCAAGAGGACACAGTGATGAAGGAGATAAGATAATAATCATCAGAGGCTTCTGAAGACACAAAGAATCTGTGATGCACATGCAAGAATGGATGATAAGCTATGAAAATGAATTCTAGGAAAATAATGAATATGTGACATATTTCCTGGAATCTACATGAATAGATATGTTTAACCAGTATAAAAGTAGTGTAACCAGCCTCAACGGACATATATATTAGGTGGAATGATTCCCTGTGCCTCCGACATTGCATTAAAACAAACACCTGCTTAACAATCAAATTGGCATTGATTATTGAATTTGGCTTTTTCATACCATCAACACCATACCAGGAGATTGATTGGATGTGAGAAAATGACACTGAGCAGAGTGGGGAAAGTGGACAAGCAATAACATATTGTATGGGCAATAGGACCGACACTATTGAAGGAAATGACTGAAGAAATGAAGTTTCCAGGAAAAAAAAATGGATATTAACTCATTTAGAGGAATTTAAATGGAGAAAATGTAGCTGTCTGGAGAGTTTATATGCTTCTAGGATTAGATAAGTAGAAATTTAAAGGATCCATGTTTGGATGAAGCTAAGGTCTTGTATGGATAAATGCCCAAAGACATTATATTTAGACAAGGGGCTCTTCTCTGCAAAGTAGCTGCAGCCATGTAGCAAAACTTTGTTATTTAGGACTAGCAAGTTGTGAAAGAGCATGGAAGTATGCACCTCAAAACCTGTTAACATGTTCTTTAAGAAAACCCTTCCTTCTTTAAGAAAACCCTTCCTTCAAGCAAATTTGTATAGATTCCTTTATCAACTCTGAGTTTTTAATATGTAACAAATGAACTTGTTATACAATACAAATCCTACTAAGAAGCTATAGAGTGTTTCAACTGACTTGCCAATAGTTGTATTTTGTTCAGTTACACTGAAAAAACTGAAATATCCTTTTTTTCAGTAGAAGTAGTTACTTGTACGCCGAGATTCATCCAGAGAGCAATTCTTTTGGAGAAGACGACAGGTGTGTTCACTGTGTACACGGTTGCCTTTAATTTATGTATATGTAACTTGTATGGAAAATGTGTTCTCTTTGGAATAGAATAAAATACTCTTTCAGTAATGGAGCAGCTTAAGTATAAGGAAATGGTATAAGAATTAAGCTGAACAATGAAGTGATGGCTGAGAGTATATAGCTTGAGAAACACAGATAAGAAAGCCTTAAACTTGGCAAGTTTTTTGATAACTGTAAAACAAATTTCCAATTCAAATTCAATTGGCAGTCCTAAAATGTTTGTCAAAGTATCACAGCAGTGTCTATAATGAGTAATTAAAATTACCATTAGAGGTAAAAATTAAGTAACATGTATAAGGGACAAAATTGCATAATGAATTAAAAAATAAAAAACTTAGACCCCACTGTTTATAGAGATTTTGTTCATTAAGGAGACTGCAACTAGATCTGAAATCTCTCAGCTACTGCCCAGTGGATTATCCATCTCCTCAAAACACAGCCTCTTTTGGTTGATATAATTTTGTTTAAAATGTTGATTAAAAATTCTGTCTGAATGTTTCTTTAATAATAAAGAAGAAAAACCCTCAGATAAAACAACGATAATTTTAACAGTGGAACTGCAACCTTAGTAATCAAGATGTATTTAGACACATAATGATAAATATTTCCTCAAGTCCTTAATTTCAACATGTATTTCTTTTCAGTTATATTAAAATGGATAGTAAAAATGGAATATGCTATTTGTTCTCAGACATCATGTAAACGCATTTTCTGAATAAACTCCCAAACTCAGGGACTTAGGAGTCCCAGTGGGCACCAGTTTGAACATGAGACAACTATGTGCCCTTGTTGCAAAGAAGGCAAGTTATACCCTCATCTACATTAGACAAAGTACTGTCAGCAGGTTGAAGGAAGTGATCCTTCCTCTCTTTTCATCACTGTTGCAGCCCCATCTGGACCACTGTGTCCAGTTCTGGGTTTCCCAATACAAGAGGACCTTGGATACACTGGAGAGAAGGGCCACCACAATGATAAAGAGATTGGGATATCTTTTACATAAGGAAATGCCAAGAGAGATGGCCTGTTTAGGCTGGACAAGAGAGGGCTCAGGAGGTATCTCATCAATTTATCATCAGCTTGAAGGAAGAGTGCAAAGAGGATGGAGCCAGGCTATTTTCAGTAGTGCCCAGTGAAAAAAGCAGAGGCAATGAGCATAAACTGAAATGCAGCAAATTCCCTCTGACCATCAGGAAACACTTTTTTTTGCTGTGAGGTTGACCAAGCACTGACACATGTGCCTGGGGAGGTCGTGAAGCTGTCTGGACATGTTCCTGGACAACTGGCCAAGGCTGACCTTGCTTGTGCAGGGGAGTGAACCAGAAAGGAAAGGAAATCTTGCTTGAAAGGGAAGTATGAAAGAAGACTATGAATTATCTTTTTTTGTTATAACCTGCAAGATTTCCTGTTCAACAATGATCTGTCTGATTTCTATTCACAAAACAGAATAGTAAACTCCCACCAAAACCCCCACATATCAACAATATTTCAGACTGTGGCTAAGCACAGAAGCACAAGATTAAATAACCCTAATATCAGGAATCAGCAGACTTCAAATGGTTCAAGTCAAAAGTTTGGATTGTGATAGCACTAAAACCTTTGTGATTTTACAGAATAATGGATTAGCCAGTGCAACGTCCTTTCATTTGTCTTCATATGCCAACTTTATTTGTTTTTTTAATTTATCTATCTTAAGTAACTAGAAAATGTTCAGAAACCTTCAAGATTGCCATCTGTACAGCTTTCAGATATAAAGAAAAGCCAATAAGAATGAAATCAGCTAATTGGCTGATAGCGAATAAGAGTGACCACAAAACAGGATAAACACTTCAAGGAAAAAAATACAGTAGTGTCAATTAGTTAAAGCTATACATAACTTTAAGGAGATGAGTTGTTCCATTGAAGTCATTAAGAGTTACGCACTTAGCAGTATGCTTGTACATTCTACTGGATTACACAAAGTAATGCCTTAGCAAGAACATGCTCATGAATTTGAGATGTTCACAATACCCAAAGGGAATCAAGTGATAGTGTGAATGGATCTTGGGGATAACACAGAGATTAGAATACTAGTATAAGTCTTTAAGGACTTACACTAGCTTTTTTGCTTTACTGAGGGTACCTTGAATTTTAAAGGCCTAGAAATCCTTGTGGGACTATCTGCTAGAATTTGTTACTGCAAAATGAACATAGTCATATTTTCTTATTCTACATGGATGTAACCAAGGGAAACATATAAAGGCCAAAAGACACTCTAATACTATAACAAATGGGGCTATATAAGTACAATTCTGGCTGGCTGAGAAAATGAACCAAAAAGAAGGAGCAGAAATAGTTCTCTGTTTGGCACAATAGCTGAGGTCATAAGCTCACCCCAAACAGGAGAAATCGTGTTATGTTTTCCAGAACTATAGAAGAGGTATTCTTGAGTATTCAGACTATATGTAAAAGCTTGAACTTGACTGCAATTAAATTATTTATTGCAGATTCTTCATGAATTTTTTTGATTGATAATAATTATTTTACTTTTTTTTCTGATATAGCAATCCCTCTTTTCTTTCTCTCCTGGGAAGGCATGTATTCATGATTTCTCCTTGTTGATGGGAGATAGACCTGTTTTATTTTCAAGTTCTTTTAACATGTGTTGTATGAACTTTTAAAAAGAAGGTTATATCTAGTACATACCTGATATTTTGAAACAAAGAAAAATTGATGTGTTCATTTTAAAAAAATAAAAAAATTACCTGTCTATTTGGCATAGAGTGTACATCTATATTTGCACATTTCAGTGTCTCAAACACTTTGTACTGAAGAGTATTAAGGCTAAAATAAATTTAAATGAGAAATAATACTAACTGCACCATCCACTTTAAAATACCTAGGTTAAAATCTTATCTAAAACACTGAAGAAATCAGTAGTTTCTGTCAACTTCACATCTATTGAATTGGTATAACTCAACCTTGCTTTATGTTCTATAATATGTTACATTCTAATTATTCAGTTCCGAATCCAGTTCTCGTTCTGGCAGATAAACTGAACATTTGGGAATACAAGAGATTTCTTTTTCTTGTAAACTTAACAAGCTGTCAGTGAGAGCATACTGATACTAAAAGGGTACAGGAGATAATTTATCCAAAGCCATTATTAAAAAAAAATCCATGTAGAATCTTATTACATGGGAAAGGCATTACATAATCTTGATGGTGATTGCAGCTAGGAAATAAAGGTAGAAAAAATACACTATAAATTTCTATGGTCTCCATGTGTATGAGTCACAGTATATTCAATTAGAAACTGACTAGAAAGATAAAAGTTGAAATTCATAAGGGAGTTGCATGTGCCAATACCTGAGCTCTAGGCTTTTGGCCCTGCAGAAGAATACATATACCTAAATAAGTCACACAGGTTCCTCAAGAAGAGAAATGAGAGAATGCCTCTGAATGGGTCCGCAAAAGCCAGGGTCCTGTGGGGGAACATGACTAAACTATCTAGTAAGAAATCCAGAAGAAAAAAGGGTCCTCAAAATCCTTATCATGACAGCATGGGACCTTCCAGCTGCTAGGGATATACAGCTTATGCTTACATTGTACCTACATTTAACCATATTCACCCATCTTCTTGTTTCATGCAGCCTTAAATGACTACTCAGTGTCAGAAAGAGTGGCACAATCTGGTCTATAGGTAGAAACTGACACTGTTCAGTGATGGTAAGATAAAGTGACAGCTATCCATAATAAACGAAAGTGCTATCTCTAAAAAGAAATATTTTAATACATGGCAGTTAAATTTAAGAGGGAAAAAAAAAGAAATCATTAAGACTTGAAAAAATCAGTGGAAATATCTTCAAAGTCTAACTCAACAACGGTATAAGTTTTCTTATCTGATGACAGATGAAAAGAGTTTTTTTTAACACATCACACAAATTAGTTATGAAATTCTTTGCCTAAAACAGTATATAGTTTTGAAAAATAGCTAGTCAGTCTCATAGAAGAACTATCCATGAAAGGATATTAACTGCAAACACAACACTTCTTAATCAAAAGGCTGTGCAGCTAAAACTCAGCCAGAATTCTTCTGGAGAGGTATCATTATACGCACGCTGTATTCTAACACTTCTTAAAATTCTGTTACCAGGTACAGTCAGAAACATAACAATGGTCAATGATGACCAGCAGCTTCATACAATGGAACCTTGAAAGTGTAAATTTCTGTCCTCTCAAAATACCTTTTCTCAATATATCTCACATTGTCTTCTCTTTCATATTCAGCTTGTTAAGTGGTTTGGGATAGAGAATCTTTATTCCACAGCTGCCCAGTACCTATCATATCTAACACTATAGTTCACAGGTTCAGTCCCTTGATGCTATTTCCATACCTATAATGGATAATATTAGGTCATAAACCTCTACAAGTTCTTTTGTGTCCTTCTTGCAGAAATAGCATTGGAACACAGATGAAGGCCGAGCCACAGCCATTTGAATTTACATGAATCTAAAATGAATACAGGAAGCAAAGCGAGACATAACATTGGTCAAAATGCATCTAATGAGAAGTATGAATCAAAGGAAAGAATGACTGTGGCCTGTAACATGGATAGAACCATTCTTTGTGGAAGTCTAATACAAACCATCTTAACATCAGCCTCACAAGAGAAATATGTTCAAGATGTGTATTTGAGGAAAAGTTTGTTCTAAAGTGAACAGGCTAGTCAGGTCATAAAATATGTAATATCCTTTCCCAGAAGATTATGCTTAGTCAGGATTATAGAGAGCTATACCCACCAAAACAAGACCTAATCGGCACCATAGACAGCATGCATCTCAATGTGTCAGACTGTTCAGAGAAAAATCTGAGAATGGTGCGGTAACAGAGCACAACATTATGCACATACTTAAAGAAAAAACAAAAAAGAAGAAAAAGAAGTTCTATCACAAAGCCAGAGTAATTTAAAATGATATTTCTTTTTCAGGACAAAACAATTAACAAAAATAGTGTCACCGAAAATCAATCAGAAACTCAAGGAATATATATGCACTGGATCTCTGTTAAAGAAATGTGGTTCTTCTGCACAAAATGTAGATTCCCCCTTGCTGTGGTTATCTGAGTAAAACAGTGTGAAGTAGCAGAAGTAAATATCAAAATCTAGTCACTTCATCCTGATTTCTGCAGTCAAGTCTGATTGCTATATTTATAAGAGAAAATGTAGTTTTCAAATAATCTAGACAAACCTTCTTCTGTTTCCCCTTATACCTGTAAATGGCAAACCTGATGAGTTTTTGGAGAAAATGGCAAAACCGTGTGCAGAATGGTAATTTATGTAGCATTTCCTTCATACAGAGTGTAATGAGACATTGGAGACGAAAAGAGTTTTGCAAAGATGTTTCTGAAACACTGAGTTTTTGGAGGAGCAAGAAGTTAGGATGTTAAAGAAAGTTAAAAAGTCACAATGTCTCAGCAACAGTTTAACAAATGAATTTCTAAGTCAAATAAATTACAATTTTCATGTATTTATTTTTTTCCTACTACAAACTCAGACATGATGCATCTTTAACTCTTCTCCTTGAGAAAGTGAGAGAAGTCGTGGGTAAAGCCAAAGACATATACAAACTAAGAGTATTTTCATACATCAGTTTAAGCAATAATATGAGGTTGGCATCATATCTTTTGTTTCAATGTGATAGGATGATTTTGAAACCTTAAGGAACCATCTGAAATTATTTTTGGAGCCAAATATTAAGTGAAAAAAATGTGGATTTTGGGTGTGGTAGATTAGATCTACACAGAAGTCATTAAAAGGGATCTATTGAATGGGAATTATAACCAGTCTGCCAGAGAATATTGAGGCCATAAACCTGAACTGAAACAGGGAAGTCACAGTAAAATAAATCAAAAAGGTTTTAAACCAGATTTAGTTTTGAAATTTAATCACAAATCTTAAGAACAGAATAGAAATAAATACAGGCTATGTAAATGAACAGCAGCACCAGGATCCTGCTATTTTTGGTAGTTATACAATGAAAAGAGATGGCTAGTCAGCCAAACATGAAAAATTTTTGTGATTAAAACTAAGTGATAGTCTATAAATGTAAGTCTGAATGTTGTGGAGGTTGTATTAAATCAACAGAACAAATGGCTGCTTGAGTTCTATTGTCAGCATAATTCTCTGTTATATCAGTTTCATAGATTACCCATCAAGGAAGTGTCACATAGCCTGACTTGTAAAAGAAAGAACTTTCTTAAATTAATTCCTATTTGAATGAGGACAAATCTTCTGGAAAAAATAAAATAAAATCTTATCTCAATTTAAAAAATCTGAGTGAAGATGAATGTACCACTCCTTTTGATGTCATGTTCCAAAGGTTAATGTCTTCACTATTAAAAAACAACCCATGTGTTTTTTCCTTGCCTGAATATATCTATATTCTACTTCCTGCTTAGATGTACTGGCACACTGACATCTCTGCTCTACTTGTACCTTCTTATAGGCTTTAACGATTTTGTCTTTTGACCTGCTTCTTGTTAAGCTGAAGAGGTAGAGTTTCTGGAGTCTTTTATGGTATTTTTTTAGTTAATCTTTTAATCATTCCTGTAACACTGCCATGAACAAAGTATCATCATCTTTCTTGGATGGACTTATTTAATACAGACAGAAGCTGTGGAAGTCATTGGCTCAATGACAAATGCACAGACTATACTTATACTGCTAAAGACATGCTGCCTGGGAGTGTTTCCAGGTCTCCAAGCCAAGAGCTGCTGAAGCTCCTATGTCTGTACTAATGATGAACCCTTCTCCAGGATCTGCTGTTACACTACGTTGTACTAGACAAAAGTATCTTCTGGATTCTCTGTAATATATCCTTGGTCCCAGGGTGAAGCTGTGGCACTTGAAAATGAGGATTGTTTCATAGACTTTCAAAAATGATATTTATGTAGCATAACATGAAGTATCTGTTTTGCAGGTATAACATTAGGGAAATGTATAGCATAACATTAAATATCTGCTTTCCTTTCCATGAAAGAAAATGGATATGAGACAACCCGAAGAACCAGGGTAGTCCTTATAGGCTAAAGCAGGGTAAAGGAAATGAAATTTTGTGCAGTTGCATTCCTTTTCCCTATACAGAATAGTCCCTGAAGTAAACTAATGAAAACTTTACATCTAGATTTTATCCAGAAAGAACCAGTTGGTTTACTTCAAAAGAGACTCCAGGAATGAAAAAAATTACCTGTAGAGTGAATTAGACTCTAGGGAACTAAGTTATTTGACAATGAAAATGTATGTCCAATGTGCTATCATCCATGTCAGCTCTTACACGTGCAAGAACTGTGTTGGTCTATTTGCCTAGAGAGAAGTTTCACTAGAAGCTTAAAGTATCTGCTGCTTCCCAAATCAGCACCTCTTATATAGTCAGTGTACCCTAGAGACCAGTTCAAAGTTTTGTACTGGGAAAACTGTTGCTCTCTGTTAAATCTGATAAGTATTTGTCTAATGGGAGAACTGACCTTGAACATTTTTCGGCTGCTGTTAATTTGTTGGGCCCAGACTGGTGGCCTTATTTGCTTTAAAGTAAAGTAGAGTAAAATAGAAGAGCAGCTGTATTATAGTTTTGCTAATTTTTCACAGTAATGGGTACAAGTGTTATTTCTGAGCTACAAATTCTCTACCTCATTCTGATTTCATAGTTTAATTCCTTCACGTTCAGAGGCAGAACATGATAAAACTGGAATGAAATCCTGTAGCCAGAAGAATATATTTTAAGAATATATAATAACAACAATTATTTAGCCTTTATCATAGAAGCTCTAGAAGTATTTGATTGTCATTCAACAAAATGTTTTCAGCCTTCTAAGCAGTTCAGCCATTAAGTCTTCTGTCAGGTCACCAGGTACTCAAGGCCAGAGGAGTCTACTGTAAATCATTGATGTATCAAAGCCAATAGTAAGGCTTCAATATTATATATAGCATTAAGTTTAGCATAAGACTGTTCTCTGAATATGGATTTTTTTTCAAAGGAAACTGGAAAGTTTTGCAAATCTGAAAAGCAGTACAAGTATCTGACCCTTAAAATAAAATTCAAAGCTCTGCATTGTATACTTAATGTCTCTGTCTACCGCATGATGCTACCACTGTCCTGGAATCCATGCCCAAGGTAGCTTTTATTATTCTGATTTTCAATATTCAGGGCAGTAGAACCCTTGGAATTTCCTTAACTATGTCTTAAACATCACATAAACTGTACCTTATTTGACTAATGGGAACTTTCTATACCTAGAATTCCCACTGCAAACCCTCTCCAGGAATTAAAGATGGGATAGTCTCACCTAACTTCAGAGACTGACTATGTGAATATCTACCTCTCAGTTAATCTTACTAAGTTCCTTTTATCAGTCAATGGAGAAATACAGGACTTTAGATCTAATCCATCTCATCTTAAGAAGATACCTCAAAAGATTGCATGACTAGTAGATGTTTGTCTCTTTTGAGTATGAAGGAATCTATGTGATTAGCTGCAGTGTAAATGTTAAAACTGTCATGTACTCCACTCTGAGGTTAAGACTCTTTTAAAAAAAGTTCTTTTAAAAAGTGAGTTGGGGTCATGATTTGGTTATAAACATGAGCAGATAAACTTTTCTTCTCTCCCCTCTTTATCCACAAATCTCTATCTGTGGTCATAGAACAAAAAGTTAGGCTAGTGCTTGATGATTTGCAGGGGGAATGTTGAGAAACAGCCTTCTAGATAGTGTCAAGAGTGTGTTCACGGTAAGGAAGTACTTCATAGTGAGAGATTTAGCACCTACTGACAGGCACAGATTCAGCACCTATTGACATGCACATACACACATGCAAATGCCCAGACATCCCGTGTTAGTACCAGTGCTGTTTAATATCTTCATCAACGATATTGACAGCCTGCAGATGACACCAAGCTGAGTGATGTAGCTGCCACACTGGAAGGACGGGATGTCATCCTTGACAGGCTGGAGAAGTGGGCCTGTGAGAACCTCACAAAGTTCAATAAGGTCAAGTGCAAGGTCCTACATCTGGGTCAAGGCAATCCCTGATTTCAGTATATGATGGAGGATGACATGATTGAGGGCTGCCTGGCAGAGAAGGACTTGAGAGTGCTGGTCAATGAGAAGCTTGACATGAGCCAGCAGCGTGTGCTTACAGCTCAGAAGGCCAACTGTATCCTGGGCTGCATCAAAAGCAGCGTGGCCAGCAGATCGAAGGAGGTGATTCTGCCCATCTAGTCCTCTCTTGTGAGAACTCACCTGGAGTATTGCATCCAGTTCCAGAATCCTCAACATAAGAAGGATATGGAACTGCTGGAACGGGTCCAAAGGAGGGCTACAAGTGTGATCAGAGTGCTGGAGCATCTCCCATATGAGGACAGGCTAAGAGAGTTGAGGTTGTTCAGCCTGGAGAAGAGAAGTCTCTGAGGAGATCTTATAGCAACCTTCCAGTACCTGAAAGTGGCCTACGAGAAAGCTGGAGAGGGACTATTCATAAAGGCTTGTAGTGGTAGGACAAAGAGGAACGAGTATAAATTGGAGAGGGGCAGATTTAGACTTGATATAAGAAAGAATTTCTTCACCATGAAAGCACTGAGAAACTGGAACAGGTTACCCAGGGACGTTGTGGATACCCCATCCCTGGAGGTGTTGAAGGCCAGGTTGGATGGGGTCTTGGGCAGCCTGATCTAGTGGGACATACCCCTGCCCATGACAGGGGGTTGGAACTAGATGATCTTTAAAGTCCCTTCCAACTCTAACTATTCTATGTTTCTATGATTCTATGTTTCTATGATCTTTATATCCGGTTTCCCGATAGAAAGTCTTACAAAATGGCTGAGATGTAAAATGCTTTGCAGATTTATGATCTAAATCCAAGTGGTTGAAGAATCATATTTGTAAATAATGACTGAAGTAAAAACTGTCTTGGGTAATGGGAAACAGGTGCATCTTCTGTTTGGAAGAGTATCAGCCTCTCTAATTAGTTTCTTTGTAGGTGTATTTGTAAAGGGCAAGTTCATTGTTACCTCAAGGCTGTTTTTAAAACCCTTCCAGACTTTCTGCTTCAGTTGAAATCCATTCATTTCACTTTTAAGTGAGGCAATGTGACTGACACAATCTGATGCGACACTTCGCAGGGACGCTCATTGCTTAGGAAATACAAAATGACAAGGGATACGTCACTTTAGTGAAAGAATATGCTTTTCTGAAGAGAAATTAAAAACTGGTAACAGTGTATCCTGTTATCCTGTCCCCTATCCCCTATAATGATAAATAAAGAAACCAAACATGGATAGCTAGATACTTTTTTGCTAGTTATATGGCAGTAAAATCCTCTAGACACTTGACGATTAGAGTGCATGATTTTTTTTTGTCAATTTATGTGACAACAACTGAAGTATATTTCAGGGATGACATAACCCAGCTCTTCTGGCAAGGGGTCAGAAAGTTGCCTTTCCTTCAGCTTCATAGAAGAGAAGATCCAACCTCTACCTGCTCAGCTTAGAGAACAAGCATTGTGAGGAGGTCTTGTCACTCAAGCAAAGACAAAAATGACACCAGCCTGTCCCCTACCATAGCTGCAGGAATTCTGGCTGCAAGAAATCCAGTAACTATGCATGCCGAAGAAAATAACATCATCATTTTGAACATATGGAAAGATATCATCTCCAGCATGACTGGATGTCCTCCAGGGCAAGGCTTTTACCCTTCCGCAGGAGATTGTATTCAATCACCTGTTCAGCAACACAAGTGCATATCTGAACTTTGGTTTTGGTTATAGACACGTTACAAGTGTGCTTGTTCATTTTTAAACCTGATATTCATCACTTTGGTATGACTTGCCTCATCAGACTATTTACTACTACTTTTTAATTTTGCTTACTGAAATAACTGGGCTCTCAGTTTAAATGACTTCTGCATCAACAGGAGATTCTATTTGATTCTTGTAGTACTGCTCTCTGTGAGTCATTAGTGTTATTTGAAGGCAACACAGGCCCAAACAGTTACAATTGGCAAGTTCAATTACCATTGAACCAAGTCAGACATAATTTCTATTTTATACCTTTTTTTTTGCATCTGTATCTTGTACCTTCAAACCCTCTTTCCATTACTAGTCAGTCTGTGCCTTGCCACAGATGAACACTGGACTCTGACACTGTTAAGTTCTCAGAAAACAATGCATCAGAAGAATCTATCTGCTAGAGAAGGCAAATCTTTCACCTACATATATCAGATTATTGGGTAATAGAAGGTGATAAAAAGCAGAAATGTTATATTTTGATACGGTCACTTTAATAGGATGCCTTTCCTTACGGTTATTAGCAATAATTTCCTCTGATCTAATAGTGTTTTATTTGCCTCAAGGCTTGAAAAATAAGTGAAGCTTTTTCAGCTTTCTCACTTCAGTTCTCCATTTTTAGTAACTTTATGTCTCTAACATTTGATTTAAATATTTATTTTTTTTTATTTTGAACCCTTGGCTAGAATGTGTTGATGTTTCAGAGCATTAGTTACCTGCTCTCCTATTCTTTGCTGAAAAAATCATAGAATCATAGAATAACCAAGTTGGAAGAGACCCACCAGATCATCGAGTTCAACCATTCCTATCAAACACTAAACCATATCCCTCAGCACCTCATCCACCCATGCCTTAAACACCTCCAGGGAAGGTGACTCAACCACCTCCCTGGGCAGCCTCTTCCAGTGCCCAATGACCCTTTCTGTGAAGAAGTTTTTCCTAATGTCCAGCCTAAATCTCCCCTGGCAGAACTTGAGGCCATTCCCTCTTGTCCTGTCCCCTGTCACTTGGGAGAAGAGGCCATCACTCTCCTCTCTACAAGCTCCTTTCAGGTAGTTGTAGAGAGCAATGAGGTCTCCCCTCAGCCTCCTCTTCTCCAAGCTAAACAACCCCAGCTCTCTCAGCCGTTCCTCATAAGGCCTCTTCTCCAGCCCCTTCACCAGCTTTGTTGCTCTTCTCTGGACTTGTTCCAGAGCCTCAACATCCTTCTTGTGGTGAGGGGCCAGAAGGCGGCTCGTATGTTCATATGGCAATATTTACATCCAATTTTTTATTCTCCTTTATTTTTCTTCTTACACTATTTTACTGCATACCTTATGTCCTTCGCTGTGATTTAGTAAAAGTTCTGTCCCTTAAACTAAAGTTACTGTTTAATTAAGTGCTATGTAAGATAGACATATACCTATAGATAAGGTTCACAAACAATTTCACAGAATCACAGAATCACAGAATAACCAGGTTGGAAGAGACCCACCGGATCATCGAGTCCAACCATTTCATAATACTATATATTATCTAGTATGGACACTTTATTGTTTACTTCATCTCCTGAGCAGCTAATCAGGAGCTTTACAGCAGAAAAATACAGATTTTGTACCTAAATGGTCCACCTGGCCTCTGAAGTAAATATATATACACTCTGATATCAAAGGATCTGTTTCTTGCTCTTCCTTATCCCTGTTAAAACATGTCTTCTCAGTGAAAGCATCTGTTCATTAATTATACTTTTTCTTAAATAGAAAAAACCTTGAACTCTGCTTCTTAAGACTATTTAAATAAAAGGTTTTAAGGCAAATCTATTTACTGTCTTTCGTCAGACTAAGGTCTTCCCTGTAATCTTCCTAGTTTAGAAGTAAATTTACGCAGTTGTGTGTAGGTATCTAGAATAAATATCTTTCACTTTAAAGACTACCCAAAATTTTACCGCCTACTGACAGCTCTTTTTATACGTCCAATATCTGGTTTTCCTGATTTGTACTCTCCTTCTTGCTCTTCCTGGCAGCCCCTGCACACTATCTTCCCTTTAGTAAGCACATCCATTTGGTTTAAAAGATGATACAGTCTTTCCTACCCTCCATAGTTTTCTACTGGTTAATTCATACAAAAACTGAGGTTGCTAGTGAAATGTTAGGACCTAAAGGTAGTTAGATACTAAATAAAGTTAGTCCACATTTCAGTTTTCAATTGTTTTAAATACAAAGCAATAAGGTAACATAAGAGGGAGAATGTCTCCATTCAACCTGTTGAAATGGAGATACTGATGTTTCAGAGCTCAGAGGGGAGGGAAGGCAGGAGGAACCTACTACTCTTTGTCAGTTGTCAAGGACACTACCACTGTTATAAAATGATCAGTTATAGGCTGTATACCGTTGCCTACTGCATACTCCAACTCCATACTCCAGAAGAAGCATATTAAATGGTGGGAAAGTTATTCTTAAAAGTTAACTGAAAATTCTACAGCTGCTTTTCCTGAAAACCTTTCTGAGGACGTGCTCTGTGTGTCTATGGCAGCTGTGTGTATAATGCAATTCTCCTGCTCATTATGGAGAAATTACGAAACATATTCATCTGAGAGAACAAATATGTTCTTCATTATCTATCGATGTTCTTGCCACACTAGCATAAATAGTGTGTTGTCTGTAATTTTCTTCTGTTTTATATACCACAATAAATCTGTTTTTTAAGAGGCATTTTATTTTTTAGCATCTATAGTTTTGCAAGATTTCTGTGGCATATTAGTCACTTAAATTGACCTAATCATTCATACAATGCAGCTGAGCCTGGTAATTAACCCTAAGAAGACACTAAAATCACAAAGATGGAAGAAAATCTCATAAACCATGTTCTGACTTACCTAGCACCATGGGAATAGGCTTGCTGTTGTCGTTCTCTCATTGTAACAATTAATCTCAGCTTCCATCAGAAAGACATGTTGGTAAAAATTTCCTATCCTAAAATCTATCCTAATCAAACAGAAAGCCAAGAGAGATTATGACAATGAGCTACTGCTAGATATACAATAGCTGGAATCCCTGTCAGAAATCATTCCCTTCTTGAGCAAAACTGGAGGTGCTCATTGGTAAGAACATCCAGCTGAGGGAAAGGGGTGCTACCTGCTCACCAGTCAGTTCTTACAGGGTACAGGTGGCAAGGGAACCCTGCAGTGACAGCCAAAGCTTCTCCAGCTTCCCCTGGAATTTAGCAGTGTATAGAGCAAATAAAACCTGTACTATCAGTCACTTATGGTGTGACTGACGTGACTGTATGATGTATCAGCAGCTACAGGACATGTTAAATTAACTCTGCATCTGCCCAGGTGAACTTACAATTAGGTGTGATCTGGTCTTACAAACTGTTATATGGGAATCCAGTTCTTGCAGGATTCCTTGTTTTTCAGATACCAGAATCATCTTTCTTCTGTTTTCCTCTCTACTCTTTTACTCCCATCAGTCACTCAAGGTGTCATACAAAACTCATTTTTCCATCATTCAGAGGCTTTATCATGTTCGCCTGCGACAGTCAACATTCACTTCGATTCTGTCCTACTTCTTGCAGCCTTCCCACTTGCCCTGTGTATTTTATATCATCACTAGGGTTAAATGAAACAAACTTTTTCTCCTATGTCCAGCTGCCCTGTGGCCTGGTTGTTCCAGATCATACAACAAAATTTGAATAATTTTTCCCACTGATTAGGTAACAAATACAACAACTTGTGACGTGCTGCAAAGACTCTTTGGGAATATGTATCTGCCAGTAGAATCTCAGGAAAACTGATAAGCAGCATGAAGATGTTGGACTGAACAGGATTTAATGTGTGTAGGGGAGCCTGTAATGGCAGCAGGATCACTGTCTTGCGCAAAATATTCAGCAGGAGTGGTCAATAAGCCGTATAAATATATTATGAGCTCATAGTCAGCGCACTATGTCAGGCAAAATTAATTCCCTCCCCATACCCTGCAAGTGAGAAAATTGAATCTGCTACTTGAGTATCCAGTTTCCCTGCAGACATTTATAACAGCTGAGATACCATGTGAAAACAAGAATCCAGAAATAATACTGCAAGTGGGAATGGCTTGCCCTAAGGTTGATAAAAGAATTGTTACCCTTACCTGTTTGCCCTCTGAAGTAGATTGAGAACTACTACGGTTATGGTAAACTGGACTTTAGTTCATGGGTTTAGTTATTAGGGAAAGTGGAATTTCTAAGGTCGGGTTGGTGTTGCAGACCAAGCTTGCACTTTGGTTGATTTTAAAACACTCAGGTACAAACTTCTTGGCAGATCTTCATCTGTTTCATGGACAGCTGTGTCAGTAGTAGGACAGGAAAGAATAGACAGAAGTGACTCACGGTCTGATTGGTCTTCTAAAAGTAAATGTATTTTCTTGTCAGGTGAAGCTCTTCTCTTGCGGGGGTTTCTGAAAGCCAGGAGATCCCATTGTACATCAGGACAAGCTTAACTCTGAGGCACATAAATTTTAAAGTTTTAACCTGTTTAGTGAATCTGACCTTGAGAATAGTACAATCTCTAATTAAAACTGATTCCTTTATAGGTACTTTTGTCCTTTTGCATACGGTGCAAATTGCCCTGATATGATTGACTGTCCCAGTGTCCATTAATACTGCACTTTACTAATTTTGCTCACCTCTAATTATATCTTGACTACCTCTATTTAATGAAAGGCATCCCAAACTTTTTCTTTATTTTCTTCTTAACTGATTTTTTTTAATTGTACATATTTTAGGAGAAGAATACATGTAGCCTCAGCTCTTCTGCTTGTTCATTGTTCTGAGTGTTAGTTTTTGCCCATTTGTAAGGCACCAAAACGTTTGCAGCATGAATGATTTGTTCTTGTCAGAAGGTTCAGAATACAATAGATTACATGGTTCTTCACACTTTTTTTCCCAGTTCACATTTGTAAGGATCGTGTTAATGACAGTTTTACTTTGGAAACAAATAGTTCCTAAGCAAATGCAAAACTACAAACAAGCATTAAATAGGAGAGGATGTGCAGAGCCAATTTCACGGTACACACAGGAATGTTCACAATGATTTCAGTAAGTTTTGAATTATTTAAATTACATGGGAAAATTTGTCTGGCATGGCTGTGAGTATTTGGACTATATGTCCCTAACTATGATTTTTATTTCATTACAGTTGCTAACAACTGTATCCTAGCAGGTACCTTGTTCGTGTGAGATAATAACATACTATAAGTCACTGTTAATTTAATTATAATAACTAATTAACAATTTATTGTAATGACACATGTACTTCATTATTTCAAGTATATTTGTGCCTGTTGAATCAGGAAGCAGGGTAGCATATAAAAATCTGATTTTTAGACTTTAATTTTTTTTTAATTTTGATGAAAAGGGACTTTTAACCTGGAAATGCAACATATCAGAGTTCACAGGAGAAAGTAAAAAAAATTGTATATACATATATTTTTGGTCACTGGGGTCAATTTCTGTATCAAAAAAATCTTGCATGTTTTTCATTGCATGTTTCTTATGAGGAAATAAGCTACCCAATCAACTAGAAATATGATTCCATCTGGAAATGCTAGTGACAATACTCATCCTCCCAAATGACTAGATGTAGTCCCTGACCAGGGAAACAATGGTATGAGGGAATAACCTGAAGGCTTTACCCACAAGGGCTCTCCTCTCTATGTCAAAAGCAAAGACATTCTCTGGTATCAAAGGTCGTTGTTTCTAAAGAAAAAAGAAAACAGGGAGTTCTGAAATGGTGAACAGATTATGGAAGACAACTGTTTGTGAAAGTAGAGTTGTCTTAATGGCACAAAGGGGCTAAAGCTTTCTTTCTCTCCTTTACTTCTCTTCATGATAATTACCTTTGCCTGGAACTCAGTGAGCTCATGTCTGTGCTAACTGTGGAGTCAAAATATCTCCGAGTGTGAAATATCGAAAGATGGGTAGTTGAAGGAGTTCATTAAATTACCTCCCAGTTCATCATCTGCTCTACAGCTCCATGAGGCAGTTTCTTTCCTTTGACAGTCTGACCTTTCTGTTTAAATAGGTTGCTGTGCCATGGAAATGGTCTTCTGGGGTTTTTGAGGCCAGAGATATTTTGTGCTTAGTAAGACACTTAAAGTTAAAACTTATATTCGTACTCACTTAGATTACTTTCAGCTGTCATTCACCTCTTGCACTTACCCTTCCTTGTCCAGCCTCACTGATTTCTTTCTTGATTTTTTAATGCATTTCTTGCCCAGATAACTTCCAGAAGAAAAATCAGAATCAGGTGTGTAAAAGAGCAATGCCTTTAGGCAGTGTCTCCTTTTAACTTCTTTTCCCAGTTATCTGAGAATCGGTCAAGATATGAACACCATCTGTACTGCGCTGGTGGAGCCCTTAGTAACACCTCCAGTATCTTGTCTGAGAGGTTAATTCCCCTTTGCCAAACTTGAGAATATTTTTTTTAAAAAATGGCATGCCATTTTTCTGCTGGTGCTAGTGTATAATTTGTATCTGGATTCTGAGAGATAAACATATACGTATGTATATACACTTAAAAATTCTTAAGTTTCCATATGATAGCACAGATACAGAGCTGAGCATTGGGGAATATGTATATACATGGGGGGGTATGTTTATTTATTGGTTTAAAATTGGCAAATATCTTT
The DNA here is from genome assembly GCF_032191515.1 of Phaenicophaeus curvirostris. Classification (NCBI taxonomy): domain Eukaryota; kingdom Metazoa; phylum Chordata; class Aves; order Cuculiformes; family Cuculidae; genus Phaenicophaeus; species Phaenicophaeus curvirostris. The sequence goes on from NC_091392.1 coordinate 22,065,876, forward strand.
GTTCTGTGCTGCATCTTTAGAACAAGTTATTTAACCAAGGAGGGAAAAACCCAAAAATGCTCACAAAATAAGCAATACACATTACAGCACATATCAAACAAGACTAACATTAACAAATTCATTGAAATGTGGGCCACGTCATTCTGAACTGCATCAAGTGTCAGAAATAGCAAGCAGTCCAATCAATTTAGAAATAATTAATGGGAGTACAGTGGTAGATTAACATAATGAATAACATTATAATTACAGGAGTGATACATACAATTACTAAGAAACAATCATCATTACCAAGAGAGCTTTGTTACTGCACTTGTGTTTACATAATTCATACTTGTACTACTCACTGAAAGTTATCCCAAGGTAAATAGCAGCTAACCAGTATTAGAAAATAGAAAAATCATTATTCTTGGGATATTGGGTAATCACACTGGAGTTGCATGACTTGTTTTTCCTTGATGAGAGGTTAATTCACCCCGAAGACTCCCATCAAACACGGAGTTTTAGTTGTCTCAATGTTATAAAAATTGAAGCAGTATTACATGCTTCTTATTCAGCAATTCAGAAGGCAGAACACTAGCTCAGTTTAGAATAATCAAGGGTTAAATTTTTAATCAATACTTGAATCCACCTTGCCCACCTCATCCAAATACATTTCACATGTCTTGCTGTTCTCTTCCTGTGGAGGAGTTAGGCAGATGGCTCTAGTAATCTCTGTTGGATCTATGAATGCTTTGTTTTTCTCCTGTTTGTAAATAAATTGAATGTTGAAATACTGGAACAGTTGAATAATCTTTTGAAAATCCTTGAGTTCCTTTTTAGTGTATTCTCCACTTCCTTTCTACTGTATTCTCCACTTCCTTTCATTCACAGTTTTCTAGATGTGTAGAATAAAGTTTTAAAATTAATTTAGATGCCTAAAGTGGCTAACTAGCATCTAATGGGATTTTCAAAACTTAACCGCAGCTGGAGTCAGAATTTTCCTTTAAAACTATGAAAATCAGAGAATTTTTGGAAATCTCAAGTGTTATCCATCTGCTTTTTAGGTACCTAAACACCTCTGCAAGTCTGCCCTAAAGCTCCCTCTGCGAAGATTCTCCTTTACAGTGCCATATTATTATTTTCCACAGATTTAGCCAGAAAATTCCAAAGGTTTGTAAACTTTTCAAGATCATTTTTAAAGTTCAGAGATGTGTTTTCTGTGATTGCTGTGGCAGCATGGCATATTTCATTGTATTTTTTGAGCAGGAGGATTAGAGAGAGACAAAAAAAAAGGTCATCTGAAGGGGCCAAGGGAGGTTATTTCCTCCTCAACATGATAATGAAGTAGAGCTGTGTACACAACTGATAACTTAGAAGTAGACCAAAAAGCACAGTGAATCTAAACCATAAAGTTTGAGTTTATATTTTTACTTTTCCAGAGCTTTATGCCATATTTTGCAGTAAAACAATACCCAACTGGTTATTTCTTTAAAACCAAACAGGGATGTAATCATGAACAAAATTCTCCCAGGCAGTAGAACACCTATTCTATAGCAAATCCTTTCAATTCTGCTGATTTTAAACCATAGGTAGTTAAGTTTGACTCTGGAGTAACAGGAAAGTCCACAACATGCTGTCTTTTGAGACTTCCCTGTTTCTGTAAAGGACTTGAGGAGGTTGTCTTTTGTAAATACAGGGCACTCCATCTGCTCACCCTACATTGTTTCTGATATTGCTGATCCTGTTGCTGTAGTTATATGGCCTTTTTTTTCAATTAGCTTTGCAAAGAATAATCTATCATGTCTTCTATGGAGCAGGCTTGAGAGCTTGGACTTAGTTTCCACTTAGGAAAATAAATTATTGTGGAAAACCTTCTAGATATGAGTTTTCTTACCTAGGAAATTTAAGCCTTTTGTTTTCTTGCTAAACTGCTTACCATTCCCTGTCTTTGCTCCATAATGCTATTGGCAGGCCAGCATGTTTCATTTCTTTTGGTAGGACAGGACTTCTGGATGTTTTGCTAGGAACATGCATCTTCTGGTTGTACATCACTAGGAATACTTGTCCACAAACGACATTAAAATTTTAATACTGGCTAAAGCACAGTGTTTGTAACAAAACTACTGGCTTGCCTAGTTCCCTGAGTGCATCATCCTGTGGTTAACTTTCAGAGCTTAGCTGGCATGTCAGACATGAAAGAAGGCAATCACCCAGGTCAGAGGAGGTATTTTAGCAAAGACAGAACAGATACTGCAAATAGCAGGAAAGCACTCCAGACAGATATATATTAGATCTACTTTGTTCAAGCCCAATTTAAAAAAAATTGCTGCTGTGCAGAAATAATAGGAGGCAGAAGGGAAGGAGCAGGTTTTAGTAGGACTGGAAGCATGATCTAAAAATACTAAACAATAGTTTGACTTTCACTAAATTAAAGGTCATGTATATGCTGCTACATAGATTTGTCTATTTATACTGTTAATCCCTCACTGCAAAAGCTCAGAACTGTCTGCTTTTCTGTATTATGTTGGACATAGCTGTGGGAGATTAACGCTCTTTCCATTTCTTCTCAGTCTCCAAAATCCTTTCTGAAAAGACTGGAAATTAATCAAAAACCTATGTATCTTGAACTCAGCAGAACGCCATGGAATCACAGAATCGCTTAGTTGGAAAAGACCTTTGAGATCATCAAGTCCAACCACTTCTGTCCACTGCTAAACCATATCCCTGAGCACTTCATCTTCTCATCCTTTAAATACCTCCAGGGATGGTGACTAAACCACTTCCCTGGGCTGCCTGTTCCAGTGCCCAATAACCCTTTCTGTGAAGAAATTTCTCCTGATGTCTAGTCTGAACCTCCCCTGGGGCAACTTGAGGCCATTTCCTCTCATCCAAACCCCTGTCAGTTGGTAGAAGAGACCAACACCCACCTAGCTACAGCCTCCTTTCAGGTAGTTATAGACAGTGATCAGGTCACCCCTCAGCCTCACCTCTCATAAGGCTTGTTCTCCAGCTCCTTCACCAGCTTTGTTGCTCTTCTCGGACACATTCCAGCACCTCAATGTCCTTCTTATAGCAAGGGACCCAAAACTGAACACTGTATTTGAGGTGCAGCCTTACCTGTGCTGAGTACAGGGGCAGAATAACCTCCCTGGACGTGCTGGCCATGTTGTTTCTGATACAAGCCAAGATGCCACTGGCCTTCTTGGCCACCTGGGCACACTGCTGACTCATATTCAGCTGGCTGTCAACCAGCACCCTCCCGCCCTTCTCTGCCAGGAAGCTTTCTCACCACTCTTCAAGCCTGTAGTGCTGAATGGGGTTGTTGCGTCCCAACTGCAGGACTCAACACTTGGCCTTGATGAATTACATATTGCTGGTCGCAGCCCACAGATCCCTGCAGAGACCCCCTACCCTCAAGCACATTGACACTTCCACCCAACTTAGTGTCAATCATTAACTTACTAAGGGAACACTCAATGCCCTTACTGATAGCGATGTTGAACAGAACTGGTCCCAATAGTGAGCTCTGGGGAACACCACTTGTGACCAGCCTCCAACTGGATTTAACTCCATTTACTACCACTCTTGGGGCCCAGCCATCCAGCCAGTTTTTTTTACCCAGTAGATGGTATGCCTGTCTGGGCCAATGGCAGAAAGTCTCTCAAGCAAAGTTCTATGAGAAATGGCTTTACTAAAGTGCAGGCAGACTACATCCATAGCCTTTCCCTCATCCATTAAGCAGGTAGCCTTGATGCAGAAGGAGATGATTAGTTTGGCAGGTCCTGCCTTTCAGAAACCCATGTTGGCATGGCCAGTCTGCCCTCTGGAAGACCAGGATGGAAGTTCTGCCAATGCCCCTTCTTCTCCGAGAACTGAGAGTTCTCTCATCTCATGATCGCTGTGCCCCAGGCATCTTCCAGCAGTCACATCTCCCACAAGGCCTTCTCTGTTCACAAACAGGTCCAGCAGGGCACCTTCCCTAGCTGGCTCACTCACTGGTTGTTTCAGGAAATCGTCTTACAGACACTCTGGGAACCTCCTAGATGATTTTCTCTCTGCTTTATTATACTTCCAGTAGACATCTGGTAAGTTGAAGTCACCCACAAGAACAAGGGCTAGTGATCATGTGACTTTTCCCAATTGCTTGTAGAATATTGCTTCAGTATCCTTCCTGGCTGGGTGGTCTATAGCAGCTCAGGACAATAAGAAGAGTTAATATTAATCACGTAAGGTAAAAGAGCTAGATCTCAGGGGTAGGTGATGCAGATGAAAAGAGATTAGCATATTTTTCTGCCCAGCTCACTCACAATCCTCAGGAGCAGAAAATTGTTTCTTTTCCTCAGAATCCTCGGAATTGATTTAAAAAGAAAAAAATGAAAAAAAAAGAAGTACTGGTTTAATAAATACTACAAGATTTACTAAATGAAAAAAAAATATTCACAGAATGGTAATTCATTGCTGAAATTCAAAAGAGCAGATTAATTTGGGATTCCCATTAAGTCCTTGTCCAGTGGTTGCTGGAGGAACTACCAAATGGAGAAAACAGGCTTCAAGAGGCTACTTCATTGTTTCCTGTAACTCGCTCAAACAAAGCACAGACTGCAGCTATCACTTCACAAGTATTCATTGCAGCTATCGTTTCACAAGTCTCTTCACAAGTGCTAGCGGCTCCAATTAAAAGCATAGAAAAATGTTTCTTTATTTAAGGTGGACTAGTGAACAGGTTCTTTACAGATGGGGAGGCTCAAAGAGATGTAATAAGTTCTAGATATCCTCTCCTTATTGTGCATCGTTTACTTCTATACAGCTGACAAGTAGTTAGGTGAAAATACATAAGAGGAAAATTTTGTACTTGTGGCTGAGTTCCATTGTAATAAACTAACTAATGCAACTCCCTTTGACTTCTGATATTTTTTTTTTCTTCCTTTTTGTCTTTCCTCTTTCAGGTTATGACTTGTTTTATAGCTAGTTAGCTAGTCAGCTTTTCCTTGCAATTACTTCAGTATGGAACCCCACATATTTTCCAATTTTTTCTTAATTCTGCCCTTTTAGCTGTGCAGAAGTGCTTAGTCTGATCACTGACAGCGACATCTATATCTCACAATATAATTGTAATAGCTAAACAAGCTTGCTTCACCACGTCTGACATACAAATCTTTTGCTTAGTCTGGAAAAAATTATCAGCGATGGATTCTTGTTAAAGGTATTCTGTTCTGTTAGGAGCATTAAAAGATTTTTTAATTAAGTTCTTTGGATTTCTGTGTTCCTCCTGATCTCAAACCATCCAGAAGTTATTTGTGTTTAGAGCAGGTTTGCGGATTACTGTAGGCCTCTATTATGCTAATTGTATTAAGCCCTCTTTTTGGAGGAAACAGAGAAGGTGGGAGTAAGGATCAAAAATAGCAATGAGGGACCAGGAAAATGTAAGACTGATACAAGCCTCAGAATTTCTGCATTTATTCTGGTGTCACTATTTCAACAAAAGCTAGTGTGGAGGTCCTTGTTTTGGAATAACTATTTTTATGCCTTCCTGGCAAACGGTACATTTAAGAATGAGAGAACGCTTAGTTGCATTTCAGGAGTTTCACATTTGTTCTCATTTTGACAGTGGTGAAGAGGACTAAGTGCAGCAGATCTGGCTACTTAAAAGGTGCAAGGTACTAACAAGACTGGTTTAAAAGTTACAGATGTAACAGTCCTGCTATATCTACTTAGTCTAATAATCAGATTAAGCATATGTGGCACAAAGGAGATACTAAAATGGTTCATGATTTAAAATAAAGAAACACAAAAGCCTTTGAAAGATTATTATCTCACTGAATGTAGATTCTGATTAAATTTGCAAACTTCTTCACAATAATCAAATTGAACAAGAATTTTCTTTGTTAAAACCATATTATTTTCATTACTTTATTTCAGCTTAAGCTCACTCAATATGCCTGTTAAAGGAACAAAGAGGACTGCAAATTTGTGTTTTGTGTCTGCATCTTGTGCTTTTTTCTATAAAAACTTAATACTTTTTTATTGAATCAAAATAGAATCAATGGTTACAAAAAGCAGGAGTAATTCTTATGAGCAGGGAATAAAAGGTAGTTCATCCTTGTATCACTTAAATAACTTCATCACTGGGTCAGAGAACCAATTGTCCTTACGTTTGTTCTTTTTTCCCCTGCTGTAAGTTAATCCTCCAACATTCCAAGCAAAGATGAAAAACTGTTTTTTCTCTTTTGAAAAATATAATATGGCTTAATGGTTTCAGACTGACCTTAGTGAGCCAAAGATGTTAATTTAATTCCTGTCAGGAATAGGAAGGATTTGGATGCATACGTGCCAGTGCTTATCTAAATCTCATAACCATGAACAGTTGACTAAAGGCACTTGGCCTTGATTTGCAGGACACTCTTGACCTCTGCATCCTTCATGGGAGGCCTGAGTGCCGTAAGTGCTGGACAAAGTGCAGTGACTCCTTACAGCTCAGAGATGCCTTGAGAGGTGCAGGATTCATATAGTCTAAGGCTAACTTGCAAGCCCCTTGTGGGACCTCAGTTTCCCCTTCAAATGGATGCAACAAGAACAAGTAGGATCCTGACCATGCAGCAAAACAAATGCAGAGACAAAGGCATTTAGCGGCTGGGGCATGAGTGCAGTCTTTCTTTGCTCCTCTGCAGGAAAGCAGAGCAGAATCATCCTGGCAGAAATATTGTTAGGCTCCAGCTCAAGCCACCAGCTGAACCATATTAGTGAAACACATGTCTATGTGCAGTAGTTCTTGTTCACAATGTTGATTTTGCTGGTTCTTTTTTTCTGAAAGAGCTGATTCTTCCTCTGTATTGTACAAAGCGTGTAGCTTATAGGTATGGATTTTGTTGTTTTTGTTGTTGTGGTTCCCCCTGTCTCATGTCTTTTTAAAATATAGTTTTCTTCAGAAACTATGGAATTTGGACTTTTAAATGCTACTAAATTGCCTGATTGACAATCGTGCAACAGTGTGTCACCTATGACAATAGCAAAGCTGCCATGAACACCTCTGAAGACCAAGTATTAATGCCATTTCTTCTATGGTATATAAGGCACAAACAGATGGCAATTTTACATGTTTCCCGAGTCTGAATGGTAACTGTTAATATTCTGCCGTTGTGACTTATCAATGAATCTACACTAGCTCTTTATAATTCTCTATTTTAGTACACCTATCAGTGATCTAATTCTAAACATTTTGAAAAAAACATATTTTCTTTCTTTACGCAACATTCTTTATGCAGCTTCTGATGAGTCATTTTGATTAATACATCATTGATTATGAAATCAGTTAGCATATCATTTTCTTGGAAATTTCTTCTCATAAATTCAAATACAGCATTTTTCTTACCCCTGTTTAAACTCTGAGAGGCTTTCGACGTTCAGAAAGTTGTGTTTGCCATCTTTGTGAATTATAAAATAAACACACCATTGTCTGCACTGTTCTCTTGTAATATCTTAATGCATTTGGTAAAGAATTAGGGGTAGATAGCATGCATAGAAATTCTTCATGCTGTTATCCTCTACAACACAGAGAAGTCTTAATACTGAAATTTACTTGTTTGTTACTTATTAATTTTTAGCATTTATATGAGTCATTTCACTAACAAAGAACAAAGGGACTGTTCCCAAATCTCTGCATACATGCCACATGTCTTCAGCCATTTCTACATCAGTGGAATTCTTGAATACAGAAAGTCTGCATTTCCTACAGAATTTTAAAATGTTAAATCAGTGCTCTTTCCATATTGGTCTTGCCTGAAACATTTACAGAAACATGTTATTTTCTCTGCCAGAAATCAAATGTATTCCATATAGTATAATGAAGGACTAAAGTGTGTTTATTTCAACCTAAAAGAAAATGTTCTGTTTGACACTTTGAAATATTATTTTGTATGCATGAACCAGCAGAATATAGTATGGATAAACACAACAGTATCTTTGCCAGAAGATAATCACAAGCTTTGAAATACCACAGCAATAACTCTTTCCAGGACTCAGTGATTAGAGACCTCCTAAGTACTCATGGAAAATAAAAAAGGATTACAGTTTACGTGATAAATAATAATAGGTTCAATCTAGTATTACTGAAAAGAAATAACCTTTTTATTTCTCAATATATATTTTAAATATTATGCAGTTGATGTTTATTCAGCTATACTGAAGCAAATACTGCTATTGTAGCTCTTTTATAACTGAAAATACGCCTTCAGTAAAAACCAAGCTATTGTTTTTGTTTAAGAGTGGTGGTGGCAGAAATAGATTCGAACGTTGTTGCAAAGATACAGTCTTGCAGACACATGCAGCAGATCATTATTATAAGTGGACTGATAATTTCTTTCTGAGAGTTAGAAAATCTGTACAGACTGGGCACAGTGACATACTGCTCATTTCTGTCCTGTCCTTTCCTTTTTTAAATGATTTGAACTCTTGGAAATACTAATTTTAAATATATGGGAAGGGCATTGAGATATTACAGAGCAGTGGTCTGAAATGTCCCTTCATGAAATTTGTATCAAGCTTCTCAGTTGTGGATTGCTAATTGATTTTTGAAAATTACATGCTGATAGAAGGCATACATACAGAAAAACAACTGCCTTTGAAATACTTTTGCTATTGACAGAAAGAAAAAACAGCATAAATAAATATTGATTAATTTGTATCATCTACATAAATGTAGTTCCAGCAAGTTCTTTCATTCCAAAAGTACATAAAAGTATAAATTCTTAATCATAAATTCCACAGTCCTAAGTACATTATACACATTGTATGTAACTACTAAGGATGCCATAACAAATGCAATATTCACTAAAAGGTCTTTATACAGGGTAACACACAATTTTTTCTTTTAAGCAGTCCAAATAATATGTGAAAAAGTACATTTTGTAAAATGGTTTCCTATGAGAAAATAGTTCCGTATTATGAAGGCTATTGACGATTCAAACTTGCTCTGTCATAAATCAAGTCCCGAAAATAGATAAACATTAAATGTATGATATGTATTAAAACATTAAATATTCAGAAACATCTTATTGCAGTGATATAGCTTTATAAAATAACTCTTTCCTGTATTCATAAGGAAATGTGCCATCATACCCTGCATGTGGGCTACACCACATCAAATGGATTTGTTGTCATATCATCCAAACTGTAAATATAAAAGGAGGATAGATGTCACTGTACTTCAAACACAACCTTGGGTACCATGCAAAAATGTGGTAATAGCCCCCACCTGAGAAAACTGAAAAAACACTCATGTAAGGATGTGTGGTGTCTGAGATCATGTGCTTAGATTGCCAGATTAAGTATCTTCTTTTTCAGAAGGGATAATAAGTGAAAGGGAAAGTGATAAACAGTACTCACAGACACAAACTTGATAAACCCTGATGAAGACCATCACAAAGAGTAAAACTCTTCAGCCACCAGCCTTTAGAGAGAGACAACCTGTACTTTATAGCTGATAAGATCCTGGGCTTTATAAACTGATAAGGCACTAAAAATAAGATGAACATGAGGATTTTTGATACACAAGAGGGGCCTGTTGGTCTAGGCAAAACTTACTAAGCAATGTTTTGGGGGCAAGATCTCATGAGGAGCAAGAGAAAGGAGAAAGTATTAATGAAGCTGGTCATTGCAGGCATCCTAGCTAGTTATTAAATCCTTTCTTATTTGTCATTCTGTGTAATCTCACCCTTCAACCAATATGTGAATACTGTGAGGTCTAGTAGTCAGCAACTAGGCAGGCTAGAGTGGTTGACAAATACCAGCAATAGGTGTGAGACCCAGGAGACAGTGCCCCATGCATTCATGCTGCCAGCAACTGGAAGCAGTAAGGGGCTTAAAGCTAGCAGCTGGGAGGCACCTGGGTCCCATGCATTTGGTGTAGTACAGCTGGAGGGCTGCAGTGACTGATGCAAATACTAGCAGCTGGAGTCAGATCTCAGGCCACACGGCGCTTGTGCTCCTGGTGCCAGCACCTGGTACTAATGAGGGTCCTGGCACCAGCTGGAGTGGACCCATGTGCCCACATGCCAGCAAGTGAGAGTGCCTGGGATGTGGGCAAAGAAAGCAGTCAGATAGCGGGTGCTGATACTCAAGGAATCTACTAATGTGTGTGTAAAGCCGTAGAGCGGGGGCATTTGGGTGAACTTCAGTCCTGATTGGCTGAAGAACAGGACTTGGCTATCTATGGTTAGGTGTTACCTCAATTCTGGTAACTGATGTACTCCCAGTGGAAGTGAGTGTTGTTAAAAGCCACTAATGCTGTGACCGTGTTTATGTAGACAGCTGTGTCAGTGTCCTCTGTGTGCATCTGGGATGCATGCTTCAGCTTGCTGCTGGTTGGACTTGTAAATGGGAAAGCAGCAGCCATGTCTGTTATCCCGGGATGGGTACCCCTGGGTTTCAGGGCACCTCAAACTGGAGACCACTCACTGAGCAGGAGGAACTTCCTGGCTGCAGACCCCACCAGGTATAGTGGCTCTTATAGCATCCATATACAGCTTTAATTTCCATAGAAAGGCAGATGATCTGTTAATAAACATATCAGCCACTTTCTGATCAAAGTATCTCCTCTGTGACTTTTGCAAGAGGTTCAACTGCTCTGAGGAGCAAAAGCTGAGCCCACACCAGCACTCATGAGGCAAAATCCAGGTAAGGGTTCATGATATAGATTATTACAGTGTTAAGGGTCTTGGAAATGCCTACTTTTCCGTTATACATATCCATATCAAGAGCCAGGAAAGGTTCTGAACACACTATTCCAGGTGAGGTGTCACGAGAGTGGAGCAGAGGAGGAGAATTACCTCCTTCAACCTGCTGGTCACACTTCTTTTGATGCAGCCCAGGATAAGGTTGGCTTTCCGGGCTTAAAATATAGAAGAGTGCATTGGAAAATTAACTTACACCACTGAACAGGAAATACATTATTCTTTTATTTTTAAAATAAGCATACATGGAGGGTAGAGATGGATATATTCAGTCTCATGACACAAAGCACCGTACAAAAGTCTGCTTTATGGAAAGCAAAAAGCTTGGCTTTATGAAGCATTATTTTAGATTGATTGAATATCATGCTGTTGGAAATTTGATTAAGCAAAGAAGAAGAATGTCAGTTTATAGGTCTCTGGTCTACTGTATCAAGATCAATAAAAAAGTATTGATATGCCAATAAACCTTTTAAACAGTCTGAGAGCACGAGTTTTTTTTGGTAACTCGAGACAGGCAATATGAGATTCAGACTATCACAGAAATAAGAATGAAGATTTCATTTGAGATATTAAAAGAATAGCTCTCTGTATTATGACGCCCAATTGTGAACTTTATTAAAATGCTAACAATAGCCTGCAGTTACTATACAATGGAATGTAATGATAGATTTCTTCTGTGTGGAATTGGAAGACTGACAAAGAGACTTTTATAACACATTTGTATAAGACTGCTTTATTTTTATTGCTTTCTAGAAAAAGAAACATGAGTACAAAATATTGTACCTAATAGGAGGAACATTATACCTCAGAATTAAAGTATAACACTATGGATCTCCTCTGCATACCTTCTGTCAAATTAAATGGTTGGTTTGGGCAAAATCTGGCATATATTTGTAAAAATTAAAGTATATGAAAGCTCAGATCTATAAAGAATAAATATCATAAAACCTTTTAAAACTCTTTGGAGATAGGCGTACTTACAGGAAACTACCTAAAGAATGTGATGCATGTACATAATTTATTGAAATGACACCTGTAACAAGCGGCAATATCCAAATTTCTCACATATGCATTGCATCTGTAACTGTACATCAGAAAATAAAACCTTGAAACATAGAGTAGTATTTCCATTGAGAAACTAGGTATTTGAAATAGGTAGAGGGCTTTGTTTATTCTTTGGTGTTACTACGTTTTGAGGGGTTTTCACTGTTTATGTTTCTGGTTTCATAGAATAATAGCATGGTTTGAGTTGGAAGAGACCTTAAAGATCACCTAATTCCACTCCTCCTGTCATGGGCAGGGACACTTCCCACTACACCAGGCTGCTTAAGTACCCATCCAACCTGGCCTTGAACACCTCCAGGGATGGGGCATCCACAACTTCCCTGGGCAACCTGTGCCGGTGCCTCACAACTCACACTGTGAAGAATTTCCTCCTAATGTCTAGTCCCCAGCAGAATGAGAGCTTGTGAGTTTAAAGCCTCCTGTAGCTGGAGGAAGAATGCTTCATTGGTTGGCTCGCCTTGATGGGATGGCCTGTAGGATACACCAACCATAAGGTTCCTTATACTGCCTTGGTCTTTTATTCTGGCTTACAAGCTTATAGCCTGTTCATGACTACTCTTCAAAGACAGCTCTTTAAACTTTAAACATTTCCTGATATAGAGGACAATGCCTCTACCCCACTTCCCAATCTGTCCCTTCTGAACAGCCTGTAGCCATTGATAGCAACATTCCAGTCATGGGACTGGTCCCACCAAGCTGCAGTGGTGGCAACCAGATCATAGCTTTTTAGTAGAACGGTAGCTTCCAGCTCCTCTTGTTTGTTGCTCAAGCTTCATGCATTTGTATAGAGGCATTTCAGCTGGGCTCTTGTCTGCCTTGCCTTCTTAGTGCAAGACCCTTTACTTCCTTTGAGCTGTTTCGCGGAAATTTCCTTCCTGGCACCTACTACCTGAGGAGACTTCTGCTCATCTCCTAAGGACTTCAACTGTGCCACAGCATCCCCAGCATACCCCAGGGCGGCAGGTGGAGGGCCCGTACCATCACCCCATCCCTCCAAGCACTGTGTGTCCTCCCACAGCTTGTCATAGGCAAACCTGGTATTATCCCCCTTCACATTTAGTTTAAAGCCCTGTCAATGAGCCCTGCACTCTCCTCCTCCTTTGAGAAAGATGTTTCACATCTGATACCTGTAAACCTGGTGCCACATAGGCCATCCCATTGTCAAAAATCCCAGAGTTATTATGATGACACTGGCCATGGAGCCATATATTAATAGCCTGTAACCGTTTGATCCTTACAGTGTTACCACCCATAACTGGAGGAAGGGAGGAAAAAATCACCTGGCACACTCCCTCACTAGCCATCCCAAGGCCCTAACATCTCTTTTAATCACCCTTGGGCTATTTACTGCAGCTTTGTCGCTTCCCATATGGAAAAGCAGTAATGGATAGTAGTCTGATGGCCTTACCAGAGTGGGGAGTTTCCTAGCAAGTAAATATAATTTCCTCTAAGTGCTGAGTTTTCACCTAATTTATTCATGCTGTGATGAATAGACATGATATGCAATATTATTTTCAGGTACCTTCACAGTGTTATTCAGAATAGCACTTACGTGTCATAGATTTCTCTGATATAGGTGAAAAAGGAAAAAGGAAAATACTTGGACACAACAAATCAATAAATGATTTGCAGTACAGGCAGCTAGGTGACTCACTAGGGTCAAACTCATGAAAAAAACAGTTTTACTGCAGGCATTGTAGCTTCTAATCACTTGGTGACTTTTAAAGCTGTCCTTTTGTCTGAGGTATAGTTAGAGCATGCACACTTGTCACCACATGGTCTATTTTTTCTGGCAATTAGAACAGTATATATGAAATAGAAAAGAAAAGAAAGTTCACTCTACCACAGTTAAGGTCACTTGTGAGACATTAACAGTTCTTTGCTGTTTGATGGTAATTTTGGAGGAAAAAACAAGCAGATAAACAAAAAGAAATTCCATCCAACCAATTAAAGAAACCTTATTTGTTCTAATTTATGACAAGTAATAGGTTACTATATGCTATAAACTTTAATTAAATCTTCTTACTATTGCAGGATAGTAAAAAATTAAATGCTGGTCATTTTGAGTTCTACCCAGGAGTGAGCATGGTTTGAAGTTTAAGGGTAACTTCAAAAGTTTAAGGGATCCTCAGACGAACTCTTGGTTGTGGTAGCTCTTCATTAGTTACAACTGTGCTGCCTAATTTTTCGCTCAATGAATGTTACTGACCGCCAACACAAGACAGACAGGTCAGGAGCTCATATTTCTGAACATATTTCAGGTACATATATAATACTAACTTGTATGTCTTTAAAGGAAAAATAATAAAACAGATTAAACTAGGCAGCAGTGAAGAAAAAATGCAGCCAGTTTAGGCCACATTAAATACAGTGAATTAACCTGTGTCCTTCCCAAGAAAAAAATGTTGAGAAAAATAATATAATATAAATATTTATGTTAATAATATAAATCATAATATTAAAAGGCAATAAGCATTTGTGCTTCCTAAAACAGACATATTTACACTATTACTGGTCAGAACGGTGGCTGTAACTACATTATACAGCAATAATACACGTAAAATCTTGGTGCATTTTGGGCATATCCCAAGTGCATGTTTGAAGCAGACTGCTCTGAGCGTCACATCAACATGCTTGTGAATTTCCTTCAAAGAAAACTGAGAATGACAGTGAGGAGGGAGAGACTGCACGCTGTCATGTCTCCTAAAACGGACAAGAGCTGGGGACTACAATTCAGAGGTGTTGACTAAGACACACGGTCAAGCAGGGCTACACACAATGCTCATCCATAGAACTAGTATGAATTCAGCCTGGGACATGTGACTTCTGTTTTTTTTTTTGGCAGGAGGGTTCTGTGTGTATGGTGTTTGGTGTGCTTGGTTTTGGGGTTTTTTTGTGGCAATGTGTTTGCTTTCCTTTTTTTCTTTATTTTTTTTCTTTTTTCTCTTTTTCCCTTTTTCCTTTTTTTCTTACTGACTGTTTATGAACACTCAATAGATTGGAAATACACACTTTTTAAAAAAGTCTGCTTTCTCTTTTAATTCCTTCAGAATCTTACAGTAAACTAATTACTGTCAACTAGCACTGACTACAGGAAAAAGAAAACAACAGCAGAATTATCTGCGACCAGAAGCAGCATTAATAATAATGCAAATATCAAAATGGCACAACAACAACATTGAGGAAAACATTTTCCTGAGCTGCAAAAAATGACAGATGCATTTGCATTAAGTTCTTTAGAAGTATACAGAATCACAGAATCTATAGGTTGGAAAAGATCTCCAGGATCATTGAGTCCAACCATTCCTATCAGCCATTAAACCTTGTCCTGAGTACCCCATCCATCCCTCTTTTAAACATCTCCAGGGATGGTGACCCAACAACCTCCCTGGGCAGCCTGTTCCAGTGCCCAGTGACCCTTTCCAGGAAATATTTTTCCTGATGTCAAGCCTGAACCTCCCCTGGTGGAGCTTGAGGCCATTCCCTCTCATCCTGTCACCTGTCACTTGGGAGAAGAGGCCAGCTCCCTCCTCTCCACAACCTCCTTTCAGGTAGTTGTAGAGAGCAATATGGTCTCCCCTCAGCCTTCTCTTCTCCAGGCTAAACAACCCCAGCTCTCTCAGCCATTCCTCATAAGGCCTGTTCTCCAGCCCCTTCACCAGCCTTGTTGCTCTTCTCTGGATGCACTCCAGAGCCTCAACATCCTTCTTGTGGTTAGGGGTCCAGAATTGAACACAGTGTTTGACGTGTGGTCTTGATAAACAGGCACATGATATAGGGGAGAAACTTAGAAAGAAGTTAGAACTTAGAAAGAACTTAGAACTTAGAAAGAACTTAGAGAAGGGCTTAGCTCACTGGAATTCATGCTATTTGCTACTAAAGGTCTTGAAGACCGTGGGTGTTGATAAGGAAGGAGCTCTTTCGCAGACATTCACTGATAATGGAGAAGCTGGAATGTGAGCAACAGCAGAAAGCCGGCTGCATCCTGCTCTGCAGTTTTGGAGCTTGACTAGGATGAGACTGCGTCTGCGCACAGATCAAGTTCAGGGAAAATTCATGAGGAAGATGAAGGCTTCTTCATCTCTGAGACCCTTCGCCATAACCACCAGAAGGCAATGCGCAAGTGCAAGACTGGAAGGATCCTTCTAGAACTAATTATGTTACCAAACAGGGAACGTCATGAATATATAGTAGGCGTTTATGAATAGGCATGTCTTTACACTATAAGTAGCTGTTAAAAAAAATGGTGTGTGAGTCAGGAGGATTAGCCCCCTCAACCCGTCAGTGAATAAACACATGCCTACTTTATAATCCTTAATTGAGTTATAGAGAATGATTCTGCAAACCAGTCTCAGCAGTGCCAAGTACAGAGGGAGAATTACCTCCCTGGACCTGGTGGCCACACTGTTTCTGATACTATATGTTGCCTACTAACTTTGCATGGTAACTAATGAAAACCCTGTATACTTGATGTAGACCTGTTATGTTGCTCTCTATCCTGCCACTATGAGGTTAGAAGAGAACAAGATTCCAGTTTTAACACAAAAATCAAATACATAGGGAATCTTACAAACAGAGAGCTTTGGTTCTGCCCTTATTCCAAGGGATCTATTCAGTCAGCCACACAGATAAAGTACTGTGTTCTTGGTTAGAATAACTGTCGTCTTCCCTGAAGCAGATATGACCTAGTTTCTTCTGAAGCTCACATAAGGTTAAATACATCCATGTGTTTTCTAATATGGGTTTATGATTCTTTACTAAATATGCCATTAATTTTGACACACATTTTACACAGTGTACTGAATTCAATTTTAAGAGTTGCTTCCATGTAAGTTCAAAGAATCCTTAACTTGGACTTTATTATTTGATTCTATTTCTCTGACTACTTACTGATCTGTACATGATGAGGACATGGTATCTTTCATAAATAAATAACATTGCCTGCATACTCTGTTTATTGAGGTAAAGTTGGCAGCAGTTTCATGATTTACTAACAGGCCAACTTTACTGCATGGGTGGGAAGAGAAATCAGATTTTGTAACCTTTTCAGGGATACTTCTAATTAGGCATCCCAAGCAAAACCAATCATTCCCTCTCCAGTGATTACATGAAGGACCTAGATGTTCAACAGCACTGAATCCAGTCATGTGATATTTAAAATTGATTTAGGATGGAACATTTTCTAAACCATTTTTTAAACGTTATGCTTTGGAACAATATAATAATTAAATACATTTGGTGATATACAATATCTAGGCTCTAAGAACGGTTGTGACTAATTCATAGAATTAAAGCATAGAACACCTAGGCATTTTAATCATAATTTCTTGTATATTACTGGCTATGAACTGATGCAGGTTTTACCTTGATTAAAGCATGTCAAGACTCAGCTTCTAGACAGCATCTTAGACAGGAAAATTCAGAGACAATTTAGAATAAGATACAGCCAAACAATCCAAGCAAATGATGCAAGCCTTTGGCACTGAAAAGGTGATTGCTCTGCCTATCCAAATTAAAAAAAATAAAAATGGTTTTCTACTACCAATTGGGATATTGACATGATCATAACATGCTGAATCAGTTAAGAGAAAGAAATGCTTGGGAAAGAGTTGTCCACTCTCTCTGTGAGCTTTATTTTTTCTACTTGGCCTCAAATCTCTAATGTTTCAAAGGGAGAAGGAAAGAATGAAAGAAGGGAAGAAAAAACGATTGATTATTTCAAGGCAGTTCTGCAGGAATAAAAGGAAAAATAATCCCAATTTATACAAGGAACTAGTTAAGACCATGAAACTTAAGGTTTTGAAATACCCATTGTCCAGATGCAGAGCTGCAAAGATTGTAAGTTCAATGACAACAAAGTGATCATATGCTACATGGGGCCCATACAGACAAGCACTGGGGATAGTCATCCATTCATAGAGGCAAATGACAAAAAAACTACCAATCCCATGTACTGAACAAGTATTTTTGGTCAAAATTAGAGTTTTCATGGGGAAAAAAGTATAAAGTTGATTTTAAATAATTCACAGCAGAATGTCTTTCCATCCACTTCAGTGAAAGGCAATACAAATCTAAACCAAGAACAGAGTTACGATTGAAGGAAGGACAGGAGTAATAATAAACTGCTCCTATATTTCTGCTTTCGAAGTATTCCCACAAAAGTCAATTAAGCCAGTTATCACTCAGTATGCATTACTAATTTCCGCTTTTCAGAATTTGTTAAATTGTTTTCAGCATGCAATTTTTAAACTCTTTCACTGAAGAATTTCTATATTTATTGAGATCATAACAAGAATGAAGAGGTGCAGAATCAAAAATCAGTCCCTTAAGGATCCTCAGCAGAAATATCCTGCTCATTATTACCTGCTCAGTAACAATTATATTTTGAGATTTGTCAAGGAGACCATTTTCGGTCCCTCTGATGTGTGACTGATTAATTCCCTAATGCAATAATATTAATTAAAATGTTATGAAAAATTAGAGTGTCTTGGAGAAAAAGGTGTGTAAAAGCAGAATACTTTTATCAATGAGTAATTCTGTCAAAAAAACCTTACCAGAAAACAAGTGGCTTTGCTTAATGACTCCTACCTTCCACGAAACCATGCTGGATGTCAATTACTTATATTTTCATCCTCTAATTCTTTATTTGTAGAGTGACAAAATTGTCATTTGGTTATTTTACACAGGAATTACACTAAAGTTTTGTCCTCTGGTTTATATTTTTTTTGTCTCTTTATAGGAGTAAGCATTTGTTACTAGGTTTTACTCGCTTAGCATTGTTCCAGTGCTGAAGCTTTGTTAAAAGCGAGTTGTGCAATGATGTCCCAAGGTAATTCCCTTAAGATTCTTGACTAAATTATTAGGGATTTTTGACTTAATGAGATGTATTCTTAAAAGACACTGAATCACCTCTTCTACATTTACATCGGTATATTGTACATCTTTCTTATTTTGTCTCAAAACAAATCATTGCACAACCTGTGGGCCTTTTGTATGCTGTGACTTAGGACTTTAATTCTCTCTGTAAAATTTTTATTGATGTATTTATCATTTTATCAGTAACATAAACAGAAGAGAGAAAAGGGTAAAAAGCAAAGTCACGGGAATTTGTGGTATGAATTTACCCTGAGTAACATCACTTCTAAGACTTGAGAATAATTTAGGATTTGTAATAATGAGCTGGAGGCTGAAAATGTTATTCAATAATGACAGTCAGCATTCCAGATTTTCTGGAAGTCAGATGTTGTCCTGTTTGGTTTTCTAGAACATATATTAACACTGATGAAGTTCTCTTGCAACAAATTAAAAGGAGATAAACCTCTTTTGACCTAAGATATGCCTTATAAACTGCTATTAAGATCTCCTCCATTAAGGCTCTCCTTTCCCTGTTAAGTATAACTAGCAAAGAGAAAGGCATCTACAGAGAATGAAAGGTAGCACCTGGATCTTCTTCTGGTACTGTCAGCAAACATAAAAATCACTAATTGACTTCACCTCCATAATTTGGAAAACAAAACTTAGAGACAGACTGTCTATTGCAGTTTAGGATACTGTAATGAGAAGATCAGATCTGTCACATTATCATCCCAGCTTTGGTCTCTGCACAGTAGTGTTGCACTAAATTCTGTAGCTGTCTGTGTGCTAATATGCAGGTGTATCTGGAGCAATGGAGAACCCTTACACAGCTAGTGTTTTCTGTGATGACACTGAGGAACAGGGACGTTTGGTCTGTGTCTTTCCTTCCTTGATATTCTTGCCTAGCTCCTATTCCAGTCTATGTATCACTCCCAGTTGAAATATCCATTATTATCCTATAAGGACACACAGCAATTATAAAGAAAATAGTTAGAAGGAAATATATTTTTGAAGAGCTTTAGAGTTAATTAAAAACATTTCCCTGTTGGCCCTTTCAGATAATGTTATTAATCTTTTCACACTTATTGAATTTCATGCAATAGTTCCATTCAGGTAGAGACACCTATGAAAACCAGTCCTAAGATATCTCCACGAGGGGCATTTCCCTGTACCTTATATAATTAAGAACGTTACCCTAAGTGAATCTAATGTTATTAGTGGATCTACAATTTCCTGCTTAGAGAATATTAACTAATTCTGGTGTCTAAGCAATAAATCATCAATGAGACAAACAGAAGACAAAGTCATTTTGTAGTTGTGCCTTTATCATAGCACTGTGGGACCTATCAGTATAGGCATGTGTCTGTGAGTTTCTGCAGGACTTCACTTCCTGTTTTTCAAGGACATCTGCATTGATGGTAGGAGCTAGTACTTTGGGTGTAGAATCCAGGATAGTCTCTGCTACAGTTTGTACTAGAAGAACTGGAGGTAGGCATGTATTATGAGTAACTCTTCTAGAATGATTGATGAAGTCAAACTTGTATTCTCTATTGCCATTATTTACATAGAAATTGGAGAAAACTTGTATCAAGGTGGAAAATAATTCTATATAGATAAATAAAAAGATTACGCCTATTGAGTTAACAAATGGAGTTATCAATCAGAATCCTAAAGAAGTAAGATGTGGATAGCTCACATGGTCAGAAGGCCCAGGAATGATGGAGAATCACTGAAATTTCGTTTTGTGTTATATGTCAATTTTGAAAATACGCAGTAGTAACAAATCAAAATGTGATTAGCTCAGTTTCAGCATACAGTGGTAGATATCAAACCTTAAGTCAAGACATGCAAACTGCAGATATAATCGAACAAAAAATTACTGCACGTATAAAAATACATGCCTTGTAATAATCTTATACTACTTGATTACTGTGAGAACTTCAAGCTTCTCCTTTCATGTCAGAAAATGCAAACAGGGCACATTCTGTGTGATTGTTCACCGTAAGATTTTAAAGAGATCTTTGGCAGTAGTCTTATGAACCTCCTGCTACACTGAAAACATATTTGAGCCTCAGAAAGGGAATTTTTATTTCTTCGTATGCAATGGAACTAATAGATCTTTACTAATATTTGGGAAATTGATTATACGATTTTTATTCATATTGTAATATGACACAGTTTAGTGTATTTGTTAGAATTGTATGTGTGTGCATCAAGATGGCATCATATAGCCATAAACACATAACTTTTTTCAAAAGCAATTCAGGTTCTTAAGCACTCAAGGTTTTGGGTACTTATTTCTCACAGAAACAGAGTTGTCATAAAATGCTCTGCACCATAGGTTCCCCATCCCTCACTTGACCTGTCTCATAAAGTAAGGCACCAAGCAGTTTTAAGCCTGAATGTACAAAACTTAGTTGGAACAATTGTTGTTAATACCCTGTATTAATTAATGAACTACGTTACACAGAATGGTCTGAGGAAAAATAGCTAAAATAAAAAAATTACAACTGACAGACCACAGGGAATAAATGACCTTTAGGCTAGTAATTAATGCTTTGTTATTGAGGATAAAATAAAAAATTGGCATGTTAGTAGTAGTACAGATGAGATCAAAAGTGGCAATGCTCTATTATTTAAATTTAAGGGATTCATCCCACTGGATTAGAAGAACAAAAGCAGCCCCTGGTTGTGATGAGGAAAAAAGTAGTTACATACTTGGAGAAGAAATTGCTCATCTCTTTGAAACAGACTCAGAGCGCAAATAGAGAAAGAGAAGGAGAATTGAGAAACTACTATGTAGGACCAGAAAAATAATAGTAAGTTAATTTTGCCTGTGCAATTTCTAACAACAGGTGGATTATCCAAAAATTCAGTTGGAAAATCTAAACTATTTTCAGATGACAAATACAAGCAGAGATGAAAAACAAAAGAGAAATATCTAGTTTCATAGAAAACAAAAAATCTTCACAATAATGAGCATTCATTTATAAAATATGTCTTTTTGTATAGCTGCAGCACTCAAGACATAAGTTCTCTTTTCCTATATGTGAAATCTCTGGACTGTTTAATAGATTTCATTTTCTGTAATGAAATTCCTTGTTATGTAGGTAGCACTTTTAGGCTCTATAATTGTACAATCTGTGGAGTGAAATTCTAGTTCCTCTGACGAGAGTGGAGGAACTCCCTCCTGGTGAGCTTAATTGGCGCAGGCTTCAGCTTTCTGAGTGTAGAACTAATTCCCTCTCTTTCTATTCGTATTAATTGAAAAGGCATTAATGCAATATTTTAATTATCATAGGAACATGGAAAAACTGATATCGATGCTGTATCGTTCTAGAAAGACATGGTGTCACAGAGATCGTGTTGCAAAAAATATTCTTCCCTCTTTCTTTTTGCCTTCACAAAAGGAAATAAAAGGTCACCCTCTAGAAGAGACTCTTACTGATCTTGCTTTGCAGACATATGTGGGGAGAAGAAACAGAGAAAAGCTATCCTACTCACTCCTATCCTCCTCAATTTGATCTCTTTCCAAATCTCTTGTAGGAGATGTATCTGAAGGCTATGAAAATTTCTTAGTAGGCCCTAAATATTTTAATCAGTGAGTGATAGGACTTACTTATTTATTTAGAATTAATCTTAAAAGATTACAAAACATTTCCTATGTTCCCTGTTGTTTGCATGATTTTGTAAAACAAGGATTTTAAAATACAATCCTCTTATGTAGTTACATTTGAATGGATTATTAGAGGACTATGTTGTTTAAAAACAATAAAAGAATTAAGCTTCAATAGAGAAAAAAATTCTGAATCATACTCCATCATTGCTGATTATTTGGACTTTCAGTTTTGTCAATTAACGTAATATCTAGCAGCATTTTACAAGTCTGATATCTCATCATTAGGGTTAATTGATTACAAAGGCTTTTTGTAAAGTCAAAAGTCAAATGTTTGCACTGTGGCAAAAATAAAAATATTCCACCTTCATTACACTGGTGCGGCCTTAAGAGATAAGTGTTTTAAATATGTATTGTTATAATAAGGATAATTACCAGGAGAATGAATATGAATGGAAGGTAGTTACAGAGCCATCAGAACACTTTATAACTGTTCAATTAATTAGTATAATCATTTGTAAGTAAGATGGCTATTAAATACGTGCCTTTGTTTTCCATCTGAAGCCCCGAGTAGCAAAGTAAAAATAACTATTTGAGAATTATGTGTTACCATTCTTAAAGGCTCCTTTCTCAGGTCTAGTCATCTGTTTATGTAGAAAACACAACAAATTAATTTCTGGCAGTTTTAAAATTTTATTATTTTTATATATGAATAATATGTTTGTGGTGGGTTGACCCTGGCAGGATGCCAGGTACCCACCAACGCTGCTCTGTCACTCTCTCTCAGGCTTGACAGGTGAGAGAAAATACAATGAAATGCTCATGGGTTGAGATAAGGAGAGGAAGAGTCACTCACCAATTACTGTCACAGAAAACACAGATTCAAATTGGAGAAAAATTAATTTAATATCAATCAACTCAGAGTAGAATGATGAAAAATAAATCAATATCTTAATACCACGGTCCCTCTACTGGTCTGTTCTTTCTGGGCTTATCATTATTCCTCATTTTCTCTACCTCCTCCCCTCCAATGGCACAGGGGAATGAGGAATGGGGCATGCTGTCAGTTCACCACAGGTTGTCTCTGCTATTCCTTCCTCCTCAGCAGGGGGACTGCTCACACTCTTCCCCTGCCCCAGCATGGGGTCCCTTGCACAGGAAAGAATTCTGCACAAAGTTCTCCAGTCTCAGTCCTTCATGTGGGCTGCAGATCTTCATGGACTGATCCACTGTGGGTCCCTTCCATGGGGTCACAAGTCCTGCCAACAAACCTGCTCCAGCATGGGCTCCTTTCTCCACAGGGTCACAGGTCCTGCCAGGAACCTGCTCCAGCATGGGCTTCCTGCCAGGCAAGAACTTCTTCAGGTGCACCCAGCTGTTATGGTGTGAGGTTCCCCATGGTCTATAGGTAGATATCTGCTCCACCATTAACCTTCATGGCCTGCAGGGGAGATAAGCTGCCTTACCATGGTCTTTATCCTGGACTGTGGGGGAATATCTGCTCCAGCACCTGGAGTACCTTTTCCCTCTCTCTTTTCACTGACCTTGGTGTCTGCAAAATTCTTTTGTTTCTCTCACGTATTCTCACTCTTTTCTCACAGTCACAGTTTCTGCAACTTTTTTTTTCCCTTCTTAAATATGCTGTCACAGAGGCACTACCACTGCTACTGATGAGTTTTACCTTGGCCAGCAGCAGGTCTGTCTTGGAGCCTGCTGGCATTGACTCTAATGGACATAAGGGAAGCTTCTAGCTGCTTCTCACAGAAGTCAACCTTGTAGCTCCCATAATACCAAAACCATGCTGAGCAAACCCAATATATATTCAATATACTGATATTCTATATACTAATAATATATTCTTTATATAGTATAATCCATTCTTCATGTATTCTATATCCTACATGTATTCTATATATATGTTTAATTAATGTCTGGAAAAAACTTTCACACCTTGTAGGCACTACCAGCTCATAAGGGCAATAAACACCTACATAAATATTTCTAAACCTTTTCTTCATAGATGTTTATAATTTGTTGAGCTGCAGGGAGTTATTGTTAATAATTAATCCTCTTTATTGTACCTAAGTGCTAAGTGATTATTATTTTATTAAAGTTACCCAGCTATCAAAGGTGCAGTGGTAGGGAATTAAACACTAAAGTGGCAAATGCGCAAGCATTCATAATAGCAATAATTTCAGTCTTGTGTTTTCCCGGTGTTTGCTGTTTCTTTATAGCAAGACTCCATTTAGAATCTTTAGAGAGCTATTCAGGCATTGACTTTTTTCTGCTGAAAGATCACAGTAAATTTAGCGAATGGATACTCCTTATATTTGTATTACAGTATGACTATCAGTATGCATCTCTGAATTTTTCTTCGTGGGATAAGGAGTGTACAACCTCAAAAGCACAACCCTTTTTCTGCTTCCTCTGCTTATGCACAAGTGCATTTTCTGTTCTACTCTGTCTTACCTGAGTCTTTTTCTACCTGTTCTGCTCAAAATCATAGTTTGTCTTATTTTTTTTTTCCATTTCACTTCATTTTTGGTTCTCAAGCGTAGTGGCAAATCCCCATCTTATTGCATTTAAAATCAATTCCTGTTTGAATAAGTAAAATATTATGTCCCATGAATATATAGTTTGGTGACGGAGAAGCACAGATCCTACTGCTGCTCTTTATTACTGCTGCTAATTGTTACTGACTACCTAAAGGCATGGAGAGCAGTGACTATTGTCTGTCTCTGCTTCAGTAAGGGTTTCGACATTATTTCCCATAACATCCATGGAAAGAAGTTTATGAACTATGGGTTGGATGAGCAGACAGTGAAATGAACTGAAATGTGCATGCACACAGAGTTATTTTTCATGTCTAGCAATTTATTTTCTTCTGTGCAGTAGTTTCTTGTGTTCTGCTCAATTAACATATCCTTCAACCACTTCTGGTTGTTTGCTTGCAGTCTTAACACTCAGCATGTTGCCTGATGCTGAGCTGGCACAATGTGCAATGCAATTTTGAGTGTTAGTGCAGGATTCTAAGGAATTAATGTTGGCATTCTGTACTCTGAAATTGTATAATCATTCCTGGAGATGAAAGGATGCAGCTCCTGATGCCTTTCTGGTTATTTGTGCACATCCTGCTCAACTTCTGTAGAACAGGAGGCTGTATTTAGTCTACCTGAAAAGTCGCCCAATTAAGATGCTGCTGTACTGGAACAGTGCATCAGGCTCATAGAGAGTTGTGTATTTCATTCTTCATCTTCTCAGGCTCCTCTACAGACAAGACAGATGACTACTAACTTCTGAAGACTCCTTCTGTTTTCAGCAAAACTCTTTGATTTTGCAAGGTCAAGGATGCTCAGCTTTCATTCAGTGCACAGTCTTTAACTTTGGTAACTCAGATCTTGATCTTTGAATTGTATTGGTTTAAGTACACGCAGGCTTGAACAAGGACACTTCTGAGCAGAGATCAGAGCCTATGTTTTGTCGTTCAGAACATTTTTCATACTAAAGTAAGAAACAGTTGTTTAACTCTAGTGTTTCTAGAATATGCAAATTCATGGTGTGAAGTTTTGTGGATTACATTTTTACACTTAGAAGCTGTTGTTGTCTACCTATTCTTTTTGTGTCCTAGCAGAGGTTTTAAATATGTCTCTTATTACTTTTGATTGTGAAAAGTGTTCCCAAATCCTGTTTTCTTGAAGTAGAAGGGGAACTAGCTACAACAAAAGGTCATGAGGCAGACTTTTACTTCTGCTACTGTCTGATCTAATAGATTTCAATTAACCAAATTCTGACTCTAAGGTCCTCAGGTGTCTGCCTTCAATACACTTGATTCCTTATGTCTGCTTAAACATTTTTTCCCCATTTAACATCTACAGAGGGCCTTGGGTTGGTTTTGGGGGCTTTTTTGGTTATTAATTAGACATCCATCTGTTATTTCTTAAATCTTTTACTAAACTTATTTTATCTGAACCAATGAAGCACAAATCTCCTTCTATTCAATCAGTTGTTTTTAATCGTTCTAACCAGATGCAAGTTCCTAGCCATTTAGCTAATTTCTTCAATTAATGAAGCCAGCTGTCTCACAGTCATGTTATTGATCATTTTCAGGCCTATGCATCTGTTGTTTCAAGCATTTTAATGGTCATTTCCGACTGCTTCAGATATCATTACACATAATCATTAAATGTTTTATTAATTTTGTTAATCCCAGGAATTTTTATGTCTTTTATCGCTCTAACTTTCCAACTTGTACTTTAAAAAGTAGCTCTCTTCCATAGGTATGAAATGTAAACATATTGCTTCTCGTTTCTCAATTTTTTTTTCAGATAATGTTGCTGGCATAATGCCTAAAAAAATATCTTTTCTTAGTAGGGAGCTACTGCATTTATGTTTAAGTCAAAGCTTCAATCTTTTTTCCTTCCATACGTATATGGCTTTATTTATTAAACTATGAATTCTTGAGGATAAACACTCCTTCAGTAATATATTTGGCAAAGAACAAGTATTCTTTGAATACCACTAAACTCTAAAATAATCTAGAGGATTATCTTAGCTGGAACACTCCTGAATTTAGGAGATGAGAATGCAGACACCTTCTGCTCATGAAGCAAAATTTTTCTGATTGTTGGGCCATCAAAGAAGATGGAAAAACTAAGTTTATGTTTAACGTCATTCTGCAGTTTAAAACCAATACTACCTCATTGTAATTTTACTTCATCAGTGTTCTCTTATCCAAAGAATACGAAAGAAGTATCTAGGAAGTACTGCAGGACTAAATGAAATTTTTATTTCATTTAGTACTCAACTCCACCTACTAAGCCAAAAGAATAAAATAGAGATAGCTGAGTGAATCTGGTTTCTTGCATAGAATTATCTTTCAGGATAGAGATAATAACAGCTTTGCAGTTCAACATCTTGTTCTTTTGAGTGCTCAGGATTCATCAAGGAATAAAGTTATCTTTATTTGTCAGAAAAGTGTAAAAACAGAATCTTCTCTCAGCAGCCACTTGTGTATTGCAAGTGAAAAATAAACTTACGGTGTTACTTAAGATCATTCTAATTACCTGAATAATACTTGTAAACTGCATGGGACTGCAAAGATACTAAAATTAAACACATTCACTGACTGCTGTCTAAATCAAAATGGAGAGCCATGTTCCATGAACAGATTCAATAACTGTATAACTTCACTCAACAGACCACTGGTTATTGAGAATTCCAAAGCAGATCACAAGATTCTTTCCATCTTGTAGCCAAATCCACAATTTCACGGCTTATTTCATACCATCGAAATCTTTCAAATGACAAAAGATAGAATGGAAAAAAAAATTCACAAATATGTAACAAAAAATTATCTTTGCTGCATTTGTTGCAATGCTACTAGTGGTAGAAGCACACTGCAAATGCCTTATCTCTATCAAAGAAACACAGCAGACAGTTCCTAGAATCAAAAACGATATATATCTTCTTTTAGAAAGAGTAAAACATTCTATTTAATAGCTACTGGGTATTTCTTACTGCTGCAGGGAGTGCATGTTCTAAATGAGCTGTGGGCTAGTAGTGCCTTTTTTCATACTATTTAATGTTCTGCTCTGTAGGGATAATCCAGCAAGGTGCTGAGTAATCTCTGACATGTACTGAGTGCTCCAACCATTAGCACAGTACAAATGGATTCTTTCTTCCACAGCATTTTACACATTTGAGCCTTTGCACTAGTGGACATCCTAAGGCACACAAATGACACTGAACCCTTCGTTACAGCCTGCCAGACATTGCCCTCCGGTGAGACATTGTAATGACCACTGAACTCATAACTTTGGGAAAAAAGTATAAATTGAATCTATTTATATTAACTTCACCACACAACTAGGAAAACCTTAAAGCCATTCGCTATGGGTTCTTTCTCTTAAGATGAAAGGAAGGAAAGTAAGTGAAAATTAGTTTACAAAATTTCAGTTTTCTCTTCTTTCATTCTTGCTTTGGTTGGCTTCCTGCTTCTAGCAAGTTGAATATAAAATTTAGCTCTGGAAAACTGGAAACTCTTTAAAAACTCCATTTAAAAAAAAAATACAATCCTTTCAACATGTGCTAAAAATTGTGTGCCTGTATACAAAAGTTGGCACTGTGATACTAGGCCCAGAGGTTAAATAAAAGACTTCTTCAAATTGAAAACAAAATTGGAAAACTATAATAAAAATGTAGATGTAGAATTCTCATTGTAAACTGTAATTTTAAATGAGATGTGCCAAAAGTCAAAACTCTAATATAATAATTTTTCAGAAAACCTATGCATAGAATTTGTGAACACTTCTGCAAATTCCTGCTGTTCAATCACTATTGTGAATGCTTAATGTCGAGGCTTTAAAAAGTGGCTGATTGCAATGTGACATCCTCTAGGTATAGGGAATAATCTGCTTTCAGTTTCATAGTTGCAGTTGACTCTGTTAAAGAGCTCTTAATGATTAATTTTCTCTATCAGTATCTGTTGCCATTAAAGATGATGAACATGATCCTGTGAACTGAATATCTCAGTAGCATGCAACCTTCAGTCTTACACTTCATAAGGTAACATATCATTAAAATACAGATAAGGATTAAAGCAGAGACTGATTTTATGGATTGATTAATACAGAAATATGTAATACTTCTTGAAACAAATATGTCATAATCCACATAATATGTAACATTTGTACATTTATTTTCACAGATATGTTCAACAAAGGGATTAGACAACTGGATTTTTTTTCTAAAGAGTGTCAGAACAGTGTAGTTTTAAGATATGTAAAATATATTAGTGTTCAGAGTTGCTCTTTACAACACACAACCTTTTTTTATTTCATGTTAGCCTCTACATTTTGTCCTTCAGTGAATCCAAATGCTTACTGAAGCAAAAGATGTTTGTCTTACAAATTTTAAATTCCTAGTGCATGGGTCACTCATGTCAACCAATGTTACATTCTTACTGTTTAAGTCACTTTTCTGCCACTCCAAATCGGCAGTCAGCGTAGCCTTAGGTAGAAAGCTCTTCAATATTTGACGGTATATAATGGCAAACACAATGTTAGATAACAAACTTTTCAAAACCTTGTGGTTAACCTTTACTGTTAAAAACAATACTGTAAAGCTTCTATAGCCACAGGAAGTGCATAGCCTTTGCTGACACTAAAACAGACCATGGTTATTGCTGAAGGCATCTGACCTAACAAAGTTTCATTGGAAATAACAGAACTACTGGGATCCTGAAGAAAAAAATACGTTTTAATATTGTTTTATGGCAGATGATATATCCAAAATTCTCACCAGCCTGTGAGAGTGTACCCGTAATTATATTCCTCTTGCATCAGTTTCAGTATTATCAAATGTAAATAATTCCATGGCTCAGTTTGAAAACTTTATGCATTGTATCCTATTTAAAGGCTATTAAACAGAAAACTAACCAAAAAATGCAAAATTTGCTAATATAAAGACTAATGTTAACTATTTTATTTTTCATAAGAATTTATTGCTCAGATAAATTATTATTCTTGTGTTTCCTGAGTAGCTATACAACTATAGATAATCAGGAGAGCGACAAGTGGAGAATAAAGGCAATAAACAACAGTAAGTATAAAACATTAGTAATTTTTTTCCATGTTAAAAACTATCATGATTTTACAATATTTCTACTATTTTTTTCAGTAAATGGTTGAAAGCTGTTTACTTTTATTTTCATTATTAATTCTTTTTACTTTTCTTAAATACAAAACATCACCTGCAAGTGATAGCATGACATTTTCTCAAAGCATAGCCATTAAACAATAGCAATTTTTAATTGAGTAAGATAGGGTTCTGAAGTTTATTAAAATTAAATTGAAGAATAGTATTAAACACACAAGAATTCTGCATTACTGTTACTTCTTTTCTGTCTTTAAGACTTATTAGCCTTTGATTTTATTCACTATTATAGCAATGTGTGTAGTGATTGTTTTCCATATTCTCAGACTAGTTTTAAGCTCTGCTGGTGAATACATCAAACCTTTGAATCTCTATATTTCAGAGATTTTTCTGCATTAAATAACAGACAATTTCTTTCTTGATGGCATTAACTTTTGAAAATACAGTTGTGATTCTGTAATACCAGAAGAGTTTTTCAGATAGCTCCTATGCCAGTAAGCAGCTTTGGTTTCTTACTTTCTTTCTACCAACTTTTCCTTGCCGTGTTGTTAGTTTGAAGGAAAAATATAAGGTATGATCTAAAATAGCTAGCTGGGATACCTCTGTCTAGATTTTGTGATGGCTCAGAATTCAGCATTTCCTGTGTAGCTTGGCTGACCAGTTAGGCTTCACTGGGATCCCAGCTGCTAGGGGTGTTTTGTCAATAGTATCTGGAGTAGCAACATAATCATAGCTTACATTTATCTGGAGTAAAAACAATTGTGGCAGAGTACAAATATATCCCCATTGTTGCCTGCTGCAGGGAATAAACATACTAAATTTTAAATATTAACTAATGTAAAGACAATAGAGTGGAAGACAAAATATTCTAGTTTTAATAGTCAATAAAGGAGTAGAATAATTTTGTATGAAAAAAAAAAAATTTAAAAGAGTGACTAAAAACGGTTTCCAGTCTCTTCTTTTCTGAATGCAGTTAAGGTTATAATCTGCCCTACAAGTATCTACATGTAATTTTAGAATGCTAATGCACTATATAGAAGAAAAAAGTTAAATAAAGAGAACAAGGTTAGTTTCCAGTTCATCAGAAATTCCATGGTGGAAAATCAATATTAGCTAAATCCAGGAAAGAAAAAGTAAAGCAAAAATCTGACTCATATCATCTCACTGAAAAAAAAACAACCCCTATGTATGGTTCATTGACAGCTGAAACACAGTACTGTATAAGTCAAGAAATACAGTAAAGTCATATGAAACTTAGTAGAAACCAAGTTCTTTCTGAAGAGCTTGAAAAGCCACAATCAATCTTCATGATGTAATAAACTCTAGGAGATTATCTGGATACCACATCAGAATTAACAGTATGTGTCTTTGATACATAAAGGAGAAGGAAGTGAAAGTGAAGTTAAGTTCTTTGAACCAATTTTATTCCACAGAGAATGTTTGGTAGTTTAATTCCTAGATTTGGAGCATGTCCTGTTCTAAGACTATGAACATCTTCATGGCATCCTTCCCTTCCATCTTCGGATACAAATTAGCAATTACTTGGCAAGGCTTTATGTATGCTTAAAGCTTCTCTGTAAAGGTACTAATCTGATATGCATCAGTGGCAAAAGCCCAATTCATTCTACCGAGTTCATGATATTATCCTTAAAGTTCAGTCTGAAGTTAAATACCTGCGTTTTTTTGTTATACTATGTTTTGAATTTTCAGACCATACTATGCTGCCATTAAATCCAGGTTGGATCCCATAAAGCTGTGCCCTAAAGCTAAGCAGAAGATGGAGGCTGAATGCAGGAATTTCTGGATAAGGCTTTATTGCCTTTATACAGAAGGGCCAGAACAGACTCACAAGACTACTTTATGACTTAGGAAAATTACAAACTATTTGTACTCATTCTTACGAAATAAAGTTTTTGCAATACAATCTTCTGATGGATTTCTTAATATGTTTTGGTTAGTCATAATGAAGAAAAACCTGGAGTTATCATTCGGGATCAAAATAAGAAGTCAGTTTTCACTCAGTTATTGTTAGCAGAGTATCACTTGTCATATTAATACCTTTATCTTCTTTGAATAAAGCCAGCTAAAGTTATTTAAATGATTACCATTTTTAAAGACAAGAACATTCAGCAGGAGTTACTGAACATGAGTAATGTACATCATGAGGAAATGAAAGACGCTAAAGGTTGAGGTAAAAATACGGTAGAACAAAATTGCGTGGTTGACAGCTGCACATCAATAAATCAGGACATACATTTTAGAGTACAAGAAAGAAGTAATCTGTGGAGTGAAAGGTCGATAGCTGTGACCAGTAACCTTAAATTAAATGTAAATTAATCCAAAGCAAATTTAAAATCATCACAGATTAATTACAAAGGGTTGACTCAGGTATGGCCTAAAATACTACAGATATTCCAAATTCTGATTCTAGTGGGAAGGTGTAAGAGTCACTGGAAATATCACTCAACTCATATCTTTAGCCACTGAATTTTGGTGTCCACTCATCAAGCCTCCAGTATGTAAAAAATTATTTTCTTCATAATTTTATATTTCCATTGGTAGTAGAGATCTATTCTGTATTTCAGTAGCATTTGTGGTGTTTATTATGGTTACCTTAAAAAGAGTTAAAGACATACCTGATCATTTTATGGTCCTTTAGGGACAAGACCCTAAAAGTTTTTAGAGAAAAATTTGAGACTAAGCCACGTTTTGGACTTAAGTCATTACCTAGTGTTAATCATTGAGGTCAAGGCGAGTGTGTATGTCTACCAGATCTTCAGATATGGATATGGACAATAAAGTCTAGTAGTAGCATTTTCCTGTCAATGCAAGAATGATTACTCTTCAGGAGTAATTAAAGAAAGGTGCCTTCTTTCTCCAAGAATATTAGTTCACAGTATACCCTTTCCCATTATGTTTATCTGAGGAGTAGGTGACATATTTTGATCTGACATATTTTTTTTATGCCTTAATTTGTGTGGTCACAGACTATCATTTAAAATCAGGAAAATAGGTAAGTAAAAGTACGGCAGTAACAAAAGATAATAGTGTAATTCTCCAGCAGCTGGTAGATTATAAAAATGTGTGATTTTATTGTTTGTCTTTTCTACTGATCTTTGGCAGCCACGAAATAATAGACTAAGGTAAAGCAAAATTGCAGCTATTTCTTCAGATCTTGGCATCCGAAGTAACTGAACAAATGATAAATGATATAACGTTATATGCTCTGTGTCGAAGAAAAAGAAAACACATCTTTCCTTTACTAGTTTAGGGAAACAATAAGGTTACATGAAACATGAACCATTAGAACCAAATGGATTTTAGGTTTAATGATTGTCACTGCTGGGAATTCTACTTTAAAGTACTTATAGAAAACTGGCTATAGGCAATGACGACTCGCTTCTACATGATTTACCTCTTAAAATAATTCACTGTAAGTATAATAACAAAATTTGGAATGATATGAGAAGTGAGAAATTGAAATAAAAAAATACAACAGATGAAATTTACAAAATTATTCTTGAGCTATATTGCTATTTATTTATTTATTTAGCTAAGTAGCTCTTTCTCTACAAAATTTAAAACAAAACTACAAAAGCTTGGGTGTTTTTCTGGGGGTGTCTATGACACAAAGAACAAGTAACTATTTAATGTGAAAAAAGAAAAAGATAGTAGAAGATTCTAGAACACAAGTCAATGTTATACACAGAGCAAGTTTAAAAAAGGTTTTGTATTTTCTCTTTATTTACAGTGTCAATGTTGACGCTTATCCTTTAATTTAAGATAGGAAGCCAAATGAAGATAAACAATGTTACTTCATTTTTTTTATCCTTAGTTCTAGCAGTCTTATTGTGTCAATACTTTCTTCTCCTTTTTTCCATCCATTTTCATTAACTACTGGTCAATTGTTATGGGTTTGCTTTATTCTTGACAGCCTTTCTTATTGCAAGTTTTCTGTTTCCTGCTGATTTTGATTCAGCTCTCACTTTGACAAATAATATTTATACTAGACACCTGAGACATGCCAAAAGCCTTCATTTGACACAGAAAACACACTTACCAAAAATCTATTTTTATAGCCCACTATCCTTCATAGTGATTCTTAGACTATCAAGATGAGAAAATAGGTCACAGAAATTTACCTGATGTAGAGCTACACAGTATCATTAAAACAAAAGAATGTGTTCCTGATACAGAGCATTATGCTATTAATTTTTATCAGCTTTTTTAAGAAGTCAGTTTGCTTGTAGCTGTGAAGACCTGGGAGCTGTTCAATATTAAGTGACAGTAGATACAGGAATAACTAATATCTTTACCAAAATGGACAATATTTTTACCGAGAATTGAAGGCTTTGGAAGTTCTTTCTTGAAACAGTTTTACCTCTGGAGACTGGAACTTTCTTTGCTTCCCTTTTTATTTGCTTTTGAAACTGATTCCTTCACTGCTTTACTGATGGAAAAAATTGCTCTAGAGTAATAAAAAAAAACCTCAACCAAATCAACTCAACATCAAACAACTCCTTGAATTATATATTGGATATCAATGTTTATTGAGTAACTGCTTCCCATCTCCTTTACTTCAAGCTGTTAAGTACCTTTTCTAAGGGACTATTTAGAGAATTAACGTGATTATTTCTGTTTAAAAACATTAGTAACTTGCCTTTCTGAAACCAAACAGTTGAGCAAGACTTTCCTGATGAAGATCTGCCCTTTTCTTAGCCTGGGGAAGTAAGGGACTTATTTTCTCCCATGTTTTACATAACAAGCCACAAAGAAAGATTTATTTCTTCCATGTGAGGCTGTTTTTCCAAACTGAACTTCATCCATCTGCCCAATGCTATAATTATTTACCCAGAATATTCTGAATATTCTAGCAGAAACAAAATCAACATTTATGTGTTTGATTCAAAATTCCCCACTCACTGAAGTTTTGTTCATATTTTCATTTCTTTATGAGGTATTATTCTTTCATTGTCTATGCTGTCTGAGAGGACAGCATAGGCAATACAAAGTACAACTTACTACACTCATGGCTCACTGTAAGAATTTTATAACCTACTACAGGAAACAAACCTGGCTATGCACATCTTTTGAGAACAGATTAATCCTGCTCCCCAAACTAAGAAAGCCGTATCTTTAGCAATGAATTTCAAAAGCAGCTCTTGTGGCTGTGCCACTGTGCTACTAGTCATACAGGTACAATCTAATACGGTATCTGAGGTTGCTCCCTTGAAGAACCTAAAGGAGCTGAGCCAAATATCCAGGAGGAAATCTACTAGGCACACTAAGCCCTCAAATCTCATAGTTTCAAGAGTTTGATGGAGAGAGGTATCTAAGTAGGTGAAAGCATAGTAGAAAGAAACAAAGTACATAGGAGATCAAAGTTCATGGCAGTGTTTAATCAGGTATTTGGACTTTTGGATCTGTTGCAATCTACCTCTTTTTTTTCAAGGCTGAAATAGCCTGTTGGGTACCTCCTTTCCCATGAGCAAATAGCTGATATCGGTCTTGGGCTGTACCAAAGACACAATAAAGACCTTGCCATGCTTGGTCTACTTGTGAAAGCTCTGAAGGGCAGTAGGATCGTGATCTACTTGAATGACATTGAGTAGATGACTAAGTTATAGATTGTCACTGTTACTTGATATATATCTCCTCTCAAGTTTTGTGTAAATTTGAAGGCTAAAATAAGACAATAACAGCTACTGGCCATATTCTAACACCAAGTTCTATTCAAATATTTAAAAGAAATAGAGACAATCAGTTTCAGGAGATTTTTCTACATCTCCAGATCAGAGTGTGATAGACTGTTTTGCCTGGATCTCCATAAGGCCAGTATTTAGACTTTTTTCATCATTAGTTCTAGCCATTTTCACAATGAATGTGTTCAATTCAGACAACTCTTTACTGGCTGTTCTGGACACATACTGGTCAGTAGTGTAAATACAAGTTTTAGGTAATTCAGTTAGTGGTTACCTAGCAAGTGCACACTAAAAATGTAAAACTGTTGTATAGAGAGGAGTTCAAACAGTAAAACCTATGAAACAGATAATTCTAAGAATGTTATGACATAAGCTCCTTTGTAAATTCTTATTGGTTTTTTTGGAATCATACTCACTTCTGATTGTTTGTCCACTTAAGTTTCATTTTTTTCCTTTGTGTTGATCAAAGCCTGTGGTATACATCTGTGATGTAATAATTGGCAAAAAAAAATGAGCAATATGCTTTCTGTGGCATAACACAATAAACATGCAAAAAGGAAAAAAATTACGTTCAATTATAGCACTTTCTTTGCCATATAAACAAGTGTTAGTGACTTTTTGTTACTGTAATGGAAAATACGTTCTATGAATGAAGTGATAACTTTATTATATCTATTTCTATTATTACTACTACAATTATTTCCCTGCATAGTGTTTTGGCTTTTTTTGCTTAATGGTTATAAATTACAATTTCTATTCTTGTTGAGTGAATGTCATTGTTCATGGAAGATATGAAAATTAGTAGCTGCTTCTAAGCTGTTCTTTTTCACTCAGGAGTTTCAGATACACCTACAAGAAATTAATGAAATCATGATGCAAATTTACCTTTGTATTATTATTTTTATTATTTACAATAACAATATTAGAGATAAAAGTAATTTAAAATTAATAACTGTTCTGTCTGTATCAGTAATGTAAAATGCAATCCATGATCTTCTCTATGATGTTTCAGTCATTTTTCTCAAACTAATTTGGCTCAAACTTCCCTTTTTCCTGTTTTGCTCTGAGCACTGTTTGAACAGCTTCATTCGGATACCAGAGAAATTGAAAGACCTTCTGTATACCTAAGTAATATAGGTGCCCAAGGGGAATAAACATATTTATGTATGATATTCTCACCCGACACTTACTGACTCATGCATACTATGAATTTGACACTTGAATATCTAATATTAAACTAAAAAGGAATGTATTACCTCCTTAGTCAAGAAGTTATTTTCTTGGTTTTGTTTTCCAATGTTTAACAAGGTCATTTGTGCTTTTACTTATGTTATACACTAATGAACACTTGTAGATACATCGATTGTACTATATAAATGAATCTGCCTTATAAATGAATTTATATATAAAGGCTAAATAATAAGGATAAAATAAGCCATGAGATGCCTGGAAAAGCATAGCTTTTCTGTTTTCTTAAACCCTTTCAAATACTTTTAATTACTTAGCATTTCCCTATCATTACATAGAAAATAGATTTAAGTAAAGTATTCATTTCGGAGGTCCAGTTGGAACTAAACTGTATTGCTACTCATTTTGAAGTAGCCTTATTTCTTCCATGACAAAGATGTACAAGCAATTTATAAAGAAATTATTATTTTCTCTCTTCTCCTATGCATGCAAATGAAGTTGGCTAGTGTTGAATTTTAACGTGTATAACTCCTAGGCACACTGAAGTCTACTGTAACCTCAGGTCCTGAAACTGAAGACCAGACTTCTAACACACAGTATAGAGAATGTTGTGCCTACAAATAGCATTCACAAAAGCTGACAGCTATGACCTACCCAAGCTGAGAGTATCAAAATATGGAAGTACACTGAAATAAGTATGGAGAAAACTTCTATCAAGAATACTATGTATTCTTAATAAAGTATTCTTTTCAGAAAATTAATATCCATTTCCAGGTCAGCTTTCTCCCAAATCCTCTGCTCCACAAAAACCTGCAGACAAAGCATTTGGACTTATTTTACTCAGTAGTCCAGACTTCATAGCACTTGTCTAGGAGAGAGGAATCTGTTTCAAATATTTGTGCTTCCTGGTTTGGGCTTCTGATTTGAGTGTAGAAATCAGGTCTGTTTGAATTGCAAATAATTGTCCTAATCACCGAGGTACTGGATAGCCTGGTACAAGTTTGTCTTGAAGTAGTTTTATTGGGCATAAATTATTGAATATTCACTGGCATAGGAATTGAAAGACAGGTCTCCTAGTATCCCAGGGGAGTACACTAATCATCAGGATATGGGATATTGGAGTATGAAATCCTTTCTGTATACAATTGAATTCATTTCACTTTGTATAAATAATTAAAATGAATTTTGGAGCAGAAACTTGTAAACTGACTCTTCCTTATCCCAGAAGAGAAGGCCAACCAACAAACTGTACAATCAGGTTTGCAATTTCTCCTCTCTATCATTCCGTTCGAATGTTCAATTATTTAATAGGGAATGCAACAGTCTCAAGTGGAAAAAATTGCTAATCATACTAAAATAATCAAAAGTCTGGATGTAAAAATATTCCTTGGGATTTGTAAATTTTACTTTCAATTGTCTTTATAAATCAGAAAAGATAAGAATGTTATGATGTTAAGTAACACAATTTGGTAAATGATAATTTCCGTTGAAATCATATCTCATATATCTTGGTACTGAGCCAATAGATGGGAAGAGACAAACCAGTGGAAAAGACCTTGAACTCTTCCATAGAAATGTCTAAGCCCACAGGGATCCCGAAATTGAGGAATAGTGCCTTCAGTAGGACCACCACAAGGTAAATTTAAGTAACAGAGAAGGAAGTAAGAAATCAGAGACATAAACTGATTTAAAAATAGTGATTTCTAACAAAAAAAGCTGTATGCAACACCCCTAAACATACGCGTTGAATGTATACTTCAATAACCTCATATTCTTCATTGATTTGTCTATTAATTGTACATGAGTATGACTGCACTTTGATCAGAATGTCTAAAATACAATAAAGATGTTTGTATAGAAAAATGTATGAACACTGTACATGAAATTGGATGAAAAGCAGAACATATTAGTAAGCCTGAGTAAAGTAAAGAAGGAAGTATTCAAGTCTATATTTTTAAGCAATTGAGACTGATATGTGATTTTCCAAAGAAGACTAAGTCAGCTGGCAGCTTTAGTAGTTCTATGTATCAAAATTATGTGTTGTTTTCTGAAGTATCAAAGCTAACCAAGCAATAGATTTTGAAATGTAAAGTACGATGGATCAAATATTGTATATAGGTAAAAATAATAATCATAGCTGTAGCATGCTGAATTACTGTTGCTGACTTTCTGGGCTTTGATTACAGTAATGACCGCACTATAAATTGACTGAATAAAAGAGAATTTGATACCTATTTCATTTAAGGTCTGCAGAAGTCAAAAAGAAAATAGGCTGTCTTGTGCTCTCTCAGAAGGAGATACAACATGAACCACATTATATTCTTACAGTGACAGAACACGAAAAATTAAGAGTTTAATCTCTGGTGTTATAAAGGAAACTAGCCAGAAAAGTATATTCACTTGAGCTGAAAGAAACAGATTTGCTTTCCAGAAGGGCTTGGACAAAAGGACTTATTTCAGCCTCCAGGGATTCTCTAAATCAAAAGGAAGGTTGGAGATTCATTAATGATTACAGTTAATAATTAAAAAATAAGAAATTAATAATTAGCGACTGGCCCAACTACAGATAGTGTTTCCTGAATTATTGTTAGATAGTGTGCTGGTTTGGGCTAAGATAGAGTTACTTTTCTTCATGATAGTTAGCATGGGCCTACGTTTTGGATTTGTGCTGAAATCAGTGTTGATAACACAAGGATATTTTAGTTACTGCTGAGCAGTGCCTACACAGACTCAAGGCCTTTTCCGATTCTCACACCACTCCACCAGTGAGTGGGCTGAAGGTCCACGAGAATTTGGAAGGGGACATCTGGGACAGCTGACCTCAACTCACCATAGGGCTATTCTACACCATATGATGTCACGCTCAGTGTATAAAGCCAGGGGAAGAAGAAGGAAGGGGGAAAAATTTGGAGTGATGGCATTTTGTCTTCCCAAGTAACCGCTGTGCATGATGAAGTCCTGTTTTCCCAGAGATGGCCAGCTGGTGGGAAGTAGTGAATGAATTCCTCTTTTGGCTTTGCTTGTGTGTGTGGCATTAGCTTTACATTTCAATCTGTCTTTATCTCAACCCATGAGTTTTCCTATAATTTACCCTCCCAATCCTCTTCCCTATTCCTGTGGGAGAAGTGCTTGAGTAGCTACGTAGTACTTAATTGCCAGCTGGGATTAAGGCCTGACAGGTACATGTCTGATAGAGCCAATGGCAGTTGGCTCAAAGACGAACCTGCTGCTGACTGAGGCTAAGCTAATCACCAAAAGTGGTAGTGCCTCGGTGATAACCGATTTAAGAAGGTAAAAACTGCTACAGAAACGGCAGCAGAGAGGGGAGTTAAAATACGTGAAACACATCTGCAGACCCCAAGGTCAATG
Organism: Phaenicophaeus curvirostris; assembly: GCF_032191515.1. Taxonomy (NCBI): domain Eukaryota; kingdom Metazoa; phylum Chordata; class Aves; order Cuculiformes; family Cuculidae; genus Phaenicophaeus; species Phaenicophaeus curvirostris. The sequence goes on from NC_091392.1 coordinate 22,106,030, forward strand.
AAGAAGGAGGACAAGGAAGTGCTTCAGGTGCTGGAGCAGGGATTGCCTGCAGGTGAAGGCCATGGTGAGGCAGTGTGTTCCCCTGTAGCCCATGGATGTCCACAGTGGAGAAGATATCCACTTGCAGCCAGTGAAGGTTCCCACACTGGAGCAGGTAGATGTCATGAGGAGGCTGTGACACAATGGGAAAACCACACTGGAGCAGGTCTGCTGGCAGGGTTTCTGATCCTGTGGGGGATGCAGGCTGGAGCAGTCCATTCCTGAAGGATTGCACTCCATGGAAGAAACACATGCTGGAGCATTTAATGAAGAACTATAGTCATGGGAAGGACTCACCCTGGAGAAGGTGTTGGAAGATTGTCTCTTGTGGGTGGAACCCCAAACTAGAGCAGGGGAAGAGAGTGGGGAGGAAGGAGCAGCAGAGGCAATGAGTAACGAACTGACTGAAATCCCTATTACCAGTCATCCTGCACTGCTGGAGGGGAGAAAGTGGAAAAAATGGGAGTGATGTTGGCCCTTGAAGAAGGGAGGAATGGAGGAAAGGTGCTTTAAGGTTTGCTTTTGTTTCTGATTAATCACCTACTAATCACCTTGCTTCTATTTGATTTGCTATAAATTTATTCCCTGAGTCGAGTCTGTTTTTTTTCATGACAGTAATTGCTGAGTGATCTCAGTGTCCTTATCTTGACCCCTGAGTATTTTGTTATGTGTTTCTTTTCCCTTTCCTGCTGAGGAGAGGAAGTGATACAGTGGCTTCAATGGGCATCTGGCATCCAACTAAGGTCAACACAATACATCCCCTAAGAGCAAAGGATGGTCAAGAGCACAATAGGGTTCTATAAAGAAATCATATGCCTTTCCACATTTTAATATTTTTTTAAACTGGAATTTTCAAATATATAAGGCCAAAACACCAAATTTATTTTCTTTCAGGAGGAATTAAAATATTTAATGGTTTAACCTGTAGAAAGAATCAGTTTATTATTATATTGAGATGAAATATCCCTAGCTTATTTTGTTACAATTTTAGACTTTTAATGACCAATCTGGCCTATCAAGACAGCTTTTGGAAAACAGAAACTGGCCCACTGAAATAATATCAAATGCATAAATCACACTGCCTTGCCACTGTGAGGTCTTACTACTATTGCAGTAATCAGAGAGCATATAGTTTACAGCAAGTTGCAAGGAAATTGGCTTATGTAAGAACAACATACTGCTCTTTACTTAAAAAGCCTGTGTTTCAGCCTGTCTGCCTTTCCCTCTGGCCTCACATAATCAGACCTACTAAACTCAGTGAATACTGTGCCACTAGTAATTTTTTAAATCTATATTTCAGGGTTTTTTGATGCTTCTAGAACTTGATCGGTGCAATTTAGCCAGAATATATTTGTATCCGGACTGTGGAATTCTCAGTTCCTATTATAGGAGTATTTTGGAATTACTAATGTGAATTTACTGCAAGGGTTGCATAACCTAAAATTGAATGAGCCGTTGGGTGAAAGGTTTCTTATAGTACCTTATGAAGATGGAATGCTCAGTAAAGCATTGCAGTAAAGTATTGCAGTACTGTAGAGTTATTTATTAACTAATATGTGATTGTGTTATTCAAATTGTATTTCAAACAAGACACATATATTTACAATAAAAATCTGAATTCATTGTAAAAATATAATGGAATTACACATTCAGGAGTGTTGTATACGTACTCTCAACCAGTGTAGATTCAGATCTAAACAATGCTAAGAATGTAGAGGCTTTCTTAATATTGTATGCATACAGATTAAGACCTTTTCACATTCAGTGCCTAAAAGGGGCTTGGAAACTCTTCAGTATAAAGGGCTTTTGAAACATATTTTAAGGTGAATTTGAAAGATGAATGCAGCATAAATAGAGATATTAATATACATTTTTAGAGGGTTATTGATGGTTGCAAATGCTGAAGCTAGCCAAGAGCTAAATGAAATAGATAAGGAAGGATGTCAGCATAGGCCACTGCAGAACTGAAAAGAATGGTCTGACCTAGCCCTAAACAACTTAGTTTGGGTGCTGACCAGTATTGTAGTACGGCAGTCTTCCCAGTGGCATCAATGAAAAATACGGTAAAATAACTGGAAAAATGCCATGAAGCATGAGTGTTCTTCAGGACTCAAGCTACTTCATTCAGGAACTAATTTAAAAATAAACTGAAGTGCAGACATTCACAATCTCTCCTGTTTTCCCTATTCTGTTTGTTTATGGGTTTTTTTCTTTACGAGAATATTTCTTTTCCAGTTGTTTGTCACTTGTCTTTATATTTTTCCATATTTGTTCTGAGACTAGGCAGAATGTATGTCGTCTTTACTTTTCTGTAGCAACTTGTAGTACCAGTTATTTCTTGGCATGGTGCTATACAAGTAAAATACCACATCTTGTCTTTGAAATGACAAACTGAAGCTTTTGAAAGCCAAAATCTAAGTGCAGGTAGAATATAGAAAAGAGCAATCATGAGAGAGGTTGTGCCAATGGCGCTTGCATAGTACCCTCTGGATTATGTCTATACACATACTTTTGTTTGCACATTATATAATGTAAACTTAAAACCTTTAGAGATCCAAGGATCAGTGGCTGCCAGAATAAAGCTTTCCATTTGTGTTTGGCAAGGACATTGAGCTCATCTTTGGATATGGACATTGCCTTAGGTTATCCGTGCTTGTCACACTTGCTGGATAAAGTGCTGTGATGTGCTCTGCAAGTACATCACACAATACATATTCAAAATATGCAAAATCCCCCCCACGAGTGCTGTCTACCAAAGTGAAATTTCTTGCTGAGAGCAGACTATGGCTGATCTGTCCTGGCTTCTTGCCTATTTTTGTGGAAAGCTTAATTGGAAAGGATATGACCGCAAAAGCATTAAAGATCTGGAGATCTTGTCTATAGATGAGACTGAATATTTCCTACTCTATTGCTGTGACTGCTGTCACCTTCCAAGGGACTTAGGCTAAGATCTCCGTGTTTTGAATGTGTTTATAACAGCAGCTGGACTCATACTAACAGGCATCTGGGCCCATAAGAAAATATAGTGCTCCCTTGTTAAGAGCTATTGATATCATGTCACCTAGCTTTAGACACATTAGCTCTCCAAGTTAAGCTTTTCTTATACTGCACAGCAAAAAGCCTGATAACATTGTTGTCATCAGTAAAGATACACCACAATAATAAACAATCCATGCTCCTGTGTGGGCAATTCAGGAAAGGCTTTGAGGCAAGGAGCTACATCACATGACCAGTGGTTCGTGAACTGATGGGCAACTTGAGTCCCTCTGTAGGAGAGGAAATTAACCACAAAAGCAAATATTATCTGCAGAAATGTAAATATAACTGGTACTTATTGCCAAATACCAGAGTCAGGACATACATGAACTAGTTCTAGATACTTCTAGCCCCTTGACTTTCTCAGAGAGATAGTATATATCTTGTGGGCCTAGGGATGCAGCTTGTATGGTCAGGAAGGCTGACTTCCTCACATACCAAAAGATAGCTTTCCTTTTCTTGGTGTTGAAACAGATCACTTTTCCTTATCATATGATAACTACAGGAGCAGAGAGACTTCCAATATTTCAATGACAATTGTTAATTGGATATTACTCTTCTAGGTAAATATTTTCATTGTCTTAATATTTCTTTGTGATCTGTTATCTGTCTTTAATATAATCAGAATAACAGAATCATTGAATTAGAGAGTTGTAGAATCATAGAATGGTTTGGGCTGGAAGAGACCTTCAAAGATCATCTACTCCAATTACCCTGTCATGGGCAGGGACATCTTTCACTAGATCAAGTTTCTCAACCCTCCATCCAATCCAAACTTGAAGGCTTAAAATGATGGGGCATCCACAACTTCTCTGGGCAAACTGTTCCAGCGCCTCACCATTCTTAACATAAAAAAAAAGTCTTCCTTATATCCAGTCTAAACCTACCCTCCTCAAGTTTAAAACTGCTGCCCCTTGTCCTATATCTACAAGCCTTGGTAAAAAAACTCTCCATCTTTCTTGTAAGCCCTCTTTATATATTGAAATGCCCCAATAAGGTCTCTCTGGATAATTCTCTTTTCCAGGCTGAACAACTCCAACTCTTTCAACCTTTCTTCACAACAGAGATGTTCCAGGCATCTATATGACAATTTTCATGTCCCTCCTTGGCAGGTCCATTTCTTTCTTGTACTGAGAACCCCAGAGCTAGATGCAGTACACCACTTGGGGTCTCATGAGAGCGGACTAGAGAGGAAGATGAGCAGAGTAGAGGAGAAAAAAATTCCTGTTGTCTGGTTACACGGGCTTTTACAAGGCAATAGAATATTTTATTTGTCTCAAATGCTAGTGTGTCAGATTATTGTGGGCTGTAGGTGCTACTGAAACACAAATAAATAACAACTGGGTTATTAACATGTTTATGCTTTGCTTGAGATTTTCATTGACCCAGCTAGTGACACATGAAGTAGCACAACAGCTTAAAGCTATGTTTATACAAGAAATTAGTGATCCCATTAACATAATCACTGCAGATACCTTTTTCTGCAGCAGCTGTGTCATCAGAGTCTCTCTTTAGTTATATGGATTGTAACAGTAATAACAGGTAACTGCTGACAAAGAGAAAAGGATGCTCACAAAGAATGATGAACCTCTGAGGTTATGGGAAAGTGGTTATCTGCTTAACAGGAAGTTTAGATGCCAAATGGAAAATTAAGTTATATTTCTGCCTCTTATCTGGTAAAGTATAGTAAAATTGTATTACAGGCAAATGCTAGATTTACAGCTTGTTCTTATCCAATTTGTATATATTTGTAAAACTACTTTAAAACTTACATGAAAAATAACTGGGCTTTATGCAGAAAATCTGACCTTAAGATAGTGTCATTTCTTGGCAGTCCAGTTTCTCTTTTTAAACTGAAAGTTTCAGCCTTTTCCTCTTGACCTTTTAGTTCCTGTTGATGTCAGAGGGCATACTTAGGACAGGTATAGGGCCATGGCTTTTACGCTAGGGAAAGTTGCTCTTGAAGTTTAGCCACTTTATTACAAGGTCCAGCTCCTTCTTATTATGTGACGACATTGTTTAGGTTAGATTGTCTGGTCCTTCCCTATCAGCATTAGATAAAAGAAAACTTTCTACTGGCTGCTTCCCAAAATAATGCTTTCCTATGCCAAAGAGTTGACATAGGGCTTCTGTGGCAGCATGAAGTAGAACCATGACTCTGATCACAGTTAATAGGAGGCTCTGCCATTTTTCTGACTAGACATAACATTTCATCAGGGTATTTTGGGGGACTTTTTTCATGATATCTTCTTATTTTGAACCACAATAGGTCTTGATTCTATACATTTTCCTGCATGAAGACATACATCTTGTTAGACTTAGTAGGACGACTACAACAAGTTTTAATGCCCACTTTAAAAACATAACCTTAAGGTTTTCAAGATGAAATTAAGAAGTGTGTTTTTCTGTGTGCATGCTTTCCTTGGTTTGAGTTTGGTAAAACAAGGAGCAACGATGAGAAGTATGAGGTAACTTTTTTAAAATGAATTTCTGGAATTACAAAATAAAAATGGTGCTGATATACCACAAGGCTCAGTCCTCATCACTGAGACTGGAAAAAGTAACGCTGGTAAATTTGCAGCCACAGCCTTCTTTGCAGCATACCCCACAGATACAGTGTCCTGAGCAGCAGCGCAGTCAGGGGTGAGATGGCTCAGGAGCTGCTGTGCTGAAAAGGACCTCAGCGTGCTGATAGTGAAACGAGCATGAACCAGCGGTGTCGTTGCAGCAAAGGTGGCTGACAGCTTCTGAACTAGGACTATGGTCAGTAGGTCAAATTAAGAAATATGTCCTGCTTGCTTTACTGGGAATTGGTTGGTTTTTTGTTTTGTTTTGGGTTTTTTTTTTCTCTGAAGAAGGAAAAAACTTAGGGAGAGAGTAAATAGCAGTATTCTGATACCTACAAGTAGGTAACCAGAGTCTAAGCTAGGCTTTGTACTGAGGTACCCAGTTAAAGAGTGAGAAAAGGTAGAAACAGTGGACATAATTTGAAACAGTAGAGGTTCCAACTGCCTAGCTAGGGGAAAAAAAAAATTAAAATCAAACCCACAATTATCAGAATGATTAAGCATTTGCATAGGTTGCCTAGATGAGTTCTTTGAGTATTTCAAGTATTTCAAGGCTCCACTGAGAAAAGCCCTAAGTCTCTAGTCTGAATTCAGTGTTGACTCTGTTTTGAGCAGCAAGGCGGACTGGGTGACTTCCCAAGGTCCTTTCCAGCATGAATGATTCCATGATTCTACAGTTTTTACAGCTGCTCAATAAGGACAATTTGAGTCAGTACCATGAAATGTCAGGAAGCACTAGTACCCTGAATGATTATCAAAATATAATCTGAAGGAAATCAATGGAAGTTTTATGTGTATATCTTCAGGAATAGCTGAGCCTAATAAAGCAGCATTTATCAATAAGCACCAGGCGACATGGCATTTTTTTAATATAAATGTTTTATCTGTTCTGTCACCTTTGCCTGAGATGTTTCAATTCAACTAGAATGGAGAATTTGATTTTCCTTTCCTCTTCTCACAAAGATTATATACGACTTGTTTTGAGCTTAAAATAATTTCTCATGGTCTATTTAGATGTAAGGTGACTCATCCTTGACATTGCAGAAACTAAATTAAATTTATGCTGTCAGTAATCTTTGAAGTGTCAGTTTTACTAATACTTCCATATATTTGCAGAATAAGTTTTTATGATTATTTTTTGAATTCTGAGTAAGCCTATATCAATGCCAAATTGTACTGTGATTTCATATCTATCTATACTTTTGTGACGATAACATAAATACTTAACATATGTACACTGTCAAAGCACAGTCAAAGACACACTCAAATTCTAATCTGTACTTTGAATGCAGTTAGTTACAAGTCAGTTACAGTTTCAAAAGACTGGTTAAAGCAAAAACAATTTACAGCAACAATCTTCTACTTTGAACTTGGAGTAACAAACTGTTTAAAAAAAGAATTTGGATGCAACCAAATTCACCCAAAAGTGCCAAGAAAAAAGTGAGGTAGATATAAGGAGAGAATAAATACAGACAGAAAAAGAAGAAAAGTAGTAGAACTAAGGGAATATAACACAAAAATAATTACCACCCCAATGAAAACCAATAGAGCTTTTGACAGGAAAACATGGACAACGGGACAGAGAGCATACGTGTACTTCTTATCACAGGTTATTTATAGAGGAGCTCTCTCACCTACTAGCTTATGAGGAGGGATCTCACTGCATCTGTGCCGAATCTCCGGCTCCCATGACAAATTGCACAAAGCCCTAAGCACACACAGCCCTGCACAAAGGCAGATGTTTAAGACATAAAAATACAAATGCAAACAAAGAAGTTTATATTTACAAATGTTTTCCAAATATAGTATCAAAAGTTACTTTGTAAGCAAAAATAGATTGTCAGAAGATTGTGAGCTTGGACAGTTCACACGCACTCTAAGAACTTTCCCCTGCTGGGTAAAACTCAACCTTGTTGAATCTCATACAATTGGCCTTGGCCCATCAATTCATCGTAACCAATTGCATTTGGCATTATTTTATTTCGAAAGTAAAGATAAGATATCATGTAAGCATGTAAATGTAGAGAGATGTATAGAGAAATTAACTGTCATTTGCAAATAAGTGAAGACAATCCTGTTATGATACTGGAAGGAAGCAGACACCATGTTTTGTATGGTCAGGTTTAAAATTAGCTTTATCATAGAACTATTCCTGTATTTTGATTGTAAGAAACAACTTCCTTAGAGGTTTTTTTTTCTTCCTAGTAGATTTTTGTTATCTTCCTGTACTTTTTCTTGGATGAACAAAACATACTATTGGATAACATTCATATTTCTTACCTTTCCAGCTTTGTAATATGTGTTTTAAAACCAATTGAACAAGAATATTAACTTAAATTTCATCCATAAACCAAATAACCAATGCTTTGAAGTTCAGAATTATGTTACTTATTTTTACAGTTATCATATAATGCATTAGTGATGCACTATCAGGGCATCTGTACTTCTTTACAACTTGCAGCTGCTGGAGTAATTCAAAGACACCTGATGACAGAGCACAATTTTCTATTCTTTTTGGGCTAGCTTAGGAACAAAATCCTCTGTGCTGAAAGCCTATGTGTCTTAAAATATCTTTCATTAGCCAATCCCAACATTACCTGATTCTCTACCATCAACCTGAATTCCTCTCCATCTAGGTAGTTACTTACACTGATGGATCTTAGTTTACAGTGATAACACTCTTAGCCCTGCCTGGAAAGCCCTTGTGATACAAAGGTTGCTAATACTGGTATCTGTCCTCCGTTTACCTTCACTCTGTTATTGACGTCTTAGATGAGACCTAAAGAACTATCTGCTTTGAGCTTTTTTTTTTTTTTTTTTGTATTTTATTCATTCTTAGCTTCTTTCACTTTTTTGTAATTTCGTATTTCCATATGTTTTCCCAGCAATGGAATAATGATCACTTTGAAGTGCTGACTTCTTAGATCTGTTGAGCTGAAAATGCATAAACATGAGAAACTATTTGAATTTATCTTTTCACATTATAATTGGAAAGAAAAATAAGACTTTTTTTTTTAAATAGATGACGCTAAACTATTCTAAAAAAGATAACACAGCAGTCTGATTAGGCTTATTACTTCCTTTAAATGGAATTGTAATGTGATATGCTGGTAGCCTTTGCTGTTAGCATCAGTCCTTATTTTCAAGAGATGTCCAAAGGGCACCATTTGGATTTTCAGGTTTCAAGATGATGGAAATCTATTTTCAGTTTCTAAAGACAGAACAGTTTGTGCAAAAGCTCTTTTAACTCCTTTAAGGAGAGATGCCAAAATGAAGGGAATATGTGGTGCTCTTTTCTGATTAAATTTTGACATCTATGACATAGAAATTTTAAAACATCTTTAGAAAACAGACAGAAAAAAAAACCTGTTAAGCCAAACGCAGCATATCATGGACCAACTGAAAAATAAACTAGTAAAAGAAACCTGGGTTTCCTTGTACAGAAAACTTTAAACTTAAAGACACTTTTTCTGATTTTTATATATGCAATGTGTTTTTATTAAAGTGCACACTTGATTTAAATTAGAATGTTAGATGTGTAATACACAATCTATAGCATTCAGGAATATGAAAAATGATTTTATCAGATTTAAGGATAGAAGCATACTTTGCCAAGCCTGTGAACAGTAGTTTCTAGATACACGAGCAAGAGCTAAAAAAATGTGAGTGAAGAAATCACAGAATCATGGAATGGTTTTGGTTGGAAGGGGCCTTTAAGGTAGCCAGTTCCATTAGACCAGGCTGCTCAAGTTGCTCATCCAACCTGGCCTTGTACATTTCCAGGGATGGGGTATCCACAACTTCTCCAGACAACTTGTTCCAGTGCCTCACCACTCTCACAGTAAAAAAATTCTTTCTAATCTAAATCTACCCTCTTTTGTCTTGAAGCCACTCACCTTCATCCTGTCACTACAGGCCCTTCTAAAAAATCCCTCCACAGCTTGTAGGCCCCATTCAGGTACTGGAAGGCTGCTATAAGGTCTCCTGGAACCTTCTCTTCTCCAGCCTGAACAACCTCAACTCTCTCAGCCTGGCCTCATAGCAGAGGTGCTCCAGCCTTCTAATTATCTTCATCGCCCTTCTCTGGCCCCATTCCAACAGATCCATATCTTTATTATGTTGGGGATTCCAGAATTGGACACAATGCTCCAAGCGGAATCTCCCAAGAGAGGAGTAAAGGGGCAGAATCACCTCCCTTGACCTATTGGCTACGTTTCTTTTGATAAAGCCCAGGACATGGTTGGCCTTCTGGGCTGTGAGAGTGCATTGCTAGGTCATGTCAAGCTTCTCATCAATGAGCACATCCAAGTCTCAATCACATCATCACCCATCCTGTATTGAAACTGGGGATTGTCTTGACCCAGGTGTAAGGCCTTGCACTTGGCCTTGTTGAACCTCATGAGATTCACACAGGCCCAATCCTCCAGCTTTTCCAGGTCCCCCTGGATGACATACCGTCCTTCAGGTGTGGTAACTGCACCACTCAGCTTGGTGTCATCTGCAAACTTCCTGAGGGTTCACTCGCTCTCGCTCTCTATATCGTTGATGAAAATACTAAACAGCACTGGTCTCATTATGGACCCCTAAGGGACACCACTTGTCACAGACCTCCATCTGGACATTGAGCTGTTGACCAGCACTCTCTTAAACCAACCATTCAACCAATTCTTTATCCACCAAACAGTCTACCTATCAAATCCTTCTCTCTCCAATTTAGAGAGATGGATGTTGTGGAAGACCATGTCAAAGTCTTTAAAGAATCACGGAATCATAGAATAACCAGGTCGGAAGAGACCCACCGGATCATCGAGTCCAATCATTCCTATCAAATACTAAGCCATGCCCCTTAGTTCCTTGTCCACCTGTGCCTTAAACACCTCCAGGGAAGGTGAATCAACCACCTCTCTGGGCAGACTGTTCCAGTGCCTAATGACCCTTTCTGTGAAAATTTTTTCCTAATGTCCAGCCTAAATCTCCCCTGGCGGAGCTTGAGGCCCTTCCCTCTTGTCCTGTTCCCTGTCACTTGGGAGAAGAGGCCATCACTCTCCTCTCTACAAGCTCCTTACAGGTAGTTATAGAGAGCAATGAGGTCTCCCCTCAGCCTCCTCTTCTCCAGGCTAAACAACCCCAATTCTCTCAGCCGTTCCTCATAAGGCCTGTTCTCCAGCCCCTTCACCAGCTTTGTCGCTCTTCTCTGGACTCGCTCCAGAGCCTCAACATCCTTCTTGTGGTGATGGGCCCAGAACTGAACACAGTATTCGAGAAGCGGTCTCACCAGTGCTGAGTACAGGGGGAGAATAACCTCCCTGGACCTGCTGGTCACACCGTTTCTGATACAAGCCAAGATGCCATTGGCCTTCTTGGCCACCTGGGCACACTGCTGGCTCATGTTCAGTTGGCTGTCAACCGACACCCCCATGTCCCTCTCCTCCAGGCAGCTTTCTAGCCAGACTTCTCCTAGTCTGTAGCACTGCAGAGGGTTGTTGTGCCCCAAGTGCAGGACCCAGCATTTGGCCTTGTTACACCTCATGCCACTGGACTCAGCCCAGCGGTCCAGCCTGTTCAGATCCCTTTGCAGAGCCTCCCTACCCTCCAGCAGATCGACACTTTCACCCAGCTTAGTGTCGTCTGCAAACTTGCTAAGGGAGAAGTCCAGATAGATTACATCAGTTGGTTTTCCAGTGTCACTGATGTGGTTACCCCATCACAGAAAACGACTAGGTTGGTCAGACAGGACTTGCCCCTGGTGAAGCCATGCTTGCTGCCACTAATCACCTACCTTCTAGGTGGATCTGTTCCATGGTATTCCTGGGCACAGAGGTGAGGCTGACAGGTTGGAAGTTCCCAGGTCATCTTCTCTACCTTTTTAAATGGGGACAATATTACACTTCTTCCAGACACCAGGAACTTCTGATTGCCAAGACTTTTCAAATATCATGAATCTATAGGATCTGCTTGATATATTGGACCTTGTATTCCCCTCAGCAGAGCCTCCTACAACTATGTCACGTCATTTCCTCCTCGTGGCCATTGTAGTAGTACAAGGGGTTTCTCATTCTTGTCTTGGCCATTGCCTCTGATTGAACGGTTATCAAAACCAGCAGAATATTTTGTTCATGTAAAACATTTGCTTCCCTTAATGGAAGAGAGCAATGACCCCACAGAAGCATAATTAACAACAATACTTTGCTTTACCTTAAATCATAGAATCATAGTATCATAGAATAACCAGGTCCGAAGAGACCCACTGGATCATCGAGTCCAACCATTACTATCAAACACTAAACCATTCCCCTTAGCACCTCGTCCACGCAGCCCTTAAACACCTCCAGGGAAGGTGAGTCAACCACCTCCCTGGGCAGACTGTTCCAGTGCCAAATCACCTTTTCTGTGAAAATTTTTTCCTAATGTCCAGCCTAAATCTCCCCTGGTGGAGCTTGAGGCCATTCCCTCTTGTCCTGTCCCCTGTCACTTGGGAGAAGAGGCCAGCACCCTCCTCTCCACAACCTCCTTTCAGGTAGTTATATAGAGCAATGAGGTCTCCCCTCAGCCTCCTCTTCTCCAGGCTAAACAACCCCAGCTCTCTCAGCCACTCCTCGTAAGACTTGTTCTCCAGCCCCTACAGCAGCTTTGTTGCTCTTCTCTGGACTCGCTCCAGAGCCTCAACATCCTTCTTGTGGTGATGGGCTCAGAACTGAACACAGTATTCGAGGAGCGGTCTCACCAGTGCCGAGTACAGGGGTAGAATAACCTCCCTGGACCTGCTGGTCACACCGTTTCTGATACAAGCCAAGATGCCATTGGCCTTCTTGGCCACCTGGGCACACTGCTGGCTCATGTTCAGTTGGCTGTCAACCAACACCCCCAGGTCCTTCTCCTCCAGGCAGCTTTCTAGACAGATTTCTCCTAGTCTGTAGCTCTGCACAGGGTTGTTGTGCCCCAAGTGCCGGACCTGGCATTTGGCCTTGTTAAACCTCATGCCCTTGGACTCTGCCCAGCGGTCCAGCCTGTTCAGATCCCTTTGCAGAGCCTCCCTACCCTCCAGCAGATCCACACTTCCACCCAGCTTAGTGTCATCCGCAAACTTGCTAAGGATGCACTCAATGCCTTCATCCAGGTCATTGATAAAGATGTTGAATAGGACTGGACCCAGCCCTGAGCCCTGGGGAACCCCACTTGTCACTGGCCTCCAGCTGGATTTCACACCATTTCCCACCACTCTCTGGGCCCGGCCATCCAACCAGTTTTCCACCCAGGAGAGTGTGCGCCTGTCCAGGCCAGAGGCTGACAGTTTCTCAAGCAGAATGCTGTGAGAAACTGTGTCAAAGGCTTTACTGAAGTCCAGGACGACCACATCCACAGCCTTTCCCTCATCCAGCAGCCGAGTGACTTTGTCATAGAAGGCGATCAGGTTAGTTTGGCAAGACCTGCCTTTTGTGAACCCATGTTGACTGGGCCTGATCATCCGATTCTCTTGCATGTGCTTCATGATAGCACTCAAGATCACCTGCTCCATGACTTTCCCTGGCACTGAGGTCAGTCTGACAGGCCTGTAGTTTTCTGGGTCCTCCCTGCGACCCTTCTTGTACATGGGTCTTGTATCATTCTATTAGTAACTGCCTGCTTCCTCATTTAACATTAGCTCTTACCTCTCAGCTGTTGATTTGAAATTCAGTAAAGAATTTATTTTTCCTGCCTAATCTTTGTGTTTTCTTAATGATTGATCCTAAGGAAAGGTTTTCTAGTCTATTCTGAAGGAAGGTTTTTTTTCCTTAATGTGTGGCTTAAGATCTCCAGATATGGAGTTAATATGATTGTTTCCAAATTTGTGTTGATCTGTACAGAGGACGATAAAACACTTGAAGCTACACCAAGAAATGAAACAAAGTGCCTGATAAGAGGCACTTAAGTCTTCTAACTCTGAAAAAAATGTTTAACTTATCTAAAATGTTCTTTGTTGGCTACAGCCACAATCGTCTTGCTGCGCACTCTCATCTAACACTAAAGATAAGTGTGGAATTCATGCGCTTAGTCCTTCAAGATTACAAAAGAAAATTTGCATGTGACAGCTTTAGTTAATAGATTTAAAAACTAAAAAAAAAAAAAAACAAACCAAAACCCCTAAACTAGTTCTTCTTTTATTCCAGTCATAATAACTGTTGAAATATGAAGTCGAATACCTGGTAAGACGTTTTCCTTAGTCAATGTTTTTGCTTGTCTTTTCTTTTTTTGTTTTCTCCCTATGCAGTGCCTTACAACAGTGTAAAGTTTGATAGCTGGTAAATAAATTAGCAACAACAGCAATAAAAATGCCACAAAACTGACTAGTTTGAGTTCATTTGAATCATAAGTTCATGACACTAAAGTTAAATAAGGGATTGATTTTGCTGAAAAAATCAATAAACCAGCCTGAGATAGTAGGGCCTTCCTCAAAAAAATAGACAGAAGCAAAATATTGAGATGAATCTCATTAAGGTCTTAAACTTATATTGTCATTGCAATTTTTGCTGACTTGTTTGGTTTTTTTCTCCTGAGTGGCTGATATTTCAACTCTTTCCCTTGATACAATCTACTATATCTTCCAGAAACTGAAACTTATTTCCCAGTTCTATTATTATTTAATCCAAACAAGACCTAAGTTATAAAAAGCAAAGTAAGGAATTTCACCAGATTTCATGTAAATTCAGAAGTTGAACTCTGATTAAAAACAAAACTAGTCACACTGAAGTCAGCAGTGACTACCCATGTATATCAGGCTTGGCTTGTATAAGCTGTTTCCTGGTCAATTTTATAATAAGACAAATGCATGCACTAATAAAGATAGCAACTCATAACTGGAATTGGTATAATGATGAGGCAAGATATAGTATCATCATGTCACATGTAGCTTTGTAGAAAAATTCTCCAAATTAAATTTCTAGTAGAAAGATCAATTAATGAAAATGAGGTCTAGCAAGGAGAAAAATCTTTAGTTTTCCCAAAAGAAGATGTTTATGTTTCTACTTGATAAAAGATGCCTCAAAGAGACCGCTTAGGTATTTCTCTGATGCATACCCTATCATATAGGTGTTCACAATTTGACAGGATGAACATTTAGTACGTGATCAGAATTATTGAAGAAGAATTCAGTTGGTGAAGTAGGATCTAGTTACTATTTACTAGTCCCTTTATTTTGGAAGGGAAGGAGAATACTCCCCCACACCATACATCTCTCACTGTGTAGGCAAATTTTTTTCTTTACCTTTTTCTACACAAATGACCTAAAACATGTCCCTGCTCATCGCAGGGGGGTGGAACTAGACGATCTTTAAGATCCCTTTCAACCCAAACTATGCTATGATTCTATGAAAACCTCTAGTGGATTAAATACAATATGTTGGAGAGTAGAGTTGGGTTTTAAGCATATACTGACCATGTTGTTAAAGTATTCTCATACTTATGTCAGTTTTGCAAAAGAGGTTCACTTTAGAAATATATTGTTTGATATGTGGGGAACATAGCACTTATGTTATTCTGGAATGTTGCTGTCATTGGAAAAGCAAGACAGACCCACTGAACAAAACTGCTAAACACTGGAAAAATCAGAATGTTGAAGTTTATGATTGACTGTCAAGGATTGGATGTGTCATTAGTATTCTGATACAGCACTTCTCTGACAAATTGTCATGAGAACATGAGGCAGAAGAATATCAGCCTATTGTCAAGATAATCAGAATAATGAAAAAGGGAAATAATACAAATGTATCTGTCATCCATTATAATTCTTATAATGAACTTATAATTTCTCTCATCCTGATTGAGCAGTGCAAATATTTAGGGAAATTAAAAAAAGAAAAAAGAACAATTCACAGCCAAATTTGAAGTGTTTAGTTAGATTGGCACAAAATTTGGAAATCCTTTACTATCACAAGTTGGCATCATAAAATTTCATTTATCATCCTGTTGTTAGTGCTTAATACTGTTATTCTATGATGAGCAAATAAATTAGCATGCAAGTAAAGAAAACGTTTTGCTAATGTTGTGGTAGTGGTAGCCTTGATTGTTGGTTAAAGCAATGATATGATATTTATAGGAAAGTTAGAAGATTTGAAAATGAATTATTAGTTTTGGTTGAAAATAGTTGCTGTAAAATATAAATGAAAATATTTTTAAGACATAGTACTGTTAAGACATTTTTTAAAGACTATCTATTTATTAGCATGGCTTTGTGGTCCAGCCTTTGTGACAATTTTGCATTACTTCCGCATTCCAAATTAATTCCTTCATGATTTTATTATCTGGGTAGTAAACTGAAATTCAAATCTGGATAATAAAACAACAGAAATAGCATGACTTGAAGCTGAAAGAAATTTTAAGAAAGTTTCTACACCTACTTCATTTTCAAAGGCTCAGTCAGCTATGTCGTGTCATTTCTGGACAAACACATTTACAAACTGCTCTTAGGAACTAGAGCTGAGGGAGCTGCCACAGCCTTTCAACAAACTACTGCAGTACTGCATGGTTCTCACTGTTACACACTCTAGACCTACCTTTCTATTATTTAAACTCACTTGTCTGATCTGCTGTGAGTTTTGAGAAGGAAATAAACTCCTTGGAAGCTGTCTTTTACACGTATGAGCACTTTACTTTCCTTAGTCTAATAATACTTTCATCTTCCTTTTGATTTCTGATTTTCCAGACTCTGGACAGCCTCTTTCTCGCCTCAGGACACTCTTTAGTTGGATCAATCTTCTGAACTTTCGTTGCCCCAAAGTGATAATGCTAAGGGTTTATCAGCTCTTAACACAGTTAAATCACTGTTTTATACTTGACATTCCTATTTAGAGACCCAACAATGGTGTTTGCTGACTAATTCCATGACCTATTACCCTTGACTCTCCTGTTCTCTGAATATAGTTACCTCTTTTGACATACTCTGCCTTACGTGGCTAGTATAAGTAATATTAATTAAGACAAGTGGATATATTCAGATTTGTATTTCTTTAATTTAAAAGGATATTTAAAATACAGCAAATAAGTATAGTGTTACACAGAAGATAAATTATTTCAGTTTCCATGGGACATTATTGGTTTATTCACATTTTGACTTTTTAAAGTTGTAGTTTTGAAGGAAAATAAGCTTTATTTGATGTTTTGTGAAAGTATTACTCTTCTGAACAGTGGTTATATTTGCTGAAACCTGCAATGTTTTCTAATATTAATTTTAGCTATTTTAATCCAAACTAAAAATGATCCTTTTCCATGCTAAATTCTGAATAAGAATTCCAGAGATTTAATACCAACATTTGAATAAGTCCCCCTTGTAAATGCTGTCAAAGCATAAAGACATATAATGAAGAAACATTACCTTAATAAGAGACATATTCAAATTAACTCCTTAAAATAAAAAGCTAAAGTGAAAAAAAAAAGAGGAAAGGAAGATCCTGGAGACTATACTTTATTAAGATTCTCTTTGTAGTGGGAAAGAAGTGAAATCTTCGATAGAAAAGTTTAAAACGGAGGCACTGACTGGAACAGCGGCTTTCAGGAACCATTTCATTACAGAAGTCCCAGAGTTTATTAACCTAAAATATCTGCTTTATATAGAATAAGAAACCTTCTGACATTTATGTTCAAGGGAATAGGATTACAGTATGATTCACCTGTCTCTCTATACGAAACTCATCTTTTTCAGGTCTTTGTTTACAAACTTACTGATTGATATCCAAGGAAATACCGTATAGTAGGTCTCATTTTCTAAACCTCTGCACGCGAACAGGAAAACTGGCCCTAGGTAGCAACTTTTACATCCTGCAATGTAAGCAGTGTCACAGTCAAACTTTGAAGCAGTGAAAAAGCACTGTGCAGAAGAAATGGCAGCCATCTCCTTGGAGATTTCAGCTGATTGTCACTTGAATAATTGGAATTCCTCTGCAATACCAGCTGCTGCTAAATTACTTTGGAGCTGGTCATCCTCTGCTATCATGGGTCTAGCAAATACTGTATCCATTAGTCCAAATACAAGTGAAGGGAGTTCCCATAATCCACATCCCAATGGCACTGGAAAGGCTCAGTACACTGAAGTACACAGCATATTTCAGTCTATCAGCCTCAGTGGGGATGCCTGCAGTATGTGGTACTGGCTGCCTGCCCTGGAACACAGGGATTCACTACCATTTTGCAGTTATCATCTTAGCTGGAAATGGCTGCATATCCAGAGACGAAATGTAAAAATAGTTCTAGCTATGTAAGATGCAAGTGAAACTTTAGGAGTGTTTTGTATAAAGGAGTTCCACGTTTTTATTTATAAACATCACACAAGCTGGTGCAGGGGAGGAGGTCACCCTAGAAAATAAAGTGAAAATTTGAACAATAGTTTGAAAATGAGTCATCAGCACCACAGCCTAAGTGTTTATCTTTCGTTTGTTTGTATTTTATTGCTTTTCCTTTTTTAATGACAACACGCACTTGCTTCTTGACTTATACAAAAGAGAAGACAAATTTTGTCTGTTATATTCTCTGTTCACTTCAGGATGTTAGCTGAGACATCACTAAGCATTTGTCTCAACACTTTTAAAGCATTAACTCCTTATACTGGCCACAGGAAATAGGCAAGATTTCCCACTTGAAAGGCTGAGCTCAAGGATATTACTGGAAATGGCATAGTACTTGAAAATTCGATATTTCATGGAAATTAGTATTGACATTTTTGCTTTATGAAAATTAGATTTTAATTTTGAGCATTTGTAAAGAAAAGCTATTGAAAATAGTGTCAAATATTTTGGGGTTATAAATACATAACTCTTGCCTGTGTTAATAAATGTTGCAAACCTGGATATATAAATACAAAGTCTGCAAATATCATTAAAAATATCAGTACTTTGAATAGCAGTGTTAGTGTTAAAGAAATATTTGAAATAGCAGTAGTACTGAATAAATTGATTGGAAAGTAAAAATAACAGATTTGGGATTAACATAACTCAATATCACAAAATAATCCAGAACAGGCATCCAAACCTCAATTACAAGGAGACCAAATGCAACATCATCCTCTGCTTGAAGTTAAAGGGTTAAAGTGAAGGCATACATATAACACACCCCTTGAGCAAACACATGTAGACCACATGACCACAGAGAAGAAACGGGCAAAGAATTATTTTCTGTGATCATGTTTAGGACATTATTTTAAAAATTATTAAATCTTTAGTCTGATCCTAGTTATCGGGAGTGATATATTCTTAAGGAAATTGTCACTTAATACACATCTTTGAAATTGCGACAAAACTCAGATCTTCAATTTCACAGGCAAATACAGTATAGAAACCTTCCTTTCTCTACTTTTCATGTCTCTTTCCAGATATTTTTCCAGTATTTATTTCCTTTCAGATATTAACTTAACTTGTTTCTAAGGTCTTCCAGTGACAGAGATTGTAACTTTGCTAGGCAGTCTGTTTAATGGTTACCTTCCTTAACATTAGCAACTGCCCAGCTGTAGCTTAACCTGTTTCTTATTTCCAGCCTGATATGAGATATCATTCTCTTACTCTTTGAAAGCCTTTTATGTTCTTAAAGACTGAGTATCTTCAGGACTGGAAGTCATCTCTGCGTATGCTTGCTTTCTTTCTTTCTTTCTTTCTTTCTTTCTTTCTTTCTTTCTTTCTTTCTTTCTTTCTTTCTTTCTTTCTTTCTTTCTTTCTTCCTTTCTTCCTTTCTTCCTTTCTTCCTTTCTTCCTTTCTTCCTTTCTTTCTTCCTTCCTTCCTTTCTTCCTTTCTTCCTTTCTTCCTTTCTTTCTCCCTTCCTTTCTTTCTTCATTTCTTCCTTTCTTTCTCCCTTCCTTTCTTTCTTCATTTCTTCCTTTCTTTCTCCCTTCCTTTCTTCCTTTCTTTCTCCCTTCCTTTCTTCCTTTCTTCCTTTCTTCCTTTCTTTCTTCCTTCCTTTCTTCCTTTCTTCCTTTCTTTCTCCCTTCCTTTCTTTCTTCATTTCTTCCTTTCTTTCTCCCTTCCTTTCTTCCTTTCTTTCTCCCTTCCTTTCTTCCTTTCTTCCTTTCTTCCTTTCTTTCTTCCTTCCTTTCTTCCTTTCTTCCTTTCTTTCTTCCTTTCTTTCTTCCTTCCTTTCTTCCTTTCTTCCTTTCTTCCTTTCTTTCTTCGTTTCTTCCTTTCTTTCTCCCTTCCTTTCTTCCTTTCTTTCTCCCTTCCTTTCTTCCTTTCTTCCTTTCTTCCTTTCTTTCTTCCTTCCTTTCTTCCTTTCTTCCTTTCTTTCTTCCTTTCTTTCTTCCTTCCTTCCTTTCTTCCTTTCTTCCTTTCTTCCTTTCTTTCTTCCTTGTTTCCTTTCTTTCTCCCTTCCTTTCTTTCTTCGTTTCTTCCTTTCTTTCTCCCTTCCTTTCTTCCTTTCTCCCTTCCTTTCTCCCTTCATTTCTTCCTTTCTTTCTCCCTTCCTTTCTTTCTTTCTCCCTTCCTTTCTCTCTTGCTCTCTTTTACTCTTTATCTCTTTTTTTCCTCTCTTTCTTTCTATTTCTCTCTTTTGCACTATTCCTTTCTGCCTCTCTCTTTTTCTTTTTATTCTTTATTTTTTTTGTCAGGATGGGCTTCTATGTTCCTGTTCATATATGTCTCTGTGATGTTTCTTTTATTTATAAACAGCAGGATACTGTTGACTCATGACCTAAATTATTTTCTGAAGAACTGCTACCAGTCTAGTTATTTCCTATCCTCTATTTATGTAGTCAACATTTCCTGAGGACATCTGTGAGCTGTGAACCCTGCTCTATGGACCACCTGCCTGTAAATTACTTGTTTTAATGTTCAGCATATCAATGCCAAAGACCTGTTTGGAGCTCTGTATGGACAGCAACATTTTTTTTAACCTCTCCATATCAACACTGGATTGAATTTTAGTGACAATATCATTCTGGAGCTGAGATTTTCTGTTTATCGTGATTTACATAATATAAAATTATCAGAAAGTGAGGCAAAGTAAGATGTTTTTCTTGGTAATATTTAGCAGGTCCAGAAAACTGCTCATGTGTCAAGTTCTTACTCTTCTGATAGCCATTTCTATCCTTTAGGAAAACCTGCTGATTTTACAGGTGCAGATTGAAAGGACTAATGCAACACCAGCTTCTGATCACTAGCAGGGGCTGATGCACTCTCCTGAACTGTGTAATATGACTCAATGGCTAAATAGCTCCTGAACCTCCACTAAAGTGGGACTTCGTAAACTCGTGATAATTTCCCCATTTTATTTACCATGAAATCATCTTAATTCTCTGATGGAGCACTAAGTAGCCCAGAATTTGGGACAGGATATATGATAAGTCGATCTCTATATATGTGTATTAGATTTGTCTGTAGATATCAGTGTACAATGACAGGACCACTAAATCAAAGTTCAATTAAATATGCTTTATAGTCCAGATACACTATTGTACCTTAACCTATTACATGTGCCTACATAAAACCTTATCAGCTCACTGACTCATGAATTGGTGTCAATCACCGAGCATGAGAAGGAGATGGAGCATGGTGCCTGGACCAGAGTCAGAGTTGATAGTTACTGCAACTTCAGGGCGTCCCCTGCTAACAAGATGTGCATGTATTCCTTCTTGACTCTCACTCATCCAGCCCAGCCCCTTTTATCCTTCTCTCAGGGACTGCAAAAAGGGTTACCAGCATCACTCACCCCTTACATGGCTAGCACATGAGCAGGCTGAGTGTCAGCTTGTTATTTGTCCCATGCTAACAGCAATTTCGACTTTATGCCCTGTTCTCACAATGCTTTTCCTGGCTACTCATGCTCCCTCAGCTCTGCTTCAAGTTCTTGCAAATACCAGGCAGTTCCAACCACTTTTCCACTTTTTTAATCTGATTCCCTGCCTGTTATCTGCCTAGTTATGTAGGAACAGTCACATACTTTCTCACCACAAGCTGGCTACGAATTGTTGCTTAAGCTAATTCACTACTTTAAAATTCAAATGTACAATACTTTAACTATATGTGCATACATATATAATTTGTCTCTCTCTACATATATATGATTTGTCTATATATAATTTGTCCATATATATCATGTCCCACAATGGACCATTATTATCTCTGATACAATATGCAGTGAGAGAGGACAGCATTTCCTGGGTTATGATCACGGATCCAAAACTAGATTATAACAATGTCCCGACTCCTGGATTGTAACCAATTTTTTGGCAAGGGAAAATCATGAGCAGGAAGAGGCTGTTGGGACCTCAGTGTATTCCAGGTGGTGTGCTGCTCTACCTACTTTTTCCACAGCCTGAATACACTCTTGACAAACAAATTAGTCTTTAATTTCTATCGTCAATTCAGTATATGCTACAGGTCAGCTATTTCCACACTATTATACTCACTCAAAACCCCAGAAATCATTTCCTTCTTCATGATTTCATTTGCTCAAGCCTCAATCTTATGCCCAGAGCTACTTGTGACAAAATTGACAACACAGCAGGTACTGATGGAATACAAGACCAACATTGACAAAAGAAAACCATAATTACAATATCATACACACCAATAAGTACAACATATCTACCCATCTATCAAGATAGATAGAATACAGATTGTAACATAGTGCCCTAAGTACACAAGATAATAACAGCAGCTTTGGGAACACAGGCATAGATTGTACCAGAGGCTCTGGGGATATAGCCACAAATAGCAATTGGTCAATCACTGATCACTAAGGGAATGCAATCTTGTAAGCAGGACAGAGGTGGTTTGTGTCATATCAAAGAGAACCAAAACCAGACATGCAGCATATGTAAATCATCCCATGAATGCTGTCAAAACAAAGGTACTAAAAAGGAAGTTAAATGACAGTCGCAATCTCTACGAGAAGAAGGAGAGCAGAATGAAAAAAGAGAGGAAATGCTATAATATTGCCTCTAGTTTCAGAATCCTATGCCTGATCAGTGCCCCTACTTATCTGCAGCAATTCTATTCCCTTTGGAAGACAAAGAACATTGCTTTTTCATTTACATTCACTCTGTTTTACTATAGTATTTATGTGTAGTGTGATCTTTTACAATACAAGCAGGTGAAGTAAGCAAGGATTTTTAAAAGATGTATTTGTGTTTTCTGCTTTAGTTTTCGCACATGACAAGGTGATTGATGTCATAGGACTGAACCAGAATGCACTTGGGTGCTGTTCTGTGGATAGCAACATAGCTCAATAGATAGATCAATAGATAGATTGATATTACCCTGTGTTTTTTATATTTATTTACTAAAAATGAATCCTACTCTCTATAACTGATGAACAGACATACATTAATTTAATAGAGCTAGAGGGGTTTATTAAATGCTGTAAACAAGAAGGGAAAATCTAAAACTCAGATATTGTAAAGTTATAATCAGCATATATCAAGGAGAAAATATAAGTATTATTTATTCATTATTAAAAAACTTCTCCGTACATATGGTTTTAAAGGCTATAAACTAACAAAATTTGTCAGCAAATACAAATCAGTAACACCCTGAATATTCATAATACTAAAGACAATTTCAAGGATTTATATGTTCCTAGGAATAAGACATTGCTTTTGCTGCATGGATATTAATTTGGTATATATCATTATTAAGTCAAAAAAATCAGTGGAGGATGGTAATAAAACCTGAAACACCTACTTTGATGGAACTGATTCTTTGTGAAATACAACTCTTCATGCTTGCGAAGTACTTGTGCAAGATTTTGCTACTGTAAAGCACATTCATGTATGTTCCCAGTGAGAAATTTGGTATGTAATACTTCCCTCAGCTGCCTTCTCAGGGATACACTGAAATAGAATCATAGAATCATAGAATCATAGAATCATAGAATCATAGAATCACTTAAGTTGAAAAAGACTCTTAATATAATTGAATACTACCTTTAATTTAACACTACCTAGTCCACTATTTAACCATGTTTTAAATAAATAAAACAATACTTTGATAAATTCAGTATTCTTGTATTTGTAAGATGAGCAGACACTATTTCATAATGACATATAAATTCTAACATAAATAAACATTTCCTTCTACCATAAATAACCTGCATACACACAAATGCATACATACCTATATACTTATGTAAAACAGGGGACATATCCAAGGTACTGATCAACAATAATAAGAGACTCTGATTCTTACCTCCTTTCTTTTCTACAGCAATGCATTTCTTAGTAAACCACCAAGAAGGTGGAAAATCCTAGTATTTCATATTAGCAATGAGCATACATAAAACTGAGTTAAACATAAGTAAAGGAAAACCGTTGTTGTAATTGATTTCAAATATATTGCAGAGATCAACAATGCGAACAAGCATGTTAAGGTTTCAAGTAACAGAGAGGTCAAAGTTAAGCAAAGGACCACTTTTACTGTAAGATAGTCTCAGGGCCAGCTTCCAACACCTCTAGCATTTGGGCCCTCCTCTGACTTGCACAGCTGAAGAGGGAGGGTCATTTGATATCTGCATGGCAAATCATAGATCAGCAAATCTCCAAGAGTAAAACCAAATGTGGTGTCTATGTTGGACACAGAAAAAATAACTAACCAGATACTTGGTTGCACCTTGAGTGGCAACTTCTGAAAGTTGCAAAACCATATCTAAATCTGGTCAGATTAGAATCTGATACCCTGAACAAAGCCAAGGTCGCAAAACGCAACCTGGATTTGATCTGACACATACCACAATGCCAGGAAATGAAACAGGCCTTATGAGGAATGGCTGAGAGAGTTGGGGTTGTTTAGCCTATAGAAGAGGAGGCTGAGGGGAGACCTCTCTACAACTACCTGAAAGGAGGTTGTAGAGAGGAGGGTGCTGGCCTCTTCTCCCAAGTGACCGGGGACAGGACAAGAGGGAATGGCCTCAAGCTCCACCAGGGGAGATTTAGGCTGGACATAGGAAAAAATTCTTCACAGAAAGGGTCATTGGGCACTGGAACAGGCTGCCCAGGGAGGTGGTTGATTCACCTTCCCTGGAGGTGTTTAAGGTACGGGTGGACGAGGCACTGAGGGGCATGGTTTAGTGTTTGATAGGAATGGTTGGACTCGATGATCCGGTGGATCTCTTCCAACCTAGAAATTCTACGATTCTATAAACTTTTGAAGCAATCTCCATCAGGATGAAGAGAGAGCAGAATTCACTATTCAGTAAATGAGTAATCTGATCCTTATAACTCCTCTTCATCATTTAATTATTTGTGAAGGTTTGAATGAACCCCAGGAAATGCATCCTAAGTGACACCAGTGTTTCTGACGAATTCGAGAATCAAACCACACAAACTACTTCAAAGGCTATTTTGCTTGCCAAACACTACTCTTTTTTTTTGTAAAATTAATTTTAAATCTCCAGGCTAACTAGGAGGTGATTTTCTTAGCTGAGGAAGATAGATCATTAAAAATAAACTGCTTCCATCCCAAACCTTCTGTCTGGTCTGTGAGCTGTGAGGTATGGCTACATCCAACAGAGATGTGTTCATCTACCATTCATCCTGGAAAAAAGCCAGATGTAGCAGAAAGTAAACATCCAGATATAAAATAGAATCAACTTGTACAACTTTAGACTGACTTAGATATCTCTTCAGCTGGCAAGTAATCTCTTCTGCTGGTTTTGTCATGTCATTTTTTAGGATCCTGTTAATGTCCCTAGTATTCTGTCACAGGTTTAGAAAAGCCACAGAAGGGGACACCTGCTGTCAACAGACACTTGTAGCTTTTTTATAATCACATTTTCACTGACCCAAGCAAGGTAAATGCTGGCTGCAGCATCTACACTCTGTGGTCATCAATAGTTTCACCATGTCATCTCAGCCTCACTAAGCCAAGCTACTGTGTTATTCTCTTCTGGTTTTCTCTTTAACACTCCAATAAAAAGCAACCAATTTTTAATTTTCTAATGCTCTTCTTAAAAGCATTATGAAAACTAGAGCCACAAGTGCTAGCTTTTATTAATTTCTGTGTGGATCAGAAATTAATCCAATAGAATTGGTAATGTAAATATAGTTTAAATAAGCCAGTATCGGGGTTTATGAAAAGGAGGCATTTCCTCTGTGAGAAAAGATCAGCTAATGAGTGCAATAACTGTAGTGCCATTTTTATTATAATGTCCTCAAAAAGCAGGGTGGATTTTATAGCTTGCATTCACAAGTGTAATAGATCAAAAAAATCCTCTATCTTTGACCAAAAGGGTGATACTTTGCATATTTATTTCAGAATCCAACTTTTGACTTGGACACCAAAGGGCAGCTAAGGCTTAAAAATGCTTGTCAGGAACTATCATTTATATGGCAAAACAAACTAGAAATGTTTGTGTTGTCATGCATCAGCTCCCAAGATTTCCTTCTTCACTGTTATAATCTGTCCAGCTTTGCAGTTATATTAGTACATATGAGAAAAAGCAAGATTACAAGATATAAGAAAAAAGATACACCATTTCTGTGTTTCACTACATCACTATAGGGCTGAATATTTAAAGATAATTATTTTCTTTTTCTTCTCACATTTTCCATCTTGCATTTACGTCTATGAGGATCCATATACTCAATATAATTTTGCTACTACATTCTTTTGCTTTTACATCAATGGTTTATTTTTCTCTCCAAGTTGATCAGTTTTGTTGAGGATCTTTGTCCTTGAAAAATAATTTGTTCCTTTTCAGTTCCTTAGTTCTTTTTCTGTCCCATCTTGCTTGCTTTGTGTCTGCTTTACTCAATATTTTCTCTTCTTCTACATTGTCCTGCAGTATGATACCTCCAGTTCGTTAGTGCTACTGGTACACTGCTTTTATTCATTATTCCTCTGCTATGGGGCACCAGCTACATGGTGATAGTATTATTCCACCTTTTTTTTTTTTTTTTTGTTCTGCTTGTAACATCACATAGAATGCCTGTTTCAGAAGATCTCTGTCCAGGTAGTATTAATCATACTTTGCAAGCTTCCTCTATTTGGGGAGAAATTCTGTCAGCTTTTCATAAGATGAAAAGTATTTTGGCTGAGTCCCGAGACAGCAAGGACCTAGTTCTGTCAGGAACTTGCGTGCTTTCAAATGATAAATTCCTATTGATTCTAGTGGGACTTGAGATCAGAGTCCTTGATGCTAAAGTATTCATCTGTCTGTGTAGTGCCAACAGTTCATACTTATATCACAGTTTCAAAGCAGTCACTCAATGAGCTAAATTCATCAAATCAGATCATACAAAGAACAATAAATTGTGCAATACACCAGCAAGGGTGTCTAATGTTAATGTCTGTATATACAATGAGTACAATAAGTGACAATAATATCACATTAGATATAAGTAATCTGCAGTGTTACAATATTGGCAAGATCAAAACCTACTTAGGTTGCTCACTTTTCTTCAGTGTAAATACTTAATTTGCAGATGTTCAAAGACCTTGTTGTATATAAGTATATGAATGAAGTAGACAAAGTAATACCATACTGTAAAGAATCAGCATAATGTGATTTCCCAAATCTATTTTGTCTATTAAAATCTAATATGAATAAATTTAATGCATCAGAAAATTTCTTCTGCAAGTGAAAGCTGTATACTAAGATCCCAGTTTTCACAGAGACACCAACTCACAGCCAATACAAGTCAGAGATCTCATATTACTATCATGTAGTAATTTTTACCCTTTCATTTTTGTTAAAGTAGGACAGCGGGCTTGGAGGCAATGACAAAATATGAGAGAATTTAGGGAAGAGAAATACAAGTTTCTTTGGATAACAAGGGAAGGCTTACTGACTATAAACAGGCTAGGAACTAGAACATACGCTATAGCAATAAATATGATAAATAAAGAAGCACAAGATGCAGAAGCAAAAACGGTTTTGAGGAAGCACCAATACACTGATCTTTACGCACAAAACTAGAAAGGTATTGACCATCACCATTTGTAAGTAGTAAGTTGTTTTCTTTTTGAGGAATAGGCACGGATTCCTTTAATAGCATCCTAAAGTATTTTAGGTTACAGAGATGTCTGGAGGTTTTCTAGTCTGACCTTTCACTCCCAGCAAGCCCAGTAAGATCAGGTTGCTCAGGGACGTGTACAGTTGAGTTTTGAATAACTTCAAGGACCTAAACTTAATAGCATCTTTGGACAACCTGTTTTAGTGTTTGCCTATCCTTTTTGGAAAAAAAATAAATAAATCCCTTTATACCTAATCAGAATTTCTTTGCTCTAATTTGCAACCATTGCCTCTCTTCCTGTCCTTGTGCATCTTGGAACAGAGAATCTGTCTATCTTCTCTTTACCCTTTTGCTTTCACCTTATTTTCTTGAGGGTGAACAAGCCCAGTTCTCTTATCCTTTTCTTCCACATCATGAGCCTTCAATCAACTTTTTGGTCTTTCACTGGGCTTGTTCCAATCTGTCAAGGTCTTTCTTGTGTGGAAGAGATCAAAAATGGACACAATGCTCCAGATATGATCTCATGAGTTTTGAACAGAGGAGAAGGAGCAGTTCCCTGGAGCTGCTGGGAACATTACTCCTAATACAGATGTGAGGCTGTTAGTCTTCTTTGTTACATGTTCAACTCATTCAACTTGTCTATCAGTTCTTTTTCCCTGACACTGCTTTCTATCTACTTGGTGCCCACTCTGGACAGTTCATGTGGTTATTCTATACCAGACAGAAGCCTTTGCACTTGATTCTGTTGAACTCCACATCTTCTGTTAATCCATTTCTCCATCTGGGTGAAGTCATTCTGAACCTCCAGCACAGTGATCTCTCCACCAAGTCAGGTTTGCAGTATTATTGAGAGTACACTCCATCCTATCAAGCCAAGTCATTAGTGAAGACATATTATTACACAGGATAAAATATAACAGTGGTTTGCCACAAATAAACAAATTAAAAAAGTGAACTATGAAAAATGATATTTCTTCCACCATTTATCACCATTTATTTTACCCATATGAGTATTCCAATTATACTAGCATATAAAAGATCAAGTAGACAAGACCAGATAAATGAAGTCTTATAATCCATTTGCATTATTAGCAAACAGGTAAAGAAATATGGAAAAAGAGAAGGGCATAATAAATAACAGAAATTTCTCTGTGTATTAAATAATTCTCAAGCAGTCGTGGTCTTGTCAATTTGTTTATATTTA
The DNA here is from genome assembly GCF_032191515.1 of Phaenicophaeus curvirostris. Lineage (NCBI taxonomy): Eukaryota > Metazoa > Chordata > Aves > Cuculiformes > Cuculidae > Phaenicophaeus > Phaenicophaeus curvirostris. The sequence continues at coordinate 22,134,778 of NC_091392.1, forward strand.
AAAGCTATTAGAGTGTTCAGTCAACACTGTTCTGATGTACTAAAACCTACTCACTATTACTACTGTGAAATGCCTGCTTTAATTTAGGTTAAATTTTTGTGCTGAACCATAACAAAATATGTCAAAACTGCAGAGACAAAGACTGAAAAAGTTTCAGGTGACTTTCAGCCTTACACATATGACCACAGAATTACTGCATACTGTTTAGACTGTGTCATCATCCATCATCTTAATCTCCTTATATCAGCCTCCAAAGAACATCTTACTGAGGACAGGAAACATTTTTGTGACAAGTCTTCAACTGGTGTTTTTACCCAGTGCTCCCAAGATTTTATCTGCCTCATTTCCAGCTGGCTGTGTAAGAAGCTCTGAAAGATACAGCAATGCCATTCTTCTTAGACACCAGTTAATTCCACTTTTTTCTCTCAGTAACTTTTACTTCTATCCAGTTAAACCAAAGAATGGTTGAAGCTTTCTGTGAAGCAATTGCTTAAATACAAAACAAGGAAAGAAAGAAAGTCCTAATGCAACTCACCTTTGTTAAAAGACACAATTCTACTAATTACAAATTTACATGTTATATATCTAAGGTTAAACAAAATGCATAAGAAAAATAATGGAATATTAGCATGTTAGCATGTCTTCCCCTTCACCATTTTCCTGCTTCTAGGCAGGTGCTGTGACCAGGAACTTTAGTTAGAGATTCAGAGGATTACTGAGCACTGAATTTTCCCAGTGCTTACTGGGAAAGCAGTGGATCCCAGTGCTTATTGGTACACGTGATTAAAGCCATATTTCCTAACTTGTATATATTCTGACAAGCCTTCAAGAGTGATTGTTTTGTGATTTTTTGAATTTTGTATTATTAAATTCTTATTAGCTGTGTAGCTTCTACACAATTAATTCTAAAATACAGGTTTATATTGACTGAGTAATGCATTCATATAACATAGTTTTCTAACAGAGTATTATAATAAAATGGTAAATTTAGGAGATTTTAACAACTTCAACTTCATATATATGTGTGTGTTTATAAAGATATGTATTAAGAGGGAAAGAAGGCAAGAAAAAGAAAGTAAAAATTATTATTTATTTTGAATTTGGCACATTTGACCTGAATCAGAATATTTTGCTGCATGGACATAATCCTAAATATACAGTTTAAACAAATGTTCCCAGATCAGCAAAGGAACAAAAATTACTAAAGTGTATTTTTCTAAGTCTTTGTGTTATAGGAGCTTAGTTCAGTACACTAGACTTCTATAAATCATGCTTCTTGAAGGACTAGAAGTCCCAAATGTAATGTAGCTGATTTAGCAACAAAAAGATATGAATAGAATAGCAGAAACAATGTCACACATCTCTACCTTTGTTATGAGAAATAAAAAAAATGTGGAGAATTCTTCTTCCTAACTATGCCTGACTTTTCAATATTCTGCTGTTCGGCTATAGGTAAACTCTAACAGCAGCTTTTGTATTGCCCTTCAACAAATGACAATAAAATTTGAGTGAGATAGAAATTCAATTTTTTTCTCAGAAATCATTTTTTCATAAGAAAATCCATTGCTAGAATTAATTAATTTTAATAATACAAATTAAAAAAAAATTATAGCCTTATACCACGAAGAATATCCAGAGAATGGTGAAGTTCCCTCACATTGCCTGTGTTCTGGTACTACATATAAACATAAATGACACTCTCTATATCCTCTGTGTCTTAATATCAAATCTAGGAAAGGATACTTTCACAAGGGAAATTCAAGAACAATGGAAATAATATGGCAAACAAGCACACTTTGCATGCAAAATATAAGGCCACATTTTGTGCAGCAATCAATCATTTTTGTGACTGCTCTTCAGATGTTACTGTTCAGGTAAAATTAACTTCCCTCACTTTCTCTAAGAGCCTTCTATAATTTTAAATACCTATTTATAAGGTATCACTGGTTGTATTTTTACCAGTACTGAAAGGTGCTTATATGGATAAACTGATGTGATAGTTAGTAACTCAGACTTCAACTAAGCTAAAAGAAACTGAGCCATTACAGAAATAAAAAGAAACAAACAAGCAATCACACACAAACAAAAGGAAAATTAAGCCTCTGACAAGGAAACAGAAAAAAAGATAGAAATTAAGCAAAAATGAAACAACCACACCCCCTGAGCAAAATCAAACTGAAAAACAAGATGGGTCCTTCAGTGTAAGTACAATAATAGGGACATTTAGGAGATAATGAACAAAAGCTTTTTGTAATACTAGCTGGAAAAAACTGAGTAGTCTTTCACAAATTTGTTATTAAAACTTTTCATTTGGTACAATTTCTCTACAGTAATTTGCAGAAAGTAGATTCTTTAGAAAACATAAAAAATGATACTGTAATCATATTCTAACAGTATATATTTGTATCTAATAGCATGTCTAAAGTTGTTGTACTAAGCCACTTTTCTACCAGAGCAGCAAGGAAAGACATTTCAAGCTAATGTTAAATAAACATTCACAGGTAACACTCACCTTTAGTGGCACCAAGAAAAGGCATTGTTTGCCTGTCTGGAAGTGTGATCAAATCTTTAAATAATGCATTGCCTTTTTATTCACACATTTTTTATGATTTTGTTAAGAGGACCAACAAATGATTGCTTCCACACTTTCTTCAGATTCCTCTTTTCACACTGATCTGTTGGCTGGCTGTATGGGCTGGGGATCACCCCCCTCCTCTACTGTCTTCAAACATTTCTTCCAGGAGCTTGTGTATCTGACAGCACACTGGGATTTGCTGGGACCCAGAGCAAAGCAGAGGCTGTTACATGGACACTACAGGAGATGCCAGCATTTGGACACTGGAGGAGAGTAGCTGGCTGAATCTTGTGCCTGAGAAACAAAGCTTGCAGGTCTGAGACTAATGTTTATAAGATTTCGTCTGTATATAATTAAACTTATCTGTCTCTAGGTGAATGCATTGGAATAATTTGTAATGAAAGCATTTTAAAAATGGAAGTGACAGGTCTGAAAACTCCTCAGTCTTCTTACTTAGGGTGCCTGAGACCAGGCATCTGAAAAACAAGGAGCTTTGGAAGCTGAGAATGGAAGGTTTTGTGATCCTGCTCCCAAGAGGAATGTACAGACAAGCTGGCCTAAAACTAAAAAGCAGAGAAGGTGAACAAGGAAGCTAGACAAAACCAGATAGGAATGTGAGCTTCAAAACCAGTCTTTTTTGTTAGAAGATCTGCCAAAGTTATCATGTTTCTCTAAACATATTTGATCTCAACAAATTCTGTCAGAATGAGGTTGCCATAAAAGATGTCTAGTGTTTATTTGAGGAAACAAGGTGAATAACTGAAGAAAGGAAAAGAATATATTTTTTTTGTGTTAGAGTAGCTGAACAATGACCTAGTGAACTGGATTCTGTTACTTACCGCATCATGAAACTCCATGTGATACTAGGCAAAACAGTTGACTGAATTTTTCTGGGTCCCTACAGTCTATATGTTGTTTATATTTACCTTAAGAATCTGGAGTATTTCTGGCAGAAATTCTGAAAAGCTTGTGCTTTTAACTTACAATATATTCAAAACAAAGTAAGGTAAGGTGCAAAACCACATGCATAAACTGTTGTTCATTATAGCATCTAGCTCAGTTTGCCTACTGGGGGGCTCATGGAAAGGTAATGCTATGAAAACTGATGTAGTAACATCTTTGAGAAAGTTCAGTACTCTAGCAAATGATGAATGCCACAAAAAGTATATAAGGAAACCCTTATTTCTTTCTTCAAAGCAGAATTTAGATCATGGGCAACTGAAAAAAACTAGGCTTAAAAACCGATTGTTAAAAAAATGCAATTAAATATTAATCAATATTCCATGTCTCAAGAGCTTTTTATCATGTTAAAGGAATGAGATGACCTTTAAAGATCCCTTCCAACCCAAACTGTTCTATGATTTTATGATTCTATGATTGGTTCTATGATACCATTGCAATGTTGATTAAGCTATTTCAATATAGGGCTTTTATTTCAATGACAGATATTTCTATTTTTGTGAGAATCTTTTGTAATAGGCATGCTCATCATAAATGAAAGGGGAGTTTAGTTTAATTTACCTTCCTATACAGATTCATAGTTCCCCTCAATAATTTCTCTTTTGGTACTTTCAGTATTGTCTGCACATTCACAGATTCATACTATCTGCTTTGTGAAGAGTTCCTTACAAAGTAAAGCAAAGCACTTTGAAAATGCCTGTTTTGGATCTAACTTAGATGTCAGTCAAAAACATAGATATAGCACAGAATGTGTTTTTCGTATTGTCATAGCCGGGGTGGGGGGCAGGGAGAAGAAAGTGCTTGCAAGGAAATATGGAAAGCCATCATAGCAGAAGAAAATAGGGGACTATTCTACCCTCATTTGAGCTTAGATTGATAACTATATTTGTTCACATACTATGCAGAGCATTCAAACTGCTTTGGAGACCAGACATATTTTTGAACAGGGAATAATAGTAATACTCACTTTTTACATAATGGTCATCCAAGAAATGGGAAATTTGAATTCTTCAAATGAACCATGAACTGCATTCCAGCGCAGCAGTCACAGCAGATTATCTCCATGTATAACATATAAAAGAACAAGCTATCTTCATCAGTCCTCTAAATGATGCTGTATAAAGAGGACAGGGAAGCAAGAGCTTCATTCTGGAACAGCTATTCAAGCAGCAACTGACAACTAGGCTTCAATGCCCTGGTCTCACAATATTTAATATCTTGACCATTATAGGAAAATAGATACATTCAAGTTATCAGGGACTCACAGACGAATATCATCATCGCAAAGGAAACTTCATATGACTAAGCAATATGCCTATCTTAGTTAGCATATAGGAGGAGACCATTGTGTTAGGAAATGAAGGTTTCAATCTGTTCTGTGCCTAAGAATGTGGATGTTGTCTACATAGACTTTAGTAAAGCCTTTCACACAATTTACCACAGCGTTGTCCTAGAAAAATTAGCTGCTCATGGCTTGGACAGGCACATAGGTTGCCGGGTGAAAAATTAGCTGGTTGGCTGTACTCAAACAGCAGTGGTGAATGAAGTCCAGTTGGCAGCCACTCAAAAGTGGTGTTCCCCAGGGCTCAGTGCTGAGGCTAGTTCTGTTTATCAATAATCTGGACAGAGAAATAAAGTACACCCTCAGTGACATCAAGTTGTGTGGGACTATTGATCTGTTTCAGAGAAGGATCTACAGAAGAGGTATCTGGACAGTCTGGATTGATGGGTGAGGCCAAATGTATGGGGTTCAAGAAGGCTGAGGTGCTGGGTCGTGCACTTGGGTCACAATGCCATGAAATGCTACAGGCTTGAGGAATAGTGATTGGAAAGCTGTCCAGTGGAAAAATACCTAGCTGTATTTGTTGACTATGTTAATGTGAGCCAGCAGTGTGCCCAGGTGGCCAAGAAGGCCTATAGCATCGTAGCTTGTATCAGAAATAGTGTGGCCAGAAGGACTACAAAAGTGCCTACCTGCCTGTATTCAGCACTGGTGAGGCTGCATCTTGAATACTGTACTGGTTTTCTGGCCCCTCACTATAAAAAAAAAAGACATTGAGGTGCTGGAGGGTATGGAAAGAACAGAAATTAGGCTGGTGATGGATCCGAATCATGAATTTTATGAGGAAAGGCTGAGGAAAGGAGGCTTGGAGGAGACCATAGTGCTCTCTACAACTACCTGAAAGATGGTTGTAGTGAGGCATGTATTAGTCTCTTCTCCCATTTAACAAGTAATAAGACAAGAGGAAATGGTTTTAAGTTCTTCCAGGGGTTGTTTAAGCTAGGTATTGGGAAATATTAATTCTCCAAAAGAGTGATACAAGCTCTCAGGTTGACAAAATAGCATTGTAGCCAGTTCTAAGTGCCTACAGAATTAGGCAGCAATGCAAATGTGTAAATAAGTATGATATTTTTTCTAGATCTTGTTAAAGTTGTAGCCAAAGCAATTGCTACCTCCTGTTTCTGTTCCCAGAATAGAATGCAATGGCTTGGTGATTATTCTGACACTTTAAAATACCTATCTATCTGTCTATGTAAGCAGGGAATTAATCAACTGATGATGGTTTAGGATATTTTTCTAAATGTTTGATGCTTCAACTGCTGGTAATACACAAGAAGAAAACACACATGAAGATTATTTTACTGGCTCTTACTTCTGAGTTTCTACTCTACTATTGTAATTCTAACTAGATTTAATTGTTTTGCTTCATTTTTCTCTCTGTGCTTTAAGTAGAAATTATTCTGCTTAAAATAATGAAATGCTACCTGCATTATTTAGGCAGATATTTATTTGCATTTACATAGGAATCAAGTAGGTAGATGTTCAAGGCTAAGCAAGTCACCCTACAAACCCTTTTGTAAGGGTGGGAGAGGTAAAAATACCTCCAGGCTGTGATTCATCTGATCCTAGAAAAAGCATCTAAAATGGATTAGACTACTCTTCCTAAGATTATTATTCATTCAAGGCCTTTAAAGGGCAGGGTAATGTTGATTTTCTGAATAACTGAGCTTGAGGAAAAAAAAACCCCAACAAACCCAAGAGAAAGCTCTAAAAGGAAATTGCACATACACTTATATTTATATAGGTGTATCAATATACAAACATACTAGATTTTATTATGGGCTAGGATTTTTTTTTCTCTTAGGGAAAAACGTCTACTAGTCTATTTGTGTATCTAATGATATATAGTCACATATATTGATATAAAGTTATATATACGTATCAATATACATGCAACTCTACTAGGTTTGTGGTTTGTGGTTTTTTTTCTTTTAGTCTGTATATATACATACATATATATGTGTGTATATATATATACACACATTGTATTAAGTAGTTGCCGAATAATACAGTTCGAGGTACCTCAGCAATAACTAATTCCAAATGTGATATTTAAGGGCAAAGTACATAGTAACAGCACTAATTTGGTCTATATATTGCCAACATTTCACAGCTACACTATTACTTCAAACAGCATGCTGTGCTCATTACATATTGGAAAGCATATAAAATAAGTTCCTATAGCTATATACATACCTTCTCTGTAGATTAACACTGTGTAATGTCAGTGACTTCAGCTTATTTTAACTAAAGTAAATGAGATTAGCACCAGGCCAATGGATGAAGTGTAGTTTACTTTCCATAAGTAAGTACATATATGCTTGATTCTAAAAATAAATCTATTTTTAGAGGTTAAGGGAGACAGTTTTACTCTCAACTGAAGGTTAAAATCATTTCTAAATTCTTAACATGAAAAAGTCTGGTTACCTTGGCTTCCTCAAAGTAGGCTATAAAAAACGGTTGCATTTGCTTACTCTTAGCTTTGTGTTGTGTGCATCAGAGCCCTGAAATCCTACATAATTTCATAATTCTACATAATACAAAAAATAAGTAGTTTGTCCTCAAAATAAAGAAGAACAAATCATAGAACCATAGAATAGTTAGGGTTGGCAGGGACCTTAAAGGCCATCTAGTTCCAACCCCTCTGCCGTGGGCAGGGACACGTTCCACTAGCTCAGGCTGCCCAAGGCCCCATCCAGCCTGGCCTTGAACACCTCCAGGGATGGGGCAGCCACAGCTTCCCTGGGCAACCTGTGCCAGTGCCTCAACACCCTCATTGTGAAGAAATTTTTCCTTATATCAAACCTAAATTTGCCCCTTTCCAGTTTATACCCATAAACAAAGTTTGATTTCTATTTTCATCTATTTAATTTATGAGTTTCTCATACAACAAGTTAGTCAAATAGACTCTGCTGAACGAGAAAAACAGATGACAGGGGACTGCATCACACACAGTGCCCTTGGACGTATTTTGTTGACTTCAAACACTATCTAGCACTTCGTGACAGAAAATCATTTCTATTTCATGATTTAACAGCTGAAATAACACAATTGTGGGTAGCCCTATACTAGTTCGCTAAACACGTATTTAGAAACACTTCAAAATATTTCCATGAGCAAAGTCTTTCCTACATCACTAAATAAGCTGAGAAACTGATGGAATTGCAGTTAATAGTAAAATACAACTTTTTTTATTTTAATGTCAAAAAAAGTCTTGTATTCCCTCTGTCTTTGAAGTACACAGTACCATGCATTGTGCTTACATTTCTTTGGTCTGAGAGAACAAGTACAAGAATTCACTACAGGCTATTGCTCTAAAATTCAGTCAGTATTCAAATTATATTAGTGACCTATATATATACGCATTTGGCTGTCATGGTAAAAGAAGGATGGAAAAGGATGGAATTTTTCTTTTTTCTTTTGAGCAAAGTTTTAGCTATGTGAGATATTTTATCTGAACAAAGGTTAGAAAGGTAGCCTTTCCTATCTGAGGTATGAAAAACACTGTATGTTGTTACAAAATACTACTCTTGTAGCAATTTTACTACAATTATACAGTTTTCAGTCATTATGGAAATTTCTTTTCTTCCCATGTTGTGAATCTTCAAATAGAGAACTTGACTAAATTTAGAAGATGTCTATGTCCAGAAAGTCACTTCTGATGCCCTTTAAAGTCACTGGAAAGAATAGGTTCTTTTATGGTGTGACTCATTTGATAGAAGAGTATATTCAGATGACATTAATTTCATCCTAAAGTGTCTTCTTGTTCCTACTGACTGTAAAGGAAGTTTTGATAAGTAGTTCAGTCACAGCGGCCTATATTTTAGGTTCTACATTAATCCTATTAAACCTGGAATGCTGTGTCCAGGTTTGGTCCCTACTGTACTAAAAAACCATGTGGACGGTCTGGAGAAGGTCCAGAGATGGGCCACAGAGAATATCAAATGACTGGGAAGTCTGCCATATGAAGAAATGCTGAAAGAACTGGGTTTGTTCAGCCTTAAGAAAATAAAGCTTAGGGAAGTTGTTATCACTATATTCAAGTGTTTAAAGGGTGGATACAAAGAAGGTGGAGGCTCTCTTTTTACAAGGTGTCATATGGAAAAGACAAGGGATAATAGGTACATGTCAGTCCTGGGGACATTCCAACCTGACACAAGAGGAAAATTTGTCACAGGGAGAACGATCAGCCATTAGAATAATCTCCCCAGGGAAGTGGCATATTCCCCAGCACTGGAGACTTTTCATATTCAGCTGAAAAGAGTGTTGAATCATCTTTTTTTTTCTGAATCATTTTTTTTGAATCATTTTTTTTTCTTTGGCCCAGAAAGCTTGGAACAGATGGTTCTTGAGGTCCCTTCCAACCTGGTATTCTATGATTCTATTCTAATCAAAATGTCCCTTTCCCATCTACATTGCTCATTCACAAAGAACCCAGTAGTGGAAAAGGGAGATAAGGACATTTGTTGAGAATGGAGCTCATGGTATCTACCTGGCTTTCTCTGCCCTATCACCAGCCAAGACATTTTCAACTGTTCAGGTGGCTGGATTCTAGTGTTCTGAATCCTCACAGACAAAATAATTTCAAACTCTGCCTTTTGTGACTAACGAGCAGTGAATTCTGTATGTGCTTTTCCTAGATAATGTTAATTTCATTATAGATTAGCAACAATGTCATATGTGGTGGCATGAATAGAAAATCAAATAGCAATCAGAAGTCATTAATTCTCTAAGATAATCTTTCAAAAGAAATGCTAAGAGATATCAGTCTCTTTGAATGTGATCAATGAAAATTGAGAAAAATAGGAGAAAATAGTCAAATAAACAATCAATTATGGAGTACTTTTTAAGTTGCAAAATATCTTTAAAATCAGGTTTCCCAGACATCTGAGCATTTAAATTAAGTATTCTTACAAAGTAAAAAACCTAACTTTATGTATATTATTTCCAAGTTGATGCTGAGCAATCTTAAACATAAAATTAATCGTATGTTGATATGTTCTTTTTAGTAGAGATGTTTTACCTATCCAGTGTATGAGTAATCTGGAAAAAATATACATAACAATATTCAATAAGTTAACAAACTTTCTGCAGGATCAATGTAAATCTACATTATAAAATACCAAATCTTTAATAACCTATAACAGTAAACATTAAAAGATATCTGGATAGTTATGTGTGACTATTGGAGAGCTATTTAAGAATTTACTTCTTACTGAAACTATCATTGCTCTGGCTAACATACCTAATATAATGCAATGTAAAGTAAAATATATAAAATTATATTATTCTGAGTGTTCAGAATATTCTTAAATTAAATTAAACTTTTCCTGAGCAAAAGAAATAAATTTTATTTTTGCTTTGAATAGATGAAGAAAGAACACATATTCTGTTATTTCTGATGGAATTAATAGAGATTGAATAAAGGGTTCTGTGAAAGCTAGGTGTAAAACAAATTTATTTTTGATACTTGAGCGGTGTCAGGAAATTTCCAGTGTATCAGAAAGTGTAAAAACCCAGTGCTACCTCAATGAAGTCACCTGATCCTTTAAGAATAACAAACAGGGAAACATTAGCCTACAGAATAGTATAAAATAAAAGTTTATCATCTCAATCATAGAATCCTACAATCATAAATTAATAAGGTTGGAAAAGACCTCTAAGATCATGAAGTCCAACCATCAACCCAACAACACCATGCCTACTAAACTATGTCCTGAAGTGCCACGTCTACATGTTTTCTGAATATGTCCAGGGATGGTGACTCCACTATTTTCCTGGGAAGATTGTTCCAATATTTCACCACTCTTTCAGTAAAGAATTTTTTCCTAATATCCAATCTAATAGGCAGGACAATTTCTCCATACAGAGTATGCCATTACCATTCCTGTGTTTTGAGTCTTTTATGGAATAATCTGCATGTAGTTATAACAGTGGAATACTTCAGTTTTGGCATACCAGCCTCAGTTTCTCAATGTAATATATGTGGGTATAAAAGATACATGTAATTTGGCCCTTCAAAGAAATGAGGTGTTTATTTGCAGCATGGTCTTATCTCCTCAGCAATTTGAACTCATTACTTCCTTCAAACATTTACCTGAAAGAAAATACGAGAAAAAGAGGTTAATGCTGAGGCTTCCCCCTGATGGTATCGTGGTGACTGCTTTAATGTTTCATGTCTGCTTCCACAGTGAACATTTTACAGACAAATTCATTAGTGTCAGAATGATTCTGTTGCAAACAGATCAAAGATGAAATCTCATATTCTAGGTATCATTTTTCAATTACTTCTAGATAAACATACAAAATATATTTGTGTTCATGATGAATCACACCTATTATACTCTTGCATTTTTCTACAGAGAATATTATTCCCAAGAAGCATGACAATTTTTTTTTTTAACATCTAGTTATTCCACTGGTTTTCAACAGTGGGGATAATATAGACATACAAAAAACATACACATATATACATACACATACATGTGCATGTGTTTGTGTATGTATGTAAGGAAATTTTGTTTTCCCTAAGTGTCGGGACACAAAGCTGCAGTAAGTCACCCAAGTGTGATCAAAAGATATTTTAGAGCCTTGGGGACAGCAAGTGAGGGAATCTGGGGCCCAGATAATTTTTCATTCCTCCTTGCAGTTGCAGGTAGTAATGTTGGAAGGGACAGGCCTAGTATGTGGTTCCGTGGCCGACGTCACTGTAATAACTTTGGGGTTTTTGACAACGGGACATCCTACGGCACCAGGTTTACAGGTATCAGGTGTGAGCCACCTTTCTCAAAGAGGGAGAAGGGTGCAGGGCTCCTTGATAGGGCTTTAAACTAGGTGTGAAGGGGGAGGAGGATAACATCAGGCTTGCCTATGACAAGCCATGGGAGGACACACAATGCTTGGAGGGATGAGGTGATGGCATGGACCCTCCACTTGCTGCCCCGGGCCATGCTGGGGATGCCACAGCTCAGCTGAAATCTTGAAGAGATGAGGAGAGGTCTCCTGAGGTAATAGGTGCCAGGAAAGAAACTTCTGCAGAACACTTTAAGGGAAATAAGGGGTGTTCCACTTAAGAACACCCCAGCTGAAGTACCTCTATAATAAACACAGGCAACTTGAGCAACAAGAAGGAGGAGCTGGAGGAGCTGGAAGCTACTGTGTTGCTAGAAAGCTATGATCTGGTTGCCATCACTGAAATTTGGTGGGACAAATCCCATGACTGGAGTGTGGCCATTGATGGCTACAGGTTGTTCAGATGGGACAAACTTGGAAGGAGGGGTGGAGGCATTGCCCTCTATATCAGGAAACGGATAGAACATGAAGAGCTGTCTTTGAAGAGTAGTCCTGAATAGGATGAAAACTTGTAGGCCAGAATAAAAGACTGAGGATGTATAATTTATTTATTATACAAATAGTAATAAAAATATCAAAAAATTAAAATTGCTGTTACTAAGTAACTAGCCCCTTATTCTTACACAGATTTTATAACCTGAAATTCCTTTCCCATACTGAATACAGAACAAATGCTCATGATTCACAAGCAGGATGAAACAAAAGGGTATAATTAATAGTTGCATTTTATTAGACTTGATTACTCTACTCAAACTACATGTAAGATGTTTTTTTAATATAGTGAACATTAAGAACAAAAGGCTGGGGATTTTTTTGCAAACAATTCAAAGCAGAGTGATATGCTTCTCAAAAAAAATTGCAATGATTTTCTCTGTTGAAAAACACATTACAGATTATATGCTCCAGAAAATGAATAAAATTATTTTCACAATAACATTAGTAAACAATTAATCAGATAACAATAACTATTAAAATGGGCTTTTTAATTAAGACATTGTAAAAAATTTCTTCAGGATACATTGTATGTTTTCTGCCTTGTTCCAGCTGGCTGCCAGTTCTTTCTTTGAGGAACAGTTTGTTTGAAGGAACTGATCCAATTGTAATTATAAAATATCAATAGTTATTTTTCATTTCCCAGGAAGGTGAAACATTTGCGTGTACTTAACGATGGTAGAGACTGCTCTCTATTATTGCAAGATGCATGCTAATCATCAAGTGAAAAGATTTTACTGGATAATGCAAAGTAATTCTTATTAAAAAAAACATTTACTGAAGAGGAAAGTAGAAAGAGAATGAGATTTAGTCAGAAGCACTGCAGTTTGAACATTCTTAGAATAAAGTAATAAGAGTATGTAAAGACTTAATAAAACAAAAATGAAATAAGTGTAACCTTGATTTATGAATCATAATACACTAACATAAATTACAAATGTATTTTTTCTTTTAGATAGATGAGACTTACAGTACTTCTTGTATTAGGACAGCGTGGAGCATCTGTTTCAATCCTTTATAGAAAAAAAGTGCAGACAGGATTACAGACTAATTAAAAAGCAAGGGAGAAACAACAACCTGAAGAGGAGATGACAGTGAATTTTGAAAGATCAGGCACTCCCTGATGATGCATGACAAGTGAACAATTCACTGTACTTGAGATGACAGGAATAGGCTAACTTTTGTATGTTTATATATTTATTTGCCTTTGTGTCTGTGTGTGTGTGTGATTTAATTTAAGAAACTTTTCCAATATGTCTAGTGTGTCTAGTGCTATTTTTGAATCTTTGATTAAGTTGCTGGTTTGATTGTAGCAGATTCCATTAAATCACCTTGTTAAACTGGCTTCTGATTAAGTTCTGTTAAAATTACATAAAATAATCTGTTGATCTAAGTCAAAATTATTAATAATTGTTAAATAGCTTCTAAATCAAAGTCATATAAAGAAATCCATCTGCAACAAATGCAACTGGTAAACATGCGGGATCATATGATTCAGGTCTAATAAGATAAACTTCCATGACATCAGCCTGGAAGCTTATCTATAAAAAAAACTGCTGAAAGAACTTAGATCTGTTCATTGATCGCAGAATAATGTCCAGCTAACTTGATGTAGCTGAGAAAAGACAAATGTAATCTTAGTAGAGCAGAATAGAGGCTTCTAGCAGAGGCAGGAATAACAAACATAGGAAGACTTAGAAGGATTTTCAAAGGATGAAGCAGCTACTATTTGACTAAAGAATGTGACTTCTTTAATTCAGCAAAGGAAGGCTAAAGTTACTTTATTGCTGTATATTACTATCAAAGAAGGAAAGAAGTATTTTTAGGCCTAAGAGTAGCTAATGAGAAAAAAAAAAAAATGTAGTGACTAGCAAGGAATTGCCATCTATTGTAATTTATATGGGGCTGAGAAATTCTTAATGATGTGTACCTGGAGAGATTAATGAAAAAAACCCATAAAATATGCAATTCAGCAGCCTCAAACCAGACATGGAGCAAATCATGTAAGTACATGAAAGAAATCAAAGTGATATTTCTTGTGTCCAGTCCATTTTGTGGTTCTATGCTTCAGGGTCTCTAACCACTAACTACTGAAACCAGCAGACCAATTCAGCAGCACTTAAGCTGGCAAATTATCACATCACACAGAAATGCAAAATGGCAATGTAAAATTTAATCTGGGTGAGGTGAAAGTTCTTAATGATCTAATCAGAGATGTTCATAAAAAGTTTGTTGGAGGGAAGAGAGGGAAAAAACTTACCACTTATGAGACAGAGTTCACTAAGTTTATGGAATGGATTGTGAGATAAGGTAGCTAGAGTAGCAGGACACAGCTTGACCCATGGGTTTTTTTTTCTTTTTTTTTTTTTTTCTTTTTTTCCAGTTTTGCATTATTTTAATGATTGAAAAGATGAATTTCCTTACTAATGAATGTACTTCTTTCATGCAGCCTCTTCTCCCACCTAAATTTCTCATGCTGTTACATTACTTCTTGTCATCTTCCATTAGACGCTAGCTGATTTTATTACATTATTAATGCTTCATCACTTTATGTATCAATAGGACCTTCAGTTACCTCTCTATCCTCTCTGAAGTCCTTATCTGCACTTCCTATTTAGAGTGAATGAATGGTTCAAGTAGAAATGTAAAGCTTTATGCACACATCTGCTGAATTCCATTTAAACACTGAAAATAAGTTCAGGGAACTCATCCAACCCTTCTTCTAAATAGCAGCAATAGCAGTACAGGCCACATCCACTTGTTAGCTACTCTGTTTAAAATTAACAACTGTTACTGCAAATACTTATTTCTAACTTTAGTTCACTTCTACCTTAGGAAACTGAAGTTCAAACCCCTGGACATCATTCACGGTTGTATAATATGATTTAATAGTCTTCATTTTTAGTAAAAAGTTTCCTAGTGCTAAAGGTAATAACAGAAAACTCAAATAATTAAATAACGTGTTTCTTATAACTGGATGTACATGCACGATTAGCATCACCTCCCTCCCTGTTGCTCATGTCATATTTTGAACTTTCTCCAATTACTTTCTGATATTTGCTCAGCACATAGAGACTGTTGAGGTAGGTGCAGTAGGTTTAGGAAATCACGTTATTAAAATTCATAATGGGTCAATCTATTTGATCTGTTTGCATTTGAAAAAAGACATTACAGAATCACAGACAACTTCCTGCCTTCAAAAGTACTGTGGGGTGAAAATCTGTATAAAATTTGAAAGTCTCAAATTTCAGCTGTTGAAGAATGACAAGACTCATAAGCCAAGCCTGAAGAAAACAACAGTATGGTATTTCAGTATCAAATAGTGCTGGCACATACTTTATAGTCCTCTTAGGACCTCCCTACCTGCACTAAATCTCTACCTTTAATGTGCTATTAACTGAAAAGACCAACACATCATAAAGTAATAGGCTAGCCAGCTGGAAGACAGTCATGTGGAAAATATATCTAAACCTTATTTGTCTATGTGTTTAGATTTCCTCTTAGCTGGATGTCATAGGCCCTCTCACCTCAGAATATGGACCAACATATTTTTTCCTGTGTGACACATCTGGCATCATTCAGTTCTGTCTGTGTAGCGGGCAGGAAGAAGCACAAAAAGGTCCTTAAATCTTTCTCATGAAATGACTTCGAAGAATTCCCCAAGGAAAGATAACATGCTATGTAGACTGGCCTTTTACAATATTTTTGCCTTACTACCCATTCTGTTTGTCTTCAAAGAACGGGAATAAAATCAGTTAATTTTCCCTTAGCATTGGATATTGTAGTTTGTTACTTTCCTGCTTAGGGAGGAAAATTGAAAATTAAGAGTTCTGGGCATTCTGTGGAGCTACTGATAGATCTGAAAATATATGCTTCTCAGCATGTATTAAATGTATCATTTGTTCTAGAAAAGCAAAAACACCACATGAAAATTAATCAAATAGCAGTCAGGAGTACCTACTCTTGAAATAATTTTTGAACTGCTAGTGAAGCAAAAGAATTTCTGTTCTTATGAAGTTTTGTTTTGGCTTTACATTTAGATGAAATGAGAGGATCCCATTATGTGTTTGGATTTGTCTCCTTTTGTTCTAATCATCTAGAAGTTCTCCATCTTCTTTATTAAAAAAGTTACTTGATCAAATTTTTGCTTTAATAAAAGTAATAAAACTAAGCATATAGAATTTTGAACCCCTTAGGATATTTTGAGGTACTTTGTACAAAGCAACACTATAGACAGTTCTGGTCCAGAGACTTGGTCAATTCACTCTTTCATTGCGCTACTCAGGAAAAGAGAGCATGAAGCTTTAGAGAGAATCACTATGATAATGAAAATCAGCAGAGCATGAGTCATAAAGTTCCTCTGTAATATTAAGCATCGGTAATGATAACACAGAGTGCAAGACGATCAGCAACAGAAATCTCTAAAAAAAGGATAAATATAGAAAAAGGAGGGTAAATTAAAAGGAAATCAATGATGGAAACATAGATCATTCAGTGTTAGTAATGGAGAGGCTGCACGAAGGCATGGACAGCCTGCTTTCACCACTGGTATTCTCGAACAAATTCTACACAATTCTTTCTCATTTGTTCATTAGAGAAAGTACAGTTTCACAACAGTCTTTCTAGTTTAATGAAAGGACATCTAAGGGAAACTCTCAGTTTTAGTGTAAAATTCCAAGCATTGGTCATGAAGGATTCTCTGCATAACATGCCTCTAGGAGGCCAAATGCAAATAATAGCCTCTACAATTACTTAAGAATAAAATCCCTTATTTGCTCTCTGAATTTCCAGACTCTTTATTATTTACATATGTAGAACATTTGCCACTATGCTAAGGTTCTCTACTGTTTGAAAAAAGCATTGTAAAGGTGTTCATTTTAACTCAATCTGGAAATTTTCATTGAATCAGAATGTTATTTGATGGTAACTTCATACTACTATATCCAGCGTTCATCTGATATCTGATTAGTTTTTATATAGTCAAACTGATGTGAATGATCAAATTACTGGCCCTGTGTCTAGCAATGCATGGCATCCTGTTGAAAGCTGACAAAAGGGTTGCAAAAATGTTTAGTTTTTTAAGTATGCTGACTAGGACACAGTTTGATAATAATCTTTTGTCATCTTAGCTTGAGTTTACACTTCCCATGCCTTGTATTCTAATTTCCAGCTAAATCATTAGGTGGTCTGGTAAGAAAAATGGTAGGTGACATGGAGAAGGTGAACTGAACTGAGGAATTTATGGTGGTTGAAAATAACACTGCTACACAAACACTTGCACTGACACAACCAGGTCTGTGGTTCATGGATGGCAGCAAGACGTCTGCCTTGAAAAGCCCTTCTGCCATAGAAAGAGTTCATAGCCGTCCTTTGCCCAAAGTACAATTCAAATCCATATTTGTTTGTTTACTTTTTTGTTTGCTTTTTTCCAGCAAAAAGAAAAAAAAGGAAAAGTAAATTTTACAGCTAAATTATTTTCCTGCTAAGAAAGTCAGTAAAGCTAAAGTTAATATTACAAATGGTCTCTTCTTTCCTCCTTTTTCAATCCAATTTAGAACAAATACAAAAACACGTAAGGCTGAAGCAAGTTCAGGACAGTTTGAAGTCAGAAATAACTAATACCTGTTTTGTTTATGTTCCCTGTTGTATTTATTATTAGTTATTTGAAATGAATAATGTTCCAACAGCACAACTTGCTAAAAGAAAACTTTTTTATAACCATATTTCTCACTGTGAGAAAGTAATAATTCAAAAATCATTAAATTTGATCTGACTGCCTGCCTGTAAATACCACGAATATATTTTGATCCATTGCTCTACCTTTATAGCAAGAAAAGGAAAACTAGTTATTACATTGCAGTGTTTAAAAAAAGCTATTCAAGACTATATACATGCATATTCAGAATTCTGTTTTGTAGCTTATACTATTCAACATCTCATGTCAGTATATGGTATAGACATGCATAGAACTCACTTTAGAAAGATAACCTCAGTTTATCTGAGCACCTTGCCATACTTTATGGATTAACATTCTTGATGAAAAATGAAGTACAGTCTGTGCCTCATAACTGAAATGATCTTTCAGCAGTGGATACAATACCTGATACAATAAGACACAATTTAAAAAAATTATAAAACTCTGAAAATAATCTAAACTTGTTACATGAACTGAGGTGGAGGAGTGAGGGTGGGGGTAGCAGGGGAGTGAGAGCAGGGGTAGAGGGGGAGTTTTAGTAGGTGAATTGCATTTAACTAAAACAATCAAAAAAGTTATAACAGCAAACCAAAGTCAGGTGTGCACATCTCATCTAGGTACTACACCTGAACAGTCTTTTATCAGTTTCTTCTTCAGCTAGGGAAGGAAGGATTTGTTTAGTTTAACTCAGCTTTGTCAAATGGAATGGAGAATGAGAAATAGAATTGACAGGGGTGGCAACAACAGATAGTGTCTGTGGGAGAAGCTTGAAATAAAACCTACTTTCACTTCATACTTTGGGTATGAGAGCAGCGGAAAATGTAGGCAATGAGCAAGTTTTATGACAATGTCATCAAAACACTTTAAGTGATTCAAGAATGTTTCTGTTAATTCATAGAATCTATTAAGCCTAAATCAGACAACTAGGCACAAGATCTACCTTGCCCCCTGTTAATATCATCCAAATCCTAAAACTAGTCATCATCTTTCATAAACTAATAAGAAAGATAAAAGACAGAGGCTATTCGGTTTAGAAAGGAGATGATTCAGCAGGATGAAGGAAGGTGGGCACATTAGAAATAATAAAATTTTGAGCTAAAAAAACTGGTCACCATAAATCCATTTTTTAACTGGAGAATAAATGAGCATTTCATGACACATTCAGATAAAAGCATTTAGGAAATTCTTGCACAGCACAATCTGTGAAACTTAATGACCAAAGTTATCAGTGTGGTGGACAATGCAATAGAGTCAGAGAGGTATTAAGAAGTTTATAAAAAATTGAACTTGATAAATTAAGAGATTTTTTTAATACTTTTTTTAAAATCTTCTTTCTTGATGATGTAAAGAAATGACCAATAAGAGGTAGGAAGGAGTTTTCCTTTAAGTGACCATGGGATACTTTGAATTTTCTTATGAGTAGAAAAGGCAACACTAACAGAAAAATCCTGTCTACTACTCTGTAATGGGAATTCCCAATATTGCTACCTATAGAAAACTCAGTTTTAGGTCTGCTTGGAGATTTGAAAGTAGTATCCTTGTTCCACATTCAAAACCTATTAGTCATACTTCACAAAACATTTTCTGGATCACATTAAAATGGAAACCAGGAAGAAATTAATATTTTTTTGCCTGCACAGACAATTTCTCACTGTTCAAAGATCAAACATGAAAAAGAGGAGATTGTTTGATCAGAAGGTATCATTTGTTACAGAAATCATGCTGAAAGTTTTTATTTCTTACAGCAGTCAATTTAAACTTTTCTCCCTTGCAGTGACTTTCCTCATAACAGTGTGATACTAGAGCATAACAGCCCAATTCTGTCTCTGTTTCCCACAAAACAAGGTCAATATATCTGTATTACACACCCTTTCCTCTTTTCCCCTGTTTTTCCTCCCTCATTTTTCTTCCTATTATTGCAGGAGATGCAAGAAGCTAAAAATCTGGTAGTCGTATATCAAACTGATGCCTCAATTTCTGCAGCATGTTTGCACAGTATTTATGATCTTTTCAGAATTTAATCCAAAGTGTTACATTCTCAGAGAAGGGTGCTTTGAACCATGAAGGAAAGGTCTATATACTTGGAATAGCCAGGTTTTTAGACTGCCCTCTTGAAATGGGCAGTCTACATTGACCGAAAAGTAAATGTGATCCATAGCCATTACTGAGAAAAAAAACCTACAGCAAAACATTAATTTCAGTAAGTTTAGGCACTTAAAACTTATGTAAATGCATGGTGATTTGGAACAATCAGGGAGGCTAGTACACATTGTTATAGATGATTGCATTCCTGGTGATTTCAGAGTGGTTGCTAGAGGCAATACATGCACACTGAAACAATACAAATAAATCTGTGACATTGTTGGTGTTTCTTAACAGGTAATGGTTATCATCTCCGTTGTCTGACATGATTAACAGGTTTTCAAAGAAACTAATCAATTTATTAACACAGCATTTGATGACTAGAAAACAGGGATGATGGAATTCCAAATTTCTAGATATAAGTTACAAAGACAAGTTAGTATGAGCTAATTGGAACAATTTTGAAAGACCTGATGTTATCATATGAAACCTGTAGAAATAAAAAAAATAACATCTGGCTCAGACATTTATATCTCATGAAAGATTCACTGAGATGCATGTTTACTACATTTTTTTCAATATTATTGATTTTAAAACATAGGTGGAACATCTTCTATAATTAGGAACCACTGCACAGTACCTATAAAATTTAATCTTACATTAGTTTTATGGCAAATGAAAGCATAATGAAATCCAAATTAGTCCAAATGACAGAATTTAAACCAACCCAACCCCCTGAGCCCCATGTCACATGTCAGGGATGGATGTGATGAACATCACGTGCAGCAAAATTTGAAAATATGTGAGAGACTTCAAAATGAGAGTTTATCCATCTGTTTAATCCCTTAACTGACAGTACCACAAGGTTGTAGCAAAAATAATCCATTTCTCAATTGAATTGTGACATATGACAAAAAAATGGATTCTATATGACAACCAATGACATCCCATGCAGTGGCTGGACTGAGGTGAAGCACTGAAATACCTCTCCAAACTGAAGCTACATCAGAAGCAAATTATGGTTATTGTTTGTTGGTCATAAAGTGGAATCATCTACTACAACTTCTTGAATCCTGAGGAAAGCAACACAGCAGAGAAATATTGCCAGGATATTGACAAAATGCACTAAAACCTGCAATGTTCAAATCCAATATTGATCAATCAAAAAAGATTTATTATTCACCATGACATTGCCTAACCACATTTCTTACAAATGACGGTGGAAGCTGCATGAACTGGGCTATAAAACTCTACCTTGCCCGGTTTGCTCAACAGACCTTTCTCAAAAAAATTATGTTTTCAAGCATCTTAACAACTTCCTGCAAGAGATGGTTTTCCACAACTAAACAGTTACTCAAGATGCCTTTGAAGAGTTCATCAGTACTAGGACTCAAAAATTCTATATTACCAAAACGAATTGACTTGTTTCTTGTTGGCAACAATGCATAGATTCTAATGGTTCTTATTTTGATTAGTAAATTTTATTCTGAGCTGATATGTATGGCTTTAAATTTGATGCAGAAAAATGGTAATTATTTTTGCACCCACCTGATATCTGAAATCTGTTGTATAGATTTGGAATATTCCATTTAAGTAGTGTTACAAGAGATGAAAACTTGACAATATCGTAATGCCCTTCAATGCTGAAAGCTTACATTGTTCATTATCATATATTGTTCTCTGTTTAAAAAGCAAGATTTATTAAATAAAGGGCAATAAAAATTTATGAAATTTATTTTGTTGAAAAAGTTATGCTGAAAGTATGAAAATTCAAAAAATTGCAACAATACTGTATTAAGAACCTTCAGTTCTTTACTTCTGGTCTTTCATTTTATTAAATGGAAATGACTACAGATTGAACAAACCTTGAATTTACGTAAACTCTTTGAAAAAATATATATGTTGAAGTGCTTCAACTTTCCTTTTTCAAGATTAGATCTACATGTAGAAATATCATCATTTTAATGGTGTAGTCACTATCTGAGTAACTTTACTAACAGATTCCTTTACTGTCATCCCATTCCAAAATAATTTTGAGAACAGAAAAATAAGTGCACAAACAAGTGACAATTTTGTCCATCTCAAAATTGCAGCTGAGCAATGCAACAAACCAAAAATGTTAAAAAAGCAGACAATCAAACCAGGAGATTTCATTTGTCATGCATGAAGGAGTATTTCAATTAGTTTAATGTGGATTTTTGTTTGCCAGTTGTATAAAACTGTATACGTTTCCGAAGAACATTTGTTTTCCTCGTGAAAAGCCTTACTTCCCATATTGTAGGCTCCAGAATAAGGGTGTTTTGGAAACTGTCAAATGGTGCAGAGACTACAGATTCATGAAAATCAAAGTGTTTGCAGGAGACAGTTCAATTTTGACAAAGTTGTGACAGAAAGGAGGCAGGTTTCCAATAGTCATCTGCAGTGCTTGCTCACCCACCTGCCTTTTATGAAGGACATTGATGGAGTTCCAGGCTCCCATCTTTTCAGCAGTCCACCTGACAGGCTGTTGAGGAGCCGTGAGTCCTGGCTTCCAGGTGACTCTGCCTAGCCAAAGCTTCAAGGCTCTTGGCTGGCTTCCAGCTGCGTGGTGGAGAGTTGAGAAGCTCCTCAAACTTGGATTGGCAGTTGCAAGTGCCCAGCTGCTCAGCAGACCAGGCTTTCATGGAGTATGATCTAGGTCTACCTTTCCAGTTTATGTAATAAATAACATTTATTATTAACAGAAAATGGAGATCTGTGAAACAGAATTACTTTACTATCCTCATATTTTCTTAAATAGCGACCAAAAAATGCTTTTTAAGCTTTCACTTTCCAAAATACAATTATTTTTCAGATACATCAGCAGATAAGATGTTAGAATAGTGGTTTAGAGGACAAAATAATTTCCTAAGTTTACATGCCCCCACAACTACTTATCATTGGATACTACATTTCTCTTTCAGATAATACAATGGTGTAAAAAAGTTCTAAAATAGTGGTTCAGCTCATCTGAAATAGCTCTACTGTTCCCTACTAAGTCTAGAATGAAATTTTAAGGCAGGGAACATTAAATGAATTTTTCTCTCAAAAAAAATCTTTTAAAAGAAAAAGGCTTAAAAGAGAGAAGTCAATGGAAGCTTTTAATGAGAGCAGAAGCTTGCTTATAACATGTAATGGTGTACAAGAAGAAAAAATCTGTATGTTTCACTGTTATAAAATGTTAAACAAAATAACCTAAAATACCATGTGTTCATAAATTCAAAATTTCTTGGCAATTGAGAGTGCTAGAGTAAGAAAGCGTGCAGGAAAGACTAGGAAGAAAGGTGGTGAAGAAATGTGAATAAGGAGCATGGTAAAAAACCCCAAACTTAAAATGTATGGGATATGAAAATAAACACCAATTGACTATTCACAAAATAAATATTTGAACAAGGTTTTTACATAGCCTTTAGCTGTTATTCCCAGAATATCCTTTTTTTTTTAAACTTCATCACTTTAGATGATGTCAGAAGGCAGGGCAGACATCCATGTGTTTTAACTGAGGGTTTGTGTAATGTAAAAACAGATTTGTGGATGAATAAAATCAGTCAGGAATGGAAAAATGCCATCAAATTAATAATTCAGATCAAGAGGAGAAAAGAAGTAAGAAAAATTTCAAGAAATCAGGAAGTTCTAAAATAGTAAAAAAAAAAAATTAACATCAAAGAGACACAACTTGAAACTGAACTTTCAAATTTAGACTGTATAAGATTTTCAAAATTTTCATTAATTGCATGACTTCTCCGAGTGGTAGCTGTTTATTTGACAGTGTGAAACACATTTACATTGCATACTTGTATATTCTGTTTCCAACTTTTCACCTGTATGAACTATGGTATGAGCTATTAAAAAAATAAAAAAGAATTCCAAGAGTATTTCTCTGGTTTCTGATTTTATTTACTGATATTTTTCGCAGGAACAGTTTCTTGTGTTGACAGGAAAATTTAAGATATTCACCTTTTAAATATATTATTTTTGTAATGAATGAATGAATGAATGAAGCGAGATATGGACCTATTAAGTCATATGGATTTCTATTTCTGAATCTGAACGTTTCATTGGCTTGGTTTGTTGAGCGAAATAGACCAGATGAAGGTTATATACATTTTACAGTCTAGGTCATATTTTCTTCCTGTTTTATTTTGGGCAGCCATACCATAATCCTTCTCTCTGCCAGGAGATCCCTGTTGGGATCTTACCACTTTCCCTGGTCTGTCAAGAGTTATAGGAGTATTACACAGGCCCAGGTGCTGGACTTTGCATTTCTTCATGAGGTTCCCATCAGTCTGTTTTTCCAGCATTCTGAAATCCCTCTAGATGACAGCAAACCCCTTTGGCATATAAGCCACTTCTCCCAGCTTAGCATCATCAGAAAACTTACGGAGTGTAGACTATGAACCATTATCTGAATCACTAGTGAAGATGTCAAAAAGGATTGGATGCCATACAGAACTCTGAGGTACACCACTACTTACTAGCCTTCAATTTGTCTTCATGCCAATGATCACTAACCATTTCCAGCCACTCAACCAGTTTTCAATCAACTTCACTGCCTGTTCATCCAGTCCACATTTAAACAGCTTTTCAATCAGGGTTTTACAGGAGACTCCTTGTAGAACTTTATGGGGAATCACTTTTTCCAGTTCGGAGACCCACTTCACTATGAATAGCTACTGGAGTCACTTATTAGCTGCCCATCAAACCCACATTTTCTCACAGCTGAGCCTTTATTAATAATGCTCCAGTGGATGTACAAGACATCACAGAACATCAAAGTCTTAAAAATGCTTAATCTTTTCCATCATCTGAATAATAACTTGTGATTTTGTCACAACTGTCTGTGACTTTGAAATATCAAGACTGTATTTAAGGTTTTAAAGAACTAGCTTCTCTAATCAACAGCACATTCTCACTCTGTAAATTGGTTTTGCGGTACCAATTTTTGTCTCAATGACAAAAGAAAAGAAAAAAAATAACCCCCCTCAACTTTTTAGTATTTTCATTAGGATCTTGCCTTTTTGTAAAAAAAACTCCAAACCTTAATTTAATACCCACATTCTTTGGTGTCTTCAGAGGAATATCAATTATGCAGTGATGACACAAAGACTTCTTTAGGTCAAATTTGTTTCAAGACTTTTTTCAATTAAAGAACCCACACTGTGAAAGCTACATCTGTGTGTTTAAGCAAAAATAATTTGTGCCTTAAAGCTATACAAAAGAAGAAGGAAAAAAGTCTCTGATCATTTCCAAATGCAATCACTGAAAAAAAGTTAAAGAGAAAGAAAAATCCTGCTTTCTCAGGTTAGGTACGTATGCAGGTTTTTATTCTTGTACGTCTATTCTACCATGGTATTATCTAGTTTTTCACAGTACTTCCAGTCTGCTGTCATTCTGCTTTTCAGCTTACTGTGTTCTTTTCTTTTTAAAAAATCTTGATTGGGATCTCCTAATAATCTTTTTTCTCAGTTCGATATCTTTCGTCCCACTTACATTGTGATATCAAATTAGGAATTACAAGGCAACCTCAAATGAATCTTCCAAAATAGTACACTGACCCCACAGATTCAGATCCATTAGAAAGCTTTCAAACTTGATTTTTTTTTTCTGGCTTTGTATTTTTTTCTCCAATAATTTCTTGTTGGTTTTGAGTTCATTATATTTTGAAGTTTTAAAATGCCTCCTAATTGTATTACCATTCTTCACCTAACACTAGTCCATTAAACATATCTAATCCTCCTCAATATGTAATATTAAAATGTAAGCAGAGAAACAACAAAAGTAAATATGCAACTGTCTTGTTTAACTTGCATTGCAATATAACCATTTACAGAACAGTAAGATAAACTTCTCATCTGGACCACATGTAGTGCCTGCTGCCTTCCCCAAGTCTAGGGCTGATGCCAAAGTCTTCACAATTTATGCTCTCATTCACTTTTTCTCTATTTCTTTATCTGCTTACACCTTTCATTTCAGTCTATAAGTGGCAGTTAAAAGTAATGCTTTGATCTGAGGAATCTTCAGTGAAGTAAAGTGTTAAGTAATGTATGTCTGAGAAAGAAGTATGCGAGGGAGAAAACTCTGGGTTTCTCCTCTACTAAATTCTTAAAACCAAGAAACCCTAAAAACTATTTATCTAAACTAGAATATTATTGAGTCTTAAGTAGCCAGTTCCCCTTAGAAATTATCAATGCTTAATGTAGTAGCTTTTAAAACCTCTCCGTATTTTCTGACAAAGTACTGGGTCCAGCCCTGTTCAATGTCTTTATCAATGACCTGGATGAAGGCATCGAGTGCACCCTTAGCAAGTTTAGTGCACCCTTAGACACTAAGCTGGGTGGAAGTGTCGATCTGCTGGAGGGTAGGGAGGCTCTGCAAAGGGATCTGAACAGGCTGGACCGCTGGGCTGAGACCAACGGGATGAGGTTTAGCAAGGCCAAATGCCGGATCCTGTACATGGGGCACAACAACCCTCTGCCCTGCTACAGACTAGGAGAAGTCTGTCTAGAAAGCTGCCTGGAGGAGAGGGACCTGGGGGTGTTGGTTGACAGCCGACTGAACATGAGCCAGCAGTGTGCCCAGGTGGCCAAGAAGGCCAGTGGCATCTTGGCTTGTATCAGAAACGGCGTGACCAGCAGGTCCAGGGAGGTCATTCTCCCTCTGTACTCGGCACTGGTGAGACCGCTCCTCGAATCCTGTGTTCAGTTCCGGGCCCTTCGCTACAAGAAGGATGTTGAGGCTCTGGAGCGAGTCCAGAGAAGAGCAACAAAGCTGCTGAAGGGGCTGGAGAACAAGTCTTACGAGGAGTGGCTGAGAGAGCTGGGGTTGTTTAGCCTGGAGAAAAGGTGGCTGAGGTGAGACCTCATTGCTCTCTACAACTACCTGAAAGGAGGTTGTGGATAGGAGGGTGCTGGCCTCTTCTCCCAAGTGACAGGGGACAGGACAAGAGGGAATGGCCTCAAGCTCCGCCAGGCGAGATTTAGGCTGGACATTAGGAAAAAATTCTTCACAGAAAGGGTCATTGGGCATTGGAACAGGCTACCCAGGGAGGTGGTTGAGTCACCTTCCCTGGAGGTGTTTAAAATGCGGTGGATGAGGTGCTGAGGGGCATGGTTTAGTGTTTGATAGGAATGGTTGGACTCAATGACCCAGTGCATCTTTTGCAACCTAGTGATTCTGTGATTCTATGAAAGTACATCACTAAAATAATTTTTTAATCTTGAATTGTCTTTGCTTGCTTTTTCAAGCAAGCCAGCCTGCAACAGAATGAATGAATGAAATAGGTGATTAGGAAAAGTTCTGAGCACATGTTGCCAACTCTTGTCAAGCTTCTCATCAATGAGTCCTTCTCCACAGGGCTGGTCTCAATCATGTCATCCCCAAGTCGATATTGAAACTGCAGATTACCTTGACACAGGTGTAAGACCTTGCACGGGGCCTTGCTGAACCGCATGAGATTCGCTCAGGCCCACTTCTTCAACTTGTCCAGGTTCCACTGTTTGCCATCCAGTCCTTCTGGTGTTACAACTTTTCCACTCAGTTTGGTGTCATTTGCAAACTTGCTGAGGGTGCACTAGATCTTGCTGTCTATATCATTGATGAAAATATTAAACGGTGTTGGTCCCAGTATGGACCTCTAGTATTGTATCAGTCTAATGTGTAAAGCTAGAACTTGATTCAGTCTCTCACACAGAGATATTTAATGTAATTTGAGTTGTGGGGTATTTTCTCTGCCAATCATCTACCATTCCAGAAAGTAACCAGTCTCCCACTGCTGGACCCTTGCAGATGTCTTGGGTATCCTCAGGTGTCTCAAATGTGGTTATAGGCTTATATTTAAGCAAACTAATTAAGGCACCATGGACTAATTTACACTCTTTCCATTGAATATAATAGGAGCTCAGATATCTAACTGCTACAAAGACTTTTACTTGAACACACCTAAAAGCATTATCTTAATCTCAAATGTCACCACATTTGTGGTTTATTTGGGTGCACTGTTGTATGCCTTTGCTAATACTAGTTGTATTACTTTCTCAGTTAACTGATATACAGTACAGGCATAATAATCTTTTCCTCTGTTGTATTGGATTATGTTTACAATTGTCAATAATTCATAAATCCCCTTCTTCCCAAAATTTATCAAAAAAAAATATGTTATACAGATACAACTAACATTTTGTCTCTCACAAGGTTCTTCATCACTCATACTATGATTTATATTTCATTGAAATTATGGATTTAAATCTACTCAGCATTTTTCTGGCAGAAAAAAATTTAGTTTGCCAGTAAAGAAGGGTTTTTATTATACAATTTCTAGTTGTTCAGTAGAGGGAAAGCAAATTATGAAGTGAAGACATCACTTGATTGAAAAGATGCAATTTACACTAAAAGGGTAATTTTAATTTTTTTTTTTAAAATTGCCTTAAAAACCAATTAACAGTTAAGTGAAAGACAATCTTAGCCAAGTATTTTAAAGTCCTAAGCTGAAATACTGCACCAATGTGGTATCTACAAAAGTCTAGCATAGGAAACAAAATTATTCAAAAGAGTCTAAAATAACAAGGTAACAGAGCTCCATTAGATGACTTCGGTCTATCACTTTTATTTGGGAATGTACTTTACCATATCTTCCTTGAACTGGGCGTATAGCGCACTGAAGTTATTAGCTCCAACCTTCTTTTTAAATAGAATAACCCTGTTACTGCAAGGCCTGACAATATCTTTATTACTACGGTCTTCATTCTTCAAGACTGTGAAATTAGAAAAAGTCAGAGCTAATCAAGGTCAGCTTTGTGGATCTTAACAAAACCAGCTTAATGTCAGTATTTGATATAAAACTTGGAATTCTTTCAAAAATGCAGGGATATGAGTTTTTCTACTCTACCAGCAGTGCAACAACCATTTTCATCTTTATTCCTGAACTCTAGGTGTTTTTCTTCCCTGACTAGTGAGTGCATGGAAAGCTATAGAAGTATATCTCAAAATACTTATCTAAGTAGATCTCTCAATGCAATCAAATACACGAAAAGTGTTTGGGGCTTCTGAAGATTTCCAAAGAGAGTTCGTAACTTTCTTTTCTGTTGGTTATCCAAGGAACTAATAGTGTGACTATTTCAAGAGGTACTTCTTTTTATCAATCTACCCAACAAATTTCCCCTCTAACAACACTATAGGACACTTAAGAAGTGTTGTAAACCAATAATTTGTTCTCTGTAAAAAAACATACCCTGTAAATTTGATATTGCCCATTAACAGTTTCTTTTCTCCCTTAGCTGCCCTCAGAAACACACTCACATGTGAGCATTGAAGACCATTACAGTTGACGACACTTATTTATAGTCTTAACAAACAATTATGTAAATTGTATTTAAATTTTCATAATTGCTGTGGGGAATAGGGAGAAGAGCGTCTGCCCTATTGTTCTAAGATTCTCTTCCCCAGTGCACACTGTTATTTCTTAGGGAAATGTGAGTTTGTAATAGGAAATGCTAGACCTCTTTTGAGAACAGACATCTACTGAAGCAGAGAGAGTTCTTATTCTAAAAAAAAAAGAAGTAATAAGCAAACAAACTATTCACATTTCGAATTTAGTCCTGTGAACACCTCAAGCCAAAGGCATTAGATTCAAAATCTCCTATGTATGTAAGGAAAACTTCATCAGCAACTGCTGTGGGATTGAGCTTTTATCAAATGTCATATCTGGACCACTATGCAGCCAGGAATGAAAGAGCCCTGAAGCCAAATGTAGAGCAAGCAAGAAAGGCAAATTTCACAAAGAGAAGACACAATTGTCTAGTCATCCCCAACCTCTACACTCTATAGATGTTTTAGATTAGATCATATCTGTATTGAAAATGCAAACCAAAACAAATTATTACATCAGGAGTAATAAAAATGATGTCTGGTTTCCTATGGCAGATCTTCATGTAACATTGCACCTCCCAACTCTTCATCATGCCATTATTATATTCATTTAACACATCTTTCACCTGAGTGCTGAGCATATTCTTGCAACACTAGCTTTTATGTTCTCAAGGAGCTTCTGTTGGGCCCTTTTCCTCAGTAGGAGGAAAATCACATTTCTGTAGTGGATTGTCAACAGGTGCAGAAACTTTAGAGATTGTGATCAGAAGATGTTGAATGGATAGGAAGATGTTTCCTTAAAAGTATGGGAAATATCTGAACCTTCCCAGACTTTCCCACAGTGAGGTCATAGAAACATATAGATTAGAAAGGATCTCCAGAGGTCATCCAGTCCAACCTCCTGCTCAAAACAGGAGTTATAGGAGACTACCCAGGGTCTTCTGCAGTTGATATGAAAATATCTCCAAGGATTAAGATTACTCAACATCTCTATGACTCTTTACCTATGGTTGACCAGATTCATAGTAAAAATATTTCCCTTTCATTTAGAAATCCCCTTATTCCAGTTTGTGACCATTGCCTCTCATGTTTCCACTGTGAAATTCTAGGAAGTATTTGGTTTTGAGTTTTCCTGTTATTTAGATCACTAATAGGGTTTCTGTCCAAAACATAGAGTTATTTCTTAAAATTACCAAGCCATTGTCAAAGGCTTGGTGAAAAATGCATAAAAATTGAAGAATTTGAAGGGATGGGTAGTGTGCAATATATTTGCATAAGTATTTCTTGAACACAAATTCATTGCTATAAACAGGATTAGCACCAACTAAATATCCTAATCAATAGGCTGAAATCAAGTTCTGCTTTGCTGGGTTTCTGACCCAGCATGTTTCCCAGGTTATGCAGCAGCTTACCTTCATGAGAAGGGTGAATAACTTGTTCTTAGGAAGACATATTTTAGGATGTGGGTTCAAAAATGTTAAAGACAAAGAAGAGCTATTTCTCACATGACTGTTTTTACCACCATATTATTATACAAAAATTGCACAACATAACTACAAACATACGTGCACACTTCCTACAGAATTTTATCCTAATCTGAAAGCCTAGTTTTAAGAATCTGTTTCAATCAAGGCACATCCTTTCTCAGATGTTATGGTAAGACAATCAGCACACAAAGCCCAGATTCATTGGAAAATGTAGTTTATGGAAAAATCTGCAAAGTATCAGAATTAACCAGTTTTATAAGCTAGTATGAGGATTTTCTAGCTGAACCACTGAATCATTCTTGCAAGCATGAATGCCACTGCAAGTGACTCAGCCAGTCTTATAGACATTGATGTATGGATTAATGAGATTTATGAGGGAAAATTTAATCAGCTGTTAAGTAAAGTGGAAAAGTGATCTCAAAAGCCATGTGTGATTTCAGGATAATGACCTACAACTTAAGTTATGGGACCACAAACCATCACCACACACATATTCAAAAAAAGACTTCAATATGCGCAAAATAAACACTGAAGCCACTATAAACCAGACACTTAGTCTCTGAGGGAGAATTCAAAATTATAAGATAAGTGCCAGAGTTCCTCTTAGATGGAACAAAAGGAAAGCTGGAAATCTCAAAGAAGCATTTTTAACACCACATGGGATACACACAAGCCACGTGACTGGCAAAATCTAGGGTAGTAGCAAAGGAAGGCTTTGAAATTGCGTGGCTTTCCTGATCTCCTATGCTTATTTGACTTCCTTGGTAAGAATTTATTTTATAATGAAAGTCAAAATCCAAAACCTTCTACTGAACTTTAGATAGTGTAGTCCATATGCAATCTAAAATGAATGATCATTTTCTTTATGAAACAGAAAGCAAAGCTTCTAAATGTAGCTAAG
This sequence comes from Phaenicophaeus curvirostris, assembly GCF_032191515.1. Lineage (NCBI taxonomy): Eukaryota > Metazoa > Chordata > Aves > Cuculiformes > Cuculidae > Phaenicophaeus > Phaenicophaeus curvirostris. The sequence continues at coordinate 22,166,545 of NC_091392.1, forward strand.
TGTTTACTTTGGAAACGGGAATTTGTTTCTCCACTATTTTTTTCTTGGAAGGAATGATCAAATATGCTTTGTGTCTAACAATACGTTGTAATAAATTGTCTAGATCTGTTATTAGGAAGTAAAGCTATGATATATTCTTTCACCGAGTCACAATTTGCTATATATAAGGAAAAACAAAAAGGAAAAAAAATGTCTAAGGCCCCTTTTTAAAAGAAGGCAACTACTGATGAAAGCTTTATGTCTCTGAAACTTGGGGGTAAGAATTACAGACAAGTACTCACAGGCCAGAATTTCATGATGCTTGCTGAGAGAGAATTTCTCCCTTTCAGGAAAAGTCAATGACACACAGTCCATGAATTATGCTGAATAAGGACACTGTGATATGAATATATTTTCTGGAGTGTGATTTATCTAATATATTTTAGGCATTTACATTATAATGGGATGACTTAAACGTTCTGATCAGAGTCGTCTTAACTCAAATATTTCTTACTCCTGACCTTTGAGCAGCACTCATACCCATGTGATAGAGACACACCCAGGATAGCGCACTTATTCCAGAAATACTGTCTTGTCCTTGTGTTCAGAACGCATGGGCTAAAATGTGAAAATATAAGGATGAGTAGGGAAAGTAAAGTTTCCCCATCCTTTTTTTGCACATTTGTCAAGCACAGATCTCCCAAATTTTCCTTTAACTATTGTTATACCTCCTATGGGATACCTCATTATACTTCCCCTTTAAGTTAATCATAGAATCATAGAATCATAGACTCATAGAACAACCAGGTTGGAAGAGACCCACCGGATCATCGAGTCCAACCATTCCTATCAAACACTAAACCATTCCCCTTAGCACCTCATCCACCCGTGCCTTAAACACCTCCAGGGAATGTGACTCAACCACCTCCCTGGGTAGCCTGTTCCAATGCCCAATGACCCTTTCTGTGAAGAATTTTTTCCTAATGTCCAGCCTAAATCTCCCCTGGCGGAGCTTGAGGCCATTCCCTCTTGTCCTGTCCCCTGTCACTTGGGAGAAGAGGCCAGCACCCTCCTCTCTACAACCTCCTTTCAGGTAGTTATAGAGAGCAATGAGGTCTCCCTGCAATTCATACTGAACATCATAAAAACCTCATTCTGAGTACCCTGGTAACTGTCTATGTGCAATATGAGTAATTTTACTTTGCAGCAAAGCAGTTGTCTGCATCTTCAGAGACTAGAATATAAAACTTGTTAGCTGAGCTGCGTTCCTGTTGCTGACTCAATGACTGGCAATACCCAGTACTGAGAGCTAGGGGAGTTAAAATATAAATAAAGGATCAAATAATGGAGGATAGGAGAATAAAATGCAAATCAAAGACTATATTTCATGGGAAGTAATGCCTGCATGCTCTAAATCTGTAATAACAACTTTAAAGCCATATGCTGTGCTGAATCAGTACCTCTCATGTCTTGCATCAGAGCTGAAATTTGATATACAGAAAGCCTGAAGATTCTCCTTTTTAAAATATCAAAATATTTCCTTATATTCTAATTCTAATTGTAATATCATGGCTCACAATGGGCTGTGTTTGTGAGATCCATCTGGAGTACAGAGACATGTATATTTTTTGACCCTTGTGTATGGCTCCTGTATAGTCAGTAAGATTTTATAAAGTTTCTTTTCTATTGTCTGTGATCAGAAAATAGCAGGAGAGTAATACCTCTGCATTTGCCATAATGTTCCTTCATGTTAATAAAATTACGAACAAATAAACCCAGGTCACTGAAAATCATCCATGACAGAAAATAAAGTAGTCAGAAAAGGGTTAAATAAAGAGGGAAGGAGATACACAGTGTGAAATAACCTAGCCCTGCTAAGAAGTTTGGAGTAAGTGGAAAGAGAAAAAAGATAAGAAAAGCAGTGTCAAATAGTTGTGGAGAACCACTAAGTAATCACAGCAGGTTGCCTTGATATTGCTTTGCAATGTTTTCACTGATATGTTGCATCAATACAAAAGTACATTGGATCAAGTCAGGGCAACATGTTGCAATTATTTTCTAGTTCTCTGTGGTTTTATTCATCGACTTCATCAGCTCTTCAGCTCTTCAGTGTTGGGCATCACTCAGGTATTTAAAGAACTGGATGCCTCCTAATATGCTTTAAAATTTGGCAGTTCTACATGCTCAGTTATTATTCAGACCGCTCTTCCAGAACTCGTTCTAGAATGAATCATCTTGAACCTTGGGGAAACAAAAGATCAGTTCATGTCATAGTATATAAATCCATAGACACATGAAAAAATAGGCAAGAATTAGAAGAGCTGGGAAAAAGTGTTTGGATGGAGCTTTTTTCAAATTTTTTTTTTTGTCAAAGGGCAGCTCTGGATTAATTAGACATTTATAAAATAATAGAATTTGTGGCAGTAAGCATAATACACTCTTAAAATTTCTTATATTTGCTTTAAATAGAATTCATCGTCCTGACAGCAAAATATTCTTGTGAAGCCCATGAAGTAAACCCCTGGTTTCCATATTAATTCATGAAAATAATTTATATTTCATAGGAATTTAGAAATCAAGAAGCATTTCAGCAACAAGATAAAGTGAAACAGGTCTAAATGGTGACAGACAATGGAACTGTATGCTCAACAGAGTAAGAATAATTCAGGCAGAGTCTTCCTGCCAATGACTTACCCATTTCTTCATTTACTGTGATGATCTTGGTGAGAAACAGAAATTGAGTAACATCCAAACTAACAGATGTCTCTCAAGGAGTAGCTGTTTTTGTACTTAGCAGATCTACAGTTTAGAGCAATGTAATCCTTCTACAAGTTATGGAGAAATATGAGACCTAATCCCATTTTGTTGCATGTACACAACCAATGTCACAGCAGGTAAATATCTTGTCAATAATTGACAACATTCAAAATTACATGACTCTGCTACTCCATCTTAAAAAGAGAGGAGAGGAACACTTACTTTCTCTTTTCATCCTAAAATTACCTTTGCTTGCATTTTTCGCTTTCTAGTGGAAAACGTAAAGTAGTCATTTCTACCATAATGTAGGTCTATTTGGTGCAAATGATATCAAGACCAAGGTTTCTATTTTTGTTATAGTAGAGCATTCCAAACTGATATTTAGGCTCCTAAGGCAAATATTCTGGCTTTCCAAAATAATAAGCAGTAAGTTTAGAGTAACCATTTTAACGAAGTTATTAATATTATGGATAACATTACTCAGAAAACAGATACATGTATAAATGTTAGTAGAAAGTAATTTTTTGAGAGGTTTAATAGGTAGGTTTATGGTTTTTATTGTAATAGGAATATAGGCTCCTCTACTGAGAAAATAATGTGTTTTTTAAAGACCAGATGAATTTCAGGTGGAGAAAAGTTTTAAATATCAAGACAGGTTAAGGGTGTATATACAGGGTACAGAAAGAACCTCATGTGAGTTAGACTACCTGTCACACTGCTAAAATATTGAATTTTGCATATGGAGTGAATAAGAGAGAAATTAAGTTTCTGGAATCCATTCACATATGTTCTATCACAGAAATGTTATATATAATTTATTTTCAGAATCACTTAAAATGACTAGTGATAATGCAATTTTTCCATAGACAGTCCTTAGCAGGAAAAACTACAGTGTGAATTACAATGAAAAATCCAATCAGCTATACTTATCCTTCAGTGAATGTACCTAAACCCTTTTAACAGTAGTGAAACTGTTGTACACATTCAACTAGAAGAGTTCAAACTTTATAATTTGTTGATGATTTTATTTATAGTCTTCAACGTTTCTGTAAATTTCAATGGAGATGCATAATTATAAAAACAATTTTCTCTTCAGTAGTAAACACTCCAGTAAAACAATCCTCTTACATTATGTTGCATTATTATTAGACCAGAAATGCAGCAAATCCAGGCCTTTAATCTGCCAAAGCTGGCTTTAAGTATGCCTGAAACTGCCAAGATATATTTAATGAACTAGCTTGCTGTGGCTGTTTATTCCCCTCCTCCCACCCTCTTTATCAGACACTTTGTTTTTTAACTTATCTGAGGAATGGGATTTTGCTTGGGTTTATATAGCACAAGCTGGGACAAATCATTGTCAAACTGACTTTACACCGGTTCTGAATTAATTCAGCTACGATACATGATCAACTGTTTACTTTTTAAAATAATCTACCATATTTTATGTCACAACAATTGTTTCATGAGGTAATTAATACGGTTTCCTGGTAGACACAAAGCATATTCTGAATGCAGAAATAGAAAATCTGTATATTGCCAAATGAAGCCTCATAAATCATCTCTTGTCCAAAGTGCGTAGCTCATGTGCGCTGTTTTCTTGTTGTGCTTTTCCTCCAAAAAAGAGAAAAAAAACATTAGACATAGCAATCATTGACAGAGTAGATGAAAATTCCTTAAGGAAATCATGGACAATGAGACATCAGACATGGACGAGGACAAGTCGAACTGGATATATTCACTTACTTGATTGAACTCGCCAGCTGCATTTGGTTTAACATCATAAGGAACTCAGAAGAATTTTCACTAATTGTTCTATGGACATTGTCACCATTCAATCTCTATATGTGTCATATATACCTAATTACGTTCATGTGTGGCTACTTTAATTCTGCTTCAAAACTTCCACTCTGACCAGTAGAAATCATCAGAATGTGAGCATGTGCAAAGCACCTACTCTTTTATTTTGGAAGAATCCCTATACAACAAACTTTGACAGATGTAACATAACTCACTGTGCCAACTATCATCCCCTGCTGGACCTTCTTTTGAAAGGAGAACATTCAAGGTAAAACCCTCTGTAACAGGGCTTCTGTAAGGACAGCAGCACAGATAAGACTGAAAAGCAATCTTGAAAAGCATTATCAATGAGTGTGAAAACTCAATTTGCATTTTGATTATTCCACACTCTTCTAATTTCAATATAAAGTTTCACCATTAGCACTGAATAGTTACTTTATGCAGGACACCTGGCTGCAGGAAAGAAAGACCAAAATCTTAGAAGACTATTTTGCTACAGAAACTCTGTTGGCTTTTGATTTTTACCTCTGATCAATGTAAACATGAATTAACAACACAAGTTTAAACAGAGGTGTGATGATGTAAACCACCTCCTGGTAAAAGAACAGCGAAGTTCCAGAGAGGAACCTTAGCTTGATTTCTTTAAGATATGAAACTTAAATCCCTTGTTTATGTGTTCTAGGTTTCAGGAACTCAAGATGTCTGGTCCATCTCCTCTTAGCACCTCTAACCAGTACTAGGGAAAGCAAAGCAGATTTCTGAGCCAAAGGGTGAATTCAGATGCAAGTATCAAAGACATGACAGATCTGTTGTTCATCTGAGAACTCCACTGATCTTGTGCAAGATTGCTCACCAGGAACACCTACAATCCCAATCACATAATTTACTTTTTTCTCCTCCCAGGTTCGATTATATAGAAAAGGCGGCTAGCTGGAAAGCCCGCTGTTGGGTATTATGCTCATGCTGCTGAGCTGGCCTGACCAGAGGGAGGTGTATGGCAGACCACATGCGTGTTGCAGAGTACACTTGCTTACTGAGAAAGTTTTGCTGTCATGATGCAGATCACTATTCCCAGTGAGGGAGGCTGTTTTTAGAAAGGACTCACATTCCCTTCTGCGCACTCCAGGAGATGCTTGAAAAAAACCATGATAGTACAGATGAGACTTCAATAATCCTTTCTTTTGGTCCAAAAAAGGAATAAATCTTCAGATTAATTTTGTTTATACAGTAACTGGAGCTCACCACTTATACATCACATAATTTGAGCCCTTCTATACTTCAATATTGTCTTGCTTACCCCACCCCTGTTGCCCTGCCCAGGTCAGCAGCTAAACTTTGGCCAGCTGTAGTGCCAGTCCCTCGCACTATGGGGAAAGGGAAGCAAGGGAGAGAAAGAGGCTCACAAGTTGGAAATTAAACCAAAACCAGCTTTAATGAAACAAGAATAATAAAAAGGAAGATAATAATATTGATAAGAAAATAATGAAGTATATGAAAGTATACTAAATCAATTCAAACTCCCTCGATAAATATATGTCACCACTGTCTCTACAGGGAAAATGTGTGGAAAGGTATGGGCTGGACTCAGTGGCAGGTGGGAGATGGAGTCAGAAATTGGAGTCAGGAACTGTATTCAGGAACACATTTTACATGGACTATGATGTGTATGGCATAGAATATTTCACTGGTCAAGTTTGGGTTACCTGTCCTGTTTGACGCTCCCTGCAGAAGTGAAAGATTTTGCCATCAACTCTAGTATGGTCTTGATTTACATAGAAATGAGTGTGAGCAGTGGCTTCTTTACACACCAAAGCCCCCTTATCTTGGTGATAAATATCAGGCTTATCACTTATATAGGCAGCCACCATCTGAAGAACTGTGTTAGTAAGTTTCAGTAAATGAAGTTACTTGGGGCTAGCTGGAAAGCAAGGGGATTGATTCTGCTTTAGCCTTAACCGGAACAAATATTTAGTACAGTATAATAGAATAGGATTCCTCCACTCTTAATAGGAAGATATAAGCAACTCCAGAGAGAGATTTATCCCATTCTAAATAGGTATCAGAAATCAACAGCATGAATAATCCTATGGAAGTCCATTTCTGTCTTTATGGACTAGCTGAAGGTCAGATGCCTACTCTTACATAGCTGATGTTTCTTAAGAAGAAACTTATGTAAAAGATCGTTTTTCACATCAGTGTAACAGTCTTTATATCAGAACTTCATATTCTAACAACTGCTGAGACATAGGTAAGCATAAAAGAAAGCAGGTATTTGAAAGACAAAGGCTTTCAAAAGGAGTAATTAAAAGAAGGCAACTATATGGGAACAGATAAAAGAAAGGGAGCAGAACTGTAAATAGTGCAAAAAAATCACTTGCGTGAGCATGGTGGTGCTTAATAATTACAAACCCCATTAAGTAATCCTTAAAGTCTTTATATAATTTCAGCTTCACAGGAAAAGTTTTTAAATTGGCAAAACAAAGATCTTAAATAGCTTACTTTTCCTTCACAAACTAGAAAATGAGTTTCTATCACTGCTTTTTTAAAAAGAAAAAATATTAATTATTTCAATAGGGTTAGATTTAGCTGTTTTCCTCATGCTATTCATATCTCTGGAATGATTACACGATAGCCTTCAATTCAGATCAGCTGACTCTGTCACTATGTTGTTAATGCTAAAATACAACTTAATTCTGATGACAATGGAGTAAGCCATCAACTCTCCACAGTTTGGAGTTGATCCAGGACAGCAGAACCCAAGGATCTACCTTGTTTGCAGCAAAGATTCCACTGCAAAAAGATGATGTAAATGACACTGCAATTATCAACCCCAAGTTGTACCTCAGTGTTGAAATCTTGAAGTATTTAGCAGTAGTTTTTGCTTTTGCATTATTCCCTAACTACTGTTGAATGTATTTTCATTATTGTAGTCTCCCTAGTGGAAAAAAAGTCTGTCAGATTTATATTTTTCACCTTTATTTAGACTGAAAGAACATTTAAATCATTTAGCATTTCCTATGGAATATGAGATTCTCATATTTTAATGAGATCTAATTAAAATATAAATACTACCACCTCATATTCATTTGCAAGTGATCTTTATTTTCATTTCTGAGAAGCAGAAGATAATGTAGAAGGTCATAACTTGTCATTGCTGATTCTAGTTCCCTAATTCTTTGGCTTGAAAAACATAAATACTAAAATGTTTATTAAAGTAGCAGCAACAAGTTTTTAATGAAGCTAATTACAGAATCATAAAGTTTCTTACATCATATTTACTTGTTGTCATTAGATGGTACTATAAGTCACATTATTATCAGTACTTATTTTATTATAGAATAATGAGAATCTAAAGGAATAGGCATAGTCTGCAGCCAGGGTGACTGACATTCCTAAGCACTGCATTAGTTTAGGTCTAAATGTGATACATTGGTGACATCAGATTTTTTTTTCCTTGGAAAGTTAGTCCAAGATGCTCTTATTTGAATTGGCTGTAGATAGATACACTGACAGGAGTGTATTTCTTTTGTCAATTTCTGCAGCAGTATTTCTTTAGACACAAAAGTGTCATGAAACAGCATCTATTTTTCAAAATAAGACCTTACCACTCGGCTTTACTAAGTGTCTTACCCTATTTGCAGATTCAGGAAGAAAACGACTTGAAAATGGAATAGCCATGGTATAAGAAAAGGTATAAGCTTTTTCTTCTGTACTGTATTCTATCATGCAAGTTTGTTTTGAATTCACATAGCAATGTATGCAATTCATCAAACATACTACTATTATTACTTTCTACAATCCAGATCTGGAGGTTACTGAGGTATCTTAGTAAGCAGCAGCACGGCAACAAGATGACAGTGACTGGAGTCTGGTGACAGTTTTGTTGCTCCTGTGCACAAGAACTCTAATCATGAATACAGATATATCAACAGAGGCTGAAACTCTGTTGAATTAATCTCATCTTGATTAGATGCTTAAATGACAAACTGGGTAGTAGTGTAGTACTGATATTTTATATTGCAACTATCAATTGCAGAAATCAATAGACTATCAGCACATCCCCCTGCATCTAAGATCTAGTTGAATTATGAGATGCAGGTGAATAATCTATGAATAGTCTATGGACTATGTATATAAGCATTTGCAGCATTATTGATCTTATGCTCAAGCATAAATTGGCTATGAATAATCCACTTTATGTAATGCTTGTGCCCATGAGAATTGATCTGTTGATGATTTGTCTGGGTTGATGCAGCCTTCTGTGTAGAGACCCTTTCATTCTGATTTTATTAATTTTATTGACATTAGTAATCAGTTTCCTTAAGCAGAATCAATATTAGGCATTCTTTAGCAAAACTGATGATTCTAACACCCATGCTGCTCTAATAAGTGCAGTTTTGCAATACAAATTAGGCCAATTTTTTAAAATGTGCATACTCTGTAAGCCTACAGATTCAGAAATTTTGGCACAAAGAGCAAAATGTTTCTCTACATGTTTGTGGATTTCTGTTTTCATATGCATGCTGAGGCTGAAAGGCAGTACTCGGTTAAACCAAAGAGATAATTATAAATCTCCCAGTGTAATGGGAGGTGCAGTGTTGGTGAAGGATTAATAAGAAAAGAAAGTTGGCAATAATAAATCACAGATAAACTTAAATAACCAAAGTTCAGTGTTACTCCACTACCTGTCCCTCTCTATTTCCCATTTATGTTTCTGATTAAGCCTCTTTATATCTTCATTAACCTTCTTCAGCAACTTCTAAATGAAAAGAGAAAAAAAAAATCTGTCCTGTCACTCAAACCCTTAAATTCTATGATCTTGTATGATCTTGAATTTGATTGCAAAAAAGGGAGCAAATCCCTGATAATTCCTATAAATACCGATATCTATTGCATTCTGAGATATTTGCCCTTGTAATAATAGGTGGCTATATTCAGACCTGAAATTATCAATGTGACACTTGTTTTCACTTTGCTTTCTGATTTTCTTTAAGTAACAAAAAGAATTTTTAAAAAATATTAATGAAGATAAATTATGATATCTTTAAAAGCAATTTCTTTGTCTACAAAATCCTATAGATAACTTCACATGTGCTTAGGCATTTTTTTCCCTATCCTTTCATGACAAGGGACTTTTTATAAAATAAGATCTAAATGCTGCACAATACCTTCATTTAAAAGTTCTTAACAATTTTTCACTCCCTTTATTCTTCAGTTATTATGCTTTGTTGTTCATTGGCTCTGTTTATCTAAAGGTATTTTTAGTTCCTGAAGCTTCTATTAATCCCTCAGCTTGTTAATGGACTTAATAAATCCTTATACCTTTCCACTTAAAATTCACTGTGATAGTCAGAAACTTCACCTTTGCATTTCTTTTTTATATTTTAAATTTTGTATAGTACTAAACTTGTAGAGTAGATGGGAGCATTAGATCCATTAACTTTCGCATTTTTCTCCCCTAATTCTGTCTTGATAAAGGCATTAGCAAATTATTGTTCCTTTACTCATCCCCGTGAGGAAAGATTTGGTTATTCTTCTGAGTTGGTTCAAGTAAGGTGTTATCTTAAGTCAAACACTGAATGTAAAATAAAAATTGTTTGTTTTCTGAAAAAGAACAACTAGTTACTTCTCATGTGACTAAGTGGCAGTATACTTTTAATTTTCAGTCTCAGTATTTTTCATTATGGCAATCAATGCAATGAAATTGCTAATTGCTGAGACTATGACATGTTTCTGTGGTTAACATTTCTACTTTGTGACAACAGAAAGCCAATCTTGACAATGTTTTGAAATAGTTATGTCACTTATAGGATTTAAAGCTTTTTACATGCAGTAGTTAGAACATTTTCTAATGCATAGTTACTGTATATGTAATGTTTTAATTTTTGGGGGGGTTATTTCCTATTGATATGAATTAATAAAGTTTCACAATAGTTGGTGTTGATTTTACCAATACAGGTCAGTGTATTTTGGAAATGTAGAAGATGACTTAAAGGTTTATAATCAAGGAATCTGGAGATTGTATGCTGAAGGAAAACAGATTAAGGCCACAAGACCTTTTGGACCACTGGGCACTTATGTATGACAAGTGGTATTTTAACTAATTGGTTTTTTTAAGTGAGCAGTTGTGTGGTGCTTAGTTGCCTACTGGTGTTAACCTACAATAGGTTATTAAGTGATATATTTAATGTATTTTTTCCAAGTTCTTTTATTTCCTTCAAAATCATTCTTGAAGTAGCTGAGTATCCTTCTTTCACTCTTTTATCTCTGAAGAGATAATAAACAAAGAAAAAAGACAAAAATCAAACATGTAAACAAAAATGAAGAAAAATAACATAAAATGGGGAAAATAGAAGTAATATTTAATTATTCCAAGCTTAGGATAAACTTTATTTTCTTGTTAATGAAAACTACCAAGATGCACAAGATTGCTTTAGAATGTTTTTTTTCAAAACTATGATGAACTTTTATTAAAAAATCATGAAGCATGATATCATGTATTTGGAATTTTATTCGCAATATGTCTTTATAGAAAAAAGTAAACTAAGAGATTGGTTACTCTCAAGAATTTTGGCGAAAATTTCTGAAATAAAAGTAAGCCTGGTGACTTCAACAGGGCTGTCCTTAAAACTAAGAATCTGAAGCACGAGTGGTCAAAATACATGTGTATTTATTGTATCTAAAGGATTTTAAGCATTAGAAAAGGTATTTAGAACCAGAATAGAATATTACAAGAGGAAAGATGAACAAGAGGTTGGTAAACATGTTGATGATGTTGTCAGAAATGACAGACAGAACAATAAGGGGTAGTGATGCATTAGATCTTGAAGGTAAGAGAAACTTTGAACTTCTTTTCATGAAGAAGAGCTGGGCAGGAGGAAGGAAGGTGATAGACCAGAATCTGGGAGTGGAAGTGCCCAGGAAAGGAACAGAAAAATCCTAGGTGAGCCTGGTCTGTGCGTCATAGTAGCAATGTTGATGTTTCTGTCAGCATCAGCATAGATCCATATTGAAGTAGAGCTTACATAGATCTTGGTGGAGGAAATATCAAGATCAGATTTGAGTGTGTTATGCTTAAACTGAGAAAAATAACACATTTTCTGGTGAAAACAATGTAAGGGTGCCAAAGGCTGTACAGTGGTCATGCAGGAATGCTGCAGGCAGACAAAAGGCTATGAGTGGTCAGTACAATGATCTTTTTCCTGAGGCAGAAATTACCTTTCAGTTATGCTAATATGTTGTGCCTAATACACTTGCTTACAGTGGGAGGCACTACACTATCACAGAAACAATTAAAATATCTATTTAAAATTAATTTGAATAAAAAGCCCCACAGTTACTTCAAATGTATTGGAGATACTAAAACCTGTTTCTTGTAGCCTTTGGTAAAGTCATTAGAGAATATCATCACAGTTATAGCCTAGTGATTTTTTGAAAGATTTAGAATGTATTAATTTCTTTAATCTTTCCATAGCTTTGTTCTAAAAATGCATTAATGTTGATGTGGCATTATTTTCACCTTTTGCTACAATATTTTATAAGATAATTAAATACTATAGCAGAATACCATTAAATTACTACTTGTGCACTTACCCAACAAATAAATTGTAACATTCTGCAAACCTTTCTTTTAGTTTCCCACATTGCCTGTAAAGCTTGGATGAAATATCAGTGTTTGTACTATCATTAAAAATCCTAATCAGGAGTAATGAACATTTTTGAGACAAGAAAATAGCAATTGTATTGCTGATTTTGTGGAGCATGTTCTTTCCATTTATTCTGCCTGAAGAGAACTTGTATAATTTTATTTAAGTTCCTCAAAAGTATGTTATAAAAACTCCACTTTTGATATAATTTATATTTTTCTACTATGTGATATGCATCTGTCAAGATCTTGTGTAGCTGTAGACCTTTCTTCTGATGTGATCTCTTTATTATCTGACAAAACTCTGTGCACATCATTGTTAAATGATCAGAAAATACCCTGTCTTACTTGCGACTGTAATATTCCTTGTATATAAAGATCTTAAAATAGGTAAAAGTGTCATAGCTTAAGACCAAAGTGGCAGTGGGGAGAATGAGTGGATGCAGATGGCAAAACACTTTAATCACAGCTCTATGCAGTTTTACAAGTTACAAGACTTTCCTGTCCTGTGACAGATATAATGCAGTCCAGAAGATGTGTGAGTTAGCACAGTGGCTCCTCATAAAACTTCCCTGTTCCATTGGACTCATGGAGTGTTCCAGAACAGTCTGGTAGATCAGCACAGTGCTTCCAGCCATGCAGTGTTTTGTCCAGGGCCAGAGCTTTGGATTACCTGGTGTCTTTCAGTCTTTGTTTCTCTCTTCTGCAGTCCCCAGGGCTATCTCATGGGCTTCTCTCCCTGGAAACTGTCTCATATACCCTGAAATCTCTCCCCATGTGACTCTACACCCTCAGTTACCAGACTGGGTAAAGAATAACCTATTCTTGACTGACCTGTAGTTCCTGACAGCTGGCTGTTGCCATTTCTGAAGCTCACAGTCTGCTCCTCTGGAAGCTTTCTGACAAGTTCACAACTTTCGCAGTGATCTAGTGGTTATTTACGCTCAAAATACTCCTCTGTTCCCCAACAGAGCTAACTGCAGTTCCTGTGCTAAATCTATTGCCACTCAAGACCAACCCACACCAACTGCCACATAAAGATCTTAGCCCATAATAGCTTATTGTGAGCATTACTGACTACAACTATTCATATGCATATATTTGAAGGACTTCACTCTAGAAAATAGACTAATTTTTGAATGATATGATATGGGAACTTCTAGAAATCAAGGGAGTATCTCAATGTTTTATTATCAAAGATTAAGAATCTCAAAACCACTTATTGCTTTGTGCTTCTTCCAGGTCGGCAAGAACAATCTTAGATGCTGAGCACAAAGTTCATAGTCTTCATTTATGTCTTTAAAGAGAAAAACTTAGTAGTTTTCTCCTCCTAGAAATTATTATATCCAAATGGACCTGCACAAGTTCTACTCATCATAAAACACTACCTTGTTTTCTCAGTCACACTTGAAAAGAAATAAGATAGCCATGGCTTTGCCTCTATAGTGCTAACAAGAATAAAAAAGAACAATGGTTTGTTCTTGCCACTTAAGTCAGCAGGGATCATTTTGAATGCCTTGAGAACTGTAATTACAACTGTGAGCTGTGCATCAGTTACAAAGTCTTGTTTGTCACTCAGCTGCTGCAGAAATACAAAATTGATTTAACCCAAGGTAAAGATGATATTTAAGCAGCTTTCAGCCAGCATCCCTAAAAGTAATTTTTAGAATATTTATATGTATTTAATAATACTGTACATTTCAGGAAAAAGGTGCTTACTTTATAATCTTTTACTTTGAAACAGTATTTGTGGTAGTGTAAATAGTGTAAAATGAATACAATCTGTGAATTCCTACAGGTAAGGCTAAATCTCATTTTACAAAAGCTCATGTTTAGTCTTCTGTCATAGAAAACTGAGTTAGTTACACACATGGGATCTGATTTTTTTAAATCTAAAATTTATACCATTGCATGTGTTTTGTTTTTCAATATTTTTAACACTAAGTTGATTAAAACACACATTCTGTCATGTTGCTGCATTACACCTCTATGCCCTGACATTAAATATAGTTTGGAATTTTCCACATAAATAACAGATTATTTTGTAGGGGAAAACAAAACAAAACAAAACAAAACATCAAAACTTTTTGAAAACTCTGAAATTTAGATTGTTCTTAAAAGACTTTAGATTCTGATAGGCAGATCTCTGCCTTATTTTCAATCTATGGTAAATTCTAATCAAAGAAGAACTGTAATGTAGTCAAGACAGAAAATTTGGGAGATCAAATCTATAAAAAAGTCTTTTAAATATCTGCAGAAGAAATGAAAGTTCATTTGAATATTATGGAAAAACATTGAATATGTACATGTTATTCATTTGCAACATGTTGGTTTTATGCTTTTTTTTTTTTCTTTCTTATTATACTTGCTGTTCAATGTTTGCTTTCAATTACTGCTGCCTACAGGAGACTGGACTATCCATGCCAATAGCTTTGCTGGAACAAATTGAATAATCAGTTTTCAGAGAAAAAAAAAAATTGACATAACCCTTTTGTCTCTTCAGAAGCTTCAGAAGACTAAACTGGTTTAAAAGGACAGCAAAATAACAAGAAGAAAATCTGATCTTATCAACATTTGGAACCTATCTAGAGGAACAGATATATTTCTCTCTCCTGTTACAATGCAGATGTGTGTAATTGTCAAACAGTTACTGATCTTTGCTTAAAGGATGGAAAAATGAAACACTCATATAAACGACACAGAAAGCCTGTAGTAGACCCTTGAGTTGAATCTGGGTCTCCTGAATCAAAATCTTGTGCCTAATACAATGACTTACACCAAAAAACTGCTCAGCAGCTGTGCCTAGTTTCTTTACTTCAGTACTCTTATTTTATTCCTGTCTTCTCACATTAGGTGTCATGAATAATTGCATTGTTGTGTATAATATAAAGATACCTATAATACAGGCAAAAAAAAATCTGATCATTTTTGAGTAGACTGCAACTCTTTTAATTTTCTATCAACAGTTTTCTGGTGAGTACTAACAAAATGCAGATAAATAAAGATGAATTTCCATACCTTATATTAAAAAAAATCATTACAGAGAGCAAGGTTCTGTGTATTTTTTTTTTTATATTATTTTATAAAAATACCTATGAGACTCAGTATTTATTGCACTTAGATGGATCTTTGTTTCCCTTTGGTTACTTCAGGTCTCAAATTCCTTAAGGCAAGGTGCAAATCAACACAAATTACTAATTCTATTAATATATATTATATATAATAATATATATTATATATAATAATATATATATGTATTTTATATATAGTAATATATATTACTAATTATAGCTATTATTAATGCAAATAGTGGGTTTGTACTACATTTATAATACCAGGTTTGGGAATGTTTAGGTTATTGAGGTAGCTGTCTGCATAGTGTTATACCAAGCTACATGTTGAGTCGCCTTCCCTGGAGGTGTTTAAGGCACGGCTGGATGAGGTGCTAAGGGACGTGGTTTAGTGGTTTAGGAATGGTTGGACTTGATGATCCAGTGAGTCTCTTCCAACCTGGTTATTCTATGACTCTACAATATGTTTCACCACACTAAACCTAGAGTATTACAATGCAGACGAATAGATATGACACTTTTTAGCAATGGCAAGTGTGTTTCTTTGCCAGATCTAATCAAAATTTAATCACAAACTTTTATAAACTAGCATTCTTGTATAAAATCCAAGCAGTTTGTCTTTTTCTATTGGCAATATTTTCTCAATAAATTAATGATATATAATATCCAGGGTGTTGTGGAATTTTTGGGTATAGCCTGTTGAATTACAGCTCTGTTATTTGGTATAGCTTATTAAAGATTAATAGCAGAGGCATTCTCTTTTCTTAGACCACAGTTCTGTTGTTAAATCAGAACAAAAATGGATTTTTAAGTAAAGGTAACATACCATATCACATATATTTTCCATTCAGAGCATGTTCTTAAACAAAAGGTGAATTAATTATTCATATGATCCTGATGTGAAACTTCTGTTCTCTATTCTAGAGATGAACTAGTTCACGCTTTGTAATGCCAGGTTCATGTGGTGTAAGTTTTCCCTGCTTGCCTATTTGTTTTTAACTCACTACCACAAGCTAAACTCTCAAGTAGCTTTCTGATTCATGGACATCTATGAAGCCCAAGACTATACAAGCACAAGTTTATCTTACTAACATTTAGTTAATATTATTTTTATTTTTATATATATTTAAGTGTGCATATGCATGTGTAAAAATATGGAAAGTTCCTGTACAGGCAGCTGGCTTATCACAGTAGCTTAATAATAATGTATTCAATTAGAAGTCTGATGCTTTCTGATTATGGATCTGCTAACTATCTGATCCAGCTATGACACCGGAACACAGTGGATCTCAGCTCTGTTTTATAGTTCTGATGAAGAAGAATGTAAAATATTCATCTATTTCTTTGAATCGCACTGATTCAAAGTACATTTTCAGCTGGAGAAATATTGCATTTCCCTTCCTTGCAAAGCCCTTTCTCACAATTTTCTTCTTTATAGAGAACATTGCACACAGGTGTCACAGGTGTATCTGCCAAGATTTAAGTACTTTGGAATATGCATAAGTGCTTTTTTTTAATGGTTTGCTACTCATGACTGTGGTAATCACTTTCATTCCCACCTTTTGAGTGCCTCTTCTGATTCCAGGCTTCCTGCTTGCATGCTTGGAATGCCTGAGCTTGCATTGGATTGCCACTTGTTGATTCCATATTCAGAAGACCTGCTTATCCCACCATACTTTATCACCTGATGTCATCTGAAATGAATGTTCAGTAGAGCACTCCTGGAGCTGTGGAGATTAGGGAGGAAATTTCTTGGGTTCACCTCAATGTTTCTGAATAATATATAATATGCATAAATTACTAAAAATACGTGACTATTTTACATGGAATTACACAGATTTTTCATTCACAGCCCAAACACAACGACCAGGTCTGGTCCACAGTGGTTTTTTGCCAACAACTAAAATAGTGTGAGAAAGGGATAGAAAAGACAGAGAAACATGTAACTGTTGGAGGAAAAAAAAAAAAGTGAGAACAGATTCAAACTCACAGCCATTATTGGTGCTACAATGTCTAAAACAGTTGACTATTTCCAGAATGACTTTAGGGGAATGTTGCTATACCTTCTCTGTATCACTGGTCAGCTCATGAAAGGAGAACATTTCTTCTGCATTCTTCAAAACTGAAAAAGGTTTTATTCTAAGACACAACTCTTACAAGGTGGAAGATACCTTTAAATTGAATCAACCACAGTTTCTTCCAGTGTTTCCTACTGTATCATATCTTAGTCCCTGTGAGACATCATATGGCTTTACTTGTCATCTGTCCATAGAGTATGAATAGTAGCGTGAATAATCCTCTGTATGATTCAGATTTAGAATGCAAATTGGAAACAAGACAATATCATGGTTAATGGTATAGAAATAGCTATGTAAGCAGCAATAACAAAACTAAAAGCCTGCAAAATGCAGGTATGCTTAAAATTACAGAAAATACTACATTGCTATAAGTTGGTATGTGATGGTAATGTCTTCTAGCTCCATAATTTTCTTATTAATTCTGTCTCCTAATCAGATAACTGCTGTTGAGTTCCTACCTTTTACAATTTACTTTGAACTTTCAGTGTTGGATTCACTCTGTTATTTTCTTCACTACTGAAATATCTTCTGTTGTAAATTGCTGCTGTGACAAAGTAGTATATGAAATAAATGAGATGTAGGAAATCTCACAGGAAGTCAGGTCCTTGTGAGTCAAGGCTACCCTTTCCTGAGAATTTGTGCCTGACCCTACTTTGATCCTTAATCTAAGGTCTTCACTGTTTCATTCTTATATCAATGTAGCCCCTGTAATGGATCTACAAACAATGAAAATAATGCTAAATGAAGGGACAAAAATGCATGCAATGCAAAATGTGTTTTGGCATTTCTTTCAGTTTTTAAACTTCTTTTAACCAAATTATATATTAATTTTAAAAAAATAACCCCTTAAATTTCTATAACAATAATCATAGAGTATTGGAATCATAGAATCATAGAATCATAGAATGGTTTGGGTTGGAAGGGATCTTGAAGATCATCTACTTCAACCACCTTGCCATGAGCATAAACATCTTTCACTAGATAGTTGCTCAAAGACGCATCTAACCTGATCTTAAAGACTTTCAATGATGGGGCATCCACAGCTTCTCTGGACAACCTGTTCCAGTGTCTCACCATCCTTATTGTAAAAAATTTCTTCCTTATATCTAGTCTGAACAGAGAAGGCCTTGCGGGAGGTGTGGCAATAGGAGGACACCTAGGACAAAGCGATCATGAGATGATAGGGTTTTCTGTTCTAGGTGAAGTGAAGAGGGTGGTTAGCAGGACAGTAGAATTAAATTTCCAGAGGGCAGACTCTGAACTCTTCAGAAGGCTGGTTGGCAAAGTCTCATGGGAGACAGTACTCAAGGGCAAGGGAGCCCATGAGGGCTGGGAGCTCTTCAAAAAGGAAATCCTAGCAGCTCAGGAGAAAGCCATCCTCATGTTCCGGAAAAAAAGCTGGCAGGGGAATAAACCAGATTGTTTGAACAGAGAGATCTTGAGTGATATCAAGAAGAGACAGATTTATGGGCTCTGGAAGAGGAGACAGGTCTCTTGGGTGGACTACAGGAGGGAAGTGAGATTGTGTAGAGAAAAAATCAGAAGGGCTAAGGCTCAACTAGAAATCAGATTGACAAAGTCATTGAAAGATAACAAAAAAATCTTTCTATAAATATATAAATAATAAAAGGAGGACTAGGGAGACCATACAGTCCCTCTTGGATGCAGAAGCAACAACAACAGTGACAGGGGATGAGGAAAAGGCTAAGGTACTTAATGCATTCTTTGCCTCAGTCTTTAATTGTACAAACCCAGGAGTTAGAGGAGCAAAATGAGGCTCCCATGATCCAAGAGGACATGGTCAGAGCCTTGCTTTCCCAACTAGACACCCACAAGTCTATGGGGCCAGACGGGATTCACCCAAGGGTACTGAAGGAGCTGGCGGACATACTGGCCAAACCCCTTTCCATCATCTTCCAACAGTTCTGGAAGACTGGGGAAGTCCCACTGGACTGGAGGCTGGCTGATGTTGTGCCCAAGAAACTACAGGCCTGTCAGTCTGACCTCAGTGCCAGGGAAAGTCATGGAACAGGTGACCTTGAGTGCAATCATGAAGCACATGCAAGAGAACAGGGTGATCAGGCCCAGTCAACACGGGTTCACAAAAGGCAGGTCTTGCCAAACTAACCTGATCACCTTCTATGACAAAGTGACTCGGCTGCTGGATGAGGGAAAGGCTGTGGATGTGGTCGTCCTGGACTTCAGTAAAGCCTTTGACACAGTTTCCCACAGCATTCTGCTTGAGAAACTGTCAGCCTCTGGCCTGGACAGGCGCACACTCTCCTGGGTGGAAAACTGGTTGGATGGCCGGGCCCAGAGAGTGGTGGGAAATGGTGTGAAATCCAGCTGGAGGCCAGTGACAAGTGGGGTTCCCCAGGGCTCAGTGCTGGGTCCAGCCCTGTTCAATGTCTTTATCAATGACCTGGATGAAGGCATTGAGTGCACCCTTAGCAAGTTTGCGGACAACACTAAGCTGGGTGGAAGTGTGGATCTGCTGGGGGGTAGGGAGGCTCTGCAAAGGGATCTGAACAGGCTGGACCGCTGGGCAGAGTCCAATGGCATGAGGTTTAACAAGGCCAAATGCTGGGTCCTGCACTTGGGGCACAACAACCCTGTGCAGTGTTACAGACTAGGAGAAGTCTGTCTAGAAAGCTGCCTGGAGGAGAGGGACCTGGGGGTGTTGGTTGACAACCGACTGAATATGAGCCAGCAGTGTGCCCAGGTGGCCAAGAAGACCAGTGGCACCTTGGCTTGTATCAGAACTGGTGCGACCAGCAGGTCCAGGGAGGTTATTCTCCCTCTGTACTCGGCACTGGTGAGACCGCTCCTCGAATACTGTGTTCAGTTCTGGGCCCCTCACCACAAGAAGGATGTTGAGGATCTGGAGTGAGTCCTGGGGCTGGAGAGCATGTCTTACGAGGAGAGGCTGAGAGAGCTGGGGTTGTTTAGCCTGGAGAAGAGGAGGCTGAGGGGAGACCTCATTGCTCTCTACAACTATCTGAAAGGAGGTTGTAGAGAGGAGGGTGCTGGCCTCTTCTCCCAAGTGACAGGGGACAGGACAAGAGGGAATGGCCTCAAGCTCCGCCAGGGGAGATTTAGGCTGGACATTAGGAAAAAAATCTTCACAGAAAGGGTCATTGGGCACTGGAACAGGCTGCCCAGGGAGGTGGTTGAGTCACCTTCCCTGGAGGTGTTTAAGGGCTGGGTGGACGAGGTGCTAAGGGGCATGGTTTAGTGTTTGATAGGAATGGTTGGACTCGATGATCTGGTGGGTCTCTTCCAACCTGGTTATTCTATGATTCTATAATTCTATGATTCTATTATTCTATGAATCTATCCCCCTTTAATTTGAAAACTCTTCCTGTTGCACTGTCAGTACTGGACTTGAGAAAAAGTTTCTCTCTGTCTTTCTGATAAAACCCTTCAAAATACTGAAAAGCTGTAAAAAGTGTCTCCAGAGCATCCTCTTCTCCAGACTTCTCCTTTTCTGTCTTATCTTATTGGACTGGTGTTCCAGCCCTCTGATGACTTTTGTACGGCCCTCCTCTGGTCCCACTCTAACAGGTCCATAAATTTCTTTTACTGGGCACCCCAGAGCTGGATGCAACACTCCAGGTGGGATCTTACAAGAGTAGAGTAGAGGTGCAGAATCATCTTCCTCAGTCTGCTGTTTGGTGCTTCTTTTAATGTAGCCCAGGATATATTTGAATTCCCAGGCTGCAAATACACACTGCGGGCTTATCCACCAGTATCCCCAAGTACTTCTCTACTGTGCTACTCTCAATCTATTCATCCTCCATTCTGTATTGATATTGGGGATTGCCCTGACCCCCATGCAGGATCTTGCACATGTCCCTTTTGAATTTTGTGAGGTTCACATGGGCCTACTGCTCAAGATGTCAAGGGCTATCTGGATGGCATCCTTTTCCTCAAGTGAATCAGTCTCACCAGCTTGATGACACTTGTGAGCTTGATGACGGTGCACTCAATCCCACTATGTATGTCACTGATAAAGATATTAAATAGTACTGGTCCTAGTACAGACCCTTGAGGAACACCACTCATTATTGATTTTGACTTCAATTTTCACAGAATCACAGAATCACAGAATCACAGAATCACAGAATAACCAGGTTGGAAGAGACCCACCGGATCATCGACTACAACCGTTCCCATCAAACACTAAACCATATCCCTCAGCACCTCATCCACCCGTGCCTTAAACACCTCCAGGGAAGGTGACTCAACCACCTCCCTGGGCAGCCTGTTCCAGTGCCCAATGACCCTTTCTGTGAAAAATCTTTTCCTAATGTCCAGTCTAAATCTCCCCTGGCGGAGCTTGAGGCCATTCCCTCTTGTCCTGTCCCCTGTCACTTGGGAGAAGAGGCCAGCACCCTCCTTTCTACAACGTCCTTTCAGGTAGTTGTAGAGAGCAATGAGGTCTCCCCTCAGCCTCCTCTTCTCCAGGCTAAACAACCCCAGCTCTCTCAGCCGCTCCTCATAAGGCCTGTTCTCCAGCCCCTTCACCAGCTTTGTTGCTCTTCTCTGGACTCTCTCCAGAGCCTCAACATCCTTCTTATGGTGAGGGGCCCAGAACTGAACACAGTATTCGAGGAGCGGTCTCACCAGTGCCGAGTACAGAGGGAGGATAACCTCCCTGGACCTGCTGGTCACGCCGTTTCTGATACAAGCCAAGATGCCACTGGCCTTCTTGGCCACCTGGGCACACTGCTGGCTCATATTCAGTCGGTTGTCAACAAACACCCCCAGGTCCCTCTCCTCCAGGCAGCTTTCTAGACAGACTTCTCCTAGTCTGTAGCACTGCACAGGGTTGTTGAGCCCCAAGTGCAGGACCCGGCATTTGGCCTTGTTAAACCTCATGCCATTGGACTCAGCCCAGCGGTCCAGCCTGTTCAGATCCCTTTGCAGAGCCTCCCTACCCCCCAGCAGATCCACACTTCCACCCAGCTTAGTGTCGTCTGCAAACTTGCTAAGGGTGCACTCGATGCCTTCATCCAGGTCATTGATGAAGACATTGAACAGGGCTGGACCCAGCACTGAGCCCTGGGGAACCCCACTTGTCACTGGCCTCCAGCTGGATTTCACACCATTTCCCACCACTCTCTGGGCCCGGCCATCCAACCAGTTTTCCACCCAGGAGAGTGTGCGCCTGTCCAGGCCAGAGGTTGACAGTTTCTCAAGCAGAACGCTGTGAGAAACTGTGTCAAAGGCTTTGCTGAAGTCCAGGAAGACCACATCCACAGCCTTTCCCTCATCCAGCAGCCCAGTCACTTTGTCATAGAAGGCGATCAGGTTAGTTTGGCAAGACCTGCCTTTTGTGAACCCATGTTGACTGGGCCTGATCACCCGGTTCTCCTGCATGTGCTTCATGATAGCACTCAAGATCACCTGCTCCATGACTTTCCCTGGCACTGAGGTCAGACTGACAGGCCTGTAGTTCCCTGGGTCCTCCCTGCGACCCTTCTTGTAGATGGGCACAACATCAGCCAGCCTCCAGTCCAGTGGGACTTCCCCAGTCTTCCAGGACTGTTGGAAGATGATGGAAAGGGGTTTGGCCAGCACATCCGCCAGCTCCTTCAGTACCCTAGGGTGAATCCCGTCTGGCCCCATAGACTTGTAGCTGTCCAGTCGGGCTAGGAAGGCTCTGACCACGTCCTCTTGGATCACAGGAGCCTCATTATGCTCCTCTAGCTCCTGGGTTAGTACACAGACGGAACGACCCTCCTTACGACTAAAGACTGAGGCAAAGAAGGCATTAAGTACCTCAGCCTTTTCCTCATCCCCTGTCACTGTTGTTTCTTCTGTGTCCAATAGGGACTGTATGGTCTCCCTAGTCCTCCTTTTATTATTTATATATTTGTAGAAAGATTTTTTGTTATCTTTCACTGACTTGGCCAATCCAATTTCTAGCTGAGCCTTAGCCCTCCTGATTTTTTCCCTACACAATCTCGCTTCCCTCCTGTAGTCCACCCAAGAGGCCTGTCCCTTCTTCCAGAGGCCATAAACATTTCTCTTCTTCTTGATATCCCTCAAGATCTCTCTATTCAACCAAGCTAGCTTTCTCCCCTGCCGGCTTTTTTTTCAGACCACGGGGATGGCTTTCTCCTGAGC
This sequence comes from Phaenicophaeus curvirostris, assembly GCF_032191515.1. Lineage (NCBI taxonomy): Eukaryota > Metazoa > Chordata > Aves > Cuculiformes > Cuculidae > Phaenicophaeus > Phaenicophaeus curvirostris. The sequence continues at coordinate 22,190,004 of NC_091392.1, forward strand.
TGCTAGGACCACCCTTTTGAAGAGCTCCCAGCCCTTCTGGGCTCCCTTGCCCTTGAGTACTGTCTCCCATGAGACTTCACCAACCAGCCTGCTGAAGAGATCAAAGTCTGCCCTCTGGAAATTTAATGCTACCGTCTTGCTAACCACCCTCTTCACTTCACCTAGAACAGAAAACCCTATCATCTCATGGTCACATAGTCCTAGGCGTCCACCAACCGCCACATCCCCTACAAGGCCTTCTCTGTTCACCAACAGCAGGTCCAGGAGGGCACCCTCCCTTGTGGGTTCATTCACCAGCTGTGCGAGGAAGTTGTCTCCCACGCACTCCAGGAACCTCCTAGACTGCTTCCTTTCTGCTGTGTTGTACACCCAGCAGATATCAGGCAGATTGAAGTCTCCCACCAGAACGAGAGGCATCGATCTAGAGATTGACCACAGCTGTTTATAGAAGAGCTCATCAGCTGCTTCTCCTTGGTTGGGTGGTCTGTAACAGACTCCCATCACAAAATCTACCTTCTGGTGGGCTCCTCTGATTTTGACCCACAGGCACTCAACCTCCTGATGGTCACAATCCATCTCAATGGAGTCCAAGTCCTCCCTTACAAAGAGGGCTACTCCGCCTCCTCTCCTACCCTTCCTGTCCCGCCTGAAAAGCTTATACCCCACCATAGCCGTACTCCAGTTATATGAGTCATCCCACCACGTTTCCGTGATGGCAACGACATCATAGGCCCCTTGCCCTATGACAGCTTCCAGCTCTTCCTTCTTATTTCCCATGCTGCGTGCATTGGTGTAAATGCACTTCAGCTGAGCTGCCGAGCCTTCAGCCCTCCTAGAGGGAACAGGGTTCGTTCCCAACTGCCTGGTAACTGGAGTAGTTGACACCAGAGTGCCTGTATCTCCCTTAGCACCCCGAGGTGTGTTCTCCCCCACTTTTTGTGCGGTGAGGTACTGGTGGTCCTCACCTGCGCACCCTCTCCCAATCACCAATTCCCCACGTCCAGGCTCGTTCCTGTCTAGCCTGGTCTCAACCCCCTCCCCCTTCACATCTAGTTTAAAGTTTTTTCTAGTTTAAATTTTGAGCCATTGACTGTAGCTCTTTGGAAGTGCCATCCAGCCAACTCCTTATCCATGTAACAGTCCATCGATCAAACCCATATCTCTCCAATTTTGCAGCAAGAATGCTATGGAAGGCTATCAAAGGCCTTACAGAAGTCTAGGTAGGTGACATCTATAGCTTTTCTTTTGTCCACTGCTGCAGTCACCTCATTGCAGAAAGCTGCTAGATTAGTCAGGCATGATTTGCCCTTGGTGAAGCCACATGGCTGTCTCTAATTATCTCCCTGTCTTCTATACCTTTTGAGATACCTTCCAGGAAGATCTGTTTCATGATCTTACTCGGCATGGAGATAAGGCTAATTAGTTGGTATAGTTCCCAAGGTTCTCCTTATTATATCTGTTTAAAAATGGGTGCAATATTTTCTTTTGTTTTATGGGAACTTAACAGGGCTATTTAAATGCAGTTTTATTAGTTAGGGTTTTTTGTTAATAAAAACCTAATAATTTGGATTAAATGCAGGATTTATGATGTGGGAAAATGAGTACTGATAGTAAAGATATAGCTTCAAATATTCACCTAGTGCAGCAATAAGCTCAGCTGAGATTTACATGATTTACAGTCTACTTAGCCTTGGAAAGTGGGCCAGAAAACCAATGACAGTGGCCATCTAATGGAGAGGGAATATAAAAAGCAGATGGGGTACTCTTTCATTCTCATACTCCAAACAAGATACCAAGATACTCCAGTCCACAGAATATCAGAACAGTCTGAGAAGATAAGATCTCATCTGCAACAGTCATAGGGGGCACCTGATGCTTGCCATACTCTTAACTGAATATTAGGAAAAAAAGCGGCAGTGTTAAGACTAGTCCATTGATTCTTAGACTAGTCCATTGATTCTTCAACTTAGAGGAGTAGTAAAACTTTGGCACCAAGGGGACTTGGAGAGAGAGGAGTGAGTAGTAAAAGTCAGCAGGCAAGGAAGATAATGTTGACTGCAGCTTTACAGATAGATTACCAAGCTGGTCAGAATACACAGGCAGGAAGGATTACTACTGGTAGGAGGACAAATTGGTTCTCTTTGTTCCACAATACGAGAAGCAGAGAACTGTTTGCTCCAGACACTTTGCAACTCTGAACACTGGTATTGACAGTTACTTCTTAAGGTCTTTCCCAGCTTCCTGCATCTAAAACATTTTTTGCCATTCAAATGCCTAGTGTCCACAATTTTAAACAGGGAAGTAAAACACTGAATCAGGTTCATAGGTAGGTCTGATAAAAAAGCACGAGACAAACCCTGTAGCTCGGGAACCAAGAGTAGGTTATAGCATGTGTTCTAACCTGTCACAGTGAGGCAAGACTCAGTTTGATCACTTCCCTCAGTACAAGTGGATGAGTGTTCAAATATAACCTCAAGTTAACCTCAAGTTTCTTGTGGAACTGAAGAAATATGTGATGGAAGCTTTTCGGTTATTGACTGAGGCTTATGGTAGAAGAGATCCCAAAGACCAAGTCGTTACTCAAAGAAACCCATTATTTTATTGGTAGAAGAAGTGAAAGCAAAAATGACAGATATCCTCAACAGCCTTTCAGAAAATGATATGCGGGATTGCTTTGGATGCTGGTTGTATTGTATGCAGCTGTGTGTCAGCTCAGAAGGATGCTATTTTGAGGGTGATCGTTGTTTGTCTTCTTAGTTTGTTAAATAAAAGAATTACAGGCGTGGTCTTGTTTATTTTGTGTTGAATCTCACATAAAGAAGTAATACTTAGAGCATTAAAATTGACACAAATCAAACCACTTCAACTGTATAGAACTAAGCAGGCGGTGCGCTTAGAATGCTGAGATGTGTTGTGACTATTCGCTAAGAAATGAGTTTTTAAAAATAGACTGCCTGGCCCTCATTTATCTAGAATCAGTGACATAACTTATTTTATTTGTCACATGTTCACAAATATGTTAAAAATCAAGACAGCTAGAATTTATGTAATTAATCGATTTATATGTCCAAAGCCTGTCTTCAAACTAACTCTGATCTGCTGTTTGCCTTGGATGATTATACCATTGCTTCCAGCTACCTTTGATACATAAAAAGATGGAGTTGTTCCTTTCATCCAGCCTGAAGCTGTGTTTAAAAAAACCCAAACCATTAGCTTCAACAAGCTCTGTGACAGTCTTCTGGACATTGACTCACTTGCTGACAGCAATTAGGACTCCCAGAAGTTATCTGAGAAAACCAAACCCACCAGAGTTTCATGAGGTGAAATGTTGCAGTGAGGGTTAGAATTTCCTGAAAAACAAATCAATCTAATATAATTAAAGCCTGTGTTCTTTCACTGTGATAAAGCTACTATTCTGTTATTAAGCACCTGCTTTGAAAAGAGGATTCTAGTGTGCATCTCCCTACACTTTCATCTCCCTCAGTTAAGTAAAATTTTCCTATTATCTTTGAATTTACATTCTTTTTGTTTTTAAGTTCTCTTTGGTAGAAATTGTTACATCCTTATTAGATTAGAGAGACAGAGACAGGAAAACTGACAATAATGTCCCTTGCTTGGGATACGTATTTGCATTGATGCATTTGTTCAGAATAAATACATAGTCCATAGGTTTATTCTGCTGTTTCACTGTTAATTTGAGCAGATGTAATGCCTTAAAAACCAGAATATTCACTTTGAAAGCTTTTAAGTTTAATACATTAAATTGTGAAGTTGTTTTGTCTTTAAAATATTGACTGGTTTTATATAAACAGCAGAAGAATGAACTAGACAGAATAAAGGATAAACTGAGAAGGAATAACAGCAATAATGGCATCAAATTAATATTTACAAAGCTCAGAAAATCTTAGTAAACAAAAAGAAATAAAAATTTCTGCATCATAATTCTTAGCATTGTATGCCAAGTGTGTTAATATATCAGATTAACCTAATTCTTATTTATTTCCACTGAAAGATTATTTTTATCACTGAACAAAAATGGAGTATGGTGTAACTAGTATGGATACACAGCCCCATGTAAGGTAAGTAGAAGCTGAGTTATCTACAATCCAGTGAAATGCATCGTCAAAACAGGAATGGCAGAGCAAATTGCTTTGGCTACCTGTGGGAGACAGGTTTTTATATGGAGAAAAAGATTAGGTGTGTGAAGGATAAGAGAGATTAGGGTCTGAGTAGAATCATAGAATCACAGAATCAAAGAGTACACCATAACTAATTATTACTCTGGATGCAACAGTGATGACGTGAAATAAAAAGGATTGTTCTGTTTATGGTGAATTTGATTTTTTTTATAAACCAGCTTAATTATGACATTAATCTAAAAAGTTAGAGGAATGAGAAAATATACCTGACACAGATAACCTTTTTGTTTGTGGTTTTTTTTTTCCCCTGTGAGTAGGGCCTGATATGTATAATATTTAAAGCTTCGCTCTTAGCATTAAAAAACAAGGCAAGTTTCTAAGTTCACTGAAGTAGGAACCATCAAAACATTTTGAAGGCACTAAGGCAACCAGAGTATATTGACAAAGAGCTGTAAATAAAATTAACAAGCAACTGTTGTGTTTGATAAGTGCTAACATATATTCAGAACGCACAACGTAGTAAAGTAGTTCAGCAATTGAAATAACTGCTTGAAATTAACAGCAATAACCACATGTAACAACTAGCAATTATCTACATTCTGCATTATCGGCAATATTAGCAGATTAAAAATTACTGAAATAAGGTGCCGAAAAACACACAAAAAAATACTTTTTCCAGGTTTTCTTTTAAAATAAAGACATATGTAAAGATGGAAGGAAATAAAGCAATGTAAAGATAATTTACTGGTCTTGAGGTAGGCTATACCACAATTTGCAGGCTTCTCTATCCTCTATTAAACCAAAAAACATCGGTGATTTCCAGAAAGAATTCTAACGTCACGCGCATAGTAAATTTTCTTTATAGTCATTATTGTACCAAGTTAAAGACAGTAAATTAGGGAGTTTTGTGTCAACAGTGGATATACAAGCTTATTTAATTGCTGAGAGTTGATAAGCACTGAACACATATCATCACATTATCAGAAGAAAAGGTAGAAATGCTTCTTGCATCTGCTGTAACACATGTAATCAGTGTTTGGCTACAGAGAATGCTGTAGACGGTGCTGGAAAAAAAGTCTGATTTTGCTTATGAGCTGAATTGGGTGACTCAGGAGGTAAGGATAAGATTTTTTATTATAATTTGTATTGTGGCACAGGTCATGGCTTGTGCATATTTCCATCAGAATAGAGTATTTCATTAGTGTCATAAAAAAGCAGTGGCTGTAACAGCTTCCAAAAGGAAAGATATCTACACTCTGTTTAAAAGCTTAGCAAAATAAAACAATAAATATATTTTATTTGTTCTATACACAGTAGCTTCCAAGTGGAAATAACAATAATAAAAAGAAATAGACTCTATGACTTTCCACTCTGTTTTGTAACTAAATCCTTTTGACCATATTTACCACCCCACATTATGCAATTTAAGTGAATGCTTGAAGAATTGAAGTTCTCTGGTAAACATGTTTTGTAGGATGGCAACTTTAAATGTTATGTACATGAAAAAACATATAGTAAAATACACAGTCATCGTGAATCATAGTATATGAACGGAGTACGAGAAAAAAACAATACAGTGCGATTCCAGGTGATCAGAACAGGTGATTAGATAACTAATAACCTTCAAAATAATGTCCAGAGTCCTGAATTCTTGAATGTTTTAAAGAGCCATACAGATAAACCATAAAAAATTCGAAACATTATAGTCATCTGTAGAAGCCAATGTGATCTTGTGAACATTAAGTAATAAGACATGCAACTTCAACAGATTTGCCAAGCAGCACTTTAATGGTGGTCCTTTGTGACCTTCTCAGCACATTTCCATTTAGATAAATTTTGACAGACTAAATAGTTGTGGAAGAAGTCACACTCTCAGCATCTGGCATGTTGTGGAAAAGAGATATTCCCAGATTCCAACTCTAAAGGAAACTGGAGGGATTTGGTTCTGACTTTTCCAATTTCCTTTTTCGTATCCATCGTATCGTGACATGGTTCCAAATAGTTCACAATGAATGCCAGTGAGAGAACTGAATGTTTTCCTTAGAGTATGAAATCGTTCCTCCCAGCTGCTGGTTGATCTGTGAGAACTGAACTGCAACAGCTTTACAGATAATCTTTAGAGAGCTGGTACTGTTTTTTTTTGGTTTTTCCAACATTCATAAGATAGAACCTTAAAATATACGTACCAATACATACGCATGCATATGCCTATGTGGAATGATATTTACGTTAGAATTTTTCTTCTAAGTAGTGGTAAGTTAAGCCACTAAGTAGGAGATGGATAGAAACAGCTCCTCTTGGAACATGACTGATAAATACCAGATCCACTCTGACTGTAAATGATGTCTGAAGTTTGAGCTTAGATGAAGACAGCTGTATTTCATTACGTAAATTCAACCACTAAGCACAAAAACTGATGAACAAGAGTGTCTCTCAAATTAATGTTGCCCACGTAAATAAAAAACATACACTGGTGACATCAAGGATTTAAAGAACATATGGAAATAGATATGGAGATAGTCACCATTATATGACAGAGTTATTCTTAGTAATTTAGATTCTGATTTCCTGACTCTTACAGCTTTCTCATAGTGAGTAGGGCTCTTTTGTAAATAGACATGACAGTGCTATGTAAAAAAGGTGCTGTTCAATGTCATTAGGTGTATAAAAGCTGTCTCGTAAAAACAATTAATGTTAATAGCACAAGAATCACCTTGTTAACTAACCCTACAGTTGGCACCAATCAGTAATTTCCTATTAATATTGGGACAGTGATTTCAACTACAGTTACGGTTTCTGTAAATTAACCTCACTATTGGAAAACCATAAGCAAAATATTTCATTTTGATCCAAGCAGAGACATTCATATTGCTTGCGCTGATATTTTCCTGAGTCTGATCTCAAATCCTCCATAATAGTGCTATAACACCAAATAGACATAACATCTCTGGTTGTGTAAACCTATCTTGCTCAGCCTGAGATGTCATACTCAGCACAGATACTACAGCCATAATGATCTCAAGAAATAGTGGTAGCAAGTTGCATATGAACTATATTTACAGAAGGGACTCTGATTCTACAAAGATATGCCTTTTACTGTTTAACTGATTCAAAATAAAGTGCTTTGTTATTTCTTAATCCATGGATTTTTTTTTATTCTTCCTTCAGCTCTTCAGTTCCAGGAACATTTTCCCCATTCCATTATTTCCTGCTATATCCCTGTCAAGACATGGTTGAGGAAAATTGTCAAAATATTATTATTCCCTGCAATTGGATTATAATGTTCTTTATATTGAATTGATTTTATGCAACCTATATCAACAGTTGTAAAATGATAACATTTGTTGAAAGAAAATATAAAACACTGAGGGAAATACTTATCAGATGAAAAAGCAGAAAAATCTTATAAAACAAACATTAGGAAAGTTTATATGAACTATTTGCCCTGATCTATAGGCTTACCGCTACAATAAGTACAATTTTTGATTTCCAATGTCTTTTACAAACAAGGAAAAGAAGGGGTAAGAGAATGATGGTAATATTTCTTGAAATAATGTTTACTAGAATGTTAAAAATTTAATTTGGTTGTAAGAAATCATACAGATTTTTGGAGGTGTATCTTGTATCTTTGCAAAGGAAGTACTTCTGGTTTATTTCAAAATGTCTTGAATGCAACAGTGAAACAGTCTGTTCTTCAACTCACTAACTTAAAAGTGTATCTGCGGTGTTTTATTGAATGTTTTAACTTTGTTTTTATGGCATCATTTAATGGTTGGAGTCCTCAGAGTCACATATATCACATGTTTTCACAGTCCTTTCTACTTCAATAATTTCATTATGGAACAAAGAACAGCATATATTAGAAAAATACTGCTTGATAGATTAGAAAAAAGCTATTTGTATTTATACTTTTCATAACGTTTTTATTTTACATTCAGAAATAATTACACTAGAGATCATGAATTGATCCTCATTTTCCCTATCCAATCAGTTATTTAAGCACACACCCTTAGTCTTGTGTTGCTCTCTGACATTTAGGGGAATTGATCAAATGTTAATCAGCATTCTAATGTTTAACCAGATAAACTCTATCCACAACCAGCCTGCATAACATTTCTGGTTTCACAAGATATTCACCCCTCCTAATGCTTCAGCAATTTGAACAGCAGTGTTTTGAGACCAGCTATCATGATGCCAGTGTTGCTTTAAACAAAACAATGACTTAAATTGTTATGCTTCAATTCCTTTCAGCTGCTTCAAAAATACTGCAACTAGAACATTGTATTAGTCAATAATTAGCTCAAAATATCACCAGACAGCAATTTAAAATTGCTTTAAAATAAAACCAAACAGAAATGGAAAATGAATTATAACTTATGTGTTGTTACTGTTTTTAATATATGAGTAGTGGATTGACTCTGGATGGATGCCAGGTGCCCATCAAAGCTGCTCTATCAATATCCATTCTCAATGGGACAGGGGAGAGAAAATATAACTTGTGGGTCGAGGTAAAGACATGGAGAGATGACTCACTAATTACCATCACAGGCAAAACAGACTTGACTTTTAATTTATTATCAATCAAATCACAGTAGGGTAGCAAGAAAAAAAGCCAAAACTTAAAAGACCATCCTGCCACCCCTTTCTTCACCCTGGGATTGACTTCATTCCCAATTTTCTTTATCCCCCCTCCAGAAGTGGTACAAGGGAATGAGGAATGGGGATTACAGTCCTTTCCATGTGTTATCTCCATGTGCCCTCCTGGACTACCAGCAGAGTACTACAGATATTTCAAATAGCATTTCATATATCTGCAATTAAGCAAGAAAACCAAGCCATTCATCTACATTGCTGTCAGTCACCCAGTACATCTGTGGATACTTACATGTAGACATCAGGAGCTCAGGAGAATCTCACTCTGTACCTGGTAGACATCAAAGGCTGCTTTACATGAATCCTAGCACTACATGCTGTCCTACATACTAAAACAAATCTACTACTTAATTTTCACTCTTAAGATCATACGAGACTCCAGGCAGATAACCGCTCCTCCATAACTGTACTAGCATTTCACATTGAAGTCCAGTGAAAAATTTAAGTATAAAATGACACTGATATAAAAACGACACTGTCACTAAGAGAAACAGTCTGCCTCACCTGTCACTGATAGATATTTGATCCCACCTCTGATTTTTCTCCTTCTCTGTACTGAAACAAGTTTTTCAGTGGCTATTCACTGAATTATTCAGGGAATAGATTCAGTTGAAAACTATTCAAGCAAAAGCATAATAGCTGTTATTCTTTTGAACCAGTCATCCCAATGTTGTTTACGTCAAGGTAAACCAAATCTCTATGTTAGTTTTAATCTGAGGGTTGGAGCAGTAAGATTTAAAAATGCTTTCATGATCAATTCAATAGAATATTTTTTTAAGAAACTTATTGTTGATATGGGGTGAAAAGAGCAAGTTAACTTTAATTAAATACCAAATAAGCAGACAGCATACGACAACTGCTTCATAATAATCTGAAATAGATTTTTAAAGTGTTTTTCAATTGCCCTGTATACTGTCACATTAAAATGATTGTCATCACTCAGTTTAAACTGGAGCAGCAAAAGCAGACAAAATACATTGCTGATTTTGATCCTGTAGCATTTGAGCTATAATTTAGTAACAGCAGAAGTAGTGACTTTGCAATGCATGTCCTAAAGAAAATGAAAGGAACTGTAGCAGTAACCCAAAGGTGCAATCAAAATTAACCAACGTCATGAATTTTAATTATGAAAGGTTTTGAAAAACTGCTGCTAGGCTTTTCTGTACTTCAGTAATTATTCATGGAATATATGTGCTGTATATTATCAACTATGGGGGGATAATCTTCAAACAAAAGAAAGGCAAAATTTGACAACATTAACAGTTACAAATTAACAATTACAAAATATTTTTTTACTCTAATTTTCCTTTACTAATTTACTTAAAACATGCACATATTATCAATTTATGAAAATGAATTGAACTTAAAGGTAATAATTTATCTGATCTAAATACATCAACTGAAATGCTATTATGTAGAAAAACACCTTTTATCAACAGCTATGAAAATATCAGGATATCTGTGTTTTAAACTATTCTTGAATCCACATTCAGTGAACACATAATATACTTTGTAAGGTCCTTAGAAAAGAATTTTGACATTTTTTTATTGTGAAAAACATTCTTAGCATAGCAATGCTATGTTTTAACCTGAATTTTTAACTTAGATATTTAGTTTTAAACTAATTTACTTTTATATGCACTGAAAAGAAAAATTCATTTCTTATAGGTAACCATCACCTCCTAAAAGAGGACACTAAGACAGGTGAGAGAACTTATAATTATTTTCATCCATTCTTATTCAGAAAGGGAGCATAAGGCAATGAATACAGACTTCGAGATCTAACTTCTGGAAGTCTGAATTTGGGTGAGACAAAACCCATGCTCAGTTTTCACAGACTTGAGTAAAATACAAACATATCCTCAGTTGACACTATTAAAAATCTCAAATAAAGAATATCCATCATTTTCCAGAACAATTTAACAGAAAACATCTCCATTAACATGAGTCATTGAGCCTGTGAAAACATGATCTGTTTAAGTTAGAATCATCTGCAGGTAGAATGAGGTGATTTCATAATACGTTGTTATTGCTACTCCATGACATACATATCTGCTATGGATAGCATTTTATTATTATTATTTGTTGATTATAGTAAAAAAATCTTTAAAATTCTATATAACATAGATAAAAGAAACAATATTGTGCTAGAGTTTTGCCTGCCAGATACAAAAGGTATAAAAAAATCACCCTGTTTTAATGTACAAGTCATAAAACATGGACCAGCTGCTGCTGGAATACAAGTTGTATGGAGCTTTAGAAACCCTAATTTGTTTTAATAAACTGTTACAAGGTTAAAAAAGATATTGTTCTGTTATTTGTAGTTGCGTGGCCTTTAAAAATAAAGTTTTATTTCCTGACAGAAACTCTGCTGTAGAAAACTGACAGTGCCTGAGATATTCTCAAAGTGGAGTCTGTGCCTCTGGAAAACCATGGTAAGACACAGTTGTTTACAGTGGAACCTCTACAATATTTTTAATGTGGCTCTGTTTTTTGCAGGGAAAAAAATATCAGCATGAATTCACTTGAAGGGATGTGGAAGGAATAGTACAAGTTCCATTTGCAAGCAAAACGCTTGAATTTATCTTAAACTGATTTTTAACAACAAGCTTTACTTTATATATTCATTTTGTAACATAGCAGATGCAGGGCGTAGCTACAATCAAAGACAAACCAAGTTAACCTGGAGTTTGGCTGAATTTGTCCAAATTTTGAGCTTTTAAACAAAACAAGGCTGGTTGCAAATGTTACAGGAATGGAAACTGAATATAACCTTTGCATGCATGCTGCAAGTCAAAGATAATGTATTCTTGACAGCTCTGTTTGGGAATTTGTTGTCCAATAATTTCTCCAGAAGATCATCTGGTGTAAAATGTATTCACACCCTTCCTAAATACTGTGTGTGGATTCAAGCCAACAAAGCAACTGCCATCTACTGTGTAGTACATTATTTATCTCCTCCTTTAGAAGATTGTTTTGTGCAAGTGCATCAGGAGAGTTTTCATATGAGATCAACAATATTTTTTGAATTTCTGTGCGACTGGGAAATGCGCCTGGGTTACTCTCAGGGACAGCTAATAAATATGGAAAGACAGTATGGAAAGAAAGAGATTAATATAATAGAGACAGAATAAAACATAACATCTTGAAAAAGGCAGTGTCAAACTGATATGCCCATATTTAAATTTGCCAACTGTATTTTGCTTATGGGAACACGTGTATGCTGCACTCATCTTAATCCCCAGCACACATATATACACTATGGTTTTCACTCCATTCTTGAACACAGTGAAAATGCAGAGGAAAGTAATTTCAGACATATCATAAGAAGGGCAGGCAAAAAAATGCTGGGAGGAATAGGGCCTGCCACACTCATATACCCACTGCCATCCACATGATTCAGTCTTCTCCATCCAGATCCAGCTGGAAAACTTTCTATTTAGGAGTTTTACAGTTTAAAACAAGCAGAATGAAGGTTTTGTGCATGGTTTAAAAGCAATCTTCTCTCCATACTCAAGATGGATTGTTCTTGGATTAATTTATACACACAAAATAGAGTTGATTGCAAACAGGAACAATGTTACTCCAAATGTAGTACAGATTCTCTGTTTTAAGACATATGCTCTAAAAATTTTCTCCTTGAAAAAAGTGTGGAGGCAGTAGTGCCTACACTTCTTGAAAGTCTATATAAATTCTTGTGATCAATCCATATAGTAAGTGCTGAGTGCCAATTATTTCTGAGAGCCAAAACAGTGTGCTCCAATTTCATTAATGTGCATCTCTGCAGAAAGTCTCGGGGCAGGGTATTAAAATTCACTTATCTGGATAATTCCTGTGTAGTTCATGACAGTCCTATAATCAAGTCTTAAACTAAGAAAGCAGTGAACAAATATTCAAAAAAGGAATTTTAAAAACAAAAAAAAATTCTTTTTTCTGGGTTGTTTTTTAATTCAATTCACTTTTTTCCATTTGCCATATAAATTAGGCTACTGAAAGACATGTGAAAGAAAAATCTTTAATGCAAATGCCAGTTCTGCCTAATGCTTTGCTGATTAGGTAGTATGTATTTCAAAATGAAATGAACATCCACAGTAAAACAAACCCAATGTTAATGTCCTTTCCCTTACAGACATAATCACATGACCTGTAAGAGCTCACTCCATCCATTGCCAGAATGGTAAATGTTTAGGTGGGTGGGAAAGTGGCAGACTTCTTAGCCAATCATAACATTGGAAGTAAAAGTTTAGAAGCGTAGAAGAATAAAGTGAAATTTTACTGAAGTTGGTTATGTAATTCTACCTGTACCTGTTCTAAATGATTCAAGTGCTGGCTAGGCTTATAAGAAAAGCTTTTAAGCCTTATCACATATTCTGAATTCACAGAGGGGTTCTATAGGGCTGGGTTTTTTTGTCCCATGAAAGAAAGAACCATCTTCAAACTAGTACAGCAGCCCATTTCTTGAGAAAGCAATAAAACAGTTTCTGGCATAGAGAGTCTTTTTCTTGGGAAATTAAAATAAGGAAAAGTAATTCTACTCAGTAATTAATTAGAAGTAAAAAGAGTTGGAATAAGGGGTTTAGAAGTCCATGTAAATGGCCACAATATTTCTGAATGTGCAACATGCACAATTAGGGGAAATCAGTATAACTCTTGGACTTCCATACTGATATTCCCCCCATTTTCTTTCTTATTGGTTATCTTCTGTTTAGAATGCATCACAAATTTTCTTTTACTATGTCCTTGAGTAGTTAGCTGTTATTCAGTAGAGAAAACAAATGATCATACCTTGGGTAGTAATGGCAAAACTGAACAAAAGTCTGGGCTATAAACAAGGACTTCCTAAATTTGCATTCTGAAAGTGTTGAAAACTGGGTTGGATAGAAAGTTGAGGCTTTCCTACTTGATCTTGAATTTATATTTTGTACTGATCCACTCCATAGTCATTCAATTGCATGACTTATGGGACAGACACAGTAACTGAAAGCTATTTTTGGGAACGGAAGGCCAGGAAAGATGAGATGTAAAATTGTTATGAAAAATATTTTAAAGAGGAAGAAGAAATAAAACAATCACTACTGATTGTTACACTAAATGTTAATTTGTATCTTAAATCATTGCTGTCAGGCTAACATTGTGGAAAAAATAGAAGGAAAAGTACCTCAAATGGCTTTATTTAATGACTTTGTGAGGCTGGTGGGTATTTTAACCCATTTGTAAACTTGTACTATGGTTTGTGTGTGCTCATACATGTGTAAATACTTCTTAGTGTCATATTTAAGACTAAGAGAAAAGAATAAAATAAAGAATAGCAGATGTAGGAAGAATAATGGCATCTTTTGCATTTCTTTTCATCTGAATGAAAACAAGTCAAGGTGGAGAGTATGTGAAGGAAAGGTATATCACACAGGCAAAAAAATCCAAACAAAACCCAGCAACAAACCCCCAAACCCTCAAAACCCCAACAATGAACAACATTTTCAAGAGTTACTGCTATAATAACTTTGGAGCCTCAGTCCTGTTTTCAAATATGATACAAATTGTGAGAAGAGGCTTGCAATGAAACTTAAGCCTACAAATCCCATTACATTAACTTTTCTTCTGTTTGTGAAAATCTCAGCCCACTAGAGAGCCAAAGTGAGCGTGTTAATGAAAGCCACAAAGGAAGAGGTTATCCAGGATATGACACTTGATTATTTAGCAGTTTACAATGGTATAATTACTTGTCTGAGCATACAGTTTTTCAAGTGTTTCTAAAAATATAAATTAGATTCGTAATTCACTTAAGATGTATGCAGATTTTACTCTTTTAAGACTTCTGAAAATTTTCTCCTTTTTCACCTTTCTTGTGTAATATTATTACAGATTATCACATCAGATACTAGCTGTTTCTCAGAATTCAAGGATCCTGCCTAATAAAATTCTGAAATCACATCAAAGGCACCTGCTCTTATGCAAACAACAGAATTACTGACTACTTCAATATTCAAATTAATAGCCTTGCAGTTTAGCTATCTCCTTAAATGTGCGACTGGGTAAATGGAAGTGCATCCTTCAATATTTATGATTTGTCCAACATGTCACAGGCTAACTGTATGTTACAGCAATTCATTTCACATTAGAACATCTCTTTGTGAAAGCTTGTTAAAAAAGACACTTGACATTTCATGTAGTTCTACTAAACAATCTTGTTCTCCAGTCATTTCAAAGTCCTGAGTTACAAAACTTAGATAGATTTTCAGACAAAGAAAAATATGATGGGCACTTTCCTACTTCTCAGGATATACATTAACACCTGTCATTAACATGTACTGACTATTGCTGTCATCTTTTGTTCCTGATACACAAATGGATACATATATGTAGGGAGAAATCAGCCAGCTGGAATATCATGAAACAGAAGAAGAATCATAATATATGAAACAGATGATAATCTGTCTTGAAGCTAGTCCTTCCTTTAAAGTTTTGTAATAAAATTAGAATACAGATGCACAGCTTTTTAAAAGAATTGGCATTCATTTAGTGTTCTGTTACATTATTTCTCTAAACTTGGAGAAAGAATGATACTTTTCTGCGGGAATTGTTATTGTTTCTGTGGGAATGCATTAATGCTGCATTTGATTAAATGATGGCACTTTAACAATTGCTTCTGGCCAAAATTGTTTTCATTTCTCCCCAGAGGATGTTCAGTTTTGTCAGTGATTTATTATTTTTTCCTATGCTTACAAATAAAATACTGTTATCCTTTGAATCGTATGCAACAGTTCATACACCTGCGTCTGTATGCTAATCATGACGAATGTTCAGTACAAAATAAGAAAGAAATTAATACAAGGAGGGTGTAATTGAATTTTCATTTTCCTTTTTTAAAAAAAAATCCTATTAAATATATTATACTAAACGTGAATTTCTGTGCAAGGCAGACTGCCATAATAAAAAGCTCTTTGTGTCCCCTTGATATCTCATCACCCAGGAAAGCACATTAAACATAATTTGCAAAGCAAATTATCTCATAAAGTTCCCGGAAAAAGAGAAATTATCATCTCCTACAACCTATCTCTGTAGTCTTGATATAATATTTTACCATCTGATTCAAACACTTTTCCAGACTTATAGCGCTTTTAAGCTCAGCTGTGAATCTCCTCCATATCTCTGTCTTGCACTTACAAGTCACTTTGACTGTGCAGAGAAAAATTAATTTCAGTTTGGTCAAGTCAATGTCTTAAATGACATTTTAAAATCAGTTATAAAACAGTGTAAGTTATATAAGTATTGTTTTAGATTGTTTGCTCCCTGCAAATTCATTCATATGATCCACCCTTCAGAAAATCAAGTATCTAAGCTAAAAGCTCAGCAATTAGTCAAAGGTAAAAGGTAGGCTATTCAGTTTAAATATCCTTCATGGTTAAAAAAACCCAGAGAAACATCAAAGAGAGATGGAATGGACCATCCTCTGGAGATACTTGTCTCTCTCCATTAATGATGAAGAGCTGCAAGTAGCTGAATTAAAGTGCCTAACTGTTAGGAAACTGAAGTTAGACAAGATGAATTAAACTCTAAATACAAATATTGTTAGGAAAAATATGGACATAAACCTCTTATCACTGCTTTTGTAGGGACCTATGTCATCATACCTACCACCTCTGCAGTGTACTAGTTGCTTTAAAATGCTATTTTTTGAGCACTAATTTATTTCACACCTGCTCGATTTCTTTTTTCTTGGAAAGGGGGATCATGGGAAAAATATAAGAAAAAGAATAGAGGCAAGATTTTCAGTGCTTATTAGTTTTGCACACTACTTTTCTTGTTTGGCTCATTTGTTATTGTATTATTTCCTATTTTGTTACAGTTTTACTTCAATCCTGCACATATAGAAGACTGAAGCAATTTATTTTTTGTAACTCCACATTTAGAAAGCCTAAAATCATGTCATATTATGCTCAAAACATTTTTCATGTTACTAAGGATAGACCAGGTCAGAATTCCATACATTATATTAAGAGTAAGATTTATCAGATACTTACATTCTGATTGTCTATGTCCATTGTTTGAGAACAATTTGGTGCACAGACACAACAAAAACTTCCCTATCACAGAATGACACACAAGGCTGTTTTGTGGTATTGCCCTAAGCTGCTTGGATAACTTCCATCATAAAATAATAACATTCGTGTGACACTGCGTTGCTGATAATGCACGAATGTTGACTTCTGTAGGATGGGAACTCATCAGCTGTGCGACCAGTCTGTATGTTTCAGTCCATCTCATTGTCTCATAATGGAGAGTTTAAACTCTTCTCTTTTTCACCCTTGAAATGAACCACTTAAAGCAGATTTCATTTTATTCTGCTAAACTTATTACCAAATAATTGATTCATAGATACCAGATACATGAGTAATTGCTGCTAGAAATATGCTTTTAGTAATAAGAAAAATGTATGTCATCCTTTGGCAGTTTGGCAGATATGAAAAAAAAAAGATACTACGAGGATTATTTTAAAGGAGGTGACAGTAGACAGTTGTAAATATGCAATAAATGTATTCTCTTCTTCAACATTACTGCATCTCTTATGATGTATCTTCACACCATGGAAAATAATTTTTCTCTTAAATTTAATTTTTTGGGGAGGAATGTTTACTCTTAATACAGAATAATGCCTGAGAAAGAAACATACAGGGAAATATTGCTCAAAATCCTCAGTTCTTAGCAATTTAAGCTATTGTTGCAATATTTATATTAAATACAATGTTTATTGGCAAGTACACTTAATTTGGCCTTGAAGATATTCAAAGTTCAGGCTGTTCCAGACCTTCCAAGATTAACAAAAAAGCAATCTGATATTTTTAAGATACATATTTAATGCATATTTGATCAAAGTCAAAGGTCAAAATAAATCGTATGACATCTGAAAACACACAGGACATATCTGAAATATTTATATGGGTTTTGAAATATGAATCAGTTCTATAGTAAGCAAATGTTATAATAGCGATGGTCTGTTATAAAATGTTATGTTATAAATGTTATGTATGTTATAAAATAAGCGATGGTCTCCAGACCCTTGAACCTGTGTGGCTTTTCTCCAATGTTTTTGTCTTTGTCACTTCTTATATAAGAAAGAGATATAGCACATAAGGAGGTAACTGTCAACACAGGACAGTTAGGAACTGGCAGCAAAACCCCAATTGTATTTCACAGAACACAGAAATATTTTAAAATTATTCATACTACAAATTTTATTTAAAAAAAAATTGCCTTCAATGATTTTTATAGTAAGGTAAATGTTGCCTTTTCATCGAGTTAATATTTTATCCTAAAGTGCATTTTTGCTTTTAAAGTTATTTAAACTCTAAGTGTCCATGGAGTAATGTTTCTAAATATGCATTATTAGATTTTAGGGATGGCTTGTGTTTCTCATTTTAACTTGAACTCCTGTTTTAATTTCTCTGTTGCTCTAGCTGGTCAAAATTCAATATAAATATTCCCCAAACTGCAATTTTATTCCTTTGGTTAAGAAATGGGGAAAAAAACCCAAACCCAAACCAAAAGCAACTAAAAAACTACAACCCAATAAAAAAAAACCACCAACATCAAACCTTTGCTACTCCAGCTTCGCTAGCTCTTTTTCATGTCTTAAATGACATCAGACTATTACAAATACACTATAGTAAAGTTTAATTTAAGGAGTGCGGCATAAAGCAAAAAAAAAACAAAACTAAAAGAAGCAGACAAAATGATAAAAAGTAAACCTGATATCTATTTTAAAGCACTCTATCAGTCTTAGAGTGATTGCCTTTAATCTATGTAAAATGAAAAGTATCACAAGCACCTTGAAAAGGCATAGAAATCTGGCATCGTAAATCAGCAGAATAAAGATGACTATTAGATGTTAAAGAAATTGTTTCCAGAAGTGGAAAAACAGTGCTAATATTAAGGAAAAAAATGAGCATACAATTTTGGAAATTAAAATAAGACTATAATAAGACTGTTAAGAAGTAGTCTGAAAGACAAGTAACAAAATAAATATCAGTTAAAAACATTCTTTAACTTGTCAGAAATAGGAAGTCTGCCAAAAGCCCACTGAGATTATAGATGACTGCCAAATAACTAGGAGTTTTCTAATAAGATAAGGCCCAAGTAGAAAAAACTACATTTACCACTACAGAGAACGCTGATAAATTCCTCATGCAACAATCCCTCCTTTGGAAACAGTTCTAAGAAATGTTGATGTATCAAAGGCATAGGTTTTAAAATACATCAGTAAAAGAGTGGGAAAAATAGAGAGACTAGATAGTATTCAAGAAAATATTCTATGATGTCATAATAGTTAAATTTAAATAGTTAAATAGGTGGAAGTTTGAAACAGGTAGCTAAAAGTAATCTTTATACTAAGGAACTTCAAGTAGCATGGCAACAACAATTTGTCCCAAGGCAGATAAGAAAAATCACAGATCAAAAAGTCTTGCTCCTGTACTAGCAGGACAGGTGGATGTCTTAACAACAATTAAATTGCTGGGTGTATGAATGTTATTCTAATAAAAAAGGAAATGAGACAATGTAAACATGGCCATAGTGGATTCCAGTCGTGTCTCATGGATTAAAAATTCTCTGAAACTGTCGATAAGTGTGTGAATAAGATTTGACACTGTATACTTAGATGTTCAGAAAAGTTTGTGACAATGCCTTTCAAGGAAATTTTATTCCCATGTGTCATGAGAAATAGCATTGTTGCAGCTTCATCAAAACCAAAGGTCCTCCATCTCTGTGAATAGAAACAGAATAAATGCTTAGAAAGGAACATGTAGAACTACATTGTTTGTAAATGATCACATGTATATGTGAACACCCACAAAAGTACATGTTCTTAAATATTAGATTGGAAGCTCTGGTGGGTTGACATTGGCTGACTGCCAGATACCCACCTAACCACTCTTTCACTCCCCATCCTTCCAAGAGAGGGAGAAAATGAGATGAAAAATCTTGTGGGTTGAGATGAAGACAGGGAGATTATTTACTGGTTACCATCATGGGTAAAACAGACTTGATTTGGGGAAGATAACTGCTGGATAAAATACAGTTGGATGGTGAGAAACAAAAAATTAAATCATCTTCTCTACACTGTCTGTTTCACAGACTCAACTTCACTGCCTCATTCCCAACTCCTTCCTCTTCCCACGCTGAGGAGTACAATCAGATAGGAAACAGGGGCTATGGTCAGTCCATAGCAGCTCCACTCTGCCACCCCTTCCTCCTCACACTTCCTCCCTACTCTAACATATGTCTTTCCCATGGGCTACAGCTCCTCAGAAAATACCACATTCTTTGTCGTGGTCTCCTCCACGGGCTGCAGGGGGACGACCTATTCCACAGTTGTCTCTGCCCTGGACTGTGGTGGAATCTCTGCTCTGGTGCCAGTAGCTCATCCTTTCCTCCTCTTTCTCTAACTTTGGTGTCACAGGGCTATTTCTCATACCATTTTTCCCTCACTTCTCGCTGCTATGCATGCAGTGATTTGCTCTTCAATGGAGGCATCATTTTGCAATTTTTTTCCTCCTTTCCTTCTCTGCCTGTCATTTTTACCTTTCTTTGATATGCTGAACTGTTTTCCCATGTTGCTGCTGTCTCTTTTGCTGGGTTTAGCTGTACCCTGTGGTGGGTCTGTTGGAGCCAGTTGGAACGGATAGCATCCAGCTTAAGGCAGCCTTAGCCTCTCCCTGCAGACGGACTTGGGCACCTACACCCAGCACAGGAACATATGATGCAAATGCATATACTTAGGGTAATTCTAAAGCAGGTGACTAGGATTTAAAAATGCAAAAACCAAGTAATAATAGTAAATGAATAAAACCAACATGTTCATTTTGCGAGACATAACAAAAACTGTCATTCCTAGGGGGCTGAAGAAGCTGTTCTGGAAGTAACTTTGACATCATTCCCAAATTTTTGTTACCGAGGTTTATTATCTCTTCTGCTTCTATTTAGTCATTTGGTTTTTAAAACTCTTCTCCGAGCTTTAATATCTTGTCATACATTTTAGTGTTATTTTTATTTTAGGGTTTCCTCTTTACAGGAACCTCTTTGAATATGGTATTGCTTACTGTGCGGCCAACCAGGAAAATGAAAGGCAGATATTTTCACAGTATATGTTTCTTTAAAGCATATGTTCAACGTCTTATTTATTTAATTACACTGTATAATTTTGTTGCTATACAACTGTTTACTGCATGATCATAATTCTGCAAATGGGTTGTGTCATGCTGCAAAGTGTTTCTCAGCATAATTGTTGGTTAATTATTGTTTTCAAGAGAAGAAATAAACTTTTTTTCACAAGCCATATGATAAAATGATTTATTTCTTTTTACTTCCTACTTGATCAGTGCATCACTGGCAGTTAATTGGTAGCTGAGAGTGTTCAGAAAAGGAAGATCTCTTCACTCAGGCCATAGGTATGACCAACCCACTAAATGGCAAATTTACGATTTGATATTGATTTTGAGTGTGCTAGTTTTGGCTAAAATAGAGTTACTTTTGTTTATAGTAGCTGGCACGGGGCTGTGTTTTGGATTTGTTCTGAGAACAATGTTAATAACATAGGGATGTTTTAGTTATTGCTGAGCAGTGCTAACATAGGGTCAAAGCCTTTTCTGCTTCTCACAACACCCGACCAGCAAGTAGGCTTAGGGTGTCCAAAAAGTTGGGACACAGCTGGAGCACAGCTAGGACAGCTGACCCCAGCTGACTAAAGGAATATTCCATACTATATGACATCATGCTCAGCAATAAAATAGGGGGGAAGAAGGTGGAAGGGGAGGGACATTCAGAATTATGGTGTTTCTCTTCCCAAGTAACCTCTACACATGATAAAGCTCTGCTTTCCTGGAAATGGCTGAACACCTGCCTGATAATGGGAAGCATTGAATTAATTCCTTTGTTTGTTTTCCTTGCAGCCACAGCTTTTATTTTACTAATTAATCTCTTTTAATTTCAACTCATGAGCTTTCTTTTAGCTTTCTGATTGTCTCCCCCACCCCACAAAAGAGGAGTGAGTGTGCAGCTGTGTGGTGCTTAACTGCCATCTGGGGTTAAATCATGACAGTTGGAAATAGGTTTTCCTAAAAAAGCCAGTTTTTTATTTTCACTCTGCTAATATTTCAGACCTACTAGCATCTTTGCAATTTGTTATTGTGCATTGAATGTAATTTTTCTCTATATGATATAAAATAAGCTGCGAAGTTACAGATATTTTAGTATCAAACTGACATCATTATAAAAAGTACAGAAATGTTCTTATCCACAATGTTCTTTTACCAAAATCTATAGATCATTTCATTTCGGAGACAAGAAATGTATTTCACTGATGTAGAGAACCGAAAGTTATCTTTTTGAACTCCTAGTTTGTAAACATTATGATTTTTAAATCAGTTTTATCATCAGTCTCACATTAGAATGACTTTTGGAAGATAGATTAAATGTTTTTCTGAGAAACACTTTTGTAAGGGAAATGCCTCCAGCAATGTAAAGCTGGCAGGGTAGATTTACAGTATATAATTTCCAAGACTATTAGTGAACATTAGGTCCCAGGAGGAAAAGGGTTTTGCCTTATTACATCCTCAAGAGCTACCAAATAAGTATGTTAAGTGTTAGGACATGCACACATAGTACAAACCAGACTTGCAATTTCTTTAAATGATACTTCATTTCATCCTTCCTTAAGTGCATAAGAATGGTAAAATGCAAATATGGATATAGTAGAGCTCTACAAAGTGAGCATATTTCAGTCACAACGACAGATCTGGGACCAGATCCAAAAAGTACTAGACATCATTGAAATCAATGGGAGTTAGGTACTTTAATATCTTCATGGTTTTCTTCTGAAGTTCATAGTATTTCATCCTTGATATTTTACTCTGGGGTGTTTCTAACATTTCTTTCATATAAAGGAATAATTTTAATTTACCTTTCTTAAGGTAAATTTATAATTACTTAGTGAACTTGGTAACTGTTGGATTTTCATGGTGAGCAGCAGATTTTTTTCTCATCACTCTACCATGCTTTTCTTCTTTCTTTTGTATTCAAGATTTATCGGTCTTCCCTATGATCTTTACTTCGCGTCAAATACAAACATGGAATGCATGACCTTTTTCAGGTTTTGACAATTATGACTAATGTTATCATTCCTGAGAATCAGTTAATACAGATATATCATCGTGTCTGATTCTGCAATGCTAACAAATAGAGTTCTGCTTTGAATCAACTTGATATCTGCCACTGAAATCTGCATGCAGATATGCAAGTAGTTTTGTTGCTGCAAGGTAAGACCAGATCTAATTAACTCCACATTGAAGTATAAGAAATATTCTCAGAAGTAAAGGGAAGCTAAGAAAGAAAAGGAAGCTAGGAAAGAAAAGACTAGACATGAAAATCTTTCAGAATATTTTACTTTTGGGGAAGTGAACATATAAGTAAATAGGGGTTTTTTTTTGTAGTTATTCATTGCGCTTCCCATTATCTATAACAGAAATAGTAGTTTGGATATCATACTGCATATCATGGAACAGCATAGAAACATTGACTTCTTATGGAGTAATAAGGCATAAAATATGGACTCATGATAAGGTGTTAAATTAATTTCTTTGCAATTTAAAAGTACAGAAAATATTTATCCTTTAATAGTCACTTATCATAATAGATTTAATGCAAAATATTTAGCATTAAATTGCACTTTTTTTATCACTTTATCCTGTTCCTTGCTCTGCTCCACTGATGATTACAGCCACAGGAAAAATAAAATAAAATAGATTCACATAGGGTATCTAAAATATAAATTACTGAAGACTACTGCCATGGGACCAATTACTCACTTTTGTTTCTTCCTGAGATATTGTGTAAAAATCAGCACTATTTCTTTTTTTTTGCTATGTGAATATGTCATACAAGTGCTTATAAAATCCATAGTGAATTATCAGTTACGACCAAATATAAATTGATGTACAGTAGAGGAGTTGATTTATAACATGCTCATGCACTGCAGTTTCAGTATTTTGGCTGTATTTTTTCAGGAAATTTTTAACATTATATAGAAGAACATTTTCTTTGTAGTGCATATGTATTTTTTGTTTGACGATACATCACATTTCATTGTATGGTTCATTCTCATTTTGTTTTCTTCTCAAAATGAAGTCTGAGAACGGTCCAGTATTTTTCACATAAGTATGATATACTGTGGCTAGATACTTCATAACGTGTTGATACTACATGTTTAACTCAGCAGTCTTAACAGTCATCTGAGAAGAAAGTGTTTGCATCCAAAGGAAATTTAAATGAACTAAATACTGCTGCTTAATTGACAATTTATAATCCAGAATAATCACCTTTCAGAGGCTGTATGTCCAGGACTAACATAATAGGTTAGTATAAAACCCATTCGCATGGGTAGATGAAGTCATTCAGTTCATTGTGTTTGAATATTAACTGAAAGCCACAACCTAGAAAAGTGTGAATTTACAGATATGTTGAAAAAAAAGTAGAAATACGCTTAAAATTGGGAAAAAATGCAGTCAGATAGTAACTTATATTTGTGTCCAATACTGCTGAATGAGAAATGTCACTACATGATGTTTTGCCTTAATGTATGTTTTTGAGTTTTTTCTCCCAAGAAGGAGATGAAGAAAAATGAACGGAAGATGAGAGGTGGAATGATGCAGTAACTTTGCTTTTCTGTCGTTCCCCTGCTACTTTATGCAGACTATCTCCCTAACTAGGCAGGGTAAATAAGTTTGTGGGAGAAGGAAAAGTCTGTGATAATTTGAAAGGGAACACTAACCTGCTCTCTACTTCTACCCACCTAGGTTGTTGCAAAGAAACATTTTTCATTCATTTCCATTCATTTCTAAACATATCTTTCTTTGTGACTTCTTTAATTAAAGAATGTCTCGATCTACTATGAAAGTAAGGAATAGGAGCTGAAAAGCAGAATGTATTTGAGAAGTGTATTTTGAGAAGTTCTTCGGGTTTTCAGTCTGTACCTGACACGGGGTGGTTGGTACCTAAAGTGCAAGGGTAACACTGAACTATAGAAGTACTGAAGATGATTCTAAGGAATCTTTTATTTAGATCTTCATGATAAGTTCCTTTAAACACACGATATGCCACAAATACTCTAGAATAAACTGGTTAGTAAACTATCTGTGACAAAGAATACTGATAATTTTGGTCTTGGACTAGACTATGTAATATTTCCTTATAGAATATCAGCAGTAATCTGTGAACATTGCATATAAGCAGAAATATTTCTGTTTTGTCAAAAGTGAATGAATATTTGAAGATCTTGCCAATCATCACTACTGTTCCTTGAGAGTTCACCTTCAGATTTATTTTTCAATAGCTTTGTGTCCTAATGAAATAAACCTGTCTCATTTTGCCATGCTTCCCTTCCATTCCTTCTTTTTTTTGCAGAAGGGGCAGCACCTGAGGACACCCAAAAGACTTTATTGGCCATGATGGAGGCCATATGTTAAACTGTACAAATCCCTTCCAGCTTTTAGCATTTGTTTCCTCGGCATATCCCCAAGGAAACAGTGTAACAGCTTTTGAGTTGCCTGCAGAGCTGTCCTATGATTTGTCTGTTATGTAGCTGGATGTACTGTTTTCTTGTTTCTCTGAAAAATAGCTTATTTTCATTTACTTGATCCTCAAGAAAACGTAAAGAAAAAGTTTTACAGTGACATTCATTTTATGGAGTTCCTAGTGTTTAATTTAATATCTCAAATCATAGGGGAATATTTTGTTTATATGGTGCAAACTCATGAATGAAGAGAGCAGAGACAAGTGAGGAGAATGGCTATACTATTTAATATATAGATTTCAATTGCATAGAGTTTCCCTTTCCACATGTCTATAAGAAATTCTGCAGTTTTAGAACTTTAGATTTTTGATATAATTTTCCTTTTCAATGAGTGTTGAACTAGTAGGTATTACTACGAACAACTAAAGCAAATTAATGGAAACTGAGGAAGTAGTTGAGGAAAGGGTCTGGGGGGAATGAACAAGTATATTCTAAATATATGAGCAAACTAGAAAAAAGACCACCAGGAAATGTCCCTCCTATATGTGAATCATAGAATCATAGAATAACCAGGTTGGAAGAGACCCACCGGATCATCGGGTCCAACCATTCCTATCAAACACTAAACCATGCCCCATAGCACCTTGTCCACCCATGCCTTAAACACCTCCAGGGAAGGTGACCCAACCACCTCCCTGGGCAGCCTGTTCCAGTGCCCCATGACCCTTTCTGTGAAAAATTTTTTCCTAATGTCCAGCCTAAACCTCCCCTGGTGGAGCTTGAGGCCATTCCCTCTTGTCCTGTCCCCTGTCACTTGGGAGAAGAGGCCAGCACCCTCCTCTCTACAACCTCCTTTCAGGTAGTTGTAGAGAGCAATGAGGTCTCCCCTCAGCCTCCTCTTCTCCAGGCTAAACAACCCCAGCTCTCTCAGCTGCTCCTCATAAGGCCTGTTCTCCAGCCCCTTCACCAGCTTTGTTGCTCTTCTCTGGACTCTCTCCAGAGCCTCAACATCCTTCTTGTGCTGAGGGGCCCAGAACTGAACACAGGATTCAAGGAGCGCTCACCAGTACAGAGGGAGAATAACCTCCCTGGACCTGCTGGTCACAGTTTCTAATACAAGCCAAGATGCCATTGGCCTTCTTGACCACCTAGGCACACTGCTGGCTCATATTCAGTCACTGTCAACCAACACCCCCAGGCCCCTCTCCTCCGGGCAGCTTTCTAGGCAGACTTCTCCTAGTCTGTAGCACTGCACAGGGTTGTTGTGCCCCAAGTGCAGGATCCGGCATTTGGCCTTGTTAAACCTCATGCCATTGGACTCAGCCCAGCGGTCCAGCCTGTTCAGATCCCTTTGCAGAGCCTCCCGACCCTCCAGCAGATCCACACTTCCACCCAGCTTAGTGTTGTCCGCAAACTTGCTAAGGATGCACTCAATGCCTTCATCCAGGTCATTGATAAAGATGTTGAATAGGACTGGACCCAGCACTGAGCCCTGGGGAACCCCACTTGTCACTGGCCTCCAGCTGGATTTCACACCATTTCCCACCACTCTCTGGGCCCGGCCATCCAACCAGTTTTCCACCCAGGAGAGCGTGCGCCTGTCCAGGCCAGAGGCTGACAGTTTCCGAAGCAGAATGCTGTAAGAAACTGTGTCAAAGGCTTTAGTGAAGCCCAGGAAGACCACATCCACAGCCTTTCCCTCATCCAGCAGCTGAGTCACTTTGTCATAGAAGGCGATCAAATTAGTTTGGCAAGACCTGCCTTTTGTGAGCCCATGTTGACTGGGCCTGATCACCCGGTTCTCTTGCATGTGCTTCATGATAGCACTCAAGGTCTCCCTGTTCCATGACTTTCCCTGGCACTGAGGTCAGACTGACAGGCCTGTTGTTCCCTGGATCCTCCCTGCGACCCTTCTTGTAGATGGGCACAACATCAGTCAGCCTCCAGTCCAGTGGAACTTCCCCAGTCTTCCAGGACTGTTGGAAGATGATGGAAAGGGGTTTGGCCAGCACATCCGCCAGCTCCTTCAATACCCTTGGATGAATCCCATCCGGCCCCATAGAACTGTGAGTGTCTAGTTGGGCTAGGAAGGCTCTGACCACGTCCTCTTGGATCATGGGAGCCTCATTTTGCTCCTCTAGCTCCTGGGTTTGTACACAGATGGAACGACTGTTTGCATTTGCATTTGCTTTTGTCAGTGTTTGATTTCATGTTTCATCTATCGCAATCAATATGTTGTATTTTTATTAAGATTGTATAGGATGATATGACAATAATTGCATAAAGAAAATTATCTCATCTTCTTCAGATGCTATAATCGTACATTGGCAGGTACCACAGAATTCTGATTTAAGCACACACTTTTTGTTCATACTAAACCTTCCTGAATAATTCCTCTTAAAACAATTGCTTGATCTACACTAATCAATCTTCATTTTACACACAATTGAGAAGAAATGAGAACAAGTTCCTATCATGTAGACTTTTGAGAATGATTAAAATGAGAAAAAAAATCATTACAACTAAAAATTGATCTTGAACCTCCTCTAAATCTCAGAAAATTGTGGAAAACATTTTACTCTTGTCAAAATGGTAAGTAATTATAAGTGATACTAAATTTAGGAATAATATATATTCCTTTCCTTTACTTGTATCTCTATTCTTTCTGGCTGCAGGTAAAAGTGCAATTTAAAAAGACATATGATTCCTCTAGCATTTTGTGAATTCCAGTAATTAGAAAATATGAGCAACTTTGTCAGTAAATAATATTTCCTTTAGGCAATGCGCAGTTATCAAGAAAGCGTATGTCTACAAATGACAGTGCAAACTTTGTTCACAAGGCCAGCACCTATAGCAAGCAGAATAAAATTTGGAGGCTGCACTTCCTATATTCATCTATCTGTTATTTTCATTCTATACAGACTCTCTTCCTCTAAGTGCTGTCTTGCGCTTGGGTCACAACAACCCCATGCAATGCTACAAGGTTGGGGATTAGTGGCTAGAAAGTTGCGAAGAAACAGACCTGGGTATGTTGGTTGACAGCCAGCTGAATATGAGCTGGCAGTGTGCTCAGGTGGCCAATACGGCTAAGGGCATCCTGGGTTGTATCAGAAATAGTGTGGCCAGCAGGACTAGGGAAGTGACTGTGGCCCTGGACTCAGCACTGGTGAGCCCAAACCTCAAATACTGTATTCAGTTTTGGACCCTTTACTACAAGAAGGATATTGAGATGCTGGAGTGTGTCCAGGTGGGAATAAAGCTGGTGAGGTTATCTGGAGCACAGGTCTTATGAGGATTGGCTGAGGGAACTGGATTTGTTTAGCCCAGTGAAAAGGAGGCTGAAGGGAGTACTTATTGATCTGTAGAACTACCTGAGAGGAGGTGGATGTCACAGAACCACAGAATCACCAGGTTGGAAAAGACCCACCGGATCATTGAGTCCAACCATTCCAACCAATCGCTAAACCATGCCCCTCAGCACCTCATCCACCTGTATTTTAAACACCTCCAGGGAAGGTGACTCAACCACCTCCCTGGGTAGCCTCTGCCAGTGCCCAATGACCCTTTCTGTGAAAAATTTTTTCCTGATGTCAAGTCTGAACCTCTCCTGGTAGAGCTTGAGGCCATTCCCTCTTGTCCTGTCCCCTGTTACTTGGGAGAAGAGGACAGCTCCCTCCTCTCTACAACCTCCTTTCAGGTAGTTGTAGAGAGCAATGAGGTCTCCCCTCAGCCTCCTCTTCTCCAGGCTAAGCAACCCCAGCTCTCTCAGCTGTTCCTCATAAGGCCTGTTCTCCAGCCCCTTCAGCAGCTTCACCGCTCTTCTCTGGACTCGTTCCAGAGCCTCAACATCCTTCTTGTGGTGAGGGGCCCAGAACTGAACACAGGATTCGAGGAGCGGTCTCACCAGTGCCGAGTACAGAGGGAGAATAAGAGCAATGAAGCTAGGGGGCATGTGTAGATGAGGCACCTGAGGACATGGTTTAGTGATGAACTCGCAGAGTTAGGTTTACAGTTGCACACAATGGTCATAAAAAATCTGCTCCGACCTAAATTATCCCATGGTTCTGTAAAAAGAAAGAAATCAAACACAAAAAGTCTTCAGTGCAGTGTGAAAAATGTAAAATATTTTCTGTGCTATTAGTAATATATTCCAGGTTAGTGTATTGATTACTGAGCAAATGACAAACAGTGTGAAGCAGGTGTATCTACAGGAAATGCAGAGCAACTGGATAGGAAAATGTAGGTTACTGTTACTGAGTTTTGAGATTTTCCTCCATGGAATTATTATAAGCTGAATTTATTACACAATCGTAGACAAAGTAATAAATTCAATTTACATGGCAACTACTGGATACTGAAAATAAATAATACTTTTAGACGTATCACACAGCTTCAACAATCAAATTTAGAAACTTAAAACTGTTTTAGATAAGTAAATAACATGACCTCAACCTCTCCAATATTTCTATTTTAGGCGCAGGGACAGCTTTTTCTCTTTTAATATCTGTGAATTTTTACAAAGGAAAGCTATTAAATATTCTTGCCTGGCATTGTCACATATTTATGGAAGAACTGTCCAACTGATGTATGTATGAAGAACAAGAATTTATCTGGGGATGCAGTCTTTTTTTCTAATCTTACTCAAGCAGTGTTTACCTGAGGTGCAGCCTTTGATGAATGATAGTCTATTGCTTTGTTTACAAAGAACCCTCAAATGTTCCCCATGATTGATGTAGTAGGGAAAGAATTTGCATACTGAATGGTGAATAGATTTTTAAAAGCTAAGTTTTTGCACAATACTACTCTTTGAATTAGCTGAGATTTAAAAAAAAACTTAAATACATTTTATTCCCAATTAAATAAATGGAATAATACTTAAATATGAAAGCATGTTTGTTGTAGTTTAACCTGCTAGGAAACTAAGCACCACACAGTTGTTCTCTTGCTCCTTCCTCTAATCAGGATGGGGGAGAGAATCAGAAAAAGCTGAAATTTGTTTGTTGAGACAAAGGCAGTTTAATAGTATAGAAAATGAAGGGAAGGTGATGGGCTATATCCCCTCCTAGCCTATTGTCCACTGCCAGTCTCCTTGCTGGCAAGGCAGTATGAGAAACTGAAAAGCCCTTGTCTTGTTGTCCATGTTGCTCAGTAGCAACAAAACACATTATCAACATTATTCTCACCCTAAATCAAAACCACAGCACTACTCCAGCTGTTAGAAAGAAAATTATCTGAGATGAAACTGGGACAACATTGAGAACCAAAAAATGTCCCAAGACAGCAGTCGATGTAAATTTTTCACATTAAACAGTTATTAATACTTAACATCCAGTGAATTCTGATTCACTTGTGTGTGTGAACCTTATAGTCTAACATGACTCTTACTCTAATTTGTATTTAAAAGTGAAAAATGATTTTGAATGAAAATACAAACTTTTAAATAACAAAACTGATTTAAAGCTGTATATTCTAAAAAAGACATGAACTGTCATTTTTAGATTTTTTTTCAAGAAAGTTGAAGCACAAAAAAAATTTCTTCAGAACAGTTTCAAGGATTTCTTTAAGCAAGCTGTAAAGTTGATCTCAGAATACTGGAAAATTGGTATTGTGTAATTATCTAATAAGTCATATTCTAGAAACTACAGTTCATAACAGGGAAGTATCGTTAAGGTAATTAGTTTATGAAAAGACACTACCATTATAAATTTAACTGAGTTCTGCTGAGCAAATGTTTGTAAGTCTATGTTGTGATGAAGAAAAAGTTTCAACTATAAGTGGAGAGTTTTCTCCAAGGTTTTCAGAGAGGAGGGTCTACAACACAAACACACACACATAAAAAACCCCAGTTGAACAACAAACCTTGCAAAACTTTTCTGCAGGCTTTTAATGGATTCCTCATGTCTAATATTCTGCTTCAATACAGAAATCCAGACTTGAACTAAGCATTCCTGAATGCAATTTATGGTCAAGAGAAAGAAAAACACCTTAGAGGACAACATTCATGCTAAAATTAGATTACACATACTGTATGTGTTTCTGTTTCTCTTCACTAAATGTAAAGAGTGGCTACCAACTAGCATAGGTGTGGATGTCTGAGGTATCTATAATGAGTTTAATTAAGTGTATTTATTATCTAGGTTTATTTTCGTAAAACTTCTGCCCTTAAAGCCGATGAATGCTCATAGGTAAATTGTAGAGTCTTCACTGAGAGAGTGTATGATTTGTCTTGTTCCAAAATACGTTTCGGATTTGATTTCATTCCATCTTCATTAGATCTACCTTCTAATTGATCACTGGCATAAGAATAAGACATCCGTTAGTTAAGAGGAAAAGCTCTTTACGTACATTTTTTACAAGTAAACAAAAATGCTGCCCATTGAACAGCAGAGTTTGGGTAAAGTTTTCTACCAGAAAATTTAGTGCTGTTCTACATACAGTGCTGCACTCAAACCATTTATTCTTTGGTTCTTGGAGTTCTCAGAGATATATTTTACTGCTGGAAAGGAACTGATCAGCAATTTAGACAAGTGGAGAACTGAAAATTCATTATCTATTGTTTGTGCTGTATTTGAAGCCAATGTTATGAGAAGGGGAGT
Source organism: Phaenicophaeus curvirostris (assembly GCF_032191515.1). Classification (NCBI taxonomy): domain Eukaryota; kingdom Metazoa; phylum Chordata; class Aves; order Cuculiformes; family Cuculidae; genus Phaenicophaeus; species Phaenicophaeus curvirostris. The sequence goes on from NC_091392.1 coordinate 22,221,953, forward strand.
TCTTTCAGCTTTTTCTACGGAATTACATAGATTCATCCAGTAATGATGCTATTTACCTTTCATGTGAGAAAAAGACAAGAAAAATCCTTTTAAGTAGATCTGTTCACAGTCTGTTGCTCTGATCTTTACTAAATTATTTGAAAACTTTGTGGTGAAAACATCTAAATGATGCTGTAAATATAAAATGTATAAATATCATAAGGAATATAAAAGATGGGTCAAATGAACACAGAGGTTCCGTGGGAAAAAGTGCATCTTCCAATGTTTACCACTAATACAATCATGCCTAGTTTGAAGGCAGTAACTGATAAAAAATTATAGAAAACATTGCATCATCAAACTGATGAGTTTATGTCTCGGAGAGTTTGCTGACATCCACAAAATCAAATGCAGTACTCAGAAAGACAATGAACCATATTTTCATACGTTTTGTTCTTCTCTCCAGCTTTTCCAAACATTTGCACAGGAAAGAAGTTCAGGGTAAAAAAATCAAACCAAGCTAAAAGAATAACAAAAGAACTACCTTAAACTTTATCCCACACCCCAATTAAGCCTTGCATAAAAATCTATGATGACAGTCCAGGTTTGCAGCTTCATAGGAATACACAGACTAATAGAGTCAAGTCTTTTTATAGATTCCAGAAAAAGAAAGATTTTTCTGTTATTATGTTTCTTTTTCTTTTTTAGAACATTTACTTGAGTTCATTCCTTTCAAGTTAATTCAGAACCTGCTTTGGTCCTCTGAGTTATTGTAATTAATTTTGTTACAGGAACATTTCCCTAGTTCTGTTCACTTTGTTTATATCTAATGAAACGTCTACTTAACTTGATATACCTAAAATTATGCTAACAGATCCCCAATAATATTCAGCAGCCTTATTTTATTGAAATTTACACCTTCACACCTCCTTTGCATGTATGAATTGCCACATCTTTGATCAGAATTGCCACATCTTCAAAATCAAAGCAGGTTATTGAATGGCAATTGAATAGAAGGGTGAGAAAAAAATCCAAACAACCTCACAGCCTGACAAATCAAATCAGTTTACTATCCAGGCACAGTAAAGATTGTTTTCTTTGCATAACATTGATTTCACCAGTTATGTGGCATTTTGAATTCACCACATAGTTCTAAGACTTCAATCACAGTTGAGCATCATCTTACGAGAGCAAGTATAAATATACTCATAGCTTCTCCAACTCTGAAAAATGAATAATGAATAATTTCTTCCTTTGACAGCAGTTTTGGAGATTGCAACTATTTGTCCAAGTATTGCATTATCCATTGTTCAAACTGGTATACTGTATAAAACTACATGGAGGGGGAGAGAAAGAGAAAAGGAGGTTAGTGAAAGTATTCACAGATGAATATTTGTAAAACTGAGTATCAAGACTCTGGAATAAATGGAGTTCCAGAAAGGTATCTGGAAAACCCTGCTTCATTGATTTATAAATTAAAAATGATGAAAAGTTATCTGTATAAGCAGCAGAAAATAATGTTTTCATTTACTGCAAAATAACATTTTGAGTGGATTACAGAGATAGAAAATAGTCACTGAAATATAAAAAACTATTAAATTGAAAGAGTATTTCATAGATCTACAACAGCTGCTTCAGTGCATTGAATTTTCTTCACAATAAATTTAGAAATTGACAATAGTGTACTAATATGCCCAGGTGGCCAAGAAGGCCGATGGCATCTTGGCTTGTATCAGAAACGGTGTGACCAGCAGGTCCAGGGAGGCTATTCTCCCTCTGTACTCGGCACTGGTGAGACCGCTCCTCGAATCCTGTGTTCAGTTCTGGGCCCCTCACCACAATAAGGATGTTGAGGATCTGGAGTGAGTCCAGAGAAGAGCAACAAAGCTGGTGAGGGGGCTGGAGAACAGGCCTTATGAGGAGCGGCTGAGAGAGCTGGGGTTGTTTAGCCTGGAGAAGAGGAGGCCGAGGGGAGACCTCATTGCTCTCTACAACTACCTGAAAGGAGGTTGTAGAGAGGAGGGAGCTGTCCTCTTCTCCCAAGTGACGGGGGACAGGACAAGAGGGAATGGCCTCAAGCTCCGCCAGGGGAGATTTAGGCTGGACATTAGGAAAAATTCTTCACAGAAAGGGTCATTGGGCACTGGAACAGGCTGCCCAGGGAGGTGGTTGAGTCACCTTCCCTGGAGGTGTTTAAGGCACGGGTGGACGAGGGGCTAAGGGGCATGGTTTAGTGTTTGATAGGAATGGTTGGACTCGATGATCTGGTGGGTCTCTTCCAACCTGGTGATTCTATGATTCTATGATTCTAATCCTACAGGAACATACCTGTTTAATAAATACGGCCTAAAGCTAAGCTTATAAAGTTGTGAGAGCACAGACTCTTTAAGATGATGAGATGAAAGTTCCACTAAACAAACTTTTGCATTTGCTTTGGTCTAGCAGTGACTTTTTGTCCTTGAGAAAGATTTATCCAGAACTATATTTCAACTAGAAAAATGGTATCGTTTTTTCCGTTCATACGCCACACAAGCAAATCCAATGGTTCACAATTACTTTTCTAAACATTATGACAGGGAATACAATTTGCTGGAATTTACCAGAAGCCTCAGGCCAGTCTGTTGCTTCTGACAGGAAGAAAGTTACTATGGGAGATTTTACAAAGAAAGGAGCTAGGAATGAATATAAGAGTGAATTAGAATGTGTCATAATAACAAAGGAGAAATAATGTAAGGTTTCTTGTCACTCGGACTACCACCCAACAGATTCACTGTGGTACTGGACACATAAAATCAAACATAATATTTGTTCTTGTCAGCTCATCTATCAGAAGTGATGAAAATGTGTTACGCAAAATGCCTGGCAGATGAAAGACACAAAAGGCAATACAAGACGGGAAGAAAAAGAAGGAAACAGTCATTATGTGGGTGAGAGAGGGGAATGGAGGTATGGTGTTTGAGCCATTTGCAGAATATTATATAAAAAGAATTATACAACCTGTGTGTTGAACAACTGAAGAACAATGACTTGATCTTAGCTCCTGCCCTCAGTTTATTCTTTTTAGAGAGTGGCATTATGAATTTTTTGAGGTAGTTTGTGCAAATCCCCCATGGGATTTGGGCCAGATCATTTTGGGGATAAATAATGGACCTTCTAGGTTAGCAGAGAACAGGTCTGGTCTTAATTTACCCCTATATCAGCTGAGATTGTTCTACTTTATATTATCCGTTACCTATTTTTTATATATAATAATTATTTATAATCATAATTATCATCAGGTTGCTTTTTTTGCAATTATGAAGTGCTCAGGTAGAAAATAAAACAACCCAGAATTCAACCTTGTTTCACCTAGAAATTTTTTAGGGCATTCAGGAGAAATCTGGAAAACAACTATGTATAAACTGTTAGTGCTGCTTTGAATTTCCGAGAGCAATAATATGAACTGAGAACTTCTTGAACTTGTAAGCATTTTTTAATTTCCTCTTGAGATTTAATTAGATTGTTCAGATGGAGGGACATGTGGAAATTGCATGTAGGATCTGCTAATTGCAATGAGTTCAATTTTACCTTTATTTCACAGAGTGGAGATGTTATTTGTTTTGTTAAAATATTCTTCCACGGGAAAGTCATGTTTTCTGATAGTTATTCTGATGGCAGATATTACAGGGGCAACAAAGGCAGGATTAATTGATTTCTCACAACAGCTGGCCAAGAAAATATGGAATCTCTACATCTAATATACTATTTTATGTACCAGACTGACTTTCATGTGTGTGATCACCTGGTTTCTTGGTGAGGGGGAAGTATTATCACGCTTACAAAAAAACCCCAACCAAACAAAAAACAACACCCAAACAAGAATATTTTGGCTGTGTTTCCTTTTGAACACTTTTTTTTTAAAGGATTTTAAATTGCTTGTGTTGCCAGTTCATTACTGGTATCCAGCACTAAATGCGTTATTTTTCCAATTTCCTTTTTCAGTATAACAGTCAGAATTGGTATTTTAAGGACTGAATGTCCCATATTACTAAAGAAAAGTTGCATTTAATTAAGAAGTTGCATTTAATGAAGTGAGAGCTCCAGCTTCCTTCAAACTGCCTGCTTGTCCAGGTCTTAGCTGTGATGCAGAATTTTTCTTTTACGTTTTTTTTTTCTCATAGCATAAATTCAGAATTAGTCAAAAAGGTGTTTATCTTCTGTTTATGCAAAAGTCACATTCTGGCTTATAAAATGCATGATGAATTCCATTCTCTTGCCTTGTGTAATGGCTCAAACAACATTCCTAAACCAGCATTAACCATGAAGAAGACAGGAAAACCTTACCCTTTTTTCTTGACAAGAAAATACATGACATTTATAACATACAATACCCAGCACTGCAGAATAACCTACAATAACACCTCTCATTCACTGATTTTTTTTGCCTTATCTTCCTCTTCAGAGTCATGCTTGTACACACAAGCAGCTGAAGTCAATAACAACTATGGGGTCTCAGAAAGATCTACAATACGTCTGCAGCCAGGAACGTTTCTTTTTCAAGAAAATTCTGGACTCACTGATTGAACTTGAAGAGAAAGATCTTAAAATTATTTTACAAGTATTAGACAATTGACACACCTAAACATATTTTCTTTTGAATACATTACGTGAATGTGTCAGGATAGGTGTTAGCAAGATTCATTTGCTTCTGAAGTACCATGTGTTTTTATGTAACTGTCAAGCTCTTGATCTGACCTCATTAAAGAATTCACCTGACATTTAATCATGATAATAAACATAGTTACATTTTCTGGAGTGTCTTCTCCTCCATATTTTCAAATATCTCCATACTGTCCAATTTCTTAAGTCAGTTTGTGTTGGCAATGTTCCTGCACAATTCAATTTTTCATCTGCAAAATCTGCTACTAACCTAACCAACACTTCCTGATTATGTATGATGTTCTTTTACTATTTGCCCTTCACTATACCTGAAGCCAGTTCTTCACTTTCATAAGGACAAGATTGACTTAATAAATGGTCACTTGTGGATCTCAAAGTGCAGGCTGATGTTTCCATCTTGTGTTGGATGGGAAATTCTATTTTTAATTAGTTTTCCTCTGTTCTGGAAATGACAAGTAAACCGCAGAAATCTCAGACATATCCTAAGTCACAATCAAAGTTTTCAGTGCTCCAAAAAATTCCTAGTGTTTGCTCTGCCTTTTGTTACCAATTATGGTCACACAAAATTCCGCTTTCAAATCAATTCATTTTTTTTCAGAGAGAAAGCTCCATATCCATATTACCTATGCACTGAAGCTTCTGGCACTTATTTTCCATTTACTGATGCATTTACATTACTGACACAATATTTCCACTCACTAAAATGCTGTACTTTGTGAATATTGTTCATCAATTGCCAGAAAGTCATTGCCCCCAAGGAAGAGTATAACCAAAACCAGATTTGATTTTATTATGATGTTCTCAAATGGCAGCCAGGGAACTAACCTGTGGCTCCACTTTAGTAAAATTGTGATTTCATTATCTCATTTTATTAGCTAGACTAAAAGCATATTTACAGGCTTATTTCTATCTATGGTACACATATCTATTAAAAAAAAATTTTTCATATATATAAGGTATCTTATTCCATTCCATTGAGGACTGTTGCCAACAGAGTATCTGAACCCCTAAGGTATTTTTTTTCTTTCCTGAATGGTGCTTTGTATGTAAAAACCTAGGAAATACCTTGAATTTCATAACTTAAAAAAATCAAAATTTTTTTTCTGACACGCAAATGTGTCAAAATGTGTGAAAGTATCAGCCTTCATTTTTCTTCCTCTCCTTCTCTCAACTGCCTCTTTTATGACCACAGATGCTATTTGCCATGTATTTAATAATTGTGTGTATGTGAAATGCAAAGAAATAAAGAATAAGTGCCTCTTTAAAAATGAGGATCAAAAGAAAATACTTTAATCTTAGATCTATTTTTGTGATATTTTTCTGAAAATTATGATAAATGTTCATAATTGGCATGAAATTTTCTTTGAATTGGGAGATTAAGAACTGTATATTTGAAGTACAGGATCAAGTGTTTTGAAACAGCTCATTTCTGAGTCCAGAAAAATGCAGAGCTTGTGTTGTTAAACGGAAGCTGAGGAATGAAAAAGTATTGTTTTTTGCCTGGATGTAAGAAAGCTTCATGTATGAGGACAGAAAGGATAAAAGAGGTTAAATAGGTTTTATTTCTTTTTTTCTCTTTCTTACTCCCTCTTCTTTTTGTTTGTCTGCTTGTTTGTAGGTCTGTGGCGGTTTTTAATGTTTAGCCATTCAGACATGGAAATGAAAGTTTGGAAAGAGGTAAAAATCATCAATATTTTGTCTTCAGCCACCACCAAAAATCAATGATTTTCTCTGTATAGACTTTCATACTTCCATTTTTTCATTTCAGTCCAAATTTCAGTTTGGATTACACTAGATTTGCTTTAGCAGTGGATTCTGTTCCAGACTGAATGAGAAAAAAGTGATGGAATATAGATATTTCTTACAAATTCTAGTCATTTCAGTCTTCTTCAGTCTTTCTTCTTCTTCACCACCAACTGTGGTGACTAATACTCTAGCAATGGAGACAAAACTCATGGATCCTCAAGTGACAGGACCTGATCTTTACAATGCCAGAAGAAAAAATCTAAGTGCAGGTAAAATATACTAGCTGACTTTAAACAAGAATGTTATTAGAAACATGATAAGAGGAGGATAACTAAGTAAACAGAAAGAATGGATATCAATTATGTAGATTTCTTTCTTCAGGACACTGCATCCTTTCAGTAGAAGACTGATAAATTTCAGCAGTGTCACATACCTCTAAAGAATACAGTCAAACAAGACAATTCTGTAATGAATCAGCAAGCAACACAAACCTTATAGGCTCTATGGATATATAGGAAGAGAAGAAGTGGACAGCTTCACTGTCATGTACGTAAATGACGTGTTGTATGACTATTACATGCTAAGCAAACCACAGGCACTGCAACAACAGCAAACACAATAAGAACAGAAAATCTCAGTGTTTCCAAGGAGGTGGAAATAATCCTGAAAGTAGAGATTAAATAATTGTAAATTATTGACATTTTCTTTATGGAGCAACAAGCAAGAAGAGAGAAGGTCTACTGATCTCAATATACTTAAATTTAGTAGCAAATATTTAAGTAGCAAATTTAAATTTAGTAGCAAAAAAAGATATCCAGAAAATCCAACACTGTCATTCTTAACTTCAAAAATAATATCTAAAATAAGTGAGAAAAATGATATAATAATAATTTTAAAAGAATGTTGAAAGATCAAAAATCCTGCTATCCCTCTGGACAGTGTTCAAAATTACTGCTTTGCTGAACATGCATAGATATGACAAACTAAAATGGACTTCAGGATGGCAACTAGTTTAACTCCTCAGATGGTTTCTTGACTAAAAGACAGGTTAAAAGACATTGTTATGAATAACTCACTGAACTGCAGTACAGACTTCTGATATATCACCCACTCCTCCCACTTCTGCATCATCACCAAACTTGCTAAGGGTAAACTCTGTCTCCTCATGCATGTTGTTGATGAATATGTTGAACAAATGGAACTTTTTGGTGCAGAGTCTTGCAAAAGTAAATACGTACTTAAGCTGTGTCAGTCTTTGCCTTGGGATATTGGTGAATGTCAAAAGCACAAATGGACTCAGAAAGGAATTATGCATATTAGTAGAACAGAATTCCTCCGAAGGCTAAACCAAGAGATAAATGTAACACTTTGTCTCTGAATCATGGTTTGCTAGAAGCTAGGAAGCTGTCACTGCATGCTTATCTATCATTCTCTCTCACTAGATGTTCAATAGTGGACACTAGGAGGGACAGTGTATTTGACTGAGTAGATCTACTATTGCCATGCTTCTTATCTCTTAATCTATTGCCTGGGAGAGCATGGCAGTCTCAGTAGACATCAATTTAATCATCCTGTTTTGAAGGAAGAATCAAGGCAAAATTCTGTGATCTGAATTTGAAGTATATTTAGCGCTATCAAAAGATGATGCCTCCAGAATGAAGTCAATTACTTCTACATTCAGCTGTCTGGTTTTTTCATTCAGACATTGCCTGTTGTTTTAAGCTATACTCTGACAAGTTGTTTTGGCTGCTGTTGAGTTGAAAGGAAAGATTACTGTTCTCAACACATTGGCAGCTGTTCAACCATGCCTTGCTGACAGGGATTACTATTCTTGCAGACATGCAAAAATAAAGAGTTTTTTCCTAACTTTGTTCCATCAGAATTACCCATATCAGGAAACCCTAATATCACAATATTTGAATCACCTTGAATAGTTTTGACACAGCCAAAATAGTTGGCATGCACACAATTATATTGCGGATCTAGAAGAAAATGAATCTAACAAGTATAGATCTGTTTAATCCAGAATTTCAAACTTGATGATCTCTTCACAATAAAAAGGATTCCCTTCTTCATTGTTTACTCTTTTTACTATAGCCACGTGAGATTTGCTTTTGTTGAACTCCTCCAGAATGGCATCGAGCTTGGTGTCATTAAAGACAAAATGAAGTGAGTGGTTGTAGAATTGGGTGATGGTCTTGAGCAGAGTGCAGTCATTGGGGACCACTATAGCCTAGGTCCTTAATGAAGACCAGGTCCATGACGTTGGAGTGGTCACCCTTGAAAACAGGAATGCTAGTATAACTGCTCTCCATGATCTTGGATATAGTGATGAAGTCAAGTGCAGCCTCAGCAGCAACCATGAAGCAGTCTCAGAGAGTCTTTCAAGGGTAGCCACTAAACAGGTTGAAAGCTTGTGGGTCAGAATAAAAGATGAAGGCAGCAAAAGCAACTTTGTGGCTGATGTATACTGCAGGCCACCTGATCAAGGAGACTGTTGGAAGATGATGGAAAGGGGTTTGGCCAGCACATCCGCCAGCTCCTTTAATACCCTTGGGTGAATCCCATCTGGCCCCATAGAATTGTGGGTGTCTAGTTGGGCTAGGAAGGCTCTGACCACGTCCTCTTGGATCATGGGAGCCTCATTTTGCTCCTCTAGCTCCTGGGTTTGTACACAAACGGAACAACTTTCTTTACAATTAAAGACTGAGGCAAAGAATGCATTAAGTACCTTAGCCTTTTCCTCATCCCCTGTCACTGTTGTTCCTTCTGCATCCAATAGGGACTGTATGGTCTCCCTAGTCCTCCTTTTATTATTTATATATTTGTAGAAAGATTTTTTGTTATCTTTCACAGACTTTGTCAATCTGATTTCTAGTTGAGCCTTAGCCCTTCTGATTTTTTCTCTACACAATCTCACTTCCCTCCTGTAGTCCACCCAAGAGGCCTGCCTCCTCTTCCAGAGCCCATAAAAATTTCTCTTCTTCTTGATATCACTCAAGAACTCTCTGTTCAACCAAGCTGGTTTTCTCCCCTGCCGGCTTTTTTTCCGGAACACGGGGATGGCTTTCTCCTGAGCTGCTAGGATTTCCTTTTTGAAGAGCTCCCAGCCCTCATGGGCTCCCTTGCCCTTGAGTACTGTCTCCCATGAGACTTTGCCAACCAGCCTTCTGAAGAGTTCAAAGTCTGCTCTCTGGAAATTTAGTGCTACTGTCCTGCTAACCACCCTCTTCACTTCACCTAGAACAGAAAACCCTATCATCTCATGATCACTTTGTCCTAGGTGCCCACCTACTGCCACATCCCCCACAAGGCCTTCTCTGTTCACAAACAGCAGGTCCAGGAGGGCACCTTCCCTTGTTGGTTCATTCACCAGCTGTGCAAGGAAGTTGTCTTCCACGCACTCCAGGAACCTCCTAGACTGCTTCCTTGCTGCTGTATTGTACTCCCAGCAGATATCAGGAATATTGAAGTCTCCCACAAGAATGAGAGGCATTGATCTAGAGATTGACCGCAGCTGTTTATAGAAGAGCTCATCAGCTGCTTCTCCTTGGCTGGGTGGTCTGTAACAGACTCCCATCACAAAATCTACCTTCTGGTGGGCTCCTCTGATTTTGACCCACAGGCACTCAATCTCCTCCTCACCACAATCCATCTCGATGGAGTCCAAGTCCTCCCTTACAAAGAGGGCTACCCCACCTCCTCTCCTACCCTTCCTATCCCACCTGAAGAGTTTGTACCCCACCATAGCTGCACTCCAGTTATATGAGTCGTCCCACCATGTTTCTGTGATGGCAACGACAGCATAGGCCCCTTGCCCTATGACAGCTTCCAGCTCTTCCTTCTTATTCCCCATGCTGCGTGCATTGGTGTAAATGCACTTCAGCTGAGCTGCCGAGCCTTCAGCCCTCTTAGAGGGAACAGAGTTCATTCCCAATTGCCTGGAAACTGGAGTAGCTAGCTCCAGAGTGCCCGTATCTCCCTTAGCACCTCGAGGTGTGTTCTCCCCCACTTTCTGTGTGGTGAGGTACTGGTGGTTCTTCACCAGTACACCCTCCCCAAATGACCAGTGCCCCACATCCAGGCTCGCTTCTGTCTAGCCTGGTCTCAACCCCCTCCCCCTTCACATCTAGTTTAAAGCACGATTTATGAGCTTAGCTAGGTTTTTAGCAAGGGCTTTAGTCCCCCTAGGAGACACATGTGTCCTACCCTTAGCAACAAAGCCTGGGGGTGCGTGAGCCACCCCATGATCAAAGAAGCCAAAGCCCTTCTCCTCACACCAGGCTCCGAGACAGGCATTAATTGAATTCTTCTTCCTGACTTCCAGCTCCTCTCTATTTAGCCATGGGATGGAGCAGAATACTATTTGTGCCCCAGAGCCCTCCATCATTTTCCCAATGGCCCTGAAGTCTTTCTTGATGGCTTTGGTCTTTCTGTTTACTAAATCATCATTACCAGCTTGGACTACTATCAGAGGATAGTAGTCTGTCTTGTGGACCAGGGAAGGAAGTTTTCTAGCTACCTCCTTCACTGATGCCCCTGGTAAGCAGCAGACCTCTCTGTGGAGCGGGTCCAGTCTGCAAATGAGTCCCTCCGTTCCTTTTAGGAGGGAGTCCCCTACAACAATCACCCTCCTCTTCTTCTTAATGGAGGATGTTTTTATCTTTTTCTGAGGATGGTGCGGCCTAGGGAAAGATTCTAAGCTGTGGGAGCCATCACCTTCATCCTCAGAATTGGATTCCACCTGCAGCACCTGGTATTTGTTCAGCAGGGGGATCTGGGGTTTTGCTGTCTGGGTGAGGGGAGCAGGTTTCCTTCCTCTGGCAGGAACTTGCTGCCATTCCCCATCTCTTGTTCCCCCAACCTTGCAGTTTGCCGGTGGGTTGTGTTTGGACATATGAGCTCCAGCAGGCTGCTGAGTTAGTGAGAGGGCACTGCTCCACTGGTCTATCTCCCTCTCACACTCCCTGATGGTCCTCAGCCTCTTTACCTCCTCCCTTAACTCCTCCACCATGCAAAGGAGTTCCCCCACTTGAGCGCAGCTTCCACAAGTGGAGCCAGTAACAGAGGCAGGAGCTGGTGTGGGAGGGGGCACTGCCTGCAGCCCAGGGTCTGGGTAGCTGCCTGCACCCACTGTGGCTCTGTCTGAGTGGCAGCATCCATCCTGCCTGCTGCAGCACACGGAGCAGCTTTAATCTTCTGCCGGGTGGCCACCATGGTCTTCAGTGTCTTCTGTCTAGTCTCTAGGTCCTCTCTGCTCCCTGCCTTCTCACCCTGCCCGCTCAAACTGCCCCGCTCCTCTTTGCCACGCTCCAGGTTGTGGTGCTCCCAGGGGGCCTGTTTAAATCTTCCGCGGTAGCTGCCGGGACCGCCCCCTCCCGTCAGGCCCTGTGGGACCAGCGTCAGGAAAGCAAAGGCACAGCTAGAGCTGAACTTGGCAATGGAAGTGAAGACTAACAAGAAGGGCTTCTACAGGTACATCAGTCAGAATAGGGAGGTTAAAGAAAGCGCACCCCATCTGGTGAATGAAAATGGTGACCTTATATCAACAGTTTTGGAATATAAGAAGGATGTGGAACTTCAGGAACAGCTCCAGAGGAGGGCCACAATGATGATCAGAGGGCTGGAGCACCTCTGCCATGAGGACAGGCTGAGACAGTTGAGGCTGTTCAGCCCGGAGAGGAGAAGACTCTGTGGTGACCTTATAGAAGCCTTCCAGTATCTAAAGGGGGCCTACAAGCAAGCTGGAGAGGGATTTTTTACAAAGGCATGTAGTGATAGGATGAAGGGGAATGGCTATACATTGGAGAGGGGAAGATTTAGACTAGACATAGGGAAGAAATTCTTTACAGTGTGGGTGGTGAGACACTGGAATAGGTTGCCCAGGGTAGTACATACCCTTTCCCTGGAAGTGTTCAAAGCCAGGTTGGATGGGGCCTTGGGTGGCCTGATCTAGTGGGGAGGTGTCCCTGCCCATGGAAGGGGGGTTGGTAGTAAGTCCCTTCCAAGCCAAACTATTGTATGGTTCTATGATTCCATAGGTACACTGGCATAAACAGTTTCGATATGTAAGTAAAGTTACTTATTCTAGACTCTTTTGCAGAAAAGAGTTATGGAGGATAGAAGGAAGGGGGGAAATAATCTTGTGACACAAAATAAGTACAGCTCAATTGCTATGTGAATTAATCACCACAAATTCTTCATGTCACTTGTGGCTTGCTCCACATTTTATGAAACTTTCATTAAATACTTGTCATGGTAAATACCTTTATAAATGCCATCTGTAGTACAGATCTGCAAAGCATTTTCAGTAGCTAGTATAGTTAAGTCAATACTCTATCTGTGTAGATCAGCCCTCGTTAAAATGGTATTTTGAAACCATGATTGTTTTCTTCTCTGAGTTTTATGGCATATTCTTTTCACTTTATCTTCATCATCTGTTTGGAATGCAGGATCTACATGATACAGATAATCTATCACTTTATATTTGAATAGCCTTAAGAACCAAAAGATTTTGTTCTCAGCTCTTAGGTGCCTCGATGGTACACATTATAGTGAGAATAAAATTACCACTATACTTAAGCCAAATAAGATAATCTTAAACAGGGCATCTGAAATAATGAGGCAATTTTACTTACACCACAAACTGCAGCTCCACAGAAGCTATTAATTCAGGAAATGTATTAGCAGGTGATGATTTTCCATGCATTTATCCATGGTAAAATTTAGTGGCCATCTGTTTTGAGGCTTATCTTAATCAGGTTGTGTAAAATTCAAATATCTCAAGTGTGGAGGGACCTATTACTCACTTGATTCACCTCCTTCAATGGTGCAACATGGACTTAAAACACTTAGGTCTGGAGATATAAATGTATTTTTATATGACAAGAAAGTGAAGACACTTTTGAGGCTTAGCTGAAAAAAGCACACATGGTTAAGAAAATGATTGGAGGACAGAGAATTACATAGGGGGTTAATTCTTAAACTCTCAAAAGCAAAAAAAGAGGATAAAGTGAAAGGCAAATATAGACATTATTTAAGCAGTACTTTTCATCACAGTATAGAGAAATCTATGTCACTGGTACAAAAGAAAACTATTTTCAAAACTTAAAGTAATAAAAATCAATATAAAAATACAAGTTAATATAGTTACTAATGAAAGATAACTTTAATTTCATAATGAAGTTGAATCTTTACATTTTAATGTAAGGGATAGTCAACTGGACTGTCCTCTTTAAGGAAATTGATTTTTGCACACGTAGTGATTTAAAGAATCTATGAACAGATAAATAAAGTGATTTTTATTCACTGTCCTTATGCTTATGTCTTCTAAATCTCTCTTACTGTATTCTTACCTAAAATTTCTTTCCTTGTGGGGAAAAGGAAGATTTCCAGAGAAAGGAGGACCAAACAAAACTTCAAGAAATTGACTGGGGGGCGATAGACAGAAAAAGAGGGAGAAGAAAAGGGAAGGTTTGTCTCTTTATGGTAGGAAATACCATATGAAGTTAAAGACCATACACATATAGTTCTAAAGTTCACCTGACAATAATAGGGAACACCATACACCAGTGTAATACTTTTTATGCAGATTAATATATTCTATTAAGAATTTAGTCCAGAAAAAAAACAATAGCTGCAAATCCCATATAGCAAGAACTCACAAAATCTTTAAAGCTGATGATTTATGAAGAGGAACTTGACATTGTAATTATGTGTTGCAAACTCTCCATCATTGCTGAATGCAGTGACGGCTCTGCTCTGTCTTCCTGTGCTGTACTAGACTGGATAGAGCACTGATCTGATTCTGTCTTGTACATTTAACAAAGGCCGAGGATCACAAATGAGTCTAAATTTCACTGAGCCCATGCTATGCAAAGAGAAGCCACTTTTAGATGGTGTTTGATAATAACATAGAAAAGGAACAAGATCTTTTTATGGCAGATCATGGTGCTTACTTACAAAAGGCTTGTGCCTCTCATCTACCATTATGCAATAGTGCCAAATATGATATGGCCAGTGTCGGACAGAGTTGTCTGCCATATCTTTCTAAGTGAGACCTGGTATGAGCTCGTATTAAAGCAGGTAGTTTTTGCAGGCTGAGCTCAGATTGTGCTCACAGCCTTGTGGAGTCTTTAAGGCAAGCCTTGTAGAGTCTTTAAAACAAGCAAGACAAGTCTCTTATCCACTAATGTGGATGCTTTGGGGTCCAACCTTGTATGGTACAATTAAATATATCAAATACTTACTGTTCCTTCTATCATTAATCTGTTTCACATGGCTTATGCTGAGATACCTGTGTTGGTTACTCCCAAATTAAACATAGGACTAAACCCACCAGTGAACACCAGGGACATGAAGAATCAGCTGTACATCAGTGTATATTCAGAAGCAGCTTGGTCCAGTCTGGAAATATTCTCCACTCCGAACATGCATGTGAGCTTTACACTCTATGAGACTGTGTTGTCTCATAAGAGCTTGCTGGCTCGCTTTTTTGGATCTCTTAACAATTTAAATGATCTTTTCTGTGCCCTCTGTTGCAAAATATACATGTTCTAAATGGTTCTGTTTCAGGTTCTTATTAAGGTACTGTTTTGATTGCTTATTTCTTTATTAATTCGTATTATGTGACTTAGCTGAGTAACTTAACTGTCCACACATGATTCACAAGGTCAAGTATTTCTGGCAACTCTCTTAGTGATCCATTCAAAGTATTGATAAGAGCAGCAGTGTCATTCTTGTCACTGTGAACAGACCTAAACCATTTTGTTCATTCATCATTATTTGATCAGAACCTCACAGAATGAAAGAAATGGAGTCATTGGAAAATATTTTTCTTACCTCGTTAATGTCTGTAGGAGAGGTAGTCTGACGGCAGTCAATGGAATCAAAGGTATCTACATTAAGTCTTCTGTAAGAAATTTGCTGAATGTAATGCATTGAATAAAGATCATTATTATTTCTTGTTTTGAAAAATAGCTATCTGTGCCCAATAAACACTAATAAAAAATATTTTTCTGAAGGTAATTTTAAAAAAAGAAGTTAAAGTTTTAATTTTATGCTCTGTTTAGTAAATAGCCACAGTGGCAGACTTATAAATGATGTAATCAGGCTTGCCGCTGTATTCTGCATGAGATATAAATTAAAACTAGACTGACTAATGATTCATGTACCAGGCTTTTCTACCTCTAATCTAATAAAAAGGTGTGGAAAATGGAAGTCTTTACCTATTATTTTGTTAAGAAACCAGTATATTCCTTTAACATAATTCAAAAACCTATAACAAAATGTAAAAGATTTTGTAAATGAAGATTAGTATTTGAAAAGTATCTACAAAATCAGTATTCAGTCAATGCAGACCATAAACTGTATCAGGAAATCCTGTATGTAACCCTACGTAATGTCTTAAAAGCTTCTGGCCAATGCTTAGCATAGAGGACTGCAGCTCTCATAAGGCTTCGGGGTATGTCTTGAATAAAATTATTTCCAATAGCTAATTTTCACTTGTGAGGCAATGCAAACTTGAACAAACTTTAGAACCACTTCCTGTTTACAATAAAAGTGAACAAAAACATAAAAAGATATTCTCAAGTGTCCAGTGAGATGAAATGGGAATACTCACAATAATAGATCTTGAAATCATAGAGGAAATGAAAAAAATACTAGTTTTATGACTGTCTTATTAACCCAGAAGCACGGAGCCCAGCATTTCAGAGAATATATGCCAGTCTGTTCCTGATAGAATAATATAGTCTGTCAGCAAATGTATCCACTAAATAGATCCATTTTTAAACAAACTTTTGGCCAAGAACTGCAAAATCATGCTTTTCATTGAAAAAGGAACAAACGTTAATGACAGAGGCATCAAAGTTAGAAAAGTATTTCAAAGTGATTTTTTTTTTTGAAAATAATAGCTTTTTACTGTGATGATACAGCAAAATGTTAAATTGAAGCAAAAAATTCTAATTGGTGTCATTGGAACTGATTTAAAATTCATAACATTAATATAAAGAATAAAATATAAAGAATAAAATAAAGAATAAATAAAAAAAATGTTTAAATGATTCACTGTCATGTAAAGAAATAAATATAAAAATGGGTGAATTTCCAGCTCTAAGATGACAGCACGGATTTTTCAGGAAGGATTGGAAACATGGACTCAGATCGATGTTGTAACTTCAAAAATCAGGGGAAGGCAGCCACTAAAGTGATATTAGATTGCATTTATAGTGGTAGATAAAGTACATTAACAGCAGGCAAAAGCCATTTTAGTTAGCTATAAAGACACTTACTTTTATCAGTCGCATTTCTTTAAAATGGTTGAGCCAAGATCTACTCCTATTTACACAAGCAAAATTTTGTCTACTTTTGCTGAGCTGAAGCCAGTTACACTGACATAGCTGTGGACATAGTTTAGTTTAATAGGTATAAAGGGGTAATAAAACTGTTTAGACGTGTAAATTTTTTTTATTAATATTATTATTATTATTTTGTATATAGGTATGCATGGTCACTGAAAGCCTCTACTCAACAATACTACACTGTAGATTTAAAATGAAAAGAAAGAAGATGTGTGGATTTCTAGTTTAGGAATACTAAATATCTCAGCGCAGCAGAAATCTACTTTACTACAGTAGGCATACTCTGCACCTACTCCTGGACCAAAGCATGGGGCAGTGAAATAGTTATAAGTAGCTTCATGTAAATAGATTTCAGAACAGTCTTCATTTTTTTTAACCAAAAAAATTCAAACCCTTCCCCATAGACATCTTTTTATCTTTCTACAATATCCCCATCTTTTTCTTTCTGCTATTTTTAACTTTGGCATTTCACTTAATTTCTCTTCATTTTTTCTTTAATGCCTTTTTCATTGCATAATAGAGTGTATTATATAGGATTTTAATCTTTGACAATAGAATTATTTATCTACTACCAGAAATAATTGGGCGGGGAGAGGTGTTTTTTATAAGTAAAAAATGGAATGAACAGACAAAAATCCATTACCTCCAGAATCACGCAAGGCTTTCATTAAATATGCTTCTTAAAAATAAATGTAAAAACCTGCTTTTAAAAAATTAAATTTGAAATATGCCCTTTTCACTAAACCAGTATATCCAATAGTGAATTAGGGAAAATTTCACTTACTCTCTACTATGAAAAAAATACTTCTTTTAAATATTTGTGACATTTGTCTTCACTGCACACTGTCATTACAGGATGAGGTGAGAATGTGACATAAATTAGAATGTAAGCAGGAGCTGTCTCTTGAAACATTTATAACAAGTGTATATGTAGAGTACATCTAGAGTTGGAAAGCACAGTGGTAGAAGAATCGCTTCTTTGGAAGAAGTATCTTCTGAATGACCTAACAAAGCTTATTCCTTCTAAGATTCTGCAAAAATTGCAAAATAAAGTGATCTCTGGTGTGCAGAGTTTTTTAATCCTCATACTAATGGTATACAGACCTACAATCAGAGTACATTTCTGAAATATTTTAGCCAACGTGGCAAGTACTTTAACAATAAAACCCAGAGGAATGTGGTGTTGCCTATGTTAAAATACATGCAGAGGTCTTTCTTTTCATTGAACAGCTCTAGGTTTGAAGTGGTGCCAGGACAATTTCTCAGAGAGGTCACCTTTACAAAGTAACATGTATTTTTCCAGGCACATAAAATCTGTCTTTATACAGCCAGATTATAAACTTCTGAAAAACTGCAGTTTTCATGCACTCACTTCTCAGGACCCCCTACTACCCATAGCAAATGCCACAGTCCCTTCCTTAGAATGAAGTCAATTAACATAAAAAATTGCAAAGAAGAGGAAGGCTGAAGCCATGGCCTTGGCATATATCACTCTTCATCAGGATCATCTGCTCCCAAAGAGCTAGGGTTGGAGAAGAGGAGGCTGAGGGGAGACCTCATTGCTCTCTACAACTACCTGAAAGGAGGTTGTAGAGAGGAGGGTGCTGGCCTCTTCTTCCAAGTGACAGGGGACAGGACAAGAGGGAATGGCCTCAAGCTCCACCAGGGGAGATTTAGGCTGGACATTAGGAAAAAATTTTTCACAGAAAGGGTCATTGGGCACTGGAAGAGGCTGCCCAGGGAGGTGGTTGAGTCACCTTCCCTGGAGGTGTTTAAGGCACGGGTGGACGAGGTGCTGAGGGGCATGGTTTAGTGTTTGATAGGAATGGTTGGACTCGATGATCCGGTGGGTCTCTTCCAACCTGGTGATTCTATGATTCTATGATTCAATAATAATCCATCTCCCAGACTCACAAATGAATACACAGTGAGTATGTGAAAGAGTTTTAGGGGAAGAGAGTACTGTCATTCCCTGGCACCCCTTTCAACTGACTTAAAGTGCACATTTTGCCCCATTAGTGCTAAAGTGAGAGATAGACTGCTTCATTGCTTTCAGTAAATGAGATTTAATATTTGCACAGACAGAGACTGTGTCTTGTGGTAGTAAAACGTGTAGATTAATACACAACATTTCTATTGTATAAAAATTACATGATATTGTGTTTTCTCATTCCTCTTTCCTAAATGATAATTTCACAGTTTGGATAAGTGAGGATAATTTTACAGTTAGGATAATTTTACAATCGAGATCCTAATTTTACAATTAGGATAAGTACCATTTTGTCATGTTGAGTCTTTTTTTCCAGTTGCTCCCTATATTCTAAAGCCATGCCATCTAAAAGACATTCAGAAAATAAAATCTCAGATACAAAATCTCTGTTTAAACATCCCGAAGTTGATTTACTACATACGCTAAGCATAGAAAAAGAGAATACTAAGCTGTTCCCTTAGGACTGCTATTTGAGACCTCAATCCCTTATGCTAATGGGCTCACATAGGGTTTCCATGTGACACATTCTAATTTTAAGTCATGGATATAAACAATTTTACCTGTTATCAAATCTGACATATAAAAAAATCTTATTAATCTCATTTTTATGTACTGTAATGAGATTCCTGGGTGCATGTAAAACAGTATGATGTATATGACTTATTATGACCTATTAAGGTCACAGTGCCTCTGGCAATAATTGGTAAATGCACCTTGAATTTTAAATAAATAGACATTTGAGTAGTAACCAAAGAAGAACAAGGAAAAAAAAAAAGTACATATGCCATTCCCTAAAGCCAGCAGAAAGGTTCACCTGATTAGAAGTTGCTTTAGTGTCTGATGTGAATGTCAACAGGAATAACAAAGTACCTGTACTGGAGTGTGTGTTTCCTTATCTCTTCATATATAAAGACACCTGCCAAAAGCATAGAAATAATTAATTGAATAAGCTTATTACACTAAGAAGATTTTTTTAACTCTCCAGTTCACTATGCTGCTTTACATTTTTCTTATTTTAATTCTGTTGTCATTCTTTTCCTATTAAAGAACTAGAAACAGAAGAGCAGAGTAAAAAAAAAAAAGAAAAAAAACACAAAACCAACAGGTAATACTCTAAAAAGTGATTTAAGGATGAAAGGGAAGTACATAAGGGTCTTACAAGCTGAAATGTAAAACTAAGATCCAGAATAATCTCTCTTAGCTGCTGCCTGACTATAAAAACCTAAGCCACCTGGGAAGCTGCTCTCTTTACCTCAGCATTCTCTAGGCACTTGCAATGCTATGCAGCCTTCAGACCTGCTCAGACCTGCTCAGACCCTAACCCTTCAGCTTCAAAAACTAGGCAGAATAATATTTGCATCTTTAAATTGTAGTCAGCTGTGAGAGGCAGGAGCCACCTGATCGCGTACGATGGAGGTCAGCCCCCAGCGTTCTCTCTGCTTTACAGATGGAGACAACTGGCATTTCAATGGCTCAGTCCATGACATCTTCAAATGGCACTTTTAAAGTAGATGAGATAGATACCCTAGACATATCTTTTCATTTTTGCTGCCTTTAAAGGCACTCTGCTATGATTAGTATTGATGCAGTTTTCTAGACCAGTTGTAGGTGATAAAAATAGCTTAAGCTGTGAATGCTAGCAGGCAGCACATAATTGTGTATGTCTATGGGCGAACATCTTAAACAGAGCTTTTGTATTTTCAAGCAGAAACTTGCTACTTGTTAGCTGCAACGAGTGTGGACTGCTTGTAAATTCTAATAGCACCTGGACTTAACAAAAGTGACACATCCTGAATCCTACAGAGACATGAGAGAGAACCACCAATTAGGAAGCTAAGCACGTGCACATACACTGTTTAAGCAGGAATGCTCAGGGTCTGGGTTTCTGAAAATTAGTGTCCAAAAGAAAGACTTATGAGAAATAGTCTTGGAAAGCAAAAGGTGTCTGAAATGAAAGTGGTGAATGTCCTGACTGAAGGAAAGATAGTGGACGTGGATGAGGATCCTGGAGATAAATGAGCTAAATAGAGTTGAATGCTGAGGGACTCCCAGGGCCTTGGGCTGAAACTGCTGTCTGCAAGCAGCTGTGCAGCACAAACTGACATAACTTTCTGCTTGACCTTCCTGAGCATCAGGATCCTCCCTGTAGGGAAAGGGAGTTACAATCTAGTGAACATAGGCTTTATAGAGCAAGCGAGTGAGTAGGGGGAATAATCAAACAGGGTAAAAGTCCAAGTATTGGAAGTTTATAAATAAATCCCAATATCCAGGTCCACTACAAGGTGCTGATTATTCTGTCTTACCTGTGAAAAAAACTTATGTGCCTGAATTTGGGCAAGGTAAATTCCATCTAAATTGATGTGACTGGGCCTATCATGAAAAGCAATTGCAACCAGCCTCTTTTTTGATTTACAGTAATGAAAGGAGGAAATTGCCCATGATAAATGAGACATGGACTTCCCCAGGATGCAGAGCAACCACATCTCAGTACTCTTCTCAGTCTGACAACACTTCTTCCTGTCAGCAAACACCAGCTGTTGTGCAGAGTGTGGGAACATCTACGCTTCTTAAGCTCATGAAAACTGCCATCACATAACAGTGCAATATTGTTGGTGACAGAAATCAAGCAAGGAAGCAAAATTCCACGAGCAAATGTTCAGAGGAAGGAATCCTATTCGCTGGAGTTTATCCAGTAGCTACATAAAATGAATAAATAGTATTGCAGGAAGAGGCAGCTCTCACAGCTACGATGTTGCCTCTAAGACTAACAGTAGTTCATACTTTTCATCAAGATCCAAAGAATTGTGGTCCAGAAAATTAACGAGGTACCCCAAATCACTAAAGTGTAATTCAAGTACTTAAATTTTCACTTATCACCCTATTCCCTTTCTGTCTCACCTACTGTTTCATTCCAAAACAGGCAAAATCTTTTATCCTTTACATTTTCAGTGTTATAATCTCCTTCACATCTGAAATTCTGTTTATGAGGTTGCCAGGATATACTTCAGTTCAGAGAGTTTTAAATAGATCCATGCCTAAATCCTGTTAATGCCCAATGACTACTTAGAAATTAGTTAGTCCTTGTCCTTGACATTTAATGAGCTTTACCTTGTGGATAATCTTAGAATATTTTTCATATATTTCAGTTTACATCAAGCATAATGACAGTGACCTCTGCTATCTAATTAGGAAATTCTTGAGTAGAAGATATTGTAAGGGCCAGCAGATCATCCCTGGGGGCTCCCAGAGTTTTGGCTGGCATGACTGTTGGCCAGCTCAGAGCCAGTGCAGCTGACAATGGCCCCTTACCAGTGATGACCCTGGCGAGAGGCTTCTACTTGCCACAGGGTAAACACTGGTTTGGGGAGGTGTTTTCAGTTGAGGTTCTCACATTGCTCCAGGACTCTAGCTCCAGCTCCTGCCATGCTGCAGCCATCTGCCTTGTCATAGGTCCCATTGAGCTGCAACCACCTGGAGGCCAACAGCCCAACCTGGTGTCTAAGGCAGGTGCTCAATACCCTATACTGGGTTTGCATTTACTAAGATGACTTAATTGTGGATCCAACCTAGAATACAGAGATGAAGACCAAAACTTCAGATTTAAGATTGATTTTGTCTAATCGATGGCTGTAAGTAAGCTTAAAATTTCAGAAAGAACTCCTTAACCCTTTAACTTTTCATAGTTATGTTATCTTATTTCCCTTTTAACTCCAGAGTAGTTGTTTTTCATCTGCTCATTTACTTTTTTACTACTATGTACTCACTTTTTTTTGTGATAGTACATCTTGATTTGATATCCTATAACCTTCATTGAGAAAACTTACATAGATTGAGTACAGAGTGCATTGTCCAAACCAGAGAAAGAACAAGGCTTTACTTGAATGAGAGAGTTTCCCATTATCCAGGGAATTTGCCTTGAATGATGGATGCTTTTGTTGGAATCCCCATGTTAGCTCTGTAAATGCTTGGGTGAGTGCTCTCTTCACAGAACTGAGTCAAGTGGGTGTACATACAAGAGGGAAAGTGTTCACAATAGCTAGAGTAGACAAATTTAAGGCATCTCAGACAGTCCTTTCCACAAATTTCTCTCTCTTAATTATAGAGGAATTTCATAAAAATTAACCTCCTTTCAGTCTGTTGTGTTTCTTTGGAATGATCTAATTTTGTGCCATTCCCAGTGTAACATAGAGGGGCTGCCTTGAATATTTAAATCTTTCCTTCAGTGAATTTTTTATACAGAGTGGAATAGCTCCAAGAAAAAAGCCACTCTATGATAATGAAAACAATAAAATCCATATCAGTACTAGGAGAGTCACGGGGCCCAGAAGAATCTTGGGATCTTATCAGAGATTGTGGATCAGACACAACTGAAACTTGAACATGATTAGTGAAAAATAATGACAGATCTTTCTGTATACAGTGAACGGCTGACAGCTGACAATCATTAATGAGAAATCAGATCTCTGTGTCATAACAGATAGCTCTCTGAAAATGTCAGGTCAGGGTAGCAGCAGTCAAGAAAAACATAATTCTAGGAAATATGAAAAAAATGGAAAAAAATAGCAAACTTCATTATGCCCTTTTCTAGAAATCCATGGTGTATATACATCTGAATATTGCATACAAATCTCACTGGTGAAAACCAAGTCTGGAGGAGTGCTACAAAAACGTTTAAAATTATCAAACTGTAGAAGAAACTATTGAATAGATTGCAGCTTTTGAACCACGATAAGAGATAAGTGAAGGGTTTATATAAAGAATTATAAAGTCATATATTTCATTAAGAAAATGCATAGGGTATGAATATTATAAAATCAGAAGAACGTTCAAAAAGAGAAGTTAGCATATAAACAATTTCTTAATTCAATGTGTAACCTTGGTACAGAATATTGTTGATTCTGAAAACTTACATGGATTCATGCATGCAGTGTGTGAATTCATATCATCAAAGAGAAACAACTGAGGAGTATTAGAAACAGATTTCCAACTTGTCCATAATAGGCTTAGCCATCTTCTGTTACTGTTTATTGCATGTCACTGGAACCTGGAGGAGGCAGTCATATAACCTAATTGTGTTTTCATGTTCTTCACAATATCTTACTTCCTATATGGCCTGCCCATAGTCATGTTGGTTTCTTTGGTGTTATTTTCAGTTTCTGATGTTAAGAACTGAGGCCCAGAGAGAGAAGGTAAATTCTCTAAAGTAACACATTCAATCAAAATCAGAGATAGAGAAAAGAAATAACGGTCCCCTGACTGCTGTCCTTGTGCTTCAACCCTGTGACAGAAAGTAGACCTTGTTTGTGTTTAATGGATCTCTAAAACATGACAAGATGCATTCAGTTAAAGAAATAAATTTAAAAATCACTAAAAAACACTGCAGAGGGAAGAAAATCTGAGAGCAGGCATTATGTCTCATCCTGTGTCTTGGAGTGTGTGTGTATTCTGCACATACACACTGCAGCGCATTTCTCCCTGTTTGATTAGGCTCAGCTGGATGCAGTGTTCTTGATCAAAACACAATACAAAGAAATGCTTTTTTCTCTCCTTTTTTTTCCCTTTCTTTCTGTGAGGCAGGTTTCTGAGCAGTCAAAAGAAATCCAAGATTTTATTTCCCTAATAACTTGAGATATCAAAGGCACATGGCTATCTATCACAGCATACTTGGGTATTAAAAAAAATATAGTCATGATGTTTCAAGAAGATGCCCACATTTCTTACTTTGCATGCAGTGATTCTACATTGTTCTAAGTAGTAGAAAAAGCATTCTCATAGGAAACAATGTGAAGATAATGACTACCTATAGAAAACTGAAATCTGAATGAAAACATCTGCACCTGACTTTTATCTAATTTAACTCCAGTGAACACTGGAAAGGCTGTTTTCATGATGACGTAAAAGACAATGCTTTAACCTAGTAGTATGAAGGGAAAGAAAAGCCCTTTGCTATTCCTATCATTTTTGAACACAGACTACTTTCTCTTGAGATACCACCAAGAAAGAAAATATACCAAGAAGGAAGAAAAGAATGAAGAAATAGCACTGTCTCTGAAGAAGCCTCTACTGAAGTAAATAGAGCAGACTACATACTTCTACTGACTTATATGCTTCTGTAAATGTTCAGATTTTCCTGAATCAATCATCCTATTGTGATTTAATGATCATATGTGTGGAAGACATATTCTCACTTAAAAATAAGATGAACCATTGCAATATCACTTATGTAACTATGCTCATTTTACAGTGTATGTGGCCACCTCTTTACAACACAAAGTATTCATGACTTGGTGATTTCACGGCAATATTTTCAGTGAGGTTCACAGTGATTACATTTTCCTCCTATAATAACACAAGGCAGTATCTGAATGTCCTTATTGTTGTTACCCTATTTGCTTTGTTTGCTAAAGCCATAAATTTTCCAAGTACCTATTCAACTCTCTAAATGTTTTTATTCAGTCACTGTCATGGTTATTTTTAAATATGATAGGCTCTTATTTTCATGGAGATGATTCAATTAACACATTCGCATTTAGCTCTGACAGTCCCTCTGCTGGAAAGGAAATGCTTTTCAACAATTTTTCCAGCTCAAAGGTATGCAGAAAGTGACACTAAGATTTGGACGATGCTATTGTGGCTTTTATGTATATTTTAAACATAAGTTCTGTTGTATTTGGGAATATTTACAACTTACTCACAAAAGAAATGTCCATCCATCCTCTTCTTCTGCTTCCACATTTTACCAGAAAATGTAGAAGGATGAGTAGGAATCAACATTTTCCGTTCATAGAAAATACTGATATCTAGGAGAGAGAAAAATACCAAACAACAAACCACAAACCTTGACCTGGAACATTTAACAATTTCCTGAGAAAATAAGTATGCTTGATAAGATAGAACAACAGAGTAACTACCTGCATAATATTAATTTTACTTTTGTTTTTCATGGTTTTGTAATGCAAATATCTGAATAAAATGACTCAAAATGTTTTTAAAATTATAAACTCATATTATCCCCATTTCCCCAAAAAAATTTCTGCACTATGTTCCTGTTAGATATTTTTACAAATTAAAGTGAAATTGTTCACTGAAAAATATTTCTATTTAAATTATCTCAACAACACTTGATTGTATCTTCTACAGAATTAGCAATGGAAGTGTAGGAAGAAGAGGTTTCAGTCAAACCTTGACCTTATATACCACAGAGGAGTACAGGAATTTTTTCTCAGGTGTAGGAAGAGACCTCCAAACCATTCAGAGGCTACGACCCAGATTAAAGAGAACCTTAACTGAAGACTATCAGAAATGCACAAAAGAAGAATGTAGATCACTGGCAGAATAGATCAAATATCCATCAAGTTTTAGATGACCTTTAAGGGCTGGCCTGGAACAGGTGGCACAGGTGGCAAAGCAGAACTAAAGAAGAAAAAAGAAAAACCTTGCTGTTTGTTTTTTTCCTTACCTGAAAGCAGATACTCACTTTCTTTACTATGCTTAAGAATATCTTCTCAAAAGAGGGAAAAAATCAGATTGCCAATTTCTTCCACTACACTTTTGCTTAACATTTAGGCACATTTATTAATATTTATCATAATATCTCTTTCTGTATTTTGGAATTTGAATAAAAGTATACAATGACGAAAGGCTAATTGTGCAACCATTCATGAAAAATACTCTCCATTTCTCTGTTTTAAAAA
Organism: Phaenicophaeus curvirostris; assembly: GCF_032191515.1. Classification (NCBI taxonomy): domain Eukaryota; kingdom Metazoa; phylum Chordata; class Aves; order Cuculiformes; family Cuculidae; genus Phaenicophaeus; species Phaenicophaeus curvirostris. Next base: position 22,248,382 of record NC_091392.1, read on the forward strand.
GCTGCTGAAGAAGTACACTCCAAGCACCCACTAGTCTTCGACTACCCCTTTAGATTGGGGCTAATGAAGGAGCCAATGCCAAGTGTTCACAAATCAAACCTCCTCTTCTGAGGGTGAAAGAGGGATGACCAATGCTTTTGTCAGGGGATCTCTAGAAATAGACTCCATAGCAATTCTAACACTTCTTGACTTGTCAATGGTAATACCTGCTACTGTCTGAATCAACTGCTTAGCTTACGATATTTCTCCTGTTCTTGGGGTTTTGAGTTCTGAATTTCTTATAACTATATGTCAAGATTTGGGATTAGCTGTTTATGTAAAGAAATTCAATTTATGCTACAAATCTCATGTCTTTGTATAAATGCAAAATGAAACAAAGAAAACTTTTTATTCCTTCAATCAGTATTTCCAATATGAAAATTTTTCACAGAATCAATGTGAAATAATTCTATATCTATTGACAAAACTGGAATGGCTGAAATCCTGTCTAGGATTGAACTTTTATGCAGTTGGTATTTCTGCCAATAATTCCTTCCAGAAGCTGCTTAACTTCACTGCACAGTCCTGAAATGATCTGAATATGCTGAATGAAATTCTCTTTTTTTCCCCTTCTCTCTTTTTAATGTATTGCTGAAATACAGGAGCAATTTTACTGGCTTGGTTTGAAGGATTACTGAACTTCTCAAATTGAGGTGGACAAATAGGCTACAATGATTTCACAACTGAAAGCTAAAAATATAGAAACATTTACTCAAATGTATGACATTTTGAAAGCAGAGCAATAGTTCATGTGGACACACAAGACCAGGAAGTACCCTTTACTTTGCAAACAGAAATCTTTTCAATCACAATCTGTTGTTCTTACGTTTCATGTGGGAAATAATACTGCCACATGCCTCCTGAGCATGTGATATGAGTACATATACAGAGAATAATTTTATCAGTGGGCATTGAATGAGGATTTTTCTTTACCTCATCATTCTTTGATTTGATCTTTGGCAAATAATAGTAAGTTTTGAGATGACAATCATAATTTCATAAACAAATATTGTGCATGGTAACTGAAGTCCTTAAAGTAAAGTTGTTTAGTTTCAAGAAGACAAAGTCGGGGCAAGACTGACAGCAACAGCAGCAGCAGAAATGACTTACCCATCTGTATGTATGCCTGATTAGGGGGAAATGAAGTCAAACTCCTCAGTAGTGTCCAGTGAAAGAACAAGGGGCAACAGGTAAAAAAATCTTTAATGTAAGGGTGGTCAAACATTGTAGCAAGTTGCTCAGAGGCGTTGCTGAGTGTGGGTTTGGGATTCTCCGTTCTTGCAGCTATTCAGAACCTTGCTGAATGTATGTCTCAGCAAACCTGCTCTATCTGGCTCTGTTTTGAACAGAGAAGCTCGACTAAATGACCTCCAGACGTCCTTGTCAACATCAAGTATTCTGTGATTTCTGTGAAAACACCAGAACTATTTTTTCAACTCCGTGCTGCTACATGCTCAGAACTGCACCAGTCTTGATGTGCTGAGAAACTCAATAACAAGCTCAGGACAGGACATATGTGTTGCTCTCCTGTGGCTTGTCTGCCTTGATTGTGGTTTTGCTTATTAAATTATTAAAGCGTAGTAAAGACACACTATTGACAATGCTGATTTATTTTAGAATACCCTGGAAACTACTTTATCATTTCTTCCTACAAACTTATTTTCTGCTTTCTTTGCCTATGAATACGAGAGCCAAGTTTAATAGTCAAACACCTATCTCCAAAGAAGTACCTTTGCTACGACATTGATTGTTCAAATAGGCACTGATACATCTAAGACATGGCAGCTTTAATACTTTTCAGCCAGTGAAAATCTCAACAGAAAATTTTGTAATAGACATATGTGGATGTATTTTTTCACATCTGTGTATGTTCTTATGTGTACTTATGCACATGTGAAATACTTGGTGATAGATAGCAAAATCACCATAGAGGGCTACTGCACAAGCACATGGGCTCACAAGAATGTTGTAACATTCTTACATGTTAGTAAAAAAATAAACAAAAAACATACCAAGAAAAAGTTATGGAAATCTGTTGCAAACTATACCTTATTACAAACTGTAATTCAGAGGGGACTTTGCGAAGTATTTCCAACAGGCATGTGGTAATTTAAGAGGATGATGAAAAGTTCAGAAATGTTACAAGGTCCTTTACAAAGTCAACATCATTTTTTCCAAATTCATAGGTACAGAAACTACCTATTCTTGTGAGTGTTATTACAATAATGAATAAAACAGAGAATATTTCTTTTGAACAAGCTTGTTCCCTTAAATCACTATTGCACTTCTTCCCTTAAATCACTATTATGTTGTCACTGCACGTCACTGCCAAAACAGAATGACAAAGAAAAATTTTATTGAGATTTATAATGGACATAATTATCCAGAAGATAACACTCATCCTTATTTTTGCAGGGGGAGTTGCTTTATTTTAAGCAGCTCAATTATTTGTGTTAAATACAATCACGCTGTAAAATATAAAACTGATATACAAAGAAATATAAACCATTTGGAATAATAAAAAACTTTAGCCTCCTTTGAATGCTCTAATCATTGCACCTTAGAATACATTTCTTTTAGAATACTTTTTGAGATGTGTTACATCTTGAGTTACTTCTGGTGCATTGCTTGCAATCAACAGGATATAGGAAGGGCTCCATCACATAGACCAGTCTGTGACTCGTGATTTGCTCTTCCCAGGAAAATAATATATGTATGTTTTAATTCCTTTATACCGGAATAACTATATCTGAAATGAATGCTCTAACAGCTAAGTTGCTATGTAAAAATTGACAAGTGGCATCTTTTTCCCATTTAACTGCAAACACGTGTAGGTGCTTGGTGAAATTGTGAAGGGGGTTATTTTGAGGAAAGATTATGGATATTCCTGACGTGCAAAGAGAAAATTGCTCACAACTTCATTGAAATGCTTCCATGTTTCTGCTCTTAACACTTAGATATTAGTACATCACTGTTGGTTATTTCTAGGATTCTTCATACAAAACAAACTTTCTTTGTATGATTTTTTTTTAAATCACCTTACAGTTACTATGTTTCTAATTTTGCATTCAAACTAAAATAAAAATTCCTGAAAGATTACTATGGTAAATGTCACATGTTGAAACAGCAAATGAGAAGAAAAAAATAAGAGGTGGCACCTGTTGAGGAACGGGTAGATAAAAAAACTGCAGGCATTTGTCAAATTTAGTTATCCGGGTCCATTCAAGTATACCATAGTGCTCCAAACCTTGGATTCCCATGTATTTCTGTGATCCTGTTAACATGTTTGGATCACAGTTTTATTTGAATTAGACATGTGTGGGAAGGCAATGACTGAACTTGTAAGTAGTGAAGAAACAGTGACAACAAACACCACTTTAGTTCTGTTTATTCTACATAAATAATACCTGATGACTGTTCTGGACTCAGTGACCATTTTGCCTAATTAAGCTGAACTACAACTGTCACAGGGAGACCTGCTCTTTCAAATGTGTTTGGGAAACTGGCTTTCATGCTAAAAGAGGGAGTTTTTTTCTTATTTATAAATAAGCCAGCATAGCACTGCTAGTAGGATTAAATTTTGAGTCTTTTAGTAAAGCTGAAGGATATCTGTGTGCCACGTGTTTTGATATGAAAGATAAAAAAATCAGAAGCAGTTCAGATACAATAGCAGCATATAGGAAGACGGCATGAATATATGTGTGTGCATGTACATATATTTCTAAAGTTTATCTACTCGTATATATGTATCCATATGAAATATAGTTTTCTGTCTATACCCATTATGGTGCAAAACCATAGACAAGAAGGAAAACACACTTTTTAGTAACTGCTACCTCAACTAATCTGTGATTAATGTACTTCCATGTCCAGATATTCCTATTAAATAAATAAGATGACACATATTTTTGCTGATAATTCATAAGTCAAGATTTGTGTACAAAGCAGGTAGTATTTTGCACTAAGGATTAACATATGCGAAGTGTGAGATTTTTAAAGACTGTGCAGTTATAGTAGGTGCTCTCAGTTGATATTCCTTGTCTGCTGGAAAATAAAAAAAAAGGCCATTGCCATTTAAAATTAGTTGGGTATAAAAATAAATTTTATTTCAACCTAAGGCATGAACCCCTTTTAGTAAGGAGACCTTTGAGTCAATAATAATGAATCTGTGACATCTTACAGATCTTATGACTTGCCATGTTGAAAAATATGGTCTTTTCACAGCTGCAATTGTTATTTTATTATTTCTTTGTTTTCTTCCTGTGTTTACTATCAGTGAAAATATAGTATCATAGATTTCAGCTTTCCTTGGACATCTGAACTGGAATCCTTACAACAGTCATTGTAGAATGAAGTATCCATACTCAGTTATAATCTTCAAAATAACGAACTGCAATGTGATAGCAAACTCTTCCTCTGCCCTTTGCTTTGAATCAGAGATGTTTGAACTATAACATGCAAGGAAATCTGCTGCCTGATAAGACCAACCAGTGTTTGCTCAGCCTCTGATTTTGCCACCTGACTTTGGGATACCCTTCCTTTGACAGAAAAGAAAAAGTGATGTTAAGATATCTTTGTGCCATTAAAGATTCTCTCACATTGTGAGTAGAAAACACACCTGTTTCATTAAAGGAAATATATAAAAGTACATTCAGCTGCCTGTGGGAAGCAATTTTAAGTGCTTGTTGAGTTATTTCAGTAGCACAAAGAATATCTATTCTGCTGCATATAGGGGTATACTATATGTGAATTCTGAGTATTAAGGTTCTTATTAAGAGACTGGACCAATCTGGATTACCCATTTTACTGTGCTCGCTTACACTTGTCTTAAGAATCTTTTACCTTGCTCTACAGCTGTGAAAAAAGCATAAATGCAGACACCATAACTTTACTCTTAGAGTTACCTTATGTTTTCTTTACTATTAATTGCTAGTTGCATAAAAGATTTGTAAGGTTATTGTTAAAATAAATGAGCGTGTTTTTGAGAAATTCATAAGTACACCCAAATCCAATAAATCTGGTATGATTACAGAGTCCAAGAAAAGCACTGGATCTAGCAACCCTCCCCATTGTTTATTTGAGCTGAAATGTTAACTTATATCTATGTGAAACTTTGGACAGATACTGATTTTTTTTTTTCCAGTAACTATATTACTAAAGGACTGATAAAAGCTAGAGGTTTCATTCTGAAATGTAACCAGAAGAAATTATTCAGTCCCTTGTTTCTAGACTTTTTATAAGTGGCAGATGAATGCAGCTTTTTTCAAGGACTCAGAGACCTGGCTTCCAAGTCCTTCTCACACTCATGGTCAACAGGTGTCTTGAGAGGAAGAGAGCAGCCTAACACCATACAATAGTAGAACACACTGTGCAGCCTTTTTGTTAAAAGGTGTGCAGTTTAGGAAGGAGTGTGTAAATCACGGACTGAAAGGAAAGAGGATCAGCAGGACCATAATCCTTTAGGTTGGGTGTTCAGCTGGTAAAGTAAAGTCCTAGTTCTCTCTGCTACTGCAATTACTTCTCATGTTTATCTGGTGGTTACTTACTGTAAAATTAAAAGCAAAAAAGAACTACTGCAGTGCATTTCATCAGCAGTCCTACCAATGTGTGTTTTGAAGGACTATTAAACTAGAATAATTTTAACACAAGGAGCAGTGAGTAGCCAGAAACTGAGGGATAAAGACATTTAATGAATTTTCAGAAGTAGATCAACAAATATGTAAAGACCTTTCAATGTAGGCACACTAGTAAATGGAAAATAACTTGGGTTTCACTTAAACCAGGATATGAATTCATGTTCAAAACAGAACATATCAATCATTAAGTGCATAAAGTATTAATTTTTTGATGTGTGGCTTTTTTTTTTTAACCATTGTCTGTTACTATGTTTATCCATCAGTCTCATAATGAAGACTTGCCAGCTACTTGCTTTAGCTGTACCCGTGACTCAGGTCCTTACGTTTCTGATGTGATCTACTTCTTTTATGTAACTACTTTAAGACCCATAATTTTCTAATAAAAATACTTGTTTATGAGCCTAATAAACACACAATACATTCTGGAATCAAGAAACAGCTAATTGTCTTTGTAAATTTAAATCCAGTTCTTACACATGAAAATTAGTTAGTTATTATATGGGTACATGAATCAAACTTCCTTACTTTTTCTCTTTATGTGGTTCTTAACAATTTCAAGAGATTTGTAGCATTTTTCTCTTGCTTTTCTAAAAAGGATGCTGGAGTTTATAATTAATAAAAAGCTGTATTGTCTACGCAAGCTGAATCTTCCTGTGTTTCATTGCCACTTATTTGTTTCATGCAGTTACAAACAGTTCATTCCCATTTTATCTTAGAGTTCCATATTCATCTCAGGTTTATTCAGGAGGCTGAGTTCAAACACAATTCAAGCAATAGTTGTCTAGAATTTAAAGCTAGGCTGTGCCTAGTCTTGAGACAGCTATGTGGAGAAGTAGGTTAGGACTCTTGATTCCCTCTATACAGGGGGGTTGGGCAGCAACAGATGCTTTGTACTTTCAGCAAATGAGTAAGGAATGGTGAGATGAATTTCTCAAGTCCTACTGACTTAAATAATTGTGGCTACATCCCCAAAGTCAGTAGTAGATTGAAAGCACCATTGATCAATCGCAGCATGTTACAAAAACTTCAGGAATGGTTATGCCCCAAGAATTCCCCAAAGTTTCCTTATTCCTTCTCATGGATGGCTTTGTTGCTGTATCAAACTGTATTTTGTAGTACATTTATAATCACAACTAAATCAATTTTGCTGTGATCCATGCCCCAGACAGCAGTGTGAAAGTGTGAAAAGTACATTATAATGGTAAGGAATATAGATTCTAGCCAGGGCTGTTGAATTGAACAAAGACATTTGTGAAGGTTGGAAAGACAATTGGATTAGAATTCTGGCAGCGTATTGGTCCAGACTGCAGCTCTGTCATGAGCTGATGTGGCACAAACATTTAGCAAGGTGGAGAGAGACTGAGAGGCCATTCCAGATAGGAGCTACAGAAAGGAAGACGACTACCCTCTGAGATGGCAGAAGTGCTCAGTGTGGGCAAATATTTGCCGTAGTATTATTTCCAATTCTGTGCTTCTTTATTGCCTCAACAGCTGTTGGGAAAACTGTATGACATTAGAAGCAAACTTAAAGAACATAACTTCAGCCTCTGACGGAGTTCAATTACAAAGATGAGTAACAGTGAGATGCAAGAATCCTTTACATAGCTAACTCAAGACCCATGAAGTCATGGATCATCAACATTAAAACAGAGAAAAGATCAGTGGCCCTACTCATTACAAAATGTCTGTTGCTCCTAACTTCCTGAACAAAAAGGTTTGTAGCAATATAGTCTAGCACATAGTCTAGCAAACTGTCTAGACTTCATATCCAGGAAAAAAAATAATCATTCTTTTTGTCACAGACATGTCTATTACATCTATTTCAGAATGACATCAATCACCTTCTAGCTAAACTAGAAGACAGGGAACTCAACCTTCTTGTGCAACATTAAGGAATTCTTCAATATTTCCTTAAATTAGATTTAGAGCTATAGAGTCAATCTTAAAGACATTATGTCTTAAAGGATCAGGGGAAAATGTGTGGATACGTATGAAATCTTAGTATAAACACACTAATACTTTAAAGTAGAAAAGATAGCTGTTATTAGCACAGTCCTGGATAAGTCATTTGGTCTGTGCCAGCAGATCCAAATGCAGGTATAAAATTAATATCAGAGGATGTGATGGTACTAGCTGTACCTTCAACACTTTTGTTGTTACACACATACAAAGTGAATGTACTCTACTAAGGCAAAAAATAAACCTTTACATTTGTAACAGGCTACCAAGCACTCAGACTGCCTAAGGGAATATGAAGTTGATGGATGATGTAGATTTCTTGATGACAGATGTGTTGTCTACATTTCCATTCTAGATTATGCTTTCTAAGCAAATGAGTACTGTCATTGACTTGTCTCATCAATCCTGTCAGTGTGATGGAACCAGCCACAGCAGCAACTAACTTGTTGAAATATTGAAGTTATATGTGAAGCAGTTTGTGCTTTGAGATGTATACCTCCCCCAAGTTCTGTGCTAGTTGCTTTTCAGCTTTTGAGAAAAGAACTTTGCCAAATTTTTTATTAATTATTTGTGAAGATGTTCATTAATTTACCTGTGCCCTTTTGTATACCTTTACAGTGAGTGATATAATCTAATTTAGAAGCCTGTTAGAAAGTTGAAACAAGTCTAAGAAGGTATGAATATAGTGCATACTAGTACTTTATTTGTATATTCTTCCAAACTCAGTTCTTTTTTGGACAAGACACAAGCACCAGAAATCTGAAAGGATTCACAAAAAATTATTCCAAGAGTTGGTCCATAGCATTTAATATCTAGAAAGAACATTTCTAAGCAATCCACCTTGATATGTTATTTCAGTGTTTAACCAGCCTCTTCCCTAGGAAGGCAATTTTCTTTTTTGAAATTAAATATTTCTAGGACCTGAAACCTTATTGTTAATCCTTTTTCTGTAGTGCTGAAACTCAACAAGGGATGCTATCTGTCCCAAAATGAACATAAAATCTATGCTCCCCTTCACAAGTTCTCTGAACATCCTCTCTTCCCCATGTAACGCATATGCTTCCCTCTGCATTTTTCTGCAAAATTCTTTCCCATTTTTTCCCATGTAAGCCTTAGCAGGTAAATCAATACAAAGAGATGTACAAAAGATCAGACAAGCTAGAAAGAGAAGAGGAAACTGTAGGTTGAGTAAATAAATTTTCTTGGAGCTCCAGTACGTTGTCATTGTTGGTCCCCAGAGGAATTGCCTGCTAGACAGTCTTATTTCCACTGCGAAAATATTTTTTTCCATTTTAAGTACCATAAGAGTAACTCTAATAATCAGTTCTATTATCTTTCTTTCCTTCAGTAAGCTGCATAGAGTAAACTCATTAAATTCTGCGTAATGGAGTCTGTTTTTCATCCTGTTGTTAATTTTGTAGACCTTGAACTTGGATTTGTATTCTATAGGGGTTTTTTTTTTTCACATATGTATTTGATTTACTTGGGAATGTTTGGGTAGTTGAGAGATTGCAGGAGTAGCTTCTGTGCCTCTGAAGGAAGCTGTAGCCCAGGAAAAGCCTGTACTGGAGCAGGCTCCTGCTCCAGGCCTATGGAGAGGAGCCTAAGCAGGAGCGGAACCTGTGATCCTGTGGGGGCCCCATGCTGGAATAGTCTGTGGAAAGGACCCATACTGAAGCAGTTCTTGAGGAACTGCAGCCTATGGGAAGGATCCATGTTCGAGTAGTTCATGAAGGACTGTTCTGTGGGAGGAACCCTACTGCTGGAGAAGGGGAAAATCTTGTGGAGGAAGGACTGGCAGAGACAAAGTGCTATGAACTTCCTGTTCACAAGCCCTGTACCCTTGTGCTGCTCAGTGGGATGAGGTAGAATATTTAAGAATGAGGTTGTGCCTGGAAAGAGAGGAGTGGTGGGGGGAAGGTATTTTTTTAGATTAGTTCTTATTTCTCATTATCCTACTCTCTTTAATCGACAATAGATTAAATTAATTTCCCCAAGCTGAGTCTGTTTTGCCTGCGACAATAATTGCTACATGATCTCACTATTCTTATCGTGATTCATGAGCTTTTTGTTGTATTTTCTCCCCATGTCCTTATTGCGGAGAAGAAATGATGAAGCAGCTTTGCAGTCACTTGGCAATGAGGCAAGGTCAACCTAGCACAGTATATTAAGATTTTAAGCATGCTTTGTTTCTACTGAAGTTCCTGAATGGAGAGATTCCAGTCACAGCCTACTGCTCCATGGAGAACTACTCAAAGACTTTCTCTGGTGGGACCCCATTTTATACCATAGTCTGTGGTCATTCTAAATGGCTGGGGACCCATGCCTTCTGGCCCACACCTTCTGGGATTGTGTGCCTGGCAATAGTTCTCTACCTCCTCACCCCACAGTGAGGAACAGGGAAAGAAATGAAGGTTTCAACAGCTGAAAAGTCCCAGTCTTTGTGTATTTGGCTGGCCTGGCATTTGTCAGTAGGCCGAGACCTTTGCCAGATTCTCAGTAGGCCATAGCCTTTATCAGGTCTGTATCAGAGTGTTTTCACCTACTACAATAAGGATAAAAATCAAAGCCTGCAACACATCATAGAATCCTTAGCATCACAAACACTGATGTAGATGGTAATTTTTGTCTGACCAATATCTAGTTGACCCATGATCCAGCTGAAGCTAAATAAACCCAAATAAAAAGCATTTTATGCATCTTCCGTTAAATTAAAGCTCTGTAAATGTAACTCTATGGACTTGGGGTCATTATTTGAGTACTTGATACTCTTTTGTAGAGTCAGAGTTTATAAACTAATGAATAAGACATAAATACAGTACACTAGTTTAATCTGTGGCAATCAATCTTCCTCCGGTGTTTTTCATGCTCTTTAATACGAATCTGTACCCATATTATTTATGCTGGATCCTTGAAGTTCAGAAGCATTTCTTGGCATGATTAAACTGTGAAATGTGTTTGAAACTAATTGCTTCTGACAACTACCATTAGATGCTTATTTGCAAATACATTTAATAGTTCCTTAATAGTGAGAAGTCCTTGTTATCCTGTGAACTTTTGGGCTGTGTTATGAGAAACAAGAAAAAGGCACTTTTGTTTTAACTGTTAAAGCACCATGTAAGAGGAAAAAGTCTTTATTATAAATTACTCCTTTGTTATAAATTACTCCTGTCAAAAGAACAGTATCAGTCAAGCAGAGTGTGCTGGTTGATTATATACATTGATGCTAACTAGGTTACAAGAAATAGAAAGAAATGACATCTACATTTTTGCAAAAGTTTGTTTAAAGACTTGCTGAATAAATATGTCTAGAAATCCCATTTTAATATTGCACATATAAGATAAACGGTTGTGCTGTTTTGCTACTATTTAGAAAACTAATAATTCAGAATACATTATATTCTGATTTCTCATTAAATGATTATACATCTTCTCTCAGGTTATGTAGCAGACCATAGAATGCATTATGTAAACATGCACTACAATTAAATCACAAGCTGATATTTCTCAAATGAAACAAGTATGCACTTATTTACTGAAACTGAATTTTTTTGCTTTCCTGAACTGATCCTGTAGAAGACTAAGTGGTACAACCAACAGTTATCTCCCCACAAAGTTTAAAAATGTAACTAGCAAAAGCAGACAGGAGGTAGAAAAAAAGGGGCAATGTAATTAATATTTAAATTACTGGAGCTAAAGCTGAGAAAAAAATGTTGACACTTGAAATAGAAATAATTAATTACCCCTTTCAGGTACTTTTCTCTCTCCATTGACTCTAGACAGCTTTGATTAGATGCCTTACTTTTCGATGGTATTCATTAACTGGAATGTATGTCATTGAGTGATATACCCTAAATCAGGACATTTTTTGTTTTATCAAAACTTTATTCAATATCTGATGCAGTCTAGTATGTTACTCACAGGACTATGAGTCTTATTTTATCTCTCTATAGTGATGTAGGAATGGAGTGCCCTTTCTCATAACTCCTGTTGAAGCTAAAGTAATCTAAAGACAGAGTAAAGAACATTATATAAAGAGTAAAGGTGCCAGAAGAAAGCAAAGTGAACCTTTTTGTCAATGTGCTCATTATAGGTCCAGTTAAAATAAAATGAACATCCTGGCTTCCTGATTTTCAGAGGCTTTTAGCTAGGTCTTATGGAAACTAATTTTCTTTGGAACAAGCAAGGCAACACCAAATGGTTTTAATTCCAAAATTTGGGTCCTATCTATAGATATTCAGGCTATTCAAATAAGATATTCCAAATTTCAATAGGAAAGATTTATCTATCCTCCTTTACACAGGCATTTCTTTAAGTAGGCAGCAACTGTACTGGACTTGATGAAGAGATATTTCCTACCCTTATTATATCTTCATTTTCAACAGTTTTCCAATCCCTATGTAGAGGAACGTAAGTTAATGTTAATATAATGCTAACGTTAATACCAGAATCTACTTAAAATTACTTTTCACTTTTAGACTTTTGTTAAATATGACATTAACATTTTGGATGAAATGTTAATGCCATAACCATTGAAATACTTTTCTGCTATACGAATCTGAATTTATAGCGTATCTGAGTTTTACAAATGGCCACTGTCTCATCACTGATTCTAAAATATAATTTTGTTGAGGAAAGAAAGTTTTCTATGGGTACTGGAGCTAGTAAAGCCCAAATTATTTATTGTACTATGTCTTTTTCCATCACATTAGCTCACAATGTCCATATGCTCCACCCTTTAATATTTTTTCTAAACTTCCGACTTATTCTCACATGGTATTTCCAAACTCTCTTTCAACCCAAACATAATTTCTATTTCTTTCTTATTCCTGACTCCAATAATTTGTCTCCATTCCTTGTCTGTCTTTATACCAGCAAAGAAGAAATAACAGAACGTGGTACAGTTCCTTTGGAGACCTGTGATCTAACTGGTCAGCTAGTATTCTGACAAAGATCACCAGTGATCCACACAATAATGAATAACAGCTGAGTTCTTTGGACTGTTTCCCCACAGAAATTTTAATATAATGTTTTCTTTCTAGCCAGCTGCTGACTTTTAAGAAATCTGTGGGAACTGTTATCACTGAAACTTACACACTTGTTAGTTTTATTTGAGATAGCAGGTAGGTCAAGTGACAGACAAACAGATATTAGGAATAAAATCAGACTAATCTAGAATATATGTTACACATAAACTAGTAACTCATGGGCTATTGGGTTAAAACAAACCCCCAAATCCACTGACAAAAAACCCCTAGAAAACAACCAAACCAAAACAAGCACAACACAACAGCCTTGCATAATTTCTTGCTTAGAAGATAATTAGATGCCAACTTAGCAAGACATAAATAAGGTTTTGAAAATTATCATGTATCTAGAGGAAATCATTTCTATGCTTTTTTCAACAGAATGGCAACATGAAAATTATGAAAGATTACTTGGAAGTTTCCCATGAGATAAAACTCTGGAAGTAAGAAGTACTAATATACAAAGATCGCCTCCTCTAAGCTTGTGGTCTATCCCAACAAGCAAGAAGTCAGGCAAAAATGCCAGAAGGCCTGCATGGATGAACAAGTATCTGACTGCATTGTGTTTGAGTTGGACAAAACTCAACCGTAAAATGAAAATAGAGAATGTGGAGAGTAGGGGGACAAGTCTGGAGCAAGTAAAATGTACACTTGGTGGAAGATGATCAGATTTGAGAATATTCAAGCAAACTGGACATGTGTAAGTTTGCAGACCCTGATGAAATGCACCCATGAATGCTGAAGGACCTGATTGATGTTACCTTGTGGCCATTGCCAATTATCTTTGAACCATGGTGGTGACTGGGAGAGGTACCCGAGACTGGAGGAAAGCAATTATAACTCATACCTTCAAAAAGGGAAGGAAAGAGAATCAAGGCTGGTCAGTCTCATCCCAGTCTCCAGGAAAGTGTTAGAGCGACTAATCCTGCAAACCACTTCCATGTTCATGAAGGTTAAAAAGGTAATCAGGAGTAGCCAGCACAGATTCACAAAAGGTTACATATGAATGTGTACAAATATCTGGATTGATCTGGACGAGAGGCTCTGGCACCTGGACAGACTGTATTGGTGGACCAAGGCAAAATGTAGGAGATTCAGCAAGGCCAGGTGTCAGGTTTCGCTCTTTGGTCACAACAACTCCATGCAATGGTACAGGCCTGGGGAACGGTGTCTGGAAAGCTGATCAGTGGAAAAAGACATGGGGCTGCTGCTTGACAGCCAGCTGAATGTAAGTCAGCAGTGTGCCCAGGTGGCCAAAAGGCCAACAGTATCCTGGCTTGTTACAAAAATGATGTGGTCAGCAGGAGCAGGGAAGTGATTGTGATTTGGTGTTCATGAGGCTGCATCTTGAATATTGTGTTCAGTTTTGGGAAGCTTAGTACAAGAAAGATATTGAGCTGCTGGGGGTATTTAGCTCAGAGAAGAGGAGGCTGAGGGGTGACATTGTTGCTCTCTACAGCTACCAAAAGCGAGGCTGTAGCAAGGTGAGTGCTGGTCTCTTCTCTCAAGTAACAAGTGATAGGACGAGAGGAAATGGCCTCAAGTTTTACCAGAGGAGGTTTAGACTGGATACTAGGAAAAATTTCTTTACTAACAGAGTGGTGAAGCACTGGACCAGGCTGCCCAGGGAAGTGGTGGAATCACCATCCCTGGAGGCATTTAAAAATACATGTAGATGTGATGCTTCAGGACATGGTTTAGTAGGCATGATATTGATGGTTGGACTTCATGATCTTGGAGGTCTTTTCCAATCTTAAAAGTTCTATGATTCTGTCATCTGAAGGGAGGTTGTAAAGGAGCTGGAGCCAAGTTCTTTTCAGTTGTGCCTACTGAACAAACCAGAGGCAATAGGCAAAAACTGAAACATAATACGTTCCCTTGCTTGTTTCTCCTGTTCACATCCAGTCCTTTTTTCGCCACTCATCTTCCTTCACTACCCTTTTTCTTCTTTAAGCCAGGTTTGTTGGTTTATTTTTCTTTACTTCGCCCCCCCCCCCGCCAAGTTTGGTTCTCTACGTTTCTTACTGTGTTACTACAATTCTCCTTATTATGTGCTACTCTTCAATGATTTGAAGTTGTAGTTGTATTGCCTCCTCATCAATCTTCTTGGAATACCTGTTTGTGTTTTTACCTCCTTGCTTGCTTTAACTCTGTTATCAGATGGAATAATTAACATAGCAGACAGCTTCATATATCCATCCTCTTCATGTCTCTTATTTTTGACATCTTTATTCCAGAAGACAAGTAGTTCTATGTCAATGCATTCTTGCCTTTGTTAAGAATATGCCTTTGAAGGAATACCAAGTCTGACAGCCTGCTCTGAAACAATCAATCAGATCTAACCTCCTCCAGATATGTGTTTATTATTCAAATAGAAATAGTGCTCTAGGGTTCAGAGTCTTCAATATTGATTGTACTGGGCTGATTTTTAAGCTATGCAGTGTAAAAATACAGTCCTGGTGCCTTCTGTGAAGACCCATGAATATGTGCATCACAAGAAAATAAAGGACATGGAAACATATTACAGGCAAATACACCAGCATGCACATATATACTCAGGCTCAGCCGCAAATAAAGGTCAGAAACAGCAGACCCTTTTAGCATAGTCAGAATTTCTTCTTCGAGACATCTTGTGCTACAGAGAGGAGGCAAAACTCTCAGTAGAGGAAGCAACCAGAATAAAAACCCTTAACCCATTTTATACAATAGCAAGATCTTCTTGGTTCTAATGTTTCTGATTCAACCTGCTTCAAATTCACAGAATCACAGAATCACAGAATCACAGAATCACAGAATAACCAGGTTGGAAGAGACCCACCAGATCATCGAGTCCAACCATTCCTATCAAACACTAAACCATGCCCTTTAACACCTCGTCCACCCATGCCTTAAACACCTCCAGGGAAGGTGAATCAACCACCTCCCTGGGCAGCCTCTTCCAGTGTCCAATGACCCTTTCCGTGAAAAATTATTTCCTAATGTCCAGCCTAAATCTCCCCTGGTGGAGCTTGAGGCCATTCCCTCTTGTCCTGTCCCTTGTCACTTGGGAGAAGAGGCCAGAACCCACCTCTCTACAACCTCCTTTCAGGTAGTTGTAGAGAACAATGAGGTCTCCCCTCAGCCTCCTCTTCTCCAGGCTAAACAACCCCAGCTCTCTCAGCCGCTCCTCATAAGGCCTGTTCTCCAGCCCCTTCACTAGCTTCCTTGCTCTTCTCTGGACTCACTCCAGAGCCTCAACATCCTTCTTGTGGTGAGGAGCCCAGAACTGAACACAGTATTCGAGGAGCGGTCTCACCAGTGCTGAGTACAAAGGGAGAATAACCTCCCTAGACCTGCTGGTCACGCCGTTTCTAATACAAGCCAAGATGCCATTGGCCTTCTTGGCCACCTGGGCACACTGCTGGCTCGTGTTCAGTCGCTGTCAACCAACACCCCCAAGTCCCTCTCCTCCAGGCAGCTTTCTAGACAGACTTACAAGTATACTTGTAAATTCTTTGGTAAACCTTTGGTGTGTTGAAAAAACAAACATTGTGTGAAGAAAACATTTAGATGGAGAAGTGTATCCTTATGAATGGTACCTTAAATTGATACTTAATACACACTTAAACTTGAGTTACTTGATTAACTGGTACCAGTTGTACACCAGATAGTAAGATCAATGATACCTTTAACAGGACTGAAGTTGAACATTTGTGATTTTGAATTTTAGCTCGAATTCTCTGCATTTTGGGGACAATATTTGTAATACAGTAACTGAGGCTGCCGATGTATCACTTCCAAAGATTGCTGAGATTTCATTAAATACTGTTTTATCGGTATTCTGCACAGTAAAAGTGCTAATAGATAAATGAGGCAAAACCCACAGAAGTAGAAAGAAAGAAGATAAAAGAGAGTGCAATAAGCATGAAAACATTTCCTAAGTCTGTGCTGCAAATTCTGTCTCAGTCTCTGATGTATTCCTTTTCTCAGCTCACCCTAGGGCAACTGGAATTTATACTAGCTCTGTAATCTACAGTCCTGTGCATTTTCCTGCACCTATCTGACACAGAAATGTTAAATCAGGTATTTTCTGTTTAGCCAGAAGTAAGAATTTGAGGAATTAATGCCAAAAAAAGCACAGAACAAATAATACAGAAAAAAATGACTGCATTTGTATCTAGTATTAATTTTCCAGTATTATACTCTAATTGTCTAGATAGCATTTAAATATGCAAGTATTGTAAGATGCCTTAAAATAAAAACAATAAAGCCACCCACAGAAATACAGCTTAGTGTTAGAATAAAATTAAAGAGAATACTTCAGGCCAAATTATCTCTATGAGAATGAGAGCTCATGACTTCTGAAGCAAATGGAAACTCAGCTTCCAGAATGAAAGTCGTTTGAGAGTCACAATTGTCAAGACTTACTTCTATGTAACATGTGTAGGTGAAAATATTGCTCTGACAGGGACAGTGCATACTAAGACATAAAGGAACTGTATAAAATTGTAAAAACAATCTGCAAAACAGCTTAGAGACAAGAATGCAGTATAGTAAAACCCCAATTAGTCAACTATAATTTACTGACAGTGTCTGTTCTACAAAATAGAAGTATTACGTCTCAGCCTGCACTGTGTATATGAAGATTTTTTATTTGTCTCTGTCTCCTATAGATATTAGCTGTTAAAAAAATTCTGAGATCTTTAGTCTTAGTATTGCAAAGACACAATCAGTCAATGCATAACCATTTTGCTGAGAGTACTATCATCTCAGCTAACAGGGGAATAAATGGCTCTCCAGGACAATAGCTGCATCTAAGTAGTAAAAGAAAAAAAGATGAAATAAGAACAATAATTAAAATGGCTGGCTAGATAGATGGATGGATAGATTTTAAATGCTAAATGTTAATGGGATTACTTTTTTAAAATTCTATTATCAACTAATTTGTTCTATTCCATGTTATGTTTGGACAACAAAGTTTTTTATCTTGAAATATATATTTTAATTGCTTAAAACAATAACAATTAGTTCTGTTTAAATTCACAAGCAGTCTCTGTCTGCTGTTCATTGTCATATCATAATATTCTGAAAGGTAAAGAAATGAGAAGCTTGGCATAATATGTCCAGTTATTAATTTTTCAATTCTATGCAACTGTACTTGAACAGTCTTATTTCCTATCCATTGTAAAAAAGGAAAACTTTTACAGGACAATGTTATGAAAGTATTTCTCAGGTTTATAAATTCATTAATTAATCACCTTTTCCCTGAAACCACTCTGTAAAGCAATTTATTGGACTTTCTGTGACTGTCACATATGCTAAACTCAGCTGTCAGTGATGCTTTCACTACCTACTCTGATAACTGGGTTGTGTCACAACACACCTTCTTTCTCTAAAGAATGAAAGCATGTTAGTTAGACCTATGAAAGGGAGAGAAATCCTTACTTTAAAAGCACATATTTTTCTTTCTGACTGCGAACTTAACACAACATATGTGTGTGTGTATTCTTGTTAACCATGTTGCATACATGTCATCATTTTCTTAAAAATTATTGTTTAGCCATCAGTAAAAATATACAGGTATTTTGCTTTGTTTTGTTTTAAGGCTGCATTGCATGCATGTTAGTTCACTCATGATTCAATACCTCACTTTTTGAACTTGATGTATTCGTCTTTTTACACTAAAATCTCTGAAATGGTTAATATTTATGAATTTGCAATAAACTAGCTTGAAATGACACCTTAATAGGTTGTAATTGGCATGTACAAATGACTTCTGCAGGAGCTGAAAATTCTACAAGACTGAGATATTGATCATTAGCACAATGATCCATGTCACAAGCACCTCAGTTTATCATAATCTCATTTCCTTAATGACATAAGCAAGCATTTTAATTCAGGAGTCACTCCAATATATCAGCATGACATTGCATCTGAGTGCTACCAGAAAGAATATTACTTTATTGGATTAAAAGGTAAAATATTTTCAGCAAACACTATGAAAACAGTAGAGAACTGTATCATGATCCTGATAACATGGTTACTAAGTTAACCCGTAAGTTACCTGCCCTGTCCAAAGACTTCAGTAAATTTCCATGGTGATGTAACCCAAAGTTTGTGGCTTTTTTTTTATCTTGTTTACGTTTTCAGTCTGTAGAGAACTTAAAGTTGTATAAATTTGTGTACCTAAATGATTATAGTAAAGCTTTGTGTACCAGCTTTGTATATTTCGTGGGGAAAAAAAAAAAGAGCTGGGTGAAAACAAGCTATAGCTAAGCATCAAGAGCACTGAAGAAATAACAGCTACAGAAAGAAAAGTCCCTCACTCTGAGTTACTATACGTTTTCACTGTAATATGAGGTAAGTTGTACTGTGTTCAGATGCTGAGAAAAGAAGGGGAAATCAAACTCTGACAACATAGAGGAGCGTACATAGAGGTGTATGACAAGCATCCATCGTCCAAGAGATGTGAAACATTAGCCCTGCCAACAAGGAATACTCAGGCTGAAATAAGACAAGAGAGGTAAGAGATGGTATGATAGAATGAAAACAATTGTGAGCATGATAGGCATATCTGGGGTAAGAAAGACCTAAAGAGCAGATCAGATATAATTCTTTTCCTGTCAAAAAGAAGTGATCCTCTGAATACAGTCATTTTCAGGTAGGTGAATAGATTTTTCTCTCCTTCAAGCAAACTTTGCACTTAGGCTGGAAAGATGCCTGAGCAATGACTGTTTAATACTTAGAAACTGCAGTTTTAATAACAGAACTCAAACAATACATGTTTTCCTTGCTATTGATCTCTGCGCACTTGGATATTCAGACTTAGAGAGGATCCTCAGATGGTTGTCATCCAACGTTATTTTTATAATGTTGATGTTTTGCTAAAAGACCCTGTACAAAAGAAAACCAAGAACTTCTGTGGGTAATAATTTTTCAAAAACTTGTTAACCTGAAAGGAGACTTAGTTATTTCTCAAAATATATGAAAAATAAAGTGTAGTTCAAGTACATACTTTAAGTGCCTGGGAAAGACTTGGAGCACAATTCAAGTTGCAATTGTGTTATAAAATGAACATATAAATGAGACACTTCTATTTTCAATAATTTAAAGATTAAATATTTAAAGATTTGTCATTTTCTTTGTGTAGGTGATATTTATCTGATTTCATTAAATAGTATTTCACTTTACTGGAGGCTGGTTGATGTTGTGCCCATCTACAGGAAGGGTCGCAGGGAGGATCCAGGGAACTACAGGCCTGTCAGTCTGACCTCAGTGCCTGGAAAAGTCATGGAACATGTGACCTTGAGTGCTATCATGAAGCACAGGCAAGAGAACCGGGTGATCAGGCCATGTCAACACAGGATCATGAAAGGCAGGACTTGCCAAATTAATATGATCACTTCCTATGACAAAGTGACCCACCTACTGGTCGAGGGAAAGCCTGTGGATGTGGTCTTCCTGGACTTCAGTAAAGCCTTTGACACAGTTTCTTATAGCATTCTGCTCAGGAAACTGTCAGCCTCTGGACTGGAAAGGGACACACTCTCCTGGGTGGGAAACTGGTTGGATGGCTGGGCCCAGACAGTGGTGGGAAATGGTGTGAAATCCAGCTGGAGGCCAGTGACAAGTGGGGTTTCCCAGGGCTCAGGGCTGGGTCCAGCCCTGTTCAATGTCTTTATCAATGACCTGGATGAAGGCATTGAGTGCACCCTTAGCAAGTTTGCAGATGACACTAAGCTGGGTGGAAGTGTTGATCTGCTGGAGGGTAGGGAGGCTCTGCAAAGGGATCCGAACAAGCTGGACTACTGGGCAGAGTCCAATGGCATGGGGTTTAAAAAGGCCAAATGCTGGGTCCTGCACTTGGGGCAAAACAACCCTCTGCAGTGCTACAGACTGGAAGACTGGCTAGAAAGCTGCCTGGAGGAGAGGGACCTGGGGGTGTTGGTTGACAGTCGACTGAACATGAGGCAACAGTGTGCCCAGGTGGCCAAGAAGGCCAATGGCATCTTGGCTTGTATCAGAAACGGTGTGACCAGCAGGTCCAGGGAGGTCTGTACTCGGCACTGGTGAGACCGCACTTCGAATATTATGTTCAGTTCTGGGCTCCTCACCACAAGAAGGATGTTGAGGCTCTGAAGTGTGTCCAGAGAAGGGCAATGAAGTTGGTGAACGGGCTGGAGAACAAATCTTACAAGGAGCGGCTGAGAGAGCTGGGGTTGTTTAGCCTGGAGAAGAGGAGGCTGAGGGGAGACCTCATTGCTTTCTATAACTACCTGAAAGGAGGTTGTGGAGAGGAGGGTGCTGGCCTCTTCTCCCAAGTGACAGGGGACAGGACAAGAGGGAATGGACTCAAGCACCACCAGAGGATGTTCAGGCTTGATATCAGGAAAAAATTTTTCACAGAAAGGGTCATTTGGCACTGGAACAGGCTGCCCAGGGAGGTGGTTGAATCGCCATCCTTGGAGGTGTTTAAAAGACAGATGAATGGGATGTTGAGAAGCATGGTTTAGTGATTGATAGGAATAGCTGGACTCGATGATCTAGTGAGTCTTTTCCAACCTAGTGATTCTTTGATTCTGTGATTCTGTGAAATGTCAATTCGCATACCTTTTTCTCTAAGCATGTGAAAAACAGCAATTTATATTTGGCAGCATTGTTTTTCAACTTCCCATTCATTTCATCTCTACTTTTTAAATGCATTTGATACATTGTTTCTATCAAAGGCCAATTTTTAATTTCTTGAGGCAGGTATTGCTTACATCATTCTTCTTGCTCAGCACATTTAATAAAAATTTATCCAAAGGCTGTTGGAAATGGAGTACAAATCATAGAATCATAGAATCACCAGGTTGGAAGAGACCCACCGGATCATCAAGTCCAACCATTCCTATCAAACACTAAACCATGCCCCCCAGCACCTCGTCCACCCATGCCTTAAATACCTCCAGGGAAGGTGACTCAACCACTTCCCTGGGTAGCCTCTGCCAGTGCCCAATGACCCTTTCTGTGAGAAATTTTTTCCTAATGTCCAGTCTAAACCTCCCCTGGTGGAGCTTGAGGCCATTCCCTCTTGTCCTGTCCCCTGGCACTTGGGAGAAGAAGCCAGAACCCTCCTCTCTGCAACTTCCTTTTGGGTAGTTGTAGAGAGCAATGAGGTCTCCCCTCAGCCTCCTCTTCTCCAGGCTAAACAACCCCAGCTCCCTCAGCCGTTCCTCATAAGGCCTGTTCTCCAGCCCCTTCACCTGCTTTGTTGCTCTTCTCTGGACTCGCTCCAGAGCCTCAACATCCTTCTTGTGGTGAGGGGCCCAGAGAACAAAAGCAGTAGAGACTAAGTTACTGCAATGAAGTATTGAGGAAAAATGTTCCATTTTTAAAGCTTTTTTAGATCTTGGGAAACATAACAATTTCCTTTTATTCTACTAATGTTGGATGAACAGACATGAAACAAGTCATGGTCTAACAATTGAAGCATTTGTCTCCACAGTGCAAGGCAGATCAATGCATTCAGTGACAAGATTTTCATGCAAAGCAGAGGATGCCTCAAAACTGAAGGTCCAAAAGTTCAGCTTATATGTGGGAAGGTAGAGTTGGATATTGGCAAAAAGAAAATCCTATGACGTTGAGATAGGATTGTATGCTCAAAACTCAAAATCTACAGTATTATTCTGCTGGTGTGTGTGCATATTTTTGTTTCAAAAGTGAAGCAAAGGTCACTGTTTTCTTACAAATAAGCTTTATTCTATACATTTTTTCTAAATATAAATGTGTTTAAACCACTGCTCCACAGCCCAGTAAACCAAGGCACTCAGTAGTTCACCGCCCTCCCTGGTGGGTCTAAGCTATAGAAGTTAGTTCTTGCAGATTATAAAAATGTTCAGTTCACATCCTTTCATCCTTTCTGACTCAATGGATGTATTGATTTATCAAGAGTCTATAATTAACAGATAACAATCAGAGTACTATATACTTCCAAGAAAAACAATTAAAAAAAAATATAAACCAAAATACTGTACCCTTGAAATGTTGATACAAACCTGCAAATTTCTAAACATCCTTTGCTAAGCAATCCCTAGAAGTTCTTGTACTCGTATGCATCCACAAATACACAAACACACACTTTGGTCTGTGTTGCAGCTGACAGAAACCACCTGGCCTGTCCAGTGTGTTTCCTCCCTGAGGTCCCCAAGATTTCTATGGACGGCTTTACTTGCAACTTACTTACTTGCAACACTTATTTCACAGGAACAAGGCTTTAGAGCTAGCCCCAGCTCTCAGGATTATTATATATTTTATATTAATCACTGAGAGAGCAGAATAAAGAGAGTAGCAGCAAGAAAAATTATTGAGAGTGCATGCACTTAGAATGACTCTTGGGGTGAGCGTTTAGCCTGGACATTTCTGTAAAATAAAAACACATTGTTTCAACGGTCCTAACACAGAGGAAGGATTTGAATTTGAGTTTCCAACATCCTGGCTAGTCTCTCTAAGATTTGAGCTACTGAGGAAGAAAAGCTTACTTAATTCCTTGCAGAGCCAAATTTCATAGGCATACCCATAGAATGTCTGCACAGATTACTCCTCTCAGGGTGCACAGCAGTAGCACTTAGTGACTGCAATATGAAAAGGTACTGTTCCTGTGGAATTTATCTCCATCATGAATTAGACAGCATATGGAGTACTTTAACCGTTCAATGAAATTCTTCTTAAAATTAATTTTACAGTAGATATTAGGAGTTTTCTTTGTTTTCTGTTTTACAAATCTGGTCTTCAGCCTCTATGTCTCTTAGATCACTGTATTGAAAATGTCATGTATTTAGAAAATCTAAATAATTTTGAGTTCTGTTAGCACAGAACTCAAAAAAAAAACCTCAAAAAAGCAACATCCCTATGCTTTGGGCAGTTATTTCAAGGTAAAAACAAAGAAATTAATAAAATTTTAAGAACTGCTACATTTTTTCTATTAATTAACTATAGACCACTTGCTGAGACTGTAATTTGAGTGAATTGTACTTAAAAATGTTATAGCTATCTATTGCATTGCCTTGATTAGTATTATAACTGAGATAAGCAGTAATATTCTACATTGATATTTAATCATATTTGAGAGCTAAATTAGATAATTATTTTATTTAATTTGTCAGACTTTCTATCATGCAAGGTTATTTCACTTTGTTTAAATGGTAGTGCAGATTATCCTATGCTTGTCTGGATTTATTTTTTTCTGAAGTCAGCCATTGGTGAAACTGCCAGCTTTCAATGTGCATTTTCAATGTGTGTTGCTGTTTATTCTTAATAAGACTACTGAAATCATGAAATAACAGTAGCAGTATAAAACGATCTGAAATGAAATAAAAACCTTTTGCAAAGACAAATCATACTGTACTCACAAACTGCTTCTCCCATAAATTAAAAAATGTACTGAAGATCAAAGAATTGAAGTTTAACTGATGGTCCTCTCTATGCATCTATTTATCCTCTATGCTTTAGACCAACTGGCAGCACAGAGCTGAATTCACTCTATCTGGTTTTAGAAGTTAAGAGGCTAGTCAGCCTGCAAAAGAGGCAATCTAAAGGAGATTTAGGTCACCTTAAGTTTGAGGCATGTTGCCTCTTCCCCTTGATGACTAGACTCTTTGATCATTTGTTGCAGTTAACTGTCTACATTTAGATAAGGTGAATTTAGGCTAAAGAGCGCTCTTAGTAGTTATGGAATAACTAGTTATGAATACATCTTCCCTGGGAAATCTGCCTGCGGTTCTTCAAGAAGTAACATCAAATACTACATTGACTACGGAAGGTGTCCCTTTGAATTTTCCTTGGAAAGAACCTTTCCTGCCTTAGAGTCCTCTGTAGTCCAAAAAGTTATAAAATAAAATCACATGGTTAAAATCAATGGTTAATCAGTGCAAATACCTGGTTTAGACCACATAATGTTATTTGAATCCTTGCATCTTCTTTCTATTCTCTCTTGTAATTTCTGACAGAAAAAAAAATTAAATTGTTTTGAACCAGAACTGACCATCTCCTACAAACAATATCAAAAATTCATTGAGTTTTTTCTTCCTCCTTTTATAAATTTTTTCTGAGACTACTGGCTTTCGTAACTTTTCTTTCCTAATTTTCTATATATTTTCATATTTATTTCTGAACTCTTGTCATGATGATCAGTTCATATTTAGTGTTTGTTTGCTAAGCAAACATCAGTCTTTAAAATCTCTCCAGAATTATCAGGTCTTCTTAAAAAAAGAGGAAAACTACTCTTGTGACCACCAATAGGTTCAACCTCTTTTTGTGCAAAAATCCTGAAAGAGATTATATATATGCTTTTATATTATTCACATATTGCTAGAAATACGATCTTTCCTTTGGACTGCTTCTTCTGAGAACCAAGGGTAGATGTTTGTTTTGGTTTGGTTTGAAGTATTTTGTTTTTCTAAGATGCTATTAGGGACACAAACACCAAACGGATAAAATGAAAGGAAATCCAAAAAACATCCTCTAAAGACTTGCTAAAACCTATGTAGTAGGTTTCAAAAAATATTTTCTTTTTTATAGGTAAATAGGTGCTTCATATGGTTAAATTTCTCTATTGTCCCTTAAAGTCTAAATTATATACTATCCTAAAGTCAGAAAATATATAAATAAATGTGTTTTTCTAGTAAATAGAATTGCTATTTTGCATTTGTTGAATGGCTATTTTGTTTGCTTCTTTGTTTCTTTAAAGGAAACTAATCTACACAATTTATAAAGATTAAAATTCTCCTCAACAGACAAGATTTAGAGTTGATATCAGTCAATGCAGTCTAAAATGGTTTAGCCATTTGGACCTGGTGAAAGCATCCCCTTACAACAACATTAAGAAAATCTTCATTCTCTTACTCCATGCCTAAAATTCCCTCTAACAGCACTAAGGATATCACAAGTCTGCTGTACTTCTGGCTTACTCTTGACTGGCAAGAGTCTGAAACTGTATTTGGAGGCCAGTAAACATTTTTTATTTCCTCTTCAAAGAGGAGAAAATAAGAATGTCATACAGCATGGCCTATCCTTGGAAATTTTCTTTCCTGTCTACTTAAATCCTTTTATATTATTTAAAAGAGTACCCCTCATATGACTACACAATATAAGTGTTATAAAGTACAGTATTGTTAGGATGTTTTCTTTTGAGTTAATGACACATGTCTGCATAGTTGAGATAATAAAACTCTCCGTATTAGCAGCCAAATCAGTTTATGGCTGACAGTCTAGTATTATCTACTTTTTTTTCTTACCAAGTGGAACCATTTCTTCCAGGGCTGCAGCAATACTGTTCCTGTATGGGTAGTTAAGCAAACCTGCCTTTGTGCTATTAACATTATGCAAATTGGGTTAAAATTCTTAATGCAATGACATTTTGGCTATAAAATGTGCTGTAGAGGGGAAAAAAGTTGATAATGAAACAAACATATTCACAGAGAAGAGAGAGAAACAGCTAACTTCCAATTTATTTTTTGTGTACTTCTTAAGCGTTCTACATAAACTTCCAAACAGGCCTTTGAAGTCATGCATTAGTTTAATTACATTATAATAAGTTTCCATGTTGTTTTTGGTTTTCATTAATTTCTCATTGTCTTACACAAAGTTGAACTACACTGGCAGAATGCATTTTGCTTAGGGCTAGTCCTCCTCGCTCCCCACACTCACATCAAAATAATTTAGTTCAAAGGATGGTACTAAGTACTAAAGAATCCTTCCTTCCTTCCCCCTTCCCTTCTTCCTCTCCTTCCTCCCTCCCTCCCTTCCTTCCTTCCATGCTTGGCTGCAGGATTGAATGTGCCTGTTGTACCAGCAACCTGACTCCCTGCAGATCCTGCTGCAGCTCTGGCGCTGAGGGAGAGGTACACTTCCAAGGGTGCTAAGCCTGTATGAGTGTGTCACATGTCTCAGTCAAGTCTTTGTCTTCTGCTAGAAACAGAAAGACAAAGAGCTTCTCACAAAAATTTCCATCATTAGTCCTGTTAGTGATGTTTCCTAGACAAAGTGAGCTTTTCCAGTAGGATAATTTCTATGGAACAATTTTACCCCTATTAATTTAGGGCCTTGCACTCTCACTATAAAGCCGTGATTATGGAATAGTAGAACAAGTTAGGTGCAGTATTATCCTTGATGCTGACTGACTGGCTGTGTAGTGCAGGTTGGCCCTTTCTTAAAATTTATCAGACAAAAGCCATTAGGATTTTGCTCTACTTTTGAACTTCTTCCTCTTTAACAATATCCTGCCAGACTGGGCTGTTTAAAACTGGATGCTATCCCTCCAGCTACTGGCTCTTCTCCTGTTAATGCATCCCAGGAGGCTGTTGACTCTCCTTGCTGCTAGAGAACTGTTGGCTAATGCTCAACTTGCTGTCTGCCAGAGCCACAGAATCTTTCCTGCAGAGGTGCTCCCCAGCCCTCAGTCCTCTGTCTGTGTCATTGCAAGGTCTTCCTTCCCAGGCTCAGAGATATTAATTTGTCCTTGTAATTTGCTGGGAACCCGGTGTCCCATCCTTCCTGTCTAGGTCCCTCTGCCCTACCCTCTAGCATAGTGGCTCTTACCCTACTTTGGTGTCATCTGCAAATTTAATGAGGGTGCATTCCATCTACCCACCAATTATGAAGTTCTTAAATAAGACTGGTCCTGTGGGGTAGACCCCTGCATTACTCAGAGCGTAGTAGAGTTGAGCAAAACTCATGAACCTCTATTATCTAAGTCAAATCATCCAAACAGATGGATCATGTAACCTATCTGGTCCATCCATGCAGACTTTGAATGGGCCATCCTAACTTGGATACATATTGTAAGAGCCAGTGTTGAAAGACTTATAAAGCTGAGGTAAATTACATCTGCTTTCCCTTCAATCACAGTTCCTGTCAGGTGCAATTTACTGTTAGAAAAACTATGATTTTCCAAGACACTGAAATAAAACTGATCCACTTCTGTTTTTCCAGATTAGTTAGTTTGCCTTTTCTGAAGCTGGATGAAACGTTCCTTTCTTCAGTCAGCAGAGAACTAACCAGTCTCCACACCCATCTAATTAAAAAACTATAGAGTGGCTTTGCAAGGCTCTTCTTCAATTTTCTGTTTACTTGGATGCAGCCCATCAGATGCCATGTCAGTCCCATCAGATCCATGGAAATCTTGACACCAAAAGCGGAAATATCCTTCTCAATATTTTCTCAGAAATGTTAAATTTTATCATTTTTCTAGGTAACGATGCACGTAAGTACTGACCTGTGAAGCTTTGCCAGGGTTTTTTTTTTGCATTAAAGCTGGAAGCAAACCCCAAAATGAAGCATTATTCCAGGGCAGTCCCTTTTGTACTTCAGTTCCCTAACAGACTATATTAAGAGCCTGTGATCTGAAATTCATAGTTTATGTTCTATACTCACGTTCTGATATTTTCTCGTTCTTTGTTGTAGGTGTGGAAATACAGATAATTCTGTGTGTCAGGAGACAACCTATAGCATAAAAGGCTGAGTATTATGGAAATGACAGTTCTCAGTAAAATGATCAGATGCAGTAGGCAGCTTTGCAGAGAAAAAAGCTTCCAAAACTTTAGACTATTTCTGTTCCACGTTGGAATGCCCAGAAATGTTCTTTTGAGAATGGAATTTTGTCAAAAAGCACTGAGGTTTTTCATTCATCTCTTTTTCTCTATCTTTCTCATTAGAGGTGACCAGAGAGCCTTGAACTGCAGAAAACTTTCCTTTGAAAAATTCATTGAAACCAACCAGGAAACATTTTGTCTTCTATAAAACCACATTCAGTCACAGTTATTCCAGCCAGGTTTAATATAGTAATAATAATACAGAAAAGCTGCCTAGAACTTCTAGCGTAATGATGGAGCCCTTATTTATAGAAAGTGGAACTTCCTAGAACAACGAAAGAGATAGAAGTTATGATAGCAAGAAAAGTAGGTGAACTGAAACAAATAACTCTATATAAGATTTCTAAAGCTAGATAAAAAGAAAAAAAGTATTAATTGATTGGGTTTTTGTGTATTTTTTCTAGGGATAACATGGATAGGTTATTTCAACAAATCAGATTCTGGGCTGCAACCACAGGAGCATTACTAGCGAGAGATAAAGACGTGATCCTCCCACTCTACTCAGCATTTATCAGGCCTCACCTGGAGTACTGTGTCCAATCTGGGTCCTCACAATTCAAGAAAGATAAAGACAGACTGGAGAGGATGCAAAGGAAGGCCATGGTGCTGATCAAAGCTCAGGAGAACCTGCCCTATGAGGAAAGACTGAAGGAGTTAGGAGTTTTAATCTCCCTGAAGAAGAGAAGGCTTGGGGGTAGGTGTCGTCACACTATTCTAGTACTTAAAGAGCAGATACAAAGATGAGCCTCTCTTCACAAGGAGCCATGCAGAGAAGACAAGGACAATGGGTACAAATTGTACTGGGTGAGGTTTCATGTCAATGTAATAAAAATATGTTTTACAGTAAGAACAATCATTCATGGGAAAAACCTCTCTAGGGACATAGTAGAGACCCATCATTGGAGGTTTTACAGATACAATTGGACTGGGTATTAAATAATCTTATCTAGGCCCCCTTTCCCACAAAAGGCTGGACCAGATGATGTTCCAAAGAGCCTTTCAACCTGGGCTATTCTATGATTCTACCAATAACTTTATATAAGCTATGTTGCTTTTTCCCCTGAAATATTCCAAGTGTGAAGCTTTTTCAGCACTGAATATTTTTCTTTATTTTAAAAATTAAATAAAATTGAAAAGGTAAGGAAGAAAGACATTACAAATTTATTCATATAACTGATAATAGCATTTGAACCATTGGTGAACCTGTTGCATATTGATAGATCTGTACACAAAAATACTGGTACTCTTCGTGATTGCATGTGTAAAAGCTGTAGGAAAACTCACTTGAGAATCCTTATCACATGGCATAGCATCAAATTATGCTGATTGCATTGTGTTGGAATACAAGTTCATGCATTTGAATGCAATAAAAAAAACATGTTTTCTTTTCGTTTTGGGTCATCACAATTCAAGGAACACACAGACAGACTGGAGAAGATGCAAAGGATTATTTCCTATAGCCACAAAAGAAATCAAACACAGCCCATCTCCAGGGTAATGTTTTGTGAAGAATAATTTTGATATGGAGCTTTCTTGGTTTTGTGGATTCCTCCCCCTGCCTCCTGTTATAATCCTAGCAGAACATTACAGTGATTGGAAACAGTGTGTTTTGACAATATTCTCCTTGGATAATAAGCACACCAATCATACCGCGTCCAAGGAGCAGAAATGTTAGCTACTAGTATTCCAAGTTATATTCTTCCCTCCATGGAATATTGGTCTTTATCTCCAACAGATCAGAAAATGGATATAGGATACCCCATGATCACACCAGTTCCTAGAGAATGCAAAGCACTGCCACAGACTTAAGAAAACATCTGTAAAATATAGCCGAATTACTTTTACTATATCTTGCAGAAATTGTACTGGATATTTTACACATCTCCAAGCACATATTCTCTGGCCTAATTACTCCTGAATCAGTGTTAGCTCTTCCTCTTGGTAGAAATCCTAGAGAAATAGATTGTCCTGCTTGAATATGTAACATTACTGTTCACCTGTCGTTGGACCTGTGTATATTTAGAATGAGTTTCTTCTATTCCTGCTGTTTTCCTCTCAGTTGGGGATACATTAGTGAAGTAGTAGTAGCATTTCAACATAAATATAGAATTAAATAATGTTTTGAGAAATGGTTTTGGACACTTCAAAACTTTCAAAACACTAAGTAAAATACTACTGTAACCTAGGGTTATTTAAAGTAAGCAATCAGCATTTCTAACATGCCTTCACAGGTGATAAAATAAGCTGTCTAACTTATTCTGCTTGAATAAATCCCCTTTTTCTTTCACCATATTTCTGAAATCTCACTTTGACATAAATATGCTGTTTTATGTGTATAGCACTTCTTTGTCAGAGAGAGGCAGGAAGCAATACATTTTTTATGAAGTCTGAAATCTACCAGTAGAGATTGGCTATAAGGAGTGTGTAAAGGGAGAACTATGTACTGTGGCTATACTCCTTTCCCAGATATGATAACAAGACTTTGGTGCAGCTGCATGCAAGAAGCGAGGCGTGCTCTATCATAACTGTAGCATAATCCACTGTAACAGTTAGCCCCAGGTAATATGTTGTGTGTCAGAAGAAATTAGTATTAGATTTCTCAGCTGCCAGAACTGGATGTTAACCAATGTGCTTTGAAGAATTACTATAGATTATTGTGATGATTTACCGGCATAATAAGGAGGAACAACTGATACCTTAGAGAGCACATGGTTAAATTCCAATAATTACCCATTGGCTTAATGCTATTTAAATACAATGAAGTATATTTTTCATTTAGTTTACTTTTAGAATGATATGGAATTTCAGAAATTTTGTGAGTTTCCTCTATACTACTACAAAAAAAAAAAAAATCCCACAAACATCCAACACCACTATTGTCCGCCTTTGCACACCTGAAAAAAAAAAAGCAGGGAGAGACTAACCCCTGTGTCACTGAATTTATAATGTGTTGGTGAAATAACATGATAGGACTGATTTGAATAATAAGATTGCAAGGTTCATGGTGTGAGAAAAACTCTTGCTGTGAGTATTCTGCCTTAATATTTTCCATGAAAGATTTTGTTGCAAGAATCATTTCCAATCATAAAAAAGTAAAATGGCAGACTATATAGAGGCAAAAAGATTTTTCCATATATCTGTTACTAATTTAATGATAGACTGTGTATTTGACAAAAGTTTCTGAGTAGTACATGAAATTGTTAATGATTTATTTATGTGATTGTTCTTAATTTCTGGTTTATTTAATTGCCAATATGTTACTTGCATAGAGGAAAAGAGATCTATAAGATGAAAGCAGAAAACCCACTGTGTTTTAAAGGTCTTTGTGTAACTTAGTTTTCAGGAGAGTGTTGAAAGTGGTGGTTACATTTCCCACCCAAGGAATACCATCCTTTTAAATTATTAATTAATGTTTCAGTTGTTCAGTGTAAATGTTACACATTTTACCCATCAAGGAGTTATAAAAAGCCTTTGGTAGACATTAAATCAACTGTACTGTCTGGTCCTGAGTTTCAAAATAGGGGTTTTTTTGTCTTTATTTCTTTTACTCTGCAAGTGTCCAATACACAATAATGCCATACACATTCTGTGCTTTTCTTACAAATAGCCTTAAAATTTTAATGCCCTCCAAAAGCCATTAGAGGACTTTTTTATTAAGCAACATTTAAATAAAATATTAATTCTTATTCTGAGGATGTTTCAAGGGAAAATTTGGTCTCGAATCACTTCTACCTCTCTGAGATATAGTTTGTCAAAATCTAGAATAGACTGGTTCACAATTTCTAGACTGCAGACACATTAGAGAAGGGTGGGTGAGTGGATCAGATTTCAAGGTCAAATAAAAAGAAATAGTCTTAAAAACATGAAGAAAATCTTTCTCCCCTTCAAGGCATCCCCCCCTCATGCTTGTTCAAGAATGACCCTGTGTAGCCAGTGGTTTCTCTAGTAAGGTCAATGAGGCACCCTGTACCCTGCAAGGCCCGTCTTGTTCTCAATACAGGGTAAAATGTATCACAAGTATGTAGTCATGCTCAGTTTGTATGCAGAACTGGAGTACAACCTCAGCACTTATTCTTTGTTTATATCACAGCAGCTTTAAGGGACAATGCTGCTTACCTTATTTGAGGAAGGGGAAAAAATAACATTGAATGTAAGTTATGACATTATTGATTTGCTAGATAATTGATCCTGATGAAAAATGTTCAGTAAAAAAAAGAGTTGTTAAACAAATATTTCATTAGACATAGCTTTGTGAAACAACTGTACCTTTTTCTGAGTGATAGTACATAGATGAATAAGGTACTTAGTGCAACAAAATTTCCAAAATATCGTATATGTATAGCTGTGTTACGTGGAAAATCCCTTCCAAGAAAATTCAGTGTGAAGAAAGTTGGTGCAAGATCTACTTTTCACTGAACTGATAGAAAAGCATCTATTTGACTTGAGATTTGTAGTTCAAATGTCAGCTGATTGCTTGGGGAAATAAACAAGTAACTGATAACCTTTACTTAAGTTTAACACTTGCTTGATATAAAACCTTTCTCACTGTGTTCTGTACTCATCCACAGTGGTACATGCAGAGAACTTAAAATCAGGGAAGC
The DNA here is from genome assembly GCF_032191515.1 of Phaenicophaeus curvirostris. NCBI lineage: Eukaryota > Metazoa > Chordata > Aves > Cuculiformes > Cuculidae > Phaenicophaeus > Phaenicophaeus curvirostris. Next base: position 22,281,252 of record NC_091392.1, read on the forward strand.
CTAGATTAAAAAGAAAAGATGGTTAATGTAAGAAAGCTTATTAAATTGTGAGTTATAGTACAAGCAGGCATGACATTTGGAAAAGGTAGCAGAAAATGCACTAACATTTTATGGGAAAGAGGGTTATAAATAGAGAATTTTTGTAATTGTCTGATTATTAATCCTTTATATGAAGTAGCAAAAAATAGAAAACTATATGGATAAAACAATGATCAAGTCAGTGGCTTGACACCAGTGACAGGGTCAGAATACACACGGTATGCCCTTGCTCTCATGAGACTGCCTCCTTAATTACAATAATGTCTACTTTACCAAGCTCTAACAAGTCCAAATATAAAATGTGACTTTGCATTTGTATCTGACTTTGTATTTCAAATTAGCTATCTAATCTCACAAATTACCAATTTACTGTAATTTCCTGATGTGGAGGATACTGAGTCAGCCTGTCACTTTACAGACACCTTGAATACCTAAAATCATAGAATCATAGAATAACCAGGTTGGAAGAGACCCACCGGATCACTGAGTCCAACCATTCCTATCAAACACTAAACCATGCCCCTTAGGACCTCGTACACGCGTGCCTTAAATACCTCCAGGGAAGGTGACTCAACCACTTCCCTGGGCAGCCTGTTCCAGTGTCCAATGACCCTTTCTGTGAAAAATCTTTTCCTAATGTCCAGCCTAAACCTCCCCTGGCAGAGCTTGAGGCCATTCCCTCTTGTCCTGTCCCCTGGCACTTGGGAGAAGAGGCCAGCTCCCTCCTCTCTACAACCTCCTTTCAGGTAGTTGCAGAGAACAATGAGGTCTCCCCTCAGCCTCCTCTTCTCCAAGCTAAACAACCCCAGCTCTCTCAGCCGTTCCTCATAAGGCCTGTTCTCCAGCCCCTTCACCAGCTTTGTTGCTCTTGTCTGGACTTGCTCCAGAGCCTCAACATCCTTCTTGTGGTGAGGGGCCCAGAACTGAACACAGGATTCGAGGAGCGGTCTCACCAGTGCCGAGTACAGAGGGAGAATAACCTCCCTGGACCTGCTGGTTACACCGTTTCTGATACAAGCCAAGATGCCGTTGGCCTTCTTGGCCACCTGGGCACACTGCTGGCTCATATTCAGTCGGCTGTCAACCAACACCTCCAGGTCCCTCTCCTCCAGGCAGCTTTCTAGCCACTCTTCTCCTAGTCTGTAGCACTGCACAGGGTTGTTGTGCCCCAAGTGCAGGACCCGGCATTTGGCCTTGTTAAACCTCAGCCCATTGGTCTCAGCCCAGCGGTCCAGCCTGTTCAGATCCCTTTGCAGAGCCTCCCTACCCTCCAGCAGATCGACACTTCCACACAGCTTAGTGTCATCCGCAAACTTGCTCAGGGTGCACTCAATGCCGTCATCCAGGTCATTGATAAAGACATTGAACAGGGCTGGACCCAGCACTGAGCCCTGGGGAACCCCACTTGTCACTGGCCTCCAGCTGGATTTCACACCATTTCCCACCACTCTCTGGGCCCGGCCATCCAACCAGTTTTCCACCCAGGAGAGAGGGCGCCTGTCCAGGCCAGAGGCTGACAGTTTCTCAAGCAGAATGCTGTGAGAAACTGTGTCAAAGGCTTTACGGAAGTCCAGGAAGACCACATCCACAGCCTTTCCCTCATCCAGCAGCCCAGTCACTTTGTCATAGAAGGCGATCCGGTTAGTTTGGCAAGACCTGCCTTTTGTGAACCCTTGTTGACTGGGCCTGATCACCCGGTTCTCTTCCATGTGCTTCATGATAGCACTCAAGATCACCTGCTCCATGACTTTCCCTGGCACTGAGGTCAGACTGACAGGCCTGTAGTTCCCTGGGTCCTCCCTGCGACCCTTCTTTTAGATGGGCACAACATCAACCAGCCTCCAGTCCAGTGAAACTTCCCCAGTCTTCCAGGACTGTTAGCCCATGTGTAGCAGTTCTTGTTTGTTTGAAGAGAAAAAAATTATCAAAAACAATGGTGAGAAAAGTCAAATTCTGGCATCCACAAGTGTTCAACATCTGAAAAAAAGTTAATCCATCTGTCTAAAGAAAATGGAAACAATTCTTGGAACAATCGTTGTCATAGTTTGCTGTCAACTACGTCTAGGAAGACAATTACTAGGCACGTGCTAAGTTGCTGAACAGATGAATTTGCAGAAAATGCCTTACAGAAAAATTAATACGATTTAATTCTGAGCATAGTACAATTGGTAGTATTTTCTGCATAACTTTGTATCCATGAAAAATGCTGTGGGTATAATGAAGACCTACATACAATGGGTTTTGATATCATTAAAGCTTCACTCAGTTAAAATATTTCAAAGGTACTGCTTTCTAAATTGGGCTATAATAACCATGGCAAGTTCATTCCTTCTTTTCACAAAGGAATGAAGGATTCTATTTTCAATCACTGAGATGTTTTTCAAGAACTTTCTCTTTGACAAATTAAATTAAAGTTGGTATATACTGACACCGTTCATTTTTCCACTGGCACTTATTAGTATTTTTAAAGATATTGATTGTGATATCTACACAGAAATGCGAAGTAGGCAGAATTTAAACTTTCAATAAGTAGAAAAATAAATAAAATAGAAAGAAAAGTAACACTGATTCCCAGGTCAGGCTATAAGAAATTTGCTCAGCCCTTTGAAATTTTTGAAAATATTGGACTGGACAAGGCTGGAAGAAAGGCTTTGCTCTTTAGGTCAGCGAGGATGGGGAAGAACTATCTTTTCTTGTCTACCAGCAGGAAAACTTTGTATGTTAACAACCTGAGTAGTTAAAGACCAAAGGAGTTACTTTATTCCAGTGTGTTATCTTATCTTAGTAAAAAGTTAGCCTTTGAAATAGGATGCATTTGCTGTCTTCTGTTCACACTTGAATGCTCAGTTCACTACGTTTGAGCTGAGTGCAGGTTATTTTTGGATGTTGTATTTTTCTTGAAATGAATTGATTTCAAATGTAGTAACGTGATGAGCAGTGATTATAGTACTGTATATGAAGGGTTATAGGTTGAGTGAGCAAGCAAGATTGCTATTTACCACAGAGTTATGGACATCACTTACCTTTATGCTCTCAAGACTGGGACCATGTATTTTCAATATAATAAAGATTACAATCCACATTTTTTAGGAACTCAATAGTCAATGGAAAGATATAATATTTAACATTGAAATACTACAGTGTTATCTGTCATGACAACAGAAGAAAAGACTGGATTGCAAGATTTTGTAACTGATAAGTCTTGAAACAGAAATCTGGTTGGAAGTAGTTAGAGAGTAGTAAAAATAAAGCAGGAACACGTTTAAAGGCTAAGAACCTGGATATAAGAAGAGCAAAGATTTTGCTTGCTGTAGCCAAAAATATTAAACAACAGAGATTTGGAATAATTTTTTTTTAATTATAAGAAATTCAAAATTGAAATACAGACAGTACTTAACCAGGAGAGATTAAGAATTTTTTAAAAATAGTTTTTATCCTGGTATACAATCTTATTTTACTTATAGTATATATGTCATATGTTATATAACTTATGCTAGTCTCTGCTCTTATCTTAAAGTTCATCTGCTCTGCTCCATTGAGGAGTAAGTGTACAGGTATTAGAAAAAGTTCTCATATATTGGAATTATCATCAGCCTACACCTCCCTGAAACAGTATTTAGTGTCATGGACTGTAAAACTGAAAGGCCTTCTGGACCACTTATTTGGTTTTTATTCTTACTTTTAACACTATATTGCATAACTTCTCTTCTAAAGGACTGATTCTCTGTCTTAAAATAAATATATATTTTTTTCGTGCTGAAACACTGGTATATATCCTCTCTGCTTTAGTAATTAAAAGCCTTTTTCACTGCCCATGTTTATATATAATTAGTCATTCTATATACTTCTGCTCTTCTGCAGATATTTATTTTAAACTACATTTAATTATAATGCTAATATTTAAATATAAACATAATCCTCGTTTTACTTCTTAAGGTACATGCTGAAATCATGCTTATTTTTCCAGCATTCCTATTTCTTCTCATCATTCACTTTTGTAGATCAGGAAGATCCAAGTCTCCTATGTTGCAAAAAGCTCTTCATTGTCCATATCACTCAAAAAGAATGTATGCCTGCTTGAGTGAATGATTGTGATGACCAGGAAAACAGATAATGCCTCAGATGACATCTTATAATACTTTGTTCAAGAACAAAGACATTGACATTTCCTTATCTATATTGGAGATCCTTGTAGAACATCCTGTGTTTGTTAATTGCGTAATTACCACACTTTGGCAACAGATAAATATCTTCCAATGAGATTGTAGCTGCACATGCTTCTCCTTATTACTTTCCATCTCAAGGATTTCTCATCTTACAGTCTCTGGAACTAATACAAGGACAGGGGAAAAGTCTGAGTCAGTTCATTCCTAGCTTTTACTTATTAACAAATCTGCTCCCAGGAAAATGACAGTTGTCCTCCTAATTCCCTTGGCATTTGCCAGGGAACTGGGAGAGTGCTGAACTCTCTTCTGTTCTGAGGACAGACATGCATTTTTTAATTGCCTATTTGAACATTCATTTTACATGTAATAGAATTATCAAAGAATTGTGAAGGAAACAGGGAAAAAGTAATCATTGATGGATCTATCTAAACATGCATTCGCTGTACTGCTGAGTGCATAACAATGAGTAGGAAAGCTTGTCATGTATTTAACAAGGCTTCGTATACATCTATATTTGCAGGTTAGATTGTGAGAATTATAGTATCCTAATTTAAATTTAAAGTTTATAAAGTAAGTTTTATAAATTTGAATTAGTAACATAAAAAAATGATGAAACTTTATTTTAACTCTTCATAATTTTGGAGCAAGTGATCAATAGTTCAGTGATTCAGAAAAAAAATGTAGTTACAACATCCTTGGAGGGATAAAAATGACTACAAAGTGAAGTCAATAGACTTTTGCAGATTATTCAATTAGAATTTAATCATATGGTAGCATGGTTGGACTCGATGATCTGATGGGTCTCTTCCAACCTGGTTATTCTACGATTCTATGATTCTATGAATGACAAAGGCTAGCTGGGCTTTGATTTAACTAAACCTGTCCTGAATGTACAGCATTATAGAAGGCAATGGTTGATGAGAACCACTGTCTTTCTGTTCCTTTGCTTCATGGCAATGACAATAAACTTGTCTGCAAATCTGATTTAGAGCAAGTTTTTTGCTTCATTTGAGACAGCAGAGAGACCAAAAGGCATCATAATTGATCACAACTTAATTTAAGAAACCACAGTAACACTCACTAGTTGTGCAGAAAAATTTTTTGAAAGACAGAAAATACAGTAACAGTACAAACCTCTCACGGCAATATTTACGCAGAGCTGGTAATAAGAATCAGATTGACGTGGACAGAATTGGAAGCAGGGACAGATGGGGGACCAAATGCATTTCAGTAAAAGGAAATTCTGATCTCCTGATCATGAGCCTGGAAATGAGGCTGGGGAAACCTTATTTAGAACAGTTTAAAAAAGCCATTAAAAGAACGGAATTAAATTAAAATAAATTTGAAAACAGCACATCTGACTCCAGCTCTAAATCCACACTTACTGGATTTAATCCATATAACTGTATATGGAGGTGATTCCTCATTTTTGCTGTTTAGTGATGATCATGAAAATACATCTGTCTGGGTAATAATGACAACTCAAAAGGTATTTCTCAGCCTGGAGATAATTCTGATGCATTTAATAGCGTGCAAAGCTACCTTATGAAAGCCCTTGCTGAAGGAAAAAGGGAGGTATTAAAAACTTGTAACTTTCGGCCATTGCTTGCTCAGATTATAATTTAAAAAAGAAAATAAACAGCACAAAAAAAAGGTGTTGATTGATCACAGAATCATTGGACTAGAACAGATGCCTAAAGATTAACTAGTCCAACCAGTTTGCCATGGGCCCACACATCTTTCACTAGATCAGATCCTGTTCAACCTCCTCATTTCCAGTCATGGGGCACCCATAGCTTCTCTGGGCAACCTGTTCCAGTGTTTCACCACATTCATTGTAAAAGCTCAACATAAGCTGGCAAAATGCACTTGCAGCCAAGAAAGCTAACCATATCCTGGGTTGCACCAAACTAAGCGTAGCCAGCAAGTTGAGGGAGGTGATTCTGCCCCTCTACACTACTCTTGTAAGACTCTATCTGCTCCTTGTCCTGTTCCTACAGGCCTCAGTAGAAAGTCTCTCTCTGTCTTTCTTATAAGCACCCCTTAAGTACTGAAAAGACGAAATAAGGTCTCCCCAAAACCTTTTCTTCTCCAGGCTGAAAAACACTAACTATCCCAGCCTTTCCTTATTGGAGGTGTTCCAGATTATTTTTGAAGGCTTTCTTTGGACCTGTTCCTACAGACCAATGTCTTTCTTGTACTGGACACACTAAAGCTGGACTCAGTACTCCAGGTGGGATCTCCAAGAGCAGAACAGAGGGGAGAATCATTCCCTCAACCTGCTGGCCACAGTGGTTTTTTATGCAGCCTGGGATAGGATTGGCTTTCTAAGCTGCAAGCAGATGTTATCAGCTTGTATCCAATTTTTCATCCGCCAGGATCCCCAACTCCCTAATTTTTACCCATAAACTCTTAACTTGTTCATTGCTGTTTTTCGAGGCATCTCTGTGTAGTCAATTCATGTTTTTTACGTAGTAGGCATGCCCACACACCCCTTTCCTGTCCCTTCTGCACAGTTTATAGACAGATTGCAGTGCTCTAGTTGTGTGATTTCTCCCAGCACCTTTCAGTAATAGTGATTACATCATAGTTTCCTAGCCACACAGTGGCTTCCAGTTCCTCCTGTTTGTTACCCATGCTGCATGCATTGGTACAGAGGCCCTTCATCTGGGCCTTTGACCAAGTCACCTTTTTAAAGGAACACACACTAATTCCTTTGAGGCATTTCACAGGTGTTTCCCTGTTGGGGAAATATCAGCAAAATACTTGCTCTTATCTGTTGCTTGAAAGTCCATCCCTTTCCTTCACTAAATTTAGTTTAAATGTCTTCTTCTGAGTCGGCCAGCTTGTTGGTAAAGACCCTCTTTCCCCACTAAAACTTCCTATTTAATTTTTTGTACAATTTACAGATTTTTCAGAGAATTTTGTCAATGCTCAATCTAACCATTTCAGAAACATGACAGAATCAGTTGCACTCCTCTTAGAAAGGCTTAATCTTTCCAATAAAATCCTACACACTCAAGTAACACGTGCCAAGGGGAGGGGTGCATCTCTTTTTTACAATGAAAGACTGAGAAACCTCGGCCTGTTTAGCCTGGAGAAGTGAAGACTGAGGGGACCCTATCAATGCTTATCAATATCTAAAGGGTGGGTGTCAAGAGAATTGGGCAAAGCTCTTTTCAATGGTACCCAGTGACAGGACAAGGGACAATGAGCACACACTGGGGCACAGGAAGTTGCAGCTGGACGTGAGGAAAAAATTCTTTGCATTGAGGGTAATGAAACATTGGAACAGGGTGCCCAAAGAGATTGTGGAGTCTCCTTCTTTGGAGATATTCAAAATCGACCTGAAAAATTCCTGTCCATTCTGATGCAGGTGAACGTGCTGTAGCAGAAGGGTTGGACTAGATACCTCCGTAGACCCCTTCCAGTTTCATCCATTGTGTGATTTTGTGATGCCTAACCACACATTATGAGACAACCTGTATGGTTTTGTAGCCTCCTTTGTCACACCAAGACTTTTAATTTAATTAGAAAGTCACAAAATTTTTAAATTTAATTTCTTGCTTGGTTTTCAATCTGTCTTCTTCCATTTGCTTTAGATAAAAACCAAGAGCTTTATTTTCCCATTTTTGCTAATGTGTACTTTTTTCTTTATAGCATTTTCCCTGTTTTCTAATTTGACTGAAAGTATGCGTCTATTATCAAGAAATGCAGTTTGATAATGTCAGACGCAGTTTATCTCTTTCATGTAGCAGAAAAAATAACAAGTCACACTACCATGCCTTCAAAGTCACTGCATGTAGTGAGATGTTTAGCAGCATTAATTGACCCAGAAAGATAGCCATTACAGGGAAGCTATTTTTGCTATTCCACTTGAATCATTCAGGGATTGCTTTGGCCTCTTTCAGCAGCATTGATTGAAGGTACATTAAATCTACCTTAGGATATTCTGCAGTCCAGCAAACCAGAGGCACCAAAAGTGATTTGTTTAGATGTGCCTGAATTATATTTGTGCAGCAACGTGATTAAGATACAAAAACTGGTTTCAAGCTGTTTTGACTCCACAATTAACTTCTGTAATTGTATGTGTCCAGTTCAGACTCATCTCATTGGATGTTGTCTTCCATTGGCAGGTAAGATCGAACATCCTTTCCATTTGCCAGCTGCGGTCATTATTTACATAAAATAGACTAGGAGAATCTTATTCTTTAGTAACTATCGTTAAATAACAGACTAATTACTGCATACCTACTACAGAGCAAGGGAATGGTTAGATGTGGTCAGAAGCAGCCTATCTTTTTGAGCAGGCAGCTGTGTTTTCAATGCTATTAGTAACTTAATTATGCATTTATATTTTGTTAATGTATTGAACATAAAAGCAGTAATGATTTCTTCCAAAACAGCCTTTCGTATCCTTTGTTTTTAATTTTCTTCTAAGCCAATTATTGATTACTACAAGCAATTAGAAAGTTATAAAATCATTTAGAAAATTTATTTGGAACTTTTTTTGTTGTTAAGGAGGAAAGAGGAAATGCAATTACAAAACATCAAACATCACCTTTGCAGCTAACAGATACTATATACTACAGCTAGCAAGAAAAACAAGTCTATAAACTGATTATAAATTCTAATGACCTAATTCATATCTGAGTTATCTTTAGCCAAACCCCCTTCAGTCACATGTTATTTCTGAAGAACATGACTGTGTGAATTTTTTGTGACTAGTTCTTCTCAGCAGGAAGTTTAACCTGAAATTCATAGTGACCTGACACTGATGCAGTTGGTACATCAAACACACAGCCTTTAATTCTAAAAGTACGACTGTGGTAGTTATGAACAGTAAGTCAGAAAGGAATTCTTTTCTACTATGCTTTCTTCTTTTCTTCTATGTTTTCTTTCCCTCTGGCAGAAAAGCAATTGAAAATAATTAGAATGGTGAGGAATTCAGACTATATTTTCTAGAATTTTCTTAAAGAGCGATGACTATTTCACTAGCTTTATTTAAAAAATTATCTGTGAATGAGTGTGAATGATGGATAACACTATTTTTCCTATATTTTATAAAACAAATGTCCATCAAATAACACTTGCTCCTTTGGATTCTAGGTTGCTTCCTGTTTCTCTAGAGTAATTTCTATGTGAAAAAAATCCATAAATAGAAAATGTTGTCATATCCTTATCAAAATTGCAAGAGTTGACACACTAAAAAGTAATTAGTTGGCATCTACATGACCAGTAAAGACAAATAGTTGTCAGATAATGATCAAAATTTAACTTGAACACTGACCCCTAATGTTAAAGTAAAAACTGCAGCTGAGTGAACAAAAAAACCCAACACAAGATTTATTGTTCAGTAAGATTTATTTGTTCAGTAGACAAGACAAAGCAATGCATCTTATTTTTCTTTACAAAATTATTTTGATCCCTTTTATAAACGTTTGTAGGACTAGGCTCCCACTTCAAACTCCTTATTTAAAAACATTGACATCATATACACTAAACATCATATTTACATTATACTTCTTATATTAGCATACTTTAAACTTAATATTTCATATCTAAAACCAGTTTTATTTATAATGTTCTTATTTAGTGGTTTAGGTTTCTTTTTTTTTAAAAAATGTGAATAGATATTTTTCTAGAAACAAGTAAACTACTTTCTCAGTTAATCGTAATTTAAATCTGAAGCAGTTTTACACAACCCAAATGCATCACTCTGAAATCACAGTGGTACAATTTTAAAGTGTATTACATTTCATTTGATGTTTTTCAAGGATTTTGAGATTTTAATAATATATTCTTCACTACTGCACAGAAATAACAGATTTTCTCCACAATTAAAAGTAATAACAAACCAGAAAGTAAGTACAAATGGACATGTTTCCCATTGTTCAGATGTATGCATAGAGCAGGAATAGCGCTATAAGTTTGGATTCTTTTGTTAGTTATATTTTTCTCAACAGATTTATTTCATTACTTCATGTGTAAGCACAGATTACATAGCAGTTTCTTTTCCTACTCTTATGTAAGGGATTATGTTTTACCTTTATGTTTTTATTTAATTTAAGGGTAAAAATATATTTTACCCACTCTTCTTTTGCTTTCACAAGTAGCTTTCTGAAATGTGTGTCATACAGACAGATACTATTCATCTTTTCTCTCTTCCAAACAAAGAGAAATTTAGCTCTTAGTGGCTATATACCACAAGAAATATTTCACTAGGAATTCTTTGTATGGAAAATACTGATTAATGTGAGGAAAACTCTTTTATTTTCTAAGAATCTATCAACTCTGGTAAATTTACTGATGTAGGAATTAATCTTTGAGTGAATCAGAGTAACAAAATGTTGAGCATGTCAACATAGCTGCAAGGCCTTTCTGTATTTGACTGACACCTTGATGTGGAATGAAGAATTCTCACTTCCTTCTGAGTACCAGCAGAGGTAAACAAAAAGATAAAGAATTAAACACAACTTTAAAAAAAATATGAAAATAACCTAAGGATATGTAAAAATAAAAAATTTTATGGAACCAAAAAATCATCTTTGAACCCACAAATAAAAGTATTCTGAGTGTCTATACAATCAGAAGATAAGCAAAATGAAGGCTTGGTTTCCACCAATTTAGTGTCAACTTGCCAGTATGAGCAAACAAATAATCTTCATCTGAATAGACATGCAGTCACACTATGAAAACACACATCAGTAAGTTCAGTAATGGGAATTTTAAAAAATCAAGAAATTTTCAGTAGATTTTTTTTCAAAATATCAATTGACATTTTGAAAAATGTCAGTTTATCAAACCCAAAATAATTTGTCAGGGAACTGTGAATTTTCTATTTCAAATTTTTTCTTAAATTAGTTTTGACACCCTGGAACATCACATCTTATCTATTTGGTGAAGCGTGATATAGAAATAGTCTTGATTCCTGGTTATATGACTATTTAAAAATACGTTATTTTTAGTGACAATGAAAAAAAATAAATCAATTACTTTTATTTGAAATTAATAAAATACCTCTGAGGAAGTGGAAGAGGCTGATCTACAAAAAAGCAGAATTGAATCATTAATTGAATCATAATAAAAAAAATTTTACATGAGATGCAAGCCAGCTTTCATTTAGCCTGTGATGAACAAGATTCTGATTCTCAGAACTGCCACTTGATGTGATTGCAGTCCTAGCTTTGGATTAGACATGCAGAGTGGAGAATGAACACAATTTGTAATTCAATTAGTTGATTTATTTGTACATTGATATACTGATTTTTTTTTTTTTTTTAAAGAGGAGAATGAGTGAAGGTTACAGTTTGGTACATCAAATAAATCCATGAGCCTTTTAAATAATGAATGAGATGTACGCAGACAATCATTCTTTGTGTGGCTGCTTGACATGTTCTAATAATTACTTTTAAACACCTTTTCCATGTAGATCTGTGCAGCTCATATACATGTTTCCAGGACTTATGCTTACTATCATATGGATAAATCATTGCCACTGACAACAAGAGTAGGAGAAAAATAGCAATGAACTTCTCTGTCTTTGGCAGCAGCAGAGAATCCAAAAAAGAATCCAGAAATTGTATGGGAAAGCATTGGGAACAGCATATTAAAAACACTTTGTCATGCTCAGCTCTACAATGTTCAGGATTGTTAATTTCACTCTTCTGCTTATAAGAAATGAAGGGTGTGTTCATTTCCTATTTCAAATCCTCATGTTGAATTTTAAACCAAATAAAATGTTGACGTAGCACATATGAATATTTGTGCATCTTTATGTAAAAATTCCCATATTTTATTTACATTCAATCAGAGAAGTGTAACACCAGTCACCCAACAATGTTGAAAGCCAAGGCATACAATAGAAGAGCAAAACTTAGCATCAAAACTATAATGGAGGACAAGATATAAAGCCTCATCAAACGTTTTGTAAGATCCTTATGAACATCTATGGAGCGCCCACAAATCTACAAAAGCAATTCCAGAAGTCTAAGAGCAATAAAAAGCTAGGAGTAGACTTATTGTGGAATAGTGCAGCACCCCTACAAAACAGTTCTCAACACTTGAAAAAAAAAAAAATTCTGTTGTGGGTTAGATTCCCACCCAACTGTTCCCACCCAGGCAGCCACTCCTTCACTACCCTGTTGGGTGCAGGAAAGGAGACAGGAAGATCAGAAGTATGAAAGCTCATGGATAAAGATAAAGACAAAGACAGGGAGATTACTTACTGATTGCCATAATAGGCAAAGCAAACTTAGTTTGGGGAAAACTAGTTTAGTATATTGTCAATTAAAATACATACTGATTCGAGTGGTGAGAAATAAAAACATTAAAGCAACACATTTCCTCCCACGTTTACCCATCTCAACTATTCTTCTTCACTCCAGACTCCTCCACCTACCCTCCCCTTCTCCCCTAGAGTATTGCAGCAAGGGATTGTAGTGTAAAATCAGAGCATAGAGTCAGTACACAGCTGCAGCAGTTTGTCCTCCAAGAACTGCAGTAATTATCTGCTGTGGCACCTGGAGTGACTCTTCCTTTGCTGACCTTGGTGTTCCTCCTGGGCTTTATCACTCTTTTTGTTCCCTCCTTCTCTCTCCCTCTCTCTCTCTCTGCCGTGTTTTTTTCCCTTTCTCAAATATGCTTTTCCAGAGGCGCTTTCATGTTTGCTGAGGGGCTCAGCCATGCACTGCAGTGGGTCAGCTGGAGTCGACTGGAACCAGTTGTGTCCAGCACGGGACGGCCTTGACCCCTCCTCACAGAGGTCATCCTGCAGCCCCCCTTGCCAGCACCTGGGCACAAACATGCAATGCAATGTCTAATAATCAGATTGATTATCATTAATTAAAAACATGCCATACTGCAAATATACTATAATACACATCTATCCTAAAAATCACACTGACAGTCACATCTAATTCCCTGCAGAAAATTACAGAGAGCTCTGCTCTCAAGAACACTTCAACCTTGTTTTCTAAATAACGTTCTGTTGGGACAAGAGGAGCCACTTGCCCTATTGAAAACTCCTCAGTTGTAAATGGCTTGTAAATATGCCACAGAAGAAAAATTGTGGTTTTAAACCTTTAGATACAAACATTGTAGATATAATTTTTTCCAGGTTTACGAAAGTTTCAATGTCTTCAGCAGGGAGCTTCGTGATAAATCTTTCATAACTCCTGTCCATTGACATTCTCTGTCTAATCTGGTACAAGAATCTGCAGACAAGATGATCTATTGATTTTTCAGCAGAATCAGAGAGTTTTTCCAGAAATGCCACGCCGTCATGGTAATACTAAGGGCAAGTTTGTGTGGATTTTTTCAGGTAAAGCATATTATTTTTCAATTAAATTAACTTTTCTGTTAAGAAACTTTTCTTTTTGGTGGAAAATTAAAGTCTTTCATGAAACTAGAATGCTTCCAATCACAAAACAATTAAGTTGCAACTAAGCCTAAAATGATTATTTATGAAATAGTCTTATTGCTGGAATCACTAGAGTGCTGGTTATTTTGAGGCAGCACTGTAAATTCTCTCCCTTTTGGTTTTTACAAGGTAAATTTTAGCTAAATATTAACTGGTGTACACATGTGTATGATGCATTTGGACTGACATCAGTGCAAGGTGCAACTATCTCAAAGCTGTCCACCATATTTGAAAGCAGAGATGTTATTTTTGTTGCCCTGACATTTTGATTTCACTTACAAGGAGTTTAATAGCAATGTTTATTTAAATTTTTTACACCTTTGTGGTATCACCTGTTACTGTACTTGCCACAGTGTACCAGGGGACTATAAAAGGGAAACAACTATAGAATCAAAGAATAGTTCGGGTTGGAAGGGACCCTAAAGATAACCTAGCTCCAACCCCCCTGTGATGGGCAGGGACGCTATACTTCAGGTCATTATTGTTTTAGCATTATTTCAAATATGTCGTAATGATTTAAGACATAGTTTTTTGGCCACATGAAGATGAACTTATAAACCATGGTTTTTTTTTCTGATGGAGATGGATAAGTCATTTGCCTTTTTAAGGTTAATTCTCAACCTAAAAATATTTCCAATACAGATCTAAGAGTATCTTTTATTGAGAGGAAAAAAATGATGAAGTTTGATGCTATATTTTTCTTTATTTCCTAAGCATAACCAAAGTACAGTTTTATATAGGAAAAAGTGCCAAAATATATTCTTTATTAGAGACTATTTGTTGACTACTAGAGTAAAGGAGACAAATCGTTTTTAACCACACCTATAGAGTCTTACTGTGGAATCTAGAATGAGAGCATAGCAGACAAAAAGTAAATTTAATAGTCATCACAAATGTTTAGAAAAAATAGATGTTGTTGCAAACCCATGATCCATCCTTTCTTTTTTTGTTATTTCCTATTATGCCTGTAATCAGAAGTAATCAACTTGTTCAGCTGAAGAACACAACATACTACATAGCCAGGACTGTAATTTGTTTTCAATCAGTGGTTTTTAACTGCTGCTAATAAAGGATTGTTACTAAAATCATTCTGAGAAATGATGAGCACTCAACCAGGTTTTTTAATATTCATGGATAATGTTGTAATTACAATTATAGAGACTAGTACTCCCCTTTTATTCTACAGAGAGAACGACGACATGGATTGTACCAGTTATGATTGTTTAAAACTCTGAAACATCTTAGTGAGGGACTCAGAAATTGTGCTTTCAGTAGGTTTATCTATGACCTGAATTATCTGACACCCCAGCTGAAACCTCGTTGAAATGCTATGAAGCCCCCACTGATTAATGCCAACAGCAACAATTCTGCAGGGCTTTGTGTGATATGGACATGTAATACAGTCACTCATGTTTTAAGATTACTAAGTCATTACAAAATTAGTTAACAGTAGCATTTTAAGTGACAGAGTATTCTAAGTAGGTAGCTGGAGAGAGCAGCATTGGGATAAATTCGCTAAAATGTACATGTTTACATCTGAGTTAGTCATCCAAGCTTCAACAGAAAGAAAAGTAAATCCTTCTTCAAGGTGGTTATTCTCACCAAGATGAAAGAGGTTCAGTAAATTATGCCCTAAAGTTACCTATTTGTTTCAATTGATTGTAGTTAGATAGAGTGTCTTCAATTAAGTGAGATGACCTTTACTATTGCTATCCCATATCCTGTTACAGTTCAACACTTTTCCAGCAAAACTGATTTATTTATTTATTTTCACTGCTTAGAAATGTCACACATTTTGTGAGTGCTCCTGATGGGGAGGAACCACTGCTGGGCAGAGTCAAATGGCATGAGGTTTAACAAGGCCAAATGCCGGGTCCTGCACTTGGGGCAAAACAAACCTATGCAGTGCTACAGACTAGGAGAAGTCTGGGGGTGTTGGTTGACAGACGACTGAACATGAGCCAGCAGTGTGCCCAGGTGGCCAAGAAGGCCAATGGCATCTTGGCTTGTATCAGAAACAGTGTGACCAGCAGGTCCAGGGAGGTTATTCTCCCTCTGTACTCGGCACTGGTGATACTGCACCTTGAATCCTGTGTTCAGTTCTGGGCCCATCACCACAAGAAGGATGTTGAGGCTCTGGAGCAAGTCCAGAGAAGAGCAACGCAGCTGTTGAAGGGACTGGAGAACAAATCTTACAAGGAGCGGCTGAGAGAGCTGGGGTTGTTTAGCCTGGAGAAGAGGAGGCTGAGGGGAGACCTCATTGCTCTCTACAACTACCTGAAAGGAGGTTGTAGAGAGGAGGATGCTGGCCTCTTCTCCCAGGTGACAGGGGACAGGACAAGAGGGAATGGCCTCAAGCTCCGCCAGGGGAGATTTAGGCTGGACATTAGGAAAAAAATCTTCACAGAAAGGGTCATTGGGCACTGGAACAGGCTGCCCAGGGAGGTGGTTGAGTCAGCTTCCCTGGAGGTGTTTAAGGCATGGGTGGACGAGGTGCTAAGGGGCATGGTTTAGTGTTTGATAGGAATGGTTGGACTTAATGATCCGGTGGGTCTCTTCCAACCTGGTTATTCTATGATTCTATGAAATGGCAAAGAGCTCAATGCAGGATCTCTTTTAGTCTTCAAAGCTTGGAACTGCAGGGGAGTTCAGCACATAAAGGCTGGTTACCACCTCTCCAAAGGAGTGACAACTTGGCCTGCAGAGCCTCAGCAGGAGCTGGGGGGTAGTTGTCTATGCCCCTTACCTGATAAGCAGTGCTTTTTATCATTGTCATAAAATAAGTACCTGGTTCATTGTCCCTGCAAGACTTCTGTCTGTGCTTTCCCAGTGTGATAAGCAATAGTTACCAGTGGTTCCTGCATGTTTGTCTGAGGTATTGTATGTAGCATTATACTACAAATAAAATGCAGCAGTATGAAAAATCATATTATTCAGCTGTAGTTACTGATGGACCCTGTTGAGACTGATAGGTTTCTCTCTCTTTTTAGTTAAGTTTAATGTGCTTTCTATCAACTGTAGTCAACAGCCAGTTTGTACAGGAAATCAATTGAGGTCTAGAAGAGGTAGGAAAAGGTAGTCAACAGAGCACATTGCGCTCGTATATCCAGGAAGCAATCATTTTGTATCTTCCTGGTTTTTGGCAAAGGTAAGATCAATGCATGTGACTCATCAGTGTTTTAATCTAATTTGTATCTGTATCATCCTAATGAAACTGAGTAATTTACAACAGTGCAGAACTGGAGCATTGCTGTAATGAATCACCCTCATTACAGTAACCCGTTAAGAATCAGCTCATTGTTATACCAGCCAGTGGACAAATGCAAACTAAAAAGGAAGTTTCTGCATTAAAAGAAGTAAAAGGATGCATCTGTGTTAATTAATCATTGATTTTATCTTTTTTTTTTTTAAGATCTAATTAGTACTTCGTCTGAAGAGGCAACAATTTCGTCATGAAAAATGTACAGCAGTTTGGGAGAGATATCTGTCTTAGAATATTTGTTCTCTTCTAATTTCATATTTATTAATTGGTTCATTATGAAATAAAATAATGTGCTAGAGATGATCACTTGTCCCTTATCATTATGAATAGAGCTCGGTTTACTCTCAAGTTGGACCTTTCTTCTCTACTCTCCATTTGACTGCAGGAGAAACACTCAAACTCTAAAGTCACTGAGATGGGAAGCCATGAAGTCTGGGCCATCTTGGTAGCTTCAGATAAAATATTCATCCAAGTCACTTTAAAGTTTGAAGCTGAATTTATAAGTAAAAGTAAAGTTTTTCGGGAAATGTTTGTGTCATAAATATCTAAAGAAATGCAATGCACATGTAGAAAGCAATGAAATTAATTTTAGCAGAGCAGATAGTGATGTTACTGCCTTTGACATCATACATAAGCAAAGAGTCTGTTGCTCAGTTCCTTACAGAACTCAGTTCTTTTGACAATGTGCATAATGCATTGTCTGTCCCCTTCTCAAATATATATTTTATTTAGCATTATCTACTATGCAAGTTCTGTGTATTATGCAAGTACCATATAATACTGTCTTTTGAATGGAGTATTTCGGTTTAATTATGTCAGCTTATTTTCAGTTTTTTCTTATTATTCATTCTTGCTTTGCTTTCATGCATTATTAATCTCGATTTTTAATACTGATCTTTGACTCATCTCAGACTATCAACGTTTAATTCTTCTGCCAAATTGTGAAAAGATTCGATGACTAGGTAACATGCTGTGATGTTCTTATTCAAAAGACAGATTAAAGGTCAGCTTGTTTGCCTTTTGGCCAAGTGGAAATGCCATAAAAATAAACAAATTTTTGGCTAATGGATAGTGCCTTCATCTCTAAACTTAAAATATCATTGCTTTCATTGTAATTTTTTTTTCCTTTTTTTCAATTTTCCATTACTTGAAAGGGAAGAAATATTTAAATATTATAGATAGAAATATTGTTCCTAAGCATTTTCTAATGACATAGTATTTTTTAATACGAATGTATGAATTTTAAGTGTGAATGTTAGAGAGTGCTAAGAAGCATCATTATATGTATTATATACATTTGTCATATATAATATCATATATATTTATAAAATCGCACATAACCAATCATTGCCAACACTTGTCATAAATGACCGGTTATAATGAATAGCTTTGGGTCTAAAATCTTTAAGTTAGGTTACTGTAATTGTGACAAAGATGTTTTAACAGACTTATTTTAAATTAATTAAAACCCCTGCCTTCTAATCATATTGCTGCTATATTTATGTTTGATTTTCGTCATTGGGGATAGTTAAGAAATTGAGGCAAGATTTTCCTCTTTCTTTTCTACATTTATTCAAAAAACCCAAAAGACTTTATAGTAAGAAACAAAATAAAGACCCACAGCTGTTTCTGATTTGAGGCACATCACCAGGTGCCTAGCAGGTACAGGTAAAGAAGAAACACCAGAAAGGATTTTAATCAAAGCAGTGTGTGTAGGCATTTACCACTGTGTTCTTCATTGATTGTTTCAAATATTTGTCTCAGATCAGCAAAGGATTGCAAGGTGCACATCACTTAACAAAAACTCTGAGGTAGGTATCCAACTCTATTTCCCAAGTCTCAGACCATTTCTTACTGCTAGAAGCTGCTGAATCCAGAAGCCCAATAAATGTGGAGTTATGGCTGGTCCATGTTCGCAGGAGTGAGGCTGAGCATGCATTCTCAGCAAGCGCACACATCCACACACAATATGTAACATATACCCTGCCAGCCACACAGGGTAGGCACTCAGCCTATCTGGTCACTGAATCATAGAATCATAGAATCACCAGGTTGGAAGAGACCCACCAGATCATCGAGTCTAATCATTCCTATCAAACAGCAAACCATGTCCCTCAGCACCTCGTCCACCCGTGCCTTAAACACCTCCAGGGAAGGTGACTCAACCACCTCCCTGGGCAGCCTGTTCCAGTGCCCAATGACCCTTCCCCTGAAAAATTTTTTCCTAATGTCCAGCCTAAATCTCCCCTGGTGGAGCTTGAGGCCATTTCCTTTTGTCCTGTCTCCTGTCACTTGGGAGAAGAGGCCAGCACCCTCCTCTCCACAACCTCCTTTCAGGTAGTTGTAGAGAGCAATGAGGTCTCCCCTCAGCCTCCTCTTCTCCAGGCTAAACAACCCCAGCTCTCTCAGCCGCTCCTTGTAAGATTTGTTCTCCAGTCCCTTCAACAGCTGCGTTGCTCTTCTCTGGACTCGCTCCAGAGCCTCAACATCCTTCTTGTGGTGATGGGCCCAGAACTGAACACAGGATTCAAGGTGCAGTATCACCAGTGCCGAGTACAGAGGCAGAATAACCTCCCTGGACCTGCTGGTCACACCGTTTCTGATACAAGCCAAGATGCCATTGGCCTTCTTGGCCACCTGGGCACACTGCTGGCTCATGTTCAGTCGCTGTCAACCAACACCCCCAGGTCCCTCTCCTCCAGGCAGCTTTCTAGCCACTCTTCTCCTAGTCTGTAGCACTGCACAGGGTTGTTGTGCCCCAAGTGCAGGACCCGGCATTTGGCCTTGTTAAACCTCATGCCATTGGACTCAGCCCAGCGGTCCAGGTCCTGCTGGACCTGTCCCCTGTCTCATGCACAGATACATACATACAAGTAACTGTTTCTAAAGCTGATCCCAACCTCTGGCCTTACTAGTAGCCAACTCCCAGACTATGTGGTCCCTCCAGGAACTGGCTTGAACCTCCAAGTGCCTCCAGTAGCCAGCTCGACTCTTCCTGTATCTCCAGTATCCTATTCAGACTTACAGCTGCTTCCAAACTTGGCTCTCAAGCGTTTTGTACTACTTGAAGGCTAGTCTGGCCTCATGTTTGCTAGCTGTTACATGATGATATGCACATCCACGTGGTAGGGACACAGTTCAGTCTCTCCAGGTGCTGACATCCCATACCCATGGGCCCCTGTGTCCTACTCAAGTTGTGAGTACTGAGACCTCTATGTGCAAACATGCACACAGAATAGCAAGTCGCTTACCCAAGAAAATAGAAATAGAGTTTAAACAGGACAAACAACAGAACAAGGAGCAAGGAAATGTGATACAGGTACATTGTCTAGCAACCTGTTCACACATGACCTAGTACTTTACCCCCCACCCCCCCCCATCCCCCCATCCCTTTTTTTCTCTCTATTTGCCACCCTTTCTCTATTTGCCTCCTGTAAAAGTCCTGACCTCCCCCCTCAGTCTCCTGTTAGCTCACATTTCTGAATGGCTCAGGCCATGAGCTGAGATTCCTCTGGGATCACCTGGGGAGGAGCCAGCTCAAGGTTATTTTGCTCTGATGAGGTTGTTGGGGTTCCTCTGCCTGTCATTGTTTGTCTAGGCTCCTTTGGATTCATGCAGATGGGCATTAAAACATGGATCCTGACACTCAGACTTTCTATTTGCAGAGGGGCAGTAGAAACAGAACTTGTTGAGTCACCCTGTCTGCAGGATATCAGGATTTTTTTTCAGGGATTTATTTGTGTAGTCATAATCCTATGTGGTGTTTGCTTACACCTTCTGTTTGCTTACAGAAGACACATGGTCTTCCTTGACCTTGATATAAACTGCAAGCTGCTGCAAAGACTTATTCTTTCACTACTTTATCTTGCAGCTACTTGTAGGGGCATAGATGCGCATCTGTATCTACAAACCTATTGTGCATATAGACATATATTTATACAAATTTCATTATTTTAGTAGTAAATGATTATGATAGTTGAGCAAATACATATTTCCATATAATTTACAGTATTAACATGCTATAATGTCCTACTATGCTATTAAGCCATTAAATAATGTTAAAATAATAATACAACATAAATGAAAAGTAACAATTCAGTTCAACTACAATACAAAGGGATCTGAACAGGCTGGACCACTGGGCAGAGTCCAAGGGCATGAGGTTTAGCAAGGCCAAATGCCAGGTCCTGCACTAGGGACAAAACAACCCTATGCAGTGCTACAGACTAGGAGAAGTCTGTCTAGAAAGCTGCCTGGAGGAGAGAGACCTTGGGGAGCTGGTTGACAGCGACTGAACATGAGCCAGCAGTGTGCCCAGGTGGCCAAGAAGGCCAATGGCATCTTGGCTTGTATCAGAAACGGTGTGACCAGCAGGTCCAGGGAGGTTATTCTCCCTCTGTACTAGGCACTGGTGAGACTGCACCTTGAATACTGTGTTCAGTTCTGGGCCCCTCACCACAAGAAGGATGTTGAGGCTCTGGAGCGAGTCAAGAGAAGAGTGACGAAGCTGGTGAAGGGGCTGGAGAACAGGTCTTATGAGGAACAGCTGAGAGAGCTGGGGTTGTTTAGCCTGGAGAAGAGGAGGCTGAGGGGAGATCTCATTGCTCTCTACAACTACCTGAAAGGAGGTTGTGGAGAGGAAGGAGCTGGCCTGTTCTCCCAGGTGACAGGGGACAGGACAAGAGGGAATGGCCTCAAGATCCGCCAGGGGAGGTTCAGGCTGGACATTAGGAAAATATTTTTCATGGGAAGGGTCATTGGGCACTGGAACAGGCTGCCCAGGGAGGTGGTTGAGTCACCTTCCCTGGAGGTGTTTAAGGCACGGGTGGACGAGGTGCTGAGGGGCATGGTTTAGTGTTTGATAGGAACGGTTGGACTTGATGATCTGGTGGGTCTCTTCCAACCTGGTGATTCTATGATTCTATGAAAATCATATTTTATTATTACCCTTGGACAGGAGAAAAGTAAATTTTGAAGTATTAAATTTTTCCATGAATTGAAAATCTTTAGTGTTAACATGCTCCACTTTCTGATAGTATGCATAACTTAGAAACACTTCAGAGTTTTCATCAGTAAGAAGAAGTGAGTTAAATATGTGATGGAAGCCACCTCTGTAGTGATTAATCCACAACAGTCTTTCACTCTTGTTAGGGTTTTTCCACAAATTTTGAAAATTATTCAATATTATTCACTAGTAGTCCCGTAATATGTTGTCAGAATGGTATTTTGCATCTAAATTTTTAACATGGTGTTAATTGAAAACTGAGTTTCCATACTGGTTGTGTCAGCCTCATGGGAAAGTGGGAAGTATAATTTCATTTTCAGCAAGAAAGATGACAGGGAACAGTTTTACTCTGGTCTGTTCCATTAGCTTATCTAAAGAGCTAATTTTAGTGGCACAGTGACTCAGGATTTCCATTTCTTGGTTAAGAAATGGGTGTGGCTTGTTGTTTACTAGTTGAATCATTCTTTGGAGAGGCTGGCTTTTTTACACAAGCTCACTAAGTACCAAAGGGTTGACCTAACATCTAGGAACTTTCATCGTTCTACATTGCCTTTTGTCATAAAATAACTGACAATTAAACATTAAAAAATCCTTCCACATTCTTCATATCTTTTTTCTATAGGAAGAACTAATCATTATGGACCTGCATGACAGAAGGGGAATGATTAACAGATAGTACGAGAATTACTAGAACAGTTAGAAGCATCAGTGTAACATCCATTCTTGCTCGGTTATGTAAATTGGGTGTCACCCACTATTGAATAAAGCCTGAGCCAAGCAGTGACAATTTGGAGGATCATATCCATAATCTATGACTGGGGCATTATCACTGAGCTAAGAGATATTGAATTTACTCCCAATCAAATGGCCAATGGTGACTCGTTCTTTCTCTAAGTGAAGAAGAAATAGATTCGTGTATAAAATGACATATCTCCAAAGTTTCTCTTTCCCAGTGGACATAACAAGATAATAGAATCAAGAAGCCTTACACATGTTCCCCAATGATTTGCAGAAGGAAGACATTTTACCAGAAGAACATTTGAATGCTTGCCAAAAAAGTCAGCAGCTTTTTGTTTTGACATCCTTCACAAAGTATGATAAGCAATGTCTTTAAAGGATTTTATCAACATGTGTCTGCATCAAATGCATTAACTACAGTAATAAAATAAAACAAGCACACAGCACAAAGCATAAACCAGGCATTTACAGATTTTTAAATACTAATAAATAAAACTAGTTTTGCATTAGTGTCCAATTAGCTGAAAAAGTATGCATAATATAAAATTTGAATCTGAGCATTAATTAGAACTGAATCTAATCACTTAAGATGAAAGACATTATTGTGGCCATCATGATTTATTTACATGTTCTAATGGCCACACAGAGTAAAACAGTAATTTAATTGCAATAGCAGCTATGCCTGTAAAAGATATCAGAAATTACAGTTGTCTGCATTTATAAGACCTAGTATGATGCATCTTATTGTACTTGTTAGGAACATGGACACAGTTTAATTTCTATGGGTATCATGAAGGAAAGTTGTAGTCTTCAGGAGTCACTATGTTTGTTTACTGCATAATTTCTGAAAAGATTTGTAAATTTTATTACTCATCTGAACTTCTCCTGAGCCCTACTTGTCGAGTGAAGACTGACAGGATCTTTACAGTGTTAGTTTTGGTAAAATATTATTATCTTCATATCACATTATTATCCTGATGGTAATATTATTAGCATTAAAATACAACCAGTGGAAATGTTTTCCACAGCAGGGAAAATATACCTAAAAGAACTTCTTTGTCAAATCATACTAACAATGTAATTCTCAAAAGGTTATATAATAACTGTAAATAGTCCAGAAAACAGATTTTGTATGATTTCGTGTTGACCACGTGAGATCTTTCCCGTTCCTTCATTCCTGAAATTTTAAATGGAGACTTGAAGAGAAAAAACAATATGGAGGCAATGCTACAACTGAGAAAAATCTTAAACTACTAAAGCTTCCTTTTTAAAAGGAGACCTTTTCTGCTTTACAATCATCTCTCCCTAGATACACATAAAAGGCATGGTCACAGGGTGAGCAACAGTGAAGTCCATTTTATAGGCTACTCTTCCAGAGTACTGTTTTACTACTTGGTCAATAAGATAATCAAAATACACTTTGTATACTTCAAAATACAATGACTGAATCAAACAATTTATTTAGAAGATCATTCGTTCAAATAAGTTTGTAGAACACCAAAAGTAGATAATAAGAATTCTGCTCCTCCTACAGGATATGGAGGAACATGGCTTTATCTGTACCATGGAGAAGAAACACCTTTATTTTGTAAATTAAAAAGTTTTATTTTAAAGGGTGAAAAAAAGCTAATCTGTGATTAATTAGGACTGTTTTAAAATGCTGCATATGTCAGAGCGCTTATCTGTTGCAGCGTGGATATGTTTTCTTTGAGAAGTGAGGAAGAACTGGGTAACATTTTGTTACGTCTATAATGTACTGTGCATCTGGGGAGTTGTTTTGAAGCAACAATATTGTTGTTGCCTAAAACACTGCAGTGAAAACACTGCACAAAACATGAACTGCACCCAAGCAATGATGAGAATCACATACGTAAACACAAATAGCCCAAGAGGAAAAGAACAGGCAGCACAATGGTTTTCAAAAGAACTTTAACTGGCTTCCTAAGGAATTCCAAATATATTCTAACATGAACTTCCCTCCCAGGCGCTTTGTTTTACCTCTGCATGTATTAGCTGTATATTACCAAGGAGTTCTCCTTAAAAGGTGGAGCTACTGGGTGACATGAGACTCTTTGCTAGCTGGATTGAACGAGGGGATTAGCAAGCAGTGCTGGAAATGAGCAACGTTCTTAGATTTCTGATTTTAAGGTCAACTTTCTTGCAGATAATCAAATCCTAAATCAGACTTAGATTCCAAATATTAACGTTTCTTCCTGGTCAAAAAGGACAGATGAATGTTGGAGTTTTTTTCTCTCTTTCTTTTTTCTTTTAAGAACAGCTGAGATGTTCATTGTTATATGAGGGTTATACGAAGCCATTAAATATCCTATTGTAGAAAATGAAAACCTGTGCCCATATATTGCTGTATTTAAGATATATAAATTTTAAACACATTTTTAATTCTGATTTCTCTGGGCAAATAGAACCTCGTCTGTTCTTCTTGTTCTCCTTTTCTTAGGTATAGTAAAAGATAGATGAAGATCAGAGTTTAGGTTTATTTTAGTTTCTGTAACAGCTTTCTGAAAAGTTGTACAGTAGAAACTGTGACTTGCTGTTCAAGTAGTTAGCTTATTTTCCATTTATTATCATAATTATGCAAGCCACCTAGTACAGAGTTAGCATTTGCATGAAAAGTTGACAGTGTGGAAGTCAGAAATCTTGCTTTTATACTTGTGGAGGAAGGAGCAAAAAAAAGGAGGCAGACATACATTTGTTCAAGATGACACCATCATTTCTTTTTGAGCTCCATTCACTGGGGAACCACAGTAGTATGACACTGCTATAGTAGCAGCTGATTAAAGTGTGTTTCCTCTTCTCCCCTCTGCCTCCGATTCCTGTTGCAAATGAATTATGCTTGTGAGGGTGGAGATTCAGATTTGAATCAAGATCTTTGTTTGCATATATTTGAATCTTCAGTCAAATGGCCTATTATGTTTTTATTACTAAAATGCTCTTGTAAGTTATACAACCCTTATTTATTTTTCCATAAATGCTTTCCCAGATCGGGGCAGGGAATCCACCCAGGTAGAAGGGAGATGTTGCTTTAAGCATAATACAAATAAGCCAAGAGCTTGCTTCTTAAGTCTCTCTGGGTTGAAAGTATCTATTACTGTGGCAAAGGTTTTCTAGATCAAGATATTTCAGGTGAAGTAGGAACCATACAGAATGATTTACTGCCGTGTGAAAAGTCAGTTTTTGGATCTCAGCCTCTCTGCTGTGAGTTCCTTTGAGAGATGAAGGGAAAATGTGTTTCTAAACCTATTTTGCCTACTGAAAGAAAACAAAATCTGCAGCATCATAATCAGCACAGCTTTGTGTTCAACAATGGTGAGGCCTGCAGTTTATCAGCTCTGCTCACATGAATAAGTATCACTTCAGTAAATGGGAATTCTTATAAAGGCAATCTGCAAGTCTGGAAATAAATCAAGCAGCTAAAGAGGTATTAAAAATGTGCAAGGATGGCAGAAGGATACAAGCAGTTTAGAATACATTTAGCTGGTATATAAAAGAACAGATCTTGAAGCTGGCATGGTTTTAATGTAATGAATGCTACAAGCATCCCTCATACCATGATCTCAGTGATACAGACAGGGAGATTTAAAAAATGGTGTTGAAAATAAAAAACTTTAGGGTTTTTTATTTGTTTTTTTAAGTCTGCTGTTGTCATTTATGAGATGGCAGGTAAGCACAGGGAGTTATTAAAAAAAAGTAAGACTTTTGTCCTTTTGAAATGGAGCCTAGTTTTGACAGCAGTTGCAAAATAAGAAATGTAATTTTTTTACAGGTATAAGCAGTAAAATTAAAACCCCAAAATAAAATCAGTGAGTTCCTGTGAATTCCAGTGAAAACATACTAAAGGGTATTTAATAATAATGTATGGTATGAGTACCAAAACTGCACCATTTTTACACACACAGCTATTGGTATATATACTTTTTACTGTATTTAATGTTATCATTTCTTGCTTGCTTAGGAAAACAAAGAGCTAATCAAAGGAGTTATTGGTCCTTTGTTCCCAGGATGTTTTTACAGTTCAACTGGAAAGGAGTATAAATTTTGAAGAAGAGGGGGAATTTATTTTCACGTAAAAGTACATCCCTTTGGGAACTGTGATCAGATTTTAAGACTGGAGCAGACCCCAGAGCACTGCATGGAGGGGGTCTTTTCAAACTTTGATGGTGGAAATCTCCCAACTAACTAAAGATATTACAGAATGCTAGAATGAAAGGTAGTTAACACAAGTTATTGTTTAGTCTTGATTTTTCCACAGTTGATAATGTCATATACTGCTCCATGTTGAACCATAAAAAAAAACCCCAAAAAAACACCCAAAACAAAACACAATTCTCATTATAATACACACCTGACAGCATTGTTAAATGTCATAGAGGAATAAAAATAGGTTAGTAAGTAAAATAAATTCTCAGTGCAGCTGTACAGCCTTTGACAGTTAAACCAGTACTATATTCTCCAAATTAACATCTAGAAAAAGACTTTTACTTGAAGTAAGCACAAATGAGGTTTAGCTTTAGTCAAATATCTCAGATTTTTCTGGAGGTTTAGCTGTGATCTACACCGGTAGTCCATGCCTAAGAAAATCATAGAAGTGGTATCAAAACAGAAATGCAAAAAAATCCACTGCAGTTTAAATAGTTGAGCCTCTCACTGTGTGAGCAGTGAATGTTGTTCATTTTGATCTTAGTGAGGCTTTTGACACCATCTTCCATATCATCATCGTGGACAAGCTGATGTAAAGACTAGGGAATTGAAAAGTGGGGTTGACTGAAAACTGAGGAATAGCCAGGTTTTAGAGGTCTGTGATCAGTGGCCAAAGTCCAGTGTGAGGTCAGTCACTAGTTGCATAACCAGGGGTCTATAGTGGGTCCAATACAGTTTAACAGCTCTGTTAATGACTTGGATGATGGGACATGGTGCACCTTCAGCAATTTTTGCAAATTATATGGAAAACTGGAAGGAGCGATTAATACATTAGAAGTTCCAGAGGGACCTCAACAAGCTGGAGAAATAGTATAACAGGAAGTTCAGCAAGTCAAAAAGCCAAGTCCTGCACATGGGGAGAAGTAATCCCAAGCACTAGTACAGGTTGGAACTGTAAAGTAGCTCTGCAGCAAAGGACCTGTGAGTCCTGGTAAAAAACAGGTTGAACATGAGGCAAACTGATGCTGTTGAGGCAAAGAAAGCCAACAGTTTTCTCAGGTATACTGTTTGCCAGCCATTCGAAGGAGATGACACTTTCCATCCACTCAGTACTGATAAGGCCACACCTAGAGTAAGAGACCTAGTGCTGCGCTCCCCAGTACAAGAAAGAAATGCATATACTGGAGAGTCATGAATAAGAGATTGGAGCATCTGAGATGCATGAAGGGAGTAAGAGCTCTGGGATTGTTCAATATGGTAAACAGGAGTCTCAGGATGAGCTTATCCATGTGTATAAGCATATGATGGCAGATATTAAAAAAGGCAGAGCCAGCCTCTTCTCAGTGGCAGCCAGTGACAGGACAGTAGGCAATGGGCACAATCTGAGACATAGGAAATTCCTTTTAAAAAGTAATGAAAAAATACATCTGAGGATGGTTGAATACTGGAAGAGTTTGTCCAAAGAAGTTCCTGAGTCTGCATCTTGGAAGCTGTTCAAAACCTGATCTGACAGCTTTAGCTGGCCTTGTTTTAAACAGGCTGTTGAAGCTGATAATCTCCAGAGGTCCCAGCTGACCTCAGCTTTTCCATGCATTTGTGTCCATTGTCAGAGGAATCCTTTCTTCTAGCACACTTTTTTCCTGTGACCAACATTCCTTTGAATATGCTTTCCAATTCGTACAAGCCAGTAGGGGTTTTTTTTGCAGTTATTATGGATTGTTTTTCAACCACAATGGCTCAGTCTCCACCACGACTTTTGAAGAATAATAAACACCTTAAAATTGTCCTGCAGAAGGGGTGGATGAGTACTTCCTTCTGGTATTACCAATAAGTCTTTTCTAGAAGTTGGAAACATCACTCTTCTACACCTGTGTGGGAGAGCTAGGGATAACAGAAGTACCTGCAGTCTCAGAAGTGCAGAGGCTGTTCTTTCACTTGACACTGGGAAAAATCACATTGACTAGCACGATAAAGAGGTGAGATTTCTCACTGTTGCGGTCATACAGGCAAATTTCAGAAACAGCAATTTCTAGATGTTCTCTAAGAAATCAGTTCAGATAAGGTTTTCAGAGAGCAAGTTCCAGATAGGTGGTGGAAATCAGTGAACATTGATAAGTGAAGAATCAAGAGCCTGAAGAGATGCTGAGATGTACTTAGGAAGTACTACTCTAAGGTAAATGGACTTATATGAAAGGATGTAAAGTTTTCTGTTCCTACAACCATTAAATAAAATCAAACCTGAAGAAAATATATGATCCATTTCAGAATGTTATGCTACTTTAAATTACTTTTCTCTTTGGTTCTTGTGCTTGGGAAAGCAAACTAAATTCCCTCATAAAAAGCAAATTACAAAAAAAAAGCAACTTAAACACCTTTACTCTTTTAGATCATTTAGTTTCTCCGTGAATGGACAGCAGTTGAATAATGTCTACTGATGTGCATATTATCCTGCAATAAAGCCAATCACAAAGGAAATCAAGTTATAAATCATAAATGAGTTACAAACCTACTCTAAAAGCATGTTCCTGGATTTTTTTATTTTTTTTATGCATGGACAAATAGGGTGGTTATCAGGTGTTTCTGGCTCACGTATGCATTATTTCAGCTTTAGTATGCCTGCCTGACAGAAAAAGAAATATATGTTAATACAGACTAAATCTCCTGAATAAATTGTTGTTGCATTCAAAGATTGATAGACTCCATTAGAGTGCTACAGTATTTTTACTTTCAAAATATTTCTTCTTTCTATTATAAAGCAGAGTTATCACAAACCCCCCAAAAGTCCTGCAGAAAAAAAGATCAGTCTCCAGTTGGTGGAATTCTATGCAATAACCACAGCATCTTACTAACTTTTGCCCATTACAAACTGAAGTTATGTTTATCCCACCTCTGACATTTTGTCATATTCCATGTTTTTAAACTTCTTTTTAAAATGTCGCTTAGCGTAGCACAAGATAAATTATTATCATCGTGTTTTAAAAATACTATAAAATAATCCATTGTTGAAAATTTAAACTACTAAAACAGTAGGGAAAAAAGAAGTTTTCCTTTATAATGGAAAATATTTAATTGTTCTATGCAACTTTGAAAAAATTATTGGATTCTATCACACTCCATTGTTATGTCCGGGACCTTTACATTAACTGAGAAAATAAGGGGATTCAGAACTTTAGGCAGAATAAGTACAAACAAAACTTGTCAACAATATGTGTAACCTGAGTGGCTGCTTCAGGAATTTAATGAACTATTGAGATGATCATTAGTTCCTTTAGCTTATAAATTATGTTAAAGATAAAATTGAAAGACCTTATGCTATCTTCTTGAGGGACTGACAGAGAAAAGAAATTTGCTGATGGAATTCCTTACACAATACAGAGTTTTGATTCAGTGGACATTAACAAGTGGCTGATAAAAGATGATACAAGCAGTCAGATGCATATGACAAAAAACTATATAAATAAGTGGCTAGACATCTATTTGGCCTACATTTTCTTCCTTTTCCCCTTTGTTGTGTTTTGAGTTAAAGCAGGATCAATTTCTCACTTCAGCTAAGTCTCATTAAGTGACTTCATTTTCTGAAAGCTAACTGCATGTTTTTCAGACTGTTTCTCTCTAGAATGGATAACATGGGACATTGGTATGCAGAAAGGCCAATGCTTATAATTATTCCTATAGTAACCAAGGCCATCCTTGAGCCAGCAAAAAAGACCACACCTGCAGGAAGGAGAGGGTAGAACAGGTGACCCCAA
Source organism: Phaenicophaeus curvirostris (assembly GCF_032191515.1). Lineage (NCBI taxonomy): Eukaryota > Metazoa > Chordata > Aves > Cuculiformes > Cuculidae > Phaenicophaeus > Phaenicophaeus curvirostris. The sequence goes on from NC_091392.1 coordinate 22,311,790, forward strand.
AGTGACCAACAGAGTATTCCATTCCATTCCATTCCATTCCATTCCATTCCATTCCATATATGTATATATATGTGTCATAGCCCACAAGAGTTTCACTCTCTTCTGCAATGGATGATGCCTAGTAAGGACCTCATCTTTCTGTTTGCTCCTGATCCTGGATCCATGCATTTCTGACACCAGCTCACTCATAGCCATGGACCCATTCCTTCGTGTCTGCTGTACAGTATTTACATATAGTGACATATAGTCATTGAGGGGTGGGATGGGATGGGAGAGCAATCTCATATATTTGCATATATATTTTTTTTTATTATTATTATTTCATTAAAACTGTAGCTTTAGTTTCCAACCCACAAGTTTTTTTTTCCTCTCATTTTCCTTTCCCCTTTCCCTAGGTGGGGGATCTGGGAGCCCAACTGCTCAGTTTTAGCTGCTGAAATTGTTCCTGGCCGGGGCTAAACCACAATACCCTTTAAGCTGAATTAAGACATGTAATGGAGATATCCTGTTATTTATGTGGGCTGCTTGTCTTGTGTGATGTAGGATGAGTATAAATAAAATATGTCTCTTTCATTTCTCCCCCTATCATTTTGGTTCAGTTAGGGGTTGTTGAAGTAACATGTTTGTGCCACCAAAAGAACTGAAATGTTCAGTCCAAAAAGGCAGTTTCAGAAGTGCAGCTGTTCTTTATTATCTTTCATCTATTGTCTTACCTCTTCCAATTCCCAAAGTTCGTACTCTTCTTCCATTGCATCCACAGTTTCCCTCTTGTAACTAAAGGCTCTGCCAAGTCCCATGATCATATTAAACGTCAGCAACAGCATACACGAGGTATGTGATATTATACTGTTAAAAGATTAAACAGTTGCCTATGTTTATACATTCTGTTCTACTTGGGCTCTTCTTCCCCATGGCTTTATATGCTTATTGATGTCTTTGTACAACTATTTGTATTTCCTTCTCTCAGAGAAGAGATATTAGTGATGCCAGTTACGATTTTGATCATTCATAATAGAGAGGGTGGATCATATCAACAACCTTATAATACTATTTTTGTCAGAATAGCTCTGGAGGTCTAAGTAGCAGGTCCCAGGAACCCTACTTCTTCCCAGCTGTGTTGTTCTCCCTGCAAAACATAAATCCCCCTGGGAGACCTCATTTCATACTGTAGATAACATTGTAAGTTTGTGCCAAGGCTTTCACTTTCTCCTCAGTCATCTTTGGATGCTGCAGTCTTTAAGCTGTACAAATACCCTCTTTACTTCTCTGTTTCTTGGGACATAGTACAACAAGGAGATTAGCGCACAGAGGAGTGGCAGGAACAGACAGAGGAGACATACCCTAAATTTTCACCAATATTCAGGAAAGCCTGTACTCCACTGAGTAAGATGACATCTAAGGAATATCCTCTTCTCCTCTCCACAGCTGCTTCTGGCCATCAGGGAATGGCATGTCAGCCTCTTGCAGGCTCCTTTCCAGCAGTCACTCAGCTGCCACTTCCCCTGCTCCCTAATGAACATCTTTCTCAGTTTCTACAGTAGCCAATTCAGCCTCATCCCTGAACAGCTGAGGGAAAGTCACAACAGGGAAAAGCTGAAGCCAGATGCTGCTGGCACCAAGGCCATCCAGGCAACAGAACATGGAGAAAGATGGAAAATACTATCTTGGTTTATGGCAGCTGCTACTTGCTGGCATGCACTCTAGCAGGACCAGGGCATGTTGTACAATCCATGATGACTCTGGGAAACTAAGCCAAACTAGTCCTTTTACAGCTGTTAACACTGTTGATTTTTTTTTTTTTTTTAGTCTGTGAATAAAGGCAAAATACATTGGCTTTACTCCACTACCCTAATCTACATTTCACTATCATCTGGGAACAAAAATCTGATCCTTTTACAATGAAAAAACAGGTAAGCATTTTTCAATGAACTCCCAACCCTACCACATCCCCATTCCCATATTCTAACTTGTTTGTTGCATTTATTCCAAGTATTGTGCTAAGCGTCTTAAAACCTTCCCCTTGAACAGGGCTGGCCTATAAAGCTCTCATGTTTTTGTTAGAGCTGAGTGTTCTAACCTGAAAATTGTTATTGGAGGTTGTTATACCCCGGAAGTTTCTGAGTTACCCTTATATGTTGTTTTCATACACTTTTGTACATCTCTGTGGGACTGAAAAATATTTCAATGTAATCACTTGGTCAAAATGGATAACAATTTCAAACGCAAAGTTAAACCTTGTTTTTATGTACAGCTATTCAATATTAATTCAGCAAACAATGTTAAATAATGTAAAAGAAATACAGAAGAGCAGAGAACATAACCATCCTATTCTTTTGATTAAGCGATCAGTGATTTAGAATGTCTTATTTGAGATAATAATAGTAAATGGGGAAATTCACATACAAAGTCTAAACTTGAAATATATGATATGCTACATTAGTTTTTGCTATTCAGTGCCTGTAATGGTTAAATCCTGTAGTTCATGTTCCAAACTGCCATTCTTTGATTTTATGAGTCTGAAAGAGAATGGTGCTGAGCATAAATAAAACAGATTGAAATCCTGTTAGAACCACAATTTTTCTCTTACCCTTTGATACCTTCTTCTACATGAAATTTAACTTAATGACTTACGGCTAAGCTTCAAAAAAATGCAAATGCCTCCACATCTAAACTGGGAATTTCCACAAATGATAATAAATGGCCATAAATATCCTTGCTTCACTTAAAGTCTATGAGCTACTTTGGATAAGCACTGTTATAGTGATGCATTTCCTGTCTGTGCTCTCACGAACTGGAAGAAAGGAGAGAAAATACAACAAACAAACAAGTAAGGATCTGGCTGATGTTAAGAAAAAAAATATAATACTTGCCAACACATATATGTGAAAAAATAATAAACAAATGGGTGTTCTACTGCCGCACATTAAGTACGCTTCTCTGAAAATAAAATGTATTGCAGTATTTTAACATGCAGTACATTATTTTTAGAAAATGCTGAATTGTGCATGAGCTTACTGTCGCATGAAGTCTTAGCTGAAAAGTTCTGTTCCACAAAGGCTGCTGTCCTGGATACTAAAAAGCTCAAGAGAGACTGTGAGGCAATAGTCAACTGTAGCATATGTGGTGAGAGGCTCCTGTGTACGGGAGCAGCTCTGAGGAGCCCTGTTTGACATCTCCATCAATGACTGAAGGAAGAAGTAAATGGAATATTAATGAACTAGCAAACAACATTGAATTAGAAGGAATTTTGAATACTAATGAAGAGTGAAAGTCACACAACAGAAATGTAGAAGTTTTGTGTGTTGTGGATTCTGCTGGATCTGAGGCAAAATGTGACTCACTGGGTCTTGGTATTTGCTGCAAAAAAAGTTGTCCAGAGAAAGACTAAGAGAAGCCAAAAATCCTACAAGAAGATCTAGAAAAAGCAAGAGGTATGGAATAAAACAGTGCAAAATACATGAGAGGTAAACTATTTATGGAGAAAATCACAAAAGGTATGATATGCCCTGAACAACTTGTGTGGGAGAAGCCTGGATTGAATACGGCAGGGGGGTGAAAAGTGAAATAACCTCTAGTTTTACACTAATACATTGTGCCCTTTCCCTCTCCCTCTTGACTATTATCCATCAGGTGAAGCAGCGAGCACTGAATGTTAAAGTGTCTGCCATGAAACATAAATAGATAATAACTAGATTTCCTGCATTGTTGTTTATGGATAGAACAGGAGGATGGAGGACTATAAAGGGATGGCCACATAATGGTAATGCAAGAGACCTTAGATATCTACATCATATAGGAGTAAGAACTACACCAGCAGGAACTTAAATCAGAAAAATATATTGACTCTGAGTCATCAATGTAGTCACTGCAATTTAGCACACTGGCTTCTTTTCTCCATGCCCCAGCTAAATACAGCAAGGGCAACTACCATCTGATTTATTCAGGGCTTAATCAATTCCTGTAAAGTCAGAAGGAGTCATCGGCTTCCGTGATCTTTGGCAGAAGAAATCTAATGAAGTCACAGGCAGAGGAAACTGAGGCTCCAGACAAAATTTTTTCACCCGTTGATTACTGTGCAACCTCCACTTGTACTCAACTAATTTCTCTCAGGCTTGTTCTGAGGGGTGTTTCACATGTATTAGCCAGCACACTGTGTCTTTGCATGGCAATATCATAATCTCAACTCCTTTATCATTCTGTTAGATGTGAAGTTTTCTTCTTCCAAAATGATTACACTAAGGCAGCTGAGAAATGAATCAGTTTTAATTATGTGGTAATTTTGGCCATATCCATACTAATCACTCCTCATTACTTTTAATATAATAAGTTTTGGCATTTGTAATAACTTAATTTTATAAAAGACAATATATTATAAGAACAAATTCCTAGAATCATATTTTTCTCTCAATGCCTAATTTAGTTTCTCATCTCCAGCTTAACATTTCTTCTCAAAACTTTTCCATTAAAGAAAGAATAACTCCTGCAAACTGCATCCCAATTGCGAGTAAAATTGAAACAATTTAGAGCACTTGATGCTTACAGGTTCTAAATACAAAGAATAGGATACTAATAAGATAGAAAATGGTCTGAGGATCTCAATTAATCATGTCTGAGCAAAAAGTGTGAAACTTGGCCTTTACAGTGATGACCACTCTGATGCTGGTAAAAGCAATTATTGTTGCATCTCCCAAAGGAACATAAACATCTTTCTCCTGAACATCCTCAAAAAAAGCCTACTAATCATGCAGCTGAGCTTTTTGCATTCTCCCTCAAGAAGACTTAGACATTCAGATAAATCACTTGGCTCTGTAGAAGAGAGAATTCCGCTCACCTATGTACGGTTTCATAGTTTATGGTTTAATACATATGTGGCTGATTCATGGTTTGCTAGTTTATCAGGAAAGTAAAATAAATTTTCTGGGGTTTCCAACATGAGATGTTTTAACATGAGGGAATTGCAATGACACACAAAGACAGCTAAAAAATTAGAGGAATTCTAAATGATACAGAGAAGAGCTGAAATAAAGCTCAGTGGATTTTTGGCTGAGCATACTCTATCTTATAAAAAAGTACATTTTTTGAAAACTCTGACTTTTGTGCAGTGCAGGAAAGCATTGACTTTTCAACACAGGAAAGAAAATACAAAAACTGATTTTACACAGTAAACAATCAACATGACTTCTCTGAGACTACTTTCCAGGAAGGCAGTCAGCTAAGAAAATCCTACACCCTTAGAAGGTGTCTCCCAAATCTTGCAGCTAAAGAATAATTCTGGCCCTGTTTTAAGTCAAGCAGAAATAGCTACAATCTGCAGGATATCAAACAGACCAAATCACTCTCACCAAGGCCATTATTCTTAAAGAAAGGTCTATTTATTATTTTTTTTAAAAAAACTCCTTCCAAGGAAAAAATGTCAAGTTTATTATTTTATTTTCCTGATTAATGACGTAAATAATGTTTTAGTGGCTTAGGAAAGTAAATAAGATTTCTTACTGCCTCCTTTGGCTCTAAATTTTTAAATATTTTCAAATTAAGCTGCTAATTTAATATCATTGATTTTTTTTTACTTTAAACAAAATAAGAAATGCAATGAAGGAGCAAATAACAAAATTAATACACAATCCTTTTATTTTGGCTCTAAATTTTCAGCTGAGCTTTCATGAGCTAATGGATTTTTAGCTGAATTTTGCAAAACACTTAGATTTTTATTGAGCAGAAAATCTGTTTCAGAGAAAAGCCATTGTCTAGGGTAAGACTAATGTTTCAGACTGTGAGAACCAAATCACACTAACTAGGTCAAATTTAATTCTTCTATGCAAAAAATTCACCTGCAAATTTATCATTGCTGAAATCTAAGTATATCCATTTAATGATAAATATCCTTCTTCTATGGTAGTGAACCTAGAAAAGAATACTTTTATAATATCAAATTATTCCATTCACTGAAAACCCAGCTCATAGTGCATTGAATTTCAAAGTACTAACATACAAATGAATGTACTTGTCTGTTTTATTTTATAAACATGTTCCAACTATTTAAATCAGCAAAATGATAAGCTGTAAATTTACCCTACAAAAAAGATGATAAGTCCCTAAACAAATAAAAAATTAACTTTTTTGTTTTTGCTTTTGGGAGAATTAAAAACTTCATATTCTTTGGAGGCCATCCAAAATTCTAGAACAAGATTAATCATGTTCAAGTTATAAAGAAATAAAGCTTTATTGTTATTGAAAATTATGTGGATACAATAATAATAGTAAAAGTAGGAAGAAAAGAAACAGTGGACTTTAATTTTATTCTTTCTTAAACTTAATCTGTTGAAGAAAGAAAATACAGTAGATTTTTCTTGGAATAATAATAATTCTCTACTTTCAAACAAGTCCAATTTTAGATGTTTTGAGTGGCAGATTTATAATTTCAATTTCTAAACCAATTTCCTTTCAATTTTGAATAATATGAAATACATCAAAAAAAGTAAAGACTTTCTCTAAGACCACATTGGATTAAAATGCAGCATTTGTCAAAAAATGGATCATCAACGAACAACAGACAGCCAGAGCTTACATGTAAAAAAAAAAAGGAATAACAAATCCTGTGCTCTGTGGTTTAAACCAGTCTCTAGTCAATAGATCCAAAGGCTTATGCCTTTCAGCACGATCTGATAATAACTGTTGTCACTATCAAAATTAGTATTCTGAACTAGAAAGATTTGGGATTTTATCCTTACTGTAGCCCCTGGGGTTTATTTTTTCAGTTCCATGTGCATGTATGTTTTTCCCTCTGCAGCCAAGACCTTTGCACATAGATACTAAATGAGATAATTCTTTTCAAAACAGTCAATTATTCCCACAAAGAGAGATTCAGAGCTCTGTGAAGAGAATGAATCTATAATATATATCACATCACTGTCATTTGTTCATAAAATATCTATACTTATTCAGAGTTTCAGAGCTTCTGCCTATCTTCCATGATGACAGGTGAATGGAGGGTTGGTGACAGAAAGGAAAGTGATTAGTATGGACTAGTGCTTATTGTGTCATTATCCTTCACTAATGCTGCTTCTCACAGAATCACAGAATCACTAGGTTCGAAAAGACCCACTGGGTGATCGACTTCAACCATTCCTATTGATCACTAAACCATGCCCCTCGGCGCCTCATCCAACTGTCTTTTATACATCTCCAGGGATGGTGACTCAACCACCTCCCTGGGCAGTCTGTTCCAGTGCACAATGAGTCTTTACATGAAATATTTTTTTCTGATGTTCAGCCTGAACTTCCCCTGGCAGAGCTTGAGGCGAGTCCAGAGAAGAGTGACGAATCTGGTGAAGGGGGCTGGAGAACAGGCCTTATGAGGAATAGCTGAGGGAGCCTGGAGAAGAGGAGGCTGAGGGGAGACCTTATTGCTCTCTACTACTACCTGAAAGGAATTTGTAGAGAGGAGGTAGCTGACCTATTCTTCCAAGTGACAGGAGGCAGGACAAGGGTGAATTGTCTCAAGCTTCATCAGGGGAGGTTCAGACTGGATATCAGAAAAAAAAATTCACAGAAAGGCTTATCGGGCACTGGAACAAGCTGCCCAGGGAGGTGGTTGAGTCACCATTCCTGGAGGTGTTTAAAAGATGGGTAGACGAGGTGCTCAGGGACATGGTTTAGTAGCAGATTTAGTGGAATGGTTCAACTCGACGATCCAGGAGGTCTTTTCCAACGTAGTGATTCTATGATTCTATGATTCCATGAACAATATCCATTCAAGTTTTAGGGGACTAGCTGAAAAGCCATGCTGAAGCTTTTCCTCAATGTGAGAACAAGTGCTGTTCCTTATACTACACAGGAAATAAGCCACATTCCTGTGGCACTCTCCATTCTCTTTCTCCATCTCAGAACAGATATATGAGCACCTGAAGACAATACCCATGGAAACAACATAAGGCAAGATCATTTATTTTATCTTTGATTTTTTATTTTTTTTTTAATCTACTTGGATTTTTAACTTTTATTTAGATACAGTGATATTTTAAAATTATGTGGTAGGTTTGTTTTCTTTCAGAAAGAAATACTTTGAGGCTTACAAATGTGCTACACTATTGTAAAGGAGTAAGGTTTTTTAATACCCTACACATAAAAATGAATTTAAGATTCCGTTTCAGAAAGTTTATTCAAACTCATATATTTACTCTTCTAAATCAACTTCTAACCAAAGTACTTTTTTTTTGGTGTTTAGAAGAAAATCAGTTAAGTATTTAGAGGACAAATATTCAAAGTCCATAGAAGTAGAATGTCTTTTGTTACAGTGAAGCTGAGCAGAAATATTTTCCACGTGAAGTCTCAGATTGCTTCTTTACAAAGTACTTTTTACTTCAATTCCTAAAGAACGGTCCAGCAGAAAAAAAAATAAAAAAAATCTGCTAACCCTGGTAGGCCTTAGGCATTCCTCAAGCCAAATAGTCTGGACAGAGGAGATTAAAAATGGTTTGTTATTAGAAAGTTCACATGGAACAAGAATTGCTGAAATAAAAGTTGCCCAAAGCACTATTGAGCTTTAACGCTTTGTGTGTGCATGCCACCTAAGACAAGATTAAAAATCCTGAGACTAACTTTTAGAGAACCAGTACAGACTGCCTACTGCAGCAGACCTTGGGTTCAAAGCCAGGATTACAAGCTGGGTAAACAGCTCTGTCTTGTGCCATGTTAATATAGCTATTAGTAATTCACGCAAATGGTAAACCCTATTTCATATATACACCTAGACAAGATATAATCAAATCTTTAGTATATCATAAATAAACTACTAATGACAAACAATGTCTCACAGGATAGGCAAAATATTATCTAACTGAAATGCCTATACTTTAAATCTCTGCATTTGAACTAGCTACCTGATGCTGTCTTTCTAGTCAGATGTAGACAAATATGCTGCAATTATCCCAGATTATTTTAGAAGTCTTCTTTAGAATGAAATGAATCACTACCCTGAAGTGCAAAGTGCCCATTCCTTTCTTTTTGTCAGGGATACCTGCAGGGTTCACATCCTCATAGGATATACCTGTATGTAGTTCAATGACTCTCACCTACAATATCTAGCAGCTGAGAAGAGGCAGACAGTAGGAGAGAATACATAAAAGTAATAAAATATAGGTCTTGACATATTTTTGTCCCTGGAGATAACCATGTATTTCAGGAATACTTTTTGACTGACACATTTTGCTTTCTTTCCTGAGGCAGTATAAAATCAAAGGAATCTGCACCAAAATTTATTTATGGTGCAATCTGACATAATTATCTTTCTGAGTGGTATTTGTATATTCATTTGCAAGTTCAATGCCTAACCCAACCTAGCCATTTTGATGTCCTTTTTAATCAAAGGAAAAAAAAATAGGTGCATTTGGAAAACTCCTACAAATTATGAGACATGCTTCCAAATGTTTCTGTTGTCTGTAGAGATCTTAGTCAAATAACTCACATTAGACTATCAATTTAATTGTCCTTCTCTTTTTTAAACTATTCATATATATTCTCTTTTCTAATTTTTTTTTTTATTTTGGACTGTGCAATTTCCTTAAGCACAAAGACTGACAGAGAGAGTGACAGCTTTACTTATTTATAGCATTCCTTCAAGAGCTTTGCAAGTTCTTGAAAACCTCTTATTTAAATATGTGGACATTATGATTTACCTGTAAAATTTTGTTTCTGTTGTTGGTAATCCTGTTGTTCCTTTAGAACAGTATATTACCAACTGAGAAATGAAAAAAGAGGACCTGATCATTCACACTCCAGTGTTCAGGGACCTAGGAAACATGTGGAGAGCTCTGATTATGCTTTTATCAATTTTTTTTTAATGCTGATCAAGACCTATGCTTAAAGATAAAAAAGTACAAAAGGATTTCAAGACCTTAAGCAGAGGGGATGAAAAGATTTATTACTCTGCCTATTTGCATCAAATTTATTTCCCACCCAAGAACTCTGAAGAGCAAAGGAAATTAAATATATATTAAAAGAGTGTATTGAAGCTATCATCTTAAACTTCTTACAAGAATATCGGTGATTCAGTCTCTAGCAGTAACACATCTAATGGCTAAAATATCTGAGGTGATCTATTTAGGACATCATGCAAGATCTTTACAAATTACTATTCATGCCATAAGGCACAACAACAAAGAAATCAGCTCTGCTGCTTCCTTACATTAATTTTGAATAAAAGTACATTATTTAGAAGAAGGCAGTTAGAAACAGCATGATTCTGTTTTAGAACATTATGCATATGAGAAACAACAGAGAGGATTGGAAAGTTTATATCAAAATTGTTTTCTCGAAAGATATGCCAACTATTAGACAAATCGATTTATTCTAATAGAAATTCATTTGACTAAACCCATCAGATTAAATACTGTAAAAATGTCAAAATATTCTGCCTTGTTATTTAGGTAATGAAATGTTTCTGTGTGATAGAGAGATAATTAAGAACTTTAGGAATACAGAGTTATTATGGCTTATTTTAAATGCTTACTTTAGAACAAGATGAGGGAAGCCTCAGAGAAGCCTACTTTTACCCATTGATTACAAAAGCAAGGTAAATGAAAAAGTCAGATGCATGCCTTTATAGCTGGCTACGTAAATCACTCTTTTATTATGGGGACACTATTGTTGTGTGTGTGTTACTTGAGGTAGCATCCAAACATAACTTTGTCTTCAAAAAAATCAAAACCTTGAAGCACTCCAATGATAAAAGTTAAAAACTGAAAACTGAAAAATATAGAATTGGTCATTTTCACGTTGTTCTAATTCTTAATTCTGCTTGTACAGAAAGAACTCAGATATATTAGGGGGATATTTTTAGTATCTTGTCAAACCTGTACCTTATATTTCAGTTTCTATACTTTGGACAAATCTTACCCTTCAGTCATATCTGAAAATTCCTCTAGACAGTCCTATGTATTTCTTCTAATGCATTTCCATTGCTCACTGAAAACAACAAGTAAAATAGAGTCTGATGTTATTTGCATGTGCATTAACAGTTCTTGAGAGTATGAAACCATTAATTAATGCCCAATTGTGGGAAATATAAACTGGAAATTTTGAAAAGCAGCTGTAGAATCCTTGCATGAACTAGTCAATGTAGATTCACAAAAGCATTTATATCAAAAAAAATCTCCAAGTGAAAGTACAAAGGCAGTAAGTTAAGAGAGTGATTGCAACCGAAAGCCCCAGCAAGAGTGTATTCAAGAAAGCAGTTTGCAAATGTTAAACTGTATATCAACATCAATTAGTCTCCTTATTCCAATTTATCTAGGACCACTTGGTGGACCTCTTGATCTTAAATATTTGTCTCATAACTTTTCATTTAATATCATCTGCATGCTTTATTAACATTTTCATATCACTTCTAGTCTATCAATGAGCATACTAAATGGAGGTCAGAACTCTGGCCTCTAGAGTCAGTACAAGACACCTCCCATCTACCTATTTAATTGTTAATTTTTATTACTCTTTATTACAGTGTTTTAGTTAGGTTTCAGTTCATTGACTGTGTTCTCTGCAGGATAATTTATATGAATTTTTTAAGCAAAATGTGATAGAGCCTGTCTTTCTTTTATCATGTGCATTTATATCCATGAAAGCTCTTTTAAGATCAATATATACTAGGGAATGAAATCTAACTCAGTGTGTCAAACTGTTCATCAATTAAATAAAATAATACAAGTATATGTTATAAATAATAACAGAATTAAAATTATTCATAAAGTAGGATGCCTAATTCCTCTGAGTTCATTGCTTTCCAGGTATTGGTCCTGCATATACTGAGTTTATTCAGGCTGAATTAACCTCCATAGAAATGAAAGTGCTAAGTACCATACATTATTGAGCTTTCCATATTTAATGATTTTTCTTTTGGATTTTAATGTAGGAAATCACTCAGTCATGTGTGAAATAAAAGAACCATCCAAGAAATTAAAGAACCATCCAATCACCCTAACTAAAATTAAGATTCCCTCTTACAAGTATTAAGTTACACTTATGGGTTGAAATCCTGATTTTCACCTGAAGTAAATCAGTGTGGCTTCATTTATTTCATTAGAACTAGGTTAGTTCACTTCATCTAACAACCTGCCAGCTTAGTCGTTTACTAAGAATATAAGCTAGACCTAAGAGGTTCTATTTTAAGAATCCTTCCATTCTTCTTTTGCAAAAAAAATGATGGATTTTTTCATACTTTTCAAAATTTTCGTTAGTTTTTTGATTCTTTGAATTATGGATTTTTTCATTTTTTTTATGTCTTGCAAATACAGTGTCATGAATTAAATGTTTACTTGCAAAAAGCCACCCCATTTTCATAGCATTATCTTAGAGTGTTTTTCTTAACACTCTGCATGTCATTTAGGCCAAAATAGAGATCTTTGATGTGGATAGAACATCATAAAAGATACTGAAAAAATGATATAAAAATAGTCTGGATTAGACTGATGTCTAATAAGATGCACCTGTCTCCTGCTAAGTGAGACTATGATTTAACTTGTTAATACATACAAGGTTCAAGAAATTAATGCTTGAGATGACAAAGTAATGCTGACATTTAATGACATTTATTTATTTATTTATTTGAATAAATCAACCTACTTCATAGTTTTATCAAATTGTCTGGCCTAGACATCTCATAATGCCCTCATATAGCTTGACTAGAGCATATTTACATCACTAACAGGAAGAAAACCTGCTCAGACTAATAACTTCATGACCACCATTTGTAACCACTCAAAGCATGGGATCAAATCAAGAAGTGAATTATAAATGGGATATTTCTTAAGTAACAACAGAATTAAGGAGTCAAAAATGCTATAATGTGATAAATGTTTCATAGAACCACAGAATCACAATCTGGTTTGGCTCAGAAGGGGCTCTTAAACATCATCTAGTTCAACTACCCTGCCGTGGGTAGGCATTTCTTCTTCTAGGTTACATTGCTCAGAGACCCATTCAAACAAACCTTTGAACTCTGCCAGGAATGGTGCATCCACAACTTCTTTGGGAAACCTATTTCAGTGTTTCACCAGTCTTACTGAAAATAATATCTTCTTTATGTCCAATCTAAACCCTTCTCTTTCTGTCTAAAACTGTTACTCCTGTTTGGCTGAATCCCATTTCTGATGGACATGTGTGGGAAGATTGAAAGACTATTGAAAGACAAAAGGTCTTCTGGAACTTCCTACAGTGTTAGTATCATGCATCTGACTGTTTTTTAGGGAAATCAACACTTTCCTCCTGCATCCTTTTTGATATGTGTGGAAGAGTAGGTATTTTATTCTAGATGTCTTCTCATTGAAGGGTGACATTCATTTTACTGATCACAGAGCTTCCTTTGTCCTTATTGAATTCTGAGGAGGTTATTGGCTGTTTGAGTAAACTATTTAGGACACAAGCATTAGTAATTTGTTCTCACTACAGACTACAGAAGGGTAGAGGGCTTGACAAACTGCCAAGCAATGGAGAATCAAACACCTTTCCTTTCAATATATAAAGTTCTTTTCTTTTTTTCTCCTCCTTCTCCTAGGGATCTTCAGATCATTGGTCCCAGACCAATGCAGCAATTTGTAGAAAATGGTTAAAAGTTATTTAGAAAAAAAACATTTCCAAATTCTCCCTTGTGTTCTTAAAAGAGAAACATATGGTTACATTTACACAAGCATTGAGAACATTAATCCAAAATCTAGAACGTCAGGAGAAAGTAAGTAAATCATAGGGAATTGGTTTGATTTATTCTGTGCTGAGAAGTGAACAACAAACTTCACAGAACTAGAACTAACTCAGACAGAAGAGTTTCTTTGGTATATGAAGCTGATGGATGCTGATCACTTTGTATGTTATGATTTATATACAGCTAGTATACATATATTTTGAAAGTTGAATTTACATTGTCGAAAAATAATCTTAAACTATTGTATCTGTGAATGGAAATGAAATAAGATCACAATTTAAGAAGAAGAAGAAGCCGATGAGCTCTTCTATAAACAGCTGGGGACAGTCTCTAGATCGATGCCTCTTGTCCTTGTGGGAGACTTCAATCTTCCAGATGTCTGCTTGAAGTACTATACAGCAGAAAGGAAGCAGTCCAGGAGGTTCCTGGAGTGCGTGGAAGACAACATCCTCGCACGACTGGTGAGCAAACCAACAAGGGAAGGTACCCTCCTGGTCCTACTGTTTGTGAACAGAGAAGGCCTTGTGGAGGATGTGGTGGTAGGAGGACACCTGGAACAAAGTGATCATAAGATGATAGGGTTTTCAGTTCTAGGTGAGATGAAGAGGGGGGTTAGGACAGTCACATTAAATTTGCCGTTTTACTCTTCGTACATATTTTAAAAGCACCTAGACAAACCACCTTTTTGCACATGAGAGGAAGAAAGGAGATACTTCCGAAGCTCAATTTTGACATCAAATACTTATCCTGCCTTTTATGCATTGCCATATTTTACACCTGATTTTTTTCTCAGTTTGCATGACAACAAGCATTTGTGCATATGTAATTCCATGGCACATTTAACCATCAATAAGGCTTATTTTGATCTGTTTACAGAGATGTGATATTGCTGTAAGAGTACTGAAGGCACTGTGGAATACTTTACGTGAAAATTGTGCTTCAGAAGCCATGAAAACTTCTCACTGGCATCCAGTAGATTTTATGAGTCCTTGCAAATCAGCAGCAGGACTGTTAACAGATCATGATGAAGTGAGAAACATATTGTATAATACAATTACTTTATGTTAAAACAATGATACAGTTAATTTTAATAATGAAACACGATACACCGAGTGCATTAACTTTTGTGGGCTATTGAATATGGAGCTGATGAAAACAAATCAAGGATATGTAATTCTGCTGTATGCTAACTTCTGCATAGCATATAGGGAAGTGTGAAAATAAAGGCTTTCAATTGCAGCATCAATATTGCTTCCAGAAAGGCTGTGAAGAGTAAAAGAGCCATTCAGTCAATCTGTTTTAATCATATTAACAAAAATACTGACTTCATTCTGAAGTTCTTGAAAAACTTTTATAGTTATTACAAATAACTATTCTTTTTTTTTTTTCTTGTACTGGTAAAGTATATACTGTTAACAAGGGCATGTGCTCAAAAGGAGGACTTCACAGTAAATCAGGCTGATATTATGACTAAAACCTTCTTAAGCTGAAGTTTATGGCATCAATTCTCTTGAAGCAGTCTAAAGCCTAGTAAAATGACTCATTGGTTTGAAATAACCCCTTCGGAAATACCAACTTATCTATCACATTTTGGTTTTAATAACCAAGTACAACATTTATGTACCAAATCAGATAAATTAATGTTTTTAAAAGCATATCATGGAACTAAAACTACACCTGCCATTATAGCTAAATGACCAAGCCTTGCAGATCTTTAAAGGTAATTTTTTAAAATCTGTGACCTCATGTCTTCCCTTTATTCAGGACTGAAAAAGGTGTGAGCACTGGGAAATGAATGTTCCCTTGTTCTGTAACAACTCATCCATGTCTCGAGTTATCAGAATGTACATGTGTTTTTTATGTTATACACTCTCTTCAACTTAACCTACTTGTTGATTTTAAGACACCTTGCTTCTTCTCATTTAACTTACAACCGTGGAATCTGAACACACTCTATTTTGAATACATTTAGCATGCTTTCCTGAGCAAAGCAGAGAAATGACATAATAGCATTTTATAATGCAGGGAAACTCAGCTGAGAGAGAACGGTTAAGGAAGGACTTTTAGCACAGCTTTTCCAAGCAGAAGTGACTTGTATGATTCAATAAACATCTTTTCACTGCAATCCTCCTAGCTCCTTTTTCAGGGATTGTTATGGACAAACCTACTTAATTCCCTCTGCACCCACCACTGGAGAGACATGCATCTAATGTGGGAAGGAAGCAGATAGAATTGTAGATATTTGACTGTATCATACAATTTTGTAAATATACTATCATCAAGGCCACCTATACCTGAAAAAGCATATGCTGGTTAACTTCTCCCTTCACCTTCTGAGGGGTACAGGTCCCTCCTCACTGTTACTCTACCATACCATCTTTTTTCTTCATGAACTAAACTGCATTTCTCCTCTTCCCATCTTTTACACCCATTGTTAGAGCTATTGCTTGGATCAATGAGTGAAGCGGCAGAGTTTTGAATGTGTCAGAACCCAGAACCCAGTTTGAAGTGGCTGCATCATATAGTGCCTTATTGAATAGGAAGGTAAACAGGTTCATGGATACTTAGGTCCATAGGAATAAAAAGCCAGTGGCACAGTTCAGCACAGAACAGACCTCTTGCTCAAGTCTAAATGTATTAGCTATGTTGCCCTGCCAGTAGCATGACACTCCTTTCCAATTAAAAAGTCCTGAATTTCAGTTTATTACCTTGAATGCAGTAAAGCATTGATACGGCTAAGCTGCAACGGTAGTTGAGGTGTCAAAATCCGTATGCTACAGTCAGAAGGATTACTCTGGAAATGCTTTTTCCCCTGATGTGTCTGGCTCCTGGAAATACAGAAGCAATTTTATGGGCTAAGAAGATCACAGAATCACGGAATCACAAAATCACTAGGTTGGAAAAGACGCACAGGATCATCAAGTCCAACCATTCCTATCAATCACTAAACCATGCCCCTAAGCCCCCTCACCAGCTTCGTTGCTCTTCTTTGGACTTGCTCCAGAGCATCAACATCCTTCTTGTGGTGAGGGGCCCAGAAGTGAACACAGTATTCAAGGTGCAAAAATAAGATGTCTATATGATGGTGACATAACAGCTAAACTGAGATTTTCAGGGTTACATCTTCTGATTTAAGCACTTAATATCCCTCTAAATGTCAATTCATTGGCTTGAATTGTTGTTTTGTTTTGTTTTGTTTTCTTTTGTTTTAAATCTGGTCCTAGGAGACATTATAATGTACTGCTTGTAAGGAAATTAGTGTAATTATTGTTGCTAATTTTCCCTGACATAAGCCAGTTGCAGAACATCAAAGACAACAAACAAGTGAAAAAGTTGGAAAAAAAAAAAAAGAGACAAATGAGGATGTCACTGCATCAATCTTGTTTGCAGCCAACTGAGCTTCACAAAGACAGGAAAACTAATTGTAGTATTTGTCTTACGTGACCCATGTATTCATCTGGATCCCAAATAAGAACCTGTAATTTGCTGCTTCATCTGGTCCTGACTTTTTGTGAAATGATTATATATTCCCGACCCTTCCTGAAAAATCTTAATTGTGCGATAATTAGAGGGATAAATGTTAATTATCAATGCTGTGTGTTGTCCTCATTTCCTGCTTCCCCTCCTCTTCTGGTTTAATTATTTCATTGCCCATTTTGGCACTATTTCACTATGAAAAAACCCAAACACACCTTTCTAAAATAAAACATATATTTATCCTGCTTTAGTAAAGTTATACTATCAATTCAAAATGTAGTCAGCTTGAAAATGACATGCTGTTGTGTTCATATTTGTTAGCTTTTGAAGTACTACAGTCATAGTTTTCTATTTTGCTTTTCTTACTTCTGTGGCAGAACCCTGAGCTTGAGTGTATTCCCACACTCAATACACCAAGTCTAGCTCAGCCATCAGTATGTACCAGCAGATGTAGCCAGTTGTAAGACTGGCATAAACGATCTACCTTAATGAAACATCCATGCCATTGTTGCAACTGAATCCTTGCAAGTCGAGATGTTAATATGCAGTACTTGCAAGAAATGAATAGATAAGAATAACATGGATATTGAAAGAGATAGACATTTTAGTGGTAGTATATGTTTCACCAGACATTGGTGACAAATCCTGTTGTTAAACGAGGAGTGAAATGTTCAGCAAAAAGTATGTTGTATGCATGTTTGCCTCAGTCACTACAGAATCATAAAATGCTCATTAAGATTTTGCGATTACTAGCCCTCTGACAGCATTGTAAAACCCTTTGTTTCATGTTTTAATGAAGTTAATTAGCAATGTGATTGTACAGTAAGAGTGGTTGTGAGCTCTGTTTTCAAAATTAAGCCATACCAGAGAAAAAGGCTCAATAAAAGTTCCAGCTAGGTTGGGGAGACTATGACTTTTCGCAAAAAAAACATGGAAGACCTGACAGGCATCAAGGAACAGTTTTCTAAACCACACCTCATCAGTAAGTGATGTGAGCATTCTGAAGAAAATGAACTGGTAGCGTTAAAACCAAATTTATTTATTTGAAGTCTGAATTCACATGCTTGTCTGGGTTCTAAAATGAAGTCTCTCACACTGACTCCTGTCCAGCAAATCCTTTTATGCTGCTTCATAGCTGTCAAATGTCTTCTAAGGCCCAGTGCTCTCCAGCATCAGTGTTTTATCCTTTCCAGAATATCAGCTATGTGAGCTGAGGCAGAGCACCACCTAAACTCCTATTTATCAGTGGCTCACTTGGCTCACTTTTTCCTACCTGAGACTCTGGTATAAACAAGATACTTTCCTTCATGCCATTGTAATCTATATATAGTGGTGACAAGCGCTTCCCTATATATGTAATCTTAACAGGGGTGAGGCAACACAGTAGCGGTGATATTTGCCCACTCCTACTGCTTTGTATCTGGGATTAACGTCTAACTTCATTTTTTATGCTGGAAAAGAACATACACATACTGCTAGGATTTCTGAACCAGTGACTTAAAAACCATAACTATTTTTGAACATGCTTTCTACCACCCCTCTGCTGTTAGTGACCGGACAGCATCTTGTAGGAGAGGTTTGCTGTGTGTTACCTTGTTGAATGTAGGGGAAATTTGACAACTCAGAAACTGTGTTAAAGCATCAGTTCACTATCTAAATGTCAGAACTGTCTGTATTCTAATCGTGAAGAAGATGTCTTGAATGCTCCCATGCCCTGCAGGTAATAATTAATAAATAACTTGCAACATTAATCTTGTAATTGACATTGGTCATTATAACTTGGTGTATACACTAAGCATCATTTTATTGAGTAAAGTTTATATGAGAAAGAAACACAAAAGAAAAATCTGATGCATAGATGTATGAGACCTTGAAATAATAGATAAACAAATTCATCATCTCTATCCTGATACACATATAATGCACTTCCTCTGTGGTGTTAAAATTTGTTTAAACTCCACAGAGTTCTGTGATTTTGCATTGAGGTTAGCCTTATGTATAATCTCATATGTTTGCTTGCAATCATCTCAGTGGCACAAGCCAGCTTTCTGTATCCTGTCAAAGAACCCCTCATTAACCTCTCCTCATTGTAGACTGACATGATGCATGACATAATGTAACTACTGAGATGATATGATGAAGTGTTTGAATCTATTTCACAGTTCAAGATAAAAATGCTGACTGATCTCAATTAGGCATGTCTAGAGATAGTTTGTTCAATTTTACACTGATGTCAAGGAACTCATGACCATGTATAAACAACTGTTTTGATGAGGCAAAGCTAGTGGCATAGCTTGGGCCATTTAATCACCAAGGACTCTATATCAGACAAATGTATCAATACACTCAAATCCTGCAAGTATGTGTGCTTGGGCTTTTCCATTGGCTTCCATGTGTGGAACAGAGAGTGATAATGATGAACCAATTTCTGAGGAAAGAAGTATTCAGTCAGAAGTATTTAAAAACAAATACACATGCATTGAGCAGAATTAACAAATATTTAGTGAACTATTTATGGAATTTTCCTAGAAAACTGTGAAAATATTCTTCCTTGGTGGCAGGTAGTGTCTAGGTTTGAAATTACACAGTCTATTTTATTTCTAGTTTTGTCCTATTCTAATCCTGTAATACTTTAAAATAATATCCGTATTGTGCCTTTGCATTATGTAAACTTGAATTTAAACACATATCTTATACAATCTTCAACTTCTCTGTAGTTCTTCTTCTTCCTTGTCCTTTGGCACCTTTTATTCAGCTTTCCAACTGAGCATTTTTCTGTCTCCTTTACTGACAAATCCTGACTTCTCTGCCCTTGTCAAATGAAACCAGTATTTTTCCTCCATTTCTTCATGCCCTTTTCCTTTATTGTTCCTCTTCTTCCACTGCAGATGGACAGTTTTATAGTTCCTCAATTAGAGACTATCTGTAAAAAGTAGGTAAAGCACATTTTAAGAGTGCATAGCAAAATACACTACCACTTAAATTTGTAAATGGTTCTGAGATATTTCAGAGACAAAGGATTGCTGATGAACTGAAAACAAAGTACTTTTGTCATAAAATTGTAAAAACTTTTCCCCTGTCACTCTGAAATCTTAAAAATAACAGTTCCATAAGTAGGTACAATTTCACATGTATATGAATGTGTATTTTAACTAGCATTAATGAAGACGAAACTCCAAATCTCAGTATGAAATGATGAACGAAAAAGAGTGACTACAAGTTATGGTTTTAAGACTAGAAGCAGATGGACAGCCATCTGCTGTATATGCCAGGTATATGTCACATTGTTCATTGCAACACATTTTCTACCAGCATTTATTTTGGAAACAGCATAGATGACACTCTAATAATATTTGGAATATTTCACAAGATATGCAAGCAAAGACGTCACTTGATTGTAAGGACAAAAACATCCTTCACAAGTTTTCATAGAGATCTTAGTCTTTCTGTCCTAAATATCTCAGGACATCTAAGAGTAGACATCCTTATTTTCTTCTCACTTACCTTGATGTCTACTCTGCACATAATTAATTTATGAAGTTCTTCAGGGATATTGTCTAAACCATAGTTTCAAAGCTTGAAGGAAAAAATTAAGAGAAGCTGCTTCTATGCATCTTCCCAGTAGCGTTTCCTGATCTGACCAGCTGAATCAACTGTCTTAGTTATATAAAATATATCTTTTGTTTTGCTCTAAACTCTTTAGTCTAGATATGACAGAATAAATGGGTTCTATATGCTGCTTACTCAGGAGGGTAAAGTAGAAGTGGGAAATCAAAAGCCAGAGAACTGACAAACTGAGGTGAACTAGGATCTAAGGGTAAGAATTTGCCACTTGTGGTTGTCATGTTCCCTGCTAAAGAGAGGCAGAGGGAGATAGAGAAAGGATGCACCATGCATTACATTTTTTGTTATCTATAAGTTGATGTATCTGAAGTCTTCAGTTTGACATGTTTTATGCATTAAGAAGTCATTAACTTTGTTATGGAATTAAACCTACTGGGAAGCACAGCTCTGGTAAAACAAATTCTATATATGCCCAGATGATTATAGTATGCACTGGAAAGCCAAAGCAGCACAGATAATTATGAGGGAGGCTTACCTGAAGGCACTGCTGAACGAGACCTGAGCTACATCTGCCCTCCTGCAATGGTTAAGCCGTACACTGGAAAAAATCAGAGATAAGTTAACCGCACTGCATCCTGGTAAAACATTTTGGGCAGGGCATTAGAAGGCACTGCTGCCCCAGGCAACCACTGCTATTAGACTTCAGACAGGGCGCAAGTAAAACAGATTAAGTATATGTGATCAGCAAGGTTATTGGTAGGTGCTGCTGACAATTTAACTTGAAAAAAGAGTAGTATAAACAGCACTAGTTCTTCAGTGGGGACACATCCACAGAGATCCATCAGCCTGCAGCAGGCTGAGGACACCAGTCCCAGAGTGTGAATGTTGTACATGGCAGTGAGACCCCCATCACAGCTCAGACACTGAAATGATTGGATGCTGGCCCATTCTCAAACCTCCTGGTGAAGGGTTCAACCCAAATCCATGGCAGGAGTCTTAACTGGTGTACGTCCATAACTGGTATGTGTGTGTGTAGTAGGACACATCTCCAGACAGAAATCAATACCCACCTACTACACATATCTCCCTTAGAAAATTAACATTACATTTTATGTCACTAACTTGACTGATTTTTCTCTGGCAATTAGCCTTATACCACTCCCACCCTATCAAAGACAAGCCTAAATAATAACAACTTGCCACTGATAAATACAATTTTTGTTGTTGTTGTTTTTTAAAATGTCCTTCAATTCTTATCTGGAAAGGAAGGAGGACAAAGAAAAGATAATCCAGATGGAGTTTTTAATGCACTGCCATCCTGACTGAAAGCTCAGTGCTGGAAACAGAGCCAGCACTCTCTCTTATGACTTAACACTCAGTGTCATATCCCACACATTTCCATACAGTAGAGAGGGCACAGGAATTAGTGAAGCTTCTACAAAATCTGTTCAGTAAAATTCCATAAAAATATTTCACTCATCTTCAGTGACAGAAGTTGCTTTGAAGTGGAAGGGTGACTCAGCTTTCAGGCTTAATTTGTTTTAGTTCCCCTGGATTCCTAAAGCTTCAGAGATGAGTCTTGACATTTGGGTGTTTACAGAGATACATGGATACATATGTCTTTCTTGTTCTGAGCCTCCAGATGTTGGCTCTTGCTAGCCACAGCTTGGGGAGTGGGTGTGGTACATGCAGGGTACAATAAATTGAGGAGAAAGAATTTTTTTTTTCCCCAAAAATGTGCACATAAGAGCAACAAAATCATGAAAAAGTTCAAAAAAAATCCAAATTAAACAAGCAGTTGGACTTCAGACAAAATATTAAGAAATACTCACTTCAGGTAGAAGCTCTGCATTACAGTCATAATATTATGTCAAATATATTCTTTTCCTGTATTCATGAAACAAGAATTTTCTCACTGTTATGCAAGCCTCAGTGATTGAAAAAATTATTAACCATTCCAGATATGAGAAGACAGCATTGGTGCAGCCAAGATATGGAGAGATATTGATACCCACAGAAGAAGAAAGAAAATCTGAGAATATTTCTATGATGCACACAGAGAAAGGGACTGACATGTCTGTACTCTTTCTAGAACTGAAAGCAAATAGTTTGGTGCTGTATTTGAGCTTATCTGTGGGTGCTGTATTGTGCTAGTAGAGACTTTTTTCTTGTAGGACTGCACAATGATCTCAATACAGAATTAGTTCAGCTAAAACAGAGCTTGAACAGTTCTTAATTTCTTGGTATAAGCATATCCTCAGAAACATTACTGAAACAGGAAAGAAGTTATTTCACAGAACAAATTTATAATGTAACAGGCATAATTGTTATATGCAATCTTTTTTACCATATTATAAAACTGCATGAAGGAAAGACATAAAGCAGCATTTAGAGGATACAACATGGCACTTATGACAATACTTCACACATTTCCGCCTATACAGTTTTTTTGTAATCTATGACCAGTTTAGTTCTATAACACCCAAAAGACATAATTAAATATTACCTCCAGACTTAAAATCTCTGACCAGTCAGTAATTAAAGGGTAGACATCCCTTCCATCCTGTAGGCAGAGTGGTCTTTGGTTATAGTAATAGAGGATTCTTTCATTTCTCTGCACCACTTACCTGACACTCTAGAAAAGGTAGATTTATTCATATTTCTTCCACCTTGACCGAAACTCTGACCCCATGGATCCCACTCTCTGCTCTCTTTCTCCTCCTTGACTCTACGGGTTGACTAAATTTGTCTTGATCTATGGTGTCATAAATGCAGTTACAGTCCTTATTGCAGGTCCAGGTTTCTCTGCCCTGATTTAAGAAGGAAATATGAGTGTTAGTGACTCCATGATAGGAGAGAGACGGACACTACAGTAGGCAGTTCATCCTGCCTAAAATAATAAACACACTCAATAAGTACTGAAACAGGACCTCAGATGAATACATTTCCAGCTTAGGCACTGAAATTTCATGTCTAAAATTAAATTTGATCAATTTCAGCCTTAAAGTGAAGATGTCAAAAGTCTAAAAGAAAAATTATTTTGGAGCTAAAGGAAAGACCCCAGCTAAAACAACCTGAAGGCTGAACCTTATATTCTAAGGGAAAATTTACAGTTTTAAAACTTTTTTTGGTGGTATATTGGAAAAACAAAAAAAATAAGACTACCTCTTCTAATTTAATTACATGCAAATAATTATCTAATTTTTTTCAGTCCAGGTTCCCATGTTCACATTTTTTTCTCCTTCTTCAGCTGCACTACAAGCAGCTAATGTCCATACTATGTTTTATATTATTTGTTGAATTATCAAATTGAGATAATAAACTCTCTGGGATACAAGCTTTTTTATTTTATGTTTTAGGAAGCAGATGGTGGACCTATCAGATTGTCACTTCCTCCAAGTCACTGATGATGTCTCTACAATGAGGACCATTTAAAGTGTAAATTTGCTGCTTACGGGAGGTGGTACCTTTACTGCGACTGTGTGGCATTTTCCATTTGTATATTGTGGAAAAAAACCAAACAGACAATGGCATCTCAGAAAGTGATATTTAACTTTTTTTTTATTATTTTTTTAAGGGTGCCCACTGAAAGAGCAATCATGTAGAATCCAAATTAAAATTGTACAAGTAAGAGTATTCAGTTTATTTGAAGCTCATTTTCTTGCTACTGATCACCCTGGCACATGATATGCAGTCTATATACCTTATGTCTAGTCTCATTTAACAAGTGATTAACGTTGTTGATAATTTTATTTGTAAATTTTTTCAGAACTATACCACTGTCATCTACAAGTCCCGTGAACAAGTCGAATAAATGCAACATGATGCTGAAACTGTGAAAGTAATTATCAACACTTTGATCTTACCCCATTACACTGTAACATATTAGCGTATTAAATCTAAACTTAAATTAGATGTCAATATAACTCCAAATCTAATCATCATGAGGGCTTCATCTGATTTCATTGATAGCATTCTACTGCTGTTTCTGATTAACATAAACAAATTAAATTCAGCTTTCAGAAAACATTCTTATCATTTAGATTATAGAGAAAAGCCATAAAAATTTTAATCTAATAACATTGACTTCCAAAACAAAACCTACTATTGTTTGAAATCTAAATATTAAAAAAATGTTTATGATGCCTTGCATATGTATAATATGATGTAGACATATTTTGAATACACTGTTGCTCTTATCCTTCACTTTATTACTGACTGAGACAAAATTTGTAGCATGAATATATATTTGACTTGACTTAAGCAAACATTTTTATTTGCTTATGTATGTATTTGTTGGGGCTTTTTAAATTGCAAAACAATTTGGTTTTATGATCAGCTTTCAAATCAGCTGCTGTAGGAAGGAATCAAAAATGTATCACAAGATGTACCCCATTTAAACATCTAATAAATGTGTAAAGAGGGAAGGTTTCAAAACATGTACTTTAAAATTCTCTTCCATTCTCTTCCATACTTTAATATTCTCTTGCATTCTCCATTCGGTATGTCTGACAGGAACTTGAATGCTGTTTGCTACTTGTTATGGTTATTATAGTTCATCCTATTGTTAGGAACAACAACAACAACAATAACAAAATAAACAAAAAAAAAAAACCACATGAAAACCCAAACACAGGCTGTAAGAATAGAATAGTTGAAGGAAAAACATTACTCCCTTTCATATCTCGATCTTGAAAATATGTTTGGATAAATTATCTTTAAAAAGACAAATTACAAGACAGTGGTGATGGTGGGGAAATTTCGAAGAAACATATGTTTATATGCACTTAATTTCAATTCCTCAGTAGTTAGTTCTATAAGTAAGGAGACCTTGAGTAATTTTCCTTGCTAAGATTACAATTTAGCACACTACTCTGCTTTAATATGCAAGAAACCAAAGTCCAGTGATGTAATTCTGTAGTAATGAAAGAAATCTCATGGTTGTGAAAGTTTCCATTAGGGCTGGAGGAGCTGGAGGAGCTGGAGGAGCTGGAGGAGCTGGAGGAGCTGAAGGGAGCAGCCAAGATAGTTTTTTGGAGGGAAGACATCCATGTGTGATTATAGTTTCTGCTACCAAAATGCTGTTTGGAGATAGTAGAAACTTTAAACACACCTCAACAGTTACGTGAAAGTATCATCCCCAAGGTAGAGCAAAATAAAATGTAAACCACCTGAAGTAGTATTTAAGCATGAAGTCCTATTAACTGAATTAGGGTCGTTCAACTGTGGATAAGATCTACCATCTGCCTTCTGGAAAGTTAAAAAACAGTAATTCTGCAATGTACTCAAAACCAATTCTGTCGTCAGTTCTCAGTTACTTAGATTTACAACAACCATGTATGATCAGATTTCTTACTCAGCTTGCCCAGATATCGCTAGTAGGATACATAACATAAAAAAAAAAGTAAATATCAACAATGTAGGCATGTTGACCTAAGAAGTTTACTAAGGAGTCTACTTGATGTTAATATATTCAGTCTCTTTTTTAATGTTTGGCTTTCTAAACATCCTGTGGTCCTAAACATCCTGTGGTAATGAATATACAGTGCAGATATATGCATCTGAACTAGCTAACCAGGCTCTTGTAACATAAGTTAGGATGCAATTTACCTCAGTTTGAACCAGATTTCTAAAAGACATTCCTATTTTTCTCCACAGGTAGTGGAGGATGGTAAAGGAAGCCTAGGAGATATCCATAAATTCAGGGTTATTTTGTGAGATCCTGATACATCTCAGTTGGCAAAACATACTTCTGAGGTTCCTGTCACCATGTGATAGAGGAGGACTGCAGTGCTGAGAAGTTCATCAAGATGGGATTAGATGAAACTATCCTGCATGAAAATCTGTCACCCCTTTCTGATCTTTTGGTTTCCACAGCAGACTACAACAATCCATGAATTAATTAGGAAAAAAATTCCAGATAATAAAACAAACAAAATCAAACCCCCTCACTTAAATATTCTTTCCCCTTTTCTGACAGCTTGTGACCTAATTATTTCCCTTGATGCCCTCATTCCCTGAATAGGGAGTTACAACATATATATATTGTAATTGGTTTTAAATAGAGTGACCAGAACTGCATGCCATTATGTTAGTTGTAAGTGCTTCAAGGTTTTATGCAGTAAAATAAAACAAGCTGTTTTGTTTCAATTTCTTTTCTAGTACTTTGAAATATCTCCACCATTTTCAACTGTTAACATTCAGAGAACAGATGTTTTCAGGGAGACATTCTCAGTGGCTGAAAGTCCTTGTTCCCATGAGATAAGAGTTAATTTAGAGTATGTAGTTAATGTTGGCTTTCCCTCCTGTTCATTATTTTGCATTGCTGACAGTATTAGGCCCATCATTTTATTGCTAGTCATTCTGTATTAGAAATTTAAGGTGTGACTGTCCTGAACATTTTATATCATCTACAGATTCTTTACAATCCACTGCTATTTTCAAACTTATTAAGGAGAACAGGAAGAAAACTACTTTAAGAAAACCCTGACTTTCCTTGCAGCTGTTAAATAGCAATCAATTCACTGACAATAATAATTTTGAAAGAAACCAACCATTCTACCTCTTCATTGCTGTTTTACGAAGTTCCTGCAAGCCTTGCTGCACAGACACTTTTTATGGTCTGTTTTTCCTTCCTCTCCAAAAGAGAATATTATTTCTCTGCAGGTCAAAGACTGTCCATACGAGAACTGATTCAACACGTGACATATATTTAGCCTGACTTCAATCCTGTATTTCTATATCTCAAGAATTCTTGGAGGGATTTGACTGTATTTGGACTCTTGTAAGGAGTTGTCTACAGCCCAGTGAGGTAATATAACATTACTCCCTGTATACATTTTTTTTACCTGCTTCTTTATCTTAGCATGCACAGCTCCATTAAACATATTCTAGGGTTTCCAAATCAGTGTTGCTTTAGTACTGACTTGACTTTCTTTTTCCTACATCATAGGTAAATTTCAAGAGCATTTTTATTCCTAAATTCTAATATTAATATTCATGGAAAGTGATAACTTAATGCCTGTTTACATGTACTTCTTTCTACTGGTACTAGTGAGGTAGATAAACCCAAATTAAAGTGCATGCTTTTTCCCCAAAAGTGATAGAACACATAAAAACTCTGTATTCTCTACCTTAAATAAAACATACTATAAAGTATCAGTTTCAATATATTTTGAGTTTATATTAGAAAAAGTCTTCACTAGCTTTGAAGAGAATCCAATAGCAAAATGGCCTGTCCTGCAGGAAGTTTGCAATACAATGCTTTCTGTGAGTCGATAAAGTCATACCAAGAAAGAGAGTGTTTTTTTATTAGATATGTTTATATTCCCAGGGGATCGAAGATTTTAGATGATTTTCATTCAGAGATTTAGGAGATTCTGGAATGTCCTAGACATCTAAATTAAGAGATTATATGAGTCATTAAGGGATGGTACACCTGTTTTAAATCATGTGAATCATCAAATTAATAATAATAAGGCATGCAGAAGGAAATTTTTTTAAAAAAATCTACATTCTGTATTTGAAAAAGCCATTATGTACTCTCACCATGTCAAAATCATTAAATACCCATCCTAAAAAGGATATTGGACAGCACTTACTAAGTGAAAATATTTTTAAATCAGTAGACTTGGAGAACTTCTACCTAAGTCCACAAAATATGTATTTTTAAAAACTGGGGTTTTTTTAGAAGTTGATATATATCACTAAAAAATCGCTTCTACTCTTATTCTCTTTATGGCCGAAGAGACATTTGAGACTATTCTGGGACACTTCAGATCTTAAGGCCTTCTTTGCCAGGCACCTTTCTTTAACATCTCAAAATATCCTGATATGTTCCTTCATGCAGCCCGTGTTGCAGAATGTATCACTCTCTTTCTGAGGCTGCTTCTTGAAATCCTGACTATTATTCACCTTCCTAGATATATCACATGTATTCTAATAAGTTGACTTCTATTTCATCCCAGATTGACATGAGTCAATCACGATTCATTTCCTGTTTCTTTATCAAGTAAGGAAAAATACAATAAATAATTCCACTGCTGGAATTTAATGTTATGATTTTACTTCCTGTTATCTTCAAACTGCCTTACAGAAGGCTGCTGACTCATGGGATTTTCTCATATTCATCTACAGGAGCTAATCCTCCCCTAACCTTAATCATATCTTCTTACACCTACTAGGTGTCAGACCTCTCCCTTTCCAAGACTCCCGTCTTCTCTTTCAGACTCCTTCCTAGCTTCCCTGCTTCCTTCAGATATTTATTTTGACATGGTAGCTTTAGTGACCCTGTCTTCTTTCCTCCCATAACATATTTTTTCAATTCCTTTTTCAAATCTGATCATTCTTACCAACTCCACCTGCATTTTTCTGGTGGACCTTTAAAAAATCATGGAGGAAATATCTTTTCATTCCAAATGTGAATTTAACACCTTGTTTTCCCATGAAGAATCTTGTTTATGTGCCTGTACATTCAGACATTCTGAAAGGCATACAAGAGAGAGAGCAAGAAATATGAAAATGGAGATGTGAGGTAAAATAAAATTAATTTTTTTGTATTTGAATTACAGACACAAAGACTACTTAGACCAGTTAGGTCCTTGCTCATAATCAGAATATCACACTTTTAATATGTTACCTAAAGAGATGATCATTCCTACTGAGTATTTATGCTTTTAATGCATAGAAAATTCTCTTCAAATAAATGAAAAATGCTTCAGGGATATTTTGGTCTGTTTCTGCAGATAATAGCTGACATATAATTGCTGTGCCAGATGGTATCACTGGTGTAAATTTACAAGGAGTTGAGAAATATCCCAAGGAATTCAAGACAGCACATTATTAGAATATAAACTGCATAAATGAAGTAAGCACACAACTTCTGGGTCTCAAAAAACCTTCTGTTCTTCATACTGTCACATTTAAAATTTGGTAATCAAACAAGATTATATTTTTGCTTCAAGATCATTATTGTTATTGCTATGGTAATGCAAAACATAAGAGAATTTTAACCACTGAAAAAGGAAGTTTTTTCAAGTGCTTTCATGCATAAATGGACTGGGCTTTCTGGGCGTATGTAATGTGCAATATTCTTCAATTGCTCACATATGCCAAACAGTGGCAATAAGCTATTCAGTTAGGAAAAACCCATACTTTCTTTCAAACGGTGTATAAAACAACTAGAAATGGGTTTAGTTTGGAAGTCTGGCAAGAAAAAGACAACTTTTCAATACAGCCTTCACAGGATAATCATTGAAGAGAGACTTGTAGAGCAACAGATGTTCCAGAGATGATGAAGAGAACGTTTTATCAAGCCAGAAAGAATAAAAATCAAAGGATCCTGGGGAGGCCAAGCCTACCTCCTTTCACTCCTGAAGGGGAATTCAAAGGGGAATTGAATCTTATATTAGGTGAACAATAGTTCATACTTGATTTAAGTTATTTTGTTTGAGGTCAATTCATTCAATTGTCATTGAGCACAGTTGAGTATGCAATATTTTGTAGAGAGTTCAGAGGATGGGTTAGGTATTATATTTTCTTCTTTCTATATTCTACAAATATACTCTCATGTGTCTAGATCTGAATCCTTTCCCTTGGTAGATCTGACAGAAAAGAATCTGCTCTTACAAAAAACATTAGTAAGATAAACTCTACTCAGCTGCCAACGGATTTTTCTTAGAATTGCATGGCAACATATTTCCCAGTGTCACAAACACTTTCTGCGTTCTAAGCCCTGGAGTGAGCACATCAAATCAATAATTGCTTAAACATATGCTTAATTAGGCTAAAAAGCATAAGCATTTTGAAGCTGCTACATGAATTCTTCAAATAATGGCTTAGTGATTTTTTTTTTTGAGCATTACCTCCCTCCTGTCTCTCCCCTACATTGTTTTCTGAAGCACAAAAAATGTTTATCTTAACATTAAGCCATGCATCTGAGTCTAAACAGATGAATTATTTGAATTGCAGCATATTTTTCTTGTAGTAAGCATGGCGGCAGTGGGGTGGAGGGAGTGGGGAAGGGAAGTTCTGTGCTTATAGAACACCTGATATAACAGTAGATGAAAACTGCTGCGTTATGTCTTTCAAGTCCATCACAGTAAGTTGTGAAAGAGATTAAAAGAATGTATAGGGATTATCTGCTGACCACTTCATCCACTACAAGAAAAAGCCATCAAATGAACTCACCACATTCTGCATAGGAACAGGAAATGGGAATGTGGATCCTCACAGAAGGATTTTCATGGACTGGTTCTGATCTGATTTCAGAATATTTCAGGCATTTCAGACACTACGGAAAAAATTATTAAAAAAAAAGAAAATACAGTTATTCGTATCTACCAATATATACCAGAATTTGCCTAAAAGAAATCACCATAGAAACACTATTTCTAAAACATGATCTGAATTACTTTGGTTGACTGTTGTTTCTTCTTTTGCCCCAGGGTCTGAAAATCATAGAAACTAATCTGAGTTTCTCTCTAACTTTGTATTATTTTTTAATGTAAGGGAGATTTCAGCTTCTCGTAACTTGCTTCACTATGTCACTTCAGATTTTCTCTAGGGTATATGTCTTATTCAAGGAGGTTCTAAGAGTAACAATTTGATATTTTTTTCTTTCAGCTCCTGTTGTTTTAAGATTGCTACTTTCATTTACTTGGTCCTATGTTGTGATCTAAAGTTTATGGCTACCATAGCTTTATTGGCCAGACTATCAGTAAGCAGGAAGATGCTAGGGAATATTGACTGGAATAAACTGCATACTACCTATCAGCTTGAAATAATTCTCATTGTTTTAGAAAAATTTATAATTTCTAAATTGTGTCCATCATACCATGTTTTTGGAGTCAAATATGAAGTACAAGCAACTTATGATCTTACTTTTACTCTCTTAGCCTAGTTTGCGGTCTGCCCTAGATGCTGGATGTTCTACACTGTTCCTTTGCAGATCATTCCTCAAGTAATTGTGTCACATCTAGTAACAAAATACACTTATATTGTTAAAGTAAATTGTCGATTCTTCCAATTGCTCTGTATATGTAATATATATTAATGTCTTCATGCTTGTCCTTGAACTTAGAAATATGTGTGTTGATAAGAATGAAGTTGTATAATAACCCAGGCTCAGATGGAGATCCTAGAAGTAGGGACATCCATTATTGATATTCATATCATTATGTTGGATCTGCTTTGAATCTGGACCTAATTTGAGCAGGGATTTACCCAGATGGCCTCCAGAGCTCTCTTCCAATTTAAAATAGTCTGTGATTCTACGTTGTCTTTATAAATCTTCTGGACAAGCATATCATTAATCAGTATTGTAACTAAAGTGTCATAGAAGGTATAAGTTGTCTTCTGCTATTCATGGTAGAGATATGAAAGTGGAAATAAAAGCCTCCAGCAAAAAACTCTTGATAACAATAAATATCAAAACAGTCAACAGCCTGAATCTTGTAAGCTTTTCAGGACATTACATGGACTTTTTTCCTCCTTTTAAAAGCTTTTTCATCAGGCGTAAAATGGTTCTGGTTGGGTCTTGTGAATAGGGTTACTCACTTGATTCTTCATGTTAAAACCTTTGAGAAAAAGTCTAGCCTGGTATTTTTTTGAGTCGGAGGAACCAAATTGTAATAGCTCTCAAGAAACTGTAGAGTGTCTTTGAAGAAGATTTAGCAATAATTTATAATCATAATTGACATTCCTCTCTCCACTGCCTCAATGAAGTGGAACACAAGGAATTTCACAGGATGTGGAGCATCTTAAACCAGGAGATTCAATTAATGCAACACCACACTAATTGGAATGGGGCAATTTTTAAATTATTTTTTTTTATCTGAAAATGCCAATTCAACAAGCGGGAAACATTTTTAGAAACTTATCAGTTTTTGAAGAAATCTTATTTGAGAATGGGAAATCCTTTCTTCTGAAACAAGTAAAATTTAAAAAATAGATGTATCTCTTTATTCTTTCCTTTTTATACAAACTTAGTTTTTTTAAAATCTTCTAGTAAACCCTAGATGTCTGTTTGAACATGACTTCAGTTGTGGTTGTAGGATGAATTAAAATGAAAACTTTCTCTGTTAACCAAAGCAAATTTTACCTAATTTCTGCTCATAAAGACTATATAGAAAACTGTCAGATGTGACTGTCACGCAATTGACCCGTTCATCCAGAAACAAGTCCAAAAGTTAATTTCTTTTTCCTCTTGCTAAGATGCAAAAGCTGAATTTTATCTCCCTCAGACCTAGCTGTCTCTTGTCCTGAGAGACATCAGGCTTGGCTTGCACTTGCACGTGCACACAAACAGCACACATGCTGCAGAAGCAATGACAATATATTCATTAGGATTTTTTGTAATATAGTAACAATGTTTGAGCTAAACACTGTAACATTTATCAGTCAAATATTTTGTTTTAACCAAAATGAAAGAGAGACGGAAACCACATTAGAACCTTTTTAAGCTTCTAAGAATATGTTTTTCCTTAACTTCAGATATCTGGGTTGGGTTGTTTTTATTATTATCTGAAGTATTAATTGCCCTACTGCTGATTAGTCATGGCATCTCTTTTGCTGTCAGCCTTTCTATATACAATGAATTAGAAACACCTTGACAACAAACCTAGGAGGAATCTCTTTCTCCTTCCTGTTTGATGAAAAGGTCTAATCATTGCTTTCATGTCTTGCAAAATTATCACTCAGCTCCTGCAGCCGGGAGCGGGTCTTTGCCATTTCTTTAAGATGACATCAGACCACACATTTTTCTGAGGAATGGCAAATCTCAGAGTGGTGGAAATAGGTAAAGTAGTTATTGCTTGAAGCTTTCAAATTTGTATTGAACAGAGAAATAATTTCATATTTAATACTTTCTATACTGAAACCCTTTTCAGATAAGGACTGAGTCTGAACAAGTAACCGATTATAATTTGGACATCGCTTCTTTAGCTAAATATGAGAAGAAAGGTTAAGTGAGTTACTTCATATGTAAAACTACTGATATGCTAAAGGTTTTGAAAACAATGTTTCTGTCTCCAGTGTTTCATACATGAAATAACAGAATTAAGGTGAAGATAAATTTTGGTTTTCACTATTTATTTTTCATCCAGTAAGACTGTGGATGAGAAGGAACATCATCAAAATAATTAAAATAGAAAGAAATCAATGGGAAGCCCTTAATGTTAATTATTTTATAAAATAGCATTGGATGTGTGGTACAGAAGATCTTTAATGATTTAAAGGATATGTTATCTGTAAATTTTGTAAAGCTGTCACGTTAATAATGAAGTGGATTTTTACCTGATGAATATGTAAATATGAATATGTAAAAATAATATTTTTTTTATGAGGTAAATCACTATTTTACCTCTTTACCTCAAGAACTGAAGGTAATCATGTGTTTAATCAATATTACCAAAAGCTACCCTATAAATGTGTTAGTAATGACATGCCTGACAATTTTCTGGTATCCCTTGCACTGCATGCAATTTTCTGTTCATAGTTAGTTTTGTCTGTATCATAATCCTGTTTCAGCTGTTTCTCTCTCCTATTCTCTCATCTCTTCTGGTATTACCTTCTTTTCCAGAAGAGAGTTATTTCTTTTTTTCTTTTCTTTTTTCCCCCTCCCCTGATAGTTTCTTCTTGAGAAAAATGAGGTAAGGCACAAGAAAGGGGAAAGAGAAATTATAGTAGTACTAAAGAATAAGAATTATTAATAAAATATTATTTACAGACTAAGACATGATAATTTTGTCACTCGTTTATGTTTATGAACATTGATACAATGCAGAGGCAGTCAAAATTCCTGCAGAAAACTTTAGGGAGGATCTGTGAGCAGTGTAAAAAGGAGAGATAATCTGGCACAATACAGTTTTAGGAGAAGATCTTTAGAACTGAAACACTTAAAGAGCAACAGGAGATAAGTCTGAGCAGAGACTAACCTAGTTTCAAAAGTCTAAAAATTAATCATGAGAGAGCGACCCTTAAGCAATCTGTAGAAGCAAAGAAGGAAAATAGGCATTTCCAGACAGCAGCTCGTCTGCCTAAGCACCTATTCCAAGATAACAATAGCTTATTTCCTGTTTGTATCTTCTGTTAAATTCTTGGTGAATTACAATAGACCCTAGCTGAGGAGCAGAATTCTGAAGTTTTAGACATCTAAGTTACAGGAGGTGAATCCTTCTGTATGCCTCAATCAATGAATAGAAGCAGAATGAACTTACCTAAACTTGTCAGCCAGTTGCTCACCCATCACATTGTGTGTTTATCTGCATGCATGGTGGATGTTTTGTTTGGGAGAATACTGTGAGAAACAAAGTATCAAAGGCTTTAACTAAATCCAGAAAGATTACATCAATTACAGAGTTTTTCTTTTTAATTATGCTTTTAAACTTGGGAAGTGGTTGAAAAAATGAGACATTTTTACACTTATAAATATTGCCATGTATGACTAACACTGTACTCAAGGAAAAAAAGTCTCCATTGTGTTTAAGACAGTATATAACCTTAAAGAACATAGGATGGGAAATATGATACCTCACAAGGGAAAGACAACAAAATTTCTCCCTCTCTGCACTTGGATAAAACTGAAATTGATATTGCAGGTGGCAAGTTCCTTTACAAAATGCCAGCGCTTATGTCATTTCAGCATCAAACATTATATTTCATTGTCTTCATGATGTAACAGTGATCACCACTGAAACTAGAGGAGCCGAGGAAGTCATAACTTGTTCAGAAAAACAATTTCCAACTTGATTTGGCCTCTGACCCTAATGTAAAAATTAAGTCTTCAGAATAATGTGTAATATAAGTGTGGTGGATTGACCTCGGCTGGCTGGCAAATGTTCGCTGAGCTGCTCTATCACTCCTCCTCCTCAGCAGGACAGGAGGAGAAAATGCAATTGAAAAGTTAATGAGTCAAGAAAAGAACAGAGAGATTACTCCCTAGTTCTCACCATGGACAAACCAGAATTGATTTGTGAAAATTAATTAAATTTATTGCCAATTAATGAGAGGCTGCTAGAGTCATGCATGAAATGGAGAAGAGTTTCTCCATCGCTTCTGTCAAAAAGTCTGTCCTCAATTTTTTTACATTTTTTGTATGTAATTTTATTTCACTATTCCATTCCCCATGGATTACCATGTAGTTATATTCCTTTTCTGTCACCAAGTCATAGAATCATAGAATCATCGAATCATAGAACCATAGAATCATAGAATCATAGAATAGTCTGGGTTGGAAGGAAGCTTAAAGATTATCTAGTTCCAACCCCTGTGTCATGAGCAGGGACATCCCACTAGGTCAGACTGCCCAAGGCCCCATCCCACCTGGCCTTGAACACCTCCAGGGATGGGGCATCCACAGCTTCCCTGGGCAACCTGTTTCAGAGCCTCACCACTCTTCATTGCCATGAAATTCCTCCTTATGCCTACTCTAAATCTGCCCCTCTCCAGTTTACACCCATTGCCCCTAGTACTACTACAAGCCTTTGTAAAAAGTCCCCCTTCAGGTACTGGAAGGTTGCTATAAGGTTAAAATGTAAGAAGTCTTAAAAGCTTGCCTTTTGATGTTTCCATTTACTTAAAACATACAAAGGAATTTTTGTTTCCTATGGAGCGCTTGCCAAACTTTCAATGTATCAGTTAAATACAAACATGACTATATGTAGAAGTTTTATCATATGACTTTATAATTTATTTTATACAAGTTAAAAAAGGCAGGAAGTAAGCAAGACATCTTAAGTAATATATAAAATAACACAAATTTAAGTGGATGCCAATACTGGAAAATAGAAGTTTTTAAATTTAAAAGAATTCAGAGTGCAGAAATAAATTAAATACTGCCATTATGTACACCAGAAACACTTTCTACATATTAACAAATACATTCATATGTCTATCAGCTCCTAATTATCTTTAAGAAAGTAATGAGAGGACACAGAGAATCCTGGAGAGACGATTGTGATCAGTGAGTTGCGATAATTGAGATGGTATTAAGACAAGGCTTCCTGAAATTACTCATTAGGAACCTGTATTTGCAAAGCAAGTTCTTCCAAAATTTCAGCAAATAAATGGAAGTCCTTGATAATTTGTGAAATATTAGACATTGACATAAATCTGATTTGAGGAGTAAAGACACTTAATAATTCCTTCAATATTAGAAGCATTTCCAATATAAGTAGACTTTTTTATGGTATATATTGATTAAATTATAATAATGTTTCTCATTACATAATTTTTCATTGTCTTCAGCTCTCCAAGAAATTTAAACAGATTAAGAAATTAATATACAATGCAAATCTTATAAATATTGTACAATGAATCTGAATCTCAGTCAAGAAGAGAAGCTTTCATAAAATCTGTGCTTTCATATCATTATATAACAGCTCCAAAATGCTCAGTCAAAATCTTGAATAAGAGAAACAAGGAAATAAATGTGAGTTAAAATTATTTTTATACTTTCTTCAAAATGAAACCTCTTACCTACCTAAAAGCACTGTTCTTTTTGGTTGGTGTCTGGTGGGTGTAAGGAGGTTGTTTAAAAAGTTAACTTAACCTTGAATATAAATGAATAATTTAAAAATCTTCCTTTGATGTTTTAATACAAATCTGTTGGAAAGAAAAATAGAATTTCAGTTTAAAAGGCTGATGGTATGAATTTGACCATTTGTTGTAAAAGCTGACAATTATTGACGGGTATTGAATAGTAGCTAGTTCTTCAAAAATAGAGAGATAAACTTTTCTGAAACAGTCTGCATTATTTCCTAGAGAATTAAACAATTTGTTTCATGTTTTTAACAAATCTTTGGAATTGAGCTTCTGAGGACATCGTTTATAAAGTTCTATAAGTTCCTAAGGCATCCACAGGAAATAATTAGCTTTGAAAAAATCCGTATGAGATTCCTGCAGAACTATAATTTATCACACTTTTATTGCTTTTTATATTTTTTAAATAAAGTACGTGTTCTATTGCAGTCTTTTATGAGTATAGAAATAAAACATTTAGTGAAATGGCTGTTCTGGAATACATTTTCTGAATCATTTGATATTTGAAGTTTTCCTTCCTCCTAGACTTTTTAATCCATAATTCTGTTGCTTCTGTTAAAAGATGCAAAAAGCAATGAAGGGGTTTTTTTTCCCCCCCTATCTTAATATATAATTATTTTTCTTCTTTTCAGATTTTTTTTACCTTATTTTAAAGGAGAGTTCTGAATAAAGACTGGCCACAAAGAGTATTTGGCTACTGAGCAAAGGCCAAAGAGGGAAATAGACCATTGTTGTAGGTAATGATTCCTTCAGATCAGAGTTATCTTATAAGGAGATGGATTTTAAGCATCTGAGTATGCTAATTTTTTTATAATACTAATAAAAGATCCTAAATTACTTATTTGTACTAAATTTAATTTTTAACCAACTGAAGTTAAATGACATAACACATAGTAAATGAGATATTTAAAGTGGTGTATAGAAAAGACAAAAAACAATGAGAGAACATAAAAGGATCTTTACTGGAACATTCTAGTGTTCTTTCAAATTATGTTATTGGTGGATACCTAAGAAGGGAGGCTGCTTTTTTATTTGAGGGACAGACAAATTGTGGAATGCTGCAATTCTAGCAGGAAATAGGGTTATAATTAAAACAATATTATAAATCAAACAAGTATTTGGGGGAAAAGGTTTCAGATCAGTAACAGGAAATGCAAATTTCTCCTAATCTTGTAGAAATAATCAATAGACTGAAGATATAGAATGACGAGCCAGTCTGTGTTATGCATAAAACCACCTAAAGAACATGACTTATGAACTTATCAAGAGTCAGTGCCACAACACAACCTTGAGAAAGGTCCCTTTAAGACATATAAACAGAACAATTTCTGTAAGACTTTTGCAGTCATACTTCTTTGCTGCTTGAATTGATAAAGTCTCCAGATTCCAGGTTTTTTAAGCCTAGTAACCCAAGGCATTTAAAGTAACTGAAGAAAGTCCAGGGAAAGTAGGGATAGTGAAAGCCTGGCATATGAGGAAATATTCAGATAATTCATTTTGCTTAAAATGGAGAACAAAAATCTCAGGGGTGATCTTATAATAAACAACAAATTTGCAAAATGTAGTTTTGTGGTATGAACAGAGAAAGCAAAATTCCTGTCATTGTCAATGGGAAGAATAGAAAGGTAACTGGCAAGGAGAACTATTAAAGCAATAGAGATTTGTACCAAATTTATCAAAGAAAAAACTGTGTAGCACTAGGACACACTGATTTGGGTATTAAAAAAAAGATATTTCCATCATCACAGATTTTCAAGAACAAATTGAGCAAATTAAAGTGTTTCTTTGGTTTGTACATTGTCAGTAAACCACCAGGCCTCCTGTTGTCCCTGCCAGGTCTGCACACATTAGCTGCTTCCCTCTGCTTTGTAGGTGTCACCAACAGTTACGGGAGGAAACTTGTTCATTGTGGTGGGAACTATCTTACACCAAGCCCTGGTTAAAAGTCATGAGAGAGATTCACAGCTGCAATAAATTAAAATACTTCCCCTTGAGCAACCAAACCTAAAGTCTTCTCTGATGAAAGACTATGTTACACAAATAAGACTGAAGTCAAAATGAATGTGCTGAAATTTGGGGTAGTTTTGGTCTAATGAAGACCCAGCTAACAAGTCCCTGTTCTACATGTATGCTTGTTCCCATACTATTTCTTGCCTGAAGTGAAAGAAAGGGTTATATTTAACAAAAAAAAATATTATTTTAAATGATTACATTTAGAATATCTATAAATAATTATGCTTCCTAATTAGACAAACCTTTTTCCTCCCACCCTTTCTATAAAAAAAGAAAAAGTCATAGTACACTTTTACTCATTTCTTTTATGCATATTTCTTTCTTTTATTTTTCTACACCTATGGCATATGTGTGGCATCAAACAATATGGTAACAGTACGGGTCTTCAAAATAATGCAAAAACTAAACCTAGCACCATGTAGAAGCTAGTAGAAAGATTCTAGCTTTGCATTACCATAGTTGAAATAAGAATTTCTTTCATCATATGTGTTTTTCCCAAGTATGCGAATATGATTTTGACCATAAACTAAAACTGGAGACAAAATCTGAGCAATGTGGAAGAAGTGTTAATTTTATTTTATTTTAAGTCCTAACAGAGCCAAGAAGTCGCATAGCTAAAAAACATTCAAATATCTTGCTGTTTTTATAGCAAAACAATTAAACTTTATTTAGGAATGTTTCCTCTCCCCTCACCCTAAGGCACTCGGGGATAAAGAGAATCTGAAAACCTGGTTCTGCCTGTTCTGTTGTAAAGACTTCACAACTGTTGTTTATTATTTATTTTTTTTTTGTCTGAAACTCTAGAATTCAAATGAGCACAAGGAATATCACAAAATGCCAGATTCTCGTTCCTGAGTAGAAGTGTTAAAAATTTTATTGGGTTTGAACATCTAGGTTTCGGTAGTGGGAGGAGCTACAGAGGTGGCTTCTGTGAGAAGCTGTAGTAGCTCCCTCACATGCTCTAGAACCAATGCTAGCCTGCTCCTTTGCTGGCCAAGGCTGAGTGAACAAGTGATGGTGGTAGTGTCTCTGTGACTACATATTTAAGAAGAGGAAAAAAATGGAATGACAGCTGGAAGAGAGGAG
This sequence comes from Phaenicophaeus curvirostris, assembly GCF_032191515.1. Lineage (NCBI taxonomy): Eukaryota > Metazoa > Chordata > Aves > Cuculiformes > Cuculidae > Phaenicophaeus > Phaenicophaeus curvirostris. The sequence continues at coordinate 22,352,159 of NC_091392.1, forward strand.
TGGGAATTATGAGAGAAACAACTATGCAAGACACCATGGGCACCCCAACAGAGTACATATCCACTTGCAGCCTGTGGAGACCTGCACCCTGGAGCAGGTGGATGTGTTTAATGAGGCTCTGACCACATGGGAGGACCATGGCTGGAGCACGCTTCTGGCTGGACCAGTGAATCCATGGAGAAAGGAGCCCACGTTGGAGCAGATTTGCTGGCAGGACATGTGATCCTGTGGAGGATCCACATTGGAGCAACTGTTCCTGAAGGACTACACCCCATGGAAAGACAAGGACCCACACAGGAGCAGTTCATGAAGAACTGCAGCATTTGGGAAGGACTCACATCGTAGAAGTTCATGGAGGACTGTCTCTTGCAGGCAGGAACCTGTGCAGAAGCAGAGGAAGGGTGTGGGAAGGAAGGAATGGCAGCGGAAACATGTGATGAACTGACTGTAACCCCCATTCCCCATCCTCCTGTGCCACTCAGGGGGAGGAGACAGAGAAATCAGGAATGAAGTTAACCACTGGAAAAAGAGAGGGGTGAAGGGAAGATCTTGTAAGATTTGATTTTACATCTCATTATGCTCCTTTGATTTGATTGGTAATAAATTAAATTAAATTCCCCAATTTGAGGCTGGTTTGCATGTGACAGTAACTGGTGAGTGATTTCTTCCTGTCCTTATCTCAACCCAGGAGCCATTCCACTGTACTTTCCTCTCTCTGTTCAGATGAGGATGGGGAGTGATCGAATAGCTCAGTGGTCACCTGGCAATCAGCCAGGGTCAACCCATCAAATGTTTATTTTGTTCTAAGTGAATTGTATTCAGAGGGGCCTGGTCTCCTGCTGAGTTTTTTAATTTCTCAGGGGGTCTGCATACTTTGCGGTGATAAAGAAGGGAGAAGATGTTAGATTTAGAAGCCCAGAAAGTATTTTAGCTTCTGGAATAGGATAATGGAAAAAGTTGGTCTAGCTACAGAAAATTAATTTCTTTCCACTCCAGGTCTGTGATTAAAATTTAGAACAAATGCTGTATTTCTTACAAGTATTAAGTGGGAAAATCTTGGTATATTTATCTACAATTTTCTTACAATAATAATCTCCTGAACATTATTTTAATGTTTTCCATTAAATGGAATGCAATAGGAATATATTTTAGCTCTTTTTTTCTCCCTTACAATATGTGATTTCAGTAATGAATATCAGATTATTGAATACAAAGATATAAAGTATCAGTTACCTTCAGTTAAAAGCTACTATCAGCTGAAAGAAGACTTCTATATCAACCGAACAATGTAGTTCTTTTCTCCTCATTTTCCCAAGGAATCTTTTTACACGGTGAAGACAGTAGACTTTTGTGTCATGTACGGTGTCCTGAGATTTATTTGAACATTACTATCTTTATTATGCTTTCCTACTCTTGTTTTTCATTTTTGACAGTATCATCTTCTCTGCTTTTTCACCATCTTTGTAGCTATCCTTGAGAGACAATTAGTAAAATCTAATTATTTCTTGATTCTCCTTCATTAGATTAGTTTCATTGTTCTTTCATTTATCAGTTCCTCTCTCCTTAGCATTTGCAGCATTTATGTGAGAAATTTCACAACCATGAATAGTGATTATCAAAATTCATGTTTGTACCTGCCTTTTGTGGTAACTGAAATATTTTTTCTTTCCAAAACACATTCAATTTCAGAACATATAAAATATAATATAAAATAAAACCAAGGGTATTTTTTTAATTAATCTGTCTCCATCATGTTTTTAACTGTCTCCAGGTCAGTCAACAATGACTTATTCTCAAATATCCACTACTTTACTACCCTGGGGTTTTAAAATTGTGTTCAGATTCCAGGAATATACTGGTCACCTGCTTCAATATCTCTGAAACTTATGTCTCAAGGTTTCTGTTAAAATTGAATCATCACTACAATATTTTTGGTGTCTCTTTCCATTTAATATGACCTCTACTGTTTATAACATTCCTTAGTATTGATCCTTTTGTCTTTTCAGTGTAACACATGGTAACTTTGGTTAAATATGTTTTCATTATCATGTCCTGCAAATAATATTTATTTTGACCATATTCCTTCATGATGAGCTTATTTCTTCAATTCTCTTTCATGGAATATACCCAAAGACTGCCTAGGCAATTACATTTAGAGAAAATAATGCTAGTAAGGCATCTAATTCTAAAAATTTAATGGAGAAAAAGGCATGATCATTCAGGAAATATACACTCCTATTTAAATCACAGAATGGCCTGAGTTGAAATGGACCTTAAAGATCATTTAATTCAGCACACACCTTCCCTGCTTCTCCCCCTCCTAACCCCGCTGCCATGTGCAGGGACACCTCCTACTAGGTCAGGCTGCCCAAGGTACCATCCAACCTGACCTTGAACACCTCCAGGGATAGAGGATCCACAACTTTCCTGGGCAACCTGTTCCGGTGCCTTACCACCCTCATTGTGAAGAAATTCTTCCTAACATCTAGTCTAAATCTGCTCTTTCCCAATTAATAGCCATACCCCCTTGTCCTGTCACTACATGCCTTTTTACAAAGTCCCTCCCCAGCTTTCTTGTACACCCCCTTCAGATTCTGGAAGGTTGCTACAAGATCTTCTCAGAGCCTTCTCCAAACTGGACAACCCCAACTTTCTCAGCCTGTCCTTATATGGAAGGTGTTCCAGCCCTCTGATCGTATTTGTAGCCCTCGTCTGTATCTATTCCAACAGTTCCATATTCTTCTCTAAAATCTGAAACTCTTCTTATGTTGAGGATTCCAGAAATGGACACAATACTCCATGTGGGGTGTCACAAAAGAGGAATAGAGGGGCAGAATCACCTCCCTTGTCCTACAGGCTACACTTCTTTTGGTGCAGCCCAGGATATGGTTGGCCTTCTGGGCTGCGAGCCTGCATTGCAAGTCCGTGTTGAGCTTCTCATCAATCAGCATCCCGAAGTCCTTCTCTGCAGGGCTGCTCTCAATCACATCATTCCCTATTCTGTAACAAAATCACAGATTGCCCTGACCCTGATGTAGGACCTTGCGCTTGGCCTTTTTGAACCTCATGAGGTTCACACAGGCCCACTTTTCCAGCTTGTCCAGGTCCCTCTGGATGACATCCTTCTGACTGTAGCAAGGTAATTATTTGGACCCATTTTTATCCTTGTGTTAGAAGTAAGCCCTTTGTGAACACTGTCAGATGAATAATTAATAAGGTCAATGACTTTCAGAGCGAAGACTGGAATTCTAAGTTTCCTTGCAGTCTGTACTTTTTGCTGTAGATAACAGGGTATATGATATTATTATCTGTTAACATAGTAAATCAATATGAATCAGAGAAAAATATCAGTAAGAAATAAAAAATGGTTAATACTAGACTAATAATTCCCTAGTGATTTCTGGGACTGGAAAAGAAGTGCTATTCTCTGGAGGTAGAGTCTTGGAACACATTATTTGCTGCTCTTATCATTGATTTTGGCAGGTTAAAAAGTCAACTTTGATTAAATTTATAACAACAAATGAATCACAGCATGTGAAGCTCACTAGCACACACACATAAATCCACATATGCAACATAAGACAGATCCACACTGCAAGTGATCTGGAGATATCAAAGTAATAATTAATTATTTCAGAAAATGTAATACACCACTATTGCTTGTTCAATCCTAATCTTGAAAGAGGCAAGAAAGATATAACAGAATTAATGAAGAAGAGTTGAAAAGATAGTAAGTTAAAATAAAAAAAGACTCTGTCAACAATAACAAATAAAAGATAGTTTGCAACATGACATGAGAGATGACAGTGATATTGGAAACACATTTTTAATCTGAATGTGTATCTTCCATTAACCCATGAGATATTATTGCATTTCATACAGCCTTGCTGGAAGATTATCTGAAAAATTATATGAGATAGTCTTTTCTTTAGTACAAATTCTAAAACTAAACCAAACCAACCCAAAATAAAAAAAATATATCAAAGAAAAGACAAAGTCATGTAAGGAAGGGAATATCAGACTAAATACAACTTATTTATAATACAGGAGAGAAAAAAAGCACTAGAGGTTTAATTATCAATCTGGTTTACCATTCTGTCTTAAGTACAGAATCACAGAATCACAGAATAACCAGGTTGGAAGAGACCCACCAGATCATCGAGTCCAACCATTACTATCAAACACTAAACCATATCCCTCAGCACCTCATCCACCCGTGCCTTAAACACCTCCAGGGAAGGGGACTCAACCACCTCCCTGGGCAGCCTCTGCCAGTGCCCAATGACCCTTTCTGTAAAGAATTTTTTCCTAACGTCCAGCCTAAACCTCCCCTGGTGGAGCTTGAGGCCATTCCCTCTTGTCCTGTCCCCTGTCACTTGGAAGAAGAGGCCAGCACCCTCCTCTCTACAACCTCTTTTCAGGTAGTTATAGGGAGCAATGAGGTCTCCCCTCAGCCTCCTCTTCTCCAGGCTAAACAACCCCAGCTCTCTTAGCCGCTCCTCGTAAGACTTGTTCTCCAGCCCCCTCACCAGCTTTGTTGCTCTTCTCTGGACTCTCTCCAGAGCCTCAACATCCTTCTTGTGGTGAGGGGCCCAGAACCGAACACAGGATTCGAGGAGCGGTCTCATCAGTGCCGAGTACAGAGGGAGAATAACCTCCCTGGACCTGCTGGTCACGCCGTTTCTGATACAAGCCAAGATGCCATTGGCCTTCTTGGCCACCTGGGCACACTACTGGCTCATGTTCAGTCACTGTCAACCAACACCCCCAGGTCCCTCTCCTCCAGGCAGCTTTCTAGACAGACTTCTCCTAGTCTGTAGCACTGCATAGGGTTGTTGAGCCCCAAGTGCAGGACCCGGCATTTGACCTTATTAAACCTCATGCCCTTGGACTCTGCCCAGCGGTCCAGCCTGTTCAGATCCCTTTGCAGAGCCTCCCTACCCTCCAGCAGATCGACACTTCCACCCAGCTTAGTGTCATCCGCAAACTTGTTAAGGGTGCACTCGATGCCTTCATCCAGGTCATTGATGAAGACATTGAACAGGGCTGGACCCAGCCCTGAGCCCTGGGGAACCCCACTTGTCACTGGCCTCCAGCTGGATTTCACACCATTTCCCACCACTCTCTGGGCCCGGCCATCCAACCAGTTTTCCACCCAGGAGAGTGTGCGCCTGTCCAGGCCAGAGGCTGACAGTTTCTCAAGCAGAATGCTGTGAGAAACTGTGTCAAAGGCTTTACTGAAGTCCAGGAAGACCACATTTCAGAGGCCTTCTCAACCTTTAGCAGTAAAAAGAATCCTTTTTTCATCCTTACTGTATAATATACTGTATAACACTCTACTGGTCATTATGCCCTTGTCTAACACTTTCTTCCTCCTAACAATCTTTCTTGTATTACCTTTCTTTGCTATTTTTTGCACTTTTTTACAGGCAGTAAAATTTTATTTGGAATCCATTTTTTTTACTTCTACTGATGTTTTTCTTGAAATGTAAGTCCTTTTGTTTCGGACGTTCATAGATGTCATCTCTTTCATCTGCTTTCTCATTTTGGTACCTCTTGTGTCTTTTGATAGCACAGTTGACACTACCAAAATTTCAAATGGTTTGATAATGGGATTCAGTTGCATATTGGAACAACGATCAAAGTACTTGTGATCTATGCTACATCAGCATCTAGCCATGTTCTTTGTTTGTAAAAACTGAGTTCCCATCCTGGTTTTTTACATTGATGCTATCAATGTGATGCAAGTGAGGCTGATCCAAAAAGCTCCTAATCTACTTTCTCTTGCTATGCTATTAAAATACATTGATTTCAAGGACAAACTTGAAATGAATGAGTTCATTGATCGTTCTCAAATTATGTGTCTCTATTCTATTCTGGTCAATAACCTATTTTGCCATGCTAGCATCGTAATCTGTAAAACATGTGTTTTTAACACAGCTTGAGTTAGTTTTTTCTGCTGCACTTAACATTCTTCAATGTCATCAGTCCTGACTGTAGTGCATTTACACAAATGGGTGATCTTGAGGTAGGTTGAAACAAAAAGCAATAGCTGCATATTTTTCTGTCAAAAAGAGTTCAGATCACAGCTTCCCTGCAACAGTGTTTGTCTTTTTTGATATGAGAACTTCTTTCCTGAAGATCAGGTAGTCAGAGCCTTGAAGAGGAGTCTACAAGTCCATGCTTTTTTTGACCACTACAACAATGGTGTACAGTTAATGCAGAAGTAATTGTACAGAAATTTAGTTTAGATCAGTAAGGAGTCTATGGTTACTAGGCTGTCAATGTAGTTTTCATTCACAATGCTGGAGAACAATGAGATCTGACTATAGAAATTTGACTCCTTTAAATGACACAAAGGAATACATTACTGTGAGTGGGGTTTTGGCATTACCGATTGTTTCTGACATGGCTTATTACTCTCCATATTCAAATGAGTTCACTGACCAAAATTTTTACTAATTACACCTATTCATCACACTTCAGTAGCCCAACAAGTTTTAAACTCAATTGAAACAAGATTTTGCTTATAGAAAAGAAAAATCATAGAATCATAGCATGGTTTTGGTTGTAAATGATCTTAAATATCATATAGTTCCAACCCCACTGCCATAGTCAGGGACACCTTCTGTTAAATCAGTTTGCTTATATGCTCATCCAACCTGGCTTTGGGGCATCCACAGCTTCTCTGGGCAATCTGTTCCAGTGCCTCATCAAGTGTCACAGTAAAAACCTTTTTCCTAGTATCTTATCTAAATCTACCCAACTTAAAACTAGTACCCATCATCCTGTCACTGTGGTCCCTGATGAAAAGTCCATCCCCAGCTTTCCTCTAGGCCCTGTTTAAGTACTGGAAGGCTACTACAAAGTGTCATGGGAGCCTTCTTTTCTCTAGGCTGAACAAGCCCAACTCTGTCAGCCTGTCCTCATATCCTCCAGCCCCCTGAACATATTCTTGACCTTTTTCTGGACTCACTCTAACAGATCCATGTCCTTCCTGTGCTGAGGACTCCAGAACAGAACACAGTACCCCAGATGAGTTCTCACGGGAACGGAGTATGTGGGGACAATCAACTCCCTTGTCTTGCTGATCACATTTCTGTTGATGAGGCCCATGATGCAATTAGCTTTCTTGGCTGCAGGTGCACATTGCCAGATTTGCTACCTCTGCATCCTCACTTTCCTTTTATTTAGAATCAAGAAAATAGTTCTTGACCAATTCACTTTTTATAATATTCCCACAAATATTTTTTCCTGTATTTACTCTGAGCATAAAACAATTCATCTTTAACTTACAGTATATCATCCTGCTTATAGATGACAGATGATAATTTCTTTCCCATTCTAACATGTGTGGTTGTAATTAAGCAACATGAACATAAACTTCAAATTAAATTGATGTGATAGGCACACCTATCTAGTTGCACCTGAACTAATTTAACTGCTGAAGGAGGGATGATTTGAAATACTTATTTTCAGGGCTGACAATGACAATGACAATTCCATAAAATTGGAATAGCTTATATTGAAGGACTGATTATTTAGCAATAGGATTGTACATGTGGAAATAAAGACTTGTCCTGTTCAGTAATCAGTGAATACAGCATTGAAGAATCTGAAGGTAACAGATTATTCCACACATCTGACTTTTTAGGAACGTAACACTAGTAGATATCTATTTGGCCCCTAAATCCAAACATCTCCTATGCTAGTTAGATGTGTAAGTTGGTTTATGAATGTATTTAGTTAGGAAGGTTAATAGATCTTAGACAAACATCCTAGTTAATGTGGTATTTATAAGCAAAACCTAAAAATTCAGATACTTCTTGGGGAACACTTCATGTTAAATTTATACCTCTTAGACTGCTGCTTACTTTTTAAACTACTGCTGGCTGTGATAAAACCAGTGGAGGTGGCAACCACCACTTTTCTTTCCTAATTTAATTAGTTGTATTTGCACACATGCATGTAAATATTTGGAGACAATCCATGTCTGAATTTGTATGGTTTCTCTAAGTCCAATCAGCTTAAACAGTATAATTTTTTTTTCATTTAATCTAATTTATGAGAAGAAAGAAATTGAGTCAAACAATTAATCACACTCTGATTAGTGGATTTGGATGATAGGGAGCATTATGAGTTTTGTTTTGAATAATTATTCCTTATGTGATTGATCTCCAAATGGAAAAAGTTTTATCGACTGACAAGAATATTTTATGAATCTTGAGACACTACTTAGCCCATTATTTCTCAGTACTTATCTTCAATTTGTGTATGTATGTTGTTTTAAGTAATTTTTGTCTGTCTGAGCACAAAGTTTTTCAAAGGTAATCAATCCTTTTTTCCCCAGACACTGAAAAAAGGCATGTTAAAGAAATATTACCATTATTCTTGATCTTGAGAGTTTGACTTGATATTTCCATCGTGAATTAATATCCAAAGTACTGGAGAATGGAATATATGGTTATGGTTTTTACTTACTTCTTAATATTTAACATACAGTCCATTTTACCAGCTTTCTGCATGCATAATAACAAGGCTATTTTCTCCTAAAGGCATAATATATTATAAACTTTCTCCTTCTCTCATTTTTTTTCTTTTTCTCTTACTGTAAATCATTCTTTTGAGTAAGCACACAGACTTACTTGCCAGAAGTCGTATGGATCTATCTAGATCAGTTTGAACTTCAGTGGTATTGATTGATGTCAGTAGTTTGGTTTCAAGGTCTAGTCAGTGATGTGGCATTACATTAGAAACACTGAACAAGTGTCCAGCTGTTCCTGGAAGTATTTCTGAAAACAGGAAGAACCTAAATGTACCTGAAATTCCCTGCCTTTATTTATTGTAATGGGATGGCTTGGCAAAGCTGCAATCACTTTTAAAATGTTGCAGAATATTGAGGTAGAGGAAAAGTGAATTTCCATTGTTCACAAGGCTGAACTCATTTAGCCTGAATACAAAGGTAGTAGCCATGTGATCCTTGCAAAGTTGTAAACTGAAGACAAAATTAGTTATTGCCACATAGGCAGTACTCTGTCTTCAGGATCTGTCACAATTCTTTTTCACTGGAATAGTTCAGTGTGAATTACTTCTTTGCTTTCAATCCATGTATTGTTACTCCAGATTAGAATCATTGTGTAATTCCAGAGAAACCTTAAAGTGTCTCTAGGCTAAATGCTTGCTCAAACCAATGTCAGCTATGAGTTCAGAGAGGTTACTCAGGGCTGCATAATGGCCAGGCCTTGAAAACTCTGGAGGATGGAAAGATGGCACAAATCCTCTGGAAAATCTATGCCACTGCCAGACTGTCCTAACAGGGAAAATTATTCCCCTAACATCAGACTGAATGCACCTTCTTTCATGCCTATTGTCTCTCACATTTCCACTGCTCCCGACCCCTTGATGACCTCCCCATAGGGAAGGCAGCTTTCTGGGCTCCTCTCTAAGCTGAACAAACCCAGTTCCTTCAACCTCTCTTAACAGGTGAAAGTATTCTGGCCCCTGACTGTCTTGTCTTGGTGACCCTACACTGAATTTGTTCCTGTTTATCAATGTCTTCCTTATAGGGGCAGGGGAGTGCAAAAATCAGGATGTAGTTTAACAGATGCTGCTTAGAGAGGTCAGTTCCCTTTGACCTACTAGCTGCGCTACTATTAATACAGCTCAGGACTAACCTTCCTTGCTACCAGATGAAGGATGGATGCAGGCATGCTGTCTGCTGGCTCATTCCCAGCTTGCCGTCAACCAAGGATCTCCTGGACCTTTTCTGCAAATCTACTGCCCAGCCAGTCAGTTCCCAACTTGTATTTTTTCAAGGGATTGCTCCAAATTGCTCAAAGTCATGGTACAGACTGAAGAGCTTCACAAGTTCTGTATGTATTTAGTCAGTATTTCTCTACCGGGCATACAAAATAGTTATGAAGGACACGAGATCAATACTCAGCTGGCTGTTGACAGTGGAATAAATGATGCAATATAAGGCACCGGCTAACAAAACTGAATAAGAAAGCAAGATTTTATAGTGAAAAAGTATGAGACTTCTCATAAGAAGTCAGTAGCTTGATGAGAAAGTAGATGATGTAACTGTCTTTTCTTAAGCTCCACCAACAGCTCACAGTAAAAGGGGCGCATTCTTTGGTTTCTTCAAATACAAAATATGCAAAGGTCTGTGAAAATATTCAGGGAGTTATTCACTCACATGGCTTTTGTCTATTGCTTTTTATATGCAGCTGCTCATTCTTATGAAGTTTGCATAAGTTCAATGTCATGTGTCAGTCACACAAACCAATATTGTTAACTGGTGTCACTAATGTAGAAACATATTCTCTATTCAGACTGTTCCCGAATAGGCACTCTATCCATCAAATTATGATCTATGAAGTTACAACTATCAAATTTAAAATTTCAGTTAAAAAGGCAATAATTGCACCTGATGAGAAAGACAACCATGGATAAAAGCAAAAATCACCAAGGTCGTAAACATCTACAAACATTACCATCGGACATGGAAGTTGAATGAAAAAGGAGTTAAATGGTTTTGAATATAAAAATTAACAGATTGACAGGATTATTTCTTCCACTAGTACACTAGAAACCAAGTCATTCAGGTTATATTCTTTACAATGCTAAAAATAGAATAAAAAGAGGAATACATTTCTGTTAGAGGTAGATAGACAGTAATCACAGCATACTACATGTTATTTGCATATTGAAAGTGCAGCAGTGTTCCACATAGTTAACTGCTCAAAGTTGTTAAACTAATTGTTACAATAATAAATGCCATATATGTGATTATCTGGTTAAAAAAAAAAAAAGTGAAATTTTGCTGCCTTCCAAAACACAAATGCAAGCGAGGAATATTTAGAAAGCTAGAACAATACACCAGTAAATCCCAGAACCATTTAGGTTGGAAAAGGCCTTTAAGATTATCATGTCATTTAATAAATAACTCCAGTGATGGTGACTCCACTGCTTCACTGGGCAGCCTGTTTCAATGCTTGATAACCTTTTTATTGAAGATTTTTTTCCTAATATCTGATCTAAACCTTCCCTGGTGCAACTTGAGGCCATTTCCTCTCATCCTATCACTTGTTACTTGGAAGAAAAGACGAACACCCACCTCACTAGAACCTTGTTTTAGGTAGCTGTAGAGAAGACAAGTCTCCCCTCAGATTCCTTTTCACCAGACTAAACAACTCCTACTTTCTCAGCTGCTCTTCATAAGAATTGTACTCTAGACCCTTCATCAGCCTTATTGCCCTTCTGTGATCACACTTCAGCACCTCAATGTCCTTCTTATGGCGAAAGGCCCAAAAAATGAACACATTATTCAATGTGCGGCATCAACAGTGCTGATAGAGGGAAACGATCACTTCCCTGGACCTGCTGGCCACACCACTTGACAGAAGCCAGGATGCTATTGACTTTCTTGACTGCTGGGCACACTGCTGGCTAATATTGATCCAGCTGTCAACCAATACCTCTATGTCCTTTTTTCACCAGGCTGCTTTCCAGTCGTTCATCCCCAAGCCTGTAGTGTTAGAGGAACTGACACTTAGCCTTGAACACCATATAGCTGGCCTTTGACCATCGATCCAGCCTGTCCAGATGCCACTGCAAAGCCTTCTTTCCCTCAAGTAGATCAACACTCCTGCACAACTTCATGTCATCTGTACCCTTAGGGAGGATGCACTCATTCCCTTTGTCCAGATCATTGACAAAAATATTAAGTAGAACCAGCCCCCATCTCTAAGCCTCAGGGAACACTGCTTGTGACCAGCCGCCAATTGGATTTAACTCTATTCCCCATAACTCTTTGGGCCTGATCATCCAGACAGAAGTCTGAGAAAAATAGAAAAACTACTGGCTTTATCACAGATGGTCCTTGTTTCAGATGATTTTGTGATTCTAGTAATCCGTGTAATCTTGTAGTATTTCTTTTCTTTTTCTGTAAAAATGGAAATCATAGGTCCATCTTGTCTATTCAGATATTGATACTCAGAGTGTTACAGGGTTTGTTCTAGATCACATTTTAATAATGTGTCTAATAATATGACTAGTGATATTGTTAGTATAATATGTGCAATGGCATATTCATTATTAATAATCATCATTCTCAGCATTTCTTAGAAAAGAAAAGAATTCTGTATAACCTCTGAGAAGTAAGCAGTTAAGGCATACAGCTTGGTAAACTCCATACAATTACATTTAAGGGAGATAAAACAAGATAAAGAGGAACATGTTCCAGGGATTCTGATATAAGCTTTCCTTGCCATAAGACATGCACTGCCATGTGGTAAAGCTACTTGTGTAGCAATTATGAAAGCAAACCAGATGACCTATGGATGGATAGAATAATTCCACATAAATCTGTATTGTACTGAATAATGCATATCTATGACATTAAAATGCTGGTTTAAGTTTGCTGGTCTGGAATTAGCCCTCTGCATAAAATTTGCTTTCAGTTCCTATGTACCTTATATAGTTATGTCAAGTTTGAATTCCTGCCTCATACTCATGATTTCAGGTTTCATTACAGGGATTCCATTTCTGCTCTGTTGAATAATCAACACTAAGAAAAACTGAGAGAAAAGATTTTGTACAAGAGAAAGAAAAGATGTGAATGTGAAACTAACATGCTTTGAAGTGTTGAGGTTGGGAAAGCTGCTGAAATAATCCCTAAATTCTTTAAGCCACAATAAAACTTGTGTTTTCTATGACATAGGATTTTTATGCTTTTCCAGGTTTAAAATATTCAATCTTTTTTCTTATTACAATACAGAAAGAAAGAAAGAAAGTGGTAGTGCCCAAATTATGAGTGCATCATCACTCCATTCATCTCAAAGTTCTTTTATAAATGCTCTAGACTTGATCAGATCAAACTGATATCATCTGAGCGCTTGACTTCCACAGTTAGTGCTGGAACAGAATGACAACGCGGACAGATTGTGATAAAGCAAAGCAAGTATTTTGACTATTTTATGGTCTTCCATCATCACAACATTGGAGTTCCTCAACATTTTGATGTGTATATTAAAGCTATACTGCTTTGTTGTTGAGTAAAATTGATTATGTACAAATTATTAGCTAGAAAACAGAGATCAAAACATAAGGTGTTTGCTGCTGCCATACCAAATACCTACAACAGAGAGGTGAATTGGAGTTCTTAAAATGAACTAGTAAGTATCATCATCATTATACTATCTTTTTTGTTGTAAATGTTGATAAGATGGATTAGCTACTTTTCTGGAGAGAGGGCAATAGCTGCAACAGTACACGCCTTGCAGTTCTCAGATCACTGTCTTTATGATCCGTCTTCCTGTTTAATGAGTTATATTCTGGGGATGAATTACAAACTTAGAGGATATCAGTACTGTACCTCAGTGGGTAGACCTGAAAGTGCCCTTAATAAAAACATGATTGATCATTTGGATCACACTGTTCCTCTACATGTATGACAGACTAGATCCTCTCCGTAATGTGTTTCATCCAGAAAGTTCTTATCATGATAAACAGCTACTTCATGGCAGCCAGATAAATCTGACAGATAATATTAAGTGAGCATAAGTGTTGGCGAGGTTTTGTGATATTCACACTTCTTTCTGGCTACCTCTGTAGGTGAGTGGTACAAAAATCATTCATTTCCAAAGAACATTGTGTTTGTCCAGGCATTCTGTTGACGTGAATTCAGGCTGTGAAAAGCTAACACGTAATCAGACTTCAGCAGGATGTATTTCATTTTAAAGGTTTGGAAAAGAATACTGCCCTTGAGAGGAAAACATTGGAACATAGAAAGGTTAACTGCATTGTTAACAGAAGGGATACCTCCTACCTACTGAATGCACACTTAGAAGTAGCATTCACTTACTCCATCCTACATCTAGCCAGCTATGCCAAGAAGCAGCATTCCTGTTGCATGCTGTTAGGTAGTTTGACATGATTCCTAAGAAAATGCTAGCACTCTCATAGTATTATTGTACAGCCTCCTGTATTTCAGCATATTAGTGTGATCCTCCTTGCCACTACATGAATTCAGGTTGGGCAGCCAAGAAGAGAAAGTACATACTCTGGATATCCCAGCACTGCTAGGGACAAAGGACAAAGAAAGAAGGTGGAAATTTATATAAACAGCAAAGACAGTAGAGACTGACAGATATATTTGAGTGCAAACATGCTTAATACTCTTTTCTACAGTGTTGATGGTGGTAGCTGTGCAGTCCTGGAATTGCAGGGGTGTAATAAAAATCTGTAGAACAAAGAACAGGTTGAGGAAGAGTTGGCACTGTGATACGTCTACTCACTTCCAGAAGGTTCTGCTACTACCAAAGCTGAAATGTTAAATTTAACAGGAAATCTGAGGTTATGGAGTCTCTGTGAGCAGCTGCCTCTATTATATATTTTTCTTTTTGCCAGACTGAACAGATAGCGAGGAAAATTTCTGTCTAATAATTTATCTCAGTAAATTTTTCCATAATTGTGTTTCTCATACAGAGAGCTAATTCATCAATTTTGTTTTGAAGGAGCAAATGTTAGTAAAGATTCCTATCATAATAGCTACACTTGATTTTTCTGTGTGTTCTGCTATCGTAATAATGCAATTGCAAAATGCTAAGATCTGGATAATTTTATAATGAAGAAGAAATCCCATTAGGCATACTTTCCCATCTGTAGTTCTTTTAGAAATGTCTATTTTGCAAGAAAACCACTTATAAAGTATGCTTGATGTTGTTAACAACTGACTAAAGCAGTAAGGCAAGAAAGCAAAGTGAGGAAGTGAAATCAAACTGTGCAAAAAATGTTATACCTTTCTTCAGCTGCCTTTAGCATAGAGAAAGAACTGAAACTGGATTTCATGGATTCAAATTTTCTAGTTATTTATCTATATCTACAGCTGCTCTTCTGTCTGCCTATAACAGCCAGAATTTGTTGTGTTTAATTTCCCATTCAGTTATTGATTCAAATGATGAAGCTATTTCAGTTTTGTTAATTTAAATGCATACACTTTCTCTGAATTTATAAACAGAGGAAGTTTTTTAAACAAATAAATGCTTATGATTTAAATATAATGTTCTTTAATTTGTTATCTTGCATTTTTTTAGTTTTGTGAAACTAAGGAACTTTTATTCAGAACTGGTGCAAATAGAGGGGCTTTTTATTCAAATTAATTTAACCAAGTCTAGCTACCAAATGAGCTAACTAGGAATTACAATCTGGAATTTACTAATGACCCACAGTCAATCAGAATGGTTTGTGTGCCACTCAAAATGCATAATTTCAGTGAAATTTAGTGAAATCAAGAGTGATTTTAAATTTGTATTTATTTTAAAATATTAAAGAAAAGCAAAAGGCAAAAGGCTTGAAGAAATATTACACATATTAAAAAAAACTACAGAAAGTATTATGAAGTAACATCCTTTCTAAATAATGAATGATATTTTAACTTTGTCTACTAATGCTAACATTGGGGGAAAAAAGAAATAAAATATATGTTTGTCTAAATAAATACAAACATAAATGTATAATGCACAAATTCAGTCAACTCAGTTAAAGTAAAATTACACATCCTACTTTCTTTGCCCTCAGTATCAGAAAGCAATATTTTCCTTCCCGTTGTGATGTGATGCCCCGCCATGTCTCTTTGAAGAAATACTGAATGCCCCAATATACTTTTTCTAATGCTCAAAGAGTTCTTTCTTGAAAATGTAGAACATCTGTATTGACAATAAATGTGAGCCCCATTTGAATTTTGGAATATGTGACTGTCTTTCCAATATTAATTTCTTACAGTTCTATTTAAAAAAATTGTATTTTTTTCTCCATTGACATGAAAATGTGTCTACAGACAAGTGAAACCAATGGCTCTACAAGAACTAATGAAAACAGTATGGGAATGGGTCAAAACACACAAATAGTCTGCTCAGGTTTGGAACAGGATCATGTGATGTGGTTGCCTGAAATAGGATAGGTATAGACTTTAAGGTCTTAGGATGATTTTCCAGCCTTTGTTGCTAGGGTGTCTAGTTCATTTATATTCATGCTAGTACTATCATCAATGGGCTTAACGGAAACCAGTAGACCCACTTTCCAAAGTATTATTCTACTCCCTGCAGGTTATTTATTGAAGGCACCTACAACTGGTTGGCTGAATAACTCTTTTGACTCCATTGGCTGTGTTGGTGCTATATTGACTCTAATGGCTCACTTGGCTCCCATACCGACACCTACGTATTAACACATAGATATCAGTGTTTTGAGATGGAACTTAAATTTCAGCCTTAATGACACAGAGTGATCTCGCCATGAAAGAGCCATGGGACAGACTGTGCAAATCTCTAGGGCAACATGTTTAACAACTTGGCAATTCTGTTTAGGATTAGGGTACAATGCCAGTGTAAATCGTAATTACAGAACATACAGAACTATTCTGAGCTAGCTAGATATGACTGCAGGAGCTCTGTTACTGAAGCAGTGAAAATCTTGACTACTCTCCTGGCTTGACCTGAGCAGTCTGTCTGAAATTTAGTTTCACAGATATCTTACTTCACATAAGAGAAGGAAAAAAAAAGGACAGATGAGGGGAGACAGAAAGTGTCCATTTTACTCTGTTACCAGCTGACTCAGATGAATCCAGTTTTTCACTAGAAGTACTAGAAATATAGTAGGTGTATCTTTGCCAATTTTGACAAGATATTTCTTTTTATTTCTTTTCAGAACTGATTTGCTTCTGCTACTTTTGGCTAGAAGTTGTTTAAGATCATTTCAAACTGTATATTGGAGCAGTGTCGAGATAATTCTATTGCTAATCAGAAAATATTCCTGTTTTTTAACATTATTTTGAGTTCTCTTTCCTATTTTTTATTACTAATCTTCTCTCTGCTATTGTCAACTAAATTGGGATATATATTCCTCCTACATTTCATCCCACGCACATAAATACGGTTGACCCAACTTACTAAGGCTTTAAAAAAATATTTTATTTAAGTTATTTCTTTAAGTGATTGTAATGATGATAACAAGAACATTTGCCTAATTTTGACTATTCTCATAGCAACAACAAAACAACTCATCTATGTGACCCCTCTGTGGTAATGTTCAGTCCATTGAATACCAGCATGGAATGTATTCTCCTGAAGTTGCTATTTCTTTGTGGTTTTATTTATTCCTGAGACCTTATTAGTTTGTTTGTTGTAATGTACAATAATTTTTATATATTTGAATGTATTTGATGTTCAGAGAAACATTATTTTCAGACTTAAACTGACTGAAAACACTTTTTCTACTGCTATGTTCTTTAATAGATATGATTAATTGTTTTCTGTAGTCAAAATTGTCTGATAACACTGTAACAATGTTATTATTAATATTCTAAGATAAGTTACTTGAAAACTAAAATAATAATTCTTTTACAGAGTAGCTTAAGCAAAAATACATAGTACTGCATATACTGCATTTATATCTGCTTTTCTCAATGGCACCAGCTTTCCATTGATCTATTGGACCTTGCAGATCCAGAGAATCAACATTTTTTAAAAAATACCAAAATCAGTACAGCAGAACTTGTTCTTTTCTAACCTAATCTGTTTCTACTCCATGTGTTTGAAGGAACTTACTGTTCCATTTCTACCTTAAGCTAAGTTGCCTGCATTTATTAGATCATAAATTCTTTAGATCATAAATTCTTTATTTCTTGATCTAACAACAATGGAATTGATCATATATTTGTTCAAGCTGAGTACGTATTCTTGAGCACATTCTTATCATTAACTATAAATGCTGATTACACAGTAAAATACATATCCAAAAAGTGGGTGATCCAGTCCAATTAGGAATTTCATTTATTTGCTATCAGTAAACTTTTACTAAGAGCAATCACTATAAGTAGTTAGTTCTATTAATATCTTTTCATTTTCCAGCCAGACTGCATTGATGAAGTATGCTTGGGCATAAAGTATTTAGAATGGGAAAAATCCAGTTATGAGGGACTACAGAAGCCTATCTTCTTGTTAACATATATAACTACTGAAGCATTTAATTTGTCTTCCATTGTTTGGACTGGCTTCACAAATACTCAATATAGATTAAGATCTTAATTCTTTTCCTCAGAGCATTTGATAACCTGACTCTCACTTAATGTCTTCAAAGAACAGACATAAGACAAGAATTTTACTTCTCTAGTGATATGAAATCAAGCAGCAAAGGAAATTTAATCTATTAAGCCAATAGGATTTAAGAGTTGGTCCAAGAGCGTGAGAAAGGGAAAATGGACCATTAGAAACAACATTACCTTCTGCTCCTGGAAAAAAAAAAAAAAAATAGTCAATGGGATCATAGGACAATTCAGGTTGGAAAAGACATCAGAAGACTTCTAGTCCAACCTCCTATTCAAAATAGGGTTATCTATGAGATCAGTCCAGATTTCTCAAGGTTTGATTCAATTCTTGAAAACCTCCAAGAATGGAGAGACTGCACCATTTCTCTGGACAGCCTGTTGCACTGTCTGAATGTCTTTATCAGGAAGAAATTTCTCCATATAGTAGTCTCAACCTCTGTTATCTCAATTTATGTTTATTGTCTCCCATCCTTCTTCCATGACTCACTGTGAAGATGCTGGCTCCAACTTCTCAATTAACTTCGCATAGGTTCTGGTAGGCTACTGTTTGGTCCATCAGAAGCCATCTCTACTCTAGGCTGAATATGCTCAACTTCCTCAGCTTCCCCTCACAGGGCAAGTACTTCAGCCCCAAAACATCCTTGTGGCCCTTTACTGAACTTGCTCCCATTTATAACAGAATCACAGAATCATAAAATGGTTCAGGTTGAAAAGGTGATTCAAAACTCACCTGGTACCAGTCCCCTGCTGTAGGCAGAGGCATCTTCCACTAGATTAGGTTCCTAAAATTCCCAACTAACCTGACCTCGAAGAATTCCAGTGATGGGACACCCACTGCTTCTCTGGACAACCTGTTCTAGTATCTCATCATCCTCACAGTAAGGAAATTCTTCCTTATATCCAATGTAAACCTATAGTTTAAAATTGTTATGGCTTATCCTGGTAAAAGTCTTGCTCTTTCTTTCATACAAGATCCTTTTAAGTACTGGAAGACAAAAACATACTTTCCCCCAAACCTTCTTTTCTCCAGGCTAAACAGTTCCTTGTCTCTCAGCATTTCTTTACAGGAGAATGTCTGTCTTTCACTGGGGAGCCCAAAACTGTATGCAATACTCATACTGTGGACATCTGGCATTTGCTTAGCAGGGGGGTAATTACTTCTGTCTATTCAGCTTAGCTTTTTCTTGTATTCTCTGAACAAGTTTTTTCACCCAATGGCACTAATGTGTTTCCTCTGACTCTGTGCACTTCATCTCCTAAACTTTCTCATGTAGGGATAAATGCATTTTGTCTTCTACTTTTTAAACTAAGGATCTGGTAACATGCTCTGTGGTTACTTTGGAAATATGCACAAACTAATTGACCATATTCTAAAATATTATCCGTCTAATTGATAGTACTCCATTCTCAGCAGACCCTAGATCACACTCAAAGGTGATATCACCACTTTCAACAAATTTACCAAAACCAGATGCACATAGCTGCTGAAAGAACAGAAGAAGAATGTAACAAGATAAATAACAGGGAACACAAATAAGAAATCCCATCTGTATGAGCTTTAGTTCCAGAAAAGTACATAATTCACCTTGCCAGCACAAGGGAAAAAGCCTATTTTGATCTCCTCGTTCATTGTCAGAGCTGATCATGAGATACATCTTATTCTTACTGAGAAAATCACTAAGACATGTGTAAAGCTACTGTTAAGACATAAGATCTCTTACCTTTTTGTTACTATATAATGTATGGATAGCATAGATCTTGTCAAAAGCTGTGTTTCTGCATCAGATGAAATAGCAGGATATCTAAACCAACTGCAACCTTGCTTTTCTTCAGTGTCTCCACCAAGTGCATCATAGATAAATAGCACATTCATCTATATAGGGAAAAGGGGAGGCTGGAAACAACTTTTTTTCCTGGGAAAAAAAGTGAGCTGCCAAATAATCAATTTTCACTTCATTAGGTTGGAAAAGACATTTGAAATAATCATGCCCCATAGTACCTGCCCACTACTGAATCATATCCCTAAGCAAAAGCTTCAGATTCTGTTGTAAATAAATAGTGTGTCCTGCTACACTATTTTTGGTTTGGCATATGTAAATAAACAACTCTTATATTTGTTGATCATACCAAAAAGTTGTTTTAAGTTGTATGAAATTCCTTAAAAAAAAATGCTCCCTTTTGACACATAGAACATTTATTTGAATAATAAACAATTGTTTATCACTAATAACAAAATACTTTGTTTCACTCTAGAATTTCAGAATGACTAAATCAATTTGGGGCATAATCACCAAAGAAAGCAGTAAGGAAATGAGAAAAGTACTCATTAATTCTGTAGAAGGTAATGAGTACTTTTCTCATTTCCTTACTGCTTTCTTGGGATATGCCAAATTGTTTAGTCATTTCCGAAATTCAGAGTGAAAACAAATATTTAATAATGACATGATGATCAACATGATCAACAAAGACCAGATTCTGTGAAGAAACATAAGAGAGAGATTGACTTACTCAGTCACGTAAGATGTTGAGTAAGTCGAGTAAGAAGCAGCTGATGAGCTCTTCTATAAACAACTGGAAGAAGTCTCAACATTGCTACCTCTTGTCCTTGTGGGAGACTTCAATCTCCCAGATGTCTGCTGGAAGTACAATACAACAGAAAGGAAGCAGTCTAGGAGGCTCCTGGAGTCCGTGGAAGACAACTTCCTCACACAACTGGTGAGTGAACTGACAAGGGGAGGTGCCCTCCTGGACCTGCTGTTTGTGAGCAGAGAAGGTCTTGTGGGGGATGTGACGGTTGGAGGACGCCTGGGACAAAGTGATCATAAGTTGGTAGAATTTTCAGTTGTAGGTAATGTGAGGAGGGGGATTAGCAGAACAGTCACATTAAACTTCCAGAGGGCAGACTGTTCAGAAGGCTGGTCAGCAAAGTCCCATGGGAGACACTCCTTAAGGGCAAGGGAGCCCATGAGGGATGGGTGTTCTTCAAAAAGGAAATCCTAGCAGCTCAGGAGTAAGCCATCCCCATGTTCCAGAAAAGGAACTGGCAGGGGAAAAAAAAACATCTTGATTGAGCAGTGAAATCTTGAGGGACATCAAAAAGAAGAGGAACGTCTATGAGCTTTGGAAGAAGGGACGGGTGTCTTGGGTGCACTAGAGAGAGGAAGTGAGATTGTGCAGAATAAAAATCAGGAGGGCTAAGGCTCAACTAGAACTGATTGGCCAAGTTTGTGAAAGATAACAAAAAAATCTCTCTATAAATACATTAACAATAAAAGGAGGACCAGGGAGAATAGTCAGTCCCTATTGGATGCAAAGGGAACAACTGTGACAAAGGATGAGGACAAGGCTGAGGTACTTAATGCCTTCTTTGCCTCAGTCATTAATAGCAAGGAAAGTTGTTCCCTGTGTGTACACACCCAGGAGTTAGAAGAGCAGAATGAGGCTCCCATGATCCATGAGGTGCTGGTTAGAGACTTGCTTGCCCACCTAGTCACACATAAGTCTATGGGGCCGAAAGGGAGCCATCCAAGAGTATTGAAGGAGTTGGTGCATGTGCTTGCCAAACCCCTTTCCATCTTCTTCCAACAGTCCTGGAAGACTGGGGAAGTCCCACTGGACTGGAGGCTGGCAGATGTTGTGCCCATCTACAAGAAGGGTCGCAGGGAGGATCCAGGGAATTACAGGCCTGTCAGCCTGACCTCAGTGCCAGGGAAAGTCGTGGAGCAGGTGATCTTGAGTGCTATCATGAAGCACATGGAAGAGAACCGGGTGATCAGGCCCAGTCAACACAGGTTCAGAAAAAGCAGGTCTTGCAGAACTAACCTGATCACCTTCTATGACAACGCGACTCGGCTGCTGGATGAGGGAAAGGCTGTGGATGTGGTCTTCCTGGACTTCAGTAAAGCCTTTGACACAGTTTCTCACAGCATTCTGCTTGAGAAACTGTCAGCCTCTGGGCTGGACAGGCGCACACTCTCCTGGGTGGAAAACTGGTTGGATGGCCGGGCCCAGAGAGTGGTGGGAAATGGTGTGAAATCCAGCTGGAGGCCAGTGACAAGTGGGGTTCCCCAGGGCTCAGTGCTGGGTCCAGCCCTGTTCAATGTCTTTATCAATGACCTGGATGAAGGCATCGAGTGCACCCTTAGCAAGTTTGCGGATGACACTAAGCTGGGTGGAAGTGTCGATCTGCTGGAGGGTAGGGAGGCTCTGCAAAGGGATCTGAACAGGCTGGACTGCTGGGCTGAGACCAATGGGATGAGGTCTAACAAGGCCAAATGCCGGGTCCTGCACTTGGGACAAAACAACCTAATTTATAAACAATTTTGTGGCTTTACATTTGGAACATAGGGCGTTGAATCTAATTGGATTCCTGCTTTGCTGTTCATATTATCTATTAGAAGCAAAACACATATTATATAAATATGCCTACATTTATGAATCTAAGTACTGCAGAGAGTTCTACATTTTCCTCCTATTGTTGACTGACAGAAGGATGTTGTACTGTTCTAGTTCTTAGAACTCTTTCCTCTAAGTTTCTGTTTAGCACAATGTCCTGGGTTTGGCTGGAATAGAGTTAATCTTTTTCACAGCAGCTGGCATGGGAATATATTTTATTATCTCTTTTTTCTTTTATACATCTATGAAGCGAACTTATGGTGGGTCTCATATATGGAAAACTTGGCTGTAGAAGCCTTCATGTAGGTTCAGTGAACCTTATGCTGTATGATAAAGTGTGGTTTTGGCTGAGATAATTTTCTTCTTAGCGCTGGTATGGGACTATGTCTTGGATTTATGCTGAAATCAGTGTTGATAACACAGGGTTGTTTTCATTATTGCTGAGTGCTGCTTACACAGAGTCAAGGCATTTTCTGCTTCTCAGTGAGCAGGCTCGGGATGCCCCGGAAGCTGGGAGGGGACACAGCTGGGACAGCTGACCTCAGCTGACCAAAGGGGCATTTCACACCATATAAAGTCAAGCTGAACATAAGACTGGCAGCAGTAGGGTAGAAGGGGCAGCAGCCACTGTTCTTGGACTGTCTGGTCATCAGTCAGTGGAAAGTAAACAACTGCAATCGTATGGAACAATTACACTGTGCATCACTTGTTTTGCACATGTTGTTGTTGCAGCTGTTATTATTAATAATATTATTATGCCTCCCTGTCACATCCTATTAAACTTTTTTTTATCTCAACCCATGAGTTTTTCCAGGTTTTATTCTTTCTCGCATGCCACGGGGTGGGAGGGTGAGCAAATTTCACGATATTTGTTTTTTTTCATTCCGTTTGAGGATAATATTAATACTAGCTAATGCTGCTGTTTAGAATTTCTATATTCTTGGTACCTGGATTTGGAAAGAACATTCGTTTGGGTAGGCTAGAAGGGTCAAAGTTTTTTTCAGTTTCTTTGATAAGTTTTCCATTGCAGATAATGCAGTAATTTCCCTTGCAATTTATGATATTTTTGTTTTGCTCGAAAGAATATATATACCAACTGAAGCTTGCACAATCACAGTTCAATCACATTTCCATTTGCCTACTGGAAATAACTTGACTGATATAGCCTGGTATTGCATCTGCCTTTTTAGAAAATCTTCTTTGCCAAATTGCCTTTATAATTGCAATCTTACCATTGCGCCTTTCATGGTAAGACAGAAGAATCAGCATCACATTATTCTTCTTTAAAAACACCTAATGAAAAATTGTTACTTTGTAACACTTCTGTCCATTTACAAAAATGTATAAAGTTCTGTGCATGTATGTGTATATAAAATACATATAATGTCTGTGAATATATTTACAGGAGAAAAATAACTAACATTAGTATTCAATTTTACTTCCACAGTGTAGACAGGTTGCCAGATTCTTATTTATATTACAGAATATAAAGCTGATGCCAATGACAAAGATTAAGAGATTTCAATTTATTCTGATTCCATAATCCAGTTTTAGAAATGTAGTAGGATGTGCGTAATTATGTCTATGTACTTTGTTCCATAGTATTATCCAATACCAAATAATTTTGTAAAAAGTATTATATAGCAATGTATAAAACAGAAAGGCTCACCATGTATGTACGATTTATTGTTTTTGAAAGCATCAGAGACTGTACTATAGCACATATGGAGCCCTGAAGGGCAAAGAAGGCCAGGAAAGCTGAGCATTCTTCAAGAAGGAAAACATAAAAGCCCAGGAGCAGGCATCCCTATGAGCTGAAAGATGAGCTGGTGGGGAAGAAGATTGTCCTGGCTGAACAGAGAGCTTTCGCTGGAACTCAGGAGGAAAAAAAAGAGAGTTTATGATCTTTGGAAGAAGGGGCAGGGAACTTAGGAGGACTACAAAAATGCTGTGAGGTTATGCTTGGAGAAAATTAGAAGGGTCAACATATAGCTAGAACTTAATCTGGCTGCTACCACAAAAGGCAATAAAAAATTACTCTCTACATATATTAGGAGCAAAAGGAGGGCTAAGCAGAAACTCCATCCTTTATGGGATTTAGAGGGAAACATAGTGACAAAGATGAGGAAAAGACTAAAGTACTTAATGCCTTCTTTGCCTCAATTTTTAATATTAAGTCTGATTGTTCTCTTCGTAGCCAGGCCCTGAGCTGGAACCACAAAATCATGGAATCATAGAATTAGCTGGTTAGAGATGACCTTTGAGATCATTGAGTCCAACTGTACCTGCCTACTACTAAACCATACCCCAAAACACTTAATCTACCCATCTTTTAAATACCTTCAGAGATGGTGACTCAACCACCTCCCTGGTCAGCCTATTCCAGTGCTCAATAACCGTTTTGGTGAAGCAGTTTTT
This sequence comes from Phaenicophaeus curvirostris, assembly GCF_032191515.1. NCBI lineage: Eukaryota > Metazoa > Chordata > Aves > Cuculiformes > Cuculidae > Phaenicophaeus > Phaenicophaeus curvirostris. The sequence goes on from NC_091392.1 coordinate 22,377,081, forward strand.
CCTGATGTCTAACCTGAAGCTTCCCTGTGGCAACTTGAGGTCATTTCCTCTCATCCTATCACCTATCACTTGGGAGAAGAGACCAGCACCCGTCTCACTGCAACCTCCATTTAGGTAGTTATAGACAGTGATAAGATCTCCCCTCAGACTTCTTTCTCCAGGCTAAACAACCCTGTTTCCTTCAGCTGCTCCTCATAAGACTTGTTCTCCAGCCCCCTCACAAGCTTTGTGGCTCTTCTCTGGACCTGTTACAGGACCTCAATGTCTTTCTTGTAGTGAGGTGCCCAAAACCGAATACAGTATTCAAGATGTGGCCTCACCGATGCTGAATACAGAGTCACAATTACTTCTTTGGTCCTGCTGTGCACACTGTTTCTGATACAGGCCAAGATGCGCTTGGCCACCTGGGCACACTACTGACTCATGTTCAGCTGGCTGTCAACCAACACCCCCAGGTCCTTCTTTGCCAGACAGCTTTCCAGCCCCTTCTTTGCTAGACAGCTTTCCAGCCCCATAGTGCTGCAGGACATGGTTTTGTCCCAAGTAGAGGACTCAGCACTGGGTCTTCTTCAACCTCAACCTGTTAATCACAGCCCATACATTCTGTTCACATCCCTCTGTAAAGACTCTCTACCCTCAAGCAGATCAACATTTCTTCCAAGCTTAGTGCAATCTGCAGGCTTACTAAGGGTACACCCATTCCCCTCATCCAGATCTTTGATAAAGATATTGAACAAAACTAGATACAACTGTAAGCCCTGGAGAACACCACTCGGGACCAGCCTCCAACTGAATTTAACTCCTTTTTCCACCACTCTTTGGGACCAGCCATCTAGCCAGTTTTTAACCCAGCAGAGGGTATGGCTGTCCAGGCCAATGGCAGCCAGTTTCTCAAGCAGAACCTGTGAGAAATGGTGCCAAAGGCTTTACTAAAGTCAAGGTAGACTAAATTCACAGCCTTTCCCTTGTCCGTCAAGCGGGTCACCTTGGCAGAGCATGGAACACCTGGACACACAGAGGTAAGATGAGAGAGAAGTCTCTAAACAGTAATCAAAGATGTTTATAGGTATTCTCCATGGCCAAAGGACTGTGATATGAAAGACACATTTGGATTTGGAACCGGCATATTTTTAGAAAGAAAGATACTATCTGTATATAACATCCGCTTTTTTTTGGAGTTTAGTCTCAGCCTTCAGTACCAAGTACATTTGTTCCCCACTAGAAAATTCCTTTAATCAAAAATGACTGGCTTTGAACAAAACCAGTTTGCCCTGGAAATGTCATAAGAAAACTTAAGTAAACAGCTACATTGTTTTCCATATGCTCTTTTTTTGTTCATTCAATAAGCAATCACATTAGATAAGAAAGCAAGTGATCTTAATGATCACAGCCACAATATCAGTTTGTCCCTTCTCAAGTACCTCTTACATCCCCTCTTTCTTTCTGAGTTCAATATTCACTTTTCTCTTATATCCCAAAAGCTATCAAAGACCTGTGAAGCATTTCAACATAGTCCAAGTTTTGATTATCTGGACTGAAATGGCATTTGCGTAAGTTTTAGAAGCTGATTTTGGCCTCCTTCATGACACAGAAATCCATTTACTAATCCTTCCTAAAATATCACTTCCAATAGATCTTCTTTAAACAACTATTCAAAATTAATAAGAAATGCCATCTTGCTTTTTTCCTGAAGAATCACGATTCCTTCTTTCTAACATCTACCCTTACTTGTATATTTAATACCTTATCATCGTGATTTAATCACAACTGACAACTAAGCACCCCACAGCCTTTCACTCAATCCCCCTCCGCAGTGACATAGGGGAGAGAATCAGAAATGTAAAAGTGTAAACTTGTGGGTTTAGATAAAAACAGTTTAATGGCTAAAGCAAAATTTGTGCATGCAAGCAAAACAAACCAATGAATTCATTGCCTACTTCCCAACAGCCGGAAAGTGTTCAGCCATCTCCAGGAAAGCAGGACGACATCACAGGTAACCGTTATTTGGGAAGGTAAATGCCATAACTTCAAATGTTCCCCTCTTTCGTCTTCTTCCCCCAATTTTATATGCTGAATGTAATGTCATTTAGTATGGATTACCTCTCTGGTCAGCTGGGGTTGCCTGTCTCAGCTGTGTCCCCTCACAGATTCCTGAGTACCCCCAACCCGCTCACTGGTGGGATGAGTTGAAAAGATGAAAATGCCTTGACCCAGTGCACACAGTGCTCAGCAATAATGAAAACAACCCTGTGTTATCAACACTGATTTCAGCACAAATCCAAAACATAGTCCCATATCAGCTCTAAGAAAAAAATTATCTCAGCCAAAAGCAGTACACTTTGCCACACTCCATAAGGTTCACTGAACATAGTTTAAGGTTTCTACAGCAAAGATTTCAATATATGAGACACACCATAAGTTCATTTCACAGATGCATAAAGAAGAAAGAACTAATAAAATATTCAGGGCACAATTCATCTACTTTAGATTGAAATTACTCATTTCTCAATTACTTTAAAGGTGTCTATTTCTCTCTTTCTATATTATGGCTATCTAGACAAGTACATAACTTGTAGAATAAAAGCGCCAACTGTAATACTTCTGAGATCTATGATATGATATCATGAAATAAAATAGAATAACATTAAATATTGATAAAAACTCTGCATGTGTTGCTGCTCTCTGTTATTTTGGATTAGACAGCAATAGTGAGTCCAGAGAAGAGCAATGAAGCTGGTGAAGGGGCTGGAGAACAGGCCTTATGAGGAATGTCTGAGAGAGCTGGGGTTGTTTTGCCTGGAGAAGAGGAGGCTGAGGGGAGACCTCATTGCTCCCTATAACTACCTGAAAGGAGGTTGTAGAGAGGAGGGTGCTGGCCTCTTCTCCCAAGTGCCAGGGGACAGGACAAGAGGGAATGGCCTCAAGCTCCACCAGGGGAGGTTTAGGCTGGACATTAGGAAAAAGGGTCATTGGGCACTGGAACAGGCTGCCCAGGGAGGTGGTTGATTCACCTTCCCTGGAGGTGTTTAAGGCATGGGTGGACGAGGTGCTGGGGGGCATGGTTTAGTGTTTGATAGGAATGGTTGGACTCGATGATCCGGTGGGTCTCTTCCAACCTGGTTGTTCTGTGATTCTGTGATTCTGTGATTTTATTCCTCTGGCATGAGATCCAAATTCTAAGCAGTCTCTGCCATATCCAGTTGAAAGTCAGACTTTAATAAAGTCAATAGCAAAACTTGCCAGATTGCCTATATAATTATGGAATGGCAATGTATGACTTAATCTTTCAAAGCATCTTTTCTAATTATAGGACAGAAGCCGGCATTTCAATTAGTGTGCCCTATGTAGCAAAGCATGGCTAGCTGATTTTAATTGCTTTTTTATTTTTTTCCCTTATGAGACTGATTCTAGTAAAAACTGTTCCTAATTCAAAGAAATAAACTCTCATTTGTTTCAGCTTTTGACTGCTGCTTCTTACAGGGATTCCTTTTGCTCCTAAATGCAATCTTCTATTTATCATCTCACAGGATTTTGTGTTTTGTCATATATTTTATGTCTCCTGTCCCTTTTTTTCATATGTGAATGACACATAGGTCTGATGAACATTTTCTAAAAATTTTCTGAAGGGCAACATTCCGATATTTTTACCTGCCTCCTTTAATGTAGTTGTCTTTTATTCACTGCAGTTTGTCCTTGAGGGAATTCAAAACAGGAGGTAATGTGTGGGTGTTATTTGGCCCTCCACATTCTAAAATGTCCTTGCAAAGAGCACAAAGCCATTATTAATTTTGCTGTTCTGTAGAAATATAATGGATCAGTCAGGCTGTATGTAGCACCTGCTCACTGGAGCATTATAAAAACTTGTGATCCATCTTGAGACAATTTACTAAAGCAAAAAGTTGTGTCTCTGCCTGAATCTTTAAGGATTCATTCCTCCACTTAACCTCAACTTTCTAATAAGGAAAAAAAAACCGATTTGTTTGTCTCCTATTTCAACGCATCTACATGAATTAGTAATATATTCTGCTTACATAGAAACAGTGTTTCCTTTTAAGAAACACTTATAGTATGAAACATGTATACTACTTGTTATATCATCGTTATATTATTTTGTTCGTACATACCAAGGAAATAAAACAAGGGATAAAACTGTCAGATCCTGCTTGACACTACAATAGTGTAATAAGCTAGCTTGGAATTCTGTTTCAGGTAGGATTTGTCCTTTTGGAACCCAATCTCTTCCTGCAACTGCAGAACAGGAAAAAAATAACCATTATTGCTGAAATCTTTATTTAGTACATTTTTCACTGCATTCTATCTACCCTGCTATAATGCATTCATCAGTCCAATTCTAATTGTTTCAAGAAATAAGTGATAACTTGTCTTCAATATTTTGCTGATGACTATTAGCTTTGCCTGTGAACTCAATCTTGCATTATTCATTTAAGACATTACTGTGAAGTCAAAAGAATATCTCTGTAAATAAGGCAAACTATATTTTGACCACTCTTTCCCTGCCTGCTTCCCTTTTGGACCTTCATGTCAGTAGAACCACATTATTTCTTCTGAATTCTGAGATGAAATTAATCAAACAAACTAGCAAGTAGTACTGAAATGAGACACAGATGTTTAACAATTACTATTTCTTTTAATTTGGTAGAAGTAGACTACTTTTTTGTTGTTTTGCTGTGAAGTAGTTAGGAATAGGTATGGACAGGTAGTGGTTTAAACCATGTAAGAATCAGTTTGGCAAAACTGTTTCTGTGGCCTTCAAACAACTAAAATCAATATAATGGATTAAGTTATCAGAATCAGACATGCTGCATGTGAATTCACAAATTACATTTGTGATAAGAGAAAGACATGACAGATTGCAAGGTGGTTAAAGAAAGAGAGAAATTGCCTGACAGTGCAGTCTTAACTATTTGTTGTTGTTGCTTTTGTATAAGATATATATAATTGGGGTTTTTTTCAGTAAGTTCAGAGACATTTTACTGTACATCTCATAGCAACATTTCAGGTCCTATATTGAAGTCAAACTGTCCGAAATAGGTTTTCCTGTGCTACATAAATTCAGTTTATTTTTTACCAAATATCAGAATGCAGCATGAAATTTTCATCCTTCGGGAACAAACAACACAGTCATAAAAAGATGTTTTAAAACCATGTGTCCATTCTGTCTTTAGCCTGCTGTTTACTGCTGTTTAGAGAAGAACATCTAAGTAGATTTCCATGTGCACAGATTCACAGATTTTGTTTGTTAGATCATTATAAATTATAAAATATGCGTGCTGGCAGGAAGCACTCTGCTAGAATGTCTTCAAGTGCAAGACCACTATATGTTTTTTATGCAAAACTGTGTGCTAACATATGTCCTTTAAAGTACAGCAAATGACAGTCATGTTATCATAGCAGACCAGTTGTATCTGTGGTCAAGATACAAAGAAATGTACTGCAATTCATAGCTCTCCAAGTGAAGCACTTTTTAAAATGATGCAACCATGTATAGTAAACACAAAGGATGAAGTAGAAAAGCATGGAATTAATTTAGTACTTAGAAAATTTATAAAGTAATTACTCTTTACAGTCATGCCTATCAGAGGAAAATTAGCAGAAATAATCAGCTTGCACAGACAAGTTCAAAAGCTGTGAAATAATAATGCCTTAGTGTGTGAGGGAAGTAAGATATTACTGGTATGTACAATGCACGTGGTATTGATTGGCAAAAAAAATGAAACTAAAAACATCTAGTAGACTATTCAGGAGACTGGGTGCCTATAAATTTTTCTAGACGTGAGCAAATCATTTTGCGATTGACAATACATTTCATTCTAAGCAAAAGAACACCACAAAATTGAAGTACAGTCTAATTTGACACAGCCTATCAATTCCTAAATAAAAAAAAAGTTAAACATATTTTATTGCAAATGGAAGGAAGTTCTTCCCATTTTTGCACTAGCTAACAGAAGGATACAACAATATTGTTCTGGTATTGATTCTTTTATTAGAAATTTCATTGGTATGTCCAGAATTATTCTGACTGGCTTATGTAGACATTTAATAAGACTCATTCTTTAAAAACTGTAAGTGCCAGTAAAGCAGCAGTACACTAACTTCATAGATTAGATTTTCCATTCAAGAGCTGAACAACTGCAACTGTTTGATAGGTTCTCTTCTTTTAAAGAAACTGCTGGTAGGAACTCCAATTGTGTTCTGCTTTTGACCAAACCCATCTTTTACAGGCTTTCAAAAAAAAGGCAAAACAAGAAAAAGAAAAGTTTATATAGGAACAAAAATAAATGTTTACAAACTTAAGTTTCTGCTAAAGGTCTTCTGAGATTATAATTTCATCTCTCATTCATTTTTTTCTAAAGTAATGTAGAGCTGTCTTTCCACGACAATTTTTCTCTTCTTTCTTTTCTTTTTTTTTCATTTTTAACAAAAAGAGAAGAATTGTGTAATGGTAGTGCATGTCTTACTTCCATAAAACTAAGCAAGAACAGTACATTTTAAATTTACTCCTCTGTGAAAAAAATCCTATTAAAATATATGGGTTTGGAACTTACAAACATAAAATAAAAATGCCATTTTACTGATGTTACATGACATAGATAATTAAATATCTTAAATATGCTAATGTCATGCACCTTATTTCTGTATAATCTAAAAATAATCATCAATTATAACTGTGAGGTATATATAAAAATTTGTGTGATCTGTGATGCTATACTATCTTTTATACAGAAGCTTTTATGACTTATTTTTCCTTAACATGACTTTCTCCATTTATAGTAGCATAAGTGAGGACTGAACCCATTGCAGTGTGCTGTGATTTACAAGCAGAAAAATCTGAAAAAATGCAGTCTCTGAAAACCATCAAGAACATGTATATGTACTTCTTACATAACCTGTGGATGTGGATTATTTTCATGAAGACAAAAATGGTTTTGTTTTTCTTTTCTTCAAGAAATTAGACCATAACATCTGAGTAGCTTGATAAGTAAGGAAAAACATAGCAACTGTACAGTAACTGAAAGGGGCTACAAGAAAGCTGGGGAGGGACTGTTCACAAAGTTTTGTGGTGACAGGACGAGGGGGAATGGGTATAAATTGGAGAGGGGCAGATTTAGGCTAGACATAAGGAAGAATTTCTTCACCATGAGAGTGGTGAGACACTGGAACAGGTTGTTCAGGGAAGTTGTGGCTGCTCCATCCCTGGAGATGTTCAAGGCCAGGCTGGATGGGGCCTTGGGAAGCCTGGTCTAGTGGGAGGTGTCCCTGCCTGTAGCAAGGGGGTTAGAATTAGATGATCTTTAAGGTCCCTTCCAATCCAAACTATTCTATGGTTCTATGATTCTATGAATTATACATCTTTTAGAATCTAGAACTTCTAAATATTTAGGGCTTTTTTATTCATTAATCAGTAACTTACAGAAAGAGTTTAAATAATAACTTTGAATGGATAAAAAACTTAGTTATTAACAGCAAGATGAAAAAATATGTAGCCACATACTGAAGAAATTATCTCAATGCAGATACTTTACTTTGAATTTAATGTAGTATAATTTTTATTACTCTCTTCTCCCTTCATAAGCTTTTTAATTGATCTGAATCTTCTTCACAAGTGTCCAGTAATATAGAAATCACTGCTTTTAAACTTATCAACTAATGCTGTCACATTTATCTGTTGCTACATTAAATGAAGAGGAATTATCTGTACCACAGCTGGAACTAGATGATCACTATATACATGGCAACATACTTAATTTTGTGTTATGACATGTAGGTTGATCTTGTTTAGTTACATCATCTTAAAAAGTAAAAGGAATGGACTTTATCACTTCTAGGAGATCATCATTATGTGAAGCAATAAAGACCCACATACTCAGAACTGTACAGTCAAGCTTATCACTTCAGTTTATTTGCATGTGGTTTACATTATTTTACTTGGATGTTGTTAATGGAAGTGAAGCGTTACTAAAATTCCCTTGAAAGTCATCTTTGAAATCATAGGAGTTGTGAAACGGAGAATACAAAGATGAAGAAATGTGTGGGGAAATAAAGTAGTCTGGGGCCCATTTTATTTCATGGCTACATATTTTGCTGTAGGAAGTACTTCTCACAGCCAAAAGGGACTGTAGCATCTTGGTATTCATTAAAACTAAAATTAAAACACAACTTCATTTCTATCCTGCCTTGCTATAACCTTGAAAGCAGAAGCAGCACCTGTAACCAATGGAAGGTAGCAGAGTGTAACCAAATGGCTTCCTGAGACAAAGAAAATTTTAAATTACACCTCTGAAAGCCATGAACTTCCCCATTTATCTCACTGAGGGCTTTACAAACTCCATGTTCGCTTACATACAGATCATGTGATTTTTCATAATACTGTAGAATACTATATTTCACTGTAGCCAGTCACCTAGCATTTTGTTTTCCTTTTGGGGGAAATTTGGGAGACTCTGTTCAGCAGTGTGTTAACCTGTACGTTTCCCAGAAGTGAGAGTTAATCAGTTAATTCTGATAATACAGCCTTTTAGTGAATTCCAGTTTGCCCACTCATATGATGTCAAGAATTTCCTTCACTCTTAAATGCTCAAGGAAACTCTTAAAATGCTCAAGGAATGAAGCAGTCACCAAATTTCACCCAGGAAGCTTTACTACTACCCAGAGAGCAATCCTGAGCCCTCAGCCCACAGTCATATGGAACTCTTTCGAACAGAACAGTTGAAAACCTACTGCCTAGTGTAAATTCATTATGAGGTCCATCAGTGACCATGAAGACCCTCTCCTCTCCTCTCCTCTCCTCTCCTCTCCTCTCCTCTCCTCTCCTCTCCTCTCCTCTCCTCTCCTCTCCTCTCCTCTCCTCTCCTCTCCTCTCCTCTCCTCTCCTCTCCTCTCCTCTCCTCTCCTCTCCTCTCCTCTCCTCTCCTCTCCTCTCCTCTCCTCTCCTCTCCTCTCCTCTCCTCTCCTCTCCTCTCCTCTCCTCTCCTCTCCTCTCCTCTCCTCTCCCCTCCTCTCCCCTCCTCTCCCCTCCTCTCCCCTCCTCTCCCCTCCTCTCCCCTCCTCTCCCCTCCCCTCCCCTCCCCTCCCCTCCCCTCCCCTCCCCTCCCCTCCCCTCCCCTCCCCTCCCCTCCCCTCCCCTCCCCTCCCCTCCCCTCCCCTCCCCTCCCCTCCCCTCCCCTCCCCTCCCCTCCCCTCCCCTCCCCTCCCCTCCCCTCCCCTCCCCTCCCCTCCCCTCCTCTCCCCTCCTCCCCTCCCCTCCCCTCCCCTCCCCTCCCCTCCCCTCCCCTCCCCTCCCTCTCCCTCTCCATTCTTCTCCTCCTCCTTCTCCTCCTCCTTCTCCTCCTCCTTCTCCTTCTCCTTCTCCTCCTCCTTCTCCTCCTCCTTCTCCTTCTCCTTCTCCATCTCCTTCTCCTTCTCCTTCTCCTTCTCCTTCTCCTTCTCCTTCTCCTTCTCCTTCTCCTCAGAAAATTATTAAAAAAATATGGGCACAACATATAGATCAGATACCCAATGGGAAACTTACAAAAACTTATTTATACTTCAGCTGAAAGTGAAAACCACATTCCACTTTGTGATAAAGAGTTGTGTTGAGAGCTCTGTGGAAATCTTCATGCACCACGTCCTGAGGACTTGAACAGATCACTGCTCTTGCTGCCAGACATTCTTGTGGAGTACTCTGGGTGCTCAAAATAAAACATGTGATACCTACTAGCAAGGCAAGACCATTTACCTTGGATGAGTCATAAGCTTATATTAAATTTTAGTACCTTTCTTATGATCTGGTCTGTGATAGTGCAAATCCATCAAAACTCTGCTTTTTCAGCAACCCAGACCTGCATCAATTGCCTTAAAGAGAGGTTCTGTAGAACAGAACGCTTTTGTGCCAAAATAATGCAGTTTCAGCTTGCAAGGAAAACTTTAATATGACTATGGGATAAAAAATGTGTCTCAACTGTATGCAAGTACTTCCTACTTTTATATGAAGTCTGCCTTTCTTGGAACAGATGTGGGGAATATAAGTTGCTGATAATCCTTTCTGCTTCAAGACAGCCTGAGATGTTCTCTTCTGTCTCTGAAGTATGACCTGTCCCAGAACCTCAAGCTTTGCCTTTTTCTGGTAGTTATTGAAAACTGACTACAGATTTCAAGATACTATCAGCACACCCTTAAATAACACTTGCATCACAAATATAGTGTTTTAAGTGTTTCTGTGAAATTAGTCTTCATGTTGATCTAAGACAGAACGACTTTAACAGTAGTATGTGTAGGAAACATAATATTCTTAAAACAAACAAACAAACTTATTTGTTTTTCTCTGTTTCACCAAATAATGTCCTGAAGATATCTTTTCAAGGAAAAGTAAATATTTTCATTTAAAAGTATGGAATTTTTTTCTATAATAACACACTTCTTGGACAGAAGACAACACATATTTTAGTAAGAGATATTAAGTTACAGTTATGTTTCCCAAACGGTTGTGATTGTTTTCCTTTACAGCAGGTTTTCCTGAACTACTAGTTTTAAGCTACATCATCTATAAAACAACACTTTGAAATACAGACTGCAAATTACAAGAAGAATTTTAAAACCTTCATTCTTTTACTCTTCTATAACTTAATTTTAAAAAGTTCTTTCTTTTAGGGCAGGGATTTTTTTTTTTATTTTGTTAACTTGTTTCAAAGGAAGTCATTAAGTTTAACATAACAAACACTGAATCTAAAAAATAGTGATAATAAATGATTGACCAATCTTATTGGTGTCCTTCATTAGATTCAACTGTTTGTGTTTTGCTGATCCTAGTTCCTTCCTTGCAATTGTTCAGTGTAATGCACAGTTCATCATTCTTTACTTGTGACATTTTTACCTCATGTGGCATGATGCACTGACTGCTACTTAGATATTTAAATTATTTCCTGATGACTTATCAATGTAATTTATTAAATTTTGAAAATACAAAAATATAAATACAAAATAAGAGAATCCAAGTAAACAATACTATTAAGAAAGAAGAAAGACAAATATTCAATTACCAGGCAAAACAGCATCCATATCACCCATATCAGTCTTCCAGGGGTCATTTTTCTGTAAATATCCTTAGCCTTTTAGCTCCCTAATGCTAAGTCAACCATCACTATAGGCAAAGATTCTGTTTAAGAAAATGTAATCTGTCTGTGTTCTGCAGCTGCAATTGATGTGGAAGTATTAACATTTCAGCCTGGGCCAGAAAACTGCCAAGGTTTAATAAAAAAAAATAAATGTTGGCCATTGTATATAAAAATAGTGGATATTTCCTGAGGTGGCAATAAGTAGTGGCACCTGATACCCTAGTCCTTTCTCTTATTTTTAAAGAAAACTCCTAATATAAAAATTTCTTTATTTTTCCCCCATATTTTCATGGCCCATTTCTTTTCATTTTCATATCACATCTTCCTATTATCAGAGTTACTGTATTCAAATAAGGTCTTTAAATGCATTAAGAGATTTTCTGAAAGGATAACAGTCCAATTTCAAATGAATATAGAAATGAATTTAAATGGACTTAGACAATTCAGATTAGAATGCAATTTACAGCAAATTAAATGTAAATTTTAACAGAGTTTTCCAGCCAAAATAACCTACAGTAAAAATGGTAGCAAGGAAATATGTGGGTTTTGAAAATATAAACAAACATGTCTAAATTCATTTCCAAGGTGATAATGGTTCTAAAGTTTTTTAAAAAGCAATTATAACAGAAGCAGTGTTCAAGAAATATCATTTCTAAGTGCTGCAATACAGATGTCCTGCACAGAAGTAATAAATTCAAAAAACTGGTAGTCATCTTGATTGGGATTTAGTAGATATTAAGAATAGATCCCTGCATAGTCACAAAATATCACATTGAAGGTGATCTTACAAAGCATCCCTCTTTTCCACAGACTCATTTGTCTCTCATTTCAACACAGGATTTTATTTTCTGGAAAGCAGAAATAAGAATAAATTTGAAAGAAATTATATATTGATATTCTTTTTTTTACCATAATTGCTAATGGAGAAATATGTACAAATGTGTCTACTTTATGGCCACTGTACAGCGAAATAACATTATCTCAAACAAATAAATGTGGGCAAGTTTCTCAGGACTGTGCTAGGATTGTTGTGGAGTAGCATATCTTGGTAAGCAGTGTAATTTGAGGAAAGGCTTACGTGACATATAAAAATATGGGGTTTTATTGTCTCATACTGATAACAATATGGGCAAACTCATGTTCCTAGATCCATTTTATATTCCATTTTCCGATATTTCTTTATATATATGTGCGTATATATATGAAATATCTAATTAGTAATCATCTAGAAGGACAAGGATACTGCAGGTTGCAGTGATTCTTTGAAAAATCCCATCTTAGGGTCTTGTTGTTCTGAAAATTATCATCAAATTAGCCAGCAAGTACTACCAGAAGCCTGTCAGCCACCTACAGGAAAAAACATAGGTCTCAGCCAGCTGCTAGAGAGATCTGCAGGTGTGTATTTGTGTGAGAGGGATCTGCTAGCAAGTCCTGAACCTCATTAGCTGGCAGCCTCATTAGCATTATGTTTGCATCATTCATGTTTTTGAGTGCTCTGTGTGTGGTTCTGTAGCCCATGTTGGTTTGTTGATCAAGAGAGACTGCATAGTGCAGGCTGGCATGTGTGACCATGTGTGTGTATGTGTATGGGATGACATGCTTAGCTTCACTCCCAGCTGTTCCTGGGAACAGAAAATGGCCTCAGCCTCATATCAGGCAGCCTGGGGAAGGAGAAATCCCTTGGGTATTGGAGGCTGTCAAATTTAGCTCCATTGGATTGGCAAAGAGAACTTCCCTGAGTACTGGAATGAACTATAAGCATCTTCCCCTAATAACATGCACACCTATAGCTTTTTTATTTCATAATTAAATATTGTGTATCAATGATGTTAGTTATTCTCATAACCAAGAATCCTATTCTGTGCATTTCTTTTTGGAGATTTTGTTCTCTAAAAGTAAATAAATATTTATGGTGAATTCACTCATTTGAACACAGGAAAACCAGTGTATCTGAAGGTTATTCCAAATTGCTTTAACACCAGGCTAATAACAATATCCTCAAATCTTTAAAAGTGAAAAACTGATATATAGATTGGTGCTAGAACTCTGTCCATCTCACAGCTGCTGATATTTCTTTCTCTGGCTTCTTATTGATTTTCTACTGAAGTCCAAGAACATTTTCAACTAAACGCAAAAGAATTGCAAGAAGAAATACTTACAGAACATAGATACAGTGGGTATAGATACAGCGGGTCTATTTGGGGTCTGTTAACCAAGTAAAATCAGCTACAAATTTTCTGTTAGAATATCACAAATCATGGTTTTACTAATGATATTTATATAAATAATCAAATAAATTTGGTTTAGCTCAGAAGAAATTAAGAGAGAAAGCAGTCGCTGTGCAAAGACTTCAGTATTCTCTCTGCATGAAGGACCAAGTGTAGGAGTCTGAATGGCTTAAGAAATTGAAACAAATGTTCAGCTCCAGCATTTGCTCAGGTTTGTTTACACAAAAGGATAGTAAAAACTTTTCACTTGGATTGCTAAAAATGTTTAAAATGTCTAATGCGTGAAACTATAGTTGTTAGCACACATTGAAAAAAAAAGAGGCTAGATATAGACATCTGGTCGATTAGATTGCTCTCACATCCAAGTCCAGTAGAACAAGGCTACAGGCATGAAAAGAAAAGCTCAGAGAGAGCAGACCTGACATGCTTCAGCCTTGAGGTCTCACAGACTCTGAGTATAGAGCCTATGGTCTGTTACAAGCAACGATAATACACTTCAGGGCCTTGGGGTTGCAATTTCTGGTACAACATTATATTAAAAATTGAAGTAAAGAAGTGTTAATTAAATTTAAATAACTACAGGAAATTTTCCAAGTCAAAATTTAGCTGCTACTTTTGAATTTTTTCTTTATGTTCCTGCTTTTGTACAAATTATTTATCTTCTCCAAATTAATACACAGAAGTGCAACTGCTTGTACTTGACCATAGCCTATGTCTCTACAGTCTTCATAGATGTTTTTTCAATCAGACTATCACAATATATCCAGAAAGAATGTATTCTTATTATGTGAAAATATGGCAAAGCAATGGCACATCCAATCAGAGAGACATATATTTTTTGGACAGAATTTTTTTTTTAAATGCTTTAATATTATTATGAATATTTACTAGCGCACTGGAACTAATCATAGAAACAAATTAGAAACACTAGACAGTATTTAGGGGAAAAGAAAAATCTTTGTTATTTCGTATCTTAGACTAATTCTCAGGTTAGAACGGACCTCTGTGCAAAGCACACAGAAAACAAGGTATTCTCCACTCTGGAGCTGCATGTGACTCATCTAAAAATTAGTGCGTCAAATTCCAATGTAACAGGCAACAGGCCCCTCCTCTGTAATCAGATTTCCTTATGCTACAGAGACCTGCAATTTATTATGATTATGCTATTGCCTTTAATTCCTAATTAATATTTAGAGTAACATTTATTTCAATTCAGTAATAGTTGTCTATTAGCTAATTTGTTTGTAGTTGCAGGCCATCTGTTGTAGTGTGGGAGCTTCCCTTCTGTATTTAATAATTTACAGGCAAGCCGACTTTCATTTACCTTTAATCTCGTACCTTTCCATTCTTTGCTTTGGATCATAAAATCTGAAATAAAACTAAGTGATTAAGGTAAAGCTTTACTTTCTTACAGAGTAAATACATAGTTCTATAATATTCAAATAAAAAGAATAATTTACATAGGAAATTCAACCTCCGTGTTATTTTTCATATTATTAAATTATAAGTACTTTCTTTGCATTGTACAATTTACTGCCAATATTGCAATCTACATTACATGACCTCCATGGGCTTTTATAGCTTTACTAACTATTTTAATAATAATATTTCAAAATAATTAAACAGGAATAGCTTAATTTCTTGATGAAGAACTCCTTTTTGAAATTTTGGAGTCACTGCCAGTAATACATCTTTACGTTATTGTTGTACTTTAAATCCAGCCAGCAACTAAGCATCTGATTAGATACCCATGGGAGTACAAAATTCACTATCAGATGCCTTGCTTCTTTCACATAAAAGAAATTCAGGTGCATGGCTGGGCAGAAATTAACAAATACTGTGAATAGGTGCTGGTCCAAAAGATCAAGTAGTCAAGACCTTAGGGGTGTGCTAGAATGTGCATAGGTGCATTCTAAGGAAGGAAATGTTCCTGTATTCTTGAACGGGATCAATCACTACTGATGAGTTCCTTTCTCTCTCTCTCTGAACTATAAAGGTAATTCTAGGTAAATAAAAGTAAATAAAGATGCCATCCTAATTAAACATCTAAAGTGAGATGGAAGTAATTTTGTCCTAAAATGGTTCTTTATTTGTTTCTCATTATCTCTTGGCTTTGTTCATTTAAAACGTCCAATGTTAATTGATCCCTGAGGGGTAATTTAAATGCTGAGGACTGGATCTTAGTATCTTAAATACTGCTGTTCACGATTGTTCCTAGATTTAATTTGAGGCTCCTGGACATTGCTGTTAGGCAAATGTAGAATTATGATGAAAACTGTGACTCAAGGATTTGGTCAGTCATTACAATAACAGCACATGAAACTCGAAATGACCAGTAAACCGGATCACTCTGGCTAGCAGATCTTCTGCCTGCATCCATGGAGCAATAAGATCTTCTTCCAGTATAGAATTTTGCTCTCTATTTTGAATATTTACATGTTTCCATTAGGCAGTATTTTTTAAGGAAAGTTTGGAGAAGTTCAGAATACATGTTTTCCTGAAGCTGTATTCTCTTATTTTTTGTCTGTTTAACACTGGATCACTCATGGTCCCTTCAAAGTGAATACAGCGGAACAAAACCATCTACAAGAAAGGAAAAAAAACAAAACTGCATTTCCTTTTTCTCAGACTCATTAAAATGTTTAATCAACTGCATCTTTTCTCAACTTTCAAGGTAGAATAAAATCTCTTTTTAATTAGATACCTCACCTTTATCTTTATGTTTGTGTGTATCTTCGAATTATTTAATAGGATAAATTACTTGGCATTTGTATTTTACCTCATTTTAATTTAAGGATACTCTATGATATTTTATTTGTGCAGCTTAACTATTCTGTGTTTTATGTGATGCACTTTGATCATTAGTAAAGGCTAGGCATCACAGAAACAAAATTTCTTGTTATTAATACCTTTCCTTGCACATTACAGTGGCACTGCATAGGCTTCAGAAGGTGATGGCAAAGAAACCTCACCTTCAAGAAGATATCACAACAAGAATGAGGATGAAAACACGGTGTGAGTTTCTGCTCACATCATCCACTGATCTTGTAACTGTTTCTCAGTTGCTGCTGCAGACTTGATTTTGAGTTAATGCACTAGTGGTTTTTCTAGTCAATGGAAAGTTGTAATTGATTTTGAGCTCTCCAAAGAAAGGTCTCCATCAAATATAAAGCACACTAGAAACATTTACAGGTTTCTGTCTCTTCCTATTCACTAGAGTCTCATGAAGTGGCACAGAGTTCTGCACTGAGCCCCAGTAGACAAGAATAGCTTATTGGCCTAAATGTGAGCTTTCTGTTATTCGTCTCCACTAAATGAAGAAAGTACTCTGTCCATGGGCAAGCCCAGCTGGTGAATGGCAGCAACCCTTAAGTCCTGTGTGACTAGAAGGGCTACTTCAGTATCATCTAAACTACAAATGAAAGTTCACTGTCTACAGTGATGATGACTATCTACAGTGATGAGACAAACAATGACAAGATGCACCAAGATATTACAGCATGATAAGAGACAGAAAAGGTTTCATGATTCACTTAGACAAGGAACTTGACAGAATGAGCAAAACCATGAACACTGTAGACAAGATATATTCTGGCATCAAGTTTTCTTATCATATTGCATCCAGTAAAGCTTACAGACAAGGTTCTTAAATTTGCTTACAGGAAGCAATACTTTATTATACTTCTTATTACTAAGTTTCAGAAATTGTTTCCAAAACCAACCATTGAAGTAAAATTTAAACAAGGGTAAAATAAATGGATGTTTATGCAAATCATAAAAACACCAACAGTGACATTTGATAGAAGACCATGCAATATGTTTGCACAGATGTACAAGATATTATCATTTGATATTATGTGAGAGGGTTAAACTTTGATTTATTCAGAACGGGCATTGGAAATATGACAGTACAAAGAAAGGTCAGGCTCTCTTTCCACTGTACTTCATACTGAGATGTAATTGCTATGCCTGTTAATCTCATGGGGGGAAACAGAGAGTTACCCCAAGCCCTGTGCAATAGTCATGCCACATAGCTTTACTTGGTCATTATCTACTTCCTCTGTGCCATTACATAAGTGTTTTATCTGTATCAGTGGCTTTCCCTATCACATAAGTTAGTTCTATTACAGTTAAACTTTCCATTAATTTAATACTTTGTTTTACCTGCATTTAAATTTCTTCTATAACTACTTTATATTGCTGATGAATTATTTACCTTTAGGTTGTTGAGCATAAGGCAACATTATTTGGAAAATATTGGGAATTATTATTGCAGTTATAATAATTATTCAAGAAAGGATTTTTTTGTTTGTTTTACTTTGTTCAGTCATTCTCTGAGATAGGTTGAAAACTTATAAATACAGCAACTCTCTTTTGTACTTATTGTGAATTCCATATACTCAACCCTTCAGCACTGAAATCAACAGGGAAGTTTCCCACAGACTTCACAGAGTAATATGGTCATGCCCTCTAAATGCTGTGCATTTTCATTATCCGTAAAGCACAAATTTAAGCACTTGTATGAGCCTTAAAAATTAACTAAATTTTAGCTCAATGTTCAAACTGTCTTTGAAAAGATTAAAGATAAATTTGTGAAAAGCAGTATTCAAAGTCAGAAATAAATCTTCCATTTTATTTGAGTCTTTCCAGAACAGGTATATTTCAAAGTATTAATTAATTTTTCTGTGGGGCTCACATGAAATTTAACATCATCTGGTAGTAACTATCAGCTAGATACTTGCCAAATCTTTGTATTCTGAGGATCACTATACTATGAGTAACTATATGCACTACTAAGCCCCGCTTCTCATTTAATTGAAGTCTCTGATATTTTCAAACTATGTTTATATCCATGCTAGCATTTACAGCCACAACCTTTACCAAAAACAGAGGACGTGGGGGAAAATCGGTTACTGATTTTTCATTGCTTTTCATCCCCTCAGGGAACAAAACCTCCTTCTGATTAGCCCATTATCTTAACTTACTTCTGCTTTAGGGGTAGTTCTTTTCTTGCCTTACTAGCACAGCAAAGCCCCTTAGTGAGTTCTTCCTTACTGGTCCTCTGAGCCTCAGCAATACTTCCTGTGTAGCTGTCAGGAGAAAGAAGTGATGACAATTTTTTAATGCTCTGTGTCAATAGGATAAACAGCATGCTCATCTTGAAAGCTTTATCAGATTAACCCTGGTGTAGCAGCTTCAATAAGATATATTAATGTCTCTGCATGATCTGCTGTACCTACAAAACACTAAGTTATCTCATTTATTTTTCTATTTCCATCCAAATGCATTTTGATTAGTACAGAGACAGAAATCAGATGTGAGAACAAATGACACTATGCCTGTTCCCAATACTATTTTTCCATAGAAAAATTAGACAGTAATTAAAAATAAATAGATCAGCTAAAGTAGTAATTAAGCCTCAGATCAAGGAAGCCTTACGCACAGAGAGATCATTTTGGATTAATCAGCAATATCATGCATAAAAGACTTTTCAGAATTGTGTTATTGCTTCTGTTAATGGGTATATAAATAAAGATGTCACATTATTAAATTCTATGGGATAGAGCTTCAGCTGGTGTAAATAGTGAGGATGATAGTGAATTCATTTCCATTGATTTACACAAGAAACTATTCTGACCTGATGTGCCTCAAAGCTTTAATGAAAATAAAACTTCCACATAAAACTTCTGCAGTGATAATTTTTTGTATACTTTAATTTCACCAAGTTTGGACATTACTTATTAGTCTCTAAGTATCTAGCCTAAATAGTCAAAGTGTCTGATTAGAACCTGGCCTAACACAGTGTTTGGTCATGTAGGTACATAGTATAAGCAAGCCTTTAACCATAGTCAGCAGAGAAATAGGCATCATCTGTCCCTGCCTGTGTTAAGATTTAACAAATCTATTCAATACTGATTTCCTTCCCCTCAATTAGGCCCACACTAGAAGCCTAATTTTTGACACCTCAAATTGTATTGCATAAATATTTTTAATGTGGCAAAATATTAACACCATACTTCTTACATATGTTGTACTTTATATGACACATGAATCTTCACATACTTAACCACTGATGTGTATGTGCAGTTGTACATTGCTGAAGGCTGATATTCAGTAGATTTCAAGGTAACTATTAGAGAAAATGCAAATGTATTCAAGGAAGAACAATGTTTATGAACACTTCAGTACCTGAATAAAAAATCTGTCATGTTCCTATTATTTTTGCTTCTTATGCTCCTTACATTCAGCATACTGAGAGACCAATCTCTATACATTAGTGATTTTAAATGTGTGACTATGTTGGCACCCAAATATTGAGTTGTTAAAAATCATTTACACAGTAACTCAGATTATCTGCATTTTTTTCTTACATCACTGTTACCTCTTCAGAGGCCTCTTCTAGCACATAAAATCAACATTTCCACAGATTGACAATGAAATTTATGTCCTGTGATGTAGCTTTTATTAAAGGAGAAAATAATCTCTTTCAACTAACAGAAAGCTTGAGATTCTGTTTTATGATTAGATATAATCCTGCTTTTCCTACTACCTTAGGCATACTGAGGATTCAAATAGCAATACTGACTGAAAAGGCAGTTGCCCATGCAATGGTTCTATGTGCAATGAAGGATACAGCCATTAAGTCTCTTCGTTAAGTCACAGTTTTGTGTCATAGGGACAGCTTAAGAATGCTATAAGAAGCATTTTTTTATAAACTGAAATAAGATTAGGAATTTATAATACAGCATTGATCAGCAGATACTGTGCAATCTTTGAAGAATGATCTCTGTCTCCTTGAAGCATCCTTTGCACATGTTGTTTGCTGAAGGAGAAAGAGCATCCATAGTCTTTAAGCACGGCAAAGTTTTTTTCTCAGTCTCCATTGCTGCTTGAATTTTATGGAGGTGAGAAAACTTATGGGTCAACTACTTTTTCATCTTCTTTTAAGGATTGTAGAAAATTGCTCTTGCAATTTTCTTTGATCAAAAAAATTGAATTATTCTTTTTGTTAATTAGAGATAAGCCAAAGATATTGTAACGTTTTCTTTTCAACAATTTCTCTAAGAACTTCTTACTTCCCTTGACCTCTTGTTGAAAACTAAGGAAGTTCTAACAAAGTTGAGGTCTACTTTTTTCCCCAAAGATCTTTATAAAATACCCTTCATTCCTTGTGCATCTTTCAGCAGTTGTGTAGTCATATTGGTCAAATGCAGAGGAAATCCATATCCTGTTATTAACCTAGCTCCTTTTCCTTTATACCTGACTGTAGGTATAGAGGTATATCTAGGCTTACCATGTTGGCTTATAAAACTTGAATTTATATATAGATATCTGAAAAAAAGGAAATACTATCATGATGCTAGAAATGGGTTTCTATCACTTCACCGTTTGAACAGCCCAAATATTGATGTAATTGCTAATTACAAAAAATATTCTAAACTTATGTTTCATATCTGCCAGATTTCCATTTGGATGTTTCTTCATGCCTTTTAGAGAAAATACAGATACCATTGATGGATATATGCAGCAAGTTTATATTGAAGGGCATTAGAAGGGTTCCCTTACTCATGTCTTCCTGCACTTCCAAGTCCTATACTAGGGTCACAACAAACCCGTGCAATGCTACAGGCTACGGGAAGAGTGGCTGGAAGGCTACCTGGCAGAGAGGGACCTAGACTGTTGGTTGACAGACAGCTGAATGTGAGCCAGCAGCATACTAAGGTGACCAAGAAGGCCAACAGCATCCTAGCTTGTATCAGAAACAATGTGGTGAACAGGACTAGGGAAGTGATTGCCCTCCTGGACTCAGTATTGGTGAGGCTGCATCTCAAATACTGTGTTCAGTTTTGGGCCCCTCACTGCAAGAAAGACATTGAGATGCTGGATTGTGTGCAAAGAAAGGCGACAAAGCTAGTGAAAAGCACAGGTCTTATGAGGAGCAGCTGAGGGAACTGGGGTTGTTTAGCCTGGAGAAAAGGGGTATGAGGGGAAGCCTTATTGCTCTCTACAGTTACCTGAAAGGAGATTGTAGCAAGGTGGGCATTGGTCTCTTCTGCCAATTAACGAATGGGAGGATGAAAGGAAATGGCCTCAGATTGCACCAGAGGAAGTTTAGACTGGTTATTAGGAAAATATTCTTCATGAAAAGATTGTCAAGTATCAGAAAAGGCTGCCCCAGGAAAGTGGTTGAGTCACTCTTTCTGGTATCTAGAAGATATGTAGATGTTGCCCTTAGGGACATTGTTTAGTGGTGGAGTTGGTAGTGATATATTTATGCCTGGATTTGATTATCTTAAGGGTCTTTTGAAACTTAAATGATTCTATGATTCTATGATTAATTGTTCCTCATTTTGCTTTTCCAGAGTCAAGTAAAAGATGAAAGGATGTTCCAAGTAGAGCATCTACGTAATAATGCAACAAACAGCTAAGTAGCCATATATAATCTTTCCCACATTCTCCATAGGCAAGATAGAAGTAATTTTAAACAATATCTGGATTAAATAATTCTCATGTTGAACACTCTGCCTTAGGATCAAAAGAAAATTACTTACTCCCTATGCTGGCCAGAGTATTCCATAATCCTAGGAACACTGTAAATTCAAAACATCAATTATCAAGTTACAGGTTTTCCATGAAACTTCATGCTGCTAATCATTACATAATAGATGTCTTACTGTGTAGCAGGGATTCACAATCAGAATATATACAACCAAAGAAGGTATGCAGAAAAATTCAGATGTCTGTCAAGAGACACAGGTGTTGCGTTGACATAAATAAACAGTCCTGGTCTTTGCCTCCAGTACTGCGTATAATCCTTTATATTGTTCATTGGAACCTGGCATGCTTCCAGGCTGTGCCAATTAGCACTCCCCCAAACACTGCTCAGACACAATACAGAGACTGTTTCCAGCAGACAGCATAATCAACGCCATTCTTAGCAAATTGTATATTACTGTACATTTTTCTCAAGGTCAATGAATAGACCCAAGCCCATTTTGTTTACAAACGCAGTCATAGCATAGCACAGTACAACAGCCAACACAGTGAGTAGTTTGGTATCTAGATCAATTAGAAAGGAGCACTGAGAGAGGGAGAAATTTGCCTAACTGCAGTTCCCACTGAAGTAAATTTTGGGACAGAGTTTGTCAGCCAAAAAAATCCATATTAATTCAAAACTTTGTTATAATATTTTTCTTACTAGAGACTATTTTAATTTTCTAATTCCTGGGAGCACTGCTCACAAAGACACCTTAAAATAAATGCCATATAATGAGGTAACATTTTGGTACTTGATTGATCAAGCAATCTTTCAGGAGAAAAGAGTTAGAAACATCACTTTCAAAGTAAAAGGAGAAAGCTAAATTTATAGTTACCTTTATGCAAAGTCATATACAGTTTTCTGCTTGTATAGCTTTATGCATATTATATATATAAGAATTATTTTCCTCCTTAAAGATGATAGAATTTTAAAGTTTGATTTCTGACATCTTTCTTATATTGTTTGTTGCAACAGCTGTCAGATCATTGGGAAAAAATATACTGAGGAAAAAAGGAAGTGAGATTCTGAGACAGATATTACACAGGTGAATTCCTAATGGCATTCTCCAAAGGGAAGTACATTATCAAGGTTTGAGATATGAAAATTCTATCACGAATTTCCACACATAAAGAAAATGGCTATATTCAGATCTCTTTTTTCACATTTTATTTCTTCCTGAAACCTGATCCAAACACTTTTTTCCCATAGTCTATGGAGCAATTTGTCACCATTTTGAAGTCGTCAGTATCTCAACATGTCCTCTGTTGT
This sequence comes from Phaenicophaeus curvirostris, assembly GCF_032191515.1. Classification (NCBI taxonomy): domain Eukaryota; kingdom Metazoa; phylum Chordata; class Aves; order Cuculiformes; family Cuculidae; genus Phaenicophaeus; species Phaenicophaeus curvirostris. Next base: position 22,400,228 of record NC_091392.1, read on the forward strand.
TTATCTAAGAAATGTCAAATTCCAAGTATATTTCTCTTTGAGTAGAGCACAAACTTAGGTGGCAACATCCTCTTCCTACAGTGAATTTTAAGTACCTAAAGGACTCCTCTTTTGGGGATAATAAACTGTCTTGTAAATTAATTCCACCCTTTCACAAAGGGTTCTAGCTGAGTTCTATTTAGACTCTTAGAACAAAGCATAGGTATCAGATCACCACTGAATTAAATTTGCTTCTTTCTATTACTTTCAGAGGACATCAAATTGCACTCTGAATAGTGGTGAATATGCCTTGTAATTGTCACCTTGTATTTTTTCTCTCTTACACTACATCATAGCATTGCATTTCATCCTTCCTTTTGAAGAGCTCATGAGACAACAGTTTTACAGTAACAAATAACAGGAATTATCCGTTTGATTAATGAAGATAAACAAGCTTTATTCTAAGCATGGTTCTCACAAACACTATTAGATTTTAACCAGATACTGTGGTATCTATTTGTTCTGTGGTTCGGTGAATCACATTCTACATGATGTACTTCTGTCTGCACAAATGACAACTCAGGCCACCTCCACTTTGTTAGTGGTAATATAATTGCATAGGAGAGCTAAAAAATCAAGGTGGCTTTTGTACTATGAATACAAAACATGTAATTTTAAACTCCTCAACCATTCTGCATTATGTCACTATATTCAGTAACACTGTGGAGCACAATAGGGGGTACTCATGAAAGATAATGGATGTGATACTGTTTTGACAAGGCTGATTTTCTTTCTGTTCTTGACAAATTGTAAGTCATACAAAGAGTATATTTTTATACATTCAGAGTATTTTTCAAACTTAAGAGTTTGATGTAAGGCTTTCAAAGTCTGAGACAACAAAGTTAACAAATCTTAGAACCAGATAAACAACTTTAAGGAACAATATTTCATAGAAGAAAGTCATTTACATATAGAGATATAATGACATATTTCCAGTAGAATGTCCATTTTAATTAATTATGTGAAGAAATATATATATGATTTATTTCCTTTTTACTCTGGTGACTTGAAAAAATATTCTAAATTATTCATTTGCATATTCTAGACAGATAGGCAGATGTATATATGTACACACTGATATATGTATATACACACGCATACATTATTTAGTATATTATGTAATATATACCTGAAAATTAAAGTATAAAGTCATATTCAAATGGCATTACATTAATTGACATTACTTTAAATGAATAGAAGACAAAATAATAAAACTTATCTTGGGAGGGATGTCTAGAGGTCACCTAATCCAGCACCCTGGTCAGAGCAATGCCAGTTGGATAAGATTGCTCAGGGCCATGTTCAGCCAAGGCTGGATTATGCCCTGGGACACAGATTTCATAACCTCTCCAGGTAACCTGTTGAAATATTTGATCACCTTCACTGTAGAAACATTTTCCCACATGGGACTGCAGAAGAGGAGATTAAGAATAACTCTGCAAGTAGGTAGAAATGTACTGCTACACTTGCATATACTGAATAAACAGCTTGAGACAATTTTAAAATGTACCACAAATGTTTTTAATTTATATTTTAAAAGTAACAGGGAAAAAAGTCTTTAAAAAATATTCAGTCAAAGAGAACTTAAATGCTTCAACAATGAAGAAGATAGATGGCATGGTAAATCTGAAAATATTTTCCTTAACAGAAATGTCACATAGCCCATAAGAAAGTACAATGTAATAAATACATTTTCTGGTCACAATCTAGGCAAGCAAATGGGTGGAAAGCCTGAAATAAGAACTTGTTCTGAGTTACAAAACAAAATCTCTTCTGAGAAGAAGAGGCTGAAAGATAAATCTCACCAGAAACTTGAGATCTAAGAAAAAAAAAATCCCTTAGCTTATAAAATTTCTTTGAAAATGTACTAGTTCCTCACACCTTCTCAGATACTTTAACCAGAGTGCTCAGGAAGTAATGCATAGTTCAGGTTACATATTCATCCTGGGTGTGCAACGTTCTTTGCAAAACACCTAGGTTTTGAGCCATCATATTTTATCTTTGAAAAAGTCATGATCATTTAGATTCATCCATCAAATCTGAGCATATCTAGCACCTTCAATGAAAGCAGAGATATGTTATGAGCCTGTAACTGTGACTATAATTCCAAAGTGAGTGAGTTTACCGAAGCCATTCCTTCCATTAATTCTGACTGTAGTAACTCAATGTGATACAGAACACTACAAAACTAGAAAACATGTATTTCCTCCTGAAAACTCCTAACTACTTCATGAATATGGTTTGACTTTTCTTTCCATTTCTTCAGTGTGTCATATGGGAAGACAGAGGCATCATTACTAAGCTACTGAAAGGCACAACTTTTGCAGATGTTTGACATTTCTCTATTTAGACAATGATCCATGCAGAACTACTGTTCAGGTACTGGGGAGCTTCCAGAGACACTTCGTAAGTGATGGATCTTAGTACTGAGATGACATTTGAACCTCCACAGCCCTTAGACTCAGAGCTGTCATTCTGCCCACCTGCAATGCCTTTTCTTAGCTAAATTACTTGATCCCAGAGTGCAAACCCTAGACTGACCACAGTACTTGAGAAATGCATCAGTAAATGCACTGACAAATAGACAAAAATATCAGTATACTCATCCTACATGATTTTCCCTTTTCATTGTTGTGGAATTTAGACTTAATTTTAATCCTGTAATTGCAAAATTATACCTTCTCTTCAAAGGAAGCCTGTGCACCAGGAATGATCTAAGGTTGCCCACCATTTCATATATTCTATTTTAATGATATTTTTCCCTTGGAGTAAGGAGCTGGCCACTCAGTAAATGGTGCCACTGTGTTTATGTCAAGTTTAGGCAGATAACACTGTTAAATGTGGAACTGGCTGGCTGACAAGACATCTGGCACATCCAAAACTGCAACAGTTTCCTTTACAGTAAGTGGGACACAGCAAAAAGCACTGTGCATTGCTAAGGAGGCCAAATGGTCTGTCTGCCTTAAAATACCACGCCGAGTATTTTGGCATGTTTGTGCATGTGTGTGGCTTAATATACTGTAACATATGGGCACCTTTTTCATGCATCTCTTTCACGTTTAATATGATTTAACCTTCTCCCTCTGTATGCATCTCCTTCTCACTGACATTTTATTTAAAAAGTGTCATGGAATGTACCAGTCTTCCTGTGTACAAGTCTATGCCTTCTATTGATCCCCGCTAAATGTTGCTATTTATCAGCTGAAGTAATTCTAACATTAAATGTAACTCTTGTAACTCTCTGTGTGAGCCAATACTATTCAAATAAGAGACCTTCTTGTATATATACAATTTAAGTCTCAGATATGAAGTCTGAATCTGAATCTGTCTGTCATCCTTATCCAGACAGAACAAGAGGTGCTCTGATATGCTCGTGTATGTATATAAACTGGAGCAACACAAGCCCCCAGCAGAACACCCACCCGTTATCTTCAGATTTTGATCCTGTATCAGTCATGCTTCATGGGCATGCATATTGCTTTAGTCCTTCTCTTCAGCAGCATTTAAATCATCAGAAGAAATGTCTTGGCTACAAGAATTCACAGATATTTTCTCGCTTTGGGAAGACAGAAAAAGGAACAGAATGGTCTGAAAGGAGTTTCTGAAGGGAACATCCAAAAGAGGCATGGCTATGCCCAGAACAACTAATCTGTTCTTCTTATGCATAGCATAAAAGATCAGAAGTGCAACATGAACAAGTGATACAGCAAGGCTTTCCTTTTTCTTTGCCACATATTTCTACAGCCTAGGTCAGGCAGGTTTTACATACTTGTATTTCACTGCACTGGTGGTTGAGGACATATTTACAAACCTCAAAATGTTAGAAACTGCTCTCATTGAAGAGAACATTTGAAAGCAATGAAGGTTTTTTTTAGAAATACCCCCTAACATTTGGTTTATTAAGTAATTTTTAAATCACATATTTTTTTTAAATCTGAACATTTAGGTGTGTTGTGCTTGAGGGAGAGTCCTTTTATTATAAAAATAAACAATAGGAGAGATTTTTCACCAAAAATCAAGATGGGAAAATTTAAGCCTGAAACACTGCAGCTTCTTTTTAATTCATTTCATATTGCACTCTCATCCATATCTGAATAATATTGTTTTGCCATTCTCTCTTCTTTCTACTTCATTTTTCATCCTGGCTTTGTTTATTTGTTTGTATTCCAGTTGATTTTTTTCTTCTTTCTGCTTCATTATCCATAGCACTCTTAAGTGCAGCATAAAAGGCAGGATTTCAGTCTAATTTTCAAACCCATTGTGGGAAAGTAATTAAGCAAAATATGTTTCTGCATTCCTAACAGTATAACTCCACAAACATTGACAACACTGATATTGGAATGCGACACTTATGTGTAATGGGAGAAAGTAAATCTTATCGCAAAACCCTTGTGTTTATGACATGAAACTTGTAAAGTCAGACCTTAAGGGCAAGCCAAGCTTCAAATAACAAAAACAGAATTGATCAATACAGCAGCTACACTCCCTCGGAAAGTTTCCTTTACCTTCTGACTTTATAGTTTGAGAGGGTAGCCCAGATAAGTGCTTCTAGAAGCAGGAAAACAATGTGCCTAGCTGTAACAGAGTCCAGCATTTCCACAAGAATGTTACATTTTTATTGAGAGTGTACAGGACATTACATGTTTGCTTGTTCATTCCTTCTTATTGTGAAAATTATTCAACAATATATTAAAAAGAAAGGAAATCAAACAAAAAGTTTCTAGAGTTAGATGTGTAAAGGGCATTCTGTGTCATAAAGTTCTAGCTTTCTTCTATCTTGCGTAACCAAATAATATAATCCTATTCTACAAACTCATATCAGATTCCTTTTCAAGACTGGTAATGTTCATCTCCCCTAATTCTTTTGGAAAGTCACATTCCTCCAAAAGCTGGATATTTTCTTCTGCTTTTCAGTTCATAATTATTCCTGGTTCCTACTTGCACATCTATTCATGTGTCAACATATTTTTAGACCATATACCTTCTTCGCTTTCCTGAAGTTCCCCTACCTGATGTATTTATACAGAGAAATCCTCTTTATTGTCAATTGTTTTTTTATTAATCTAAACAAGCCATGATCTTTTACTCTTCTTTTGCTTTAATGCTGGTACTGCTGGTGGTTTTGATAGCCTTACCAAGAAGATTTTCTTTTTCAAATGAAACTGAAACACCAAAATCCAAACAAAGAGGTCAAATTTATTGATCACTTATCTAGAATGTATTTGGAAAGCAGTTTAGATGCCAATTGGCTCTATTATTAGCAAAGTAAAATTGGACCATCACAATAATTTCTCTCTATATGTCTGCATATTATTTACATTTGTATATACATATATATTATTCGTAGATATGTGCACAATTACATATACATAGATATATGAATGTTTAAATATACATAGCTATACATATATGTATGTGTATACATAGCTACACACATACATATAAACTCTCTTGTATCATATTCATGTTGTAATCCATGAGGAATGACTAGCAAGAAAATTTCAAAAACATCAGTGCCCTGTCAGTGCTGTGTACACCTTCATAGCAAGGGTCAAAGTAAAAAAAAATCATGTTGCACCTTCTCAAGGATGCTTTCTTCCAAGAAAGAGAATTTTTTTTTTTTAAATGAAGATGGATCCTAGGGACAGTAAACCCTTGGAACATTATTCAGGGTATTATTACAGTTCTCACATGAGGGTATCCAATACAGTTACAAAGCTAAAGGTCCTTAAGCTGTTAACAAGTCTTACATTTTACCTTAAATAATAAAGAATGAGAGCCTCGAGCATGTAATTACAGTGAAATGTTAGGCATGTTTTACTGTAGAGTTTTACTGTTGTCTATGGTAACTGTTACTCTCTTAAAAGTATTTGTAGTAGTCTGGGATCAAAAAATTTCATCAAGACTTTTATAAGCATCCAAGAATTTAGAGAATGTGTGTGAAATTCTCCTAGTTAACAGATTATGTTTGAAAGCATATATAATGTTATGCATATTAGCATGCATTTATATTTGTCTATGCTAATACATAGACTTGCTGGGTATATTTTGGACAAATAATAACTGAACTTAATGTCACATCCTGCTGTATTAACAACAGTCATTTTTATAAGTGTGTGACATACAGTTATTTGAGAAGTAGGTAGATGAAAGATTTTTAATTTGTGGCCTTTTGGAAAAGTACTTGTGTTTTTTTCATAGAATATTTTGACCTCCGACTGCTGATTGACTTCTTCCTCATACAAGTATATCATTTCTCTACAAAAATTCTGTGTAAATATATATTCACAGTAATCCTTTGATGGTTGATCTAATGTGGGAAAAAAAAAGAGCTATTCAGACATTCATACAAATATTTCTGGAAAGACTTCCACCAAAACTATTATTTAATCATGTTGATAGAATCTCTTCTATTCAAGAACATTTTCTGGAATTCAATTTAATTCACATAAATTGGAAGATGATATCAAGAATTATGCAGAGGAATTAGGCTGACTGTATTTATTGCAATACTGACATTCCATGAGTGTAATCAAGTATCAGCCAAGTAGGTCCATGGACACTCCAATATCTATATAGATACTCTGTATTTTCTACCAGAGAAATTAGCCTGTTTGTTCATACCATTGTAACACTGCTTGTCTTATTTCTGGTGTAGGTTTTCAAGAGTTCTTTTGTAAATAACAGGGAGAAGACAAGCATTTATACCACATGGCACAGAAGAAGTGTATTATTTATCTAAGCTAATATTTCCTACGCTTTCTATGCTTTCTTTGCATGGTATAGCATATTAATTTGTGTAACATTACAGTATGCAGTTCCTCTAGTGCTAAAGGTCACATTTTTAAAAGTTGAGAATATGCATTGCAAAATCTTTTTACAAAGAGCAGCTGGCCTTCAGAATAGATTAAAGTTGATGAAGCCAACAGCAGCAGAAGCACACTTGCTGGTGTGGTCCTGCTACCAATCATAAAATTCTATGTCCAAAACAGACTGTGCAAAGGCTGCACCTAACTTGTCTATTCATACACCTATTCCAGAGAGACATGTAAACCTCTGACCAGAAAATTCTCCTTTGCTTTTGGAAAAAAAAAGAAAGCTGTAGAAAAACTCCCTAGAAAGCTTGTTGGCTGAGTATAGCAGGAGGGAAGCCCACATTTATTCAGTTCTGCCCTCATTACTGCATTCACTGGAAATTATTATAGTTGACTGCAGGGGACAAAAGGATCATTTGTCCAGCCAAGAAAAGAAATTAAGAACTGAAAAGCCCAAAATGATTATGTGAGAAGATTAACCAGCTCAAAAATAAGACAGAAAAATTTACTAGGACTGAAAGAGACAAAACAAATCACAAATGAATAGAGAAAATAGGGGGTTTCTGTACCATTTCCTACTTATAAGACCAAATCCTTTGTAGCACCTATTATGAACTTGCATGTATATTTTGTTATAATTCTCCATATGCTTTATATTAGTTCATGTTAACCTTTACATGCACCGTTCGGCACTCCATTAAAAAAGTCATTTACAAAATAGATATTGTTTGTGCCACTTTCCAATGAGCTGAAATGCCTGAAGCACTGCACTCCACTTCGTAGATATATAACAGTGTTTTTTAATTTTTACCTGAAATAGATAACACAAAGACTTAAAATGCCATTGGGATCAATCTTTTGTTGAAATGTTCTTTTAAAATACAACCATTTAAGAAGAGCCTTGCTAAACAAAGTCAAGGATTTCTGAAAAAATTACGATATTAAATTATGAAAGCTATCTTTGGATTCTTTTATGGATCTTGGTGAAACCAAGTCATTTCAGAGTTAAAATTGAAATAAATTTTAAAATGTCATAGTACTATACATTCTTGCTAAGCTTGAAGTGTCCTTGGCTCTTAGAAACACATATTTCTACAGGTGATAAGTAGGAAAGAGTGTCTTGAGGGAACAAAGTGGATAATAACATGTTTTTAAAAGGAAGTATTCATGTACTTAAGCTTACACATACAAATGCAAGGTATTTGTGCAATAAATAACCCAAATGAACTATAACTAACAATTGCTGTGAGCTGTAAAAACCAGATTCAGATGCTGTATGACTACCGATTCAGAATCTTTAGATTCTGCTTCTGGGGTCAGTTCCATCAGTGACAGCAGATGAGCTAAATGACAGATGGCCTGAGCTAGGGATCATAACTGAGCCCTGATGAGAAAGTTTAACTAAAATTTTTTTTAAGGAGATATCATACAGATGAAATAGAGGAAAGAAAAAGAAGAGAAGTGTTGCTAAGTTACTCTGGAGGCTAAACTGGCAGTTTTTCTTTGCAACAAACACAGTGTTATTGCAAAAATACCTCTTTCATGAATCCTATGGTCTGTTGAAATTGTTTGTGTTTCCCTCTTTGTATGACCTATATATCACTGCTGCTGAACACCACTTAGCCTCTCTATGTCAGATAAAAGGCTATGCCTCCATGCCCACAGGATGACCTAGTGCTCTGCCCTCCCAGACTGGACTAACCACCCTGCACCCTCAGTACTTCTGTACCCATGGTTGCTCATTATTAATTGTAATTGCATATTCTTGTGCCCACTCATATTACAATTAGAATACAGCAATATCTTGTGTGGCCATCTCCAGATCTTGTGTCCTCTTCACAGTGCATGATGAACCCAGGAGAGACGATTCTCCTAGCATTTTTTAAATGTGTTTTTTTCCATATGTGTTTAGGTAACTATTTTAGAGCTCATTGAAGCTGTAGGTTTAGTCTCCCATAAATCTTCTTCCTCTCATTTTCCTTCCCCTTTCCCAGGGGTGGGGAGAAGGAATCTGGGAGTCAACTGCATGGTTTTAGCTGCTGAAATAAGCCAGGCCAGGGCTAAACCTTGACTGATACAAAACAAAACTTCATCATGGCTGAAAATGTGACAGACCACCTGATTCTGTGGCTCAAGCCTAGATAAAGGTACCTAGTCAATACCTTTGGTTACCTCACCAACGTGTATTTTAGTTTTGCCAGATAAAAATGTGAAGAATCTCACAAGAAAAGACATTGAAAAAGAGATGATACATAATGGTATAATTGAGGAAGTTAAATGCTTTCTGATTTGTATGATCTTTGAGCATCCTCTGTATATTTTGGCAAAATTATTATTTCAATTAATGATCTGAATGAAAAGCTAAATGCAAACATGTTGTATTCTAAGTATGAAAATGTGAGGCATTACAGACATAAGTGAAGATAAAGAAAATCAGAAAACACAGAGTAACAAGGGAGTTTTTAATTCTAAAATGTCTGCAATTGACCAACAGAAATTCATTCAGCCTTTGAAAATGAAAGTTAATATGTCTGAGAAAAAAAAAATTCATATTGAAATATTTAATAGAAGGAAATAGCATATTTGAAGACCAATAAAACAACCTTCTTTAGGGACATAGGGTGACAGTGGACAGAAAAATAGATATCATCATGTAATCTAATATACTGGTAAATGAAGACCAGCTTGAAGCTGGAGATGCAAGTACAGAAAATGTCTTGTTCATGTTTCAAAATGATTTATCTGTCATTTCTTTTCATTCTCAGCTGAAGGTGACTGTCCTGTTCCATAATGAGCAGAAGAGACTGAAAGTATAATACTTGGTTAAATAATATATTTATACCAGGAAAATATTTACTGATTGTAGTAATTTCAGAAAAGAATGGATAATCTAAATCCTTGTTTCCTACAACCTGGATCTTCATAAAACACAAGAGGTACCCAGACTTAATGTATAATATTTAACCTTTTATAATACATAATTCATAAAAGATGTTATAAAACATGGATTAACATACAGTTATATGATTTGATAAAATAATAGATTAACATATGCAATGAAAACCAAATACAGTGGATTATCAAATCATATATATAATTACATTTTAATGCTATGCAATAATTCTTGTTAATTAACTTCTCAATTTAGAAAAGTACTCATTTAGTAGACTGGTTGTATTGAAGAAATTCATCAGATGAGTTCTTTCAAGGTTCTCAAAAATTTTATTGCATCATACTGTAAATTTAAACAATTCATATTTAGTGAAACACTAAACAATTTGAGATGCCTTTAATGAGAAATAAACAAGCCTTGTCAGAAAAAAAAATATATATGGACATAATTCTTGGTGAAATTAGAATGTAGAATAGCAGATATATGGAAAATAGCCATGTAGGAAACTTCAGAGGACCACTGTGTAAATAATTGATGCTTTGTTCCTCTAGGGCTTGAGCAATTTTAAGAGGGAGTAGTCCTAACCTGCTAACTTAAGGAAACTGAAAACTAAAATGGGAAAAATACTACAAACATTATTTCTACTAAGGCTGAGTGGATGTTTAGACAGTGATTACTACTCACTTGCTTTCACTTTAGAAAGTGAGATGTGGAAAGCAAGACATATTTAAGCTGTTAGTAGTAACAATGTGTTTACAAGGTTTGGTTTTTTTTTAATCAATCTGCATACTGATATAAGCTTTTGGGGTAATATCTAATACACTGTTTGGAAGCACCGCTTTTTGCCGCTGTATTTTCTACAGAGTACTGGTAATCCCAAGAGTCAGTGTAACAGGGCTCAAACACAGGTGAACTCACTATGGAAGCATGATTAATGAAGGTGGTGTCTGTGTCCCAGAGGGACCAATCCTGTCTTCCTGGCAGTGAGGCTGTTGCAGTGTCCCATGAGACAGAACATGTCAGATCCTGGAAAGAGATGTCAGACACATGGTTGGCTAATGGTACAGGTCCCTGAACAGCACCTATCCTGCCCTCAACTGTCTTTTCTACAGCCGGTGAAACTTGTAAAAGTATAAAATAAATCCGAAAGTGAAATAATAATAAAAAAATCCCCTCTCATTAAAAGGTACTAAATGCTGAATATCAAATTCTGCATGGACATAATATGCTTTGTTAGCATGGTTGAGCTCATTTAATGACAGCCAACTGACAGGCTACCACAATGTAGCTTAATAATCAGATTCCCAGTAAAATCAATGATAGGAGACAGGAATGTGTAGAATATGACTCTCATTTTCTGAAAAAAGTTTCTTAGAAAGATGAAAAGCTTTGCACAGTGGATGACCACTATCTATAAAAAATACTACAAAAGAAGTTTAAAAAGCTATTTTATATTAGAAACCTAAATATCAACAAGTCTAAGGTAAATTGTTCATATTCTTACCCATACTAAACAGTATTTGCTCCAGAATACACTAATTATGTATTTCACTTAAATAACAATTTTAATATCTATCCATCCCTTTTGAAATAAACACTAAACTACAGAGAAAAATACAGAAAGTGTTTTTTTTTAATAGACACAGGTAGAAAAATGTGCAATAATGAGAGTTCTATAATGTTTAACAAGGCATCTGCTGTACATTTAAAATATATATTTTCACAGGAATAATAATAGATGCAGTTTTGCTAGAAAAGCAGTTACTTTCAAGTTGTATAGAGCAACTTGGTGCATCGAAGTCAGTACAAAAAGTTTCTTAAGTCTATCTGTTTTATCTGTCAATGAGATATTATAAGGAAGTAAAGGAGAGGCAGAAGTGAAAGAAGCTGTTCTGGCAAGGAAGTCAGTTTTTGGAGAGCTTCTAAAGCCAGTTCGGGAAAACATAAAAAAATTCTTGCATAACAAAATTCTTGCATGACTAACAATGCAACAAAGTGTAGCCAGTTGAATGACCTGGAAAGAGGCTTTAATTATTTGTTAAATTGCATCAGACTGAGGTATACAAAACAGTCAGATGTGCCTCCCTGTAAGGAAATACAATAGCGTGATCTTTATAGAGGCAATGCAAAATTACCTATCTGTAGAATGATGCTGAGTGCGACCATGCTGGATCTGATCCTGAAAAGCACTTAGGCATGGAATTGATTTTAATCATGCAGGTCTCCATTCTGTTCAATACTGCTTGAGATTCAAGTTCAGATCTTTCAACACTTTAAATAATCTAGGCCTTAAGTAGTATCTCTAAATAAATGACAGTAAATAATCTGCTTTTGTTTACATTAATATGAAAATAGTTTTGTATGTTAGTCAAACTTAACATTATGAGACTTTCACTCAATGCAATTGCTTTCCAATCACATATAAAGAATTTTAGGAAAGCATCAAACTAACACTTCTGGTAAAACTGCATGGCAGCTGAAAGTTCTAAGGCTATCAAAACATGTTATGTTTGGTAAATCATTAAATAAAAAGTTTCTATTGAAGCCTTAAGGAAGTGTCTTTACTATATCTCATCCCTTCTTCTTGCAAATACTTTGGAAATGCCAGTTGAAATGATTATGCATTTGAGATTGCACTTGTCAACCCAGACATGGGGTTTAAATTTTTTTCCTCCCCATGGGCATATGATTTATATCTGTGGGTTCAGCAAGTCCACCTTCAAGACCCATTTTTAAAAAGAGATAGCTTCAGTATCATACGTACCTACAAATGCTTTTTTTACCTCTCAGAAGAAATGGAAGTGGGACTATCTCTCCAACCACTTCAAAGCTGCTGCCTTCTGACTCAGCTCCTTGGACAAAAAAAAAGAAAGAAAAAAATAAAAAAAATCTCCATGTTTTCAAATGTTGCTCTTGAGTGTGAAATAAGTTTATGTATACATATGTATGTATGCATGTGTGTATCTAGTGATTTTCATTTCCCATTTTAAATCCAGCTTATGAAGAGCTGTATCAGATTCCTTTATCTAAAAAAGAAGAGCATACATGCTTAGAAGCCTGAAACATATTTAGCAAAAGAGAAAGACAAAATAGTTGAAAATATCAGAAAACGCTTCCACTTTTCTTTGTAATAATAGAAATATTTTTCTTAAGAAAACCTTTTGCTAGGATTGGCAGCTGTCTTTCTCGTCTTTGGAAAATGTTTAATAAAGAAGATTTTTATATTCATTTGAAGAATGCTCAGGCATATTTAAATGACAATGTAAACGTATTTCAGTGCAAAAGTCTATTACAGGTATGTGGTCAGTAACATAAACCTTGAGGTTAAGTAATGCCACTTGTTTCAGAACTTTCAAAGCCATTTATATGTTTCAGTTCTAATTCATTCTGTTACTTTAGGTATTTAGATATTCTGTTATTTAGATACGATATTAAACCATATGCAATTTTGAAGGCCACTTATGATTACTTGGAAATTATACATTGCTACAGAACTAGCAAAAAGATATTGCTAAAGAGACAAATTTCAAATGATTTCTCAGGGAGAATTGCTCCACCCTGCTGTCTTTACCTACAGGCATTTTAATTAGATACCTCTGTCAGATTGCTCTGAGCTTTTTTGACACTACGGTGAGATGGAAATAATTGCTTAAGTGTTGCAGCCTAACCCTCCCATTCAGGTGCCCTGAGTGACAAAGTAAATATTTTCTATAAGTTCAGCAACTAGTCTTTTCCAATCCCCTTATTCTTTTCTTGATTAGTCATATGTCTCATTCTTAATTCTGTGAGGTACACAAGAAAAAACAACACATCATTTATTGCTTTATTTCTACATGAAAGAAGTAAGGAAAATTTAAGCACTAAAGATAAATCCACTTTCTTTATCTTCTAGTGAATTTAAATCAACATCATTGAAGATCCAACATGCTTCATATAATTTTTGAGACAATTTTTATCTTGATCACAATCTAACAAAATCTCTCTGACTTGATTGTTCTTAGATGCTCTCGTTGAGTTCAGCTATATCTGTATCTCTCATTTATTAAAATTTGACCAGTTTTCTAAAAAAAATCTTCTTCAAACCCCAGCAGTAAACAATACTTTCTACACATTACTTGTTCTTGCAAGTAATAGCTAAAATTGATGTCGTACATTCATTTGGCCTTTAAAACACAGAGGATTTGACAGGACATTTCATGCTTTAAATTGTTTGTGTTTAAATAGCATTTATATACAATCATATTTTTTGACAGAGGCAGTATCCTTATTTTAAAAAATAAAATTCTGGTGCACATGTTAGTCGAATATTTTGTAAATAATTTTAAAAGAAAACAGGTGTGAGCATAAGTGTTCAAGAATTATCCTGTGACACAGGCTATTAACTGTGTACTAAGGAATGGAGGCAGAACTGAAAGCTTAGCATATCTTATTTTTATATTTCCTGTCATAATTGAAAGCTTATTTTGTGAGGCCTGTGTGGGTTTTTTTAAAACCCATCTGAAACATTTAGATGTCCCAGAATCCCTGTGACTAGGATATGACATTTAATCAGCTTCATGTTTCATCTTTGGGTTTCCTTTTGATCTTTGCATTTCCTCCCAGCTAACAGCTGTTTGGGAGAATTTCCCTTAAATACTGAGAAGAGAAACCAAAATTTTGTTATAGGATTCCTCTTTTATCTGTTTTCCTTAAGTCTTCTGCTAGCATAGATTAAAAGAAGTAATCTGTTTATGGGAGGAAGGGAGGAAGACTGTAATAAGATATTAATGTTTTCCTCATATGCAAATGTAATAAAATTAGAAGGTTTATTTTCTTTCTTTATTCTGTGGTTTTTTTCTAATGTATGCTGTAGGAGGAAAACTATTTGATACTGTAGTTCTGTACGATTCAGAGCTGACTCGCCTGGAACTGAACTTTTTAAAAAGCTTTTTATGCATGAGACAGTTATTATATATATATACTTAGTGAAATATCTAGATTTGAGGTATATGTGAAAAAGAAAAGCTTTAGGGTGGGCCCAAGGGATTTTTTGTTCTACTTATATCTTCATCTTTGTTTCAGAACAAGAAAAGTAATACTTATTTTATTTTTCACTTATGCCACCATTTTCCATAACAACTATTGCTGTAGCAGAATGCTAAAACAGTTAATGTTGAAGAAACAGAAAGTACACAATATATTAACACATAAAACCCCATAAAATGTCACAATTAGAAAAAAGACCAGGCAATAAAACCCTTTTTTGTTGCCTCTTTCTGTAAATGTATATGCAGTTTACTTTTTCTTCCTCAGGAAAAGCTAGTTACTAATCTTAATTACATTCCCTAAAATTACTGTTATGGAAAGGCAGAGTGTATTAAATGAAGCAGAGTATCACATTCTTTCAGAGGAACAAAGAAGGATTATCTACAGTTCATCAAAATGTCCTCCTCTGTGCCTTATTATGCTGTAACGATTAAAATAAATTTCAGTTTGAGCTTGATAGAACTTTAGAGGTCATTTTCAGGGTAATAGTAGGAAAAAAAAAAATCTGATAGCCAGGTGAAGAGGAAGCACAATCTCATAAATCAGGCACGGAAATGAGATCTGGAAGACTGCTTCCATATACCTTTAATCTTCTACATAAAATCTCAACGTCCTTTCTGATTTTGTTTGTATTTCTTATGATGGAAAAGATATTTGGCTTTAAAATCTCAGCAAGGACTGAGTAAGCATCAGGCACTAAACTTATACAACTGTCCATAATTTTAATCATAAAATACGGGAGTTAGATTACCTTTTGCGTTAGTTTTCCTTTACATATACTGCACAAAAGTGAACTATTTATATATTGCCCTCTTCAGCAGGTTTTTAATAAGTTCTCATTCAGGTTAACTATGCAGGCCATGGGCTAGCTAAAGACTTCACTTTTTAAAGCTGAATTAATGAGAAGCCTGTCTAAACTCTTCTATCATTTGAGCAGAATGGAGCCTGAAATTCTTATTTCACTGTAGTTATGCAGCTCAGGAGAGACAAGCAGCCTTCTATGGATGAACTCAACTGAGGAGAACTCATTTCCTATACCCTGGTTCTGATGATTTTAGGACAGAGAAATGGCAGTAGGATGGGGGAAGACTAGAAGGTGTCAGCAAACACAGGACATAAGGAAGATACAAGGGTGACAGAGGCTCTAAACAGAGATTTTTTTCTTATTTTCTTCCTTCAGCTCACTGCATCCAGCTCCTCTGTCCACAGTTACCCGAGGGTATGTTGGAACAGTTATAAACTCTAGGAACTGCCCAGCTAGTGCTATCTGAGTGAGAATGTTGCAGTTTATTTGCCTACTGTGCCTTGAAGGCAGCACTGGCTAATAGACAATACCAGGTTTTGAGAACTATGGTCTGTACAGAAGTTACAGCAAGACTTAAAAACACTGCTGGAGGCAGAATACAAGGAATAAACATCTTAATAAAGTACCATGTTTGCTGACATGGTTGTGAAATTTCACCCTTACATGATTTTTTTTCCAATTAGAATAAATAATCATACACAGTACATGCACTCTGACCTCACACAATCTCCAGAATTTTTCACTCTGAAAACTCTTCAGACTAATGCAGAAGTTGTTTATATTCTGTAATGCAGCACCTACTTGTGAACTTTTTAGATTAGTATTCTTGTCACCAACATATCTCTGCTAAGAAATAAAAGCACTTCCTTTTTCTTTGGCTACAATAGTTTATTTTAATAATTTTGGAAGTCCAATGCTACAGCAAAACACCAAAACTTCTGTTAGTGCAGAAGTTCAGATAATGTGATTTCTTTGAAATCAACTCACCAACACCTGCTTTAAGATTTAGCCCTACGACTCTATCACAATTTTTTTTTAATTTCTAAATACTTCTGATGACATGAAAAACCACAGGAAAAGTAATGAGATGTCTTTGATGAGAAACCTTCAGACAATTTACATTTTTCAGTGAGTTATCCTGATCAGATCTCAGACAGGGCATCAGAACAGACAAACATGAATGGAGAATATCTGTCTGTTACTGGGCAATGCAGTCAGAATTCAGGAAAGAAATCTCTTCTAAAATTAAAGGTCCAAAACTCATCTATGAACAATGTATGCAAACCTTTAATTTTGTATCACAGAAGGTTTTCTGGGATTTAGTTTGGAACAGTATATTTCAAATTGTTACATTTGTAGAATTCTCTGGGCTTAATTTTTTTTGAGAGTTGAGGGATTGTTTTTTTGATTCATGGTTCATTCCAAACCGTTATAAATATGTACTTGAACTGCAGTAGAAAAATTAAACTTGAACTGGCAACTGAATTGAATAGTCAAAGTTCTTATTTGTATTGAAATTGAGTGGGAAACTCTTTTCTCTTTTTATAAAAAGATTTTAAAACCTTTCCTCTTCTGCACTGAAATAAAACAAAGATCTTATGGTGTTTTTTTAACACCTACTTCACCCTCTGTCTCCAGTTATTCTACATATTATGCAGATTGGCTAAAGATCATAACGATTTATTTTGAAGTTACTTTTTGTCCTGTGAGATGCTTCCCATGACTTGGAGATCTTGAGGTTATTTATCCTTTATTATTCATAATTATTTAGTCTTAATAGCATGACTGTGCATTTATTAAGTCATTGTCAACTCCACATATAGGATACTTCTGAATATTGCTATACAGAAAAAAAACAGTCTATTTCTCAGGTGGCAAGTAGACCTTTACGGAAGTTTAACAGATTCATGTTGTTTATCTCTTACGAGAAAACTTATTCCAATGTGCTCGCAAATTGAAATCTATTTTTCATTAGAATAAGTAAAAATCCCACCATTACTTCGCTCTCAAAATCCATACATCTAAGAGTGAATTTGATGTTAATAGAATTCATAGAATTTTATGTCTAAAATTTTTAAATTAATTTTTGTGGGTTTTTTTAATTTTTTTTTTAATTTTTTTTAAATTTGGACTCTATTTGCCTTCCTGATAGAAATCACCGCAAGCTACTGTTACTTCCTTCTCACAGATATATCTGAAACCTGGCTTTCCAAAAAACAATTAAAATATGGAGAACTAGAGCAGAGAAGGGATGACCCCTAGAAGCATCAGGCTGTGGTGAATAGCAGCTGGAGGTAGAAAGGCCTTTATATTCCCAGATATTGTTGTTTCTGTCAAGAAAAGGGGCTTGAGCTCATCCAAAAGCCAGAAGAATAGGACACACAAACTTCTTTAATGACTTAGTGGGAGAAATGAGATTGCTATGGAACCAAGAAATCTCTCGATAGTTCTGATGTTAGATATTTACTTTTTCTATTGTTGCATCTGATGGCTGATAAAGATCACAAAAGATATGAGATATTTATGGATGTAAGGTAAAGAAGAATTCATAATTTTCTGTATTCCCCTTTCTACCTCCTATGGGAAATTAACATAATGCTGCAGCTGTGGGAACAAGAGCAATGGTGCCATTAGGAGAAAAAATAAGAAAATGTTACTCTAGGACTTTATGATTAGAGAAATCACTCAGGAATAATATCATCTTGCTTCTGCTTTCTGGTCTTAAGGCAATGAAACTCTGTGATTGACATAATGAGCAACTTTCTGTTGTCTTTCAAGCTTAATTGCAGTCACATAAAATTTAAGTCTTTCTCAAGATATAGTGCAAGCTTTCCACTTATCTGCACTGCTCTGCAGAATCCAGTACTTTAACCACACAGAGGACAGCTCTTCATCTGTGTGCCCCTTAAGAGGGAGAGGACCTGTTAGTGATCACCAAAAAAACACTCAGTGCTAAGTACAGGTCACTCCTTTCCTATCTAGGGGGAAGAACTAAACAGTCTTTCATGAGTAGTTTTGTTTGTTTGACTGTTTGTTTTCCTGTAGAGAACTTCAGAACCTATTTTCTTCCATTGCCAAGTAAAAGTTTCTCTCTGCATATTAGGCATGAGGTGTTGTAAACTAGAAAAACTATATCACATTTCCATCTGGATAACCATTTTAGAATGAATTTTAACTCTTAACGTACTCCTCTAGATTGGCATAAAATGTGTTTCACCAGCAAATATAGAGATTTTACTCAAAAGAAGGTAAATCAGAGACAGACGTTTAATTTACTTCAACTGGCTTATTACATGACTGCTGATGACCACAACAGACCATCGAGAATAGTACAACATGTCAATTTTTTTTAAAAAAAAAACAACTACTTTTAAAAGTTTTTAAATATCTCTTCATTCTCTTCTGCCCATCATGACTGTCAAGTTTGGTATCGTTACTTAGATTTTTCTCAGCCCTGCAGCACAAATGATAGGTAGTTGATAAAGAAAAAGCTCTTATTTTTTAGCTGTTCTGTCAAACTATATTTAATCTCTATTGATCCAGATCTCTTCAGCCAGCATTAGAAATATTGCTTGTAAAATTACCATAGCTCAAAAGTATTTCTGAAGTATAGATACAAGCTCATGGAATGCCTCCTTTTTCTTCTGAAAACTTAATGGAAAGTCTATGCCATCAGTGAGCCCAGCATTGCACCAGGCAAATACCTTTCCTTGTAAAAGTCATTGCCTGTTTCTACTGTTTGATCAGGAAAGATAAATGTTCCATGCCACAGAGTAACACAATGAATAGGAATGCAATAGAAACTGTAACTCTGGGTCTTAGTCTGTTTTGCGCATGGTCTCAGAACATCTTTATACCAACAATGGCCAAGTCTTAGGCATCAGTGTCACATTTCTGTTCAAATGAAAATAATACTAGAAGTGAAATTTGTGTAAAATATTCTCAGATAAAATGGAGACAAATAATGTTCATATATAGATAAAACTGTAATAATGATTATTGCATAAATAATTTTTCTGCATCTCAGTAAAAAAATCGCTGTCATAAACATTTTCATAAACAAAAGCAAGCTATTTTGAGTCACTTTTATAATGTATACAAAATATATCTCCCTAACAAATATGCATAACAATATGAAAGAATCCTAAGAATTCCACTATAATGTTGCCATATATAGCAAGCTTTCTAGAACAAGGCAAGTGCCAAAGACTATTATTCTTAGGCAGGGATTCATAACAGAGGCTTGTTAACATATGCAGAATCTTACAAGCCTAAGCAAATGTTATTAATGTAACTTTTTAAATATATGAACTATTGAATCACATGGTTTACTGTGGCATAATTTAAAAAAATATTGTCCAAGTTCATTTTTTCATGAGAATGTATATATTTTCAAAGATATTTTGATAGTTATAATGCATAAAAGTGTTTTGAAAAGGAAACTCATCTACAAGAGGTCTGTCAAATTTTTCTCTTAAGTAAGGGAGTTTTAGTGAAAGCTGCAATAAGGCCTTAGGTAAATAAAATACACAATTTCACAAGAAAACACAGCATATAAGAGCTAAATAGTGATGCAAAGGCCATGTTTAAAATTGAAAAGCATATTATCTAAACCTCTGCTATTCTAAATGTGAGAGTTTTAAGGAAAAAAATGGTATTTAGAATTACTTCATTTGTTTTGAAATGATGATCTGTCATTCAAAGCTGGCAATATTCAAAGCATAGCAATATACTAAGTAGCAGTTAGTAATAACATGAAAATGAAAGGGACATAAACAATATTGAAAAGTCTATTCAAGCACGCAAATTGATGTGTCCATTAAAGTAGGATAAATAATCCTATTCCTCTAAAGTATTAGGAGATTTGTAGATGCTGAAGTACTCAAGATCTCAACTTTATTTCTTATGCTAAAATGGCAACCATACAGAATCTGGGTAAACAAACAAAAAGACAGATAACATTGGGTTCATTGCAATTTATCCTTCTCAGTTACCTAAATAAATCAAATATGTTGATTTTTCACTATCACTAAACCAATTTTGAATCAAATACCAGTGAATGCTACATACAAATTTTCCTTTGAAATCTACCTTTCCAAATACTGCATATGTCTAAGTGAGAATATGTTGGGCACTTAGTAAACAAAATAATAAATCCTTATACTATTTAGCTTGTGAGAAGTAACAAGATCACAGCCTGTGGTGATGCTGAAAAAAATCCATAAACTGTCTATAATTCAGCAACAGAGCAGCAAGAATATCTAAAGCAGGATTTTCAAAAGAGAACAATTCAATATTTTCCTATTTAGGACAGATGAGGCATAAGAAAGATACAAAGAAAAGGAAGATGCTAAGCTTCAGAACAAACATATCAGTGTGACAAATGAGAACATTTAAAATGTGAGGGAACTGGTGAGGCAGAAAGTAAATTCATCTCCCAATTTACAGCAATAATGTAAAAAAAAGAAAAAAATTATTTGAAGCTTTTTTACTTTGAAACAGTTTGAGAAAATGTGACACCTATATTTCAAGTTGCTAAACATACGTTGGGTAAACTTTTGAACCTTAAAATATGTTCTAAAACCCAGAAAACTACTGGATAAGTAATTTCTCCATACACAACCCACCAAAACACCCACACCTTGCTTTCCTAGCACACACAGTGCTTATAGCTCTCATTCTAATAGAGAGAAACACACAGTTAGTATGGTTGTTTAGCAGCCAAGGAAGTTTGTTATATTTTCTTTTTTAAGTGCCTTCAGAGGGTCTTTTTTTCCCCTGATTCTCCTATTGCTTGTAGAAGTTTGCAGCAATACTTGGAAAAAAATAGAACTGCAAAGTTATCAGGGTATCAATTATAACTCAGATTTAATTACAAAAGAACTGTGGTGATATCAAAGAAATAGCATAAATCTGATTTTTTTAAATTAGATTAGACTGTGCTTTGGCTTTAATATATAGTAAAAAAAATCTCATCTATGCTGTAAGGTTTTTATCAGCTTATTATGGATTATAGTGAGAAAACCGTATTGCAAAACATTGTCATTATTTCAGAAAGTTATGAAGTCTTACTGCAGAAATAAAATCAAAGAATTTTGCAATTAAGTGGGTATAAAATACTCTGGTTAGTATAGTAAAATTCCTGACAGATGACTTGGAAAGTGAAGATACAATAGAAAACTTCTGCAGGACTCAATGGGTGTTGTACATCAATGATGAAGATGTAACACAGAGGAAAAACATGTGGTGATTGATCTCTATCATGGGACCGGGCACTGAAAGGAAGACCCCAGACTATGGACATGAGTATAGGCAATACTGGAAATACACTCTGATGACTGCAATACTTCCTCAGATATATAACCAAAGTATAGAAATATTTTAAAAATCGTCCTTATTGAATCACACAATTAAAACAGACAACTTTTGTTCAAGTTGTATAAACTGGGAAAAAAATTAAGATGATGAGAAGTTAGGTATTTTTGCTTAACAGGGAGCTGAGATACCCAAGTTACAGTACCTAAACAAGCTCATTCAAAGTTGTCTGCATGTCACAAGTTTGTGACACCATTGCAGGATTTCTCTGTCAAACATACTCCCTTTGTTCTAGAGCTTGCTCATATTCCCTGGCAAAGATATTGGGAACTCCTGTACCTCCATCAACATTGCAGGTACTAATCATGTATGCAAACTTCAAAAAAATATTCTAAAACTGAGCATAAAGCTAGTACTTTCACTTAAGTGATATTTTCACAACAGTACAAATGCAGAACGAAGACAAATGGGAAGCTGCTGTGTTGGCACAGCATCCACCCTAATATCAGTGCAATGCATAAATATTTTATTGCAGGTAACTGTAGCTGTATTCTCTATGCTAACAACATTGTTACAACGGAAACAAAAAGAAAGTTTTGAAGAAAATGTGGGGAAGGAAAAGGTGAAGGGCAGAAAAAAAATAATTACAATTTTAACAGAGAAGGGTATTTAATGAACAGTAAAGGACCACCAAAATAATGGAAAGATAAGTGGTGGATAGTCTTGCATTTCTGTAGAAGAAAATCAGAAGGGGAAAAGTAATGGACATGGTTGTTAATGATTTAACACACTAGCAGGGGTATTTGTAATTGCCTGTGGATCATGGAACTTTCTAATGGCCTACTTTTCTTTCAATGACACTGAAGACACTGTTATCCTAAATAACTCACAGCCTGTGTAGAGTGAATGGTAGAATAGGGGAAATGAAGTTCTCACAGACCCTATGGCAGATCCTGAAAAAGGAAGTAGAAGGTAAGATGAGCTAGGAGAAATGAATATGTTTTCTAGGGACAGGAGTATGAAGGAGCTTAGGAAAGGGTGAGGAAAAAACATGCACAACATGGGAAGACATAGAAATATTGGCAAGAGGCTGGTTCAGTTCTTCCAAAGGCAGAGATAAAAAAACCCAAAAAAACTGGAGGGAAAGCTGGACTGAGGGTTCCTGAGAATGCTGAATAGAGTCAGAAAATACAAGAGGGCAATGTACACAGAGACTATAAAAGAATAGAGAGTGTTAGGGGTTAAAAATAAAGCTCTTGAATGAAAAACATGAATAAAAAAGAACATGAGAATTGAAAGGATGCTATGAATAAAGCATGGGAAGGAAACACATAAGGAGCCATTGGGAAAGTAATAGACCACTAGCCAGGATGTGTACTGATGCCAAATCAGCAGACAGTCAGACTCTGCTGTCTCACCAGCATGGCTGGTTAATGATGTGGCAGTATAACTTCTCTTTAGTTCTCTCTAAGAGAGAGAAGTTCACAGACTTTATAACTGGAAATGCTAGACTTCCTAATGTTTTACAGGTACAAAGTTCACAGTCATAGGGAGGGGATTTGGAAGTGAAAATGAAGGATATGACTCAGTTCCAAAGGACTTCCAGAAGCAGCTTTCAAAGTGCAATTCCCCAAAGTAAATAATGTGGAAAGCAAATAAACTTATTTTCTTCATTCTGTCTCACTTCCTCTCGAAGTAAAAAGAAAAAAAACAAGAGACAAAATCAAAGTAATAATTCATTCTTCAAGTCAAAAGATACTTTGAAATCTAGTAGTGCAGAATGATCTTAATTCAGAGCCGATGAAGAGAATTGTATAGATGCAATTTAAGCTTTGTACCTACATAGTCACAGTGATGCTGGAAATTAAAACTTACTGCCATGTCACTACTTACGCCACATTCATGTCTTCTGCTTCCACACATTGTGTTACAGCACAAAATACGTATCTCCTTTAAGTTCTAAAAATCTGTTTATTTTCTCATTGTAAACTGATCTAAGGATCTGAGCTGCTTGCCTAAAAGCAATTACCACTCAGTCTTCATTTCTCAGCCCCCACACTAGTCTTTCTCCTAGAACTTCTCCCTTGAAAGTTTCAGTTTGATTTAGGAGAAAAACAATAATACAAATCCACCCAGAAGTTTTCTCTCTTGAAATTCTCTTGGAACTGCTGTGCTGAGAGGGAGGTTGACCCTATGTAGAAAACAATTTTCCTCAAACACTATAAAAGCATTTGCAGTTAGTTATCCATAAATTCTGCAATAGAAGACTTTTCACATTAAAATATTGATTTGCAAAAACTTAAACACTAGGGAATGTTATAATATCTTTAGTTTAAAAGTGGAATAATCTCATTAGATCAAAATCTCATTAGATAAGATCCAGGCCCTTTGCTTTAAAATATATTATAAAGCAAAATCCTTTCCTTCTGCATGTTGTTTTATAAACCTTTTAAAATTTTCATCTTTTATCCTAAACCCTCATAAAAGGAAACTTTGAAGTTGATATACCTTTATTGTATGAAATAGCTTTAGTATTTTAATTTGTCATTACATTTGAAAAATGTCTTTTCCATCAGACAGAGTGCATTGGATCAGCTAGTGGGCTTTGCTTTATTTCTACAAATAATATTTCATGTACACAGCCAATTGCATTGGTGTATTTACAAAAGATCTCATTTTGTTATGCAGTATGAATAAGATTAATTACCAAAAAACCAAAGCCTTAAGTATTTATTACTTTAACTCAGAATAGGAGAATTAGTTCTATTTGTGGGTATACAGCACTAATGGTATTTTATGCAAAAGTAAAAATGCAGAACTAAAAATACTGAAACGTAATAAAGAAGACATTGAACAACCAGCCAGTAGCCATTGCATTACCTGCCAGCAGCAGTCCAGCTCTTGAAGACACTTGGCTGAAAACAAATGAAAAATGAGGATGATCACTTGCTACACTAGTAAAATTCAGTTTTAAAAGTAAGCTTCATAGACTTCAGCTGGAGAAAGGAAGATTTCTCCTGAGTTCAAAGGATGCTTAAAACGTGACAGGATGGACACAGCCATTAACTGATTTTGACATTTTTCCACATGAATTAATCTTTCAATCTAATAATTGCTGAAAGAACATATCAAAACCTTGGATTAACAACAATCTAATAATAAGTACGAGCTTTCCACATTGTTTCCACACATTGATAACTGATTACTTGTGGACTGGTCAGTTTGATGGAAAATAAAGAATTAAGAAACTCGGGAGAAGAGCGAATAAGGTCTGCATGAGATTTTTGAAAATTGTTTCTCAGGGCTGTTTGACTCATATGACATTTACTTTAATCTCTGACAGGCATTTAACTGCAGTGAGATTTAATGTAAATAGGATATAAAATAAAAATAGAAAACCCGTGATCAACAATTTATTGGCAAAGGCATTTCTAAGTGCTACTTAAATTCTGCATTTTAATTTGGACTGAGAATAGCCAGAAAATTGTGCATGAGTCCACAGTGGACACAGTTCTTATCATGGGGGTTGTTGTGCCTCCACTTGATTATTCCAGTAGAAAGTTAAAAGATAGTTCTACATTTATTTTAGGTAATATAAAGTGTTACAAATTTATACTGCTTTCCTTAGTAATTCAGATCAGGCAGCTACTTGCCAGATCCAGCTGTCAATGCACAGTGCTTCTGATTCTAAAATGTTGATACCTGCTTTTAGCCACTTTGTGCAAAAAGGAAATGGATAAATACTTACTAATCAATTGATTATTCATTTAAGTAGCCATTTGAATTTAAATCCCATTAAAAGCCCCAGCCACATCTTCATTGTTTAAGGCAGCTGAGAGGGCTAGGGAGGGGTGTGATTTGGGAGTTCCACTGCTTGGTTTTAGCTGCCAAAATTAGCCAGATTGGGACTAAACCGTGACACTCTTCCACACCAATCTTATTGGATCTTCAAGATAATATGGATGTCTTCTGGATATGCTCATTCCTACACTCATAATTTGTATAACCTCTTCGTATTTCCATGCACACACTCATAAAGGAGAAGAAGGCTCTTAATTTATTAAGCTGGCATTGATTTCAGTTTCCTGTTCCTCACTAAAATTCATATTCTGTCCTCAGGCTACTTAGTTAATCAATGGGAAATGTTTATACTGGCATGAACTTTGCTTATTTTAACCATAGTTGTCACAAACAGTATGTGCTTGAGCTCCAAAAACTGTAACGTAGATAAATTCAAGAATTTAGTTAACTGAGAAGAAAAACAATTGACAATGATTTTTAGTGCTAGATGTTTTGTAAAAGGTACAACCTGTACTGTAGATCTTATAATGAAAAGTTGTTTAGAATGAGAAATATTTAAAGAAACTTGACAGGCTGCAGCACTTACAAAGGAAGCAAATAGATTCTCTCCAAAGAAGTGATACCTGTATTATGTATACTACATGTTCCAATACGTTTGCATTCAGTTCTACAGTAAAAATAATAGTAAGAGTCACAAAATATATGCAGTTGAATAACTGTGGTTTTGTTGCCTGCCTTATATTAAGAAATTAAAACATAATGGTAGCATATCTACATTACTCCTACATGTATATGATTTAAGCTATTATTGGAAGGTAGCTTTCAAAGAAACTGTGGTAGCAAAAGTTAATTTTGAATGAATTACACAGCATTAGTGGTAATGTACATAGACTACATATTAGGCTCTTGGTTTCTAATTAAATAGGAAATAAGGAAAGATATGTTACCACAAAATACTTTTTGCTACCTTGCTGTATCTGCAGCCCACAGGCACTATAGGCAAGGCCAAAATTTAGCAAAGTAGATTTATATGTGTGATTTAACTATATTTCACCTCTGATTTTGCTTTTTGTCTTTCCAGGTTCACAGTGAGCAACATCATGTAACAGAGGAAGGAAAAAGACAGCTTTGTCCAAACTTATGCCAAAATTGAGTCAGCCAGTTGTAAGTCACACAGCTGTAATTTCTATCTAGCTTTGAAACACATGCTAATATTTGCTGGCAGTGTGATTTCTTTTGTTGCAGAGCAGCTTTTAAGAAGCATTGAACCACTCTGTTTTAGACCAATTATCTTGTTCTGTACCCACACAGCAACCCTGATGGTGTGAACCTCCAGGATAAAAAGAGAAAAGAATAGAAAGAAGTAAGGTAAGTTGCGTCTTATTGAAACCACAGCCCACCGATTTTTTTTTTTAATTAAAAAAATCTGTAGCCTGTAAATCCAGTCTTTATTTTTCTCAGTCAATTTACTACAACTGGATAACACAATATATTTCACAACAGACAGTCTCGTTAACTAGCAATTAAAAAGGCTGTGGATGTGGTCTCCTTGAACTTCAGTAAAGCCTTTGACACAGTTTCTCACAGCATTCTGCTTGAGAAACTGTCAGCCTCTGGCCTGGACAGACGCACACTCTCCTGGGTGGAAAACTGGTTGGATGGCCGGGCCCAGAGAGTGGTGGGAAATGGTGTGAAATCCAGCTGGAGGCCAGTGACAAGTGGGGTTCCCCAGGGCTCAGGGCTGGGTCCAGCCCTGTTCAATGTCTTCATCAATCACCTGGATGAAGGCATCGAGTGCACTCTTAGCAAGTTTGCAGACGACACTAAGCTGGGTGGAAGTGTCGATCTGCTGGAGGGTCGGGAGGCTCTGCAAAGGGATCTGAACAGGCTGGACTGCTGGGCAGAGTCCAATGGCATGAGGTTTAACAAGGACAAATGCCGGATCCTGCACTTGGGGCACAACAACCCTGTGCAGTGCTACAGACTGGGAGAAGTCTGTCTAGAAAGCTGCCTGGAGGAGAGGGACCTGGGGGTGTTGGTTGACAGCTGACTGAACATGAGCCAGCAGTGGCCCAGGTGGCCAAGAAGGCCAATGGCATCTTGGCTTGGATCAGAAACGGCGTGACCAGCAGGTCCAGGGAGGTTGTTCTCCCTCGGTACTCGGCACTGGTGAGACCGCTCCTCGAATCCTGTGTTCAGTTCTGGGCCCCTCACCACAAGAAGGATGTTGAGGCTCTGGAGCGAGTCCAGAGAAGAGCAATGAAGCTGGTGAAGGGTCTGGAGCACAGGCCTTATGAGGAGCGGTTGAGAGAGCTGGGGTTGTTTAGCCTGGAGAAGAGGAGGCTGAGGGGAGACCTCATTGCTCTCTACAACTACCTGAAAGGAGCTTGTAGAGAGGAGGGTGCTGGCCTCTTCTCCCAAGTGACAAGGGACAGGACAAGAGGGAACGGCCTCAAGCTCCGCCAGGGGAGGTTTAGGCTGGACGTTAGGAAAAAATTCTTTACAGAAAGGGTCATTGGGCACTGGAAGAGGCTGCCCAGGGAGGTGGTTGATTCACCTTCCCTGGAGGTGTTTAAGGCACGGGTGGACGAGGTGCTAAGGGGCATGGTTTAGTGTTTGATAGGAATGGTTGGACTCGATGATCCAGTGGGTCTCTTCCAACCTGGTTATTCTGTGATTCTGTGATTCTGTGATTCTGTAATTAATGAATCTTTGATTAATCTCCACCACTGTGATACCTGATTAGCTAGTTTATGAAGATTTAGGCATTTATTTTTAGTGTATTTTCTTTTTCACTAACAGCAGGTTTTGTTATGTAGCATGAAACATACGTGGAGTACATCAGGGCTAATTTGCATTTAAATCCCTTGAAGAAATGCTCATAAAATTTTATATTTTTTTTCTGTGTTAGGAATTGCTTCCAAACATAAAAAGGCATTTCTTTGCCCAAAGAACAATAATTGTGTTCCTTTTTATTCTACCATGTAATTAAAACAGGTTATTATAAAATCAATAGCCATTTCACAAAACGCTTTCCTTGAATGTCTCTTTTGTCCTCCTCATCTAACAAGTGTAACCTGTATATTTATTCTGTTTGTGCCTCTGCAGTAAGAAATTCTACACCAAAACACAGCTCAGGCACAGCTGCAAGCTGGAAATGAGCAGAACTCGTGCCAATCCGTCTCAAATATCATAGATCGCTAAGGGCTTTGCACTCCTTACAGGGATGTTAGGACATGAAATCCCTACTAAGAAGACTATAGGATTTTAGTAAGAATATAGTAATACGAGCAAATTATTGAACTCATAATCAAACCCAGTATGAAGTCTAGTACCCATCTTGTTATCTCCACAGATTTTTTATTAGTATTTACAGTAATTATTTTACTTCTAATTCTCATGTTTATTTCTCTCTGTTGTTTGAAATTAATGAAGTATTGCAAAAGGTCAAATCTGTCAGGCAACTCTTTGATAAGAATGATAATAATTTATCATGATGAATGATACACATCTTCCTACGCTCTTCCTCTCTTTCTTTCTTCCTGCTATCTATTTTGTGAGGAATGCTGTAATGTTGACTAGCGAAAAAGAATACCCAAAGACAACTGAGACTGGATACATGGATCTGTGTTGAAATAGTAAGTATACACAACTATAGGGAATTTCAAGAAGGAGGACACATGGGATCTGCAATAGATCAGAAATTATGTTAGCTAGGAAAGGCAGAAATGAGAAGGACAGAAAATTAAGTAATTGTCAATCTGAAAGACAGAATGTAAACTTTCAGCTCATGCAGAAAAAGGAAGACAATGAGTCCAAGGAGGATTAGGACATGGTCAAGGATATTGACACAGGAAGTGGCAGCACTCACAAATAAAAGGAGGAGGTAGATGGGAAGATGTGTAAACAGCTAAACAAGAACCATAGATAAGCTTTTCAGTGGAAACAGAGAGGAGCAGATAATTTTAAATGCACTCTGCATTAAAAGAAAATTAGGAAATTCTGGGCATTTCCTTGCTTTTTCTTTATCTACTGTTTTCAGTTATTTCAGACTTCACAATATGTGAACATAAACTGATTACAATTCTAGCTAACACACAACGAAAATTCAAAATCCAAGCACTGGATAAGGAAAGAATGTGCATAGAATTTCATAAAATATGAAAATCGTTCGATTAACTAAGAAAAGTGTTGCAAAAACTTTGTCATTGTGGCATCATATACTCTTACTCAGCACTTGTTGTGTTCTTTGTGATCATTTGATTTCAGAAACAAATATTTTGATTTTTTTAACTGTCTTGATTAGATTAGATGGCAGGTGCTCTAAGGTTTCAGTGTATGTTTACATTCTGATATAAGGTATTGTTACTGTAAGTTAAGTTATTTATTTAGTCTGCATAAACAAACACTGTTATTCAAACTATGTTTGAGCATTGATCTTCTTTCCTTACTTTAAAGGAAGCCATTTATACACATTTTTTAAAGCAAAACTATTGTCTTAAGAATACCCAAACCACTCATTAATTGTCTGTGACAGAAAAAGAGTCTGGAAATGTACCAACTCATAGCTTTTTTATGCAATAATATTCCTTTTAGTATGATAAAACTGGTGCTTGTTTTGCTTAGGTGGCAAATATTACAAGAAAACAAAGAATTCCATATCCCTAGGGATTCTGTTATAAGCCATTACCAAAATCTTCTTCCTTTGATGCATTTCTGATATTTATGCTCAGCATCTTCATCTACTCAAAGATGTTTTCCCTGTTTACCCAGAGGACAAAACACACATTTTGAAAATTTAAAAATCTCTTTGTTGACTGAAAATTGTCTTGTCTTCTTGTATATACCTTGTACAAACCCGCTATTTATATGCAGCATGGAGCTGTGAGTTATTATCACAGATGTGTTTTCTATTTCGTGGTATTAAATTTGGTGGGTTTCTTTTTAAAAAAACAGGAAAATATCAGAACATTTAAGCAAAAGTTTTTATTGAAAGAATGTATCAGATGCCACCAAAAAAAGAAAAATCAAGGTAAATATTCTTTTTAGATAACTAAGTGCAGAAAGCCATGAATACAAGAACACAATCCTGCACTGCTAGAGATCCGGTTTCTAGTCTACAGTCTGCAGTTCTGTCATAGTAAGTAATAGCTAACCTGGAGAATGAATTCTGCTGTGTTCTTTGGACCATGCTTCCATTGATTTTGGCTTCAATTATTAGCACAACAGAAGTTCTTTTGCAACTCTGTAAGATTGTTTTCAGGATAAAAATATTGTTTCCTGCCCAGCTGTACTGAGGGAAGGTATCAGCTGATATAATTTATCTCAGTTTCTGTGTTCAGCCATCACTAGTAAAATCTCCCGGCATAAAGAAGCACATGTTCTTATGTCAGAATTCAAGTGCATAGAGACCAGAGTTTTGCTTTGGTATTCTCAGTTCTTGACCAATGTGACTGAAAAAAAAATAGAAAACTTCACTGTCATGCAGGAGTGTGTAACTGTAGATCATCACAAATCCACTTCACCACTGCGATGTTGCAGAAATCCAGAGGAAATGCACGCTGCTTTTACTCATCTTTGTCAATGATTCTGCAGAACACAGTAGAAGAAAACTCAGTGAAAAAAAATCTGATTTATCCACTGGATAAAGAAACTGTCAAACTGTTAAAAAATGGCTTACAGAGCAAGCAAGAAAAACTAACTCAGTTTGAGACTTTAACAGTATTAAGGAATGACTTTCACTTCCTGAAAAACTGCTGGTTAAGTAGCCTTATTTTCTCTTGGAGGGATGTGGAGCCAAAAGGTGAGTAAGAAGATTGGGACAGAACAAGATGAAGGCCAGCAAGAATGAAAAATATATACTAAGAGAATGATCTGCATTCAGTGTAACTCACTTGAAAACAGAAAGAAAAGCTACTAATCTGAAGGATTTAGATATGCGACATGCCACAGGACTTCCTGTATTACCTGGATTTGATGTGTTTCATTTTCAAACAACAAACATAAGCACAGAAAGCTTTTATAGACCATTGAAGAGCTATAGAAAATCTAGGCCAAGAACATTCCTTAGACTATACAAGGAAAACGTGCACATTTCTGCCTCTGCTCAAGATATATTAAAATAAACTCTTTGCAACTGCATGTCGAAGAACATACAATCATGGAATAATACAGGTCAGAAGCATTTCTAGAATACCACACTTTAAGCAGGGTGGTATATATATATGTTATATGTGCTTGTTCTAAAATTGCACTAAGTGCTGTGACATGTCCCCCAGTAGAAGAAATGTCTAACTGCAATGCTGTACAAAGCAGAACTTGATTCTTACTGAAGTAATGTGTTCTTAAATTGTCAGTCCTGAGCTTTAGTTCACGGATTAGCTCTGTGCCATATCTACTTGTTGCAGGCAGTAGTCCATGATTACACAACCATTTTACAGAATCTCAAAGAAGATATTTTCTCATTCAGCAAAGACAGGACTATTCATGATGTGCACTATAGGCATGTATATCAGATCTCTATTGCCCTACATTAACAACAGTGATACAGGTGGGCAGGACTCTTGACTTTAAAAAGTTGTAATTCACTGGAAGAATTTAAAGCTTAATTTACTGTCTTATAAACAAAGTTATTGTTAATTCCTGTCTAAAAGTTAAGTCAAAGTATAGTCTATATTTTTTAAAAAAGTAAGCTAGAAAGGATTGTCTTGTAATTTTTAAGCAATTATATTCTTCATGGAACTGTTATTATAAATTGAGGTCACAATATTATATATTCTGCAACGGTTATTCCACCTGAATTTTTCAATATAAAAGGTAAGCAGTATTTAGCATATACTTAATATAAAAGGCTAAGCTCAGAGATTCTCTGGACTACTCCTAATGAGTTCAGAAAAAAAAATAGTGATAATTTTGTAAAATGAGATCAGTTGAATAATCAAAAGTTGCATTCTCCCTTTGTAAAGGTAGAGCTGAATCAGCTTTGCTTCTTTATGAATGTAACTGCCGTTTATTTCCTGTTGTTTCATCATTTCTGAAAATCTTCTGGCAAGTCAGTTCGAACATATTTCTTGTATAAGATAAACTTACAAGATTTCAGGGAGGAACAGTAAAGAAGATTACAAATTTCTTCTATTCAATAGTTAAGCATTAGTCTGTGATGCAAAAAGCCCTAGTAGAGGTATACCATTTGACAGAATCCACATTTCGTTGATTGAAATACAACTTTTTAAAGCACTATATTGCATCTGGACATTCCAATTCCCAGGCCAGTATGCTAATTTTCTACTGAGTAAATCAAATCACTGCTTAAAGAGATGGGAAATCCAGTTTTGCCTCTTTGCTGGGAATCTTCCCACATGAGGACTGTACTCACAAAGAAAGCATATGAAGTTCTGCATAAGGAACCTAGACACTAAAAGGAAATGAGATTTATGACATATATTTTATCTCAATATTTTATTGGTATATAGGTCCTCTTTTGTATGGTTTTTGATGTAGAAGTAAAAGCATGAAGCACTGAAAGCCAGACAGGAAAATTTGTCACAGTATGTTGTATTAATGAAGTTTAAAGTGACTATCTCTGCACTTCTAAGTTGACCAGTATAATATCTGGGTCTTAGGTTTTTGCTAGATGGCCTGGAATGCTGAAAAATAGTCCCTGTCCAGCCAACAGAGAGTGTCTCTAAAGCATTGCTCAGGGAGACTAGATGTATCTTCTTTCATTTCAGATCCTATGGACAACTTTTGTAAGGTGATTCAGTAACCTCTAGGATAAGAAGACATTCACTTGGCTGAAGGCTTCACGATATACATCTCTACATCTTAGTTTTCAGAATGTAAAGAACTTCAGCAGAAGCACACAGTGAATGCAACTAGAGTAATATTTTTCACAATAATGAAGTAGCAAGAGAACCTCAAGGATGAGAGAACCTCTTTGTCTAAGAGATTTTGATCTTTTCATAATCACTGTACCATAAGGCAGTCTAGGACAATCTTTTTTCACTCCCATTTGACAATTTAAATAAGCAGCTTTGGGGTCACAGAAGTGCTAAATCATGCTGCCTAACTGCATAAACTGTCGAGAATATCCATCCACAAAGAAAGGGAAGATCTGTTTTCTGCTTATGCATTGTCCTTTTAAAAGCCGTTCAGTAAAATAAAGAGATGATACATATCTGGACGGTAGTATTTCCGCAGTCACAACAGTATTTAAAGAAAAGTGTTTTAAAATTATGACATTCTCAAACATTGAGAGCATGGGAATGATGTGTTTCATTCAGATAGCAACATCTGATACCAGGTTGCTAGAATTTACTGCAGAAAAATGAAAAGAACTTAAACGGGGGTAGATAATATTATCTATGGTCAGATAAGAGGCATAGGATATTCATAGGCTATTCTCTGTGGGACAATCTACAGAGTCAACTCTCCATGGGGACAGCTCTGTGTGGGAAGCCTCAAACCTTAACCCTAACCCTCCTTGTGTAGAATTGTTCCCACATAGAGTTATCCTTGCAGAAAGCTGTCCCACAGAGAATAGTCCACAATAAGAGTTGGCCATGGAGAGTTGGCCACAGAGAGTTGTCCCTTTCTGAAGTCAAATGCAAAAATTTTTAAACCATGACATATATATACAAAAAGTGTAATCCCTCAAAACTTCTTTATATAACTTGAAGTTATACAGTCAATAATTTATTTTCCTTACTCCCTCACACATATCTTACACATTTACTTCAGATTTAATTAATATGCAGATCCTGTATTCAACTTCAGGTAGTCAGAAAAACATTAATTCAGGTTACAATTCATAAAAGAGAGCACCTCTTAGTGATCAATAGTTTGAACTCTACTAAGAAATACAGCCAAAAGTAAAATATAATTAGGAAAACATTGTACAGCTTCAGGTTTTTTTCTCAGCTTTTTGAACGCCAAATTCTTCAGACTTCGGAGCCATGAGTCCTCTTGACCTATAGGTCTTGTGGTTTTAAATCTTCCAGGACTTAAGATTTCTAAATGTTCCTTACATTTATTAGTATTAAGGTAGAAAAATATAGAAGTTTTTTGTTGTCTCATATATATTGTGAGAGCTCGATGATTCATATATCTAGGTAGAGAAAAAGTAATGGCCATACTTCGAACACAGTTAAAACTAAAAAGAATTGAATTAACACAGTGAGTACTAATGAGATTAAAAAGAAAGGATTTTTTTTCCCACATCATATGTCCAAACCTACTAATGGCAGAGATATAATAGAAATAAAATTTTAAGAACCATTTGTTCTATGTTTTCCACAGGAGGAAAGGAATTAAATAAATTATCAGGAATCTTTAGTTGCCTTAACACAGATAGACAGTAAAATTTGCAGTTTCAATTATAAGTCTCTAAATTTTAGCAGAATCTAATCTTACCACTTGTCTAGAAATAAAAATTGTATCCCTGTAATTACATTCCTAGAATTCAAGCCCAGTTTTCTCCTTTATATGGAAGCAGTTTTACCAATAGAATAATGACTTAATTTCAGTATAATTAACGCACTCCTTTAACCTAATCAGTTTTAGCACTTTATACAACACCCCATGGAAAATAAATATACGGTTTTGATCAGTCATGCTACAGAACTATTATATTAATTGCACCTTATCTGAGTACATGTGCATCCACAATCTTCAGTCATGGGTCTACAGTTCGATTTTTAAAAGCCTAGAGTGGTACAATTCAGCGCTCTTATTCTTAATATCAAGCATGCTGTGCAGGGTGCCATGAAAATACACTACCAGTTTTAAGAAAAGGAGATCTGTTTATGCAGATCATGTTCAAATCAGTTCTGAGATGCAAGAATATAACATATTTTATCAAAGGCTTTAAACATGAAATATTCTGTAACTTCAGTCCAGAATATTTGCTGCAAGGGAAAGCTGCTTAAAAACATAGTCTGCAATCTGGAATTATTTCAGTGCTACAAACTTCACTGATATAAGAACATTTTCTATTAGCAGAAAGAGAAAATATGTTTATAAACAGAGACACCTTTGTTTCTGCCTGGAAGATTTAGATGAAGTTTTTTTCTTGTTTGGAATCGTTAGCCATCCTCTCCAACTAACCAATCTACCATGAGAATGACCAATTTTTAGATAACTGCTTTCCTGATCATGTTCCCCCATAAAAGATATGAAACAAACCCCAAATAATGAAGGATCTATGAAGTTTAAACAATGTTTTAGCAATCTACTTCTGATTTCTTATTCTAGTTTGGTGGTGTGATATTCAAATATCAGTTTTAAGAGACATAATGGAGAAGTTGCTCTGGGGAAACTACTGCAATGTAGAACAAAATCTATCACTAAAATGTACTTCTGAAGTTTTTTTTAAATCAGCAATTACACTGTTCTTTCCTTTGATAATACTGATGACTGTCCATTTAGAAATGATTTTCTTTAAAAAAACCCCTGTTTTTAAATAGAACATTATTTGTCAAAGGAAATATTTCCATATAATCATAGAATCAACAGGTTGGAAAAGACCTCTTGGATCATCTAGTCCAACCATTCCCATCTGCCACTAAACCATGCCTCTGAGCACCTTGTCTACCCATCTTTTAAACACCCCCAGGGATGGGGACTCAACCACCTCCCTCTGCAGTCTGTTCCAGTGCACAATAACCCTTCCTGTGGAAAAAAAGATTTCTGATATCCAGTCTGAATCTCCCCTGCACAGCTTGAAGGCTTTCCCCCTTGTCCTGTCCCCTGTCACCTGGGTCAGCTCCCTCCTCTCTACAACCTCCTTTCAGGTAGTTATAGTCCTCTCAGCCTTCTCTTCTCCAGCCTAAACAACCCCAATTCCTTCAGCCACTCCTTGTAGGACTTGTTCTCCAGTCACTTCACCAGCTTTGTTGCTCTTCTCTGGACTCGCTCCAGAGCCTCAACATCCTTCTTGTGGTGAGGGGCCCAGAACTGAACACAGGATTCGAGGAGCGGTCTCACCAGTGCCGAGTACAGAGGGAGAATAACCTCCCTGGACATGCTGGTCACACCATTTCTGGTACAAGCCAAGATGCTGTTGGCCTTCTTGGCCACCTGGGCACACTGCTGGCTCATGTTCAGTCGGCTGTCAACTAACACCCCCAGGTCCCTCTCCTCCAGGCAGCTTTCTAGACAGTCTTCCCCTACTTTTTTGTTCATCCTCATTCTCATTTTTCATTTTCCTTCGCTTTGAAGAAAAAAAAAAAGACTTTTTCATTAAGGAACTTCCTAACCTAAAATCATTCACAGATACCAATAATCAACAGATATTTAACACTTTTCTCTGTATTTTCTGCCTCCCTCCCCCACAAATTCACTGTTAGAGCTCCAGAACAGCAGGAGACCGACCACCATTCCCACCACCCACACAATTTGATGAACCTTGTTTTGGAGATTTGCATAATGCACTGCGTGTTCCTACAACAAAGGCTGTAAAGATGCCTTGTAGGAACAAGTTTTATGAAAAATCAAAATTTTGCCTCAATTCTGGTGGGAGAAATGACTGCAACATTTATGAGTCATGCAATGAAACCAATTATCATTAGATAAGAAAGCATGATACTGAGGTGCAGTTAATTGTACATATCAAATGGTATGCAGATTTTGTAGGGACACAAAATGGTAGATTACATAACTAGTCTGGGAGAAAAAGTCTACATTGGCAACATGTTGATCCACACTTCCCAGAATCTTCTTGTACTCTTTGACTGATAGTTTTATGGCCTTACATTTGCAGGGTATACCTTCCAAACTAAGTCACGGTTAACATTGTGTAGGAGGGATAGTCACACTGTCTGCTTCAGGCATAATCATGAAAATCAGAGTAGGAAACTCTGTTTAAGGTATACATACAGATGACTGGACCTCAACCTGAAGTTTAGATAACCAAACACAATATAACACATCAGTGAATGCGAATGTAGTAAATTGCATATAATAGAAAAGAAAGCACAAAACTCTCAAACATTACAGATAGGGCTGTGAGGAATGGCTGGATTTCTCAGGTGATCAAAAGGGAGTTAGTGAGAAGTAGCTGAAGTCCAGGTAAACTGTTCGAATGGCAGTTTTAGAATCCTTTTAAGGATTATAATCTGAAGTAACTCTATCAATAACGACATTATAAAGCCGACATTACTTTGCTAATCACAGGAGAAATTACCAATTAGGGGATGGAAAAAGTAATTACTGGTGGTTTATGTGTCTGGAAGGAGACAAGTTTAAAGAGAAAGAGCGATCAGGGTGGATGGGGAGAAGGCCAACCATTGGGAGTGATTACATATGTAATGTAATGTAATGTAATGGGAAGAGAAAAATACCCTGGATCCAGAAATGAGTCAAATTCAACTTCACGTAAGACCCGTAATTCTCTCCAGGTCCTCCTGAGGTAGCCAGAGATAGGATATGTTATGAAAGGCACACGTGTATTAGAGAGTCAAACAAATAAATGCTCTCTTCTAGTCGTGGTGGTATATAGTGAAAAATAAAAATGTTTCCTCTCTTTTATTTCAACTATTTTATAAGATGATTATAAAAGATTTTCCTCTCTTGCGTTCACAGGTAAATACTAATTGAGTATATTGTAAGCATAAATTTTACCTATCTTTCTCTGTGAAAAGCTTTTCAGCCCAAGATACATTTAGAATTTTGAAATAAACTTTTGCTAGTAAACTCTTTAACTATTCTGAAGTTGTCTCAGTTAAGTTTTCCCAGACAAATAGATGATGACACAAAATTATATTTAGCCATTTCCTGAAGATAAAGCTTGTGTTGCTATCATGCATTAGTTTTGAAATTCCCTCTAGTAATTTACTGAAATTGTAATGTACAAGAACATGAAGACTTAGTGACAAATCTTTTGCAGACAGGAACTTTAATGGAATTGGGTAGGCTGTCATTTATTCTTGTTCATTTGGCACAAGTAGCTGAATGCTCCTACATAGCAGACAAATGTTTACAGTGTTTGGTGAGAAGCTATTCAAAGCCACTTTGGAGTAATTCAGCTAACATGCACTAAAGCTACACTTAAAAAGATAATCTGGTTTTTAATGTGCATCTATTTTCTGATCCTTACACTGACTCTCAAGTTGGGTATTTCGTTGCTGACAATGAGGAAATGGTAATTTTCTACTAATTAGTACATTTTTACATGACAGTGGGTTTTGATGCAAATTAATCACTAAGTTACAGATTAAATAAGAGAACTCCATCACACTAAGTTCACAGGAGGAGGGGGGTTCATAATACTAACAAATTGTGTGTGTGATGACATCTGCATCTCTGTTATGAGACCAATTTTCATACCACCTGGCACTGAAGAGTTTAGAAGTTACAATGGAGATATTTTGGCTATAACACTAAATGAGCAGGGTAATAAATATTTGGTGAGTTAAATGGTTAGTACAGGTATCCTGACATAATTAAGTATCATTGTATAAAAGAAGACAGGCTAATATAATTTTATTAGTTGAAGATATTGATGGCCCAGCCAGGTGAAAAGAT
The DNA here is from genome assembly GCF_032191515.1 of Phaenicophaeus curvirostris. Classification (NCBI taxonomy): domain Eukaryota; kingdom Metazoa; phylum Chordata; class Aves; order Cuculiformes; family Cuculidae; genus Phaenicophaeus; species Phaenicophaeus curvirostris. The sequence continues at coordinate 22,439,442 of NC_091392.1, forward strand.
ATGAACTGAGAATTCCTCCATCATGACGCGAGAAAATGATTATTCTCTTTAACTTTTGTGTTAGCCTTTCCAGTGGAGTCCATAATTTCTTGTCTAGTGATTAAAAATGCATGCAGCAAAACTTTGTCCCCTAGACAGAAAAAAAGGGAAAAGACTACTTTGAAGGTGCAGCATGCTGTGTCTGCAAGTAACAGCTTGAGAGAAAATTATAGTCATTAGGATGTAGTGGTGAATAGGTCTTGTTTCTGTTTAATTCAAATTAAATCTGATTCAGAATATATTTGTACTGGTGGGTACTACTGCCAAGAACACTATTACAGTTTTTGTTCATGTTTTCTGCAAGCTTTTTATCAGAATGAAAACGATGCTTTCTAGCATTACCGTTATGAATTATTTTATTTTCAAAACATATCGAAAACATATCAATAGCATAGAGAAGGCTTTATAATTTTTGATAGACATGTTTAATTCTCTGTCCTATTATTTTAACATCTGGTTTATAAATCATTTATATAGCAAAAAAAAAAGCCTGATTCAATTCAACTGCTATCATCTAGTTGAATATATTTCAAGGAACTGTGTTCTGCAATATGGGGTAATAAAGGCAGTTTTGTTCAGTTCAACGATGACCCAGAAATACCATCATCTGAAATAATGTGACAGTTTATCTGAATTAGGCTGCCGATGCCAAACAGATTGTTGGCAATTGAGACTTGTCATAATATATTCCACATATATAGATATGAGATCATATATTTTGTAAAGTACAATCCACACTGTAATTGCATTTCTAGTTTGGTACTTCCAAAGCATAGTAAAGGTAATGATGTACTCTATAAAACTGCTTTCTATTCTCTATAGATGCTGTTGTTAAACAGAGTTTTCCAAAAACCTCTGCCAAAAAATACAGTAATTCAATGATGTGAAATTTGTAATTCTTTCTGATGTAGTTTGCTACGGAAACACATTTATTCAATTCCACGATGTGTGTATATGTGAATATGAAGATTGAACTGTCTTCCCAATAAATTTCAATCCATTTGTCTATAGGGGAAAAAAAGTTTAATTCCTGAAACATCTTTTAAAATAGGTAGCCAGGTGAAGACCTGGTTACAGTCCTTAGCAGAAACTACAGAATCCGCACCACAAGGCATGTTTATGGGCAGTGCACATATAGGTCTTTATTCCAGAGTTTACATATTTTCAGGAAATCAGACTACAGGACACAAATCTTTAAGAAGGTAAACTTCACTAGTTTCATCAGTCTTGAAATGGTTCATTTTTCTCTGCTTATGATCTTTTATTTGTCTTAATTCATGATAAGTTAGTAGGTGTAAAAGTGACAGATTTAAAGTAAGTCAAGCCATAAATTTCTTTATAGCAAAACACAATGTTTTCCTGTTAAAAGATTCCACTGGTAAGAAAAGAAACAACCAGCTATACTTGGTCTGTGATGTTTTTCTCATGAATTGGCTGACAGGGTGAAAATAATTCCCTTATGTCTGACAGGTACTGATCTACAGACTTCGGAACTAAAAGAAAGGACTCACAATTAATTACTTCTGCACAAGAATCCTAAACCCCTGTTCCCTTCAGCTAAGCCTCCTATTTCTGCCTTGGCTCAAGTCCCAGCTAGAAAGGTATGACTCCGTAGGTTCTTTTTGCAGATGTTCTGAATTGTACAGGCTTATGAGTGAAGAAATATTGTGGTGTTGTTACTGTATAAGTTAGCACTTGGTATGTTTGTAAAACTAATACCCAGTAAAGCAGCTACTGAAATGCTGATAAAAAGCAAATGTGAAGTTTTTTTGATGACACCCTAACAGTAGAAGGTCTTGCTTTGCACCTCCTGTGCATGTCTAGGTCTGGACTAATTCCACACTGCACATAACCCGCAGAGTAAGGACCATCAACAAAAGCATCTGAGATAGACAAGTCCTCTTTCCACAGCTGATCAGTTTAAAGATACTCACAAAAAATGTTTTCAACATTTAAAACAAGAAGGAGACCACACATTGTAGATGATGTGTGATCAGAACAAGAAAGCATCAATGAACGTAATATCTTTCAAACGACACAGCTGACCAGATGATTAGCTACACAAAATTGCTGCCTTCCATAAAAAATATAGAATTCTTGGGTAACAGGGACTTTAAGGACTCTCTGGGAAAATTTGCAAAGCTTACTGCTAAGCAAGCGTCCTGATCCAAGAAAGAAGTCTGCTAGTATTGCTAAATTCCTGAAAAGCTGTCTGAATCCTGTAGGTTGCAGAAGAGGTGGCCAATGTGCCATTCATTTACTCAGTTTCTCTGGTCTCCCTAGGAAACTTTACAAGCATTAAATAACTTTCAGAAAAAAATAAAGAGTAGTGTGATATTGTACAGAATATGAGAATATACTCATAAGAAAAAAAAGTGTTGATTGAAAAATTATTTTAATTATTTGTTAGTATTCTAGATCAATGTCATTCCTCTCTTCATCTCTCACAGGTTATCCAATGCCTTCCAAAATTTCTCATTTTTAAAAAACTATTTGGTTACCCAAATACTTTAAAAACACTAAAATACTTCCTTCTTTCTGCATTACCATCTCATGAAATGTCAAAACATATTATATTTCTTTCACCAGATGTAAGAGAAATTATTCAACAAAACCGACAAGATAAAGGCTACAGAGCTGCTACTTGTATGTTAGTGCGCTGTAGTTTTCTCCCTATAACTGTGAATGATGAGAGATTATTATATCTCAAAATAACCTATATAATTTCTGCAAAATATAAAACCTCTTGCTCAGAAAAGATGCTAGGATACAGAAAACTAGTGCAGTGCAACAGGTAATAGTGTCATTGCTCTGCAATTGTTTACCAATTTTCATTGCAAATGTATCACCATGTTTAGCTCACGGTAAGTCCTCTCATCTTGAAAAAGGAGGGGGGGCATGGAGGAGTGATGCTGTTACAAAAATGTGTAATCTGGATTCTCAAGGTGTTTTCGCATTAACACTGAATACTGGAAATTATTCCAACAATGTGTTCTGTCCTGATGGCAAACTATTGATGACAACCGACTGAATATGAGCCAGCAGTGTGCCCAGGTGGCCAAGAAGGCCAATGGCATCTTGGCTTGTATCAGAAACGGCGTAACCAGCAGGTCCAGGGAGGTTATCCTCCCTCTGTACTCAGCACTGGTGAGACAGCTCCTCGAATCCTGTGTTCAGTTCTGGGCCCCTCACCACAAGAAGGATGTTGAGGCTCTGGAGAGAGTCCAGAGAAGAGCAACAAAGCTGGTGAAGGGTCTGGAGAACAGGCCTTATGAGGAGCGGCTGAGAGAGCTGGGGTTGTTTAGCCTGGAGAAGAGGAGGCTGAGGGGAGACCTCATTGCTCTCTACAACTACCTGAAAGGAGGTTGTAGAGAGGAGGGTGCTGGCCTCTTCTCCCAAGTGACAGGGGACAGGACAAGAGGGAATGGCCTCAAGCTCCGCCAGGGGAGGTTTAGGCTAGACGTTAGGAAAAAATTCTTTACAGAAAGGGTCATTGGGCACTGGAAGAGGCTGCCCAGGGAGGTGGTTGAATCACCATCCCTGGAGGTATTTAGAAGACAGATGGATGAGGTGCTCAGGGGCATGGTTTAGTGTTTGATGGGAACGGTTGGACTCGATGATCCGGTGGGTCTCTTCCAGCCTGGTTATTCTGTGATTCTGTGATTCTGTGATTCTATTATTATATTCAGTTTGGATAATAGACCAACACATTTAAATACTAAACTATAGCACACAAATAACTTTCTAGTCACAAACTTAAAACTTAAACTATACGTTAGGCTATAAAAAGAATCTTACTTTGAAATGCAAAATAAATTTTAAAAGTAATTAGTAGTATTGTGCTAATGTGTTTAGGTCTTTCTGCAAGGCTGCTTAGTCCCACACAACATAAAAGAAAGCCAAGACAAAACCTGAGCACTTTAGAACTGTGCTAGCTGTTATAATACATGTAAAAATGCAATTGTGAACCAATACTTCATGTATGTACTCACAGTGATATGGTTCATGAATTAGTTTTGTGTCCTGTGCTCTCTGATATTTTTTGCAATAAAGCAGAAAAAAACACTAACTCATTACCAACTAAGTTTTATGTGAATCAAGGATTAGGAGAGTTCTAAATGGATAAATGATTTATTACAATGAAGGTAATGCTCTGTCCTTGTGGGGAAAGAAATAATGTAACTGTACTTACAAGTCAGATAAGTCTATGTGGTTGGATATAATTGGGAAAACATGCTCTACAGCACAAATTAAGAAGGAAAACCTTCCCAACTATCATGCTTTTACAGGATAAAAATCCCAAGATATTAGTATAATTCCTTTGAAAGCAAGGCAAATGTTCAGGATAAAGCACCTGAGTTCCATTAACACCAATAGCAACAGCATATTCATAAGCCTAAAAGCCTAAGGTGATTTTTAATGTGTTTTATTTCAGAGACAAAAAAGAATGAAAAACACAACAAAATATTGAGAATAGAAAATTTCTCCTAGTGTAAAAATTGGGATTTGAGCATTTTTATCTTCTATTTCTTAGCCCATCAGAGGGTATTCATTCAAATGACTTTTAGGGAATATTTCATTATTCAGTCCTAGTCAGTTCTGCTGACTACATACATCATGCAGGGCTGACAGTCTCTATAACATTCTTACTCAACTGACTTTAAAAGTGTATTTTTATCTCACCAATAAAGATATCTACGAAATAGTTGTTTATTTTGGTTTTTTTTTTACAGGGACATTTTTTTGTTTCAGGCAAGTTGCTATATAAAATTGTTTCCCTCTTTTCAAGTTTGTGAATGTGTCTTGGGTAATTCAGTCCCTTTACTTTTTCAAGTCTTGACTTTATACTTGAAAGTGCCTACAAAGATGCCACATTGTCAGGGTTTGGGGCATATGTCTAATAGAAACTAGAATAAGGTCAACAATGAATTTATTTTACATAATCCATCAGTCATTCTTACAGTAGCAATGGTCTTGATTAGAATTATGACAAACTAGGTAACTTCAGGTGATGAGAGATTTGTTCCAGAATTATCATTCAGTCTTGATTTGCATATAAATCACATCTTTAATTTTAACAAGAAAAGCAAAATCCAAATCCAAAAGTAAATCCAAAATTTGTGAAACTCCTGCCAATGTACATGTATCTTGGTTATTCCTCAAATACTATATGAAACTCCTGCATACATCTCCTTCCCAAAACATCTACAATAAACAACAAATGGTTTAGTTTTAGAATTGTCTCAAAATGTATTTCAATGTAGCTTCACATGCTACAAAGTTAATTGGCTTTACTTCAGTACAAAGGAGCCTGTAAGTGATTATTTTTCCATCTACTACTCTCCTGCCACCAATAAATATATCAGAATGGGTTTTATATTTCTTTAAAAGAAGACATTAATTGTGTGATACTCACCATGTAGTGGAGCCAACACTTGCTGCATTCCCTAATAGAGTCTGACAGACCAAGTACTGCTCACAGGTTGCCACTAACTTCAGCTGTCAGGAACACCCAGTCTAAGGCAGCACACTCAGGCAGCCTTCGGATCTTTACTGCTTTCATCACAGGCAGTTCTGGCAGGCCTCTTGGAAAGACAGTGGATGCTGGTTGCTAAAAGAAGATTCATGTATCTGGCTCATCCCCACTGTAAAAAAATTGCAATTTGTCCCCACCCTAAAGGACACTGAGAACCAAATGGGCTATTCTCAAATTTATGTCTAAATCAAATACTTAGTATTTCTGTATTTGAACACAAACTTGAATTTGAGCTCAATATAAGGTGTATGTGCTGGATGACAAGAATATGGTCTTCAACACAGAGACAAAGGTCAGTCTTCCATATGGTCTGGTCTTCTTTCAGTTGCTTTGTGTTCTTTGCTGGAGGAAGGTGACTCTCCACAATCCTTATAATGAGTAGAACTACCATTGGAGTCTGCCTGGCTTTCTGCACAGCTCTTCAGACTGTGAAACAGCATTTTAACCTTAAAAATCTCCAATCCACATCTCAGAATTGGGACAGATCTTTCATTAAGAAATTAAATACAGAGCTGCTTCATTTCAGTTCAAGTGATTTAAAAATTCCATTAAGAGAACTATAACACTTGAACCAAACTCTTGCTTCTCTACAGCTTTATGATTAGATGCCAAGACATCCAGTGTAATGGAGACATAAATGAAAACCCATTAAAATTACTTGGTTCCTACTCTAGCTACAGAGTGAATATTCCTTCTTATGAGTCATAAATTTAACTCTTCTACTGAAATCAGACAGAGACCTTTGACTTTCAGATTCCTTTCTTAGGTGTTTAAAAGTACAGTTAGGGATATAAGCACAGATTACCAGGATCATGTGGAAAAATTCAGAGGGACTAGAGTTGATAGCATTTGACTTAATGACATGGTTTCATTCAATGTCGTTACTTCTAATTTTAATGACTAATGTTAAATACATTTAGTCAGACAGATTCTATTCAAGGAAGTATTTAAGAAAAAGATAGAAAAAGTAGGTGTGAGGTAGACTTCCTTACAAATCCTGGCAACGCTACTTAAGTTTAAGAATGCTGTGAAAGTGTAGAAGTCCTTAACAACTGAAAGCAAAATGCTGCACCAGCACATTAACTTTATCTAAAAACAAAGTTTATTATTGCATTCTAAACCTGATGAGATTGCCAGGGAACTGATTATCTTCAGCAATTGTAGAGTGTACTCAGAGTATTTAACAAGAGCAAAAATTATGTTGTTAATATACCAGAAACGCATCAAATCAGAAGTGTTATGCCAGTTTTTGACATCTGAGGATCAGACCCATTACAATATCTAACAACTTCTTAGAAATTAAGGTCAGAGGAGACAATTAGATAAGCTACCATGACCTCTTGTTTTCTGCTGGTGCTGCATTTCATCCAGTTATCTTTGCATCAATCCTAATGATTTATTTGCTAACTAAAGCATAAGTTGCATTTTAGCAAAGCATATAGTTCTGTATGTTGATCAGTTTCAAAGCTAAAATATTAAAAGACATATACTCTACCAATTCATTCAACAGATTGTTCCAGTGCTTAATTACCTTTTCAGTTAAAAGGTATAATGTAATATTCAAATTCAAATGTGCCTATATTCAACATTCAATCACTGATTATTATTATGGATTTATAAATTTAGTTGCTGATATTTACTATACATGAAGACATTTATAGAAAAGTTCTAAAGAACAGTAATTCATTTCTTCTTGATACATTACAAAAACCAATCTCATTAAGTCTCAGGGATATCCAACATTTTGACCACTTTTGTGAAACCTTTTTCAATCTTCTTCGGTTTTATCATTACTTTAAAACTGAGAATACTAGAACTGTCCTCCAGTATCGGTATCAGAAAAATACTGCAGATAGATAACATCGTCTTTATATACTCTCCCTTTTAAATCTCTTTCTATCACTCAAAAATCTACCTTCTCTCTTCTACCTTAGCACCAAATTGGGAAGTGAGATAGCACTTCCTCAGTCACTAGTTTCCAAGAAACAGTCAGCTAGTATCCTTAATTTCTTGTTTCTAGGTGTAGTCTGGATGCATCTGATAGCATTTCAGTGTTGTCTTTTATATATGAAGCAGTCATTCACTCAGTCATTCTGAATGACTCTCTGTCTTTATCACATGACATGTTTACATTAGGAGTGATTTTAAATTCACCTTCAGATCCTTGATAATGAAGTTGAACAGCATAGGGTCTAGCAGTTCAAGTGTAGGGACCAGTTCCTGGCTCTGATACTATTGGCTGGTTTGTATCTGCACTGATTAAGGTAAAATCCCTAAAGAGGCAACCCAACAACTGTATGTACCCTCCTGGTTCTGGGTCTCATGCCCTGTGTGCTTATTCCATGCCTTAAGACATAATTATAACATTTGTTGTGCTTCTTTTCAGTTTACAGTGTTTCTTGATTTCTCTGGGAAGAACGAAGATTTGTTGGAAGTCTAAGGGTTTGCAGCTTTCCTGAACACTGTTGTAAGATTACATAGGAGAGATAGAGCTGTTTATCTCTCACTAATAACACCTTTTAGTAGCCATGCCTTAGAGGATTCCACCTTCCCCAGCTGAACATGTGTTACATTTTTCAAAACTAGATGAAGTGCTCCAAAGTAAAGAAGGGGAATGAACTTAAGAAAATAAACTGTATGACTGATGAAGTGTCCCATGCTCAGTCTCTCTTCCTAAGTGTCTTTTGTTTAGCAATGAAAATAATCTCTTACTAGGATTCAGTTCCAGGTCATGACACCTGGGCTTGTCTTGCCTAAGTGTTTTAATTGACAGCATCATAGAGACATATCAAGGGGCTGATTCAGTTACGTGAACGTAGCTGTCCAGTTCCATCTGAGATACTCTAGGACAATCAAGAGACCTGGATGAAGCTAGCAGGTATAACACAGGGTTTTCGGAATATATTTACATACAGGAGAGGCAGTTGGAGGCCTTCCAGGCTATCACACTGTGTGTGACTTGGCACTGGCTAAATACATATAGAGAGGTGAATCCTCCTACTTATCTTGTGTATGTCACTCTAAAACAGGCCTCTACTGCGTAGTTAGTGAGCATTTCTTCCAAGCTCCACTGACAAAAGGATTGATTTCTTTCTTTAAACATAGGTATTTAGGCCTATTTTAGATGTCCTCAGTATTCAATCTGTCTCCAGATGATCCCTGAAAGGGTGTGACTCTCCCTCCATCATAACTGCCAGCTCCTAATCTACACTTCAGATAACACAAAGCACCTCCAAACAATGCTGCGTGCCTTTGGTTAGGCACCAGTGTATCAACTTTAGTGTTTGCACTTCAGCTGATCATCTAGCCTCTGAGCAGAAATAGACAATGTTAAAATTCATCTGAAATGTTTGAGATATCTTTATTAAGATGAGCTAAATTGTACCTTTTAAATGTTTCTTTCTATTAATTTCAAAGAAAGTTTAGATGGTAAGCTTATGCAAGGAACTGCAGACATTTAAAATCAGATAAGATGATCTGTTTAGTGAGTGTGCACTCTCTCCATAGGCAATGACTAGGCAATTCTGTCTTAAAGAAAGGTTTAAAATACTAGGGGTAGTGATTCTACAGAGGTACCTCTCTTTCTGTGTACCTAAAAGAATATACTACATACATAGCAAGGTTAGATAGATTGAATGAATCCCACTCTTGTGCTTAAGGATCCGGGAAAGACAAAATTCTTCGTGGATGGGTTTTTTGACTTCTTGAGGGATTTTCTTAACAAAACACCAGATTAGTAAGAAAAGCACAGATATAGCCTCGTATGGATAATACAATATCTCAAGGTCTGTGCTTTTTTTTAAACTATTAATTAAACAGAACAACACTAGCACTGAATTTCTTCTTGCAAATTGGAAATACTTGAATAGATTTTCCAAAATAATCTTAAAAGTATTACAGTGTCATGTTATAAACAGCCATACTACTTACATATTACAATGCAGAGCACAGAGACAATGTTTAAAGCATGATACAGAGTTTCAATGATTAATCCATTATTTTGTCCATGTTTGATTTTTTTTTACATTACAGTTAAACATATGTTCCAGTAGCTTCAGAGGAAGCCATTAAAAAGATATTTGTATGTATTACAACATTTACATAGAATGGCACTATTTTTTATATAATATTGTAATGTCACAAGAAGTAAGTGAATGTAAACTGCTGCATAATAACTCTTGGATTTGGGAAGAATTGGAGAAAAGCAATTCTGGTTTTATTTCTATAAAAATAAACAAAGAAAATAAACAAGGGGAGACTTGCAAACTCATATCTAGAAATTAGTAACTGGATGATTATCTGGAATCACATATTTGAAGGAGTAAAATCAACCTTGAGAAGCATAACTGAGTTTATGATAGTGGAGACCTAAGGAGCTTTGCTCAACATATCCTGTGGCTAACGGCAAATAATGACTGGCTTATGGGAAAGGCTGTAATCCTTGTCTCCTCTTTCAGCAGGGCTTTTCTGTTTATTTTATCGAAATTTCATTTGTATAAATGCTTTTCTATCTGGATGTGAAGATTTGAATTGCAGTCTTAAAACATTCAACATGGGTAAAGTAATCAGAAGCCAAGCTTTTATGTCTATACCTTTACTTTCACCAGAGCAAAGTGAACATTCAACGCTATCATTCTTTGTCTGTTAACATTTTAAATTCACTTTACTGCAGATAAATGACAGCCATTTGAGTCCCAGGACTCTTGCTAGAAAGAGATTAGCAGAAATAGACTCTAAAACATCAGAGGCAGGTCCATGAGAACAGTTTAAAAGTACTCACGATAATTGAACTGCAAATAATACTTTCCATTTTAAAGAATCGAAATATATTAAGGTGTTTAAAACTTAATCAGGAAATTTTCTCTTGTATTTTATGACTTTCATATCAGATGGAACAGCAAATAAATTTTCAATGCTCTGAACAAATAATTGCATAAATTCTGAGTCAAAAGCTGTTAAGAAACTGATGACAGATTCTTAAATTCAGTGATAGTTATCAAGATTGATTTCCTCTATAAAATGTTTGATTTCAGGCGTTTATTCAGCTATTAATATCTGAATCTGTTCCAGGACTGTTGGTTATCAGTTGAAACTGTTATAGATTAACTGCTGACAGAAACATATTGTCTAAATGATTACACTTGGAAAGATGCCTTCAGAACCAGCTAATAAATGCTAAATTTGTTGCCTAGTAGTATAAGCTTCAGAAAGTCCAGTGTGATATGGACATAAAACTGTTTATCAATGGCTGTGTAATGACATTTTAGGAGTAGTAAGTCAAGATAAACTTCTGATTTGCCACATTTTGAACTTTCAGCTAGGAGTGAACTAGACAAATAGTACTGCCCTAGTTTTTCAGTATTTTTGTAACAGAAAAAAGAAATTCTATCAAGCACAGTCACCTGTGCAGATTTGGCACAGCAATTTGATCCATTTTAAATTAAGATGTGTATTTAACATAGCTTAATGTATCTAAACTCAGAGTTAAATATTACTAAATTAATGACTCATTAACACTTGCATTAGATACGGCTGTTAATATCTCTCTGAGTCTAGATTCTCTACTTCATTTAACATGCATCCACCATCCCCTATTCAATTATTGTCTATAACCAATGATTTTTAAAGGCTTAAATACCTCTGCAGCTTTGGGTAGTGCTGTCACATACCCAAATACTATGTATACAAATGTCACAGCAATGAGAAAAATAAGGGGGGGTTGCCTGTAGAAGCCTTATTTATTTATTTTTTTTTCATCTGAACTCAAATCTGACATCTTGAATAGGGAGATCTAACACATTAACATTATTTCTACAACATATGTATCCTTCCTTACATGTAGTCACAGAGCCTTCCATTCAAGTGGGGCTATGTTCAATCGCAAGATTGTCAGCCAGCAGTAGTGTTGGCAGCAGAAGTTTGAAGGTCTAAATATTTTCTAAGCACTCAGGGTGTATTCCTCTTTTACAACTCAGGTCTTAGGTGATGGGCAGCAGAACATCTTATGCGTCACTGATTACTGCGAGAACTGTCTCCTATGCTAAACCATAAGAAGAAATTTTCTTGATTTTCACACATCAGAATTGCGGCCAAACTAGCCTAAACCCCTACTTTGGAAATAGTAGATGAAAAATACAGTGAGTTGTTAGGTTTTGGTAATTTCAGCTGATTACTTGAATAATCAGCTCTAGAGGTTAATGTAGTTCCAGAGAGCAATGGCTAGGAGTACAGATTTTTAATTACTTCCAGGAAACATTAGACCATTGGTTTGTTAAATTCTGTGCATTCAAAAATATTCCTTGTTTTTCTCCCAAGTAGAAAGCCTTACTGATTTTTAAATTTCACTGCAGAAATAATTATGTTAAAATAACATTTTTCATTGTGAGAATTAGCTATGAGAATTGGTTATGAGAATAAATTATCGGCCATGGCTAATCTTTAATATATTGAAACAGATTCTCAACTGGCAAAACTGACAAAGCTCCAGTGACCTTCAGTCCACTTCTGCCATCTGTAGACATAATCGTTCAATCATTTCTCCAAATCAAAGTATGTTGATCACTAAGAACAGACTCATTATTGTCTACACATTTCATATATGCTTTCTATATGTTGTAGGGGAATGCTTTGTATTTTTAATAACAACATGTAAGGTTGAAATGTTGTTTAGAACTTGGGTGACAACTTTCATGTCTCATTTTCTTAACTGATAAGATTCAGATCTACACTGGGCATGATCATAGAAGGATGTCTTGTCACATAAAAGTCTTCGCTTTTCTTAAAGACAAAGGAATTGTTATGTCCTCTCTCTTCTGCTATTACAGAACCAATTCTAGTCACCAGCAATTTCTGTATCTCTTTCAGGAAGAGTAACAAAAAATTACCAAGAAAAAAAGTATAAATTCAAGCACAGATTGCTCTGTAATTCTATTACTGTAATTTATGAAAAATGACAGTAGAAATCATGGAAATTACAATAGTTATTGCACAGTGGAATACAGTTTTTTTTGAGAAACAGAATTTTAGAAATTATTATTTTTAAAGTAATGGCTTTGGTCTTCTAAATTATATAAATAAATGAGCTGTACTGTTTCAAGAAGAGATTGTACTGTTCAAAGATATAAACAAATAAAGAAGGGAAGGACATAAATGAATCCGAACTGCTCAGTAACTAGAGAACTACATCGTCTTTCTTGGACAACTTGGAAATCAAACAGGAGCTGCTGCCAATCTAAAGACTTCCCTATCAAATAATCTCTGAGTTTAAAAATGCATCAACATCCTGGGGGTGTTGGTTGACAGCCGACTGAACATGAGCCAGCAGTGTGCCCAGGTGGCCAAGAAGGCCAATGGCATCTTGGCTTGTATCAGAAATGGCATGAACAGCAGGTCCAGGGAGGTTATTCTGCCCCTGTACTCGACACTGGTGAGACTGTTCCTTGAATCCTGTGTTCAGTTCTGGGCCCCTCACCACAAGAAGGATGTTGAGGCTCTGGAGCGAGTCCAGAGAAGAGCAACAAATCTGGTGGAGGGTCTGGAGAACAGGCCTTATGAGGAGCGGCTGAGAGAGCTGGAGTTGTTTAGCCTGGAGAAGAGGAGGCTGAGGGGAGACCTCATTGCTCTCTACAACTACCTGAAAGGACGTTGTAGAGAGGAGGGTGCTGGCCTCTTCTCCCAAGTGCCAGGGGACAGGACGAGAGGGAATGGCCTCAAGCTCCACCAGGGGAGATTTAGGCTGGACATGAGGAAAAAATTTTTCCCAGAAAGGGTCATTGGGCACTGGAAGAGGCTGCCCAGGGAGGTGGTTGAATCACCATCCCTGGAGGTATTTAGAAGACAGATGGATGAGGTGCTCAGGGGCATGGTTTAGTAGTTTATAGGAATGGTTGTCTCAATGATCCTGGGGGTCTTTTCCAACCTAGTGATTCTGTGATTCTGTGAAATAGTTCTGTTACAAATTATTGTGCGCTACATCAGTCAGTTTAGACATAGAAAAGAAAGTCTTCTAAAAGAGATGACAATGCATCAGGTTTTCTAATTAAGTTAGGCAACACTATTTAAAGTAGGTAATCTTTCCTTTCTTTTCCTTTCCTTTTTTTTGAGGGGGAAATGAAAATCGGTCCCATGCCACTTGCAAATTGCTAAGAAGTAAACACTTTTGAACAGTATTTAGAGTTCAGCAGTATGTAAATATAGGACATTTTCTAAAGTGCTTAGAGATGTCTTGAAAGTTGTAAAAATCTTTATGTTAGTGCTTAAAAGTGGCCTGTTTTTCTGGGGAATTAGCAGTTTTGAACATCAGAGCACTTATCTGGGCACGAAAGTATTGATTTAGGGTTAGCTATTTCTTTCTTAAAGACATGGTGGTGAAAATGCTCTGATGATTAGTAGAAGGGAAAAAAAAGAAACAACTCTGAGAGCGTGATTTAAGAAATGAAAAGTTGATGAACAGCTATGTGAAAAACCTACATGCATAAGTGATCTTTTACAGGATTTCCCCTTTTGGTGCACGAGTAAATATAGGTGCTGCAGTTTAAAATAAAAACCAGTCACATAATGTAGAGTAATACTTTATAAGTCATTGACAAATACCACACATTGTCAGCATACCACAGAAGGTTTCAGAACACTGACATTTATAACAGCTTGGTGCAAGTAGCTGCTGTCCCTCAGACTGCTTTCCTGAGCCTTACTGAAACTGATTTTCCTACACTGATGAAATGGTATAAGATCTGTGTGGTAGCCCTTTGCTTTTCTCTGCATTTATTGTTTCAGCCAGAGACTCAACTGTGTTTTGCAATGCGTTGGAAGAATAACATTTGGCACATCAGTTAATTCAACTGTGGTTTTCTATTATCTCTCAGTCTGCAAGCTTACCATCAACTATTGCCTATGAGAAGAAGGTCTTCAGCCTGCTCAAAATTTATTCAGCTTCTTTTAGCAGATATAAGAAAGAGTTTTAGTCAGGTCATCAAGTCGTGTGACAGCTATCAGTTTGGTCATTTTGTACAGCTATGGAGGACTCCAAGCACCTTCATGTCAGGGTGCCATGAGGATGAGTGAGATGGCAGTCATGCCATGGGAGGTAGCAGGGTAGATTTGGCAGCCTGTCCCACCTCAAAACCCAGTCAGGGAACAGGGTAACTGGGGGACAGCCCCATTCTCTGTTGCCAAGCATGTCTGTGGCAAGGGGCTGCTGGCTCCAAGCTGAGCTGAGATAGGGGTCTTGGGCTCCAGGGCAGAGGGGAGGCCCTGGGAGTGATGGTCATGACCCATAAGCCCTGCTAGTGCCTCACAACCCTGACATGGAGAACAACTCTAGCTTCATTTTATCCATAGCAAAATTGGACTCCCTCACAGAGAAAGATGCTGCTTAAATGAATCAGTTCTGTTTCTTTAAATTCAAACAAGTCATTTCCATTTAAGCACCACTTCTACTCACTCTCAGTTAAATATGTTCCCATCTCTTAAAGCACTAGTGACACATTCCCCAAAGTGTGTAGCAACGAGTCTGTTCCAGTCATGCCTCCATATAGTAAAATAAAAGAAATATCCTCCTTTCGGAAATGCCAGACAAGCCTGAGAACACATCTCACCTTTAAATAATACATACAGTGATCACTTAAAACTCATCAATAAAATTTAATTGAGGAATACAGGAAAAAATATGGAAAAATCTGGATTCCAAAGTAGTGAAACATAAGTAGCATTCACCATCTGTGGTCCTTGACAACAAGCAGACTACCAACAGAACCATACAATAAAAAACATAACTGCTTTTGCAAGCTTGAAGCATCTGTAAAAACAGTACTTTAAACACTGAACTGAAATGGCTCAAAAAAAAAAACCAAACACAAAACAAACTGCATTACTGTTCTGTTATTAATGTACTATTAAATAGCACAAATCCAACAAAGTAGAGCACTCCAGGCGTAGCAAAAATCAATATCCAAGAAAACCTGATGGGCTTATCTTAAGGGACCATCTCTTGTGAACTATCAGAGTCACAAACCTTCAAAATGTTGCTCACTTCACTCAGATTTTTATTCTGGAAATCCTTAAACCCCACGTGCTGAGTTTTGGAACTAAGCTTTGACATTTTTGTCTTCTCCTTTCCAAATATCAACAACTTTTAACATTTTTAAGGTAACTATAAATACGTATGTAACCAACACTTGCAAAGGAAGAACATTCATTAAGAATAAGTGAGTAAAACAAACAAAAAGAACGCCATGACACAGACGTGAAAAAAAACAAGGCTCAGGAAAGAGACCTATCTGGAGAGGTCACTGAGATCACTGCTGCACACTTCATCAACCTGAAGGGCTTTCCAGTTTATGGTCATTTTCTGCCTGGAAGAACCACAGGATGGAGTCTACCTCACTGCAGAGTTCTGTTCATGGCTGCTCCTCTGTTGAAAAACCTAACCTAAAGAAGTCCCAGGCTCATTGCACGGCTTTTTACACCATGTGGCTCATTCTCTGTGATGGCTTTATTATAAGGGAGCTGAGTTTTACTTCTGCATTCCTTTCCAATGTGGAATTTTACATCCAACAAGGCTCTGTTATTATGAGTGCTCTTGTTTTGCAGGTGCTGCACAACAGTCTTTACAAAGCATGCAGAAAAAAATTGGAACCCTGAAACTCTTCAGTAGTCACCTCTCTTGTCTTTGTGTCCTTGGTATGAGATGAGTTAGGAAAGCCAAATATATTCCACAATAATATACCTCAATGCATTACCCCTTTGTTTTCCTACATATAAGTTGGAAATAAGAACACAATAAAAAAACCCCAAACTTAAGAAGACTCTTGAAGCTAATAAAAATCTCTAGGGGATTCTTGCACAAAAAAAAAATACAATAAACCTTGCCATCCTGCTTCAAATACAGATTCTTATTTCTCGTCCACTTCATAGAACTTTTCTACATACGAATTATATAAATGTATGTGCATATCTATATATACACAAAGTATTCCAGACATCAGCTTCTAAATATTACATCCTAAATCAAACTTCCTAATCTGTTTCATCAGAAATATGTTTGCATTCTGAAGTTTGGCTATTTTGCAGGAGATTCCAGTTTTGAAAAGAAATACATTGGAAGAACTACAGAAAACTTGTAGACAAGAGAAAGTGGCTATATAAGACAGACAAATAATTCACAAACTCATTCAATGAGAATGTGAGAACAAGCTCCCTCTGTAAATATGAAAGCATAAGACAAACAAATTTCCAGAGGTTATACCATGTTAAAATGCACTTAGGCATAATTCAGGACTCTGGTGTTTGCCTTTCAGTGTTTATAGTCTGTCTTTTAACAACATTACTGCCTTGAAGTTAGGGTTGATGGATCAAATGTGTTTGGAGAGCACCACAATAATATCATGTGTGGCCTTTCCTCTCTTTTACACAATAACATTTCTAACTGAAGCAGCAGGTAGTTCAGGAGACTGGTGAGAAGAGACACATACGTGCAAAAGACTGCCTGAACTGCTGTCGGGATCCAAGGCCATAGTGAACAAACACTGGTGCCAGCAGTGTTTCTACTCTTATTAAGATCTATCAGATAAAGATGAGTATTCAGCCACAGTGATAATCCAAATGTTGAAAGCCCATCAAGAATAAGGGAAGCATTATGCAACTTCCTTTTACTTACAGTCCTTGTTTTATCTCATCTCTGAGGGAGGAATATGGCAAAAATAATCCTAAATGAGAGCTACTTCCGTTTCTCAAGTGCGTATCCATATTCTTTTATGAAGAGTGATATAGCCTTTAAGGTGCAAAGCTGCCTATAATATTTATGAAAGTAGAATTCTAGATGATATTTTTCTAGCAACCTGATCTTTTCCTGTTTATTCATTTGCAAAGGAAAGTATTAATTCAAAAGCTGCATCCACACACTCAGTGTTTTGTTTTGATCATATATTGTATTTAAAAAGTCCACATCACTTTTTTCCATTCCATCAATTTCTGTCCCTTTTTTTCCTATACATAAACTCACTTTTAGTACATATGATTTCATTGTCTTCAGGCATTAAGTTTCACATGTTTCTTGAAACAAAAATAACATAAAATCACTGTACTGTGATAGTGTGTGCTCCCCAGAGGGAAGGAAATGATTGGTGATGAGATGAGAAATTTCAAAGTGAACATGCAGAATAGAAAAACATAGGCATGGTCATCATCATTATTAACTTTAATTTTCTAAAAAGGCGTTCCTTTAAAGATAAAAGAGGATGTCTAACAATGCTTTCATTGAGTCAGGGAATTTTAAAATCTGTGATCTGATTTTAGCTGTGTAAGCAAACAGAGCATGCTCTACTAGTTCCACAAACAAGGCAGCCACTGCAAGAAAAGATAATGTATTAGTCCTATCATCAACTACAATTATCTTGCTTTCTGAAGGAAGGCTGATTTTAATTTGCAGTCATCACAGAACTAAATCACATATGGGTGTCTAACCTGTTTTGGAAGGCATACATGTAATAAATAAAGATCCTTTTCACTCCAGACATTGGTCTCTGGCTGACCTTTGAGCTACTATATCAAATTTACTAACCAGCAGGTTGAGGAAGATGATTCTCCCCCTCTACTCTGTTCTCCTGAGGCCTTACCTAGACTATTGAATTCAGTTCTGGAGTTCTCAGCACAGGAAGGATATGGATCTGTTAGAGTGAATGCAGAGGAGGGACACAAAGATCACTGGAGGGCAGGAGCACTGCTATGAAGACACGCTGAAAAGATTGGGCTTGTTCAGCCTAGAGAAGAGAAGGCTCTGGGGAGACTTTATGACAGCCTTCCAGTACTTCAGGAGGGGCCAACAGGAAAGATGTGGAGGGGCTCTTTACCAGGCAGCACAGTGATAGGATGAAGAGTAATGGTTTTAAGCTGAAAGAGGGTAGATTTACACTAGATATCAGGAAGAATTTTTTTTTACTCTGAGGGTGGTGAGGCACTGGAACAGGTTGCCCAGAGAAGTCATGGATGCCCCATTCCTGGAGGTTTTCAAGGCCAGGTAGGACGAATCTTTGAGCAACTTGATCTAGTGAGAAATGTTCCTGCCTGTGGCAGGGGCGTTGGAACTAGATGATCTTTAAGGTCCCTTCCAACACAAGCCATTCTATGCTGCCACTGTTTCAGCTCTTTGGATCAAAACCTTACCAAAAATTTAGGTTTGTTCAGCCTGGAGAAGAGGGGACTGAGGGAAGACCTCATTGCAGTTTACTGCTTCCTCATGAGGGAAAGAGGAGGAGTAGATGCTGGTCTCTTCTCTCTGGTGACCAACGGTAGGACTCAAGGGAATGGCAGGTAAATATGCCAGGGGAGATTTAGGCTGAATATTAGGAAAATGTTCTTCACCCAGAAGATGTGGAGCACTGGGACAGGAATCAGCAATGGTACTAATCCTGATAATATTCAAGAAGCATTTGGAGAATGCTGCCAGACACATAGTGTGAAAGTTGGGGACTATTTTTCAGGGTCAGCTGTTTGACTCGGTGATCCTTGTGGGTCCCTTCCAACACAGGACATTCTATAATTCTATGAAAAAAAATTTCTTCAAAAATTGATGGATATGAAGTCAAAACAATTGACAGTCCTAGCAGGGCTTGTCACATGACAAAGAGTATTTTCTTGAGGTATCTTTCATTGCTGGGGTGGTTTTGGAATGTTATTTTACCATGGTTTAATAGCATATGAATAAATCTTCCAAAATTACAATATGAACCAGACAGAAGATACAAGATGCTCTTTTACTTAATAGTCTTCATTAAAAGGTCTCCTGAAGTGTTTGAGCCAAAGCCCAGGAACTAAGCTTGGAATGAGTACTGCCCTAGTAAACTGATTCTTGAATCTTGTTGATTCAAGAAAACATAAATCTAGTCTCCATGAACTGTCTGGAATTATTACTGACAAACTTGTCACTGAATAGTACACTTGCCAGGAAGTTTATGCACAGTCAGTTACTTAAAATTTCAGACAGCTATCAGTTGTTCAACATATGCCAAGATCATATGACCTATTCCTCTTGACAATTCACTGCCCAAATACACAAGAGCTTTGCCGCTAGACTTAGTTCAGGAATATAGTTTTGGTTTGTGCCTTCTGTCATAAATTATAAACAGTAAACGTCTTTGTTACAGTGATTTTTGATGGCAACCAGAGGAAACATATCCATGAGAGAGAAGGAAACTGGTGAGTGGAGGAATATGCTCCAAAAATGGATTTTTTTGACAAGCCATCATTGATTTTTCAGCTTAAGAAAGAAGTGAGCAGCAGCAGAGGTGTTTTTCAATACATGGTACTGCAGAAGACTGTTAAACAAGAAAAAATTACACTTCAACATATATATTGAGCAAATTACATGAAGGTTTAATAGGTTATCATCTTTTGCATGTAGTAAACTAAAATAGTTAAAATGCTTTATAGTTCACCAGACTGAAATTTCAAAGTATATGTCAGAAAGCATTTCCTCCACCAACAAGATTAAGGCTAATAAGAACGTCTCACTTCAGACAACTGCAAGAATAGACTGAATTAAACTCTCTGTCCTTCCACAAGTCTCCGCTATCATGCAGTTTGAGTAATCTCTTCTAAAGTCATTTATTGCTGTTTTATGACTGGTGTCTTGAATCACACACGACGAGAGGTGAAAAGTCAATAAAATAATTATTGTGCAACCCCAGCAATATTTATATTTGGTCCACAGAAGATAAATGCATAGGATTTGCAGAAAAAATGGAAATGTTTTTTAAACACAGAATGATAGAAAGATCAGAAAAACAAATTATCTTTTAAAAACCTTGACAACTCTGAAACCAGTTGGCATAAATCGATAACATCTTGCTGTTACCAAGATTCAAAGACACTTTATTTGCCCTTACTTACATTATTACTATAAGATTTATTCTTGGGTTAAGCTACATCAGCATTGTGTAAAGCTCATGTGTTCTCATTATCAAATAAATGAAGTTTCATTATCAGAAATTCACTGCTGCCCTAAGTAAGAATTCTAGCTAAGTTTATACCAAAAAAATCCTTATTTGAGGAACTCTTTTCTTATCAATGGACAGTGTTGCATGATGGCCCCTCACCACGAGAAGGATGTTGAGGCTCTGGAGCGAGTCCAGAGAAGAGCAACAAAGCTGGTGAAGGGGCTGGAGAACAGGCCTTATGAGGAATGGCCGAGAGAGCTGGGGTTGTTTAGCCTGGAGAAGAGGAGGCTGAGAGGAGACCTCATTGCTCTCTACAACTACCTGAAAGGAGGTTGTAGAGAGGAGGGTGCTGGCCTCTTCTCCCAAGTGACAGGGGACAGGACGAGAGGGAACGGCCTCAAGCTCCACCAGGGGAGGTTCAGGCTGGACATTAGGAAAAAATTTTTCCCAGAAAGGGTCATTGGGCACCGGAACAGGCTGCCCAGGGAGGTGGTTGAGTCACCTTCCCTGGAGGTGTTTAAGGGACAGGTGGACGAGGTGCTAAGGGGCATGGTTTAGTGTTTGATAGGAATGGTTGGACTCGATGATCCGGTGGGTCTCTTCCAACCTGGTTATTCTATCATTCTATGATTCTATGATAAAATTGTGCATCTTCATTAATAACTAAAATTTTCTTTCCTGTCCTTTTAATCCCTCTATAAGGTTCTACTTGTCAATACAGTATTTCTAAATCGATACGAATGTTGGAGAAACATTTCTTGGTGTTCCAAGCTGTTTTCCCACAGACAGTCTCATAGAAATATACGATTGGTTATTATGGTGTTACTACAGCTTTGGATTTCTCTTTTTCTCTTTTGTTTTTCTCTTAACACACTGTATTAAATAAACTCTTATGATGAGCTGATAGACACAAAGGAGTAGGAAATAGTGAGAAAGGTTCTCTGCAAATTTGCTTGTACAGCTCAGACAGCTTTATTAGTCCTGACTTACCTGAAAATTTAAAACTCTATTAATATCAACTGTAATGATCAAAGTGCTTTAAACTAATCCCATAAGACAATTTTCGTGTTGCATTTTTAAGAGTAAATCCAGACCCTTAGAAAATATTATTTTAATTTAGTCTTGGAGGTGTAACTTCAAGAACATTAATTAAAAAAATCTGAAGATAGAGAGTATTACATTAAAAGAAACATATGGAAGTTTGGTAACTAAACTGAGGAGTGTAAAGCTAGAAAGAACTGCAAATAAGGGACTATGAGTGTTTCCAGCATTTTCTAGCTCATGGGTTTTTGAGTGTGCTCAATTGGTACAACAAGTCATATGAAACATCAGCTATTCTAAATGCTTTCTCTTGCATAAATGTTCTGTTGTTGATAACAGACCAGCTGTGATGTCAGTTCTCTTCCTTTTTAGGACTAGATATATTCTATTTGGCAAATACAAATTTAGCACTTTAGCTACAAATGAACACAAGTAAACTTCTCTTAGTTTGAACTAAACATGGTTTCAGTTTCTTTCTTTTTATATATGTATTAGAATTTAGATTCTTTATGCCTCAGACTCAGACATGGAAGTCAGGCCTGTCGAATTGATATGAATAAATTAAAAAAATAGGGCCAAGAATGAAAATACAAATTAGACTAAGCATTAAAGTAGTTTCTTAAGTAATATCTTTATAAATGCTAACTATATACCATACTGCAATACCACCTTTCATTGGTAAGAGCAAAAGTAGTATAACCTGTTCTTCAGAAGAAAGAAGGCTCCTAAACCCATGAGTAAGGGGAATAGTTTAGCAAATAGCTTATGGAATTAGACCATCAGAAACAACAGTGAACTGGCATTGAAATAAACATGATATAAATGAAAATCAAGGCGTAGAATTTTATTTTAAAAGATTTTAAGGCAATGCAAGAGAAACAGGCAGAAGTCATTTGACTTGTATGTTCATAATTCTCATGGTTCATGTCTGGCGGCTGATCTGCACCAACGAACACTTCAATTTTGCACGTAAAAATAGTTAAAAATATTGAAACAGCTTCTAAGAGCTTCTCCTCTAGCGCAGATAACCATGAATCTAGACTTATGACTGTGTGATAAACCAGGTAGAGGAAGAATATGATTTTGTACTGCTACCAGACTTGTCACAGTACTCATAAGAATATTAGCTATTAGATGCCTCCTCTCCTTCTAGAAACATGTTAGATTGTCAGCACATACTTGATTGACCTTAGAAAGAAGTGACGTGGGAGTGAGACTACCCTCTGTGAATCCCACAGACCACTTGTTTTCTACTGAACTGTTTGATTCTATCATGTAAGTAACTTAATATACCTACACTAGAAGGTTGGTCTTGGAGTCTCTTTAGTGTTAGAAATCTAACAAATATGAAAATGTTTCCAAAACTGGTGGTGTCTAAAAATTTCAATAGTATTTAAGTATTATATTGGCAATTGTATTCAAGTATTTGAACTCCTTTTATCTCTATTTGCACCTTTCTTATCTTTTTTTTTTGGTTTTATACATATCATGAACTGCAGTCTGCAGTTCAATCAGTGCAAATCTTGTCATTTCCCCCAAATGGGCCAGTTTATTGCTGTGAGATAGGTCATGAACATCTCTGTAAGAGGTGCTGCGAAGACTGGGTGTGAATATTGAGAGCAAAGAGAATATTTCAGTCCTATTCTCTCTTCCAGCACTGAAGAGCTAGGAATGATAAATCACTTCACAGCAGCAACAAGCACAAACTGATGGACACCCTTCATACACTTTATGGGAATTGTGACACAATCCTTTCCCTTGGACTTTTCTTAGGTTAAGTGGACTCCCAGTTCATACTAGCAACTGCAAGAAGAATATAATAATGCAACTGCTATCTTTCATTTTCCTCACAAAGGTTACAAGGCCACACATTTAACCACTGGGTTACACACAAAACATGCACATGTGTATACAGTTATGCACATGCAGATGCTACTTCGTCAATAGTTTCACCATGAATAGGCCAGTCTCAGCACAAATTTGTTGTGGAGAGGAGGGTGCTGGCCTATTCTCCCAAGTGACAGGGGACAGGATGAGAGGGTATGACCTCAAGCTCCACCAGTGGAGGTTCAGGCTGGACATTAGGAAAAACTTTTTCACGGAAAGGGTCACTGGGCACTGGAACAGGCTGCCCAGGGAGATAGTTGAGTCACCTTCCTTGGAGGTGTTTAAGGAATGGGTGGATAAGGTGCTGAGGGGCATGGTTTAGTGTTTGATAGGAATGGTTGGACTCGATGATCCAATGGGTCTTTCCCAACCTGGTGATTCTATGATTTTATGATTCTATGAAAAAGTTTGATATTAAGCTCATCCTGATTTCTTTTCTTCAGAGGGGATAATAGTCTGAATAAAGGAAAAATACTCATACAGCAGAGCTCTTAATCCCCTCTGCATATTTAGCTACCCCCTCATTTCCTTTGTAGCCCACGGGACTGGCGGAATTCCTATACAGATGACAGCATTTGCAAAATATTAAGAGGATCACCCAACACAACTCATCATAACTCTATTTTTCCTCCTTCTAAGCTTCTTGAGTTAATGCTTCTTTGCATGATATTTTTTTAATCCTATTGAACAAAGCAGAACAAGGGAAAACACACAACTAAGTGAGGACCAATTTTTAATTATATAATTAAAATAACCACCCATTACATCAGATAGAGGAGGAGAAACTGTTCTGCAGCATAGAGCAGATGATGTCTGTATGAAGTTAAAATTAAGCTTACATACATATCCTTATACAAAAGGTTGGCTGAAAGGAAACTATGTCCTTTTGAAAAAGTATCAAACAGTGATTGGACTTATGGTTTAGAAAGACTTAAGATTCAGTTTTTCTTAGTAATGCTGTCTTCATGGATAACAAGGACATTCTGCTGTTGGAACTCTATATCTGCTTTTTTTCACGGAAGATTTCAAGTCCTTTCTCGTAAATTCAGAAGTGTTTTTACCTTTCAAAGCAGAAATTCCTTACAAACCACCTTCTTGTCTTCATATTAATTCATCTTAAAAAGATACTCATTTACAAAAGAGAATAATGGAAGAAAGAAGGATGAATAGACTCACCAGATTGGAAAGAAAGGAAAAAAGCTATCAGAAAGCAAGGTATAAAATACAGCAATCAATGAAACAAATACTTCCTGCTTTTGTAGCTCAAATTTTCCCAGACCTGTGTTTAATATAGGTAGAACACTATTACTGACATGTCTCAGCCCATAAAAATTTACAGATAAACATAGATATTTAGCTTTTATTTGAAAAAACTGAGGGAAAAAAACCTCAACATTTTTTAAGCTCTTCCTTTCACATCCTCCTTTCTCACTTTACTGAAGTGTGGCTTGGATTTACTGTCCTTTGGTTGTGATGCAGATACAGAGTACACATTTCCTGAATTATACAGGCCCTCAGAAAATATCTTGCAAAGAGGAAATAAGTGTGCCTATATTAGGTACCATATGCAGACATGAATTTTTATTCCTAACTTCTAATTTCATAGAATCATAGAATAACCAGGTTGGAAGAGACCCACCAGATCATCGAGTCCAACCATTCCTATCAAACACTAAACCATGCCCCTTAGCACCTCGTCCACCGGTGCCTTAAACACCTCCAGGGAAGGTGAATCAACCACCTCCCTGGGCAGCCTGTTCCAGTGCCCAAGGACCCTTTCTGGGAAAAATTTTTTCCTAATGTCCAGCCTGAACCTCCCCTGGCGGAGCTTGAGGCTATTCCCTCTTGTCCTGCCCCCTATCACTTGGGAGAAGAGGCCAGCACTCTCCTCTCTACAAGCTCCTTTCAGGTAGTTGTAGAGAGCAATGAGGTCTCCCCTCAGCCTCCTCTTCTCCAGGCTAAACAACCCCAGCTCTCTCAGCTGCTCCTCATAAGACCTGCTCTCCAGCCCCTTCACCTGCTTTGTTGCTCTTCTCTGGACTCTCTCCAGAGCCTCAACATCCTTCTTGTGGTGAGGGGCCCAGAACTGAACACAGGATTCAAGGAGCGGTCTCACCAGTGCCGAGTACAGAGGGAGAATAACCTCCCTGGACCTGCTGGTCACGCCGTTTCTGATACAAGCCAAGATGCCATTGGCCTTCTTGGCCACCTGGGCACACTGCTGGCTCATGTTCAGTCGCTGTCAACCAACACCCCCTGGTCCCTCTCCTCCAGGCAGCTTTCTAGACAGACTTCTCCTAGTCTGTAGCACTGCACAGGGTTGTTGTGCCCCAAGTGCAGGACCCGGCATTTGGCCTTGTTAAACCTCATGCCATTGGACTCTGCCCAGTGGTCCAGCCTGTTCAGATCCCTTTGCAGAGCCTCCCGACCCTCCAGCAGATCCACACTTCCACCCAGCTTAGTGTCATCCGCAAACTTGCTAAGGATGCACTCGATGCCTTCATCCAGGTCATTGATAAAGACATTGAACAGGGCTGGACCCAGCCCTGAGCCCTGGGGAACCCCACTTGTCACTGGCCTCCAGCTGGATTTCACACCATTTCCCACCACTCTCTGGGCCCGGCCAGCCAACCAGTTTTCCACCCAGGAGAGCATTTGCCTGTCCAGCCCAGAGGCTGACAGTTTCTCAAGCAGAATGCTGTGAGAAACTGTGTCAAAGGCTTTACTGAAGTCCTGGAAGACCACATCCACAGCCTTTCCCTCATCCAGCAGCCGAGTGACTTTGTCATAGAAGGTGATCAGGTTAGTTTGGCAAGACCTGCCTTTTGTGAACCCAAAATTTAGGACAACACAAATCAGCTCTGCTCTAAGACATACGTGATCAAATATTTCCTGCAACTTTACCTGAGACTCAGAAAAACCCATCATATTCTGGTGGATTTGGGGACAAAATACTTCTTTTCCTAATCTACTGTGGAGATATACAGAGAGAAAAATACTGACCTGAATGGAAGAATGAATTCTCTTCACTGAGAATTTTTTTGCTCTTTTATTTTCCATTAGCTAAAAGCATTCCTTTTTACTTTACTTTTATTTTAACAGGTCTACTTCACTCAATAAATCAAAAAGAGAGGAACATGAGTAAAAATATCATATTGCAGCAACTTATACAACTCATCGAACAGGAGGAAAAGGATTTTGAATATATTGTCTAGACTAATGGTAGTTAACCTGCTCATTTTCTTCTCATAACTGCCTCACAGCTTTATGCTGTTTCTGATTTTTGTTCATACAAGCATTAAAAATCGAGATTTACTCTCAGACTCTGGTTTCCCAAAAGGAGTTATATCTTCTGCAATCAATATCTGGGATATTTATTTTACAGAGGTATTTATCAGGCCACTTTTATGTTAGAGTCTATACCACATACTTGTAATTATTGCTTTAATCTGTATTTCAGTTAAATCCTAGGTGTTCTGAATAAGAGTTTCAAACTGCACTCATTCATGCAGTTTTTTGACCTTTCCTGCTCCCCAGATGTGGCAATTATTGCAGATAACAGGAAAAATAGTGCTTTCTGGAAAGAATCTTTACTGGGAGAATTTGGATCATGGTTAGAAACCAACAGGTTTTCATTATCTGCATAATTAAATGCTTCTACAATGATGATATTTCAGAGAGAAAGATTTTTCTTCAAAATCAGTTTTCTGGAGGAAAATTTGCTTGTAGTTTTGAAGATAATTATTGTTATAAAGCCATGTATATGAAATTGACAGTGTGATTCAAATGCAGAATAAAAAATGTTCTGAGCAGTAAATATCAGGAAACTCAGCTCCCAGTTATGAAACAGATCAGCAGAAGCTGAAATAGTTTTTCGCTGCAGTTACAAATTGCTTTGTCAGAAGTTGGAAGGATTTTTTTCCCTTCTTGATGAGTATCTTAACACCTATTTTGCTTCTTCTTCATTTATACAAGCCACAACTAAGAGCAAGTTGTTTTACATACGGCTCTCAAGCAGACATCTAGAAGACCCCTGTGCAGAATAGGGAAAAAGTTGAGCTTTATTACATTTCAAATTAACTGATCTAGTTCCCTGAGTATTTTTACCAAAACTCTACAAATTTACATCCATTGTACTTTCAATTCAATAAGTATCCATTTATCTTACTAGGATAACAGATTAAGAGTAAAGTAGTCCTTTACTTTGTTTTTGGTATAGCTACTTTTCGTGAGGATCCATTATCTAATACACCTGATACATGCTACTCTCTGTTACAGACATTTGGCTACCATGGTGACAGATACTCTAATAAAGTAAAAATAGCTCACTGGAAGTTTTACTGCTACTAAATGCATCATTTTCTGCATAGTTTCTGGTAACTTTTATCTGCTTAGTCTTTCTTAGTATTGAAAATAGCATTTAGTCTATTAAATGAAAACCCGAGAAAAATAACTGTGTTTCTACTATTAACTAATTATGCCCTGTTTCTCCTTTGCCATGTTTAGAAGGCTTAGCTGCTGATTGAACTAAGATGCTGTCAGTATGATTGTCAGGTCAGGGACTGCAGGTGAAATCCTTCAAATTCAGTCAGAATTTTGAAGGCAATAATGAAGGGTAAGAAGATCTTACCTCATGTTTTTTTAGGTTTTTTGTGAGATAAAAAGATTCTAGCATGCTCAGAATTTCTCACTACCAACATTCTTACACCAACCACCACCAGCAACTTCTTAGTGTTTGCAAAGAGAAAAGTAGATGCAGTTCTGAAGAATAAACACCAATGGTGGGATTCTCATCATGATTCAAAGCACTTAGTTATTCAATTATCCTTAAAACATATGCTTGAAGTTAAGATGCAGTTATAAACACAGGGGCTTAATAGATGATACAGTATGCAAGATAGGCAGTTGACTGATGGATAGGAGGCAGGGCTTACATATGATGGAAGATCATAAGGAAACAACTACCTCTTTGAGCCTGCAGTCATTTTGTGTATATGAATAATGCTTTATTCCAATGAATTTGACAAGTACTGCATTTATTCTTTCTTTCTTACCTCTCCTGTAGTTACACAAAGAGCTGAAGAGTCAATCAGATTCTCTATTACTCTGCACAGTACACTCTTGTACAAAGAATTAAACACGAGAGAATGTAAAATAAGGGTGATTGCCACTGTGTCAAAAAAAAGAAACGGTGTTACAGGCTTAGAATTTGTCAAGGAAGAAACTAAAGCATAAATATGAATGTTTTCCTTTAATTCCTCCATGACAAAGAAATTTAAATGAAGTTTATAGATGTGGTTGACATTTTTATCTGGAGGCAAAAACTCAATACAAAGTAAGTATATGAACAAACAAGATGGGATCTGAAGTCTGAAAAAAAACACTGAAGGAATTCACCTCACTAGAGCAGAGCAGGCCTAGCTGGTGAGGTCAGGAACAAGAAAATAACCATCGTCTGGCAATAAAGTGAAATTGCCTTATACATTTTTTATTTTTACAAACACTTGTGATTGTTGGAAAAGCAATAAACAGATGTCAAAGACAATTCCAAAACATGCAAATACCACCAAATGCCAACTTCAGCTGTTGATCATTTGAAATTCTTTCGAAGGTCCTGGCTTGACTGTGTGTAAGAGGACCTCATACACCTTGCTTCTGTGTAAAGATGTAAAATTAAGGTCTTAATCTCAAAATGTTCTTTCAGTAAAGAAAGTCTCAACAGAAGCAAAGAGGGAAAGAAAGAAAAGGTATGACAAGATACAGTGGTCTTAATTAATTCAGTTCTTTCTCTGTGGCAGCTGCTGTAATCTGGGGCATGTTAGGTCATCTGAGCCATTGGCTTTGGATCGGAAGATATAATGAAGGACCTTTGATGGATGTTCTCCCATCTGAACCCAAAAGTGGAGGCCAAGTGTGATACTATCAACCATTTCAAATGGCACAAGACACTTCTGTGTGGAAAACTGAATCCTAGGGACAAGACAGAGACAAAATAAAGAAAAATGTAATGGTAAAACAGTTATCAAGGGAACTGGGGCTAGGGAGAAATCATTAAAAAAGGAAAAATATCTAAGTTGTTAATTTGTAAAGAAAATAGAGATGCATGTCCCATCAAGGGACTCCTTAAATACATACAAAATCGAGTGAATTAGGCACCTAATACTCATAAAACCCAGCCACTGCTTCAGATAGCTGTTGATGAACCCAGCAGTCGCTTTTTAAATCACTTGAAACTATTTCTGCACAGAAGTAGATTGCAAATTGCATCAAAAAAAAGAATAAAATTAAAGAGCAGTTTATATAGGAGCTACACCAGTCGAAGGTTCTTCTGCAAAAATCAGATGGGGCATGCAGTCTATATGTTGCCAACACATATGGAAAAGGCAACGCCACTGCCAGAGCAGTCAATCAAATGTCGGCTTGGTGCAGTTATGGCACTTCGGTCAGGTTTAAATCAGTTCTCAGTCAGCGTGTTGATGTTTTGTTATATAGGAAACAGTCTCCAGGTGTTCTATAGGAAACCTAGTTTAAAAGCAGTGTGATGGTGCCACAAGGTCCTGCATCTCCCTGGACAGTGGAAACAGTAGGGGGTTCCTATGGAGTCAGGAAGGGCAGGGCCTTATAGCCCAGACCCATCCCACGACCCACAGAGGGCTCAGGACACTGGAGGCACTGGAGCACTCCCAGTCATGTCACCTGGCATTTCCCTGGGGACAGTCCAAGACCAGGCCAGTTCTGTCAGCCTGCGCAGGTGGGCTTGAAGCAGTAGGGCTCATGGCTGGACAGAGTAGTGCTATAAAGAGACTGTCCCTGCTGTGGGATCACAGGGGAAGGGACTGACCCCAGGTAGATGAGGTGGGGTCGTGGGCCATGGGCAGGGGAGAGGGAAGATCCTTGCAGAGATGAGCAGGGACAGTGAAGCCATTAAGTGCCCTCAGGGTCCTGTTTCTATTCTGGGCGCCTCACCACAAGGAGGATGTTGAGGCTCTGGAGCGAGTCCAGAGAAGAGCAACAAAGCTGGTGAAAGGGCTGGAGAACAAGCCTTATGAGGAGCGTCTGAGAGAGCTGGGGTTGTTTAGCCTGGAGAAGAGGAGGCTGAGGGGAGACCTTATTGCTCTCTATAACTACCTGAAAGGAGGTTGTAGAGAGGAGGGTGCTGGCCTCTTCTCCCAAGTGACAGGGGACAGGACAAGGGGGAATGGCCTCAAGTTGCACCAGGGGAGGTTCTGACATTGGGTTTCTTCCCTTTTTTTTCCTTTCCTTTCCTTTTTTTTTTTTTATCAGGGAAAAAAAAATTCACAGAAATGTTCATTGGGCACTGAAACGAGCTGCCCAGGGAGGTGGTTGAGTCACCATCCCAGGAGGTGTTTAAAAGACAGGTAGACAGGGTGCTCAAGGATATGGTTTAGCAGCAGATAGGAATGGGTGGACTCGATGAACCAATTTCCCAACATGGTGATTCCATGATTCCATGAAAGGAAGACGTGAAATAACAAAGCAGAAAAAAAACCAACTGAAAAGAAAGAAAACAAAAATAAAAGCATGCAGGCTGCTGTTAATAAAATAGGTACTCTAGACACTTGTACAGCCTGCTAGATTTCTTTTACCCACAAGACATGAACACCACAAAGAGCGCCAAGTGCTAGTTTTTTCCTTCCAATTAATGCTGTTCCATGTTCCTGATCTTGTGGAAGAAGTCCCTGCTCATTGCAGAGTGGTTGGACTAGATGACCTTCACAGGTCCCTTCCAATCCAAACTATTCTAGGATTCTATGATAAGCAGAATGATAGTGAAATTCTTCACATAAGGTCTCTGATGCTCGTATTTTGGTAAATGCAGTGAAAAATAGCTAACCGTGACTTTTAACAGCCTTTACATATGAATTGAAAAAAGTTTTAATATCCTAAGTGGATTTTGAACTGCAAATACATATTTCAGTCTTTTCCCTCAATTTAATATATGGCCATAAAATTTGCAATTCAACAGGAGAAGCTCCAGGAGAGGAAATACTGTGAAAACTCCTTAGCTACAAGGCTTCTCTTGGTCCCACAGGAACTCTGTAAATTTGGTTGGGACTCATCTCACCTCACCTCACTTTTGAGGCTTCTCACAGTGTTATATCTACAACAGGGTTCATCAGAAATACCCTGCCTCAAACAGGTTGTTTTGACAATACGTAACCTCATAGCTGTATGATGCACAACTAATTACATGTATGAATTGAAGCCTGACACATTTTTAGAGGAATTTCAATATCTCAACTTCAATATCTCTTTTTTTTTCAAGTTATTGCTTAGACCCCAGATACAGAATCACAGAATGGCTGAGGTTGGAAAGAGACCCCTGCTGAATATCTTTCCAACTCCTTTCTAAGGCATCTCTATCATATGCTTCAGAATCTGATACCATATGCTATTGTATATAACACTGAGTTCAAATTACTTAGATCAACTCTACACCATGGTCTTGGCAAATACACTAATGAGGCTTTCATCTTACTTCACTGAACTATGAAAGGTGCTGCTATATGCATATTTACACTGCAAAAATTCTCAGTAGTTATTTTGCATAGGAGTATGAGGGAAACAAAGCATACATTTGCATTACTAAATGGCATTGCACAAAACCAGAAGGAAGACTTAGCTGGAGGACTTCCATCTGCTTTACAAGTGGGGCACTCAAGGTGATGTCCTAATGTACAGTTTCAGTGATGTTATTCTTAAGTATATGATGAGAGTCCAGTATAAAATTCTCACCAGAAGGGATGCCTTCTGCACACTTACATTGTTAATGCAAACTTACTCCACTGTATCCTTACAGAGCATACTGAACCCATGGTTGGATCACTGGAGCTTGAGCTTGTGAGTATCTGTATACTCCAAGACAGTTTTAATTTTTACACCTGTAATTTAGATCTCCATAACAAGTGAAGTGGACCCTATTACAAATTGTTTCTTACAAAGGAAATGAATCAGCTATCAATATTATTTGTGCAAGAAGCTCTTTATTTGTAATCACTAAAATGACTAACTACTATTGTAATAGTATTAATCTTGCTCACTCTGGACTGTTCACAAAGCTTCAGTTCCTGCCACATACAAGGGAGAGAAATCATTCTTTGTATTTCTTTGAAATATCATTTTTTTCCAGAGACAACTCTAAATTCTCCATCTGTCTCTTCCAAAATGTTGCCATGTTTATTTCTACATGAAGAGTTTGCTCCTGGAGTTTTTGTTAAAGATGCATCAGTCTGATGCTTGGAAGACATTGATTGTTAATTTCATTATCAGCATGTGGTAATAATAATAAGGGAGCTTAAAGAAAGCCATATAAAGCTTAGGAACTGTATTCTTCAGTCTTAGAATAATCCATTAGTTTTTCTCAAGATCCCAGAAAAAAAAATTCCCTGAAACTTTTACATCTAAGAAGTTTGATTACATTTCAGCAAAGCTCACATTCAAATATTTATCCACAAACTGAAAGCCCAACTTGCTGCTCTTTTGAGGATTACCTTACATAAAATTTAACTTTGACGATGTTATTTTCACCCTCATTATCTATATGTTTAGCTAGTTTAGTGAAAACCACTATTCACATCTGACTTTTCTTCTTGGTACAGAAGCGCATCATACGCTAATAAGCAAATACTGTTGACAACTCGACAAATGCAAAAATAAATTAAATTGAAATATAATCAAAGCTTTTTTTCCCATTAAACTTTCCACAAGCATTTTTAATTGTTTATAATAATGGTTAGTGAATACCATTAAATATATCTACAAGCCCTTGCAGATTCAAATCTAAAGACTAAAGATTAGTAAGAGACCCACAAAATGTAAATGGCTAAAGAACAACTGAGGCAGTACAATAAAATACATATATTCTTGAAGGTAATCCTTTAAAAAGTTATTATTTTCTTGTTGTGATCAGTAATAGGGTGATTTACCCTTAATATTAGAAAATTACAGTCTTAAGTACATTGATTGTTTTAACTACTTGTATTGTTATATGCCTTCGGTGTCTCTTTTGTAAGATTAAATTCAAGATTTTTCTAGTGACACAAAAATATAATTCATCTGCATAGTTCCTATAAAGAAACATGAAATGATATCCTTCCTAGACACCAAAATTATATACTAAAATTTATCAAACATAAAAAGCAGAAATGAAGAACTTGAGCCAAAATCCACCATCCACTGAATGAAATCCAGAGAAAGTTAAAGACACAAAATACTGTAAGAAACAGGGAGGTTTGTTTCCTAACAGAACAGGTGGCTTGTAGTTACCGACTCCAGTGTCTGAGAAGGTGTGGTCTGTGATAAATTTTAATCAGTGACAAAGGCATTCACAAGGAAATATATATCTAGAGTGATCTTATTTGCCACCCCCCTCCCAGTTAAAAGCACAGGTAATATGATTTCTATGGGTTTTTTAATGCAGATATATATTTTCCATAAACATATAAGTACTGAATATCTCTGAAAATTTTGCACATTTCATATGTTGAGTTGAAAATGGCTAATGGGGACAGGTGTTTCTAAGGAAGCTGGAAGTAGAAAGTAAGGTAAAGAGAGACAGGCACACACACAGTCATACAAATAGAGACTGTATCAGTGAGGCTGAAAGTATTGAGTTTCATTTTTGATTAAATCTAGACAGCTGTAAGGAGAAAAATTATACATTTTTAAATAACAGGTTACAATTTCTAAAACAATTTTCACTAGATACTACTGAAGCCTCTGACTTATGAATATTATATATATATTCCCGATTCAATACAACCTTGGACAAATAATGGACCTGTCATCCAAGTTCTGCAAGTGGAGGAAAAAGAGACAACACCCAAAGAAAATAAAGATTAAATATCTTTTCTTTAGAGAAGATTTATCAAATATGATTTGTGTTAAGCAGAAACATGTTTAGCAATAAAATGTCTCTTATAATGTAAACTATTGTCATGTAATAAAGTATAGGCAAGTCTATGTAAGGACCTGAGTTTTACAGCTGTGTGTTTCTTCTCTATAAAATAATTTGTTATATTTCTTTCTGACTTTGGAAAATGAAAAGGCAAATACTTTATTTTGGTAATAAAAGGAAGAAAAAAGTTTAATTTGTTTAAAAAAAGAACATTAAGAAATGAAGAAATAAAAGAGAGCAAGAACATGTAATTTAAGATTTTCATTACTCATGCTTATATTGATAAATAATAAGCTAAGCCATGAATTAGCTACTGACTCATGCACCAACTCTATTGGAGAACAGCTATTGCTTGACATGTTGAGAAAGCATAAAATGTGAAGATTAGACATTAGCTCATCTTTTTAGTCTGTGATGAATAAATGTTGTAAATTCAGACTACTTTAGATGCATTATGTACATGAAATGCAAATAAAATCTGGCCAAAAATTTCTAAATACAAAACTAGTGAAAGAAATGATACTTGATTTTTGCAGTATCATCAAACCTTTGCTTATGTTTTATTATAATTGCTCTATAAATACATCATGTGAAAGTTGCTCTTAGGCTTAACAAAACAGTAATATCTTCTCCCCCTTTCAAAAAAAACAAATCCAAGATAAATTGCTTTGTCTCTTTAAGCATTCAAGGCTTCTTTATTCCATTCAGCCATAACACTGATTACTGTCATAATATTTATTTTCCATCTATATTTCATGTATGCATGAAAATTTATTTATGTGTGTATTTATATATATATAAGAAATTTTGAAAAGTCATAATTTTCCATCTTAAAATAATTTTATATCACCAACAAGAAGGTCCATAGAGTGATATATGATGCATAACAAAACACAGTGGAAATATGATGCAGTGGTAGATATGTTAAATGTCTGGTCCCACTCTATGGTTCACAGAAGTTCATGGGTAACTGCTCTGTCAGGTTTTTAATAAAGTCAATGCAGAGTCAATGCAAGCAGGACTTTCTAAGAGCCTGAGCTTATCTGGGACATAATTGGTTATAGAACTGCCATGTCTGCTCTACTCTGACGATTAATAAACAGGAATAATTTCTTTTTATTTGTGATGTGGAGACAAATATTTCATTGACGTTCTGGATATTTTAAAAGCCTTCTGACTCTTATCATATACCTGTGAAACAGCAAAGAGATGGAAAATTTGCAGTTCTTTTGGTTTAAGGACTATGCAAAACAAATAGGGCTACAGTCCAGAAAGTACTTTCAAAATGTTTTCTTTTAACAATGAAATGTAAAACATGAACAAAGCACATAATAACAAATAGCAACATTATAAATATTTTAAATATCTATTTCTTTTTATTTATTTATTAAAAAAAAAAGGTACATAGGAGATCAGGCAAATCTGCAAATTATGCAGATGAAGATTTCAAAGTTCCATTCCTGAGCATCCATCCTTATGTATTCCATGTTCTGATTGGTAGGCATTCAGACATATCTTTTATTAGTTCAGATGTGTCATATCACAGCTGCTTTCTAAAGAGAGTGCAAACATTCGTTTGATAAAATCATACATATACAATAAATGAAAATTGGGTTTCCATTTGAAAATGGAAAATTTAAAAAAAACTAGTTGTGAGTTTCTTTAAATGTGAGATTTAAACAATGATGGGATTGTTCATCAGCTCCAGACTGCCTTATATCCTGTATGATCAAGATATATCATCATCTGATACATTTCAGAGCATGGGAGAGTGCATAGGAGATGTGATGCCTGTGTCCTTTAGTACTGTTGGTGGTAGACAGATATTGACATCACCAGCCTAGAGACCCTAAACAGGTGATTGATAGAAATTAAAATGGAAGGACCACCCTTTACACTTTGAGGAGTTTTTTATACACTTGCCACAAAGCACCCTGGATGAACCCCTTTCTAGAACAATGTACATGACTTAAAAGGACCTATGAGCTGTCCCAGCATGGCAGCTTCTAATGTTCATATATTCACATACATATACATGTCTTCTCCTTAACGTCTTCACAAAGTCATGCTGGCTCAAAACCTTTCTAGGCTGGCCCAAAACCTTTCCTTTTGTGTCACCACACTGAGAGGCATCAAAAGAAGAGCTAAAACAGTACCTTTAACTCCATGCTAAGAGGATAGCAGGAAAAGGTTTACTTTCTTGCAGCCTAGCTGTTTTACCAGCTGCACAGAAAAGGCTAAAAAAAATCAGGAACAATTTGCTTTTCAAAAGGTGAGACACAAGTAAATATGAAAAACAGACTCAAAAGATTTTAGGCTTAACTTTGCACAAACCCTTTCAACGAGTCTTAGGAACAGGATGAAGGTTTCAGGTTTTGCCAAGGATTATAATAAATTGCAACCTTGCACATCACTCAGACAAAATGTGCACATTAAATGTTATAGCTTATCTCTGAATGAGTGCAAGCACATTGCACACATACACAGGAGCAAATCTATTAACCTTGAAATATTTGTTTCCAGATGCAGCTAAAAAGTATATAGAAACTGTTTTCTATGTCTTTCCATCTCAGATTCTTCACATGGCCTTTACATAGATTTCTGTCAGCAATGAATGCAGTTAGAGCAGACAGACCCCATCAGGTCCCAGTAGCCCAGGTTTCTCAGACTAAGTCCCATGGACTAAGTAGTCAAACCCCTAGCTGCAGCACTAGTCCTGTAACTATTTGTTGATTTGCCAGAAACAACTGGCCTTTTCAAATCTCATCCCTTTGATCAGCAGGATTGATGAAAAATCTACCTCTGCTCCAGAGTCCCTTACTGCTGCTCACAGGGCTTTACAACTCTTTTTGATACCTCTTAGACTGCTCTTGGCTTTATCACTGGTACCCACATGAAATAGCAGCAGTGGATAGTAGACAGTGGGCAGTAAAAGGCTTGGCAAGCCTTTTGGTGACACCACGAACATGAGACCCCAGTTAGCAACACACCTGTAGAGAGTGGGTTGGCAAATGAGTGTCTCTGTACCTCTCAGAAGAGAGTCTCCGGTTACCGTCACCCACAACCTTTTCTTAGTTGCACTGCTTGTTACCCGAGGAGCAGACCAGGCTGCCTTACTCAACTCCAGCATCACTCCTGATGTGAGAGGTGTTTTCTCTTCCTTCTGCAATGAGACAGTTTTGCAAGGGCACCTCAGGCTTCAGTTTTTTCTTCCTGTTGGTCCTTGTTGTTACAAGTGTCCGTTCTTCTTCATTGTTGTCCCCACTCCCTTCTGTGTGTTCTGGTGGAGAAGTTTTTGACTGTCTGGCTGTGGGCTCTGGGTCCACTGCAGACTGCTCTTGGAACCAGCTATCTAATTCCTTCACAGCCTCCCTGATGCTGTGCAACCTTTGCATCACCTCCTGCAGCTCAGACACTTACTGTAGGAGTCTTCTACCTGAGTACACCTCTTATAGGCAAGTCTGCCACAGGTCCCTGCCCCAGGAGAAAGGTCTAGGCACTTCCTGCAGTCTGAAGTCTGCACTGCAAACTTTCATTTCAGCAGTTCTGTCTGCATGAAGACATCAGCCACTGCTGGGGTTGATGGGGCAGACCTCCATGCTGGAGTTACTACCTTTGCTCACCATTTTTACTCAAGGGTCAGGCAGGATGAGTGCCCTTGACCTGTGCAGATGATCACTGAAGAGTGCTCAGACGCTGTGTTCCGTGTATTTCAAGTCTTTCACTTGGCCAGTGAAAGGTCCTCTTTCAAAGGGGTGATCTAACTGCACACCCTTCCTTGTGAACTGCCACACAAACTGCTGCACCATTCTCTGGCTGATGTGCCATACTCTGTTTGCCTGCCAGGATCGCAGTGATCATACTCGCTAGTGTTCCCTAGGGCTGCTAGAAAGAAGATGCTGGAGAATATTTCATGTTCAGGAGACAAGAACTGGTCTAATCAATGCAGCTTTAATTTTTCTTCCTTAAATAGTGTGTAAGAATGGGTATACTCCTTAAACTGAAAAATACCACAATCCTAGAGTCTAGGCTAATACATGTTCTCTGCCGTGAGCTTGTTTACCTGTATTGTTGTGTAGGTCTGCATCAAATAAAGACCCAACCCGTGTTATCAAAAAGCAGTAGAACTGCAGTTGTTGAAATTATTATAATTATTACTGTAAGCTAAGAAGGATACCAGCACCATTCTGTAAAATTATATATATGCTAAACTCCCACTCAACTCATAAATCATTAAAGTTCTATACATTGGTATGGCAAAAGTCAAAGATGTGGTTATTGTTGATTCATAATAAAAAAATGCCATTAAAATTACATTCCTATTGTCAAGGTTACATTTGTGTCATGACTTTTCTCAAATATCCCACTGAAAAAAATGCATTTCTTAGCATTTACCTGTTATTGCATTATTTAGCCAAAGGGAGAAAGAGTAGAATATTGTTATTTCAGCTTTGCTTTTCTAATGGCTTTCTTAACTTGAAAAAAGTCTATTTGGTTTTTTTTCTGCTTTCTAAATGAAAGAAGGTACGTTTTAGTAAATGCACAAATTAAGGTTAAACGTAAACATGCAGTGAAAGGCAATATCTTGCAGAGTGTGCTGAAATTGCAAATTAAGCTGAAATCAAGTTATTTTAGTCACTGGAGTAAACATTTGTAGATGTTCAAATGAATACACTGTCTTTATTAATAGATTGTCACTAATATTTCTCAAATGTTTCTGTTATATGCTTTATTAAAACAGTGGACCCTGATACAATTTTATAGAGCAGAACATTAGCAGGTGGGAAGAAAATGAGTTGTCCCAGGCTGGTTGAGGTACATAAACAGGTATTAAACCAGGGAAAGGATCAGGGAAAGATCAAAATATTTTAACTGATATGTAAACTGTTAATGTCATAACATCTATATTTATCACCCTATATTTTTAGAGATCTTTCAAAAAGTTATTTCACTTTCATTTCATTTCATTTTCTGATGATTTTATCTAAGGTTGGGAGCACTGAGAATACCAGAATACAAACCCTCACTTAGGTCTGTAAATGTAAACACTGACCAAACCCTGAGGAGGAGGCCTTAAGAAAGCAAACTTTAATGCCCCTGAGGACACTTCTAAGAAAAGAGGCACTAAAAGCACACTTTTCAATATTCCTCTGCAGACACACAAGCACAGACACTTATACACACAGTTTCATACTGTAGAACATAGATACTGGAAAATATCCATTTCTGCTTTGGCTTCAAGGAATATATTTTTTAAAAAAGACTAACCTTCTTCCCCAGATAGTCACCTATTTAAAGTATCTAGTATTACCTTCAGAAGATGACACTGACACATGTTACTGAAATGTAATGTCGCTGGGTTTTATGCCAAATTTTAATTTGACAGAGAAAATATTATTTTTAAATAGTGCTTTTTCACTCCTTGAGTTCTCTGGTAAAAGAAATACAATAATATGTACAAACCCTAGTGAATTAATCTAAAAATCTCCATTATCTAGGTCTTAATCCATGCTGCCATTTTTGAACTGATATGCTTTTCTAACAATTAAAGAAATAAATTTCCATTTTTGCTGTGTTTCTCAAAGCCTTTCAGAAAACTAACTGCCTGGTAGTAATTTTATCCAGCTTCCTAGTCAGATAAATGATCTGTTTATGACATAAACCAAGGACACATGATTACAGGAGTGCCTTAGGACATGAATGACCCTTCATAAAAATCTAGTTTCTTTGGATGAAAATCTGTACAAAATAAGTTCACGGTTGAAAGCACTGGCTGTATTTTTGTTTGAGATCTAGTGCAGACAATGGAAAAATCTTACGGAAGTTTAAAGGTAGCCATATATTCATGTATTACAGAGGATGTTAAGCTGGAAATGACACTCAGTTTATGCGTGTTCTTCTTAACTGAGTCTGCTCCCTCAGCATAAAGAGGGCTAGAAAAACCTTTTCCAGGGCAGCTAAAAGCTGTGACAAACCAATACCTAAGCCTGCGAAATCCTCTTAGTGAAACTCAATTCCTCTGTGGAGACATCTAATCAGATGCCGTCTGTTGCTTGCACTTTTTCACTGTCAGTAGTTCTTTCTTAATAACATTCTTCTACCAACTTCATTTTGGGACCATTGTGAAAAAAACTTCACTGTGTTTTCTTTCTAACACTTTCAATAGATAGCTTTCCTTTTTCATTTCAGTAATTGTAGGCAAAGCTAAAAAAAAAACCAAAACAAAACCCAAAAATAACAATAAAACCGACCAACAAAACAAAAAGAACAGAAAGATCATAACATGAGGCAATTTATGTGAAAAAAGTACAATAAGTCTGAACTAAAAGTGAACTTACGCCAGATCCCAGAATTTCAGTTTTCCCTAGGTAGTTCTTTCCACATATTTCTCAAACTCATTTTACAAATTTAAAGATTTCTTTAAAAGATTTCTGCTTTCCTCCCATCTCCCACATCCATGTGTTCAACTATTGCTGTCCCAGGCTGACAGTTTTATTAACTCCAGGGGTTATGTTCAAAATGTAGATCCCTGCCTGCAAATATGTGTGTGGTAGTGCGTTCCTATTGGAAATCAAGAATGGACATGAGTAGGTAAAAAACATTTTTCCTAAAACCTAGATTTAGAAGAATATCATGTGCAGATG
This sequence comes from Phaenicophaeus curvirostris, assembly GCF_032191515.1. NCBI lineage: Eukaryota > Metazoa > Chordata > Aves > Cuculiformes > Cuculidae > Phaenicophaeus > Phaenicophaeus curvirostris. Next base: position 22,480,440 of record NC_091392.1, read on the forward strand.
AATGGCCTGGTAAATACAATGACCTGTGGACTGACAGACTGCAATGCCAGCTGTGGAGATGAACATAACAGCTTGCCTCCAGAACTGAGTATTCTTGTAAGTGTCAGTGGCAGCCAATGCCTTCTTCCAGCCAGAAGAACAAATGTGTACATTCTGTAAATTAGAAAATAGGGAACAGCTACTATTCGGCAGCAGCCTTTATAAGAGCTCTGAAGCTGGAAATCAGGTTGTTTTAGACTCCTAGTTAGATGCACCTGTCAAAGTAAATGTGTTTTAAAATACTTATCAGGGAAGATGAGAAGCTTGTCTAGGAGATAAGGAATTGCTACTTAAAATGTATACTTCCCAACTTTTTTATTTGAGACCAGGCTGGAATCTTCCACAATATTATTTTCCTTCATTCTTTACTGAGATTGTAGGCCTGTTTTGCCCACTTTATAAATTCTTGAAATCTTTATAATTTCTTGCATTTTCATCTTCCTTGTTCAGAAGTGGTGTCATTTTTACATTGTATGATTGGGTCTTGCATGAAAATACTGCGCCTAGATGATTGGATTTACTCTGTAGTTCACTGAAAATTTTCAAAAATTTCCTGGTCAATCCCACTAAGAGGATGATTTCTGCATATGCAATTAAAACAGTGTGTAATAAATTAAACTCTGAAGAACAAGTACCCTGAAGATTAATTCAAAATCACCTATTCATATGGCTACCAGGTGGACACACCCACTGCATTGATTGAACAGTTCTTAGTTCTATAAGATAGCAAAAACAAACGAGCTGTGGTGAAGAAGTCATATCTCCTGTTGACAACATCAAGATAACCATTAGTTCCCATTCCAAGGAGACAGTGGTAATTTTTCACTGGGTGAAATGGGATCAGAAAGGAATAGAAGTCAAGGAAAAAGGGATATGAAGAAATATAAAGTAACTTAATTATTCATAAACTTAGATCAACATACTCCCAGACAAAGATTGTTCTTTTTTCTTCTTCTTTATACATTTTTATAGGTGGATAAATTACTCACAATTTCAAAGGAATATCATGATTTTCAAATGAAACTTCTATTTATGGTTGGTTTTAACATTCAAGGTCTTGTAAGCATCGAGTAGAGAACATACAGTGATTAAAAAATGATATGAAGCTGTGACAATGGAAGTTCCCTGGAAGCATTCAAGCCCAAGTAGGATGGGGCTTTGAACAACATGGTCTAGTGGAAGGTGTCTCTGCCCATGGCAAGGGTGTTGGATCTACATGATCTTTTAGGTCCCTTGCAATGAAAACCATTCTATGGTTCTTTAATTCTATGATTCTAAGTTCAGATTTGACAATAGGAAAATGTTCTTCACTAGGAAGGCGTTAGAGTCACTGGAACAGATTCCCTAGGGAAGTGGTCATGGCATCAAGACTACCAGAATTCATGGAGCATCTATTCAATGCTTTTAGTTGTATAGTTTTGTTTTGGTAGCCCTGTGAGGAGCAGGGAATTGGACTCAATGATCCTTACGGGTCCCTTCCAGCTTGAGATATGCTATGATTCTATGATATATTAGACAGATTATGTGAAAAAGTCTGTTTTTTTTCAAGCTGTCTGGCTCAGTGTAAATATTATCTGGCATCCTGTTTAAAATGATCATGTTTGAAGGCATTAAAGGTTGTGGTATTTTTCTCACTAGTTACAATTGGCTATAATTCTGGAGTAAAAGTTTGCATCCTAGTGTTGAAGTTAAACATATACTTAAGTGTTTCCAAGGTTTCAAAGGTTGTACAGATGGACTGTGTTTCATTTTTATTTCACCTGCACCAGGGTCAAGATTTTCATTAAGTGAAAACTAAAGAGCAAAATTGTGGGATCAAAATTTTGATTTTTTTTATACTATCCCAGAGGCCTTTTTTAAATTTTATATGTCCTTGTATCATTTCCTTGACATAAGTACACATGATAATATTCTAACCTGACTAAAACCAAGCTGAGGCTTAGTAGTATTGCCACACCAGGTACTGCTGATTACGGAATGAGACTTGTCCCTTTACTATGCAGGCGTTTCACATCTTTAGTATGTAAGATGAAAAATGGTATGTTTTTCATACTTAGAACATTGTTTGACATGAATCTGAGAAGATTTCCTGTTAAATGATAAAATTGTATATTGCTAATGCTAGTTTCATGTCTAATGCCATATTCTGTACAATCAACTCTCATTAAGTATCCAAAAACATACAAAATGTACTTAATCAGTTCACATTAATTTTTTGAACATATTTAGTCCTATAGAAGCCTTGGTTAAAAAAAGTATTTAAATGTAATTAGATTATTAATAGCATTAGTTTTGTCTCTTCATTAGTTTTCTAGTGAAATAGCAGAATAACAGAAGTGCTGTAGAATTTGGTATGACTAGGACAGGCACTAGACTAGAATGGTAATGCTAATGGAGTTCAGTGGTGAGGTGTGTGAATAAAGTCTGCAAATATCTGCTGACATATGTGTTCAATCTAGGGCATAGTCTCACACTTTTTGAGTCATTGTTCTTAGAATCATAGAATCATAAAATTGTTAAAGTTGAAAAAGACCTCTAAGATCATCAAGTTCAACCATCAACACAATACCAACATGCCCACTAAACCATGTCCCAAAGCACTACACCTACACATTCTTTTATCACCTCCAGGGATTGTGACTCCACCACTTCCCTGGGCAGCCTGTCCCAATGCTTCACTACTATTTCAGTAAAGAAATTTTTCCTAGTATCCAATCTTCCCTGGCACAACTTGATGTCATTTCCTCTCATTCTGTCACCTGTTATTTAGAAGGAGATCTTACCTGATCCTCTAAAGAAACTGTAGATTAATTTGAATAATTTCCTATTTCCTATGTGTGAACAATAAGACTCAAAGACAGTGAAGCCTGTTAATAATGTTGGAAAACTAATATATTATTTAAACATCAATCTCACAGTTAAGCCATCTGATTGTTTAAATGGTATTGCCTCCCAATATATGCTGGTGTCCCAAATCTGGGGTATTCCTCCTGCAATAAATTGCTGAAATGAATATTCTGTAAGCTTGATCTCTTTGGGAAACTGTTCTAGAATTGAATAAACCTCAATGCCAAGGTACTTCCACTGACTAAATGTTTTCATTACCTCAGTTTAGTCCAATTGTCACTAAATATTCCCCAAAGTGTTTATATCAGCTTTGTTTTTTCAAAATTCAAATCCTGAATTTAATTTCACAGGTATGCTTGTGACAAGTGTGGTGGAACAGGGAGCTTTTAACAAGGCTAACAGTCCAAGCTATGTATGACCTGAACAAAGGGAAAAAGTTGTTTCTGCTGTGAAAAGCGAAATCTCAGGAGTCTTGCAGAGATCAATTTATCTTCCTCTATACATACTGGGAATTATAAATTCGTGGTCATGCTGGATAGAGGGTCAAACTGCACTTTTAAAGCCTAAGTGGACAGTCTCTGTAGGGAGACAATGGATCCCAATTTCAGAGACCTTTTATAAAGATATAAATGATTTAATAGTTAACGTGAAGTTCCTCCAAGAGGAATTAAAATTTTCCTGATGTCACATGAAGATAAATATGCTTTTGAAGGCATGGCCAACTGGTTCATGAATGCAGAAATCAACATGGGTCAACTACAGGAAGGTATTAATAAGACTTGTTTTGTTCATTAATCCCAAGTCTGCTACCCTTTCTGACCCCACCATTCTTTTTATTTGCCTTCCTATTTATTTTCAATGAAGAATTTATGAAAACATCTGTAGATATTCTTGACTATTTTATTCTTCATTTTATAAAGAGAGAAATATGAGCTTATATGCCTAAGTATAAAATAACAAGTTGCATAACTGTATCACAGAATTCCCTTGTTTCTTTGTAAAAACAGTTCTCTACTCTCTACATTCCTTTGGAGTTAATTAATAGTACTACACCCTAGTTTTGTTGCTGGATGCTGGTGCAGCTGAATACTCCAGATGTTTCATACTGTGAGATGTACAAGCATAACTTAGGCAACTGTTGGTCAGACTTACGTATTTTCTGTGAAAATATATAGTTTCTCTGAGTTGTATTTATAAATTTCCATGTGGAAGGTTTCCATGTGGTGGTGGATGGTGGGTTCTAAGAACATTTGGTAAGACTTTTTGCTCCTTAGTGAGCAGTTTTGTCATATTTCTCTGCTTTGCAAAGCAATGTCCTGATGCTTGCACTATTGCTTTTGACAGAAAATCATGTTTGATGTATCCAGTACATATTCTTGTCATTTACAAGCTGCATCAACAGCCTTAATCAGATGAAGAATAAAAGTGTTGTTTCTTCAGCAGGAACCTAACATAATTCAAAAAGATCATATGATCATAAATCATCTTTGTTAATGAACTTTCTTGAGCAGTTTTACCTTAGTCACTGCTGAGCTGTATTACTCACATGCCATGAATTTTCCTCATCACTGTATTATGCTATTTGTTAAAAACATGCAACTATATATTCTGTTGATCTTTACATAATAGTCCATTTAAGATCTTATGCAAAGTGTTACATCTACTCGTTTATTGCAGTTTGTATTATCTATTGGATTAACTTTATCAGCAGGAGGAGGAATAATTTGGAGTAAGCCTTGGAGCTTGCTAGTTATTCATAGTCATAATGAGTATTACAAATTTGGGATCTGATAGACATGTGCATCACTATGATGAGATTTTTCTGTTTCCTTCAGTACATGCCAGAATTTCTGATGGAAGATAAACATGCATATTTAAGGTGTTAACATGTATCTCATTCTCCTTGAAATTCTATGAAAGCAAACACCAGTTGGCAGGATATGTGCCTTACTAAGGAGCTCATCCATTTCCCAGATACTTACGACAGACATTATATTAGTAGTTTCTCCCAAGTGAAATTGCTGAACCATGCCTTATATATCAGCATTTGACTAGTTAGGCTTCACCTCTTCTACTCTTAAGTTGACATCTAAAAGAAATATTTTTCTCTTTGTCAGAAATCGATGGAGGAAAATATCTCAAATAGGTGAACATATAGCCATCTGCACCTGCTGAGAGCTTAGAGACACTTCAGAATGAACCCAAATTATTTACAAGACAGAGGCTTCAGCATCAGCAGAAATGAAAGACAATGTGGATTAATCGGAAGTACAAGCTCTTACAGGAAATTGCTTGGTAGTCCAGGCAGAGGGGGATATGGGATTGATCAGTAACAGAAAGTAACATGGGATTGGTATGTGCTTACTCTCTGAAGCCTCATTAATGGGAGATATCTTTCACAATTCTTTTCTTCCTTCTGTACACAGTAGACTCTAAAGACTACATATCTTTTTTACTTATCGCTACAGTTTTATAGCTTTTACTGTTGCCTTTGAGATGGCAGGTTGCTAAAGAAAAACTTGAATGTGCTAGTCATAGATGTAGAGACATCAAGAAGCACATCATTTGCTGAAATCGTAAAAAATAGAGTGCTACTTGTAGAATGGCTTAGTTAGACCTCAGCAAAAACTAAAGGCTTTTATTCAAGGAAATGTCATTTCCTTGATTAAGTTATACTTTAAAGTGGCATACATGAAAGTAGTACAATGTCTAAGGTTAAAAATTCACCACTAGACGAAAAAATTATTGTAAACTCTGTTTGTAATTCAGTTTCAAACCTCAAATAAAGTGTCTATAGTGTGCCTGCATTTGAGCTAGATAGTCATCACAGTCAGTAGTCATCTAGTTGGTACAGTTAATGGACCCTAGAGTTCACCAAACATCTGTTTTCTGTCTAGATCTCACCTTAAATTCACAGACATTATAAATCAGATTTCCATGGACTATAGTGGAATCTTAGGCACTGACTTACAGGTAGACAACTGAAATATAGACACCTACAAATCTTGGGATGAATCTTAGCCAGTAGTGTTGTAGTCGTAACAACTTTATCTCCCACCTACTGTGAAGAGCAAAGACTTTATCTATGTATTTTCACTCAAGCATAAAGAAAGGAGTAGACTGATTATAAAGGTTTTCTCCTGAATACAGAGGCATTTAATTCATCTTCCTTCAGAAACTGAAAGGTAACTCTAACTGAGATAAAGGAATAAATTATAATGAAATAGCTTCAGCTTCAGTTATTATGAAAATTGCAGACAATAAGGGAAAAGTGCTGAATCAGAGATGGGTATCTAAAGGGTATATGGTTGTAAATAAATCCAATTTCTACTTCTTTGTAAAACTGTGCTTCCTGTTGCCCTGTCTGTCCACATTAAATTCATTACAAGGTAGGAAGTAATAATACATCTTGATTGCAACCCTTTCTAACTTTTGTTAAATATCACTGAGACTTCAGAAATAAGAATTACTTAGGCTATAGTAGAGTTATACATTTCAAAATACTGCAGCATATGCTTCCAGATGCCAGAGATATAGTCATAAATGAGAAACTAACTTGCAAATATTAGATTACTAGATGTTTCTGTAAATTTAGCTGAAATGTGCAATTTCCTTTGTATTTTGCAATATCTACTTTAAAATACAGATGTATAAATATATATTGATGTGTAATAGTAAATTAAAATTCAGAATGTATTTCTAGTATGTGAAACACACGTACTGAACTGTGACTTTAACTTCCTAGTGGTCACCATATAAGCCAATTCTTACAGTAATGAAACCACCATAGATGTGTTGATTTTAACATATCTTTACAAATTTCTTTCAGCTTTCAGTTTTGAATGTGGTGCACATATGTAGTAGCAGGTGACTTGAATCCAGCCATATTTAAACTTTGTAAATAATTGGGATTTGTTTCTGAGGATGTTCTTCTGATTTCTTGGTTTCTGTTAGATTCCAATATTGACGTTTCTGATGTGTTTCATCTAACGTTCTTTCATGTAGTTTTTAAAGGTGGAGTTCTGTCAGATTTTTAGTACTGTAGTCACTCTTATGCTTGTATTACAATTCAGCTTATTTTGTCATTGCAGTTTGCATTAAATGTTATTTTATGTGGGCTTCTTGTACAAAGCAAGAAGTGAGAATCTGTATTTAAAGATTATATTTTAAAGATTATAGACAGACAAAAAAAATCATAATCAATAAATTATATATAGAAAACAGCATTTCACAAATTTATTTTGTTCTATTTTATAAGAATTCATAAATTCTAAGAAAATTCTCCTTTTCCAACAAAACTGCCTTTCTTTGACAGGAAAACATGCTCCTCAAAAGGTTTTTACTAACCCTATTTAATTCAAATAAATGATCATATTTATGTTCCCTGCCTAAGTGAAATTTCAGTTCACTACAAAAATCGTGTCCTGCTCAAGAAACAGAATAAAGAAGACAAAGTTGGATTAGCAATGAATACAACTTGGGGTATTACAACTGAAGAGATGATCTACGTTTCCCGTATACCTACACACTTGAAGTATCCCTGAAAAGCAGATCTATTTCCTCTGTGATAAAAATTATGCTTGATCTCTACCCATAGACTTGGTGGGTGGAAGCAGGTTTTCCTTTTCTGGTAAGGATTATTTTCAACTTGAAAGGAATTCAATAGCTTTAAAATTTCACATACTTTCTATACATTTTCACATATTAAGAATTAAACATGAGAAATTTAGACTTTAGAAGCCTCTTTCTCAGTGTTGGACAGCCTGGAAATGCTTACTTTGAAGTGTATTGAATGGAAGGACTGGAAAGAAACAGAAATGGAATGATTGGTTTTTATGAAAAGCAGATTTTAATGGCCAGCACATGCCATTTCTATTAAGATCTGTCCCCAAAGTAGTATAAGTAAATTCTTACCAAATTAAATCCATTTATTCTGATTTCCCCACAAACCAGTCAATATGTACTTAAGGTTTTATGTCAGCATCATGACAGAAATATAAATTAAGTTTTCTGGTTGGTTTGGGGGGAGTTTTTTGAGCAGGGCGGGGGAAGGTGGGTGCTGTTCTTCAAATATCTTTCTAAAAATGCCTGTTATAAGTCATGATTAGAGCATAACTCTAGCTAAAGGAAACTAAATAAAATGGCTTTAATCCCAAGGCTAAAATAGTTTATACCATGTCCTTCAGTTTGCAGACTAATTCTTTGCTTTATTAGAATTATTTTTTTTCTTAACCTAAACTTTGTTTAAGACAAATTAGAGAAATAAAGACCAGAATCCAAAGTTCAGAGTAAGCTTACAACTAGGTTACAAAGTTAGGCTATGAGGCTTTTTTTCCCACTGAAACATTAATGTTTTCTGAATACATTTGGTATTCTTTCAACAGCAGTTAAAAATGTCACAGGCAAAGAATAGTCTGCTATTCTTTTGAAGCACATGGGACGTGTCTTTCTGCAGCAAGATCTCTACAGGTCAGCTCTATACAGGCAGCTTCTACTGTTGCAGAAAAACTGGAACACACTTGAGATCAGTTCAGAACAGAATAGGTTTGTTTCTATGGCTATAGGTGATAACATAGAGCAGCAGCAGCCTGACAGGCTCTACTGATACACACTCTGCCCAAATGGGGCAGCTACAGAGCTTATATATCTTCAGGCTGTACAAACGTTTCTTCACCAAGACAGTGTGACATAAATAGGACTACGGTAAATAACAACAGGGTCTTCAGGCAAGTAGGCTCTAGACAAAACATCCATTTACAATTCACTCGTTAATTAAATTGTGGTGACTGGTGGAGCCATCATCTGCAAAAGTTTTAAGTTAATGATGATGATATGTTACTTATTCATCCACCACTAGAATATTTTTTGTTTATACTTTATATGTTTATACTTTCATATGTTTATGGAAAGAATATTGGCAAACCAATATCCCTTCAGAGGACTGTCCATGACAAATCTTAACTGAGCTCTCCTACTAGATCAGGCCTGTGGAGAGGCTGAAGCAGAAGAGCTTCTTAAAGAGGAAATCAGCACTGAGCCAGGGAGATCTGCCTATGTCCAGAAGCAAAAATGTAAGAGGCTAAGGTGATTTAAATACAATTAATTACCTAATGATAGTGCTGAGAAGCAGTTATCTGAGTAGTTAATGAATTGCAGTTAACTGCTATCTTAATCCCACCGGTTATTCTTTAGACACCTAAGTTAGCCCTTTTTTGGGTTTCGCCTTTAGTGGCAAACTGACTCCAAACACAGTTAAATTCATCTTTCAAGGTCTGCAATGGCTTCCACAATTGCAGAAGGACATTTTAACAGATGATTGTAGCTTGAGGGGAAGTGCAGAAAGTCAGCTTTCTTCACAGCAGACTGGGATCACATTAAAGGCAGCCACTGCTTACTTCAATTTCAGTCCATGCCTGTTAGATAATCTCTTCTGGCAGGGTTACTCTGGACTTGGGGGATAGCCTAACAAGAGTTATATTCCTTATTTCCCTGTGTCAGCCAAGCTAGACTGCTACTCTCATTTTCCTCTTCCTTCCAGAGGCTTTTGTCTTACATTAGTACATTTGGAATAACTGAAGAAAAGAGTTTTAAATGAAAGTGATTTCCACGTGTTACTTGTGAGTGGTAGAATTTCTAACACTAATGTAGAAAGAATGATAGAACATTTGCAAAGTTATCTTTCAGGCCTTAGTTATAGAAGACCCTCTATGTAGGTTACATAGAAGAGCATGCTTTTCTTTTTTTCATTAAAAAACAGTAATAAAGTCTTCTGTTAAAAGCCAAAAAAGAAGAGCTTTTTTATAACCAATACACAAGAAGTCAGAAATATCTGGAAGTTTTTTCTAACTCACCAGTGAAGGTGAAAAGAATATATCAAACTTGTTGTGATGAATTGACTGTGTGGCACGCACCAGAAGAGGACAGCTTTTGAGGTAAGCATGTCTTTTGTGCAAGAACATTCCTGTGTTCCATCTGAGAAGTCATCTGTGAATGACACCTCTGTAAATTTCAGAAGGACATGTGTAAGACTTAAAAACAATAATCTAGAAATAATTCCTAAATTCTCTGATTCTAATAAGCTAACTGACCTATGAACTAGTTTGAAAAATACATTTCAATTGTTCTCACCTCTAATCAATTTCCCAGCTGGAACTATATCAGAGTTTCCTGTGGACAAACCCAGTGACAAGCCACAGATTTGTTTCTGACTAATGTGTCTTATTTACTTTCTCCACTCTTCTTATCCATGGGAATCACTGCAAAGAATTTATAGAAATTGGCTGTGATATGCTAGGATACTGTGTTCAAAGGAATAGAAATAATTTACATTTCTATGCCTCGCTGTTCTGGATCTATGACTGAAATACCTATGTGTCCTTATAGGCAGCACCAATGAAACTAGAGAATCTTGATATATTCATAACAAAGCATACATTACCACGTCATCTAGGAAGAATCTCACCAATATTCTGCCATATACAGTTTTGCGTGTTCTTCCATGAGAACAGCAAAAATTTGACAAAAAGTGGTGGACAAATCACATAGACTTTGAAAAACATTGTAATGAAATTATCTCTTTAAAGTGGAAGGCATAGTCAAATACTGACTGCACTGACTTTGCTGACACTGACAGTGTACACCGATATACAGTAGCTATGAATCAGTATACACAAGTAGAACTGAAATAAAACTCAGTCAGGAACCAATGATTTCTCTATGCCACAAGCTTAAAGTTTACATTAAAAAAAAGAACTGAAATGATATTGAGAGTAATGAACTCTCATTACATCAAAATAAAGCTTTTTAATATATACATATCCAAATCCAACATAACTCAAAAATCTGCAGAAATCTTAACACTGGGAATGGCATCCATTTTAAATGCTAACAAGGAAAATCAAACAGGATCAGAAGTAGCAAAGTGAGAGGTTCACCATGCTAAATGGGAATGCCTAAGAAAGAAAAGTGTCTGAAAGCTCAAGAGTAGTCCATCCCAATGAGCAGAAAGTCAAGCAATTATGTCAGGAGGCTTTCATGGATGAACAAGTTGCTCCTGGCAAAACTCAGACATAAAAAATAATTGTACAGAAGGTGGAAGCATGGACATGTAATCTGGGAGGAATACAGAGACACTGTTCAATTATGCAGGGATGTAGTGAGGAAAGTCAAAGCAAGGAATACTTCCCCTCGGTGGAAGAGGAACCTTTAGGGAATACATAAGCAAAGTGGACATATGTCAGTCCATGAGTCCTGATGGGAAGCACCATGAGTGCTAAGGGAGATGGATGATGTCACTCTGTAACCACTCAGTCCTGCAAAGGGCATCTAAGATGACTAAGGGACTGGAAAATTTCATGTATAAGGAAAGGCTGAGAGCTCTGGGACTGTTCAGCCTAGAGAAGAGAAGGCTAAGAGAGTAACTTATTAATGTATATAAATATCTGAAGGGAAGGTGCAAAGAGGATAAGGACTGCTGTTTTTTGCGATGTCCAGTGACAGGGCTAGAAACAATGGGCACAAACTGAAGCACAGTAGGGTCCCTCTGAACATCAGGAAATACATCTTCACTGTGAGAGTGACAGAGCACTGGTACAGGTTGCCCGGAAAGGTTGTGGAGTCCTTATCCTTGGAGCTATTGCTTTAGGTGTTCCTACTTGAGCAGGGAGTTGGCCAGATGACCTCCAGAGGTCTTGTCCAACCTCAACTGTTCTGTGATTCTGTGAGTGGAGAGGCAAACAGAAACATTTGCAATTATAGCTGCATCTGTGATGGTCTTTCTAATTTTTCCCCTAGGGTACGCCTGATGTTACATCAGTCTTTCATGATAAGGAAGAAATTAATCACCACCCAGAGCATCAAATCTCTGCTCTGATCCATTTAAGCTATCCTAGAAAAAAAAAAATCCTCATTGAACTAATATCATTCAACTTGGACAAACAGAAGACTCCACCTGCATTGTTGGGATTTTTATTGCACCTCCAAGGAATTAATACACTGAGGTTCTATCACATTATCTTGTGACAATACAAATTTAAAGCACAACAGAAAAGTACACAGCAATATTATAAAAAAGACAAATAATTTGGCAAAAAATGGCCAATACAGTAACTGAACAGAAACAATACTATAATATGAAAAGATGTGTTGAAGACCAACAGTCTACTGCTTAATGAAAAAAGGAAAAATGGCTTTATACATCAAAAACTGAGGGGTAAACAGAAAAAAAACACAAAATAGTTGTACCTGGTCTTGCACCACTAGTGACAATCAGGGCTTTGAGGTCATGCTTTCAGTATGATACCCTTTGCAGAAGAGGAGGCTGAGAGGAGTCCTCATTGCTCTTTACAACTACCTGAAAGGAGGTTGTAGAGAGGAGGGTGCTGGCCTCTTCTCCCAAGTGACAGGGGACAGGACAAGAGGTAATGGCCTCAAGCTCCGCCAGGGGAGGTTCAGGCTGGACATTAGGAAAAAATTTTTCATGGGAAGGGTCATTGGGCACTGGAAGAGGCTGCCCAGGGAGGTGGTTGAGTCAGCTTCCCTGGAGGTGTTTAAGGCACGGGTGGACGAGGTGCTAAGGGGCATGGTTTAGTGTTTGATAGGAATGCTTGGACTCGATGATCCAGTGGGTCTCTTCCAACCTGGTGATTCTATGATTCTATGATTCTATGATAAGGAGGTATTCATTGCATAAATTTCTTTCTTGTGTTGCAGAAGGATATGATCTTTTATAAATTTTACTGCGGTGTATGTATATATATATTTACGTTTAATAACTGGATAGGTTAATATTTAGCTTCTACATTGTATTATTTTATATTTATGTTTATATTTATATGTAAAAGCTGAAATATGTAAATCTCTAAAGCATACCTTGCAATACTTTCCTTTCTTTTATTGCTGACTAGAATATTGCTAACATCCCTACAACAAGTGCTATTAACAATTTCAGAAATCTGATTGGAAATAATCAATACTGCTTAAAAAACACCTTTCCTCCTCCCACTAAACATAGTGGACACAAGAGCAAAACCACAAAATATTTCTGCAGGTAGATTTAATGAACTGAGGCATATAAACAAATGATTGCTAAGAAAAGCAAATGGACAGCAAATTGCTATCACTTTCCAATTTATCAAATGAAGACAAAAGTTTTATAACAATATCTTTGCATTTGATCAGTTCTTGTATCTATGTAACGTAAATTTCAAAGGGATGAGAAGTGCAGCAAATAAAATAGATACACCCATCGACTTACTCAGATGAGGGAACAGGATAGATGACAAAATTGAATAAGTTCTGTTTAGCAATTGCTGTTGAGTCTTTCCAGTTTTTTTCTGATTTAACTGTCACTTTGATGAATAAACACTTATTAATATTATACGTCCCATTTTAATTCTATCGATATTTCATTTTTTGACTGAACTAGAGCACTACAAGGAGTTTCAAAGATTGTCAGATTAGTATCTTAAGACTTGAGAAGTGCTACACTCTAGGGAACTAGGGCAGTAGCAAAGTACAACAGCCAGAAGTACAAAGTTAGCTGTCACAATGCAGCTGACAGCTCCTCTGTTCCTTCAGCTTTGGATGCAACTACAGATGATCAGATTTTTGTGCTTTAAGTGTAGAATTCTCTCATTAATTTTAACTGGGTTATTTCAGGAATGCCAGTCTTGAGCAATGAAATAAATACATAGCTGTATGAAGTTTTGTTCATTTTTACTGTCTCATTTAATGATGCCTAACTATCATCATACCAACACAAAATGAGATACGTACCTATTCTGTTGTACAGAGGAACTCAACTGAGTTGGATAAATAAATGTCAGCAAATATCAATGTATGCCATGTGCTGCACCATAAATTCCGCCAAAAAAATATTAAGGGTATTTTCCTATAATTTCCATTAGATTGTTTTTGAAACAAATGCATTGTTCAAAGATCCTGATTCACTACCAAACTCAGTGATTAGAGCTACCTAATTAACCTAACAAGATTCATAAACCCTAAAAAATGTTGAAAGACTTCAAGACACATCAGGTTAATCAAAGGCAGTGTGTGTCCTTTAGCAGGACACTAAAGGACATACTGGCCCTGTCCAGCCTCCCCTGGTCCTCCCCCTACTCCACCCATGTCCCAGAACCCACTTGAGCCCCTCACCATCAACTCACCTAGAGATGGAGGCTGAGGCTGGCCCCGGCTGCCCCCCACAGCTATCCCGCTTCCTGGGCACCCTAAGGATCACCTGCTGCTCCTGGCACCCCAGGTGCACCATAACAGGGTATGAGTTAAATCCAGAATTCATTTTAATGAAACAATTAAATACTGGAATGGAATGATGGTCCGCTATTTGTAGACAGCTGATGGACTCTAAAACAACCCTTATGCTGAGATTAGCGTACTCCTGCAGCTCTTTGCCACAGGAGGCAGATACTTTCAGCTACCTCAGAAAGAATTATGAAAATCATGCACAACAATGATGAGATTAGGCAGAATTGTGTCTATTGTCGTGTCTATCAGTTGTAACTGATAACCCCTTCCCTGGATTGTGGAGTGTGATAGAAATGAATCACAGAAAATAGCAAGGTTTATGTCATCTCCCTAAACAGTATCGTGTTTTGCCACTGCCAGAAGTAAACCACTGTGTTAGGTAGAACCTTCTTTCATGTTCTAAAGATTTCAGCCCAAACATATATCTGTAATAAAAGTCAAGGAATAAAAGTAATGAGGAAGGGTGTCCTGTCCTTTCAAAATGTGACCAGACAAAAGCTTTGGAGAAGCAAAGGGTGTGACCTGTGGCTGTTGTTTGACATAGTTCACCTGTGGCTGTTGTTTGACACACACATCAGCAGAGATTATTACCGTACTAAAAAGTACAGACTGGGGAATTGTTTGAGACTTCCTGGGCTCCTACAATACATTATTCAAAATTTTTATGAAATATATCTTTACGACAACTTTTGAAAATTCCTTGTGAAACCATGTCTTTGTTCCTGAACTAACAAGGCATTAATTACTGCCATAGAGGATTTCCTATTAAATTTAGCATGACATCCTGCAATGGACTCTTTTTTCCATGCAAGCTCTTATTACATTGGGAGTACTAATGCTTAAAATGACAACATTGCTTAGCCTGCTTTTCCTGCCATGGCAATTGTCAAGTGCCAACAAAGCACAATTTATTAAATTCTCTTCTGAAAGAAACTATATCCACCCTTCAGAGAATAATTCAGACTTTCTGTTTGAAAGCATTTACACTAACTGTGCTCTAAATAAAGGTATTTACGAAGCCATTTTGTGTTGTCTATAATTCATCTCTTGTTAAACCAATAGCTTCCCAAAGCACACCACAAATGTTTGTTTTAAAAATAAATGCATGAAGAATAAGAAACAAGTAAATCTGAATTTGATTTATTGCCGTTACTGTTAAACTTTGGTTCATTGGCAATTTTCTTGTCATTTACCTTCTGACAACCTGTCTCTGACTGTGATGATAAATTAGAAAGAGAGAAGCTAAATGGCTTTCTCTTCAAACAAACAACAGAATAAAAATTATTCTAAAAAGAAAGAGTTTAGATATGCAATTATACATCCCCAAAATCAGCACACACATCATCTTAAAATCAGTACATACAAATAGAGTCTTCATTAATGTCACTTTTAAAAATTGTTGATAGGGTATCAATAAATGACTAGTGGCATTCTAAACAATTTACAGGTGTGACTATTACAAATATACTCTGTTATTCAACTATTCAACTAGCCTTATCTGGATATTTGTCATCAATATTATAAGCAATAGGACCCTACCTCCATTCATTCAGCATTTATTGATAATTTAGGTCTCTTGATTATTTTAATATTTGAAATTCACATACAAATGTCTGTAGTGAAAATATTGTCCCATACTCTAATGAGAAAAACAATTAATTGTCAGGTAATTTGGGAAGTAGGGGTGTTGCTTAGATAGCAATGTTTTTAAAGAGCTTTGATTATGATGCTGGGAACTAAGACATCATCTATAGAAACACTGCACAGCCAGCCACCTGGTGAGATTTCTTGAAGAATAGTCATGTCCTTTTGTTACTTAGACAGTAATCAAGAAAGCTATTTTTATATCCCTTGCTGTACAAACTAATGAAGTATTCTAAATTATTTCTGACCTACACACCCTTTCGTTATAAGGGTCTATTATGGTTTAAGACAAGGATAAGAACAAAAATCCATCTAGAAGAGGACTTATTTTTCCATCTGTTGCCTTCACCAAGAAAACGGATACTGCCTGTACTTTAAAAATCTTTCTGTAACTATATAGGGTAAAAGACCCTATATTTTTTTGCCTTCCTAAGGAAAATAAACCATCATAAAATATAAGATTATATATACGCTACTTAGAATACTTAGACAATTTCAACAAAGTCTTTACTGATGGCAAGAATTAAGAAAAGATTTTAGTCGAAGGAACAATGTCACTGAAGAATAAAAGTACAATATCTTTAAATGTTCTAAATAAGTTTTATTTCCTTGGAGGCAAGTCAGAATTATATCTCAAATTTAAAGCAAAAAAACATTCCAAAGAACAACCTCGAATAAACTTGGAAGAGATTTAAACTTAAATGAAACTGGGGACTAAGTTCCACTCCAGACATATGAAGTATAAAAAATTGCCATGCATCCATGCATCCAACATATCCTAGAGTTTTTCACAGGGACCAGATCAGGATCATAAAAGGTGTTTTTCAAAATAAAAATGCATAACTTTAACTCTTCTGTATTGTGACAGATCCACATTCCAGTTAAGTGCTGTGCTTACAAAGATTTCAGAGATAAAGGACTCTTCTACCCACTTCTCGTAGAGTGATTCTGTTTTGTACATTTTTACTGCTTCTCAATTTGTGCTTATAAGAGGAGACATTGGAACCTGGCACTCTTAGATTTTAGGTAAGCACTCTAATTAAAAGCTTATCTGTTTAATTCCTGCATAGAAAGTGAATAATTACTTATATGAAGTCAAAGAACCAATGGAAAAATTACTTTAGAATAGCCAATAATCCACTAATAACTGAAATTATCTGAGATATGCGAAAGCAAGAGGCAAATACCTAGATGAGAATTACATAGCAAGGACTAGTGCTTGCCTTCTTTATATTGTAGGCAAGTTCCCCAAATACTAATGGTCCTGAGAAGAAAATATTTCTGTTCTGGTACTTCTATCCGAAAGGTGCTTGGATGATAGATATGACCTCTGCACAGAGGTCAAGTAGTCTTACAAAAATGGATGCAGAAACTCTAAGTGCCCACACTGGCCATAAAATCATAGAATCATTTAGGTTGGAAAAGACCTTTATGATCACTGAGTCCACTAACACTGCCAAGACCCCACTAAATCATGTTCAAACCTCACGTGGGAAGAAGAGAGAAGTGCTCTATGTCAGAAAGTCAGAAAGGGTTTTCCTCCTAAAGCTTTTTCTGCTTTGGTGAGAATTACCTTCTTAGTGCCTTTTTATCCCTTTCACTTTTTTTATCAACATCTTATTTATTATTCTCTAGTTAGCCACTGTTAGTTGCACATTAAATCAATTATGCATTCAGGAATATGTTCTTAGACTAATTAGTACCTCCATATGTAGATAACTGACAGTCAACAAACGTATCACCCAATCCTTATTAATAACCTGTACAATTTGAAGAAAAAAATTGTTTCTTCTCCTGTGGTGTTCTTAACTCTCTTGCACGACCCACAATGTGTTTGTCCCATCTTCACAGGTCTTTGGTGGTGGAACTTCACCTGCAGATGCAACATAAGAGCACTACCATGAATTTGTCATACTTCAGAAAATCCCTAAGTCTTAAAAAAATCTTGGAAATATGTGAGGCCACAAATTACTATTAAACAAATTATTGTCAGTGTCCCACTGAGAAAAAAAAGGTGGAAAAGGTAATTTTACGCAGAAAGAAAGTGAAAGGGAGAGAGGATCCATTCTAGTGTAGCTAAACTACCCACAGAGAAATAGCCTTTTTTATGGTGTGGTATTTCTCAATCTGATATCAGTTTAAGCACATAATTTGCCAGCATAAAAAGCCCAAGTATTTCCATTGGTTACAAGAGCAGAAATGAATATCAAAGTCAAAATCTAGAGTTAGGTCAGCTTACTATCCTGAAAAACAGCATAATTATAAGTGGGGTTTACCCGTTTTTTTTTTTTACTTTAGACATTAATGTCTCTGTAATGGGCTATTTAAAACAAATACAGAATATTTGTCCACTCTGGGACCTTTGATTTGTGTATCTTACAAGGAAACAGGCTCACATTGTGCTTTGCATATCTAGCCAAGATTGCTAACTAAATCAATGAGTAAACAGGGAAAAATAGTGTGCTAAAAAGAATGTCTTAGGCATCTTTCCAGTGTCTTTCCTGTTGCTTTGTATTGAGCATGTAGTATCATGAATTACTGAGATTCAGTACACACAAAAATTGACCCAAGATTACACATTCCCTGCACAGCTGTTTTACTAGTAGGGCAAATCACAAATGAATAATCAAACAAAAACAATTTCTAACCTTGTAAATTTGAAATAAAAGTTTTATTGCTCATTATGGTTGATGTGCAGATTTTAAGTTGTCTATCACATCAGTTACATATTGTAATTTAATGACCAACCCATATGATTTGTATAGTACATAAATACACTTATGGATATTTATATTAATAACATGTATAGATCTGATATATATACACAGATACTTACATTCATGTTGTGCTTTTCTATAGGTTACTTGTTGACCATATTTTTCAAAAAATTTCATCATCATACTTTTAAGTACTACTCCTGTTATGTTTGCACAATAATATATATTCCTTCATATGAAAGAAGGTTCTAGTTTCTTTGCCTGTTCTCACCAACACTCACACATTAGAGAATCTGAAAACAGTTATTTTCTGCAGTTGTTGACCATATACCTTGCAGTGTATTTTCAAATTCAGTTTGAACAAATTGTCCCATTGCTAGCCCTAAAAATCAATTTGCTATGCATTATTAAGTCTTCTCTTCTGAATGTGCAATCACATCTATTTGCTGCAAAATGGCATCTTTGAGGCCTCTTATTAACCTGAGGGGCTTGTCCACATACAACTGTGTAGAGGATTAGGTCTGGGATGCCTCGATCCCATCCAAACAGGGGTAAAGGTGTTGTGTGATAGTTTTGTGTAATTTTACTGTTTGCACTGTAAACAATCATCAGACATGATTTATCAAAGAGCAGCTGTCAGTTTCAGTGAATGTATGTGGGTGTTGAAAATATGCAGTTTGTAGCCAGAAAAACAACAAAGTTTTTATCTCAACAATAATTATATAAAATGTCAATAATAAGTCTAGCAATACTTGTTATGCAAACTGATTTATAACTTCTTACAAATGCTTGTGGATTTTAGCAAAATTGAATAGCTATTGTTGTGAATTATATTGACTTATTGAAATTCTGCGACAATTAAATGAAAAATGGATTGCACATATTTGCAAGGAGTTAGTGTACTGGGTGACACTAACACAAAATGCTGTTTCCAAGAAAAAATCTGTAACTGCTATGATAAAATGTAAGAAAGTCACAGACTGCAAAGCAAAGATAAATCTAGTAGTCAACTTTCACAAGCAACACTCTCTAATTAATTCCAAGTGAACTGCCTTGGGAATATTCAGTTTGTTGTGAACAAAATGTAATGGACCACTGCAACAGAAAAGACCACATATTGCATCTTTCTGCTCTTATAATATGAATGGGCAGAGAGAAATCAAGATTTTTGTACAGCCTTAGCCAGCATTTCAAACACTAAACATTATGAGAGATCTAATGAGATAAACTTGCACTTGTCACCAAGACAGCAGCAATTCTCCTACTCCATTGATGTAAATACTGTTGTTCATTTTACTGACTCCAAAGTCCTGCTTTTCAACACTTTTCTTTTTTTTGTTGTTGTTACTAGGCAACCCAAGCAATACTCTTTCACACTGAGATAGCAGCTTATCATTTATTTTAATGAGAAACATCTATGACCAGAAATCAAAGATTTTGCTCTGACAGTTTGACAAGTAATATATAAATGAGCATTTAAAAAATGAAGAAAATATTACTTTTGTACCTCTTGTATAGAACGAAAAAATTCTATCAAAGCCTTTTTGCTAGTCTCAAGGTTGGGGGCTCCACCTCTTTTAGATCACTGCCAAAATATCAGCTAGTTTTAAGGGGAGAAGTCTTAGCCAACTGTGAAAACTCTTGGAAAATTTCATGTTTTTAAAAAGTAATGATGACACTAAAGCCAGCTGAATCCAAGACACAGTCATCATTCTCTGGCATTAAAGATAAGGGCAGTATTACTTTTCTTAACATATGAAGTGCTTGCTGGCATTCGTTTGGTGAGTTCTGCAATGCTTTTTTTGTAAAAATATCTAATTCGATGACTTTTTATATGTTAAGTTATAAGATTTGCAATGAAGGAGAGAAGAATAAGTATAGCAAAATATCATTGGAGAAAACAGTGAAATATAGGGTGAATATACCAACAGAAACAGTGCTTTAATATATAAATGTACCAAAGCAACCTGCAGTATTAAACTCAAGTAGTATATTCTTCATGTTTCAAATGGCTTGAGTTCTGGTTACAAAACATTTTCCATATTGTCAAAAAAAAAGCTGATAAATCTAATCAATATGAATATATATTTGTTTCTTCAAACTTCAGTTAAAAAGCGAAGTTAATTTTCGTCTGTCTTTTTGACCCTGATCCCATATTCATGCATTTCTGAATCAACTTCCTGAGTCCAGCTTCTTCCTGCCACTGAGCCCAGCCTGGGAACTTTTCAAGAGAGCTTGACTCTCATGATATATCAGGATGCCATCTCCTCCTGCTAAAGATAAGTACAAACATTGCATGAATTACTAAAGATTGTATTCTAGGAACAGCAAGCCATATATTTTGACTGTCTATCTCCATTAAAAACGTATCTCTTTTCCTAACTCGGTTATCTTACATCTGTCATATCACTGTCTACAGCTACATGAAAAGAGGTTGTAGCGAGGTGGATGTTGATCTCTTCTCCCAGATTATAGGCAATAGGATGAGAGGGAATGAATTCAAGTTGCGTCAGGGGAGATTCAGATTAGACATCAGGAAAAAATTCTTCACCAAAAGGTAATCAGGCATCGGAACACACTGTCCAGAGAGGTAGTTGAGTCATCATCCCTGGAGGTATTTGAAAGACAGGTCAATTAAGTGCTTAAGGATATGATTTAGCAATGGACAGGTATGGCTGGACTTAATGATCTCAAAGGGTTTTTTTCTGACTTAGCGATTCTATTATTCTATTATTCTGTAATTCTATTATTCTATTATTATTATTTTATTTTGAGTTTCACCTCAAAATACAGGACCACTTTGATACTGTACTTGAATGAATCTGGCAGATAGTCTAAGAGTGCTCTGTGATAGTTCTGCAGGCACGTAATACAATGCAACAGGGTAGCTATTTTACTCCTAGGATAAAAATCATAATGTCATTCACTCAATCTTATTTCTTCTAAAAATAGGCTTAAGCAATACTTAAGCCTGCAGCAAGTCTTAGCTTAGAGCCTACAAGCACTAAGTACTCTATAAAGCACTACCATAATGTTAGCTTCACTAATTTATTAGTCAGCTAATTCTAATGAGGAGAGGTGCCCCATACTGTCCACTATTCCACTGGACAGAGGCACACTACAAAGGAATCGAGGCCATACAAAGGAATCAAGTTCAGTATCAAGATCAAAAATCAAAGTTGGATTAAATCAACACAAATTGAAAGTACAGTATGAGAAAGACCAGTCAGGCCATCTTCCTGCATCCAAAACAGAGCTATAGGCACAATTATCTTGCAGGAGAGAGCATGAATGTCATTATAAGCCTGTTTTTTTCTCTTTGGCATGGCAACACTCCTTCACTGGAGGAAAGACATGAAACATTTTGTGGATTTAACAAGTAGGAGGACATGCTGTTGGTTTGATGTACCAGAATTGCTGCAGCCTTCTCCTCCTGCCATCTATCCAGTTCTTTACTTTATATGTGTTCCAGGACATCTTATTTTTGCTTTTTTTCCTGAACCTGAAACTTTTGTAGCTCATAATACTTTCATACATATTTTGTTGTGCATAAATCCATTATTGAACAATCCACCCACAAAACTGTAAAATACATTAATATAAATTTGTTGGTGATTATGAAAGATTATGTGCTGTTATTTGAAGGAAATCTATGCAGAGAAATCTAAAAATGATGTAAAACCAATACCACCTTCTTTCAGTGAAATTGCCCAAACCAAGGAGTTGAATTCATCCACGTTCATTAATTCCTGTTCAATTTCACACTGTCATTATAAATTAAAGTCACATTCAAAGTGTTCTTTTTACAATATAAAGAAGTTATCCATTATTTTTTTTGCCTAAACTGTAGGAAAAAAAAATCTTTTGCCAAACAAAAGTAAGACTGGGATTTCTGTTCAGATTTCCTAAAAATTAAGATTTTAATTTTTATCTACCACTTCAAAATTTCTTTTTACAGTGGGTTATGAATACTTCAGTTAATAAAATATCTCTTAGTGGAGGTAAAGTGTGGGTATTTAGAGGCCAAAGAACAAATGATAGATGCTTATTGATTTGTAAATTATGAGGAGTGTGGAAGATGGTAGGTCAAATCTTCAAGTAAGTAATAGAAGATAAAGTCTGAAGGAAGTCTTTCACATCCATTTAAACCTCAGGTAGCAGGATAGAGTTAGTCTGTTAGAATAAGTCTTCCAATGGTGATGGAAAGCTCAATTATTTCAGAATCTTCAGCAACCTCACCCAGGAACAAAACCCACTTTTTCAGTCTTGGAAAAAAACTCCAACATTTTGTCAGCAGCACTTGGTAATTTTTTTTCTTCTTCCAATGTCTCTCTCTTACCATTGTGGTTTGATGTGCAGTCCTAAGATCCTGATAAATGCAATAAGGATATTTCTGGCAGAATATATTTAATGTTAAAATATAAATTTTTTCAGTGTTTGTGTATTCTGAGCTGCATGCCCCAATCATAGTATGCAAAATATTCTGGAGAATGGCTGGAGAAAAGCCTTGTGTAACTTTTGATTATAGTGTAGTCTGTGTCTGTTCAGTAACTCCCTCATGTGGAGTACAACGTATGATTAACAATGAAACTGACTGAAGGACAATCATGAATTAAACAGGCTAAGACAGTCCAAGCAAGCAGAAGATTTTATCCACTTAAATTTTCTATCCAATAAGCTCAGACGTCAAAGTAACCTCTGAATTTTATGTTATTTTCAACATCTTTCATGTTAATACATCTTGTTCAAAACCAGTTGCATTGGAGGAGGGGTACATCCCAGGAAAACTAGAGGTGTTAAGTAATTCCATAATCAGACCTCCTGTGTAAAAGGAATACAGTATTCTATCCACCAGAAAGTTCAAAGACCCTTTGACAAACAGCAACCCATTTCAAATACTTCTATTGTAGCATTAACTTATCTTATATTTCTAAAAGATTCAATGCATTTTATGTACTCATAAAATCATTATTCACATAGATGATTTATTATCAGCAATCAGAAGATGCAGGACCACCATCAATAACAATAATTCTACTTTAGTTCCCTAGCACAATATCATCTTGCACTGAGCAGAATGTGCATCTTAGTACATTGCTCGTAGTCTTGTCTTTATGGACATCCTTGGCATACTTTACTCTTTTCAGACAGTTAATGTTTGATCCAGACATTTTTTCCCAACCTTATTTAGGCAGAAGAATTCAGGCACTCAGAGAACACATTCTTCATAGAAATAAACACTGAAATGCCTATTGAATGAAAGAGTTTTTGAAAACAGACATGTCATGGAAGAGGAAAATGCTTTCCCAACTGTTTCATGTAACAGAGATAGTGGGAAGTGCAAAACAAAGGTGGAAGCTGTAAGAGCTGTAAGAAAGACAGGACTGTAGAACAATATAAAGAGCTACTCGTAGTAAAAAAAAAGCCAGAAGTTGTCAAAATCTTGAAAATGAGCTGCATTCAATGTTAGAAAACTGGGTGCACTGCTGCGGACTCACAGGAGTTTTTAAAAGAGGGTTCTTAAGGACAGTTTATAGTTTGTAGCTTATATACTCTACTAATGACCCTTCAAGTTCCCAGAATCTAATTTGAGACACTGAGACAAGCAACACTTCCGAACCGAAGAAGGAAGCACTCTCCTAATACTCAGAGATGACTAGCTTTGATTTGCAATAAGGTATCACCAACACTTGGAAGAAAAAAAACCCTAATAAATAACAGTATTTTGGAATGAGAAAAGACATACAGGGAAGTCAGAAAATAGTAAACAGTCAAAGGCTTTACAGTGAGGAATGATGTCTTCTTTAGAGGAAGAAATGGATGAAATTTCCAAGTTCTTAGATGCTTTGAATAAGAAGATAGAGTTATATGTGGAAATTTATTCTGTCTAAAAATTTAGGTTTGTTGTTTACAGAAAGAAAATACTTGTACCCATCAATCTTATAGGGCTACTAATAAAATAAAAATATATTCAGATCTAGTCAGGCTCTTAATGCTCAGTCTTTATCTGTCTTTGAAAGAAAGAACAAATATTTTACGACTGCTCAGTATCTTATGTATAATCAATGCCATTACACTTGTACACTGCCCAGCTATTTGTATTGAAAAGATATGAAGACCTGAATGGCAAAAGAGTTATTTCAAAATTTGTCAGGATTTAAGTAAATTCTGTGTCAAATTTTACACTGACTTACAGTACCTGGACTGTCAGAAACTTAAGAGGATCTGTCTAAAATTTAGAAATTCATTTTGTAGAAGGTTTGAAGTATTGCTTTGCTTTTGAAGTGGTGTCAAGCCTTTACTCAGACCCTCCAAACCAGGTGCACAGGATCCTATTTTCTAGGCATTAGAATAATTTTAAATTTTTGTTGCTATGACTACATATCTTTCACTATCAAAAAAATTATTTAAGTTTGCTAATTTTACCTATTCATGGAAGCTTAACTTGCTGTAGGCAATTGGTTACACAGCTTGGTTCACATGTGCGAATCCTAAAGAATGTTATAAGCTTCCATGGTTTAAGCCTTTGCTGCTGGTTACCAGTAGCCATTTGTTTGGTGTCTAATATGTTTAGTTACAGATAGTAAAAGTACATTTTGTCTCTCATATCAAGTTTTTACCAACACAAGCCACCCTGGTCTAACAAGGAAGTTTAACATTCTTTCTGGTTTTGTTTTTACAGCCAAATGCAACTTTATTATTCCATTCATATTCTTCTACTCACAGCTAACATATTGGGTACTTATTTTTCAGACACATATATTTCCGGCAAATTATGCACGTGCTGTCCTTCTGAAAACCTATGTTTAGTAATCAGGCTGTAAAACTGTTCATTGTTATTATGTCTGAAAAAAATACAGGATGTATACATATACCAACCTCATGAATACAACTAATTTCTAACATATCATAGAGAAAAAAAATATCCTGTGAGCCTTTCCCATCTAAAGATGAAATTATCCACTTCAGTGAACAAAATTCTTCAAATGAGGCTTTTTATTAATGATAACTTAATTAAATAAAAGAAAACAAAACAGTAAACACATGGGCAAGTGCTGAAATGCCAATAACCTGAAATGATTACTTTCCTCATGAGAAACCTGTCAGCCTAAATTTTCAGTATCTGGAAGGAAAGGAAAGATGTTATGTCACAGCACCACTGTAGAGGCCTTTTGGTTCTAATACTGACTCCATGGAAATAATGGAACAGGAGAGGGAAGAAAAAAAAGTCTGTAGTGGCTTCTTTAAGAAGGAAAAACAGAACAGTAAATATATCCTAAGGCAGAACGCAAAATTGAAATATATTTGGTTTATCTACTAATAGTGCTAACTTTATAATTCATTCTCAATCTTAAATGTTCTTTTATTTTGGTGTATAGAATTCATGTTTATACTGTAAGAAGAGGATTGAGAATATCTGAAATATCTTTAGTTTCTTAGTTTCAAAGAGCTCTTTCCTGTGTCCCAAATATGCGAGTAAATCTCTTGCATGGCTGTTGTCTTACAGCGTAGTTGAGACTAATGGTCCAGTTAACTCCTCTTACCAAACAAGTTGGTATAAATAAACTGGCAAACAGTGCGCCCACTTGGAGCTGCCAAAGGGCAGCAGGAGAATCCAGGTCTGTTGGGTTGCCAACGGAGACTTTCACCAACAGCTCCTGTGCCACCGTCTCTTGCAGTGCTGCAGTGTGACCCCTGCCTACTCTGTGACTGAGTGTGCTAGAAACAGCTGGTCAGCCTGACACTTAGCTATTCTTCATACACTGGAGAGGAAGAGGTCCTTCCACTGGGGCCTTGCTGTCATTGAAACTTTGCTGAAACACAGAGTTGTGGCCTTATGCAGACATCTGACCTGCCACCTCCTCTCTGCCATCTGCTCCTTCAGCCTGACAGCTTGGGAGAGAAGAAACTTCAGAGATCTGCAAACACAATTACGCAGCAATAGCATAGTCAAGGGAACAGGTTTGGAAATCCTGTTATTCCAAGCCTTCTGCAGTAGCTCAAATACTTCATGTTCTAAAGTTAGCACTTAATTTAATTATTACTACATGACATTTTCAACATGCTCTGACGTGAAAATCAGCTTGACCAGATCTTAGCAAGTCAGATACTAGCACTTTAAGAGAAACTCTGTACTACGCAAAATAATATTTACTTTGAGACTTTGACCAGCTCACAGTAGATAGCTTGGTCAGGTCAGGAACAGAAGATACAGAAATTCATAGATCTTTCAACCTAAAAGCACTATAGGCTATTGATTCTACACACACATCAAGGAAAGAAAAAAAGAAAAGTCTCAAAAGAAATGCAGTGGAAATTTAACAATGTCTTTGAGCATTGTGGTAGGTATTTTAAAATTCCTGTTGTCCTGATACCTTAGCATATGGCCAGCAGCTACTGGATGCAATGCTCCTTATTTGACATTTGATGCTTCTGTGTGCTGGTAAAAATAGCAATCTGTTGGTTCAGAAGAAAAGACCAGCTGTTTCTGATGGTGAGTCAGGGAATGACACATGCCAGTGAGCTGAAGTACTGAAGGTGAGGTCCTAATTGAGTTGCACCTAACTGAGAGAATTGAATTGACAATCAAAAGCTGAAATTGTATGGCCCCGACAGGGTCTGAGGGAGAAAAAGGTAGCTGAGATGAATTAGTGAAGACAAGTACACCAATTTAAATCAGCATCAAAGAAGGAGAAGGACAGGAGTCTTTCTCTCCCTCTCTCACTAAAAATCAAGTTGTAGATGTGGTTCCTGTGTGAGGCTGGGACCCTGGCTGCTGTCCTGAGCTTCACTGCCTAAACTGTCTGATTAAAGTGGACACAGAGGAAAGGAAGGGTGCCTGGGACAAGGAAGGCAGAAAGGTAACAGTTTCCTAGGAAATTTGGCTACTGCTTACTAGTATTTATGCTTCCAAGAGAAATGGGGATGTTTGGAGTAAGGAAAAATCCCTATGCAATATTTACTGATAGTCCACAGAAGTACATAAAAAGATATTATGGCTAACGCTCCTGGCCCTTCGGTACAAACATTTTCTTGTCTCCCTTTTGAAACTGGTAAGGAAAATGTTAAGATTACTGTCTCTTGTAAAGCTACATTTAGAGTCAGGATTGGGATGATTTTACTCTAATTGCAGCACTGCAGGCAGAAGAAATGATCAGCACAGCCTAGGAGAAGCAATTATCCTTGTGAAGAGTAGCACCTATTTGGATGGTAAGGGGGTTGAGGGAATTAAATACAGTAAACACAGTCTAAAAATACTCCAAAACTTCATTACAGAGCTCACTGAAAGTGCCTGAACCTCCTTGCTAGGTATATGATTTAGATTTCTTGAAATATACCTCGGTACCTATGTTCCTATAGTCACTGCAGGTCCCACCCTGATGTCTGGTTCTTCTGTTGCTGGAAAGGATTTGGACATTAAGTAGGTGCCACAAAGATGCAAAACACATCTTCCAATTCATATTTTGTAGAAATATACTACATCAATTTCCTACCTTTACATGAAAAGAAGGATTAATATATCTATGTGATGAATAAAAGAAAGCAACTCCCGTGCAGTCCCTTCCCATTAAAAATAATCACATTCTTATAGAACTGTAGCTTTCCCCACTCCACTTCCCAAGCATAAAATGATGGTCAAAAATCCAAAACAGTCAAATGTCTTTGATTTTACATATCTTATTTCTTGCCACTAATACTAGAATAAGGCAATGAAATTTAAATGCAATATTTCACTTGGAGTTTGATTATTTTAATAGAAAACTGTTAAAAATTATTAAAATTAAACTTGAACTGCCTTTAAAAAATAAACTGTGTACATTTCTCTCAACTTTGATTAGTCTTAACAGACCTAAAGAATAAATACAGAATGAAAATAATCCTAAAGTACATCAAAAGATTTGACCCAAAGTCAACCATTTGGTGATTATTTACATTTACCACTTGAATATATTAAAATTAATACTCAATGGTGCTCTGTACATTTTGAGAACATCTTTTGTTTTATTCCAAACCAAAATTTTGTTCTGGAGGTTTTAGCCATACACTAGAAAATACCTTGGCACATGATTTTGTTGCATATCTAGGCAAACCCACTGAATTCAGGAATGTGTTTGTGTATCTTGTTTTGCTTGAGAAATGGTAGCTTTAACAGCAGCAAAAGCTTTTTCACTACAGATCCATTGGACAGGGTTCATATTCTCGGTTCAGACTATAAGTTTCTCAAACAAAAGACAGTGCAGTACAAAAGAAGTAAATGAAAGGAGGTCGGGCAAATCAAAGTTGCTGCTCTTCACCTTGTATGTGGGAAGACTGCCAAGAGAATGTGATTCAATAGTCCATTTGCATCAGCGTGGCTTATATATCCGCTGAGGGAGGCAGGAGTTTGGCAAGCTGTGTCAGCAGGTTACCTTGCCATTGTGAGAAAGCAAAGCAACAGCATGCTAGGCATAATGAGACAAATGTTGTGCATTCAGTTCTCCAAAGTCTTTTCTTGCTAAACAAAAAGAAAAGAATGGCCAGTATTAACGCTCTGGACATGCTTCTTGTTTACACAGACTCCTCAATTGTGTTCTCCTTATTGAGGCGTTAAAGATGCATTGGCGAATGCATTTAATCTGACCTATAAAACAGACAAAGTCTTATTTCTTGCATAATTTATGTCACAGAAAAGAATAAGTTAAAAGTATGACTGAGCATTGTCTGTGATTCATACTGCGACTGGAGCAAAAGCGGCTTAGTTTGCTGAATGGAAATCAGCCATACCTTGCTGCTGATTTCACACTGTAAATACAAAGAGGCCAGGAAACAAAAGTGACATGAAGGCAGAGGTGAATGACACAGAAACATCTTGATTCTGCAGTTTGAGTTGTTCCACATCTAAAGGAAACATTTAGAAGAGTTTCTGTGCCATCTCCTGCAAAGTCTGGAGCATTCTTCAATACTTGCTGCAGAGAGGAAAGCTGAGGAAAGAGATCAGCCTGAAGAGTGCCTCATAGAAGAGTGCAAGGGTATGGCACAGGGAGAAGGTATGTTCAATCCCAGCAGCCTGCTGCTCCTACTGCCACCACCAAGAGGATAGGCATGGTGTGCAGCAGCATCTGACAAAGCCAGGGAGGAGGAAAAGGAAAGTCAGGGGACAGAGTGGAGACATGATGTGACACTGCAGGTCTAATTCAATGATATAATCTGACCTCTCCCCCTTCTTATAGGTTCAGGCTCTACTTTTGCACTGGAACACTGAAAATTGCTGTCATCTTTCTGAAGGTAGTAATATCAATATTTTATTTATCTGATACAATGGATTTATGCACACATACAGACATAGTATCATCAGCACTGGTTTCTCCAGCAGCTGCAAATGGTCTTATGTCCCTTCCTCTGCTGGAGCCGATGGAGTAGCCTTAAGGCTGATCTAAATTACTAGTCTCCAGAGTTGTCATGGTAACAAGGACTGGCTGAGCAACCCAGGCATTTTATCTTTTCTTTGAACATATTATGAATGCTGCATTCAGAGTAGCGATTGTAGTCATGCCATCCCCACGGGCTTCCCTTCTCTTGTAGAGCATCTTGAGAAACCCACCTAAACCAGTCTCCTGCCTGCTTTAAAGCATGTGAGTGGCAAATCTCTGCCAAAATAGTTTCTGGAACCTGCATCATGATTTTAGTAATGTCAGAAATGTCATTCCACACTTCGTCTGTTAACACAAACACTGTATTTCAAAAAGTCCCTTCACTGCAATTTGTTAAACAACTTGTGGAATTTTAAAAAATACTCCCTCTCCTAAAAATTCAGCTCACATGTTACATGAACATTTTGTGTTTACCTTCCAGAAGTATTCCAATGAACCACTCACTACAAAGTTGCTTTAAAAGATCAGGGAAAAAAAGCAACAGACAGAGGGAGGAAACTTTCTGGCAAGAATGAAAAAAGTCTGAATTCAGCAAATCCATTTCTGGAACCTACCTGTTCCTACCATGGGGCGATGCTTTGCATGAAGTTTAATGTTGCTTATTAATGCACACGTGTTTTCTTTCATTTGGAATTTGTATGCCCTGAAGGACGTAAGTTACTCAGGGAATAAGGAAAGACGAGCGTGGTCATCCTAGGTTTTTTAGGTTACAGATTGTGATATGGGAACGGCATTGAGTTTGACAAAGGGAGAACAGAGAGCTCTGTCTTGGCCAGCAAATCCTTCTCAAAACCAAGGACCTGCTCATGGCTTTGCCTTGGATTCTTCATTCTGAAGGTCAGAAAGAATGGATGTTTTCCATAAGAATTACATGGATAGGGTTCTGCTGATTGTAGAAAAACTCTGCTGGGATAGCCTTTAGAGCCTGGGCAGATCAGTGGAGAATGAGCATAATTTTGGCCATTTAACAGGATCAACGAGATCAGTGGCTCAGAGCTGAATGGCACATGACTATCAGCTAATGGAGTCCTACCTGCACAGCTCTATTCCAGTCAGAAGACCTGATGATTAAGACATTTGTTGCCTGAAGTGGAGAAGAACCACACATGATATCCAAATTACAATTTTTAAGGTATCAGGGAACTGGAGCTTGGTATGACAGGCTGCACATCTCATTTTCACACAGAACATCTAATTCATGGAGAAACAGGTTTGGCAACACTCTTAACACTATGATTTACTCCAACTACCATATGCAATGTTTGCAATACTAGTGAGTTCTTACCCTTCAGCTAACATATTTCAGCTCCACAGTCAAGGATCTGAGTATCTGAATGCTTGCAAATAAAGAGTAATTGTCTAAGAGAATGACCTAGCAGGTTATTTTTCTCCCTCACACCAGCATAAATATAGCCTTTGGTTACTGTTCCAGCAATAGCTTTGTTTCAGAAGGACTCTCCTGACAACACATGCTCAGCTACCATTGGTGCTGCCAAAACCAATATAGTTATAAAGATTCTCAGGAAAAAAGAAGGAATATTAACTGTGTTTATATTATTAGAGATTCATAGTCAGGTGTTCACTATACCCAAAATAAACCCAGAATACAGAGAAAATGCTCAGAATCTAAGCACTGAGCAAATTAATTTAGTTAGGGAGAGCAAAGAGCAAAGACACAATGCAGGTTTATAGTTAGGGATAACAAATTTGTCATTCTCATTCCTCTCTATTAAATATCTGAAAATACTTTAAAATTACACATCAAGAACTATCTGTAGAGAATTACGATGAATGTTCTTCAAGGGCAAAACAAAGACTATTTCAATTTCCCTGAAGAAAACTGCTGAGCCAAAATGCAAGTGAACTATTTTATGTGTATAGCCTCTGGAAGAGAAAAAAAGGAGGAGGAATCACATAAAGATACTTTTCACTAGCTAATCTCATAAATGTGGTAGCTGAAAGAAGAAATGTCATTTCTCACACTTACTTTCCTCCAGAAAGCTTGCTCGTATAAGTAAGCACTACAGTCCTTTACTTCTGTGTGCATTAGCAAAGGTATTGTCAGACTTCTGCTGTGTAGGAAGTTCTAGCAGTGTAGTTTGCTTTTATTGGTTTGTGGGTTGGAAGGCTAGTCTTATTAGTTGCATAGAGATTTATTAAATGACAAAATCACATTTTTCAAGGTTTTCCAAGTTTTTTTTCATAAAAAATTAATGAATAAGTTTCACTTAAAGCCAGTTTCTAAATGCCTTACTTATAGCCTGAAATGCAAATTGTAATCACTACATCCATCTAAAAGCTGTCCAATTTCTCTCTAGCTCTTTAATAAAGAAAATAGCAAGTCATCTATTGATCATCTAACGACTGACATTTCTCTTGTTTTTCCTGTAATTTTAGACATAAAGGCTTTCTAATACAGCAGTCTACAGTGTAAAAATTCTCCTATAAAAGTGCCATAGGTAATATGTTTCGTCATGGTTTCTTGGAAACTTACCATAAGATTCTTTACAGAAGAGACTAGAAGAATTTCCAAGAGGGTACAAGGCAGAAGCAGGGATATTATGGGTTTTCTGCTCAGGAAAGGATATACAGTTGGTATTAATACAGCATGCAACCCATACTCAAAGATATATGTGTCTATGAATAAATATATATTTCCATATGCATACACAAATGCCTACTAGGCCTAATTCATCTTTGTCCAAGCTAAATTAAATAGGGGGGCAATCCCTGAGTTCCTCTAAGCCTGTTTTATGCATATGCAGTCCTCATTCACTCACTTAGTGAAGTGAAACACTTTGTAATATAGCAAGTTGGAAGAATTCCTGCAGACTGCGTTCTTAATCCTTGCAAGTTTAAGACAGGAAAGCTCCACTTGCCTCATTCTAAAATTAAAGAAATTAAATTACTCTGTGGGTTCTTCCATGTAATCCTACAGTTAATTTTTCTAAGTGTGAGTATTTAGCACATAAAGCTCACCTGATTCCAAATGGTTTTCTAGGGTTATTTGACATCTAGGAAATATTTATCTCTGCACTTCAGAGACACAGACACATGGACTGAGGTCTGACACCTCCTCAGGTGAGGTAACAGCTCCCAAAGACATGTACATTTGGCTGATAGTCCACTGGCTTATTTTCAAACTATTTTTTTAAGATGGTCTGTAATAAATAAAGAGAAGGTGTTGGGACGGCAGCCTGCTACCAGAGATTTTCCTACATGCTTATTTCAGTGCTCTCATGCCTGCTTCATAATCCAATTTCTCCTCCAACTTGAAAGCAAGCACAAATGTTGGTAAAAGTTGGTTATGCTAGCCCTCAATTAGTGGGTTACTTTATGGTTTGACTTTTTTTTCCTGTTCACAATTATGCTGTGCTTGAAAAGTAAACAGTGGGACAAGGTTAAATGATAACTGAAATAGCCATTAAACTCATCTACTTTCCTTCTGCTCCCTGAGGAAACCTCAGAGTTGGTGCAAGAGCATTTCTCTCTGACCTTTAGAATGCCTGGACACTTGTTTTGACTGTAGTATCTTGAACGTGTGGGTTCTTTGTAACCCAAGCAAAGTCTTCCAATTCCTAGATCCACCAGCCTACCTTCACTACAACAGAGGCAATATATTGCCCAGTGAATAGTTGCACAAAAAATGGAGAGAGTGAGTTACATGATCAGGATGATAAATTGTCTAGGGCATATTTTGGATATTGGAGATCTGTGTTTAAATACTTGATTTCAACGTAGAACAAGAATGTAAAGCTTGGTCTCCTAATACTACATTTGTGTCTCTGAACTAGTGTTTCTTCTGATTCCTTACACTCTATTCCCATAGACTGCAGACTGGATTTTGAGAAATGTTTCTTAACTAGGAAAAGAAAACAAACATAGTTTCTCTCAAATACCTTTGTTTTCCTTAAAAAAAACACAAACAATGCTCTGCCACCTCAGTGTTGAGCACCCAATGCTCCTCCTGCTGCTTAATGTCCCTTAAGCAGCTTTCTGTCATTTTCTAAAGCATTCTTTAGTCAGGGACTATAATGACAACAGCAACTGCAGTCCACAGGGAAAGAAATATAGCAGAATTTTCAGAGTGGTTTCTGAAATCTTTCTCCTACTTACATATACCTGACTTTTCCAACTCTGCTGACTCTTTGCCACACAGAATATGTAATTTACTGCAAATTTACTGGTACCTCTGCAAACTAGAAGGGTGGCTAAGAAATGTAACTGATGCATTGTTTCAAGACGAACTTTCTCCTGAGGGTGTATTTATTTGATTTAGTTTCAAGAAACAGAGGAAAATTCAATATGATGATGAGTCTGTTTCCATCTGAAATCAAAAGAATTTATGCTACTAATTTCAGCTGGAGCAGAATCAAAACCTGGAATTTGCATTTTGCTTAAAATCCTTTTTGTTACTTGATCTATTTCAGTTTAGGATTTGAATCAACAGTCAACCAAAACTGCAGCTTCCCATACCTCGTAATCCACAGGAATGCTCAAGTCACAGCAGTTCCTGGAAAAGTTCAGTGTACAAATACAGACAGAGCTCCTTAGCAAATAATGCCCTTTCCACTAGCTGAGCTGAAAGGAGCTATCAATCACCCAGAAAGCCTGATACAGTTGTTCACCACCCAGGAACATCAAGGGCCAGAAAAGAACATCTTCATGCTGTAGCAGTAGAACAGTTACTTTTATTATAAAAAGTCTGTCTTTTATTATTATATATCAGTCTCCCCTTACCATGCCAAATTTCTGTAACTGTTTGTGCTGGAGTAGCACAGAGTCAATAAGTTCATCGTGAGGCTGGACAGGAGAAACAGAAATAAGACTGCACACAGAATATCAGTCAACAAGAGAGAAACAAACACCTCTGAATGAGCTGTTTGGTTAATGTCTTGGGAGCTGGCACAGCATGGAGGTAAATTTTAAAAAAATAACAATAGAATGAGATTTCTTGATGAGCCTTCTGGGTGCATTGGCATACAGAATCTAAGTCCATTGGTTCTTTAAGCATCAAAGCTCAAATACTTTTAATGATCAGGAGCCTTAATTAGTTATTTTTATTACCCTGTTGTAATTCATAATAATTGTTACACTATTTGCATACAGAATATCAAAAGAAATAGGCCATTGTAAATCCACACGTATACTTTTTAATTGGGAAAATTCTTCTGTACTGTGAGTTTAAAAATGCAACTGGAGCTATTTTTTAGATTATGTGTTTTCTTCTTTATTTCTAGAATAGAATGGATAACCTCCAGGGTCAGAAACAACAGTTTCTGACAGGTTGTGAATTAACTTGAACTGCAAAGTCACCTTGAAAAGCTCATCTCACAAGTTTTGCACAAAAAAAAATAAAAGAAATGAAATATGCTGGAGAAAAAAGGATTCTTTCAGTAGTCCTTCTTCAATATGACCATTAGAAACCTCTGGAGTTCTTACATCCTGTTGTGAAGACATAACCTTCCTCTACTCACCTTCTTCAAAACATTACAGAAAACTACAGATTAACTGGGTAGGATTCTCCTGTCTAAACAACCATGGTTAGAGAATCTACACAGGGCTGGCAAATATAATACAGTTTCTGCAAGATGCACATTCCTCTGGTGAGCCATCTGGAATACAGTCAAGATCCTTTGGGCTTTCTAAAAGATGTGTTTTCTAGATGATGTGTTTAGGCATCTGAGTCCTGCCCATTATCATACTAAATAAGGTTCTGATCCTGCATCTCACTACCTTCCAGATGTAGTCTTTGGCAACATAAGCCATTATGACTGTGATATATAGATGATGATGATAAAAAAAGTTCTGCAGCAGTTCCCTAGGCTGGTGGGACAGTGTCAAGATGTAACTTTCCTACATGAAATCTCAGGGAAAGGGAGAGTTGACACAGAGAACAAAAAGTAATGAGCAGAAAACAGGCATGTATATATGTATAAATACACCTAAAAAAAATGAAATCTCCAAGTCACTTGCACTATACAGATGAATCCCATCTTACTCGATGCATTCAGAAAATATTTAATTCCAAATAATTATTCTGTGTTCAGTATATGGAAATAAATACAACAGTGAAAAAGCTGTTTTTCTTAGAATGCATTCTAACAGAATGAGTCTAATAAAGCTGTGAAAATTTTAGATCAACACAATATTTAAGATAGATAAACCCACAGATAAATTATTTGGCTTCAAAAAACTTCTAGAATATTAAAAATTTCCAGCTAAGTATAAATAATAAAAGAATTTGTCTATAGTCCTGTATGCATTTAGTGGATGTAATGCAAAAATAGATATTAAGATAATTAAATTTAGAATCTAAATTAGCATCTAAAGTCTCTTAAACAATGTCACTCTCTCTGATGTTCTGAGAGGTACTTCTGTAATATTCTTTTGGTATAACATACTTATATTGACTACTTTATATATAAATAAATACACTAAGTCAGCACATACTTCTTGCATTCTACAAATTCCTGTTATAAGTTTGTATGTGCTGAATAACTCTCAAAAGAAGTTTATTCAGAGAGCTGGAAGTTAGAGTGGAAGGGAAAAGCATAGTAGGCAAAAGAGGAAGAAAGAGCTACTTTTTGCTGGGGGATTTTTGAAAGCATTCCTTTTTTAATCCACTCTTCTTGAAACTGATTATAAAACGCTTATGGATTTTGGTGACAAAAAGACCAGTTCGCAAACCTTTTGAAATTTTCTTCCCATCAGTGTAAGTCTTTCCCTACTGAAATGTTGCTTCCATGACTCCAAGTTTAACTGAACAAAAGAAAATTCTATACTTGTGAGACTATAGGAGAGGAGGCCAAACAAGTGAAAGAATAACAACAGAGCAAGAAATAAAGAGCTAGACTTTCTGTTACTATGTAGCTGAAGCCAATGAAGCAATACATGCCACTTAATGAGGAAATCCAGAAAGTTTGATAATGACTTATGGGTTGTGCACTAGATATGCTGGAAGCATACACATTGTACTATTTCATAGAAATCACCCTCATTATACCATGAATCCAAAAGTATAATTAAAAAATAAGAAAAAAAATGCATGCACAGAGAGGCAGTCACTCAGATCTTTACCTTTTACATCTCACATTCAAAAAAAAAGTTTATATATTGCTGTAGCTGTTGCTTTTAGATAAAAAAAAGACTAATGCAATTATTCCCTAGGAATTATTCCCTAGGTCTGGGGATACAAAAAGGTATCTTGCCTGGTTTTATCACCCTGTTATTACTTTCATAATAAAATGAATTTTATCTTGCCATGTTTGAATATGCTGTAGTGAAAATTACAATCTGATAATATAGTCTTCTGATCGTGTATGTAGGATATAATTCTCATCAGTCCTATAGCTTCTGTGAAGACTTTTAAAGTAAATAAATTGCATGGGCATTCTAATTAACACTTAAAAGGAAGCTGCATGAATGCAATAAACTCAATGACTGGAATATCTGAACAGTTGGGCATCCCTTTTCTAGAACTGGTTACTCCCATGAGGACTAAATGTCCCTGGAAGCCCCACTGGAGTTGATGCTTTCTGATGCTACTGATATTGTTCTTCCTTTTCCAGGAAGGAAAGCATTTAAGTTCTACAAGAGAAATAGAACATGCAGACTACATTTCTTGAAGGTTCCTCCAGCTGATGGAGGACACCTAAGGACCAGGGCAGTTCTAACCAAACAAGAAAGGATGACTGTGGGAGTCCTGGCAGATGCAGTGAATTCTTTTGGGCCACAAAGAGTCCAATCTCACATTAGCATAACAGAATAGTGATGTTTCCTGTTCTTCCTCAATACAGACTAGTTAATTTGTGACCCTTGACTGATCATTAAATCCCTTCCCATCATGGTGAACCTTGCACTGGACATCCTTCTGCCTCCCCTGAATCACAACTAAAAGCAGCTATGGAGAAGATAGATATCCTACAGCACGTTCAGACCATCTTACTATTCAGGAGTCTAATGTTTACAGACAGGTGACTCCTATGTGGATAAAAGGAGGTTCTGGGTAGTTAAATTGACTGCACTACACCTTTGGAGACAAGAAAAGGCATTAATGCATTAAGCTCTGTTCTCTGTATGTTACTTTTTTTTCCTTGATAAGCAATTCTTTGAGAGGAATTGTCCAAGCCTCCACTCCTTTAAAGTTAAAGGCAGATCTTAGATTTAAAATGCTAACTTTGACAGGAGGAAAAATACAGATCAGTCAGCAATCAATACAAGGATGGGGACTTCTACATTTGAATGATGTAAGGCAACATTGCCACAGAGAGCTCCCTGGTTTGTTTTTCGATTACTACCTTCCCTCTGTTCCTTCCTACTTTGCAGTGAATTTCTTTCTCCTGCTACTGCTGCCATCACTGCAAAATTAAATATGCTTCTGTGTTCCAAAAATTCTATATCAGACACAGCATTCAAGCATCACTTTCTACTGTGTCTTTCAGCTATATGAAACTCAGGTTTTCAAAGCAATTCTGCCTCCTTAAATGCCTCACTACCCTTTCTATGTATACTCCAAAAAGAAGGAATATCTCCCACTCCATGTAGAGGAATGAGGTTGGTTTGTTCCAGACCTGCAGTATTAGCCCCTTACATATCTTCCACAATAGAAAAGTTTTCCACGGTCCTAGATCAGACTTAGGACAACCAGAAAAATAATCAATACAAAATTACTTTATAAAATCAGGGTTATCTCCTGGCAGCTAAAAGGATCTTTATTGGCTAAGATCCCAACAATATGAAACATAGAGGGGGGAGGGGTGGGGAAGCTGGGGAAGTGTACTTAACTGGAAAGGAAGAGTTATGTTAGTTGTGCCTAAATATGGTCTCAAGGTAACCAGCTAAAGCCCATGGCATTTGACCAGTGAACTTAATGAGATTGCAATGGACACTCCCACAGTCTTAGAAACAGAAAAAAATTGTGGGTTTTTTTTTTTATAGTAGTTCATAGCTTAATATAACAATAAGATGTGGAGAAATACTATGCCTTTTTGTCTATAATCATACAATAAAAGGAGGGAAAACAAGATAAAAGAAATACATTTCCCTATTCTGCAGGAGGATAACAGACACAGTTCTGTGCTGATATCAGCTAGACCATTTTTTAACAATTCTTTTCTATATCACTACAGTTTTCCATTTCAAAGTAAAGCAACCACATCTAAAGGCACCTCACAATATGAGTCTGAGGTCTGTTGGAGGTGGATTATTGGAAATTGTGCAATTCAAAGAGAAGTTCTTTGAGAAGAGGAGGTCAAATGAGGAGTGTCAATTTCCATCTACAGATCTGTTACAAGGATCCAAAAAGACACTTTGTTGCAAAAACCTGGTAATATATCTTTTTACCAGATCCAAATTCCACTAAAGCCAGTAAGAGTTTTTGCTTTGCCCTAAATAGGCACTAAATCAGACCCAAAGTTAGGGAAAAGAATGTACTCGGGACAGTCTAAGTGCAAAATGCTCTCACATTGGGGAAAGTGTTTTTTGGGAGTATAAACTGTGTTAAACCCCATCAATATTGGCAAATGGATGTCACCTTTTCCAAAATACAGCCCTAGTTCAGCTGAATAAAATGGTCTTTTCTCTGTTGAATTCCCAGAAGAAAAAAGAAGTATGTCTGTCTTTACTTGCAAACTGTCAGTCATGCTGCAATGAGCACAGACATCATGAGTCACTCTTCTTTGAGCTCTAATCTCTGCTCACAGTGATAAATGGACCTTGAAAATCAATCCAGTTCTGATTCCTCAAATCTTCTGAGAGTTTTTTTTTTATAAAAAAAATAAAATAAGCATATTGTATACTTAGGATACTGAATTAGAGGATGTAACATTTTGAGTATATTTAAATGAAATGTTAAGGATCCTGCTCCAGGAATGGTTTTGCAATCTTGCAATGAAAATGTAAGCTAACTCACCATGTTGTCTTTATTTGTCTTATATATGGTCATTCACATAGCCAGTAAAAACAAAAACTAGTTCTAAAATAAGATTAAATAGATGAAAAAACAACAACTTCCATCTAAACGTATCACTGACATGTCCAGTACAAAAAGCTGTTTTTAAATTCCCTTGGGATTTGACTAGCCTTTAACTGCATAACACTTCTTCAAATAAGCAAAGGTAATGGAGAATAAACCAGTGAAACCAGCAGTTACAATGAGTGCAAGGGTGAGTTTTACTTTTATGAGAGTTAACAGCAGCATTCATGAAGTGGGAGAGATGCATAAGAGGAATATTACAAACCTTGTAATTACAAGTCTCAGTACTGCAAACTCTGCCAAAAATCCTTCTACCTGTTAAACACCTTGCAAGATATTTCTAGTTTGGGCAAAGGGAAGAAAGTAAGTAGAGAAAATGGTGAAGTGCTAAACCATGCTTGCATTAGGGCTTTTAACACAAGAAATCATAACTTTAACCTCCTCTGGCAAGACCCTTCACAAAATTACAGGAAAACTTAACTATACAGCAGAATAAATTATATGGTTGCGTAATTGCAAGGAGATTGATATATTGCCTAAGACACTGCAAGAGGATGTGCCAGCACAAATATGAAAGCCATAAGTAATAAAAGCCTCAAATAATAATATACGCACTCTCTCTGTCATCATTATGCACCATCATTTATGGATGGACAGCACCTGTACTCCTGCTGAATCCTCTGGCATGTGTCCATTAGGCCCATTTACTGTCAAGTAAGTATTCAGCTCTGCGGTAGATGTGATTCTTGCATTGCTACACAGCTAAACCTGCAGAAAGATTGAAAACTAATGGAATTTCTTGTAACTGAAAGTAAAATTAAACCTAAAATGAAAGAAAACTAAAATTATGTCTTTTTTAACTTCTTTGTAAACTAAATTCAAATTTTGGAATCCAAGCGTTGACCTCCTTTTCAAGACATCAGAAAACAGTAGCAATCAGAACAAAGCTGAAACCCCTAATCACAGTACAGTTTCAGGGTATATGATAGAGGATGCACTTGGAAAGTACCTGTGGGTGCAAGAGGGTTATCAGAATTTTTTACTTGAATTGAGGTGCATAACCTCCTATAAAATCAATACAGAGCAAATATTAGTTAAGCTCTTCACTCAGTGTTCTAACTTCCTTTCTAAACATGCCCAGTGTTTAATGTTAGGAGATACTTCTCTCTATTCAATGGCTTGAGAAGCAGTGAAGGTGCCAAAATAGCATATGTGAATGCCCAGTGCTTACCCCCAATGTATAGTACAGCTGTGAAAACATTTTAAGTGCATCCACAGAAGCATAATACAAATAGGAGAGGTTGTAGGACAAATCTGCTATTGTCTACCGCTACTAAAGTTGGTCTTTGCAAATCCACAGAATGGAATCACCGTATGGTGACCAATACCAGGCTAGAATGCAAAAGCATTTATTATTTTATCCCCATTAAACATAAACATTTCTCTGCATTGGGGAAAGAGTGGCAAAAACAGACACACATGTGCAAACACACACACTTTCAGTTTTAAGATTCAGGCCTAAAGTGACTTCTAATGCAATTCAGGTTGATTCACAAACTCAGTGAGAGCTATTGACAGGCTGATCACACAAGCAGATTAATTTCCATACGGACAAAAGAAGTTTTCTTAAAATAGATGTAAAAGACAATCCTGCCACACCAAGCGACCTTTGGAGGTCTAAACTACTTCAAGCACTGTATCAGTGTGAGAATTTTTCAGTGCATTATTCATTCATGCTCAATAGCACTGGGATGAGTTATATAAAGTAACAATCTGTATTTTAATGATTCCTCCATCTAAGCTTGACACTCACAGAAAGGTTATTTCAATTTTAAATGTAAACCTAAGATATGGCACTGGATAGAAAATAATAACATTTTCAAGTGCTTTCCAGGCTGCTTGGCTGTCTCCCTAAGATGTGAACTTCATGCTCATGCTCCATTGTGGCCACAGCTTATATTAAAGAAGTGTGAATGAATGCTGTGCATAGAGATCTCATCTTTTTTTCACAAAATGACTTAATAGGGTTCTGGATTCATTCTGCCTAAATTTGCCTGTCTTAAAGTTAGATGTCTAGTCTAACTTCATTATCTATCTTTCCTCCATGGTCAATACAGCAGGAAAGACAAAGGGATACCATCACAGATACATTTATCTCACTTTCCACCATCACTTGTCTGAAGTGGCTTATGTCAGGAGAAGTGAAGCCCACCTGTTTAGCAGTTGTCAGAGACATCACTGAGACATGCAGTCTGACAGCCACGCAGCTCTGCAGAGCCCAGCTATGTCGCCTTCCTCTCTAGCCTTACACAACCGAAACCAGGAGCACAGAAGAAAGATTTGGAATCATTTTTTTACTTACTTAACACACTCACAACTCCATGTATTCTAATTAAAGGGTCCATTCTTCCCTATTTAGGAATGTTTGGAAAATTGAGAAGATGGAGGAGTTAGAGAGTTAGAAATACAAATTAAAACTATCAAAATCGGAAACTATAGTTAATAGATTAAGATGGTTTTCAGATTTAAAGCAGCAGACTATAATCTTTACCTGCTTTAAAATATATTTACTAAGTATTAGTAAAAAAAAAAAGAAAGAAATCATTCTTAATGTTTTACTAAAGCTTTTCTGTGTATTTTTTTCCTGTATTTTTTCAAATGCCATCACCATGGTTTATTAAAAGAGCTCCATCTTCTGGCAGCTGATAAAGAACAGATCTTTCATAGATGTAGAAGAAAGGCTTAAAATCATTTGCAGAATTTAATGAAAAATTGATCCTGAGTAACCAATGTCTGCAGCTGCATTCCACAGAGACTGTGCGACATTTTTATTTTAGAGTAATTTGTTACTTGTTAACCTTGATTTCTAACCTTTTGTCAGGAATCTTAGTGTTTATCGAATTAAAATAAAAGGGTGACATATTAGAACAATCCTGAAGAAGGGAAGTAAATGTGCATGCTGAGACCAACATAATCACAGAAAGACAATACGCTTCCTCATCTCACATGAGGTCTGGCTTCTCATTGTGTTTTTAAAAAAAAATATGAGGAAAATCAGCAATGAAAATATAGTTCAGCTTTTCAGAAACAGCAGAATAAACATGAGAAATACATTCCTCCACATTTTGTCTGCCTGCCTTCCCAGTAGCTCAATATTTTAAAAAAGATAGTCAGTGCCAAAGAAGGAAGACGGCATCCTACACTTTATCATTTTTAGCACTCGTCTCGCTCTTGATATTTTTACTAAGGGGCTTAGCTTCACTTGTTTTGCTTCTTTTTTAAGAGGGAGTGTTGGAGGAAAAGTAAGCTGAATCCCCAGGCTCCTCACCCATACTCTGCTTATGATGGCATATCTGCTTGTTGTTACAGCACCACAGATCTGAGGAGAAAGCAATTTAAGAGATTCATCACCCTTCTTCAGCATATTTATAAACAGAAGTGTAAGATTCTGTTGCATTAATAGGATGAAGGTTTGCTATACTAAAAGGTCTTCACATAAAGAATAACTGAAATGGTGACTAAAATACCGACTTCCATTTTTTTTTAAACGTCAGCCCTTTGTGAAAAGAGATCATCTGAAAACTGAGATCTGACTGTGGGATCAGTTTGTCAGAGACCTCTGAAGCATTCATCTTGCATACCAACTTCCAAATGAAAGGTTAAATATTTAAAAGGTTTAAATGGGATATCTGGGATAGTCCCTTTTGCATGGAAATGCAAAAAAAAGTAATGAAATAGGAGTGCCCTTCATCTTATAGCCATTTCATCATTAGTAATTAAAGGCACATTCTGACAAATAGTATGGAAATCGTGGCTCAGTGAAATAATTATTGAATATTCATCCTGCAATAATATTAGAAAAAAAGACAAGGAAAAAATGTA
Organism: Phaenicophaeus curvirostris; assembly: GCF_032191515.1. Taxonomy (NCBI): domain Eukaryota; kingdom Metazoa; phylum Chordata; class Aves; order Cuculiformes; family Cuculidae; genus Phaenicophaeus; species Phaenicophaeus curvirostris. The sequence continues at coordinate 22,524,224 of NC_091392.1, forward strand.
ATGCATGTAATACATCAGATTTTCTTGTTCGTATTTTTTTAAGCATGTCAACTTGTCTCTGCAGCTCTACTTAGTAGTTTTACTCTAAAAGATCAGCCGCTTCCCAGTGATGCCTCTAAGATCATTTTTAGACTTATTACTTTATTGCAGATAAACTGTCCATAAACAAAACTAGGTTGGAATTCAGAGGAAGGTTTTTAAAACTCCAAGCAGTAAAGTCTTCCAGTCGGTGCTGTGGGTACAGTATATCACTATTTCTAACTTCTGGATGACTGTATTTGTGGACCCACATGCTGGCAATGAAGGTTATTTAAAGTAGTCTTGCCAAAACTGTGTTAGACTTAGTAAAAAGTGCACTCATTACTACTGCTGACAAGTACTTTTCTTTAATGCTGTTTGTAGCAAGTCCATCCAAAAAAACTGCAACATCTGAAGTTGCCATGATTTTTCTGCAGAGGTCAGCTGCTCCTGACTTGATTGAGAACATGCATGTAAAATGTGACATATTATTACTCAAACCTGAAGGAATTGATAATAGTAGAATGCCCAGAAACATGGACTCTTTCGAATTATCAATAACCAGAGTATTATGCATCCTTGTCACTATTATTATCTGCACAGAGCTTTCCTGACTACATATATAATATCCATGAAAAACTCTTTGAAAGAGTTATCATCTTGGGTTTTACCGAGAATATTGAAGAAATCAAAAGTGATGAAATTCTGACCTCAGTTTGGTACAGGATTGCAGATGCATTCAGAAGCCCCCTTTTATTCTGATCAGTTATTCTCATCCAGGGCTGGCCTAAGCCCACTTCCAGATACACAATGCCTACTGTGTAGAAGAAAAAAGTAGCAAACACTATTAAAATTGCAAATTATTCATTGTAGGATTCTTTAGTAGCTCCTTATCTGTTCTTCCCACTCTTCTGACTGAAAATTTTCTTCTCTTTTCACCCACTGCTAAGCTTCATGAAAAAGAATCTGAACAAAAGTGACTTGATTATTCCTGTGTGCAGCAAAGATGGAGAGAAAAATATACATACTCTCATGTATTTAAAGTCTTTCAGGCAAAACAAGTGTATTTAAAGTAAAGGGATATTTTGTAGGGTTATCTCTTTCAAATATTGCCCATGTTCTTTTACAAAAAAAAATTATTTGAGTTTCAGGAGGTTATGAACGTCTGAAAACTGAATATCAGTCAAGTATGTAATCATCTGGAAAATACTGGTGTAATGAAGAAAAGACATATTGTTCTAATATAAACTTATTCCCAGAATACATACAGCATGTAAGAAAGATCACATTCAGGAAAACTAGATTCCACTCTTGTCTCTGTTGGGTGATCACAGGCATGTATTTTATGATCCCTACTTCAGTTTCTCCCCCTGAAAAATGATGATAACTACCCCCTCCAAATACAATTCTACTTAAAAGAAGCCAAATTGTCAGAATGTATTGCTACTTCAATGGAAAGTCAAGTCTGCATGAAAGCATCAGAGAGGTCAGCCTGACTTGATAACTAGAATATTTGGCAGACCGCCTGATATTTTGCCATCATTCCTTACCTGAAGCTCCCCCGATATACGATTTCTATCTGCTGTCCTCCAGTTTGTTTACATTGTCCTGAAAATAGGCATTCCCTCTTGCAACACAGCTTGAAGGGTATCTACAACTATGAAGCCACTTGGGTCTGGAGCAGGCTGCTTTCTATTATTTGTAATTAAAATAATGGATCACAATAAATAACATACCCTCTCCCCCATGAAATTTCAGTCTAACTGTTGTATGTATAGTCAGAAGAATAGGGGAGTTTAGGTATCCAGATGGTTGAAAACCTGCAAAGATGACATCTTATGGCATACCTATAAGAGTATGCATAAGGAACCTAGTTTCAGGGAAAATGATGTTGTTGCAACACAAAGAAGAAAGAGATAAATATACAAAAAATTGCCACAAATCATATTTCATTAGATGAGGGTTTACCTATATATAAAAATGTTTTCAGAGACAGAGGGAACAGCAAGCTCTCAATCCATTAGAGACATCCATTTTTCATACAAATTATCTCATTAAAATATTGTGCCATGTCTTAACACATGATACTGGATTCACAAGCCTGCTGTACCCAATGTAGAACAAGTTTCTGTATAGATTAAACACACTGAATCAGCAAACAGGATCGTTTTTTTTAAGTTTCACACATAACAAGCTTTCCTAGATTATTCTGTGGCATTTATGTGTAACTCTGGCTTCTTAGAGTCTTAAAAGCAGATACGTGATTGTTCTCTGCAGATGGAGAAAAATGTGGCATGAAGGATTAAAAATTGGGAGATTAAGAAACTATCATGTTGTAGAGCTACAGTACTATGGCTTTCTACAGTAACAGAAAACTTCTGATGTGTGTATCTTTGATTATATCAGTATGAAATCCTGGAAAGAGAGGTGATTTGGTGGTGTTGTACACTAAAGTTTTCTGTCATCATGTCCCACCTCCTTTTCTGAGGTACAGTCAAGAGGATGTTTAGAGCTCTCAACAGTCAGAAGCAAAGCTGGAAAAGGACAGGGAAATGGTAAAAATAATGGAAAAAATGTAAAGGGAATAATTTTTGCAGCAGATGTAAATCCCTCAGAAAAAAAATCATACTATATATAAAACCTCGTCTGAGAAAATCATTCCAGACAAAAAGATAAATAAACCATTGTCCTGCATAGTCATTGAAGAGCAACACCACTATGCATGTCTGGAATCACATATACTCTCCTGTATGTTTCAGAAACAGTATAACAGAGTCATCTACTGAAATTCAGCATCTCTTTTCCATATTGTTTATTTCATTTGTATTACTGAAGCAGCGTAATAAGGATAAATTAATCATAGAAGCTTCAGGGACTTATTTCACAGAAATTATTTATTGAAGGTGATGAAATAATAGTATCTTTGATGTAACTTCCCACACAGGACCTGCAAAAAGAAACCACTAGAATCTAGAAAATAAGAAAGAGAAGAAAATTAAGGATAAAAGTAATTATAAAGGAGCAGCCAAAACTATATTGCTTTAATATTTGTGTCTTTAAATTCTTAGGAGATTCAAATTGCTTGAAAAAAACTAACAAAGATCAGTCAGAAAGCAGGAATGAGGAGGAAAGGGTTATCATTTTTATTAAATGGGAAATCCTTATTAAGGATTAACCCTAGGGTTCATTATGCATATGAAAACACGTATAATATAATTTAACTAATTTAAGCTTTTTGTTCTCTTCTTATCCCTCTGAGAGAGGTTCTATAGACTGAAAATAAACTGACTAGAAATACACAGATGCTGCAAACAAAATGTTGCATATCTGAACAAAATAAACATAAGGCTGATGCCAAGAGAAAATATTAATTTGTCAGTAAATGTGTAATTGTAACTGGCCATAGATTTGGCAAGGAGATAAGAAAAAAAAATCACACAGAGGAATTCCATGCCAGGAAATAAAGAAACTAAACTGAATAAGATAAATTACATCCCGTCAACATGCTGGCCAGCTGCAGCATCATCTGGGGGCACAGTGAAGGCTGGTACTGCTGTCCACCTACTTCTGTTCTGGTGTAAGACTTCAAGCCCATAAGGGACACAAAGAGCTGCTTTCAAATCCGGACAGCACTAAGTGGGGACATAGTTGTTACTCTCATCTCAAAGATGAGGGATCATGGTCTGAAAGGCAAGTACATAATCAGCTCTTGGTGTTGAGACCAGAGTTTTACAGGAAAAGCAAAATATAACTACAGGAATCCCAAGCTTCCCTTAAGTATGGATGTCTTCCATTTATTCCCTTCCCTATGCTTACAAGGTTACCCCTAAAACCACACAGGCATTTTCTTCTTTGTTTGTGGTTATATCTAGTCAATTTATACTCATAGATTGCTACTGATTTTTTTCTATATGGGATTAAGCTGAATTTTGCGCCATGCACATCCATACTCATCATTCAAAAGTGCAGAAGGTTAACAGAATAAAAAAGACAAAAGATCAAAACAGGAGAATAATCACAATCACCCACAATAAACTACAGTGCCCTAGCTATATGGAAACATTATGTGGGTGTCTGAGTGAAATAAAGGATTTTGTGGAGCTCTGCCTGCCTTCAAGTAATATTAGACTCAGAAATGCTGAGACATTCCTTTAAAGAACTTTATTTTCTCTAACAGTGATCTAGAAAGTTAGCACTGACCTTGCTACCACACATGGTAACACCTAAAAGGAGGCTTCCTGATTTCTTTAATGGATCAGCCCACTAAAAAAAACAGGAATGAATGTTCTCCTTTTTAAGTGTGATGAGAAATAGACAGTATTAAAATATGAGTTAATGTAGATAACGGTGCTGTGTTAACTTTTTCTAGCAATGTAGAGTTAACTTCTGCTACTGTTGTATTCACAGCAGAGAGCAGAAGAGGATTTACTTCCCCTGCTCATTCTGTCACCATGCAAAACTTTTCTTTAAATTTTAATTAGTGAAAACCTACAATATTTGAGTTAGATAAGGAAACTATCATGCAGCACTGATCTCTATGGTCCTATTTTATGTTATACAGTGCTGCTACATTTGCAAAATCTCAGTTCCATTCATAGTTTACATTTGCACTAGAAATATCAATCACAGTGCAGGCTGGGAAAGGTATTGACACTGCTTTTTTCTGGACATACAAGAACACGTTATTTCTGGTTCATCACTATCATGGCCACAGCAGAGAAAGCCACCATCAAGCACCAAGAGACTACTGGCTCCTACATACGCTTCTGTGCACTGTAATATATGCTGAATACATTTGAGTAGGGCTAGAGACCTAGGTACCATGAGGACATATCAGAAGCCGAATTATCCTTAATCTATACCAATAGATAACATCCAGTTGTTTTGTCTACAGGTAAGATCAAAATGACCTTTTTAACACATTTTGTAGCTCCCCCAGATACAAGAAGTAAATTTACCGTTAAGTATAACATGGTACATGGCAAACATTTTAGCTAAGCCGAGTTAGTGACTGAATTTGTTGGAAAAAGATTTCATTAAAGAAAACAAATTCATAACTGAAGTTGTTAATCCTGCAGTGAAAATATTGCAGCTTGCATATTTCATTGTAGAAGTGAGGCCGAAGTTATAATATACTCTTGTGTTGCACTAACTCTAAATTCAGGGAATCATACAAGATTCATTTCTTTTTCTCACCATCAAATTTCCAGCTGTAATAATCCATTGAATGTAACACAGTCTTCTATAGTGCCTGGTACAGTTGGACTCAATGACCTCAAAGATCTTTTCCAAACAAACAGTTCTATGATTTTGTAAGGAAAAAAACACAACTTGATTGTTATTAGTCAAATATCACTATTGTCTTCTCTATGTTAGCCTATGCTAATTTTATTTAAACTTCTTATTAACTTTGTGTGTTAAGTAGGCTTACGCCTGCTGGCTTCATAGCAGTTAACTTGGTTCAGTTCTTTCTTTTTTTTTCTCCTTAGACTACAACTGCACATTTGAAAAGGTTACTTTACACCAATATCCTCCTGATAAATGAACTCAATACAAGCAACTGTTTATCAGATAAATCCCTTTCAATACAAAAAAATGATAAACAAAATAGAGTAAAAGCAGTAAAAGCACTTGCCATTTACTTAGCTGGAAGTGTCATCTACCAACTTCGATGACCCCCCCCTTCTTTTAAGCCCCCTTTACTATTTGTGCCAGTGGTTTAGGTTCTTTACTTCAAGAAAATTTATGTTCTTGGAAATAATTATGCAGAATAAGTTTACACTGAAGTTTGTGCAAGTATTAGTACACTTTTATTAAATCCTTCTAGTATTCCCAGAGCCTTCTCTCCAGAGTCTGCAAGCATCAGACAGAGCTTGATGGATAGCAGGAATAGCTAAAGAGAGGAATCAAACTATTGACTGAAACATGATCTTGTCTATCTATGAAAATAAGATGAGGTAGTTTGCTCCCGTGAAGATATTGCAACAACCTACTCACCGTACAACCTAGAAATACAGGATTTACACTTTGGGAGAAGCAAGCTCCAGTGCCCTTCTTGCAATTCTTCTGGCCAAATATTAGCTTTCAGTTCTAGCCCTGAGAAGCACAGACTGCTTAAGAGATGTGTTGAACAAGGGCATCTTTGACCTTCTGCTAGGTTGTCCTCCCTAGCGATATGAAGCTCAGGGGAAGTCATTTACTGGCAGTTTAGTCAGTGCTCTTCTTTGTAGCACCTCATTCCCTTCTAGGACCCACAGGCTGGCTTCTGCTACCTCCCACCTGCCAATGTCTGAATCTGGCTTACAATTTTCTATGTTTATAATTCATAGAAAGTAAAAGGACTAAGTCTGGCTCTAAAGTTTTTCTGTAAATAGAATTCTCACCCACCAGTGCATTGATAGATAGCATACAGCCTTCCAAAGTGTCTGTGGTGTCCCCTGCCCTTCCCACATGGTTTAATATCCCATCCTACTCATTTTTAACATTTTCATCCAGTCATTGCTAAACTTCCATTCATATAAAATGCTTCCAGTCTACATTCATTGGTGCACCAAATATTGCACTGATCTTCTTTCATTCATTTCAGATTCCTCGGAGAGCACTAATCATGGTTAATAGTCTCAGGAGTATTTTTCAAGCAGCCGCTGCTTTGAGCCCGTCTGCTAATTTTATTGTTTGATATTGCATGCTTACCAAATTGCATGGTGATCCTTTAAAACATCACAAATTAATCAGGGTTAGCATCAAATGGCAGAACTCCAGAAATGGCTGAACATTAGAAAAATACTACTTGCATTCAATGTACATTATTTATTCCCAAAACTGTAAAACAAGCACGGGAGATAAAAAGGGAACTGGTTGAGGAAAGGGTAATGTATTTGAACTGAAATAGGAAAGGGTCTTTTTGCAGTCCGACAGAATCTACTTGCACTTACAGTCTGTCTCCCTAAATGTTTCAAACATAGATGACATTATTGATTTCACAGTAGTCCAGTTTCAGTTTTCATACTGTCTAGTCCCCCTGGTGACTGCTACTTGATATTAATTCAGAGTAAACTTGTATGTCACTCTACTGTCTGTTCTTAGCTGCTGTATGCCAGTCTGAATATGTTTGTATCTCTGTGGTGGGTGAATAAAACCTATTTACCTGTATCTCCATGGATTTGTGACACCAAATTACTGCTTGAAAATCTTTCCGAGATCACTATTTAAAAAGAAGCCCTTCAGCCATCCCAGGAATAATACAGTGCTCCTAATATCTTCAATTTAGAAGTCTTGTACTGCATTTTCTGTGAATAGAGCTGCAAAAGAAAAATAAAGAAGTTATCATTATGCCTTGCTGCTTTTTTTTTTAACATTTAGATAAGTCAATTCAACTGTCATAGTAAGATATATTAGACTGATGCAAAACACATCTCGCACTCCAGAATCATCATTTTTCACACAGAGCATTCAGCCTTCCTTACAGTACAGGTACAGTGCCTCATAATACCAGTCTGTTACCAAGATCAAAACAGGTCTTTGACAGAAAACATGTATTCTGTATGAAGTCTACACATGGACTGCATAAAGAAAATCCTAAGTTAACGCAAGTGAAGAACAAAGAGATCCAGGATTAGGTTTTGGCTCTAAAGCTTTGCCAGTACTCTAATCCTAGATCTTATAGGCCGCAGAAATGGTTATAAATTATTTCCAAGAGTTCTACTGGGTTGCTAGGGGAAGAGTGGAAGAAAAAAAAATTAAAAAATCGTACCCTCTGGGAACTGTCAAAATGAGGTACATTATCATCAAAAGAAAGTTATACTTTGTATCCATGCATGGAAAGAAGCTAAAAGCATTACCGTGTAATTTTGGCAATACTGGCATTGTAACAGTTACAGACACAACCACGTTGTGAGAAAGCTGAGCTGCCCTGTAAAGGATTTTTCCAATCTTTTTTTTTTCTAATCCACAAAGTCCTCAGCTGCTATTTCTGAGATGCAAGCACAATTTCACTTTATGCCTAGACAGACCCACCAACAGGAGATTTATTTTATGTATCTCCAGGATCATGAATGGTCATCAACTTTTCTTTATTAAAAAATCGGTTTGTTCTCATAACTTGCAGACCTGTTGTTTACTCTAGATGATTATGATCTGTATTTTAATATTGCATCTCAGCAGAAATAGAATGCAGGCATTCTGTCATTTTTTCCTATTTAAGAGCGTAGTCCATTTCTTATAAAAGAAATTGACCACTTATCTCCAAAAACTAGACCCAGAAATCTTAGTATATAGATATTTTCCACTAAAAGTATTTCAAAAAATGAATTCAGGTTCTTTGTCCTGAATGAAAGTTGACTTCAATCAATAGTGACTAAAAAGAGGATATTTCTTTTTCAAAATCAATGCTTATACCTAAGTCTCCTAAATATACAGACATATATATATATATATAAAAAATCATAAGCTCACAAATTCAGTTACAAAAAAATGGAATTTGTTTTCTGGCCTGTCACCCCACTTTCTGCTGCATTTCTTTATCAAAGCATTAAAAGTAATCTTTTTTCTCGAATGCACTCCACAGCGCTGGTGACTTGTCCACCACCCCCAGTGTTTTCCCACACAGTACAATTGTTCTACCTGTTAAAGACTTTTTCTTAATGTCTAACCTATGCTTTTCCTTTCCTTTCTTCAGGCCATCACTTCTTGTCATGCCATCTTCTGAGGCAGTGTAATTCCCTTCATTCTTTTTTATTGTTACCTTGATGGTGTTTATAGACTGTGATCATGTTCCTCTTGAGCATTCTCTTTCCTAGACTATAAAATGTTATTTCCCCTATGCTTAACCTTGGACTGGATTATTCCTGTTGAATTTCATTTTATTTTCTGAGTCCCTCTCCACATCCTCCCACTCTTCACAATCTTAAGAGACGCCTGCAGTTTTTCAAGTGACATGCTCCTTCATGTCATGCTGGTGCATTATAATGATGCATGAGCTTTTAGTTTTGTTAAAAAAAAGAAAAGAAAAAAGATCTTTGGGAGTTGATAATGTTTGGTTGTATTCTCACTTCTGTTCCTAGGGACACTACCTTTCCTTAATTTTTTCTTTTTGTTTTTGTGTAATTAGGGGGTAACAACTAACACAAAAATCATGTGGATTTCTGTAGACAAAATAAAAGATTAAGCTGAATATCCAGCGCTGATTAATATTTTCATTGATGATACAGACAGTAAGATCAAGGGCACCCTCAGCAAGTTCGCAGATGACACCAAACTGAGTGGTGCAGTTGCCAAACCAGAAAGACAGGATGTCATCCAGATGGACCTGGACAGGCTGGAGAAGTGGGACAGTGAGAATCTCAGGAGGTTCAACAAGGCCAATGCAAGGTCCTACGCCTGGGTTGAGGCAATTTGTAGTTTCAATACAGGATGGGGGATGACATGACTTAGAGTAGCCCTGCAGAGAAGGACTTGGGGTACTGGTTGATGAGAAGCTCGACATAAGCTGGCAGTGTGCACTCGCAGCCCAGAAGGCCAACTGGGCTGCATCAAAAGAAGTGTGGCCAGCAGATGCAGGGAGGTGGTTCTGCCCCTCTACTCTGCTCTTGTGAGAACCCATCTAGAGTCCTCTGTCCAGCTTTGGAATCCTCAACATAAGAAGGATATGGAACTGTTGGAATGGGTTCAGAGGAGAGATAGAAGATGATCAGAGGGCTGGAGCACCTCTACTGTGAGGACAGGCTGAGTTGGGCTTGTTCAGCCTGCAGAAGAGAAGGCTCTGAGGAGACTTTATAGCAACCTTCCAGTATCTGAAGGGGGCTACAAGAAAGCTGGGGAGGAAGTTTTTACAAGGGCATGTAGTGATAGGATGAGGGGCAATCGCTATAAATTGGAAGGGGGAAGATTTAGACTGGACATTAGGAAGAAATTCTTCACAATGAGGGTGACGAGGCACCACGAGGTTGCCCAGGGAAGCTGTGGCTGCCCCATCCCTGGAGGTGTTCAAGGTCAGGTTGGATGAGGCCTTGAGGAGCCTGGTCTAGCAGAAGGTGTCCCTGCCTACAGCAGGGGGAGTGGAACTAGATGATCTTTAAGGTCCCTTCCAACCCAAACCATTCTATGGTTCTATGATTCTATGATCCTTCTGTATATTTGCCTCTGCGTGTGCTCTGTCAAGGGTGGATTTGCTGGGGAGAGGAGAAATATGGAGGTCAGATTACGTAGTACAAGATAGCACAGAAGAGAATGACATTCAGCAGTGTGTGTGTATGTATATGTCTATTTACTTCTGCTTTTTTTCTTAAACTGTTATTGGAATTGAATTATACTGACCTTTCAGTATGCCCTTTCTAAATCTTTTCAGTATGTAATATACGTGTACATATATACACACAGACATATATATTTCAATTCTAATACCTAGAAGAAGAGAACAGAATCATAGGCACCTACACAATTCAATTCCATGCCTGTCATTTCAGTAATACAAACAGTACATGTTTTTTTCTTTTTTTTTCCCCACCAGAATATGAAACTAGACAGTGAAAACACATTTCCACACAGTCACCCACTGATTAAATTGCTAGGACAGTTATTATCCAGACTCCATTTGCAACCCATGTGGCATGCTGCTGGGAGAGCTGACAGCCAGAAGAATGACTGTAAGGGGTCAAATGCTGCTCTGCTACTCAGGAGGAACCCTCAAAATAACTCCACTGACTGAAATCAAAGACTAAATCATTGCCACAAATTTCCAACATGTAGCAGGACATAATGCAACCATTGAGCAGAGCATCTCTCTTCAGTAGACATATACTTAATGATTTACTCAAAATGTTTAAGAAAATACTCTTATCTTCAGTCACATCAGGCCACCTCCAGTGCCTACTGAAGTCCATGACAAGAGCCTTACAAGAAGCCAGTCTGAACTCTCCCTGTTATCTGTTATCTGTTACGTTTGTCTGTTGAAAGGTTTTGAATGTTTCTCTCATTATTTCAGTGACTTCAGCTTGATTTGTGTTCCCAGTCTTACTATGGAAGCTGAAGTAAGATAAAAATTATTGTATAGTTGTTGTATAAAAGAAAGTGGGTCAAAAGAAGAAAGCTGCAGGCCAGAGTCTGGATCAGTTCCAGCAACGCTGCTCTCAGCTCTGATCTCTCTTGAAGTTTTTTCCTCTGTTCATTCATTTCTGGCACCATTTCAAACATAAAGAAATAAACATGAAAGTTCTCTCTTTTTAGCAAAAATCTCATTTATAAGGTATCTCTGTATATGCTTGTGTCTCTATAATTTCTCTCCTGTAAATTTTAATTATTCAGCCTAACACTGTTCAAATACATTGGTTTCAAACAGCAGCAAAACAAGCCCACTATGTCAACTTGAATTTCTACTAGAGCTATCTCTTTTTTATTTATAGCTTGTTTTCTTCCTGTTTCAAAATTTATCTACAGCACTGTTTGCAACTCATTATTATGTGCAAACATCAACACCCTTGTGGGGCACCGTAGTAATGAGGATCAAGAAATTCCACTTAAAAGACCAGGAAGGGGAGGGAAGGGGTGGTATTAGCACCACATTTTACTTTTAAAACTTCACCTCTGTCAGGCACAGGAAATCAACCAATATTATTTTTTGTTCCAAAGATGTATAAAAAGTAAGTAAATAAAGAAATTTTTTTACAAAGGAATACCCAACAGATTTAATTATAAGGAAAGACTGTGACACCTATGGAATAAATATGACACTATATTCAATGGTTTAAAGTATCTTTCATTTGCTAGAGTTTGCTGAGCTAACCCCACTGAAGCTGAGGAGTCAGAAATTTGATGTTTAATGTCATAATCACAGCAATTAGTACAGAGAATTTAGATTTTGACACATCAGACAAAGGCAGAAGAGTTCATGAAATATGGTCTACTGAGGAAAGAAAAAAACAAAACCAAAAAACCCAAACAGAAATAGAGCAGTCCTGCAGAGCTGATTCTACACTTGCAGATGGAGCAGCGCTCCAAGTGGCTCAACTTCATGACCTGTAGCGTAATCAGTAAACCCTGGGTGCCAAATCTAGATTTAGTACATTTTTAAGAAAAAGTTGTCTAAATGCTGAGTTATTTAATTTTCATCATAAAATAAAAATACATGTAATGGAGGACAACATAAAAATTACTTGCAGTGTTTCTCTGTGGGAGAACAAGAATTAGAGCAAGGCACCAGGGGCTACTGAGCGCTACCACTTGTGTTATCAGGGGGTAAATGCCTTGTTGCTTTCTCCTTATTTTTTCCTGTCCTCAACCTGATGAGATTAATTTATTTTCAGTTAAGGAAAAAGAACTGCATGACTGAATAATACATTTGTAATAGGATAAAAAAAAATCCTTATTATCTGAATGAGTTGAAAAATCTAAGGCATATCGGGAGTGTGATCAGCCATTCCAACTCCATGTTCTTATTTTGAATGAAAGAACATGTACAGGAGCAAGTGTGAATTATAAATGCATTTTAAAGTGGTTTTTCTGAGAGAAATTGCAGCAGATGTGGATATAAAAGACCACATTCAGTGTTCTATTCCATTTTCTCAGTATCATGAAGATATATGACTATATAGCCGTCTCTTAATTTTTCTGCAGGGTACCTGCTTTATGTGGAGGAAAGTTGGAAGGCTACAATGCTAATGCAATTTCTGACTGGTTAACAATCTCTTAAGACTTATTATCAACAAGAATAGATCATTTCAGGCTCAAGGTTAAACTCCGCTAAACAAAGTCTGTTACAGAGCAGGCTCAGGAAACAGGAAGAGAAAATGGGATCCCTCAGCCTTCCTTCTTCTAGATACAATACAGAGGAAGGATCAAGACACCTGAAACAAAGTGGTGTGTTATTAGCTAAGTTTTCTTCTCTGTTCTCTCCTGTTTCAAAGCATTGTTGCTCTTTCAGTTTCTGCTTCTCACTGGGAAAAGACTAAGCATAAGTTGATAACCTTTAGAGTATATTTTCATGGGCTTTTTTCTTCTGTAGTGGAAAGTGGAGATAATGCAATGGTTAAAATGGCTCCATGGATGAAATGTTACCTGCTTTGAAGCCAATGGAATGGACTTCATCACCTGACTGTGAGTGGGAACACGCTGCTCATAATGCACTACTGCAGAAATTCAGCATTCCTTCTCCATCAGTAGGCAGTTTCAGTTCACAGCAGATGTGAATCCTACTTCCTGTTTAACACAAGACAGAATTTAAGTTTCAGTATCATTAAATATATATTCATGAAATAATTTAAATAAGGGTTTGTAGTGAACAAATATCTCAGGACAATATATATTTAAAGTCATTTTGGAAGGCCAGTTACCTAAGTTAAAATTTCATCCTTTCCTTTAATTTAACCAAATGTGAATTTTGTTGATTCACTGGTAGGATTCATTTCACTTGACCCTGTGCCTAGTCTAGGCTTGTCATTTTTCTCTAACCTGTGAAGGGAAAGGAGCATATCCACAGAAAAATTAATTCCATTCTGTATTAGAAATCTATTTCTGGCTATAATGATCCACATGCTGAAAATACCTTCACTGACTAAAGAGCTGTCTAGACAACCACCCTAGGCTGAACATGTAATTTTCATTAAACTAAAGTTAGGTGAGATATATACTACTAAAGTGTCAATGAAATTAACTTCATATCAATTTCCAGGCTAATAGAAAGTGGTTATCCACAAAATTCACACACACAAAGATGTGTTATCAACAAATAACATGTTTTAAATCAATATTTTCCCTACTTGTCAAGGAAATACCAAGTAACCTACTTTCATGTAAGCATCTATTCTGTAAGAGCCCAGTCCTCCATCAACAACAGTCATTGCTTTGTGTCTGCAGCAAATTTAAAAAAAAATTACTGCTCTAAACTCTTGAATTGTAACCTATACAATGAGTAATTCTACTAAAAAACTTATGAATTCTTGAAAGAGGGCAGATGACTTTTTTTTGGTAAAAGTGGACATTAATTGCCTTCTTATATCTCCTCATTGTGGACAAAGGCAAAAACACTTGGTTTCAGAAATGTAAGCCAGATAAAATTAAACTCTTAATTTTCCCCTTAGTTCAACTTTAGTATTTGTAGCAGTACAAAGTATAAAATGAATCTACTGACTGCCTATTAAAGAAAATTATTTTATTCTGCCACTAAATCCTTCAAGTAACATACAGCAATTTCTAGCTGTCAAGAAAATCTGGAGATCTCTTTTTCAATTGTCATGCATTTCTGTATGTAAGTGGTGTTTAATGGTAGTTTAAGGTACTTTGTTCTTACTGCCAAACACAAAACAAGCTCCTTATGTATTCCCTAACCTGGTTTTACACGGAATATCCTCTTAACCAGGACTAACGCTATCTGAGACATATTTACGTTTACACCAGAAGATTAAAGATGCAATTCGTAAACCAGAAGATTTTTTTGAAATTATCTCAGTGTTTCCCAAAATCATTCCAGAGAGATCACGATGCTATTTTTATGCCAGTCTCTCCATCAGATCATTTGCACTGTCACTATGAGATTTGCTGCCAAAACGGAAGGCAGTAGATATAGTACTTTATTGTACATGCCAGCCACATCACAAACATGCTTCTTAGCTATAAAATGTGAAATGTCTGTCATGTTATTGGCATGAATGCACCTGCCAACACAGTTCTGCAAAGATGATGAAACATTATGATGATTTCTTTTCCTGTTATATTTTCTTGTTACCCACTGGGCAATGAATGTCAGCTATCACTTTTTGTGCCTGATCTACATAATATTTAGAGTTGCTACAGCAGACAGTTAAAATACATGATCACACATCTGGAAATCCTCAGTTCTGTTTTTAGTGAGTCACAGAGTCATGGCTACGGCAATAATGAGGAAGGAATGGACCAAGAATTGAGGCCTTGAAAAGCTTAGAAAGAGATTTTGCAAAGAGTATGTTCTTTAAATTTTGAAACTGTAAAACTAATGGTTAGAGCATTATTGTCCTCCTCTGTGCCTACTTGCACACTACGAGTAAAAAGCCTACTGCTGTAAGAAACTACACCAAGGACTGAAAATCTTTTCTTACTCTTTTAATCTGATGCACCTACTAAAATACTATGTTAATTGCAGAAGGCTGGAGACTCTCAAAAGAATGCTCATGCATATTTCAAGCCTTGCACTGTCAGGAGGTGCTTCCTATCTTCTGAAATTATATCTGTCCTGAGCTACAAAAGCGCAATTTCCATTTAGTTTTGTCTGAGGCGTGTCAAAGGGGTATAATACTATAAAGTGCAAAATAGACATACACTGTATTTCATATATTCTTCCCTTTCATAGAAAAATCACACACAGTAAATATTTTTCTGTTGACTTAGAATAGTAGGAGCAAACTAGTTGGCACAAAGACAGACAAGAGAGTGCATGCACAGTGTTGAAGCTGAAAGAAGCGTCTTCTACCCGTTTTTTCCCTTATTTCCTGCTTGTTATGCAAGCAGCAGACATACCACGCTGATGAGCACAGTGTGAATGCTTATATTAATCATTTTTCCTCAAAGTATATTTTCAAAAACATTAATTTGCTCAAATTATGCATGCATAGAGTAAATCACTTTTACAAACTAAAATCCTGCAGAGTTTGACTCAAAATCCTATCACAGGTCATATTGACAACAGTTTTGAAAGCAATACAACTGACAGGAACAAAGTGATACCAAATTCAGCTTATACCTGCTGAGGAATGAGAGGTCTTCATACTGTTTCAATGGATATGGCATACCTATGTATTAACAAATATGAACGGAAAGACACCCCACTGGCAGTCCTGTACAGCAGCCAGAGGAGGCTGAGCACACTTTGTAAGTCTTTTTTAATGCTTAAAGTGTCCTGCAGTTAGAGCGACGCCACCATTTTAAACTTCTTTAGCAGACGAGAATGCTTATTATAATACTAAGGCTCTAGTATATTCTACAAAGTTGAATTGTTTATTTGTACCCATGCAACGCAGGCACAAATGAGTTTGATACAGTTTACAATTCAAAGGACGGAAGCGTGCTTCTTCACAGTGTTTTTTTTGCATTTTCACTATGTTCCGTAATGTTAAAACTGATAAATGTATCTAAATACAGTTTTTCTATTTGGTTTCAAGAAATTCTTGTAAGATTCAGCTACCTTTCACATATTTTTTATTTAAGAAATAACACAGGACTTAGAAGATACAAATGCAGGTATGGATGTAAAATATTATTAATATTTTAATTTTTTATTCATATTAATTTGGACATTCTTTAAATATATTAAAGTACTTAAATGAAATGACTGTCAGCAAGAACAAGAATCTGGACTTTGTGGAGTTTTGGGGCTGGGCTGTGTCTTGAAAGCTGGAAATGTGCATGAAATGTCTTGCATTTCACCACAGCTGATGGTGAGCTTGTCAATCCTAAATGACAGTTATATTTATCTATAAAAAAGGTTAAATAAAATCACTCAATAAGGTGAAAAAAAACAAAAGGATTCAGGGTTGGAGATCTGTAGATGGGAAGAAATCTGGATAGAAGATCAGGAGGAACACTGACACCTGGCAGAAGCATATCTAAAGGAGTGGAACTTCATATTTAGACATAATTGATCAGCCTGTCACTGTAATGTTTCTAAAATTACTTGTTGCTTGCAATGATCAAGGATATGAGTTATAGATGAAAAGTCTGAAGAGAAAGGTAACTACAGCAGGTATCCTGCATCCAGGTATCGCTGCAGTGAATGACTGCCAGCATCCCACAGGAAGGGTGCATAGAGGATTATACAGATCTGCAGAAGCGATTTAAAGAAGTGAAGAAGTGCAGGCCAGAGATATTTTTTTCTAGAGAAGTAAGGACAGGATAATGAAAATGAAAAGGTGGTTCAATCATGTAAAAAGCTGGCGATTTCTTAGCACTAGGATAATTTATTTAAGGATTAATTCTCCCAACTGATGAAATTCATGTAAGTAGCTGGGAAAATACACAGATAAGACGAATTTTCAATTGTCAAATTATTGAAGAAAGTTGCAAAAAATCAAGTAGTGCCCTTGACTGATTTCACTACAACAGAAAAGGAAAATCAGGCAATCAAAGACATAGGAAAGAGGGGGACTGTAATAGGAGGAAATCCTTAAGATTTCTATGAAAAAGGTGCTAGGAACACAATCATCGACAGAATGAAACCTAATTTTCTTGGAAAGTTCAGTGAGGACAGTAAAAACCTCAGAGAGCTCGCTGCAAGGAAAAAAACAAAAGAATCTAAATTACTGCCACAGGATGTAAAAAACTTATGTTTTACAAGCAGCAGATGGGCAAGAATAATAAAACAGTTTCTGAAAGATATCTATTATTAAAGATAGCAAGAAAAATAGTGCTGAGGAAACACTAAGTAAATAATGTTATAAGGAGAAGTGATAGAGCAGATAGAACTGAGTCAATCACTGGAAAAGAGTATTAAGGCATTCGTTTCAAGGTCTAGGATCAATTTTAATTACTGATGCTGTCTCAAATCCTATAAATATTCATTTTCTTTATGCAAAATATTGAAATAGCCCTGAGACTCATGCTGGAACACAGATTTCTAACATTCAATTTGATAATTTATTTCTTTCTCATTCACTTTTTTTGTGCATTTGCTATGCTCTGAGGTTCTCTGCCCACTGGTTAATCCAAGGACTCTGGCCAGGAGCTAAGTGCTGGTTTCCCCAGATAGGACTGCTTCAGTGCATAAGCAGGAGTCTGAGTTCACAAATCTGAGTTCAAAATCTTGACACCAAATTAACAGACAAGACTTGGGAAATAAGCTCTCTTAATAACTGAGGTGCATGTTCCAGCAATATGTCCCCATGCCACCAAAACCTCATCGTAGGTGCCAAAGAAAACCCTCTGAAAGTTACCTGGTCTCAGCAAGATTTAAAAAAAACAGTTTGTTGAAACCTTCAGTTTCACACATCTCTTCTGATCGCAACCCAGACATTTCTTATGGGCTCAGGTCAACTTCTCTTATGGGTAAGTACAAAGAAAGGCAGAATTCTTTTTATTTTCATATACTATTCTCCTAAGCCAACCTGCACTGTGTGTGGAGGGAAAGAATTTGAGGCTGTAGGAAAACAAATCAAATCAAATGAGTAGTAGCACATTTTATTATAAGAGTCAAAGACAGATTAAGGAAATGGGTCCTGCTCCTCAAATACCCTAGCTTTCTACCCCTGGCCGATTGCTAATGGAAACTCCAATTATTTATTTTTCAAACCACAGAGAAGGAAGGCATACATTTATGAATGTGATGCTCCTTTCTAAATTCGTTTACAAGTGTGCCTATATAAATTTGTAGATATGGAAACAACTTCACATGTACCTGAAGTGAAGATAATAAATGTTTAATGTATTCTAAACCAAAATAACCTTTTCAAACCACTGCCACAGCTGAATCTAATGCTTGCTGACAGGCTGTATTTTGGCAATTATTTTTAAAGGTCTGTTTCCCTTCATTTTATTAGCGCATGATAAAGTCAAGCCCTAAGGCATCCAATTTCTGAGTTAAATGATGAAATACAGTAGTTACTGAAGAGGACTAAATTAAAAA
The DNA here is from genome assembly GCF_032191515.1 of Phaenicophaeus curvirostris. NCBI lineage: Eukaryota > Metazoa > Chordata > Aves > Cuculiformes > Cuculidae > Phaenicophaeus > Phaenicophaeus curvirostris. The sequence continues at coordinate 22,542,822 of NC_091392.1, forward strand.
CATAGAAATTATGTTTGAAAAAACCTCTCTATGCAGAATGATTTTTTAGAAACTTGGGCTCTTACAAACTAGTAATCATAAAGTGACAATATTTCTATGCCTTTCACTTGTAATAGATGGTAAGGTACATGTTGTTTCTGAATGTAAGAGAGAACATTAACCTCTCTGGCTTGGTAGGAGAAGTAGTGACAAAACTACTGAAAAAGGCAGCAAGCTGGCAAACCAGCAACAGCTATGCTAAGAGCATGCAAGCTATTGATTAAAAGCCTCTTCATTGTGGAACTGCAATGACAGAGATAGAAACGTGAACAGAAAAGCTGTCTGTCATTTCAAAACACACCTTTTTGTCCAATGAAGAAGCATGAAATAACTAACTTATGCTCAAAGCTGTGTTTCACTAATTACCCAGGCATTTCTAATACCAGGGGAAAAGGATTCAAAGCAGAATACTGTTTCATCTTCTTAGACTGATTATTTACATTTCATGGAGAAGTCTTAGGTCTAAACAGTGTAGTGTAGTATAGACGTAAAGAAAATGTGACTTATGTCTTTTTGGATCTGTGAAATATATTACACTATCAATAGGAAGGTAGTAATTAGTATACATAAAAATCTTTTGAATTGTAGATGTCAGAAGGAGGCCTGAGACACCAGCAGTAGTACAAGCTTAAAAAAAACTATTTAAAGTAAACAGCATCTAGTAACATTATTAATGTTAACAACCTGTGAGTCAAATAAATACTGCCTTTAGGGAAAAGCAGCTTATTGATTACAGTGACCTTTATGAACAGGTATTATTGATAAACTGGAAATAATCAGAAACACAGATGGGAAGCATTTGACCATGCATTAATTCCTTGACTGTCTATACTTAAGCTAGCAATTTAGATTCATTTTATAATCAGTGGTGGAAAAATGGGAATCTAGATTCCTTTATGCATCATGTTAGAGAAGATATCTTAAAATAAATCAGATGAATAATTTTTGTTTTCCTTTGATGGTAATGGGACACCTGGAGTGGGTATCTACATTAAAAATGAACCTAAAGCGAATGTGGTGAATTGTAACTCCAAATAAAACAGAAATGGGTGGTATATGCACATATATGGGTATGAGAAAGCAAGAAACTGAAAACATATCTATTTCAGGAAGCACATACTTTCAGCACATGAAGACTGGTTCGTGCTGAGTGACTGATTTTCTGCAATTCCTTTAGTATGAAAATATTTCTTAGAAGCTTCTCAATACTCCACTGTCAATTTCTAGCACCTCTTTTCCAAGTAAACAGAAGTATAACTTCCAAAAAATGCAAATTAAGACTTCCAGTTTGTTCTGTCATTAAAAGACTTCAGCCATTGTGCAATGTTCTGGTTTGAATACTGTGCTTCAAAAATAGATGCAGACTACCTGAAGAGATGAGAGAATAATGAGAACACCTAGAAATATGCCACACATGCGAAAAGTATGAAGGACATAAGACTGTTTAGATTAAAAATAACTGGGGAAAAAAAAAAAGAACGGGCATACTTGCAGTCTTTAATTCATAAAACATTCTTGAGAAGAGAAAGGAATTCATTTGTTCTCCATTCCCACAGTGGATAGGAATAATGCCCTTCAATTGCAGCAAGACACATTTAGGGTAGAGATGAAGGAAACAATTTGTTACAATAAAGATGATGAAGTACTGCCAGTGTAAGCTCAGGTGTCTTCATCACTAGAGGTTTTTCAGTGGTCAACCAAGCCACTGTCAGAAATGCTTTAGTTCTAATTGATCTTGCATTGAAGAAAGCAATGTAGCAATAGAAGAAATTTAGCAAATGGATTACATGGCTTCAGTCCTTTCAGGAATATGATCTATGAGGCATATTTGCTAGACCCTAGATCACAGACTCATGGAAAGGGTTGGTTTGGAAGGGACCTTAATGATCATCTAGTTCCAAACCCCCTGCCATGGGCAGAGACACCTTCCACTAGGTCAGGTGGCTCAAAGCCTCATCCAACCTGGTCTTGAACACCTCCAAGGATGGGATATCCAATACTTCTCTGGGCAACCTGTTCCAGTGTCTCACCATCCTAATGGGAAAAAAAAAAAATCTTCCTAATACCTAATCTCAATCTACTCTCTTTCAGCTCAAAAACATTACCCCTTATCCTATCACTGCACCCCCTTACAAAGAGCCCCTCTCCAGCCTTCTTGTTGGCCCTCTTTAAGTACTGGAAGGGTGCTCTCCTTGGAGTCTTCTCTTCTCTAGGCTGAACAAGGCCAACTCTCTCAGCCTGTCCTTGTATGACAGGTGCTCCAGCCCTCTGATCATCTTTGTGACCCTTCTGCCTCCAACAGATTTATGTCTTTATTGTCTTGAGGACCACAGAACTGAACACAGTACTCCAGGTGAGGTCTCACAAGAACACAGTACAGCTGCAGAAACACCTCCTTTGACCTGTTAGTCACATCTCTACTGATGCAGCCCAGGATATGATTGGCTTTCAGGGCTGCAAGCCCACACTGGCAGCTCTTGTTGAGCCTCTTATCCATCTTCACTCAAGTCCTTCTCTTCAGGGCTATTCTCAATCTGCTTTACAGAATCAAGGAGAATTTACCACTCAAAAATAGCTCATTGTTTTTCATTTCCTGATCCTCCAGCAATTAACTGTCATCAAAAAAGGACAGACTGTGAATGTAATTTAATAAAAATAAATAATCTAAATTAATAAGAAGAAATAGGATTTGCTGTATCAGTCATGGAACTGCAATATAATTAAGGTTGGAAAAGATCTTAAGACATCATCTAGTCTAACTACCTCCTCCAAGCATGTATGTAGGTGCACTAGAAGACTCTAATTGCCCTGAAAAATCTTAAACTGTCATGTTCTGCAACATCTCTGCTGAAGGATCAGCTGTCTGTGTCAGAGTAAGCTATGATATAGCACAGCTGTGAAATCCTGTTTCAGACTTCTGTGAAGACAAATAAGTTGTGAAAAAGAGCAGTGAGAGGACTCATCTGGGATGTCTAACAATGCATCCTATGAACATTGGCTCACAAGCTGCTTTTAATCTCAGGCCCTTGCTTTTCATTCTTCCTTGAGCTATACTTTATGCATACTGTGCATGGTCTTGAATCCTGTTTATCCTGGCGGTTTTGGATTGACTTCCTGGCTTGACCTCAAACATAAAGGGAGATACGGGCACTCTGGAGCTAGCTACTCCAGTTACCAGGCAATTGGGAATGAACTCTGTTCCCTCTAAGAGGGCTGAAGGCTCAGCAGCTCAGCTGAGGTGCATTTACACCAATGCACGCAGCATGGGGAATAAGAAGGAAGAGCTGGAAGCTGTCGTAGGGCAAGGAGCCTATGATGTCATTGCCATCACAGAAACATGGTGGGATGACTCATATAACTGGAGTGCAGCTATGGGGGGGTACAAACTCTTCAGGTGGGATAGGAAGTGTAGGAGAGGAGGTGGGGTAGCCCTCTTTGTAAGGGAGGACTTGGACTCCATCGAGATGGATTGTGGTGATGAGGAGATTGAGTGCCTGTGGGTTAAAATCAGAGGAGCCCACCAGAAGGTAGATTTTGTGATGGGAGTCTGTTACAGACCACCCAGCCAAGGAGAAGCAGCTGATGAGCTCTTCTATAAACAGCTGGGGTTAATCTCTAGATAGATGCCTCTCATTCTTGTGGGAGACTTCAATCTTCTGGATATCTGCTGGGAGTACAATAAAGCAGAAAGGAAGCAGTCTGGGAGGTTCCTGGAGTGCGTGGAAGACAACTTCCTTGCACAGCTGGTGAATGAACCAACAAGGGAAGGTGCCCTCCTGGACCTGCTGTTTGTGAACAGAGAAGGCCTTGTGGGGGATGTGGCAGTAGGTGGACGCCTAGGACAAAGTGATCATGAGATGATAGGGTTTTCTGTTCTAGGTGAAGTGAAGAGGGTGTTTAGCAGGACAGTAGCATTAAATTTCCAGAGGGCAGACTTTGAACTCTTCAGAAGGCTGGTTGGCAAAGTCTCATGGGAGACAGTACTTAAGGGCAAGGGAGCCCATGAGGGCTGGGAGCTCTTCAAAAAGGAAATCCTAGGAGCTCAGGAGAAAGCCATCCCCATGTTCTGGAAAAAAAAGCTGGCAGGGGAGAAAAACAGCTTGGTTGAACAGAGAGATCTTGAGTGATATCAAGAAGAAGAGAAATTTTTATGGGCTCTGGAAGAGGGGACAGGCCTCTTGGGTGGACTACAGGAGGGAAGTGAGATGGTGTAGAGAAAAAATCAGAAGGGCTAAGGCTCAACTAGAAATCAGATTGACAAAGTCTGTGAAAGATAACAAAAAATCTTTCTATAAATATATAAATAATAAAAGGAGGACTAGGGACACCATACAGTCCCTATTGGATGCAGAAGCAACAACAGTGACAGGGGATGAGGAAAAGGCTGAGGTACTTATTGCCTTCTTTGCCTCAGTCATTAATTGTAAAGAAAGTCGTTCCGTCTGTGTACAAACCCAGGAGCTAGAGGAGCAAAATGAGGCTCCCATGATCCAAGAGGAGGTGGTCAGAGCCTTACTAGCCCGACTAGACACTCACAAGTCTATGGGGACGGATGGAATTCATCCAAGGGTATTGAAGGAGCTGGCGGATGTGCTGGCCAAACCCCTTTCCATCATCTTCCAACAGTCCTGGAAGACTGGGGAAGTCCCACTGGACTGGAGGCTGGCTGATGTTGTGCCCATCTACAAGAAGGGTCGCAGGGAGGATCCAGGGAACTACAGGCCTGTCAGTCTGACCTCAGTGCCAGGGAAAGTCATGAAGCAGGTGATCTTGAGTGCTATCATGAAGCACATGCAAGAGAACCGGGTGATCAGGCCCAGTCAACATGGGTTCACAAAAGGCAGGTCTTGCCAGACTAACCTGATCGCCTTCTATGACAAAGTGACTCGGCTGCAGGATGAGGGAAAGGCTGTGGATGTGGTCTTCCTGGACTTTGACACAGTTTCTCACAGCATTCTGCTTGAGAAACTGTCAGCCTCTGGCCTGGACAGGCGCACACTCTCCTGGGTGGAAAACTGGTTGGATGGCCGGGCCCAGAGAGTGGTGGGAAATGGTGTGAAATCCAGCTGGAGGCCAGTGACAAGTCAGGTTCCCCAGGGCTCAGTGCTGGGTCCAGCCCTGTTCAATGTCTTCATCAATGACCTGGATGAAGGCATCGAGTGCACCCTTAGCAAGTTTGCAGACGACACTAAGCTGGGTGGAAGTGTCGATCTGCTGGAGGGTAGGGAGGCTCTGCAAAGGGATCTGAACAGGCTGGACCGCTGGGCTGAGTCCAATGGCATGAGGTTTAACAAGGCCAAATGCCGGGTCCTGCACTTGGGGCACAACAACCCTGTGCAGTGCTACAGACTAGGAGAAGTCTGTCTAGAAAGATGCCTGGAGGAGAGGGACCTGGGGGTGTTGGTTGACAGCCGACTGAATATGAGCCAGCAGTGTGCCCAGGTGGCCAAGAAGGCTAATGTCATCTTGGCTTGTATCAGAAATGGCGTGGCCAGCAGGTCCAGGGAGGTTATTCTCCCTCTGTACTCGGCACTGGTGAGACCACTCCTCGAATCCTGTGTTCAGTTCTGGGCCCCTCACCACAAGAAGGATGTTGAGGCTCTGGAGCGAGTCCAGAGAAGAGCAATGAAGCTGGTGAAGGGGCTGGAGAACAGGCCTTATGAGGAATGTCTGAGAGAGCTGGGGTTGTTTAGCCTGGAGAAGAGGAGGCTGAGGGGAGGCTGAGCTCTCTACAACTACCTGAAAGGAGGTTGTAGAGAGGAGGGTGCTGGCCTCTTCTCCCAAGTGACGGGGGACAGGACAAGAGGGAATGGCCTCAAGCTCCGCCAGGGGAGATTTAGGCTGGACATTAGGAAAAAATTTTTCACAGAAGGGGTCATTGGGCACTGGAACAGGCTGCCCAGGGAGGTGGTTGAGTCACCTTCCCTGGAGGTGTTTAAGGCACGGGTGGACGAGGTGCTAAGGGGCATGGTTTAGTGTTTGATAGGAAAGATTGGACTCGATGATCTGGTGGATCTCGTCCAACCTGGTTATTCTATGATTCTATGATTCTATATTTTGTCACGACAGCCTTCCCTGGTGATCACTGGGTGAACCTTGTCATCATCACCCGATCTGCTCTCCTCTTCCCGCTTGGGTACTAAGGAACCATCCTCTCTGTCTACAAGGGAATATTTTGTCTGGAAAAGGAAATTTCTGTGTATCATCTCTTGTCAGGTCAGTTAGCACCATTGAGAAGAGTCAGTCTTGGCAGTAAACACCAAGACAAAGGAAAAACAAGGTCACAGCTGTAGAAGTTACTCAACAGTGGAGACAGTAACACTCTTAGGGAACTAAAGCCCATGGATAAGCCCATGCTTGAAAAGCTACATCTATAAGGAGCCTGTGGACCATGAAGAACCCATGTCAAAGGCAGTACATCACTGAGGGGACTGCAGACTCTGGAGGACCACCATCAGAATAGATGAAAATGCAAAGAAAGAAGGCACAGGTTAAAAAAAATCAGAAGTAAGGAAAATATATCTACAGAAAGAAACTGCTATGCAGTGACCCCAGCCTCTTGCACTGCTCATTGCCTCAGTGAAGCAACTAAGGGAAGTGGAGACAAAAACGAGGGAAGGAATGCCGTTGAGCATTGGAAAGGTAGAGGAATGTTATTTTCTTTAACTGTTTAAATGTTTGCCTTCTTTGTTTTCCAATACCAATTCAGTAATTGAATGTTTAAAATTGAGTTAAATTTTGCAAGTCAAGTAGGTTTTGTCCATGACTGCACAACTGGAAAGTCACTGTCCTGTCTTTATTTTGGTCTATGAGTTTTCTTGCTCTGTTCTTTTTCTTATTTTCTCCCTCATCTCACTGCGTGTGTTGGGGGGAGGAATGAATAAGCAGCTGTGTGAGTGCTTGGCTGGTAGCTGAGGCCAACCCACAACACTAATGTACCTCAGGATGCTGTTGACCTTCTTTGTTACAAGAATGCACTGCTGGCTCATGGTCAGCTTGTTGTTCACCAGGTCTCCAACAACTTTCTCTGTAAAACCGTTTTCTAGCTTGTAAGCCCCTGTGTGCACCAGTGCATAGGTTTACTGCTCTTCAGATCCAGGTCTTTGCACTTCCCCTTGTTGAAGTTTATGAGATACATCTCTGCCCAACTCTCCAGCATGCCCAGGTCTCTCTGAATGGCAGCACAGCAATCTGGTGTATCAGCCATTCCTCCTAATTTTGGACAATATTCAAATTTGCTAAGAGTGCACTCGGTCCCGTCATCCTAGTCATTAATCAAGGCATTAAATATTATTTGCCCCAGTATCAACCTCTGAGGTGTACCACTGCTGACTTACTTCTAATGGATTTTTGAAGCACTGATCACAATCCTCTGGGCCTGGCAGTTCAGACAACTCAGTCAACTTCACTGTCCACATCTTTTTGTGTGCTTAGTTACTCAGTGCTTGTAGCTGCAACCCAGCAAGCCCCAATGATTTCTGTAGGTTCATTTTGTTTCAGTTCTCCCTAACATGATCCTCCTCCATCAATTCTTCCTTGTTACAGACTATCTTCTGGCCTCAGGGGCCATCAGCTCCTGAAGGCTGATCTTACCAGTAAAGACTGAAGCAAAGAAGGCACTGGGTGCCTTGATCTTTTCCATATAAATTGTCATCAGTTCCCCTTCCCCATTCAGCACTGGGAAAAAGGTTTTCCCCAGTCTTCCTTTTGCTGTTTATGTACTTTATTTTTGTCCTTGTACCCATTGCCAGATTGAATTTCAGGTCAGAATTAGCTTTCTTGACCCCATCCCTGCATGATCAGACAGCAACTCTTGCTAATGCTGCTCCCTGGCACAGAGCTAACTTCCAAGGCTGGAGTAGATTGCTCAAGGACTTGTCCAGCTGAGATTCTGCATCCTCTGTGTGCAGCATTTTCCCATGCTTAACTACTCTCAACGTGAAGACTTTTTTGTGCATCTCCAAGAAGAGACTAGCTCCATCTTCTACAGCCACTTTCCACAAGGGGAAGACCCTGTTAGGCTGTTTCAACAACAACAAATTCACCTTTGTATCCCTTCTTCCTATGTTATTTCCTCCAGGCCCATAAACACTTTAATGGCCCTCCACTGGATTTTTTCCAGATTGTTGATGTTTCTCTTGTACTCAGGTATCCAAACTAGCTAATAATGAAACATTTAAAAAAATGGCCATCTTCAAAATGTTCTCCTTTTCTGAGTAATTCTTTAAATATAGAAATAACTTCTTACATTACTAAATGAGAAACTTTGCTAACATACAACAATAAAGATTTAAACAAGCTAATCCTTCCAGCTAACCATACTCATCCTCACAGGGCTGGGATGAGATGAGTAGGGAAAGATATTTAAAGAACAACAGAAATCGGAAAGTGAAACAACAGTTTTAGCAAACTGAAACTTGTAATGGGATTACAGCAAGGCTGGCATATTCTCCATGTTCAATCATCCTTTCTGCCTTGCCAGACTGTGAAATTTTTGTGCATAGAGTTTGTTTATTCTTTCCTTTCCCACAATCAAAGAAGAAAGGAATGGACTGCAGTGATTTGATTTTTTGAGATGCTTTCAGTCAATGCCATAAGGTTCAGAGTTAGAGTTTCTATTTCTCTCAACGAAAAAAACAAACAAACCACAATAATCTAACACAGTCTTCTTTTAAAGTGATCTCTCTAAAAAACTGCACTGAAAATTTTAGGCTGATTGCTGAAACTCACAGAGAAGACTCAGGAACAAAATAAAGGATAGAAAATACCCCAAATTTACATCATTTACTCATCTAAAAATGGCTGACAGCATTAGTGTTAATGTTCTAAAGTATAACAATAAAAAACAAATTAAGTCACAAAAAAAAATGTTTAAATAACATGTACAGCTTTATTTAGCCCTCATAAAACACATGATGAAAGCTTTCACATATTTTCTTCTGATGTGCTGCTACTCTATTTCCAAATAGGAGCTGCAATATTTTAAAGTGTAATAGGCAGAGACTATAATAAAATGGTTAAAGAATGAAGTTTAAAATGCTAGTTCTGTATTCTCATGCTTCATATGACGTGGGCTCCTATGTGCAATATGCTTATGATGAAAAAGCTTCCTGACAACAAAAAAAGATTTGCCTATTTTTTTATAGGTAATTAAGATACAAAGCAACAATTGAACACCATTAGTATCATGCAACATTTCCAGCCTCTAGTCTGAAGAGAACTATTTCTCTCCAAATATAGTAATTAGTTATGATTAATCATTCCCTCATACAGTCTGGCTAGGATCATTGATTCACTTTAGAACTTTCCAGTATATTGTCTCAAATTAGGATATTTAAGGTGAGAGCAAATAGGAATGGAAGTGATGCCAAAATATTTAAGGGCTAAAACAAAAATATAATCAAAGCAAAAGGACATTGTGCAAAATTCATATATTTGTTCTTGCTTTACAACAAAGAAATGCAATATAACGCCTGTCTTAAAGTCTGCTCACTCCTTCCACTAGCTTTGCCTGTTTGGTTTTATGTTTTAAAAATAGGCCTGTTGAAGGATGACTCCATGCTTAGCTCTTACGCTGAGCAAATTTTTTTGTTCGTCAAGCTACAGAAATTGTTGCACATAGACAGTCTGGTTAAAGGACATAAATAAACATTCACTCTTGCACTTATCCCAGTCAAATTAAGGTGATCCTTCAGATCCAGAGCAGATTATTGAGAAAGCTCTGTTTCATCTCCCTCTGTGCTACCATTACTATCCTGGTTGATCACTAATTACTACCAGAATACATGACTGGTAATATAGATGAAGTCTTCAAAAGCACACAAAATTTTAGCTTATGTTTCATTTAAACAACAGGTATTTAAATAACAGGTATTTATCACTGATATTTGTGGGTGCTAAATTCACATAGATTAGGGTTTTTTGAGGCATTTGATGATTAAGATAAATAATGTTTAAATGATAAATCACAGAAGTAATAGGCCATTGGAACATAATTCAGCAGGATTTTCATCTTGAGAAAGTGGGATCTGAGAGGTGTTCTGGTCCAGATCTCTCAGCCCTCATGTGGTAGCTGAATAGTGCAATGGCAACACAGCTGCGCTGGGTATATGAGCAGATCTTCCAGTGTGCTGTAGACCATGCAACATGTTGAATTTAGCTCAACAAGACTGAAATAGTCACTGAATTGACAAAGGTTCCCAACACTAAGCCCCATTTCCTTGCCAAAACTACTGCTGGGGAGCAGCAATAGGCAAGGTGCTCCATAGGAAGGGCAAACCACAGATAAGGTTAACCACAGCATCACAGTGTCCTCATCACTGGGGTGCAGTACCTCAGTATCTGAGCAGGGTGAGAAAAACAGGGATGCCCAACACCAGTGGGTGCCACCCACACTCCAATGGACCAGACAAAGCTGAGGTAACGAGTCATATCTAATAGCAGTCCAGGAAATCTAAGCCACAGCTCAGGAACAGCAATGGACAGGGCTTGAGAAAGGCAAATAAGGCAAAGATTAAGGGCCCAAGCTTGAGGTGAAATGGAGCTCCTGGCTATGGACAAATTCAACAGGTAAGGGTCCCAGGTGAGGCTTATCAGAGCATGAAGGCTTTTTCACAAAGGATTCAGGAGCCTAAGCAGTAAAGGTTTTCACTGTTAGCAAGAGGAAAATGCTCTTGGCAGGGCCTCTATAAGCTGTCCTCCTACCTGTAGCAAAACATCCCAGTCTCATTAGAGTTAGAATTACCTTGGGTAACCAACTGTGAAGGAAAAGTAAATGACTGTAAACAGTCCCATAAAACCAAAGAAATAATTAAATAGATCCTCATGGATAAGTAGCACTCTAGAAAACAGAGCAATGGTTGAGCCTATTTATTATTTGGTAGATGGTGTTCTGACTTTATAGGAAGAATTAAAGTGGCTTATTACTTCTCCCATTTTTGGTATTGATCCTGGTATCATAAATAATAGTGCTTGGATTATGATGCCAACTGATTCCTTGGGAGTCTAGAAAGTACACAAACCATATATTTCACATTTCCCTGATGCAACAGCATTGCTCATCTTGCCTGTTACACCCATGATTGGTGTTAGTTAAATTTAAAATTAATCAAAACTTAGCAAGGATTAAAAGAGACCTTCTTGCTCTTTGATTCTAGCCTCTTGCTTTCTGCTCTGTAACACAATTCATAAATGACTAAGTTTGACGTTTGAAGTAATTGGTGGTTTCACCATCACTGCTTTTTTTTTCCGAAGGCTACTCCAAGCTAGTTCTTTGCATACGCTGTAGTCAGGAGGTGTAATTGTCAGCACTAGTGGGTCTGAAAATCAAATCCTCATGGATTTTAGAAAGAAAGGGATGATTTTATGACTGGGAGTATCAAGTTATTTGTTTAATCAATAAAAATTGATCAATTCTTATTCTTCACTGAGTCTGTGAATGGAAGAGAAAAATCCATTACAGAACTGATAAGTAAACAAGGCCCCATCCTGTGAAGCAGGGATGGATCATTGCGGTTTTCTCAGAATTACCATTGAGCCTCTCTCGAAGGTGTTTATTAAATAAGTTGAATGAATGACCTGACCAGAATTAACAGCTTCATTTGACATCCATATAGCACTGAAGTGCTGCAAATAGTTGTGGTAGAGGGAATCTCCACCTGACAAAAAAAAAAAAAAAAAAAAAATCAAGAAAAATCAAGATAGTTCAAGCTATGTAGTAAATTGTTTGGCTTATCAGTTTTGCTTCATTCCCTCTCCCTCCCTCCAACTTTCTTCCAGTCTGTGGCACAGACAAGCTAATACTTGATCAATAATGAAATAACATCTATAAGAATCCTCTTTTCTCCAGCTCTGCCAGTTTTTTCAACTACCTGACTACTGCCACTCTCTATTTATCTTATATTTCATTTAGCTTTATACTACCACGGCTACAACGGTATTATTGATGGTGAAAAAAGGTCACCAGATCAGCCTCACTATTGGCAGAACAGTTTGAGTGATGGAGTAGTGGATTTGTGGTGTAAATTTGGTTAACCTTAAGTTACTCTTATTCATAAAAAAATGTTGAACTGGCTCCTGGCTTACCAGGATCATAGAAACAGAAATTTGGCTTTGAGGAGAGTTTACCACAACACAAGGGATGCTGTTTGGACTCATATAGTTACTCATTGGTCTTAGTTTGGTGTCTGAGTATTATTAAATAGCTATGCAGAATTTTTAAAACAGTAAACACCCCAAGGAGAAAGCATAGGTTCTCCTATTTCAATTGCCAGCTTTAACTCTGGATGTTGTGAGCTAGGTTCATACCTTTCTAAACACTTGCCAATTATTTTCTGTTAGGAAATCTGGTATACTAAAAAACCACCAAAACAGTAGGCCAGCCAGAACGTCTTGTAATAACATACAACTCTGCTCCTTAATGAAATCATGATGTTTCTCCTTGAGGGAAATCACAGTTTTACAACATAAGTATCTTTAAATTACATTGTAAAAACCTAAGGTAAAATTCTGAGGGGATATTTTTTTCTTTCTTGTATGAACTTTCACTGGAAGAGAAAAGACGAACTTGCAACTTCCTTTTAAAAGAGTTGATCCTTGCCTTTTATTTTGTGGCCATGAAAAATTCTGAAATTTTACTAATTCTGCTCCATCTGACTATAGAAAGTTCATTGGGTTTCTTTTTTTCAAAAAAAAAAAGGTTCATTTTACTCATATGTGATGCTGTTGCAATTACCAATATTTGTCCTTAATAGTAGAATTTGTGCAATGCTAGTTGCATTGATAATATTAAATGTATGCATCTATGACTGCAGAGAATTTAAAATAATGTAGTACATGAAGTACTGTATGCCTTTAAGCAATTCTACAGTTAATTGTATGTTCTTCTTGCTTTTTATGATGTTTTCTTATATATTGCATTTACAGAAAAGTCTACCGACAATTTTTTTTTCAAACCTTCAGTGTATGGGTTCTGGTGGTTCATGAGAGGCACAAATATTAAACTTCTAGATCTAGGTAGTTGCAGAGAAAAGTTTGAACCTCTGAGATTAAATACTTATGGTAACTGGAAGCAATAAAAGAAACCTTAAACTATTTTCTTAATTGACCTTTCAGCCAGTGAAAGACCCAACTTACTTTTTCTGAATGCAGCCTAAGTAATTCTGGGTTGTAAGAGATCAGTGGGAGTTTTATGGAGAGTTAGTAAAAGTGAAGGGAAAACAAAGATGAAACACCTGAGAATTCTGTTAGGAAATTAAATTCACTGAGTATGTCTGGTTCTTGAAATCAGCTGGCACAGAAAAATTTGTTTCCATGCTAGTATTCATGGTTATGCTGGAAAATCCAGTGACTGCATGCATTCTATCTACTGGCAGCCCCACTGGACCTTTCCAGCTCCAGAATTATACCCAGGAATTCTTTGGATAAGTTAAGTTTACTTGTGGCACATGAAAAAAATCATGCCAAAATCACCAGCAAAGAAGCTAAAAGCTTACTAGCATAAGCAGTTGTGTTCCAGCACTCACAAACAGCTCTACATATTGCATAAAAAGCTAATAGTTTGTGTCTGGTATTAAGTTTGGATGACATATATATATATATATAAAATACTATAGATATATAAAACAAAAATAGAAAAAATAAATATTCTAAAGGTCACATAATGTGGCAACAGCTCCTGTGGCTTCCCAAGTATATTCCAGTCTCAAAACACTCTCTACTCTCCAGGACAGGTTCATACTGATTCAATTTTATATCATCTCCTTACACTGGGTTAATCTAATGCTATGTTTACTTAAACGGTATTGATCTCACCCATTGTTCTTTTGCCCCAAGTAACAGTCCCCTGGCAAGGGAACCAACTGCATTTTCACTGAAACAATGCACAGAGCACAGAACAGAGCCGAAACACAGGATATCTGAAATATACATGTTTATTTTGTCACATTTTCTGAGACTGCTTACAGCTCTGCTGTCCTTCAAGAAAATCCTCTAACTCACTGTGTCATGACTACAGAACACTCTCAAGCTGGATCAGCTGACTCTCTCACCATGCAGTAGTGCAGTACCTCATAGACAAGGCTGGAGTACATGGAGCTGATAACCAGTAGTTATTAACAGGCTCCACAATAAGTATATAACAAAATAACATATAGCAATGGGGAATTTCTCCTGTGTAGGTAAACTTCGTTGATATAAAGTTAGTAAAAATATATGCAAGAAGAAGAGCTGGACTAGACAATCAAAACAGTTCCCATGCAGCTCCGACTAAACTATGAACTACTTGAACTATATAGCTGCACTGGTTACTCGCAGATGACCTGTTCTATCATGCTCAACCTCTGGAAGGTATTTTGAGTGCACAGATCATGACTTCAAGCTGGGGAACCTTACTGCAAGAGACAATCAAACATTCCTTCATGATAATGGAAAACAGAGATGAGAACACTATGGCTCTTGTTGGCTAAAACCAGCCATGATTACCTCGTGCAGCTCTTTTCAGATTATTAAGAGTGAACACCTCCTCAAAGCCCAAGGAATTTTTGAAGGCTTTGTGAACTGGAAAGCAATTCTGTGGAGAAGAACCCAGGAGTCTTGGTGGACAAGTTAACCACGAGCTAGCAATGCCAAGGAGGCAAATAGTATCCTGGGGTGCATTAAGAAGAGTGTGGCCAGCAGGTCAAGGGAAGTTCTCCTTCCCCTCTTACTATGCCCTAGGGAGGCCACACCTGGAGTACTGTGTCCAGCTCTGGGCTCCCCAGGTCAAGAAAGACAAGGAACTATTGAAGACAGCCCATTGGAGGGCCACGAAGATTATTAGCAGACTGAAGGATATTTCTTATAATGAAAGACTGAGAGACCCAGCTCTGTTTAACCTGGAGAAGACTGAGAGAGGATCTTATCAATGCTTATTAATATCTAAAAGTCGGGTGTCAAGAGGATGGGGCCAGACTCTTTTCAGTGGTGCCCAGGGACAGGACAAGGGACATCGAGGCCCAACCTAGAAGACAGTTAGTTCCACCTCAGCATGAGGAAAAAATTCTTTACCTTGATGGTGACAGAGCACTGGACAAGGCTCCCCAGAGAGGCTGTGGAATCCCCTTCTCTGGAGATATTCAAAACCTACCTGGATGCATTCCTGTGCAACCTGTTGTAGGTGAACCTGCTTTAGCAGGAGGGTTGAACTAGACAATTTCCAGAGGTCCCTTCCAGCCCCTACCATTCTGTGATTCAGTGAACAAATTGCTTCACAAATTGCAGGCTGGGACAAATGTCTTGGACTCAAAAAAGTGAAATACCATCCTCATGTTTTGAAGCATTTTTCATCTCAAGGAGAGAATATCAGCTTCTGAGAATTTACAAACCTGCCAGGTGAAAAAGTCAAATTTCTTTCCAGAAAAGTGTTTTGAGCAAGAGTGGTTCAATTTGTCAAATTTGGTAGCTCTCTCTGCTGACAGAGAAAATGTCAGGTGTGGTAGCATGAATCAAAGTACCTCAAATAACATTTGCATGTGTGTAGCAAGTACAGAAACGTTTTGTTACAGAATCACAGAATCACTAGGTTGGAAAAGACCCACTGGAACATCAAGTCCAACCATTCCTATCATTGTCAGTAGACTGGGCTCTCTTACATATAACTGCCACAGAAAAGCCAAGCATGCTGGTTAGTGCTGAGACTGTGAGGCAGAAACACTAGTATAAAAGAACAGAAGTCACATATCCAGTCCTGTTTGTACCATAAATTCTCCAAGGAGTTTTGTAATTTTGTGAATATCAATTACACATCTCCGCCCGTGCAT
The DNA here is from genome assembly GCF_032191515.1 of Phaenicophaeus curvirostris. Classification (NCBI taxonomy): domain Eukaryota; kingdom Metazoa; phylum Chordata; class Aves; order Cuculiformes; family Cuculidae; genus Phaenicophaeus; species Phaenicophaeus curvirostris. The sequence continues at coordinate 22,558,658 of NC_091392.1, forward strand.
TCAGGTAATCTCAAGCTCTTAATTCTGCCAACAATTGGAAGAATCCTACTGTTTTGGCGAGTATTGAAAGACTACTTCTTGTCCTCTGAAGCAACGCCATATATGTTGCTCTACTAAGCAACAAATCTGCTTTGTCTTTGTTCAGAGCCTGCTGTTGTTATTTAGAAAAAGCCAATGCATTTTTCAAAAAGCTGAACTAACCTCTCTGCTTCACTCAAGAGATTAAATCAGAACAGAAAACAGTAAAAAAACTAATGCCTAAAATTTTCTATATCACATCATGCAATGCTAGCATAAATAACCTATATCATTTGATGAAGTACAATGATGTGAACAAAAATTAATTGCAGCTTAGAAATCTATAGTAAGAATTGTTGTAAAAGTTTGCATTTCTATTTTTCTCTTCACTGTTTTTTCTCCCAGTAATTTAGATACTTCTGTTTCTTTTAACTTGTGTCATCTGTTAAATATGGCAAAGATCATTTTCACTAAAATAACACAAATCACATGTGTGAAAAGGAAGTGGAAGAGGGAATTATTAAGAACTAGCCTACTTTTTCTTGTTTTATTGCCATAACAGTAACAGCTTTCTACCCTGCTCTTCTCTGCAACATGGAAATCAAAATAACTATTATGTGGAAAACTTCTTTGCAAACACAACTTCAAAAAGATAACAACATTTGAGGCAAGCAGGACTCAAGCAGTTTATCCAGGCAACAAAATAAATCAGTTATTTTGCATGTCCAAGTACTTAGATGTCAGATCTTCATAATTTGCGTAACACATATCCTAAGTGTCTACAAATATTGACCAAATACTTCCTTGGGGGAAGCACGAAGTCTTCCTAAACCAGTGAGATTTTTCTGAAATAAAACTTTGATGCATGGTAAACTCCCAGATGTTGTTTGAATTTTTTTTTAATGCAACCCTCCTGCTACCTTCTGAGCTCCTTTCTTTTGTTGAGATTTAAAAATATCATTCACCACTTCTACATTAGTCACACTTGAAGCAATCACCAGGGGTTTATTTGCAGATCTCTCAGAATTGGTTGCTTCACAGAAATGTTGACTTTATGAACTGTGAAAAGGTTGCAGGAACTGACAAATTTGTCAAGCCTGAAATGGAATGTAAAGTTAGCTTGTTTGATGCAGTAAATCAGGTGAAAGCTATTTCCAAGGAGGTTTTTGACAAGCTGTCAGGACATTGGTTGGACAAGCACTGGGTAGCACAACTCAGGAGTAAAACAGTGACAATGATGGGGAAATTCATGTGATTTTAGCTCAGTATTCCTTTTCACCATATGATAGAAAACATCCTTCTTGTCAGATAGTTTTTATGTGCTAGGGCTCTCCAAGCTGGCCGCTTTGAAGGTGCACATACACGAAGTGTAACTTCAGGCACCAAGAGCCTAAACTATACAGGTCCTCCTCTCAGCCAGTCTTCCTCTCTCAGCCAGACTCCTTCAGAGATCACAGGTGAGGGTCCTTTCATGAATTCACTCTAAAATGGCTTATCTCCTGAGTTCTTGTCAGCCCACTTCTCTAGCCTTGTGAGTGTCTCTGAAGGGAAGGTGGCACAAACATTGGCTGCTCCTCCCAGTTTTTCACCATATTCAAACTTGCTGACAGTGCACTCTGTCCTGCGGTCCAGGCCTTTAACAAAGATGTATTGGCCTCAGTATCAATTCCTGGGACATATCACTAGCAACTGTCCTACAGCAGGACTTCATCCTGAAGACTGCAATCCTTTGAGCCCACCCGTTCAGCCTGTCTTTAGTCTGTTACTATTCCCTTACCTAGCCTGTACTTCATCAGCTTGTACGCAGAGACAAGATGTTATAAGGAATAGAGCTGGTAGTCTTGAGATAAACTGCTCTCCCCTCATCCTCCAAGCTAGTTATCTGTCATAACCTAATGGGTTACCCAGTCTGTGAGTGCGGTAGAGATTGTGACTGTGGATATCCGAGGGTTCTATAATACAAAAGGGCATGGAGGCTTTATCCTCTACTTCATTACAGATTACCACAAGAACCACAAAAATCAGGATACCTATGATTAATAAAGAAAAAAAACCCCATATATAGATATCAAGCTATTACAAATTCTTACAGCAATCAGTAACACAGTATCAATCAACAACATGGCACCAATCGACAATTGTAAAAATCAACAATAGCAGTAATCAATAGCATGGCACCAATTAATCATACAGCAAAAATCAATAACACAAACAAACAAGTAGGTATATATTATACTGTTATAAGTTACTAGAAACCTCATTACTGAAGCAAACTTATCAACAATATAACATTCATGTTCATATACTTAGGAAACATTACTTACAAAGGTGCATAATACCTGTATCAAGCAGATTTCAGGAGGAGGCAAACCACCCCAGAAGGGTAGCCAACCAGCCCAGAGATGGGAGGACAAACCAAACTGATCACAAAAGTGTGGGGCCAGAGAGGGACCAACAGAATAACAGACAGTCTCACTGCAACAATGATGCAAATCATGGAGTCTGGAGTTAGACAGGCATCACTGGTGAGAGACCAATATCTTGTAGAAAGTTTGTGTGAAAAAAACCTCAGCCTGTTTAGGAAAGGAAAATTATGTGCAGCATGGTACATTCTCAGAGACAGGCTCCATTTTGGGTAAACATGAACTCATTTTCATATCATAGAGACATAACAGGGCATGGGACACCACCACTTCAAGCAGCCTACAGGCGCAGTTAATTTTTATTTTCCACTTTTAATAACAAACAGAAGATAGTTTTCTATTCTCGCAGATCAGTTTTTATTTTTCCAATCTGTTTTCCTGTTTTCAGAGTTAGAACAGCCAATGCACTTACCGACTCTTACGTTCTGGGCATGATTCCCCTTTTTGTGGAAAAGTGCAAACAATTTTCATCACTATTCAAAAGGAGTATAATTATTACTGCATTGATTTAAAGGAAAAGCATGATGTCAGACTCATATCCCTACTTGATGAGCTCTGATGTTTCACAAGACCCACCAACAGCTGACATCCTTTGCTTTTATATGAATCTTACGAAATTTTAAAGTCTACTTACGGATACTTCTCCTTAGTTATCAATAAAGCTAAGACCTAATTTTTAGTCTTCCCTTTATTGGAGTTCTTACTCATCCTAGTTTATGCCCTATGGGAGAGAGTATAGATTTACAGTAAGCTACAAATGTCTGGATTAGATAGTAAAATGATAAATGTATATTTTATTGTTTTTATAGCCTTCTGTGTTCTTGTACTATTCCTTTTCTATCTTGTTTTCCATTTCATTTCTTCATACGATCTTTCTCTGGTTTTCTATGACAGTTAAATAACGCATATAAGGATCATTCGTGACTTTCCATAAATATCCACTAATTTCTGGAATGTCATTCTATAGAGAGTCCATATCAATTCTCAGATAGTTACATGCAACATCTGTTGATATCAGTGGAAGCTATGCTCTGCGATATCTTATCAGTTGAGGTGGTACCGATAAAATTTCCATTTTACCAGTATCACCTAATAAACATTTCCAGAACAATCTGATTCTTGACATCCATATGAAAAAGGAAGATATTTCAATAGTCTGAACAGTGTGTGATACTTCATTTTGCAAGCATATCATGTAAGAATCACTCAATATTTCAGTGATTATTAAGTTGGAGTGTGATTATGGTAGTAAACAGACTATCAATCAGTGTCTTACTATTATCTTGCTTATGAACTTCATGACTGTCATCTCTGCATCTTCCAACTTGCAAGATGTGCCAAACTTCAGCCACTGCCCTACGAAATCTCAGTGAAACCCCCCTCTATAGAGGCCAGGGATGCTGACCCATAAACTACAGAAACCCTCATCTCCTTGTTTTCTTCTTCTGATCCCGAGTTTCATAAAATGACTGTGAAGAAGGGTGGGTGAGGAAAAAGGCAGAGTTAATGGCTAGTGATGGCATTTTCGGAATCTGAGAGATGAACAAAGTAATTATCTTTAATCACTACTGCAGTCCTTTTTTTTTTTAATTATCTCTGTTTCTGATTTCTACTATCATTTAGCCAAATACACTAGCTGCAGGATATTTGAATCCTCTGAAATGGTTATTGGATATTTCTCCAAAGAAGGTAATGACCTACACTGCTCATTAGGATTCTTTTTTTTTTTTTTTTTAATAGTCTTGTCCACCACAGTTTGTGCCTACTGGCTTTTTTTTTTCCCTTTTGACTTTTTCACACATGTGGAGACTGGCTTCTGTCAGACCAACAGGAAAATGGACAGATGACTGACTAAGAAATTGGACTGTTGACCTTGGCAACGCTTTATTTGCTGCTGTGTTAAAGCTTCCTCTCCCATGCTGACCTTATTACCTTGCTGGCCTTCTCTTGTCTTCTGCTGGTTGAAAACACTTAGTATCAATGGCTGTTGTTCTCTTCAGGACAATTTGGTGTTAGTTCTTGATAAAGCTCCTACTTGCTAGACTAATAAACCTAATAGAATAAGAATAAGAATAAGAATAAGAATAAGAATAAGAATAAGAATAAGAATAAGAATAAGAATAAGAATAAGAATAAGAATAAGATTTGCTCACTTCAAGAAAGATATAAAGCTGGATGTCAATACATACAATAAATTAGTTTTATCAAAACATGGCAATATCTGTTGAATATCACGTAGGTCAGGCTACTGGCTGTAAAATACACATTTTATACATTATTTATTTAAAATGAAAACCATGAGCCAGGCTGAGAAGCTAGGAATGATGAAAGCTGATGAGAACACGCAGAACTTCACATTTCTGATGTTTCTTTTCAGTTCTTAAAAAGTGATGATGGAATATGAATTTTCTGTCCGAAAAAAGCAATGTGAATAGAAGTTCCTGTGTCAGTGTGGCAAGGATTTGCAAGTGGGGAGTCGCAGGGGTGAACTCTGTGGAAGATGGTCATGGACTGCCCTGTGTTGACATAGTCAGTTTCAGATGGCTTTAGACCCATCATAAGCCAATGCTGAGCCCATCATTGAAGTCTGTGGTGCCTCCATAAAAAAGTAATTAATAAAGAATAGAAAATGCCTGTAAGAGGCGGGAACATGGCAAAAACAAGGGAGCAGAGAGAGGAGGAGAGAATCAGAGGGAAACAGCAAGAGAATATCAAGGTCAGAGTGTCAAGAGGTGCACCACAGCAAAACAGATAACTGCTAGAGGGACAGAGCCCATGGAAGACCCACACCACAGCAGAGGAAAAGAGGAAATAAGGAGCTACAAACAGAAACCACTAAGTCCCAACTGCAAACACCACCAGCCCTCCACCACTGCTATTCCTCGCCTCACTGAAGGCACCAAGCATACATTGTGGCCGTAACAACCAGGGAGGAAAGGTGTATGATGTGAAGCTGAGGAGGGACATTTTTTCATAAATATTTTCATGCTTTTTTCTTATTTTGTTACTTTTGCAAAGAAAGAGCAATTAAATATTTATATTAATTTGAAATACATTAATTTCCCAAAATCAAGTGTGTTCTTCCTGCCACAGTAATTGGTAAGTGACCTCCCAGTCTTCATCTCAACTCACAAACTGTTTCACTCTTGTTCTATTTTCTCCCATCATGCTGAGCGTGGGGACAGGGAGTGAGTGGCTGGATGGGTGCTTGGCGATCAGCTGGGGCCAACCCACCACAGACTTTTTGGTAATTATCTTTTTGATAATGTTACTGACCTCGTCAGTAGTCCCTACTCTTCAGAAGAAATTAATCTCGTTTAGAAAAATCCATCTGTCTATGTCACAGAGAAGCTAAAACTCCTGCAATCCTCATTGCTGGAAGCACTTCACACAAATGATTCATGTGACACTAACAAATAAATACCCTTGTTCATCAAGATTAAGATAAACTCTTCTTAATGTGTCATGGAGAAATGTTCCATTTTCTTGGAAAATACCATCCGGGAGATCCTCTCTGCAGGTTAAATTATATCAACATTAATAAACATATGCAAATAAAATTACTTTCTCCTCTAAGAAAATACTGTATTAGCAAGAGTTGAAAGTCCCATACTTGGCATGCTTTTATGCTCCTTCATCCCTGACTGCTTTCTTAAGTATGCAAAATCAGTATAAGGAGCCCTTGTCCATATTCAGTGCAACTGCAGCATCCAACTGCAATTCTTGAAAACAATTAGATGCTTGGTTGAGCACCTAGCTTTAGCCAAATCAGTTGAACGCGTGTGTAATTATGATACATCAGAAAGCACTGTTTACAATATCCATTCATTTTTGCTAGTAGTCAAATTATGAAATAAGTTTTAAAAATTATTTTTGAAACCTTAGCCCTTCTTAGGTTTCTACAAGTCATCTAAGAGTTGACAATTAAGCTAATGACATTAAAGCACACAAACCCCAAAACTGAATAACACTGTCAAATACAAAAAAAGCCAAAGAACTAATGTGGCATGAAAATGTGGCAATGAACAATCATGCAATATTATGTAAAATAAAACTGAATGACAGCTTTTAAGTGTGTATTAACCACATCCAATCAAATGCAATGAACACGTACCAAGCCACAAAAGGCAACAAATTGTAAATATTTATTTCACAGTCTGCATATGAACAGATTTGCATCCCTGTATAGCAATTGCTTTGGGTTCACGTAAACAGCTTAGGATAATGCTGTCTAACTGAGAAAAATACAGCTTTATAAGTGAATAAATTTAAAGTAAAAGTTTCATAACAAATCTTACAAAACCATAGAAAAATAGAGTTGAAATGACCTTCAAAAGTTTTGTTATTCAACCATCCACTCTCACAGATCATCTAGTTAAATATTTCATTAACCTGGTCCAAAAAGAATCCATTCAGTGACGCAGATTTCACAGAAATTATTCCGTGTCTCAACGTATTTTTTTTTGGTCGGAAAGTCTGTCCTATTGTCTAATATGAATAATTCATTTCAGAATTTAAGTTTATTACTTCTACTATGTACCATGGATACACAGAAACAGTTATTTCTTCTTTTTGTTTGTTTTTTTTTTGTATACCATATGACTCCCCATTAAAAAAACATGCTCCTGGCTTTAGGCTAAATAACTCCAGGTGTTTCCACTCATCTTTGGAGGTCATGTTTCCTAAGCCTTTCATCACTCTTGCTCATGTCCTTCAGAACCTCTCCAACTGACCTAAGTGGTTTTTTTTCTGCAGGTTTATGACAGAAAGTGAACAGATTACTTTGGCTTATCAGAGTTCTTGAACAGAAAGGTTATCTTATGTAACTTACAAGTTACTTATGTCATTTGTTCTTTTTCAGAACAGAATGACATGGCTGACTCACAGTCAGCTTGTGATTAATTCCTTTTTCTGTAAAGAACTGCCACTTAGCCTGTTGTTTACCTGCATGTATTTATGCAGGTGACTATTCTGCTTAAGCGCAGTATCTTTTGTTTGCCCTTGTTGACTGCAACTTATTTTTTAAAACCATTTTCTTCAATTTGACAAAATGGTTTTGTAGTACAACAAAGAATCAACATCCTCAGTATTTGATATAATGTAAGAATCTTTCTTCAGATTTCCATGCTCCCAGGTGTGCTATATTTTAAAGATCACGAACAACTCCATTGCCAAGATTGTAAGAACATACTAGAAGAGTCTTATAATTCTGAAGGTCCTGAATATCTGTTCTGACACTTTTATATAAATTGAGCTCATGCAGTACCTCTCAAGAGCTCAGTAGTCTGTTAAATAAGGTCTTAACACAGATGAAGAGTCTTTATTTCTGCAAAATTCCATCTGGCTTTAAGTCCCATTGAAGTCCACAGGACTGTTAGACACTGAGTGCTACGCAGATGCACTCAAAAAATATGGCCAGTAATGCATGAAATCACAAGCGCTCTAGAGTTAAGCAAACTCTAGAAGTAAAATCATCATTAAATTGTTATATTAGATGCTATCTCAAAGACCAGAAGTCTTCCCGGGCTTCCCCCTTATTCAGTTGCTGAGGAACACTTCTTCATTTCTGTCATTGTCAAAAATCATATTTTGCCTCAGTTTGAATATTCTGGCTGTTTCCAGATGTAAAAAAAAATGTTTATGTTTATCACGTTTTGGAAAATGCTGTTTCTGTTCTTCCATAACACAGAAGCTTCAAAAATAATCACCTAACCTAAGAAAATAAACAGAGGAAAATATTTGGGAGATTAAAGACAAACATGTTCAAAGTTATAAAACTTAAAATAAAGTGGTCTGTCAGTCATAGTACAACTTCTGTTCAGTTTTTCCCAGAACACTGAAGCTAAAGATGTCAAAAGCATTGAATGCCTAACGCTTTAGCTTAGGGGCTAAAAAACCACTTAAGGCCCTTTGAGTTAAAAGCTAAATTAAGGACCTTTTAGAACACATTAAGGGTATATCAGGATATGAGGTGAACATGACTAGTGATAAAGTCATTCTATTTGAGCAACAGGTCCTTCCCTCTCCTCTATTTACTCCGTTATGGTTTTCCTTTAATTTTCCTTTTAGTTTTATCTTACTGAAAGCCAAAAGAAATACATAATTACAAAAAATACAGTGATGTAAAGCCAAAGTGAGAATCAAATGTAATAAAGCAGGAAAAAAAAATAAGCAAAGATACACATTTTGAATAATTACAGTACAGTCCATGAAGACAGAATTATGAGAATTGAGCCCTAGGAGCTAAAGATTTTTCAAGAAAAAGAACAGTTTTTGTACTTTTGGGGTATTTGATACATACCAGGAAGTCTAGGTTTTCTTAGATTATAATTAATTTTACATATCAAAGTTTTTTCCAGGCTGGAGAACGCAATGTTATCTAGAAAACTGGCACCACTATTGCACTAGTGAAAGCCAAAGAACTTAATAAGAATAGGCTTCCCAGCAACTCTCCCCAAGTCTCCTCTTGCTTCCTGATGTATTTTTTGGTTTCAAAGTAAGTATCTCACTATATTATAAATTTACTCCAGTTCTAACTCTCTCACTCTCTCATTCTCTCAGTGTACCTAGCAGTGTGGAGACTGGCTTTTTTGTTTGTCATTGTACTGTTAAGCTCAAAAGGTCTGCAGCTCATGAAAGCATCTACAGATTTCCACAGGGAGGACAATGATGCCTGGGATAATAACCATATTTAAGACTTTCATTCCTGAAACTGAAGAACTTGAACTTGTATTTAAAAGAAATCAGAAAAAAATCCTTGCTCTTTAGTATGTAACACAGAAAAACAACTGCCTCAGTTAATGAAAATAATCGAGCAAGAAACAATTCACTATTTTACAAGTAATATTTAAACAGCTCTTACAGAAATAGTTCTGTTTCTCTGTGCTCTAACAATTGCACCCTTTAACAACTTCTTTTAATAACTTCCCTGAAAATATATGCCTAGGTTCCTGTCTGTTGTTGTCTACAAATGAAGCACTTATCAAAATTCACATGCAATGCATGGACATATAAACAAATGTTCCAACATTAAGTACAAATACTTAAACGATTAAACACCTCAGTGACAGCATTTTGTTTTTAATTACCTTGTACTTACGAATATTGTACTTCTCTTGCAGAAATATTTTAAGACATTCCAGGTTTAATTGCTGTGTTTACAACAAAAGAAAAGATCCAGTGCTTCTGAAGTTAAAAAAAAATTAAACATTTTTATTGTAATAATGTAACTAATTTTAATAAATCTGGATTTTTAACTTCTACTAGCCTATCAACTCCATCAAGCAATACATTATTTCAGATGTACTGCAAGGGATCTCTGCCCAATAACTTACTGAACTTGGTCTGTACCCATAAAAATCTACTAAAAGTTCAAGGGTTGTTATCAAAGCAAAGCTAAAGGAGTAGGAAAGGGCTGCTTTTAACTATAGAGGTATTTGGAAATAGTTTTACAATAGCTGACAAATGAAAGTTGATCATTTTTCAGAGCTGCGTTATTTGGAATCTGAGCATATACGTCACAATTATCATTATATCAGTGGCCTATGAAATGTCTCGTGCTTAACTTAAAAAACATTATAGCAAGACAACTGCTAATGGAGATAGTCTGTATTCCTACAGAACAATTCTCTTGCTATTGTTTACTAAGATACTGGAGGAAAAGGTTGAACAGATAGACTTCAATAGTGCTTGCAGACTTGACTGCCATTGCAATGTGTGTTTTTCAAAACACATACAAAAATCTTGTACAGTATTTTCAAATGGCTCCAAAAATTTGAGAAACAACATGAGCATGAGGCTGATTTCCCAAATCCCCATTTAGCTTCCTGTCTCATTAAGAGAACAATCTTCAGGATCTCCCATTACTAAGTTTTGATTTACACGTACAGGGCTTCTACTTCTGAAAGCTTTGATTCAATGTCTTATGTTACATACATTTTCAATGCACAAGGGGAACTTTTGGTCTTGCTGAAGTAAATTGAAAATTGTTGCTATTTGCAGTGGGCTCAGAATTTCAGTTGTATTTGGGGCTTTCAGTAATTCCTGAACTGGCTAAGAGAACAGGCATCAGTTACCTGTGGACCCTCTTTGCAACCCCCCCATTTCAAAAAACGAGTTCAAGAAATAAGGATACCAGGCTGAAATTTATTTATAAACTTTCATTTAGTAATGAAAGCATTCAACATGATTTATTGAAGGTCACAGAGCACACCAATGTTAGGATCAGAATTCTGGTTAGGAGGAAGAGGGGTCCTTGTCTTTTTTCCCCTCTGCAAAGGTATTCTTTTCTACTATGATACATATAAAACACAGCACATTTCAAGACTGCAAGTAGCATGTTAACATACAGTAAATATTTACTGGAGCATTAAAAATCACCTTCTGACATAATGTAAACCAATATACTGTTAATCTAAATTCACAAAGTAACTGTAAAATCCTTCTGGCACAAACTGGATTAATTTCTTGAAGGAAAATGAATATCAGAAAAGGAAGATAACTACCATTAAAAATCCAACAGTATTAGAAGTTAAACAGATTTCAGGCTGAATTTATGACAGACCCAACAACTGGGATCTACTTTTACCAAAATTCTACTTACACACAGCTTCTCCTTCATTTCTCTCTTTCAATTATATACAAGACAGCACATATAAAACTCAAATTCCTCTAGGTTTGAGAAGATTTATGAAAGAATTTAATAGCAAATTTAGAAAAGATAGCTGGGAACAGAAGCAGCAAAAGATGAGAGAAGCAAGATGATAAGATCAAGTAACCATTTAAATTACTCAGGAGTGCAAGTGATTATAATTTAATTCATCTATAATGTATAAGCTTTCCATGATTTCACTTCACCATAATTATAATTGCTAAACAGATCTTTTACAGACATGAAAAAAGAAACAGAAAAGTGAAGCACGTCAGCAGGTTAAAGCAGAATTCCCTCACTTAGCACTCTTTCAAATTTTCTAAAGTTTGTTTTTGGTTTTTTTTCACTCAGTGATAAGGGATTCTAAAAATGTTTTGCTGATAAATTTTTAATTGTAATCAAAATGGTTGTTTACAAAGTGTAGATTTAAGAACAGAGTTCATAAGAAAGGGCAGACAACATTCTACCAGAAAGGTTCTCTTGACATAACTTAACAGTCTAAAAATAAAGTTGATTACTCCAAACCTTTTGATGGAAAGGAGGTGGGCAAGGAACACCAACCTTCTCGTCCTATTTACTCTGTTTTAGTAGGCTCTCCACGTGACAAACTCATCAGTCCTCCAAGTAACCGAGTGTGGCAATTGCCAGCTCCATCTTAGCTCTGACTGTGGGCTTATTTATCATGCCCATATAATAAGGTCATAATAATACTTTTGCATATAACCAAGCATGCTACATTAATACCCAATGGAAGGTACAGGATTAACATTTATTGAGAACAGTGATGATCAAAGAAAAGAAACCTGTTCCAGAAAAGGCTGTCAATGATGAAAGTAAGTACAAAGTATTAATGTCAGTGAATCCCCTTAAGGCTCCTTAAACATGGATAGATTTACATTCCAATTTTTTACTTGAATTTGAATTCAACACGTAACCAGAACTTAACTAAAACAGTTCCAAAATAGGGAGAAGGCTGTGAAGGAAATGATATAAAGGTAAAAAAAGGAGAAAATTATTTTGAGTAGGACTCTTTTAAAGTCACTAAGTTATGAGAAACAAGAAAAGAAAAGCTGTCCTAGATATTCAGCTCTGCAGAGATGAGAAAGGGAAGAGCAAGAGGGCAGGCTGGTAGAAGATGCATCTCTGAGGTACTGGAGAGAGAAAGCTGAAATCTCTAAAGGAATAAGCCTTGTTGTTATGATGTTGAACCTTATACGCCGTAATTCTGAATAGGCAAACAATGTAAATGGGATCTGGGTACATGTCAACTCCCAGCATCCAAGCATCAGAAAGCCTGAGGGGCCCTGTGTCCCTGACAATGATGAATACTCGTTTTCAAAGTCTGGCTTGATGCCTCCTGCTTTTTAAACACCACAACCACTCATGATCAAGCAGCGTGGTTTCCTCCCTGTATTTTTTAACTCTCTGCAGGTGATAGTTTCTCACCACATCACAGCTGCGTCTTGGCACCCACATTTTATGGGTTACCCAACACTGTCCTGGTCTCTGCCGGCAGTGGGCACTCCCTTCAATGGTGGAGGTGGGGAAGGCCAAGAGCAGAATCGCAGAACCACAAAATAACAAAATGATCCAAGTTGAAAAGGATCCATAAAGGCTATCGAGTCCAACTCCCACCCCTGCATAAGACAACTCCAAAATGTACACCATGTGTCTGAGTGCATTGTCCAAATGCTTCTTGAATCCTGCCAGATTAGTGCCACGACTACTTCTCTGTAGAGCCTGTTCCAGCGCTCCACCACCCCCTGGGTGAAAAACCTTCTCCTAACATCCAGCATAAACTTCCCTTGGCTCATCTTCCTGCCATTCCTTTGGGTCCTATCACTGGCCATCAGAAAGAAGAGATAAGTGCTGCCCCCCTCTTGTAAGGAAGCAGTAAACCACTGTGAGGTCCACTTTCAGTGTCCTCCAGGCTGAAGAGATCAAGTAGAATCATAGAATCATTGAAACATAGAATAGTTTGCATTGGAAGGGACCTTAAAAATCATGTAGCCCCAATTGCTGCTGCCATGGGAAGGGGTACCCTCCCATTAGATTATGCTGCCCAAGGCCTCATCCAACATGGCCTTGAATCATAGAATCACTAGGTTGGAAAAGACCCACAGGATCATTTGAGTCCAACCATTCCCATCAACCACTAAACCATGCCCCTCCGCACCCCACAGAATAACCAGGTTGGAAGAGACCCACCGGATCATCAAGTCCAACCATTCCTATCAAACACTAAACCATGCCCTCAGCATCTCGTCCACTTCACCTGTGCCTTAAACACCTCCAGGGAAGGTGACTCAACCACCACCCTGGGCAGCCTGTTCCAGTGCCCGATGACCCTTTCGGTGAAAAAAATTTCCGTGAAAAAAATTTCACGGAAAGGGCCATCAGGCACTGGAACAGGCTGCCCAGGGAGGTGGTCGAGTCACCTTCCCTGGAGGTGTTTAAAAGACGGCTGGATGAGGTGCTGAAGGGCATGGTTATTCACCAGCGCTGAATAGAGTAGGACAATCCCCTCCCTCGACTGACTGACAACGCCATGCGCCAAGCGGCTGGGGAGCGGCCCTGCGCTAAGGGAGCGGGGGGGGCCTGGCGCCCCCCCCGCTCCCTTAGCGCAGGGCCGCTCCCCGGTCCCTCGGTCCCCGTTCCCCGCGCAGCCCCGCACGGCGCATGCCCCAAGCGGGGCTCAACGGCGGCCGGTGCGAGGAGGTTGCGCATGCGCAGCGCGGCCGGAAGTAGGGTGGGCGGCCGGAAGTAGGGTGGGCGGCCGGACGCGGGGCCTGCGCGCCCCGACACAAGGTACCGGCGCTGGGTGGGGGCGCTCGGCTGTGCAAAAGGGGGTTCTTTCGACGTGGCTTTTGGGCCGCCGCCCCGGCGGGGCAGAGCCCGTCCCGTTGCCTCGTGCCGTCCTGGCGCGGCTTTGCTTTCTGTTGTGAGGCCTGCGGTTGCTTTGCACCGTCCTTCCCTCCCCGAGCTCCTCTGCGCATGGTCCCAGCTGTGGGAACTGAGGACCCGTGGGTTAGAAGTCTGTGCCTTCCCCCCTGCTTTTCCCTCTCCTCCACAGGCACCGAATATACTGATTTAGATATACATCTGAACTCTTGGTTTTAAAGATCTCGGCTTCTTGCAGTTGCTGGATTGACTCCCTTGAAGTGATTACATCCTGAAAGAATCTCTTATAGCCCGCCTTCCTGAGATCTGCTCTGCAGTGGGTGATTGCTTTCTAGAGCTAAAACACTGTTCAGGTAAATGGCAGTGTAAGGATCTATTTTCTGTAGGTAACATTTTGATTGTGGCCTCTTCTGCACGATAGCAGATTTGTAAATTTTAACCCCAAATTAATAAAGGACATTTGGGGTTGGGTTGGAGTTTGGGGGGTGGAGAGAGGAACCCCAGTTACATCCTAGTGAGAGCAAGTACCAGCTGCTTACTAAAAGTAAGGACTTACTTTCAGAATTTAGGTGCCTGGACAGCCGTAGCAGCAACAAACCGAAGCCTTGAAGATCAGGGAATGTATAACACTTCTGGCTTGGCTTTTCCTGTTTTAGTTAGCTGACATGGTATTTTCTCCTCCTGAGAATTCTTGAGGGAATCACAAGCTACAAGATTAAACTATTACAAAAATTCTAGACTAGAGACTTTGTTCTTGATGTATGGTCAGTCTGTACTGTCTGCTTTGTTCAGTGGCGTAAAATTATTGTTTAATGAGGAAATTTTGCATAAACTATATAAAGAGTCTATCATTGTGTATACATAGGTGTGCACATTTAAAGAGAGGCCTTCCCTGTTTCATAATTGTTTTAACTTTTTCACAGCTCTAATATTGCACTGACTAGGATTTATGTTTGCATGGGCTTTTATTGTTTTATGTGATCGCGTAAGATGCTGATGAACTTGTCTATTCCTCCATTCCTCATGAAACTTTGGTGAGGTTTTCTCCAGAGTTCCATACTATCATGTGTTTTATTTTCTGATTTGGAGAATGAGTTCACGTGTTTCTGCAAGTAGCATCTGCTTTGATAGATGAGGAATCTCCACCTCTTGACTCCCACAGCTTCCTTTTCCCAAAATGACATTAATCCCCTCTATGTCAGTTTCTTGTATCACTGAAGTATTTCTTGGTTATAGAGAAGAGAGTAATCTTTCCAGTTTCCTCTCATTTCTTGTATTTTCTTTGGTTTTCTGTTTCAAAACTAATCTCTCATTAGTTCTTGAAGAAAAGAACTAGAGAATCCTGTGGAAGAGGCCATTTATTATAGTGAGAGCTAGAGTCAAGACCTAGTAGAGTGTATGTTTGGCTTGAGAAAAGAGTCCAAATGTTGAGTGTATCTGATTAATCCAGGCAGAGAGGTGTTAAATTCTTACTGTTCTGTGCACTGGATTGGTGCACTATGATGATAAACTGTAACAGAAGAACAGATCCAACTTTGATTTCCTCCTCTGTTAAGTTAACTAGATTCAAGATGGAGAATATTAATATGCTTATTTTTGATATTTTGTGGGGGCTTGCCATCTTTACACTGGGATACTATTGTCTATAATACTTATATTTTGAGGTTTTGGCAGTAAAAACTAAAAGTGGTAAAGCTTGTCTTGCGTGTTGTTTATAATTTAGGGTGCTATTGGGGGGCAGCTTTTTTTTTTTCGTTTAAATGTGTCTTGATGAATTTTTTTATAGAAGGAAATAGCAGAGTTGTAGTATTTTTAAGAACTGGAAGACAAATGAGATGGACTTGTGAAGCAAATAAGGACCATGGTAAAAAGTCTTGCTGTGTGATCTCTTTGTCCTCTTCCAGAAAATACCTGTTCCTTTTGATCTGGGAGGAAAAAAACAAGGTAGGAACTTATGACTGTCATTACTCTGTTTTCCTTGTGTTATATGTTCCTCATGTGATATATGTGCCTGTTGTGATATATGAGGCCTATGGAACATCATTCCATTACTAGGGAAATGAGTTTTCTTCCAATTAGTTATCTATGAAAGTTCACTGAATCCTGTAGTTCCTTCTTTCTCAATAGAATTTATTGACTTATATGTTTCAAATATACATGGAGTGATTCCTCGTTCTAATAGGAGGTTGGCTTGATCTGTCATGGCTAATGAGATGTTTTATACTGCTACAGCGTTCCCTGGGGCTGTAGAGTATTATAAGGCACATTGGTACCTTTAACTTAACTTTGGCAGTGTATGAGAACATTTTTCTGTACTGAGCTTGCTACCTACTGATTTTTGTACTGAAGTATTTTTGAACCTTTGTACTGCTTTACTGTGTTAGTTAACATACAAAATTTGGCTATTTCATGTTGCTTAGAGAAGCATGGAGGAAGGGGAGAAAGAGTGATGAATTGTCTTGATGATAAGTACAGTTGTGCCTTTCCTATGTGGCTTATTTTTCTTTTGTTCCTTTCTGTCAGTCATGTTGTGCTCGTTTTCATGTCAGCAGTTCTGTATTGTTTATGGCTGTGGCTGTGTCGTGTTAACTTCACTTGCAACTGCAGCTTGTAGTTCCCTAATGATTTTCCATGTGCACTGAAGGGTGATATGACAAATCTGAGAGCTTCACTGTGGTGTTTTTCCAAACATAATTTAATTTTTTTTTTTAATTATAACAGAATTTTTATAAGCCTAGAGAAAAAAAAGATATAAAGCTTTCACAAAAAGATTTAAATAGTCAAGTTCTTCCTACTGTCCTATTTTGTACTGCAAAGCTCAAAAATTAGTCATTAAACTTCTTGTAGACCCACTGTCTGGCTCAATAAGTGCAGAAGCCTTTGGGTGTATACTTCTCTTAAACATGAAAGTTACCAGGCTCTCAGAGCTCGTATCTGGGGTGTGCTGCCCCTAAAAGGAAATACTAATTATTTTGCTTTCTGTGTGAGCTGATGAAAAGACTGTGAGCCTGAAAGCTTTTCTTATTGTCATGCATGCACCCCAGACTTTACCTAGCTGCCTAATTGAGGTCTGAGGATGTTTAAACTCTCAAGCTGCAGGTGAGAAAAATGAGGTAATGTCCTTCAGATATACTATAGGAAATTTTCTCTTGTTTCTGGACCTAGAGATAGAGGTATTCCGTGACTGTGGTGTTTTAATGGAATACTCTCATCGTTCCAGAAAAAAAACAAAAAACCCTAAAATGGCTGCTTGTTTCTGTTGAAGGTTAACCCTTGCTCCGAGCCATTTCTCGTAGGCATTTTTTTTTCTGATGTTCTGTGACTTAAAATGGTTTTTATGTTTTTGGAATACATGTTAATAGTCTGTAGGCAATTAAGACAGAACTAATAGGTTGCAGTAGATTGCTCCACTGTCAGCAATTTAAGGTCTAGAAAATCAATAGGTGAAAAAGGAAGGGTAGGGCAGAACGGCACATAAAAGTTCAGGCCACAGTCATCCTCAGTATTGTACTTCACTTACTTAAGCAAGTAATACATACTGCTCTCTATTCCAGAGTGTCACTTCTGGGTTCTCATAAATCTTTTCATATAATTCTTTGCTCATTAAAATTATTAAGCTTTTTGGTTGCTTTCAGAGAGCATCTTTTTTTGTCACATTCAGCTATTGGAGACAAAAGGTGTTTGTAGTTCACTGCCTTTTCCTTCTGTTGCTTCTGTGTTGTGCGTCCCTATTGAGTGCCCCATGATTAGTTGATGTTCAGGAGAGCTGTGAACACTAAGGACAGCACTAAAGATACCTTCATGTAGATTTGGGAATCCAGTGCTGTGTCAGTTTTTTTTCAAAATTTACTTTTATAGCTCTTAGAGCTAGATACTCATGTTGGTTTTGGTTTTCTTTCTTAATTTCAGAGAGCAAGAATTTGGGAACTTCAGAGGTTAGCAGTTAAAATCATAGAATCATAGAATAACCAGGTCAGAAGAGACCCACCGGATCATCGAGTCCAACCATTCCTATGAAACACTAAACCATTCCCCTTAGCACCTCGTCCACCCGTGCCTTAAACACCTCCAGGGAAGGTGAATCGACCACCTCCCTGGGTATCCTGTTTCAGTTCCCAATGACCCTTTCTGTGAAGAATTTTTTCCTAATGTCCAGCCTAAACCTACCCTGGTGGAGCTTGAGGCCATTTCCTCTTGTCCTGTCCCCTGTCACTTGGGAGAAGAGGCCATCACCCTCCTCTCTACATCCTCCTTTCAGGCTGTTGTAGAGAGCAGCGAGGTCTCCCCTTGGCCTCCTCTTCTCCAGGCTGAACAACCCCAGCTCTCTCAGCCGTTCCTCATAAGGCCTGCTCTCCAGCCCTTTCACCACCTTTGTTGCTCTTCTCTGGACTCATTCCAGAGCCTCAACATCCTTCTTGTGGTGAGGGGCCCAGAACTGAACACAAGATTCGAGGAGCGGTCTCACCAGTGCCGAGTACAGAGGGAGAATAACCTCCCTGGACCTGCTGGTCACTCCGTTTCTGATACAAGCCAAGATGCCATTGGCCTTCTTGGCCACCTGGGCACACTGCTGGCTCATATTCAGTCGGCTGTCAACCAACACCCCCAGGTCCCTCTCCTCCAGGCAGCTTTCTAGACAGACTTCTCCTAGTCTGTAGCACTGCACAGGGTTGTTGTGCCCCAAGTGCAGGACCCGGCATTTGGCCTTGTTAAACCTCATGCCATTGGACTCAGCCCAGCGGTCCAGCCTGTTCAGATCCCTTTGCAGAGCTTCTCTACCCTCCAGCAGATCAACACTTCCACCCAGCTTAGTGTCGTCTGCAAACTTGCTAAGGGTGCACTCAGTGCCTTCATCCAGGTCATTGAGAAAGACATTGAACCAGGCTGGACCCAGCACCGAGCCCTGGGGAACCTGACTTGTCACTGGCCTCCAGCTGGATTTCACACCATTTCCCACCACTCTCTGGGCCCGGCCATCCAACCAGTTTTCCACCCAGGAGAGTGTGCGCCTGTCGAGGCCAGAGGCTGACAGTTTCTGAAGCAGAATGCTGTGAGAAACTGTGTCAAAGGCTTTACTGAAGTCCAGGAAGACCACATCCACAGCCTTTCCCTCCTCCAGCAG
This sequence comes from Phaenicophaeus curvirostris, assembly GCF_032191515.1. NCBI lineage: Eukaryota > Metazoa > Chordata > Aves > Cuculiformes > Cuculidae > Phaenicophaeus > Phaenicophaeus curvirostris. Next base: position 22,577,772 of record NC_091392.1, read on the forward strand.
CCGAGTCACTTTGTCATAGAAGGCGATCAGGTTAGTTTGGCAAGACCTGCCTTTTGTGAACCCATGTTGACTGGGCCTGATCACCTGGTTCATGAAGCACATGCAAGAGAAGATTACCTGCTCCATGACTTTCCCTGGCACTGAGGTCAGACTGACAGGCCTGTAGTTCCTTGGGTCCTCCCTGCGACCCTTCTTGTAGATGACCTTAGTCATGACCTTAGTTTTTTATATACAGAAATTAAGATCTGGGGTGGGGGAAATCTTGTTTTCTATAATAATTTAAGGTTATTTACGTAACTTTCCTAAGTTGTAGGGGTACACGCTAAGTAAATAATATGGGCAAGTCCCACTGTATTGAATTGTAACAAAACATATCTTGCTGTTAGACATCTTTGTGGGGGAATAAAAGCCAGAAAAGTCTATTTAATTGCTCAAGTGCCGTAATTGAAAGAAATCTATCTAAAAAAAAAAGAAGTGTTAATCCATTATGTTGTACATCTCTGTAGCTCATTATAGTGTTGCTGAATGAAGATCAATATTGCTGATTAGCTTTGAAGTTGACTGTTTCTAGGTGGAATAGATCAGCTTCTCACCCTGCTAGGGTATAGTGTGAAGTGGATACTTTGAACTGAAAAGCTTTCTAAGATGTCTATGTAGTTGATCTTTTCCCTAAAGGCTTGAAATCCTAGTAAGCTAAGGATAATGCTATGCTGGTACGTGTTGGAAAACATACAGATGGAGGCATCATTTAGCATCAGTTAGTGATATTTTGTAGAAATTCTAGCTCTTAATGCTTCACTAGTTAAAGCAGTCAACAGAGAAGGAACAGCATCTGCATCTCTGTACCAGGGTTTTGCTCAAGTAGAAATTGAAACCTCTCTGGTGTGGTACCTTCCAACTCTGTGCTGTGGTGCATTGACATTGTCTGGCTCTCAAGTGCCCACTAAGCCACACTCTTGCTGCCCCTCCTCAACAGAACAGAGTGGTAAAATACAAAGAAAGCTCATAGGCTGATTTAAGGAGAGGGAGATCGCTCCCAGTTACCATCTTTGGCAAGAGAGACTTAAACTTGGGGGAATAAAGTTAATTTATTGCTAATCAAATCATAGCAGATTAATGAGAAATAAGAACAAATCTACAATGACCTTTCCTCCACCCCTGCCATCTTCCTGGGCTTAGCTTTACTACTGACTCTTCTTCCTCATCCTCCTGAACAGCACAAGGGGATGGAGAATAGGGATTGTGGTCAGTTCGTAGCGCTTCCATCTCCACCGTTCCTTCTTCCTCATGCTCTTTGCCTGTTCCAGCATGGAGTCCCTCCCATGAGAAACATTCCTTCATTAACTTCTCCAACTTCGGTTCTTCCCACAGACTGCAGTTCTTCAAAGACTGCTCCAGTGTGTGACCTTTCTCTTGGACATGACTATATCCTGTTGGATATGTTTTAGAGATATGTACTGGATCTGTCTGTGATGGAGTTAACTGTCTTTGTAGCAGCATGCATGGTGCTGTGTTTTGGATTCCCTCTCCCCTGTCCCACTGTGGGGAGAGGATTGAGTGGCTCTGTGGTTCCCTATAGGCTGGCCAGGGTCAACGCCCAGCAGTAGCACTGACAACCAGAAGGTAGAACTCTTGTACAAACGCTTCCTACAGTTCACTGGTGAGGTTACAGCCAGGCTGAAAAACGTCATGCATGTTGACACTTCATTTTTGAATAAGGTGTTGTGCCCCCCCCAAAACTAAACACCAGCACAGAAAACAAAGTTGGTCAACATCATTACTGCTGAGTTTTGTGGATTTTGTTATGACTTTGTAGCTCCTCAGCCTTTGGATATCATGAAGAAGGATGGTATTGAGATCCAAGTAGAGATTTGTGAACCCTTGTAAGAATTTAGTATCTACTGTTTCATATAAAGTAACTGACATTTGATATTAGTAATCCATTTTTACCCCAGTGAGAGAGTGAGATTTTGTTTCTCTTTTATGATGTGTTGAAGCTCTCTGCCTTGCTGTCCATTCCAGGTAGTTGATCTTATTTCTGTCTTCTGTGTTCCTTTCAGAAGAGTAAAATACTCTGTGAGGCAAAGACCCTCAAAAGGAGTGTAAGCTAATGTTCTGCTTTGCAGTTGGGACAGGTTTACATGGCACATAGATAATAACTGAGGAGGAGGTTGGTAATTTGTAGCTATAGCTATTCTTGTCCAGTTGCCTGTCCCTATATAAATTCTTCATGTATCCTAGGTAATAAACTTTGAGTTGTCTCTTCATAGTAGTCAAGCCCTTAAATTTATTCATCAGTATTTGGTGAGCTATGTGTATTGCTCAGAATCTTTGGCATTTTGAGTAACGGTGCCTCTTGGAGCCTCTATGTCTTCTGAATATTTTAAGGTCTCCTTGTTTCATGCACACTGGAGGGGAAGTTACAGAGAAACAAAGTGCTTGTTGACTTAGGTTATAAAGTAGGAGAGTGTATATTGTAAGCAGGGAAAATGCATGGCAGTGTGTCCTTGTTATTCTGCTCCCAAGTCTTCTGAGTTCTTGGGGCTGTTTAGTATTTTGGAGAACATGAGAACTGATTTTCAAAATCTAAGCCACAATTTAAAATAAGGCAGTCAAGTCAGGCACTGATGTTTTTCCTGTTTGAGGTATGGTGTTCATCAGACTTGCTAGAACGTATTTTGCTTTTAACTGTGTACTTTATTTCCTAGATACTATAGTTGAGGAAATCAGAGGTTCTTTTGCTCTTACTGCTTTTTAACTCTTAAATATTAAAGAAAAGAGCTGATATTGCTAGTGAAAGGTTAACTAGTCTTCTAAGAACTGCAGATGTGAAGTTGATGTATACTATAGCCAACTTTTCTCTTACTACTGGATATAACCATGTAAAAGATGCAGTATGAGAGGTAGATAAATTGGAAGACAGGAGAAAAGGAAAACCAGTCATCCTGTGTATGTATGCCAGTTGTGTTGGTCAAGACATTTGAACCAAAGTATTTTATTTTATAGAATTCTCATTAGTGAATGTGAATTCTTGGTAATATTTGTTAGACAATAATAATATTGCTGTGGAATTTACTGGGAAATGAGGAAGGAGAAAGGATGGTGATTCACAGCTAGAGAAACAGTCATGAGTAATAAGTAAAGTTATAGGTCTTTGGATGCTGGAGTGACAGCAAGGTGGGATTTTGTTTTTTCTGAAGAATAAGATTGTTGATTTGTTTTTAAAGAATATCTATAATATTGCTAAGTGTCTGCATCTGAGGGCACTGACTTGTATTTATAACTGATGATCCAGTGGCCTTTCTATTTCACAATGGCTTTCTGGTTTCATATAATTGTAAATGAATATTTTGTAAGTATTCAGTCTGCCTACCACTGAAAAATCACTTCTGAAATGAAATGAAAACATAGTTAAAAGTTTTTACTTAGTAGAATACCATGGGGTTTTGTCCATCTAAAATACAGGAAAAACTGCTTTTGTTGTTCTCGACTGTCATATAAAAATCACTAGAACTGTCTGAAATTAGGAGTGTGGCTGTAATACTGCCAGCTGTGTTTTGAGAAAATAGGAAGCATTTTTTTTCTTAGTTTATTGAAACTTACTGAAACCAAATGGTTGATAATACTGTGACTTTTCTGTAGATACCTGCTTTAATTAAAAATTGTACAGCAAATAACCAAATATGCCCCAAGAAGATGAGCATGTAATAAGAAAATATAGCAATAACTACTTAGTGCTAGATCACTTTCTTATACTTCTCATGTGTAATTTCGCTTCAGCAGACTACTCTTCCCTCTCCCTTGTTCTCAGTGTTATAACAGGGATGTCACAAAGAATTTATTTCATTGATTTTTAGCACAGTGAGAACAAACAACAGACAACAGTCATATGTTTTTCAGCTTTTTTCCATTGTGTTCAGTGTTTAGCATTTGTAGAATCCCACTTTATTTTTTTTCTTCATAAACCAACCAAAATTTTTAAGTCTGTACAGATAGGTTCTTTGTTCATTTTAGGTTAAAATGGCAGATGTTTTACTTTGTAGGCGAATTGTTTTATAGGGAAATAGCTAAATACAGAGGCTGTTTATGTGTGACCTGTGCTGGGGAAGGAGTCGTTCAAACCCTCTGCTTGGTTTTAAGTGTGCATTTCTGTACATAAAAGATTCACATTGTTTACATTACTCTCTGCTTTCATATATAAAGTCATATTATGTTGCCATTTGTTGTGCTTTGGAATGTTTGCAAAACAAATTAATTTGGATAGCTGTCTGTTGCCAGGGAAATATTACTTTCTCTCTTCTCGCTATTCATGGTACTAAGAGATGAGGCCAATCTCTCTGAAGATTTTTTTAGTCTTACATAATTAAACTTTCTTTTAATGAAAAAGATAGATAAATACTACCCTTCTGAGTAAATTGCAGCTTCTTGTAACTCTTAATTTGAACAAGATGAGCAGCTTCAGGACTCTATTTATTATCTTTGTTTAGAGAAGGCAGAATGCCTGTTCAGTTGCTGAAGACTGTTAATGGAAAATCTGAGACTCCACTGCCAAGCCATTTGCAGAAAGAGGATTTGAAGCATTTGCAAGAAGACTTTGATCATACCAACAAATACTTTAAGGTAACTTACTAACAGAATAATTTTGCCTTGCTTTGAAATAGCTCCAGGTACATATGTAAGGGGCCTCCATATTCCAGCTCAGTTGGTGACTTGCTGCATCTGTGTTTCTTTGTATGCATCTGTAGCGTATCTTTAAGCAATGCAAAATTACAACTGTGTTGAACTTTGTTGCATGCTGTTATTGACTTCATTGATTCACAGTTATATGCCTTAGGTAAAGCAAAGGAGCTCAACTACCCTATTTGTAAGAAGGCAGAATAGAGTGTGATAGGAGGTGATTTGATTGAGAATGATCCAGCCTCCCTTAGGTGTTGTAAAGGAACGAATAGAAACATCAATAACCAATGCTGCTAGTAAACCAGTTTTATTCCTCAGGGTGTAGTTTTCTGTCCCCATTCTCCTGTGGGGTATATGGGCTTTCCTGTTTTTAAGAGCTATGTCTGCAAGCACCCCTGACGTGGAAAAACAAGGATTCTCGTCCACAAAGGAGAAGTTGCAGTAGACAAATTAAATTAGAAAATGCTTCTGCCAAAATAAGTGTTTCTGTTAGGAGAGCAGAACAATTATTATCAGACGACTATGATTTAAAGCACACATGCGGTTTTATAACTGACTGCTGACAGAGAAAGCATGTAAAATCTCTTTTTCAGACTTCTGCCTTATGTTAAGAGAACTTCATGCTGCTGCTGACAGGGATTAGTAGGTGACTAAAATGGCTTGGCATAAAACCAGTGCAACTGGAGAGCTGATAAAGCTTGTTCTAATGCACCATTAAATATGTAGGAAAATACAGTTCTGCAGCCTGAGCTTGAAGTGAACCTTAGAATGCAGTGCAGTTAGGTTATCTTAGCAGTGGCACAGCGCACTGTCACTGTAGACCTGCCAAAATAAGGGATCAAGTCCTGCTTTGAGAAGGGAGAAAGGGAGAGGATGATTTTATAAAGTGTGTTCTGGGAAAAAGCAGTAAAAAACATCCAGGATGCTTCTGTCTAGCTTGTGTACTTTCTTCCTTTCATTCTTCTGAAACTTTTTTGCTTTCTAGCATACCTTTGAACAGTACAAATTTTAATGTAAATTTTGAGGGAAACTGCACAAGCAATGTCCATGCTTCATCAGTCTTTATGTATACTAACTGAGCCTGTTGCCTTCTCCTGTTAATTCATCACCCACTGGGTTTTGCTGTGGCAAACCTGAACCAAGGCTGAAAATAAGTTGTTTGACCAGGCTGAGGAATGAGGCTGCTGCAAGGAAGGAGACAGATTCACTAGAGGAGTTGCACATGGTCAGTTTGAAAGTGAGTGTAGTGGCATATGGAATGGGAAGGGTTTTGGAAGAAGTTTGTCTCTGCACTCAGTAAGCAGTCCAGGATTTGTGGAAGAGGGAATTTAAGGAGGTTTTACTAAAGTGGGTTTGAAGTTTGGAGCCCAAGAGTTTCAGACATGTTGAGAATATATTGGATAGTGTTTCTCCTGTGAAACAGAACTAGAGCATAGGTGTTTGGAATACAAAGGAAAGTGGTGGGGGCAGACTATTATAGCAAAGAATGTGGTCCCGGAATTTGAAAACTCATTGGAAGGTACTGGAATGTAAAAGGAAAACTAAAAAGAAAACTGCTCAGAAAGCAGACTCTGTCTCATCAGTCTATCTTCATGCTTGTGTGGATCGAAATTTCTTTGGTAAGAAAATACATATACCTAAATATAGTGTTCCTGAGATGATTTTGTTTTGCTGCAAAAACTTCATGACAAGAAAAAAAATCTGTAGTATTTTATTTAACTGTGAATACAATTCAAGACAGACAATCTCAGCAACAATTATATGTAATACTTGAAATTTTAAACACAGTTGTAATTTTGAAAACAGGTGGCAAACCTTTCTCCAAGTAGTCATAGACAGACCTCAGAACATTATTTTGCAGATGATGATTGTTAAAATAAGTATTTGATATTTAAGTCTCCTTACAAAGTTCATTAGTCTCTCCTGTGAAAAGTAGGAACTTACCTGTTAAAAATGTCATCATAGATTTTTTCACTTTTGTTTTGGTCTTAAATGAAGCACTGCTGCTGTCTCAAAAGCAATAAAGCACTATATTACATGTTAAGTCTAATTCAACATGGCTATTTTTTTAAATGTAATAAAATTAAATATACTTTGGGTTGGAAAAGTATGATCTGTGGAGTTTTAATATTTCTTATGAAATAGTGAAATAAATTGTTGAATTCTTTTTTTATTCCTCCTCAGGGAACATGTTGTAGAACTATTCTTACTCTGTAAATCCTGTACAGTAACAGTTTACTGTTGTGTATTTTATAATAATTTGTTTTCAGAAGTATTTGTTTACATTTAAGTCAAGCTTTCTACTGAACATATGTACTATAAAGTCATTAGGAATTACCTGTTTCTCTTCTTAATGTTGCTTTTGTGCATTTATAGGCAGATTTTTCCCCTGCTGTCTCTTCAGAAGAAACGTTTTGTTTCTTGTGCTGTATGTGTAGTTCTCTTAAGCACTTCTATATAATCTGTTTTCAAATTTTCATATTTTTCATTATGAAACAATTTTGTGGTTTTATCCTTGAGAAGGATACAGTGCTTTACCTGCTATGCTATGGACGAATATGTTAGACTAACATTTTTGCTGCTGTTGCAGTACCTTTTTTAGTGAGATAGCATCTTAATAAGCAAACATGTTTGAAAGAGATGTTAACATCATGCAGTTGCTGGTGTGTGATTTTTTGCTTCATTGTAACTTCAACTTCACTATAAAGAGAGTAATTTTACATAATTAATTGAACCTCTGCATCTTTTAAAGCATTTGTTATTGACAAATTAATAGGTTACTGCAGTTTCAAAACCTTGTGATACCGTTTTCCCAGCTGTACGGTTTTCTTTATTTTTCCAAAGATTATTTATCTTCATATTCATCTTTTATTTCTTGACTATGATTATGTTTTGGTATTTCTTTTGTAATCCTTTGCCAATAATTTTGGAGAAATTGCTCTATTTTTTAAGATTTTTATCACCCTACCTTTTTAGTCGCCTTTCATGTTTTGTGCTGAAATTGTAGCCTTTGTGCTATTATTGTAGATAGTGAAAGGTATTTCTGTAGGTACTATTTAATTGTTTAACAAAAGCTTCTAGTCAGTATTGACATGTGATATTTACTTTGTTATATCCAAACAATATTGCTCTTCAATGATTTCTTTAGCAATTTTAATTAAGTTTTTGTAAGAATTCAAATGGCAATTTTTACTTACCTCTTCAGTTCTACCTTTTTTTTAGCTTACAAATGTTTCTGCTGGTGTGTTTCGGTAACTTAGAGGTGTATAGTCTTACTTCACAGTACTTTTTTTTTTTTTTTTTTTTACTTTTTAGGGAGTACTTGTTCTTTCCTACCCATTAACAAAACTGGGAGATGGGACCGACCTTTTCAAGGTTGTTCTTCAAGGTACTACGTTTAAGTTTACATTTCAAATATACATTGCACTTCTTGACACTTTTTTCGCATCATGCTATTCCATCACTAGTACCAACTTTTTTTAGTGTTCAGTAAAATGTTATATATAAAATACTCTCTAAAAGTGTTCATTCTCTACAAAAATAGATTATTTTAGACTTATACCAGGTAAGTTAATGGCAACAATACAGTCATTATATTTCAATAGAGTTCTTGCAGAGTATTTTAAAATACTGTCCTGGAAATGTTTTAGCTATAGGTACAATTTTAATAGTCTATTTTAAAAATACCTTCTTATCATAAAGAACCATAAAAAATGCACGCTTACTATGTATGTTATACATGTATAGTATATTCTTTGTAAGTGCGCATTTGATATAGGTCACTATGTTGATCAGCAGCAAAATATTTGTATTTCATTCTGTTTTAATCTAATGAGTTAAAAAATGGAATTTAACTTGATTAGCAGGTGTTCAAGTATCAGTAGATACATTAACATGTTTAAAAGATTTAAGATACCATTAGTCAGGAGTCTGTATGGAAATCAAGGAACTTTCCAGTTCTTTCCATTTCCTTCTCAACTCCTTCCTTACACTGGTTGGAGAACCATCATTTGCTCTCTCTGAGCGTTCCTGAATCTACAATTTCTGTGACTGTGACTGAACAGCAGGCTCCAGGGCAGAGATCCTGCCTGGTAGTACTGCTGGTGACTAGTGACTGAAGCTGATGGGACCTGGATCAGTTTCCCTGCTGGCTTTATGGATCCCAAAGAGAGATGAAAACCTTCATTGAGTCTTGCTAATTTTGTGTGGCTGTTCCAGATGGCAGAGAGTTTCTGCACATTCTCCACAGCCTCAAAACCCAAGTTTGTCCATCTAAGTCGTTAGTGTTGTTTCTGAAACAGTATAAGGTAGAAAACACTTTTAAAATAACAATGTAGTTTCTGCTTCAGTCCTCCTAAGGGTTATTTACTGATATGTCTATGTCCTGGAATATCTCTAGTTCATATAGTTCTATGATATGATAAGTCTTAATGCAAAAGATCAAATATGACTGGATAATTTCCTCTCTAACACTCTAAACTGAGTTGTCCATGTGGAAATCTTTGTCATTTCTATTCAGTATACACTGATGTATAGCATGCACATTTCTGCATTGTCCTCTTATGAAGAATATTCTGCTTAATATACCTATAGTTAGCACATAAAAGCAGTTGTATAACTATTTGAAAGTATTTTCTGTTTGTAGATTAATTGGAATCAAAAGTGCTACGCTGTGCAGATTAACATGCTTTGGAAATCTCTTCCCATTACTATTTTATTTTAAAGAAGATTTTAGTGATTGGAATCACTTCTGCTTTTTTTCTGTAGATATGGATGACTGTATCTCACGGATCAATAGCGTCAACATTTTAATATATGGAAAAATGGCAGAGGATTGTGCAAAAGTTACACGCCATGGGGTAAAATATAAGTATATTTGTTTCTTATTTTAGGAATTGTTTTCCACAGATGTATGTTGACTTCTTATCTTGTCTGTCTATAGCCATCACCAAAAGTAGAAATATTCTATTCTGTCAATTCAAATCTATAAATATGACCTAAAAAACCCACAAAGTATTTGCTTAGGTAAGTTTTTTCTAACAATAATACTGAAATAAAGGAGTTCTTTTTTGTCAGTGCTGTTTAACTAGCAAGTAAAGGATCATGGATATGGATGATAGAGAAGTCATCCATTTATGTTTGTAATTTGAATGTCTATTGTCATTTGATAAGATAGATTTTGAGAACTAATTTGATTTAAAAGACAAATAATTCAGAACTACGTACACCCTTCTCTTTATTTTCTGGGCGCTGGTGTCTTGCTTTGTCAGAGATACAAGCTTGGTTTGATTAGCTTCTGGGTAAAGAACATTGGCAGGTCATCCTATGAGCTTGTGAGACATACTGCTGCAATTAAAGAAGGAAAACAAACTGAAAACAATTACCTCAACTTAATATTTTTTATTAGATTGCTTGTCAGTTTACTGACATTTCAATATTAGTCACACATTATTAAAATTAGCATACAATACATTATGAGCTGATGTTAGTGCTTCTTCATTTGCAATAGAAATTCACACAAAATCATAGAAAGTTTTTGACTGGAAGAGACCTTTAAAAATCATCTAGTCCAAGTCCCTTGCCATGGGCAGGTTACCTCTTTCACTCCATCAGATTACTCCAATGCCCCATCCAACCTGACTTTAAACACTTCTAGGGATGAGGCATCCACATCATCTCTGGGCAACTTATTCCAGTGTCTCCCCACCCTCACCTTGTGTCTAGTCTAAAGCTGCCCATCTCCTCTTAGTGTGGGCTTTAGGAAAAAGTTTTTCTCCACTGAAATGATGGAAAGGGATCTAGTAAAGAAAATAGGACTATTTTCATGTTTTTAGAAATATTTCTTATGCACAGAACTTAAGGGTTTTCTCAAATGTTGAAATATCAATTAGTAGGGTTTTTCAGCTCAAATGGACAAGTACGCCTGAATGCTGGTCATCTGTTTGTTGAAAAAGAATAAAAATTATAGCAGAACATAGGACATGATATCAAAATTTCACTTAAAGTCCAAGTTGCTTTGCATTTGTTTTAATTTTACTTCAGAGGCATTTGTATCCTTTTTATGTAGTTCTGCTTAAGGTTGAATAATGACTTTTGCTTGGTGGTCAGCTTTTTATTTCATATATTTTTAAAGAGGAAAAGATCTGTAGTAGTTTACATACCCTTAACAACAGTATCAGCTTCAGAGATGCATGCATCAGTTCATGAGATATATAGGACCAATAATTCATTTCAGATAAATATTAGAGATGCTTTGAGGATTTTTTTCTGATGTCATTTACCATATGGCTTCCATCAGCATGTAGTTGATATTATGTCATGAACTGAAAGGATTAAAACTTGGTTTTTGAAAAAGTCACTGCATATGAGAAACGTTTTCCAGCAGAAGGTGTTTGTTCAGACAGATAGCACGGTGGTGGGGCTTGGGAAGTACACCTTATCTGTAGTGTGTCATCTATTAAATAAGTCTGAGAGAGGAAAAAAAATACTGTAGGACTTCTTTATTTACATATAGTATCTGCTCCAGCCAGCATGGTTGTCATATGCCATGCTAAAGAGAGATACATGCCTTAAAGATCAGTAAAATAATTTCAGTCTGTTCAGGGAAGAAAAATCTTTTACATCTGTCAGATATGTATAAAATAAGAAGTGACAATCTTTATGCAAATGTCTTGATTCCACAGAATTTTGACAGTGAGTCTAGGGTGGGTAGTAACTGAATTTACCAAATATGCAAGCTACAGATTCATTAAAGAACAAATCAATTTTATTGTCCTGATAAAAATACAAATCTTGAACAAAGCCCTGAGCAGCAATTAGAGGGCAGAAAGATCACTACTAAAGAGCTGAGCCGGAAACCACAACCCACAGACAATAATCTCCAGAAAACCACAGTGCACTAAAACCAATGTTTGGTCTTCTCCAGTGAACTTAACCTTCATGGTACTTTCCACGTGTCTCAAATGAGATTTTAATTTTTAATTTTGTTCCTAAAGGAACAGAATGTTTTCTGAAACCAGCAGAGCTGCAATTTGACAGTTGTGAAATAGATATAACTTCTAAAAACCCAAAGTTTTAGCCATTAAAGAATTACTGCAATAACATCTAATACTTTTTATTTGGTGCTTACAGTTTCATACTTCACAGTTTTGTAGATTTCCATATTGTACTTCTTGTCCTGTGACAGCTTTAGCTAATTACCCTGGGGAGACGAGCAGGCTATTCTCAAAAATGTGAATAACTATGTTGTTCTTGTCTACTTGGAGTCTCCTGATTCTGTAACAGAATAACTATCAGAGAAAATACTGTCTTTCCTTTATTGCTCACTTCTTTTGAATGATGAGAATAGGATTTCTTGCTGTTTAAAAATTTTTGTCAAATCTTATAGTTTCTATATATATGCAATAAAATACTCCTGTTGGCATGGAAATCAACCATTTTATGTAAATGGCTTTGGTTCTCAAGCCAATTGTAAGAGAACTTCTAATAATTACTCTTAGTTAAACGTGAAATGGAAACTAATCTATTTTGAAAACCGAAATAGTATTAAATTTCCAAGCACTGTGCAGACCTTATGTAATTTTTTTGCGTGTTTAGAAACTTCAAGTCACAACCTGTTAAGTTGGCTGTGAATTTGTTACAAATGTGAGAGTATCTCTGTTTTTCCTACCTGTAAAACTAGATTTTTGAGGTTAACACTGTCTTTTTTTTCCTCATTGTAATTGCAGTTGTTTTTCCAGATGTTCTTGCATAATGCATGAGTTTAATCACCAGTGATCTAATATTAATCACAAAAGAAGTTTCCATTTATTATTAGCCTGTGTAAAGGCTTGGGTCTGTGTAATTCTAAAGTTCCCTTTAACAGAGTGAGCCAAGTCAGCTGTACAGAGCTCCAAGCCTGACTCAGCAACCATGTCCCAGAGCCTTGTGCAGCCTGCAGTCTAATAAAATGCTGAAATGGGAATAATGTATAGCTTTTTAGCTGAAGGTTGATGCCACTGTTAAAGAAACGCCACGAGTAGTGTCAGCAACAGTGAAAGGAAAGACACGTACTAACACCTGGTTTCTGCAAAATAGCTGAGTTTCTTAAAGCCTGCGTTTGTGTGTATTTCTATCTGGAAGGAGCAGAACGGCTTTAATGTTAGCAGGGTGATGTGTTCCAGGTGCGAGGAATATTGAGTTGTCTAATTGTTTTGACCCATTTTAACTTACTTAGCACTGAGTATGGCTTGCACTTAGGTGACCTAGATGTTCTCTTTTAGTCAAAATATGCATCGTATTCTCATTTCTGACACAACCTGAAAGTCACCATGCCCTAACTAGTTTTGATGTGTTAAATGGTCTGATTAAACTTATGTCTTCTACAGTAATTTACTTTTTTTTGCAAATCTTTTAATAACTAAATATATCACTGTCACTTAAGCTAGCAGCCTTTCTTGCACAAAATATTAAGGTTTTGGAGCTTAAATCATTTAGAGTAGCATTTTCAGATTGCTGAAATAGCAAAAAGAGCCATGGTAGTGCAATATTTGGCTAAAACTGTCAACTTTAATCAGAAATCTCTTATATACATTGTAAACAAATAAGCACATGAAGAAAAGTCATTCAGTAAAAGCTTATGGAAGTGCTTTTGGTAGAAGTTTGAACAGAGATAGGGTTTTGCGTCTAATTTGTTTATTAGAATGCATCACTCCAGTTCTGGTACCAAGGAGATGACTATAATGGAGCTTTATATTGTATCAGAGTTCCCAGCATAGTGTTTGTTTGGTCGTATACCTTTCTTATCATCCCCATCTCCTAAATGTGTTTTCTATCTTCTCCTTTTTTTTCCCCTTAAGGTTGCTACTAAAAAGATGAGTTGCTGCAGGTACTTAAATTGCTTTCCCCTTAAATCAACCTTTTCTTATTCACTTTATGGAATCTGGGGAACTTTATAACCAAGTGGAAAATGCAGTTGCAAATGCAGTTGCTTCCTGTGCCAAAATCTCAGGAGTGATGCCAGATAAGTTTGCAATGTCTCTTTTGCTACCAGAACGAGGTATCGATTGAGCTACCTATTTTATCTTTTTAGAAGAAATTTGACGATGTTAATCCAACCAAAACAGAAAATATTTGCATGGAGAGTCTCTTCAAAGTGCAATTGTAACTCAATAAGAAATAAGCTCTGAGAAGAGTGTTTTGTCACTGTTGATCTGATGTGTGATTCCATCTCTAGCTTAGTTAAACTTACCCAGAAAGGTCTTCGATAGATTCAAAGTGGAATGATTCTTTTGCTTTATTCAGTGTGACTCTTCCCCTCTAGCCCATGTTAAAATTAGCACTCAGTCACATTAGCATTAGCAGTGCAAAAATTTTAGCAAAATTTGATAAAAAATGCTTGTTAGCATGGGTTGAAAATATGAATTCTGTGTGCAGAAGAAGAACTAAATAGAGAAACTCAAAGGCAGTGCATAGAATTTGTTCAGGATTTTTGTTTCTTTAATGTTTTGAGGCTTTAGGGTGAAATTTCACATCATATGCTTTTAAAATAGAGTACATGATACAGCCTATGAATCATCTGCTTATCACCTTGTCTCCATAGGACACCGTCGTAGTTGCAGGATTTAAGGTCACAAAATCACCTACAGCGAGAGAGGATGGTAGACATGGTTGCCACCTGGAGGTGTCTGAAGAATCTGGATCCACCATCTATGTACGTGGGTACCCAACTCTTTTTTCTTTTTTTTTTACCTTTTTTCCCAAATAACATTAATGTTTCACTTTACAATAGAAAAAAAAAAATCAAAAAAATCTGTTAGAATCTGGAGTACTACAGATTATTTTAGCGTATTCATCAGGAGACAGTCAGGACACATTTGTGTTTCTGAGTGCATGTGCACCTCTGTGCATGCAAGACCCAAATTATCTTAGGCCTCCTAGGTAAATTTCTGCTTGTTGAATGTAGAAATTTGACCTTAATTTGTTTTAGATAGATCCCTAGTGCTGTTTAAGCCATTCGTCTGCATAACACAATGCAGTAATACAGACAAGATAGAGGGTGCAAGACTGATTTTAAATTTATAATTTTTACTTTTCTCTGGGCTATGAGTTTATACTGCTTTAACTCACATCATTACCCTTTACAGTTGAAATAGATAGATACTAGATTTTTAATTTTTAGAAGATAATTATATCTCTTTCTGTCTGAGGGAATTACTTGTTCTTTTGTACTGTTTTCACATCAATACTGAAATGAAAGTTTTAAACTTTGTTGGACTCTTTAATGAGGTATTTCTAATACTTCTTAGGAAGGTTATCCCAACAGTTAGGGGTTCTTGTGAGAAAGCATTGCACATTTTTGATCACTTTAATTGTCTACTACTGTTTCAAAGAATTATAGCATTGTACTAAACTCTGTTTAAGCAAGTCACTTTTAGTAGTTTAAATTTGTGGCCTCCGATTTTCAAATACTGACTCTCTAATGCAACCTCACATATTCAACCAAGCGCTTTTCTACTTTAGAAAGTATGTGTTTTTAAAGCAGCTTTTGTCTGAGTGTAATTGGAGTACATGTTTTTTCTGTAGGATAAGATGTTACTAATTTCAGAGGTGATTCAGGTAACAAGAATGTGCTTGCTTATAGTGTATATTTGCTTTAGTATCATCAAATCTTGTTGTATTTGCAATGCCTTCAATTTTGTAAGTAGTTTGCTATTTTTTTTTCTTCAGATTTGTACAGTACCAAGAACTACTTCAGAAACTGCATCTGTGGTGAGTTTATATTTGGGGTGTTTTTGAACCATGGGAAAATAACTACATGTAGATACGAATGTGGAGAATTCTTCTTTCCAGTTTATTTTAATTCCATGCTCTCATCTTAGAGCATGGCCTTATGAGGAACGGCTGAGAGAGCTGGGGTTGTTCAGCCTGGAGAAGAGGAGGCTGAGGGGAGACCTCATTGCTTTCTATAACTACCTGAAAGGTGGTTGTAGAGAGGAGAGTGCTGGCCTCTTCTCCCAAGTGACAGGGGACAGGACAAGAGGGAATGGCCTCAAGCTCCACCAGGGGAGGTTTAGGCTGGACATTAGGAAAAAATTCTTCACAGAAAGGGTCATTGGTTACTGGAACAGGCTGCCCAGGGAGGTGGTTGATTCACCTTCCCTGGAGGTGTTTAAGGCACGGGTGGACGAGGTGCTAAGGGGCATGGTTTAGTGTTTGATAGGAATGGTTGGACTCGATGATCCAGTGGGTCTCTTCCAACCTGGTTATTCTATGATTCTATGATTATATCTTAGCAGTTAATTTGTTTAGCTTTTTATTTTGCAAATAATATGCCTGGAAAACAGAATAAAATATGAAGTAGTAGTACTTTTCCTATACTTGCAGTATAGTTCCGATTTTTATGTCAGAGTAGGATGTATGTTGTTTCAGGAAATAATAGCTAGAAAGAAAACTTCCATTTTAAATAAGATTGTATGCTTATGCTTTAAAAAAAATGGAAATCTGAGTCTTCCTTTGATTTCAAATGATACTTCATGTACTGGTCTCAACATTTCTTTTGATTACTGTTTGGAACAAGCCTTTGTGTCTAAATTAATATTCTACTGAAAACAGTATATTTAAGTCATAGAAACTGGTGCATGAAATTTTATTGTTCTTTATCATAAGGTTAAAGACCTGTAAATGATACAGGTTTACTTCATGTTAATGTTATGAAGTTTCACTTTTTTTCCCCCCATTAAAGTAATTGAAAACCATAGTTTCCAGTCGGTTTGACAGAACATATGTTCTCTAAGAGACTAATCGGTGTATAATGTAACCTTAAGATGACAGGAGAGTAGTCCTCAAGTAGTAGGAGATAGTCCTTAATGTCATTAATCCTCCAACAAGTGTGCTGTTTTAATAGGAAGACTTAACACGGTGGCTGAAAGAGGTAGACCAGCCCGCTAAAATAGTGATTCTATTTGGTGACGCTGCCAGTGAGAATTACAAAATCATTTATGTATGTGCTTTAAAAAGTCCTTTGGATCAACATGTTAAAATCAGTGAAAAATTACTTTCCGTCATTATTTATTAGAATTACTTTTATTCACCTATTTCATGTGTTGAAACTTACTTGAACTGACTGGTTGGTTTATTGTAGGGAAGGTGCAATTGCAAAAAGAAATGAAAATAAGTCCTTTGTTCTTTATTGCCTGTGAAAAAATATATATATTTATCATTAGAGATTCCAAAGTAAGATAGAAGAAATAGATAGCCTTTTTTTTTTTCTTTTTTTTTTGTAAGATTAAATAAAGGGTATCTGAGGGTGAGTGGTGTTAAAAGACAAAATTCTAAGTGAATGTTTTGATAATTTTTTCTCGTATTCCTTAATTTTGTCATGCCTTTCCAGTCTGTTGCACCAAAATATGTGTATACTCCTCTGAATCATCTTAAAGATGGAACTGTAGTGAATCTATATGGTGTTGTGAAATTCTTCAAGCCTCCGTATGTAAGCAAAGGAACTGGTACGTACTATATTAAAGAGATGTAAAAGCTTTGCCTTTGAACAGAACTGTTCTTATTGTATTCTTAATAAAACAACAAATTCAAATGATGCTTTTGACTATCATTCTCAGCTTACGTCAAGTTAACAGAACAACAAATAGGTAAGGAATACCAGAACCTGTTTAGGCAGACTGGTGGAGATAGCAAATTGAGAAAGTGTTTATGAAGCTAATACTAACAGTACGAAATAAGGAAAAAGAGCTGGTCAAAAGCCCTGCACCTACCCTTCTGGGAAAGGATTGTTATGTATATATGTGTGTTTCTTCCTTGCAATTTTTACAATCAGTGTTATGATACATTATAAATACAGTGCCAGCAAATTTGTTACTTGTAGAAGCAGTGCCAACAACTGAATGAATTTTTCTGCGAGGTGTATACTTACTGATTATGATAGTTTTGATAGAAGATTGTACTAGTTAACTAAGTGCTCACTAAGTACACATCTAGGTGATATCCCTGCTGAATTCAATTAAGCAGTAGAACTTATTCTTTTATTCAGAATTAATCAAAGTATTTTTTCTGCTTATTATACATTTACTGTGCATTTTAACGTTGGGAAGGGACTTTCTAAATGTATACCTAAAAAACAAAAAAGAATAGGTTATGATGTTGACTGTTGATTTTTGTGGTCTTAATTATGTATGCAAGTTTCTTGAATAATGTCAATAGCCAAAAGTTTTCTTATAAATACAGAAATTGAAGAAGTGAGCATTAAATCGGAACCACGAGTTAGTGACATGTCTGCAAAACCTTTTGCAAACAGATCTGTGTGATCTTGCTCCAAAACTGCCAGCAGCAGTCTAACGGTGATGCACTCAAGGCAGTAAATGCCTTTGTGAGAGCTCAGAGCTGTATCTGCAGTACCAGGGCTTCCAGAGTGAGGTTTGCCTGCAATTAGGTAGCTTGAAACATAAGCAAATAGCTGAAAGCTGTGCAGACATGATGGCACACATGAATAAAGTTCCAAGTCCAAGTAATGGCTTCACTCTTGAAGCAATCTTCTGCCTTTTTCTGAATCAGCGTAGAGTGTATGAGTTGAAGTCTGAGAAATCTGTGTAAATGTGTGTACGTTCCTTTCAGTATGTTCAGCTGAACTATACTAATGTACTCTGTATCGTGGGCGTACTTAATTACTTCATTAAGTGCATGTAGTGTTCTTCTCCATGACAAACAGTAATATTGGTAACTAAACTTGTAACTAAAGTGTGGTCTGATGCTGACCCACAGAAGAGACGCAATGTGGGTGTGCTGCTCTCCAGGCTGTTGTACACTTAAATGTCAGCTGTACTAAAGGCAACCACCAGCCCAGTCAGCAGTCATAGTTATACAGAGTTACACAAGTTAAGTTATACGGAGCAGCATAGGATTTTTCAAGAATATGTTAGATTAACTGGATATACGTACCCTTGAACGTGTGTATTTGCAGCACAAGGGCTCAGTATTCTGTGTCTGCAGGAGAGCAGCTCTGTGCTTCCCTTACAGTTAATTGTCAAAATGTGTTCCCATTGGTGTTTATTATAAGGCAGTGGCAAGCTTGCTCCTAGAAAACCTTTCCACTCTGCTCGAGAAGGCAGTAGTGTTTTCCAAAATAACTCTAAAACATAAAAACCAAATCTGAAGAATTTATGATAATCTAATGTAAACATTAACATAAAAAATTAGATGTAGCTACTGAATTGGGAACTGAGCCAGTAATAGTCTATCTTTTTTCACAGCAAATATAGTGTATGTTTAGTTTTTCTTCCTCTTGAGGCTAAATTAAAAAGAATATTATCATGTTCTACATAGCCATTGATACACTAAAGTTATTTTGCCAAACAATTAATTGCAAATCTTAACAATCCAAGTACTGGTCTGTTTTTTTTATAGAGGAAAAAAGAAAGTGGTGGTTGTTAGAGAAAACTGTGGAAGAGATGTGTGTCACTTTTTCAGAAAATAATTGGCGTTTGATAATGCTATAGTTAAGTAAAAGTGGAGAAGTACAAATTCCAGTTGGTTTACATTATGAATGTTACAACACAACAGATATTCCTAGATGTAAATGAGGAATAATGGTAAGTAAAAGTATTAGCAGGAATTTAGTGTATTTAGACTGGAAGTAGAAAAGCGTTCTAGCATCTAATTAGAAATGCAGATACTCATAAAATTGTCTGCTTGTTTGCTGTGTGTGTGTACAAGTCAAGTTATTCTGCTAGTTTAGAAGTAACAGTAGTACAAACTATTCTGTCCCTAGAACTGAATATTTACACAACTGTTGTATGATTTGCCTACTATTAATACTTAAATAATACTTAATAAACTAAAAGGTATTAATTCAAAGAAAGATTCCAGAAGGAGCTCTTTGAAGGTCAGAGGTAGGTTCCCAGACAGTCGTGAATAGGTTGTGTTAGGTTGTCGGGGTGTTGAGAAGAAGGATTTGGAGCTGCCAGGGTTGAAAAAGGATTGAGAATGGGAAAGCAAACTGTGCTGTGTACAGGTGCCCCCAGGCTCTGATAACTGAGAGCTGCAAGGTATACTCTGTGAGGAGAGATCGGGGCTGCCCTGTGGCAAAAATAGACAGTTCCAGTTCGCTATAGCTGATCTACCGCAGGCCATGACTGACCCCAGTGGCCAAGCTGGTGATAACTGGTAAAACGTAGTTTAGAAAGGGCAAAATGCTACACAGCAATGAGAAGTAAAGAAAAAAGTGTGAGAAACAGCCCTGTGTCACCAAAGTCGGAGAAGAAGTCGGAGAATCTCTGCTCTAGGTACTGGAGCAGAGATTCCACTGCAGCTGGGGAAGAGGCTTTGGATGAGCAGAGTGATCTAGACTGCAACCTGTGGAGGGCTAACACTTGAACAGGCTTTATCCCAAAGGACTGCAGCCACCCATGGAAGGACCTGCACTGGAGCAGGCAAAAAAAGTGTGAGAAAGATGGAGCAGTGAGAGGAGCTGTTACAGACTGACTGCAGCTCCCTTGTTCCCCATCCCACTGTACTGCTCGATGGAAGAACAGGGCAGGTAGAGATACTGGGAAAGAAGTGAAGTTGAGCCTGGGAAAAAGGAGGCTTCTGGGGAAAGGTGTTTTAGTCTTATTTCTTACCATCCTGCCCTATTTTTATTGGCATAAAATTAAATTAATCCTTCCCAAGTCAAGTCTGTTTTCACCATTGATGGTAACTGGCTAGTGGTCTCCCTGTCTTAATCTCAACCTGCAAGCTTTTCCTATCTATTTTCTCCCCTGTCCTGTTGAGGATGGAGAGTGAGGCATGGGCTAGGTGAACGTGTGGCAGCCATCTGAGGTCAACCCAGAACACATTTTGGGACTCTCCAGGTTTTTCAGACTTTCCTGTTTTTGAGTTATGTGAAATGAGGATAAATCTGGAGAAGGGATCTTGAGAAACAAGTTTATTTGAAGATAAGAATCGGTGGAATGAAAAATCTCAGACAATTAAAAAGAACAATACTAAGTTATAGACTTTATGCTTTCTCAAATGGAAGAACCAAACTGAAAAGTTGACAAAACAGTTCCTTTGGATGGAAGTTTTTATGACTGATATTCTTTCCTACTTGACATGCCTGTATGATCTGTGGAAGACCTCATTGTAAAGGTGCCAGTATAACCTAGACCTGTACAGATCGGAGAACTGTATTCTGGTTTTAATGTAAAGGATTGATAAATTATTTCAACATTGGTTTACTCTTTTTGGTCTTTTCTGCACAGACTGCCAAACAACAGCTGTCTGTCACTCTACTGAGTGTCTCAAAATCTTCATTTTGTGGTGGTGTTTGGTGATTGCTTGCTGATGCTCAAGCTGTTCAAATGCTACCAGTCTTTCAATATCTGTGTAGTAGATAGATATATAGCATACAAATATATATATATATATTCATTTGAAAAGTGATTTTCTCAGCCTGCAATTGTAATAGTAATTGTAATTTCTTAGCTGTGTTTCTAAGGAACTGAAGAGATTAGCTTCATATGTAGTAATTCAGGATATTGCCAGTGATGAATGGAGGTACTTAATTCTTGAAAATACTGTATGTTTAAAACTTGGACTTAAAGCCAAATAAACAAACCAAGCACCACAAATCTTTAAGAGGTTGTGTTTCCTTTGTTTTCATTGCTGACAACAAAAAGTGTAAGATCAAAATGAATCATAGATAGAAAGTACTACTTTTACTCTGAGTGAGTCATGGAAGGACAGTTCTTAAAGGGTCACGTAGTCTAGTTTCGTCATTTGTCCAGCTGCTTTAACAATACTTTAGGGACCTGAGGACCTTGAACATCTTACTTAAACCAGCAGCAATGCTGGAAATTATTAAGGCAGCGATTCTTTCCAGATACTTAGGAACTCTAAAGTTAAATGCACTGACTTTCAAGGTAATATGTCTCTGAAACAACTAGGATAGATTTTTTCAACTGAATTATTTGGCGAGTTAGTGACTTCTGTTTCATACATAGTAGGAATTTAATAAGGAAAATTATGATTTACTTTACAACTGGTCCTTGCTTAGATGTCATTAATAACTTTCTAATTTATCTTACCTGTAACTTTTCAGTTGTTAATATTACAAAAAAGCAACACAATTACGTCAGTGGTGATCAATTTGGAAAGTTTATTATTTGGAATTATTTATGAATATAGTTGTGATTCCCTTGCTACTTTATCACGAAAATCTCTAGAAGAGTTGTAATTTATTTGAGTTTTAGTGTAAAAATAGTCACAACTCAGTTAAATATTTCAGTGTTGATTTGGGGATTCTTTTTGCAGAGAAAGGTGTATAATGCTCAGTGATTGCTCTGAGCTGCCAGGGCATGAATAGGTCTTCATCAGAAAATTCTGTAGTCACTTTAGATCTGGCACAAACCTGCACTAATACGATCTCCTTCTGACACTGTGCTAATAGAATCATATAGCTTTAAGCTGGTACCTGCTGGAAGGATAGGCAGTGGAACCACTGTATTTAATCCATGTGGGTTTTTATTCACTGCATAGATATGCCCCTAGATACGAGATATTCCTCCTTCTTAGATATATTAAAGGTTAAGGCGGAAGCTTTGCTGTGTATTCACACTGAAAGCAAGTGGTACTTAATTTAACCTTGTCAGCTTACATAATCTATAATTAAATGTTCATCATTTCAGTTACCATTATCACATTAGACAAATGTTAAAACACTAATGAGTGAAATGAGCTTTCTTTATGATCATGAATTTTTATGTATTCCAAAGAAAGTTGTTTTAACTGAGCGTGCTTCAGCTCAGGGCATGTAGTTTTGGTATGTCTATACATGAGAATTTTGTGTGTTCTGAAAACTGTCGAAATAAGTACTTTAAGTCCTGCTTGGTACAACAGACAGATAGGCTTCTGTGTGCTAGGAGATCTGCTGGAAGTAATCAAAATTATATTTTAGCTTTCGTTCACGAATAGTCTAAGAGTTTGAGATATTTTAAAT
Source organism: Phaenicophaeus curvirostris (assembly GCF_032191515.1). Lineage (NCBI taxonomy): Eukaryota > Metazoa > Chordata > Aves > Cuculiformes > Cuculidae > Phaenicophaeus > Phaenicophaeus curvirostris. The sequence continues at coordinate 22,600,414 of NC_091392.1, forward strand.
ATAAAGATGATTCTCTTCTCTCTTCCTCTCCCTGAAGCCCAAGGACATTTCAAGTCTTAGCCTGAGTAAAACCAGTAAATATAAAAGAAAAAGAGGCTCTCCCTTTGTAGTATCCAATTACAGAGACTATGTGCTTGACCATGAAATTTTTGGGACTTTATAATGTGATGCTACTGCTTTTCCAGCCCTTTCTTTTCTTTTCCTGCAGATAGTGTTTTCTGTAATGCAGGGAAGAATTAGGGCAAGAGGAATCCTCGCTACTGGTTAAAAATAAGTTGTAAGAGTAATGCCCTGTTCTCCTAGGTACATGCAGTATGTTCATATGTTACTTGTTGAATTAAAATATCTTTTTAGCCTGCCTAGGCATGCACGTGGAGGGTAACTTTTGGTTTTATGAAATATTTCTTAGAATCAAAATGGACAGAACAGAGCATTTTCAGAAAGTACACTTCTGAAAATCTTGAACAGTTCCACATCAGCTGTTCTGCATGCCCAAACTGCAGCCTGAGAACCATAAGTCAGATTCTTGAAAGTATTTTGAAGCCCTAAATTTTACTTTCCATTTTTATTTGATCTCAAGCCATGTTCTTGAGCATTCTTAGGCCAGAATTTGTTTAAAACTATGTAGGTGGAAAAACATTACTTTAAAATACAGCATGTGAGCAACTTCAACTAAATTGTCAAGTTTTATTAAGTAATAGCATAAAGTACAAAGTGAACCAATCACCAACTGCTGTGGTATCTGATGATCTATTTTTGAGAAGTCAGACTGAGATTTATGGCTGCAGTAGTTTTGGTTTTTTTAAAGTACTGTGTTCCTTTTTTTTTTTTTTTCCGAAGTGTAATATTGAAGATGTACTTAAATTTGGCAGAACAGAATATAAACTGTTGCAGAGGTGAAGAGAATGATTTTGTTTCTGAAGCCTGAAAGTGAGAATAATGTTCTTTTCTCTTCTAATCACAGTGGTTTGTATGTTTCTTTTTTAAATAATCACACTTTCCTGTCATCTAACATTGAAGATAAATAAAAGTTTAAAAAAATTTAAAAGGCAAATAAAAAAATAAACAGTTAAATAAATAGTTAATTGAAAGAAATCTCAAGACAGTTACTTATATCTATAATTTGCAAGTGATGGCATTAAAGCATCTGTTTAGCCAGATGCTTCTGGTAGTTGCTGAAATGTTTGCATCAATTAAGTGTATCACCATGTTAGAAATAACAAGCTGTAGTAAAACATCTTCAGTTAGTTTCTTCAGAGGTTTTGGTTTGGGCTTCGCAATATCTGTGTTTGTATGTACAGATAGGAGTGTGTGTTTTGTATTTTTTTCCCTACATTATAGTGAACATATTTGATAAACTAGCTGTTTCAACTGCTTGGTTTTAGTGCAAATACTTGTGTATTTAGTGGCCTGAGTAATTCTTGAAAACAGTATGTTTGGTTTAGTTTTGAAGAGCGAATTTGCTACAATAATCTCTTTTTCTGTGCACATTGAAATATAAGAAACAGAAGGCGCTCTCTAGTTAGAGTCCCTCATTGCCAACAACATTGCCAACATTTTTATCTCTTTGCAGGGGGATGTTATTGATTTGGGATAGTGGATTTCCCAATTAAATCTTAATCAGGAATACATATGTGACTGCCTGAAAGGGGATTTGTAATTAGATTAATGCTTTCTACCTTAAAAATTTACACAGGCATATTTCTTAGGAACTGCTGGAGTCCTCAGTAAAACTAAAATAAATATTTAATCAGTAAGTTATAAATGTCTTCCTACAACTTCAGTAGCTACTAATCTGAAAAGTTTTTGTAGCAATTTTTGTTTTCATATGATGACCGAAAAAAATTAGTAAGTGAAGCTATGGGGTTTGGGGTTTTTTTTGTTTGTTTTATGTATCTACACGATGTGGAGAGATGCTGACTTTCTGAGCATGCTATTGAACCGTGTAACGTTCCATAAAAGAAATGGAAATTCCATAAAAGAATGGAAAAAGCTGTAATCTGAACAATAAATATAAATTGTCATCACAGTGGAGGAAGTTGCAGTGACTGTTACAGGTCTGCAAAATATTCATGTTTCAAACTGTTGAAAGTCAGGACCTAGAGGCTTGGACATCAGCATTTTCTATGTAGTTAACCTAACCTTCTAATCTTGACTTGGAATTTTATTGATTTTAAGCTAGTCCTTGCAGTAATAATGAAATCCTTTGTTGCATAAATTTCTTTTCTTAAAAAGCTGCTTTACCAAACAATTGTGGGGTTTTTTTAATGAGCTGAAATAAAAAAAGTAACTAAGTAGCAAGCTAAAGTAATCATATTTTTAAAGAACAGTAAGGACTGGTCTGAAAGTATGTATGAAGCGTATAAAACAAGTGCATCGCTCTACTTCCATTTAAATCAAACGTCACTCTCCTTGTTTTCATGAACATCAATTCTGAGGTGTTACAAGTGTCCTTAAAGATCTCTGTTGTTGTTGGACCCTCAGGTGATGCTAATCCTGTGTGGGAATAGCTCTTCATAATAATGTATTTTAAAAAGCATAGGTGCCGTTTGGACTTCTGTGTAGTATCAGCCTAAATACAGTGCTTTTACTGAGTCAGTCTGGTATGAAAGTAAAAATTTTCTTTTTTTGTATGTAAATTTGCTGAACTTTGCATCCATTCTATCCTCCTTTTAAGACAGATTATTGCATGGAAAAATTACTGGTTGTAAAATTTCTCATTTCTTATAAAAGTTTATCAGTGGTTTAAATGTGTCTAGTAAAGGAAAATATGCTTCAGTATGTATACTTCCATTACATTTTTGTTATTATTTTTAGCTTTGTAACATATTTATCTTCATTGGAAAGTATATTTCAAAAACTCAAATTTTTGAGTAATGACATCTATTAGATCATTTCCATTGACACTGGGACTATTTAAATTCAGCGATTCTGTTTAGAATTTGACTTGTTATTTTTGCAGACAAGTGAATTCAATCACTGAACTATAATGCTGCTATAGAAAGCAGAAAGCAATTTTCACATTCCAGCTAGAGAGGGGAAGTCAAGTAGCTTTTTACTTTTAACCTTCGAAAGGGCTTGCTAGATGAGGATTTATTAAAAAGAAAATCGGTCTTTAGTCTTTGTTCTTAAAGAGCTCTATTTTAATTAGGTTTATTGTAGAAATTATGTTTTGAGGTAACAGTTGAGAATGTAAGTCCAAAATCACAGAGAAAGAACATATATTAAGTAGAAAGTGTGCCCTGCGTATATAATGCAAATATAATATTTTATACTACTTTGACTAGGATGATTATTAGCGTTTTGAGTATGCTAATTGCACAGAAAATGGAGGGAGCATGTTAACTTTTTCCTGCTTGAATAGGCAGCTGCACACGCATGAAGCTGACTAGGCTATATAATCACAGCATCAAAGAACAACCACAATTTTTACGTGGAATGTTTTTTCACCCTTCATTCCTATGTTGGATTTATCAATGCATTCTAATGTTATATCCTCAAACTATTTTAAAATCTGTAACACATGTTTTTTTTCTTCTTAATTGCTCATATTGGTTATATCGCTTTGCAGCTGACTTGTTAACTTAACCATTAGAATTCATACCCGAAGAAATAAAGCGATCCACCTTTGGATTACAGTAATAAATGCTTGCATTTTTGTCAGCCACTGACTACACTATTCATGTCTGCTTATCCCAGCATAAAATGTCAGAATAGGTGCTATGTAACACTTTACCTTGTGCTTTTGGAGAGAATGTACAGAAGAACTGTGCTTAGCAACTTCTGAGTGCCATAGATAAGAATCTGTCATTATTGAATCTGTGTAAAAAATCTTGGGCGGGAAGAACATTGGTGTTTCCATAGAAATACTATAGCTTTTTATGTCTGTACGAAAAGTAATATTATTTTTCTTGACAAACCTTCACCAGATCTCTTCTTTCAACACTTCACTTACCACCTTCCTCCTTAGTGGTGCCATCTGCTCTCATGTGAGTTTCTCAGTAGGCTTCAGCCCTTTTGTGGGTGTATATGCGGTTGTGTGGTCTAACAAGCCACAGTTGCTTTGATCTTGAACTTCATGTATATTCTTCCAGTGTTTAATCTCTCTCTGATAGAAGTTGAGAAAACTCAAGTTGTCAAACAAGAAGCTTCTGGTCATTTGTTTCAAATTTCAGTTTAAAATAGTCAGTTCTATAGTTTGTTGGTGTATCAGCAGTAGAATTCATAAACGGGTATATTCATTGTTTGTTATTTTTACTTCCTTTACTGTTGACTCGATGCCTGGTGAATTATGATTGTTGTAGCAATTAAGGCACGGACCCCGTCCATGAGGCGACAAACGAGATCGCTTTATTGAGTGGATGCAAAACCGTATATAGTGTTTCTGTACCCAGTCAGCAGCTACCCAGTGAATTTCCACCGATGAGAATCCCGCAGTTAGAGTGATAGAGTGCAACCAACTATTTACCACAGATGTGCTCCTTATCTTCGTGTTTTCTGTCTAATGCATTCTTTTCCTATTAACTTACGGGTCTTAGTAAAGATTCCAAGGTCTCAGCAAGCTAGCAAGCATGAGAACACTGGCCATTTGCTCTCTGCTTGCTGCTGATATCGTGGGTATGCCAAGGCATCAGCCGCTTGTCCCAGCATACATGCAACAGTGAAATCTTTCATGCTCACAGATTGTGTCTTTGTGTTACTTTATTTAGAGAGTTTTATACCTTGAACAATGTTCCCGTTCTTGGTATCTCAAAAGAACGCAAGATGCAAGTCTTCATCCAAGTCTGTTTTTAAGATTTCTAACTCATTTCTTTTTACAGTGTTGAGATTCTGTTGTTTGCTGTTACCCAAATGCGACATGAAAATTAGTAATGAACTTTTAGTTTAAATGGGGGTCCACAATAGTAAGGTTGTAGCAGAAGTATGTGGGTTCTGTACAGTAAGATTTTGTTCCTACTTCTTGGTGAAATATCTGCGTTTTGTATGCAGGTCTGCATTATGAGTAACTTTTACAATGAAAACCTGCATTCTGAAAATAGGATTGTGAAAGCAAAAATGTGAGTTAAAGTAGGCAGTATTAGAATATTGGAGAGTTGCCCAAAGTACTTGGGATAGTTCATGTTTAGTGTTTTATAAATTTTTAGTCAGAATGAATAGAATCATAGAATAACCAGATTGGAAGAGACCCACCGGATCATCGAGTCCAACCGTTCCTATCAAACAGTAAACCATTCCCCTTAGCACCTCGTCCACCCGTGCCTTAAACACCTCCAGGGAAGGTGAATCAACCACCTCCCTGGGCAGCCTCTTCCAGTGCCCAATGACCCTTTCTGTGAAGAAGTTTTTCCTAATGTCCAGCCTAAACCTCCCCTGGCGGAGCTTGAGGCCGTTTCCTCTTGTCCTGTCCCCTCCCAGCTCCCTCCTCTCTACAACCTCCTTTCAGGTAGTTGTAGAGAACAATGAGGTCTCCCCTCAGCCTCCTCTTCTCCAGGCTAAACAACCCCAGCTCTCTCAGCAGTTCCTCTTAAGGGCTGCTCTCCAGCCCTTTCACCAGCTTTGTTGCTCTTTTCTGGACTCGCTCCAGAGCCTCAACATCCTTCTTGTGGTGAGGGGCCCAGAACTGAACACAGTATTCGAGGAGCAGTCTCACCAGTGCCGAGTACAGAGGGAGAATAACCTCCCTGGACCTGCTGGTCACGCCGTTTCTGATACAAGCCAAGATGCCATTGGCCTTCATGGCCACCTGGGCACACTGCTGGCTCATGTTCAGTCAGCTGTCAACCAACACCCCCAGGTCCCTCTCCTCCAGGCAGCTTTCTAGACAGACTTCTCCTAGTCTGTAGCACTGCACAGGGTTGTTGTGCCCCAAGTGCAGGACCTGACACTTGGCCTTGTTAAACCCCATGCCATTGGACTCAGCCCAGCGGTCCAGCCTGTTCAGATCCCTTTGCAGAGCCTCCCTACCCTCCAGCAGATCAACACTTCCACCCAGCTTAGTGTCGTCTGCAAACTTGCTAAGGGTGCACTCGATGCCTTCATCCAGGTCATTGATGAAGACATTGAACAGGGCTGGACCCAGCACTGAGCCCTGGGGAACCCCACTTGTCACTGGCCTCCAGCTGGATTTCACACCATTTCCCACCACTCTCTGGGCCCGGCCATCCAACCAGTTTTCCATCCAGAAACCTAGCAGACAGCAGAATCTTTTATTTCATGGTGGCAGTCTGCATTACAGTTTAGATGTTGCCATTCTTTTCATACTGTAGAAAAATCTAAGAGGAAACAATACATCTGTGTTATACCAGCATGGAACAGTACAAAATTACTTCATTTAAAATTTATTCTACGTTATTATTATTATTGTTATTATTGTTGTTGTCATTATTTTACTCTATTTATTAAAAATTTATTTTATTATTACTGGGTTTGTGCTTTCTCATTATGATTTTTAAGAGTGGCATGCTTGAATGGAAAACCACATTGCAAGAGTTTGAACTTAAGAATTTTAAATTGTGAATCATTGGGTACTGTTAATTAAATGCTTAAAATTTGTGCTTTCAGCTAAGGACTTTGCTTACTCTTTATAAAAGCCAAATTTTTGTTTATGTAAATGTATCGAGGTAAAAATAATATGACGTTATTGCTCTACTGATCTGCTGAGAAAGTTGTAGTTGAACTGTGAACTATTTCACTTAAGTGCTACATGATAAGTATCCAAAACAAAAAGCACTCTTGTCTTCTTGCTTAAATGCAACTCGGACAAGATATGTGGATGTTTGAGGATCTAAACATACAGCCAGCTTTATTTGGGATGTTTGAAAAGTTCCCATGCAGGTTAACCCATTTCCATACTGTGAAGTAACAAATGCATTTTAAATTTGTAAGGTATCTGAACCCACATGGTTCTGTAAGCTGAAACAGAAAATACAGGTTTCATTTATGTCATCTGCAACTACTGCTCTGTTCTGGGCCGTTTTGCTGTGTCATATTTGTATCTTGTTTTGAGTTTACTTTTTAAGTTTTTAACAGAGGTGAAATGCTTTTAATGAAATTTAACTTCCAAAGGGCACATTCAGGTTACTGTACTGTCTGAGTACCACCAAGTGACTTTATCCTTGCAGTATCTCTCTTGCATATTTTGTTGAAGTGGAAGATAAGTAATTTACGCTTTAATTTGCTTTTACAGCTTGTAGAACTCATTACTTCTTCAGAAGACAGTGCAAAAATAAATTGTAGAAAATGGTTATACAAGGTGGTACATATGTTCCCCATTTTGTAGAGGAAGTAATTGAAACCTGAAAAATGCTTGCTGCAGACAGAACAAAATATTTTGTGTGTTGTGGGCTCACAGACCTGTGCTTAATCACCCATTTCATTTTCAGTTATTTGGATTAATTATAGGCAAGATGGGCCACACTTCAGTTGTTATGCTACTGTAACTAAATTGAGTTTGGAAGAGTTACATAGATCATAGCAGAGAAAAAATTAGCCATATGGTTGTTCATCCCAAGTTTAATATCTGTGTATTAATAACTCCATAATGCCTATTATTCATTCAAATGCTTTTATGTTTTACAGATTATTGCTCCGTTGTAACACTTGTGGACCCATCCAATGTGAAGTTAACGTGCACTCTTTTTAATGGAAATCTAGATTCCCTACCAAAAATTTACAAAGTTGGAGATATTGTTCGATTTCATAGAATAAAGGTGTGTAGTGGGATGGGGTGTGTGTGTGTTTATGCTTGCTTTTCTTTCAGTGAGACAATTGTACAAATAATTTAATTCCTCATGTGCTGAAATTATTACATGGAGGCATTGGGTAAAGCAGTTGATAAAAAAGCTATTGTTATGGTATAGCACAAAACTGGAAATAAACTGTCAGGTTTTTTAAACAACAGAGCAGTAAGCTGATACCTCTCTTTTAAAGTGCTAGATGTGGTTATGACAGCTCTAGAATAGCATTATTTTTTTTAATATTTGTTAAATTGATTGACAGAAATCTCATGGTAATAATTCTAAGCGAACAAAATTTAACTGACATAAATGTACACAATATATTCCTTTTCAATCTAATAGAATTGAGGGATTACTTCAGAGCTTCTGTTGTGGAGCAGTTCAGATCAGCCAGAAAGTTTTTCAAGTAAACGCAATCTGTCTTGGGTTGCTAGTGTGCAGTATGCTGTAGCTGCTGCTTTGATGTTTTCCTGCCTTACCCCATATTTATCTGTATCAAAGGCCATGAAGAAAACAGTGTTTATAGCTTTGCTGCTGCTGCTGCTGGATGTTTTTCTTTTGCCTGCTGCAACTCTATAGGGAAAAGGAGCCGCACTACAGAGAGTCAATCGAAGTCTTGAAATGTTAGACCATACTTAAAGAAGTGTAGGATAGTGCCAAGGACGTGATTTTACCAGGTTACATATTGATTTCCAAGATAACCATACATAATAATATATTTTATTTTTGCTTAAAATAATCTTAGGAGAGATAAGTAAATGTCCTGAAAGAGGCCAGTTAAAAAAAAAAAAAAAGAAATTTGCATATTTGAACACTCGAGAGATCTAGGAAATTTATGATTGCACAAACGGATGATGAAAGGGCTAAAGATCAGTAGTACTAAGCATGTACATTTTGATATGCTGAGCAGGAGATCAAAGGAAAATACCCATGGCAATAAATGTAAAAAGTGGTGAGATTTATCCAGTAATTGAGATTTGTTCCACTGAGATTGTTACGAGAGAACTTGTTAAGATTCAGAAACAGTCTTCCGTTATTTGTGTATATTATAAATATTTACAATTGAAAGAAAAAACAGCTAACCCACTCAGGGTTAGTAAAGCCTCCTTAAGGTGATTTTTGTGTATAATTAGAGTGGAATGAACTATAGTTAGATTTTGAAGCTTGTGTTGCTAATCAGTACCTGAGATGTGTTATTAGTCTTAGAAGTTCATTGATTTGACTTCAGTTACTAAATTTTAAATTCTCTCTGAATCTAGCAAGGTGAGTGTTTGAAATATATACTCATTTCTGAAATTCATTGGAAGTAGAAACATGTTTATTGCTTCTGAAATCAAAATAAGTTTTTTATAAAATTTATGTGAAAAAGGAGAAAGTAGAAAGGAGCCTGATTGAAAAGTTGCGTGTGTGTGGTAGGTTAATATTGGTGGTTTTGAGGTGTCCGAAGAACAGGTTGAAAAAACAACTTTTATACAATAGACTTATGTATACACCCTCATTTATGTAAACGTAAGAGTGCCTCAGCTGCACTACTTATCTATAATATAAAGTTAAGGAAGCCTCTTGATAGAGCACATGTAAGGAACCTCACCATTCTCATGATTTGACATCAAACTTTTAAGGAGATCATTCCGAAATCCTTATCAATTGTCAATCCTCCATCATTTCTGAGATGGGGTTTCAGTGTTATAAAATAAGGTCTGTTAATTCCTGCCCACATACGCTTTGGTTTTATTTTTTTTCCCATACAGCTCAGCTGCTTTAAGTGGTTTCTAGCCCTCACTGCCTTCCAGCTGCTCAATCCCTCTTTCCTCAGTTGCATATGCTGGCAGCTTGTTTAAGTACTTTCTCAGTTAGAATGATCTAGAGTCACAAAATTGTCTTTTTCTGGATGGAAGTATTTTGACGACATGAGGCTAACAAAACAGTTACTTTGGAAGTTTTCACATCTGATCTGAGCATAGTCTGACATAGAAGCCTGATGCCAGCTGCTGGGGGTGAACTGCTGATGGGGTTGACCTCTTTCTTTTTTATCACCTACAGCTAGCATAGTATGTGTGATTACTGTGCAACACAGTTTTCAGTTGAAAAAAAAGAAATCAACGCTGATTAGAGTTCTAAGTACACTGTCTGCAGGTCATCTTTCAGGCTCTTCTCCTTTTGTCTTTGGGCCTTATCACCTTCTTCTAGCTTGCTGAACAGAAAGCAGTGAAGAGTAGCAGAGGCCATAGCCTGACAGAGCTGTGCTTACCGATAAGTACAGATAAACACAGTTCTTAGAGTATGCATACACATTTCCCTGTCTCAGATACGCTTTTGGTAGACTTCCAAGAAGTTGACAGTGATAGCAAGCACATTTTAAACATGACCGTTCCCAGCTATGCTCTCAGCTGCTAATGAATTCCCCTTCTGCTAATGTTACCTCTTCATGGTAACACAGGTGTTGGCAAGATCTGATGGTAGTAAGAACTTAATGGAGAGGATTCTGTTGTGATTACTCTGGGTAGAGAATAATTTTATTTGCTTGGTATTTGTTGTAGAGAATGAAGATTTTAAGTGTCTTAGTAACAGAACTGAAAGATTATCCAGTTTTAATTGTATTTCTGTTACTATTTCTTGAAGTGAATTGTTATGACTTCTTATGCTGATTTTTCATGAGTTATTTGTGATTTGCAGTACTGTATTTGGGCCTTCAGCCAGTCAGTGCGCTGCAGAGATGACAGTGGGAGGGATATCCCTGCCCCATTATAAAAGCTAGGCCTGTGATCTAATTGTTTAGCCTCCTTCTATCTTCATGGCAAAGAAAGAGTTATCTCCAGTAGAGTTTTCTTGGAACTCTTTTTTTTTGTCGCACTGTGATTGCCCTTAGTATCTTAGACTTAATGCCTAACGTTTAAGCCGTTAAAGAGAGGGAAGAGGTAACCTGCTACTGCTGATGAAATCTGCAGTATTTTGTCCTCATCTGACTTGGGAGTTTTGGTGTGTATTCTGCCTTTCTTGTGTTATTCAAACTCTGCCATTGATGATAGAATTGTTAATTTCCTCATTCTCTTTTCTCTAGAATTCTTTATTACCTCTGAGTGATTCAAAAACAAGAATTTATTTCCTTGCTCGCAGTGAAATGAATTGGTATTCGATTTCCATTTTAATGTTTGAGAATTGGAGAAAAGTGAAGCGTGTTCTTATTTAGGTGTTAATCTTGTTCAGTGTACTTTAGTTGTCTGATACAATTGTTATCTAAGATACATTTTGGTGGATTTTATCCAGAATACACAGCATTATAGAATCAAGGGGAACACTTAGAGAATGAAGACCAAAGGAGTGACGTCTCATTATGAATCTTACTTATAGGACTTCTTCAGCATAATGCAATCTCTGTAGCAATTGCGAAGGCTTAATTCTCTAGCTTTTTGTTGGAGTAATCTTAATACTATTCTCCTTTCTTACTTTCTTTCCTTAACTTCTTCCATACATAGGCTCCAGGTACTGTAGCACATGAAGTAGGTGTCTTAAAAATGACAGCTTTGTTGCATAGCACTAACTCATCACCACTTCACTTCTCAAGTCATGCACTGCATGGGAAAACGTCCAGTAGAAAAATAGGGTAACGGAATGGGGTATCATAATATTAATGGACAATTAGCTGAACTGTGTTTACACAGACAACAGTAATTATGTGGGGGGTATCATATTAATGGACAATTAGCTGAACTGTGTTTACACAGACAACAGTAATTATGTCATCTACTAACTTTGGAATAATTATGTTTTCTAGTTCTAGTGTTTAAGCTTTATGGTTAGATAGAATCATAGAATCACTAGGTTGGAAAGGACCCACTGGATCATCGAGTCCAACCATTCCTATCAATCACTAAACCATGCCCATCAGTGCCTCATCCTCCTGTCTTTTAAACACGTCCAGGGAAGGTGATTCAACCACCTCCCTGGGCAGCCTATTCCAGTGCCCAGTAATGTGGCATCTTAGATCTTTAGAATAAGGAAATGGAGGAAAACAGCAAGAAAAAACAAGTTTTCTTGCATAGTAGCAATTGCATATTCATCTAGTTCAAATTCTTCAGATTTATAACTGCATTGCTTCTTTGAGCAAAAGTACATTATAGCCATGATATAGATGGCTATTTCCTCCATAGGTCAGTCAGTTGATGAGTTTGATGTATGTTTTGCTAGTTTGTAAGCTCTTTGCCTGTCCGCAGAGTGGGACTATCAAGTATGTGGAGCATGACTTCACAAAAACACAGAAGGAACAGTCACACATGCTTTTCTGTTGTCCTTACTAGTTTTGTCCCATCTCTCCTCTTGTTTATCACTTTCCTTAACCTGTTAATACTTAAGATGGGATTTGTTCCACTAAGTTACCTACTCTGAACGCTATTATTTCTAGAAACAATCTTACTTGGGCACTTTGCTAGCAGTTTCCGTGTCTCTGTGTATTCCTTCCTTTAGTTTAATCCAGTTTTTCCCATGAAAGTTGATTCCTTCTCATTCTTCTACTTGATGCAATATGGAAGGCACCGAGAGAGATGGAGAAGTGTGTGCTCACTACTTATTCCTAGGCAGCTCTGACCATAGCTGTCAGGTTGATAAGGATGAGAGGGGAAAGTCTGGAGCCTAGACATAGACATACTGAGTGAGCATTAATCTTTAGGAGAATTGGGTTGCCAGACTCAAGGTGCCCAACTGAGTAAGTGTGGTACAAATATATAAACTTGAACAAAGTTAGGTTTCAGACTTTTGGCTAATAAGGGTGTCGAGGAACAGGTCTATGACACTGTTTTCAAATTCGTGCTCTGAAGAGTGGAAATCATTAAAAATTCTGTTAGTAAACAAGAGAGACATGAAAACAAAATGAGACTCTTTAATACACAAAGAACAACATTTTTCACGGAAACAGAAGTAGTACTATTGCTTTTGTCTTCCCTTCAAAAATTACATAAGGCACTCATCTCGCACTGAAGTTTTCATGAAATTTAAGTTAAAAACAAGTATTTGTCGTATAGTAAATAATGTCAGCAAATATTGACTGTAGGCAATTATAGTTTCTCTGTAATTCAAAGGAATTTTGCAAATGTGTTTTCTGAAATTTTAATCTGAGTACTTTTGATAGAATTACCTGATCGTCTCTTAAATATGTAGGAAACAGTCCAAAGTAGTGTTGGGTTTTTTTTTTTACTTTACTAGATATATATTACTTTTTGCAAACTATTTTTATTCCCCACAAAATATATGTTCAGGCAAACTGAAATGTACTATGTATTGTTCATTTTCTTCTTTAATTTGTATTTCCATCGCTGCAGACATTTCTGAAAATCTTATTTTGCAGACAGCAATTCTCATGAATAGTAGAGGATAAGGTATAATTTACAGTCCTGTTATCTAGGCATATTTTTCATGTCTTCATAAAAACTCATTTTACTTCCATATGACTAGCCTTATTAACTTTCTTTTAGAATATGTCTGTGCGTACTTTTTGTAGTTCAGTTTTCTTGTTATATTTAAACACATTCAGAATGGTTTAATTTACATAAGGATAGAGATTATTTACTAAGTAAGTGCAAATTGCCTCTCTGTTTCATTATTACCTCTCTGTTTATTCAACTGGTGGAGGCACACATACAGCAGGATTACGTTATTAAAATACAAGAAAATTTAATCAGCATATCATATTATCCAAACTTTAGACTGTGATTTACCCTACTTAATGTGAGAAAACCTTTACAAAATATAAGAAGATATACCAAATGTATTTGTATGATTTCTTCTGACAGGAAGCTTTTTTTTCATACAAGCGACATCAGTGATGACAATCAAACTTTTACAAATAAATTAATCTCTGGATCTGATATGCTGTTAAAACTCAAGTTCAGCTTTCTAGAATATTTTTAAGCAAAACATAAGTAAATCTGTAACAATTTTAATGAATCATGGTTTCTTTTATATATTGAAGCATTTCTGTGTTTGCATGTTCTGTTGTAGGATGCGTATATCATTTGAATATTGGGTCTGCAGCTTAGTTTTAGCATGGAAGTACATCTCGAGTGTTCATGATGAGTTTTTTAACTTTCCATCCCATCTTACCCCTGAGCACAGCATGAGACACAAAATGGAAAGGAATCATTTCCTGTTTCCAGGTTAGATTTAAAAATGTAGGTTTCCAGATTGTAGGACTGAAATGCTGATGTTGCAAAGTCTGGAGGGGGCTAGTAGGAAACGTCTCCAAAAGTCTTACTCCAACTTTTAGCCTCCTATTAGCCCTGTGCAATTCCTAATTCAGCAGTGATGGAACAGAGACAAACGAGGGAGGGGGGCGCTTTTTAACCTTTCATTAGAATCAAAATGCTTAGTAGTAAGTATAAGTGCTGGGGATATAGAGATGATAAAACTTAGTATGGCAAAGGGTTGTTTATGTGGTTGGTTGTGGACTAAGAGTAGTGCTATTGAAAGGAGTTTTGGTGGGGGGGGGGGGGGCAGGCTGGAATTTCCATGCTTGGAATTTTTCAGTCTGCATCTAACCAAAGACTGATATGACACAGTGCTGACAACAGTCCTCATCTGAGGAAGAGGTGAGGCTTCGTGGTCTCCTGACTTACTGCCAACTGCTTGGGCAGTGCGTTTTCAGGTGATAAAATAATTCAAGTTCGGGGGGGAACCCAAACCACTGCACAGCTTTATGTCTTGAAATTATTTTGTGTGTATAAACAGTCATCAAGTTTTAAGCTTAATGTACTCATGTTTAAAATATTATCTTGAATCCTAATTGTTCTGCATATCAATAGTTAGATTTATTTTAGGAAATGTTCCTTCTTAGTGTAAGAATATGTACATTGGCTTAGTATATGTTGCTTTGCAAGGCATTTTTTTGATTATTGTAAGATGATCTGTGACTGCAGTGGTTTCATAAGCCTTTGCTTTTGCGATTCAGCAATCAGTTTTGATGGAAAACTACCTTGGAGATGCTATTATTCCAACTTCATACACTACTTGCTATCATGCTTTTCTCTTCCTTTGAGTGAGGTGAATAATACCAGTTTCAGTTTAAAAAAATATTTAATTCAGGTGGTTTAGGTTGCTGTTAATCTATTTATAAGTACTTCAAGATTAGCTTCTTTGCAATAGGCATATTCAGGATAGACTTGTACTTCACAGAAATCACTGGAGTTTATTTTCCATGGAGTTTGTTGAGGTGACATTTCACCTTCTGTTCCTTATTTTGTAAAATCTACGCCAAAGGCACCTGCAAAATGTATTGGAATTTATTTGACTGCTTAGAACAAGCCAAATACATTTTATCTGTTCTGGTTTTGTCCCAGAAACTACTTTTGTTTAGCAGCCATTATTTATTGATGTTATTTAAACTCCTCAGAGAATTTTTAAAGCGATAGCCACCTGCTTCATTTCCCTGTTCTCTGCACCCACCCCACACCCCCTGCCAATTTTTTAAAAAATCCCCCGAGGCCTTTATAAATGACACAAAATCTACTAAGGGGGAATTGTCATCACATACAGTGAGACATATACATTGTCTCAGATTAGCTTTTTTCCCTAAGTTTAATTTAATTTCAAAATAGTTTGTGTGTGGAAAATATAACTAGTTTACACTATCACTACTTAACTTGATCTGAGATCTACTTAGAGTGCCATAATGAAACAACATTTGCCCATGGATTTTGTTCGTTTTACACTCCAGTGATTCCTCATCACTTTAGCAAAGATTTGTTTTTAAATTACAAGCCTGGAGAATTCCTGTTGACCGTCATCTGTTCTGCGAGTATAACATAAGTAATTTTCCAGCTGTAAAATATTTTGTTCTGTAATCAGTCTACATTTACTTTTCCTATTTGTTCCGTTGTTCACTAAATAATGTTGACTACTGTTTTCCTTTGAGACCACTCAGTGGCTTCACCACATACTTATGCCTAAGGGCATTTAGTTTTGCTTGAAGATCATTTGTAATTGTCATCATGACAATTCAGGTTTACCTTCTTACATGTTTTATTTCTTTTGTTGTTTTATAACTGCGTTTCCCTATATTAAGGCTGATTTCAAGTCCACTAAATGTACTAGGAAAAGTTAGAAGTATCGGTATACTTGAGCCTCATGAATGCTCAAAGCATGACATAAGGGGTTTTGGGAAATGGGTAATGGTCCATGGTGGAAGCCCAGAGAGACAAAGTAGTTTATTGAATTGCTTTCCTGAAAGCTGTAGAGCTCTTAAAAATAGGCTAGAGGTCTGGGACAGAATTTTTAGTATGAAAGGAGTCAAGACATTTTGATGATAATTTAAAAGAAGTAATGAAGAAATAAGTTCGTAAACTGGAAACAAAAACGCTTTCAAACATTTTACATGTCAGAGAAGATATTTAAAAATATGCAGGACGTTTCTTTTGATAGTGGATGAATGAGTAAAGTGATCAAAGAGAGATTTCTCCCCTCTGGATGTTGCCTACTTTGAGAAGCTATGGAGTGGAATGTCAGTGGAGCAACTAAAATCTGTATATTTGTATTAGACAACATCTTAGTGTTACAGTGCAATATTTTTTTCCAGGTCAGGGGTAATGGGCACAAATTGATTACAAAACTATGTATTTTCCTGATTCAACCATTGGCTTTTCTTGTACTCTCAATATTTAAACCTAAAATTTAAAAGACTAAAGCTTTTCAGTGTTACAATGAATAAAAACTGCATCATGAATTGATACTCTACATTGGTCAGGTCTGGATATGCTTAAGTAAATTAAAGTTTATCCTAGATATGATGATTAATATAGATGATCATTAATGTATTTATGCATTATGTCAAAGTAGTAGTCATTAAAGCAGTTCCTGTCACCAAGACTGAACTGCTTTCTTTATGAATTTCTAAGGCATACATTATTTGTGTGCTATTTAAATTTTAGTGATTTTATAAAATATAGGCCTAAACTGTTGGCAGTGTTTTGGTAAAAAAAATTGTTCTGCCACATCTTTCATATTCTGCACTTTTGAAATAGTAGGATTTTCAACCATTTGAAAGTTAAGCACTGGGAATCCTAAACTAGATTTTCTCACAAATGCTATATTCAGAAGTCTTGTTGCTTTTTTGGTAAGCAAATTTTAATTAAAAAGAGATGGACCAAAACAGCCAGCTTGAGAGTTCTAGATAATGAGTCATAGAGTCATAAGGTTGGAAAAGACCTTCGAATTCATCAACTCCAACCATACCTGTCTACTACTAAATCATGTCGCCAAGCACCTCATCTACCCGCTTTTTAAGTCACCATCCCTAGAGGTATTTAAAAGACAGGTAGACATGGTGCTCAGGGACATGGTTTAGGGGCAGGTAGGAATGGTTGGACTCGATGATCCAAGAGGTCTTTCCCAACCTGGTGATTCTATGATTCTACTTTGTGTTAGGTTATATTTTCTGCTTATTCACCTTGTTTTCTTGTTAATGATTCTTTCTTTGGTTTTTTTTTTATTTTGACTTCATTCATCTAATAGGGAACAAAAATGATAAATGACCCATTCTTCATGCACATGTTAAAACAAAAATAGATGTATGTTTCAATGCAGTGCAACTATTTTCTTTTCTTCATATTTTGTTACAGATCAGGGAATACAATGGACAGATGCAAGGAATAACCAGTGTGGGATTTGCATCCTTGACATTTGATGGAAATGTAGGAGCACCAGTAGTTCCTCGAACCTCTAGTAAAGTCTACACATTCATGGATGAAGAACAGAAAATAATAGAGGAATTACGAGTTTGGGCATCCAGAAATCTTTGCATCTTTGGGCCAGCAGCAAAACTGGCTGGTGTTCAGCCAATGATGTTCTTTGATCTCACTTGCCAGCTGGTAGGAAAAGCAAAAGTGGATAGATCTTCTTTTCTTCTAAAGGTAAACTTATTTTTTAAGATAATTTTTTAAATTTATTTATTAACATATTGTGATCCAATTTTCAATAAAACAGTTTTACAATAACAATTTAAATTTATCATGTAATTCAGAGTATATCAGTTATATTAATGGTTGATTCTACTATAAAATACAATGATTATATTAAGTATTGAGCTCATGTAACTAGTGGGAATTACATCAAAGACAGCTAAAATGAATTTCAGTGTTTTAGTCCATCACCCATAGCATAACTTCAATATTACACTTGTTAAATTAATTGGGATATGCACAGTGCCTGAGGCTGACATGGCATAAAGAAGGTATTGTGAACTTGTTAGTGCTTACCTTTTTTCTGAGAATTTTGTTGTTCAAACTGATGGAGATAAAAAACCCACACTAGAAATTATTCTGTCATTTATGCATTTCATAAAAGTTTTACTATTATTCTTTCTTTCTTCTGTCTGCCCGTTAAATTGACTGCATTAAGCTGTGTCATACAATTAGCATGCTCTGCTGGAGATACAGGTTTCATGGTGTCTCTCCTATTCCAGTGTTTTGCTGACAAAGGTGATCAAAGGTTGTCACTGACTATTGCTTAGCTCCGGTCTATTTATGACTACTATAATGGGGCCATTTGCTGTTTCTTACCCAGAATTAATTTAATCAGTGTTGGGTTTTAGACCAGTGTTGGTTTTGAAACCATGGCTTCTGTGTTTTCATCCATAATTTGAGTAAAGTGAAGCTGGCAAGCTACTGAGGTAGAGAGCTTGATCAGTTTTCATGTTTGTGGAAGTTAAAACCAAAACCAACTACTTTTCCAAGGTGTTTTTCTTTGTTGTTTGGGGTTTTTTTTCTTGTAAAGAAAGCTTTACTGATTTAAAATTCCTCCAAAGGTGCCCTGACACTAGCTCCATTAGTTCTTCAGGTGAAGGACATTTTAAAGCTTGTCATCCTTGTTTCTGACAAGGAGCATTCAGGTTGTTTCAATCCGTTTGTCAGATCCACCTCTTAAGTGTAGAATTACCAAAGTGCCCCAAATAAAGCCAGCTGAAAGATAACAGGAAACTTGACAAACTTAGGGTTATGTATTTTGTCCAAGTGACTATATTAATAATATATATGCACTAAATCTGTGTTTCTCAAGCTCAGTTCTGGAAAAGGTTTGATAATTCAAGGAATGAGCAACTTCTTTTTCAAAAGTGGTTTTAAGTATTTTGTGGTACAGGATCAGAAGATAATAAGCTTTTTTTTTTTTAATATGTGGCAGCATGTGTCATCTCATTATCTGGGTCCTCCAGAATACATTCTTATTTGGGAACATCAAATTAGATGTTATGGGTCGTTTTCACTGTGAACAGTTTTCCCTTTTATCTATTGAGTCAGGATGAGTTATTCTCAATGTACTTACACATGACATTGCTGATTAATAGACCTTTTTCTGTGCGTCCTCTGATCCACAGCAGTTAAGCATAAGGGGTAGATTCTCTTTACAAATGAAGCTTTGGTGTCTTTTTCCTCCCTCTCTGCAGTAACTAACTTGTAAGACAAAATGCCTTAGTATCATAAATGGTCTGAAAAATAGCTTATGTTGAACTTGTATGCATGAAACCCTAAAAAACCCTATAGCAGATTTAAAATGTTAAATATACACAGTTTTGCCTATGGTAAATTTTAGTAGTTTTAACTGCTGGATAAACAGTTGACATTTTGCTAGTGCTGATTTTTTTTTTTTTAATAACAAATCCCAAATTTAAAATCTCAATCTAAAGTATTCTGAGCATATTGAAATAGTTCATTTGCATTGCAGGTATGGGATGGCACAAAATGTCCCTACCCAACATGGAAGGTGCCTGTGGAAGCAAGAGACTTGGAAGGAGAAAAAATTCTTCTTCATCAGCTGCGAAATCTAACAGTGGACATTCTAGTCTATGATAACCATGTACAACTGGCAAAATCACTTAAGGTAATGGACAGATTGATATTTCTGACTCTTTGTTTTGTGGCCTGTATTCTGCTTAGGATTCACTCCAGTATCAATTCAGTTCTGCTATTAGTTTCAAATGTTCCTCTTTATCTTTCGCCGTATTTCTGGTAGGTTTTATTTGAATGCAAGGCTCCTTCAATGTGTATAAAACAGTCTCATTACCTTAAAATGGCTATGAAAAAAAAAAAACCCAAAAAACCTTCCAGTTAAGCAGTTCCTTCCAGACACTGTAATTTTACATATAATCCTTTGAAAATAATGCACTCAGAAAATGCATTCTATGCTTTACAATTATTCTTCAAATGATATAAAGTGGGTTTAAACTTGTGGTCCCATTAAAGGCTTGTCATTCTGAAGTCAGTAAAGGATTTTCTCTTCTATAAACTTCTCCAATTTGCAGTGCAATCTTCATTTAGTAGGCCAGAAATGTTGATTATGCATAGATAGGGAAAACAACAACATAATTAAACATTTGATCTTCAGCAATACTGCCATCTTGCTTCTGAATACAGTAAATTAGCAAAGAATACATCTTTCATTTTATGCCTTGCCCTCTATAACCAAGAATATTTTTTAAGTTCATAAGGAAATGACAGATAGCAAATAATGCACTATATGTAAGAGCTCTTTAACAAAATTTACTCACAGAAGTACTTCAGTAGTTGCACGTTCTCTTACAGAATTTTTCTCCTGATAGCTGGTATAACCTATCAGTTAGAGTGACTGCTGATGTCTAGTGCTTTTGAAAATTAAGGGGAAAAATATTTTAATATTAATAAAACATATTTTCTTGAGTAGCTGCTGATGAGTTACTCTCTTCCATTTATATTCAGGAATGCCTGCTGAATATGTGGTACATAGGATGGGATGTCTTCATATGCACTGTCAATTTTTTTCCTTCCCCCAAGCACTTTCTTTCTTATGTCTAAAGTATCTGTGCCTTTGCTGGATGCTGCACTGTGTAGCAAGAGCTCTAACGTCTAAGTAAACTGTTAAGAAACTTGGTTTGACCTGCTGAGCGACACAGGACATTTTTACTCTTCTGGCTATGTCCAAAGGTGTAGTACTTTCAGTCATGCAAACTGTAAAAGGTTTAAGTTAGATAATTTTTTAACACAGATTTTTAGTGGATTGTCTTAATGGAGTTATTGAGAAAAAGTGATGATATCCTAACAGTTAAACTTCAGGAAGACTTATTAGTTCAGATTGCAATACATGCAGTTAATTGTATTTCACAGAATAATAATAAGATAACAACATTTGGGGAGACACTTCCTAAAATGGAAGATTTAATGAAAATTTTGGTTTTAAATAGTATTAGAAACTGTCATATCATAAGAAAATATAACTGAAATATTCTATTAATGTATATAATATTTTATTTAGTTCAGGGTCTTGTTATGCAAAGAATTTTTTAAAAATCATTTATGTAGACATATAAAACTGGAGAGCATTTAGTGTGTGCGTGTACACGTTCCTGAGTGCGAACACAAGAACACTGTGGACAGAAAACTATACCATATGTTTTGCCAGTTTATGGTCTCAGAAACAATAAATCACACAGTTTTCAGCCATCTCTTCTGCATTTGACAGTATCTTAAATTGCCTTTTTTAATGTAAATTGTTACAGAATTTTTGGGTTACACTTCCCCATGTTGTCATTTACCATTTGCAATGACAATTGCAGATCTGAAATGATGTTTTGTGTGGGAACAGTCTTTTCTATGCAGCCTTGATACCAGCAAGGGCAGATTTAAATAAAAGCCTGAAATATTTGTTCTTATTTTAAAATTGTTTCTGTAGGCACATTCAGACAAGGAAGCTCTGAGTAAGCACTACAGTCTAGAGAAATGCATTACAGTTAATTTTTAGCAAATCCTGGAGTGTCAGGGATATTCCTGCAACAGTTTGTTAGAACTTCCTTGTTTGGATTGTCTGTCCAGAGAACACTGAAGATATGAACTTTATATCCCATTCCAAGACAGTCAAATAATATTTATGTTTTTCAATAGAAAGAACTTTAGTAATGTTGAAGGTAAGTTGCTGTTGATAACATAAGTAGGCTTTTGTCCCCTATAATTACTGACCTCCCTTTCCTGCTGAGTAAGATTATGGCTTTTCAGCATTTGCTGCCTTAGCAGAACGCAAGCAGAATTTTCAGAAATCTTATCTCTGAAGTAGATTATTTCTTTGGGCATAAAGACACAAGCAAGAGCTACAACTAAGCAAAGACAATGGTATTCACTGCTTTTTCCCAAATTTCCCCTCTTCCTGTAGCTGCCTGGGGTGCATGAGGCTTTCTCGTTACTCTGGGAACCCCAGCCTGCAACTAACTTTCCAGAGTACAGTTGATCCTCCTAGATTATCGTTCGTTTTTTATTCCAGTTTTTTCCAGAGGTTCTCAGGATTGTCTTGAGATTTTGCCATGCTAATCAGGAATAGGTCTGTGACCCAGGTTTCTCCATCTGCATCATTTTACTAGATGGTAAGCGTCATGGCAAGAGAGCATCAGGGGTCAGTCAGCGCACAGCTGGGGTCCAGCTGTCTGCATCTGGCTGGAGGCTTCCTTATGTGTTGTCATTCATTGACTATGCACAACTGTACACTCCCTTCATGGCTTGATAAAATAATTTTGTGTTGCCATGCATTTTCTAGATAGTACAGTTAAAATAATTAACCTTGGGCATGTATACAATTCCTATTCTGTAGTTTCACAGTATTTCCTTCGTGTTATGTATCGTCAGATGCAGAATTTTAACATTTTCAGGTTCCTCCAGCCCTATACAGTATCACATCTTTTTGATAGAAGTGTGAACTAAGACGCCTTGCAAGCTTTTCTTGTCTGAGTCACATCTCCAACCTGTGGCTTAAATGAGTTGCATAGGTGTAATATCTAGCTTCTTATTTTTCAGGTCTGGGTAGCATTCCTGTGTGTTTTACCTACTCCTGGTTTTGTACTCTTCCAAAGGGGAAAAAAGCCCAAACCGCAACAGCCCCTCAAACCCTCATGTCCTCCAAACCTTTAAATGGGTTTAAGTTGGTATTTTCATTGCAAAGAACCAGACCAAAATTCTGTGCATATGGTTCCTTCTTGTTTGCAAAATCTTGGGCACAATTTACTCGGTAGTATTAGACTGTTGATATGATAAAATTATGACAAATACCATTTAACATCATCAGCCATAAAATAGGCGTTAAAAATTAGTGCACTTTAAGTGTTTCCTGTAGATAGACAGCCTCTTTTCATGAGTGTCCTTTTGGCCAAACATGAACATTTAACTCCCATGTTAAAATACCTTTCCAAATTCTTCAGTGTCTGGAATAAGAACGGAACCCTGAAAAAAGTTATTTTGGCTGACTAGTTACAGAGGACTGCATATATGGCCTTAAGTTAAGTCTTTTTAACTTTAATATGTATTTTTAAAATAGTCTTATTTTAATTAGACTGCAAATAGGATATTAGTATATTTTATATTACTGCAAGAAATATATTCCTACTGCTTTAATTTCATTTCAAATAAACTTGTTCTAAATGAGGTAGGTAGTTCGTAAACGGAACTGCTGCAAAATCAAGCAAGGAGTTGGGTTTGTATTAGATTTTAGTGATGGCTCTGTAAATCATGGTGTTTGCTGTAATGTAGATTGTAATTTCTTCTCAGTCGAGTATATAAAGTGTGCTCGGTCTGCAGGCATTCTGTAAACAACAGAAATACAGTAACATTTTTAGCCCTAACCACCCAGTGGTTTGCTCGCAGCTCTTAACAGTGAGCGATGCTGCCTCCCAGTGGTATTCACGGAGGTTGCATCCTATCCACACAGGTTTGGTGGTTTGTGTTCACATCCCTAACCTTCCAGACTTTTTCAGTATTTGGGAATGCTGATTATAATGCATCTCCTTAATACAGTTCTTAGGGGTGTTAAAATATACAAAATAATAACATTTTCAGAAAAGGTACTTAATGCATGTATAGGAAGATATATTTTTATAATGAACACAAATTTTGGGTAGTTCTGTTGCACTAAAATGTAATTCGGTTGACTCTTGGATGAATTTCAGCACATACCTTTAAAAGGCAAAACGAGCATTTTGTATTCTTGGCTTCTGCATTCTCCTGTTCCATGTTTAATGTATTATGTTTATACATATAGTAACTAATTAGTTTTTTCATACGTTGTTTTTGAAAGAAAAAGTCTTCAGTTATAGTAGACTTTCTCCTCACTTTTGGGGACTTGCTGCTGTAATAGTAAGTTGGGCATTTATATAGGACTGTTTAAAAGATACTTACAGTGATCAGGAATCCGTATTATTGAATGTGTGTAGTTTGCCAGCTATCTGCTGTATCTTATACTTTAAAAAATATTTGGGTAATAGTTAATTTGATTCAAAGGTCCTTCCTCAGCAAATGGAAATTTACTACATAATTCAGTCAGACTATGGAGCTTTAGAACCTTTGTTTTGGTTTAGTTTTTTCTAATTGGGTCAATGGGAGTAGTTTTTTGAAATAAAAGCAAAATTATAGAAGTATGCTGGAAGTTCAGTATTCCATAACTTCTTTCTTAATAGGTACTTGTATAAGTTAGCCTTACGGGTCCAGAGAAGGGCTACAAAGATGATCAGAGGGCTGGAGCACCTCCTGTACAAGCACAGGCTGAGAGAGTTGGGGTTGTTCAGCTTGGAGAAGAGAAGGCTCCAAGGAGACCTTATAGTGACCTTCCAGTACCTGAAGGGGCTACAAGAAAGCTGGGGAGGGACTGTTGACAAAGGCTTGTAGTGATAGGACTAAGGGCAATAGGTATAAACTGGAGAGGGGCAAATTTAGAATTTAGACTAGACATAAGGAAGAATTTCTTCACTATGAGAGTGGAGAGGCACTGGCACAAGTTGCCCAGGGAAGCTGTGGCTGCCCCCTCTATGGAGGTGTTCAAGGCCAGGTTGGATGGGGCCTTGGGCAGCCTGATCTGATGGGAGGTGTCCGTGCCCATGGCAGAGGGGTTGGAACTAGATGATCTTTAAGGTCCCTTCCAACCCAAACTATTCTGCGGTTCTATGATTCTAAGTCTCTTTGTGTAACTTGACAAAACTCTTTCACAGAACACAAAATAATTCTAAGTGAAACAAGGAGCATATTCTCCATGTAGCTGAGGAGAAAATTTAAGACAGTTGGGAACAGTGTCAAAATATTTGAATTTCTAACATATTGCTTTTTGTCCTGTGCTGAAAAGTGTTGTCCGTGAGGTATGATAAAGAAATCTGGGTAAGGAGATGCGTTTGCATGTATACATAAATAGATGGATAATATGCCATGCATAAGGATAGACATGAGGTCATTTCCTGAGCGCAATCATACATGGACAAATCACCGCATGTCAGTCTCTGGAGGGGTGTGTTGTGTATATAGAAGACAAATGATGGCCTTATACAAGGAATATATTGACTCATTTGATCTGTCTTCTGATGACTGCTTGAGAATAGAATTTAGTAAGAAGGCTTATGCTGGTTCTGAATCAGCCTTTGCTGCTGGTAATGTTGTCCGATAAGGCAAAACAAACAGAGAGGTTTGGAGTCTCCATCCTTGAAAATATTGAAGAAAAGAAACTAACTGCATTGTCAATTTTTTTCCCTTCAAGATTGGAAGTTTTCTGAGGATTTACAGTATTCATACAAAACAAGCAAGTTCTGACAAGGATGATGTCTCACGTATAGAATTTCATCTTCATGGTGGCACCTGTTACGGTCGAGGAATAGGAGTATTACCGGATACTAACCCAGATGTTAAGGAACTGAAAGCGTAAGTCCTATATGTAGGTTTTTTTCTGTAGATGATTCTGGAAGACTCTAGGCTAATGTAACAACGTTAGAATTGTAAATATGTCTCAGAACTAGAAGCTCTGGAACAGAATGTGTCTTTAGCATCGCTAAGTTGAAGAGTTAGTATTTGGGGGAGTACATAAATAAGGACTAATTTTTCAAATGTAAAATTCAGTATAGTTTAAGGCTTCTGATTTATAATGCTTTAATAATAAGGTCTGGCCATGTTGACATAGTCATTCTATTTTATAGTGGTATATAGCCTTTTAAAGATAAAAGCCATGATTAAAACTGAGCACATTTTAAGCATGTCCATATATGTGTTACTTGGAAATGGTGAGACTTAAATGTGTTCCAAATCAAGCATATAACAGAAATGGTTTACTGAACAGTGTTATATATATGAGGAATCATAGAATAATTTATGTTGGAAAAGATCTTTAAAATTGTCAAGTTCAGCCTAAGACTGCAGAGTCTACTACTAAAATGTGTCCATAAATGCCATATCTGCACATCTTTTAAAAGTCTTCAGGGATGGTGACCCAACCACTTCCCTGGGTAGCCTATTCTAATGCTTGACAACTCTTTTAGTGAAGAATTTTTTCCTAATATCCAATCTAAACCTACTCTGGTGCAACTTGAGGCTATTTCCTCTTGTCCTATCACTTGTTACTTGGGAGAAAAGCCCAACACCTGCCTCACTACAATGTTCTTTCAGGTAGTTGTAGAGATTGATAAGATCTCCCCTCAGCCTTCTTTTTCTCAGACTAAACAACCTCAGTTCCCTCAGCTGCTCCTTGGAAGAATTGTGCTCTAGACCTTTCAGCAGCTTTGTTGCACTTATTTGCACACACTTCAGTACCCTTCAGTGTCCTTCTTGTAGTGAAGGGCCCAAAACTGAGCACAGTATTTGAGGTGCGGACTCACCAGTGCCAAGCATAGGAGGGCCATCACTTCCCTAGCTGGCCACACTGTTCCTGATACAAGCCAGAATGCTGCTAGCCTACTGGCCACCTGGGCACACTTCTGGCTTATATTCAGCCAATACCCTCAGGTCCTTTTCCTCCAGGCAGCTTTCCAGCCACTCTTCCCCAAGTCTGTAGCATTGTATGTCTCAAAGGCTTGAGACAAAGAAGTCATGAAGTACCTCATCCTTTTCCTCATTCTTTGTGACTATGTTTTCACCCAGATCTCATAAAGGATGAAGGTGGTCCTTAGCCTTCCTTTTGTTGCTAATTTATTTATAGAAACATTTTTTATTGTCTTGTACAGCAGTAGCCAGATTAAGTTCTAGTTGGGCTTCGGCTTTTCTGATTTTCTCCCACAGAGGCGTATGACATCTTTGTATTCCTTTTTGCTCCTTCTTCCAAGAAAGGCAGCCAAAGTTTTTTTTCTCCTTTTTCCAAACATCATGAACTCTTTTTTTTTTTTTTCTTAGAAAAGTTAAAGTAGGCAAAATCCACATTCCTCTTTCAGGAATTCTTTTCTCGCTAATATGGATTTCTTTTGTCACTATATTATATTTAAAGGTCAAGAAGTGATGTGGAAAGGAGTGTCTCATCCACATTGTTAATATACGCTCCTGCAGCTTCTGGCTCAATTGAGTTTTATGTCTCTGCTGGAAAACTTATGTCTGAACATTATACCTGTGTGTTGATATACCATACATTTCATATAAGTGTATTTGCAGTGCCATATATATATGTGTGCACATGTATGTATATATGCAAAAGACTTCTCTACATTATAAAATATTTAGTCATTCATTTTTAGATTTTTAGAATCCATAGATCTGCCAGACAGTCAGAATATGGAAGGCACATCTTCACTGGAATTAGACAGCACTTTTAACAGTGTTACAGGTGAGAGCAATTGAAAGCTGCTATGTTCTTTTTTCTAATGTATATGGTCAATATAAGGTCACAGTTACTGCATCTACAAGTGTCTAATGTTAGTTTCCCATACAAAGCCTTAGAGAATTCTTTTGGATAATTAGACTGGAAACTGGCATTACTGTATCATTCTGTCTCGCAGCAGAAGCCTTTCATATACGTGGAAAACTACTTTCGCAGGGGGTAGTGAATAAATTACTGAACACAGATGGTGTTCTTAATCATGTTATATTAGATCATAAAGCAGAGCGATGTAACTCCATCCCTCTAAATGGGAATCCCTCAGAGACAGACACTGAAAACACTAATAAACTGGTACTTGCTGAGGAGCCATTCTGAAGCCATTGGATGGAATGTTGTGTTGGTGGCAGAGTTACAAGTGCAGTGCCAAGGAGAGGTAGTGTCTTATAGACAGTTCTACAGATCCTATATTATTCTTTGAATGGTATTTTTAGCCCTGAACCGCTAAAAGTGAATTAAACTAAGGCTGGTTGGAAATAGTTGTCGTCTTTGCTTCTAGCTTTAAAATACTGTTACTTAGCCATTATTAGCATACTATAATAGGATATTTCTAAAAGAGTATGAAGTTAAGAATGAATAAATATCTCATGTCTAGACCATAACAGTGCAAATTTAGAAAGGATATTGCATGTATTTACTGCACAGTTACGTGTAGTACAGATTGTTCAGAGCAGTGACCAGTCAGTCGAAATTGGTTTTAGAATAATGAATTCATGATCTTGCCCAGAAAGACTGCGGGAGGATGAATACAGTTTGTCGTCAGCATCATTCGTAGTATATATTTGAAAAGTGCTCATTTTGATGAGCATTGCTATTTAATGTATACAGGGATTCCTCCTCAGATGTATTAACACATGGTATCTAATGTTTGTCTCCTGCTTTCTTTGCTTTTTCATTTTGTTATATTGTTTTCATTCATTATTAGGATTTCCATTTTCATTTGTTCACATTTTTGGTTTGTGCATTTATCTATCTGCCTGTCTATCAATTTGTTGTTTTTTCTGTGTCCACATGATAAAGAAGAAAAGAAAGAAAATAATTAGCAAATTCTTCTTGATTTCAGATCTTGAATCACACTTACAGAGTTGTCAGCAGTTATCTGTTACAGGTAGGAAACATTTTGAGCTCAAGGTGAATTTTATTTTTGCTAAAGAATAAAAATATTTTTAAGAAATCAACTCAAAGGCTGAAATGATGTCTTTACTGTAGGAAGAATTTTTCTAGGAATATAAGTTTATGAATGCTGCATTGGGTTTATTCCATTTTTAAACGAATGGAGCACATTTATATATTCTCCATTCATTTTTTTTTCTTCATGTTGAATTTCTGTACCCTAAAGTACACCATGCTCCCACAGCCTGTTGTGATTTATCTTAAATACTGTAGTAACATGTTGTATTGATAAAACTGAGACTGCAACTAGGAAGAGAAGAGAAAAGAAGGTGGGAATTAAAGATAAATGCGTACCTGCAATATTCCAGATATTATGGTGTTTAGGATGTATTCATGGCTTTTTTCTTTTCTGTTGCTATTTTGCAGTATTAACAGATCATCAGGATTTGAATAACACAGAACTGAAAACCATTCTGAACAGCGCAGCTCCTCAACAGTATCGTATTAGAGCAAAACTGAGAAACTATAGACCCCAAAAGCTCTATCAGTCTATTAAACTTCATTGTTCCAAATGCAACTCTTTGTAAGTGTTTTGCACAATAAAAGCAATTACGAATTGTGCTGTGTGTTTTGGAATGCCTAGATTTTCAGTGTATTTTCATCTTCTTTTTCATGTAAAATAAGTTGAATCTAAATGTTTCATTTTGAGATTTTGAGCAAAGATTTGAAGCTCACTGATTGTAGGTAGGAAAACTTAAAATCATCAGATGAGTTCCATTTACAGAATCCTTTGACTACCTTCAAAACATTTTGGTTTTTTATTTTCAAATTTAACAGTGCAGGTTTTCACATACCAAAATGGGATTTAAGTATCTGTTTCTGTAAAATAAGGTATGCAAAAAGGTATAATAGACACCAAGTGAATGAAGTACCTTTGATTAAAGTGTATCTTCCAGACAAAGCATCTTTTCTGGATCCAAAAATATCTGGCAAACGCCTTTCACCTTGGTATTTTTGTGTTTTCTGACCCAAGTCAGTTCGCTGACCATTTTATCATGGCATTAAAGGGGAATTAACAATTTCTCATTGTATCAAATAATAGTCAGTGAAATACTTGTACACCATTTGCAGTGTATATTCATCTACAAAGGAAAGAGGTTTGTTTAAAGAGGCCTCTGCAGGAAATCAACAGGCAGGCTGTAGAGACTGGAAGAGTTTAATGGGTTTGATCTGGAAAGATGACCTTTTATGTTAGATCCATTGCTTTTGCATTTAAAATAGTAATCTAGGACCAGAGGTGGAAAGTGTTCTTGTAAAGAGCACTGTATTTATGAAATGAAAAGTCCAGGTTCAGGAGGACCTCTTGTGTTTGCAGTTCTACAGTTATAGTAGAAAAATATCAAACTTTGGTTTCATAGCCAGGAAGTGTTCCATTCACTGGTAGAAGCAGCTGCTCTTGCATTTGAAAGTGAAATCATCAGAATAATCTGCAGGAGCTGATTGTATTTTTTTCTTTAACTTCACTCTGAAGATTGGTACATACCCTCTTGCAGCGTTTTCTAAAGTAGCCAAAGCTTTTGCCTATTCTTCATTGTCCTATTTGTCATGTCATATTATACCTGAAGCCATCAGGTCTGCCTTGCTTAGGAGAAAACGTTCTAATGCGTTTTTCGGTTGTGTGCCAGCCACTGGCTTTTTGCCTGTTGTTGGTAATATTAGTAAAATTTGTATGGCCTTCAATACTACTCTGTGGTGACAACTGGAAATGCGTGAGTGGTGCACACTAGCAGGACAAGAAAGAAACCGTGTGGTGCAGAGTTGCAGATTTTCCTTTTACAGTACACGTGCAAAACTATGCTGCTGCAGCCATTTTTTCTTTGACTGCCCCCCACAATATATGCCAAGTAAAATAGGCTAGTATAGAAAGCCTGAAATTACATGAGCTTACATGGTCTTTTCACTCTAAGTGTTATGCAGTCATGGGGCCATTTTAAGGCTGAACTGAAATCATATAAAGCTGTTATACTTGTTTTTCTGTGGATTTACGTATGTGTAGGTGAAGCCACTAGGCTGCATCTTCTTCTAGGTAAGGTTAGATTGTTGACTATATTTATTAACATGGAAATGAATTTGAATTATCTTGTCATAATTTGCTATACACCTCTAAATGTTTAAATTGATGTAACAAAGTTCTTTTTCTTTTATGTACTTCAACTCATATTTTAATGTTTATTTAGAATGCTGCTTTCCTTTTTGCTAGACTGCTTAGGGAGAAGCTGTTAAAATCTACTTACTTATTTTGGAAATGCTTATAGGTGGGAAGTTCCAGGTGGAGATGACTTTGACTCAATTTTACAAGGCTCTGCAGTTATTGCCCCAAATCTGGAATTACACAATACATCCTGGTACGATTCTGTCACGTGGACTACGCAGGACCAGAAACAAAGAAAAATAACTATCCATTTTGTAAAGCATGATGAAATGGTTCAACAGCCTGAAGATGCTTTGATTATGATAGAAGGTAAGGTAAACTGCAAATATGCCACTTTTTATGCACAGTGTCAACTCTGAGAATCTACAAAGTTAAGATACATTGAATTTGTATTTAATGTAAGTAGTAATGATCATAAAGGCATCTTCAAAGGAAAGAAAAACTCAGCTAGAACTTTTGAGTTACTGTTGTGCAAATAGGAAGAAGTCAGTGACAGTCTTGTAAGGTGCTTCTGTCTGTTTTAAAACTATACTAGTGAGTTTATTGTTGATGCTGCTAAAATTAACGTCTGAGTACGTTGTTTTTTTTCTAGCTGCGCTTACTGATTTTTCAGTTCTGGTTTGAAAACTTGTCAAGTCTTCTAAAAAAACCTATTTTCAGTCTTGATGTGGAAGAGTTTTGGAAGGCTTGTGATAATACAAGCCTACAATTAACTTTGTCAGCCTCTGGATGTCAGTGTTGTTTCAGATTAGTAAAACTCTCATTGTGAGACTTCTTGGTTGGGTTTCGTCAGATTTTCTCAGGGAAGAGAAGTAGCCACTGGACTTTAAACAAAGCAGTTTAGGACGAACACTAATTAGGAATGTTGCGAGTAGAATAAGAGTAATAAATAGTTGCATGTAGTATCATTCTGAGTTTAAACAAAGTCTTCAGTTGTGCTCAAGTAGTGGTATGAATAAAGAAATGTCAGTCAGGTGGTCCTTTGTGTAGGGCAATGACAAAATCCCCTCTGTTTTCTGCTTTGTTTTATATTCAGCTAGTTCTGATAGCTGCTTTATTTCTGCCATATTCCAAACTGGATTTTTTTTTTCAATTTTACCTTATCTTTGTAAAAACAAAAGAAAAAATAATTTATTTCTACTTTGTTTTCATAAAATAACTTAATGATATAAGTTGGTAAATCTTTTTCAGCTGTTAAAATTCCAGCAGCCAAGTATGTGCATATGTACATGTGCTTCATGTTGGAGCACAAGGAAAAGGTATAACCAGTGTTTAGCACTTTTTTCCCAGAACAATGAACCAGAACATGAACCTTGCCAAATCTACATGTTGTTCTAATTGCTCTCTTTAAGTTTTTGGAAGTGGAGATCTTAATGTCTGCATAGGAATTTTCCTAGCACTTCTCCAGATACAGACCGTTCTCAAAGGCCAAACACATTATGATGTTCATTAGACAGAGGTGGTCTAGATTCTACTCGTTTGTTAAACAATTTGCTCTGCTACAATATGGTATTCTTCCTAATAGTCATTATCTGAAGCAAAGATGAAGGACATTTTTTTGAGTGCTTGGCATCTGTTGGGCTGGAATTGAGGAAATAGTTGGATAATAGAATTTTATGTGACATTGGAGTAAGATGAGTTGAACTGAAGAGTGAAATGTTATGGTTAACAAGTAAACTAATGTTCTTTTCTTATCCTCATTATTTGTACATGAAATCGCTGTGATTCATGTAATTGTCAACTGCTGCTATTTCTCTGTGTTTTATACCAGTCTCTTAGAATGCAGAATACATTTGCTTGATGTAATTTAGTATTACAGTGAAATGGAAATTCTGGAGACCTTTTGGCAATGTCAGATAAAATTACCCTGAATTTTGTATGTTAATTCCTTGAATGTGAGTTCAAAAGTACACAAGACGCTTTATCTGCATCACTGTATTTGGAGGACTTCTGTTTTCTGACCTTTGGGGAAGTCATTTCAACTATCTATGCCTCTATTTTCTTTAATTATTTTTTTTTCCTAGAAGTTGATTGAGGAGATTTCATGGTATACAATTTTGCATCACCAGTAATAATGCAGTTTTATTGATTTTATTTTCTTTAGCTACATCTGCAATACAAGGAACAAATATATGCAAATATTACTTGTTATAAAGTCTTTGAAACATCTTAATTATAGTTAGTGGTACACAATAGAGTTGTGGAATATATTTCTTTTAAAACAATTTTCTCACTTTTTTATTGTTGTTCAGGAGCTGATTAAATCCTATATATTTATTGAAATATTTCCAAACAGCTGTTTTCTGTGTTACATGAATACATTTACCACATGTCCACTGAATTTGTGAATAGCTAAATAAATAATACTTAGCTACTTATTCATAAACTACTGATGAGAAATTAATTTATTTTTTGTACTTAAAAGCTGAAAAAAGTTACGTAGCAATTGCAAAAAGTCAGCTTTTTTTTGAGAAAATTGCTAGTAAAATCACAGTAGAAATTAAAGTGAAATTAAATACAATTTCATGGTTACAGCAATAACTATGAGAAAGGTACTAAGGCATCTGCTCTGATAAATGTCCATCTTTGATTCTTTGAGTTTGTTGTTGAGTAAGAACAAGAAGGTTATCACCCATTTTTTCCTTTTTCCATAATGAGTCTTTATTTTTATTGAAGGTCCTGAAATGGACACCTAATCAGCCAAGAAATGAAAGTTGTTCAGTTTATTCTTGATTACAGTTTAAAAAACATACTTTTATTTTTTTTATAGGTGGAACGCCAAAGGAAATCTGGAAGCTTACAAAAAGATTTAAATGTGTTATTCCTGTAAGATCCACAGAAGATGATCTTGAACTATTAGATCTTTCAGCTCCTTTTCTTTTACAAGGGAACATAAAATACTATGGGTAGGTTAAAAGTATTTGTTGACATTTTCGGAATTGCAGTGATATGTAGCGATCATTATCTTCAGTAATTCAAACCACAGTGCTCAGGGGATAACTTATCCAAAGATTCTTTTTATTCAAAATGCGCTTCTGAGATCAGGGATGAAGTACCATACTGCTACCTTATATAAAAGGACTCAGCAGGAGTTGGGCATTGAGTTGCGCTATAAATCTAATACCCTTAATTAGTCAGCACCTAAGGTTCAGTCTTGCCTGTGGTGTATGGTTAAGGTTGTATCCTACAGATACCTCAGTCCTGTAGGCAGCTGGAAAATTTCTATGCAGAAATATTGTATATTTCACATAAACCCTAAAGCTTCCTTTAAGGGCTTCATAAAATGAATACAGAATGTTATTTTTCCTTGTCATATATTGCTTTGGCCTTTCTACACATGGCTGTCCACGACTTTTTTAAATAAAGGCAATATATGGGTATCCCTACTGGGAGTGGATCTTCACCAGAACAAATTATTTCCCCTTGCACTTCCATAACCAATATATTTCGCCAGCTACTCACAGCTCTTCTTCAGACATAGTTATCTGTTTAAATTGCTATATTGTGTAAGCCAGTGCTCTATAAGGTATTCCATGATTAGGTTTAGGATATTTAGGGTGGAACCTCACAAGGATATTGACATTTCAGACTTTGTTCCATGTCCTTTTTTTATCAGTAGCATATACTTAGCAAACTCTAAAGATGATTCCATATAGCAAAATGAAAAACTAAGTTATTTTTGGGGTAGGAATGAACTTTAATACCCATATAAAAATATTTGTATGTGTGTGCATATGCATGTATATTCATGTATATATGCATATATATATAAAACACACACATTTGCTTATAAGAAACAATTTAGTTAAGTTGCTTTGCTGGAATTTGTGTGGGCTTTAAGGAAAAAAGTAACTGCACTAAGCTTGGTTTTTATCACTTAAGCAGAACTAGTTCTATTAATTTTTATGACATGTTTTGCATGTAATTCTAAAAGACAAATGTCTATTTTAAGCTCTAACTGTAATATACTAGCACAGACGCTGAATTTGGAAAAAGCAGATGTTCTGTAATTTTATTTCTTGAGGCAAAAGAAAACAGCTTTGGAAACAGTTCTTCAGTAGTTTTGTCCACTTGCTGCATTTGATTACTATGTTGTGTGTAAAATGTATTACTGGT
This sequence comes from Phaenicophaeus curvirostris, assembly GCF_032191515.1. Lineage (NCBI taxonomy): Eukaryota > Metazoa > Chordata > Aves > Cuculiformes > Cuculidae > Phaenicophaeus > Phaenicophaeus curvirostris. Next base: position 22,635,193 of record NC_091392.1, read on the forward strand.
GTAAGTACACCACTAATAAAATAATTTATTTTAACAACTCATCGTTAATATTTTTCTTGCAATAAACAAAGCAAAATTTCTCCTTTACCCCTGTTATGTTTTTAGAGCAGGCAACAAGTCCAGATTCATTCCTGCTTTTACAAACTGAGATGTTTCTTGTGTTGCAAAACAACAAAGTAGTGGCATATGAATATGTTTAGTAACATCATGATCTTAGAATCATAGAATGGTTTGCGCTGAAAGGAATCTTTAAAGGTCATCTAGTCCAAACCTCTGCCATGATTAGGGCCATCTTTCACTTGATCAGGTTGTTCAAAGCCCCATCCAATCTGACCTTGAACAATTCCATTGATGGGCATCCATACCTTCCCTGGATAACCTGTTCCAGTGTCTCACCACACTTATTGCAAAGAATTTCTTCTTCCTGTACAATCTAGACCTACCCTCTTTCAATGTAAAACTGTTGCCCCTTGTTTTATTACTACAGGTTTTAGTAAAAAGTCTCTCTTAGTCTTTCTGATAAACCCCATTTTATATGTTGAAGGGTCACAATAAGGTCTCCTCAAAGCCTTCTGTCTTCTAGGCTGAACAGCCAGCCCCAACTCTCTTAGCCTTGATGTACAGCTTTCCTCCTTTCTGTTCACTGAGGTGGTCTTTTCCAGACCAAAATGACTTCTTTCTTCTCAGGGATAATCAAAAGCAGCATTAAGAGTTTTGGTGTGGTTTAAAGCTTGGGCATCTGGTAAAACAGTTACTTAAACAACAACAGAAATACTTCTGCACTCCAACTGATTAAGAGAAACAGATTTTTATTTTTTCTTTTCTGTGCAGAAAACTTGTAGTGTAAATAAACCAGTGTTTGGTTATCTCAGTATCTTGTTTTAAATGCTAGGTGCAAGCACTGTTCAACTCCAAAGCCTATTGAGAATCTAAGTTCCATTGCAGCAGAACAACGACCATCATGGGAACCAACTGAAATAGCAAAAGGTTAGTTAACATGATGTTGCCCTGAAATAATCTTATGCCTTGATTCTGAAGTGTGTGTATATGAAATAGTTTCATTTCTGGTTGCACTTTTTTACAGAAAGCATGTAATTTATTGTTATGCAACTGAGTATAAAGCTGTAAAATCCATTCATCATCTTCCATCTGAAGTAACTTATTTGCTTTTGAAATCATTACAGTATGAATTAAAGATTTTTACATGTTGAATATTCGTTTCGTTTACCATAGGTGTCACTAGTTGCACCTATTATAGTACAGATGTGATGAATTTTTGGTTCCAAATGCCATTTATTAAACTGTATACATGCTTGCAGTCCTGGAACTTAGTCTTGCTTTTCCTTTTGAAGATGCAGTTTTTCTGGCCTGGACTATATAGTCTTATTTAGTGACTAGTACAAATTAGATTTTTATCTTCTATAGGCCTTATCAATGCTAAGCATATTTCAGAGAGTCTGCAAGAAATAATATTAAAATAAAAGGAACTATAACATGTACACATGTTCCATGCTTTGTGTTCCTTGTTGACATGTAGTCAACATGTCCAAATAGTAGAGGTAAAATCAAGCTTAAAATTTCACAACACATTAGGGAAACTGGATATTTTCATGTTTGCCAATTCACGTTCCAAGACATTAAGATGGAATATCTAGGAGTACTGAAGCACGGTAAAGACTTTATAAAGGAAAAAAAAAGAATACTTGAACAATATAGTGGTTCTCTTAAATAAACTGTCGTGATTGTGTTCTGTTAAATAAATGAGAAGTAATGTATAACTGGCAGTGTTACAGCACCTGCAGTTGGCATTTAATCCTCAAACTGATTACAATATTCCTAAGTCCTTTCTGAAATTTCAAGTGTTTTATGTATATTATCCTTTTATTGTCTATTTTTTCAGACTAAATGATAACCTGCAAGTATATTGGATCAGTTGAACATAAAATGACTAGCCAATCTAAGTAAAAGTACCCAGAAAAGACTGATGCAGAGTTGTAGTAACTTTGTATGTTTAAGATATTTTATGTTTGCGTATAACAGTTACTGCTGCTGGTGAGAGAATGACTACAGGCGTTTACTTATGCTGGAATATTTTCAGAACTGCCAACAAAGTTTTTCTGAATAAGACTTTGCGTTGTAGCTTTTACTACATCATACAAAACATTGTTTTCCTCAGAAGATATGTTTGCAGGTGGAATGCTATCTTATTCTCACTAAATTAAATGCAAGTCTCCTTTAATCTTTCATGGATAAAAGAACATGAGTAGGACATCTGACCAAGATAGGGTCTAAGAGCTAAGCAAATATTTGCATTTCTTTTAGTGAGATGAGAATAAGTACTTAAAAATCTTTCTGCGTTTTTATTTACTCATTTGTTAAAGTGTTTCTAGACAAAATGCAAAGTGCTTCTGAAATATGAACTATTCAGAGCCTTTGGCTTTGGCTTGCCAGTTTATAATTTTAATGATAGTATCTGAAGTAAGTTACTGTTGAAGGAGGGATATTGTCAGTTTAAGTTGTTACAATTTCTCTTCCATGTTCACTCTAAAAAACATTTTTTCCTCCCCTTCAGTTTTAGGTATTGAGCCACTCCAGTATGTTTTCATTATGAACTTTACCCTGGTTGATGGAACAGGAACACTAGATGCATACCTTTTTGATTATGTAAGTAAATCTAAGTAAAAGTACACTCTACAGATTATCTGCATTTGGATTTTATTTGTTTTTAAAGTTTCATATGTATCTACGGAAGTATACATTCTGTGTTACCTGCAGTGTTTTGAACTGTTTTTGTGTTTTTGTGGAGAGGCACAGAATGTAATTTTTTGTAGTTTTGCAGTAATATCACAGTATAAAATACCAAAGCATGAAGACAAAACAGATTCTTGTAGATACATTATTTGGAATTTCCATGACTGAATTTCTCTTCTATTTGCCATGTTGCGTTATGCAACCTGAATGCTGTATGAATGATGGGAGTGTTTTAGGATTTATGCAGGTAACTTCCTGTTTAGCCCAAAATCTCATTACCTCTTTTTTAAACACTCAGTAGGATCTGTCCATACAGTGATTTATTTTTGTTTCATCTGACCATGAGGTAGAAGAGGCCTTCCATTTTTTAACATGTGTTTTGGATCAGTTGATCCAAACTGATCAGTTGATCAGTTTTGCGGTTGAAATATCTGTTGCAATATACTTCTTGGTTTTTTTCCCTTGTGTGGGTTTTTTCCTTTTATCTTTTGGGTTTGTTTGTTAGTTTATTTACACACATATGCACATGCTTATTTTAGTTACTACCCTGAATGTTGAGATAGTGTGTCAATCATTTTTAAAAGGGAAAATAATAAAAAAGTGAGAATATGGTAAAGAGAATTGTAATCTAAAATAGATTAGTATTGTATTGTACCTTTTCTACTTCTTTGAGTACATTTTATATGAAAAGTTACTGAAGGAAAAGATGGAAAAGTTTTATAGTCAAAGAAGAATTGGAAGAGTGAGAAGAAAAAGTAGTTATCTGTGTCGATTTTGCTGCTGGATTATGTGCTGACTTCTGATCACTTCCACTAGACGTTTCATGCAAAAATTACAAAGGCAGATTGTTCTGTATTTGTATCTTTTAACAGAAAGGAGAAATTGCCATCAAAATCCTTATCTTACAAGGCATAAGATAATGACCCTTTATAAATATGAAAAATCAGGTAACAAACTTGAAAAAAACAAAATGGAGTTTTATTAGTCATGCTTACCGTATATGGTTTAAAAATATACAGAAAAGGTTTATTTAGCATTTCTATAATATTTCTGTTTTTTAATTTACTCCTTCATTCAGAAGTGTACCCCACGGTATAAGCCTTTCTCCACAGTTTCTAAAACTCAGAAATTAAACTCAACTAAAGCCAGGTTGCAGTGTCCCCTTGTTTTCAAGTGACTTTGTTCCTCTCAGAGCGGTTTGCTCACTGCAGTGAGGGACTATTGAAGAGAATTGACCATCCTTTCCAGCCGTAACATTGTCTGGTTATGGAGTTTTATGAGGAGTACCTGCCATTTATCTATACAGACCTGCATGTGTGCTTTCTGGTTGGCTGTAGTCCCTGAAATACTCAGGTGTACTGACATGCAGACTACAAAATTTTTCAGACAGTTTGGTTTTTTTTCTGTTTCTGGACAGTTTTGGAAATAGTACTCTTCTTCTGTTGTGTTACCTATCTGAATAATTTTAAGTTCCTTAGATGATAAAGAACATGCAGTCAGTGATTTGGCTAATGATTTCTTACCCCTCTTCCAACACCTCATACTTTTCTCTTCTTTTCCAGGAAAAGTTTTTCCAAATTCCTGCCTCTGAAATCTTAACTAATAAATTTCTTCAGGAAAAGATGCAGATGGCCATGAATACACTCTGTCCTCCCGGAAGAAAATTAGGTCAGCTTGCCATTATTTTAAAAGGGGAATGGGAAGGGAAAGGATCTTTCAATATGCTATTGCATATGCAAAGTCTTACAATTCAACTTGTGCATGGATAAAACAGAACAGAGAAATGCAGGAGTCTGTAAGGAGAGTTTGAGTTAATTTGTTTTGATATATTTCTTTAATAGTAGAATTCCCTTTTGAGAAAGAAGGCTAATGGTTCAGTAAATACTCACGTAGCACGCAGTGATGTTTGATACAGTCATGTGTATGCAGGCAGTAACGTCATTGGTATTCATATGGAAGTTAAACAGAACATCCTTGTACTGAATGTCACAGTGTGTTAGGGAAAACTGCACGGGGATTCAGCATATGGCACATGCTTTGGGTGACATTCTGCTTTTGAATGTATGTGCTGATTTAGGGCATCCTTTGCTACAGGAAATATCCATGAAAATTGAGCAAAAATTTAATCCAAATCCAGTCACAGAAATTTTTGTGCAATATTTCTGTTGTGGCAGAAGATAGCTCTGCTCAAATCACACATATCCAAGGTAGCTGTGTGTCTCTGCAGCAGCTCCAACCTCCGGAGCCTACTCCCTCAAAGTACATGGCTGTCAGTGACCACCACACCAGAATCTTTATCATACTTAGAAAAAGTGGCCCTATTGTAAAGGGTGTAAAGGATGTTCTTTCTGTGACAAAGGAAATTGTCTTATTGCAACTCATGGGGATGAGTTTTTATTATTGGAAGTTCTTTATAAGTGCTGTACTATGGTACAACTACTGGTACAAAGTAGGGGGCAGGGAGGTTTGGAATATTGTTAGTGAACACTATTTCATACGGTGTTGAAAGTTTTAAGATACATGGAATTTCAAAATTAGTAATTCTTTTTTTTCATATTAACTGTTGTATGCATTTAGATATTCTTGTTAAGAGCCTACACAAGTTATGCACCTCTCTTGTAAAAGTTAGATATAAGTATTAAACAATAATTTGATTTTTTTGTTTGTAGATGACTTGCCATGGCTGGAATGCTTCATCAAGTCCTATAATGTCAGAGATGCGATGAAACAGCAAGTTTATTACCAAATTTTTGACACTACAATTGCTGAAGATGTTGTATAGTGGTGTGTTGCTAATAGGAAGTAATCCAGTAAGAACATATTTTTGAGGGCCTATCAGATCAGAGACTGTATAAAAGAAAAACTTTTGTTCCTTTCTTAGGAATTCAGCCCATGTGTATGAAGTTTAGTTCATTTGTTAATATGAAAGAGAATTATGCTTTGATGCACTTACTACTTTCCTGGTATACAGCATCGCGATCTGAGTGCAAGTGGAGGTTTTCACTGAACGTTGCCTGGCTCAGACTGGTAGAAGCAATCTAGTATCTATCTGTCCTTCAGAAAGGCAGCGATGAGGTCACTCTAAACTGGTGAGTTTTACTTAGGCATATAGTCAGAGTGATGCTGCTTTGCTCTTTATGTATTAAGTAAATTGTCAGCAATGAGAAGGGAAAGCAGCTCTTCAGTAAACTTTCTCTCAGACCTCTTTGTGCAAGCATATGTCGCTGTTCTCAGCCAGTTTGGCAGAGGGGTTTCCGTTTTTAGAGATTTCTTTCATTTTGCACTGATGTGTACATGTAGACAGAATTCTTCCCGTTAATCATGCTAAGAGAATTGTTGCATGTACCAGTCCCTGTAGATTTGATGGGGTTATGAATGTGATCATGTAATAATTATCACTAAAATTAAAGTCAAGGCATGAAAGTGAGGTAGTGTAAAATTGTGAAATTAATATTGATGTTTGCTTGATTGTTATGATTTTTAAGGTGGCCCTATTGGATACCAAAGTTGTTAGCGTGCTTATTAGCTGGGTCTTTGTTTTCGGAGGCTAAATTTGCTGTCAGATTACCCTGCTCAGATCTGTCTTTTCTGTCTTACATAATCCACTAGTATGACTAAATTCGAAGATAAAGAACTGATCTAGTGTTATCATGGCTTGTAAATACTGCTGGACTAGAAGAAATACTTTGTGGTTTTACTTGACATTCAGAAGTGTATAAGACAAATTCAGGACATGTTTCTCCATTAATGGAGAAACTCCTGTTAAATCAAATGCTTTCCATCAGAGAAAAATTACTTGGTGTTTACAACAGCTGTTTTTTAAGAGAGTTCAGAAGCAAGATGAAACAATTGTAAATAGATTACTGTTTTGTAGTATACGACACTTCTTTTTGTTTACTTTTTCAGGGCTGTTAAGTGGTTTATGCAATTTGTCATTTAAGATTTCATCTAAATATCTTCTGATAATTTTTTGGTATTCTAAAAAATTATACTGAATTTGTGTCATAAACCAAGAAATTATGTTCTTTATTGATTTGTGTGTAGGGAGAACCAATATTAAAAGTGGTTTGTGGGTATTGCCAGTAAAAAGTATTAAAAAAATAAACCAACTTTGGAATTGAGCAAGCAGTTTACCAAAGAGCAGTACTGGCTTTATGAAAAGTTGCCTGATGAATCTGTGACTAAACGCATCAAGGGAAAAACATTTATAACAAGTTATAAGGTATGGGCAACATCCAAAGTATTTCAGAAGTTAGGGGTGAAGTTGAAGGCAATCTTTTTTACTTGTACTTCATGTATGAAAACATTAGTTTTAAATTTTTATCAACTCTGTACATTTTTGCAAAATAAGTTTATGAAGTAATAGATAAGAATATATCTTGAACTTCAATGTAAACTGACTCAATTTCACTACATACCTTGTCTGAGGATCCCTGCCAAAAAAATCTGTGTATAAATATCTTGATTATTTTTTTCCTGTTGAATATTGTATTAAAATGTTTAATAAATATTTTTTTTACAAATATTGAGGTTTTCGTGTACTTGTAGTTCCTTGTTCATATGGAAACTGTCATCAGTAGACTTCATCTGAGAAAATGCTCCAAATGAATGTTTGTATAGTTTGTTAGATTGAAACATACATGTTTAATTCTCTTTCTACATATAGTTCATAGAAATAATATTAATTAGTAATTAAAAATTCTGTATTTGACAATCCTAAAGATCACTATATAGAAATAGTGCACAGACAGCTGAAGATGTCTGTGTCATTATATGCCTTATATGGAGTCATTATATGCCCTTATATGGAGCAATGGAAGTCACTGAGATGGGACTTGGACCTTTAGGCCTGTAAAGAGCTGACTGCTGGATGGAAATGCTGAGATTGCTTTGTCCTGAACTTAGAGCACCAATAGAATCCAGTTTCTGTAAACTGAGCATCTCAGGCAGCAATGACTTTTAGCCATTACTAGCAACCTCCTTAGGAGTAAAACAAAAAAGTCACTTCTCCATTGGTCATTTTCTTAACCAGGTAGGTGATTTAAGTTTCTAAAACATTAATAAATGTCAAATATCTATTGTAATGGTTGTAAAAAATAGTTCATAGTATATTTAAAAGCATTCAGAAATTGAAACTGTAGTAGATGAGGTTAACATTGGTACACTTGGAACCAGTGAAAAGCTTCCTGGTGTCTCATCTTCATCTGTCCGCGTGCATCCCAGCATACAGGGTAACAGCTTCAGAGCACCAGCTTTTTACTAGAAATGTGGACTAAATGGCACATGTGTGAAATGTGAAGTGTAGAGCACAGAGCAGCACCACCAAAGGCAAAGAATATCTGGTTGAAAAGGAGGAGCTATGAGGGAAAATTCTTTTTAAAAACTCTAAAAGAGCAATAAGGAAATAAGCCCATCCTTCCTTCAGTTACACAGATAAGTGCATAAAAATGGTAAGATTGTCATAAAAAGAAAAATAAGAGTTTCCAGAAAGAAAAATGGACAACTGAAAACAATGAATGTGGAAAAGTATTTTCAGGAATGCCTGATTGATAGGCTTCTTGAAGTCTGTGTTTCAGCAGGTTTTCAACACAATTGTCAGTCTCTATAAAATCAATTGAATGTAAGCTCTTGGACACCTCACACTCTTTTTAAACTCCAGGTGGAAAGACAGAATGTAAATAAGCAACATGTATTGCAGAAACAAGGAGGCATTCCTGGTAGATAACTTGCTGTTTGCTGGTGATTGAACTTTCTCATCAGCTTTGCTGTTATGGGATCCAGAGATTTACAGGCTTTGAAATGCTTTCCGTAATACTAAATCCTTTGGCTACAGAGCAGTAGGAAGTCAGATTGCAAAAAAAAAAAAAAAAAAATAGAGTAGAGGCCACAGGCTAACAAGCTGAGGTTTGCAACTGAAGGGTGAGAGTTTATTGTGTTAACAGGGATGAGTGCTTAGCTCTGCAATACCACAGTGGTTTACATCACAAGAATTTATTCACATTAGGTCATATTTTAGCCAAAGCCATTGCATTAATGTGTGAAACTGGCAGGAACTAGGGCACTGCAATAAGGGGCAAGTCCAGATATTGAAATGGAGTTCTGTAAAAATTAAGCAAATACGTATGTTCAAGTTCTTCAGATGAAATGGGAGCAATGTGGAAATTTTTTCAGAGGAGGAGGAGAAAATTTCAAATAAGAATTTACTTCAAATGAGCATTATTCCAAGTGTACTGAACAGTGAATATGAAGAGCTGAAAACAAGGAAAGTAGTCAGCAGAAGATGGAGAGAGAAGGAAAGAACAGTGTCAGAGGGCAGTAGTGAAGGCAAGAAGTAATAGTAGAGAGTCTTTTTGAGCTTGCTCGATGCAGCTCCTGTTCACAGGATTTCCTGTACATTAGATTCCCAGTAAGAGCTATAATGTGTGGAAGCACGTGTCTGATGAAGGAATACCAGGTTTGAAGTGCTTGCAAAATGTATAGCACAATTACAATGAGCTCGTATTTGGGCTAAAGCTATGGATGGACTTCACCCCAGAACAGTGCTACAATGTCTTTGTCCTTGTTCTCTGCTACAACTCCAGTGCATTCATAGGGCACCTCCATGAAACTGCTGCAACATTATCATTTGTCTGCATACGCCTAGCAAATTGAAAGTGTAGGAATAAATCTGCATTTTGTAGTAGTAGTTTTAATTTCAATTTTTGCAAAAAAAATGGGAGGAAATATGTTTAATATGGAAATAAGTGCCAGAGAAGAATTTTATTTTTTTTTGTCTCATAATTGTTCTATTACACACAAAGCTTTGAGTATAAATTTGTTTTGTACCTTCTGTGTGTGTACAGCTTGTGGACTACCACTGTGAAAAAAATAGAGTTGTGAAGTGCAAGCTACGTCTTTATAACGCGAGTCCGTACTAACTCTAATTTCAAAGACTGGCTATCAGGTAGTTTTGTATCATGGAGATGTTACTTCACTGGAAGAAAATCTCTAAATGATGGCAGTTTAGAAATGCTGCTTGAATTTTGTGATTAAAAGAGCTGCAAACTGAACGCGGGAATCTAGTGACTGGTCAGATTTAAGTACAGACTTTCTTTCTTTCTTCTTCTGTCTACAAATGACCCCTTAAGCAACTCAAAGCCCCACTGGAGCAATGATTCAAATGACAAATATGATCCGTCACAGGCAGGATGTGTATTACCAGAGGGGCTTTATTGTTTTTCACAGTGGGCTGGGTAAGGGGCTTGCGCCAGCCAGCAGTGTTTGATGCTATTGTTCTGGCATGCATTCATATAACACTCCACCTTGATGGATGCTCCCATCCTATCACTATTAGCTATGCTAGAGATGAGAAATCCCATTGAAAAAATGAAGTTGCTACAATGGTTTTGACATAAACCCACAGTATAAAGAGAAGTCAGAGGTCATCTCGACACGCTACCCTTTGGTTTCTCATCATGCATAGGTACCCTGGCAGATACAGTGATGTGCATAAGATCTCACAGCTCGTAAAGCTACAGTTGGTATAAGGGAAGAAGACTACACTTCCACTATTTGCTCTGTTTTGCTGAGGGTAGAAAGAAACTTGAAGAATTGCTTTTCCCCCATAGGTCAGCCAATGTATTTGTTCGCAGTGTGTTGCTGCTTGGGTCCTTTTTGCAGGAAAAAGCAGAGAAACAAAGAAAGCTTCATTTGAAGGGCCAAGAAAGGTCAGAAGTTCTATATGAATGGACAGTTAGGAATGAGAAGTGCTCCTCAAATACCTAACAGTGTATTTTTAAAAATTGGGTACTGTAGCCTGAACATCTTAATGCCATGATCTATATGATTTGACAATGAATATCCCTTTGAATATTATTGCAAACTGTATGTAAGTGAATGTCTAAACAATTGTGTTTCTAAACAAGTTTAATTCCTCTGGACCCAGTTACTGGAAATTGTTCCAGAAATCTGATCCGAGAGAAGTGAGTTTGGTTTTACTTTAAAAACTGAACATGTGAAAAAAAACTTGGCAAAATTACAATATTCATCATTAGCTAGACACTTTCTTGCACTTCATCAACTGTTGGGGCCTGCTCACATCAGTTCATTTGTTCTGGCAAGGACTGCATTGCACAACGATACCTCATAAGTACCTTTTCACAGCAAGCTTACCAAGGCATTGTAGAAATAGCAATAATTTTCAGACTCTTTTAGCTCTTCTGTAAGGCCTGGAAAAACGTGAATGGCTTTGGCCTACTTTTCTGTCTGGGTAAATAGGTGGCTGATCTGATGTGACAGGGTGGGGAATTCTTAAATCATTTCTTAGCAGCTATGGCAAAGGTACACAAGCCTCTTTTAGAATATTGAGGTCATTGGTTAATATGTGTCAGGAAAGCATAGAGCTGTACCAAATACTCCTGTCAAGGGCATGTGCAGCAAAGCAAATCAGAATTGGAAATCAATTCCAATTGAAACTGACAGAAGGAAAAACGCAACAGTGATCTATTCTGCTTTTGGTAATTCAGCTTTGATAAAGAATTCTGGTGTGAAATTTAAACCAAATAATAAATAAAAACTTAATCTGATGAAAAGTGTAATGAAACCACTTGCATGTAAGTGGTAAGTAAGATTTTTCACTTGCTTTTTTTTTTTTTACCAGCATCATTGTAGTGACAGAGGAGCATTTCAATTCACTGTGGTCATACTTCAAACTTAGCTGAGACCATCAAGTGAGATTCAAACACAAAACAGGAAGGAAAAGGTAAATCTGACACAGCAAGCTGAAAGAAACAAGGATTAATCGGAAAAAAAAAAAAAAGCCTTTAGACAATCACAATAGCAAACATATTTCATTTTAATTTACTCAAAAAAGTAAGACCTCAACCTGAGCAATCATGTTGTCTTGTTAGAAGTGCATCCAAAGTATTTGGTATCTTATCTCCATGGACAGACATCATCTGACTAATGCATATTATTTCTAAGCCACTCACGCCAGAGACCACAGCCAGAGTTGGGATTCCTGTGTGTTATGGACAGACAAGCATATGGAAACAGATCTTATTGTAAATTGTGCCTGTTTATGATCAGATATAACACATAAATTAAACAGATGAATGAAGAAGGATATGAAAGAAAGGATGTCAAAATAACAGTGTAATTAACAAATTCGTACAGTAGCTACTGGCCAGCTCATCATGCCCATTTATTCCATTTTAAGTCCACTGAGTATAAAAGGTTTAGTTTCCTTTCTTATCTTTGCTACAGATCAAAGTTTCAAATATTGTTCATTTGCTTCTTGAGAAAGTAGGTTTTCAAAAACACTTTTTTCGAGAGCTGTTCAGCTTGTCTTTTGAAAAGCTGGCAAGGGTTTTACTCAATGATTTTATTAAAAGCTTTCATTCAGAGCTGAAACACTAGTGAATTATTTCTTTTCCTAAGGAAACAGATTCAAAGCAATGGGGCATCATGCAAAAATTATGAAGTAGATCTATTCTTTGTGTTAAAACTGTAGCAGAAAAACTAATCAAACCTGTTTTTATTCATATACAATTAAGTTCATCACTTAATAATTCTAAAAGAAATAGAAAAAATCCCTGACTTGAGGGATTATACTGCACCTGGATACAGTGCATAATGCTGTGTGAGTGAGAAAAGCAGCTAAGAACCAGACCTTTACAACATCATGATCGCTTTTTTGTGCACTCCAGGTGAGGCAGGAATCTTCTTGAAAGTTTGCCTAATATATCCAGTGCTGGTTTTCATTTTCCAGCAAGTTAAGCACCTTCTTATGCCAGCAGTTTTAGTATTTGAGTTAAGATTGGCATAGCCCTTTTTTGAATGCTGATGAGTGATTAGTATCTTTAACATTCTTTTTTTGGAAATATGGAGGTGAGTCCTCTTGTTGCTTCCTTTAACTGAATGAGCCTTATTGATCCTTTGTGTAATTATCACAATTTCAAAGCAGTTCGGACCACACATGTGAATCAGATACCCCTGTGTATGGGTCTGTCCAGATAAAGGAATGAAAAACTGAAAAAATACCACTTTATAGCAAAGATTTACTGTTGGCTTCAGACTTCTCCAGCTGATTGCTAATTAGACATTTGGCCTTCAAACCAAAACTTTATGTGAATACATAGAAAAGCTTTCATGATTGTTGTGGAGAGGAGGGTGCTGGCCTCTTCTCCCAAGTGACAGGGGACAGGACAAGAGGGAATGGCCTCAAGCTCCGCCAGGGGAGGTTTAGGCTGGACATTAGGAAAAAATTTTTCACGGAAAGGGTCACTGGGCACTGAAACAGGCTGCCCAGGGAGGTGGTTGAGTCACCTTCCCTGGAGGTGTTTAAGGGATGGATGGACGAGGCACTGAGGGGATTGGTTTAGTGTTTGATAGGAATGGTCAGACTCAATGATCCGGTGGGTTTTCTAACCTGGTGATTCTATGATTCTATGATTCTGATTGCTAATCTTGTATAGTGGCACAGTTTACCAAAATCATCATGGGAAAGAAAGTATAGTTATTATACCAGTACAGGCAAAAGAACTTTCAAACTTAGTTCATCGACATAAGGCTAGAGCTCAGTTCTCTCCAATATAGAAAGCAACTATTGCATCTCAAACTCTAATTTATTATGTGTTGGTTTGGTACACAGAAAATAATTCCTCTAATAGATTTATCCCTTTAACAGGCAAGCTATCTATTACAAGCTACCTTTTTGAGAAATAGGAGCTTGTGTTTATATATTCAATAGGTTTAGTTCTCCTGCAGGACTGTATTTAAAACTGCTTCATTTGTAACAAGAATATGGATGGAATTCGTGTACCTGAATGCAAGAGGAGCTGACAGCCCTGGCATGATACCAAGCTTTGTGGAGCTGCGTCTGTATCTGGTTTATCTAACTGCATTCTGAAATCCTGCCTTATTCTAAGAACTAATTTTGTGGAAGTGGGTTTAAGGATCCCACACTGCCTCTGCTTACTTGATACTTAATGTTAGATGATACATCCTCTGAATTTCATCTTGGTTCTGTGAATCCAGCATGCTGCTTTGCTCTCAGATGCCATAACTGAGATATCACCACTGGATCCTGAAAACAAATGCTGCCCTTTCCAACATATTCCTGTATGTCAGCAGGCTTTGTGTAGATAGAATTCTTTCTGAAGATGCAACTTCATAAATCACTTAAACCCCCAGCAATCCATGCTGCCACCAAAAAGGCGAGTCCTGTGTTTTTCTCTGGTCTTAAGTTCCCAACCCCTCCTATTTGCAGTAGTAAGATTACATGAGCTGGCTGATCAGCAGCCTGATATAGCTCAAAACTAACTGATCTTTGCAGGGAGAGAAAATATGAGGAAACTTATCTATTGTAGGTACAGGGAGTAACCATCTGTTTTAGCAGCATTACTGAGTGCACCCTCAGCAAGTCTGCAGGTGACACCAAGCTGAATGGTGTAGTTGTCACACCAGAAAGATGGGATATCATCCACAGGGACCTGGACAGTCTAGAGAAGTGGGCCTGTGTGAACATCATGAGGTAAAACAAGGCCAAGGCCAGGTCCTATACCTGGGCTAGAGCCATCTGCAGTTTCAATACAGAATGGGGAATAATGTGATTGAGGGCAGCCCTGCAGAGAAGGACTTGGGAGGCTGATTGATGAGAAGCTCAACATGAGACAGCAATGTGCACTCGCAGCCCAGAAGGCCAACTGTATCCTGGGCTGCATCAAAAGAAGCGCAGCCAGCAGGTCGAGGGAGGTGATTCTCCCCTTCTACTCCCCTCTTGTGAGACCCCACTTGGATTATCGTGTCCGGTTTTGGAATCCCCAACATAAGAAGGATATGGAACACTTGGTATGGGTCCAGAGGAGGGCTACAAAGGTGATCAGAGGAATGGAGCAGCTCTGCTATAAGGACAGGTTGAGAGAGTTGGAATTGTTCAGCCTGGAGAAGATAAGGCTCAGAGGAGATCTTATAGCTGCCTTTCAGTACCTGAAGGAGACTTACAAGAAATCAGGGGAGGGACTTTTTACAAGGTCATGTAGTGATAGGATGAGGGAGAATGGCTTTAAATTGGAAAGGGGAAGATTTAGGCTAGACATTAGGAAGATATTCTTCACAGTGAGGTTAGTGAGACACTGGAACAGGTTGCCGAGGGAAGTTGTGGATGCCTCCTCCTGGAAGTGTTCAGTGCCAGGTTGGATGAGGTTTTGAGCAGCCTGGTCTAGTGGGAGATGTCTCTACCCATGGCAGGGGGGCTAGAACCAGGTGATCTTTAAGGTCCCTTCAAAACCATTCTCTGATTCTATAAAAAAAAACCAGAAAGAGTCCAGAGAGCAGAAATTAAGACTCTCTTGGTACTTAGAAAAGCAGGTCACGTACAATCTGGTTTTCATCAGCTGGCTGCAAGCACTGCACCCCTCCATGAGTCATTTTGAGTTGAGATTGTGGGAATGCAAGTGTTACTACAGGGCTAATCTTGAGGGGCTGAAGTTCTTTATTAAGCCTTGCCTTTACCCCTGACTTCTAGCTTCTTAAAACTGAATCTTCTTTCTTTCTACCTCTTCCTCGTCTTTCCTTTGCTGCATAGTGAAAGGAAAAATAGCACTTACAAGATCTGTGTACTTTCCTTCATCGTTGAATAGAAAATGTGACTTTTCCTTAGGTACTCTTGTTTAGGTAGGCTAGTCCTGACAACGTGCAGAGAAGGAGGTTTAATCTTTAATAAGTCTTGGGTTCATCAGCTGACCTGCTGGATTATTTCTTGCTTCCAGAGGCTCTTAAGAGCTTGGCAGCTCTTCCCTGCTGTCCAGTTCCTTAAATTCTTTCTGAACTTTGAGAATTTCCCCATTGAAGCCTGATAAAAAGAGAGCTTAATTGAGAATTTTCATTTTTTAAATTATAGTAAATTACTTGACAGGGGAAAGCAGCTTTCTCTCCACACAAACATCTATTTTATTGGCAGCAAATCCACTTCCAGATTTATGTTTTTACCAAGCTGTGTTCTCCTACATCCTCTCTCCAAAAGTTTATCATCTATGGAATTGAACATTGTGACTTTCCAGTTTTTAAATGCCTTGGCCTAAAGAAAAATTTCTCTAAAAATAAGTGTTAGAAAGTCATCACTTTAGTCTATATTATTCCACAAGTACCAGAAAGAGTGGAACTAAGTAACAGAAATAGTGGAGATAAATTCTTAAACTGTATTTGCTGATGGCATACAGTGACATATAACTGCAGCTAGAAATACCAAGTAGACAGGGCAAGCCTTGGATAGTATACCACAAAAAGCACTTATTTTCTAGTTTAACTCTTGCTTAGAACTTCATTTTTCTGTATGGGAGGAAGTTGAGAGATCTGTTCACATTTCAAAATTGTCTCTGTTAATTTCAGAGTAGTTTTCAAAAATAATATCGGTAGATATTATCAGCCCTTCTCTTCAAACTAAAAAAAAAAGCACTGCGTTTTACAGTGCTTCGCTGTCTATACACCACCCTTACCCTGAGGTGGCCAAAAGCCAACGTAATATCTCAGTACAGTGAATGATCAGACCAAGCTCAGAATTGTACAAACCATGCCAACATGGATTTCATTCAGCTCTGAGCACTGGCAGAACATATTTACCTTTTCTATTAAATACCTCAAATGAAAGACTGATCCTGTACTGAATAACTACAGCATGTTACTGTAGAGAGCATCACTTTTTTAAGTTTGGGCTAGCCTTGCCCTAGTAAAAGACCCTTGTTACATTGAACTCTGAAGTAGGCAGAGTGAGATTTCACCCAGGTGAGTCTACATAAGTGAGATTTCCTGCAGATGAGTACGTATAAGGAGAAGGTAACTAGCAAAAGAGAAGCAGAGCTTTCCAGGTATCCCCATATTCCAACAAGGATAGATAAATGGCCAGAAGAACTTATGCTGTGGGTTGTTGATCCAACTCAAATATGAGTTGTAATGTGGCAAAAGTACACTAAAAATTGCTTAGTAAAATGGAAAGTCTGAACTAACTCTTAACACAAATATATTGCAGAAACTCATCTCATACAAACTCTTCTGCTAGAATGCAGACAATGTTCAGTGGGAGTCTTGCCAGCTGCCTGGCAGCACCAGATGCTGAAGAGCCTTATTTTTCAGGGTCTATTTCTCTAGCGCAACTTGACCATGTGGATAGCTCTGGGCTTCTAGGGCTCCCAGGTTATATGCTTCCCATCGTGGAGTCTGGAAATCAAGAGAGCCTTGACCCGAGATAAATATCTGAGCAATAGTCTTCTCACACCTTAGCACAAAGCCAGCCATCCACAGGATCAGCATTAAAGTTTACTTCAGCATCTCGTTTTGGTTTTATTGCACCATTTTGGAATTATCAGCACATCTGAAAAACTTCACTTGCTTATAATAAATGGATACTTGCATAGGGTCCACCGGACAATCAGATTCTAAAAGGCCATCTAATTCTTCTCCCTAACACAGGAAGTACTTGTCTAGACCTATTTTAGAAACATTTGCTTTGACCAGCTGCAACTGATCATACTGCCCACAGCAAGGTCAACAAAATTCCTTGGACAGTGAATACTGTAAGTTTAAGTTACACAGCACAGCAAAAGTTATCATGTACCTATTGTTGTGGGAACACAGCACTGGCAGAACTTCTTTAAGTCTATGAAATCACAGAATAATTTAGGTTGCAAAAGACCTTTAAGATCATTGAGTCCAACTGTCGCTAACATTCTCCTTTCAGATTATGGAGGTTTCATTCTGCTTTCCATCCCTGCCTTCCAGCTCAGGGTCTGGGTGTTCCAAGAACAATTGGCTTTACTGTTAAAGACCGAGGGAAAGAAAGCAGCAAGTACATCAGCCTTTTCTTCATCCTCTGTCACTATTTCCATTCCCCTGGCCCCCAAATCCCATAAAGGATGGAGATTCTCCTTAGCCCTCTTTTTGTTGCTAATGTATTTATAGAAACACTCTTTTGTTCCCTTTTACTGCAGTAGTCAGATTAGGTTAAGGTGGGGCTTTGGCCCTTCTAATTTTCTCCCTGCATAACCTCATGACATCTTTGCAGTCCCCTTGGGTTTCCTGTCCTCCCTTTCTTTTTTCTGAGTTCCAGACAAAGCTTTCTGTTCAGGTGGGCTGGTCTTCTTACCCAGTGGCTTGTCTTTTGCCAGATAGGGGCAGCCTGCTTCTGTGCCTTTAAGAGTTCCTTCTTGACGAATGTCCAACCCTCCAGGACCCGTTTTCCCTTCAGGACTGCCTCCCAAAGAAAACTCTGTCAACCAGTCTCCTAAGCAGGCGAAAGTCTGTCCTCTGGAAGTCCAAGGTGGCGGCTCTGCTGACCCCTGTCTTCACCTCTCCAAGAATAAAAAACTCTATCATTTCATGTTTGCTGTGCCCAAGACGACTTCCAGACATCACATCACCCACAAGAACTTTTCTGTTTTTAAACATCAAGGCCACTAGAGTGCCCTCCCTGATTGGCTCCCTCACCAACTTTGTCAGGATGTTGCTTCCACACATTCCATGAGCCCCCTCTCAATTGTCAATGCAAATTTTTCATGTATTCATACGTCATAAGAAAAAAATAGATTGAACTGGAGATTTTGGGGAAGTAGCAAAAAGCAAAACATGAGAAGCTAAAACCTCATCAACCATTTGTATTTACTTCAATTGTGTCAAGCCTTCAGTCAAGTTAGTAGTAAGCATGCAGGTCATTGAAAAGCCTAATTGAATTTGAGTGACATCTGCTTTTGAACAACTAGATGGCACAGCATATTTTCATAATGAAAGAATTAACTTAATTTCTCTCTTCTCTCACTGAAAGTTTATTAAGTGGTTCAGCTATTAAAGCGCTTATTTATTAGGGAAGTCCAGATGGCCAATCACTATAAGTGTAAAGAATAGCTGAGCCATATCAGACCTTAATTAAATGATTGAAAATTAGAAGAACGTCACTTAAAGCATAGAGCCTGAAATTACACTATTCTACTATTATAATTCCATAATGATTTTTGGAGAGAGGAAAAGAAAAAGATCTAAATACGGCTGGATCAGAAATTAAATGTGAAAACAACATAAGGAAAATGTGTGACATCCCTGATCCCACCCCTGTACTGAAGCTTTATCACTGTTTCTGTTGAACTTGTGACCCCTAAATACCTTTGCAAGGTACTATCACTCCTCTACTTCTTATGCCCTCAATGGGAACCAAGGTTACTCAGAAGCTGAAGGATTAGGCAAGAAGTCTGTCTTACAGATGTTTTTATAAATCTGTCTTGTTTCCTCAGTCAAGGAAATGAGAGCTATGTGCAATTTATGTACATAGTGACTGAGGAGTGCAACAGTGGGTGAGACCAGTGTCTTCATTCTCTGATTCAATCGGTTCACTTAATACGTGCCAGCTCACATGGGGCTCTTCTCTTGAGTGAGCATAGAGACCCACTGCCTTCCCACACCCCATCTTAGCAGTTTTTCTATCTTAAAACACCTTCTTTACAGAAGATGGGGAAAGGTGTTTTGATACAGACTAGAGTGGATTTGAATTTCCTGATGATCCACAGGTGCCAGTCAGATCAGTTTTTGGCCTGCTTTGCATGAAGCTGGTGGAAAACACACCCAAAGATGAAGTTTATTAACAAAAAATCATGGCAAATCTAAGCCCTTTATAAATATACATTTATGTTTCCCATTAGATGTGTTTCTCAGTGTCTGGTTTCTGTGTAACTCAGTATCTGGTTTCTGTGTGGCTCAGCTTCTGTTTTCATCACTTGTTTCTAAGCTGAGTACTTGGGAAAAACTACCACAGTTTAAATAACAAAAGTGAATTTCATTCAATGTTTAAGGTTCCCCGGTAAGTTCATCTCTCAGAAGCACAAGAAGAGTTTCCATAGCAAAAAATTCTAAACAAAGATGGGAACATTGCAACTCAGGCATTCAATACTGCTATTTAAATAACTGCAGATACCAATTAGGCCCATTGCCCAGGGTAGTGCTCTAACACTTAAAATCAATTTAAGCTTAATGTTGCACGTAACTCTTCTGGGTGTAAAGACTGTGAAAAATCTATAACACAGTTCACTTTTTCTTTAAACATTAGGGACTTTCTGGATGTTGCCATCAACAAAACAATAAGAAGACAACAACTTTTAGTTGAATGCAGTCATGACATAAGCCCATTGGTCCTTTTATTCCCAGCACAGGATCTTTAGCCTAGACAGTGTCACAGGGAATGATTCCACGGGCAACACACCAGATGTGGTATTCTTAAATTCACTCTGTTCTTTTGGGGTTTAACTTTTTTCAGTTCCAAAGGTCACAGGCACTGAAGATTGATTCACAGACAAAGTTAGTGTTACACCACTGCCACCAAGCCACCTCTCTGCAGAAGACACTACATGAGTTTAGCCACAGTTTCAGGCCATCAGCTAAAACTCTCAACATCTTAATTGTGTAAATTGAAAAAGACACCATTCCTTCTTCCTTTCTAGCATGAAACGGGAGGCGAATTTCACACTGGATGCATTAATGATGAAAAAAGCAAACAGATCGAGGACAAAGTGATTGATGAACTGGCAAATGATGCAGTCAATACGTGGTTAGTGTTCTGAAATCAATAGGTGTGATCTACTTTCAATTTCAAGGAGGGCTGGATTTCACCAAAAGCTTGCCTGGGCTCAACTTCTGATGGGTTATATGCCCACAGTTAATTGCTCAGCAGTTCCTACTTCCAAGCTATTCTTGACTAATCAGAAATACGAACTCCATGGCGCAGTACATCCCTAAACCACTGAGGCACATCAAAGGACATTGTTCATCAGTGTAGTCTCTTATCTTCTTCCTCACCTTTTGTCAGATGAGAGAAACAAGGCTGTATCTTATAAGATTTTTAGAACAAATTGACTTGAAACAACCCTATGCAGTGCTATAGACTAGGAGAAGTCTGTCTAGAAAGCTGCCTGGAGGAGTAGGGCCCTGGGGGTGTTGGTTGACAGCCGACTGAACATGAACCAGCAGTGTGCCCAGGTGGCCAAGAAGGCCAATGGCATCTTGGCTTGTATCAGAAACGGCGTGACCAGCAGGTCCAGGGAGGTTATTCTCCCTCTGTACTCGACACTGGTGAGACCGCTCCTCGAATCCTGTGTTCAGTTCTGGGCCCCTCACCACAAGAAGGATGTTGAGGCTCTGGAGCGAGTCCAGAGAAGAGCAACAAAGCTGGTGAAGGGGCTGGAGAACGGGTCTTACGAGGAGCGGCTGAGAGAGCTGGGGTTGTTTAGCCTGGAGAAGAGGAGGCTGAGGGGAGACCTCATTGCTCTCTACAACTATCTGAAAGGAGATTGTAGAGAGGAGGGTGCTGGCCTCTTCTCCCAAGTGACAGGAGACAGGACGAGAGAGCGTGGCCTCAAGCTCCGCCAGGGGAGATTTAGGCTGGACATTAGGAAAAAATTCTTCACAGAAAGGGTCATTGGGCACTGGAACAGGCTGCCCAGGGAGGTGGTTGAGTCCCCTTCCCTGGAGATGTTTAAGACACGGGTGGACGAGGTGCTAAGGGGCATGGTCTAGTGTTTGATAGGAATGGTTGGACTTGATGATCTGGTGGGTCTCTTCCAACCTGGTGATTCTATGATTCTATGAAATTGTCCTGCAACTACATCTGGAGGAAAACTGAAAAAGTTTGAGAGTTTGCAATTCCCCTTGTAACTTTGTGATGAATGTACCAACCATTCCTTTAGCCCACATTGTTTAACAATCATAGAACTATAGAATATCTTTTTTTAGAAGAAACCAATAAAAATCCCTTAACTATATGGCTAACAACATCATCCGGACAGTCATTGAACTCTGACAGGTCTGGAAATGAGAAGAGAAACGAAATCCATTAGCTCATCACCATCTTTTTATTGTTCTTAAAATAGTCAGTTTCCTTCTGCCAACTTTTCCATAAATGTGTATGTTTTACTAGTTGCAAAAGTGAGGCATTCACAAGGACTCTTGTGCTATATATTGTGGTCAAAACCAATAAGCTTAGCAGTTTGCTTTTGCTCTAAACATGCCTTGTTATTTTGCAGATATGATGCCAGAAAATTATTGACATTTGTATTTGACAGACAGTTTTAATGGCTTCTTATTAAAACAGCATATGTTTGAATCTACTTTTTTAGTACTAGTGGGTTGCTCATTAATCATTATTAGGCATATGTTGAGAATGATGTGTATAAACATTGTAAAGATTGTCTTTACAAAATCAAGCAAAAGGTCTGAAATTGGCATTTATTAAGTGTTTTCAGTAAAGCAGAATCAGTTCCCACTTGTGTAACTTTGAGGATGTTTTGAGAGCCAGCATTTACATTTCTAAATGTAAATAAATGCTTCTTTACAACCACACTTCCAGAATCAAAAGAAACAGGTTAGTGGGAGTAGAAGTAATGCTATCTTCAGAAAGTGCTATATAGCAACGTTAATAGTCTGTCCTACAACTGTGGGCCTGCAAAATGCATGGATCTGGCAAACTTGTGATATCATATAAATTTCTAACTAAGGCAATTACATAAACTTCTTTGTTCAGTTTTAAAATTCCAAGTGTCTCACTCCTTCCACCTACTCTACATGAAAAAGGAAGCATTTTGATTCTGAGGTGAGCAGGCTTTGATGTGACATAACTGGACCTGCCCATTTACACCAGGGTTCTGGCTGTTTAGGGAGTTAATCCTGGTGTGATTTGAAGCTAAGGGCAAAACTTCCCCAGATATCAGTGGAGTATGCTCAAGATTATAGCCTTTTCATTTCAGACACTGGGGAGATCTCTGATATGCAGGACTAAGCCTGGATCAAGAGCACAACTAAACTAGAATAGTTTCAGGTAAGTGGCTCACTGGTACCTAACAAAATCTTTGTTGGTCACACCAGACTGCATGCCGGAGACCTGAATTTAGCTATGGGCTACTTTCAATGCAATCTATGTATTCAGGAGGAAAAGTGGGCTCTTAATGTTCTATTTATTAATATCAGCAGCAGCCCAAGATCAAATGTATCTTAAAAAAGCAGATGTGGAAAAACATTGGGACCTAAGGGATAGATAGAAAAATAATTATCATATTCTGACTGGCAAACCTCTGGAAACAGTCTCCTTTCAGGTGCTGGTCTGTATCTGCCTTGGCTTTTTTTTGCTGAGCATTAAAATACATTTATAAATTTGCTGGATAACAACATAGAAGTTTGGTATTATATATTATTTCAATTTTTTTTACATCCATTCTAGTGTTTCTTGTAATTTCATATTTCTGATCCCAGCACTAGGGAAAGAAGGGGACATTTTATCCATCCTCACATTAAATTTATTATTTGTATTTCTCTTGCCCCACTTACTTAGTATGGGTATTTCCAAACCGCATCTGAGCACATGTAAGCAGAAAATATTACCTAAAACACTTCTCATCTTTGGCAAACCTTTTACTTGATTTCTTAGGCCATACCTCTTACAGACTATGCAAAATCTGTTAAACTATCTCATATGTTTTCTTGCAAACATATGATGCATAAGAATTCATGAAAAAGAACTTTAAAGCACCAAGCCCTGATCTTGCAGGAAAGTGGGGGGCTTAGGAGGTTTGGGTTTTGGTTTTTTTAGGAAAAGATTGTTCTCTGTTTATTCTCGTCTTACACTGTTCTCAAAGCATTGCACATCAAATACTTATTGAGAGAAGATATTCTGATAGGTGGGCTGATCCAGCACCTGCAGTTCTTGTACCATTTGTACTCTTACACTATTATGCTGTCTACATGCTAACTATGAAACAGATGGTTCTTTTATCTTCTTTGAATTGGAAGAATGTACAAGCCTTCCAACCAGAGGAGAAAAACCTAAGAGACGCAAAGTTTCTTTATTCTTAGAGTTAATGAGCTGTTTCTATTGTGTTTCTTAAAGACTCTTATTATATTTGTAAATGAAATTACAACCTAGATGTCTGACTGTAATTCACAAATTACATACTTTAAATATAAAAAAAACTGTACAAAAAAATCAGCAAATGCAATTTACCACTGCAATTCAATTAAAGAGGCTGAATTTCCCTTTAATACTTAAGATACAGGTACAAGGTTGGTCCTCTGTGGTTTGCAGCAGTGCTCTCTATTTTGCAGGGGAGGGAGCTATTCCCTGCATATTTTAGGATGTGGATGTGCAAAATCATTCAGTGTGCTAAAGAGAAAAACAGAGCTAGTGCAACTACATAGGATAGGTTAGGGATATCTGTGAAACATATATTGGTTTGTTCTGTCTCCAAGATTAAAACAGATAATTACAGATGACAAGAACTGAGGAAATCCTCTTTCCCATAGATCTTCAGCTTCACAGCACGTTCTAGCCACTTGCTTTGCCTCTACATCCCCACCTCATCTAGGGAGGAAGAAATATTTAACTTAGCCTACTGATCTGCACACATTTGATGGTGCTAACGCCACAAACTTTTTTTTTTTTTTGCTATATAATCTTTCTACCGAATCCTGGGTATTTGTTGGCATATGGCAAAAGATTTCCATCCCAGCTTTGCGCCTTCTCAGCTGGTCGGTCCCAACAGGGAGGTTACACTAAAGTTGCTCATAAACCGTGGGTTGGAAGGTCACAAAGTACTGAGGGAGAAGCAGTCTGTATATTGATAATGTCTTTATCTGTGGTATCAGTAGCAGACAAGTCTTTGGGCAAATTACAGGTGTTTCTTGCAGGACAGACAGCAAAGTGCCTTCTGTGCAAGGCAGAATGTGGGCAATGCTTGCTGTGCTCTGTGTGTGTGTGTACACCAGTTTGTCCACCTGTGTGGTACCTGGGGAAGCAAAATTTGAGTAAAAAATGTTTTCCTGTTTTATGCATATGTAGCTCCAAACTAGTATTTAAAATGGGAGACATTTGAATTAAAAAAACCTATTTGGATATATTGATAGTGACAGCTGGAATTATCTCTGCCACCTTTCATTTAGTTCCCAATTCAAATTTCCATGCAGGCCCTATTTATGCTGCATAACAGTTAACACTGCAAATAGATGTGATTTCAACACAGCCTAAACCACGGAGATGAAAAATATATAGAAACATATTCACCACATTAGCTAGCAACACCAGTCAATCACTTGTACTGTAAACTGAAAATCACAGCAGGATACATTTTGTCAGCTAAACACTTTTTGAAAAGCACTTAACACCCTCTGGATGGGAGGCAAGAGAATGGAAAATAACTTCTTAGGGCTTACAACATCCTCCTCAGCCCTGCCTCCCCTTCTCAAAATCATGTTCATAAGAATAACAGGTTCATAGGGGACTGAAAATGCCCTCACACCTGCCTCTTTGTTCAAAAGGTCAAGCAAAAGACCAAACACCATAGAACCACTGCAATTTCAGATTAGGGAGACACTGTTTAAACTGGTAGGGCTGAAATATAACTTTCTCTTCTCTATTTTTGCTCTGTAATATTAACGTAGTCTTAAAATTCTTCTTATTAAAATTATTTTTTCTTCTCTTTGGCTTCCAAAGTGAAATGTGAGTGCCAGAAGCCCACCAGTTTATCTCAACAAGCCAACTTGGACATAAATTGGAGGAAAAGAACTGTAATAAAGAACAGATTCACTTTCATATTGGCTAATGGTTATTATGTAACATAGAGAAAGAACAAGTTTTACAGTGATTGGTATAATTCTGAATGGCATCCTCTTCTCTATCCTTTTTGTCTCCTTGGCAATAGTACTTATGGGTGTTAATAGATTTTTTATTTCCATGCAAATTCTCCTCCTGCAAAAACAGGTACAAACACTGGTATAAATTGCCTGCAAAATCCTCTTTAAAGCTCGGTTTTTGAGTATATTGAACGCATTGATGTTGAGGAAAAGTATGAGAACTGTGCTCATAACTACACATAGAGGTTCTTCAGGATAGAGAAATAGGTGTTCCTTGCTTCTGCCTTGAAATCTAATGTTCACCACCTAATACCATTTAACACCTATATACAAATAATTTGGATATAGCCTTACTTTTTAAGGCCTTTAATGAGTGGGAAAAAAGTGTTGTACTCTTATAAGACAGACTCATGAGCAATATTTGCATATTAAAAGTGATATTTGTGTGCCATTCTTGGTATAGTATTTTTCTGCAAGTATTACTGTATTTCACTCAGTTTTATGACAAATATACGGTAACAAACTCCTCTGCATTTTACCTTTGTATTGTAGTTTCTACTGGCTCAGAAAAAGGAGTTTCAGGAGCTTCAAAACCATCCTCTCTCTATATATATGTGGACACTTCTCATTTGACCTTGGTATGGAGTTTTATTTATTCCCTCCTGTCGTTCAAAGCAATAACAGCAATATGATAAATAAACATATGCATGCATCAGCTTTAGGGTTCCACAAGCTGGACAAATACTTAAATACGATTGCAAACCCCATCCTTTTGGCTAACTTTCAGTGTCTTGATTCTGATGTCACTCATGATTATTTGCCTGAGTAAAACCAGGAAAAATAGCCTAGAGGCAATGAAAAACAGTATCAACAACAAACAAGTGTCAGATCAAATGTCTGATCAGTCAAATCCTTTTCTTGTTTTCATGTGTTTTTCTGGCTCTGGGAAATGCCCAGTTACAGTAAAGAAGTACTGGCCTAAGTTCAAGCCAGAAACAAATACCTGAATCTTTGAATGGAGCCTTCAGGGGGACACTAGGAGCTCAGCAGAGCTCTGTCATTCCTAGGGTTTCTGGACTGCCAGGATTGCAGCCTTCCTTTTTGGACTGCAGCTGACAAAGAATCTCATGCAGTCCACCCCAAATAATTGTCCTTTTCCATTCACAGTAACGTTTCTGTTGCAAATAATGTTCAAGAGGCCCTCATTCCCACTAATGGACTGATAGGCAGCAAGATGCTTGACTACTGTTTGGTCACCAGCAGGCTTCTACAGCAGTGGTTTTCATCTGGCTGATTTAGATTACTTCTCAGTAAGTAGATAACGTAACCTGCAGAAGTGCTCCTGGAAGCAGAGGTGGAGACCATCTTTGCTTGCTTCCCAGGAAAGTTCTAGCCCTAGGACACTAGGTAGGCAGGAGATCTGCATCTGAACAACTCCAAGGAGGGAACGGAGCACAGGTTGTCACTTCCCCATGGAAGACTCTAGTCACCAAACTGTTATGCAAGAGACGAGTGTCTAAGCTCTCATTCCTGGACCCGCTTTTTCTTCTTACCTTTGTTTTTCTTGTAA
This sequence comes from Phaenicophaeus curvirostris, assembly GCF_032191515.1. Classification (NCBI taxonomy): domain Eukaryota; kingdom Metazoa; phylum Chordata; class Aves; order Cuculiformes; family Cuculidae; genus Phaenicophaeus; species Phaenicophaeus curvirostris. The sequence goes on from NC_091392.1 coordinate 22,662,143, forward strand.
CTCCTACATTTCTGACTGAACAAAGGAAGAGAAAAGCTGAACTGATCAGAAAATGCTTGTTTTCCTGGTCAAGCACCTTAACCATCAGAATATAACAGAGATATTGATGGCTACTACTGCAGTATCATCAACTTCCATGGGTTTGAATCGACATTTAATGCTTTACTACCTGTCAGCTTCAGAGATACTAAAATCTCTTGGCCCTTCAGTAATTATCCATCTTTGCTGCTTTGTTTCTTCTGCCATCCATTATGCCCCCCCCAGCATTCACACTGCATGCTTCTCACTAATCTCTCTAATGCCTATTGTTGCATTCACTGTTAGTTACAGCTACGAATTGCTAAGCTGCAGCATATTTGAATAGTTCACTTGATATCTTATTGTTAAATACTTAAGTTGCAGCCCATCGGTTTAATTTTTATGCTGCTACAGCAAGATGGCTGAGTTTTCAATGGTAATAACAGTAGCATCCTTAGAGGATATTCAGAGATAGTTATTGCTAATGGTACTCAAACTTCACCAGTCTTGCAATGAGGTGAGTATATTTTCTTAGAACTGCCAAAGTATTCCTTGGAATATCACTTCTCTTCTTAAAGGACTTGGCAGAAATGGTTAAAAACTCTCACCCTCATTCTGATGTGGGATTTAAAAAAAAAAACCCCTTGTGAATTAATTTCTGTGATCCCAGGGAAAGAGAAGAATGTATTGTCCCCTGGCCCACTTCACATTGTAATAGGAATATTATATCAGACTTCTTTTTCTACTTCTTTTTTCAAACATGACAAATCACGTCAGGTAAGAAATTCAACAGCATGATCAGCAAGCAGGACCATCTTCCAGCAGCCCTTGAACATCTTCGCTTATTAAGAGAGAGGTCATCTCTCTTCAACTTATTGTAGCCTCAGAAAAAAATGCACATTGTTTTCTGCAGGTGTATTACTTTCTCTCAGGACTGATCTCCTTACTCTGTCTTTACCTTTCAGCCATACAACACAAGTTTATTTGACATCTCAATGTAAAGCAAAAATCCTACGTTTTCTGAGGCTGTGCCCACAGAGGCTGGGAGATCTTCGCTGGAGAATTTTAGAAATAAGCTATGCAAATATCTGCTGGAGACAGTTGTTATTTAACTCACCTCATTACTGGAGAATAAGGGTTTTTTGAAGGTCTTTCTCCAATTCCCAGCTCTAGAGGAGAGGATGCTATGCTGGTATCCCACCATGGCAGCTCAGAACAAGACTGCTTTGTCTAGTCTTCCCTTACATCTAGATGTTAAGATGTCAACAATATCAATACTGTGGTTGCACGAGAGAAAAAAACGGATTCGACACTTCTTGTGATTATATAAAGCAGAAGAATTGAGAAAGAAAAACTAGGAAGCTGGTGTCTCAGTTATACAGAGCCATATAGCAGCTTCCATGAATGACATAAAATGTCACAGTTAGCAGAAATATGATAGACGCATTTCTACAGGGGCAATGCAGCATTCATAACCGTGTTTGTATATTTGTGTGTGGTCAGCAGAGTCCTTAAAAAATAAAGCACTAGGGCACATATCAATGAAATGACATTACCATTCCTAAAAGTCCTGCCACGCTGAGCTGGGTGGTCCAACTTGACAATGACTCTCTAAAATAACAAATTATTGCAGACCCTGCGCAGTTGGTACCACGATGCATCACCAAATATATTTTTAGAAATTTTTTGTGAAGCACAAAAGTGAAAAAGCACAAGTATTCTGAAAGCTATGAATTCAAATGTAAGTTGCAATAACATCAGCAAATAACAAACCTGAAACACTTTGTTATGTGAAGGTACCATATATTTGCCCTCTGTCTCTTTTGTGAATACACAATTAGCATAATAGTTAGCATTCTCATATTAATAGACACTAATAATTTTCTTAACTGTTGTCTGCTTGCTCTGATAATCTACCAAGCTATTAGTCCATGTCAGTCTGATATAAAAGGTACTGTAGGACACATGGAAAGAAATAAGTCAAAAAGCAGTACTCAGACACAGTAATGTATTAGATTAATAAGGTGGTCACTCATTTAACAGGCTGGACTGTGAAATACTAGCAGGGCTCCCATTGTTTCATTCAGTTTATTGTTTCAGGGAAGTGCTCTAGGAGATGTTAGAATTCAGATTTTTAAACACCTCTCCTTGCAGCCAAGGTCCTGCAGCTTCTTCTTTGTGCTGACAGCCAAGACCACTCACCTCTTGTTCACTCTGTGAATACCAATCACAGAGACTCGAGGAAAACATCTTGAGCAGCATATACAACGGAGATGAAGAGGCATTTTGCTCAGAAGGGACAAGACCTTATATTTCACATGACTCACAAGCCATTTCAGCGTGTATTCACTTATGAAGCAAATATGGGGTCAAGGGAATAGCTAGTCCTTTGGGGGAAGCTGCTAACTGAGTCTTCAAAGTTTCAGCAGGGTACATAGAAGACCCCACATTACCAGTGCTGCAGTGCTTACTGACATCATCTCTTTTGATGTCTCCCAAAACCCCTTGTCCCCTATCTTTGGTAACTGATACTTTTGCATTACCAGCAGACACACAGAGTAATTTCCTGACAGAGTACATCAGGGACAGGATGCCCAAGACAGTGTGTGTCCCTGTATTTGTGCGCATGTGTGTGTGAGGTGAGGACTCCAAATGCAGTCCTGTCACGAACCTATCACGCCTCAGGGTCCTGCCCTTACACCAACAAGACAGAAGAGCTCAGGCTGCCTTTACAGCATGTGCCCAGCTTTGCTGACAGCAGAACCTCAGCACTGCTGAGATCCTCTAGGGACAGCTGGTGCTTTGAGACAGCTGCCAGTTGCTCCTGGGGGATCTGTGACTGCCTACGTGCAGTAGGTGTCCATGACACACAAGCTCTCAGGTCAACAACTCTTCTTGCTGCTCTCTTCCCTCTTGTGCAGTAGAAACCCAGACCAGGCTCTTTCCATTGACACACTGACTAAATAATCCAGGCTAAGAGATTCACCTCTGGCATACTGCATTTGTGTTTTTAACTGGAATTGTTTCTCAGTGGCGCATTTTCCGTGTAAAGCTTTTTAACATATTTACTTATTGTGTATATATACACAGAGACCTGAATAGAGAGCGAGGATGCAGTTGCCACATAGGCAGAGAGTGGATTAAGACCTAGAAGCTCCCATTTGCCCCCTGTAGTTGGCATAAATTTTACACAGGACTGCAGCAGATTGTTTTTTCTCTTGTAACTTCCCCTCCATGCCTGATATCCCAGTTTCCTTTTCCCGTGTTTGTGACAGAGAAGCGATGTCCTGGCCCCGCTTCTTTGCCATCTTTTGGTGATTTCCCTGTCTGTGAGTACCAAGTGATGAACTACACTATCACAAATTTCTCCTGAACATATTCCATTCAGCACAGGCGTGTTTGCCCCTTCACCACACTTTGCATTTGTGTTACACCATCCTGTGTATGTTGTAACAGTTCTTGTTAACTACGACATGTGGCTTTCGTTCATTCAAGCTTGTCTCCTGCATTGTTCAGAGCCTTCTCTCAAGCTTCGCTGGCACTTCAAATACAAATAGTCTGTCTACATGAGAAAGTCTGGAAAACTGAAGCAAAATCTGTTGAACAGGTTTTGATTCAAGCAAGCCTGAAAACTTAAAATCCCATCATTTCCTGAGCAGAAAATTTGCCCTTGACTGACTGAAATGTGGCCAGAGCTAGGAATGCTAAACCTGGCTCCATCTTGCTCATGCTTAAAAGATAAGTTCACTTCAAATGTTGCTTAAAAAGTCTGAAATATATCCACAAATATGGCTGCTGCTAGACAAGGCTTTGTCAGTTTTAGGAAGACTGTGTGAGTACTATAAACTCATACCCAAACTGGGTCTCTTTTAGAAAGGTCAAATTGTGAGATTCAGAAATTGCCTACCATAAGAAATGGACCGTTGGAACACAAGGCCAGGTAAATCCATGGATGGGTACTCATCCTTTAGGTAGCTTGCTCTTTCTGGAATTTCACATTTAAGTGTGCACCCAATTTGTAGAGTCTTTTCAAATCTCTAGGCTGGAGAGTTGGAGAAATGTGAGCAGGGAGATTAGTAATTTGAATGGTAGAAGGAATTTCCTTCCTAAATGCTGTCTCTGTAGCCAGATACATCTCCACAGCACCAGCAGTTGGAATGAGCAATTACAAAGTCTTGATGTGGTGCTGTTTTCTTGGGATAGTGAATGTTCAGTGCACAAACACTGTCGCTGACACTTGTATAACTTGGACAGGGTGCTAGAGCATCTGCAGTGAGAACAGGATGTGCAGCAGGTATCTTGCAGAGATTAAAAACCAGCTTGGAATAATATTTCAGGAAAACAATAAAAAGGAAACTCCTCTTTATCTGCTCTTCCACAATACATTTCAAACTTCTGCTTGAAAGCTTCCAAAGGAAAAAGGTGACAGCATTTCATAGTGACCAAAATAAGATTATTTCCTTAATACTCTACCCAAATACTTTCCAAGAAAATAGACTAAAGATTCAGTCAGAAGCAAATAACCCTACCTGATTTTGCTCATTTCTAGAAAAATGGAAAAGCTCCAGAATTAAATTTAAAGCCATCATAAATTATAGTTGTCATTACCTGTTCTGTCCCTAAGAATGTTTAGTACTGCTCAGTATTAAGATTTTCCTGGACTTTTAACATAAATAATACTTGTAAACCATAATATTCCACTTCAGCAGCCAAAGGAAACGGCTGGTATTTCTGAAGCTGTTCTCCAGTAGTCTTATTTACTGTTCATTATTTGCAGCTTGGTAGTGCAAACAGGTCCAAGTAGCAATGGAATGTCTTGTGTTTGACACTATGCAGGTGTTTTTCTGAAACCTAGTCACACTCCTATGGGCTTGAAATATCAAGAAAATTAGAAGACCAGAAGTAGCGATCCTCCTGTAAACAAGAGGTACCAAGTAGCGTCCAGTTGAAGCACTTGTTTCTAGGGCACAATAAAAGAGCTTTCTCAGAGACAGCTACTGAGTTTGTATCTCCCAAGGTCTTATCCATAAAAGCATCCTTCCTTTTCCAGCTGTCTAAAAGGTGGGAGATAACTGGCTGTGCTGGGTAATTATGTGTCAGGAAAAAAGAACTTGAAATGTGGCAACCTTCCAGGCTCTCATCCTTTCCCATTTCCCATGCTGTAAATATGAAGTCTCTTGGTGAGATCATTACTGAACACAGAACAGAGTATTACCATTATGCTGATGATGCAAGATATATTTTTCTGACCTTGAAGCTGCATGGCCTACTCCATGGGAAATTTTGAAAGATACTGTTAACCAAATGCATCAGGAGTTATTCATCCCCAAACTTGAAAAGATCCATGTTGTTGGCAGAGGTCACACACCTCAAGAAGGTAGTACAAATTTTCCAGCCTATCACTACACTGTGTATGCTAACAGAGCCTTTTGTATTATTTTTATACAGTTGCATTATTCCAAGACTCCATCACAGGACTCTTGGCAGGGCAGTTGACATGGTTACAACTGCACGTTATTTCAATGTGATGGGATATTGTGACACATTATATCTACCCAGTTTGGGGTTTTTTTGTTTTTTTTTTTTTTTTGCGTCAGTTGCTGATAACTGTCTCTAAATCTTTCACCATGCTTTACTTTGGCTATATTTAAGAACTACTTGCTGAGCTCTAAACTGGTGTGCCTCTGTGCCACGCACTGTTGAAATTTTCTGCCATAGAAAATAGAGTCACCTGGATAGATGAATTCTGTTATAATAGCCCTCCAGAATAAAATTCCTTCTATATCACACATCCATACCCATTTATCCATTCCCATTATGAAATTAGACTGAAAACATCTCTCTACTTTCTTGGTTTTAACTTTAAGATGCAACACAAAATAGAAAGCGTGACACACACACTTTAGTAAGTGTATGACAAACCTTGAGTTTGTCTGGAATACTACATGTGCATATATGCATTTAAAACAAACAGTACTGTAAAATGTAATTAATATTAAAATGGATGGTGCAATCTATAAAAAAATCTATTACGTGTATTTCAGGACATCAGTGTTATGAATTATTATATTCTTATTTACATTCTATTATTAATTTATATATTTATATCAAACATTTATTTATATGTATTTTATTTATATTTTTATGGGAATTCTATGAAAGACTGTGTAACATTTTTATTTGCTCTTCTATGTGTGCAGTTACATTCCAAATGCTATTCAAAACTACACCCTCTTCTACTATACAGATGTCACAAAATATATAAATATCTTATGGCAAAACACACATACTGTCACTACGTCCCTGAGGGTACCCCCTAATTTATAAGTGGTTTATGAAGATGTTTTGATTTTATTGGATATTATTTGTTTTTAACAGCATATCAGGAAAGCTACTGCACAGAAGATAATCCTGATGGATTTGCCATGACAGATCTGGTGTTCTATAAACTCTTCTAGTACAAAGAAACCAGTCCTCCTGCACTGATGGCTCATGGGAAATTCAGATCACTTAGTTTAGCAACAATGCATTGGTAACATTACTGTATTCAGATGCTAGGAACTCCTTTTAGCTTACGATTTATACAGTGTACACAGAGAAAGCAGAGTTTTCCTGGAGTGGTTCAGAGTAGCTGCTGTGCATTACTTCCCAGCACAAAAATATTTGCAATGATTAAATTTTTCCTTCCGTTTTGCCAGACTTCCTTCACAGTTGCTCAGTCACCACCCTGTATTTTTCAGGGAATAAAGCTACTCTCACTAACACTCCAGACCCCTCCAACTTGAAACCCCTTCCCCCACACGTGGCCTCCGAGTCTCACATCTGTCTGTCTGAAGCCATTAATCAAAAGGCTTCAATGAAGGCAGGATTCTCGCGCTAACAAGCTGGCAGCTTGGGCTGTGCTTTTCTTCCTGACTCTGGCTAAAGCCTTCCCCATAAGTACTTAAAAAGAGCAGCTCTTTATTTTAAATGTTCAAATGGGTGACTGGAGGTAAACTATGAGTGCTTCTCAGTGAGGCTTACTCTCAAAAACAGAAGGAAGGATCTTCATAAACAGAAAAGCACAGCCCTATTCATTAAAATATTAATGAAATATATTTTTTAAATTATTCACATAACTCACTTCTGCTGTCCCTTACCTTTGTAATGTTGGAAGGGATGTGACAGAAACTCTACCTCACAGAGAGGTACAATTCAGCCAGGTTCAGGCTATATGATGCATGCATGTTTCGCATGATAAGCATATGTGCTTCACTCTACAGTAAGATAACATTTTGCCAGCACTCAAATGAAATACAGTTTGACAGTGCTGAGAGCAAAAAAAATAGGCGTATCAAAACAGATAACATTCATTTCCTGAATTAGTCTCTAATAATTCTTAACTTACAGCCTGTAAGTAAAAATAGAGAGAAAAATAAATGTAATTAGCTTTCTTTCAAAGCATAGCTATTTAAAAAGAGATTATATATTATTTAATGAATTTTGAATTATTATTTTTTAAAAGAATTTTAAGCACCTCTTCTAGACAGTATTATATTTTCCTTCTGGAAAATATGTAGCTTTCTCTGTTTTTCAGGCTTCCACAGAAATAAGTTCTTTGAGAGGTCAATAATGAATTTCTACAGCTCTTTACAAAAAGCAAACTGGGTCCCTGGCTTTTTTTTTTTACTGGCCTCCTTATGCTATGAAGTACAACTATGAGAAAGCAGTTAAAACAAGGCAAATGAAACTTTTTTGACTTAAGAAAACTACTGATTGCCAAATGCCATCTAGGATGGCTCTCTGCACATCTCAGGAGGAAAGAGGGCCAACAGTCAAGAACACTATTGATCTGAACATCCCTGAACCCCAAAACATTTTTTAGAACCTTCAGAATCAAAGTAGCAAAAAGACAAATTACTTTAACTCTCTCCCTGTGTCTTTGCTGCCCTGGTTATCAAAGAACAGTAACAGCCAAAAATTTTTTCCACTATGCAAGTCTTTCACCCACCACTCAAGTGAAGACATTTCTAGTATGGGAAATGACCACACCATCAATGTCAACATATGCTTAGTCTTGCAAAAAAAAAATCTGGAATTTATTAATGAGCATGGCTAACAAGTCCCTCTTCATGATATTTCATTTGACAGAGACATTCTGGTAACAGTGGTGTTTCCTTAAATTACGCTCTTCACCGATTATTTTGAGGGAAAACGCAGCAAGCTGAGGTTTCCACCTAAACAGACCTGAGTGCTGACACTATTTAGGTAGAAAAAGCACAGCCTTATACAAGGTTACCAAAAGCAGCTTTTACCAATGCCCTTACAAGCTTTGTGTGGTCCAGGACATCTGTGATTCGTAGAGACCAGTGACAAAAGAGCTGGCACCCCTCACTGCCTTTTCTCCTGCAGACATGACCTGCTGACATGATAAGTGACTTGATACTATAACGTTCTCATTAAGAGATGCTGGCAAATTGGAACAATGCTATAGGAGGCAAGAATTTCAGTCTTTAAAAAATTATGCAAATACAGAAAATCAAGCTGTATCTAAGAGGTAACAAATAAGTCCCTCTCAAAAGCATAGCATCAAAATACACACAAAAATAACCCTTCAGCTTCTGAGATGCAGTTAGTAGGTTTCTCTATTCATTATTAACCTCCAGAAGCCATCAATTTATCATGGGATATAGAAGTGGGAGAGAAGAAAAAAATAATAGAGAAGGAGGAAACAAAACAAAACAAAAAACCAAGAAAAATAAAAAAGAGGACCCTAAGCAAAAACAAAATATGAGATTTGACAACTAAAGGTGTGACCCAAATTCATTGCAGTGAACTGTAATATTCTCACCAACTTTAACACATTGTGGATCTGCACTTAACTGAGAACAAAGATGACATGAAAGGGAGAGTGCATATGAAACATATCATACAGTTTTAAATAACTCTTCTCACCAGAGTGTTGTATTTCTTTATGAAGAAGAAAGCAAACAAAATATACAGATTAGGCTAGTATTTGGGAAAAAGATGAACTGGGGAAGACAACTTGTATAAACAACAGCAAACCATATAATCTTGTGCTTAACCTCAGTGTATGAATATTCCCCAAAAGAGCTGCATGATGACTTCAGTGATGAAAAGTAAGTATGTTCTTACAATTTTGTTAGACCATAGCTGAAGTGCTTAGAGGTTTTCAGGATAAAGCCATGAACAAGATACTGCAGGGGATTGTTAAAACACATAAAATAAATGCAAACATAGTCCAAAAGTAGGGTTACTTTGGTAGGACAGAGGTAGGCAAAACTCATGATTCCCAACTACATAACTTATATTTATTATTTGTTCTTAATGAAAGCAGAAAGTTTTACAGAAAAAAATAAAATAAAAAAAATGCTATTTATAGCACACAAGTAAGAAAAATAGTTGTATCCAGCCAATTAGTTCAGGTTAAAGGCCTCCTTGCATACACACTGAAAATACTAAACCCTCAACATTTATTTCTGAAAATTCATATAGCATAGCAAGTATAGCCTTAAACATCAATAAAGGGATGAAGAGTGCTTTATTAAACAAGGAGTCTAATTTTAAGCATATCCTGTAATGCGAAAGAAAAGAACAATTGCTGAGGGAAAAAAGAAAATAAATGGAAAAAAAACCAAACCCAAATAAACCAAAGCACTCTTCTAAACATTCAAAGGATAATGGAACAGTAAGCAATAAGCAGCATGGGTTCATAAGGAACATGTCGTGCCAAGGAAACGTGATTGCTTTTTTGATAGAACTGCAGAAATCCTGGATGAAAGATACACAGCATGATTTTAATAAAGGATTTAATACAGTGTCTCACTAAATCTCTCAAAATGAATTCAAATTGCTTTGGACATAAGCGCCATCATGTAAATTGAAAACAGGTTGAAGGATCACAAACACTGGCTGATGAGAAATGGCAGTGGATTGCACTAAGTTGTGGGAAAGTATGCAATGGGTGTACTGCAAGGTATAAAGTTGTTTCTTGTTTTAATAACTTCATTAATAAGCTGGAAGAAAAGGTAAACAGTATGTAAATGAGCTCTGCAGATGAAACTACAGTTGCAGTAATGTTAAAGTGGCAGAAAATAACAAATTAAGATCTAAGTTTTCTAAAAAAAAAAAAGTAAAAAGACAGCAGCAAACCACTGCAACGGAGAAGCAACAGCCCACTGCAGAAATACAAATACCTTGTATAGGCAAACCAACAGCCTGCACTTAGCCTTAGGAACAAAGGGTACCATATATATGAGGGTCTAGAGCGCACTTCATTGGACACAAAAGCTAACATATTTTTGGGCTGCATATTTAGTAGTTTAATGTAGCACAGGAAGGGAGAAAATCCTTTGTGCACAGAGGAAACATAAGTGTTTAAGTGTTTACAATTAAATATATTTTAGCATTCCAAACTAGACAAAAATCTTGAGATCCATGCAGGAGGGAGAAATGAAGACCACAACACTGGGAGATAACAACAGGAGCTAGCGACAAGTAATCTAAACTTGGCTGGTTTGTGCTTTCAAGGGATGAAGTATCACTACACTGTGAGCTCCCCTTCTCCATTTTATTCCTCAAGTTGTTCTTCTTTTCTTCATAGTCTCTCAAGAGAATCACTTCTTCCTCACTCAAGACTTTTTTTTCTGTGAGCCTTCTTGACAGCCTTCCTTTTCCTTCTTTATCCTCCACAGGGTCTTTCTCAGCTCCCCTTCACCTTGTTTTCTTCACTTCTATTTATAGCTGCACTGGCTGCTTAAAGCCAACAACTGTGATGTCATTTGACTGCCTCTGCCATTCTGAGATATACGTCACTCCCCAGTCTGGGCAGGACTGCAGGTGGGGTTGGAGGACATAGCAGATTCCTTTTCGATCTATGAACTACTGGCAACTCTTTGAAATTTCACAGCACAGTTTCAGTTGGAAATGGTGGAGATCATTCTTCCACCAAATTCTCCACACCAACTGTGAAACCTTTGCTATGGACTCACAGATCTTCATTAGTTCATGGACCACAACTTAGAAACCACCACAGTTAAGGTCTTAATTCCCTTGAACTTCAGGTTTGCATTAAATAACAAACTAAGGCAAGTAGTGACTAACTGGAGTGATGTTCCTGATGACCATCTGTATCACAAGGGCAGACTGACTTAACACTCTGAATACTAATGTGTGCTTTTCAGGGTTTAAGGCTCCAGTGCAAATAAGTTGAAATAGTCAAACTTGGCGATCAAGACAGTAAGAAGGACCATGGCCAATTTTTGCATGGGAAAAGTAAAAGGACTCTGATAAATACAGGAAAAAACATTTTGTATAAAGAAGCTATCAAATCAAACAATACCCAAAACACAACCAAACAGAAAAAATATCTAAGAATTCTCTGAAATGCAATCAAAATAATTTCACCATGGCAGACACTTTAGAAAAATCACTGTTAGGTTGAAATCTGACATCAGCTACCATTTAAAAAGTCTGTAAAGTTTTAACCTGTATCAGTAAGACTCTTATTGTCATCCTACATTTCTTATTGATTAAGGTGAAAATCTTAGATAAGCTTTTAAAAAGAAAAAAATTTATTAATTTTTCCCCTGATCTGAATTTCATAGCCAGGCAAATAAAAAAAGTATTTGCATGTCACCTCTAGTATTTTAGATTATTGAGATCTTTCTGCACTGAAACCTGTGAAGATAATCAGAGGTAAAAGGAATGATGCTAACATAAGACACTGAATTAGAATGTTTTGATGTGGATGAACATGATCCATGTGGCTTCACCCTCATCATCTTAATCTATGGTCCATGAAGGATACTCACTAATAATATTCTTTCCCACAGCTCCATATTTTGTAAATATATCTTACTCCCCAAGTAATTCACATTAAAAAAAACTATTAATGACTTCCCTCTCCAACAATCAATGTTTTTACACAATCATTCTGCCTTTGGGATAAAATAGGACAGAAAAGCAGCAGTGCAAGTATCAATCACATTTAAGTTTTCCATGTAAGGTAGATCACTTGTCAATTAATACTAATAGTAATAAAAGAGCTGCTGGTACTTATTTTTTTCAAAACAAGGATAACTTAAAAAACAAATCTTTTTGGACTTTATGATACATGCACTATATAAAACAGAACTATTTAAAACACAACTCAAACTTCAGCAAAAGAGAAAGGTTAAATGGAAAAGTATTTTAATCTAAAATATGAAACTAGACAGGAATAACAATCTATACTCAGCACTTATGACGAGCTTTCCTAATGGACGTCAATTAATGCAGAATCAGAATAGTACTTAAAGGAAACTCTCAGGGTTATCATTGAACTTTGAATCCCTCTTCGAATTTCAATTTCAAACTTTTAAACATTCATTTATTACTACAAAGCCTGACCCAGCCACATGTGTAACTGAATTCAACACCAAAAGTTCTTCCATTGATGACAGGATTTTTGTCAGTTTGAAATAAAATTCCAATGATACCACGTCACAGAAATTATGTTCTGTCTGAACTCAGATTTCTATGACAAGGTAACACATATCAAACTCCAGTGAGATTTAAGAAGACATCATAAACAAATTAGTCTCTTTTTTTTTCTATAAGAAAACAAGTTGTCCTGTTACTTTTGCCTCAATGAGGAAGGACAGTAAAGTATAAAGTAGCTAGGCATACATAGTTCAAAACCAAAAGAAGAAGAGAAGTTATTTTGGGAAACACAGTCTTTCTCTTCTTCATCGATGAGCTATTGAATAGCTGAGGAGAGGTAAAAACAACAGCAATAATCTTTTCCTGCTGCAACACAGTAATGTATTCAGCTAACTCAGATAAGAAATCACTTACTCCAATAACAAATATCGGAGATGACGAAAAAACAACATTGTAGGCATTAAAAGACGGTTGATTTCTTTATGATAGTTGAAATGTCATAGAACAACAATGAAAAAAAATGAATATATTTGGAAACCTTGCAAATTCCATAAATATATATTTTTTAATGTAAGAACGTGTTTATTTTGTTTCCTTTTATAGATTTTGGCTGCAAAAACACCTCTGAATATTAGTTCCCTCATCTAACAGAGAAAAACTTATTTTTTATTTAATGTGTTATAAATGCCTGCTTGTGGTTTGTGCGAATATTTCTAGGCCAATACACAAATTGGTAGAAAGAATATCAAAACACGTACAACTCCTTTAGAAAAGAAGTACATTATGAGCTGTGAAAGCCTGACTGAACTGCAGGCTGCATCAGAATATGACAGGGCAGGAGCTTTATCCTAACAGAAGATCTTATCGTAAGAAATACCAAAATTATTTGAAAGATATAGGACATATGCAATAGCCTCCCTCACACCCTAAAAATCAACTCAGAAATTACATGAACTGCAGGAAAATTTCAATTAAATATTTCAGACCAAAGAAAACGGGAAAACACAGCCTTCAGACACTAACTTTCAGCATTTAAAAGGGCAGTAAGAGCAAACAGAGAACTATCATAATGGCAAATTAACTATTTCTAAAGCCAACAAAAAAAAAGAACCTTTTAAGACTGGTAGAATTAGGTAATTATGGGAATATACCTAACTCTACACAAAACTACTACCTCAGTAAGATGAGAAACCTCTAGGAAACATCATTCCTTTGATTCCCTTTGATGTAAACGTTTCAACAAGACAAATGAGCAGAAGAATACTCCCATCATGCCTATGGAAATAAAAAAAGCTCTTCCATTCCAAGCAGGGTGGTTATACAGCTACAAGCTACAACATCTGATTTTATTTTTTTTCCATGTGCTGTTTTTTACAATAAGACAAATACTTAAGGAAGTAAGAGAAATGTGACAAAATGTTAGGAAAGAATAATAATTTACGAGAGCTTTTCCTGCTCAGAGATCAATTCTCTCTATTATAAAGCAGGTGGAATGACAACACTGGAAAAACCTATGCACAACTTGGTTCTTATCTCACCATTAAAGGTTCAGTGACGTAAACCAAACACTGCTTAACCTTCCTCTTTGTGAACCATATTTCTTGCTGAAGCGTGCACAAGGGCAATATGTCTGCTAACTGCTGTCTGCTCCTTCCATATGAAAGCCAGAAGCAGTATTCCTCAGTATCTTTAAGAAGAAGCAGTGAATTTATCATATCTGTTTGTAATACGCTTTGGGACTCTTCAGGGAGAAAGGTGCAGTAAATGTAAGCTCATTATCATCATTAACTCCTTTTATACACCAGCTGAGCTCAGAAGAAACAAATCGGAGAAAAATACAAGTAAAAGAAAAGCAAAACATATTTACCATTCTCTTCTTTTCCTGGTAGGTTTTGGGTTTTTATTAATATGATCTTTATTAGAAAAAGATTATTATTTATTAGTAAGTCTTAAAATTAGCTCAATCATTTCACTCCATGAGATGACGCTTAAAATGCTAAAGAATAAAACAGCTTGACTTACATATATTAAGGAATATTCAACACAGCATGCCTAACTTCTTACACTTGTTTTGACAAGCTCAGAAACACCTTAATCTTTCCACAATCACATTTCACCTCCATGTAGGAGAGAATGGCTTCAGGAAAAGTAAGAGCTTTCCTTTTGTCCTGTTTGTGTGTTTTCCAGGTAACCATCATAGCCAGGGGAATGACACTACACTCAGATTTGAATGGGAAAAGAGTCACTAATTTTAGCCATTGAATGGTCAGCAAGACGAGCCTAGTCATTATCTGCACTCCTTTCTGCCTTTCTTTCTGCTGACTAGCAAATTCATGCAACTGTGTTTTTACAAATAAACAATAATTAACAATTCATACAAAAGGATTGTTTTTTACACTACAGCTTCATTGAACCCCCTTGTGGAAAAGTGGTAGTAATTTTGTTTCTATTAATGTATCTGATAGATTGTGGGAGTTTTTTTGCATGCACGCAATGTGTATTATCTGTTACTGTAGATTAACATGGTTTTCTTTGTTGATAATTAATACAAAAAAACCCCACCATAGTCCCTAAAACAGTGAGATCTGGTGGTTTTCACCAAATTTCTGATCTTTACTGCAAATGGTTTAAGTTGGGAGGGGGAAGAATACTCAAACTACTGGGTGGGAAAAGTTTAAAACTTTTAAAACTGTTGGGAACAAGCTACACTAAAACTCTTAAAAGTGGAAACAAGGGCAATACAGGATCCTTAAGGCTACTCCAAGTGGAGCGTTTATTGCATCCAACTTTAATAAGCTGTCACCTGAATTAAATAAAAAAAAAGAGAAACAAGGAGAAAGACCTGTGAAGTTTATCTGACTGTACACAGCCAATAAATTAAACTACACATGAATGTTCAATATAGGAAAAAAACATAGACCTGCCTCTTCAGGCACTGAAAACACTTGGAGATGCTTCTGGTGCTGTTCAGCTGTGGGGGTTATATTTAGAACACCATGTCCTTCAATGGCACCCATGTGATTCATGTTGTACTCTCACAGAATCATACAATAGTCCGGGTTGGAAGGGACCTTAAAGATCATCTAGTTCGAAACCACCACCATGGGCAGGGACACTAGATCAGGCTGCCCAAGGCCCCATCCAACCCAAGTCCTTCTCTGCAGGGCTGCTCCCAATCACATCATCCCCCATCCTGTCTTGAAACCATGGATTGCCCTGACCCAGGTGTAGGACCTTTCACTTGGCCTTGTTTAACGTTGCCCAGGTAGACAAGGCCAATGGCATCTTGGCTTGTATCAGAAATGGCGTGACCAGCAGGTCCAGGGAGGTTATTCTGCCCCTGTACTCGGCACTGGTGAGACCGCTCCTCGAATCCTGTGTTCAGTTCTGGGCCCCTCACCACAAGAAGGATGTTGAGGCTCTGGAGCGAGTCCAGAGAAGAGCAACGAAGCCGGTTAAGGGGCTGGAGAATAAGTCTTATAAGGAGCGGCTGAGAGAGCTGGGGTTGTTTAGCCTGGAGAAGAGGAGGCTGAGGGGTGACCTCATTGCTCTCTACAACTACCTGAAAGGAGGTTGTAGAGAGGAGGGTGCTGGCCTCCTCTTCCAAGTGACAGGGGACACGGGACAAGGGGCAATGGCCTCAAGCTGCGCCAGGGGAGGTTTATACTGGATATTAGATTTTTTTTTTTTCCCAGAAAGGGTCATTGTGCACTGGAACAGGCTGCCCAGGGAGGTGGTTGAGTCACCATCACTGGATGTGTTTAAGAGACAGGTAGAAGAGGTGCTCAGGGACACGGTTTACTGTCAGATAGGAATGGTTGGACCCGACGATCCAGTGGGTCTTTTCCAACTTGATGATTCTGACACTATGACTCCCGAGCGACGACCCCTTTCTCCTCCCAGCCGTGCCCTCTCCCGTTTACAGCCCGGCGCCCTCGCGAGCTGGCAAATCCTCTCTTCTCCTTCCACCCGGACGCCGGCAGCCTCCCCCTCACCTCCCGCCGCCCCGGAGCGAGGCGCTCCGCTCGCCCGCCGCCGCGGACCCCGAGCGCTGGGGACGAGCCGGCAGCCCGCAGGGACGCGGGGAAGCGGCTCCTCTAAGCGCACCCCCAGCCGGGGAGGCTGCGGGAGGGCGGGCGGCGCCCGAGGGGTCCCCGCCGCCTCCCCTGCCGGGCGGCGGATCAGCCCCGCGGCGCCGCCGGGCGGCGCTTGCGCACTGCGGGACCGCGGCGCCGCTCGCCCGCCTCCCCGGAGCCGAGCGGGGCTGCGCCGAGCCGAGCCGGAGCGGAGCCCGCCGCGCCGCTGCCGCCGCTCGGGGGGGTCGGGAGGAGCGGCCCGAGGGCTCCGTCCCGCCCGGCGCCAACTTCGCCGCCTCGCGCCCGTCCGAGCCGCGGCGCGGGGATCAACCGCGGCGAGAGTTTCGCGAAGCGCTCCAAGCGCCCCGCGCCGCGCGCGGCGACCCGTCCCCTCCGAGGGCGCGGGAGGAGGAGGGCTGGGTCCCGGCGTTCGTCCGGAGAGGGGAGGCGTCTTCCAGCAGGGAGCTCCACGCCCCGGGGCGATGCGGAGGGGCAGCGCGCGGCCGGGGCCGCCGGCGGGGAGGCAGCGGTCCCGGGAGAGGGCGGAGCGCCGGAGGGGGGTCCTCCCGGCGCCGCGCTCGCTACATTAACTCGGCGCGTCGGAGACGGCGACACAACTTTGCGAGCCCGGCCCGGAGGGGCATGTCTCCCGCTCCCAGCCCCGGCGAGCGGGGCGGCCGCCGCCGCCGCCTCTGAGCCCCGGCGCGTCCCCGTCATGCGGCCCCTCGGCGCTCCCCTCGCCCTGCTCTGCCAGCTGCTGGGCGCCTGGGCCGCCTGCGCCCCGGCCCCCGCCGCGCCCGCCGGGCTCACGGCGCCCTCCTCGCCGCCCCTCGCCCGCGCGGCCGCGGCGCCGGAGCCGGGCGGCAGCTGCGGGGCGGCGGGCGCCGGGCGGCGGCGGGCGCGGAGCGGGGACGGCGCGGGGGGCGCGCCCCGCTGGCTGCCCCTGAACGGCTCGGCCGGCGGCGGCAACGGCACGGGGCGCCGCGCCCGCCTCCGCAACCCCTTCTACCCGCTGACCGAGGAGTCGTACGGCGCCTACGCCGTGATGTGCCTCTCGGTGGTGATCTTCGGCATCGGCATCATGGGCAACATGGCAGTGATGTGCATCGTCTGCCACAACTACTACATGCGGAGCATCTCCAACTCCCTGCTGGCCAACCTGGCCTTCTGGGACTTCCTCATCGTCTTCTTCTGCCTGCCGCTGGTCATCTTCCAAGAGCTCACCAAGAAGTGGCTCCTAGAAGACTTCTCCTGCAAGATCGTCCCGTACATCGAGGTAATGGCTGTGGGTAGCGATGCGCGGGGCCGTGCGCCTTAGAGTCATTGAATCGTCAGGTTGGAGAAGACCCGCCGGATCATCGAGTCCAACCGTTCCTATCTGACACTAAACCGTGTCCCTGAGCACCTGTCTACTCGTCTTTTAAACACCTCTAGGGATGGTGACTCAACCACCTCCTCGGGCAGCCTGTTCCAGTACCCGATGACCCTTTCTGTGAATTTTTTTTTTCCTGATACTCAGTCTCAACCTCCCCTGATGGAGCTTGATGCCATTCCCCCGTGTCCTGTCCCCTGTCACTTGGGAGAAGAGGCCAGATCCTCTCCTCTCCTTTCAGGTAGTTGTAGAGAGCAATGAGGTCTCCCCTCAGCCTCCTCTTCTCCAGGCTAAACAACCGGAGCTCTCTCAGCCTTTCCTCATAAGGCCTGTTCTCCAGCCCCTTCACCAGCCTCGTTGCTCCTCTCTGCACCCGCTCCAGAGCCTCAACATCCTTCTTGCAGCGAGGAGCCCCGAGCGCAGCCCCCGCCCGGCCGCCGCTTCTCCACCGCCGCCGCTGGTGTCGCCGCTGCCCGCACGGGGACCCACACGGCGAGTTGCGGGTTTGCCGAGCGCTCCTGCGGCGGAGCGGGGTCCCGGAGCAGAGCGGGGTCCCGGTCCGGCCCCGCGGGGACGCGCGGAGGCTCTGGACGCGTCGAGTCCAGCAGCATCGGGATTTCTGTATCATTTCTGTATCCTCAGACTGCGCGCAGCCCTCCACTCGCGCGAGTTCTGCCAAACTTTCCTTGCTCCGTATGGTCCGGAAAGGCGAAGGATCCTCTCTCATTTAAATTGCAAGTTTATGCTTTTGGGTTTTTTTTCCTAAAGTGAAGTCATTCGGGGAAGTGGAAGGAGAGGGTGACTCTGTAAGAAGGCGATTGTAAAAAAGGACCATTGGTGTGATTTATGTGCTCTTGGTATATACTTCAGTGTACAAATCTCACACTTAAAATATTTGGCTTATCTTAAAAAAAAAAAAAAAAGAAAAGCTACCCCAGCCCCGTTGTAATGG
Organism: Phaenicophaeus curvirostris; assembly: GCF_032191515.1. Lineage (NCBI taxonomy): Eukaryota > Metazoa > Chordata > Aves > Cuculiformes > Cuculidae > Phaenicophaeus > Phaenicophaeus curvirostris. The sequence goes on from NC_091392.1 coordinate 22,680,984, forward strand.
CAGCTTTTTGGCACTTATTCGGAGGCTCTGGCAGAGAAACTCTCAGCCAGCTGGCCAGCGTCCTGCCAGCAGCTTTCAGGTCGTCCCCTTTATTTATTTACTGGAACTGAACACTGAGGCTTGTTGGTCGGGTGGTAGCCCAGCATTCTGGCTGGCTCCGCTGTATTCCCAAAACCTTATGTTCAACGTTACTCTGTAGCTGAAAGCTGAGGAAACAGTTTGATTCTCTCATGCTAAGAATGGGATACTAAGAAAAGGAAAAGAAAAGAAAAGAAAACCCAACTTGCTATCAGTGGACAGTATATCAGTTTCAACAGCACATTGGTGCACAGAGTGCACGATAGTACGTAATTAGCTGATCATTTTTTAAAATTTGTTTATAAGGATGTATGGTGTGTGTGGCCCCTAAATTACCGTTACGTCTTTGGTGCGTGATACACTTTTTTACTGGTGGTATTGGACAAAGGGTGGAGCTGTGCTATGCTTCAAGGCCACTAGTACACCAGTACATTTGAAAAACTCTGAGTACACTTAATGGAGTTGCGTTTAAGAAGACAGGGATGAGTAAATACATATGTGTTGAGAAAGCTATGGTACTAGGAGCTTTTAAATGTTTGGAATTGGCTTCTGGGGCTACTGTATTAACTAATAAATAATACTGTTTCAGTTAAAGTGTAAGCATTTCAATTAAAGTAGCTAGGGTAGTGTTAGTGTTTTCAGGACTTTCCTAATCTTTTTTTTTGGTGAATCCACATACAAAATAGAAATTATTATTCTTGATGCTGATTCTAATTAAAGATCAGTAATTGAAATTATTTGCAAAGTCACGCTGTTCTTTAGTTTGTGGTATGAAGCTTTAGGCACTAAGGAGTTTGTCAGACTGGAAGCAGATGAAATGTAGTTGGCAAAATTCAGAACTGTAATCCTGAAAAACGTTCAGCTGCTGTTATCAGCAGCCGTTTATACTTTAATGATGCCTTATTTTTTTCACTTTAAAGTTCTGTAGGTGTCTAGAGTTGAACTCTTAGTCAAGGACTGGCACCAATCTAATAATGATAGACAAGTCACATTTTAAATGTAACTCAAGCATGCTTTATCTTGTGTTTGAAGGTTTCAAGTGGTCCCAGTGAGGAACCTTGAGTTTTCCTAGTTTAGTCTCTTGTGGCCAATTGTTTTAAATTTGTGCTGTTTAATGGATATTGTGCAGAATTTCAACAAAGCATCTGTTGCCAGTGATAACACATACGCGCAGAGTTTGGGGAAAATGTTTTATTATATCTTCAAGCGCATTTGTATAGGTAAATGTTGAGCTTCCATCAGTGGAAGGTCTCCACTCTATTTAAATTAAAGGGCAGTTTTCACATACCTAATAAAGATCTGCTGTGACCAAGTATATTAAGCAGTCATTTCAGCCATATATTGTATCACAGTTTGGTCACTTCTAACTACCTTTTAAAACTATATCATGGCTATGCTTGCCTAAAGAAGTCTGTGTATATGGCTTGAGGAAGAAAGTGAGTAAATTAATTCTCTGCTTCTCATGAAGTCTTTAGGTGGTTGCTAGAAGTAGATGAAATTATCTCCACCAAGAACTTCACTTGACCCTGGTGATGGCACTGTCCTGGAGGAGCAGTTCTGAATGCACTAAGAGAACTGAGAACAACTGGGGCAGTTACTTTGCCCATAAGGATATGCAGAGATGTGTTTCTGCTTTGCAGCTGTGACCCTATGCTCAGCAGTTCTTAAAATTTTGCCCTATTTTCTGCAGATGATTCAGAAGTCTAGCTTTGGGCGTGCATGTCTGAACTGTTTACCTTGACATGCACTGTGCTTATGTGTATGTTGTCTTCCGTATATAATACTTTTCTCAGTATTGCTCAGAGTCAGGAGATAAGAGATAAAGAGTTTCATGAGCTCTGCCAGTGTTGAAAACTTTTTGTTTAAGCACAGTCAGTCTTTTAAGGAGAAGAAGCAAAACCCAAAATAGAACAATATAGTTCCTGCTCTCCTTTTTGTAGAATTATGGTAGGCTTTCATAGAGAGCAGCATTTTTACCGTGCTTCGAAGTATTTCACAGTTTTTAAATGTAACAGACCAGTGAAGTAGCATTTTTGGGTTTCATGTTAATGCTGGAAGGCTGTAGTGAAGAGGTTGCTTAAGTAAGTTGTTTAGGGCCTAGAGCAGCTTGCTCAAGGTAATAAATGATTTGTGTCAGCTAAGACTAGAAACTATCTTTTGGGCTTTAAAAGGAAGCTAGCTTAAAGTGTATGGATTCTGCTCTTGGAGGTTACACTGGAAGCTTGATGGGTTTGAGAGAGGTCATTGGAAGTAGGCGTCACTTTCTATACCTGCAGACTGAGACAAGCTACTTACAGTGGAGTAAGGATTTAGAACTGGGGGAGGGTCTAGAATGAAGGTTGATAGAGGCTGATTTACTGTCCTCTGCAGTCCAACATGAAGCAAGAAGCTGCCCCGGCCGGTGATGCAGCTCAGCCCTGCACTCAGTGCTAATAAACAGGATGCTCCCTGTCTTTCTCATACCACCCACAAATTAAAATACAAAGTTTGTCATGTCCTCATCTGGACCATGTCGTGCTTACAAGGCTGACTCTACTCTGGAGCAGGCTGACAGTGAAAGGCAGTGCATGTCTCTGCATGTGTTTTTGGCAATCAATATGTGGCATCACTGCTGTTTCTTGTGAGTAAATTCCAGCTCAGGAAAGCTATCACAATTAGTATTCTTAGTGGAAAGCGTAAGGATTCGTTTGGCCTGGAATACGAATTACTCTCTTTCCCTGGAGCTGACCTTCCAGGGCAATTTGAGGTGAGGATTTTTTTCCTTTTTCTCTCTTTTACTTGGTGGAAGGCACAAAGAAAGCGGTTGTTCTCTGCCTGTTAAAGCTGTCTGAAGAAATCTTATTTAAGTTTCACTTTAGGGAAGCAACACTTTTTAATTGGAGTTTTTAGAAGCTGTGTATTATCTCTCTTTTCTGTGTCTTGTGCTGTGCTGCATCTTTTTTGTGTCTCTGCTTTGACCCTAGTCAGAGGCAAGCTCCTGAACCTCCAGTAAGTCCTCCAGGTCATAGGCAAAGATCCTCAGAGAGGTTTGTGGTTTCAAAGCTTTATACTGGAGGTTTTCTAGGGCAGTGGCTACATGTGTGTTTTGCTGAGCAAGGTATCTTCGTCCCTTATCACACATTAAATAATTATTTAAAACAGAAGTGTTAATATGTCTCTGCCCTTTAGGTGTTTACAGCACGATGATGGTAACTGCCATGTTGACTGTCCTGTCAGTCTTTCTTTCCTTTTCAAACCCTGCCCTTAAGGGTTTATAAGTTGTCCATAAAAATCTGCTTTGGGCTTAAACTTTCCATGTCGCATTTCAGCATGGAAATGAATTTGTGTCAGACCGGGTTTAAAATTGGGTCATTAATATTTGAGTTACATACGTGTGGAGAAAAAAAAGGACGTGGCACCATTGACTCTACTCTTAGTACTGGGATGTCATTTTTCCATATGACAGGATTTTTCCTGCAAAGAAAGTAAAAGCAGATTTTTAGCAGCAGTTCCATGTTGTTAATGTTAAGAATTAGTGCAGGAGCTCCTTGTGTAGCATGATGAGATTTTGATTCTCCATGGAGAATGGTGCTTATTAATTTTTTTTAAAAAAGATAAAATAAAAGTAAATTTAATTCACTTATATGGTGGTATGGTAGATTGCAAACAGGAAAATGAACAAAAATTGAATCCTTTTGGTTTGTGATTTTTTTTTTCAAACCCTCTGGATAAGCGTATGGTGTACTAATGCGTATGTCCAGTGCCCTGATGATTTGTTTGGCTTTTGATTCCAGCAGTATTCGTGAACAGCTCTTGGAAGTTGATTCTGAACATTATTAGTCTTAGGATATACAGAAAGATAAGAAAAGCACACGTGCTCTGTATCTGTCTGTTATGAATGTTAATATTACTACAAAAGAAACAAATGTACTGTACCCATTGTTCCATGTGTATAGGACAGCTCCATGTTAGTAGTTTCCTGAATTACCATCCTGTCTTTCCAATAATTAAGGCAACATAGATTTTCATGTAGCATGCTTAAGCTGATTGCTAATGTCAGAGCGGTACACTGGCCTCAGTACTCCTTAGATATTGAATTACTTCTGCCACACCATAGGAGTGTTTTGGCTGAGTGACCTTTACCTATTTTAAAGCACCTTTACCTATTTTAAAGCACAAAGTCAATAATGTTTAGTAGCATTTCATGTAAGGAATATAGAGATATTGTTTTTGTCTATTTTTGTTATTTCATAGTAGTGACCGTCATTTTGTTTAGTTGTTTGTTTGGGTTTTTTTTAATTGAAAGAACAATAACTAGAAATCTAGATGCATTTAAACAATTAAATAAAGAAGCTCTATGTTATCAACATAAAATATATTACATCTTTGAAAATCCAACTTCAGCTGGTAGAAGCAGCCACTTCTTATAACTCCTTTATTTTATCTTGTTCCATATAAACTCAGTCTACGTTGTAGACTCTCACTCCTTAAGAAGGCGTGCTCTAAAACATGACGCCTGGGTTGATGAATGGTCTCTCTCATTTCCAGCCTTGAGTTTCTTATGGCTGGTTGATTCCCATTCTGTTATATTCACTGTCCTTCAGTTTAAGTAACTTTTGTAACTTTTTGATAGACTACTTTATGGATAGCAGCAATACCACTTCTTAGCCTTCATCTTACTCGACTGAGTGAGCCAACCTCTCTCTCATGTTTCTTCACAGAATCTGGTCTTTGTTGACCTTTGCACCCAAGTCACCTTCTCTGATCTCATTTCTGGTTTTGTTTTTTTTAACTTTATCTAGCCAAACAGTTATTAGTAAGAGAGAATTCGGAGTCTTATTTCCAGTGGCATCGCTCACTCAGCTACACCTGCACTACTTCCCTGGTCATCCACAGACTCTACTCCTAGAAGCCAGGGCCAAAAGCTGTGGGACCACAGCCAGGAGTAAAAGTAGGACAGGCCAGGGAAGGCCTGGGAATGTTTCAGTAATTGTTAAAGTTCATGAAAGAGGAATGGGTTTGTTGGAGGGACGGAGAGGAGAACTGATGCAATTAAGATGAGCATTTCATGAGTTTACTCTTGTTCCCTCTGACCCTAGTTACCTAAATGAGTTTTGACACAGTTTTCTAACAGCAGGTGAGCTAATGATCAAAGATTTATGCCGTGTCTTGAAGGAGCATCACAGCGCCCACTAACATCCCTGTCAATGCTTTTAAAGAACCAACAGTATGAAGAGATTCTGTTGTAACAAGTGTCTTCTTTTGTGTGTGTGTGTGTGTACTATAGCTGGTAATCCCTTCAGCAGGAATTCTCTCCCCAAATAGTGTGGGCACCTTCTCAAAGCAAGGGTTACTTCACCACCTCCTCAAAGCAGTTCAGTTGTTGTTCAGTTAGAAACTTGGGGACTTTTCCGATATAATCTAGTAAAAGAAACATATAAACTGGTGTTATCCTGAATGTCTAGAGACTGAAGGGGAATCTTCATAGGGACTGTAGGGAGATAATTCAGACATGTAAGTGGTGATCAAAAGCTACTAGGCCTGATTCACCCTTGCCTTGCCTCATTTCCTGCCAGGTTATTGGAATTAAGACAGCAACAGCATATCAGAAACTCAGCTGTTACAACTAGAAAAGCACCATTAAACTCCATGCAGCTTCACACCACTTTAGGATCTGTTAATTTGTCCTTCACCTACTCCCCATCAAATAAGTTATCTTTATTCTGTAGTTATTTCAGGGCAGTGTAACAGGTTAAGAAGGAAACTTTTCTCTTTCTTCCACATTTTCAGCTTAACCTTAATTGTTAGTATAACTGGTATGAAGAAACGCTCCTAAATGAAATTGTGTGAGTGTGCAGAATAATATCCCAGTTCTCACCCACATAGATTGTGAGCAGCACCCATTGATTTTGTTGGCTATTACTCATAGTCTGCTATGTGGGGTAAGTAATGAGACCCTTAAATTGCTATGCTGACTTTAAGCAAGTCAGCTGGAATGAATCCCTGTTCATCTGCTTGGGAGTGTTGTTTGCTTTTTGCAAGCTTTTCCATGGCACTGCTAACCCCGTTAATATACAGAAAACAGAAAACCATTCACTGTTCCAGGGAAACACTGGCTTTGTTCAGCTTGTTTCATCAGTGAATCCAAGGGAGAGTTTTCAAAGCTGACTTCCACTGTTCTTAGTTGTTTCCTCTTGCTCTGTTTCACTGTCTTAAACCTCCAAGTTGTTGGCCAATTAATGTGACATGAGCCCCGTAGGTTACGTTTGTTCATGGTAGACATGTCTTCTTTCATTAGTCCAGCCATAGCAGCTGCAGAGTTTTAATGTCTTAGCAGCTGTATTTGCAGCCTGTTTGTATTTGCAGCCTTAGCTGCCTGTTTGCAGTGAAACAGTGAAGTAATAAAAGTGTGCACCTTGCAGGGGGGTGGGGAGATGCTCACTTAAAAGCTGAGAAGGAAAATGTTAATGTACAAAACCTCGTATTTTCTTCTCTTCTACTTATTTTTATTTCAATTGCTATTCATTCCTGAGTCTCAGTTATTTCTCTGTCTCCCTTAATTGTAGAGAACTGAGTCATGCCCCTTTTGTTATTCCTGTTGGATGTTCTAGTTAGAGATTTCGCTGTCACTCTAAGGAATTTGAAGACTGCACACACATTTAAATGTTTTGGAAACAAAGTCTCTTGTCTTGAATTTAAAATTGACTCTCAGCAGTGATACGTGAAAATTATCTTTCATTAGCTAAATTTATCGCTGTTCATTAAAATTTTCCTGTAACTAATTTTTCTTTAATTGTTTGCTATGGGTTTGTTTTTTTTTTTCTTTCTGTATTTACCAAGCTTGTCAGACAGTTTAACTTCATAAATCAATTGGTTTACCTGTTAAATATGTTTACAGTACTGCTTTGTCATCATTAAATATTCCTGCAAGTTAATTAGTAAGAGATTGCATCTTACCCATCCCATCTTTTAGGAAGCTGCTGCACAACATTCCCCAACTAAACCAATGCCTGACAGTTCTGATCCCTAGTGCCTAATATTTTTTCAGTGATACTCAATTTTAGTAATCTGATATGGCCATTAAATATTGAAGGCCAAAATTAATGATGCACTTAATACAATTATGCACAATTATATATGTGTCTTTGCAGAACTTTTTACCAGAGATACATCAGCGGAAATATTTCAAAATTAAGGTGGAAACCAGAAAATGTTTTTCAAAATCTATGTGCATGAAATTTAAATATTTCACTGTCTATAAAATTTGGATAAGCAAAATTATAGTGAACTACCTAATATTACCCTAGATTTCCCAGTTAATTGCACAGACATATGGTTTATTCATGATAAAAGTAAGAAGTCCTTACATTTCTTACAAATATTATTTAACAGTTTATTTTCTTTTGCAACAACATGTTTTCAGCATAACACAAGCATGTAAACGCAAGAAAATAAATTAATTTGAATGCAACAGAGCACCTAATCTTTTTCCAATTGAAGGTAATGGGAGTTCTGCTTTGAATTTGATCTCAAGTTGAATTTATTGAAAATAGGATTAAGCCAAAATGTGTATAGTCTCCTTCCAAATTTATTTTTAGGAAATATAATTATAAACAGGATAAAATGGTAGGAAATTATGTTTCATGACAGTGTAAGATTTCTATTCATGCATAAAATGATGGTTATTAAAGCTAGAGAACATATGCATTGCTCTGTGCTTGCTCCTTACAGTACGTAATTGAGAGCTCTGTCCAATCCATCTTTAAATCATTTAAACAACAACATTTCTGCCATTTCTTCTGGCCTGCAGTACACTCTCCCAGAGGATGTTTCCTATGAAATTAAGCCTAGATTTTCCTGCCAATTTTTTTCAAAATTAAATGTTGAAGATAAATTATTAAAGCATAACTATTATAGTGAAGGTTGGTTTTGCACAGGCTCTAGAAATCTGAAGATTTCATGTGCAATGTCTGTGAACTCACAGAACAAGATGATGTAATCTGCCTACACCTCATCTAAATTTCACTTAAAAGACTAAGTTCACAAAAGCAGTTATTAGACCCTACTGCATTCAGTAGATGTCTAATCCATGGGGTTCCTAAATTTCAAAGGTATTGATGTTATGAAGCCCCACATGCTTGATGGACGTGAGATTTGAGCATAAGTTCATGCTTCTGCTGAAAGAAAACTCTCCTGTCTCTCCTGTCTGTTCCAACCCCTGTGGTGGAACTGATCTTTCTGAAAAACATTTGCTAGAAAAATGAGATGGGGGGGAAAAGGTGTTTAGTTTTATGTATTGGTTGGTTCATCAGTTGTTTTTTTTCCACTCAGTGTTGCAGACATGCTTGCATGTGCCTTTAGGAGAGCATGACACCAAGCTGAAATAAATACTTGTAGGCAGAAAAACAGAAGGCTGTACTCTTTTGGCATGCATCCTGGATGATAGTTCAGCGAACACTGGAAGCTGAGTTCTGTCTGTGATGTTTCTTTTGATGGTGCTTAGCACTACAGTGCTTAGTTGTCTTCTACCCTGAGACTCCTAAACAAAGTTTTCCTTTGCGTATGTCAGTCAAGGGGCTAGACTTGACTGGTGTGTCAGGGTACAAACAGAGCTCTCTAACTATAGACCTTTTGTAGATAACAGATCAATGGTATGGGCCTTCATCCAACAGACTGTAAATTAGTTCTCTCTTCAACCAGAGTGAGTTCAGTCCTTCATCTTCTGTCTCTAAGACAGGGGACCAGGGACTTTTGAAGGAGAGGAAGTTTTCCCACTCTCCACTGAATAATGGATTGTACTCTTGTAACTGTATGTTTAGCACCCCCCCCACACTTTTTCTTTCCTGTTTTTTTTCAGACAGCAATTATATTAACTTGCACTCCTTTTTCTCCTCGCCAGGTAGCCTCTCTCGGAGTCACCACATTCACACTGTGTGCCCTCTGCATCGACCGATTTCGTGCCGCCACCAATGTGCAGATGTATTACGAGATGATCGAAAACTGCACCTCGACAACGGCCAAGCTGGCTGTCATCTGGGTGGGCGCTCTGCTGCTGGCCCTGCCAGAGGTTGTGCTGCGCCAGCTGGCAAAGGAGGACCCTGAATACAGCGGCAGCCCGCCGGGGGAGCGCTGTGTGGTGAAGATATCCACCACGCTACCTGACACCATCTACGTGTTAGCTCTCACTTATGATGGGGCAAGACTCTGGTGGTACTTTGGCTGCTATTTTTGTTTGCCTACCCTTTTCACTATTACCTGCTCCCTGGTAACGGCAAGGAAGATCAGGAGGGCGGAAAAGGCTTGCACAAGGGGGAACAAGCGACAAATTCAGCTGGAAAGTCAAATGAACTGCACAGTGGTGGCCTTGACCATTTTATATGGGTTTTGCATCATTCCTGAAAACATTTGCAACATTGTGACTGCCTACATGTCCACGGGAGTCTCTCGGCAGACTATGGATCTCCTTCATCTCATTAGTCAGTTCCTTTTGTTCTTTAAGTCTTGTGTTACCCCAGTTCTCCTTTTCTGTCTCTGTAAACCTTTTAGCCGGGCCTTTATGGAGTGTTGCTGTTGCTGCTGTGATGAATGCATCCAGAAGTCTTCAACAGTGACAAGTGATGACAATGACAATGAATATACCACAGAACTGGAGCTCTCCCCCTTCAGTACCATCCGTCGTGAAATGTCCACTTTTGCCTCTGTGGGGACTCACTGTTAATTTACCTGAGGACTTTATTTCCTTTATCATTTTCTTCTTTCTCTTTTCATATTTTTCTATTTTTGGTTGGTTCCCCCCCACCCTTTTCTCTTCATATTTTTCTTCTTGAAGCAAAATGCAAAAGAAAAAAAAGATTATTGAAAACTACTCTGGAAACCAATCTGCATATTAAGAGCTGTAGTTTGGAAAATAATTTGTTTGGGTATTAAAATGAGAGAGAGAGAAGTAGAGCCAGCACTCAGTTTTAAATCATGAAATTTTGTATGGTGCTAGGATTTTCTTGTTTGAGGAGGAGAATCCTTATCAATCCACTTTTATTTAATTCCTTAGTATTTTTTTGATAATCACAGCAAAAAGATTATGTAGAGATTGTGGGTTTTGCAAGATGTTTCATGTAAAAGATGTTGTGGAAAGTATTTGAAGGTAGTTTTAATCTGATTACTGTACACTATTATGAGAGGAGTTGGACTTCAGAAAATATATAAACTAGCATAAAAATAAATGAGGTTTTATTTTTTAACTTCATTGTCAATCTGCATTTAACAAGGACACCTATAAGTAGTATTAAGTTCCTTTAATAAGTAAAAAAAATCTTTGCGTAAAGTAATTTAAATGTCCATATTTAATTTATCATTCATGTACTTACCTTTGGAGGCTATAATGGCAGTGTTTAAGGAAGATGGTTATAATGGTATTAGATTTACATATGTGGGGGGTTTTAATGTATATTACAAAGGCTCAATGTGCCTCTTTGAAAATTTCTTTCTTAACCAGCAGGTATACAAAACCTGAGTTATTTTGTACTTCTGATGAAGAAAGGTTTGCTTTCTCACTAAATTTTGTCTTGTGTGGTTTCAAAATCAAGGCTTTTTTTCCAATTTGATATTGGTTTTACATTGAAATTATGTTCTCAGTCTCTGTATGTATAGCTCCTACTGGCTTCAGTAAGAGTCCCATTCTTTTCCTAGAGGTTTGCTGACAATAAATGTGAGGGACTGAAACATGTGGAGAGTGAATTCCTTCTTTTTTAAAAGTATAAACACATTTGGACTCTTGGGGCTTGACCCAGGGCTCATTGCCACCAGTGGAAAGGTTTCCATCAATTTCAGAGGGCTTTGGATCAGATTGGCATCTCCTATTTATTCTGGGATATGTAGTATGAATATTAATCAGGGAGGCTCTGTCTACCGATTATAAATCATTATGCTCTCACAGAGACTGCTATTCACTAGCAGCTCACAGCTCTGAAGCTGTTTTTGAAAACCACAGTGTGTTTTGCTGATGGCTTCTTGCTGTCTGCAGTTATTAAAATGAGGGTATGTCAACACTACCAACAACAGTGAGATATAGTAAAATCTAAAGTTCTTATAAGCAAGCCAGGTGGGAGACTGGAAAGTGCCTATCTGTACCAGCAGAGCTTATGTGCCCCACTTCTTGGCTGAAATAAGCAGGCTCTTCTTGGCAGGCAAGCTGGCTCGTATTTACTTTGGGCAGCAGGCTGAAGTGTAGACACGTTAAGAAACTGAATTCATTAAAAGTTGCTTATATTTTAATACTAATTAAATAAGTAATACAATCGCAAGAGTAATTGCAGAAGTAAAATCACATGGATTTGTCCTTTGAAATTGATTGTAACTAATGTAGTCTTACTTCCCAATGTCTGCCTTTAAATATGTTAAAAACTTGCTGTAACTTCTGGATCAGAATCTATTTATCATTTGTAGATTCTTGACTTAATATGTTTAATCTTTGTACCTGCTTTGGGAAGCACTATTTCTTCTTTTTTCTTCACTATTTTAACCCATAACAATTTCAATTAAAAAGCACTTGAAATCAACTAATCTGAATATGAATCCGAATATATGTGCACTTGAGTTCTTTTTGTAATGTTTGAATCAGACATTGGGCCCTGCTTTAAGCACAGGCCTAAATTTAAATATTAGTTTCTGTTCAGGACTTTCTGGAATTTTAAAGACCTTTTGTAACATGGTTAATCACTTCTGAAGACAGGGGAACTGCCCCTTCTTTATAAACCCTTTATTGAATTCACATTGCTTGATTATATTCAGTACGCTATGAAAAGGATTAAAGAGAAAAGATGAAAACAAGGTTCCTCCCTGTGGCGCCTGTACTTCCTCAAATACATATTCCCATCTCTGCATTTTGATTCGTACTGGGGGGTTTTTAGGTGTCAGTTTATAGAAATGGGACTAAAACCTCCCTTTCTGTTCGTTGCTGAATTGTTTCTCCCAGCACCCTGTTCAGTCACAGCATAAACAGTGGCTTAAGCACCTGCAAAAAGATCAGCAGAATGGGAGGAATCTTTTTTTTTGTTTAAAAGAAAAGGAGATAGAGGAAATACTTAGGACTATTAAATGATCATGTTTTGCTAATTTAGGTGCAAGACTGCACCGATGCAGAAAAAGTTGCATTGCCTTGGATGATAGGTGCTTCCAGCTCTCCATTCTGCAGTGGGTAGTATACTCTCTGCTAAGGACTGATGCTTGCTCGCAGGTTGAATGCAAGCTCCCAGAGTGTTGCAGTTTTTTTCTCCGTTGAAACGTTTCCACAATATGTGGATAGCAATCCAACCGATGTGAGGCAGGAGTCGGGGGAGTCATCATAACGAGAGTTTTCACAAGTCATCAGAGAAAGCTGAATTTGCAGATCAATAATGCTGTGTTTGGAAATACATCTCCCTGTCTGTGTGACCGAGCATTCTCCAGCCTTGTATTCAGTGGCACTTCTTTGTACCCAGAGTAACTTTGCCTTTTCTGCTACTGAAAGACCATTTTTCACAGCTTTTTCCTCCCCCTTCCCTGCCTCAGACCTCCATGATAATTGGACGTGGAGACACCTTTTTACTCTAATTTTTTTTCTAAATTAATTAAACTAATCCCACATTAGCAGGTTTGCATTGTCACAGCCTTCTGATGCAGGGATGGTTTCTCTAATGCATGGAAATGTCATGATAAATTATTCTTTTTGTAAAAGATGGGGTACTGTATTTCTTTTCTTCCTACTTTTGGGACTGTTGTTCTGAACTCTTGAAATGTTGCTGGTGTTTACTTTTCTTACTTTCTTTAATATTCTTAGAAGCAATTTCTGCCTGTTTCTAATCCAAGTCTGTAAGACGTTTTTCTGTTAACAAGGTGTCATTTAATGGACTGATGAATGAAGATTTGGAAATGTTTATGGCAAGGATTTAATTCTTCTACATACAACAGAGAAACATGCAGCGCATGGTGATCAACATGAAACAAGAGTGAAGTGGAAAATCAGATTGTGAAGCAGGAAACCCTTATACCTCTTAGTTGTGTAAACCTTCAATATGTTAATGCTTATTGTCCCAGCCCTGGTCCCATTAAGACATTAAAACCCATAAAACCCATAAAATTCTCATATGAGTTCCAGTATCTCCAGTGAGATCATGTTTTATGACTTATATAAAAAATATGATCTTTGTGTAGGCCAAAGTACAAATTGTAAATGATGGAAAAATATTACTCAGTTAGAAGAAATCTCTTCTTTTACCCCTTCCAAGATATATTCCTACATCCGACCTAAAAGAACACCTGTCCTTAAATGACTTTGGTCTGTCTCCTGGTCTGTCATTGAGACCTAAATGTAAGCTTCCACAGCTGCTGCTCCAGCAGCTCTGGGGATGGCTCCTAAAGACAATGTAGAGGTTTCCAAGCATGTTGCCCTGCATCTCTTCATAAGCAATCGTATCATGATAGGCTACATGGTGAGACTGTTCTATTGTGCTAATGGCACTCAGAAAGAAACTAGGTTCTCTGAGATGTGAGTTGCTGTTGAAACTAAGAAGCACCTCCAAATTCATTAAACAACAGGAGGATTCAAAATCTCTCCTAGGATCTATGAGCCATTGTCTTAGGAAAAGCATAAATACATGTAAATTGCCCTGTGGGCACCTAACTGCTGTTGATGTTCTCAGATACATCGCTGAGTTGCTTCTGGGCTTTTTTTTTGCCATGTGTCACTCCCAAAACACTTCAATCATCCCCATTGCTTAGTTGGCATTAAGACAGAAAGCAAAACTTGCACCAGATGAGTCTGTCTCCTCAGCTAGTCCCAGTATTTTGTGTGTATGGAGAGCACATTTAAGGTGACTGCAGACTGCAGTAGATAAAGGCTTAGCACAGTAGCGTCAGTGCGTGTATATCTGTGCATTTTCTGTTGAATCATTTAGGTTCTGTTATTCCTAGGATGGAAGAGCTACATTTAAAGTCCTGCTCCACTGAATTTGTGGCTGAGACTTGAATTTGGTGGTTCAACATTCCATCAGAAGGGTATAACCGCTCTAGTAATAGATATGCTGGTGAAAAGTTTTTTGCCACTCCTGTTGGAGTTTTTCCAACTTTTTTGATAATTATATATTGAAGTAGAGACTTCAGCCTCAGTTACTAACACTGCTGATGTAAACTGCTGTGCTGTAGAAAAAATCTCTTTCGTTCAGTCTCTGGTCCAGAGAATGTCTCTGAAGGGAACAGCTACTGTCAGAGAAGTGGAGAAACTGTGACTAGAAAGCAGCAGGCAAGTTGGTTGTTAAGGTGCCCAGGTGAGAAATGAGCAGTTTTCAAGTTCCCACACTAACCCAGATATTTAAATCCAAGCTTGTTTTGGAATACATATGCTACCTATGGCCTTATTATTTCTTCTGTGGTAGAAAGTTGTGGACTTCTATGTCTTCTGGATGGGGAACTCCCCACCTGCCTAATTGTCCATTTCAACTGACTGATGGGAGAGTAGTCACAGTGAGTGAGCGTAAGCAGAAGGAAATCTAGTGCCTTTCTCATCTGCCCTTGTGTCTTGCTTAACTCTTCTCTACCTGTTGGTTTTGGAAGATCTTTCTTTGGATAAGGATATTTTACAGGCAGTATGGCACACTTCTGAAAATTAAGTATGGCAATGCTGGGCAGATGCCCACATACAGAGCTTTGAGTGTCCAGGCAGCAATCCCTCTGCCCTTGGAAGATATAGATATACAGACATACAGACATAAAGACATACAAATAAGGTTGTGTATTACCTTTATTCTGGAGGGGCGAACCTATGAAGCAAAACGCCTGCAGGAAGCTGGGTCAACTCAGCTTTATAAGAATATGGACCTAATGATTTGCCCACATTTCAAGGCAAACTTGCACCTTGAAGTATATTTTCTATATCCTAACTTAAGTCTTCATCCTGAGAATATCCTTCTTTCACAAACTGGAAAGATAATAAGTGACAAGTAAGGTCCATTTTCCTAATACCATTGAGAAATGTGGTTATACCAGGTATTTTCTGTGATAATGCCCCCTTTTCTTTTTTTTCCTTTTCATCTTTTCCCACCTTTCTTTTTCCCTGAAAAGCTCAGCCAATGTCAATGTGATCAGATGATGTAAATCATTAAACTTCCCAGTATCCTACATGTGCTGTCTCATGCTTCACTAGCGTTTTGTGTTTGATGGAATCATGTAACACCTATGATCAGCAGAGGCCAAATTTTCAAAAGCTGAGTATGTTTTGTAGTGAATAAGAAACAATAAAATACATGGATCAAGATGCACCCAGGACACCCTGGCATCTCTGCTATAGAAACACTGAACTCATATTGCGGACTAAAAATTCATCAAACAGCTGGTAGGAGAGCTGTATTTAACCATGTATTGCATTTACCCCCTGAAATCCAAGCTAACTGCTTTCCCTGCAATACAGTTTGGTAGATTCCGTTTTTTGTTTTCAGGCAGTAAACGTTGAGACAAAGACTCCCTGGCATTTTCAGCATGTCCATGACAGCACTGAGCACCAGCACTGTGTCTTCTGCTAGTGACACGTTCCCTATGTTGTGTCACCTGGAGTGCCAGCATCCATACGCCCGGAGCTGTCGAAGCTTCTTTCAAGGATGAGGTAAAAGATTTCTGTCCTGACACACTGCACCTTCAGTTTTGCATCAGAACTTGTTATTACTGAAAGGTAGAAGATATTATTATCCCAACTAAAATATTTATGAGGTTTTTCTTCAACTAGAAATCTGTCCTGTCAGAGTTACAGAACTCTCAGTTTAGAGCATTTAATGAAAGTGCTAGTGGCAGCATTATTAACTAAGGTAATTTAAGATAATTTATAGCTAAAGGGAAAACTTGTATTTTGTTTCCTAGCTTTTTATTTTTAACTTTATTTCTGTATGATTAAAAAGTTTGTTTAATTTTGTTTCTGAAACAAAATGCAAAAAGCCCCAGGCACTCATTCTTTTGTCTAGTTAGAGGAAATCCATCCTTAGCTTACATCAGGTGTGTTCATTTATATCCACAGTGAATTTAGCCTATTGTTTTTGAGAAAGGAAGCCAAACACGGCCATGACTAACTTCATCTTGAAAAGATTAGATTTGAATAAACTTTGAAGGCTGGGATGGTGACATAAAATAAGTACTGTATTTTTTTAGTAGTTATGGTCATGCCAGCCTAATCTTGTTACAGAGATAGGAGTTACATGCAGTTCAACAATAGCTTGTGGTTGAATTTCATAACTGTCACAATGGACTCCAGAATATGTATAGTCTGGAATAAAATGATCTAATAGCAGCTGCATATGCATGTGATAATCCTTAGTGAGGGCAATACAACAATTTAAGTGAATAAATAGATTTTAGCCTGTTAGCTGTTATACCAAACAACTAAATTCTTCCCTTAGATGTGCTTTCAATATGACTTATTATATATATGCATGCTAGAAGAAAAATTTGTTCAGTCTTTTTAGCGTTGTACAGGGAACACAAAAGCTTAAGAAGGAAGGTATCCCATCCGTAATGATAGCCAGGAGTTCTACTTCACATTTCTTCTTCTAAATTCTTTCCTTCCTCTGTTTTGAAACAATTTCTGCTGGCTGTTCTTAACAGTCCTTTCAATGTCTTATTCCATTTACTAACTCTCCCCTGAGCAAAGGAAAACCTCTTTTGTTTTTGATAAGCAATTCTTTTAAACTGAGCTTGTAAGTAAGTCTCATTCATTTTACACAATCAGTCTGCTGGAAAACTTGAAGGTTGGTCCTTCTCCCTGTGGAAAGTATTTACAAATAAGCTGAATTCTTCCTTTCTCTAAGCTAGCAGAACTAAAAAGCAATCTCATCAATCTGTATGAGATCTATTGCCAGAGTATCAGACCTGCAGCATGATTTTCAGACTTAAAACTAGCCCACCTACATGCAATGAGTCTTTGCCAACAGACAACCGTGTTGTCGCCTTGCCAAAACACAGGAGGTTCCTACATGAGATATTGCTGACTAGTGTATCCTTGTTTTGTATGGTGGTTCTCAACTGAGTCTCGGTTTTTCTCTATAAAGGATCCTCTTGCAGATCATTAGATGCCTTTGTGACCTCTGAGCAAACTATGTTATCATCCGGGCCTTCATTTAATAGATATTACTCACAAGCTTAGATTAAGGCTTGTATGATAAGGCTGGGGGTTAACATTACTTGTTGACCTATCTATGATATAAGACATACCTCTGTACAGATAGCTCTGTCTGAAGCTGGAACTGCCAGCTGAAAGGACAAGGATCTCTCATAGGCAACACATTATATCTGCATCCAGCCTCCTGGTAGTTGATGACAATTTGGTGACAAGTCTGTGAAATGCTGGAGCTAGTTTTGGAGGTCTGCATAACATTATTTTTAAAAAGCTTTAGGGGGTAGCAAAGCTCTTAAAGCTATTAATTCCTGCTTAAGGCTTCATTATTTCATACGGAAGAAGACTTCCCTTTAGTTTTTGACAACAGAGGAGGAAGAAAGGAGGTAGAAGAAAGGAAAAGAAGCTCAGATGTAGATTAGCCTCAATTCCATCTTTTGGGACAATATTCTGTAATTGTAACTATTTCTCAGCCACCCAGGGTTAAAGCAGATTGAGCACAGAGAGCATGTAGGTTAGTCTGCTTTTTCTGATGTCTCCAGTTGGTGTTGAAATGGTTAACAGCGTTAGCGTTTGCTCTAGAAGAGCCTGGTTTCAGATGAATAGGGGCAGTTTGTGCATTCTCAAAGTCTGTTTCAGGCTGTCCTCATCCTGCACAAGGCAGCACTGTATGCACTCAGATCCTGAAGCTTCCACCGCCTGCAGGGCTTGACTTTTTAAAACTTTTTTTGTAAGTAAAAGGAAAAAAATAAAGTAATTGTTAACACTTTAAAGTTTGAGGGCTTAGCTTTGGATATCTTCTTCCTCCTGGAGTATCACTGCAGCATAAATCAGAATTTACAAATATGTTCATACCTGGCAACCGCACTCAAAAGCAACTGCAGAGATTTCAACACTGTAAATCGTATAAAGGAACACAGCATTGTGGGTTTACATTGAATCTATCAGAAGGTAATCGGCCAGGTGAAAATACACCCCAAATCTGCCTCTTTCCGATTTCAATGCATCTCTCCCCAATAACAGAATATTTGCCTCAGTCTTCACTTCCAAGTGCTCAAGGCACATTGCCCAGGTTGCAGAAGGGAAAGGCAGGGACTGTAGCAGATGCCCACTCTAGCAGATCACATTTGAGACCATCTAAGTAAACTAAAGGTGCACAAACTCATAGGACTGGTGAGATGCATGGATCCAGTCCCCCACACAGATGGGACTTTGAGCAACCCGGTTTAGTGGAAAGTGTCCCTACCCTTGGCAGGTGCAGTTGTAACTGGGTAAAATTTAAGATCCCTTCCAACCTCTGCCATTCTATAATTCTATAAAATTGTTTTAGTGTCAATCACAATATTACTGCTTAACAATTCTCAAAATTTCTCTTTTTTTTTTCATTTATTTTATTTTCTTTTGTCGTATTCTTTCATTCTATTCATCTGGTTTTCTTGTCACCTGAAGAATTTTAAGTGGTTTTGCTATCCTCTATACACCTCACCGTGACACCTGTTTAATCAGAGCTTGAGTTCAGTGAGTTAAAGAAGACAATAAGCACTTCCAGCTCATTACATTACCATCTGCATATTTGGTTTGGGTCTTAACTGAAAATAACTCAATGTAAAAGCCAAAAAATAAAGCAGCCTGCCAGTAAACCAAAAGCTATCAGAACCTGGAGGATGATAAAAAGCGCATTCTGTGGGCTTCTCTGCTACCTTTCAGCAGCCAGCAGCCAAAGTCTGCCTTGGGATAGACCTGTCAAAAACACAGATGAGAGTCCCTTAGAACTAATCTTGAACACAGCAAATATTAACATATGAGGTATTTTAAAAGAAATATGCTGTGTTCTGCAGAGGAGCATTTGAAACACCAAGGTCTGTTTCATCAGAGCACACCCAACCCGCTCTACCCCATAGCCACTGGCAGGCTGTCAAGCTTTTGGCCCTGCTGGAGTAGAAAAAACTATTTTGTTGATTCTGGCATCTAAAGCAAATATTAATGTCAACCTAAAAGTATTAAAAGATGAGATTACTTATGGGCAAAACTAATTCCATCTTGACATGTTCCTAACATTCACTAGCTCAGGAAGGTCATTATGAGGTAAGATTTATGTTTGCCTGTAGAAAAAGCCTTATTCAAACTAAGAGAAGAGGTGAGTTTGAGGCAGGGTTTGGACCTTTTTGTATATGCTATAAAATATATGCTAGCTAATTTAACATATGTTCTACAGAAAGTAAGACTCTCTTGCTTTACATTAGAGCTAAATATTCAGTGACATAAAGAAGTATAAGGACAGAAGGGCAATGAACAAGGCTAACTCTTCCATAACAACACACCACAATTTCATCCGGTTACTTCAGTGCAGAAGTCTTGGTTCAGTTTTGGCTACCAGAAGCATATCTATTTGTTCAGTCAAGATACTGTTCATTAAGAAAACAGCAACCCTCTAACCTCAACAAACCTTTCATAATTTTGATAGTACATGTTCAAATACTTCTAATTACTTAGATGGAGTTGTCTCAGGTTACGCTGGAGTAACCGAACACATGATTGGATCTCTTTCGCATTCCTTTTCTGAAGCTGAACCGTTTTCTAAGCTGAGGATCTACAAGCTCATTTTTGGATATTTACATCTGGGCTTTGATGCCACTGCAAGATAATTACCAGTAGTTCTTTCCTCAGCTGAAACTCTGCTGCTGTTTCCTCTTCTTCCCACAGAGTAATCCTCTTCAAAATGCATTAAAAAAATCTTTTGCACTTCACTCCATTTACCGTGTGCCTCTTCTGTGATTTTGACACGGCACAACTTTGTCATCTAGGCAAAGTATTTGTGCTGACTTTAAAGCTATCAACTAAAGATAGCTCTCATTTTTTTTTATTTGCCCATTTTCTGTGTATAATTGTGTCTACTTCCACTGTTTATTTTTAAGATGAAGTTCAACTGTAACTTTTCTTTATTACACTATAGGAAGTTTTTGTGCTGAAAAGCAACATCTAGGAAGTAGCACAAAAGCTCTAGCTGTCAAAAAGTAAATGAATATAAATTCATTGGGGTCATTTAGTCTTTTTAGAACATTATATAATGTATAGTCTGCTCTTTTAAACATAAAATTTGCTACATTTCAGTTATCATTTATGTTAAAAACAGGGTTTAGAATCAGAGGCTGATCTCGCTTGTGTAGGTATACACTGTAGAAGTATTAGACCAAAACTGTTCTGATGTAAAAGAACCTTCACTAAAGAACTGGCAGCAAAAGCCCTTTGCAGAATGTCAAGATGGTTGCAACCACCTCTCTATATCGAGATCAATTCTCCTTGTGGCACCTGTCAAAGCCCCTGCTGCATCCCCTGGCAGTACTGGGTGTTGCACAGCACATCCTTTCCAGGCAGCACAGTCTGCAGATCCTGTTAATGGCTGGCCCTGCTGAATGCAAATACAGTAAAGCATTTCTGTCAAAAGCAATAATACTGTGTTTCTGTGGTGAGAGTATGTTAAACCACAACAAGGGCAAAAAAATAGATTGTGCTTTCAATCTGCATCACCATTAGGGTTCTCTGCTTAGGAACAAGTCCAATCCCCCAACTCAGGGAGATGTATTTTTGAGGAAAGAAAGACAGCACTTCTGACTGAACAAGCTGAGTAATTCTGCAGTGGCTATACTTAAGATATGTTAGGGTCTTGGTGGAAATAGGCACTCAATCCTCTTTGTCTCTGACTCCTCTAATCTCCTTAGGCTACACTGATTTATACAGGAGATGTCTGCAGAGAAGCAGGTGCCTTGTCATAGTCACCACGAGCAGCCATAGTGAAAGAGAATACATTTCCCATCAAGGAGATCCCAGGGCTCAGAGGAGGAACAAGTGGTGCAGGTGGTCAGGAGTAAGATCAGTGAAGTAGTTTTAAGTTGACCTTCATTTGCATCGTAAAACCATCGTCTTCCCAAGCACAAAGGAACAGCAGGACTGGCAGCCTGCTCAGCCCCACAGCACTGGGCATGGTACAGGTTGGGAATTGGAAGCACTGGCTGAGCCGCTGAGGGAAATTTCACACTTTGCCTCCATCTCTGAAATACTTGGCTAAAGAGAGTGCTGTTTGCCTCTCACTTTTAGGAGTGCTAAAAGCTTTTCTCTCTTCTCTGTGGGGGCTGACCAAACACAATTTAAGTAAGGGTGTTTCTGCTGAAGCACCAATATTTTTTGGTTGCCATTTGTTCTCATTGTTAGAAAGAAGGATCTTTCTGTTAACCTAATCTAAATGATCACTTAGAGGCTGTAAAACTATATGTCATTTTTAAGCTACTAAATCATGATAGCCTTAGGGAAATTCTACAGATGCCTTGCCACAATCCATTTCTTCCCCATGATGAACTACCAGAGTAGTTGCTTGGATTCATTTGCTACATCTGTTTACCTCTTCGACTTCAAAGCTACAAAGGTATGGTGCCAATGAAACACAAAGGAGGCTGCCTTTTAAATTACTGGTTATAAGAATTACTTTCTAAAGTAAAAGGGGACAGGAGATGGTATTCTTCCAGCTGAATGGATCTACTCAGGTGACTATTTTGGCTTCACCTTGTAATAATTTTCTTCTTTCTATCCTTTTTCTGTTAACCTCTAGACATAGATAAATGAGAAACACAATATTAATGTGCTTATTAGCTGGGAATAATTTAAGACAGACTAATATCTCCCTGACAGAAAATTGTCAGCTCAGGTCTATCGCGGCATCAGTCATTGCAAGCTATTAAATTTCTGCAGTAGAGCTACTAGGCAGATACATTGTTTTATTTATTTCTGCAGCCCAAGCATACCCAGTTTCCATTTTGACCACAATTGTTCTTATCCGGTTTTGCTTATTTATTTTAAGTAATTTATAGGTGATATTGTACCAGGCTAAAATCTTAGCATGCAGAGCTGATGTATATTAAATTGTAATTTGTCTAAAAACCAAAGGCAACAAATCTGGGTCAAAGATATTGCCTTGGGCAAAGTCCTCCTAGGTTCTTTTGCATCACTGAATATTACAGATTCTGTCTTTCTGCTTAAAAATGCTTATAGTGATGAGGCAGGTGCCTTTTTAAGCAAGGGACATATCATTTAAAAGCATCCCAAGAGGTAAGTGCACGAATGCTGAGCTAGGTATTGCAGAGGAAAACAAAATTACCGCACAATATCCATCAACAGCTGGTTTTTGAGTTACAGGTATGTATTTGCTGCTTGTTCCATTTTGAGGAAGACTTGCCCCTAAACATTAGATGACTGATCTAAACAAAGAACTATAAAAATCAACTAAATGCCTCTCTCTGTCATTTCACTTTTACATCTGCTTTGCTGCATAACTGCTAGTTTTCTGGTCATCCATGCCGTGCTTATACTACCCTGTTCCTCTGGAGTGAATAATTTTCCTCCTAATACAGACTAGTTTTCTTCTGTGTCCACAGAGAGTGTGGCTAAAGTCAGCCTTCTGCAGGAGCTGCTAGCTTTGAACAGTAAGAATGTGGGCACATCCACACCAGGTGGCTTAGGAATCAAGGTTCATTCCTACACACTCTACAAAAACCATGTAGGCACTTCCAGTGAATATAAAGTGGATAATTTCAGGGCCCAAAGTCAAGGGTTTTAATCTGGTAAATAAAAAAATGAAGTTCAGGGTTTTTTTTATCAGAAGACATTGGTCAAGTAGGAGAGCTGCAGCAGGAAAGACTATCCACTGCTTGCCCTCCTTCCTCTTCCCTTACAAAAAGCAGTCAGTGGTTTTGACATTCATTTAAGTGGAGAAGAAACTTACATCCATGCAATGGATTTCTCTGTTGCAAAAGATGATGTTTGCCATACATAAGAATGCTGAAAAATTAATGCCACAATAAGGCAAGATGCGGGAAGATGTCCATGCCCTTGTATACTGTTATGGGTTTGAAACTTTTCTTGGTTGCATAATTTCAATAGTAATTCAATGGGACAATTAACTCTTTATTTTGGATTAATAGTGTGACTAAAACAGGGAAAAGCAGACAAAATATCTCAAAAGAACACTATAGTATTTTTTACCACTGTACTGATGTTTTCATGGTATGAAGCATTACCACAGCGTTGAATCATTCCATCTTTGCTGAAAGGTGAGGAGACACTAACATTTTCTTATGCCTGAACTATGTGTTGCTGCCTAGTGTAATATGCAGTAGTAAGCTCTTCAGGTCACTGCTATGGCTTAGTCTTGACAATGAAAACAAAAGAACTGCAGCTCTTAAAATTATCGGCAAATGTTTTTAAACATCAGTTTCAACAAGAATGCCTGTCATACAAGGTGTCATATCACAGGATGACACACATTGCCATGTGTTTCCTTTTCATCACTTGAAAAGTCTTTGCCCAGTGACTGCAAATGCCTTTAAGTGCTTAAAAAAAGCACATTTATATACACATATATAATTTGTTATAGACTATAATTCCCAAATTGTTTAAGCACATGATTGCAAACCATCTTGTGGTGCCTAGGTTATCCTGTACCCCCAAAACTCTGAATGCTGATTTTTGAAGGCTTTCATAGTTTGATTCACTTAACTGAATTACCTGTTCTTTCAGACTATAGCTGCACTAGAAGCATACACCTTTGCTGCCAAAAATATATCAGTATATATATTATTGAATAATTAATTAAAAAAAATGTTTAGTGGGTTACAATTCAATATCATTTCCATAACAAAATAATTGAATAGGGAAATAATTTAAAATATAAATATATTATAAATATAAATACAAAATATCATTGCATGGATGATTTCATCAAAAATAGAAACAAAATTTTACATGTAAGTACCCAGAGAAATATTGAAGAAATATCTTTGTTTTAAAAAATACTGTCATTTATCACACAGACTCATTTCTTTCCTAACAGTAATTTATAGGCTGACATCTGTATATTATTGGACGTAATACGCCACACCAGATTATTTCAATTTGAGTTTCGTACACTTAAAATTGTATTTCTCAATAAGTGGGATGAAGTTTCTCAGTATTACACATCAGGTAATTGATTCATCACTCTGAGGATGAAATTTTGGTACATAACAGATTTTCTCATTGATGATAATCAGATTGTTATTTCACATTTGGAGAATATTAATAATGTTAATGCTAATATTATTAGCATTATTTTTTCGTGTTATAACTATGTATTACTGTTGTTACTTATGCTATAGTGATGCATAATTACCATAATATCCAGTAATGTGTGGTAATAATGATAATACAATAAAACAACAGAAACAGTAATAATGAAGTGAAGTCTTTTCAGGCTCTGGAGCACATAGAAAGCCACTGCCTTTCTCCCACAGAAAATACATGAAAATTCTTTTGAGATAGGGAAAAATATGACAGTCTATGGAATATCTAATTAGTGAAAATTTCAAATTTTTTAACCACAGGATTGTTAAGGAAAATATATCTCTGCGTGGTGCAGGTTGTTGCTTATTCTCATCCTTATGTAATTTGTTTTTTCTGAGAAATGGCATTAATCTTGGTCTGAGGATGAGGCAGCACGCTGCAGGGAATTTTTTTCTGAGTCTTTTTGCAGCACATTTTTCCTCCTATTCAGCCACTGCTGATGGTTTTAATCAGTCTCCCTCTACCAGGTAGCCTGTTGGACTTACTAAACAACTCCAATTGCCTTCTTACTATCTCCTCCTACCAAAGACAACTGCACACAGTTACATGATATTAGGTGTTGCCTTAGGAGTAAATATAAAAGCTTTTAATCATAATTATAGGGATTTTTAAAAAGCTTCCCAAACTCTGCCATGTCTTCAGGCAGCTAAGAAACAAAAAAACTCACAACTTGCCTAATTGGAATACTAGAATTATTTAAAATGAATACAGCTCCTGGGTTTCTCCTGCTTCAGAGTACATTCCTTTGAAAACATCAACCAATGGTTTTAATAATTTAAATACTATCTTCCTTTTTTTTTTTTTAAATAATTCTGTAGAGTAGACATTCTCAAATATCGCAATCAGTAATAAAAGGCTGATGGCATTGTGGACAGACTGGTCTACTTGACCTTAAACTTTCTATTTAATGTTTCTTATGGGCACAATATGCAAGGAGGATTCCTTTTACCCAGTATAGCTGATTAAAATGGCTGAATGAGAAGAGAGGAGGCACAGGGACGGTGTACCAGTCTCAGGTCATTAGTTGCTCTCTACTTCAGCTCAGCCCGAGCTCAGCTTAAAAAGAATTGACCTTACAGTCAGCTTCCATGGGACCACTGGGAATAAGCAATGTGCACAGCTTTCAGTAGGCGCTAGATGTCCAGCTGGAAAAGAGCTGCACTTCAGAGGTGGGGGATAAGCTGACCTGTACACTTCATTACTTGGTCCATGGGATGTTCTGACAACCTGCAGAGGTCCCCTAGGAGAAAAATGTTAAAGTTGAATTATCTCACTTTTGTAATAAATTGGGCAAATAGAAAATCTCATCATAATACCAAATCTTAACTATCAAAAAATATGGGCGTAGTTTATCCCTGGATTACAAGACTTGGGGCTACAGATTTTCCCAGCCCACAGTACTGCTGTGCATCAGAAATATTGTCATTTGTATATCGTCCTGGAGAGCTGTCTCTAACTCAGGTAAATCACACAAATTTCTAAATTACATTTGCTACAACTCAACTCCAGTTCTGAAAAAGAAAATACATTCTTACAATAATTTGTTTGGTTTTTTGTTTGTTTATATGTTTGTTTGGTCGGTCTGTCTGTGTGTCTGTCTATCTATCTACCTATCTATCTGTCTATCTATCTGTTTTTAATATGCCCATATCAGCTGATTAGGGCAGCCACAATGTACAGTTTAGAAATGCAGGCTCAAATGAAGTTAAGTAAATATTTTCATACCAATGACAGTAACATATATCTTCTCCAGCAGCACTTATGCATTAGTATCCATATGTCTATGTTGCTACATTTTTCGAATTGTCCTGGTCACAATTATCTTCCAGACTTCTCTCTTGGATGACTAGGGAATACCATTCACTGATCGTTCCCAGATGCCTCGCACACATTTCTGCTCTGAAAATTAAGATAGTTAATATTATATACATAGACTGTTCCATGATATTGTCTTTAATTTATTCATATTTTGTTGAAGGGGGCTTGGTAATTCAGCTGTTCTTGCTGCAGCCATGTCAATAGAGGTTTGAAAGGAACCAAGGCTCTTGATTCTTATGCAGCTTTGTTGTCACAGCTTATGACGTATGGGACTGTAGCTGAATAAGGAACCTCTTTGTCTCCTGCTTTCAGTCTTTTTACAAAAGTGTAGATGAAAATGAATAAATATCTGTTGGACCCTTTCTGATTTTTCCTTTTCTTATGACTCATTCTGTTTTTCACATACAATGCAATGCTTGGCAGCCTGGCATGGGTTTATGAGTTGTAATTGTATTTTCTGCCCCCCAGCTATTTGTGAAGGATCCAAAGGGATGATCATTAGATAGAGGAGGAGAGGCGTTATGCTGGTAATGGTAGAAAAAAAGAGGGACCATATTCACAAAGGTGGGGGAGGAGGAGAATGCTTTCACCACGGGGAATGCGAATGTCTCTCATCCTTGCATGTACATAATCCAAGAGCAAAAGAGGAAAGGTTCCTCAGAGCCTTGACACAGCTGATTGTTCTTCTACATGAAAACAGTCTGAAGGATTCAGTCCAGAGCCAATTTCACAATATATGGTTTAGTTTGAAATTCACTTGAATTAATTCTAGCAACCTTAACAGACAGCCTGGGGAATCTTAGGACTCTGTTATTGGAGATCTTCACTGCCACTTGAAAAAAACACCTGTTCAGGACTGACTTAAGTCTAACAGAACCTGCGTTGATGCACTGGATCATTTGAGCTCTCTTTCAGCCCCTCATGTAAGAGATTAATTTGGGTAAGAATATAAAAAGAAAGAGGCTCTGACTAAAGTCTGAAGAGAAATTAATTTCTATTTTCATTCCAGAATCCAACCAAAGTCTAATGGTTTCATATATACATCAGATAATATACTTACAGCAGACCACTTTTAGAACATGGTGACATTTCTTGGTTTTAGCAAAGACAGATATTTGAATTGCTGGAAGACAAACACTTCAGTATTTTTTCTCTTCCACATCCCCCAGATCTCTAATAAAGAGGTTACATGTGGAAAAGTAAGATAACCACATAAATTTTAACAGCACAATAAAAACAGCTATTCACAAAGGTTCACCGGACTAATAATTAATTTACACACTCCCTTTTCTTGCTTGTTTTATAAATGGACATATCTTACCTCCATTAGATTACCCTCTCTTAGCAAGTGACTTTAAATATTAATTACTTGAAAAATTCAGGTCAGGTGCCTAGCACCTACCTTACAAGACACTTTGATTCGAAAACATCTTCATCCAGCATTGTCAGCTAAATTATGTGGGAGATTGCACTGAGGATCAAAGAAAGAGAATGTAATACTAAGGAATTAGAAAAGTTTCTGAAGATAGTTGAAGATTCTCCCTGTTGTAAAAAGTACAATAACCTTTAGCAAAGCTCTGTGCCTTGGAATAGGCTTTAAATCTTTAAAAGCCAAGTAAACACACAACAAAGTCAATAGTTACAGTATGATTAAATCATTTGAAAGCATACAAATGTCTGTGTCTTCTTATCTGTCTGTACAAGTATTCTGTATGGAGAATTATCAACATTAGAATTTGGGAGGGTGGTTAAAAATATTTGAGGATAAAGAGAGTAAACAAAAAATTCTGTGTCTTATTTGGTGTGAAACAGTAGTATCAGTAACAAGTTTTGTCCTTGCAGGAAAATAAAATACATTTTAGAGGAGATTAGGACTTTTAAAATAATATTCACTCATTGTACTACAGTAACAAAAAAGAATACAAAGGAAACTTTGATTTAGTACAACTAGAAGGACAAAGAAATCATACCGAGTTCAGTATTTCCAGTGTGTATCCTTGCGTGTTTCTGCAAAGACAGTTTGGGAATCTCCCCTCTAGGAAGAACTATGTTAGTAACAGAATTGTGAAAATCAGTTATAGAAAACACACAATCTCTGACTTACTCCTGAACCATGTGCTTATAGTCCTTGCTGCCCTTCATATCCACCACAACAACCTATCTATCCTGATGCTGAATCAAAAACATGGTAGACAGGATGAAATGCATTAATGTGCTATATTCATACTTTGCTGACTCAAGTTTATTTTAAAATATTAATCAACTAACTTCATATTGCTAGGCTGCCTGCCAGACCAAGTATTATCTGTCTGCATCTCTCTAACTTTATGCCAGACCAGCCTTTTTCTCTTCTAATTGGCATAAAACCAGTGTAAAAGCTCATAGCTAGCACAAATCCTACACTGAGAAGGCATTTTTCCATACATGATTCAGACCAAATGTGCATTGCTGTGTTGGGTAGATCCAGTTCTAACACACACAGGACCATGACCTCACTTCCTAATGCCAGCTGTAAGTCTCCACAAGGCACAACCATTAATGCTGAAGTAGTAGGGGAACTGGGAAACCCCCCAGAAGCCTGTGGAAAACTTCCACCCCCAGGGTCCAACTCACATGTAACAACCTTGTTACTCCAGTTTTGAAACCCTTTATGTCATGACAAGCCAGGGACTTCTGCAATCTAAAGTGTATCTCACAAGCACAAATCCTGATTTAGCTGCAAACCAGACAGGTTGGATACCAGTAGCAGATTAGCCAGATTTTTCCCGTAATATATCTCTTTGCAGTCTCAGGCTGTATGATTATCTGTAGCTGATTGAGCTGGTGTAGAGAGCTCGGAATGCCTACATGAGCTGCAAGTCATCCCCCTGGATTTCAGAGAAGCATTTAATCAAGCATAACAGAGTTTCATGACTCACTAAAGCAAGTGTAAGAGAAACAAGGTGAGAGCCCCAGATGGCTGTAAGTCCTGTTTTTATTATGTGGTTTGAAGCACATTTTGCACAAAGGTAGAATTTATCAAAGTAATGTTTTCAGAGGAAAATTGTGAATGCTGACCTCTTGCAATGTGGGATGCTAGAAGTCATAAAACACAAAAGCACCTATAGTCACAGGAATGATACTTGTTAAAAAATTAAATGTCATTATATTTGAATGTAAATACAGCTGTAGAAAGAAATCAGCTAATATTGTTATGATTTAATGCCAGCATACCGAATCACCCAATATTTACATTTGAGTTATACTGATTACCACACTGATGATGCAAAACTCTCATATAGCATTTTAATATTATAATAATTTTTATATAATTTCCCAACAGTAATAATTAATGAAGTTCTGTCTCCAGAAACAACTCATCCTTCTGGCTAGTTTCTCATTTCCTTGCTTCCTTACAGTGATGTTGTTAAATATATTCAGCGCTGTGTGACTGGCTTTTCTTTGCTGGGAACACATAAGCACTAAGTAAAATATGGGTGTGTTGCTATGGGCTTCAGTGAGAGCAGGCCTCAGTTTAATATGTTAAGACATCATCTAAGTAATTTTCCTCTTGCCATCTTTGGTATAATACATTATCATAATAAAGGGAGCTGGAAGCAGTAAGAGTTGATTAAGTGTCAAAATGCTCTCTGAAACTCAAAAAATTGAGTTGCAATGACAGTTCTTTGATTTCAAATGTAGGCAATAGTCTTAAAGGACAAAGGAAAAATTGGCAAGGAACAAGTTGGAATACATATTTAAAAATAAAACCACACAATGAGGTTCTTGAATTCTAACTGTAAGCAGCATAGGATTGGGAGTGATCAATATACACCCCTTTGTACAGTTAAGTCTTTGGCCAAGACCCTAAAAAATGTCTAGTGTCTAGTCAGGGGTCCAACTTCTACTAATTTCAGTATGTATTAGGTCTGTAGCTGAATGCAAGTTTTGGGGCTTTCACAAGTTTATACCTTTGCTCATTCACATTAGAAACAGTATTTTTCACCAGAACTGTTCTTCAGATTTCTCCTGAAAAATAAAATAATGTTTCTCAACACTCTTGTGAGTTACTTTATTATATTATCTCCATTTTGCTTATGAGATATAGAGATACAGAGCAACCGTGACTTGCTTAAAGTTACATTCATTTTTTTTTTGACCACTGCCTCTCCTGAGGAATACTAATATCACCTATCTGCAAGCAGCACAGGAAAGATAAATTAATTAATATTTGTAAAGAGCTTTGGAATTCTGAGCGGGAAGGTTCTTGATAAGTGTAAAGAATTATACTGTAAATTATGCATAAGTATTGTGAATGCTGCTTTTTCAGATGTGTCTGCTACAAAGATCACTCAGTAGTTCAGACATCTAAAACAGGGATGATGCAAGACTGTTTAAGAATTGATTAGTATACCTTTGGGAGTATAAGAATGTCAGTCTGCGGCAGTGCAGTAGACAACACCTCCTATATCATGAGGAAAATGACATTTCAATACCATAACAAGTTCCTTACACCTTTGAAGTTTCATCTTATCTCAAAGACAGTCAGTTCTTTATTTTTCATATAATTATGAAAGTGGCTTCACGTCAATATGAGCTTTTTTTAAATAAGTGAAAACAACCTAGATGGAAAAGTTATAATTCTAAGGAAAACTCTGTCTCTCCGCCTTTGCTATCAGCCACAATTTGGGCTGATATTCCTAGCTTTCCTGAAAGTTGCTTAGGAAGCCTTTAACCTACCCACAGCTGAATTGCTTTAAAACCAGGGTTGAATGTGAACCACTAAGTATTCTGTTCAAAGGTCTGGAGAAATAAGACTGCTGATGAGACAGAAATGACAAAAGAAGGAGCAATATGTGTATCTGGGCAATTAATAATGAAGATTTGTTCTACAGGAGCAGGTAAAGAGCCCTGGGATAAAAGGACAGGTTTTGTCTGATTTGGGGTCTGTGCGATGAACAATCATTTTCCAGAAAACCACTGATAACATTGTCTACTGACTAGATCAGAAAGTCCAAGCAAGGTGACTAGAGCTCTTGACTTCAATGCCTCTGTTGGGACTGACTGGTCCTAAAATGGGATTGACTGGTCCTGGGGTGTGATCTTCATGTCACAGCAGTAAGGAAGGAACAGCAGGGCTACTGATTACTTCTTTATCAAAACACATTTCAGTAAATAAACTTCAGAAACTGAAAATATGACATAAATTCAGGGCAAGGGAGATGAAGAGCTTGCCAATATTCTTTTTTTCCAGAGTGTTGTATGGGTTAAAATGCCCAAATGGTCTTTGAAATGCATCTTTCTCAATGAAATATCTGCCACAAAAGCAAGCAAAATTTAATTTCCCTAATTTAAAAGAATCCACCAGCAAAGTTTTCCTGTTCCCTTGGCAACCTCAGTCTCTTTTCCACTGGCCATGAACTTCCTTCATCTCCCCAGTTAATACATTGGCTACTGTGCCTGCAGGGCTGAAGAGAAGGTTGAGGGGAGACCTTATTTCTCTCTACAAGTACCTGAAAGGAGGTTGTAGAGAGGAGGGAGCTGGCCTCTTCTCTCAAGTGACAGGGGACAGGACAAGGGAGAGTGACCTCAAGCTCTGCCAGGGGAGGTCCAGGCATCAGATAAAAAATTTCCCAGGAAGAGTCATTGGGCACTGAAACAGGCTGCCCAGGAAGGTGGTTGAATCCTCGTCCCTGGAGGTGTTTAAAAGATGGGTGGACGAGGTGCTGAGGAGCATGGTTTTGTGGTTGATAGGAATGATTGGACTCGATGATCCTGGGGGTCTTTTCCAACCTAGTGATTCTATGATCTCCTGCCACCAGAGTAGCACAAATTCTTTGTCTTTAGCACAATTCAAGCGAATATACTAGAGCTAGTAATATAGGTGACCTACTAGGCAAGCAAAATGTATATAGACTTGGAGGACTGTGGTGGTCTAAGCTGCAGTTAAAGCCTAGGCTTAACTGGGAAAATAATATTTGTGAAGCTGAAAGTTAGATCAAGAAGGAAACACAAAACATTGAAATGCAAAGCAAAAGAAAACCACAACATTACAGCAAGATAAACTCTTTGCAGTGGGCAAATGATTTGGTAGGAAAGGAGGAAATAACAAAAAATAATATTACAGAAAATGTTGAAATAAAAAAAGGCCAAAAAAGAATTGGATGGAAGCTGGAAGGACTACAGAAATAAGAAGTCTTATGATTTCCTTTTTTAGTTCCTATATTCTTCATGTAATAATGTGCCACTATATGACTCAAAAAAGAGTATGTGTCTTGTTGGCTTTTTTTTGTTTAAAAACTAAAGAGAGAAAGTCTGAAAAATATGACCCTGCCTGTGAGGTGGCCTGCATGAAAAAGATCACCGAGCTGAGAGTGAATTTCTAGTTACGCCCTGCTGTGCTCAATAGCTTTCCACCAGCTTTCCATCAATATTGACAGTGTGTAACAACCCTTCAAATTTCTCATCTCCTACCTGTGGTGAGGTAACTTCTTCAGAGGATTTGAAAGCCAGCCCAGAAAATGAGTAGCAGCCCAAATCCTGGGTCAGCCTTTCATCTGTACCTTGTGTGATTATACAGGCAGAGGTGAGTACAGGTTATAAAATCCATCTCGTACAGAGACTTTGAACACAGCATCGTTTCCAACTTGGGAGACTCAAGTTAGTGTTGAAATAAGAAGTTAGGGGTATTTTTCCAATGATGCCAAGCAAGGACAAGGTGATGAAGAACTGTGTACCTGACAATGAGGCTAGTGGTGTCTAGCTTGTAAAAGGGATGATGTCCACTTGCTTGAATTGCATTCAAATTTTCTAAGTTTAGCCAAGAACTACCTGTGTTTTCAATGTGAATATTTTAAAGGTGAAAAGAAAACAAGATGTACAATTTTGTTTTGCCACTGCCTTTTCAAAACAGAAAAGAATTCGTCCTGGGATCAATTGGCATATAATGTTACTGATTTGCATAATAAGGGTGACTTGAAGAAATTTAGAAGAGAAACTATTACTATGCATGAAGTTCTTTCAAATGTCCTAGGAAAACAATTAGGACAGAAGGAACACATCCCTCTCATTTTTCTTTCCCTTTGCTAACAGAAACTTTTGGATTAAATGTGACTATGTTAGACTAGATCACATACTAACTGGGAACTACTATTTCACGTTTCACATATTTTTTTGAAAAAAGATCACGAACATACTTAACATCATGCCAACTTAATATTTTTTAAAAATTGCATATAGAAACAGTTACCTGCATTAGTAGGCTTGAGAAATTTTCAGCAGATGAAGACAGAGTGAGCAAGATAATTTTCTGTTATGACAGATACTTTATTGGCTTTAAACTGTGATTTGTTATTGGAGATGTGTATGTCGACTGGAAAATGACATCTCCTTGCCATTGATTTATACAATAATTTAAAATTAATTTTTCATGCAATACCAAATGCCTTTGTGTGTTCATAAGCTATTAGGCCATATGCCACACATTATTTTGCCAGGTGTAAGCATGGTACAAATTAATTGCCCCCTAAGATATCTGAGAGATTTTGAAGCACAAAAGTAAACAAAGAATATAGGATAAAAACAACAAGATTTGGAAAAAAAATTAAAAGGCTTGAAAGGACTTAAAAAAAATGCTCTTACAACGTCTTAGTAAGAAACACCATATGTATCTTAATTCTCAACATTTAAAAGATACAGCAGGTGTAGAATATTGTTGAAAGTTCTAATTTGACCTATCTTGTCCAATAAAGTTCTTACTGACCTAACAGCTTTGTTTTAAAAAATTCCATCTTTAAATGTTTAGAGTAGAGATTGTAGCAGGAAAGTTGGTCCAAATAAATGTGCTAACATAGTAAATCATTATATTGGAATAGTGTCTTCTTTGTTATGATTTTACATATGAAGTAGTACTGATGATTCATCCAGGACAGGGAGGGAAATTAATTATTTAGGTCTGTTATATGTTAGAAATGAGTACAGATCAGTAGTCTATGTCCAGTCCTAAAAAGTGACTATCAGAGTGCTAGTTCTCATATAATTTCTAAATACCAAACTCAAACAACATGTTGTTTTAATTCCTCTCTGTCTATAGGTCGAATAAAGCTATGCACATAAATCTGTAGGCAGTGATATAAAATTGTCATACTTTTGTTATTTTCTCATAACAACATGAACATCTGAAACTCATGTAGGTTTGCATAAGGCCATTTAAAGATACTAAGATGAGCATTATAATGTATCCTTAAAATAGTAAAATAGATATCTTTCAGGCATACAATTGGTAATAGAAACACAACCCATCAGCAGAGGTGTTAAATAGTTTGCTCAATTGAACAGATTTTCAGCCCACTTGAATACTGTTCTCCAGCTCTTGCCTAATCTTATGTTATCATTTAGTTGTACCGTGCTGCGTTTGCCTGCTACAGAAAACCCAGAGAGGTACTCTGTAAGAAAATAATTATTAGAACAGCAGTTCACTGTTCCTTCATAACATCTGCTGTCAGGTTTGAATCACTTTGTCTCTAGGCAAAAACTAGTGGTTAAAGTTAAGTTTCACAGCACTACCTGAGATGCAAGCAATAAATACTTAACAGTGGGGACTTTTTCAGCTCAGACCTCTATTAGTTATTCTGTGCATGTTCCTGCCAAATCCCAGCAGGTTTCCCCGTCTTTCCCCACTTTTAGTTCAATAGGGTTTCCTTCAGTGCCTTCATGAAGGCTAAGGGGCACTTAACATCTCCTTTATGGCATAGGCCATGCTAGTGTATTATCAGCTAATTCAGCACACTTTGGGCTGTGATGCTGAGCAAATTGCTTTGGCTCCAGCAGAGGTTATGGGTATGATGCCATTTTTCTTTGTGAAATTCTGTACTCCATGTGGTTCAAGACCCTTCTGGGTTTGCTTCTGGGAATGACCATACAAAAGGAATTTCACAGTCCATGAACCTGACTGTTAGTCATCCTTGTGAACACTACTTCATACAAGCTCTTCTGCTGGGTTCAAATGAGTACTGCTATAAATGAGTAACAGGCTGCACAGTCAGACCCTATAAGTTAGAGTAGTAGCACAGAAAAGCATTTTACAAAAATACCTATTACATGATGGTTTCCTTTTGTTCTTGCACAGAAATTGCAAGGAGAGGCTGACACAACAGATGGTATAATATTAAAAAATATTTCTGAGATAATAGCGAAACCAGCAATGTTATTTATTTTCTAAAGAGTCACTGAGGAGAACACATGTTAAAAGCTGGGTATGGGCTCAAGCCAATTTTCACATGGAACGTGGGAGTGTTTCACATAGTAAGAAACTGCTATTGCCAGTGAGGCCAAGAAGCCAGTTACTTTCCACAGGCACGGCTTGGGCAGTGCCGTGGCTAAGCCCCTTTACCAAACATTACCTCCCGCTTTGCCTTCACATGTGGATTAAAAAGTCCAGTTAAGACCTAAGAGAAGATGATGTCTCAGGCTTGAGATACTTTCATTGTATCTCCAGGAGACCAAGAAGAACAGAGAAATTGTGAAGCTTGATAAAGGGCCCATAAAGTAGACAGGGGCAGAATAGAAATATGATCCTTCCAAGCTTAGATCTATCTGTCAAGTAAGTTGAGTTTTATCAGTCAGCAGTGGTGATTTTGCTGAGAACTCAAGACAGGAGGGAACAACTCACTTCAAAATATCCTTTCTTTTTCTAGCATTGAATTTAGCAGCAGAAGTGCTATTTTTGTACGGTGTGTTTCAAGTCTTTCTTCTGCTGGCAAGGAAGAAAATTATGTCAGTATTCTCAATCACTCAGATCTGAATAGCTATTTACTATCATACTTTCTACGTTTAATCTCTCAATCAAATTAAAAATTCTATAAAATGATGAAATGTATTAGGTGAAGAATAATTTACTAGGGACAATCTCATTGATTTCAAAGAAGACTTGATATTCTCTTTTACAGTGTAATTTTGATCTAAATTATACACTTCATGAATCATGAGTATATTATTATTGGGCAAAAGCCCAACCAATTTTGAATAGGATTTCAAGAGAAACACTGGAAACAAAGAGGTCTAGATCATGTCAAAGTTCTCTGCAAAGAATGAAGAGTGCTTTTCCCATATTTCATGTTCCCATTTATGACAAAAATAGCTGTGTGTCACATCATATAACATTTTATTCATAAGGTCAGACTTTGCTGGGAAATCTGTGTGCATTGACTTTAGTAGAGTGACCTAGGTATATGTCGGAGTGCAATTTGTGCTATAATATTTACGGCTGAATTTCCCCTTTCATTTAATATAATTAGGTTTACTATTGCAATATTTTATATCAGCAAAATGTCAGATCCTCATGCCCTTATATACAGCGAAGAGATAAATGCATTGGCACTTGTTTTAAAAGTAAGGTACAATTAACTGTGACTGTAAATATGAAAGATAAAACAACTATCAGCCAGCATACTATTAGGTGATTTTTCTGTGTGTGGTTTCTTCTGTTATTGCTTGTTCTATTGACAGACAGATTGATAATATGGACGAAAATGGACCATTCTTCTGTTCTGCATTGGCATTTCCTTTGTTCTTTCGATGATCTTATATTTGTCTTAGATTTCCCATATCTGACATTGTAGTCCACACCTGTGACTTCACCTGCCATGGTCACATTAGGAAACTTTTTGAAGTGATTTGATCTAATACTACAATTTATTTTATGTATAGCTTTACAGCAGGGGCTGTTAAATGAACAAGCTGTGACTCGGTTTTCACCCTGCTTTTTGAGTCCTTCTTCAATCTTTCAGTCCTTCTTTGAGCAAATTAGTCAGATATATGAGCTTGCCCACTCTTTCTCATTCCTCAGGGAGGACAACCTCTGCTTTTACCACTTTCCACATAAGACAGACAACTCTTATTCCTTATCTTCCTTTCTTTCTCCTTTTTTGTAAGGCTCTGTTTTGGGTGATTTTTTTTGGTGTTTGTTTTGTTTATTTATTTTTACTAGTAGCTGGGTTAACAAAGTGCTTTACTCCTCCATGCCTTAATAGATTCAGTAATGCTCTACAAGAACTTTGATTAAGCGGCCTGCAGAGGTCAAGAGCAAATCAAAGTTCATTGTCTATAGAGTCTTCCCCTTCAACTCTAAACATTTTTGACTTCAGAAATATGTAACATTTAAACAACGCTCCCTGAGAAGACTCATACTAAACTAGAGTTGGAAAGGTGACTGACTTAGATATGATTTTTGCAAGGCTGGTGCTGGATCTCACTCTGTATGTTAGTAGAGATAAGAGGAAAGATATTCTCATGAAATAAACATGTAGCTAAGAAATTCTTTGCGCAAACTGAGTTGCTGTCTAAATGGGTTTCAGAAGGCAAACTACTGCCTGTTACTGCTTTTCCATATGGGAGATGATGAAGCTGTGGTAAGTAGCCCAAGCGTGGTCAAAATGATTTGAGAGCCTTGGGATGGCCTGTGAGAGAATCTGGGTGAGTTTTTTAACCCTCCTTCCAGTTATGGGCAGTGACACTGGAGAGCATTCTGACAGTAGTGGTCAATGGCTCAAAGTCCAGATGGAGATGCATGACAAATGGTGTCCCTCAGGGATCTTGTTGTGACCAGTGCTGTTTATTATCCTCATCAACGATATAGACAGCAAGATTGAGTGCACCCTCGGCACTCAGCTTAGTGGTGCAGCTGCCACACTGGAAGGATGCAATACCATCCAGAAGGACCTGGAGAATTGAGCCTGTGTGAACCTCATGAGTTAGACTGGAGCCATCTGCAGTTTCAATACAGGATGGGGGATGACGTGATTGAGAGCATCCCTGTGGAGAACGACTTGGGGGTGCTGGTTGATGAGAAGCTTGACATGAGCCGGCAGTGTGCTCTTGCAGCCCAGAAGGCCAACTGTGTCCTGGGTTGCATCAAAAGAAGTGCAGCCAGCAGGTCAACGGAGGTGATTCTCCCCTTCTATTCTGTTCTTGTGATATCCCACCTGGAGTATTGTGTTCAGTTCTTGAATCCTCAACAGAAGAGGGACATGGAACTGTTGGAACAGGTCCAGAGCAGGGATGCAAAGATGATCAGAGGGCTGGAGCACCTTCCATAGAAGGACAGGCTTAGAGAGTTGGGCTTGTTCAACCTGGAGGAGAGAAGGCTTGGAGGACACCTTATAGCAACCTTCCAGTACCTGATGGGGGCCTACAAGAAAGCTAGAGAAGGACTGTTTACAAGGACATGTAGTGTTAGGATGAGGGGGAATGGCTATAAGTTGGTGAGGGGAAGATTTAGAGTATGCATTAGGAAAAAATACTTCAAGATGAGGGAGATAGATAGTTCCTCTATTGGGTGATAGGATTATCAAAGTAAATAAAGCTTGACAGTAACACCTGTATAATAGTGCTGCTTTGGCTTTAACTGAAATAGCATTCATATTTTGGGATGCTGTGTTTCAAACAGAATAGAAATCCGCAGAGAATCAAACAAAGAGCAGCAACCTTCCTAAAATATTTAAAAACTTGATCCATGAAGGTGGGACAAGAGAACAAGGTGACTGGAGAGTGTGTATTCACAACCACAATGCAAACACTACAATTTTAGAATTCTGTCACAAGCCATTATCACTTGTTAGAAGAGGACAAGTTGTGCCCTGGCATGGGAGAATGTGATTAACAGATGCTTGATAATTATTTGTGGAAGAAGAATCAGTTGCAAGGAAGCTGACTGAAGTAAACTCATTTGAAATATTCATTGTTAGTCTTGGGTCTGTGAAGGAATATTTGCATCAGTTCTACCATGATACAGGAAGATAAGCTACTGCAGATAATTCACTTGAAGTCTCTTCCCACTCTCATAATTTGCAGAAACTCGTTCCAGAATGTTTACTTATTTAAATCAAAATACTAGACTGAAAGTACCAATCTATTCCTCAAGAAGTTCAGAGTGTTGAAAGTGAAAACTCTATCAATTTGAAGTATTTCAAAGGGAGCTATCTTTAAGGATCAAATCAATATACATCAAGGTTTTAAATAGCAGATGGTGATGGTAACGAATCCTGTTTTTTTTCCTACCCGACTCCCTGCTAGCCAGATTTTCCCTTCTAATGTAACGCAACATCTGTTTCTGATTCCAAAGCAGACCAGACTACTGTGGAATCATAGCAGATGAACTATTTTGGTACAGATTACATTTTACATGATTTATTAAATTTGTACAATGGCATCTGTGACACTTTATTATCTAGGAAATAGTAGTAATTAGAAACAACTGAGTTGCACAAAAATGAGTTTGGGCTTAAAATGAATAGAAAATCCAAATAAAGGGGTGATAGTCCAAAACCATTCAGGAAGTTGATAACAAATCAAGAAGTAGGGCAGTTCTTTTAAATATCAACCCATTATTTTATTAATTCACATTATATCTTTCCAAACGTGTTCAGTTTTTTACCACTGTGAAAGGAATCATGGCAAACTGACAGGGTCCCGTGTATGAGAGACTACATATAGCTATTTGATCTTTTAGCACTCATTAAGCCAGAATTTTAAAAGGTGTACCAGTAAAATTGTGTGAATAGGGTTAGAAATTACTTTAAGCACCAAATGTAGGAATCTGGCACACTATTGTTTTCTTTATCCAGAATACAAGTATATCAACTCTTCTTTCGACTGCCTTGGAGGTAACACAACTTTCCAGGCTCTTTCAAAATGTTCTTGGAAGAGTATACACCTTCTCCATTGCATTATAAAACTCAGCATTATTAAAAACCTGAAGAATTATTCCTCTGAGAATTCATTCATTTTCCTCCTAGAAGAGTTACCTAGACATCAAGATAGATTAGAGAGTCTTTTTCTGTGTATTCTCTTGTGGTTGAAAAAGAAAGCAAAATGGAAGACAACTGTCATGAAGCTAGACAAAAAAAGAACAAGTGTTAAGGAGCAAGATCTAATATTCAAACAGGTAGAGCATTTAGCTAAGAGAGAAAGGAAATGTGTTTCTGTTGCTCTGCAAAGTCTGGTCGTATTATTGGAAAGAGCATAAATCATCATTAGAAGAATGGTGAGAGCTCTTCTCCATCACTTTAGTGATTTATTAGGCTGTAGAATTTTGTCTGCTCTGAGCTCTTTTTCTAGGATATAATGAAACTTCTTCAGCATGAAACCACAGCTTGAAGAGTCACTTGTTAGGACAGTCTTATAAAGCTGCACATATGCTTTTGAATTTTTTGAGAAGTAAGAATATTTGGTTTGGACAGGAAATGCATTGCTAACAAAAATACAAAAAAATAAAAATGAAATGAACCCTCTTCAGTGAAGGTAGCTGGCACCCATATGGAGAAAGTCAGAGTTATGTGTCCCAAATATACAGAGGTAACTCTCTGTATGTCTTTGTACTCTCCTTTGTGTTTTCTTTTTCATGAACTGAAGATGACAGTACATCTAGATTGTCAATAAGTTATACATCAGGCAAATCCTTGTTCAGTGTTTCTTGTTTTAACTTCCCTTTGCAGCTGCAGCTGGCTAAGATACATGAGGGAGAAGAAATCTTTAGTAGTGCTTGCCATTATTCTGGTCATCAACAAATTTCCTGTTGAGAAGAGGAAGGAGGAGACTGGGCTGTGTCTGCACATCTGACTGTCTTTCTGTCCTTAGAAAAGGATCATTGATGGATGCAAAGCACCTACCAAAAGGCAAGTTTGCCACATATGTCCTGAATTCAGACCATGCTGTGATCTGCCCCTCTCCTGAAATACTGACTAGGTCCAGCTTCTTCTCTGCTCCATGCAGAAAGGCTCATCTGAAAGGTCCCTCTCCTATAAAATATTTAGATTTTTATTTTCTATGTCTTCTTTATTTTCCTGTTCAACAGAGTGTGAAGTTAGGAGTTTAAACGTGAGTTAAGGGACTGTGTATCTTCAATTTATATGTAAATGGTAATTTTGCAGTCCTTAGCTTTCAGGTGCACAAGGTTTTTATTGCAGTGATACTTTATAGAGTTTTTCTTTATAACTATCAGACATATGTTCTGAATTCATTCTGGAATACACTGAAAAATGTAAATATTTCTCTAAAGACTTTTCAAGAAGCAGTCCTTTCATTCTACATATTGATATATTACAATTAATTTCTATTGGGATTTTCAAAAATCCTTGTATATGGCTGTGAAGGAGTGCTGGTAAGTACTGGTCAATTTTGATTTCAAATACCAGAATTTTTGACTTTTTATACTTTTAAGAAATCTAGAAGGGATCCGTTATGGGGTTTTTTTGCAAAAATATTTATGCTATTGGCAATACATGTGAGAAAATTAGTGAAATAGTTCCCTAGTAAAAGGTTGAGTAATGAATAAAATTTGTTGACAGGAATTTCTTCCTAATTTAAAAGATAATGATGGAATTTAAGAAACCATAAAAACTGATGTTAATATTAAAACCAAAAATTCCTTCCGATACATTGCACCAATAAGTTATTTAAGAAGAATAAAACAGTAAAATATTTCAAACAAGAAGTACTCATTAGGTTTAGTGTCAAACTGATATGTTGGAAGGATGGTGTGTATTTGGGTGTAAGAGTCAAGATGCAGGAAGAAGGGAATTCGAATATCAAAGCTATTCATGGACAAGAGTACATTTATTTTTCTCAAAATATTTCTTTCATTAAGCTAGCACAAAAGCAATCTCTTCTTTTCACTCACGGAATGTTTTTATAAACTTCAAAAGAGTTTTTTAGTAGTCAAGCTTGTGAGCATCAACTTTGTCACCAAATCAAAATTGGTAATAATGTAATTCTTCAGATTTGGCAATATTTTCAGATAGCCTTCCATAATATCCTCATAGGTTAGTATAGGAAGTGTGGTTTAAATGACTGGACAGTGAAGTGGATTGACAACTGATTGGATGGCAGAGCTCAGAACGTTGTGATCAGCAGTGCAGAGTCTGGAAGTGCAGAGGCAGTGCAGAGGTTGGAAACCTGTGGCCAGTGATGTTCCCCAGTATTATTCAACATATTCATCAATAACCTGGATGAAGGGACGGAAAGCACCCTCAGTAAGTTTGATAGTGATGCAAAATTGGGATGAATTACTGATACATTGGACCACTGTTCTGCCATTCAGCAAGACTTGGACAGGCTGGAAATTTGGAGAGAAACACAGTGAAACTCAACAAAAGCAAGTGTAGGGTTCTGCGCTTTCAGAGGAATAGCCCCATGCACCAATGCAGGTTAGGAGCTGAACTGCTGGAAAGCAGCTCTGTGAAGGACCTGGAAGTCGTGGGAGACAACAAGCCAACCATGAGCCAGCAATGTGCCCCCCAAGACAAAGAAGGCCGGTGGTATCCTGGAATGCATTAAGAACGTGACCAGCAGGTTGACAGAGGTTATTCTGCCCCTCTGCTCTGCCCTAGTGAGGCCCCACTTGGATTACTATGTCCCCTTCTGGGCTCCCCAGTTCAAGAAAGATAAGGAACTACTGGAGTGAGTCCATAAGAGTGTCACAAAGATGATTAAGGGACTGGAGAACCTCTTTTATGAGGAGAGACCACAAGTCTTCGGTCTGTTTAGCCTGGAGAAGAGTTGGAGGGGATCTTATCAGTGCCTATTAATATCTAAAGGACAATTGTCAAGACAATGGGGCCAGACTCTTTTCAGTTGTGCCCAGCGACAAGCCAAGGGACAATGGACATAAACTGGAACATAGGAAGTTCTGCCTTCACATGAGGAAAAAAATTCTTTACTGTGAGAGCGATGAGCACTGGAACAGGCTGCCCAGAGAAGTTGTAGAATTGTCTTCCCTGGAGATATTCAAAATACATCTGGACAAATTCCTCTGCAAGCTGCTGCAGGTGAACCTGCTTTAGAATTGGGGCTGGACTGAATGATCTCCAGAGGTCCTTTCCAACTCCTACCATTCTGTGATTCTGCGATCACAGCTGGCTCCACTGTACCACAGGGCCGTAGTTGAGTATTTGTGGAACTGGGGTTGTGTTGCTGAGCTGATTTGGTATGTTCATTTGAGACAATCTGTGCAGGCTGGGAAATAGTCACACGTGTCTTCCATTTTGCTGGATACCCTGATCATGAATAAGAGAGAGATGATTATGGTTCAGATGTCAGCGCTAGTCAGCCCCAAATCAGAATGGATCTTAAAGGTTATTCATAATTACAGTAAGATTTTTAAAGTTTAGCTCAGTCTGACTTGAGCAGAGCTGCAGCTAGCTGCTGGGAGTGGTTAGTTTAAAGCCAGAGGAGGTACAATTATCCCATACACCAATCACAATTTGGCAGTATATTCATTTCCTATGTTATATTTTATATTATCCTAATAAAACATCTTGTCCTTTACAAGTTCACACCCAGGAAAATACAGTGGCAGAGGACACAGGAGGGAAAAGATTATTTTGCTATGAGCTGTAAAGAAATAATCTTCTTCCTTTAATGGTTCTCAAGGGATATGTCTATCTCAATGGACAGGTTTGTTGCTTTTATCTGGTGGTGGGATTTTCTAAGATAAATACGTCATGACCTCTGAAGAGTTTCAGCTCAGAAAAACTAATAATTTTTAAAGAGTAAATATATTAGAACTGCTGTGTTATATAGTAATTATTAAAAAATCTGAATATTATATAATCAAAATACCCTCACAAACATTATCTTTGGTGACATAAATTATTGTCCTTTATTTCA
Source organism: Phaenicophaeus curvirostris (assembly GCF_032191515.1). Taxonomy (NCBI): domain Eukaryota; kingdom Metazoa; phylum Chordata; class Aves; order Cuculiformes; family Cuculidae; genus Phaenicophaeus; species Phaenicophaeus curvirostris. The sequence goes on from NC_091392.1 coordinate 22,724,779, forward strand.
GACAGTGAATGGAAGCCTATGCAGATTGAAATAAATCAGCTAAAATCTTCATGAAAAATAAATTACATCCAGATTTCAGAAGTAGTTTGTTCAAAATGCAGGTGTCCTCACCAGTGGAGGAAATTAATGTTATACTGAAGGACAGGTTGAGCTCTTAAGCTTAAGCTTACTGGCATTTGCTCCGAGTTTCACTAAAGTGTTTTCACTTGTATAAGACTTTCCTCATCAAGAAAACTTCCTTAATTTATCCTAGATCACCGTATCTGAAATAAAAAGGAGGGCCTCAATCTGCTGTGGAAGTGATTAAATATTGTGGGATATACTAGTACAAAATTTAGATCCAAGAGGAAAGCCAAGTCCTGTAAGTATATGACTTGTTCTAAGCTGTGTTTGTGTTTAAGCATTCACAAATTGACCAGAGATGTTGCATCATTAAAGAAAGAAATCTGCTGCTATAAAAAAGCCTTTTTGTGAGTTTTATCATGCATTACTTCTCTTGATATGTAATACTTAAAAGCAGTGTGGAATGACTAGCTTGTAGTAACTTGCATAAAAGAATTTGTTACCAAGTCATTCTTTGATTCCTTGGAAAATACTAGGATTCTTAAGCTACCTATCTCATGAAACATTAAATGGAGTCTCACACAAAAACTTCACAATGAAAAACAACGGGATGTGGTTATTGTTTCTTATGTATGATTTGAAAACCATGAGATTGATTCTTAAAAAAAATAAACCACAGTTTGCATAATCAATAATTTACCTCTGGAAACTAAGCATATAAATAAGCTACTAAAACTGAATATTCAACTACTACTGTGCTGCCATTTTAACCTGCTTCACAAAGGCCATCTGCCTCTGGGGGTCTGTTATCTAGTGAAAGACTCAAAATCAATATCATACAAAAAGAAAGAGAATTTTTTTTTAAGTTTCTTCTGGTTATAGTGAGTAACTTCTGGAATAATACAAAGAGTATTTTCTTAGAATGTTTTGGAAAAAAAAGGTCATTAAAAAATTGCCAGCATTTCTTTATAACAATTGGAAGTTTCAATGTTCATATTTTTAGGGAAAAAAAAACCCAAACAAACCAACCAAATCCAAGAAACTTACGCACACAATTTTAATTTCTTGTTTATTTGAAAAATGTGGAGGGAGGGAATCAAATGAAATGGTGATTTCCATATACGGTGAAAAAAGGAGGCTTTCTGATTAACACAGTTTTGACAGAATGTTTTCCAATCATCTCTATTTATGTGGAAGATTAGCTCATTTCATTGCTATTGTTTTGTGCACTCCTCCATGGAAATTCAGCCAGAGACATGGGGAGGTAACATTATCTGGATCAATAATGTAGCTGACAAAATTATTTCCTCACTTCTTAAAGCAAAATTTAGTCTTTAATTGGCATTGAGTTTTCTGCATACTGAAGACATAGATGTGTCACAGGATAGTAAATGTGGTGGTAAGTATAATGTTTGAATTATTTGAAACATTTGAAAAACATCGTAAAAATGAAAGCTTTGCAGTAGCGTAAGTATTCAGCCAAAGCCAGATTTCTTTAGGTCCCTTGCTTAAGGTATTTTCATGCTTTTTTTCCTTCCAAATTTTTACCTAGAATATTTTAACAGAAAGGTATTTAATAAGAAGACTTTGATGTAATATTTAACCAGCAGTTCCTAGATGTGTGATGGAAAGCAATATACATGAGTTTTGCTCTCTCAAATTCATAAACACTGAAGATGTATTTACCTCTGTCTGCTCTATGTATTACTACCCACAATAGGTAAAAGCCCTCTGTCCCTCCATCACTCTCAAACTGACACTATAACAGTCTCTTCTGCCATCTCCAAACATTTGTTCATTATCCTGAATGATTAAAATAAAGTATTTATGCCATTAACTGCTCAATATTATCCTATGCATTCCATTTTCCTGTTTGTGTACTGCAATAGAATAGCTGGAGCTTTTATGATAACAGAAAACTAAACAATTTTGGAGTGACATCTATGCATGCAGGACACTGTTTAATACCAGGACATAAAAAGGCAATTTACTCACTTTTTAAATTGATCTTGACATTTACAACACACTTATTATCCATAAATAGGGAAATAATTGAATACTTCAGGTAAGTGGGTTAATGTGTTTTCATGAATATGGATGATCATAGTTTGCTTATTCTTTCACAGTCTGCATAGCTTTTGTTGAATGTATTTTGATTGCAGTCTATTGAAAAGTCACATTTTCCTACACCCCATTAGAAATCTATAAATCATTTGCTGTAAGAGACTTTCTCTGCCTCTCTATGCCAATGTACTCTCAGCAGTAGAGCTGGGACCAGACATTTTGAATGAAAATACAATAAGCTCTCCAGCAGAGACGAATTATAGAAGAACTACACAAAGTGAATTGTCTTCAGTTACAGGTTAGCTTCTGCCTTGAAGCCAGTTGTATCTATAGTGTATCTATAGTAGCATTTTGAAATGCTTCTTGCATTTTATGTTTTCTACTCTTATCCTTGTAACACAGGATGTTTTTATTATCTAAGTAAATGTCTAGCCTCGTAGAGAATATTATTAACCTCGTAATACATTACAGCTGGCTTTGTAATATATGCCCATTAGAAACAGATTTAATGGTCCATTAGAATGACAGGGATCAGCAGGACCCCACAGCATTGTAGACATATGCGCTTCTCTGGGCACAAGCCTCCTCGACATCTTGTGCAGAGAAGATTTTAGAAAAGATGATACCATTTAGCTTGGGTTTTGGTTTATGCATTGATACTGATGATTTTTCAGTTAAAGGGAACAATTTACTTTTTTTTTAGCCTTTTTGGGTTACCTTGACAAGGAGTCACCGAAGTTGGAAATACTAGCCACACTTATTTTCAAAGTTTTTATAAAATTTGATGTAATCCTGGGGTGAGGTGGTGTGTGTGTGTGTATGTGAAATAAACATTTTCGTGTCCACGTAGCAGTAACCAGAGTAGTAACCAGTAGTAACCAGAGGAAGAAAATGAGGTAGTCATGTTCCTTACATTCAAAATTCCAGTATAAAATTCCAGTAACCTCTGCAGAGTCAGAATCCCAGGCAGGAAGGAAAGCCACGTGGGAGATCAGTCTTCATGTACATCCAGTATTGTGAATGCTAAGGATTTTCCTTTGTTGTTCTGACTTCTTCCTGCTTTCCTTAAGGTTGCTTGAAAAGGTTTTCTGGTTTTGGCTTTTCCATTCTAAGATGAATCCTGAGAGAAATTTTGTGATTGGGAAGGAAAATAATCACAGAATCATAACATCATCATCTAGTCCAAACCCCTGCAGTGATCAGGGACATCTTCAACCAAGCCAGGTTGCTCACAGCCCTGTCCAACCTCACTTTGAATATTTTCAGGCATAGGGCCTCCACCACCTCTCTGGGAGACCTGTTTGAATGTTTCACCACACTCATGGTACAAAATTTCTTCCTTATACCTAGTCTGGATGTACCATGTTTTAGTTTAAAACCATTCCTCCTTGACTTATCATAACAGGCTTTACTAAAATGTTTGTCCCCATCTTTCTTATAAGCCCCCTTTAAGTACTGAAAAACAGTAATAAAGTCTCCCTGGAGCCTTCTCTTCACCAGACTGAATAACCTCAACTCTCTCAGTCCTTCCTCATAGCAGAGGTGTTCCATCCCTCTAATCATTTTTGTGGTCCTCCTCTGGACTTGCTTTGCCAGGTCCATGTCTTGTGCTGAGGGCTCCAGAGCTGGGCACAGTACTTCAGGTGGGGTCTCATCAGAATGGAGTAGAGGGCCAGAATCATGTCCTTTAACCTGCTGGCCATGCTTCTTTTGTTTCAGCCCAGGATATGATTTGCCTTCCGGGCTGTGAGTGTACAGACTCATGTCCAGGTTTTCATCCAAAGGTTTCCACAAGTCCTTCTCAGCAGGGTTGCTCTCAATCCATTCATCCCCCAGCCTATATTGATATCGGTGGTTGCCTTGACCTATGTTCAGGACCTACCTTGCCCTTGGTCCTGTTGAACCTCACGAGATACACATGGGTCCATTTCTTGAGCTTGTCCATGTCCCTCTGGATGGCATCCTGTTCCTCAGATATGTCAACTGCACCTCTCAGCTTGGTGTCATCTGCAAACTTGCTGAGGGTGTACTCAGTCTCACCATCTATTTCATTTATGAAGATATTAAACAGCACTGGTCCCAGTACAAACGCCTTAGGGACGCCACTTGTCACCAGTCTCCTCCTAGACATTGAGCCACTGATTACTACCCTCTGAATGTAACCATTCAACCAATTCCTCATCCACTGAACAGTCTATCCACCAGTACAGCAATTAGAAACCTTGATTAAGTTCCAAAATCTCTTTGTTAAGAACTTTATGTGCATTTAGTAACGAACAGTTACCATCCTAAATTTTTTTGTAACTTAAAGGTAAGTGATAGAAAAAGGGAAACCATATGAGGAAACTAAGACATAGGAGCCTGATGATGAAGTACAGTCTGTTAGTGGCAAAAATGTCAATTTATAGACCAGTTGTATTTACTTGTTAATTATATTTAGGTAATTTTTTTCCCTCAACTTCGAACCTTGAAAAACTAGGTATCTACATCAAAGCAGTGCTTCCTGTGCACCCATTATAGTTGGACAACTAAGTCAACAAAGTTTGTTCAGTCTTTGGAAAAGAAGACTTAGGGAAGACCTAATCACCATGTTCCAGTATTTAAAGGGTGGCTACAAAGAAAATGGAGAATCCCTTTTTACAAGGAGTCACAAGGAAAAGATGAGGGGTAATGGGCACGTGTTACTCCTAGGGAGATTCTAATTGGACACGGAAGAAAATTTTTTCATATTGAAGACAACCAACCATCGGAATAATCTCCCCAGGGACTGATCTCTTTGAACATTTCTAAGATTCAGCTGAACAGAGTGCTGGGCCATCTTGTCTTGATTGTGCTTTTGCCAAGAAAAGTTAGACCAGAAAATCCTTGAGGACCTTTTCAACCTAGTACTCTATAATTCTATAGTTCTATGATTCTAAGCTAGACAAGGAGATATAAGCATCTCTGGAATGAGTTTTCTGGCCTGTTTTAGGTATGCTCACTACACATCATTGTATTTAGAAGGAGCCAAGGATTACAAGATTAGATTTCAATTTAGCTCAGGTTTAAAAAAAAAAAAAATAGTCAGAAATATAATTACCCCCCATAGCCTTAAAAACCTGATTTGCTCAGGGCTGATTGAGTTGAAGCATCTCACAGTCCAGTGCTGCTAAAATTACAAAAACTTTGTAGGCACACTTCAGCCTACAGCACACCAGAGATGCTGCCAGGTGGCTGAAATTAGCCTCATTATCCAGATTTTGTAGCCAATAGTTTGGTGTTTATTCTGCATAGTGCTAGGGAGGGTCTCTAAAGGGATATAACCAGGCTGGACTGCTGGGCTGAGATCAGTGGCATGATGTTTAACAAGGCCAAATGCTAGGTCCTGCACTTGGGGCACAACAACCCTATGCAATACTACAGGCTAGAAGTCTGGCTCGAAAGCTGCCTGGAGGAGAAGGAGCTGGGGGTATTGACCAAGAGCTGGCTGAACATGAGCCAGCAGTGTGCCCAGGTGGCCAAGAAGGCCAATGGCATCTTGGCTTGTATCAGAAACGGCGTGACCAGCAGGTCCAGGGAGGTTATTCTCCCCCTGTACTTGGCACTGGTGAGACCACATATCAAATACTGTGTTCAGTTCTGGGCCCCTCACCACGAGAAGGATGTTGAGGCTCTGGAGTGAGTCCAGAGAAGGGCAACAAAGCTGGTGAAGGGGCTGGAGAACAGGCCATATGAGGAATGGCTGAGAGAGCTGGGGTTGTTTAGCCAGGAGAAGATGAGGCTGACGGGAGACCTCATTGCTCTCTACAACTCCCTGAAAAGAGGTTGTAGAGAGGAGGGATCTGGCCTCTTCTCCCAAGGGACGGGGGACAGGATGAGAGGGAATGGCCTCAAGCTCCACCAGGTGAGGTTCAGACCAGATATCAGAAAGAAATTTTTCTCAGAAAGGATCATCAGGCACTGGAACAAGCTGCCCAGGGAGGTGTTGGAGTCACCATCCCTGGGGGCATTTAAAAGATGAGTAGATGAGGTGCGCAGGGACATGGTTTAGTGTCAGATAGCAATGGTTATACTCGATGATCCAAGAGTTCTTTCCCAAACTGGTGATTCTATGATTCTATGATTTCATCCACAGTTTCAAGCTAGATTATGGCTGCATCCAAACAATAGAGCAGCCATCCTGAGGTTGGGCTCAAAGTCATATTTGTTTTCTATCTGCATCATCTGTCTGCAAGGTAGACTGCAGGGCTTTAAGCTGACCCAGCTGGAGTATCCCTGAAAGAAAACCAAAGTAAATCAGGAGCTTTAGAGCACAGAAGAAAGAATTTTTTTTTCCTATACAGAGACAGATTTGAAGCAGCTGTAGAGACTGCTGCAACAGTGCTGCAGGAGATGGGCATGAAAGGCTATACAGAAGCACTCTTGACATTCTGCCTGAAAATGCACCAATTTTACCTGCCATAAGGGCAGATAGAATTTATAGTTGACATGTTTCAGTCTGATTGCAGGCTGCTTGTAAATACAAGATGTGTGGTCTGGAGAGCTCTCCTCATTGTCCAGCCTCTACACAGCTCAGACACATGTACTGTTTAATCTTTTTCATCATTTCTTCTTTTCTTCATACATAATAAACATCTCTGGGAATGAAATTATTTTGCTCCTCTTTTTCACTGGAAAAGATTAGATGGTTATCAAGACTTATGTGTCTTAGTTATTTTGGGACGTCTATACATGGCTGAAAAAATCAAAGTAAATTAGACAGTTTCCTACTTAGCCTTGTCACATCTTGCTTCTAACCCTTAGACTAACAAAGATTTGGGGGATTGTCAGAAGTATGTATCAGGATGTATTCTGAAGCCAGAGTTAGAGATCCACAAATGTGGCTGTATTTGGGACTGTGATTTGAGTCTTTGTTAACATACAGAAGCCAAAAATCATAACAGAAATTAACTACTTTTTGCCTTGCTGTCAGATAAACTTCTCTGCACTAGGTGAAAGAATAGAGCTGACCTTGGCATGTTTATCTCATAACAAGAGAATGTCTGTCTTCTCCTGGCACTCTCATTCTGGGATAGCTAACACTCCTGAGGAGCCCTGAGACAGGAATTCACAGCTTTTTTCACAACAAAGACAAACCTAGAAGCTGATATACAAGTGCATTCTCCTGTCAGAACTTTAAGAGCACTTCAAAACTCACTTTGTAAATAACGTGTTAAGGGAAGAGCCTCCTCACTGTCATTTTGCCTCAATGAGGGTGGCTGTAGACAGATGACGTGTCTTTTTTATATTAGATCAGGCTGATGATCAACAGTTTTTCCAGCTAAAGTCTTCAGGGAGAAGCTTTAATTGGTACTGTCACAAAATATGTCTTGCTGCTTTTCTCATTCAGTAATGGTGCAAAAAGCACTAAAAGCTTCAGAGTAGCAGAAAGCCGCATCAACAAGAACATGACATTATTGAAAGCTGTAAATGTAAATATATCAACCACATTCAGTGCAAAACAGAGTATTTAATATGGTGGTTTCCATCTACTCTTTGTGGGATACTAAATAGACCTGTCTCTATCTGCTATTGCTTTCACCACCTTCATATCCTGTTTTACCTCATCTCATGTATAAGCAGTATTTCTGTCCTGTGACATTTTTCTTCAGTCACAAGTAAGGAAAGGGTATCTATTTGTTCACCCTTGCAGCTACCTACATTTGCTTACACTGTTCAACTCCCATTGTTGATTTAGTCAGAAACTTTCTGTTGAAATATTTTTCAAGATATCCTGCTTTAAAAAAACCCATAATTTTTCATGGGAATTGTCTGTTTTAGTTAGTTAGTTAGATAGTTTAAATAGTTAGTTTAGTTAGATACTTCGTGTTTGTTGTTTTTGTCTTATCTTTCCCAGCACAAAATAAGACACTAGTATTCAATTTCTATTGTAAAGAAAACCCCAAACCTAAAAAACATATATACCTTTTTATTTGGGGTGTCTATGGCAGTAGGGCCATGAATGGGTGGGTTGGGGAGTAGCCAAAAGGAGAAGTATTGCATAGGGGGAAAAAAACCATAGCAGTGGCAGTGCTATTTACTTTCACTCAGAAAGTCTGCTTTGGAATCCATCCTGATAAGGACATCCTATCAAGCAATGAAACAGCAGTCTATCAACAGAGGAGAGTGTAACTCAGATTATTCTGAGTTTAATTCACACCTTCTTATAATTTTCAGCACTTCAGATATATGCCTGATGATTTAGGGTTTTCAGTGTAGGATTTTAAAAATTATCCTGCCTATATATCTCTGTGTTGCCCAGTTTAATCTAGACAAGTACTCACAACTCCTGCCTCAATGTTCATAACAGCAGTACACATGCCAGCTGTATAGTGGTTGCACTCAGGACTATAAAGATGATTAGGTATTCTGTTACTGGTAGTGTACACAGAAAAGAGTCACTTTTAGAAAAAACTACTATAGAGGTTAATCATTATGCACTCTGGATTCAATCAAGTATAGCCAAGACTACATTGATCTGTGACATAGCAGTGAGCTAGTCTTTAACAAAGAGCTTTCTGCTAATGTGTTAGCTTGTGGTACTTCCTGGGATATTAGTGTATGTATTAGTAAGTCAAAACTTCATTATTTTTTTGCCTCTCAAAATGCACAAGGTCTTTTTTTCTGTTTAAATGACAACAAGCAACTTATCAACTCACTTTTCCTTAGACTTGTAGCAAAAGAAGCTGGATGAATGGAATGTCTTTGAAACAACTTATTTTTACATGGAGTATGCAATTGATAAGAAATGAAAAGGGTAAATATTCTGACTTTAGTAACAAAAGTGGAAATGAATTTTTATTATACAGATAATGATGAAATAGAAGAAACGTTTACTATGGAATCCAATCATATATGAGGTCCTACAAAAAAAAATCAAGACTAACCCTATAGCTCAGGAAGCAAGAGTGGGAGGGAAGAGACAAAGAGCTGGTTGTAGAAGATGTTTTGACCTGTCACAGTGAGACAAGGCTCAACTCAATCACTTCACTCAGTTTGAGCGGATGCATGTTCAAATATAGACATTTTCTTATCCTCGGCTGGAAAAATGTTTGTGTGTGCCAGCCCACAATGCTTTGTCTGTGAAGCAGTTTTTAGCTAATAACAGCTTCACTGTGCTTGAGTGCAGAGGATATGGACATCACACGACCAATATGATCTAGTGAAGCCGTTTTATTCAGAGTTCACAACACATTTATACCTCTCTTTAGCAGAGGCAAGCCATGGTGTTACAAGCTGATTCATCAGTTCTCCTTTAGCAGTAAACAATCATTGTTTACATACATTATTATGCTTTCCCATGAGAAATGGCTATGTGAGCACTCTGGTCTACAAAATAACAAGTCAAGGACTACCGAGGAAAGCTTCCTGTGAGAAATAAGAGGAGAACAAGACAGAGCAACTTTCTAATGATACAGAGAGAAACCTTAAAGACAATGTGTCCTCTACAGTAACTAATTTCTTTTGCAAGGCTAGCTTTATTCAGGTGCAAAAGCTGGGTTGTGCACGTCTAAATATCCGTGCCCATTTTTATCTAAAAACTCGTCAACACTTGAGTATCCACCCTATTCACCAGACCTGGTGCCCTCTTGCTAGGATCAAGTCAGTGTTCAAAGCATCCCGTATTTTGTTGGTAGAAGATGTGAAAGAAAAAAACAGCAGAGATCCTCAACAGCCTTTCAGAAAATGATCTGCAGAATTGCTTTGAATGCAGCTCTGTTTCAACTCAGAAGGGAACTATTTTCTAGGTGATCATAGCTGATTTTCTTAATTTGTTACAGATAAATAATTATAGGCATAGTCTCAGGGTTTTTTTTGTGTTGGACCCTGTATGTCCCTACAATCTTACACCTGCTGGAACAATTTGCTCTAGTTAAATAGCTCCTGACTGAACACTGGAAATGAACATCCATGTGATGCAAATAGGATCCCCAATTATTTTAATCCAGAATAGTAATATTCAAAACTCTGTTTCCAGTTCTCAGAGAACACAAAATTAGACCAGAATGTTTAGTTTATTCTTGGGTTTCCTGATCTAATATGATGCTTTGAAGCTAAAAATTTCCTTGGTGCCAATTGAGGAAACTAGATCTCAGCAATTCATGAAATATATTTTAACCTGCCCTCATTCCAATGAGCAACCTGCTGAAAATAGTTCAAACACTGCTTTTGTAGAATAGTAACTTGGATCCTTTCACGTCTGAGTTAGGAAACCAGACTCCTGATGCATCCTCAAGGAATACACATCAGTGTCTGAAGGTTGTCATTCTTTCTTAGTTTGAATAAGACTGTATTGTAATAGGTAAAATTTACCCTGGAGTAATGTCTTTGCAGGCAAGGGCAATGAATTTAGCCTTTGGTTCCAGGCTGTGGGAAATGTGGCTAGCAATTCAGCAAATTTCATAATAATTACAGCACATAAAGTAAACAATTGCTTTGACCTAAATGCCTAACAGAAGCAGAATACACTTAAAAGGATGACTTGATCTGTCTTGACTAGGCAGAAAGGGAAAAGAATTCTGAACATTCATAATCCTCTTTCTTTGTGATTCCATTAGGGAATTAATCAATTAGCTAAATAATTAAATATATTGTGTGCCAAATCCTGCATAACTTATGACAGTAAATAGGCCAGTAAACCATTTATGCTTAGTTACACTGTTATAATTGTAGCAATAGATTAGCATCCTGGGTTTGCATACTGTGTGGGATAGGGCCTGTGCTTTTGCAGGCTGTACAGTGCTGGAAACACTGCCCATTGGCAAAAATTTCCACCACTGTCAGCAGGAACAGAAATAAATAACTAATTTGAATACTAATGCTTGTGCACAGCGTAAGGACCAAAAAGTCCAACAAACAAAATATCCAATCCAGATAGAGAAGAGTATCTGATCTAACCCAGGTGCAAGAGTAGGCAAAATAAGTGCTTGTCTTGGGTAACGACATGTAGAAAAGTGCCTATGTCCTACATTATTTGAGCTATGGGGGTGCTGTTGTTGATGAAGGTAAAAGGACTATGGGTGAATGGGATTAACCCATTCCTTACATAGTTACTATCTAGTTCATGACTATGTATTGCACTGCATTGATCTTACAATGCCAGCTTACAAGGACTGGCACCTTTCTCCCTCTGATCCTGTTCTGCTCCATATGTCTACTGCATCTTTTCCCCTGGCAGGACTAACTCAGTGAGCTGACCACTCAGCCTAGAGTGGAAAATTCAATTTTGCAACACCCCTGAGAATGACTGAGCCATTCCTAAGGAGTTCCGAAATACAGTGTAGTTGTTGGACTTATGTTTGTTCACAGGGTGCCCTAGAAATCCCTGAAAGAAGTAATAAGAACTGAGTAGCCAAATAATTTTTAAAGGGCAACAAAAAAAATCAAACACTTCAGTTGATCCAGATAATTTTAAACTGAAAATTAATGACTCTTAAATTGTATTTATAACACAAAAATTGCCTAAGTACTTAACAGCTAAGAAACTTAACAGGTATTGAGGGCCTATGTACCCATCCCAATTATGATGCAAGGATTAAAATGGTTTAAAAATATTTCAGTGTTTGCTGAGGTAGCAAAACATTGTAAGGCATGGAAAATAATAACTTTAATCCAGACTTCTCAACGTTTCTTTTAATTGTTTCATGAAAAGTATACAGAAGAGTACAGTGGAGTAATTCTAGATGCCAATGAAATAGTACTTCATTGTTCTTCATGGAAATTAGTGATGCATAATAATATATGTCATTACTGCTAGTGAAAGCCATAGGAGAAATCGTTATTGAATTTTAATGAATGAGTTAACTGCTGGGGATTGTTAGACTCATAATTACTGGAGAAAAATTAAATCTGGCATTCTGTAATCACTACTTCAAATATTGTAAGATTTCACTGAAAGGACATTCTGAAATAATTCCTCTTAAAAAACCCCAAAGGACATACTAAGAAATGCTTTATGTATGTATGACATTTCATTATAGTAGAAAGGTTGTGATGGAAACACAGCACACAAATACACTGCAAAAATAAATATTCATCTTGTTACATCTGTAGCTTTTCTAACATAACATGAGCAAATATAGGTAAATTCTGCATGAGGATTTCTTATTGCTCCGAAACTGCTGTTATCTGTAAGGAACTCTTATTTTACTGTTGGTACAACCCTTTATAGACTAATACCACCTCATGATTTCCTTATATATGCACTTCTGTTAATGCACAGATATATTAATACTTTGCCTGATTCTACAGTTTAGAGTAAGCTCCAGCTTGCAATGAAGTCAGTGAGGGGAAGAAAAGCAGGCTCAGGGCCAGGTCTAGGAAGAACAGGCAGTAGCATGAGGCGGTAAAATGGCCCACGTCCCAGCTGCCTTCTCCACCTGTGCCAGAGCCCTGTGGACCCACACTGACTACAGAGGAAGGCTTTGCCCAGATGCTCTGCATTGACTCATGTTATACTATTACTTTAGAGATGTTAAAAAATAATGTTGTCTTAGAAGTTGAATAACATACTCTCCGCAAAGTTAACTCAATGTGTGCTACTCAGATATCTAGAAAAGACCTTGCAAGAGTGAGCCAAAAGAGCTGTGGAGACTGCTGAAAACATAGTCAACTCAGAAAATGTTATTTCTGCACAGGCATGCAAAAGGAGGAAATCTGAGGGACAGAAGACAGAATGTGGGCCAAAGTTACATGCTTGTAAAATGCATTCCCTCCCATGGCATATCTAATGAGAGTAGTGCTATGGATCATTTCAGAAACACAGCAGACAGTATGGTACAAGGTGCCTCAACTTGGGCACCTAAGAACACTGGCAATCTCATCACACACTCATGATGTCACCTTTTGGAAGATGTATAAACTTGCTAAACCACAAACACCTTTTTTTTGTGAAACCCATTGTCTTCATGCTACGGAGGAAGCCTTCATCCCTATATTTGTTTCCTTCTGGCATGTCATAATAGCGCTGTGTTTGTGGTCTTCTTAGGCCAGAGGTCTTCAATGTGATGCTGTGACCATAACCTTTTAGCATGTTTTCACCTCCTGCTGGCCACTTTTCCTGCATTTCTTTATGAATGTTGCAATACAGCTGATGGCCTGGGGCTTGATTAAGTAGAAAATGCAAAGCCATGAAGGGAGACAATCCACTGTAGGACACTTCTACCCTCACTTTACTGTCAGGCACCCTGTCTTGTTATGTATTTAAATATACTTAAATTCTGCTGGAGATTGTGGGTTAGGATGTTGTCCCGCAAACAACAACAAAAAAATTTGTCTCACGAAGACATTTTTCTTTACAGTGGATGAGTCTTTGGATTTAAAACTCTGACCAGAACTGTGCAGCTCTGAACTTCATTGCATATAAATAAAATGTATTCTTCTGGAAAAATTGATTGTGTTTGAATTGGATCACTGTGGTCATGCTATTTTCAGATGTCTCTCCTATCTTATTTTAAATTTGAGAAAAGCAACTGAAAATGAAGCAAGTTTCTAGAGAAAATCCATCATGGATAGCGGATGTGGCTACAAGAAATGAGGTTTCTAAAGCAGCAAAAAGACAAATATCTCTTTTCCTTGATGCAATTTTTTTTGTCAGATAATTATCTCCATTTCAGATCCAAATATTTTGAGTACCTCCTTTAAAGAAACATATTTCTGTGAAGGCAATATCAGTGCCTTAATGAGGTCCTGTGTAGCCATAAAGGTCATTATTAGTGCTAATAAATTTCATGGCGTCTGTATTACTGCAATCTGCATTTTGATCTGGTTATGTGTGACTGTAAAGAGTTAACAGGAAAATGTAGATTTATACATAGCATGAAACTGGTGATCCAGATGTAAGAAGACAATGTTACCTTTTGTTACAGAAACTGCCATCTCATTACTTTATTCCCACGTATTTCTGGTGACATATCAGTAATTGGATGCATAAGCTGTCAGACACCAGCGTTCGCAAGCTCCTTTTCAACTTGGTGTTTCATAGAATGTCAAGTTTTTTTTTCTTCCTCTGTTTTAATAAAACATGATATTATATATACAACATCATTTGATTGCATTCAGTGTCATGCTAATATTCATCACCAAATCTGTATTGAAAGTGAGTAAAGACTCCTTATTTTGAAGGAATAATGAGCTTAGTTTATATTCTCCTCAGTACCAAACAATAATAATAATCAGATTTTTATAATTTGGGAAATATTAGAAAAATGGACATGGAAATAACAAAATTGCAGATTACCCCTGAAAATACTGAAATCCCATAACATTTCCCTGTTAAATAAGGTATCAATTAAAACAAAATGAGTTAAAAAAAAAGGAATTCTTGTAATGTGACACTGTGTATGAGAAAAACAATGCTTTCTTTACAAATCAGATAAGAATTAAGGCTTTTTGAAAGAAAAGCTGATTGTGTTTTCAGACTGTGGAGCTCCTTTATATTTTATTGCTCTCAGGAGATGGATGTTTACAGTTGATGTAAAGTGACCTCAACTTTTTGCTTCTTCTTTTCTCTTGAATTTTATTTTGCAGCATGAATAATCAAACATGAAAAGTGATAGTCTCAGGAGGAGATTTTCATTTCCGTGTAATACACTATTGGTGTTTTTCTAGCAGTCAGTTTAGTAAATAGTGGGACACTGGTAGATTTGAAGAATTATCTAGAAACTCTGATTCACCAGGCACTCCAAAATTTCCTTGGAGAATTCTTGTCCCGCGCTGTCCTTGGGTGGGGAATGGAACCTGCAATTCACCACAGGTCACACAATGTCATTAAACCACTATTGTGTTTGGAGCAATCCTTGTGCTTCTCTAACTCGTAAACTCCTAAAAAATTATTTCACATGTATATATATATTCCACATGTCTTTGTTTAGTTTATTTAGAAATTTATCATAATTTTCTTTAAGCTTTATCAGTAAGAGCAGGCTAATACTTCTGTGGAAAACCTGGAGAAGCTTGATACTAAACAAGCAAAATCCATTTTTCCCTTGGTCTTTGATACTAAACAAGCAAAATCCTTTTTTCCCTTGGTCTTGTTTAGATCCACTCAGCATGTTTCAGCTTTAATTAGAAACTGTGTGGCGATGAAGGAGACACAGACCTTGCAGTTTTCTTTAAGTATATTCTTTTAATCTGTGTTTCTGCTTACGGAAATACTATACAGTGGACAGAATATTTTTCCTCAACTGAGACATCAGGGATATATTCTGTCTATCATTACCTGTGGCTTAGGAATATGCAGGAAGAATGGGAGCAGGAAGGCAAAGAAAGTTTTCAGGCCCCTCAATATTTCTTAATTTTTCACCACTCTGTGAGACAGGACACTATCTGCCTGAAGAATGCTTCAGAATATCTTGTCTTCTAACATGAGTTTCAAATGCATAGTTTGTTTTTCATTTGTTTAAAAAGAATGAAAAAGTATCTGAGCACTTAAGATTTGCCTTTATTAGCTTTGAGCTTAGATGGAAAGTGTTGCTCAAAGAAACTTCACCCTGCTAAGAGGGCAGGTGAAAAATAACAACTGCCCAGGTTTTCCTTCTTGAAAAAATACTGTCTGACTTTCATTTTGAGGGAAAAGGAAGCCTAAAGCACTACTCCAACAGTTGCAGCACTGTTTTACCTTGCAACAGCCCCTCAAATGAAGGGTGAACTAACTATGGATATCAAAGTTTTAGAGACCTTAAGTATGAATTGCTTTATTTAGTCATACAATAAGTCATGCAGGAGTAAAGGGTACTTGCAGCTTTCTCAACCCTTACCAAAAGGGAACACCTTCAGAGCAAGGAATGCTGTGGCATGCTCCCACAGTGTGTGTGTGACAGCTCTCTTGATCCTCTGGCAGTAGCCCACTAGTTACCTGTTAGTATGCCCATTTCACTAAAAACCAGGTTTTATACACCAAGGAAAGAACTGCTTCTTTTTAATTGAAAGAATTGTTCTTTTTTTCCAGTCAATATCAACTTTAGTAGAACTGATAGCAGACACAGAGGTGAAGAGGTCTAGGAGCATACTAGCAATGTCATTTGCCATTATTGTGATGGAATAGTTAGTTATTTATTGCTGAGGCTTTGGCTACAGCTCAGCAAATTGTATACAAAAAATTGTACTTTGGGGGCCAATAATTCATTCCAATACACACCTTCAGCTAGAATGAAACACCAAGGTCTAACTGCAGCATTATCCTCATCTGTCACAGCTGAAAGTAATGACTATACAAAAGCTTGTAACTGTGGTGAATCTAACCAATTAATTTCACACCAATCATTGCTCTTTTACGCAACTGTTAAGTTTTCACCTTTTTGTAACAAATCCTCTTCCAGCTGTTTAACAAGCATCTAGCTCTCTTCTGCTAATGCCCTCCCCCGTCAGCCTCAGCAATCCAGCTTGACACAGCTATTTTTATAACAGGGTGCAATATTAAATATACCCCTGGTTCTTTTTTATTTATTATTTACTAACCAAATGTCACTGACAGAAAAACTGGAAAGGATTCTGGTCTGTGCTGGAAAATTTGTGGCTTTTAGTGCTGATTCAGCAAATTGCCTCTCACCATTTCCCACGAGAGGAGATTACTGGAGAAATTTTTCTTTATTGAACCTTAAGGTTTGAGTGTCCATTAAATCACACCCAGAACTCCCATTCAGAGGCTGTAATACTCGTATTGTTGGACAGAGCCTATGGGTTTGCTTAACTCTAGATACTGAAGTCATGTATAAAACCACGTAAGTATGTTGTGTTAGAAGCTGTCCTAGTTTTTCTGAATGTTATCCCTATTACAACAATATAGTAATAGAGAATACAAAGAAGTTCTGGCTTCTCTTCTTGTCAAGCAAATTGGCTGTGGAGGCAGAATATTAGATGATTTGGGGAGTTTCTCCTAATACCTCTTTGGAGGACACAACAGGAGAGAGCCAGTGGTAAGAAACACTTCTCTTGCCTTTCTCTACCCTCCATCCATAGCCTAATTTTAGATACAGGGATATTCTTAAGAAGAACTAGTAAATCTTCTGTGTTTTCTTCCTATAGTGACTAATGCAGAGGGGAGCTATGGGATGGGAAATGCAGCCTGGAGCTACTTTTTGTCATCTGATAAGCACAGGGACAAAAGAGAGAGAGAGAGAATTTCCCTCTCTCCTTTTGCTTCAGCAGAGTACCCCCTTGACAACCAAGACCTGGCCTGGCCTGGCTTCCCTCATTTGTTCTGCTTTGCCATAAGTTATCCAAAAGGGAGATGCAGAGTACAGTTTGTCCTCTTTCAAGTGACTTTGTTAGGGAAAATTTTGTATAATGCAGAGTAACAGAAGACAATATTGTGCACAAGTGACCTGGAATGCCAGGGCAGGTGCTATGGTACTCACAGTGTGATTGTCTGCAAAATTGGTCAATGACCTGCTGAAAAGCTGAGAAGTTTTATAAGGGATGCTATTGAAACTGTGCGCCTGAGTCACTGCTGATTGACTGAAGGAAAGGATGGAGAAGGAAATTAAATACTAAGCTACACAAATCAGTGCAGCACTCTGCAGCATCCACAAGCTGATTACCTCCCCATTAACAGCAGCCTGTTACCTTATGCCTGCCAGCCAACCCACACTGCAGCTGTAGGCTAGCATCCTAGCTCCTTCATGATTCTCCCTCTGCCTTTCTTTCCTGACCTAGACTGACCTTGCCCCAGGGGACTGTCATCACCGCTAAAAGAAAAAGAAAAGACAAACCAAGGGGTCTCAAATGATTGTCAGTAGTTTGCAATTGCCCCGATCCCCCATGTTGTAGAAGGAGATAAAAGTCCTGCTCAGTGAGTCCTTGCATGTAAACATGATATTCTTGACAGAATTAATACCTTTAGTTATTTCATATTCCGGGGAAATAAATTGTCTTGTTAACAACATGGACATTTTGACAAGGAACCAAATTCAGTCTTGTAGTGGTGTATTGTATAGCTCCCATCAGTATTACTAAAGCATTTGAAAAGGAAGATACATTTTTTCTTGGACTCACTGGAAAAGGAGTAAGAAAATATTTAACATTCTGAAGCTTTTTCTTAATGCAAGCTCAGTTGAAAAGGTACTCAGGCATGTACCTGAGGACAGAATTTGTCTTGCTAAGTTTTAATGTTTTGTGGCTGACTTAGATCAGAGGAACTAGTGCCTTCAGTGCAAAGTAAAATGTGTTTCTGCAAAGAAATTTATGACAGCTAAGCCAAGAAGCTTAACAACCACAGGTTTATTGGTAGTTTAATTAATTTCTTAGGAGTAATTTAAAATAAAATTAAATTGTTTGCTTGGGTGTTTATGATTCTGATTATTCTGGACCGTGCTGATTTTCTCCTCATCACTCCTTTCAAGATCTCTAGTGGTTTTCTCTGTCTTTTGGCATTTTACTTTAACACTTTTATTCTGAAATAAACAGCTCCAGTCTTCCACTTCATCACTTTCAATTATGACTAAGTATTACAAGGCTAGCTTGTTCACCTAAGGCGTTATGAATTATTTGGGAATACCACCACATTTTTATATAAGCTGAAAACAAATGTAGTGCCTGGTAATTAGCAATTTAACATGGATTCCCTTGTTATTCTTTAATACTCCCAAGTTCCTGGCTTACTTCCTCCAAGCTGGAAGTTGCTAAAAACAGATGAGACATCTATTAGTTTAAACCAGAAACAAATATAATAATATGCTGAAGAATTATGCAGCAGAACTTAAACATATGGCTCCTCTTAGTCAGTCAGTAGTCACAAAATGACTGCAAGAGGTTATAACTAGTGTTACTTCAACATCATTCAGCAACAGAAAAGAAAACAGAAAAGTAACATGAAAAGAAGAGCTGTATGAGACAGAAAGCCTCACTAGAGGTAACACAGCATGCTTATAAATGTTCTTTAACTAGGTGGGGCAGTGAAATAGTAATTCTAAATTTTGTGGGCTTGCTTGTTTACATCCAAAGATTTAGTAGTAATGTAAAAATAGAGTCTCTTCTGTTAGCCTGCATCCTGATTTTATTCAATTCCCTAACAGTAACCCATCCTGATTTTGTTTTTCCTTTTAAATGGTAGAGAGGGAATCTTGTAAATGTCTGCTACCAGAATTTTCTACTAGCTTTTATTTTTAACATTCACACCATTTTGTGACAAAAGCTTTGGTTGAGTAGGTCCCTACACAGCTGAGTGTTGTGTTTCAGAGTAGGGTGAGAAGTCACGCAGTTCTTTACAGAGACCAATAAAGTCACCTTAGCCCCAGTTAAGCACACGTAACTTAAGGCTTATAACTGAGGTACTCGCACTAGCAGACATGGCTCTCAGTCTTCTGCTACAGCTAGCATGGAGAAGGCAAGGCAGCACAGAAGGCAATACAACTCACCTGACTGCTTATTTGTTTCTATTTATTATAGAGACAGTTGAGGGCCACCTGTTTCCTAACTTTATTACTTTTGCTGAGTGACTAGAGTGAAGAAAGGTAAATCCAAGCTTTCTAAATGTACAATGACTGAATGAAAATGAGCCTGCATGAAAAGAAGTGAACCCAAAACTAACTGCAAGTTATATTCTGACTCTGTAATGCTACCTCTTAACAACTCTGCTGTAACATCACCCTCTCGCCTGCTCATTATTTTCTTCATTTATACTCACAGAACAAATGCATTATACTTAAATCATGCAGGAGAAAAAACATACTATTTCTCAATCTTTGTAAAGGAATTCTCAAAAGAACTGAGAATATTCCAAGAAAGGAAGTTGGTAGATCTATTAATAATATCATCTGGTCCCCATCTTTCTTTACAACACTTTGCCTTTGGCCTCCGATTTCTCTTTGATGTAAAAGGTCCTCATCTTCTTTCCATCAAGAAATCCCCCTCTGCCATCTCCCTTCACATCCTTTGATGTCATCCTCCTACCCATCCCACCACATTCTTCTCACATCCATAATCTGCTACACATCCTCCGATGTCTTGTCTCTTGCATATTTTTGCAGCTGCACTTCTTGAGACAAGCAAGCCTTTTTTTTCTCCTGACATCCTCATGTCATGTCATGCATCTCATTTCTCTACTATTTCTACTAGCTTTCACTCTTTCCCTTTATCAAATCCAAACTCATGTTCCTCATTGTCAAGACTCATCACAAGGTTGTCAAGTTTCACATGCAAGGTTCTACTTTGCTTGCCTTGCCTACAATACTCTGCTGTATTTCATAATTTTGGATAAAATTTAATTTCCATATTACCCATCAATTATATCTTTCCTGAACACCATGTAACATGGCACTTTTCCTTCAAATCCATCTTGCTTTGAGGTCTTCCACAGAACATATTCCTCCTTGACTTCTCCTTCTACCCCTCAGTGAGAAACTTGCCCTATGAGGATGAAGTTAGCTTTTGTT
Source organism: Phaenicophaeus curvirostris (assembly GCF_032191515.1). NCBI lineage: Eukaryota > Metazoa > Chordata > Aves > Cuculiformes > Cuculidae > Phaenicophaeus > Phaenicophaeus curvirostris. The sequence continues at coordinate 22,745,295 of NC_091392.1, forward strand.
ATATCATCCACCAACCCAAAGTGGCTACAAAAAACTTTTTCAAAAATCAGTACTGTAAATGAACTGTTTTAAATGAATCCATTCTTGCTGATAGTAAAACTCAGGTGCTTCAAATATAACATTAGGATTAATTCAACTCTTTGTTTCAAGGCAGTTTCTAATGATAATAACCCTTCTGTAACCCACCAGCACTGGTGAGTCCTCTTCCCCCAACTAGAAATTGAGATGGTTGTTCAAGGCCACCTACATAGACAAGGGCTTCTGTGGATAAAGCTAGAAACCTCAGTAGGCAGTCCTCCTTCTTCCCTTGCAAGCCACTTTTAAGAACCTATCCTAGGCCCAGGTGATTTACCACCCCAGTAGCCTTAGAGCCTTGTTGTCTTGGCGAGCTCCATGTCACCTGACAGTAGCCACCTAAAAGAAGAGTATGTTGATCTAAACTGATTTTCCCTCCCTTGGCAACATAAGGCATTAACATCTCACTTCATACATTTGGCCTTTTACTTGTGATTTTTCGTTTGTTTAAGTATACAAGTGAGCTGCTGATGAGCCATTGTTTACAGCTGCGAATTTTGCTCTATACATTTACTGTAACTATGGTACTATTTACTGATCTTGTTTTCTGATTTCTGGTTTAGCTTGAGTTGTAATTTATTTAAAGTGCTTTCTCTTTGCAGGACATTCTTCATCCATTAATTCATTCACTACATCCATTACAAGCCAACAGTTTAAACCTAAGTGGGCAAGCAGCTTACAGTCTTTAAGAAGATATAAGCATTAACATACTGCATTATGACTTGTGTAATACTGATTTCCTCTGGGAAAGCAAGAGGACAGAGAGACGGTCAGTGCATTCATAGTTACACAGTGCAAACCATGCTCAGACTGTCAAAAAACACAGACCAAAGCTCAGCTAATGGATTTCATAAGTTCTTTTTCTTTTTATTCTGAAAAAAATATGCTGAAACCTTTAAGGAACTCAAAGCTATGATGGGAGCACTTCTTAAATGGATTACTTGAGGTCAAGAGTCTTTTTAAAGTGTTAAATTCTTAGACCTTTAAAAATTGCAATTCATTACAAAAATTATGCCAGTCTCTCTACCTCATGTTTGAGCACAGTCAAGTGAGTGCTGCACAGAACCAATGGGAATAACTTCTTAGAAGGTCACTAAGATTCAACCTTTTTAAACTTTGTTCTTAAAAGTTGAAGGTGGTGAGATAGTAAGAAGCTTTTCATGAGTTACTGCTTTGGCATCACATAGAACTACCTTACAAAAGGTTAGGAAGTCAGAGCAACATCTTTTCTGCTCGAACTCCGATAGCATGGTCATGATCAAAGACTGTTTTTGGAGTCTCAGACCATTTCCCAAGCAAAACAGAAGATAATATAGAAAACAGGACCCCAAGGAATGATAAAGGTAGAAGTGCACCGGCTAATGTTAATCTGTTCTTTCTCTTGTTCCTCACAACTATTAGCAGTGAAAAGAATTTTTTCCTTTGTGATAGCAAAAACAATGAAACAAACTAGAAACCCAGTGTTCTGAAAAAAGAAAACCCTAAAATTATCTAAATGCTTATGCCAGTATAAAACTCTTAAAGAACTACTAGTGCAGCAAATTCTCATCCTCTGTTAACCAATGTAATTCCATTATACACAATGATGTTTTCAATTAGCTAAAAGTCTGGCCTTAGTTTTTTTTTTTTTTACTTTTCCTGTTACCAGAGAACACATCCTACTTGAACAATTTTGACTGTTCCCTCCCTCCCCTCCATAAATACACTTCTTCTCTTTTTCTCACAATTCCAAAAACTGAAAAGAAGGTGTGTCTTAGGTCTTTCTTTGAATCTTCCTCAGTTTCTTTATTTTATAGAAGAAGGGCTTGTATGTCTTTCACCTGCTTCTTGAGAAGGTAACCTGGTGACTGACTTACTCTGGAAACCTGCAAGCACTGAAGGAAGATGGTGATAATTTTGTATGCACAGTGATTGATATGCAAGGACTGAAGTGCTTGGTTCCTTGCTAGGTCAGGTCCTCTGCTTCTGTGTCTTCTGTCCTGTTTTCTATGATTTCACTGGAGTTTTTTGTTCATTTGTTTGTTTGTTTTCTTTAAACCAGATAATAAAAATATCAGCAACTGTGTAGTATTTTTGTGTACAACATGGCATCCAGCACATAATTCAGCTCTTAGTGCATCAGTGCCTTACTAGATATGAAACAATGCAGCCAGGTGAAGATTTTTTTCATTTTCCTCCATACTTTCTCTGCTTTGCACACAAATCCAGAAACCATCAAGAAAACAGGTTTTTTTCCATTTGGAAATACATCGTGATGGACTTTCTCTCTAGTCTCCATTTTCTCTACCAAAATCAGACTTCACATAGGCTACCCAAACTACACCAGATATAAGAAATGCTGAGGTGAACTAAAGTCTCATCTCTCTCATGGATTTAGGAATGGTCCAGCAATGTGGCCAATGGGAGGTTTTTAAAAAACTTCTCCTTCAACCTTTGGGTAGAGATAACTGCTTCATTCATTCCTGGTAAATTTCCCATAAGAATTAGGCTCAATTTTTGTGTAAATGTCCATACTGTCACCAATGTCTCTCCCAGAATCATGCCTTAGAGCATCAGGCTTTTAAATTAAGAAGTGTGGGAGAGAGGGGAAGGGAAAGTAAGGACGTGACTTCCACAGATCTTGTGAAAGCCATGATGCTTCACAGCAAAGAATGAAAGATATTTGAGGTCACAAAAAGAGCTCATAAGCAAGGAAGGAATTTGTGACTTAATCATTAACTCCCTCTCAAAACCCAGTGATTCCCAGGATTCCATTTGTCTTGGATGCCTTATACATCTTTCATTAGGGACTCATTGGATGTAATGTAAAACCAATAGAAGGAATGGTGCATATTCACCTCTGCCAGGGGGCTGCAATGTTCTGCAAGTTTTGCTCTCTCATTTGCACCACTCTTGTGTCCTCTCACTTTGACCCTCTGAATTTTTTGTGTTTTCTGATGCCCGGTTTTAACAAGCATTGATATGGTCCACAAGCCAGTCCTACCTCTATATCAGTGGCTGCAGCACTCACCTGTGAATGTCAGCTGTGAAATAACCTAAGCCAACCAGAGGAAGTACTAAAGAGAGAACCCGAAATCATCCAAGTTTTGTACTGACACAAAGCTGTAAGTGCTTATTACCTCTTGAACTGATACAGGTGTGACTCATTGGTACAACCTGACTCGGTTTAAATGGGAGTTAGGTACTAAAAGGCTTTGCTTTTTCAAACTGGGGACCGTTCTTGGCAGCAACAGTAACTTGGCAGTACCCTGCAATAGCAGTAACTTAACCATAGTCCAGGCAGATTGATAATATTACTAGCCCACTAATGAGTACATAACAATCAGTTATGTACTTTCAGGACATTCAGAGTGGTTAATAAGGGTTTTTTCTGAATAAAAATTTTGTCTCCTCTTGCTAAACTTTAATTTTTGGTGAAAGTTGGATTTAGGGTTTGTTTGTTGGGAGACTAATCTACACTGAGATAGGGTAGGAATAGATGCTGTTCTGGCAATCCCATGCTAATGTCCCCTGTAAATGCTTTCACTGAGCTCTGCATCCTGAACTGATTCTGTCCAGTGTTCGATGCCTGGTGGAGATGTCTGTGGAAGAATCCTGCTCAAGCTTAGCCCCTCCAGGCTCAGCAGAGAAAGAGATGGATACCATCAAGTGGACCGGGGGGGAATCTCCCCTATGGGAGAAAAGAAATAATTTATAAGCAAATGAAAAATTACTGCTGATAGGTTATAAATGAATACAATTGATTGAGTTGCAGTCTAATGAATCCATACCCATTGCTTCTTTTGTCTCATTGCCTGGTATTCTGAGGAAAAGTTATCATGCAACTCAATAGGATGCTTGATGAGTAAGGATTAATAACTTTGGTCTTATGAACTTCTCTTAATAAAGTGGAAATCAATACTCGTTAAATGAGTTATATTGTAATTTACAGAGGATTTGCTTCTCCACTACTCTCCAGAACGTACTTGAAAGCTTTAATAGTTAAACTACAGGGAGTCAGTTACAGTTTTCTTTTGGTCCTTAAAATGTTTTTGTTTGTTTTTTTGTGTTTTGTTTTCCAAAATAAAGTTTACAGCATGGAAATATTCCTACCATCCTCTGCTAAGTAAAGTCTTTATGATTTCCAGTGTTTCTATATTTTTAAAGTTACTGGGGAAAAATACCCTTCCAAATCAAGAAATCTCCCATTTTCTGTTTTGTTTGTTTGGTTGGAGGGGTTTTTTGTTTGTTTTTCTTTGTGGTTTTTTTCCCCGTGTCTGTGCGTGCCTACTTTGTTGTAATGCAATTACTTCAGACAAGAAACAACAAGGCTGTTTCTCTGAGATGTTGGTGAACTGATGATGTCAATTGAATATTAATTGTTTGGTGAAGCATAACTCTTTAATTGCCTCATGGAAACTATGGAAATCCTGTAATTGGTCGTAAACTACAAAAGAGGGTGTGGCATCTGTTTCTGCTCTTTTTACATTGTTCTTGCTGTCATTTTTATTCTTTCCCTTTTCAACTTCCATGACTGCCAAAGTAACTCCTTGGAGATGAGTAGAAGATATATAGTTAGTAAGCAGCAACCAACTTTGGGCTTTCTTCACTGCAATTCATGTATGTGTGTGTGCACATTGGTTTTGTTAGTTGGTTCAGATTGCCTTGCTAATGAAGCAGGGACCAAACTCTGTCAGTCACAAAAGAATATTTGACCCAGGTAGCTGCTTTGCCGAGCTCTTGTTCTTCCTTAGGTCACTGTTGCATTTTCCCTACCCTTTTGAGCTACTTTTCCCACACTGACTGTAGGATGCAAATATCTTAGATCATCTTTTGTACCTGTGAATACAAAACTCTCTTAAACTAAATTAACTCTAAAATGCCAATTGCACTAGTAGCAGCATTTCTCTGCCTTCCTTCACTACTATTTTCTCTTTCATAAAATGAAATCATAGAAGCATAGAATGGTTTCAATTGGAAAAGATCTTTAAGATCATCAAGTCCAACCATCAATATGAACAAGAAACAATTAGAAACAACTCTCACTTCTTTTTTTCATTATAGTATTGGTTATAAATGCTTTGGGATTAAAGGCTATACATGATTTACACATCTCTGAGTTAAGCACTGATTGGGAGCAAGATTCTGAAGCCAGCTTGAGGGGAGGTGGAAAAAAGCCCTAGAACTTCTGTACCTGAATACAAAGTTCTCTCCAGAACCTGAATACATGATTCAGAGTTGTAAATAGTTATATTTCCATTTAGAAACTACATCTGAGTGTTTTTGCCAGCTGGTGCATTTATTTAAAAAAGAAAACCAAACAACAAAGCAGGATCCATCACTTTAGAGGTAATATGTGATTTTTCCATGTAATGCTGTCCAACTAGAGAGAACAATTCACTGAAAACTGAAAACCATAGAATCACCAGTTTACGTTTCAACAAGGCTCCCCCTGGACCGATGCGACTCATAAGATTCCTGCAAGCTATTATAACCACCAGTGTAAGTAAACAAAGCACCAGGAGTGAAGTTTTCCAGTTAGGAAGCATGCTCACAAAGCTACAACAAGAGCTTGAAGTCCAAATGTGATCAGAACTTCTCCAGTACCACCAGAGCTGAGCTTCACACTTCCCGTTTCCAAATGTCCTGTTTGTGTGGCATGGTCACACAAATAACGCAAAGTAAGCCTCAGATCTGAGTCTTCACAGCTCAGGTGAGAAGTCATCTGCTAAAGCACAATAAAACAAAAACCCCACAATTTCACGTGTGCTGCAGTGGTCATTTACATTAGACTGTCTTTTCCAGTGGAATTCTGTAATATACCAGTCTACAACAACATGAATGGGTTTGAGCATAAGAAGAAACAAAACAGAGCAAACAAAAAAGTTCCATCTTTCACGAGATGACAGTAGTGGTAGTTAACAAGCCTGCAAAAGCAGGCAGCTGCTGCTTATGCTACACAACAAAAAAATATGATTGTTCAAAAATCTTTGGCTCCTGAATAATTTTAACTTCTGACTATTACAAACAATGAGAAAGCAGTAACAGTGCATTCACAAGGTCAATTTATGGAAAAGATTATTTTCAGAGCTAAATAGCACAAGAAGTCAGACATCCACGGGAACATTTGACTTGCTTGTTAAACAGTTTGTGAGGTATTTATAATGCAAGTTAATAATGAATTTTGATTTCATATTATTATTGTTATAGAAGCCAGATCATTCTCATTCTTTGTAACACTACCGTACCAGATGTGTGCAAAAGTCAATGACTTACCTAGTCCACTGACAGTACCTAAGATATCACTCCAAATATCAGAGTGGTGTGGTTTGCAAATATGGTTGCATTTTGTCACTTTATCATCACGACTTTTTAAAGGAAGAATTATATCAGACATGCTTTACGAGTCTGTTCTGATACACTAGCAACTGGTGTGGTTCACCATGGGCAATAAAAGTAGCAAAATGAACTTATCATCTTGGCCAAAAAGCCTGGCATTGGCCTTCAAAATCTACTGCAATTTATGCATTTTATGTTTGTTTTGCACGTGATGTTCCACAGAAGAGACATGATATATCATGAGATGTAATTTTTTTAAGCAGCGATATAATGAATTACTGGAAGTAGCTAAAAAGGGATACTGTAACTTCTCCATCACTTTCAGTCTTTAAATTGAGATTGTCATTCTATACTCTAGTCCACTGTTTTCAAACAACTTTTTATAAGCAGTCATAAGAAAATATGCAAACAATTGTAATGTTATGTGTATGGTCTCTTCTTCTGACAGGCTGCTTTCCTTTGTTTTCTTATTTTTCTTAAAAGTGATATTTCACAGGTTTCCCAACTTGACTTTCTCAGTTTCCTGTATTTTGAGGAGGAAAGAAGGGAATCAAACCCACAAGCTAAGAAAAATTTCTTGAATGGAACCTTGATGCTCAGCTTGCTTAAGTCAGTTGTTCAAACTCTCAGAACTTTTTATGCAGGATCTAAGAGCTAACAGCAGTGTCCTTTTACATTTTAATATGTGAAGCTTCTCTGAAAGATCTGGAAAGTGCAATAAACACAGGTATACTGCTTACCATGTTAGCTATCAAGTTCCTTCATATAAAGAGAGTAACAAAGGTTTGTGTTCCTTTCACAGTAATCAAGCGCAGTTATAAAGAAGAAAAGAATTGACAAGACCGGTTAGCTGATTCAAGAAAGGTTCAGTTAGATTCAGCATCAAATCACCTAATTGTAATGAAGCCCTACTGAAACTGGTATTTATGTGTACCAAACTGACATGATGCTGAACTCAATTTGTTTTTTATTTGTTTTACAAAACCACTCCAGTAGACTGTGTCCAGGTCTAGATGTAACAAAATTGTTGACAAATCTGAAGAGAAAACTTCACGTATCCATAAATTGAATTGCTATCTGTTTTTAAATGCAACAGTAAAGTTTGAGAACATGTTTGGTCTTGTTAATTGGGAGTGAAACTGGCCAAAACCTCATTCTATCTAGGGACCTGTGAATAACCTCTTTTCCTGACAAGCACATGTCCTACCCTCCACTTCCATTGTATATTTAAAAAAAAAAATCCACTGATGTTTACAATCTAGCTATTTACTCTGCATGTGTCCTAGAATTGACAGACGTCAAACACCTCTGTGGATTTATTGTTCTACTGCAACCCCCACAGTCCTCAGACACTGAAGCTGACACTGGCTGCCTGTCTTTAGACTATTGACTCCAGCCTCTTTGATCAGCAAGAGGCTTTGGGGGGCAGAATTTATATATCACTTGCTCTGTGTACGTGCCTTCTTCACACCTTTGCTGGAGCACTGCTGAATTTAGTGGAATCTATATATCTATAGAGTGAACAGAATTTGTTTCACTGCATTAAAAACGCTGTATACTGTAAATCCCCAGAATCTCTGGCACAGCTCATGAAGCTGTATATCTTGGGGTATTGCTTTAGATCTATGTCAACTTCAGACTCAGAAGACCTCATATAATCACAAAACCCTATAAATTTCAGATAAAATAGTGCATTCTATTTCTGTAGCTTTTTCACCTGTATCACGTGATGGTGAATATAACTCTACCAGTCAGCAACCTTGATGTGCCTTTGAAAGTCTCCTGAAACTTGAAATCCTATGTCCTGACCAGCAAGAAGTTCATCATTCAGTCATTCTTACTTACATCCTTTTTCTTAATGTTTTATGTGTTCCAGATGCTCTCTGGTGTCCAGTTTTTTCTTTAATAATTGGACTAGAGAGACTGATGATGCAACCAGCCCTGTAGGTGTTAATGTTCTTGGCAGAGTCTAGTTGAGCTTTAGCTGCAGATAGGAGCAGGTGGGTCAGCTTTCAAAAAGGTCCCAAAAGCAGACATGTGCAAGATGGAGACTCCTTCCAAGGTGAAAAGAAGAGGTGACACAGTTGTATTCACAGCTCTAAACATCACCAGGCAGATAATGTTCCCTCAGAGACTGTCTATGGAGACATTCAGGAAAGTTCAGTATGATTAACTAGAGCTGTAAACTTAAATCTCATAAGTAGAATACAGAAATTAATGGCAGGTTTGTTGAGATGGAAGAGCACATGGAGAGGCAGGAGACTTAACTTCTGTCTCTCCTCTGGCACTGACCTTCTCTGGCACTGACCTTCTGCGTAAACAGCATGGTTGGATGTTGTCACATTTCTCTCTCCGCAAAAATGTAATAAGGGTATTTGCCTCCTCTGAAAACAGTTTGAGATCAATCTAAGATTATTATTGAGTTGTTATTTTCTGGATGCTGTTTTTCAGAAATGGTTGTGATTTGGTACTTTGGGGTGCTTTTTTCTCCTATAAGGCAGGAAGAACAGGAAATTCAAGGCCATCCTGATTTTGAAGGAGGTGTTTACTTCTCAGTTTGTTGTTTGGGTTCCTTTTATAGATAATGAAGACTTGTATGATTCAGTTCATCCTCTCTGAAAGCAGATGCTGAAATAGCTTTTTTCTTTCCATTGACTACAAAGAACACCTAGGCTGACCAGCATACAGCTGACATTGGACACCAGGTTCAGTGAATCACACCTTCTGAATTAATTTTACCAAGCATGCCAAGACACTGACAGTTCACACAGCACGAAAATCTATTGATTTTCAGGAAAGTTTTTACTATCCTCTCTATGAACTCCCTAATTATGTAAATTAAAAAAAAAGGCGGAAGAGGATGGGTAGTTTTTCATCTTAGCCGTTTTAAAGTTGAAGTGTTTGCCTTTTGAACAGTGTTTTCCTTTTGAAATTTGTTTAATTATGTGATCAACCTATTCTCTCTTCTGACTACCATGCAAATATAATAGGTTACCCTCTGTAATAGATTTCTACCTGTTTTACTTATCCCTAAATCCAGGTAATGATAGATAATTTAGACATCAGAGGTACCACAGAAAGACTATAAAGGAAAAAATGTGTTTTTCATTTTTTCTTTAGCTTAATTGGCCACTAGAAAAATGAATCGTAGAATCATAGAATCACCATGTTGGAAAAGACCTCTTGGATCATCGAGTCCAACCATTCCTATCAAACACTAAACCATGTCCCTGAGCACTTCGTCTACCCGTCTTTTAAATGTCTCCAGGGAAGTGGACTCAACCCTGGGCAGCCTCTGCCAGTGCCCGATGACCCTTTCTGGGAAAAATTTCTTTCTGATATTTGTCTGAACCTCCCCTGGTGCAGCTTGAGGCCATTCCCTCTTGTCCTGTCCCCTGTCACTTGGGAGAAGAGGCCAGATCCCTCCTCTCTACAACCTCCTTTCAGGTAGTTGTAGAGAGCAATAGGGTCTCGCCTCAGCCTCCTCTTCTCAAGGCTAAGCAACCCCAGCTCCCTCAGCTGCTCCTCATAAGACTTGTCCTCCAGTCCCTTCATTAGCTTTGTTGCCCTTCTCTGGACTCACTCCAGAGCCTCAACATCCTTGTTGCAATGAGGGGCCCAGAACTGAACAAAGTATTCAAGGTGCAGTCTCACCAGTGCCGAGCACAGAGGGAGAATAACCTCCCTGGACCTGCTGGTCACGCTGTTTCTGATATAAGCCAAGATGCCACACTTCTGACTCATGTTCAGTCGGCTGGCAACCAATGCCCCCAGGTCCTTCTCCTTCAGGCAGCTCTCTAGCCACTCTTCCCCTGGTCTGTAGCACTGCACAGGGTTGTTGTGCTCCAAGTGCAGGACCCAGCATTTGGCCTTGTTGAACCTCATGCCATTGGTCTCAGCTCAGTGGTCCATGCTGTTCAGATCCCTTTGCAAAGCCTCCCTACCCTCCAGCAGATCGACACTACCTCCCAGCTTAGTGTCGTCTACAAACTTACTTCTGGAATAATGAAATGGATTAATAAAAAGTGCTGCATTTTTGCATCTAAGCCGTATCCAGGGGAGAGATCCATACAGCATTTCAAATGATGATGCATATCATTATGATGTTGGCAATGTGAGGGAGTACTTTAAAAACCATCAAATCTCCTAGTGCTGGAGAAGGAAAATGCATGTTCTCACAGTGGACCGTGGGCAGAAAAGTCATCTCACCTCTGCGGGCTTTTTTCCCCCTGTTGTCATAGCATTTGCCTAGGGGTGGTTAACAAGGTTTCGGTGGCAGTGCAGGACTCATGGTCACGTAATTGCAAACATATCTTTTCCTCTAATGGCTCTGTGCCTTTACTTCATTCTGCTGACACCTCAAAGCTCAACTTTCAGTGAAAATTGGAGGTTCATTCTATGTATTCTATTTGCAGCTTCTATTGTGTTGTCTCTTCACAGGGAAGGATTAGAGATGTTACCAGAAGGAGATGCCAGTTTCTACCCTGGATAATCAGGCAAACTGTAAAAGCTAAGGAACCTTCTCAGAACTGCTGAAAGTTTTTTAATGTTCTGCAGTTCATCAGATTCTGCTTTTTATGCTACCAGTGTAAATCCATTGGTAGGCCTTTTATGCTGTTTGAAATTAGATCATAGAGTAGATTTATTTTGTTAGTTGTGGTCTTATTTTTCTATTTATAGATAACGAGATAGAACAGGGTGGGGTTTTTTTGTTTGTTTGGGTTTTTTTGAAAACAAGTACTAACAGTGCATTTGCAGCATATGCTATTGTAAAGGTTGCATTGCAGTGGTTCAGAAGCATGGAAAGAGCAAAAACAGCAGCCAAACTCTCCAAAGATAAAATTGCGAGTTCCTCTCATTGCAGTATCTGCCAACAAGGCACAGCTGTACAACACATGAGCAAGTGAAAAAGTGATTATGAGGGTTATAATGGCAGCCCTGAATCTGTAATGCATAATTCATTCATCCCAAGGTGCATTTGTGCATCTGTTAAGGTATTTTTACTAGTAGTGTAAGAGCATTTAAAAGCATTTCCTGAGCTGTTTAGATCACTCACAGTGTTTAATTGATATTTTATATTTTTGTCCTTATTACTTTCTGACATTAAGACATGACATGAATGTATTATAGTGACAGTTGTTTCAGCTTCTGTTTGTGATTCATCCCTTTGAGCCCTGCAATCATTTTTGCATATTTCTTTGTGCCTTCTTCTGCTTTCCTGGAGTCCCTATGACACTAAGTTGTCCCTAGCAAGGCTTGGCGGTATGTTTGGGTCTGGGTTTATCAGAGAGACTTATGTAAGTCAGAATGAGGTCTAAAATCCTTTGCTAAGAAATAAAGTAATTTTTGTTCATTTCTGTTCTTCCTCTTGTTATATGAGCAGCATTCTGCTCCAATTTGTCTTTGATCTCTCTGACAGTCAAGTAGCACCCAGACAGTTCCTCACTGAGTTTATTTCTTCCCTTGCCAATTTTGAACAAAACAAAATCTGAGATTATTCTTGATCTACAGCAGCAGGCGTGAGAAGAGATTGTGGCCCAGTGATCCATTTCTGCCCTCACCTATCTAGGTTCTGCTCATGCTGATTTAAATGATAGCTGAAGCTGGTCTGAATTCTAATTGCTTTCCCAACCTACCACATCTCCCTGCTGTATTTACAGAGAACACCAAGACCTACCAACTGCCTTTGGTCTTGAGGCCAAAACTTATGCCACTTATGAAATCAGAGTTTTTGTGTGTTATCATCTCCCTGAACTGTTCACTCCCACAACAGTGATATCATCAGCACAAAACCCTTCAGACGGATCTTTATCCTGATCAGAATGATGCTTTCTGAGCCTATTGTTAACCCCTTGTTTCAGTCTTTTCTGACACAGAGCTTTTGTTTCTTTCCCCCAGTCAGTGTAGATTATGATCGCTCTCTCAAATCTCTAAGCTTTATGAATTATTTCCTTTAAAAGTAAATCCAGCAGATATGTCAGCCATGATTTATTCTATATATTATAAAAAATTACTTTCATGAGCTGATACTTTGCCAGACATTTTGTGGCCTCTGGGTCTGAGTATCTCTGTGTTCACCCCAGTACAAAGTAGTCACCACAAATCTACTACTGATAAGAATGTAGGTAAATCCAGCACCTTTGAAAACAGAAAAAGATCTTAAATTACTTTTTGAAATGTGATAGCAATTTACAAAATAAAATTTGAGGCTGCATGAAATGCAAATTAAAGGAGTCATGGTATGATAAAAGACAGAAAAACAAGTATGGAATTATTTGGTGGACTAAAGAAATATTAACGTATGCATCCATCATTTAAATTACCCAGTGAAGTGTACTGTCCTGCATTAGACATGATAGAACATGGCTGCAAAATCCCACTGCTGTTCCTGGAGCATAACAGAGCCCCCACCTATTCTCCTTTCCCATCAGCTAAATTCCTGCTGACTTTGACAAGAACAGGTTGGCATTTTTGCAAGAGCTACTTTAAACCAATTGAGTCTAATTTACCTTTTTTATGCCATTGTGTTGGAGGGCAAATAAGTATTTAAAGATCTAGATAAAGCACTACAATTACTCACCAGTATAATGAAAATGATTGATTGAGTGATAGATAAATTAATTAGCACCTAATAACCAAAGGAGTTGTGGAGAGTTGTGCAGGCTTGAAGAGTTCAGTTTAAATGTTAAATATACAAGAGAGAAAGATGAGGCACAGTATTAGTTTATAGGAACAAACATACTATAGTAAACAAGAACAGAGGGCAGTAAGAAAGGTGAATGAATGCCTTCAGACAACCCAGGTGGATAAACACACATTTAAAAATTTGAGTTAAAATGTTATCCTGAGGCTTTGAAATGTGGGATCTATAAAGAAGACATAAGACTAGAAAAGAGCTTGCAGTTCCTGTCAACATCTGCAGGTTTTACATCTGAAAACAAAGAACAGCCACACAGCTGGTGGCAGGAATCAAAAAATCTTTTGAGTTGGAAAGGATCTCAAGGACTATCTATTTCCTACCTCTGTGCCATGGACAGGGATACCTTCCACTAGACCAGGTTGTTTAAAGCCCCATCCAACCTGGCTCTGAACATTTCCAGAGATGAAGACTTCACAGCTTCTCTGGGCAATCTGCTCCAATGCCTCACCACCCTTATTATGTAGAATTTCTTCCTTATCTCTAATCCAAATCTGCCCTCTTTCAGTGTAAAGCCATTACCCCTTGTCCTGTCACTATAAGCCCTTGTGAAAAGTCCCTCTCCATCTTTCTTGTAGGCTCTTTTATGCACTGGAAGGCTGCTGTAAAGTTTCCCCAGATCCTTCTTTTCTTCAGGCTGGACAAACCCAACTCTCTCAGCCCTTCCTCATAGGCAAAGTGTTCCAGCCCCCTGATCATGTTTGTGGCTTTCCTCTGGGCTTGCTCCAACAGGTCCATTTCCTTCTATGCTGGGGGACCCAGAACTGGATTCAATACTCTGGGTGAGGTCCATGGGGGAAGAGTAGAGGGAGAGAATCACCTCCCTCTACATGCTGGTCACACTTCTTTTCAGGTAGCCCAAGATATGGTTGGCTTTCTGGAATGCAAGCCACATTGTTAGCTCATGTTGAGCCCCTCATCAACTGGCATCCCCAAGTCCTTCTCCTCAGGGCTCCTCTCAATACATTCTCCACTCAGTGTTTATTTTTGCTTGAGATTGTCCTGACCCAGGTACAGGATCTTGCACTTGGTCCTGTTGAACTTCATGAGGTTTTTCCCTGCCCCACCTCTCAAGCCTGTCACTGTCTCTCTAGATGGCATCCCTTCCATCCAAAGTGTTGACCACATCACATAGCTTGGTGTCATCAGCAAACTTGCTGAGGATGCACTTGATCCCACTGCCCATGTCACCACAATGTTAAACAGTGATGATCCCAGTACCAACCGCTGAGGAATGCTACTCATTGCTGATCTCCATTTGGACATTGAAGCATTGACTGCAACTCTATGAATGTGACCATCCAGCCAATTCCTTATCCACTGAATGGTCCATTCATCAAATACAAGTCTTTCCAAGTCAGAGACAAGGATGTCATGTGGACATAGTGTCAAATGTTTTGCACAACTTCAAGTAGATGACATAAGTTTATTTTACCTTATCCACCGATACTGTAATCCCATCACAGAAGGTCACCAAATCTGTCAGGCAGAATTTGCCTTTAGAGAAACCATGCTGACTGTCACAAATTACCTCCTTATTTTCAATGTCCCTTAGCATGGTTTCCAGGAGGATCTGCTCCATGAGCTTGGTGGGCACAGAGGTGATATTAACTGGCCTGTAGTTCCCCGACTCGTCCTCATTTCCCGTTTTTAAAAATGGGGATTATGTGTCCCCTTTTCCCATAAGTGGGAACTTCACTCAGCTGCCACAGCTACTCAGATACGACGGTTAGTGGCTTAGCAACTTCATCTACCTCAGGACCTGTGGATTCGCCTCTTCAGGTCCCATGAACTTGTGCAATTTCAGGTTCCTTAGATGGTCTTGGACCTGATCTTCTGCTACAGCACATGCTTCTTCATTGACTCGGTCTCTGCCTTTGCCTTCTGTAACTTGGTTGGTGTGGCTAGAGCACTTGTCAGTGAAGAGCGATGCAAAACAGGCAGATGCAGCTCTGACAGTCTGAGAGTGCTTTCAAGTTTATAGTGTGATGAGGTTAATAAGTTCTTTGCATTGGGTGATGCATGGGCCATGACTGCATTATGGTGCCATATTGCAACTTCTGAGTAACCTGAGCAGCCTGTCTGGTCCTCTTTGCTGCTAGGAGAACATTAATAAGAATTAATGGGATGACAGAAGACTCCTTTGTCCTTCCTCATAAGTTTGTTCCTCACTGCAAGCTCTTAGCTGCCAGAATGACTACTAAGATTACCCATCTGAGACAGCCTGAGACATACCTGAGGCAGTAATGTGTTATTTCTGCTGTATGGAGTGGCAAGATGCAGAAGGATTAGGGGTCTGATTCAGTAAAGTTATTTCAACCTTTAAAATCCTGCGTTTTGCACTAAAAAGTTATTGGGCAAAATATAGAAATAAGAATAAAATTGCTCCAGAAACATCTGTAAATACGTAGCCATTAGTATTTCTTTTACTTTTATCATTGTTTAAATGATGCTTTCAGATCCCATGGTACATAATATATTTTTAAAGAAACTTTGTGAGTTTGCTCCTCATTACATCTTTATACAATAGAGTAACTGCGTTTACTCAAAACATGTCCTATTAAAATACAGTCAATAACCTGAGTAACCTCTGTGTGAACCCTGATTCTTATTATCTTGAAATTTCAGTTGCTCTGGTGTACTCCTAGAATCTCTGTGACTAACAGCAGTTTCCTTTGAAGCCTGCTCAGTTGATTCTCTTTGTGTAGCCCTTTATTCTGACTGAAAATGCATCTGTCCCTTACCATTTGCACAAACAGTGTGTAACTGCCATACGCATGCTGCCTGCACTGTGACTGAGGGATGAGCGTGGCCACCACAGCTCCAGCCACCTGTTCAGGAGTGTTCTCACAACCCCCATGGCCTTTCTCAGCTCCACAGCTGGGAAGTGCAGAACACAGCAGAGCATGCTGCAATGTGCTAGCAAAACACCTCACTAATTTTACATCACCAGCATCTCCTCAGTAACACTAGAAAATTTTTTCAGGGAAAAAAAAATTGCAAGAAGAGCTTTTGCATTAAAAGATAGGTAGAATCTTTTCCATTTATCAGGTTCGTTTGGAGGGAACATAGATTCATAGAATGGTTTTAGTTGGAAAAGTCCTTTAATATCATCAAGTCCAACCATTGATCCAACCCTGTTAAGTCTGCCACTAGATCATGTTCCCAGGTATGACATCTACTCATCTTTTGGACACCTCCAGGCATCAGGAGGTGTTTAAACACCTCACTCAACCACCTTCATGAGCGGCCTATTCCAATGCTTGGCAACCCTTTCAGTAAACAAATTCCTCCTAATATCCAACCTAAACCTCCCCTGTCACATCTTGAGGCCGTTTCCCCTTGTCCTGTCACTAGTTGCCAGGGAGAAGAGACCAACCCCCACTTCAAAACAACCTCCTAAGCTAGCACTGTCACTCTGCATGAATGCATCTGTGCGTGAATACTTTCATGCCCAATTTCTGCTATCCTTACACCCTTTTTCTCCTTTAATCTCTGTTCTGCGACGTCTCTATAGAACACTTTCAGTCTACTCCCTAAAATATTTAAGCTGATGTCCATGGCCTACTCTATGCCACCATTTTTCATGAAGGGTATCTTTCCTCCTGTATCTTTTGATCAAAAGAACAAAAAATAGATGAAATGAACAGAGTAGAGGAATAGAGCAACATGGGAAGTCAAGTTAATTCCATTGTTTCAAAACACAGGAAAAGAGATATGTCACATTCCAGCAAGACTATTATTTTGATGAGTAGTGGTAGAGCAAAACATATTGATGTTAATAGGTGGAAGCAATTTCTGTCTCACAAAGTTCATTTTGCTTTAAGCAGGAGCTGAAGAATTGCCCCTTTTCTCTCTATGCAGCTTTCAGGAGTCTAGGATTGGCACAGCCTCAAGCTCCACTCCTAGACCCAAAACAAGATTTTGAAAGCAACATAGCCTTTTGAATTTCATCGTCAAGGAGACTGGGCCATTTCAAGACCCATTCCATAATAAATTACTACTAACTGCTAGCTGTTAACAAACTCAACATTATCTCCTTTCTGTATAAACAGCTGTGTTACAAGAACGAAAGAAAAAGGGAGAGAGAAAAGGGCTTGTTACAGCCCCATGGTGCCAGTGAGCATTGTGTGCTCTGATTTGTGAAGAATTCAGTGATTGTCTTGAAATGGAACATGAAAGTATTGGAACAGGAAAGTGAGCAAGCATTAGATGACCCTTGATGTTATGATATGATCTCTTACTGCATGGCACAGCTCGAGCTCTGATTTATTCAGTAAAAAACTTGCATTCTCAAAGTACATATAGACTATCACAAAGTGTACTGCTCATTGGAATAACTCATTTGTCCTTTTAGTACTCAGAGTTTACAAGTTTAATAATGAAACCTCTGGGGTCAGTATCAATACAATCAACACACACAATACTTTTACTGAAACTTGGCAGCAACAATCCATTAACATACAAAGAAAGGTTCACTAAGTCACCTGTATACTTCAGTAACTCAGAATTGCTTAGCTCTAAGGCAACACTTGGTTGCCAGGTCAGCCTGGTAATAGTCATTCTGACAAACTAAATTTACATACGTGCATCAATGAACAAATTTAATGATGTTGGATAGCATAGTAATAAGAAGTTGTGCAAAATGCTTTGCCAGAGACTACAACAAGGTGGACTGGGCATTGAAATTAGTATTGAAAGTACTGAAAGTAAGCATTGCAATTAGGTTTAAAAAGAGGAGGTTGAAAATACAAGCCTTTTCTGTGCCACTAGAAATGTACTTTACTGGAATATCCAGGCACAAAGCCCTTTGAGGCAACGTCAAGGGTTTGGTAAAATATAGCTGGACAGTCAAGCAAAGCCAATTTACACAGTACCAGTTGGCAAGCGCAGGAGTGTTTATTCTGCTTGATAAGCATCTCCTTAGTAACTCTGAGTCAATCAGTTCAGTTGACAAGCACCATGTGGGTGAAAAACTTGAGTGCAATAATAGTGCAACATGGAGAATGTTAACCAAATGTTTGGGATAGTAAATTGAAATCAATGTTGCAGAGGCTGCTTTTTCATAGAATCATAGAATCATAGAATCACCAGGTTGGAAGTGACCCACCGGATCATCGAGTCCAACCATTCCCACCAATCTCTAAACCATGCCCCTCAGTACCTCATCCACCCGTGCCTTAAACACTTCCAGGGAAGGCGAGTTAACCACCTCCCTGGGCAGATCGTTCCATTGCCTAATGACACTTTCAGTGAAGGATTTTTTCCTTATGTCGAGCCTGAACCTCCCCTGGTGGAGCTTGAGGCCATTCCCTCTTGTCCTGTCCCCTGTCACTTGGAAGAAAAGGCAACCTCCCTCCACAACCTCCCTTCAGGTAGTTGTAGAGAGCAATAAGGTCTCCCCTCAGCCTCCTCTTCTCCAGGCTAAACAACCCCAGCTCTCTCAGTCACTCCTTGTAAGACTTGTTCTCCCACCCCTTTACCAGCTTTGTCGCTCTTCTCTGGACTCGCTCTAGAGCCTCAACATCCTTCTTGTGGTGAGGGGCCCAGAACTGAACACAGGATTAGAGGTGTGGTCTCACCAGTGCCGAGTACAGAGGGAGAATAACCTCCCCGGACCAAGGAGATTCAGGGTAAAGACACGAAAGGTGCATAACAAGAAGTATGGAAGGAAAGATAATGAGCCAGATTAGCCTGCAGCCCACATTCATGCTTCTTCTTGATTAAGTTAGATTCTGAATCTATTTTCCCTGTTTAACAGTCTTTTATTTGAATTGCTGTTGACTGAGGGCCAATAATTTCAAGTGGTACATAGGCAAAAATGAGGTCTTTGTTCGGGTGGTATACAGCTGACCCATAGGCAAGCTGACATTTGTAATTGTAGCTTAAAGGACTTCTTTACATACTAAGACTAGTTTGGTTCCTTTCCCCTAATAACTGCTGTATTTGTTATTTACCAATGACAAACAAGGGGCCGGTAAGAGAAACATACATCAGTGGAAATCCCTATTCCTGAGATAAGGTCGCTTAGGACTCTCTAATATCACCAGGGCAGGCCTTCGTTGGTGATAGCAAATCTATAAAACCTTTGATTCTTGTTACGTATCTACTCGTTATCAATGACCTAGATGAAGGCATCGAGTGCACCCTTAGCAAGTTTGCAGATGAAACTAAGCTAGGAGGAAGTGTCAGTCTGCTGGAGGGCAGGGAGGCTCTGCAAAGGGATCTGAACAGTCTGGACCGCTGGGCTGAGACCAATGGGATGAGGTTCAACAAGGACAAATACCGGGTCCTGCACTTGGGACACAACAACCTTATGCAGTGCTACAGACCAGGCCTCAAGCTGCGTCAGGGGAGGTTCAGACTAGACACCAGAAATAAATTTTTCCCAGAAAGGGTCATTGGGCACTGGCAGAGGCTGCCCAGGGACTGGTTGAGTCCCCATCCCTGAAGGTATTTAAAAGACGGGTAGACGAGGTGCTCAGGGACATGGTTTAGGGTCAGATAGGAATGGTTGGACTTGATGATCCAAGGGGTCTCTTCCAACCCGGTGTTTCTATGATTCTATTATTCCTTCCCTGCACTTCACTTGTAGGCTTGCTTCTCTGGGGAAATTTCAAATGAGGTAAGACTGCCTGAGCTCATCAGCCATAGTAATAACATAGAGAATGGAATTTTAAATTCTAGCCATATATTTAATAATCTTCATTGCTGTCTGAGGGAGCCAAGCTTATTTAAAATCAAATGCAGAAGGTCTAAAGCATAAGATGAATAACCTATGAGGTCACAGAGAACAGTTATGATTATCTAGTCTGACCTTTTGAAGAACTTGGATCCTCCAGTTTCACCTAATCATCCCTACACTAAACCCATAACTTTTGATTACACTATGACTGATATTTCAGAAATACATCCAGAACAGATTTAAAGAATTAAAGTGACAAAGAATAAATTGTATCTTTAGTAAGCTGTTCCTGTGGTCAATTATTAAACCTAATTCACAAAAAATGTTGGCAGAAGCATTCCCCAAACAAAGCGCTCCCTGATGAAACCAAAGTGCTTCACAAAACACTGGACAGTGATGTGGTTTTGCTTCAGGCAGACACACTTTAAGTCTTCATGTTTTGAAATGCCTTTACTAGAAATTCTGATTTTGTATTGTACAATAACATAGTGAAATAAAAGCATTCCAACTTCCTGAATTTTTCTTTACTAAGAAATTTGGGGATTTGGGTTTCATTTAGTCAAAATACAGGTATCATTAAAAAGCGATGTTTTCTACTCTTAGTTGTTGCAGGCATGTTATTAATTACTCTCAAAATTAAACAACCTTTAAGTCCTTGCTGAACTTGAGCTGAATTGACTTCACCACTAGACAAAGGATCTTATTTTTTGTATAGTAACTTACCTGATTATCAGGAATTATAATTTTCTTGATTTTCCCACCATAAAGTAGGTTTTCCACACTTTTAATTCTTACAGTGGCCCTGTTTAATAGCTTTCCAATTTTAAGCATCCTTTCTAAACACGTGACTGCATTCTTACAACAACCACTAAACTATTGGCAATTTTTACTTTCAGTGTATAGCCACTGACATTAAGTTCTAATAAGCCTCTTAGCCTTCTTTAATAATGCATTAAGGTTTCTGTGATCAAACTTAGGAAGCATTGAATCTCATCCTAAGGACACCTGAAATACGTTGGATGAATCATATCCTAAAAATGCTGACTACTTTTCATTGACTACCAGTGGAGCCTTGATGACAGCTCAAAAGTAGACATCAGCACTGTAGATATTGAAAGGTAGGTGGGATTAATTCCACTACAGGAAATCAGCAGTCTGAATCAGTTATTGGCTTGGAGACATGTAGTTTCTAAATCTTCTTTGTATTATACTCACAAGAGTTTTCTTGTCTTTGTATAAATGGAAAACATATTCCAAGGTGAAAATAATGACTCACCCACACATAACTGTTTCTATCACTGATTTAAAATATTTTTTCTATGTCCAACACTGATTATTGATAGAGTCATTCAAGCATTAAAATTAGTATGGGAATTACATTTTAAATTCAAGTCTCACCAAAAAGAGACAAGTTTATGGCAATGATATGTTTCTGTATCACTGAAAACTTAAAAGACACCTCTAAGTTGCACCTGAATAGTAGGTGGACGTAGTAATTTCTTTGTCTTACTTTCGCTGCTGCCTCCCTCTAATAGAGTATTTCTCTTCTTAAATGTGGACACAGCATTTTTGCTTCACAGAAAAGACAGATTCATTTCCGTGATTCATAAGACTTAAAAGATTTTTACTTAAAAGATTGTTTTCTTTTTTATCTGCTCCATTTTTGGTCTCTCCAACACAGTGTCAGTAAGCATCCAGGCTGGACAGTGAGTCAGGAAATTTGTGATTTGTTCTCATAGAATCATAAAATGGTTTGGGCTGAAAGGGACCTTTAAAGATCATCTAGTCAACCCCCACTGCCATGGGCAGTGACATCTTTCACTACATAAGGTTGCTCAAGACTCCATCCAACACGACCTAGAACATTTCCATGGATGAAGCATCCATAACTTCTCTGGGAAAACTGTTCCAGTGCCTCACCACCCTTGTCATAAAAAAAAAATTCTGCTTTAAGTCCAATTTAAATCAACTCAGTTTTAAGATAAAACCATCACCCCTTGTCAAATCACTACAAGCTTTAGTAAAACATCTTTCTGCATAAGCTCCCATTAAGTACTGAAAGGCCTCAATAAGGTGTCCCCAGAGTCCTCCCTTCTCCAGGCTAAATATCTCCAATGCTCTCAGCCTTTCTTTGCCTGCTGCCCTGAGCACGGATTTGCTTCCATTCACTCCTTTCCTTTGAGGTACTACTTTCAGCCTGGTGCAGGAGTGATACAAAATCCCTGTAATCTTGGGGTTTTTTTTCTCTTGGCCGTTCCTGTTTCTGTCTCAGAGAGAGCAAAGCATGGCTGGCTGTCTCAGAGCACACCCTAACTATTCTAGGATTCTATGTGTTTGTGGGAGCACTTAATTGTCAATAAAGGAAGAGTTGAGATACCAACTGAGTAACTTCTGTACAAACAATTCCCTCAGGCTTCAGCAAGACTTCTCTATACGCAGAGGAACTGGAAGACCAGATGTTTGGGCAGGACCTGAGCTAACATCAAAAGGGTAAAAAGCCGTACAACTTACACTTGTATGTGCTATACGGTCAGCTTGTCTCCATCACAATTAAAGCCTTTTTATTTTTCATGTAACAAGAGAATTATTACTTTGTTCAATGAAAAAAGAGCTATATTGTGTATTAATTATATGGATACCTTAAAAATATTTCAAATCTTTTAATTATTTCAAGTATGGAGGATAATTTCCTTTTCATTATTGTGTTAAACATATAATAATTATGGCATGAAACCATCAGATCATTTGTTCCGGTTTATTATGCTTCAACAGCTATTCCACCCTGAAGCATGGATTAAATGGTCTCCCATGATAATATTACTTCCTTCCTTGTTTACATAATTTCTTAATGGTATTTTCACAGTCTACCATTCTTGTTAGGCCCATATTTTATTCTATTTTAGACAAAGAAGTTAACATTTTCCATTTTTCTTGCGACAAAATGTATTGATTTTCCTTTTTCATTAAAGACTGTTTTCCAAACTCTAAAAAGATAAAATGAAATTACAGCTGAAAGCCTAGAATTTGCTACACTTTTGTAGTTATTTCATGGAAAGCACTGTAAGAACAGCCATTAAAATCAGGCTATTAAATATTACAATTAAACCCAAATCTGGCAGGTATAACTCAGGGCTTCTAGAAATGCCAGACATTGAAGGAGGTAGAGGTGGGTGTGATGTCCTAGGGCATCTTAGATGGCAGTAATATTTACGCAAATTCTGAGTCTGTTCTAGGATGAGCTGAGTTTGTTTATGGTTTGTTGATTGTGTTAACTGAAACTTCATTAACCTTGATGAGAGACTAGACACTTAATGGAAAAAAAGACATCTACACTTATATGATTTAATCTGCCAATAGAATTCTGTCCTCAGCCAAAAATTGTTCTCTAGGCTTCTACTGTTGCTAATAAAGTAACATCTTCTTAGGTAACTCATCCAGTTTAGACCCCATGACTTGCTTCCTACAGATGTTTCATTTAATTATACCTACATCATTTTCTGTGCCCTAGAAGTGATATGCAGTCATATGAGTAGAAAAACAGCATGTGACAAGTAATACTGTGTCAACCAACCTCATAATTTTCATTACAACTGTGCCCAGTAGATGGTCAGCAATATAGACTTTCACTGAGATGCCATCTACAGCCATAATTCCACCCTTTTGTGACTTAGAATCATGATGCTGCCATTTAATTAAGTAATCACACTTCAAAGGAGTCCTGCATATTTTAGTGTGTTCTGAGGGATGGACACAAACAGAGTCTAGTTTTTCAAGGCAGTGTTTGGATGTCTTAACAAAAAGAGCATGGTTTCTCTTCAGTCAATTCTATACTCTTATTTAATACATTGCCTCTACATTTCCTCATAAATGAAACAAAGTATTTGTGAACAAATACTCTCAATTGTAGTGCCATACTGCTCTTGAAAAGGATTTTTTAAAAATGTTTTCTTAATTAGCTGCTTTTAAAAGTAATAGAATTTTAGCATTTAAATGTTGTAAACTTTTTATCAATAATCATGTCAAGTCCTGCACTTGGACCACAACAATCCCTTGCAATGATACAGGCTTTGGGATGAATGGCTGGAAAGATGCCCATCAGAAAACGGCATATATATATATATATTTATATATTATCTATGCATATCTTTTTACATATATACATTGTGTATGCACATACATATATACACTTTGTCACACAGCTCTCATCCTTGTAAGTGGAAATATTTTGTAAGTTCTAGTGTTTTCTGTGAAAAACTTTAAGAGATCTTGGCTGGAGCTTTTTAAAATCACAAAACCTGTCTTTCTCACTGTTAACCTCTGCATGTATATACTCGAAGCATGTAATTCCATGACTACAGAATGACATAGCTTCTAAAGCAGTGGTGATAATCTGTAGCTGGTCAGGATTTTTCAATAACTGCTTTATATGAGCTATAGATGCAGCTGGGAACATTATAATATCATCTTCAGAAATGGTTTTAATTTGAAATATAACACACAGGGCAAAAGCTAATAAAATAAATATGTGTTGGCGTCCAAATGACTTCCCACCCGATTGTTTCTACCTGTGGAATAAAAAATAACCTAGTCTCAATGATATTTAATTTTCCACCCATCTACCAAGCTAGGCATTTTTGTAAGGGGCATTATATGTTTCTTCTCTGCTCAGCAATACTGCCACCAGTAAACCCAACAACCAGAGAATATGAATGGAACAGAAAGGCATAACATCACAAATGCTGATCTTGAGGTTGTTTCACTCAGTATTTGCTTAGTACCTAGCAAATAAAGAAAATACTTTAACAAACCCAGAATAGCTATGTCTGAGAAACAAAATATTTGATTTGGCGTTTTGTTTCAGTGGATGTACATAAATTAATTTTTCATTTACAATTCATTGATATATCTATATGAGTTCATTAAACATACAGGGGCTCATTTTGCTCTTTCTTTTCCCGCTGAGAATTTCTAGCGAAATCAGTTAACTTCCATGATGATACTGAATTTAGCACCTGAAGTTAGATGACCTCAATAAACAGTGGATCAGACTCCTTTAGCAAAGAAACAGAGCAAAATTGAAGGTTACTCTAACTACTAGTTCAGTTACTGTGCTCTTTGGGTTATGAATCTTACTGGATGTTCATCAGCCATCCAGATTCGTTTCAGTGAGTCACTTACTTAATCCCATGAGAAATGTGAAAGGAGATTCATACACCTTTAAAGGATTGGTTAACTCTTTGGGGAAAATTAAATCATTCAGAATTCCCTTTATTGCACAGATTTCTTCAGCTAGTTGGGGAAAAACTACTGCAGAATAGCAGGGCAGTGAGCTGACTATGAATGCCAAGTAGTAAGGAAATCTATGACTGCAGCTAAAAGGAAACAGCTGTTGCTAGCCACAGCTGCCTGCTTATTTTCAATTTTTCAAAACCTCTTACAAGATTCATAGTTTATTCTTGTCAAGGAAATTTTCTTCCTTAAGAGCAATATTCAGTTACTGATTTGTTATTCTGGAAATGAGAGCTTTCTGATATAGTGTATTTGATTTTTTTCCCCTCCTATCATAAGCTAATGGAGCTAAATGTCATAGAATCATAGAATAACCAGGTTGGAAGAGACCCACCGGATCATCGAGTCCAACCATTCCTATCAAACACTAATGTTTGTTTGCATGTTTGTTTGCATTGCAGCTTCTTCCCTACTGATGTTGCCTGCTGTCTTTGCCCAGTCCCCTTTGTTCATCATCATCATATCTATTTTTAGGTAATCTCCATGAGAAAGGAGAATGAGGAGAAAAAAGATAATGTGGACAATCTTGTGTAGGAAATTCATGGCTACGTGAAATTGTGGAATGAGATGAAATAAGAGGGGAAAAAGAAGATTATATCCAATTGTCAGTGGTGTTAAGGAAGGTATGAACTTTGCCTTCTTTGTCTCACCGGTAAATCTGTTTGAAAAGTACTGGTAAACCTCTGATGTTCAGGTTAGCAGAGATTTTCTATTGTCTTTTACCATTTATCTTCCTACAACATGAGCAGTAAAAACAAAAGAACTTCTGTGGGTCCCACAGAAATGACAATTTCCTAGCAGAGCTAAGCAGGAACATATTTACTGTTTGAGTGCTTGCTTTCTTTTTTCCTGATATAAAGTTTCAAGTACAACCATGGTAGAAGAACTTCTAAAACTACTTACTTACTTTAAAGCAGGAAAGAATCAACCTAGCCTCCTGGCAATAGATACATTAAAGATGCCAGTGAAGCTCAGTACAAACACTTCAAATGATGATTAAATAATTTTTAAGGATATTGGTCCCTCTGCACCTGATCAAAGAGCATTGCTTACTCAAGAGTAGACTTCATGCTATACAAGATGCTTTCAGTCGCTGACTTGGCCTTCAACTGTCATTCTGGGCAGCATGTGAACCCGCAGCTCCTGGGCTGTCAGATCTGCTTGACCAGGTAAGTGCTTTATAGACCCTAAATAAATAGGTACACAGAGTCAGGCAAATGAGCTGGAGATAAAAACTAATCCCTAGACCTCCCACCGGTAGTGTTGGGTACCAGTAACAGATGAATTCCTAGGAAGGTCAGACATAAGCCACTTCTTCACCATTCATGTAATCAGCTACAGGACAGGGTGCAGTATATGGGGAGAACTGGTACCTCTTAGCCAGCAGAACATTCTGGAAGGGAAAAATGTAGTTCAAAATCACCTGAAGAGATTCAGACAGTTAAGTTATGGAAAGATGTCCTACAAAACCATTTTCCTTGGCAGTTCCAGCTAGAGGTAAATAATATTAAATTTCTTTAACTAGTTTCCAGCTAGAGGTAAATAATATTAAATTTCTTTAACTAGTTAAGGTTAAAGAGTACTTCACTGGCCTTTGAAAAAAAATGTTTTCTGATTACCTAGTGGAATGTATTTTTTAGGCAATAAGTATTTTTAATTGTTTTGTTGTTATTAAATTCCAGTCATCCCAAACTCTTGTGGTTTCTAACTCTTCCATCCTGTCCCATTCAGAGAATGTTTTTCATTTCTTGCAGAAGTGTCACATGAACTTCTCTTGGCAGAGGCAGTAATAGCTATTTCTGCAAGAGGCAAGAAAATTCTGAATTGAAGCTATGCTTGTCAGTGAGTAGATAAAAAGTTACCACACGAAAGCTTTTCTTCACTTGAAGGTCCCTTTTTGACATATACTTAGCTAGTTTGTTGAAAGGGTTTTCGTCAGATGCAGATTTTCTTTAGCCATAGAGAAAGAACTGTAGAAAAATTTTCTTTGTTTCTTTTCTTATTCACTCCCAATATTCAAATCCATGTATTTTCAAGGCTATCATCAGCACATCTGATCACTGTTACCTCCACTGTTTTCTTAGTCCACTCATGAACTATTCCTTGAAGAGTAAGCATTTCAAAGAGGAAAATAAACTTGTACCTGTGAAATAAATTTGTACCTGTATACTGCACAGTTGGTTAAGTCTTCCTAGTCTCCCATATTCAAGATTTTTTCCTTTTTTTTTTCAATTCTTGATAGAATGTCCACTATACAAGTTTTGAATGGTTTTGTCATTGCCATGGTCTTCTCTCCTTGCTGCAGGACTTCACCACTACTACTTTCTAAAGACTTCCTACTCTACTTCCTGAAGTCATTTCCTACCTGCCTTCAAATAACTTTTTCCAGCTTTCTAAATTGATTCTATTCTACCTCCCTCACATGGCTCCAGCTGGCTCTGCTCTACTGTTGATATTCTGTGTGACAGCTTAGAACCCTGATTTCCTCTGGACTTTCCTTATTGTGTGCTAAAGTCTTGCTAAAACTGGTTCTCATTACCTAGAGGTTGAAAGAACTTGTAACAGACTCAGAACATAACAACCCTACTGTTCAGAATTTTTTTCAGCATTTTAATACATTGTACATGGTCTATAACTTCCTTCTTGATCAACCTCTTTACCTGAAGAATGATAAATTTCAAATTTTTATAGTAAACTGGAAAATTCTTAGTTTGAGAGAGGAAAGATGACTATAAATCTAACTGCAGCAATCTATTCTTCCTGGGATAATGTTTTCCATGAGAAAATTATTTGTGTTATTTTTAATAAGCATCATGCAACTTATTACATTGCCAGAAATACGATCTAATATGAACAAAGAAGGCCTTTATTAGCCATTGAAACTAGAGTAAACTCAAGTTATATGGAAATTCACTGTCAAGAAAGCTACTGTAAGAAAAGCTGGCTAAAGTTCGATGTTAGTGAGAAATTTCTCAGTGTGATAGGTTTAACTATTTACATACCCACAGTTCATCAAGATGGTTTTACATTATCATGAAAAATATTTGGATTTTTTCCATCCATATTTCTTTAGAGCTTTAGTTGTTGTTCTTTCATAATTTTATTTCAAATGCCATGAAAGACTGTTCTTGGGCATTCTTAAGAAGACAATTTCTGCACACCTTGTCTTTATTGCATGTTTATCCTGTGACGTTGTTTTCCTCAGAGTACCAGCTGCCCAAGCTGATACCTGACTTTTGGTGACAGAGGGACTTTGAACTTTTCATCACCTGTCAGTTCCTGCAGAGGTCACTAAACCTTAATCCATTTAGCATTTCATTTATCAGTACTGTATATGGTCCATTACAAGGTTTATCCAGCTTTAGAATCTTCTCTTGTCTTTTAATAGTGTAGAACTAGGCTAAATCTCATCTCTTAATAGTTTTTCCACATGACTTTACACCCTATAGCCATTTCACCTCATTAGAATGGACACATAAATTCTCTGTAAGATATTTCTGGCTTTTTTTCAGATTTATTTTCAAACAAATCCAATGGCAAAGACACCTATTGTACCCCAGAAGCTCCACAGAAGAAGCTGTGTTAGCCCTCAGCTCAAGGCCAAACACGACAACTCTACAACAACCATTTTTATTGATTGTTGTTGCAGAAGCCACTAAAAGGCACAGGTTATCCTGATCCTTTTTTAATTCTACAAAAGTAACTAGAAGAAGCTCTTCAGCCTCCATCACTGTGCAGTAGGGTTTGCTGATCTCCGTTGTCTCACTCATTTGCCTAAAACTTGTAAACCTGTAAGTTTTGTGTGAGTCTTGTGAAGACCTTAGCCTAAGGGGATCTTAATAATTCCCGCTAGAGGCACAACTTCCTCATTTCTCAGTGGATGGTCTTTTGACTTGATGTTAGTCCACAGCTTAGACCTAGTTCCAGCTTATGGCACAGTCACAGGCTTAAATGTGTCCACTGTGTTGTATACACTCAGTATCCCAAAGAGGTATTAATGTATCTTACCAATACAGCTACCACAATAAGCATAACTTTTCAGAGTCCTATCTCTATTTAATATAACATAAATTTTCTCAAAGCTCAGTTAGGGTGCTGATAACTCCAAAAACATCTAATAAGTTTAAAACCATGGTTCTATCAGAATGTTTACTGTTTCTAATAATCATCCTAAGGTCTAGAATACTGTCTGTAAATACCCTCCTTTCTCCTCTCATTCTAGGTGATGTTAGATGTCCTGGAGCCCATGTCCGTTGTGTCAGTGCCTAAAGTTAGGTGAAATGAGCACTGGCCCATGTAATTTTATCTGAGTTTCTTATGTTTCAGTTTTACACTTAAAAATAGAGTGGAAGTCCTCCAGCGTGAGAATTAATTATTTGTTGTTTATGATAACTCTTTAAAATAATATGCAGCATTTTGGAGGAAGGGAGGCAAAGGTGATACATGAATTCAAAAAACCTTTAGGCTCCGTTCTGCACTGCTACTGGATTTTATAAACTCCATTCCATTTATTAATGTATTTGCTTTGATTGTTCCTCTTAGCTACTGTGGTTATTATCTGCACAAATTTCTCACCTTTTAACTGGCAGAGATCCAGGGTTAAAAGATGTATTCCCATTATATTTAATTAGGTTCATTTGCTGCTTATCAAATTGAGAACATATTATGTGCACAAGAGACTTTATCATCTACTCAAAGAGATTTTTATTTTTATTGCTTTCATAAGGAATGGCTTAGACAATACTTTTTAACTATGGATCTTTTTCTTTATGCTTTTTAATTATAGGTAATTATGGCCCCTAACCCAAGTAGATTAAAAAAGGTTTATCGCAAATATTCTGCTGTAAAAAAATGCACTAAACTGTGAAAATCAGATGTATAGCTAATGTTTATGATTTATTTGCCTCACAAATGTGTTGGAATACAACCCAAATAGAACTTTTAGCTTCACCAAGGTAAAGGGAAACTACATCCAGGTGCAAGGACACCACTAATTCAATCTGGTATGACCAGTGGTGAGAAATGTGGATTTCTTTCAGCTTTTCAACCAAGAAGCAAGCATACGAGTTTGTCTCAAGACATAGTCTCAAAGGCAGCAGCCTGCCGTGTCTTACCAGAAGACAATTACATTAGCGGGTTTTATAAAAATATACCAAAGCCTAACCACAGCCCTTTCCAGTCCACAGGCCCAGTGTGAGCAGAGGAGATGCATTAGGTCAGCTGAGGGTTCCTACACAACAGCAGCAACCTCAAAGCATGTCTCCTCCCTCTACATGGTGTCTTTTCACAGCCCATGACTCAGAGATGGAAGCAGGAGCCATCCCTGGTGCCACACAGGAGACTCCAAACCCTGAAGCATCACTAGGGTCACCACTAGTGATCAGAATTTTCTGAGAAGTCAACACTTCTGCCGAAGGTTTTTGCATTAAAAATGAAACTTAAACTAAGGTTTTGGTATAACCTCTGACACAATGCAAAGCATATCATAGGTCTAATATTGTCTTCCTCTCAGGCAAGCAAAGTGCTAACACAAATACATCAAGAGGTAGAACGTGACCCTATTAGTATATGTATACTTTTTGTATGCTTTCTCATTCACAAAGTGCTGTGGCAAATCTCTCACAGAGGAAAATCACAATGAATTAAGTGGCTAGGAACCTGACAAAACATAAATACTACTACAGGCTTCCACCTCTCACAAGCACTATGTTCAGCATCTGCACAGCAGATATTTTTGCTTTTGCAAAAGTGCATTCCTTAATAAAGAGGCAGAGCTGATTATCTGAACTGACAATTTCTAAAACACTTTTACCAACATTTTCTTTCCAAAGGAGCAATAAATATTTTAAAAAAAAATGTTTCACAGTTCACAGCACAGAACTCCAGCATTCGGTTAAAAGCATTCTGCTAAAATACTGCCATCTTACAACAAAATCTGAAGGGAAATGGACTGTTATGAACTAATCTAGCATATTATAATTTTGTTCTACAACTATTTGCTACTTTTATTAGCTCTTTCTCTTTGGCTATTGAGGGAGAGGTGTAACAGTGAATGTAACAGTGAACATTAAGAATATATTGATGTACAATGAATTTGATATATCCGTTTTCTTTTCATAGCACTCCTTCTTTCCTTGAATGGTGACTTCACCTTCTGTCAGCCCTCAGGACTGATTGGCTATGACTCGTTTAAGCTAGTAATAGCTTAATCTTCAAAGGTTTAGAAGTTCAAGCAGAAGATGGCTGTCTGAACTGGGATTCATATTTTATCTCTCTACAAATTAGCCTTGAAGAATTTTGAAAATCCCAGTGTTTCATGATTTTAGAAGAATAAGTGGCATTGAATGCTTTGCATTTCTACCTCAACTTTATGAACCAATATAAAATTATTGTATTTTTTTTTAATGGCAAGTCTCTAAATGCATTTTAAATTTGTAAGATTTTGGTCAGTGTTGTTGCTGCGTAATATATTTACAAATTACTACACATACATATTTTAGATGAGCTTTCCTTATTAGCTTTTGCAAATGTCAAGAGTCATTTTTGTAAGGAAAGAGGAATATGTTCAAGAGGTATTCAGGAAAACAGGATAACAAGCAGCTCTTGAGAGGTTCTCTACTGTCCTACCTTTGTGAACACAGATAATCCCCTTGTTTGCTGAAGCAAAATATCTTCGCTTTCCAGAAAGTCTCACTGAGTAAACATCTTAGATACTCCTATACTGGTCAGATGGGAAGGAGGCAAAATGTCGCTGTAGCCAGTTGTTCTCCACTGTGCACAAGAAGCAAGGTTTAAGGGATCTTTAGAGAGAATTTTCTTTGCAGTTAAAATCTTATGTTGATTTTGTGTATGATATTTTTTTATATGAAAGCTACAGCTATAATCTCAGAAGAGGGAATTATATTTCTATGTTGCAAGAAGAGAAAGTGATCATAGTGAGGACCTTGAAATCTACCACTACAATCAATTCAAATTTCTTGGTCCATAATATTGTCTCGAGGAGATATTTTCAATTATTAGCAGCCACTTGTAAACAAATATAGGTAAAACCATTACTAAAATAATTTTTGTTAGCCTGTATAAACTGACATCATAAATGGAGAGCAAAAAAAACAAAGAAATCATTCTCTGGAGCGTAAGAGCATCAAATTTTTTCCTGTTTTTGTACTGGTGTGTTTTGTAACTTGAGCAAATTTTATAAGTTAACCATTTCAGTATAAGAACTTTATTATTCACAAGCAAACAACAAAAGAAACAAATCAAAACTAAACAGAATAATATGTACTGTCAAGCAGTTCCCATCATGAAAATACATTAAATACCAGTGGGATGGTAAGTAGTATCTTTCTGTTTTCCAAGAAACTCTTACAAAAAGGAATCAAATACATTCAAAACACAGAACAGAAGCATTGTAAAGTAAAGGAACAACATACAGTGATAGTCAGGCAATTCACTCCTTATACAAATATAGAAGTAGAGAAAAAACACCAAAATGTCTTCATATTTAGTCTATGGTTTTGCTTTTCCTATTGCTATTTTTTTCTCTCTCCTCTGCTAAGCTAAGCAGGCTTGCTAGCAAGCAAGGCATTCAGGAGAAGGCCACAAACACATCTCTGCTGAGCAATTCTGGACTATTTACTTCTTTCTGACCAAATTTGATGCTGTTTGGATTTTTCTGAGTAAATTTCATCCAGGAGAATCCATATGTAGGCTTAGACTATGTGTACCGGAAGTTAAGAAGTTATTTGTGTCCAAAAGGATAAAGTTACTAGAATGCAGTGCAAAAATCAGGCTTAATACATAGCGTATGTTTTATGTTACAAGCAATGCTACTTCCACTAGAAAACAGTCCATTGCCTTTTAAGCGTTAACTGTAACTTTGAACTTCTCTCTTTTGTTTTTTCCCTCCTGTCATTGAAAATAAAATAAAAATTAGCAAACATAGTTAGGAATTCCACACTTCATACACAATAATACAGATGGAGGAGGAAGATAGTCTCTTTCTGTTCTTGTACAAACATACACGTTCGTCAGAATTTATGCAAAGAACCACCAAATGGCAAAAATTAGAAATATCAACATCAGATAATATTGATAGATTTATTATTACTTTAGCACATAGATTACATTAGGATGTCCAGAGGACCTTTGTGATCATGTAGAAGAAATTCCATTGCCTATATTACTGAACTTTATTTAGTCAAATCCTGCACTGAGCTCATTTCAGCAGGTTTTTGTCTGAAGATCCTATGCATGGCCAGAACAAATGACATCTGCAGGGGTGCCTACATGATCTTGGGCATAGAACTAAAAAAAAAAGTTCTATACAATTTCTGACAAAGTTGAAAGTAAGGTCTTTAAAACCTCATTGAACGGCATTGCATTAATAAGTACAGCTCTAGCAATCACCTTGTCCTCTGACCTCACACTACATCTATTTTTGTTTCACCTCAGTCAGTATTGGATATTGAAACCATCCCAGCATATCTGTCTTTAATTTGCCACAGACACCTTTAGTCCAGATAAATTATTTTCAGTCTTCAGGTCAGCTGCTTTATACATGAATATTAAAACTTGGAAGTATGCCCTCAAGTAAGAAACTTGCATGATTTTCCAGAATAGGCAGGATTAATCAGACATGATAATTACGATAATAGATGTAATATTAATTTATCACATCAGTTAAATGAACTCTGTGGCAATAGTGGTTAAGAGTTAAGAGGAAAGGCAATAACAATCTACATTTTGGAAAATATACCCTCCAGAATCTGAATCGAAGCTGTTTTTCACAAACAACTTAAGCTCAACAAGTTAAACTTCAACACAGTATAGAAATGTATAGGGCAGGGAATTATTCTTATTTTGGCTTTCTAGAGATGTGTATGGGCTTTTCCTGACCATATAGTATAAAATACTCTATTAGAGCTCTGTTGGCTAAATTCTGGTTCAGCCAATAGGCCTCACTTAACCTCTAATTTTATCACTCTGAAATGCTTAGAGCTAGGCCATTTTTAATTTCAGCTTTCTATAGTCATTTTAATTTTTAGTTTGCGTACTGGAGGCCAAAAGAGGTATGCTGTACAAACACCATGTCAGTGTGTTGTTTAACTGATGACAGCAGAGCTATGAGAGGCAATGTATGGCATACATTAAAAAAGCTGAAAGGTATCTACTTTCTGGACCCTGTAATCCTCTCATAAAAGATTAGCTGTGCTTTTCCCACCCTCACACCTTATATTTCTTACTCTAACCTTATTTTCCAGGTGATCAATTCAATTTCACAGCATTCTACAGTCATCTTTGGTATTCTCATCTGGAAAAGACTCTGTCCATCAATTGTTATCTCCATGTCTTCAATTCCTATCTATCTCCACTTCATTCAATTTTGCAGTGAAGCTTTCAAAGTTCTTATCAGTTGTAGCCTGTCCAGCATTTTATTAATCTCTGATATACCCTTAATAAATAAAGTCCGACATTGAGTTATAACTCAAATTCATAGACTGTGAAAACTAAAAACTGTGGAAAAATCAAGCAAAAATTTCAAAACCCAGATACTGGAAGGCTGAAAGTAAACTCCTTTGAGCAGCCAGTTTTATTTATTCAAACTATCAGTGTCTAATAAAAATAAATGTAAAAATATCAAAACTAAACATCAACTATTACCAAAATAAGAGAACTAAGAACATTTCATCTTTCACTATGAAGAATTTATCTGAGTAACCTTAACAAATAAACTTAGTCAACAGGAAATAATACCATATAAGAGTCATTAGGCCACAATTTTGTCAGAAAGCTAGGTTGATATATTTTAAATAGATTGCTTGGAATTTTTTTTTGCTGTCATTTTATTTGGAAAATGAGTATGCAAATCTTCAGGATTGAAAGTTCCATGCAAGATAAAAAAAGACATTCCCAATGCTTGTTTTTTTACACCGTCAAAAGATTTGGTGGCTGTTTTATTTTTTTCCCTTTCCAATTACATCAAAACACAAAATTAAAGCAAGACATCAGCTAGCTAAATTTCCTTAGATTCAGCCTCAGAACATATCTGCTGTAGTTAAACTAGTCAAAAACTAAAGGCCATATTTATGTCCACCGCTACCTCCAAAACAAAAGGAGGCGGGTGCGTCCGCTTGGCTCTGCTTTCTTTCCATACCCCCTTGCCCTCCACTCCAGTAGCTGGGAATTGACTGAAGAAAAGTGTTGGCTGGGCTGTTCTCTCCTCTGTCTCTTCACAGGTTGCACCAGATCTTCAAATGCTCTCTGCTGTCTTAATAGAGAGGCAATGCCATGCAGCAGGCAAGTTTACATTCCTCTCTGGCAAAGGGGATGTTTAGCAAGTTCATAAAGTGCCAAATGTAAAACACCATCAAACCCTATTATTCTCAGGCTGAGTGCAGCTACTCTATATGGGAGCACTGCGTATAAGCATGCTCGATTGATCCATCTATAGATTGCGTGTTGGCACTGCAAACAACTCCATGGCCAGAGGCGATATGTCAACCACTTGAGAAAGCTGTGGAAGGGTCTTTGCCTTCATTAATATAATAAGGCAATATCTACATACCATTACATACACCAGTGAATCCATAAATGTCAATATCAATGCTTTCAGAATTCAATATGTTAAAAAGATGTCACATATCAACATGTTTTATAAAAGGGGCATTATATACCGAACAGAATGAAGATTATGCTGCAAAGCAACAGGGAAAACAACAGCAGTGATGTTATTTCATACAGACTTTACTTCTTAGGAGCAACTCATCTTTCTGCTCTAATCAAGTTTCCCAGTGTGGTCAAGATGATGTAGCTCTCCTTTACCCTGAAAACAGCAAACAAAAAAGCAACCAAAACTAGTATCCTGGAACAATCACATAATATATTTATCTGTCTTCTTTTTTCTGCTATGCTATCTATCCATCCATCTGCTTCTTGCATTAAAGTTTTGGGGCATGAAAGAGCATATATTTTTTCTGTGCTACCTACATCTTTAATAGTCAGCATATAATTTATTGAACTAGACAATACTAGCCAACGTCCAACACATGGAGCTCAGGATCCAATCAATAACTATATACAGACAAAGATCAACAGACTTGATGGAGCAGACATGGATGGCTGCAAAATCACAGAGCTGTGCAAGGAAACAAGACAGTGATGGCCAGCTAAGCGATTCACATGGTCTCCCACTTCTTATAGACAAGGAAATCTATTTCTCTGAAGAAGAACCATCCCTCCCCTCAAATGAAGGAAGCATCAATGTGAGGTGTGCTACCTCCAAGCTCCCCCAGCTCCAGACACCTCTCACTGCCACTGCAGACAAGAAGGAAAACAACAAAAAACAGTCTTCATCAAGCTGGCAATATCAAAATAACTGTGAAGGCTTTACAGCTGGGGGAATAGCTCCAGATTCAGCCATGTCATGCTCTGTTTTGAAAAGCAGAGAAGATACAAATCATGGGAACTAGGGAGGTGCCTGAAGCTAGAAATTCAGTGAAAGAGGATTGCAGCTAACTACTGGGAGCCAAAGACAAGACTAAGCCAAAACGGAACAGTGACAGCTTTTATACAATTAATACAGGCTCTTTTCCAAGAAAATAACCTTTTCTGCTTTATTTAATCATCCAAATTAAATGAATAATAAGGGGGGGAGGGTGGAACTGCCTGGTTCAAGATCATCCTGGACGATGGAAACTTGATCGACTTGATTGCATTTTTTTTTCACTGTAATTTTCCTGCTCTGAGGCAAGCATGAAGGAAGAAAAGGAGAGAATCAAACTCTAGTGAGCTTAGGAGTGGACAGTTACTTGCCATTGGGACATTTTTGCATCTGCATGGTTAAGAGAATGAAAGAGTCACATTGAGGATTCAGTGGGGAAGCAGGGGAGAGGCTTGATAGCCATTAGGGCCATTATTTCCACCTTTGTGATTAATGGTCACGGTCAGAAAAATGGAAAATAATATGAAACCCCATTGTTGTGCAAAAGCAAGGCAGCAAGATAGATGAGCTGGCAAAAGCTAACACTGACCCTGCTGTCAGGCAAAGGAAGTGGTATGCAAGTGTTCACAGCTGCTCAAAAATGTCATGGCAGCAGCAGTAAAAGCAGTAGTTACTTCTTCCATCTCTTCTGCCTTAGGTATTAAGTGTGAGGACTGAAATAGCATTGAAAAACTTACAAAATGGTAGAAAGAAATAAAGAATGAGCTCCTACAATACAAGTGTTGAAGAATTAGTGCATACCAAAATGTATGCTTTATTCATGCATATATTTTTAATGGTAAGCTCTGATGCTGTTGCACCCACTTTCCCTTTCAGATTATTGTATGAAATAAATAACTCCCCAAAGGATAGCATAAACACATAGGACTATCATAAGTATGCATGTAAAATCATGTTATCTTGGATTCGTGGTTTTTTGAACTTACAATTATTGTAAGTGGAAAAATTGTAGTGTAAAATGTAGCATAAATTGTAGCATAAAATGTAGAAAAAGAAAATAGAAGACATATTAGGCCCTAAGGAGAGATTAATCTCACTTAAATTTAGATGTCTGAAAGGCTGAAATATCGAATCCCTCTATTCTCAGAGGTACTACTGGAGACAATAATTGCATCATATGGATTGCATCAAATGTCTAAAATAGATTTGATTAATTTAGTTTAATTGTCTCCTGGAGTTGTCGATGTTTATCCAGTGACTCCAGAGGGAGAATACACAATTAACCATCTAACTCTTAAGGGGATAAATTTATGTATGATTATTCTATTATTAGGGTCAGCTAAGTATTACATGCAATGACACATCTCAGAGAATCTTATTATTAACTCATATACATTGTCTTCTGCTTCCCATAGAAACAGTAGCACTATAATAACTCCATATGAAAACATTGTTAAAGGGGAGGACTGGAAACAATCATTATCTTTACAAGAACAGAAATGCGAAACAAGAAAAAATGTATGTCACACTAAGTTAAATATCAAAATCAGATACTTCCGTAAGTATTCTTTAATATTTAATAGGCAGCTTTTTAGGATAAAATTCATTGCTTTGAGGATAAAATTACTGAGTACTGCCTAACTGAGTTCTAAATTATCCAAATGTATAAGCAAATTACTGTGGAGTTTTCTGGGTGTAGGAGCATACAATACTGTGGCAAAAGTGGTATATAAACTTGTTTTCTACCTGTTTGAAATAATATTATTGCTTCAGCTTAGTAAAATTCAGTACAGGAGACTTGTGTGCATTCTTCCTTGGTAAGATCCTCTGTTCCGTTTACAGCCAAAGTAACATGATTCATCTGTACGGTTGAATTATTTCTAGCTCACCAAACAAAGTCACTGCCTTTTCTTATGTTTATACACTCTTCAAAAGCCCCTGCAGACCATTAAAAGCCGCCTTCTTGAGTCTCACAGTAGCCAATATGCCTTTTGTTTGAACAAAAACTCACAGTCCTGATTGTCAGTTTGGGAACAGGCATCTCTTTCTTTATCATCATGCCCAGATATTATTGCTCATCTTTTCCAAAGCATTTTGATCCAAAGTACCATGTGGGAGGAAATAAAAAGACTCAGCAGGAGACGGATGTTAAGGATGGAGTTTCAATCTTTGAATTTGCTGCCTTTCATAAGTTCAAATAAGATTATTCATACAGAGTGATCAAATGATGGTCAAACATGGAAGCATTCAGAAGTTCAGTTAGGGTCAGCTTCCAGGATTTGCTTAACCAAATGGATAATAATTCTTCCCTCTGACGTGCATACCCATGCGACTCTTTCAGAAAAGCTATACCAGCCCTTTCCCTCATGGCTTTAAAACTATTTTTTCCTTTAAGGGAGCCCTTAAACTGTTTCTTTTAAAGCTTGTAACTCCTCTAATTCCAGTGATGATTTCCTTTATGGTCACATTTCCCAGGTCCATGCTCTGAACAGGCAAGTTTTATGGGTGACTATACCTCTCCCTCACAGCAATAACTACACCCCTTCTCCATAAGTCCAGTGGTGGGAGCTAATCCCTGTGCTAGAAGATCCCCACCCTCTTACTTTTTGAATCACACCGTACATGCACCTTTTTAATTTCTTCTTCAGTGGGGATCCAAACCTGCACCAGTAACACTCAGAGTCACCATGCTGTGTAAACTCATTTGAGAAAAGAGAATGGGAAAGGAGTTGGAGACAGGAACTGAGGTCAGACGCACTCTTGACCACAGTAATTTTTTTATATAGCCTACACATATAGCACGATTCAACAAACAATGGTCTATCTTAGTTATTCGGAAAACTGTAGTTGATATATGTATCTGTCAGTCTGTCCATTCAAAGTAATCTAGTAATTAAGTAGCAAGGTAAGTTATAGAGATACAGATGATTCCAGACAACAGAAGAAAAATAGGAAAATTCTACTTATTATTCTTCTGTTCCCTGCTTAGTTTCCTCCTCTGTTCTGCCTGCCCCTGCCACTGACCTCACACACTCCATCTTCCTCAGGACCTTTTGACTTCTCTTATCTCCCTAGCTTGTCCCTCTGATTTTACTTGATTAACAAACATGAGAGTTATCTGAGCACTTATCTCCAAGGAACAGTACTTATGAGCAATTTACCTGAGGTGCAAATGATATAAGTGAAAAAATCTGATCATTCAATCAATCTGTATTGTCCACCTGCAGTTTTTAAAAACTTCTTATGGCTCTCAGCAACATCACCTAAATTCAAACTGAGGTATCATTGCAGAAGAGTATTAGACTAAATGATCTCCAGAGCCCCCTTCTAACCTAATTTTTACCTATAACCCTAGAAACAGGGATTCTCAATCTAAATAGGCATTCAGCAGTATAGTGACAAATGGAACCACATCATTCTGTCATTAGTATGTGTAATGTTGGAGCCATTATTTAGCTTTACTTTTTTGAAGGACCTGCACAACAGTTTCAAAAGGAAATAAAACCAAGAATTTTTTGTCTTAGATTAAAGCAATGATACATTTACCTCACTGTCCCAGTTACAACATGGGCTACTAATTACATAGTAGTGTGACTGCATGAAAAGTAACTTCCTAGCTCTGTTAAAGGTTCTGTTTTTGAGGTTGGAATTTGTATTCCTATGACGTTTTTCTTCAGTCTGGTATAAATGAATGTTATGATTATCCATGTAAAAGCACATAAATTTCAGGGGAAGCGTCATGTTTACCTACATTAAAACAATCTATTTATGGCAAAAGCCAAGAAAGGATCAAATAAGCTCCTGAATAATTCAACAGTATACACACAGACGCACTACGTAGATTATTAAAGTTTCAAATTCAGTAAAAATGTACCTTCAAAGCCCAGGATAAGCTCAGCAGTGTGGTGCCTCTGCCTTGCATGACATAAACAGATTTTCTCCAAAAACGCTTGTGTGAACTTTTGTGTGCAAGTGGGAAGAGAAGCAACCACACTGATACTTACTTAAAAGCTGCCATCTTTCAAATTTCAATCTCAAATTCATGCAGCTGAATAAAAGTAACTAATGAAAAGTAAACTTCAGGAGATTTTACAATGAAGGGCTCATTGCATTTGCCCAGCAAATCTCATCGAATGAGCTCAGCTTGTTTTAAGATGATGGTGTTTCATTTATCATGTAGTCAGGTAGCAGGTGCTTTGCCATTTGAAGAGATTCTGAACATGAGCTCAGAATTAAAAATTTAATAGACTGATAGCAGAGAAGATAATACTGCCAAGGCTCCACCATGGAAAAATTATTTATGGCAACCATTTGTAATTTGTATTATATAACACCCTGAAGCAATTCCTCCTTCTTTATGTGTAGGTAATACTTAACTGCCTTTTGTTTTGATTTACCCAGTCCTTAGATTCTGATTAGGGTTCCTTTGGTGCTCTTTTCACACAGTCCGCTAGCTTTCTTCAGTGTGGGCAGGATCCCTTTTTGACAGAGAGAAATGTCTCCTTCCAAAAGCTGTAAAAAAAGTATCCTTTTACAGGAGCAAAATTGATGACTTTGCCCCTAGAGACTTACCCCTTGGAAATTAAGTCAGATTGGTATGAAACTAAGAATTTACTGAAGAGACATTTACAGTCCTCGTGCTTCTAAAGGCATGTTGCTGAACTAAATTATAATATGTAGCATTGGCTCTGACTCTCCAGGGTCCTCTTCTGTCTTCACATCAAGAAGGATTTTCACAGCTCTGACACCCTAAATGGTTTGCTTTTGTCACTTTTGCTGAATTGCCTTCAATCTTGTTCATGCCATCAACAAGTCCACATTTCACCATATGATAACTCTTCCAGAATATTCTCCAAATCCTTCTTCAGAATACTTCCATGCACAGAAATTTCTGTACAGACAAATCTGGAGTTCCTTATCACCCTCTTCCTTGTGATATTCCATTTGAATTTCCTCTTTTGCCACAACCTCCAGAAACACCTAGCAGTGTGTGAGTCCAAGGAGCACCTAATACATAAGCGTAAGATGGGGCATCATAAAAGCAGCAACTGACTACTAACTAGTTCCTTGTCCCTGTGGGGCAAAGAAGGGAATGCGGAAGCACAGACAGCTTGGAAAGCAGGGGAGCCACCTTCTCTTGGTAATAGCAGCTGCTTTCTATTTCTTATGGGCGATTTCAAACACTTAAAGCTTACAGCCAAGTAGGCACTAGAGGAGGTAGTAGAAAGGATGTGAAGTTCGGCCATGGCACCAAGAAAGTGTCCATGTTTAAGCCTTTGGCTTTTTTTTTCTTCATCA
This sequence comes from Phaenicophaeus curvirostris, assembly GCF_032191515.1. Taxonomy (NCBI): domain Eukaryota; kingdom Metazoa; phylum Chordata; class Aves; order Cuculiformes; family Cuculidae; genus Phaenicophaeus; species Phaenicophaeus curvirostris. The sequence continues at coordinate 22,787,100 of NC_091392.1, forward strand.
ATAGAGACAATGTATTTTTGCACCCAGGAGATTTCATGAAAGTCAAGCCTTCTGGAAAGGCTGGCCAAGTCCTTCAAGTTCTCAGTTACCACAAAATTCCAATTTGGATTAGAATTTTACAAATTATTTTTAAGTTTTTTTGTTTGTTTTTCTTTTAAAGGAGAAGGTATTACAGAAAATACCTTAATAATCACTTTGAAGTGTTTACTGCCTTTGTGAACCTTGACGATGAGTGTCGATACTGACCCAAGCCTTATTATCATAGTATTTGAACAGCCTCCAGCCTGAATCTGTTTTTCTAAAGCCAGTAGTAAAACTTGATAGAAACAATAAGAAATAAGAGAAAAGCTTTCATGACTGGAATCAATCCATTTTTATGATTACCAGGAACAGTACTTATCTCTGCATTTGTTTGTCATAGCCTTGGAGGGTCATGATATTGCTGAGGTAAAAGCAAAATATAAGTGGTTAAGCTGGTGCTGTTTCCTGTTTCTGTTATGTTCCGTGATGCGTCAATGAAACACACAGTTATTTTCTCTCTTTTGTGTCACATGAAGGGGCGTTTAGAAATCTCACACATCCTGTGAAGGACAGCAGTGTATTGAATCTTCTGACCTTTTATTTATTCTGGATTTGATTGACTGGTCTCCTCTATTCTTGCAGCTTTGGCAGCTGCCAGAAAGAACCACAGCTTCAGACAGTCGAATTACTGAATTTTGAAAGGGTGAAAGCAGCACAGCTTTGTTATGGTGTGATAACTCATAAGCCCATGTCAGACATTGAAATTCAGACATCTTGTTCTTGTGACAAAGATAAGTGCAAGAACAGGAAGATGAACAAGACTATTAGAAGAATTAATATTCTTTCAATAAAGACTTTAACAAAACACTGATGGTAAAAAATTTAATCTGCCTTGTTACAATAGTGTGTTAACTGACCTCTCTCAGATACAGAGCTAAATTCTCTCTTTTCGTCACTATATAACAATGATATTTTGTGCAATTCTTCTGTGAATACACACATTGACTGGGTCAATATAGACATATTTCCATGAAGACTTATTTAACAAATATAACACCTTTTTGTCTAATAATGGACTATTACGGGAGTGAGGCCTATCCCTTCCTCTGCTCAACGTGGTTGCATTCCAAGGTAATAGAATAATATGAAATACCTGGAAATCTTTCTTCCCTTTGAAATGTGTAGAGTTCCATGCACGATATTATCTTCTGCAACAAGTGCATTATTGTAGTTCCTCATACCATTTTCACTCATGCTACAGCAAACCAACATTGACTCTAAACTGTGACTCACTAACAGAAAAATGTCCCCCGTATATAAACAGTACAAATACATACATACAAATTATCTCATTATTAGTTCTCAGAAGGTAGTTTGCAGTGTGTTCCAGCATAACATACATGACCACAGAAATATTTAAATGTCTGAAGATGACATGTAGTCTTTAAGATGTGAAAATCCTGTTGAAAACTGGGCAGAAGACAGATGTCCTAGAAGAGACAAATTCTGTAGCATTCGGATAATGAATCCTGACAAATGGTTTTTAGTAACATTGTCAAGCAAGTCTGAACCATACCAACACCACAAGTAATATATTAATAAAAATCCAGACAGGTAAACAGCCTGATTGTGCCAAATTGCATTGCATTCTTCAATCTGATTAATAGGTAACTTTAAATTACATCATCCTACTTAAGTAAAAGAAGCATATTATAAAGGAACAATAATCTCCAGTCCAAGAACAGAGAAGGTAGCCGGATTAATGTTGGGATGTAGAAAACAGTGACAGATATAATCATGGCACTTCTGTGACCTCCTAAGAAGGACTTGTGATTGCCAGGCCCAAATAGTTGTGGTGAACAGAGTTAAACCCAGTCGGAGGCTGGTCACAAGTGGTGTTTCCCAGGGCTCAGTGCTGGATCTAGTTCTGTTCAATATCTCTAGCAATTACTTGGATGAAGGGATTGAATGTACTGTTAGTAAATCCATGGAGGAAGTGTCGACCTGTTGGAGGGTAGGGAGGCTCTACAGACGGATCTGAACAGGCTGCATCGATGGGCTGAGGCCAATGGGATGAGGTTTAACAAGGCCAAGTTCCGAGTCCTGCACTTAGACACAAAAACCCCATGCAGCACTGCAGGCTTGGGGAAGAATGTCTTGAAAGTTTCCTGGCAGAGAAAGACCTGGGGATGTTGGTCGACAGCCGACTGAACACGAGCCAGCAGTGTGCCCAGGTGGCCAAGAAGGCCAACAACATCCTGGCTTGTATCAGAATCAGTGTGGCCAGCAGGACCAGAGAAGTGATTCTCCCCCAGTACTCAGCACTTGTGAGGCTGCACCTAAAGTACTGTGTTTGGTTTTGGATCTCTCACTACAAAAAAGACACTGAGGTCCTGGAGCATGTCCAAAGAAGAGCAACAAAGCTGGTGAAGGGTCTGGAAAACAAGTCTTATGAAGAACAACTAAAGGAACTGGGGTTGTTTAGCCTGGAGAAGAGGAGACTGAAGGGAGACCTTATCACTGTCTACAACTATCTGAAAGGATGTTGTAGAGTGGTGGATATTGGTCTCTTCTCCCAGGTGGTACATGATAGGACAGGAGAGAGTGGCCTGAAGCAGCATCAGGGGAAGTTTAGATTGGACATTAGGAGGAATTTCTTCCCCAAAAGCCTTTCCAAGCACTGGAATAGGGTACCCAGCAAGGCTTGGGGATACGATTTAATGTTGGACAGGTAGGGTTGGACTTGGTGATCTCAAAGGTCTTTTCCAACCTAAAGATTCTATGAGTCTATGTAAAAGCTGAGTCTGGAGATACTCAAAATGCCCCCTGACAAGCTTCCAACAAATACTTTTCATACAACTCAATATGAATGAAAAGTTCAGAATGTAGGACTGCTGGCACAAGTTTTCTGCACGTACATAAATCCTTATGTACACATAGCCTGTGCTGTAATCTTTGAGGATCAAGTCTTTGGAGCAAGATCTTCAAGACAGTAGGCACAGTATTCCTGGACTGATTTTGACATCCGTAAATAAAAATATTTTGCATATAATTTTTAACAACAGTAACAGTAATAATTCACTGAGATATTAGGCAAAGAAAAGGAAAGCACCTATGTGGGTGGTCATTAATATGTATTTCTTTGTCTGCATTTCTTATCTGACAGCTTCATTTTTGCAAAGGCACTGGGTGTTAGTTTCAGCTATCAGAGGAGAAACCTACATTTCCTTATCTACAGGTGCATGAGGGTACTTGAGTTACTCTTACAACCTCAGAAGATCTGGTCAATATAGCCATGGTACGTAGAAAAACAACTGTTAACTCAAAGAAATTAGGCACCATCTTTGGTCAACTAAGGACCTTCTTGGATTTCATTGACTTTACTGCCAATAAACTTGATTCAGTTGCTTGCAGTTAAGTAGAATAGGGTATCCTGCCTGGATTCTTGCTGCTTTTACAGGAGGAAACAGACCTGCCACTGATCCTTTGCTGTATTTATCAGCAGTGAGTCATGGCAGTGATACCCCATGGTGTCAAATGGCTCTAGAGACCTGAGTGTGGGCACTTTCATAATGACGAGGCTCTCCACTGAGTATAGGCACCTAAGCTTACATGTGTGACACTGTGAGATGAACCCCACCTCAGATATAAATTCTCTAATCTCTGCTTGTCATAAACTTACAGGATGAAGACATGAACAGGCAAGATAATTTTACATTCTGTTGAGCAATGGACTAACTTTCTTATTATAAGGTTAAGACCAAGAAACTGTCAAGAAGCCTGGGAAACTGCAGAGACTTTTGCAGGAAGAGGGAAAATTCTTCAACTGTTAGAATCCAGGCACTCAAGAAAAAATGAATAATTTATTGCAACAAAGGATGGATTATACTGTCATTTATGTTTAATGTCTTTCATTGTAAAGGGCTCCTATATCAAGAGAAATACATGCCTTACAATTGTAACACAATTATCTCTCTACAAGGACCATCTCAATCAAGAAGGATATAGGGTGTTTGTAAAGAGCCTTCAAAGAAAGCAAAGTTTGACAGAGGGAACTAGGATATACTCTAATTTTTAGCAAAAATGTGCCTTAAGGCCAAAGTTTCAAATAGAGGGGATTGAACAACCCTCATAACTACACGAGATACAGTGACTTGAAATACCAGTAGGGTAATTTCACATACAAATAGCGAGTTCACTGCTATTTGCATATGTATAAGCTGTTTCCCTCCATTGCTGCAGAGAGTGCACAGTATCCATGAATAAACATTTGTTGGCACTTTCAAAAAACACTTCCACCTTGTTGTCTGTCACTTGAAAATTGTCTTTAAATGCTCATGCAGTGAAAAGAATATCTGTTTTTCAAAAGTTGGAGGCCTTTTTCCCCACTGTATGGGATTTATTACGTGATTGGTCCATGGATCTTGGGCTGCAAAAAGGCCATATATTCCTGTAATTATTCCAGTAAACAGCTTCTCTTTTTTTCTTTTTTTTTCAATGCCTATATGTAGATCACACATTCCTGAAGCAATCATGGATACAAATATTTCCAAGAAACTGCTCAAACCTGAGACCCAAGTTCTGATTATCCACCTTTTAATTTTCCCATCCTTTGTCCTCTTAAGTAATTTATTCTGTGCAAAGGAATAAAAATTGGTACCCTCATAAAAAGAGAGGATCTTTCACACCTCTTTCAATAGTGTCAGAAGGTGTCGTGTCTGAAATAGTACTAAGAGAATTACATGTAGAACTAGCATCATTACATTCTCTTCTATGCTTAATAAATGAGTTAAAAGGTTGGTTGTATGAGATAATAAACAGGCAAATGGAAGGGCTAATGCACGATTTGTTTCAGAACCAACCTTTCTCAGCTGCCTAAAAATGATGCAAACATTCACCAGTCAGCATATATCACAAACCTTAAATGCAGGAGCCAATTTATGTAGATCTTCAAAATCTCTATAAAAAAAAATCTAGTTAGAATACTCAGGCTGAAACAGAGCAATCAGTTTAGAACATGAACAATATTTCATAGAATAGTTTGGGTTGGAAGGGACCTTAAAGATCATCTAGTTCCAACCCCCCTGTCATAGGCAGGGACACCTCCCACCAGACCAGACACCAGGCTGCTCAAGGCCCTGTCCAACCTGGTCTTGAACACCTTCAGGGATGGGGCCGCCACACTTTCCCTGGGCAACCTGTGCCAGTGCCACATCATAAAGAATTTCTTCATAATGCCTCATCTAAAACTTCCTCCCAATCCAATTTATGGCCACTACCCCTAGTCCTATCACTACATGCCCTTGTAAAAAGTCCCTCCCCAGCTTTCTTGTAGCCCCCCTTCAAGTACTGGAATCTTTTTATCTTTGCATTTGTCCAAATTCTGCATATTATTGAATCTTTGTTAATACTTGGAGTGTGTGAAAAATTGAATAGGTTTTGTCACTGGATTTCTCAAAACCTCGCTACTAAAAGGCATTTTTATTATTATTTTCCCCTGAGAGTTTCAGAACTGTACTGCAGTGAGTAGCTTTTCCTGATTTTAGAACTTGCTGATTTATTACTCCCACAAAGAATCTAAAAAAATACAGAATCATGTGCCTATAACAGCAACTAAAAAAGCTAAACAAAAATACAGTGGGAGACAATTTCCTACACACACGAATATATCGTAAAGGAGTGAATTAGAGAATTTACACTTGGGTTTATCTGTCAGCAGCCACAGTTTGTCTTTCTTTTCTAGCGAATTTCTTCATCACCGTGACATCTCAAAAATTATGGAAGCCAGCCTTGCAGTGATGTCAGCCAGGTGCCTTAACACCCCTGGGTGGACATTTTCAGGGCCAGCGATTCGTAGGGGTCAAGCTCCTGTAAGAGTTCACATACCAACTCTTCCCCCACTGATGATGGGTTTGTGTTTTGCATCAAAGTGGGCATTTTTTCCCAAAGCCTGGGGTCCAACAGTGCTGGTAAAGACAGAGGTGAAGAATATGTTGACAACTTCTACCTTTTCAGCATCGTTGGTGGGTTAATTCACCTCTCCTTTTTAACAGTGGGCCAATATTTTCCTTATATTTCTGCTTGTTGTTTACATACCTGAAGCACCTTTTATTGTATTTTTTGACATCTCTGGACACTTTCAATTCAAGTTGGACTTCGGCTTTTCTAACAGCATCTCTGTACACCCTGGCAATGTCCTGTATCTATCTGTCTTCTTTTCCATCTCTTTTGTTTTTTAACAGACTCAGAAGCTCACAGCTGAGCCAAGGGGATCTCTTGCTCTGCCCAATTCTCTTACCTTTAAAGGGGATGAACTGGTTTTGTGCTTCCAGGGAAGTGTTCTTGAAAAACTCCCATATTTCTAGTTATCCCTTTAATTCCAAATGTTCTACATCAGGATACCTCTGTCAATTAGAAGTAGCTTTTTTCGTTCATCTGTTCCTGTAGTAAAATGAAAGGTAGCACAGTAAGAAGAGTGCATTATATTGGCTTTGAGATAGCACCTAAATGCTCTGAGATCAGGACATGATGCAAATGCTGAACAAAAACAGAGGGCTCAGTCCCTTGTGCATCTTCATTAAGAAATCTTGCAACATCGTAAGTAACTACATCTCAAAGAATTATCTTTAAAATGCCTCAAGCCAACGCATCTAAAGACTCAAGGGCTCAGGAGGGTACCAGAAAATGGGTCATGGAAACAGAACAAAAATGTTAACCTTCTAACACAAGCAAGCACACAAGGGATGAAATACAAAAAAATAAGTGAGCATTAATATTTGAGTAGTAAATTAAAACCATGAGGGTAACTCTATAAGAAACTCAGCAGCTCTTACTTCAAGAAAGACAAGGTGACCATTGTCTGGGAAGTGCTTCTGCAGAACAAGCGAAATCATTGCTTGCTACCTGTGAAAGCTTAAAGTGTGGTACATGAGAAGCTGTCTCCTACTGAAAGTCTTCAGATTCAAGGTGAGTAACATACTGTTGAACTACGCCAGGCACATATGACCTTACACAAAAGAATTAATACATACATATGACAATGCTGTGTAGCTCTGTTCAGAGACACTGTCTGGGCTTTCAGAAGCACCTTAGCTGCACCATCTCAGGAAGCAATCTCATACGTTATCATGCAGGTAAGACATTTATCAACTCCCTTTGAAAATATACCAGTCTATAACCAGTTTGACCTTCAATGTAGTATGGACAAGATCTCTTCTGCCTCTTCCCCAGATAAACACATCTGGCAAAGGTCTCTGGGGAGCTTCAGATGCAGGATGTTTTGCATGCCTCTCTATTTTGTGCAGTGATATCTCTCAGTCATATCCCCAGCTTCAAATATTCCCAAGTTCAAAATGAAAAATAAAGATAAAATAAAGCCACTGAATCTGCAGTCAGTAAATACACATACAATATAAAAGGAACCTCATAGACTTTCTTTTTCCTGCAGGCATAGAGCAATTGCATTATTCATCAGATTTCCTGAGAGCACCATTTTTGCTCCTTTCTCCTGTGTTTATCTATCACGCTAACTGCTGTTTTGAGAAAAATAAAGAAAAATATAGTAGGCATGATGAGTTAGTACTGAGAGGTAAAGTTCTTTTGTGATACTTTGGAAATAAAAGGAGATTTCAGTGTCATTCTTGAATTTCGTTATTTTAAGTAAAATTCAGATATCATTGTCTTTTTAGCACTAGTTAAGCAGATGTCTATAGAGAATAAATGTTACTTTTCCTTTTGGTTACACAATATTTATATCTGTACCAGAAACAGGTGAAAAAAAAAATGTTTTATTAAGTTTGGAGAGCACAGGAAAGAAGAAGACCTCCAAAATATTTAAAGAAGGAAAGATACATCAAGATAACATAAAGCTATTTACCCACCCTTATCCATGTCATCTTTGAGTTCTGAAAAAAACATGAGGAGAGGAGAGGAGAGGAGAGGAGAGGAGAGGAGAGGAGAGGAGAGGAGAGGAGAGGAGAGGAGAGGAGAGGAGAGGAGAGGAGAGGAGAGGAGAGGAGAGGAGAGGAGAGGAGAGGAGAGGAGAGGAGAGGAGAGGAGAGGAGAGGAGAGGAGAGGAGAGGAGAGGAGAGGAGAGGAGAGGAGAGGAGAGGAGAGGAGAGGAGAGGAGAGGAGAGGAGAGGAGAGGAGAGGAGAGGAGAGGAGAGGAGAGGAGAGGAGAGGAGAGGAGAGGAGAGGAGAGGAGAGGAGAGGAGAGGAGAGGTCACAGTGCTAATTTCTCCAGTTAGGTTTTGTTTTTAGAGAATGATTTCTCTAGTTGAGATAGTTCCATTCAGGTATGCAATAGTTTTGATCTCATTTGTAGGGATGGATATTTGGTGTCTTTCCAGTCTGCAGATCACTAGTCACACTAAGCTGCAAGCTACAATGCAGCTCTTTTTTTGTGCATGCCTATCAAGGGCTTGCCTTTTCTTCTGTCATGGCTTAAGGCAGCACAAGAGGCAATGTGCTTGACAGGAATTATGCTGGGCAGTGTGGGTCCTTCACTTTTGTTTTCTAGGGCTTTTGACAGATTGTGGTAACCCTGGCAACCACCTTGCTGCATTATTAGTGCCCATGTACAATGTACTGATGCACGTGCCTGAAAGCTGTTAAATGTTGTGAAAGGGTGACTGAAATGCTGCCTTGGATTCTTTCTCTTGCTTTGTATTGTCTAAAGGAACTACAGAAGTTTGGCAGCAAAATACTTATTATTTAACAGTGGGAAGTGTTTGCACCTCCCAGTGAAGGAAGCACAAGGAATTTGCAGTTTCAGTTGAGATGCCTTGTTTTAGGGAAGTGAATTTTGCCCCCTGCCTTGCAGAAAGCTACAGGGCAGAAGTGCTTTCCCCTAATCTCTGCAGCTATCCTGCCCAAGAAGTTATACCACTGGTAGTTCCACCAAGAACAGTTATTGCACTCCCACTTTGGGATGCTGTGAGACAAACTCTGCCCGGAAAGGCCATATTAGGAGAAAGGCTGTTGCTAAAAGTGCAGATACATGGGTCCTTCCAGTAACCTGGAGCCCTTGGAGGAATGGAGCAGTGGAGGGAGAGGACAAAACAACTAACAGTAAAAAAAAAAAATTAGGCTTAGTCTTGTGAGTTTTGTTATTGCAATTATGTATTTGAAGAATAATAGTTCCATTGTACATCTTTTCTTATGTACTGTTCTTTTTTGGAAAGGGCTTCCATGAGCCACAATTATATGCCTTCTCTCATGACAATGAATGCAATAGAGAAAAAATGAGGTAGTTTTCTTGGAGGGGGGAAGGGAGGCTAAAGGCAGAAACAAGTTTTTGTTTTCACTAACAGCTTGTGTGGGTAAGACTGCCCATCTTCAAAAAACTTAATTAATTGTGATGGGTAGCTATAGCAACACATCTGCAAAAAAACAAAGCTTCCTAAGAGACAACAATATGCTCTTGTATTCTTATGAGAATATGGACATAGGTCATCACTGTAATATGAACTTGGGGAGAAATTAAGATGTTTATGGTCATGGTCTTACTGTTCTTGCTTAGCAGGACAATAGTATATTAAACATGAGATATCTCTTTTTTCCCCTTGTCATGTAATTAACTTTCCTAAATTGCATGTTTTCCATATTTTGAATCCATCATAACTGTTTCACTATGTTTTCTTCCTGTAGGAAATAAAATGAGTGTGTAACTACTATGGTAGTGGTTTTGAGTTCCTTCTTTTTCCTAGTCAGAAAACCTGTTATTTAATCTGTGTTAGGTTTAACATCTCTATAATGCATTATGCATAATGGAGAAATCTTAAAACAAATGCGTCATTAAAGCCAGCACAAGATTCACTAAAACATGTAATGACACCTGTATCTGATGACTAATTTTTTAATACAGAAATTCAAGGCTACTTAGATATAGACACAAATGTGTCTCAGGCAGAGAAGTTTTGACACGTGCTCAACATCAAATCCAAATTTGCTAAAAACCCTCTTAAAATGTTCAATATATATCATCTTATTTTCATAACTGATAAAACTGGGATACAACACGTCTTCTCCAAAAATTAGGATAAATGAAAGTTTTGTCTTCCTTCATTTTATTGCACAAAAGAAGCCCAATACGGAATAGGACTTTGCAGAGATGCCTTGCCCAACAGAGATAGCAGGAAAAGAGGCCAAAGTGAAAGCTTAACAAGAATGCCTGAACATCCAGAAAAATAATGGTGCTGTTGCTACCCCAGCTGAGTGTATTTGTCTCATCAGGTTAGATCAAATCTATTGGCTTAGACAGAGAAAGCAAAGCTATAATCCTGCCACTTTCAGAGTCATGGCAGTAAGGAAGGAGACACTAAGGAAGCACTGACTTTGTGGACTGCTTGAGGGACTGGAGGAACAGGCACGTAACAAACTCTACAACTCTGCATTCAAATTATGAACATGCTGAAAGTAAGCCTTTAGTATGTCTGCAGCTGTAAACAAATTTTTAAAAAGCAATATAAATAGTTAAAAAATAAATAAAGATATTTTTAATTAAAAATAACATATGTGTTTGAATGCACGTGTTTTCTTTCCATATATTTTCTCCCCTGACACTCTGCCTACCTCTGAAGATTGTGACATATGGGAATTTCAGAAGCGTTGTCTATACATTGTTTTTCAATTCTACTCTGTGTTATTATGGAAGTAGCTACTAGAGTGCTGATCTTTTAATCCAATTCACATGAAATTCCTAAGAAAGACAATTCCAGTTCTCTGGACAGAAAAATGCTTTACAAGACCTTCCTTGAATACCTTTCAGAGTTATTCACTTCTTTTTCAGCATTCCCTTTTGGGTGGTTCAAGCAGTTATAGAATTTTAGCCGGCTTTGTATTTCTATTCCAAAATAACACAAGACTTCAGTCCCAGAACTTTACTGAAGTGCATAAAGACTTCTCCTCAACACCTTAACATCAGACAAATGTGCACATGAGAATGTCTGCTTTGATTGAAAGAAGAGAAAGAAAAACCGACAAGCCACTCTTATAGCTGGTTTGGAAAGGAAACCCTGGCTATCCTCAGGAATGACACTAGAGACGTTGCCACGGACTCCAGGATGAGGAACAAAGTTCCTTCACAAGAGCCCCTTAGCTCACTACCTTTAAATCAGGTCTGAGGACTCTTCCAGAAAAGAAGAACAGCAACATTCATAATCCAATGTACAAATATCCCAGCTAAAAACTCTAGCTCTTTCCTTACTCCTCTCCAGACTTCACTGACTATCTTTGGTTTGGGTGTAGCACAAATTGTTCCTACTTAAACCATTCTTTCAATGTGATCTTGAAGTATGGTTCAAATTATTTCCATATAAATTTCTACATAGAAAACAGGCTGGTGCTACATTTGAGTTTTGTACCTTTACCAGAAAATCTATTAAAGGATTGGATAACAAATTCCTATTAATTATATTAACATATCTAGAGACTCTGATAGTGAGTCATTGTACATAAACATAATAAAGATATAATGCCTGGGAAATGGAATTTTCCCTCCAGTAGATGCAACAAACAAGTTCATAAACATATAGTTAAGGGAAGAGACAGGGATATACTCTCAAAAATTCCCAATCCAATGATTCTGGGAGCTGGGAAGATACAAATAAAGCAGGCCATAGACTGTGGCCAGTCACACATATTCTCCCTAAAGAGCATCTTGCATTAGCACTGATACAGAGAGGCTACAAGGTTAAGTGGACTGTGCTCTTTAGTTTTTATAAATGAAATTTAAATTAGCAAGGGTTCTTAAGAAGTCCCACTTATCAAGTCTAGAATTTACAGCTAAGAACCTTTGTGTCTTCTTATGCCCAAACATTTTCTCTGAAAAATTGTTGTGACCAACATCTGAACCAATTCTTTGCAGGAGTTGAGAGTCACATGTAGAAAGGGCAGCAACCAAAGCATTAGGTCTTGTAGTACCTGCTGAATGGATTAATGGAGTAATCTCATACATTGCTTTGTCCTCAAATTTCATGACAAATCCAATTACAAAAAAAGAACCTTAGCAGGCATTGATCACCCCAATCCTACAAAATGGAATAATGAAATGCATATTTCAGTCTGATTTATCAATATAATGTTCACATTTCTTCACCTATAGGCCCAATTCCTGCATCACAAATTTCTTAGAAATATGCCATCAGTTCAGGTTCAAAGGAGGAAAATCTTTCAGTTGTTGTGGCACATGGCTAGAGAAGTGCAAACAGCCAAGGAACTGCTGAAAAAAGAAAGGTTGATGGTATATAGAAATGATAGAGTGAGAGTAGTCCAAATGCCTCAGATCCTTGATCCTTAGAGATCCCATGTACAAGGCTTGTCCAGAAAACAATGCAAGAAGTTGGGCCAAAGTGTGCTATCCTCAAAATCACAAGAACACCACTACATTGTGGTCTGAAAGAAGAGTTTGCTTGATTTTCTTCTTCAGAGGTTTTATAAACTCTCCTTGTTATTAAATGATCCAAACAGGTTAGTTCTTTTCTTTGTAGGCTCCAGCTCAGAAAGGTAGTTGAGAAAATAGTGAGAATAAAACATTTCAGCACTACCACATGAAATGATGAGATAGAAATTTTTTAAGAAAGGTTAGTCTCTCTCTCTTATTTTGACATTGTTCACATTCTCACTTTCAATTACTTGCCCATGACAAGTGCTCACTGCAAGCATTCCAATAATCAGTAATAGTTCTAAAGAGTCTTTGACCTCAACAGGATTATTTACCTGCAGAAATGAGTTGTCTCTTCCAAAAAGATGGTTGTATCAGGGTGGAGGTCAAGAAACAGGCATTTTGTATGTACCTCCACATTAAGAGGCTGGCATCTTCCAGTTTCTCTATTTCATTGAGAACCTAGCTGCAAGATGTGAATATGATCAATTAAATTTAATATACACATACAGCAAATTTCCTTTGAACACAGCTTTTCTTCAAATCACTGTTTGCTGAAATTTGTATATTTAGTATATTTTTATGCCTTTTTTTAAAAAAAAGTTTCAATTTTTGTACAATAATAACAAAACGTGTCTAGAATTATCATTTCAGACTTGGAAACCTGCCCAAAAAAAAGCATGCCCAGCACGGCAGTGACATTATAATCACAGCAGACAAAAATGCAAACCTTTTTGCCCCATTTCAATCATATGTCTATACTATAACACAGTACAACAAAAGTTTTGCATGAAATTAGACATTACCAAAAATAAAGTACCTTTGTCTTAGAATACTATCTCAACCTTTGAATAGAGTTTAGTGTAAAAAATTGCCAGTGATATAATTCATAATTTTTCTTAAGTGACATTGAAATAAAGAACACACAATAGCTGTATTTTTTCAGTATTGGAGTAACGATGAATACCATAGCCATCAAGTCTTTGAAGGTTTTGTGTGACATTCCTACATACACTAACATCTGCTGCCTTCTTGTCCTCCTTCCTATTTAACATTCTGCATCGCGAATTTCCCAAGTCTGCTAACAGCAGCTGGAGTTTATTTAAGCTTCACTGCACTGGAGAATACTGTTTAAATACTGTGCCACCAAGCACTGCAGTACACTGATCTTCATTTCCCACAGCCGCTCACCACAGGCAGATTCTTGCAGCTTTGCAGGCTTGAATGCTGGCTTGAAATTTAGATTGCAACGGATTTTAGAAATACAACCTAAGCTTGAAATACTGATGTACCCTGTGGTACCTACTGAGTTATAGGTAACTGCTTTAACTATACTAGCCACTTATTCTAGTGAGAGGAAGCCTCTGAGTAACTGAGAGCTGTTCACTGCCGTATCTTTCAGTACCAGATAGAGTATTTCTGCCTTTGAACATGCTTCCTATTCCCCAGTTCAATGGAATTACTTACTGCCTGTTCCATTAGATGCAGCGTAGCCGACTCTAAGTCTGGTCTTCATAGCTCGTCTAGCTGTATCACGTGACTTCTAGGGAAAATAGGACATTCAACCTTCAAATATTTTCAGGAAACAAAGACAGGAAAACCAGTAAAGAAATACTTTTTTTTTTTCATGTTTTCATAGGAATAAACAAAGAGATTTTCAGGTGCACAAGTTTGAATTAGGTATACAGAGCGTCAAATGTTGATAGGAAGCAAATGTTTAATTGCTTCTTTTTCTTTCCCTTTTAAAAAGCTTCCCCTAAATAAATAACCTCTTCAGTCTACATTTGGCTACATGGCACAATGACTGAGTACATCCATACACTTCTTCACTGCCTTCAAAACACACACACACAAAAAAAAAAAATAAAAGAGAGATTAGCTAGAGACATTAAATTTCACCACCACTTTTTCCTTAACAGGTCTGGAAACTGAACTCTCATTTGTCTATCTTTACAACTCTACATCTTTCATTCCCTACTGCCTGAACTGTCATTGTCATTAAAAGGGCTTTTGGTGTGAAAATTTCCCTGTAGCTGATGGACGTAAGACTGCTATACAGAGAACAAAATGTTAAATGTCACACAGCGTTGGGAACTAAATCTCCTGTTACGTAGCTTGGAGCCCTACATAGTATATTCTTCTCTCCCTACCAAAAAAACATGCCAAGTATCAGTATTTCCATTACTCTACTCTTTGGGAGAAGGACATTGTATTGCTTATCAAATAATGCTTTTAATTATGTTTGGCATAAGATGCACAGCAGCCTAAGCCTCTTCTTGCTTGGCCATTGGCAGAGCTTTAGTATCATAGAAGGTTCCCCAAGGGCCCTATACTGCAGCCTCTCCTTGTACCCTACACTAGGTCCCTCAACGGACAAACACATCACTCCCTTACTGCACCCCGCATAACAACCAAATAGCCCCATCTCACTTTCTGCATACCACCGCACCCCCATACAGATCTCTCCTGTCCCTAATCTACAAGAACCTTCCTTATCAGCTCCACCAGACTGTCACATCTCCAGTCCCCACATACACAGAAAGCTCTTCCTTGGCCCTCTTGGTGAACCTTTCCCTCTGACTGTGTGGCTCCTGACATGCAATCGCATCACTGTGGCACCTAACAGTGCCATCTTCCTCCTATGAGAACATAGAATCAATAGGATCAGTAGAACGTGAAATAATGTGGAACTAAACAGTTTAGGCTGAAACACCACAAAGAAGTACATGGAGATGTGGAGTCTGAGAGCATGGGTGGCTCTGGAACAAGGAAGGAGAGGGAGAAAAGATGCCTGCAAATGGACACAGGGATACTGGAGTGAAGAGAAAGAAATCTGAGGTTAGCATTGTGGATTTGCATGGCTGAAAGCTGGGATCTGGTTCATCAAAGCTGTTTCTTCTACTTTCTGATTTTTCCTTTTTCTTAATAGATTCTACCTTTACTTCTCACACACCTTTGTAAAATTTTTGTACTCATTTTTCTTGCCTTTCTTTATTTTCTCCAGGTACTCAGCTTCATGAGCCAGAGGAGAGGGAGGAAAAGCAGAATAAAGCTCTCATTATTCATAAGGAAATGGTTAAAGGCCTTCTAAACAAATTAGACATTCACAAGCCAATTGGGCCAGATGGGATCCACCCAAGGGTATTAAAGGAGATGGTAGAAGTGCTTGCTAAACCTCTTTCCATCATCTACCAGCAGTCCTGACTGACTGGGGAAGTTCCATTGGACTGGAGGCTGGCTGATGTTACACTCTACTACAAGTAGGACCAGAGAGAGGATCCAGGAAACTAGAGGCCCGTCAGTCTGACCTCAGTGCCAGAGAAGGTCATGGAGCAGGTCATCTTGAGTGTTGTCAAGCAGCACACACAAGACATGGGTTTATGAAAGGCAGGTCGTGCCAAACCAACCTGATCACCTTCTACGACAAGGTTACCCACTTAATGGATGAGGGAAAGGCTGTGGATGCAGTGTTCTTGGACATCTGTGAAGCCTTTGACATCATTTCTCACAGTATTCTGCTTGAGAAATTGGCTTCCACTGACCTGGACAGGCGTATCCTCTGCTGGGTAAAAAGCTGGCTGGATGCCCAGGCCCAAAGAGTTGTGGTGAATGGAATTAAATCCAGTTCGAGGCTGGTCACAAGTGGTGTTTCCCAGGGCTCAGTGCTGGGTCTAGTTCTGTTCAATATCTCTAGCAATTACTTGGATGAAGGGATTGAATGTATTGTTAGTAAGTCCATGGATGACACTAAACTGTGAGGAAGTGTCAATCTTTTGGAGGGTAGGGAGGCTCTACAGAGGGATCTGAACAGGCTGGACTGATGGGCTGAGGTCAGTGGGATGAGCTTTAACAAGGCCAAGCGCCAAATCCTACACTTGGACACAAACCCCCCGTGCAGCACTACAGGCTTGGGGAAGAATGTCTTGAAAGCTTCCTGGCAGAGAAAGACCTGGGGATGTTGGTCGAAAGCCAACTGAAGATGAGCCAGCAGTGTGTCCAACACCTTGGCTTGTATCAGAAACATCGTGGCCAGCAGGACCAGGGAACTGATTGTGCCTCTGGTCGTCACCACCGGTGAGGCTGCTGCTAAAATACTGTGTTCGGTTTTGTGTCTCTCACTATAAAAGAGATATTGAGGTCCTGGAGTATGTCCAGAGAAGAGCAACAAAGCTGGTGAAGGGGCTGGAGAAGAAGTCTTATGAGGAGCAGCTGAGGGAACCGGGGTTGTTTAGCCTGGAGAAGGGGAGTCTAAGAGGAGACCTTATCGCTGTCTACAACTACGTGAAATGATATTGTAGAGTGGTGGGTGTTGGTCTCTTCTCCCAAGTGATAGGTGATAGGACAAGAATGAGAAGCAGCATCAGGGGAAGTTTAGATTGGACATTTGAAGAAATTTCTTCACCAAAAGTTTTATCAAGCACTGCAACAGGCTGCCCAGGGAGGTAGTTGAGCCCCCATCGCCAGAGGTATTTAACAGGCGGTTAGACAAAGTGCTTAGGGATATGATTTAACATTGGACGGGTAGGGTTGGACTTGGTGATCTCAAAGGTCTTTTCCAAGCTAAAGATCATGATTCTATGATTCTTAAATCTTCACCTTTCCTTCACTGAGTTCTGGACTTTCTCCACTTCCCCCTCCCTCTCTTTCTCTCCTTTATAAACTTCCTCTTTCTCCGTGTTAAGGATTCCTGTCCTTATCCCCATGAAACTCCTTCTTAGCTCCCTTGTTTCTTCATCCTGCTAAGCTTCCAGCTGCTACAAATGCCTCTCCTGGTCTTTCACAAGTCACACGCAATGATTAATTTCCCTCCCTGCTGTTGACGTAACGTGTCTCTCAGAAACCATTCTTTCTATAGCAACCTAATTTAGGAAGTGACAGACACGTGGCTACTGCAGTGCCAGGATGGGAGAGCTGGGTAACCCTGATTGAGCAGTGGTGAAGTGGTGTTTGTGATGTTGATTAAAGTAATTGGAGGGTGGACTGAGCACCTGCTGAGTTGGTGGAAAATTACATCACATGGGAGAGATGTGCTTCACCAAAATGATTTCCCTAGAGCCAATCAAGTTGATGTTTCCATGCAGAAATATTAGAGAGGGAACTCTGGATCTATTTTCTGAAATTAAAGATTAACAGATTAAAGGCTGCATTTCAGCCTTCTCCTGTCACTTAGTGGAGATAATGCCTGACATTTTAATGGGCTCACCAGCTGATATCTTAATTCTTCTTGGCCACGTCTTTGAGCCAGTTATTTTCCTCAGCTCTCTAACAGAGCTTTAGGGCAAGAGAGGGTCTTGGCACAGACCTTTCTTCAGTTAGGGAGCTCTGGGAAAATAAAAGAAATCACAACTTGGGCTAATACAGTAGGTAGAAAGCCTAGGGCAAGCCTGTTAGGGAAACAATACTGTCTCTGCCTTTATGAAAAAATCACACTTGAAGTACTTATTTATTTAAATGCATTTAAAATATTAAAACAAGAATTGTCTACTGAACGCAGGCCACCACATTTTCAAAGACAGGAAAGCTGGTATAAGCTGTGCCGTATTTTTGTGCTGCAAGACATGAATCACAGCAGCTGACTGGAGCAACAAAAAATTGTGCAGTTCTCTGGAGCCTGAACCCAAACACAAACAAACTCTGGGGAAGTCTAATTTCAGAAGAGGACAAAAAGTGGTTTTGTATTTCCCTGCAAAGTATAGTATTGTAGGTATAGATCACAGTGTCTAAGTCTTTTTAGCTAAGCAGAAAGCTCCTGGGTTTCTCAGTACCAGTCACAGATCACAAATATCAAAAGAGGGAGACATTAAAGTAGTGGCTGAGTACAGTAATCCATCACTCTTTGTCTGACCAAGCTTACAACAAAGTCTTTCACCACTGGTGTTTTTGTAGTCTTTAATTTTCTAAAATTTACTTTCTGGAGTTCACACTTCCATTCTCTGATTTGAAAGACAGAGAGATCTCTCAGATTTCTTTTATGAATGAACATTTAGATCTCTTAATATACAAATACAAGTCATTTATTTCTCTACCATGAACACAGCTAGAAAATCTAGGACAGGTATAAATAGTTAGTACAGACAGAATACTGTTTCAAAGGAATATCCCCAAACTGTCTTAAACATCATAGCTGGGATAAATCTGAAGGAAATACTGCAATTGCTTCACTTCATATAACACTTATTTCACAACAGCATTTTGCAAGATAGACTGGGCATAAGCAGTAGTACTGACTGCACATTTAATTCAAAATTATTTCCTTCTCTTGTACAAAAGGGCAAGGAGTATTCGAGGTTTAGTTACATTGTTTTGACACTGTAGGAACAACAGCTGACCAGCTTGTTGGTGAAAGAAAAAATATATTTAAAACTGCTGGTAAACTTGATGAAGGTAAACCCTGAGATCCACACACTTTGATAGGCAAGCTAGAACAAATACTGAGCAAAAAACTTGGAGTAATATTTCCATTATATTTTACAGGATAAAGAGCTTTGCATTTGTTATTCTACTAGAAAAAACGGTAATCAAATGCAAATGCTTACACATACATACAGACTGTTGTGTAGTTAGGTGATTCAGTGCTCAAAATTAAGAAATTACTTCTGTTTCTGATATGCTACTAAACTAGACAATTCTCTTTGCTCTCTGATTTTTTTTTATAAAGGTAAGATTTTATGTGTTATTTTCCATTTCCATTGGAAGGCGTAAAATACTCTAGGTATGCAGTGCGATTGTTGATAAGCAGGGAGAAATGAAATCTAGTTTATGAATTTTTAAACAAATGAACTGAGAACAGTCACAAGTACTTTGTACATGGCATGACTTTCGAAAAACTGCATAAAAGACTGCTCGTCTTGAAAAACTAGCCACCTCTGAAAACATTGTTTACTAAATTATTTCTTAAATGAACATCACATTTGAAACGATGCATTACAGATTTTTCCATTTTTTAAGGCATAATGCTACAGATAGAGTTTATTTTCTAATAGTCATTGATCCATGGCAAAAAGACTAGTAAACTGACCTGAATTTCATTAATAAACAATGTTGGTTTTGATCTACTGAATTACAAACTGTCCAAGACTGCTTGCCTGCCAGTGCCCATAACCTTGCTGTTCCTCTGATATGAATTATTTCTGGTAGGTTCTTTCCTGAATGGGAGGCTTGGTCACTAGCTTCTGCTTCACCCCTGTGCCAGAGATCACCACTCCCAGAGCATGAGAAGGTGTATACTTGTGCCTTAGTTACGCTCACAGACTGGTGAATCTGTTTAAGTTAACAGTGTACAAAAATACTGCAAGGATCAGGACTCCACAGAGGAGATAGAAACAACAATGGGAAAATGACAAAACCCTGAGTGTGGCTCAGCCAAAACAAAGCAAGCCTCTAATAATGAAGGACCCCAAGCATCAAGGACTGGCAAAAGCATGCCAAGGGCTGTACAGAACATTATTGAAACCTATTGCTGGATGTACAAGCTTTATTTCAAAAGAACTTGAGAAATGATGGAGCATTTTTATATATGTTCTGACTGAGAGGATCTCTTGCTGTCTCTGTGGGAAAGCCTGGACTATGACAAGTGTATTCTCATCGTGTCTGCGTCAGGCAGCAATCTAGGTAATGACTCGATAATGACTCGGTAACAAAATAAGTGTAAAATATGCTCTAAGCAGCACATTTTTCTTATCCCGTATCTGTCAGTGATTCTCATCAAGCTTTCTTAATTATTTTCTGCTCAGCTTTTTTGGGGGTATGTAACATAGTCACAGCCCTAAAGACACCTATTTCTTTTTCTAGCTTAATTCAAAATTTTTCATTATAAAGATCTATACAGAAATGTTGCCATGGGCTACTGATGTCTACTCATGAGGCAGATTGTGGTGGGATGCTTATGGGTAAGTTCTCTAAAGTATTTGTTGACTAAACAAAGGAATAAACCAGATTCACATGACCCGTTCCTCAATATCGTAGCGATTTGCTTCCTTATATGTAATTGCTTCCCTACCCCTCTGTCGGTAACTGGGCAGTCCACTTTGAATTCTGTTCTTGAGTGTTCTTAGAGGAACTAAATCATATGATTTCTAAATGTTCTAGAGAAAAAATCAAAATAATTTCATTAATCCTGTCCTTGATCTACTCCAGGACTCTTACTTCTGTTAGTATACGAAAAGCAATGATCTAGAAATGGAAGAAAGTCCTGCTTTTAGGAAGATGGTCATCAACCAAAACATGTCTTCAAATCATCTGATACAAGGTTGTAGTTGTGTCCTTTCTGATAATTTGCTTAAACACCAGAAACAAGTCACAAATGACTACTGAGAAGAAATATTAATATAATGCAGATATATGCCCCCAGTTTACAAGCCTATTTAGGAATATAAGTTTACTGGTCCAGTTTCCTCCATAATGACCATTTTCATAGGATTACGTGATCACTTGTGATCAGAATCAGTAGGAAAAGTTTTAATAGAATTAAATATATTTTAACTTGCGTCCTGAGGGATCCATATGTGATTCAAAATGCAAACTCTTTCTAAGAATATAATGTGCTTAAGGAAATTGGCTTAGTACTGAAATCTACTAAAGCTGTTGTCCAAGAGAATTCTGTGATCCCTACTGATCTGTGTAGCTGGGAAATGCTGATTTGTAGTTGTTATTTTTATCTCTCCAACAGTTGAACCCTGCCTCCACAAGGGCACTGTATTCTTAATGCGTATGATTTTATATGTAAATTGGTTTAGCTGTGCAATCTACTAAAGGTGATTTCTCTGTCCCATGTGAACAACAAAGCCAATGATCACATAATATTCATTAAAGATAAAATTGTCTTACTTTCCATAACCAATTCCCAAGTACGCTGCTCTGACAACTTCAATTTCTGTTCAATAGTGAACCTTATGCTCATTTGCAAAACTCTAATGAATGCATGAAAAGAGGTAATGCATTTTTTCAGATTGCAGTCCCAAGTAGACTATAATATATTTTCCAAGGAGCAACAGGCACAGTAATTAAAGAAAAAGTAAGGTCTAATCAAAAGTTTCATCCCTTTTTTTTTCTACATCAACTTGTAAATCTATGCTTTGATACATTTCTGAAACTAGGCAGATGTTAATCTTATTTCTGTCTATAAATGGAAGTGCAAAGTCATGTCCATACAAGTAAATCTATAAAAGTGACCCCCTTGCTCAAATGTACAGCAATGTTCTCAAATAAACTTTATAATCTGCAAACATGGATCTGCATGGAGTCCTGCAATTAATTCATTTAAGAGGGCACTAGACACATTTGTATGCAAAAATAAATGACAAGAGTTTCTTTGTGAGCAAAATTCGAGTAACACCAGTGGCTACTGCAGTTATACCTCTGACTACTGTTGTCTGTATACAGAAATGAACAGGTGCAAAGTAAATGCCTGGAAAAGCCCTGTTTAAAATATAACATTTGGTGTTGAACTATAATTGTATCTCCACCCCCAGGGGGGCAAAGGAATTCCTGAAAATATATTCACACTGTTTTTTTTTAATATGGGAGTCTATGCACTTTCTAAAAACATGAATAAAATCTTGTGAATAAAGCCTCCACAAGACCACTGAAAAATTAGATAGTAATAAAATAAGTACTATATAAAATATCAAATAGTAATAAAATATTTTCAGTGAAGACTGAGCAACTCAGAAGTTCAGCATTTCAATAAATATTTAAAGGCAAGAGGCAATGTTCTCTGAATAGTAAAACATATTTTCCAAAACAGTTGTCCAAGCCTAGATTCCCTCCCTGCATGATGCTTATGTATTTTAAAAAGGAAAACATAATTTATTCTAAACAGGGAGTGATTTTAAACTTTGAATTTGAAGACAAGTTCTTGACATCTTTTTTCTGTTGTGAAAACTGCCGTTTTACTGTGACAGAATGTGAACATAAACACTTTAAGAGAAAGTTATTTATATCATTTCTTTAACCACTGTCACAAAGCTGCAATATAACCATGCTTAGAAATGGATATCTAGACAGAATTTCATTCAGCTTTCACTGATTAATTCTGGACCAGTTTTAATTCAGAAGATGAGAATTAATGCTTTCCTTCAATTTGAAGTCTAGGGGTTTTTGTTATAGTGGAAGTATTTACAAGGACGTGATCCATGTGAAATCTATGTATGTGGACTAAGATAGCTTATACTCGGTTCTTATTCTTAGAATATAATCACATATATCACATACTTGTATATACATTATATAGCATAAAAAGCAGATGATAATTTTGTTTTCATTCCATCCTCCTGGCTCACTATGATGGCTAATGCTGAAGGTGCAAATCTTTGGAAGGATTCAGATACTTGGAAGACGATGGAACAATCATAACTAGGGGAAAAGGGACAATTTTTGCCAGTTTGGAAGGGACTTGAATATGTTTTCCTATTAAAAGAAAATGTTACAATACAGAACTGATCAATAGCGACTTAATAATATTTGTTATGAGAGGTCCACTTGTTAAGCTTTGAGCTAGTCAATTCTGTAATTAAGTTTTTATTTGCATCAGATAGCCCTCATTAGAGTGTTCACAAATTTGAAAACAGATTCTCACCTTTTGTTGAAAGTCTTGTTCTTTTGTTGACACACTCATATATTTTATACTAATTGTGCTGTATTTTGCACACTTTTTCTGAGGTTTTTTTATCTCTAGCATTATAGTGGTAGTCTTCACTCAATAAATTGCAAGGAATGAATACTGTTCAATTGAGTAACTTCTTATTACTTAAAGCAGCTGAATAATCCCCTGTGTGAATTAAATCCACCACAGCATAACAAAGTCTGTGTATTGGCCTGCATAGCCTTTGAAATCAAAAGATGAAACCAGTTAGATGAAATATAATTCCAGCTATAATTTCTGAGTTGCAGAAAATGGAGTAGAAATGGTATTGGAGACAAAAAGCAAGGACCAATTCTCCTTCCATACCCTGTGAACACAGCACAGGTAGAGGCTGTCTTCTCACCTGTCTCTTCATATAAAACAGCATCTCAGATAACAGATTAGCTAAACCCTGGTGACCTGACAGAATGTGAACGTTAGCAGAGATCTTCCTCCTCTTCTCTTCATGTCAGCTGATTCTGTGCTTCCTCTTCTTGAAAGCAGGGACTGCAGCATTTGGTTCCTTCATAAAACTTTTGAGATCTGAGCACTGGAGTTTGGTGTCCTTATCCACGATTTGCTTTATCTCTAACTGTCCTAAGGAGCTTGTTGAAGTTTCCTGCTACTCAGGACTGACTTCTGGAGTTTGTATTCTTTATGACAGCTGTCACGTCCTCTTTTTGAGCTTAATCTAGGCAAAGCAGCATTTTCTCTTTTTTCCAGAAAGGAGTAATATCACAGCCTTGTGTGTGCCTTCTCATAAGATGTAAATTCAAGTAATATTAAGCTATTGGTTCCATCCACAAATCACATCTTCCTTAGCAGCTTAATGGAACAGAGCAGTCCAAAAATTCAGAATCTGCATTTTCATTTCCATTCATATTCCTTCTGTTTCTTTCCTCCAATTATTTGTTTGCCACTAGAATGTTAAACTGTAAATATTACAGACAATTGATAAAAATTGTCAAAGAAGTTAGATGTAACTAGAAAGGAGGAGAAAATAACCAACTAAACCTAATAAAATTAAAATCTGAGGCTTCATACTTCCTAGTTTAATTTTAATATCTGAAGCAGAGAACAAGATTTGAAAAGATTATTAAAATAAATCACATATCCATGAAAGCATTTTACTTTGCTTTCTTTTTTGTAAGGTACCAGAATGCAGAGCTTGCATGATTATTTTTCCTCTTTCAAATTACAATGCGTCCTATGCAATGGGAGCCTTTTTGTGCTCAACATATTTGTGTTCCAGCATGGTGAGAGTGACTAGGCAGCTGGATCAGCTGAAGCCAGGAATCAGTCACTGTGGGTAGCCTGTTTCCTGGGAAACATATGGAGCATTTGTCCTGCAACCTCAAGAAAGCAAATAATTCTCAGAGCATCATTAACTTTCAGACTGTAACTTCTGCCTTATAAAGGGCTCAGCTCAAAAAGTCTCACCCTGTGTAGTACTTATTCGTATGAGTAGGTCGATTACTTCCTAGCCTTACATTAAGCATTTCTCAGACAACTCAGCTGAGGGTACAGGTACTTAAGACACATTTTCATATATGCCAGGTAACAGTGGTAAATAAATCATAAAAATTTGCAGGTTCTCTAACTCTTCTCAAAGACAAATCTCTTCCCTAGCTGCTGCCCAAGAATCCTTCCTTCCCAGCTGCTCCCTCCCATAAGCAAAGACACCAGAACTTGGCAGCAGGCACTTAACATTTACAGGTTTCAATTTGTAGATTTTTTTTTTAAGCTGTGATTTAATCCTTTTTCAAATTTTCTGCAGGAAATAAACAGTATTCATGTACTATTCGATGCAAATCCAGCACTGCATGGAACAAGAAGTAACCTACCTGACAACCGACACAAACCCACCCTATTAATAAATTAACCAAATTAATTTTTTTTGAGTAATTAGTGTGCTCTCCCACTCCCATTAGTCATATTCAAACACAGAGCTAGAATTTCATCAGATGACTAGACATTGGACTCTCCTTAAGTAGTTTGTCTTGGGCTTTTTTCCCAACTAACATGTTCATTTTAAGTCACATGGCATTTGCAAATGCTTCTTGCATTACTTCAAGAGATTGGCTATTAGCTGAAATCTCAAGCTCAATTAAAAATAAAGGAAATTTTAATATACAGTCTCAAAGAGAAAAAGAGCTCAAATTCAGTACAAGAACTAATTTGAAGGCCCAAAACCATAAAATAAAATAAAATAAAATAAAATAAAATAAAATAAAATAAAATAAAATAAAATAAAATAAAATAAAATAAAATAAAATAAAATAAAATAAAATAAAATAAAATAAAATAAAATAAACCAACCCTATATTGTTATTATTAAAACCTAATTGGATTATTTCTCAGGAAGCACTTATAATTTTAAGTGGTTCTGAATTGTCTGCCTTATTATTGCCTTCAAAACTTCTACAGGTTATAACTGCGAGTATGAAATACAAGCATTTAAGGCTTTTCACCTCAAACCTCAGAGCTGCTCAGACTAAAGCAGGATTCAAGGTGTGGTACAGTCCCTAAGCTTGTGATGGGAACATCTGAAACAAATATTATGTTGGAGTGCATTCATCCTGACAGCTCGTTTTTTCTGTTGAACAATGCATAATTGTTGCTAATTCAGCTACAGTCGTGTCAGAGGGGATATCAGCAGATGTCAGCACCCACCTTCTTCCAACAACAGCTTACAATCATGATGCTGATAGAGAAGAAGAAGGCATTAACCACATCAAGAACAGCTTCTCTTCCCTTTTCTCCACAGACAAAACGTGCTCCACATCAGGCTGTGTAAATGGGGGAGAAGATTTAGTTCTCTTAGGCTGCCTCCCTAATCATTCAATTCGTTCCTGCTCCTAACAATTCATTCTTGTTTTGAGGACAACAGCTCTACTGAGACAGTTTCTTAGCAAACAGTATTTGAAGTAGCCCTAACAAGCTACATTAAATATCCAGATCAGAAAAGCGACTACAGGCCAGGCTAGTGATGAAAGTACAAATGATACTTTTAGTAATATTTCTTCTTTTTTTTTTTTTTTTTGGCCGTCCTTGGGCATTGAAACCATAAGGATTTTCAGAAAATTAAGTAAATGTCACCCTCACTTAGCTCAATAAATTCCCCTTTTACACTGGAAAATCAGACTCATTGGACTGAAGTCTTTACTTGCAGTGGAACATAATGAAAACAAACACAAAATTTTCTTTCAGAACTACACCACAAATACTTCAGTGCTATGTAGGGGTCTGAGAAGCAGACTAGTATGAGCATGTTAATAATCAAAAAGTAAAAAGGAGAAGGACAAATCTTATCTTCAGACCTGGAGAAATGCCAAACACATCCCCAGTTAATAAAAGAAAAAAAAAAACTATTGGTAACTTACACTGAAAGTTTAATTTATGCCTGTAAGCTCCAATGGAAACGTATATAGACTTGCCTGTTTATCTTGCACTGTTTCTCAAGCCATGTCTAGTAACCACGAGGATATTTTGAGGTTCCTGTTCAGATATTAGCACTGAGCTCTATGAGTCTCCCAGCATGGTGATCGTGGTCCTGCATTCGTGAAGACACGTGTTTTGAAAAGGCATGACTGCAAAAGATTGATTGTAGTCAATCGGTTCAACGAACTTTCCGTTCCATGTCCTCCCTCTGCTCTCTTCTTGCACAGTTTAAAATGGTCTCAGTCCTTGTTGCTACAATTATTTTCTATTAGCAATGAGTCTTTCTTACTGTAAGGCACCAGGAACTCAATCTCATTTATCGTGGCACTGGGTCAGTCCCCTGCACAGACACCTAGGCCCCTCTTTACCCCAGATCAGCGCAGCCACTTTTCCCAACATAAACTACACTTCTAGATTTTCCAGTAGCTCTTAAAGCAACTGTGTTCAGCCTTCTCTAATTTGAAGAGACAGGCTTTTAGGAAGTCTAGAACTATTTATATGGACAGGAACTTGACTTTTAAAAGTCTTTTACATGCACCTTAATCTGTTTCTGAAGAATTTTGCAGTGATTTCTTCATTTATCATTTATCCCCAGAAATTAAAGGTTAGAAGAACAGTGAAAACATTTCCAGAGAAAAAAATAACAAGAAAGAAAAATGATATATTTTCTCCTCTGCTTCAGAGAGCAATGAATAGGGAGGTGTAACAGGCTTTTAGGTCAAGAAGTGAAAAATAATTCTTTGTTGCTTAACCTTCTGTAAACTAAAAGATTGTTAAAGAAAAAGTTCTGGATAATAGGAGTGTCTCAGATATAAAGGGCTGATATGTAGCATGTAAAAGTCCTGCTGCTTTCCCTTACATCCTTTTCTTTCTTGGAAACTTTGGCATGTGAGGTTCAAAATGTTGCAAGTTTATCTCGAATCACCATTATATACTCTTGCATTATAGGTAAAAAGTGGTATAGGTATAAGCTTGCTTGAAAATGCTGTATTTGGCAAGCCACTGCAGAAGTATAAACACAATGGGAACAAGAGTCAGGTTAAAGCTTCATTAATGCTTATGCTGTCTTGATAAACTTGATCTGCATGTTGCCCTACTACTTGGCTCTTTCTTATAAAAAAAGAAAATATGGGACAAAAAAATCCCCTAAGTCACCAATGAGTTCCTTCTTCACTCTATGTATTTGAGTAAAAAAAGAAACAAAAAAGACAAAAGATAAACAACTATTTTTTTAGGACAACATAAAAAGGAAAATAAAATAGAGATCTATTGTGAAGTCATCAGGAAACATTGCATTCATTTATATTCATATCATTACTAGAAGAGAGAGAAAGAAGGAATAAAGGTTTGTGGTGAATAAATATTGCCTGAGCCTACAAACACTTAATTTCAATGAGAGGGCTTTTATATGTGTTGATGACTCAAAGGCAAAAGCTAGCATAGTCAGGCTGGAACTGAATGCTAATGTTCCCTGGAAAAAATCTAAAACTTAATTCTACTTCTTGTTGCATTCCTGGTGTAGTAACCAAAGCTGCCAGTGAATTGCATGAAGAGTGTGAGAAATAAATTTAGTACGCTGCTTGTCAGAAACCTCCTGACAAATGGAAAATATCAGATCATCAAAACCTAAGCTCTCTATGGTAACACAGGTTCTGTCTTCAACAAGGATGGAAATGAAGGTCAAAGTGGAGAGACAGGAAACAAAATCTTTCCCTTGGCCTGGGGTAGCCAAGAGCTCCAGAGTTAGAACTACTTAACTTACATACAATAAAGTGAATTTAAAATCTGTGCCTCAGTCAAATAAATCAGGAATTTATATTTCAAGGAACAGATCCAAACATTCATGAGACAGGCACCTGTCCCAAAAGGAATTATTTGGGTTTAATATGACAAATCATAGCAATTCAATCAACACAACATGCTGATTAAGTTTCCCATGATGCATAAAGTCTATTGATAAAAAGAATAGAATGAAAGGGTTTTATTTTAGAGAAATTAAATATCAGCTAAATTACACTTTCCTGGAGAACTTTCAGCTTACACATGTTTATACCATAGTGATGACATTTAAATTAAATCATGGTGAAAAGTGTGAGTGAGAAGATTAAGCAAATCGGAATTTAAAGTACTCAAAAATTTCCTTTGCACACTTGCAACACACTAATCCTATATATCCTTCTATATATTTTTACTTCTACATCCCTAGGTACTCAAGTTTCATTAAAGTATCCATTGACTTCCTGGCAACATGCAAGATCAGATTTTAGATGTGTCTCAAATAACATGAACAGTCAGTACATCTATTAAGCTCCCTAGGACACTGGACTGTGGTTTTAAATGACGGACTGTGTTCTCAACTTATGTTGGAGTAAACATGAACTGATACACCAGAGCCCTCGAAGTTGAACCCACGGCAGTGCATGTTAAGATAATTAAGTTTGCCTTCCCCTGTAAATGTAATTTTATTAAAGAGTCTGGATTTTTAGTAAGAAAGTAAAAAAAAAATAACTTGAGAAGTAAACAAAGACATAATTTAGCTGTTCTCAAAGTGAGTTGTTACAGGACTTTGTATTCACTGTCACTTAAGAATTTGCCATTAGCGCAGAAAAAGAAACTAGATCAGAATTTTTAAGAGCGGACAGAAAGTCAGCAATGTGCTATATTGATTCCCAAGATGCCTATCATAGAGACGATACAGACCTTTAACAGCTGCAAAAATTGTGTAAAGTCAACAAGTAAAATGACATAGAGGTTGGTACACATTCACCTTGGCAACCATCAAGTCCACAGACTACAGAGTCTTGAAAGAAAGTTGGGAGGGGGAGGTGTCTGCATGTATTTCTTTATCATTAAGATCATTTTAAGGAACTGCATATAATCTATTCTTTTATTTGAATTTTTATAAACAAGTAAGTAAATTGGTTGAAGTTTTGACACTTACCAGAGCCTTCTGCAACGTTCTCTTCATGTCAAAGAAATGGGAAAAAAAAAAAAGAAGAAACATAAGAAAGAATGCATTTAATGATCTCCACATAACAGGCTGACTTTCCATTAGGACTGCAAAAGCAGACAGTTAAAAAGAAGCTGACTGGCAAAGCAGAGAGCACTTGTCAGAAGAAGAGGTAAACAAGGTTATAAGGAAGGCATAGATGCCATCGGCAGTGGGAAGAGATGGCAAACCAGTAGGTTTCATTAAAATGAAATGTAAAGATTCCTTCTTCCCTATTAGTTTCTTTTTAATACTTTATAAACATGACAAAATATAAAGGCAGAATATGAACTGTATTCATCCACAGAAGGGCATGACTGACGAGCACAAGAGAGAAGAGCAATCTCAAGTTTTAAGAGAAATTTCCTGTCTTATGACCCTCTCAGGAAAGAACGGATCTGAAAGCACACAGAAACAGTAGGAAGCAAGATATTAGGTGCTCATTCATTTCCTTCAGAAGCATGAATTGGAGTCTGGGCCTGGTTAAAGAGTGCAGAATGGAGCTTTTGATGGTGTTTAACTAACTAGGTTACCCACAAACAAGTGGGAATAACTTCATTTTCTTTTTTTTTTCTTTCATATTACTAGTTTCTACCTCTATATCCTGTTTTTTCTCTGGACATTCTTCCATTTATCCTCAAAAGCCTTGAATTTCTCACAGAGCTTCTTTCCCAAATATCCATCCTCTCCAAACAACTTATAAAACCAGGTAGAGGAGACCAACACAAATAATGCAGCATCAAAAAATAAGGTGGGAGTTCTGAAATGATTTCTTGTCAGCTGGATAAATAAGCTCCCTTTCAGCCAGTGTAGAAAATTGGAGACCTCTGAACTGTTAGCCAGGAAGTAATACTAAGCACAGAATTAAAAAGTCACTGTACCTAGAGCTCAGGTCCCCAGCTGCCCACAGAACCCTTAAAGGAAGCTGTGGGTATGGTGCAGAACGTCAAGACATGTAATGATTTGGTACCTTTATTTTTACAAAATAGAAGCTGTAGATAGCACCAGTACTGTTCATCTTTCCCAAAAAAGCTGACTGGCTGGAGCTCTCACCTAATGAGCTGGTGAATGAACCCCTCCCTCGCTTAAACGAATCTGAACTCATGCAGGACACGACTTGTTTTCTGTTGAAACTGGTCTACCATCAACAAGGAATGTAAAACCACTGCAGCTAGAAGAGCATGGGAGGAGAATGATTGCGGTTCAGAGGCTGAGAATTTCATCTGGAGAAATGGCAAAGGTGGATAAGCTGTAAAATCTACTGTACTTACAGCATGTTTCAAGAAAGAATAATTCAGAAAAAAACAGCCTCTAACCATTCTTATTAACACGACCCAGAGGGGAACTTCTCCCAGATAATTATCCCTAAGGCATTCACCTGACTGTAAAGGTTACCTCTTCTTTAACAGTATTAAGGAGGAAAGACAGGTAAAATGAATTGTCCATCAAACAAGCATAGCAGCTGGGATAGGAGAGAGATCCTAGGAAAGTTTCCAAAATGCAAGCATCATTACAAAAATAATAAGGCAAGTAATAATAATAATAGAACCCCACATTCAAAATACCCTTCAGAGAAAGCGAAGGAGATAATCTTCTGTGGCATTGCAAGTCACATCTCTATGGTATCTCAGCATGTACCAGTGGTTTATTTAACAGTAAGAAAAGGAGAAGAACTTGCTTATAAATGTCACTTTCTGAAGGGGAAGTGTTTGCATTTATAAGTAGGGATGGCAAAGAATTAATTCAAGATTGTTGCCTCCAGTCATCAGTCCTCAAACCTCTCTTTCTGCATTTGTTCAAACAGATAATTGGTCAAAACGAACTCCTCATTCCCTCCCTTTTTCCCTCTCCCTGTCGCCATTCCCTTCTCTCTCTCTCCCTCTCTCTTTAGTTACATACAAAATCTGAGTTTACTTTCTCCCTCCCCTTAACAAGTAATTCCTTTGGCATTTTTTTCCTGCCCTGCTCTGTCCCTTCTTTCGCTGTGTAAGTCTAGAAGCGCAAAAATAAACCATTCAGATGTCAATAAGCCATTCATGCGTGTCTAAAGCCCAACTCCTGCTGCTGTGCCCACTAACTGCAATTAGTTGGGAAATTAAGCCATTGTTTCCTCCTTTCCCTGATGTGATACATTAAGTGCATTTCTGCACATTCCATTTAATCTTTAATTGTCTGTCAATCTCCAAAGCCACCCTCATTTCCTACATAGGTTTTGACAAGATCAGGACTGAGCTCAACACACAATCCTCAATCTCTTCAGTCCTGCAAAAGGTGTGCTAAGATGTGGAAAACTACTAAAATTAATGATAATAAGATAGTTTCCTGCTACTTTACCAATATCTGGCAAGGAACAACCAATACTGCTGAGACAGTGGTCATGAAAACCAATATAATTGCCCAATTTCTAGGGCTTTGGAACTAAATGCTGTTGAGCTGATAAAAAATGCTAAGACTGATGTGGCCATTTGTCCTGGTTGTCAACAAATCTTTTCTTCAAATACATCACTACAGCTGACTCATGCTACTACTTTAGTTCGTCCTATATTATGTGTCTCCAAAAGGTCTAATGGAGCTGTAAAAAGGCTTAGCAAAGGCTTCAGAAAGAGTTGCAGGTACACAGAGAATAAATTAAAGCTTCAGTTCTTCACAAGTTCTAAAAATAGGGAATATATAAAAGTGCCATGTCTAATTAAGTCACAAGGCAGACCATCCTTACCAAAACTCATTTTCTGCATGTTTACTGGGGACAAACTCGTGCTTTTTAGATATCTGTCTTCAAACTGTGCTAAATTAAACAACGTCTTCCAATATTAGTATGTACAGACTCAGATCTAGATAATTTCTGATCCACTCAGGTTGGGAAGTGATATATCAGTGGAATTGCCAAAATATTCCCCCATTCATGATTACAAAGTTCCTTACTATCTTCTATATAGTGCTTATGATGTCACCCTGAGCAGCCCATATAGGCATTGGTTTAAGATCTATATACTGTAGGGCTTTCTGTCAAGTGAAAGAGAATTGCATTCATACCTGGCTGATGATCACCTGCTCAACAGCAAAGGCCCTGGAACTGGCTGTAAAAATACCAGTTGAGGAATAGCTATTGATTCTGGAACTGTATTCACCTGCCACATGCTTTTCAAAATAGCTACTGTCTACACATTTGGCAATAATAGTTTTGTAAATTGTTGTTCCAACACATTCGTTGGAAGAACTAAAGTGTCTTGAACAGGTGAAGTGGACCTCCAACAGCTTCAACATGGTGATATGCTCTCTTTGCCACATCTCTGATATCCTCTGGATCTAGAATGGCTGTCACCATCTCCATCATACTCAGGTCATAGATAAATGGTGTAACTTCTGACATGAACACTACATAGTTGAAGCTAGATTCTCACTTCCACTTAAATGATGGGAAGAAGCTGACTTACAGCCACATTTGTGTCTGCTGAATCTGAGACAGGCTAGAAGATGGGGTAGCCTCAGGCATATGTCACACCAGACACGTGTCTGGTTTAACATATTGAACTGATAGCTTCATCAGTTTTACAGGCTGGAAGACACTAACCTCAGGAAGAAATGAAGACTGAATCTTTTCCTTCCATCTTTTAATCCAGGACAGAAAAGACAGAAGCACTGTGGCAGCACTTTTCAATCTGTTCTGTGGTTTTGGACTATCCAAATCCTCTCAATAACTCCTTTAATCGCAGATTACTAACAGACATTTTAACACAGTCAATAGTAAACACTTGAATGGATGACAGACTTCACATCCAGTATCTCATGAACTATCATGACTAACCACAGATGTACTAAACCTCTGTATATCTGAAAATCCTTCTGCTTTCTGGTCTCAGTAGATCCTAAGGTAGCAGATGTGATAGGTTGGCACTTACAAAAATGAAGAAAAAATGACATATTTTAGACTGTCAAAATGTATTAGTAGATAAAGTTTGCCTCTCCTCCTCGTGTCTGATGTGACTGATTAAAATGACAAGGGAGGCTGACAGTGTAGGATTAACAGAATACACTAAGTATTTTGAAATAGCTTTAAAAAGTTTTCTGTGGCTGCTTTATTCAAATTATGCAAAGTCCATTGCAAAATGATGGCGCAGATAAGTTTGTTGGAGTCTTCTGTAAAAACACGTATCATCCCCAAAGTCTCATCAGAGATTTTCAAATCACGGTTGGTAATTTCAGACTTTCGCATCATTACAAATTTTTGCAGCAGTCTCTGATTCTCAAGTATTCCCAGGCTACAGTTGCAACAGTGCTTACCACCCCCCCCACAGGCCCTTTCTCAATAGCAGCAGTTGCTGGAAACTTTCAGATTAGTCAGGTACACCACGATTACCCTACTTCTCTTGGCAATCTGTTTCTCTATGATACTGTCTGTTGTGCCTTTTGAACTTTTTATTCAATGATTACTGAAGTACATTCTGGTCCTCAGGGGCTTCTCCACCTTTTTAACTTTATGAAATTAGTTTCACTTAAATAGTCTAAAAAACAAGAACAAGTGTAAATTTCTGCAGGACTGGTATCTTTAAATGTCACCACCTTTCAGTAGGAAATGTCACCCTACATAACATATTGTAATACAACAGTCTTTTAGTCAGAATCAGGTATCTGGAAACTACCACAGGGAAAATACATTCATCCAGGAGGCAATGAAGCAGGTAGTTTCACTGAAGTATAACTGGGTAATATGTTCTGAATTCCACTTATTTTACAACAGTAAAAATATTTTAGCAAACTCTTCATATTAGACAGTACAGTGTATTCTGCAACAACTCAGCTCTCAATGAGAGTGGTGAGGCACTGGCACAGGTTGCCCAGGAAAGCTGTGGAAGCCCCATCCCTGGTGGTGTTCAAGGCCAGGTTGGATGGGGCCTTGAGCAGCCTGGTCTGGTGGTACGTGTCCCTACCCATGACAAGGGGGTTGGAGCTAGATGATCTTTAAGGTCCCTTCCAACCCAAACTACTCTATGATTCTATGATTCTGTGATATACAGCTACCACAGTGTTACACTCAGAATGTATGACTACTCCTACCATTAAGTACACCAAAGACTGTGTTAAAAAACACCTTACCTACTGAGGTGGCCCAGGTGCCCACCAAGCCACTCTATCAGGCCTTCTCAGGAACAGGACAAGGAGAGTCACAACAAAGAGTTCTTGAGTTGAGATAAGGACAGGGAGACCACTCACTAATTACCATCACAGAAAAAACAGACTCAGCTTATGGAAACTAATTTAAATTATTACAAATTAATCAGAACAGGGTAATAATAAATAATAACAATTCTAAAACCACCTACTAACACTCCTCCTTTTTTTCCAGGCTCAATTTCACTCCCAACCATTCTACTTCTTCCCATGGCAGCACATGGGCATGGGGTATGTGGGTTGTAGTCAGTCAATAATGCTTTGTCTGTGCTTCTCCTTCCTCCACACACTCTACCCTGACTCCAGCATGGATATTACCCACAGGAGACAGTCCTTCATGACCTTCTCCAGCATGGGTCCTTCCTGCAGCAGCAATTCTTCAAGAACTGCTCCAGTATGGGTCCATTCCATGGAGTGCAGCCCATCAGGAATGGAATGCTTCAGCATGGATCCCCCACAGGATCACAGGTCCTGCCAGAAAACCTGGTCCTACATGGGCTCTTCTCCATAGGCCATAGATCCTGGTAGGAGCCACCTCCAGTGCAGGCTCTCCCCAGCTGCAGCTTCCTTCAGGGCTCATCACCCTGCTCCAGCATAGGGTCCTCCAAGGGCTGCAGCATGGATATCTGCTCCACTGCGGACCTCCAGGGGCTGCAGGGAGACAACGTGCATCACAACGGTCTTCGTTACAAGCTGCAGGTGAATCTCTGCTCTGGTAGAACATCTCCTCTCCCTCCTTCTTCACTGACTTTGGTGTCTGCAGAGTTATTTCTCTCACATAGGCTCACTCCTCTCTCCTGGTTGCTGTTTTGCAGCATTTTTTGTACTTTCTTGAATACATTATCACAGAATGCTACCAGTGTTGCTGGTGGGCTCAGCTTTGGCCGCTTGCAAGTTCATCTCAGAGCCATCCGGAACTTGCTCTGTCTGACCTAGGAGTAGCTTCTGGTGTCTCTCACAAAAGCCACCCCTGCAGCTTCCTTGCTACCAAAACTTGCTACGTAAGCCCGATACAATTACACACATCCTAGTCCAGTGATCTCAAATCCATTCTCTTCTACCAAAATGCTCAAGTCCTAGGATCCTCGCTTTGTTAAATTCCTTTCAATTATTTTATTCAGAAGGAACTGATGGTTATAAGAATTATTTTTCTAATAATAGAAGGCAGTTTGGACATATTAACCTTACATAAGGACAACTGGGAAGTTTTACCTGAATGTATTGTGTTACATTATGTAGAATGTATACTGCCACTGAGCGACTAACATTATGTATCTGAAACACGGTCATCAGATGTTCCGTAGCAAATGGGGATAAGTAAACTATATATTATTTCTATAGTGTAGTTAACATAATTAATAAATAAAGGAATTGGACAGGAAGGCATTTAAGTGACAGCATTTATTGAAGCAGAACCCTGACACGTTAAAAAATATCAAGTCCATGATGTTATGCTCAGCATATATATTACAGTTCCATTGTGAGATAAGAATACTACAAGAAAATTATTGGAGCCGAAGTGTGGTTGAACTTATATCAAATTTCATCTGTTAAAGTTTCTCTCAGTTAAATACCAATAGGTGATACTTCAAGATGTTGGTATAAAAGTTTTTATGTAGATTTCCCTAAAAATTTAGGTGACCAGGAGAAGTACTTAATCCTCTTTGATACTTTTTTCCATCTTATCTTGTCATTAAAAAATAATAAATGGAAATCTAAAAGTATCAAAGTTTAAATAATTCTGTCTTGTTTCCTACTCCCTTCACTGTCTTTAAAGCTCAGTGGTATGGTAAGATGTGTCAAGGTATGAAATTTTTCTTGCTAAGATCTGAAGCAGACTTCATGGCATCTTGTCTTATTTTTGTGATATTGGGAAAGGCTAGCATTTGCTGAATTTAGGTGAGATTTCATGTACATTGGCAACAAGTATCCCTCCACTATCTTTCTTTTTCCTTCTATTTTTTTTTTTTCTTCAGTTTGTCAGAGCTGCTGTCTATTGCTCACTCATATTTTTTCATGGAATGAGCTAAACCTATGCAAGTTTAGCCAGTCCATCTTGTCTCTGAAATAGAGAATTTCTCACACTGAGAAATACCAGTTCTTCTGGAGGTGGTCCAGATTGATCACACTGTGACCTACACAAAAAAAATCTCCCAATCTTACATTTAGAAATACATTACAGGTGACACTAATTTTAGGGCATGCTGTGGCACACATGGAGGTTATTGGAATAGATACAGATGGGGATTATGATCCCCTGAATTGCCTTCCATTTGTATTGCTTCTTTTCTGAAAGCCATCTTGTCTTCAGAGCCCATGAGACAAAGAAAGATAAATAGCGGGGAAGCAGAGCTTATAGCAGAGGACAAAAGATGACATAATGGTTAGACACAAGAGCCTTTAGAAAAGTCTGAACAATTTATATAGACTCATGCAGATATCAAAACAAGTGTCTTTGTATAACAGGATTTTTCTAGAGAAGCAGTTCTCAGAGCTTTTGTGTTGAACTCAATGATCCAATGGGTCTTTTCCAACCTGGTGATTCTATGATTCTATGATTCTACATCTCTGTAGAAAACAAAAACACTTTGTAAAGAATTCACCTGTAGGTTTGTATTTAGAGAAGGCCATTCCAAAATTTAATCATTCATGTAGATACACAACACTTGCACTGGATATATCCAGCAGCATAGTCTGTATTTGTATACTGAAACTAAAGAAAGAACTTCTATAACTAATTCTTACTGACTTTTCAGATCAATGACTAGTTAGCATTGCCATTTGACCAACTGTCTATTAGCCTCAATATTAAGCTAAAACGCATAAAGCAAAACAGTACAACCAACAAAAAATCAAGAAGGCAGCTTGCCTGGATGTCAGACCTCTATGCAGTGAACTACAATGCTTGTATTAATCAGTTTGAATGACATCATGCTTGGGAACTGGAGATGATCATGGGTTCGGTTTTTTTAATTCATTCTCTGTCCTGGAGAAAAACCTCCCTTTTTTAAACATTGATTATTTTTCAGCTACAGAAATAATACTGAAATCTGTCACATCTACCTTTAGCAAGCATACTCTTTGGTTCGTTCAAAGCCAGAATTATTTGAAACTATTTGAAACCTTGTCGTAGTTCTGTACCACAGCCGTTTTGGTGTCCTGCATCTGACACCTTGTTGAGGCACAAGCTGCACCATGGGAGCAGAAAGAGAAACCTCATCAATCTCAATCTAATTCCTTTGTATAACACTGTTTCTTAACTATCCCAACAGCAAAGTGATTGAATACACAATAATAATATGAAGAAGTCATGGTCCTTGTCACTCTTATTTTCTGCCAGGTACTATTTCTTCTTTAAATGTATGCTTGACAATGTTGGGTAACTCCAGTTCCAGGCCCAAAAGACTTCTTCATATCCTAGAATCAGACATACAGAACTATGTATACGCACCATGCCTTTAGTTCTTACGGAAGCATTGAATTTGGTTTGCTTTGCCTCAGCTTCTTATTACACTAGCTTGTATTCTCTCCCCTACCTGAAAGTGCTCTCATTCATACTTGATACTCAATTACTCTGAACCCTTGGAGAACCTGTATCATTTTCTGCTTACAATTGTGCATATTATACTAATCAGCCACCTCAGGCTGACACAATTAGGCTTAATTAGTTGAAGCATTTATTTCTAAACCTCCATCTCCAAAGAGATTTTATTTTGGATTGTAAAACTACAGTACTAGTAGCTGTATGTGCCAAATCCATCTGCATCACCATATCAGCCAAATTAGAATCTTGACTTATGTTTCAGTAAGGTTTTCCCTCTTGATAGATAAGCCAATGAAAGTGAGGAAAAAATGCTGTGTACTCAAGTGACAGTTCAGTTCACTTTTTAAGTGCTGGCCCCCAATGTTCATTTCATTTTCTGCCAAAGATTAACTGCAGAAAATCTACTTACATCTTGCTATCCAACTTCTTGATGAGCTTGGCTGGAACAGCATCCTCACTGCTTTTAGAGTTAAAATCAAGCCAACAATTAGGATTGCTTTGGTTTACTTCTGAAGCAAGGAAGTGTACTTCTCCTGTAAGTCAGTCTGAGGCTGCAACCACCCAAGAAAACACAATGAAAATATGCCTGCTCTACTAAGTCCCTAGGAAATCCCTGAAGTGTTGAAAAGTTGAAATTCAATTCAGCAAAAGCCTTATTCCTTAGCCTAAATAGTGGAGAAAAGAATTAATATGCTGAGAAAAAGAAAAAAAATAGTTGCCTCCTCATGGCTGGTCAGTCTCTGTGGTCCATACTTTGTGGACGGATTTTTTTAATCCGATTCATTTTATCACCCCGTTACAGCTGTCATCACATGTCAGCAACATGAGGGTGTAGCTTTCTCACAGAGCTCACGATGCAGCTTTTGTTTATAGAGTGCTCCCAGACATCTGTTTTTTCTGGTTTGTTTTAATCACTTCTGAAACAGCTGGCTGTACACCTGCAATGAGGAAGCCCACAGCTTTTGTAGTTTAATACCTGTATATGTGACAAGCACCTTTTTGTACATCATAAGCCCATTTTGACTCCTTTTTACCTTAAAATGCTCCCTGGCTTCATTTCCTTATTGAACACCCAAGCTGAAATCTTGTTTAAAATTCCTTTGACCATTCAGCTACTCAGTCTGCTTTTTCTAACATCACCTCCCTTTAAGGCAGAATATGAATTGAAAAATAAAAATACCATGATATTTAGGCCTGCAAAACTTAGAGATCTGGCATTTTTCACTACTATTCTTCTCATCACAGGTATAAATCCCCTTTCAGACTTCCTAGGATAGACTCCCTGTTTCCTTCCTACAAAGGCCTTTAATTTTCATAAGTCTAATTTGCAAATACTTTGAACGTATTTCAAAGATTTGCAGCTCTTTCAAACATGAACTATAGCCTGTGCAGAACTTTGTCCTGCTGTGCTACCAAGGTTCTCATGACTGTCACATTTCCTGGATATTTTGAATACTTGTTTCTATTCTTGTCTTTTAAACTCACCTTTTTACACAAGGCTCACCAGGGAAATTCCCTCTTAGGATCTTCTCAGGTTTTTACTTCAGTTAAGCTAAGTGTCACCAATTTAAATTCCCTCCTTAATTGAAAGTGCAAATGTTTTGTAAGAAAAACATTCCAGATTTTAAAACAAACCTTCTAGCAAAAAAAAGAAAAAAAAAATTCTAAAGAAACACTAAGCAGCTGAAGCAGAGATTGAAAAGTATCACTGACAAAACATTCATTTACGTCAAATGCTATGTATGTGCTTACACCAATCCTGCCTCTACTTTTTCCTACAAGAGTTTATTTCAAAGGTCACATCTCCATCTCTCAGAGGCCTATTAATAGTCCATACTTCACCCACCTGTGAGCTCATTTCTCCAGGCTCTTACTGCTTGCTGTGCTCACCTCTATCACTTCTCACTGCCACAGTTCCCTGATTTTAATGAGCTCCTGACAGTCTTGGAAGCTGCATGGCTTAAAGAGAACCACTAAACCTGTTTACATGTCACTCAGGAGCTGGGCGGGGGGGGGGGGTGATATGTGTTGTGTGTGTTTGTTTATTTGCTTTTGCAAAGGGCTGTGTAATGCCTCGTCTTCTTGGCTGTGTTTGTCCCCACCTTGTCCATTTTAAATTCAGGAACATACGGGCCTTAGAGGTCTGCTGCAGTTACCAAATCAGAAAGTCATGGTCTCTGGGGTTATATACAGCAAAGCACATTGCAGGTTCAGTAGCCTGCATAGTTTGATGAGCATGCTGCTTGGGAGGTGGTGGGAAAGATGTTACATATGCTAGGTGACACGAAAAGATCAATGACAGGTCAGGAGGAAGCAAGAGAAGTAGGTTAAAATGCAGATGACCTGTAACTCTTGGAGGAATCATGTTAATGAGTGTTTACTGCTGACTTGGAAGAGCAGGTAAATAAAGATTTGGAAGCGATACAGAGAA
Organism: Phaenicophaeus curvirostris; assembly: GCF_032191515.1. Taxonomy (NCBI): domain Eukaryota; kingdom Metazoa; phylum Chordata; class Aves; order Cuculiformes; family Cuculidae; genus Phaenicophaeus; species Phaenicophaeus curvirostris. The sequence goes on from NC_091392.1 coordinate 22,827,698, forward strand.
TTCAAAATTATTTACCCTAATTGAGTCTAACTAGGCAAATCTAATGGGGAAAATGGAGACTATCAGAAGGATTTAATGCAGCTAAGGAAATAGACAATAATAGCAAAAGAATATCAGTGAAGATAAATGCAAATCATGTACAGAAGGGAAAAATGTGAACTGATCATACGTGGAGATGAGTTTTGACTTCAAACACTCAGGGAAGATTCAGTTAACTCATTTGTATGCAGCAGTAAGCACACATTAACAAAAAAAATGTAATATTCTAAAAACTGCTATAAGAACAGGGACACCACACTGAGATATTTGATTTTGCATCTAAAGATTACAGCCATAATGTAGAAGACATCAAAAAATAAAAGCAAGAAAATAACCGTACAGGACAAGAGGTAAAGGGAATAACTACTGGCTGCAAGATGAGAATGGCTGGATGCTTATGGACAGATGTTCTTATCAACCTTGCCACATAACACAAAGGTGAATTGAAGACACAGACTGATGACTGGACAGAGGGATGGTGAACATCAGAAGAACAGAAATAAGGATCCAATGGCAGTAACAGGTTTCATTATATCTGAAAATGAGATGCTGAGATTTAGTTCCACAATTTTAGGTAACCATAGAGACAGTCTGCCCATCTGTCTTAGGCACATAGATAAATACCATCCCACTGGAGACAAAAGTTTGGAATTTGGAAACTTACGTTGCCAAATGAGGAACATGGGTTTCTTAAGGGCTGCTTAAAGCAATAAAGAGCAGGCTTGATTCTACCTTGAGTATCACAGACTGTTTTCAGGTGTTTTCATATCTTCAGTTTCCCTCTTACCTTGTTTAAACTTGGAATTTAAGCCTAATGGAAGAATGAAGGGAATTTTCATACCAAAATTTGTCTTACATGGATGGTACTATATATTCTTATGTAAGTGATTTTTCCCCTGTGGAAATAAAAACAAACATTTTTTTGCCAACCCCTTTGAAAAAAAAATTTTAAAAAGAACAAAAACAAAATTAAAAAATGTCTTATAGTGGGTAATCATTGTTTCCAGGCAATTTAGTTATAAAGGTCCTTTTATGTACCTAGTGTCCCTTGTACGGCTCTGTAGAAAGTTCTTTCAAGGGCAATCACCTACCTTCTAAGATATAGTGCCTAACAGTGCACCTGCTTATACAGATGTAAATCAATCTTACCAGAGTCATGCCAGCTTTTAAGTTATGGGGTGACCTGCCTGTACGTTAACACTGCTTTGCTTTCTACAATACAGTGAAGGGGAAAAAAAGGAGAAAAAGACAATTCCAAAACCTTTTTTGTAATGTCTATTGGGGGATTGACTTATTTATTTTTTTTGTACAGTGTATGTTTGTTCTAGGACTAGATAGCACTTGCATTTTCTCTTTGTTTGAAAATATTCTGGTTTCTAGCTTAATTTGATCTATATTTATGTATGAGAAACCTTATCACAAAGTTTAGCTGGTCTGACTACCTATTCAGGTTTTTATGTTAAATAGCCTTCTGCTGTGATTAAATTGTGCAAAGCATGAAGAATACATCTATTTTACAACTGGATTCTGAATGATGCATATTAGATATATTGAAAAATAATTAGAAAGCCAAACCTGAAAGACAAGAAATGGCCATGCGTTTATCAACTAATCAATGTTTACATTATGAAAAAGTCACTCTTTTGTATTTTTGAAACATTTAGATTCAGTGATAAAAAGCCCATGAGCATGCTAATTCTCCCTTCACAGCATGCAGTAAATACCCAAAGGGTCATAAACTAAACGACTAAATATGAAACAAATATCAAGTATTATTTCATTAAGTAGCTACCATCTATGTTGTGCACTGGCTAAGGCTGAAAGAAAATAGTGAAGGATAATGTAATTTAAGACTGTCATAGTTGGAACTTGTCAAGAATCAGACTTTAAAATAACAAAATAACTGCTCCTTTTTAAAATATGTGACTTATCAAAATTCTAGTGAATGAGAAAATCAAAGAGGCAAGAAAAGCATTTAATGTTAAATCTTTAAAAACATTTGGAAATACATGGATCCCAAGAGAGATCCCAAGGTGACCCCTGGAAGCCTCAACACTAGAAGCTGGAGCTGTTGGACTCCCCTTTACTCAGCAGAGATACCCCTATATCTTCCCATTTAAACTGAGGCTTTGGGAGATGGCAGATCAGGGATGCCCGAAAAAGGTACACAGGACCCCTGAACCTAGCATGAAGAGATGAGGAAATGATGTATATGAGAAGATCTGGGCCTGTAGTCACTGAGAGCAGCTGTACAGCTGGCCAGTGGCAGATTTTTCAGATGTTTGATCTCAGGCTTCTACAATCTTGATGGTGAAGAAGGCAGGAAAACTTTCTAATTGCATTTTGATTTAATTTCATTCAGTCTGCTTGGGCTATAAAACCATTTCAGTTTTGAAGGACCAGCAGTTACTGATGCTATCTCATTAATTACATCCTCGAAAATTACTGTAATCATTCTCATGTGTACCTAGGGATTGTTGTAAGACACCCCTAAAGGCATTTCCTAAACTCTGAGCACTTAATCTTGATTCTCTTTTACAGTGACTTCAGATTTTTTTTTTTGTGCATGTTTACCTGCATGTGTATGCTCCTAGTTCCCTTTAAAATAAATAAACAAGCACCTCCACCCCCCAAAACCAGAAAAAAACCCACAAAATACTCAGGCAACAGGAGAATTCGTGGTGTTACAAGTCCCTTTCCAGACTCTGGGGGACCATATTCTTTAGTGACTACAGATTCCTCCCAGCCTGTTCTCAACAGAGACCTCTTCTGCCGCTATTTTGAACTGTTCCTGCACAATCATCTTCTCTCTGCCTGCTCCTGAGCCATAATTCTAGTCACGGTCTCTCCCCCATCCACTCCCAGTCTGCACCTCCTGAGCGATTCATGTTAGCTTAGCCACCCCTCCCTGCAACACAACATCCCCTCTGCACATGCCACACTCCTCACTCCTTTCAGCATTGTTACTGCTGAGTTCCTGGCTACTTGCCCAGGCAGGTAAATGACTTGTGTGCAATAGTAAAAAGCACTCACAGTGCTAGTTACTTAGTAAGTTAATGTCCTGACTGAAATGCAGCTGTTTCTTTGGAAGGACTCTAGTTTTGGCTGATGATAATCTACTTTCTCCTGTGTTAAAGCCTTCTCATAAGTGATCATTTAAGAATATAAGCAGATCACTAAAACAGCAATAAGTTTTATCCTCGAGCTAATGAGTGAGTCATACAAGCAGTTGATCCAATCTTTTGAGAAAAAGCAAGATATGAAAGAGTGAGTGTTGGATAGTCAGAATGTGGAAATAACATTTTGCTGCTATCAAGATTTATTGGATTTTTAATTAGCAAGCACTCTAGGTACCAGTTTGGTATGCATTCAGAAAGGGATGTCTGCAGAAGCGCAGCTTTACCTGCTCCTCACAGGGGTATTATTCGTTCAACAGAGACCCAGAGTGCACTGGAGGACAGGCACTGGCTCTTGAGGAACAGCAGTTTTCTTTGGACTCTTCCAGTCCCATCACAAACACAGCTATTTTTCACTTCCACTACATGCTGAAATTGCAGCTTAGGATCGAATCAGTAGCATACAAGCAATTTCATCAGCTCGAAGTTTGGTGAGCCTGGATGAAGATCCAGATGAATGTCTGGGTAAAGCTAATGGTAGGATCCCCTACTTAAGGTGCATTTTCAGAAAACCCTGAGCAGACTTCTATTCGTACCCTTGCTGTCTCTGTCTACATGACTAGATGACTGAAGCTATGATAATGACTCCTTTAGCTGAGGAGTTATTATTTTACTTTTCCATTATTGGAAATAGTGTTCTTTTACCAACGACTTTGTGAATCCAAGACTGCAAAACAAGCTTTTCTGAACAAGAATATATTGCTGCTTGGTCTGGATGGGCTTACTTTTTTTTTTTTTAATAGAAATGAGCTATTTAAGACAGAGCCTAATAATTACTTTTTAAAATGGAAGGTAGCTAAAATAAGGTGGTTTTTTTTTAATTTTTAACCAAAAAGGCAAGTTAATTTATGTTGCTCAACATAAGATGGAAACTTTTTTTTTTAATTGAATTTCAACAGTTTTTGAACATCTGTTTGTTTACTCTTGCACTGGTTTCTTCTCATGTCTATGGAGGTCAGAATATCCCTCTTACGCGCCAAAGGTTCATTCACAGTGACATATTGGAATTCAATACAAGCTGTTACCATCGTGTAATGATTTCAACTGAAAGACAGAATTTAGGGATCTATGAGGAACAGCAGCTCCTGCAACTGTTAGATTCAATGTGACAATTCTGAGCAGCTTTCAATGCGAAGTCAGTTATATGGTTATTAACTACATATAGCACACCACAGAATTTTAACTCAAGCATAACAGAAGTGCCCAGCCATGGCTGGAGCTGGGGTAGAGCCAAAGCTGGGATGCGACACACTGAAAAACTGGAGTAACCAAAGATCCTTCCAGTGCTAGGTCTGGATTGCAAATGAACTTGTGAGTTAAGCAAAGAGGTAAGGCGAGTTGCATTGAAGAAAAAAATAGGAGTATGCTCTAAAGCCACATTGAATACTGTGAAATTAAGGGACCTAGGAAGGTTTTGACAGCCAGGGAAGAAGGATATCCTAGAAGAACACCAGGAATAGAAATGATAAATTCAGCTTGTGCAGACTGTAAAAATAATCAGAAGAAATTGTCAAAACTCAGAAACTAAGAAGGGTATTCAGGCAGACAGTCTTTTGCTCTTGTGTCAGCAGAGGCCATTTAATATTTCAAGTGCCTGTGTTTGTGTAAAACCAAACATATTGTTTTGTGTTCCTTTATTTACACACAACATCATTGGTTGCATGAACTGATCACTTTGGGGTAACAAATGACCTACTAAATCTGATAAGGATATAACCAGACATTCAATCACAAGACCCAAGCCGCATAAATGAAGAACTCGTTACTCAGTATCCTACTTCATAGTCTTTTACACCCAGTTTTATTTCACAGAATTTTTCAGCATCAGACTCAGAGAGGAGAAAACAGTTGAGATGATAGCCATTATGCCAGTGAGACCGGGAGTTAGACACAATCTACAGCCCTTGGATAGTGGCAGATGCCTCCATATCAGACCTCTCATATCTATTTACTTTCTGGAAGTATCTGTCCCGTTAGTTAAAATACTAATTTAAATGCTGAGTGTTTAAGTGTAGGTGAAGTGAATCTGAGCTTCAGAGTGATTACAAGAGTGGTCACAAATGAGGACAGGATTAAGGAGGTACCATCTCTGACATTAGCTAATATTGTCTGGTGGCTGCTTGAGAAGATTTCTACTGCCTGTGTCCAGTGCAGAGCCCTGGTCCAGTTTTCACAGTCCAGCTGGCAGAGGTTCTGTCAACAGGTTTTCCTCTAATATACATAACAATCTTTCTTGTTAACGGAAAGTTCACATTTCTCCTACCTTTTAATGAAGATAACAACCTTTTTATTCAATTACTTGGCAAGCATTGATATAAAATAAACATGATTATTTGTATTCTTTGGAACTAAGTCTCTTAAATGTCCAGCTATCCTGTAGTCTCTTGAACTCTTTTAAAACTCATCATGTCAAAACATGTGAGAACAACTAGATTTCTATGCCTGGATAATGCTAGTAGGAGATTATGCAGATTCTTGTTATGTTTGTTTCATTTGCATTCCAAGACATTTTGAGGTCTTTATCACAGAGAGGCTTATTTCCATTTTTCTTATATTAATCTCAGAAACTTTTATGATTAGTGTCTTGCTCTGACACTGATTAATGAAAAATGTAGATCTTGTAAAATAATAAGCCACTAAAAAAGATAAATCATGTTGGGTTTAGAATATCAAAGAGAAAGTATACTGCAGCTGGCACTGAATTTACAGGAGTAGATCTCTGATATGCTTAGAGCTTAAAGTTTTGTTGAATTCATTGGGAATTGCTAAAACTAAATAACTAGCTGAAGCTGCTGAGTAGCTATTCCTCTTGTGCAACATAAATGAAATAATAGATAATTAGTGACATTTTGGAGTGAAAAATAGCATAGCACAGTTGTGAAAACAATTATCTTTTTTCTGTTCTTCCAATCCTGAGCCCATAATAATGCTTGTTAAATACTTGTCATGCTTTGTTGTTATTCTTTATTTTTTATAATTATGTTTTAAGAACTATGTATTTATTTTCTTTTACAATTCAGATGGGTCCTGCTGTCCAATGAAATATGCTGCTCAATGAAATGACTGGTACCTAATATGGTACTAGTCTGATACTGGCACCAGAACCATTTTAGAAGCTGGCCTGGGACTGCTTCCACTTCAATGCAGAACATGCAGAGCTCATCTCTGGACCAAACTCATTTTTCATTTTATCTTTCCATTCAGCACAAATTTTTCCCCAGATCATGAAAATAACATGGAATAGTAACAAGAATCTGATCAATATCTCAGTGCAATACTTCAAAGGTCTCATCCTGTTGAGGAAAAGTCTCAGAATAAAACATCCTGATAAAAAAACTTTTTAATCCCTCAAAAATAACAAGTATAAAACCCTTAAAAAAAATACTCTTTGGTGGAATCAATGAAACTGAGACCACGTATTTCTAAGCATCAGTTATTAACTGTTCTTCAGATATGTCATTACAGTTTCTCTAGAAATGACCCAGTCCCTTTGGATATTTTCCTGTCCTTTTTGACAAATACGGTGAGCACTACAAAGCAGGATTTATAGCATAGTAGTGGAGGAAATATTTGCTGATATAGCCTGGTTGAACGCCACAAATAGGCAGGCAGAAAAGCTCTTTGAAATGAAGTCTTCAGATTCACTTTGTAATTTTTTATGCATATGTTGTTGGTTTCCAAGATTGTGTGTACAATGGGACAAAGTCCAAGAGATGCATATAAAGAACGATTTGCAAAGATAATCTAATTAAAAGCACTCACCTAGTAACACTGAATGTGTCTAATGACTTGAGATCAGAATAGGGCAGAGGAAGTTGGCAACTTGGAAGTTGGATGGGTGTAGCCACAAATCGAAGAGGAAAGCCAAAAAGCCAAATAGATACTGCTTGGGAGAGGGAGGAGGAACTACTACTCTCTGTGGTCTGACAAGAAATCCAAGCCTTGAATTTCAAAAACAAGCAAAATTTTATCTGAGGAGGGCAATGGCTGGTAAAAGATGAAATTACCAAGATCAGCATCCAAAGTCCGTTAAAGATAAGGGTTTATTACAATGAATGAGATAATGAAATAATTTAGAATACGGAACATTTCAGTTAGTTATTCATATGATCATGTAAATGTCTACCATGATATAGAGTCCAGTTACTATCTCTGTCCTTGACTTCTTGACCAGTCTTAGTCAAGCCATAAGTTTTTCATCTCTACATCAGTGCACACGTCATCCTTATTCAAATTAAAGCATCCATGACTGATAAAGCACGGAAGAGTTGCTGTTTGGTATGGATAGGCTTTGGACTTAATAACATTTTGAAAAACTGGGCTTTAAGTGAGATGTAGCTGACCATTTTCTATACCAAAAAAATAAGGAAGGAGCTATGGACAGAGTACTGTTAATTGAAATCACAAAGGAAAAATTGCTCAGCTAGAGTAAGCACTGCTTCTCACCTTTCTGTATATGCGAAAAAAAGTTCTAGACAAAAGATTACAACAACAAATATGTCACAGAATCACAGAATCGCTAGGTTGGAAAAGACCCACTGGATCATTGAGTCCAACCATTCCTATCAAACACTAAACCATGTACCTGAGCACCTCATCCACCTGTCTTTTAAACACCTCCAGGGAAGGTGACTCAATCACCTCCCTGGGCAGCCTGTTCCAGTGTCCAATGACCCTTTCTGTGAAAAATTTTTTCTGATGTCAAGCCTGAACCTCCCCTGGCAGAGCTTGAGGCCATTTCTTCTTGTCCTGTCCCCTGTCACTTGGGAGAAGAAGCCAGCACCCTCCTCTCTACAACTTACTTTCAGGTAGTTGCAAGAGAGCAATGAGGTCTCCCCTCAGCCTCCTCTTCTCCAGGCTAAACAACCCCAGTTCCCTCAGCCACTCCTCGTAAGACTTGTTCTCCAACCCCTTCACTAGCTTCGTTGCTCTTCTCTGGACACGCTTCAGAGCCTCAACATCCTCCTTGTAGTGAGAGGCCCAGAACTGAACACAGTATTCAAGGAGAGGTCTCACCAGTGCTGAGTACAGAGGGAGAATAACCTCCCTGGACCTGCTGGTCACGCCGTTTCTGATACAAGCCAAGATGTCGTTGGCCTTCTTGGCCACCTGGGCACACTGCTGGCTCATGTGTAGTTGCTGTCAACCAACACCCCCAGGTCCTTTGCCTTCAGGCAGCTTTCTCTGTAGCACTGCATAGGGTTGTTGTGCCCCAAGTGCAGGACCTGGCATTTGGCCTTGTTAAACCTCATGCCATTGGACTCTGCCCAGCGGTCCAGCCTGTTCAGATCCCTTTGCAGAGCCTCCCTGCCCTCCAGCAAATCGACACTTCCACCCAGCTTAGTGTCGTCTGTAAACTTGCTAAGGGTGCATTAAATACCTTCATCCAGGTCATTGATAAAGACATTGAACAGGGCTGGACCCAGCACTGAGCCCTGGGGAACCCCACTTGTCACTGGCCTCCAGCTGGATTTCACACCATTTCCCACCACTCTCTGGGCCCGGCCATCCAACCAGTTTTCCACCCAGGAGAGCGTTCGCCTGTCCAGGCCAGAGGCTGACAGTTTCTCAAGCAGAATGCTGTGAGAAACTGTGTCAAAGGCTTTACTGAAGTCCAAGAAGACTACATCATTTGATGAAGGCTATGAAAAAGCTAGGTGGATCTGTCTTTCCTTGTTTGTGCTTATCACATCACCAGCTTTCTAATTCCAAAGGAAGATCTTAAGGATAAGTTAGACTCACCCCTTCCAGAAATTTTGTGACTTAGCCATCCTTCTTCCAAGATGAGTGGTTTAGTTAGCACTTGATACCTCTTCCAGGTCTATTTTCTAAAGAGTCTAGGTTTCTCTGATGGTTTGCAAATGCTGAGGAAGATACACACCTAAACACACTGAGGTCTTCAATAAACAGAAAAATTCATAGACAGCCACAGGTATGTGACAGTGTGATACCTCCTGTTCCGGAATAGCTCCTTCACTATCTTACAAACAGCACCATGAAATGACACCCAGCCTGTGAAACTGCACGCAGAATGAACGAGGATCCTCATGAGGTGAACATGAGTACATGAAAGGTAAAAGAAGAGTGAGGATCAAGTCTCAGAGGGATGCCACAATATAAATGAGCCCTGATGGAAGATGGAATACACAGCTCTGAGAATCTCCAGTCAGGGAAGGCAGTAAGTTACAAAATAACCACCCTGTCATGCCAAGAAGTTCAAGACTGCAGAACAGACCAATAACCTCCACAGTCATTTTCTTTTTGAAAAACATAATAAAAACATATACTTAGTTGTCATGGATATTTATGTTGGCTGGTAAGAGAGGAGAGTGCACACAACAGACATTTCTGTTGCTCAAGTCTTGTCTATGCACATGAAATCACAAAATACCTGATATTTCTCAGTGCAAAAGTATGTATGGACCTCATATGACAAAATCCAAATGTTCCTACTCAGTCTTACTCCAGTTCATGAAATAGCCCCAGATTTAGATAATCCATTTGCAGGAAATATTTACCCTATTCAGTGTTTCAAATAATAGTTTTCTGTTCATTTAGGAATAATTTCCTAGAAGAGTTCTAGCAAAATAGCAGCTAGTTACTTGCAAATACATAGCGGTACAAACATTTGATTTAGAAGGCCATAGCTGACTGACTTACTTTAAAAGCATCATTTAAAAATTGTTCAGAACAAAGACAAGAATGTGGAAAAAAAATCCTAACAGTGTAGTACTGCTAGATATCAGCCTGCAAAAGGAATGTGGGTGAGAAATTACAGAGTCAGACAGAGACTGATGACATGGGCTGTCAAGAGGGTGTTGTAGTGAGTAACATACCTGGAAGGAAGTCAGAAGATATGATAATGAATATGAAAGTTCAAAAAGAAATTTTCCTGGGGAATAGAAGAAAAACTGCTTTCTCTGTTGGAAAGTTCCATCTAGTTCCTTTATGGTAGGACTGAAGGACCTTGCTGCAGGTATGACTAACAAAGCCAACCCTTTCATAGTCCTCTCAAATTCATTATTAACACAGCAACGTGTATTAAACAAAACTGATAGTCTGAACAATGTTCTTTATGTAATCCTCAGCCATTCAAACTAGCAGGATATATGATGCCACCTTACTACTCACTCAACACCACCAGCAAACTCCAGGTTGCTCATAGGAAAGCTGGAAAGAATAACTTGTGATTAACTGGTAAGCTTGAACTGATTTGCATATGGGATTTGCCCTCTCCCATATCAACCTCATTGACAAACTTAGGAAATATGGGTTAAATGAGTAGACAGTGATATGAATTGAGAACTGGCTGGATGGCAGAACCCAGAGGGCTGTGATCAGTCGTGCAGAGTCTAGTTGGAAGCCTGGGGCCAGCAGTGCTCCCCAGGGGTCAGTACTGGATCCAGTCTTGTTCAACATATTCATCAATGACCTGGATGAAGGGACAGAGTGTACCCTCAGCACTGGAACATGGTGCCCAGAGGTAAAGTTTTTCAACTCTGACCATTCTGTGATTCTGTGATCTATTATAACAGCAAATAAGCACATTTATAGAAATAATAGTGTATTATGAGCAATTTGACGATCCACACAAAGGAGCAGGGTGTATCTACTATACAAACTCTTGCTGTGTAGCTGTAGAAGCAATAAGGATGAATTCTAAGTTTTTTACTCCAGGCTGGAAAGAGGCAAAGTGTTAAGGAAGCAAGAAGTTTTCCTGTTTTGCAGGCTGATAGGCATCAGTATCAAATGTCATTGCATTAATCCATTTTTACTGATCTAGTGTGTTCTTAATTACAACTGCAATAATTTCATGGTCCATTAGTTATATGTCTTCCAGTCTGCCAAAATCTGAATGCGGGTCAAAAGCTAGCCCTGGAAAAGTGAGAAAAATATGACCGCAAGAACTGCAGAAGACTTATCAACCTGAAAATCACTTTCAGTGATTTTGAGGTGATTCTACTTCTCTTGTCCATACCAAAGGGCAAGAGACAAACAGGAGGTGAAGTAGAAGTTCACAATGTTTAAGTTCCCTCCTGGCTTTCTGCAGCCTATCTGGGAGAACGTGTGAACACTGCCCTGCAGATTGACAGAGCTAGGATTCACAGCTTCAAAGCTCATATCTTTTTAATGATTTGAAATCCACTGGACATAAAGGAATAGTATCTGCTTCTACTCTGGCCAAGTGATACCCTCATACTCCTAAGTTACTATGGTTTCTGAAGGACTGTCTTCCTTGGGTTTGGTCCTACCCACTGGAGGAAAGATATATCTACAGGAAATCCAGGCAACAGAGTCCCTCATGAGTTTTTCAACAGGGCTATTGATGTGCTATATTACTTAATAAGCGAAATAATACGGAGGCATTTGTATCACTTCTTAGAAGCTCCAACTTGACAATCGCTGATTGAATCAGATGAAGTGGGAAGAGAAGGAAAAGGTAAAATAACAGGAAAGCCAACAGTCTTTTTAAAGCTCTTCGACAGTGATAAAGGACAACACAGAACTATAACACACAGCTAGAGCTGGGAACGAGTCTTTATGATCAAGGTAAATTAATAAACATGGGAGGAGAAGGCTCATACAAGGGCAAGGGAAGTCTCTCTGTTTCTCCCTCACCAGGCCGCCAGCCAAAGCGATAAACAACAAGTTCAAACCAGAATGGTCAAGAAGTATTGCATTTCACTCCCATCCTCTTACAGGGCTTCCTAAGCTTTTGAAGCAAACAAGAAATCTTTTCTCCTTGTGTTTTCAAATTCGGAGCCCCCAGAACCACAGAGACAGGCCTTTAGTTGAAGATGGTGCTCCACATCCTTGGGACTACATTTATTTCAGCTGTAGATTGAGGACAGAGTTATATGTTGATTCATTAAGCACTTTTCCTTGAAGAATTTGAGCTGCATTCGTTCAATGGAAGAAGCTTACATACAATTTACACCAGCTGTTCAGCAGGGCCCTTTCAAAATTCTCCACTGTATACTCCATACGTATAAACATGTATATATGTGTACACACACAACATTTTCTTGCCACCCCTTCACCTGCACCGCAGGAATCTGTAGTGGCTTTAAAGAAGCTTTGCAGCAGCCTGCTACAGTCACTTTGCTACAGCAGCTGACTTAACTGACCACATTATAGACAGAGCAGAAACACAAAAGCTTATCAGTACTAGAAATTAGAGCGAAGCCTCCGTATCAAGAGTATGAGTCCAAGTTCCTAGAACCTCTGCAGCTGTCAGCCTTCAAACATGAAAATGTAAATTTCAGTTTTAAGACTTAAGCACCCAGCTAGGAAATGTTATTCTGTTACATAATAAAATCCATACTCGCTATATTTAGAAGAATCAATGATGGTGATGCATGGAGTAAAGAGATTTCTAAGTCACAGTCAACATATACATTAACTCAGATTTTGATTTTAAGACATAAGCACCCAACTGGAAGATTACATTATTCATATGCATAGTAAAACGACTTCTATGTTTAGGATAGTTGATGGAATTGAGACACAGAATGAGTAGTTCTTCCTTGGAGACAAGGCATTTTTCTGTGCTTTTGAACACATGCTTTGATCATGTATAAACTCATCAACAGTGTTTTTAATTTTGGGTTCATTCTGGACATTTTCTTTTTTCTTTATCTTTATTGTCTTAGAGAGTGAATCCCATGTCTGTTCAGTCTTGGCTCTTTCTGTTCCTTGAGTGCATTCTTAGCAAGTGTATAATTAAGTTAATAAGGTTTAACTTTAATCCTTTTTCTGAACAAATCAAGCTCTGTGCTCAATTTCTTCCTGTTTTATGCTTTCTCAAACGCTTCAGCACTATGAATAAACATATTACCTCTCCAGTACACCCCTCCAGCATTTATACTGTGAAATGTAGCAGCATTGACCAATTACTAAGATTTTCTAGTTCCTTTCCATTTAGACCTTTTTTTTTCAGGAAAGCCAAATAAGAGCAACTTGATATAGATCCTTTCCCCTGCAAAGAGCATTTGCATGGATAATGCTTATGAATTGTAATGTGAGTTACACATTGTGTGGAATGACATCACTACTCAAAACAGTATCTGACAGAGAGCCTGTTTAGGAGACTGATCTCTGTTTAATAAACATGGAGAAAAATGCAGTGTAAAAAGAAAGCTCTTTAGTCTTAGAAACATTTTATTATAACCTGAAATGAATGTATGTTTTCGTTTCAACACATAAAATATCTAAATTATTATAAACATTGAATAAATTCACTTATATTTTAAATAATAATTCCATAGAAGCTGGAAAACTGTCTTTTCCTTGAATAATATTGCCTGCTTCAGACTCTTAGTATGGTTCTTTACCTGGGGAAATTTTGGGGTTAAATTGGTGATGTACTTCTTCATTGGGAAGATTTAACCTTAAGCATCATTTCTATTATCAGTTGTCTCAATTTTTTTTATGCAAGCACTTTCTTAGGAGGGATGAGGCAAATAAGAATGAAAAAAAAGAAGAGGTAGATATTGCTGTTCAAAGGAAGTAAACATTCCAGAAGGGATTAGGAGAGACAAGAAACAATAAGAAAACAATAGAAAGCTAAGCTTTTAGTAAAATCTGAAAGTTGTTCTGAATATATAGTTAACAAAGATGTACAGCTTACAATAACAAAATCATAAAATATGACTAAATGTTTTGAAGGGGTCTCAAATCCTCTTATTTTAAGAATGGCCTTATTTATAACAAAGAGGAGAAGCTAGATAAATGCTTTGCCAGACCTTGTCCTTCTGTCACCGATTACTGGTGGGATTCTTTAAAATTCCTCTTTAGCACAGAGCAGTGAGAGCCAGCACACAAGACTAGTTGGGTCACCAGCTGTTAGCACAAGAAGAATGCCTACTTTGCTATAGAGCTGATCTGAAACAACACAGAAGGAATTAAAATGAAGACTAGGAGATATTATTTTGCAGGGAAAGGATGGAAATATTTGAAGGGTTATTGTTAAAGGGCATTTTTCCTTCCAAAATCAGAAAGAAAATACTTGCAGGAAATCTAAGGCTTCTAATTCCCACTGGGACACGTGACATTGGAGCTGATGCTTCACTTAAAATGTCAGGATTACTGACATTTCCCTCGGATTTCCCAATTCAACCGAAGCTATGACTTCACCCAAAGGCAAGACAGTACTTTTATTCTTACCAGTACATGAAAATAGTGGTACCATACAGATCAACACCCTACCTCAGCTCCCTGGTGGCAATAGTGGATGCCAAGAACAGACTACGGGAACATAACTGTCACATCATGAGGGGGTAAATTTGAAAATAATATGAGACACTTCAGAAAGGAGAGTTTAACAATCACCTTAACTCTTTAACCAACAGTGTTGCAAGGAAAAAGAATATGTATCACCTAGCCTGCCAGCCACAGTGATTACTGAACAATGATGCGAGGACAATTAATGTCTGTCCAGCTTACTCTGCACACCATTTCACTTAAGATTCTTATCAACAATTTTGCAGAGACAGTCAGTCCCATCTAGTTTGCTGGGTTTGAAACTACCTTTAAATCCCTTTTATTAGGTACAATAAACTGTTGAAGCTTGTATATATATAAGCAAGTCAATTTTATTAAGAATAATTGATTATAACAACTTGTGATTCAATAGGTTTGGGGAGCAAATAAGATACGGTTTGAGAAAATACATTGAAAGTTAAGCACCCAAACATGTACAAAAACACAAAAGCAACAATATACTTGTAGTGATAACACCCAGATGTAAGTAAAAGTAACATGAAGACAGAAGATACATAGTTATGGTTAAAGTACCAAGAAATATTAATAATTAGCTTGATGTTAAGATATATTTTTAGCGTGCGTAACACAAAAGTCTTATCCGGATGGAATCCAGGGTGAGGGGAGTTGGGATACAGCCTGTTGGCTGATCCCAAGAGTTTTGATTATGTTTTCCCCTCCCAACTTTACCAGTTGTTTTCCATTTATATAGTGCCTCAAACCTTAAGCGTGGAGGTTCAAGTAGAGCTTGAGTGACTGAAGTCATTACATGAAACCCTGCTGATTGGTGGAGGAAATTTTCTTGCTTCTATGACTTAGGAAGTTCCTAAGCCAAAATGCTAACTTTGTCATTGTTCCTTCTGTGAGTTTTCTCTCCCTGAATTTGTCTAATTGCTTTGTGTACAACATCATGTGGAAAGTTGTTCCACAGTTACCCAGCATGAAGCTGTACTGTCTTTTGTTTGCCTGGGACCTGACATCTATGAGTTTGTACAATAAATAATAGTCAAGATGGCATTTCTTCATCCTCCTATGGGACTGAGAAACCACAAGACCATACTGACTATGTGCAGCCCTCTCACTGTTCAAGCAATCTCCCTTCTAAAACTGCCACCTCCCAGATGTACTGTCTTTCCACAGCTTGGGAAGTGAAGTAGCTGAAGTAAAAGGATATATAAGCACTTCAAAAGCTCTGATGCAAATCCACATTCATTTTAAGGAATATATGGAGTGAATAATGCAGAAATAACACAAGATATCAAGACTAGATACAGCAAGAATGTATCTACATGGACTGTTTTGAATAAAGTCAAAGAATGCTAGGGCAGGACAGAACTGACCCAGGGTATTTTACAACTTAGTATTTGGAAGATTTGCTTTTCTCCACTACACAACCTTTTTCAAGAACATAGAGAGTGCCCCTCTGCATCAGTCATCTTTCTACTTTTGGTGTCTTCCTTTAGGCCAGTAAGTAACTCCTTCCTTCTTTTATTAAATTCTGTTACAGATCCCTGTCACTCAATATCATCACATGAGCATCACATAATTGCTTTTAGTCCCACATTGCCTCAACTTCATTCCAGCTTTGGGTGCCCAAAGGCAATCACTAACTTTTCCACTCTGAACTTTAACTTGCTATTAAAAAGAAAAATGACCGTAGTAGGCAGGTAGGCCTCCATTCAGAATAAAGATCATTCTAAGCAGTAAGCATTTAGATGTTTTTTTGAACACTCTACTGACCCCATTGTCTTCTGCATTTTACAAGCTGGAAAAGCTGTCAGAGAAGCAGTGTATAAATGCAGCATTTACCTAAGTAATAGAATTATACTGAGTTCACTTTCAATTTTGTGTTTCTTTCATAACAGAGGAAAGCAATAAGAGAGAGAATTCTGAAATATCACAAAGTCTCAAAAGGAACCTGAGAGGTATTGAAAATAAATGAAAATGAAGCATGATATTAGGTTGATGAACAAAACATTTTTTATGAACATCTGTCCTCAGACAGAGCAGGACTGAAAGGATTCCTTCAACAGCCTGGTGGAGCACAAGTTTATCCACTCTCGCATGTCACTGTTTTCTGCCAACAAGGGTTGGGAACATATTCAGCACCAATAGGGTAAGAAGTCTTGCTCTCCTCGCTTACATCCTACTACAGAAGCAGTGTGCACTTTTCAAAAGAAACATCCAGGAGAAATAGGACTATCTGGAGTCCATGGGATATCAGATTGTCTTCAGGAAAAAAAACTACCACTTATTGTCCAACCACAACATAAAGGGATGAATAGGGGTTTCAATACTCCCAAAATTATCTGTATTTTTAAGAGAAGGAACTAATATTCTTCTAGGATGACATCAACGTGACATAGTTTGAGATTAAAGTTTGGCAGATTGGAATTGAATAATTAAACTCTCTGGTCTTTATAACAGAGTTTCAGTGCTGAAGCCCAGGAAAGTAAAAAATGTGCTAGTACAGAAAATAATATGCACACCTTGAAAATCTCCCCTGTTGCTTCCTGTGGTGTGGTCAAAGGTAGAAGGGGGATTGAAACAACTTCTAGACATCAAATTACATCCAAGGTAAATTGAAGTGAATGATAGCCACTGTATTAACTGTTAAGAAATATTTGTACCTGAGGTTTCAAATTAAAAAATCGCCTAGCATTACATGCAAATCAATGACATTTACCAAGAACAAAGGATGTTTTCCCTCATTACCTAGTGGTAAACACAGTAAACAAAATGTACACACTGATATAATGGCTTATTTAAATATGAGTCTTGTGTGAATGATAATATTCTCATCTACAGTTTGAGAGCTTCCTATGGAACTTCTTTACAAGGTATAACTAATACTCAGAGTGAGGTTTACAAAGTCAAAATGTGGAGAGAAAAGGCTCCAGGAAAAAATATCAGCTGAGATGCCTCATGTAAACTCTTCACACTGAATAGCATACAGCGGCTTCATCCAAATAAACAACTGGCTTTTACTGAACTGTAGTTTATACCTTCTTCGTCAGAAGAGTTCATCAATGAGTTAGAATTCAGGGTCAATGTCTCCAATTGCCTAAGTCTCCTGCATTACAAAAGTGTTCCACTGTAAAACAGGGCACATTTCCTACTTCAAATGGCCCCCAAGTCCTTGTTATCATTACAGCAACATCTGCTGACGTTTATTGGGCTGGAAAACCATTGCTGTTTATTCAGAAACATGGGAAAAGAAGTCTTGCCTTGCAATATGAGAGCTTTTCTGGAGCAGAATACGCACCTTGGATTGTGTTTTATACACACTGTTCATTCACTTTGCCATCATTAGTATCATGCAATGATTTTCAGGCATATTTGAAGTCAAAACAATATTGGTGATAGTTAAGATGATCCATTGTATAGGAATGGCTCTTTGCTGAGAGGTAGTTTTATTACTAGGCTTGCACTGATAAAAAGTGACTCGTTAAAGCTTTCACTGATTAAAAAAAATGTGGCTGTTGAGATCTATATAGACAGAAAAAAAATGTTGCTAAAATTTCTTTGGAGAATGCATACTTTGCTGAAGTTTGTTACTGGTGATAAATGTCTTGCTAAAACTCGTACTGACTAAAAATGATGTGTTGACAACTGAATACATTTTTCATACTATCAAAGTCATTGAATGCTCCACTGTCCATAAATGCAACTCCATATTTTCAATTAATCTTCCACAGATAAGGTGCAATCACACATCCTGGGATTGGATAGGGCACAGGTGGGACACAGCAGCCAGCAAAGAAGCCAGCCATAGCAGAAGAATAATTTTGAGCAGAGAATTCTATTGTTTTGGTATCTAATTTGAAAAAGCTTTCAAACATTTTTGTAATGGTGATATAGGCCACCTATGGTTGCATTGGTGAATTCTTCTTGGGACAAGAGAATGACTGATTAAGCCTACTCATTATATTTATAAATAAAAAAAATGAAAGGTAAAGAAGCTGCTGCTGAAATTATAAGATGTTCCTGTGTGGTTTATATTGACATGATATTCATTCCAAGTGTGTAAACTGATGCTGTAGGTGCTCTGTATCTAGCAGCCCACATGGCTCCATTGAACTCCTGGTCCCTTAGATGACACACCTCTCAGATGTCAGCGGTCATCAATGAGTTGGTGACCTGCCTTGCTTTCATACCCAGTGCAAAGAAAGAGGCATTTTTAAAGTGAATCATCTGATCTAAGTAAGTTATCTACTTTTGAGGAGACTAATTTCATTGAAAAATGCCTTTTTCTTTCCCAGTGGAGGAAAGGTCTACATAGGAATTTTCTGATAATTAAACTAGCTATGGACAGATACACTGTCTATAACTTGTTGAGATGATTCCAAGCTTTTTTGTCCAGAGTGCATAAGAATAAAGAGAGTAGAAGTTGTTACATTTCTCCCCATCCATGTCCATAGTTCATGCTGAGCAGCCTCAATTTCCCTTCAACACAGGGAGCAATAACACAAAAATAAATAACAGAAGGTTTTATTTCAATATATCAGGTAATATTTTCTTGCCCAGATTCGAGGATTTGACACCACTTACACTCATTTGATGTACGCCAGAAATTTCACTGATTCAGTGTCTTTTCCTTTAATCAGGAATATGTTAAAAATTCAGACAGCAAAAATGGAATGAAGAATGCATTAAAGGAATCTGTGCATAAGAGCAGGGAATAAGTACTCAAAAGGTAATCTTCCATATTGAAACTAGTTTACTACGACTTCTTATTCTCATTTTTGCTACACAGGGACTCATTTGTTGTATTACTATGCATGTATTTTAGCAGTGCTAGAGATTCTTCACAGCACTGCCTCATCTTTAATGATAACAGTAACACAGAGACTGGATCTACATGATCTTCTTCTAATGATTGTTTCTATTTTCACCATCATATTCCTAGTAATATGCAACAATTATTTAAAGAAGAAAAGAGTTTTATTATTTAAGTTTAAGGATGATCTATGTGAAATAAAAATCCAAAACGTGTAAATTACACGTATTTTACAGCGAAATGTTCCTACAGACTTTGAACCTAAATGTCGACCTTTAATCAGTCTAGATAAAGAATTTCAAAACCCAAATCCTCTGTAATAAGCCTTGCGCAAAAGCACAGCATTGTTTACTTATTTTTACTGCACATCTACAGTGGTTTGACACATCCTTTCATGTGTATAAAATAAATGTTTCTTAAAGATTAAAGAAGTTTATTGATTGCTGATTAGGATGTGCAGTCTTTTTTTTTTAATTCTTCTCAGCACTGAGAGCAATTATTTTCATATTTCATTTTCCTGGAAACTGAAATGTGTAATTTTGAAGACACACTGCCAGTTAGTTTGCTTCAGCAAAATTATTCTGAAGCATTTTGGGGTTGATATTCATTCATTTGATGAAGTAATCAGTCAAATACTTTGTCATTAATTAATAATATCACAATTGTATTATTATTATTATTATTATCATTATTATTACTTTTAGAGAGTATAGGATAGGGATCCTGGGTGTACTGAAATGGAAAATCCTACAGTGTATTACTCTGAAACTGAGCAAGTCCCCAAGGCTAAAGCCATAGATAAAGACACAAGACAGCATATTAATTAGAGAATATGTATTCCTGAGGCAATGCAGGGCAAATTACTTAGGTATGCTGTAGAGAAATTTCATTGTCTGTAGTGGCATTAAAAAGGCCTTAAAGGAGTCTGGGATAATACACATCCATGTCAACCGGTTAAAAGTTAGAGTCAGAAACTACTTTGTATGTTAAATGTTAAAATACAGTAAATTCAGCCTACAGGTGGGGAATGCTACTGAAGCTAAGCCTGTAGGAAGCTGTGGCCAAATGAAATCATTATTATTTGAAACTTTCCCAGAGCATGGTCTTATTGCTGGCATTTGCTTTTGTTGACAGGCTGGAAAGCCCAAAGAGTAGGGCATAATTAACATGCACACATTGTAATTTGAAAAAATAAAGATGAAAAATACAGGGAACATCTTTTATCTTCAGAGCAAGGATTTAACAGCAAGGCACGGCAGACTGAGATCCTACTCAATCTACCAGTACTTCCTAATACAAAACTGGTATTGTACAACTGTCAAGATAAACAACTAGGCCTCCAAGAAATTCAATTTCTCATTTAAGGTTTACACAATTATAGCTCAGCGGTGAGGGTTTTATACCAAGCACTGCTAACAGCTTCAGAAAGCTCATCCATTCTGTTAACATACCAAATAAAAGACAACCTAAAGGGCTAATATACTGTCACCCTCTTAATTATGTTTTTCTGTTTCCTAGGGTCTATAGTCAGTTTACAGTGCATCTGCATTGTGATTTTACATATAGAGTTGTCAAAAAGAATATTTGGGTATTATGAATCTAGTAATAACATTAACAACTGATGCCTTCTGCAAACTCCTTCTCCTGCAAATTGAAACACTGAATCCAAGGAGACTGCCCTAATAAGGAACAGAATTCATTGTCACTCAGTACAGTTTTTTAGAAACTGATAGCTTCTCTGAAATGGACACTTCATACATTTCATTGACATGAGAACTGCAGCTGGATGCTAGTGTGTGAGTTGGTTTTGAAGACCTTGGAAAGAGGTGTGAAACTAAATGATAAAAATATGTGCTCAGAAGATACTTGATTTGGTATCAGGTCTGAAATCACAACAGTCAATGCAGGAGTGCTTGCCTATCTGGGAATGTTGGCTTTTTTTTTAGAGAAGCACAGTTTTAAATGAGAAAAATCCTAGAAAAGAAATGAAGAATGCATAGAGACAGAGACACAATGCTCTTTTACATGAACTAAATGTGACTTGTCAGGATTATAATTGTGTATGCACTGAGTTGGAGAAGATAGTATTAGGAAATATTTTCACAGCTCAGAAGAGAAAAAGAAAAGACTTGAAGGTCAGTCTGAATTTACAAAAGTTGAAAAAAGATAAAGAAAATCTGCTGGTAGCTCACAGCACATCAAGAGGAGGGAAAAGTCACTTTATGCACTCCTCTCTTTTGAAGGCAGTTCCATCTAGAAGTTCTGCACTGGAGAGGGCTCCGAGTTTCCCTTTCTGCCTGTGACATGGCAAAAGTCACATTTCAAAGTGCAGGAAAAATGTCCTCAAGTTCTCTGATTTCAAAGAAACTGGACATACTGCATTAGTTCATGCTTTTTCTCTTTTCCCTCTGTAGTTCCACAGCAACTCAATAGTGCCCCTCTCTTACCTTGCAAGTTAGACAGAGACTAACTTGGGACACAACTAGGCAAAATGCCTTAAACAGTCAAGCCCACAGCAACCAAAAATGTTGCACGCAGCAGAAAGGACTGCATTCATGGGGCTTGCATTTGGTATTCAGTGATATTTCACGGGGTATTTCAGAGCTGAGCATTGAAAACTGGATGTGTGCTTTGTAGCCCTCCTTTTGAACACAGCTGATGGACAGTTAACTCTCAACTAAACAGTTAAAGGAATGATTTTGGCAAAGCAGTTTAAAATACCTTTCATTATAGCCAAGAGCTTTCAATTCTCTTTCAAAAGCAACTTTCTCTGGGCTTGCATATGCAATATATCCCCAAAAGGTTGGAGGATCAATAAGAAGCAACTCAAATACTATCTACATGTCTTCAGACCATTCCCTCTATATTTGAATACAAAGCCTGACTACATGCTAATTGCTGCATTATTACAGCAAGTAGTCTTCAAATTCTTCCTGAGGAAGATCTTTTTGTATAAAGCAATTGTATATTCTGTGTTTTTCGCATCAATGAGCCATAATGTGTTTCAGCATATTCTTTGGTCTACGAACCCACAGCAAGCAGTCGCTTTTCCATAGTTTACCTATGACATTTCATCAGTTGAAGATATCTCTATCAGAGCTTTTTTTCCTGAGAGTAATGCCACATGGTGTGCCCTATGCACAGAAATCAACATTTAAAAGCTCTTGCTTCATTATTTTGCCTTATTTCCTGTCCTGATTGAGCAAGAAGGGCAAAGGGCAGGGAGCCTGACGGCGTGCGATTATGGGCAGACCCGAGACAGCAGCAGTGAGGAAGCTGTTCAGAGGATGTTGCTGAAGAATGAATATTTATGATTTCTTATCCTGTAACTTATTTCAAAGTATAAAGCCCACAGCACAATAATACTCGGGGCTTGCCAAAACCGACAAAGCAATAAAAATCATTTATTCTGTGAAGACAGTGGCTTATGGGAAGATAACTGAAGGGAGATTTTGACCATGTCTTTGGTACTGACTCTGACTTAACTCTAAATCTGAGGGCTAAACTAGGTTTGTAGTTATTCCTGTAGTTAAGAACCAACAGATCTGGGGGAAGTAGATAAGAGCAGAATCTATCCATGGTGGGTGATGGGAAGTTTGGAAAGTAGAATTGTTTAATAGGGAAAAAACATATAGAAAATCACTTTCATGTTTTCAGCAATGCCTTCTTGAATTTTAGTTAAGAATAATTTAGTTTAGAATAAAATCATTTTGAAAAATGAAAATATATTTTACTTTAAATGTTTTAATATTTTTTTAACTCCCAAACACTTAGATTACAAAGATGTTTTGTGGCAAAATGTTCCACTTCACCCTTAGAGTCACTTGTCATTGAAATGCAGCAAATCAAAATTGATCATGCTTCTTTACAAGCATCTCTATTCTCAGTTCTCAAGAACACCTTAAGGGCAACATTCAGGGAGTCCTATTCAGAAACAAATCAAATGTCTTGCATAGGAATTTTGTATCTCTGAAACAAGTATCTAAAGGAGATGTCCAAAATACCTTGAATGAGCTGCTGTCTGGAAATTACTCTTTCCGGCACCTCTGAAAGCAGCCTACAATAAGCGAGACAAACTTTGGTTTTTAGCAGTGTTCACTTGTACAGAATTAGAAGTATCTCAGTATAGGCACAGCTGGACAGCCTAGCACACCAGTCAGGTTTTGTTCACACAACTCAACATTGCAGCTTTTTCTCTTTAAATTGTTAATCCACCTCAGGTCATCTAGAGTCTTTAACATAACTCTTGCCCTTGGGATTGGTTGCTTTGTGCTTTTAGGTGCCAGGAAAGAAATGGAATTGAGTTGATTCTTGAAATTTAATAGAGGAGACCTGGGGCACGTGCCTATTCTAAGCACCTGTATATCCTCAGTATGACATGACACATTTAAATCTTGGCAGTCTGGAGTTTTGCCCCATCCCTTGTGCTTGCAGGATATCTTTCACCTGACCTTCATCCAAGAAGAAAAGGGCAAAATGCAGTGACTAGCAAATTTAGGACTGGTAGCAGTTTGTTTTCTCTCTTTTTTCAGATGAATCAGCTTTAATCTCTGCAGTATGTGTTTGTGTGTGTGTGTGTGCGCGTGCACGTGATTGAGGACTGTGCTTCCAAAACAGAGGCAAAATACAGAGCTACACAGGGAACAGAGATGAATTTCTGCATTTGGATCTGGCAGATGGGGCATAATAACATAACCTATCACCTCAGTCTCCCTTGACACTCACAAGACATAAGCCTTTTTTTTAAAAAAAAAAGGCATAACAGACTGTTTTCAGAAAGACAGACAGCTTCCAGATTAATATTCTTTCTCTTCTTCCTTCTCTTGCCACATTGCATGACACTGCATGCTGTCCTGGCTCTGCTCCTCACCACCCACAAACCAAGAGATTAAATTCATTGGCTTCGGTCTCCCCATGAATCTGTATGAGTTATCAGGCAGCTCCAGCTACCCCTTCTGCATTATTTTTCACTGTAGCTTTGGCTTGCTAGAGTAACAGTAAATCTTTAGTTCATTTCTTTCCACCTTCCCTTGTTGCTTGCAGGGTCAGACAGAGGGAACCTCCAGCCCCACTAAACAGAAACTACTCTCCAGATGACAAATGCTCGAGGCACGAGCGTCCCCACAGACTCTCAGGTGTTATATTCTAGTGGTGACTGGATCAGCCAGGGTCTGTCTGATAAGACAATGCAGACTTCTGGCTTGCTCATCCAGGTGAAAAAAAACAGATAGGTCTAACAAAAAGCCTGCTTTATTGATCTGTGTACATTCCTTGATAGTAATTAACTGTGAAATGCCTCAGATTCCTGTAATACTCTGTTAATTCTTTTGCAGAAACAGAAAGGCACATCCCTCCCTGCATTTCAAACACCAGCAATTCCAGAACAACCAGAAGGTTTTTTTAGGTATGTATAAAAAAGATCACAATGTATTATTTTGTATGATGTTTCAAACAGTAGCCTGTTTATATAAAAAAAACCTGAAAATAGCTCAAAACTAGAATGGCTCACTCAGATCTGCCCCAGTTCTCAAAGCAGTAAGGCCACCCACCCAAATCAGGGCATCTCAGCTCAGTTTCATTTGTGTGCTACACTGTCCTGAGGCATTCATAAAAACAAAATTTACTCACGAGTATACCCGTCTAAATAAAATTTTTGTGATACCTCCATTCAATAACCCAGTCAAAAAGAATCAATCTGTGCCAGCTACACTCACCTAAAGAAATGCAAAAAGCAATAAGAGAAAGGTAATTTTCTAGTTGCGATGGCTATTTACAAAACAACGATTTCTGAGTTCCCACTGGCACAACATCTTAGTGGCAGCATACCTTACTGTGCTAATCCCTGGTAATGCCTGCTCTCCATACTATGTCAGTGCTAAAAAACAATGCTTCTTGGAGAGTTTGCAAAGCTTTTTAGGAAATGAAAATGCTTGATCTTTTTATATTTCAATGTCGAATTTTTATATTTCAATGTCGAATCCTAAATTTCTTCCTCTCCCTGCCACAGGAAAAATTTTCTAAGCAGAACCAGTGAAGAAAGAAATCAGTTCCTGTCCCTGAAGACATTCTTCTTAGCATCTAACAGACAGAAAAAGCAACTGATATGAAAAAAACCCAAAGAGTTCAAGGAGAAGAGCGACTTCTTGTAGAAACTGGTAGCAGTTCCAGAATCACATTCTGAATTTGCAATGCTCTCTATGAAGACCAGGAAAAAAATTTCTGCCTGCAATCTCCTTCTTTAGCAACAAAGGTCAAAAGAAAGTCTCACCTATTGCTGTCCATATATTTTTCACTTGATTTCTTTTCCAGTGCAGAGAGTATACGTCTTGCAAAGTATATATTTTTGCAGGAAGTGATAGCTATATTCTTCAGATAGATTGTTTTGGTTTACAAACCTGCATTAAGATGGCATGAGATGGCACAAAGATAAAAGCAACTCAGAATTTCCTTTCAAAATTTTTCAGTTGTGAGGTTGTTGTGAAATCGATGTCTAGCAGTGTCTTCATGTATCACAGATGTTATAGTGTGTAAATTATCTGTGCGTTCACAAATTTCGGTGGTAGAAAATCTCCTTTTAATGTAGCACAATTGCAGTTAGGCAAATACAACCTTCACCATGCACTGCATTTGCATCTGTTTGTGGCATCTTAGATTGGACCTAATAGCTAAGTATGGGACTATAACAGAAGTAGAGGTACCCCACTTTCAAGATATTCTTTTCTGAAAGAATTGTAAAATCAGATTAATCTAATCTATACCTTTTCCCAGGTGTCATCTGGGAGCTGATGACTCTAGTATGCAAGTGGGTACAAGATTAATCCAGTCAGGGACTCAAGAATTAATCATAATTTCCCAAGTGAATGATATTTCAGCTGGATAAGGTCTACCCAGAATGCATAGGCACTAGCGTGCCTGGATTTTAGTAGTTATGGACAGGAGTCAGCCCTTTTGTAGCAGCATGATCTTAGATCAACTTAAACTTCTGTTGTAACTTCAACACAAGGAAGATTAATGGCAAAACTCCACTCCAAATGAGAGTAATTTGATGTGAAAATTAATGGGTTTGGATGACTAAGTAGATGATTTTTTGTTTTGATTCATCTTTAATTAGACAAGAGACAAATATTGCTTCATATGCTGTTAGGGCTCAATACCACACAATCAGCAATATAAAGTTAAATGTTATTTACATTTGTTTTCTCTCCCCCTCACTCCCAAATGCATTCTAGTTTTCCCACTCATCAAATAGTCACATACAGAATTGTTCTCTGTTAATTAAAATGCAAAGGAAATTTCTGTATCTATTCTTTACACAGACAGTTACTAAAATATGAAAATTTACTCAGAATTACAGACTACCCCTCAATATTGTTGTTCGTCATCACTGCATTGAGCTTCAAGCTCCAGTCACGTGAGAGAAAATAGGTATCTGTGCATCGTTATCCCCCAGATAGAGGATACGTCCTCTGCTCCCAATGAAGTAGCCTATTTCAGACATGAAATACCTAAGATGGACCTAAAATCAATAATTTTGCCCTGGGATGCAGTACCCAGAGTTAGTCAAAGCTCCATATAAAATCTCAAAACCAAATGATGTATCCCACTCAGGCACAAGTTCCTTGAATTGGAATAAAATTATTTCACATTTTATGTCTTAAGGTATATCTTTTACATGGACATAAAATGAAGATGGTAAAACAGTTTCCCATGGACTGATGCCAACAGCCTGGCAGAGAATCTCTTGGTGTGTTTTGGACACAGATAGGAAATCTGTAACATGATTAGAGAGATAATTACTGCCCAGAATTGTTTCATAGAGGTCATTAGTAGAAACAGCTTGGAAAACATTTTCCTGGATGTGATTTCTCCATTACCTAGCCCCTGAAACAAGAAAAAGGATGCTGTTGAGACTTGATTTTATCAAGAAATAAGACAAATCAGAAGCTTGTCATAGGACATAACCTTGGATTGAGAAGTGATAGGCTATTTTTCTTCAAGTAAAATCAAACAATAAATGGATAGAACTGCAGCCAAGACTGTTTTGGATAACTAAGTTTAGAAAAGTAAAAGAAACTTCATAGTAAAATCAGATGGATGAAGGTAGATAGAAAACCTTGAAAATGGAATTTCTTTATATCAAAGGAGCAAACATGATCAGAGGTCGCTATTCCCCAATGTGTGAGAACCATGGACGAAAAGCTATCTGGTCCACTGGAATATTTAAGGGAAAAGAAATCTGAAAATAAGAAATATACTTAAAATGAGAAAAAACAGAAAAAAGCAGACATTTCTATATCGAATATCAAGTCAGGCAAAGTTTGCTGTGGTAATGACCAAAAAAAATCAAGCTGAAATCAGCTTTTTGAAAGAGAGCAGAGAGAAAATTTGTCTAACCATATAAATAAATTATTATAGAACAGGGACACAAGAATACTAAAGAGATAAAGAATAACAGTGGTGTTGTCCAAAGCTAAATATACTCTGGTGAGCTTCCAAAACTGACAATGTAGAAAATTAATGCAAAATGAAACCAGACAATGAGAATGCATATTTAAAACTAGAAATTGTCACAACCGCAGTAGAGAAAATGCTTACAGAACATAGGTCACAGACTAAGATAATTTTCTCAGAATTGGTACTGAATTTACGAATCCCAGAGCAAGTAATTTCTTCAGTGTAACTGAAGATAGCAAATGAGGTACCTGTATTTAGGAAAGTGATGTGAAGAATTCCAGTTACTTCAGTATAAACTCTAATGTAAGAAGGTAGAGAACAGACATGGAAGGAAGGGATAATTGAAAACTCAGAGGTATGTGAAATGAAGTGTAACATTTTTTGTTAATGAGACTTCTTGATAGATTGACCTGAAAATAATTTTTGATGGGTTTTGGCCAAACTAGACGATGTATATCTCATTCATCTGGATTTCAGTAAATATTTTGATGTTCCTTTGTAAATATGTAAATATTAGTTAAGAAGGCAAATGTAGAGATTGATAAAGAAATCATATGGAATAATTATAAACCTTTTTTTAATTTATTTTATGTATTTGTTATTCATTTATGTGACAGTCTGTTTGGAAAAAAGCAGAGGCTTGTCCCTTCTATTGGAGACAAACAGGCACGCCTGAAGGTCAGCAGTTTTGAGAGATTGCCATTACTGACAGGCAAAGGAAAGATAGAGACGATATACAAGGCTTGGAGCTGGAGCTCAAGCAAAGAAACTCAAATGTTCCTGTAAGAACAGAAGACAGGTAGGTCTCATAGGGCACAGAAATAGTTTCTAGTTGGCTAGAGGTGACTGGGCAATTTGCTGCAATTCAGAGGTGATTGAGCTAACTGAGAGTAAACACAGAAGGAAAGAGCTTTCCGCAAGTGCCAAATGAGCAGGAGGAAAATATCAATTAGCCCTTATTTACTACTCTATCTTGCCCAGCTATGTTTCATTTTCTCTGTCTTGAAAGTTAATTATTCACTCTAATTAAAGCTGACTTTTTGAGTTCAAAAATTTTGTGACCTTGGTAGGACAGTTCACAACTACAAGCTCTTGCCTACGTCATTTCAAAGCAGCAGCTGACTCAGGGTCCTGTGACACTGGGGAAGAGAAAGGTATAAACAAAAAATGAAAATTATTAGAGCTGAAGAGAGTGATATTTGGGGGGTAAGAGGCAACCAGGTCAGTTCATCAGGAGCCCTCGTTTACATTAGTGACCATGATATAACTGCAGTTTGAGCTTATGAAATCCATCCCTGGCACAATGCAAGCAGTAGCATCAAAGTAGGGTATGCTGAAGTATCATACAAAGAGAAAGACCCGATTAAAGGAGTTGAAAATACAAAGAAATAAAAAAATAACTAGGAATATCATTTCTGAACTCACAGGGAAAGCAATGGTAAGTTGGGAGCTCTTCATGTAGAAACAGCAGGGAAGGTTGATGTAGGTGGTTTTGAACTCAAGTGTAACTCAGTGACCTATGTGGTGTGTCCAGAGTAACACAGAAGTGACTCAACAATGTTTTATAAGAGAGGTTTCTAGCAGAACAGTAAAACTGCTGATATTTTCACACTGTACAAAGCATTGCTAGACCCTTGCTTACAATACCTAGAATTTCTGATCCACAGCGTTAGAGAAAGGAAAGGTCAGACCAAAGGCAACATGGAGAAAGAATATAGGGCTGAGCTTCTATACTTTATGAGAAGAATTTGAGTAATCATGGCAAATTGAAGCCTGAGAGGGCAATTTATTGCCTTATATAAATATCTTAGTAAGTAAATGATAAGCATAAAAATAAAAGCTAAGTCAGAAGTGAGAACTGTGTCTAGAGTGTTCCAGCTAGCACATTTATGAAAATTAAAAGGTTTCTAACAATCAGAGCAAAAAATGGAACTTGTCTTCTGTTAGACTGCTTCAACCTCTTACCCATCTGACTGTAGCAGATAATGAGGAATTATACAGCAGGTGCTAAATTACATCTCCCTGAAAATCTGAGGAGAGCAAAAACATTTTGGGGATATTTTTCCAAAATATCAACACCTCTAAAGAAAAATGCTACCTGAAAGGACTTCATGGGAACAATAAAAATGTTTTGGAAAATAAATGTAATTTATTTTTTATACCTCTCTTTTCTCAGATATTTTCCCAGGTGTTTTTGCTATAACAAGAAGCCTAGCATTTTCATCCACATCTGACCAAGCCTTTTAGGTATCTGGTCTAATAACTAATGCAATTATACAATTCTGCAGCTTGCCACTTATTTCATTATCATGCTCTTGACCATCACAACTAACATTCCCATGTCCATGTCCTCCAGATGCAAGACACAGTCCTCATCTGGGGTTTGACTGGCATTGACAATTGGATATATACTTAAGAAAGAAACTGTTATAAAAAGTAATGCTAATACTGCATGCATGGAAGGATGAAGAAAAGAACAGGAAACAAATGGTTGTCGTGTTTCTTAATCAATTACTAGAAAGTCATAAGATATTATGAAGATGGAACTATAAAAGAAACTATCCCAAATGGCCAAGACTGCTATTTAATGCCCAAATAAGAGATTACTGACTGTCTAGGGCATATCTGCATTTCATCACACTTTATAATATGCCTTGTAAATTGTACTAACAACATCACGGCCTAGAAATATTTGATAAAAAATGGTGTGTTATCATCTTTAGACTGCCAAACCTAAATGTGCAGCATCAAATAGTAATGCAAGCTTCACATAAATTATGACTTGCATAACAAACCATGACTGATTCCTTAATTTCCATTTTAATAGCACTAGTAATGGCAATATTTACACCCTTTTCAGCATTGCACCTCATTTTTGCACCACAGAGAATGATAAATAGCATTTTACATCCATTACCAAGAACATAGATTGTATACAATTTACTTAATCGTGACAGTTTAGATTTACATGAGTTGGATAGAGAATAAATTTATCTAAAATCTAGTATTTGTTTTCTCCAGTAGTTCTAGCTCCAGAGTTCCACTTGGGTCACAAAACTAAGTAACAAGAGGAGAAAAAGTAGATGAAATCTTTCAAGACCAATCCTCCTGTTTTCTGCAACAAGAACAACACCAAACCCTTCATAAGGAGATTAATATGTAAAGTAGAAGAGAATTATGATCTTTTACTGCTAATGTATACTTATGAATTTTTATTTTTACTACATTGTAGAGGCTGAGTATTGAAAAGGGTAATGGCAACATAGAATAAAAGGCCTACATTTCTGAAAATTTTAGTAGCTATATTGACTTCAGTCTCAGTTTTCAAGACAGCTTTGTCACAAAGTCAGTGAGTGAGTGAGCCAAATGGATATAAAATCTGTCAAAATATGTTCCTTTTCAGTTTACTAATAATTAAATAATTAAGATGAAACTCATTCTGTTAATCTATTTTTCTTCTGCAATATTTGCTTTTCAACACTTTATAGACAAATCCTCATTTTTGAGATGTCAAGATTACATCGGCATGCCTCCTCATTAATTTGCCCCACAGTCTTCTATGAATGTTCAGTGGTGAATTATCATTACAGAATTAGCAGACATTACATTATGTCTTATTGCAAATAGATGACCAGTGAATAAACATTTACTCAGAGGTGTCAAGTTAATCTTATCAGGACTGATTTAAGATGAGGTTAATGCAGTGTTAGTTTCTAAATTTCTTAGTTAGTTTCTTAGTTTCTAAGACTCTCATCTTAGAAATATCTTAAGCATAGGTCCTCTTTTCCTTGGAGAATCTTCTGAACATCATTACTCTGTCTTCTCTGTTCTGTCATTACTCCCTGATCATCTGTTTTTAGCTGTTTTCAGAGAGAAGACACTAGGCCACAGCCACTCTTCTGATATACTCTTATATGAAAAGCTAAATGATGCATCAGAAATTGCTACCGGTGAAAAAGGGAAGATTCAATGGCAGGGACTGCTATTCAGTGAGACCTGGAAAGGCTAGAGAGTTGGTCAAAGAGGAACCTAATGGAGTTCAACAAAGTCAAGTGTAGGGTTCTGCACTTTGGGAGAAATAACCCCATGCAACAATACAGGTTAGGGGCTGAACTGCTGACAAGCAGCTCTGTGGAGAAGGACCTGGGAGTCATGGTGGAAAACAAGTTAACTATGTGCCAGCAATGTGCTTCTAAGGCCAAGAAGGCCAACGGTATCCTGGGGTGCATTAAGATTACTGTGACCAGCAGGTTGAGGGAGTTTATTCTCCTCCTCCACTCTGCTCTAGTGAGGCCTCACCTTGATCACTATGTCCAGTTCTGGGCTCCCCAGTTCAAGAAAGACAAGGAACTACTGCAGAGAGTCCAACAGATGGTTATAAAGATGATTAGGGGACGGAAGCATCTCTCTTAAGAGGAGAGGCTAAGAGACCTGGGTCTGTTAAGCCTGGAGAAGACTGAGAGGGGACCTTATCAATGCTTATAAATATCTAAAGGACAGAGGTCAAGAGGATGTAGCCAGACTCTTTTCAGTGGTACCCAGTGGTAGGACAAGGGGCAATGGGCACAAACTGGAACACAGGAAGTTCCACCTTCACATGAGGAGAATAGTCTTTACTGTGAGGATGATAGAGCACTAGAACAGGCTGCCCAGAGAGGTTGGGGAGTCTCCTTCTCTGCAGGTGTTCAAAACTCGCCTGGATAAATTGCTGTGCAAGCTGCTGTAGGCGAACCTTCTTTAGCAAGGGAGTTGGACTTGATGATCTCCAGAGGTCCCTTCCAACCTCTGCCACTCCATGATTCTGACTCTTCCAAGGAAATGCCTTGTCAAACAGAACTGAAGCTACCACAAACCACCTACACAATTCCAAGACCTGCTTTAATGTTCCTTCTGCTGTACGTACTAAAGTTTAGTAAGCAGCTGGGTACCATGCTGACAATCATTATTCACACAACAGGAGAATGTTAAAGCCTCAATTCTGTTATTTCTAATAATCTCAATTCATATGAAGAATCAATAGCTTACAGAGTAATTGAAAGGAAGTGAAGCCATTCTAGGTTAACATTCTCGTAGTTTTGCCCATTGTGTTTTTCTAAATTGACCTGCCTAAAAGCTGTCCTTAGGCTGGTCATCTATCACTGAGAAACACTTCTTTGTGTGACATGAGCTTCACGGTCAACGCCCTTTTTTTTCTTTATTTTCTTCTTGGAAAATAAGGCCATATATAACTAACATTCCTCAGGAGCACCTACTTCCTGGTATTTCTCCACAGAAGACATCAGGTTCAATTTATACTTTAAAATATCCTTATTTTAAAATGAAAACAGAAATAAGACATTCAAACTTGTTCATCTTCCTGCAAAGGTTTAATAAAAGCGTCCCTGAACCTATTAGGAAATAGAGGTTTTCAAGTAAAAGCAGTTCTAGCTACTATATGAAAAGCCTTTGTATACCTTTGACTACTGGCCCAAAAATACCTTCAGGTTTATTGAAGAATCATTAACACATAACATTTTCTAAATTACTGCATGGTCAAAGTTTCAGAACATCTAGAAGGGATATAATAACATAATAAACAAAAGTAAAAATATACTTTTTACCTGGAACTAGTGTACTATATGTATACGTAAGGCATCCAAAATACACAACAATAATAACTCCTAGCAAGCTTTGCATTGAAAGCACTGCATAGGCATCCATTGATCCTTTTAATACCTAGCAGGCAGGAGAGCAAATACAATTATCACCATTTTTAGAGAAAATCAAGCCCCAGATTGATGAAGACCTCAATGAGCAACAGAGTGACTATAGACTAAAGATCTGTGTGCCTTATTGTACCACACAGTAGGCCCATAAAATAAATAATTAGCAATCAGGCTGTAATAGCACTGACAATGAAGGGTTCTGCCTATGTTGTAACTGGACTTTCTCATACCAAATAGTTTCCATAGCATCCCCTGTAGCACCTTTCACAATGGACATTGCCTAGCGAAGTGTTTGGGGATGCCTGTAAACTGATCTAAAATACTCCTGAGGACATACTGCCTGAAGTCTGCCGTCAGCTAATTCATCAAGCCTGTTGTTTCCTCGTGCAAAGTAAACATGTACTTCACCAGTAGGGCTTATCAATCCCAAGCAAGTGTGCCTGCAATTTTTACCTGTCCACTCAGAATATGGTATGTTATCAAAGCTGAGATAACTGGTTTAGAGGGCTGCCAAAGGGCATAGACCACTAGCATTCGGAGAGCTGAACTCAGCTGCATGTTTTCTGCACTTTGGCTCAATTCATATTGTTTTCCATCTCCTGGTTAATACTGAGTCGAGACTTATACATCTTTGTACGGAAGAAGGCAATGCTCTGCTATGATTTGTTGTCACTACCAAGGAATGGCTTTAGAGATTTCCCCCACTGAATTTTACAGAGGGTACATCTATTTTTAAAAAAACCAAACAAAACCAAAAAAGACAATTCCTTCTCTGTAAAGGTAATCAGAGGGGGAAAAAAATTCCATTTTCTGTGAAACTAGGGAAAATTACCAGCTTTCTCAAGGACATCAATCTAGGAAAGAAGGAATTATGCGGAACTCACATGCTACTTTCACAGCCCAGCTCAATTCCTTTTGAAGAAGATTTTGCCTTCCTGGCATAGCTGCCCTGCTGATAGTAAGGGATAGAGATGGTAAGGGAGAATAAAACAACAAAAAAACCAAAAAGTTGGAACCATCTATTTATTTAGTAATTCTGTAAAAGTTGTCATCTCTTCTGTCTTTATGGACATATAAGTTTTGGTTTAGGTTCTCATTTTTTATGACTGTTTTTAAAGCACAATTTTGATCCAGTGTAGGTTTTGCAAACACTTGTTTTGTCTAAATTCATTACTATGGACGAGGTACTGTTCTCTTTTTGTTGACATAAATGCATATAAATTTTGAAATATCAGTACAGAACATTTGGCTTTATTGCTTCTTCTTTGCTCAATGTCATCTAGTTACATTGAAGTACTGGACCTTGGCAGGTTTGCCACAACTATTTATCACTTATGTACACAGCAGTACTTTAAACTTCTCTGCTTTTAACATATTCACATTTATGGCATTTGTAAAATACTATAATTCAATGGAAAATGGGCCATCGTTGCTCAGAACAGACAGAACTTGCCTCATATGAAACACAATAATCTTTACAATTCTTTGAGTGTCTGACCTTTTGTGTTTTTTTTCTTTTTTTTCTTTCTTTTTTTTTTTTGGTGACTCAAACAGTAATTTACTATTGTTATGGAATAGAGCTAGGAAGTTACATTCTGGGCAGCATTCTTCCTAGCTGATATATTAGATATTGTCATGTTTGTGGTTTGAAACATTACGTTAATCTATCTTTTCCAGTCTTTAAAGCCTAGCAGCAAGTATTATCACCACAGACTGCTTCTTGTAATATATGACAACACATCACCCACAGAGAGTGCTGTATAACCAGACCTTGAGACCTGGCCAAGCTCTGCTACAAAAACTTCAATGACTGGTCATATTGCAGTCAATAGTTCTTACCTGTGACAAATACTGTTGTCCAGTTGTGTTCTACTAAGAACATCCTGAACAATAAATCAGTGTATTATATGAAGTGTATAACTATATAAGGCTTTCCAAGACCTTAGTTCTTTTAAAATTCACTGAAGAAATCAGATCTGTTCTACACTGTGTAGGATGTGTGAGGAGGTAAACCCCAATGCGGGGAAGGTGTCAGCATGAGCAGCCAGTTTCTTCTTGGTGGCACAGCACAGACAGCCAAGGGGGCAGCAGAAGGGACCCAGGAAGGGCTGATTGCAGCTGTGTGTTCATCAGTTACTTGGCCAGGCAGCATCTTGCATGGAGCATAGATGAGTCAGGGACAAGCGTTGGTGGACGTGGGTCAAGTCATGTCTGGACACTTTCCCCTCCCAATCTTTGACCATCCAGCAGGGCAAATGCACACACGGAGGTTAAATATCAAATCTGTCACGTGTCTGATATTTAGAAAGTTTGAGGAAATGTGTTGCAAAAATTAACCTGCCTGTGAGAGAAACTCTCCCCCATTATTGGTTTTTTTCTTTGACTGTTAGTAACTACATTTCAATCAAAACATAAAAAATGAGAACTTCTACAATAACTTCCATGAATGAATATGGAACATATGCTGCTGTATTTTGGACAGACGCCCAACATCTTGCTTGTTCTATCGTTGTCATTCAATGAATATAATATAGAAAGTCAGTGAAAATTAGATTTTCCCTCTTCTGGAGTAATTTTTCTCTTTGTACCTGAGTTTTCTGCCTCTTCACCAAATAGTAAAACTTCTGATGTAACCAGACAACTTGCTTCTTATCACGTGTAAAAACACGGTGAAAGTTCCCACTGGGTCTACCAAATACTAATTTAAAATCAAAAACATCTCTCATGTTTAGTCATAATTTATATTATAAAGTGTGTGACAAAGCTGGGAATTCCCAGAAGGCAATGCTGTCTCTCCTGTCAGTTTGGATACATTCTCACAGGTCTTGTGAGTCTCTGGGATTTTACAGTTACACTGCATACCCCAAGGCAAATAAAAAACAGAAAAGAAGAGAAAAAGAAAATGAAACAGAGAAATCTCATTGTGTCTGTGAGTCTTAAGAACAACCTTGTCTCTTATATAGGATTTTTTATTTTCAGTGACACCAGGTAGACGTGTCAGACTTTGGATGAGGCTTCATCTCCCCAACAGCAGAAAAGTGCTTTTACAGCAAACTGAATAATGTTAGAGAAGAGTTGCACGTGCACCAGAACAAAGAATTAAAATGGTCACTCCAGTCTCCCTTCTGCAATTCATCATATTAGCAACAGTAGAGTGAACTTATTAGAAGAACAAGCGTGTGGAGTTTCAGATTTTCATTTCCCCCTTTCCCCACATAATTTTATGATGAGTGAGATCAAAGTGACAATGATGGAGGGAGAAGGAAAAACTGTTATGGCATGGCTAACAGCAGCACAGCTTATCTCCTACTGCTTCATCCATATGGTCTAGAGATAAAATTCAGGAATCGCCTTACTAATGTACTTGAGCATACTCAGTCATTTTCTTTTGCATATAGATGCCTCGCAAGCCCTGCTGATCAGTTCCTTTCCAGAAAGGTTTGTCTTATGGAAACCCACACATTTGGAAGACAGTTTTCAGACCACTAACAATATTTTAAAGAGCATTCAGGAATCTAAAGGATGCTGAAGTGAGAAGTTCACAGGGAGTTCTTTATCAGCAAAGTGTATGTTTCAGGGGTTCTGTGCAGGACAGTCGTTGGTCCTGACTATTCAGTATTTTCATTGCGGGTCTGCAGTTATACGGAAAATAACCGCTGATATACTGTACTGATGCTGCACACCACTGAGGGAGTGATCTTTAACTGTGAAGAAAGGAAAACTCATATGGAAAAATACGAAACGTTTAGTAAGATATACTCTTTGAAACTAAGCATTTTTAACACACAAAAAAATAGAGATCTTGTGTGCAAATTGGTGTTTCATGTTTGCTTTTAAGTTTTATGTGCCAAGTTTCTGCATTGAAAAAATTGCTTTATTCAGGTAGAAATTCTGCGTGAACTTAGTCCAATTTCTTCAAATATTTGTAGCCAAACAAATGTATTTGAGAGAATGTTGTTGTTAACAATCCTGTTTATCCAATAGCTTAGGTACTTATTCACTGCATGAGAGACCAGGGATCAAGCCTTTCTGCCTGAAGGGATCTGTACTCGCATCTGCAACACACCAAAAAAGTACTATCAGTCTGCTGGAGCTGCTGTGCTCAGCGTAAACTATTTAAAATTCATTGAACCATCATGCGAAGGAGCGAATTATTTCACTACCTAGCTTGATCTGCTGGGCACTCTCAGAGGATGTAGGACGTTTTCATTCCAGTCCCTGCTCCAGTGAGTTGTTTGATGTTAATATGAAACAGCATATGACCAAGACAGAGGAAGGAAGACACTGTAGGAAGATGGCATTCATACCAGCATGGTATGTATTTAGGGAAGCTTCCTGAGAGATTTCTGTTCAACTCTTCTCAAGTAACACACAGAAACAGATAGGAGTCTTTGGCCTTCCTGTGGAATTTACTAACCTCTAAAAATTAGGTAAAAGATCAATGACTAAACTGCCATTAATGCTAGCTCTTCCTTTAATTGCTAGTCCAAAAATGTCTGAAAATCAAATATTCTCTTCATGTTCGATGTAATGCTTCAGTAAAATTGTGACTATTTTTTTCTCCTGCTTTGGCAAAGATTAAAATGTGAAATTTGTTTGAAATAAATGATTTTTTCATTTATTATTCTATTCAGCTAGTGAGGAGAAAAAAAAACTACTCAGAGATTTTTAATTGAATCCATTTTAGGGGGAAAGGATCCTTATCCCTATATTCAATTGTCACCTAAAAACTTTATCAAGCCTTTAATATGCAATTGCTGAAGTCCAAATAATTGCATTGGTGCCGACTGATTTTGATTACTGAGAGGGCAATCAATCTCTGTTCCCTGCAGCTATCACTATGCAAAGTTCTATTTAGTGCCTATTTCCCTCATTTTCTTTTTTAGGTAAAGGAAAATTTACTGGATTAAGATTTTCATCTACTGGTAAAAAATATGTATTTAATTTTAGGGTTTAATTCTACTTACCTTACATAAGCAAGAAGAGCACCTAAGAGGAGTTCATTTCCCAGTATCAGTATAGGGAGTAATATTTGGCAATAGTTCTGTATTTGCTTGTTCAAAGCTTTGTTTTGCGTAAGCAAGTTTGCTAGCTGGGTGACTTGTTTCATACTTGAATTTTGGAACTAAATAGTCTAGTATCAAAATGAAGTTGCCTGGTGCAGCCTATCTGGACATGGGGAGATGGGGAGATAAAATCTTTTCCAGTTTTAGATTCTGAAGAGTTTATCCCCTTTACCATTTAGTCACCTGCAGCTTAGGATGTCAACAGGAAAAGAATTGGAAGGCTGGAATTCCTCAGAAACTGGTAAAGTGATTTGTGCCATCCAATTCTAAAGTAATAGCATCTAACAAGGTGATAAAAGTCTTTGATTTTTCTTTCAGTGCTACTTCAAGCCATTCTTCTATAAATTAGACTTCATTGACAGCCCAAGAAAACTCAACTCATTCCTTACATTATGGCCTTGTTGACACTTACTCTGTCACACTACTACTCTGCAACCACTTTCACAAGTGCCTGAATTCAGTGTGGCCACTCTTGCTTAAATTCCAAACCCTTGTAATCCTCTGCTAAACGAGGACTGAATGATCATAAAACTCCCTTTCCAGTATTGCCTCACTGTTTTGGAATAACATATCCAAATCTTCTGTCTAAGTTGATTTCTGATAGGTACTTGACATGTTCATTTTTCTTAAGATCATGTAGCACTTGGGACTTCCAAACAATTCATTTAATCTGAGCAAGTTTCGCTGTTCCCACTGCAGTTACTAAGGAAGAATAACAGTTCAAAAGAAAGTATTTTCACTTGGACACTTTCTCTTGGTTGTAACTGTAAAGAGAATCTGAGTGGTTTGCTTAGACCTTTTAATAACCAATACTAGTTGAGCTGAATCCTATATGGCACCTAAATTAATTAAGCCTATCTCTAATTACTATTAGGATTTGGAAGTCATTGCTGGTTTTCAGGCATCATGACCTGTCCATTTTTATATTTCTATATGTTCATGAACATATTTCACTAGTACCTGGCATAACTGCATTTAAATTAATGATAAACTGCACAAGATATTGGATTATATGGAAAGGAACTGTTTCAACAATTCCAAACTCCTTGAGTTATTCTTTGTATCCAGTGGATTACTTCTGCAGAAATGAATGATAAATGATAGATTAAACTAATGGATGTTTAATTTTTCTGTACTTGGAAATCTCTGTAGCCAATTTTACATCATCCAACTGAGTCAGTTTTTTATACAATAAACAAATAAAATCTGTTGAAAGACAAAAATAGATCAG
Organism: Phaenicophaeus curvirostris; assembly: GCF_032191515.1. Taxonomy (NCBI): domain Eukaryota; kingdom Metazoa; phylum Chordata; class Aves; order Cuculiformes; family Cuculidae; genus Phaenicophaeus; species Phaenicophaeus curvirostris. The sequence continues at coordinate 22,867,411 of NC_091392.1, forward strand.
AAGTCACTTTGGTTTAGGAGTCTCAGTGACATAGAATCATCTTAACTTCATCTCACTATAGGGAATACTTTGACAAGCAGGACGGCAAAGACCTATTTAAAGATTTGTGGAGCTTTAAAATATTACAGAAGTCAGTCTTGGCATGAACCACAACCACTAAGATTCATTCCTTGTCAGTACTATTTTCCTGTTTCAAGGAATGACTGCTTAAAACCCTTCCACAGCAAAAGCTGCAGTTCAGAGGTTCATTTATGTGAGCAGCAGAACAGCAAAAATGATAAAAGGATTGAGATAAATATGCAAAAAACTGCTCTGCAGGTCCTGATCTTTCTGTATTAATGGACAATTTCTTTGAGGATATTAGATATACTATGCTGGCATGCAGGTTTCATTTGTACTTTTACCAGCTGTAACTTCACAGTTCTTCCAGTTTCATCTCGCTGACTCTTCATTCTCAACTGTTCCAACTGAGCTTATTTGAGTGCAGGAGAGGAGGAAAGAAATGAGCCTGCAAGAAAGTGGAGGAACATAATTGGAAAATATGATTCAAACTGTCACCATGATTAATATATTTGGCCTTCCTCTCGTCTTCTACTCATCAAAACTCCTTTTGCCTGTGGTCTTGGAACCAGCAATATCACTTAATCCTGATCCTGGTTTACCTCAAGATCTTTTACCCTCTTATTTCATCCTTCTGAAGTTCTGCCTTGCTCTTTTTCACCCTTATACTTTCCACCTTCCCCTTTTTAGCACCCAAAAGACATCCTGGTGTGTTTGTTCATCAGCACCACTCACTTGAGAGAGAAAAGGGTCTTGGGTTAGCCACTTGCTTTCACCAAAGACTCTGTACTCAGCCTGGTGAGCGTTTCCCTGCTTAGGCATGAAACAGAGACTCCCCTCCCCAGACCCCAATTCTGTGGAAAGATGGTCCTGAAAGTTTCACCCTAGCCTGAAAACACATACTCTAATCTACCAAAATATATTCAAAACTAAAATCAAAGCTGAACAGAGGTTTTGTGGGTTCAAACCTAATTTGTGTGGTTTTTGTTTAATTACTCTAGTACTACTTTGGCAAATAAGGAAGATTAAAAAAAAGAAGATTCTGATGAAGTGGAGTGATTTGCAGATATGGTCTAGAATACAACACAAATCAGCTTTGGGTTTTTTTTTTTTAAAAAAAAAGCAAAATTCAGGCCTGCTCTGAGAACAGTACAAGAAAACAGAATTTTAGTTGGTTGTAACATTTATATCGGAATAATATATTGGAGCTTGGGCATCAAAGAATTGTAGCTGATTATTACATTCCAAAAAGAAGAGTGGAGAACTGCCATCTTAAGGATTACTTTTTTAATTTATTATTTTTCATTATCTTTAGTAATTTCGTCATGTAGCGCATGAAATTCACCAATTTACCAGTCTGTCTTCTCTTTTTAAATCCATCAGAAGTGATACCCAAATGTAATTTCTGATTAAGCATGTGTCAGCAGAGCTAAAAATGTGGATAATCAAACAATTTAATCTATTTATATCCATCATTAGCAGGTTAAGACTTAATCTCCTAGAAAAATTCAACCTATAGCTAAATAAAAACATTAATCAGACTCCAGTATTACTACAAATCACTACAATATTTATAAGGGACTAAGAAAAATAAATGGAATAGCATACAGAAAGGACTGAAGTGATGACAAAAATAAATTTCTCTCAGTGCTATGTGCTTCATACAATCAATTTTTGCTTTGTATCTAAGGGCTTTTCTTCTTGACAAATCTGAAATCTAGCAAGTGCTAAGGTTACATTCTACAGCTGAATCAACTGTGGCACCAATTCATCATGACTGAACACATCTGGCAGACAGTTACACAGTTCATATAGTTTATTTGTTTGCTAAGGTAGCTAAAAACCGAATTTTTACTTGAAGGGATTATCTACAGATGTTCCCTCTGATACAAAAAGTGTATGTGTTTCCCAGGAGCTATCTCATTACTTATACAGGACTGTATCAAAGGCTGTACATTGAAATCTGAGTGCTCAGCACTAGGCAGTCAGGTTATTCTGGCTGGAAAAAATGCTACCAGCTGAGCTGAATAAGGCTGCAACTGAACATCAGTGAGTAGAAGAAAAACAGGAATTGCTTTTTCTCTTTTGTCATTTTTAGGTGGTTTTGTTTTGCTAGAAGACAAGTGAAAATACTTTTCCTAGATCTCCTGATATTGAAGAGGTTTCCATGACACTATAGCAAATAAGTGGACCGGTTCTATAATTTACTGTTTTCCTTGCATTTCTAGAAGACATTCTGTTCTGTAAAATCATGACATAGTTCATACATTCATGTCTCTCCATACTTCTGTGGCTGAGTTAGTATACCAAACTCGGCTCCGGCTGTCGTATTGTAAGAGGGTGGGAGCCAGAAGAAGATGACCCTACTGCCTGCAGTGCAATTTCTATCTTAGATCTTAAAGTCAGGAAGGGAAAATTAGGGGCAGAATCTCATTTGAATAGTTTGTGTCTCAACTTTCCATATGGCTTCATGTTACCCTGGATGAAGTGAATCTGTTTTCCAGCCCTCCTTAAATAACTGTCCAAATTCTTGCCCAGCTAATGGAGAAAACATTTAGCTGCAGAAGTCCAGCCTGCCTTGCAGACGTCGTTCTTGGGGATAGGATTTAGTGATGGACTTGGCAGTTTTAGGCTTATAGTTGAACTCAATGATCTTAGAGGTCTTTTCCAACCTAAATCATTCTATGATTCTGTGAAAAAGATCTCTCTTCTCCAATGAGTTACTTGACTGAAGAGGATGCGTCCTCTGATAGAAACAGTTCTGAGAGAAACTGCAGGAAAGTTGAAGAGCATCTGTGGTGCATCAGGGCTAGAGCAGAAGACAGAACTTGTTAATGGTGTACTCCACAATAGCGATGGTACCTCTAGCCAAATAAATCTGCAGAGGTTCTCTTCTATTTTAGCAGTTTCCCCATCTTTTCACTTTGAGTCTGTAGCTGCATTTTTGTTCTAAATGGTTGCATATATTTTGGTTCTTTTGCATTTTCCATTCTAGGCTTCTTGACCAGTTACCTGAGGCCCATATGCTTACGGTTGTTATAACATCTGGCAGCAAAATTTGCTCTGACATATAAAAGGTTTTAGAACTCAGAGAGAGAGAAATTATAGTACTTCCACTTCCTGACTAAACTACAATTCATGAACAGTTAAACTAATAAGTCTTTAGATATGTGCACCTATTTAGTTCCCACAATACAGAAGTGAAAACTGTTTCAATTACAATCATATTCAGTTTTCTGTCTTATTCAGGTAGCTGAAATTATCACCCACTCAGCTTTCCTGTTCAGATAAAGAATAATCCTGGAATCTACCACAGCTATTCACCACTACAATATTCAGGAAGACTTACAGGCAAATGGAAAATAGAGAAAAAGTCTTTCTGGGAAGAAAAAAAAAATAAAGAGAGGCCAAATAAACATCAGGAGAACTAAGAAGTATTTATTATACAAGAAGCTTTTGAGCTGCTTTTATTGGGCATGACAGTACAGTAGAGAATTGTAATTTCCAGCTGCCCTTGGATTACAGACCTTGGCTCTGCTGTCATGCAAGAAGATGAGGCTGCAACAGTTGTCTTATGACAATACGGTTAAAAAAAGCTGATTCAGTCACTTGTGCCTGAATGAGACCTGATGCTTTATCTCTAGACTTAAAATATATCACATGTTTCTCACTCTACCCTTTTGCTTTCATCGCAGAGGCCAGTTAGTTGTTAGGGAGAAACATTATGCAAATATGCTGGCAACTGAAAAAAGTGAAGTCGAGGGTTAAGAAAATGAATCAAAATGAAATGGCGCTACGGTGGTAAGTCCATTTGTTTCCTAACAGATCCCCATGTGACTTGTAAGTAATAGAATATGTTAATATTTGAGTCTGAAGACAACAAAGACATAGGTGAAGGCACACAAACCACAGGTTAAATGACTTAGAAAATCAAGTGACAAGGATGTCTCAAGAACTTCAAAGTCTGAATGTTCATCCAGATTTTCACAAACTCTTCAGTCCCATGAACATTCATCTCTTGGATGTTGCAGAAAAAGTGCCCCTTAGGTGAAGTGTTTTTTTTGTTTTTTTTCCAAGAAGGCTTTTCCTTCCATCTTCATACAGGGGAAATATTGGTCATTCGTATCCTGTCAAAACAAATCCAGTAGGGTGCTATCACACTTGCTCCTTTAATATGATGTTGAAGGGTCCTCATAAAGGTTTCTTTTGCCACTTACATTACAGTTTTACTCCTAGACCTCAAATCCAGTAATTATGCTGTTGTTGACTCATAAAAAAGAACAGTTCCCTAACATTGTGCTTCATTTTATCACCTTTCAGTCAGCAAATGCCTTAATACATCTGCAGATTTTTTAACCATACCATTTTATTAATATCATTCAGTAAGTATTCTTAAGAGATCTCCGTGACTTCTTCAATGAATGATATTGAGCAGAAGAGATACTCGAGATAAGCAGCTTATAGCTATTTGGTTCTAGATGTACTTTCAAGCTCCTTCAGGTGGAGAGAAGAGCTGAATTTCAGCTTACTCATTAGACACAAGTGTTCCAAGCAGTAGCTGAGTAAATTAGGAGCTGAGTAAAACCAGTTTACTAATAGCTGAGTAAAACACTAATGTTCCTTTAGTAATGACAAAACCAGCTTTGTCTCTAGTGTCTATATGAGAAGTGCTTGGAAACAAAACATGGGGGAGGGGAGTTGACTGAATAGAGTATTTTATCCAACACGTATTAGTAGACTAGTGTATCTTTTAGTATTTTGGCAAGGAAAAAAGAAGTTTCTTTTACTTCCATTCAAATAAATTGAAGTCTTCACTTTCTCTTCTCAACTTAAAAGCAAAGATATCGGAGGTAAGTACTATTGAATGGGACTATAGCTTTAATAAAATAGATTTTAAAAAACACAGAGTGTTCATAAACACTGATCAGACATAGACCCAGTGGAGTGCAGTACAAGCACATCTGAGGGAACATAGTCTCTGAGGATTTGAAGCAGTTGCATGTGGCATAAGACTGAGGTGGTGTGTTGTAAGATTATGTGAATTCCTCACATGAACTAAGCAAGACCAGAAACAGCAGGGTGAATCTGAAGAAGGAGCAGTTACCAAAAGTGGGACAGGTTTAAGGCAGAACTGGGGCTAAGATATAATTGTTCTCAATGAACTGATGACTTTATTATAGATGCTGATTTCTGTTATATTAGAATAAACTTGTCACTTATCTTAATACTTTCAATGTGTGTGGAGACATAGACTTATAACGTAATCTTATAACACTTTAACTATGACAAATGACTGCTTTCTTTATGTTATGCATTACTATTTTTTTATTCTTATAATTTATTTATGAAATATTTATTATTATACAGGCAAGTTCTTTAATTTTTGAAACATATACAATTTAAGTCATTTTTTTAATTGTCCATTAAAAACTGTCAGAATATTTTCTGAAGTACCACTGTTTAATCAGTTACCTCATATGACATATCTGCCTATTGACTGTCTTGGTACTTTCATGTGAAACTTCTAGAAAGAATTCCTCTGCTGAGATATTGGTATGAGACAGAACATCACACAGCTGACCAGAGCTGGAAGAAAATTCTCAGTTCTTCTTTATCCTCTGAATGCATTTCCTCTTCCTAAGTCTCTTCTGATTTCCTTTCATGCTTTAGCTTTAGCTGACACTAGAGCAGTATGATTATGTATATCAATATAAATATTTATAGCTCAGTGAAGCCATGGGACCCTCTTCTCAAGCTGAAGTGAGTATTGGATCAGGATTCACATAGGTCAGCATAAAATCACCAAGGGATCCTTTACTTATATGCAAAATCCTACATCATGATCTGCCAACAGAAGTGAAGAATAGCACTTATGGAGGAAAACTCTCCCCACAAAGGAGATTAAATACTTCTATTTATTGTTAATGGGGAGGGTACATCTAATCCATCATAAATATCACGGAGGTGTCTTACAACACTCTTCATTAGCAATCTTTCTCCTCTATTTCAAAAGTTCCTTTAGCATTCCTATACCAAAGTGGAGCTGGAAAAAATCACTGAAGTTCTTCATGCTGCTGGTAAAGCTCTGGAGCCAACTGGTGCACTGCCCACTGTATCTGTGCATAAAACAGGCCATCCTGCCACAGGCTAAAAGTTTTAGGAACAGCAACAGATAAGCCATAAAGGTTTCTCTTCTTTCTTGTTTTCAAACTGTTTCTTATTCTCAAGACAGTTGTAGGCTTTTGCTTCTGGGAGTGCACGTTGCTCCTTGTCAACTATGAAATTGGTCAGAACTGTTGTCCTGAAAAGATGGGCAATCTAAACAAATAAATGGGAGGTGAGCTGCTTGGCCAGGAGTCACCCAGAAGATTGTTCAGGATTCAGGTTGCTTCAGTCCTATAGCACTGCCCAATACATTATACTTTTTTTGCCTTTCATCATTAGCACTCTCAAACCTTCATCCATTTAAAAGGAAACGCCATTCATGTAACAAATTAACAAAGTGCAGGCTGCACAGTCCTTAGCGTCTATACATACACTTCCCTCTAGTGTTAAAGGAGAGCAACTCAACCACACGTTTCCTGGAGCAATAAGCTTGCCTTTGACTGTTACACTTATTGTGAACGTGAAATTTCTCTCTGCAGTGAAATAACATCAAAATAAATAGTATTTTAAGTATCACAGAAAAAAAGTAAAATCAAGAAGTAAGATTCAATCATTTACCATCTTTCCAGAGACATTGTATGTCATGAGAAAAACCACAAAGTTAAGGTAAAAGATTCAGAGCCATAACATATTCATTAAATTCTGTCAGGTATTTGTGCACTACAGCTGTGCATTAATGTTGGACCTGACTTTCAGTCATCACCTAAGACAGCACTGCTGATACTAGGGGTATTCCTAAAGTAGAATATGATTGCGTTTGAAGATCAAGAACAGACATACTGACAAGTTATGCCCTTCAGCATGACAACCTTGGCAAGCAAAATTTAGAGGACATATTTTGCAAGTGTTTTATTCTAGCCATGGTCAAAGAGATCACTGAGTTTGTTAAGCCATATGCTGGCTTTAATTTTAAATACTTTAGGATAGCCATGCTAACCTATAAGCATGAAATGAAAAATTTTCGTTAACCAAAAGACTGAGGTTTTCAAAATATTTTTATATTGTGAATAAAGCTCTAGAGCTAAAAGAGCATCTATCTGAAAACAGTTAAATCTTCTGGTGGATTAGCAAAATTCATTCAACAACAAGACCAAAACCTCTTCAATACGAAATACGTATCTTTGTGCCTGAATCAGTAGGTGTAAAGTTTGGCTGGTCACTTCCTTCCATCTTTTCAGCTACTGTTTGGATTTCCTATTGTCTTGCATCCCTGCAGGCAAACATGTTGATGAAGATGAATGCAAACTATTACTGTTCTGGTTAGCTGGTTCTTGCTTATATGGCTGTAAATATCCAAAGAAGATCAAAAGTACCAGAGATTTAGCTTTACTATTCATAGGCTGTGTTATGGAACCTAACCTAACAGGAACCTAAACACAACAGCTGCATATCACAATCATAAGAAAAAGTCTTCTCGAATTCATTTAATTAATGAACTTATAGCCCTGTGAATTTCCCTGCATGAATGGGCTAGTGGCAGCTTTAAGACTTTCTGAGTCATATACATATAATTTATTTGGTTCACAGTTCAAATTGGGCAATGAAACATACAGGATGAGATCCTAACTTTGGATGATATGCCTCATGCGAAAAGCTGAAATAGACAACAACTAAAACTGGATCTTCTGAAGAAAGACCAGGAAAAATTTCTTGGATTGATATTTTTTGGAAAAAAAAAAATCAGAGAAACTGGGATAGAATTAGGAACTACTAGGACAGAATTATCACATCATTTTGATTATAAAAACGAGGAAAGAGAGTTGAAATATTTCTTTTCAAGAATTCCTGAGTTGAATAGTTTGACATAATCATATGGCTTGATTTTTTCAAGAAAAATATAACAAATGAAATTTTCTTGTTTTCCTGTCACATTTCTGGGTTTTTCTTTTGATCACAAAACTAAAACATAATCTGGGGCTGTAACCATGTAACTTCTCCTGTTTCTAACTTTATTCCTTTTCTGTGACCTTCAAGCATTCCTCAGTAATTGGTACCTCTAAATAGATAAGTCTGCAGTTTTTGTTTGTGTGAATTACAAAACACAAAACTTTCTTGGATTCTGCAACTACAGAAAGCTGCTTAGAGAAAGAAGGCAGAGCAAGAAAAACTCATAAGATATATTTATACTTTTATATGCATATCTATACATGAAAGTGGAAAAGAACTAGTTGACTAAGGGATGTAGTGGTATTAGCTGGAGAAAAACAGAGTTGTTCCTTTCTCAGCCACTTTTATGAATGCTACCTAAAAATGCAGCGATCATTTCATAGTTTCCTCTCCATATGGAAATTGTATGGCATTTTACTCCTTGAGCAATTATATTCAGAGTGGCATCACTTGGAGTAAAACACTCAGCAACACAACCCGAAGAAAAACTTAGCGATCCATTATGCATACACATTAACAGTTTGCCAAGAAAACTACGATTAATAACACTCCTGTAGAGCTGAAATATTTAATTTCAAGAAGTTTAATAGTTCTGCGAAAATCTTTGAGTGGGACTTGTCTACCATGAAGTCCTGTTGCAGTTATGTGTCCAAGGTGTGCTAATCACACTTTTCCCTGTGAAGTCAATGGAGAAAGAGCTTTCAGTAGATGATTCATTTGTCCTGTCTTTCTTATGAGGGCTAGATAAAATGAGCTTTGGGAAGTTAATATTTCTCTCCACTGAATGTAAAAGGACCCTGGGGTAAGGAACTCAGATATACAAGTCTAAATGTTAGATGACTAATTTGGGGCATATGAATCCTCCCATTAGCTCAGCAATGACAGAGGTTGTTCTGGCCAGATGAGAGACTAATCAGAGCAGTAGTATCTCTTCTTTGTTATAAACTAATGAGTTTGTGCTACAGTAGCCCTTCCAGCTGGGGAGTTAAGTCACAACAGATCTCATAAGACCATCCAAAAATTATAAATAACTGATAAGTTCAACAGACAAGGTGTTTTTTGATGGCTAGGTTTAACTTCTGGAGAAAACTTGCTGGTTTTTAGAGGTGAGTGTTGAGGAAGGGTCTAAACTATTGGAGTTTTAACAATCTGAAAGGACAGTTTGAAACAAAGATAGTAAAGATCTTTCCACAATACTCTGCCTGTGATGTGAGATGGGAAGTTTATGACACAGATTTTCATTTCTGATCATCCAAATTGAGAAGCAGAAAGCATTGCCCCTGTTAATACAATTACAATTCCTTTTCATTGCAGTACTGCTTTTCCAATGAAACATAGAAATTTTGGCTTTCACTGTGACTACCTGAGTTTCATGTAATATACTCTGAACCTATAATTTGTGAACTGCTGAATGTAGTTAGGATCATTAAAATTCCAAACTACGTTTCATCTATCTCAGAAAAGGTGATTTTTTTAATCTTTTTTTTTTCCTTTTAATTGCATTCAGGAGAGGTTCAGAGGAGATAGATGTCAGTCTGTTTTTATCAAGCTTGTTCAGATCACATCTGTAGCTGCATTTTACTTAAGACATTAGCATGCTAAAAGTAAGGGATGCTTCTGGGTAACAGGGTATAAAAGTAGGTCAGCATACAAAGACATCCTCTCCGTGACAGTTTTATGACTTAAAGCAATAGAGCATCCCAGTCTACTTGTGTTTTGAATTCTAATATTGAATGCTCAAGTAAAGATATGAAATTAATGTATGATTGTTCAGCATTCTGAAGTAACAAGTTCTCTTCATTTAAATCTGTGAATGGAAATTTCAGTTCTAGGTAATATCATTCCTAGAAGTTCAAAGTTAGTGGAACGACTGAATTATCTTATTCCTTCTTTCCTCTTAAGGGGAGGTCTTGCACCCTTCACATTGTACAGATGGTGCTATCTCTACAACATCAGAGAGCCGAAAATGATAAATTTAACTACCTCTGCAAAAACTGTCAGAAGGACAATTGTTGGTGAGTTAATGAGTAACTTAATATTCATTAATGTAGACTCAAATAGATGTTGGAAAAGGACATATAATGTTCTCAGCTCTTGAATCTATTCCTAAAGCCTGCAATAGCCTCAGTAATCCAAATGCTTAAAGGCTGGGTCAAAGGGGAACCAAATATTTAAATTACATACTTATTAAAAGTATTGAGTTTTATTTCACCTTTTTTGTTCTATTTGCTAAAAGTTTCCAATGCCATCTCTTCTGTGTCTTATTCAGAAGCATTACTAAGGGACTAGATTTTGAATTTGCTGATTGAAATTATTCATTTTAATTATACATTATGCTACCCAAACCTGCTGGTATTGTTCTTGTTTTCTGCCTGTGACCAAACTTTTTTTCATGTTGAATAATGAATAATGAATGACAGGCACAAGTCCAAGATTTTAATCACTAGCAGAAAAATAACACTGAAATAGTTGAAGGATTCACAGGCATTTGCATACAATAGACACAGTGCCATTAATGCACAATGAACCACAACAAGGCACAACATTAAAGCAGCACCAGGTATCACAGGAAAACTAGTGGCCATCTCAGCTACTTCTTCAAGAAAACATGTTTCTTGACATTTCTAGGGAGCATTTCTCTGGCTACTTCACCTACGTTTTGGATATTCTCAAATCAGTGAATACTATAAATGAAAATATCAGCAGTAGAATACCATTCTTCCTTCAAAACTCTCATCAGTGAAAGGTTTCTTTGCACAGCAGAAAAAAAACCTAAGACCTCAAGAAAAACTGTTGTCATTTCCATGGTTATTTTAGCATTGCAACTGGGTCATGCAACTAGCATGATCTGTTTTCATTCATTATCTGTAGTACAGTAAACTCTCAAGTCTTGAAATAGAGAGTAATCCCAGCACACTATGTGGAGCACAGACACAAAAGACAATTGTTTCACTATAGAGGTTACAATGTAAAGAGGAATGTAATTGTATTTAAAAAACAAAGTATGATACAATGAAGCAAAATGAAGTAACAAAAACACAGGGGATCAGGCAACATAAAGTCACAGAGAGGTGAGCTTTTGAGTTCTATGATTTCCAGCTTTAGAAAAAAATTGTCAGAAAGTCATCCATTAAGAATGTTAAAAAAATAATGTCTTCAAACTTGACTCTAAAAAAAAACCCCACAATAAAGCCATACTACAGTACAAAATGTGGTCCTTTTTTTTAAAAAAAAGAAAGGTACATCATCTAAGTTCTCAGCTGGAACACTCTGTTCAGTCATCTGCACGTTCCTGGGCACAAGAAAGCCACGGACCACTTAGAGAGAGTTCACTGGTGAGCAGTCAGAGTGGAAAAGTGTCTAGAAAACATATTTTGATAGAAGTTGATTGTCTAAATTGACATTGATAATTGCTTATATTGTCAAGACACAAGAAACTCCTCTGTGAATTACACACCACCTAACATACCATTGCCTCATATAATGACCTTCCCAGACCGAGAAAGTGCAATAACAAAATGGATTCACAGAAAAGGAATCAAGGAACACAGCAAACTGTTTCTTTCCAAAAGAGAAGAAATAGGCAATACGTAATGTTGTGAAATCCTAGTGGCTCGGCTTGCCTGCCTGAGGGATACAGGAACAGACTCTGGAAACAAAGAAGGCAAAATAAACCTTCACTAAAAGTGCTGTGATACTACAAGAGGTGTAAGTAGAAAAAGATTTAAGAAAGCAAAGGCTAAGAGAAAAGAGGTTTTCTTGTATGCTCCCAATTGATGAGAACATACTCCAGTAAACTGACAGTCTAAGAACTCCAAACGTATTTTTCCTGTAAAATTGTGTATGTCTTACACAGAACCAGACAGCAACAATTGATTAATAATAAAATGCAGCAAATAAAATAAATTTTAGACTGTTGCAAAGTTGAGTTTCTTTGGAAGATGGAAGAAGACAGTCAACACTAGCAGTCTGAACAGTCTAGCATTTGGACAGTACTATCTGGGTCTGAAAAACAACTTGCTTGAAGTTTTTGCTGAGGATGCTTTTGGGTGAAGAATTACAGAAAGCAGCACTGGAAGGGATCTTGGGTGGCCACTTCATTTTCCCTCTGTTGTACCCAACTGCGAGGTCCCCAGTACCTTGTTTCTCAGGGAGACTGGTGCAATCTGTTCCATTAAACCCTCGCGGTGTTTCCACAGCCTACTTATGCAGTCTATTGACTTCTTAGCTCTCCTGCCTGTTAGAAGATTTTGCTCAGTATCTGTCCTAAATTTTCTTTGCTCTATTTTAAGCTTCTCAGACCTTGTTCTATTTCCAGTGCATTTGAGAATAGTTCCTCCTTTGAAAAAATCTTTAAATTATTCCAGACAATAGTTATGTGTCCTGAGTTAGTCTCTTCTCTGTATTAAACAAATATACTTCCTACCTTCTATGCCCACAACTTTTGTTTTCCTGATTCCTCAGATTTCCGCTGAAATTTGATTTGCCTCTTCCATGTTTGTCTTGACCTGCCATACACCACATGGACATGATACTTCTGCTGAGGTGTTATTCACTACTGAATATAATGAAAAAAATATTAAATAGGATCTACACTACTTCTTATTTATATATCTTGCTAAAAATATTTTTTTTTTATTTTTCCTTGAGGATTGTGATTCTTTTCCTATCTAGACTTTGTGCCATTACTTATTCCTTCATATATTTTCCCCTTTTCTCTGTTGAAGGGCCTCCTACTTTTTAAGAAAATTTTTCAAATTTGTTGAGATAATTTTAGATTTTAGAACTTTCCTCCGAAGTGTTTGTGGCTTCTCCCAGGCTGAAGTTATCTACAGATTCAATAGCAAACTCTCAATTCCTACAGTCAATACTTTAATGAGAAAAATGCATAGATTCAGGGCAGAGTTCCATGGAGCTCTATTCAATATGAAAACTTTGCCATTGATAGCTCCTCTCTGATGACCTGCCTCATGTTATTTCAGACAAACTATCAGAGCCTGACCAGTGCAGGAAGAATTATTGAACATATGCTGTGAGGAAGCCCAACATTTTAGAGATATAGGAAAAAAGTTTTAACAGGGAACAAGAATTGTTATTTATGATGTTTTGTAATTCTCATTTTACATCTCCGTGTGTCTTTATTTGCCTTACAGTTAGTAATTGGACTCTGAAATACAATGTTAGAAATTCCATTAAGCCACTTTATTTTTTATGGACTCGTATACTGTGTATATGATAACCAGAGCTAGTTGATCAATGGTCCCTTCTTTAGTGGGTGCAGCTTTACTGAGAATAATGGCCAATGGTTCTCCTGTAACTGTCCTCTCTACCAGACCTTTCTTCTGTACCATAGGGTGTAACTCTCACAGGTCATTTAGAAGACTGCATTAAGATTATGAACTAGGAACTGCACTTTTTGGAGGGAGCTATCTCTATATAGCCATAGTCCCTACCTGGCTCTCTAAGTCATGAGGCAATCTCACTGCCTGGACATAAAATGGATGGACACAAAAAAATGGAAGGGCACAAAAATGGTGGACACAAGAAAGCCTAACTGGACGAAGTCATTCATTATCATTAGAGAACACTCAGCCCCAGAAGGCAGTACTTTCTGTAAGGTCCAAAGTTGAGTGTTGCTAGGTAACCCTAGGTACCCCTGTCTTACAGCCCACTCAGACTGCCAGAACTTTGGACTTCAAAACTTTCATCAAGTTGTACAGAAAAGGTCCACAGAGAAATGCAGCTCAAACAACTGATTTTATTTTTTTTTTGAGCATGTGTTATTCTTCTATGAGTATTTTGTTCCCCCTCACAGAGAGTATGGTTGAACAAAACTGGTCAGGATTCAGGCTAATCAAATTAGAAGTCCTACTCATCTGTTCCTCCTTCCCTTCATACAGCTTCCTCTCCTACAGTATCTGACAACCAGAAATCCTTTTTCACCCATCTGACACTACTCCTCTCAGACAGTGCTGTTGTTTGCACTAACAGATGGGAACAGAGATGACTATCCGGAAATGCGCTTGAGTGTTGCAATGCTGAAAGCTGCAAGGCTCTTGCAAGGTGCTAGATCTCAGACAGGAATTTACTGCTCAGAAGTGCCTAAGCAGTGTGTAGGGAAAGTTAAGCTTTTCCAAATAGGTTTGGCAACACCCATTATGCTGAATAACAGATAACAGGAGCTATCTAAGATAGCCATCAGGAAATGCTAAAGAGTAAAGTACCTGAACTACAGCTCAGTCCACCTACCTTTCTCCAGCCTCAGGACAAAGACTCAATTCCCTCCAAACTAAAGCACCTTGAGTGGAAGAGCATTTTGAAACTGGGATTCTTTCAGGAGATGATCTCCTGCACAAAAGAACAGGGAAACAACACTTGGATGCCCTGTTCAAACAAGGGATCCCAATGGTTGATGAGCACCAGACAGCAGGACCACAGGGCTTGGGAAACAGTAACTGAAATCTGCACTTCTGAGGGCTTACCTAAATGTTTTGCAGCTCACATGTTTAAACTGATATTGAGGATTAAAAAGCCTTATATTAGTGTCAGTGGCACTAATATAACTTGGTCTTTGTGGGCACACATGACCAGCCCAGTGCCACACAGCGCAATCTAGAAAGGTTTGAAGTGAGTGTTATAAAACCAGCAACACCCCATCACCCTGGCTGATATCAGTTAATATCAGATGTCTCTTCTGGGAACATTTTAAGAGCCATCTTACATGCAGCACCTCCTAAGTCAGCAGCATAACTGCAGGGAACCGTCTACAGCCAGATAGGGTCCTGGTCTGTACGGCACCAAACCTTCTTCCAGAGGCGGAGACAACTGGAGGAATTTCACAGGCATCGTTTCATACAATTGCTGTCTGTTAACGGGATTGGTTTGCTTCTAGGTGCTTTGCATTAGAAGGCTTACTGACTAAATAGCAAAATGTATATACATGAAACATAATGGTGAATAATACCAGTACGGTTCATGCAGCACCAATCAATGTGAACACTGCATCCACAGTGCATGGTTTAATGTTGGCTACTGACAGGCTTACCTCCAGAAGCTCCTATCAGTGACTTATCTCCAGATAATTCCCCTTCTTAATTACCAGTATAAAGTACAGTAAGACATATATAAAAGTACTTCTCATGTCCAAATAGATTCCTGGTGGCTAGATGAAGGTTAAAACTCCTGTTGGCTAATTGCCTCAATTTAATACTGTTAGCAGATGCATTTATAGTTTTAAAACCCTTTTTATGATGTCTAAGTAATTGCATCAATTTGGCAATCATTTACTTAATTTTAAACAGCTTTAACAGAATGCCTACAGTTGCAAACAATTCTTGTCAATGCTACATAAATTGGCTCATTTTAATGGCTTTTTTTTTGTGAAAAGGGGTAATTTGAACAATTACTCTGCATTGAAAACAGCTTTTGTCACTGCTAAACTGAGTCACTTGAACTGTTATTTACTTGTGCTGTAAAATTTTATTTACTGTCAAAGGACTTTTCTTGCAATCCAATTTTCATTGTAACTCAGATTTTGTTTATAGTGAGTTGGTTAATTTATTGCCAAATTGGCAGTGAAGTGGTTAGAAACAGGCTTTTTTTTTTTTTTTTATAAAATGGATCTCCCAGGTAAAAATCATTACCATTATTCACTTCCAGTAGTAAAAGGACACTTTTTGAAAGGTAGGACATTCACTGATTGAGTTTGAATCATCTTCCATCTCAAAGCCCAGCTTTCCTCAGCACTTTGTTCCATTTCCATTAGATAGCTCTTACATTCACTGGTTTTGACAGGTCTTCGTTATTGACAGAACTGCCTGGGTAGTGGTAGATGTAGCAATTAATCCCATATATGCAAAATATCCACTGCTCATTAGTGACTAGCTGGTCCATGACAAAAGACACTTCCACCAGTGCTTGACTTCAGTTGTATCACTGATATCCTACAGCTTCACAGATGAATTCGAGTAGCTGTCAAAAGTGCCAGCTTGTTATCTTTGGTAAGTAAAGTCTTATTTGACCAGAAAAAGATGTGACACAGGATGTTCTCACTACACTGCCCTTTCAGCATGCACCGTGGATCAGTAGAAAGTTCAGATGAGATAAACGATTTGTCCTCTGACTGCTTGCAATGTCCTCTGACCAAAGAAATAGGCTTGTGTCAGTCATAGTGGGGCTATGTACGTGTGCTTGCCCACGTTAGGAATGGGCATCTGTCTGATGAGTAGTTATTTTGTCTGACCTCAGATCTAAAGGTGAATTGATAATTCACAAAGTGAAAGGTCTTAATAAAAGAGGGACTGCAGTAGTTGTCTGACATTTTAAAATACCAAGTAGCCATCCACAGTAATGCAAAATTATCATACTTGGTTCAGTGAAGAAGAAGGGATGTCATGTGGATTTCAGCATCCTGCCACCCACTACAGTGAGGACTTCTTTACTTGTTCCAGAAGAGGGTAGGAAGAAAGCTTTTTTGTTCCTTGGGTTAGTGGGTGTATTTAGTGACCTCTCTAGATCCCCTTCAATTTGACTTTCCCTGGTAGTTATACAGACTATTCTACCTCCAATGCTCTGTAGCACATCTTGACCCTTACAACATTTCTTCAGTCCTAGGAGAGTTTTACCCAGGTGTTCTACTTCTGCTCCTGGCTGACAGTTTCTTGGTTTGTTGCTTGCAGATCCACATGATGTTGCATCTATTTTCTAATCACATGTTCATCCTTTTCACTCATAGGTGCAGCTTGTTCAGGGTATTGTCAAGGCCCTTTGTCCTCACCTTCTTGAGGCTGCTGTTTCAGGCTTTTGCTGCAAATTAAGTACAGATCTCTGTTTGTTTTCTTCGATGCTGTAGCACGAATGATCCTTTTGTGCTAATGGCAGAACTGTCACAGGCAGAAGAATCTGTTGTGTTTACTCAACAGCAGCACTAGCAAATTGCTATTTTTCTGGACAGTTTTACATTTCTTTAATCTGTTTTGCTACCGGAATCCCAAATAGTTTTTCATCTTGGTTCCAAGGACTTCTTTGACCTTCTTTGACTTCTTTTCTTCTGTGTTTTTGCATCTATGGCAGCAGAGGAGCCAAATGCCTTCCTTTCAGTTTAAACTACAGCTTTTTCCTCTGTGCCTGCCTATAAACACTCACAATGTAGGCATTCAGAGACAGGTATGTTTAATTTTCACAAAATAATGACTTACTCTGCACGTTTGGGAATTTTCCAGTGACTCAGACTGATATAAGCTAGTTTGTTGTATTTTAAAAATCTGTTTACTACCAGATCAGAACTCAATCTTAACCTGACCTATACATTAAAAAAATGTTCTCTTCATAGCTGCCCATGAAGTCACCCTGCACCAAATAGTAAAGCTAGTTAGCATGGTAAAACTGTCCATTAATCCTAAGTCCTTAAAATGTTTTGCAGTTCTAGACCTTTTCCTAATTTGCTGAAAATCTGTTGGACTTCTGGGAAGCCTTCCTATACCTCACAAATCTGGTGTCCATTACAGGGTGCCCCGTAGCCCATCTGGATATCTGGAGTAGACAGACTCACAGTACATAATCTTCAACCTGTACTGGTCTCAGCCAGAGGTTGATTGCCTTCACATCTGGTATCAGACAGATGGCCCTCAGCTGAAGTCTCTAGAGATAATAATGAAGTTTTTGGCTTCCAAATTGGGAAAGGTGGTTTTATTTAATATAGAATAAGAGAAACTCTTTCAAATATTTAGCTAAAAAGGGAATTGTACAGAACTATCCCTTGAGGTGGAATATGACAGGGGTAATGACAGCCATAATACTTATTCAAAGCAATGTTTCTTGTAGTGTCCTGATCACTTTCAACCAGGGAAGGTAGGAAATCAAAAGAATTCTCCCATCTCTTCCCCCAAGTCCAAATCACAAAGCACAGAGCCTCTGAGGAAATTTTTAAATGCATTTCTATAGTTTCATTAAACATTTTAGCTTGAATGAAACATACTTCGAAGATGTTTTATCTAGCAAAGTTGTTCTGAACTGCTCTGCTCACGTGGTACCCCATGACTGGAACTCACTCAAGCAGGGAGCCCTCTTTTAAATGAGCAATATTATCTCTGAAACTCAAGAAATGCCCCTAGCCACACTGAAAATAGTCATCAGATCCTGTGTTTCATTCTCCGTGTTCCTAACTGAACAGTTACAAAAGCTACTAATGCTCCTCTACTAAAATCTAATAATCTATGTTTAAGTTTGGCCCTGTCTGGATACAGGCAGAACATGACACTCAAACACCTTTGGTAGCATGGAAAGATAATCAGCAGATAATACTGTGTAGACATCCCTTTCAATCTTCCAGGCCTTTTACACTGTTAATATCTCTGACTGGCATGAAAAGTTTAACAGATCCAGGCATCACAGGCCTTTCCCAGTGCAGTATACATAAAGGTCCTCTAAAAATAGTATGTTGTCCCATATGTAAAGACAGAACCATGACATCCCTGAACAACCGGGAGTACGTAGGTATCCTTGACATTAACCACTTTGGAGTGCTTAGTTTCATAGCGTAAACTATTAGGGTATTGCTTTGACTTGCACAATTAGGTTTAATTTGGATGAGGCCCTTGAGGCCTTGAGGGGAGGATTTTTTTGTGAGATGCAATGGTTATTTAAATATCTTCAAATGTTCAGTGAAGTGGTGGTTTATTTTTTGCACCAGGTGCATCAATTTCAATCTTGGCAATTAAGCATGAAGCCCTTGTCAGACTCATGAGGCTGCATTTCAAAAAACAGCAGATAGCTGAGAGATAGGAATTGAAAGATTTTGATTATTGAATGGTTTCTCTGTTGACATTTCCATTTGTAGCATCTATATTTGAAAGCCACTTTAGTCAAATAGGTAATCTAAGAATATCCTGGAAAATTCAGATAGGGACTGAAAGGCCCAAAGTAAAGGGCAAAGAAGTTACAGGAATAGAAGTCCTCGCTATGTCCTTGTCATAGCCATCTTAAATGGTAAATGCTTTTACATCTGCATGAATGGATTTTAATTAAATGTATTCATAAATAGAATACTGAGATGACACATCTTGTTGCAGATACAATCTGTCAGCAAATGGCATCTGGAAGAGATGGTGCTCTGTCAGCTAAAGCAGATAGAGGAAGCCTGAGCCCATTCCCCTGTGAAGATGAAAAGAATGCTACCTCCACAAACTGAACATGATCCATGTGGTCCCTCATTTCTCCAAGTTAAAATGAAGGAGCGAATATCATATCTTAGAGACAGGCTGACTGGATTCCAGTTAGAAACTCAGATTCCCCATAGTCGAAACTACTCCGAGAAATTATCCATCTATCAGCATCCATCAGCTGAGGCAGGAAGCCTATCTTTCCTTCATCGTTTGCTAAAAATGTCTTTGTGGCAAATAAAAGAAGATGCAGATGTATGCCAGTAATAAAATAAAGTGGGCATATGTTGTGGGCCTACTTGCATTTTAACATCATGGGCATCTGTTAAAGAATAGGATAATTTAGAAGACTAAACCTGAATAAACGAAGGGATGGCACATAAGAAGGATGGGTTGTGTGCCAGTACCATCACTGACTGCCATGTTCTGCACAACAGCCACCTGCCATGTATGATCAGCGTGATTAAAGCTGTGCCAAAATCAACCTATTTTCTTTTTTTTTTTTTAATATTCTTTCATGCAATAATGGGTTTTTTTGACTGATTTCTTCATATCATGTCCAAAATGGAATGTCAACCACTGCAGGTCATTCACTCTTAAGAATGAATACTTCACTGAGACTTTCCCTCAGTTTACATATCTGAGATAAATTGAGTTTACATATTAGAATCACAGAATCATAGAACCATTTATGTTGTAAAAGACCTTTAAGATCTCCAAGTCCAACCCTTCACCTGACACTGCCAAGTCCACCACTAAACCAGATCCCTAAGTGCTACATCTGTACTTTTTTTAAGTACCAACAGGGACAGTGACTCAACCACTTACTTGAGTAGCCTGTTCCAGTGCTTGATAACTTTTTCAGTGGGACTTGTTTGTGTCTAAGTGGTGTAGCAGGTCACTAACTGTTTCCTCTTTGATTGTGAGGGCTCCATTCTGCTCCCTGTCCATGGTTTTTCAGCTCAGGGTGCTGGGTTCCCAGAGACTAACTGGTCTTACTATTAAAGACTGAGGCAAAGAAGGCATTAAACTCCTCAGCCTTTTCCTCAGGTTTTGTCTCTGTTTCCCATCTGCATCCAATAAAGGATGGAGATTCTCCTTAGACCTCCTTTTGTTGACATCATGTTTATAGAAACATTTTTATTGTCTTCTATGGCATTAGCCAGATTAAGTTCTAGTTGGGCTTTGGCCCTTCTTATTTTCTTCCTGCATAACCTCATGATATCTTTGTAGTTCTCTTGAGTTGTTTGTTTCTTCTTCCAAAGACCATAAACTCTCCTTTTTTTCCCTAAGTTGCTCTTTAGGTTTGTGTCCCGTGGGACTCTGTCAACTGGTCTCCTAAACAGGCCACAGTCTGCCCTTTAGAAGTCCAAGGTGGCCGTTCTGCTGACTCCTCTCCTCACTTTTCTGAGAATCAGAACCTCTATCATTTTATGGTCACTGTGCTCAAGATGTTCTCAAACCATTACCTCACCCACAAGTCCATTTCTGATGGCCCCCAGTGGGGCGCCTTCCCTGGCTCACCCCCTCACCAGCTGTGTCAGGAAGTTACCTTCCACACACTCCAGAAACCTAAACTGTTTCTCCTCCGCTGTATTGTATTTCCAGCCAACATCTGGTAGGTTGAACTACCACACAAGGACTTCTCCCTGTTGCTTATAAAATATTTCATCTGTCTCTGCATCCTGGTTGGCCAGTCTGTAACAGGCTCCCACCATGATACCTGCCTTGTTGGCCTTCCCCCTGAAACTTAGCCACAAACACTCAACCCTATTGTCACCATCATTAAGCTTTAGACAATTAACAAACTCCCTAGTATACAGGGCTACCCTACCTCCTCTCCTTCCTTGCCAGTCCCTTCTGAGGTTTTCATAGCCATCCATTGCAGCCCTCCAGTTGTGTGAGTTACCCCACCATGCTCCCATGAGGACAGACTGCAGATGTCCACCTTGGTACCAAGTGTGATCTACACTGCATATTATCACAGCAAGGCTTGTAGACCGGGCGCTCTGAGAATTGATGTCCTGTAATAATAGCACTCACCACATCTGCATGGCTATGAGGGAAGTGGAGAAGAGCATAAATCTGGGTCCAGTAGGGATCTCATATTTTTTTGTGTAAGATACTAAGCAACAACTAGTGACACAAGGGTCTGGAAGATTACTTTGGTAATAAAAACAATGGCAGCTTTGGTAGGTGTATTTAATTAACACAGAGTGACACAAGCAGTAAGTATACATTTTACAGTAGTGAGCTTTTTACTAGGCACACCAACTATTTCATGTTATACTAAGTCCAGAGAAGAGCAACAAAGCTGGTGAGGGGGCTGGAGAACAAGTCTTACGAGGAGCGGCTGAGAGAGCTGGGGTTGTTTAGCCTGGAGAAGAGGAGGCTGAGGGGAGACCTCATTGCTCTCTATAACTACCTGAAAGGAGGTTGTAGAGAGGAGGGTGCTGACCTCTTCTCCCAAGTGACAGGGGACAGGACAAGAGGGAATGGCCTCAAGCTCCGCCAGGGGAGATTTAGGCTGGACATTAGGAAAAAAATTTTCACAGAAAGGGTCATTGGGCACTGGAACAGGCTGCCCAGGGAGGTGGTTGAGTCACCTTCCCTGGAGGTGTTTAAGACACGGGTGGATGAGGTGCTAAGGGGCATGGTTTAGTGTTGGATAGGAATGGTTGGACGCGATGATCCAGTGGGTCTCTTCCAACCTGGTTATTCTACGATTCTGTGATTCTATGATTCTAAATCTATGGAGAAGCTGTCTAGACTCAGCATGGTATTTCTTCATCCATTAAGAACAAGCAAGACCCTTCCTGAAGACTGACTACCTTTCAGTAGTTCTTTTCTTCCTAAGACAGTGAGTTTACTTCTCATCCATGCTTTAATCTCTTTTTAAAAATAGTCACCCTCCCTTAAATCTTTTGGACTTTACTTAGCTGCCCAGCTTCTTGGAATTTCTTTCCTAACAAACTAAAACAACAACAACCAAAAAATTTGGAAAATCATACATCCACACTATACATTCAACCTTGAAATACCTTGAAAAACCTCAAAAAGATTGCCATGTTTTACAGAGCATACACAAATATATAGGAAAGGGATGGGAGGTCCCATTCTGTCATCAGTGTTGAGAGAGAGTTAAAACATAATCCTAGAGACTGTGATGTATTTTCATTAAGAGCATTTTTTAACAGCTATAATGTTTAACCCTTAGCCTTTTATTGGTCTTTCATTATCCATCTAGGGTGTTAATTACCTGTGACATTGCCTAGAGTCTTAAGTACTTCCAGCTGATTTGTCTCTGTCTAGAGCATATGCTTAAACCAAAAGAAGCAGAAAAAGTACTGAACTAGAAACCTTGAGCATTATTATATGAGTGTGGCTATGCATGGTTATGTTGTGTCCATCTTTGCAGTGTGGCACCGAGCAACTTGGCACTGGACTAATATACTAGAGTATGTGCTGTAACTTTGATATACATTGCTGCTTGGGCCCTGCATTGCAGAGCTGCTGACTACATGAAACTGCTGAATTCAGCTACAAATTCAGTATTTATGAAAACTGACCCGCGGAATGTGTATTCTTATTCCTAGATATCGAGACATATCCTTGGGGAACTGGTATCCTTTTATATGCTCTGTTCATCTGGTGAGCTGCCAGTTAGGCTTCTGGTTCCTATTAACAATTGCTAAGTGGCATATATGATGTTTCCTATGGAAAAGATTGCAGCAAATACAGCCTGAATAGACTGGTTTATTTCCACAAATTTTACATTTCACAAGTAGCCATAGATTTGCAATTATATTCCTGTTACATTTCATTAAAACCACAGAAAATATATAGTTGGACAAAACTGTTTTGAGCATAAAGTTTAACAGAAAGATTCAGCTCAGATGAGCTGAAGGTGTGAAAGGGTTCAGTTTCTCAACTGTAAACATCAGTCTAATATGAAGAACATCAATTTCTTAATGTATACAAAACTACACAGCTCCCATGTAGAGTGATGTCATTTTCATTTCATAAGTGGAGAACACAGGCACAGAGAACCTTAATTGGATTGCATTCAACTCCAAGCTTTTGTCCAAACTAAAATCTTAAAACCAAGCAACTGTCTTTTTAAATGTAATGCAAGCTGCACAGAAAACATGCCCAACTGCTCTAAATGCACAACAGACAGAACAGGACAGCTCTGGACACCTCAGAGAGCAATTTAGAGAGCCTAAATTGGGAGTTTGCATCTCTCAGCTTCTCAGGGTACATAAGGACTCTAAAGTGCTACTTGTTCCCACACGGCTGAGCAGGCAGCCAGCTACAGCAGATCAATAGCAAACACTGAGCACAAGTCTTCAGACATTCTCTTGGCTTATGAAATGCACCAGTGTTGCTGCCTGTCTTCCTGCATGCCTGTCAACTGTCTGGGGAGCCTTAGCAAGCAAAGGTGAGCCCCGAATCTAGGCTACTTGCAGCCTGGAAGAGTTTCTGCCCAAGCTCTCTGGTCCAGGGAAGGTACACACAGGTCAGAAAATGAAGCATTCATGTTAGGAACACTCTTCCATCTCCCTGATCAGTCTGGTCCACTGTAAAGTTGGGGAATATAAGACTTGGGCTGGGATAATAGCAGCTTGAGTCAGTCTGATTTTTACGTAGAGTATTACTCTTTTATTAGAAGACAGCAAAGTCATGAGATGTCTTTGGGTTGTTTCTGCTTTTGTTCAACAGATATTAGATGCATAAACACTATTGGGTAGATATGACTCTGACCTGCAAGGGTGTGCATGAAGTAACCTTATGCATCCAATTGCTTCTGCTGATCATTGGATAAAATTACTCTCCTTGACACATAATATTACTTCATCAGTTGTATATTCGCACTACCTCGGTCTGTGTGCCTAAATAATATATTTGTTTGTCTCTGCTGTGGTATGCAGGGCATAATGATCTGATGGCATTACAGAAACCTTGGCTTTGCAAGCAGCAGTGGCTGAGGTAAAGGTCCTCTCTTGCATGACTTTGAATTTTACTATATTAGCAGCTATTGTGAAACTAATGTGTGGAGATGCTGCTTTTCCTCTTCCAGACATGGTTCTCTTGCTGAGTGCATTACTCTGATAAAAGAGCACATAAAGGAAAGTAACCATTCTTTTTTTCCAGACCACCATAGAGTTGTTTTCTTCTTTTTACCATGCAGTAGAGAGCAATTAATCTTTTTCAGAGGCTATATTTGTTTGGTTTGGGTTTTTTTGTTGGTGGGGTTTTTTTCTAATGAACTGTATTGCTGCAGAAGTACTCCAGTTTTAGCAGAGGGTGCTGTCTGTTTAACTTGAAGCTATAAAGCCACTCTGGAAATATTTCCTTCATGCAAGTGTGACTTTGCTTTTTAGAAGCTGCACTGAAGAGGGTATTGAAAGGAAAGCCACTCGGATAAAGCAAACAGTTACTTCCTTTGATCACTGCCATTAAACAGAAAAAATCCAGCTGTGATTATTGCAGAAGAGCAAAGCTGGGTAACTAGCCATTATTTAAAAAGTAAAGTTACAAAGTAAATCTTCCTCATCAAATCTTGAACATCCACTGAAAAGGAATCTGGTTCCCTTTCAGAGCAAAGTCAATTTATTTTAACTTTGGGGTTTAATATATAGAAAGAAGTCTACAGAAGTGTAAAAGCTTACCAGAGAGCCTGCCTGATTCTTCTGATTCATTTGTTGATATAAAAATGTATTGATGATTTAGAAACTATTTGATTAATATAATAATATTAGAGAGTTTCATCTATTTTGTAGTTCTTTGATGATATTAGTTCATATAATTAATGGCAAAAGTGTGAGCTTTCATGCACATGTTTTTGAAATGAGATCTGTCCCGTCTTGCAACTTTAACTTGGTGTCACTGGCTCCCCAGAGAAGGCAGAATTGTTAATTCCTCACTCACAGGACTTCAGAATACCATATTCTGTCTGTTGGTACTTCACTGCCTGTTCATCTGGGCCAAAAATAACTATGGTATATACCATATCTTCTGGACTGGATCTCAAGTTACTGAAAACCTAGGAAGACTCGAGTTCTATCTGCTGACCTTAGTTATTCTATACAATATCTTGCTGTAATATTAGGTTATATGAATTAATTCTAAATAGCAGTTTAGGTTTCACTTCAATGCACACAGCCTGATGAACAGGTTTGTGGAAAAGTGGGAATAATGATACTTCAGTGCAAGTCAAAATTTCAGCAGTATTTCTGGCACTGATAGACTAGCTGATTTTATCTCATAGGCTGACCACTGGATATGGCCACCAGAAGAATACTTTTTTCCCAGTTAATTAGTTGTAGAAAACAGGAAATGTATTTTTAATATATATGAAAGACTAACAGAAGATGTTTCCCAGATGGAAGCTTCTCAAATTTTCTGATATGTCTTCATAATTGGCAAATTGTCCATTTTCAATTTTAGAACAATTTCATGTCTTCCCCCCCCCAGCAAAGAATTGATCTCATTTTGGTACAGATTATTAAAGACAATGTGGATGAAATCTTGGCCTTATTGAAGTCAGCAAGCTTTTTGCTAGTGATTAAAGCAGAGTCAGGATATTACCTGGCTGTCTATAATGCCTGGAGCTTTATAGTAAAACTAAAGGTGTTCATTTCTCCCCTCAGAGATAAATCTGCTTCTATACTCAACAGTCCAGGTCTTTGAACTATGCAGTATATTTTGAGACAAAGCATCCAGTGACAAGAGAGAGATGTTCACATTTTTAAGGGTCCTCTCACAGCACACCATTAGTTTGAGGAACCTAACCTAACAAGGCCTTGCTGAACCTAAAGAAATTACTGAGTAGTTATAAAGTTGATATGAATATCCATAATAATTTTAGTTAACTAGGAAAAGTTTGGAAGAACCTAAGACTTCAGGCTGTGGATTACAAAAAATATTGGCAAGGGTTATTTGATCACAGTGTAATGCTGGGTTTCACTACATCTTCTTGAGAATCTATGTAACTGGGAGAATTGTAAGTTACTGGAAAAAGTATTACAATTTAAATCTACAAAATTGTCCACCTTCTTGTCTACAGTTATTGCATATCCCTTTGAGGATTCATATTCTTCACTTGTTTCTTGAAAAAAAAGCATTGGAAGCACATGGTGGGAGGTGTCCCTGCCCATGGCAGGAGGGTTGGAACTAGATGATCTTTAAGGTCTCTTCCAACCCAAAATAGTCTATGGTTCTATGATAGATTTGAAATATGTACTGGTCTCATGAAACATGACAATGACATGACGGCCATTGGAGAGATACGGATTTGACAGCTGGACCAGTCAGTGGATAAGGAACTAGCTAGTCGCACCCAAAGAGCTGTGGTCAATGGCTCAAGATCCAAGTGGAGCTCACTGACAAATGATATTCCTCAGTGGTCAGTATTGGGACTGGTGTTGTTTAATGTCTTTGTTTCAGACACCTTCAAGCAAGTTTGCTGATGACATCAAGCTATGTCATGCTGCTGACATGCTGGAGGGAAGCAATGCCTTCCAGAGGGACCCTGACAGGCTTGAGAAGTGAGTCTGTGTGAACCTCATGAAGTTCAACAAAGCTAAATGCAAAGTCCTGCACCTGAGTTGAGGCCATCCTAAGCACAATTACAGGCTGGGTAGAGATATGATTCTATGTTAATAATATATTTTTTAGACATAAATGTTTTTGATTTGTAGGGGAGACTGCCAAGTAGAGGCAGCTGGAAAATGGTTTACCAAAGGAACAAAAGAAAATATTCTTAAGACAACTGAGTTCTCTGCCTTCTTCATTTTCTTAACAGAACAGTGATGCCCAGAATAAGACGTGTTGAGAGAGACACCGAGAGCAGGCTCCCATGACCAGGTAGCTTTCAAGACTGTCTGAATGTGATTCTATGATTCCTTGGATCTAAGTTAGTATTTCTCTCTATCGTATTAACAACATGACTCAGGGTCCCTATTATGCTAGACATCATATATGCAAAAAACAGAGTGCTAATGTTATCTTTCTGTAAAAGGCTGAATGGCTGCTTGGAATGGTACCAGGGCACATCAATCACCACCAGAATGGTTGTTCATCCCAGTTAGCATCTTACATGTATTTCCATGGCCATACTGACTGCTGTACAGCTTAAAGTGGCTACTGCACATGAACAGACAAATCACCCCATTCGCTCCATCTGTGCAGGCAGACAATTGTTACTATGCCATATGTTCAAAAGATTTTACTGTGCATGTCACATAATCATCCTGTGCACATATAGGGTAGCAGTCTGCGATGATGGAGACCCCTCCAGTAGTATTGTGCCCATGGCCTTCAAAATCCTGAATGCAGTCCTGACAGCTATTCAGATAATTTACAGCTCTCTATGGATGGTCAGAAAAAGAAATCTCAGCAAAACAAAATAGATGAGATGGTGGGGTAAAAAGCTGACAATAAAAAAAAAAAAAAAGAAACCAAAAAACCCCTAATGAAATCTAAAAGAAAAATGAATCTTTGTCCCACTTGTTTCCAACTAAAGGATGTCCATTTTATCATGATAACAGGTGGAGGGAGGGTTATTAGCTTGAGCACATCGATGATTATAGTCTGCAAAATCACAATGAAGAAGATACCCTACACTTTTTATTTGTGTTTATCCAAAATGTACTAGAGGGATTGTAGATAAATTATTAACTGCTATGTCTGAAATGGCATGAGCAGAGACACTAGTGATCCATCTCAAACCTGTGGGCTTTTTCATCCATTAGGCCTGAAGCACCAGCGGGATCTGCCCGGTGCCTGCTCTGTAAAGTCTGTCTCACAATCAATTACATGCTACACCAAACTTGTGTATCATTGTCACGATGCAAACCAAGCCAGCTCTATCAAAAGCTATTTTTTTCCCCTTTCTTTGAGAATGTCATAATTCTATTTTATGTTTGAAGAAAACATGCATTGTTTAAAGTGATTTGCTAAAAGCCACCATTCTACAATCATGTATAAAAAATAACCTATCACTTTAAAGGAATTGTGAAGAACTAACAAAGTCCCTCTTTCCCCTGCTGTTACCCAATTCAGTTAAGATAGGAATAAGCTTTCCATGGAGTACAAAGAATTCAACTTTTCCTCTGTTTCTCCCAAATTTTAAATACAGAACTATGGAGTGGTGCTTCCTGTTTTGGTTTTTTTTTTCTGAACTGAAGAGGCAGCATTTCAGCAAACTTACTTGTCCATCCCATAATGGATTGAGTGTACACTGACAAACTTCCAGGCAGAGTTCAGGAAAGCCTATGGGAAAAAAAAAAAAAAGACAAAAAAAGTAGCCCAAGCCTTACTAGAGTTTTATGCTTTAAACAGATGTTGCAATACCTGAAATTCAGCTCAGAGCCTTTCACAAGCACAGAGATGGCAAATCCCACTATTAGTTTCAGGGGGAAATGATGAATGTACATCAGCTGCTGGTAAACAACAAGTGAATGATTCCAGATAACCAATTTATCTTTCTGCCAGTCAACTCTCCTAGACTGCAAATACATATCTATAGTATCCATTTCCAATGTTGATAGCACTATCAAGAGCTGGATGAAGTTGGCTTTGCATAACCACTGTATTTTCACACACACACAAACACACACACACACATCTGTGTATATATATACGTCTCAAAATAGACACACACCCTGCAGTGCTTACCAGTGCATTTATCATGAGAATTTCTTCAGATTAAATTTTGCATTCCACCTTGTAAATATTCAGCTTTTAATAGAGAGTGGAAAAGAAAAACAAGCAATAAAACTAGCAGTCCACTGTCTTACAAACTAAATTAACTTAATTCCATTTCTCTGTGACTGCAAAATAATATCTGCTGAGTTTTCTTTGAACTGTTGTCTCTATGTGTAACCTCAGCTAGAACAAATGAATGGTAAAAAATATCTTTGGTACATGCTTATCCCCTCATTATCCCAAAGCTATCTATTTCAGCAATATCTAGGCCAGCAGTTTAAAAACACAGCAGGACACAAATGCCTCTATGTGCCAATGAAAATAAATATCTCCAACAGAAAAGGGTTTTTCTTGGATATCTCAACTCCATGGTATATGTACATTAAAAGTATCATCATTTGTTGAAAAAGACACAGAATCAAGTGGATAAGACTCAAGGAACAGTCAGAGAACAACCCCAAAGGTATAAATCACAGCTTATATTGAGCAGCTGAAACTTCCAAAACCAAATGATGATTCGATTGTAAAACACATTAGCTGTTTATGCATGTGTTTTGGTTTTTCAGTCTGCAGATTCTTAAGTCTTTTTCCTTGAAGTAGACCTGACAAGGATGCAGGCAAATGTTATTCCACACATATAGATTGTTAATATTTCCATTTCTATCACAAAAACCTTTGGATGTGGTGAGACAAATGAATAAGAGCTTTTTTTCTGTGGACTGGTAGATTGTTGGTTTGGGTTTTTTTCTCACCCACTTTGCAAACAGAGTGAACACAAGACCATGGAAGAGTTTGGAGGTCTTTGCTGTAGATGGTGGTGACTTTTGATTAAAATATTTTTCATGATCCCAAGTATTGCGTGAACATGGACAAACTCTTCAAGTTTATTCAACAGGAAATATCACAAGCCTTTTGAAACATCCAGCAGTGATTATCAGACACCTTGAAAACTCTCACACTTGGTTTCCTCACACCCTGCTATAGGTCAGCAAGCCTCCCTGAACTCCACCTGTCAGAGGAAAAGACATCTACCTCTTGGACCCCCACACCAGTAATTTCCAAACCAACTCATGCAGCTAATATGTAAATCTATGCATCATTCTTAAACATCCCCCTGCCCGTAGCAATGCTCTGGGGAGCCAAGCAGTTGTTAAGTTTCCCAGTCTCCTAATTCAAAAGGTGACAACGTATGCAGGAAAGGGATGGCTTGACATTTGAAAAACCTTAAAACAGCTTTCTCTCATGGCAGGCTAAGGTAAAAGCAAACAGAAGTGCTTATTTGCTAAACACAAAGTAGAAAACAGAATTTGCATAATACAAAGCTAACGTGCAGAACAGAAAATAAATGAATGCTTGTTCATGATAGTTACCCCATATTTGAGTAAGGACTTCAGAAAGTTATCTAATGCTGATGTTTTTCACCACAGCAGCCCTTCATCACCTATCATTCTCTCTCTCTCTCTCTCTATATATATACACACAGGTGTGTGTGTGTGTGTGGGGGGGGGGTGTGTGTATCTACACAGGTATTTTTTACATATGTTCTGCAGCTTTAGATTGAGAGCAGATCAGACAGTAACCAACCACTTTGGAATAACATTTGGGGCGAGCTGTCCCTGAACCCTGTCTTTGAGGGACAAGGGGATGATGGGCTAGTTTTCCTCATTTTTCCTCCCTTTTTCTTCCTTCTGCTTCGTTCATTTCTCAAAAATACCCTGCTCAATATCAGTACCTTCAGAGGAATCAACCACTGATCTCACCTAATCAAATAGGATACCTGTTGCCAATAGCCTCTCATCCTCAGGAAGTACCCATTAGTACCTTACCCAGAAGGAAGGAAAAAGCTCTAGAATTACTTACTCTCCTTTTAAGCACAGAAAACCACATTTTCTGTGACATATTTATCATCTCACAACATTTGGAAAGGCTAACATCTTGCACTTTAAATGGAAAGCTAGGGACTCTGTTCTAAGCAGGCTGAATCTCATTTCAGATGCAACAGAGTGGAAATTATAGGGAAGGATTCTAAGAAGGAAGATGGAAGTGGAGAAAGGTAATTACATTGTTTCTCAGCAGAGTTCTGTGTGCAATGTGGTGGGACAGAAATGAGGGCTTGACTCATGTTTTACTCAAGTGGATCTTTTTATTCTTTGCAATAATCACAGCAGAACTAAATTTTGTGGATGAACTAAAGCCAATGTCCTGATTTTATTAAAAGTGGTAGACCAGAATCTTCCTGATGATCTTCACAGTCTTGGGCTGAAGCCTCAGCTCAGCTCTGCTTCAGCGTTTCTGTTGGGTTTAAGCCTGGCAGCTAGAGGCTAACAGAGGAGGCAGTAAAACAGTTCACCCACAGCTCAGTACCTTACAGCCTGACATATTAATTTAAATTGCCATTGAATGCAATACTGAGGCTGTGATCTGCAGTGGCTGTAGTGCAGGGCTGCGCCCACCCATTCTACCACCTGCACTGTGAGGAGGTCAATTCTGGCAGAGAGGTGGCATGAAGAGACAGGCAAAAGAGCTTCCACAGCTGCAGCATCTCAACCACCATCAAAAAACCATCAGCGGAGATTGAGAATGAGAGGCCAGGAAGGTGCAGCCCCACGTCAGCACAGCGTACAGGAGTGGCATCAGAAGAAGGGCAGGCAGCATTAAGTGAAGAAGACAAATGAGCATCATTAGGGAACGGCCCAAAAAAAAGGAAGCCAGATGAAAAGGATGAAGAAACAGTCACATAAATCTTCACCCACTTTATGTATCACATTAATTTGCATGGTTGTTATTTTTGTGAGGAGATATTTCTTTTCCCAAGGAGTAATCTGTCAGTTTTCATTAGCTCCTAGTCCACCAAACCTTAGCCAGCAAAGATGACCTCCAATTCTCCTTCCCAAATGGTGCCATTCCCACTCTTCAGGTTTTTACACAGCATGTTTCGCTCTTTACACTGTCTGATAGACCAGATTGGCTTCACTTAATGCAAAATAAGGAACTTGAGCCTCAGTCAGTACATCTATGACTCCCCTGACTTCAGTGGCATTTTACTGATTTGTAACAGCTCAGCATCAGGCATCGCATTGCATTAAAAACTAATGGCAAAGATTTTACTGTGCCCATTAAAAATCCTCTGTTAAAGGCTTGAAGTACAACAATTAAATGTAATTAAAACTACTCACTACATCAATGCATTTTGTTCTGTACAGTATGAAAATATCTCTTGCTGTTCCCTCATCTTTCATCTCTTGTTTTAAAGACATTGATTTATTAGTTTACAGCTTCAGTAAAATGAGAAAGCCTGATACTCAACATGTGACTTCTGAGTCTAATTTCTCAAATCTACTGCACGGTTATTTTGACAGTTATACTAGATTTAATTAGGAATTTTCCAACAGTTCAAATACTGCAACATTATTTTGTTAGTGTTTCCCTCTTTTATGCTTGGGGAACGGTGCGTGACTCCTCACAGATGTCCCATTTCTGTATCTTCTGCAGCAGAGGAAGAAAGCTGTTCCACTCTGTCCCGTGTCCTGGCGGCTTTTAGATTACCATAGCTTCTCAGAACCTGGAGTATTGTTTTATTTTTGTTTACCAGTGACGGTCGGTCTATGCCTCTAGCCTGACTGCATAATGACATGAATCATTTGATTTGGACCACAATGCAGCATCATCTCTTGCCAGGGACAAAATCTGGTCATATCATATTTGATGACAAATGATGTTTTTCTAATTCATTGCCCGACAGATCTTAGAGCCATCCTTTCCCATAAGTAAGGAGGACATAAGTACATCTCTTACTTCTCTGCTTTCAATAGCATGTCCAGCAACACTCCATGCTGATGACCTCTGGCTCTAGACCAGATTTGCAGGCACTACCCATAAGACAGGATGTCAGTGTCTGCTGCAGTTTAACCCCAGCTGCCAACTAAACACCATGCAGCCACTCACCACCCTCTCCCCTGGTGGAATGTAGGACAGAATCCTTAAAAAAACTCATGGATTGAGACAAAGACAGTTTAATAGGATGGCAAAGGAAGAGACAATAATAATATTCATAAAAGGATGTACAAAACAAGCAGTGCAAAATGTAATTTCTCACCACAGTGCAACTGCTCACCTCTTACTGACAAATGACCAACCTGTCCCTAAGCAGCACTTCCCCTTAGCCACCTCCACCCAGTTTATATGCTGAGCATGATGTCATATGCTATGGAATAACCCTTCGGCCAGTCTGGGTCAGCTGTTCCAGTTGTGTCCCCTTTCAGCTTCTTGTGCCCAGCCTCCTCGCTGGCAGGGCACAAGAAGCTGAAAAGTTTCTGATTTGGTGTCCACACCGCTCAGCAACAAGTAAAACATCTGTGTGTTATCAATATTATTGTCATCCTAAATTCAAAACACAACACTATCCCAGCTACTAGGAAGAAAATTAATTCTATCCAAGTCACAACCAGGACAGTGTTTTAGGTCCCAAGCACAAAAACATAATAGTGAAATCCCATGGCGCCTGTCAGGGTACTGGAGAAGCATAGGGAAAGTATAGGGAAAAGTATAAATTCGTCCTGTTCTTTGGAGGCATTTGAGTAAGACAAAACCATAGGAAAAAATAAGCACAGACATACTGTATAGATTGCTATATACCGACTCCAAGGCCTGGGCTGGCCTGGAAACCATGACACGGAAAACTAATTGGCAGATGCCAGCCCTTCACTCATATTCTACCTACCTTGCGTGCTTTTAAGCCATGACATTATGGCCTGAGCTAGGAAGTGTTTGGTATCCAGGTCCTTGCAGGATCACAGTGTGTATGCTGCAGACCAGACTGGGTCAAAGCAAGAGGCAGAAGAGCCTTGCTGGTGATGCTGGCCAATGGTACAGTCTGTTCTGCTTCACAAGCTCTAAAATCTTGGGGTCACTATACACAATTCTTGTATATGTTCTCTTGGCCCAATCGAAAGTCTCATGACAGAGAGTATGTACACCCTGCCCTAAACCACAGAACAGAGACATTCAACTTAGTATGCTGCTCAAGTGACTGAAATAGCAGCATTTCACAAAACAGCTTATTCAGGAATAAATTATGTATGTGTCACTGCTCTCTGCAATAAATGTAGAAAGTTTTATGGTGGATTTGATAAAAACCCTCAACTTTGATTTGTTGTTTGGTTTTTTTTTAAATATCATTTAACTAAAATTTTATGTTTGTGATTGCTTTCTGCAATACACAATGCAAACAGAAAAGAAATATGGGGAAAATTACATCGCTAGCAGGAAAATAAATAAATAAATAAATATGATAGAAGTAAAACAGATGGTTAGCACCTGGTGGTTCTGTATAGCCCTGGGTGACAGTTAAGCTCTTTCTACACTTGGGAAAAGAAAAAAGGGAACGGAAACATGTCTATACTACTGTTGCACCCATGCTGTATTAGGGCTCTTGACATTGTGGAGTCTGGGGTTACAAGGTTTGCCTAAACTGAAAGTTAGTTCTAGTTCCTCAGCTGGCTGCATCCCCAAAAGTTGCTCTTTCTCACAGTCTGGAAGATGTTATGCCTGGAGGCCAGGTTACCACCACTGTTAGGGATCAGAACTGCTGAGCGTATCATGGCACTTGCCATCTCCCAGCAAAGACAAGAGTACAACAGCAGCTGCTGTCTTGCAGTCGGCTCCTCAAGAGTGCCGAAGAGCAGAGAGCAATCACAGTGTGGTCACTCCATGTAACACCATGACCTCCCTGCTGGTGAAACACATCTAATGAGTCCATGCAAGGCACTGCGTTATAATGTTGTGGCCTGAGCAAGGGGACACACCCTGCACAGAAACTCTGCAAAGGAAGTCTGTGACCTCTCCAAATAACATTTCTCAACATTGTCTCCAGTGGTCTCAACACTGATCTCAGTAACACTTTACAGCCATATGCAGCCTCAGAAGTAGGATGTCAGAGTTGTCAGTCAGCTACACTTCATCTTTCCCACAAAGCTATTGAGTGTGACAGTAAAAACTCATCTAGATCTAAGCTGGTTTTGAAAAATTACTTGAAGGCAAGTTGGTGAAAAACAAACAGGCTGTTTCAAATGGAAACAGTGAGGCCAGTGTCTGTGCGCCGATTTGCCTTAGGTTTGGATACAAGGTCACACAGTAGGAGAGAAGAATTAAAAAAAAAAGTATATGCTGTATAATGGGATTATTTTAATAACAATATTGCTTATTCTCATCTCTTATTCACAGAGATTTATCCAGCCAACACGGAACCTAACCTCCTCGCTCCACGGGTTGTCTTTAGCTTACATTGGTACATGGTGATGTGTATATCACATATGAAATTAACTTCCTTGGTCATCTCTCAAGGAAATACTATGTTGAAAAAAGCAAGGGAAGGACAGGACCCAATGCTGCTTTTCTCACTAACACTGGAAAACTAGCTGGTTCCAATCAACCTGCAAAGAGGCCACATCCATTCCCACAAAATTCCAGAAGGAACAAGAGAAGTCCAGATTTAAGGGTGATGCAGTACGATTTGATAGGGTGCTCCTATGCCAGAAGCGTGCCAACATAGTAGGTTGGAAGGATGAGGTACTACTGTCAAGCAGCACAACTACAGGAAGGATATCGAGATCACTGGTACAGAAGTGGCTCTCCCATTGTGTTGTATGCATAATGACTGCAATCCCAGTGCTTTTTGCAACAACTCTACTACTTCAAAACCCCATGAGCAACAACAGTGTTAAAAATTCATCACCTTAGCCATGTAACGCTGGGTTTTCAGCAAACAAAATGTTACTGGATAGATTACATGTCAGATTTTGGAAGGTCGTTTCTAATATCCCATTTCAGGAACATCCACTATTTACTTATTTACTAAGCACTCAGCACTTAACATGTAGTCAAATTTTTTTTGTTGTTAAACTATATAAAATCTAGCCCCCCTGGACAGACTTCTGCAGGTAATACCGCAAATATTTATGAACAACAGCCATAACCTGATTCCCATGCTTGCAGTAGAATTCCTGTGACGTTCAAGAAAGATTTTCTCAAGTCCATGCAATATATGCTTTACGTAGCTTATCAGAGCCATCAGCCGACAAGCATCCTCCAAAAGACAAGATAAAAAATGTTGCTATTTTTATAGTTCATGTACTTAAGCACAAGAACTGCATAAACGACTGACTTACAAATTTTTAATATCATAGCAATCAGTTGATTTACCACATCTTTAGATCAGCATCCCAGAATGCCTCCCCCCTAGATCGGCAAGCACCCTTGTAACATTTGGTCACAGAGCATCCATCTTGCATTGATTTTACATCTGTCTACTATTTTTCAACATGAACTTTCCATATTTAATAGAATTTCCAGACTCACAGAATTCCCATCAGAGTGCTTCTAAGTGAAGCACTCAGAAGCAGGTATCTGTAAGATGTTAGCAAAGCATCAAAATTTAAAAAGTTAATTGCTTCCTTACACTGTTTCAAAATAACTAATCCTACTTCAGAGCCCAGCTATAGTAAAATTCCGCAAGGTCCAGGAATGGAAAGATTAGTCCAGAAGCACTGTGAAAGTTATTTCATTTACAATAAAAATGCTTAGCAAATCCATGAATTTCAGGGGTAATAATGTTGGAAAAGATGCATATGATCTCACCTCTCTCTTTGTATTTCATTCTCTGTTTAGCAGACAAGAACATCCACTGCAATTCCAGACTCTTTCCCCTCCCAATAGAAGAGGACAGGTTTGTCTAGAATGTTTTACTTCTCAATTCCCAAAGAATATTCATACTAATAATTTACATTAGTGACTGGAAAAACTAGATAACTACAGATAAACTACTTTGGAAATAACTTCTCACCTATCAGAGTATTTTAAAGTGTTGTGATTAATATCAAACCAGATGCTTTTAATTATGATTTCAATTGATTATTGATACTTAACTGCAGGTGTCTGCAGGGAAAAAAATATTTATGCGTAATTTTATGACACATTCAAAGAAACCAGTCATGTAAGTGTCCACTGTGCAGTTTATTCGGCTTCAAATTAGAAAAAAATGACTAAGTATTTGACAATGCACATGCATAAACTCAAATATTCCAGCCAAAAAAAGTATTGATTTCTTTCAGTCTTGTATTAAGGCATTCAAGAATTTCACATAGGCAGACAAATATCTGGATTTTTAAAAAAAGAACCAAAATAGAGAGACAAGCTATAACTCAGTTTTACATCTGTTAACAAATAGACCAAAATGAGTCCTGGTAGTACACAGTTGCATTCTTTATATTTTCAGTTGTGTATAGCTGATAGGAGTCAAAGTGATTCAGAAGGACTTATCTTCAGCAAAAGTTTTCTTCAACAGTGTCTCGATTTGGAGTGCTGAATAAGCCATTGTAATGTTATGTCTGTCAGAACAGGTAAAACAAAATTAAAAACTCAACAGCCTGTTTGCAGAGGGTAAAAGGACAAAAGAACACCAGCAGGTTAATACAAAGAAAAAGAACCCAAACAAACAAAACCCAGAAACCACAGGCTCTCACCTAACTAAAAATCAGTAATTAAAACTCTACGTAGGGCTTTTTTTCCTGATGGTTTTTGTTTGTTTTGAAATTATGTACATCAAGTTCTCTAAGCCACAGATGAAAAACTGCTGGAAAAGCAAAGATTTAAGATGACCACAAAATGAACTCTAAAATCCAGACTGGAATGAAATGCAGTGTGAGAACAAAGATAGGAATACACAATCAGAAGGAAAGAGAAAGGTAAACATCTAACAAACATTAAGAAGCCATTTAGGAAGGTTGTAGGAGTCCAAGGTCTCTGAAAGACATGCAACGCTGGGCTAAAATTTGATAGCTGAAATTGGTACCCCTCCTGACACAAACTAACACATTGGGCTGAAAACTGCAACAGTTCACAAACTGATTCACGAGCAGATTAGATGGTTTTGCCTCAAGGCCATAACATCTGTCAGGGAGGCAGCAAAGATGTCAGGGGGCAGCAATAGCTCTAGTCCTCAAATTTAAATTTGTTGCCACATGTACCCTAAGTTCAAGACAGCACTCCATGAATAACCTGGCAGATCAGCTTAGGCACTAAGACTACAGACAAAAGCATCCTACGGCATCTAAAACAAAGCTAATAACTATATATTAATCTCGCACAGTTTCTCAGGACAGAGAAACAGGCACCCTTACACCAATACATCCTGATGAGACCTGTTAGCTAGGCTGCAGCTAGCACTGAAAAATGACCTCATTCAACTGCCCTGACATCAATCAAAAAGGCAGAGGAAGAAGACAGCTCCCAGTCAGTAGTTCCATCACTTCAATAAGTCAGAGGTATTTTCGTTATAGTTTTTCATTATAAATTATACTTTCCAGTCCTTTTATCTCCCTAGGTTCTTGCCGAATCTCTTTTCAATTTCTCAAGGTCCTCCTCAAAACATGGCACACAGTGATCCAGTAATGCGCGCAAGGGTCCAAACAGATGTGATAGATGCATTCTTCTCCCATTTGTGATTTACAGAGCTCTGCGTTAGTGATCACTCTTTGAATTATTTTCCCATTTGTAAATTTTAGTATGCTTTTTTTCCCCTGCTTTTCTCCTCTGGGCCATGTATATACATGAACCAGGATCAAAACCTGGTTCTCCAAGGATCCTTTCAGAAATTAAGCTGGTTTTATCAGTTGCTAGTTGCAATACCACTTACAGATCCTCCACTGCAGACTTGCCAATCTGATGAGGATTAAGCACTGCATTTCTAAAAACTCAATCACCTTCAGTGCCCTTCACCTATGCAGATAATCCTGATTATGTAGTGTTCCTTAGTCCTTATATCCCAAACTCTAATGGTCCACGGTGTAACTATGTATTTCCCCCTCTTGGAGATACTTCTTGCATTGCAAGCTACAGCAAACCTGGGTCTAGTCTCCTTCAAACAAACATATACAAACCACGTTCACCATTTTCAAGAGAACCTCTCACTGCCTACCACTTCCCTGCACACAGCTGAAATCTCTCCCAGCTCTATGAAGCCCACATGTCATAGCAGTCTCCTCACCACCTCCACTACCTGGGCCCCTCTACCTAGGATGGAAGAAAAGTGGCTTTCCTCCCATTCCCATTGTCTCTCATTCAGCTGAGTCCTGCAGAACTGCCTAGCTCTTCTAACCAGTCTGGCTTCCTCAAGAAGCTGCTGGAAATACATGCCCAGGCTGTATTTCTCCCATCCAGCATCACTTGCCTTAGCAGCATGCAAGGAAGGATGGCACAGGGGCAGCATGACCCCAGGCAACTGATGCTGCTGGCTTAGCCTTTGATTCATTCCTTCTTCCTGTGCTGTGGAGGGAAGAGAAGGGGAGAACATGACAGAGGAAAGGGATGGGAAAGTGGAAGAAAGATGAAGGACACAGGAAAGATCAAAAAGAGAAGGCACATGGACGATGACATCATGAGGCTTTTATAGGTCTCCAGTGACTTCAGGATACATTCTTCATGCCTCCAGTAGGACAAAAGCACTAGTCTCTCAGTTTAAGGAACACCATCATACAGCCACACGCGTGTAAGACATGCTTTCGAAGTAAAATTGTATATGGAGTGAAACACTTAGCAAAGTTTTTTAACTATTACCTAAAAATTGCAAGTACAAGTGACTCCTACAGTACGCATAATTCTATGTTAAAATAAATACAACTGTATACAGGCTTTGCAACAAAAAAATTCCAAATAAATTGAGATTTTCAATTATATGTTGGAGTTAGAGATTCAAATGTCATTAACATTTTTAACAATTGATCCAAAGTACAAAATATACACTGATGATACTGTAAGGAAAAGAAGCTTACCAATGTTATCCTTCTCTTTACAGGAAATAGAATAGCAACAGATTTCTCTGTCTTGAATAGCTGAAAGGTTTCTACAGAAGCAAAAATAATAAAATAAGTAGTGGTATTACTACACAAAACCTGACAATAGACATTTCCATTAAATTACATGGTTCCTGCTTTTTATTCAGTTGGTTCAACTCCATTCTTAGATATTAAATTTTAAAATATGCTACTGAACACAAACCCTCCACATTTCTTAAACCATAAAGATTAAAAGGTTATATAGTCATTTCACAAAAAATCAAATTTCTCATTAAGTCAGTGTAATAGTGAACAGTAAAAACACAGAAATCCTTCAGTGAGGTGAACCCTCCCCTCTACTCAGCACTGGTAAGACCATACCTAGAGTTCTGCATTCAGTTCTGGGCTCCTGAGGAAAAGAGGGATGAGAAGCTACTCTAGATAGAAGGGCCACTAAAATCATCAAGGGACTGAAGCTTTTCACATTATTAGGAAAGGCTAATGGAGCTGGGTCTGTTTAGCTTATAGAAGAAAAGGCTCAGGGGGAACCTTACTATCTGGAGTGAGGCTTCAAAGAAGATGGAGTCCAGTGACAGGACAAGATGCAATGGGAACAAACTGAAACACAGGAGGCCCCCTTTGAATAGACACACTTTTTACCTCCGAGGGTGAACAAGCACTAGCACAGGTTGCCCAATGAGGCTGCAGAGTCTACATCCTCAAAGATATTCAAAAGCCACCTGGACATGGTCCAGGGCAGTCAGCTCTAGGGAGCTCTGCTTGAGCAGGTGGGAGGATGGGTGGACAAGATGACCTCCAAGAGGTTCGTTCCAACCTCAGCCATTTTGTGTTTCCTAAGTCTCATTTTAGTTGCTTAGCCTTTGGACCATCCTTCTATACTGAATCTTCACTTTCTACCAATTAAAATGACGTGATTTGAGACACAGAATCCTGTTCTGCCAAATTAGTGCTACAGTGGCTATTTTTACAAAATTTTCTATTTCCTTTACAATTACCCTTACAATGCATGAATTTAAGTTAGTTTACGTAATCCATAAGTATATGCTTTGGACACATTCCAAAAATACCTGAGTTGCTGAAATTTAGAGAAGGTAGTTTAACATGGTTCTGTTCTAATGCCCTGCAAGCACTAAAGTGCTACTACGGTGTGCTCTGAAAAGCATAAGTGAGCCTGTTACTATCTACAGCAGCTGTATCTTCAGTGACGGGAAAACAGGATTATCTGGAACAACTTTATACAACAGAAATAATAATCAAGAGAGGTTCAAATTTACTGCAGTTCAGTCATCAGCCTAGATTGCTATTTCAACTGCCAGCAGAGCCTGAAGTGGAGTATCTAAGAATGTAAAATGGAATCTGTTATAGCCAGTTATTGCCACAGACTACCAACCATTTTTTCCTGCATATCAAATTTCACAGTGTTTCAGCTTTTTGCACAGGCCAGATACTTACAATTTCTCAATTAACTGCTTTTCATCCAGTGCACCTGGGAGGTCTCTTTTATTTCCAAGGACTAATACCTGAAAGAAATTATTCATATTCATGTTAAATCCATGAGCAATAACAGTTTATTTCGTCTTTAACCATTTGTTGGCCTTATTTTGGATCTTGCAGTTAAGTACACAATAGTGGACGTGTTCAAAATGATCAATGGCTGTGGAGGCATCATGGAAATCGCACCACTCCTAATCAGCATCAGATGCTGGATGCACACCTTCCAAAAACTGGATCCAATTATTTCTGGGTGTATCAATGTCAGAAATCTCCTCTAGAAGTGCACCAGCTGCACTCAAGCCACCAATAAACATTCAATTCTCAGAACCAGATTGATGTTAATCAAAAGTACGACCCCAGCAGCAGAGGATGGGTCCTCAAGACACAAACATGGTTGTCTCTACAGTTTTGCTCCTCTACTGCTAAACATTGACATAATAAACAGTCTGGCATCCAAACCATATGTCATCCAAACACCAGCCAAATGACTGATTCCTCTCCCTCTGCTTTGAGCATCCATCATAAAAATCAGAAAGGAAGCCATCAGGAATTAAGTCTGAGAAATGCAGAGAATTTTCTGAACAGAGTTGAGAGTCCCTATGCAATACTGAAGGCTTGAAGTATAAATTAAGGTCAGATAAATGGGTTGAGTATATTAGAAGATAAAGTAAGCAATGAAAGGTTTTTCTAATTATGACTGCAATATTGTTTTCCAGATGCATTACAACTCTGAGTCAAGACTGTCCCATTATTTCCCATGAATCTGGAATACATTAAAACCCATTATTTGCAGTCTTAGATTAATAAAGCTACCTTAAAATCTATAATGCCAAAGTCTGAGTACAATATATTGAATTAAGTTCAACAGTAGTTTCTACCTATCAAATAACACTAAGTAAAAAATACATTACTACACCTTGGAAATTTCTGTGCTGGTCAGGCTGGGCAATTGGAATGTGGTATTGTAACACATAAAAGGAAAGAAACTTAATTAAATACTTCTGAAAATATGAGAGACTTCTCATTTCAGGAAGGAAAAGTGAGAAGTAAAACAAAATGTTAAGACAGTACAAAGGATGGACAATGTCACTTGACCTGAAAAGCTTGACTATAGATTTATGCAGGATTTGTTCAACACGTACTTAACATAACAATGTAACAGTAATAGCAAACCTTATAAAAAAGATGGAGACTTGCTTGAAAAATTCTCCTTTGGGTATGTATGTGTGAGAACTTTACTCTCACAATGATAAGATGGTGGTGGTCTGTGTACTCACCCTTAGATTACTTTGATCATCTGCACTGGCCAAGTGTCCTCATTTTGCTTACAAAAAAGGGGCCAAGCAAGAGCTATCAAGTTGTGTCTAACTCCTTCCTGATTCGTATGTACTATTGTTTTCTTTCTTATGATCAAAGGTATAACTCTTGCTTGGTGATGTCAGCATCAAAGATCAATGCTAATATGATGGATTCCTACTAGGTCTAAACTGACAGACTACATTTAATTAAACAACGTTAGTCTGCACCTCCTCAATTCCTCAGTAGAATTTCAGAATATATTTTTTGACACTTCCTGCAGGAGAAGAGATGTATATTTGCATTTTTTCCACACAGTTTAGTTTGAAAAAGTAAAAAAAACCAAGAAAAAGAAAAAGTCAGGACACATAGAAAGTCAAGGTCCTCCACAGTCCCTGGAAGCAGAGGACAGTATTTGACATTAGTGTCTGCCAATCCTCAGAAAGACAAATCTCACATGCCTTAAGATACTGTCAGAACATATCTGGGTCAGTGGTTCAAATCCAGCCAACAAGGGGACTGACTGGAAGTAATTACTGTCTGATAATGCTACACGTGAAAATTATTTTTTTTTCCAAATCTATTCTGACCTTTAAACAAGAAAACATAGAAACACACTGCAGCACTGATAAGATGCTGAGTCCTCTGAAAAAAAATGTCACAGTAATTTTTGTAAGAGTACATCATAGTGCATCAAGGCTGCATCATATTTATACTAGTATTTTTAAGAGTCTAGAGGAAGCAATTCATGTTCCTTTAGGCTACATTGTCTACATTCAGGTAAGAATAATAAACAAAATACTTACTGGAATGCCATGCAACTGTGGCTTATCTATCAAACTGTGTAGCTCATTCTTTGAAGCT
This sequence comes from Phaenicophaeus curvirostris, assembly GCF_032191515.1. Lineage (NCBI taxonomy): Eukaryota > Metazoa > Chordata > Aves > Cuculiformes > Cuculidae > Phaenicophaeus > Phaenicophaeus curvirostris. Next base: position 22,910,897 of record NC_091392.1, read on the forward strand.
TCTACTTTTTCTAAGTCTGCCGCATCCACCATGTAACTGCAACGGGAATACAGTTATTTGTGGTATTGTCTATTAATTGCAGAAAGTTGAATTAAAATACCTGAAACGTGACAACTTTATTCACATTGACAACAGCATTGGAACAGTCCTAAGTTGTATAAGCCCTGTATTTATTCGTACAGGGATATACAGAATTAAATATGGGCTGTGGGGAAAAAATGGCCTGGAACACGCAATTACTTAATATATTTGGATTGCTGGATGTGTAACACAGTACTTTTATCATGTTGGGTCTTCTTATGTGATGGAGATGGACACACATATTTTAAAATACATTTTGTATGGGTATACAGAAGAAAACTTACACAACTGCATTGACTCCTCTGCAATAACGCTCCCACATGCTTCGAAACCTTGGCTGCCCTCCAATGTCCCATACCTGGGAAAGGAAAGAACATCCTAGCCCCAAAACATTTTTGAACTACACAGTACTAACAGACTAAAAGATTTCTAACTGGCAGTATGTAGGCTGCACTGGCATTGCCTAAATGTAGGCAGTTTTTTAAGTGACCTCCCTCAAGACTGTTTTTCTCCCCCCCGTCAGGGGGGACAGACATATTCACAGGTCAAGTCAGTCTTGTGACATTAACTGCTCCAAATGCCCATTTTGGAGACTGCTATCCTTTCCCACTCACTGCAAGAAAGTCTTAGTCAGATAACAAAGTGAACTCTTGCAAACATAAAGTCTAAAACTGAGAAAGAATAGCAACATTGTATGAAAACAGTTAGGAAGTTGAATTTTTTATGGGGCTAGGGAGACCTGAGTTGAGAAGGCATCAGGCCTCCAGCAGGATAAAGACAGATATTAAGTAAATAAAGAGTTGGGTGGAGAGCAGATTGAGTCCATGTACAAGATGATATACTTTAAGGAGCTCCAATAGCTCCACAGCACTCCCATTTGTTCATCAAATGTTCTTTAAATTTAGACACATGGATTAACTGATCAGAAAGGGAACAGTAGTGTAGGGTAGGCCTGAGGTGATTAATCAGTGAATCTTAAGGAAAGGAAGCTCAAATTCTGCTTGGGATTTTATAAAGCTCCAATCCTCAAAATACTTACACATGCTGTTAAGTGTCCAGGAATCCTAATCTGAATTCCTTATCGTTAAAAGGCTAGCATATTATTCTTCTGTACAGGAGTTACTTATTCTGCTTTGCTTGCAAAAATTCAATATTTTTGGTGGATGACAATAATCTTATTTCAAAATTGTTTCCAAGATCAAAATACCCAGGAAAAGACCTAATTAATGTAGGCAAGGGCTGCATGATCATGTAGCTGCTGCAGCTGCATCCAAAGACAGTTGTGTTACAGGTGACACACCTATTAAAATAGTGATGAACACTGAAAAATAAAAGGAATGCATTTGTTCCTATGTCAAGGACAAAGAAAAGTAAGTGTTCCTTATTTTAAACAGATTTAGCTATCATCTAAAAAGTATGTACCATATAACAGACCTAGAAGGCATATCCATTACAGCACAAACTGAATTTGGAAGTAATATACATATAAGCAAAATTTTCTTAAGAGTTGTTTTCATACTTACACTTTATAAATCCAAACATATTAAACCTGCTGTGGCAATAAAGGCTTGCGCCAGAACAAGACTTAACAGACCCTTGGGATAAGGCTTTTTTTAACCAATATGGATTATACTTTTAATTCCGCAATCCACAAATCATATTTTTTACTTTATCATTTTCAACACCTTATGTTCATGTTTTAGAAAGAAGCTTTTCTCAATTCATCATTAAAATCATTCCCTGGTCAACATCTTACTGTTCCTTCTAGCATAACGTTAGTGTTTCACCTAAATGTAGATTGCCTTTGATCTCCTTTATTAGATCAAGAATTTTACATATGAAAGAGAGTTGAGTGAACTTCTGACCATGAACTGCATATCAATTATTATCTGCACTGACATTTGAAGCATGGTTTGGAAAAATCTTAATAATCTTAATCTTTTCTTTTAAAAGCTTGAAAAAGATGCTTACATGGTTTGGTATTATAGTTAGATGACAAACCTCACACCAACACTAATTATTCCAATAACTCGTCAAGACCTGGAAACTATCAGTAACCATCTGGTGCACATCTGCGTGTCCAGAAAAAAACCCACTGGATTATTTTCTTGGTAGATCAGAAAGGAAAGAAACAGAAAGACGACAGGGAAAGCCAGTAATAAGATTAGATTTTGGGATACTGACAGTTATTTTTCCTGGTAGCCGCAAAAATCTACAAGCTTACATAGCCTGGACTAATCACAAAATAAATAATACAAGATAAAGAATTACTAGGTTTGTCCTTGTTTGATGATATAGTATATTAAAGAGAACAAGTATTAAAGTATTAAATATAGTATATTAAAGCAGAACAAGTATTATTCTCATTAGGAGAAAAAGTCACCTTGAAACAATGGAAAGATAAGTAATTTCCAGTCAGTTTCCCTAATAAGGCTTAGAGCTACTGATTAAAGTACAACATGAAGGACAAAAGATAGACAAGGTGTTTTAATAGGGTTTGGGAACTCAGTTTACATCAATATATTAAGTTATAATTATCTGAAATGTTGAAAGAAAATAAATGCAGGAAATCTTAACTTGCAAGTTGAATCCAACACTACAAATACTTGAACTCAGAAACGTATTTTTCTGCTTGAAAGTATTCTGCAAATATCAGCTGTAAAACATAACCTGAAGAAACAGGTGAAGAAATTCTAAATGAAGAGGAGTATTTGAGCAGAATGAGACAGCACCAGCAACAGCCAATACCATGTTCTACGCAGACAAGTTCACGTACACTGAGATGTGACTAATGAGATCATGCATACACAGCAAGGAATCACAGGGTTCACAGCCAACTCAATGTGTAATGACACGGAGTAACTGGAAAGTATGGGATTTATTTCCCTCAACTTCAGCTACCTAAAATGTAGGCATCTAATCCAAGTGACTAAAATTGCTCTGTAGCTACTGAAGAGCTCAGAGGGCATGCACAACAGGAAACATTTGCACCTTTTTTTACCCACCTTGCCTACCAAGTGAACCATTCTTGCAAAGCACCCACTGCTCTCCACGTTTAGCCAGCTCAGGCTGGCTTCCTCCTTTTCACCTGGCTAAGCTCAGGGGAGACAGATCCTATATAATCCCTTATCCAGTAATGTTCAGCTTCCCTTTCTAAAAAATGGGAAGAATAAAAAAGAGCTAACTCAAATAACCTTAAATTTTTTAATAAATTGCCCTCTGGATACAAAACTATAGAGCCTTACTTGTAGAACCAACCATGTAACCTACTATGAAAGTTAGTCTACCTTACTACCTAGGAATACTTACTACCTATCCATTATCCTGTATTTCAGAAATGCCTTTACAGTTGCTCCTGAAACTTAAAAAAATATGCCAAATGGCTACATTTTCTGCAGGCAGTACCTTCCAGAACATTATGTGCTTTGAAGTCATTCTTGGTCCTTTAAGAAAAAAACTATTTTCACCCCTCACTGGCAATCAAGCCCAACTTTAAAGCACTTTTTGCAACTCCGTATTTTATTTTAGGCACATATAGAAAACATGCTATATGCACACTTCACAGTTTATAATTATTTATTTTATTCATAGCACTTTCACTGAAGAACTGGAAATGGAGTTGCAACACAAAATGAATGAGTATCTTCAACTCCTGAAAACAAGCGCAGAGGCACTTTAATAGGAGATGGATGCATTTGCCATTTTATTAAGAGACAAAAGGTTATAATGTTGGAAGAATTAACAGGCAGATTTTAAACATGACCCAAAACCAAAGTCTGCTCTCAGAAACCATTTTCAGAATCTCATGGTGCTTATCTCCACATTGTGTTCCAAGGCAGGAGGGCATCAGTGTACCCAGCTTTAGACTTAAGACTGTAATCCTCTCAATTAAGATGTAACACACCTCTAAACAGAAGGAGTCAATCCAGCCTAGCCTCAATATTGTGTCCTCCACAAAGCAGAAAGCCTTGATTCTGCGTGACGATGTGTGATCCTTTGTACCATCTTTTCAAGATTCCATCTCTAGCCATCAAAATCCAAAAGGTTCTACCGAAAGCAGGCATACAGAAGTTATAAGTTGTAGGCAGAGCTTACATTTGGAAGACTGAGCGCAAGGAGACCACAGGCAAGGACACTGCTAGCTCAAAACAGCCGATCAATAACTACTATAGTGATTAGTAATTTTGCTTGTCCTTGAAGAACACATAACCATGAAAGCAAAAATGAATATGTGCTCAATAGCAGATAAAAGCCAGGAGGATATAAAATAGTCAGTATGCTGGGAAAACATAATCTAATATTGGTAGATTAGACAACAAAAGGACACTTCCCATGACAGATTTAAACCCACAGAACAGCTCCCTGGCACCCTCTTAGTCTGCTCCCCTCACTGTCTACTTCTTAAGTATGAGCAATTCTGACAGATTCCCAGCTTCTGTCAATAAGGCAAAGCTGCTAAGGATAGAGCTAACCAGGGGCAGCATTTATGGTTCCCAGGTGTCCCAACAGGATGTTAAACTAGAGCATATGTTTATGCAAACTACAGATAACTTCAAGCTGGGAGTGGGTAAAAAGAAAAGATCAGAATCTTAAAGTATCTGGACAGACTAGAGGGACAGTCTGAATTAAGGCAGCTGAAATTTCACACACTCAAGTTCAAAATGCTACATTTGGAGAGAAGGAACCAAATGCACTAGCATAAAATGGTTAAAAACTAGACAGAAGTGCAGGACATTTCAGTTCACAAAATAAATACATGTTTTAACAGTGCTGCTGATCTTAAATCCTCATGTACTAGCAGAAGCATCTTATGTATAATTTTTGAAGTATGTACTGCCCTGTCCTCAAGTGTCGGGGAGACTCTGGTTTTGAGCACCAGTCTAAAGAACACACAGAGACAAATCTGAAAAAGTCCAAATGAGAGAAGAAAGGGTGAGAATAGATTTTGAAATTACGACCTATAAAGAGGGGAGTGGAGTGCAAACCTACACTGTTTCCCAGGAAATGGCTACAGGGAAAGGGAGCTCAATTTGTGATGACAGCAACTCACATCAGATATTAGGAAAAAAAGCTTTCTAACACTTAGAGTGAAAGAATACTACATAAAACAAGGGATAATGTGGAACCTTCTTCACGGAAGAACGAATTTTAAGAAACAATTACCTAAGCTATTTGGACAAATAGCTGATCCACTTCAAAACACAAGCTTGGTTTAGATGATTCATTTTTAGGAGTCCTAAATGACTGGCCATTTAGGAGTCTGAATGACTACTGAGACATTCTACACTGCCTGTTCTAACTCGGGACACTGGCTTCTGGCCCCATATGTTTATCCCAATCACTGTAGAGGTTCCCATCTAATGCATGAGCCCATCGCATACTCTGCAGCACGTAACTCCCAACACATAGTTTCCAAGGTTTCTCTTCCAAAACTATCAGATGTGAGAGCGCTTTCATACTCCTCCTTCTTGGTGCATTATTAAGCAATTCTGAATATGCTTCACACTTATCCTCTGAGTCACTCTGTAACCCTCTCTAACAGAATCAGATAAACACTGAGGCAGGGGCCTTTGGAGATCATATAGTCCAGCTCGCCTTGGTCAAAGCAAGGTCACCTAGAACAGACTGCTCCAGAACCTGCCTGGTCAATCTGTTCCAATATTGAATCATATTCACAGTAAAAATGCTTTTTTTTAATTTTTTAAATGGAATTTCTTGTATTTTAGTTTGTTCTCACTACTACTTTTCCTGCCACTGGCTACCACTGAGAAAAGTTTGGCTACATCTATGAGCCACATTGGTAACACCTTCCTGAGCCTTCTCTTCTCTGGCCTAAACAATCTCAGGTATTTCGGCATCTCCTGAAGTGAGAGATGTGCCAGTCCCTTAATCATCTTCATAGCCCTTTGCAGGACTCTCTCCAGTAGCTCCACATCTCTCCTGCACTGGGGAGCCCAGAACTAGACATAGTACTCCAGGGATGGCCCTACCAGTGCTGAGTAGAAGGGAGGGATCACCTCCCTTGACCTGCTGTCACACTTCTTCCTACTGCAGCCCAAGACATTGTTGGTCTCTCTGTTGCAAATGTATACTGCTCATTAATGGTTCTTTTACCTCGTAAGAGTTCTGTCAGCCCATTTCTCCAGCCTGTTGAGTTTCCTCTAGATGACAGTATAACCCTCTGCATTATCAGTTACTCCTCCCTGGTTTGTGTAATCAGCAAACTTGTTGAGGCTACATCCTGTCCCATCATCCAGGTCACTAATGAAGATGCAAATCAATCCCTGAGGTATATCACCAGTAACAGGACTTCCTGCTATGGATCACAGCCTTCTTGAATCCAGCGACACAGCTCTTCCTTACACATAACTATAAGAAATCACTGGGACATCCCACAGAAATTCTTTATTGAAATAACCACTTTGCCTTGACATTAGCACAGATATGCCACTGCCTTTTCAGAGTGACCCAAGCTATATGGGATTGCCAGAACCTGCTGAAACACTGCTGGGAGTATACACACAGCACACACAGAGGCTTTTATTCCTGCATTACATGTGAGATGGTGACACAGCAGCTAACATGTTTTTGAATTGCTGCTAATGAAGCATTACGAAGCAAGAGGATTCTGTTTCTATTAAGTGTTTGGAGACCTGGAAACTTACTACCAGAGCGGGGAGGAGTGCTGCAATGAAGGAGCCTGGAAGAGGAATACACAGAGCCAGGATACTCTTCCTAATCCCCCTCTGCCACACCTCAGCAAACAGCAAGCAGCTTGGCTTCACCCCTAGCAGACTGGCCTGCACTGGCCTGAGCTGCAGCTCCTGTGGAAGGACGCTGGCCTCTAGTGGTGACAACTAGGGTGACCACACTTCAACCTTCACAGGTCCAGTCCCTTGAGCAGCTGCTCGCTGCTCTCTCTGGACAGCAAAATCTGCAAGGATACAGACACTTGGTTTGTTAAAAGCCATTTTTCAGCTACTGTCTAGCTTACTCAACAGTAAATCTTACCAAAGCAAAACGGTTACTAACACTGACCTCATCCAAAAATAGAGGAATCCCATCAAGATCAAATCACTGAGGAAAAAAACTTCTTTGGAATTAAAACCTCAAATCAATTGACTCACAGATTTTTTCTGTCGTAAAACAGTGACAGCCATCCATTTCATTATGAACTTCATCAAAATAATTGTAAGAGATCCATAGCTGGTAGTACATTAAGTATTTTGAAGCTGGAAATCATCCTGTAATTTAATGTATCAACCACAATCTCAAACCCCATAAAGTTTTCTGCTTAGAATTCAAATGGTGCCTGGTAAAGTCATTCCTCTTTGCCTCCTCTATTTTTGGAAAGAATAGGTGACAAATTTTATGAAATATATTGACAAGCCAAAATTTTACAATTCACGGTTAAGGCTGACAGCTTGACACTTCTGATCATGCTCAACTTTGATTAAAGAGCACATGAAATCGGCATCTTCCTAGAAAATGTTTAGACCTGCATGAATCAGTGTTTTTCTTTCAGTATATGTTTTTTTTAAATTTCAGTGTGTTTCAAACAAATACTCACACACAAGCATGCCAGTGAGGATCATTTTATACTCTAGGATTATAAACTAAATATGAGAATAAATCTGCTAGCTTCTGGAAACAACTGCCAAATAGGAAAGAAGTAAAGAAGACCATGGGCTCCCGAAATCTTGTTGCCTTCTGGAGCTGCATGTAACCTGGAGATAAAACTGCAGTCAACAAACCAAGCACAGACACTGCACTACTGCAGTACTTCCTCCTTAGTGGCCAATCCCAAAGCCTGGCAAAAAACAGATAAGGATTAGTATCACCTATTTGTTGGTGCTGCAACTTTCTTTGCCTGGGGTGATCAGTCTTAGCCTTCTGGAGTGTCATTTTTTCAGTCTATGAATTTTGACTCAGACTGTTCCTCAGCCTCACTCTTACAGTAAGTTTAATTGATTCTGGTTTGCAGAGTCTAGTGAGACCTTTGAAAAAGGTCAGACACAAGACCTATCTGCTCATCATGAAGAATGTTCTTGCCATGCTTGAAGGTCTTCACAGGTTTAGTAAAATAACACTTTATCCAAGAATTTTAATAGCTGCCAGCTGGATATCATAATATGTCTATGAGAAAGGCAATCTGCTTTGTTGGAATGCAAAGGTTAAAGAAAATTTCACTCTGAATCCTGATTGATTAGGCTGCAAATCAGAGGATTCAAGCAAGAGGCATCCCCCTCACCATTCTTCCTTTATCAATTTATCAACAAATGATATAATTCTTACAGTTAAATAAATTTGGAAGCTTTACCAAGCAATTAGGCTGTAAGATCTTAACAGCTTACCCCTACATACAGGGATAGTGACATACAAGTATTTCATCTTAACAGGCTTTTAAGGAAATAAGTATCTCTACATATAGAGATACTACATAGTATCATACATAGATACATAGTATCATACATAGAGCCATATTCCCCTTCAACCTCTCACTCTCTCTGTACGCTGTTGTAGCAGAGAAACCATGAGAACTTGTTAAGACAAATTATGTCTCTGTGCAGACTGACTTCCAAATCAAGTATCATTTCTGAAACTAATAAGCATATCAATAACTTTAGCATTATATATTTACTCTTAATTCTTATAACAACTATATATAACGTGACTTTTAAGATCAAAGTGGCAAGGCACAGTTCCACAGAAACTTACATACCTCCTCCCTGCATGAATTCAATCTTGTCATCCAGAGGAACCTGGACAAGCTGGAAAAGAGGGCCTGTCTGAACCTTGATAGGTTCAACAAGGCCAAGTGCAAGGTCCTACACAGTCGGAACAATCCGTGGTTTCAATACAGGACAGGGGATGATGTGATTGAGAGCAGCGCTGCAGAGAGGGATTTGGGGGTGCTGATCGATGAGAAACACAAATGGGCTAGCACTTTGTGCTCACAGTGCAGAAGGCCAACTGTATCCTGGGCTGCAACAAAAGAAGTGTGGCCAGTGGGTCAAGGGAGGTGATTCTTCCCCTCTAAGCTGCTCTCATGAGACCTCACCTGGAGGACTGTGTCCAGTTCTGTAATCCCCAACAAAAGAAGGAGATGGAACTGTTGGAACGGGTCCAGAGGAGGGTCATGAAGATGATCAGAGGGCTGAAGCACCTCTGCTAAGAGGACAGGCTGAGAGAGTTGGGGTTGTTCAGCCTGGAGAACAGAAGGCTTGGGGAAGACTTTATAGTGGCTCTCCAGTACCTGAAGGAGGCCTACAAAAAAGGCAGGGAGGGACTTCTTACAAGGGCATGTACTGACAGGACGAAGGCTTAATGGCTTTAAATTGGAAGGCAGAAGATTTAGATTAGACATTAAGAAGAAATTCTTCACAATGATGGTGGTGAGGCACTGGAGCAGGCTGCCCAAAGGAGTTGTGGATGCCCTCTCCCTGGAAGTGTTCAAGGCCAGGTTGGATGGAGCCTTAAGGTGCCTGGTCTGGCGGGAGGTGTCCCTGCCCATGGCAGGAGGGTTGGAACTAGATGATCTTCCAACCCAAACCATTCTATGATTCACCTATCTGAAATACCCTGGCACAAAAGATACTTTATTTTTGAAGACTCTGTCTACTTGCATATAACTTTTGCCTGTCTAGTTAAATGAATCATCAATAGTTTTCTCATTTTCTTCCACAACTGACAATTCCATAGCAGCGTCAGTAGAGCACTCCCAACTACCTTTATGCTTTTTCTACATAAGCCCTAAATCACAGCCTTATTGTTTCTATGCAAAAGACAGAATACAATGGAACCAAAAGGCAATTCCTATCCCTGTGGATTATTTATGAACTATAGCTGAATGCAGTAACTTATTTATTAACTATGGCATCTGTGAACTTCTTTGATCAGTGGTAAAGCAAGGCAGATGTGATGAAAAGTATGTGAAACTGACATTTAGGAACAATTAAAACAGAATCTTCTCCCAGATTAACTGAGAAGCAGTGTTAAAGCTCAAGCAGAAGGTGCTGCTTCATTACAAATGTATTCTTCTGAAAGAGATGGGAAGACTCAGGCAGGAGGACAAAGAACACCTGCATGCCTGAAAGAACAGTAAGAACAAATACCTCTTCTGAATAAATTAAAACACAGGACAGTTTTGACTGCTTCAACTGAAACAAACAGCTTTTGCTTCTAAGTCTGTATTTGCTGCTTCATGTCACAATGCTAATCACAATATTGTAACTGGTCCCATTTTCCTGAACATCTGCCATTGACGTGTAAGAGGTCAAAAAGCATCGGATGGCCTTAAGATGCATTTACACTTGTCAGGCAGCACCTCTGATGTTCTTCTTGTAAATACACTATTTGATTTGCTGTCTTAACTAGTGGGCACCTTAATTTCTGTACAATAAACAGAACCTTGTGGGATAAAATCTACAGAATTAGCACATCAATCAAACAGTTCTTCTGATATCAATGCCTACTGACTTCTCCATAAATTCTCTTTCATAACCAATAAGAATTTTGAATTAATCATAGACTAGAAAATATAACACCATATAAAGTTTGTAAATCCAACAATATAGCATTAAACATTAATTTTTTTTTAAATATCGTCCCTGGTCCATCTGAATCCGCAAGCAGTCTACATGTGCGCACTGAACACGCAATTCTGGCAGCCCTCTGGCAACAGGCAGTGTTAGCTGTGCTTACAAGTTTGCAGCCACCTGTGGAAGGATGAAGGAAAACCTTGCTTTACTCACCAAACAGAAAGACTCCTCTCTTCCTTATCCAGATTCTATGCTCTAAATATGGTGTTTTGCAGCTAAGTCAACCCATCTAGGTTGCCCCAAAACCACACTATTTTGCCTGTCTGTATCCTGCTTTCACACACAGTTTGCCACACCAGTAAACACACAGCTGTTTGGGGAATACACTAAGCAGATAATTTGACCAGGGAGAAACTAACAACGGGGCAGGTTTGGCCTGGTTGTTAGTTGTGAGTTTTTTAGAGGTCGCTTTCATTTGTGTCAGTTAGCTGATCTGACTGCCACTTTGCCATGTGATCACTCTTGCTAACAGAAAAGCGATGCAAGGGTGCACAGCCAGGCTTAACGTAGAATGTAAAACCTCACACCATGACCTACTTAAACTGATTGTAAAAGCTGCCCTTTTAGTCTCTGCAACCCTCACTAGGCTGGCCTAATTCTCTCTTAAGTTTTCCAGAAGGTAAGTCTAGTTTGTCCCTAGCATAAGCAACATCATACTGAGGTTTAGAAGTGTTACCACAGGCAGAATAGCAGGTATATGAACAGGTTACTTTGTGGCTTTTTCTTTCTTTCTTTTTTTTTTTTTTTTTAAGAAGGGCTGGGTTTATTTCCCTTTACAAGAAAGATTCTGTTTGGAAAGCAGAATTTGTTTGTACCTCAAAGGAGAAGATGTTCAGAAGTTCAAATTTTGGTTAAAAAGGCACTCTTTTAGGAGAAGATAAAAAGTATGTACCAAGCCGCTGTTAGGATGAAGTATGTTCTTTCTATAGCATAGTTCAGCTCTTTGCCTGGTAGCCTGTGGACAGTTGTTAAGACACATTTAACAGAGGAAACCAAGACTAGAATTCCAGTTTTTTTTTTTCCTCATTCACTGACAAACTCACTCCTAGACTAAGCAAGGATATTGTTTGTTTCACCTTTATTCACCTTTAAGGGATAAGAGCAAGTATTTTGAGGAATGAGGTATCAAGGGTTTGGTCTTTGTATGTATACATACAGAGGGATGAGGAACAAAGAAATCAGGCAGTGAAAAAGGTTTGATCAGGAAAGGTTAACAGCCATGAGAAGAATTGGAGGGAAATTCCATAGCAAGGAAAGAAAGAAAACAGCTCTCTGCCTATGAGTATACCTACTTGATATGCAGCGTGAATACTGCCCTACTGCAATCAAAGCAGATGCTCCTGTAAACTGAAATTTCCCCTTACCACCTTTACTGTACACACAGTATATGCATAAGCAGAGCTGGTTACAGAGAAATGAACCAGCAAAGATGAGGAAGATCTTGGATGATCATGTGTAATACTGAGAATAGACATAAAGAAGGGCCAAGACCAGATGCTGTGCCTCATAATTAATGAAATTTTGTGTATTTGAACCAGTTTCGAACATAGCATTCATAAGAACTAACAGAGAGCATGATGAAATAACCACCTCCATTCACAAAAAAAGGCTGCATAACTGTTACTCAGCAGAATATGCACCTTGTGTGCTCCTTCTGTCTCCTGAAGGACCAGTTCAGTTACCTTTTACTCTTTCTGATTACTGAGTCTCCAAAATAAACTAAGCATACAGGGTTGGCTGCAAGAATTAGTGCTGAGAGGCTTTGATTCTGGTTACCTACTTTTTTTGCTCAAGTCCAGCTCATGCAGGCTTACTCACATTGCTATACGAATTCCTCTGTGTTTTCAGAGAGTTGCCCACCGTGTAAAGTAATGCTAATCTTGAACACCTATTCCAGCAGATAAACTCAAAAGTTTAACTGGATTTCATTACCATGATGCCATGAGTTCCTACATATCTACCTCACACTAGGCAGCAGCATCTGAATTTAAAAGTTTGCTAGACAGACTAGTAACAGCGAATTTCACTAAAACAATGCTGAAAATTTTGATCTTTGGGAATAAACTGTAAAATGGGAGCCACTACACACATTTGTGGGTGTTAGTGATTCAAGCACCTCTCAACTCACCCTTGAAGAAGTCATAAAAAGTGAGAAATCGAGACAAAAACTTTTTCTGCTTCCATTACCTGTGCAGAGTAAGGGTGTTCTCCTCTCAGAATTTCAGAAGGTTCACTCCCAGAACACTTGTGGTATGCGCTTTTCTTGCTATGTTATATTGTAATAAAAAATATAATGAAGGTACAATAGAGTGTATTTATTTCAAAACGTTAAACTGGACATTTTGTCCTACCATCACATATAAACTGGTTGTTAAGGCTACAGAAAGACAGTCCTGACTGAAAAAAAATCTTAACTGAAATTTTATACCCTGGAAGGACACATTTCACTTCAAAGAAGAGTTTGGCCACGTTGAATTGAATATTACAGTGCTCATCATGTGACAGTTTGATTTTTTAAATTCACAAAAGCATACATGCCATCTACACTGAAAAAACATTTAGGCTTCTGTTAGTCATTCACCTTTCAGGAAATGCATGAATTAGAAATGCTTACATGATGTTACTTTGTCTTCTTGCTTACCTGCTCTGTGATAAAAGTGAGATGAGCTTCTCTCCCAAAGTAGGCTCTAATCATGTACTTATCATAATGATCATGCACAAAGTCACAAAGCTGAGGTTACCAAGGCAATAATGATTATCCTCCACCTTACTTTCACTCCATTTTCCTTTTAAGCCTTTTACAGTCTTTACTGTAAAGACCTTGATTTAAGATACTCACCATCATTTGGTTTTGGCAATCTGCCAAAATTTCATGGACAATTAAATTTAAATCAAATCATCAGTAATGTTAAACAACTTTAATTTCAGCCAAATCCAACATGAATTTCAAGAGGGTATACAGGGAGGAGATCTGTGGTGATGAGAGGAAATAGTCGAGTGACATTAGACTTCCCATTTCAACAGATTTCAGAAGACTGGCTTATTAGGCACTGTAACATACAAACAGCTGTAGAGAAACCTATTGATCATTCTACAAGCTTATAACAGAAAAGTAGGTACAAAAGTGAAATGTACACCTGAAGGCCCTACAGTCATGTGAAATTTTGAAAAAAGCATACCAAGATACAAAGACGAGAAACAAAACAGTCACCCTATCTATATCCCTATGGTCAGTTTAGGTTTACGTATTTTTTTTATTTCAGCTTCAAAATCTCCCAATCAACAGAAGTCAATCGTTCCTTTTACCACCCTTTACCTGCTTAACGTTTAGCATGAGTGAGTAGACAGTTAAAAACTGCTCGTATTCACATTACATGTCATTTCAGAAAATGCTCCCTAGGTTTAGGAGTTGTACCAAACCAGAGGAAAAACAGTATCTTTAGAATTGAGAGAGAAAGCAGAGGAAATGAAGGAAAAAGAGGAAAAAGTCAAGGTAAAGGCAAAGTCCTATATTCCCTTCGTCTAATTTCAGACAAAAGTTGTGAATTCAATCCAGATTAACCAACCAGTGTCCCTTCACAGTCAAACAAAAGAGAGAGTTGTAGTGTTACTGAAGTGATTTACATCTATTTTGATGCCTATGGCATGAATCACAACTAAACTGGCATTTCTCTGTAGGCCTAAGAGATGGTTCCCTGACAATTGACTTATATGAGACATTTTATTTCTGTACAGCTCACAAGAGAGAGAAAAGAGAGAGACAAGAGAGAGGCAAGAAGCACCTCCAGGGGTCAACTCAGCTCCCATAATATCTCAGAATTTTTTGATCTCTCTAACCTAAAGGAGTGCAACAAACTTTTGCCTTGCATGGATATCATGAAATCAAACAGATTGATGTTACAGAGAAATATACCATTACACGCTTTTTAAAAAAAAGTTATTTTTTATCTAGGAAAACAGACAAATGACCCTGTCAGCTTAGAAGAAACTTCGTATGCTTTCACATTCCAAGTTTAAATCATTTTGTGTATTAGTTATACATTCTGTATTAATTCAAACATGCACACTTACCTTTATGGTAACATTTCCTTTTGTTATTTTTCTCATATTGAAGCCTACGGTAGGAATCATATCTTCTGTGAACTGCCCTGACTAGAATTCAAACAAATAAAAAAATAATTTACTATAAAATAGTTAATACACAGCAGGTGACTCTTTCATTTGTATTCTAAGACTTTTTATTTTACAACACAGTAAAATATCCCCTTAATTTTCAACAAGAGCACTGGTCAGCATTTCAATTACTGCATTGTCACACCAAGGAAGACTGTTCATTTCAGTCCCTTCAAATGATCTTTTATTCTCCCCAGCAGCAAAGATCACCCCAGAAACCACGAGACTTTGGATAATTCTTCATCTGATCCCTAAACAAACCACAAAAAACCACAGTCAAAGTACAGAATCATACTCATAGAATGGTTTAAGTTGGAAGGAACCTTTAAAGGTCATCTAGTCCAATCCCCGATACGATAAAATATGATAAAACGGAGTATACCGTGAATTTTCTCTTTAGCTTCTTATTGCTGTTACAAATAGTTTAACTCCAAACGTAATAAACAATGAAAGAGTACTCATGTAGACAGTACTACATGCAGACTAGGTGATAGCAGAAGAGTCCTGCTGTGGATGCTAAGAGAACACCATTAAGACAGAAAAATACAAGGTACTAACTCAGCAAACCATAAACCCAAACCACAAAACCAAAGTGCTGCCTCCTCCCCCAGTTCAGATAAATATTCCTATAAGACAGACACTTATTACCGTGCCAATAGGAACCTCACACACATCTACCCACTACAGAAGACAGCTTTTGAGAGAAAGGTGAAACTCAGATCTAAGTAGATAACTCATTTTCAATTTTTCCTCTTCACAATGTATTATTAACACAGTATTTTGTCTCCTAAGAGTGATGCATTGATATGCAGATGGTTACTTAAAAGTCACATCTTTACAGAGGCCCAGGGATTCTCTGCAACACACACAATAGTCCTGGTTTTCCAGTCATCCAAAAAGGAGAGCAACTTGCCACTGGACTTGACACTGCCCTTCCTTATTTATCTGCCCATGTCCCGTCATCCATCTCATCCCATGTGCCCTGGAGGTATTGGTGAAGAAAATATGGATATGTGGATGAGGAGGGAAGCAGGCATGCTCTAACAGGTCCCTCCCACCTGAGAAGGAAATGATCAGGGTGAACTAGAGCAGCTAGCTACATGCCTCACAGTGCATGCACTTCCAGCAGCTATCCCTCATGCTGCTGCTGGTCTCTGTATATTTTCTGCAACTCTTTGCTGTTTGTGGCAGAGTAAGAATACACTATGCCTCCAGTTCATGCCACAAACTCAGATTAATTATTTTTAATCTGGGACTTTAAAAGCTGTATAACCTATGACAGTTACTTGATCCTCTCACAAGACTTTGGGGTTTGGAATTACATTCTTTAGATAAGAAAAAACTTCTATCAATTACTTGTTCAACCCTACCTAAGGGAATCTTCTTGCTACATTCTGTAGCATCATCTTCACCATCTTTTGTTTCTGAAAGTCCCTTCTTTCCTCTTCTTTCCTTGCTTCTATGACTTGCCAACAGCATTAGGAAAACCAGTGAAGACAAATGCACCTCCAGTTTCATACAGAGACACTTACCCGGCAGTGATAGAAATTTTTAATTGGATGGAGTAAGACAAAGCCAATTAGTTACCATCTCCTGTAGCAGGTACTGGCCCAATTTACTAAAATATATAGTACATTTATTTGTGAAGGACAGATATATAAACACATATGAACACATAAACTCTGAGAATGTCTCATCAATACTCAAGCACAGGAATGCCTGGAAAAACAGCTAGCCAACCCAGGAGGCTACTGTTTAAACAAACTCATACAAAGTCAGGATTTCACTTTTGTTAGTAAATTATACAGCATGTGTAATATGCTAAACCCAAAGATAAAAATATTTTTTTAAATTCATACCTGCTCTGGTACTGGGGATAGAATGTAAAGAATAAAGTGTTCTCTTTAACGATCTTTAATATTTTCCTCTAAAAATTTTCTATTCTGATTGAACAGAACCAGCTACAAAGGAAGCAATATGTTTACAGTTATTTTCCCCACACAATGAAGAAAAGAAAGTAATATGTTGAATCTTTTGCCAGCATTAGTCCAAAAACTCTGATTACTGTTTTTTGTTTCAAGTGCTGTAAGCACCATAAAGTAAAAAATCTGTTCTATTTTGCTTGCTAAGGAAGTTTTACATGACAAATTGCCTATTTTTGTGAATATTCAAGCTGTGCAAACAATTAAATTGTCATATCTCAGTAAAAAAGAGATTACATTCTGACGCAGATGAAAACAACTGATGCTAAGAAGTTTGTAATGTCTTCTTTAAATGTTGCTACATATTGAACTGATAATGAATACTGCCATAACCCCTTACCATAAAGATCATGGACCAGATTCTACTCCATTATATCAGTGCACGTCCATAGTAAAATGCAGTGACATCCAAGGTTTCCACTGGTAACAGAGGATTACATATGTCTCAAGCTCTTCAGGAAGGAGATTGTCGCAAAGGGTGTTTATTCAGTGTTAGCATGATAGGATCTCCAAATACCATTGTAAAGTGGAAAAAGCAGTAATTTCCTAACATTTGGTTTTGTGATCCACTGCAATTCGCATTTTAAGCAGCCACTATTTTGTGATGGTTGTTTTCATCTCATCACACCCTAGCCACACACACAAGCACATGTGGGGTTCCCAATTCATTTGCCATATTCAAGAGCAAGCTATTTTCCACTGCCTTACTCCCAAATCCTTCAGCCATAGTCTTCAGTGATTTTCATGGTGTGTCCTCTCCAGTCAAAAAGAATCAAAAGCTACAAAACCAGCAAGCTGTAACACTCCCCAGGTCGGAAAACATTGATACCTTGGAGTATATTCTTAAGTGATACATTTGCTGGCAAAATCGACCTGCAGTAACAGCAGTCCTCTGGTATTCAATATATTAGCACAGGAGAGACAAACACATAGGATGACACTCCACAAGGGGTGTATTGCAAATGAGTGAACAAACATTTGATTTACACGCAGAAAGTTGAATACCACACACTACTGTTAGGTATCTCTAGACTACTGTGGGTTTTGCTCCGTTTATGAAAGCAGACCAATTTAATTTCCAATGCCTTTCCCTCTTCCTCTGCAAAGTTCACCCTTGGGGCACGAACACTTCCAATGGGCATGAGGATTGCCGAAGCATGTGTTACCAAGCCTGATAGAGTGCCTAACCAACTAACTACAATGCCAGTTTGAGGTCACAGGATTGTAGAATGGTTTGAGTTGGAAGGGACCTTAAAGATCATCCAGTTCCAACCCCCCTGCCATGAGCAGGGATGTCTCCCACTAGACGAGGCTGCTCAAGGCCCAATTCAATCTGGCCTTGAACACCTTGAGGGATGGGGCAGCCACAGCTTCCCTGGACAACCTGTTACATCATTTTCAGCTTATTGATTGCTGTTCCACAACACATACTTTCTCTGCTTTCTGTACTTTCTCTACCCCATTCCTTTTTCTCCTTCTCTCTCTCACCACTTCTTCTTCACTAATCCTCTTCTCCACACTAATGTATATTTCCTTAATCCATAAGTGTATATAAAAGCAGATAGGAAATATCATATGTTCAGCATCATCTCAGTCTCTCAGACTTCAGGCTACACACCTCCCAGCGTGGGTTTGACTTGTGATCCAGTTAACATTTCAGGACAAGGACTGAACAGCACCTGGAAGCCTTCATATCACGGCACGTGAACATGTAAGAGCTGCGATCACCTCACAGAAAAGGGCACGCACTGGGAAGTTTCACGACTATTATTAAACATATTTAGGGTACGTATTTGCTTCCACCTTCCTCTGGAAAGCAAATCTTTGGGATGGACCAGCGCAGGGGGGCAGAGAGCACAGCAGACAGAGGTGAGGCAGGGAGACACAATGGGAAACGTCACGGCGGGTGTCGGCGTGAGAGAGGCGCGAGGCGGCCAGGCCAGGGCCACAGCGCCAAGGGAACACCCAAAGCAGACCCGAACGCCGGCGAGGAGCCATCGAGGAACCGCGGGAGGATTTAGTGACGGGGCAGTCGCGGCCTCGGAGGACGCACGATCCATTCCGGGTTATTTTTGGCCGCGACGAGCCGACACCGAACCACGGGCGAGAGTCCGCGCCCAGGAATCCGCTCCCAGACAGCGGAGGGTTTTCCTTCCCCCGTCTCACACCGACCTCACCCCGGTCCGAGCCTCCAGCGCCCCCCGCACCGCTCCGGGAAGGGCCGCGGGGGCGCGCCCCTCGCTCCCCGCCGCCGCCCCTACCGCCAGCACGGTGAGCAGCGTGGTCTTGCCCGAGTACTGCAGCCCCACCAGCGTGAGCTCCATCTCCTCCTTCCAGAACAGCGAGCGCAGCCACTCCAGCAGCCGCGCCACCAGCGCCAGCATCCCTCCCAGCGCCCCCGGGCTGCGGCAGGCGCGCAGCCCTCGCGGCACCGCCGGGCTGCCGGGCATGGGGAGCGGGAGCGGCGGGAGCGGCGGGAGCGGCGGGAGCGGCGCGGGCACCGAGCGCCGGGCAGCGCCTCACGTGATGGCGGCGGCGGCGCGGGGTGGGGTTTGGCCCGGGGATGGGGCGGCCGTGGGGTGGGGTTCGTAGGTCCCTTCACCTCCAAGGGGGGCGATTCTCGCACCCTGGGACCTCCGGTCTTACCGTAAAACTCTTAGAAGCATAGAATGGGATGGGTTGGGAGGGACCTTAAAGAGCATCCAGTTCAAACCCCCCTGCCGTGGGCAGGGACACCTCCCACTAGCCCAGGCTGCCCAAGGCCCTATCCAACCTGGCCTTGAACACCTCCAGGGATGGGGCAGCCGCAGCTTCCCTGGGCAACCTGCCAGTGCCTCACCGCCCTCATTGTGAAGAAATTCTTCCTACTGTCTACTCTAAATCCACCCATCTCCAGTTTATACCCATTACCCCTAGTCCTATTACCATAAGCCTTTGCAAACAGTCCCTCCCCAGCTTTCTTGTAGAACCATAGAATCACCAGGTTGGAAAAGACCCACCAGATCATCGAGTCTAACCATTCCTGTTGAACACTAAACCATGCCCCGCAGCATCTCGTCCACCCGCGCCTTAAACACCTCCAGGGAAGATGAATCAATCACCTCCCTGGGTAGCCTGATCCAGTGCCCAATGACCCTCTCCGTGAAAAATTTTTTCCTAATGTCCAGCCTGAACCTCCTCTGGCAGAGCTTGAGGCCATTCCCTCTTGTCCTGTCCCCTGTCACTTGGGAGAAAAGGCCAGCACCCTCCTCTCCACAACCTCCTTTCAGGTAGTTCTAGAGAACAATAAGGTCTCCCCTCAGCCTCCTCCAGGCTAAACAACCCCAGCTCCCTCAGCCGCTCCTCACAAGACTTGTTCTCCAGCCCATTCACCAGCTTCGTTGCTCTTCTCTGGACTCGCTCCAGAGCCTCAACATCTTCCTTATGGTGAGGGGCCCAGAACTTAACACAGTATTCGAGGAGCGGTCTCACCAGTGCCAAGTACAGAGGGAGAATAACCTCCCTGGACCTGCTGGTCACGCCGTTTCTGATACAAGCCAAGATGCCATTGGCCTTCTTGGCCACCTGGGCACCCTGCTGGCTCGTGTTCAGTCGGCTGTCAACCAACACCCCCAAGTCCCTCTCCTCCAGGCAGCTTTCTAGACAGACTTCTCCTAGTCTGTAGCACTGCATGGGGTTGTTGTGCCCCAAGGTTGTTGTAGCCCCTTCAGGTACTGGAAGGTCACTATGAAGTCTCCTTGGAGCCTTCTCTTCTCCAGGCTGAACAACCCCAACTCTCGCAGCCTGTCCTCGTATGGACGGTGCTCCAGTCCTCTAATCATCTTTGTAGCCCTCCTCTGGGCCCGTTCCAACAGGCCCATATCCTTATGTTGAGGATTCTTTTCTTGTATCATTCATCATGCAGGGGCAGGCTTTTTATTTGGGTTCTTCTCTGACAGCGTTTTGAGAGTCTCCTGTCACATGCTTCCTTGTCTCTACAAGAGACGCTTGTGGTGTGTTTCACCACATATGTGACATTTAACCACATAAGTGCGGTTGGACTCGGTGGTCCGGTGGGTCTCTTCCAACCTGGTTATTCTGTGATTTAGCTTACAGTCTTGCTGCACAGCATTATGGAAAGTCTTGTTTTCCCCGTAAACACAGAGCTAAAGCTTAATGGAAACCCATCTGCCAGTCTCTGAAGTTGTCACTGAAATTATACCTGATGGCTCTGGAAGGTGACAGTGCTGGTGGTATTGGTTAATGAAGGACTTTAATACAGATATAAACAAGCCACTTCAAAAAATTAGTATGGCTACTTCTACTATTGGAACACAGAAAATTCATCAAAATGTTTTAAAATTTGTTTTCCATGTTCTTTTTAGAGACATAATTTAGCATTCTAGAGAATGCAGTTTGTGACAAAACTCACTGGTTATGTCAATCAGCCAGTCAAAAAGTCCCGAAAGCTCTTGTGACTGCTGTCAAGAGCAATTGGTTCTGGGCTAGCTGTAGAGGTGAAGAGCTTGAGGCTTTTTCATGCTCTGGTTATAGAAACAGTCAAAATTACTCATAGTGTAGTTTTGAGATTTTTTACAGATGTTCAGTTGTTTATCCTTGTAAATTTAATTGAATGTTTCCAGAAGGAAATTGGGCACTGGAGCTGACCCTGCCACACTATGGAAATGTTAGGGAATTATTTTTCGTTGTTTCTCCTAATATAAACTCTGGAGGAAAGCAGAGCTAGGTGGTGAGTCCCAAACAAACAAAAATGGGTGTTTGTTTATCCTCAGTAGCATGGTGAAAGAGAGGAACTTGATCAGATCCTGCACTGAGGGACAGTGTAGTAGAACTCTGCTGTTTTACTTGCCTCTTAGTAGCAGCTACATGGCCATTCAATCCTTGTAAGTCCTCACCACAGCCAGAAGTCACAAATTTACCAGCCAGTTACCATTTACGCTAAACATAACTGGGGGGCAAGGAGGTGTCACTGGAGACATGGGTGGAAAAGTTGACATTGAGGAAATTGGCAATTCTAGTTGGATGGCTGAAAGGACCAGGAAATAATTTACTGGCAAAAAGCTATTGCCATTATAATATAATATATAATAAATATGTAATAATTAATATATAATATATAGTATATAGTATATAATTAATATATAATATATAATATATAATATATAATATATAATATATAATATATAATATATAATATATAATATATAATATATAATATATAATATATAATATATAATATTATAGATGACACTAAACTGGGTGGAAGTGTCAATCTACTGGAGGGTAGGGAGGCTCTGCAAAGGGATCTGAACAGGCTGGACTGCTGGGCTGAGTCCAATGGGATGAGGTTTAACAAGGCCAAGTGCCAGGTCCTGCACTTGGGGCACAACAACCCTATGCAGTGCTACAGACTAGGAGAAGTCTGTCTAGAAAGATGCCTGGAGGAGAGGGACCTGGGGGTGTTGGTTGACAGCAACTGAACATGAGCCAGCAGTGGCCCGGGTGGCCAAGAAGGCCAATGGCATCTTGGCTTGTATAAGAAACGGCGTGACCAGCAGGTCCAGGGAGGTTATTCTCCCTCTGTGCTCGGCACTGGTGAGACCGCTCCTCGAATACTGTGTTCAGTTCTGGGCCCCTCACCACAAGAAGGATGTTGAGGCTCTGGAGCGAGTCCAGAGAAGAGCAATGAAGCTGGTGAAGGGGCTGGAGAACAGGCCTTATGAGGAGCGGCTGAGGGAGCTGGGGTTGTTTAGCCTGGAGAAGAGGAGGCTGAGGGGAGACCTCATTGCTCTCTGTAACTACCTGAAAGGAGGTTGTAGAGAGGAGGGTGCTGGCCTCTTCTCCCAAGTGACAGGGCACAGGAGAAGAGGGAATGGCCTCAAGCTCTGCCAGGGGAGATTTAGGCTGGACATTAGGAAAAAAATTTTTCACAGAAAGGGTCATTGGGTGCTGGAACAGGCTACCCAGGGAGGTGATTGATTCATCTTCCCTGGAGGTGTTTAAGGCGCGGGTGGACGAGGTGCTAAGGGGCACAGTTTAGTGTTTGATAGGAATGGTTAGACTCAGTGATCCGGTGGGTCTCTTCCAAGCTGGTTATTCTATGATTCTATGATTCTATGATTCTATGATATATTATTTTTTATATATATATAAAAAATAGCTATTGTTATTATTTTTTTGCTATGTATCTTATTATTTTAAAAAACTTGTTTCAGCCGAAACAATTACTGAATTTTGAGTGAATAGGTGAAATGCTTCAGGCTGCCTTAAAACTGAAAAATACAAGAGTTTCTCCCAGGTCCATATATCACCCAGCTGGCAATGTGTGGAATAAAGACAGTCCATTTGTGAGAGTGATTTCTGGGAATGAAGTGGTTCTGATTACTCCCTAGAGGAAAACTCACATAAAATTGAGCAGTGTCTATTTTTGCAAGAATTTTTAAATTCTGCAATAATGCTTAAAGCTCATAGTGATGGAAGCTTAAAGAAACAATATATTGCAGGTACAGTAACATATTCTGAAAACATACATTTCAGTCATTTCCTCATAAAAGGCCAGCAGAGGACAGACAGTTAAATTCTAAAACATTAATTCAGCTGTACACTGACTGAAGTCTTTTATAGTGTCTAGGGGGTCAAAATCTCAAAATATGAGAAAGTCTTGGAGGGTTTGTCCAAGTTCAAAGATCTGTTATATCTTTTCTGAAACTGTATGATTATGAAAGGCAACTCTTTCTTTTGCAGTCAGTTTGGTTGTTGAATATTGTATGCAAAACTATTGCTACCTTTCTACAATTAGCTGCTGAAAGTGCATTTGTTCTTGCAGCTAAAACCCTGAGCTGGGACACAAAGCCACCATTCATTATCCCATGTGACCATAGTGTAGACAAGTCACTTAATCTTTCTGGGAAACATTTAACTACTGATAAAGTATTTCACTTTTCTGTCTTGTCTACTGAGATATATGCATTGAAGGACCAGTGTAGAAATGCTATGGGTCCATGTAGCAAGCACCTAGCATGTTGAATATTCCAAGACTTCTGTCTGTGAAGTGATGGTAAAGCTGCTTGCTCTATTGGAGAGACTTATTTGTGCTGTAAAAATTTATAAGAATGGATCTTACATTTTAGATTATAACGGTGGTGATGCTATAAATATACGGTCAGCAAAACTTGACCTGAACCAATACTGCATATCCAGATATTTCCACATTTGGGTAGAAACAATATGTTTGGGATGCACATCTCTAGTTCAGAGTACTAAAAAAGAGATCAGATCACATTATCTGTAGTTTAACCATAAATTTTAGTGATGGCTGATGATCTTAATGAGAAGAAGACTTCAGCTGAATGAAATTTCCAGAGAGTAGAACATTGAGAAGAGGCGATGTCTCACTCCAGTGTTTTCACATTTGTTCTAATATACCAGATGTTTGGGACAAAAACCCTGTAGAACAAGCCGTACATCTTTCTGTGTCTTTCCTGTTTGTAGGCAAGAATCGAGCAGCTGCTTTGCTAAAGAGAATAGAAAGACTCTATTGAACTTTTCAGTCAGAGTATTGTAATGTACCCACCCGTGTCTTGTGTGCGTCGTCTGTGCCCTCTGCTGGCTAGAGTGTCTGAGACTCTTTAGTATGTAGCTTAAAATATTGTCATGCTCCAGTGAGGAAAGACATGAAAAAGTGATTCTGTAGGATTTTTACACTGGCAGAGTTGGGCAGATTTAGGTTTTCAAATGAAGAACTCTGCTTTTTGGATACCTAAAATTGATAAATGCAGCACATACTGAAACAATGCATAGGACTTACAGACAGCCTAAATCTGTGTTTTGTTAGTCCCAGCAGTGAGATACTTTGAGTGAGTGCTTTGTTGTGACATTAACAGTATTATTGTTATGGGACTGCAGGGTGCCCTTAGCCTCCCTTTAAAAGGGTGGTTGTTCGGTCCCTGCCTTGGGAAATCATCACTTGACAGTGGCAAGCTATCATCTTGTCTTTACCGTCCAGTAGCCTGAGGGAGCAGCGTGCTCTGGAAGGAGACTGTCAGCATATGGTATATGTCTTCTGCAGGATCTCAAAGGTATTGAATAAATATATTTTCTGAGATGAAAACAAAGGCAGAGTACAGTGACTGCGTATTTTCTGATGTCCACATATATATGCGGGTGAACACCACGCTGTGGAATTGTGTGCACAGAAACAAAATGTTGTCTGAATATATAAAGTAGTGATTTGCATTAATTTTCATACTGTCTGTCTGTGTCTGATTACTAATCAATAAATACCTTATCACTTGTAAGTTAAGAGGTATACAAGCATACAGTGAAGAATGTCATCTAATTACTGCTGGCCAAGGAGAACTATAATCAATACACCATAATGGTGGTAACACATTAGTGATCATAATGAAATCCAAAGTTATTCCCTTAAGGATGCTAATATTGATAGGTGGGTGCCCTTTACCTCCTTGCCCTTTACTTTGTCATGTGTAACAAGGGGGCAACAAATGCAGGAAGATTTTGCAGCTCTGAGCACTACTGGCAGTGAAAATAGAAGTAGCTGCAAAGGGTTCAAAACACCTGCAACAAAAGAACTGTTCTCTTAACGACCCATATCCTTGACTGGTGGATGCTGAAAACTTAGGATTGATCTCAAATGCTGTATGTTTACATTACTGTCATCAATAAGAAGAATAGTTTGATGCAGGGTTAAATTTCAGTGGAGTCTTTCCAGAAAAACAGGCAGAAAGGTCTGGGATAGCCACACATCATGAAACATGTAAAGGTGTTAAGGAATGAAATTAGACCAGTAACCTTCTGGAATCTGTTTCCAGCTGCCTGTACAACGTTTTCAGTAGGACAGGGGAAAAAATGCCAGGAAAGAACAAAAACAATGAAATTTCTTTGAGAAAGATGAAGTCATTGTTTAATAAAGCAGGAAATGTTTTTTGAAGCCATGCAATAACGTTGGTTTTTATCAATGTTATTCTTTGTAATGAAAGTCATGACTCTATCTTGAAAACTCAGACCCTAGTTTTGCAGGTTGTTTTCTTTGGCAGAGTGGGTATCTGTCAGTGCAAAGGGGTTTGCACAAGCACTCTGTGAAAAACCAATCAAGTTTTAAATGTGTGTATACTTGAAGGACAGAATACAGTTGTCCACTTAAAATGGTCATCAATGCTCCATAACTGAATATGTAACGTAAATTATGTAACTGTCTTTACTGTCTTGTTGTGTGTGTTGAAAAGTGATGGATAGGTTCATGTACAAATCCAATCTGTGTCTGAGAGCTGTCTATCGCACATTGCACAGGCCTGAAATCTTCCATTCAATTCTTTGCTGATATGTATATAACAGTGTGGCCCAGTACAATGCAGGGATTAAATTTTGCTGGGCACCTTGGGATACCAGTCACATCCTAGGCTGTCTACAAAGTGGTATTATTGGCCTGTCTCTCAAAATCTCTCTCCATGTTGTTATTTTTAATATAAAGAAGCAAGAAACTGTAAGGCAGGGACTCTACTATGATTTCACCTCTGTTTAGATTCTGTAAGTGACAATAGCCATCTCTCTTAGAATTGTCAGTATCATTGAGCATCCCAGAATAAGGATCACTATAAGCTAGATCAAGATTTTTCAGACAGAGAAGTGGAATTTCAATTAAAATTTTAGCCAAATTTTTAGACATTGAAAGAGGGCACTTGAACTGTTTAATTTACTTTCATTTAAACCACTTAATCAGACCCATTTTAGCATTTCCCGATCCATAAGCATTGCCAGCCTGAGTTCTACCTAGAGGGGAGAAGTACAAAATAATGAAGAGCAATCAAAGTTAAATGAAGTTTCCTCTAATATTTAATCTTTTGAAAAATACAAGAACATAAGAAACTGAAACTGTAAGGTTACAGAAAATGCAGTGAGTGGAAGGTGAATATTTTTTTAGGGGTTCCACTTGAGGAGAATACAAGTTTGGCTTTGAACATAAGAGAGACACCAGCAATGCAAGGCACAGTATCCTTTTTCCTTCTTTTCTCCTTCCTTACACCAACGAGACTCACTGATTCCATGGTGACTCTTTAGCACAGAGTATAAGCAAGAAAAATATAATAGAGAAAATAATATATTTGGAAAATACTGTAATTTTACACAGCACATAGCTGGCCTGAATCTCTGTATGGCAAGAAGTTTGTAAGGTTTAAAGGATGAATTGCAGATACATGTAAGCAATATAAATATCCCAAATGAACATTCAAAAGGTGGTTGGTAAAGCATTATGCATCAGAGCACAAGATACCTATTTGTGCATGAAACTTCGGCAGACACATTTCTGTGGACAGTTTATTATGATAGTCTGCTTTCTTCTCACCTTCCTTTTACTCTTCTGGTCCTGGCCTGCTCTCAAGAAAAGAGATGGGATCAGATGGTTGGGTCTAATCTAACGTATCAGTTACTGTGTATATCTTTATATTTGGCCTCAGGGAAAGGCTGTCATATGACATACCAGGTGGATAAAAAATAGTGAATGGGAAGAGAGTGGTCTGTCCATGTTCCTTGCTGCTTCACTCTTTAACTTAAGCAGTTCACTTCTCCGCATCAGCTGGGAGGTCCTGAGTGCTCTATCTTAACTCTTCTGTGATTTAACTTCTCATTCATCCTTTTCTGATGATTTCATGCTTTCCCCATAACAAAAGCTCTGCTTGCTGTTACCTGGCTGCTGGTCCACAGTATTTATGGCAAAACTTGTAGATTTTGTGAACCTATGAGCTCTCTTATCACAAAGTGCTACAGGTCCAGTGTCTTTCACAGTGCTAGGTACAAACAAGCCTAGTCTCAGGAGACTGCCAAACATTTAACAAAGCAGTGCAGGCTTTGAACTAGAACTCTGTGTGCCAACGTAAAATTTTAGACATGTTCAACAGTTCTGCTGAAAAAATAAAACTTCATTTAAGTCATACAACATATGCTAAGGCATTAATAGCAACATTTCCAGTTTTCAGAAAGCCTTCGATAGTTATCACAACTGCAGTGTGAAAGGGCCATACCTCAGGTACGGTAATTATGATACCATGGCTTCTATTTACCCAAGATCAAATAGCCAGTATCAAAGGTGCAGTGAAAACATGTTTTTACAGATATGGTCAAAACAAATTGGGTTTGTTTGTGCCAGACAGTCTGCTACATATTTATTTTTTATTCATTATTGTACTTGGAACTTTAATGGCAGAAATAACTTTGACTTGTGGACTGAACACCGTAACTGCCATGAGAAAATTGTCATTTCCTCTTGATAACTTGCTGTCCAAAAGCCATACAACATTATTTCTCCATGTTAAATCTAAAAGCTTCATCTATTTTTCTGCACATCTGTCATGACTGACAACCTGAAAATTCAAAGGAAATGGGTATAATATGTGTTTTCTGCTAGATTAAGGCATGAGCTTTTTTTGTAAATAAACAGCTACTATACTGAATCCCAGGTATTTCTATTAGTGAGGCAGGTTGTATCTATGAGAGGTGGTGATTTATTTATGCAGATTATGCCTAGCTCTAGGGAGACTTTTTTAATGTATCCATGCTAGCAGCTGCTCTTCACCCATCAGAAATTCAGCCGCCTATTAGGCAACTGACATAATAATTTGAAAAGGCTATTTTACCAAATAAGCTGCAGTTAATTGCTTCTAAATGCTTAAATTGACTACACATATATCATAACTAGGCTCCTGATATGGTACTGGGAGTAGTTTTCTTCTGAGGTATCTCTGCTACTTTCACACTGCTTTTGGCAATGGAATAAGATTAAGCAAATGGTTTTAGTTCTGTCAGCAGAACTAAGGTCAGAAAGGTGGCCCCAAGACTGAGGAACATAGGCACTGGAAGTGCAGAAATGGAGTCCCAGCTCCCTAGTGTCACTCATCTTGCAGCTTCCACTGTTGAGTTTTCCTAGAGAACAAACCGATTTTCACCAAAGGGACGGCTCAAAAAATAGTCAGGCATAGAGAATGTCGCACACTCACAGGCATTTTACCAAATGGCACAGACAGGCCTATCCTGTTGGTAGGGCTGTCTTGGCAGAGAAGCCAGGACTGATAATCAGTGCTGGTACCAAGGGCAGAGGTAGGTCAGATTAGTTGTGAGTATCAGCCAGACAAAAACTGGAAAGCCAAGGAGGGGGCATCTGAAATAAGGGGAAGGGCTTGGGAGAAGAAAAGGAGAAGAAAGGAAGTAGGATAAACTGATACAACTCAAATTTTAAATAAAGAAGCTGTGATATTTGACATATACATTAAAGTCAGAACCTTTTGAAGAGTTAAAAATATATCTAATTAAAAGAAAACCCACATTGTCCCTGTAGATATTATCAAAAGTGGAGAAATATTACATTGATTAGATAAATTTTTTGCTGCAAAGTCCCATAGATATAAAGTTAAGCCAAATATTTTTAAGAGCTGATTTTCATACAGAATGAAATGAATTTCCACATAGACCGTCAAACCTATTGACTGCTGTGACTCAATGAAGTCCAGGTTGAGATGTATTTAACTGGCTTAACTCGGAAGTATACAAAATGGCATTATAGGTTTTTTTTATTCAAATGTAAGTATTAAAAGTGTAAACTGTAAAAAATGTTCATTATCCTGCATTATCCTTTCATATGTTATAATCAGTATATACAGACCTATGTATCTTCAGCACAAATAGTAGTTTATAGAACTAAACCAAAGAAATACGTTCAAGCTGAAGTGTCACTTATGGAATAGAAAACGTTACCTGATACAGATAATACCATATGCCTTTAGGAATGATTTGGCTTTGTAAGTAAAACCTATAGAATTGCAAACACAGCCAGGAAAAATAATATTCTTGCTTCCGAGGGTCATTTATATTAAGATTCTCAAATTTAGAATTAAACAAAGCAGATTAAACATCCTTATCTTATAGGATGAAGAACTACTGAAAGTACGAGTATAATTTGTTTCTAAATCATATCTAGTGGCAGCTGTGCCAGTCTTATATTCTGCAGTTGTTATATTGAGTGTATCATTTCCTAAGGTAGGCTGGAAATCTCTTTCAGGATGTGCAGATAATGTCACCTTGCTCTGAGAGGTGAATGAAAATACAGTTCCGTTAGACAGGACCTTTTCTTCAGAGGCTTCTATATTAGAAACTGAATTTGAGGATATCTGAATGCAAATATCTTCTGAAATGCAGGCACGGAGGTAATGGATGTCATTGATATCAGCTCTAGGCTCACAACTGCGCCCTGCATAACAGTGGCAATCAAATTTTTCTCTAAATGTTTGCAGGTCCTGAAATGCTGGTTGCCCTCGTAGAGTGTATTTTCCATCCTTTGTCATTTGAATGACAATATTCTCAGGGTTCAAGTGAAGATAATCACTGGAATTCCATTTTTTCCGTGCACAAGCACCAGAGTCTTGGCATAACACTTGGCTACATATTCTGGCTGCCATCGTGACATTGATGAGGTATGGGGTTAAAGTCCTCCTAAGGTAGTTGTCCAGAGTTCTACAGGTGTTCTGTGAAAAGAACATCATATCTGCGTAGTTTAGTACAGAAACCATCAATTTGCCATCATTCTGATACCAGTACCATAGTGGATATCTATGAATGTTTCTCCCGAGGTTTTGGTAATAGTTAAAAGCAGTTGTTGGAAGCAATTTTATCTGAGAAGTTGCTATATAGTTCAAGCATCACAGCAAATTTACGTTGGGTGGTTGCTGAAGATGTTATGAAAGGCATTTTTATCAGAAAGCAGAGGACTTCAATCTTTCATTTTATCTGTGTATTTCATGTAGCATTTTTAATCAGATGCATTTAAAGAAGTTGCACGAAGGATCAAAGTTCCTTTTTATGTCTTGAATGGTTTGAAGAGATCTTGAAAAACATCCTCACGTCTTCAGCCTGAACAAATAATTTTTCTATCAAATCATCTCTGTGAGACTCCTGTTTTCTCATGATCTGAATAGCTAGGCTGAAGGAGTAGGGAGCATCCATGGCATTTTTTTAATGGAAAGCATTTTGGGAGGATGGTCAAATGAAAAGTGTGCTAAGGGAATTGGTTACTCTAATTCATCATGAAATTGGCATATATCCTGTGTATGCTTGGCACAGCTTTGGGAACTCATTCTTTGTTTCTGACACTGTCTCCTTAGGGCATTTGCCTAATACTGCATACAGATACAGCTAATATTTACATCCATGGAGATCACTTCAGTGAAACTGAGGGATCTGTAGGGTTTTTTTTTGTTGTTTTTCTTTTAAGTATATGATACATATATAAAACTGTCTAAAAATTTTGGTTGATGCAATTCTTGCGGAAGTGAGACCCACAGTAATGTTTCATTGCTGAAAGGCTACCGACTGTGATAGTTGTTAAAAAAATAGAAGGCGGGATGACCATACCAGGCTTGCCCAAGATAAGCTGAGGGATTATACACCAAGGTTAGAGGGACAGTCTGCTAGCGAGGGCCCTCAGCCTATGTTTCTGAGACATGCTGGGTACACTGGAGCACAGCTGAAGTCTTACAGAGATGAACCAGGAGCTACTGAGGTAATAGGAGCCAAGGAGGAAACGCCAGTGAAATATCTTGAAGGAATTAAAAGGTGTTGCTCTAAGACGGTGAAAGGGCCAACAGCCCAGTTGAAATGTCAGTACATCAATGCACGCAGCATAGGCAACAAACAGGAGGAGCTGGGAAACCATGGAATGGCAGGAAAACTATGATATAGTCACCATCACGAAACATGGTGGGATGACTTACACAACTGGGATGCTGCAATGGATGGCTAGAAACACTTCAGAAGGGACAGGCAAGGAAGAAGGGAGCAAGCCTTTGGAAGAACGGGCAAGCAACTCAGGGGGACTACAAAGATGTTGTGAGGTTATGCAGGGGGCAAATAAGAAGGGCCGAAGCCCAGCTAGAACTTAATCTGGCTACTGCTGCAAAAGACAATAACAGATGTTTCTATAAAAATATCAGCAGCAGAAGGCTAAGGAGAATCTCTGTCCTTTATTGGATGTGGAGGGAAGCATAGTGACAAAGGACAAGAAAAAGGTTGAGGAACTTAATGCCTTCTTTGCCTTAGCCTTTAATAATAAGACCAGTTATTCTCTGGGTGCCCAGCCGCCCAAGCTGAAACACAGGGATGTTGAGCAGAGTGGAGCCCTCACAATCCAAGACGAAATGGTTGGCAACCTGCTACTCCAGATGGATGTGCAAAAGTCTGTGGGGCCAGATGAGATTCACCCAAGAGTACAAAAGGAACTGGCATGAGTGCTCACCAAGCCGCTTTCTATCCTTTGTCAGCAGTACTGGCTAACTGGGGAGATCCCAGTTGGAAGACATCTTCCTTGCACAGCTGGTGAAAGAACCAACAAGGGAGGGTGCCCTCCTGGACCTGCTGTTTGTGAACAGAGAAGGCCTTGCGGGGGATGTGGCAGTAGGTGGACGCCTAGGACTAAGTGATCATGAGATGATAGGGTTTTCTGTTCTAGGTGAAGTGAAGAGGGTGGTTAGCAGGACAGTAGCATTAAATTTCCAGAGGGCAAACTTTGAACTCTTTAGAAGGCTGGTTGGCAAAGTCTCCTGGGAGACAGTACTTAAGGGCAAGGGAGCCCATGAGTGCTGGGAGCTCTTCAAAAAGGAAATCCTAGCAGCTCAGGAGAAAGCCATCCCCATGTTCCGGAAAAAAAAAGCTGGCAGGGGAGAAAACCAGCTTGGTTGAATAGAGAGATCTTGAGGGATATCAAGAAGAAGAGAAATGTTTATGAGCTCTGGAAGAGGGGACAGGCCTCTTGGGAGGACTACAGGAGGGAAGTGAGATTGTGTAGAGAAAAAATCAGAAGGGCTAAGGCTCAACTAGAAATCAGATTGGCAAAGTCTGTGAAAGATAACAAAAAATCTTTCTATAAATATATAAATAATAAAAGGAGGACTAGGGAGACCATACAGTCCCTATTGGATGCAGAAGCAACAACAGTGACAGGGGATGAGGAAAAGGCTGAGGTACTTAATGTCTTCTTTGCCTTTGTTTTTATTTGTAAAGAAAGTTGTTCCGTCTGTGTACAAACGCAGGAGCTAGAGGAGCAAAATGAGGCTCCCATGATCCAAGAGGAGGTGGTCAGAGCCTTGCTAGCCCAACTAGACACCCACAAGTCTATGGGGCCGGATGGGATTCACCCAAGGGTATTGAAGGAGCTGGCGGATGTGCTGGCCAAACCCCTTTCCATCATCTTCCAACAGTCCTGGAAGACTGGGGAAGTCCCACTGGACTGGAGGCTGGCTGATGTTGTGCCCATCTACAAGAAGGGTCGCAGGGAGGATCCAGGGAACTACAGGCCTGTCAGTCTGACCTGAGTGCCAGGGAAAGTCATGGAGCAGGTGATCTTGAGTGCTATCATGAAGCACATGGAAGAGAACCAGGTGATCAGGCCCAGTCAACATGGGTTCACAAAAGGCAGGTCTTGCCAAACTAACCTGATCGCCTTCTATGACAAAGTGATTCGGCTGCTGGATGAGGGAAAGGCTGTGGATGTGGTCTTCCTGGACTTCCGTAAAGCCTTTGACACAGTTTCTCACAGAATTCTGCTTGAGAAACTGTCAGCCTCTGGCCTGGACAGGCGCCCACTCTCCTGGGTGGAAAACTGGTTGGATGGTCGGGCCCAGAGAGAGGAAATGGTGTGAAATCCAGCTGGAGGCCAGTGACAAGTGGGGTTCCCCAGGGCTCAGTGCTGGGTCCAGCCCTGTTCAATGTCTTTCTCAATGACCTGGATGAAGGCATCGAGTGCACCCTTAGCAAGTTTGCGGACGACACTGAGCTGGGTGGAAGTGCCGATCTGCTGGAGGGTAGGGAGGCTCTGCAAAGGGATCTGAACAGGCTGGACTGCTGGGCAGAGTCCAATGGCATGAGGTTTAACAAGGCCAAATGCCGGGTCCTGCACTTGGGGCACAACAACCCTGTGCAGTGCTACAGACTAGGAGAAGTCTGTCTAGAAAGATGCCTGGAGGAGAGGGACTTGGGGGTGTTGGTTGACAGCAACTGAATATGAGCCAGCAGTGGCCCAGGTGGCCAAGAAGGCCAATGTCATCTTGGCTTGTATCAGAAACGGTGTGACCAGCAGGTCCAGGGAGGTTATTCTCCCTCTGTACTCGGCACTGGTGAGACTGCTCCTCAAATCCTGTGTTCAGTTCTGGGCCCCTCACCACAAGAAGGATATTGAGGCTCTGGAGCAAGTCCAGAGAAAAGCAACGAAGCTGGTGAAGGGGCCGGAGAACAGGCCTTATGAGGAACGGCTGAGAGAGCTGGGGTTGTTTAGCCTGGAGAAGAGGAGGCTGAGGGGAGACCTCATTGCTCTCTACAACTACCTGAAAGGAGGTTGTAGAGAGGAGGGTGCTGGCCTCTTCTCCCAAGTGGCAGGGGACAGGACAAGAGCGAATGGCCTTAAGCTCTGCCAGGGGAGATTTAGGCTTGACATTAGGAAAAAATTTTTCACAGAAAGGGTCATTGGGCACTGGAAGAGGCTGCCCAGGGAGGTGGTTGAGTCACCTTCCCTGGAGGTGTTTTAAGGCACGGGTGGACGAGGTGCTAAGGGGCATGGTTTAGTGTTTGATAGGAATGGTTGGACTCGATGATCCGGTGGGTCTCTTCCAACCTGGTTATTCTATGATTCTATGATTCTATGACTG
Source organism: Phaenicophaeus curvirostris (assembly GCF_032191515.1). NCBI lineage: Eukaryota > Metazoa > Chordata > Aves > Cuculiformes > Cuculidae > Phaenicophaeus > Phaenicophaeus curvirostris. Next base: position 22,945,436 of record NC_091392.1, read on the forward strand.
GAGATTAGCAAATGTGATGCCCATCTACAGGAATGCCTTCCAGCCGTTGAATGCACCTTCAGTAAGTTTGCAGATGACACCAAGTTATGAGGTAGTGTTGGTAAAGAAGGATCCACAGAGGGATCTGGACAGGCTGGATCAATGGACCGAGGCTGACTGTATGGGGTTCAAGAAGGCTAAGTGTCTGGTCCTGCACTTGGGCTACAACAATCCCATGCAACGCTACAGGCCTGGGGATGAATGACTGGAAAGCCAGCTAGCAGAAAAAGAACTGGGGGTGTTGGTCGATAGCCGTCAGTGTGCCCAAATGGCCAAGAAGACCAAGAGCATCCTGGCTTCTATCAGAAACAGCATGGCCAGCAGGACTAGAGAAATGATTGTGTCCTGTACTTGGCACTGGTGATGCCACACCATGAATACTGTGTTTAGTTTTGACCCCCACTACAAGAAAGGCATTGAGGTGCTGGAGCATGTCCAGAGAAGGGCAACAAAGCTGGTGAAGGGTCTGGAGAACAAGTCTTATGAGGAATTGCTGAGGGAACCAGAGTTGTTTAGCCTGGAGAAAAGTAGGCTGTGGGGAAGTCTCATTGCTCTCTCCAACTACCTGAAAGGAGGTTGTTACTTCTCCCAAGTAACAAGTAATAGGACAAGAGGAAATGACCTCAGACTGTACCAGAGGAGGTTTAGATTGGATATTAGAAAAAAAATCTTCACTGAAAGGGTTGTCAATTACTGGCACAGGCTGCCCAGGGAGGTAGTTGAGTCACCATCCCTGGAGGTATTTAAAAGATTTGTAGATGTGGCACTTATGGTCGTGGTTTAGTGGTGGCTTGGCAGTGTTAGCTTTACGGTTGGAGTCAATGATCTGAAATTTCTTTTCCAACCTAAACAATTCTATGGCTCTGTAACAGGCAAAAAAAACCTTCAGGTGCAATTGGTGTGCTTTCTCAAAGGCAGGCAGACACAAAGAAAGAGTCAAATTGGAATGCATTTGGGAATTTGACCCTTCCAGAGCTGTGGAGATTTATTTGGCCATTTTTTCTATGAGAGGAGGCCTAGCAGCATTGAAGAGTTTCAGCTGTTTTCTCTTAGAAGACTTCAGAAGAGTCTTCCCATACAGTAGTTTATTATATCTAGGTGCCTGGGCATGAATGAGCAAGTTGGAGAGATTGATTTGAACATCCTTGTAACAATGTTTCTCAAACTAGATATTTGATCTTCCTAAAACAAGTCTGATTTTTTTTTTCCTTCTCTGGCTCAGATCATTTTTACAGTGAAATTATTCAAAGTACAACTTACAACACACAGAACAGGCTAGAGCTGAAATTTCACAGACTGACTCCTTCTACTTACTGCTTTACATACTATTGCTAAGTGCACTGGGTTAGAAAGTGGAAGGATCTTTTAAAATTGTTCTGAGCAAGCACAGGTAATTTTTTCTGTACTTTATGATTGGATTGTAATGAAGATACAGGAATTCTTTCCTTAAATTAACTAAAATATGCTAACTTGCCTACAGTTATCATGGCAGCTTGTCCAGTTAGTCAGAGCCAACACTGATACTTCAAAGGTTGGAACTCTTATTCTGTGCGGTCTATGATAATCTTTGTCAGCCTCAAATGAGCTTGTTTTTTTGACTAGAGAATTGTGCTGGCAATATGGAATCATCACTTTAAAAGTAGAAGGTATGATGTAAGTAATCAGAATGCTTTATATCCTTTTCATGTTATTGCTCTTTAAAAATGTCATATCATAACTAATCAGGCATACCTTACTTTGTGTTAAATTCATATCACCCCAGATCACAATTCCAGAAGCGCCGAGTGCAGCAGATTCTCCGATGGTATTTACCAGGTCATCCTGAGAGGAAATGCACAAAGAATTGTACTGCTGTAAGTAAGCTATAGCATAAGGCCAAAGGTATAATGCATATAGTAAATTACATATCCAGAATAACTACTTTGAAGACAGCAAGCAATTATACACAATGCAAACATTCTGCTCTCAATTGCACTATTTTATTCTGGGATTGGGTTGCACAGGTGATGCCAGAAAATTTTGCCAACTATATCCAATTTAAATTTGTCATCTGCTTAGAAAAACAAGGCTGTAAAACTGAGCCAGTGATTATGCATATGACATAAAGTCCTCCAATCATTTTAAGTTTTATATTTTGCTGCATTGCCTCCTCGCTGCTCAGAGTTGGTATTAACTCATTTCAGTGATGCTGCCTGAAGCAGAAGGTGGAAGGCATAGTTTTATTTATTTTTATTTTTTTAAAAAAACTTAATTTCAGAATTATCAGAAAGTACTAAAGCAGAAAAGTAGCAACAGAAAGAGCTTTCACCAACAAGAATTTCTTCCCTCCAGAGAATGGATTGGGCCTTTTACAGAGATTGATTTGGGACATTTTTTTCTGTTCAATTTTCATTTTAGGCTCAGCTATTAGCACAGCCCTAAAAAAAAAAAAATCTGAAAGCCCATCTGTGACGGGAGAGGACTATGGACAGAAAAAGAGCAAGGCAAAACCAGCTTACTGCAGGGCACTACACATGAAGAGGAAGAATGTAAGGATTAAATGTTTTAAATTATTAACGAGGAACCCAGTAGGGACCCTGACAGCACCCCTTGCCTCCTGGAGGTATCCATGGAACTAAGGGCAGTGCCTGGTGATGCTCTGTCTAGGATGTGAGAGGACACCAGACAAAATATGATCACAAGGGCCACAGCATCCAACTTCCCCTTCCTTATGGCCTTGATGATGACAAAGAGATTCCCCAGATCGGTAATGTCTCTGATAGGGTTGATGTATATAAAAATATGAGGGAAGAGTGCAACCAGAACTGCAATATGATGATTAGACGTTAATCAGAAACTAACCTTGACTAACCCATGAGATGCTGAAATACCATTTGGAAATCTACTTGAGTATAACAAAGGGCAGGTTTTTCTCATTAGCTTTTAAAGCCTTTTTTAAGGAAAAGAAAGACTCCCTTTTATTGTTTTTTCTTATAACCTAAAAAGTAGGCGCTAGTCTTGCCCGGTTTTACTAATACTCTTCAGAAGGTGTTACTCAAATTTCTTTCCTCTGGTTTAATGTACTAAATATGTTTTCTAGCTTTGTAATATTTTGCTACATTTGAGAGCTACTCAGAGAATAAAACGCTCTCTGATAAATATCATGAGGAAGATTTGGAATAGAGCTCTTAGTGTTCCATTTGACCAAATTTCTTTGATGGATTAATTTAAATTTTTATACAAAACCTACACACATTTTTTCTAGTATGAGTTAGCATGTTTGCTAAGTAAGTGTCACTTGGTAATTTCTTTCCACTGAAATCTGAAATATTTAAGGTCCAGTTCTACTCACCTGGGAGAGATATTCCTCATAGGCATCTGTGAATACTGGACGTGTATATACAAAAACTGGAAGTGGGTAAGAAGAATTAGAGACATATGAAATTCTAATTGCTTCTTGAACTCTGTTGCGAACAAAGAGTTGGGCATTTCTGGAAGATCTTAAGGCTGTCTGTAGATAAACAGATGGATAAAGTGCTGTGCTTTTCTCCCACAACCAGTTAAGCTCATTATTTCTTTCTATTTCAATATCTAAACAGGTTCCTGTATAATTATGTGGGTTTCGTTTGTAATCATAGTTATAACAATCTGGATAAAGGTAATATCCCCACAGACGATTTGGCCTCATTTCTATGCCCAGTTTTAAAGATTCCAACATAATTGATTTTGCTGCATCTTCAAATTCCATTTTAGCTATAGTCCTGGCTTCGGCTTCTGATAGACTGAGGTCTCTCTGCTGGACCAGTTCAATGGATTCCTGTCTATAAATGTCTTTTGATCCCCAGTTCCTTATCCAGACAGGTCTCCAGTTTTCCCAGTCAATGATAGCCAATCCAAACTGTTCTTCTGAAGGAATATAGAACTGAATGTCCTCTTTGGCTTTTTTCAAATGATTATCCAGGAGTGAGAGTTGGGGGAGTCCTCCATTGAATGCCTCTCCAGTGACTTCATTTTTGTAAGGGTAGTAGCCAAGCCTGTCTGGATAGAATAAAGTGATGTTCTGCCCAATGGATGTCTTCAATGTGCTCCCAATGAAAGAAAATAATTTCATGTCCAGCTGTACTCCAGTCCTTTCAGCACAAAGCTCTGTAGGAGCATTCCAGATAGAAATGAAAGGTGAATTATGAACAAGTGGACTAGCTCTTATCTTCAAAGATGAACAGCAAGAAACTAGAAGAGTGGCAAACACCATACCAGTTGATACAGGAAATGTACAGGTAACACAGATACCAAAACTTCGTATTTGTCTTAGAGTTTCCATTATAGTGTGTGCAGTGACATTAGGTGCTTCTGATCAGACAAAAATTAAATGGTCTCTGGGTGTTCAGAAGGTTGGTAGTCTGTCAAAACCTTTACCATATAATATATTTCATGAAATTAATACCTATTAAGCCATACACCTTAGATGTAAAATAGGGTGTCCTTTATACAAGGCTCTCTGTCATTTCATACTGTGGAAAGGCTTTCAACAGCTTCTGAGACCTAATGCAGAAAAAGAGACAAATGTATGTAAAGTAAGAGGTGATAAATATTTCATTTCTAACCATGAAATAGCTATAATTTTGAATAACTAATCTTTCAATAAAATTTCTCTTAGAAGAAAAAGCACAATATACAGTCATAGAGGAAATAAACTTTCTTGTGGGAAATGAGGCTGAATGTGGGAAGAAAGGCTAAATATGAGAATAAGACTGAATGTGGGGAGAAATGGGCAAGGGTGCTTCCCCCCGCCTCCCTTCTCTAGCCCTCCACTGCATTTCTTGCCATGGGCTGAGTACAAGGCCTTCAACAGAAAGGAATGAATCAGAGGCATATCAGTATCAAAAAAGTGGGGGGTGAGACATCTAGAAGTAGACATAGTGAGCTCTTGCAACTGGCAAGGTCCTGCCAAGGACAAGAGCCTAATTATTTTCTAAGAAGATGGATTGCAGCTGCTGCTCTGACAACTCGACCTACAGGTGACCTGTGCTCATCATTGTAATAACATTATAGTACTAAAACATACCTCCACACTTAAGGTTATCCTCCTCTGAGGCAAACCACTCCCATGGCCACACCTGGGCTTGCGCGGTTAAGTTTTGGCACATGAAGCAAGAATTCTTTCTCCACCAATCAGCAATTAACATAGCAACCACATTCACTCAACTTTTTCTGCCCCTAGGTGTAAGCTTACTATAAATTTGCACCACGAATACTGTGTTCAGTTCTGGGCCCCTCACCACAAGAAGGATGTTGAGGCTCTGGAGCGAGTCCAGAGAAGAGTGATGAAGATAGTGAAGGGGCTGGAGAACAAGTCTTACAAAGAGCGGCTGAGAGAACTGGGGTTGTTTAGCCTGGAGAAGAGGAGGCTGAGGGGAGACCTCTTTGCTCTCTATAACTTCCTGAAAGGAAGTTGTGGAGAGGAGGGATTCTCCCAAGTGACAGGGGACAGGACAAGAGGGAATGGCCTCAAGCTCCACCAGGGGAGGTTCAGGCTTGACATCAGAAAACAAATTTTCACAGAAAGGGTCACTGGGCACTGGAACAGGCTGCCCAGGGAGGTGGTTGAGTCACCATCCCTGGAGGTGTTTAAAAGACAGGTGGATGAGGTGCTAAGGAGCATAGTTTAGTGATTGATAGGAATGGTTGGACTCAATGATCCAGTGGGTCTTTTCCAACCTAGTGATTCTATCATTCTGTGATTTTTTGAAATAATGTGAACAAAGGAAGAGTTCTGGTGTGCCAGCAGGTGCGAAGAATAGAAAATGTCAGCAAAACTCTAGGGATCAGCTGATGAGCTGAACCCAATCTCCCCTCCACACCCTGCAATTCAACTGGGGTAAGCACTAGCACTTTGTATATGCACACTAAATATAAATCTTAACATCAAGCTAATTAACATTAAGCTAATTGTTAGTATCTCTCTCTTGTACTCTAACCCTATCTACACATTATTTTTACTTGTGTCTGATTGTTATTACTACCCATATATCATTGCTTGTCGCATGCCTGTATGCGTTGAGATGTAGTATCATAAATAGGATTGTTCAATATATTTTCACAAACAGTACCTTCTCTGCAGCAATTAACAAACCTTATTAAGTCATGAGCTGTTATTCTTAATAAAATGGATTTGTTTGTACAAGTCTCTGCAGTTTAACTCTTTAGAGGGATTAAAAAGGGGAGTCTCTAATGGAACAGAGCAAGCTAGATAATATTATGTTAATAATTATCTTTGTGTTATTGCTGTCATTAATTATTGCATATGTAGCAAGCTGAGTATTATTATTATTTACCCCTTCGTCATTGCTATGTTACTTATTGTGTATTTAGCACATTAATTATCCTGACAGGCTGGGCTTCTTGCTCTCGTATGACTGTCAGGTTGGAAGGACTCTGGCTAGTAGGCTGGGTGAGATTTATATATATTTTCTCACCCTTGCAATACTGTCAGGCAGAAAGAGTCAAACAGATTGATAAACTCTCCTCTTGAAGTCTCTCGTATGTATTTCAAGTGTAGCTGTTCATGATGTTAATCACGTTGTCTCTCAACACATGACACACTCTGTATAGAAAAAGTAGATAAAAAACTGATAGAATCGTATCCAGTAAGGCATGGATCAGAATAAATATACTCAGCAGTAGTCGTGGTTGTGCCAGTAACTGATGTCTGTAAACGTGGATAGTCTCACTATGTCTTCTGTTAATCAACAGTAAACTAGATGTGGTATTTCTCACCTGTCTCTAAACATTTAAGTTCTAGGTCTTAATTCATTAATTTTAAAGAGCACATTAGGGAATAAACAAAGCAACACAAAACTAGAACCTGGACTGTTGCACACATGAAGAAAACAATTCATTTACACTTGTTTATCTCAGTGAGCTATTGGAAATGCAGGCACTGTATCTTCTGTCTAGATCTGTTAAACAGGCTCAAAAGCTGTGTATTGCCTTGGTATATGGCCATCTATATGTTGCATAAGGCCACTTGAGATTTACAGATTAAGTGACTCTAAGTCTGCGCAGGAGTGTAACTCATGAGGAAAACTGAGGTTGTCCATACATCCATAGTAAGCAGTCACACTTTTATTCAAAAACATAATTGTAATGGTGATGGTCATGGTGTGGTCAGCACCTTTTACATAACAGCCCAGTAGCTAAATCATTCCTCTGCAGTAACTCACCTGAATCCACTTTGGTCCTGATATTGAAATAGTTCAAACCTGGATCTATCACTTTCCATCATAATGAGGCCATAGATTAAATAAGGTGTATGTAAGAGTGCATGAAAATATAGGGGTCACCATGAAATGGGGCACAAGGTAGCTGGAAATGTAAAATCTCTGAGGACAGATTAAAAGGTTTTGGTTTGCATCTGCCAAATTCAACTAGAAGTGGAAACCGCAAATCTCTGGTCCCTAAACCTTGAATTATCTGTTTCCTTCTGTTTGCCTTTTCTGTGACTACACAGAGTAAAAAGTATAAGCATTATAGGCACAGAATCTTAGATCTCTCTTGCCTCAACAATGCGTACAGACAACACATTGCAGTTATTACACATTTGGATTTTTTATTATCCCTCTGGCTGCATGATTTTTCTTTAATTCATTCCAATAAATGGCAGAATGCCTCCATCCATCAAATTGTTGCATAGCCAAAAAAGCTTGACACTAATGAGAGGTTGATGGAGACTTGAACCTTCCTAAGTCCAGCCTCAAGCCAGGTTCACAGCAGAGATTGTTGTAGTAGTAGTACAATGAGATCCCCTGTGTTTTCACTAAGTATGGTCACATCTGAATCTATTGGAACCTCCAGATTTGCTTTCATTGTAGGAGAAAAGCATGTGAAAAAAGAACTATCAGGAGGGGCAGAAGGGACGGCAGTGTAATGGATAACACAGGTTTTGCCAGAATGGTGAAACTTAGATCTTTGGGAGACCAAAACAATGAAAGAATCTATGTCAACAAGTACACTAGATCCTGCCTGTGGTCCTGGACATAACACTGTCTAGAGGTGATTCTGAAATTCTTCTTTTGAGAATAGTTTGCCTCTTTTGAGGACTAGAAGGAAATTAAGGACAAACAGAAAAGTTGTACTGGAGGAGGAGAACTCTAGGAGCTGAATTTCCCAGAGGAAGAATTTTGCATTACAGGGCTCTTCAAGAAATGTCAGAACCCAAACACTTAGCTTTCCAGATTAGCAAGTCTGTTTAGCAGACCCCACTTTGCTTCTTCCTCATCCATCACTTTGGATGCCAATAGGCAGTATGGATATTTTCCCCTTTATTCTTTTTTATTCTTCTTCTTTCTGGGCATGCTGCCAGCTCTTGGTTATTGTGTGAGTGGAGAAGCACACAGCTACCAGCCATTCCTTGTGCCAGGTCCCCAACCTAGCTGAGGAGGGAACAACAGTCAATTCAGTTTTCTTGTCTTAGAGGCTCCAGTACATGTGAATGAAACCGGCTACTCAAAGACACAAGCATGCGCAGCTGAAAGGCTGGCTAACAAGCACGAATTGCAAGGATTCTTGGAAGAGCGCTTGGCAGTAGAGGATGAATTTGTTGTCAAAATAGAAGCTTATAGTCCTGAAGTAGGAAGTACAAGTAGAAGGAGCAAGTAGGAAGTACAACCATGCAGTATCAGACATCCCTTCAGAACTAATCTACAGGTATATGAAAGAAAGGTAAGGAAAGGAACTAAAATGTAACATAGGTGGTGAGGTGCAACATACAGCAGAGCTAGAAATCTAACAGCTTTCTCCCACCAGCCATGACAGCACCTCTGTCTCCTAAGCTGCACTGCCCCTGAACCTCTAGAGCCCGATTTCTGACTGTAAATCAAGGAACTTAAAGCATTTTCTATACGCTTTGCCAGGAGAACATACCTCTATTCTATAAACCATCACAATCTTTCAGCTAGGATTTAGGCCCCATCATCCTCATTCCCTCAACATATTAACACAAATCTTTTTTGCAGTACACTTGAGTGTCTGCGGTGTTATGCACACTTATAGTATACACACCTATGCACAATTAGCTGCTAAGAGTTCTCCATGGCCTTTCACAAATAGCTGAGCTCTGGTCAAATGTAATTCTGCACTATTTTGCTTGATTTAGATTTTTCTTCCCACCACCTTTACAGTAAAGATTTTCCCTTTTTCTTCAATTGACAAATTTTCATTGATATTTTGGAAGAAATCAAAACCAATGGTACCAGTTGGAAAGGCCAAGAGCTGCAGATACCCAAGACCCTGGAATCAAGAGTCATCAAGTGTATGATGACTGCTTATTGCTTTCATAATAAAAAAGTTAGATCCTCTTTCATGATCAAGCTCTTTGGTTCTCTTGGGATTATGAACAAGCAACAGCAGACAGGAGTTCTCACAGTTGCTTTGGATTCCCTCGTCTAGCTTTTTATTGTCCATTTCACTTTTATCTTACCAATCACAGGAGGCAAACAAGTTCTTATTAAAGAAGCAGCAGTTGGGCTCAAGTTTAAACACCAATACCAATATTTCACCATTCCACAGCTGCCTATGTGGTAACTAAAGAAACTCTGCCAAGAAGCAGTTTCATAAGCTTAGATCATAAATCCGATCACCAGGAAAGACGGAATGGCTCTGTTCATTTAAATTGCTCTAAGAGCAATACCTCATTTGCATGGCATCTGCTTGATGAAGCCTTTGGAAAACAGAGCTCCATGCACTTCTGCAACTGGCCAGAGATGACAGCAGGAAAAAGCCGTCTCTTCTCTGAGCAAAACAATCTCAGCTCTCTCAGCTTCTCCTCATATAACAAATGCTGTAATCCCTTCTTTATCTTCATTGCAATTTGCTGGACTTGTTCCAGTATGCCCATTTCTTTCTTGTACTGGGGAGCCCAGGAGTAGACCCAGCACTCAGGGTGTGACATCACCCATGCTAAATAGAAGGAAATAAACATATTCCTTGATCTGTTGGTAATGGATACTCTTGTTAATGCTACCCAGGAGGCTGTTTGTCTTCATTACTGCTGCTCACTGTGGTCAACCTGGTATCCACCACAACCTTCTAGAGAATTTTGTGCAACTGCTTTCCAGCCAGTCAGTCCACAAGCCTGTACTGATACATAAAGTTATTCCTCTAAATGTGCAGAACTCTGCATTTCCTTTTGTTAGACTTCATGAAGTTCCTTCCAGCCTGCTTCTCCATCCTGCAATGGTTCCCCCTAAATGGCAGCATGATTTTCTGGCATGTTTGCAGACTTGCCAAGGGAGCACTCTGCCCTATCATTCAGATAATTAATGAAGAAATTAAACAGTATTGGACCCAGTATGAACCTTTAGGATACATCACTAGAAACAGGCCTCCAGCTGTACTTCCTGGCACTGATCACAACCCTTTGAGACTGGCAATTAAGTCAGACTTCAGTTTCACTGCCCATTTATCTAGGTTTTACTTAATCAGTGAGAATGTTACAGGAGACAGTGTTGAAAGATTTCTAAAATCAAGATCAACAATATCCACTGCTTTCACTGTGTCCACTAAGCCAGTCATCTCTTTGTAGCAATCTGTCAGGTTGGTCAGGCATGACTTCCTCTTTGTAAATCCATCCTGACTCCTTCCAGTTACCTTCTTGTCCTTAATGTTTAGAAATGTTTTCCAGAATTATTTGTTCTGTCAACCTCTCGGGGATGAGAGTGAGGCTGGGCTGACAAGCCTGTAGTTCCCTGAATCCTCCATTTTGCTTTCTTCTAGTCCTCAGAACCCTCCCCTAATCACTGTGACTGTTCAAAGATTATCAAGAGTGGTCTTGCAGTGACATCAAGGAGCTCCCTAAGTGTGTGCATCCCCTTGTAGGAACATATCATCATATCCCATAGACTTGTGTACGTCCAATTTGTTTAAATACTCCCTAACTTGATCCTCCTCTACTGAGTGTCAGACTTCCTTCTTCTAGTCTTTCCCATGGGCTTGAGGAGCTTAGGATCCCAGAAGGCCAGTCTTTCCAGTAAAGACTGACTAAAAGTCTTTTGGTACCTTAGCTTTTGCCACTGGAGTATTGGCTTTCTTAACCTCATCCTTACTCAAAGAGTATCTCAGTATTCCTCCCAGTTCACTTGTCCCTGCTTCCAGTTCATGTGTGATTCCTTTTTTATGTCTGAGTTTTGTGAGGAACATCTTGTTCATTCATTCAGGCCTCCTCCTGCCTTCCTTGGTATCCTGCATGTGAGGATGGACTGTTCTTGAGCTTGGAAAAGATTGTTCTTAGAGAATCAATCAGCTCCTGGACTCCTCTTCTCTCCAGGGCTATCTCCCATGGGATTCTTCCAAGCTGATCACTGGAGAGTTCAAAGACTGCTCTCCTGAATTCAGCATTTGTGATCTTGATATTTGCCTTGTACCTTCTTTTCAGGATCCTGAGCTCCACCATCTCATGGTCACTGCAGCCAAGACGGCTCTCAACCTTCAACTTCCTTGTTTGTAACTAGGAAGTCCAACAGCATAGCTCTCCTTGCTGGCTTCTACATAATCCAAACAAAGAATCCTTCCCTAGGCTGCACCATCCTCAAAAAAAGATAAAAACATCCTCCATTAAGAAGAAGATTGTTATAGGGGACTTCCTCCTAAAAGGAACAGAGGGACCCATTTGCAGACCGGACCCACTCCACAGAGAGGTCTGCTGCTTACTGGGGGCATCAGTGAAGGAGGTAGCTAGAAAACTTCCTTCCCTGGTCCGTGAGACAGACTACTATCCTCTGATAGTAGTCCAAACTGGTAACGATGGTCTAGTAAACAAAAAGACCAAAACCATCAAGAAAGACTTCAGGGCCATTGGGAAAATTATGGAGGGCTCTGGGGCACAAATAATATTCTGCTCCATCCCAAGGCTAAATAGAGAGGAGCTGGAAGTCAGGAAGAAGAATTCGATTAATGCCTGGCTCCGAGCCTGGTGTGAGGAGAAGGGCTTTGGCTTCTTTGATCATGGGGTGGCTCATGCACCCCCAGGCTTTGTTGCTAAGGATGGGACACGTGTGTCTCCTAGGGGGACTAAAGCCCTTGCTAAAAACCTAGCTAAGCTCATAAATCAAGCTTTAAACTAGATGTGAAGGGGGAGGGGGTTGAGCCCAGGCTAGACAGGAACGAGCCTGGATATGGGGCACTGGTGATTCGGAGAGGGTGTGCTGGTGAGGACCACCAGTACATCACCACACAGAAAGTGGAGGAGAACACACCTGGGGCTGCTAAGGGAGATACAGGCACTCTGGTGCTAGCTACTCCAGTTACCAGGCAATTGGGAATGAACTCTGTTCCCTCTAAGAGGGCTGAAGGCTCGGCAGCTCAGCTGAGGTGCATTTACACCAATGCACGCAGCATGGGGAATAAGAAGGAAGAGCTGGAAGCTGTTGTAGGGCAAGGAGCCTATGATGTTGTTGCCATCACAGAAATGTGGTGGGACGACTCATATAACTGGAGTGCAGCTATGGTGGGGTACAAACTCTTCAGGCGAGGTAGGAAAGGTAGGAGAGGAGGTGGGGTAGCCCTCTTTGTAAGGGAGGATGTGGACACAGTTGAGATGGATTGTGGTGATGAGGAGATTGAGTGCCTGTGGGTTAAAATCAGAGGAGCCCATTAGAAGGTAGATTTTGTGATGGGAGTCTGTTACAGACCACCCAGCCAAGGAGAAGCAGCTGATGAGCTCTTCTATAAACAGCCAGGGTTAATCTCTAGATCAATGCCTCTCATTCTTGTGGGAGACTTCAATCTGCCTGATATCTGCTGGAAGTACAATAGAGCAGAAAGGAAGCAGTCTAGGAGGTTCCTGGTGTGCGTGGAAGACAACTTCCTTGCACAGCTGGTGAAAGAACCAACAAGGGAGGGTGCCCTCCTGGACCTGCTGTTTGTGAACAGAGAAGGCCTTGTGGGGGATGTGGCAGTAGGTGGATGCCTAGGACTAAGTGATCATGAGATGATAGGGTTTTCTGTTCTAGGTGAAGTGAAGAGGGTGGTTAGCAGGACGGTAGCATTAAATTTCCAGAGGGCAGACTTTGAACTCTTCAGAAGGCTGGTTGGCAAAGTCTCCTGGGAGACAGTACTTAAGGGCAAGGGAGCCCATGAGTGCTGGGAGCTCTTCAAAAGGGAAATCCTAGCAGCTCAGGAGAAAGCCATCCCCATGTTCCGGAAAAAAAGCTGACAGGGGAAAAAACCAGCTTGGTTGAACAGAGAGATCTTGAGGGATATCAAGAAGAAGAGAAACGTTTATGGGCTCTGGAAGAGGGGACAGGCCTCTTGGGAGGACTACAGGAGGGAAGTGAGATTGTGTAGAGAAAAAATCAGAAGGGCTAAGGCTCAACTAGAAATCAGATTGGCAAAGTCTGTGAAAGATAACAAAAAATCTTTCTATAAATATATAAATAATAAAAGGAGGACTAGGGAGACCATACAGTCCCTATTGGATGCAGAAGCAACAACAGTGACAGGGGATGAGGAAAAGGCTGAGGTACTTAATGTCTTCTTTGCCTTTGTTTTTATTTGTAAAGAAAGTTGTTCCGTCTGTGTACAAACGCAGGAGCTAGAGGAGCAAAATGAGGCTCCCATGATCCAAGAGGAGGTGGTCAGAGCCTTGCTAGCCCAACTAGACACCCACAAGTCTATGGGGCCAGATGGGATTCATGCAAGGGTATTGAAGGAGCTGGCGGATGTGCTGGCCAAACCCCTTTCCATCATCTTCCAACAGTCCTGGAAGACTGGGGAAGTCCCACTGGACTGGAGGCTGGCTGATGTTGTGCCCATCTACAAGAAGGGTCGCAGGGAGAATCCAAGGAACTACAGGCCTGTCAGTCTGACCTCAGTGCCAGGGAAAGTCATGGAGCAGGTGATCTTGAGTGCTATCATGAAGCACATGGAAGAGAACCGGGTGATCAGGCCCAGTCAACATGGGTTCACAAAAGGCAGGTCTTGCCAGACTAACCTGATCGCCTTCTATGACAAAGCGACTCGGCTGCTGGATGAGGGAAAGGCTGTGGATGGGGTCTTCCTGGACTTCAGTAAAGCCTTTGACACAGTTTCTCACAGCGTTCTGCTTGAGAAACTGTCAGCCTCTGGCCTGGACAGGTGCCCACTCTCCTGGGTGGAAAACTGGTTGGATGGCCGGGCCCAGAGAGTGGTGGGAAATGGTGTGAAATCCAGCTGGAGGCCAGTGACAAGTAGGGTTCCCCAGGGCTCAGTGCTGGGTCCAGCCTTGTTCAATGTCTTTCTCAATGACCTGGATGAAGGCATCGAGTGCACCCTTAGCAAGTTTGCAGATTACACTGAGCTGAGTGGAAGTGTCGATCTGCTGGAGGGTAGGGAGGCTCTGCAAAGGGATCTGAACAGGCTGGACCGCTGGGCAGAGTCCAATGGCATGAGGTTTAACAAGGCCAAATGCCGGGTCCTGCACTTGGGGCACAACAACCCTGTGCAGTGCTACAGACTAGGAGAAGTCTGTCTAGAAAGCTGCCTGGAGGAGAAGGACCTGGAGGTGTTGGTTGACAGCAACTGAACATGAGCCAGCAGTGTGCCCAGGTGGCCAAGAAGGCCAATGGCATCTTGGCTTGTATCAGAAACGGCGAGACCAGCAGGTCCAGGGAGGTTATTCTCCCTCTGTACTCGGCACTGGTGAGACCGCTCCTCAAATACTGTGTTCAGTTCTGGGCCCCTCACCACAAGAAGGATGTTGAGGCTCTGGAGCGAGTCCAGAGAAGAGCAACGAAGCTGGTGAAGGGGCCGGAGAACAGGCCTTATGAGGAACGGCTGAGAGAGCTGGGGTTGTTTAGCCTGGAGAAGAGGAGGCTGAGGGGAGACCTCATTGCTCTCTACAACTACCTGAAAGGAGGTTGTAGAGAGGAGGGTGCTGGCCTCTTCTCCCAAGTGGCAGGGGACAGGACAAGAGCGAATGGCCTTAAGCTCTGCCAGGGGAGATTTAGGCTTGACATTAGGAAAAAATTTTTCACAGAAGGGGTCAGTGGGCACTGGAACCGGCTACCCAGGGAGGTGGTTGATTCACCTTCCCTGGAGGTGTTTAAGGCACAGGTGGACGAGGTGCTAAGGGGCATGGTTTAGTGTTTGATAGGAATAGTTGAACTCGATGATCCAGTTGGTCTCTTCCAACCTGGTTATTCTATGATTTTAAGTGACATTCCTGAGATGGTGCAGACTGAGACTTCCTGGCCAAAATAAATTCTATACAGAAATTATGGAGGAAAATATTTTCTACTTCAGCAAATACAAGTTATTAAAATGAAATAAAATTGTCACACAGATACAGTGAGATACACTGGCAATTACCAAGACAATGATCCTTGGTTTTGTCATAAAAAGTGTGATCACCTCAGAAAGGAGTTTTAGGAGTAGTTCAGCCTTTACTGTGCCCCTGGCTCTTGCTATGAAGTAGTTTTTGTCCCTATCAAAGTCAGAAAGCTACAGAATACAAATTTAGCTCTTTGCTTCTGTAAGCTTTCTTATAAGTGGGTTTCAATAACAGGCTGATTTTGATTTAGAGAAAGAGAAGAAAGCATTGGTTTGAGTACTATATTTACTGGTTTAGCTAGAACTCATTTGTTATTGGCTTATCTTGCAAAGTTTGCTTTAACTGATTGTTGAGAAATGGTCCTCCTCCAAATTGTGCTGCGATGTACTCTGCTGGGTATGAGCTAACAGATTATTTTGTGTAATAGTTTCCAGTTAGAAAGATTGCCTTTGGCTCAGCCTAACACTGACAGCTCTGGTGAGAAATGTTACTCTTTTCAGTCTCCTTGAATGCCAGTCTAAGTAAATCGAGTCATAAAGCTGCCCTTGTCTTTGTCAAAAAGTCAATATCGTTACGATTTGTTAACACTAATTGCTCTGGGGCTACCTGACTAGAAGTACATGCTGATAGATCTAAATGCCCTTAGTCTAGGGAAACAGCTACTGCTTTAGATTTTCCTGAATTTGGCATTTCCAAAGGTTATGTATTGGAGGAAATCATATCAATTTTCTTGGTTCAATTATAACATCATTTTTCACAGCATAAACTAGACTGCAGAAACACACATGATTGAAAATGCAAGTGTGCTCCCATATTTATGTAGCTACACAGTCATAGACCTGTGCCATGCCACATGCACCAGAAAAAAAAATGCCCCACTTGGCCAAAACCAGTTAGAAAATAAAGGAGAGGACTCTCCCTGAAGGAGAGGGTATTTCAGCTTCACACAAATGTTATGCACCACGACCAGCTGATGCATCCCATTAAATATCAATGATTGCTCTTTGGCTTTTATTCAAGAGGTGCCACTAAATGTCAAAAGAATTCAGCTTGGGCATTTTTATGAAAATTAGATGTGAAAGTCCAATGTTTAGTCTTGAGGTAATTAGACATAGCTCAGTCACGTCAGATTCACTAACATTAAAAATAAACTTAAACCAATAAACAAAACCAGTATCCAACATTATTACACTAATAGTCATAACCACACTTCTCAAATTTCAATAAAAAATCCATAAAATCTCATGCACCTCCTGATTTACCTTGAACACTAGGAAAGCAGGGGTGCTCTTCACGACTTCCAAAGGAGAAGACAAGTGTTACTGAGCTGTGGTATCTGACTGAACAGTAGCATGTAAAAATGCTTCTAAGCCCAAGATCGTCAGTATAATCGTCTATCATTTTAGATTACAGATAACATAGTTTTCAAGTGTTTATTTGCTGTTTCTTACACTGCAAATAATGTGTGGTTTATTGCATATAAATCAATTACATAAAATAATTATGGAAAATAATGGTATGGAAATTGGTCAGTCTTTTCCTTTTGCTGAAGAAAACTTGGATACAGAAGCTTGCATGTGGAACTGCTTTTTTGATGGAGTAGAGGAATGCTTTTTTTTAAATTCCTGTAAAGTTGTGGTTTAAGAAATGTAGTCAAATATATAGATGGGACAAGAATATTGAGGATTTAGTCCCTGTTCTTTCATTCTAGTATAAACACGGGCTATGTTGGTGTGAAAATAACTCACAACCTTATAGACAAAATATGGCATGAGGCATTGTCACTGTCTAAGTGTTTGGGGCAAATTGCTTTGTGTCTTCTTTTATCTGAAGGCTATGGAAATACGAAGCTGTGAAAACTGCCTGAAGACTCAGCTCCAGTTTCTGTGAAGAGACTAGCAGTGATTAAGTCCTAAGGAGAAATAGCCATGACTCCTAAGGAGCAGATAAATAGACTAAGGATGCATTTAATTGTTAGTGTATTTAAACTTTTAAACTTGGAACCTGAAGCAGAATCCAAAACTTTTTTAAGTACCAGCAATACTGATACAATCCATAGACTTACAGTTCTCTGAATAGGATCAAAGCAGCCCACAGTCAGCAAAAACCTGTCTGAGGACAAAATTTGTATTTGTTATCAATCAGTGGAAAATGCTTAATGTGTCTGACATCCCTTCTGCGCTTCTCCTCGGGTGCCCCAGGTGGTGCTGTTGCGAGAAGTGGCCCAATTCTCTTAGTGTTCATTCTGGAGGGGGTCCTTCTTCTGGATAAAGAGAACAGTATTGCTGCTAGAACTTTAACCTAAAGAGGATTTAAAGCCTCCTCCTTCTTTTAGAGGTCTATGTTCAGGGCTAGAGGCTGTTCATTCATTACAAACACGTCAGAGTCATGAGACAAACAGAGAAGAAAGGGAAGAATAACCTTGGTAGTTATTGGTAGTATTCCCCTCTTGGGTCATTTTGGCATTTCTAAAATAAGGCAATGATACTCACTGAACACAAACACACATTGGTGTTGCAAAGATAACATAAATGCTTGCAAAGAATAGGAAGCTCCTCCAAAAGAAAGTCCACCTCTGAATGTATGAACCATCTGTGCAGCACAGCTAAGAGCAAGTTTAACCTGATCAGTCTTTAAGTGTGAGGGATGGTATTTGTGTGGTCAGATTTTGCCTTGTTGTTATGAATGCTGCACTGCTCCGTAAAGTCAGAAATTTGGTAAGCACTTATTTTGACAATGGTGTCTAAAACTCCACCACCGTTTCAGTATAATCTTCTCAGTTGGGCAATGGCAGTTGTTCCTGAGGCCACATGATGAATTGCTTAAGGTAAAAATATGTCCTCCAAAATAAAAGAGAGGAAGGGGGTTTACATGAGTAAGTACATGAACCAACAAACCTGGCTAGTTTAGCCAGCACATCTGATTAAAGACACACTTGTTAAATTACACCCCGGTGCTGTGGCTGTCCTTATCATCAAGAACTTAACATCAGGCTCTTTCATCATTGCTTACTCCTATTCTTGAGTTCTTTTTTCCAAGTACACAGCAATGAGTGCATGAGGACCTGAAGACTGAGAAAACCTCCAAACAAATATCTGTGCTGGCACTCCTGAGCATGGAAGAAATCAAAATATGCCAATCATATAAGGGTCAGGAGCTAAGGATCCAGGTTGTACACAGGCATCCTTGAAAATGTGTAGACAAAAGACTGACGTTACTCAAACAACAGTTGAATTACTTAAATGCGAGTCCACTATATATTTTACTAACGTGTTTGTTTATTTTTATAGTCTTACGATGACTATTGCAATGTTGCATGACTAATTTCAAATGTTAAGAAAAACTTTGTCCTCTTTATTCTCTTTTTTCCCTTTTGCAAATTCTAATTCTCCTTTTTATAAAAACTCTTAAGATATTAACAGCCTGTTTATTGATGTTCTAGTCTGGTTTTTAGCAAGTTAGCCAAATAAATTGTCTGAACTTATTTTCAAGAGTATTTGGAAAATTTCCTTTGCTGTATTGTGTACAAGTAGGTTTGGCAGAACTCAGATTCTGTAATGAGTTTCCATTGCAGAGAAATGAGGGATAAGATAGAGTCTATCACGTGTCACATTACTGAGTATTCTATCTCACTAAGGTTATTCTGCAAAACAGTCACTGCCTGCTGAATCTCTAGTGCCTTATGGAAAAATGAGTCCGAACATATTCGCTCTAACAAGATTCAAAATCATTAAAAATATGCATTAAAAGTCAATATAATATTAAAAAAATATAATCATGTATCTACCACTAATATTGATTAGTATACAGGTAATTAAATCACAGAACAACCTGGGAGATATTTGGATCACATTTCTGTACTATACTATTAGTACCCTAATGTAGAATACCAGGCAAATCACAGCCTAATTTTTAAAAGCTTGTGGTTTTCTTTGGTTTGTTTCTGGTCAAATATTTTTCACTGTATCACACTGAACTCTCTTGAATAATACTAATTAGAAGACTAAACAAAAAAATTACAACAAACAAAAATACCTAAACAAACCCCCAAAACACACCAACCTCTATTTTCTCTGGTTTAGCCTGTATATTCAACAGGTTGCAGGCAAAATCTTCATTGGTTCCCCTATTCTATAGGGACAATAACTGACTAAATTAAAAAAATCTTTGAATAGTCTCATCAAAATATTTCTTTGGAATTCCACCTAAGATGCTAAATGGTGGATTGGTTTTTTTTTCAGCAATAACTTGTATTCCAGTAACATTTTAAACTGTTTGGACAGTGATTTTGCAAAGAGCTGTAGTGCAGATCACTCTGCACCTGGAGCTGTGGTACAAGAACAGGTTTCCTAAGCAGTTTACTGTAACAGATCTTCTCAGGGAGCTGTTCTAAACAAGACAATGTTATACCTACAGGTGTAGAGAAAGTATCAAAGGGAGCCCATAATATGAAGGATTATAATATACTATTAGTAAGTATGTATGATCATCATATTATTTTGAAACCCAGAAGTCTGAACTGAACAGAAAAGTGTGTAATATTCTTCCTTTTAAGCCCTCATGCAGCACAGAAATATGACTGCAATACATTTTTGGACAAAGCAGATGGTATTTCACATCTGTGTTAAAAATATATTTTTCCTCCAGCAAATCTTTACTCTGGTCTAGGGGTTAATATGAAAAAATTATCTAACTGTACAAGAGTAACTGTGTCTTTGGAAAAGGTGAGATTGCTCTGGAGAACATCTGCATAAGAGACAGAACAGGCTTTTGCTTAATCCTTGGAAGCAATTCAGTATTAAAATTAACACAGCAGCCAATTCCAAACATTAAATTATTTCAGTCCCTAAATTATGCCCTTTTTTTTTCTTAAGAAAGAGGGTCTTTCAAGAAAGAGATATTGACGTTCCCTTTTAAATGTAAGGAAGCAGATGTAACCCTGGAGTAAACCCAACCTGTATGGATGAAATTGTTCCTGGATTTTCAGCAACAATGCTTCATAGCTAGAGCAACAGGAGGCGGAGGTAGGGGGGGTTCTCAGAGGGAGTTATCCTTGGAAATAAGTATTTGTTATTAACCTCAGTACCAGTTTATATACTAACATCTGCCTTCACAGTATGCGGTTTCAAGTTCTCTTGTGCTCTCTCTGAATGCTCTCTCTTTTTAAACTTCCTCTCCTGGGACTGTGATTCATTCCATATCCCTTTCTCCCACACAATCATATATAAATAAATACAATCTGAGGAAAATATGAAACTGCAGTAAAGACATGAATCTTCCCTCAAGAATAATTCCTTTTTCCTACTGTGCCCCTTTTCACCTGCTGTTTCTTCATAATCCTCATTGTCTTTTGTTATTTTGATAAACCTACTAATACCAAGGAGCCAGCATAATTGCCACCCATCCCTGGAGATAAGAGAGAGGAATGAGTAAGCAGATGTCAAAGCCTCAAAACAAAGGTGACTACAAAGCTATGCAAAACACTGCTGATTTATAGAGGAGACATTAGCATTATCGCAAACTGTTTTGGAAAATGGTTATGCAAAGAATTAACAGTTTCAACCAAAAAGAAGAAAGGAGCGGCAGCTGGACCTGCCTGAGCAAGCATATTAACATAACCCTCAGAGGAAGCCTAAGGAAAAGGATTTACAGTGACAGAACTGAAAGCAGAGGCTGGCAGCTCTGAGCAAACAGCTATTTCTGTTTGCTTGGACACACTGTGGCTGGGGAGGTGAAGCTCGTGCAGTCCTTTCAAATAAACAGCCAGGATACCTGAACGCATCACCATATCATCTTCTAACTGAAATAACTTGCAAACCCACACAAACTTTGGCTAAACAGCAAAGTTGAGACACTGTGAAGTCTACTATTTTTAAAGCCGAAAGACCTTAATGCCAAGCATGTTTGAAAGAAGGGGTTTGGTCCACTTGCAGTGGGAGCAGGGACTGACAGCACATGCCCTACAGGCCTGCTGCTCACACTGCCCACATCCTCTCCCTCTCTCAGATTTCTCTTTGGAGGCTTCAGTAGAGACCTGCGCCAACCCAAACCTCTTCAGGGACTGCCCAGCAGGCACTTGATTGTTTGTAAGCAACTCTGACTCAGATCTCTGGCCTCGGATATTCTGTGGATTGCCTTGCCCATCTGTAGCTTCATATAAAAAAATAACTATTATACGGCAACGTATAATTTACCTGAGTTGACCAGCTGAAAACGTTCAGGTGTTGTTTCTTTCACACCTGACTAGAAACATTCACTACAGACAAATGACTTCTTATGAAACTTCCCCAAGCATAAGTTCTTTCCGGAAGACTCCTAAAGAAACAAAAATCTGATTAGACTACTATTCCCTATTGCCACCTCCAGAGAAAAATTGTCAAGACTATCCCAAAAAGCTTGAAACAAGTGGTATTTTAAAGATTGTTTTAGCAATTTTGTTGATACGGAGACATAGATTTTACTCAATACCTATGACAGCTATATAGTTACAATTTATAAGTAATCTTTTGTGTGTGTTGTTCAGTGAATCACTTGGGATGAAGAAAAGTTAAAACACACTGAGAGGGAAATAGGTGATAATATCACATATGGTTCATAACTGTGGTAGTTACACCTCATGATTCCTGACAAACTTTCTGGAAAGTCCTACTGAATTTTACCTTCCCTCTCTGAGATTTAAATTTCAAAGTACTAAAAATTTAAACAACATAAAAGTAAGCAGTAAATACTCACCTACATGATTCCACAGGTTAGGGCTTGCTGGATTGAATGAACAGGTGAGTGGACAAAATAATTAACCTTGTCTGGAAAGGCAGGGCCCTGGCCCAACCAATTGGGATTTGCCATTTGGTTAAAACCTTAGCATAATTATAGGGTAGCTGATGAAAGGCGCCTCTGTCACAGCTGATTGCAGGAAGTAGTATAGCGACACATTACCTGTCAGAGGTCTTACACAATGTTTTATAGTCTTCTAAAGAAATGCTTTGAAAGAGGTTGAGGTTTTTTCTAAACTAAGAAATATTTCACATTTCAGCTCAGTTTTTCTTTTTGATGCAGCAGTGGTTTGACCAGTGGAGACAGGAGGCTTTTTCATGGCTGTGCAGAAATGGGGTAGAGGGAAACAAAACTGCATTCTGCATTCATCAGTGCTGGATGGGAAACAGGGTCACAGGAGGAGATCCTCCACTGGAACAGGTGTTGAGGTTGCTATTCTTGTAGATCACTGAACTGGGCACCACATTTGGCCCTCACACTGCTCTCACAGAGACTGGGGTAGGACTGCTGAAGCATCCCTAACAGATGCTGATGTAGGAATGTTAATGCCCCCATAAAGATAATTGAACAGCCTTCACTATCTGCCACTGAACTCCTAGCTCTGATTAGTCTCATTTTGGGTTGAGGACTTCCCACAGCAGTGGGACGTTAGGTGGTACCACCGGTTAGAGCTGATTTGAGCTCTCTGTTAGACTTACAATGTGGCAATTTAAAAACTGTTTCTTTCCTCCCTCAGCATAAAAACACTTGCCTTTGGAATTGATTTCAGTCTCAAGAATTTTATTTCAATATTGAAACATTTTGTCATTTAGATGTCATACAATGTATTTTCTTTATGTATTATTTTTACTAAGATTTTGGTACTCTGTGATATATCCCTTTTACATTGCTATAATCATAAATCCCCAAAATGGCAAAATTGTCAAAACAGTAAATTTGTCTTATTTTTTAAGGTCAGCTGTAGAACAATGATTTTAAATAACTATTTAGAATAAATGTTTATAAAACTGTCCTAAAATTATGGGGAAAAGTAACCTAAACCAGTTTGCTATGATGAAGAAAGAAGATGGAACACAATATTCCAAAATACATATTTTCACATTAACATTCCTCAGTTACCTGCTACTGTACATTACTCTCATATGACATGAGAATTTTACAACAACAAAGATTGGTAAAAGCCAGAGAACAATGAAAATAAAGCTTTGGAATTTTAAGTGTTAATACTATAATTTGGTTTTGTCTGGCTTGAATTCTTCTGCCAGCTGTTTTTGTAAAAGCAAATAATGTCCTTCTTCATGGAAAATATGGAGCCAGCTTCATGTGTCAGAAGAACAGTGAAGATAAGACAAGTAGTAATGAGACCATATAGGTCAAATTACTGTTGAAAGACTCATGGCAGCAAAAGCTGTTGCTGTTCTTTCACACTCTAGACTGCAAGGCTTTTCCACTTCACGTGTAGTAGTGGTTTTCATTCCTGTAATGTCACATCTTTATGGTACAGGATCCACTCCATGGGATTCTTAACAGCCAGAATTTCATCTGGCATCTTTACCACTCATTTTGTGGTCTAGCACTCACTTCCCTTGTGAAATAGGAATTTTCTCCCAGAATAAGCCAGGTATTGCTGACTGCAGTATTAAATAAATGAAATAATTCTCAACATTTAAAGGAAGTACTGTTGTGCTTGGTGGAAGTGATGGTGTGGAATAGAATAAAGTCAAGGAGCCTGAGGAGATACAGAAATGGGTCTGCAGAGGTATGGGGAAAGAAAGAAAAAGAGGTGCAGAGAACTGTCACCAAACCATTCTTCACACCTCATTAACCTACTGGTTTGTCTCAGATATCCCTCAACATCCCCTCTGGCTTCTATCATCAAACTAATTCTTTCAAAGCAAGACCTGCAGTCGCTGGTACAGAAGGTTCCCATCCCCAGAACAAGCCCAGCAGAGGGTGATCTTCAAATTACTCACTGCAGTACCTTTTTCGTCTCTGTGGGCATTGCCCCACATTAAGAACAGACACATTGCCCACTGAATGTGTCTTCGGATGAGACTGCCAGCAAAAGCATTAATTTTGTTTGTGTTTTTATGGCATCTGTCTATTGGGAACCGGAGAGGAGACAACAGTGTCACACCCCACAGCTGCCAGCCCATCAGCAGAGACTAAAATTTTTCAGTTGCTACTGAAACAGATGGATTCAACCCAATAACCTGATGCTAAGTATTTCTGCACCTCTCCAAGTCGTAAGGGTATGGCTGTTGGAAGACTCCTGATTTTGCTGTGATGTAACACAAACTGGAAGGTGTTCCTGCTGGCTGTGGAGCAGCAGAAAAGGATGAAAAAATATGAGCTGCAGCTGGTAGCAAATAAGAGAGGAGATGTCTCCCCAGATGGGAAGAGACGTGGGCGTAGTTACACAAATAATAGCCAGTTTATATCATTGAATGCTATAAATAATTTTTTTTAAAGCACAGAATGTGCAAAGGCAGAGGTGGCCCAAAGCTTCTAAGCAGTGTTGGCAAAAATAAAACTCTGCCGCCCCAAGTATGAAGCATGGAGGAACCGCTCCTGTTATTAATCGGTGTCTAAACTCGACATTGTGATTTTGGCGGAATGCACACTTGGTGGAGTGAAAGGATGAAGAGGACTGAGCTGAGGATTTGGTATCTCCCTTCCCTTTTCTTCACATGTTCCCCTGCTCCCCACACAGATTGAACGGGCAGCTTTCAGTCCCACACGGGGTCCTGCAGAGCAGCCACGCTGTTGTCTCTGCAGAGCTTTTAGTTTGGGCACAGCAACACACTCCCATAGCCCTGATTTTTCCTGTTCTGGCATATTTGCATATGCAAAGCTACTTCTAACTTGTGCTTTTCTGTACAGGCATCATGGCTCTCCCCCAGGAGGCCTCCTACAATGTGGCTTGCACTCGGTGCCTTCCAGAACTCAGAACTAAGCTTTTAAAGGAAACATAGAAGTCTCTTTTGCCTTTCCTCCCTCCCACCCCCCCCCCCCGCCCTCCAGTTTTGAATGACTAACTCATTTTAATTTTGAGAATGACATAACTCATTTACATTTAAATCTTTCTAATCCCTTGCCAAGCTGCCATGACAATAGGCACTGTAAAAATTAGTAAATAAGAATTTTCTTATTTACCTGATTGCCTTTCATGTCTCATTGCCTTTTATGTCAGTCTGTGCCGAGGCATTTTCCAGTTATCTCTTCAAATGTGAAAGCTAAAAGTAATTGAAGTGAAATGGTTTTATGTCAAGAAAGATATGTTCTTGTGCGTCACCTATACATATTGAAAACAGCAGCTTTAATAAAGGAAGGAAGAAGGAGACACGCTTCCCTCATCCAGCTCAAAAGCAAAAAGGTTCGGGAGACAAAACCCCAGCTTAAACCAACAGCAATAATGCAAACTGCTTCTGAAGCTTATCTAGTCCCAAATTCTCACTCATGAAAATCCCTAGAGTGCAGGTAGCTGTGGCACATCTGTGCAAATTTTACATCAACAAGACCATATTCATTAATATAGTCAACATCGGGGATCATGCCTTTAAGAAGGAAAAGACCACTGTCTGTGCATTGATGTGGATGTCTAGGGAAGGATCCTTTCCATATGGACAGGTTCAAAGCACACATGGTGAGAAGAGAGGGATGCACACGTTCTTGCCACAACAGCACAGAACTACACCACACTGCATCCCTGCCATTGTAAATTCTGGAAAGCATAAGAAGCACTTACCAGTCTTCCCTGTGCTCCTAAGTCCTTGCTGTTGTGGATATCAGGACCACTGGATCCCAGCAAATCCTGCTTCTTGTTCTCATCTGCCAGTCTGTCATTTTTTTTGTGCCAGAATGTATCTTAAGGGCCAGAATCCCTTTTTTTTTTTTTGTGTTACGGAAATATAAACCACCAGGAAGTCATTCATGTGGTAGACATGCAAAATCTATGTTAATGTTCTTCACCCACATTTTTCTAAAATACTAATGTTTCTATCAACCATGCCATGATCTCAGAGAATAATATACAGTAAAAAATAACACATTTATACAGACCAGGAATAAACCATCTTTAGTAAATAATCTTGATCATCTCCTCAAGCACAGAGATGTATCCCTGCCCCAAGCACAGACACATGGGAGGCTCATGAGGGAGGAAGTTTGTTTCCTGGCTGTTGCTTTGCAACAGGTTGCATATGTGTGTAAAAATAGGCAGACAAGAGAGCAGGAGAGGAGGAAGGAGACTGCCTGGAAACAAGCTCTTGCAGCTCTGGCTGGGATGACTAAGGTGTTACAGTCCCTTCCTGCTTTCCCATTTCCTGCTGGAAGCTCTCTACCTGTGCAGCAGAAAGAAGTAATACAGATGTAGGCAGCATTCCTGAGGCAAAATCATCTTTAGCTGTATCTTACCTGAACACAGCAAGCCCTGGGCTGCAGCATCTGGGAGCAGGCATGCCAGTGGCTCTTCTGCCGCTAGGACACATTTCTAGCCATGAGAAACTAGTCAATGTGGGCTTGCCTGAATTTCTTTGAGAAGCCTGTATTCCCACATATTTTCTGTTTAGTCCTGTCCTTTTTTTGTTTGTTTGTTTGTTTGTTTTTTGGGGGGAGAGATTGAAATCCTCTGTCAAAAAGAAGTTTCATCAAACAGTTCCCATCCAGCAGTACTTTACAGTGTGTTTGATTAATAAGTTTTTGTTCTCTTCACCTTTGAATGTATCGAACTTGATTTGGACTTTGATCTCAAGGATTTTCCTCTGAGTCCAGTTTGAAGTTAAATTAGCTCTTTTTTCTGAGTATTCAAGGTTTCCCTGCTGAGTCTGCTTCCTCCCTACCCCTCTTCTTATGAAGTCGAGGAGAGTAAAAGCTCATAACTATTTGTGCACTGGAAACAAGTTCTGAAATGCAAGTACTAAAAGATGATAATCAATCTTTGCCCTGTTTTGCAAGAATTTCAAGGGTTCCACGGGCCTCTTTTTTGTTGTTGTTTTGGTTTATTTACCTAGTGCTGGCTTACATATAACTTCTGCAGAATTCAGAAATAGATTAGTTTGTATTTCTGACTAGAAAATAGTTAGAAATGTTCAGTCTATCTTGCACAGACTTTACTAGAGGGTATTCTTTATTTGTTTTTGCCAGAGTGATAGATGAATCAAACCCAGGGAATTTCCTTGCAATTTCCATATTAAGAGCAATAATAGCAGTAATTGTAAATCCAGTTTGACAAAATCATTACGCACTCGTAAAATAATTTTGAGAAAATGAATTAAACAAATAAGAATCCCAGTTTAATAGACTGCTTGTAGAAACAGATCCAGCTGTCTGTTGCCTTCAAAAGAGTTAGTCTAATTTACTAAGCCTGCTGAGAAAAGTGCTAATTGAAGCACGTTATAAATGTTCTGTGTGAAGATGACTACCTGCTTTTGAATTAAAAACAAAACAGTCAAGGTTTTCCACAAGGGCTGGAGTAGGAGACTGCTTACTAGCTAGTTCCTATACCAGCTGTTTCCACACTTAACACAGCTGGAATGTGGCCTCAAAGAAAATCTGCATTATAAACTGCCTCTGAACTGCTTCACCTGCTTGTGAAATGAATTTAAATGACTTCTGAAGGCTGCAGAGGTAGCAGTTCATTTGGATTGCAAAGCAACATAGAAAAGGTGAGTGTTATCCCAGGTTGGGAATCTGCATGTTAAAGGCATAAAAAGAACTGCTTGGAGTCATAAAGACTAGTGCTAAAACAAATTCAGGAAGACCCATGGCAAGTAAGTGAAATGTTGATTCTGGGCAGCAGTGTCAGTGCTCATGGGTTATTTATATTACATAGTCTTATGATGTTGTACATTATAAAAATCATGTTAAATTTCAACATGGCATGGCCAATATTTTTAGGCCCTCGAGGAATAGCTTTGGGAAATGATAATTTCTATGAGAATTTCATGTCTAGACTACATTTGATTTTCAATAGTTTAATACTTTGCAATATAGAAGTAGAATTTCTGGAGGGCATTTTTTATACTCTTCAACTAGTCATTTGGGAACCATTACAGTTTTTTCTGTGCTTGACTTTACATGAAAACTGTCTACATAAAGATGATAGATGATCTTCTGGAATGCCTGTACAAACCAGAGTGAATTATTTAGTTCTGATTCTGTCTTTCAGACCCCAAATACAGGTGTTTGAACTTGCTAACAAAAACAACTGTAATTAGATCATTATGAAGCAAACAGAACGTGAGAGTGAGATAGAGATTAAAAAGGGAAAAAGCTTTGTGTAGGATTGTTTTAGATGGTGGGGGTTTTGTTATGTTTTCTTGCTTCTATGTTGAGCAAACAGAGCTAATCATCTGGGACAGATGTTTCTCCCCTACTGAAAAAGAGGAAAGATCTTGCAAGCTGGAGAAATCCTACAAATGTAGGAATTGCACTGTTATTATATCAGCAATGCAAAAATGTTAAGGAGCATATCCTTTCCTGTTGTTTTACTGCACCCAAATAAAAGAGGAACTTAATAATGGATTAGACAATATTTAGAATTTTCTATTTCTTAAATGGGGATTTTATCATACTATTCTTTCAAGGAAAGATTAATGCAATAATAATTAATTTTCAAAATCAATTTTCAAAGTCAATCACATGCAATTTCCCCAGGATACATGAACATTGTGCAACCATATTCTGTAGCCCACTTTTTATTTTCTACTTCAAACAGCTTTATAACACATAATTGTCTATAACCCAATGTTGGATATATCAACAATGGGTTTAGAGTCGATTAATATACATCTTGCTCTGATCCTGCCTTAAATACCTGCTGCAGCTTCACACAGGAGGAAGTGTATTTACACGATAAATACTAAAGCATAGCACCTATCCATAGCAGAGAGAGAAAGCTGTTGTATTAAAACTAGTCCAGATCTACTTTCTGTAGACTCAGTCTGCATCAGCCACTTTAGGCCAGGGTAATTATTGCGAATCAAAACATGCCACTCTTTTTAATTAAAAGATTATTAATTTATAGTTTTCCTTTGGCCTTAAACATCTTCTTGCTTGTAAACATTTCCGTACTGGTATATGAGCAAGAAGATTATACTGAAGTAACTTGTTGCTGAGAAAATACATCAGAAAGATGTAAAATGCCCCTAAATGGCAATGCTTAGTTGCTTGGCTGGTAGGTTTTGTTTGCTGTAGTATTAGGACATGTGCACATACACATCACAGGTAGAGTTCTGGAGAGGAATATATTCATGTGTATTTATGTTGATATGCACCTTACCATGCACAGCCTCGTCAAAATCCAACAAGAGGACTACCTATGTCTTCAGACAAGTTTTTATTTTTTGCTTGTCATGGTCTACAACACAGATGGCCTGCAAGTCTGACAGAGGTCTGGCCTAGGATGAAAAAAAAATCTCAAATAGAA
Source organism: Phaenicophaeus curvirostris (assembly GCF_032191515.1). NCBI lineage: Eukaryota > Metazoa > Chordata > Aves > Cuculiformes > Cuculidae > Phaenicophaeus > Phaenicophaeus curvirostris. The sequence goes on from NC_091392.1 coordinate 22,974,961, forward strand.
TGAATGACCAGGAAAAAGCTCATACAACTTTTTTGATGTACTCAACAATGTGTACTTTAGTAGAAGAAATCAACTGATCAATTTCTTCTTTCTGTAGAATGCCAAAGATGCAGCAGAGCATGGAAATCAATACAGTTTCAGGAAATATAGCGTGGTAATACTGAACAGGTGAAGGACAGTTCCTTAGTCTTTAGAGGAGGGTATTAGGAAAACATGGTAATCATTTTAATAGGCAGGGAAATGGAAAGTATTAAAAAAAGGATGAAAGAATACTAACCTTCTCTGCATCCACTAGGGGTTAGACAAGGTCTAATGAACCCCAGTCACATTAACAAAGATTTCAATCAAATATTAGAACACTTTGTAGCAGTACAAGCAGAGAAAAGGTAGAACACTTAATCTAGGAAAGTTGGAAAATCATTTTAAGTATAATTAATCCTAACTTTGGAAAGCAAGAGATAATCAGATGATCTCCAGAGGACCCTTTCAGGATTGTACTCTGAGTTCTGCAGTAATCAAACATCTCCTTGACTTAGAATTCTTGCCTTTGATTTGGTTGATACGCAAAGCCTTTTGGCTGCAGATATGTCAGACTACATTATAATTCAAGAAATTGGACACATTGCAGAATTGCTTGCTAGATAAAGCCTTTAAAGGCTGCTCACGCTTTCACTCCAAATCAGTATAGAAATATGAGAACAAAAGTCATTTCGAAAACTCCTTCCAATTTCTGGTGCTGTGTATTTGTCTGCAGAAGCACTAAGAGCTTCTTACATTGCCTTAGCCAGTGTAAGGCTGAGTCAGAAATTTTACCTAGTGGAGTCTCAAGATAGGTACTTAGGCATTGCACCACCCAGAATTAATGACTATGTTTAAAAATATAGGCCCATAATTTTTTTTGCATTTATTTCCACCTTGAGCGAAACCAAACTTTGAACTTCTGCACACTGCAGCCAGTAACACTAGAATGAGTTAAACTTCAAACTCACACTTGATCATGCTTCTGCACTATAGAACTCATGCATAAGACCACACAAGGCAATGCTATGCAACTAGTTCAGGGCTGGTTTGTGTAGCCTCGCAAAGAATTTTTAGTGTAGCAGCCAGGTGTTTACTCTTGCATGCAATACAGAATTATTAGGACTTTAAAATGGTTTTAAACTCTACAAACATAAGATATAAAAACCCACTAAAAGCCATTGCAGGCATTGTTGTAATAGGTAGATGATCAAGATGTGAAAACATTAAAGTCTTCCTAAAACCTGTAATCTTTATCCCATACTTTAAAAATACTGATTCTTTCTCTATCCCTTCTCTTAATGGATTCTGAGTAACTATAGTTAAAGCTAACTTTTTTCCTCTATCATGGCACCACAACTAAGATGAAAGTTCAATTCCAGTCTACTCAGTTAGTATCTTAGCTACCTGCTGCATCTCATAAAATTAGTATAGTGACTGTTCAGCATTCTGTCATAAAATTTGCAGTACAGCTGAAAGTAATAGAGTTAATGGCAATGAAGACTGAGCTGTTTTCCCACTCTTCAGGCAAATTAGAGCCTAATAACCTTAATGATACTCACAGAACATTATGGGGAATTTTGCATCCTGCTGCCTATTTTTTCCCACTGGATAAGCTAAAAGATTACTATAGTCTATTGAGTGGCCAAATTGATACTTTATCTCTTTAGGATGGGATTTCTCTCAGCCATCTAAAAGTTAAGTACCTTCTCCAAGGCAGCTATTCCAGACACTCCTTATCATTGACAGAAAAAGACAGAAAGCAGTAGAGCACGACTAATCTCATCTATGTACAGCATCTTTTAGATTTATCCTTGCCAGGAGATCCATTCTCCCTGTAATGACTAACTCATAGATACATAGCTAGGTCCACAGACCTAATGCCTAAATGGTTGAAGTTGTAATAATTGAATGCCACAATACAGTTTATGCAGGTAACTTCAGGCATTTAGCTGAGGTGCCTACGTTAGGAATGCAGTTGTCATAAACTCGTTCTGCAGGAACCTCCCAAATTCATCTCAAATCATGAATGATGGGTGAGAGGGAGGAATCACCCTGCAGAAAGCCTGCCTCTCTCCATTGCCTGCAGATGGTACCTAACAAGAGCAGGCCTCTAATTAGCGCATGAAAGGTAAGGTATGTAGATGAACTCAAGACCTAAGCAGTCAATTATTCACACAAAATAAGAAGTAGTTTCTCTCCTTAAGAGATGGAAGCACTTTCTGTACTATATTGTACTACTTAGGACAATGTGAATATCAGCATACAAATTACTCAATCTGTGAGTAAGTGCACAGTCTGAAGCCGTGCTAGGGACCCACTGGGGCAGGAGCTGTCTGTTTTAGAGGCTTATCTACATTTTCTCCAAGATACTGCATAATTGAATAGTTGATGTTTAGCCTAATTTTCAATGAAACAGGATATTTTCTAATAATTACCTCCTTAAAGGAGAAAGAAAAGACAAAAAGTAAAATTAAAACATGGATATTGATAACTTTTCCAAAGAGCATACAGAATTAGACAGTTTAATCAAAGTATTACCTGTACAAAGTTAGCACTAAAGATGCCCACTATATAAACAATTCTTGTCAAATTGCTGTAGTAATACACTGGACAAGTTATTTTTATAAAGAATAAAAATTGGACATCAGCACAGTCATTAACAGGGTTTGAGCAGCGACTGGAGCAGATTCAATAATAGAGACTCAAAGGAAACATCCAGAAACCAGTAGTTTAAGGAGTTCATACCTACAAGAACAGGCACACAGACGTTCAAAGCTGTTAGCATTATGAGTTATAGTAGTGGTGCTAGAAATCTAGTTTTAGAAAATCAGGAATATTAACAAATCCTCAGTGCCATTGCCAAGTTCTTTTTTAATATCCCCACAACATAAACTAAAGAAACAGCTCAAAATTAGTGTTACAGATTGACTAGCCAAAGATTGACCTAAAATTCTTTGCAAGCAAAGGAACCACTTTCTTGATTTAGTTTACTTTCAAAAACAGACACTAAAGCAAACCAGAATAAAGGAACTGCTCCATAGAAACCCAGTAACAGGTACCATTCTGTTCTACATCAGTTGGCTGACCTTCCATTTGACTTGAGAATGAATGTGTGTTGTATCAGCCAGTCATGAAGCAGGAGGGGGAAGAAAGGAGCCACCATTTCTTCAGTCTCTGAGGTAGAGAAGTAATAGGTAAAAGTGTGCCTGAAAAATCACCCCGTGCACTGCCCCACGCCTTTTAAGCAGCAATTGAAAACACAATATACGTTTGCTTTGACATACTTTGTATATCACAATGAAAGTATATATCTGCAGAACAGGGAGAAAAATTACCCCCGTTTTTTTTTATTCAGCTAAACTATAAATTGCCATCTGGAAGCAGGAGTCATAAAATGTAGCAAAATACGTAATGAAAACAGACAAGCTCAGGAAGAAAATTGGTTTGCACCATCCTCATCATTGCTCCCAGAGTGGGTTCCATATCCCAGCAAGCTAGGATCCATCTGGGAGCTGTGAGAGCATACACAACTATTTTATGGCAAATTCTTCCTTTAAAATTTAACTCGCTACGCTGGATTAGCAGCTGGCACTTAGCAAACAGTGTCTACGCTCTACTGATTTTACTTCCTTTATAGCTTTCTCTGTGACTGCCCTTGAGTTAATGGTTACATCACACAGGAGGAGGGTGGTACTTGTCATTAATTTCCCAACATAGTGAACATTGTCACATGCTGGATCCTAAGCGGGTCTAAACCAGCCGAAATCCTGTGCAATTAACTTTGGTCCAGCACACAGAAGCACTTTGACAATGAGCATCATTCTCCCCATCAGTTCTGTAAAGGGAGGATGGGAGAATTCAGATGGATGATATGAAACAACCTGGCATCTTTTTACAGATAATAGCACTCCAGCTGCAAGCGAATGTCTCTGCATCATACTGCAGGGATTAGAAAACTGAAGAATGAGTTGTGGTGGCCTAAAATGCTTCAGTATCTTTAGTTCTCATCCAAAACAATCCAGCCATTAGTAATTTGCATATTAAATAAAATATTCGCTTTTTTTCTTATACAGGAACAAGGTGTCAGTTTAACATCTTTTACTGAAAATATCAATGATATTGAGGTTAATAAAATTTCTTTCCTTGAATATAGCTGGCAGAATCTTACAAGTGAGATAAAGTCTAATAGGCCACCTGGTCTGTTCTTTAATAATTAGCATATTCTTTTCAAATACTTCCCATAGAACAAAATAATCTTACAACTTTCCTTTTACTCTCACATTCACCAGACTTTTCCTCCTTTCCTAGGTTTAATCCATTGGTTTTGTTTATAACTTTTTTACATCACACAGGACAGTTCCTCCCTTTCCTTTTATCTACACCAGTTTTTATGATGGCCTATGGTTTTGTCCTCTTTTACCACAAATTAATGTATAATCAGTGATTTTAACCTTTTTTTTTTATGTATGTGGTGGTCTCTTCAATACCTGTTCATGTTCTTTTTCCCTAAACTGCTTATAACACTTACTTTATTTTGGGTTAGGGTCCTGCTCAGATCAGGATGCAATATTACAAATGTAGGGCTACTGCTTCGTGATGTCACATCACTACATAAAATCTGATTATTTTTTTTTTCCCCAGTTAGATGAAGCCACTAGTTAGGTTGGCTACAGGTCTTTGTTATTCTCTTTTAGCATTTCTTTTCTTAGATACAAGTCTGAAAATACAACACTGAGAAAATGCTTTGTATTCTTTTTCTCCAACAATCTTTCTTTCCTTGAGGGAGAAAGATTTTTCCTCCTCTGATTGCTACCACTGAGTTTACACTATATCCGCTGGCCTGTGAAACTTGAGCAATTTACTACAACTAATTTCCTGAGAGCTGCTGCTAGATCAGAAAATGTACTCTGGTTTACAGCAAATGCAATTTAGTTATTCAATGCCACTTCTTGTCTCCAAGGGAAAATCAAGCAGAGATCTTTTCTTGCTTCTATATGTGAATAACGGAGTTTGTTCTTCCAAAGTAAAATTAAAACACTGAAGAACAGAAATACAGGTTGAAAAAAATCAGCACCCTCTTATACCACAAATTTTCTTAATAAAGAGGAGAAAGGAAGAGAACTTGGCCTTACATGGGAAAATGAAAGAGCAGTTCAGAAATAGGATAGGAGGTCAAAAAAGATAACCCAATGGTAAAAAACTGTGGGTTGTTCACAGAAAGGAACAAAGAAAAGAGAATGAATGTAAATTGACTGAGGAAGTCGAGCAAATATATTTATTTACTCTGATACAGCTGATAAAATACCTTGCCTAAGGATCTGATCCTGTGCCATCAAAATTAACTTTTTTTTCTTTTTTTTTTTAATTGACTGTGCTATGAGTAGATCCAGGCTCTAGACTTACCTGAAGATTTAGAATGTAAATAATTTAGTGGAATAGGGCTGTTAAATCACCGTGAACTGAGGGAGAGGATTACTTTGTAAATGGGTCACAGGAACAACTGCTCTGCAGAGATGCATTTTTATGAGTGAAACTTGGAGTGAAAATATTCTCAGGAGCCACAGGAAGGCAGTGTGTAACAACTTCATTGTAGCTTTGACAGCTTCATGCCCAGTATCTGACGAACGGACTTATAATATCTATCAGTTGTTCTACCTCAGCTTAGCATTGGTCAAATGTTTTTCAGTGGCACGTTATTTTCAGGCAAAAAATATTGACTTTTGATCTTTTGCTGAATTCTGACCTTATTGTTCCGATTGCTATAATGTAAATGACTGATATAATGTAAATTTGCATGTATATAATACAGGAGTGCGTGACATTTACAACATTTCCGTCTTCAAAGTGTAGGCAGCTTTCTGTGAATACCCTGAAGTGACTGCAAAAACATGAATTTAGGTTAGTAAAGGATGACATGTGTCAAGCAACAAAATGCCTAAAGCCACAAATATTCAAGTGCCTTTCACAGTCCATGTTGGCCAGCTGGCCTTTTGTGGGGGGACAGATTGCTCTTTAAAGTTTCTTTACCACAGCGAGCAAGACCCATGACTACCAGACAAAATCCCTGCTCTTTCCTGCCTTTTCAGTGTCAAGTGTAAGATATTTTGAAAGGAACCACTCCAAGCCTGCTTGAACACCATCTTCCTTATTCCAATCCTCCTCTAATTTTCTCATTATCCCATCTTTGTCTTCATGGACAATTGCAAGAGTAATTAGCAACTACTATTCCATTTGTGAACAGTGGGGGATTTACAATTATAGAGGGAAGTGGCGTGGCATTAGTGTATAAAATCCCTCAAACAGAGGTACTGAATGGCTGGCGTGTGTCCTAGTGGAAGGGCTTAATCTAGTCGTCCTGTCCCCAGTGCTCACCCTTGATCTATTTCCATCTTTAGAGATTTGGCTCTGCCAGCCTGTAGTGCTGGGTAAGCTGAATTCCCTGCATAGTTGATAACCATGTCTCTGACATGTCTGCACAAAAATTAACAGCTTGAAGATTTCTGCATGGTGAATTCACATTGTTACTGGATCCATTTTCAAAGTTTCTTAATGTTTGATTTACCTTTTGCTTTTTGATCACCATATTTCATAATAAAATCATAATTTTCCCTCCACCTTTAGCCTGATACTCAGCCTTTTTGACATTAAAGTGATCATATGAACTTTCCACGTATTTTACTGTTTTCCAAAGGGAAGAATACATTCTATTTTGAAAGTCATTTTTCCAAGTTCATTAGTTAACATTAATAAAAATTTTTCATTATGCAAATCAGATTACAAGCCCATTAGCTATTGTGGCCATTGTTGGTATTTTTAACTAAGTCCTGCAGGACAATGTGGAACAGACTCACACAAAGGTTTCACTTCAAGATAGAAAACCTTACTGTCCCACTCACCTCATGAGATATATTCCAGCCAAGCAGAAATTCAGAAGAAGCTGTGTTTGCCGATGAGTCAATGTGTAACATTGAACTCTGCTCGATAAAGCCTTTCAACAGGCAGTATAGAGAATTCTTGCAGAAGTAAAGCAGCAAATTGAGGGGGAAGAATAGTTTTGCTGAAGCAGTAGCAAACACAACAGTGGCAGGAGATAGCAATGTTTTGTTGCGTTTTTCAGCTTATGCGTGGTATGAAGGAACAGCTGGCTTGTCGCCCTTAGAGAGGAAGGTTTTTGAGGTGTTTACTCTTTGTGATGTGGAAATATAATGTCATTCAAGCCCCAAAGGGAAGAACCTTCAATTCTGCTTAAAGCCAGTATACTTGGTGTCTGGTTTTGTGACATTTTTAAATGATAAACTTTCTATGTTGTCTGAATTGTTGGTGAAACTATAAAGTCTGGTATTTATATAAGTATGTATAAGTATTAAATACAATATTTTCACAAATAAGAGAAAATTCAGAGACATGAATTTTCAGAAGCTTTGTTCAGCTTGCAAAAAAAAGCTGTCCAGCTGTAACTGAAACTCATCTGAGTTTCCTAGGTGAGATTTTCTAATGCAGTTTCCAGTAATTTCTCTGTTCTTGATTTTGGTAGGATCATCAGAGTAGGATATGTTGTGGCATTTTTGCTTTTTCTATTTTCAGTTTTTTAAAAATGAAATTATTGTAAGGAGCACGGCTGAAAGAAAACTGTCTCCTTTTTTTTTTTTTTCCTTTTTTTTCTTTCTTCCTTTTTTTTCTTTCCCTGAGAGTTTAAGCTGAGTTTATTTAGGTTTTAGGCAAGAATCATGGAAAGGTGCTGGTAGTTGTTAAGGAACCCATTTCTTTACCTGTAGTTATCGGTCGAATTCAGGTAGTATTTCCCTTTCCTATTTTCAGTGCTATAATCACTGAATTACCACTCTCAATATAAATTAAACTGGAAGGAGTAAGGTTTGGGCCCACTTAAGAATTTAAAGCATTTCAAAGCCTGAATTCTATTTAAATCAGTTGTAGTCATTTGGTAAAATACATTTGTAAACACAGATCATAGTGTCCCCATTATAGACATCTCTAGCTTTGAAATGTTAAATTACCTCTGCACAAGTGGTAATGACCAAATTACATGTAGCATGCTGCAGAAAGCATCAAGCAAATGTTCTAAATAGTAGTTTGACTGCAGTATTCAAAGTGCAGGAGTTAGAACTGCTAGAAAAGCTGCTTTGCAATAAAAGATGGCACTACTTTTAATTAAATATATTTTTGAGATATATGAAATTGTTTACTTTTTCTCCAACATAAAATCTCAGTAAAAGGAGTACAAAAAGTTGCAACAATATCAATATAGTCTCAAAAAAAAAAGTTTAAAATGTATTTTCATTTTCTATTTAGTTAGAATTTAAAAAGCTGAAGGCCAAATCATCTGTCAAAATGAAATAGCTATGAAAGGATTTTTTCATTTCCTGATGGAAAAAGACTTCATAGTTTTTAAAGTGATAGCCAGAGAAGCATCTGGGTTGCATTATCTGAATCCCTTGGAAATAACTGCTGGAAAATGCAGTTGGAAATTAAGATCTCTCACAGTCATTCCAAATCTTTTCTTTTTTGACCCAAGCCTTGCCTTTTGCCTGTGCGTTTCTTTCAGAAGCCCTGGTGCTGCCTTGGCTTTGAGGGTCACATTTGACCCAAGGCACAGACACATCAGTCTTAGCAGGAGCAGGATTATCTCTTCTCAACTTTGCTTCTCTACAGCTGGTGGATGCTCTGAGCAGAGGTCATGCCATGGCTGGAGCCTTTCCCTTCAGGGTATTAATCCCAGAGGGGAAGGTAAATTAATTCCTAACCCATTGCCTGCATTTCTAGCCTACCTGTTGCACTTTTCTCTAGTTCCTATTCATCTCCCTAGGAAAAGGAGGAGTTATATTTTGATGGCTAACGTTTTATTTATGATCTAATTTAAAAAAAAACTCTTGTATTCTCATTTCTAAAATCTTGCTCTGTTCATTTGTCTTATGGGCTGCTTTATGCTGCAAACAAGTCCAAATGATAGTAAAACCAGATTTATCTTAACCTACATTCCCACAATGTGGTGGTAAACAAGGATACAGCAGGCCCTGCTCAGGCTGTAAAGTGGTTTTTTACATCAAAAATACTTGGTGTTATAACAGCCAAAAAACTACTCTATTTTGTACTTTACTCAACTGCATAAAAGATAATTATAGTACCTTGATATAAATACTTCCAAGTAATAGCACTTTTTATAACTGCTATTAACATATGCAAACACAATGAGCTGGCAAAGACTAACAAGCTGTGCCATTTTGTATCATTGGAATCTATCTACGTGCTAGCATGACATTCTTTCCCTGTGTCTCTCTAAGAGAGGAACTTGACTTTTTAAAATCTCGCTACCATTAGTATTGTCATTAAGTAGGAAGTCAACATCTTGAGTGTGTGTCAATTCTGAGAGGGTTTTTTTTTTTATTGCATCTAATACTTATGATCTGTTAAATAGATATTTTAATGCATACAGTGCCAGACCAATGGAAATTAAAGTGCACATTAAAAACTCAAACACACAGTCTTGTTATCAAGGCTAGCGCAGTTAAGAGCAGTAGCTAGTAATGTTTATAGCTGGCTTGTCTGTGTGTGTATGCATAAATAAATCTGACAAATTGAGGAATATATCTGTTAAATGATGATCAGTATCCTCCAGAACATCTTTTCGTAGATACTCCTCACATAGTTCAGCTATTTTTTTTCCCAAAGGAAGCAATGTATATTTTAAATTGCTTCCTGTGCCTGTGCATAAAGCTCTTGATTTATTTATTTTTCTGGCTACTTAGAATGTTAGAAGCTTTGTGCTAAAATGTATTAAAAATGAGGGGACTGTGCATAAACTAAATTCCAGGGCTTTTAGATGCTAGTGGTTCTGAAGGGTTTCCAAGCTTGTCAACAGAGAATTTCTGTGGTAAAACTACTTTTTTTCTTAATTTAGCTTATTACTGAAAGAGGTTCTCTCAAATCTATTTTCATTTTCTTTGTATTTCTATTTCTCTGTGTTCCTGACCCCTCTCTATTCAATCCTAAAGTTAAATGAAGGAGATAATGGTTTAATACATATGTAAATACAAGTCAGAAGAATAAATTGTATTAGGAATAATAGGTGCTAGTATTTCTGCAGCAGGTGTCATGAAGGCAATGAATTTAAAAACTTTTTGAAGATAAAGAAAACAACCACAGAGTTCTGTATGGCCACCAAATATGTTAAGAACTGAAGCCAGAGCAATTCCAAGAGATCTTAATCCTAAACTTCATCCACGGCTTACAGAGCCCTCACCTTACAGGGAGGATTTTGTCTTTATTACTTGTAGGCTTCAAAAAACTCATGTCCTGCCTTTCTCAAAATAAACATCCAGCTAGAGCGTATTGCTGGGAGCTTGAGCCTCTTTCCTGCTGCACCAAGACAGGAGAGGAACCTACGGCACAGCATCCAAAGCTTCTGATGGATTTGTCTCACCTCATGCATAGTGATTGTTCAACAAAAGGGGTTTAAACACTTCTCTGCTGCCATCTGGAAGGCACTGATGGCCTTTCAGTCTCTGCCCAGTCTACCTTGGAGCTACCCTCAACCTCAACCCAGGAGCCTCATGGTCCTTGCCCAAGAGACATTGCGGGGTTGACCATCTCTAGCCCTGCCTCCTGGGTGGGTCCATTGGGCCCCACTCTCCATTTTTGTCTCCAGCTTTTATCTCCTGCTGCTCCTGAGTAGGCTCTCTGGACAGCCCTAGGACCTGGCTCATTACCTTGCCTCATCTGGGGCTGTCAATGTGCCCTGTTACCAGCAACTGGATCTACCTGCCATGTCCAGCCCCTGTGGGATGGCAGCTTTTGGTGAGGGCACAGCCTGTCCTGGGGCCACCTTCAACTCCCAGCTGCCCATCCCTTCTGGAGTAGCCAGCCTTCATGTCCCCAGTACCCTCATCTTTGGCTGTCTGTTCTGAGAAAATAAACATGTTACATGTACAAAGATCAAAAGCTCAGTGTTTTTCCCACCATTGTAATGTTTCAGCAAAAGTACTTCTTATTTTTTGCATTGCTATTTAAAGATTCATCAAGCTTAGTTTGAAGTGCAGGAGGCTTGGGTTTAAGTCTCTGCTCCCAAACAAGATCAGCAAACAGGTCTTTCAAACACATTTGCTACTCTATTGAATAAAATGAGACAGAATTGGGGTTTATCAGTATTAGCTTGGTCTCCCTCAGATGTCCAGGAAACAGGCTCTCAGGACACCTGGCAAATCAGTCTCTGGCAGTCAGAGAGGTGAAACTTCCAGAGAACACATCAAGTCACAAATGTGAAATAAGTCTCCAAGTTGCCAGGTGGCGAGAGGGGTCAAGGGGTGATGAGACATTACTAAGAAAGCCTGATGTGCTGAAGGAATGCAGCAGTCTAGAGCACTAGGTAATACCTGAACAGAAGGTTTTTAGAAGTTTAGTAATATCAGCATGCTAGATGCAAGCATCTTAGCTCACTGTGGCTGCTACCAGTGCACATTTATTAGTAAGCACAGCAAAACAAACCACCTTTGCTGAGTGTATCAGGACGTAGACATTTCTTTTCTAAATATGTATATACGCAGACTAAAATCAAAAAATGCCAGTGCAAACAATTATAAAAACACTTGTCCATGATTCACTTGTCTATATACTGTATATTATAACTGCCCTGTTCTTTCACAGGTTTCTCCATGGGGGTGACAGGTATGACACAGGATGGACAGGAGTCTTACATCCTTCTGGGACAGCCGCTGGAGGCGAGGTGGGATATATCTGAATCCCACCCTTAGCTTAGAAATGACCCAGCTCAAACAGTAGCAGGCTTAAACAAAAAAAAATGGAAATTCATGCAAAGTGTTTTTACCTGGCTCTGATGTGATCTGCTGCTTACAAGGTGCTGCAGAAGCAAGCTACTAGAACTGCCTGTTCCCAGGCTACCTTACCTTTATACTGACTGGCAGAAGTCCAGTTCTTCCAGTCCTTCCCTAAGTGACACAGAGTGAAGTTTGTGACACACGACTTATGCCCAGATTCACTTGTTACAGCATGTACCATTGCCATGGTAAACAAAACGACACCAACCTCCTCCAAGCACTAGAAATCAGGAGGGGTGAGCGCTCTTGGAATGCTGACGGAAGCACTTGAGTGTTTTGCAAAAACTCAAGTCCCTGATCAGAAATATAAAGAGAATAAAAACTGGCCACTGAAAAAGCTACAAGATGCTGAAACATTGGCAGGAGTCAGAAGGATGACAGAGATATGAAGGCTTGTAGCACATGTATTTGCACTTTTTACTGGACTCTTCTTGAACTAATGCAGTGGGCCTCTTCAGTCAAGCTAGACAACTCACTGGCAAGCAATACTGTGTAACAGCAGGCTATGGCGACGCTTGGCCAGCCCTAGCACATTCAAGAGAGCCCTACCCATATGCCAGTACACTGCTGCAGACCCAGATATGTTCTTTTCTGATTACTATGAAACCCTGTACAGCAGAAGCAGGGCAGAGCTGCCAGGAGCTGTACAAATCCTGCTCGTCATGAGTAGGAGCGAAGCGAACGGGTGCCCACCTCTGCCAGTGTAAACAGGCTGCATTTCTGATTCCTTCTCTCTGCACGGCTGGACTAATCACATGGAGGAGTTTAGTTTGTTGTCCTTGTTGCTGTGCTGCTTCACTAGCTGCCCAGACTCCTGTCTTCCGCACCGTGGCACGAGGAAGAGACTTGGAACCATTCAGAAAGTCAATGTCAATATTATCTTCTCGGTCACCCAAGGGTGACTTCTAAGTGGTCCTTTTCCAGGAGTTAATATGAAATAGTCAGAACTCTCATTATATTCACTTCTACACCATCAAATCTTTTGCTCAGCAAAGAGAAGATTGGAAAGGTTATCTTGCTATGTTTTTCAATGTGCTGGATTGATCAATACTGCAGTGTCTATTTGAGAAACTAGGCAATCATGTTCCTGTAGGCAGATTTCAATAGACATGGCACTTTCTTCATGACCCTTTTCTGTCTGTTTCCAATTAATATTTTAATGAGGAAGTTTTTTTTGAAAAATCTCTTGAGGAAACAGCAAATATTATTTGAAAGGAGAGAAAATTTCTAAAAGGAAATTTTACATTTTTCCCCTTTAACACTTGCCTGGAAGCTTGATTGAAATAATTTGATTGACCTGGTAGAGAGATCAAGTCACTCAGAAAACTTCATAAAATTGTAGGTATCATTCATTAACCTATCCTGAAAAAGAACAGAACAAAAATATAAAGATTGTAATGTACAGTTCAGGTACTGTCTTATACTCAAGAAGTAGGTAAATCATTGTCTGCTACAGCTAAAGCAAATTTCCATTTCATAGGTTTTGTGGCACCATAAAGAAGTATCTTTTCACAGACAGTGATTCCTTGATGCTGATTTCTGTATATGCAATAACATTTTCAGCAAGCACACATGACAGTTCTCACAGTACCTATATACCTATAGTTCAGGTTTTAATACTGTGAACTAAGTAACTATTAACCAGACACTACACGGGGGATTCACAGCTCTTCTCCCAGTGGTGCCATGGGCACGAAGGTGTGTGCTCATGGAGGTTTTGATCCCACCGCTGCAGACCAGGCTGTTCAAAGCAGTGCTGGTCCTTTGGAACAGCCTGTGACAGCAAGGCAGATCATCAAAGATGCTCACTTTACAGAGATTTTAGATATGCTTTTCAGCTGAGTTCATCCTTGCTTTCTAGATCTTGAGCCTGAGGACCGCGTTTAGAGACTTGATTCCACAGGCTAAGGAGACAGTAATTTAGGACTTTTCTATTCAGGGCCTGGAACTGGGAGCAGGTGGATGGGGAGAGCTTGGAATGCTTCTATGGACTAACTAAAGGTGTACATTTAATGGACCAACTATTTAAAAAACCTGTGAGGCACTTTTATTCAAAAGTAGAGGACCTTTGCTCAACTTGCTTTAAGTCACTCTAGGAGTATAGAGAGACAGGGTAAATAAAAGCTACTTTTACCAATTAAAAAACATTCAAGGAGGAACACGATGTAGTTTAGCTGAAACGTTTAAGACAAACTGCTCAGAGCTTCACTTGGCAAACCCTGAAAGCACATGATTGTAATTCATGTTTTTAGTTCTTTTTAAGCAAGTCTATATGTGATTTTTTTTTCAATGAATGAATGAATGAAAAAGCCCAGTAGAGGTAAACCATAGGTCATTTCTGGTACCATTCCTCGAGGTTAGCTGCTTTTGGTGAGAGCAGATAGAATCAGGAATTCAACAGATATAAGCTGATGTAACTATACTGACTTGACAAGAACTATGCCAGTGCTTTTAACCTCAAGCACTGAAAAAAACAATGAGAAAGACTTCAGAGGGTCTTAGATGTCTGAGGGAACGAAAGGACCATCTATCCATGGGGCCCTCTCTGAGCTGTTCTTGGGGTCATCTTCTTTTGCAGGATGTACAGCTGCAGTACTCTGTGCTCAGTAGGGATCCTGTTCATCCTTTGGCTTTGAAGGTAGCACATTCATTTGCGATTCCAGAGGTTCTTGTCCTGCTCTTGGCTGAGCCATCAGCCAGCTGCAAGATGAGCCAAGATAATTTGTCTTTTTTCAATCTATAGTTTGACTATCTGTAAAATGGTTGTTTATGGTCTTTGTAAAGCATTTTGAGATTCACAGGATGGACATACTATAAAAGAACAAGTAATTATTGGAATTATTATGCTAGTCACTTACAAGCCAACAACTTAAAAACAATAGGCATTAAGCTGTTACTGACATTTGGTTTTATGAGTTTTCAGTCACTTCTCCACACTGCATACATTAAACCTAGCGTGGCTTGAGCACTGGTTCAGTGCCTCTGGGAAGTGCTGGCCTTCTAGGGCAGAAGTTTTATAGCTAATCTACAGAGAACATCTACTATGTTTGAGATACATTGGGTTTTGCAGATGTATGAAATATGCATCCCATTTCTTGAAAAGGTCAGGTTCAGTGCTCAAATATCACTTATGTGATCTCATCTCTAACCATGAAAATGAATAAGAAAGGCCAGGCAAAATATTCAGTCAGAATAAGTGGGCAGACTTAGAGATCCCTTCTACAAGCTAATCCCAACCAAATGCTCTCCTTAATAAATGAAAGCTATTATTTATTCTGTAGTCTGTATTTTGCCAACCAGTGCTGGAGGAAATCCTTCAAGTATTAGTAAGCAATAAAAAATGTGCAAGAGTCAGCAAAGCTACCTGCCAGTACACCAGCCAATGAGTGACCTCACAGCAGCTACCAAGTAGCCCAGCGACTCTCCTACCGGTTCTTCGACCCATCACAGAGCAGATGGGCTGCCAGAGCCCATCTCACCCTCACCTTCCTCTTTTCTCCAAAGCTCTTCACTGTTCAGTTACTTCATCTGGACGCAGTTTGGGCGCATGTCATCACCATTCCTTTCCCTGCCCAGGTGCTTTACCAGCACATGGAGACTGGAGGTCTCTTACACAGATCATACTTCACTGACGCTATCCTTTCTGTGCCTGTTTAGGAATCTGGTTAGCACCAGAGAGCTGGTGCTAATTTTAGGCATGCTGTTATGCTAAGACCTATTTTGACTTAGAGCATCTCCCAGAATTACATGGGTGGGATAGCAGGTTGACACAGTCACCTGGGCTCCTTCCTTTGGTTCCATATTGATAGTCAATGCTTTGCCTTTCCCTTTCCATCTACCAAGAGAAATGATCCCAGCACACAAGTCCCCGATGGCTGTATTTGCATTTCTCCCCCTTTCACATACTTCCTGGCTCCTTCCCCTCTGCCTGAAAATCACGCTGCTTTGAGCAGGACCTGTAACCACTTCTTAGGCAGCCACTAAAACAGTTGAGACAATTTTCACTGTGAAAAATTACACCAGAAAAGCCAGAGACTGAGCTGCCAGTTGAATGCTATTTTTCACATAACAGCTGGAAGTTTTTCCTATTGATTGGCAATTAGTGTGTTCTAAAAGACTCAGGGTCAAATTCCCAGCTGGTGTAAATCAGAGAAGTCCCACTGAAGTCTGTTTTATTTTCCAAATGGTTTAAAAATTCATCAGGAGCTTTAGATTGCTGGCTAAAATTCAGAAAGATAGCACATTTTCTGTAATGCTTTTTGACATTAAGTATTCCTTATGGGCCAGATATAATCAATACAACTGCTAAAGAAAACATTCTGAAGGTTTAAGTAATTCCCTCCCCCAAAAATACAAACAAGGACCTGATCAACATAAATTTTAGGAATAACAGTCAAACTGTGGAACCAAACTTTGCATTTTGAGCATTTGTTATCCTTTAAAGATGTCTATTATTTATCATAATACATCAAAATTAAATTCGAAGAGTCTTACACTTATTTCAGATAGAAGTTTGACACTCCTGTCAAAGTGACTAAAAGGATTTTGCTAGCTCTTGGAGTGGACTGCACCCCTCACAAAGCCCAGTTCCCCAGCAGGTTTGGATATCACCTGAGTGCAGAGCACAGTTGCATTTTTGTTTCTCTTGTCAGTTCTGCTTCTTAAAACATTCAACACGTTGCCATCCTAAACAAATGTTATAAGGAAACTAAAGACCCAGGAGCTGAACAGCCTTGGGAGAATTCAGCTGGCAATGGAAGATGAGGGAAGCTCCAGAATCTGCCTTTTCTGTGGTAACAGACAATGACGTTCTCTTAAGAGATAAACAAGCATTGCCTGGACATGTTTCATAACTTCTGGGAAGTCTAATATCAGGCCTGCCTCTAACGTCTGTGTATTTTAGGAAACTGGTAAACCTGGTAACTTTGCATTTTTTCCTATGCTTCCTTCAGTTGCCTAACAAAGCAGAACTTGTTTGTGGCTGCTGCTCTTCAGTGTATGCGTCTCCAGAGGGTCACAGCCTCCTTTGGGCACATCCACCTGCTCCAACCTGGGGTCCTTCAGGGGCTCCAAATGGATATCTGTTCCAACAAGGACGTCCATGGGCTGCAGGAGGACAACCTGCATCACCATGATCTTCACCATGGTGTACAGGGGAATTTCTGCTCTGGCACGTGGAGCACCTCCTCCCGCTCCTTCTTCACTGATCATAGTGTCTGCAGAGTTTTCTCTCTGTTATATTCTCTCTGTTCTCTGCTGTTGTGCAGTACCTTTCCCCTCTTCTTAAAACCGTTATCACAGAGGCACTACCACCATCGCTGAGTGTGCCCCACTTCTGGGTTACTTGCCGATCCAGGGAAAGTCGGGCACACCTTGGGAGAGAATTCTCCTGATGGCCTGGAACACCTGCTACCTCTATTGTGGCCCAAGGAGTGATAACCAGAACTGTACAACCTGGTGAGTTCTGGATTTGTGCTACTCTGATTTGATTTGCAATAAATGCAATTAATTTATCTGCAAGTCGAGACTGTCTTGCCTGTGGTGATAATTGATGAGTGATCTCTCCCTGTCCTTATCTCCACCCATGAGATTTCCTCATATTTTTCCTTCCCTGTTCAGCTGAGGAGGGGAGTGATGGAGCAGAGACATGCGCACTCACCATCCTGCTAGGGTCAACACACCACACCATACCATACCGTGTTTTCTCCATCTGATCCACATTGTTGTTCAAGCAAGTTACTGCTACTGAAGTTTATTTTCCATCAGGATAAGACCAAAATAAACATGATATTTCATTTTGCCAGCCAGCAATTCCAATAATCATTTACATAAAGTCGAGACTAGGCTGTAAATTACACATTTTCTTTTATTCTGCATTAATTTAAAACATAACCAAAGCCTGTTCTGACTTTAATAGAATCTGAACCCCTTTTATATTTAGAATGCAATAAATTACAATGCAGAATATTAAAAGTATGAGAAAATGTGAGCTATTAAAATAAAAGGAATATGATCAGAAAGCAGAGAAGAGGATTTTACGACCTATAGAAACACCCACTTCTTCCCTCTCAGGAGTTATAAGTAAATCTTTTGTGTTCATATTGCCTTAACTGAAAGCTAGTTACATCATGTTGCTCTTCTAATAAAGACTGGTTTTCTTGGTTGTAGAGGTGTGTCTTTATTTCAGAAACCCTGTCTTTTAAATGAAGGACTTTTAACTAAATGCTCAGCTCCCATCCCTTCTCCCACTCCCTGGGAGAAACAAAATGGTGTCCCATTTGTTTGACTCAAATAGCTCTGACAGTTGCACCCATGACTAGGAATGCCTTCACCTTCAATAGAGTGAGTGTTTCAATGACCAATGCCTGAAGATTTGGAAAAAAAGGCTAGACTTTTCTTTGCTGAAGAGCAAATTCCCCATGCAGCAAGAAACTGCAGAGCCGCTCCAGCTGGTGAAAGGGCTGGAGAACAGGCCTTATGAGGAGCGGCTGAGAGAGCTGGGGTTGTTTAGCCTGGAGAAGAGGAGGCTGAGGGGTGACCTCATTGCTCTCTACAACTACCTGAAAGGACGTTGTAGAGAGGAGGGTGCTGGCCTCTTCTCCCAAGTGACAGGGGACAGGACAAGAGGGAATGGCCTCAAGCTCCGACAGGGGAGGTTTAGGCTAGACGTTAGGAAAAAATTCTTTACAGAAAGGGTCATTGGGCACTGGAACAGGCTGCCCAGGGAGGTGGTTGAGTCACCTTCCCTGGAGGTGTTTAAGGCACGGGTGGACGAGGTGCTGAGGGATATGGTTTAGTGTTTGGTAGGAACGGTTGGACTCGGTGATCCGGTGGGTCTCTTCCAACCTGGTTATTCTGTGATTCTGTGATTCTGTGATTCAGAGAATCAGTGCTCAAGCCTTCACTGACCACATGTAGTGAGGGTTAAGGAAAGAGCAAAATTTTCCATAACCACATCTAAAGTGTAACTGCAGCCAGTCTTGACAGATTTCAACATAATCTTGCTTGTCTGCTGAGAGAGAATCCTTACACAAACATGGATTTCAGGAAGAGCTAATAAGCTCCTGCTTTCAAGAACTGCTATTTACCTAGAATCCTAGCAGAAAACAGATTCATTGCCATCAGTGAGACATATGTTTTTACTAGACTTGGAATAGCAGAGTGTTGACTTTCTGTTTAGGAGGCTTAGCTTTACTTTACAGAGAGGCATGAGCTGAACTACAAGTCTAGATTGAATAAGGATCTGAAACATCTTTTTGGAGAAAATAGTGGTGAGGCAGTATTGTCAAAACAAGGAAAGAACTTGAATCTGAATCTCCTGCCATGGGTGTTAATAGACAATTATCTGGTTCATATCATTTTTTTCCTTTCCTGCTCTCTCAAAATACATTTTAAGGCAAAACACACGTGTCAATTCCCAAAGAATCAGAAGTGCAGAAGTCTGCAACAGTCAATATATCATTTCTAAATACTGAGGAAGCCACGTGTAGCTGAGACTTCATTTTCTGTAGAGAGTTCATAGGGCATACCAGTCTATGAAAAGTGATTGGTGTAAGCAACCCCACTGGCTGAGTTTGCGCAACAAGGAAAGCCACAATACCTCTGGATCTGCTTTGAATCTTTTCTTTTTCGTTTTTCAAAGATGCATCTGTTCAGAAAATCCTGTGCTAAAGTGGGAGCTCAGTAGAAAACTCAGGTATTACTTTAGCAGTTTAGTGTTCAATATATATTAAAATTTTAAAGTAATTCTGGAATTTTCAGAAAATTATGTACCTCAGACTTCCACCAGTGAAGAACAAGTTGTAAATATATGTAAAAATATACAAGAGATCAGTAATTTGTTCCACTAGTCTCAATACAATGGCAGTGGTGATTGAAATATTCAATATAAGCATAAAATCATCTGTCATAACTGGGAGTACTAGGGCTCAGATAGGTAGTTACTCTTTAATCCCGTCTACATGAAAATAAGAATAATAGAAACAAACTCCTGACTATTAGTCTGACTCATTAGGTGTACTTAGGAGACCTGTTCCTATTAATTTCAATACAAAATGCAATTTAAATTAAGTTGCAATGCAATCTGTACAGTGTTTAAAATGCTGTATTTCATAGTGTTATTGCTATAATGATGATTTCAGAGAGTTAGGCACCTGAATTAAGCCAAGGCAAATCTATTTTGCACTTGACTGTCAAACTGATTTGCAGCAAAGCCCCAGCCTGGGATTAAGATCAACATCTGGAACTGGTTGAGTGATGGAGATAATTCCCTGTCTGTAAAATCAAGAAGCAGAAAGGGGCAAGAAGGTGCAGCATTACTCTTCAGCTGCCTCATGGCTAACAGGAGGAAAGTAGTTTAGTACTGAATAAGTTAGGATGATTGAAACAAAGCCTGCCTACGCTGGATCAGAATTTCTGATTTAATTTGAAACACTAACTTAACCTTACTGTCATTTGGACCTGTACCTCTTAACTGGCTACACATGCAGATGGGGTTTGCCCAGCTGGATCTAGATTTAGGAACCCATGCATTTTACAGATACTTCATGGTATGACTGCAACCAGGTGTCAGTTTCAAATGTCCTTTTCCCGAATGACAATAAGGAGAAGCAAAAGTAAGATATCTTTATAAACATAAAGCCAGTGTGAAATGCAGTGGAGCATATCAATACCAGAAGGTTCTGGATTACCTGAAATTTATAATTAGTGTCTGATTTCCCATTTCAAAGTGAGTCATGGAAGTGCCATGGCAATCAGCAGGCAACAATGTCAGAGCAGTTTTCCTTATGTCCTGTTCTCAATCACAACTACAAAACCATTTCAATAACCTTGGTTGCCTCTGCTAAATGACTAGCTGTGTTGAAAATTGTACACAGTTTCAATTATTAGTCAGGTACATGCATATTTTTAGCTGACTGTTAAGCTTCTGGCTACGTGAAAGAACATTTAAGGTTATTCTCTTACCTTATACCAATAAATATCATTAAGTAACAAATCACATAGTTCGTTTATTTGCTATCTAAATGTGTAGTAGCTCAAAAAAATTTAACAATTTAAGTAATAAGGTCTTTTAGATTATTTTAGATTTTTTTCTATGTTTAGGTGCCTACACAAGCTTCTTCAAAACATGTTTTTGCTTGTAATGCCCTTGTGCTATAATTCCCTAGGAGGCAGCTCAGCTAGATGCAAGGCCTATTGAAACCAAGGGAAGCTTATCATTGACTTCATATAGCTTTGGGTCAGATTGTCGAAAGCTCTGACTGGAATATTTCTGTGCTTATCATCTGTGCTCTGTTCTTTGGTTTCATATATTATTATTTTCACCTGATATTTCACTTAGAATTGTTTAGCCTTGCAAAACATGACAGGAAGATTCACGACTTCTACTATAATATGAGAAACTAGGTGTATTGTACTTAGAATCATAGAATCATAGAATCACCAGGTTGGAAGAGACCAACCGGATCATCGAGTCCAACCATTCCTATCAAACACTAAACCATGCCCCTTAGCACCTCGTCCACCCGTGCCTTAAACACCTCCAGGGAAGGTGACTCAACCACCTCCCTGGGCAGCCTCTGCCAGTGCCCAATGACCCTTTCTGTGAAAAATTTTTTCCTAATGTCCAGACTAAACTTCCCCTGGCAGAGCTTGAGGCCATTCCCTCTTGTCCTGTCCCCTGTCACTTGGGAGAAGAGGCCAGCACCCTCCTCTCTACAACCTCCTTTCAGGTAGTTGTAGAGAGCAATGAGGTCTCCCCTCAGCCTCCTCTTCTCCAGGCTAAACAACCCCAGCTCTCTCAGCTGTTCCTCATAAGGCCTGCTCTCCAGCCCCTTCACCACCTTTGTTGCTCTTCTCTGGACTCGCTCCAGAGCCTCAACATCCTTCTTGTGGTGAGGGGCCCAGAACTGAACACAGTATTCGAGGAGCGGTCTCACCAGTGCCGAGTACAGAGGGAGAATAACCTCCTTGGACCTGCTGGTCACTCCGTTTCTGATACAAGCCAAGATGACATTGGCCTTCTTGGCCACCTGGGCCACTGCTGGCTCATGTTCAGTCGCTGTCAACCAACACCCCCAGGTCCCTCTCCTCCAGGCATCTTTCTAGACAGACTTCTCCTAGTCTGTAGCACTGCACAGGGTTGTTGTGCCCCAAGTGCAGGACCTGGCATTTGACCTTGTTAAACCTCATGCCATTGGACTCTGCCCAGCGGTCCAGCCTGTTCAGATCCCTTTGCAGAGCCTCCCTACCCTCCAGCAGATCAACACTTCCACCCAGCTCAGTGTCATCCGCAAACTTGCTAAGGGTGCACTCGATGCCTTCATCCAGGTCATTGAGAAAGACATTGAACAGGGCTGGACCCAGCACTGAGCCCTGGGGAACCCCACTTGTCACTGGCCTCCAGCTGGATTTCACACCATTTCCCACCACTCTCTGGGCCCGGCCATCCAACCAGTTTTCCACCCAGGAGAGTGGGCGCCTGTCCAGGCCAGAGGCTGACAGTTTCCGAAGCAGAATGCTGTGAGGAACTGTGTCAAAGGCTTTACTGAAGTCCAGGAAGACCACATCCACAGCCTTTCCCTCATCCAGCAGCCGAGCCGCTTTGTCATAGAAGGCGATCAGGTTAGTTTGGCAAGACCTGCCTTTTGTGAACCCGTGTTGACTGGGCCTGATCACCCAGTCTCTCTTGCATGTGCTTCATGATAGCACTCAAGATCACCTGCTCCATTCTGTATTACATTCTGAAACTACAATTCTCAGTGTAACCTGGATTTTGAGGTCTTCTTCTAAATACTGTATAGAAAGAGAGCCCTTAAAAATTATTTGAGTCTTTAGCAGGAAAAAAAATCCCTCTTTCTCTTGATGGAAGGAAGAAATACAATAGAGCTGATCTGTGATCTGATGAAAAGCTATTGTAACTCTGCCTAAAGAGGAAGTGTACCTCAAATCCAAACAAGGGCTTAAGTGCCTGGTTTGATATTGAGGTGGGATATAGGGCCTTCTTTCCACCCAGGTTCTATGTACCTCAAAGCCAGTTAAACCCCATGGTACCTAGAGGTGCCCTTCCCCCTCCGAACAGGTTAGTTTCTAATTTAGTTGTCCCACTTTAATAGATATAAGGAGTAGGAGAAACCCAAACCTGTATAACTGGATCCATGTTTGGATATGAAGGAATATCATAACATTTATATAAGATGCATTGGTGCATTACAGACAGTTGCTAATTTAACACATTTGCAGAAGAGTTGGAAATTTGATTTTTATAAAACCCCGATTCTATTTCCCATTGTTCAGCTACCATAAGATGTGACCTTAATGAAGACAGCTAACATCTAATCCAATGCCACTCAGAAAATATTGAGATGTTTTGTTTCCTATTATCATGTATTTCAGTTGAACAGCACAAGCAAATTGTCAAATGAATAATTTTTTTAACTTTCCCTTGAAAAATCCACCACAATCAGCTCTTTGATTTTAAGAAATTGCATTTTTTCTGAAAACCATTCTGTCAAAAAAAATCTCAACTGGAATATCTCTAGGTTTTTTTCACTATGAAAATATGCCTTTAAAAAATTTTAGTGGATCTCCATATTTTTCTTTAAAGAAATAGCTGGAATTTCATTTCAATTCTTTTCTTTTAAGGAAGGGTAGTTCTAAACTCAATTTATTGTGTATTGATTTGCTCTGGTTTAGTCACAGTCTCCTCTAAATTAAATGGAATTTAATGTATTTCTTTCTACAAAGGACTTCTGTCAAAAAAATTAATGAAAGTTTTTCTCACTTGCCTTCAAGAGCTCTATTAACACAGTGCTTGTTCACCTTACAATATTTTGTTTAATATAGCTATAGCCATAACTCACTGAGGTTATGTACAAGGATAATGGCATACATTTAAAGAATGAAAAGCTGCTAAGAGGTGCAAAATCACAAAGGTCTAAGCCTGATGGGATCTGTAAGGTTCTGTGACTGAAGGAATAATGGAGGCCAGTGGGAGCTGGATGATATGTTTCACATTTGCTGGAGTCAAATAGAAAAAAACAGTGAACTCAGCACAGGTCTCATAGGTCCCTTACTTGTCTTATGGCTATTTGTTTGTTCTTTTTCCAGCTACAGAGATTCTAATAGAAAGGCACAATTATTTCACATATACAAGTATATTGTATGCATGTATATGCATATTTTTATGTATATGATCAATAAACAAATTGTTTGTAGTTGTTTCATTCATGTAAATTCTTTTAACAAGAGTATTTCACTTGCAAAGCTGGTAAGCTAAGAAGCTGGAGGTTCACAGAGTGCCCTGGAGAGATGCCAGATATTCTTTCTGCTCATGGTCACCTCTAGAAGAGCACTCTTCACCCTGCTGACTGGAAGGAGAGCCCTACGAGCCCTTCAATGCACTCCAGAGTACAGATCTTACAATGGCAATTGGGGCATACGTAATTTTCTTGCTAAAGATGTAAAATTGCCTGACCCCTGTTGATTGCCTCTCTATAACGGGGTGCTTTCATTAGCTTTAAATTTAAAAGTCATTGGAGTATTGTCATAGTTTCAAGGTGGGAGTAGACCTGGCTGAGTTGGAGTCCCTGCTCCCAGCGCTAGTTATTAATTTAATTTTGAATAGTGATGGCATAAAAAACCCATAGGGAGATTTGTTGTTTAATTAGATCATATGTACTCCTTTCTCAGTTAATACTGATCAACAGAGTGCAGCTTGTCCTTTTTCTTTCTCATCTCCTGACTCTGTTAATCCTGATCTGACTCATTCATTCTTTCTACCTAGTGGAGAGCTCAAGGCATGAACACCTCCATCATGCAGGACATGAAAGGGGAAAACATGGGCTTGAATTTGCTCAGACAGAAAAGACACTAGATACCTTCCCCATCTTCTATTATCTGGGAGGATGCTTTATCCAGTGTGACATCCAGTAAGACACAGTTGTATATAGAATCTTCCACTCTTAACAAAGCAAAAAAAGATAAACTCATGCTATTTTTTTTCAGTAGTAGCAGACTTTCACTGTCCTGATTGTGGCTGCCAGCTGGGAAGAAACGTGGCTTTTTGTGTCCTAAACATCCTAATCTCAAAAGACTGGATCAAGCACCACACACATTCTTATTACCTGTGAGATTTTTCCTGAGCCTTCAAGCAACCCCCTCTCTCCATTCCTTCTGGGCATTAAACCTCGGGGCACAGCTTCAAGTTTTGGATTACGTCTGGGACAACTTTATGTTTAGTCACCAACTGCATATCACGTGAAACTTTTTTGTTGGATTCACTTTACCATCCCTCTCAACATACTAAAACCAGCCCTTTGACTAAGCAGCAGTTAGAGAAGACTTATCAAAGGCAAAGGAAGCAGGCAGATGACTGCAAATCTTCTCAGCAAGGCAGGCTCTGCAGATGTCCCTGATGGTCATCAGTAACTTCAACTTCCCCACAGTCAGTTCCTTCATAACCCTGATAACAGTGCCAGACAAATGTCTTTGCTATGATTTCCAGATCTTAATTTGATGCTTCTCTCACGATAAATCCTTGGTCCTCTGAGGCATCTATCCAGAAGCTTAGGATTCAACTGTAGGTAAATATGTTGAGGGTCTCCAGGTTATTTGCACTTGTCATTCAATGTCCTGACAAAGATGCCTGCTGCACACCTCAGGTGTTGTTGTGACATTGATAATGTAGGGCCCTGATTCAGAATCAACAGATTTTTGCACTTCTGTGCAGTTGCTCTATAAATAATAGAAATTTTTTTTGTTGATGTGAAACTAACCACACTATTTTTCCTTTTGAAAACAGAAACATATGCAATCTGTAAGCTGCATGAATTAGTGAATTCATTCATGAATTAACTTGTCTAGTTTAAAGGATTAGGAGAAAGGTTTATACAGAAAATGTAACCCAGCTGAGAGGCAAAGGGCTTTAGCAGCTTACACTTCTCAGAAAACAATACAGTCTGTACATCTACAAAGAAGATATGATGTGTGCCAGAAGTGCAGGTGAGGATAGCGTGGCTGTGTGGCTGGCAAGAGTGTGGGAGTCAGGAGCTGATGGAGATGCTCCAGGGTCTTGCATTTGTCACTTGACCAAGTTGAAAGGAAGTTCACCCTCCTATTCACATCGACTGTGACAGAAACCACAGCCAAATACTTAAAAAACTGTCTGAAGTAATTTAATTTGCTGAGAACAACTGAACACTTCTTTTCAGCCATTCATTCTCATGCTGGCTGGGTTTTCTGTGCTATCTGCCAGGAGAAAAGCATCCCAGAACACCCATTTCACACAGCTTTAAAGATAAAATCTTTCCTCATGACAAAGTTTGATGTGTGGTTGTCTGAAAGGTCCCGGACATGACGGAACCTCAGAAATCAGTCTTTGATTTTAATGTGGCTAGGTCTGATGTGACATAATATGAATCCTCTCCATCCGCCTCCTTCATTTTTTTGCCCACACAAAGGCACAAATAGAGTTCTCATAACCAGACAATTTGCTGGGCATCACTCTACCACTAATTTGCTCTGACTGATGTGCTAATCAGGCTCTAGATTATTTCCTCAGGTTTTATCCAGCTAGAAAGGGATCTGACCAGGATTATATACTATTGAGGAATTGTCTTCCAAAATGCCTGGTATTAACCATTGCCATCCTTCACTACCACTGATTGCTTGTGAGCCTCACAAGACCTTGTTGGCTCAGGAACACTTGACCATATTTCATACTCATCCTGACTGAGCAACAGGAAAAACTAGTTAAGCAGTCAGCTCTGCTGGTACCAAGTACTCACAAGTGGTGCAGTGAGACAGTGTCTATTAAGAGGACAAAATGAGGATCTTACACATTACTTTTAAACCAGGAATGGACTTGCCTCTGAAGAAATTCATATCTCTCTAAATAATAATGCCTGCAGATCCTAGGGCACTCTCTGATGGTATTAAGAAGATCTTGCAACAGAGAAAAGGGTAAAGAAATCGCTGTCAGGCTAATTTAGCATCTCACTGGTTTTCTAAAGTAATGCAATGGTTTGTTATGTGGTTGTTCCTCAGACTACATTTTCTTTTGATTCTGGTCCCTATGAGCTATATATTATTGTGGCCAGTGGTTTACTGCCTAGAATACAAAGATTATTAAACATAAGTTGCAAACTTAAATATTGCCTGAGATGTTGGTAATAAGCAAGTGAATAAACACTGGGGAAAAAATCATTTTAATTTGCTTTGATGCAAAATTTAATTGTAATTATTTGATTTCTCATCAATTACTGGAAGCAACAAAAATCTTTTAATTAAAGTGGGATTTTTAACACAAGAATTCCCAAAAGCATTTCCTCAGTTCTGTTTATGTAGATAAGGGAAAGGAGAAAGCCTTTTTACTATGTCAATTAGCTGGTTTTCCCATCCCTCTGCAGTTTGAAAGCTGCGATTCCAAAGGCATACATTGTTCTTGCTGCTTTCCCTAGGAATTCACTCAGCTTATAAAAACCCCAGGAAAAGTGACTGTAAATAGGCACACACTATAGGAGGGAGAATGTTGGCATTGTGCAACCTTGAATAAAAGGGAAAATGCAACACTCAGCGAATCTTAAGAATTTCAGTTTCAATTTGCATGCTCTTTCTACATTTGTTTCAGAGAGATATCTTTCATTGTACCTTTTCCTCATATCGCAGGTAAGGAAGAGGTTATGTTGTACTTGGATGTTTATCCTTAATTTGAACAGTGATTAAGGATCAGTAACGTGAGAATTACTATGCCACGAGAACTGAAGAGGTAAGACTTGAGACTTGATACACAAGGAACTCCTCAGACCCTATCACTGATTGAAGGGAGACTGAGGGCCACAGCACATCAAGAATCAAAGTAGAAAAGCTTCACGGGAATTAGTTGCCTGGAGGTGAAGAGAGGTGGAAACTAGGCATAAAATGGCAAAGGGGATGCATTCCAGCCTGCAGCAGTTATTGATGTCCATCCAGCTTCTTCTTGCAAAGCTAAGGAAGGACAAGCTACATAAAACCACTAAAGCAGGTGCCTACACCTCCTTTAAAGCCTAAAAGGATGCATTTACCTACAAGATGGAGAGAAGTGCGGCTTCTTACTGGGAAGTGTAGTGGATGATAGCAGTGCTCAGGGAGTAGTGAGACCTAATAGGAGTGGAAGCAAATGCTCCTTCCCTGACAACATGCCAGCTTCAGACTCTGCACCTGGTCTGAGACACTGAGAATAGCCTTTAAAATGTCTATTTTATTTAGCGATACAGTTCACATGCTAAACTCTGAAACACAGAAACTGAGACTTGCTGGTAGTGTAGTCTCTGTCTGCAGGGGAGAAAAAAGCCAGGCCTGTGACAGATAAGTTTCTGGGAGAATGTCCAGAAGCACTCAAAGGAGGACTAGGGTAAGGCACTTATCTTGAAAATACTTGTGTGTGTGTTCAGTTGATGTGAGTAGTACTTTTTGGTTCTGGTGCAACATTTGCCTGCTCCAAGGTAGGTATAAGAATAAATTAAATGTTTTTGAGATGTAGTCATGCAGGAAAATGGCTGGTTTCAGTTTCCCATTTAAGGTAACGCTGAGCAAGTTGCTAACATCTTTGCCTCGGTTTCCCTTATATAAAAGGGACAGCTAACTGGGAATAAGTTAGCGAATGCATACCTGAACAGAAGAAAGAACACCAGGGAGGATCAATATATTAACTGCCTTGTGTGTGCTACATCAAATTGCTGAAATACTTTTAATCCATTCAAATGCAGGTTCAAGTATAGCACAGTGATGAATTAAAGCAAAAAAAATAGGTATGTGAAGCTGCATTTTTGATCCAGAACATTGAGCTCTTTAAAGCATGTGGACAATTAACATGAACCAGCAGAGCTGGCCCAAGTAGGAGGTTTTCCATCATGATGTACCATCTGCAAGAATGGTTGAAGCATAAATGCAGACCACATTGTTCCAGAAAAAGCTTACTATAAAGAGAAATAATAAAGGTTTATCTCTATAACCTAGTCAACTATACACAAATACAGGCAATATTTTTGACTGTTTCCAAGGTGTTTCTGGATGCCATTGGAAGGATACTTCCACTGCTATCCCACAGCCAGGAAAGTTTGTTATTCCTCAAAATTTCACACTTTTGGCAGGAACCAGTGTAGTTTGGATCACAGAAATTGTAATCATGACATTCAGAGTGTAAATAGAATCCCCACAGGCCCTTTTTTCATTCCTAATGCAACAGTTTCCTTCATAAAAGCTTTTGCACTTTCTTCAAAGGAAGCTCTGGCTAAATGTTCAACATCGTTTGCTGAAATATACCTTTCCATTTTAGTAGCAATTTTCCTGAACTTTCTTCTATAGATGTCTGTCACACCCCAGTTGAGGGCCCACTGAAGTCTCTGGTACTCCCAGTCTATGACAGCTAATCCACTGAAGTCCTTAGATGTGATGTAATTGTTAACGTCACAGCTGGCTTTTTCAAGATAAGTCTGCAAAGTGACGTTCTAGGGTAGGCAACAATTCACAGGGACTTCCTGTGATGTGTACCAAGGATAATAACTGAGTGTATTAAAAAAAAATATGGTCATGTTCTGCCCTTTTGCTTTAGCTAATGGGCTTCCAATCATACGGATAATTTCCATGTTCAGTACGATGTTGTAAGTCAGGGAACACTGATGAGTCGGTTATTCCATGCAGCTATGAAAAGCCTCCTCTCCAAATGGTTTCCTTATTCTTCAAGCTTTCTCAGTAATAACAAAAGAGACTATAAAATCAAACCTTGGCTTTTATCACTAGCTTCACAGCTTCATGAACATCCCTGACCTGTCTAGTACAGGGTCAGGCAGATATACTCCAAAAAGAGCTAAACAAGCACATATATTTCATTATCATTGTGCAGTGCCATAAAGGGATACAAGTTCAAACCCCTGACATTGATAAAGCAGATCCATGAAAGCTTGTTCTGAGCTATTTATTCACCTCACTGCACTATCACATGGAGCTAGTGCCTTCCAGACCAGCTCTGACAGGTCTGCACAGAACAGCATTGTGCAATGTGGGCTTTGATGGTAAGGCCTGTGGCCACAGTTACAAGCAGAATCATTAGTCACAAGGTCCATGCTGATTATGTGATATCAAGCAGAAAATAAAACAGATATACAACAAGACCTACATACTTATGTGTAAGAGAGAGAGTCTTATCGTTCTTCCAACTCCAGCCGCCCCTCTGCAACCAAAATCCCGAGGAAATCCCGCACAGCTGTGCAATCAACCATCAGGGATGAACATGGATTTGTATTTAAGCCCTACTCATTGTTGTTTTTCCTCAGTGCTATTTACCTCTCTTGGGATTGTGACCCTCCCTGCTGGAGGTGAGGATTGTGAGTATCTCATGGGCAGCCGGAGTGTTACATGTACAAATGGGAATAGCGCATCTATGTTACCCTCCTTTCCTCTCAAAACAGAAAAATAACTAGGAATAACTATGCAGCTGTAGTACTTTTATGGACCTGCCCACTGCCCTATCTCTTTGCTATTTTAAGGTAGGATTAGCATAACATAATTTCAAATACCTGCAGCAAAAATGTCAACATCGAAGGTAGACAACCTAGGAACTTTTATTAGGCAATAGATGCTCTTAGGATACAGGCACATATGACAGTTTGAGATATCAGAGCTCTCCGAAGTGTCCAAGATGTAACTGTTCCTCCTCTGACCAGGCAGCCAGTCCACAGGACCGATGAAGCACGGTGGAGGCTGGAGAACTCAACATTTCATCAGAGAATTCTCATCCTGTGAGATTCACAATACTGTGCATTTAGTGAAGAGAAGGTTTTCAAAGCCACTAGTCACATAAGCACAAGTGCCATATCAGCACTAGCAATCCTCTTAGAAAACAGTGTTGATGAAAATCAGCCCAATTTACTGAGTGTCTCTCAGAAACCACACACTATATCAAGAAATCAAACTCAGCAAAGCCACTCAGGGCTTGTCAGAATTAGAGACCATACTGAATTTTCTCACTAGAATTCTGTACAGACAAAGCTAGAAGATGCTAGGCTTGTGAGGAGACAACCAATGAAAGAAACAGCTTCAGAGAGTCAGGCTTGCTGCCTCATCACCCCAGAGGGATGGAGAGAGGGCTCGGGGCACTCCTATCAATCTGCCCCATGTCTGCCCTGTTCACCAGCCCCCGCCTAGGACCAGCATGTGCTTCTGGCTTTCCAGGGGGGCTGCAGGGCAGCTATAGCAGTAATGCCCACCAGTTTGCTCTGCTTTGCCAACAACCAACTTGGAAATGCAGAGGCCTTGCTGTGCTGAAGCATTGTTGCTGAACGCTGTGCTGAAGCATTGTTTCTGAACACTGCTCTCGCAGTTCATAGATAATCAGGGCTGTAAGAAAACCCTGCCAGAGGGCAGAAAATTCCTACAATTTTTTTTTATTATTATTTACACTGCAGCATGTGATTCTAAATTGCAGCAAGTTGAGTTTCCCCCGTGAGACCTGTATCAATGTCCTGCCCTTCTGCTCCCATGGCTGTAATAGTCTGGTTCTAGAAAGTAACATTAGCTGAGCTGGGCACATCCCTCAGGGGTATTCAAGGAGTACATCCTAGGCAGGACCTGTGTCACTTGGCACAAGCACACCAGTACCTTGAAGTACCTCGTGGCATCACACCCCAGGGCAGGCAGGGCTGCACCAAAACCTGTGGGGATTGCTGAGGTCTGCTGTTACTGGGATCTGCCTGCTAGTGGGAAGTAGGGAGGCTCAGCACTGCCCTGTGCCATGAGTCTGCAGGTCCCTCCTCAGACAGGGATAGCCTGAGTAATTAGCCTTGCACTTTGCTGTGTGCTGGATATGCTGATTGGCTGCTCCAAGACCCCCTGAGCTGACACATGGGAAAGGCAGTATCAGGAAGATGATGATGACAATGATATAATGATAATAATTATAATAGTAGTAATATCACTATGGATTATTGAAGGCTGTGGGAAGTGGCAGACTGTCCTGCCCCCTGAGAAAAACTTGTCGTAGAGGACTTAACAGCGAACAATATTTGTAGTTGCTCTATTAT
Source organism: Phaenicophaeus curvirostris (assembly GCF_032191515.1). NCBI lineage: Eukaryota > Metazoa > Chordata > Aves > Cuculiformes > Cuculidae > Phaenicophaeus > Phaenicophaeus curvirostris. The sequence continues at coordinate 23,006,888 of NC_091392.1, forward strand.
TAAGGAGGAAATAGTTGCCATTTTATATGCTGTGTGAGGACAAGTCACTGAGGATTACTGACTTCTGATTTTATTCCATTTGATGCACTTAGCCATCATGCAAGCGCATGCATGCTCCAACTGGGAGCAGGCTCTGAAGTCACTTGTTTACATTATGCAGGAAGGATGTCCTGTGCCCAAACTCAGCATTTTTCCCTTTAGCCAGACTTTTCAAATTTTGCTTTTAGTTGTGCAGAATTACAGCATGCTAAAAAGTCCTCCTCATCTTTTTTCTAGGTATTTCTCTCATTTGTACTTGTCATAGCTGATAAAAACCAGGATGAAGGTATCCAGTTATACCCCTTCTGCTGATTCTGGTTTTCTCTGTAAACAAAGACAACACAGAAGCAGTGCATCTTGGTGTCCAGCTGTCAGGGAAAATACACAGTGGGCAGCAATTCCCAACAGAGAGAAAGTAGAAACCATATGTCTTTATTAGACAACAATCAGCTCTAGCTAAGACTAAGCAAAATCAGGTTTAAACAGGCAGTTCTGAATTGAACAGACATAGAGAGAAGTACTTGAACCAAATCACAGGATACTGCTGAAAAAAATAGCTGGCTAAATGATCAGAAAATGACTAAGAATTCATCAGATGATATAAAACCTGTATCCCTCTCCCACAATAAATCTAGAGCTGAGGAATGTACTTTCAACTTTAGCATTTGTCTTATAACAAAAACCCTCCTCCGGTGATGTTTCACTATTCACATCAGGGGATTAGAAAAATTAGAAATAATAAATAAAGACAATGATCTTTTCTCCTTTCTGGTTAACGTTGCTACAAAAATACAGCATCGATATAGCACAGCCTTGATGGGCTTAAACCAGGCTGTCTCAACAGGCAAGTCAATCACCGAATTCCCTTATCAAGAACGCGCATGGTTTTTGAAACAAGAATTTTCCCACCCTCAGAGATCCAATAAAATCCCTGGATTTTTGCAGAATAATCCTTTTGTTGTCTTTTTATCAGCAAAGCTAAAGCTGATACACTCAGAAGTCTGATGAGCTGGAACAAGTTTTGTCCAGTTGAAGTCAAGCTGTCAGTAACAAATGTTGCTCACTCTGCCAGATCTGGATTTGGAGGCAACATGCTCAGAGGGGACAGAGGAGATGACCCTGATAGTTTCAGAGCTTGCAGCAGCCACAGGGAGAACAGTATGTGAGAATGTATTGCTGCTGTCCTCTTCCTTCCCTCATATGAATGGGAAGTTGTTAAACTGGGCATCTTCTCACAATTTGCCTTGATGATATTTTGCTAAGTATCTCTGTTATGTTAGTAAATGTAGGGGACTGAATATGAAACATAATGTATATTAAAAATGGAGCAGGAACTCACCTCACAATTTTGTCTAATCTGGTGACATTGACGATTTAATTATAGCTGAGATTCTAACCGCTTTAGTACAGTATTTCACTGATACCCAGGAAGGTGCTCAGAATCCTAAGCAGCATGAATTGTTGAGGTACATTTTTATGGTGTTTCAAATTTAGGGCAGAGAATCCTCAAAATGCTACAAATTAAATATGAATCTGTTGCAGCAGAGCCATTTCCCATAGCAGCCATAAGAAATAAGCTCAATAAAGCATAAAAAACTGTAATTCAGAAATGTAACACACATATGGCAGGTTGGAAGGCAGGTACTGATAGTAATTTCGTAGTATAATTTAGCTTGTTATGAAAAATTTGGACTGCTGGACAGAGGAGAGCAGAATTTAGCAGATGAGCTACAAGTCTGTGAGGTTCATCAGGACAGGCATCTGGCCTCAATCATTTCATCTCTTTTTGCCACCATACTGGATTTTTCTTATTACATACATGAGAACACTTGTATTCTGGTAGGCTGCTAGGTAGCTAGACTCCTGAATATGGAAAATTAAGAAAATTGATCAAGTGTCCTTCCACTGTTTACTTCTCCTCTGCTTCATGCTGCATAGATATTTCTCACCTGTAGAAAATTACACCTGAGCTTGTCCAGCCTGGGAGATTAGATTCAAGCTTAGTCTTAGCAAAAATGTGGATGATTTGATGGATTGACTAAATGGCCGATTGGAGCATCCGTAAAATCAGTCTTTATGCTTAGCTTGTACTTCCGTGATGCCCTTGATGCTAATGACTGGGTCTTTTTCTGGCAATAGTCGTTAAACATCTTTGGCCTGTGTCCAGCCTGGCAAGGTTCTCAGTGCTCCATACCACAGTTTCCCCCCTGCTTTAAGTCCGTAGTGTTTGTAGTACCACCACCCGCCACTCCACCCCTCCTTTTCCAAAGAGGGTAGACTTTGCACTAGGAGCTATTTTTTGGATGTTTATACTATCAAATGAACATAACAGTCTGAATTCTGAAGCAGTCTGAGTGGTCTGCATGGCTACCACGCTATCTTCATGTGATGATAGCATATTAGAAAATCATTTAGTTTACACCATGTTCAAAGCGAGAAGATTCACATTCTTTGAGGATATATCAGCCTCCAAATGTGAAGTTGGCTTAAACTGACTCCCAGGATGCCCAGGTTTCCTGCCACACTGCTGATTCACCTGTGGTTAAAAGTACCCACACCGTAAAGAGCCACATTTGAGAGATGTGCTTAAGGGACCACCATGCAGCATAGCCAGCTACCTTACCTCCGGTTGTGTTAGAAAAAACTTGGAGCCCATTTTAAGGCATCAGAACAGCTTGGGCTCTCCCTCTCCAGGGAGGTCCTGAGCACACAGTGCCTCCCACACAGCCAGGAACTAAGTATGAGCTTCATGGCATGTCATTATCATTCTTTTTCCTGCATTTCTGAGGTTACTGACAGAAAAGAGCAAACATCAACAGAATAGTGCTGACTTATTCCTCATAACATTTTAAATAGTTTTGAACTGATTCTTTTAAGAAGTAACTTTCCTCTCTCTCCACTTGTCTGATGTGATTGTATGGTAAATCCTAATTGAAAACTAAATAAATGATGGTTGATGTTCTGAGCATATTTTTCTTACAGAAATAAAACAAAAGGTTAGCCCTGCACAATAGGAAGGAGTTGACTCTCCTCCCACTAACTTTCCTGGGAGCCCAGCAGAGTTATTTTGTGTTTGCACTAGGATAAGATTGTGACCCCAGACTGTGCAGAACAAACACCCACACAGAACGATTTCAGCTTGCACCCAGCACCAGCAGACTTGGGTGACATTCTTTTCTTCCTACTCCTACAGAATAGCTATAGCACAACAACACAAAAAAAATTATTTGTTCCCCCCGCCCCAGCTGAATATTACATTAGAACTAAATGTTAATGTTGGAGGTAATACAACAATTCATTGATGTCAGTCTAGGAGACACTTGCAATTATTTTAAGCCGGGAGTCATGTAAACCTTGGTAAGTCCTATGTATGGAAGGAGACTTGGAACAAATGTAATGAGCCTCACTCAGTGGCCCTGGCCCAGCACAGCCTCTCTGTCTAGATCTCATCAGCCATCACAGGACCTGCTGCTTTGCTGTGAGCACAGAGTGTATATTTTGAGGCGCTGCTGCTGATTGTCCTTGCAGCAGCTGGTGGATGCTGGAAACTAATGGACTAATGCCAGCCTAAAAGAAAAAATCCAAGAGCGAACAAAGCAAACATGAATATTTCATGCCTGGTTTTCAGCTACTGCAAATCAATAAAGATATACCATGTTACACCACATGAGGTTGTGCCCCTTGAAGAGCTGAGGAATCACAACAAAATTAAAATAAGAGACAGCATTCTGGAAAATCACTAATCAAGTGTTTTCTGTCAAAAGTGAGGTAGCTCTACCACCCAAATTAGCATCTTTACTGAGTTAGATCTTTTGAATATTGGGTTTTAATACAAATATACTCAGAGCTGAGTATTGCTGCTGAGGTATTAATTCAGTATCTGAATTCCTGCTGAGGTTCAGGGAGAGCTTGTCTTATTTTTTCCTACTTCTATGTTTAGAAAAAATATTTGTCCAAATTCCACAAAATAAAATTTGATGTCAAGACTTAAGAAAAGAGGAACAGTCTGAAGCATCCAAAGGGCTTCAGTTCATGCTTGAGCAAATTATCTGCTTGCAATCGGCATTGTTATCATTGTAGGTACTCAAGGGTCTTTGTGCATGACTTGGTTTCACTAAGTATGAAGAAGCACCTTTGATAGAGCAGTAAAGTGTCATGTACTGGCCCTGCCAGCTTGCATCCCACCTAATGGCTGTGCTCCCCACAGCTCCCACCGCAGCCCGTTGAGGGTGAGGAGGGACAGGAGGGAGATCAGCATTGTTACCACCAAGGCCTGCACTCTCCCTTGTAGGGGACCCTCATATCAAACAGCCCCTGACAGTCCCTGGGTCATCCCTGGGCCCATGGAGCCAAGACCCAGCACAGAGGAGGCAATATCTGGCATTAGTCTGTTTAAAAATCTCCCAGGGGAACCTTGTGCTGAGCATTAAACACTCCTACAGAAGATCGCTTTGATTCCCCACAGGGAGAGGCATGAGCAGCCATACATGGGGGGCAGGGGTAACAACACAGGGGGAATACAAGTGTCAGCTTAAGAGAACACAGTTACCCTCCATGTACATGACCCACTGCAGCATCAGACTCGTAGGCATCAGACCCATAGGATTTCCACAGGATACCTCCCTCCCACCAGTGGGAAATACAGGGAGAGTGAACACAAAGCCAAGGCAAAGAGCAGCTTCAGTAAGGTAATAAATGAATGGCTGCCCTGGAAACTCAGCATCTGAAGGAGCAATACAAAAAACTATCTTAATCACAGAATCACTAGGTTGGAAAAGACCCACTGGATCATTGAGTCCAACCATTCCTATCAATCACTAAACCATGCCCCTTAGCTCCTCATCCACCCGTCTTTTAAACATCTCCAGGGATGGTGACTCAACCACCTCCCTGGGCAGCCTGTTCCAGTGCCCAATGACCCTTTCTGTAAAGAATTTTTTTCTGATGTCAAGCCTGAACCTCCCCTGGTGGAGCTTGAGGCCATTCCCTCTTGTCCTGTCCCCTGTCACTTGGGAGAAGAGGCCAGCACCCTCCTCTCTACAACCTCCTTTCAGGTAGTTGTAGAGAGCAATGAGGTCTCCCCTCAGCCTCCCTTCTCAAGGCTAAACAACCCCAGCTCTCTCAGCCGTTCCTCATAAGGCCTGTTCTCCAGCCCCTTCACCACCTTTGTTGCTCTTCTCTGGACTCGCTCCAGAGCCTCAACATCCTTCTTGTGGTGAGGGGCCCAGAACTGAACACAGTATTTGAGATGCGGTCTCAAATAATCTCCTTAATAATCTCCTGTGTAATTGACTAAGAAGGTTATTGCTAAGCACGGAAACAAACATCATTTTTCCAAAAGCTGCCCAAAAATGTCAGACTGCTTGACTGAAGAGAGAAAGCAGGGCCAATACTCTGCGCTATTTTGCTTCTTGCACTTTTTGGAGAACACCTTAAACGAAATCCAGGAGAGTTCTTGCTATAATGGAAAAATTCAAAAAGGAGGTCTGACTGCCTCTGGGAGAACAGGCTGCCAGTGTGTTTAAATACTATCCTAAGCAAAAAATAAATAAAATATCTGAAGACGCCACATGTATTGTTGAAATAGAAGCAGCCTCATGAGAGAGGTTTAAAATATTTCCCTTTGAAATTATAGAAGTCTGCTTATTTTTAGCTTGTTAGATGCTGTTATCTTCCCATTCAACCACGGTTACATAACAGATAAAATCCACACAGCAGCAGAGGGCATACATGCCAAGCTATAAGGTTATTATAGCCTGGGAGCTTGCTCCCACTGGGCAGAAAACAAAGCCTCATGCCAGTCGTACTGTTTTGCAGCTTCTAGGTCAAACTTTTAAACACATGTATTACAATATATACATGCATACAACGATTCATATACATAGATACATATGTATGTATATCAACACACATATGTATCACTCTGTTTTCTTATTACAGATTAAAAAAGGTTTTTGTTGAACCAGAAAAATACTCTCTTGCCATTACTGTAGTAACATTATACAAGGGATAAACTGATGTGTTGTAACTATTAAAAGAAGCAAAATTAAAACTCACGCACACACTTACTTCGGTAAACTACCAGAAGAGTTGTCCCCTCTTTTCTAATGAGACCTCTAACTGCTCCTCGCTGCTGCATGCTACGGAATGTGGAAAGCACGTAGTGCCATTGCTAAATAAGAACAACTTAGGGGTTTTAGTCTCATTAAGCATTATGTGACACTGTTGTGTTTCCTTGGATTTTTTTGAAGGACTGAACTTCTGTCTTTGACAAGCTGTGTTGTTCCCACCCGATATCATTCTTCAAAGTGTACAGAACTATCGTTTCCAAACTGTTTTTAGAGTAACCTGTGTTTGCAAATACTCCCACTCTCCAAGTCCAGCCCAGATTGACAGGAAATTACTTTTCCTGAAATGTAAACAAGAAAGAAGTTGTGGCTTTCACAACATCTTAATTATATCAAATTTTCTTTGTCAAAATCTTTCATAAGTCTTCTTATTATATGTGATATCCAGTTTTAATTCACTACCTACAACACATGCTTTCAGTGCAAAACTGAGGCAATCATTAATTTAAGCCACCTTTTTTAATTTCAGCAATTTTTAAACTGGAGAAAAATTGCACACATTTATTTAGGACAGTGTTACAAATCCAGACTGGTCTGAGATTTCATTCTGTTCTTTTTGCTGTGAGGGCTGTTAGTAATTTTTTTCTATTCACATTTTTAGAAAGCCACTGACCCTAGCTTTGGAAAAAGCAGATGAAACATAAAAATGCTGGTATTTAAGTTATGCCAGTGAGCCTTTCCCATCCTTTTTCACCTTTAAGACTCAGCGGCAAAAAACTTCAGAAAACACGTTAAATATTCCAGGCAAGGTTTACCTGGCAAGTATCCTTGAATTGACGTGCCACCCACTGTCCCCCACGGAGGCAGGAAGGTTACTAGGTGCTGCCTCTCCCCTGCCACACAGAACCTGGGGCTGGGTGAACCACAGCCGATGCTGCCAACTACATACCAAGGCTGCTTACTCATGATGTATTGTCTTGAGTGGCAACACTCAACTTATGTCTTTGCTACCACTTCCCTGTGGGTTTTTCCCACTTCCTTAGCCCTGTCTCAGCTGCGTGAGCACAGCGATATGAGTCAGACAGAGGAATTAATCTGACTTTAGAAAAAAGCATCGCGGGTGGGAGGAAGGTACCATCTTTTTAACAAGGGAACCTTCAGGCTGGATGTTTTCCCAATCCACGTCAGTGCAAGGTCAACCAAAAAGCTGTGCCAGCACACCACAGCACAGGGATGGGAGTGAGAGGAAAGGCTGGGAGTGGGAAGAAGATACTGGTGGCATCTACAGGTGGTCAAACTGCGACTGCAGCCCCGCACATCTACTTGTTGGACTGAAATGAAACAAATACAAGCTGCTCAGAACACACAGCATTTAGTAAGTGTAACACCCAGCAGTGGCAAGAGAGAAAAAAGTAATTGAACATTCCCCCGAATTTCAAAGTTTTGGAATGCTAAATCAGCAAACTTGAGAAAAGTTGGAAGCCTGTCAGTTGTGCCTCTCTTAGTACTGTTTGTTCTCCAAGGAGAAGCAGAGAATAAGAGGACTCTACAACTCAGCATTTGGGAAGAGAAAAGATATACGGTGTGAGTCCATTATCATCTTGAAGCAGAGGAGGTTCAGGTGAAGTACAGCAAATCCTCGTTCTATTATCTCCAGAAAATAGTGCCTGCTTCTCAGGATCTACTGTGCTTTAAGAGATGGTTCTAGCTAAGTATGTAATTGTAATGGTAATAGCAGAATTCTCTGCAGCTTCAGACTCTCCCTCTTCCAAATAACTCTAACCCAGACAGAAACTGGATCATGTATCTCCAATGCATGGACTATACCCGTAGACCAGAAAAAAATATCTTTGTAAAATTATGTGTACCAGAATGATCAGGGAATACCAACAAAAATATTAAATAGGCTAATGAAAAATGCACTTTGCAAAGCTTTATCAACTTGATATTTATTACGTGTCCTACAGTAGCATCTGGAGTTTGATTTGATGCAAAGTGCCATCAAAGATAGAAATGCACTTATAAACAAACAAATTGTCAAGATTGCAACTATATGGTATTATTTGGGAGGATCAAAGAAGTAAGGAAAAAAAAAAGACACATGACCTGGACATTCCAGGTAGCTGAGCTTTTCAAGAAAGATTATTCATTTTATTCTGTTTTCAGCATTCAGATCTGGATTAATTAATTTGTTCATCACTTATTTTTAAGACTAATATTAATTTAATGCTAACAGAAGATAAAAGGAGCTGTTTACCAAGGTTTTTACTGTATTTCACATTCCTCCACAGGAAAGAGAAAAGAAGGACACCAGGATGCCACTAAGCCCTCCACTGGAAGGGTGCTGCATCCCTCAGTAAGCACAAAGCACCCAAAAAAGAAGAGAAGGGAGCAGAGGAGCCTTTGCTCCTTTGATTTTGTGGCAGCTGGCCAGTTGGCCCTGCAGGTTGCTGCATGCTCTGTGGTCCTGCTGAGCATCACCCAGCCCTGCACACTCCCATCCTGCACCTATCTTAGTACAGGGCACAGACACAGCATCACACTGTGACCTTATCCTGATTGGTGACCTGGGGCGTAGTCACCTGTGGGGCTAAGGGATCAAATGCACTCTGACTGAATAAAGGAACTAAAACAGAATATATACAGCTAATAAAAATATCAGAAAAGGTAAAACCCCTAGCTTCAATCTAAAGGCATAGTTCTTAAGAAATGCCAGTTTCTCTAAACTTTAATTTTAATCCATTCTCTCCCACACCAAAATAATGACTATTTTCACCTTCACTTCTACTGTCATCCATTGTTGTTATGCACTACAATGCAATAGATCAGTGATAAAACTCTCCTGTATCTTCTCAGCACAACATGTCATTACAGTAACTCACTATAGCTAGCATTAAGTCTCTATCTAACTGAAGTCAGTCCTCTTTCAGTGTCTAGGTTTAAAGGGGTCATTGCAGCCTTAACATATCCACTGCAGATCTGTTACCAGCTGGTTCTTTGACTTGGGTGAATCTAAGCATTGAAGTTCACACCAGCTGTGAATCTGGTACTGGCTAATCAAATAAAGTTTGGGTTTTTTTTGTGGATTTACCATGAGGAAATGTCAGAGATAACAGGAGATTACAAAGAACATAGAACACTCCAACAGACTGTAACACAGAGACGTGTTAATGTTAAAGTAATTTAGGGCAGTATCAAGGAGGAGTCTGGCTAAAGGCCAGATTCAGACATTCTTACTCAGTTGCTTATCCTTTTTGCACAGCCTCGCTGATTTTAACCAAACTGCTACATGATTAGTGTACCGTATAGTGCGAAAAACAAAGTCTGTCCAAAAATGATCACTATAGACACTAGCCAGGGTAAAAAAGGTGGTTTAGACCCACATGTGGGTTTCTGACTAATTTCTCTGGAACGATACTCAGTTTGACACGTCATAGAAATACCTCAAAAGAAAATTATTTTAATATTTTCCCTAAGTCAGAAAGAGATGTAGGGAATTTCTTGGTTTTATCATTAATTCAGTGAAGGGATACATTGTTTACTACACTGTAAGGCTGTGTGGGAGACAAGTCTTTGATGAAATGTATATGCTCACACATGAATAATGGAGTAATGAATAAATGCAAATGGACATGACAATATGGCATGTTATCGATGCTAAATTCACTGGTAATCAGTTGTTCATTAAGGGACATCATCTCCAAAGAGGTCCCCATCAGACATTGACGGTTGCAAGCCAAAAAAATTGACAGTGAGTAGAATTCCTCACCTTCTCCTCTCCTTCACGAGGGAGGTGCACATCAAGAGTGGGATCTGCCAGCCTGTTGCTGTTTCCCAGTCACTTGGGTGACTGCACATGAGTGGTAGAACAGCAGATCTGCCAGACCTGTAGCTATTAGACTTAAGCAAGAGCTGCAGCAAGTGGTTTGTTATCCCTGGTCCACATGAAAGATCTCCTCATCAGCACATGTTTAATCATAAGCTATGAAACAAAAAAATGTCTATGACTTTTTAAAAAATCTACATGGATAAATCATTGTACAAGTTTATTCAATATTTTTATTCAGGTAAAATTTCCACTGTTGTAGCAGAAGATTTATCTGTTGAAGGTATGATTAAATTGTGAGTTAAGAGTAAAGGAGATGGTAAAAAAGAGGGGGCTGCTTTCCAAAAGTTTAATGTCTGAAGCAATTCCAGGAGTGGGAGATAAAGGAAACAGAATAAATCTACTTAACCAACAATGTCTGTTTCCTTTGTAATAAAAACTTGCTAAGGAACAGAAGTCTTTATGGCACCATTTCTCATTTCCTTGCACCGCCTCAGAAGACTTTAGTGAGCCATACGAAGCAGAAGAAGTTGCATAGCTCCTAAGAGGAAGACATAAAACTTTTGTTTTCTTGATCTACTGAACCCAGCGTGAACCCAGTGCTCCATTAGCCTGTGGTCAGGCAATTCACAAAATATTCCAGTCCAGCCCTGGTAACATTGACACATGAATCTCTGCCTCATGGCTTCAATGTTCTCCAGGCTGGGTTCACCAGTAACCTGGAACCTGGAGACTCTCTCTGAGTGATGGGCTCGGATCTTAAAATTCGTTGGTGACAAATGGAGGTAAGCAGAAGAATCGCTGTTTTTGCGGATACATCTTCCATTCTTCTTACATAGGACTTTGCTGCAGAGTTTAGCTGCTGAGGTCACATTAATGACGTAATGTCCTAAGGGTCCATCAATATACCGTTTCACAGTTGAACAGCTCTCCTGTAGAAAATAAAAGACCACAACACATTACACAGTAGCTAGCATTATGTCCAGATTTATTATATCTAAGAAAATGCTAGGTATAAAATTGTTCTTGGCCAAAGTAACTTGTTGAGATAAATCTTGTTGGATTTACATACTGTAGTAATATATTTGGTTTAAGTGAGTTTTCTTCCATGGGTAAGATTAGCAAAGTATTGTCTATTCAGGTGCTTCATAGCAACATATGGTATTAGACTAAGGAGGAGTCCTAGTAAACAGAAAGAGAATTCACATGTTAATCCGAGACTAAGTAGTTCCTTAAGTAGAGATTTCTGGTAACTGCTAACAAGGAGCTGTGCATGGAACTAACAGGTTTTGAAACACATATTTAGTCACTAATTTGGTCCTGGTCTCTCCAACTTTTTCAATTTACTAGGAGCCACATAATTTTCAGAAATAAGCATAGAAGTTGCTGCAATTGTGCCTACAAAGTTCCAGTTCCAATTTCCCTTTTCCTCTGCCCAAGTCATCAGTGCATTGCTAGAGACTTAAGGAGGAGAAGAGCAGACTCTATGAAAAGCAGAGTGAAGCCTGGTCCAGGTTTCAGGGCCAGGTCTAACCTGCTGTGCTACCTGCAAAACCTCTTCAAGAAGGATCATTCGTGAAAGCCTGAGGAATCTGAGAAGAAGAAAGAGGCCTTTCCTTGTAGTAATATCATTTTCTATGCATTATTTCATCATGAACCCCACCAGTGAACAGAGAAAATATCCCTCCTCTAGACTCCATTCCTTCTCTGTGGATCTGTACAAATGACCGCAAACAGGAAGTAGGACAGCGTAAAACAAGTTGTGTTGATATTTGCATTATTGCCTCAAAACATGTCTTTCTTCTGACCTGGACTCATGATTCCAAGCTCCTTCAAATGACCTGCCCAAAGCAATGTGCTCTGAAGCAACGGTACTTCTCAGCCTAATGAAGGTGTAGAACTGATCAGACGTGAAATTAGTACTGAGCTACCATCCTCAGTCACTGGCTGATGACATCAATAAAGATAGATTGGTGCTATGGAGGTTGCAGTGGCAGAGGAGAAATATTGAGGGAATTCCTAAATGCTAATAAACCAATACAACCTACCTTTGAGCTAGCATATTGCATACTGCCCCAGAGAACAACTCCAGCTGCTCCCAAGGCCGCACTTTCACCAATGGTATTGACCAGATCTGTCTGAAAAAGGATGCCAAAAGCAGACATCAAAATATCTAGAAGTAAAAAGTAAAACAAAAACAAACAAAACCAAAAAAAAACACTAAGATACAGGCATCATTTTCTTTTCCCCCTCAGGAGAGACATCACTTCTGTGGTATAGTCTTCAGAATAAAACCACTAGGTCATTTAGAAAGCTCTTCTCTGTATCTCCACATTTTTTTCATAGATCGTATTCATGAGTAGGACTGCTAAATAATGAAATTGTTATAGTTTATTCACAAGGTGTCTTCCAACAAAACTAGTGAGGTAAGAATTGAATTATCTGTTTTAGTCGTTGAATGATTGCCATACCCACAAAGGCACCATTTTTGGCAAATGATAATATGATCACACATCATTGAATCACCTTTACAGTGTATAATTAAAGTTCATAGGCTTTAGGCAAGTGTCTAACTTATGCTTCTTTAGCCATAACAATACAGTTACAGAGCTACTGTTTCTACCAGTGTGAATGCCATTGTTCCAGGAAACACATCTTTGAAAAAAACAGCCTCTTCCAGTACTGCCTAATGCCAAATGGAAAAAAAAATAAACCTACACATTTGCATACTGACTTAACCATGTCCACATCTAGACCTGTACCAATAAGTAGTAGAGTTGTAGCAACAGCAGTAAAATAGCTTTACCAGAGCATTGAATGTATGTAGAACAGGACTCATTGGTGCCTTGCCAGCAGCATGGCAATGTACCTTGCAAGTGCCTTGAAGCTGTTTCCTGAGGCTGTGAATATTATGCCTAGGGAAATTCAATTAAATCTTAGAAAATATGGAGGAAGGATCTGTCATGCTCATATGTCAAGGCAGGATCAATTACATTTAAAGCAATTTCTACCTACAATCATTGATGAGAAAGTAATTCCTGATCAGTGTTTGTAATGGCAGATATTACCATATTTCTCAATTTGACGAACAAACAGCAATTTCTTTAAAAAGTTAATGATGGTCTTTGATAGAGTCTTTTCACCTTTTTTTAGGATAAAACAATCCTAAAGACTAGTCAAATTATCACAGTATGGTGGTAGGTCCTTAGAAATATAAAATGATAGAGTGGAAGAACCATGTTAATTACTACCAAATTATTTATTTCAGTGTAAGTGGATTTGCCAGTGCATAGTTAAGGAGTCCCCATTTCTGAAACATATATAGCCCAAGAGATATAAAAGAAGGCACGAATAAATACCTTGTGCAAGGGAGTTTCTGCTGAAGAGTTAAAGACAATTACAGGAAAGTCAGAGTGAGCAGTGACTTTGACCCTTAACTAAAAGGTTTAACAAAACACTGGAGGGAAAGCTAGCAGAAGTGTGAAAGAGTAGAGCTTGCCTACTGGCTCTGGGCGTAGAGTTCAGGGTGATACAAAGTATAATTGGTCTGGCCTCAAGTTTCTGTTTCTGTTCATCATCTAAGCAGTCTTGTAGAGAATGTCACTAGTCTTAGAAGTAGGTAGTTTGGTGCTAGTTTATAAAAGGATAGTGGTGTGAGCTGCAGGTGTTATTTTCATGATGGAGGATGTTTTCCAATGGGAATTAATTTATCAGTAAAAAAATTAAAATTACGTGAATTAAAAATCAAAAAATCAAATGATGAGAGAATGTGAAATACATTCTGACCTCTTGGTAATGAGGGTTCCCAGGCTTTCCTTGTCTGCAAAGCATTTTATGATGATTACCCAGACACAAAGGCTGGACTGCGATTCTACATTAGCCACATGAGGGTTGAGTGATTTAGCACTAACACAGTTCAGATCTCATTAACAAATTAATGAAACATTTTCAGACAGCCCAAATAAATAATCAATAGATATTTTGCATTGCTGGATGAACTAAGACCTGAGCAAAAGCCAAAATAAAGATTTTGTTAGTAATATGCATTAGGAGTTAGGGTGGTTGACCAGAAGTCAGTAAATCCTGTATTTATCCCCTCATATTCCACAGCTTTCATTTTATATTTTTAGAAATCATTTAGATTCAGATCCACAAAAGGATTTCAGCACTTTATGTCTAATGCATATGGATATAAAATAATCATATCCAAGAGGATGACCCTTAATGTTCATTTAGTCCTCTGTGTGTGTTTGTGTGTGTGTGCGCGAAGTCCAATGGCAGCAATAACTTCACAGCTGGAGTTCCCGAGGCACCTATACTTCCACTTCAGTGCACACCTAGAATCACTACCTTGCCCATGCTGAGAAGCTCAGCACTTCATTCAAGCTAAGGCCAAAATCTAGCACTGACTGGAAGACACATTTCCCTAGGGATACTTAAAGAAGCACCTACACAAATGTTGTATAGTGACAAAAATAGCATCCTACTGCAAAAAAAAACACCTGTGTGGGATTTCACATAAACACTCTAGTTCCACCTTACATTTCCTTTTCTTGTATTCTTTAAAACAACAGTTGAGTGCTAAGAGTCTTCCCCAGGAGGAAAGAGAATTAGAAAGACGTAGGCTGAATTTTTCTCTCTTCCCGCATGCTTAAAAGGGGCATCACCTCCAGGTAACCCTCCACTGGGGTTTTCTTCACTATGAGTTTACAGACAACATTTAGAGGAGTGCCATTTCTCTTTTTGATGCCATTCCACCTTGCACCAATTCAATGAATGTTCATAGGAGAGCAAGAGGAACAAGTAGGAACTTGACTAGCGCTTATGATTAATTAAGTTTAATAATTAGGTAACTTGCCCGCAAGGAAGGAAATAAGGTTTCTGTCATTTCTAGGCATGGCTACATCCTTAACTGAATGACTGACTCATGTTCAGTGATTCAAAAGCCATCTTCACAGAAAGGCTCTTCCCTGAATAACCTAAGAACAGAAGATTACACCATCTCTTTTATATTTTCTCTCTTGCATGCAGGATCTTTTTGGTATAGTGACCCCCTAACTCTTTCCTAGTTTCTACCACAGAGTGCTAGATTTATCCTGAGCATGTTGGGAAGAGAACTGAGCTGAGAGATCCTGCAGCAGGGGTGGGTTCTCTGACCACAGGACAGCCATACAAAAAGGGAACTGTCTTCAACAACTCTCCCCTGCAACAGACAAGGGCAGTGAAATAAATGTCTCACACCCGCTCCAGATATTTTGAGAAAAGGAAACATTAAGTGCCTCTCATCACAGCTGAGAGTGGTAAATTGGGAGCAGACATAAGGAGATGTATCCCTGAAGCCTTGAGTGAGGCACGCAAGCTCCACCAGCAGCTGCAGATGCAGCAGTCCTGGTTTGGGGACTGAATTTAGCACTGATCCTCACTCAGAATAGCTTAGCATTAGTGGGGGCTCACTGCCATGGCTCTGCCGTTTGAGTCTAAATACCTCATACGGGAAAAAACATGCAAGTTTAAAAAATTTTAGTCATCATCTTGACATTTGTCTAGGTACAGAATCCTATTTCATTCTTTGTTTCAGATCCTTGTCTATCTTATTAGAGGACTGTCCTGAGGTGACAACTTTGTGGCTCAGCTGCCACTTAAAATGTCTGGTATTTCTCCAAGTGAAGAACAAGTCAACAAAACCTCTTCCCGTCTGATGCTCATTCTCATTAAAGCTTTTAGGGGCAGTGTGCAGCAACTGAATATCCTCAAGATTATACTGGGGACAGCTGGTTTAGCAGAGGAGGAGTTCTTGTCAATGCTTCTCCACATTTTGAACAGCCAAGTCATTGCATTGGACACTAAAAAAAAACAGGGGGTGAGCTAAGTTGTTGTGATTTTGGAACCTAAGAGGAAACAGGACAGTCAGTTCTAGTTACAAGTTGCGAAAAGAAATATAAGCACATTTGTAATCTTTGCTTTCAATTTTGAACAGTCTTAGTTTCAGAAATGCTTTTTCTGAATTCAGGAATGGTAGTGCAACCCTGGCATGGTTGCAGGGAATGGTCTCTGTACACGTGCACACCTGGTCATCAAAGAAGACTATCTGTAGGTGAACGAGACAAGTCACTATCCATTATTCATCACTTGTTAGTTATCATCCTGCTTTATTAATGACTTCAGTCATCTAGTCAGGAAGAACAGATGCTACTGTGCGACTTCCCTCTCCCACACTGTTAGCAGTGAGTTGTCAAGGCAGATAACTTCTGAATACCCTACAGATGGCAAACTGCTTATATGCATTTCTAGGAAATACAGAACCCTCTTATAATGACTGGGATCTCAATTCAGAATTTATAAACTGTTTCCAACTGTAAAAGCAGCAATAATATCTCAGATACCTTACACACAACTCTCCTGATTTCCAGGTGCATTCAGAGTGAAATGTACAGCAGACCTGGGTCTTCTGTCTTTCTGCAGGTCTGCTAGACTTCTGTCTATTCCTCAGCGACACTGACTCACAACCATCCCTCCTATATTCTTCCACTGTGATATTTACAGTATTTTTCACACTGTGTACAGAAAGGCTTACACACAAGGCTTCAATATGTTACTATTTAATTCTATCGAACTAGAACATCACAGCTTTTGCACAGCTTGATGGAGCAGGACCCAATCGCTGTCACAGCTCAATTCCCTATTAACCTGCTGTCCCAGTTTTTCTGTAGCCATTTAGCCTGGATGTCATTGTGCTGGCTCCTTTCCTTGTCACATTCACACATGTTGTTGCTAAAGCTCAGAGGTTTCATGCCATGTTTGCAGGTTTGTGAGCTTCACTTAGGGTCATGTCGTGGGTCAAATCAGAAGCTCCAGTCTAGTCTAAAATCTGGACACACAAAGACATATTTAAAATATCTTAGTGGCTACAGGCTTATGAAGAAAAAGAACATTATTTTCCCAATCCTTCTTATTTCAAGTTTTCTTAAGGTCAACCCTGCAGGTTCCTGGCAGCCCCCAAGCTGTTCGCACAGACAGTGTGTAGAGCCTGGAGACACCTCAAGCCCTGTCCCGTGGCTGCCTGCAGAGCCAGATACTGTCCTCATTAGAAAATATGTAGGAGAGCATAACCCACAGATATTTCTGTGGTTGTGCATGGATCTTCCTTGAGTGCAAAGTGAGAAAGTGATCTTTAAAGTAACCAAAAGTAAAAGGCTACATGCAGTTGAGAAAAAGGCCAGTGACATGGAGAGTATAATGTAAGAGGAACATCACTCCAAATTACCACTATCCTGCTCAGAAAAAAGTTTAAGTTAAAACAGTAACTTTATACCACCACAGATTTTGAACTCATGCATGACTGGTAGCATGATTTTAGTTTCCATAGTTTTTAGTAGCATTCGTTTCATGGTATTTTTGTATTGATCATGAGTCTGATACTATAAAAATATATTCTTACGACCTACATTTGAAGAATGCTTATTTGTTTCAGAGCTTGAGTTGTTCAGTGAAGGCATTTTGGATGAAATCCTGCCTATAATGACTCCAGTGTCTCCTGCCTTCAGTGGGACCCAGCCTTGCCTATTTGCCCATGACTTCTGAGTCAGCAGTTTCAGTCAGTCAGTCACATTTCCAAGTCAGTGGAAACCTGCAGTTTCCACATCACACAGAAAACACTTCCAAAGAGTCCCTGGTTGCTAAAAGTGAGGCAGACCAAATTCCTGATTGCTTCTATATACCATTTGCTTCAGGGGGCAGCCTAAAACACTTTCCAGGTTGTCAAGGTTTCACCACACCTCCCCAGCTCCACACTCCAGGCTGAAACCACATGCTGCCTGTGGTTTGTTGGTCTGACTATTGTCTTTTCCCTTGACCTTTCTCTCCCCTTTGCTGTTCTGGTTTGAGTCAATAACTTGTCTCTATCAGCAGCAGAAAGAAACTCTCACATAAACTGAAGGGAGAGAGCACACTCAGATGGTACTTGGTCATCAATGGGCTGTTTTCATGGGCTCCCTGCCCCAGATTTCCTCCCCTCTCACCTCTCATGGAATTGATGGAGATCAAAGCAGAACTTCCAGCACTTGAGACAACTACTAAAAAAACCAATAAACATTTGCGTCTCCCTATTAATGTGCACAAAGTCAGAGCCATTATCATCCTTACCTACTCAGAAAATCTGGGATTTGCATACACATAGCTTTGCCATCAATGTTGTGGCCACTGTTATACCTATTGCCCTTTGTCATTGGTAGAAGGAGCACTGCATGACTCAAAAACTTGCTTTCTTTATTAAAAGGACTGCACATTGTTAGCACTAAATGTTCCATCAGGAAGATATTTGAATGTGTTGGACCTCTGAAAAGCAAGATGGCCAATGCTGAACATGCAAGAGTTAGGAAGGCCAGGCCAGACTAGTTTACTTGACAGGTTTATTTCTATACTGAATTCATTTACATTCGGATAAAGAAACAAAAAGCCCTGAGGCTTCTTTCTCATGAAAGTTTATCTTTCCATTACACTAATTAGTTTTATACTTCACAAAAATTTGTGAAGTACATTTCACAAGCTGTCCTGAAGAATTAAAATATCAGAATGAATTACTTCCTTAAGGAAATGATTTTTTTGTACTTCCTTTCTAAATTATCCCCATTAGAATACACAATGTTATCCTACAGAAGCAGACCAAAGCACTGCACTATTAAATCTTAAGAGGTGTAGAATTTTGCACTGTGGCTATATTATTTCCTTTTACAGAAGCTGGCTTAGATATGAAAAAGAAATGCATAAATGCATTTGTACAAGGAAAAATTTTAGAAAATACTTTTTATAAGAGGCTGTTTCTAAACACTAAATTTCTAAAGATGTCTGCTTACCTCTGTTAAAACATGAAAAGTATAGGCATAAAATGGTCTGGAGTAAACAAAAACAGGCAAAACGTAGTCTTTTCTAGCAATTGAAGCAACACGTATTGCCTCCTTAACCCGATAATGAACAAACTTTAGTGCATTTGTACTTGACTTCAACATATAATCCAGGTATATAGAAGGGTAGAGAGCAGTGCTGTCCTTCCACAACCAGAGCAGGAGGTCATTGCGGGCAGACTCGATAGGTGGACATTTCCCTGTGTATGTTTGGGGGTGTTCTTTGTAATCATAATTGTAGCAGTCTGGGTAAAGATAGTAACCCCACAAACCATTTGGTCTCATATGCTCAGCCAGAAGGATAGTGTTGTTCATAAAACTCTTGCCAGCATTTTCAAATTCCTCTTTAGCCACTTTCCTAATTTTGTCCTCTGACCACTGAGGATGCCGTCTCCTAACCATCTCAAGAGATTTATTTCTATAAATGCTTTTATGGCCCCAATTCCTATCCCACTGGGGTCTCCAGTTTTCCCAGTCAATGACCGCAAGTCCCTGGAATTTCTTCATGGGTATGCAATAGTCAATGTCAGACTTTGCTTTATTGAGGTGTTTAATAAGACTTTCATTCTGGGGCACACCTCCATTGACAGGATCTCCATTATCTGTGTAGTAGGGATAGTATCCCAAATGAGTGTGATAGAAGATTGTCACATTGGACCCACTCAGGGTCTCATTGGTGTTGGATACAATATCGAAAACACTGAGATCCAGGTCCACCTTGTACCGTAGCCTGCATTGCTCGGTTGGTGCATTCCAGACAACCATGAAAGGCTTGTGCAGAGCCAGAGGGGCCCGTGCCGGCTTCAGCAGCTGAGCATCAACCATAGTAAGCAGCATTGTCACTGCTAACTGTTTGACCCAAACATCCATGGTATGTTTTTTTCTGGGAAATTGTTATGATGTGTCCTTGAAAACAAAAATGAGAGAAGACATGTTAGAAGGGCAATAGCTAACCTAGAGGCAGATAGGATGACAAAGGGATGCCTTCTAGTTTGATTGGCTTTTGGTAACATTATACCTAGTGCAAATAAAAAAGTGCAAAACTAATCTTGAAATGCTTTGAAAGATAAAATTAAAATGCTTTTTGATAGACTTTGCTGTCCAGAAGTGTATTCTGGTCCTCAGGAATTTTTTTCTTTCCTTCTCACCCAGACATCTCCCAGTTGATTCAGATGTTTCCTTAACACCTACTTTTTCCCTAGTATGTTAATGAGTTAATAAAAGAAGAACTTAAGAGTATAAAAGAGAATGTGCTGCTCGTTTGAAATTTCAGCTTGTACTGTGAATTTGAACTGTCCTGAAACTGGTTGTTTCTCTACATTTGCATCCTTTTTTAATGATTTTCTTCCTTTCCTCTAAAGTCAGAGCCAAGTTATCCTATCATAATTAACCTAACTTCATTTGTCCCTCAGTGAACTCATTCTTACTCAGTTAATGCCAGTTAATCACTTAACACCTTTCCCAGATAAGAAGAGGTCTTCACATTTTCTCATGAATTAGCTCACAGGATCACAAGGTTTCTGTCTTTCCAAACCAATATAGGTAACACACTACTCTAAATACTAGATTTTGTAGTTCTTCTTGGATATTGCCTTTTAATCAGTAATGGGATGCCAAATGTACAGGAAGGTTGCCGGTACCCCTGTGCAAATCTGCAAGAAGAACTTAATTAGGCAAAAACCTTTTCCATTGTTTGAAAAATGTGGAAATGTTGAAAAACATCATGCGTCATATAATCCAGGATTTCTATCCCTGTCATTTGTTCTTCCTTGCCATTTTCCCATCCTCTGGGTTTGATGTTTCTTCTCCTCCTTGCCACTGCTCTCTTGATCTTCTGCCTTTCCCTTAGTTCTCTACAGCCTTTGATCTCTTACAGAACACCTTTTCCCTCACCTGTCCTCAGACATGTGTTTTTCCATCCACAATTCCGGAAAATTATTGATCTTTCCTGACCAGTAGTCTAGTACAAGAGCACCCTCCCAAAAGGTGGAGGAAGGCAATTTACGTCAAGCAATGGTTAGGGGCAGAGGGTGAAGAGCAGGACTGCTAGAAGCCACAACATAGGACTCCCCAAGAGCAAGCTCTCATTAGAAAGCTAGAGATCTATGCTCCTGTTGTTTCCTCATCAACTCTCTGACTGCTGTCTTTCAATGCCTAAATACAGATTTGGCACCCAAGCTTTAAAACTTTGCTCACAATCCTTTTGATCCTCTTAAGTATAACATCCTTGAGTGAAACAGGCCACTACTACAGGCATGGAGGTGGCACTGTGTACAAGTTTGCCTATTGGAAAAGAACTCTGATCTGCTGGAAGGAAGTCTGGTGGTTGTAAATGCTATCTTTTTCTCTGTTTTTCTGCAGATTTGCATAAATATCTAAGTAACGTCATAGGTTCAGGGGGAGCCGCAAAAAATGCCTTTCCCTTCCAGTTTTATACAAACTGGTGAATGCATCACAGTACTTTGCACTCTTCCTTTGATGCAGTGAACTGATTTAGCCCATCTGTAAGTGTTTTTTCATGATTTGGACTGAATTGCTTTGCAGTACTTGAGAATAAGCCCATAATATAAAAAAAGATTTTCTCAAAAAGTGATAGCTCAGATGAAATGGGAAGATCACCAGGACAGAAACAAAAGACCTTCTTTAAATTTCTGTGTAAGAAAAGATCTGGGAAAAGATCCTAGCCACCTATTCCCACAATCCAAATGCTAACACTATTCAGTCTTGTGTTACTATGTACACATAATTAGATCATTTTGTCAGATATTAATGATTAATACAGTACAGTTCTTGTCTAGATCTGACAGCCCTAGGCATTACAGCATTGCAGATAATAAATCATAGCAGAAACAGGCTAGGAAATAATAGTGCAGGATAATTTTAAGTTATGTTTTTAGTTCCTGGCCAATTCTTGTTGCTGACACTAACAAGGCTCTGTATCACAGAACCAAAGAATGGCTGAGGCTGACGGAGACCTCTGGAGGTCATCTGGTCCAACTCCCTGCTTAAGCAGGATCATCTCAAGACCATGTAAAAATGCCACAAGTGACAAAATGAAAATGTATATCTCAATATATGTTGAATAATTCTCAGGGTCTATTGGGTCAGGGTAAATACCATATCTTCATTGAAGTTCTGAAGTAGCTTGGATACCTTGCTCAACTTTAGACATACAGCTGCAAGCTGAATCCCACAGAAAAAAAAAAAAAAAGGACAGGAATCTACCTTTTACATAGCTAAAGCACCTTATAGCAAAACATCTCCCTTTTCCTACTACTGTCTGTTACTTATAAGAAGGGTTCCCATATACACAATTCCATAAAGGAGAGACAATTTAAAAAACGTTCTTTGAAAGAGTTCCAATCCAGTTGCATTAATCTGCAATTAATTCTGCTGTTATTTGCACATGGGAATTTAATTGCAGGTGCTTACTGTTTCTTTAAAAAGCCATTCAAAGCCAAGTGAAATGAGTTTTCAATGAAACAGGTAAGCCTAGAGATCTGGAAGAGAGAAAATTAAATCTTGTTTCACATATGCACAATAGAACATCTAAACAAGAACAAAACATCTTTATTACCATTTCCACTGTTACATCTTTGGACTATGGGCTTTTTATTTTTGTGCAGTAATTGGGCTGCTTTAACCCCTGTTTTTTAATGAGCACAGAAACTAATAAATCCTCCTTGAAGCTCATTATAAACCTTGATTCAAATTCTCCTGGTTTTCTGATTCAGTGGCATATTATCATGGTTAATTTAACTTCCCAAAGATGCACATAGCTTTCTGAGTCACGACAGTGTCTGCAGAGCAGAATCTGTTCTCAGTGTTTCTGCTCTATATTGTAAAAACAAAAATGAATTCTTCATAAGTGAAAGAAGCAGGGCCTGGTCACAAATCCATTGAAGCTGATGAGATATTTTTTATTGTATTCAGGAAACTCTGTATAATGCTCTCACTGTACAAAGTAACATGTAGTCTTCTATTTGCATAAGTTTCTGCTAAGCAGTTTAGGATAAAGAGTGTTATGGCTGGATTTTAATATGGCTTTTAATAAGTGTGGTGAAACTTGCCATTTCTTGTACAGCAACATTGAATTCATTTCTGCATATTTCTTTCTTCATTTTTTATAAAAAGAAACAAGAAAATATTTGCTTATCCTAAGCAAATGATATTAACTTTGTCCAACCTTTATTTCAATTGTGTTTATCAGTCAGAATTCCACTGTATTACAATTTCCAAACAGTTCATATCAACTGAAAAAGGCATCAGGCATCTTAACTGCACGCTTTGATTCCAAAATAAATAAAACTAGCAAAAATATAAACTCAAAACCTAAAGAATACCACTTGCATACCATGTGTTCTAATGCAACCCATTGGTGTTCTCCAGACAGCCAATGCTGCATCTTTGCTGGTTTTTATCGATTACCCCAGTATTATTTGCACTGTACACATGATGTTACAGCTTGTACTTTAGATTATGATTCATATGTTGGTCATAGCCAACCAATTCAACTTCATAATAGCCAGCAAATGCGCACTCTTATGTTATACTTCTTGTACACTGGCTTTTAAAGGAAGTATAATCCATATGTATAATACCATTCTGTACTTTCACCTTCTGCTGAGTTTAGTTGTTCTTGACAACAAAAATTTTTAATCTCTTCTGGATGAACAGCTAATTTCTATGAACATATTTGCTATTCAGATTTGTCTTGCAGGAGTGGGACATCTTAAGTGTTTTAACTGCCTACACAGTTTTATGTCAGTAGGCAACAAGATAAGAAGAATCTTCAAATAAGCATTTCATAAAACTTAAAAACCTCTCGCTGTATACTTTAGTTAACAGTTGATGTTCTGGCAATTTCATTTCTTTATCATTCTTCACCTGTCAGGTTAGAAGCTTACAGAATATCTATGTAATTTTTGTACATATTTTGAAGAAATACATGCAGTTTCTCCAGAGCTATAATGACAAAGCATGAGATAAGGATAAAAAGATTTTGAGCAGATTTTGCAGTGAAGCAAAAAGAGTACGCAGATTTAGATCTAAATTCAAGTGGGATTTAAGGTGGTCTATCTAACATTTCTATTTTTCTGAAATATCATAGAGATGATTGTAAAAACTATTTTATGACAAAGTTGGGCTTATCTCACTCCTTCAGTTCAGGTAAGAAGAGGAAAACCACACTCTCAGCTGTAGAAATGTGTGCAATGTCACGTGCAGTAGGAGAGCAAGAACTCACAGAGATGTGATTTTACCTGTGAAGTATGAGTTACGTTGCACGTATTTCATTGAACTCCATAATTATTTCAGAATTCAGAAAAACACTTTAGAAAAGAAAAAAAGGATTAAAAGAATCTTAAGTCCCTACATTAACGGCCACTTCAGATTCCCTCATTAACCAGTATTTGGCAAATATAATTTAAAAACCAGAATAGGAAAGAGGTACAGTTAAATCATAAAAGAAAAGTGATTCTTTGAACAGAAAAGAGTCAAACTTTGTGACCTAAGCTAGTTTAAAAACAGTTTACTAATCTTGCTTTCAGCCTTTCAAGTGCACTATTGATTTCTGTCTTGCAACTGTGGAGTGTAGCACTGCACTTTCTTTCATTGTAGATAGATATTAATTTTAACTAATACTTCTCATATCTGTAGGAAAATGTTTTGCTTAGAAAAGAAATTAAATTCAATAGCACTTAAAAAGGAAATTAATGTAAATGGATTGTTTGCATTCCACTGAGGAATATGCAAAATTAGCAGCTAAAAGATATCTACTTTGAATGCAAGTTGACCTCATTTGGAGTAGAAATTATTATTTTGGCTAAGAAATATGAACATTTCAACTATATGAGGTTATTTCTTTCAGCATAGAGTCACATTTTAAAAAGTAAGTGGCTAAAAACTTCAATAATCTTGTGCATTGGTACAACATTTTCTATGAAATATGATTTATATGCACACAATATGCACTTACAAGACAATGTATTTATCTACATATGTATGTTTATTTATCTACATATGTATGCTCATTTCTCTATTTTTGCAGGAAATAAAGAAAAGACCAAATCTATCTATCCTGTCTCTGACTTGCTCCCTCTCTGCTGTTATTATTCTGTTTCAAAGTTATATCAAAAGTCTTGCTTTTCCTGGTTTTATTGAAAAATGCCTGGCATTAGATAAGGTGGTGAGGTGGACACAGACTGCAAATCTATCGTGAATCCTTCTGTGGTCCAAAAGTGTAAAATTTCATTAAAGAGATTAAACATCTCCCAAAGTCTCTCGACTCACATGTCATCCTAATTCTCCAGCTGTATTTCTCACACTAGATTCCAGCTTAAAAAGTGAGCAGAAGAAAAATAAGACTAAAATGTTTGCAGTCTTCCTTATAAACCAATAAAAATATAAAAATATAGATGATTGACTTTTTCCATTGCAATTCATATTTAAGTTCACTTTCAATAGGTGTATAGAGATACCAGGTGGCAAAATGTGAAGTAGCATCCCTTTATTTTTGTGCAAAATGTGAAAAAAAATTCAAAGAGCACGGAGATGGGGATTTAGGCCTTTGCCATCACTGCTGACATTTTTGTAATGGATTATTCATTTTTCATTTTAAAGCAAATGGAAAATTCCAGAGGACATTCTTGGATGTGTATCACAGCTTCACAGTAAGTTACATTTGGGCCAGAGATCTGTTTAGGCATTTCCTGTTTAGCTTTATTGTTTCTGTTATGTCCAGCTCATGTCATGCCTTAAATAGAGAGAAAAGACTGCAAAGAAGTCTGAGAATGAAAGAGAAAAGAATTTATACTGAAAAGCCATTCTTCCCATGGAACCTATAATTATTCTCTTCTATTAAAACCAAACATTTTAGTACTTCATGTGACCCCTCTATCCTAGTCTACCTGTAATGTCTTTGTTGGCTAGTTCTTATAGACCAGACTTGCATCTTTACACATACTGTTTCTTATGCCAAGTCATCACATTAGTACAAGCAACACCGAGGGCCACTTGGCACAAAAATGGTGATGGTTTTTCACCCCAGCCTTGGCCATACAACTGGTTTCATCGAAGTACAAATCAGTCCTTAAACTACTTTCACCATGGTGTAAATCTCAGTAAAAACAGAAGACTCAGGTTTTCATTTCCAGTTGTCATTGTTTGTGCGGAATAACAGAAGTATTAGCTGTGTTTGAAAGCGAGGAACAATGACATAGGTTAGTGAAGAGCAGAAAGGTCAGGTTTTCCCAGCTCCCTGGAACTGGCAGCAGATCCTTGGCATAGCCTGCAGCCAACTGCTTTATTTCCACTAGGCTTTCCCATCAAGAGTGCTCTTTGTCCACGAAGTTAATGCTTGGATTTTAGTCACTTCCAGATCTCACAGACACAAATAAAACCACTTGCATCTGCATGTTGTCACCAAAACTGGTAAGATGTTTGACCTTTCCCCTTCCACATGGGCGGTTTAGGCACTGTACACACCTACTGGTCCAGTGCTCTAGTGTTGCAACAACTCTGTAAATCGTCCCAAATGCCTTGACATTCCATTTATGGAACCTGCACCTCCTCAAACCCCTGTTTTTTCTGATTTCACTGTTCAAGGCTGGGTAAAGCCTGCCCAGTCACACATGGGTGTGTGGGGGTCAGCTTGTCCTTGCC
This sequence comes from Phaenicophaeus curvirostris, assembly GCF_032191515.1. Taxonomy (NCBI): domain Eukaryota; kingdom Metazoa; phylum Chordata; class Aves; order Cuculiformes; family Cuculidae; genus Phaenicophaeus; species Phaenicophaeus curvirostris. The sequence continues at coordinate 23,033,383 of NC_091392.1, forward strand.
TCCTGCTCACACACAACAGGAGCAATTGTGGAAACTGTCTGGGCTGGGGATTTCCTACCCTCTTGGCTTTTCTCTCTCACTGCCCTTCTGCCTTTAACATAGGGACCTCAAACTATTTTCCAAATGTTAATTCTTAATTTTCTGCTGGAGAGAAAAGTGTTCCCTTTTGAGATACTGAAACTTTTCAGTGATTTACTGGCAAATCAGTGACAGAGGGAAAATTAAGACACAGGTCATGGTTCCCAGTACTGTTTTAGTTAAAAGATTCTCTTGTCATTTTAAATCACTGCAGATTATCGATGACACTTTGAACACCAGGGAAAGATAAAGTAATATGGTTTAAATCTGTCTGTGCAGTAGAGGGAGATTAAATATTTGTGCCACAAACAATTTTTCAGTCGCTGAAGGATTGAGTAAAAGAAGTATTTTTTGAGTGGATGAAACTGTATATAATCTAGAGTATTATACCTTTTTACATATCTAATACATTAATTTAGATTGCATCTAATATATGAAGCACTGGTCTACATTTTTTATAAAAAAAGCTTTATGTACTTTGAGTTCTACTCTATCTGCTTCTATTGCATTATAAACTGAAAACTAATATATTTTAGAAAAAAGTATTCTCAGTAGTTAAAGTTGTAACATTTAAGTTAGAAGTATAACCTTTTATAAGCATTTATACTATTTATTTCTTCCCAGTATACAAAAAGTAAAGGGGAAAAAATCTATTTTTTGCCTTCTCAAGGAGCCAAATTGATTGTCAGAGCTATTGAAGCCCTAATTCCCTGAATAATTAAGACTAAATTCCTCAATAGCGTTCAGTACACTGTTCTTCTGGCTCTGGCACTTGATGGGTGAAAATAAAACTGCCTACCAACAGTATTCTGAAAATAAGTTCTTTCTGGTTTATAGATTTTCCTTGTAATTTATTACTAAATACTTTTAACTGAAGATCACGAACATTAATTGGCACTAACAGAATACATCCTGCCTTCTAGCATGTAGTTTTAATAGCTTATAAGAATGTATGAATGGGTAATATTGTACAATAAATAATACATGAGTTTACAATATTGCAAAGTATTCAAATACTTCAGCTTCTTTCGCATAGTCTGCTTAATTCACACATTCACTGGTTGAAAGGTTTATTGTTATTAGAGGCACTCGTAAAGGAAAAATTAAGTCAAATTGATAACGCAGACGATTCCTACAATCAGGCCTTGGCTTATTCTTGAGAAATTGGGGTAAACTAAATTAACTTTAGCTCTCTCAAAGATAAATTCTGCTTTCAGATGCTGTAATTCAAGAAAATTCAATTGAAATTAATTGAGGGGTGTGAATCTGGAAACATTCCAGTTGAATTAATGGAATTAGTACACACTTATAATCCTGTGAGAGGAAGAATGTGTCCTTTAGTCAGCTAAAAACCTAATACGTTGGCAAATGCTTAAAAAAGTCAAGTATTTCCACCATAAATCTCTACTTGCAGTAAATAATTCCTATTCTTTGGATAAAACAAAAGGAAATATTGCACTTTTCCAAAAAAAATCAGGATAATTCGGAAAACATGCGTAAGCATTTGAGGAGAAATTAACTTCAGACTTTATTTGCAAACTGATACACAGCTTGTCTAGTGTCTACATTGTTTCAAATAAATTACTTAAAGATATCTCTATCTCTACAAATACCTAGCACAATGTATGAACACAAATCTTCAATAAACAGAACTAACTGCATCCTTTTTTGGGCTCCTTTTGAGGCTACTTTAAAATATACTGTAGGTGATGGAATGCCTTACTATGGGTCACCTTGAAACAATTACCCTGAACGTTTTTCTTCTAATGAAATAAGTACCTGCTGATTTCTCATGTGGCAATAAATGCAACATATGATTGGCTGCTTTCTAGATATGTTTCGTTGCATGAACAGCCCAATGAATTTAAGTATTAAATTGATTAATAAAATTCTGAAATGCCTTTAAAGTCAAAATATTACTCATGCTTTTCAAACATGAATTTTTATTCACAGTGTTTCAAGAACAGTTTTCTAATTTAAAATCACTGTAACACATTGGAATGCAAAGCTATATTTCCTGTCAAATAACTATTTGACAGGAGAAAAAAAAAGAAAAAGAAAAAAATACAGACCAGAGCTGACACGCTACAGAAAAAAAAAAACGCAGGAAGCCTTCCTAACTGGTCAACTATAAGCAGCAGTGAAAACTTTATCTTTACTGAATATTAATAGAGTAAATAACATGGCACTTACCTCTATAAAATCAGTGAACAGAAGAAAACTTTGGTGGAATAATTTACAACAGCTGATGAGTTTGTCCCAGCAATGTGCTCTTCCTAATGAGTAGGCTTTTAATTAATGAGAAACTGAGGGCATCTGAATACAAGGGCAGAATTTTACCTAAATCCTCATCGTGTCATTGCAAAATAAATAAATAAATTCATTAAAAAGTAAGCCGTATTACTTATAAGCAGACTGGCTCTTGCTATAATAATTTTGTTATCAGCTACTTTTATACACTGAAAAGGAAACAACCAGACTGGTGGTTGAGAAGAATTAAGTTGTGTTTTGAGAGTTACACACTCCGGATTCAGCAGTGGCAAGCATTAACGGCAGGGACAGCCTGGTCACTGCTCTGCAGGGAAAAGCAGGGATGATTGCAAAACTAAGCAGATAAAACGGTTCAGGCAGAGCTGTTTTAAGGAACTGTCGGGATGGCTGGACCCTAAGAATTGTGGTAACTGGAGTTAAATACAGCTGGTGGCTGCTTACAAATGATGTTCTCCAGGGCTCAGCATTGGGGTCAATTTTGTTAGTACCTTTATTAATGACCTGGACAAGGGAATTGATTGCATTCTCAGTAAGTTTGCAGACGATACCGAGTTATGAGGGAGTGCTGATCTGCTTAAGGGTAGGAAGGATCTACAGAGGGACTGATGGACCAAAGTCAACTGTCTGAGATTTATCAAGGCTAATTGTTGGGTCCTGTACTTGGGCTCCAACAAACCCATGCAATTCTATGGACTTAGGGAAGAGTGGCTGGAAATCTGCCCAAAGGAAAAGGACCAGGGGCTGTTGGTCAACAGCCAACTGAATATGAGCCAGCAGCGTCCTCAGGTGGCTAAGAAGGTCAAGGGCATCCTGACTTGTATCAGTAACAGTGTGGCCAGCAGGACTAGGGAAGTGATTGTCCATCTGTACTTGGCACTGGTGAGGTTGCACCTTCAATACTGTGTTCAGTCTTGGTCCCTTCACTACAAGAAAGACATTGAAATGCTGGAGCATGTGAAAAGAAGCACAACAAAGCCGGTGAAGGGTCTGAAGCACAAGTCTTATGAGGATAAAATTAAACAGACAGCTTTTAATATTTGGCCTTCTATGCATCTTCCTTTTTAAGCCATCATAAAGATCCATTCAGACCAATTATCTCAGCCACTCAGGGAGTGGAGATCAACGCAACACATGCATGATATACCTCTTTCTCAATGTGTTTCTAGGTGCATCTTTTGCTTGGACAGAGGCTGCTAATCCAGGTGCTCTCCACCTCCCCCTTACTACAGCCTTACCCTATTTGTAAGGTTTATCATTCCCTTGGAGCCTCAGCTCTGCACAGCTAAGCCTTGACAGCCCTGCAGCAATGACCCCTCTTTGCTTCCATTCTTGTTCTGTGTCTCATTTCATTCCACTAAAATGTTTTCCTTCACTGAGGTGGAACAATATGAAGCAAACTGAAGAATAATTTACAAGGAATTCACTTCGATGATTCTCTTTGTTCTATCTGTTCACCACACAAAGAGTAACTTTCCAATTAAATGTTATGTAAAATATCAGTATGTAAGAGTCAAACATATATATTGCTGTGCACAAGTACTTGGTTTATATACCTATGTAGGTAATATCTTGGTATAGTCAAAAAATAGACCTGAACACGGCTAAAACAGAGCGGTAGAGTGGGGGGAAAAAAACAGCAGAAAGCATCGTACTTCTCTGACTAAACTGGAACAGAAAAACCAATTTGAAATAAACATCTGGCACCTACCAGGGTACCACACACTCCAGGGTTTTACTCATAACTGCACAGAAAAGCGACTCTTGTAGGAGATCCTGCAAACAGGACACAAACACAACACAAGATCTTGCTTCCTCAAGGCATCACAAGTCTTTTGGATAGCACTTTGAGCTGCTGGAGCAACAGAGATCCTTCCAATCACTGAAGGAAAAAAATATGTTCAGGATAATGAAAGAGCCCCCAAAAACCCACAATGGAAGAAACGGCTTTGAGAACAAGTAGTTTCATTTTTACAATACTACTTGATGACAATACTAATACTTACTACAAGTCAGTGTGATACTTTAACCCATCACAGGTTTCGGGTTTCCATTTTTCTTTCTATCTGCACTTGTATGGGCACTAAGAACTTGGAGTGTTTCATCATGTTGGTTTTTTTTAACTTGATATTGCAGTTAAATTTGATATTTGAGAAATGGAGATCACAAGGTAAGTGCAACAATTGCCATGAGTCAGCAGCTATCGATTCCTGCCATCTGACAAAGGGATGCCTGTTCATATACATATATATATACACACACATATACACACTTGCTTCTTCTCAGCAGCAAGACCTCAGCCTCAGCCATGCAGAAAACATTCTGTGGGACAGAAGGAATGACAGGCTGCAGCAGAAGAAAAGGAACTGTAGGGACAAACTGTTGGGAGAATAATTCAGAGAGTGCCTTATGCTTTGGTTTTCTTTGAATTACAAGTGAAACCAAGATCCTTAACAGAAGAAGTACAAGGAAGAAAGCTGTACCTTTGTAGAGTGGTATTTGTATTGAGCTGGGGAGGAAACTCAGCCTATTCCCAGAGGCTATTCCCAGCCTCTTATTATCCATCTAAAAATTATGATATTTTTATTTCAAATTTCATTCCTGATAAATATGATCCAGAATCCTGTGCATAGAGAGAAATGCCTCAGGAAATCACAATATGGATAGGGGTTGTCACTTCAATAAAATGTTGTCTGTTCTCAAATACAAAATTGGCTTGAGTTTTGGTCTTTTTTCATATATCTGACAAAATAATTTCAATGTATTTTTCCTAACTAATTACCAAGTAGGTATTAATATTAGTGTTTAAAGACTATAAGAAAAATACAAATTCCAGAGACATATTAAAATCCAGGTTCTGTGCCATTTCACAAATGCATTCTTAATAATAAACACTTCTAAAAAACTCACAGCTAATTAAATAACTGGACTAATATAGCATTTCTATGAAGAATACACATTTAATAACAGATTACTTTTAAGAGTTTTAGAAAATGTTAACTTCAATTCTGCCTACATAAGAATTCCTTATGCATCATAGCTAGGAAAAAGGAAGGCTGAGAAGGCATGTGGGAATACTCTAGACTGAGTTTTAATACTGATTTTTGAAACAAATTTTTTTCAAATTGATTAGGCCCACGGGCTATGGGTTTCATTTCAAGTTCATGCATGTACCTAGAACTGAATTTCACTCCGAAGGGCCTATTTTATTAAAAGTTAATATGAAGTAAGAGGGATCATGGCCCTGTGGTCAGATTTCCAAATCACATCATTGCCTAAAGATGCAAATAAGCACTTACTGACATGTTTAAAAGCAGTTGAACCAGTTAGGCCTCATAGGACTAAAGGCTAGTATCTGTAGAACTATTCAAATATTTAATTCCTGTTTATGGGTGATTCAGTACAGTCAGGCACCTAGCTGTCTTTGGGAGTAAGACTGATAGCATTGAAGTAGAGTTGTTGCTTTAGATAGAATTATTAGATAATTACCTGCACTTTAAGCCCTTATATAATTTTATAAATCTATCCCTTCAAGGGTTAGAGGGTTAAAGGATTAGGTCCCTCTCTTGCATTTCTGAGCACATTTAATCATGAACACTGGACATTTGATTTTATGGCTAGATGAAGTGAAACTAAAGCATATCCTAAAAATATCTGCTAACCACAAGACGGAATAATCTGTCTCTCATAGCTCTCTTCAGACAGGGGCAAGTTTGGGATGCTAGTACCTACTGTGAGCTACCTTTTTGTCAACACATCACCAACACATTTTTGGGGAAGAGTCCTCCATTGTGACAGTGTTTCAGGGAAGTTTGGCTGAAGTTAGGGACTCTCAGGTCACCTCTGCCAGAAAACTGCTTAGCCCCTGTTGCCAGCCCTCGAACTCTAAGCCAGTGTCATATCCACCTCCCTTGAGATGCAGAACTAAATCCAACCTGCCCCATTTATTTTGCTGGGAGACATCAGACTGCCTGTAGCTGAATTGCCAACACAACTCACAGATGTCAAACCATATATACACATATGGATATATAAAAACTTTTTCCAGTAGGAGAGTCTCTGAATAATGTATGTAACATTCTGTGTGTGAGTGGTGCTTCTGCCATACAGAAAGGGACCGTGGGTGTGCACAGCTTTAGGGTGAAATAAAGGCCAGATCTGTGAATACCAAAGCAATTACAAATCATCCAACACCAAATGCAAAGTCTGGACTAGTAATCCTTTTGTCACATCAGGGATTTAGCAGTGTTACAAGGAAATTTAGTAACAAGTTTAGAGGTCCTGGCCAAGGAACATCTAACGTTCCATCTTAGCCTAACGCAAAAAGTAAGAAATTAAAGATAAAACTCCTTCACTTTCTAGTTTTTCTGAAGAACCTAACAATCCATTTACTGCAGAACCTCTTATTACAGAAATGCCTCTGCATTTCTGCAAATATTGAATTCTGTGGGTAAATGCAGAAAGCATACACTCTACAACCCTTCCCCCGATATATCCAGTGGCTTGGCCCATCTTAGTTTTTTGATGTTCTTCCAAGGAATTCCTGAGAATATGCTCAGCAAACCAGACTTTTGCACTTAGATAGTGGAGATCTCACTTTGGTGATGGGTATGTTTACGATGCAAAGATATTTCATGAAAATAGAAAATACGTACAAAGCTTGCAAATATTTGTAAGCTTATCACATTTGGAATATCATTTTGGAGAGGTAAATACCTTAGTAACAGCTCCCACAAATCAGATCTGTGCCTCCTTGATTCTTGGTACATTGATCAAACAGAAAAAGTTGGGTTCGGTCATTGAACACATTTCCCTGAAGGTAAGAGTCATGAGGTCTGAAATGCTGCGATCTGCAGTGATATTATACATAAGACCTCTTCTAATTTTTTTTCTGTGATATTGCTATTATTTTGGCACTTCTTCAGAAAAAATTTTGAGCATTCACTTTTTTTTTTTTAACGTAGATGAATTTTCATTTTCACAGCACAGAGAGTTGGTAGTCTCATTACACAAGAAAAGAAAATGTAACAGATCTCATTCCTGGTTGAACAGAGGAATGAAGTTATATTTAAAGTGCAAGGAGGAAGAAATGGAATTTATTGTTCAGCTTCATGCAGAGAGTTGGCTGACTCACAGGCCCGTACGGCTGACGGTTCTTGCAAGCAACAGCAGGAGATAAATGAATAAGAAGAAAAAAAAATGTCAATTTCTATTGTCTAAAAACGAAGCTAAAGAGCAGCCATGACTTCCCACATACTTCTGCAAGGCTGTTTCTGTTACTGTTGTATAGCTAGAAAGCTGAAGCTAGGGCCTGTGGCTAAATCATATCTCCACAATTTTCATAGATTTTCTGATATAACATTGAAAACAAGCAGGGTCACAGAAAATTCGTAACATCAAGTTATTCCTCCATATTGAAAAAGAAGATTTTTCCTTTTCTCAGTACTCATCTTTGGGATGCTAAAAGAAAGAAAAAAAAAACCACAATAGACACCAGTAGAGAAAATACTTTTTGAGGGAAATAAGTCTTTGCATATCTAAAAGCTATCTTGCCATATACAGAAATCACAATCTGAAACGAACTGCTCACAAAATGCAGTTCACACTTTACACTCATTATCTAAAGTCTGTGCTGTAAACCAGAACTTATATACATGGGGACGGGAACAAGAAGCTACCAATAAAACCCAGAATTAGTTTTTCTGGTATTATTTAGTTCTTTACTTTGTTGATCACTCAGGCTCGTGGAATTTTGTCCAAAAGTTGTTTGTCAGATAGTAGAAATATGATAAATAAAGATATTTGCAGAAGTATTTGTTCCGGTCCTGCCCTTTGCCCTTTTAAAAGCTCTTTGTGTGAGAGAAGTGAAAGAGGAAAGACTCTAAAAGTGCTGAAGGTGAAAGAGGGGTGAGAGAACTGTGAACCAGCACCCCTAATCCACTCATGTCACACTTCATTACACCCCACAGAAAGAGAGAGCATAAGGGTGATGTCTGCAGCACCCTGGGGCAGCTGCATCTTTGGGGGTGGTGATGCTCAGCAGCTCTGGCACCAGAAAGAAACCAGCAGTCAGTGCAGTGAAAATTTTCTCAGGCCTCTGACACAAGACCTTTCTAATAATCATCCTTCCAATACAGAGATTCCCTTTCCAGCTTCTTTTCTTCTTTGCACTACTTTTCTCAATCCTTGCTGCATTCTGTCTGAATGAGAACTGATCTTATCCAGGCAGATCACCTTATCCCTGCTACATTTAACTTCACACAGCAGCTAAAAAACAGTCCCAAACAGTCAGATCTAGTTCTTAAAAAAAAGCTTTCCATTAATTGTACAGAGGAAAATAAGAGCAAAAAAGGCCATGTTTTTTCTGGCTAGAAGAACACAGTTTGGATCATACGCTCCAAAAGCTACACAGATATATAAGCTATATTTTCCTGGTTTGCTACTCCTTCATCCTTCCCCTTCCTATGGGAGAGCTTTGTTTTGCTTTACAAGGAAATATGATTCAGTTTTAACCATGAAACACAAAAACCATTGACTGCATTGACTGAAATCGACAGCTTTTTTTTTTCTCTTTTCACAGGTTTTTTTCCTCAAAAAATATTGTATAATGTGGAACTATTTAAAAACATGGAGCCCTGAGGTTTCTTATAAGATTTACCCAAATTATATCCACTTCTTGGAAAATGTTAACCTTAATTTTTAAGCTTTTTCTGTTTCCTTTCTCACTTCCTTTTACTCACCCTCCTTTTTATGGCATTTTAACAAAAATAAAGCATAATTTTACTCCTTACCTAATAAGTAAAAACCAAGGGCCTTGCAATATAACTTCAAATCCAGATTTTTGCACAAATCAACAAAATAATAGAGTCATTTTCTGTAAGATTTTGTGTGCCATCTTTAAACCAATTTTTGTTTTTCAAGCACAGGTTGCATATGCATAAGGCGAACTCCCATAAGGAACTGGGTTACTTACGCACCAGAGAAACACCCTGTGTGACTTAGAGTAGGCTGGGACACATCCTTAGGCTTGCAGCTTGCCTAAACGAACAAGGTACAGAGCCATCATACTACCTTGAGTCGTGCAAAATCCCATACTTAACACAATTTGAAGGATCTCCTTTTGACATTTATTGGGATGGTAACGTGCCTTAGGTAGTGAGTAACTTGTTCCTTCCAGAATCACAGGTAACCACATGGGTGACAGACTATCACCTGGTCAGGCTGAAGCCAGGGTGCAAGTGGGGAATTACCTTGTGACCATGACTTGCTTCATGGATCAGAGGTGAATTCATGCTTTGTCATCCATCTGCTTGTATTAGGGTTTCTGGGGCAATAAAACCATTTGAAACCATTTCAATTGTTCATACTGCTGCTGTTCCTAACCATGCGAACAGAAGCAGTTTTGGATGATGCTCCTAAGTAAAACCCACAAGACTGTCTGAGAGATGTAGGAGTCTCTATGTTTTGACTTTCAGTAGGAATCAGGCACGCAATTCATTTGGTTAAAAGGTTGATTTTTCTGCCTTAAATATAGATTACGATTTCCATGATAAAATACAAAATTGAATCTCTGTCCTTAGTAAAATATGTTCTAATCATGTGTTGGACTGGCCATGATGCACAATGTCAAGTATGCCCAATGTTTTACATCATTAGACATTATTTTTTGGGAAACTTGAACCCCAAATAGAAGCAGAGAGAGTCCTCACATTGTTTTGCTCCCCTACACTTTTTTGGGGGCCTTGCAGAGGAAGCAGCTACTTAATGAGCATGAAAGGAAGTAGAGAAGTAAAGCAACCAGAGAAGCAGGTAGCAGACGTTTCTGTATGGACGGGAGAAGGTTGGGGCAAAGGGCATCCAGAGGGACCGGAAGGGGATGAGCAAAGGGGAGTCAAGGATGGGCTCAGAGAGCTGCCAAGGGCTGCTTCTTTTGCCATTTCCTCTTATTTCAGTACCTCACTTCAAGATAATTTTACAAGTGAAGTGTTATACAAGGCCATAAATCTGTTTCTTACTCTTTCAGGTTTTCACTTGTAATGAGATGAAAATAAAAATAAACAGCAGTCACCATCCCAAAAGCTCTTCTTCTAAAGTGGCTATAGAAATGATACTGGAATGTTCTCCTTTTTTACAGTTTCTGTCCTTTTAGTTTAAAATTTATGCATTTTTTCTTCTTTTATTAGCTGTCTATTTTACAAGCTCCACAGCAACCTAAAGGAAAGCTGGTTGCTGGTAGCTTTCCACTCTATTGATTCCCAGCAATAAGGGCTTTCAGACACATATTGGCAACCCCTCTCTTTTTCAGTTGCAATTATATCTGTGCATCCATCTTCAGTACATTACCTTAGATATAACACTTCAAAATTTGCTAAATATTTGTTTTTACAGTGCTAAGAAAGAAGTAGAAACTGATTCAGACCAAGCTCTGTGACTCTGAAGAGCTAGCAGTGACAATATCACTAAAAGAGTGTTTCGATCATGCAGATTAGCAAATACACCCTGAACTCATACATGGTGTATCTCACTCATGTGCAGAGGACTATCACAAGGACCATTTGTCATTCAAATCTCATTTAAACACTATTTTAAAGATACCAGTAGGACCTCTGCTCTCCATCACCGTTTTCATGGGGATTAATTTTAGAAGTGTCGGTTTTATACTCTTTAAAAAGGAAAATGCTGCTTTAAGTTGAGGAAGTGGCACCATCTTGTGGGTGAAAATAAAAGTGCTTTTTTCTTTAGTACGTTTGGGTTTTACTTTTGTCTCATCTTCCCCCCTTCCCCCTCCTTCCCCCCTTCCTCTCCACCCTTTCTGGTTCTCATCATTCCGCAAAGGAGTCTTTTGAGTCCAAAAAATAATCATTGTTTCAGAAGACTTTAGGGCAGAGTTGTGCTCTATTATGCAAAATGTTCAGAATATTTTAATAACTTATCAAGCACACTACACAGATACCTCAGACATCAGCTAATATACAGGAATGATTTTTGTTAAAAACTTTTGAGGTCAGTCCTAGAAAATTTAAAAAAAACCAAAACCAAACCAAACAAAAGTCAAGCTAAAATACATTTATTAAGAAAATAGTGGCTACATTTGCATTGGCAACATCTTGCTCCCAAAAGTGAGTGAAAATTGTTCAAATCCATGTGTAGATGATTTTAGTTTGCTTAAAAACTGAGAACAGTGCCTTCATTCTGAGAATTATCAAGATGCAGATTCATTTTTTTCAGTTGTACTTTTTAAATACCCCAATTTCTTGTACTTTTAGAGCACTAGTCAGACTTGTCAGTAACCTACTGTGGAGACAGAAAAGACAAGACCAAAAATATTGTTCATGATACGGTATTATTGGCTTATTTAATATAGGGCTGTAGGGCTAAAACTGTAGGGCTGTAATTAACTGTAGGGCTAAAAGTAAACTGTGTAGTGCTTGAGATCTTTTATTTAAGGGCATGTCCGTAATTACTGTCAGTCATGTCAGTGGGATTCACCTCTCTTTGGCAATCACCAGCACTAATGTCTATACCTGAACTGGTCAGCAGTCCTCCTTTTGAAGTCACTAGGGAGTAACATTTGCTCTTAAGGTACAGTTCACCTCGTCATATACCAGATACCTGAAACAGATCAGCTGACTCATACCCTTAAAGTGCTTATTTTTCATCTTTGGTTATAAAGGGAAAAATGATGTGATTACCATAGACATAGATAGCTCCCTGGAGCGATCTGCACAAAGTCATATTTAATCCCACCCCTTGTGTCTCATGTAAGCAACATTATCAAGATTTTTTGAGCCCTGTGGATGATATTTAATTCAGCACTCCAAAACCTGAATACAGATTTCAAAAACAAGCTCTGAAGACCAAAACTGAATTAAGAGCCATTAAAATAGCATAATATAGGGCTGTACAAATTGTGTCAAGAGTTTGGCATGATCCTTTGTGGTGAACCTATGAGAGAAACTGTATATTATAGGCCTGGCAGTTTTATATTTAGAGGTGTTTTCAGTTCTGTTTGCCTTTTGTAAATATATATGTATAAAGTGGTGTTCACAAAACGTAATGTGTGAAGTAACAGTAACTGCTCTTTTTAAGCACTGAAACTTAAGTTAACCCTAAGATATTTCTTGTTAATTGCAGCTATTTTCCAAAATTAAAGTGCCAGAAAATAAGCTGGGCTGTAGAGCAAAACCTAGCACAAAAGTATCCTCCTTCCAAAATCAGATACCCATGCAAAGAATGTGGTCCTGCCTTGGCATTAACCCTTGTGAGCAAAGCTTAGAGGCTGTCTCCCTGTTGTTGAACAGAAGGCTGAACTTCACAACACCAGGGTACAGCTCCTTCCCTCAACCCTATTGCAGGACTAACTGCTCCCTGAAGCATGGGGACAAAATGGGAAGGCTGGTCAGTTTTGCTGCCCAGAGATTCCCCGACACCTGAAAAGTGTGGATGCCCTTTCTGGTGACATGAAAAGGTAGGACAGGTCTTGCCCACCTTCTTGGTGTGACACAGGACAGAGGTTCAGAGCCCTCTGATGCCCAAAGTTCATGCAGGAAAACAAACATCATTCAAGTGCTTCCACCTTCACACCACTGGCTAGACACACCTAGCACCCACATGTTTCTTGACACAGCTCTCAGAGTTTCTAGTTCTTGAAAGTTAAGCTGGTAGGAGATTATTCATATGGGCTTTATGCCACACCTTACACTCAAGGACACGAAGGTCTCCACTTTGAAACTGCTGATTTAGGATTCCAGATCGGACATATCTTCTCTTAGATCTCTTTCCCATGATCTTCACTTCTCTTAAGAAGAGATATTCCAGGACACTACGTGGATGCATGTTGTAAAATAATGGTGCATTTAATCATGAAAAAGCAAAAGAATATAAATACAGACAGATGGATGGACAGACGGACCAACAGGTAGGTAGGTAGGTAGGTAGGTAGGTAGGTAGGTAGGTAGGTAGGTAGGTAGATAGATAGATAGATAGATAGATAGATAGATAGATAGATAGATAGATAGATAGATAAAGTTGTAAAGGCAAACCATAAGAAAAATGTTTTCCCTAAAAATCCCTAAAATCTCACTTAACAAGGCTGTAATTAACTACCTGTGAATTTCTAGAGATTAAGCAAGAGAGATTAGAAGTGCATATAGCAAACCAGTCCAATTATTCACCTGATGAGGAAAAATATCAGAACCTTGTGCAATAAATTGAGAAGATTTACTAAAAAATTGAAAAGTTACAAAACCATAGTATAGATGCAATTTGGATGATATACACTGCCTAGAAGTTAAATGTCCTGTGTTTAAGAGAAGAGGACAGTTCCTTGTCCAAAACAAAGACCTTGCAAATTTAGGAGTTTTCCTAGACTCCCTGGCTCCAACTTTGTAGGAAGCATTTGCACAAACCAAAATTATTATGGAAATATTGCCTTAAGCAAGGCAAGAATCTGGTTGGCCCTTTGGCCAGTTCTTGGACTGAATCCCTTTTGATGTTAGAAGTAGTCTGACTCATTTAAATCCTAACCACTCTATGCATCTTTTTCATCTCCTGCAGTGTTTCTTGGGTTGAAAATGTCACTGAGAGAAGTTGTTCCTGCAACTCCCTAGATGCAGGGTGTGATGCAACTTGAAACTCCCCAAATCTCTTCTCCTGCCATTTGCAGCCTGTCATAGCAGAATAAAGATAAGCACATGATTTCAATGGAAAATACTTTAAACTTCAAACTTTGCCCTAGAAGTTTGAAGAAAATTTGGAGTGAGATTGAAAGATCCCAGAGCCAGTTTTCTAATTGCAGAAAGCTTTGTCACCATCACCCATAATACTTACTGCCATGTTAATTGTCATGTTCTCTGCACTTCTATGATCTGCCAGTATTAGAATGTGCAACACCTTAACATAGTTTATTTTCTAGCATTTGTGACAGGGCAAAATAAGGGAGCATTAGAAACACTGGGTATCAATTTCTTATGATGAAATGGGACACATCAAAAGATTTATGCAGAATTATCATCAACAAGGTTTATCAATAAAAAAAAATTTATTTAGCATTCAGATAATAACACAAGTCATGACCAAAGCAGCAGAGTTTGGAATGTCTTCATTTAATCGTCACGTACTTAAAAAAACTTTAATATTTATTAACGGCTTGTATACCTTTAGTATCTGCCACTAAGCTGAAGAAGGGCAGAAGTGTTTTCAGTAACACATCAGTAAGGGCTTCAATAGACTAGTTTGGGATTTGAAGTCTTAAAATAGATAGCGGCTGAGAAGAGAACGGAAAAGGATTGATAACTGAGCTACAGCTGTTTGGGGGTACAGGATTGTTCCCAGATCTTTCATCAGTAAAAATCTCATTTACCTGACTGCAGATAAGACTATACACTGAAGAACCAGTCAGATTCACAGTACATTTAAACTCATACATCTGGTGAGCTCACCTTGTACCCCCTAGAGATCTTTCTGATTCATCGTAAATGTTTACCATAGGAGGAGGTTTATATTTACATGCCAGCTGCTTACAAAATCCACAAACACATCAGCACTTTCAGAGCAGGAGGTTTTTTCACCTGATTTTGGATTCAAATTATCTTGGATGATCAGTAGGGACTTAAAAAATCCATATGTAGAAGCAGAACTATTTCTATGAAAAAAACTACCTTCTAGAAAATCCTGCCTATCCTCAAGGCATTGGGGTATAAAAACTCATCCAGAGAGCACAGTTGCATTAAAAGTTCAGTTATAGCCTTACCTGGTAAAAAGTTTCACTATAATGTGCATTTGAAAGGCCAAAGTCAAAAGATACTCTTCAGGATTGTTGAAGGCAAATAGTTCTCTGGTGAGATTTTTCCTTTACTCAGGTGGTTAGAATGCAACCCTGTTCGAACAGCAGTGCAGGATAAGAAAAATCAGTGATTATATATATTGATATATATATCTATAAAAACATATATGTGCATATATACACATATATATATACACACACCCCTACAAGTGCCCCCATCTATGCAGTACATGGCAATTGTAATGAAATCAACTGTAAATGATCATGATACTTTCCGGATTGTGGGCTAAAAAGGTTTAACAAGGCCAAATGCCGGGTCCTGCACCTGGGGTACAACAACCCTGTGCAGAGCTACAGACTAGGAGAAGTCTGGCTAGAAAGCTGCCTGGAGGAAAAGGACTTGGGGCGGTTGGTTGACAGCGACTGAACATGAGCCAGCAGTGTGCCCAGGTGGCCAAGAAGGCCAGTGGCATCTTGGCTTGTATCAGAAATGGCGTGACCAGCAGGTCCAGGGAGGTTATTCTCCCTCTGTACTCGGCACTGGTGAGACCGCTCCTTGAATACTGTGTTCAGTTCTGGGCCCCTCACCACAAGAAGGATGTTGAGGCTCTGGAGCGAGTCCAGAGAAGAGCAACAAAGCTGGTGAGGGGGCTGGAGAACAGGTCATACGAGGAGCGGCTGAGAGAGCTGGGGTTGTTTAGCCTGGAGAAGAGGAGGCTGAGGGGAGACCTCATTGCTCTCTACAACTACCTGAAAGGAGGTTGTGGAGAGGAGGGTGCTGGCCTCTTCTCCCAAGTGACAGGGGACAGGACAAGAGGGAATGGCCTCAAGCTCCGCCAGGGGAGGTTCAGGCTTGACATCAGGAAAAAAATTTTCATGGAAAGGGTCATTGGGCACTGGAACAGGCTGCCCAGGGAGGTGGTTGAGTCCCCATCCCTGGAGGTGTTTAAAAGATGGGTGGATGAAGTGCTAAGGGTCATGGTTTAGTGGCTAATAGGAATGGTTGGACTCGATGATCCAGTGGGTCCTTTCCAACCTAGTGAATCTATGATTCTATCATGAACCATGAAATGCTGATGCATTACACACTTGTAAAGAGCCTGTTTTGCCGAAAGGAGAGCTGTCACCCCTGAGTGTGAAAGTACTGCTGATCTTTAGAGAGTATAGTATGGTTAAACAACTTTATGAAGTGCATTGTTTTGTGGATGATTTTGTTTCCAAATACTTTCAGTCTCTGATTGCTGACTGAGAAAGGTGTGTTGAAATACAGTTCACTTGTGTAGATTGTTTACTGGATTTTGGTTGCTTGTTTGTTAAAACTTCAGCATAGCTTTAGTTATTGACCTTCCTTTAGAGAAAAACATGTACAGCAAAGTACAAACTATGAACTCTTATTAACTGTGCTTTTGAGGAAGAAGAGAAAGTTAGACCAGCCAGCCACTAACAGGAAGCAACTGTTTGCTTTAAATTAACAAAGAAGAAGTAACACATAGAATAGGAGATGGTGAACAAAATTATTGCTACTAGACAGAAAGTGCCGATAGTAGTACTCACTAACAGTGGCAGAGCCTTAGTGCATTTGTCTTTGGACAACTGTTTTATGATAAGCACAGTGCCGATTTGTACAGGGCTTGTGTCCACACATACCACTTGCAATCACCTTGAGATGCCCTTCCCTGGGAAGATAACACCAGTGCCGTATCTTAAGCAGTCTTGGGGTTGTGATAGCAGAACAGTGAAAGCAAGAAATGACTTGCACAGTATTATGCGCATGACCAGCAGAAGGGATTATGTTAGGAGTGGTGGTTTTTATGCTTATGTGTCTGTGTAGGCTTTGAGAACTGGACTGAGAATTACTCATCACCAAGGAGGGTCTGCATGCAAAGACTTCATCACAAACCTAGCCCCGTGACTAGGGGCAGCTTCACAAAAGTATGATCACATACTGGCACTTGAGAGTGCTGGGATTCAATCAGAACAGGAATCTCTCACACTCCCAGCCTGCTGGTGTTGTCTGCTGTTTCAGGAAGCTGTCCAGCACCCCCACACATCCGTCTTATGCACTCTTCCCTCACGTCAGTACAATATCACCCGTGTTCTCTCTCGTTTTCTCCTCAGTGTGTACTCTCAGCATCCTGAATTGTCTGGCCCTTACATTTACCGAATTTTTTAATACTGGAAAAATTCAGTTCGCCTATGCATATGTTATTTTTCTGTGACAAGGATGGTGTTCACACTTTTTAATCATTCTTAGCACATTTACATTTTTCACTTATAGGTTAGCCAGAAGTCAAAAAGGTAAAACCCGTGGCCAAATTTTGCAGTTGTGAGAGAGAGAACTCAAAGCTAAGCCAAATTCATAGTTATGGCAGAGAGAGAAAATGTTGGCGTATTTACAAAGTAAGTTTAGAGGAAATTATTTTTCTAAATTCTGTATGCTTAAAATATACCCCAGCAAGTATTGTGATAGTTATTTGCATTTTCTGGATACACTTGTTTTAAATGATACCTGCAAGAACAATATCCATCTCTAATGGCATATTGAAAGAAAACCTAACAATATTTTATTTATGTGGTTGTTGCTTTATTCCTGTAGACAAACATAATTTAGATAATTGCTGCTGACTGTTGGGTCCTGTACCATTAGATAACCCATCTTTCTGATGGAATGCTAGAGGTGTTCTAGCTCAGCAGTTCCCCGCCTTATTTCTTTTCATAGCTACACAAATTCTCTACAAGCTGTTCTCTGAGACACTGCTGCTTAGTGCCCCCGCACCCAGTGAAAGAAATCTATCCTTCAGCATTTATAGAAGTGTATTGTTTAAAAGGATTGTGTTTAAATTTCTATACCGGTTGTCAATCCAGCAGTTATGACTCAGAATGGAAACTTCCTCCCACTGACTTCTAAAACCAAGAGTGAGCAGTACACTGTAAAGAGACGTTAAACTTTTTTTTATTTTAAACTAACTAGCAATCAGTTCTGGTTTCAGTAGTTTTATTACTTTTTATTAAATGCAGAAGAAGTTGTCTATTATTGGAAAGTTCTAAACAGAATGAAAAAGCTTTTTGACAAGACCCGTTAGACACGTTTTATCATGTAATTTCTATTCAGAGCAATTTCACCACTACAGACTAAACAGAGACCTAAATTAAGATTTAACAGATTTGTTTAGAAGCTACTGTTCTCCAACAGACCCCAAATCATTTATTATTTTACACAACTTAAGACAGAAGGATTCTGAATTCCTTCCACAGCAGTGACTCATTTTATTAATACTTTTTAGATTACAAGATACTTAAAAGAAAAATATGGATGCAAAAACTACAGGAATTTTCTGCATTAGTGACTCCTGTCCTTTGGTGTAAAAAGCAACACTGTATATAATGCCTGATAAACCTTTGGAGCCCTAGCTAAAACTTGTTCAGTTTTTTGCCCCCACTTAATCTTGCTGGAGACAAGTTACAGACTATCTTCACAATTAGGAATCTGTAAATTTCTGCCTAAATGTACCCTTATTCATTTCTAAACATTTTTCTCAAAGCAATGTTGCCCTTTGCTCTTAGAATAGGTATTTCTTCCCTAATATATTCCTTATAAAGTCCCTCATCAACTAATAAACGAGGATGCAGTCATTGAGGATTGTTTAGAATTTATATGTATACACAGAAATTAAATCTGTTCAACAGAATTTTTTGCTATTTGATGATCAGGAAGTACGCTATATTTAAACTGTTATTCCTTTTCTCAGGTCTTCTGTCTTTTTTTTTTTTTTTTTTTTTTTGCTGTGATACCTCATCTTATCTTCTCTGTTCTCCCAGACATGCTATTTTCCTTCTGAACCTGTTCCAATCTAAATTGACCACCTAGAAAATAGGCACAGAGAATCACACACATTATTTCTGATAAGGTGCACTAGGGCTTTGCACAACAGCACTAATACTTCCCTGGCTTTAGTGGGAATCTCTCCCTTGAAGCCCTTGGGACACGCGCTTACTCTTCCAAGCACACATTGTTAGTGCAGCTCCCAACAGTTCTTGGGCCTTCCTCTCATTCTCAGCTGAGACATTTAAGCATAGTGGTTTTCACTACTGAATTTCATCTCATTCCTATGACTCACCCTCAAAGCCACTGTGTTCTTTCTATCTAATATTCTGGTCCTCCTTACATTCAAAGACAATAAATAATGAATAAAGACAGCTCATATTGCAAAACTAAGCAGGCTGCAGGTTATGGATTGCATCATATTTGAAACAAGCCACGCATGTTTATAGAGACTTTGACAAACATTCTGTATCTTCAAGAATGATATTAAAAAATTGAGTGGGTTATTATTTCATCAAAAAAAAAATTCAGTGTAAAAATGAACTGATTTTTGTCTTCTCTTTTGAAAATTTAGAGCTCCATCTGCTTTATACCATTCCTTAGGCAGCCAGATAACACCAGACTATGTCAGTGTGAAGGAAGCCTTCATATGACACAGGCCTGTGTAATTCTGCCTTTAAGCCTTGACCTTGCACACAGAAATAACCAGAGAAAGGAGAAGTACAGATACAGTGCAGCAGTTGAACACACCTAAACCTGCTCTGGAGACTGGAACTATGACACAGTCATGCTTGGTTAGAAATTTTGTGTTACAGAGAATCATAAAATTTATAAGACCACGCATATTCCCATAGAGCTATGCTATAGTTATAACCACGAGCAACCTAGAAAACAAACTTAATATGTTTCTTACAGTTACATGTTGGCGATCTAGACAATATTCACAAGCAGAACATAAAAACTAAAGGCTGTCTCTTCTGCCACTAAGAACACTTCTCATGTTTTCCTGTTCTGAACTGTAGCTAGTAGAAATCAAAATACCTATCTGAAATAATTGTCATAATGTCTCAAAAAGGGAATAAACCTATATGAAAATAGTATAAAAAAATGTCCTGAACCTTTTTACATCTGATGTGAACATATTGCATTCTACCACAGTTAAAGGTGGCTTAGCTTTTAGGAAGTTTAGTGAAAAATTAACACACACCCCCCCTTAAGCAAATGCCCTGCAGGCTATGCTTATGGAAAATTATTCTCACAGTAATCAGCTGTACATGCTGACAAACTTGTTCTTTTCTGGTTGCCTAGCTGTCTACCAACCTCCTCTGGCTCCCTGCCATGACCTCCGTGAAAGAGCTGCTATAGCTGCAGCAAGTATTTCCTCAGAAAGCCTTATTAATTGTGCTGTAGGTTTCTAGCTTCTGAACAGCAACTTGCTGTATTGTAATTATTGTGAAAGTATTTCAACGAAGACATTTTATTTCATCTTTTAAATAAATATGAGAAAATTCAAGGCCAAGAAAAATAATTGGACGAAGCAGGTCAGCATTGCATGTTATGTTGTTACAGTAAACACTTTAAAACCAAGTCTAAAGTTCAAATAAAATCAGTTCTCGCCCCCTTAAAATCCACAAATATAGCATATGAGCTGAAAATATGATAGGTCTAAGGCTGATATATATATATACACACACACATATATACATATACATATATATAAAACCAATGTGATGGTACGGTTGAAGAACAATAACATCTAAAAAAGAGGTACGCATCTTCCAAAATTTATTTGTCAAAAAGAAGTGTAGAAAAGAAAATAATTAAAGGAACTTAACTAAATTTCTCTACTTCAGGTGGTTTCACATACAATCAACATTTATTCAAGGATGGGTAGTTTTAGGAGGCAGATTTCTACGGATGTTCTCCAAGTTTTACATCACCTCCCTCTGTATCAGTCATAGGGTTCCAATACATGTTTACAGGACACCTGGGCAACAAATTTGTACAGGGCTTCAGGCACTGCTGTGGTACACATGCAGCAATATTTTAGGTAGAAAAAGAAAAATATATCCACTAGATTAGTTCTCATAGGACAACTTCTCCTTCAGATTGAGTTGAAGAGCATGAACAAATTAGATATTCACATAAAGCACTGATATAATTTGTATGTGCCATTGGGCGCACACCACAGAAAGAGTCCTTAATTGAAAGTAATAATAGCGTAGCCAGGAATGCACAATTAAAATAACTTGGCTGTCTGTGTTCAGTTCTAGATATTCCTAAGGTCTTAAGGAAATTTTATTATCTTTACTTAGTAAGATCCAAACAAAACCAAAGATCTACTTTTTGACTTATCTCTAAGGTGAAACAATAGGACAGACTGCAGATTTTCTGGTTAATGCATCATATGCATAAGCAACAGCCAACTGACTGCACACATAGTTTTGAAAGAAATAAAAATGAAGGTTTTCAGCCATCTTCTCAAGCCAGCTTGCAGCACACTCAATTTCATTCTGTTTATGTTTGTTAAAGCTCCTACCACATATATTTGATAAGTTTCTAGATTCATTAGACATATTCTCTTTTTGCTATAAAAACAATATTGTTCACTGCACTAGTGGCTCTGGTTGGCCTGGAGCTGACAGAATTAAACCCCTTGAACACAAAAATGAGGCTGATCAAGACACGCATGTTCTCATCTTGCTTTATGAGGTGAAGCCATACACCTTCAAGAACACTGATGCATAAAGACTGCTCTTTTTCTTTTTTTCTCCCCTAAATATTTGCATCAACTAGCAAAACCACACAGAATCAAGATGATTAAAGAAGTACTAAGGCACCAGAGGCAGTCTGATGCAAAAGTGAAGCCCCAGGTCTGGACCCATCTGCCAGATGAAGACTGATCTTTGATGGCATCTCGCTCTTTGGCCTCCTAAAGGACAGCAGTAATAGCACAAGACTGGCAGGACACAGCCAGCTCTGACACACCACAGGGCTGCAGTAAGGGTCTGGTAGTGTGAACCACAGCACAACCCCAACAAGAACCCAGGTGTGGTTCATGCCTACTCCTTGGGAAGTTATATGCTGGATGCAGAGTTAAAATAAAAACAAACGAACAAACAAACCCCCAGACAAACTACATGGAAGTCAGTAAGTCATCCATTAGGGTCCAAATTGCAATTGTTGCTGAGTTGCATTACAGATTTGTCAGCTGTTCATTGAGCTATTGGGAGTAAACTACTGATCTCAAGGCAGCACTTAGAGGGTATGTCCATTGTACTTAGTGCTATCAGTAAAAAGGGTGGATTTTGAATACACTCGCCTATGCACCCCTTGTTCAGTAATGATGAGGCTTCCTGGTCAGAACCACACTGATCAGGGTGGGAGTTCAGTCACGCTGCAAACAAGAACTGACATTTCAAAGCCAGAGTAAGATTTCTGTTGTTAAGGAAATGTGCTCTAACAACAGGTTTGCAGATTGCAGTGAGGAAAGAACATGTTTTTTTTCTTTTTTTTTTAACTGGTGAAGTTCTTGAGCTTTATGGTGGCTGATGAATGGCTGAAAGGAGATTTCATTACACTGAATTTAAAAACTGTCAGGAAACTTAGATGAAGAATAAACATTCCTTTTAATACCTGTAGATAAATCAAAATGAACTTACTTGCTGCGCTCATGGTTATTGCTGGGTATAAAACCCAGAAGTCATACCTCTGCTGAGGTATAAACCAAGAAAGAGAATAAAAGGAGTGTTTCAACAAACCTGCACTACACAATTTTGAAGACAAGCTTTGATGCAAAGCTAGATGCTAGCTGGGCTGGGGAAACAAAAATGTTTTCCTTTAACTCACAGAGAAGCTACAGAACTGTTCCACAGTTACTGCAGGCAATGATCAATAAATAAGTATTAAGAGGAGAGAGAGGGTGCCTCAAATTCCAGTATGCTATTTGGTCCACCTTCTCCACAGTCCTGAAAAGGAGTGTGATATCGTCCAGTCACAGAGGAATCACAGAATCACAGAATCACAGAATCACAGAATAACCAGGTTGGAAGAGACCCACCGGATCACCGAGTCCAACCGTTCCTACCAAACACTAAACCATATCCCTCAGCACCTCGTCCACCCGTGCCTTAAACACCTCCAGGGAAGGTGACTCAACCACCTCCCTGGGCAGCCTGTTCCAGTGCCCAATGACCCTTTCTGTAAAGAATTTTTTCCTAACGTCTAGCCTAAACCTCCCCTGGCGGAGCTTGAGGCCATTCCCTCTTGTCCTGTCCCCTGTCACTTGGGAGAAGAGGCCAGCACCCTCCTCTCTACAACATCCTTTCAGGTAGTTGTAGAGAGCAATGAGGTCACCCCTCAGCCTCCTCTTCTCCAGGCTAAACAACTCCAGCTCTCTCAGCCGCTCCTCATAAGGCCTGTTCTCCAGCCCTTTCACCAGCTTTGTTGCTCTTCTCTGGACTCTCTCCAGAGCCTCAACATCCTTCTTGTGGTGAGGGGCCCAGAACTGAACACAGTATTCGAGGAGCGGTCTCACCAGTGCCGAGTACAGAGGGAGGATAACCTCCCTGGACCTGCTGGTCACGCCGTTTCTGATACAAGCCAAGATGCCATTGGCCTTCTTGGCCACCTGGGCACACTGCTGGCTCATATTCAGTCGGCTGTCAACCAACAGCCCCAGGTCCCTCTCCTCCAGGCAGCTTTCTAGACAGACTTCTCCCAGTCTGTAGCACTGCACAGGGTTGTTGTGCCCCAAGTGCAGGACCCGGCATTTGGCCTTGTTAAACCTCATGCCATTGGACTCTGCCCAGCGGTCCAGCCTGTTCAGATCCCTTTGCAGAGCCTCCCGACCCTCCAGCAGATCGACACTTCCACCCAGCTTAGTGTCGTCCGCAAACTTGCTCAGGGTGCACTCGATGCCTTCATCCAGATCATTGATGAAGACATTGAACAGGGCTGGACCCAGCACTGAGCCCTGGGGAACCCCACTTGTCACTGGCCTCCAGCTGAATCATAGAGGATGTCTTGAAAAGAGCTAGATCTCCCCATAATTGATTTCAAAGTTATATTTGTATCTTACCCCAGCACACTGAAAGTACGATTCTACATCCAAAGCAAAATCAATGTTATCCTTTTCTCAGCAAAATGGAAGGGCACAAATTACTTTTCTTCAAGTAAACAGTCTGAGGTCAATAATGAGGACCAGAAAAGATAAAGCAAATAGAAAGTCACGCGTAACAGGCACTACAGAGAGAGAAAAAGTTCTAGCTGGCACCCAAGACAGCATTTTTGCAAGAAATGAAAGAACTTATTGTCCCACGGCATTGGTTCTCAGGCTCCAGCCTGCTCACTCTCGCAGCAAGGACGCTCTGCTGCACAACCAGCCTGCAAAAGGAGAGGATTCTTCCTATTGACACTATGCTTCTGTGTCCATATGGAATCAGCAGAGGCTTTCCTGCCTAAATTGAAATAAAACTCAATTGTCAACATTGCAACTTCTGTGGCTACCTCCTTCTTTAACAGAAATCTACAGGATATAAATTCAATACAGACTAAATAACCACCAATGGCTCCAGATCCTCTTTTTTTTCCAGACTATTACCCACCTGAAACAGAAAGTATAAGATCTTTGTGAGAAAGGAAATGCAGTGACTGAATCTGAAATGAGCCGTAACTTAAATGATGATTCAGTTACCTCCAGAGCAGGCTGGGATTCCCAAACATTTAAGAGTTCAGTGCACAGAGAGTAGAAGTGAATGAACCTCTTGCCATTAAAATAAGTAATATGTTAGTTGACATCAGTTCTGTAACAGTGGAAACCCAGGCCTCTTCGATGAGGTCTTTGTTGAGAACAACGCCATGGCTTACTTGAAAAAAAAGAGAACTGTTGTCTTTGCAGCTCAAAACCCACTTCCAGCCACAAAGACAGTTCCTTTTTTTCTGTTACCACAAACAGTTTTGCAGGAAGTAGATTGGTATTTTCTACAGGTCCAACCAAAAAGGTTGTTGCAGGAAACAAGCCCTTCCTCCTTATTGCTCATTCCTGGGCTGCCCTGGTGGCATACACCTCGCGTGTGGTGACACACACCTCGCGTGTGGTGACACTAATCATACCCTCTCACTCCTGATCTCCCCCAGCCATGTTTATGTGGTCACCGCAGGCAGCTTTGTACTTGTCCCTGGCTGCTCCACTTGTCATTGAGAATAACATGAGATGGAAGAATTTATTTTTTTTCCCATGTAGAGTTGTATTCTCCTTTAAGCCTGCTTGATCTGCGGTGTAATCAGCTGTCTCTTCATCTTATGGAAAATAAGAAAACCAAACTATGTGACCTAAATTCAGCACTGGGACAAAATCAAGATTTGGGAAATGCAGTGGCACTACTGAAAAAAAAAATCCTTGGAGAACTAACTTTGTCTTGAATTTAAATAATTCAGACTTTGATAAAACCTTAGAAATATATGATGACTCATAGCATTAGAGACACATTTTCTGTCAGAGGTAAGTCTGACATGGATAATAAAAATTGTTTATTAAATAAGTATTTATACCATAAAACTGTAAAATTATTACACTTGCTTATATTGGTGCACTTTATGCCACTTCCAATGTATTTCAGGACCTTGGTTCTATCAGCTCATATGCTGAAACTGAAAAATAAAAAAGAGCAGCTTTTCATAAAGCTTACAGGCATCAGCAGTGGGTAACACAGCTTGAATCCTAAGAACTACAGTCAGGAATTCAGAGGAAGGCCTAGGATAAACAATGACAGCAATTTCCATAAGAGAGGTCAGAAACAGCACTAACATTTTTTCAAAATATAGACAGGTAACACTAGTTGGTGGCTTTCCTTGAGAGAGCTTTGCTTGAAATTCAATGTTTTATGTAGGCATAGCAACTCTTTGCTCTTAGTACTGCAAATGTAAATATCAAAGGCATAAATCTATTTTTCAGTGGGTCACTTGGACTTATCACCAGATACTGATATTTCCATTTCCCCTCAGGACTTGCTGCTTTGCCATAATACAAAACCAGAAACAGCTTTTGCATAATTAATGAAACACAAGGTCTCAAAATAGTCCTTTTTTTTCTTCCCTTTCCTGTCTACTTCTATTAAAAAAGCATACAAAATCCTAACAATAGAGTCTGAAGGTTAAAGGGCCTTTATGAATAGCTACCAGGCAGCTAGAGCGAGAAGAACAGTACAAAGCAAAATGTATCACACCTAGAGCTCTCTTTGAGTGGCAAGAGCTACACAATAAGTAATAAATACCAAAAGTTAACAGAAATGAGAAAAAAATCAAGGAACATAAGTGGTCAGAGAGGTGAGGACAGTAGTAGCATGTATCCATCACAGGTGTGATATATTTTAGCTATTTACATTGTGACCACCAACAGAGGTATGCAAATTATGGCTTTGGCCAGAAAATAATTGATTATGAAATTAAAAAAAACCCCAAACAACCAAGTGTCTTGTAAAGTACTTCCATGTGTTTTTCAACAAGTGAAATGCTGCCAATATTCTTTAGCTTAAATATTTTCCCTCCCACTAAAATGTGCACATACTTACAGAAGAAAGGAATAAAAACTGAAGAGCTTAGAATTACTGAGAACTACTTGGGAAGCAGTGGTTCCTAATGTTTTTCCTTTGCAGCAAAGGTCCAAGCCTTGTCTGCAAGACCCGCAGATTGAGGAGTCGTGTAGATGTAAAGTATTTTTATGCTGGAAGATCACGATTTTCCACTATAGCATCTCTTCCTTACACTTTTGGACACAGTTATGGGCTCTTAAGTACAGGGGAAAGGGACGGTAAGTTGAGCAGAAGGAGCCGCCATCTGTTCCTGCCTGATCTTTTGGAAGATACAAACAGCAGCACAGCTTTGTACAAAGTCTTGCATTCGCAGGTTTTCTTCCTGTGCTTCTCTAGTTCCTTGCCTCCTGTGCTTCTTCAGTTCTTTCCTACAATACAAAGTACATTATCCTGGGGGATTGCTTTAGCAACTTCCAGATGGATAATGAATTTATCAGAGGATACGAAGCCAACACATTCTTTACCTAAAATCATGGAGAAAACTACCAAGGTGCTCACTTTGACATCTGACTTTCACCTCTGCACACAAGAAACATGAGAATTTCTTTCATGCAGCTGAAAGCCAAGCTAGGCACAGGGCAGCTACCCTCTGGACCTTCAGGCTTTGAAAAGTCTTCAACCTCCATCCCAGCTAGTCACTGCCACATGGAGAAGGGGAAAACTGTCCACCAAAGGCTGCTGATTGTATACATGATTTCTCCTCAGCAGCCACCCTTGGAGAGCCTGCAGTACCTCCTGCTATCTTCAGGTATTTCATCCCAACCTGCAGCAGCTGGCAACAGGCAGCACGAGGGCGGACGGCCCCACGCCAGCCGCGCTGCATGACTGCGCACCACTGGGGATCATCCACCATCGCCCACGCAATGCGGCACAGACAATACAGCCAGCTTGGTTGTATGGTGAACCACAGGAGAACTTTTCCTTTCTGTTACAAAAGGTGAAAAGATTTTTGAGTTACAAATTAAGGCAGGTTTGACTAAAAATGTAAGGGCCCCCAACACCCCCCCATCCCTGAGGCCCTGCGTGAAGTCTGGCCACCCCTTGCGGTAATGAGCTTCAGCCAAGGCAATGCTGCCATGTAATGAATTTTGGGAGCTCTCTGCACCCTGGTGACACCCACCCCCAGTCTCCCCCTGCTGTGGGGTGGCACAGCCCCACAGCCCCTCGCCTGCAGCACCCAGCACTGCTGGGCTGTACTCCTGCTCGTGCCCAGGGAACATGTCCCTGAATTAGCAGCGGCCACTCTTTCTTCTCCTTCTTTTCCCTCTCCTTCTTCTTTTCCTTCTCCCTCTCTTTCTTCTCCTTCTTCATTTTCTTCTCCTTCTTCTTTTCCTTCTCCTTCTCTTTCTTCTTTTCCTTCTCCTTCTTTTCCTTTTTCTTCTTTTCTTCTTTTCCTTCTTCTTCTTTTCCTTTTTCTTCTTTTCTTCTTTTCCTTCTTCTTCTTCTTCTCCTCCTCCTTCTCCTTCTTCTTTTCTTCCTCTTCTTTTCTTCCTCCTTCTTCTTCCTCCTCTTTTTCTTCTTTCCCTTCTTCTTTTCTCCTTCTCCTTCAGCTTCTTTTTTTTCAACTACTTTTCTTCTCCTCCTTCTTTTTCTTTTCCTTCTTCCTCTTTTTCTCCTCCTTCTTTTTTCTCTCCTCCTTTTACCTCTCCTCCTTTTCCCTCTCCTTCTCCTTTTCCCTCTCCTTCTCCTTCTTCCTCTCCTTCTCCTTCTTTTTCTTCCCTTTCTTCTCTTCCCCTTCCCCTCCTCCTTCTTCCCCTTCTATCTCTCCCCCCCGCCCCGCCGCCCCTCAGGCCCCCGGCACGGTCGCTGCCTCCGCTCCGCTCGGGAACTCGGCGGGGCGGGAGCGACAAGCGGCGCCCCCGCCCATCTCCCCGCCCCCTCCCCCCCCGCACGGCGCATGGTCGCGGCGGGAGCGCGCGGCGTCCTCCCCTCCGTCCGCCGCGCGCCGTGGTCTCGCCCGCCCCCGCTGCCATGTTGGATCGCGCGGCCGCGGGAGCCGGGCCGGAGTCGGAAGTTTAGCGCCCGTCGTGAGGGGCGGGAGCGGCTCCGGCGCGGCCGCCTCCCTGTTCGCGCCGCCGGCAGCTGCCTCGGGCCTCTCCGCCTCCCTCCGGCCCCGAGCGGCTCCGCGATGCGGCTGCTGTGAGGGGGACGAGGGGGGTCGCGGTCGCCAGCGGTCGCAGGGCGGCGCCGGGCCGGCCCCGGCCATGAGCGGGAACCCGCAGCAGCAGCCCCCGCAGGCGCGGCGGGTCACCAACGTGGGCTCCTTGCTGCTCACCCCGCAGGAGAACGAGAGCCTCTTCGGCTTCCTCGGCAAGAAATGCGTGGTGAGTCCCGGCCGGCGCGGGGAGGGGGCGGCAGCCGCGCCCGGGGGCCCCGAGCCCGTCCCGCCGCGGAACTTCCCGGGTCTGCGGGCCTCGGCCCCCCTCGCCTCGGCCCGGGGCCCCCTCGGTGGCCGCGGCGGGCTCGGCGCCCCGCTGGCCCTCGGCGCCGAGCTCCCGAGGCCGGCGCAGCTCTGGGGGGGCGACGGGCTGAGGGGAAGAAGTTGAGTTGCTCGGCGAGGCTGGGACGAGCCCCGGGTGCACCTGCGGTACAACAAAGCCCAGCAGACTCCTGTCGGCGCTAGGCCCGCCTTGGGTTTAGTCTGCGCTTTTCCTAGCCCAGACAACGGGTTCGTGCGCTCCGATGCGACTCGAGCCTTGCATCTTTGCCTGGTTTTTAGTACGTGTAGAAAAGCCAACGTAACAGTTAAAAGAAAAAGCCTTGTAACAAATCCCTTACCGGGAACATCAGCAAATTCTTCGTTTTCAGAATACCTCCTTGCGTGTTAATATAAAACTGTATTTAAACTGTACTTAGGAGTAAAGAACTACCTGAAGGCTTCCAAAGTTAACATCTTCTTTAGGAAAGAAGCAGCTTTTAGTAAAAATTGTATTTTTGAACTGGTGGAAGAAAATGCCTCTTTGTTTTTAAAAAAAAAAAAAGCGTTTGGAAGACATTGAAGATGTTACCTGACCCTCTTCTGGTGCTTTGTGTCCAGTGCTTACATACTGATGTTAGGTACTGTGCATCTTGCTGCAGTGCTATGAAGAGTATTTAATGAACTTAAAATTGTGATTTGTAGCAGGATATCCATGCAGTCACAATGGTTCCACATAATTCTTTGGACTTTGAAATGGTATTCTTGATCAGACTGTTGCAAGGAAAGCCTAAGATGTGGTAACTGAACAGGAAGTAGGGGATGTTCGCATTGGGGTGGGTTAAATAAGATGCTGTCACAGTAACTTAAGTTAAATAGGTCAGCAGATGTAACCATAGAGCATGTTTTTTGAAAAGGAATAATTTGTAAAAAACACCTTCAGTTAATTGGACTTCTTTCAGGCACACATTTCATATATTTAGCTTCTTTGCAAAGACAATAAATATCAAACTTCTCTACATTTTAGAAACAGTGCATAAATTTGCATGTGTAAGTTTACTTCTAGTTTGTTTTTCTACAGCTTGGATTTTCCTATCAAGTGAGTACGCTTTCTCTATTTGTTACGTTCAGCAGTAACACTCACCTACTCAAGTTCTCAACTTTTCTGCATAAATAGCGTATAGAAAGCAGAATTTGGAGGTAAATGTATTCACAGTATCTGGGTGTCAGGTGATTTCTGACAGGATGATAGCTTCATAGACATGACTTGCTTTGTATTTTTCTTGAAACTACACATTTTTGTCGTTTTCACTGAATCTTAGAGGGCTTTCCAATTAACACTCTTCCAGTTGGCTCTTCTCTGTTTCCTTCAGCCTTGTCTTCTCTCTGGGTTAAGCATAGGCTCGTCTTTGTATAATTAAGGGTCTCTGCTCAATCTTGAGAACTTGCGTGTTGAAGCTTTATTGATATTTAACCAGGATTTTTTAGCTTACTGTGACATGAGTCAAAAATGGTGGCAATTCAGAAAGTAATCCATGAGCAGATTGAAATCTCTGTCCCTTGTAGAGCAACGTCTGTCAGAGCAGTGGAACGGGCACCTGGAGATGGTAGCAGCTTCAGCTGTCTAACTTGAATCCATAGTGTCTTTCTGTTAGAGCCTGACAATACTCTCGACCTTCTAGCCTGACTCAGTGCTGGCATGCTGTGCTGCTATGCTGATAAATGCTTTTTTTTGCTGTAATGTACATGATATTTGATCTCTTAATGTCCATGTTTGAATTATTCATTAGCGAAATGTCAGGCTGTAAATGCTATTTTTTAAGGAAGGAAAATCTTGCGAGCTTTGTAGGATGCTACAAGCTTGCTTTCCCATCTGCTGAATTGTCTGGGCTACCTGGCTGCTACAGATGGTGTGGGACAGTCAGTGGTGCTACAGTCAGTGTGGGACACGGATATGCCACTGGATATAATAATGTGCGTCTGTCATACCAACATAACTTTAGGTTATGTTTAACTTGACTTTGTGTTTAGATCACTAGTGAATTGAGTGCTGGAGGAACAGTTGAGACATTAAACTATAGTAATCTGTGTAGTCATAATTTATACTGTTCTTATGGAGGGCATAGTGTTGGTATCAGTCCTGAAGCGCTTGGTTACGATAGCATGTGATGCTTTGGACCTGATTTATTTCAACAATCTTTCCTTTGCCTCTGTTTTTGACTGATAACAAGGCAGGTACTTTGAAATAAAATTGAGGATTGAACTACTCAATTTTTATTCTATGGAAAAGCAGAGGAATTTGAGTAGATTAAGTTTGATTGAGTACTCACAACCTATGAACACCAATAATGACATAACTTCAAAGGCATCTTAAGTAACAATGACTCGCAAACACAAAATTACCTGGGAGTGGGGGAAGTGGTGAAGAGCCACTGCTGTGTGTTGCTGAGACTGATAACCATTTTCTGGACTACTCCTGATACTTTGGGAATCTCATTGGCTAGTAGGTAAATGTACATACAGAAGGTTACTGATTTTTTTTGGTGGTTTTTTTTTTTTACTCCTCCCCCACCCCCCCCACTTGCTGAGCTGTAAGCACTTATCTGAATCTATAAGCAATTAAAATACCTTTGCCTGTGACAGATCAGGTTTTCAAAACCAAGCCACTGACTAATAGTCAAACCTGCAGCTATAGTCAGTTTGGTTGAAATGTGAATCCAAATGTAGAACTGCTTGCAGTAGGTATCCACCATAAGGGTAGCCTTGTAGGACTCTCAGTGTTGCTTAGGCCTGTAACTAATTTTCATTCAAGTACATGACATTTGTCATATAGGTCAGGTGCAAAATCTACTGTATGTAGAAATTTTTCAGTAACTGTTATATAGACTTACTTCTGCATTACAATAAAAAAACATGTGCTAAGGTGAGCTAGAAAGTTACTGTTGTTGCACGTTAATGAAATATTTCTGTGGTTATGCCAAATTTGGAAGTTCTTGCTTAAGTCTGCTTAGTTATATATTGACCGCTTTAGTTTTGCCTTCAGGAATGAGTTTTTTAGAGAAAAACACTAAGTGTCCCACTAATAATTTTTAACAAAGAAAGTACTTTCACAATTTTCATGATTGGTCAGTGATGTCACTGATGAAAAACTAGTTTATTCTGTAGAAATAATTTTATATGTGTCAGAGGCCTTGGTAGAGAAAACATGAGAAGTGTGTGCTTGATAACATTAGAAGTAGGTAAAGGAGTCTGGATATTTTATACTGCTTAGAAGTTGGACTCAACGCTTGGATAAGATATAGTGAGTAAGGCTCGGAATAGGCTGTCATTTGTAAGATCTTGCCTTGGTTATTGTGGTAAACAGGAACTGGTAAAGAATGCAAAAAGAGAAGTGACACAGCAGTAAGCTGAGAAAACTCTTCTTGCTGCTTTCAAAGTGCATTTGACCAGAATAAGATTGTGTGTCGGAGCCAAATAACAGTCGTAGTTAAGATAAAACAAAATAAAAGCTCCAATGGCACTCATAGATCTTGATTGATAAGAATTAAAGGTTTTAACAGGAAATTACTTATGTATACGAAACTAACATGAACTAAGACCTGAAGGTGGACTGTAGGTCTGAGTAATGGCAACTTCACGTGGCTGACAATTGTTGGGACTTTTCAGTTTGAGTTTATATTACAATCTGTACATCCAAAAAGGGTTCAGATTGCAGCTTGAGAAGGTGTTATCCCTTGAAGAGATAGGAAGAACTGAGTCTTCAATTCAGTGATGGTTATCTCATCTTTGTATGCGTTTTTAAACGAGGCACAGAGCGATAACAGAGTATAAAGGATAGAGTCTTGTGGAATAGAAAAATATTGAGTTTTGAAAAGACATCTGTGTTTCTTTGGAGGTCTGTACTGTTCTATCAAAACACATATATTCAGATGCATTGCTAGTATCCACTGGAGTTGCTTCCTTAACTTGTCAGCAGTAATCTTCCCTTCTAGAGGGAATTGTTTTGGTTTTTGACAGTTCCTCTGAACCACACTTGTGCCTACAAAACTCATTTTCCAGGAATGGATCAGATTAGATTCTTCAGAGCATGTGGCTTAGTCGTTGTCCTCAAAGTGGCTCCTCAAAGTGGGTTACTTATGATAAAGTGTTTGTCATGCTTATTTTCCTCACAGCTTGCTATTAAGCTAAGGTAGTGAACCATACTTATTGTAAACAGATTATTTGCCCATGGATGAGAAATGGTTTGAGGCCGCATGTGAACACTCTACAAGGCATTTTATCTTGTAGCTGTATGTATTTGAGATGAAGCATCAATTCGCAGAGTTTGGAATTCGGTTCAGGAGCAAGAGGTAGAAATTCAAGTGTTAAAATCCCATTGTTGTCAGTACGTATCATTGTTACCTCAATCTCCTGTTCAACTAAACTTTAAGAAAGAAGCAATCATCAGCTGAACTTCTGTTTGCTTCAGTGATTAGTGGTTTTGGCTCTTCTGACCATGCTTGTAGTTCACGTGTTAGACGTAAGTTTACGTCTTGACATGCAAAGTGAATCCTACAACAAATTTCGGTCACTCTATAACTCTGCTATGAAGTTTTGTGTTGCTAAATAGAAGGTAATCTACTAATACAATCCTGGAACAAGTATCTCAGTCCATTAAGGCTTCAGGACTCTGCATTCCCTTCTGAGGTACTTTGTAGAACTTTGCTCTGTTTTGGAGGTACACAAGTGCCAAAAATATCTTAGCATCTCTGTGGTCAGGTATACCACTTATTTTCCTGGTAAGGTGCTCTGGACACCTATTGTGTACGGATGCAGCAGGATGATGAACACAATTTGTAGTCACAAGCTGTTGTATTGTAACTTACCAGCTCTTCACAGCTAAGAATCAGGTGGAGGGATTTAGAAAAGCTTAAAAATTTTAATGTCGGGTTCGGGTAACAGTCGTCTTTTGACAAGATGTCCACCAACGTGTCCACATACTGCTTGCTTAGGCGAACACCTAAGGAAGAGGTCATTTCTTGTTAGAAGATAAAGGCTAAGTTTACTGTTTCATGCAAATATGTAAAATAGAACGACACTACTTTGTTCTTCCTTTAATGAAGAGTTGATGTAATTTCTCTACATTGGCTTACCATAAATATCACTTTGAATTTGTTGTCGCTAGAATGTGTCCTCTGTGAATATTTCTTATTCTTTGTCTTTTCTGTAGATGTTTGTATAGCCCTTACTGTTCTGTTGTTAGTGTCTCTAGTAGTGCCGGAATTAAGAACTTGTGAACTGCTATCATTGGTAAGGGGTGACTGCGGGAGCCAGCAATGGCAGCAGCTGCCACTGGTATCTCCTAGCTCGGTGCTGGAGTGGGTGGAGTAAAGCGTTGAAGTAGTTTGTATATGATGAGTGAGTGTCATATTCTTTGCAGCATTTCATTAACCGATGTGAAAAAAGGCTTGATTCTTTTGTCAGCCCTTTATAGCAGAGCTGTCTGTGGTGGTGATGGGATTTGGTGAGCTTTCAAGTGCTCAGTTCATTGGAGGAAGTTTACTGTTCACTTGAAGCTGTGTGGTAAGATTTATGGTGTCCTCTATTCCAGTGAGTGTTTCATAGGCTCGTCTCTTGAGGAATCTTTGTAGTACAGAAATAAAACTTAGTATAGTACATTGGACATATGGCTTCATGACCTAATACCTAGATTATAAAACACAGAAAATAACAAAAATGTGTCATGGGCACTAGGCAAGAGTTGCTTATTTGTAGGGTAGGGTACGGTTTCCTCAAGAAAGGTTGGCATTATGTGTTACTGGGCGCAGAGGGATTCTTTTTATTGGCCAGTTTGTTTTCCTTGTAGTTGTAAATCATAGAAAGTGGATTTAGTAGAACTAGAATTGTATCTTCATGGGTGGTTTTAAACAGCCCATTCCTCTAGGATGTGGCTCAGATGCTGTACAAGATAGTTTTGTTTCTCAAGGTGTTTGGCTGCGTACGCTGCCACGCTAACTTCTGTGGCTTCCAGATGTGTTGTTTATGCCTGGATAACCAATAAATTTGCCACAGTGGATGTGCAGTTACCTTCAAAGACAGTTGCAGTTAACTTCAAAGATCCTGAAGCATGCCATGATCTTCACATAACAGGAGCAGTGTACTAGAAGGGCCAAATGGAAAAGATGTAATGCTAACAATCATAGGGACGCTGTCTTAGAAAGCTGTTCACTTGCTTAATTCTTCAAATTCAATACTGTGTTGTCAGCTGCCTGTGAGTTAAAGGTAGACAATTTTCCTGATGTCTCCTAATGTTTATGCAGTGAATGACGCTTTAGGCATCTTGAGTTAGAATGCCTGTGTTAAGAATATATGGTTCTGGAAGAACTTCATTAAATGAATGACTCAGTTCCTGTAGACTTAATGTTCTGTGGTGGTGATGATTGCTGGCAAGGAGACTGTTGCTGGAGGACTCCACAACATACTGACAGATTTGCAAATTGCAGCTCACCTTCAGCATTTGTGTTCATACATGCATCCCCACCTTCATGAGACTGTTTTGTACTGTTCATTTGGCTAGCCTTAAAATCCTCATTCTAAGGCAGCTTTTTTTCTTTTAAGTTTTCTGAGAAACAGTGTTAATGCATTTTCCAGTTCTCTTGTGTGTCTAGCTTAAAAGTGAAAGATTGCTTTAAGGTTTGCTAATCGAGGTTGTATTTCCATTTCTGAAAGATGGTTGCACACACCGTTTCCTTCTTCAGAAATTCCCCTGTATTCATCTCATTTCTCTCCAAAGCGAGCATGTTATTTTGTCTTTATCCCCACTTGTTAACTAACTGTGCAGCATCAGAGTGATATAGTTACATGGGAACATTTCTGTGATCACCAAGTATATTTTGTATGAGGGGTTACTGTGCTGGCAATTTGAGAAACGTTGACCTAGTGAAAGAAAATGTAGCTTTCTCATCTTTGAAAAGCTAAGAAAACTGTATTTCATTGTTTGAACTCTTAATTATGGAAAAATACCTCTTGCCTCTAAGATTGCAAACACTTTTGGAAAATGCATTTACTTCAAGTGTTATTGATGATGGTTTTCTCAAAAGTTAGCCAGCTCTTAGTGAGGTTGTTTACAAGGAAGGTTAAGTTAAAAGAAAGAATCCTAACTAACATTCTCTGAGTATTAAGTAACAAGGCCTAGTACTTGTCTTGCTGTCTAGGCTGCAAAACAACAAGAATATTTGAATATGGGAATTTGGCACTAAATTGTAAATGCTTTCTCCCCCTTCAAGGTGCAAGCCAAGAGATTTATTTGTATGTGATATGTGGGTGAGAGGAGAGAATTAATATCTTTCTACATTAGGGATAAAGAAAAGCAAGAGATGTTTTACAACATGCTTAATACATTTTATAACAGAAGCAGTAGTTTATTGACTTAAAAAGAAACTTGGTTTTTATTTAGAAAATAAAGCTTTAGGATTCTTATGCAGCTGATTACTGTCAAGTTGCTAACGGTATTTTTGAAACTAATTTAACCACTACATCCTTTGTAAGCCCCATCCTGCTGACATGCTTTGAAGTCCTGCGCAGTCGAGTCTTTGTGTCTCAGCTTTGTTCGGGGTCTTCTTGCACTCTTTTGTAACACATACTTTTTTTTTTTTAAGCAAGTTCTGTCCTTCTGTCCCAGCAGATGGGTTTCCTCCCGTACTTCCTCTTGTACCTCAAGTACTTCCATGATCTGTCTGTCTTTCTTCCTTCAGTCTCCACATCCATAATCTGCGCAATGATCTCCAGGTAGAAGTGTCTCGCTTCCTCAGCATTCTTCCTCTCTAATCCTCCGTTCCACAAGAATTTTGTTCTTGTTGATGAAGTTCATGTCTCATCAGGCATGTAGTCCTACCCATACCCAGTGCTGAGATAGACATGACATGTATTCTTCTAAATCACCAAAGCATTGCATGAGGAGAGACATGAAGAAAGCAGACGGTCTCTGTGCCAGTCAGCATAGAGTGCACTTCAGCCTGAGATCTGGCCATTATTGATACTGCTGTAAGAAAGACAACTTTTGGTGGATAAGAGAGGAGGAAGCAAAAGCCGGAATATGACATTGCCTGGGTTTTTGCACTACTCCACACTCCACTGCTGCTTCTCCAGGGAGGACCAGACTCTCCAGTTTGTAAGCTGCTATATTAAGGAACTGTGTACTGAAAGATACGGCTGCAGCAACTCTACAGGCTAAGACTGAAACCGCAGAATTGCTTAGTCCTGCTTTGGGTGAACTGTAAGTTATTTCCTGCTTCTCTAACCATGTGACAGCTCTCTGAGCACAGCTAAGATGTGGTCATTCTTTGTAAGCAGACATTTTTTTCCTTTACTCCCCCTCAGTCAGCCAAAGCAAATAGAAACATCACTTGGCTTATGACACTAAATATACACAAAGGCGTCCAAATAGGCTCCTCTGTAAAACTGTGCTTGATTTTTTTTGTGCTTAACTGAAAAGAGGAAGAAAACTATGAGCATCCTGTAGAGGTATGTATTCTGTGCAATACCACAGACAAAAGCTTCCCCGTGCATTTGCAAAGAAGGAAGCAGTAGTTTCTGATAAATAAAATGAAGGGCTGGGTTTTTTTTTCTTTATTTGCCTTTAGTCTGTAGTTAAGAGTATCTTGGGTGTTAAATTAATTTTATAACTGAGCACACAGATTTATTAGTATTTATATTTTTAGCAACCTGGCAGTTAACCATTTCAAACAAATATAAGTTTGGGTCTTAATTTTGTGCAATTTTATATCAACCAGTATTTTGTAACCATAAAATACGAGTTATTGTTTTGACTTTTCCTAAACAGTGTTGGCCTCTAAGTGCTATACTGCACTTATAGCACTGTTCTCAGTTTCTGTAACTGGAACTTTTAAGTTTAAACAAGGTTTTAAAGTGTCATTGCAACAGAAAATACTGGTTGCAGTTGAACTCTAGAACTCAGTAGTGACTAAACAAATCTCTTATTTATTTAAAAAATAATTTATTAGTTTTGTCTGAGAGATTTATCCATATTGCATTCAGGTGCCAGTATTCATATACTTGAAAGACTATTACTACAGCTGTATCTCTGCTTAGAGCATACCCTTCTTTGCCTTAGTTCAAGTGTGTAGAAGATGCAACGTGGGTAGTTGCATTACAGTTTTATTTGATAAGGTGAACAGAGGTGCATTGGTATTAAATGTTTCCCTAGAAGATATAGATTTTAATTATTCTATGTCATGGTTTTCACTTCATCTTTTTGTCATTTGGGAAGTCTGTCTTTCAGTGCTTTAGTTCTTCATTGAGAGTTTTCCTTAACAGTGTATTTGAACATAGAATAGTTAGGGTTGGAAGGGACCTCAAAGATCATCTAGTTCCAACTCTCCTGCCATGGGCAGGGACATCCCACTAGATCAGGTTACCCAAGGCCCCATCCAGCCTGGCCTTAAAAACCTCCAGGGATGGGGCAGCCACAGCTTCCCTGGGCAACCTGTGCCAGTGTCTCACCGCTCTCATGGTGAAGAAATTCTTCCCAATGTCTAGTCTAAATCTGCCCTTCTCCAGTTTTCACCTGTTCCCCCTTGTCCTATCACCACAACACTTTATCAATAGTCCCTATGCACCTTTCTTGTAGGCTCCTTTCAGGTACTGGAAGGTCTCTATAAGATCTCCTTGGAGCCTTCTCTTCTCTAGGCTGAACAACCCCAACTTTCTCAGCCTGTCCTCATAGGGAAGGTGCTCCAGCCCTCTGATCATCTTTGTAGCCCTCCTCTGGACCGTTCCAAAAGCTCCATATCCTTCTTATGTTGAGGGTTCCAGAATGGGACGCAGTACTCCAGATGAGGTCTCACAAGATGGGAATAGAGGGGCAGAATCACTTCCCTTGACCTGCTGGCCACACTTCTTTTGATGCAGCCCAGGATACGGTTGGCCTTCAGAAGGACTGCAAGTGCACACTGCTGGCTCACATCGAGCTTCTATTCAACCAGCACCCCCAAGTCCTCTCTGGTCTTTGTGAGCAATGAATCCCGTGTGTTTTTCTGCCCTCTGTTCACATTCTTTAGATGAGGGTTGCTTGCTGAACAAGAATGCCTGATGTGGTTCTGAGCTTCACACTGTGAAACCAAGGAGTGCATCCCTCACACTGGCCATACCAGTGTGGACTCTACCTTTCAGTCCCCTATAACCAGAACTAGTAGGCTCAAAATGTAAGATACCCACCCAGGGTAGCTCAGTGGCAGAAGGCTGTATCTTGTCTTTTCACCTCTTGTCTGCCTTCTAGTTAGCACAGCAACATATTGATGCTAACAAATTCAAGTCGGACAGTAGCATGAACTCGAGCACTGTCCTGTGGCTGTCGACGTTGTTGAGTTTGTTTCCACACTTCCTGGCACAGGTTTGGGTAGTGCTAGCTAGTAGTCACCCAAATTAATAAGCATAGTTTTGAGAGCAGAATAGTGTAAACACAGTTCTTCATAGATGGTGTGGGTAGGACCATCCTTATCCAATTTGTATTGTGCTGGGAGGAGAGAGATTTCCTCTGTGCAGATGCACGTTCTGCTGCACCCCTTCCCGTTGGATCCAGCAAGTGCCTCATCCAGTTGCTGGTATTCAGGCAACCAGTGAAAGCTAACAGGAGACAAAAGCAGTTGAAGTGCTGGGGATAGGGAGATGGAAGTGATCTGTCTGTTCTAGCATTGTCGGTAGCATGTACATCACAGAATAAAGTTGAGCTCTGCTGCTATCCTTGTAGCTGTCCTCTTTGACATCAATCCAGAACTGAACTTGGGTTTTTTTTTGCCAGCAATAGCGTTCAGTCTTGTGTCTCTGCTCCTAAAAATTGTGTTTGGAAACCTGAAAAAATACAGGTGGCTAGAAGTTTCCAGCAGACCAAAAAGTGTGCCTGTGCATGTAACAGCCCACTGCAACGGACAAATTATCAGGTGCATCTGACATACTGTGAACACATGGTCATAAGATTCCTGATCCTCCTGTCCCGTTTCAGGAGGAAGAAAAAAATAATTTGCCTCCTGGTTGGTAGATCTGGCTGACTGGTATCTATGCTTCTACAGACTGCATTAGGTATAGCAGGAGTGACCTTAAGGCCTGCTGCGTTTCACTTACAGTACTTCTTGATTAAGGAGCACTAGCCCTACCAAGAAAGTTAATTCCTATCTAGAGCTTATTTTTTCTGATGCATGGCTTGCAAGTAATATAAGAAAAGCTCTGCATCTTTAGGGATCTGCTGAGGTCTCTTGGAATCTTCTCTGCAGCTGCGTTTTGGAGCATTTTATTCATTTTCTGTCAGTTCAGATGCAACAATTTGTTACATGCTTGAGCTCAAGAGACAGTTCTAGGGTGTGAAATAGCATAATTAAGGATAGTTTAATCATCACGTATGCTGTCTGTTCTGGTATTGTGCCTTAATCATTGTGCCTTAATCTGTCTGGGATATGAAGGAACCTTTTCAGTTCTATATTCTGTATCTACTAGATCTGTTAGTGTTTAGATGCCTCCATCTATAGTCACTTACCTGAAGTTTTTATTTTATCTTATTTATTTTCCACTTCTAGTGTCCTGTGATCTCCTCTTCCCCCTCAAACCATATTTTTTTTCCCAATGTCTGCTCTTTTAAGTCGGCACTGGCAGGAACTGGATCCCTGGTGATGCTTGGTGCTGTACAAGCAGTTCTCTCACAGCAGGTAGTCTTTGCATGAGAGCAGAAGGGAGAAAACTATTCATCGCAGATTTAGAAACTGAGTGCTTTTAATCTTAATTTCGGGATGATGACTTGCGTGTCAATTCTGACTGTGATAATTGCTTTAGCAATGATATGATGCAGTACTGGTATCCGTATCACTGGTAATAACATCTCCAAGGCCACCACATACAGACAATAATGCTGTGATGCAAGCCAGAATTAGCAGAGGATGTTATGTAGTTAGCTTATTCCAGATAGACTAACCAGCCATTAGTAAGGATGTGTCCCATGCATTGTCAAGGCTGGTTTTCCACTTCACATGTTTTGGGCACTTGGTTGTACTGCCACATGGTGTCCTGGTTTGTCAGAGTAACCTGTTCCTGAAGTGAAGTGACTGACATGCCACTTAGACTTTGGGATTCTTCAGAGGTCTGTGGTATTTGTCACAGAACTGAAACTTTTACATGGAGGTTGGCAGATTAAGAGATCTTACTTCCGTGTTGGCTAACATAGAGCTCACAACTTCTGTGTTGTACTGCACTGCACATTGCATGGTGGATGACACAGGCCTTCTGAAGGATGCACTTTGAACAACAAAGGTTCTGTAAGGCACTTTCATTGGTGAAGCTGGCTAACCTTTCAGTTTATACTGTAAATATGCTTCATCTTCTGTAAATAGCCCACATGCCCATGAGTGGATCTTGGACTACCAAGAAATGAAGACTTTATTTTCCTTTTGTCCCCCAGCTTGCTCAAGGTCTAGCTCTGTTACTGGCATACCCCCGTCACCATCTTCCAGCAGGCAGGTCATCATTGTATCATAGAATGGTTTGGGTTAGAAGGGACCTTTACAGGTCGTCTAGTTCAACCCCCATGCAGAATCAGGGACATCTTTAACTAGATAAGGTTGCTCAGAGGCCTATCCAACCGGACCATGAGTGTTTCCAGTGATAGGGATTCCACTATCTCCCTGGGCAACCTGTTGCAGTGTTTCATGAACCTCGTTGTAAAAAAAATTTCTTCCTCACATCCAGTCTAAATCTGCCCTCCCTTAGTTTAAACCCATTTTTCCTTGTCCTGTCACAGCAAGCCTTGCTGAAGAGTCTGTCTCCATCTTTCCTATAGGCCTCCCCTTAAGTAGTGGAAGGCTGCTAAAAGGTCTTCCCACATGTTTCACTGTGTACGTGTCACAGCGTTGAAGTTTCTGGCAAACAATTTAATTCGTAGATCTTCTGAGGATCCAGTTATACAGACTTTAATCTGATATCCATAAATTTTACCATGCTGAACCTCTAGCAACCTATTAATGCATTTCTTTTATTTAGGTCCCACTCCTGTGATTATTTCTTCCAGGAAACTGAGAGAGAGACCCTATTTCTATACCCGGGTAGAAAGTCTTCTGTGTAGAGTGTAATTTTTCTTGAACTCTGTCTTAATGGGGTAATCAGCTTGTTATCTCTAAACTGTGTACTCCTGGGACTGATATTAACTTTCATATACTCAACATCAAGTGCTTTGTTTCTGTTCTAACAGACTGGTCCTGTTCAGTTGCTCAGAGCAATTGATGTAGTTAGTTGATCACAAAGGAAGGGAATACCTATATAAAAACAGGAAACCAAGTGTCTGCTTTAAGAAGAGATCCTTTCAGTTGCGGGGTTTTAAATTGCATCAGTACTTTTACAGAGGAGTAGCTCATTTCCAAAGGTGTTACACATCTGAAAAAAAATAATATCTCATTAATAACCTTTTTCTTCTGTGTAATAGTTACAACCATTATTAATGAATTTTTTTTCCTGTTAGTATGGTGTAACAATATACCTGCTCTCTTTATACTGTCATAAAAGCACTGTAACTTATCATTGCGTAAGTGGAGGTTTTCAGAAAAGTGACAAACACTTGACCTGAAAGTAAGATTGTTGCCAGTTCTCCCAAGCAGCAAGAACCAGTGACATCGAGCTGTTGGTCTCACTGTCAGCTTCAGAAGAGACTTGGACTTGCAGAAAAGTAGTTCAAAAGCTGAAGCATGTAACACTTTAAATCTGATGCTTGATGAGGGTAATGATACTAGCTTGCCAGTGCAATACAGATGATTGTTTTCAGTATTTCATTTGCACTGGGATCGAAAGCAAAGCTATGTTAAGATCTGTTTAATCAAAACTATTATTTTGGCTCAACTTGCTGTATGTCATTAATTCAGACAATGTTGCCAAAAAGAGTAACTGTCAGCTTCAGAACCAAGGTTTCTTCTAAATGTTCTTTGAAATGAATATTTTCTGTCTCAGAAGTTTTTAAAATATCTTAAACTACCATGTTCGTATTAATATTATATTGGTGTGACTGGATTCTAACCTCTTGTATTAATCTAGCAAGTATCAGTTTTTCTTTATTGTAAGCTTCATTTCTCCCACAAGATGTAGTGCTACTTCACTACTGTTGTAAGTGAAGTGAAATAATTTTTATTATCTGTAAATTCAGGCTGGTATATACTTCTGCTTTTTCATGTAGCGTATTTGGTTTTGCTGCTGAACAACGTTCACAAGTGATGAACAGGAACTCTGCAGTACTGGATAGCTAATTGTCTTAATTTTCTTGTGGGAATGCTTTTGTTCTGACCCATCCAAACATGAATATTTAAGAATGAAAGATAGAGAACAATATTACTGCTTCTTTTCCTTGATTGTGCCTATGATTGCTCATTAAAGCTGCT
Organism: Phaenicophaeus curvirostris; assembly: GCF_032191515.1. Taxonomy (NCBI): domain Eukaryota; kingdom Metazoa; phylum Chordata; class Aves; order Cuculiformes; family Cuculidae; genus Phaenicophaeus; species Phaenicophaeus curvirostris. Next base: position 23,076,746 of record NC_091392.1, read on the forward strand.
GTGTGAACTTGTATTACCAGCTCTGCACTGAAGGAAAAGGCAAGTATTGTGTGATGGAAACTGGTGACTGGACATGAAACCGAATTGTTGAGCGCAGAAGAAAAATGCTTCCTGCTGCCCTCTTTCTACAGCATTTTTGTTGTATAAACACTTTATCATTAATTGTAAATTAGTAGATCCTTTACATTTTTGCTGTTCTGGTTGTGCTCAGCCGAGTAGGCAGCCTTATGGTAAGTAACATTCTGGCACCTTATAGAGTTACAGAGGAAGAATTTTGGCTTCAGGGAAGGAGCTTTCCCATGCAGCAGCAGTCTTTACATTTAGTTTCAGATAGCATGTAGTAAGTTCAGAAAGGAAATCATCACCTTCCTTGTTAATATCCAAGTTTCAAAATTGTTCTTCATCTGAAATTCTTTTTTCGAAGTACTACCTTGGCAGAGGTCAGTTGTATCCATTTTTTTTTTTTCACCTTGCGAACTTAATAATTCAGATTTAGCAATCAGCGTTGCTTAGTGTTGCAAACTTAGCAATTCCTTTCCTTAAAGTCTTTTTTCCATCAATAAACTATGCTCAAATGCTACCTTTGTACTATTCATTTAGATACTCTTTAAGAGGATAGTGAGACTCAATTTGTACAGGAGAGCTTTTCTTACTCAGTAGAAATTGAGGGATTTTAATACCTGGCCTGAGAATTTAAGCACAAAACTTGAGCTGCAGAGCCCATGCTACAAGGTGTCACTGAGGGAAGGCTCTTAATGCATTTTCTAAGGGGCGTAGTTAATTTAGTTTGGCTTTCAGTATTACAGGTAGGTGAGAAATTACTTTTGTTTCATGAAACTAATTTTCCTTTTGCCGTTAAGTTTCAAGTCATATACCTTGTGCTCTTCGTTCTTCCGTCTTAAGAATCAAGTGTTAAATATACTAAAAAGTAACTGTGATAATGACTTACAAAATCATTAGTACATTTGTTACAAAGAATTTACAGCCGTGGTTCATCTAAAATGGAAATAGGTGACGTAACTTAGGCCTGAGATTTGCATAGAACTGGCTGCATAAGACCAGCGTTCTATGACTCTGCTTCCAGACTACCGAAGTTTGTTTATGTATGGATAAATTTAAGTGGCTTTTAGCCTCCACAATGCATTGGTAAATGCAATGCCTTGGACCTACAGAGAAGGAGCCTGTACAGGCAGCCTCAGTTATAACTTAGCTGTAATAAATGTTACTACTCAAGAGGCATCCCTCATGGTAATAGAACATTTCCATTTCTTTATCAAAGCCAGTCAGCAGTGACCAGGCTGTTGGATATTAATTAATGTTCATGCATCTGGGAGAAGACTAGCAGTAGTGATGTGGAAATTAAGCTGTCTTAACCTTTGCTGTTAGCACAGAAGGTAATTTAGAGAAGCACATACACCTGTAAGATAATGGATTTCTGTCTGTGGCTGCATGATACTCTTTTGGTTTTTCTTCATCAATAGTTCTTAAGGCACTTTACATATGTAGAGGTACGTGTCTCCAATTTACAAATGAGTAAACAGAGGTGTGGGATAGAAATAAGTGCCAACATCATGCAACAGGCTGTTTCCAGAACTAAATGAAGAATAGCAGTCTCCAAAACATTTAGATGATACTTTTCACTATTAGGTTCTACATCCTCTACTCCAGAAGAGCTTTTAGCGTTCTCTCCCTGGAATGAGCATTGAACATGCCCAGGAACGGTGCAGCTACTACATCTTCCTGCTGGTTTTTTTTTTCCCCATAGTATACTTTTTAAAACTTTTAACTGGGAATAATTTTATTCATAGCAGACTCAGTTGTTGGTGTAAAAATGTACAGTTATGAGTGTCCTTATCTGATTTGAATTATCATACTTGTTCTGTTCAAATACAAACTGCTGAAGTAGGAATTAAAACTTGTTGAGTTGTGGCACAGTGGAAGGGAGGGGTACATCTCTTAAGTACTTTTATGTAAGTGGATTGAGTCTACTTTACAGGACAGCTCACAAGTTGTATACACAATTGCGAGGCCAGTTGCTGGCTACTATTCAAAGCGGTTTTGCTTTTAATAGCCTTTTCTTAAATTTGTTAATATTTTGAAGGGGGTTCTTTGTTTTGTGTTGGCATGAAATTAATGTTTTCTTATAAAAGAGTTTTTTCTTTTAAAACAATTTAAGATGTTTTATTTCAGTGTTCTCTAAGTATCCGAAGTGAAAATTCCATATTGGTTTCTGTCCTCAAGTGTAGAGGTGATAAGGAAATTTCACTTAAACCTCACCTCTGCAAAGCAAATTCAATTTTTATTTTGGTTTTTTAAATCTGGATCTGTGAGTACCAGTAGATGCTAAATAGCGTTATCAGGGGTTCATTAATGAGCATTCCAGAGCTGGGAATTCATGAGGCTTACGCTTCACATACTTTCTTTAATCAATTTAGTTGTTGTTCTGAAGATTTTTACTTTGTGAATGTGATGTTACATATACCAGTAACTGGGTCTACAGTGGGTCTAATTCCTTAAGAAAAATAGGAACAAACCAAAACTGTTTTGGGGTTTTTTGTGGATTCTAAAGTCTGACTTCTAACACATTTTCTCAAAACAGTCTCATATGTTCAAAGTGAGTGTGAGGATCTGCATTAAATGTGGAACCAATAAGTGGCATGGGGAAAAACAGTATTGTGTAGAAAATGGAATGTTTGGAGGAGGCTGCAGGAAGAGGACCTTACAGTGTGAAGGCACCGGGTTTCTGGTAAGGGAAGAGAATAGAAGCCAAAGGAACTGCTTTTTCTTAAGCCTGGATAGGCAGTGGAACAGGACAAAACAGATTTGAGCTCCAATTTTATCCTATGGGTTACATGAAACTCATGATTCTTGCCTTGAATCAGTACAGCTTGAGATACCAGTCTTGAAATGTCTGTGCATGACCATGAAAGACAGTTTTGAGAACCAGTTAATCTACGTATCTGTACGGTATTCTATTTGTATAACGATCGTCCTGGTCTTGGGAGTCTCAGTTAATTTGAAATGGCTCAAAATTGAAAGGTAGACTTCAACATTTAATCTGAAAATTCTGAGCTTTGAAAAGGAGCCAACTTGTATGCCTTGATTCAGAGTGTTTTGAGAGACTGGATGTGGGAGTGAACTGAAAGACAGAATGTCTTTCTTCTTTAGCAAGAGGTTTTGCTCCATGGCAGTGACAGATTTTTGGATGGCCTGTGCACAGCACCGTTTCTGTTGTTCTGAAAGTAACTAAGTGCGTAACTTTAACAATAGAACACAAATAACTGTGTTTTGTTATGTGTCTTCTGCTTTCTGGACAGCTGAGGTTCCAGCAGCATTAGGCAGTGGGATGCAGCCAAGTAAGCTATTAATGATGCTGTGCAGGTAAACAGGAAGTGACAGTGTCCAGCTTGTTCATCAGTGAACAGCCCAGGTTGGGTACATTATCCGGTAAATGATCAGGCACGGGTGGTCGAGGTGCTAAGGGGCATGGTTTAGTGTTTGATAGGAATGGTTGGACTCGATGATCCGGTGGGTCTCTTCCAACCTGGTTATTCTATGATTCTATGATCAGCTGAACTGAGACAGCTTGGAGCGTGCTTGTGGTTAGGGTTTGTGATATCTCTGAAAGGCTGAAGTCTTGCATGTGTTGTCTGAACTGAGGTTCTAGGATTTAAAAATGTCTTTCTTTATTCCATGTCTGATATAAGCATGTCTTTTTTAATAAATTGTGCCATTCTATTTGTTTTTATATACTATGCTGTTTACCTAAATCTTGGTTGTTGGCCTTCTGTGAATCCTCCCTTGAGTAGTGTTTGAAAAGGAGCTGAGCAGCTCTAGCTGAGCTGGGGGTGGCTCTGGCAGGTGCTGGGAATGTAAATGAACTCTTATCTGAAAACGCTCAAGAAAATATGAGCTCTGTGTAGCCATCTGAGCAAGGATTAGGAATCGCTTTGCTAGACAACTGCAGACTTCAGTCTGGACAAGCACTTTTGTAGTTTAGGTTTGTTAAACAGCAGTTTCTTGTTTCATCCCTTTTTATTGTAACGTCACTTGTGGTTGCTGGTACCTTCTTCACAACAGTAAAATATCTTCAGTGAGGATATTGCAGCTGACTTGTGTGCTTATCAGAACAAGCCAGGCAATCTACTCTTGAGTATTAGCATTTTTTTAAAACACTGGTTTGGGCTTGATTCCTTAAATATTTTGGACTATGTGTGGTTGTTTGGAACTGTCTTCTATCTTGGATTAAGGTTGTCATGTTTCAGAAATTATATGAAATACTGAAATGGCTTTTTGCTATTTTAGAAAGACTTCCTCTTTTCAAAAAAAAAAGGCAACATCTCTTATGCAGTAGCTTTATTTCTAACGTAGCCTAATTTCATATATAGATGGAAAAAATATTAGTTTCTCAGAATCTATGCTTAGTGCATTTTTAAATTAGTGGGCATTCATGGGAAACTAAGACGTGAAAAGCAAGCTTTAAGCTTAAAATTGAACAGTGTTGGTGATTGTAGCAAATAATGTCACAAGCAGTAGAACTGGTGAGGCCTTGGTATCCTCAGTTGAGTAATTTTTCGGCTTGTGCTAGATAAAGCTTTTCTCATATGCTTGGGTGTTAAAGAAAGGCTCTTTTTTATTATGTCAGTTTATGTCAGCTTATCTTGCTTTAGTTTTTCTGCATGTGGAGCAATTGGTCTGTCTTCTGAAAATAATGTCCTGTAAATTGCATTAAAATTAGAAGATTGTTTCCAGCTGCTTAACTTGTTGAAATCTGCCAGCAGACTTCTGAAGTTCTATATTTCTTCTTTCTACAGGAAACTAAAATCCTTTCTGTAGCACCTGAAGATAAACTGTATATTGAAAAAAGTTTATTTCAGAGAAAATTATTAACTATTTGTTAAATGTATCTTTAACAGCTGTAATAGCTTTAAAAATTGAAATAATCACAGTTTGCAAATGAGAGTTTCCAAACTCCCAGTGGACAAACACTGTCACATGTTGGAATCATCTGTGCAAATTCTGGAGGTGACCTGGTGTGAAGATGTAAATTATAAGCTAGGACAAAAGTTGCAAAATCTAACTCTCTTAAATCTAATTTCAGCCACAATATTGTGGAGTCCTTGGAAGGTATTTCTATCTACAGAAAAGTTTGTGTGCTACCAAAACAGCACCATCGCACTTTTTTTTTTTTTTTTACAAGATACGGTAACTGTGAATAGCTTGACCCGCAGTTCTTAAGAGGAAAAAGGCTAAAGAGTCAAATGGATCTATTTGCCCTTATTCTTCAGTCATTGTTACTGAGTCTGTAATTCTTGTGGCCCTTCAGATGAAGGGTTCAGCAGGAAGCAAAAGCAGTCTCACTTCAGTGTCTACTTCTGCTGTTTCTTCCTGTCTCCATCCCTCACTGTCTAAAACTGTGAAAATAATTACTGGTTGACACCTGTGAATACACCTACCAAGACCTTTAAAACTTGGTGAAAGCGTTTTTGTGTTAGTCTTTCTTGCTGTTATTCCTGAATTGCACATAAACCATCAAACTAGACACCCACACTTGTGATAGATTGTGATAGATTGCTTACTAACCAGGGCTAATAAATATTGTAGGATTCTGAACCTAGTTAAACTCAAGTTTTCTGAGTTTCTCTGAAAGTGCTAGGAAAAATTTTTGTCTACCCTAGCAAATGCCTCTGCTAGTTATAATGTTGAAATTGTTAGAGAAGCATACTTGCATGTTGTTTATGTGGCCTAATTAGCTAGGGATCATTTGAATAGTGGCAGGCTTATTCAGCTCACTTAAAAGCGCCATTGGAGGAGATTGTAGTGCATGCCTTCTGTAGGATTGCGTGGTGATGAGAACATTCACCCTGGAAGTGGGTTATCAGCCTTTCGGAGCAGGAAGGGAACACGCTGTTCCCACATGGCAGGAGATATCCTCAATGCCAAGAAAATAACTACATTTTCTTTTGAAATGGGACCACTTTGCAGAAGGGAAATTAAATTGCCAGAAAGAGCGGGCAGAGGTTGATTTTGTAGGCCACTGAATGCCTTCCCTTGACAAGGGAGGGAGGTTCCATTGCCTAGTCCCTGCAGAAGGTCTTATTTATATTTCTGTATTAAGACTGATGAGATAAAATGCATAGCGGCATTGAGCATGGCAAAAACATTTCTGGAAGCTTTGTGTATTTGACACTGAAGATAGGGTAATTGCAGAATAACATGAAGGTATTATCACTAACTCAGATTTTGTTTGCTTTGAGAAACATGAATTTATTAATGTATTGCCATTTAAATGGCAGTTGCTTAAACATAAGCTTTTTTGAGGTAATCTAAGATTTCAAGCAATGTTTCTGCTTAATTGTCCAGTGCTACATTTGGAGTGGTTTTTTTTTTCTGCAGAATACTTGTAATCTAGGGAAAGAAATGTCTACCACTTAGTTTTCTCTAATTGCTGAATTTTCTGTAGATTAGTCTGATTTCTTATACTTAGCTGCCCTGCATTCTCACTTCTGCTTATCTTTCTCATTCATATATCTTAATGAGTTTCTGTGTCTTCTTCCATGATTCAGATAATGCCAGGCTGTCAGAGACTGACTCCAAGCTGAAGCCTCTTCTCCTTTTTGTGGTCATTGAAGTTACATCTCACTAAGTATTTTCCACAGTGACGTGATTCTTGACTTTAGCATGTCTGTTCCTGAAACCTGCTGTCTGAGGAAGACTATTACCACTGTTTTAATGTAAATGGATAGCAGCAGTGCTTTATTCTTGAATAGTCAACCTAGAAGCAAACTGTGGGCTGTCTTCCTGATCTTGCATCAAAGGAGAAATGAGTGATGCAAGGAGCACCCAGCATCACCTGGTTATGCTTCAGCATGATGGTTTAGCCATAATAAAGATTTCCACCATTGTAGGATTTAAGAAATGCCTGACACAGGTACCTTCTCACCAACTATAGTATTGATCAGGACAACCTTTCCAGATAGCTATTTTAAGGAAAAGATAATAGAAATATTGATTTCTAGTCTTACAGGGTTTGGATTGCACATAACTATTCGTAGTTTGTTGGGTTTTTTTTCCCACTGAAGTCTTAAAGTAGTTAGTTATGTTCACTGTGACTTTAAGGCTAGAAGTGTTCAGACTGACTTTGTGAAGAAGCTACAGGCATTTGTATCAGCATGCTTTTTTTTTCTGAGAGGTTACTCTGTTTGGAAACAACTGCTATTACTTGTGTTTTTACAAAACAGGGCAGAGTCTTCTCCCCATACCCTAGTTTTATTTGTAAGAAACTTCCAGGGACTGGGAAGGGTAACTAAGAAAAGCAAGCCCATCAAATGTGATTAAACTAGGTATGTATGCAGTGTTTCCACCTTTCTTGGAAAACTCATGATTCTTAAAATTGGAAAAAGATTGCAAATCAATCTTCAGTAGTACTGTCATCGTGTAACATATAACTTTCTGTCTAGAAAACTGCCTGGAGGAGAGGGACCTGGGTGTGTTGGTTGACAACCAACTGAATATGAGCCAGCAGTGTGCCCAGATGGCCAAGAAGGCCAATGGCATCTTGGCTTGTATCAGAAACGGTGTGACCAGCAGGTCCAGGGACGTTATTCTCCCTCTGTACTCGGCACTGGTGAGACCTCTCCTCGAATCCTGTGTTCAGTTCTGGGCCCCTCACCACAAGAAGGATGTTGAGGCTCTGGAGCGAGTCCAGAGAAGAGCAACAAAGCTGGTGAGGGGGCTGGAGAACAGGCCTTATGAGGAGCAGCTAAGAGAGCTGGGGTTGTTTAGTCTGGAGAAGAGGAGGCTGAGGGGTGACCTCATTGCTCTCTACAACTACCTGAAAGGAGGTTGTAGAGAGGAGGGTGCTGGCCTCTTCTTCCAAGTGACAGGGGACAGGACAAGAGGGAATGGCCTCAAGCTCCGCCAGGGGAGGTTTAGGCTAGACGTTAGGAAAAAATTCTTTACAGAAAGGGTCATTGGGCACTGGCAGAGGCTGCCCAGGGAGGTGGTTGAGTCATAGTTTCATTTTTACAAGCACTAAAATGAGAGTAATTAGTCACTGGAACAGGTTCCTCAGAGGTGATTTGCAGCCTTTAAACTAAACTGGACAGGACCTTGAGCAAGTTGAACTTGAAGTTGGCTTTTAATGATCCTTGCTGTGAGCAGGAGGTTGGATTTAGAAGACTTGCTGAGGTCACATCCAACCAAAGTTATGTTATGAGTCTTTGATCTTGGCACCACAAGCAGTTGTCAGCTGTACATAAACACTATACAAACCATCCCGATGTGTTTTGAAATGCTTTCTGTTCTGGTGTATATTGAGGTGGCTGAACATCCTTTTACAGCCTTAATTTTGCTTCTGCTTTTTTGTGACTTTTGGCCCACTGTTTTAATATCGGTAGTTTCTTAGCTTTTCGCAATCTACGTCAACTGTAAGTGATCTAGTGTGATGGCTCTTTCTTGTAATGAGATGTGCCACTGCCTGTTTTTCCCTGCTTTACTGTTTTTGAGAAACAACTTGAGTTACAGCAAGTCATTAACTTGACAGGCTTCTGCAGTGAATGTCCACACTAGAAGATGATCAGTGTACACAGTTATCTGCTGCCCAGTTGGAAACTATCAGTGGCTGCTGTGATCTCATTCTACAAATGTGCAGTGACTAGTTGTGGCTACCTTTTGCAGGCAGAAAGTGTTTTCATGAGCCTTTTGTTGGTACCATGTACCCTGCAGTATCTGTGTCCAAGTATGAAGCCAGCTCTGCCAGCGAGACAGTCAGCATACAGCTGGCAACATCAGATTTATTGCTTCATAGCTCAGCAGTTTGAGGGGTGTGACAAGTCTCTGGAATCAATGGCATGTCCTCCAGCCGGATGTTGACTGTGGAGAAAATAAAGGGAACCCAGGAGGGTTGATTATAATCTCCATGGCCCATCAGTGTTTTGGTGGGCTACCTTTCTTTTCCCTATGCATCTTTTCCAAATATAGAGATATATAGAAAAAGAACAAGGTCCTTGCTAAAACTGTTAAATGAAGGAGTACTGCCAACTTGAGAGTCCTCCTCTTGAAAATACAGTAATAAACTTAGGTATTAAGTAATAAAATAACTTGATTAAATCTCAGAAAAAAGCACTAATTATATTGACTATTTAGTGGTGGTTCTGTCCAATTCTGTCTGTGAAATCAGTGATGTGGCCTCCTGTGAAGACCTATTTACATGTAGTTTTAAAGAACTCGTACTGTTACATGCAACATTCTCTTCAAGAATGCTGTGCGAAACCGAGCTGTATATTAATAGGCTTCAAAATGGTCGAAGTGAATGCTTATTCAGAAAATGCAGAATACTCAATTTATGGTATTTTTGTGAATGTTCTCAGATTCTGCAATTCTGCAAGTAAAGTCCATTAAAAAAATAGCAGTAGATGAAGTCTATGTTCATGTATTTGAGCAAATTTTAAATTTTGCTGATAACTTAATTTCCAAAGACTGTGGATGATTGAATATTTTTGCTGCCTGTTTTCCAGAAGCCAAATGGCACCACTGCCCTGCATGATGAAAATTAACAGTGGCTGAAGTAAAAGGAGGTGGATTTTATTGTCCTTCTCCACCCAAAAATACACTGTGTATTCTTTCCTGTATTGTCCCTTTAATAAAAAAATGATAGTGGTGTAACAGTGCATCTGTAATTAATACGTTTTAACATGTGAAATCCTGGTTGCAGTCTCTTAATAGTAGGAATTTGCACAATGCTAATGAAGAAGTTAAAATGTAATTGAACTCTGAGCTTGGTAGGCCTCAGAATAACACCTACTTTATATTCAATGAAATTATTCTGCAAGTTTTAAATTAAGCTCTACTCATAGACTACCTAAGTGTACATTAAGTGTATGGTGATTATGCAGAATGAAGACACCGTCTTATTGTGTAATATTCTTCTGTCTACTCTTGGGGTAGGTGCTGGTTCAAGGTTTTATGTGCAGTCATCTTTGAGTCATGACAGTTACTGGTTTACCCAGATAATCCAGTTGGTGCTTTTGCTGCAGTGTACAATATGAAGCAACACATAGGGAGCTCTTTCTTGACAAAGGTCACTGTCTTCTGTGCCTTGAATTGAAGTTATGTATTTCCTGCTAACATCCCCATTTCTGTGGGTAGTCCTGCTATGAGGAAGATAGCGAAAATGGACTTCTTTTGGACGATTGAGAAGGCTTCTTGCACAAACAGTGGAATTGTTGCTATGATTGAATGCGATGCCTTCATTGTAGCTGTGGAAAGACGAACCCTCTGCCGTGCTCCTATATCTTGTCTTGTGTTTAAAAGGTTATCAATTTAACAATTAAATGATGTTGATGAAATGAGAGAAAAGGCTGGTAGCAGAATTTTGAATAAAACCTGGCCAGCTGTACCCAGAATTAAGCCTTTGCCTGTCGCAACACAAGGGGAAACCCAGCATTTCTTACACTTACGAATTATGTCAGCTAACTGTTTCATTGTGGTAGTATGGCTAATTCAAGGGTTCCTTTTTACTCATCTGGCAAGTCCAGTTATGCTCAAATGACTCTTATTACTCTGTAGGTTGTATGGAGAGAAGTTTTGCTCTACATTTAGTGGAAGAGCATTTGAGGAGGTAACTGCAAATCTTTCTTTTCATCAGTTAGTCAAGCTTTAACTTTTTCTGTAAGTTACCAGAAAGATTAGTAGTCAGCCTGACATCTTCTGAAGAGGTGTGTGCAAAGAGGAACAGAATTATACCTTGACTTGTGAAAGTTAGATCACAGTTCTTGGGCAAAGGTTATGAAGCTTCCTCCGGGAGTAGCTGTCAGTCTGGCTGTATTACTTTGATTCTGTTTTAACAAAATTGGTTGTGTTTTTTAGGAAAAAGAATCCCATGAAGCTTAGATTATCCTTTTGGTTATTTTAAAGGAGTTGTAAGGTGTGGCATGGGCAATATTGACACTTAGTAGATAATCTTATACTGAAACAAGACTTGCTTGCATTCCTAGTTGTTGGAGTGAACTGTTTTGGCAGTTAGTGTTGATGAAGGCAAAGTAGTGCTTATAGGGTGGATCAGGAAAACATAATATGGAGCCCCTTATGCAAACTTGGTATGATCCCTCCAGAAGGGTCCTCGACCAATAGCAGATCTGTGAAAGCATCAGCTTGATTTTCTGTAGTGAAAAAGGAAATAAACCTATTTCACTTCCAGGGAAAGAAATAGAGAACAAAACAGAAAACAACATTATTGTGACTCTGTGTTCAAAATGCTAAATATGGATTCATACAGCATGAGTCTCCTTCCCTTTCAGAGAACGATATAGCAGGACTAGGAAAGATCCATGTGAGTGATGAGGGTAATTGTAGTGTAGAATGTTATTTTCTTTTTCTTGGTACAAGAATGACTTAAAATAGTATCACTTAATAAACAGTAAAAAAATTACAGGGCCAGGACGCGTGACTATAAATGCATGTGCAGCATAGAGAGGCAACTATCAATCCGTTAACAATGTCTCATAGAGTAAGAACTAGGAGGGACAGTTAACTGAAACTAGCAGGTGGCAAACTTTTATCTAAAAGTGGTGAACTATTCGTACAGTGTGTAAGTGAACTGTGAAATAAAATCCTGCCTAATGTTGTGATGCTCAGGAGTTTACATGGGTCTGAAAAGTGATTAGAAAAACTTAGAAAGGAAAAATCCAATGTGTGCTGGAAAACGTGTGCTGGCTCAGGGGAGCTTTGAGCTCCAATTTACTGGTTGCTCGGGTATACTCCTGTAGTGTCGCAGTTTACTGTTGTGTTTTTGCCTAGGCACCTGGTGCTGCTGCAGACTAGAATCTGGGATAGATAGCCTCTGGTCTGTCTTGTTACAAAGCCTTTAAAAAGCTTTACGTCCTTATGACTTGGCTGGTAAATATTCTTCAAAGGCTCCAATTTTCATTCTCTTGTTGGACTTCTAACACATATACTAGAAAATATGCTGAGGCGTGTTTGCAGACTAAAGCACTCTTGTGTAAAATAATCTTAATTTCTGATTAAAATCTCTCAGTTTGAATACAGGACAATATCATGTTGCCCACTGGGATTGAGCCTAACTCAGATGAATTCTTAAACCGTGCCCAAGAATTTTAGGAGTTTCCTAGTTGGCATAGGCTAAAACCATGCCAGAGACCATTTGAACAGTTAAGCCATATATAGAGTTGTGTTCTAGTACTTGGGAATGTTTCCTGGCACTGTGCGCTTTACTGTTCTAGCCAGAATATTGCATTTCTATTCAATTTGCAGTACTGAACACAAAGAAATTTAGTTGCACAGTAGGGCTTCTCTGTTTGACCATCATAGCTACAGGTCTGCCTCTTGCAGACAGTCTCTTTGCTGATTTTATGAGCAAGAGCGATAAGCAATAAGTTCAGTTGGGTTCTTAAGCTGTCCAGTTCCTGCATAGAAGTGAAAGTCTAAAGTGTAGAAGTTGTTTGGCGTCATTTGAACTTTACTGTGTACCACCTGGGAAATCATCAAAGTTGCTTCCTAGAGCAAGGAACAAAATTAAGATATGAAATGTAGAATTTGTGATTTTTAATAGCTACCTTTTCTTTTCAGACGATGTCTTCAGCAGTTGTTCAAATATATACAGCTGATCGCAATGCCATGTGGTCAAAGAAATGCTGTGGTGTAGCTTGCCTTGTAAAGGACAATCCACAGAGATCATATTTTATCAGAATATTTGACATTAAGGTAAGCATATTTTTATCTTATTCAGACTTTTGAAGCTTGGTTGTATTCATTCTCTATTTTGAATCAAACGAGTATGTGGTGGTGTAGCTACAAGCTCATAGAAATTCTGAACTAAATGCACTTTAAGCGGTGAGATCACAGTGTTACTTAATAAGCAAGTGCGACTTTCTCAGGTATTATTCCATAGATGTCAGCTTTTAGAGATTAAATAAATATCGGATAATTTTCTTGCAGTTCACAGAAGCTGTCCGTTACAGATCTGCTTAGCCTAACTAGTGAAAGTTACTGTGCTGATAAGGATAGATGTCAAAATTCTAGCAGGTGTCACTACTTCGGAAGATATTAACAAAATATATGCTGTCTTCTGTATGATTGGAAACAATCTTTTTGTTTAGTGTGTTGGTGCATGTCAAGACCGAAGTACAAATCAATGTGGTGTTTCCCTCCCTAGTATAAACTGAAAGTCTTTATCCTATACAAATATTTTACTTAAGACAGAGGAAACTATGAGATTAGGTGTCCAAGATGGCGTTTTTGTTACAAATGGATACTGAGAAGCACAAGTCCTACTGTCTTTGCTGAGGTTTTGTAAAGCTTTCCATCCTACAACTAGGAGCAGCTCGTTATCTGTCAGTATTCAGTGCTTGAAGTCTCTCAGATTTGTTCATGATTGCCACTTGGCATTTGACTTTATGGTTTGGTCACTTGAGTATTAAACTTGTTCTTGGGTGCTGAACTATAATGCCGTTTAAGCATATAGAACTTCTTAAAAAGGTGAGATTTTTATTCCCTTGAAGTTAACTGTTCTCAAGTCAAGCCTGAGATGATAACGTACAGCAGAAGACTCCTTTGTTACTGCTGTTCCTGTCACTGGTCAGTGTTATGGCTCCCAGTATCACTGTTGCAGGATTGCAGAACTTGAAGGATAGTTTTTTAAAGCATCCAGGAATTTGAACAGAACACAGTGATCTGATGGAATAGTCTTGGTCTTTCACAAATGTCAGTATATTTTGATTTTGCTTGAGCTCATTTGTTGGGTTAATAGCAAGGTAGATGCTCGACACCATGCAGCTTCCAACTCTTAATAGGTTCTGTTGTCAAAGAAGTTAAGTTCTGCAGTTCTGCAATTCATCCCAGTTTTTCAAAATCTTTTTTTTTTTCTTCTTCTTTTCAGGATGGGAAATTATTATGGGAGCAGGAGCTGTACAATAACTTTGTATATAATAGTCCTAGAGGATATTTTCATACCTTTGCTGGAGATGTGAGTCTCAACGTCTTTAAATACCTATTTCGAAATGCCTTTTTGAACAGTAACTTTTAATATAACTGGGATTTTTTATTTCATCCTGTAAATTATTTATAAAAGTACGATATTATGTGTGTTCCTTGAAGCTTTTAAAGCTTATTTATAAAAGGTTTGTTTCTATAATTCAACTAGAAAACTTAATCCATAAGACAGAAGCATAATGCTGTTCTTAGTTTCATTAAGGAGAGTTTAATGTTTTGCAGATTGTGAAATACTCATATATTCTTAAAGCACAGATTTTCCTCTCACTCCTTTGATTTCAAGCTACAAGATTATGGTCAAGTTTTGTTAGATGTGATCTCTCAAGTGTTGGTTAGAGGACAAATATTCCTAAGGTAGAATGTTTCGCTAAGACTTGTTTCCAAATTTGCAGGGGTGATTTTTTTCTACTTCTGCCTTCAGAAGGTGTAAGAAGACATTTAAGAAAGACTTTGAACATTTTCTTAGTCATGGGTGGGGGAATATTAATGTTTTTCAGACGTGTCAAGTTGGTCTTAATTTTGCAAATGAAGAAGAAGCTAAGCTATTCCGCAAAACAGTAACAGATTTACTTGGACGACGGCAGAGAAAATCTGGTAAATATCCAAATTAATCTTAAATTCAGGCTTTTTTATGTTGTTTTGGGGGGATGCAGGAAGTTAATTCTGTATCTGAAAGCTACTGGAAGCACTACTGTCATATTTATATTTAGAAATAATTGTGTCATTAAAGCCTGCTTCTTTACTGTGCAAAAATAATATTTTTCTGAAATAACTTAACTTTATGCTCCTTATTGTAAGTTTCCTTGTAAGCTGAGACTCCAGGGTTGTGGTGTTCAGAAAATAGATCAGGAGAAAACAAAAATGGTAAGCTGTCAGTGGGAAAACTAGAAATCTTTCTGTAAGCTGTTTTCACGTTTGACTAAAACCTCTTTTAGCTCTGGGCTGTTTATAACTGATTTGTTTAAATTCAGCCCGAGTGGGTTGTGACGAAGCTTTTACCATCTGGTATGTTCAGTAGTTCATGTGAATGAATTTTTGGCATCGATCCAGCATTTAAAGAAGTATCTTTTATTCAAAACTAGTGATCTTGGCGGAGGTCAAGAACAGGAGACGTAATGTGCCTGTCTATACTAGTCTTAGCAGCACAGGACAATCTGACGCAAAGCATCCTTTTTGCCAGTTGCAAGATGCCTTAAGAGCATGGTCAGTGTTTTAAAGGGAGCTCATGCTTCCTACAGATCTTGTCTGGGTCCTTTTCCAGGGAGCCCATAAACAACTTGTCTGTCTGACAGCCATATGTCTGTGAAGAGAAAGGTGATATAAAACATTGGCTGGGAACACAAGATGTGCTGAGGCTTGCTGTAAGCTGTAGCATGGACTTGTGACCACTTGTGTCCAAGCTGCAGGATGCATTTTTGTAATCCGTTTGTGAACTGAATTGCAATGCACTATGTAGGCTATTGTAAAGGGAAGAAGCCTGTATCTTGGAGTGCCATCCTTGTAGATATTCTTCGGAAACCGTGTGGTTCCTGCCACCCATGTGGTGACTCATTTGAAGACCATATAGTCCAGACCCTTAAGTGGCTTTTTTAAGATTCCCTCTGCTTAGAATTAGAAAAGGTTCACAGGGTTTCTGGAGAAGAAATGGAGTCATTAAGAAGTGACGTTACTAATGGTTCTCATACTTACCGCATAAAAGCAATCTTGCATCAGCTTACATAATGTGAACATTGAGAGACATACATTGCAGTTGCACTCAGTGATCTTAAAAGTCTTTCCCAACCTAAATGATTCTATATTTGTCTCCTGTTCCTGAAATTTTACTCTGTGATGTTTCTAAAACACAGTGCTGTGGTGTAGGGACATGACTTGGGGGGAAATACATTTGTATTGTTGGCCATAGCAAACTTTGTTTGGATATAGTGGTTCAATCTAACCTGCTGTTCACAGGGCAGAGGTCACCCCTGTCCTTCAGCATAGAGTTTTTCTTCCCCGAACCACATAAGTCTTTCTTTATTCTTTGAGTTAATGCCTTTGTGTGCTTAATGTCTTTGTCTGCATCTTGTAGAATGAGCTTACTCCATGCATTATCTTTTAACAAATAACCTCCCACCCGAACACTTATTACTTGAAGACAACATCATTTAAAAAAAAAAAAAGAAAATAAAACAAACAAGTAAATTAGAAGTTTGTTTTCTTGTTAAGAATTTTAAGAAAGAATTTAAAACAATAAGGAGGTGCCTTAATCCACCAGGTGGAGTTCTGTATGTCATTGATGCAACTGTATCTAATTGTGCTTCTAAAATAATAGGCTTTGGGCTTGCCCAGGTCAAAGCTGATTTGCTGGTGGTTTTTATACGTTTATTTATATGTAAATCCTTATATAAACCATTAATTTATACCTAGATTTATATAGAATTCAAATTATACATAAAAGTTGTATATTACTTATAGTATATAAATAATATATAAAAATACGTATTATATAAATTTTGTGTGTGTTCTAAAGCATCTTAACTTCTCAGAAACAGAGCTAATAGTCTGATAGTTTTCATGCTTTTCTGGTCTAGTGGTGTTTTTACTGCCTTGCCTTTCAAAATACATTTCATTTCAGACCTGTGCCACCTGACATGCTTTCAGCTGAAATGAGTACTCCACGTCCTCACTTATCATACTGTTATGCCATTCAGCACTTGCTAGATTTTTCAAGGAGTCTTACAGCAACTTTATTTTGTTGGAAGGTAGCAAGAACAGCAGTTTTGGCTCTTGAAAATGTGTCTTGGTGCTGAAACTAGTACACAAAGTATTGTCTGACAGCTGCAAGAAGAGACAACAGCTCTTTGCTGTTCATCGCTCAGCATAAAATACATTTCAGTATGCAGGCATCTCCTGACGAAGTGCATCTGTAGTTCCAGAGAGGTGAAAGTTTGGCCTCCGATAGAGAATGTAGAAAAGCTTGCAAATGCACAAAATATCTAATAGAGAACTGAATGAGGGAGAAAGGCAGAGAAAGAATTATTTATATGTTGTCTTAATCTTTTTAATATAAGGCTAATTTTTATCTAGCTAAATTCTGGTTTGTGGTTGGGGGTGTTTTTGATTTGGTGTTTTTTTTTTTTAATAAGTCATTTTATTTCTTAACCCTTGGTTATGAAGAGACTACTATAATTACTTAATTTCTCTGATGGACTTACTTAAATAATATCTCTGGCTACTTCCTAAACCAATCCCAGATATTTTCCCCAAGAAGCCAGGGTGAGCACACCAGTTCTCTTCTCGGTGCTTGTCAATGTAGTGCATTCTCACTTTGTAGGTACCATTAGTTTTTATTTTTATCACCTTGCCTTGGAATCTTTTAATGTATGTACACACTCAAGCGTTCTCTCCATATGCTGAGCACTCAGCCATAAAAGGACAGCAGAAACTTGTGGAGCAGAGCCTTGTTCTTAACTGTCTTAGTGAAGTAGGAGGCTTCTTGACTTAATTTTTATGGACCATTTTGTAGCTCATGGGTGGAAGCACTGTTAGGCCTCTCTGAAGCTGCCTTTTTCCTCCAGAGCTTTTATCTCCTGATGCCGTTATTTAAGCACTTCCATAAGCTTCTAGTTGGATACTTAATATTGAGAAGTTTTTTTATTTTTTTACCTTTGGTCAAAGTTTTTGGGTTTGCTGCCTGGGAGGTAAGGGCATCTCTGAAGTGCTTAGTTCACATTGGATTCAAGGCTCAGCAGAGATCATTCTTGTCTCCAAGAATATTTACTGAAGGGAGCTGTGTTTCTTGGACGTAGGCAGCTGGTGAAGCTGATCTGGTTTTGGATCATTAGCCATCTTCAAAAAAAGGAGAAATCTGCCACTCTCCAGTAAGGTCATCTGCATTCAGAACAGGAGTTCGTATTGTCTAGTCAACAGTAAGAACCACATAAAAAGCGATCCTAGTGTCTTTGGGCCACAAATTAATCTTTATTGACAGCAAAAATGACAAGAAGTGTTTAAAATGTCTTGCACTGTTTTCCACTATCTTATCTCTTGAACTCTTTCTTCTGATGAAAATTGTAATGGATTCCTGTAATTTTACACGAGGCCACTTAACATTTCCTATGAATACTTCCAGCTTTTGCCAGCTTCCCATCCTGTGCCAAATGACTTGCAATCAGTCCTGTGTTCTCCTTTGCTGTCTCAGAGTCGTTGCATAAAACTCTAATTATGCTCCAAAAGTTGAGTTTGGGTTTTGTTTGCTTTTTTTTTTTTTCTTGGCAGTACAACACAAGTGGTTTCTAAAACTGAATATTCTAGGAAGAGAAAGCACAATATTTGGCCAAAAAAAGCCTTCCCCCCTGCCCAGACCTGCTACCTTCTGCTGAGGCACCCTTGCAGAGGTTTACCACCTCTGTGCCTAAAATTAACCTGCAGTGAGCTAGGAGGCCACTGCCTGTCTTTAGGAGGCTAGCTCAGCAAAAGTCGATTCTCAAGGCATTTTGGACACCTTCCTTTGAAGGTTTGACCTTGACAGGTTCTTTATTCCTACCTGAAGATCAGCTGACTGATAAGAGACTGGCTTGCCTTGCACACTAACAATTGTAGGTTGTGGGTTTTTTTAAAATATTGCTACAAGGTCAGCGTCATCTGTGGAGGCACCTTGTCCCTTCCCTTTATGTTTGTGTCCATAAAAGTAGTGGTTTTGCTGGGATTTGCTGAAAAATGAACTTACAAAGTCTTATTACAAAATTCCTGGGAGTCCTGATCTTAAAGGGGGAGAGGAACAGCCGTTCTTATAGAGCCGTGGTTTTTGGTGTGGTGAGATGACAGACTGCTTGCCCATATGGATACTGCTAAATCCAAAATTAAGTATGTGTACAAACTGTGTTCTGGGGGTTGCAGAGTAGGTAAATGTTATTTGTGGTGGATAGGAATTAAGTAAGTCAGGGAAATCTCCTTTAAAGGAGAACTTACTATTATAGGCTGAGAGTACTGAGGTGTGAAATGTTTACCAACTACATTTTAAATCATCACGCCAAATTCTTCATGATCTGTGAAATAGACTAGTGTTGCGAATAGAATATCGGATTAGTACTAAGGAGGCTCCATTTCTGTTCCATATTTTTCAGTTCCTGTTGGATAACAGAGGTGAAGTGTCTTGCCCCTCTGCTATTTTCTTTGCATAACACCAGCAATAATTATATGGCTTAGGTTTTGTAGGAGAACAGTGCTGTATAAAAGTGCTAATGATGTTTCAAATAAAAATGAAGGAACAGTCTGATTCAGTGGAAATCAGAAAGCATAAGGCTTCCAAAATCTTACTTTGATATAATGTACCAAAACAGCTGCTTTTTAAAATATTTTACCTTACTCTGGAGTCAGAATGTCTGAAACCAACTGAGTAGCTATTTCCTTATGCTCCTACTTGGTTTGCTGAAATCAGTATCAGTGCTTATTGTCTAAGATTGGGGTTTTGTAGTTTTATAATGCTTTCTTTCAACTGTGTAAGAAATAGACTGTAGGGATATTAATAGATTCTTAAGTTTGAGTTAAAAGTCAGTGAAAGCTTCATGAAAAACTAAAATTTAGAATTAATTTTTCCTCTTGATATCTATGAATAAATTTTTTTTTTTTTAACAGAAAAAAGACGAGACCCACCAAATGGTAAGTTTTTTGCATGAATCATTGTATTGTGTTTTTTCCTACTGCTGTCACTTATTGTTTATGAATGGCTTTGGTTTGGACTTGTTCAGGTTAGTCATGTGGTGGCAAAAGCAGTAGACTTTTATTCTGGAGGTTAGTGTATTTGTTTTGTTTCTGGTTTTTGGTATTTGTTTAGTTGTAGCTTGAAAGATTTGTGGCCTAGCTGACATTTGTAAAGAATGTTTTTGGAGGAGTGTGTTTTGTTGCGAATAGGACAGAGGTCTTTCAGCTTAAACTGAGAAGAAGATTTAAAGGAACAACCTGGAAGAACTTTTGTGCTTAAAATACTCTTATAATTCATCCTGCAAGTCCTTGGGCAACAACATTTTTTTGAGAAAAACAGCGCATACTAAACATGCATTCATTGATCCTGTGCCTTTAAGTTGAATAATCTGTGGAATACATGTGTTTATGCCCAGTGTTTCAGGTTTATAATCACTAGTCAAAGCTCTGAGCATCTGTGCTTTTTTTAGTAAACTATTTCACTAGGAGTCCGTGTACTGTTTCACAACCTGTTTTCCTCTTCTGATTGTGTCAAATTCTGTAATGCCTGGCCTCTCTGCTGGCAGAGTGTTTCATGTGCTCTGTAGTCACAGGTGAGACATCGGTTATAGCCTCTGCATTTCAGCATTTGGAATTCAAACTAGAGCAGATAGTTACTATGAACATGTAACGGGGGGCGGGCAGTGGGAACCCGTTTTAATACCAGCTTTCTTTTACTCTCCATATGCAGGGAAATTCTTCTTTGGGGAAAAAAAGAAATACCTGCTTTTTTGCACTGGGTATTACAGAATTACCTTTTAAAATTGAAAACAGCAGTCACTTTTCTGTACTCGTGTGATCCATGCTTGAAATGCCATGGGGCATTTTGTTTTAGTGGGGCTTGTTAGGCTGGGTTTTTTACATATGTTGGAGCTGCATGGAAAAAGCACTCTGCCTTTTCATATGACGTTTTCAATGATACGGATTTGAGATTTTTTTTAATTTTTTTTGTAGAATTGCAGGATTAAAATCAAATTGGCATTAACAGTTATGTAAGATGTATTAGTCTGTAATTTCCTGAGATTTATGTTGTACTCATTTGTAATAGCTAGGTCTCTTAATGCAAATAAAGAGGAGTTATTGTGGTTGAACTGACCTCTTAGCGAAGTTCTGGATGAAAAAAGGATTTGTCAGAGAATTAAGTTTTGAGGGAGTCTTTAAGAGCCATGTGGCAGAATTTTGTTTCAGCTATTAACTAGCATAGTTTGCATTTGTTGTAGGGTTGTCTGTAGTCTGGGACAGATGTCTAGAGAAGTTCTAAATAAAATACAGAGCATTTCGTAGAATTGGCATTTTGACATGTTCTGTACTACATTTTCTGGGGCTTCTTCTGAAGATGTCACAGATATTGATAATAGTGGATGCTTAGGGCCACTGTACTGCCAGGTACTTCCTAACGATGAGCTGTACATGCCCCTCTCATCGTCATTTATTCAGCTGTCAACACCTGATGGGGAAAATGCATGTCTTATGATGGGAAAAATTTTACTGGATATAAATATGGCAGTTCTAGAAGAGTACAATTCTTTCCAAGGTTCTTTTATTCCTCGTGGATATCTGAGATCTAACCCTGACGGTAAGAATAATTTTAATCTTTGACAGTTTGCTGTCATGTTTTGAATGAATATTTGAAATATCAAGAAATCAGGCTATCGGTTCTTAATTTGACCTCAGCTGAATAAAACTTCATTTTGCAAATGGCTGCAGTTTTACATGTTTAAAACCATTTATAGTTTAGGAGTTTACATGCACAAATGTACATTTTCAAAAAGTATTAAGAGATTATGAGAAGGATATCACAAATTTTCTAGCATTGCAAAGGTACATGTTTCTTTTTGAATGTCAGTGTGGCTGTTGAAACTACAAATAGTGTAATAGATGAAAAAGGAGAGAATGTAATGGAGAAAATATAGTGAGTGATTAAAGTGCAAATGAACTGTGATTTTGATTCTCTAGCTAATGAAATTAAGACTAATTTTTGGTTGATTCTAAGGATTTTACTTCACTTGCTTAGTTTTGGGTTGATATATTTGATTAGTGAATATAAAGCTAACTTTTAAGTAGAACTTTTAACAATTCAAATTATTTCATATAGTTCTATGTGGTCAGTTTGTGCTTTGGCGTCTTCAAAGGGCAGTTGTATAGATCATAGCGTTTCTAGATCAAAGCCTGTCTGCTTAGATGAAAACACTTTAGGAGTTATTCTTCCTGCAGTTTCACTCCAGTTTTAAATCTTATCGTTTAAGACTCCTACAGTAACATAGGAGTTATATTTTCAGATGAATTTTGTCTAGTCCAATGTTGTTTCTGTTCATGTATCTTGTTCTGGCCAGTACCAGGTGCTTCCCACTGAAGTGTTAAACTACGGATGTCAGCTGTGTTGTCTATTGTATTGTCTCCTTCCCCTTTCTATTTTAGACTTTGGACTATAAAACCGAAGGCTTGTTGGTCCTTTCAGAACACTTAGGAGAACAAAATGCAGTTATGAAAAAATAGTGTCAAAATATGATTCAGATTAATAAGTCTAATTAGACATTTTTATCATCTACCCAGGAAGACTGGATGCTTGAGTCTTATTTTAATTGAATTGCTAACCGTTTGATAGTAACTGGCAGGGACGTACAGGATGCTTTTCAAACTATTTCTAACCAAACCTGTCTTAAATTGACTGCTTAACCCCATTCTTCCTGAACCTGAAAATACTTATCCTTTCTGCAAATTTCTTTTAAACCACACGTGTGTATATATATACACACACACACATATATATATGAAAAGTACGTAAATTGCCACTTGGTATTTAAATACTACTATCACTTGCTGCTGTCAAGTGATCGTTTGAGTGTCAGTTCATCATTTGAGTGTTTAATTTGTATTTCTGGTGATTTTTTTACTGTCACTGCTCTTCAAGCTTTGTTTTTTATCTGGGACTTTAAATTACTTTGCAAATCTGTCATATAATAAGACATGAGAATACTCAACAGTTACATAGTTGATGTGTATTATGTGTATTATTACACATTATAAGGTGTAATTCCTGTATTTGAAGACAGTATTGTGTCCTGAATGGCCTTCTTTCTGAGGTTCTTGAGATGTTCAGGTTCTGTGTGCAGTGGCAGAAAGCATTCCAACTTTGGGTTTGTCAAGTGCAGGTTCCCTCTCCTTTAAGATCAGTTTACTGTGTGCACAGTTAGTGGCACTGGGTGTTGCTGTTTATGGCACTTGCTGCTTTGATTTTGTCTGGGATTACAGCTGTGCTCTGTCTTAACATGTCTCACTCCATGTGTTCTGTGCAAATTAAAACTCTTTAGTTTAAAGTTACTTCCTTTGTCGAACTTGCAAAACCCAAATTCTACTTTAGAAGACTTCTCTGCCATTGCTCTGCTCTAGCAACATTTTTTTTTTTTCTTCAGCAAATAACTTTGTGCATCTGACATCCAGAGCCCAGCTGGACGCACATGGCATGTAGAGCTGTGGCTGTAGTACAAGTACTTTGTCACTCGATGCAAAAAAAAACCCAAACAAGCAAACCACGTTTGTAGGTTAAATATGACTGGTTTAAAACAGGTTAGTAAAAATCCTCTACTTTTCCCTTAAAGGTCCGAATCTACCAATGGCAACTGTTGACATCAAAAACCCAGAAATTACAACTAACAGGTTTTATGCTCCACAAGTCAACAATATTTCTTATACCAAAGAAAAGAAGAAAGGAAAAACTAAAAAGAGAAGATTGACAAAGGCAGATATTGGAACACCATCTAATTTCCAGTAAGGAATGTTTTTGAGTTTGGGTTTGGGATTTTTTTTGGGTGGTGGGTTTTGGCTCAAATGCATGAGCTCAAGACTTAAATGTGTGACTACTGTGTGTAACTTGAACTACGGTGAGTGCTAGCTGGAATGCTGTGGAGTTTAAAAGCATCGTAGCTTATACACAAGTGAGGAGTTTACTGCAGCTGTAAACAAACAATGACTTGCTATTTTAAAATAGCTTAGAAAACAATTTAGCCAGATAAAGATGCCTTCCTGAAGTAGTCAGTTCAGTGCAGCTCATGTTCAGCATTAATGGTCAGCTTTTTAACACTGTTATGCTCACAGCTGTGCCTGTTTAGCTGTGCTTTGTCATGCAGAATTGACATGTGGGTCCTGACTGGTCATAACAGTGGAAATGACATAGCTATATTTTTATCTCTGGCTCTTGCTTACTAACTTATTTATTCTGATACATGGGCTAGTACCCATATCTTGTGATGAAAGTGCTGTGTGCATATATACATCTCTTGGTAATTATTTTATATATATTATATATATATATAAAATATTATATTATTATATATAATTATTATATATCTTCAGTCTTTTAGAATAGTTATGTATCATTTTAAGCTTCACTTTCCTGGCATTTGAGTTTGGTCACTTTCCTGAATTAACTCTGGTTTTTTTCCTGAACTATTATTCAGTTTTTTAATGTTCTGCCTTTCAAAATAAGTGTGCTTTGTTTGCTAAAGCAACAGGAACTTAAAAAGCTTGAGTCAGTTCCAGGAGCAATCGCTTTCTGTGAAGTATTTGAAAACCAAAATGAGGTTTACATGCCAAGTGATATCTTGTTCTTTTGAGCCATTATTTTGCATCACTTCCACTGATATGGAATAAATTCCATAAAAGTAGTTCTGGTATTGCCAGTTACAGTGATGTTACTGCACAGTGTTTTGAGAGAGTGCTCGGTAGAACAGGATAGTGGACAGCAAGTAAGAGAGATGGGCTAAAATGCTTCCCTAACCACGATGTGCTTAGACAATTAAGACATCAATCATGTCCTTTCTGATCTGAGGATCAGTAAAGTGCTGCAACACTTAAGGGTCAGTTAAACTGAAAAAAATCAGAAAGGAAGATTGAAACAAAGAAAATAGAATAGTGATTGGTAGCTGGTTACTGTTGTAATCTACTGACACAGACTAAACATCCTTGGACAAAATTGAAAATTATGATTTGCAGTAATGTGTCTTATGTTTGATCAGAATTTGTGGAAGGGTTTGTGCAGCACAGCCAGTATAAAATGGATTAGATGCTTTGATAATAATGTCTGTCAGGTTCGGACCTAGAAAAGTTAAGAATATGATTATAAAACATTTAATGAAGTTCAAACAAAAAGATACGTTCTAGCATCATTAAAAGTGACATTAAACTATAAATACTTAACCTTTGCAAAAGAAGATTGAAAGTCCGTTTGGTTTAAAGTCTAGTTAAGTTTCCTGTAGAATGTAGCTATGTGTCTTGTTGTAACACAGCTGTTCTCTCCTGTGGGCAGCAGCAGTTGCATGAAGTAGCTTGGAGATACACAAACTCTTCTGCCTTTTTAGCTGGTTATAGCATCACATAAAATAATGCTTCAGTAGCCATGTAGAAATGGCTACTAGAAGCCTAGGAAGATGGCAACGGAAAACAGGCCTGACTTTTTCTTTAGAAGAAGGAAGTGAATGGGAGAAGGGTGATGAGAGAACAAACAGTGATTGTAGGGAGGAAGAGGAGGTTTCCAGCTACACGACACTGAAGAGCTTGGCAGTAGCTTGAAATCCAATTATAGTATAATGGCCAACTCCTTTGATCTCTGTGCAGTCCTTCCATCACTGTCCGTATGTAGATGGCATGGAGCCTTTACGTTTTGCCACAGGCCATAACCTAAGGGGGAAAATTACTTCTCCACTAGGCCTTTATGACACAAGACAAAAGTGAGAGTAAAGGAAGCTTCACTATTCCATTCTCAAGTGTGGCACCGAGGAGTAAGAAGTACTTAGTGTCTCAAGGCTAGAAGTAGAAGCTAGTAATAAGTGTATCTGCGTCCTGTAATTTTAGTTAACGAGGGTGTTTTTATTGTGATTAAATGGACTTTTCTGCTTTTTTAGACACATTGGACATGTTGGTTGGGATCCCAACACAGGTTTTGATGTAAGTAATTTAATCAGTTATTAAAGACCATGAATCACGATTAAAAGCTTTAGAGGCTTTTTAATGCAAGTTGTGAAGATTAGCATTAAATAAAAAGTTAGCTGTACATCAAAATAGTTAAAAATTGTGATTTTATAATATGATGCAAATGTACAGAGATGTTGGAGTAGGTGGGAATAGGAGGGATCCAGGATTGAGGGGAGAAGATGCAAACTTTAAGTTTTTGTGCAAGGTACTTGCATCTCTTAAAATAGTCCTTTCTGACTGAAAAGTCAACCCAGAGACATTTATTTGGCTTTGCTGTTCCTTTTAATTGCATGGTTTGTGGGTTTTTTTCCAATACAAATGATCTTTTAATAAATCTTTTATTTCAGGCTACTTAAAACTAACATATCTGACTTGCAGGTAAACAACTTGGACCCAGAACTGAAAAACCTGTTTGATCTGTGTGGAATTTCAGAGGCTCAGCTGAAAGACAAAGAAACTTCAAAGGTCATATATGACTTCATTGAAAAAACTGGAGGTGTGGAAGCTGTTAAAAATGAACTGCGCAGACAAGGTGGGATTCCTTTTATTTCCACATAAAAGTTAGCAGGGCATTTTTTGCCTTAAGGATTAGCTGTTGATGAGCAGTTTTTCATTCTCTTCTCTGGACTCCGTGTTGCCACAGTTCCATTGGATTTCATGTTTCTGTATGTCATACAATGTGTAAAAATGTTCATGTATGATCTGTGATGGTACTTGTTCCCTAAAGAATAAGGGTTTTATCTATGCCAGTTAAGTAATTTCCAGTAATGCTTTGCCCCACTGCAAAGCTATGCAGTAAATTTCATATTGATTTCTCAGACTATGGGATTATAAAATAAATATGCAATGTTTTAAATTAAAATCTTATAACAATATCGCTTATAGTAGCAGTACATATTTGACAGGTGCATGTATGGTGCTCATTTACACAGGCTGCACTGCGTAATAATGAACATTGGAACAGCTAGAGGCTTGCAAATTTTATACAGATATTAAAAGAAAAAAAGCTTGTTTCTAATTTAAAGTAAAAACTAGCTGTAAGCAGGCTTCTGCTGCAAGAAACGTCTTAAATAAGCCATTTCCTGCCTGACCTTTAAATGTGGTCTCTGCTGATGCATTATCTACTGGAACATGGCAACAAGTCAGAGTGAAAATTACACCAATGTCATACTTTGAACAATTTGCCTAGAACACTTCTGAAGAGAAATAATATGTAAATGGCATTGCAATTATAACACTTTGAAACCAGTGAATAAATTGTTTCAGTGACTTAAGAGGTTTAGGTTACAATGTCTCGTTACATTTATTCCTTAGGTCCCCCTCGATGGAATGGTATGTATTTGAGCTGGTGTATAAGCATATGCTTCAAAGTATTCATGCTCCTGTGTGATTTCTTTCCTATATGAGAAACCTTCGTCCAAATCGGTTTGACTGCAATGCTAGAAATAACCAGTCAAACTTTTTATGATGTTTTTTTTCTCAGTAAGAAATCTGTCAGTTTCTTAACTCTGTTTAAGTGTTTACAGAGTTGTTGATCCTAGACTGCTGACCGTAAAACTGGATTGAGAAGACTTACCTTGGCTATGACTAGCTTAAAATACTTCAAAAATGCCTATTTTTCTATTGTGTATGTGTTAACTTCAAGTTGTGGCCACTTGCATGTATGCAATTGAAAGAAACGCTGCCTCATCTTTAACATGCATGATAATAATCTACCTCTGTGCTTTTTGATAGAGGTAGATACAATATTCCGGTATTTCAGTGGGTTTATCCGCAATTATGCTATTTGATGTTTAGGCTTGACTGCTGTTTGAAGTGTTCTTTGAACTGAAACACATTTTTCCATGTTTTATTGCAAGAATTTCTGTGCTCACTTATTTCCCCTTCTAGGATGCTGACTAGAGAGTTGCAGACATGTTGATCTGCTCAGATAGAAGTTACTTTCCTGTTTTTCCTGCCTTTTCCCTTTTTTTGAAACTGTTGGTAGGGGTTTTCTAGTGACAGCACCATCAGTATAAGATTTTACAAACTTTTTTTGTTAATAGGAATTCTCAGATTAATGTGCATTTATAAAAAACTAATTTATTTTTTTCCTTTGCTTGTACCATCTGTGTGGGGAGGAAGGGAGAGAGGATGAGGTAATAGCACTCCCTCCTTGTTCCTCCTCCCTTATTTCCCTTCATTTGAGTGCAAATGAGCCTTATTACAACCTAAACTCTGTTTCTACGGATTGGATGTGGCATATCTCTTTAGATATGATGCAAATAGGTCCCTTCCCCACAGGAAGACTTAAATCTTGTGTTCAAAACCTACAGATGCTACAGACTCTGGAGCATAACCATATTATATCTTTTCCATATTATAGAAAAAGTGTCTGTAGTGCTTGTTAAGTAAGTTGTATATGAAAATACTGGCCAAAGAGGAAACCAAAGTCATGTCAGCCAAAAAGTTACAGGATTTTTTAAAATCAAGGAAGTTGGCAGTATGTCTCTTGTAAAATGTATGAAGTTTGAGAGGAGATTCTCCCCATGTTCTTTTGAAGGAATGGAAAAACCCAAGCAGTTTGTGGAGCTTATGAATTTCACGTAATTTTAAGTGTTGCGCAGGGAAGGAGGCACTGAGGCAGTAGTGTCCCCTGCTTCCTCAAAATCCCATTTTTAGGGATGTTCTCTCTGTATTCTAGTGCAGACACCCTGCTTGCTCAGCATGTAACAGTAAGGAGATAATAGAGGAGGTAAAGAAGTATCTTCTGAGTGTAATGCCCTTTTCATTATCAAAGCATATGAAATCAAATGTGAATTTTCTTAGTTGCATGACAGCACCTGGTTCGTTAGGTAGTTACGTGCAACACCGCAACACCTAAAGTACCATAAGCCATTAGATGCTTAATGGAAGAGGAAATGAAACAGTGCTATTTAAAGTGCCATTAGCAGAGCAAGTATATTTCAAGGCCACTTCATATAGAAACAATTCTGTGTATTGAGGTAGCCTTGAAGTTGTTCACTTCCTATAGTCCCTGCGATAAAGATACTGTTGGAACTAATTTTCAGTAAAAGGGACTAAAAATCACTCCGTGCTAAATTGTAATGCATTAGTAGGTTTTATTTGTCACTAGGTGATGATAAAATAGGCTATTAAAATAATGGCTAGATTACAAAGTAGAAATTCTGTATTTCACTGTAAGTATATTTTCTAAGACCTCTTTCTATAGCCTTCTGTCCTAGCTCGACAAAATTTTAAAAGATTCTTTCAAAATTTTTTCTGCATTTTTTCTCCTGAGAAATTGGAGCACAAACTTAAGATGCACTTGGTTTATGAAGAAATTTACAACTGTAGGACCAAACGAAAATTAGTGACCGAGCTTGTTTTGTGACTTAAATTAGCTTTTTTATGTATTGCACTTGCTTCCTGCTGTATTGATTCTTTTACAAAATACCCAGTAGGCATAGGGTCTATTTTCAGCTTGGTTTGCATTCATATAAGCTTATATTCAGCTGTATTCAATTTAATCCAGAGTTGGCAAAACATGCGTGGGCACAGAGATCCTTGCAAAAGGCAAGGCAAAGCCTTTTTTTCTTTTTCTGCTGGCTTCTGAAAGACTTATGGGTATTGAGTAGCATGTAATTGTAAATGGTTTTGTTTTATTTCAGCTCCACCCCCTCCACCACCGTGCAGAGGAGGACCCCCTCCACCTCCACCACCACCTCCCCATAGCTTGGGCCCCCCTCCTCCCCCTGCTAGGGGCCGAGGGGCACCACCTCCACCTCCTTCGAGAGCTCCCACGGCAGCACCTCCACCCCCACCTCCATCTAGACCTGGTGCAGCAGTGCCCCCACCTCCTCCAAACAGGATGTATCCTCCTCCACCACCAGTGCATTCATCATCTGCACCGTCTGGGCCTCCTCCACCACCACCACCACCCGCAAGTGGATCATCTGTTCCTCCACCACCTCCACCTCCTCCACCCCCTCCTGGTCCTCCTCCACCACCAGGCCTTCCTTCAGAGGTTGATCACCAGCTTCCAGTTCCTGCTGGAAACAAAGCGGCACTCTTGGATCAAATCAGAGAAGGAGCTCAGTTAAAGAAAGTAGAACAGAACAGTCGACCAGTGTCCTGCTCAGGAAGAGATGCACTGTTAGACCAGATACGACAGGGTATACAGCTGAAATCTGTGAGTAAAAGCTGTTTCTCATCTGTGTCCTTGAGACTCGAAAATGGCTGCAGTGTGGCAGGGTGAACAGTAACTTGTGGCACTGTTTTAGGGTGGATCATAACTTTTAAAGTTTTTGAAGTGATGCTTTAAACAGCAGCACTGAGAAAATGCTTAGAACACATATTTGCTGTAGATGAGTATTGGTGCATGAAATTATCCTTTTTTCAAACTGATTTCTCACTTTTACTGAA
Source organism: Phaenicophaeus curvirostris (assembly GCF_032191515.1). Taxonomy (NCBI): domain Eukaryota; kingdom Metazoa; phylum Chordata; class Aves; order Cuculiformes; family Cuculidae; genus Phaenicophaeus; species Phaenicophaeus curvirostris. The sequence continues at coordinate 23,106,851 of NC_091392.1, forward strand.
AAGCTTCAAGCATAAATCCTACTGTGATGATACCACAATATTATGGCTGTAAATATCTTTGTAAGAACTATGAAAGATTGCTGGTTACCTGAATACTTCAGTGAAATCATCTAAACAACTGCAGGGGATGAGTTCAGCAGTAATGGTAGTGGAAAGCAAATACTAGAATTTTTTTTTAAAATTCCCCTCTTTAAATCAACCTGTGCTCTGCAAATGTTCAGGCTTCTAAGAAGTTGGTTGCCTGTGTCTTGGAAAAATGATGCCCATGAGGAATGCCTCTGTTGTTCCTGCTGCAGCTCAGGCTGTTACTATCACTATTTCTTCTTGATATCACTGAGTATCTTAAAAATATTTTGGCTGTAGGCACAAGAGAGCTGTTAAGGTGATTCCACTTTCTAGGTTGCATAAAATGTATTTGTAGCTGTAAGTGAGCCTAAGAGCCTGATAGCTGACATCTAGATGATTTCAGACCCAGAAGGTGATTCGTTCCTGAACCAGCTTTGTCTCCCTCTAGCTGTTACCTCTCACCATTCTTCCTTGTATTCTTTACACATTTGGTTTAGATTGTGTATTGTCACAGCTTTCATCTAACCTTCAGCTATTTTTCTCAACTTCATTTTTACTGTTACAAACCCTGATGTAGTCTCACTTCTGCTTTTTTTATTTTGCCACTCTTCTGCATGTGAGGCTTCTGATTTAAAAAGCATGAGGGTATGCTAACATTTATTTGCCATTGCAGGTATGCAGTATCAAAGTCTATTACTTCTAGAAGGGGTTATCAACCCAGAGCAGACCTGGTTAATGAACCCAGACAAGAAAAATATTTTGTGATATATACCAGTGATAAAATAATAGCTATGCAGTCACACAATCCATGTGTATCCAACCATATTAAGAAGCTTTCTTTTAGCTGAGCACTCACTTCATGATAGACAAAGCTGAAATATTTAATCTTCAGTATGAACTAACTACGATTATGTTGTATGGCAAGAAATTTTGACTTTTTTTATAAATAAAAACTTGGTTTGAGTTTGAGCTAAAGAAATAAACTCTATTTTCAGTCAGAAGGAAGAGTAAAGCTTATCTCTTATACTTCTTTATAATATTAATATATGGGTTCTGTTTTGCTAATTAAATCTTCCTAATGTATCCTTTTTTCCAAGGTATCTGATGGCCAGGAAAGTGCACCACCTACACCTGCACCCACCTCAGGAATTGTGGGTGCATTAATGGAAGTTATGCAGAAAAGGAGCAAAGCCATTCATTCTTCAGGTGAGTCAGATGGAATTTTTCTGACCTCACGGTGTCATGTTTTCAAGCATTAACCCATCGATTCAATGTAAAATATTGTTGGAAAAAAGCATAGATTTCAGTGTATAGTCCAAACATAATACTTCAGGCAGCCGCCTGGTGGTGGGGCAAATGGCTACTTTGTGTTACTTCAAATTACTGGTGGCTAGTAGCTTGCAGTAATACTGAATTCAAAGTTACTAATCGAGGTTACTACCCTTATAAACATTTTCTTTTATTGTGCTTTTTTGTTATTGTTTTAGCACTGATTTATTTTTATTCACTAGATGTCCGATGAAGTAAGTCATCAAAATATTTTGGAAGAAAGGTTTCTAATGCTTGCTTTTTCTAGAAGCCAAAGCTCCTGCAAAGATTCATGCTCTCAAAACTGGCTTCAGTGTGGTTTGGATGCCACCTACTGGATAATAATCAGATGACTGGTGTTACTTGACGAGTCGCATACTAGTATTGAATCAACTTTTCACACTTTAGTGCTTGTAAGAAATAAGGCGGCAAGAGGATTTTCGTGTCTTAAATATCAGCGTGTAATAAACGCAGTGCATTAGCTGTTTGGTTACATCTTGGGGCACAACAACCCTGTGCAGAGCTACAGACTAGGAGAAGTCTGGCTAGAAAGCTGCCTGGAGGAGAAGGACCTGGGGGTGTTGGCTGACAGCGACTGAACATGAGCCAGCAGTGTGCCCAGGTGGCCAAGAAGGCCAATGGCATCTTGGCTTGTATCAGAAACGGCATGACCAGCAGGTCCAGAGAGGTTATTCTCCCCCTGTACTCGGCACTGGTGAGACCGCTCCTCGAATACTGTGTTCAGTTCTGGGCCCCTCACCACAAGAAGGACATTGAGGCTCTGGAGTGAGTCCAGAGAAGAGCGACGAAGCTGATGAAGGGGCTGGAGAACAGACCTTACAAAGAGCGGCTGAGAGAGCTGGGGTTGTTCAGCCTTGAGAAGAGGAGACTGAGGGGAGACCTAATTGCTCTTCTTGCAAGTGACAGGGGACAGGACAAGAGGGAATGGCCTCAAGCTCTGCCAGGGGAGGTTCAGGCTTGACATCAGGAAAAAATTTTTCACAGACAGGGTCATTGGGCACTGGAAGAGGCTGCCCAGGGGGGTGGTTGAGTCACCTTCCCTGGAGGTGTTTAAAAGATGGGTGGATGAGGTTCTGAGGGACATGATTTAGTGAATGATGGGAATGGTTGGACTCGATGACCCAGTGGGTCCTTTCCAACCTAGTGATTCTATGGTTCTATGATCTTCTCTGTTCAGGCTTTGATATGTTTTTCTCCCAGAGAAAATACCAAAACTGCACTTGCAGTCTGTGGACCATTTGATTAAGTGCAATATACTTTGTTATATTGCTGTACTATGTGATAATCTCCAAGTTTGGAACATAAATCAAATACCACAAGGGTCTAAATACAGCATTTTCCTAGGAAGGAAAACACTCTTGCCTAACCAATAAGTAGTTTAATTTTAACGGGCTACAGTTTTTAATTTATAATGCACATAAATACAGTAGAAGGCTGAATAAAGTTAACAACGAACATTAATATTGAAGTTCATGTGCATTACATAGCTTAGAATAAGCCAGTGACCACAAGGGACCTTAGTTCACAAAAATTTTATCCGCTTGTACAGAAAACAGAAACCCCATTATGTAGTAAACCTGGGGAAGCACTTATGTTTCAGAAATTAATCTGTCCCTGGAGTTCTAAGTCCGTTCTGGAACATGCTGGCCACTCTTGCAATGTCTAAGAAAAAGCAATAAGTAGGAAGTGTTAAATAAGAAATTTTGATTCTTTTTCTCATAGCAGAAAAATCTCTTTTTCTTCCTGGACAAAGGAATGAGAAAGGAAACAGATTTAACTTTGAAGTGGTATCTATCTAAGCTGAACATGATGTCTAGCAATCTTAAAATAGACTATTGCTGTGACCTGTTTGAACTGATTGTTGTTTTCAGAAAGCTGTGGGAGAAATCAGTAACAGTTCATCGTACTAATTCGGTGCACTCAAGTGACTTGTTTTTTTTGTCTTACAGATGAAGATGAGGATGAAGATGAAGAAGAAGACTTTGAGGATGATGATGAATGGGATGATTGATCATATATTATTATATATATATATTTTTTAAGGTGAATGATATACTAAACACTGCTTTCTGTCTATGGATTCTGTAAAATTATCATGTAAATGTTCTACCAATTTGCTGTATATTTTTGTTGCCTTTTGCTTTTTTATTAATCTGTGCAATACCTCATTTAATCTGTAAAGGTTTGTCATAATCCTCTACAAAGCTACTCCCTGTTAATGTGTGCAAGTTTACACCTGGATGATCATGTACATGTGAATACTTTCCATTCCATCAATAAGGGAGTTTAAATGTAATATGTGAGACTGACAAAAACCTTAATGTAATTTAGTTATAATGCAAGAAGGAGAACACTATTTTCATACCCTACTTTTTCTGTATCTAAATTTTCTTATTAAAACCTAGTATAGCACTATGTTCTTTAAGCAATGCAGCTCTTAGTTTATTTAGCCCCTTTGTTTTAAATGCAATGCTACATGAATGTTGAGGCTGGTTTATACTATTGCATGGTTTCAAATACATCACAACATTACAGTTCAAATCTTAGCAGTATGCTTTATGTGAAACAAAATCACCACTGAAATGCACAGCTAGTTGTGAAGATTACCTTGCCCGAACTGTAACAATACTGACTGCTCTTGAGCGGCAGTAGTAATTAAATCCTTCAATTAGGAAACTCTGTGTCTGAAGTTGAACAGGGTGGATTTACCTTGTAATAGTGGTAATGGTATCATTGGTGCAGACAAGTTTGGGTTTTGGTTTTTTTCCCTTCCTAGATGTTATTTTCAGAATGAAGAAGTCTAAATTACCAGGGCCTGTACTGGAGGCTGGCAATTGCTACAGTTTGATTTATTTATAAAATCAATTTTATGTGGTTTTCAGGTGCAAGGGCTGCGTTGAATGCTTGCTTCAATAATGTTTAATTACTTTTAAAATTTGTAGGATATTGGTGTACTAATAAAGTGAACATAAGTGATATTACTTTGCAGTCTTTGCGTTATGGTACACAGCAATGCTGAAGACACCAATCCTACATTCATAAAGTTGGAAAGCCATTAACTCAGAATGTACACTTTGAATAAGTACTGAACTTTATGGCAATATTTTGTCTTCATATATTGGCTTTAAGACCAAGGGTTGTGATGAAGGTCAAGAACCCAATTTAAAGAAACAGTATTTGAATAAGTGAATGGAAAATGTGATTCTCATTTCACAGCTTGCACATTTATATAAGTCATACTTTGTAGTGCAGTAAATATTGGCATATTTGCCTATTAAAAATGGTAACCTATGCTATATGGGTATTTAATATCTGCAACATTGATTACTGTACTTGCTGTAATTTTCAGGTAGGAAGTCTGTTTTTTAAAACCACATTATGTGACACAGAATGTTAAGTCAGTCAGACTGGAAGATAGTTAATGCATAGCGTCCTGGGTTTTTGACTGTTGTCAAGCTATCAAACTAAATTTAAGTTATCAAATTGTATTGACTGAAACCCAACGTTGACCTGATCTTGACAGGCTGGACCTGCATGATACAGCTTGGATTTCTAACCCAGTTATAATCTAGTCTTTACCTAATTAATTTAGTCAATGAGAAGAAAAAAGTTGCTGAAAAGTAGTGGGAGAGTTAAGGTTGTAGTTAAATTATTCAGAGGATGCTGACTTCCTTCCAAGAGTAATTTAAGCACATAACTTGAGGAAAAAAAAATTTCCAAGTGGTCTCACTTCCTTGTGGTAACTTTCACATTGCCCTCTGCTGCTATAAACACTTCCTACTAGCTTTGCTGCTGTAATGGCTTGAGCGTTTTATCAAGTGTAAGTGCAGCTTGAGGTAGCTAATGGCAGTTGAGTTAAGAACCCGTGTACAAGGAAAATATTTGTATGGCTTTCATATAACTTCTGGCACTGCTCCCTTATTTTTATGGCATATAGGGCGTTATAAAATTAATCAGATGAGGCCTAGAGGTTTTCCTAACATGCTACTTACTAGATATGTTTAGGTCTTCTGTTCCCAGAATTTGAATTTCTGTAATATTTCATAATTGAGCATCACAGTTCATTAATTAAAATTGTATTCCAGATTTTGGGAGCTCTGATGTTACTGTATTGAATAAAACTTTGATTTGTAGATACTAGCCAAAGAAAGCTTTTGTTTTTCTGTTTCTTTTTCTAAATGCATAAAGTACATTCACATTCTGTGGTGTCCAGGTTAATATTTACTTTAACTAGTGTTTGTACGTGATAAATTTCAGGCATAAAGACTGCAATAGCAGTTAAGTTAGTCATAACTGCATGCTTCAGCACTCAGCCACTTGCACTATGAGCAGAAGATAGCATTTCATGATACTGGTGCATTGTTGCTAAACATTGTAATGAAGGCCTCTCTTGCATATTCTGGTTAAATGACTGTCCAAATAGCCTTAGCAATTAACAAACTAGCATGAGGCTTTGGTATCTCAACACTCTGTGCATAGACAATATCAGCTAGCCACTTGTACGTATGAAATCCGTAAGAACTTCTCAATCATTCAGTTTTTCATTTATCAAGCTGAAATTTTTAGTATGTGAATTTTTGAAATGTACAGTGAATAGGATGTTGCACTGGTGGCAATTCATCATGGAGCATAATAAAATTAATTTGACCCAACTAGCGTAAAACTGTGTGGTTTTTAAGTGCCAATTGTGGCACAGCTTTTAAAATAGATATGCATATTGATTACACGCTTTAAAAGTAACTTTGGTTGTCTAGCCAAGTCCACAAAGCAGTAAATAGCTGCTGTCAAATCGCAGTAGTTTTCATGTCTCTGGAAAGTTGGATTGTGCTAGTGAATAAACACAATGACTAAGAATGTGACACCCTGTCCTCCTGGCAGATCTCGCAGCAACTGCTGCTGGCAAGTGCAGTGATCCAGCAGCAGTTCAAGGTCAAGCAAACATGAGTTCATTAATAAACACTTTAGAAGGAGGACTGAATAGTTAACTCTTGTCAATGAATGCTCTGGCTCCAGAGGTTTTTACAGATGTAAATCTTTCTCTTGTGTATTGTCAGGCTTGAGCTCAGGGCAATGAAGCCTGCTTTCCCCTATGAAGCAACTGAAGAGTTGCTTTTCAAAGTTTAATCCTGTGTACGCCTTCTTTTGAAGTTTAGTACTACTGTGATGTTTAGGCCTGAAGTGCCAGGCAAAGCTGGGATTGTTAGAGTGTCCTGCGCTGTACAATTATTTCCTCTCCATGTAGTGAACAGAAACCTAAAACACGCTTTTGAAAGGAGGCTCTCCTTTCAATTTTTTTTATTTGACAATGCTTAGTTTCCCAAGTAAGATGGATGTAAAGAGGGAAAAGAACAAAACCTTTTGGGTTTTTTTAAGACTGTTGCCAATCCATTGCAACAGCCTTTATCTAATCATTAGAGGAATTCCTGGTCTAATTAAAGTTCCTGAAGCTTAAGTACAGTGATAAGCAGCTTTATTTATAGCAAAGTGAAAATGGTTTAGGGAAGCTTAGAAGATACTAAACCTCTCTTTCTCTGTAACCATGTTACCTTTTAACACTGCAATAAGGCTTCTTTGTTGCTTTGTATTTGTTTACTGTTCAGTTTTCTTGTGAGGAAGAAGCAGGAAAGGGTAGGATCGTATGAACTAGAACATGAGCTGTGGAGTTTTAATGTCCGTGTTTAAACTTGCTTGTCAGTGCCACTGGCATGACACTTCTCTCCAAGGTATGCTTTGAATGCTTGAGGATGTTTGTGCAGTTGTGGAGGAGACATTTTTTTTTAATCACTAGACTGCCATGGCACGTCTGCTCCTTTGTGCTTGAAAATATAAACCTCAGTTGTTTGAAATGACAGATTTTGAATAAATCCGATACATGTTGAGAAGTAGAATCATTGCATCAGTATCAAAATATAAATAATGAGTTGTTATCTGGTATTTTATTTCATACTGAATTTTAGAGCATTTGCAGAATAACCTAAAATGAGCTAGAATAGTAATTTATCAGGTATTCAAATTTTTCTCTAGCAAAGTTTAAAGTACTACCTGCAAGACTTGCCCATCTATAAGCAGCTTAATACGCTCCTGAAAGTGTGAAGCTTGATATTTTACATTGCGGTTTTTATTTATTAGTACTCACAAACATAGTTAAAGGCTTTTTTTGCTGGTGCTCTAAAGAGTTTTGTGAGTCTTTGGAGTGAAATTTTTGAGCCATTACTGTTTTTTCCCCTCCCTGAAGCTTAATCATCTTTTCGGACTTCTGTTACTCAAGCAGTATGAAATTTAAATGTGTTACTTGAGGATTAGATGAGGGGGTGTAAGTTTTTCTGAGGAAAAAATCTTCTAAGAAGTTTTAAAAAAAAAACCAAACAAAAAATAAAACAGAAGACATTTGGAAATGGCCAGCATTATATTTTTGTACATGCCAGCTGGAGGAAATAAAATGATCTGGAGTTTAAAGCTTAAGAAATATGATAATGTTTATAGCATATATCAGACACAAAGCGTTTGCTTAAGTGACATCAGCAGGCATGCAAAATCGGGAATCGACTCTTCTGGATGTTGGAGCCATAACTGAGCCACAGCCAGAGCAGTTGGGCTGTATTTGGAGCCTGTTGTTGGTAGATGGGGGTTTCCCAGATGCTTGTGATACAGGGTGCACAGAATGACAGACTTAAGAAATATGCATCCTTTTTTCCCTTTTGTTTTGTTTGTATTAGATGTTACTATAGGATTTTTCTGGTTAGAATAGTCATTTGGACCAAAAAAGAGCTTATTTCATCATCAAGGGAAGAAATTATCCTTGGCACATAGTCCTTTGTCAGGGTTATGCCTGCTCAACTGTCAGCAAATAATCTGCCTTTTTGTAAAATTCAAAATCAAATGGAAAAAGCAGTCTAGACCCAGTTAACTTAAAACACATTTTCTGTGGCTGGCCTCCTGAGGGTAATGTGTGTCAGCATGAAAGGCAAGTGGCTGAAGCAGAAATCTGCTAGGTAGTATTCTTTTTCAGGGACATACATAAAGAATTAAGTTTTCATCCGTCGTAGCTTTAAGACGCTAATCCTTAGCAAATATGTTACTGAAACTTATTGCTGTGTCCCAAACAGGTAAGAAAAATGTGAGTTCTGGAGAGCAAGCAAGCCCCTCTGCTGTTACTGTTGTGTTAAACAATGCTCAGGCCTGCATTTGATATTTTTGACCATTTTAATACTGGATTATCTTGTACAAAAATGCAAATAGCAAGCTCTTTGTATCAAAGTTGGTGCCAAGAGCACCATGCAGACTCTGTGTTCTTAGAAAAGTATTTGAATATTGCGCATTATACTGCTGATCTGCTCCTCAGCCAGGCAACCCATCACATGTGAGTTACTTCCTATGGAGAAAATAGTTCTTAAAAACCTGCCATCTATTCCTTATGAAATACCTTAATTCTAATGCAAGGTATTAAATAAGGCAGAATTCTTATCACACTAAGAAAAAAAAGGAAAGCTACCAACAAAATTTAAGACCTTAGCCAGGAAGATATCTGGGAAGAAAGCACAGTCCAACTAGGATTTTTTAGTGGCCAAAATGGAGAAAAATATATACGAAGTACTCGGAGACCTTAAAAAAGGATTTAAATAAATCTGATTACAAATCTGCAGAAGGACCAATAGAGTCCAGGAGAGCAAGATGAAGAAAACAAAAACTGTATGATAATTTGTAATGTTTAAAGGATCCCTTTTGAGCTATAACATCCTCCATGCTGGCCTTCCAAGAGCTGGGATACTCTTCTGGCTCCTGCTAAGCTAATGTTCTACTCAGCTAACAGAAGTGTTTCTTTCTCCTATGTACATTTTCAGATCTCAGCCCTTACAGCTTGCAGCTGCTCTGGTGTTCACTACCAATATCTTATTCCCGGACAGCTCTCCAAACATCATCTCAGAAATACAGTTAGCACAACTGCCTAACAAATACCTTTGGCAGCACACACCACACCATGCGGCTGCTTTGCAGCACGAGCCATTCAAAGTGAACAGAAGTTGTCCTGACGTGGATTCTCCTTTGAGGGAAAAATGCAGATTATCTCTTGGTGCTCTTCTATAGGTGACTCCAAGGAGTGGTGGCCGTCAGGGAGGACTGCATGGGGTAGCTCAGCAGTACATATAGAAACCCATAATGAATATAATCGGGGTTGTGGCCCCATGGCTCAGTGTTCAAGAGATTTAGTTGTATTCTTTCTCAGAAATGGATGATGTTTTACTGAGAAATTAGAGGGGTTGCATTCCAAAGTGGGCTCCTACATTTGTCCAGTTCAGTCACCCTTCAGACTGTTAATCTCCACTGGGTGTAATGAGAGTGTAGACAGCTGCTGAGCAGGTAGGCATCCCTACTTCAGACGCTTAGATGCAGGTGTCTTGTCTGAAACCAGATCTCACCCCAGCTTGCCCTGTGCCTCAGTTGCCCACCTGTGTACTAGTGGTAACAGCGTATCAGAAGTGGTGCCGTATAAATACATACAGACCATGGTACTACAGCCCAGTCATGTGACACTTAAAATAATTTTAAATGCCATTTTACCTGTTAAAATTTAGTTAGCTCAGTTCTCAGAACTAAGACATTAGATGGGACTTGCTTATTTCTACTAGGCCTGGTTTTCAGATTCAGCAACCATTTTTCAGCTGTCAAAAAAGAAAACTCTGCCTGAATTCTGTCTGTAAACCAGTTAATCAGAGCAGTTTGATTATCTACGTGTGCAAATATTGAATCATACTCTATAGTGTTATCTAAAATTGTCCTTTTGAATTCAATATCTCCTGTGTGATCAGAACACTGGAAATTCAGCCACAACATGCAGTTTCCCATTATTTTAGTTTAACAAATTAAAAACATTTAATAAACTTTGTGAAAGGCGTGAGTTTGGGACTTAAATTTATAGAACAGTTGCTAATCCCCTGGTTTGTAAGGCAGGTTTGCAGCACACCCCCTCACAGCAGCTCCGATCAGGAGCTCATCACTGTGAGTGACAGTGTCAGAAGCTTAACTGATCCTGAACAGGGAGTCCTCGCCAGGGCGAGCCACCCAAGCCCGAGTGCGTGATTATTGCAGGCAGCGTTTGTACAAGCGGCAGCTGCTACGTGTGGTCCTATGGTATGGCCGCCGAGCTCTGCCTATTTAATGTATCAGACTTCCTTGCTGATTGGCCACAGCCAGTCATGCATTTCTCCCTAAAGATGTAAAAAACATTTAGTTCCATGGGTGCAAGTCAGTATAAAATCATGGGAATTGGTGCGTCTTCTGAATCCCAGCAGGCCTGCCAGACCAAAAGGTGCAGCGCTGTTGTTGCCGCACTTTCAGAAAGCTTAGGGGCCTCAGAAGATTTTAAGTACGGGAAGCATTCTGTTTATGGCTTGGATTTACTGCAGCTCTGTGTGTGCTGGCTCCTGCTGGTTTCGTCTTACTGCCTCATCTGTCTCTATCATCTCAGTTTGATAGGGGCCATGCTGTTTCCATCAGGGTGCATGTTAGAGCTCTGAATTTATTTGAGGAAAGGCAGCCAATAGCTTTGAAGTGTGTGATAATATTTCTGCTGCAGGATGACAATCTCGCTCTATATCCCCCAGCCTCTTGACTCATCATGCGACATCCAGAGAAACTGATTGGACATGGCTGAAATCACATTGATTTCTTTTCCTCTATTAAATTTCATTTTTACTATTTGCACTCAATAAATACTACAGCCACAGGGTAAAAATGTGCCCACTGTTTCAACTGAATGATGCGGTGCATGCTCGCTTAAAACTGTTGATCTTGTCATATATTTTAAAACCCCAAGTAAGATTTTTTTATTTTTCTTCGTAATTTTCAGTGAACAGCTGCAGTGTCGGCTTAGAGACAGAGAGGGCTTCCAAAAAAAACCAGGGCAAATGTAGCTCTTTAAAACTTACCTCCTGTTTTCTTACTATGAAGATGGTTGGGTCCTACTTTAGCAGTATTTATTCTCTAGCATTAAAGAAGAAAAAAATAAACAAAAGCTTTGTCTATCCTGTTGCTAATTTGACTGAAATCGGCCGAATGTTTCTGCCCAAGGCAACTTCTGAAGATCTTCCTGAATGGAAGCTCATAGACATACTAAACCCAAAGTTTTTCATTCAATTTAAAAATTAGTTGTTCTCTTCATGTCTGTGCCAGCGTGTTGTTCAGGACCTCTAAGCATTTTCCTTAGACTAACCAGATTAGACTGCAAGAGGCTCTGTAAAGGTTTCAGGCAATGAAACGTTACCGCTCAGGTTGCAAATGGGGGAGGCTCATTTCACCAAGGCTTTTGCACAAGTTTGTGATGAAGGTACATTCTCTACTAATTGCTCCTTATTTCCGGCAGCATTACGTTTTATCCAGTCATTAAAACTTTCCACCAAGCTGTCTTTAGAACTACATCACCAGAGTGAAGTCATGCGAGAGACTCAAATCAGTTAAATTGTTGGGATGTTCTGGAAATAGATGGGATGGGAGCTCTGCATCTGCAAACAGTGGCAGGGCAGTACTTAACTAGTCAGACCTCTCTGTCTAAGCTGACAGTGCAGCTGTTCACTGAGAAAAGGAGGCTTAAGGGTGTCCTTATCGCTCTCTACAACTTACCTGAAAGAAGGTTGTATTGAGTACAGTGTTGGTCTCTTCTCCCGCGTAACAAGTGACAAGAAGGAACAGCCTCAAATTGCACCGGGGAGGCTTAAACTGGATATTAGGAAAAAATTCTCCATCAAAAGGGTTGTCAAGCACTGGAAAAGGCTGCCCAGGGAAGCAATTAAGTCACCATCGCTGGGGATATTTAAAAGACATGTAGATGTGGTGCTCAGGGACACAGTTTAGAGGTAGACTTGACAGTGTTAGCTCTATGGTTGGACTTGATGATCTTAAAGGTCTTTTCCAACTTAAACACTTCTGTGATTTTGTGATTTGATGGAAGCACCTGAAGCAACCTGCCAGTATGTATGATCAAAGCCCCCAGATATCTCTCTGGGACACATTGGGGTTTGGCAGAACTTAGAGAGCAGAAACAAAGACTGGAATTACAGGTCTGAGAAGGGATTTGTAAGGCTCTCTGAGGCAGTGATCCATTCCACAGAAAGATATCAGCCTGTACAAGAATGTAACAAGAGATCCACAAGTTCATGTTACAGTTTTGGCAATTCTTTCAAGATGCAAAACATTTGGCCTTTGTAACAGGGGGGATTGACTATCTGAAGGCTGGAGCTGCACAAAGAATATAGGCTTCTGTACTGGAGAAAATGTTTAAAATAAAAATAGGGCTGATTTTGCATACTGCATTATATCAAATTCTTCCGATAGAAAGATTTAAATAACAGAATAAACTTATTTTCTCTTCTGAGTTGTAATTACACATTTTATATATGGTGTAGGTTATTATGTATCTACTTTTCAACAGAATCTGTAGAAGATATTTTTAGAATACAGAAAATTAGAAAAATCTACATTAAGAATGCTTTGTGGATTTTATTTTTCTTTAGAAAAATTAATGCTGAACAACATTTATTCAGATTCACAGTGGAAGATTCAGTTTTATCCTTCTTTATCCAATAGAAAAACCTCTCATTTCTGTTGATCAGACTTCTAACCACCAGAACTGGACATACAGCAATTTAAACTCCTGTGTGATGTCTACTGGGAGATATTTTCCTCATTGTAACGAAACATAAGAAAAGCTGTACCATCCTTTATTCTGGTTCAAAGCTAGTGAGAAGAAAAAAGGAGTTTGATGGAGTTTTGATTCAGACAATCTTCATGATTTAGGCTTGGCTTTTCCTTAACTCATGTACTTACATCTTCCATGACCCAAGCAATGCCATATGAGGATTACAGAGGAAATAAAAGGTTGCAGGGTGTCTTTTGACATGACAGTGTGAAGCCCAGCACAGAGATGCGTAAGGAAAGAATTGACAGTGATGAGAGCACCCTCTGCCCAAGATGATAACACTCAGATCATGCTGAGTATGTCTCTGATATTAGACAGACAAATGGCCCAAAGCAAACATGGAAAAAAGCAAGCAAATTCATTACTTGCTTTTAAATATCAGTAATCCTGGAGACCTCCCACAATCTCAGGGCAGCAGGCGGCAGGCAGCATCTCTTGCAGACAGACTGAAGCGAGATGAACACATTTGAATATTCTTTCTCCTTTGCACAGATATCACTGCAGCTCTCCCAGCCCCAGCAAAAGTACTGAATGGTCCTGTGGAGGTTTTGCATCCCATGGCTTGTTGAAGAACTGAATGGTTTCACCATTTGCTCCAAAAGAAAATTAACCCCCTAGACTTCATGACAAGTGAGAGGCAACCTGCATCAGCGCAGGAAATGCATTAACTTTGAATGATAAATAAGGAAATATCCTATAAACAAAGCTAAGGTCAAATTGAAATTCTCTTGGGGCCACTGCTTCACTTGGAAAGGGGGGTAAATATTTATCAGCTCAGAAAGAGACTGATTTGTAAATGAGATGTTTAAACATTCAATGAAATATAACAAAATGAAGTTCATAGCTTAGTTTTGCATGGTCTCTGGCATGTGGATTTTGTGAGTCCCACCACAGCAACAGCACCCGGGACACAGAGAGCCAGGCTGGTTCTCTCACTCTGCCCTGGAAGTGATGAATCAGTCCTTTCCTGATGAAAGAGCCACCTCTGCACCTATGGCTCCATTGCCACTTTACCCCAGGTGGCACTATGACTTTCAGTGCAATTGACCAGTGCTGTTCAATATCTTCATCAATTATATAGACAGCGAGATTGAGAGCACCCGTAGCAGGTTCGCAGATGACACCAAACTGAGTTGTGCAGTTGCCACACCGGAAGGATGGGATGTCACACAAAGGGACCTGGACAAGCTGGAGAAGTGGGACTGTGTGAACCTCATGGGGTTCGACAAGGCCAAGTGCAAGGTCCTGCACCTGGGTTGGGGCAATTTGCGGCTTCAACATAGGATGGAGGATGATGCAATTGAGAGCAGCCCTGAGGAGAAGGACTTGGGGTGCTGACTGATGAGGAGCTCAACATCAGCCAGCAGTGCACCTTTGCAACCCAGAAGGCCAACTGTGTCCTGGGCTGCATCAAAAGAAGTGTGTCCAGCAGGTCAAGGGGAGTGATTCTGCCCCTCTACTCCACTCTTGTGCAGCCACACATCTCCTGGGACAGTGTTGGTGCCTGTCTCACCTGCTCGCAATAAGGGCAGAGGTTGCCTGTACCTGCCCACCCCCCACGTTTGAGACCAACCTGACACAATCAGTGGCAGGGTTGGTGAAGAGGAAAATGAAGAGCTGGAGCCTGGCGGAAGTGTTCAAGAGCACATGAAACATGAGCACTGTTGCCTTCCAACTTGTTTGCGAAACACAGCAACACGGGCAATGTATCGCTGTTTTAAAGAGCAGTAAGCTGAGACCGAGTGAAAGGAGTGACCCTGCTCTGTGTATACATAAACACTTCCTCCAGGTGCCTGTGAAATTCACTGCTTTAACCATAGCTCATTGACAGCCCTCAAGAACACTCATGAGCATGTTAATAAAAAAATAAAGCTATGGCTTCAAATGTGTGTCAGAAAAAGCCCTGGAAGGAAAAGCCCAGGAAATATTTGGCCCTTTATGGTGAACTGACCTAATGCTTTCAGCAGACAGGCAGAAAGGGTGCAGAAGGGACAAGATCCTTAGCACATTTTAGTCTGTGTGTGTGTAGCCTTGCAGTATTGTGAGACAGATCAGCATTGATATCTCCAAGGCAAAGCAGAGGCACAGGAAATGAAGCTGTTTACCCAAGAGTACACAAACAGCAGAAGTACAGCCCAAGAAATATCTCCATGTCCTGACCCTGAGATGCGTGTTCTGGCTTTTACCAGAAACTCACAGTGAATTTTTTACTGTGACAATTTTTTTTAAAGAGAGCCCCTTTTCTTTGTGTTACAGTTCTGTAGATAAAGCATTCATCCTTGCCATTAAAAAAGCTTCAGAAAATTTGTATCCATGTGAAACTGAAGGAAGTCTAACATTACAGAGAGAAGTAAATATACCTGGCAGGCAGATTGTTGCTTTGCTTTTGACATGGACAGATTTTTTCCGTATTTTGGATTGATCTGTCCTTTTCACAGAACAGTTACACCTGGGTCTGATAAGGCACCAGTGACACCACAGCCAGCTGGTGACAGCTGCCCTGTCTTATCACAACTTCATGAGAAGAAAATTTTCATGGAAAGGGTCATTGGGCACTGGAAGAGGCTGCCCAGGGAGGTGGTTGAGTCACCTTCCCTGGAGGTGTTTAAGGCACGGGTGGACGAGGTGCTAAGGGGCATGATTTAGTGTTTGATAGGAATGGTTGGACTCGATGATCCGGTGGGTCTCTTCCAACCTGGCTATTCTATGATTCTATGATTCTATGATTCTATGATTCTATGATTCTATGATTCTATGATTCTATGATAAAATAAGCCCCTCAACTGCTGCGTGCAAGCTGCATTTGGCTCTTTCAACTCCTGATTTCAGAGCAAGGCTGCATCCACCCTGCAGACCAAAACCCGCAACTGACCTGCAGCCCACACTCCCCTTGTAGGACTGACCTGGTGAGCTGGGATGCAGCATGGATTGTGGTTGAAAGGTTGGTCCATGTTAGGAGCTGCCCCACCACAGCTAACCCTTATCTAGTCCACTTACATGATACAGGTCCATACCTTCACTTTGCCCATGCAAGCTGTGATGGGATCCCTTGCTTGCAGTGCAGACAGACCATAGTCCTCCTCCTTCATGGCTCTAGGTCTTGGTAGCTCGGAATGAGGCTGAGGACTGGGAAACCCAAGTCCTAGCTGAGAGGTAGGATGTTGAGATGTCTCCCTTTGGATGGTGAAGTTCTTTTCTGAGTAGCAGCTCTTAAACACGTGTCCCCTGTACTTCCAAGAACAAGAGAACTGTCAGATAACATAAAATTACTAGAATACTGCAAAAAATCACATTTGGGTTCAGCAACTTCATTTCAAAGTGCCTACTTGGAAACATAGTCAGTGAGCTGATATTTTGCATGTCTGAAAAGAAAAGTATCCCACGCTACTTGTATAAAAGCGGCCACTCCAAATCACCAGGTGCTTCTGAAGAATATCTCAGCAACACAGGCACACAATTTAATTTCTGAGCAAGGCTTTATCTCTTGGTGTAGATTTTCTCCTTGCGTGTAACGTACAATTCTCATTATCCCATTCAAAAACTTAAAATTCAAAATGAAGTCATTGAACTGGCAGGTCAAAGTAAACTTTAGTTATAACTTTTGAGGAATGAATCTAAAAATTCATACTGTCTTTAGTGCAGGGTTCTAAGCCAGCATGTAGCAGAAGACTTACGCTTCCATGTGATCGTCTTTTTCTGAAGTTATATCTGACTTGCATGGATTTGAAAAGAAAGCATATTATTACAATTTGTACGAGATTTTTTTACAGCTTTCAATACTATTCCAGATAGCAGATCCTATGGAGTTATCACATCTAAGAGCATTAATATAACAGTAGCAGGAGGTTCTGTGTTACCAGTTTGAGGCTTCTGCTGCTGAAAGCACCACACCTTACTATCCTATTCATAAGCTTCTTGCACTCTTTTAACAGTAAGTTGGTGAATTTGCCCATTCCTTTTTAGTGGGAACGCTGTTCCAAGAACCTGCTTGTTCTAGAAGTTAGGAAATTTCTTCTAATTTCTGATCCAAACACAGTCATGCACAGTTCCTGTCCTTTCTCTTCCTACTGATAACAGTGTCCTGTAGCTGAATATCTCTTTCTACTTTGCAGTATTTATAGACATGAGTTGAAATCCTTTTGAGCCTTTGTTTGGCTAGACTGATCCCACCACCTGTTCTCATATCTCCCACAGGAGAGCCTCTCCAGTTCCCCAGTTATGCTCGCCATTTTCTGTGCCTCTCTGATTCAAAACAATTTTTCCTTACTGTTAGTTCCTGGAATTGCATAAGCTTTTCCAGATGCTCTATCACTTGGGCTTGCACCTGGGAATAGTTCCTGGAGCTATGTCTCCCCTTACATCCAGGCATGGCATGTACCCCTTTCATAGCTACCTCATGGTACTGACGTGTCTCTCTCTAAACAACCTACAGACAACTCCTCTCTATTTTGGCTATGCAGCCCCTCTGCCTTAGTCATTACTCTCATATGATGAACTTAAAATAATAGAATCACAGAATCACTAGGTTGGAAGAGACCCACTGGATCATTGAGTCCAACCATTCCTGTCAAACACTAAACCATGCCCCTCAGCACCTCATCCACCTGTCCCTTAAACACCTCCAGGGAAGGTGACTCAACCACCTCCCTGGGCAGCCTGTTCCAGTGCCTAATGACCCTTTCCGTGAAATTTTTTTCCTAATGTTCAGCCTAAACCTCCCCTGGCAGAGCTTGAGGCCATTCCCTCTTGTCCTGTCCCCTGCCACTTGGGAGAAGAGGCCAGCACCCTCCTCTCTACAACCTCCTTTCAGGTAGTTGTAGACAGTGATAAGGTCTCCTCTCAGCCTCCTCTTCTCCAGGCTGAACAACCCCAGATCTCTCAGCCGCTCCTCATAAGGTCTGTTCTCCAGCCCCTTCACCAGCTTTGTTGCTCTTCTCTGGACTTGCTCCAGAGCCTCCACATTCTTCTTGTGGTGAGGGGCCCAGAACTGAACACAGGATTCAAGGTGCGACCTCACCAGTGCCGAGTACAGGGGGAGAATAACCTCCCTGGACCTGCTGGTCACTCCGTTTCTGATACAAGCCAAGATGCCATTGCTGCACCAGCTCCTCTGGCTTCCTGGCTATATGCAGCACAGACTTGGCCTCCAGAAATGGAGTTGGCTTTGCCTGGAAGGAGCCTCATTGGTTACCGCTCTTGTTTGGCAGGAAGGAAGCAACTCTACAGAGCTGGGGGAGATGGACAGAGCAGGCTGTTGAACCAGCACCTCTACCCCAAAAACAAGTTCCCCAGTTGTAGAGCAACATGGGTCACCATCCAGAACTACCAACAGGGGCCTGGGCAGGAGACAAGAAACTTTCAGAAGACATGGAAACAGTATCTCCTGGCACAGCCTCTGACTGCTGTGCAAGGCTGCAGCCCTTGCAGGGTGCAGCTGGGTGGCAGATCAGGACTGCAGCAGGACACAGGAGGACCCCGTGTCCGCAGTGCGATGCTTGTGTGTCTGTGTAGGACCCAGCCCTCCCCACCCACCTCCTGGCCCGAATTTGGGGGAACGCTCATGGGAGAGTACTGGCTCAGTGTGAGAAAGGAGGCACGTTCTGCTTTTTTGTTTCCTTAGGAAGCCACAGTATTTCTGCTTTTCAACCAGCTGCTCATTTTTTGCAACTTCAAGGAGATAAATAATGTTCTAAGGTTGCTCCTAAAGACTTTATCACCCATTCACCACACCTGTCCTTTTACCTCTGTGTAGCGACAGCAAGCACTTGGTTATCCTTTGCAGCTCTTTTTTTGCTGAACAATTCATTTTGACAGATTTTGGTGTGTTTTTTCCTTTGACTGGTCTTTGACAGAAAGTGGATGACCACCTACTGCAGGGACACCTGTGAGTTCAAATGGGGAGCACACCTGCATCCCAGGGCTCCCTTGGCCAGACCCGCATCCCCCACTGACAGGGGCATAGCACAGGGTGTGCAGAAGCTGACTCAGGGGGATATTTCCTTACAGGTTAAAAAAGAGGCAGTCAGACCACCAAAGGAGATGCTTTGCCTCCCTGTGATTCAAGGAATGGTATGGAAAGTGAACTGAGCTTATAGACAGGATCTTACAGGGAAATGCCCAGTTGTGAGGGTGTTTTTTTCCCAGGACAGCTTGAACCTAGCAAGAACACAGCCTAGAACTTCTTGGCTCCTGCTAAACCATCTTCCAGTCTAGGAAGGCATAAGAGTACCTCCCAGAATGGCTTCATAGGCTTGTCATACAGTTCTCCCTTGTCTTTTGTCAAGGAAATTAGATTGCTCCTTGGAAGCGCCCTGGAGGGAGCTTGGCTTAGCAGTAGGGCTATAGGGCTGATACCCACCCGAGGAGGGAAGAGGGCTGCCTTTCCCTTCAACAGGGCATCAACATTGTAACAAGGTGTTTTCAGGGGCTCTGCCTTGTGACTGCAGATGGGAGACAGGCTTTGAACTGTCTCCACATGAAACCACGGCAAAATTTTTGTAGGCAGAAGGTAATTACCCAGACCAGAGTTTGGTGAAAGCAAAGAACTGATGTTTCATAAGGGAATGTCCCACAGGATCTTAAACAATCACACACAGCTGCCACTTCCGTGACTTTACATTTTAGCTGGAATACTGATCTCCATTATCAGAGAACTGATGATGAACTGCAGTCAGCAACTCCAGCCAAGCCTTCTCAAGGACTGTGCCCATTGCCCTTCTGTTCTGCAAAAGAGTAACCCCAATGGCTCTTACTGCCCTAAAAGATTAATCTTACTTTCCTTCTTTTCTTTCTCTAGGTTTTATTCTACTTCTGCATTTTTGTCTTCTCTCATCTGTCACTTCTCAGTATTCATTTTCTTCTATATCATCTTCTTTCTCTGTATCAGTTTTCACCTCCCGTATAAATAGTTTCCTCACTCCTCACTTTCCTCTTTTCCTTAAGGGCTTAGGCTGGGTTTTTAAAACAACTTCTTGTCTTCCTCCAAATCCTGTCCACTGTGCTTCCCCTGAGTTTCCTCCCTGTCTTCCCCTTTGAAACTGCTTAGCTGCTTCTGGCACTCGATTAAACATTTTGCTCTTTCTCATATTCCTCAAAGCTGCTGAGGACAAGGCCTGGGGTTGCAGGTCTCCTGACTGTGGTCTGCATTCCAGCATCGCTTCCATCCTCAGAGGAGCCTAAGCTGCAGCTTCTGTTTGGTGACGGGAGACTGACTACAGGTTGATTTTTATATCATGGGAGCCTATGCAATTATGAAGGCAGTTAGAGACTAGTTGTATGTACCATATTTCCTGTGATACTGTGTCTAGAAATACTCATGAGTTGTTGAGATCCTGAGGCAAGAGGAAGAACGTTGGAAAGTGTTTCAGTTTGTTATAAATTCCTTTTTGTAGGCTCTAGTCTAAAAATACAAAAGCAAAAAGGTCTTCACCATTTTCTTGCCTTAACATTCCTGACAATTCACTAATGGATCCCCTCTCTGTTAGACTTCATTTCTCTCCAGTAATTTGTTCCCTTTTCTGGGGAAAACTGTCTCATTAATATTTTTAGATACAAGCTTACCCGTATTTTTCCAGTACTATTGCAATGTTGGGTGACCTGAAGTAATTACTTCTCTCTAGTGCGGTTTTGCATAAAAGAAATATTAATTCTGTAATTTATTTTTGAAATGAGCAAACTAATTACTAGCTACTAGTGCTTAAACATGTATCTCCCTTGCCTTTCAACTTGTTGGCCACTGTTCAGTTTTTATGTTCTCACTACCTTCACACTAGCTGAAGCACCCAGAATCTTAACTGATCTGAGAGAGGGACATGTCTAGCACTTACATGAAGAAGAGCTATTCATGCCATTGCCTGTGATGCGATACCTCCAGCTGCACATCTCCAAATGATATTGGCTCTGCTTCTACCGTATCATATTGACAGTTCACGCCCTGCTTGTTGTTCACTGATATCATGTGATGAATGCTAGACTGCTTTTCCAGTTTTTCTGACTGAATGGCTGCACTGGGGTTAGTTGTGCCGAGATACAGCTGTGTGCACTTGCACTGAATGGATCTCAATTGAATAATTCTGCTGCATCCTTAAAAAACCCACATTAATTTTTAAACTTTAAGTCAACCTGAACTGCAGCTCTATTCATCAAGCACTTCCCCTTCTGTTAGATCATGATTCAGGATCTGCTATGAAACACCAGGGACATGACACAGCCCAGAGCCTGAATTTAGTTGTATACAGCCTTATGAACCATTTTCTTCCCATGTCAATATGAAATTGCACTAGTATATGGGCTCAGGTATTACCCTCCAAGCAGGCTTGATCGCTGCAGCGGAGAAATACCTCAGATCCTTTCCCAGGAGACTTCCCTAATGCTCATGATCTTAGCACAAACATCTGGTAGGTTTTCATTCACAGAAACCAGGACTACGTTTCTGCTTGGAAGCTTCAAACCACATTTATTGTAAATTCATGGAAAAAAAAAAAAGAAGAAAAGAAAAAGAAACCACAGGCTGGTAAACTATTACATCTCAGAGTGAAGAACTTGTCCAGTGATGTGCAATCAGATATTAAAAAGAATATCTAAATAAGCAGCAATTTCTCAATAGAAATCTCATAAATAAAAAAGAAAATTATTTCCATATTTACAGATTACAAGAGAAATGTATCTTTAAAGCATTGTTTCGTATTTAGTGGGTTTATTTCTTCGAAATAAAAGAGAAACGGTTTGAATCTAAGAGTGTACTTTGGAAGCAGCTTGCTACACAGTCTATTTTACCACCAGTGAATGGACGCGGTGCCTCCCATTGGCCACTGCAGTGCTCTGTTTCTTCTGTCATCCAGGCTTTCACCGCAGGGCTTCTGGTACCTCCACCTACAAAAGGGGGGTGGGGTGGGGAGGGTGTTCATCACATTTGCTGTACAGTCTAGATGGCAAAATTCCTACCAGAGCTGCAGACACTCCCAAGAGCCCTGTGCTGTGCAGCATCTTCCATAATTCTGGAAGGTGCTGGAGCACCTGTAATACAGGGACAGGCTGAGAGAGCTGGGTTTGTTTAGCCTAGAGAGGAGATGGCTCTGGGGAGACCTTATAGCAGCCTTCCAGTACTGAAAGGGGGCCTACAGGAAAGCTGGAGAGAGGCTCTTTATTTGGGAATGCAGTAACAGGAGGAGGAGTAATGGTTTTAAGCTGAAAGAAGGGAGACTTAGATTAGATATTAGGAAGAAATTTTTTCTGTGAGAGTGGTGAGCCATAGGAGTAGGTTGCCCAGGGAAGCAGTGGGTGCCCCATCCCTGGATGTGTTCAAGACAAGGTTGGATGAGGATTTGAGCAACCTGATCTAGTGGAAGGTGTCCCTGCACATGCCAGAGGGATTGGAACTGGATGATCTTTAAGGTCCCTTCCAACCCAAACCATTCTATGACTCTATGATAACAAGCCTGAACTCGGGAACGTATCCCACTTTCTATCAAGAACACAGTTGAATAGAAATCAGTGTGCTAAGGGAAGCACAGACAGATAAATGCTTGTCTTCTTATGCTCACATTTCTATGAATGTTTTTCTTTATTAAATATATACATACTAAAATCAGTTGAGCCTGTGCTGTATCTGAGCCACAATCAGTACTGAAACAGAATCTCTTACTTACCCGCCTTAATTGTTTTATGCTGCTTGCCCGAATTGCTTCCATAAGGTTGTCATGGAGAGACCTTTGTGGGGTAGAGGGACGGGTGGAGGGTCGTGAACCTTCCTCTGATTTTCTGTCTGAGACTGATTTTAGAGAATCTTTAATTTCTTTTAATATGCTGTTCTCATGGTTTTTGCTTTTTTTCCCTTTTTTCTTTTTCTGTCCATTCTGTAAAGCTTTTTTTGACCTTTCTTGCTCTTTGATGACTTCAGCTATATTCCTGGTTGGTACCTTCTTCTCTGGAATAACTGGGGGAGGAGGAGGAGGTGGAGGTGGAGGTGGGGGTGGTGGAGGAGGTGGGGGTGCAGGAGCTGGAGGCTGACTTTTCACTGGTGGCGCTTTTTTAGGAAGCTTTGGAGAGGACCAAGGTGAGCTCTTAGGTGATGCATAGGGGGAGGACCATGGTGTCCCTTTCTGCAAGACTCTGGTCTTTGCATTGATGGCTCCATCACAACCAGACTCTTGTTGACGCTGCTCCTGCATACGCTTTTGCCTTTGTTTATCCATATTTCTTGTTAGGATACTTGTCATGCTCATTCTTGGGCCAGGAAGGTCAAAGTGGTATCCAAGCTTGACCAGAGTGGTGTTCTCTTTCAACAGTTTAACTATGTCCATTTCTACCTGGCTGCCCATGATGTGCCTTTGATTGTGGAACCGCAGTTCTGTTAGAACCTTGTTATTCTGCAAAGCTCTCATGATAGCCAGCACTCCCTTGCCTGTGATAAAATTTGACTCAATATTCAGACTAGTTATGTGCTGATTTACCTTTAACATACCAGCAATAGCTATTGCAACGTTGTCATCAGCATGTGTGTTAGCCAAGCTGAATGACTTAACTACTGTGTTGTCCCTCAAGGCTTGAGAAAATTGTATAAGCATCTGTGAAGTGATGTTTTCAATGTTGTTTAGATTGACCTCTGTGGTGTCAGGGTCATTGCTCCTAACTTTTTCCAAAGCATCCTCAATAACTGTTGGATTTCCACAAGGGTGGATGGCACTGCTTTTTGAGCTCAGATTATCGATGTCTTTTCCATCATGGCCATTGAGTAAGTTTTCACTATCCTTTGTGCCATTACATTTTTTATGTCTAATGTGGTCAGAACTTCTGCCGTCCTCAGGGCTTTCACCAGCAGCAGCATTTTGCTTTTCCTCTTCCTCATCATCACTGTCATCTTCATCTTCCTCATTATCTTCTTCTTCTTCATCATCATCCTCTTCGGTATATGCTTCCTCAGACACTTCACTATTGCTTTCTGTGAAACATTCTTCTTGAATGTCTTCTGAATTGCCATCTTCTTGCTCTGAATCCTGAAGAGGAAAGTAGATGTGTGTGTTAAACATTACTGCAGCAATGTAGCTACTGCTTTTTTGTGCAAAGCCAATTATCTGGCAACTATATAAGTTAATAGTGAAAACTAAAAATAGATCCCCAGAAAGAATTAGAATATAAAATGTTTCAGCACCTAACACCTTAGTATTATTTTTTTCATATTCCTTAGAAAACAAATGCTTAGCATAAGTTGGAACAGTCTTACTGATGCCAATGATTTCTGCCAAGAGAAAATTTGATACAAGATATTGCAACATGGGCATACTTCATGTTTTCTATGTGTTGGCATGTCCACAAAGTGATATTATTTGAATCCTTGTCAGCAGAAACACAAGATGGCAATTTCAGAACAGGTATGACCTATGAGCAACCAATTTCTTTATTTCATGAGGATTAGACATCTCGGTCAATGCTCAGACTCCCTTGCATATGCTGGTACGTCTAAAAAGCCTAAAGACTGCCATGATTTAGAATGCAAATGGTGTACACACATGTAAACATGCATACTGACATGCACAATAATACAGAATCACAGTCATGCCAAACAGGTTTTTGGTGCGCTATACACACTTAGAAGATATAGATTCATTCCTATAGGTAACAAGTAATCACATGTCAGTGTTGTATAGGCCATAGCTGAACCCACACACCATGACAAACCTTATACCTCTTGCCCAAAAATATCTCCTGTGGCATGTTTTGTCTCCTGTAAAAGCCATAGCATATGCCATTTTATTTACATTTGTAAATGTTTATAAAATATTGAATGAAATAGAATTGTTCTGTATACAGTACTTTAGCAACATGCATAGTAACAGGCTTTGTGAAATCATAGAGGGTATTTTATAAAGAGTACACTCTGTGGGGATGCAGCAATACTGTTTTGTGCTTCTGGAAAATAGAAGTGTTACCAACATGACAGCCTATTTTTAGAAAACCTGTGCAGTTTCAGGTTTGCTTAATTATCAGACCCTAAAAATGCAGGGAATGGTTAGCATAATAGTAATGACAGATTGCATCGTACTGTTTCACAATCTTAAGGAGATTTCTGTGATGGCACAGACAGAAAATAGGTGGTAATTGTAATGTCCACAGAACCATGACTCCAACAAAATAGGACATTGCTCTGTTCCAGCCTGTTCCTGAGCATTCAGTGCCTGGAGGTCTTGCAGGGTCTGGCTCCATTACCTTTCATATGGAGAACTTGCAGGATCCAGCCCTGCTGCTTCTCTTGCTGATGATGTGTGGGAAGGCCCTTACGCTGAGAGACACTGTGCTGCTACATGTAGAAACAGGGCTGTGTTTATGCCAGGTTTTTTATGTCACTATGATTTATATCTGTACCTTCTATACATATATGCAGACTTCTAAAAGCTGAACATGCCAGGTATCCAGGAACCACCTTCATGGTTATGCTTTTATCTATCCAGAAACATACAAAAACCTTCAACACAGCTGCAGATGAGCAGAAGGTAGTGCCTCTAAATGGGCTGCTAATAAGCTTGATGACATGAGATTAATGAAAAAAAAACCAAACACCTGATTTTTTTACGTGGCATTTCTGAATTCAAAGGGGAAATTTAGTTTCCTGTTATGTACATCATTTGGTGTCATAAAAATCTGCATGATAATTTTGAAATCAAGTCCTCTTCTCTTTGCAGATCCATAGAGGCATGCTGTGATTGTGGCAACATTTCAGTACAGGACTGCTGCATACAGCCTGCGGGGCTTCATCTCACTTTGTAGTCATAACTCGATGAAAAGTTAGGACTCAGATAGTCAATGCAGAGAGGTAAATGTCTCTAGAGGGCAAGTCATCCACCCTAAAAGGCTATCTGCAGGATGTTTGCTTGCTAGAGGCACTCTTACCACTAGCTATAGAAGGAGCACAAATAACCATCTTAGATAAGGTGCCTAACTTTCAGACAGTTGAAGGCAAGAAGAAAATTGCTTTCAAGAAACTCAGAAGCTTTCTTACTGCCTTCAGCAAAGACAGCCTTTGTGCTTTCTACATCAAAGCATCAACATTTTCCTATTTATGGATACATTTAGGAAGTTTATTCTCAGATAAAAAGCATTAGAGGCTTTTGCTAGCACTTTGAGTTTAGCCACTACCCATTGTTAATGCTGTATAGACATGGAAAAACAAAAATAATCCTGCCATTAAGTAAGACATCAAACTAGACCTGCTCAGGAGGTTTTTTGGAACTGTCCAAGTTTTGAGTTCAGGCTCAGCTGGAAATAAACAGTAATCTTGCCATTGACTCCCTAGGACTTGACAAACAGGGAGTGAAGTTAACGTCTGCAAGCTGATACTAATGGTCTGATGACAGCTAGTGGCTTGTGTGCTTACTTAAAAAGACACAGCCACACCATTCATGAGCAGGAGAAAACATATAACTGTAAAGAAATCCTGGATATTACTATGGCAGGCTAATTTAATCCAGGTGATTTTTCTTAAAGAGAGTTTTTATCTTGGTTGCAAATGAACTGAGATCCTGGATCAAGGCTGTGAGAAGTTCTGAGTCCAGTTTTGTCATCTTTGCTTTTGTTGTATTATTTTATACTTAAACATGAAAAAACTTGCCCTTATAAACAGAGTCAGAGCTTCATATGAAGTAGCGCTTAGAGTCAAAATGCTACTCATGTCAAGTCTTCACCTTGTTTTGAAATTACATGGAGCCAACTTGAAAACAGGAGTTACTTTTTGATAGAGCTCAGTCTCACAAATTGTTTTAGCAAAGGCCTGGGGAATGCCAACATGGACATTAACTTAGACTGAGAGTGTTAATCTCCTGACAGAAGTGAGCCCTTCAATGCTGCCCAGCTATACTGTTCATTTGCAGCATGGACCAGATTTTATTAGTAAAATTTTTATTCCAGAAGATGAATTGCCTAACAAGCACTATTGGTTGCTTTTCGGGCAATACAGATAAATGGTTTGGCTGATGACTCTACCCAAGCCCATTTTTTAAATAGCTTACAGCTACCACCTGACAGCAGTTGCCAGAAGGCTCCCAAGCTGTGCCAGGGATCCCCAGCAGGAACAAAGCAGCACAGGCTGCTGACTGCAATGCAGCTTCCTTCCCGTGAGTACAGATCCCAGTGGCCACTTACTTGACTTCTGACAGAACATGTATTCAAAATTATCTTCCTAATGTGCTTCTCAGCAGTCAATACTGATTTTTTTTTGAAGGAAAAGGCAATTTTTTAGCTTTTATGTAAAACCAAAAGTTATTCAAAAGTCTACATTGCTAACTGGCAACAATTCCTAACATGCCCTTTAAAATTTATTCTTATTTTAAGCACTAATGATAGTTTTTATGGGATTTTCTTCTGTTCTCAACTGAGCTTTTAAGGTACCTCCAGAGAGCATAAAAACTCTCTGAGCTAATATGCAGTGCCTTAGCAGGCATAAATATATGGCTGACGATGTTCTTAAAAATGCTACAGGAGATTGAAAGAAAATTAAAACAGTCAGGGAGGTCATGCTAGGTAAGAACTACCCCAAATATTTCCAGGATACAGTGAATGCCTCAGTATCTTACCTTGTCACATGCTCCCAATCTCTCTTTTTCTAAGAGTTTCTTGGTCTCCCTCTCCCAATAGGCCATCAGTGCTTCCCTGCTGAAAGTCCCAGTCGGTGTTTTCTCTGTCAGGCTCTTCTGCCGTTGTCCCACTGGAAGGTTACGGTCAGGCTCTATGTCCTCCAGCTCCCGCTCAAGCTCTTTCAGCTCCTCTTCAGTGAGAGAAGCGAGGAGCTCATCCTCATCAATATCTTCATATTTACTGAGCTCTCTTCTGTAGCCAAAGGTAGACATGGTCCCGCTCGGTCAGGCTGATACAAGCCTGAAGTGACCAGGCATTCAAGAAGGCTGAAGCAAGCCAGCAAGCTGTGTCTCGTTTGGACAGCAACTGTTTCCCTGCAGAGCAGTGACACCCTTTTAAGAGTAATCATCAGGGGCTTACGACAATGCATGAAGGGATGAAAGCATGCTCTGTTTTAGGCATCAGACGTCAGCTAGACATCTGAACAGTAAGAATGTCCCAACACTAGTGTTTGCAGGTCCCTTAAAGAGGGGGATTATTGACACACTGGCCATGGCCATATTTAGAGCAGGCAGTAGCGGGAGAATACCAGCCTGCAGGCGGGGGGGTGGGGGGGCAGCAGCAAAGAAAACTCCAGGCACATTCACACTGACTTTGTGTCCAAACTGCAGTAGAGAAAGAACAATGAAAATCCACTTAATCCTGAGCTGCCATGGGGGCTGGAAATAAAACACCCTCGCCGTTGTTCCGTGGACTTCCTCTAGTTTTCACGGTTTTCTAGCGGAAGCACACTGTTATCCCACCAACGTGTTTGCAGGACGTTGGGATCAGTGGGAAGACAGCCCGAGGGGAGGAGGACAGCATGTTGGTTCCTGTGAGAAGCACCACTCCTGCAATGTCACATCTTACCTGTAACAAATCACACAACTGAATTATCTTTTTTTTGGTTTTTTATTTTTTTCCTGAGGATGATCAGAAGGAAAATCAACTTGACATGTCCATTCAAAGCTCCTGTGAGATTTTTTTTTTTTATGTGGAAGATTGTGCTCTGCTGGGGAGCGAGCAGACGCCGCTAGAGCTTCAGGGGGAACCAGCCCTAGGTGGGCAGCGGGTCTCTGTCTTCATCTCTTCTGACAGACCCTACCAAATGAAGGCCTCTAGTGGCTGTTTTAGTTAACAGCTGTTGTTTGATGTAGCTGACCGGTGTGCATCTGTACAGCGCCCTTCAATGCCTAATTTTAAAAATATATCTACATTATCATGTCTACAAATAAATGATACATTTTTCTCATATTATTTTTATAGACGGGTGTCTTCCAATGTGAGAAGCAACAGAATGAAAGGTTAAATGTCACACTGAGTTTTTTGTTTGTTTGTTTTCTCTTAGGAGAGAGCAATGGTGAACTAATGATGTTTTCTGAAATACTCATGCCAGCAATATTTGCAAACCTGTGTAGAGAGAGAGGTGAAGAGAGAAAGGCAGAGAAAATCTTGGCTTTAGTACAGTGAAGAATGAACACACCTATAATGACAAATGTCAACCTTATTAAATGCTAACACATGGGGATTTTATTTTTAGTTCGTAAAGTTAGTATTCAATGGAAATGTAAGCAAACATAATTTGAACTATTGTTCTGGTTTAGTATCACCTCTTTTTGTTTTGTGTGGATTGGACACCAGAACTAATGCATGATGTTCAGCCAAACTCCTCATTTAGTTTTATTATTATGCATAATGTTTTACTGGCAAAGGAGAGGGGAGACTGACTAAGACTTTCATTAATAGATTCTGTAAATAAATTACATTTTTACTTTGATAAATTTCTAGATTAAATTCACCCATTTAAGTGGGATGAAAACTTACAAGTTTAGGCTTCCCTAATACACAAACAACATTATTAAAGCAGACTAAAGAATATTGTGTATATGTAAAAAGTTTAAATAGATATTTTCAGGTCATTTACAATGACCAAATCTTTGCATAAAATAGAAAATAGGAAGATGTAAACCAACTAGGCCTATGGAGCTAAGTGTTACCTTCATTCTATAAGATAATGTGGTGAGTAAAAACACTTGGGTCACCTCTGTCCAGACAAGACAGTGGATGAATAGAAATTCTGTTCACTCTTTCAGTTTCATTTGCAGAAATGATGCTTAGGCCAAATTTTGTAAAGTGAAAAGTGGCAGGAAAAAACAATAAGCACCTTTTTTGTTTTGAGTTTGTATTATGAACGCTGATGCTGGCATTAATTAAATGTGTATATCAGAACTACAAGCAATTTTATTTCTTCAGTGTGTCTAGAAAAATGGTTCATTTTATTATCATTGGAATTAGCTGAAAATTAGCACAATAAACATCATTCTTGCGTGCATTTTGACAGGCAATATTTTGTTACAAACATTTTTGAATGGAGTTGGTTAGAAAATTTGTACTGGACAGATTTGTGGTTGGGAAAGGCAAGTTGAAACTGAAATGCTTTTAGAATTGTGCTGTGTTTTATTAGTACAATGTTGACATGCACAGTATCGATATGGACGATATTAAAAGCAAAAGCATGCAGATAAAAAGGAGTTCAATGTGTAATGTTTCCCAGACAATTCTAAGCTGTCCACTTCTCCTTTTTTCTCAGATACAACAAAACAGCAAGTTTCTGAGTTTTCCTAGGTTAAGTGTTCATAGTACAAGGTACAAATGCACAACTACCTGACTTGCCTATTTAGTGCTTTCTATGTATAATTTTAATTTTCTGAACTCAGAGAAACTTCAAAAAGCAACATGTACTACTCACTTTTTAAATAATACTTCAAAGGAAAATATATTCCACTCCTTAGTAGCAACATGAATATTAACATCAATGCTACTCCATGCTGAGCCATGATACAACAGTGGGCCAGTGATGTAAACTGTCTGCATGTAAACTACTACATGTAAACTGTCTGTGATGTCCATTCTAGCCATAACATGAAAGCATTTAAAGATGTCACTAAAGGTGGACAAAGTATTTTATTGTAAAAATCTCCCCTGAAGCAGCAGGGAGACTGGCACAGTTAGGTAATGTTATGAGATGTTGGGGTCCTTTCTTAATCCTGTATGTCAGTCATGGCAATTTAGGAACTGTTCTTTCTAGGGAGAAGGACAAGGGCCTCACCAGGAGTAGTGGGTTTAGTTCTGCAGTCCTCAGCACAGGAAGGACACGAACTAACATGTTAGAGTCCAGAGGAGATATACAAAGATCACCAGAGGGCTGTCCTTTCATACGAGGACAGGCTGAGAGAGTTGGGGTTGCTCAGCCTAGAGAAGAGAAAGCTCCAGGGAGACCTTATAGCAGCCTTCCAATACTGAAAGGGGACCTACGGGAAAGATGGGGACAGACTCTTTATTAGGGAGTGCAGGGATAGGACAAGGGGGCCTTGGGCAGCCTGGTCTGGTGGAAGGTGACCCTACCCATGGCAGAGGTATTGAAACTGGATGATCATTAAAGTCCCTTCAAACCCAAACCATTCTGTGATTCTAATAAGGCTGTAGCGTCTGTCAATTACACATACAAAAAAGATGCTAAAACTGTAAAGCCAATCACTTACAGGTCAGAAAATGTGGGCATAATTTGTCTTTGCCTGCTGATAAGCACTGAAGCAAAGTCTTTAACTCCATAAATCTGTAATTATGTATTTTGCTCCTGGATCCCTGAGTCCCCAGGATCCTTACTCTTTTTCAGTGTACAGGAGAGAGTACACACATTTAATAAACAGACTTTCAGCATTATGTTTTGTTCCTGCTCTGGAGCATATTGAGACTATCAATGACTTTATTTGTTCAGCAGCCCTTTCAGGAAATGTGAAGGTGTTCTCTCCATTGTAAAGAGGAAGAATAGAGGTACACTTAGAGACACTAAAATTCAAGTTACTCACTGATTTGGAATTTAGGAACCTCTTTTAGGGAGTATTTGGCATTATGCATCACTTAGCTGGTCAGGGCTCAGCTCCCACAAGCACCAGCTGCTGCTGAAGCTGCCTACCACTTCAACAGTTCAGATCACAGGTTATCACTCAAATGGTTTAATTATGAATAAATTGACTTTTCCAATTCCCAGAGGAACTCTGCTGCAAAGACAAGAATGATTGCATTTTCCTGTTATTAGCATTCCTGTGTGAAACCTTTTGTTCTCACTACACAGTTCCATTTCTCAGGCATTACACGTTTGGATTTCTTCAAAAGAAGAAGCAAAAAGTAGCAGTCTGAGTATCTTATATATCCCAGGCTATGTGCTTGGTCACACAACTGCAGCATCATTCTAAACAGTTTAGAAAGAGACCTTGTGCTAGTGAGGTGGCACGGTGAACTTGTTTCCATGACAGAAGGCAGGATAGTAGAGCACGAGCCATGTGTAGTAGGTCAGGGCAGGTTTGTACAGGCTTCGTTGGCCACTATTCAGGATGAATCCTCTAAAGTGCTTCACCACCTCCTAACAGAAAACCCAATCTCACCTCTGTAATGCCCTGCTGAAATCCCGAATGCAGTGAATAAATCATTTCACTTATAGGCCATGAAAACTCAGCACTGATTTAACAAAATTATTAAAAGGTTTGTTCCCTTTAGGACTTGGGCTGGGATAAGAGAAAATGAGAACTGGGAGCACCTATTTTATAGGGGCAGGATTCACTCTGCCATTGCAGATACTTGGCACCCAGGTTCCTGCCTTTGAGTGCGACGGAGCCCGCTCAGCACCAGCTAGATTGCAGACAAGTCTTTCAACCTTTTCCAGACTGGGTGATTTGTTTTTTTGTTTTTAAAACAGGAAACATTTCTTGATGTATTTTTCATTTCCAAGCAATTAGTTACTTCAAGCAACAGCACAGAAAATTCTGTTCTACTTCTCATGCATTTCCACACTTCGGGCATATTGGTCCAATGTGAAAGGGTGCGAAAAGTCCCCAAGAGGTGGTTTGCACCTCCAACGCAGCAAAGCCCACAGCTCAGATTTTACCTCCACTTGGGTGAGTACAGGGAAAACTACAGGCAAGCAAAGAGAGGGCTGCACAACCTTGTCCTCAGGCACGGGACATGGTCGGCTCCAGGGACAGCAGCTATTTCAGTCACGGCTCCCGAGGACAGCCTGTCAGACAGATGCGTTGGCTCGTTCTGAGCTGCAGTCCCACGCTGCAGGAACAGGTCCAATTGCCATAGAGCACACTAAAAACAATGCACCACAGCACGTCTGGGCTTTCCCTGTCTCTCCTGCTGCCCTTCTGTCTGCACTACTTGCTCCCACTTCCCGCACTGCTTCTTCACCTCTCATTCCTTCCCTCCCACCTCCCCCTAATGCAGACCCCGAGGTTCCAGCCCCTCAGTTCTCTCCCCTTCCCAGCCTCCTTGCTGCTGTAGTGCCTTTTCCATCCCTGGTACTGAAGGTCCCCCCTGTCCTGCCCTCCCTGCACAGCCTTTTGCTGTTCTCACCCTCCTCCACAGCTTGTCCCATGCCCTCTCCTTCCCTTCCCTCCTTGCATGTCCCCTCTGCTGCCTATCGTGCTTCTTGCTGCCTGCTCTTCCCCTCCCACCCATATAATTTATATATATAAATATACACATGCACAAACCACACAATTGTTATATATAATTATGGACATAATTATATATAGAACATATAATTATTATAATTATTTATGTGCGTGTGCACACACGTGTGTGTCGATTTCTGTATGCTGCCTCTACAGGCCCAGGTTGGATGCAGTGTTGAAACTGGCCTGAAGAGACAAAGGGTCAGTGATCTGGCATCTAAACAGGATAGCAAGGCAGACTGATGGGACAGGCTGTAGCTCTTTCCCCCGTGAGAGTGGCATAACTTGTGAAAATTGTGCACACTATACTCTTCCTGAAAAACATGTGTCATCGCCTACATTTAACAGAGGTATCAGCAGAGCAAATGGGATAAAGCAGGCACTGGAGGCATTTGAAGAAGAATTTTTCAGCTGCTTTTCTCTATGCCAGATGATTCTGTTGTCCAGTCCATCTCTCCTGGTGATGCCGTAAACAAAGAGTCACACAGGAGAGGAGGATCTTTACCTTTGTCCATGCTGAGGAAACAAAAACTGGGATAAATTCAAAGATAACCCTGAAGGAAAAGCAATCTTTCTTTGGGAATTGGACTTAGCATCCTAAATAAAAGACAGATTTGTCCCACTGTTTCCCTGCAGCACACCCAGTCTACCAGGAGGGTATATTCCAGGTCCCCATTGTAGCTTAACAACTCAGACCCACCACAAACAGTGATCCGCTTTCACTCAAAAACCTGTGCATGTGGGCTGCCTTATTGCTAAGATTAATTTTGAAAACAGCAATATACAACAACAAGCCATGAGGCAACTGCTAATCTAATCTAATCTAATCTGGAGCATGTCCAGAGAAGAGCGGCGAAGCTGGTGAAGGGGCTGGAGAACAAGTCTTACAAGGAGCGGCTGAAGGAACTGGGGTTGTTTAGCCTGAAGAAGAGGAGGCTGAGGGGAGACCTCATTGCTCTCTACAACTACCTGAAAGGAGGTTGTGGAGAGGAGGGTGCTGACCTCTTCTCCCAAGTGACAGGGGACAGGACAAGAGGGAATGGCCTCAAGCTGCACCAGGGGAGGTTTAGGCCGGACACTAGGAAAAAATTTTCATGGAAAGGGTCATTGGGCACTGGAACAGGCTGCCCAGGGAGGTGGTTGAGTCGCCATCCCTGGAGGTGTTTAAAAGACGAGTGGATGAGGCACCGATGGGCATGGTTTAGTGATTGATAGGAATGGTTGGACTCGATGATCCAGTGGGTCTTTTCCAACCTGGTTATTCTGTGATTCTGTGAACCTAATCTAATCTATTTTGACAGCAGGGGTGTTTGGGTTGCCTTGCTTATCAAGAAGGCAGAATAGTCATAGCTAGTAAGAAGTGAATGGTCTCTGATAGTGCTGCTTCTGGGAGGAGTGCAAGGAGTGCAAGGATGAGTGTAAGAATGCTTCTGCACTACCAAATTCCTCAATCATTGATTAAAAGAAGGAAAAATCACTGCCCACATTGCACAGGCATATGGTGTCCTTCATCCACGGATTCTAAATGTCTATTTGATTATACAGCAAGTAATGCATCTGGGTTCAAGGGTGCAGCAGACTCGGGGTTTATTGCCTCTTTTGCCTACCTGAATCGCATCAAAATAGGGAAGGTGAGGCGGACAAATAGATTTTCCTGAAGAAATGTGATTCCCATTCCTAGTTTTCTTTCTTTCCTATACAGTTGATACTTTTAAATCATCTTGCGTCAGTACAATGTCATGTTCTATAATAACAATAGAAGACGAACCTGCATATCTTTGACAGCACAGACTATTCCTGCCAGGGTTTTGCTCAAAGCAAGCGCTTCTCCACATCTCCGCAGGCTGCCCATTTCCTCAGTGCCAGTTTCTGCCGCACTGAAAACATAAACTGCTTTGTACACAATGATGGTCTTAATGCTCTTACTCTCATATAGCTGCTCTTACCCCTCAGGAAGAATTTGAATGTGCTTTACAAACACTGCCAACAGATTTACAGACTATATATAGAAATCATTTCACTCGCCACTGATGTACAGCCATAGGGTGACCACAGCAGCTGTTTGGAATTACATGGTGATATTGCTCAACACGTTTGGAGAGGAAGTTAAGGGCACTGTATTGCAAAGAAAGTAGCAGAGGAACTGCTGCATGCACCAAAAATGTGGGCTTTGGAAATGCTGTTTGAATGGGATGCTGTTTAGGCAGCTGTAGTTAGCCTATTCTTTCCCAAGAAAGCATGATAAAACAGGTAACATGCCAGTACAAGCGTTATATTATTTGTGGTGGTACTTGCAAATACAGAATTTGCAAATGTAATTTGTATGTACAGTTCTCCCGTGTTGCTTAGCCAAACCTACAGTTTGTCATTCACATAAAAAATTGCTTTACTTCTTTATATACAGAGAACAATACGGATACTTAATTCTGTACTTAGCATTTCCTTAGGTTTTGTCACTTTTTAAAAAATAACCAGCAATACAAATAAGTGATGTGATTCATAGGGAATTAAATACAAGCCACAGTACTAAGTAAATTCCCTACTTCATTGCCTATTTATGTCTATTATTTAAATAGTACATAATGATGATGGGAGTTCTGGGCACCATATCCACCATGTGCAGAATATGCAGACAAAAGGCAATGGGTTTGCCGGGTCAGCTGTGGAGATTTCTACTGAAAATGTGAATTTTGGAAATTATATGTAAATATCTTGCATGTGTCATCAGAGCTACACTGTTAGATCAGTCTTATGACTACTAACAACGTAGTAACATATTTTTACAGCTTTTCAGGAGAACCATGAAACATAGGTTCCTCAGGGAGTATTTCTCCTGATCTAAGAACCTCTTTTTGCTGGTGCGAGTGACACTTAAGGGAGCACTTCAGTGAAAGAATGTTTCCCATTGCATATATACCTTATATATTTATACAGTAATTTGGTGCAATTACCCATGTACTTCTTTCTGATTTACACAGCATTTGTCCTGGTAAAGAATTGGGATGGATTTCTTGGAAGACTGATCCATGCATTTTGAGACAGATAGTGTATTTTTGAATCAAGGATGCAAAAGAGGACACTGAACAGACCTTGCCTTGGGTGGCATGGTACCATTTTTAATTACTGTAGCCTAGCAATTTCCAGCAGAAAGGTCAGGGCAGGGAGAAAGGCAGAATAGAGCCACTAAAGCTGAAAAGCAATTTAGTGGGAACTATTTTTTTGACACCATTTTCCTGAGCAAAGGTCTATTAGTCCTAAGGCTCACATGAAAATAAAATTAGGGGAAGGCTTTAAAAGGACTGATTTAGTAGGTAGAGCAGAGCTGTGGCAGAATACACCAGGGAGGCAAGGCTGGTTACGCAGAAGACACAGAGGTGAGGGCAAGAGACTGTTGATTATGTGTATATTAAAGGGAGTGATGGAAAAGTAAAAGAGATGAGACTTGTTCTACAGAGATAAGCGATCATGAACTTATGCCACTTTTCTTGATGCAAACCATAGCCAAACAGCTGGGTGTTTTAGAATCTTTGTTCTACCCCAAGTAATAGTCAGAAAAAAATCCCCTTGCCCTACTCTGAGTGAGATGCAAAAGAGCCTGTGGCTTTGTGACTGTGTTTTTCCATGCATGACTCCTGTACTATCAGCAACAGCCTGAGAAAGGCCAGCACAGGCATTGAGAACCTAAGCCAGAACAGTAACTGCTGCAGTGAAACATTACAATTGCCCCCCCCTTGATACCCAGAATAAGGATCTCCTGTGCCAGCTTCCAAGATCACAGCGTAGCCACAGTTTTATAGATAGCACACACGGCAGGGAAATAGCTGGTCATATACAGAACTCATGGCTATAGTTTGGTCCTTTGTTGAGCTATGAAAACACTTACAGCTACTAAGTCCATCTTGCTGGTGCTGCTAAGGCTGACGTAACCACTGTTGAATGTCTGGCTCCTTGGAGAGCTCATCAGTCTGCTGCAGCTGCTTGTGTCAGATTTTATGAGAAATGCAGCCCAAATGATACCTATGCTTTCACACATTGTCCCCAAATCGATAGGAGTCCCTACCCCAGAACATGCCTGAATCAATGCCAGAGCATTTAATTACTTCTAGTCAATGTAACCCATGCGGTGGGCATGCCACGGAATTGGGTTGCCGTGAAACACCCCATGAGTCACACCCAAATAGCAGAGCAAATTAAATCTCAACATTGCAAGGGTTCAATCACAGACCAAGCAGGGGAAAAAAAAAGAGTAGTTTTTTTCCTGCCAATTTCTTCTTCCAGCTGGGGCTGCTGCCTTTGCCTCTTTTCACATGACCACAAATCCCAGACCTGGTACATTTCCTACTCCCATCATCACACACAACTCCATAAAAGTAGTATTCAGTGATCTGACTGCAAAACATGGGAGTTGAAAGACTTGCGTCCAATTCCTAGCTGGACCATAAGCATGACATGAGGTAAAGAGCTCCCTTTCTGTGTTTATCTTGCCTTATATTATATTTAAAACAAGTCTTGACCCACCTGCCTGCATTCAGTTCACAGATGCCTTGAAAGCATTAAAAGCGCTTTCTCCAAATGTTGTATTTCTTTTGGCACCCAGCAGGGGAAAAATTTTTCAATAAATAATCTTCTTTGAAGGACAGAAAAGCTTTAGAAGGGGTTTAAGCCACACTCTCTAACAGCCTACCAAACAACAAAAAGGGTCCAGATGAACTGTTTAAAGGATAACCTCCATAATATCATGACTTTCAGCTTGCCTAATGATATTATAAGGACTAGTCCATGATACTTTAAAAACCTGAGGCAATGCTCTGTCCTAGAGTTGAATGCTTTGATGCTGCAGGCAATATAACTATTGCCTAAGGCGTGCATAAAGTCCTAAATATAAACCCTGTCCCATGGACTAAAATTACTGATGGAATTTGGCTCTAGCCACAGAAAGGGTTTAAAATCTCCTATCTAAAGCCCTATTTGATCATGTTTCCTTTGCTGGTCAGTATACTGTATCAGATACATGACTACCCAGATTCTTGCGTTGTGGTCACTGTACTCATTAAAATTACCACTATTTATGACTTATTATTAACCCTGTATTTATATTTAGGAATTCCCATAGAAATATCAAATTATAGGTTACGCAGCATATATGCATTTTGCCTGGTATCACAGAACCACCAGGTTGGAAAAGACCCACCGGATCATCGAGTCCAAGCATTCCTGTCAAACACTAAACCATGCCCCTCAGCACCTCATCCACCTGTCCCTTAAACACCTCCAGGGAAGGTGCATCAACCACCTCCCTGGGCAGCCTGTTCCAGTGCCCAATGACCCTTTGCGTGAAAACTTTTTTCCTAATGTTCAGCCTGAACCTCCCCTGGTGCAGCTTGAGGCCATTCCCTCTCGTCCTGTCCCCTGACCAGGATGTTTTGGTTGGTGGAACCTTGACTGTGCTGGGTTCACAGGGCGCTCTGCTCAGGCCACAGCTGGAGTCACCAGTCACCCAGAGTATCCTCCTGGCAGGGGCCTGGCCCAGATGCCAGATACCTAGAAATTTTTCACAAATGACCAAATTCTTCTGTTCTAGGTGAAGTGAAGAGGGTAGTTAGCAAGACGGTAGCATTAAATTTCCAGAGGGCAGACTTCGATCTCTTCAGAAGGCTGGTTGGCGAAGTCTCATGGGAGACAGTACTCAAGGGCAAGGGAGCCCAGGAGGGCTGGGAGCTCTTCAAAAGGGTGGTCCTAGCAGCTCAGGAGAAAGCCATCCCTGTGGTCCGGAAAAAAAGCCGGCAGGGGAGAAAGCCAGCTTGGTTGAATAGAGAGATCTTGAGGGATATCAAGAAGAAGAGAAATGTTTATGGGCTCTGGAAGAAGGGACAGGCCTCTTGGGTGGACTACAGGAGGGAAGTGAGATTGTGTAGGGAAAAAATCAGGAGGGCTAAGGCTCAGATAGAAATCAGATTGGCAAAGTCTGTGAAAGATAACAAAAAATCTTTCTACAAATATATAAATAATAAAAGGAGGACTAGGGAGACCATACAGTCCCTATTGGACACAGAAGGAACAACAGTGACAGGGGATGAGGAAAAGGCTGAGGTACTTAATGCCTTCTTTGCCTCAGTCTTTAGTTGTAAGGAGGGTCGTTCCATCTGTGTACAAACCCAGGAGCTAGAGGAGCATAACGAGGCTCCCGTGATCCAAGAGGAGGTGGTCAGAGCCTTGCTAGCCCAACTAGACACCCACAAGTCTATGGGGCTGGACGGGATTCATCCTAGGGTACTGAAGGAGCTGGCGGATGTGCTGGCCAAACCCCTTTCCATCATCTTCCAACAGTCCTGGAAGACTGGGGAAGTCCCACTGGACTGGAGGCCGGCTGATGTTGTGCCCATCTACAAGAAAGGTCGCAGGGAGGATCCAGGGAACTACAGGCCTGTCAGTCTGACCTCAGTGCCAGGGAAAGTCATGGAGCAGGTGATCTTGAGTGCTGTCATGAAGCACATGCAAGAGAACTGGGTGATCAGGCCCAGTCAACATGGGTTCACAAAAGGCAGGTCTTGCCAAACTAACCTGATCGCCTTCTATGACAAAGTGACTCGGCTGCTGGATGAGGGAAAGGCTGTGGATGTGGTCTTCCTGGACTTCCATAAAGCCTTTGACACAGTTTCTCACAACATTCTGCTTGAGAAGCTGTCAGCCTCTGGCCTGGACAGGCGCCCACTCTCCTGGGTGGAAAACTGGTTGGATGGCCGGGCCCAGAGAGTAGTGGGAAATGGTGTGAAATCCAGCTGGAGGCCAGTGACAAGTGGGGCTCCCCAGGGCTCAGTGCTTGGTCCAGCCCTGTTCAATGTCTTCATCAATGACCGGGATGAAGGCATCGAGTGCACCCTTAGCAAGTTTGCAGACGACACTAAGATGGGTGGGAGTGTCGATCTGCTGGAGGGTAGAGAAGCTCTGCAAAGGGATCTGGACAGGCTGGACCGCTGGGCTGAGTCCAATGGCATGAGGTTTAACAAGGCCAAGTCCTGCACTTGGGGCACAACAACCCTATGCAGTGCTACAGACTAGGAGAAGTCTGTCTAGAAAGCTGCCTGGAGGAGAAGGACCTGGGGTGGTTGGTTGACAACCGACTGAATATGAGCCAGCAGTGTGCCCAGGTGGCCAAGAAGGCCAATGGCATCTTGGCTTGTATCAGAAACGGCATGACCAGCAGGTCCAGGGAGGTTATCCTCCCTCTGTACTCGGCACTGGTGAGACCGTTCCTCGAATACTGCGTTCACTTCTGGGCCCCTCACCACAAGAAGGATTTTGAGGTGCTGGAATGAGTCCAGAGAAGAGCAACAAAGCTGGTGAAGGGGCTGGAGAACAGGCCTTATGAGGAGCGGCTAAGAGAGCTGGGGTTGT
This sequence comes from Phaenicophaeus curvirostris, assembly GCF_032191515.1. Taxonomy (NCBI): domain Eukaryota; kingdom Metazoa; phylum Chordata; class Aves; order Cuculiformes; family Cuculidae; genus Phaenicophaeus; species Phaenicophaeus curvirostris. Next base: position 23,147,453 of record NC_091392.1, read on the forward strand.
TTAGCCTCGAGAAGAGGAGGCTGAGGGGAGACCTCATTGCTCTCTGTAACTACCTGAAAGGAGGTTGTAGAGAGGAGGGTGCTGGCCTCTTCTCCCAAGTGACAGGGGACAGGACAAGAGGGAATGGCCTCAAGCTGCACCAGGGGAGGTTTAGGCTAGACGTTAGGAAAAAATTCTTTACAGAAAGGGTCATTGGGCACTGGAACAGGCTGCCCAGGGAGGTGGTTGAGTCACCTTCCCTGGAGGTGTTTAAGGCACGGGTGGATGAGGTGCTGAGGGATATGGTTTAGTGTTTGATAGGAACGGTTGGACTCGATGATCCGGTGGGTCTCTTCCAACCTGGTTATTCTGTGATTCTGTGATTCTTTTCTGTCCTACTCAAGATTTCTAGCAAAAAAACTCAGAGAGCCAGATGAACAGCAGCACTAGTTAGAGCATAAGTAGCAATTAAGCCTTCTGTTTAACACTCTACATGTCCCAGACCAGTAATTTCCACTCCTTCCATTTGCTCATGTAAATCTGTTGTGATGAGGGGCAGAACTAAAAAGGACTGTCTTTGGAACACATCTCAGACTGATGTGTAAAGTTATATATGACAATGACATCCAGCAAACAAGGAGAAGTTCTGAAGAACAGGGACAGTCAGTGTAGGGGGCAGGGCAGAAGGATGCTTGAGCTGACCTTTGGTTTGCATGAGTGTGTGCATGCATGTCATAACCAGCATATCTCTCAAATTACACATTTAGCTAAACTCTGGCTATGCATTATGTAATTCTGACATCCACCAATTGAAATATTTTCTGAATTTCAGGGGTTTGGACTCTTTTTTGTCTTTTTTCCCCAAGATGGAAGGGATGGTAAGCTAGCAAAGGCAGTAAGTGCAATCAACTTTTAACAGATTAATTTAAAGAATATTTAATCAGATCTGGCAGTGCAGAAACATCCTGCCAAGTGCATCACAGCATGACTGAGGGTGTATAGTCTCTCAAGAAGTGATCTGTCAAATTTCTGTAAGAAACAGTTAAGATTATGATATTGCAACATTTCCCAACCAAGGGGATATGCTGCTTGATTTCCTGGTTTGTTCATCCATCAAAATCTACTTTTTCTTTAAAACAGCTTACTTAAAGTCTCTCAAATTTTGCCAAGCATTAATACCAAGCATAATACAGCAGCCATACCTGGGAATAAACACTTCAGAAAAACAGCTAAAAAAAAAAAATCTTTGAAGTGTCTGGAGAATTTTATAATACGACCACGATTTTCAAAGTACAAAGTGTGCTACATTTTAGGCCGATAACATGAAAGAGGTGTGCATTTAGTGGTTTCATTTTCTTCACAAAGCTAAATTAGAAACTTATTTTCTTTTATAGATAAACTAATGCTACAAACTGGGAGCAGCAATTGTATTTATTCTCTTCATTCAGAAGTCCATCATGATGATTCTTCTTTTATTCTTTATTAATCTCAATTCCCACTTAGAGTGTACTGTTCTACATAATTATTATAGTGTCCTTATTCTGATTTTAGCCTATATTTAGATAGCACATTTTTAAAACATGAGATTTAATGTGCTAGCTTTGAAGAAAAATTTGTTCCCATAAAAGAGATATTAACAAAATCAGAATGTTCTGAATGTATATAAAACACAAAGCAGCTCTTTAGCTAGTAAAAAATATGAAGAAATGAGACAAATTACAGACTGTATGCAGTTACTTTAAAAAAACTATTTTAAACTTATCCCGTTTCCATACAGATCATATTCTTTATATAGGATATAGTTCTTGAGAACTGTTGGAAGTGGAAACTTCTTCATGGATGACAGTTTCTGGAGTCTCCTTAACCCCAAGAGTTTACGTATTTTCAGACGACACAGATGTTTCAACGGGCGAGGATTATCTAAAAAGAGAGAGAGAGAAATGGTGGAAAAATCCATGCCATTATTAATGACTGTCAACTAGTTCACAATCCCAAACTTTGCTCTAATAAAATTAATATCAACATCTGTTATCTTGGGGCGTTATTATTTTGCCACTTCTGAATAAAATACCTTTCTTTTAACTTCCAGATTGTGATGATATATGCTGCTGCTCTAAATGAAACTTCTTGCATCAAGTATCTGGCTTTTTTGTATCACTTTTGGAAATATGCACACTGTACTCTGTCCCCTGAACACCCACACAGGGACCTTATTTAGCATAATCAGTAGTAACTAATGAACAATGTCCCTCTTCCCTAGATGTACACCTTAAAAATTGCATGTTGAGGCCACCTGCGGCACCTTCCATTTCTGCTCCATCAGTAAGGCACCAGGACCAGACCTTACCATGCTTGGGCCTGCTTAGTCTTCTACAAAAATACTTCTTATCAGAATTTACACCAGTTAAAAGCTCAGTTTAATTTAGCCTTCCTGAACATAATAAAACCTTTCAAGTTACATGAAATATCAGTAGTTACGACTACCAAATTATTTTGATGTTCCCATGACACTAACAAAAAGGAATTCCTCTGCATCCCATTGTAAAGTACTAAAGCAAAATTAAACACAGGGTACCAGTTTTAAACATAAATATTTTGCAGTTTAATAGTTGATGTTAATTCAAATTCTATTTAAAATTTAAAAAAAAAGTCAAATAAAATGAATCTCTTAATCTGAGGACTGCATGACAGGCACAACCTGGTTCTTAGCTAATACACACCTGGACTGACAAAGCACTTTGGTGAATGTGACCTGACATAAACATTAAAGTCTCCTATAATAAATCATAACATCATTAACTGGAAGTTAGATATTTACCCAATATCTGACGTATCTCTGTCCATTCTTTCTGTGTTTCTAAGACATACTTAATTTTTGTGCATAGAGGAACATAATCCATGTAATCTATAAAAACACGAACCACTTTTCCTGCTAAATGTTTCAACCAAGGAACAGCAATAAAGTCACAGAACTGAAAGGAAAAATACATCAAGTCATAATTTCAAAATCTATGCAGAGTAGTGCCAAAATCATACATTTTAAGGCAATTACAAAAGATAACTTAAAAAAAGTATTAACAGTGACCTTTAGCAGTCATAAATTGATGCCTAGGTAGGTTACTTTAAAAGCCATTTTCTTCTATGTTTAGCCTTTGTGATCCCTTAATTTGTCCTAAAAGGCTTGAAGGCCAATAGTTACTATAACATTGCTATAATTTGCAGCACTGTATTTTTCAACAGCAGCATCACTTTGCAAACACATCTACTTCATTGCTTAGGATAGGAACAGAAATTCCAGAATCCTGCCTCATTTTTTCTTAAACCTTCCTTCCTAATTCTTTAATATAAGAACCCCAATACAAAACCACTCTATGTATATAATTTTCTCCACCTCAAAGTAGAAAATGAAAAATGGCAGTTTTATTTTGAGATCGTTGTAAGAAATGATTTTGCCAATATGTTAATCTTAATTCTCCACAATTATCTGGAACCTTTAAAGATGGCTAATGAAAAGAGCAAAATGAAGAGAAGGAAGGAAAATATGTATTTACTGGATTATCCTTTATTACAGAAGAAGTCCACCCAGGAAGAATTTCATCCTCTGGAGTTGACCACACAAAAGAATTTCCAAAGATATCTTGATGCATACAGTCGAAACACATCTGCACATTATATCCATGATTAAGCAACAGTCTCAGCATCACCTCATCATTCAAAGCATATTGAATGGCGCTGGGGAAATGTGTATCATTAACCAACATAAAGTAGCAATTGACGTTTGCTCCATAAGATAGGAGCAGCCTTACAATTTCATGGTTACCAGCTCGCACTGCCACAAGAAGACAGTTTAAAGGATCCTTGTTTGGATTTGCTCCAGCTTTGAGCAATATTTCGGTGCAAAGAATGTCATTGTTAGAAACAGCAAAATAAAGCGCAGTTTTCCTTCCATCCTCATAACTGTTTGAAATGTGTTCAGCCAAGAGAGTATTGACATCAAAACCACTTTCAATGAGGAGCTCTAGACACTGTGAGTTCTGGCCATCTGCTGCTGAGTGAACAGGGCTTAATCCACTTTTCTGCATTGCATTTTGGGATGTAACTGGAATGAGATACTTTAAGGCCCTAAAATACAGAGAATAAAACTAGTTAGGCATCAGTTCCCTGTGCAAAGAAAATGCCCCTCATCCAGCTATAGGCTAAATTACCAGTTAGACACTTTGCACAAGAAGATTCAAACACAGAAACACCCGTTTTTAGCACTTTCAAATAGGACCTTGTGTTTAAGTAGTTTCAGGGGTTTTCACTTAGTTATAACAAGTAAGCTTTGCATCTTGCCTTGTTTATGCTAAAAAAACTTAAAAGTTAATTCAAACTAACATGACGCAGGCACTTCTGAAATATAAGTGATCTAAACATTTGCAAGTTTACCAGTCCTCTTCAACTTGACTTCGTGACACACTGTATCTTAAAGAAAATGCGAAGTCCAAGCTCATACTCACAGGAAATGCCCCTCATAAGCCGCTTTATGTATGGGAAGTAATCCTGCCTTATTAGGCACATTGCCACTTCCTCCATATTCCAAAAGAAGGGCTATACAGTCCGGATTACCTCCTCCGGCTGCATCAAACAGTATTGACGCACCATCATCTGCTAAGGCCTGGACATCTCCACCTTGAAGGAGGACACAGAGTTTATAATTATATTCAAAGTGATTTGCAGTTCATCATAAAAACAAGCCCAAAGTACTTTCCTCTTGTTTTTCACATGTATTTGAGTTAAAACTACTAAACCGAGAAATACCTCATGGCAAATTTAAAACTCAAAGGCAAAATGAGCTCACAGAATCACAGAATGACCCGAGTTGGAAGGGACCCACAAGGATCATCAAGTCCAACTCCTATATCTGCTTAGGACAACCCCAAAATCTACACCATGTTTCTGAGTGCATCATCCACACGCTTCTTAAATATTGTTAGGCTTGGTGCTGTCACTACTTTCCCGGAGAGCCTGTGCTCCACCACCCTTTGAGTGAAGAACCGTTTCCTAATATCCAACCTCCCCGGCACATCTTCCTGCCATTCCCTTGGGTCCTATCATTGGTCACCAGACAGGAGAGATCAATGCCTGCTCCTCTTTCTCCCTTTGTAAGGAAGCAGTAAACTGCTGTGAAGTTCCCCCTCAAGTCTCCTCTTCTCCAGGCTGAACAGAACAGGTAACTTCAGCTGCTCGTTACCCAACTTCCGCTCTGGACCCTTCATCAACTCTGTGTCCCTCCTCAGGAAACTCTCCAGTAGCTTGATAACCTTTTGATACTGCAGCACCCAAAAGTGCACACAGTACTCAAGGTGGGGCCACACCAGTGCAGAGTAGAGCAGGACAAACTCCTCCCTCGGCCGACTAGCAATGCTGTGCTTGACACACCCCAGGACATGGTTGGCCCTCTTGGCTGCTGGGGCACACTGTCGGCTCATGTTCATGTAGCCATCAACCAGGACCCCCAGATCCATTTCTGCAGGGCTGCTCCCCAGCCTCTTGTAGCCCATTCTCTATGTATATCCAGTGTTGCAGTGTCCCAGGTGCAAAATTCAGCACTTGCCCTTGTTAAAATTAATGTGGTTGGTGATCGCCCAGCTCTCCAATTTATCTAAATCCTTCTGCAGGGCTTCTTTGCTCTCAAGAGTGTCAACAGCACCCCCCGGTTTCATGTCATCAGAGAACTTGGTTAGTAAACTTTCAAGTCCTTCATCCATGTCATTTATGAAGATATTAAAGACAGTTTCTAAGACAGATCTCTGCAGAACCCTGAAAGTGACCAGTTGCCAGCCAAATATAATCCCATTCACTATGACCCTTTGAGTCTGACCAATCAGTGAATTGTTCACTCAGAACAGAACCAGAGGTGTACAGATATAAGTTTAAATGACCACCTAACTAGGGTCTCCTTTGATCATGTTATAACTAAGGATTTTAAAAATATTGGCATTTTTCAAAAATACGTCCTTCCATTTATTAATGTTAATATAATTCTGTATAATTGAGGGAGGGAGGGAGCCAGAGTGGCAGAGAGCAGGAAGGGGAGGGGAGTAATAGAAATAAAGAAAAGCATGTAAGTCCCTCCTTGACTGAAACAGATTGGTATCCACTCTGCCACTCCTCGCACTGCATTACGTAAATGTATAAGTACCACTCCAGTCTAGCAAGAACACTCATACATGCTTCCTTTCCTTCAAAGAAATTGAATCTTACCATTCATCACTACTTTTCCTTTCCTTTTCCACAGTCACTCTAAAACACCTATGAGAAAAAATGGAAAGACACATGCCAACACAGAGGTCGATTTCCCTTTTATCTGACTACATACCTTTATGAATCAGATGCTCCAGCACATCACAGTGACCATATTCAGCAGCAACACCTAATGGCGTTACTCCATACCCATCCTTAAGGTTCACATTTCCACCATTCTTTAGAAGAAGAGCAACAATGTCTTTGCGTCCCTGTTTTGCAGCTTCATGCATTGCTGACCAACGTTTTACACACGGCTGGTGGATACTACAGTTGTGTTTAATCAGAGTAGACACCATTTCAAAAGAGCCCTTTCTTACAGCTTAAAGACATTTTAAAAAGGAAGAAGATAATACAATTACATTATAAGGTAAGTTGTCCTGAAAGTTTAAGACACATAATAAGTTTCAAAAAAGCTTTTCCCTGTGTACCGATATGAGGAAATTAAAAATATTTCTAGTTCTGGAAACGAGGGAAAACAATTTACTAGTCTTTAAACAGTAACATCAGCTGCTTGGGAAGTCCAGGTAAATCAACACAAGCTGGAAAACTGAGCTGGAAAGCTCAATTTGGAGCATGGAAGGCAAAAACTGTGCCACTTCATTTCTGAGAAAGCAGAAGTAGGTATATGACAAGGAAAAGTAACAATAAAAATAACACAATATTCAACTATGGTCCTTACTTCTAAATTTGGTGCAAACCAAATTCCCATTTTCTTAAAAGCAGCTCAGTAATAACCTAAAGAACAAGAAGCATTTTCAAAATCAGGTCAGTGATCACCTAAAGCATAATGACAGCTGAACTGAACAATGGATATGTTTCACTAAATGCCAATCCTTTAGTTTCACCTAAAAAGATGACCAGCCTTTAAACCACACAAACCAAGAGGAATATGCAGACAAGTATGCAGGGGAGGGGAAGCACTGCCATTCACTTTGCTTAAGCCAAGGGAGAAGTGGCAATTACCAATAAGAAGTGGAGTTTCCCCATTGTCATTTGCGGTATTGGGCCAAACACCCTTTTCCAGTAACGTTCGTACATTTTCAACAAAGCCAGCTTTTGCTGCCAAAGTTAACGGTGTTTCTCCATCGCATGTTTTGTATTCCCACATTGTTTTATAAGATGCTAGTGGAAAGAAAGTGAGAAAGGATAAAACAAACTTAAAGTGCAAGGCTCTTAGCATATACACAGATACCAGAAATCCTTAACTGCTAAGTCTTCATGAAAATTACTTGTTTAACTTAACCTAACTAATACTGCCAAACACACTGAAAACAGTAATATTTGTTCTGTCTGTAGGTTTCTGAACAAAATGTTAAAAAGCATGCAAGGTCTTTGCTGGTATAAATCAAAACGGATATCCCAAAGAGAAAATTTACCTATTCAAATACCATATACAATATGGTCCATGGAGGATTTGATCATACTTTTTTTAGTAAACAGTTCTAGCCTGTTGTTGTGGATGGCTCTTTATTCCTCTATGTCTCTTTGCTGCTCCCCTTATCTTGTGTGATATTTTTACCTTACTCACCATCCAAAATGACTTCAAGTATTTGCTGAATTGGCTGAGCTGCAGCCTCATGCAGTGGAAACCACCCTTTTTCATCAGCTTCATCCAAAGCATATTTCTGTTTCACAAGTTCTTGGAGTCCAAATACTTGACCTTAAAAAATTCAACAGATAAGAGAGATTAAGTGGGGAAAATAATATACAGAAAGCTCAGTTTTACAAAGGGATTATTTAATTTTAGGGTTTTTACCTTGCTTTATGGCTGTTACAATTTTCCTATTTTCCTCACTAGGTGGTACAAAACTATCAAAAGAGAAAAAAAATATAAACAATAGGAAGTTGTATTATATTATTTATTCATTATCTTCCATTATGTTCTCATCTGAGCCAACTTCCCTTTGAATACATCAACTACAATCTTGATTAGCCTTGTAACCTCCTAAGTCACACCTGCTCTGTGGACCTTCAGAATATTCAAAGCTCTTGAGTTAGGCACAACTCCTGCTGCAGGCTGACACAATAAAACTCCTAACTTGGTAAAGAATTCTGATGTGGACTAAAAAGCTGTATTTGCTCCACACGATCAGAAATGAGCCGTTCAGATTCAGAAATCTTAAGACAGCAAATGAATACGTGATAGTGTCAGAACGTCAATATTCACTAATGAAAGAGTTTGATAATATCATTTGTACCATTTTCCCTGAAAGAGCTCTAATGTTTTTAACAATATCATTTAAATTTCCACGAGATCAAATTTAAATGCTAGTGCCTGCTAGTTAAGGTATTTTTGTGATAAAAACATTTTAAAAAAGAAATCAGATTTAATTAAAAGAAAAGCAACCAAATAACGAGTGGCTCTGTAGAGAACCCCACGAGGACCCAATACTTTAAAAAATCCCAGAGGAAATGAGGAAAGCTTAACAGTCCCCCAAGACTTAGGCTTCTACATCTTTCTATTTCAGACAGGACAATCTACAAAATGTATTTATGGGATTATGACCAAAGAACTCCTACCAAGACGAAGTTTAGTTTTGTCTAACACATGCAGTTCTTATAAGAAGATAAATGGCCTGAAAGGCTAAGAGAAGCAGTAGTTTAGCCAAGTGAATCTCATCTCCCTTTGCTGTCATTCCCTCACGTAGCTCAGCCGAGCCCTACATTTCCTAATCACAGGAACCACTCTTACCCATAAAACTAATGTCACATATAAACCCTCCCTGGAACACCCCTGTCGGGGTTTTGTTGTTGTTCTGGTTGGGATTTTTTTTTTTTTACATATATGTATCTGAGTGCGCAGGGAAAGACTGGGGCACTTTTACAATTATAGAGCAGAGAGATTACTAGCAATCCAATTTTATTTTCTTTAAAGTTTCAAGATTTAGAAACATTTGAGAAAAACAAAATCAACATTTTCATTTTCTTTACTCTTTTCAATCAATGCTTGAGACAGTGGTTCACTGAGAAAGAGGCATAAGAGTCAAACTAAAAACTGATATAAGCACAATACAATTCAAACCACTGTTAAAATATGGCATAATCTCTAACACATACTGCATTGATAGTACCTGTCATTATAGCTGGAAGACACTGGTGGTTTGGCCCCATTTGACTCTTGAATGCTAAGCTGTATGGCATAATCAGTAAGCAGATCTTCAACCAAATCTTCTCGTTCATCCATCACTTTTTATGGTAAGCTATAAAGATGAGTTATTTTGAAATACACACAAAAGAACACAGCTAAGGTTTATATCTTCCTTAAGGCATTTCTTATAATAAAATCAAGTGTTTCCATAAATTTCTTTTAATATAATAATGCTTTGGTGAGTTTACTATTTAAAAATGATAAAATTCCTGTTTAAAAAATGGTGATAGAAAAGAAAACAACCCTGTAAACATTTAGTACTAGACATCCCATTTAAGAAATGCTCTTTTTATTGCTCACACACTGTATTCGTCATCAACAGACAAATACTGGACAATTTGTGAACCATAAAAAGAAACTTTCCTCTTCAGACAGTTGTGGTCAGCAAGTCAGTGAATATATGATTTCCATGCAAGCATGAATAATGAACAGTAAACTGAGTTATCCCTTCATGAGTGCTTCCTATCAAACACAGGCATCCACAAGGAATTAATGAACACAAACACAAACACGTGTACATTTAAAAATTACAGACACCAAAAAAACCAAACCATTCAAATTGTTTGACAATTTTCTACAGAGAGGGTCTGCAGTTGAGAATGAAAACAGTGATCACACATTATACTTATTCAGAATTTACACAAACATCAAATTATTTCGAAGAAGTTCTGAAGAACTTGACTCTTGCAGGAGGAAAGAGCATTTTTCCCCACTTCCTACACCCAGTGTGGTACTGGTAGATGGATCCATGAACCAGTGCTGTTCGGACAAAGGATTTCATCATGAAAAAGCCCACAGCATGTTACTACAGTTAAGTTGTGACACATCATTCAGTTCTGAATTCAGAACAACTTTGCTGTCTTTCAATACTCCAAAGGGGACAAATTTTTCAGCAGGGCCTGTTGTGATACAACAAGTGGGAATGATTTTAAGACAAAACCCAATAGATTTAGACTAGATAAAAGGAAGAAATTTTTTACAATGTACCTACCCAGGTTTTTAGAAGTGGGGTTTGAGTTTTGCCCAAGTTTCCCTGTTTGATTCAACCTCAGTGGTTTAACATGCTTGTCCTTTAATCAGACTGGGGACACCAGATGCTGAATCAGCTTTTTAAAAACTTTTAAACTACTGCTCCCACAGTTTATGCAGTAATGTACTGTATCTACCACACAGAACACTTATCAATGTCAAAGTGTTGCATAAATATTAAACAATTACACTAAGCATCTGTTGTATGTTTCTCACAGAATGATCACTGTGGCACTGTGGCAGATCCCAGTCATTACACAAACAGAGAAGGACTGCTGCAGAAATTACTTGGAGGCCACTTTCGAGGGAAAGTGCTACTCAGATTTCTTTTTTGACTAATTTCAGCACTGTTCCAGTAAACATTAAGTCAATTGAAGTACCATACCAAATATTACAATCCCATCCACTTTATTACTTATTAGATTAAAATAAAGCTTGTAAAAAAAAATTAAATTAGTAAGGGCTTAGAGTCAAATAGACTCAGAAGCTAAAGGTCTCTTGGATTCAGACTCCCACCCAATGCAGTTTCCCACCTCATTGAATATGTACAGCTTTGGTCTTGACTGCCATCTCTTATTTGAAAAAAACTGTTACACAAATAATAATAAAAAATATTCCTGGACACATTTTTTGGAGGGACTTAGAAGAACATGCATGTTGTTCAAAAAGGACAATGCTTTTCCGAAGGGTTTTTTGTTCCTTCCTTTTGTGCCTATAATCAAAGCTTCAATATAACAGTCCAAAAGATTTCATGCTTAAGTTAGACTGATGAACTGGTCAGTACAATGCAGACAGGCATACGAAAATTTTTCACATACTACCAAATGATGAATCTGCTGTACATCATAGTAACGCATGGATGTTCTTGAAGCTATGTTCTGGCATAATGAATTTTAGGTAGAACTTCTCATGCAAAAAGATTTCTGAACTCACTAGGAACCCTGACTGACTGATATCCTGTCAGACAGGATGTCAAAACACAAACTTCTCCATAATTGAAAAACAAATATGATAACAATGGTCTGAAACTCTTATGATAAAAACAAGCTTGTAAACAACTATTACATTCATTACAGCAAAAAGAAATTAATAAGAAGTTGATGTGGGTTTTCTTAAATATAGCTTGCTTTATGCAGATAGGAAAGTATCCCAAACTCCAAGATGTAGCAACTTCTAAAAGCTACACAAAACAGAGCAGCTGACCATCTCTTTTCCTAAATGCTGCCAGAAGTTTCTTACTAACCAGAACGTAGAATTCCCATCATTAGTGAGGCCACGAACCAAGCTTCTCCTCCTCAACCCTTGTTAGCAATATACTTCATTGACAGGTAGTAGAATTCTAAGTCAAAGTTCTTCAGTACATTTATCTTAACATTTTCATAAACACTTTCCTAATTCTGATGGCACCTTAAAGCTTCCATACTTTAATCCACAAATATTTACTGTTCTGAAAACTGACAAATGTTTTAGACAGCAAAGATAAAATCTCTCTTGCATTAGCAGTTTTATAAACGTATCTCAATAAACATATCTACATCCTCTTCCTGCCATCAGCTAAAAGAGAAATACACTTTAAAATAAATTAATATTTCACTGGTAGCTGGAAGGTGCACCTAATGACACTAAACAGTTAATTTACATAAGATAATTTATTAAGGAATAATGTGTAACATTCTTAATTTTGTTTCCTCCACAACAGCTTAAAGACAAACAGAAGCTTTCTTCCCTTTCTTCACATCTTTAATTTTGAAGCCCCTCCACTTGAAGACTTCTTGCCATTCCTGAAATTTTTTAAGCATCTTTTAGCAAGTTCTGATAAGTCTATCAGATCCGCATGGATGGACCTTCATGATCTGCAGCCCTACTTAACTTAGTAAGAACTGAAACTAAAAAATTATCACTTTAGACTCCATCATATTCTATTTACCCTAAAGCATGAACTGAAAAGACTCCCGCAGACTTATATGGGACTTAAACTACGCCCTCACATTGCAAACACTCGGGGAAAAAAAAAAAAAAAAGATGTTTTGATACATTACAGCATCTTTATGAAGATGTTCACATATCATTTAGTCCTATGAGGCTCAACGATCCCAACTCTCTCAACCTGCCCTCAGAGCAGAGGTGCTCCAGCCCTCTCACCAGCTTCATGGCCCTCCTCTAGATCTGTTCCAACAGTTTCCATATCCTCCTTATGTTGGGGATTCCAGAACTCGACACAATACTCCCGGTGGGGTCTCACAAGAGCAGAGTAGAGAGACGGAATCACCTCCCTTGACCTGCTGGCCACACTTCTTTTGATGCAGCCAAGGATATGGTTGCTCTTCTACACTGCAAGCACACATTGCTGGCTCATGTTGAGGTTCTCATCAATCAGCACCCCAAGTCCCTCTCCGCAGGGCTGCTCTCAGTCATGTCATCCCCCATCCTGTATTAAAACCACAGATAGCCCCAACCCAGATGTAGGACCTTGCACTTGGCCCTGTTGAACCACACAAGGTTTTCACAGGCCCACTTCTCCAGCTTGTCCATGTACCTTTGTATGACATCCCATACAAGCACCCACTCAGCTTGTATTGCCTTTCTACCTCCCTTTTATCTCCAGAAGATTAAAGGAAGAAATCAGTTTACAGGTCATCATAGATATTTGGGAGGTTTTTTTCTGGTCATACAGCCTCCATACCCATTTGGTCAGTCATCTCCTGCTTTGTTTTATTCCTCAGAACGGATTAGACCACAGACAACATAGAGCTCTGCCTGAACACAAGCTTAACCAGAAAGGTCTCAGATGAGCAATGTTTCAGAATTGTTTTATGTAATGTTTCCAAATTATTGTATCCCACAAAAATTAATCATATATTATAAAATGAGAAAGTAAGGTAACAAGTGACTGTGATGTGGTAGAGTAAGTAAAAGTAAGCAAACAGCTCACCACAGCACAAGTGCTGGACATGTTGCTGGGGTCCATACGTGCTTCAGGAGCCTGATTTGCTACATCACTGCTGGTAATATGCTGTGCTGAGGTGACAAGGTTCGACCGAAGCGTGGATGTTCCACTAGGATCACAGCGGAATATAACAGCACGTCTGGCACCCTGAGCAGCAGCAGAGACCTCCCTGCCACATTACACAATGTAGCAATGAAAAGCCTAAAAGGCTCAAAATCTTCACAATTACCAGACCTAGGCACTAGATCATTAAAAGCAATTGCAAATGCTACCTCTAAGCATGTTTAGTGTTCGTCTTACAAAGAATATTTTCCTTAAACAATATTTTGAGTAGTCTGATATTTTTCTGACATTTTTTCCATTTGTGTCTGGAAAAATAAATTACATCTTGCTGTTTTCCCTAAAAAAAAAGTTTTGCTCTCTTAAATTAAGCTACTATTTTTTCATTGAAAAAAATCTGAACTACTTGCTAATCATGGAAGCTGTATCTTTCCTTAGAAAGAAGTGTATCAAGCATTCATCACTTTTAAACACACAGGTATAAAGTTAACGTTACGTGAGTGTTAATGTTATTCTAATTTCTTATCCTTAAAATAAACCAGACAATCCTAGCTTTACTCTCTATAAATAGAAGGCCCTTAGGCATGCAAAGAGGTTATTCACAGCAATAAAATAATTAATAGCAACCTAAATTTGGACTTAGTCTATTAAATGTTACATTTCTAAACTATTTCACTGTTAGTCTAATTGGCAAGCATAATATATTCTCACCTTTTCAACCCATTATCTTGCCACTGTTACTCTGGGGCCTGCATTTTGAACAGCTAGGAATGGTGACCTGCAAGCTGATGTGTCCTGTGATACTTCTAAAATTAAATACGCAGTTGCTAGATAAATTAAGGTCTGACCTTGTACAACTGTAACATAAGCAGACTCAACCCACAGGAAAGTATTACATATGACTTCTCTAAAATCTCGTCAAGAGTAACACGAGGTCTTGACGGTATAATAGGATAATTTTTACCCTCATTGGTTCAACAACTCTCATTAAGAAAATAAATTATTTGCCAACTTAGTCTCAAGGGCTACATTAACAAAATCTGGTAACATAGTCACTTATATAAAATCTGACAAAGCTTAGCCTTTAACTAGTGGTAGATCCCACCACATTACATCACCAAACACTAACCTCTCTCTCTGAGGCTGGTGTGATGAAAAGCTTTAAGATTAAATGACAGCCAGCAGTACTTACCTGACTCAATTTATTAACTTGAAATTAGACAAAGAAGCAGGAGGCACAGCACCACAAAGAGCAGTGATGGAAAAACAGAACAACCCCAGTAACATCAAGAATAGCAGGGCCCTGTAAGTTAAATCACAAGCATGGGATAAGGAAGAAGATGGATTTTTTTTCCTCTAGCTAGACATAGATGTTACTGATGTCATACTTCTGTCTTGTTTTGGTTTTAAGCAATCAGTAACTATCTTTACTAAAATGAAGGGACAAAGTGGGAACAAAACATGGAAACAACAAATTTCGAACTTATCTTTAATTGTTGTGATTAAATGAAATTGTACACTGTGAACTCTTGCCTGTCCCATAACTGACTTGCATTTATAGAATCATGAAACTGTAAGCTTAAAAACACCTGTAAACTTAAATAAGGCACAAGATGCATCTCATCTTTGGGCATAAGATCAAGGAAACCATTTAATGATGACAAATAATGCTCATTGTAACTTCTTTTGCCAGTGTGACTTAAGTAACTGTGGTAAGCCACTAAAAAAACCCAGTACAACAGAAGCAGACAATGCTGAGATCCTGCTCTATTGTTGGCAAAGAGGTGATAAGACAGAAATAAATTCTTACATAATAAAAAAATCTAATGTATATCATACATATACAGAATATAAATGTTTTAATTGGTTATCGTGAGTTCTTTAATTTCCTTCACATAACCAGGATATTATCAGAACAAATATATATGCATATTACAAGTGTGAGATTGTTTTGCTTTTCACACTTCTTGAACACTTCTTGCATTGCTATGTAAACAGCGTCCAATTCTGATCTTAGACAGTTACTAGTAATAAATCTATCAGTCAATTATGTTCCATGCATGTAAGGCCAGAATAAAGAAGACTTTCCTCTGGATACCAAATCATATGGCAATTTGTGAGACTTCACAATGAGATAAATTCATTGTCGAGGCAAAAAAGGGAAGTCACAGCTATAACAAGGCCTTCTTAGGGTGCCTACACTGTACGTTAACACACAGGATCACACTCCTAACAAGAGTCGGCAAGCCAAAGGAATTATAAAGAAAAAATCATCCAGAATAAATATGTTGCAACACAACCACTATCAAATCTTACTCAGCATGCAAGACCCACCCTGGAAATCAGGAGCTGGCCATAAAGGTAAGACTTTATACCAGGCCAAGTAGATCTTCAAATGAACATCATGTTTATCCCCACCAATATTTTAAACTGTCTTTTTATTGATTATTTCTCCCATTCTATTTATCTCAAGTCCCTTAATTTTCTATTTTCCATATTTTACAGGGATTTTTTGCTCTACTAACTAATCACATTTTCAGAAATTACCTGTATACCATGGTCTGTTACAGTGATCTTTATTTTTGATTCCCATGTTTATCAGCTACTTTTTAACACATTTTCTTGGTCAAACCAATTTAATTGCTAAAATTTAGAGAAGGCATATACATGCTTCTGCTTATTAAGCAAATTCCAGAACACTTATGACTATTCTGTGACGTAGAAAGTAACTGGAGTCAGGAAGACCTGACTGATAAATACATGCAAGTACAACCCTTATTATTTTTTCGTATTTTTTTTCTAAATGTTTATAAGCTTCTGCATTATTTCTACATAAGGCTCTATTTGCAGATGTAGGGAATAGACATAAAAATGCTGTTACACACTGCACCAGTTATCAATCACACGGTATTTATTTTTACATATACTTCACAGAAAATTAGAATTAATGTAGTAGAAACTTCTGCAAAGCCTAAATACATGTTTCATGAAAGTGACAGAAGCTGACACATATTCAGATCACATCTACTACATCAAAATCTCACCTTGAATGGATATAAACACTCTTATTTCCAAGTACACATCACACAAGACTGCTCTTAGCTGCAACCAAATATACTTCTAAAGATTTAAGGCCTGACACAGTTGTTTGATTCATGAAATCGAGCTTTGAAATAAACTCTTAAGCTTGGACTAAGCCTGGACTCTACAAAACCCTTTGGAAAGCAAAACAAATTAAAAAACTATGAACCCATAATAGTTTCTGAGAACTCATTACTGGCATCTATCACTTGGCAAAAATCAGTTGGTTTCAAGTACTGTCACCAGCCAAGAGAAGACATCCACCAAACACTCATTGTCTATTACTAGAACCATGATGAAAATCTAAACGCAACATACAGTGCTAATGACTTCTGTGTGAATAATTTCTACTAAGAGTATTCATTTAGAAACTGCCAAGTAGTGGTCAAGGACTCGATGTCCAGATGGAGATCTGTGACAAGTGGTGTCTCTCAGAGTTCTGTACTGGGACCAGTGCTGTTTAATACTTTCATCAGTGATACCAACAATGAGATCAAGTGCACCCTCAGCAAGTCAGCAGATGACACCAAGCTGAGTGGTGCAGTTGTCATACCAGAGATGTCATACAAAGGGATGTGGACAAGCTGGAGAAGTGGGCCTGTGTGAACCTGAGGTTCAACAAGGCCAAGTGCAAGGTCCTACACCTGGGTTGGGGCAATCTGTGGTTTTAATACAGGATGGGGGATGACATGACTGAGAGCAGCCCTGCGGAGAGGGACTTGGGGTGCTGATTGATGAGAACCTCAACATTAGCCAGCAATGTGTGCTTGCAGTGCAGAAGGGCAACCATATCCTGGGCTGCATCAAAAGAAGTGTGGCCAGCAGGTCGAGGGAGGTGATTCCGTCTCTCTACTCTGCTCTTGTGAGACCCCACCGGGAGTATTGTGTCGAGTTCTGGAATGCCCAACATAAGAAGGATATGGAAACTGTTGGAACAGATCTAGAGGAGGGCCATGAAGCTGGTGAGAGGGCTGGAGCACCTCTGCTCTGAGGGCAGGTTGAGAGAGCTGTAGTCGTTCAGCCTGGAAAAGAGAAAGCTTCGCAGAGACCACAGTTACCTTCCAGGGGGCTTACAAGAAAGCTGGGGAGGGACTTCTTACAAGGGTATGCAGTGACAGGATGAGGGGAAATGGCTTTAAATTGGAAGGGGGAAGATTTAGATTAGAAATTAGGAAGAATTTCTTCACAATGAGGGTGGTGAGGCACTGCACAGGTTGCCCAGAGAAGCTGTGGCTGCCCCATCCCTGGAGGTGTTCAAGGCCGGGTTAGATGGGGCCTTGTAGCCCGGTCTAGCTGGAGTTGTCCTGCCCGTGGGCAGGGGATTTGGAACTCAAAATTAAGTTCTCCTTGAACCCAACCCGTTCTATAATTCTATGTTTCACATGTTGACCATAAGCTGTGTTTAGCAATATCGCGCAGACCGCTGTACTAATAGAAACCAACGCTCAAGAACAAACGTTCAGGCGCCTCTCTCCGTTCCGGGGCGAACCGCTCACCCCACCCCCCCAAAGGCGCCGGGCTCCAAACGCGGCTGCCTCGCGCTCAGACGCCACTGCTGGGTAATCCCTGGCCCCGGGCCGGGCCGGGGCGGCCTCCGGGCGCGGCTCAGAGAGAGCAGGCTCCGCATCCCCGTCCTCCACCAAGGCCCCGCCGCCCCGGCTTCGCTCAGAGGGGCCGCTCCGGGCCGCGCCGCCGCCGCCGCCCGAAGGCGCATGCGCGGCCCTCCCCACTCCCGCAGCCCCCCCCGACCCTACGCGCCCGACCCGTGACGCTCCGCTTCGGGGCCGGGGCGGCTGCGGCGCGTGCGCAGCCCGGCGCCCTTCGCCGCGTCCTCCGCGCGCCCCCGGCGCCGCGCACGCGCAGCGGGGCGCTCGGCCTCAGCCATGGCGGGGGCGCTGCGGAGGGTGAGGCGGCGCCGAGGCCCCCTTGGCCGCCCTCGCCCTTTCCCGCGCCGCCCCGGGCCTCTGGGGGCTCCCGAGCGGAGCGGCCGGGGGCGAGCGCGGAGCCCTGCGAGTGGGGGGGAGCGCGGGACCCGTCGTGCGGGGAGGGGGGCGGCGGCGCGGCCCGAGCGCTCCCCGAGGCTGCGGTGCTGGGCCCTCTTCGCGCCCTCCTTCCCTTCCTCTCCTTCCCTTCCTCTCCTTCCCTTCCTCTCCTTCCCTTCCTCTCCTTCCCTTCCTCTCCTTCCCTTCCTCTCCTTCCCTTCCTCTCCTTCCCTTCCTCTCCTTCCCTTCCTCTCCTTCCCTTCCTCTCCTTCCCTTCCTCTCCTTCCCTTCCTCTCCTTCCCTTCCTCTCCTTCCCTTCCTCTCCTTCCCTTCCTCTCCTTCCCTTCCTCTCCTTCCCTTCCTCTCCTTCCCTTCCTCTCCTTCCCTTCCTCTCCTTCCCTTCCTCTCCTTCCCTTCCTCTCCTTCCCTTCCTCTCCTTCCCTTCCTCTCCTTCCCTTCCTCTCCTTCCCTTCCTCTCCTTCCCTTCCTCTCCTTCCCTTCCTCTCCTTCCCTTCCTCTCCTTCCCTTCCTCTCCTTCCCTTCCTCTCCTTCCCTTCCTCTCCTTCCCTTCCTCTCCTTCCCTTCCTCTCCTTCCCTTCCTCCCTCCGCCCTTCTCCCTCCCTCTCTCCCTCTCTCCCTCCCTCTCTCCCTCCCTCTCTCCCTCCCTCTCTCCCTCCCTTCCTCCCATGTGCCCTGGTTGGATACGGCGGGTTTGTGGAATCACGGTTGGGGGACGGGAGGGGGGAGGTTGAGGCTTATGTCAGGTCCCTGTCAGGTGTGTGTTGAACCCAAACAAAACAATCGGACAGCATGGAAATGGATGGTTGGGGATATTTAATGTGTTTATGCTCTTTGTGCAGACCACTGGACTCGTAGGATTGGCTGTAGCTGAAAACCCTCACGAGGTACGTCTGGTGTCTTATTCTGTGTTTAACAGAGGTTGTCGGTAAGATCAAAGCTTCTCATTATGTATTTGCATATATGGGTGGTTGTGTACCTTAAAGCAGTGCCAGCTTAGTGAAAGGGTAAATGTGCCACAGTGGTACAGGTAGAAAAATTCTCTCTTAAAGTTTTATTTCATGCTATCAAGAGTTACTTTGCACATGTACTTTTTGTTACACCTGCTGATTTAAAACACCTCCTTTGTTTTAGTACTTTTATGAACTGTTGTTTGGTTTCTCTTATCTCCAGTGCAAAAGCCAAGAACTCTTAAATTCAGTTTTTCATAATTGTAAATTCTACTTGACAGGTATACAGATTTTTATTGCCTTGCTACATTGTGTTCTCAGTACGTACTGGAATAGTTTACACCTATACTAAGGGGATAAGCTGGTCTTGCCTGATAAAGGCTAACCGTATGGTGCAAAGTTTGCCTTATGATGGTGCACACTGTTGAAATTGGAATACTTCAGTGGTTCTCAGGAACCACATGAAGTGTTCTTGTAGCAACTTGGTACTTTCACCTCCTCAGCCTCAGTTATGGAAGTATGCTTGCCACATCTTGCTTGTTTATTCAGGGGGCACAAGTTTTGAAAGGACTTCAGTAATTCTTTGTTTTCTCCACTTTAAAGTTTCCCACTATGTAATGATCCTGTGTAAGAAATGCTTTTGCCACCAATAGTTAGGAATACTGTCAGAACCATTGAAAAAATCATTATTGTTCTACACAAAAGATTCTAGCTTTGTCTACTGCCTTATCAGACACCTGCATGAAACTAAATTTTTTTTTCAGTGACTTAAAGCCGAGAATAAAGAAATCAGCAATGTGTTATTTGAAATATAGATTCTGTTCCAGTCCTCTTTTTGTTTCCTGCTTTTGCCTGTGTTTTATTTCTTGGACTGCAGTATTCTGCTTCTGTTTGGTTTTGTTCCTGTAGGATATCCATTCCTCTTCAGTTAGAAGAATTTACCCAGCCAACATGAGGCCCAAAAGCTTTCTTCAGCCCAGTGTGTCCTTATCACTGCATTTAACTCCAGCAATAAAAGTTTCAAGTTTATTTTGATTTAAATACATCTGTCACTCAGAACTTTGCACCAGAATGGAAATGCCCAGAAAAAAACAAAATAAGAAAATCTTGTTAGTTTATGTGCTTCTTTATGTCTTTCACAGCTAATTTTTCAGAAACTGATGGTTTAGATGTGAATTTGCCTCATTTCTTAAAGTACGGTTGGTATTAGAAACACAGCTTCTGTTTCCATTTTGCCTTAAATGTCAGGTTGCAACTTTTTTTTTTCCGCTTTGAGGAATCTGACAGTGGTAACTTCCCAGTCCTTGTAAATCCCACTTAGTTATTTTGTTAATACTACATTTCTGGATTAAATACCATAACCCTCTATGTTTTGTGTATAGATAGTTAGCTAGTAGGTTATGTAGGACAAGAAGCTAAATAATTCTAGTAATGTATTTTAACCGTGTCTTGTGATCACTTTAGCGCCTGCGAATACTGTACACAAAAATCCTTGGTGTCCTGCAAAACATTCCCAAAGATGCAGCATATAGGAAATACACTGAACAGATTGTAAATCAGCGATTTAGTTTGGTGCAAACGGTAAGTACAGTGCTGTTTCATAATTGTTACATGTTAGAAGATTTTTAGGATCAGAAGAATGATTTTCAAAATGACTTGCTGGTTTTTTCAGAGTGACTTTCAGTTATCAGTTCAGAAATAATTGAAGTCCTGAAGTATATTTTTGGTTTTGACAGGAATATTTTGATGGTATATTAAAAAGAAGTGTTCATTTCTTACTGACATTTTCTGTGAAAATTAGAGGCAAACGGTTTTTTGAGGATTGGTAGAACAATGGTAATTTCCACACACTTGCACAAAAAATGCATGTGCTCTTACCAGTGTACTGTCTTAGTACAGTCCTTGGCTTTGACATTTTAAAACACTTTGCTAGTTAAACTATGCAACGTTGGAATTGTCTGTTTAAGGTGAGAATTGGAAGATTGCTTATTATTTTATAAAAAGCTAAAATTAAAGTTTTATTTCAAGATACATACTAAGGCCCTTAGTGGCTAATGCATCATTAAATAGCACTAGTTTTTTGTTTTATCACAGACAGTTAGGTGTTGGTTTCCCAGTAAGAAAAGTGTGTGAGATTTTTTGAGTAATGTAAAGTGACAGAAGCCGCTGATTTGATAGTAGTTTTGAGGACAACTAAGAGTGTGATCTGGTTAAATAACTTCCTGCTTTTATCTGGGCTTTCCCCTTCTCAGTAAAAATAAACTTTTATTTATATGCATTTGGAACAACAGGAGACTGACGTGCAAAAACTACAGGACAAACTGAATAGTGGTCACATAGAAGAAGTCATTGTACAGGTAAAGTGGGGAAATATAAGCTTAGGTACAAAAGGCAGTAGTGATTTTCATCATTCCTTTAGCTGAATATTGTTCAAAGAATTAGCAGTTTTCTGTATCTTCCTTTGCTGAAAAAAAAAACAAATAGAAAAAAAAATCTGAAGAATAATTTTCATTTAGCAATTGGGATGACCATGCTAAAACCTGACACAGTTAAAGTGCTTTTACTGTATTTTGCTTGTCTACATACCGTGTGTATCTACATTGATTGTTACAGAGTCTTAAGTCAGTGGAAAGGGCAGAAGATGAGTGAGTAATATGGGGGTATTATTCAAATAGACTGGGAAGTATCATGAGGTTATCATTGGGAGCAACTAGGTGAGCAAACAATCTGTTTGGGTAATTCAGTCTATTTTTTAAAACAAAACCTCAACCCCTCCAACACACACAGTTCCTTTTGATGTTTACAGATGAAATTTGTCGTAGTCCATGACTGTTACAGTGACATCACTAAGATAATGAACTGAAATAGAGGTAATTTAAATTCTGTACAATTGCCAAAGTATTAAGGATTTATTTATGGTGTTTATTAACAGGCTGAAAATGAGCTTTCCCTGGCAAGAAAAATGATACAGTGGAAACCATGGGAACCTCTAGTTGAAGAACCTCCTTCTGACCAGTGGAGATGGCCAATATAATTTTCAAAATGGTGTAACCTCTTGGAAGTAAAAAAATAAGTTAATTAATAATGTTACTGACAGTTGTCTTTAAATTAAAGATAATAACTTCATAAAAACATGTTTTGTTCTAATGTCCATTTATATTCAGCAAACTAAAGACTGCTTTCAATTCTTTGCAAAAAAAAATGGTTGTAAGAAAATTCAGCTGTTGTACAACCTTTGGTATATTCCCTATTGTAATTTATTATTAACAGGGTATTTAGGCCTCATCCTGCATTATTTTTATCATCTGTATTTTTATGTTAACACATATAGCTATTAGAGGCCATTTGAACTCAAAATCAAAGATGTAGAAAAGTGTGATCCCACTCATCTCTCCCGCCTTTTGTTGTGTATGATTGTCAGCCACTGCCAGCGTCTTTATGACCGTGCAGATAATGAGATCAGGGATGTGACATGATGAGAGCTAAGCTTACCAGAGTTAACATTTTTTTTAGATTTCAGCTGAATCACTGTCTGGAACTGGCTGACTTTGCTGCCCACACAAACACTAGTTATGACTCACTTGGGGGAAGCACTGGGGAGGACCCAAGGTTGGAGGGGTGAGGGGGAGAAGGACAACAACCCCTTAAGGTGACAGCAGGAACAGGTTTCTTGGTTAGCAGATAGGTTGTCATACTTGGCATCACATGCGCAGCACAGACTTTAGTGTTAAGACCTTTCAAAGCTTTGCCTATAAACATGAATACTTCATACATTTATTTCTATATTATTGATTCAGACTTTGAGTATAACTTAGTAATGTGAAAAAAAGGGATCTTTCTTTATGCGCCTGCATAGGTTCTTTCAAACATTTAAATGGAAACACTGCTTGCCTCTTCTGAAAGCTTGTTTACAGATTTCAGCTTGTAAGCCCTGATTAAAATGTCCAAGCTAAAGCTAAGGATATTGTGTGAATTTGCCTTTACTCACATTTTTTCAGTACCATTAATACAGTTCTTGCAAGTTTAAAGATAAAAATATTGCTATGTGGCAAAATTCTGCAGTTTGTTAAAACATTCATATCGAATACCACTGCATATATCCTACTTTATCATATCTGTTTTTTTCATAGTTGATAGGCCTATAAGTTTACCTGTGACATTATTCCTAATGATTAATTACATCTTTACATAATATTTCATGCAATCAAGGTATTGGTGGAGCAGGGCAGTAGAAGAGAAAATATACCTTGGGCATTGACTAGCAACTATTTTCACTGTGTTCCTTAGCGTTGCTTTTTTTCAAGTATTATTACTATAATTACAGGCATTTTTAGATTTTTAAAATTGCAAAACGGGAAAATATTTTGCTTCATTGGTTGGTTTTCAAGGCTTTCTCAGTCTTAAAAACGGCAAAAGCTGGTCTCTTCTGAAATAATACCACTAGGTGGCATTCCAGAAAAGGAAAAGTTAACAAGTTGCTAGCAAGTTAGTAAGTTGCTAAAGTTAACACACACAATTTTCGCATGAGAAATTAAAGGATTACAGACTTCAGTGAGGGTAAATGGTTTAAAATATTGAGCCGATGTGAGAGGCAGCAAAATAAACAAACCTGCCAAAATCTAGTGTGAATGATGTAGGATGCAATATTTTTCAGGGTAGGGGGAAGCTATTCGAATTCTTTCTACTCTGCCATAACTGAGACATTAGTTAAACCCTCTTTTTGCTCAGTTATTTTCTTCACTTCTAAAGCTGTATTTGTCCTGTGATTTACAGTAAGTCTTCTATAAGCTCATGAGTTGTTTTGCAGGGGAGGGGAGGTCTCTTTCTTGGCTCATTGCTGCTGAAATTTGATAGTTGGTCTTTAAACCTGAGCTTCACTGATCAAAAGTGTACTCAGATCTCCCTTTCACAAACGCACAAATATGTTCTCAGTACCAGACCCTAATATAATTTGTTTACTACCTTGAGGGGATTTTATTTTTAGCTATATTTCCTAATTTATATTCTCAGTGTTTTTTCTAGTTAAATTTGTGTTTCTTTCACATCACTTAAAATAAGATAATTTTCTAAATCTTTCTGTCTAAAGCACTGTGTTAACCTTCACAAATTCTTTATTAAAAATGTTCTACTGAAGCCAACTCTAGGAATCATTAAAAAGGATTTTTCAGCTTTCGGAGCTTTTTATCAAATTCTGAGAATGTGTAATTTTTTTCCATTATTTTATCATTGTTTAAATTTGGGTTGATTATCTTGGTATCAGCTAATAATCAGCTGCATAAGATTACTAAAGTAATGAGTATTATGTTTTAACATCAGCTTTAAATAGTAGTTATTGAGGACATAAGGAGGAGAGAAAATGGATTGCAGTTTTGAGACGCAACAAGTATGCGTTTTGTACAGTGTTGTGTAGTTCCTGGCTAATTTAAAAATGCATCTTTGCTAAGAAGAGAAAGGGTAATTTTTACCTGCTATAAACTGTGTAACTATATATCTAATATTTAAATCCACAGAGTAGCAACAAAATAGTGCACATATTTTACAGGCAAGAGAGAACCTATATAAGGAGTACTATGTTGCAAATAGTTTATTTTAAGATGGATATGCTAGCAAGGCTTCATTTGGGGACTGACTAATGATTTTGCTTGATTTTTCTCTATTAACTGTGTTGGAAATACATGATAAAGTGAACTGTTTTATCATTATCTGCTGTAATAAGGTAAATCACTGCAAGCCTTAGAGTTAACAATTTTAGATCTTTAAAACACTTTGAGATCATCTAATTGAAGTCATTATGCATGTGAAAATCATCCTCTCTGCAAGGATGGGACCTAATAGAGACAGAGCCTGTTAAACCAGAAAAAACAGCTTTTGAATTGCAGTATAGCAGCAGTACTGAGGCTTTTGTTACTCCTAAGGTGATATCTGCTATTTAACCTTTTTTGAGTAGCTATGTTCTGAACAGGACACCTATTTTAATCTTTGGTATAATTTCCAGTTGTGTTCAAAGGGAGATGAATGAAAGCTGCATTTTTTATTTACAGCATATGTGCTATTTAATTAGAAAAAAATGAAAAATCATCTTGCAAACTGAAAAAGAGTTTGAATATTTAATCAGGTTGACTATATTATAGTGACACAAAACGACATTGTACCTTTCCATCGAGGTACTGTTGGTCCTATTCAAACTTGGATTGACTTGAACAAGAAAAAACCAAGATCATTAGCAGTAGTAATGGGGAAGTTCTGTCCTTTTGATGGGAAGCAGGCTCATATGCCTAACAATGTCTGTGAAACATGGCTACAGTGATCACGGCATACTCTTACCAAGTATAGATAGAATTTCAATGCCTCCTGAAGTACAACTGTGTTTCAGGGTTCTCCCAGAGCTTTGACACAGAACTGTGTATTTCTCCTCTAAAATGGTTGTGTGAAGCGAGCATAGTCTCAGTTTTCCCGTGGCGTGCTGGAATACTTGCAAGAGTTGCCTCAGAACTGGTTTACGGTTTGACTTGATCTTAAAAGGCCTTTTCCAACCTAAATGGTTCTTTGATTCTGTGGAAACTGCACATCAAACACCAGGAAGTTCAGTTTAATATGGTTTTAATTCTGGTGTAGGTGTGATGCCGTGAAAAGCCAGACTCAATAATCAATGCTAATTTGATTATTAAGTAAAGTATTCTTCAATGCGATGCTGGGCATGCAGGGGAAAGCTCCACGTAATGCACATGCAACTTCCTGTACCGTTCACAAAGGCTGTATACAGTCAAGTCATACACAATCACCACTTTTCCTGGAGCAGGTGTGTCTATTATAATCAGTTCTCGGTATTTATTCACATAAGTCTCCTCCCTTTGGCACACGCGCTCTGCCCTCTAGGGGGTCTTCTTCAGGGGTCTCTGGATGAAGGCTGTAGATCATCCACACAGCTGAACTTTACAACTCTCCTTCTTGCACATGCTCTTTAGGCTCCTTGGGCACCTCTTCAAGGTTGCATCTGGTCCTAGCTGGTTCTTCTTTCTCTTATCATTCCGCTAGTCCTTGTTATAGAATCATAGAATAACCAGGTTGGAAGAGACCCACTGGATCATCGAGTCCAACCATTCCTATCAAACACTAAACCATGCCCCTCAGCACCTCGTCCACCCATCCCTTAAACACCTCCAGGGAAGGTGAATCAACCACCTCACTGGGTAGCCTGTTCCAGTGCCCAATGACCCTTTCTGTGAAAACTTTTTTCCTAATGTCCAGCCTGAACCTCCCCTGGCGGAGCTTGAGGCCATTCCCTCTTGTCCTGTCCCCTGTCACATGGACTGGCTTAATGAGATACAGTCACATTCTTTCTCATTCTTTCTAACTGCAGCCTCCTTAAAAGTCCTTAGTTAAGCGTTAAGTATCCGGCTGCAGGCTAGCTAAAAGTTATTATTCAAGCTAATCCTACATTTTAATACTAAAATCCCCAAATCCATACATAATATTTAAATACATAATACGTTAGCAATTTATAACAAATAATTTCTTCCTTCAGCTGTCTTAATTTCCACTCAGCAGCTGCAGTTGTCAGCAGGACCCAGGCTGTGCGGGGGAGGGGACCCCCGTGGGGCTGGACACACGGACACATCACGCAGGTTCTCGCTGACGCTTCGGTCCTGTGGAGCCGGCGCTATCGGTGTCCCAGCGCGCTCACTTTTCTCGATAGCCAGGAAACCGTTCGGGGTGCGAGCACAGCGTTTGCCACCAGCTGCGGTGTAAGGGGAAAAAAAGTGTTTTCTTAGCTTAGTGCCACCTGTAAGAATCCACCCTCCCCTGGCTGCGGGTCACGACGCGGGACGCCGGGAGCATCGGTGTCGCCGCCCGCGGGAGGCGGCGAGCGCAGCCGCGGTTGCTATGGTTACCGAGACGCCGCCGCGAGGAGGGCGGGGGGGAGGGCAGAGGGGGGCCCACCGGCCCCTGTCGCCCTAGATCCCGCCGGCACCGCCTTCCTCTTCACTGCTCGAGGGGTTTCTTGTCCATGAACGTGGGAGTGGAGTTCTTCCACCCGGTGTCGGTTCAGCGGCAGCGCGGGACATCGTAAAGGTGCGCGGCCCGTGGGTAACAGCGCTCTGTGAGTGCTCCCTACCTGCACCAGGTGCTGTGTACCTGCATCAAGGGGCTGCGAGAAAGCTGGGGAGGGACTTTTTACAAGGGCAGGCAGTGATAGGATGAGGGGAAATGGCTTTAAATTGGAAGGGGGAAGATTTAGATTAGAAATTAGGAAGAATTTCTTCACCATGAGGTTGGTGAGGCACTTCACAGGTTGCCCAGGGAAGCTGTGGCTGCCCCAGCCCTGGAGGTGTTCAAGGCCAGGTTGGATGGGGCCTTGGGCAGCCTGGGCTAGTGGGAGGTGTCCCTGCCCATGGCAGCAGGGTTGGGACTAAATGATCTTTAAGGTCCTCTCCAAACCAAACTATTCTATGATTCTATGATTCTACGAGTTGTGCTGAGTGCCTGCTGGCAAGGCCCTGCAGTATTCTTACTGTTAAGGACCAATGAGAAGATGTGAAATGTTTTGGTTTTGGCAGAAGCAAAGTCCATATGCTGTTTTAAGTAGGCTAATGGAGAATATCTACAGGAAAAGCTTTTTGGGATATTAAATCGCCCGTGTCATTGATGGCAGAATATGCTGGTATACAATTTTAAATACATATTGTGATTATTCTCGCAGAATGGTTAAAAACGCGTGACTGATGCTTTACAAAATGGAAGATGCATTGGATAATTGCTTTGAAGTTGTTATAGCAGAAAAGTCTGATGCAAAGCAACCATCTGCATCCCCACAAAGCAGAGCCATTGGAGAGGCCAAGAACAGGGACTTGTCAGAGAAGCCTCTGCTTTCAGAGGCTACAGGCACCGCGCAGTCAGAGGAGGGCTGTGAGCAGCAGTCTGCTCTGGAGCAGTCAGTTTTGAAGGAACAGGAGCAGTCAGGTTTAGCAGAGTGGGAACAACCTGGAGAAGAATTACGTAATCAAGAAGTGACGGGAAAGAAGAAGCAAGATGTATTTATGCCGGATGCCCTGTTATGCACATCATCTGAGACCACATTTCCTGTTACTGATGAGAATTATTCTACTTTATATGAAGTAAGAAATTCAGAAAGGGAAGAACAAACAACTCAAAACTCAGTAATATCAGAAAATATGGCAAATGGGACAATAACAGGTAAACAAGTTATTAAAATGTTGGACATTAGGGCTTTAAAGACATGGTTTTCTTCAACTTGATCTTGGCTTCTTGAATCCCTTCCCCCCCCAATAAGTTCTCATATAGAACACGCTTGAAAAGGTGAGCAATGTATTCTTTATCTCAAGTGGCAGTAGCAATTTATATAGAAATTTGACATTTTATAGTGTGATCTTCATTTCCAGAAATGTGTATGTATAGATGTTTTGTACGCACTTTTGGAAATAGCAGTGCATAATTCAAATGAGTATGTTGGCTGCTAGCAGTTTAGGCTAGGCTATAGCAATCCCCTTGCAATTTTACTTCTCCTAGACTCTGCTGTAACTTAACCTGCCACATTTCTGTCATCCATGCCTTTCTCCTGCAGTCCCCCAAACACTCCATCATTTCCTGCAATTTTTCCTCTCCATTTTGGGTGTCCTGTGTTACTTCTTCCCTGTTCAGTGCCCTGTTTTCTTAGGTCTTCAGAGGAGAAGGTAAAACATCCCATTTAGCAGGTGAGCACAGTGAGCGTCGCTTCACAGTATGGAGCTGTGATTGCCTTCCTCTTGCCTGGGCTGTATTCAGATGCTCTTTTTCTGAGTAGCTTGCAATTGCATCCTAGGAAGGGCACTGTACCAAAGCCAGATAGAGTCTGTCCTCTAAATAAAAAAGAAGTAATTTCTGGAACTTTGAGTTAAGTAAATCTGGTTTGGAACACAAACTTTGAATAAACATCACAACGTCAAGTATAGTGTGAAAGACAACAGTGATTCCGATGTCGTATGCTTATATCAGGTCTAAATTGGAGCAGGTTTAGGTCAGATTTTTCAGTAAATCTTTGCAGTATAAATGAGTAACTTTAAATCAAAATTCGGCATTTGCAAATAAACACATGTACTTACTATAACTTTTAAAAAAAATGTAGCATGAATGACTATGTGGTGACACTATTATGTTAGAGATCTCTTTTAAAGGTGTGTGACAATTCACCTTTCAAGTAGACTGCCCTTCTAGATAGAAAAATCTATACTTATTCTGTTTTGTGGTATTTCAATAAAATAATCTCAGGGTAAATTTGAAAGAGTTATATATTTATTTAGTTTGAGATGCTTATCAGGAATTAATTTTGTTTTTAATTTTAGGAAGTACAGTTGAGGATAATGAAACTCTTAGGAGAGCTAGGGCTGACTTCGATGAACCTATCCAGGCTGAGAAGTCATGTCTTGGTCCGGAACATTTTCCTGGAAAAGTAGTTCAACAGGATTACCGCATGCCTGATGTCATAACTGTCAGAGTACAAACAGGTAAATGCTGTTTTTACACATGTCAATGTATGTAATCATGCCCTAATCTCAATCTGTTACTAAAATAAACAATATTTCTAACTTGGAATTTCCACTTTAACAGATTCCGATTCATTCCAAGATGTTGTTGTAAAAATTGAAAGACGTGCCTTTCGTAAACCATTTCTGGGTGGATTTAAGAACAGGATAACAGGAGTGGAATTTCATAATGCAGGATCACAAACGATACCCAAAAAACGACCTGACAAAGGAATTGAGATATTTTGTAGGGAAACACAGGTAAAAGCTTTGTAGTGTGTTTTTAGAATGTTGTTTTGGCCAAATGGAATAAATATTGACACAAATGTTTTCAATAGGAATGAGGATGTAGATCAGAAATAAGTGCGC
The DNA here is from genome assembly GCF_032191515.1 of Phaenicophaeus curvirostris. Taxonomy (NCBI): domain Eukaryota; kingdom Metazoa; phylum Chordata; class Aves; order Cuculiformes; family Cuculidae; genus Phaenicophaeus; species Phaenicophaeus curvirostris. The sequence goes on from NC_091392.1 coordinate 23,177,824, forward strand.
AATTGAAGGTATTTAATGGATGAATATTGTTAGTCTTGAGATTTTTGTTACAAGTAGCAAATTTTGCTACAGAATCCTTAAAGTTGGAAAAGACCTCTAAGACTATCGAGTACAGCTGTAAACTTAACACTGCCAGGTTTACTGCTAAACCATGTCCCTAAGCACCACATCTACACATCTTTTAAATACCTCCAGGTATGGTGACTCAACAACTTCCCTGGACAGCCTGTACCAATGCCTGATAACCCTTTTGGTGAAGAAGTATTTACTAAGGTCTAGTTTAAACCTCCCCTGGTGCAACTCAAGGGCATTTCCTCTTGTCCTGTTACTTGGGAGAAAAGACCAACATATACTTCACTACAACCTGCTTTCAGGTAGTTGTAAAGAGCAACAAGTTCTCCCCTCAGTTTCCTCTTCTCCAGACTAAACAACACCAGCACCCTCAGCCACTTCTTATAACACATGTGCTCCAGACCCTTCACCAGCTTTGTTGCCCTTCTTTGCACATGCTCCAGCACCTCAATGACTTTCTCGTAGTGAGGACCCCAAAACTGAACACAGTATTTGAGGTGCCATCTTACCTGCGCTGAGTACAGAGGGACAATCACTTCCCTACTCCTGCTGGACACACTAGTTCTGTTACAAGCCAGGATGGTATTGGTCTTCTTGGCAACCTAAGCACACTACTGGCTCACATTCAACTATTGGTGAACATACCCAGGTCCTTTTCCGCTGGGCAGCTTTCTAACCATTTGTCTCCAAGCCTGTAGTATTGAATGGAGTTGTTGTGGCCCAAGCACAAGACCTGGCACTTGGCCTTGTTTGATCCTCATATAGTTGACCTCGGCCCATCAATCCAGCCTGTCCAGATCCCTCTGTAGGGTCTTCCTACCTTGAGCAGATCAATACTCCCTCATAACTTGGTGCCATCTGCAAACTTATTGAGGGTGCACTCAATCCCCTTGTCCAGATTGTTGACAAAGGTATTGGACAGCACCTGCCCCGATGCTGAGCCCCAGGGAATACCACTTGTGACCAGATGCCAAATGGATTGAACTCCATTTGCCACACCTGTTTCGGCCTAGCCATTCAGCCTGTCCAAGCCATGAGCCGCCAGTTTCTCCAGAAGAATGCTGTGGGAAATGGTGTCAATGACTTTGCTAAATTCTAAGTAGACAACATCCACGGGGTACTTATTATAATGAGGAAAACAAATTGTCTGTATATTTTGTTATAATCTAACATGCTTTTTTATTCCCCAGACGGTTTTTGAAAGAAATAAGTCACAACAAACAAGAAATACCACATCAACACAGATGACTAAAACTGGCCTCTATGTGTCAAACAGGACTGACAAATTATTAAGTCCTGGGGATTATCTTACAGCAGATGAATACCATAAGCGTAGACTTGAAGCAGTAAGTTCTTGTCTGTTTGAAATTGCCTGGAAAGCAGAGTCTTACAAAGGTTTTCTGAATACTTAATGAGAGTTCAGAGTATTCAGTTTAAAAGTGAACTGTAAAATGCCTGCTTTAATCTTCACATTTTTATTTCTTCAGGTATGGGAGAAGTGTATGCTTACCCTGTGTTTTCAGTGACATTTGAGACCGCGGAATTTCTTAAATATTAAGAATTCTGAATTTGCTGTTTTCTATCTTACAGTGATGGTTAAACTTCTATATAAAGTTTTAGGGATTAAAACAGGCTTGAACCTGTGGCATTTTCATAATCTCTCTGGAAGGACCTAAGCCACATGGTAAATGTTTGGCTCCAAATGGAAGAACTATTGGGTTAGGATCTAGGAGACCTGCATTTGGCTTTAGGGTTTTGCATTTTCTGAGGTTGGTTGTTTCTTTTAACAGACTTGGTAGGTTACCTTTGGTAAACCAATCCATTGGATTGTTTTCAAGCTACCTGCTTTGACATCAAGGTACAACCTGGCTGTTTAAATGCATGCATTTGGTCTGTGAGGTTTTTTTTCTTTTATGCACTTTTTGAAAACCTGATCTATTCAGTGACACCTAACTTAAGGACACCCAACATCCTGTTAGATGGGGTGCTGCTTAGTAAATGCTCTAGTTATTAATTTGATTGCTTAAAGTATACAGTCTGAATCTAACCACATAGAGAAACAGTTGGTTCCCCAAGGATCTAAGTAGGATAATCTTCTGAGTTGAAGTTTTCTATAAGGACTTCTTATTTGGTCAGCATCAGTTGATGACAATAAGCATCTTGTAGAAGTGGAACCCAAATAGGTAACCATTTCCTCAGGACTACCAATATGTTTTACTGTGGTCTTTAGTGCTACTTACTGAAATCTGTAGTGTATCTGTAGGTAATCTATAATGTACAGTAGACAGATACCAACTTGGTGTTTGTTCAGATTGATGGATTTATACAGTGCAGCATAGTTTCGTATTGAAATACTAGCTAAAGACATATTCAAGAGAAATGTTAGGTTAAGATATCTCTAGAGGCAATATAACTGTATTAGCGTGGTTTTGTGCTTGGTAGCCCTCAATGCTGAACAATGTTTATTAGCTCATGGTATTGACCTGGCAAAACTACTTATAGTAATTCATCTGGCAGAAGCTCAGGTGTGTGCACTGACCTCCTTTAGCATACATATACACGTTTCTGTAGTCTTTTGTAGCCACAGCTTTGGAAGGTGGATTTTTTAATTTTCCTTTTTAAGTTCTGTCATCACAACACTAATAACTTCACCTTTATTATTTGTTTACAAATGAAATGCAGTTGATTCTTTGGCATTTGTTGATTGATTTTTTATCTAGAAATTTAAAAAGAAACTTGCAAATACGTGTCTAAATTCCCAATCTAGACATTTTGTAAATTGATAGTAATATGTGGATGTCTGCCTACAGAGCTGAAGAGAAAAGGATACAATACATTTTTAAGGGGAGACTTGAAAAAGAAAAATTGATTTTGTAATCGCAGATTGCATATTTTAGCTTGATTAGTTGAACCTGGTTTCCCCACTGTACTTACTGGTTAAGCTTATACAGTTATCTAAATAAGTAAGCATACTAGTGTTAAGACTAATAGTACATGACTGGCTTTGTGACATTCCAATTAGCTTGAGTACAAGACAAGTCTTAGAAAATATAGTTAAGTAGCTGAAAAAAGCAACAGTTAAGAACAAAAGATTATGTTGTTCTGTTTTAAATTCATGGTACTTTGTTATTGTATCACATACAGGTAATAGTTTTACAGACATATTACCGTCGTTGGCATGCAATCAATGTAGTACAAAATCTGAGGGAAAAGAAGAGGTTAAGGCTGGAATGGGAGGCACAAGAAGATTTACGGAAAAAAAAGGAGAAAGAAGAAAGACTGAGAAGAGAGCACGAGGGAAAACTGAACCCTAAAACAAAAGAAGACTTTGAGCTACTGTACCAGGCTCTAGAATGTAAGTCTTTTCTTAAAGGGATACTCTTATATCAGCAAAGTGGTACAGTTTATTTAAAACAACCATATGTTTTCGATGTGTGTCTATAGTTTACCTCCTTGATTATTTTTTTTAGTTATAGTGAAATTTCTTTCTTTTTCAAATAATTATTTGACTTTCATATATCACTAGAAACAGAAAAAAAGACCTTGATGCCGTGTAAGCACTGTTCAGCAAGAACTAAAACATCCCTGTGTTATCAACGTCCAAAGCATAGCACCATACAAGCTACTGTGCAGAAAATTAACTCTTTCCCAGCCAAAATCAGTACAACTTTTTGGGAGATAATCAGCTTGTAGAATAGGGCTATTTGGCAGTTTTATTGTCTTTTTTTTTTTTTTTTTTTCTTCCACCACTAGTGTTAAGGCCAGCTAGAGAAACAGGAACTGGGTTTTTCTTTTATCACAGTTATTTTAATGTTTTTACTCTACATTTAAGATCCTGAAAATAATACCATGAAGAATCTAGTATTAAGATCCGTCATTCATCATTTAATATAGATATTTTTTATAATGGTCTAAATTTTCACCCAGAATTTTGCAGTATGTGACTGTTGTTATTCCTTTTGTCCTAGTCTTCTACTGATACTTTTTCTCCTTTCCAATTCATTCCATATTTCACAAAACTGTATTGGCAAAATATTAAGTCCTACAGAAGTCCTACAGGGCATCCTGAAAGACTGACCTTCCCTGTTGGAGTGTCTAATACAGGCAAGTGCCTCTAAACTTTCCACAAAAAATAAGATGAATATTGCAGATAATTGACATAAAGCCTTACAGGGGAGTAATGTTTCACATGTAGCACAAACACCTAAAGTAAGTCCTTTTGGAAAAATAAAACCAATAGAAAGCAGAGGACTTGCACTAGCATATAACAAAGCTGCAAGAGTCCTTTTTAAAATGTCTTCTTTTAAGCAAGGTGCTTGCAGTGTGACTTGTAACAATTCATATGCTGTCTAGGCTACAGTGCTTGCTTATGGCATAACTCTTTGGCAGTTAGGACATTACTCTCTCTATAGTTAGACACTTGTCTTTCAATACTGTCCTACTTTACATGGCATTGTACAAATCGCTTTGTCTGAATGTATAAATTACTTACAAATATTACTGTTTGTGACAAATGTAAAAATTATTACTGGTCTTAAACTTCAGAATTTTGATTTTGGGAATGGTATCTTCCTGAGAATTGCAGTTTCTTCATAGATAATTAGCTTTTCACTTCACAAGTATCGGGCACTTTCAAAGGTGTGCCTGACCAGGTAATCAAAAGCCAACATACTCAAATAATCATTTTTTCCTCTCCACCTATGTATAGTGCTACTATTTAGTATCTGATTTCCTGCAATATTTTCTCTTAATAACACTTCCTCTCTAATGTGCTGACAAATGTATGATTCATTTTAAAAAAAAAAAATTTGAAGAGTCTTATTTGAAACAGAAATAAGCTAAATTAAAGTTGTAAAAGAGTGCTGATATTCCCAATATTTTTAGATTGAAAACTTAGGGTTATGTAACTGTCTCTTTTGCTTAATTTAATGTCATTGGATTCACAAATAATAGAACTTTCAGCTATGCATGTTCAGGTATTTAATATCTAGGCAACCTGAAAAAGCATGTGCCACTTCAAAACTAGCAGAGAACAAGCTCTAGCATTTAAAGTGCTGTTTGTTTTTTTTTTTAACATTTTGTTAAAAATAGTGGTGTGATATCAATCTTTTTGTTTTGTTTTTGTTTACCAGTGTTGACTAGTTGCTTCTCTATATGGAGGCTTGCAGTCACGCTCTTTATTTTAGTAGAGCTTAGTGGTTCTGAGAAGTGGGGTTTTTTTCTACCTGCATCTGAAACTCCTTTTACATTCTTATAGTGTCAGCAGTCAACACAAGCTAAGTCATTGTGACAGTAATAGAATAAGACTATTGTCCTCCAGAGATTTGTGAAGGTTATTACTGCTGATCACAACAAGAGGATACTATTACATGGTCAGCCAGTACAAGCAATTCCTGTTGGTACAAAAGCTTACCTGTTGACTGTATGGTGCAAATGAAATGTATTTGTGTATTTGGTGTGGCTGCATATACAGACGTTCATTGTTTATTTGAAAAGTATAAACTACTTTGTTTTATAAAAATCAGAATAAAAGTTGTAATGAGTAAAATCTCTGCCTGTAGCGCAGATAATCTAAAAGGGATGTTTTTAACTTGTATATGATGGACAAGGAGGTGAGTATTGAAAATAATTGACAACATCTTTATTTCTGTTAGAACAAAATTGCTTACTGTATTTATTAGTTCTACCTTTGAAGTTGCTGCCCCCTTCAGGCATATGTAAATTAATGTAGATTAATTCTATAGAGTGCTTTTGCTTGCTGAAATGGTTTTATTTAAAAATATATCTTAGGGTACACAGAACTTGTCAGACAACTGTCATATTAATACCAAAGCTTGGGGAGCCTTAAGGAAATCAATTGAAATACTTTTAAACGGAAAATATAAGGTATTGTAGATAAGGAATCCACGGGCAGAAAATAAACCTTCTTCCTTTCCCTACTCCTGCCTCTAATGTTACCTGATGCAGGATGTTATGGACTTTTTCAGTAAGAGTGCATCATGTATTGGATTGTTTTCTTTTAAGCTGAGTTTCACTTTCACGTAACTGTTCTGGAACAATAACAAAACTTTGAGATATTATTCAGTAATGTTGGAAATTTTGGATCTAATTAAAATTCCCTACAAAACTCCAGAGATATTTGGAATGGAACAGAGTCTTCAGAGAAGCCAGGAATTGTTGCAATGTATGCAAAGGAAAACACTATTCAGTAAGCACAATTTGATTTTACTAAGAGATGTCTGTAAAGGCAGGTAGTCTGCGTATCAGCAGTTATAGCCAAGAAATGGGTACTGCAAAATAAACCAAGATAGAAACATATGTATACATCTGTATGTTTCTGTCATTAAGTAGCTTAACTTGCAAGTGCAGCAGGTACCTGTGGTTTGGTGATTTAACTAGGAGAGTCAGAAGGCCAGATTCTTTACAGCATGTACTGATTAATGTGCTGCTGTCATTACCATCCTGTGGTTTGCATGCCACTTCCTTCCACTTGCAAGGTTCTGTTGTACAATAGGAAAGGGAGAGTGAAGCAATGACTGTCTAATAATTAATGCATATCTATCTGCCTTAGATAGTAAAAGGTGATACCACTGAAATATTCAGTATAAGACCTGCGGTGCTAAATGTAACTGTCAGTCAAGTTTTATCTCAGTTTTGGAGGACTTCAAGCTTCTTAGATTTTACTCATTTATGCAGGGAGAAGCAGTAGTATTCTCAGCACTGAGTACTTGAAAAAAAGTACTCAAGATCTCCATGGTATCTTTCCTTGTGACTTTAATGATCAATTGTTTAGGAAGTTCCTTTAGCTCATACCTTTTGGAGTTGTTGGAGACTCAAGCAGTTAGTTTAATTATATTAGATGCAGAATTACATCACACATTTCCATAGGAGCTCAGGTTTTGTGTTTTTTTCACATAAAGCTTCTTTTTCTCCTAACCCATCTTCGAGTTTAGACTATGAATTGGCAGTTTGGAACTGATGTACACACACATACTTTCATGGAATGTCTGTATAATTTACATTAATTTCTGGGCCATTTTGTGTGTGTTGAAAATATGCGTTAGTTCCCTGTCACAGAAACTGGCTTTTAACAAACATGGAAAATTATTATTCTATTTCTTAAATATGAAAGTAGCAATTTCACTGAATACATCTTGTAAAAATGCCCCAAATATTTATATCTGTAGTATGGAAGCAGGAGGAGACTGAACGGATTAACAGAACTCTTACTGGAGCTGAAAGGAAGGCAGCACTTTGTGGACTTATGGAACAAGAGGCACGGCTGATTGCTTCCATTGGGAGATGCAAACTAAATGATGATGAGGAGAATCAACAAAAAGTGATACTGCGCTTTCTGCATAAGGTCAGTGATGTAATTTTAGGCTGAACATAAAGAATACAAAAGTACGGTAACAGAAAAGACATCTGCAAACACCCTGACAAAAGTAACTTCCTTAGCTTTTAACAGTTAATCATGTGAATACTAACATTATAAATATCCAAACTATCTAGTTATTCGTGTCAGTGCGGTTCATTAAATTTCTTTTTTCCAAGCTGAGAATTTCTTAGTTCTATGACTGACTGAAGGACTAACAGTGCACCATTAGGACTGCCACCTGAGATTTACCATATTCACAGTGGCTGTGTATATATAATATAAAGAAATAGCACTGGGTGGATGAATTTTGTATTATGTAACTATTCTGCATAAAGAACATGATTCTGATAGCACTGTTAACACCATTAAAAGCCTCAAATTCTAAACATCCAGAACGGTTAATTTGAAGTTATAAAGCATCGGGATATTGAATGCTATTCTATATTTTGTGTTTTGTGCATTACAGTGATATAGGATTTCATGCACAAAATTATACTCTTTCCTAATCTGAAACTTGAAATATCTGCCTATTAGCTTCTTTCTCAAAACCAGTCAGTTTCACTAATCAAAACTAAAGACTAAGTGATTTTTCCTCTGGTATGTCCTGTACATTTTCTCTGCAGTGAAAAGTTTGCTGTTGCATTTAAACTTCAATGCAAACCTTTAAACACATATTTGTAAAATTAAACTTTAACTCTGCAGATCAGATTAATCGAATCTTGTTTTCTGTTATTTTCTTCTCTCAGAAATGTTATCCTTCAGGAACTAGATTGGTCATTTATTTCCCCATTGAGCACAGGCTCCTGTACGTCACATGTCTGTCTTTAAAGAAAGCATTTATTCTGTTTTCATGTACAAGATAGAAATCCAAAAGAGTTTTGACTGAATCTTATATCATACTAAACTCAGTTTTTAATTCACTGGTTTCATTTGCATTAGAAATTTAACTTGAGACTTTATTCTGGTATATTCTTGGTGATGAAATTTAACGCAAGTGTTCCTCAGGCTTTGCTTTATAAAACTAAAGTGAGAATTCATTCATATACGAAGATGTCTTAGAATAGTATTAGATGCGATGGCATCTTAATGTAAAACACAAAAAAGGTAAATGTCTCATCAATCTATCCCCTTATTAAAAAGAAATATTTTATTTCCTAGCTGTTTTCATAGTGTGTGAAATAATTATAAAAAAAAAAAATACTGCAACAGAAATAGCTTTCTACTATCTAATTTTTTTTTAAAAAAGAATTGAAAGTAAAAACGGCAGTTTTGTCCAAAAGAGAATTTTTTTCATTCTTTTACAGATATCTGAGAACTGGTCTGTAAAAAGTGATTTGATAAAATCTATTACTTTTCTTCATTATGAAGAAATTAATCTGAAACTGGGTAGAAATTATACCAAATTTACTGCTGCAATGTGATTGTGTTCTCTGTTACTGCTTTCAGGAGTGTAAAAAATCAGTAAAGTAAATATTTAGGAATGATATAAAAATGTTGAATCATTTCTATGTTAAATATTTGCTTCTTATACTTATAATTGATTCTGTTATCTTCCCAGAAAAACAAGCCTGGAACAGTCTAAAGCAAATGTATTTCTCTCTTAACTTTATTTTTCCTTCAAGGACTGCTTTCCGAAGCCCAACCCTATATAGAACATTGCCAGTATATACTCTTACAAGTTGTGCAGTTTTCTTGTATCAAGGAATCAGAAGCAAAATGTTATTTAGTAACAGAATTCTTAATGGCATTTGATATTTGGATATCAAGGAGACACATGAGAGAAAAGAGATGCTCTCTCTTTCCAAACCGTAGACATGTTTCTGAAGGACTTACTACAAATAATATATTTATTCATATTTTAAATTTATAAATTATGTTTTTCAGCAGTGAGGCTACTTTCTTTTTAATTTGAAAATGTAGTGCAACTTTTCTTTTCATGTTATTTTATCATGTCGGCTGTGGGGGTTAGAGTGTTGTTCTAAACTGTTAACATAGATAGCAGTCTAACTCAGAGGAAAGGAAAGTAACAATTTCTACATTTCTTAAAAAACAGAATAATTAAAACATAGCTTTGAAAATCTCAAAATTAAATGGATGGTTTGTTATGACTGTAATATTGCAATTTAAACACTTTAAACTGTAGTATGCAATTTATCACAGAATCACAGAATAACCAGGTTGGAAGAGACCCACCGGATCACCGAGTCCAACCGTTCCTACCAAACACTAAACCATATCCCTCAGCACCTCATCCACCCGTGCCTTAAACACCTCCAGGGAAGGTGACTCAACCACCTCCCTGGGCAGCCTGTTCCAGTGCCCAATGACCCTCTCCGTAAAGAATTTTTTCCTAACGTCTAGCCTAAACCTCCCCTGTCGGAGCTTGAGGCCATTCCCTCTTGTCCTGTCCCCTGTCACTTGGGAGAAGAGGCCAGCACCCTCCTCTCTACAACGTCCTTTCAGGTAGTTGTAGAGAGCAATGAGGTCACCCCTCAGCCTCCTCTTCTCCAGGCTAAACAACCCCAGCTCTCTCAGCCGCTCCTCATAAGGCCTGTTCTCCAGCCCTTTCACCAGCTTTGTTGCTCTTCTCTGTACTCTCTCCAGAGCCTCAACATCCTTCTTGTGGTGAGGGGCCCAGAACTGAACACAGTATTCGAGGAGCGGTCTCACCAGTGCCGAGTACAGAGGGAGGATAACCTCCCTGGACCTGCTGGTCACGCCGTTTCTGATACAAGCCAAGATGCCATTGGCCTTCTTGGCCACCTGGGCACACTGCTGGCTCATATTCAGTCGGCTGTCAACCAACACCCCCAGGTCCCTCTCCTCCAGGCAGCTTTCTAGACAGACTTCTCCCAGTCTGTAGCACTGCATAGGGTTGTTGTGCCCCAAGTGCAGGACCCGGCATTTGGCCTTGTTAAACCTCATGCCATTGGACTCTGCCCAGCGGTCCAGCCTGTTCAGATCCCTTTGCAGAGCCTCCCGACCCTCCAGCAGATCGACACTTCCACCCAGCTTAGTGTCATCCGCAAACTTGCTAAGGGTGCATTCGATGCCTTCATCCAGGTCATTGATGAAGACATTGAACAGGGCTGGACCCAGCACTGAGCCCTGGGGAACCCCACTTGTCACTGGCCTCCAGCTGGATTTCACACCATTTACCACCACTCTCTGGGCCCGGCCATCCAACCAGCTTTCCACCCAGGAGAGTGTGCGCCTGTCCAGCCCAGAGGCTGACAGTTTCTCAAGCAGAACGCTGTGAGAAACTGTGTCAAAGGCTTTGCTGAAGTCCAGGAAGACCACATCCACAGCCTTTCCCTCATCCAGTAGCCGGGTCACTTTGTCATAGAAGGCGATCAGGTTAGTCTGGCAAGACCTGCCTTTAGTGAACCCATGTTGACTGGGCCTGATCACCCGGTTCTCTTGCATGTGCTTCATGATAGCACTCAAGATCACCTGTTCCATGACTTTCCCTGGCACTGAGGTCAGACTGACAGGCCTGTAGTTTCCTGGGTCCTCCCTGCGGCCCTTTTTGTAGATGGGCACAACATCAGCCAGCCTCCAGTCCAGTGGGACTTCCCCAGTCTTCCAGGACTGTTGGAAGATGATGGAAAGGGGTTTGGCCAGCACATCCGCCAGCTCCTTCAGTACCCTAGGGTGAATCCCGTCCGGCCCCATAGACTTGTGACTGTCCAGTCGGGCTAGCAAGGCTCTGACCACCTCCTCTTGGATCATGGGAGCCTCATTTTGCTCCTCTAGCTCCTGGGTTTGTACACAGGCGGAACGACCCTCCTTACGACTAAAGACTGAGGCAAAGAAGGCATTAAGTACCTCAGCCTTTTCCTCATCCCCTGTTACTGTTGTCCCTTCTGTGTCCAATAGGGACTGTATGGTCTCCCTAGTCCGCCTTTTATTATTTATATATTTGTAGAAAGATTTTTTGTTATCTTTCACTGACTTGGCCAATCCAATTTCTAGCTGAGCCTTAGCCCTTCTGATTTTTTCCCTACACAATCTCACTTCCCTCCTGTAGTCCACCCAAGAGGCCTGTCCCTTCTTCCAGAGGCCATAAACATTTCTTTTCTTCTTGATATCCCTCAAGATCTCTCTATTCAACCAAGCTGGCTTTCTCCCCTGCCGGCTTTTTTTCCGGACCACGGGGATGGCTTTCTCCTGAGCTGCTAGGACCACCCCTTTGAAGAGCTAATCATAAGAGCATTATCATTGATGTGCTAGGTTACAGCTGCTTTATTCATTTCTTTCTTGAACTTCTAGCTGATAACGTTAATCTGGATCATTGCCAGTTAAAGTTGAAATGAATAACGCCTTTCATAACTGAAGACTGCAGACATTTCACTTTGCTGCAATAGCCAGTGTGATATGAAACTTGCTTCTCCATGGAAACTTTCATTCCCTCCTTTGCTACTTTAAAAGCTTGTGCTTCCTCATGCTTGTGGGCTTTTACAGTAAATGCTACTGGTTGTGTGTGCACTACATAGTCTTTTTCTTTTTTTTTTTATGCTGAGCTTATTCTTCAGCATCTGTAATTTGAAGGTGAAGTACTTGATTAAGCTTTCATACAGCTATCATATTTTCTTAAAGGAATCAGTGTAATTATTAACTATTGCTTCGTTTATACCTTTCATGCTTTGTGCTGTTGTTGCACCCATCCTATGTATTTTATTTATTTTTCCTGTCTTTCTGGATCTGTGGTGGTGTGTTTCTCTACTCAGGTGGGGTTTTTTCTGTTTTCATGCTTTGACAGCAGAGACCAGTTCTAGTAGACTTGTTCTGTGAATAATATAGATAACAGGATTATTGCAAATTCTGCAGGGCTGCCAGCAAACTAAAAGGAAAGAAAAAGCTGGTAAAAATATGGAAGTTTGAGGGTTTTTTTCATCAGTCTTGAATACATTAAAATAGTTTTGAAATCAGAGAGCTTGTGATCCTTTCTGAAATACTGGAAATCTTCATATTCATGAGACTTTTACTTGTTTTTCAGTAAAAAGCCACATAATTTCTTTTAAAATTATTTCATTTTATATAATATGCACTTATGATGAAGTAGTACGAAAAGTTACAGCTATGATATCTTTCTTTAAATAGTTTTGGCGTTATCATAATGTAGTTGTTCTGTGTTATGGGTCATTTGTAGAGTGGAATGCTGAAACTGCTATAGTAGCACATATATGGGTTGTGCAAATTTATCAGAAGATCCAAGTTTTAATAACCATTTCCTAGGGTAAACTCTGCTCACTGACTCACCCAAGTATAAGGAAATGAACTTTCTGTCTTACAATAAGTGATTACATTAAAGAAGATCAAATACAAGTACTGTATAAACTGCCCTGTGCAAAATGATGACTTTTGCCAATCAACCATACAAAGGAGTTGCAGCATGATTAGCTTGTAAGTTTTGGGGGGGAGGGAAGATGTCGTTTGTTTATTTGTTGGGGTTTGAGGTTAATTTTTTAGAATTTCTAGCACTGTACAAAGATAGTGAAACAAGTATGAAGTTACAGTAGAATGCTCCCTTTTTAATGACAGAAAGAAAGTTTTCTCTTTCTAATTTTGCAAAAATTCAAAGATTTCACTAAGGAATTAAGAGTTTTATTTCCTACTAATGTCTTGTTTTGCTATTGCATTCCTTAATCAGTTTTGGCTCTGAACTGTGATCTCTGATTAAGAATACCTCCTTTAATTAGAGTTTCCCTCCCCTCCGAGAATGTTATTAAAAGCCAATTGTTCAGTGTTAATTTTTTTTTCAATTATTTTGTGTTTCTTTTGCTTACCTAACTTTATAGCTTGTTTACTTAAAAGTGAGGAAAGCTCTTTATTGGTTGTAGTGGTGACTAATCATATCTGTTCTTGGTATTATTATGACCTCATGAGGTTCATAAAGGCCAAGTGCAAGGTCCTACACCTGGATCAGGGCAATCCCTGGTTTCAATACAGGATGGGGGATGATGTGATTGAGAGCACTGAAAGCAGCCCTACAGAGGAGGACTTGGGAGTGTTGATTGATGAGAAGCTTGACCTGAGCCAGCAATGTGCACTCGCAGCCCAGGCGGCCAACCTTATCCTGGGCTGCATGAAAAGAAGCGTGGCCAGCAGGTCAAGGGAGGTGATTCTGCCCCTCTATTCCTCTCTTGTGAGACCTCATCTGGCATATTGTGTCCAGTTCTGGAATCCCCAACATAAGGAGGATATGGAACTGCTGGAACAGGTCCAGGTGAGGTCTACAAGGATGATCAGGGGGCTGGAGCACCTCTGTACTGGGGGCAGGCTGAGAGAGTTGGGCTTGTTCAGCCTGGAGAAGGGAAGGCTCTGATGAGATCTTACAGTGACCTTCCAGTACCTGAAGGGGGCTACAAGAAAGCTGGGGAGGGACTGTTTCCAAAGGCTTGTAGTGATAGGATTAGGGGCAATGGGTATAAACTGGAGACGGGAAGACTTAAGCAAGACGTAAGGAGGTATTTCTTCACAATGAGGATGGTGAGGCACTGGAACAGGTTGTCCATGGAAGTTGTGGATGCCCCATCCCTGGAGGTGTTCAAGGCCAGGTTGGATGGGGCCTTGGGCCGCCTGTTCTAGTGGGAGGTGTCCCTGCCTATGGCAGGGGAGTTGGGACTAAATGATCTTTAAGGTCACTTCCAACCCAAACTATTCTATGATTCTATGATTTTATGACTTATCACCATAACAAGCTTATCTATTTTGTCAAAATAATGATTACATCAGTGCTGGGGTCATATCCAGAAAGCTACTCAGCATGTGAAAGCTGCATGATGTGTTGTGGTAGTTAACTCACTCTGAGATTGCAAAGTGAATTTCACAAATATTTATAAACACTTAAGCTCCAAAACACTGAAATAATGAATACACAACATGAGGTTCCAAAAAGCTGTCCCAATCAAGGAAAGGAAGTGGAGTTAGTTGATGGTGAGGAGAGGGTTATGAATTCCATTTTTCTATTGGATTCAGATAACCACCTTCGCAGTGATTAGCTCCCTATGTAACAGTGTGGTTTGCAAACAAAAGCAGTCCTCTAGAAAGAGAAAGCTTGGACTTTGCAGGCTGAGTGGTGCAACTGGCACCATGTAATTTCTCACTGTATATAAAAGTTAGAGATATGCAAAAAAACAATTGAAGTAGTAGGCATATGGTATGTGTTTAAGTTGGCAAACAAGAAGCTAGCTGAAGTATCCGATAAGCTGTAATCTCATACAAGAGACTTAGTCATTTTAACGAAGTCGATGCCTTCCATCCATCTGTATAGCTATCATAAATGGAACAGTTCCCTGGAGATATTTTGTATCGCAGAAGACTCTGAGACCTGAAATTTGCAACCTTAACACAGTTAACAGTTCCATTGATTTTTACTGATAGTTTAGAGGGATTTATGACTGTAAGATGAAATACAGAGCAAATGTATTCTAACACTACTGTCAGTAAATTTGCTTTAGAGAAGTAGAGCATATCCCTGTAGGAGAATATTATTTACTTTTAATATACTGCAAGTCAAAATTTTCATGACTTGCAGCTTAAAACAAAATTTTCAATTGAATACTTGCTGTGGTGGAAAAGATACTGTATTAATATCGACAACAGACTCAGCCTTCTATATTAGTCAAGGATTAATGTTAAGTCCCTATTTCTTTCATGAAACTTGATGTAACATAATGCACTTGTTCAGCTGGCTGATCAGATTGTAACAGCTTAGTTATACAAATTATTTCTGAAGTGTGCGCAACCTAGGAGATGGAGAGCATATGATGGAAAAATCACTGAAATGGATACACCATACAGACTCCATGCCAGAGAACTATTTGAAATCTACCGCAGCATTAGCAGGAATGACATCCCAAAAGACGAGAGAATAGACGTGCTGTTAACACTCAGACATACAGTGGAGGTATGTTTTATGTTTCTGTTTATGTTTAGCTCGAAGCTGTACTTCCCAAAGGCACAGTCACTTAATTATGTTGACACATAAGCAATGCTTCTTCTACAGACAGGTGCCAGGATTATCAGCTGGCAGCAAGAGAAAGCCTAGTGTACCACCTGGCATGAGAGTGTAATTTAAATTCTAAATATTCTCTAAATTCATGTTCTATTCTGTTATGTGTACATTTTTCTTCAAAGTTTGTTAGATTTTTTTCCCTGTGGTTATAGACTTTTTTGTATGGTGATACATAACAAAATGTTAGCACAAAGTTTAGTTTAATATTTATAACAGCTTGATGAAAACCATGTCAGAGATGTAAGCGGCTAAAAACTGGGAGTTTTTTCTCAGGTCTTTGAAATGTCTGTTTAGAACCTTATCTCTCTATTGGTTTGAGTTACCAGTTTTATGTGTGCAAATACTGATTGTTTTTTTCTTTGCTCCCAACCCTCACTGCTGCTCCAGTGTTCCCAGGGATTTAGAAGCTGGTTGTATTTCTTGTAGTCTTTTGTATTGGTTTTATTTATTAATTTATTTATGTGCAAAAAGAATAATATAAGTTTTAAAGTACTTTCAGGATGCTACTGTTAATGTCAAACTAGAATATAATGCTGCTTCCTGGTCTTATTTATACAAAAAAAAATCTTACTGTTTGCACTGGTAGTGCCAGAATTAGATCTAAAGCAAATATAGCATTGGAAGCCCTGCTAATCTATGAATTTCTGCCCACCTTAATGCAAGTCAATTTTGTGGCAGTGATAAAATCCTAGCATTTCTGTAAATTAGCACTCTATTTAAGGTGAGAAAACATTGAATTCCTTCACCTCATCTGTCTCTGCAGAAGCTCCTGCTAAGTATTTGAAATACTGCAATGACTAGTTTCCAAGCATGCTTATAATGTCCCCAATGCCTTTTGTGTGGTGGTTTTTTTTGTATGTATACCATCTTCCACGTATATGCATTACACCTCCTGTCACATAGCTAAAGGAAGCTCTTGGGGACATGTTTCCTGGGGCTTTTGGAGACTGAAAATTTTGCCTGTGTTATGTGCCTTTGCTTAGTATCTTTTAATGTCTCCAAGTTTACGATTCCTCATAGCTTTGCTATATATACCACCCCCTTTAAAGCAGAATATGTAAACATACTCATTTTTTTAGTTCTTTACAGTAGTTTTCTTGGAGGTTGTTTTCCTGAAACACTAAGGGGTTCTTCTCTGAACATGCTTTTATGTGAATGTACAGAAGTATGAATGACGATGGTCGTCATTTTTCAGATCTGTGTTAAAATTATTTTGTTTATTTGCTTCCTTATTATCATGGAGTTTGTTTTCCTTTGTGCTTTTTTACAGAAACATGAATGTAAATTATCACAGGAAATAATGGAATTAATTGACAGGGAATATGATCTTATGTTGAGAGAGGTGAAAGAATGCAATTTAGAAGGACTGAGGAAAAGAATTTGTACATTATTTCTACGATATATTAAAACTCCAGAGTTTAACCCTGAAGTTGCTAGGATACTTAAGGTATTATTCCTATTTTCCAGTCTGACATATTGGCTTTCAAACTAAGAGTGTTGGAGAAGGGGAATGGAAAACACTGAAAGGTTTTTTATTTTACATTTTGCTGTAGAATTGCTGGTGGAGTTCCTGAAGAAGTAAAATCTAGCAAGTACCCAGGCTTTACACAAATGTGCTTATATAGTCATATAGGAAGCATGGGGCATAGGCATGAATGTAAGAACCAGACAAATGCGTGGTGGCAGTGAGAGTGCCCAGGAACTCTATGTATGAAATAAAATCTGAGAATTATAAATGGTAGATCTGATGCCATGGTAACTGTAAAATGTGATAGCAAATGGGGAACCAGTAAAGAAAGCAATTATCTTTTTTTTCTGCTGGACAAGGGGCAGCATCCTATACATCCAGAAAGGCAGAACATTATCAGTAATGTCTAATGAGCTCACACCTAAGCAAAAGCTACTATGAGCTTCTGTTGTGCAACTAGTGCTACTTTGTGAGAAGAAGATATGGCTAGGAAGTGGAGAAAGTGGTGGATACCTCTTAAGCTGTGTGATTGTTTTTCTTTTCTGACTGCAGATTACCAATAAAAATATGATTCACTATCATGTATTGCTGCTTTAGGCAGCAACCCATATTCTGCATCTGTCAGAAAAGGATTCCGTTTATAGTGGCTGATGGTATCTTGGGAGCAGAGAATTTGCCAGTAAATGTTAGTTGTATTTATAACCAACTATTAGTTATTTTACACTAGGTTCATGAACAGGGTTACCTAGATGAGTCATAGCAGAGACTGGGGATGGGAGATATTTTGTCTTTTGCAGCTTTTGCTTAACTGCATCTTGAGTTGAAGGCTGAACTGCACCTATATTTATATTTGAATTTTGTAACCTTGTGTAGACCATAAACAGGTGGCAGTTCATCAACAGACAGTCAAAGTGATCAAATCTGCAGGGTATTATCAAAAAAAAAAGGCAGATGACCACAACAGGCAGCTGGCTTATCAGACTACGCACACTACCCAGCTACAGACTTGGGCCCTCTGCACAGACTACATTATATTCTTTCTAGAACCCATGAAGCAATATGAGAATGAGGAGGTCATTAGAAACTATATTTACCTTCCCCTAAATTATTTTTGTACATGTGGCTCTGATTTTATATTCTTTTGTGACAATATTAGTATGCCCATAATCTCAGGTTTTATCTTTGAAATAAAGGGTAGATTCTATATGAAAAATAAATGCAAAAGAATTAGTTTCTGTTTTCTCTGTATTGTCATCTTCCCAGAATGGCTGACAAGCTGTATACATAAAGTTCCAGAAGAGCACCGGAGCATAATGTCTAGGGTCTTCATATAGATAAGAATGAATTGACTATTTTATGTAATTGATTTTAACAAATACAGGAAGAAAATAAAATAGCTTTTAGTCTTCTGTTTTTTTAAAAACACTGTTGGGTATTTAAAAATAGATATTGCTAGCTTTTACATATTAGAATACTTACCTGAATATATATTAAATGTGTTCTGATGGAGTTAGGATGACACACAAGTAATACAAAGCTACTTTGTGGTAAATTAATTTTTGTTTTTAAATCTTTCAGGTTCCACAAGATCCCTTAATGCTTTATAAAAATGTTAACTTCTGCCGTAGCTGCGAAAATTACTTGCCATCTACTGAGTTTCCTGTTCCTGCTAATTCCCGCACCATTGGCAGATGTCGTTTGTGTTGCAAGCTTGATAATGAGGCTCGGAAACGAGAAGTATTTTTCAAGTACAAACTTATCCTAAAAAATCTCAGGAAGTCTGAAGCTGATTATGAGGATGATGCTAAAATTGTTTTCTTAGTTCAGGTACTGACTGATGGAGCACTGCTAACAATGGAAACCAATGGCTGTGAATATAATTTCTTCTTTATTTTGTGTATGTTGTTGACAGGTTGAGAAATAGGCTAAAAGCTACAAAAATATCTTCTTTTTATATGGGGTATTCCGTACCATAATGAAACAGCACTTAAGCTCTTGAAGTATAGCTGTGCTCTCAAAACTGATTACAAGGTATTCATTAAAAGAATGTAGAAGTCTAGCTGATGGGTCACAGAATCAGATGATCCAAATTCTTCTGGTTCTGCTATTGCTGTCCTGTTGCTTAAAGATATTAGCGTCATCTGTAAAGCAACATAATAGTGTAAAATCAGTATAAATATATTATAAAAATAAATTATTGCAAATATTATAAAAATAAAGCTATGAAATAATGGTTTTGTGACTACATTATTCTTCAAGAATTAATGGTAGTAAAACATTATGAGCCCCATTATTTGGACTGTTTTAGTAAAAAGAGTAAACTGTTTTGTGGAAACTGAGGGAGTTGAGATTTTGACATTCCTGTTTTATGTCAGCAGATAGTTGCATAGTTGAAAGTTCTACTGTTTTTCATTTATTAGGAGAGGGATTCACTAAGCATTTTAATTATCTATTTTTTTTTACCGTCATCTGTAATCATCCGTAATCTTCTGCTATATTACTAAGTAGATAATGTTTCTTAACTGTCACTACTGGAAAAACTCATTTCAAAGAACTTCTCTGTCTTCAGCAAATTCTCTTTTTTAGTTGTTATTACTTACTTAGTCAACCAAAGAATTTTAAATCCAATACCCACTGGGTAAGTGTTAAATCTGAATTAACTGCAAAGTGTTATTTACTGAAAATATTGAACAGCCAAGATTTATTTTAACTGTCTGCATAATAAAAATCTCTATGGACATTCATACTATAGTTCTTAACTGCATTTTCAGTGTATCTGAAACAACAATTAAGCAAAAGCCAGTCATCAATATTCCACTGCTACCAAAACAAGCCATGCTATGGTTTAGCACTTAGCCAACATCAATGGACAAAAGAAAGATTGGGATTCCTTAATTATCATGTCTGTGTTAAGAAATATTATGAAAGAACCTGGATTTTGTAGATTTTGTTCATCTATATTGATTTGCACTTAAGCTGAGAAGTTTTTGTGTCTAACTTAGTTTATATTAATACCTAAATATCCTCCAAAATCATCACCTCTTTCACACCACATCACATCACCACATCACATCATATCATATCACAACACATCACATCACTTGTGATGGCTGGTGGTCATTGATGCACTGAAACATGATTGCTTCTTAACTGTTGACAGCAAAAGGCCTCACTTGCTGTTCCATTTGTGGTTGTACAACTGCAACGTTTCTAGATACTGTGTCATTTTAATCCAAATTAACTTCTTGTCTTTAGAGTTCAAATACCTAAACAACACATATTTGTATCTTAAATCACTCATTTCCTTGTTTTCTTTTACAAACATTTCCTTAAATTATTATTTTTTTTCTGAACTACTTGCTTTTTCTCCCTTTCCCTCCCCAAAACTGTATGTCCCCTTCTGCACTTATATCCAGAAAACAGCTCTGGGGTGTCTAGAAATTATTCAGGCACAACTAGAACTCTTTTACAGCAGTTATGACAGCTTCATTCCTTGCCCAGCCCAGTACCACTACTGGCTCTGATTGTATTGTCTGCAGATACATGTAAGACCTTTCTAATAAGATAAAAGATTTTTCTTCACACCTCTTGCATACTGATTCTATGTATGTTTAGGTTGACCACCTATATGAGTGCTGCTAAGATTTAAAAGGCAAAAATCAGTTGGTGAGAGTTATGGTAGCTCCAGTAAATTCCATTGACTGCAACTAAAGATCTTTTTGTATTAAAACGAGCAAGTTCAGCAGATATGGCAAGTCCTGAGGCTGCATTTTATTCTTTCAGAGGGTATAACTATGCCATGCTCCTTAGAATCAATGGTACATACTATGTCTTTGATTTTTCTTGATAAGCAACATCCTAATGGCAATATTGTACTCATTTGAAATTGAGATACAATTAACTCCTTTATTGGTTTGATACCTATGCTTGCTTCCCAGTTTCATCTTCTTCAAATGGCTAGTTTGGAGAAAAGCCTATTAAGAAGTCTGTTGTTTACAGGCTTCCATAGATAAAAATTTCCTGATAATTTTCCATGACTAATACAGAGAATAATTAATGGAGAGTGGCAGATAAACTTGCCAAAGTTCAGTGGTAACAACCATACCAATTTTTTTCTTTCATTCAAGAGGTTGCATTTATCAGTGTATTATCCGTTATTTAGTAGTGATTTTAGATAGCTAGTAATAAACAAATGAAGATTGACATAAATTAACCTTAGACATAGGTTAAAAGTACATTTAAAGGCCTTTCTGTATGAGAAAACCTTTACAAACAGTCCCTCTATTATTTTAAGTTAATATTGTAGCAAAACTACCTGACTTTATAATCTCATTTGGTAAAATGAGCAACAGTATCATGGGTGCAATAAACTCTCCCTGTGTCAACAGCAGAGTGAGGAGAAGAAAGCAAAGCAGGCAGTGATTTGGGGTCCATCACAGGTGGCATTTTTTTTTCTTATCCTAATTTCCCACATTTTTCAGGTTAGATTAGTCTGATGATATGTAAACTTTAAGTATAATGAAGTAGTGTAGCAACTCATTTATCAAATAACATTCATTCCAAATCTAAGAATGAAATGGGGAAGTCATCACAGTAATTATAGGATTGATTATTGATATGAACCAAAAAAGGTCTGAACAGCCTTAACATGCTATATGAGAAAAATAAAAGAGTTTTATGAAGCTTTATAAGAGCACTTAAGCAATCAGGATGTCAATGGAAGACATAAATTGCCATTGGCAGAGGAAATCAAAGAAAGAATGTAATATTTTAGAAATAATACAATAAAAGTGCAGTTAATAATTGCCACACCATGCTAAAGGAAGATGTGTATGTCTAGATGTACTTTAAACAAGTGATTACATGGCATATGCATAGAAAATATTTTTACTCAAAGCCGGATTCTTATACAATTACGATGCTTTTGTTGTAGTGAAACATGCTTCTTCCTTTTTAACCCTGTTTTCCATTTCAGCATCAAGATCTGCAGTACATTATTGAGAATATATGGGGCTGTCAGTCGGCGCTCAGTGCCTGCAGTAACCTCTCTGATTTGGTTATGGTCAGATGGGATAAGCAGCATGAGTGGTCTCCATGGAACACTATTCTCCTCACTAAAGATGAGGCAGATGCACATCTTAAGCTGTGTAACCTTCAGGAGGTAAAATTTGATGGGCTTAATTTTTTACAATATTTATGTTATGTTTGAAAAGAATCCTGTGACTAATGAGGTTTGGCCAAATTTAGTGCTTACACTCATCCACATTTACATTGGCCCACTCTGACTATTTAAACAATTGCATCTGTACAATTAAGTAAAACAAACACTAGTCCAGAGGTCAGCTGGCAAGTACAGCTCACATCCATATACCTGAACTCTGTTTTAGCTTGATGCTTGCCTCTGAAATGCAAGAAGCTAAGTGTCCTCATCCATGCTACCTGCTGAGAACAGTGCCATGCCTATGCCCTTTCCTCAGCTGAGATCAGATAAGAGCTGGCCTGGATGAAAAGCACTCTAAAGACTAACCATAAATACTATGACAACTGTGACCTGTGCTCTTGCACATCCTCTGGCCTTATTACTTTCTGGTCTTAACAATTTCTCATCAAGTAACAGGATGCCTCTTTGTCTAGAACTTAATTATTTGTCATAATAAAATTTGTCTTAATTTTCTTTCTTACATATATAATTTAAGTACCCCTGACAATGTAATCTTATAGTTTGCAATTAAGCAATAAAAGCATAATTGCTGCTCTGAGTTAAAGAACTTAAGAAGTTGTTTAAGAAGTCATTAAAACTATATTTTTAAAACCACCAACCCCCAGTTTCAATATCTAAACAGAGTAGTCTGATAAATGTCTTACTACACTGGACATCATATGGTAAAGTACTTAGTTTTCTAAGGCACGAGAGAATCCTGTGAGCTGTGTTTGTCCTGCAATTAGTAATGGATTATTAAGCCTTTCACCTCTAAGTTATTTATTTATGTAAGTAGCAATCTGAAGTCATTTTTGCATGGTGTTCTTTCGTTCAGGGTGTTCTTAATTCAATTTCTAAAACAGTACGCGTACATCACAAATGCAACTTCAGCTGTTATGCATTCCCCTTCTTTGTGGAAGCCTTTAGAGTATGTGATAACTAAATGCAAAGAACAAATGAATTGCTCTCTAAATGAAAGGTTTGCTTTGGAGATAAAATTTATCAGTCAGGGAATTCTGCCATCCATGATGGTTTTTGTGTGTCAGCCCCAACCCGTGCCTTCAAGTAGGCATGTTTATGTGAGCATTAGCTTTGAAAAGTAAAATCAAATTCAAGCTGGTAAGTACTTAATTTACTTTCCTGTCTCACTTTCAGTCAAAAGGCTGTTGAGGCAGTCTGAAACTAGTGATGCTTCTCTGCATCCATAAATTTATGTTGCTAGGATTATGGCAGATAAAGATTTTGATTACGTACTATATCTGGTTTAACTTCATAAGTCTAAGTGAAAGAGAAGTCTCATGTCAAAGAAATAGCATTAACTTGATTAGGCCTAGAACTTCAGTGGAGGTGGGAGTTATGCAGAAGAGCGATATTTAAGGTATTCAAGCCTATCTAAAAATTGTGCTGTATTTTCACTTAGCTCTTGCCACAAAGACAGAAGTGGACCAGCTGTAGTCAGGAGTCACTTTTCTTCACTGGTAACGGCCAGATCTTTGTTTCAAAGGAAACAAAGGAAATAAGGAAAGCAGGGCAAAACTAGAATGTTACATGTTGAATCAGTTTCCCAGTCAATGAAAGAAAAAGAGGCCTCTCAAGGACTTTCTTCAATAGCAGTTATTCATAACGATGACTGTAGTGATAGCAAAGGGTTTTTTCAGCTAAATATGCTGGTGATTTTTTTCAACATCTGAACTACTACTAATGACTGGAAAGTTAGGAAAATGTCACCACTGAACACAAAGGTTCACTGAAATGCAGCAAGATGCCTACTCCCATCATTATCTGTCAACAATCACTCTAATTCTTATCAAGGAAATTTCCTATTATCAGCACCTTGCAAATGTTGATATTTAAGCATTGCAATTTTTAATTTTCAAATGCAAGTCCCAATGTTCTTACCTGAAATGAAATCAACAAGTTTTATCTTCTATGGATTAAAAAATGCCAGATTTTTTCTGTTTTTAAAAGGTGGCTAATATTTCACAAGGAGTGGTTAGTAGTTTTCACTGTTGGGCCATAAGGTAGCAGTATAGAACTACAAAATATTTCATTATTTATCATATATTAATAAATTATCTGCTTAGTTTATTAAAGGGTCACTATTAAAATATGAAGCAACATGTAGACTGCTAATATTTTCATTACATTTAATGGGATTTGGATTTTTTTTTTCCTTTCAGGCTTATGAAGCGGCATTTATTCACAGAATAAAACATAAGCATATCCAGGCAAAAAACTACTTTACTCAGATTCCAGCAATAGCATCATTTTTGCATAGGAGCAACAATGAAGTTAAGGCAAATGAATTTTTAATAGCTATGCCTATTCCTACTGGTACAAAAATATAAGTTTTAACTGAAGTTAATTGAAGTTAGAGTTAACTGAAATATTGATTAGTATAATTTCCTTGATTTTAAAGAAATGTACTTTTTCATCAATACCTTAATTGTATCAGATCAAAATAAACTTCTGAGGATAAAATAATTTGGTCTTGGCCAGTCAATATAACTGCATCACATGTCTTGTAACCTCATTGTTTGAAAAGTAAAATATCACTGATGAACTTTGTAAACTCTAAATTATTAGAGCAATGACTGTCTTTTTGTGTATGCCTGTGTTGTTTGGAGCATTATGTCTGTAGTATAATATTCCTGTTGGGGGAATTCAGTGAATTCTTTGTCAACTTCTAATTATAATAATAATACTATAAACACTGTGTTAAATTTATTTCTCTTGTCTTGAGCATATAAGGCAGAAAACCCCTCAACCCCTAAATTCCTACAGAACAACAAAATTGATATGCCCTTCCAAATACAGCTGCTTTGCCTTGCAAAAAATTTGTGCAAAAGAATAACTTCATTTTTTATAGCACATGTTGATGGTCATAGTAGAACTGGCAGCATCGAATTATTGTATCCAAGATCTTGAAATCATTGTAAATCAGATTTATAATTTCAAATATGCAATGCAGACTGTTTGGAACATGTTTATTTTTTGAGGAGCTTGTTTCATTTAAAGTGGAAGTCAATTCTCTCCATAAACTTATTTAGTCATGTTTATGTTTGATTATAGTTAAAGAGAAAAATATGGTATGGTGTGCATATGGCGAGCCAGCTAGCTTTTTACCCAGCAAAGAAATATACCCATCCAAGCTGTGAGCAGCCAGTTTCTCCAGGAGAATGATGTGGGACATGGTGTCAAAGTCTAAATAGACAACATTGACAGCCTTCCCCTCATCCACCAAGCAGGTCACCTTGTCATAGAAGCAATGTACGGAATCATACAATAATTCAGATTTGAAGGGACCTCAGAAGTCCACCTCCTACTCAAAGTACAGTCAGCTATAAGCTTATACAGAATTGCTTGAAAACATTCAGCTCTTGAAAACCTTCAGGGACAGAGAATGCATAACTTTTAGCAGCAACATGTTCCAGTGCTTGACTGTCCTCATCTTAAAAAAAGTTTTTTATTTTGATAGAGTATGTTGTCTCTCATCCTTTACCATACTGCTATCAGGTTTTCCCCAAGCCTTCTTTCCTCCAGGCTGCACAAGCCCAGTTCCCTCAGCCTCTCCTTATGTGTCAAGTACTTCTGCCCTCCGAGTGTCTTGGTGGACCTCTATTGAATTTACTCCAGTTTATTAAAGCCTTTCTTGATTTGAGGGGCCCCAAACTGACACAGTATTACAGATTTGTGCTTGAATAGTTCTAGATTCTCTATTCACTCAAGTATTCTCAAGCAAACTAGTGTTTTGGTTTGCTAAAGAATTGTGCACGCACAAATTTTTTTGTTTATGCAGAAGTCTAGAAAGTAGTCCCTGATAACAGCAGTGCCATTTAATCACACTGTGAAAGCCCTTGTGTAAACAGTTAAAAATTTGTGTAGCCATAATAGAGAATTGGATACTTCATGAGTATTTGAGATGTGGCCGTCCACAAAATACGAGACAACCTGTATAAAATGAAAGCTAATGTCTTCCTCCAAGTCAGTGTACAAGAAGGGCTTTTGAAAGCATAGAACTTCGATAATTTGGAGAACGTGAGACATTGAAAGAGAGCCATTGAAAAATGGAAAAAAAGTATTTTCAGTATTTTAGATATGTGATTGAGTCTTTTTGTTAGGGAACATACAAATGAAGCCAACATAATTAGAAAACGGGTTAACAACTATTTTTAAAATCTAGCATAATTGAAATTAGTACAAAATCCTTCATATTAGTTTTTAATTGCTGCATTGATCATCATAAATGTTCTGCTGATATTATTACTGAATTTAAAACCAATGACTTTTTACCACTTTTTGTCAATTGCATTTATAATTGTATTGGGTTTTCAAAAGGAATTAATTTAAAACTTTTCACTAATAGTGCCTGTTTATGTAGCTTACAAATCATATTTTAAAAGGTACTGGACAAGTATGAGGAATGAAAGCGTTCTCTGTATCAGACAGTGGCAAATACTGGAAAACCTGACTGAATAGATGAGTGTCAGATTAAAGATACTGTATTTCCCAGGGAAGTTGTGCCCTCCCTGGAAGTGTTCGAGGCCAGGTTGGATGGGGCCGTGGGCAGCCTGATCTGGTGGGAGGTGTCCCTGCCCATGGCAGGGGGTTGGAACCAGATGATCCTTAAGGTCCCTTCTAACCCAAACCATTCTATCATTCTATGATTTCTAGAAGTCATTGCGTTTTATCAGGAAAACTGCTCAGATAAAAGGCCTGATCTGCCTGTTTCTATTAGAACTCAGTAAATTCTTTAAAAGTACAGCTGATCATCTTTGCTTGAATTTCAGTGAGTTACTCACAAGACGGTTTTGGTATCTGTTGGTAAAAAGGCTTCTGCTTTGGAGCTTAGATCTTTCCAGGATAATGAGAACAAATGATTGCAAAGTGTCACTTCCTCTTCAAAGGAAAATAGACAAAGGTGAAATTCTAACCTTCTGTCTTCACTTCTGAGAAGTGGCTAATGCGATAGGCTTTAAACTCTCTTAAATCATACCTTAGAGTTTGAGTCTGAGGAGTCCACGCTCCTGATAAACTGATGACAAATGCTGGGTTTGCCTAAGTACTTACCGAAATGTGAGATACTCACTACCAGGAAAAGAGGATTAGTCTTTATAGCTTATATTTCTGATTCTTCACTAGCAGAGAGATGTGGTCAAGTAACACTGCAGCTTACCTCACAGGACTCTTGTAAACAAGACTCCAACGCATGAAGCTAAATTTGCCTTCTACCCACCTCCAACACCACTGGTAATCCATTTCAAGAGGGAATTCTGGCTTCTTTCTCACAAGCACAAGTGGGTAATATGTTAATCTGGCAAAGAAGCATATACATTTTGGCCCCCCACTCCCAAGAGGAAAGTCCATGCTTTTTCCACAATGTAAACTTCCCTATTTATCTCTCAAAGGAAGAAGAACTCAGAGGAATCATTTCCTCCACCTCTTTATCCTCAAAAGATGTCCCAATGAAAAAAGCATTAATTCCCTTCTTAGATAATAAAATTATTGTAAAAAGTGATAAAACAGGATAATAAATTAATATGTGAGGGTAGCGAAGTTGCTGCTGACCTGTATTTGCCATATGGAAAATACTTTGTCAATGGGAAATTACACTAACAATAACTGAGGTTAAAGAAAAAATAAATCATCCAAAGCTTAGATTCTTTTAATTATTATTTTTTCAAAGGACCTAATTTTGAATATGTCTATTACCTGAGCTGGGGGCAGAGGTTGTTTAATAGTAGGTTCTTCTGCTGTAGTACTATGCCAGCTCCCAGACCTATCACTCAAGCAATAAAATTTACATGCAAGATGAGTTGCACTTATTTTTATGATCTATGTATATATAGTTTTTCCAGCTTATCTTGTACTGTAAATTGTCGTTGTTACAACAGTCATACCTTTTAGGCTGACTTACAGTCTAAATTTAACTTCATCTCACATAAATCTGGCACAAATACTTCTTTTGATTCAATTTTTTTTTACATCAGGAGTGTAGAACTAGGATATTGACAGGATTTTTTTTCTTTCTTTTTAAATGACAGGATTCATAAGCAAAAGAAATTAAGCCTCCATCATCTTGGTCTTTTCTCTCAATTTATTTTATGGGAGTCCTATATTTCAACTTTGACATGATGTAGGATATACAATAGGCATACAATTGTAAAAATAAAGCATGTATAAATCCAGAGAGATGAGGAGTAGAGTGTCAATGCACAGTATGTCAATATTATAGCTTTTCTTCATAAAATTATTTTAGTTATATGCAGATACATGGTAATCTATCTTTATTGCAGTTTCATAATGATTTCAAAGTCTGAGTTTCAGTATTTTGAAAGTGTGTTGGATTTAAAAAAAATGTTCACGTGCGAGCAATTCTAAACCTGGACTCAAGATCACATATGGGTTTTAAAGGAAAATAAGCCCTTTGGGAAATGCAACTGTAAACTGTATGTGCTTTTGTGTATCTTGACAGACATCAATGAAAAGCATTTCTAGGTTTCTGCTCAAGGATAAAAGTACCAATGTGATCTCATCTCATTTTAATTAAAGGAAAGAAAGAAATCTTATTGAAAAATCTCTTTGAAATAGGTATATTTTTCTTATCATTTGGCAAAAAAATCTTTGGGTTTTATAGTGAAGGAGAAAAGAAAAAGGAGAAAATATGTGTAGATGCATTTGTGAGCCAAATTTACTGAGGGAGGCAAATTAAAATCCCACTAAATAGGTTCTTCTCATTCCTTTTTTTTCAAAAATTTCTTCACTTCAGTTGTTCGCAGGCAATAGTTGTGGAGAAATACTAAAAAGGAAAATCAATTTTGTTTTCAGCTAGAAGTTTGTTTATAAGTAATATGGGAATCTTAGTGAAAACAATTGACTTTTTTCAAAAAGTTTAAAGACTTGTTTCTGTAAAGCAGAATACAGAGAATATAACCACTGTGCTCCGTCTCACTTGTGTGTGATTTGGTTAGTGTGTGCAAACACCCTCCAAAAAACCCAGCTCAAACCAAGGGATTATCTAGTTTTTCATATATTACCAGCTGGAAAAAGACAGGGACAATATGTCTTTCTTTCATAATTCTCTTCTTTGTATTAGAATCATAGAATCATAGAATCACCAGGTTGGAAAATATTCCCAGGATCATCGAGTCCAACCATTACTATCAATCACTAAACCATACCCCTCAGCTCCTCACCAACCCGTCCTTTAAACACCTCCAGGAAAGGTGACTCAACCACCTCCCTGGGCAGCCTGTTCCAGTGCCCAATGACCCTTTCTGTGAAAAATTTTTTCCAGATGTCCAGCCTGAACCTCCCCTGGCAGAGCTTGAGGCTGTTCCCTCTTGTCCTGTCCCCTGTCACTTGGGAGAAGAGACCAGATCCCTCCTTGCTACAACATCCATTCAGGTAGTTGTAGAGAGCAATGAGGTCTCCCCTCAGCCTCCTCTTCTCCAGGCTAAACAATCCCAGCTCTCTCAGCCGCTCCTCATTAGCTTCTCTTGTTTTCTTTAACCTCCCTAAACTCAGCCACTTCAGGTGCAAGAAAGCAGGAATCTCTTACATGACTTAGGCTTTTCTTCCGTGGTGTCAGCATTTGAGTATGAAATTGCACATGGCAACAGTGGAACTTTTGAAATATCGTAAATGCTTTAGCCCTCTGAAAATGCTCTACAAAAACAAAGTTGAATACTAATCACCTATTTAAAGAATGAAAGCCGTCACAGTCTGGGTTTAGTGGAATAAAAGTGTAGCAGTAATGTACTATTTCTCTAGCCTGCCAACTTCAATGCTCTTCTAACAGGTTCCGCGACATAAAATGTGTAGTTGGAAATTCTGTGATTCTTTTAGTAAAGTCTGTGGTGACTGATCCCAGCCCCTCACTTCCTTTTCTTAGCAGATCTAGACTGGGTGGAGGCTGCAGCAAACCAAAGTGAGCTCTGCCCAGTGAAACAGCCACAAGCAATGTCACAAGGCAAGCTCTGTGCAGCAAGAAGCTGAAAGTTCTCGCTTTGCCTGCAGTTTGTGGTTGTTTTATTCAAGCTATTGCTTATGGATTGCTGTTAGATATTGTGGGTAGGTAAAACAGCCCCACACAGGCTGAATTTAGGACAGAATTAGTTTAGGATCTCACTAGTCTGGTGACATCCTCCTGGCCACGGGTGTCTGACTGTTTGGGACTGCTGGTCACCTTAATTGCAGTCACAAGTGTTATCTGTATTATTATTGTTCTTGTTACTGTTAGGTTTATAAGTACTTTTATAATGAATATTTAGATGCTTAATAAATATATGTATATCGCTAATACCAGTGTTTGATTGGTTTAATTCTTTACCCACTGGAGCTCAGTGGGTACTTTTTCGGTTCCTGTTCTCAAACATTGTTGTATGAACATTAGTCTGATGTTGTACTCTGACTCAAAACAACTGGGCAGAAACAGGGTGGCTGGGGAGGAATCTGAGTATACTTCTAACCAAGATCTATCCTCAGCAACCTGAACCTGAACCCCACGGGACAGTCAGGTTACAATAGCAACCACATTGGGCACTCTTGGTCTCATGCTGACCTTTGATTCATCTTCATTTCTTATATGAAGGTTAATTTAAGAAGCAGACAGGAAGACTTAGAGTTGATTGGCTTTGTGAGCAGAAAATGCTCACAACAATTGGCTAAGACTGTTCTGGAGAGTTATGTGAGAAACCAAATCTCTCACATTCTGGAAGATACCATAGAAAAGTCAACCACTTCAAGAATTACAGAATATTTTCTTTGTGTTGACCAAGCTATTCCAATTCATATTAAATTCTTTCAGACATTCGAGTTCTACCCCTCTCTTTGTGCTCCAAATTGCTGTTTTACCTGTATGTACCCTTAAACAGATGAACAAATAGTTGCTTGTGAAAGGGAAGATGAAGGATTTCTAGTATAACTCTAACAAGAAGAGGAGAAGGTGCAATTAAAGAGTTAAATTCAGTGTTATGTAAATGTAACAGAGAGAAGAAAAGGAACACAGAAATGACTGGGTTTATTACTTCCCTCAAAATTATTTTTTTTTATGTAAGAAATAGATTTCAGATTGAAATGATGAACAAATTGCCTTATTTAAACAACAGCACTGTAACTATGCTGTGTGTTAAGGCAAATGTATTTAATTAATGAAGCTATGTGTGCTCAGATTCAGGAGTGCATGTCTTCTGACATCAATTTATACCTTCTCTTACGATTTTCATTGTGCTTCCTTATTTTTTCCTTATCACAACTTGTTTTAATATAGCTAACAATCTATTTTGAGTATTATCCCTAACATCTTGTTCTGATTGTGAAGAGTCATCCGTGCCTTGTGATAAACACGTGCTCAATGACTGCTGCTGCCTAGTGTAGTCACAAGATGTAAAACAGCTCAGTGCTTGGCAGAAGCAAAGAAGAAGAATTTGCTTCCCAGTGTGAAGAAATGCTCTGTGACTATTTTGATCTTGCATGAGACTTGTGAAATACTGAAGTCATGTCAGGTTCTGAAGTGATTATAATTTGCTCCTGACTTTTGATATTTTTGATTTTTGGGACAGCATCACTTTATGCAGAAGATAGCTGAAGAATTCCACGTTTCAGTGGATGCACTCCAATCATACCATTTTCTCACTCTATTCCTTCTTGCTGGAATCTGCAAAAAGATTAACTGCAGATTTCAAACCTGTCAACACCCAAATGTGTGACACCAGCTCTCAATACATGTGAAAGAGCTAAGCTGAGGGACATGATAACATACAGCAGGGAAAGAAGAAAGAAGATCTGCAGAATACATTTTGTGCACTACAAAAAAACCTTTTCTATAAACTCCATTTTGAAGTTGAGCAACTCTGTTATCGGCCAGTTATCAGGGGGTTTGAAAACAGTAGGACAGGAGTTTGAACCTTGTGACTCTTCCTTGTATTAGAAAGTTCGAGGAATCTGTCTGTGCTTATACTGTAGAGAGTTTTATGGGCTGCTTAAATCGCAAAACTGAAAGTTACTAAAAGCATAATCCCCAACTTGGAGCTGAGGAAATTGTGTTTTGTAAGTTCCCCCTGTCGTTAGAGAGCAGCCTCACCCAGCAGCCTGCCTGGATCCGGATGGCTGCAGCTGAACCAGGAAACGCAGCTGTGCAGACGCTGGGACCTTGCAGCTGGGCCAGTTCCGCATGCACTTGCCTGCAGTCATGACACAGCTCGGCTCTGCTGCGCCAGCCCCGCTGCTCTGCACCCTCGCAGTGCTGTTCAGAGTATCTCTGTCAGTGGACCATGTACCGATGCTGCTTTGGTCAACGCAGAGGTAAGAAATCAAATAGAAAAGCATCTCTACTTACTTTCCTGCTCTGTGTGTGTGTGTGCAGAATATCGTGTATACCATCGGTTGTGGTAAATAACCTTTGGGCAATAAAGTTACCCAATAAATAAATAAGTAAATTTGCCTCTCAGCAATCAAACAGCAAGGGATTAATTTACCCATTTTTATTTTTAATTTTAATATTCTAAGCTGGACAGTAAGAAGTAAATAAGATCCACGTTTCTCAAGTCTAAAGTAGATGTGCTTTATTCACCCTAAGGCAGCCTTGAACTCCACTGTTAGAAGTCTTGTGACTTAAAGGCACAACATAAGGCAGCTTCACAAAAAGGAGATGACAAAAAGCTGTGTGTGCAACCTTAATCCTTGCGTTTCATAACTCCTGAATCCTATTTTTTCATTTTAATGTTCTTTTTAATGCAGATTTTTTAATAGACTGCTCTGCTGTGTGTACAGACATCAGTTGTTAGGAACAACTGCACAGTTTTGACAGATCCAGAGACACACGTGAAATTCAGGGGGTTAAATATACTTTTGAGATAAGACTTTGAACCTGTCTTTAAAGAGCCAGATATAGACCTGTTTTCCAAGCAGGGATTTTATCCACACAAACTTTAAGGATTTTATATAATTACTTGGGATTTCCAGAAATATGGAAGCCTGGGCAGCCCCATATCTTCAGGTGGGGTACTGGATATGTGAAGTTGTCAGAGGACAACATGCCACTTATTCACGAGGCAGTCTCCACAGGGCGTACACATTGGGTTTGTCTAGGAACTACTGTTCCAAAATACAGCAAGCCAATGTCAGAGACTTGAAAGAAAAGGCTTCTGAGGGCTGTATGGGCTCACATGACTGTTTGGAAGGGCTAATGGCAAAGTTCTGTTCTGGGTGGGAAGGTGACAATGGATCTGCTATACTGTAGGTTTGCCTGAAGTGTGCTTTGGCTTGAGTAAGTCACAACTTTTCCTAATTCCTAAATGCTCCACATTCTTAACCTGCTTTATCTAATTGCAATCCCTCTTGCAGAGAGCTCACCTCATACTTTCTGCAAGCACAAATGCATCATACCTAGTTCAACAGGCCTGATCTCAGCTGGTCATTTATTAATTGCTCTAATACAAATAATCCATAACACTAACAGTATTTGGAATTTGTCACAAATCCCTTTGGGTGGCTTCATAAGCATAAAAGGCTTCCATGTACCATGAGCAGCCTTGGTGCACAGGTTAACCCTCACTTTTGCTGTAAGGATGAGTAGAAGGGGCTGCAGTGATGGAGATTCCTGTGGCTTTGCCGACGTGACTAAGCTGCGCGTGCCTGGACAGGGGAAGTTTTGCTTCTGAACTCTTTTGGTCATCAACTCCTGTTAGGCCTGAATTCATGGGATTTGGTTCTTTTGTATCTTTATTGCTCTATTAATTCCCAGTGTGTTAATTGGGATTTGCTCTTCTGTAAACTGAAAGGAACCAAACCAGTGGCTTCGTGGGAGGAAATTATCCTTTCAGCTAGTTGTGCTGGATTCACTCTGCCTTTCATGAAACCTTGAGCCATTCTTGAACTCATTTGAGACAATGTGAATTATTTGTCACTAGGATGAGAATTAGACTAAATTTTGCTCTCATTTATTTCAGTGTAAATATTTTGTCTTTAGGCAAGATTGTTAAGATTTAAATCTGAGAGTTAAATCTTGTTAATATTTTTTTTTCCTGATTTTTTTGCTTCTTTTGTTTCTTAATGTGTTAATTTTAAGACAGCAATAGGAGGATTCGGAAATTTTGTGAACTTCTGGAGTTAGATTAAAATCGTCACAGAATCTTTCTCAATGTATAGTGCCATATAGAAAAGCATGCTACTTTTCTGGTTTTTCACATGTTATGCTATAATATTGAGGGCCATGGAAAACAGATGTTGATTGTGCAGGAGGTGTTGATTGCGTTTCATTCATACATGTTATGGACATTGTATTCTTTTCCCAGCAGTAATTAATACCAACTTTTACATATGTCTACTTGTCTCTGAAGCATTTCCAGAAACCGACCTCTGGTCCTTGGGGAGCCACCACATATAGAAATCTTCAAATTTTCATGAAGCCTGATTCAGTGACTTTGCCTTCTTTTTGTCCCTGAAAGAAAATAGTGAATGTCTCAACATCAAGGCTTGTTCTAATATTCAAAATACTTAATCAGTTCACCTCTACATAAGACAGGCACATATATGAGTACTAAACTTATGCATTTAACATCAAAGTAAATGTTGAAGAGAGTTGTTCTTGGGACAAAAGTGATGCTAAGAGTCTAAGAACAGATCAGTGCTTCCTTTGTCCTACTGCCTAGTTTATATAAACAACACACCAGTCGTCAGTATAAGCAAAATCTTATCAGTTAATCCTGGGTGGTCATAAAAGCAAACTTTCCACCAACATGCAATTAACAACTTGCTGTACTGCAGATTGTTCAGGTTTATACAAATCTAGAGCAAGAAAATCAGGATAGTGGACTGAACAAACCAGTTTCATGTTTCCACAAATAGAACATTTTGTGGCAGAAGTGTTCCTCCTACCATGACCTTCACATTTTTGAAGGGTGATGTTCTTGTGGGGCAGAAATTAGTCCTGGTTAAAGTCACTGAAGCAACTGAGAAGGAGATTTATAAAAAAAACCAGTAACAGCAAGTTTTTGCTGCTAACCTTAACTCAGTGCTTCGCACTTTGCAGCAATGCAAGGCTTGCGGTGTGTGATCTATGGCTTATGTAATCTGGAAACTAGTATTCTGTGTTTTGGAAAGGATAGCTGAAGAAGTACAGCAATTATCAATGGATTTCTATTCACTTTGTGGAAGCACGTCCCACCAGTTTAGAAGTTCAGCCACTCATT
The DNA here is from genome assembly GCF_032191515.1 of Phaenicophaeus curvirostris. Classification (NCBI taxonomy): domain Eukaryota; kingdom Metazoa; phylum Chordata; class Aves; order Cuculiformes; family Cuculidae; genus Phaenicophaeus; species Phaenicophaeus curvirostris. The sequence continues at coordinate 23,213,155 of NC_091392.1, forward strand.
GATTAACAAAAGCTGAGATTCTCCAATCTATTCCATCACTGTCCCCCAGGCTATCTGTTAGGATATGATATTGAATAGCTGAAGGATAATACATTTGGCTCTTCTTTAGAACTAGCCTGTGATTGTAAAGCTGTATCTCAGCACAGCTATATTAGAAAAATGTAACACTCTAAACTCTCTCATTTCTGCATTACTATTGTTCTGTAGTCATGCTATTAAAGATAATGTTAGATGTCAGATACAGATGAATCCTGCAACTGACAAACACATGCAGTGTGCAAAGCATAAACTAAGTTTGATGTAAATCCTTACAGGGACATTAGTAAATCAAATAGCTCTTTCCTTTAGAAAGAAAAATGAAGATCTCTGCTTTGAGAAAAATAAGTGTTTTCTACCAAACAACAATCTTTCTCCATTGAAGTGAGGAGAAAGATAAGTGGGAATAACTTGGTATGTCACAATGTCCTGCTTTTCACAAAGGAATACTAATATGTCACTGGATGTTGTCCAAATAACTTTGGACTAGAAAAACTGATCTTTCTCTTAAATTAGCCTTTTAAGCAGCTATCACCTAGTTTTTCAAAGCACAAGAGATGGAGAGGTGTCTCTTGCGTACGATACATGGAAGAAACTTGATTTAGCCATTTTGAACCAATATTCAAAAGAATTTCTTTCCCTCCACAGATTACAGAGGGAGCTTGAGGAAATAAAGTAATTAAAATCAGCTTTTTGTTTGTTTGTTTTTGTTTTAGGAATGACTTTCCCTACAGTAACTGAAAAATATTGCTACCTTCATTTATACTATGCTTATATTGGGAAATTAATCTTTCATTGGAAAATCCAGATTGTAAGTGACTTTGGCAAAGTGTTAATGTCAAATAGTACATTTGCAGTGTTTCTTAAAACTGCAAGGAATTTACTCCAAAATCTGCTGGAAGAAGGTAGAGCATAAAAAGGATACAGAAAAATGTTTTAGCTGTAAATTTATTTTACTTCTGTGGAGATACTGTGTGCTAGCATGCATGCCAGTTTATTTCTGCTATGCAGGAGAGAATATTATTTCTTATATGGTAATTGCAAGGCAACTGAAAGAGAAAACTGATAAGAATAACTTGTAGGAGAGAGTTTAGATGCCAGCTACAAAGTAAAATGTAGGCTTCCAAGGTTGAATAATAGAGGTCTTGTTATCATACGTTCTACCCTTGTGGTGGGCCCAGGTACAAGAAATGTTGAAATCTTTGCTTCCATCAGAAAGTGCTCAAATCCCAGTTCTACCCAGAAAGAACACTGGTCAGAGAAGAATCTTTATGTTTAAACTTGTCATGCCAGAGCAGTTAGGGACAAGAAAGAGGCAAAAATACCAAGCCAAGCTCCTTTCCTCTCTTTCTTTAGTACATTGTCTGACTATTGGAGAAAAGAGAGAGCAGCTGAGATGTAAGTTTCCTCATTTTTAGCCAGCAGGAAAGCACATATATTAGCACAAATGCTCATGATTGTGAGCCCAGGATAGTTCTACAGTGGGGACATTAAGTCTGATGTGCTTGGCAGCAAATGCATCTTTGGACACAAAACTTTGTGTAAGCAGTAAATAGTATCAGTCAATAAGTGTGTTTGCCTACTGCCGGTTTTGTTCTATGCCATCCCAGACTGATCTCTTGCTGACCTCAAGGAGGTTAAGAGTTCAAAGGGATGGACAAGTTCCTTGCATTCCATCAGCCTGTCCACGATGCGCTGTCTGACTCGGTGTCACTGCAATTCACAAGCAAACCAGTTTGTAAAATAGACTGTCATTTCCCGTCTGCACCGTGGTGAGAATATTGTGCCCAGCTGACAGTAGCAGCCCATTCAATGAAGAGTTTAGTCTTGCCTGCTGCCATGCAGAGTGCTCAGCAAACTTATTTAAAAGAAGCAAAATAAATGCTTTTATAATATGGTGAATGTAAGTATTAGGAAAATGCTGCATTGTAATAGAATTGCTAACTAAACTGATATCTATTTTTCTACTGATGACACTGGGGTTACTGAAGTCAACTACTTGGAAGGTAAAAGATCTCATAAAAGGTGCTTCTCAAGGTTAGGTAGCTAACAAGAGCTGCTTCAAGGAACAGGGAATACCTTACAAACAAGTGTGCTTTAAAATGGAATAATTAAATTTCTGAGGTTTTGATTTCATGACAAAAGCCTTTGCCATTGTGCTGCTGCAAAAAACATAGGTTTTTCATGTGCTTTCTGTTGCCTTTTACTCTTAATCAGAAGTCCCAAGAGCACTCAACATCCTCAATTTGTTCTAATATTAGGCATGAAATATATTTATTTAGTTAGCTTTTAAAATAAATATACCAAGATATTCACTACAACTTTCTTTTAGCACAAGCCATTCTTAAGATCTTTTTTCAATGTCTTCTTTTCCTTTAATATCATTAGTATGTTGGCGTGGCCATGCATAAAGTCAGTATGAAAATCAATTCTGGAATAGTCACTCAGAATCTTTATTTTTGTCCAAATATCTTATTTTTAAAGATTATATTAAGTGTTTGAAGTTTGACTTTTCTGAAAAGTTGGGGCATGCCTGTTACAAATTCTGAGTTGTTTGACTTCATAAATATAAATCAATATGAGTTTCTAAGTACAAATTAACAAAGAAATGAAGATGCTGGGCAAAACTAAGAAAATCTAAAATTATAATTCATGCCACATGGAAAAAAGTTCTTTCCTGCACAGAAGAGTTTGCTTCTAAAGCTTGGAAAGTGACAGGCAGAAGATCTACTAGAATGTAATTCTGACGTCTGCAGCACATTATCCTTAAAGAGTCTTCCACATACACTGTTTGTTCTAATGGAAGCTAGATATCTAGTACTGTAGGACTGTGCTGTTTCTTTATCTGCTGTGGGTACAGTTGGAGACTTTGGACTCACTCAGTAATCTTCATTGGAATTACTAGGAATTCTTGAAGTGAAATATAGATTTTCCTTATCTGAGAAATGACATTGAAACCCTTCTACATGTTCGTTATCTCTGTTCTGCCTCCATCTTAAGAGACTGTGAAGATTATTTTCATTGGTAAAAGCTGGCTGTGCAAGGGCCATTTTAGAATTACTTTTGTGTTAGAAAATTTAATAAGTATCTCAACTTCACCAAATTGCAATCATATAATAGCTGGTGCCATAGCATACAGAATTTCTCTGTATTCTATTCTTTGAAATTAGAACAATTTAGAGTGTGGAACACCTGATTTCTCAGCAACTGATGTGTATTTGGGGAAGATGGGAGATCAAGCTTCAAGCTCTGAGTTTTCTACAGAATGACATTACCTTGATATCTAGGACCAAAACTTCCTTAATAAATTTCATTCCTCTTGGCCCATGTTGCATACTGCTAGAATCCCATTCCAGTGTTGAAAGAATAATGCCATTCTTTGTTTTGCACATAACTGCCTTTTTTTTTGTAGTAGTAGGAACGCTAAGTAGATGAGTTATTTCTCAGCCCAGTCCTCATAACGACAGATTGGCAAAAGAATCATAAGCTTTTCCTGGTGTTTTGAGCCATTCTGTTCAGAAGAGCCCCTGCTTCTGGAAAGGCGGCTTTTCTGAGCTGCTCCTGCATTGTGGTTTCTTCATCATGAATACGTTAAGAGAGAAAATACTGATTGCAATAACACTGAAAAGCCACTTAACAAAATATTCATGAAAAAATATTGGCTTATAACAACTTGTTGTCTAGCCTGGGTTCTCCTCTTTAGGCACCAAGATGTCTGGTAGCAATGGAATTTGGTTTTGGAGCTGGGATTCCCTTTAGGTATTATCTCTGAAGGTTTTCAACATATTCATCTTTATTTCACATAGTAGCTAATATACAACTGTGCTGTTGTATACAAACAAGGAAGTGGAGAGAGACTGTTACCTTGGTTGGACCAATTTTGTTCCTGCTGTAACATAGTGAATGTGATATGGGCATAAAAAGGCAGGTTCTTTTCCTCTTGAGTAGAATGAAAGTAAGCTGAACTGTAAACTTGATCTAAATCCAAAGATAATGGTATCATTACCTCCTGCCTCATATTTAAAGCAAGAAGAGGTGTTCTCATCGGCAGCAAATTTTACAGAAAAAAAGTTATTTCTTTGTAGATCACAGTGGAAACCAGACACGGCTTTGCATGAAGGACATGTTGTCTCAGCACAGGAGCTGACTGGACTCTTGCAACCTGTTCTCAGCCAGAATTCCAGAAACCTCATCTTGTTCCTGCAAGATACAGTATGTAACAATAATTCCTTTTCTCTCACCAATGCTGAGTGTGAGTCTGTACCTAAATGAGATGCATGGCTTCTTCTCACCAATCTGCTCTCTCTGTTTTTCAGCTTAGCATAGATGATTTCACATACCACAGTGAATCCTACGGTGACAAGAATCCGTTTCAAAATGTTCAGGCAAGCATTTATATCTTTTATTTCCTTATATGTACTGTTTAAAATTAAGAAAGATGCAAACAAAAAATAACTGGGAAAATTAAACTGATTGCAGCAATTTTCCTATTTAAATTATTTATTGAGATTGTTTTATTTTAAGGTTAAAGGAATTCAACTGAAATGTTTTGTTGGTATTTTATTTCTGAAGAACAAGTTTTTAGAATTCATCGTAATAGAAAAATTGTTCCTAAACATGTTGCAATTTTATGCTATAAAAACCAATACAAACTTCCAGACCGACACCCTAAAATTCTGCTTTGAAGCCATAGGAAGAAAAGTAATTATAGGAATCAATTATTTATTCCTGATTTTCAGAACTGAACATCTATTTTATTTTCATAGAAATTGAAGTTGTCTTAACTCATTAACTGCTTAACACTTAACTGCTTCATATTTCAATGCAGTTAATATGTGACGAGGTATTGGGTTGCTTTAATCTTCATGAAAAAAACACATGCTATTTGAGTAATTTGAAATCAACTCCAAACACAGGATTTACGACGGAGTCCTCCTGAGTCAGTCAGCAACTTCACCTTCTCACTCAGGAGGTTTACAGACTTTCTGCACGGTGTCTCTGGTTATACTTACATAATGGTTTATTGAACTGTAATTAGACACAGGAAATGTTCACATGTGGAATTCATAAAGACATTCCTGTAGGCAGTGCAGGATGAACGGAGCTATTGGTAATGTAACTGGTATCAGAGCATATGAGGAAGTGTAAATTCCCAAGCAACAAAGAGCAAGCTCTGTGTGTAATTAAATACATAAATATTCACATATTGCCTGTCTCTACATCTATACTGTCTAAGAAACTCTTGTCTTCCTTTGGCCACTGATATTGGAGAACTTCAGTTCTTTACCATTTAACAGGGATGGAAAGGATAGGATGTCAACTAGAGGGACCTGGACAAGCTGGAGAAGTGGGCCTGTATGAACCTCATGAGGTTCAACAAGGCCAAGTGCAAGGTCCTACACCTGGGTCGGGGCAATCCCCGATTCCAGTACAGGCTGGGAGATTATGTGATTGAGGGCAGCCCTGCAGAGAAGGACTTGGGGTGCTGATTGACGAGAAGCTCAACATGAGCCAGCAATGTGCGCTCGCAGCCCAAGCGAACCATATCCTGGGCTGCATCAAAAGAAGCGTGGCCAGCAGGTTGAGGGATGTGACTCTCCCCTCCTACTCTGCTCTTGTGAGACCTCATCTGGAGTACTGTGTCCAGTTCTGGAATCCTCAGCATAAGAAGGATATGGAGCTGTTGGAAAGGTTCCAGAGGAGGGCCATGAAGATGATCAGAGAGCTGGAGCACTCTGAGGACAGGCTGAGAGAGTTGGGGTTGTTCAGCCTGGAGAACAGAAGGCTCTGGGGCGGACCTTACAGCAACCTTCCAGTACCTGAAGGTGGCTGACAGGAAAGCTAGGGAGGGACTTTTTAGAGTGGCATGTAGCAATAGGACTAGGGGAATGGCTATAAATTGGAGGGGGGAAGATTTAGACTAGACATAAGGAAGAATTTCTTCACTATGAGAGCAGTGAGGCACTGGCACAGGTTGCCCAGGGAAGCTGTGGCTGCCCCATCCCTGGAGGTGTTCAAGGCCAGGTTGGATGAGACCTTGGGCAGCCTGGTCTAGTGGGAGGTGTCCCTGCCCATGGCAGCGGGGTTGGAACTAGGTGATCTTTAAGGTCCTTTCCAACCTACACCATTCTCTGATTCTACAATAACAGCATTTTCACACTGACACTGGAACAGAAAAAACTATTCAAAGTATGTACATGGGTTGTCTGAGGGGTGAATGGGAGTGATACTCATTTGTAGTGCAAGGATCAGTGCACATGCACAAAGACAGAGATACTGGTACTTCCCTCGTATGCCTTGTCTTCTCTGGGTTTAAAATCTATGCAAGGCTGCGTCTGCCTGACTGTGAAGCTGGTATGATTTTAGAAGCTGTGTGAAATGTACACATGGTATTGCAAGCTCCTAATGATGTGGTGGTCTTATTTAAGAAGACCCTGGATATTTAAGAGGAGGAATATTGAAGTATTTAAAACTTTCATTGGCCTTGTAATCAGGACTCCATAGGCACTGACATATTCATATCTACAGAACACAGGACAAAGTGGCGGTCAGGTCTGAATTTTCTCACTATAATCTTTGATGTTGCATAATCTCAAATTTTTATACCTTCACACTCTGTGTTATACAAGTGATTCATTAAGCTGTAATTGATGTTCCATGTCACTTAAGTATCCTCCTTTTGAAATTCAGAGGTGCAAATTTATTCACAAACCTAAACTGGAGAGCTCATTTAGAATGTATATGTGCATGTAGCAGTATGTGTACTACAAGAAGGGAGTGTTCTTTGCAAAAGAGTTATAGGCTTGTAAATCACAGTGACATCTGCAGATACTAGATTTGTTCAGCTACATTAGCAGCTGTTTTGAGCTTTTGGGATCAATGGGTTTATATGCAATAAAAGAATTCTATTTCCAGTTAGTACAAAAGGAATCTTACAAGCAGATCATTTATCTTAAACATTCAAAGAACTTTTAAATTAAATAATAAAATACAAAGATTTGCACTTCAGAAACTTTTTTTGTTAAGCAGCCACCTACTTTACAAACTGTTTTTCTTTAATATTAGCTTTGGCTTTCCCCAAAGGACGCTCAGCCCCTTAGAATTGTAGTTATGATAACGCATTCCAATTAGTGGCCAACTGTGTAGCTGCATAATTATTATTGTAAGTCATTGCCATTAGCAGTTCTATATCTCCATTTTATCCTCAGTCAGTGGTCATAGACTGAAGAGTGCTATTTAGTCACATGTGAAACAGCGGTCCTGTTACAGTCTTGATTGTCTTTGTTCCCTTTCTCTTGTCCTCTTTTATTTTCAAGTTATTATTTTTTTGACAAGGGGGCATGCAGAACTCCATAATAATCAATATATAAGTTCATAATAGATTTATTCAATGACATGATGATGTTTTGCTCTCTAGCCTTCTTGAAAAAACTATTAGTCTAGTATTTGATTTTTCAGTTCTGATCACTATCAGCTAGTGAAATGACATTTTCAAGGAGCTGTTGTGCTGCCTAAGGTTTCATTACTGAAGGGTAACACTCAGTTCTGAGCCTATTATCTATTATTGTGCACATAAAATTAGTGGATTTTTTTTTCTCACCCTGTGCTCTGCTAAAATCAATATATATTTAATCTCACAGATACTTTGTTGCCCAAGAAGTTGTATCAGAAGTTGCTTCTGCAATTCATCAGTCGGCCCTTGCTTTTACTATCTTGAATAATTCAGCATAATTAGTAGATTTATTTATCTCAATATTTATGCCTTTTTACCAGATAATTTATGAATATATGGAACAGAACAGACCCTAGTGTTGTAACGGATACTTTTTTCTAGTCCTTGCTTGCTGTTACTTTACCTACTCTTTACCTATCCCTCACCTACTTCTATATGAAGATCATCTCTCCCATACTAAAGCAGTTTAATTTGTTTAGGAGTCTCTGCTTCAGGACTCTGTCAAGTGTCTTTTGTCAATCTAAGTACTCTGTATCAGCTAGAGCTCCCTGATGTACATGTTTATTGACTCCTTCAAATATTTTGAGCAGAATTATGAGGCACAGATTCTTTCTGCAAAAGCCATGTCAGCATTTTCCCAGTATAATAATTCCTTATTGATATAGTCTGTATTTTATTCTTTGGAATAGTTCTTCCCATTCCTGGACTTCAAGTTTGTTTCTCTGTAGTTCCTCAGATCTGTCTGTAATCCTTGAAAAAAACCCAACTGTGTCATGTTTGCCACCATACAGTACAGTGGTATGGACATTTGTTCAACAATATTTTCCATAGTTGCAACATATTTTATTAGCTAAAGAATATCAGATCAGTTTTTATTAAAATCATAATATATAGGTTTATGCCTACATTCAGAGAACACAGGTATGGCATAAAAGTCTGTAAGATTAATAGTAATTGGAAAGTTAAAATGAAATGATAACTTTCTTTGAATTTATCACTGTAGAAACAGATGTGCCACCAAATCTGTTTGAAGAGATTTTTCTTTTTATAGATAACCCATTGACCAATGCAGTAGAAAATAACTACAGTACTTTAATATTTTAAATTGTATACTTACAGGTAAAAGATGAAGATTTAGAAGATCTCCTTCACATTGAAGGGCCTGCCTGTTTGGGTGTAGGTTCCCAGATATTTCTAGAACCAACACAGGAGTCCTTTTTCCCAACTAATATTTTCATTATAGGACTGTTTTGGTGCCAAACATAAACTAGTTCAGAACAATGAGTATGTCTACATGATCTTTGATAGATGGATGCATGATTTTAATAAAATTAGATTTTTACCATAGGTTTTTAATGATAGACTTAAATTTACTAAATTCCAGCTTCGTATCACTTAGATGTAGCCTCAATCCAGTTAATGCAGGACTGAAACCACAGGATGGCAAGTAAGTCTGAGAACAGCTTTATCACAGTGCTGATACTTGGATTCATGCCTAGAAATGTAGGCAGAGTCATCCCACATCTACCTTCAAAAAAAACCTGAACAACCATTTATGTAATCCAACAGTGAACTTTCTTATAACATTTCATTCAGGATAGGTGTGTCAGGGGACACTAAAGAAGGTGAATGTGCACATAATGGCATGAGGTTTAACAAGGCCAAATGCCGGGTCCTGCACTTGGGGCACAACAACCCTGTGCAGTGCTACAGACTAGGAGAAGTCTGTCTAGAAAGCTGCCTGGAGGAGAGGGACCTGGGGGTGTTGGTTGACAGCCGACTGAATATGATATGAATATGAATATGATATATGCTGAATATGAGCCAGCAGTGTGCCCAGGTGGCCAAGAAGGCCAATAGCATCTTGGCTTGTATCAGAAACGGTGTGACCAGCAGGTCCAGGGAGGTTATTCTCCCTCTGTACTCGGCACTGGTGAGACCGCTCCTCGAGTACTGTGTTCAGTTCTGGGCCCCTCACCACAAGAAGGATGTTGAGGCTCTGGAGCGAGTCCAGAGAAGAGCAACAAAGCTGGTGAGGGGGCTGGAGAACAGGCCTTATGAGGAGCGGCTGAGAGAGCTGGGGTTGTTTAGCCTGGAGAAGAGGAGGCTGAGGGGAGACCTCATTGCTCTCTATAACTACCTGAAAGGACGTTGTAGAGAGGAGGGTGCTGGCCTCTTCTCCCAAGTGGCAGGGGACAGGACAAGAGGGAATGGCCTTAAGCTCCGCCAGGGGAGATTTAGGCTGGACATTAGGAAAAGATTCTTCACAGAAAGGGTCATTGGGCACTGGAACAGGCTGCCCAGGGAGGTGGTTGAGTCACCTTTCCTGGAGGTGTTTAAAGGACGGGTTGGTGAGGAGCTGAGGGGCATGGTTTAGTGATTGATAGTAATGGTTGGACTCGATGATCCTGGGAGTCTTTTCCAACCTGGTTATTCTATGATTCTATGATTCTATAATCAGAGTAAGCTGACCATAGACATGTTATAGACTTTTGCATGTAATGTAGGATGTTCTACTATCAGTCCAACAGTTCAATATGATGTTCCCTCTCTCTCTCTCTTTTTCCTAGCTCCTGTGTGTTTGTACTTCTTTGTTCAGTGCTTTAAAAGAAAACAAGATCAGGTGTTTCTACGTAGCCCTCTTCATTCTCTGCTCTCTTTTGCAATGGTGTTTTGAATATGCATGGTAGTTGAAATCCTAATATGCATAAAGCAAATGTCAAGACGGACAAACAAGAGGCGTGGGATCAGAATGGCTGTCTGAGGCTAATGATTAGATAGCCAGCTGTGTCTATTCTTCAGATGGAGAACAGTTGAATACCAGAGGCTGGAAGGTGAGACAGATGGCAGTGCAAGACTGGTCAGGAGCAGAGGCACAATTTAGATATTATTCAGTAATGATGTATTTTTACATTTTATTCTACAATTAATGAGTAATCTGCTTAAACATATCCTTGGAAGAAGTGGCTACTGCCATTCTGGTTACTGCTAGGGGGCCAAGGGATTAAAATATTGAAAATAGAATAAAACAGTAATAATAAAACAGTAAAATAAAACATAGAAAAGCTCAGAATTTTAGCTCTAAATTCATATATGCAAAATAATCAAACTGGTATCTGTCATCCTTTCCTTTAAGGCAGTTCTAAAAAATGCTACTCAAAGACCTGTAAACCAGATCAGTGATTTCTGCTCTATTTTAATTTCTGCAGCTATTTTTCTATCGGTCTGGCAAATCAGACAATACTACATAATCCTGCCTTATGAGCATCTAAAGAAATATGAAAATAACCAGCCTTTGCCTAGGATGGAAAACATGTGAGCAATTAGAAAGAACCATATGAGGTCAGGAAAGTGGTAGGCAGTCAGAGAACAGACAAAAAGGAAAAAGAGTAGGAGGCAAAAAGTATTAGCAACCCCACAAGACTTGCATCAGTTACAGTGGGAGAAAGAGTCTATAACAACTTGAATATCTAATGTTGGATCAAGTGACAGACTCAATCTAGACTTAAATGTAGAAAATAGGAAAGCAAAATTAGCAAGCTGTAAATTAGGACTCAGTGAAAAGAAGTATTTATTCATGTTAAGCTCAGGATAAATTAATTTTGATCATTCTCAAGATTCCATCTTGCATTTTCTTTCCCTGAATATTTCAAGTTAATTTTATTACGAAGGAAAACCTTTGCAAGGGAAGTTTTTTGACTATGCAGGTGTCAAAGAACGAGAATGTGTTTAAATGTATTTCACTTAAGTATTTTCATCAGAAACTCAGCTACGAGAATTATAAAAAAATTGTAGATACCCTGATGCTTGATTATCTGATCCAGTTCAGGCTGAGCTTTATAATTGGTATTTTGAGTAGAAAGACAGAAAGTGCATCACATAAAGTTTGTTTATATGTTTCTGGAGGGTCTGTAGATCTTGAAATATGCAGCTTTAATTAACAGCTAACAAATAGACACTTATCTACACCGTGTGCTCTGCGTGGATATACACAAAGGAAGGGCATTTATGATGCAGAGTATGACTCCATACTGAATAGAGCTGCTGGAATGTGAAGTGTCCAGCGATGATCCTTTTCGCCTCTGAGGGCATTTAGTTAGATGGTAATCTGATGAATTTTGCTTCTGGCAGCATTTGTAACCAGTTTCTCCTTTTTCTGCAAACTCTCCAATACATTCTCTTCTTCACCTTTCTCGGCTTGAGAACTTCTACATTATCTGTCTCTCCTCTTCCACCACATGCATGGAAAGGACAGTAAGAATTTGGTGACAGTGCCTGCTTTAAGCTTACCACAAGAAAGTGCAGGACTAATATTGATACAAGTGCCCCTTCACTGCCCCTTTCCAGAAGCAGCCTTCAGACAGTATCAGGCTGGTGAGAACACAGTTAGCATTTACCATGGTGGTTCCACACTTTTAGTATTAAATTGTGGATATACATATGAAAAAATAAGTTGGTGCTTAATTACTAAGCAAGTAAATAAACTGTCCATACATGTCTTACAGGAAATTCTTCAGTCTTCTCCTTCATCTTTAGTTTTGCCAGCTGTTGACTGTGAGGCTATCCGCTATGTTCTGAGCTTTCTTCAGGAGTTGGGAGTTGAGAAGTTTACAAACATAAATAATCTTAACGTCTCTCAGCTGGAAGTGAATACATCTAAACCAAACTTCCTGATTGTTCAGCTACAACCACTTGCCAGGTAGGAGCTTGTCACAAACAAAACTGACCCAAAGGTATGCACAATTGTTAAAGCTTTTTAAAATGTCACTTGTATTCAGGAAATTTAAAAACCAAAGTGGAAGCTTAAAGGGTTAACAAAGTTATTTTTCTTGCAAGGCTGAATTTAGTGTTTAAGTTCCCCGACGAGCTTATCCGGTGTAACAGACAAATTATGTCGAGAAAATCAGTCAAGTATTCCTATTTAGTCTACCTGTTTATAAGAGAGCAAAGGGACAATTAATGAAACGACATGGCAACACACTTCTATCAAAAAAAGCTGAGTTATTTTATGCAACATATGATTAACCTGCAGAATTAATTGCAAGAAGGCATTCCAGAGGTGCAGAAAAATGGAAGGATGAATAAACCCACAAATAAACATACAAACAAACCTGGAGATAATATGAATGAAGAGGCTATTTTCCGTCACTCTATAAGGAAGAGGAGGGCCATAATTCTTCATGTTTCCAGGCCTATGACAACAGTGATTTAAGGGAGGTAGAAAGACTGTTCCTCTAGGCAAAGTTGGGCCTGCCTGTTACTTGTAGGGCTTTTAGAGCTCCGTGGGCTGCCTGCTGTGGAGCACTCCCGACCACTGGGTGTAAGAAACCAACCTGATTTAGACCGTCAGCTGTTCTTATCCTTTCAGCAGAAAGCAGCATGGTGCATACATAGTCATACTGACTACAAGTTATGTCAATATATACTTAGAAAATATAAGGCATGAGTGTACTGTGTCCCTCTGTTCAGCTTCTAATGCTCTTCCCTCTTCCTAGCCTGTTACTTGGACTTTTGAACATGTTGGTGCGTGTATCAATGTGTCCTATGGAAGTGCAATTATAGATCTCATGTCACTGAACAAATAAAGACAGTACCCATTTTAAGGAGCTCATGTACAAGTGTTAGACAAAGGGAAAGAAAATCTGAGAATGGTCAAAATAGCATCAGTAGTGAGGCTTCTCAGCAGCTAAGGAAGTTTGAGGGGGTTGAGGAATCAGCTGAAGGTGTGGTCCTTGTGCTACTAAGGGCTTTGCAGAATTAAAGAGTAATAAGGAGAAGATAAGAGAATGATAGAGGGCCTGATGATAACAGTAATCCCTTTACTAGTCAGTATCTTTGTACATTTCTGGTTCATGTTGTTCTTGTTTAGAAAAGACTTTTAGTTATTTTTCTCCCACTCTTTTTGTAGCGGTTTAAATGAGATTTCCACCCTCGAAGCAATTGCTGAAAATGGTAAGTAATATGACCAAGATATAACTAACATTTCATCATTTAAGTCTGTGTTTTCACTTGAGCAGATTGTATTCTCTAGTTCCTCAGTTACAGTACTATTTAAAGGTTTTCTTCTCGCCCCTCTGTAGTACTTATAAACTATCAATTAACACAATGTTGAAGTAATGAGTGGCAGATTTAAAATCCACAAAATCATCTGCACAAAATTGAGAAGAAGCTTCCCAAACCGTGTGTCAGGTCACTTTTTTTTTTGAGGGGAGGGGGGAGTGTGGGAGTGTGGGCTGAAGTCTTCACATTCTAGTTTATTCACCGAAGTAGCCACTCAATGCATTGCTGAATAAGAATGGAAAATAACATCAGCAAGACATTTTAATTTGAATGAAAGTTCCTGAGCCACAGTTCCTTAAAATTATCCTACTGAAAGTCTGTGCAGCAGATGGGAGAGAGTTGTAAAAGAGTCATTCCAGAAGTAGTAGTAAGACTCCAAAACACCATCTTCCAAGTCATACAATCTGATCTGGGTGTCTAGGTACTGTGTGTAGCATAAGCACAGTGATTTCCCAAATATTGCTGTCAGGACACCCTTCAAGGTCAGAACGGCTTGCAAGGTCATGAGTTATTCATGTATGTTAAGGGGTGATTGCTGCTAGGTCCTAGTAGCTCAGCAAAAAAACCCCCCAAAACTATTTGTCACATACCTGCAATGTGACACTTGTTAACCCATAAATACTGCTTGTAGATGTTTCTCTTGCAGTATCAACAGTAAACTCATATTAAAACACTGCAGACCTTTAGCAGGCTGCCTAGAAGTTCACAAAGCCTCTTACATTTTTTAAAGCAACTTCTTTCCTTTCCAGTGTAGAAGGTTTAAAAATCTGATGTAATGAAATGTCAGAGAAATCTCTCCTGCTGTTTTACTCACTGCAGATAGGAAGCTCTGTAAGACAGAGCAAATGGGCTCAGACTCTGCCTGAGGGAAACGTGCTGTTCTGAAATAGCTTGAGGCTGGAATAAGCATGATTTTTTAGCACATTATTAAAATGATGCTCATGAAATCCAGAGTGGAATTCAGAATCCAATTCTGCTCAGGTTTCAAAGGATTCAGATTCACTGTTTCCTTTATGCTTCTTTTCAGTATTTATTTATTTCTTTTACTTCAGGTAGATTTTGACATTATTACTCAGTTTTTGCCAGTTTTCCTAAACATTTCTCTACTCAGGAGAAGGTTTCATTCTATCATGTCAGTCTTCCCTGCTGGATTCAACATACAACAAAACGGATGGCAAAGCTGTCTGTGAATCCATATGCCTAAGATGAGGCTTTTCAATTGCTATTGCATATATTCCTTTTTCCACTCTGATTCTCAGCACATTCCTCTTTCCACTCTTTCTTTTCTTTTACATTCCCCCCTCTAATCTTGCTCTTTACTATTCTGGATATCTTGTTCATAGCTTATGCCCTTCCTTTCTTTTCACTTTTCTCCTTCCAGAACATTTCTTCTCAGTTAATTTCTTCTGTCCCTTCCATCCACGTGCAAAATCACACAAAGACACTAAAGTAGATTAGAAATTATGAATAGCACTAATCCCATACTCCCTGGCAAAATTCAGAGGATGTGTCTTCAGTGTGTTAGAAAAGGTTTAATCCTTCTACCAGGGCACAGAGGCAGGTAGTTATGCTAATTGGAAAGTGTTATCCTAGGCAAGCTGCTTTTTATTCGTAGGTCTATGTACAGTTTCCTCAATTCATGCTATTTAAAAACAAACAAACAAACAAACAAACACTTCAGTAGAACCACTCTGAAATCACTCTAACATCAATATCACCATCTGGAGATTTGTCTTGTTCCATTAAAGAAAAAGCCTGTATGACTACTGTTTCCATGTAGGCCTGTAATTTAGGTGCTTTAAAATGTGGTGGAAAATCTGAACCCTTTTGCTTGGACAATATGCAGATACTTCATAAGCAAGGTAGAGTTTTGGTCACAGGCAAAGAAAGATCTGTATCAACTCTGTTGCAGTGTGGTCACAGCAGCTTTTCTGAATGAAGGAGTTGCCTCTAGAATCTTCCCAAAGGCAGGAGTTATAGATGTTACTGGTAACTATAGTTACATGTAGCTCCTTACTGAAGTGAAATGCAAATAATGTGTTATTTCAGAAAGCATTGGTTGCTTTAATGAAAGAAAAAACAAAGACAGTCCATGCATTTTTCTATGTATTATTTTTTCTTCTACAAATTTTAGCTGAGGCTGCTGAGTATTTCCAGTGAGTTACACTCTTCAATGCAAAATCTACAGTATGTAATGCCTTGGACGTCCACACACAATATAATTACACTACTAGTACATAAGCAATTGTTTTTCTGATTAAGTCTGTTTCTTATAGTAGATCTTTTTAGCAATAATTTTTTAGAAGGAAAATTTACATAGCTGTGATTCTTGACTGATATGAGGAGATCTGTTTATTTAAAACACTGCAGAAAAAACAATGCTTGCATTTTTACAAAAGCTAAACACTTTACTCAGCCAAAAGACCATAAATACTGTAAATAAAACAGATTAAAAAAGATAATAATATAACCTCTACTTCCAGTACATGAAAATTAAGTACAATTTCCATAAAGTATAGCCTCAAAATCTGAGAAGCCTGTGTGTCCAGGCTATAAAATATCCATTCACCAGATTAATACATAGATGAGAAGCGGTAAGGCACTGAAACAGTAAATGTATTTCTGCTTGATTGTTTCTGTTAGTCCCAATAACACTAGTAATGGTTCTTAATTCACAACTGTTCTGCTCCCTGCCGTAAGCAGATGTTAATATCTCTGCACACAACTTGAAAACATTTATCAGTTGTAAGTCTGTATCGTAACTTCCTGTGGTTTCAGAAAAAAAAGGAAGACCTTCTGTAGAGGCATGTTTGCAAGGTCTTCTCTTCCTTATTTGACTTTTCCTCCTTTTTTCAGAAATATTTCACTGTGTTTCTCCTTTGGCCTCCACTTTAGTCAGCAGCAAAATTTTCCATATCCTATTGAGGGTACAGATTCAGGCTTTAAACCTACCGAAGCCAAAAAGAATATTGATGCCAATATTATGTATATCATGCCACAAACTAAGCACTGTGTTTTGAGTGTTGTTTCTCACTGATTGGTTCTGTGTACTTTGTAATTCACATAATAATACTGCGTAAGGTTTATTACTTATTTATTAACTAGTCACTTGACTAACAGAATATGCATTCTACTCTCGTAATCTCGTGATTTCTTTTGCTCTTGCTTTTAATTGTGCAAAGTTCAACCTTTCCAGTATTGTTTCTACAGTATTTACTTTTTAGTTTCCAAAATCACCTCTTTTTCTGAACTGTTGTAATGTATTTGTTTTGTATCATGTCACTGAAATTATGTGTTTTTCAAGGCACTAAACATGCCTTATCCCATTTTTACCCATTGACATATAAAGGGTACAAGCACCTAAATTGCTTAAATAAACTAAATAAGCTTAAACATCTAGCTCATTACTTCTCCAGCTACTGTAGGATTTTAGCTTTCTCATTTTACAGAATTCATTAAATTATACACATTTCTACTTATAGACAAAATAATTGGAAGACTGACCATGGATCTGCAGGAACGAGGGATTCATTTTTCAGTAATTTATACTGCAGTGAGACCTTCAAGGGTGAGTAATCTGCAGTGCCTAGAACTGTCAGATTCTGGGCATCTAACAACTTAATGTTTATGGAGGAATGCTGTAGATCATTTCCAAGATTACACAAGCAAGCAATCTGTATTGTATAAGGTTTTGACCAGGAATGATTGCATAAATTTTCATTTACAGAAGCTGTATCACATAACTATTGATGTTTTACTGTTCTAGGATACCACAAATCTGCAGTTGTTTTTAGAACTTATTATTATTTTTAAGGACTGTAATTTTAGATTTTCTTGCCATTTAACTCTAATGGTTTTACAGTAAGTTCTGTGTGGAGCCTTGCCAGCCTTATCAATCTTTTTAGAGTGGCTGGTCAATAAGGACCAAGTGTTGTTTATTAACTTAAGGCTAATAATGTATCCATTTTGAAATTAACTGGTTTCATTCCTTTTAGTCAATACTTCGTATTTACAACTGAAAGGTAAACATCATACATAGATCACATCGTATTATGTTAGTAGTAAGTAGCAATGCAGAATAGTTTTTTATGCAGAATTACCTCTTTTGTATAACATACAGGTTGTAATCAAGAACTATTGAAATTGTAATTTTAACGTGATTAAGTGGAAGACAGTCATGCCTTGAGGAAAACAGGATGCAGCTCCCACTAAGAAGAGAGGCATATGAGGGATGGGCTGTATCCTAAATTCAACAACTTTAAAAGAAACATGTATCTGTCTGTTACAGTGGTAGCACATCTGAGCTCCTAATACTATGCTTAGTTTGAATTTTCATTCAAACTCAAGATAATGTCCTTTGGGAATACGAAAGATATAATTGCCTTGGTTTAGGCAGCAGGGAAGCTGCTAGTGGGGTTATCTAGATCTAGGGTGAGCTTGAGGGTTTCAGGAGGGAACACTAAGAAAAATCCACAATTGTTTTTAATAGAAGAACAACACCTAGAAAACCTGTTTTAAATGGATATGCAGTGGAGTCTGTTTGGCTTATCCAACAGAAGAGTACAAGGCAACTTGATTGCACTTTATAAATGTTCCTTAAGCAAAAAGTGGATTGATCCCACCAAGCCATTCTGTGTTCCATCAGAAGTAACCTGGGTTATTGCAGGGAGCTGGAATCTTGAAACTCTGGCTGGCCAACAGGATGATCAGAGTAGTCCCTTTAAACTCTAGGAAAAAGGCTAGCTCAGCTGAATTAAAACAAAAACCTTCTTCAATAACCCACCATGTGAAGTTCAGTTCCAGAGACTGGGTTTTGAAAAGCAGCACCAGGAAGCTCACGTTGATATTCTCTATACTGTATATTTCTTGTGGTAAAGGATAGGACATGAGTTTGAGACTTTTGATCTGCCCTTTTTTTGTAAACAATGCATTATTTTTTTTAGCAAACATCCTTCTCCCCCTAGTTATTTAGTTATTGTAGCTTTTTACTGCTTGAAGTCAAGGGGGTGTGAGCATTGGTAGCTGCATATTGCATTTATAACAATTGGAATGAAAAGTATTTTTAATTAATGAAAAAATTGGTGTCAAGAGAAGGAATTTTTCAAGCAGTTTTAAAAGTTTTTGAATTTTAAATCTCTGCATATTTCAGCAGGTTTTCTAAATTAAAGTAGCTTAGTTTGAGCAACTGGAGCACTTCTAAATAATTAAAGCAATGTATTTTAAGACATTCTGCATTTTTAAAAAGTAAGCAATTTAAACTTTTCTTAATTCTTTAAATTCAATGCCATATAAAAACCAATTGAAGCACTCCCTGCCAATAACTTTATTTCAGTGCATTCAAGGTTATCAGCTTCCGTACAGAGCTAAAAAAGGCAAAATGAAAAGTACCTTTGAGGCCTGTGCATTTGCATGTAACCTCTTCTTAGTATGGATTGCAGATCTTTGGCTGTGCTTGAATTACAGATGATGTGGACTGTTTTGTAACCTTAAGCTGAAGGACTAACTCCCTTCGCTTAAGCTATACAGAGTATACTCCATGATCTAGAAGTTACAGGGTCATTCTCCAGTGATAACCAAGATGACTATAAATGAGGAGTAAAAGCCTTTGATCATATGGGAAAAGATTTTACATTATTTAGTACATTTGTAAATCAAAAGCAATCATTCAGAATGAAAGATTTCCATTTACTTGACTTTTTTTTTGCTGATGAAGGAAATGAGCTTTAAGCCTGACCCTTTAAAAAAGAAAAGACAACACTTCCTGATCAGATAAATGAATTTTATGCAATGAAGCTCCCAAATACTGGGGGTGTGAGATACGTCTCTGCCAGTAGCTCTACCTCTTTGCCTTTGGGCAACTGATGGCTTCATAGTATTATCTTGTTACATTCATCCTTCTATTGCCCCAAGCAGAGAAAAACAAATGTGAGAAATGTGTATACTGGAAAAGATTCCAGGCAGGAGCTGGTTTCAGAGAAAGTGAATTAATGAGCCCAGAAGCAAAACTCCCCTGTGACTGAGTGTCTTTTCTGATTTGATGAGGAAAAGCTGCTTAGTTTAGTCAGTGCAGCCACAGAACCCTTTGGGCTGTCATAGTTGCCAGTTAATAACTCTCATGCATTGGGAGATTGATTCAGGTTAGCGTCTTGTTCTGTTCCAGTTTCAGAATTTGAAGCTGTAGGACAGAATTAAGACTCTGAAACAGAGGCTGTTTAGTGACCTGCGTGAAATGGTTTCACTAACCAGTTGATGACTGCTCTGGGTATCCCATCATGTCATAAAAGAGCTGCTTTCTTCCAACAGGACAACAGCCACATCTTACGACTCTTGTTCTAAGATGATTTGCCTTCAAGGTCTGGCTGAGTTGGGCTGAGAGAGAGATTTGTATCACACAATTCTGGGCAAGTGAAGTGTAAAGGTCGGCATCTGAAGTCATCCAACCAGGGTTTGCTTTACAATCAAAGACTTTAGCATGTGATCCTTCTGACATATTTTGTAGGGGAATGTTGCAGGATGAGGTGAAACTGACCCTTCAGGATCTCCTTTGTCTCTGATAATGGTAAAGGTAGTTCTCGTGCTTAGGTCAGATCTCAACATATACATTTAGTCACACAACTCTCAAATCCTCATTCCACTCTTGCAACAGGATTTCTCATGAATATGTGAATTTTCATGTTCTCGGGGACTATGACCAAAGTTGCCCCTCCTACTTTTGCTTGCTGCTAGTTAGGTTTTTTAGCTTGTGGTAGTAATGCATAATTTCATCTGTGCTGTTGTAATCAGAGAAGTTAGTTAAAAAGGCTGCAGTGACTGAAAGATAGATATGACTCAAATCATAAATCTCATGTTTCACATCCTTCACAGCCTCATAGTGTCACATTTCCACAAGTTTGCTTCTGAACCTTCTGTAAGAGAGTTTTATAGTTGTTACCTCTTCCCAGTTAGATTGAATGCTGAGGAACCACATATTGCCAAAAGGAGATTTATGGCAGCTTCCCAGTTGACACTCAGTTTGCTGACTCCACTTTTTACAGATGTATTGTGAAGTGCTGCTTAAACCTTCTCTACTGCCTCCACATTTTCAGAGAGTTTCAGCTACTGTGGGCTTTTGACTTCATTCTACAAGCTGTCTGCTCTAGCTGGTGTATAAGTGTGTTGAGTCTTTGATCCCACTCAGAGCCAAGCAATATGAGTTATAGGAGCTTTATTCAGCTCTAAGTAACATGGGCATCTGCAGCATGAGAGGTTGCATTTGACTCTTAAAATAAAAGTGTTTCTTGGAGGTATTCTCAGGTCCTATTGATATGCAACCTAGCTGAAAAGTGTATAAGGTTTTATCTTCTTTGACAAGTGCTTATAGTTGCATTTTCTTTTTTTCTGCCTTCTACCTAGTGCATTTTTGAAAAATGCATCACATTTTTCAGTGCTGCATTTTCCACCTATATCCAGCTCTTCACTTTTCTGTTGACTATTCAGTTCACCACTCTGAGGAAACTAAACTCTGCAACAGCCACCCCACTGACTTCACAGCTTCTGATTAATAGAATGCTTTTAACCCTTTGATATACTCACACTATATAATGGGAGCTTTCCCATGAACCAAATATTAGAAAAATGCTTATAATGCCATTTACTACAGTTGGTGCTACAAGGTGGATGTCTTCATGCATCCTTGAATACAGGAATTGCCTTATTCATTTACTTCTGCATTTTTTATATTTGAAGGAGCAATTATAGTTTGACACAGTACAATAAACAATCAGTGTTTCCAACATAAAGGAAGAACTCACAGAAATTCCTCATACATTAGTCCTCTCCCCACTTAAAGAATTCCATTATAACAAAAAATAAACTTTAACTTGTAGATGAAGACTATGCACTTAATTATTTCCTAGCTAACTCAGGGTTTTTTTACTTAATAGAGGCAGAATTTTTTAAAATAATTACAAAAGAACTGCTTAAGGCTGGTTGAAGCCAGTCAGGTGTCACTCTGGAGGAAAAAACCTGAACATTTAGCCAATTACCTTGGAAATTGAATGCTCACAATGTGAGAAATGCTTGTTAGCAATTCTGTATGATTCATTCCATGTGTTAGAGAGGAATTCGGAGAAATAATTGAAAACTAGTCTTTTACCTTTAACCCTAGACTTTGCACTAGGGCATTAATATTCAATTGCTTAAAACGTTTTTGCAATTTTAGCTTTCTTTTTCTGTTTATGTTTATATATATATATGCTTATTAACTTCATTGGGGAATGAAAGGCAGCATGGAACTAAACTGTTACTCTAATCTGAGCAGAACAATTTTATTATTTATTGCCACTTGCTAACTAACTTGTTAAGGTGTAGATGAACCTATACAGGTGTTCCATGTATGTCAAATTAGAAAGTTGTATTATTTTGCATTTAAAACTAAAGACCAGAAAAAATCAAGCAGAGAAGGGATGGTGCAAAAGGACGCAAGTGAGGATGAATTCTGTCTCAGGAAAAAAACAGAAATGGTTAAAAATCAGATATAAAAATTGCAATGAATACTCTTAAAAATAATCATATCTAGGCAGAGGATATAAACACAATAGTTCAGATAAAAAGTAAGGTGTAAGACTAAAATATGATAGAATAAATGGAACGTGTAACTGTAAACATGCGTATTGATATTGCATGTTGACAAACACGCTAAAAACTTTCTAGAAGGAAAATGCCAAGGTAGAACACTTCTCAGAGTTACAGAACATATCTGTAAAGGATTGCTGTTGTATCTTAAAGGAAGCCTGGATTCAAGGAAACAAAAATAAGTGTTTTGGGAGTTCTGGAGTTTTATTCCAGGAACAGGGTCTTTGAAGTCTGATGCTCAACATAGCAATCAAGTGATAGGACTTTAACCCAAAGATCAAAATGATCCATGTATCTGTGATTCAGTGAATTGTAGGCTAAGCTCCACTAGTTATGTTGATGGACACTGTTTGTAGACTGAATGCAAACTGTTCAAACACAACATATTAAAAGCTCAAACTATGTCAAAAAGCATTTTTGAAAGACTGCTTCTTTCCCCTCTCCTTCCTGCATGGAAACATCCTAAATTGTGTTGTAATTTAACAAGAGTGAAAGATGTGAGGCTATTAAACGTAATAAAGTCATGCTCCAAACCACAAAGTTTGATATTCATGCAGAAAATTAGAAGGAATACAAATTCTTGCAGTGTTAGTGCAAAATCATATGGCAGACTTAAAGAAATTCGGAAGACATAAAAATTGTTAATAAAAACACATTATGCAGGAATTCTTTCAGAAAGCATTGGATCTAATAAAAAAAGAGGAACTCAGAAAAATTAGTTACAACAAAAAGCCAAATAAGTCTGTGTGTTGATCATTTCTGTGGTGGAACATAGAGAAGTTTTCAGTTCCAAGACTTTTTCAGTAATCATTGAGCCTCAAAACTTTTGCTGTTACTTAGGTGGTAGCAGAAGGGATTTCAGAATGAATCAATAAAATTAATAGTATGAGATCACCATGGTTTGCTAATTTTCACCTAAATTTTAATTGAAATAAGATAAGAAACTACCAAACTATTAATTGTCATTTTTTCTTATGTGAAACTTATACATTATAATGTATATAACAAGAATGTACAAATAAAAATTATAAATTAGTTTAGTCTTAATCTCAAAGGAGCAGAAAGTGGCAAGTGTGACACAGAGTTTGAAAAGTGGCTCCATATCTCTGGAGAAATACAACCAGAAAACCTACCTTCTGTACTGACAAAACTGGTTGGAATTAAAGTAGTAGATATGTGGATATATGAAGAAAATAGAATATGAATTTGGTGTTCTCTGAGAGGCATAAAATATGTAGGTAAAAGTGATCCTGTTGCTACAATAAGAAAAGTAAAAAAAAAGTGAAATTATTCGGGGCAACAATACAAAATTTAAATGTAGGAAACAAAGGATAAAAATAAAGGATTGGTGTTTGCAGTGGGGAGTAATTGCCAGTGGGATTCCATGGGGATTGATGATAATAACTGTGCTGTTCGACAGAGTCATTGTTAGTGTGGAAGGGGGGCTGAAATCCCAAGGTGCTAAAGTTTGCTGATGTACTGGCAAGCTGGAGAAACCATGTACAGTACTGCATTCCCGGGTGATAAAATGACTGTTGAAATACAGTGTAAAGGAAAGTAACACAAAAGGAAAACCTTAAATATGCATATGACATTGTAGTGAGTGTCTGCTGTTTCTCAGAGGAGAGTTTACAGTGTGATTGTGGGTAGATCTCTTGGAACATCTCAGCAGTCAGCAGTGGGATAAATAGCAAACAGAGTTTTACCAATAATTTGGAAAGGAGGAGGGCAAGGTGGCAAGTGTTAATTAGTTTGCGAAGCCCTTGGTGAATAAAGTCTGCCAGTGGGATAGTATATGTGATTCTGGTCACCCCATCTCCAAAGGGGTACAGTAGATAAAGTTTAAAATATTTTAGCTAGGAAAAGTGACAATTCAAGAAGGAAATAGTAAATAAAACCAACAATAACATGGACGGGCTAAACAGGAAATAATTAATCACTGTCTCTGGCCAGTATTCACAATTATCACTACTCACAGACCATAATGCAGGAATTCAGGAATGTTAAATTCCTTTAAAGAAACCAAATAAACTATTTTGGGGTGACAAAAGTACATGGATTTTAGTGATTTGGTGGACTACTGGAAGAAAGATAGGAAGGAAGGATGGAAGGAAGATCCTATTACACATATTCATTTGAATGCAACCTTCAGTTCTCAAAGTTTCTAAACCCAAATATTAGAGAAATCAAGGAGAGTGTCCTGGGATAAATATTGTTTGTATTTACCCTTTTCTTATTTTTAGCTGCCAGTTACTACCAGTAGCACTGGCAGTGAGCTAGCTGGACCTTCGCTCTTGCACAGTTTAGCTGGTCTTGTGTCTTGGCAGTGAAAGGCTGGGACATTGACATAGCATTTCTCTGGGATGGGAATGTGAAAGATAATATGTAATTATTTAACTAGAGGCTGCTAGCTAGAAGAGGCAGCCAATACACCGAACAAAGCTCCAGTAAAGGAAAGTCACAGACTTTCCTCCTCATACTCACCTATTAGGTTGTTGTAGAATTGCCACTTCTGAAAACGAAAAAGAATTGCCACATCAAAAAAATGCCTGCTGCACTTAAATCTTTGTTCTGTATCAGCTGGAAGTTGGGTAGGTAGCACCCCAAGCTTGTGGCAGTTTTCCCTACTTTCAGTGCAGTGAAACAGGTTGGATTCTGAATATCCTTGTAATTAAGGATCTGCAAGTTCCCTCTGGGAACTCTGAATTCCTTCCCCCATTCATTGCTACTGGTAAAGCACAGAGAATGTATCTTCAGCACGTTCTTCAGACAGCCAAACCCATAGGTGTGATCTTTTTCAGAGGCAGACATGCATTTCAATTTTAGGGAAGCAAAGGGTTAGAGATGATAAGTGATCCCACTCACCTGGAAAATTACAGCATACATATCTCTTAACATATTCCTAAGGCTGAAAAGCCAGGAGCTTGGTGCTAGGTAGCTTGTTCTTGTGGTCAGAACAGCCTTGCCCTAAACATTTATCTGCAGTACTTCTTGTCTTTCTTCCCTTGGTAGGATATTAAATTAATGAATCTGGTAAAAGAACTCGTTCAGCCACAGGGATGCCCCTTTTATTGGAAAAAGTGTTAATATCCTGCACCATTTAATTTCTGTTGCAGCCTCCATTGTCTGCGCTAAAGGAATAGCTGTGAAAGGAATAAGGACACACTTTAGCAACATATGACAGGAAAATTTCCCAGTAATCCATCAAATGCAGATCCCCGATCCTGGAAATTGTGTGTGATCTGATGGCAGAATAATAAACCCCGAAATTTAGTGCATCCAATCTATAACACAGTTAAAGCTTGTTAGAAGAAACCTGGATTATTTCATTTTAGTTTCAACTGGCATATCACATTTTATCTTTCATTTCATGTTAGTAAAGAACTCATTCACTTCATGTAGTCCACAGAATGTTTTGGTTTTAGAAATTCAGTGAGTTTGGGTAGGAAGACATTTTGTTTCATGGTTGTAGATCTGCTATATGTATGCCTGTAGTGTTTTTGGTTTTCTCTACTTTCTAACTCTTACGCTGCCTGTGATTCCCTGAAGTAGAAGACTCTGTTCAAAGCCATCAGCTAATGATTTTTTACCATTTGAAACAGAAAAGAGGGGCCATCATTATTTGTACCATTGTGCATATGTGGTCATTAAACTCATAAGTATAGCATATATGCCCCTAAAATTAGGATAGAGGATGATAATATTTTTGTTCAATTTTTAAGCATATTGTGACTTTACCTGAGAAATATTATTTAACAGAGAAATGTTTAACAGAGAAATACATACCTTATATTTTATGTACACTAGTATCAGAAAAATCAAGTGGATACTGAGTGCAAGAAAGCAGAGCAGAGGGTAAGCACTTTTTATCTATTTTCTGTGAAAAATGTGCTTATTTTAACTTCCCTGTCAAAGAGATCCAGTTTGCTAGAACTATTGGCCCTTGGCTTTTGATTCAGAAAAACTAGAAAACAGAGCCAGACTCCCCTTACAAGTTCCTGCAGTGCAAGTTCTTTCTTTTTCTCTTTTCTCTGAAAGTGTTGTCACACACAGGTGGAGAAAAGCTAAAAGGAAAGAATGATGTTATCATATTGAACACAGTATTTTTACAGGGAGAATCTGACTATCCAAAAAATATACTGGTATTTATACTGTAATTTGTTATAGACAGCCTCGAGGAATTTTAAGACTGATGTGCAACTTTTTAAAGTTAATTTCCTTGAAATATGAAGGAAAATTTGAAGTGTAACATGTATCATCCTGTCCTCACCTCTCTCTTTAAGTTAAGGAAAAGGGACCCCAAGTTTTGCAGAATAAGCTGGGAAGACTAGCATCAGTGAAGACTGCTCGGATGATACATCTGGTATATTCCTTTCAGGATTAATTCTACTTAACAATGCAAACTCTTAATACTTTTTTTAAGATCTCTTTTGTGTATTAGACTGAAAAATCTGATTAGCTAAAGGGAAGTAAATGAGTTTTAACAATCTTGTAGGTGACCAAGATGTTGTTTTCTTTCGGATAGCTTTATTAGGGCTTTTTGTTCTACGTGAAATCTAAGGTGGAGAATTTAAGTGTAGCAGCTCCTTCTACTGCTTCTCCAGTTTATACTTACCCTATTTTACTTTCTAAAATCAAGATCTTTTTATAACCCTATTTCTGCTCTTCCTTGAGTTAGCTGAAAAAGTTTGGTATAAAAATCAGTTGAAAGTCAGAATGAGAAAATAACTTGAAATGAGTTTTCTTCATAAAATTGGGACTGCTGTGGCATTTGTAGACATGCTTGTACATCTCATACAATTTCCTACCTTATTTACCTTTCAAGTGGAAAGATTATCTCAAGTGCTGCATTACAACACTTTCCTCTGCTCTGTGTTCTGGCATTTGCACATTCCCTGCTTCTGCACCATATTCAGTTGTACAGAGCAGTCATGTTCTCCATAAATGAAGGTCAAGAGATCTCGTATACAGCTCAGTGCTGCAAAAGGACAAGCCATGAAGAGACACATTTAGCCTTAAACCTATGAGCTGCCACTGCAGACTGTGCATTAGTGTATTAGTTGTGTTTATTTATGTGTTTATTTATTTACTCTACTGAGCAGTATAATAAATATTGCAGTTTTATTGTCCCTTCTAACAGAAGATCTCCAAGTGTTTGGTTGTGACATAGGTACTGTCCACAAGTTATAACAGTATTATAAATTATAAAAGAGATCATTACCTCTTGCAGTGAGACTTCTATTTTCATTTTAAAACATTCATGTCCCAGACTGGCTTTTATTAAAAACCCTGGGAGATGAGATGTAGGACCTGAGTGTCACAGTCCCCAGGCTGTTTGGCTTGCTGGTAGAAGAATGCATAGTTGGACAGGGGAGCCATTAGATGATCATGGGAGCCAGTAAGCTTGGTCATGTTCTGCAAGCCACTAAAAAGATAGTAATCATTGTTAATAAATTACTGCTACTGATGTAATGTAACTCATTTCTATGTATTCTCTTCCCCATCTGCTTCATCAGAATATTAATAACGAAGGGAAAAAGAGGTGAACAATTCCTCTGGGCAAAATGGCATGCTGTTGGCGTTTATTCTGATGTCTTGTTTAGGTTTACAGTTGCTTTACAAAAGTGCAAAATAGCATAGAATCACTTCAGTGTGATAAGAAGCAATGGTCTAATGAATCACTGCTGAAGTGTAACTGAAAAGGAGAAAAATAATCTAAGGAAGAGACCATTTTTTAGAAGTTTAGTTTCCGTTTTCTATGAGGAGCTCATTCAGTTTTCAGCAATTCAAACTTAATCCTGCTTTGCAAACATTTTTCCTTCTGTGTACTTTTAAGTATGACCACTTTAAGCTCCTTCTCTTGGTCCTCTTGTTAATGGCTTCAGATCTATGTTCTCCATCTGGATCTACACGTAGATCCATGAAGTCAGCAGGGAAAAGAGTGAGATTTCCAAGTAAGAAACTCTCTGCTTCTGAGTATAATTCCACTCTACTACACTTCCATGAACTTGTATTATCTACAGTGTGTTTGGAACTTGGTATTATGCTTTGTGTAGTTATTTCTCTGTGTGTGTATGTGCAAACACACATGTGAGCAATATAGGTACCCAAGTCCATACTTAGTCGAGTATTGTCATAGCTCACCTATGCATGGAACTTGAATTAGATTATCTTTATTTTAAAGCATGTTTCTCTCTGTATTTAGAACAAAATTTCTATTTTGTGTTTCACTGCAAAGAAGAACATTACATATTTGCTTGTTTTCTTCTGCCTGAACCGGTGATATTGGTCAGTTTAAAGTTTCTACGTAGGAAGAAAAAAATTAATATTGACAGGACATATGTCTAGGTGCAGAATGTAAGGGCTTGAATCTCACAGTCCAAACACCTTACTGCAGCTTATACGTACATACAAAAATCGATTTTTTTAAACCAAGTTTTTAAATTTTAGTGGATCTACTCAATGCACATTTTTTACCATGTTTGCATTCTTCAAAAACTGCATTGTAGCATTACATCATGCTGTTTACATTAAAGAGATTTAATGCGGAAGTAAAGAGCAATTTCAATAATTGAATTCTGGTTCTGATAACGCCAGCACATGTGATTACTTGGGATTTGTGCAGTCCTTAGATATGTACATTTTACTGTATTATATGCAAGTTATAAAATTTCAGGTGATATAATATGAATGGAAATTTCAAATTTGAAAAACTAAGTTGAAGATGTCATAACCAACCACCTTGAATGAGAAAGGTAGTTGGGTTAAAAAGGTGCATTCAGTTGAGCACTACTAGGACAGTTTTCTTATTGGTGTACACACAATAAAAAAACGTCAAGAAGTACAAGATTGAAAGAGAAGCCATGACCATCTGTTGAACTGATAACCAAGAATCCCACGTTGGAACCAGTGTGTCATGTTGGCTGTTTCTATGGTTCATTACTATTAATGCTTTCAGCCAATGAAAATTTCATTTTCTTAATGTTTTGTATTTTTATATCATGTGTTTGCAACCGTCTGATTTTTGTTTCCAATTTATAAAATGGCCCAAATATTTTTTATTGCCTCTGGCCATTCTGTTTTGGAACAGCCAACAAAAGGCCAGCAACAAAACCAAAAAGAATAATTTTGAATGTAAAATCTGTTCGATTTGAAAAAAGATCAGTATGTTGGTTCATCAAAATGTTGCCAGATCACCTGTCTTTCCCTTTTCCAAGAGAGTGGATTTTGAATTAGGAGGCTTGCAAAACAGGTCAAAGAAGAAATTTGTCCAGGTTACTTCAGTTGAAGGTTCAGTTTATAATTAGAGTGTGCATTTCTGGTCTAGAACAATGTAAATTGCACCCTTTCTTATTTAATCAGGTCTTCTGATCGTTCATTGGTTGTCTGAGTTCAAAAATGTCATTGAAAAATCCAGACAAACAAGACAGTGACTCACACACCCTGTGGTTCAGGTTAGGTAAAGACAAAGGGGGTACTAAACAACAGAATAAACTGTGTTTTAATGACTGACAGCACTGCCACTATGGATTGTTCCTAAACAGTCTAACTTGATTTACAAGAATTCAGTGTAAATATAATTCGTTTCTCAAGGAAGTATTTTGTCATTTATAGTTTAGAATAAAATATATGGCATGCAGAGGTTTATTTTAATTCAGTAACGTCATGTTTGTGCAGCAATAAAAGAATAAGAAAATGTTTCTGAGAAGGCAGAGATATCCTGGGGGAGCTCTCAGCTTCCCCCTGCAGGCCAGCTGGAAGGAGTGATTGCTGTCTTCAGGTCTCCTGTGGGTGCCAGCTCGGGATGTTTCAGGGATCCTTCCTCCAGCCCCAAGACTAAATTTTCTTGAATCTCTGTGCGGTAATACTTTCTAATTTTGAATGTGCAAAAGTACCTCACCCACAGGTAATTTAGGAATACACCTTCAGAGTGAAGGGATGAATGTACAGGCTCATAAGTGTTTCGGGGACATTTCTTCGAAGACCTGATACCAGGTCTCCCATTTGGAGTAGTCATTCTGCCTGCCTATAGTTGTGCAAATAAGGACTCGCTGAACTGTACAGTCCAATGACTGCCTGTAGTTTCAGCCAGAAATATGACTGAAATGAAGCCCACCTTTAAAAATGTGTTTAGAAAGCTGTTTTGCCTCCATTCTTCAGCATGAGAAAATCTGTTAAAACAGGTTTAACTGTGGGAAACTAGCGGGTTTCTTAGTCCCTGACATCCCTTTTGCACAGGCAAATGTTCACTTTTTCAGAGACAATGAGGAATCTCGATGTGAGTGCCTCAGGACAAAGTACTGGCAACAGAGCAATAGAACTGAAGCTGGAGTCTCATGATTATATTTTAATAGCTTTCTTTTTATTTTAGGATACTTAAACATAGTCCCCCAGGTTAGCCCAATCATAGTCTCCAACGTAGCCTTGTTTTCAGCTATTAGCAGGTGGTTTTTAAAGCCCACTTTAGATGATATGCGGGGCCCACATAGTGAAGTCAATTGTTAGACAGGATATAATTTAGAGTTCAGCTCTTCCTCTCAGTTTGAAATAAAATGATTACATTTCAGGAAAGCCTAAGGGAAGAATAAAAGTTTTATATCAAAAGTTGAATATTTTCTTTTGTTGTACGCTCTTCTTTTACAGAAAATGGTATTCATTTAAAATAATGCATGTTCTGATGTATTTGTAAAGGCACTACTCTGAATTAAAAAGAAATTCATAAAGTATGCATGTATGGGAGAGGAAGATTGCAGTCTTCATCTGAGTGTTTAGCCCATTCTGCTTTGTTCATAGAACAAGAATTTTGCAGAGATGCATTGTATGTAACAGGTGGCACGTGGTGTTTAGAGAGCAACGGTTAAGATGACAAAACCCTCTGGGGCTCGTCTCCACAGGCAGGTTATAAAGCCATATTACAGCCTCTGTTCCAGACTGGAAAATGGTCTTTGCCTGTCTTTAAACATGTTAAAAGTGGTTCCAGGCAATTACTCCACATAATTATAGTTCTGGTAATGCCTGTGGTGCCTCTCATTTCTTGTATCCCAAAGTTATACAAGGGCAGAGGTCATTTGTATAGTACAAAGTTTTAAAGCTGACGTGGGTCTTAAAAATAGACTGAGTAGCCAAGATATAAACAGAGTAAGAAGTGAAGAGTAAGATATGAGCAACAGGATCAAGTTATTTTCCCATAAGGTCAGCTAGCTTTTACTGTTGATATCAATGGACCAATGGACCTGTATTCCAAGGACCAGTCAATTGGGAATGAACACTATTCCCTTTATGATGGCTGAAGGTTCACCAGCCCAGCTGAAGTGCATTTACACCAATGCACGCAGCATGGGCAATAAGCAGGAGGAGTTGGAAACTATTGTAGGGCAAGGAGACTACGACGTAGTTGCCATCTTGGAAACGTGGTGGGACGACTCGTATAACTGGAGTGCAGCTATGGTGGGGTATAAACTCTTCAGGCGGGACAGGAAAGGTAGGAGAGGTGATGGGGTAGCCCTCTGTGTAAGAGAGGACTTTGATACCCTCAAGCTCGATTATGGTAATGATGGGATCGAGTGCCTGTGGGTTAAAATCAGAGGAGCCCACAAGAAGGCAGAAGGCTGCCCAGGGAGGTGATTGAGTCACCCTCCCTGGAGGTGTTTAAAGGATGGATGGATGAGGTGATGAGGGGCATGGTTTAGTGATTGATAGGAATGGCTAGACTCAATGATCCTGTGGGTCTTTTCCAACCTAGTGGTTCTGTGATGCTGTAATGGGGCTTTTATCAAGGATTCCCAGGGCGTGTTTTTAAAACTAATGTACCTATTAAATACAATTCCTGGAAACCTTCTAAAAGCAAATGTGTATACGCTCTGAAATTTCTTATAGGAGTTCACCATATTAGCCAAATGAGCATAGATCTTCTTTTTCCAGCAGCCATCAGAAGAGTCTAAAGCTGTAGTTAAGTAGCCTGCTTTTATGCCTGTTAAAATAGAGTGCAAAACCTGTTGTTGTTACTAAGGAGAGTAGTCACTGAACTAGCAAGTTAAATTTTTCTTGTTATTTTATGACAGAAATAAAGTTTATTTCTTCAGTATATTTTTCTGTTTAGAAAAACAATCTTTCACCTCTTAGCATTAATGCATAGTACTGCCTTAAGGCAGTGGTAACAATGTGGCTTTACATACATTTGCCTAATGTCAGTGGTGCTTGTTTTCATATGTGGACACTTGATCATGGAAACCTAGGTTAACATCACGTCCTTTGCCGTCTTACTGACAATAATGCATACAGGCAGTAATAAGTACTGAGATTGAATAAGGATTTAAGAAGGATGGATGCACATCATATGGGATGTTGAAGGTTTGTATTGAATTAATATTATCTCTTCCAAAGGAGATGCATTGTTAATGTGCTGTTATTCCAGATTTCTAGAACTACTGATGTGGTGGGGAAATTAAGAAGACAATTAATGGCCACAGAAGAAGAAGACAGTTTATCATATCCTCCTCTGAATGTGACCACTGGGAATTTTACATGCATCCTTTTCTACGCTAGTAATTTCAGGCTCAAAGCCAACAATTCAGTTCTTATAGATTTGACAAATGCAACATTTGTAACCCAGAATGTGGATGCTTCTTCCTCTGAGTGCTCAGACTTCAACACAACGTGAGTAGCACAAGAAATTTCATATCATAAAACATTTGATTCTCAAAGGTGATTATAAAAGTTGCAATGTCAATTTAATACTAGTTTAATTTTCTTCTTCTAAAGCATCAAAATAAAAAAAATACTAGATTGGATATCCTTAGAAGAAAAACATTGAGGCAAACCCACAAAAATTATACAGATGCAGCTTCTTGTTTTCAGGTTTTTTCCTCTTACATTCCTTACTTCCTTGTTTGTTTACCTTTGGTCCAAACAGGTTTCTCTGTGCCTGATCTCACAATCACAGAAATCTCCACTGGCATTAATGAGAACATAATTTCATTGTGAAATTCCCCTGAAAGGGAGTATTGACAGTTACTAGGTAGTAGTTCAGCTGGAAATATATTTATGAAATGTGATCTCTGTTTTCCTTTACCTTGAAGCACCTGCTTTTGGCTAAAAAGAAATATAGAAATATTTTGTCATTACTTTTCTGTGTACTGAAACTTTGCTATATGACTTCTGTAATTGCCTATTGATTTAGAATATTCCCTCTGACTGAAATGTCACAATGATCTAATTAAAGCTGACTACTTCTAACATTAAAATGCATTAAAATTACTCTAACATTAAAACTCTGTTTCTTATTCCTAGACTGTCATTAAAATACACAAATCCAGTGAATGGAATCAGCAGCCTAGAGATAAGGTAACATGATTTATTCTTAAATTGATCTTTGTGATGTACAGTCTGTTTGTAAATTAGGAGTGAAAAAAAGAGGAGGAGTTAAGTGCAAGTGTTTTCAAAATTACAATTTGGTCTCTGTTCCAAGTTACTATGCAGGAGTCTATAAGGCAGTCCTTATAGAAAGAATATATGAATATGCTCAGATAAAGATCTGAAAAAGTGGTGTAGAGAAACAACTATGTTGTAAGGTACTGGTGTGTGAAACATGCTGTTTTACTAATAGGATCAGACCACAAACCTGTTTCAGGAAAATCTAACTGTGATTTATAAACCGTTCTAGGGATTGAAGTCTACTTGCATGGCCAAGGTTTAGTCCTAGAGTGGATTACCAGTGTACTCTGTCACAGCTACCTTTTGGCTAATGAGGGCTGCAAAACCTGCTAATTCTTCTGCTCCATGGATGGTGACAAGTCAGGTTTTCCCTACCGTGAGAAGAAAGGAGGAAGGTTAGGGAATAGGAAGATTTGGGATGAAAGCCAATGGGAGAACTTGCAGCTGTTGCTCTCACTAGTGGATTCTAGAGATGGGAACAACGTCATCTGCTGCTCTGAGGGTCATCATACAGCTGCTGGTCAGCTTTTTCCTCAGCAGCTGGTCAGCTTTTTCCTCAGCAGCTGGTCAGCTTTTTCCTCAGCAGCAGGAACAGCAGTTAAAAATATTTTCTTAAGTTCTGCCATGGATAACGTGGCCTGCTGGTTTCATTGAAGCACCTCAATTAATTACTTCAAGTTACTTAGGAAGGACTTGCACTGAATTGAATTTACGTATATCAGAGGATGAACTGGATGTTTGCTTGGGCAGTAGAGGGACAAATAACTGCGTATAAAATGCTTTTGACATTTTGAATTAGGCAAATTGAAATCCAAGGAAACCAAAGAGAGAAAGTTTAAAGTAACAATGTAAGAAACAATCAGAACTTTACCAGCATTTTGGTAGGCAAATAAAAGAAGTGTGTGACACCAAGGTGAAACATATGAATGGATACCTTTATTTATATTGACATAGAAGGACATTCTACGTTTAGATAAAAGGATGTCCAGAAGGACTTGCCTTGAAGAGTCAGTGATGTGTTTGCATTTGTATTTGGAGTGCATAGTGACACTTC
Organism: Phaenicophaeus curvirostris; assembly: GCF_032191515.1. NCBI lineage: Eukaryota > Metazoa > Chordata > Aves > Cuculiformes > Cuculidae > Phaenicophaeus > Phaenicophaeus curvirostris. The sequence goes on from NC_091392.1 coordinate 23,247,804, forward strand.
ACTCATCATCAGGGACCATGATACTTGGCAAAAAGACAAACATGCTTTGATATTGAACATCTCCTCTCCTCCGCATGCTTATAGAGCTTTGTGAAAGAATATAATGTACAGATAAGATTGCTGTTATTATAGTATTTTTACTTTTTTGACTGTAGTTAGCTACAACAGTTAGCTAATTGTATAGGACCTTTGACGTGGTTGTCCTTGGTGATGGAGTTAAGCATTACTGGTTTTTGATACGTAAATTATCAGAGGCATGCATTTCTCTGAACACTGTGGAAAATTAAGGAAACATTTTCCTTGGAACCTGTTCCAAAAATACTGTTCTCAAACCAAGACTCTGCCCAAGTTATGTCTTTTCTTTAAGTCACAAAATATCATTTTGTCTGATTCTTCTCTGGACCTTCATCTACTGTCTGCATGCTTGTACAGACAGACCCACCAAAACATTGCCCTGAATCCTCAATCTCTGTCTTTTCTCATACTCGTGCAGGTCCTAGCTGCTCTCCTGTAATCTGTTTCTGTACGAATGAATCTGATTTCCTCCTGCATTTGTCCTGAATGTGCCCATTCTCAGCATAATGCTATGCTTTCTAGTAAAATCACAGTTCCAAGAAAATAATACCAATTATGAAGTGTTTGAAAATCCCATGGAACATGACACTGAGGTGCAAAACTAGCTACCAAGTTAACTGAGATCTTAGACGGGTTGTTTTCTCTAAAGTAGTCAACAGGTTTTGCTCGACTATACAACTGCAAATTACAAACCTTAGGATGCTGCTATAGAAACAAAACACTCAAACTGTTGAAACTTCTTAGATTTTGATTGTGGCAGCAGACATAAGAAGATCAAATATGATGTTAGTGCACACATATGGACTTAATGAGAAATATTCCAATTTATGGTTAGTCATCTGTTTATTAAAATCTTATTTTAATTAGTTATTGGGAGAAAACTTTAATGTGGTCATGAATCTGAGGTGCTTCTGAAATGAAGAAATTTGAAACAACTCTGCAGACCAACTAAATTAAAGACGAACAGCAGAACAAAAGGTGAATGGTTCATATTTTCTCTCTTCTTCTGGAATATTTGAGCCTAATGTGGTAAAGGCAGAAATATAAAGTTTCTCTTGATCTGTGCTTCTACTTGAACACATTACAATTAAGTACCAAAATTTGTAAACAGCCCTTGAAGGTGGGATAAGAAACTCAGGCTTTGCAACAGGTAGGGACTTAGAAAGTGGTTGAAGTCCTACCCCCTGTCATGCCCAGCAAGTAATTAAGTAGCTTAAGTCAGCTGTGTTTTGCATGAGAATTTGATTTATTCTCTTGGGCTAGGTGGGATGCAAGTTTTTCATAGCTCCTTAGGTCATTTAGACATAAAAAAATGCCTAAATGTATCATTTTTAATGTGTGACACGTGCTTATCAATGAAAAATGAAGTAGAGGAAGAAGGCAGAGGGTGGCTTCCAGGATAGGCATTGCTCAGGCATTCACTATGCATTGGTCTGGTTGTGGGAAGTAGAGAGTGATTGCTTCTGCATCACTTTTTTTTTCCTCTTTCCTTCACTTATTAAGCTGTCTTTATCTCGAACCACAAGTTTCCTCATTTTTGCTCTTTCTATTCTCCCACTCGTCCTGTTGGGAACAGGGAGCGAGCAAGCAGCTACATGGGTGCTTAGCTGACATCAACCCACAGCACCTCAGAAGGCTTTATGAAAAAAATTTTCTGCTAAAGACACACTTGGCTATTTGCACTGTTTTATGTTGGATTATCTGTTAATTTAAGAGACAATAATATTTCAGGCCTCTGTACAATACTGCATGTCATGCAATGCAAATAGTGAGATCCACTCAATGGAACAAGAACAGTCCATTGATGTTTTTTATAATTTGGGAACACTTTGTCCACCATGTTTATCTTAGCAAGTATATCCTAAAGAGCTTCTAAAACGCACAGAGATAACGTTACAATCTCTGTTTTCACCTTCTTGTTCACTTTGATTACATTTCTTGTTCAGGATGACTCCTTGATAAGATTACAGTCTGCATCGATAAACAGGACACAAGCAGGGCAAAGAGGTGGGAGGGAACAGAGTTTAGAGCCATGACTGCATTTTTTTTCCCTGTAAAGACCATTTACTTAGGTATAGAAGAACATCCCTTGAAGACAGGAAATGACAGCAGAGAGGAACACATTCAAATAGCTCTATTTATTCTTCAATAAAAGAAGCTCTAACCCCAGCAGCATGAGCTGGGACCAGAGCCAGCTCTTATCGTTGCTAGTCTACCACCTCATGCTGAGCAGCTAGTTATATCTCACCTCCTCGTAGCAGCTGCAATATCTGCTTCATCCCATGCAAACAGCTGCCATCTCTGTCTTCCTCCCTCTAAGAAGAGCAGTTTTTCCATTCATTCTGCACTTCCAGCTGAGAGGTGAGCTATTAGGGACAGGCAGTAGAGTTTTACTGGTTGTATTACTTTTAAAAAAGTGAACTACTACTGCAGCAGCAGTAGAAGCAGGGTGCAGTATCTTTGCTGGAAGAAGCATCATCTCAGCTCTGAGCAGCTGATGACGTACAGATGTTCAAGCACCTGTATATCATCTTCTCTGGGAAAAGGTATCAAAGTGGATGGAAGGGCAGAGCACTAGTATTTTCCCCGCTTACTTTGATAAGCACTTGACTGTTGTCACTGCTCATAGCATGTATAGAATAGAACTGGCCCAAGAACCATGTTTTAAAGTTTTTTCCCTGACAGTTGAATTTCAATTTGAATCTTTGAAACAGTAGTAATTCCAGCTAGATTCCTTTTCAAAAATCTCTCTCCTTGTAATGAATAGCCACATGAGATGGTGGCAAGAGGTAGTGGCAGTTAGAGTTTGTATGGTGATCTGGCACAAAGGGTGTCTGGCCTATGACCGGGAATTATCATAGGCCAGACAGTACACAAAGTACATAATGTACAGTACACAGAGTACATAACGTCTATGTGAAAGGTTATTTCCTGTATTGGCTCTAATGTTTAGTAAGAACACAGCATTTCCTATAAAACCAGGGTACTTCTGTTCTGTGTATAAAATCTTTGTTATCTCTCCTCCCCTTGTCATTAATTGGCTATATTGTGCTCATCTGAGAAAATATTAAACTAAATGAAGTAATGCTATTGGGTTTTGTTATTTTAATGTCTTTTCTGTAATTTAATGAATCACAGTCGTATCAGTTAAGTTCGTGTTTGTTAGAGGCTACTCACTATCTGCCAGTTAGAAAAATACTAGAGATAAATGCCTGTATTGTTAAACTTAACTATGTTCAGCTAGGTCTCTAATTAAAATCTTAATTCTCATAAATCTGCAAGTAAAATAAGAATTATGCTTTGATGCAATATGAAGAGACCTCTCTTGGAGGTCACTTCAGACTGTACTTACATATATAGCCTTATAAAACTTGTTTGTTTATGTGGTAAGTCTCCAAAGAGTTTCCATGTTTATATTTTCTTATCTTCTCAGCAAAAGTACAGAGCACACCCAGCACATGTAGCTGGCACAAACACTTAAGTGAACTTCTCTGTGCTTATAACTGGCCTTGAACTCATATCTATAGCACAGGCTACAGGGACATCATAGGAATTCTGTTCAGCCTGTGCTGTATATCAGGAAAATGTTCCACTCTTCTAGCAATTAGTATCTAGGCTAATACATGTTTCAATTTTGTAGATTTATTGCTATAATAATAGAACATTTTCCATAAATATTTGTGAATGTGTAACAGATGAAATTAATTTTTTTTCTTTTCCATTGATGATGGCAGCTGTATATATGTGAAGGTCTGATTAGGCTCAAAATGTAAGGAACGTCATAAGACAAAACATCCTTTTCTCACATGCGTGACACTGAGTTCTAGGATCCATTCTGAGCATTTTGAAACTCCTTAGGATTATAAATTACATGAATAAAAAGCTGATTAGAAACAATAAATTAATATATACATAAACCAAGTAAGGTTAAAGTATTAGGATACATACTACAAGAAGAAAAGTTTATTATTTCCTTATGAGATAACTGGGATACTCAAAAGCAACTGGGTGAAAAGTAGAGAGTAGGACATTGTCCTGGTCTGTAAAGGACCAGCGTGCACTTCTGAATGCTCTTAATTATTTCTGTTTCAGAGCATCTGGGATGTGTTCAGACTGCAGTGCTCTGCAGTTAACTTATAAACAAATCTCATGGCTGTAAACTACTGGAAATTGCTGCAACACCACACATGCACAGACCTTTTCAAAATGAGAAGGTATTTATTTGTGCCTAACTCACCAGAAACTGGGAGACTAGGGCTGACATCCCCCACTCTCCAGTAAGAGAAAACTCTTTGCGGTCTTCTGCAAATTCAGACATTTGCAAAGGCAAGTTGTCATTTAGGCGTGCGAGTCAAGGAAGAATTGCAATGATAAATCAGAATGGTTATCATGACTGTACCTATCATAAAAGCAATTTTTGAAAGATCCCTTAAAATATTTATTGAGAACCACTGCAGGCCTAATGACAGTCTCTTAGGGTCTGCTACACTGATTACAAACTGTTGGTAACTGATGGAATACTGCACTGGCAGAGGCCCTTGAAGAGTGAAATCACATTTGCTCCTTGCCTGCTACAGCTGTGGAAAGCTGTGAATGTGAGATGAAACTCTTAAGAAGTAGTAAAAACATATTCACAATGTCCCTTATGAACAATCCTAATGAAACAGAAGGCCAAGCTAAGATATTGACTGTGATGTTTGCAGCTAGCAATAGTGAACCTTTATCTGCCACCAGTAGTTTGTCAAGTGAATATTAAATTTTACCTCTGTCATTTTGATTTTTTTTTTCTTCCTCTCTTGTCTTTACAGGTTTTTAATGACCAACAAGTTCTATGGAGGCTCAGCTAGAAACTGGTCCACTTTAGATTCAGTTGAGATTGTACAAGATGAAGAAAAGTTTGCTAAATTTAATGTTTCTGTCATCTCTGCTCCTGCAGAGTATTCATTTCATTGTCAGCTGGTGGGAACAAGCAATCTCTATCCTGCAAGGCTGATTCCATCCAACAATGAGGCAAAAAACTGGGATGTTTTCATTTCCTGGTTGCAAGTGAGTACACATTGCCATTTCAGAGATAATTCCAAGAACTATTATGGGCTATTGTAGGTGGTGAACGACACACATTCATAATGCCCTTACTTTCATTTCAGCCTGAGGGAAAACGTGAAAGAAAATCTGTTCCCCCTAGGTGAGCTGTTCAATAAAGGGGTAAAAAAAAAATGCCAGTTTCGGAACAATGAGAACATGAAAGCAGAGCTTTGAAAAACAAAAAACTGAAGTTGACTACAGAAAAGAAAACTCAATAAAACAAATGCGCTTAATTAGGCAAAGGATTGTAAGTCCCCATGCCTGTTTAATGAGTTGGGCTGCTATTGGAAATGTGGACCTCTTAGGCAGGTGGCTTTATGCTGCTTACTTTTGTTTTTATTTGATTTCTTTGCACTTTGTTTATCTGGGAAATTAGAGCTTAGCGTAGTTACTGTTTTCAGAGACAGACTGTCTGAACTCCTGTAGACAGGAACAAAGCCCAGTACAATTACATTTAATGGAAGGTTTACGGTGGACTTCAGGTGGGAGCAATGTTAGGTCCCGCATGGTACAGAAAGAAAGAAGCTGGCTTTTTTGTTTGAATGAGGCATAGATTTTCTGTGGTTTTAGAGCAGTAGTACAGACTACATGTGTGGTGGTGATGATTGCACCTTTATTCTTTTGAACATTGATCTTAACTCTAGGAGAAGCAAATTAATGTTTATATCTTAAAACAGTAAGGGATCTCTTTGATTAAATTCATAGGAATAATTTCATAAGCTAACCACATAATAACTGGATACAAATGCCAATGTGGCTGTATTTAACATGTTGATAACAAACCAAATCTCAATAATCTGAGTCCAGATTTGACATTTCTGCTTAAACAGTGGAAATCTCAAAGGAATAGTATCGGTGGTGAGATTTCTATTCTACAAATTCAAGGATGAAGTCCCAGAGTTTTTGAGAAGTAATGTAGCATTACACATCATATTGTGAAGGTTCCTCCCAATGATTGATTATGGAAAGGCCTGAAAATATCTTGCATTCGCACAACTGCACTGTGCCTAGTTAACTCTTTGAAGTTAGGCTTGTACATCACTAGGTTATGAAAGCACGTGGGCTATGAAAACACAAAGTTCCTTTGTGTTTTTTCCTTGAGTTTCTATATAGATTGACACTGCTGCCTTCTCAAAGCTTAGAGAGAAGCCTTGCTCCATCCTTAGTAGACATCCTTTTGGTGGGGTCTTCATCAAGAATGGAAGTAGTAGGTTTCACACCTTCCTTACTGATTCAGAGCAACAGCTGCTTCCACTGTTCAGGCAGCAGAACTTACAGTTCTTAGGAAAGGTCTTTTTCTCTGGTGAAGTCCTGAGCATTAAACACAACCTGAATAGTCCTATTCTGATCTTTTCTGTTGTGTGCCAAAACAGAAAGTCACTATTCTGCGCTCATTTCTAAGTTTTATCTGAACTAGATCACACATTTCCAGGTATCTTCCACTGACATGTGGTGAAATTTGATTGATCAACCTATCATGATTTTCATCTCAATGTTAAGCAGTGAAGTAGGATCCAGTGCCAGTATCACTTGTACGATTGCAATGTTGAGTTCTGAAAAGGTTTCCATTGTATTAAATGGACACAGCATCTGCACTGCAAAGCCTTGCATAGCTTATTCCAAGGCAAGGCTGATCTGATGCAACCTTTTACTTCAGTTAGACCTAGCTCAGTCACTGCTACCTAAAGAACCCCTGTGGAATGCTGTTTCATAGCCTAGAGGGTCACTACTGATGTACACAGCACCAAAAACTAATGTGGGGGGGATTTTGTTGCTTTTGGTAGTGTTGAAGGAGTTCTTGTCTACTATAATGCCATTTATCCTTTTTGAGGATCTCTGAATTGTCTATGAAATTAAAGAGAAGGCTGCCACCAAAAGCACTTCTTTTCTTTAGTATGTCTCATAGTGGTTTAGAAGCCCCTTTGTTTTTAAGAAAAGCTTCCAACACTTTAAAACAAAGAATATTAGAACTCTTCGTGGCTAATGTATTTCTAAGTTAAAAAATTAGACATTCAGTGTATACTCAAGACCCATGAAAATAACAGATTTTCTGTGAAGGCTTTGTCAAAGGTCAAATAATAAGAAAACTCCATTCAAAAATTTTTTTTTAATTTAACACTAAATGCAGACTACTATAACCAAGGCAAATTACACTTCTCCAAACACTAAAATTAAAACTTCTGCAGTATAGAGGCCTGTATCCAAAAGGCTTTTACATTCATAAAAATTAAAGAACCACATGCAATTATTTTTAACTTTTCTATAGATAGATGCTAGGAATCACATTTTTATCTTCCACCTGGGATCTAACACCCCCACGGAAATGATAAAGCTTCAGAAATACAATAAAAGAACCCGGAATATATTTCATCTCCCACCTAAAAGTAGACATAGCGTTTTAAGAATGTACAATTAAATCTTTCACTTTGAAGGTTCAATAAGCATAATCCTGCTTCAAAAAAACCCCACTAGGATAGACATAATAAAATTCAGTATTTCTGGCTCTAAATCAGAAATGCTAAAGCCTTTCTAAGCAAAATACACCTGGTAAGTCCTTCAGAGAGTTCTTGTAAATGTGGCAACAAGTATGTATTATTTTCCAGGATTTCAATCCATTTTTTTTTGAACATAAGTGACATACTTCATCACCTGCTTTCTGGTTTTGTTGTAAATAAGTCTTCCAGACTACAGTTTGTGACTCCTATTCACACTCTCATCAGTTGTCAAAGCAGTGGCTTAACAAGGGAAGACTTCAGTAATCACCTGTATTCTCTAAAATTGTGTAAACAGTTACCCAACCCCAAAGCTTATTTTCACTAATCCTGCTTTAATCAGAACTCTGACTACCTATATTGAAAGCAGGCAGTATTTGCAGGCTAGCTATCATGATCTGACTTGGAAAGTTCTTCTTGGAGGCCCAGAGAGCTTGTATTACTAAAATTGTCTTCACCTCCACAGGACCTAAATAGACCCACGTTCTGCAGATTATAACAATTTTATTAGTCAGCATTCGGAAAGGTATAGGCATTGGTCTTAGTACTTACTGATGTAGCATTGTATGCAAGCCACAGATTAATTTCTCCAATGTTTTTACCAATACTTTTCCTACAAAGAACAGACTCTCTTATTACCACAAAGCTTTCCATTTGATTTATCACAAAACATAGAACAATCATGGAATGGGAACATAGGAAACTGGAAATCCACAATCTTCTGCTTCTTTGCTTATTGCATGGCGAAGGGAGTGATACAAATAAAATAATCTTTTTTATTTTATTCTATAGTATTTTATAGACAATAGCCAGTTTTGTCTCTTTGCTAGTGGATTTATGATGTTTCATGCTTTCCTTACACACTTATTTCAAAGCATCTGTAAATACACAAGACTCCCAGTCTTCATTATTCTTTTTAAAATTATTTAAGAGAGACTCAGAAATACAGATCAGATGATTCTTTCCTTCCTCTATTTTCTTCCACCATTTTGATTGCTTTCCTTCTGAAGAAATCAGTGCTTATGTAATTACAGAGGGGATTGTCTTCCCTTTCTTTGTATTTTCCAACCCTTTGGTTTTAACAAAAGTTTTAGAAGGATAGCAGTCTCAAAGACATTCAGTTTGTTGATACTTTTTGCAAAATTGGTAGCTAGGCAGAGACTAGGTCCCCAAATGAATTGATTTTTCAGAAGAAAATAATATGGTAAGAGCTCAGTCAGTGGCAGATCTCGAGAATCCAGTCAAATGAGAGATATTACAGATTTTTCTGTCTCCTGGGAAAGCTTATGTGGATTTCATATGTTAATAGACAACATAGATCCCACACCTCAGTAAAGCAAACCCTCTCTCCTGTTTTGAGTCTCTGATGTCTAAAGCAGGGGAAAGAAAGGTTTCACAACTGTTTTCTCCTTCAAATTTCAGTAAAACTCAGTCAAAAAGTCGTCTTCATTTGATGTATTTTAAAGTAGATTTCAGGAGTTATCCTTGTCAAGGAGTTATTGGCTAAAATCTTATGGTATTTCAACAAATCTCGTGATCAGAGCAGGTGGCTTAACTCTTATGCCATTGAGTTTTCTGGTTCTTAAGTGGTCATTGAGTGGTACTGATCACACATTCCCTTTGGGACTTTAGTTCTAAAAGTAACACAGATTTCTGAAGTGAGAAACCTACATCTTGCCAAGCAAATGAATTCTGCATCTTTAATTTCCTGGGTGAAAAGGGGTTCTGGAACATTGTTATGCATAGGATTTCATTCTCACTCTTTTTTAATGGACAGAGTGTGACTGGTAATTAACAAGTGTGCTTTTTGTAATTACCACGTGTCCTCAAAGTAGGGTCTATGCGCCATGTTTCATTGCACTCATTTATCTACCTGTCTTCATTCTCAGATTCAAGGCTTCAACATTGAAAACAACCAGTTTTCCTATGCAAGTGACTGTACAGGCTTCTTCACTCCTGGAATCTGGATGGGCTTGGTGACATCCATAATTTTACTTTGGATCCTCACCTATGGAATCCATATGATCATGCAGCTCACAACAAACAGCAGATTTGATGATCCCAAAGGTCCAGCTCTGTCAGTTCCTCAGACAGAATAGCCATGGACCTGTTAGTGCTGCAAAGGGTTTTCCTGGTCTGATATTTATGATTTTTATAATATATTTCTTCATAATATGTGTAACTTTAAAAAATATCATAGCAGAAAGGGGTAATTAAACTACTTGTAAGAAGTATCGTTATGCTTGGCAACAATAATTATTCTACTTGTTATTACCATAATTCATTGATAATGATCTTTGTGAAAGGTCTGAGGTGAAGCTGTAGAGGTTATTACTCTGTCTGGATATTAGAAGGACTAGAACAAATTGCCTTCACTTTAGCTATTATTGGCAAGAAAAGACATAACAACAGAGATAAATGTGAAGGATAAATAACTTATTTGATAGGAAACTATATATTGAAACTCCTGGTCTCTCTAAAGGCTCTTTAGTAAGTATATTATTTTGATGCTAGATCTTAAGAGGACTGAACTGCGTCTTGTAATTTTTTCTCTTGAGAAAAACATTAAGAAAAGTGCAGAACTAATAAAAGTATAAGTCTTGTATAAAAGTATAATTGGTGTTGAAAAGTCTTTTCAAAATACATCCCTTTGTTCGGATGTGTATCACAAATGAGAACAGAAGTATTAAGACTTATCTTCGCTCTAATGTCAGCTTATGTCTGTGACAATTATGTTGAGTAAGGGTAACTCATGTATTTGTTTTAGCCGTGGACAGCTGATGGAGTTACTAAGCAAGAGAGGTCTGTGTCTATACTGATGGCAAAGTTGTAATTGGTGTCATGGCAACGAGTGCAACTTTTCAAGCTTGTAATCTAAGATGCAAACAGCATCATAACAGAGATAGGTAATTTTCATAATGTCCCTCATTTTCTAGGTATTTTTCGGATAGTTATGAATTTTGTACAAAAAAAGGAAACAAAAGGATGTATAAAGTTGTTAGAGGCACTGTGCTAGTGTATTGTTTAACTCTGAGCATATTTATGGTCACCTCAATGATTCTAGAAGCCTGGAGACATTCAAGGTGTGCTGGATTCTTTTGCAATTAATAAAAGATGCTATCTGACTATGAAATGAGTTATTAAACATTATGAAGAGCTAGGAAATAGTAAAAGAACAATGGTAAATTGGTAAAATAAATGGTAAAAATAACATTTTCATTCCCTCTGCAGTGATGTTTTGTTATGATTGTACAGGTTTTGTTAGTAACTAAAGAGCAAAAAAGATATAATTTTGACAAAATTACATTTGTCATGAGAAAAATTCTAACTTTTCTGATCTTGATCTGTGTCATAGGACAATGATGCAGAAGAAAGACAGAATAAACTACATAACTAGACCAGCAATAGTTTCTACCCATCATTCCCGGATGTCACATTTTTATTATGCAGTCAAAGAGGTAAATTAAATGCTGTCTGAAGCTATTCTTCCCGAATCATTCAATCCTGACCTGGAAGACAAAAGGAAAACTGATGTGCAACTAGCAGAGGTGACTTCTCTGCTGTAATATTATTCCCAAATGTTCTTTAAAGCCTCAAAGAATGCTGTCATTTGATCTACACAGAAACGCTGTGTTAGAAAGGCACCTTTTCTTTGCGAAAAATAGTCACCAGAATAGACAACTGGACTGGTGTTATTAATTCTCCCTTTAAAGCAAGTTAGATGATACAACATTGAAAATTGATGTAATGGTCATGTAACTGATAGCTAGAAGAGAGGAGAGCTATTACAAAGGGCTTTGTTTGTAGAAGTCAGCTTTCTTACATTTTATATCTAGGACCAACAAAATTTGGAACAGATTTTGTTCAACAGTAACAATATATAGGAACCAAACAACAGTTTTACAAGGCCACTTAGCTCAGGTTGCTGTCTCCAGCAGTGGTATGAGTATGGTAAGCACATGGGTGTACTTTCTCCTGATGTTCCACCAGTCTCCAGTTTTTAAGCTCGGGGACTTCTTCAACCTCAGCGTATTTGATAACTCTGTGTATAGTTACAGTCCACATTTTTTTCCATTGTTGCTTTGAATCTGAGCACTCTCCTGGAGGTCACCGTGTCCTGGTTGCAGTGTGGCAATGGTGATACATGTACCCTCCCTTGCTTGCCTGAGCTGGACTTCAGAGAAAAGAAGGAGGAAACGAATACGGGAAGGACATGGATTTGCTGGAGCAAGTCCAGAGGAGGGCCACGAAGATGATCAGAACACTGAAGCATCTCCCATATGAGGACAGGCTTAGACAGTTGGGCTTGTTTAGCCTGGAGAAGAGCAGAAAGATGGGGAGGATCTCTATATCAGAGAGTGTAGTGATAGGACAAGGGCTGATGGTTTTAAGCTGAAAGAGGGTAGGTTTAGATTAGATATTAGGAAGAAATTTTTTAAGTAGTGGATGTCCCATCCTTGGAGGCTATAAGCAACCTGATCTAGTGGAAGGTGTCCCTGCCTATGGGAGGGGACATGGAACAAGATGTTCTTCATGTTCCATTCCAACCCAAACCATTCTATGATTCTATGATATAGGCTGTACAATGGTGAAGAGATAAGTCTGTTTCAGAAGAGATCAAACTGGATCAGATGTTGGAATAGATGTTTGTTGGATTAGCTTTTTGGTAGTTCCATAAAACTGAAGCTTTCAGAAAATGGTCAGACTGAACTGTTTATTGTGTTTGGTATTATACATTCCAGAATGAAGGGGAAATCATTTTTTGAGGAGAAAATATTTTTCCTTCTACCTTCTCTGACAACAACAATACCATGATCAAAGGTAAATGGGGCCTGTAGGGGCATATACTGTATTTCTATAGTGACCTGGCGCATCCCTCCAATGGAAAGTTCAAGACGTGTTGTAGCCCTTGATGTGGCAGGGTTATTCTTGTGAGGTCCGTATTGGGAAAAGCAGCAGAAAAGGAAGGGAACTACCCACAGCCATAGACATCTGGGGGCCAGGTGGGCTGTGCCCTGGGGACAATGTCTAGTCCTTCTTAGTAGAGGATCAACTGCTCTTTGTGCGCATCTGGTCAGTTGACCTTGGCTAGCTGGCAGGCACCTACTCAGCCTCTTCTCGCAAAGGCCACCCTTGCTGCCAGTGCCTGGACACGAACATCCAGCACACCACATCAGGGGGCCATGTGCTTTGCTTGAGTCCCCATGCCACCTCAAAGCCCTGCAGCTACACATCATGCTGGCCTGTGGTGGGAGACAAAGACTGATTTCAGCAGGACTGGATTCCTTCCTTTTGAAGAAGGCTGGAACTCAAGAAATTCTAGCAGTTTTGTATCTTCCTGTATTTGTTTACCTTACTGAATAAAGTTAAAAACCTGTCAGGGGACTTCCAGATCTGTGTACTTCTGATTTCACAATTCAGTTTAATTGCAGGTGTGCTTGTTAAAACATGCCTGCTTTGGGAACTGTTCCAGCCAGTATATTAGCTCTGTTTGGAAGGTGTGAGCCTTTATTCCCCAGAGCTCACTTCAGTTATAAGAAGTACTGAGTTCCATGAGTGCTGGCACATTTCTCTACAAAGTACGAAATAATTCAATAAAGATGGAGGGAATGGTGGGAACAAGAAACAAGGAAAGACCTAAAGCCATAAATTATGGTATTTCCTCACAATATTCACCAATTATCAATTGTTAAAAGGGGAAATGAGATGAAGCTAGAATCTGAACCTCCTGACCTGATAAAGGTTTGGTTTGCACCCTGAACTGTTGGTTTCTTTGCTTGTAAAATTACTTATTTCACAAACCATGTGGAAACCCAGCAGTGACTTATAATGAAACAGAACTATAGTAGAAATAGTCCAATAGTAGCATTTTTGTTTGGGCAGGAAAGGAAGAGGTCGATTTATCTGCCAAGGGAAGACTCAGTAAAGTAATTGGTGCTTCCTTTCCTTCTGGTTGCCTGATAAATAATGAATATGCAAATCTAAATTAGCTGAAATATTAAGCCATGTACAGGCGTTAGAGGACTCTGTAATTATTTCAGCATAAGTTGGGGTCAAGCACTGGAAACCAGAGATTCTGAAAACAAGGAATGACCATGAGAGGGCTAAGATAAGCAGAGATACAAGAAGCAGCCTGAATGTTGGATACTGGTCACTTCTGGCAAAAACCTAACAGCAGTCTCAGCAGGTGGTCATGACTGTGGGGACAAGTGTAGCAATAATCTTATATTTACATTAAATTTAAGAGGATGAGACAACCCACACAAGTGGGGCGTGGACTCATTTTCCTACAGGCTGTTTTTTCTCTTGCATTGTGTGGTGGGTTGACCTTGGCCAGCTGCCAGCTGCCCACTCACCTGTTCACTCCTCCTCCTCCCTTTTAATGGGATGGGAGAAAATAATATGGAGAAGCTTGTGGGTCAAGATAAAAAAAGGGACACCGATTACCAGTCATCATCATGGGCAAAACAAACTTACGGAAGATTAAGTTACTGCGACTTGAAACAGGTTGGATAGTGAGAAACAAAACCAAAATTAAAACAGTACCTTAAGTTTGCTCAAATGCCAAACAATCTTTTGGTGTCTTAATATCTTCCAGTACAGGAACCTGTTCTTCATTTTGCTAGTACAGGTTCTACTTTCAGATTGGTCCATTCCCTATCAAAAATGAATGAAAAATCAACAAGAAAAGAGCTGTTTCTACAGAACTCAGATTTCCAAAGGCTTAAAAATTATTGAAGTGTAGGGAAAAAGAAACGAGGAAAAAAAAAAAAAAGAAAGAAAGAAACGAGGTCTTGCCAAGGGGTGGTTCCCTAAGTAAGTAATCTCTCACTTCCCAAGTGTGGCACGGCGTCTTTCTTACTTCCTACCTATGTGGGTGGAAAGGAGACTTATGACAGTGACTGAGCACAAGTGCAAATCATCTGCTATTGATGTCCCACAAATGAAGTGGCTTCCTTACCTACACCACAACTTTTTGTATGCCTCCTGTTTGAACGTGGGTTCCTTGCTTCAGATTGGCTGGATTTCTGTATAACACCCAGACCTGGTATGTTCCTGAATTATTATAGCTGAACTTTTTTTTATGTATCAATCATTATTGCCATGATATAAGATGATTTACTGAATGACTATATCTTTTCTGCTTTGCCAGTGGTAATGTGGATGTTCAGTAAAAGACTATGAAACCCATTCTGAATCTGAGTGCTCCTTTAACTAGTTGTGTAGAAGTAACATAAAATGAATTACGTACAGTCACCATGACATCATATGCAACTTTAATTAATAAAAACTGCACAAAACTAACGTTTGCAACATAAATAAAACAACAAATGCTTTCATAAAAGTACTTTTGGAAGGTGGATAACTTAAGGACTTCCCAACATAATGTTTGAATTGTAATTTTGTGTATCTTATTTGTTCTGGATAAATGTGAATACGTATGGATAGCAGAGTGATCAGTCTAGCCATTTAACAGATACCATTCATTGAACCATACTGGCATGATTTGAGACGTTACTATCCTTATCTACCCTGTCTTTCCTTCATGTATACCTGTGCCTCAGCTGTTCATTACGTTCACACTGCTGTGCTGTCTTTTTCCACCAAGGACGTAATATATCAGATTTTACACTAGAGTAGCTGAGATGCAGGTGCTTGTCTGGGTCTCTCATTCCTGCCAGTAATAAAATCCTGGCAGAGGAGCAAAGCAGATAGCTGCAAATACTGATGTTTCAAAACATTGCAGTGATATTGGGGACGGATTTTTATTAGAGCTGTCAAAAGAGGAAACCAAAGCATACAAGCAGCCACGTGCTTTGTCAGGCACCAAACAGCGGATAGACTGAGAGACTGGATCCAGTGTGGGCAGTGTATTTTCTGTCTCTGCATACCTGAACACAGGTCAGCTAATAATGTATGTTAGGGAAAACTCTGGACTGCTCTGGTTCCTATCCTGCTAAAAACAGCCTTATTTGTCCATGGCAGAAGATACCCAGAAAGCATAAAGATCCAGCTGTGGCTGCCTTCTTTAACTCTGTATAGTCAAACGGTAATTGAACAGGGTTGTCCCACACCCCCAGTGGTCTCAACCCTTTTATTTAACAAAAAAAAGGAGGAAAAAGCAATGGGGAAGAAGACATTCAATATGGTTCATCCTCTTTTCCTTAACACACCCCAAGTCCTCACACTTCTGAGTCCTGCATGCCAGTGGAAAAGCAAGGGTGGCAACAAAGGGCTTTGTGTGCACACCTTCTTAATGCTAGTCTGTCTTTGAAGGCCCCCCAGGTGCTCAGCTTTCTCTCCCAGAGCTATTCGTTCAGGCTGGCTGTGAACCAAGGCATGAGTCGCCACTTTAGCTGCCCTTCAGAAACTCTAAGGAAGCTGTTACCAGTTTGTGTGGTCTAATAGTCATCAATAGACAGCTAAATGGGAAGAAATTAGCATGAGGTTTGGGTGAGTGGTTTTTGTTTGCCTTAAATAGCACAAAAAAAAATCTTCATTAGAAATATGTATCAGGGAATTGAAAGTCTGTTCATGTTATGACATCATTTGAACAGATTTCTGCTGTAATTGCTTTTATAGCACTTTGAAGTTCAAGGGGGCAGAAAGTTTTTTGTGGTCATAGACTGCTGCACTGAGCACACTTCAGCAAAATATAAATGAGTTAAAGATTATTTGTAATTTCTGAAACTCTCTCCTGAATAAAATTGGTGTCCAAGAATTGGAAGTTATAGAGGTGTGCCTAATGAATGGCTATCTGCTGTTTATTATGAAACTCTTGGCTAACACGTGAGCTAGTTACTTTTACCACCTTACCTTATCAGAAAGGTGAAGGACTCCTTCAGTAGGGTCATTCTTTTCATCTGGAATAGCCAAAGGTTTCACTTCAAAGATTCAGTAAGATTGCATGTTACTCATTAAATAATATCTGCATTTTTTTCTAATCAGCAGTGTATGTATTTGCTGCAAACCCAGGGCTGGATTCAGCTGCTCTGTAATGGGACTGTCATTCTAAAAGCTGTTTATGGTGAGGCCATTGTTGTAGCTGGAAATTACATAGTCATCAAAATTATCATTCATTCATACTCTTCTTTGATACTCTAATATATTGGACCTCTTTTCTGAAAGTGTTAGCACAGAGCTTCAGCTGCAGTACAATCTCTACTCCAGCCCTTTCCACACTTTGTAGGAAAGGAATTCGAAAAGGCAGTTGCAGCAGAGGAGATGTTGTCTGTTATTAGTTCTAAGGGAAATAATTTCATTATTGCTCATTACATATGATAATGTATGTGGTTGAGTCACCACCCCTGGATGTATTTAAAGGACAGGTAGATGAAGTGCTTAGGGATGTGGTTTAGTAGTGGACAGTTATGGTTGGATTCAATGATATCAAAGGTTTTTTCCCTGATTCCATGATTCTATGATATTGTTTTAGTGTATTTGGAAGGAGCATGCAAGGAGTTTTTTCACCAAGTTAAGCTTTCATTCTGAGAAAGAATCTGCCTCTACCAAAAAAGTTAGCACCACTAAATTTGTTCTTTCAAAACAGACTCTGACACTGCCATATTAGACTGCTCCTAGTTCTCCTGTGCGCTTGCTCTGAACACAGACAGGGAAAACAAACACGGTGCTGGGCTGTTCAGGTCCATGCCCTTGCAGTCAGAGGGCTGGTTTGCCTCTTGTGATCTTGTGTTTTAAGGATCAGAGAAGTGAAGTGTCGTCTCCCTCTCTATATCTGCAAACAGCGGGCACAGCAGCAGTATCTCTGCTGTCCTGTACGCAAAGAATGTTTCTGAAAAGCACACCAAGCAGTGTTAGCCTTGTCTCTAAAAAATCATCCTGCTCCCTAACAGGTAGAAGTGATTTGGCAGCTGAAGACTCAGTTTTCTGTTGTTTCATTCTTTTGTTCATAGGACTGTTGTGCACCTGGACTTCTGACTTTAAGCTTTGCCTGTGTTGAAGATCACCTCCACTTTTCTTCATGTTTGCAATGGGTCCATTTGCTAGTAAACAGCAGAAGTGAGGAGTGACCTGATCTGAATAGGAAAGACTATGAAGTCCGAAACTCCAGAATATCCTGCTTCTGTCCACATACAAGGCAGCACCTTGTAGCTGTTCCTTCCAGCTAGGTGA
The DNA here is from genome assembly GCF_032191515.1 of Phaenicophaeus curvirostris. Classification (NCBI taxonomy): domain Eukaryota; kingdom Metazoa; phylum Chordata; class Aves; order Cuculiformes; family Cuculidae; genus Phaenicophaeus; species Phaenicophaeus curvirostris. Next base: position 23,265,590 of record NC_091392.1, read on the forward strand.
CCTAATTGCTTAATGCTGAGCTCAGTGCTCAAAAGAATTTGGCAAATGCAATGCATAACTAAGAGCAGCAAAAGTACCATTTGTGGCCCTTTACAGAGGGAAAAGCTGCTTATTTGTTTAGGAAATTGAGGCTATAGTGCTTAACTTGTGATATTTCAGTCACTTCCATGGCAACAGGCTCTGAGAGAACAAAGCAGGACTTCACCACATCACATAACAGCTTGAAATTGGAACAGAGAAAATTTCACATAGCAACACTGAAGTTTCTCTTAACTTAAATTTTACCTCTGTTAGTTAACTGATGATTTAATCAGTGAAGTAATTGGTGTACCGCCAAGCAGTTATGAGCAAATTGGCAGTGATTTCTTTTAGTTGTCAGCCATTTCTTGTTTCTGTAACGGCTGGGGATGTGCCAGCACAGTGTGTGCCCCCAGCTCCCTCTGCCCAAGGATAATACACACTATCTGGAAGATTCCCTGTGATGATAGCTGTATTTAAGGGGTAGCATCACTTAGAAATGATGGCCTGGTTCAAAGGCATTGGAATTTTTCCATCTTCTTCTATGGACTTCAGATTTGACCTGATTTTAGAAATCTGACGTAGCCCTTTGCATGGTCTACTAAGTAAGAGGTCACACAGCACGTGGCTGACTGACAGGATTGTGAACCTTCTGTGTTTAAAGGCAAACCTTTTATGTTTCCAGTCTGAATTAGATCTGGCCACAGGGGTTTTGATCCCCTCACCATAGGCAGGGAGAGAAAGACTACCTTACCCCTTGGGTCCTTGTGTTACGAGCATCACTTGTACCATTTCCTTTAGCTGCCTCATGCAGGAAGGGCTAGAAAGGGCTATGGTGCCCATAATTCAAAGGGCTTATTGTTAGGTTTCCTGCAGGAAAAGGGAGGGTTATTAAATCATAGAATCATAGAATAACCAGGTTGGAAGAAACCCACTGGATCATCGAGTCTAATCATTCCTATCAAACACTAAACCATGCCCCTTAGCACCTCGTCCACCCATGCCTTAAACACCTCCAGGGAAGGTGACTCAACCACCTCCCTGGGCAGCCTGTTCCAGTGCCCAATGAAATGGAGCAGCTGATATAGGAAAAAATGCATGCTGTTTCATTAACAAAACCTTCTCTCATACATCTGCTGTAAACAAATCAGATATTGCTGTTGCAATATGATGTGCAAAGAAAAAAAAAGAAGAGCAAAAAGGCAACAAGGTTTGTTTTTAACTTTAAATATAAGCAGCAGCAGATGAGTCAATTATGATGCAAGTAACTGGTTAAGTAGCTCCATTAGTGCAGCCTGAACTTTTAGAACTTTAACTTTAATTATGTTCATTGCTAGAAGAGTATCACTTAGATAAACCAATTATTCTGGAAGAGTATTTCTGTCATATCTCTGGCAGCATAGCCTTCACCCTGAGCAGAACAAGAAGTAGTCAGTGACATTTGATCACTTTTTAGCAGATGAAGTAGAGACTGTCAGATTGCAGTATGACTTCTGATTTTTGAACTTAATGAAGTGCTCACCAGACATGTTAACCAAAACTTTTTTTTTTCGATTGACAGACATTTCAGCTCTATGATTTGTCCTTTTGTACTTGCTCCTACCCAGCCCTTGCATAGCGTGGTATTTGCCCAACCAGCTCACCACAAGCCTTTACAAGGACAGCTTTAGAAGTAAATACCATTACTTACTGCCTCTCAAAATCTCTCTGTATTAAAGTATGTACTTCTATACTCTGCTTCAAACAGCCTTGGTTCACACAGGAGACACGTGATAAGGAGCTGAGCTCTCATTCCTATTGCAGAAATCTGTACTGCAATGTAATGTTTAATCCATCATGGAAGTAGGTGTCACTGACAGATGTTCATATATCAGCATGGTTTGATGTTCATTTTGCATTATTATTTCATGTTGCTTTTCTAATTACCTTTGTATGAAGCAGACTTTTGAAACCATAGAATCAGAGAATGGTTTGGGTTGGAAGGGACCTTAAAGATCATTTTGTCTCAACTCCCCTGCCACGGGCAGGGACATCTTCCACCAGATCATGTTGCTCAAAGTCTTATCCAGACTGGCCTTGAACACCTCCAGGGATGGGACATCCATAACCTCTCTGGACAACCTGTTTTTTTTCCTAATATGTAATCTAAATCTCCCCTGTTTCAGCATAAAACTGTTATCCCTTATCAGGAACTACAGTTCTATCAGGAACTATCAGTTCCTTAAAGTTCTGGAAGGCTGCTATAAGGTCTCCCCAAAGTCTTCTCTAAGCTCAACAAGCCCAACTATCTCAGCCTGTCCTTGTATGGGAGGTACTCCAGCTGTCTGATCATCTTTGTGGCCCTCCTCTGGAATCATTCCAACAGATCTATGGCTTTCCTGTGTTAAGGAGTCCAAAATTTAATGCAGCAGTCCAGGTGAGGTTTCATAAGAGGAGAGGAGCAGAATTACCTCCCTCAACTTGCTAGTTACACTTCTTGTGATGCAGCCCACAATATGGTTGGCTTTCTGGGCTGCAAGCACACATTGCCAGCTCATGTTGAGCTTCTCATCCAGCAGCATCCCTGACTCTTTCTCTTCAGGGCTGCTCTTAATCTATTCTACATGCAGCCTGTAGCTGAGTTTGGGATTACCTCAACCGACGTGCAGGATCTTGCATTTGGCCTTGTTGAACTTCATGAGGTTTGCACAGGCCCAATTCTTGAGCCTGTCAGGGTCCCTCTGGTTGGCATCTATTCCCCCCAGTGCATCAACTGCTCCACACAGTCTGGTGCCATCATCAAACTTGCTGAAGGTGCACTCAATCCCATTGTCCGTGTCTATGACAAATATGTTAAATGACACTGGTTCCAATACTGACACCTGTGGAATGCCACTTGTAACCAGTCCCATTTGGACACTGAGCCACTGACCATAGCTCTTTGGGTGCAACCATCCAACCAATTCCTTGTCCACTGAATGGTCCATCCCTCAAATCCTTATCTATCTAATTTATTGACCAGAATGTTGTCAAATGCTTTGCACAGGTTCAGGCAGATGATGTCAGTTACTCTTCCCTTAACCATCAATGCTGTAGCCCTGTTGTAGAAGGCCACCAGATTTGTCAGGCATGATTTGCCCTTAGTGAAGCCATGTTTGTCGTGGTTGTCATCAATCATGTCCTTATTTTCCATGTGCCTCAGCGGAGTTTCCAGGAGGATCTGCTCCATGATCTTACTTCTTTTATTTTATTTTATTTTTTTAAAAATGGAAGTTATGATTTCCATTTTCCAGTCAGTGGACTGCCATGACTTTTCAAGTATGGTGAGTCCCTCAGGTCCTGCAGATGCATCTCATCAGACCTCATGGACTTGTGCAGCTTCAGGTTCCTTAGATGGCCTTGAACCTGATCCTCTCTTACAGTGGACAGTTCTTCACTCTCCCAGCCCCTGCCTTTGCCTCCTGCCCTTCGGGTGGTGAGGCTTGAGACCTTACTAGTGAAGACCAATGGAAAAATGTTATTGAGTACCTCAGCCTTCTCCATATCCTGGGCAACCAGATCTTCCACTTCCTTACAGAAAGGGGCCCACATCCTCCCTAGTCTTCCTTTTATCACCAACATGTAGAAAGTTTTATTGTCATCCTTGTCTTCCTTGGCCAGATTTAATTCTATCTGGGCTTTACCTTTCCTAATCTGATCCCTGGTTGCGTGGATAATTGCTCTGTATTCCTCCCAGGCTACCTGCACTTGCTTCCATCCTCTGTAGGCTTCCTTTTTGTGTTCAAGTTTGTCCAGAAGTTCCTTGTTCATCCATGCCTGCCTCCTGGCATTTTGCCTGGCTTCCTCTTGGTTCGATTGCATTGCTCCTGAGTTTGGAGGAGGTGATCCTTGAATATTAACCAGCTTTCTTGCCCCCATACCCCTGCCTTCCAGGGCTTTATCCCATGATACACTGCTGGCTAGATGCATGAAGAGACTGAAGTCTGCTCTCCTGAAGTCCCAGGAAGCAAGCTTACTGTGTGCCCTCCTTACTGTCCTAAGGTCATAAACTCCACTATTGCGTGGTCACTGCAGCCAAGGCTTCCCTTGAGCTTCACATTCCCCACCAGCCCTTCCTTTTTAGTGAGAACACAGTCCAGTGTAGCACTTCTCCTCATTGACTCCTCTACCACTCGGAGAAGGAAATTGTCATCAACACATTCCAGGAACCGCATGGTTTGCTTATGCCCTGCGGTGCTGCCTCTTCAACAGACATTTGGGTGGCTGAAGTCCTCCATGAGGACCAGAGCTTGTGAGTGTAAGGCTGCACTTATCTACAAAGAGCCCCATCTGCTTGCTCTGCTTGGTCCAGTGGCCTGTAACAGACCTCCACCATATTGTCTCCTGTCCCTACCTTCCCTTTATTCCTGACCCAGAGGCTCTTGGCTGGCTCCTCATCCACCCCCAGGTGGAGCTCCGTGCACTCCAGCTGGTCATTGACATAGAGGGCAACATCCCCTCCTCATTTCCCCTGCCTGTCCTTCCTAAAGAATCTTTACCCCTTCATCCCAACACTCCAATCATAAGATTCATAAAATAGTTTATCATTAGGGCTTTTTTAGGCCTTAAATTGTTAAAGCTCTTAAATATAATTCTTCACAGAGGACGTTTGTGAGTACATCAGGAAGACTTGGATTGGTGAGGCAAAATTACCCAGAGGTCAAAACTCAGAAAATCCATTTTTTTTCTGACTGTCATCTATCTCCAATATGTTATTTAGTGCTAAATAATAAATCTCAAATTTTTGACACAATTATATGATACCTGCAGTTGGAATTTAGACAAAAGCTGAGGTAAAGTTCCTCAAACACCAGGCTGGTTAGTAAAAGCAGATGTTATCCAATGCAGTAAACATTATGCCAGTTGAATCTAAACTTTCAGCCACTGGACATTAACTTCGTTGAAAACTATCCTCCCTTAACATGGAAGCATGCCAAGTTACAGGCTTCTTCCAAAAATTCAGACCTTCCTCTCTGTCTGCCTTTATTTCTGCTTCAGTAAAATGGCAGATCACTCAGAATTGCTGTGAGATGCTCAGGTAAATGATGCTGTGCAACTGCAAAGTAGTTTACATTTCTTTTGACAGCCTAACAGTCACTTTTTCAGATCAAGGATCTGAGCCATTATTTCTTTTGTGCCAATGAAACAGCATTAGTTTAAAACAAAATGGAAAACGAGAAGTTTTACTTTTAGATTAAATGCTAGACTCTTGACAGCTGTCCTAGTTTTCCCCTCATTTATTGTAGTGGTAAAGTAAGATTATTTTTCACTAAAGTAAATGAACAGAAAATTTTATGTTATTTTGGTTGTTTTATTGCAGATTTTTTTCCTTTCTTTTCAGGATAAGGGCAAATTTTCAAGTTAGATGGAAACTAAACAAACCCTCAGTGCAATGTCTCCACTGTTTCAGTTTGAGTCTTGTAGGCCAGACTGTAATATAAATAACTTAGTGCACAGATGAGGCTGATTTTTTTTTAAAAAAAAAAGCCCCAAAAGAACATAAACTTTTATCATAATTTATTTAGCGAAGTTATTTCAATGGATGTGTTAATGTGATAGCTAAGCTGAACATTTCTCTGGAGAGAAGAGGATTTTCAGCCTGTTTCGCTGGTGAAAATTAAGCAGCTGGAAAATGGGATTCCTAGAATTCAAAGGAGTCTGTAACAAGTTGCATCCTGGTTTGTGTTTCAGTATGAAGAAATATGAAACTACATGCAAGTGATAAAATTTGATTGTTTGGGGTTTTTTGTTGTCCTCTCCTCCAGCTTTTTTAAGCTTTTGAGAAGCAGAGTAAGCCTTGCTAGTTCTTTGGAAAATTCTGAATTTCAGAAAAAGTTCTGTCTGTTTTGTTTGTGCGTGCTTGCATCCAGCTTCTCCTAGAAAGCATCTGGGAAGGACAAGTGCCCTGATGTTTAAATCACTGGCCCATACTGACATTTTATCCCCTTATTTTATCATTGCATCATATTTCACCCAATGATTCCATCAAGAACCTAAAATAAAGTACCAAACTCATGTTCTCCTTTTGCATGTACTTCCAGTTCATATGGCAGTTTTCTTAAAACAGTTAATTTGGAGAACTAAAACCAGAATTTTATTTTAGAGCAGAAAACCTGCAATATGGCTGTAGTCTTATTAAAGGGCCCATCTCTTTGTAGCCATAACCCTGCTTCATAAAATCGTGGATTTTGGACTTAAAACAAGGTGCTGTTGAAAACTAGACCTTCAATCAGTATTATTCAGTCAAACGCGTAGACTATTTTACAGAAATTTTGGGAGCTCAGATGCTGCTGTAGAAGCCAATGGCTCAGCAAAGCCATGCATGTTGCTGTCACTTAGAGGGAATTAGAAACACTGTCTCTGCTTTGCCACTGCTACACCCAGCCACATATTAAGCCACAGCAAAAGCTCTCTCTGTCACCATCACTTATATGGAATCTCATCATCATTTAGTCTGTCCTCAGACCTTGCATAATTGTTTTTACTGTTTCCACCTAGCACCCCCATGAACTTCCCTGAGTATCTGCTCTACTCTGTAATTGATTTTGGTGTTAGGAATAATTTTCATAATGTCAAATGTTCAGAGCATTTTAATTTCTTCACTGTAGTTTTCCTTGTCAGTTTAACCCCTGAGTTCAGTAAATACCTGTAACAGAATCGGATCCTCAGACATCTAACGCACATAGTTCCTTTACAATTTGCTAAAGGAGAAAAACATTCCAACTTTTTCACTGTGTATGAATAGAAAGAAATGTGGAGAAGCTTTGCAACCAGTCCATTATTCAAAAGGTTTTTAGAAGTTCTAGGTGGAAGAAGTGAGACACATTTTTCTTCTTCTTGCAGAAGAAGACCATCCTCCATCAGCCACCCTTTGAGCAAGTAATCCATCAACCCCAGTAAACATTAGAAACCCAGAAGGTTCAATTTCTTATGGAGCCTGGAGCTTTTCGACAAGTCAGTGAAGCAGAGGGCTTTGAAAATCCATTTTTGAAAACTTCTCCCTTCCTCCTGAAGTAATACTGTTTGCCTGACTGACACAAATCTCACTGTGGTGAAATGAATTGAGCTGGGAGGACTGTGTCCTGTTAAGCAGAGAAAGGAACTATTTTTAATTACAGTTTTTCTACAGGTCAGCCTTCCAGCAAATCCACTGAGGAGCAGATAGAAATGAAAGGCAGAACAGAGAGACAGAAATGACAGGACGTACCAAAAAAAAAAAGATTAAAAAAGGAGGGGAAATAAAGAAAATGCTGAAAAATCTCATTCTTCCTCTGAGAAAGCTGCTTCAGATACTGTGAACAAGGCACTGTTGATAGGAAAGGCTCAGCTCCACCGGCCAGAGGAAGGAAAGTTGAATATATGTAACAACTGGAGCCAACTGGAGCTGAGTGAATACCATGATTAATCATTCACCTTCTAAATGGATTTGCTTTGATTATATTTGTGTCATCTTTTTTGTTTGTTTTTAGTGGATATTCTAGTGAGCTTGTTGTAAACATTGAATATCAGCTGATTAATGTAAACTCTTTGGGTATATCTATGAACTTTAATAATAAAGAACTAATAATTCAAAATCTTTAGCAAAAGAGATATAAACAAACAAAAGGTACATTTTTCTCCCCTAAAATTTCCTTCCTTTGGGGTGTGCTAACAGACACAGAAATATGTATTCCTGATAAGCGCTTAACAAATAAATCTGTCCTGCTATGTACTAAGTGCACTGCATAGCCCATAAACAATTTTACCAAACTCTGCTCTAAGTGGTAAATGCTTTGTATATGTAAAGAAATAAAAGTTTACAACCATTCAAATTCTACTGACCTTTAAAATAGCATAGCTTGTGAGAAAGTTTGAATACTAAAAATAATTCTGAACGTTATACACACTTTTGTTGCAAATTTTGTTGGCTGCCCAGGGAGGTGGTTGAGTCACCTTCCCTGGAGGTGTTTAAGGCACGGGTGGACGAGGTGCTAAGGGGCATGGTTTAGTGTTTGATAGGAATGGTTGGACTCGATGATCCGGTGGGTCTCTTCCAACCTGGTTATTCTGTGATTCTGTGATTCTGTGAAATGCAACACGTGCTTTCTATAAAATATGACTTCACTGCAATGTATTCACAGCCTGTTGATGTGCTGTTTTCTAAGTAATGTTTGTCAAATCATGCTGCAGCAAAGAATGGAGAACCACAGAAAAGAGCAATCTTGGAAAAAAATACGATGTAAAAGCAAAGTTAATTAAAATAGAGTGAATTAGTAAGAAATTGGGGAATCCTCTGTATAGATTTCTGAACCTCAGATAGGAAGAACACCATGTGTGTGCTCAGTTATACTGAGCTGTAACTCACTACACTGCCTGAATTTGACATAGTAGCTGTTTGTGATACATTGATTAGTAGCTGCAAAACAATTACTATCAGCTACAGAGATTATTTGATGCTAATTTACATTAGGTAAGGAGGTTAATTCTTAGTTATTATGTTTACAGTTCCATTGCTTGCAGTACAGATGACAGGGGGCATGGGCTTAAGAATGAATGTTGTTTTGCAGCTTAGCCTATTCTAATGTTGATTTTTAAATGGTTTTTTAAATTATTTATTTATTATGGGATGGGCCTTAATTGCAATGGTCAGATCCACAATACCCCTGATCCCCTCTACAGGTATCCAGCTGCCTTTCTCAAAGTTCAGTGACGCACTTCAGATTCAGGATAAAATATCAGCCCTTTTAGAGTTTGTTGGCAGGGAATAGGGCTTATGAGCATCACCCATGTGTGCATAGACATGGAGAGCCTGTGTTTTCTGCCTGCATCATCGGGCTTCACATGGCTCCAGCGAGTCCTGCGTCCCTGCTCTCTGTCCTCGCTGCCAGCAGCCGTGTGTTTCAGGCTCTGGAGAGCCAGAGCAGAACCTCAGCCTTAGAGAAAGCAGCCAGGGTGTGAAACAGACTGCTGAGGCGACCGATACATGGTAGTAACAGGACAACCTTGGTAATCCTGCTGGCTCTTTCTGTGCAAGTGTCTTTCAAAGCTGGGTTTGCTGTGTGGCCTGTGAAGAGAGGAGACAAGTGAAAAAGATGTTAAACAGGGTTAATGGCTTTTAACAGGGCTGTAGACAGCAGAGATTCCTATGCCTCCAAGGCTGAGCAGCAGGGTCTAACTAACCTTATTCTGAGTGCCGATCACCAAGAAGCTGTTTTGTCCACACAGTTGAGAAGTCTTGAGCCAGGCACATTCGATGTTTGGTTTGTTGGTTATGGATGCTTTCATGCTAATCCTTTAAATAAAACTAGGTCAGCTGCAACCGACTGGAAAGAGGGCAAGGTGGGGGAAATTGCTCCTGAGCAATTGAGCATGCTAAGGACCCAGGAAGGTTCAAGAGCCAGCAGGGAGGGGTAGTGAGGGAGCAGGGCATGGAGCTGGGAACATGCAGCTCAGAGACAAGAACTGTTGTGAGGAGCAAGAAGCAGCCAGCCAGCACCTTCTGGTGCTGGAGGGAAGCCTCTCCAGATCAGAGGAGGCTGTGCAGAATTTGCGATGGTCAGAAAGCCAAAACACTACCTAAACCAAGCCTGGAAAAGGACTGAGTTGGAGAGGGAGAGCTATGCATAAATATTTATTACTTATGTATTTAATTTTATTAGCATCTTACTTAGATGATTTTTTTCCTATTTAAAATGTTAACTGAGTTACTTTATATAACGATAAAGTCTGCTTGGTTATTTGTTGTTGTTGAGGGGGAGGTGGCTTGTTTGTTTTAAAACCTGGCCACTTGCTTGCCTTTGAGGAACCCTATAATGAAGTGGTCTAGGTAGGGAACTTCAAAGTTGTGGATAGGTTTCATTCTCATCACCCAGCCATGGTCAGCTATTTTCCAGCCCCAGCAACGTGAACTTGAGCCTGGCTGAAGACAAGATTGGTAGAATACAGGTAATTTCTTACCTTGGTTGCTCTGCTCTAACAGCAGGTTTCCTGTTGCTAGATCACCCTGACACTCCACAAAGGAATGTGGAGGCATTGAACCTTGTGAGAAAGGAATTTGCAAGCTGCTTGATCAACCAAAAGAGAGTTTCCAGAGTCTGTCAGAAACTCTCATTAACCTTCCATTGTTGTTTTTTTTTAGAATATCTAGGGAAAGGGGGTGGGGGTTGTCTGCATAAACACACAAAATATAGGTCTGGTAAGGGAAAGCTGTCATGACCCCTCTTAGCGTGTTTGGCTGTGGTGGGTTAGCAGTGCCTATTGGCTGTATGTATCTAGAGCACAGGACCCTAAGTGAAATGGAACCCGTTTGGTGGATGCTGTTAACACGCATAGCAGAAATCTCTATTGCAAACTTTCTCTGCCTCAACAGTCCCAAGAGATAGACCTGGTTTTGGAAACCATAGGTCAGGCTACCAAAGGTGAGTCTGCAGAATCAGCCTCTGCTCCGTGCTGGCAGTTGTGAGCAGGCAGAAGGAATCTAGCTGTCAGACAGTGATTGCCGTTAGCCAGCAGTTGCCCTTCCTCAGGGAAAAGCAGGCATCCTGTAGGAAAAGCCAAGGTGCAGGATGAGCCAGCATTGAGCTGGGCCAATCTCCATATAGCAGATACATAAAGGGGAGGTGTATTGTCTCTGTTGCAAGGCTGAACATAGAAAGGTAGAATAGTTAGTACAGCATCAATCTGGCATTGAGTACAAAAGTTGGGATGTATTTCGTGTTTCCAATAAGTATTTTCTTTGTATTGAAAAAGTAGGTGTGTTATAGTGAGATTTTAAACTGCTGAGTCAGGTAGGAAACGACATTTTTCATAACATAAGGGAAGTTGACCTAGGATTGTATGGGTGTTTTTTTTCCATGAAAGTTACTGTGTCACACAACAGGAAAGGAAAGAAAAAGCTAATTTCATTGAAACGTTCACAGTTTTTTAAAGTGTATACAACAGTTGGCCAAGAAGATAATTTTACTTTACTTTACTTTTACTGGTATTGTTCAGTTTACCTTATAAGAACGCAGCCATTGACAGCTCACAGCCACTGTGCGAGGGTGCCGAGAAGTACACAAAATTACAGCTTTTTCCTTCAACTATTTGCTTCTGCCTTCTTCATAAGTAAAGCTATAATGATTCAGGATATGCTTTAGAAAAAAATGATCCTCTTCTGAAAAAGTCAAAACAAAATACAAAATTTTTGTATTTCTAAAAATTATTATTGCACTATGGTTGATTTTTTTTCTTTTTGGTTGGTTGGGTTTTTTCAAGGAGGGGTAGTGAGAAGAAAACATAATCTGGTATTTAATTTGGAAGAAACAGAAAGACAGGAAGCTTGCAGGAATATCTGGAGCTCATTCCTACAATCTGAACCTGTAAATCTTTTACAGAGCTATATATGTAAATTGGCTGATTGTTAATCTTTGCAAAGATTGAGAGTAAAGGCAGTGATCTGAAGCTAAGTTAGAGAGTGCAGTGATTAACATCTTTCCATAACTAATTTCAGTAAGGAATTCCAACTGCCATGCTTTACCTATTTTTGGAGTTGTATATCTCTCCTTCTCCTTTTTATTTCGAAAATATAGAACTAATGAAGCCTTTAATATAAATGTGAAGAAATATTGTTGATTTGTAAGACATAAAAGACATCTGTGTTTTCTGACCTGTGAAATATATTTTGTGTCACATTCTTCCTGATTTACACCCACTGGATCTGGTGATTTCACTTCCCTGACCTAAGGAAATCCTTCAGAAAAGCCGCTCATTGGAGTGGGTCTGTAAAGCTGTTGAAGGCAGGGTGTTTCCTGTTCGCAAGGGCTGTAAATATAAAAACTTAACTTTTTTTTTTTTTAATTGCACTGAAACTGGATCAAAAGTAAACCAAAGCTTGCAGTTTAGAAATTTGAAACGGAGAGAACAGATCTTTCCAAGACATGAGGCTTTCCCAAAATTTTTATTCAGCTGGCATTAGCATTGCCAGCTGCTGCTGGAAATGTAGCCTGGCTACCTGATCAAGTTTCTATGCATCACTGTTACTGACACAGCAAGATCTAGAGCATACAGTCATTCCTTCCTGCTTTGTAACTGCTGCACAAATGTAATAGTTGACAAGCTGTAAATTCATCCCCTAAATTTTGTTGAAATCCCTTGCTGAAGAAGTCTTGCCCACCAGTGATGTAAACTTGGGTGAGCCCATTGACCCCAGAGCCTGGAGGCTCAGCCTCGCGTGACTGAGCAGGCAGGGAGCCAGGGCTCCTGCTGGACCCTCAATGAAAATGCATCACCAAGACTGAGAGGTTTCTGCAGAATGTTTCCACGGTTTGGATGGGGGGAGTTCAATAAAACAGCACATCTCAGAAGTCCTAATCCTACTTCTCTTGCTTTTCTTAGCTGTTTCTATAGGGAACCACCATGGTTTCCGTCCTTTCTTCTATCATGGTTAGCTCCAGAGGGAATATCCCCCATGACTGTGGTATAACTGAACAGATTTGTTATTTATTAGGTGTCCACTGTGAACTGAGAACTCCTGTTAACTTCAAAGGATGTTGCAGAAAGGTCTTAAATGAACAATTACTGAAGACCTGGAATGCACACATATGGAAAAAAAGACCTCTTAAAATATCTTAAGATCATAAGTACAAGCTCAAAATTACTTCTAATAACGAAGTAATAGCATCCTTCTGCAGTTGTTATATATGGCCTTAGGTATAAATAAGAAGAATGCTGAACCTTTGCACAAAAATGGTGTAGCCCTACAGTATTAATGTACAGCTTGCTTTGAACCTGAAATAAATAAATACTTCAGAATAAGAGAGAAGGGCATGAGTACTAGCCAAACCTCGTGACTCACCCTCCCTGATCTTTCAAGCTGTTAGAGTTCAACACTCATTCATATTCAAATGAGGCAAAATGGAAGAGCCTGCAGATCTGGTTCAGTGCCACTCTGACCTGGTTTCTGACATTTGGTCTACTTAAAAAGAAAATATTAATGATTAAGCAATTACTCACCAATAATTTTCTCATCTGTATTTTTTTCCTGTATTTCTTTAATAAGCAAGTTACAGGATTCAAAGGGAGATTTATAATGTGATTTTACATATGAATTTTAGTCTTTAATAACTGAAATATGTTTTCATTGAAATACAAGTTTTCCTTCACTGTTGATTAGATAACACTGATACAAATTCACTTTTTTTTTGCTGTGAGACTGTACTTGTATCCCACAAGAAGCAGTTTTCTTGATAGAAAAAAATGTTTGCAATATGTCACATGAAGTCTGATGTCTCCTGTGTCATGACTCATTAAAGGGATTCCTAACAAACCCTGTGAAGCTTCCTATAAGATAATAGGTTGCAAGCACTTTGTTGATCTAAGTTAAGGTAGACGCTTGGTAATTCATATAGATTAACTCTGTGGCTCTAAGAGAATTTACATTTGGTCAGTTTACATCTCAGAAGCACTAACCTTCTCAAAAATAACTTCTTGTGTTATTTTCCTGACAGCTCATTACTCCTTCAGAGAATCTCTGTGCTAATGCTGAAATAATCTATGAAAATATATTCTTCTCAAGCAGAATTTTCTGTTCAAAGTTGTGCTGCCTTTCTTAAATGTAGCAGCAGCAGGTCTTGCTGCGGCTTCGAGCCAGAGTGCTCTTGACATGGACAGTGTAAACAATGGGACAGTGTGGATGAAATGCAGAAATCCCAGTACTGCATCTGCATTTTGGAATACTCTTAAGATATGTTATTAACAACATAGCTACCTTAATTTTCTATGATTAATTTCAGTCAGTAGTAAAACAAGGACACAGGGACATGGGTGGGACAACAGGAGCAGAGACTGTCTACACGCACTTCTACTCCATCCTAGTGGAAGTTGTGTGGCTGCAGTCTCCTCTCATTGCTGCAGTCTCCTCTCATTGACGCAGTTTCAGCCCCAAAATTAAATTTTGTTAACAGGAAGATTCCCTGACCAGGAAGAATGGGGTTGGTGATATGATATATCTGCTCATACCTTACTATCTTGTTCAAGCAGCACCTTACTCCATGAGCCTGGCCATTTTCACTGGGACTACTTGACCTGGGGCGTGCTACAAGTCCATGTTTACTACTAGCAAGGCACTCAGCCTCCTGGCAGCACAGGAGACACTCTGCCAAGTCAAGATTCTACAGTGCTTACTAGGCCTTGACAGAGTTCCTGCTGAATAAGTAAAAACAGGAATATGTTCAGCTAGCCCCAAGATCATGTATTTCCAACCCTCCTCCTATGGGCAGGGACACCTTCCACTAGGTCAGGTTGCTCAAAGCTTCATCCAAACTGGCCTTGAATGCCTTCATGGATGGGACATCCATGGCCTCTCTGGGCAACTTGTGCCTATGCCTCACCACTCTCACAGTAAAAAATTATTTCCTAATACCTAATCTAAATCTCCCCTCTTTCAGCTTAAAACTGTTAACTCTCACCCTGTCACTACAGCCCCTGATAAAGAATCCCTTCCCAGCCTTCCTGTAGGCTCTCTTTAAGTACTGGAAGGTCGCTAAAAGGTCTCCCCAAAGCCTTCTTTTCTCCAGGCTACGCAAGCCAAAAAGCGTGTCCTCATATGAGGAAGTTGTAGAAGTTTTTTTCTGAGAGTCTAGATTACAAAAAATCCCTGAGTAAATATATTTGTGATTATTGTCCAAAATTAGTGAAAGATTAGGAAGCAAAGTCTTAATTAAGATAAACCTGGCTTTGATATGGCTATTCTGAGGATCTTTGAAACATAAATGACTGCCACAATTTTATTGTTGACTATATCCTGGTCACTGAAAGAGAGACAAAGAATCACTGAAAATTGGAGGAAGGAACAAGAAAAATGGGATTCAAGCTTAGGTAAAACACATGCCTGTCAATGAGAAGACTCTGGATGAGCTCATCAAGCAGTTTGGTAAACTTTATAAAGACAAAACCACATAAGAAGGTTGACAGAGAAGATACAACTCCAAACACAAAAGCAATAGGAAGTCCAACATTTACACATAACTAGTCATTATACATTTTTACAGGTGGACATTTATAAAAGACTGATACCATTTTGGCGAATAGAGTATTAATGTGAAGTTTTGGGCCAAGGCAGAAGATCTAATAAAGTATTCAGGAAAGTTTTACCAAGAAGAGAAAATGGAATTATACTGCTGTGACTTAAATGTGGAGAGCATTTAGTTAGTATAATAGAAATGTAATACATGAAATGTAACCTGGGGGGAAAAAGAGGCATTTCTTTTCTCATGAAGTTAAACATGATGAAAGAGTATTAAATATTAGGTTGGTGCACAAATACTTGCCATTATTATAATAAAATGTGATGCTTATTTTGGATTAAACTTTTATTTAACTGCGTTCATGTAGTATACAATTTTAAAGCACAAAATTTGCTCTATTTATGCTAATGGGTTTGTTTTCACTGTTTATTCTGTTTTATATTATGCTGTCAAATTAAAGTTGGAAAAAAAGCAAATCTGAGAAATTTTGTTGTATGAGTTCAAAAGGGATGTAAAGCAGTGGGAAGTACTAGCAGCATCAACCAAGCATTTGCCAGGGGAATGTAAATGAACATACAGATCGACATTGGTTACGAGAATTTCCTAATCGAAACAAGAGACTTGAAGATAAGGAGGATCGCAGACATCCTTCTGCAGCAGTTGACAACAAATTGAGGGTCAATACTGAAGTGAACCCACACAAAACAACTCAGGAAGTTGCCGAAGAATTCAACATTGACCATTCAACAGTTGTTCAACATTTGCACCAAAGTAGAAAATCAAAAAGCTTGACAAATACATGCTGCACAAGCTGAATTAAAATAAAAATAATCACCATTACAAAGTCTGCTCTGCACTTTTTTTGTGCAATAAAAATGATCCAATTCTCAATCATATTGTGACATGGGACAAAATGTGGAATCTATATGACAAGCAATGGCATTGTGCACAGTGTCTGGACAAAGGTGAAGCACCAAAATATTTCCTCGAAATGAAGCTATTCCAAAAGAAGGTCATGGTCACTGTTCGATGGTTGGCAAGTGGAATCATCCACTACAACTTCTTGAATCCTGGTGAAACCACTACAGCAGAAAAGTATTGCCAGGAAATGACAAAATGCACCAACATCAGTCAAGTGAAAAGGACCAATTCTTCTCCAAGACAGCCCCTGAATGCATGTCTTGCAAATTACTCTAGAGAAGCTGCATGAACTGAGCTATGAAACTCTACCTAACTCAGCTTACACACCAGACTTCTCTCCCAAGTTACCACATTTTCAGGCTTCTCAAGAACTCCCTGCAAGAGGTTTTCCACAATCAAGCAGAAGCTGAAAATGCCTTTGAAGAATTCATCATTTCTAGGACCCCAGAATTCTTTCCTACTGGAATAAACAGACTTGTTTCTTGTTGTCAAAAATATGTAGATTCTAATGGTTCTTATTTTGATTAATACATTATATTCTAAGCTAAGTTATACTACTTTAAAGTTGATGGTTAAAACCAGCAATTATTTTTATGCCAACGTAATAAATGTAAGGGCTTTTAAGGTATATCCATAAAAAGAAAATAAAAATATCTTTTACTGAAAGGAAGCAAACTGCTGAAGTTATTAGTAACTATGAAATGAAAATATAAGATTAAGTGTAGGAATGATCAGTTTAGAATAATTATGCCACAGAGAAATTGTACATAGTGACATTGATCAGTAAAAACTGCCTACATATTTACGAGAAACTATCTTTATTCAGTTTTGTGTTCCATCAGAAAAAATATAATATTTTTCTTTGCAATGATTTATCCTCTGTCACTTCCAAGAAAGCAGAAGTTGAATTTTGTTCTGAGTATAAATCAAAGATAACATAGGTAATGGTTTTAGTTGATTAGCATCTTTCCTCAACAACACAACTAATGAAAACATCTTTGAGAAAAGCCAGCATAGCTGATGAAATTAGCATGTCATCTGTACACACAGACAACATAAACTGCAAATGTATAATTATGCTACTATCAATTAGCTGTCATCACTTGAAATAATTAAACAATAAAAAGCTCTTAAGTTAGCAAACTATTCATGAAATTATTTAAATATTTTTCCTTCTCATTTTCCATCATTATGGTACGATTGACTCAAATTCTACTTGACAGAAGACCATGTAAAACAGATTTTGCTGTCATGAAGGAAAGCCCCCTGCAAACAATGCCACATTTTATAGTTCCATTCAAGGCAGGCCTTTTTCCCAGCTGTTTTCAAATTCTGTATGAGACTAAACATGGATCTTTAAAGAACATCTCGTCCACCTCCCTGCTGTGGGGAGGGACATCTTGCACTAGATCAGGCTGCTCAAAGCCCTGTCCACCCTGACCTTCCAAAAATGAAAACCTGATCTCTGAGTCATATTGTGCAATTAGTTCTAAAGCAAGTTTCCTCCTCCAAAATGATAAAAATCAAAAGCATACTATGATGTTTAATCTGGTGGCATTTGTGAAAATTGAGCACTATTTTCAGGAATATATTTTGAAATTCACTGCCAAGCCTGTGCTTTGTGTGAGGAGTATTATTAGCACTTAATGAAATAAAGGAGCTTACAAATCTATGTTTGCTCTAGCACAGTCTCCATCACCTTGTTATACGAGGAATGTACACATTGCAGTGGGAAGAAGTCTGAGAAGTCTGTGCTAAATACTCTAGGAGAGCATTAGACCATGGTGCATGGCAAATCCATCTTCCTGTACAGCCACCGTGGTGTGCACACAGACTCACCCAGGCTTTGGGAGTGTCTGTTCTGGTAAAGAAAACTACTCCTTGCAGATCCACTACAGGTTAAAGGTTTTGGTGCACACAAGAGTCATGGATTCATACAGCACCAAATACATGGCCGTCATTCAACAAGAATAAACATGAGGGCCATATCTGAGGAAGGCAGAAAGTTGTTAAATGATGATTTGGGCCTATAAATGATTCAAGGTTGGTGCTCTGATTTTGTGCCAGAGTCACGCGACAGCAGCCCAGAGTACATGTGCCTTAAAGAAATTACTGCCTGTTCGTTCAGTGAGCAGGATATGCAGGAAGATGGAAAGTTTTCGAAGGCTTGTTGTTTTTTCATCACATACTGAAATCTGGTAAGTGAATATTGCCAGAAGTTAGGAGCACAGGTATCAGTTGCTCAAAGGCAGAATGACAGTTTTCCTTAAAAAGAACACATTGGACAATCATATACAGGAGGCTGAGGCATTCAGTGAAGCCTCTGGAATGAAGATGGAGCAAAACATTGGATGAAAAGGAAGCATTGTAGTACCTTCATCAAGAGGACCTTACTTAGCTCAACAAAGAAGTCCTGGCCAAGCAAACAACTTATGCTGTGGAAGCCGAGTGGCAGGTTTCCAGCACGGGTGAAATTGGACTCACCTGGTTGATGTCATGCTTCATCCAGCTAACACTCTGAGCAGAATTTACTTACTGTAGGCACAACATTGCATTGGTGAAGCTTAATTGCTTCCAGTTCAGAAGTTAACTTGCTTACAGTTGGTTCAGTGGTTAAGAGAAGCATTATGAAGGAGTTGTTATACAGGTATAGTTGTCTATAGGTATAGAGGCAGACTTAGTATGATGAATATCAAGTAATCGGGCCTCTTTAGGCTTCAGGTATGACAGACCAGTACCTGGGATCTTTATAGTTTTAAGATCACATTGTTCATTTGTATTTTATATTCCTACAAGAAGTTTATATGTAATTTACATCTTGGAAATACTTTGTATCACTGATCAGTGATTCCAGTGGGAAGACTCATAGGAATAGAGTATCTGAGGTAAATGATGAGTACATTGGGGGAGCTCTGTGCTATCTAGTGTCATTAGAAGAGAGGATTCTGCTTCAGAAAGATGGAAGATTATATAGTAATTGCTGAAGCACTCAAAGTGACTCAAAGAAAAAAGTCTCTAAGTACAGGTCGTCTTGAAAAATCATGGTACTAATGTCCTTCAGGCCCAGTGGATTTCTATTCAAAATTAAAAGGAACGATACAATGTGCTTATAGTGAATTATGAACTTTAGTCTTTAAAATTTTGAAAGTCAAGGTTTCTGTTTCTTTCCAGTTTGTTTGCTTTTATGCAGTAAGCTGTCTGGAAATGTATTCAACATGTCAGGTTTCATCCGTTCAGAAATACAGCCTTCAAGTAGGTATGAAATGCGTTTCTCCTCTCATCACAGGTTGAAAATAGATTTCATCTGGTTTCCGTGGACTGCTTCTCCAAAAGTTGTCAACAATCTCTTTCAAACACCACTTTCACAGTAGTTCTGCAGTTCAGAAACAGAAGTGCAAGGAAAATTGGAAAGAAAGCGTGGTTTGTAGTTTTGGTTTTTTTGACTACCACTCTTTAGAAAATCAGGCCAAGATCATAGGAAAGCAACATCCAAATTATTTCAGAAGCTTCCATCCTCAGTCTGGAGATAAAGCTCACACATTGTTCAGTCTTGAATCTTATGCCATTAAAAGTCCAGAAAGGTGCTTTTTTCCAGATTGTTCTGCATGTCAGTTTTCCTCCTTTTCCATACAAATCTCTTTGTCTCTGACAGGATTTTGCTAAGCTTAGAAGAGATTGTTCTTTAGGATACAGTTTTTTAAAAGAAAATCAAAGGAAAAACAAAAAAAAACCAACAGAGTTTAAAATTCATCAAATTGCATTTCCATAAAGACTTAGTAACTTAGAGAGTTTGGAGCAGTTAGAGTTGTATGAGCAGCTCTCTGTCATCACATTGGACATATACTTAGAAATGGGAGCACTTCAGGATGGGATTTGATCTGACAACCCTACGTGCTAAATCTTAGACATGCTATTACATTTTCCCAACATCTGTTGCTTTGATTTCCTTGTGTTTTTTAGAGAATCAAATCCTGCTCATGGCCCAGTGCTTTTATCATCATTTCTCTTTACCATTGATTTGATGGGAGACACTGTGTCTCTGGTGGAAGACACCTACGGCTACACACCCAACTCTGCCATTGGTCCTCAATGCAATTTTAACTACTTTACTTCCCTGCTTTCATATCTGTAACACAGAGTAAGGGAGGGAGTATGAAAATTTTGTTCTCTTCCTATGTGCTTTCTGCACTAACAATGGGAAGAAGCCAAGCAAAATTTTCTGAGCTTGTTAAAAGCCTTGCAGAATATGCAAGATCTTGGGGAAATTGTGCTTGTGATTTAGTTTCCACACTTTCTGTTTAGTAGATGTTTATTCTCAATGGCATCTTCCAACTTTTGGAAGTCAATGTTTGGTTTGTACAGAAGATATTTAATTTTTATCTAGCAATAAAGAAAACCCTCGATCCTAGCCACTGCTAAACCAAATAAAATTAAAGATGCTTTCCACTGTTTGCAATGATAAGGAGGGAGTGAAAGCTAACTATTCAATAATAATAATGAAGTTTATAATTCTGAAGCAAATTTCTTTATCTATGTTCTATATTCTGTTTGCTTAAAATATAAGACCCAAGAAAGAGAAAGTAGTGTCTTTGCTTAGTGGTCCAGGTATCTTGTGGCCATTCTTGCCTTCAGGCAGCTTCTTCGGACTTTTCCCAAACAGGCAGAGGATAGAACACATCTGTCCTAGTACAGACATCCAAAAGTTAGACATCTTGCTCCAACACGTGTGCCCTGGGCTTTTTGTAGGCAGTAAAGAGAAACACTTATGTTTAGACTGTAGTTCACCTCAGTTTGAGATAAGGACCTCAGTTAAGCAGTGTGGAAGTACTTGGATTCCTATGTAGACTGTGAAAAACGGTTCTGGTGACTAGTTTAGACATGGATGCATAAAATTAGAAGTGAATGCCACCAGGGCACTTACTCAAGCCATTTCTGGACCTTTGTTCTCTGACCACTATGTGTTTTAGAACATGGTAACTTCAGAATGCAAGCTCTCAAGTTCTTACATAAGAAAAATAACTTTGTTGATATTAACTCTCAATTTTATTATCAAGTATAATCTTGAAAATCATTATTAAATCTTGTAAAAGTAAAAATCCCTGAAATATCAGCAGCAAAGCTGCTTTTGCAGTATTGCTTTGCTCTGATTGTTCCTCCATTAACGTCTTTCCTTTGCAAAGTACCTTACCCATTTTACAGCTCTTGGAGTGATAAAAATAGCCTTTCTGTTGCAGTAATTATTGATATATTGGTATAACAAATACTTTGCTGTTAAGGTACATGTACTGCTCTAAAATGTTGCTTATCTCATTCTATAAAGACATCCTGATAATCTCATATGATCAACCTTTGACAAGGAAATTCTGATAAATGTTGATATTCCAGATTGCTGATCTAGTGGAAGATGTACATGCCCATGGCAGGTGAATTGGAACTAAACAATCTTTAAGGTCCCTTACAACTCAAATAATTTTATCACATATTGTCTTAAATTATTGGTTCAGGTTGGGTCAATGCTGTACTTGCTTGGCTTTTTATGAAGTTTATTCTCTGTTGGTTCAAGTGATTATTTATGTAGCACTTCCTATTACATGTAGCTCCAATTACATGCTTTTTCCCCAAAGTCTAATCTCCTTGGGGAACACACTAGATTTCCGCATTCTTCTGCATTAGTCAGGCACTGTACCCAGGTCACTCAGATAGGATTATGACCTGGAATACATTCTCTACATTCTCCAGAATTTCCTAAATGAATGCCTGGTTTGTTTTGTTTTATTTGGGTTTTTTTGGTGTTTGGTTTTTGTTTTTTTTTTTGCTAATGGACCTGACTGTTATCTTATTAATCATATCTATTAGGATGTGAAGAGGCATATCCTGCCATTTTATTCCCACTAACTGGATCTCTTGTGCAAGTCTTTTGATCTTGATTTGTTTTATGGCAAAATCAGCTTTTGGAAGAACATGAATTTTTCTCTCCTTTTTCTCAAACACTTCTGTATTAGTCTACGCAATGATGAGTTTCTGAGCATGTAAGCCCTTCTTCAGCTATGAAAGAGAAATAGTAGCCCCCAGCCAAGCTGCAAATACAGCTATCTGAACAAAGCTTCAGCATAAAAGGCTTTCCTAAGGTCTGGAAAGACGAACCACAATACTCAATTCATCTACTGAGAAAACACACAGGAGATATCTATAGTTAACTTAAGGAGAGTTTTGCACCAAATTTCATGTTTTCTCAGAAAGCCTTCAGCTTCCTCCACTAAACTTACTCCACTACATATTCATTATCTAGCTGAGCATCTATTTGTTGATCCATTTTCCGGTTACCTATAAAAGCTCCAGAAACATCTCAGCAAAAGTTTGGAAGGAAATCTCTCCCTCTTAACTCTCAGTTTTGCCCAGGCCATCTCTGGTGGCTGACTGAGGTTCTCAGACTATGGCCCTGCAGGCAAGCTTGAGAATTTCAGTGCTAATTCTGCAGGCTAATTTCTACTGTCTTATCAGCAGTAATTTACCTGAATTAGCCCATAAAATTTGTTTTCCTTTTCTCTTTCATTCTGAAATATGTGTGCCTGTCTCTACAAGGAATTTTTCTACAGCCATGATGGTTTGAGAATGCTGAAGAAACAGTCTTTACAGTCTAATATCAGTTAGAAAGTATTATGTTCATCGACCCCACTTGCTACTTTATGCTTCAAACCGTTAATGAAAATATTGGCTAGAAAATTAACCAGAATATACCCCTTAAGGACTTCATTTGAAATGTCACCTATGTATACCTGTGAAACATCTGTAACTGCTCTTCAAGAACATTTTTTTACCAGTTATTCACCCACGCATAATTTCCTCTAGAGTACTTCTTCTGTTCTTACCTCTGAATTGCTCTTAGCTTGTCTAAAAAGTCTATTAAAATAAAATAAAATGCATATATTTTATATCTTTGATCAGTAGGCTAGTTGTCCCAATTAAAAACCAAAAAATTACATTGAGTTCACATGACATATTAGCCATATTTCATTTCAATGTATGCCTGACCAGTTTTCTAGAAGCATATAATCCTCCAGAGTTTTTCAAATATATGGTATATCAGAATAAATTCAAATATATTCTATAATATTTCTGAGATTACTGCATAAATTCTCACCCATGAATTATGGGTGAATCTCATCTGGCATTGTTGACTTGAGTACAAATACTAAATCTAAGTATTCAGTATTCCCACCAGCACCATGTCCATAGTATGTTCCTTTTTCCATGTTAAAATTAATTTCAGTAGAGGATTGACTGCCAATTATTTTTGTGAAGAATCAAACAAAGAAATTGTTGAATACTCCAACAGTTTATCTTCCTTTCTGTTTACTATATGTCTCTACTCCTCTTCCTTTACTTAGTTCTGACATTTTAACAGAAATTTTCTCTGATGTCTCCATCTGAAAACTATTTCACATCAAAATTTCCCTGAATTTATTTATCTATACTTTTTTATTGTTTTATAGCATTGCTCACACACATGTCAGTTTTTCCAGATCTCATACAATTCTTTTTCATTTCTGAATATTTGAAGCTTTCCTTCACCATAGTGTCTCTCTCTGCTCACTGTCTCTGAACTCTTTAAACCAGGTTTGTTATTATGTATTTAGAATAGCCCCTTTCAAAAGCTGACAGTTCACTTGAATTTCTTTATCTCTTACATTATCTTCTCAGGAGGTCTCAGCTCCCTAGGCTGCATCAAAGTTGTTTTCCCAATTCTTTCTGTGCAGTTGTAAAGGCTGTTATTTCATTATTATGTCTATCTCCAAATTATTTCTCACCTTTGGGTTTTAAATCAATTCTTTCCTGTCATTTAGATTTGCAATACCTTCCTGAAACCAAAACTTTGTCTGCAACACTGTCATTCTGATCACTTGGCTTGTCTGCACCCTGACACATCGGACCCTTATAACAAAATGTTATACAGGTAGTGAAAATATACATTATTATCTGGCCTTTGAATGGTTCTGATGGCAGCACAAAGACTCCTTCATCTGTCTCCTCTTCCAACTCTCTGCTTCACTGAAGATCTTGAGTATGAAACAGTGTGTCCTTTCTCCTTTTGATCTTCACTCACAGACAGTGTACAACTCTCTTTACTGCCTTTTCCTCTTTTTTTATTTGATGCTATTCTGTTATATTACAAAGACTGTATAAAGTTTTCTTGTATTGAAAACAGAAAAATTCAGAAAAAAAGATTTGTTTATTTTTTCTTTTTTTTTCCTCAAAAATCCTCCTTAGCCTTTCATAAACCTTAATAACATGTACATGGAACACTTAATCCTGTTTCTGTGTAAGAAGAGAAAATGAACTAGCATACACTCCCTGCCAGGTGAGACAGAAAAAAAACCCCATGGTTTTCCCATGTATTTCGAATTCTAGACAGACAGAATCAATAGAAAGATTAAGGCTGGAAGGGATTTCTGCAGGTCATCCAGTCTAACCTTTTGCTCAAAGCTGAGCAAAAATGACAGCTAGGTCATATTGTTCAGGACCTTGTCCTGTCAAGTTTTAAATATCTCCACAGAAGGAGATGTAGATTTTTAATTCTGTTCAATAAACTGATCTTGCATATATTTTCACATAATGCCATATTTGGTTTTGAACATATATTCTAGGTATATTAGATGTTTTGATTTCCTGTTGAAGCTAACAATGACTGGGACAGCACCTGAAATTTTTTGTTATCTGGTTGCCTAAAACCTGCTCTAATTACATAAACTTGTTATGAGGAAAGGCAGGGGGAGAAAGTCATGAGGAGGCTGACATCTAGCCTTGGTTTATGATGAACGCTTATCTTATCAACCTACTGTTAATAAACTCACTAAAACAATAAAGAACAAGATTTAATTTTAACTTGGTTTACTGGCCTGCTTTAGCAATGGCTAAAGGTGATAGCTTGGAAAAATATTAATCAGAGTCAACTATTTAAAGTCAGATCTATTTTTTGGCAGTTTCTGCAGGAAAGTTCCTCTACCAGCCATCAACCATGAAGATTCTTAGCTACCTCCTAGCTTACCGAAGGTTTCTGCTCATTGTCCTCACCCCACTGCTTTTACTTCCACTTCCACTTATCATCAAAACCAAAGTAAGTGACCGGCTTTGATAGGTAATTATTTTGGACCTGTATGGAAAGCCTGAGATTACCAGATCTTTTCAGAATCACAGAATCAAAGAATGGTTTGGGTTGGATAAGACCTTGAATGACTTCATGATGTTCGTATTGTGGATTTATTTTTAATTTTTTTTTATCAACTCAGAGTATTTCCATAGAAATGCAGAGAAGACAACAGCTTTAATGTAAGATTTTGTGCTGCTTGCATGAAGTTCTGAATTATATATTTGTTTTCCTGTTAAGGAAATGTTTTTCTCATTTAACATCATCTGAATTATCTTGAAAATCCTGTCCTTACTATTGCATTTTGGCTGCTTTTAAACAGCTCTGCATGATCAACAATGTAGATTGTAGAATTGTCAAGAAGACAACTGCAATTACATTTGTATTTGATGATGGATTTTGTCAAGTTCATCATATATTGTGTTGTCTAATAACCAATTACTGGAATCAATAATCTGAGAAATTCTCTCTAGTTCCTAAGTAGAGCAAAGATCATGGCAGGATATCTTAGTTTTATTTTACTTGAAACAAATCCTTTGGACTTTCAATAACTCCTGTGACAACTCCAGGCTGATAAAACAGCTATCTAAAAAATTTATTAGTGGTTCTATTTGGTAGAATCACTAGAAGTAATTCTATTTAGCTCTGATGTCAGCAGAATCAAGTGGGATTCTTCTGTGATATATATTACCGCATATGCATTATACATTTCATGCATAACAATACACTAAAGTCCAGTTCAGAACTCCTTGGTTACAGAGCAACATGCTTCACACTGTCTCACCTCACAGTTTCAGTGTTTCAGTTTCCTCTCTGAGAGGAAAACCTTGAGAAATTCTTCATGTGGTAGTACTTTCATCATATGAAAATTTTCTGGGTGATAAATGAATTGACACTATCAAATTGTTTCATACATACAAGAAATTTCCCCCCCAAAATAAATGACAGCTATAGCTGACTAGCTTGAATTTAAAATTGTTCTTTTCTAGTTAGAGATTCCTAGAGCCATTTCATTAAGCTATTTCTTTCCCAACACAAAGCATCTCTTCTGCTGTGAAGGAGTTTCTCACCTAACCAGTGGCATTAAGAGATCTAAACCATTCTTCTCCAGAGCAGAAATATAGAACAAAACCAAACAAAAGAGGTTTCTAGGATTCTAGAGGAAACTAGGCTCACCTCATCTCATTGTATTTGGCTGTGGCATTTTACAGGCAGCAGTGATGTAAACTCTCCTGAAAAAAAAACCTAAAAAAACTGCTGTTTTCCAGGAATTTAAATAAAAGACATGTACTAAAATTACAGATCTTGAAAAAAAAAGCTGTGTTTCTTATCAATGCACAGTGTGTCTCTTGCATAATGCTGTTTACATTCGATTTTATCCTTGCCTTATTGATGCTGAGGACAAAATTTTGTTGATTAATGAGAGACAAAATTTGAACTTTTATTGGCTGTGGCTGCTCCTAGAAGTTTAAAAGTTTACTTGCAGCTGCAGAATGTTCGTGATTTATGTTAGTTCATGGTCTCAGAATGCTCCCATGTGACCTATTTAACTAATTGTGTGTGAAGGAAAAAGCAGCAGACTTTCCACCTTTCATAAGTGGTATAACTTAAGTATTTTTACTATCTCTTAGAAAAACACCTTTATAACTACTTTACAGTCTATCTTTCCTATTTTATTCTTCATAATCATAAGATTATCAATACCAGACAACAAGGATCCACCCTAAATTCAGCTCCCTTTACTCATATTTGTTCAAGCCTGGGGGAATCTCTTTACTAACATAGCTGGACATTTTGCAATTGTGATTTCTTTTCCTGCATGATCAACTCATTTTTTTTGTTGTTGCCTTTTGTATTCTAGGAAGCAGAATGTGCATACACATTGTTTGTAGTTGCCATCTTTTGGCTCACAGAAGCTTTGCCGCTGGCTGTTTCAGCTTTGCTCCCTGCCTTTATGTTCCCATTGTTTGGTATAATGCAATCCAAGGAGGTAACTTTTTTCTCTCTCTATCATATTGTGCATTTCAATGATAAAAACTCAAAAGAAAGAACCATGTTGCCGGGGAAAGTCATGGAACAAGTGATCTTGAGTGCTATCATACAGCACATGCAAGAGAACCAGGTGATCAGGCCCAGTCAACACGGGTTCATGAAAGGCAGGTTCTGCCAAACTAACCAGATCACCTTCTATGACAAGGTCACCCTCCTACTGGATGAGGGGAAGGCTGTTGGTGTAGTCTTCTTAGACTTCAGTAAAGCCTTTGACACAGTTTCTCACAGCATTCTGCTTAGGCAACTGGCTGCCACTGGCCTGGACAGGCGCACACTCTCCTGGGTGGAAAAGTGGTTGGATGGTCGAGCCCAGAGAGTGGTGGGAAATGGAGTTAACTCCAGCTGGAGGCCGGTCACAAGTGGCTTGTATTAGAAACAGCATGGCCAGCAGGTCCAGGGAGGTTATTCTCCCTCTGTACTCAGCACTGGTGAGACCGCGCCTCGAATCCTGTGTTCAGTTCTGGGCCCCTCACCACAAGAAGGATGTTGAGGCTCTGGAGAGAGTCCAGAGAAGAGCAACAAAGCTGGTGAAGGGTCTGGAGAGCAGGCCTTATGAGGAGCAGCTGAGAGAGCTGGGGTTGTTTAGCCTGGAGAAGAGGAGGCTGAGGGGAGACCTCATTGCTCTCTACAACTACCTGAAAGGAGGTTGTAGAGAGGAGGGTGCTGGCCTCTTCTCCCAAGTGACAGGGAACAGGACAAGGATGAATGGCCTCAAGCTGCGCCAGGGGAGGGTCAGACTAGATATCAGAAAGAAATTTTTCACAGAAAGGATCATCGGGCATTGGAACAGGCTGCCCAGGGAGGTGGTTGAGTCATCATCCCTGGAGGTGTTTAAGAGACATGCTTTGCCCTACAGACTTGTTCATATTTCTTTAATATTTTTTTCTGTGTAGATTGCAATTCAGTGCTTATAGACCAGTTGATGGGAAAGTGTTAGGTAGATATAAAATATCCTTAATGTCACAGAAGCAAGATGACACGCTAAAGACCCCATGTGCAAAATGCTGAGTATACTTCTTCATGTCAATTAGAGGACACTACAAATGATCATACGCTAAGTCTGTATTTACAATTATTCTTTTACCTGTTGGGTAGATGACTAAATTAAGAAAAGCAGCATTTCATTGGTGATTTGGTTTGTATGTGAGATATGACTGATGTTCTTATATCATAAGCCTTATTTTTCATTTTAACACTATGAAGTTCAGTGCAGTTACTTCTGCTTTATTTTGTTAAACGAAATTAACAGTTTCAAAAAAATTATCAGTCTAAATCTAGGCCAAAAATTGTTGATATTTGTTACAACATATACCCTTATTGAATTTTTTTCATTTATCTTGTAATATCAAATACTATTAGAATGTCATTGTTTTGTGAACAAATTTTTTTTTTTTTTTATTTCAGGTGGCATCTGCTTATTTTAAAGACTTTCATCTGCTGCTGATTGGAGTAATTTGTTTGGCAACATCAATAGAAAAATGGAATTTCCACAAAAGGGTGGCTTTAAGAATGGTGATGCTGGTGGGTGTCAACCCTGCATGGTATGTGCTAAACAATGTCTTGAAGGACAATAAGATTTGTGGAAAGCTATGTATTCTGGAAAAAATTGCCTATTGCTTTTCTGTAGTGAAAATCCAGCCCTTCATTTCTGGTGAAACAAAGCAGATACTTTAAATTATATGATTAATTTGTAGGTGAGACTTTTTTATTTTACTGCGATCCTAATTGAAAGTTCCCTGCAGTGATTTTGTTCATATTAGGGAACTTTCTAAACAAAAATCTGGAGAGTTTGTGAATAATGCAAAGATTCTGTTTCTTAACTGTGGTAGCACATTACATACCTGATGTTTACAACTGCAAATTTGTGCTGCACTTATTATTCATTTGTTCTTCAATACTGTTTCCAAAATTCTTCCCAAAAATACAGGAAGAATTCATATACGTAGAAAGGGGAAAAGAAAAAAAAGTCATAAAATTAAAGACGTAGTGGGGAAATACATTAAGCACATACATTAATGTCTTCTTTTGTGTTTTTTCTTTGTCCACCTATGACCCCAGCCGGGTGAGTTGATAAAGGAAATGAAATTACACACTCTCCACTTACTCACTAACAGCATGTATCTTATGAAGAGAAAACTTTTTTTTTTTTTTGCTTGCTTACTTCCTTTACAAGCTTGCAGAAAAGGTTTAGGCCCACAGATTAAGCTGTCAGCATATCCATAAGGCTAAGATTCACTTACCAGAATACATGATGCTTATGACTCCTCTCCAGGAAGTGGACAGCGACAGGAAGTAAAAGCTCAGCAAAGTAGCAACCCTAGGTCTAAAAACTGAGGTACCTCTCAGGTGATCTAACTAACAACTCATGGAAATGTTGGGTTATATCTATTCCTCAGTGACTTGTCTGTCCAAATTTTAAATATCACATTTATTTTGATTTTTTTTCCTGCATCTTTTGATATCAGGTTAGCTTTCTTTTTTTGACAAAATGGTCCTTACATTCCTGTTCAACAGCCTCCTATTATCTTTAGTTCTATTCTTGAGCTATGCAGCAGTAGTTCTTTCAGCTTCTCTTTTGATCACTCCTAATTTCTCATCTTTTGGCTGAAATCTTGAAAGGAAGAACACAAGTGGATGGCTTGCTATGCTAAGCTGAACACTGCTGGAGAACTTGCTGTGGACACAGAAACCTGCAGCCAGCTGCTGAGGATACCTAGAGCAATTCCAGCAACAGCTTTGTAACCCTGAGGAGGCAGTATCCTTCATAACTATATCAGCTCTCTCACATTTCCTGATCATGACAAAAGCACGATAAGATTCGTGTTCAGTTCTGGGCCCCTCACCACAAGAAGGATGTTGATGCTCTGGAACGAGTCCAGAGAAGAGCAACAAAGCTGATGAGGGGGCTGGAGAACAGGCCTTATGAGGAGCAGCTGAGAGAGCTGGGGTTGTTTAGCCTGGAGAAGAGGAGGCTGAGGGGAGACCTCATTGCTCTCTACAACTACCTGAAAGGACGTTGTAGAGAGGAGGGTGCTGGCCTCTTCTCCCAAGTGACAGGGGACAGGACAAGAGGGAATGGCCTCAAGCTCCGCCAGGGGAGGTTTAGGCTGGACATTAGGAAAAAATTCTTTACAGAAAGGGTCATTGGGCACTGGAACAGGCTGCCCAGGGAGGTGGTTGAGTCACCTTCCCTGGAGATGTTTAAGGCACGGGTGGACGAGGTGCTGAGGGATATGGTTTAGTGTTTGATAGGAACGGTTGGACTCGATGATCCAGTGGGTCTCTTCCAACCTGGTTATTCTGTGATTCTGTGATTCTGTGAAGATTATCATAATATGATCTGTGAATGAGAGGATCCTCCCACCTCTCAGCATCTGCTGTGCATTAGTTGTGCCCACTGCAAAATGATGCATGCTGTTCCATGTGCATAGCCCTCCTCCTCCAATAGCAGGAGTCCCCAGCCTGTCTGTGCACATTGGAGCCTCGTGCAGCCCAAGCTAGAGAAATCATTGTAGGAGGTTTCTGCATTAGAAGACACGGAGGATGCAGCAGTGGAAGTGGAATATCAAGAGCCTTCTGAGTTCTGCATTCTCCTAAAGAAACTGGTTTGCCTCAGAAGTAGCATGGCTAGCAGGACTAAGGATGAGATTGCTCCTTTGTGCTCGGCACTGGTGAAACCACACCTTGAATACTGTGTTAAGTTTTGAGCCATTCACTACAAGAGAGACATTGACGTGTTGGAGTGTGTGCAAAGAAGGGCAACAAAGCTGGTGAAGGGTCTGGAGCACAAGTCTTATGAGGAGGGGTGGAGGACCCTGGGATTGTTTAGTCTGGAGAAGAGGAAACTGAGGGAAGACCTTGTTGCTCTCTACAGCTACCAGAAAAAAAGGTTGCAGTGAGGTATTGGTCTCTTCTCCCAGGTAACAAGCAATAGGGAAACAGGAAATGGCCTCAAGGAGAGCCAGAGGAGATTCAAACAGGATACTAGGAAAAATTTCTTCACCAGGAAGGTAGTCGTGCATTGGAACAAGCTACCTGGGGAAGGATGATGATGGAATCACCATCCCTGAAGGTATTTGAGAGACATATAGATGTGGTGCTTAGGGACATGTTTTAGTGGTGGACTTATAAGATGGATGATTTTTAAACACTTTATTGAATGTCTTCATTTGCTTTGGGTTTAAATTTTGCAGGTTGTATTAAAATTATATTTCCTTACAGTGAACATTCATCTTCGGTGTGCTTAGCCTGACCAGCATTTTCTGCATAAAAGTCTCCTAGAACTACAATTCTTCCCCAATGTCCATCTGAGGACTTAATAAAAACCTACCTGTAGTTAATAGGTTTTATACTGCTGATGGCAATTTGTGTCAAATCAGATCCACCACTTGCAGGTGTGCAGATCATTTAATCATTAAGCAATCAAAAGTACACAGAGAAAAAATAAGGTACCTCTATCGAAAAAATTGATGTTTGAAATGTTCTTACTCTTAGCTGAAATGAATGGTTATGAGAGGGATTTTGAAGTGTATTTTTATATTGTAAAATATTGCTTACAATTTTTTTTTTAAAAAATCTTATCTTTGTCTGCTGAGTGCTTACAGTTTTGCGAAGCTTTTGATCAAGGCTAGGCAACAAGCTTAACAAATGACATGAATGACTTCTCAGAAAACACTCTAAAACCACAGTCCTCCCACTCACAGTAATTCTTTTGCTGTGGTGATGCATGACAGGTGTTTAATGACATTGCCAGTAGCTTGGGACAGGATGTCAAGAGAACTACTCTCATTTACAAGTCCAGGAGATGCATTAAAAATGACAATGTGGTCTGTATTCTAAAATTACTGTCCAATTTCACCAAATATGATGTGAAATATTTGAGTATTTTAGAGTAAAGCTAAGATGACTCCCGTCACTGATGAAATTCAGTGCATTTGATGGTAAACTTAGCATAAGCTGGCCAAGACCAGACTAAAGCACTGTATGACATTTTTTCCATTTAATATAAAATAGGATTATTTATTGGAGCATAAATAATCCCTACACTGATTAAGAACTAAGTTAAACACCACCTACTAATAGTTCTTCCTATAACACCTAGACTCGTATCTAGAAGACTTTCAGCCTAAGCGATAAGGCCAAGGTTTTCACTTCACTTGCACAATACAAGATTAATAACATTAGCAGCATAGCCATTTTAATTTTCATTTGCTCTTGTAACATGCAAGGTGCTCTTTCTTCATAGATGATTCTACTACAGTATCATTCTGTAAATAAACATTGTTTCTTGTTTGAATTTATAACATATTGGAGCCTCTAAATCTAAAATATGATTATTTCAGTGTCTTTGATCAAGATAATTTTAATTCATAAACTAACTCAGAGGTCAGCTACAAGCTTTAAATTTTCAGTGCTGCCTATATACAAGCTTTCTGTTGAAAAAGTTTTCCATTTGTATTAAACAGAGCGGTGCTAACAGATGTTGCTGTAACATCTTCTCTTCCAGGCTTACATTGGGCTTCATGGTTAGCTGTGCTTTCTTGTCAATGTGGCTCAGCAACACCTCTGCTGCTGCCATGGTGATGCCAATTGTAGAAGCTGTAGCTCAGCAGATCATCAAAGCTGAAACAGAAGCTGATGCACTGGAGATGTCTTGCTCTAATGGCTCTATCAACCCAGCACTGGAGCTGGACGGTAGGCTTGCACTGCAGATTTTGTCTTTGCCCCACCTTACTCTGCAGCAGGGTAAATACCACATGAAATAAAGCTGAATGGCTAGGGAAGTACTACCATCATTACATGATTGGTTTTGAGACCTCTCTTGGATTCCTGTGTGAGTTCTCTCACATTCACAAATATTAATTAAAATTGAACACGTGCAGAGTATGGCAATTATAGGAGAGGAAAAAAGAAGAGGCTGCCTTGTTCAACCTAGTAAAAAGAAGTCTGTGAAGAAATATGACTACAGGCTACAAATACTCTTGGAGTTAGTTAAGAGAAAAGAGCTCTTTAATCTCTAGGATAATGTTGGGAGAACAAATGAATCCAAACCGGCTACGTACACAGCTGGATTATAAATTAGGAGAAGATTTTTCATCAATAGAGGAGTAAGACTTTGTGGAATAGGAGTCATGAAGGAGTAGGGCACAACTTAGCTGCTTTTTAAAACTGGCACTTGTAAATGTATTCATTGGATGATGCAAAGCAGTTGCATGAAATCGGACATGCTGATGGAGACTTCCCGGTTTTGCTTATCTGTCTTTCCATCAATGTCTTACAGAAAATGTAGGAGAGTGTGAAACCAGTGACTGGAAAGAGAAAGAAAAACAAATTAATGGGTAATAGTTATTAATTTTGTAAATT
The DNA here is from genome assembly GCF_032191515.1 of Phaenicophaeus curvirostris. Classification (NCBI taxonomy): domain Eukaryota; kingdom Metazoa; phylum Chordata; class Aves; order Cuculiformes; family Cuculidae; genus Phaenicophaeus; species Phaenicophaeus curvirostris. The sequence goes on from NC_091392.1 coordinate 23,299,091, forward strand.
CTGTTCTAAGAATTCATCTAAATATTGTATCTGTTTATTGCAACACATACTTTTGTTTTTTCCAGATGTGACAACAATGTGGGAAGTACTGTGTGCACAATTGAAAAGGAAAATGAAAAAGAAAAGGAGCAGGTACTTAAGATGTCTTTATTTAATGCACCTAATGTGTAACATAGTTTTATTTGAAGTCTCTCTCCTAACACAGCTCAGCTAGCAATGAAGATAGTTTCATGTGAATAAGATATGTATGTTTAGATACCCGTATACCTACAGTTTCCTTATTTAGTTATTTCATTAGTTCTTTTGAACTCCTAGTATATTTTATACAAGTTAAACCAACCTCACCAGACAATAAACTCTATATATCTGGTGTGTAAGTATCAGTGTACGTAAAGGAAGTTCCTGTGTGGAAAGTGAAACTGCTCAAGCAAAGGACTTCAGGATTTGACTCTGCCTTCTTTTCCTTTGCATAAATACCCAGTACCACTGTAACAGCAAACCAAGCCACAGAACATGTGGCTATATTGCCAGCAAATGGTGTGGCTGTCCTGGGACATCCTTGAGTGCTATTCATGTGCTTGACGATGAACTCTTCTTAAATATTAATTGGTGTATATTCTTTTTAAGCAGAACCTTCCACCTGCTGAAACACGGGGAAAAAGCAAAAAGGACAAATACAGTGGAGTTTTCAAGGTGATGTGCTTATGTGTTGCTTATTCTGCTACCATTGGAGGGCTGACCACAATCACAGGAACATCAACTAATCTGATTTTTGCTGAGCACTTCAATACGTAAGAGACTGCATTAAATTATTTTTACTCTTTTAATCAGAATTTGAACTGTTCGTTCTGTAGTTCTCACATGGCTCCCCTACAATGCATCAGAAACCTTACTCTTTGATTTATATTATTTGATTCTATTACTTTCTTTTTTGTTATTTTTTTGATAAATAGATAAAATGGAACTGCAGGGTTGTATTTGCCTTACACTGGAAAAGGCTATAAGTGATCATCCAACACATGCAGAAAGATGACCATTCTTTCATTAAGTACTACTTTACTCTTTGAATAGCTGCACGAGAAAAGATAGACTTATCTGAGAAGGAAGACAGTACTTAGCATGGATATGCCGAGCACTATCTGGCCTTAAAGGTCTGTAACTCATTTCTAAGTACAGCAGGAGCTAAACTCAGGTCAACTCAGCAAAAAGCATCATGAGACTTTCAGGAGGCTCTACTTAGTGCATTGTTGAAATGAGGAATTTATGTCTCTTAGCCAAAGAAAAAGCAAATAATTTCCAACCAGTCTGAAACTTTGCATTCAATTGAATATTTCAGTTTGAGGTTATTAAGAACATTCTTTAATATTCTTTTGCTTTTCTAACTAGAATTCCTTTGAAAAGAAAATTGGCAGATTTCATTCTAAAGCTTTTGAAAAACTAATAGTTCTTGATGAACATTTTTTTCTTCTGCAAACTGCTACTGTAAAATACAATCCTTTTATTATTCTCTGTCCATGATTCTCTATTGCCAATGGCAAAATCATAGAATCATAGAATCACCAGGTTGAGACCCACCGGATCATCGAGTCCAACCATTCCCACCAATCTCTAAACCATGCCCCTCAGTGCCTCATCCACCGCACCTTAAACACCTCCAGGGATGGAGAGTCAACCACCTCCCTGGGCAGACCATTCCACAGTGATAGATGAGTTATTGACAGATTTTCTTCCAACATGTGCTCCATGAATGGATGAAATTTGGCTTCAGCATGCTGGTAAAGAGAACTGAAGTGGTACAGTCTGTAAATCAGCCTGTGCTAAGAGAATAGCAACAATGGAAATAGCATAGAAATTATAACAGAATGCCTGTAATTGGGGCAAAAAAACTATACAAGGCAGACTATGGCATTATAAATCCTTCAGAATTAAACTTTCAAACGTGCAAGGATTTCTGGTTCAAGCAGGCTTAGGAGCTGAGAAGAATCCAAGATAGATTGCTAGGGATTCTTGTTCATTTCCCTGCAGCTGTAAGAAACTTGAAGAAAACTGGCTTGTAGCTGGTTTTTCAGTTTGCCTTAGCTGTTAACAATCTCTTCAAGAATGCACAAGCAGATTGTTGTTCTCCCCCTGGGTCTTCACCCTCTGCTAGGAGCATGGGCTGTACATGGAGCACAGCATGTGCAATCCAGTTTTATACCTCACAGGATTTTGTTTAATCTTTACACAACCACTGAGCCTAATCCTTAACTCAGAGCTGAATCAACCATCTAACTGTGCAAATATTTTTATCTTTAACTATCTTGCTTCCCTTCTCCCTAGAGGCCACATTTGTATTTATGCCCTGTCTGAAGTGGAAATTGACCTGTTAGTACAACTTGGACATATTTGCAACCTACCATCATGTATCATAAGCACCTGAAGGGAGGATAATTCAGCTAAAAAGCTGTACATACACTATTTTCCTGGGTTTCCCACTCAGTGACAAAACACTGAAAATGGCACTGTGAAATTCTATATCCCTTTTATCTTCCTGATTTTAGTATTAAATACGCTGAAATTAGTGTTTACTGTTCTTTCCTTCCCTCCTTTTCACTTGTCACGTAAAGGGGAAAGTAGACTATCTGTGTTAGCATTGGGGCCTGGGTGTTGCTGGGAATTCTCAGCCTGCAGTTGATTTAGGACAAGCAATTGTGCTGCAATCCACAGAGCAGAATAATTCCTGCCAGTTAGACCAGTTTCCATAAGGGCTTCTTTATAAGACAAATTTGTTACTGGTCCTCTCAGAGTTACTCCATTCTTTAATGGTATCCAAAGAACATACATTGCTGGGGAGAGAGAAAAAAGAAAGGTAATGGCTAACACACCAAAAGGAAGCATAGCCTGCTAGTAGGCTAAGTACTAGTCTGCCCACCACTGCCTGTAAGGTACCCAGAAGTCTTTACTGGCCAGAGGGGCATCTGTGAGGATGAGATGGGTTGGTCCTCACTGTTTCCTGGAACAGATCCTTGGTGATACTGAGCCCGTTTCTTCTGTCTCCATTTTTTTTTTCCTTTAGTATTTTATCCCTTTCCATATTGGTGTTTTCCCTCTTCAGGGTGCTGCAGAACTTCATGTCAGTTATCTCACGCCTGCAGTATCACCTAACTAATCTTACATAGTTCTGCTATGGAGACTTTGTCAAGCTGTTTCCCAAACAAAGCCGTTTCTTCGGCACTGCAAGACAAAGTTCACAACTGGACCATATTAGAGCAGGGCTATGGGTCCCAGGAGCATAGGCAGTTGCACCACAGAGTGAGAGAAAGGCTATGAAGAGGTTAGAGATATAAAGGGTTACAAGGCAACACTATGTGAGGGAGAAAACCGAGTTTTCCTGTGCTTGAAGAAGAGTAAATCCCACAATTAAACCTTTGGTTCTCCCATCAGACTCACTGAGAGGTTACTAAATTTCATGAATCCTGTTTTGGTTACTGACCATGATCTTCCAACATGAGGGAACCAAACTTTGTCAACAGTGCACTATTTTCAACCTAAGAAATTTTATAAAAAGGTCATAGAAGGAATAATCTTATGTGGACTTGATCTAGGAACCAAATTTGTTGGCATTTATAGTGTTTGTCTGGAAAGAGTTTATTGTTATTGGCACAGAATCACTGTAAAATAAGGATTATTAAAATTAATCACACTTTTTCCATTTTCCAAAGGAAAAATGTCTAAAAAAATAAATATTTCAGTGTGGCCTGTCCATCCTTGCCTCAGACAAGAGATAATTCAACAATAGCAGATAATTTAGCTAGCACTATTTAATAAATATTTTTCATTTCATTTAAAGTGATCATCTAGTCTACATTTGCTCTGTAGATGAAGAACTACTAACTTTAATATTAAGATTACTAGAAATATTTACCTATATATTCAGCGCTGCACAAATTTACTGTGAAATCTAACCACAATACACTGATATTCTCTAATGAAATTTACTCCTTAGTATAAAGTATTCAAGAGCTTGTTTTGTTGTTCATTAAAGAATTATCATAGAAACATAGAATCATAGAATAACCAGGTTGGAAGAGACCCACTGGATCATCGAGTCCAACCATTCCTATCAAACACTAAACCATGCCCCTTAGCACCTCGTCCACCTGTGCCTTAAACACCTCCAGGGAAGGTGAATCAACCACCTCCCTGGGCAGCCTGTGCCAGTGCCCAATGACCCTTTCTGTGAAAAATATTTTCCTAATGTCCAGCCTAAACCTCCCCTGGTGGAGCTTGAGGCCATTCCCTCTTGTCCTGTCCCCTGTCACTTGGGAGAAGAGCCCAGCTCCCTCCTCTCTACAACCTCCTATCAGGTAGTTGTAGAGAGCAATGAGGTCTCCCCTCAGCCTCCTCTTCTCCAGGCTAAACAACCCCAGCTCTCTCAGCTGTTCCTCATAAGGCCTGTTCTCCAGCCCCCTCATCAGCTTTGTTGCTCTTCTCTGGACTCTCTCCAGAGCCTCAACATCCTTCTTGTGGTGAGGGGCCCAGAACTGAACACAGGATTCGAGGAGCGGTCTCACCAGTGCCGAGTACAGAGGGAGAATAACCTCCCTGGACCTGCTGGTCACGCTGTTTCTGATACAAGCCAAGATGCCATTGGCCTTCTTGGCCACCTGGGCACACTGCTGGCTCATGTTCAGTCGCTGTCAACCAACACCCCCAGGTCCCTCTCCTCCAGGCAGCTTTCTAGACAGACTTCTCCTAGTCTGTAGCACTGCACAGGGTTGTTGTGCCCCAAGTGCAGGACCCGGCATTTGGCCTTGTTAAACCTCATGGCATTGGACTCAGCCCAGCGGTCCAGCCTGTTCAGATCCCTTTGCAGAGCCTCCCTACCCTCCAGCAGATCAACACTTCTACCCAGCTTAGTGTCGTCCGCAAACTTGCTAAGGGTGCACTCGATGCCTTCATCCAGGTCATTGATAAAGACATTGAACAGGGCTGGACCCAGCACTGAGCCCTGGGGAACCCCACTTGTCACTGGCCTCCAGCTGGATTTCACACCATTTACCACCACTCTCTGGGCCCGGCTAATACAAAAGATGGGCTAATAGTTAGAAATAGTCGTTATAGCCTCTGTCTTCACATTGTGACTTCACTTCCATCTGACTTTTGCATCAAGAAGCAAGGCTGTTCAAGGAGACTAACATTTTCTCACCTTTAATGTGAAAAGCTCTCTTAGCAGAGCTAGGGGAGCTCCAATGAAGAATAACTTCGGTTCACAAAGTAAATTGAAAACCAGGATTCATTCACCTGTTCTTTTAGCCTTTCTGACATCTATCTCATTCAACATTAAATTATTTTTTTTCAGAAAGCCAAAGCCCTTTTCTACATTTCTTAAATGCACAGAGTAGAGATAGTTCTGGTTGAAAAGTCCACATCTGTAAACAGTAGATAAGGACAATCACAAAGAGCCAAGGTGACAGGAGAGAAAATCCACCTAAGAAATTAATGTTGCTGCCTTTCCTGGAAATTAGTAATAATTTTGTTTCTAAACAGTTTTGAATCCCTTATGGAACCTTAAACAATAGAAGTCTCAACACTGTTGTCTTCTAAATTCATTGGAGCTCGTTCTTTTGACTATGATTTCTTTTGTTAAAGTCTCCCCTCAAAGAACTGCTTTTCTTCATTTCCACATTTTCTTCTATTTCTTTGTAGCCCTAACCATCCTTAATGCAGTGAGTGGCCCTTCTTTGCCTTCTGAAATCAGATTAGGCACCACTAGTTCAGTAACAGATCCCCAGACCTGTTGCTGATCCAGTGCTCAGATGACCGGCACAGCTATCTCCTGTAGTGGTCATGATGATCAGGAACAAGATGGGAGGGTGAGGCAAGAGAACACCAGAGGCCACCTCATGCCAGCCAGAAGCATTCTCTTGCAGCAAAGCTTTCTGGCACTTCTCACGAGTCTTCATTCTTTTGCAAAGTTCAGCTGAACAGTTTTTTATTTTCATCCAGGCGTTACCCGGATTGCCAGTGCATCAATTTTGGATCCTGGTTTATCCTTTCCATCCCCATCACAGTTATTATTCTGGTGCTCTCCTGGGTCTGGCTACAGTGGCTTTTCCTTGGGTTTGAGTAAGTAAATGTTGTAATCAATAAAACTAATTGTCGATTATATAAGAGATATTTTGTGCCAGGAGTAAATATTTCACCTAAGTTTAGCAGGCACAACAAGAAGATAATGCAGCAACGGTGCTTTTGTGTACTTGATTGGTATGACTGTGCCCCTGGCTGGAACAAGGATTTTCTAAAATAAGGATCCTTGACTCTGCAGCCCAAAGCTGAAATTTCATGTCACAAATTAGGATACCCATTCTTTTAGAATATGTAGACATCATCATTAAAAAGTACATGTATGCATGACAGAAGAATATTGAAATTTTATACATTTCCATCTAAGACTAAAAGATTTATAGCCAATATGTTGCCCTTTACTAGAGCCAGCAATCAGCTTGAATACTTGAGTTTTTGTGATATAAACTGGATTACTATTTTTGTAAATGTGAAGTAAAAACCTTCCACTTTTGAAATGTGTGAACATTTATTGATTCATTTTTTTGATTGTTTTGACAATGTTCTCCATAACACTGTGTAAGGGTCTTACTGAAGTATGACAACCTAGTTTGTACCAAATGGTCTACTGATCAGTATGCAAACTACTCATGAGGCACTAACATTTTAATTACAAAACAAGGTAAAGCAAAGTCATAGATGGCTTTCATTAAATAGGTTATGTATTTGATTGTTTCAATTCGTTTCCGTGACTAAAATTTCATCCTTCCTGGACAAATGAGCTAGTCAACAACAGGATACATTTTGTTGATGCTTCTGCCAATCTCCCATTAACCTCTGTTGATTAATTCACATATGCTTATTTTGGTGTGTGATAACTAAGTATGAGACACTACCTTGTAAAGGGAAAATTTTACTTTTGTAAGGTGTTATTGGTAACTGGAAAGGTTGGACTATTTTTTTTCTGGATATACTGTTAGTTCAATGTTCAGTATTGCTGATTTACATTCCAGTTTTAAAAACATGTTCAAGTGTGGCAAGAAGAAAACACCTAGAGAAAAGGCCTCAGCACAGGTGATTCAAGAGGAGTACAAGAAACTTGGACGGATGAGGTGTGTCAAACTATAGATATTCAAACAAAAGCAAGTAAATCCAAGTGTGAATTCAGAACTTTTATAAGCCGTTCTATTTCTCCTCTAGCTACCCAGAAATCGTTACACTTGTCCTATTCATTCTAATGACCCTGCTGTGGTTCACCAGAGAGCCTGGCTTCATCCCAGGATGGTCTTCACTTTTCCCGAAGTAAGTAATCTTTCTGATACATTAGAAAGAACCGTACTGTATCCTAACTACATACCTTCTTTTCTTCTCAATTTAAAAATCAACCAAACAAACTTTCAAAACTTCTAACAGGCTGAAGTCGTTGACAAACTTGTAGCGTGTACAGGACAGGCAAACCCCAGCAATTTCATAGATGTATGTGTGCAATATCTGAAATGTGCTAAACCCTTTACAGGATAAAATAAAGTGCTTCCTCAGCAGGATTATGCCTAGTTTTCAGAGCTGATCCAGTGAGGGAGAATGCATAATGACTGATATTACAGTATCCTAGTTCCTCAGCACATCTACAGTTTCGAGAATAAATTTTTAGTTACAAGTTTTTTATCTACTGTCCTTAGTAACAATCAAACTTGAGTCCATACAGGGAAGCATCTCTTGCTTTGACAGCTGTAATAATTAGTAATTAATGATAGAAATTACTATCTCTGTGTACATAACTCTCTCTCAATGTCACAGTTCAACTAACCACCAAAAAAACAGAACTATTCAGGAGCTATTACATTTTTTTTTGCCTTCAACTTGATTTTCAGTTCCTCAGAACTTATAATATAGTCATATCTCCTATTCTTTTGCTGTAATTACTGTCATTTCAGTCCTGTTCTGTGATAAAGGTCTGAGTTTTTCTCTGGACTTATAGGAAGTAGTTGCAGGACTGGGAGGAGCAGGACTTTGTGCTGTTTAGGCCCTTCTGGATTTAACATTTATTACTGGATGGGTCAAAGGCCAGTACCGGACCTCAATTGTAATTTTTCTTTTTTTTTTTCCTGTGTGTCTGTCATAAATGAAAAGTAAATGTGAATCCATTGTGCCTCCTTTTTTTAAATATACTCCCACCTTTCGTACACACACACATGCAGTAGTGTTCTGCCAGAGAGTTTGGTATAGGTTATCACAAGAAATAATTGTAGATCTTTGAACATTTGAAGTACAAAGAAAAATTAAAAAGTACAAGAAAAGCTAAGATTGTTTTTAAAATATTTTTCTTTATTAAAAAATTTGCAAGAGAACATATTTTTTTTTGCCTTATAACCATAGGAGAGCTGATGATCATTGTTTTATACAAAACACTGTGTTCTTGAAGTGGTTTTGGACCTAATCAAGCAATAGGCCATCTAAGCAATTAGGCTGGCTTTGTTTCTCTTTGTGCTTCATATTAACATCTAGTGCTTATCAAGGACCATTTAATGGGATATATCTGATACTGAAAAACAGACAATTAAAACAACCTTTCAAATCTGGGGCTTAAGGCTCCAATGGCTTATTTCAGTACAGAGATCCCGACTTTCCTGTTTGAAGTTGTCTACTTACTGTTGTCTGAGAATTTTGTTCACTGGCAGGAAAAAGCAGAATATTCTTGTATTAAACATGGTTACAGGTCCTGCACAGGGATGTTAATTTGTAGATTCCCTCAAATGTTCTCCTTGAGAGAGTATGCAATGATGTGTCATGTTACTTTAGGCTGAATCACATGATTTGGGTGAGGCAAGGTAAAGTGAAACAAAGCTTCTGTTACTGCTTAACGAAACCTTTAAGTGGAAAGAAAGCATTCCTTACTATTTAGACCTTGCCTATTTCTATGTAGTGTTAATTTTGTCAATCAATCAATTGCATTAATTAGCATAAAACCAGGCAATTGGTTTTTTACTTTCTGAGCAACAGAAAACTACTCAGCTGTGATACGTGAGTGGGGCAAGGAGCCAGCACAGGTACTGCCGGAAGTATTATGAGTCATCTTCTTTAAAGAAAACAAAGAGACAAACAGGAAAAAGAACTTAAAACCCAAGAAAACTGTTTCTGTCAGTGGTTACATTGCACTCATCACCGTGATGTCCACGAGGCTTCTAGCAGTGCATGATCTGCAGCTTACATCTCTTATGCACCCGGTCCCTAATGTTTCTGTGTACAAAATTGTCCAGTCTTTTGGATTTAAGTATACTGGTAGGGATGTGCACAACTTCCTTAAGTTTATGCTACAGGAAACTGCTGTAAGGAAATATTCTCTGCCCTCAGAAATCTGATTTCTTATCAGAAACCTGATAGTATGTATTTTGTGCAGGACTCTATTCCACAGTCTCAAGTCAGCCTTGGGGAACTTCTGTCACCTACAATGATGAGCTTTTCCCCTAGAAAAAGCTGCAATGTCAGAGCTATAAGTAACCTTGAGACCCTCCATGGCCAGTTGGTGCGTCTCATTAGGTATGATTTACACTACTCCCAAGATCTTACACCAGACAGACTGTCAGTTCATTTGTTCTAACATGCTGAAGATCAGAAGAGCTTCGTTATTCTGTGTTAAGCCTGCTATAGATTTATTTCATTAGAACATGAACTCCCAGAATGCAACCAGGCTTGGTATCAGGGTGGCAAAGCACAGATTCCTCAGATTTAGAATTTACTTCTTTCCTTGATAGTCCTGGGGTACAATCTTCTCTGTTGCCAAACTAAGCAAGACAATCTCACAGTTTGTTTTCTGTCTAAATATAGCTTCCAGCCATCTGTTTTTGTCTTTCCCAGCTGGATTAAGAACTTTTCTGTGATAGTTGCTCTGAGGATATACTGATCTGGTTTAATTCTATTGAATTATAAGCTTGGTTTTGCCAAACTAAATGGAATGATCAAAGTTTTACTTCAAGAAGCAAATTCTCATCAATCTCACCACACATGTTCATGTTCTCAGCCTGTTGTCTGCATCATCATGAGTATCCCTTTAAAATACAGACAGTGATTTTTTTTTGAAATCCCAGCAGAAATATTGATATTTAATGATGATAACACACCAGTTTTTAAGGACTACTTTTTGAAATGTTAGCCAATTTTTAATCCACATTTGTACTGTATCAGGACTGAGAAGAGCTCATTGTAAAAGAGCAGCATTATCAGATGCCTTTCAAATATAAATCACCTTTACCAGTCAATTTTTCTTGAGAAAGTTTTGTAAATCTATTAAAGACTAATCCTTTATTGTGCCCTGAACCACTGTTGCATCCCTCTGGAGGCAGAGAGCAGGGTGTTTTAATAAAAGTCTTATAACACTCTAGAGAGCAACAGATAGTTGAAACACTTGTTTCCCTCCCATCTGTTGACAGCACAGGCACAGGCATCATTTCTGTTAACAGCAGTTTCCTTCCATGTCCTGGCCTGATTCCAGGCTGTAGAGTATTGGATTCAATTACAGGAGTTTCAAGTTGACCTTTGGTGAGGACTTTATGAACCTTATAAGAAACATAAAGTTCAACACTGGGTTGTGGCTGATTACAGTTGATGTATGCAAGTTGGGCTTCCCTCACACTTCCTGAGATTGTCTGAGTGTATTCTTTCTTTTTTTCTGCATATTTTATTGCTTTCTTTACTTCCAGTACAAGGCCACTGTGTATTTTTGCCCACAGGCCTGTTCTCTACAATGATCTCAGTTGGAGTCATTGTAAGATCTCCTTAAATAACAGCTTTTTGCTTCCTTATAGGACAATCAGGTTTGCAGTGTTATGAGCAGTCAGATGCTATGTATGCAATTGTATTACAGCTTGGATAAATTGGCTTTGAAATATAGTTATCCTAGAGTTTGTTAATGATTGAAAAGCTTCTGTTTGGAAGCCATGTGTGTTTTCATAATAGGATGTTGTGTGTGTCCCAAGCAGGTTTTCTGAGAATGGTGTTTTGCATCAGGAATACTAAGTGTTTGTGTGCACCTCCCTAGTTCAATAAGGGGACATGCAAAGTCATGCACCTGATGAGGAAGAATTCCAGGCATCAGTGAATGCTGGGGGCCACCCAGTGGGAATGCAGCTTGGTGGCAAAGGACCTGGGGGTCCTGATGGACATCAACATGCACATGAGACAGTGATGTGCCCTTGCTGGAAAGAAGGCAAATGGTATCTTGGGCTGTTAGGAGGAGTACTTCCAGCAGATTGAGGGAGGTGATCCTTCCCCAGCACTAGACATGGATGTACTGGAGACCAACAAAGATGACTAAGGGACTGGAGAACCTTTCCTGTAAGGAAATGCTGAGAGAGCTGGGACTGTTTAGCCTGGAGAAGGGAATGCTGTGGAGGCATCTTGCCAGTGTTTAAAAATACCTGGGAAGGTGCAAAGAGGATGGAGCCGGGGTCTTTTTGATGGTGTCCAGTGACAGTAGAAGAGGCAATGAGCACAAACTGAAACATAGAGGGTTCTTCCTGAACATTAGGAAACGCTTTTTACCTGTGAGGATGACCGAGCATTGGCACAAATTACCCAGTAAGGCTGTGGAGTCTCCGTTTTTGTAAATATTCTAAAGCCATCTGGACATGGTCCTTGGCAACTGTCTGTGGGTGACCTTGCTTGAGCAGATGATATTCAACCAGGTGACAACCAGAGGTTCTTTACAACCTCAACCTTTCTGTGAAGAAGCAGCTGCCTAGAAGAAAGTGGCAGCACAAATTGTTTCTGTGCCTAAATCTTGCATTCCTTCAAAATTCCTGGCAACTCTTAAGTGGGTGCTGGATAGGATCCTAGAGGGAGAAATTTTCTCCTCTTTAGACCCAGTGCATCTGATCCTAGTCTAAAGGTGATACATAGGCAGAACCTTCTGCCTTAAGAAACCATAACAAAATGATAACTTGTTTCTTAAAAGTCTTTTCTGTGCTAGCAGACAATAGGGAGCAGGAGACAGAATATATTAGAAGACCTATTTAACTATATGGCTACTTAATTTTGTGACAGTGTTAGCTAAAACTATGCTGGCTGTAGTGTCAATTTGCTATGTATATTAAGGTTTTTTTGAATCTCATCTAACACTGTTAAAGCAAAATGATCCACCAGATCATACATTTGTAACATGTAACTGGGTGATGATTTTCCTTTCTCAGTGAAAAACCCTGGTTTAGTATAAAGCCTTAAGCTGATGGGAAGGACTGCTGGGAAGTTTATGTCTGTACCTACTGTAGCTGCATATGCAGAAATTCATGTGATATGAAGCCGATGAAAAATATATCGGAATATCAGTTCAGGAAAAATTACAGAAGAACTTACAGAAAATAGGAAAAAAAATAACAAAGCTGAAGTACATGTTTGGTTTAACTTTCTTCAACAAAAATTATTATTAATTTGAATTGACATCTTAACTCAAATAAGACAAACTGGGATATGTCATCACCTAACAATGTGTAATGAAGTCAGACGGATCTGTTAAAATGGGCCTAGACCTCAGTTCTACACTTTACCTGATCTTGGGGCTACTCCATACAATTTAGAAGAATATTGGATCAGTTTAAGAAACACTAGTGCAAGCAGTTTTCTGGCACTGGAAATGACCAAAATAAACATGGCCCTTATGTCTATGACCCTAGTAGTGACAGCTATAATAAGGTGATAATAAAGCCCTACTGCCTTCTCTTTGCTACAAACGCATCATCCTTTGTGGGTACACAGAGTGCTCTTAAGCTGAATGGACTGAATCTATTACAGTTGGACTAAATCTATCACACAGCATATTAAAGTTGTTAAATTTAGCATTGAACTGTGAAAATTAGTTGTTTAAGCATCAGCTATTCCCAAACATTCTTCTTCCCCAGCTTATTTCTGTGTGACAGCGACCTTCCAGTACTTGAAAGGAGCCTACAAGATAGCTGGAGAGGGACTATTCATAAAGGCTTGTGGTGATAGGACAAGGGGGAATGGGTATAAACTGGAGAGGGGCAGATTTAGACTAGACATTAAGAAGAATTTCTTCACCATGAGAGTAGTGAGACACTGGAACAGATTACCAAGGGAGGTTGTGGCTGCCCATCCCTGGAGGTTTTTAAGGCCAGGTTGGATGGGACCTTGGTCAGCCTGATCTAGTGGGATGTGTCCCTACCTATGTCAGGGGGGTTGGAACTAGATGAACTTTAAGGTCCCTTCCAACCCTAACTATTCTATGATTCTATGGCAAAATGACACATGCTTACTCAAGATGCTTATTTATGAATTTAGAGGGCTTACACCTAATATTTCTACAGACGTGGTGAATTGACCTTGACTGGCTGTGAGATGCCCATCCAACTATTCTCTCACTCCCCCTCTTCAACAGGATAAGGGAGAAAAAATAGCTTCTGGGTCAAGATAAATTTAGAGGGATCCCTTACCAGTTGTTACCATGGGCAAAACAGACTAGATTTGGGAGAAATCAATTTAATTGACAATTGAAAGTAGAGTTGGATGGCAAGAAACAAACACAAAATTAAAACACATTTCCCCCACTCCCTTTCTTTCCAGGCTCAACTTCATTCCTGACAGTTCCTGACTCCTTTTCCTCTTTCCACTGCACCGAGTGGTGTGAGGGGTGGGGAATGAGGAATAGTCATCAGCACATAACAGCTCCTTTCTGCCCCTCCATTCTCCTCCTCACTCTTTTCCCCTGCTCCTCCTGACTATATATATATATTTACGTGTTTTTTTCTTGTTAACTTTTCCTTAGGTATAAAGGCTATGCTACAGATTCAACAACAGCCTTAGTGATAGGCGTCCTGTTCTTTATTATTCCAGCAAAAACATTGTCTAAGACTTCAAATGGAGAAAACAGTTGAGTATATTTTAATGCGGATTTTACTACATTAAGGTATCTAGGATGCAATCATAAATATAACTTATTGCACTACTTAGAGGAAAGTTGTTGAATATTAATGTTACAATCTTAATACAGGATGATATTTTGCTGGGATATAAAGCATCCCTGGCCTGGAAGTCAGTGCCAACAGTCAGGCAATATGAGCAGCAGGAGATAGTGCTGTTAGAAACCTACTACCTACAGCCAATGACTGCCAATGGAAACCACCTTTCCATTGACAGCAGTGGGCATTGAAAGGGATGGTGTGGAGCAGGGTTGGTTTTATTTTTTGCAAATGTTACTGCTCATTTAAGGTACTCTACAAAATTCATCCTGGCAAACGAGTCCATTCTCATTTAATTTTTCCCCTTAAAAATGGAATTTACCCCGAGTAGAGTACACCTCCAGCTTGTTCTCTTAATGCATTCAATTTTGCTACTGAAATCAATGAGATCTGGGAGTTCACAGAGAATGCAAGATCAGAACATAAATGAGCCTAAGTGAAACAGCATTTGCTCAGCAGTCTGTCTCAATAGTGCAGTTTTATTGAGTAAATTAAACTCATTGATTCCCACAGCTATCTCCCACTTACGGAAGACGGGGAGAGGGGCCAATGCTCTGCTGGTGGAAACCATTGTAGCTCTATTGTGTTCATGCTGTGACATTTTTCACCAGCTATGAATCTGTCCCAGGAAATGCAAGTAGTTCATGTCAAAGACTTTCTTCATGTTATAATGATGAGATTTTGCCTTTGAATATTTCCTGAGTACTTCCTAACAAAGATTGTTTCAAGATGTTTTTTAATATATTTCTAAATGTTGATTGAGTGTGTTTTTTGTTTTGGTCTTATTTTTTTTTCTTTAGCTGCTTTTGGTTACACTCCACTGATTACTTGGAAGGAATTTCAGTCATGCATGCCCTGGGAAATAGCTATTCTTGTTGGTGGTGGATTTGCACTGGCAGATGGCTGTGAGGTAATGCAGTTTATAGAAGGTACTGAACAATTAGCCTAACATATATTAGGAAAAATCCAGACATACGGTGAAATCACAGTTATTCTCTTGTTTTAGCGAGTTATTCTGTAGCAATATTGGATGTGATAAATGTGACAAATATTTAAGATATTCAGAAAGCAGGTTTACAAAAAAGGAGTTTGCTTTGTCTTCAAAGACTATGCACAATGATGGCCACTGTTATATAATTTAAACCTGATGGTAGTTGGAATTGTGCAGAAATACTGTTTCTAGAGTCTCAGAGTTGATGCCCCATGTCACTAAGGTACCTCTCATCTGGAGCCCTGCTGGCTGCTCCAGTAAATCAGGCAGGTTTGGGCCCACACACTGGTTATGAAGCCTGGTACATGCATATCTCAGTTTTCTGATCATGACTCCTCTAAACGATTCAAAGGTACAAATATAAATAAACAGAATATAGTTTGCAAGGGTTCCTATAGGACACCAGTGAATTAGAAAAATATGCTTAAATGTATGTGGCAGGAATATTTCAGATTTTGTCTCTTTTATACAAATACTTCACAATTAGCAGATTAGTAAATTTCTGTTCTATAACATTTCTTAAATTCTTTTCAATTATTTGTTAAACTTAATAACGTTATCATATTCCTGATGCAGGTTTCAAAACTTTCTGATTGGGTAGCAAGTAAATTGACCCCTCTAGGATCATTACCCTTGTGGCTGATTATCCTGATATCATGCCTTATTGTCACTTCAGTAACAGAAGTGGCCAGCAATCCAGCTACCATTACGATATTTTTGCCCATACTGTCTCCTTTGGTGAGTATAACACAGGTGATTTTTTTAATCACAATCTGCTCTATCATCTATGTAATAATATAGCTGTTCAAAACTTCAGTTTTTAAAAGTTTCCATAAAATACTTCATGTATTTTTTCTGTTGTCCTCTGTTGTGCATTGTATATTTCATTGTTGTGAGGCTTTCTTAGAAGAGATGCTGAAAAGTCTGTAAAATTAGGTGAAAGTTCAACACTCAAGTCAATGATGTTATTCCTATTTGTGAAGCACTTGAAAAACACAGCTCTCAGTCTTTCTTCAGGACCACATCTTTAGTGAAATGGTTGAGGCGCAACTTTTAAGCTGCCATCAAAGAGAAAAGAGAGCTAATAGATGTACTTAACACTTAATTCTCATTTCTTCTTTCCTTAGTTCACTTGTGTCCTTTTTTTCTGATCCTCTTTATCAAAACACTCAGTTCTTTCTTCTTCTTAAGAACTTAATATCTTCTAGTCTGTAGATTTTCCTCTTGGCCAGCCTAGAAGCATACTAATACCCTTTCCCTCTCTTACAAAGAAACCTCAGTCCTCACTACGCTGAATTACTCCTATATATTATATACAATTTCAAACTTATCTTCTTTCTTGCATTGTTTTGCTTTTAGTGTCTGTGCAGTACCCATACTCTTTGTAACAGTCTTATTTTATGGACTCAGCAACAAGTAGAAAACATCAGACGTGAATTTAAGTTTCAGTAGCTATTCTGTATTAGAATCACCTTTTCTTCTTTGAAGCATTCCCAGATATAATCTTAAAAATGAGTTATCAGTAAAGCTTATTTCTCACTATTTAAACTGGCAATTCTGTTCACAGTACATTTGTTTTAATATAATAAGCTTGTATCTATGTATTTCATTTGGCAAATGTGTCCCTTGACAGCTGTTCTCTATTTTATGATAGGCTGAAGCCATTCATGTGAATCCACTTTTCATTTTGATACCTGCTACCTTGTGTACTTCCTTTGCATTCCTGCTTCCTGTAGCAAATCCAGCCAATGCCATTGTATTTTCATATGGTCATTTAACTATTATGGACATGGTGAGTTGTAAGCAAAACTCCCCAATGAGGGTTTTTGGCATTTTAGAAACTTTCTTCAGTGTCTTGATGTGAGTTTCTGCTTTCTTTTTCTTCTCCTTTAGGTGAAAGCTGGTTTGGGCATTAACATCATCGGAGTTGCTGTAGTTATGCTTGCAATCATGACGTGGATAGTGCCTATATTCGATCTCTATACTTACCCAAGCTGGGCACCAATCATTTCTTCTGCAAATAACACCGGGTTGTAAAAAAAAAAAATAATCCTGAGGATTAGATTGTATTGGTTTTGTTTCTTTTCATTTCCATTGACATGTGATGAGTCATTTAAAATGCTTTTTGTCACCACAGCAACAAGAATCCACATTACTATAAATGCCGTATTTTACAGTCCTAGAGACTGATGATCCAGGCTGAGTGTCTAATCAGGAAGAGTACTCTACTTTCTCAATATCATAAATTTAGATTAAATTTCTAATCTAGTTCAGCTAGTCTGAATTTTTATATCTTCATGTTATGAAGGAAAAAATAAACATGCATAGCCATTATCACTGGCAGTTTGCCCCCATTCTCAAGAGTAGTGGAATAATGAGATTCAGATTTTTTAGTTTTAAATATCTGTTATTAATATTACTTTGGTAATGTTGTCCAAGAACATATTTGTTTTCTCTTTTATAGACTCAAACATTGTTTGAAATGGTGTTGTTCACAAGAAAAAGATCAGACAGGGGATTGTCTTGAACACACAGTTTATAGACCTGTCAAAAGTGCACAAAAAAAATGGAGAAGAGCAGTATGACCACTTACACAGCACTTTATCTGTTAAGCACCTTGTAATCTGGAAGGAGAATATGTACTTAAACATATTTTTAGTCCACATCCTTCCAGGACTTCTCTGAAACATGTTGTTATTGTTGTCGTTTAGCATTTTTCTGAATAGACGTGTATTGATAGATCTGAGTTGATCTATATGAATGGAGACTAATTTATCATCATACCTCTCTGCCAAAAATAGAGATATATCCTCCCTTCATGAATGAAAGCACAAGATAAAGTTCTGAAAATGTGATGCTTACTGCCTCAATCAGGACTGCAGTGCATCTTCACCAGGAGGCTCATGATCTCTACAGGACAAGTGGCAGTGAAGGTTTCTAGACTGTGTTAGTGTAAACACAAATCAGTGCAACGTAGTCAGAATGGAAGGTTGAAATTCAAATATTTCTTCAAATAATGATGTTTTACATGGTTGTTACATGTTTTTCACTGTAAGGACTACAGTGTTTTTCTTTTCACCTGTTGGGAAGGCCTGTGACAATTTGTAAAGAGCATTTAGTTAATAGGCTGAAACAAATCTGAGTGTATTTATCTTGGGTCACTCCCTGGGCACTTCTATGATGGCTGTAAACCTTAATCTGTCTTTTGCAGATACTGTAATTTATCCTAACAACGGCAACAAAAAATGCTTTTGTTTTTTTGATTAGATGGTTTACATCTATTTTTATAGTGCATATTTAAAGTAGAGACGTCATGATTTCCAAAATGCCAGAATACAGTGTACAGGATTGTTGTACATGTATTTTGCTTTCATTAGCTATAATGAGTTATTAAAGAAGCACTTTTTTGTAATGATTACGTTTTTGTGTAAGTAATTCTATCTGCACATGCCACCACATTTTTCAGCCTGATTGAGACTATCTCTTTAGGATGGATACCTCCCTTTCCTTTTTTCCTTTTCCTTTTCTTTTCCTTTTTCTTTTTCTTTATTTTTTAGTTTTTATACTATGCTTGGCCAAATAGGGCTGTGTCTGTGAATAGGCCAATCAGGAGCCACCACTATACAAATAACGTTAACTAATCCCCTGCAGAAATGATTATGATTAGAGATGCAGCACTTTGCTAAATGAAGCCTCTAATTTATCAGGTACTAGAGGGAAATGCTTATGCAAGTAGATAATCCACTATGCATGTCTTAGATTATATCATATGGTGTCTTCCCAGAAGCTTGTGCAACATATAAACAAGGAAGTCATTGTTTATGGAGGCCTTTGGTCCTGCAGGCATGGAGAGGAGAATAAGCTATGAGAGTGTTCTGACTTTAGGGTTCTCAGGTATCACTTTTCAAGTTCTGTCAGTAATTCCCAGACTATTCAAGAACAGGAGAAACAGTGAATCATAGAATATTTGAACTGGAGGGATCTCAGAAGACCATCTCATGCAACCTCTTGCTCAAAGCAAGGGTAGCACTAAATTTGGACCAGGTTGCTCAGGGATTTGTCTAATCACATCTTGAAAATCTCCAAGATGCAGACTGCAGAACTTCCCTGGGTAATGTTCACCATGTTCACCAGTCCTTGCTGTGAAACATTTGTCTTTAAATAAATAAACACACATATATTCATTTTAGTAGAATACTCATTTTTCTCCATTTTATTTTTGATAGATGTTTTCTATCTGTAAAACTTTTTTATTTTAAAGAAACATGAAAAAGGGGGACAGTCCTCTTTGTGGCCTTAGGTTCACAACTCCCAGTGGATGTGATGTTTGATCCTCCACTGGTCTGCTCTGCAAAGAGTTACCAGTATTATAACCACACGGCAACTGTTGTTCAGCTGCAGGAAATTTGTTAACTGCTTATGAGCTGATTTTCAGCTGTTCATTGGCTTTACTTTTTGGCTTATTCATAGAATCACAGATAATAAGATAAGAAAGGCCTATTTTGTCTGAATGCTCACATAATGCTGACCAAGAATTTCCCTGAAAATACTTTTTCAGGACAGACAGTGTGATAAAGTACCTTTGCAAATGAGAAAGAAGATTAAAATTGTTTAATGAAGGATGCACTTTCAATAACTATTTTCGCTACAGTCTGTATAAGCAGCAAATTATATACAAAGAGAGAAGGGAGCAATTTGTAAAGACAGCTATTGGGCCATGTGTATTTGTAAGTTGTCAAAATGAAATGTAGGATTATAAACAAACTGACTTTCGGTGACCAGCATCGTAACTGTCACAACATGACAAATTAGTGACAAAAATTAAACAATCAAGCATAAGGTTTTTGACAGGTTGTATCCTGTAAGTAAACCAGTCATGAATTATGAGTTGGTAGTAGTGGGAATGTGGGGTTCCACCGGGACATTTTTTCCCTTATTTAGCTAAAAGTTTAAGGAACAGGTCAGACACAATCTTTGAACTGTGCTTTTATTATTGCTAACTTATTGAACAACTTACAAACAACTGCAGTGGAGAGATTAATATTTTGCTAGAATTTTGCTAGATTAATATTGCTAGAATATCCTTATCTGAGAGCATTGAAATGGATGAAATTCATTAAATGGAGAATTTCAGGATGGTTGGGTTTGGCTCTGACCGGAGGCACTGAGCACCATGCTGACTCCCAGCAGAAAACGAGCTTTTCATATGTTGCTATTACATTCATTGCTTTGTTCAGAGTTTGTGAGTATTGTGAAAAATGGTGGAAATGCGTCTATGATTATTTTAGGAGTTGATTAATATATAATGACTACACTATTTGTAAATGGCATTGTGCATAATTCTCATATAAAATAGTGCAGTTTTTCTTTGTCTCAACTGAGTCTAATTAGTTTACTGTATTGGTACATAGTATTTATGACTTACTATTTATTTTTGGTCCCATTCCTGCTGAATTAAATGGAGCCTTTGCCATGTACTTCATTAGGGCAGATGTGTCTTTGTTTTCCTTTTCTATGCTGTATTTAGTATACTTTCACGTTGCTTTTGAAAGATGTGCTTACCAGAAAACAGAAAACAGTTACCAGAAACAAAAAAACCCAAGTGAACCCTGGAACCCTTCTTGATTGTTCTATTGCTATGATCAGATAGACAGACCAATCTTGCAGTATAAATCCTCTTGTGTACTTTTAAAATGAAATATAGGTGTTTGTTTACTGCAAGAGTCTTGCTTGTTTAAAGTTAACCAACCTGTAACCTGAGGGCTTGCTGAGGAGCAATGCAGCACAACAGCTCAGGAAGGGTGTAGTGAAAAAAAAAGCCTAATAACGTAGATCTTGCAACTTTTTTACTATATGTAGGCACCAAGCCAGTTTGTGTACTAATTACAACAGTCAAAAGACTGTTGTATGTCGTCTGCAGTTCCTGGCAGGACTGGAAGTCTTCTAGTAACCCCTTAGATTCACAGAAGTCTATTCCTGCCGTTGGCAGCCCACAGGAGGATACTAGCTGCCCGGATGGTGACTCCCTGCTCCCTCAGCACTCTTAAAGCTGAGGATATTCCCCAGGGTTCAGGTCTGCATAGATTTCAGATTGCTTTGCAGCTATTGGTGATAAATGATAACTTTGGTTACCAGCTTAGTTCTATGTCTCTGCAAATTTCATTTGATGATTTATGTTCTTTAACAATTACTGAACTCTTTGCCAGTGTTAATACTTTTGCCATGTGTTTTTGGAAGCTGTTCTGTGTTATTTTACCTGCACAATTTCAATTTCTGTACAACTTTCCTTTACAATACTGATCTACTATTTCTAAAATAAATATTTTCCAAATGCTGCACAGTCCAATACATAAATTAACATGTGAAAAAGTAAGAAGAACTAAAATCGTCGTCTATGAAGAAAGGTTATATTTCAATAAAAGTGCCTAAGATTTCTTAAACCTTTTTTATTGTTAAAATATCTCAACCTGATATAAATGGTAACGAAGAGTACCTGCTGAGAATAGTTTAGACTTACAGGATGTCAAAAAAGGCCACTTTTAAAAGAATTCAAAAGGACAAAGGTCTTTAGCTGTTCTATAGAACAGCTAAGGTAAAAATCTGATCTCTGCTAAGTTCTTCTACAAACAGAGTAAAAATATCAGAGTCTTTAACTGCTTGGTGCTTCACTAGAAAATCCCACAGCAATACATATATCTGTGAAAAATAGTCCCTGAAAGCTTGCTACTTGGTTCAGTACCCCTTGAAGTCAGGAAGAATCATTTTAGGTCAGGATGCAAGAGCAGACCCACAAGGATGGCTGGAAGAGTTACTTCTGAGCATTTCATTTGGCTGTCCTTTGATGAAGGACCTCAGGTTCTGACACGTTCAGTTGTGGCAAATGTGGAAACCCGGGTGTCAAGCTCCAAGAGTGGCCCTCAGATTGTTGTCCTGAATTCTCTAAACCACTGTACAAATTATGGAGACAAGCTAGTTACCACATGAGGGTTAAAGAACCAGCAAGGTGATATAACCAAACTATCCAAAATAAACTAGTAATGAAAAACACGTGTCTGAAACTCTGTTCTCAGGCATCAATCCAAGAGTGCTGCAGGCAGTTTTATGCAAACTGCTTTCTTCACTTAAAGATTTCTGTTTCCATCCTCCAACATCCTCTAACAACACTGAAAGCATAAAGACTTCTTTTGTGATGCCTCCTCAAATACTGTGCTATTTGAACCCACAGCTTTTACATCGCAAAAGGGAGCCCAATTGTACCAGGCTATAAGATGAATTTTCCTCCTGAAAGACTTGCCAGTGACAAGTGGGGTTCCCCAGGGCTCAGTGCTGGGTCCAGCCCTGTTCAATGTCTTCATCAATGATCTGGATGAAGGCATCGAGTGCACCCTTAGCAAGTTTGCGGACGACACTAAGCTGGGTGGAAGTGTCGATCTGCTGGAGGGTCGGGAGGCTCTGCAAAGGGATCTGAAGAGGCTGGACCACTGGGCAGAGTCCAATGGCATGAGGTTTAACAAGGCCAAATGCCGGGTCCTGCACTTGGGGCACAACAACCCTGTGCAGTGCTACAGACTAGGAGAAGTCTGGCTAGAAAGCTGCCTGGAGGAGAGGGACCTGGGGGTGTTGGTTGACAGACGACTGAATATGAGCCAGCAGTGTGCCCAGGTGGCCAAGAAGGCCAATGGCATCTTGGCTTGTATCAGAAACGGCGTGACCAGCAGGTCCAGGGAGGTTATCCTCCCTCTGTACTCGGCACTGGTGAGACCGCTCCTCGAATCCTGTGTTCAGTTGTGGGCCCCTCACCATAAGAAGGATGTTGAGGCTCTGGAGAGAGTCCAGAGAAGAGCAACAAAGCTGGTGAAAGGGCTGGAGAACAGGCCTTATGAGGAGCGGCTGAGAGAGCTGGGGTTGTTTAGCCTTGAGAAGAGGAGGCTGAGGGAAGACCTCATTGCTCTCTACAACTACCTGAAAGGACGTTGTAGAGAGGAGGGTGCTGGCCTCTTCTCCCAAGTGACAGGGGACAGGACAAGAGGGAATGGCCTCAAGCTCCGCCAGGGGAGGTTTAGGCTAGACGTTAGGAAAAAATTCTTTACAGTAGGGGTCATTGGGCACTGGCAGAGGCTGCCCAGGGAGGTGGTTGATTCACCTTCCCTGGAGGTGTTTAAGGCACGGGTGGATGAGGTGCTGAGGGATATGGTTTAGTGTTTGATGGGAACGGTTGGACTCGATGATCTGGTGGGTCTCTTCCAACCTGGTTATTCTGTGATTCTGTGATTCTATGACTGTGTAGTCAACAAAGAAATATTGGTGAGACCCAGAAGGATAGCTATAAGCCCATAGCACGGGCATTCAGCTGTAAGGGGAAGGTCTGGGTCTGGCATCTGGGACCACAATCACACATTTGCTCTTGCCTCCTAGGATCCTTCCAAGGAACAGGGAGAGACCTTCACCCTGGGCAGCTGAGGGTGAGAATATCTTGTTGGAGCTGGATCATGGTCCCACACCCCATAAAAAGACATAGGCAAAGTGGCATTCAGAGATGCCTAAAGTAAGAATCAATCTGAATAGTTTGAGAAAGCAATTTAATATTTCCAGGATTAAATAGGCAGTCAGATTTGTGGGTTTCTCTTAGCATAAAATTCTTTGGGTAAGTAAGCTTAAAAAGAATAAGAGTGTAACCTCCATTAAAATACAAAATTTGGATCTTCAGGTCAGGTAATTTCCTTCAACTAAAATAAAAAACTACCTTTTTATTATAAATAGGTTTTAACACAGGATTCACTAGGAGTTATAAGGCTAAGAGGCCCAGCCTTTACAATACACTGAGCATCACTGAGATAAGCTGTTCTTCACCTCGTACTTTGCAATTCATGCTATATGATATCCATCTTTATCTGTGCACTCACGAGTGTAGCTAGCAAAACAAACATAAAATGTCAAGTATGCACTAAAGCTACTCTACTTAAGTGTTTCAGGTATGTATAACTAAGCCACAAACATTTGATAGTTTTTATTTTCTATTTAGCTCAGCAGAAATAAACAGAAGTCTCTTGTTTATTGTAGCACTTGCTTGAGTGCATAACAAATGGCAAAAGCATTTTCTGCTCCCCTAGATGATTTCTCTGAACAACTGTCCTTTATCAGATTTTTATATTGCCTTGCAAAACTCTGCTTCTTATTATAAAGAAAGAAAAGGAAGAAAAGAAAGAAGAAATGAGAAGGGCAAGGGAGCAGGGAAGGAGGAAAGGAAGGGATGGAGCACATGCATGAGAGAGAGAGAGAGAGAAAGAGAGAGAGAGAATAAGGTAACCTACAATTTGCAGTTCTCAGTCTCACCTTTCAAAACTGGTAATGATCCATATACAAGATTGACAACATTTGCTGACATCCTTCACAGATTTGAAAAGTTCAGTTTGCATAAAATAGAAACCCATGCGCTGGCTAGTTCTTTCTTTAGCTGCTGTTATAATGCGTTGGGGAGAAGGAAATGGATGGCATAGATAGTACCATTATTTTCCTTGTTCACACTGTGAAAGCAGATGGAGTTTTGCACCCATTAAGAACAATTCTTCAATTCCAATAAGCCATTAACTTATTCCTAAATGCAGTGTCTGCACTGCATATTTTCAGTGTAGCAATTCTAGAATTCACGGCTTAGACAATGTCTCATGAGTGATATTTTTGACCACTCATCAAATTCTTAAGTGTGGAGCACCATTCATATAATAATGGATTATGACTAAAGCCTTAAACTAAGAGCCAAACTTCCAGTGCCCTCCTGCAGCCACTTACCTTTTCATTCTCAAGTTATGTTGCACTTGCAGGATGGCTTTACAGGCCACATGGATAAAACAGATTGTATTGTGTACGATGCTGACAAGGTCAATGAAGGCTACTACTTGAAGTTGCCAGGAGCACGATCCAGACTGAATCTCCCCTAATAACACTTTGGGTCTTCTTCTTTGTCCACATTTAAGAAATTTCAAACTATCTGTGATTTGAAACTATGGGGGTGTTTTCCTGACAAGTAGACAGTGTTAGCAGATAAGTAAAAAATACAATAGTGCTAATTACTGTATTGTATAGGGCCTTAGCAAAATTGTGAGCATTTCTTAGGTTAGCAAAGAAAATGAAAGTAAAAAACCTTTTGAGAAACTGATGACAGTTGAAAATCCCTCTCATTTTACTCATCAGAATAGTTGTAAGTCCCTTCAGTGTGATTACCCAGGGTTGTGAGCCACATCCTGCTGAAATCCATTTGATAATAAAATTCATACACTTTTCCTACATAAATAAAATCACATCACTTGATTATGGTTGCAAATTAAATAGAACTGTTTCCCAAAATACATGCTCCCCTAGGATAAAATGATGCATCTCAGCAAGACCAAGCAATTCATTCCCAGTATTACGTTGGCTTCTTCCTTAATTCTGAAAATAGAATCATAGAATCATAGAATCATAGAATAACCAGGTTGGAAGAGACCCACCGGATCATCGAGTCCATATAGCTAAAGACTGGTTGGAATGACAAATTGGTTTGGACTTTTTCCACGTTTTTTTCCTGTGGCTACTAAGACCTCAAAGCATAGAAATAGCAAAATGTTTTTGTAACTACTTATTACTACAGATTCAAAGGAGAAGTATTTCTTTGTAATTTTGATTATATCCGATACAGTAATGAAATTGTATTAACAATACTTGTAAATGTAGTAAAATAATCAAATGTTTTTAATTCATTTAACATAATAGCAGCATTATCACCTGTAAATGCTAATAACTTCAGAGGTTCTACTTCAGATAGAAATTAATAGCCAGTGAGAAAAGAGATTTGCATTCAGGTAAATGCCAAGTTCATCTACTGAATCGTCTGTCAAAGTAAACTTTGAATAGCACATTACAGGAAGTTGTGTAATGCAGGTTCTAATCGCTGACACACTATCTAATTTTTTCTCAGATAAATTAGTCTGAGCTAGCACCAGAGGATGCATTGACCGACTGATCATTGCCCCTCATATAGGGTTTTAGTGTTATCTGGTTTTAATGCTTGGAGCTGCCATTCTGTCCCTTACGTAGACTCTGCTTTCTAGTCTAAACAACTAAGATGTTTCTCTGTGTTCCTGGATATGATGCCAGTAGCCAGGTATGGGTAGAGAAATCAAGCATGTGCCTAGAGATGAACTATACCTTACTCTGCGTATCTGACTAGCTGTACTGCTCACATATTTATCCGTGTATTATAATAATTAATTTTCTAAGCATTTTATCTTTTTTTTGTCCTCTTCTTGACACTTTGAGTTACATCCCTCCTGAACACAAGCTCACCCACAGTAGTGGGTATATCTAATAATCGGCAGAGATACCCAATAAATCTATGTAAGGCCCCATCATTTCTAAGTGCAATGGAGTAATTATCACAAACCTCACAACTCTGTTCATACATCCCAAAATAAAGATCTTTTTCTTTTTTAACTCTTTTTGAAGAAGGATAGGATAGGATAGGATAGGATAGGATAGGATAGGATAGGATAGGATAGGATAGGATAGGATAGGATAGGATAGGATAGGATAGGATAGGATAGGATAGGATAGGATATTTCAGTGGGAAGGTACTTTACTTAAAACAATCATCAAGTCCAACTGCCTGAGCAATTCAAGGATATCTTGCCCGGTTTGTGATCACTATGGACCTTGGGCTTTTTCTGTCCTATGCTCTCCAGTTAAGAATTCCTTAACTTCATGAAGGATTTCACTAAGTCTTTAACCTCATGAGATTCAGCAAGACCAAGAGCAAGTTTCTGCACCTGGGTTGGGGCCATCTCCAGTATCAATACAGGCTGGGGGATGAAGGGATTGAGAGCAGCCCCGCAGAGAAGGACTTGGGGGATGAAAATTTGGACATGAGCCAGCAATGTGTGCTTGCAGACCAGAAAGTGAACCATATCCTGGGCTGCGTGAAAAGAAACATGGCCAGCAGGCCAAGGGAGGTGACTCCTTTAATCTGGTCTTGTGAAACCCCACCTGGAGTACTGGGTCCAGTTCTGGAGTTCTTAGCATAAGACAGACACGGATCTGTTGAAACAGATCCAGAGGAGGGCCATGAAAATGATCAGAGGGATAGAACAACTCTCCTATGAGGAAAAGCTGAAAGAGTTGGCATTGTTCAGCCTAGAGAAGAGAAAGCTCTGGGAAGACCACATTGCAGCCTTTCACTATATAAAGGGGTCTTATGAGAAAGATGGAGAGAAACTTTTTACCAAGGCTTGTAGTGACAGGACAAGAAGCAATGGTTTTAAACTGAAAGAGGGTAGATTTAGACTGGATATAAGGAAGAAATTCTTTATGGTGAGGGTGGTGAGATATGGGAACAGGTTGCTCAGAGAAGCTGTGGCTGTCGCATTCCTGGAAGTGTTCAAGGTCAGGTTAGATGGGTCTTTGAGCAACCTGACCCACTCAAAGATGGACTAAATCATCTTTGAAGGTCACTTGTAACTGAAACCATTCTGCAATTCTAAGTCCCCATTTTCTACCTGTAGATATGATTTTACCTGGCTAAATACAGATCTCTGCTCTTACCTCAGCTAAGTCAATGTTTTGGGTTTTTTTCATTTCAGATCATTTACCTAATTTAGTGATACAGTTTCATATTCTAAACCAGTATCCAAAGAGCTTACAACCCATAATACATTTCCGTTATCTGTAGATTTTATTATATAATTCCCTAACACATGATTTAAATCACAGTATAAACTAATGCTACTGGAATCCTGGAACCTCAGTACTCAGCGAGGGAGATTATTGGATATATGCCTCCACTTTTTTGGAAAGTGAACCCTGTTTTTTGAGTGCAGATTTGGAACAAAGATATATGCCCACACTATATACTTTTCTTAAGGTCACATCACCCTAATTTACTTGGGAGAATGTAAAGGAACAAAGGCCTTTCTAAAACCAAGATACTTGACTTTTATTGCTTCTTCATCTACTAGACCAGGCAAAGTCACTGGGTAGTCAGAGAACTAATTACTTTCTTTGACATGACTTGCTCATAAGAAATTAGTGTTGGTTCTTTCTTACCAAGTTGTTATCCTCTAAGCACTTAAAATTGATTATTTAATTTCTTCTTTCAGCAGCTTTCTGGATATCAGAGTGAGTTTGACACATTTAGTTGATCTTTCTTTGCTCCTATCAGACCTCATCATCTGCTATGAGGTCTCACAAACAAGTGCTAATTACTCAGAAATTGTTTCATGTAAATCCCTTTAGTACTAAAGAGGGCAAATTTGATCAGTGAACTGTATCATACCTATCTAAATATTCCTTCACCTTTTCTTTTCCTGTTCTGACTTGCTTTCAGTATCTTTGATAATTTCAATCTATTCAGTATCTAGTCACAACTGACCTTTTATATGAAAATTAAAACAAAAATTAAAGGCTTGAAGATTTTGTGTGCTCGGTGACATCACTAATTGCTGTTCTTCCCCATAAGTTATGGCTTACACTTTGTATTACATCTAATGCATGTGTCAAACAGCCTTTTTTCTTATCTTTTACGTCCTTTGCTACTTACAATGCATTTTGAATATTGGCTAGGGAGGACTCTGAAAATGCAGGAACCAGTAAGTAGCTACCAGTAAGTAGTCCTAGTTCATGGCTTTTGCTCAGCTTGGTGTCTCTGAGCCTGTCAGACAGCAGAAGTGTGGGCATTGTGGGATATCTAGACTTCAGGATCCTGTCATTGCAAAAGCAATGGGAGCCCAGATGTGGTACTCAAAGGTACTCTTTATGACTCTGTTCCTCAAATGTAAAGAAGAGTGAAATGGATGTGATTTGTCACTGATTTTTTAAGGGAGACAGGGTAATTCTATTCAATTTATCTGTGAAAAAAACAAATTACCCTGTGAAGTTTAATCAGAAGTTACAGTAAGTACTACAGTTTTGTTTTTATTTCTACATAAGGCATAAGAAGAAGCACTCTTCTACATAAGCTTCTACATAAGAAGAAGCACCATCAGTGTGAAGAGACACAACTGGGCTTTTTGTCACTTTGTGGTTTTTTGCTTCAGGAAGAGCATCATTATCAAACTAATTATTCAGTTGCATCTTGGGAGTTCTTTAAACAGATGAGCAGAAACTTAAAGGTGTCTACCTAGGATGTAATGGAGGTGCAATTTTGTCTATTCTATTTCTGAGGAGCATCTGTACTTATCTGTGCTTTGCTGGCTTCACAGAACCTTGAAGAAGTGTCTCCAAGAAGCAAGCAATGGCATCTAAATTATTTAAGAAAACATTTGCAGCACTATAATGACTACCAACCCATCTCAAGAATAAAGGTCAGTAAATCTATTAAGGTCCTTGAGCTTTGCCTTTCTGATATTTCCAATTCTTCTAGCTCATTTCCCATTTACTTTTAAGAAAGGTAATATAATTTGACCTTGAATTTATTAATTGCCTATGCCACTAATTGGACTGCAGGTAGCAGTTACAAAAACACAAAATGAAACTAAATAGTTATCCACGTAAGTTTTTAAGTTTCAGGTTTAATTGACATTGCTTCAGCTAATCACAGTTAAGTGAAGTGAATATGCAACATTATGTATTCAGTTATAAATACATTTTCATCAGAAGCTGTTTAATGGATCTATGACCAAATAATAAATTATATTCATCTAGCAACATGGTATTCACCACTCCACTCTCACTGGCAAAGAGCTTATTTACAGAATTTTACAGTGTAATGGCTAAGAGAGGACCCTGAGGTAGGATACATGGATTTCTCTTCACTGTTTTGTTATTGCCTCATGCTAAACAGTAGCTCAGCTTCCTGTGCCTTTTTTAAATTTTTCTGTCTGTACCACCACTGTCAAAGATGATAGGAAAAATATCTGTCTCACATTCTTACAGGAGACTACTGATATTCAGAATCTGTGAAGTACTAGAATTAGAATTAGTATTTTCATTGGAACAAGGAAAAAAGGCAGAGAAAATGAATTTTATGAAGATCATAAAAAGGCATATGATGTGTTGAAACTGAATTCTTTTGTTAAACCTATAAATAAAATAAAAATTCTCTCCTGTTGGAATGCTACAAGTCAGTACATCATACTACCTTCCACCTTTAGAGAAACGCAGCCAACTTCAGGGTGAAAAGCACAAGATCTCCAGTAGTAAAAGGCGCAACATTTACTTCTTATCCTGGTCAGAATACTCAGTACCTGGAAAAAAATGCATAGACATGTATTATTAAGAAGGACAGCATGGTTCAAATAGATGGAATAATAAGGAACAAAATGATGCAGCACTGTGCAGCTGTAGCTCAAAATGTTACTGCTCCATTCCACATAAGCAGACCACCAGTATTAATACTCACATCTGCATAATGTATCAGCAACAAATACTAATGGTCAGCACAGGACTTGCTTGCCTTAGCCAAATTGTTCGATCATTTAAATGGGCTTTACATTACCTGATCTTGACTGGTTTATACAAAGTTGCTTGCTCAACCCGTATGTACACTCTGAAATGAATGTGATTGCAAAGAAATATGGAAATATGGTATATCACCTGCTGATAACTGAGTAATGTATCAATTATAATTCTGCTCAAAAAAAAAAAAAAAGAAGTGCTTCTTGCATTGTTTTACACTATCTCAGGTGAGACTTATGTTGAGGATGATGGATGATGTGGTAATATTGTATATTATCCAGGTCTCGCAATAACAAAGTAAACTAAGGTTAACTGTTCCGCAGACTGAGAACTACCCATAAGTGACAGCCTCCTCTTGAGACAATCAAGTCCAGTAGGACCAGACATGATCCCTAGACCTCAAGTTTTGAAGCTAATAGATAAAGAAAACCTCAAATCCCTTTCAGCAACTAAACCAAGCAATGTTGTAAACTTTCCTATGGGCTGGTTGGCTTTCCTAGCTAGATCAGTTTCCAATTAGTTTTTATAAGAACAATCCTTTCTTCTGTATTGTCACACTTCTTTCACTCTGAAGGAAATATTCAAGTACGTGCTCAAAAGAGGAGGCCTTTGTGTAGAGATCTCTAAGGAGACTGGATTAGGGTTTGGCTGATCTTGTCCACATGTGCACAAAACAGCAGGAATGCTTCATTATATAAAAATGCCAATAAATCCTGAATTTCCAACAGCTCTAATAACTGCTTCTTTGGTCATCATGGCTTTTGCTTTGATGTGACCCACAATCATGGCAGCTGGTATTAGAGCAAATCTCCTACCTACACAAGTGTGCTGGCATGTGGAGATGAAAAGAA
The DNA here is from genome assembly GCF_032191515.1 of Phaenicophaeus curvirostris. Lineage (NCBI taxonomy): Eukaryota > Metazoa > Chordata > Aves > Cuculiformes > Cuculidae > Phaenicophaeus > Phaenicophaeus curvirostris. Next base: position 23,330,368 of record NC_091392.1, read on the forward strand.
AGAGTTTTACTTATTTAAAACACTGTCTTCTTGATACATCCCTCGAAGACATAGTTCCAAGAAAAGTTGGTCATAACCATCTGAAAGGATCTCACAGGTGGAAAATTGAGTTCTGTGAATAAATACTTTTTATCCACAGAATATAATTTAAATTAATAGTCTCACTTCGTGACAAATCAGTGTCTTTGTACTATAGGAAGAATTACTGTTCTGCAAGAATTCAATACTGTGCAATGTGGTCAGCACTGAATGGAAATATTATTTACCTGACTTATAAAACTTAAAGTCAAAAGGTGACTTCCAATCAAACAGTTTGTCTAGTCTGCCCTTAAACATTCTAGAGACAGGAGTTTACCCTTCAATACATGCAACATGAACAACCCTAACTATCCATGGGTTGGATTATATTTGAAAAGAGCACAGCTCTTTCATGGTTCTGTGTTCACCTAAAGAAAGAGATTCTAAATCATGAGCTCTACTGGAAATAGATTAAAATGCTATGGTAGGGTGCATTTTTTTGTTGTCATTCTAGTCATTTGGGTTGAAGCTGGATGAGAAAAGTATCCTTGTACTTAAAGAAAAGGGGAGGGGGCAAGAAAAAGCAAGTGCTGTCATTTATGGTAAGCAAATGACAGATAGGAAAAGTCTAACATTTTCATAATAAAGTGGAAGAATTAAACATATAAGCACAGACAGAATCTCCAGGAATCCTAATCTGACAAGCTACGGCTGTATTTCAACAACAGTAACAAACAAAATATTGACATCACAGAAATGTGCATTAGTAATCCCTTTTATTCGATTCTCTTTATCAAATATAGATCCAAAATACATAAACTATTAGTTATCTGGACGTTAGACGGCAGATACAGCAAGAATTCTGCTCTGTGTTTAAAACTGAAAAAATTATTGGGGGAAGAAGAATAACCCAGGTGTATTTTCAATATATTTTGGTAAAAAGTACTTTTGAAGAAACTACATAGGTGTCTTCAAGAAACAGCAGGAGAGTATTTGTTACAGGGCTTGTCAAACAGCTTATCACAGGTTTATTCCAATATGCAGCTGGGTGCACTGGCTTGAAAACAGGGCATCGTGTCCTTAGAACTAAACAATTTGTAAGTGCTTTACTGGATAGCAGCCAATGATACCAGGCAAGATAAAGTCCATTGAACTTTTAATGTTGCAGTTCTATAGTTAAAATCTACAGATAAGTTAATTTAGATATGCCCAAGAACATCTTGATCTGTTTATCATATTTGGGAACCTACTCAAGTGTTTTCCTTTCTATTTATTATAAATAGATTTACTCTGAAGACCATGATATTTGTTACCTTAAGTTCCATCCATCCTGTAGGGGATCCAGCTGCCTGATAGGATGAATGCTTTAAAAAAACCAGGATGAAGTACCGATACAGCTACTCTCTTTCAGATATTCAGATATGGTACAGATATTCTCTTTCAGTAGCAGTGATGATATTTTTAAGCTCCAAGATGTTCTTACTCGGTTGTTTTTGCTTCCCTCACAGTCACAGAAACTGTAGGTACATAAGTAACGGGGAAAAGGAGTTAAAGGTTTTTTTCAAAACTTTTCTAAAAGCTGTAAAATAATGGCCAGAGGCAATTGTTCTCCTGTTTCCCTGTTTCTTTGACTCCCTGTCATGTGTACTTGATTTTGTTTCTGTTCTTGGCCAAACTCTGGGCTGCTTACCCACTTTGTACACAATACGTTTAATAAAAAATAACTTGAATTACTATTTAAATACTTAGAGACCTAGGTCCAGAGGCAGATATGGAGTGCTGGTACTTCACCCCCGAAACAGTATGTTTCATGGTAAAGAGAATGGGAAAGTAATTTGAAATAAGCTGTGGAGTTTGCATCATAGACTTGAAAGGGGATTCTAGCAGAGTCAAATTGGAGATAAAGGGAGATAAGGACACCATATCCAGAAAAGGAACAAACAGCTCTTGTATTTTCACTTTAAATATTATAAACTTAAAAGTCCAAATTGCATTTCCTTTAGAAAAGGTCAAAAGGATGCTAGTGTTTTCTAAGGAGCATTTTCCTTACAATATTGTGGATATGGCTTAAAGAAAAAAAACAACATACACAGACTATTGAGAACTCTTCTCCAAACCCTGCTGGATGTCCATCATCAGTGACACATTTAACTGGGTGCTCTTCCTCCTCCCAGGCTCCCGCAGACTCCTCCGATCACCTCAGAGAGAGCGCTTGGCTTGTGTTTCAATCACTTCCTATCTTCTAGATGTTCTTTTCCTTCTCGTAAACCTCTTCTCATTCCTTTTATCACAAGACCTGGGGTCTTTCTCTCTCTCACTTTCTCTTTCAGCTCACCTCCTCTACGCACACACTGTGCACTTGGAAGCTGAGAGGGCACAGGACCTCTTCTCTGCCCCCATCACGGCCTGAGAAGGGCAGGGTTTCTTCCTGCAACTCTTGGCAGGAGGTAACTGTCTGTGAGCTGCTATCAATTAAATGCAATAAATGAGCATGTATGTGAGTATGTGTTTAGACAATTGCAGTGCAAACACATTCTGATACCTGCAGAGGCCCACCTGAGCTTTTTATCACAAATTAATCAAGAACAGCTCATCCATATAAAAATATTGTCCCTAGCATTTAGCCAAGAACCATGCTGTTTTCAATACCATGATCAGTTGAATCAGTTCGTCCACTGCAAATTGAAACTGCCTGACGGCAGCTTTACTTCATCTAAAAAACTTTTCATGTCTCCACATAAAATTATAGAGACTATAAGCAAGCTGTTGCTGTTAACCGAGTTTGTTAAAAGTAGGTTTGTAGCCTCTTTTGCTCACTTTCCTCTTCTCTACATGTAAAAGACAAATAATACACCTCAAAAGCCACAGTTGCTTTTCAAAAAAAAAATAAAAATCTAAGGTTCACCAAGCAGAAGTACGGGCTGAAATAGAAGCTGAGTTATTCAAAAGTCTGGTATTGAAATAGAGTGATGTTTTTCTCTGCATGAAATTCTTGTCACTACATTTTAGCCATTTGCAACACTAGTATAGGTGTTTCAAATAAGCCACTTGCCTGGAGTCCCTTTCCAATTGAGAGGGAGAGATGCCACCAGAAGATTCATTTAACTTAGCAGCTATCCTACAGAGCACAGTTTCAGCCCTCTGAAATAGCATCTTCCAGAGGCAAGGGAGAGTGACTGGCAAGAGGATGCTTTAGCTAAGATGTTTAAAAGTAAAATGACTAGAAATTTAGCCTACTTCTAAATAGTCCCTCAAGCTATTTATTACAAAAAGCCAAGAAACATAAACTAGATACACCTGGCATTAAAAGTCGTCAAAGCTCCCCACAGCTGCTGGTAGGTTGCAGAGGGTGGCAGGGCTGTGCAGATCCTTATCCTCGATACTAATAAGCGTGGCTGCTGTCTGAGAGTAAAACTTGGTAGCCCTAGAGCTACTGGTTATTGCCCTCTCCATTTTTTGGCCACAAAGACTCTCCTGGCAATACTGCAGTGGTATGTATCTTATTACTGGGTCTTTATTTATCCCTACCTGCAATTCCTTTAGGGCATTTTCTAGTTTAAGACAGGTAAGAGAAGCAACTGATAGTCAGTAAACTATAACAATTTTCAGGGAGCATATGGCTCCTGAAATGATCATTGTGGGTTGGTTTAAATTACAGAAATCTTCAGGCTATTCTATCACTGTCTGGATTTCTCAGTGTCATGAGAAAAAAAATCAAGGATATTTTCTCCTCTGCTCAGTAAAAGGAAAAGAAAATTTCTCCCTGTGGGTTAACTTAAGACAAAAAAGAAAAGGGAAAAAAACCCTTTTCTCATTAATTTTATTCATATGAGCAAGACATCAAACTCTTAAGCAATCACATTAGAATCTTTTTTATGCGGTCTCCATGGCTGTGAAGAAACAGAACAGAGATGTGTACAGCCTCACACAGCTCACACTGTGGTCCCAGCTTGCTTCGAACACTACTCCATCAATCCTGATTCATAAAGGCAGTTCAAGAGAAGGAGGGAGAAAGTCATTACTGATTGTTTAGTGTTTCAGCCTAAGTTACGTTCTCCCAGAAATAATTTTTCATCCCACAATGAGTCCACTAAATGGCATTTATTAAAAATAAAGTTTCAGAGGTTTTTTTGATTCTGTCTTCAGACTTCATTGTACTTCTGTAACATTCACTAGCAATTTATTTGACCATATGCGTTAAATTATGTACCTGCTAGCCGAAGAACTCTTAATAAGTGAAAGTGACAGAAAGACAGAAAGTCTGAGATTAGATGACAAGTTATTTTCTCCACAGAATGCATAGCTCTAGATTTAAGTCATATCATATTAATTTGGTTTTCTTTCACAAATTATTTTTAGTCCCAGCCCTTTCAGATGGATGTGTATAGATATAAAACAAGGCAGATGCATGAGCTCCCTCCTTTTTATTCCTCAGTATTTCATCTGAATATTTTCCAGTAATAAAAGTTAGAGCCAACGATGAAATTTCAAGGCAGGATTTCACAGTACCTCTTTGGAGATATATTTGTATGATTAATAATGATTTTGGAAGTACAGGATATGAATCAGCCTCTATGTCCTGATGATTGGCTTTGTGAGAAGAAAAAATTATCACATGAGGGGAAAAAAGTATTTATGAAAAATTACTGGAAGTGGTTTAAAGTGATCTACTTGCTGACTTAGCTAGGCAATTATTACAGCTATGGTCTAAGAAAGAGAGATTTCTGGCTTGTCTTCAGTTTAAAAATATAAATTAATATCTCAGAACGTGACTCCTGAGCAGGTCATTACTCCTCTTATGCACTGGACACTTTAACTGCTCAGTGAATGTGTAATTGCTTTGAGTTCAATGTCCCTAGCATAAAAAGAAAGACAAAACCTAATTATACAAATCTGAAAAGTGTTGTAAATGCAGACCTATCTAAAAAAAAAAAAAAGAAAGGAAGAGGCTACCTTTGAATTATCTTGGATCAATAGTGAATCTCTAAATACACACTGCAAAATAGGTATTCCAGTGCATTCTGTGATACAACAATTTATGCTTGCTTTTCATTTGGCTATAGGACTTATCTAGAGAAAAGTAGGGATGAACATGTTCAATTAGCTTCCTGAAATACAGTGTCATTGTTCCTTTCTCCTACCTTTTTATCCATGGACATTTTCCCAATCATTTTTAGTTACTGCCTCCTGTGGGCTTTTGTAGCAGACATGCTGACTCCTTAATTAAAATTGCATGCCAGGAAGTAAGTAACTGCCAGCTGAATGCTTGCCTCCTACTGTTGCATTCTGTCAGCTCAGGGATGGTTTTCTTTCTCCTCCTCCCTTATTATTTTATTTTTAAGAAAATGTCAGCTGCTGTTTCTGAAAGTAAATTTGGGAAACTCTGGAAAATGCACTTAATCTGGTGATTAAATCTACAAAATGTCATTCTCCTTTTTTGCAGAAGAAAAACATGAGCACATTAGAAGTATGAAGGCAGTTTTCTGGATCTGAATAACCTGAAGACTATGCAATGAATACTTGGATAAAAACAAACAGACAAAACAGAGAGGCTTATACTGCCGTTTGATACCCATCAGGGGACATATTTATGGAATAATTCTGGAATGAAGCAAGAACCTCCCATGTACATATCCAACTCCCTAGGTATTTCTCTGTTTTCCTGGAGGTAAAGTCTTGTTCAGGGAGGAATGAGAAATGTGAACACGTGCCTGAAGCTTCCTAGGCTTTAAGAAGAGTTGCAGAACACCAGTTTGTCTTAAAGGACACAGAGATGAGGTGTACGCATATCTGCAAAGCAGAGAGGCTTGCACGTTAGCAGCATCACTATGGGCTTTTGCTGGAAGGGCCATAGCAGCCCCATGTTAGTTTCCGTCTGGAGGCTGCTGCCTTGTCTTAGCACCTCTGTACTTAGTTTCATCAAGGATTTTTCCCTTTGAAAAACAATCATGCTACCTTTGCTCTGAACCAAGGTGGGGTGGAGAGTTAGAAGGCATTTCTAGAGTGGGAAGGTTGTAGACACAATAATTAGGACCAGAATTAGGCTCTTGAATGCCTTGGGGAGAGACCAAGACATCCGCTCTTCTCTGCCTACAGCAATATTGGTTAATTTCCACCACTGTTTCCCATGATGTCAGACTCAGACAGTTGCTCTTCTTGCTTACAGGAGACTGCGTAAGAGCAGAAGCAAAGAGAGGCAACAGTTCCTGCTGTCCTTCTAGTTCTATCTTTCTTTTCCTCACTCTGTGAATATAAACTCACTTACTGTTCCAAAGCTTTCCAGATACACAGAGGGGTTTGAAACAGACTGGTTTGTTTGCCCTGATGAGTGGAATCCATCTCGATGTTGGCTGCCTGAGAGTCTATAATTAGAACACTCTTTCCAGCACAGATTAAGACTCAGGGCATATACCAAAGGACTCAAGCAGTTGTGGTCCTCGACTTTCAGTGTTTTTTCAGGCTCACCTCATTGCTATGAGCAAAAATAGATGCGTTATAATACAAGAACAGCAAAAATTCCAAATTCAGCATCTGTTTTCCCACATCAGTATGTTTGCAATGGCTTGTACCATACTGCATTCACAATGATTGCTGAACACCATTGATGTTAGGAAGGACAAACAGTACGAACCACTTGCTTCCATGTAACTTGTGCTCTACCACCTCCCAAGAACAGAGGTGCTGGGCAGCCAGAGGCCTCAGCAGTTTGCAGTTCACCTGTGTGCTCCATGGCTTCTGGGGAGAAAACGAGCTTAACAGCTGTAATAGTTGGCTATCTCACCATTTCATATCTTCAGGGTATAAATATTTTTATTTATATAACTACCTGTGTTACTAACACAGAGTAAAATTTGACACTAGGAAACTCAATAGGAAAGTTCCCATTGATTTTAACTAAGTTAGGATATCAACTTAATATTGTAAATTTGGGAAGGAAAGCAAAGATTTTATAGGCAAGTAACATATTTTATCACAGTAACTGGAAAAAACAGGTAAAACTCTGTGTGCACAAGGTTTATAGTTCATATTGCACTAGGTTAAATATTCATCTGAAGTTAAAATATACATGAACATAAGCTAAACACAGCAGGACTAATATTTTAACTAATCCTCAAATTAATCACACTTTTCAGAATTAAATTTGAAAATACCACTTATTTCAAACTTCCATTTTTAGGTTGAAACTGATAAAGCACAAAGCTCCAATGAAATGAAAACACTGAAAAGGGAAATAAAACAGAGACTAAAAATACCTTTGTGACTTTCTCTAGGTTATTTTCTCTGCCTAAGCCATGACGGTGCAAATAGAAAACCAGCTATGAACAGATCCTCATGCAGATGAGACAGCAATGGCTCTCTCTTGCTCTGGTTTGTATTTTAGTTACGATTTTCCATGTTTACTGCAAGCAGGTAGGAGCAAAGATCATGAGTTCAGATGTCTGGCTGCATTCAAATTTTCTTGAGTTTTAATTCCAGTGAGGAGAAAAGGAGCAGAGAAAAACATGGATAAATACACGATAAAATTCAAAATGAAACTTTTGAAAACTAATTATGGTTGCTAAGTAACTAAAACATGCTTAACCTTTGCTAATGATTAAAAAAACCTCAAAACTCACATAAGCCAAGAAACAATAACAAAGGAGTTTTGCAGACATTCTTTTGTTTGGGGAGTTTTCCAGCTTGCTTACACTTTCTGATCCTTTAAATTTTGTAATGAGATAAGAGGGAGGAAATTACCCAGATTACTGAACTAAAGAAGGTGTTGTTACCCCGTGAAATACTAGCAAGTAATATTTGTGTTCTGAAGATATTTTTTTTCCCCTGAATGATACACGAAATGAGATCTAAGCCTGAATATACCAAGCTTACTTTAGGGCAGGGGCCTATTTTTGCAAGGTTTATGTCACCTACTAATCACTGCAAAGACACTGTGTGTAACCTTTGCTTTGACTGTTAAGAATCAATCAATGATAAGAGTCTTCCCAAAATATATTCCCTGTCAGGTCTTTATCCTTTTTACCTAAGCACAGATAATCACAGATACTGCTTAAATGCTATTATTTCTGCCCTTGAAAATGTCTTACTGCATGCATTAATGTTAAACCCAGTCTATCTCATCTGCATATCGTTAATTTCACTTATAGTCTTCATCACTATGCTTTGCCAATTTTCTTGCAAACTTCTCACAGAGTAGGATATGAGGGATTAAATTATTTCTCTCTAAATGTCAAGCTGTTAAATAATCTAAGGTTATACAGTGAGGTACTAGCTTTAGGCTATGAACAACTTATATCAGATTTATCTTAGACATCCATGAGACCATAGTTCAATTCACTGCTATCAATGCCTCCGATGCATAGAGTTATAGATCCATAGAATATGTCAAGCTGGTAAGGATGCATAAGGATAGTCTACTCCCTGTTCCTCGCAGGACTACCTAAAATTAAACCATAGGAGTAAGAGCATTTTCCAGATGCTCCTTGAACTCTGACAGGCTTGATGCTGTGACCACTTCCCTGGGATCCTGTTCCAGTGACCAATCACCCTCTCAGTGTTACTGTCCAAGTAGTCTTTGCCTATAAAAATCTTAGGAAATCAGAGATTTTGTAAGACAATATGTCTCCTTGTCTACCTAATGAAGCTTAGCTTGATTAGTTTAGATTTACCCTTTATTTATGGTTCCTGTGAGTCTGCTGTGCATATCTACCTATTTAAGAATGGGAGAAGCAACAACCTACAGTTATGAAAGTAATAAATTTGTGTCAACTAATTATAAGATCATCTCGATCTCTGTGCATATCTTCTCTGTGATTCCATTTCTGCATCTAGTGAGATCTTTTTATCATTATTATTTTCTACTCTACTTTCCCTTTCTGCCTTTCATTAATAGGCAGTGCATTCTCATAGAGTACACTGACATCATGTAAAGAGTCAGTGTCTACTATTATTATACAGCCTTTGTTTGGACCATCAAGGACAAGGGAATAGGATAGAGCTTTCTTATTTCCAGCTCAGAATAGGATGTCATATGCTGATTTACTTGAAAACAAGACAGTCAGTAGAACTGGTTGTTTATTTTGGGGATTATATGCTTTGTTCTGAGAAAAATAAAATTCTTTGAAATTGAAACACTGAAAAGGAGGAGTATTGGGTTTTTTGATCCAATTCCTTTTATAAAAATACAAATTCCAGTTTCCCAGTTTGAAAATATATTTAGCTTCATAATTTAAGCTGACAAGAGAGATGCTAAAAATGAGCCAGTATTTCAAAACATTCAGATTGGAACACAATATTTTGAGTGACACAAACAAACTAACAAACATAATTATGACCATCATTATGCCAAAACCTTCCAAGACGTCAACTATTTATCCTGAGCTCAGGAAGGAAATTCTCTCAATATGACAAAAAGATTCTTGGGATGAAAATTTTTTCTTCCAGGAAAAGCTGAAATAAGAGTTTGGCAGTATTTTTTCACAAAAATAAGTAAAAGGACAAAGGCAATGCCAGACAGCTCACCAATACCTTTACAATTCAAGCCTTCATGAGTTCTAAATTTAAAAGTTTATGCCTTAGTAGATAGTGATATTAAACCACCCATAGACAAAGATATTAAAGGTTAATTCCCCTGCTGGTCTCCAGAAGACCCTTAAATATCTACATCTGGAGGAGGTACTATGTATCAGAGACTCAGATGTAAAAAACAACGTTCATAAATCTGTTCAAGAGGGCTAAAATTAATTTCATTTATTTGTCACATCTCCAAGTTAGATGTTGATGTGCTCCACTTCTAACTGAAGTATAAAAACAAGTACCTTCTGTTGATGTTTTATCAGATTTATACTAGAGATGTATCTTTGAACAAGATGAATTGCTCAGATTGCATATTTGCCCATGTTGCCTAGGCAGCCTAGGATATCTAGTTTTGACTTAGAGGTCTAAGGTTTGGGCACCTACGTGAAAACAAGTGATTTTTTTAAGTTTGTTTGTTTTATTTTGAGAATGCATATGATCAAGAAGATGATGTCTTGTTTCAGATTGTCATGATGGTTCAAAATGTCTTTCCATTATGTACATGCTTTACCCATGGTACTGGGTAAACACAGCTGTTTATACTACTTATTCATCTCTAGAAAAAAATATTAGATCTTCGTGTAGCTCTAGATATGATTAATCACAAATACAAGAGTTTTATTAGCACTTCCAGTGTACTAAGATGGTTTCAAAGTAAGCAAATTGAAATAGTCCCAGGATTATGGATGCTATCATAACATCTTTGAACTTATTGCCTTGCTTCACAAAACTGCTCTTTTCAAAAGCATTAAACATCAAATTGATTTTAAATGCCAAGGTCTTAAATCAAGAGGAGAGTTATAACATACATTCATTTTGCATAAATATTTTTGGAGTTCCACAGTTTCAGAGCAAAACTGAACTAGCTAAATAAATAGCTTCTTATTGATGTTTACAGTAATAACTCATATGAAACAGGAGGAAAAATTGGCCACATTCTGATTGGGTTCATAAGGTAAACAGAAGAATCAAGGCTGATAAAATTAGGTAATGGACTGCTACAAAAAATAAAAACATTTTTAATAGGTTCTCCTTTTATGGTGAAAACTTAGACGAAACTAGCTGATGCACTAGAAAATGAAGGAATCAATGAGCTAGAAGAAGCAAGATGCATCAGTTGCTAGACACACCAGACATAAGACTTTGTACATTTGTAAGCTATAAGGATACACAACTGAAGGAAATTTCAGACAGCTGAAAGCTTGTGCAAAATAAGTCACCAGGCTGAAAGGTTCCCTGCAAAAATTTTACTAGCCTGAGGAAATACAGCCTCTGAGGCAAAATCCTGGCTCAGAGTGGAGTATCTGATGTATACTGGCAAATATATGTTCACAGAACTGACAAAGAAAAGACAGAGGGATATTTTCATGCCTGACAGAAAATAAGCAACACTTTATTTACAGAAGTTTAACTGTTTTATCACAGAAGACTTAGTCAGCCTCCTACTTTGCTACATTCAGTACTTCACAGCCAATTGTTTTTTTCTGTATAAAGATTGAAATGAAAGTTCCCCTGTGATCCAATGTCCCCTCTAAAATCTGACTTCACTGCCAAAGCATCATAGCTACTGGACAGCTCAAACAGAGGCCAACAGGGATAAAAAGGCTGATTTAATCATTTGCCTGTCAGAATAGGAAATGAGTTATCAGTACTAGTACCATTACAATTTCAAAGAGAATGTGACAGGCATACATAAATTTAAAAAATAATTCTTTTTCTTCCCAGATGAAGAATCCAGTTGTTTGCAGCAAAAGAAAAGCAGAGAACATTGCGTATAATCCAAACGTGCTAAGATGGCTGATCTCCACTTAAAGGATGAATATAACAAAAATGTTTGAAATTCTATTTGATATTTGAGCTATTAATTATTTCAGCAATAGAAACACTTCAGGAGAATTTGACAAAGCAGTAATGAAATCCCAGAGGACAAGTACAAGACACAAAATAATCCACCACTGCAGGACAGTGTTTCAAATAGCCATAGGGTATGATCTAGTATTTAAGATCAATTGATCCAAAGTGAGATGCTACTGAATCTGAAATTCACCATGCGCTTTTATTTTGGCTGTGCAAGTTCTTTTGTCTTTGGCACCTGACCTTAATCTCATGGAGAAACACTCACCACTGGGAGCACCGAGTCCTACACAGCTGTGATCTCTCAGACTCACAGTAAATGGAGAGGTGGCAGTAATTCATACAGTTGGATCCTTCCAGCTGTTACCACCCAGGAAAGCAAGATTATTGTCTAATTTCCTCCCTAATTTGATGGGATTCAAAGCCATTTTCCACTCAAGAATGCTGCAACCATCAGGCTATAAAAGACTACCAAGTGCATGGAAGCATCCTGTGAGCAGACACAATTCATGTTTTTGCGAAGAAGAGACAGGAATTCAGATACTGCCTGTGCTCATTTCTCTGTTGATTAGCTCTGAGCAACTTCCTTGCAAAGGGAGTTTCTGTAGACCTCTGTAGGACACCTGAATGCCTCAAGTCACTCATCATTGAATCATCTTTATAAGGGAACTTAACTCTTTTCTGTATGTTACAAAGAATTAGTTTGACTCACCAAGTTATCCTAACAAGGTTAGTGCCTAATTTTATAGTATTGTGCTATTTGATTTGTTAGGGTTTATGAGTTCTTTTCAATTCAATCTTACTGCACAAGGCCCTCAAGAGATTCCTGTAGAGTAGACATGAAATGCATTCCCTTTGGCTATATGAGAGTTTTGACTTTTTTCTGTAAATATGTCCTTTGGCTTTATGAACTCCACAGTACAGAATTTTGTATGAGTTGTCCTACATCAAACTCAAAAGAGATTCCAAAGAAAAAATTCTCATTTCTAAACTGAGTGCATGAAAAATTAATTCCTTCATTGACTGAAAGGCTACTTACTGTGGGATCTAAGCCTGTTGTTTATTTCTGCAGTTGCCATATTGTTAATTACTAACTATCCTAGCCCATGTCATATCTCTGGATGCTTGGTGAGTACTCTTAATACTTATGCAAACATACAGACTCTTTAGTCTTGGTAGGGGCTGTTCACACTCTCACATCGATCAACATTTTCTTCCACAGAAAGAATTGCTTGCACAGATTAAGTGTAATTATTACAGGTTTAGAAACAAAATGCTTTTGTGCTGCTGGTATTTTCAGAAATTGGATACAGATCAAATTCCTAGCAAATCATTCCAGACAACACATTTGTATTCCACTCATTTTCTGCCATTGAAACAGATGATCTCTATATTTCACCAGAGGTGACATCTATTTTTCTGTGTTGAGGAGATTCTTGTTTCAGGTCAACACATGAGACAACTGAGAGCAAGACTGGAGAGCTTTCTACAGATCTCCCTTTCTTGCTTAGGGTAGCTCCCTGTGTTCCCATTCTTGTCAATTTTCTATTTACGATTTGTCCTCCTTCATACCAAAAAAAAAAAAAGTCAATAAAGTTTAATTCTCACAAAGGATAGTGGAGTATTCTCCTAAGTCTTTAGTAAGTATTTAGGAATTACTAGCCAAAGCACTACTGGAAGTTTATATGTTCAGATTTTAGAGCATGTCTTTTGGTGCCATGGACACAGTGAAACATTCATGTTCCACCTCTATGCTGTTAATAGTGTAATTGCAGTAGGATAGAGATATCAGGTTAACCCAGGTGTGCTTTTATAAGTTTGACATCAAGAGCAAAAGAGACATAGAGGCAGAAGAAAGAAGCTCATAGCTTAGGCCAAAAAAAAAAAAAATCAAAGCAGTTGTCCAGAGTTATATATCAGAGTTGCTAGTTCAGATGTTCTAACACAACTCTCATTGTGTAGATGTTGCCAAAGGGTAAAACTCAGCGTAGCATCTTTCTGACAGGAAATCTCATGCAATTTCTGCTGGATCACACATAAAAAAATGCTTGCAAACACTTTAATTCTTTCTGATAATTCAATCTCAGTTAACTTGAGAAGACTTGGGGTTTCTTCCTGGTTCTGCAATGTGACTTTGGGGAAATAAGTTTTTCTTCCCTTCATCTCAATTTTCCTTCCTGTAAAATGGAGTAAGAGCTATCTAAAGTATTCCAATATCTAAGGTGGGAAGGAAGTGCAGAAAGCAAGGCACTGTTATTACTTCACGTTATCTACACTATATCTCTTCTTCCAAACAGTGTTTTATTCTAAACAAAATAAATTCATCAGAAGTACAGTATTATCCCTGGCCGATCATGTTTCTATGGTTACAGGGCCTGTGTTTTTCATTTGTAGAAGCTAGCAAGATTTTTCCCATTTTAAAAGACTGCTGTGCCCTGTCTCTCTGACCCTCCCTTATTGAGGACTGGCTTTTTTCATTTTTCCAGCCTCATCAAGCGCTGCACTGAAAGCATCTCTGAATCACACTGCAGGACAAAGCATTTAAATACAAAGGAAGCAGTATTTGCAGCAATACCCAGAAATGTCTTCACAAAACATAGAAATGTAGGAAGGGATGTTAAACTTTATCCCTGAAGGCTTATCCAGTCTCTTTTTTTCAGCAGGTTGGGCAGGCCTTTGCATGATAGGGGGAACAGGATCCTCTCCCTGCCAACAGCTGCATGCCTTGGACTTCCTCTCAAGCCTGTTGCATAGCTCATGTCAGAGAGAAGTAACCAAACCTCACCTCCGATCCAATCTATTTTGGATATTTTTTCACACCATTTGATTTTCTATTTGAAGAGCAATACAATGCACGTACAAGCATATGTATTTTTATACATAATTGTACATACAGTAGCTGTATATATGCGATATATGTAAAAACCTACAGACATTAGCTTCTTTACTATATGGACCACTGTACAGATCACTTTTCACACCCCCAAAATATTTCTTTCTATCATAAGAAGGCATGCTTATGGATTAAACTTAAACTTCCCTTAAGCACATGTTTGCAATTTCCTTAACATCCTCTAAAAATATTGTTTCTTTTCTCTTCTCTACCACATTGTGAAGAAAAGCAACCCTCCCTACTCAGAAAAGAAGCAAATCCATCCTTTCTCAGAGTAGTGTCAGAATCTGGCTGCTGCTGAGCTGGCTCCCTCTTTGTTTCCCCCACCCTCACAGCCCCAACCTGCGTATTCCTCATTTGCACTCCTCTTCTTCAGCCATCTGCAGGATTTTCTCTGTTGCTGTAACATTAGTGCAAATTACCACATAAAAACTCAAAGTTAATTTGGTGCAGTGACCTACCATGAATTCTTTACAGCGTGCTTGACAGAGGGTTTTGTGACAGCAGAGATAATAACCTGCATCCGTACTGCACAAGGTGTTCAGTGCTCTTGGAAGGCTGATACTGAGGCTGGATGACGTATGCCTCTCCCATCTAAGAGGAAAACATGTAAGTTCACCCTAGGCCAATCATGACCCCAAAGCCCCAGCTCACAGGCTTTGCTGCAGTTTTGTCCATCTGGAGTTGCCTACGTAGAAGCTTTGCTTCCATGATCATATCCCTCTAAAAGAAACTTCTACAGGTGATTTTTCCATTTTTTTCCCTAGAATTCTTTGGAAGTTTCCATCTTCCTTGTAAAAACCCTTTACAGAAATATATTTTCCCTAGTTATTCCTGGTCTTGTTACTTTTTTTTGCTGAACTCCTGGTAACTCAATAGGGAATGATCAGGGCTTAAGGAGACTGCAAAAGTGCCTGAAAGCAGAACCGTAGGAAAAAGTGTAAAACAGAATGAGAAAATATCCTCTCAACTTCATCAGAGGAAATGGACATTTCCTGCAGTTCACTATAGGCAACATTTCTATGTTTAATAACACTTAGTGTACTTCTCTCCCATGGGCCAACACAGGTTCACCATAAACCCGTGTCAAATTTCCACAAAATACTAAACCAAGGAGTTCTTTTCTAACTAGACATGGGGTGAAGCACCCCTTCCTTTTGTCTGGCTTTGTACAAACCTCTGCCATGCAATTTCAGAGGGTATTTCTTTGGGCTATATCTTCAGTGCTAGTTTGTGTGAATTCACAGTGGAGCAAAGAGGATAAATAAATCAATAACCAGAGTGCTGTTCCAAATGACTGGTGAAAAGGTCCAACTGACCAGAGGCTGACACAACCAAGGTGTCATTAATTTAAAAGACAGATCAACTAAAACTCACCAAAAAATAAAGTATGGTCCACCTTTTCTTCTCGATTAGAGTTTATAAATAGCAGAAATATTTAACTGCAAAAGAAGGTTTACCAGGGGTGATATTTGCTAGAAAAGAGGTAGAAGGATGAGAGCACGAGTGCCTTGGACAGAGACATGTCCCAGCCTGCATCTCAAAAGCTGCTGGTTTGGCACAATAACTAAACCAAAAAGTTCTATGATTGCTTTATGTTGTGCCCTAAAACCCTTAGAAATCCTGTCAGGGCCAGACAGCTGCTCAGTGCAGTACTGCATGTAGCCAGGACAGAACTGGATAGGGACTTCTGGAGGGAAAGAAAAGGATTCTTTCCCTACAGACTTTCCAAGATGAGGAAGAATCTATTTCAGGGTGCTCCAAAGTGCCATCAGAATTTGTACTACTCCCTTATTTGTAAAGGAGGACAATCAACCACTTTTTTTTTTTTCACAAAAACTGCAGCCACACAAAATTTATAATACTAGTTAAAACTTTTTAAATTAGCATTTGCCAAATCTGTATCAGCACTCAGCTTCATTAGCATAATTATAATTATTAATAACTATTTTGTTATGGATCTTTTCCCCATTTTAAATGCTTTTTTTTTGTTAAGCTGCCTGTAGATTAGAGATAAACTATGTCTATTAATTTTAGATTATAAGAGTTAAAATATAAGTATTTCTACAGAATCTGAATAAACTGCGACACCAAGGCCAAAGTGCATTTAATGGGCCTTTTTTTTTTTTCTTTGGAGTCCTAGAGGAAGGACATACTTTTCCAGAAAGTTCTAAGAAAAGATCAATGAATCCCATTTTCAGCTGATTGATATAAATCAGCAGAGAAAGGCTACCTTCTCTTGACATTCACTTATACCAGCTGTAAATTGGGGGACATAGCTTTAGATCTGGTTATGGTTAAGATTTATTTTTACAGTTTACCAAAAGCCTAAATGCAGTTTTAATTAAAAACAAAACATAGTTTGACGATGAAGTGGTTGCCAGATCCTCCTTAATTATTGCATTCACCAATACTAGAGCTAGCTTGTCAGCACTTTGAATTTTCTAAGTGGAAAGGAAATAGATAAAATGTCAATTACAGCCAACTGCAATTAAGATTATTGGCAGATGAAGACCCTTAGGGAATTAGAGTCCCACATAGCAGTAAGCTTGATAATCAGATGGTCCGGCCTTTTACTAAAGACATAAATGAGTCATGTTATACAATACAAATCAATCATTTAAAAGAAAAAAATTAAGGAAAAGTAGGATAGAGAAACACACACACACAAAATCCTCTCAGGTTTTCTTGTCTTCTAAGGGACAAACAAATTTCTCATCCAATGACAGGTTTCTTGACTACATGCAGAGCAGGGAAGCCAGGAGCTCCTGGAGCACAGCTCTGTGCCAAGGTGAGACCCAAGTGTGATCCTGCCTGAATAATATTGAACAAGGGAGTTTGATCATGCAGTCCCTAAAGAGACTAACTGCTCCCTGTTTAGCTGGGGAGGATATAATCTGGTCAGCCTTGCGAGACTGTTGGTGGGACCTGCATGTCAGGACTCACCACAGCAGAAGAACCCAGATGCTGCTTTTTCCTTCTGTTATTAAAACCACAACAAAAGTAGCAAGCTGATCTCCTGTACAGTTTTTTATTAAAAAGAGACACTTGAGGACTGATATTGGAAGCAGGATCAGAAAGTAGGGAGGCTTCCTGCTTTACTACCTTCTGTGGCAAATTAACAAATTACTGCAGAGAGGGAGAAAAACTCCTACCCTCTGTTACTGAAGAAAATACTAGTTGTTTAAAAATGGTGGCAATCCTTGCAGCAGCCAGAGACCTTGTGGAACAGCACTTGTTTCAAGTGAGAAGCATGAAAACAAGATTGCTTCAGTTCATATTTCCTCCCACAACATCGCTCTCAAACTATAATGAGGCTGGGGAGAAAGGAAGTTGTTGTAGTCTTAACAGCTGTAATAAAACATTCACACCAGTAGATACCATGAGGTTAAACTAGAAGAAATAATTCTGTATTGCAAACAGCATTTCTCTCCTGAACTGTGTAACCACCATTGAGGCTTTGCCACGCCACATGCTGCCTTTGCATTTCTGGTATTCTGAAAGGGAAGCACAAAAGGAAGGTCTACTCATTTTCCTCTGTATTAGCAGCGCCTAAGGGGTCATATAACTCAGAATTACTCATATGACAACTACATTCTCCATCTCCTTTCAGCTTGAAGCTCCATGAAGCTATGCTGTAATACCCTTTATTCACTAAAGTCTCTTTTAAATCCAAGTAATTCATTCCTTTCAGTATTCAGAGTCCCATCTGTTACTCAGGGGACTGGAGGAAATTGTTATTCCTTTAGTCAGCAATAAAGCACCAGCACATTTCAGAGAGCACCAGTGGGGTTTTAGTGTGACTTCTGCATTATCCTGTGTTCCCAATAGCAGAAGAAATTCTGCCCTCAGTTTTTCTACTGACAACACTGTGGTGCTGAGAAGGACCATACAAGGCAACAGCTTTTATAGACAGACTGATAGACCATATAGATAAAATAGAAGACATATAATTCACATAGTCTTGTGCATTGGTAAAATTTGTTACTGAATTCAACTAGCAGAAAACATATTTTTGGTGAAACCTATGATGGAAAGAATAGAAGTTGAGTTTCAGAACCAAGATGAAGAACCAAGGGCATATGCTGAGGCAAGACATTGCTACCATGTCATTTGTTCAGCATTCACTTGCAATGACTTTGTAACAGTCATCAAGGATGACAGCGGCTTTTTTGCCTACCTGACACTTTTTGACTTCCAGCATCCACTGCAGACAAAAGGTACTGTACTCCAGTGACTGATCTTGGGCCGTGTGCTTAGAAAGTAACCTGGAGCCATGGTGCCTTATCAGTAGCTGACATTTACACTCTAGTTTCATAATATGCTGCAAAACAACAGTTTTGCAGTGGTGGGAAGCTGCCCAGTGTTAGCACTAACAGGAGAGTAGCCTCAGAGCTCAGGCTGCTCCAGGCAATATTTACTGCTTTAAAAGTTTTTTATTTTGAAAGATTTGTTATAGGTGTATCCAGCTAATTAACATTGCCCACAGGCTCCTGAGTAACTTCTCCTTTATTTTTTTTCTCTTTGCTAAAACTTATGACACTACTCCACCTTGGGAAATGACAGGTCTGCCAGCCTCATACTGGTGATTTGTTACAATAATACAGCATAGGAGTGACAGGTTTGCTTAAATTATATCAGAATTAACTAGAATAGCAATGGCTGGCATTTGGTTGAAATTATATATTATATATGTGGGGTTTTTTAAAGTAAGCCTAACTTTGGAAATAAAGTGTACACAATGAACTGAAAGGAAATAAAAGTTTCCCCCAGTAATCATTATATTATACTTTCTGAGGGACAAGGTGCATTCTAGTTTAGAAAATAAAAAAATCGCTGTGGTGAGAAAGACTTCATTTTTAACTAGTGATAGAGCACATGAAAGTATCGCAGGGTGGTTTCCTTTAATTGAAATCTTTGCAATTAACTTTCCAAAAGACACACTAGAGCTTAAATGGAAAATAATTAATTCAGTGCAAAAATTATGGGCTCTGCTAAGGTAAGAGGTTAGTTTACTTGATCACTGTGTCTCTCTACAGTTGAATAAAATATAAGTTCATGACTAAACCAGACTTAGTTAAAATTAGCGATGTATGTATACTACAGGCAAAGGTGCTGGAAATTATCAAAACAATTATTTTACTAGTGACCAATTCTACTTTCTACGTACTCTGATACTCCATCCCAGATTTCATGTTTTCATTAAATAATAAAATAGGAAATAGAAAATTGTTGTTTTGGTGAAAGCAAAATTATGCAGACAACAGAAAAGGAGTTAGATGTATGTAATATCTAAAGATTTTACTCATTTTAGTTCTCATCAAAAGGAAGTCTTAAAATACTAAATTGCATTATGCTTCCATATGTTTTCATACAACTCCTATTGTGCACATGACATGAATGGAAACCTGCCTGTAAACTATAAATTATGAGCACCAAAAAGAATAAAGCAGCTGAAAATTTGCTCCATAAGTATTCACAGAATTTTGCATTCAGCCACAAGTCAGGGGGTCACTGGGATAGAGCACTTACAGAAACTTAGATTCAGGTAGCTAATTATGTAACTATTTTACAGCCATATTTGGAGATTTGCATTACACTCTAGAGTTCTCTGCTTTTTATCTTGGTAAGTGAGACACCTGGACTACCAACTTCCAATGTAGGTCCACAAATTGAGCTTTTGTGTCCCCATCATGCTGAGTAGATGAAAAAACATACTCTCTGAAAAGACTTGGGAAGAAAGGGAGGGAGAAGAAGATGAAAAAATTGTTGAGGTAAGCTGTGAAAAATATTTTCTTCAGTGTTTCAGAAAAGCTGGATCCAATTTTGTATTTAACCTCAGGGAGGAAAAACAAATTTTGAAGAGACAATAGCTACAGAGCTTTTGATTGCAAAAGTCCTTTTAGAGGAATATATATGCAATTAACTATTTAAGTCTAACAAAATGCCAGGAAAATATGCAGTAGGTCATTCCAGGCTAGACAACCTTTGAAAAATTTTTAAAAGAAATTCTGTTAGTTAAATTATTTCTGCTTATTTTTTAACATCTTTTGTACTTTGTTTTCTAGTTTTCTCAATATGGCAATAGGAAGCAAAATCACAGGGAAAAATATTTACATTAATATAACTTATGATTAACTCTACATCCTTCTGATAATTATAAATATTTTCTTGAAAGTTATTATTAGGGAAATGGGGGCCTGTGAGGTCAAAACGGGGAGGTACTTATTACCCTAAGAACAGCTCAAAGTCAAAGACATTTTTTGCCTCTACTGGGTATTAGTTGACAATTTCTACACAGTCATGATCTATCCTTCCAGTCACTCCTGTCACTGGTTCAGTTCCTTTGGTCACTCTAAAAAGGTCCAAAGCAGGTACATGTTTACCTGTTCCTCTCCCAAACAGGATGCACATTGTCCTCCCAGTGACATGAGGCAGCCCAAATAGTGGGCAGCACAGAAGCTGTAGACACAGCACAGGATCATTGCTATTTCATCCCACCCTTTCTCCCCAGATTGTATCTTTTTTCTTTTTCACTAGCTATTACTACTGAAACCTCCTTCTTCAGAGAGTTCACTCCTCTCTTCAGTCCCTAAAAACAGATTTCAGTGGCTGAGAACTAGACCTCCTTCCTGATGGAAGAAAGAGGGAGAAGATCGGGCTTACACCACCTTTTCACTAGTCCTTATTGACCCATTTTTTGGTCTGATTGACTAGATTTTCTGTGAATAAGTTTTATGTTCTGCTCTTCCTTGTATCATTCCAATTAAAGCTTCTAACCTCTCTGAAGCAGAAAGATCACAGAATCACTAGGTTGGAAAAGACCTCCAGGATCATTGAGTCCAACCATTCCTATCAAACACTAAACCACGTCCCTGGGCACCTCATCCACCCGTCTTTTAAATACCTCCAGGGAGGATGACTCAACCACCTCCCTGGGCAGCATGTTGCAGTGCCCAATGACCCTTTCCATGAATTTTTTTTTCTGATGTCTAGCCTGAAATTCCCCTGGTGCAGCTTGAGGCCATTCCCTCTTGTCCTGTCCCCTGTCACTTGGGAGAAGAGCCCAGCTCCCTCCTCTCCACAACCTCCTTTCAGGTAGTTGTAGAGAGGAATATGGTTTCCCCTCAGCCTCCTCTTCTCCAGGCTAAACAACCCCACCTCTCTTAGCCACTCCTCATAAGGCCTGTTCTCCAGCCCCTTCACCAGCTTTGTTGCTCTTCTCTGGACTCGCTCCAGAGCCTCAACATCCTTCTTGTGGTGAGGGGCCCAGAACTGAACACAGTATTCAAGGAGCGGTCTCACCAGTGCCGAGTACAGAGGGAGAATAACCTCCTTGGATCATCTGCTCTCCAGCTGAAGAGGTGAAAACCAGAAAATGTGTGTGGTAACTGCCCTACTGAGTGTTTATCCAGTGTGTAAGGGGCAGATTGTGAGGCTGGCATCCTCCCCCAATACTTTGTCTGTAATAAGTGCAATGTCCAAGCAGCTCTTGAGATTTACACTGAGAACATATACTGCCTGGGGATTTGACCTATACGGTCTGCAGGGCTATCATGGCTTTAGAACAGTCATGACTTACATTTATGATGTTAGAAATCCAGTTATTCTACTATAATAATAAAAGCAGTATGGAGGAAGCTTCTAGTGCTGCTGTTGAAATGCCATCCTCTATGAAGTGTACTCCATCCCCATTCTTATCTTAATGGATCTCAGATAAAACTGAATGCCTCTCAATCTAACTCTCCCCATCCCTCTCTCTTCATACTCGTGCTTTCTTCTTTAGTCATGCTTGTCAGACCAACATTAAGTGGATAATCAAAGTTTACAGATTACAGTATAGCCTTTTTTTCTCTTCCCCCCTGAACATGATGACATCCTAGTTGGCCTAGCTTATGTATGTAACTATGCAATATAGCTATACAGTTTTATGCATAGTTGAGCTTTGATGTCCTTTATCTGCCATTAAACAGTATTCATACAATTCTATTATTTCAAATTTAAGTATAAAATAACATATTAAAATGACTAGTTATGCAAAATTTAATAAAATATGATATAAACCATTTATCTCTGAGCTATAATGAAAGCACATATCAGAGGCTATGAAAAAATTATATTACACTAAATTTTAAGATAGCCATTTTTAAGAAATAATATTGGAATTTTATTATGACAAATAGGAGTACATTAATAATAGTTACTAATAATTGCAACATAGTTAAAAGATTTTATTTTCTGTGCACATATACATTCATCAATGATTACCGAGTTTAAATGACCTCATTGTAATTGTGTTCACCTATCACATAACCTTTTTTCATACCATTTATTTATGCAATGTATACTTTATATCATTTATGACAAACTTTTACCATACAATTTTCAGCTACTTCTCTGAACCATTCAGATCTTCTTTATTTGGATTCTTCTCGGTCAGGCATTAAAAGACCTGATTCAGAGAAACAAAAACCAAGTCGAATATAATCAACCTCAAAGAGGCCAGCAGCATCTCATTCATATTAAAAGCATTGTCTTCTTGTTCCTCTTTGAACCTTGGTATTTCTGAAAACCAGTCATTAGTCTGGAAAGAGAAGATGCAGAAAGGGGCAATACAGAGAACAGAGTTTTGCAAAATCCCAGAGCAATGGCATACATGAGGGTGCAGCTCCTGGAGGAAAGCAACCTACAACCTACTGCTACTGCTGGTCACAAAACATCAAGTGTTCCCACAAGTCATATCAGCTTAAGCCACCCTCACCACTACTGGAGAAGTAAGGCTTAACTTAATCTCTTGTCTTCTCTCAGTGAATACAACCAGAAGTGTTGTTTTTCTTCACGTTTTCCCTCTGACATTGAACACTATAGATTGTGTTCGGCTTTCAGCTTGTAGCACCCCTTTTTGGCAAACCCATTGTCTTCTTTCCTTTCCCTTTTTTTTGTTTTTTAGTTTTTATTTTGAATTTTATTACTGAAACAGAAAGCAATTCCTCCATGGGTTCTTCTTTCAAGAATGATTTTAAAGCATTGTCCTTGGCAGCAAATGCTTTCCCCCACTCCAACAAAGCCTCTACTGAACAGCATGGCTTACCTGGGTGATGGCACTGTCCTTACAGCAATCAGGGACATGTGGAAAGATGCAGAACTTATCACTAGGACTGGTATGAATATTCAGCTCCCACTGCCATAGTTAGAAAAGGCTTCCAAATATCATAATGGAAGGGAAATGTATATGGCTTTCAGGGAAATGCCTAGCAATATCACTTCAAGTACTACAATTTCTTTTTTACGTTTCAGTGGTATTGTTGCTGCTCATAGCAGATGGCTAGTTTATATCTTTTACCCTTTGTGCAGGATTTTATGTTGTTATTATTTGATGAAATAACTGGCTTTCAGCAGTGATTTTAATTTAACTGACATACTTTTCAGGAGATGGGTGAAATTTAAAAATGTTTCTGAAGCAAAGTGTCTGGTCACAGGCACACATATTCAAAATGAGGAACATGTACAAGGGAATTTATGTCAAATTCTCAGAACAATGGATTGAAAAAGAATGCTATTTATAAATGGTTATTTACAGAATCTGCCATTTCTGCTATCTACAACATTCTGCAAAACAAAATTATGGCAAGCAAATAAAATTTAAATGTCACTATACGGACTAATCTTAGCCAAAGCATAAGTAATTTAAATTAGCTCATAGTTAATGCAGTTTGCACGACACACTTAAAAGATGAAGCAATCTTTTCGTCAGGACAAGCGTAGTGGCTCAGCCCTGATCAGCTAGTAATTTGGCCATCTCCCTGTATTTTGAAGGTGAGAGGTGTCATTCTTGAAAGGTGACACACTGGCCTGCCAAAATAACACAATACTCACATGAAGGACGTATTTATAGATCACCTTATGCTTCAGTTTGACCTACTGAACAAAGAGAATGTTCTCTTTTAACTGCACAATAACTGATATTGTCACATCTGGGGCAACTAACTAACCATGAAAAACTGCTAAGCTTTATGGGTTCAGTCTCTGCAAGTGCCTTCTGGCCCTGATTCAGCAAAGCAATTAAAGCTGTGCTTTAATGGGAAGCATGTGAGTAGTCCCAATGTAACCCAAAAGTACCCTATGCTCTTTAAAACAAACATGTGGGTACTTACAGTCCCTCATGAATTAAGGAAGGAATGAGCACAAGATTGTGGGAATAAGCCAGTGTTTTGTTCTGTTGATGACAGGGTATTTAGTTAGCATTGTGGGTCCCAACGCGTTTTCTGAATGAATTCACATGGTATCTATACCACTAACAACAGTATTCGGGGAGCTGGCATAGACAAAGGAACACAAAGTAAGGTCTGTGCTCTGACCAGCCATCAGAAGTCTTTGCAGAAGTGATATTCAGCGAAACATGATGGGGAATCCTCTCATGAATAAACACCCTGTCTATGGGGGCTGCATGAGGCAGTGAGAAATAAGATGGTGCTGGGTGGTTCTCCCCATCTTATCAATGCATGTTTTACAGCTGTCAAGGGCAGTTCACTGCAACAACTGATGCCCCCTAGTACAGCCTTTGCATCCTTCACGGATCTCCTCTTCTTGCCTTTCTTCATCTCCAAATTCATTGCCCACGTGAAAACACTCTGTGAATCTTTGCTTCTGCATCACACCAGGGATATGTACTTGCTCACCAATCCTTGCAGCAGCTGTAGGTAATGAAGTCCCTTCCTTACATCCACTTTGGCCTTAATGGCTGAGGAACTCAAGAAGAAGAGCTGGCTCTTATGCTGCAGCATCTGTTTGTGGATACTCAGCACTCCTTGCAGAAGCACATAGACCACAGGAGGTGCAAGCACAGCCTTCCTCTCACAGATCTCATTCAGGTAAGTGTAGCACAGGCAATTACATTCAGCTGCAGCCAGGAACCACACTTATATGCATGTGTCCCTTATCTCTTTAATTTTGGATCCACATTGCTATTTAGTTTGCACAAAGCAAACTCAACCCAGGTGATTTGGTACAGCTTCACAGTAGGATGGGGTAAGGAAATGAGAGAGACAGGTTTTCTAATCCCCAAATCTAAACCTACCAGTACAAATACCACTTTTGCAGATGTTGAAAATGGTTCTATTTTTCTCCTGTACAGGTCCTTAAATATGCACATGTTGTGTCATCTCATAGACATCTTTTTGTAATAGGACCCATATATGACTCAATGAAAATGATGCAATCATGGAGATAAATAATCAGGTTACGAATTTTGCTGATGACACTGACATAGCATAGGTAACTGCTACTGTAAAGAGGCGCAAATACACCTTATGGTCCCAAGTGATGGTATGAAAAAATGGCAGAGGAAATTCAGTGTAGATAACCTAAGAGAGATGCATGAAAATAAACACCCCTAACTTCAGATATAAAAAAGATTAGCTTTTATATTTCCAACTAATAAAGTCTAATATTTAGTTATATTAAACAGTTTTATGAAAAGGAAGATTTTCCAGTCTTTAGAGGACCGCTTCCCCAGGGAGGAATAAATTTATTTGTTATTATATGTACCCTTAAGGAGCACTTTGTAAAATAATTTGTTATAAAAGTATTATGGTCATACTTTAATAGTTTTGTATTTAAACTGATATTGTGCAATAAAACTAATACAAATTGTTTTATTGGATTATTTTCTGCTCTTTATCCATTTTTGTCAGGTTGCTTGTAAAGACCATGCAGAAATCCTTGGGATACCATAATTATGTTTCGTAATACAGTAATTATATGTGCTTAACTTTAAAAAGGGGAAATCTTTAGGGATAGCTTCCTTTTATAAACTATGTTATTATCACAATCATCTACAGTCATCTAGACATTTAAATGATTAAATGTCTGAATTTGCTCACATTTTCAACTTTTACCACTAACCATGTCACCACGATTTGTTAGTATGTATTCTTATACCCACAAATACAGAACTTTCAGAGAAAACCTGCTTGCAAATGATCAATATCCTTGATTAAAATTACAGAATTAAAATCAACCTTTCCTTTTGGATAATAACACTTTAATAACTCTTTAAATATTTTTTAAATATATATTAATATATATATTTAATATATACTCAGGACAGCAGCAAGTACTAAAGCAGTACAACTGACATGACTTTTGCTTTTCTGCAACTGTGTTACAGGACTAGATTACCTACTAAATCTCTACCAACTTGAGTTACTCAACGGCTCTATGATCACTGCCCGAGAGTGAGCCTGTGGCTAACTGTAACCACCAGAACTTTATCTGCCCTGCCAATATTCTCCCCAGTGGTTAAATATATTCTTTGCAGGAAGAAAAAGGCCTAGCCGACATTTTTAATTTCCACCTTTCTTTGTGAGGCAATGAAAAGCCACTGTATAATCCTAGCATTATAACCAGAGTCTGAAGCAGGTCTGAGTCGTATATTAGCATAACTCACTACTTTGGCTGCCTTTTACAGTGGCATGAGTGTGAAATGAGTCATGCCCTCTATTTTTTATTGGCATCCATAAAGCCAAAGTCAAGTGACACAGATCAGCCAACACAAAAGGGGCCAGCAATTTAAAAAGCAACTGTTAAATTACTTTCATACCCTACTCCTAAGCTGCAAAGTTTATATTTCAAGGTTGAGATGAATAAAGGCAGGAATGGTGAGAATCTAAGGGCTCTGGCAGAAAAAAGAAGGATCCCTAAACAATGCCTGCTGTCTGTTCACTGTGCCTTTTCAAGTCTGGCAATAGAAAATTGTCATGCTGCTATCTGTCACAGAAAGGAGTGGTAAAAATCAGTGGAAGAGGAATTATAGCCTTCCTTGGACTGAAGTTTTATTCCATTTAATTGAACTACCCCACAAAACCACACTAATATTAGCCCACTAAGTGATCCAAGGCTATTTTTATGCAATAATGTTTCTAACGCTTTAGCGTAACAAAACTCAGCAAACACAGAATTTGTCCTGCTTAACATAAACTCTATTATGAAACATTTAACTATGTACTGATTCATTTGATCTGCTCCACCATGATAAATGGAGACCCTCACCTGTCCATACATAATTAATCTCTGCAGCAAAGGCCTTCATACAATCAACAGTTGTAACAGTGAACATTATTGCATTATTGTATTAAAAACTAAAGAGGAAAAGCAGCACAACCAGTCTTAGAAGACTGTATGATGACCGTTTACAGGTTTGTACTAGAGTATCATGTTTAGATATGTGAGCACACGCATAGACATAAGGAATTCAAATGCATAAAATACATGTGTCCTAGAATACGAGATTAATGCGCAAATAAAGGCTAAACATTCATTTCCAGCAAAGTGAATCAACGGATAGCAGAAGATAAATCTCTTCCTCTCCAAGAAGATCTTGATTCACAAAGAAATGAAACGTGAGCTATATAGAAATCCCTCTGGCAAAGAAGAATGGTATAGGCATCCATTTACTGGACTGTACACAGAAAATTTAAAGAATGAAGAATAATTTCCAATGTTACTTTAATCAGTTTAAACTCAGAGAAACTCCCTTAATTTCAGTGGAGTTGCTCCAGACTTTTAGCATTTTTAATGACAAGTCTGTCCCTGAACACTCCATTTGTCAGAAAGATCAATATTTTTCCTGAGTACCATTGTACTGAGGTTTTCAGTGCTGTAGGAGTTTTGAATAAGATCTCTCAATGTTCTTTTGAATATTCCAGGCTACCAGATAATTTCTGTAACATTCTATGTGGATGCTTCCATAAGCCATTCTTATTCTCAATTCGCTGAACAGGTGTTATTTTTATACACCTGCAGATGGTAAAGCTACCAGAAAGGACATCAAAGCAAAGCTAAATAGCACTCCTTATAATGGAATGTCCATTCCTCATTCAGCATAAAGCTACCATGAGTAACTTTATAATGACTAGGCTCCAAATGCTGAATTGGACTTAGATCAAGTAGTGGAGATACAGACTTAGGAGGAATGTTCCAGTAAGTCTCTCGTTTTTTACAGAACTATATGCTTTTGTTTTATGCACAAGAAGGAATAATTACCAGAGCCTCACAAAAAATCTTTCAGAAAAAGCGGTCTTTATTATCTCATTGCTCTCTTTTGTATATATTGTGTTATAATATTAAACAAACATCAGAAGTATTCTCTTTGATATGATGGGCGATGACACTTTGTTCTCATGAAACCTCACCTGGAGTACTGCATTCAGTTCTGGAGTCCTCATCACAGGAAGGACATGGATCTGTTAGACTGAGTCCAGAAGAAGGGCCATGAAGATGCTCAGAGGGCTGGAGGACCTCCCACACAAGGACAGGCTGAGATAGTTTGGTTTTTTTAACCTGAAAAAGAGAAGGCTTTGGGGAGAACTTATAGCAAGAAAGCTAGGGAGGGACTCTTTCTCAGGGCATGCAGTGGTAGGACAAAAAGTAGTGATTTTAAGCTGAAAGAGGGTAGATTTAGATTAGATATTAGGAAGACATTTTTTTACTGTGATGGTGGGGGGTCATTGGAACAGGTTGCCCAGAGAAGTTGTGGATGCCCTGTCCCTGGAGGTGTTCAAGACCAGGTTGGATGAGCTTATGAGCAACCTGATCTGTTGGAAGGTGTCTCTGCCCATGGGAGGGGGGGTAGAACTAGATGATCTTTAAGGGCCCTTCCAACCCAAACCATTCTATGATTCTGTTATACTAGTAGCCTCCATGACACTAAGTATTACTTGACATGTGCTAAGAAAAGCAGGCAGTTACAAACCTTTAAAATGTGTAAGCAAATGAAATTATGAAAATCTCGTACATAAATCTTAAGGACAAGACATGCAGAATATCAACAGCTCTTGATTTAATTTATTTGGCTAATTTATTTGGTGCTAAGAAACTTGGCCATTTTTATTTTTAGAATATGCTACCCACAGATCACATCCATACATAATAAAACAATAAAACACTGGGGTTTTTTTGAGGACAATATTTCTCCTGTTCTGATTGTAGGAAAGAAAATCACTGCCATGATGATCAGATCCAACAAGCACCTTTTCCCTCCAAAATAAAACTACAGTACTAACAGGGCAGTGGGGTTACACAGCCTTGCTTCTCTCCCACTGTTTGGCACAAGGCAGTGGCACAGCCGACAGATATCTTTTAACCTACTGGCAACACTTCTGCGTCAGAGATCAATCCCTCTATCTACAGCCAAGTCCAAAGCAGAATACTGCACTGGTTTATGTACTAATGAATATCTACATGGCTGTTGGGGATTAGAGCACACAAAGACTAAAATCATAGCCACTGAGACTACAGGGAGAGTTTGAGGATAGAATGCATATATTTAATCAAATTTGTGTTATACAGGATGCATGATAAAAATCTTCACTTCTGATACTTTCTGTAAAGAGATATAAATTACTTCAATCCTCAGCTCAGTCACATTGTCAGTCTTGGATCCAAATGTATTTCTAGTCATTAACAAATAGTGACCATTTTAACAAGCTGGTCAGCAATGTTGGTCATAAGTGTTTTGCTCTGCCTGAATGACTCTTAGTGTTCCAAGGCTGTAAGGAAATAGTACGAGAAAAATCATGAGGTGCAGTCTGGCCAGTCACAGCAGGTACAATTTATTGAGAAAATACCAGCGAAGAGTTCCCAATTGATTGTTAGTTACATTAAAATGTTATTAACTCATCTAGAGTTTCCAGGGAAGCAGAGCGAGAAATAACCACTTGATTTCCGGAGTTACTGAATCCCCACTATACTGCACCAGAAATCTGGATGTATCCTAAGGATTCTAAACAAATGTAACATCTCAGGCAAATAACCTAATTCACAGAGGTAAAATGAACCTTCCTCATGAGTTGATTATGAACATTAATAAAGAAAAAGCTTGTTTAATTCTGACTGAACTCATAGTTCCTGAAAACTGATATATTATTTATCAAGTCCAGCTGGAAACAACTTTCTATCAGTACCTAGACCTGACTGTACCTGCAACTAGCTGAATAACCAGACAGATTGGTGCAAATACTCACATTCAAGACCAATTTACATTTATAAGTGAGTCCTGAATATACGCAGATATGAAGTCTTGGAAAGGGAGTTTTGTATTCACTTAATAGACAAATGTGACACCAGCTACATTAATCAAGAAAGTGTAATATTTCATTAGGTGAGAATAAGAGCATACAAGGAAAACATTATTATCCCAGTTTTACAGAGCATGACATAATGAAAAAAGAGCTTAGTAGCTTATCTTGGGTTATATAGGAAGACTGTGGCACAGGCAGGAAATGAAACCCGGTCTGCCTGCTTCACCCCCATTTCTTAAGTGCAAGTTCATCCCTCACCTGAAATCAAAGGCATACACATTCTTTCACACTAAATCAGGGAAGGTTTGTACAGTTCTGTTCTTGCAAGTAGTAAGCCTTTAACTTAATCTATAATTGAAGAGGCAGCATTTCCAAGAGGCAAGCCCATGCCAGGGCACTCATTCACTACAGAATATGGCTCCTCATGAAATTTTTAGTACTTTTTCTAGCATCACCTCTGTGGTCCTTAACATTTTCCATTTGAACTCACTATATCTAGTAAGATCACGACCAGGAATAGTAGGACAGCAAGAAAATGAAGCAATAAAGAATACTGCAGAGATAGTCCAACCAAGAGACCACTAGCTTTAACAGAGCAGAACAAGAAGTATTACCTAATTAGACCTAAGGCCATAGGTTTGTAAGATAAAGTAATGTTGACAGGTTATTGGCCAATACAAACTCTTGTTGGACATGTCTCCACCATGAACTGCACAGCTACACTGGTCCTTGTTACACAGATACCTAAATGCGGGATCCACTGGAGTGCCCTGCCCTGCCACTCACTTTCCTTTCTGAGAAAACCAGGGTGCACAGAAGAGTGATGCATATCCAGTTTGCCCTGGTCTAAATTTTGCAGGTGGCCAGACTAGCCATAGCTATCATATTAACAACTTACAGAATACACACAACTGCTAAGGTCTCAGATGTTATACCACATCTTCCATCTTTTGATTATGCTTGACCCTTCTCAGCACTAAGAATTTTTTAACCTTTAGCTGCTACTAAATACAAATCTGCTACAAATCTTTGTAAGAAATATTTTCACCATCTGCAAAGAAAATGTAATCAGTAAAAATAATTGTGTACCTGAAAATAATATTTTTGTATTGTTTTTCCCCTAGTGTAAGGCACACAAAGTAAAATAAATGAACTTGTGTCTAAATGAAAAACAAAATTGTAAGTGCAAAATATCTGTGTTTTTATAGCTTAGAATAACTCTTTGAAGTACTGTGCTAACCAAACATGTTTTGAGATCACACAATAGAATGGATTACAGAGCCTCTGAGTTTAGCAGTATTTTATGAATGGGGAATCCACACAGGCAGTCTCCATTAATATCAGTGACTTAACAGTTCCATTCTTTACTTGTTTTCCTGAATGGTATGAGAGTCCCTGCTTATAAGAAAAGATCCCTCACCTCAAATGAGCAATAAAATATTAAGCACAAGAGTCATATGCACTGTATGTAATTATGTGTTCCTTGATCAATGTTAATAGAATTGCATTACTTGATGAGTTGGTCCTTTATAAGCACTGGACTGTATAAGCTCAAGATTCATAAATTATACATAGCTGGATAGATGCATGTATGCAGCTAGCCTGTCCATAATTTATCATTTCTACTTCCATTATTATTGTCTGTTTCCTTGCCATGCACAGGAGAGACATAGCTTTTTTGTTATTATATGGTCTTTATGGAGCCTAAGGCAGATTTTATTTCTTTTTACCTTTTCCATTTAATTTTAGAGAAGCTCTCACCTTCTGGAGACACACATTAAAAACAGCTTCTAGGAAATTTGCATTTTCACACCCCACAAAGCTCTTCAGCCAAGAAAGCCCTATGGCTGTTATCCACCTGTCAGTCCTGCACAGGGCTGTAATTCTGTTTGCTTCTGTATCTGAGGTCTTTGGAGAGGAGCTCAGGTGCATATGCAGTGTGTTTTGCTCTCTCTGGTGTCTAAGCGGAAACTTCTTTTAAAATCTTTCTATTCTTCCTGCTGCAGCATCTTTACTTGAGCAGAAATGTCAGAGTGGTCTTGCCTGCCTAGATGACACCCTCCCAAGGGCTCCTGCTTCCTGCAGCTAAGTGCTCAGCTCTATCAGCTGTTAGGTGACACCCTGGGAGCCTCCCACAATGTCTTCCAGTCCATTAGAAGGAATAGACTGACAGATAGTTCTTTAAAGTTCTCCCTATTTTAATTGACCACCAGTCTATAGCACTCACTG
Organism: Phaenicophaeus curvirostris; assembly: GCF_032191515.1. NCBI lineage: Eukaryota > Metazoa > Chordata > Aves > Cuculiformes > Cuculidae > Phaenicophaeus > Phaenicophaeus curvirostris. The sequence goes on from NC_091392.1 coordinate 23,363,014, forward strand.
ACGTTCAGGAGTTTACCACATTCTCAACATGGTTTTTTAACCCCTTTAAAAATCAGAAAAATTCATCCTGGATGATAACAGAGATTTCTGTCACTTATTTGACTCATCCATGCTCACTGTTTTACCCTCAACTCCTCTCTTAGCCCATAGTTTTGCTTACAATTTTTTCCAGCTGCAGTGGGAGCCACACAGCTGCCTTCATTCTCAGGAACCACTGCTCTGCCATGACCTCCTCATTACCAGATCGTCCTCTGTCTCCTACATAATATTGGTGTAGCTGCCTATCCTGAACTCAACTTTTTTTGCTCAGCCTCTCCATGACTTTAAATCAGTGAGCCTTAATGACTCTCATCAGCTCTCAGTCCCCTCTCTGCCCCTTAATTTGCTAATGTGGTAGTTGTTTATGTTTCCTCCACTTTTGGTCATCACTATGGAAACCACCTCCACCTTGCTTGTCAGTCAAGCCCATAGAACATTCGGCACATTTCGCTAGAGCTCTGGAATGTCAATAGTTTTTCAAAATAATATTTCTAAATTGTGATCTTTCTTACTATCCTGATGCTAAATATTGGCCAGATTCCTATTGTCTCAATATTTGATTGCTGTGACATATTTCTCACTGATTTTGACATACAACTTTTTTGCTCAATTGTACCTATTAAAATTCTTCTTCAAGGACCACCTTCCTGGCTTGTGGCTACAGCAGCATCGCCTTCCTCTCTGGCTCTCCATGGGCTCTCCTTTTGCTGTTCTACAGCTACACTCCATGTGTCTTGAATTCCTCCTAGACTCTGCCTATTCCATCTGAACCTCTTATTCAGTTGCAGGAGTTAACTTGCAGCTTTGAATTTCCATAACATCAGCTTCCACGATGGACTTAACAATTTTTCATGGACACATCTTTGGGTTGTCTTCCCCCAAGACTTTCACAAAGCTCCTGATGGACCTCCCCAGCAATGACAGTCAGGACTGGCTGTGGCCACTGCCCTGACTTGCAAAAAATCTGCTGTTTCATACGTCACTCTTAGGTTACTGCTTTTACTGTACTCTACTTGTTGGGATAAATGAGTCTGAATCCTTGGTTTCCTGGGCACCGTGGTGATGGAAGTAATAATAACAGTTTCAAGATCTGAGCTCTAATTCCTTTCTTGCTGAATTTAATAGTCCCAGTAGACTCTCTCTGAACTTAAATCAGGTCAAAGGAGACCAGTAATCAGTCTGTGTATTGTGCATATCATTTTAAACTGTATAACATGGTTCTCATTTGAATATGGTTTTACAGTATGAAAAGACCATTTATTTCCTACCATGTACATCTCTAGCTGAGTAAAACTGAAGTGTTGTCACAGAAGTCCATTCTCACCATAAATTTCCTATAAAGTCATTATGATGTATTATACCTTGCAAAAATAAAAATAAATATCTGCACTTACATGTCAATATGAAGGATCCCAGCTGTTGGGCTTTTTCACAGACATCTCTAGTCCAACCTTTTAGAGTTATCAGTTTAGATTCACTTAGTATTCTCTAAAATCCAGGAAAGGTCCATTAAAATGTTCATGAAATCCAACCCTCGGTGACTTAAATAAATCTACAAGATAAAGACAGAATAAGCAAGTGAAACTGAGAAGCAGTTAAGTCATGCAGCAGAACTACCTTAGCCTTAAGTCTATTCTCAGTGATGAAGACTTAATTTCTGCACTGGAACAATAGATTGTTCTGTGTGGAACGGTTCTCTGCTAACTAAAGGAATGCAATTTATCAAATAAGGTGAGGGGAAAAAAATCGGGATTTTCTATAAGCTTATAGAAGCAAATCTGCTTTGTGTTATTAGAGTGGCAGGTCAGTGATGATGCTACTTTATGACCACAATCACCTGTTTAAAACTCTGTAAACAGTTTTTCAGCTCTATTTCCTTTATGGCCAGAACTTCCAACAAACGGTGCAAAGAAAGGATAGTCTGAAACAATCTCATTACTGCCAACATAACACCAGTTTAAGAGAAGTCCTCCATAGGAACAAGTCACAACAGCAATGAAGTGACCTTGTGGGGAACTACAGCGCACATTTAGATAGGTCACACAACTGCATCAGGAATCACTGGCTCACAGGCTACTAGATGGCACTGTTCTGCTTGGCACAGACGCATATATTTGCTTGTCTAGTAAAACATCCTAAATCCTGGCTGAATCACTTTCATCACCAGTATAAACAAAAAAGAAAGAAAAGACAAGTTTAATATCTTTTTATAGGAATGAAGTATGTTTTATTTGTTTCATGAAAAATTGTGAAGCCTTTATTTATTATAAGGCTACCGAAAGGTAACTGTGCTGGAGAAATAGATAAACAAGCAGACAGGCCTCCAGTATGAAGAGGTATTATCTACAGGCCAGTACACTCAGTTGAAAACTGATATAAAATCCAAGCAGAATAATGCTTCGTAACTATGTGTAATTTTTACTGGTTTGAAATGGTTCTACTGGTTTAAGTAATTCTACAACACATTTACTCATCTGTTAATCTTGGATATGCTTGCATTAGCTAAATGTTTTAATTCATAATAGAGTCTGAGTTAAAACTAAGCTGCAGAAAGCAATGACAGATTAAAAACATATTTTTCATGTAAATGTCAATGTTTTTAAGATAAGCTTATTTTAATGTGACTGATGGTCTAAAAGAAAGGAAATACCTTCTGTCGTTCAGAGGGAGATCCAAATATATTATATTATATTATATTATATTATATTATATTATATTATATTATATTATATTATATTATATTATATTATATTATATTATATTATATTATATTATATTATATTATATTATTGGAAAGTAATTGCATTTATGAAACAGGAGGGGAACTCAAGAGACAGACACAAAGGACAAAAATGTTAACAGTTAAATGATGATCTTTCTTAGTGCAGTGCTTGAACTAAGATAATGATCTTTGATTAACAAACTCAGGGTTTAACTCTGCTTTGCTAATGTCCAAGGGTAATTTGAGGGCTTCAGTTTAAAGCCTAGAGCTGACCTGCCCCTGCAGAGCTAGCTGAAGGTGCAGACCTGCATGGATGAACCAGCTGGAGCTCAAGGGTTTTCCAGCTCCGGTGAATTTTTCATCATCCAATTCAGGCAGAAACAGCCAAATTAACTCAAATTTGCTCCTTAGCTGTTCCAAAGAGAATACTTGTGTGATCCCATTTGATGAGCAGAAGAGCTTGGGAAGCAAGAATCCCCAGAAGACAGACTGCAAGAAATGCTTGTGGGTTATTAACTTCTTCAATCACTGCAGCTATTTACAAAGTTAATGTCTGTGCTTGGCATCTTTGTTCCTTTATAGGGTTTGACTGTCCAGGGGCTGGAGAAGACTGAATGTAATTCAGGTTGCATGGCAGGGGCAGGGGAAGAAAACTCTTTGTGATTAAACTGTCTTTCCTTGAATGCTTCTGCCTGTGTATGCAATAAACGTGTACATCCTGCACCTCCAACTCAGACTCAGCTTTCCTTTTCTGCCAAAACTGTGAGGAAGATCTCACAGAGAGCTTGATGTGTTTGCATTTGTCAAAGGGAAAATTTACTACGTGTCACATACAAAACTTTTAGGATTTTATTCTAGCACTTCAGCCTCTTAATCTGGAATAATAAAAAAACAAACAAACAGTGGGTGAGGACTTCTTATCTCATATTTATTCAGATATCTAAAGTATCTTTTTTCTACTACATGAAAGAATGCTGCAGACTGTTATGCGACAAAAGATTTTTCTGGTTCATGAAATCTTTTGCCTGGGGACTTTCGTGCCTCCAGTATTTACAATAAGGCACCTTCAGTTTCTAGTAGCTACATTATTCTTTAACAAACATTTGCTCTACCATTATGAGAGTCCTAATGTAAACTATTCAGCTATGCCCACAATTAGCCATAGAATGAATTGCCTTGCAGCACAGAGAAAGAAATTGTGACACAAAGACCTTTAAAATCAGTTCAATAAAACACTTCCAGCACTTTGCCTGGGAGCAAAGCATTTTTCAGCAAGCCCATCAGGTCCAGCATGGGGAAACCAGGCTCCCTGCTCATACTGCCTCCCGGCTGGGGCTGAAACACATACATTTATGCAGAGCAGCCTCTTTTCCAGTCTCTGATGCCATATGTTAGACCCAGTTAGATGATGGGTCATTCCTGGGTGCTCAGAGAAACAGCCAGTTATTTTCTATTTTTCCTATTGCAATTCTGTTATACATAGTTTGGAGTTAGCAAGACACCTTATTATTTGGTTAAGAAAGCTGTGAGGATGGTTTGTAAAATCCATAAGCCTTCCGGGATAATTACACTGTTAAAACTAGCTTATCTGGGGGTTTCAGTATGTTATTTTTTTCTCTTATATATTGATGTAGTCTGTTTCAACCCACTTCAGATCCTACGTCCTTTGTTGTACAACTGAGAGGAGACTGACTTAGTAAAAGTGAACTATTGATGTGGGGATAAAAAGAAGCAAGGATTGGAAACAGTGGCAAGTATACCTTTTCTTATGGCAATGAAGGCTTATTCTGGCACCATGTGGTAGAAAAGTACAGCCTTTGACTTAGCACAGGAGTGGCTGTTGCCCAAGGTCCTCCTGAAGCACTGGAGGATCAAATGTTTCACAGAGGTGGGGAGACTAAGGCCAGAAATGCAAATAGCACAATGGTGATGAGCACTGGGGCTCTAGGTCTCACCAGAAGGGGGATGTGGCAGATTGCTCCACTTTTGCTCGGATGTTCAGAGCTCATGAGACAATCATCAAACCTGTGAAATTATTTAAAAAAGCAAGCAGGAAGGGGTTGCTTACTATCTCATACCTACAGCTGAGATATAATTAAAATCTCCTTTCTCTATCTAGAAACTCCTTAAATAAATTCAAGCCTATTTCTCTTTGTTAACATAGAATATCAAGAAAAAATGCCATTACCACACTCTTTGGTATAAAACACTATAAGCTGGTAATCCTGAGCATATGAGATATTACCTCTTGAAATATCAGTTCATTTTGTGGGTTTTTTTCTGCCTTATTTCCAGAGTAAATCCATCTTCCTCCCTCACCAGCCTCACTCTGGTTTGCTTATGAGCTCTGACAAGCTCACAGCTTGAGGTAGGTTGGTTGCATACAATAGTCAGAACAGAGCTGTGATCATGGTAATTGGCTGAGACTTCCAGGCTTGTAATTGCTTAATAATAACCATATCTAGTGGGGTTTTTTTGCACAGCAATCCTGTGTTAAAGTTCTCTCTGACTGCTTAGCTAACTAAGAGCCACGATGCACAAAGCAGAGGTGCATGCAAATGATGTGACAAACATAGAAACCATCCAATATGAAAAATACTTCAGCTCAGGGTTAAGAGACAGACAGCAGAGAAATTCCTGCTATGGAAAAACAAAGTTTGAGAAGACCTTGGTTTCCTGAATCAAAATACTACTTAGCACTTCTTAGGAAATACAGTTCTATGCTTCAAATTATTGTTCCATAGAAGAGCCTACTGAAGAGATTTCAGAGAAAGGCATATTATCATTCTCAATTTGGGGCCACTTTTTAATTTTTCATAATTGTTTTTCTGTAAATTGATCCGATGGTGAATCCCCACTCCTGAACATGATCACTTTATGCTCTAAGTGCTGTTCATTAAAGAATGCATCTGCGTGGGGGTTAGAAAGAGGCAGTCTTGGAGAAAATACTTTTGTGAAATATCTTCTATATTAAACTATTTTAAGGACCATAATTGATTGGAATGAATTTGTGTGGACCAATCACTATTCACGTCAATTTTAGCAAGAGCACGTAGAGGATATTCAGTTGAAACTTTTTTTTTTTAATGCAGAAGTAAATTAATTTTTGGGACAGGTTGTCATGTAGCAGTAGTATCTGTCACCTTCATTTTGTGTGTGTGCAATGCATGAACTGGACACCTGTATAGAACAAAATGATAGTCTGAATGTGAAAGATAAGTAACCTATCTGCCTTTTCTCATGAAACCTTACCATTTTTTTATTATATCCTGAGACAGTAAGCAAAACAATTATTTTAATAAAATCCCAGTCTAGCAATTTTATTTAATATTTTAAGGATGAGTTTCTCCATATATGGGGTTTTTTTTCAGCAGAATTGTATCATTACAATGTAGAGAGTGCTATTGAGAAGAAGCTAAAAGGAATAAAAAGAGCAGCAATAATCTGTACAAGGGTAGAAAATCTGGTAGAGGCAAAATAAATGAGTTAAAAGACATAGCATAGGTTTATTAACTACTTACAACTTATAAAGGTGACTGACATTCATTGAATGTCCCAATAGCCCACCACTTAGTCAGCTGGTTGCTCAAAGAATACTTGAGAAAAAACACGTTTATTTCAGAAGTGAGTGAAGTTGATTTCTGGTAGCGGAGATATAAGATTATGGGTCTTCATGTGTAAATCAAAATAGTTATGGACAGAGATGGTGACATTAATATGGAAGGCAAGAACTCCTCGGCTCTGGCGAAGATGGGAAGAGTGGCTGGAGGTTCAGGACTTCAGGACAGATCGAGTAGATACTGTAGCAAAGGACTGGAGCCTGTAGAAAACAGGTTATACCTGACATCAGGTTCTTCAAGTACTTTTCTTTTTTTTTGTTTTCTGCGGTGATACAAGCTGCACAAAATTACGAAGACATGTTTAAAGCCAAGTGGTCTGTTAATTTGTACTTTTGCCCATGGTATGTTGCTACGGTCATAAATAACTGTGCAAGGTGCACGTTACAAGACTCCAGAGACTCACAGCTGCAACTGCAGAAAAGAAAGCAGGAACAAGTCAAACAAAACTGGTTGGCTTGATGGTGTGCACAGCTGTCAGATTTCATGGTGTTCTCAATCAGACTTTCAAGCTGTATACTTCTCACTCTACTTAACAGCATTGTATTTTACAAACTTGTTAGTCGATTCGTGTAATGCAAACAACCCTAAATATGTAGCAGCTGAATTCATTCTCCAGGGAAGCTTTCTAATCCTCAAGTCCAATCTTTACAGAATTTTTGGCAATTGTAACTTTAAAAAAAAAGTCCTCCCACCAATTTCAAGCAGGAACAGAAAAAGGAATTGCTAGTTTGATCAGTTTTACACTGCATGAGCTTTCTACGCTTAATATTTACCCATCAGATAAAAAGACTGAATTCTTCCAGGCTGCACTGAACTTCTTTAATTTCTGAGAAATAAAAAGACAGTAATATCGTAGAATCATAGAATCATAGAATAACCAGGTTGGAAGAGACCCACCGGATCATCGAGTCCAACCATTCCTATCAAACACTAAACCATTCCCCTTAGCACCTCATCCACCCGTGCCTTAAACACCTCCAGGGAAGGTGACTCAACCACCTCCCTGGGCAGCCTCTGCCAGTGCCCAATGACCCTTTCTGTGAAGAATTTTTTCCTAATGTCCAGAAGGAAAAAATCAAGAAGAATCATGTTGTTAATATCTGAACAGATTTTGTGGTTCATGTAATTACATTAAATAAAAAAATGTGGGTTCCATGTAGAGCAAATAGCTTATGAACTTTTCTGAAGTTTTATCTGTAGAAAAATATCTTCTGCATTCAAATTTTAAAACCCATATTTTAAATTGTGTGTAAACAAGTAACTTCCTATTTTGTAACTGAAACCATGTTTCTGTTGGAAACTGAGGATTCTACAGTTTTAAAGAAATATAAATTATTCAATGTTTTAATGTTTGTAAATCTAATTAATGGGCAGACTCAAATTACTAAAGGGATTACTGGTCCTCCCAAGTGTAGGTGTCTAACAGTGGTTCAGTTGCTGGACTTCAGCATTTATCCTGGCATTCTGCTACATGATCAAACTGCCATACGTTAGATTTTCAAGGACAGCTAATCACACTTCACTTGAGTGAACAACAATAATCAACTACAGAGTGTTGGAAAATCCAAGGTTATGAAAACAATAGAGCACTTTAGAAGAGCATAGTAACCATTTTATGGATTTGAGTTTACTGGCAAAGTTAGGGAGCTTAAAACTTAGAAACACTGGCACTTTAAGACCCAAAGACCATTCACAAACAAATGTTTGTTAGAGGAAAAAGTAAAAAAACACTAAAACTGGCTATGTGCAAGCTACTGTTGTGTGGCAAAGCATGCTCTTTTCTTTGCAATATACATAATGAAATACAATCTCTCACCAGTTCATCACTCAAAGAGCTAAATCTGATTTTACAGTGAAAATGCGATTTCATCTCATCAGGTTCCATAGTGCAGAAATACTAAACTTAACAATCAAAACTGATGCAATATGTTTCAAATTAAATTGAACCACTGCAAACAATGGGTTTCTTCAGAGGCTGGCCTTGACTGAATATGTTTTTCCACTTCATTTTGCAAAGAAATCATCAAGTCTAATGGCTTCAAGCCATCTAAGCGATGTGCAGGTTGCATAAAAAAAATAAGCAGTGTTACTGAAAAAATGCCACACACAAACAAAAAGAAATTATCACACGCTTCACTGAAGGCCTTATCACTTTCCCAGTCCATATGAGGGAGGAGTTTCTAACCAAAGATAGGAGCCCAGGCTTAAACCAGTTAGGTTAGTAAAAAATATTTTGACTTCTTTAATCCCTGGATAAGACCCAATGTTTGAAGAACATTGTGTGAAGTCAGTGTATGATCTGAAAAGGTGGATATAGAGGCATGAATTTGAATTTTTTTATCAAAAGGCAGATGTTCTCTTGAGAACCGGCAGGAGGAAAGCAGCGGAGCAAGCTGTCATCCCACAGGAGATGCACCTTGGAGCCAGCCTGGTGGGCATCTGTGGCTGAGGCCAGCCACCACCCATGGACAGCAAGGGCCATGAGCTGGGTGGAGGACAACAATCACACAATGGCCCTGATGTTTCCCATACCATATTGCTTCTTTCCTCCAGCAGGCATAAGATGAATAAAGGCTGGAGTTAGGCATGCTAATAATATCTGACTAATCAGTAACACTGATAAAAGAGGCTGTAGGGAATGAGGTGGGCAGGGTTGGGGTTGCCTGCATAGTTAATCCCTTCTTCATGGCTGCTCATTCCACACAGAAGAGCTGGGCATTTTTCTCTGAAAGGGGAAAGTCTTAGGGAGATTTTCATTCACTGTCCCTGTAAGAAGGGAACCATATAGACTTCAGAGTGTGTCGCTGATGTGTAATTTTAAAAGGCTTGTTTAAGCCATAAATAGTCATTATAAAAAATTACAAGTAAAACAGGAAGCATCACAGTCTGAATTTAGCCTTCTGTTATCTTTTACTTCCTTGCAGATACTGCCAAAGACAGGTTTCCTCAATATCATCAAAAATAATTTATTCTTATATTTTTGTGTCCACAAATAAAAAACAAAAAGGGGGAGGGAGAAATACTCAGAATTGTTTGTTTCTTTTAGAGCTGAACTGCCAGCCAATTCCTCCTTTCAAAGCCAGATGGTTGTGAGCTAATTCCAGTGCCAACTGTCCAATTCCTAGATGCCTGTTTGACAATATTGTTCTTCTTTATTTGTTTACTTTAGGAATAGGTCTGCAGGGAGGTTTATGGTCTCTATCATCCTCACTTTGGGGTATACCTCTGTGAGCAAAGAAAGGGTTAGGAAAACAAAACCTGGGAAGATTCCCAGGGAAAGCTCTCTCCTAATCTCTCCAGGAGTATAATCAGCTGAGTGGCTTCCTGAAAGCAAAAGCACTCAGTTGCCAAACTGCTGCAGACTTCACACAATATGGACATCTGAGTCTTCCCTTCAGGACAGTGACTATGTGTCCATAGCAGTGTTCTCATGTCAGAACTGAGCACCGCTGCCTTATCGTTGGCCACCAAAGCCCTGTTGCTCAAAGACATGTGAGCTCACTTCAAAAGCTATAATCACTACCTAAGAAGTTCTTGGGAAAATACCTCAATTCCGGAAACCAGCCCAGCACTCCATATCAGAGTCCTGCACACATGGGCAGTAAGTGAACATTATTGTTGCATCTGCTATAGTGGGAACTCAGTATTTACTTAAAACAACAGTTGACGTTTCTAGGTTCATCTTTTCAAAGCTTGCCATAGCCTTTTTTCTTGGGATGTTTTAGCAGTGCTGACACACTGAGCTTGTGAAGGCTATTAACAGAAGCAACTAATCCAAGGGACAGCCGGCAATTCAGCTGATAGAGTTTGTCTAATTGATTGTAAATTTTAAAATGGTCCTACAAAAGTTTGTTGCTTACCCTTTATAAAGATAATTTGGAATGCATCAATCTCATATCTGATCAAACTACTCTTATTTCCCACAAATGTTTGTTTTCCTTGGCAATACAGAATTTTCACTATTTATTTATTATATGATTATGTGAAAAGCAGTCTACTGAAATAACAATTATATCATCTCTTATGATATGATTACCTTCTCACTTCTAAGAAATGAAAAAAGTCTGATCTTGTCTGGAAGAAAACAGTCTATTGATAAAATGGGTATAAATTAAGCATGGAAAGCTCACACAGCTGACTACCTCTTTATACATCATTTTATCCTAGTCAAAATAATTTTGCAAAATGACAGCAACTCACCAATTTCTACATCAAATATTCCTTTACAATCAAAGAGACAATTTTTCAAATGGCCATCCCCAGAAATGCAACTTGCTAACTGGGAATCAAATCATGATCCTTTTGATCTTTCAGCCATGCTGATTAGTGGCAACGTTTCTGCAGGTCCGATTCTGCTTTGCCTATGGTTGTGCATCTGCAGTGTTTTGGAAGAGTGTCAGGAGCAGAAAAGACAAAAAAGATAACTGAGAGCACAGGAGATAGCTTGTATTCTCTTGGGATGAAAATTGTATGTAGGGCTTCAAAGGGAAGGTTCAGTTTTATATAATAGAGGAAAGAGAGTAATTTAGGAATTATATGGCTGGAGAGCCTGAAGATAGAGATGAATTTTGGAGCACCCTTTTGGTCAGGCTGATGTGAACAGAGAAAGTATCAGGGTGAGAGGCTAAGTTGCCTTGGGCAGGAATTTGAATGTTGAGGGAGAGAAGAATTTGGAGTATTAATCAGGAAAAATTAACAGGAATTGAAAAGAAGGTTTATCTAGGGGAAATAGAGATAGTCATTAGGGAATATGACTCCAATTACATCTATTACCTTAGGAGTATTTGTACTTTACTCAGATATTATATATTGAATATGTCATTCTTTATCAGCCCTTTCTGTTATATTAGGAGAGCTATACAAATAGTCTCTTGAAGTTAACCTGAAAATTCCCTTTTTCTTTTCCATTTTTTTTTCTGGCAATCAAATACTTTCTAAAGGCTGGTGAACAAAAGTAATTGGCTTTCATACAGTAAGCAGCAGGATTTCATTCTGATTTGATAGAGGATTCATTTCAAATTGAGTTTTCAACCCTTTCTTTCTTCCTTAAAATGATACAACTATATACATTTTCTCCACTCTTGTGTTCATGCAGTCTAATTAATGGTGCAAGGATTAAGATTTTCTTAAAAGTTGATAAATGTGAGGTTCATGAACAGTGAAAAGAGCAATTTGAACTATGCTACCACATTACTTGGTTCTAAATTATTTGCAACCATCCAGGAAATGGACTCAGGAATCATTGTGGACAGTGCAATACAAATCTCTGATCTGTCTGTGAGAGCAGTTAAGAAGCAAACAAATTGCTAGAATTTAAAATGAGCAGGAAGAAAAGCAATAACGGAAGTATAACAATGCAATTCTTTGAATTGACAGAATGATGCATCTGGCCTTAGTCTCCCTATTCCCCTAAAACATGCTACATAAAAGTAAAGAGCTTAGAGGTAGATTATGAGAATAATCAGCTACAGGAAAAAGATGTGAGAGAATGGTACTGAAAACAGAAGAATTGATACAGGTATGCACAATCTTGAAAGAAAAATCTCTTAAAAAATACTTGTATGTTTCCTCTCTTTCTAAAGCACCTATATTATCGTGCAATCAGCCCTGATGCTATCCGTACTATACATACTTTAAATCAGTCTTATCTACTTCCTAGGTGATAAAACAAGCACCAAAAAATCTATATTAAAGATTTTCTTTAAGCCAGCCCTGTGGGCACCTTGCTATTTAATGTCTTCTGCATTTGCCTATGACCTGTCTCCTACCCCTAGTGAGGCCTATTGATGCTGTTGAAAATAACACTTATTTGGAATCTAAATCAGTGCATACACGCTAGCAGTAGTGTCAATTGTGTCAATGACACAAATGTGCATGCTAGAGCTATGCAGACAAAGCACAGCTTTAGCTGCCCTTCAAAATGTTTGATCACATCAATGTCAGTAAATTGCCTGGTCCTTAGGTGTATTCTCTCCCATGTAAGGATCAGTCCAGGTGAGGCAGGACAATGTTAGCAGGCAGATAAAGTCACTTTGAAGAATTTTCTGTTCAGCCATCTGTTGTTAGCGGTACATGCTCATCACAGCAAATTGAACCTGTTGCTAAGGCATGCTCTCTCATTTCTCTGTGTCACTAAATTCTCACAACCAACATCTCCAAAAGGCTTCAGTTGCCTCGGAGACCCTACTCCATCCCAGTGAGCAGCAGCCTCCCTTACACACACCTTTGCAGAGACTCATCCAGGCTACAGCAACCTGCCTCAGCACAAAGCAGTCAGGTTAGTGACAAAAAGCGCACTTGCCTATCCCTCTAACAAGCTGAGTAACTGTGGAACAACACCATTGTGTAGACATGTAGCACTGATTTCCCACAGAGTATAATTCAGCTTCACAGGAGCCAAATATTTCATGACAAAGCCCCATGGTATGAGTCCAAGCCAGCTGGAAAATCCAGGATGAATATCATGGTTTATACCTCGGGGACAAAATAATTGTACTCCTAAATTATCATGGTGAACACAGAATTTTCAGGCATATGAAAATGTGGCATGAATTCCTATAGGCAGTAAGGTCAGCCACAAAATTCACCCTATTGCTTCAATTGCTAAGAAATTATCTTCAAAATTACCTTCTTTTAAAGTAAACAGCAGATTATATAATAAAAATAAATAAATAAATAAATACACAATCTTAAACAAGAATCCCATCAAAACAAAGCACTCTGTGCTTCACACTTTTCTCTCCTTTGAGAACAGATGAAGCAGAGAATGAAACACGTGTAATTTTGGCCAGTTGGGTCATTTAAAGAACTACTGCCAAAAAACTGAGAGAGCTTGGCTGTGACTCACATTTTTCTATTAAAATCTAGTAATGAAAAAACACATGATTTTGAAAGACCTTGGCTCCTCAGTAATAGCACATCATATAATTACTGGTATCTTTGGGTCTTTCTTATTTCTAAACCAAATTGCTTCCAGCTCATAGTTTCCAAGGAGGATTACAAGTTACTTTTCTGAAGAACCTAATTTGCATGGGGCTTTTCAAGACAAAAAAACCAAAATCCTGAAAATACACAAAGCCTATCTTTTGTTATCAGAATTTAAAATTTACCATTAATCTAGACCAGTGTTCTTTACACATGGATAAAGTTATCAGGTATACTGTGAAGCATTTCATAAACTTACTTAGATCCTGCTGAACATTAGATGTGCCAGGAATATAGATGAGATAGTGGTTTACACCTCTGCTTTATCAGAATTTATAGAAAATCAATTAGGCTTTCAAATCACCCATACAGATATATTTCCTTCAAATAGGTTTTATTTTGGGGAAAAAAAAAAAGGTGTCCCTTTAAAACTCAGTTATTACCAGGCTTCAGACAAAATTTCCAGATGGTAGCATCATTCTAGACAATCTGCTGTCTCTGTTGCCTCTCTCAGTAAAGCCCAATGAGCATCAAGTGCATTTATTATATCCTGATGCAAATCTTAACGCAAGATAAATATACTTTCATCTAATAGTATATAAATTTTTCACATTGTAATAATTGATGCAGTGATTGCAAAATTGCCATTCAACAGAGGAAAAAAAATGCCTTTACAGAACACAGCCAAGTACCCTGACAGCATGACGTGAACACTAATGAATTAGCCGACAAATAAGCACAGTAAGTTCTACTCAAGTGTGTCATCTAAGTAGCAATTCAGCAAATCTGTTTTTCACTACATTTTTCCCTCATAAGGCTAAAGTCCAGGCAAATTAGTTCTCAGCTGGGGTGCCAGGTGAAATGTACGGAAAACATACAAAAAGCAGCTTCTGTTCCCCCTCGCAGTTCTGCATTACTCTCGACACTTCCTTTCTGTAGACTAAACACCTCTGAGCCTCGCAGCATTAGCCATGCTTTAACACTTTCAGTCGAGTGACAGAGGTAGAAGGGGCAGAACCAGGATATTTTGACTGCAGCACCAACTAGGCTTCGCTCCCCTGAGATGTGGCTCCCTTGGCCTGTTGTAGCCTTTGTCCTGTTTTATCCTCCCAGTCCCACACTGCACCTGATGAAACCTCTACTACACTGAATCTGCTAAAGACATTTTGAAACTCTCTAGCCCAGTCGTAGGGCAAGGTCTGCCCACCAAGTGCTCAGCAAATCTTGAGCTGGCACATTTTGACTTAGGAGCAGGATGCAGCCCTTACCCGAGCAGAATTTATGGCAGATAACTTGGCACAGGAATTGAGCTGCATTACTTCCCCCTCCTCTTATGAAGTCCATACAAGCTTTGAAAATCACCACTATAATATTTCAAATCTTCAGGATGTTTTTCACAACTGATTCAGCACCTCTGCTTTGTCACAGTATTGGGTAGCCTGGACGGTTTTAGGTTGCTCTTTGTGAATCATGATAGTCTTCACCACTTTCAGAGAGTCTTCTCTCCACATAGAGACAGGACAATTCTCCACCAGATCACCAACCTATAGCCTGTCAGAAGGCAAGATCTCCCTTCAGGAAAGGCTAGCAACATGCAACTGTAACTGCAGGAATCAGTGGCTTTGGGATAGGATCACTTTTCTTTACGCTGTCCTCTACATAGACTGAGGGTCTTGCATGACAATGAACATAAAAGCTAATATATTTTGGAGACAGAGGTCCCTTTGCTCTGTTGTTGGTGGGCAATAGAAAGAACTTCCCCATCCTCAGCAGCCCTTACTGCTACAGTCACAGTGACAAACAGATCAGCAGCCAACTCTGCAGGATTGTCTTAACTCAGAGTATAAGGAGTTCAGCTCAAAGCTGCATCCATGTATGTAGCTGCTCCTCAGCTACAGTCTGAAAGCTAAATTCCCTCATCATCCTCTCTATTCAGCCACAGGAGTGCCTAACAAACACACAAGGAATACTCAGGCATGAAAGCATGAGAGAATGCAGAGAAGACTCAGGGCTGTTCAGTCTGTTACAACACTCAAGAGCCCTATGCCTGGAGTGCCCCTCAGAGATGACAGTGACTTTCCATCCATTTAGAAGGAATGACTCTGGGAAAGCCGTTTCAGAGAACTGAACCACAACTGTCACATAGGAGACCTTGCAGGGGAAGCACTGCAATTGAGTGTGAAAAATACTGCAGAAGACCCACAGTCGGTCCACAAACAGCAAGCTGCAGAGTTCCACTTGTTGAGGAAGATAAGGAAGCAAATGGACCTTAGAAAATACCTTTCCCAGAAAGACTGTGACAAAGAGGACATATGTGCATGGAAGAGATTCTGTGAAGGATGCCCAAACTTCAGCCTCTAGTCCAGTTCACTCCCAAAGAAGATAGGAATCCAACATAGAATCATAGAATAGTCTGAGATGGCAGGGACCTTAAAGATCATCTAGTTCCAGCCCCCCTGCCATGGGCAGGGACATCATACACCTTTACACACCTACACTCTGCTTTCTACAAGCAACCTGCCACAAATGTCAAACAAGCAGCCAAGAGACCTGCACCAGCACCAAACTACAGGTGCCTGCAGAAGAAAGGATGTAGCTGGAAGAGCTTGAGCAACAAGCCAAGACACGATGAATAACAAACCTGAACAAGGAACCTGGCTCGGGAAAAGAAATGACAGTTTGTGAAAGGTATGTTGTGTACTTGTCAGATGCAGGTACACTGTGCCTCGATTATGAGGCTGTCCCACTTCTCTTGGACACCTGTCCTCTTTGTTTCTCAGGGAACCCATCAGAACTGCAGTCTGGCTCAAGGAGAGCAGGGCCATAGGGACGAAAGTGCAGGAATGGGCCATGCTCCATCCATGTCCCATAAACAGGTGCAGTCTCTCTTCAAGGCAGGGCCAGAGACACAACTCTACAGTTCCAAACAGCGGTGGTGTAAGTGATGGGGCCCCACGGAAATGTCGTAGGATATCCTCCAGTTGAGGTCACAGTGAATACCTGGGGAATTACAGAGGCATCACAAGAATGTGTAAAATAGATGCAGGCTGTACCCCAGCCTGTCATGTCCTCAAGAATCCCTACACACATCCCAAATTTTCTTAATGATACATGACCCAATTGCTTGATCCATCACCTGTCTTTTATGTTCTGTCACAGAACCTGAGTTTGGAGGAGTGATTTGCTCCTGCTGTAGCTGTTGCATGGGACTTGTTAAGGCACATTTCTCCAAAGGCAACCTTTGCTCAGGGAAACTATTCCTCATGTGACACTCTGATGTCTTTTCTTGTCAGAAAGATTGTTTACTGCAAACATCTATGACTTCCATGCCATATCTTAGAATTGATTTTAGAAGTTTGTTCTGTTTGTATGTCATTTATATACCTCCCGAAAACACAGTGTTTAGTCATCAGCTGTCCTGGAGACAGCTGCTTTATAAAACAACAAAATAAATACATTCCAGAAACATTTTACTTTTTTCCTTTTCTTATTTTGATGATGGAATATGTTTATATATAAAGCAAAGCAAAACTTCTGTCATCTTAAATTCATAATGCATGCGTTCATGAGTTCACCTTTTTTTTTCTTTTTTCAATAGGTCCTCTTGGTTTTGAATTATCTAACAAGTTTGATAAAGTGAAAAAGGCAAATCCAAGGGGCATTTTGGCACTGCTGCACGTACATAGCTTTTATCCGGAATTCATGCTTGCCACTGAAATATCCCATCTTTGTAGAAACTCTGTGAGCATTTTGCTTTGTTGATGTAGTACACTACCTAACGTATCAAATGAATGACGTATCAGGTGGTGCTATAATAACACAGCGCATCAGCAGAGTTAGCTGTCTCTATATCAGGTCTTGCATTGCTACACTGAAAAGCAACCAGAAAGCTGCTTGAAGATGGCACTATAGGAAGGAAGAAAAATTCCTAAAGTGTGTTTAATAATAAATCACAGGATTAAGCCTCCAATTTATATTAGTTCCATTAAAGTAGCTTATGCTTCCTTCTTTTCCTCCTTGATCATCTGAATTGGTTCAAGAACCAATTTGCCTGCAGAGAGGTGTTTTTCCATGATCATGAACTATTACAGATGACACTTCAGTTTTTGCTTAAGAGCCAAATCGCAAGGAGAAAAATGAAAATATCTTTCAAGTTTGTGCTGTATCTTTCACCAAAAGCAGTACATTTTTTGCAATCTGGGGACTCAAGTTAGGAGTATAAGCACACAGGGTTGTCTACATAACATTTACTGGTGAATTAAATTCATTTGCCTACTGGGAAGGAATCACTATCCTTCTAATTGGAGGTAACTGGAGTTTCATAAGGTCTAGAATCAACAGGTTCACAAGTTTATCAAAAAGGCAAAGGAAAAGTTTATCTGCAGTGAATATTATCTCTATCACCCCAAACCAGAGGGAAGACATTGTGAGTCTCTTATTGATGTATTCCGTTCCCTGGTCTAGCCTGGATCAGCTCAGGTCCACAGCTGTCAGTAAGTACTCTTCTTCTCCCTTGTCCATGGACAACTCGCTCTCCTTTTCTTTTTTTCTTTACTGCTTACAGCATGATGCTGCACCGAACCCATCTTTCCTTTTTTTTCTACTTCTGTATTAGCTATTTTGAGCATTGTGCCTTCCCTGACTCCTGTTTTCAAGGAGAAAAACTAACTCAGACTATGTACAAATAACTCCAGAAATAAATGTAGAAGTACAATAAATGCTATGGAGAACCAGAGATTCATCAGCTAATCACTTATTCGTGTCATGCCACCCCTTCAGAGAAACAAGCAAGGAGAAAAATGTACAGGCAAACCTGAATGATTTATGCAGGCAAAATTCCCAGTGCAACAAGGTCTTTGGAGGATTGTAGCCTTCTAGCTGAAACACATGTGGAGCTTCAGGGACCCTGGCATATGTGACAGCCCTTTCCTCTTTGGGAGTTTCTTTTCCCTCCTCCTGTCAGCAATTTGGCAGGCTTGGGCTGGGAGCCACAGTGCCACTGACAACGCAGCCCTAGCTGTGCATTACTCCAGGCATGAGATGTGGGGGAAGGTGATTACTGAGCTATAATCCATTCCCCAGGCTTCAGCACAATAATGCTGTAATTGGTTGCTCTCCACTCAGTCCTCCATTCAACACCATTGTTATGACCAAAATACAGCAATACTATGTGTTGGCTGCACATGAAATGTCTGCTCTCACTGTCTGTGTGTGCAGTTATAATGTCTCAGATTCATTTCTCCCACAGCCTTTCCATTTGCTGGCCAGATTTGGCCATTATCACTCATCTTATCCCTTTAAATAGAACCCCCAGTGCACCATTATGTTCCTTTTCCCATTAGAGTCATGTTTGGAGGAGTTCTTGGACCATCACTGCCTTTTAGTAGAAAAGGATGGAATGGAACCCAGTTGTGAAAGCAAGCTACTGGCAGCTCACGTTCTGAGCACCACTGAAACTACCTTTCAGCAGGTTTTACGTCTTTCAGGCTCGAACAAAGCTGCTGTGACTAATATTACAATACACGTAAATTAACGTATTGGAGTGACTGGAAACTAACATTTACAATATGTCTGCCAAAGAAATTGTTACCAACACTTGGCGTGTAACAAGAGCTCCAAGCCACAATTGCAAAATAGTCTTTATTTTTCAATGCAAATGACTCTGATCAGATTTAAGATACAGCACCATCTTATGGATATTTCTGTATAGATTAATGAGCGCAACTTTCTCCACTGGCAAAAATGTTTCTTTGCCAACAAAACATAACAAGGCAGAATTATACATCACTGCACTTTCTATATATGTGAAAAGCCAGAATTTCTGAGCTCTGGGAATAAGGAAGAACTCTGTTCTGACATACTGACTGACAATTTTTCCATTTAACTACCAAGTCTATGATCAGGATGTTGAGTATTCCTGGTATTCTAATATCACAGTAAGTGCTGAAACTTCATGTAAGAGATCTCAAAACACTTGAGATTCATTTCTTAATCATGAAATTAGAAAGATATATTTAAATTTAATTTTATTTGCCTCTTGGTTTCTGACCCATTAAGATAAAGTAGGATGGTATTTTCAAGATTTTCTGTGCAATTTTAAATAATACTGACTATCTTTTTAATTTTTCTTTCCATGGCAGCTTAAGTTCATTCCTGTTTTGGTGATTCCAGAAGCTCCAGAAAAGAACTCCACATTCAAATAGCAAGGACTGGCAATCCTGTTTTCCAGTTTAACCCTCAGTCATTTAAGGGACTCTGTAATTAGGGAGGTTGTAAATGTTCACTCTCATTTCAGGCATTTTCAGCTACAAATGTCACAAACAGTCTTTTGTGGAAGTAAAGACCCTATATTTTTTCCCTTCCATCAGCATCACAAAGATTAAGCAAATTCAATTTATTCTTGCCATTTCTCACTTGGCAAGCAAAGCATTAGCTGAGGTTAATGCTTTGTTTGTTAAAATATTCTATAAAGCATGAGAAACCATCGAATGCCCCAAATTATCAAAAGTGACCTTGTACATAAACCCAGACTCTCTCTACCTTGCAGATCTGATTATAGGGAAAGGACATATCAACCCTTAAAACAAGAAGATGACTCTTCGGGGATCCACATAAGTATGTGTTTAATCATAAATCAACATTTTAGTCTCATTAAACTCAGCAGTCTTCAAGTTTTGTTGGCACTTTCTTAACGTGGGTTAAGTTTACATGTAAAATTAAGTACCTTCCTAAACGGTGGGAAAAGTGTATGTAGGATGTATGTCTTTCTTTGTCTCAGACACAAATATTTTAACTTACATTATTGTTACCATTTATGTTTTATGATAACTACATCTAAAATACAACCTAAAATTGTAGTCATGCTGCTGATTCACTAGCAATACAGTACAAGCAGTGAAATCCTTGGAGCTTTGAAAAATTAATTGATTTCTAGAATAACTTCTGTCCAGGATTTCATTTCTCTAGGAATCTTGCCTCCAAAATTTCCAACCAACTGCATCCTTGCAGCCTTCCTAAAATGTCATCACAGGGAGGCACAGAAGGAGAAAGATTTTCTTTGTCTTAGGTCATTAAGCACATGCTGGTAGCTTCTCCTCCACTAGCCTATTTCAGGCCACTTAACAGCTTTGTGATTTACAATAAATATCATAAATTCACACATTCAATTGGAGAAACTGCGTCATCTTCTGCTTGTATTATCTATTGCTAAGTAAAACACATTTCAATAAACCTGAATTGAAGAATATGTTTTAATCTAAGACTCAACTCTCTTCAAATTAGATTTTGAGAAAATAGCATTAAATTAGAACGGATGAATTAATTGAAAAATGTATTTGGTAAATGCCCATTTTAGTTAAAATATTTTTTACATGGATGAAAATATGCAAAAAAAGGAAAAAAAAAAAAAAGATTACTTTTGCTCATACATATGCCCTCACTTTAGAGGCAAACACAAGAATTATTTATCTGGTGAATGTTCCCAGCTCTCCTTTCAGCTTACTGACAGACAGAAAACTGGTAATTCCAGAAAAAATCACGTAAGAGCTTCATTCAAGATATAAATCAAAATCTTACCTGTCTTGAATGATAACAGTGAATTTATGACATCTTCTCTGACGGAGTCATGAGGATGCTTCACACACAGTTCCAGTAATGACAGTGGAAAGATGACAATATGTCGAAGAGCCAATGTGATACTATGAAAAGGCAAGTATAGGCAAATGCAGTAGAATCATAGAACCACTAGGTTAGTACCAAACCAAGTTCTTGGGAATCTGAAATCCCAAATCATAATATTGCCTTTTAAACCATTCGATCTGAAAAACAGACAAACTCACACTGCGTTACTTTTAACCACCTCCTTTTTGATAAGCCATTGAACATTCCTCCCACAAGTGGAAGGGCAAGGTATTTAGGAGGGAATGAGAGGGAATATGAAAGCTGAATTCTCCCTCTAACTGCAGTTGATGAAGTTAAAGACAACATTCACAGATACTATTGAGATTGTGGCAAATTGCATGAATAATCTACTAATGCAGCTTCATGTTGTAACCTCAAATTCCTGGGAAAAAGGAATTGCTGGGTCACCTGTGAAGAACAAATTGAACTGTACTAAAACATCAGTGAAACTACACTAAAGTAACTATATTAAAATCAGACTGAAACAACTAATTAAAATGCTAACCCAGGGCATTATGTTACAAGATCAAGAAGCTGAGGGTATGAGGAAGCAGAAAATTTTCACATGGTGATGCAGGAAGAGTGCAATGTCAATTCCACTTACATGTTTTACATTACTGAGTTAGTTCAAATTAAAATGTAAAGAAATATCTGATTCAAGTCTAGCCATAGAATAGTAATTAAAATCTGAGTGACTAGAAATAGCTCCCAGATTCCTGTCTAAATATATCCCCCTTCATAAAAGCTATAAGAAGGTCTTCTAAATGATAAATCTAGACATCAAGAAGAATTCTCTTATCCCTCCTTTAAAAATGATTATGTACTGGCATATCCAAATAGCAAATTCATTCAAGTTCAAATGTAGGGCAGAGTTTAGCACCCAGTTGACAACAAACAGAGAAAAGCCCACTGGAGAGGAAAAAGGGGCTATTTCTGTTATCAGCAGACCTTGAGTCAAGTCCTAACTTATCAGGATTTACATTCAAAACATGGAAAACTGATTATTAGAACAACATGATTAGAAGGCTTTTCAAAGAGGCATAACCACAGTCAATGAGCTTTCTGCCATTCCCAGAGCACAGCCTTTGGGTATGCTTGGTACAGCTGCCTCTATCTGTATTCTCTTCAAACTTTTTCCATGCAACAAAGTACATAAGCTGTTTGCAAAGAATTCTGCTAGAAGAAGATATATCTAATTCAAACTTACACATAAGCATCTGAGCAGATTTTGACTGCCCAAGCACTCAAAATGCAGATTTTAACTATGACAGCAGAGATTCTTCTTGTTTTGACCACATGCTGTAAAGAGTCTGCCAATGTGTTCAAACACTCCTTTCGTCATGAAAGTGAAAATTACCATATATCACGCCATAAGGGTTTGGACCAAGTTTGCATACAGTGGGAAGACCTGGTCATGACCACGAGTTTCTCTTGTTGCTATTTCAAACACTTGAAGAACCTTCCATAAACTCTCATCATCCTTGCACAATGGTTTGTTAAACAGCTAATCTTGTTTTCCTATCCAGGAATATTTCTTTTACGTGAATCATTTAGGACATGATGTAATGACAGTCTGTACCATTTATTTAATTTTCAAGATTTTGACAAAACAGATATTGACTCTGGCTGTTTTTCTAGATGTTAGGGTATCAATGCTTAAAGTTAATCTGTTGTCTTTTCCAGAAGGTTGATTCCCAATTCATGGGTCAGTGCGACATAAAATAGGCCCATGTTAAACAACAATTCATTTCCATAACAACTGGAATGGAAGATATGAAAAGGATATCATCAGTCCACCTGAACTCCAACATACACCTTAAAAGAAGACAAATTCTTCATAGATGACTAGGCTGAGACTGAAGTCCAGAGTTTAGAATAAACAAGAAAGGAGCACCCTGAACTATGCCAGCAGTCATCCATTGCACTATTCAGTTACAGGGCTAGTTCCTGGCACAAGTCCACAGAAACTGCGTTTTGATTTAATTAGTCACTTATGTACATAGCCAGGAATCTGAGCTTACACATGAAACAAAATTAATACAATAAAAATGATATTTTAAAGTGGCCAGCATGCAAAACTGCAGGCTTACATGGTGGGAGGAGGGAGAACTGGAAAGGCTGGGCTCCTCCTGCATTCCTACCTCACTCCTGTCATGATCACAGAGCCATCCTCACTGACACTAGAGTGCATAAAGTCTCTGCTTTGAATGGAGGGCAAGGCCAAATTTCTACCACAAGCAGAATGATGTAGCTGGCTCCTCAGCTTGCAGTGTCAGGGGAAAAAAGCAGCTCTACCATTGGACAGTCATATATAAGTTCATAATATATTCTGTCTGTTCTGCATGATGTGGTGAGTCTGGTGTACCTTTCAGAGTGCCGCTTCAAGAAAAGTGTACTTCAACTGGGAAGTAACAGAGGTAACCAGAATTTTCTTCCATTGCCTACGCAGAAAGACAAGAGATCATGTAGTCCATAGAAAATTTAGCAGAAGGAGGTAAATTCCTTTTTATAAATAGGAAGGGAATAAACTGTTTTCCATGCTTGCTGCAGGCAAACAAGACTAATAGGTTCAAATTGCTCAGGAACATGGTGTAGATTTTAGCAGCTCCTAGCTCATTGCTGGCAAGAGGCTGAAAACTCCCTCTCTTGCTCTTCCCATCATCATCTCCCAGTCACTGTGCCCTCTTGTTCCTGTCTTTTCCTCTGTGGGCAAGCTCCAAGGCAATGTTGAAGGGAGCAGAAAAACAAGCCACTTAGTTTCCTTTGCTCCAGCCCAAAAAGCATCAAGTCCCTAGCAGGAGCACATCCAGCATCGGCTCCTGAAAGAGGGACAGATCTTGGCTCAAAGGATGTCTGACCTTAGGCTGCAGCCCTGAAAACTCACCTTGTGCTTCCTTCTCCATGCCGTGGCATCAAGTAGAGAACAAGGTGATGTCCCTTTTGCAAGTGCCTTTTCTCTTCAGCGTAAAAAGATGGATATCATGGGTTTCTTTTCAGATGAGTCCCTCTTGCAGCGAAGGAGATTCCCCTCTAGTCTTTCCCTCCAATGCAGGGAAAGTTCTTAAGTTCTGCCCTTGTCTAGACTGAGCAGAACAGGTCCCATAGGAAAGTGGAGGCAAACTGCTTTTTCCCTCCTACGCACCCAGGAATTGAGAAATGCACCAAATGACTGCAAGGGAAGCAGGGCCAGGGTTTGATGCCATGCACAGAACACGTTTCCAGAATGGGAGGTGTAGGTTAACTTTAAGACAAGCTTTTTGAATTGAAAGAGAGTTCAGTGTTGGAATTCTTTGCCTAAGGAGTTAAAATGCTAGGCGGTATTAAGAATAAGGTTAGACAAGCATCAGTCACAAATTAGTTAGGTGTAGAGGATCTACTTGGGAGCAGAAGTACAAAACTGGTAACTTCTGAAGATCCTTTCCAACCCTACTTTCTGTTATTGTTTATAGATCTGAACAGGGCTTAAGAAAGCACATTCCTCAAGATATGACAGGATGCACTGGAACTTGCTAGTGATGCCTGGTGGCGTCACATATGCAGCATCTGCATCGTCTCGTAAGAGATACTATGTTCCACTATATTATTCACGAAACTCCACGGGGCTCACATCAGCAAGTTTTAAGTCACATGGGCTTGCTGAGAAACCAAGTATTTGAGAAAGCAGTTTAAAAACCCCTTGTTCTGTTACTATAGGCCCTGCTTAAAGGTGAGCATCTTCATTGCAATGCTTAGTTACTACTGCTAAGCATATTTTTGGTGTTCACGATACCAAAATGTTAGTGATTTCTTTCCACAAATGCCTATTCACGTACTTGAATCTGCACAAAACACTTGAAGTTAATGGAGACATACCATCTGACATGCCTCTGGGAAAAACGTATTCCTGAAATGAACTTACATCTAGAAATGAAACTTGCAGAAATTTTAGCCACCTCCTGCAAATTTTTCACAAAGGAATAACCTACTGCATGGGAAAGCTGTAGGACGGGGCTATGCACAAACTTCTCACACTGTAGAGCTAAGCACTGCCTACCGGTAGCACGTGAATACTGATAAATTTACCACTATGAAGATCTATTGAACACAGCTTTTCATGAAGCAGAGTGCAAGCTCTATTGCTCTTTCAAACTCACACGCTACCAGGTGGACTGTAAATCCTTATCACTTATTCCATACACCCGTACAGCATTTCCATTACCTGTTCTTGCCTGGGTAAAACTGCATACATATCAATAGACAATAGTGTGAACAGTCAAAGGCTTTCAGAAACTGTCAGCCAGGCTACAAATGTGATACATGCTTAGCTTCATCATCATATTATTTTAAACAAATATAAAAATGTGGTTATTTCTCCTATGTTCCTTTCAGGTTTCGTACATTTGTTGAAGTATTCCTTCATACTTTCAAGTTTTTCTCCACAGGTTCATGGTATACAAACACAGTGATCACAGTGGGTGAGGCAAAGGGAGAGGCAGCGTTTCACCCACCACTCAGTACTGTCTGGAGTAGTATACTCTCAAGGTACAGCAATTGCAAAGCACCCTAGAAACATCACCATCACGCTTACAAATAACACAAGGTGAGATTCTTGCTTGATCTCATGATTTGGTAATCCAAAACACTAGGGAAAAATAGTACAAGAAGTGTCTAAACTGACAACATGCTGCATGAGGCTAAAACTCATTGCTGCGAACTGCTGAGCCCCAAAATAATTATGAATGTTATGACCAAAAAACAATTTATAATTGAATTACAACGCTTTGATTCTGTAATAGGAAATCATTATCGAGCATAAATACATTTTTACTCACCTTATTTTTAGTCACGTATTTTTCCAAGTGAAGGGTTTGAAAACATAGCTAAAACTTTATCTGCACCTTGAAATAAGAATCTTGGATCAGTTCAAAACTGAGTTTTTTAACATTAACTATTTTTATGGCTTCTTCTATCCTCTAAAGAGAAAGCTTTATTGAAAAAACATGCATTTCATTGCCATATAAAAAAGAAGAGTCCAGTTCTTAACACTGTTTTGTTAAAACAAATGTGCTTTACAAACTACACTAAAAAAATATAACTAGGCAGAAAAAAATGCAACTGAATGAGTGCAGCTGTACATAAACTTGTGCTGAGATGGGACGAAGCAAAAAGAAAGGACAAATGAAATGGGTCTGGTTAAATTATCTAATGACAACTAATGAATGACTTTTCATTGTTGTGTCTGGGTATTTTAAGCATTTAGGTATTTGAATATGAACATTCAGCTTTGACACTTGTCCTAACTGGTTGAGTAGCATTTGAGTAAAAGCATCTGAGGAATTCAGGAACAAGTTCCGGTTGATTCTTACAAGACCAACACCACCAATGTTTGATGGTAGCATTTTCAGTAAACTAGACAAAGGAAGGGTAGCTTGCATGCTCTGTAGAAATGATTAAAAAAAATTAAAGAAGATATTCTACATTTAAATGCACCAGACAAATACAAATAGCACAATAACCAACAAGAGATCAGAACCAAAACCTCAAATAACATTAGGTCAGAGTAAGTTTACAGAATGGAAACACACAGTACCAAATAAAGAGTTGTTTTAAAAGTAGCTGTAGAAGGTAGGAGCATTAGTCCTGAGCTGTTAGATATGTTGATATATATTGTCGATTCATTTTATCGGTGCAGTCAATTCCAAGTTCAGAATATTCTATTTTGAGGTCTGATAGAAACCATAATCTAAATTGTTCTTGTTTTTATCTTTTTTTTTTTCCTAAGTAAGGAGATACAGTGAGAAACAATGAGGCCCAAAAGCAAAGTACAAGACTTTTGCTGCCTTGCTAGAAGTTCTAGCATGGAGCTCTAGAGGAGATATTTTACATGGATGTTTTAAGTGGTGAAAGAAAGCAAACATCACTCCTATCATCGAAAAGCTAAGGAAAAAGAAAAAAAAAGCCTCACCTCCATCCCTGGGAAGGTGACAGAGCAAATAATCTTGGAAACTATTTCCAAATATATTCAAAGCAAGAAAGTGACTGAGAGTAGCCAGCATGGATCTGCAGAGGAGAAATCATGCCTGACCAACCTGAGAGCCTTCTATAACAAAATGATTGGCTTGGTGGATGAGGTGGATGAAGAGAGAGCAGCTGATGTAGTTTATCTTGACTTCAGACAGGTTTTCAACATGGTGTCCCATAACATCTCCACTGAAAAAACAGTGAAGTACAGGCTAGATAAATAGGCAGTGAAGTAGACTGAAAACTGGCTGAACTGTCTGGCCCAGGGGTTTGTGATCACCTGGAGGTCTGTCAGTAGTAGTATACACAGGGATTGATACTGGGACCAATACCAATTAACAACTCCATTAATGACCTAGATGATGGAACAGAGCACACTCTGTTTTCAGGCAACAAACATGGGAGGAGTGATTGATAGACCAGATTGTTGTGCAGTTGTTCAGAGGGAACTCAACAGGCTGGAGAAAATGGCAAACAGCAACTCAAGAAGTTTAACAAAGGGAAGCAAAAACTCCTGCACCTGGGGATGAAACACCCCATGCACCAGTAAAGACTGGGGGCTGACTGGCAGGAAAGCAGCTTTGCAGAAAGATTTAGGTTCTGGTGGACACCAAGGACCTGGTGGACCCAATATGAGTCAGCAACGCATTCTTGCAGCAATAAAGGCTGACAGCCTCCTAGGCTCCATTAGGATGAGTGTCGCCAGCAGATCCATGGCATGATCCTTCCCCTGTCCTTAGCACTGGAGGGAGTGCTGGGTTAAGCCCTGGGCTCTGCAGAATAAGAGGGACATGAACATACTGGAGCAGATGAAAGGTCAGGGAGGTGATTAATGACTGAGCATGTGAGATATGTGAAGAGGCTGAGAGAGTTAGGATTGTTCAACCTGGAGAACAGAAGGTTCAGGGATTCTTATCAATGTTTACACATCCCTGATAGAATGGAAAAGAGAACAGAGAGACAGACTGTTCTCAGAGGTACCCATGGGAGGGCAAAAAGTAATGGACACCAAATGAAATACAGGAAATTAATTCAATTTAAACATAAGGAAAAACTTTTTTACCTTTTCTACTGTGAGAGTGGTCAAACACTGGCACGGCTTGCCCAGAGGGAATGTGGAGTCTCCATCCTTGCAGATATTCAAAAACTGATTTGACTCAGCCGTGGGCAACCTGCTTGAGATAACCCTGCTCTGGAGGTTGGACTACAGGATCCCAGGAGGTCCTTGCCAATCTCAACAACACTGTAGTTCTGTTATGAAGCATGAAGGAAAACAAGAGATATCTTTCCTCTAAAACGGTGCAGGCAGCTAGTGTAGAAAAACTAGTCTTTTCTCTAAAGAAGAGTTGTGTAATCTTAAGTACAACAATATGATCATCCTGGCTTTAAAGCAGTAGTTGTGAGATGACACTGCTGAAACGAGCTGTTACATTTGAAAATGTTTGATACCTGACTGTTTTGAAGTTTCAGAGACTTCATTTTATATAACAGCTACGCTTAGCACCCAAACTTCCAAGAAAGCCAGTGCGTTTGCCAGCATGAGTCTCCCTCAGTGCTTCTCTGCATTCCTCTGGTAGAGATCCAGAGGCAGAACCCAGACTCCTGATGCATAATACTGCCATCTAGCCAACAGCTGCTGCCCACCGCAGGAGTAATTTCACCTCCTGGACGCTGGGTCACTCAGGAGATACGCGCAAGCTTTAAAGAACCTTTCCTACTGTAGGACTGGGCACTCCAGAGTATTGATATTGGACTACAGCCGTTTTCCACTCTAACCCCAACGCAGCTAATACAGCGAGAACTGGCTAGGCCTTCTGAGTTCGTTGAGTTTCTATACTGAGCTTTAGGAATTTGCCACTGATAAACAGCAGAGGCCGAGAGCCGCGTGGGCAAAGCCTCGGTTCCCGTTGTTTGAAAGCAGCGTGCGGGGACAGCGCCTTTCTGTGAGCCAGTCCCCGTCCTCCGGACCCTCTGCTCTCCCCATCCAGCAGCTCCCGCACCGCCCGGTGTGCGCGGGGCAAGAGCAGGACTTGTTGATCCACGTGAAATCCGCCCTCCCTCCCCAGGGCTCCCTTTCCACAGCGCCTTAATGCGAAACATTTAGCTCTCGAAGGGTGAAACCTCTTTTTTAAATTATTATTATTTCATTTTAGAAAGCGGATAGGCTTTCACGCGTTTCTCAGCCTTAACTGCGAAGACTCCTGTGAGCGTGGCCGGAGCCGCAGGCAGCGCGGGGGGGTGCGGGCCGGGCTGTCCTGCCACAACGCCGCCTGCGGCCGCCCCGGCCCCTTCCCCTGCCCGGGGCGACACGCGTTCAGCGCCGCCTTTATTCTGGGGACGTTCGAAAAGCCTCTCGTCCTCCTTCCTCCCCCCGGGGGCAGGGGCCGCGGGCACCGAGCGGGGCGGCCCGAGAGCCGAGCGGAGCGCGGCCACCTGCGGGCGGAGGAGCGGTCCCCGCGGCGAGCCGCCCCCCCCACCACCCCGGCCCCGGCCAGACGCCGCCCCCCCGCCCCGCCCCCGCGCTCCCGCCCGCCGCTCCGGAGCGCTCCGCAAACTCGACGTGTCCGGGAAGGCGCGCTGCTCTCCGCTCCGCTCGGCTCCGCTCTCCCCGCCCCGAGCGCGATGCTGGACCCGTCGTCCAGCGAGGAGGAGTCGGACGAGCTGCTGGAAGAGGAGCGGCGGGACGCGGCGGCGGGCGGCGGTTCCCCGCGGTCGCTGCCGGCCCGGGAGCCGCGGGGCAGGGAGGCCGGCGCGGCGCGGCTGCCGGGCGGCCCCAGCCCCAGCCCCTCGGCGCTCAGCGACGGCCGCGACGAGCAGGAGCGCCTGCAGCGGGAGGAGCGGGAGAAGCGGCTCCGGCTGCAGCTCTACGTGTTCGTGGCGAGGTGCGTGGCGCACCCCTTCAACGCCAAGCAGCCCACGGACATGGCCCGCCGGCAGCAGAAGGTGAGCGCCGCGCCCCGACCCCGCAACAGGTGCCGCCGCGCGCGGGGCCGCCGGGCCGGGCCGCCGCCGAGGGGGGTTCGGGCGCCGCTGCTCCCAGCCGGCGCCTTTCCTTACGAAGCCCGTCGGACGGCGGAGGTGAAGTCGCTGTGAGTTTCCAGAGCCGCGCTTTGAAGCCGCCGCGAGAAGGAGAGGGGAGCGCGGGCGGGAGGGAGAGGTGCTCCCGCTCCTCGGCGCCCAGCGGGGCGTGGGGTGAAACCCCCGGGAGGCGCCTCCGGCAGCGCCGTGCGCTCCCCGCCCGGCTCCGGCCCCTTCGGCCGCCGCCGAGGTGAACGGGGGAGCGGGTTTGTCTCATTAATAATCAAGTGCGATCTCTCTGTACAGAAAAAGCGGTTGGCGTGCGCGTTTGTGATGAGAGCAGCCTTCTAGTGAGGGCTGACCGGAATTATTCTCTGCGCCTCCTGCATCAGAGACTTGAGAACTGGCCTCTGTGTAGGTATTTATGCTCGTTCTCCGCTACTTCAAACCTATTGAATAGGTAGAACACTTAAAAGTTATGAAACCAAGTGTTGCATTTCCTCAAAACTGCTTAAGAGCACCGCTCTTGAAATGTTTGGTCTGAAAAGTTTGTATGTTTTTGGTTTTTTGTTTTGCTTTCAGTTCAGTAAAACAAACAAACCAACCCAAATCAAAACAAAAGAAAGAAAAAAGCCTCTTCCACGTCATTTTTCAGAGGGATAGTGATAGGACACAAAAAGGAATTCAGTTCCACTTGACTTTTTATGATTTCGGTACCTCCATATTTCTAAGATTTTGTAGAATCTAACGTTGAGTATTTTGGGGTGTCTGAAGTGTGCTTGTAGGTAATTCGTGCTTAGTGAATTCTCTGACAAGTTAACACAGTGGTAATAATAAGATTATTTCTGGAAGAGCGTTTTGTTTTCATTAAGTGTTAGGTACTTTAGACTGGGAAGCCTATATAAAGAAATCTTGTAAGCCAAGAAAGCCAAAGAAAATCTTGCAAAATAAGAATTTTCACTATCCCACTAATGACTCTGCACCCCAAACCAGAATCATCGTAGAATTCATGTTTTGAAGGGACATCTGAAGGTCATCTGTGACTTCCCACAGGACAGAGCCAGAGCTGACCTGGTGTTGATACCAGTTGATACCAATCAAGATTTCAAGCAGGAAGCTCTGAAGCCTCCAGAGATTAGATCCCACAACCCATCTGTGTGACCTACCTCAGCGCTGCATTGCCCTCCTCTTGATGAAATTTTTCTCATTAGCTTACAAGTTACAACCCGTGGCCATCAGCTGCAGAAGATGCTGAACATGTAGAAGTTCTCACTGATCTCAGTCACTAAGTATAGGAACTGTGTTTGAAAATTACTACAGTATTGATTACTTTTGTTAATAAAGATGCATGGAAAGAAAAGACATTACTGATATGCAGTGAAAACAGGAACACAACAGTTGTGGATTTAGCACATGAACAGTGAGGAGACTAATTGACATAATTAACTTGGTACCTAAAATTAAATGTCACTCATGCTAATTACTATTTTTAAGTGTACTCTGACTTTTGATTTAACTACTGTATGTAGAAAGAAATTTTTGCACTCTGTGCTGCATGGTGGCCCTGTGTCAGCTTTGGGAATGGGAGTACAACCACCTGTTCTACAGCATGTCCTGTAGTAAGACATTTTTGGATGCATGATAGTTGGACTCATATTCCACCGGGAAAAAAACTGAATTTTCCTGGATGGATTTTCTCACTGCCAAGCTGTGATACAGCTGTGAGCTTTCCCTGATCTCTTACTTTTTTGCCTTACGTATGACTTTTGTTATGTGGCTGGTTGTCTGCTGCGAGCTGGACTGAGATTCCTTACCTGTGTTGTTTAGTAGGAGCTGTTAACAACCGTATGCCCTTTTCATCATTAGTGGATAAGTGATTCAGGGCATGATTTCAAACTAGAACCTATGATGCTCTGTTATTCCAGCTGGCAGACCAGTCTGCCCATCTCTGGCTGTGCACTCTTCATAATGCTTTTGCACCAGCACTCTTCCTGATAACCTATGAATAGTATCCACCCTGTTTGAGAGCAGGAGTAATTTATTCTTTCTGCCAGATCATTTGCCATATTGCTGAGCAAATATTGCAGAGCGCAGTTTGCTTCTTTCTTAATGTGGAACATATTATCCAGTGAGGGTATGAGATGGAATTCACATATCAAATATCCTCAACTGGGTTGTAATATCAGTAAGGAAATGGCTGGCTTCTTATATTCTTGCTTCAGTATCAGAGTAAAATGTACTGTACAGTATCCTGAAACCATCATAGTTAATGGACTGAAGTTATACTAATTAACGTAAAGAATTTTAAATGCAGGCAGTGTTTCACTTCTCTGTTGTCTTTTCTCATCCTTGTTTCTTCTTGCTAAGTAATATTAGTTCAGCTCTCTTATGATAGCTAAGATGAATTAAAAAAAAAAAAATGAAACTTTGAGGAAAAAAAAGAACCATCATAATTCTATCAACTTTACTAGGTTTTTAATGCCACAGTCAATGTAATTTAGCCCAGAGTTTGCTGAAACACATAATTTAAACATAATACTTACTGGCTGCATTTTTTGTTCTGTAGGATATGTGGTAGAAAAACCTCTGAACTGTTCAGAGTTAGTTGATGACCTGCTATTGCATCCTATTTTACTTTGGTTCCTCGTAGGTTTATGGTGGAGAAGGAAGAATGAGCTGATATTGGAGATGTGGAACTAAAGCACGACATAATTTTTCAAAGCAGGGTAGCAGATTCTGACGAAAATAGTTGTACTGAGTAAAACTGAGATGTACTTAGTGACATGTTTTCAGTAGATATTTATGAACATTTAGTCATGTATTTTCCAAACTTTTAGAGAACTATTAATGCATCAATGCATTGCACAAAAGTGCTTTTATCAAGCACTTTTTTTAGTGAGTTCTCTGGAATGTATTTCAGAATCTTTCTTTTTCTGCCACTCTGCTCCTCTTCCTTTCTGTTCCAGCAAAAGACAAGAAGATAATAACTAACTGATCCCATTCCTCTTCTTCCTTCTCAC
Organism: Phaenicophaeus curvirostris; assembly: GCF_032191515.1. NCBI lineage: Eukaryota > Metazoa > Chordata > Aves > Cuculiformes > Cuculidae > Phaenicophaeus > Phaenicophaeus curvirostris. Next base: position 23,396,037 of record NC_091392.1, read on the forward strand.
CCACCCCAGACAAACTGAACTCAAACCAGCAGACTGAATTTGTCCTCAGAATGGGATTTAGAAGGTGGAAAGAAATACATTCCCTGTGTGGCTATCTTCTGTCAAGAGAAAGTGGTGTATGTGAACATATACAGAGTCAGTGGTTAGATGATGACCCTGGTAGCTGTGGTTTGTACTAATTAGTTGTACATTTGTATGAACATACTCAGTTTTACTCAGAGAGTGTGTGCCAAAGGCAGGTTATGAATCTGGGAACTGAGTCAGAGTTAAAATTCCTGGGGAAGGAAGAGGCAGTTAAATGCTACAATTACCTTTTTTTTGTTAGTTATTTTCCTCCTTCAACATTATAGTTTGCTTTAGTAGTCAAGTGGTCCCACCATAGAAATGCAGGACTAGAGGAGAATCACAGAACCACTAGGTTGGAAAAGATCCACAGGATCATCAAGTCCAACCATAAGAAGTAATGCTCCTGTGCTAAACAAGATTTCCTAATGCATGAAGGGCTTAGTACATCAAAGCTGATAATTCAGGTGTGGCTTTTATAAGTGATAAGTAGCAGAAGTAATTGAGCTTGCTGTTTAGAAATTAGTTTCCCTCCTGAGTACATGTCAACCTGTTTTCCTTGTATTTCTCCTCTCCACCTCCTCAATCCTGACTATATAAAAAACATTGACTTCTAGTTAATTCTCAAATGTAGGAGTGGTGCTATTCAGTAATTTATTTTCATCTGAACACCGTGAGGTTTTTCTTCTCTGTGTCTTGGACATCTCTAAAGATGTTTGTAATGATATCTGTCCACTTAATAACTTTATCAAGAACACATTGGTTACAGGGATAAACTTAATTCTCTGGAATCACAATCTTACTCTCAATGTCTTTATGTCTCTTACCCCAAGCCGTACTTTTCATTGCCTTTAAACTGGCGATGTGTGTCTACTTATTGATTGGCTGAGAATGTCTTGGCTTCTTAGCCTCCTTCATAAAATGTTTTTTCCCCACTGCTAAGGTAGCAAGGAGAGTACATCCAAAGCCGTTCTTGCCAGAAACTCTAGACATTTTTCAGAAGAAGCTGTAAAACTTGACCATCTGGTCAAAATTCTGCCAAGGAGCTTTCTAGGAAGACATCTTCCATTCTTATCTTCAACATTTCCTTTACGAATTTCATTTTTGTGTGAAGCTCTTCAGAAAGTAATTTTACATCAAGTTTATTTGCCTCTTCATTTTTTCTCACCACAAACACCTTGATAGTACCTTGACAGGCTGCTCTAAGCTGCGTATATTTTGTTTTTGTCAGGAAAGAGATTTTGGTAAATGCTGTCAGAGCCCATTAAGGTGGTGGGCTACACAGCTGTATGCACGCTGAGACATGATTATTGGCAAACAGAACTTTTTTACTGCAGTTAGAACTTGCTCTTTGGGGAAGAAGTTGTTCTTGCCTGTAGTAGGAAAGTTGCTTATTATTGGCATCTGAATGAACCAGTGGCTGAAGAAATACTGAAGGTGGCTGAGAGAAGCAAAGTCTTCTAGTTACAAGTGCCACTTCATAAATGACAGTCACAGGGTTTCTTTTTTAATTTAAACTGTTCTGCTGCCCTGCCAACTCAGCATTGACTGGTGTGACTTGACCAAAACCTAGGCAGTAGGCTGGGAAAACAATGCTTTGGCAAACAGCTGTGTAATGAAGTGGACATGCAGGGACAGGCTGCAAACCTAGTTTTATTATGCTGGAAAAAAAAGTATCTTCTTTTGCTTGCTTGTTTTGTTTTCCCTGCCTATTTTACTCATACTTGTCTTTGAAATTTGATGGCTTTTTAATTATTATTTTTGGAAGGGACAGTTTTATTTATTTTTTTTTCTGAATGAGTGACCTCAAGGTGTTTATTTCTGTCTGTCATTCATACAGTTTGACAAGTGTATTAAATCTGTTGGCAGGTACCCTATTTAAAGTGCTTGAGGTAGACTGGTTATGAGTTTTTTCTATAGAGGAGCTGGCAGGAAGGGAATTTGAAGAATCAGTTGACTGTCAACTATCTCTGCAGGAACAGTTCAGGGGAACTGACTGTCTGGGCTGCCTTGTATTTCTCACCCTTTGTAGGCATTAGTTAGTCTTGCATTGTATTTTGTTTATCTGAATTGTTGGTAGTTGGTGAAAGAGAAGCAGAAACACCAGATCAACTCATCTTGCCCTCGCAACTTACTCTGGCATCATCTGAGAAATGTACACATTGCTGCCATGGAAGAATAAAGCTGGTGAAAAGAGTCTTTTCCTCTCCAAACTGTATTCTGTTCCCTGTATCTAGAGGGGCAATATGTCAAAATATTCATTACAGTGTACTGGTTTTAACTGTAGAATATTGCCAGAGCAGAAAAGACATGTTGGTTGCTAGTTGACTACTCATTGAATTATGTATTTCTAGTAAAAAAAACCCAAACGCAACCATTTCCCTCCCTCCCTCATGCACAACTGTTGACACCAGTTCATGTTTGGGGACACTACTAACCAGTCACCTCTCCATTTGCATGGTGCTTATTAGACTTGGATTTTTTTTTTTTTCTCTTTCTGGCTTTGTACCTTTTCTGTTTAATATTGGTGAATATCATCCTGAAGTTGCTTTTGATATATATTATTTTGCTTTTTTTATTGTACCTCTGCATTTGTGTTCTTTTTTCCTGTTAACCCTTGTTGCTTTTTTGTGTGTAGATGTCTCCTGATTTGCTGGCTTAACACATTCCTGACTCCTGCTGCTTCCCTTTTATTATGCTTGCTAGAACTGGAAAGTTAATAGCTCAGGGACAAAACTTCCTTCCTATTTATCAACCTAACGTGTCCATGGGGGAAGATGGGATGATGTGTGTTCTTCCAGGAAAGTGCTTGGCTCCTCTCTGCTGATTGAAGGATGCGTGTTGGAGTGCTAGTCTCTATTCCTTGATACTGGTCCTGTATTTAGTTGTAGTAAGCCCCGGTTTGTATATTACTCTGTCTGAAGTGGGTGCCAGCCTCTGTGGTTTTAAATTTTCTCATCTTTAGGCCTCTTCTCATATAGTTTTCTTTTCACAATGGCTGCAAAGGTGCCTGCTGTATTTCTTTCCAGCTTGTTCCTCTTTCTACCTGCTGGTGGCTGTGGCATGCACAGGTCTGGAACTCAAACCTTTCCTTGGTTTCTAGCTATTGCCATTCAGGAGAGGAGGCAGGGAGGTGGAGAGCACCTGCTGAGCTTCCATTCCCGTTGCCTAATGCCTATCTCCAGAGCCTGCTTCTGCCTAGAAGTGCTAGCACTGAATTGAAAGCAGCTCACTTCTTTTGCATTGCAGCCGATTCCCCCAGGTTTCAGAACAGCAGCTGTGAAAAGGCAGTTTTCAGTTGGTTGCTGTGTAGGGGAAACTGAGCATCAGGAGAGGCAGCGTGTTTGCGTGTGAGTACCAGGCTGCATCAGCTTAGGTTTGTGTTTTGAAGGTTATTTTCACAGCCATAAGCATTGAAGGCGTTTCTTTTTTTTTTTTGTTTAAAATTCTCTAGAAGTTGATAGTACTTGCCCAAAAGAGTTTATTTCTGGTTCTTATTTATTTTTCAGTGAGGAGATAGAGCATATGGTTCTCTTCAAGTAAGATTACTCGCATGCATAAGTTTAAGAATGTTCTTGAGTGTTTTTCCTGTCAGGAAGTGGAAAAGCATTAATTAACAGCATTTTGAAGAATGAACAGAGCTACAGTGAGTACTTTTTTAACTACGTGACCTAGTGAAGAAAAATTAGAAGATAAGATAATTGTACAAGAATTTTTCTCCAGCTTTGTTTCCATTTTTCTTTCATGCATTAATTATTCACATATGTTCAGTTGTCTTGGCTGCAGCATTTTGAAAATAGTGGCCAGTAGCTTCTGTTTAATGAAAGTGCTACAAGGATGCTCTTGAGTGATAGTATACACATGCAAAATCCGTAGGATAGTACTTAGAGGGGACGTGTTTGGACCACAGACAAGGATGTGGAAGAAAGGGCAAAACTCAGATAGTGTATAAATGAAACCTCCAAAGAGATGATTTTTATCTGCGAAGATTAGGGGAGACATGGAAATCAGTGATGGAAAGTTTCGTGGACTGAGTTGAAAGTATTGAGGAGGTATGGGGAACTGAAGTAATTTTGGAGTAGAGGAACTGTTCAGCGTGGATAGTGACAAAGTTAAGAGGAGTAACTTTGTAGCAGAGAAATCCATGGATTGTGAGAGTTATGCTTTTCAGTATGAAGCAGAAAAGAAGGAGGAATGTCTTGGGGATAAGAGTTTGGAAGAAAGATGCTGGGCTAGGAAAAAAAGAAAAGATAAGCATTAATCTGGAAAAAAGTGAATAGTCTCAATATCCATGTCAGTGTAATACAAAATAGCAAGGCCAAATGGTGAGAAACTTGATGCTTAGAAGTTTGAGTCCATGGAAAGCAGAGTGATAGGATATAATGCATTGGGGAGAACAGAGTTTTCACGGTCACAGATTTCTTTCAGCGAAAGGCTGCAGTTGTTTTGTGTTCAGGTTTTTCTTATGGTGAATTCATGACTTTAAAAAAAAAAACCTATATAAAATCCACCTCCAGGAAGTCTGTGCCGAATATTTATCTTGTTGGTTTTTGCTGGGGTGCATATTGCTCATACATTCCTTCATTTCTTTCTAAATTATGTATTCTGAGGCCTTGTAGCAAGGTATTGGCAACTGTTTCTCATTCAAGTGTTCTATGACTGTTTCGCCATTCCCACTGTTAATATTTTAACACTAATGCATATTTGATGTATTTAATACTGACTTTTTTATTTTGGTCTACTTACAGATGGAACATAAGCAAAGAAAAGAAATAAAGAAGTGGTTGTTTGGCATAGATCTGGTACTAAATCATCTTAGCAATCCGTTCCCTTCTAACTCTCTCTTCCTTCCTACAGTGTCATTAAAAGGCAGAGAATTATTTTAGTCTCTTACCCATGGGGACTTAAGAACAACAAATAGTGGTATTACTTGGAGATGGAAGTTAAAATCCAATAGAAATTCTTGTTTCTAGTAATCTTCAACTTGCAGAGTTGGAGTATTTGCCTGAGTGGACACTTAGACTCAGCTTGTGGTGAAACTTAACATCAAATGCAGTATCGTTCTCATAACCACATATATGCTACAAATGGTGGAGGTTGTGAGTGTGCTAGTATGTGGTTATGAAGTAATTAGAAGCCATTTAGATTGAGTATTCTGTACTACAACTTCTTTCAATCTCAGTGTTGTTTGGGGTCCTTTTCAGCATCATTTGGCTCCCAAATTCAATTACTTCAAAATATCGCTTGAGATTTTAAGACCGACTTTTAAAGTTGTCTTTCTCTGCCATCGAAGTTTTAAGGCACCCTTACTTAATGCTTTCAGGCCTTTTTCCATGATAATAAATGTTAGAAAACTACTAGCCATGTTTTGTGTACGTAAGTGTTCTGGTTTACCACTTGTAATATAAAAAAAGAACATCCTGTTAAGGTAATCTGAGGATTATGAGATCTGGCAGACAATGGATATGTAGATACATTTTGCTCATGGTTGCTGAAAAGGAAGTAAATGCAGAATGTCAACCTTAACTATGTAGTCTGAAGGTCTTCCTATTGAACACCCTGTCCATGGGATGATTAGTGCCTTGTGGGACTGCTGTTACAGTGAGATGAAGATTCATTTGTCCCCCCTTTGCCCCTACCTCCCAAGGGCTGGGATAGGGAATTTTTAAGACCTCTTTACTTTCTGAATTACAGGGAAGTATAATGGCAGTCTGTGAACAGGGCTAGGTATTCTTGGTGGCCTTTGCTTGGCTCTTCCTCAAAGTTGCATTGGAGAAACTGGATTACAATACTATTTTAATACATCTTGCTGTCCGTAGATGAAAACCATTATGTAAGAATGAGAAGGATTATTTCTTTAAAACGGTAACAAAATTATTCAGATTTTCACTAAATTGCTAGCTGGTTATTTAAACGCTAATAGATTATTAACACACTGATTAGCTAACTATACTTTTTAGTTGGAACTAAGTCTGGAATGGGCTTCAAGTGGTCACAGAGTGTGATAAAAATCCATAAACTGGCTCAAGTCTCTATACATGACTGTCGCTGTATTGCGAGTTTTATCTGTTACAAGTGCACTTAATTATACAGAGCAACACACAAGGGAAGGAGGCTATACTGGCTGGCTGAGTTCTTCCCATATTCTAAAAATCTGTTTCTAAGCTTGACTGCTGTATTTTGCTAATCCATGCGTGATGGTGTTGGGATGATGTGCATTGGTCTTGCCTTCTCTCCAGCAGCTGCAGAAGTGCGACCTTCTAAGATAACTGAGACACTTTTTAAAAGAAGGAGCATCCCCAAAGGTTACCAACTTAATCAGCATAGGCCTCATTACTTTAGCTTAGCTCAGGTATGTGCCTTAAAGTTGCCCTTCTTGTCCTGCTAGCAGAGTTCTGGTTTGGGCTGTGTGACCATGACTCTGTGCGTGGGCTAAGGTAAACCAGAAGTTACATTCTGGAAGCACATTAAATCCACGCAGCCAGACTGAGATAAAGCCTCCTAAAATATATTTAGGATGTATGTTAATTCCTCAGCATGAACTGCTTCACTGTACAAGTGCACTTTTCTGGTGTCACACTCCTTACCAGTGTAGGTGTGACTTCAGAGGAAGTCAGAGAGATTTAAATACAGCAACTAACACAGAGTCAAGATAGATAAATGGAGCCTAAATGAGATAAATAGCACAACAGGGCAGTCTCCTTTCTGAGCCAGTAAAGCAGGGCAAAATATGCAACATAAACACAAAACCAGCTGAAGTAGCAAAGTGATAGAGTCTTGCTATGTCTGAAGTTAATTAGGGGCAACAGACTGCCTTAAAGTGTGGGATCCTCAGCAAAGCTGCCTGGGATACTAATTAAAAGAACTGATTATAAGAAATAGAATGCATAATTAATGACTGAGAAATCATTTTCAAGAGTATCTTCAGACAGCAAATAAAATGCCCTTGGAAAATATTGTGAGACAGTGAGCCGTCCACTGTATCTAATCCTGCAGATAGACCTGAACTGATTTGCAAGAAGTCACTGTATGTATTCTTCCTAGTGCTGAAGTTGCGATTGATGGAGGCAGAATGACAGGTAGAATAGGAATAGTATTTACATTTTAATATCAAATACCCTCTTCAATTTTTTATGTGTGACTTCAATAGAACCTCCTTCTGAAAAATGCTGACATACTATATTTTGTTTTAATAGTTGGCTTTGCAGTAGTCTGCTGCTTGTACAGTTGAGTGAGGTCTTTAATAGTTGTAGAGGGCCTCTGGGTGGCACACACTGTGTTGATTAGTAGCATGTGTATGTTTGGCAACTGTTGGCTGTCAAGTGTATGGGCCACCAAATGGACTGTGATTTCTCTTTTCTGTGTTCTTGAAAAAAACAACAATCCAAAAATTACATGTAACAGAACAAAATTGGAACACTTAAGGATTTCTTCCTTGCCAAAAAAAAACCCCAAAACCAAAAAAACCCCAAAAAAAACAAAAACAAAAAACCAAAACCCAGTTAATGAGGGGTTTTTATCCTAAGCAGTTCCTTAAAGGGGCTAATCAGGGGCTAAGTTTTATCTAGGCACCTGTTCAGATGTTCCTGCCTAATTCCACACTCCTTAGTTTATAAACTTGAAATGGTTTAAATATCCCCAGTCTTCAATTTCTTTGACATATTTATAGGAATTTAGATTAGGAATAACGGAACTATAAATGCTTGGAAGCATCAAACCCTTAGTGTGATTTCCTGTGCTGCTTCTCAGCATCAGCCAAAGGCTGAAGTGGCAGGTTGGAGGTGCCTCAAAGTGCTGGGGTGAGCATGGAGCCAGCCAAGAGAGATATGGGTGCCTTTAATGAGTCTGTGACACTAAACCACTGCTGTGTGATATTCCTTCAGACAGGCATTACATTGAATTCTTGCTGATGGATCTGCAGTCATTGCAGTGAGCTCTCCTTTATGTGGGATTCACATTCACAAAGGGTGCATACCCAGAACTGAAATATCCATGCCCTCCATAGTGTCTTTTACTTGTTCTAGGCTACAATAAATCAATTAGTATCTCTTTGGTCTCATAAGATTGTGTGTTGTAACTCTGAACTTATTCATATACTGGAAATGTGGCAACAATTGACTCCTGCATGCCTTAAGTGTGACCACGACTGCGCTGTGCACCTGAGATGGGGGGGTCCTGTTGTTGGTGCATCCCCACTTCTCTGCACTCTCTGGTTTTGCTAAATTCCTTATGGGATGTGCAAAGTACTCATATGCATTGTTACGTGTAAAAGGAGGGAGAGTATGTGTGAGGGAAGCAGGGAAAGAAGCGCTATAGGTGTTGATAATAAGTGCTCTGTAGCATGTTACAATCTAATCTGTTTGAAGAGGCTATACATAAAGCATACAGTTCCAAATACAAGTCATCTAACACTGCTACTTTCCCAGAAAGATATTTTTCCATTTCTTGTTGTAAAAATTGTAAATTGCCATTTACTTTTTTTTAAAAACAAACAACACCCACTCTCCACACCCCAAACCAACAAACTCAACATCCTACAACCTACAGGTCTGTGTTTCTGCCTCGGCTCGGTTTGGTACCTGCTTCATGTAAAATGAAACTCCTAAACCTTGTGATAAGGAAGCAAAGATGTTCCTACAGCTTCTGTTAGCAGAGGAGGTTTTATTTTTTGTTAATATTGAGCTTCCAGAATCGATCTGATTGCTGAGGGCTACTCAGAGTATGCCCTGTTGAATACAGTGCACTGAATTTCTACTTTGCTATTTTTGCTCTTCAAATCTTACAGACGTAAGACTTAAGTATCTGATTTGGTTTTGTATTTGAGGATGGATTTATACTTTGGCTGCAGAAACTTGCTTTGGATAGAAACACAGCATATGTTCTTGGTGTGAAGGATAATTTTTTTCCTAATTTAATTTGTCGGGTTTTTTTTTTCCCTACAGTAGAAAAATAATTGATTCCAACAGGGAAAAAAAGCTATTCTGATTATATGTTTGGTTTCTTTTTTTTTAAAAAAAAAGGTAGGAAGAAAAAAAAAAACACCTCTCTGTGCTGTAGAACTGTGCACATAGCCCTTACCTTTTCTCACCCTATGAGGTTACAGAGCAACTAGCACAGCTATCATAAGCCACTCCTTGGCTAAAAAAAAAAAGAAGTTGGTCCATTTTATTTTTAATAATGATGTAGTTAGAGAGGAACAGCTTCCTCTTAGTGGTCAGAATCACACTGCTCTAGTGCTTGTAAGGTAATAGGCATGCATTATCTCATTTATAATCCTTGGAGTGATATGTGGACTGAGAGATTAAAGAATTGTGAGATGTTCAAGCTCTGAGCAATAGAGATGGTCAGTGATGCAAATCCATTTCAATTTATAATGCTGGAGAACCCAGAAAATGAACAGAATTGCATCATAACATCAGAAGAGGGATAGGTGCCCTTTAACCTTTTCCTTCAAAGAGACTGAAGGATTGTTACACTCCGACAGCAACAGAGTAGGACTCAGGACTGCACTTAAACCATTATTTTATTACCTATAACATTGCAATTCTAAGTCAAGGGTACAAACATAAGTCTAGACTAGTATTAATATCCTATAAGGGTTTGTGAGAGATCATATGACCTGTCTGGAGACCAGTGTCAAAGTCTTTATGGATGTTCCCATGAGGCTGCTGCAGGTGAAGTTTTTGCTGATGCTTCAGTGGTCATAGGGGTCGGATCCATAAAGTGATGTTGATGGCGGATCTCAGGCTAGTTGAGAGGGAGCTCCAATTGTGACCTGCTCCTGTCATCCTCTTGTAGTCCATTCACAACTGGTCTGGAGCGATAACATCTGGGGTGTCATTTGGGATCTGAAAAAAAACCTCCAGGGCCACACATCAAGCTGCCTCTTAAAACACAAAGCTTATAATTTCTGTATCAATAAGTAATCTAAATATAATATATATTGGTTTCAATTCATAAATCTTATTAATACTTCTGCTTTCAGGATCACTTCCGATTCTTTGTTCTATGGCTGTGGTGTCATGTTTGAAATCTGCTATATGCACATACTTGCTTTGATAGGTGGGAGGGTGACCATAGGCTGGTCTGGTTATTCTGATAGGCAAAAGAGTGGTGGAGACATAGTGGTGAGGTTATTCTCCCCCACATATTCTCACTGCACACCTGGGCTGGGACATGACTGTCGGCATGGAGTGATTGCCAGACCTCCATCTTGCTCTCCTCCACCTCACGAATCAGCAAAGCAGTAGCCATCGTCAGCAGCTTAAAGGGGAGTAATGTGTCAAGGATTCAGAGAAACTACATTGTTCTGTCAGTGGACTGAAACCATCCTTGGACAGTATGTGCATTTGTGTGTTTAAGGCAAGTATCAAGGAATATTTATTCACCACAGCCATTCATGTGAGTAAGTAAGAAAACTGACTTAAGGTACTGTCAAAATTGTAAAAGTGTAAAGTTGCTTGCTAATTTTAAGCCTAATATTTTTAAGACTAATAAAACATTGAAATAATTTGATTTTTTTTGTATAGCAAATAAATACATTGCTCCAATCAGTACAGAAGAGTGAGAAAGATTGGAATGGACTAAACTAGTACTGTTTTCAAAAGGAGATAGCATTTAATGGAGGAGATTTTTATTTTTTGAAGAGGAGTCATAGACTGGTGGATGCTTTGAGATAGGCTGAATTGGGGACAATGTTTCTGGTGCAGTAGCTTCTAAGCACTTTCATGTGTGCATTTGCAAATTGTGTGCATACAATCTAGTGAACCAAAATAAAGGCTTTTTTTTTTCTGGAATGTGCCACAACCAGGATATCTGTAGGTTTCCCCTCAACAGTTCTTGTGTTAAAGCAGGTATTTTGTCCACCTGCCAGTACGGAAGATTGTTTCTGAATCACAAAACAGTTACCAGGGAATAACACCTACTGCCAGACAGCTCTGCTGCTGTACTTCTGCCTGTAGTGATGCCTGTTTAATTAAATGCTTTGCTTTTGACATAAAATACAGTGAGCTAGGCTAACTGAGCTACTGTGCCTCAGGCACACCTAGTAAACACCATGGCATCTCTCCTGGCTGAATGAAACTATTGCTTTGTTGTGGGATGGAAGGCGTGTCTTGCAAAATTGTTATAAAACCCAGGAAATGTCTTCCACACGCAAACAGGTTACAGAGTATCAGTTTTATACCACATAGAAAGGGACCTCTTGGGTTGAGGCAGTCTCATGTCTGAAACAAAAGACTCATTGTCCCTTTTATGAGAAGGTAAAACATTAGTTAGAGGGTATTCCCACTGCTTTTCATTACAGTAGTAGTCGTGAGACTTGTTTTCCAACTGAATGCGTTTGCAGTTTGTTTTATACCAGCTTGCTGTTCTGTCAGCTCTGCCCTTCAGTTAAAATAACAGATTTTCCTTCCTGAGAGATTTAATAAAGGATGGTGTCTCCTTATGCCATCTGACACAATCCAAGCTCTGACCCATCCCTCAGGCAGTAGTGTCTCTCCTTTTCTGATTGTCCTAATGGCCTTCCTTTGTATGTTTTGCAGTTGGCATTAGTGCATCATCCTCATGTCGCCTTTCATGTTAGCACAGTGCCTAGAGTGCACCGAGGCTGTGCATCTGAGCCTTCAGCTCAGAGCAGCCAACGAGAATGAAAAAGTCACAGGGGTTCTTGTGAGTCCTGGCCTAAGTGCAGGGTCCTGATTTTCACCCTTTTTCTGTTACTGCAACTCCCATGCTGGTTGCATTTTCCAGTATGGTTTGTTAGTCCATCCCAGCCTTGAATTTCAACATCAGTCTCCCAAATCAGAAGATTACAACGTCACGTTCCTGTTTTTCTTCTGTCATAACAACTGTGGAAATATTTCATTTATGTTTAATTTGCAGGTACCACACTACAGAATTTTGCATCTACCTTTCCGGAGATCTGCTATTTCTCCTTTAACACTTAACTTCACTTTTTTATGGATTTTCTTTTCCTCTTTGCGGCAGTATCTCAACTGCTTAACTGTTGTCTGGATAAGATCTACAGCATTCTTTTGGCCAGAAAGCAAGAATAAAAGGCAAATAGATTACTTGATTTTATCATCATTTAAATAATTCTGGCAAATCTATGACTTTGTATGACTAATCCTTCCCATTCTGGGTCAGACCTTGCTCTGTTACCTTGATTCTAATCTTGGCTGTATATTCTTCTCCTGAGGAGTTTATGCTCCTCGGAATATAGAGACCTGCTGCCCTCCTTTGGGAAGGATGTTTCTTTGGGTGATGCTGGACAACTTTCGACTCTTCTAAAGAACTTACATGCTGCCTCATTCAGGTCTGTCAATTCTTCAGTCTAGATAACTGAACTGACTAATTTGTCTTAATTCCTTAATGTAGAGAATAAACTATCACTTTTCAGTTTCCAGGCTAAAAAGTTCTTTCTGACAAAATAGGAACTGCTGAGACTGAATTAATGTTCAATAACCATGCATATCAGCAAGCTCTCAAAAGTAATTTAATGAAGTGCTGCAGTGATAAAGAACAAAGACTGTTCAGTGGCACAATTCATACACATTCAGTTGCAGCATTGCTGTTTGTCTTCCTTTTAATTCATGTAGTCCGACTGCTATCAAAAGCCCTGAGTTCCAGGTTGTCCAAGGAGCTTCTAAAAAGGCTGTTTCTGGCATTCTGCCCTGGCCACTCTTGGCAAGCTGCAGAGCGGAGTTTAACAAACATCTGTTAGGTCAAGCTTTTCATTGACCACAGGAGGATAGATGATCAGGACATGCTGATTTCTCTACCGAAGTTGCTAGGCTTGTGAATTTTTCTTGTACTTTTGCATATGGCTTGAGTGCTCATAGAAGACAACATATATAATAGGGCAATTATGCCATGTATTTGGAGTTAATTCCCCCCTCTAAAATATTATCCAATGTACCTGAGCGCGTATTTTTGTTTCCAGACTCATGGACATGTATGTACGTTGGTTTTCTGTGCACAGAAGACACAGATTGGTGCTTCCTTCTTAACTTACTTTGACACCACATCTTTGTAGTTGAATAGAGCAACAATGTGTGACTTTCGTGTCTGCTTCATCTTTTATCCTGCCTGTAGTATTGTAGTTCAGGTGTCTTCTCCCAGCACCGGAGCGTTGCAAGGAGCCTTGGCCTGTCTGCCTTACTCCTACTCAGTGCTTCTAAATAATTATGACTTTTTGAAAAGCTGATACAAAGAACATACTGTGAATTATCCTGAAGGTTGCTGTTATTTCTATGCTTCTTGGAAACAGTGCTGTCACTTCTGCTGGGGACCAAGTGAATCACTTGGAAACTCTGGTTATTGTTCCTGCAGGGAGTTAAGCAAACTTCATTTTCCACAACTCTTCCACTTCTTACACTCCTCAACTCTACTCAGTTTTACAAAACAGCTCTTGTCTTTTGATTCAGGATTGTGTTGTCTGGTCCTTTGCATCAGAGGCAAGAAAAGCTTTAGAAAGTGGAAAAGAGGCATGCTGTCAAATTAATTTGGCAGTCTTGGTGAAAGAATGCAGAACTGGGAGCTGGAAGAAGTAATAAATTTGTTCTCTCCATCTGAATGCTCTGAATTCTGTGTGCTTCAGTCCTTCATTGTTATGCCCTCTGTGCAGAACATGAAGGATAGTTAACTATTGGTCCTCTACTATCCCTTTGTGAATAATAAAAATCAACTTCCAATATTTTTATCTGAAGTTTGGAAAGGAAATTGCTTCTCTGGAGTAACAGACACACCTCTACCCCTCACAAAATCCCTATACCATGGTTATGCAAGAATGTCAGCTCTGTACCTCTGTTGTGTTCGTAATCACTGTGCAGGTTTGTTTTTTTTTTTTCTGTGACAGTGGCAGAGATGGAGATCAGGCGTCCTATTCTATTGCTTTTGGTTAGATACATAATTACCAGCACAGTGTGTACTGAAATCTTCTTAAGCAGCTTTTGCAGGATAAAATATAAGAATCTACTGCTGACTCAAATGAGAAATGCCTGTGCAGAGCATGTGAAGATCTGTGGCCCAACCTCTACTGGTAATCCAAGAGGGAAAGGTACTTAACAATTGTACGTGACAAGGTTAGTCCACTTCTGTTTTTCTGAAACTAAATTTTTACTCTTAGAAAAATTCTTTTTAAAGCAAGTGGATAGTGTGAAAAAACAGTGAACAAATGAAAACCCAGATAATGTAGTGTTTTGAGGAGGAAAAGAATGCAAGTTTTCCACTCCTACTAGTTTGACTAAACAATTAGTGCTGCTTCAGACACCTGATGGGTTGACTAGGTACTTCACTCTAGTTAACTTGTCAGATGTTTAAAAAAAACGTCTGGAGACATTGCATTTTCTTCCTACAGCTTACTGCTCCATTCATAAGCAGAAAGCCACTGTTCATCTGTCTCATAAAGCTGTTGTAAAACCACATGCAAAGAACTTAGTAGTGAGTTTATTTTAAGTTAAGGTAGGGTTTCTTCTTCTGTGTGAACTTAAATGAAAGGCCTGAAGACAAAAAATAAACCCTGAATGTAAACTACTTCCGATCACTGGGTTCTCATTGAATTAAAAAAGGTCCTAAGCTGTTCAGAGGAGGAAGCTGCAGCTTCCCTGCATGTTTAAATATGGTGGAAGGAAAGACACTGTCACTCACAAACCCCAGGAAGATAGCAGTTGGCTACTTTATCTTGGTCATACAGTGGAGATGAACAGGACATGTTCCCTGGATGATGAAATGTATTAACCTACCAGTTCAGGATTTTGTCTTTGTGTTCCTGCTTTTGTTGTAGTGCCGAGGTGATGTGCCAGTGTCTTTCCCTGGGCTCCTTGGTAGTGCTCCCCATAACCTGGAGGGACTGCTTTATAAATGCAGACTTGTAGTCTGTGTTTGAAAGTGTCTTTACTCTCCCTTGGGTTCGGGTTTTACAGCTTTCCTTCTACTCTGGCAATTCCCCTGTTGACCTGTTTTGTTAGGCTTGGCTTTGAGCATGGTTGTTGTCAGCAGGGAAGACTGGGAGGCTTTCAGCCTACTTCCTTTCATTGTTTCTTTCAAACATGTGATGCTATCTCTTTAGACTTCATGTCATTAAATGTGTGCCGTCCTGGAATCACTTAACCTTTTCCCTTTCAGGTGCCTGCAATGCCCTGCTCAAATCCTGGCCTTTAGGGAACAAAAGCAAGCAAACTTTTTTTTATTTTGGTGGGATTTTGGGCAAGTAGATGCTCTATGAATATATTGTGAAGTTGTAAATAAGCATTTACGGAGAGTAATAATAGCCTTAGGACTGTTTTCTTCTTTTCTCTTTTCCCTTTTTTCCCCTTTCTCTTTAAGAAGAGAGCAAAAAAGTGGTCACACCACTAAGCTCTAATTACAGTAGCTTCAGTGAGACCTGCTTGATTTGCCTTTTGAGCTGTTCTCTCTGTGTTAGGTAGGTTTTGATCAAATGCGTTCCTGCCAGCATTCAGTCGTTAGCATTCAGCCTAAGTTAGTCACCAGTGAATTATGGTCTGTGATATGGTCCAGGGCCCATTGCTTTAGTTCTTTTTCTCTCTGTTGATTTCCTTTCTTGTTTTCATTATTACTGTGGTCTCTCGCTGCATGCTTCTAAGTGCTTTTATTTTATAGCTTTTCAGGATGAATATCCATGAGTCATGATTTGAAATAAAATGCTAATAATGACATTATTCAACACTTTGAAATAAACATTTCTGAGATTGTTCCTTAAGCTCTTTAAGTGCTAGACTGAGAAAAATCATACTACTCTGCTATAATAAAGTGGTAGGAAAAGAAAGGGGTGGAGGTGCTGGTAAAAACATTTTTATTTAAATACCTCATTCTAGAATAGGCTTTCCAGCATCAGCAGACAGAAAATTTTCCTGGCCATTTCTTTTAAGCAGAAATTAAGTAGTTAAATCATAACTGGTGCCGAATTAAAAATTCAGTATAATTGTATGCTTTTTCCTAATGTACACAGATCTGAAGAATGGCTAAGTGTCATGTCCTGCTCGCCTCTAGGCTTCTGTCTTTATCAATGAGTATATGTTGAATGTCAGATCCTCCTGTTTGTCTGGAGGAAAGTAAAGTGATGTGGCTGCAGAGCCAGCCATGGTAAATAGGTAACCATTTCAAGTAGGTAAGTAAAAGCATGGACTATCATGATGCTCAAAACCTGCTAGTTTTTCGTTGTCTCAAGTCAGCCCTTAGGTCTACTTTTCTGGGTTTGTTTCTAGACCAGGGAATTTTCCCACTTCTCTTTATTTCACTGGTTTGCTTCTCCCTGGAAGTGGTTCTTTCAAGATCTCCTGCTGGAAGTGGGGGACACTTTTGGTAAAAGTTTCTGCCTCCCTTGTCTGTCTCTTCTTTGCAACAGCTGTCTTGAAACTCAGTGAGATCACAGGATACAACTACAGCTGCTGATGTTTCATGGTGTGCTTTGCAGCAGTGCAACTCCCATCCTCACTTCTGGTTTTTAATGGCATAGTTGAGATAATTCAATCTGAATATTATAATTTTGATAATTAGTTTCCAGGAGAGGAGTCTTCCCAGCTGTGCATGCTGTCATTGAACTGCAAATCCCACAGCAAGTTAACTTGCTAGAGTTGCTGACTAAAGCTTCGGGTAACATGTCTTTGAAACAAAACCCACCAAACCAGACAAGTCCTGCAAGAGGAGAAAACTATCACTCTTATCTCGTGGTGTTTTCATTTATTTGTTAATATTTTTGCAGCAGGATTGGTATATCAGACACATTCTGAGCTTTGCTTCTTCACTTGACAGATTTAGAAGGCTTTTTACCCATGCAGTTTGCTCTGGGCAATGCATCTCAGTTTGAAATGTCTTATTATTTGGACAGAAGCCCTCTGCTGGCTCTGCAGTGGATACTGGGAGTATCTTTCCTGCTCTGAGCAAGGCTGTAGGACAAGAATCTGAGAAAGGTAAACGTAATACTAAAAGAATTTATTTTCTAAACTTCTACCTTCAAAAAAGTTTAAGATTCAAGATTACACTATCCTCACTTTGAATTACTATCAAAACATATTTTAAAAACCTTGAACTTTTGTCTCAGGGTCTGAGCTGCTTATACAGGGGGAAATTTTTTTTGAAGGCAAATTGCCTCTAATTTTCCTTGAGGATCTTGTGTCTTCTGCTGGAGAAGCTGTTGCTAGCCTTTGTCACAGGCAGTGTACTCAGCTAAATGGCTTAGTCTGAAACAGGTTGAAAATTATTTTGACCCCTTAAGGGTTATGGTTGAAGGAAATTAGCAAACCTTGAATTTTAAGCAGCACTGTGAGATTCTGTAAAAAGTACTTATGAAATAAATGTTTAGAGGGAAATGGGCAGAAACTGTAGAACGGCTGGCACGTGAGTCCATGTGTTCCCCAACAGCAATTAGGATGAGAAATTTTGGAGGCATGTGTAAATGATGATACATTTGTTGTCTCTGTTTTCAGATGTATAGTATGTACTTTCTTAATTGTCAGTGCAAGAAAGGAGTAATGTCCTCGGGAAAGGGGAGAGGCTGGAGGTGCCTCAGTTCTATCTAGAGGTTCACTTATTCTTCAGTAGAAAGTTGGTGAAACTGCCAGTCTGATTGCTCCACAGCCGAAAAACCCTTTAGAGACTGAAGGTTTAAGCTACTCTGTCCCCCTCCAGTGGGTGGCCTGGGGGAAAGCTGCAGGTGTGCTAGCGGAGCTGGTAGATCTATTCAGGGTGATTGAATGAGGAGTGGGTATGTATTAGCGGAGGAGTTAACACATGGCATAACTGTAGGCAGGTGAAAGGGTGAATAGTTGTTCTGGGGGAGGTAATTGGATTTTCCCTTACTGCTGGTGACAGACACCCTTGATTTAATGTTTTGACTTGGAAAACTACAGGAGGGTTGGATAAGGAGAATTGTCATTTTTTTTGGCATAATTGTTCAGAACTTGGTAAACTTCCATTTGGATAGTATAGAGTTTCTTAGAAATATATGTTTTTTTCAGAAATTCATTTAATTGGTTTTACCTATTTTGACAACAGTGCCTCTGTAGGTCAGACATGATATAAAAAACCACCACCAAAACCTGTCTCTTTTTTTTTTTCTCTTCTGCTTTGAGGATACTCATTTAGCCAAAATAATAGGAATTACAGACCTATTGGTAGATGGGAGCCTGCTGTATATGACTTTGAAGATAAAAAGCAGTGTTACAGAAGGGACAAGCATCTGAAAGACTGTGATATAAACACTGGTATCAGATATTAGTTGTCTAAGGCAACATTATCATTAGTTGACTTTAAAACGCCCATTGAGCTAACATGCAGCTGAGCAGTTAGTTACTAATTGGCCTATGACATAAGAGCAGTAGGATAACCTGGAAGTAATGAAAGGACTTCAGTGTTGTTTGTGTAAGCCCGTACCACTGTGAACAGGAAATACTGCATTGAAAACTAGGTGCGTGGCAATAGCAGCCCAAGACTAGGTTCTAAAATACCTTTTTTACTTTTAATTTCTTTCAGCCTCCTGCCCAGAAATAGGTGTTCTTTCTGACTGCTGTAAGAAGTGGACAGGCTGCGAGTTTATCCTCATAAAATGTGTTTGTGAAGGTGGCTTAGAGGGAATTGTTGATTTTTGCTAGGTGTGTTCCTCTTGGAAGAACAGTAATGTATTATTCTTATGTTTATACAAGATTTCTGGGTGGAGAGGAAAAATACCAAATGGCTTATGGAGAGTGTGAATTTATTCTTTAGAATGTGACTCTGGGACCTTATTGTATATAAGCACATAGTCACTGATAATTTATTTTTTTTTTAGATTCTTTTGCAGCAGTTGTTTATAGGTGCAATATGTTGTTATTAAATACATCTGGAAGTCCTGTATCTGCTTGTTAGAGGTTAGGTATTTAGGCTGGATATGCTTTATTTCCACAGGTCTGAAAGTTAGGTGAAATGGAGATCAAATACTAGGGAAAAATTCCCTTGTCAAAAATAGAGGTGATGTTTGCAGGAGGCTTATAGAATCTTTGTTTGATTTCCTTATTTTTCTATTGTTTGATACTGTTTGTGATTAAATAATTAATGAAATACTGTTATAACTCCAATTTTTTGCTTACATGGACTGTAAAATAAGAGAGGTGTTGGTCCTTAAGTGGTACTCCCCATTAGTGTGGGTTTTCTACAAGTTGTAGATTATTGTGGATGTTGTGAGCATGCTTCTGTCTTGTCATGGGATATCTGCTATTTTGTGTAATGAAATGTTCCACTTGCAAAGAATCTTGTAACCTGTGATGCTGCATCAAGATGGACATTGAGAGATGTAAAGTTTTGTGTCAGTCTTTCTAGTGACTGATCAATATTTGTGCCCTTCATGCTATGAATGAATCTGTATTCATTATGCTACCATGCACTGCAGCTACCCTTCATATCTTTAGCAAATGAAAGTAAATTACAAGGTATACAGTAGGAGTATTTCTAGCACTTGATACATGAAGAGGCTTTATTACTTCTCAAGTACTGTAATGTTTAAGTGACAGATATTGTAGTGGATGTAACCAGTGATTCAGAAATGAGTTAGCTAGTTTTAGTGGTTTTATTTAACTGGAGAGATTGGTTTGCTCATGCAAGAAGAAAAGCTTGGGAAGGGCAGAGGTTCACTAAGATCTGTAATTTTAGGCACGCTTGTCTAGGTAGTGGTGATCTGCTCAGAGGAGGCTAGTATGCATCAGTTCATTCGTTAGATCATCGACTCATCTGGGCTATTTGTAAGGCATCTGCTTTAGAGTGAGGTGACTTGCTTACATGGCTACGTTGACTATATGGTTCAGCTGGGATAGACTTAATTTTCTTCAGCTTGTCATACTGCTTCTCCGCTAGAAGGTAGGTGGCGCATAAGAAGCGGGGAGGGGCACAGCCAGGACGGCTGACCCAAACTGCCAGAGGGTATTCAATACCATATGACATCATGCTCAGGATATAAACTGGGGGAATCACTGCTCAGGCCTCCAGGCAGGCATCGGTTTCTGAGTAGTGAGCAATTGCACTGTGTACTACTTTGATGATAACAAAACAATATACTAAGTCATTTTTTTTTTCTTTCCTGTTCTATTAAACTGTGTTTATCCTAGCACACAAGTTGAACCTCTTTTCTTTCCAATTCTCTCCCCATTCCACCAGGGGACAAGGAGGGAGTAAGCAGCCACGTGGTATTTAGTTTAGCCCCAGCCTGCAGTTATGACACATGGGTAAGATCTCCACCGAGTTCCAAGAGGAATTTGAACACCTCTAAAGAGGAAGACTGTCTCTGGACTTACGTTCTGGTATTTGACCACTCTCATGGGAGCTGGGGAAGAGAGCATGGAATTACATTAGGTTCCATACATCTAGAGAAGAATTTCCCATGCCGAATTCTTCAGTTGTAGGCAGTGTAAGTGGGACACTGTGTGAGTCTCTGGCTAGTAGAAACTGGTATACTAGTGTGTGATGGCTCCAGTCCAAGTCATGGTAAGGAATATTCATGTGACTGTCACAATAACATGTATATTGCATTCTGAAGTGTTTTTGAAGAAGATCTCTCTCATGGCGAGTTTTCCTTCCTTTTTTTTCCCCTCTTGTTGGATTGTGTGGTCATAGAAAAGACACTTCTCCCTAAAAGTCTAAAAATAGAGAAGTGTCTTCCACAGTGCTGCTGTTTTAGATTTGGCAGTAGATATTAGTCTGTCCCATTCTTAATTTTATGAAGTCATATTTTAGGAGGCAATACTGCTTGTTCTATCTAAGCTAATTCATTCTCTTGAAAAAGAGAGTCTGATTTTTTACATGATTTGTTTGCTTTCTGCTTTCTCAAGAGTATTAATCTTATTTTCAGTCATTCTCCTGAGAGAAAATCCTTTCAAGGTAGCTTGCTGCCTCTGAAACCTTTTAGAATAACTTCATGCTGCAGCTTCTATTGCTTCACAACATGCTTTCATATGTTTGCCTTTAAAATAAGAACAGAAACTCTACCTCCTTTTTTGCAGCTTTTAAAAGAAAACTTTCCTGGGATGTGGGCTTTTGAAAATTAAACTTGCAGGTTTCAAGTTTTATTTCAAAGGAAGACATAATGCCTTTATGAGAATGCTTTGCTGTCCTGCGAGCTCCAACTTACACATCAGTGGCTATACCTTGGGGAATCAGTGTTTCGTTCAAAGAAACAAACTGGCAGATTATAATGAATTCTAATATCAGCAAGATTGTGAGGTGGGATTTCTGTTAGAGCAGAATTATGATTAAAAACTTAATTGTTTCTAGTAATTTTTGTTTTGTTTTCAGCTGGCTAGCTTGTAAAGCCAAGTCAGATTGCCGAGGAGTTTAAATGTTATGAGAAAGGCATCTGTAAAAGTGAACTATTTAATGAATGTTGGTGAAGGTGCGCATGAAGTAACCAAGAAAGTTGGAAACTAAAATGCAAAGTTAAGTAATGTGCTGCCTTTAGAGAATGGGAGCATAATCTGCAAGAATCAAAAAATGATGGAATATGCCTCAATCTTTTAGTAGTCAATACTTCATAAAGCCATGTTATCTTGCTGTAGATCATTCTTTCTGACCAATTCTGGTCTTATTTTTATGCTGCTGTGGAGCTCAGTCTCTTTTTTCTTCTTCTTTGGGAAATGCATTTGCTTGTATCACCCATGGGACACTGTAATAGGTATGCACCGGTCTGCTGCAGTTTCTAGTCAGAAGAGCTTTGCAAAGTTTTTGTATTGAGATCTTGACTCACTTATTCCTATCTTCATAGAAGACTGTCTTCCCCTGCAGAATCTAAATGAAGCCGAGGTCATATAGCTTTTGTAATTTGAACCACACAGGATTTTTTTGTTGTTGTTTTTTTTCCTCTTTTTAAATTATTGTGGATTTTTCTCTTTACCACATACCACTGTTGTTGAAAGTTGGTCAGCTTGATGAGCTTATTTTGGAGCTACAGTATAAAATGTTTTTCTTTAAAAAAGAAAAGAAAAACCAGAACTTACATTTGTGAAGTCTTAAGCTGTATTCATAGGTCTTCATGTGACATTTTGTTTAAAAAATGAAACAGAACTCTAACCTTATTCACAGATTTTTTTGGGCAAAAATAATTATGTTTATTAAGTTTTCTAAATTGCGTTGACTGTTAGGAAGAGTCATTCTGGTACTAGGTTTAACATCTCTCAATGTTTGGGGTTTTTTTGTAGCTTTTTGTTGGCTTCTGTTTAGCTGGAGTAAGGGCCACAAAAGTTAAAGCAATGACCCTGCCAGGGCATGTCTGGTGCTCTGGGATTGGAACTGCCTCCTGTTTCTTATGGATGTGAAATCAGGCGTCACCTGTGGGAGAGCTGAATTATAGCTGTGTTCGTTTGAACTCAGGCTTGTAACAATGGTCTGCCTTCAACACAAGGATGCAATTACTTATAAAGTGGGAACAAGCACAACATGGGCATAATGTAGCTTTTTTATTGATTTTTCTCTTCATTTGCTGCAAATCTTGTGCTCAAGTGTAACATCCTTCTGAGGTCAGGCACTCGAGAATTCATAAGAGCTCTTCCATCAGTGTTGCTACTTGTCTCTCCAGGGTAGAGATGCTTTCGATGTGCTGCCCAGTATTTTGCTGTGCAAACTCTTTGCTATCAAAGAGTTCACTTAGGTGAGGGATGGAAAAGAATGAACTGTTTCAGAGGGATAAACAAAAGTATTGTGGAGACGTAGTCTTTCAAATAATTGCTACTTGTAATACAGTGGTCTACAGCACTTCAGATGGTGTAGAAAGCTTGTGTGGCTTAAAGCACAAGAACAAATTGACACCGTAATAGATAAATTAATATTTATTGGAGTCCAGGCTCACATCAGACCTGAAGGCCAGTGAAAAAGCAGATGAGAAGCTTTATGAAGCATTGCAGTGAAGAAGATGACATTGGTGGCAAACAGGCGCAGTCTTATGATTGAAGTCTCCTAGCTGTATTACGATTTAGGAATGGTGTGACTGATGGTCTGAGCTGCAGTCTTGGAAAACCTGGTTTGTAGTTTTTGGAGTCTTCACACCACCTGGGATAGTGTGGAGCTGAGAGGCTGGAAATTTGGACTGGACGCAGGAGGCGGCTTGTATGGGCCAGCGTACAGAATGGGAATATTTATTTAGGTGGTTGTCCAAAGACCAGAAACCTCATCACAGGTGTCTTGCAGTAAGTAAGTGACGGAGCTGTGTTCAATGCACTTTCCTCTCTTTCGTACCATCCTGACCTTTTTCCTTTGAGTGACTACAGGGCAAAAAAAATTACTTCGAAAGCACAGTAACTTTCTGTAAAAAAAAGATACTAAGAAGCTGAAACTTTTTGGTGTTGCAGTCTTTTCACACAGCACAGCAGTTATGTTGTTAGAAAGGTATTTTTTGTGCAGTCACTTAATTAACTATATATTGTGAGGTTTAGTTTATTTTTTCTAAGTAGTACTTTATCTGTAGAGAACTCCATTTAAAAAAAAAAAAGAAAAAAATAGAATGAGAATGAGACACTTTTTTGAAAAATATGTGAGCATTGCCACTCAAAGGCCAAATATAACTAGTGGTTAGTATATATAACATCACTCAGAGTGGTGAATAATCAAGTTACTTGAAAGCTCAAAGGTTATCTACACCATGTCCTTTGTCAATACTTCTCCATGGAGTCTGAAATGGAAGCAGGCCAAAACTGGAGAAAAACCATACATTTGATGTATCGTCAAGAGAATCCCATATAATTCATGGAATGGGTTGCATTTACACTTCTGTATTAATTACAAGATTTATTTGAATTATTAAAGGCTATCAAGGATTTTTTTTAAACAAATAACGTTCAATGCAGTAACATTTCCTATTGTGCTTACTGAATTGCACAATTCATGATAAGCAGTTTAAGATTTTGTAAAATGTCTGTGGTAATATACTGGGAAAGGCTGAATATTTATTAATGTGGAATTGCAGATTGCAAAGAGAGACATTTCAAGCCTGCTGCAAGTTTGCATTAATTATAAATGATCTTGAGTTTATTTCCTTCAGACCGTTGGTATTTCACTGTGTCCTGATTCAATGTCAACTGCAGTGACTACTTCCAAATGATAACCTGTTATCTTGATTGCAGAATTTTTTTATGTTGTGGAGTGGTGAAGGACTTTTAATGATGTGTAGGTGGGGATTTTTTCCTTCCATTTCCCTGCTGAGGCAAGTTACCTTTTGACCACATTTTAACTGTTGTTTTTTGTTTTGTTGTTTGTTTTGGTTTTTTTTTTCCCTTCTGGATCATTGTTTCCAGGCTTCACCTTAGGGCTGTCTGTCTGTCAAATCCTGCAGTTCCCCTCCCCGCCCTGGTGCACCCATGCTGCTGGAGCCCTCCATGCCGTTCCATGCTGGAAGCACGATGTGACTTGGGCTGCAGCCACCTGGCAGCAGGAAGCACTGGTGGTTGATGCCTCACGCAGCAGCTGGGCTGCAGTGCTGCCCTAGCACGTGGCAGGTCCCTATTTCTGCCCCGCACGATGCTTGACAGGCAGCCCTCTGCCATCCTGCCTGGTCATTCCCCATCAGAGGGGACATAATGGTAATAAGAACACTGTGCAAAGCTTCATCACTCCCCACATGGCTGGGGAAGAGCAATTTGCTGCCTGTGAGTACGGGCTGGCTTTTGGCTTTGATGTAGCCGTGGTGGCCAGCCTTTTCCCTCTTCCAGTGCTTGACACTTTTTTTTCGCATGTGTTGAAGCATATGCGATAGGGCAGGCATCACACGGACAGCAGCCCTCCTTATTTTACCGTGTTGACTTGGGGGAGGGGGGGGAGGGTTCAGTCCAGTTGTTGCTCCCATCCCGTCTCATTTTTCTCCCAGGCTAATTATCTCTCCTCATTCCCAACTAATTTACGTCTTCCCTCCCCAACCCTGCGTGGTGCAGTGGGAAGGGGAATGGCGCGGCTGTGATTAGTCCGGAACAGCTCTTCTCTGCCGCTCCTTCCTCTTCATGCTTTTCCCCTGCTCCAGCGTGGGTCCTTCCCAGGAGCTGCAGTCCTTCAGTCCACATGCTTCCATCTGGCCTCTATGGGCTGCCGAGGTCCACCTTGCTCTACCATGGTCTTTCTATGGTCTGCAGAGGAATCTCTGTTGCAATACCCAAAGCACCTTCTCCCCTTCTTCTTTCACCTTGTTGTCACAAGGCTGTTTCTCACACTGTTTTTTCTTCACTCCTAACTGCCATACGGCTTTTTGCCCTTTCTTAACTTTGTTTTCCATCCTCCTGGTCCTGGACTCAGCTGTGCCTTGCAGTGGGTCAGTTGGAGGTGGCTGGAACCATCTGTGTCTGGCACGGGGCAGCCCTGGCCTCTCTTCAGAGGCTGCTCTGCAGACCCCGTTTGCCAACACCTGGGCACCTGCACCCAGCACAACAACTTGTCTAAAACCAGAGGCTGTTTGTGTGTAGATGGCAAAATACCTTTTCTGGACACAGGGAACATTGTTTCATTGTGCTCTCTACTCCTCTCTCAGCATACAGCGGTATTCGAGCTTTTCCAAGGAACACACCTGTACTGGTAGCAATGGGCTTTGCCTCGACTGTCCTTCTGAACGTTGGTGAATTGGCCTCGTTGGGGGATGGAGCGGGGAGTTGCTGCAGGCAGATATATACCAAATTGCAGCCTAAAATTTTGTTTGAAATTTTTGCCATGTGACCCAGCTAAGGGGAATTACATTATAGTGCTGTCAGTCTCACTTACCATAGCAAAACATCTATAGAAGTGTGTTTAATCATGCATAAGAAGAGCCGGATTTGCTAATAAGTGAACTGTCCATTTACATAACACAGTGATTGCTTATTTACTTGTGGATTTTGTTCTTTATGCATTTGGGATATTTTCTGGTTGAATAATAATCTAGATTACTTTCTTCTGATAACATTGAAATCCATCTTCCTTCCCCTTGTTTGAAAAGATATAATTAACTTCTTGATTGTTTTTTTTTCTTAGGTCTTGGTTGACTAGATATTATGCTCTTTTTATTTATCTGCTGCAGCAGCCATGCAGTGGGTTGTGTTCAATCAAGAACTGCATGATCCTTTGTCATATTGCCCCTTTTTTATTTAAAATTTTTTAGAAAATGGTATAAATAATGCAGGAGGAGGAAAAAACAGTAGGCTTTACAGAGATTTAATTTTTATTCTATCTACTAATGAAAGCTGGGGGGAAGCTTTTCTGATAAATATAGTCACTTGTATTAAATGTTCTTGTTTCATGGTGATTATTGTTCTTCATGATTCATCGTTAATATTAAAAAGAGTGAGGGAATGCGAGTCAAACTTGACCTCCATATGCATGAGGCTGGACCCTCAGTGGTGCAAAGCAGCCACTGCTCGCTTTTTGTGCCAGTGCCATCGGTGAAAGTTTTTATTTTTGCAGTAGAGGTACCACAAATATTCATCCCAAACTGGATGTAATTATGAGGCTGAGAAGTGCAAGTGCTGTTTTAATTGGGGGTATCTTGGAAGGGTACTTTATTCTCTTTTTCTTTTCCTCTCTCTCAGGTTTTATCTATTACTTGAAGGAGACAAAGAAAACATGAATATGAAGGTTGCTGTCCACTATGGCTTTGATCATTTTCAGGAGGGGAAATGAGAGCTGTGTTGCGGTACCCTGTCTCTAAAGGTGACCCTGTACTGCTAATGATGATCAGAGATTGACTTTCTGGGGCGCCAATCATGATTTAGTCCCCATCCTACCTTGGTTGGCAGCAAAATGTGAGCAGTTGTTATCTCAGTCCCCTCCCTCACATGGAAAGGGGAAAAAGAAAAGAGAGGCTTTTAGGTTAGGAACTAAAATTAAAACAGCTTTAATGAAACAATAATAAGACAAATAATAATAAAATGTATGCAAGTATACGAAATTGAACCCCCTGATGACTATACATCACCACTGATGCTGCAGAGCAGGCATGATGAAAAGGTTCCAGACTGGACTCAGCAGCAGATGGGTGCTGAACTTAGGAACTGGATTCAGGAATGCACAAATCCAGGTTCAGGGGGCAGGAGGACAGACGAAGTCCTTATTAGGTGCTGGCTATTGGAGAAGAGGGGCTGACCCTCTTGATCCCTCAGTTTCATACAAAGTGTAATGTATATGGGATGGGATTAGTTTCAGGTCACCTGTCCTGTCTGCTTCTCCCTGCAGTTGTGAGTTTTTCACCCCTTTGACTTAACAGCATTCCACCAAGTGGAATGGCCTTGGTTTTCGCAGAAATAAATGTAAGCAACAGCCTTTCTGTATACCAAAGCCTTATGAGGCTGCCTAAAAATCCTACAGCTAACTTTCAGAAAATGAAGTTACTTAGATGAGATTTAGACAAAAAGTAAGAAAATTGGTTCTACATTAGCTCAAACCAAAATGCATTTGCAGTGTGGTCACTTTTAATGGCTTCTTTAGTTGAAATATGTTTAAATACCTTTCTCACAGTTTGTAAGCTGGAGGGTGATGTTTATGTATGAATTACATTTACTTCTTAAAAATGTATTTATCTTATTTTGCTTTTCAATTTTTGAGTTTTAGTGGTTATGACAGGGATGAGATAATTGGACCCTCTATGACAGAATGAGTGGAATTCAACCTACCAAGTGGAGATGTCTGGCTGAGCATGTTCTGCTGGTCATTTTTCATTGTCAGCAGAGGAAGAGCAGGCACTTCTGAGCTGCAGTTAGTCTCATCCGTAGATATCTGCATTAGAATGGGCAGATCGTGCTATGCCTGTTTGCCCTACAGTGACTGGAAGGGCCTTAAGCGTACAGTTTAGAAGTGGACATAAATATATATTCAAAATCATCTCAGTTAGGTGAATTATGCTTTTGACATTGGCTGTATATTTTGGGTTGGGCTCTTGAAGGAGAAAAGAGGAGCATTACAGCATGCGCTGTCACTATGGTGTTAAATTTTATGTAACTGTCTTTTTTAACAGCAGTAATGATGTGTGAGAAGGCTTGAGTTATCAGTTGTTTGGACTTCATAATGTAGAAGCTAATTCTGTAGTTTCTGTAAAAAAGTAGTATCATATTAATAATGATTTTCATTATCCTAGTTTGTCATACAGTTTGGATTTTTTTTTGCAAATGCATTTGCTCTCTTGAAATTTTTTTTCTACAAGC
The DNA here is from genome assembly GCF_032191515.1 of Phaenicophaeus curvirostris. Classification (NCBI taxonomy): domain Eukaryota; kingdom Metazoa; phylum Chordata; class Aves; order Cuculiformes; family Cuculidae; genus Phaenicophaeus; species Phaenicophaeus curvirostris. Next base: position 23,424,224 of record NC_091392.1, read on the forward strand.
TTGTACAAGTATTGAAAATCCTTCTTCAATCTGAAAAATCCTAATAACATATTTAAAGTCACTAACTTAAACATTTGTTATTGTCTTCTTTTCCTGTTAACAGCTGTCTTATTTTGCATTAGTTGAGTATGTCAGGGACTTTCTACTTATGAATTTAAATTAGTTCCTTCACTTGTCCAGTCTGACCTAAAAATTTTGGGGTTTCCTCCTACATTTCTAGCTCAAATCAATGGACAGAGCCTAGAAAATTCCTAGGATGTAGTTTGTCTGTTTGAATCCCTGAAAGCTCTCCCAAAACTTTATAAACTTAGAAATCTGTGTCTTGTCATCACATATGCTCTTGAATCAGTGGAAGGAAATTGTCACTGGGAAGGCTTTGAGCTGTAAGACTTTAGCTTTCTTGCACAGGGATTTTATTGCCAGACGAGTTGCTGTATAATTAACTTATGAGTTGGCATCACAAGTTCTTGTCAAGAAATGAACTACTACCTCATTAAGTGAGATTGTTTAAAAACTAGGTAAATTGTTCTCTGCTTCTTAATACTTAAGCTTTTTTTTTTCTGGATTCTCTTTCTTTAGGAAATGGATTTTCTTAAAAATTCTGAATATTTGGTTTATCTTTAGTAATTCGCATTCAAATGCAAACTTTGACTTTAGTCTTTTGTGCAAGTAGAGTATAAAGAAGTGCTGATAAAGACATAATTATTTAGCACTTTCCTTTAAGATAATGGTTTCAGGCTTTGACTGCTTACTACTAAGATATGGGAGAGGAAAGGAAAGAAAATTGATAAGGTTGTACTGTTCCTTCTATATACTTTTCTTCCATAATGCATCCATTGCGTACCCCACAGTTCAAATCTTCACTACTGGCATGCAGGAGTTTCAACGGATAATTTACCTTCATACTTTCTAGTCCATAAAAGAGAGGGCAGTGGTCTGTGAGGCTGTGAATATAATACACACACAGGATGTATTGTTTAAGCAAGATAATATTTAGCATATTGCTGATTTTTCTATTTCTCTACTCCCTTTGCTTTGCCGTTATGTTACCACTTAGATTAGAACTATATGGTCATCTCCACAAGTGCATTTTATATGAGGAAGCAAAGAAGGGTGGAAATAACTGCTGTGTTCTCTTACATGCACTTGTAGAGTCAACCCAACACAATAAATTGTTTTGACATATATACTATAAATGTGTATCTATATGTGTATGAATGCACAGGTGAGAGCATAACTCTGAATACTTAAAATCATAGAATCATAGAATAACCAGGTTGGAAGAGACCCACCGGATCATTGAGTCCAACCATTCCTATCAAACACTAAACCATGCCCCTTAGCACCTCATCCACCTGTGCCTTAAACACCTCCAGGGAAGGTGACTCAACCACCTCCCTGGGCAGCCTGTTCCAGTGCACAATGACCCTTTCTGTGAAGAATTTTTTCCTGATGTCCGGCCTAAACCTCCCCTGGTGGAGCTTGAGGCCATTCCCCCTTGTCCTGTCCCCTGTCACTTGGGAGAAGAGGCCAGCACCCTCCTCTCCACAACCTCCTTTCAGGTAGTTGTAGAGAGCAATGAGGTCTCCCTTCAGCCTCCTCTTCTCCAGGCTAAACAACCCCAGCTCTCTCAGCAGTTCCTCATAAGGCCTGTTCTCCAGCCCCCTCACCAGCTTTGTTGCTCTTCTCTGGACTCGCTCCAGAGCCTCAACATCCTTCTTGTGGTGAGGGGCCCAGAACTGAACACAGTATTCGAGGAGTGGTCTCACCAGTGCCGAGTACAGGGGGAGAATAACCTCCCTGGACCTGCTGGTCACTCCGTTTCTGATACAAGCCAAGATGCCATTGGCCTTCTTGGCCACCTGGGCACCCTGCTGGCTCATGTTCAGTCGGTTGTCAACCAACACCCCCAGGTCCCTCTCCTCCAGGCAGCTTTCTAGATAGACTTCTCCTAGTCTGTAGCACTGCACAGTGTTGTTGTGCCCCAAGTGCAGGACCCGGCATTTGGCCTTGTTAAACCCCATGCCATTGGACTCTGCCCAGCAGTCCAGCCTGTTCAGATCCCTTTGCAGAGCCTCCCTACCCTCCAGCAGATCAACACTTGCACCCAACTTAGTGTCGTCCGCAAACTTGCTAAGGGTGCACTCGATGCCTTCATCCAGGTCATTGATAAAGACATTGAACAGGGCTGGGCCCAGCACTGAGCCCTGGGGAACCCCACTTGTCACTGGCCTCCAGCTGGATTTCACACCATTTCCCACCACTCTCTGGGCCCGGCCACCCAACCAGTTTTCCACCCAGGAGAGTGTGCACCTGTCCAGGCCAGAGGCTGACAGTTTCCGAAGCAGAATGCTGTGAGAAACTGTGTCAAAGGCTTTACTGAAGTCCAGGAAGACCACATCCACAGCCTTGCCCTCATCCAGCAGCCGAGTCACTTTGTCATAGAAGGCGATCAGGTTAGTTTGGCAAGACCTGCCTTTTGTGAACCCATGTTGACTGGGCCTTACCATGTGGTTCTCTTGCATGTGCTTCATGATAGCACTCAAGGTCACCTGCTCCATGACTTTCCCTGGCACTGAGGTCACACTGACAGGCCTGTAGTTCCCTGGATCCTCCCTGCGACCCTTCTTGTAGATGGGCACAACATCAGCCAGCCTCCAGTCCAGTGGGACTTCCCCAGTCTTCCAGGACTGTTGGAAGATGATGGAAAGGGGTTTGGCCATCACATCCGCCAGCTCCTTCAATACCCTTGGGTGAATCCCATCCGGCCCCATAGACTTGTGGGTGTAAATATTGTACTATCTATAAAATACCCTCCTAATGGAGGAGCTCTGCTGTCAAGTTTGTGGCTTTGGGGGAGATGCAAGGGGGAAAAGAAGGGGGCAAAAGAAATAGTAGAAGTAAATAGAAGAAAAGATAACCATGCGCTGTCCTCTGTCTTTGAGGAGTCTTCTGTAAGCTGAGGAGATAATGAGTTTCTCTGTTGCATATATGAATGCTTTTGATACTTGCAGTAGCGCGAGTAGAAATAGACTAATAGACTTGACTTCTAGGGACCTTGTTTGCTGGAAGTTACACTGGTAGTAAAAATAAGATTATTTTCTTTTGAAATAGCAGGTATGGTGATACTTGGGGTGGGTTCAGTTGGGTTTTGTCTGGGTGGTTTCTTTTTGAAATACAACATGAAAAGACATTGAAATGTCTTAATATTTGTGGTGCTATGCATTTATAGAGTAGTATGTATTTAGAGGGCAACTAAAGTATTTGATGAGGAGCCTTTTCTTGTCTAAAATAGCCCAGATTTATATTTTAGTAAAACATTTGTAAAATCATTTGTGCTATAAAGTGGTTGAAAGTGATGTGAACACAATGAAGTTTCAGCTATGAGAATTTAGGTCACTAATATTAAATGGAAGTATATAAGTAAATTACGTACTTAAAATACAGGTTATAACAGAAGAAGAAACGAGATGTTGAAATTGTCTTCACACTGATAGCTCTTTGATCGTGGTTTTCAATCCAGGAAGTTGAGAAATAGGGCAGAACAATAAATTGCTATGTTAGACTATCTTCCTGTTCTCCCCACCCAAAGAGTCTTAGCTTCACTTTTTAATTTCTTCTTATAGAAAATCACAGGTGCTTGAAAAGCTCTAAATGTCTACTCAAAGCAGAATGCAGAAAAAGTATTAAATGTTATTTTATCTACTCTGCTCAAAACAAACAGCTACAGCCTTTGATTGAGCTGGGATTTCTGTAGTTTTAGACCCTTTCACAGCTGTTCACGGTTTTGTGTACTGTTATCTTGTGGGATGCAGCTGTTAGTCGCCCATTTTACAGCTGAAAGCTGTAGGCTTACATCTGCCTTCATGCTGAGTTCTGAACAGGATTTAGGTCTATAACTTACAGTAATAATTCAACATTGGAAGTGTGGAGGCTTCTCCATGCCTTTCTGCACATCAAATAAAAAGTGGTGGCAGGATCTCGTAGTCACCGGTGAATCCTAACCAGAAGCAGCAAACAACTTCGCTATAATAGTTCAATTACACATTTTTGTCACCTGCTAATGGCTCTTTCTCAGAGCACTTTTTTCTTTGTTTTTATTTGTTAGCTTCTATCTGAATTAGGACAACACTAGCAGTATTTCCCTGCTTGACTTTTTTTGTTTTGCTTTAAGATCCTGAAGAACTGGTGAAAACTGGATTAATTTTTTTCCAGTTTTAGGTTTTGCATATTGAAATGTGACAAAAGTAGTATTTAGCATCTTTTAAGGGAAGAATAGATTATTAATATCATTTTCCTATCCTAAGCAGTCAGTTTTTCCAGGCTTGTTGGGTCTTTTCTCAGCTGGTGGTTTTGAACACTTTCTGTGCTGAAGACTGTTTGGAACTTGGCTGCTTTTTTGGCCTTCTTGGAAAAGACTAGGTTAAACTTTAACACTGTATTTGGTAACACACAAAATATTACTAATTGGCATAATTTTAAAATGTACCATGCATTATTTTATTTTTATTATTTTTTTAATGTATGTTGTCTTCTAGGCAGAAACTGTGTTGCCTCTAAACTGAATTAATGCAAGGAAATCTTGGCTGTATGAGTGCGCCTGTGTGTTTTAGCTTGTTTAGCTGTTCAGTATTCTAGCAGGGAATCATGCCTGTTCTCTATCCACAGATGACTCTATTGGGATATTTTATAATTGGATATGCTGCCTACCATCTTTAGACCACATTCTGTTCTTGGAGCCATGTGCAAACATGTCTTACCCTGCAAATTCTGCTGCTGTCACAAAGTTAGTGGTTTCCGGGTGGAACATATGTTGCCCATATGGACTTCTCTACATGCTGCTTCCCCTCCAGTCACTCCTATCAAGTGTGTTGTGGATCTGAGAGTTTCAAGTTCCAACACTGGATGACCTACATAGGGCTGAAAAGTAGACTTTTTGGGGTTTTTTAGAGCCACTGTAATTGCTTTGGAGCAACCGTTGGAACAGTTCAGAAGTTGTATTTAGAAGTGAAGATGTCACACATGCTTTGTGAAAAACACTTGCTTTGTGTGCTTTTGGTTAATGTTGTTTGTTGGCTCAGACCAAGGAGGTGTGCTCTATGGTCTTGGCAGCTGACGGAAGGATACGGAAATGCTGCTGGCATGCCAGTTTCTTCTCTGAGGGATGAAGGGTAGTCTTAAACCAGCACTCCCCTCCTGCATTCAGTCTGTGCATGAGCTCATGCTGCACAGCGAGATGGGGAGGCACTGGAGAACACAAGCGTAAGAAAATCCAGGCTGGCAGCTGTCCCAGATCCTGGTGGCTGACAGGGAGCCTGCCATGATTGCTGACCAGAGGGAGATGAGCCAGGGCACGGATTGAAACGTGAGCCGAGCTGGATGCCGAGTCCACTCTGAACACCAAAAGGACAGGAAATGGGAAAAATGGCGAGAGTGTTACACGGGAAAACCATCAGTTGGGATTGACAAGAAGGGGGAGATAGCAGAATACTGATAGCAATGAGGAATGACAAACAGCTTTCTTCAACAACAAAACAAATCAAATTAATAACTGCCTAAGCAGTTTGTATTACTAGGCTCTGAGATAATTCACCAGTATAATAAAACCAATGACATGCTGCAGTTCCTGCAGCCAAATATTTCTTGGGCAGAACAAACTAATAAAACACAGCACTGAAGGGCCATCTGCTAACATGAGACACTATATTAAAACCTGTCATTTTAGCATTAGCACGTGTGCATTTATATAAAATGGGGTCCTACAACTGTTTAAAAAGGAAAATAAAAGAGTAATACTACTTATATCTAGTGAAAAAGATATTAAAATGCAATAATTCAAATAATACTTTGCAGTTCCCCTTGTTGATGTACATGTTCACAATTGTGTTCAATGTTTTCAAGTGAAAGAATTCTGTCCCCTTTCCAAGAGGTGAAAACTGTTAGCATAAAGGACTGTTGACAAAAGACATAGCACCAGTCTCTTCTATAACCATGATGTTCAGTAAAGTGCTAATCATTGCTGGCAAGGGGCTGGGGTCAGGGGAGAGCAGAAAGCCTGTCTGAAAGCTCACCCCGCATATCTCTGTGAAAAAGCACTTGTAGATGAGAAAAGATGACACTGACTATTACATGCTGTGTGCATTACCTCTGCTTCATTGGCTTGCTAGAATTTCATTGTTTTTGTCATACTGATAGGAATTTGTAATTAATCTCAATTGGATTTTTGTTAGTACAGAAGCCTTTTATTCTGGTAGTGGTTGCATTCTTACTTGCTGGCCTTCTTATTGTCAACAAGGGAACAAACATGAGAATTTTGACAATTTTGTCTCTTTCTCGGTGTAGTCTGCATCTTCACCAGTTCTTAACTATGACTCGTTCCCACTGTATCCTGAAGTCAGATGATGAGTTCTTTAGTTCAGTGTGTTGTAGCAAAAGAAAAGCATTTAATTTTTTGTTCTCTTGTGTGTTACTTATACATTTTGCCTGGGAAATCAGGCAGCCTCTCACCTGTAAGTTGCCTTCTAGAGGAAGGATACTTTTGGCAAGAAGCCCTTTCTAGGACTAGAGAGCAATAAGCCTGTATTAAGACTGATTTCTCTGTCTTTAGAAGTGTCTCATCATTAACTAAAGAGTCTGAATTGCTTCCAGAAATTGTGGTACCTTGATCAGCATTCTAAATCCCTGGAGGATGTCTCTTTTCACTGACCAGTATTTTAGGATCTTGTGTAGCAATACTACCCTGCTGATGGGATAAATAGAGGAGTGGAAGCTGGAGTAGAGTTTAGTCCTTCTAGGCAATGTCTTTAGGAAGGTGGGAAAAGATGACAGATCTTAAATTTTGGCTTCAGTTGGACTTCCCTGTCCAACTGTAAACAAAACTGGGAATAACCTGTGTTGATGTAAACACCCAGGCTTGAAAGCTGTGAGGCTATTTTTTGTTCTCCTCTGTATGTTTCAAGTATTTTCCTCTCTAGCAAAACAGAAATAGCAAAGCCACCAACCCTCTGAATTAAAAAAAAAAAACCAAACAAATTACTTGAATCCTAGTCTGTCTCCCCATGTAGAACAGGGAGAACTGACCGATGTGTGTCATTCACATTTGCTACTTATAGGATGCACTGCCTGTGCTGTAGATACATCTTCTGGCTCTAGCTCTTGATTTTAGCTTCTTCTGAGGCACAGCTATTTGTTTTACCTTTAATCTAAACTTATATTCTGTGTGATTTCTCTGCCTGTCTTGCTGCCTTTGGCTTTCACGTATGTTTGCCCTAAATGCTTCTATGAAATCTTAGAAGGAAGGTATAAACTGAGATGTCCCAAAGAAGCTTGAAGAGTTACATTTTTTAATATTGCCTGAGATAGTAATATTAGCAAATTTACTGTTTTATTACAATTGCTGGTATATGTTGTATTTGGGGGATTTTTGAAACTTTATATTGACCTTTATTAGCTGATGAATTCCCAAATCTGTTTGATATGTTTTAACTATAAGATTAAACATTTTTTCACAATTTTGAAAGGATATTGTTGCTTTTGAGGAAGCAGGGGTGGAAGAAAAGGAAGAGGAAACAAAGTATGTTTCCTTAAATGTTTTTCAGTTTTAATGTATCAGTTAAGATTAGCTGATTTGTCACAGTTTCTCAGTGTGTAAGGAGGAAGGGAATGGGAAGGAGAACCAGCTTATGATAGCCTATAAAAACAGGCAATTCTGTGTTTGTTTGCCATGCTGTACAATAAAGACTGTGAAAGCACCAAGCTATTGCATGTCACAATTCCAATGCGTTTGACAAATTAGCACAATTGAAAGACAGTATCTTGAGACACATCAGAGATTGTAAGTACTGCATCAATTTGATTATCTTTGGAAGACTTTACTAGTCTAAGATTACTGACTAAACAGACAATTTCATTTATTTTGGTAACTTCGAAGTAATACATTGTGGTTTTATTCTTTAAACCTTTCTTAGAACAAATCGTAAATGTGGGACTTTAAATGAAGGACTTCTAAATTGCCCTGGATAACTATATCCCAATTAATGCTCTAGACAACTTGATTTATGTTTGAAGTTAGCTTTGTTCTGGTCCTGGGGTTACACTAAATGACTTCAAGGTATTCCTGCAAACCCAAGTTTGTCTATGATTTTATTGGAAGAATGGATATGGTTATATGATTAGATTTACTTGATATTTCAAATTAAAAATTCTAGGATTGCAAACATGATTGATTGCATGTGTGATTACAGATTAGGCAATTAGTTTGTTAAATTCTGTTTGGAACTCATGTTTCACTTAGGTCTGGAAAAGACAATTTGACTACTCTGAAATAAAGGCAGTTTTCTCCAGTAGTTAATATCTAGTGCTGTCTTAGAATCTGCACTCTCCACGCTAAAGAAAGTTCCTAAGATTCAGAATTTGTCACTTGGATTGATTTCTTGTCCCATTTGGACTATAAGGATTCAGGGAGTTTATTAACTAGTTGTTCTACCTTCAACACTAGTGTGTATCCTTTATAGTCAATGCACTCAATCAAATGTCAACATCATCCTTCCCTTTCATTAATTAGGCTACTATAGCTCTTATTTCCCCCCTCCTCCCCAATTTCCTGCTAAGAAATTTGCAAAGCTCTAATAGAAGTGTTTTGGTTAGTAAGACAGATCTGAAATTACTTGGTTCAACTGCTTGGTTCAGTTCTTTTCCATTACTGTTTATTTATTTAAACTTTCTCTGGAGATTCAGCTTCATCTATGTAAATGAGATCACCATGTCACAGAAAAGAATTAAGTGATTAGTTTGAATTTTCATCAGTTATTTACCTGGCTATTTTTACAGCAACGAATGGTATACAATGAGCATTCTTAACCTCATCCCCACTGAGGTAATCAGATTTTAGGACTAAAAAAACAATTACTTCTATCTTGTAACTAGAGTTCTGTAAACTAGAGTTCTGTCATTTGACTCTAGCTTTCCTGGCTTAATTAAAATAGCTGCTACTTTTATAAAACTTTACTAATCTTTTGATGAAACAGCTTAATTGTCTGCACAGTCAACAGCTGAATTTATCATAGGAGCACTGAGGTGCTTCAAGATGGGAGCTGTCTTCTAGATAGATACCTGACATGCAGGGAAGGCGAATGTACATACATCTGTGCATATGCTATTTATTAAGATGAATGCCATGTGAGAAATATTTTTGTGGTTGTTTTTGTGACATAGATCAGTGTGACAGTGGCATCTATAGGTACAATGCAGACAAGTTAAGGTGGTAATTTTAATTCTGTTTTTTTTAATTGTTCTTGGGTTTTGCAGTTTGAATGGATGATTTAGGCATAACTTCTGTATACAGTTCCTTATCTTTTAACTAATAAAAACATACTCCATAATCGCTCCATTTTAAATCTCAGAATAAGAATTCCAGTTCTTGAGAACCTATTATAAACTGCCTGCAAATATCCCTTAGAACAGAAGGAGAGGCGGTTTAATGGTGCTGCTTTTAATACATTTTATGTGCTTGGTCCTCTGTATGGTCTAACATCTTTATACACACAATTTTCTAGTTTCTACATGGCAAACCAGGAGACTTTCAGGTGTATATAGTTGCTGAATCTAAACAAAGCATCAGGGCAAGCAGAAAATAAATCTGAAGTCTAGAGCTTTGATTTAATTTCAGGGTTTGCTGCAAGTATTGTTGATACTCAGAGCTTCTATGGGATTCTGTCCTTTTGGAAAAGACACATGCAGTATGTTAGGCAGAGAAAATTACAGATCATTACCAGCTGCTTCTTTACTTATTTCTAGGAGTAGAAAATATTTTGGAATACTGAAATGAGAGAAGACTACCTTGGGTGTGTTATTTTTATAAGCAATGCTGGAATTGCTCAAAGCAGTGCTGGAATCCTGACAGCTTTCAGCCTAGCTAATGGGCATCAGTTCTTTTCTCCAAACTAAGAGTGATTAAAATAGGTGTAATATAGATTAATTGGAGAGAATTTTGGCCAAAAATCATAAAAAAAGACTCAATCACTTGATCTAGTGAAGTGTTGTGGGGTTTTTTTCTTTTTTTTTTTTCTTTTTCAGCAAAAGATATCAGATGCTGAAGAGAAAATAATGGTGAGCAGGGGAAAAAGAAAGCAATGTCAACAAAAAAAAAACTTTGAAAAAATAACGCACCAAACTAAAACCCTGTGTATGCAGCTTTCAAATAATCATGCCTCTTTCTCTGTTTTCTGTCTTCAAGCCAAAGTTTAGTAAGCCCTTGAACTCTGAAATTTATTTTCCTCGCTGGTATTCAAATTGTTGCTTCAGGGCGGATATTGCTGTGGAAATGAAGGTAATTGATAGGCAGCTCTCAACTAGGGAGGGGCTGTAGTGCCTTGCTAATGCTTCTGCTTTTTGCTTTTCCTCCTTTCTAGAAGTTTGGTGTGAATTAAGGGGTTTGTTCTCACAGGTGAGGTTTGTTCTCGCCCGTGAAAGGGAGCAGAGGGCCTTTCAGAAGCAAATGTTCCTGCCTCTGCCACTTGTTTTCTATATGGCAAGGTAGCAGGAGCCAGTACTGCCAGCTGATGGTCTTCTGGACACAGTGCTATCCTGCCAACGAGGCATAAATAACTTAAGTTCTTAAAAAAGAAATAAGATTTTAATGCTTTTTGCTATCATATCTTGTGGTGGAGAAGCCTTATGTAAGGTTGGGTCTTCAGACCTTAGTCATTATATATTCTTTCCTTTAATTCCTTTGCAATCTGAGTGTAATTCATCTTGAATAAAATAAAAAGAATTTCAGGCCACTAAAACCTGAAGACCCAGTATTTAGCAATCCAAGTAAGTCATACTTTTGAATAACTAGGCTAAAGCATTCAACTCTTCTGAAGCAGCATCCCCCCTACACAACCCCTCCTGCAAGAAATAATTAGTCCTCCACAGCTACATTTCCCCATGCATACAGTAAAAGGCTATGATTTGACAGCCAGGACATTACTTCTAAAATATTCATAAAGTGTTGCTGTTTTTTCCCTTTAGGAAAAAAAAATATCGCTGCTGTATAGAAGAATTGTGGTTAATAACTCTTAGAAACACAGCTAAGACATCTACAGGGCACTAGTCTTATTCTGCTGTGGACCACACAGTACCTGGTGCTTTCAGACACTCTTTGACATTTGCTACTCACTGAATTTGATCTGACTTATAGAAACAGGAGATTCATCATGTTTTGTTTGTATTCTTCTCTGGATGATGTGCAGGGAATAACTGTTTAAGTACCTAAATCATACTTTTTGCTTTTAGTCTTAAGTTTGGATTTCAGTGTAATTAACTGAATTTCAGCTATTTGTGAGGCTATTTGTATAGTTCTGGAGGATAACTGCAGTTTGTAAGCTAAAAACTGTGTACAAGAACCCACAATTCCAGTATATTGTGCCTCTTCCTAGTTTTGAAAATCTTGTAAAAGCTACTTTGCACAGAGAAACCCAATATCAGGAATTCAGTTTATGGTACAGGCAGGACAGATGAGATAGCAGAATCAATGTATGCACTTGTAAGGGCCCTTAGCACGGGATTTCCTGTCTTTGGTACCTTAAATGTGACATCCATTTTTTATGCAATTCCCAAGATGGTTGGGAGATGAGGAACCTTTAACAAACACAAAGGTGTTTGCAAGATAAGTTAACCAGACAAGCCTGCATGTGTGCAGGATCCTCTTAGTCATCTGAGTACTTAAGAGTGCTGCTGCTTTTCTTTTGACTGTACAAGCATTCCTTTATCTGCCAGTCACATGTTCAGAAGACACATTTAGCTGTTTTCTGCCTGGGTATCTTCCAGTGTTTATTTTTTTTGTTAATAACTTTGTCCATCATTTGTTTATATATCAATAGCAATGGACTCAAAAGCAATTTCCTGGCAGCTTTTGCAGAGGTGATATAGAAGAGGTAGAGCCAGATTCATCTGAGAGGTGGACAGCTAAAAGGATAAGACACAGAAGTCGCAAACAACAACAAAGGAAACTCCAATCAGATATCAGGAAAAAGCCTCCAATAGTGAATGTGGTTAAGCAATGGAACAGGTTGTTCAGATGTTCTGCAGAAACTGCATCCCTGAAGATGTGCAGATGTGGACTGGCCAAGGCCCTGACTGCTGCAGTAGTTGTAATACAGTAAATTTGTTTGCTGACCTTGCTTTGGATAAGAATTTGGACCAGATGATCTCTACAGATCTCACCCATCCTAAATTTTCCTGTGATTTCTGTGCATGAGCAATACAGAAATGGTGTGTATTTGCACAGTATGTTTGATGCTTCCAAGATATTTTGGATTGTTTTATTTGAGCATATGCATAGCAGCTGTCTGATGTATTCAGACATGGACAGGAAAACGCATGTCTCAGAAGTATGGGGCATACTGACCTTCGTCTATATTGCCCAAAATAGGCAGGCGTTAGGAAAATCGTAGAAAGAAGTATGAGAGGGATGAGGCAAGCTTATTTTGTGGTATGATGTAGAACCATGAACTGAATGTGACTGTCAAAACAGAGAAGAATCTGGGCTGTACTAATGCCAGATTCCAGTGCACTGGCACATATGGGCTCCTGTCACAGCTGAAGTTGCTGTGGTGCTGCTGGTACTGTAAAAGACACTGGAAATAATCCTATACTGTAGGAAATACTCATGGTAAGACTTGACTTTTGATGATGTCAGAATACCCTCCCTGTTAAGTCTCTGTCTGCTTTCTAGCATATTAGTAGGTTAAATTCAGTTGTTACAGTTTAGCCTCGTTGCTATACATTTCCTTAAAACACAGCCTTAAAACTTGCTTGACTTCCAGTAATTGTAACCATATGGAAAAACTACGTGTTTCTGGGGGTACTTTCAAAAAATATTCTTAAAAATCAAAGACTTGAACTAAAACTATACCTCTGGAAGAGCTGAATTAGATCATTAATGGATTTATTTGTGAACCTTAGAAAGCTTACTGCAGTTTGAAAGTAATTATTTAAACATAACCTTTTGGACATTATATGGAAAGAGGATGAATTATTGTTTCATATACTAAAGGTTGTTCAGCCTCAGTTTATGCAGTCTTCATCCAGATGACTATAGTGAGCACTTGAAGGCTTACAGTTTTGATAAACAGCCTAGCATGCTGGAGGCAAAACTTGTTGCACTCTTTAATTTAACCAATAGCTTTAGCTGTTGATGTTTAGCTAGACAATTTTGTATGCTTGTGCTTGCTTGTTTTCATCATTTCTTTCTGCTTTCTTAACTGGACAGAAAACAATTAACATTGCTATTTCATTCCTTTTTTATTCCCCTTTTTAAAAGGAAAACTTTGCTCTTGTGAGGGTGGAAAAAGTAGGAAAAGTTGTAGAAGACTAAGGCAATAAAATGCATATGGAAAACCATCTCTGGTTTATTATGTGTGTATTGCAAAAATTGTGATCCAAAGTTTGGACTTTGAAAAGACGAATAATGGTTTTCTCATTTTCTCCTTTGTGATATCTAAAATAAGATATTTTGATGTAACTGATTTTGAAAAGGGACATCCTAGAGACAGAAGGTGTAACTCCTATTGGGCAACGTGCTTCTCGTATCACCTGGAGCAGCTCTAATTGGACAAAAAAAACCAAAGCTCCAAACAAACAAAAATGGAAACCCACACCTGTAATTCTAAACAGATATTCTGTTCTCCAGGTTTTTGGGATTTTTAACTAGATGAAAAACAATGATGTAGTTTCTAGTTTAAACTTAAAATTTTGTTTGCTGGTATGAGCAGTAATGCCTGTGTATCTTCCAAGAGCTGTATGATGTGTGGTTTCTTGCTTCTCTTCCTAGGTTACCTGGATACCTGGTTTGTGTATGTGTTAGGATGGCAGCAATTTAAGGAAGTGAAATTGCTCTCAGAACCATAGCTTATAGTATGTTAGTCAAACATCAGACTGCAAATACTTGTCAGCTTAAAAGTAAGGGCACTGGTTCAATTTCTACATAATTTCTACTGGTTCCATTTCTTCATAAATTTGGAAATTAATTTCAGTAGGCCAAAGTGAAAGTATTCCCACCGGATTTTTAATGAACGTTCAGGAATAACATGAGTAAGTAGGAAACTGCTTCTCTGCTCACTTACCTACAGTCCATGTTACTCTGAGGGCTGGTCTCTGATTGTTGTTTTACCTAGTTAGGAGTTTTCTTAAAGGTCTTTGCTCCCCTTTTTCATCCTTTTTGAACTTGTCTGAAAGCCTGGCAGGACATGCCCCTTGGGGCTTGGATTGCATTGAACTTTGTCCTTGCCTTGCAGCTGGCAGATTTCAATGTGAGAAACCCTGGTGAATCTGATAATCCACACTTCTCTTCTGCTAGTGGTTCACAGCCAACCAATTTCATTTGTGTAGGTCTTTTTCCCCTCTGTATTTCTTAACATGATAAAGTATATTTTTTAAGTGTAAGCAGAACCTAAGCACAATATGTGATTAAAAGTTTTACTGTCTTGCTTTAAGATGTCAGTAGTGAAGGGATTTGGTCAAGTGTAAGAGCTTGTGACAGACTCCATCTCCTTCATACTCTTAAGACCAAGCTTTAAATCCAATTGATATTTCGAAATTGTTTACTGTGTGCATAAAATCCAAACAGTTTAGTAACCAAGCAGTTCGCAAACTGTATTTATAATATTACTTTTCTAGATTATATTCTCCTGATTGCTATTTTTTAAATAACTGGTCATTGAATTCTAATAATATTTCTTGCAACTAGATTTCCTGTAACTGTGTGTACCTTTCCTTGTCTATTTTATTTAACTAGGTCCTAATCAGAAATGTAAGATTTCTACAATATTTATTTAATCTTGATCTGACTCTTTTTTTTTTCCCCCCCTCTGCACAGAGTTTAACAAATGCATATATCCCAAAATACTGTGTCAATCCAGTTCCCTTTCAAACCTTGATGAACAATGTGTGACAAGCTAATTAGGGATATTTATAACAATTCTAGAATTAGTAATATATGTATCTGAAAAGTTATTAGTTGCTGTGTTTTCCTCTGAAGAAAGAAATTATATTGTATGAGTTAAAATTTGAAGGCAGTAAAAATAGAGTTAATGTACTGCTGTGCCCTGTTGTTCCAGACGAAATCCTGGCACTGGTTTAAGTGATTTAATCTCTAGCAAACATTGCAGAAGAGGAAATGAACATGATCACTTGTTGGCTGATTCCTGGGTTGAGGTGAGGGTTGGTAGAATATTGTTGCTATACAATGATTTCCATGTTTGGGTTACTTTATCAGGTCGAAGAATAGTTTTGTCTGAATGCTTTGGCAATTGACAATCTACTGAACTTGGCTCAAACTTGACTCCTTCAATTGGATCTCATACTGTCACTGCTCCACTCGGCTTGCATCTGATGCTGTTGTCTTTTCCTGCTGCTCTCTTGTCATGTTTTATCAAACCTGATTTCACAGCATGCCCTGGGAATTATTGCTGTCTAAGTCAGTAGTATAGGACTGTAAAGTTTTCTGTCGCTCTTCTCTTTCCAGCCTTTTTCCCACAGGTGTACTACACTTTTACTTCCTAGCAAGAAAATGTGGATGGTTGATATAAGAAAACAATGCTGAGGTTTCACAGGCATGGGCTGTTCTCACAACAAGTCGAGAATCCTACCATGAGTATAAAAAAGAACATATTTTTAAAAATTAATCATAAGTGAATCTTCAGATATACAGGTTTTTGTGATGAGAGTACTTAGGTTTGAAGTGACTTTTTGCCTAACCTGATTATTTGGATTGCTGTGTTCTCTGATGTCTTGAGGTTCTTGTTCTTCATTATTTGATATATGGATGCTGTACAAAAAAGAGGGGGGCAACAAAACATACTTGTTGTATGATGTTCAGACTAAGATTGAAAACCTTAGAGGTAACATTCAGTGGATCCTCTTTGTTATATTGCAAATTAAAACAAAAAATCTTTCCTGGGGAATGAGTTTTAGCTACTGCCTATATTTATTGTGGAGTTGAGTATTCATGTACGGAGTAAACAAACCTGTAGTATTGTACCTTACAGCCTTGTTGTTTGTTGTGATTCATTTGGTTTACTTATTGAGGAGAGAGCAAGTTATCAATACATCCAGCTCAGTACAGAGTCGTGTTTCAACTGCCAGACAGTCAGCTTTTGTTTTCAGTGTTCTGTCCTGTTTAGTATTCAGAGCATGGTGGAGAACGTGATGTAAGGGAATTGGTTTGCTGTTTTACTGACTAACTCAGCCATTTAACACTGTTCCCTCAAGGCATTGAAGGCTGCAATAAAGGAAATACATTTTGCCAATAACTTTCTATGGAAATAAGTGCAGCTTAATAACTTTTTAAATTAGTGCAAACATTATTGCACAGTGGAGAACACCTTAATTAAACTTGTCTTTTGGGTTCTTTTTGTTTCTTCTTAGTCTGTATTATTGATACTGAAATCTTACGTAAATCTAACCTCTGATTTATAATTGGAGATGAGATTTTAAAATTTTTTTTAAGTCGAAACTTCAATTGAAAGGTGATTTCTTCCAGTACTATTTCTTGCGGGGAAGCAGAATTTTGCTATGGCTTTATTCCTCCTTATTTTTAAGTAGGATAAGTGATGATGTTAAGGCCAGACTTTTCCAGACTTTTACACTCTATGTTCAAAGAAGTAATTTGTCTTAACACTTTGTATTGTGCTTTGCGAAGTGTCTGATGCTCCCTGTTGCTTGCACAAAAGAGCTGTATGGGAAATGAGTTACTGGGATACAACCATAAAGGACTTTAAGTTTTTAGTTAAATGTTGTTTGGAAAGCCTAATAAAATGTCCTAGTATACAAATACTGGGGACCTAAACCCCAGAGTTTCTCTATTAACTGGTTTAGAAAAATGCATCCCTCTAAAACTAATGATATGACTGAATTGTATCTCAGCTGTCTACATTCATTTCATGGCAAAAGAAAAGAGCAGCTATTTGCAGTGGTGAATAATCACATATTTGGAAGATAATGGTATTGTACTCATTAGGTAAAGTTTGAAATAATAAATCAAGCATAAGTAGCTTGTGTTGAATGTAGGAAATGTTGGATCACAGATATTTAAAGGAAAGCAAAAATTCTGCCTGGAAGGAGGACTGAGCTGAAGCTGATTTAGATTTCTGTTCATAGTTGATAAGTGCTGAGTCCATCCATGAGCGGTGCGGGAAGGAAGGAAGAAAAGGGAGGCTTGAGCATGAACAGTATTGTGAAGCTCTGAGGAAGGTTGAACTGGACACAAGTCGACACCTGAGCACCAACTTTTGAAATAAAATGTGAGAGAGGAAAAGAGAACTGTGGATTATTTGCTTAGATAAGCCTGTTAAATTAGATCTATTTTCGTACATGAGTTGAGTGAATGCAAGTGTGAAATCTTCTGGATCTTCTCTGAAGAATCTGTGAGGAAGAAGATCTATAAGCAGAACATTTATTTATGAAGGGTGAAAGACTACAAAATTTTGAAAACAGTACAAAAAGTGGGAAGACAAAGATAGTGTGGGTTATGTTTAGGAAGAAATCATTGAAGATCTTGATGAAAGGTATTCTGATGACATTGGCGTATAGCTTTATGTAGTTTATATAGGGTGGACTTGAAAATCTACAGTGAGATATTATAAATGGTATAATTTCTGCTTGTGTTTTTGAGTAATGTACGAGCAGATGTTAAAGGTACACTTTTATTCATGAGGCTGGGGTGTGGTTGTTTTTCAGGATTGTCTTCTACCTTTCTGCTGAGACCATGCCTGACAGAAGAGAAAGAAAAGTGAGATGGGGAGCAGCATGCTAGAAGGTCTGTGGTTGCTGAAGCTGAAGGGAGGAGTAAGGAAAGAGGGGAGAGCAGATATGTAGGTCCTGGGTTTTTGCTAGGAAAGGAATAATTTTGAGGGCAGTAGAGGGTAATGAAAGGGATGTTGAGGAGTAGGAGTCGCAGGCCAACCCTTAAGGGGAGGCAAGCTGGGGTGATGGTGGGGGGCTGGAGTCAGGATCAGTTGTGGAGGCAGTGTTCAGGGCCAGCCTCCATCTTGTGGTCCCCTGGGAAGGCCATAGAGACAAGCCCAAGGCCAAGCCAAAGAGTCTTGTTAGTGACTGAGGATTGGGCTGAGAATCTGGGAGGCAGGAGACAGGGCATTGACAAGTGGCTCCCAAAGCAGGAGGTCAGGAACTTCCTGCTACCCTTTTCCATCACAGCTATTTGCCACAAAGCGGCTGACCTCTACTTAGCCAGCACATTGTACAGCAGAGGTGACAAAACCAGGTGTTTCACTGAGAAATGTTACCGTACTAATCTTGTCTGTTATTCCTGTCATCTGGAGAGTGAACACATGTGCTGGAGACCAAATTAAATCTCAGCAGTTGCAGGAATTGTGGTGGGTTGAATTGTGCACGTCAGGTCACAGGAGGACTTGGAGAGGACCAAGGAGTATCCATGTTAGTTTGTGTAATAGCATTTTCACAATGGAAGACAGAATTAACACTCAGGGATGAAATTTGGAGATGGTAATTAGGAGGTAGTATGGTAATAGAATCATAGAATCACTAGGTTGGAAAAGACTTCTCGGATCTTCAAGTCCAACCACTCATATCAAACACTAAACCATGCCTCTCAGCACATCATCCACCTGTCTTTTAAACACCTCCAGGGATGATGACTCAACCACCTCCCTCGGCAGCCTGTTCCAGTTCCCAATGACCCTTTCTGTGAAAAATTTTTTCCTAATGTCCAGCCTAAACCTCCTCTGGCGGAGCTTGAGGCCATTCCCTCTTGTCCTGTCCCCCGTCACATGGGAGAAGAGGCCAGCACCCTCCTCTCCACAACCTCCTTTCAGGTAGTTGTAGAGAGCAATAAGGTCTCCCCTCAGCCTCCTCTTCTCCAGGCTAAACAGCCCCAGCTCTCTCAGCCGTTCCTCATAAGACTTGTTCTCCAGACCCTTCACCAGCTTTGTTGCTCTTCTCTGGACTCACTCCAGAGCCTCAACATCCTTCTTGTGGTGAGGGGCCCAGAACTGAACACAGGATTCGAGGAGCGGTCTCACCAGTGCTGAGTACAGGGGGAGAATAACCTCCCTGGACCTGCTGGTCACGCCGTTTCTGATACAAGCCAAGATGCCATTGGCCTTCTTGGCCACCTGGGCACACTGCTGGCTCATGTTCAGTCGCTGTCAACCAACACACCCAGGTCCCTCTCCTCCAGGCAGCTTTCTAGCCAGACTTCTCCTAGTCTGTAGCACTGCATAGGGTTGTTGTGCCCCAAGTGCAGGACCCGGCATTTGGTCTTGTTAAACCTCATGCCATTGGTCTCAGCCCAGCGGTCCAGCCTGTTTAGATCCCTTTGCAGAGCCTCCCGACTCTCCAGCAGATCCACCCTTCCACCCAGCTTAGTGTCATCCACAAACTTGCTAAGGGTGCACTCGATGCCTTCATCCAGGTTATTGATAAAGACATTGAACAGGGCTGGACCCAGCACTGAGCCCTGGGGAACCCCACTTGTCACTGGCCTCCAGCTGGATTTCACACCATTTCCCACCACTCTCTGGGCCCGGCCATCCAACCAGTTTTCCACCCAGGAGAGTGTGCGCCTGTCCAGGCCAGAGGCTGACAGTTTGTGAAGCAGAACGCTGTGAGAAACTGTGTCAAAGGCTTTACTGAAGCCCAAGGAGACCACATCCACATAATGAATACTGGTAATGGTTAAGAAGAGGTAAATATTTAGTTAAGTTTAAAACTAAACAGAACCAGAATCTTGATTTTGAAAGAAAAAAATATTATCTTTTTCATCTATGGAGCTGCTTCTTCTCTCCAGAGAAAGCACAGGAACAGGGATGACATGGGAAAATGGTGCTCGTAAACTGAAGTAAATTCTAAATGGCTAGGATGATGTGAGTACCTACCAAGCAGAAGAAATCACTTAGCATAGCAAAAGGCAGCGCTAGAAATAGGTTTGAAATGCAGCAAAAATAGACAAACTTCAGAGTCACTATCAGGAAATGCCTGACAACAAAATCTCTTAGCTACTATTATAATTGCCCAGTTTAAGAATTGTGAGCATCCCATTGATTGGTACCTCTACACCAGAACAGACAAATGTTTATTTGTGACATTCTAGGGACGAAGGTGGGATGAGTACTTTTCCTTTAAAGGGGATTTTAATAAATTGTTTCTTGTGGCTCTTAGTTGTAGAAAGATTGGCCAGGGAAATATAACTTCATATAGAATTAGTATACCAATCTCTTGGGCCTCTCAGGAAATGTGTGAAATCTGACAGATTTGAAATTCAGAATGTGGAAAGTGTATGTTTAGATTTATATACATTTTAATGTTATAGCTTACAGTTCTGAGATAAGCACCTTCTCCCAGAACCATGAGTGAATTTGCACTAATTGATAAATTTACCTATTAATAAATATGCTGTAGAAAAAAAAGATATCAGCAAATGTCTGAGTACTATGTGTAAACTTTCCACAGACTAAAATGACACTTTGACAAAAGGGGACACCGTAAACATGAATGAAATACGTATGTAAAACTGAAATGAGATTGACTTTGGAATGCTTGATCTTGCTTTTCAGATTTGTGGGTCACTATGACCAAGTGTGTAAATTTGGATAGTATGTCTGTGTACTTTGGTATAGAAAGGATGATTTGAATCTGGTGTACATAGACATCTAACAAAACATATTTGATTTTAATATGCCTGAGGATCATTTGTTATCTGTGAATCACTTTTGGAAGGCTTTTTTTTTTTTCAGTTCGAGAATTCAAAACTATGTGGAGTACTGCCTAAAGCTGTAATCGGATGTCTTATGAAGTCTGTATTGCTCACTGGGTAGTTTCAGCTGCATAAATTAAGCCTTGAGAACTTTCTGCAAACTGACCAGAAGGACTGTGATGATCTAGCCTGGCTTCTTAATTATGTGTACTTAAAAATGCATCCTGTTCCTTTTTTTTCCAATCCCTTCTTTCTGCTAGAACATTTGGTTCAGGAAGATGTTCCTTTGTACTTAACTCTTCGAATGATGAAGAGTTTCCTACATATCTTGATAAGAAGAACCTTGTGGTGTATTTTTCTTTTAAGAATTTTCATTTGAGTGTGTTAGACTGCTGATGCTGAATAACACTGTAGCCATCATGGCTCTTGGATATAAGGAGAAAAATTTGTGGGAGAAAATTAATACCTTCTGTTAGACTGGTCTGTATTGAGCCCCTCTTGGGGGAGAAGGAAGGAGAAGGTGTTTTAGGCATGTGAGTTGTTCAATTTTGAGATAGAAGTATGAAATTTCAGAGTTAACCGCTAACTGGAAATAATTTTTCTTCATTGAACTACGTTATAGTAGTCAAGCAGAGTGTGTTAGAGAACAGATAATTGTGGAAATTGAGGAGGACATGATAAAGCTTTTAGCTACTTACAGGACATTTCTCTGGTATAATTTTATAATGCAACACAAAACTTTCTTGGGCTCATCACTGCAGCAGTCCTCTAGGTTTGTGAAAATTAGTTCTCAGAAATAGCTGTGCGAGATGGGGCAGGGAGGTTAGAGATGGAGCACTTTCATAAGAAGTGCTCTCTTTGCTGTTAAGGAAATGTTTGTGCAAGTTGGTTGCCATGTGCAGTTGCTTAGTTTCATCCCTGTGGTTTTCATGAGATCATCTTTGTGCTGCTTCAAAATCATATTATATGCTGAGTAATAGATGTATTCAGGGATTTAGATGTGTCTGTCACAGAGAATTTTTATTTGGATGGCCAAGCAGATGTTGGTATTTATTGTTCAGATTGTCTATAGATGTTTATGCTAAATGGATTCCTGCGGCTCGTCAAAAAGTAGGAGATGGAAATGTTTGAAGGCTTCTGCTGAGAGGCTGGGGAAAGGATTGCAAATTAGAAATTTCTCCCACTACAGGTTTCCAGGGTAGGAGAATATGTGACAAATATAGTGTACGAGATGGGATTAGGCGCTACCTGGATAGCTCGTTCAAAGCTACAGGCTCTTTTACAGCAGTGGTGTCCTTGCTATGCAAAACTGAAGGTCACTTGGGTTAACTACACCATTTGTAACAGTGGCCTTAATCAGATGCCTAAGAGGAGACTGAAAATGGAGCCAAGTGTATGTGGTATGTGGTAATTCCCATAATTATATTAATCTCAAGAATTTCCAGTACCAGATGGAGGAACTGAGGGGTTTGTTTAGAATGTAGCATTTGTGTGCGTGTAATCTGCAGTATATTTCTCTTCCAAACGCTTGTCTAGTCTCCCAAGTAGATTTTTGTTACGTACAATGTACTTTGACAAGATGTTGTTACATGTCAATCTCGTTAAATTTTCCAGACATCAATTTTTTAGTTGGAGTTGAAGGCATGTGATTAATGAGATAATTTTTAAGTGTGAATTTATTGCCGTTAACCTGAATAGTGATTTAGTGTTGTGGACTGTCTGCTCCTGTCTAGTTCTGGGGAGGCCAGAAAGCTTTAGTTGAAAATAGCTGTTAGTGCTGCCATTATGTATTGTCAAATTATCTTTCTAATCTCCATAAAGAAGTGGTATTTTCTTGTTTCTGTCAAGGTGATAAACTTGGAGGAGGATACAGGTGAACTGACCAAAAATGCCAATGGACAAGTAATCAAGCATAGATTAGCTTGGTAAATAGAACTTAATGCAACCTCAGCACATTCTCAGGTAACATTAAATCGGAAGGAGCATTTGACAACAGAAGGGCAGGGCCACTGCTCAGGGAACTGCTGACTTCCTAGACAAACAAGCCAACAAAAATCTCCAGACACTACAGACAAAAGCCAAGCCACACTTTCAGGCAAGAGACCCGTTTATGCTCACAGGCAAGAGAGTGACTGGCTGTCTTCAGCAGAAAAGGGCCTGGGGATCCTTGTGGAGAACAGGTGGATTGTGAGTTGGAGGAATGAAGGGTGAAAACATATTCAGCTGTATTGGCAGAAGTCAAAGGAATTGTGTTTGTTTTCCCATCTGCTTGATACTGCTGTGGCCACACCTGGAATGTTCTGTCCAATTTTGGGTGCCCCAGTAGAAGAGTGATATCAGCAGACTTGAAGTCCATCAGGTTCCCCTCAGGTGCTTAGAGACGCAGAAGACATGATACACGAGAGGAGGTCTTTAATCAGGTGAAGAATTTAACTGTTGTCTTGTGGTGCTTAAGGGGGAGAGGGCTATAGAGAAGATGGAACCAGACTCTTTTTAGAGGCACACAAGAAAAGAACAGACATGCAGCACAACACAGGAACTTCTAATAATATTGGGGAGTGGGGGAGCTTCAGAAAAAGTGCTGGAGCAGGTTACATAGAGCATCTGCGGTATCTTATGTGAAGCTTGTCTAGACAAGATCCTGAACAGCATCCTGTGTTTTCAGAGCGAGCCTTGCTTTGAGAAGGAGATTTGACTTATGTCTCATCTGTCCTAAATTTCTATTTCACAACCCTCATAGGAAAGGTAGATGGAGTACGGACACAATGCTGCTTATTAATGAAAGTAGATTCATTTTTGTGTGTGTAGAAAATATTTTGTAAAATTACTTAATTTGGTGGAAAATTTCTTTAACCATTATCAGAACTCAGAAAAAAAATGGATATTTTCTTCTGGTTTTTGCTCCAACTTTTATTGTTATCCTTTCTGTTCCTTGAATTTAAGCCAAACTAGTCCCAGAACGTGTTGCCACAGAGTATGATGGGCATATAACTTCTGTTTGCCAGGTGCCAAACAGAAATTAGTCTGTTGGTTTTGCTTGCATTTCCATCACTGAGAAGAATAATTTGGATTTTGTTTTAAATCTGTGTTATTCGAAGAAGGGAAAATCTTATTATCTGTGAAACATAAACACTTTTTTCTTTTTTATCAGAACCAGTAGAAACTGAGAAATGCATGCAGAAGTTATGTGTATGTGGGAAAAGTTGATATTTCATAGAATCATAGAATGATTTGGATTGGAAGAGACCTTAAAGATCATCTAATTTCCACCCCCCCTGCAATGGGCAGGGACACCTTGCACTAGATCAGGCTGCCTATGCAACCTGGCCTTGAACACTTCCACAACCAAGGAAGGGTTGTATGATCACAGTGTCTTGTTAGAAAGTAGGCTAAAATGGAATATGAATGTCAGCCTTGGAAAGATGACAGTAGATTGGAGGAACACATTTTGCTGATGTTTTCATTGCTTCAGGCAACTCTGCTGTAGCCTCCTCAGTTACACTTAAAGGTCTTTGCTGGCAAAATGTCCTGGTGTAATGTTTCTGGCAAACAGCTCTTTAGTGCAATGCTTTTGAGGTATGAAAAAGCTGTTTCTGGTAGAT
The DNA here is from genome assembly GCF_032191515.1 of Phaenicophaeus curvirostris. NCBI lineage: Eukaryota > Metazoa > Chordata > Aves > Cuculiformes > Cuculidae > Phaenicophaeus > Phaenicophaeus curvirostris. The sequence goes on from NC_091392.1 coordinate 23,448,542, forward strand.
TAATTTATATGAGAAGTTTTGCAAAATGAGACAGCTGGTTTCTTGGAGTAAATTGTTCTTCTGACAAATAGTTCTAGGGGTGCACAGTTGACATGGTTTGGAAAAATCATGAGTGCAGAGAGGGAACACAGGAGCAGTGCTGCAGAAAGTGAAGCAAATCCATTCAGTCCAGCACAGTTTGAAATGACGGCGCGCTCCATGAGTCAGAGATGTATGTCTATCTACATACTTCTAAAACTTCCCTTGGTTTTAATTTCTGGAAAGGCACTGGTAGCTGAAGTTCTCACCATGGGTAAGGATCGCTTGTGTCCATCTCTGTTAGGCATAATTTTTATGGTTACCCACAGGAGCCATCATAAGCTTTCTTGTCTGGGAGCTGTGCTTGCATAGCTTTCAGGCATCACTGGTTTCCTTGTGGCTCTGGTAGCCTCAGGGAAGCAAAGCCACAGTGCCAGTGTGTAGTCTGCAGAGGAGATGGCCCTAACAGTGGTGGCATGAGGGACAGCAAAACATAGCTGGCGTAGTTGTAGAGTGTCTGTGTAACTACTCAAAACTGAGAGATCAGTGAAGTCTGCCACACAGAAGAAACAAATACAGTAATATAAATCTAGCTGATGATTGTCAACTGCATTCTACAGCAAATGTCAGGTAGTAGGAGTAAGTACAAAGAAAATGATTGCAACTGCACTGACAACCTCATTTCAGAAGAGATAGCTTTTATTGGGGTGTGATATTTACTGCATTTAGGACAAACATGTAGCAGATGCTTTCTTTCCTAGTGTGGATTAGTCTGTAAAAAGCTGGCATTTTTTTTCAGCAATAAGGAAATATACCATTGCTCTGATGAACTTTTAAGTAGTTAATTTTTTCTGCAGTTCTTTATATCTTTTCATTCTTCTGTCTAAAATCTGGGGATTTCTGATTTTATATTCCTTCTCCTGCTCCCCCTCCTGCCCCAAGAAGTTCCATTTCATTATCAAAATACTTCTTTTTCTTTTCCTCTCAAGTGACCAATCCGACCTTCAGTTCTCTATTTTGGCAGTCAGTGTAGTACACTTAGATTCCTTCACATATGTCAGACTGTCGTTGCTCACTGCCTATGAATTTTGTCCCATCCCCTTGGCTCTCTGAAGAAAACCACTACTCAAATCATCTGTTCTTTATGAAATATTTCACAATCCTGACAAAGAATCTTGAACTTGCTGCTCAGGACAATGAAAATATTTAAAATATTTCTGACTTAATAATACAGAAAATATAGAAATATTGCGTGTTCTGGGCAACAAAGCTAGTGAAGGTTCTAGAGCACAATTCTTATCAGGAGCAGCTGAGGGTACTGGGATTGCTCAGTCTGGAGAAAAGGAGGCTGAGGGGAGACCCTATTATTCTCTACAACTACCCAAAAGGAGGTTGTAGTGAAGTGGGTTCTGGTCTCTTTTTCCAAGAAAGAAGTGACAGGACAAAAGGAAACAGCCTCAAGCTGTGCCAGGAGAGTTTTATATTGGATATTAGGAAAAATTTATTCACTGAAAAGGTTGTCAAGCATTGGACCAGGCTGCCCAGGGAAATGGTTGAGCCACCATCCCTGGTGGGATTTAAAAGATAGGCAGATGTGGTGCTTAGCAATATGGTTTAGTGGTGAACTTAGAATCACAGGATCATAGAATCATAGAATGGTTTGAGTTGGAAGGGACCTTAAAGATCATCTAGCTCCAACTCCCGTGCCATGGGCAGGGATACCTTCCAAGAGATCAGATTGCTCATAGCGTCATCCATCCTTGCCTTGAACATCTCCAGGGCTGTGGTATCCACCACTTCTCTGGGCAATCTGTGCCACTGCCCTGCCACCCTCACAGTAAAATGTCTTCCTAATACCTAATCTAAATCTACCCTCTTTCAGCCATTAACCCTCATCCTGTTGATGCAATCCCTGATAAAGACCACCTTCCAAGCTCTCCTATAGGCCCCCTTTAAGTACTGGAAGGCTGCTATAAGGTCTCCCTGTCATCTTGTCTTCTCTAGGCTGAACGGCCCAAACTCTCTCAGCCTTGTCCTCACAGGGAAGGTGTTCCAGCCCTCTGATGGTTTTTGTGGCCCTCCTCTGGACTCCATGTCCTTCCTGTGCTGAGGACTCCAGAATTAAACACAGTACTTCAGGTGAGGTCTCACAAGAGCAGAGTAGAGAGGCAGAATCACCTCCCTCAACCTGCTGGTCACTCTTCAAAATGAGACTGTTGGCTTTCTGGCCTGCAAGTACACATTGCCAGCTCATGTTGAGCTTCTCATCCACTAGCGCCCCAGGGCCTTTCCTTCAGAGCAACTCTCAATGCATCCTCCTCCCAGCCTGTATTTGTGCTTGGGATTGCACTGACCCCGGTGCTGGACCTTGCACTTGGCCTTGTCAAACTTCATGAGCATTGTGCAGGCACACCTCTTGAGCCTTTCAGGGTCCCTCTGGATGGCATTCCTTCCCTCCAGCGTGTTAACCATGCCACGCAGCTTGATGTCACTGACAAACTTGCTGAGGATGCACTCAATCCCACTCTCCATGTATGTGACAAAGATATTAAACTCCACCAGTCCCAATACCAGTCCCTGAGGAACTCGTTGCCATTCTCTACTTGGACGTTTAGCCATTGGCCACAACCCTTTGAGGTTTACCATGCAGCCAATTCCTTATCCACCAAATCATCCATTTGTCAAATCTCTGTCTCTCCAGTTTAGAGACAAGAATGTTGCGTAGGACAGTGTCAAAATGCTTTGCACAGGTCCAGGTAGATTATGTCAGTTGCTCTTCCCTTACTTACCAACGCCGTGGCCCCAGTGTAGAACATCACCACACACCATATTTGTCAGGCACAATTTGCCCTTAGTGAAGCCATGTTGGTTGTCACCAACAACCTTCTTATTTTCCATGTCCTGCAGCAGAGTTTCAGGATGATCTGCTCGATGATCTTGCTGGACAGAGAGGTGAGACTGGCTGGCTTATAGTTTCCAGGGTTGTCTTTTCTAACATTTTTAAAAATGGGGATGCGTTTCCCCTTTTCCAGTCAGTCAGGACTTCACCAGAATGCCGTGACTTTTCTAATATGGTGGCTAATGGCTTAGCAACTTCATCCACCAATTGCCTCAGGACTTGTGGATGCTTTTCATCGGGTCCCATGGACTTGTGCATTTTCAGGTTCCTTAGATTGTCTCAAACCTGATCTTGTATAGTGGGCAGGCAGTTCCTTGATGTTCTGCAGCTTGGGCCATGTGGCTTGAGTCCTTGCCAGTGAAGGCTGAGGCAAAAAGGTCTGAGAGTGCCTCAGCCTTCTCCATATCCTGGGCAACCAGGTCTCCCGTTTCCTTCCAGAGAGGTCTCACATTCTCCCTAGTCTTCCTTCTATTGCCTGTAGAATCTTTTGGTTTTGTCCTTGACATCCTTGGCCAGATTTAATTCTTAAAATGTAACAGATTTAATAAATTTAATTCTAATAACTTGGAAGCATTAGGTCTACAGTTGGACTTGATGATCTCAAAGGTCTTTTCCAACCTAAACAGTTCTGTGATTCTTTATTTCTAACTTAAAGTGAAATATACTGTAAGTGGAATTGAATGGCCACTACATTATTGGTAGTGTTTCTGGTTTTTAAGCAAGTGGCAAACCAATGAAGGGTAAATGGCATATTGTGCTTGTTTGATTATAAAGAATGAGAAATGTGTTTGATAAATGTATTAAGTGATTTTCAAAATCTAATATTTAATTCTACAAGGTGATGAATTGCTGCACAATGAGTATGTACACGGGCAGTCGGCACTGAGTGACAGCAAACAGAATAGGTACAGACACTATTTTACTTGGAATAGCTTCAGCTCTGAGAAACTCAGAGAACATCTAAGGTTGCTAAGTGACAGCAAAATATTTGTCTGTTATTTAGGAAAATGAAACTGGTTTATCCAATGAATAGTAAAGGACAGCATATATAATGTGCCACCCACATGCTGTATAGGACCATTATTATACATGATGAAGACCCACATAATTCAGCACAGTAAACACAGCAATCATCCTTGTCTTACTACTGAGATTCTCTAATACTATTTATTTAATCTGCTTCCTCAGAAGAACATTTCCAAAGTAATTCATTATAAATGAATAGTCTCTGTTCCAGCTCTGAAACAAAAGTAATATTCTTGTTTGTGTAGCCAGATAGTGGAAGAGGAGTGAGCATTGCTGTTGAAAACTGGCTGTTTTCTTTGCAGGCTTATTCTCATCATCGTTGTGAGAAAAAGCTCATTAACAGTCAATGATGTGGCACAGGAGTTTTGTTTTCCTGGAAGGACAGGATAATGGTGGGTTCAGCGTCAAGTTCTGTGCCCTGCCCTTCACTCTCGTAGCGGTAGTGTGTATATGACTTCCCATAGCCTGAGTCCAGCCATGGATATAGCCATCCATGGGTGATATTGGGAAGCTGGGGTTACAGCAGGGTTCATCGTGTACGCAGTCTTGTGTGACTCTTGAATCTTGTTCAGCAGCAGAGTCAAGAGTTTGTTTCAGGTGTTGTTAGATGCTGTCCTGCCATTTCTAAGGCTCATTTGGGAAGAGGAAAGGTCGCTGTGATGCGTTGACCAGTACTTACACGCAGATGAGTGGGGAAACCCTAAAGAGGAGGCATAGGAAGGGAGTCCCTGAACTTGATATCTTTGAACATACTACTGTGTTTGGAGGAATCTGGAAGGTGAGGAGACCTTCCAAATGGCAGTCAGGACAACACTTAACCAGCTACCTTTCAAGGCAGAGTGAAATAAAATGAAGCTATCTAAAAGAACCCATCAAAAACACGTTAAGTGCATACATGCTTAACAAGTTATGTTCAAAGAAGTGTGTAGCAAGTTAGATGGAAATGGATTTATTGGTACTTTCATTTCTGTTCATTCAGGGATGCAAATTTATCTCCTCGCTAGAATGGAAGGGAGAGACAGCTGTGTGAGGAATGCTTACCAGGTTATTTCTTTTTCCACTCTTTGGTCTCAAGAAATAAAAGTTTTGTCCTGGTTTAGTATCCCTTCTCCCTCTCTCCTAGCCTGGACAACAGCTAACTGGTCAGCTGTAGTCCCAGTTTCCCCTTACAGGGAAAGGGGAAAGGGAAACAAGAGAGAGACTTGCAGGTTGGAAGCTGAAACTAAAATAGCACTAATGAAACAAAAATAATGAAAATGAAAATAATAATAAGAAAGTAATAAAATAAATACAAATATAAAAACCCCCGAACTGAACTCCCTTGATGAGTGACCCTGCAGGGCACACACAGGGAAAATGCTGGGCTGGACTCAGGGGAGCTGGATTCAGGAATGGATGGATTTGGAGTAGGCAGACGGACAAAGTCCTCACTGGATATCAGCTGTCCAAGAAGAGAGCTCAACCCTTGTGATTCCTCAACTTCATAGTGAGCATGGCTTAGATGGAATGGAATAATCTGGTCAGTTTTGGATCACCTGTCCTGTCCACTCCTCCCTGCAGGTGTGACTTTGTTTCACTCCCTTCAACTTGACATTCCACCATCTAGGTGGCCTTGGTTTCCATAGGGATAAGTATAAACTTTCTACATACCAGTGCCCTGTTACCTTGGTGATAAACATCAGCCATTATCGCTTCTAGAAATGGGCACTGGCTGAAAAACATGCAGTTAACTTTCAGAAAATGAAGTTACTTAGAAGAGGCTTAGCTGAAATGTTAGAGAATTGGTCCTGCCTTAGCCCAAATCGGAATAAGTTTTGGCTGAGGGTGTCCAGAAGCAGCCACTGCTGTTAAGGGCACTGGATGAAATGGCATCCTTTTGAAATAACAAAGTTTCTTATTTTTAGGAGGTGTTCAGGGACTGAAGTCCTATTTGGTGCTACAGATTGTATACATTGCAGGTGAGAATTCAGGCAGTGGCTCTTTACTCGGCTCCTCCCTACCTGCTGTTTTCCTAAAATAGCCATATGGCCTGAGAAAGTAATTTCACATCGCAGTGTGGGAATAGAGAAGAATCAATGCTGTCGCTCTTGTTAAGGTCAGGGGCTTGTTGGTACTCCCGCAGATCCCAGCTCTGAATGTAAAGACATGCGACCTGTGGTTATTTCTTTGCTATATTTCTAAAATTGCCACAAGGTGGCAATGGCTCAGAGTGTTCCTCCTCCAGTACCAGCTCTTTGGGTGATGCACTTGCAGGCAGCAGGGTCAGACACAGGCTGTGCTTGCAAGCCAGCATCCGCGGTGCTCTGGGGCATGGAGGAAGAGTCTGATTGTGAATAAAACACAGGCTACGTTCTAAACTGTTCCATTTTAAAGACAAAAGTTTTGTTGGGGAGAGTTGTGCTGCAACTTATGTCTTTGTCAGCCTCTGTGGGTGCATGTATTTAGGGCAGTAGTGAGCTGCTCTGTGGACTTGGACAGTGAGAAGCAGATGAAAATGCTCCAGGTCTAGCATCGGACTCTGTTAAGCTAGGGTTTTAATATTTTTCTTTCTTTCAAAGAGCAGATGAGCAGTATTACTGTTACAAATACATACATGCTTCTTTTTTCCTTCGAAATGTTGGAGTTTATTATTTAATGAAGTAAAGCCTATGACATTGGAAGAACTCCCAAAACTACCCGGTTTGTTTGAAATGTAACTTCTTATAAAAATAATTTAAGCTATGCGTAAAATCCATTTATTGACATTTTTTAAAGGTATGAGCTAAAACAGAAATGCCTCTAGATTTTCATATCCAAGTTTCACTTTAGTAGGGAAAAGGCAAATCTTTAAATTAGTGCTCATAGAGGAACATATTGGAATATGTAAGACTCCTTTGAAATGTTAAATGTGAGGTGAGGGTTTGTTTGTTTTTTGGTACTTAGGTGCTTGAAGTTCTTTTGTTATGTTTGTATTACTCCGTAAATTATGAAAAGTTAAATTGCTGCTGCAACTTGAAAAAAGGTTATTCTTCATTTAATTAAATAGCTCTTTGAGAAGTTTATTCTATCTTAAATACATGTTTTCATTCTTTGATAGTCTGTTAAGGTTACCAAATGTAACATGACTATAAATGTTACCTTTTGCAAAAGGCACAGGGGTAGAAGGGAAGAGAATATTTCTGTACCATGGCTGCAATAAAGAAAACAAATCTGAGGGCAGTTAATCTTGTTTTCCCTTAATACTGTCATTGCTTTCTTCACTCATTCTGCAGAACACAATCAAACTTGATATTCTGAGTTGCCAGAATTTAGTTATACATTCTCTCATGAAGCAAAAGTAGTTACTTATGATATATCACACAGAGAATGCAAAATCCAAATAAGCTATACAAAACATGAAGCAAGGTTGATGGAAAACAGTGGAGTCAGTGAGGCTTTGCTGTAATCTTCAGGTATATTTGGAGTTCGGTTTACATTTGGGAGTACGTGTAGTAATGTCGATTTTATTTCGCTGGTTGTGGTTCTTCCTGTTAGTATTAAAATGTGGACGCAGGGGCACTGACAGTAATGATGTAAAGAAATAGCAAAAGACTAAAAGCAAAAGTCTGATGTGGATAGAAAGGTAGTATGCACGGAGGAGAAAGGAGGAAAGGGCACGTGCAGTGGAAAAGTAGTCCTGCTGCGGAGAATTTTCAGCTCCTTTATGTGAACTTCTACCAGAGGTAATCTGACTAGGCTTAGTGCCCTTAAGTTTAAGCATTTCACTTGAGATTCTGGTTATGCTTCATGTCCTAATCTCTCGTTCCTTATTAACCAAGATGGACAGCTTCAAAAGTAGCCCAGATTTGAGAAGACTGAGCTGTTTGACAGGTTCAAGAGCCAATGTCCTATACAGACACCTGTTTCTCTTTATTTGCTACTACAGCATTCTAATACAGTTAAACTTCCCTTTTCCTCTGCATTTCTAAGCTGCTGCTTTTACTTTTAGTTTTGCTTTGCAGTGTTGGTTTTTAGGTAATTGGCTGCAAATTGAAGAGTGTTAATGAATCCACTAAAAATTACCTACATTAAAAAAAAAATGAGTGAAAATTCACTGTTCACTCAATATTCTGACAAAGAAAAAAATTAGAGGGATGGTATGCTACAGTAGACTACTATAAATTATTCTGTATCTTGGCAGTTAATACAACTGCATCTCTATATATGACAGTACTTGAGACTTGTAAACCAGATTGCAGATCATCTTTAGTGCAAGATGTAGCCTTTCATATTTTCTATTGGAACTATTTTTAAGTTTTGCAGGAGAGCTTTTATCCCCTAAAAAGGGGAGGGGGGAAGGGGAGAGGGGAGGAACCCCAAACTATTGCACTAAACTATAAGTAATTGAAGAAACGTAGGGTAATCCTCAAATGGACTTAACTGTTTTAATTACTTACTACCTGAAGCCATGAATGTGAAAGCCATGAATAAATATTTCAAGGACATTTCAGTTTGCTGAGCTATGATGGTTGGAAAAGAGGAAGTCAGAATTCAATTTATATTTCATTGTCTTATTCATAGTGTTTTGGTTTGATTTGGGGTAATAGACAAGCAGATCACCTAAAGAATGAAGTCTGCAAGCATGAAAACATATTTCTGTAATTGCCTTGGCAGGAAGCCCATGTGTTGTTGTGGCAGAGCTGTGTATATTCCATGGGATAGGAGCAGCTTGCTCACCAGTGGCACACTGTTTGCGGGAGTGCTCAGCTCTGTTTTTTTTAAGTCCACTACGAGAACAAGGTGTGCTGAAAAAACCTCTCAAACCATCCTTTATGATTTGCTTTTTCTGATATCCTAACTTGTTGAGTATCTTCAGAAAATGAGAGAAGAATAAGGGGAATTGAATAAAGGGTAAGACCTGTCCATCCTGCATATCTGGGAATAAAGTCTGATTTCTGTTAAGAATAGCTAACCTTTGCGGTACAGATTCTGTGCAAGGAGCTGATGTCTGTCAGGCAGGTGGATAGATGCCATTTTTGGTGTGTGTGCAGGCATGACACAAATGCTCCTCTCCCATTCATTTTTAACTAGCAGTGGTCCAGGTTGGCAATGTGTCGGTGTTGGGATGATGCTCTCAAGAGCTCATGCAGAAATTTTTTCCAAGTTACAGCAATATCTGTTGAAATTTGCTTGCCTCAATGGGAGGCTTTTTCTTCTGTACGGGTTTCTCAGGGCTTGTTCTGTATTGCTGATTGTTTTGTAAGAGGAGGAACAGAATTATCCTGTATTTTTAACTACCTTGGATTTTTTTCAATGGCATTTGGCTTTGCATTGCTATTGCCTATATTTGACTATTTTTAAGAGGGTTTCTCATATTGAGTATTTAGATCTATACTACTGTTTTCTGTTAAAATAGAACAGCTTTCACGTTTGCATTCAATTTGGAGAGACTTGCAGTAAATTGCTGTACGTTTCAAAGCAGCACATGACTTGACAAACAGCAAACTTTATGAAGGATGAAAATCTGCCGCTGTTGATAAGAGGGAAATAAGAGATTGCCTAAGGTAGGCCTATTATCAGGATAACAGTGTTTTACTAATCTTGTAACAGTGTTGTATCTTAAATGGTTTCAAAATGTTGACACTAGATACCTGAAAGCCTATAGTCACCATACTTACTGTAGATGCCAGAAAGTTCTGTAATAAACAATGATGCGATCAAGGTAGTGTTATTTGTTGCAGGTTAGCTATTACAAATATAACTTTCTGCTCTCTGTAAAAATCAGTTGTGTTTGGATTTTTGTAATGTTAAAGTTCAAGAATACTCACTAGAATAAAGGCTTTACATTAATTTTAAAGTTCTGGGAAAGCAAAACAACTCTTTTAACTGTTGCTTTGTTCTGTTGGTATGTTAGTGGCAGTCTCTTCTGATGTGACATTCTGACTTCTCCCAGATTTGATAAGGAGAAATACCTTACCAAATATTTCAAGATTTGCTTGGAACTTTGGTAAAAGGCCTGTGTCTGGATCTCTGGAGAGCGTTCAGATTTTGGCTTTTTCCATAGTGTACTATTCTCTGCTAGGAGTCTATTTTCAGAGTGCACTCAACTTTGATATGAAATCCACCCAAAGCAATTTGGTATCAATCTTGGAGCCCCGTGGCTGCTGTTCCTCAAGATTTGTTGTTTCATGTTGTTCACAGTAGCATAGCATCAATGGCTAGAGGTCTGTTTTCTTCAGAGGGAGCATTTTCTTCACAGAGAGCATGCTTGTTAAAGCATTCCAATGGTTGCACCTAGATTACTTGAAGAAATGGAGGCATCTCACTTGGTTTTCACATATTTGAAGACTGAAAAGATTGACATATTTGAACAGTGGAGCTAAGCGCTACATTTTATTAGCCACCGGGAAGGTCAGGCATTTTATTCACCATATGCGTATATAAAATATTGTTCAGAAGTATGCATGCAGTCTTACCTGTCGCATCCTAAAAACACAATGGAAAGAGTAAAGGTTTGGTTGCATGCTGAGTGTGTCTAACCTGTTGCAGCAACCTGGCTTGCCTAGATGGGACTCTGAAGAGCTGTGATGCACTAAGGAGCCAGAGTCCAAGTGTGTATAGTGCTGCATATTTTTACTTCAAGACTAGCTGCATTTAATAATGTTCTCACCTCTCCTTTCTTTTTTTTTTTTTCCTCCTACACAGCTCAATAAGCAGCAGCTACAGATACTGAAGGAACGCTTCCAGGCCTTTCTGAATGGGGAGACACAAATTGTGGCAGATGAAGCGTTTTGCAATGCTGTGCGAAGTTACTACGAGGTAAGTTGTGCGCTTTGTTTTCTGTATTGTTTTAAAAGTTCATAGGTTTGCTTTTAATGCAGGTAAAAGAAAGGAATTTTAAGTTTCAAAGACTGTGAAGTTCCAAACGTTCTACTCCAGCTTTGTCATTTTTAAAGTTGAAATCCACTGCCTGGGCACAAGAGATAAACTGAACTGGAAAATATTCACCCTTTTTGAGGCAGGGTGTGTGTGTGCAAAGAATTTTTCTGGCAGCATTTGTTACAACTAGGCACCACTATCTTTCTCTCCATATGTCTAAGTTACCTCTTTTAATCAGCGCTTCACTTGTATTTCTCAAGATATTAACTTACATCTTCTGATTTTTAGTTACCATGCAGAGTTTTATTGAGAGGAACTGCCTATTCCCTTACGAAAGAAGAGAAGCTTTCACACAGCTGAGCCAGCTCTTGAGTTCTGGTATGTTCAGTGCCTGCAGCCATCAGTGCATATCTTTAGATATAGTTTTAATTGCCTAAGGGATAGGTCCTATTTCAAACTAAGAGGACAGTTCACTGTCCTTTTTGTAACACCAGCAGCATATGGCGAGAGAATTTATTTCTTACTTTTAGTAAATGGCACTGCAAATTCATAGGATCGTAGAATAGTTTGTGGGTTCGAAGGGACCTTTAAAGGTCATCTAGTCTAACTGCCCTGCAGTGAGCAGAGACATTTTTAATCACATCAGGTTGCTCAGAGTCTCATCCAGCCTGACCTTGAACGTTTCCAGGGGTGGAGCATCTACCACCTCTCTGGGCCATCTGTTCCAGTGTTTCACTACCCTCATTGTAAAAGCTTTCTTCTTTATATCCAGTCTGAATCTACCCTCTTTTAGTTTGAAACCATTATCCCTTGTCCTATCGGAACAAGCCCAAAATAAAAAGTTTGTCCCTGTTTTTCTTATAAGTCCCCTTTATGTATTCAAACACTGCAGTTAAGGTCTTCCTGGAGCATTGTCTTCTGCAGGCTAAACAACCCCAACACTCTCAGCCTGTCTTAATAGGACAGACGCTCCATCCCTCTGATCATCTTCATTGCCCTCCACTGTCGTCCTTCCAACAGGTCCATGTCCTCCTTATGTTCAGGACTCTGGAGCTGTACACACTACTCAGGTATGGTCACCTGAGAGCAGGGCAGAGGGGCAGAATCACCTTCCTTCGCCTGCTGGCCATGCATTTTTTGGATGTAGCCCCAGAATACCATTTGCATTCTGGGCAGCAAGGACCTGCAAGACCTCCTCTGCAGGGCTGCTCCCAATCCCTTCATCCACCAGCCTGAATTGATAGTAGGAAGTGTCCAGGCCCAGGTGCAGGACCTTGCATTTGGCCTTGTTGAACCTCATGAGGCTTGCGCAGGCCCACTTCTTGTCTGGGTCCTGCTGGATGGCATCCCATGCCTCAGATATGCCAACCACACCACTCAGCTTTGTGTAACCTGCAAACTGTTGAGGGTGCACTCAGTCCCATTGTGTCATTGTTGAAGATACTAAACAGTATTAGTACCACTACAGACCCCTGGAGGGCACCACTTATTGCAGTCTCCATCTGGACATTGAGCCATTGACCATCACACTTGGGATGTGACCATCCAACAATTCCTGATCCACTGAACAGTCCACTCATCAAATCCATATATTTCCAATTTAGAGAGAAGGATGTTGTGGGGGACCATATCAAAGGCTTTACAAAGGTCCAGATAGATGGTATCCATAGCTCTTCATTTTTTCTCATCTGAATTCAGACATGCTCAATGAATTACAAAGGCTGTATTTTAAACCTCTATTTCTTTTGAAGGGTCTTCCTCCATGTCTCACTCTACCAAATATTTTTTTCAAAATTTTAGCTTTATTTTTTGTATAAATTATTTTTCCTTTTTCTTGGTCAGCTATTGCTTACTAATGAATGAAACTTTTTTTCATGGAGAAAAAATATGACATGTCTCAACTGAGTTTTGTCTACACGAAATTATTTTGCACAATAAAATGGAAGAGATGTGGGTGGACAAATGATTTCCATGTTGTACAGAAATACAAGAACTCCGTGCGAGTTTCTCTGATTCACAATCTGATCAGTACTGCAGTAGTTGAAGTGAAAGAAATCTCATAAAAACACTTGTGAAAGGAAGAGGATGGATCTGCAGGTGAAACAAGAGAATATGAACATTCACAAGGTACTATGTAGGGATGCAAGAACACTATAGTTTTTCTAAGAGAGTAATCCTTGGTTTTGTGTGTCTGATGAAGTAAAGACTGAGAGGAAGAACAGTTTGGAAGATGGTGCAGGGTAAGACTAAGTGACTTAGCTGCCCAGCAGTAGGTTTCAGAGGAGTGAGATGTCTCAAATTGCTGAGCATGGAGTAGAACTGTGTTTATTGTTCTTTCAGCAAGCTATGTAAGAAGCTTGTTGTGTTAGAGGACGTAGCCTGCTCTTTGGAAAGAACATGGTAGTGAATTAAAATTATTTTTGAATAAATGCCTAAAGAGTAACTGTCCTGTTAAGGTTTACTTTGTGATTCTTAATGAGATTTTTGGACACTGAGAACTATGTTTTTCAGCATACCTGCTGTTGGCAGTGAAGGGCTACCCTTAATAATCTAAGATAGCCCTATAAAATGGAATTCTCAAATTCTCCAGCTATTTTCAGCCATTCACCAGTTTGAATTAGGTGTGCAAATATTCTGGCTGTCCATTTTCGTACGAGGGATTCCAAAGAGCTCGGCATCACTGTCGACGCTATAATGACACCGTGGGCTAGTGGGATTTTCTCTATTAATATGTAATGAGCTCAACTACCAGCTGCAATTTGGTTCTTCAGTCTTTCTTTTTGTTTATCCCACCCCCACAATTCTATTTTCCATTCTTTCCAGAGATCTTCTTCTAGACTTGCACAACCTTTTCCAGTTGTGCAGTTTGAGTCTGCATTTGCTAGTAATTTTGAATTTCTTTTTAGGGTTCTGGTAGATAGTCACCAGTTCACCAGTATGCAATATTACATTTAATGAATATTGCAGTGATGGAATCCAGCTGGAGACTTAGTTCAGGCTACTGCTTCTCTTCAATGCATTTTAATCAAATTTTATGCATCTTACTTTGTATTTTCATATCATTGCTCGTATATGTCTCTTGTGCCTCTTTCATTTGTTTTGTTGCCCATTTGTTGAAATTATTAATCTCTAATACTTCTTTGTGTCTTCTGTTGATACCGTGCTCTGCTGCATTCTCATCTCTCTTTCACACAGGGTCTATCACATCTCCTTTTTGACGATGTCTATTAGTAGTTTGAATTCCAGACATCTTTCTTGTTTCTGTCATACAGCATCTTGTAAGCCTCAGTGTTAATTTCCTTATACATTAGTTGCTGAGCTACAGTTCAATTTTATCTGACATAGAAGGAAAACAAATATGTGGTCTGTGCAGTAAATATTTTACTCTAAAAATTATTTTGCCTTTAATCCTATGCAATAGTCATGGTTTAAGACTTATAACAGTAATGTTTGCAAAGCTGGCGTATTCTTACAACTGTAGCTGATTTTCTACACTCAACTCTAACTTTCAGTGTGAAAGAGGAGAGGGTTTTTTGTGCGTGTAACTTAAATCCTGTATCACTAGTTCAGGTATTTTGAGTCTGTAAATCTGTCTGTAATTACTGGTTTGTTCAGAATTTGTCCTGGGACAGGACAGGACTTAGAGCTCAGTCTCTCAGTATTTTATTTACTTTTCTAGGAATATTTGCTGAAAGAAAAAAAAAATGATAAATAAATTAATATGAATTTTGTCATCAATTTTACTGTGTTTTAAGAGAGTTGTGCTGCTGTGTCAGAACTACCTGGGAAGGTTTATACTGGTCAATTTTGTTGCCTTACCTTCCAGCATTATGTTGTTTCTAATGCTACTATTGTTTTTAAGACTTTCTATTAATATTCTGGCATTGTTTTTCATTTATTTTAAAAATGTAATAGGAAAACAATTCATAGGAACAGTTGTATCAACTCTTTTTTTATTGTTATTATCACAATCTCCCCGTAGCACCGCACTACACTTTGTGAGAGTCTCACTGAAATTTAACCTGATTCATTTTTGTGTACATATAATTAAGATTGTCTTGAGGAATTATTTCATTTTCTGTACAACTTTTAGAGATGTGTGGAGATGTTTATGGTTCTCTTTCTGTAACCATTCTCTCAGAATTAACACAGTATATTTTTATGGAAAATTTCATTACAGACATCGAGCCAGATTCAAATTGGTAGAACATCAGATGCTGGTGATACTTTTTGGATAAAGAGAAAAATTCAATCATATGGCAATTTATTATGAGTAATTATATTGGACACACTGCTAAGTATAAAATTGAGTGGGAATGTGACTTATGAAATACAGTCTTTCTTTTCATATTTCAATCCATTTTTTTTAAAAAAAAAAATACCTGTAGAATAGTCGATAATCTTTCATTCATCAGTTCTTGTATTCTCTTTCATAGAGACTGGCAAATGGTCTTGTGCAGAGCCCCAAGAGGTTCACTTGCTGCCTTTAATATACATATCTTTAATAGATATGTACATAACTTCAACTAAAGTCAGAGTACTAATTCTTTGGTCTTGAATGTGTGCAGTCTTAGATATGAGTAAAATGGGTGCAAAAAAATTGTAATGAATGTTCGAAATACAGTGAAAAAAAATTCAGTATTGTATTGATTGCAAGGTCTCACATTTTCAGCTCTGTTTAAAGCATTGTGCAGCTGCAAGGAATTTTTTGTATTGGTGTTTTTCCTGTTTTTCTTGCTGCTTCATTTTAAATATGTGTTTCTAAGCCATAATTACTGCATGCTGCTTAAATCTGAATGTTAAATGCAGGATCTGTAGCAGTTAGCACTATGAGGGGTTTTCAGAAATTAAAATCGGGCTTAGTTCAACTGTACCTGTTTGCCTGTGATACAGAGATCATAGCTAACTTAATTTCTATTTAAATCCAGGTGTTGTAGTCCTTGGCAAATTACACTGTAGTCTGCCCAGTCAGAAAATAGAAAAGACCTGAGGTTTGGCCAGTAGTGAAAATGGATGAGGCAGATTTGTACACAGACCTAGCTAAAGGGTTGGCACTGCCTGGCTCGTGGGGGAAGGGCAGTTTAAAAAAGTAAACTGGAAATAGAAAACAATCAAAATCAACACTAAGTAAGAGGAGAGGTCCCATGTCTTAGAATTATAGAGTGGGTTGGTTTGGAAGGGACCTTAAAGATCATCTAGCCCAACCCACCTGCCATAGGCAGGGACACCTTTCATGAGGTAAAGTTGCTCTAAGCCCTGTGCAACCTGACTTTTAATGCTTCCAAGTGATGAAGCATGCACAGCTTCTCTGTACAGCCCGTTCCAGTGACGACTCATCCTCATCATAAAAATGTCTTTCTGCTATCCAATCCAAATCTACCCTCTGCAGCTTTCTAAATGGCAAGAGCAACCCTTTCCTTTCCCTCTCCACAGTGAGGGTAGGCAATACCTTAAAGCATCTGCAGTAAGTAGGGCAAGTGTCCTATAAACCTTCCCCCTTCAGTCCCAAATCCTGAACTGCCAACGCAAACCCCTGTGAGTAACCTGTTGGCAAAGGGGTAGTGGGATGTGAATCCTGGCTGCATGTTGCTGGTTGACATGCACCAGAGTCTGCAGGCACACCTCTCCTAAACCTGACTGGGCTGCTTTGGTCAGTCTTTGCTTGTGTTGCCTGCCTTCCCACTGCTCTTGAGGCTGGGAACACCTTCCTTCCCTGTGCTGGGGGTGGCGTGCAGGAAGGTCTCCTCATGTGGGATTTGATAGCTGATTGAGGTCATCATGGTGCGAGGCAAAGGCAGCCAACACCAGTCTTTGCATATTTGCAATGGGTACTTTTAGCCTCTTAAGGAGTCTGAAAGTTCTACAGAGACTGAAAACGAATAAAAATTACATATAAAATAATTCCATAAACATCTGCCAGTGTAGATGTGCCTGTGATAGTATCACTGTTTCATTGTTTTGATTAAATATGTGTGAGCATTTGCAGACACTCTGAAAATGTTTTCTTCCTCTTAACACAAAGCAATTGTTTGGCCCATAGGGGAATCACACACTGGTGTGATTAAAAAAAAATTGATTATTTCTTATACTTAGAAAAGGATGATTTTTGTTTATTACTGCTTTTTTACGTGAAGACATTAAGATGTTGGGATAGTCTGAAAAAAGTTCAGGTATTTCTGTTAAGGAACTAGTGAAGCAATGATGCTATTTCTGCCTGTAATTATGGAAGGCTTGCTCTGAAGGATTTTTTGCGTGTAAGTGAGGGTCAAAAGGATCTCGCTGATGAAATTGCAGAAAGAAACTACTTTTCTGGTCTAAGTAGTATTTTGGTGGCTTTTACGGTTTGATTTTTAATATCAGCTATTTTAGGTGCGCCCTTTTTATTCAGAGCAACAAAAGGCATAGTTGATCCTGATCAATATTTCAGGGATGAAAATGACCCCGAAGGAACTAAAAAGCATTCATTATAATCAAATCATAGTTACGTGATGGAATGTTCTGTTTTGATAATTATCAAAGCAAAATAATAAAATCAATAGGTGAAGTATTTATTTAAATACATTAGAATAATAATTGCAGACATTGACCAGGTTTCAGGGCGTAAATTTGGCTTTCATTTGTTTTTTTTTAAAGTCTTCATTGGCATACGTGTGTACTGAAGAATATGAGCTTTTTACTTTGTTCAGATCCTCTTCAAAAACCTGAATATTAGGCCAACTTGGGATTTATTATTGATAGAGTCTCATTTGGAGAAGTTGCTGCAGGGTATTTTGTTACATTAATTTGAAAATGATCTTGTGTTTTGTCTTGTGACGAAGCCTTTCAACAGGCAGATATGTTTACAGTTGCACTTAACAGCACATCCACAGTTAGTTTTCTTCCAGTCACTTTAAAATGTTGGCAAACTTGAGGTCAGCGTAACGTTGGCATGGGTGCTGTTATTTTGGGTCTGGATGAGGCCACGTCTTTGAAAAGCTTCATAAAAATGTTTCTAGGCCACCTCCAAGAAAGAGGCATAACAAAGGTTTATCTAGGTCATCCGTTTCATTGAAGAAGCTCTAGGGCCTTCAACGTTTTGGATCAGCAACGCAGTTTGGCGTGTAATGGAGATTGTCTGAGTGTTAGCAGTCTAATTATTTTCCTCAAAGAAGTGAGGGGGAGATAAGATACATGAAATTAAAACCTGTGTTACATGATCAGACCTCTTCCGTGCCAAGGAGAGGCCTGATAGAGTCAAATTGCTGGCTTTGTGATGCGCAGCTTTCTCTTGAGTGAGAGTTACTGCATTGCTCTTGTGTGGAAAGTGTGTCAGTATTACACACCATGTGGATGTTCATTGTTAATTTGACTGAGGATGTCATACAGCTTTCATGTTAGCATTATAGGTGTAAGTGTAAGAGATCTGCATTTCAAACTTCTAAATGAGGTAGGTAGTCGACAAACAGAGTTTAATGCATTAATTGTACCAATCCTTAGCTTCGCAAATGGTGGGTGTTGATAGGAATAGAGGAAGAAATGGCTCATTGAATTTAAATGGAAAAAAAAAAAGAAATCCTAGTAATGGCATCTGATTTATTAATTTTGTGACCACTGTTGTTTCAGGCAAATAAGAAATGCCTTATAGATCTGACACTACACTGCAGAAGTAATTAGTGTTGGGTACTGAGGTATGTCTCCGCTGTTTTAAGCATTACATGATGATATTTCCTTGTTTATTAGGCAAATTCTAATTCTCTGTTAATCTGAACAAACCAAATAGAAAAACAGGAATGGCTCAAATTGTTACACAACAGTGAATTTGGTCTGCATTGCTTAATTATTTTTTTTCTAATCCCAGTGTTGTTTTACTCAATCTCAAAGGAAAACAAAACATCTCTGAGCATTGTTTTTGCACAGTTTTTGCACTGAGACATGGGCTATACGCATAATTTCTTCAGGCTTTAAGTTTTATTAGAGATTCACTGTAGAAAGTTGCCATATTTTTCTGATTAATCATTCCACTGAATTGCAAGCAACTAATAGCTAAAGGATTTCTTGATTCCTAAAACCAGACCAACCAACCAACCAAATATCTTAAATCCAATGCACCAAGTGAACGCATAGTATAGGAGAAAACCTCCTATCTTCAGGTACCCCTAAATGGAATTTCTAGGATGGTTTTTTGCTCTGGATATTATTTCATTTATTCTTACATTTCTAGATGCTGGGATAAATAACTGGGTTTTGCATATTTTGATTGAACCTCTCTGCTACTGTTTTGCTTCAGCATAGAAAGCTTTACCTGTCAAATCCTTAGACATGTATGACTTAATGGTGAATTGATAATCTCTGAGTAAAATAAGCTAGAGAGAACGTGGCAGTAAGGGATAAAAAATTCAGCAAATACCTGGCTGAAATCCAGAGGTCAGTAAATGTGAAGTGAGGTGTAAATTCTCACTGATCTCCCTCAGCCCTATTCCATTTCTATTCAATTACTAATTTCAAAAGATAACAAATTCTTATATCCTAAGAACTGTGAAGGCAGAAGACAGACAATGATGATGTAATTTTGTGATTGTTTTGATTGATCTACGTTTCCCACCACAGAGTATTGCTGAAAAGCCAGATTGGAAAATGAGATTCTTCTCCAGCTTTTATTTTCTGTAGTAAGCTTTGTGGTGCTGCAGTGATGGCTTTTTCTATTTCATGTTGCCTTAAAAAGGCTTTACTCCTCACAGAGCAAGAAAAAGGTTTCTTTAAAGTTAAATCCAGGCATAAAGTTGCTATCCACCTGAAACTCGCAACAAGGAACATTATCTTAAATGGAGCATACTAAGAGAAATAGATTGCCCAGTCTGTTTCAGCTAGTAAATGCCTGCTTTGAGCACCACTAGTAAACAGTAAGTACCTCGTTAAGGAAACTGTTCTTCTTTCCACCTGGCCTTGCCATCAAACCATTTCCTCTACTTTCCTAGTTCAAGTTTTCTTATTAACTTAAGCTCATTGCTTAGCTTGCTGTTTTTTTATTTTACTACCCTTTGTACAAATGAGTCTATCTTGTGGCTCCTTAGCAAAACAAAAAAGCTGAGCAAATTACATACTCTTAATCTGTAGTAAATAATTTTATATCTGGCATTTATCACAGTCTCTTTTTGGACCTTTCACTTTTCTTATATCTAAATTAGGGTTCCAGACACAGCCTCAGACTGTGGTGCAGTTCGGATACTTTGCACTACTTTGTTTTACTCCCGTGATTTCCACTCACTCAGCTAGGTGATAGTCCTTGCAGAAGTAAGCGAACACCGGGGATGTGACTTTTAAGGCCAATATAAGAATTTTAGGGCTGATATAAATGAAAGATGATTCACAAGCAGCTGTCATAGGGTAGGTAATAGTGAGCCTTGGAGCTGTGTCTACAGATTGTTTTGAGCCAGTGCCCGGGGCAGCCGTACCCAGAGCTACCCTTGTCTGTAGTACCTCAGTTAGCTAGTGCAGAACTAGCTTCTGTCTGCTTGCCTGCACATTGTCATAGAGGTGCTCTGCAGAGTACAGAGCCAAGTCCCACACAACATGCTTGCTTGCACAGTTGCCAGTGGCTGGCAAGATGATTAAAGATAGTGCTGCTGACTAGTTTTTTTTACTTCTGAAATAAAATTATCAAGAAATGCTGTTCAGCACCTGTATTTATGGATCCATATGGTCCTAGACATACATATGGTTTCTCTGGTCATTTTCCTGTCTCTTAATCTTTTCAGCAGTGATGGCAGAATTAATATTAAGATATTCATCTGTGGTGTACTGCTAAGCGAGGACTTCCCAGCTAGAAAGCTTCAAGTGGGTATTTGGGACTTACAAGCATTGCATGCCTTTCAGCATTTTCACTCAGTTTAGAGTGTCAGCCTACTGGTTCACAGCCCGGCATGAGAAAATAAATAATCTCCTGGGGGTGAGACTATGATGTTTTTGTTACATTTAAGTTTTCTGTTCTTGGTGTGCCTTTCATAAAACTAGGGAAGGTTTTCCTTTGAGAGCAGCAGGCACCCTTTGTTTGTACGTGTTTGTGTCTTTGCAGTTTCACTGTAATAAATATGCACCATGAATAACACGTTATTCTGCCCATCGTATGCAGATGCTACTGCAGCAGATCCTTCCAAGTAAGAAGTACTTTAATCAGAGATTGGATTCTGTTTTCAAAGAATTACGACATTTTCTCAGATCTTTCTTCCTGACCAGCATAAAATTAGCCACAAATACATGCTTATCTCCCTGGTTTGAGCCTTATTTTCTTGTGAGTTTTCCTTTGAACATTGAAAAGAAGCTGTATACCTTTGTCACTTTATATGTGGAATTACAATTTGTTTATTTGGTCTCTCTTAGTTCCTTCCCTAGGTTGGTTTATGTACAGATGGTGTGAATGCTGTGGTAGAAATATGTGGAGAAATCACAACAGTCAGTATCCTGCTACTGTCCCTGGTCTGCTTTACTGATTGTCTCTGAATGCAATTGAGTTTTTAATGCTTTCAAGACTATTTCCTTTGTAAGTAGTCAAATTGGATGGATGCAAAGTGAAATAAAGCAAAGCTAACTGTCTAGTTCTGTACTGATCTTTTTTTGCAGCGCTGTAATGAGCTGCTGATACACAGCGTGATCAGTACTATTGAAAAGCCCATGTAAAGCCCCTGTGGCTTTACTGTGTCATGTAATCTCTCTGCATCTTCCCCTTGGGAAGTAGTGCGGCAGTTTATTTGAGATAAATCTGCAAATTAGAAAATGTCCTTTATTTTTGCAATTAATTAAGACGTAATTTTAAAATGTAACCTTTTGCAATGGAAGCAAGTTACCTTTTTACTTGACTTTTGAATGTTTGGTAGCTCAATAAAACTGTCACGGTTTAGCCCCAACCTGGCTAATTTCATTAACTAAAACAATGCAGTTGGAGTCCCAGTTCCCTTTCCTCCCATCTCCAGGGAAAGAAAAATGAGAGGAAAGAGACTTGCAGGTTGGAAACTAAACTTCTGCTTTAATTAAATAATAACTAATAATAATAATAATGAAGGGGGGAAAGGGAAAATAATAATTTTAGAGCCTTTAGCTCTGGAGTTAATTCATTTTCTTCTCCTTACTGTAATGGAGTTGGTTTCAGTTGCTATTCTGTCATGGTTTGGACTCATACATTCCTTCTCTGCATATGTTGGGAGGGAATGATGGGCTTACAGAAGCGATCTCAAAATGCAAACTTTTTTCTTCTGGGCAGTGGCATCCTAGCCTAACAACTAACACATGTTCACTTGTGGAAAGACAGAGCCTTGGGGCCCCAGTAACTGACGTGATTTTTCTAGCTGGAGAAGAAAGTTCTTATGAAATACAGGTTCTGATCTGAGACTTGCAACACTACTTGGTGATTAATTGTAAATGATCACTGTTTCTTATTCCAACTCTTAGCCTTCTGACTGTGCTTTAGACATGCAGCAATTACAGTTGAGAAAATTAAGCAAGGCAACAAAAAGAAGCAATGATTTCCATTTAGCTCCCTGTGTTTCTCTGCATGCTTTGAGTTGATGGGTCTTCTGTGCCTTGCTCCTGGCAAGGGACTCTGAAGGGAATAAGAGTAAGCATATGTCTCGAAGTGTCCTGGGAACCCATGGCTCCATGATGGCTGTGCAGCTCACAGTGATGATTTTAGTTCTGTTTCCCTCTTGTACTGCTGAGCACATCCATAAAGCCTCACTGGGAAGTAAGCTAAAGCTTTCATCTTTCAGCATGAAAGAGATTTACCACTTTTCATATTTAACTAGCAGCAAGTACTGCTTCAGAAAGTCGATTTCTGCTGATGAATTGATGAAGGAAATGGTAAAGAGTGTCCTTCCTCCCTCCTCGAGTTCTTCTCTGAGCATGTGAATCACTTTTAACTGCATATTCCCTTCATTTCAGAGAAGGGTGGAAAAGGATGAACTACTTTCCTACTTTTACATTTACATTACTATGAACATAACATTGAAATTAAAGATGAGCTTCAGCCAAGTATCTGTACCTAAATAGAAATACACTCCTTTTGTACTCTGGATGTGACGTGCTGTGTTAATTGCACCGGCAGCTCTATACCTTCTTCATATTAGTCGTATTCAGCTTAGTTTGCAGCTCAGTTGGCACTATGATGCTTTTTTAGCTTGCTTTTCCTTCATATGACAGCCACATCATCAAATCTTTTTTCTGAAAATTGTCAAATGCACAGAGCTGCATGGCTAAAACTACATGTTTGTCACTTGCTAACAACGCGTTCTTTTGGCGTGTGATGCCTCAGATAAGGTACAGGAAAGCTCATCGTTTGCATATATCATCTGAGTGAATACCAAAATGTGCTGCAAATTCCTTTCCCCTCAGCTGTCTCCTCAAGGCAGTACGCTGCTGGGAGTCACTTCTTATATTAACCTAAAAGACTTTTCCAGCTGCAATAAAACTCCTGACACCACCATTATGCTACTTTGTGTGGTGTAGTTCAACAGTGATGTTGAACTTCAAAGCTAAGACTAAAAGTAAGGACAGGCCCCACAAAGAAGATGAATAGGAGAAGTCCAAGATGTGTCATCACCCTTATAAAAGTTTATCAATGCTATAGTGAGTTTTAAACACAAGACTTGTGGTAGTGGCCATTTGCCTAGATACGTATGGATGCTGAAGTCTTTTTTGTGGATACCTCTGAAATGAGAGCTGAGATGGTACCCTGGGTCTACTTGAATAAAGTACTGCTGTCTCCTAGAAGGATGCCTTGTTTCTGACATTAAGCAAGGATAACTCTTCTGAATTTTGAGGATTAATCCAAAACAAGTGTGTAGCCTTTTGTTTCCTTGGCAAAATCACAAAGGTGGGTCTGAGAACTGCAAGTATGCTGCTATACTTCTGATGTGCCAGCCTGATCATAGTGACCCAACATATGTGCAGCTTTCACCTGATTGCATTCTGTAGATCTGTGAAAGGAGAGTGAATTGTAGACCTGCGTTACCAGACAGGCTGATGATGCAGAGGTCAAATTTCTGAACCAAAAAATGGCAGCAATAGAGGAAAATATTAGGTGTCAGAGTTGTCAAAGCTACTTTAAGATAGTCTGTGGAGAGGAAAGATAAGGCTTCTCTGTATTGGAGTCACAGAGAAATTTCCAAGTGGTTGAGGAGTAGATGTTTTAACTCTCTGTGGTCGTGAAAGGCAGATTGTAGTTCAATTATTAACTCTGAAAAGAAATCGTGTATGTCACTTCAGAATCAGATTGATCGCCGTGGGTGTCTGCAGGCTCAGCAGTGGTTTATGGCTTTCAGTCTCAATATGCATAGTTGCTTCTAACTTTTAAAATATGAAGACTCATGGTGGTTGTGGGTTTCACAGTAGTTCCTTCTTTAAACCCAATCTTCTTTACTGAAAGGGAAAGTACATCTGTCTTTTCTCAAGTGAGATAGGAAGCAAAGTCTACTTCCAAAACATGTTCATATTCAACAGTTAAGAAATTGAGTAAGTGGTCCTGAAGGTCTGAAAAAATACGTAGGTAAATGACATGTGCTGCGGGGATTGGAATAACTTCAGGCGTCAAGGAACGAGACATCTCTTTCAGAAGTACACAAGTCCTGTCTTTGTGTACAAGCCCAGACCTGATTCTTTCAAAAAGTAGCAATGACAGTGAATACTGGTGGCAGGAGAGTCTGCAAACAGGAGCTTACATAGACAGAAAGTCATGTTCAGCATAAGCAGCAATAAGAAATCCTTCTTATTTGTGTTAATATGGAAGGGGGGAAAGAGCCTTTATTTAATGAAGGCTCTTAAAATATACTGGTTAACAATATAGAAAACATTACTTATAAAGCAGTCTGCAGATTTAATTGTCAGAGATGGATTTTATTTTCCTGTTAGCCTGAATTAGAATAGATGTTAATGAATGTTAAGTGGATGCTGCTAAACTGTCAGACAAAGGTTATGGTTAAACAGCAGCACGGACTTGTTAACAGCTCTCAGTAAGAACAACTTTCCCGTTCTGCACAGCAGACTGTGACAAAGGAGCTCATGATTTGGAAAAAAAAAAAAAAGTCTACTTTTCCTGTCAAAATAATGTTATAGCCAGCCTGATGACAGCCTGTGAGATGAAATTTAATCTGTTCCCTTCAGCACCAAAAGCATGACTCTCGATGCTCATACTAAGCAGCATTGCTTCATTTTTATCACTTTGTTCTTTTCATAGGGCAGGTAGCAGAAGGGTCTGAACCACCTGCTGCATGTTTGAATGTCATTGCTTCTTTTGAGGAAATGGACAGGACTTCAGTGTCCAGCATTCTTCTGTTTGGATACAAGTGTTACAATATAATAATATCTATGTTAAGAATATTTGAAATATTTAGCTCAATCTTTGTTGGTTCTTTAAAACATTTTTTAATTAATCTTTAAAACATAATTCTAAAATATGCAAATTAGTGAAACAGTTTTTATTCTGGTTGAAATACGTTTGAGAGAGAAGCTCATTGCACTGCAGAGATTTGGAATAAGTACAAAATACCTAAAATACGGGGGGGGCATTGAGGGGTTATTATGGGGTTTTTGTACTTTGTTCAGTAACTGAGTAAGCTTTATGGTGAAAGAGTTAAAGCAGGTCTGGAATGTACAGAAGTTTTAAAATGGAGGTCTGAAAAAGTCACTGTGACACTTCTTAAGATGATTTCTATAATAATGTTTTTTGGAGTGCTTGAGGTAATTCACACTTAGTTCTGTGATCCGAAGTTATCCAGCTGTTAGCTGTCAGCTGGATCATGGGCTTGGAAGATGGCCTGAGCATGGCCCAGAGGTGAAATAAAATGCATTCATGAAGAACAACTACAAGCGAGGCTGTTTAAATTTGAAATTCAGCACACATTTAGCTAATTAACAGAGCTCCAGCAAGGGACTCATCACATTGCAGCCTACAGAAATGTATTTATTTTGGACTACAGCAGCCTATCAGGCTATATTTTGGAGAAACACTAAGATTCTGGTGATTGCATCTGGATTGACAGCTATTTGAACTAGAAATCACTGTCAATTTGTTAGAAGATCTGTGCCACTTTCACCATGACCTGTGTGAAGCCTACACATGGAGGCTTGCTTAAAGCTTTTTGAATTCCTGAATAATAACTAGATATAGTATTTTAAAAAGCAGAATTTAAAACGTGTTTTTTCCTGCGGCCATTTGTTCAGTTTAAAGGGGAATAACAGACTAAAACTCTGTGAGAATTTTATGTGCAGTTCTTCACAGTTCTAGCATGAAGTCCCTGTTCTACACAGAAACTACTGTTGCTGCCTACTGTTCAGTGAAGGTTGAGTTTGATAATCAAATGCATGCTCTGCAACTGAGAGCTGGTGAACTGAAATGGCAAGAAGCAAGAGATTGTCACAAGATTGTCAAATTTGTGTAACTAATTAGCAGTGCATTAGAAAAGCTGGAAGGTAGGTGCAGGAAAATAAATTGGTGCGGCAGAGAGAAAGTATTGTTACAGCATTTGGGTAACAGGAAAACTTCACAGAATCACACAGAATCACAGCATAACCAGGTTGGAAGAGACCCACCAGATCATCGAGTCCAACCGTTCCTATCAAACAAGCACATTAAAAAGTTATCCTTTAGAAGGGTGAGTTGAATGATCTGTGAAAGCCCTCAGGAATAACTTTCATCTGGCTTTGTTGGTGTTGCAACTCATTTCAAACAGCGGCCACGCTTCTTCAGCACTCTGCCTAGCTGCACTAACCACAAGCAGAGCAACACTCAATCTTGGTCATTCTGGCTTTGTTGTCTGAGTGCTCCTGGATCTCCATGCCATGTTGGATGACTGCCCTGCTCCACTCCGACAAGTGGAGCGCTGTCCCCAGCGGACGCTACTGGATGGGCTGTGAGTTTCCTAGCTGGTCTGAGACTTCTGCCATGCAGAAGGCAGCCAGTGCTGCTCTGCAGGGCCCCCTCTGTTAACAGCATCCTGAGGTGCACTTCTGGAGAAGAAACTCTGGCCAGGGCCTTGTCTGCTGTATCACCCTGATTAACAAACAGGGTAACTGAGGGTCGGGAATAAAAGGATGTATCCAGCCTCAAGGAAAAAATGTAAAAAGAAAAGAGCCTTGCCCACAAAGCATACCCCTCAAGCACCCCAAAACACAGAAGGTAGTAATTATTTTTAAAATATCTCTAATCATGTCTTGTTTATATGCTTATTTTCTTTTTTTGTGAAAGCAATAACGGAAGCAGTGTTCTGAAAGATGAGAAAAAGAGACAAATTAGCTTCACAGAAAAGGGAGAAGGCATCTCATGCAGGCCACTGATTAAAGTTTGAAAGTGGGAGAAATTTGTTTCTTAATGTCTTCTTCAAGGAGGGGAAAAGTTACCATGGAAAAATTTATATTTAGATGGCTTTGGTTGGAGATTTCTTGTAGCTGGTTGTGAAATACCATCAGCTTTTTTTAAGGATTCTTGCAATGCTTTTTCATATAGGAGAGACTTCTAAAGTAAAGGAACTCTTTTGGGTCATGTAAAAATAGGATTTAAAGAGTAGAATTTCCATAGCAGCAGTCTGAATCTTGTCCTGCCTGTTTAGCTGGCCCCATGCCTTGTGCTGGGAGCATTTCAGTATGTTCTTGAGGAAAATGTTGGAAGGAGGAGGAGGTTTCTTAGGAACTAGCAAAAGTTTCAACAGTCAGAGAACTGTATAAAGAAGATGGGCATCACTTAAGCCAGAAAAGAACTAGGTTGCTGGTAGCTAAAATTAGAAGATTGGACCGCTTGTTGAAAGAAAACCATAGGAGAAAGCAATCACTTTGGGATATACATTGTTTGTGAACAAAATCATAACATCCTATCTTAGAAAACGATAGGAAAAGTGTTGGTAAAAATCTGTTACTAAATAGTAAAGAGCAATCTAAAAAATGTCAGTTAAGCAGAGCATGTAAATTGAAAGCTGAAAATAATTTTTAGTAACTTCAGCCATAAAATCCCAGCGAGTAGTCATCCAGATGCTCTCTGTAGTCAATGGGAGGGGCCAGACTTTCAGGAAGGTGCAGTGTTTTTTCTGATGGCAGTAACCAAACCATAATCTGTACTGGACAAATGATAACTCTGTAGGGGGAAAGCTACTCAAGCAAGAAAACAAAACCATAATTATTTTATATGACTTTAGTTGGTCCCTACTGCTACATTTGTTCCATCTCCAGAATAGAATATAGCAGAACTAAAAGAGCCATAGAAAAGGACATCTCATACATATACATCTTTATTTGTTATTTGTTTATTTTTATTTCTGTGTATATATTTTCTATTTATATATAAAGCAGTTTGCAATTATAAGGGCTTTTCAGCAAAACCATTGAAGTAAATGCGGCTACTTTTGCAGTTCCTGAAGTGCAGCAGAATTGCCCGCTTCCTGAAGCATAAGAAACAGCTAGAAATCGCTGATTGGGAGGGCAAAAATGGATGTGGAAGATTAGGAGCTGTTTAATGAAAGTTGATTACCCACGAACCATAACTGAAAATATGGGTGGTGAAAGCAACCATGTCAAGGAGTAGGAAGGAAAGCCTGCAGTTAAACTAAGAATGAACATAAAACAGCTGGAGCTGGTAACAATCAGTATAATTGAGAATATATGAAGCATAGGAGGTTGATAAGAGAAAGTGTTTGTTGAAGGTGAAAACAAAAAAAGCCATCATTACCAAGGCACAGGTGCATGCTCTCTGCCTTTGATTTAGGACTTCATGTAGTTCATAAAAAAAAAAGATTGCTGTAAATTAAAATGACAAACATGTTGCTCAACATCTGTAAATATTACTACCCATAACTACTATTTATTAAACCAGTTTTAGTCTAGCCAAGAGAGAGACAGCTTTTAGCTATTTTTCTTGTTAGCACAAGAAAAAAAATATAGGACAGTAATTAATATGACAGTAAGTAACTTTTTGCTCTCTGAGTAGACTTCCATAAGAGCTGGTTGATTTGAGCCTTTAGAATAGGTACTCTCCTTTGATATATAAGCTAAATAGAATCTAGGTTTCCCTTGAGTTACCACACTTAACACATGATAACTGAGTAAGATTCCTTGCCCAGAAGGTCAGATGTTTGTTTTCTAATGATGAAACAAAGATCATGTCAAACTTGCAAGCAGTTTCTGACTTTAGGAGGTGTAACAGCAGTTTCTCCAGGTTTTATCTATTTTCCTATCTAGTCTGTTGACATTTCATCTTCTTTAAGCCTTCTCTTTAGTGATTTGTTCATGCTTTTGTTTATGTATTTCAGATTAATTAATGACTAGTTAAAACAGATTGACATTCCTTGGAGGAGGAATAAAAGTACAGACTGCTTCCTCCCTGGTGAATGTGTAATATCACTGATCTGGACAGCCAACTTGCCATGTCTCGGCTCTAGTAGGAAGATGGAGTAGGTTCGTTGACTGAGACGACAGTCAGTCTTCTCACTGAAGGAGAATTAATTCGTCTAGGAAATAGGAGATGTAGTTTTCATTCTCCCAATCCCCATCACCTCTCATCATGGATAAAGGGGCTTCTCGTCTGTGTCTGGGGGAAATTGTGTGACTGTTTCTCTCCAGGACAGTGTTCAGGCCTGTGAGGTAAAGTCAGTCCTCCAGCTTGATGATTAACACTTGGGCTCTGAAGAGGAATAGAATTTTTAGATAGGATCCCTTTTTCTCAGTGCTTAGATGTCTGTGCATTGTGTAATGTTCTGCCAAACCTCCTGGTACACTGATAAAGCAAACTGAGGCACCTAGATTGGAGCTTTTCACTGCAGAGTAAATTCCCACTGTCAGATCAAAGGGGGCTTGCTGGGGTCTGTTCCTGAGTTTCCCCAGCTCCTTGCAGCATAGAGGGCATCTGTGGATTCTCATGTCCAATTTCCACAATTGCTTAAATAATTGGTTTAAATAAATGGACATGGTGAAATCACATATTTGTAATGTGGATGTGTTTTCAAAGACAATGGTTTCAGGATTCATTTAAAGCAACCTTACTGAAAATTGGCTGTGGAAGGATTTCTTTGCCCATCTCACCAGCCATGCCGTGAGCCAGATTCATTTGTATACTAACTCACAGGCAGGTTGTTTCAAATATTATCTAATTTTGTGTTATTTTACTAAGTTTTAGTTGGACCTGATCCTTGATTTGACTGGGTCATTTAAACAACATCAGCAGATATGAGTCAGCTGAGACAGCCATTGAATGTCTGATGAAGGATTTGGGCAAGGAGTAGCAACTGCCTTTTATTGGCTGTCAGTCTCAGATTGCCTTAAACATTTCTGCTCCAGACTACTTCTCATTCCTACATTTTAATAAATTGCAGGTGAAATTTAATGAGAATATGATGGGTCTTGTTAGGTGTCATTATATAGGTGACAGGGACTGTAGTCATGTACACGCATATAATAATTCAGACTTGATGACTAGAAGAATTTTTAGTTTAATATTATTTTTTTAAAATAATTGGACAACAATTCTAGTGCTTCTTCACCTTTTCCCAGCCTTCTGTAAGAGAGGTCCTAAAGTTTCATCTGCTCAGAGATACTAAATTTAATTTTTTAGTAAAAGGCAAAACCCCATTCCCTACACACACTTTTTCAGTTTTAGATATGATAATCATGACTGTTCTGACACGTGAAAGAGTTTTAATGTTATATGCTGTATATACTGTGTATCTCATCTTTCTTACAGACACAAAGTGAAGTAAACCCAATTAAACACCCGCAGGAATGAAAAAGGGAAGGTCAAGGGAGAAGGGGAGAAGCCACCTCTGTGTGACTGGGATACATATCTACAGTATATTTTTTTTCCTACTCCTGTTTGCACACATTAGGAAAAAATCACTTTTTTTCCCTTGCAGTGTTCCCAAAGTTCCCAGCTAGATAAAATGAGAAAAACTGAGTTACTATCCTCTGATTCTAATTGAAATACCAGAAAATGTCATCTAAAAAGATGAGAAAGTCAATAATTCAGTTCCATTGGGTTTTAGATTGAAGCATTGATTTCTTTTCCATGACTGTGTTGGAATCAGAAATTCATATTGCATATATAGCATTTAGGCTAATATCTGTTCAGTATAGTGGATTGTTTTGAAGCTCTCTCTGTTCCTTCAGATTTTTCTTCTCTGACTAATGCTGGGGAGTGGAAGCCCAGGCTCAAGTTTACTCTAATATTAAAAAAAGTAAACAAAAACCCACTAGATTAAGCATAGTGAATATGAACATAATATATAGAAGGCAAATTAGGGTTAGGGTTACTTCTGGACTTGAATCATGCAATATTTGATAACACATAACAAACCCAAGTTTTTTTCTCACATTACAACTTGCTTACCAGATAATTCAATGGGCATAATGTTCATAAATGAGCACTGTTCATAAACAGTGTTTTGATGAAGAAAATAGTGGTGTGGAGGCTGCATCTGGTTTAATATCTTTGTTCAGTTTAGTGGTTATTTCTGAGTGTATCTGGACATGGAAGAGAAAGAGACCCAGCTGCGTTTCACTGCTGCACAATGGATCTGGAAGACCTCTGATGAGGAGAGGCTCCATCTTCCTGGATGGAAGGTCTCCTAGGGATCTTCCAGCAGGGAGCAGGTCCAGCTGAACAAGCAATAAAGAGGGAAAATATTTTCCTGGGTACCAGGAAGCCACTGAAAGCTTCTAGACTATAAAACAAAAATGTGGGAAAAAAGATGTACCTTGAAAGGAGTGCAGGACCTTTAAGTGTTGAGTTCAAGGACTGTTTTATCTTGATTATGTGTATCTAAGTTCTTGATAATCAAAGTTTCCTTCTCCTAGGTTACTATTTTAAATTATTTTATAAAAACATAGCTTTAGAATTTGGAAGCTTTGGTATTTTCTAGTAAGCTCAATTTATACTGATTGTGGGATGAAGTCAAGATAGAGTCTTATCTCGAATGGCATAGGTAAAGGCAGCTGTTATAAAAGTAGCATCTTGCTTCTAATTAAGCACAGGGAAGAATTGTTGCAAAACTATCATCAATCTTCAGTCAAATGAAAGCCAAGATCTGGTCAGACTTCAATATAAATCTGTTTCTATTGCTAACATTAAAACATAACTGCCATTACTGAAGTTTAGGATTTGTTCAAACCTAGCAGTGGCTACTCAGCTGGATGAGGTTTAATTTTGTTGTCAGTTGTTCTTAGTATCTCAAAAGATCAAAGGCTGAGGATGACATCCGTTTTAACAATGTGTTTATGAGCTGCCTCTATGATCATTTCACTGCCAATCCCTTACTTGATGACATTGCAGCTTTAACTGCTTCCTGATTACAAGAGTGACGATGCACCTTGCTCTGTGCCTGGAAGCTGCAAAATTTTTGGTGTAATTTAATGCAGATGGGTTGCAAATGCAACCTGCCAAAACATATATTAACTTGGAAGTTAAAGATGTTGAAGTTGGCTCTATCACTGTGTGAAGAACTACCTGCCAAAACCAATTGAATGCACTGAGTGAGGAGAACAAGAGCAGCTCCAGGTGATACCGAGGCAGCTTTCTTGTATTTGCTGTATCTTGTGTGTGTTGTAGATGCATGCATCTTCCTAGCTGTGGCTGCTCCAGTATCACATGCTCTAGATTAGGGCAGTGCTGCTATGCAGTTTTATTCCAATGTTCTGGGCTTTGTAGTTTGTATCTAACAACCTTGTAAAAACTCTTTCCTCCTTGACTTTGCAATAGAGAGTTTACTTTTTTCTCTTATTGTGTAGCTGTGTACTGACTGTGTAACTGCAGCAAGTATTAGATCTTCTAGTAGGCAGCCTTCTGTTATTTTTTTTTTCTTCTTTTAATCGTTGTCCCTTAAATGCACTAGCCCTTTTGCCTGTTGCATAATTTATGGACTCAGTGTAAGCATGAAATAATCTAAATTGTTTCGCTGAGTAGAAACATTAATTCTGCAACAACACCAACAGTATAAATTCTAAATACATAGCTTATTGCTTTTTTTACTGACTTTTTTCATTACTTAAGTAGTGATTAAGATACGTATGTATATTCCACAGTAAAATAATCTGCCTGTAATAAAAGTATCTTGGAAGGCAAAATCATTTTTAGAAGAGGCCATGATAAGGAGGTTGTTTCTGACTGCCATAAAATTTATGAGTAAAATAAAAATCCTTGAGGGATTATTCTGGGCTTTTCAAAACATCAAATTAGAAAATCTGTGTTTGAAGATGGCAGAAGGCTCTTGGTATGAGTAATGTGTTTCAGAAGTTGGCAGACGAATAGTACAAATGTTTCCAAATAGCCTGACACAGAATTGAGTTACCTTTTTTTATAAGAAACACTTAGATCAGTGCAAGTCTGCTTCTTAGATAAGTAAGTGGGAAATATGTTTTCAGAATAGTCTAGAAGAAGCTATAATAAAAATGAAAAATCTTATGCATTAGTAGAATTACGACTAGAAATTGAGTTGAGCAACAAAATGAAAATGAGAAGAATTTGCAATCAGACTTTGGTTTTGCAGTGTTTAGGATTTAGCCTTAGAGGTGACAAGAGATGTGTGCTGTTCTCTCTGCACAATAAAAATGCATTAGGATGTTGACTAATACGCTAGTCACAATAACCAAATAACTTAAACCTCATCTTGGCATAAGTAACACAGTTTTTGTACCAGGAGGGTAATGTTTGTTTGCTTATTACATTTGACTTGTATACCATTTGCATTTCTTGCCAAAGTTCTTGAATGGCTTAGCTTGAAAATATTTTGGAATATCTGTATAGTAATACTGGCATTTAAAAGAAGAAGCTGAAAAATAAGCATACATTCCTGTATCTTTCTAGTTTATTGAAACCACTGCCTATAATTGGAGAAAAGAGAGGGCGAATGAAGTCTTGTTACTGCAAATTTGAAACGAAACGAGGAGGAAATTGGAAATCATGGTGGTTTTCCTTTTTTTTTTTTCTATCCTTAGTTCTCTACCCTGTGCTCAGTTCTAGGAACTGTGAAGCAAAAGGGTTCTGGGTTTTGAAGGGGACTAGAGAGGGGAACTCAAGAGCTCTATGAAGATTTTTTTTTGTCCAACAAAACTGTCTACAGGATCTTGAAATATACCACGTTGGTAACTAGGGCTTGTCTCTCAGTAAAATGACAACAGTTACCCTATAGTCAGAGAGCCTAGTTCTTAATCACTTCAGGCTACTCCATTAACTGCAAATGAAGTTTCACAGGTTGTTCTGCTGTTATCAGCATCTCCCTTCTGAAGCACAGAAAAGGGAAGGCATCAGTGTGGAAACGTGGAGGAAGGAGCACAAAGCCGCATGGACAACGTCTTCCTTGTTGCCCCACCCTAGGTGCAGATTTTCTTACCTGAACTGTAGCATCCTTTTGGATTTTATGCATATTTAAACAATATGGGCACCACAAAGGTCATGGGTAGTGGGAGCCTGGCAAGTTGCAATTGTTGCTGTAAAAGACAGAGGCAGTGACTATCCACTGTGGCTGTAGGGAAGTTACCATGCGCTTTTGTGTCTTAAATTGTTTGCTCCATTAAATCCTTGTCGTAGGTTATACTGCTAACAAGGCAAAATAATGGATGATTGTGTAAAATAAATAAGAAATAGAAGGTGTTTCTGACTTGGGATGATATGTTGAAAAATAATCTTTAAAATGGTCTAGAGAATACTGTAGTGGAGTGAATTAGTATTTTCAAAAACTTAAGTACTCTAAACAGAGAGCAAACTATGACTAAGAACCCCCAAAGTTACCATTAAAGCTATTTGGACCTTGGCATATAATTGGAACACATTAAAAAAAATCTAATTTATAAAAGTTTGCACTTTGCATGCTAAAATCTAGAGGGATTAAACTGCAGACGAAATGTTCATTAATCTTCCCATTGAAGCATTGCTGTCTGAAGTATAGCCAGCTGGGTGGTTATTAAATCTAAGGAAGGATTTAAGATTCAGAATGCATATTGAAGCTTTTATGTGTATTATAACTTTTCTACCAACGCTGTGAATTGATCACCCTTGTGAAAAATTAATAAAGGAAAATGCCTTGTTAGTTTTTGACACACAAAGATTACATTTTATAATGGAGGAGAGAAGTGAATGTATTTATTATAAAGACTAACTTTTTAAAGTTATATTGGAATAAAAACATCTATAAGACTACACTGAACAGCTAAATCCCACATTCTAGTGCCTTAGTGTCTAACAGCTCCATATAACCTTTGTACCGCTTTCCAGAATAGGACTGTATTGTAATGGCAGATGAGATGGTATCGCTGTAAGAAAAATGTGAAAACAAATAATAATGCATTTTAAGTGTAAAACCAAAACGAGCAATTCCCCAAGGACTTCCATCTTCACGACGCATTGTCTCTGCCTGCATATTTTCACTCATATTCCATTATTCATGTCTTCCTCTTAAAACAGAAACAGTTTGAAATAGAGATTGTCTTTTGAGGGGGTGCAAGGAAGCAATTTCTATAACACAGACTATGTTGTCATCACAAAGCAAGTATTATCACATCACCTTGCACTTAAACTTGACTATGTTGCTCCATTGTTTTTCTCCCAAAATCATTTGAAGTCTTCTGTTTGGCTGGCTGAGAAACTTTCTCAAGGCGTTTAAACAACTTGCCTTGAGACACTTTGTGGAACAGTCTAGTCAATGAATCTTTGTGAGCTTCTCCTCACTGTGGAGAGGTTCCTCCAGGGAGTGCTTCAGAGCAGTGTCTGTGTTAAGTACTCTGAGTTGTCCTCTGGATGAGTATGTCCTTTCCCAGCACATGGAAAGGAGTCTAAAATGGGTGAGCTTCATAGCTAAACGTGGGCTGTAGGACTGTTTGTCCTTATTCTCCTCTGAACTCTTTTCTCTTAGTGTGTAAATACAGCTGGAGATACAATATTAAGATTAATTTTTCTATTTGCTGAGAGTTTAGACATTACTAAGTTATGAACTACATGAGTTTTTACTCCTTTAATACTCTGGTTTACATCTCTTCTTTGTTTACATTTCTCCCACAGTGCTTGGTGTCTGCAGCAGGTTTTACCTTCATTTTTCCTGTTAAACCTGTTTGTTCTTACTTCTACCATTTTCGTAATCATGGAAATATGTTTTAAACAATTGTAATGGTTTATCCCAACAGCCATTGGGTCATACAGGAGATCATAGGTGCAGTCAGCCTTTCTTTTGGGTTTAGGAATGTGCAGCGCACAGCTGTGGTTCTTCCTCAGAAGTCTTTCTCTCTGCCACTTCTCCATACTACATCTGATTCTCAAATTTCTGTTAAAGTGAAGTCCCCCTTCATTAGATGGGATTTCCATCTAAATTTTTTTCTTTAGATGTAAAGTTAGTGAGTTTTTCCTGGGTGTTGTAGTAGGCAAAAGATGCTATATCAAAAGATGAGACGTCACCAGTAAGCTTTGCAAGGCTTAGGAGGCTCTAGTTTTGGGGTCTACTCTTGTCTTTGTTTTTCAAAGACTATGAAGTTTTGTAGTATTCCTGGTGTGTCAATTATTTGCCAGTTTCCTTAGACCACAGAATGAACTCAATGCATTAACACTTCTCCGCATCAGAGCCCCTTCCGCCCCACCAAAGAATAAACTGCCAAAGATAAATAGTGCAGAGAAAAAAAGAGACAAATTAATAGCTTAAGTTGTCAGTTTGCAGACAGTTTTTCAGTTGCTAAAACAGAGACAGAAAAAATAACGTTACATGATAACATTTTGTGTGGTTTCAGCCCAAATTCTTCTTGCTTTTACACTTTCGAGCATTCATCTGCACTGGCAGAATATATAAATGGAAATGGAGAAATGATCTTGATAAGTAAAAAAATGTAGTCTGAAAAAATATCCTTCTGCTTTTATATTAAAGCATTTAGGGTAATGGTGGGAAATAGGGACTGAAGGGATCTCAGCAGAGCTACTCTGACTATAGACTGCCTGATATTACATTTAAAAATAGAGATATAGTAGTATATTGATTGAAAGTAAAAGCTGTTAATCCATACTTAGTTGAAAGTGGTTAATGAAGGAGAACATTAATTGTAATAGGGAAATAAAATAGCCAGTTCTTTTCATCTCTTACAAAATTAGCCCAGTGCAATACCAGTGATAAAAACTGTCACTACTGTGGCTTCCACTTTTCAGTCAAGTGGAATAAAAATTAGAACCACTAGTGACTCTTGAGAAAAAATCTGTGAAGGACTAAGTTCCCTTCCTTATTGTACTTGCCCATTTACTTCACTTTTTCCCAACGTTAATGCAAGAAGTTAGATCTTTTCTATAGAAAGGCTGTATCCTAAGAGATAAACATTGTTGTAAGAGATGTGTTGCTGTTTGTTATATTTGGTACAGCACTAAAGAAACACCAAAAAATCAACAAATTGCGGAGTTCCTTGGCAAGGCAAATGGAAATGTAGGCTGTTGATTTTGAACAGCTGTGTGTTTTTCTCAAGTTTGCAGGTACCAAAGGAGGCAGTTATGCATAAATTAGTCATCATCTCTGGTTGTGAAATAAAGCAGCATGCTAAGTAAATGCCTTTTCTAATCATTTTGGCATGCTTGAGTATGCCACTCATTATTTTTGTCCATATATGCTTCCTTTTTGAAGTCCGTTTCTTTCAGTCTTTGGTTTCCTGTTTCTTCTTTCTGCTTTATTATTTCTAGCAGTTTTTGTTGTCCTTCACCTTATTCCTTCATAGTCAGTGTTGGACACCTTCCTCCTGGAATCTGTTTGCTGGAAAATGAATAGGACCAAAAGTACAGTGAGAGTAAGCCTTTTTTTCAGTGATATTTCCAAGGCATGCTGTATTACATGTTCAAATAACAGCCATTTTCTGGCTTATGCTGGCTAAAATAGACCCTTTGACATTTTTACCACCTGAAGCTTTCCATTGGTCCTCAAAGGGAGGAGTTACGATCAGACAAGAGCAGCATACTGGGAAGCGAGTTTTCATCTCTTGTGAAGAGGGCAGTGTGTTGATGAGCTCTTAGTTCTTGCTGAATTTTACTTCATTAACCAAGGAAATGTACTTTGGCTAAAAGAGGATTTGTAAATGATTTCTTCATGCAGTAGATGCTGATGGATGTAACCAAGAACAGTGAGCATGTTGCAGCCTTACATAGAGGAGGAAGAAGTTCCTAATGTGGTCAAGGATAACCTGTGCCTTGTACCTCCACGCTGACATATTTTCATGTCTGCTTTAATTGCCAAGTGTTGAATAAACTGGGAAAAATACCATTAGAATAGGTTGTTGGTAACAACAACTTGGCTTGGTGATTTGCAAGCGAATAAATATGTACTTTAAAGCATTAAATTCTTTTGCCTCCCTTTGGGGTTGCATGTTGTTCAGTATGAAATAATTTTGCTTGTGCTTATGGTCTGTATCGGTCAAAACTTTTGAAAAATGTTGAAACCACCTCACGTCCAGCATGGAGTTTAGGTTTCTCCTGCTAATGGTAATTGACATCTTCCCCTGGGCAAGCTGGAATACCATTTCTATTTCAAAACTATTGAAATTAATTATTTATTCTAGATTCACTCTGTGCAATCTGCCATTTTTTTCATCTATCTGAACATCTTGAAAAGTATCTACAGAGGTAATGTGAGTTTTATAAACAGAGAGCGCTGTTGGACTGAAAAGCCTAGGCCTGTAGAGAAACTACCCAGTCTGCAGTGACATTTATGGATTTATTTCCACATTTAAATAGGAATGATGAGTAGACTTCATAGGTGTGGTTTCATATGTGCTGGCATTGTCTACAACAGACTTACAGTATCCTAGCCAGGAGGAAAGCAATACGTGGAGGGAACGGTGTTTTCTCCTTAGCAGCACATCAGAAGGTGTCCCAGTCCCAGTATTGAACACAGGATTACTGAGACTTTTTTTAACAACAGGCCGTCTCTTATGTTTCAACAAACCAAGCATCACAGCATTTCAAATGCACATATCTGTTTCTACTGTCCTTTTACCTGTTTGTCAGCTAATTTCTCCCTTCCATAGATGACTGGAAGACAAGAAGTCATTTTTGTAATGATTTGCTTATAATTACCTTCATGCAGGGTCTAGCATGAAGATAATGAAGGCTTATGTTTAGGGAAGAGGACGTGTCTTTTTCTGGCTGCCGGTGTTGAAAATGTGGATCAGCTCGTACAGATCTCAAATCATACAAAGGTGCATCTCCTGTGTGAGCAAAGTCACTTTGGAGGGAAGCTGGACCACTTTGCAGATGTACATCCATGTGATATTTGAAGCATAACTCCTCTGGAGTGCTGGTACCGCCTGAGGGTCGCACAAAGTTCCTCAAAGTGCTTCAGACAGCTGATGAATTCTGGAGTTTGGTGGAAAGGGAGATTGTAATTTTAAAGGGATGATAGCAGTTACTGTAGCAAGCAGAGCTATTGCTAAAGTAGTCCACAACTATGCTCACATATTCAACAGTACGTAGCTTGCTATATCTCACCAGGGTGCAGAAACTATTGTTGCTGCTGTCAGC
Source organism: Phaenicophaeus curvirostris (assembly GCF_032191515.1). NCBI lineage: Eukaryota > Metazoa > Chordata > Aves > Cuculiformes > Cuculidae > Phaenicophaeus > Phaenicophaeus curvirostris. The sequence continues at coordinate 23,487,787 of NC_091392.1, forward strand.
CTTGAAAGGAGGACAAATACGCTTGTTCTAAAAGGACGTCTGGATACTTTAACAAGTGAACCAAGGAGAAAACACTGCTTCTGGGTGAAATACTTCTGTAGATTTTTTTTTTTTATAGTGATTGTCACTATAGCTCTATTTGGTTTTGTGCCCAAGGCATGAACATTGCAGTACATGACTCTGGGAAATGTGTAGCCACCAGCAACAGAAATTTGGGAAGACACTGGGCAATTGCTTGTGCCAGTTTGAAAAAGGAGGCAAAGAAACAAATCCCAGTGCACAGTGTTGTGTAGTATGCTTACAAGCATGTAAGCCTAAAAAGATGGCACACATTTTAATTTGTAAGACTTGGGGATTTAGTGGGTTTTTTTACATTTAGCTGTTTACTGAGGCCTAGGAAGCATCCAATGTGCAGCTATGATATTGTCCAAAAGAGTTCAAGAAAACAAAGTAAACCATCTAGAGATTTCAGCTTGTGATGGTTTCTGAACCATTACTCTCGATAAGAAGAAATCACAGCTTACTATACTCCACAAGAGTAGTGAAAATTATCTTAAAAATAAAAAAGAGGATAAGTATTAAATTAAGGTGATGCCTCTTCAGACAATGATGGTTTATTACTTTAAGTTTTATTTCCTTTTTCTCACCTGAACATAATGTGGTGTTTTAAAGACGTTTTAAAAACAGACAAAAAACCTCACTGTTAACCAAAATTTAAGATTTATTTTTTTTTTAATTTCAGCATTTATCCCCCTTGAATTAGGGGAAATTGTACAGCATGATTTGCATATAGGAAAAGAAGCCTATCATTAACAAAATCATGACAGTTGTACTGAAATAGAGAAACAGGAGTTTTTCATTGTGATCTCTTAAAATTTGAGTATTTTTGCATCTACCAGAAGGTAAGGTCTCTGTTCTGAACACTTACACAGATAAAGAAAAAATGGCCCTTCAACTCTGATAATTTCGTCAAAAAAAACAAGTCAAAATAGTGCCTAGAGGATATTTCTAGAAGGTGAAAGGAAACTAGAGAGAAAGAAGACCTGCAAGCCAATCTTTTAAGTTTGGGGTTTTTTACCCTAAAAAACATAAAAATACTTGTGATTTCAAAATAATAAGCAAGTCTCAGTAAGTAGCTTAATTTCCGCTTATGGTCAGCAGCCAATAGTTATTAAAAATAGTTTTTAAAATGCATTGATAACTATTAGTCTCCTCTTAGAATATAAATGCTGTTTTAAAGGCTAATGCAGTAATTTTATTCAACTGGCATAGAAATAAGTAATATGTACCATTAGATGTACAAAGCTACTGCATAAACTATTTATTTTTGACCCAAAATGGTGTTGTTCTTGTAGTCTTCTTAGCTGATCAGACTAAACCTAACCTAAGCATCAGCTTCATAATGTTCTGAGTGTTTTTTTATTTCTTCCCAGACTCTTGGAAGTGCAGCGAGAACATCATTTGAAACTATTCTTGATGTGATGCATTGTGTGGTTTCAGAATACAGAACTGCTGAGCACTGCGTGTGCCAGTCCTGGAGAACACTGTTCGCATTAATGACTGAAATGGGGAATATTTAAATTCCTCTAGGGCAGGAAAGATTTTAAGAAGTGAGTGGGAGTTGTTGACCGCAATGAGAGTTGATAAGGGGATTTTGTATGAGAGGCTTTGAGGAGCAGCTGCAATAGCAGCAAAGGTGCTATTTAGTATCATCCAGTAAATGACCTGTGCTTTGTTTTGCATCAAGTAATGCTTCTAGCACAGCACAATGATGTATGTCACATCAAATTTTTAAGTAAGAAATATATTTCAATTCCTTTCATGCTGGACATTTTTAAAAATTTATTCTGAGTGTCATAAAGTCAAGAGCTCTGGTAACTGTAAGAAACATATCAGGAGCTTCAGAGGAGAACACATCAGAAAAGCACATCAGAAACCTGAAAAGCATTCACAAACTTGAATGCTCCTTGGACTTCAATCAAAGTCCTTTTTGCCCTTGTTCAGTTCTTATCAAAGAAGTACTTCTGCTCATTTCTTTTTTTAATTTTAATTGACAATTTCCAGTATGACATAGTTGCCATTAATCTTAATATAGTTCTAGCTTTGTTTCAAGCAAGCTTAAAGTTAAAAAAAAAAAAAAAAGCCCTTTAATACAAGAATGATTCCTTAAGGACGAAATGCTCATCTCTGTAGTGGTATATCTGTGTTGGGTTGATAAGTTCCTTCCAAAAACAATCTCCAAAGAGAAATATCTGTAAGCCTTATCTGACAACCTTTTTTCTTACTTATATGAAAAAGCTCAGTTGTAACCTTAGTGTGTTTTAAGGATGCCCCAAACATCAGTTGCAGTACTGTGGTATGAATGCATACATTGGAGAACTAGGTAACTAACTAGCTTGCTCGTTAGTCTTTATGAGTTGGTGTAGGAGAGACAATGTTTGGCCTTCATGTAGCAGTATGATTATAATTTGTGTGGAATATATTTGAAAGCTCTGTGAAAACTTGAAAGGCGGAATGTGTGATGTTGTCAGAGGCTGAACTTCCCTTACATGCCTTACAGTGAAGTTTGCTCTTTTTTTTTTTCCTGAGAATGAGATTAAACTAAACTTTAAAAGTTTATGTGGAGACATTGATATCCAATGAATGCAGGATTAAAATATTGTGTAATAGGTAACAATAACAGGCAGATGACATTGGGGCAGATGTTATCTTGAAAAACAGCGTGTCTATCCCCACCTTCACCAAAATCTTTTGTGTCTTATTTCTCTACACTGAGTACAGGAGAAGTGACATGGGCAGCACCACAAAACACAGGAATGGTAAGTGTGTCCCGCTTGCCCAAGGAGGATCCCCCTCGCTAAGCAGCAGTAGTACCATTGCTGACAGTAATATGTATAAGCAACACAATTCCAAGCAGGCTGAGCCTCTGTGATGCTCCAGCTCCAGCTGGGAAAAATGCCTTTAAAGTGTCATTTCTTCATGGACAGGATATGACTCGGGTTTGTGGAAGAGAAGTTAAATCCTCCCAGCAGTTATTCTTTGCAGTCTGGATGGTGCCTTGTCTGCTTTGATCACGAGCCCATGTGTTGGAACTTTCTAACCTAAGTATTTTGTTCCAGGACGAGAAGAGGATCATGTGGGAGTTAGCACAGAGTGAAGTCTTCAGAACTTCACCATTAATGTGTCTAGATTGGTGGTGCTGCCCAAACAACTACACTGCAATACTTGCAGCTCCTTAGCAAGCTTCAGAAGACTAACAGAAACAGGGACCTGGGTACTCCTAATTAGGAGGAGATAGTGTACCTTCATGAGCAGAATAAAGTTTGCAGCATCAATTGGAGCAATTGTTGTAATCCCTTATAAATATCCAAGTGTAGGTAATGAAGCATCTCTTATGGTCTGCATCAGTGTGGAGGGTACTGTTACAGCCATGGTTGATAGTCTGGAAGGAAAGGATGTTTTATGCTTAATTCAGAATGGCATAAAAGTAATCATAACAGTAGAAGTAGGAAGCTACTAAAACTCCTGGGTGAGTCGGTACTTAGAGGCCCTCTTTGTATATAAAGATGTAGTGTTTTGTTACATCTGTTACTGCGCAGGATACCAAGAGCTTGGATCCAGTAATGCCAGAATTTAACAGAAGTGAAAAAAAGATATTAGGCAGCTTGAACTATGTGTTGTAAAGGAAGGTGATAAGGGAGCTGGTTCAGATAGTATCTAAGTATATCTAGATGTTTACTGTCCCAGAGACATGGTGTGCATTTTGAATTGCAGCCGTCTTTACCACGAGAGACACGTTGAGCCCTGGCTGTTAAGACTTCATGTTTTTTTCTCAATGCGCTGTATGTGTTAGAGAGGGGTTTTTTTGGTGTTTGGTAGTTTGTCAGCAGTTAGTAACATCAAGAGTTGATGTTGCCTTGGATTCAGGGAACTAGTAGTGATACTAAAAGTCCAAATGCCAGCTGACAAAGAGCATTACACAGGTTTTCATTTATGAAGTGCCAAAATGTTGGTAGAAATAGGAAATACTTCATTAAAAACTTTGATACTTGCCAAATAATTTCTAAATAGAAGGATTTCAAAATGGTCATGGCTGATCTGCCAAATCCCTGTAGAAGTAGATTTCTTTGTCCCCACAGTAACTTTTTCTGGTATTGTATACTTTACATTCAAACCTCTAATATTTTTTTCCTCTCCAGTTCCCTCCTAGTCTTGAGAGACTTGAGGTAACATTTTAACATTGAAGGTTTTTGAATGATTACTTAATTAGAAGTAAGTTTAATGATCAGACAATCCAAATAGAGGAGTAAATGAAAGAAGACCCAATGATTTAGTGAATGTCCTTAATTAGTATTTTGCTTTAAAGACAGATATCAACACAAATATTTTCCCGAACAGGGATGATTGGGCTGTGCATGTAATCCACGTTGAAGAAAAGTGGGGGTCTGTGTTAAGACTACTGTAAAAGCTTATGTATTTCATTGCAAAAATGAATGCTGCCAAGAAATTGCCAATTGTAAACCATGTATGTATCCCAGTTTGCAGTCCTAGTCTAGACTCTAGGCCCATGGATACTCAGCCAGACGGGATTTCTGAAACAATAACTACAGCAGCATGAAAGTGGTGGCATACAATTCTCCATATAGTAGCAGTTCCCATACACTTCAAAAGGAAAAAAAAAAAAAAAAAGCATAAAACATCTCAGGAGAGCCTTGAAACTGAGGAGATGATTCTCAAGAAGTATAACTGAAGCAAAGGATTTTCCAATTAACACGAAGTGTATCATACGTCTTGCAGGAACAGGAATAATGACATTTAATAGCTTTTTAATGCATCTTGCTGTGTCAGATTTGAGGCATATATGGTACATTCTGAACTGAATTTCCATTCTCTTATGGTTTTCTATTGGAAACAAAGTCTTAAGAATGAAGTCTTTCTGTTCAAACTTTATTATTATATTTTAATTATCTCAAATACAAGTAGTTAATTTTAAATATGATATTCCATTTTTTTCCTTCAGGAAAACTGTTGGTAAATTGCTGCTTAACAACTATTAGTACATTAAAAGCTTCAGGATTCCTTTTCAGAAGCAACCGTGTACTTTTTGTAGTCTCCTAGTCACACCTTCGATTTCTATTTTGAGTAATTTCCTTTAATATCCACCATATTTTGTGAAAGAATTTTCTTAAAACAATTTTTGAATATTAAATAAAAATACTTTTTGTTACCTGAAACACTTCAGAAGGGAACATTTTAAAGTCAGAGATACGTGCAAATTGTATTTTGTCTTTGCTCGTACCTGTTGGTTTGCCCATCATGAACATGCCATCATTTTGTCAATGTTATGAGTAAAATGTGTTATAATAGTACTGTTCTGCCATGGATAAGTGTTGAAAAAATGGAACAGATTTTTTCCTGCAGTCTCCTAGAAAATCAGCTTCAAAACCAGAAATAAATTTTAAATTAGTCTAGTTTATAAGTCAAGGAAGGTGCTAGCAGGTTTTCAGCCTCTACGTTCTGGATTGATGGTTTTGAATATATGATTGAAAAGAGGTAATGAAAAGGAAATTATATTCTGATGATCTTACAGTGTGTATTTTGCAGATTATTTATTATTAGATTGATACAGTTATATTGGCAATTCATAGGTGCATGTAATCTTGGACAAACACGAGTTTTTGAGGGGGAAGACCATATAAATATGCTCAATTTCATTCTTTCTACTGCATCTGCTTTCTCTCATTGGGTATGCAAACTAATGTGGTAGAAGATTTAGTGCCCTTTATGAGGAATATAAAGTAGCTGGAGTTAGTTTGAAGTCATGTTTTTTAAATTTTTTTCTCTCTTTGTTTTCCTGTGAAGCAAAAGAGAAATGAATCAATTGTAATTGCAGGCTGTTAAAACAAGGAAAGGCTTAATATCCTTGTACCTGTTTGCGTTGATAAGCTTTATTGCTAAGTAGAATTTCTGATTATTATTTGTTTTGAAATGAGATTCAATATTTGTGTAGCATTTTGAGGAAATGAATATCAGTGTTATTTGACAGTAACCATGTCAGGTCCCTTTATGAATAAGAATTTAACCTTAGATACTTATGTTTCCAAAAAAAGGAAGTCCATCATGTACAGTTAGAGCATTAAATGTGATTAGCAGAAATTGATGATGATTTTTTTAATAATGTGTTTGGGCAAGTACTTTTAGACTTCATCTGCAGCCTTCTGTACAAAATCAATTAGGATATCGGTTGAAAGATGTCTTTTGTAAGTAACAGCATTTTAAAATATGCCCCAGCAAAGCATGCATCAATAACACTGAAACTTTTAGAATATATTTTTCCTGATCTGTTTCCACCTGTGTACACCTCTCTGCTCAACTTCTGGCTCTCTCCTACTGCTCTTTTTTGTAGTTTCCAAATGCAGCACAGTAATATTTTAGGTTAGTTGTTAGATACGTGATCTTCCAACATGTGATAGAATTTGGAGTCAGGGCTTTGCTGTCTCCATTTATTGACTCTCATAGCTGTTGGTGACTTAAATAACTATCTGAAAATGCATAGTTAACTCATCTTCCACTTCATAGCATGTGACTAAAGAGTGCGCACAGTCAGAGAGGTGATAAATAGAAAATGTCTTTAGACTATGTGGTGTCACATCTGTTCTTTGCATTTCAGCTGTGCTTGGGGTGTTAGTGTGCCACCCAAGCAGTCTCCCTGCAGCCAGACCTTGTGTGGTGGAGGACCTTGACCCATCTCCCTCTGCTGTGGGAAGCCAGGTTGTTCAGCAGCGTGGTGCAGTTTATCCCTTGTCCAAGGCACACATCAGTTGTTTACATGACTGATTGGCTGATCATGCTGCAGTGGTCATCGTTTTATTGGTTGCATTTTGCAGAGGAACAGTTACATGAGACTTGCTTCTTGAAATGAGCTGACCACACATGGTGGCTGGAAAGATCAACTTTGTCAAAGCCTATATTAAAAGAGATGAATTCAACCATCCTCTAACACTAAAAAGCTCTTACAGAATGCTGACACTGATTTGACTGGTTTGTTGTTATAATTTGCTTTGTCATATCTTAGAGTATGTGTACTTGGGAGGGGAGGGGACAGAGTGGTTTTTATTTCAGTTTTATACACAGAGAATCCCGTATTTTCTCTCCAGTAATGTATCTACAGTAGTAGAACCAATTCTGTATCTTTGATTCTTCCCTCTATTGTTAACTTTGATTGTAATATTTCTCTAGTACTGTTAGTTTTTTTTCCTGGATTTCTGTCTCACATTCCATGAGATTCTTGGCTGGGTTAATGATCATATTTTAACTCATACTTCTGAGTTTTGAGACAGTGTAGCTCATCCATGAGTTGCTTGCAAGTAACATTAGATTTCTGTGGTTTCAGTGGAGGAAAGATTAATTAAGTCATGTAGGTAAATTTTATATTAGCTGCTGTTAGTCCAAGCTTCATTCTAGCTTAGCTATTGTAAAATTATGCATAAATACTTTCAAAGCTACTTAGTTTAAATACTTATTCAATGCAGAAACTTATTTTTTCAACAAAATCACTTGTTTCTTTTTAAGAAATACAGCAAACTTGGCATGTATAACTCTTTATGATAAAGCCATCTTACGCAGAAGCAAAATATTAGCTTGTAATCCCTTCATAAGGGATTGTTTTATGTTTGTCTCTGTGCCTAACTTTTTCTCTTTTTTTTCTCTTCTTTTATTTTAAAAGGTGTTTCTCAAGAGTGACCGTGTTGCCAGAATGGTCCACAGTGGAGGATGTTCTGCAAATGACTTTAGAGATGTTTTTAAGAAAAACATAGAAAAGAGGGTCCGAAGTTTGCCGGAAATAGATGGATTAAGCAAAGAGACAGTGTTAAGTTCTTGGTTAGCCAAATACGATGCCATATACAGGGGAGAAGAGGACTTTTGCAAACAGCCAAATAGAATGGCCTTAAGTGCTGTATCGGAGCTGATTCTGAGCAAGGAACAGCTTTATGAAATGTTTCAACAGATTCTAGGGATCAAAAAACTGGAACACCAGTTGATTTATAATGCCTGTCAAGTAAGTATTGGTGTAATTCCATTTTGTTGTGTTCAAAATATCTCTGCCCCACTAACAGGTCAAGTGTTTCCTCCCTATGTACAGCAGCCTTCAGTTTTAAGTACATCTCCACAGTCTTGAGGAGATGAGGTCCCTCAGGAAGGAATCTTTGCATCATTTGGTCCCTGGAGAGCAGCTGGAAAAAAGGGTATGCCAGAGTATATGGTATTTATGCTACAGGGATTTCTTGACACCTTTTACTATGCCAGAGCTTCAATGATTTGGATGGTTCTGTGGAATGTTCTAGGGTCTGCATACCTTCATACACTCATATAAATGTACATACGTTTGTGTGCATGTGTGCGCATCTTTAAAAAAAAAAAAATTGCTGCCATAAATAGTTAGATGACTATCCAAAAGATAGCTACTTAAGAGTAGAAACTCTAAATAGATTCATTCTTCCTGTGGTGTCTATTGATTGCTGTATCTTACTTATTACATGTCACTGTGAATGGTCAAAATCTGCTGTTAGCCTGCATTGTGCTAGAGGAACACAAACGTGACTGTAGAGCTCTGAACAATTAAACAAGCAAAATAATTGTTGCCTTAGTCTAGCAGTGATTCTGATTATACAGTCCAGTAAGTTCTTGTATCTGTATTCTTGAAGGCCTTTTTATTTTGGTTCTTAATTATAGGAATGTTCGTGGAACAAAACTGTTTGGCAAATATCAGCAGTTTTCTGTCTATTCGTGGTCCATAACCTAAGGAGAGACTGAAACACGGCAGTGGCTTGTTTTTGTCTTCTACTATAGCAGAATTATGAGCATGGGATGATTTTTTCTTTTCTGTTTTATGACTTGCAAATTAAAGAGAAAAGAATCTTGTGGTAGGTAGGAAGGGAGAAAGACTGATTGATCATCCTAATGTGTGCAAAGATTACTCAGTGGGCTTGAAAGAAGACTCTTTTCCTGTTTTTGAGCACTGAAGGGTGTAAAATCTCCTGTGCAGGTCTCCAAAGTACGCTTTGTTTCCCCCAGTTTCATATAAATATTGAAGGGCAAGGAGACTTACCTCTTTGGGAGCAGATATAGGGGCACCTACATATCTCAAGCCAAGAAGAATGGAGAGGTAAAGTCTTCAGGCCCATACCTTTCTTCTTTGAGGTTGTAGCTTTCTGACAGTTCTAGTTTTCCAAGGCAACAATGAGATTACTTTGCTAAAACAGAAACTTTCGTTATGTGCTCAGAGTTGCTACTATCCATACATTTTATATCCTGTTCCCGTGGTCCAGTCAAGCACATGATACACCAAAGGCATGCAGAGAAGTTTATTGCAAAGGAAAAGATGACAATCACAGCCTTCCCAGGAAGTATATTACAGACAGCAACCAGTCTCTGATAATGTAATGCCTTTTCTCCTTTGGCAAAATCCCTTATTTCTCATTATAGTTTTAATAAATATTTTAGTTTAGGCTGTATCTTATTCCTTTATATTGACAGTGCAGTTATAGAAGATGAGATGAACTTAGATTTCAGTTAGCACCAGCAGTTTTCATTCTGCCCTAGAAGCCTCTATCTGTCTCTGTATGAAAATGCTCACTTTCATTTCCCTTTGCCGCTGCTGTTTAGAATACCAGAGACTTGCAGATAACGATAATCAATAGTTTCTGGGAGCGGTGAGATAAGTGAAAGTCCAAACAGATGTTAAAATTGTATTTTTGATAGAGGATTTAATGAGTTGGCTTCTAGCCTGTGCTTCTAGCAGAGAATCAGATATATGAAATTCTGTATATTTTGCAGCTCTGACATACAGCTGCCCTTAACACCAAATCTGTACAGTTCTAATTTGTGCAGAAAACTCTGTCTTTTTATCTCCCCCTCCCCCACCCCTCTCACCCCTTATTTTGTTCCTTCCAGCCTTTTGGAAATTGGAACCAGAAAAATGTCTTACAATGTCGATAATAAGAGTAGATTATCCTGCACCTACAGGGCTGCTAAGCAGACAAGGATGCTATTTGTAACAGTAGGAGGTATTGTCTGCCAACCTCCTCCTTGTGACTTTCTCTGCATTTAGAAACATTTTGTTGGTTTTCAGCAGCTTTTGCTTCCCAGCCTGTTCTAAATGGAGCATTCCCTTCAGTTCTTAATCCCCCGAGTATCTTGCAGCAGCTCATCAGAAAATTCCTCTAGGGTGTGGGTTGCTGCAGATCCACACAGGTTGCCAGTCTCTACCCTTTGTGTGTTAACAGTGAGAAACAACATTCATTCAATCAGTGCATGAACTTAATAAAAAATAAAGTGACTAGTAATAGACCAGTTCTTTTTGTCACAATCTTTTAGCGTATACTAAATAGCTAATCTCGTCCTGAGGTAGTGAACATTAACAGAGCATTCACATTAGGATGCTGAAGACTTGATCTTTCCTTCAACTTTACAACTTAGAACAAGGCCAGCAACTGCTGCCAACCACCTGTATCTCTTTGTGATTGCCAGTTAGCTGGGATTTAGTGAACTCCTTAAGTTGCTTTTGAGATGCCTGGCCACGGGGTATTGTAGTGATTTCTTTGATTTATAGAGATCAAACATGGTATAGTCTCTTTTTCTTTCTTTTTTTAATTATTCACCGATGTAGAGGATAACTTTGATGCAGAAAGTCAAACTGAAAGTCAAACTGAAACTAATATGTGGTCATGCACTATTATTACACCACTCAATAGTACAAGAATTTCTGTATCAGGTGAATCATCACTTCTCAGAGTTTATTTTGAAAGTACTTTTAAAAGGTTGACATTTCTGGCAGATCCAAACCCCTTATCTTGAGTGCAGGAAGGAGACAATAACACCAACTTTCATAATGAAAGAATTCTTGCAAGTCACATTCTCTTTTCTGACAGGTAATAAATAATTTTGAGAATAGTATAACAGTTCTTAAGAATTATTATTTGCTAAGTCTTTTACTGTCAGCTTTTTTGGAATCAATCACAAAATAATTCTTCTGGAAATAGCTCTAGATTTTACTTTGCTGCAAGACAGAAGTTTCTGTTTAAAAGCCTTGTATTAAGTCTGGTCCATATCCTTTATTATCTTTAGCTTTTTCAAGATGTATGTATAAGTGTTTTACTATTGAAAATTATGGACTACGTTGCATGTTCTGTCATAAATCTTTATATTTCTAATTATGAGAATATTTTCTGTAAAGAACTTCTGCTGAACTGAAGTGTCCTCATGGTGCCTAATACAACTGGACTTCTACTTAGAACTTCACTGAAGTCCACTTAATTATGTAGTTTTGGAAATAAGTCAGATAAAGAGCAATTAAACTTGCAGCAAGGCGTGCATGACTTTTGAATGTTTGTAGTTCAGCTCCTTTCCTCAGTAAAATCATAAAAAAAATAGTGCAGTTATGTCATGGATCACAGAATTTCCCATATTTCTGGATATTTTTCTTAGAAACTTTCATATCCTTTATAAGTTATAGGGACAAATGCGAGTTTATCAAGCATAAAGAATAATGATATCTTTGTATTGAAAGTTTTGGCATAGAGTCGATAGTCTTACTGAAGCAATTAAACTAATTAAGCTGTATTTTTTAAAAAAAACAAACCAAAACAAATAAACCCACCACAACCCCTCATGCCAATGATCTGCTTTATATGGGAGATCTGTTACCTTCAGGCCTTGCTGTGGAGTGAGCCAGCGCAGGCCCCTGGCATGGGGCAGGATTTGTCTGCTCTCAAGATAAAAGGGATTTTTACAGCAACTGCAGGATAGATAGCAGGCAGGATAGAAGCGTGGGGAAGAAGCAGTCCTGGCCCTCAGTGGGCAGAAAGAACTGCAGTGGTGTGGGAGACCTCTTAGCAGTAATTTTGTGGGATTGTGGGAAACTATAGAGTCAAGTGTTGACCACATTTCTGTATGCTAAGTGTGAGTCTGGAAGATTTCTGCACACAGTCATGATGCAATTAACAATGTGCTGCCATAAAGGACTGGTCAGTGCTTTAAAATTGTCACGTGTCTGTCAACCTGAAAAGTGTTTCATGCCTTTGCTGATAGAAATGTTCAAATGTTCGCACTTCAGGCTTGTTCACATATCCTTTTTTTGGTTTCTAGTACCTTTAAATACAAAAACATATATTCTTCCATGCCCTTCTCCGCAGGAAAAAAATATAAAAAAAATCTGCTTTCTGATTGATTTTTCCCGGTTCTACAAGGAAAAAAAAAGATCTTTCATTGCCTCCGCTTCATTAAAAGCAAAATAATTCAAACCAAATATTTCAGTGGAGAAATAAATTGTCATTTCATTCAGGATTTTAGATGTCTTTTCTTCATGATGAGTGCTATGATGAAGCACATGCAAGAGAACTGCCTGGTCAGGCCCAGTCGCCACAGGTTCACAAAAGGCAGGTCTTGCCAAGCTAACCTGAACGCCTTCTGTGACAAAGTGACTCGGCTGCTGGATGAGGGAAAGGCTGTGGATGTGGTCTTCCTGGACTTCAGTAAAGCCTTTGACACAGTTTCTCACAGCATTCTGCTTCGGAAACTGTCAGCCTCTGGCCTGGACAGGCGCACACTCTCCTGGGTGGAAAACTGGTTGGATGGCCGGGCCCAGAGAGTGGTGGGAAATGGTGTGAAATCCAGCTGGAGGCCAGTGACAAGTGGGGTTCCCCAGGGCTCAGTGCTGGGTCCAGCCCTGTTCAATGTCTTTATCAATGACCTGGATGAAGGCATCGAGTGCACCCTTAGCAAGTTTGCAGACGACACTAAGCTGGGTGGAAGTGTGGATCTGCTGGGGGGTCGGGAGGCTCTGCAAAGGGATCTGAACAGGCTGGACCGCTGGGCAGAGTCCAATGGCATGAGCTTTAACAAGGCCAAATGCCGGGTCCTGCACTTGGGGCACAACAACCCTGTGCAGTGCTACAGACTAGGAGAAGCCTGTCTAGAAAGCTGCCTGGAGGAGAGGGACCTGGGGGTGTTGGTTGACAGCGACTGAATATGAGCCAGCAGTGGCCCAGGTGGCCAAGAAGGCCAATGGCATCTTGGCTTGTATCAGAAACAGCGTGACCAGCAGGTCCAGGGAGGTTATTCTCCCTCTGTACTCGGCACTGGTGAGACCGCTCCTCGAATCCTGTGTTCAGTTCTGGGCCCCTCACCACAAGAAGGATGTTGAGGCTCTGGAGCGAGTCCAGAGAAGAGCAACAAAGCTGGTGAAGGGGCTGGAGAACAAGTCTTACGAGGAACGGCTGAGAGAGCTGGGGTTGTTTAGCCTTGAGAAGAGGAGGCTGAGGGGAGACCTCATTGCTCTCTATAACTACCTGAGAGGAGGTTGTGGAGAGGAGGGAGCTGGCCTCTTCTCCCAAGTGACAGGGGACAGGACAAGAGGGAATGGCCTCAAGCTCCGCCAGGGGAGATTTAGGCTGGACATTAGGAAGAAATTTTTCACAGAAAGGATCATTGTGCACTGGAACAGGCTGCCCAGGGAGGTGGTTGATTCACCTTCCCTGGAGGTGTTTAAGGCACGGGTGGACGAGGTGCTGAGGGGCATGGTTTAGTGTTTGATAGGAATGGTTGGACTCGATGATCCAGTGGGTCTCTTCCAACCTGGTTGTTCTGTGATTCACAGGATGTCACTCTTGATTACATGCACACAGAAGTTGAATATGAAGTTATTTCAGCAGTTATTATTTTTGTCTTCTTGCTGAGCTACTTCATTTGTCTTTTACCTCCATTCAGGAGCTCTGGAAAGGTTTCAGCACTTTGGAAAATAGTTCTGCAATGTCAAATATTCCTCCTGAGATTACTTCTGTAATGGGACTGTGAGAATTTCAGAGCTAGGCTGAGCAGCACATGTCAGGCGAGTTTGGACTTTCAGGTTAATAATGGGAGTTCTGGTGAAAATGGAAGTCTTGGAACCCCCAAGTGATTCAGTTCTATTAACACACAGTGGTGACACTTTAAAGAAAAAGAAAAGTGAGTTCCTGTAAACTAGTGATTTTTCTATAGCAGCAAAGTTTACTTTGGAAAAAAGTCTCTGATAGCCTCAAGGGGTGTTAATTTGTTCTCATTTACTCTAATGATAGAAGAATGATGGAAAGAATATTAAAGCATCCTCAGACAAGAAAGCTACTTTTTTGGCGTGTTTAAATGTGACTCTGAACAACATTTAAAAGCCTTGCAAGTTACATAATGGAGAAGTACTTTGAAATATTTTTGTTTGTAGTTGAACACAGAAAATACTGGAGAGACATGGTGTGTTGGCAACAGTAATGCATTTTCAGTACTTGAGGTATTGCAGTATCCTTCTTATATTCATCTACTGGGTGAAAAAATTGGCTTTAACGTCTACATTTAAAAGAAAAACTTGAGTGGGATGTATGAAAACCACAAAAATATTCAGAGATCTTCTTGTTCAGTATAAATGTTAAGAAAAACATTAAGAGAGAGTTTTTCACTTTTAACCACTTCTAAAACAAAATTTACTTGTGGATTTTTCTAGCACAGAGCTCCCTCTGTGCATATGTGGCTTCTGTTCTTCTTGTGTTTTGTTTTTCACCTGCATGAAGGAGTTGGACATGTGTGGTCTCCAGTAGCCTGGAAGAGTCCCAGCACAGATAGACTAGTGGATTTACATGTGTTTTCTATGTTAGCATCCTTCTAGGGCTGCTCTCCTGTGTATTACCTTTCTTGATCCTCTTGAAATTCTGGATTTTGCCTTTCTCGGCTTTTCTTCCTCCAGAATATTTTTCTGGTGATTTCATGAAGTAATTAATGCTGTTCTGACATTCTCTTGAGTTCCAGATATGAGGGAGTTAAGCTGCCTCAATAATCAAAGCCCAATATATCCAGCATTTAACTTGCACTTTTATTAACAACAGCAGTACATTTGGCTCATCATACTTAACATTACTAGCTCAGGATAAAGTTCCTCTAGTTTGGTATTAAACAAGAAAAAAAAAAATCTTTTCTCTCAAAGGCTGTGGCATTAATTTTTTTCATTTTTTTTTCTTAAGAAGACATTCTGTGTCTTCTGGTATATAAATACAAACCAAGTAATTTTTACAGCCGCATTTCCAGAGTGATGATTGAGTTTATTAATACGCCTGATTCCTACCTTATAGGTACATTTGAATGAATGTGAGCAAGCTGAATAAGTTGACCCTTAGCATGAATTTCTTACCTCTTCTGCTTAAGACATGCTAGTGTTCTGTATACCCTCTTTATCAATTCAAAGTAAAGTGGTTTTGCTTAGACCATACGTTTCTATCCCAAGGATCAATTTGATTATTTAGGTTTGTTCCTCTGCAGGACTTCTCATCTGGGGACGTGCCTTTAGCAGCCAGCGTGAAGTCAGCAGAAGCAGCTGGAAATGCCACAGGAAAAGAATGAGCCTGTTTCTGTATTCCTCTCTGTCACTGGTACTTAATGTCTTGTTCTGAAGCTTAGCTGCTTTTTTCCCCTCATTTTTGAACTTTTTAAGGGAGAACCCTCTTAGCTTTTTCTTCTTGAGAGGAAGTTCCTTTGCACCTGGCTGCCTGGACAAGGTTCTTCTGGGTTCCCGCATCCCAGTCACTCCAAGGGGAAAGATGCAAGTAAATTTGGAAATGAGCCAGCTAATATACATGGTAGATAAATATTTTAAATAGAAATATCAAAGCATTCCCATAATAGAGGATTGATTGTCCGATACAAGAGTATTCATGTGTGTAAAATGTCTGAGAGATCTGCAGCTCTCTTTGAATAAGCTATAATTTGTGTGTCTAGTTTTTTATCCCCCAGGAAGGTGCTTTTGTGGTCATCCTAAAAATAAGAGAACTCTCAGGTTACCTTTCTAGCCGTCTCCTCTGCTGAGGCTGTCCTAATTTTTAGGCTGTTGTCCTTCCAGGCTTTCGACCTTAGACATCCTCTCACCCTAAAAAGAGGATTGATTCTCAACAGAAGAGCTGTCATGCAGGGAGGTGCTCTCTGACCTGTAATTTATTCCTCTATTTTATATTGCAAGTCTCGTATCATCAAAATTCAGTCTGGTGTCAGTGTTGAGGCTGTCTGCTTTGTGATTGGATAAATGTTCTTCATTTCAAACTTAAGACATATTTACAAGAAAGTGCTTGTTTCTCTCAATATAGGGCTTCTATTGGTAGGTAGATTATCTTCATTTTAGTTTCCTGCTACAGGCATGAAAAATTCTCAGGCCAACTGAAATAACCGTTTCTGGTCAGCAGCATGAATAGAGAGGAGAAAAATATAATTGCAATGCTCAGTCTTTAAGCTCACAACCTGAAGGGGAAGAGTAAGAGGAGAGTGAAAGTAAGATTCATCGTTATTTTGTGTCCTCTATGGGACTCTCCTCTCTGTTTCTTGAGATATGAATAAATTAATAAATTGACATCCAAGTATTTTAGCCATAAACAGGAAAAATCTGAAGTAAAATTGAGGCTACTTATTCGGTAGAAATGTTGAGTTCTCACTATTATTGAAATGAGCAGTTGTATGGTGAGCAACCTGGGGCTATGAAAGAAGAAGTATTCCTTTGCAAATCGAGTAAGGGAAGCATCAGTCTCTCTGCCATCTCTGAATAAACTCTTTTCCTAACTGGTCATGTAGTGCCAAACTTTTCTAATGTGGGAGCACTAGGAGTGCCCATTAATGAGGAAATATAATACTGAGCCATGCCTGAGAGAGCCTCCAAAGGTAAACACAGTTTCTGGAGTAGCTTTGTTTTATTCCTAGGAGCACTGTAAAATCAAGCTCTGGCACAATCTGGCACAACCTTCCCTCCATACTGTGTCTTTTCTTGGCAGCCTGAAGGCAGCAGGATCTTGCCTGAAATACTTGTCCCTCCTTATGGAAACTTGACTGAACAGTATTCCAATTTTACCATATTGGAGCAATTCTTATGTTTTACAAATGTATAGTAGACTTTCTGTAACTGGTGTTTTCCCACCTGTTTAATGTTAGTAGTTTTCTTATGTTCTCATGTTTCCAGAAGGGTGGAAGCTGGAGGCTTATAGCAGCAGGAGAATAGCTCCTGGTCTCTCTGCAATTTTTCATTTAGAGAACTAGTTTAGGGTCCTGACAGCAGAGGAGAAAATGAACCTGACAAGAAAGCATGGGCATATTTGTGGAGAGGATTGCTAATCTAACATGGAAGATTTAAAACTAGGTTTGTTAGAAGATAAGGAGCTAATCTCAGGGTTAAATTAGAAAGCAATTCATGTGGAGAAAGTATGTATGGTAGAAGGCTGTAAGGGAGACAATAATGTTCCCTCTCAGAAAGGAGAGTGTCTATGCTGTTTGGGCAACGAAGTGGGCCAATATTAGAGGGAAATGTGGTGCAGGTCAGTTACTGACCACCTAAACTATCTACAAACAACAGAAGTCTCCCAGTGCCAGGCCTTGGTCCTCATGGTGAATGTCATACACCTGCCATCAGATTGCTAGGAGGGTAACATGGCATGGTGCAAGCAGTCCAAGAAGTTTCTAGATAGTGTTGATGGTAATTTCTGAACACAAATGCAAAAGGAATAATTGGAATTAGTATATTTGACTCTTATGTCCCTGGCAAACAGGGAAGAGTTGGGGTGAATGTGACCACAGGTGCAAGCTGGGCTGCAGAAATCCCCAGCTGACAGTTCAGGAATTGGAGGAAGTCTAAGAAGGTAAGATGTGAACTTCCTCCCTGATTAAAGATTTGCTATGCAGAGACCCTTGAAAGGCTGCTATGTGGAGAAAAGGAGAGCTCAGGATTTGGTCAGTTTCTTAAGAAAACAAATTATGAACTCAGTTGTATAGAAAGTTTGAAAATAATGGGCATTGCCTTAGTCCCTGGAAAGACTGTGGACTACAACTTCTTGCAATCTGTTTTCACATTCGTAAAAATAATCATTTTTAATTTACATGGATACAAAGAACAAATCATGTCTGACCAACCTGAGTGCTTTCTTTCATGAAATGACTGTGTGAATAAGGAGAGCTGTTGGTAATGTACCTTGATTTCAGCAGGGCTTTTGACATTATTGGCCACTCCATTCACTCTTGTAAGTGGAGGAAGTATGGAGGAAATTTTCTATTACAATGCTTGAAAATTGGCTAGATCACTATACTGAAAGGACTGAAAGGATGGTAGGCAGTGGTTTAAAAGCCAAGTTTGTAGCTGGAAATGTCGTAGTCCATAGTTTAGTATTGTTCAGTATTTTTATTGAAAGCTTGGATAATGAGACAGAATTTGTGGATAGCACTAAACTGAATGGGAGAGTGATGCAGCTGTCATGCTGAATGGTTAAGGATGATCCTGAGCATTAATCTAAGAGAAACCTCATGAAGTTGATCAAGGAGAAGCAGAAAGTTTTGCACCTTGGGCAGGGCAATTGGGCTTGATTACATGCTAAGAAACAACTGGCTGAGTTGCAGACCTGCTGAAAAGTATGGCATGGCATCATGGTTTGGTGGTGTGTAGGATGGATGCCAGGTTGAGTAAAAGCCAACTAGCCAAGCAACAGAACCTAGAGAGCAGTATCAAGCAGAACCTCCCTTGCTGATCAACAGAAGTCTGTGAGAGGTTTCTTAAATACTGGACAAGTTAAGGACTTACTAGCTACATGATCTTAAGCAGTATTTTTTCATTTTCCTTGTTAAGGAAGGGATGTTTAGGATTTTTATTTTTTACGGATAGGTATGTCCACATCACTAATACCACTGATGTCTGGAAAGAGGCAGCAATACAGAACATTCTCTAGCTGATGCTAAGGAATTGAACAGAAGGGGAGAAAATGGGATTCAATTTCAGTAATTTCCTAGCTTCTCTCCATCTTATTTACAAAGAACTTCAGTAGTATATTTTTCGAGTGATTTTTCCTAAAGACAAGACATTATTAGCTGTTTTTAAAAAAATATTATTATTAAAATGCTCAGATATTGTAAGTAAAATACAAATGCAGACTTTCAACTAGATAGAAATATGTTGCCAATAGTCTGAAAGAACTATTTATATGTGACTGAGTGCTTTGGTCTGGGTTTTTTTTTCATGGTTCACTTTCAAAGCATCATCTTCTATAGTTTTTTTGCAAATCTGTGATAAATCAGTTGCCACTCTGAATTTTAAGTTTTCTATCTAGTTAAGTCAACCACATATAATTATTTTGGGGGAAAATATTGGCAAGACATTCAAGGTGGTTTTGCTTAATTAATTCAATGCTCATTAACGTTTATTGCCATAATTGTGTGTATTCCCTTTGTTTTCAACACTCCAAAGAAAATCTAATCAGTGATTAATAAGGCAAGAGAACATTCTGCGTGATTTTTTTTTAAGAGAGGAGGTTAAGCAAAAGGAAAAGGGATTTCCTTCTAAAGCAGGAATAATTTTAAGAGAATATAAGACACTGTGAGCGCATTTAGTATTATAGGACATAAATATGCATATATCAACAAGGTTTGCATGCCAATCTTTGGGTTGCATTGACTATGGTAGTCTCTGTGAAGGTGGTGGGAGAGGAGGAGGCTGGAAGGTTTTTTCTGAGGATCAGGACATGAGTCATAGCTCTTTTAAAGCCCATCACTTCCTGATTAGGGTGGATGTGGGAAGGTATTCCCTAGCCAGAACCTGGAAGCATCTTGTACTGAAGGAGACAGCCAATATCTATTTCAGCAGGATCTGGGGGAAGGTGAGAGGAGGAAGAGGAACACCCATTTCTTCAATCATCTTACTCACCAGTACTGTTGGGACCTCCACAGTATTTATGATAGGCATATAGATAACTTCATAAGTGGTTTTAATGACCCTCTGGAGGCTTCTCTGTCTCTGCATTGATTACCTAGGGACCCTAGGTTTCTAACTTATATTTGATTTGGATGGTACAATAGGTTCTATGCATAACTGTTATGGTTTTTTTGCTGCCTAGCTGTAGGAAGGACACCCATACAAAAAAACAAGTCAAAGACTTGAGTGGAAAATAAATGGAAGTTAAACATTTATGATTTTGTGGTTGCAAAGTTGAGGTGGATGGCATTTTGCATAATTAGGAACAGCTGAATAATTTGACTTTTACACCATGGAAGATGCGGTGCTGTGATGAGTATGTAGAAACTGACTTGACAGCATCCCAGAGCTCCAATATGTGGATGTGAAAAATGTGATACAGATGGATAAAACACGTTTACAGTTTGACATATTACAGATCTTAAGTTTTGCTTTCCTGTTAATAAAAGAGTGATGCTTTGCTTCCACAACCTTCATTTATCTTCTCAATGTTTAAAGTTATTAGATACGTAAATAGTAAGAATCTGACATTATTCTCCTTCCTCCGCTCTCAGCACAACATGCTTTCCTCGAATTTTTGTCCTGTCCAGCAGAGGTGGTCAAATAGCATAGTCTTGACCGATAAGAAGGGCAGCCTGGGTTTTGTTTGTTGATCTGTGCAATTGTCACAAATGCCAAGAGAGCAAGAGGCAGAAATTTCCATTGCTTGTAATGACATTTTTGAGCTGTGCTAAACTTTTTTTTTTCTCTTTTATAGTCCAGTACTGAGCCACTAATGTGGATCCTAGTGTGATTCTCATCATCCTAATGTGGCTTCTGGAGTTCGATGTTAATACTTGTTGATTTAAAAACAGTGCTGTTCTTAAATAGCCAATATGCTGCCTTGTCCTCAGCACATGTCACTTTTTCCTGAATGGCCAATTCTGTAGTAAATATCGAAGGCCTAGTGTAGTTTCTGTCTGTTAAGGAGAGTGTTGCATCTTCATTCAACATCTTCATGAATATCCTGGAGAAGGAAGTGTAAGGGAATTCTCCAAGTTTACTCTTTTGGGTACTCTAATGTTACTCTAGTTGCAAGGACGTCCAGAAGGACCTTACAGAAGTGCATGGGCAAAAGCACCACAAATAAGGTCTCGTGTATCTGAATGTAGGGTAATAAATCAGTGGAGAAACAAACTAGTGCACACTCAGAGGATGCTGAACTGAGCATGGGCAGTTGCAGCTCAAGCAAGACACTTTGGGTTTCCTGTGGTGAAATCAGTAGTTCTGTGTGCAGCAGTAACATAGTTTTCCTGCTGTATGCAACCTTCTGTGCCCTTAGGTTGAGTATTCTGCAGCACTGATCTTCCCATCTTAGGGATATAAGAAAAATCAAGGAGTACTAGAAGGTGGCATTGAAAATCATGGAACCACTGTCTTTTGAAGAGAAAAAATTAGTTTGTAAGGCAACCCATTTAGAATAAAGCACAATTTGTAATTCCTTTAAAAAAAAAATTCTTGTAGCACTCATTTATAGAAGTGGAATGGCTTCTGTAAACTAGATGTTCTATGTGTTTGCTGGTCTCAGTTTCCTTATCCGTATAAGCTTTTAAGCTTTGAAGCAAGTAATATGTCTTGGTTTATGCAAGCTTTATTGCGTCTCTATCTGTTATTTACTTGGAAAAGCCAAGTAAATAACGGGTAGAGAGACAATAAATTACTTGTCTTGCGTTGACCTTAAAATAAATAGCTTCTTCTTGAACATTTTTTATTGAACAATTTATAAATGCAATACAGGTGAAAATAGGATGTGCTGTACTGTTAGAGATAATGTAAGAGAATTGCTTTTAGTTTTATTATTTAAATCTTGATGGTTTACCTAGTTGAAAGCACATGAAAATGATGCTCATGGAAGCAACAGCCATATTACTTTTAAGCACACATCAGGGTAAGTGCTGTGGGATGTGAACCACTCTTTGACACCAAGCAGTGAGTTACATTTATGCTGTTTTCAGTGTCCATGGTGGCCACTCTATTTTATACAACTAGAGGCATACTTAGAATTTTTTTTGCTTTTTGTCTAGTCTCCTTGAGTAGGGGCAACCATATGTTTAACAAATGGGTTGTAGCTGAATTACGAAGACAAGCGGAGCTACAGCCAAGACCCAAACATTGCTGAAGAAAGAGTTAACGGTTTGCAATTCTAGGATTCCACTTTATAGAACTCAGCCTCTGCTACAAAAATAATTTGAAGTGAATGTTCAAAGAAGCTAGACAAGATTAGAGAGCCTGTTCTTGCAGAAAAGGGCATCAGTGTAGTCAAAATGTTCTTGATCAATATTCTAATCAGTGTACATATACACCCATGTTTATCCAGTTCATGAAACTGATATGTCTTTACATGATTCTTTTCACTGCAGAGAAAGTCAGAAGACCACCAGAGTCATGGTGTTCAGGGACAAGCTTGTGACAGTGTATCAACACTGATATAAAATGAAAAAAATCTTCTATATAATGAATAAAATAAAATTCTGAGTCTTTTTAATGCTGATGTTTTCTTTTTAAAATTTATTTTCAATGGTTCTTTTCCCTCTCTGAATCTGGTGGTAGTAATGTCCAGGTAATACAATAATTCTAAGGCTAAGCAGAGGGTCTCTAATACTTATAAAGAACTACTATCATGAAAATACAATCCAAGAAGCACTAGCTAAAGACAAATCATTAACTGTCTAAATACTCTAAATGTAAGGTTTTCTTTCCTTGATGCCTAAGCAGACTGACGTGTATAAATAAATATTTAAAATCTTTGTATCTAGGTCAATGTATCTTTTTCACTAAAACCCCACATAGCATAATTAACAGCTTCTGTGAACTAAATAAAACTTTAACTTTCATCTTTGCATTGTATCAGTGGAAAAACTAGTAACAGATTCAGTATTGTGACAGAGTGATTTCCTCTGTAAATATTAGGGCTTAGCAATATTTCATCAATTGCTATCATCTAAATACCTAGGAAAAAGGTTATTTGTATGCATTATTGAACTGTATTTATCTACAAACCACATGTCAAGATTTGGCTGAGAAACAGATCATTTAACTCATGGAATTCAGTTAGCAGAACACTGATTTTTAATTTCATTTCAGTGATATAAAATTAATGGAAAAAATGAGGGTTTGGGGCAGTCACAAAGCAATGATATAATAGTGTGTTGTGAAAAAGACCATGCGTATAAATGAGTGAAAAACCTGTTTGAGAAGCTCTACTCAAACTCTACTCTGTGCGAAGAGTGCTGAGTGTTCAAATCCAAATAGATAAACAGAAAACTTCTTCTTTAATGTGCAAAGACATTTGCATCAATTTTCTAAGTGTTCTTTTGAGAAACTATCAGTTCGAGACAGTATATGAAAATATGTAATAAAATATCAATGACTACATTTTAATTTTGGCTAGGACAAATTTTGAACCATTAGTTTGTTTTTCCTTTTTCTTCAGTAAAGATAATATGAATAGGAGATATATGTTCTATTTGAAGGATCCTTGACGCTATTCCTAAAGAGCACATTATTTTTTGCTGTTTGGGACTTAGCATTTTGGCTAAAATTGTCTGGTGAGATCAATCAAGTTAGCTGTTAATAAAAGAGGTTTCACTTGTTAAAGTTTCTGTAAAAGTTTAATAGCAGTCAAATATGAAAGGTGATTGTTAGATAAATGATCGTTGAATAAAGTTACATTGTATCTCTGCACATCACAGAGTAAAAGGGACTGTTTCATACTAGCGATTTTTACATTACTACAGGGTGTGCATTTATTTCTCTGTATTACTACTTAGAGTGTTTGCTAAGCACAGTGAACGTTTGACCTGTGCGTATGTACTTTATGTTAAGTTTTGATTGGAGTTGACTTTGTACAAGTTCTTTTTTATTCCTGTTACATATACTGTGAATTACCTTGAAAACAGTATGTGCTTCCTTTCTATTTTTATCTCATTGAAGGTTTTCTTGGGGTTTTTGGTATTGGTAGTCCCTGAATATACTAAATTCTTATTGCAAGAGACAACTTTTCAGCCAGTGCTGAAACTCTCAAAACTGTGCTTTGTGTGTTTTCAAAGCTTGAATGTAATGAAATGCCGTGTCAAAGTCTCAACTTTGGTTATTTTTGGAAACTAGTGTCCATCCAATGACTGAGTTAAAACAGAAAAAGTCCAAGACTTCAAAATTGTATAGTTTTCAGTTTCATTTCTGAACATTTTGAGATTTTTTGCTATTTCATTGAATCAATGTAATCTTGATGTTAGATTTTTGTTTGGTTTCAATATTTTTATGAAAACTATTTTTAGAAATCAATATATAATCAGTATAATTCGTGAGTACAAACAATTAGTATAAATTATATCTTCTGCCAACTTAATCAGTCGTACATATACAAATTAATATTGAAATCACATAAGCAGGTCCAGAACTTTACAAAAATATTTTGGAGACCAAAACCTCTCACCATCTGAGATTGTGCATGGATTTTTTGAGCTTCTGGGGCTGTATGGGACTTGTAAGAATTTTTTGATTGAAGTTTTATATCTCATGGAGTTACAAAAGGTACTTAGGCACAGCTTTAGAAAACATATCTTTGATTCAGTTTTATTTTTTTATGCAACTGAAGCCACTCTTGTTACTGTTGACTGGCCTTGCTCTTTATCTGCATTTAAACTTGTTGTTAGCAATATTGGAGAATGTGATATGCTAATTGCTTGCTCTGTTTATCTTCATCCTAATTTCAAATCTGTATTACTGTATTATTGTAAAACGGCTGCCTCCCCTCCAAAAAAAAAAAAAAGAGAAAAAAAATAGTAGCAGTCAGTAAGAATTTGTATTAAAACAAATTAATTCAAACTGATGTTTGAGCTTTTTGTTGACACTGTGTTGCGGTAAAACTGAGTGATCAGGCCGGAAAGGCAATTGTGTCATCCTCTGTTAAAGGAAAATCAATAAGAAAAAGCTGTGAGGCCTGATAGTGCATTGTGAAAAGTTGTTAAAGCACCTGATATGGGTTTTTGAACTGCAGGCTTTTACAAATCTACTTGCTGCAGACAGACAGAATATAAAAATGCTTCCAGTGGTTGCTGAGTTAATTACCTGAAAATATGTACACTGATATTCCACAAGAGAAGTAATTTAAAAACTAGGTGCTTTTCCCACCACCTTTATTTTAGTTATTAACAGATTTTCTCTCCTTCCTCCTATTTTTCACTTCCATTCTGTGTTGCACATATTCTAAAATATTTCCTCAATTTATCTGCCAAATATAGCATTTTTTTGTTGTTTATTTGTGTTGACTGGCAAAGAGTGAGTGAGAAGAGGAAGATTCAGGACCTGAGTTTTTAAAGTTTTTCTGTTGCACAGTGCTGTGGGAAAGCTGTAGGATTTCACCATGAGGCAGGGTCAGCCAGCAGCATAACCATTTGTGTGATGCATTATAAGGATTTTGCAGGGTGCAGTGAACATGAATGAGTTGTAAAATAACCATTTTATTAATTGTTTTATGAATCTGAATTGATCCACTGTATCGTCTATACAGAAGGAAGATAAAAGTTTTTTAAATTGAAACTAATCAGCATAGCCTCCTCTGAAATAGAGGAATGACTATATTTTCTTTCTTTTTACAGCTGTGTCTTTCTTCCTGTGAAACAGGAGGCAAAAGGTTTATGAAAAGGTCCAGTAGAAGCTGTCCAGAAAGCTTCACGCGTCTGGGCCTTTAATCAAATCTGGTTTTCCCTCCTACTAGGGAGTGAAAGCAGTTTACTTCTGTCATGATTTTGTTCTTCAGAAGTTTAGTCCTGTTGAGTTAATGCCCAAAAGAGTCTGCTGTTTCGCATTCTCTTTTCGATTTGCAAGTCGTTGATCTTTCTACTCTTACATGTGTAGCTACTAATCTTGGTTCTTAAGTTTTGGAAACTTTGGAAGTCTCTGCAGACGGTTTGGCTTCAGCATGCAGCAGCTCTTTAATGCTGCAGACACCTTTAATTTCTTCCCAGTCTGTTCCTTTAGAGCTCCTCTGCCAGTGCAAAGATAAGAACAGGAATAAATCTTGCAGGTCTCAGAGGTGGCAGGTCTGTCTGAAGCAAAACTACATTTTTTTAGAATGAGAGATAAGAGTATCAAGGACAACAGTCTGAAAAACGCTAGGATTTGCATCTGCTACACTTACTGCCTGCTTGATTGATTGACAACCAAAATTGAGCTGTTCTGGCCTTCACTTTCTATTCCAGCCTTGCTGCTGGATGCCATTAGTTACTTCTAGAAATCTTTTTTTTTTTTTCAGCAATATATAATCACCAGACTTTAATCCAAGCCCTTTACTCCATTTGGTGTACGTTAACAGTTTTTGCCTTGCCTGTCAGACAATAGTCAAGGATGGACACTGTAGGTTACCTTCCTCACGTGGGCATCCCCAAATAACCTGTCAGCTCAGCAGGACCTAGACGTGGTTATGTGAAAAGGCTTTGGATTTTGTGTTGCAGAAATAAGAGCAAGTCCTAAAAAACCCTGTCAATTTAGTCATTAAAGGTAAAGAAATTTATATCGCTATAGTCAGGTAAATGTAATTACACTTTGATGTCACTGTGAATTAGAAAACTGCGGTGAAGCTAACCAAACATTAATAAAATAGTCATTTGGAAGAACTGTCAAGTTAGTTTGAGCACTTTGAATTAAAGAACAGTAAATTGCAATTGATACTCAAAACTTGTTTCTTGGACAAAAGGTATCTGGTTTACTTTGTGAGTAGAAGAATGCAAATGAGTGCCATGGGCTTTAGTGCATTAGCACTTTTTTTTTACCTTAAGTTGCTCTGGCATGTTAACCAGAATTTTTGCCAGTGTACCACTTTTCTTTTGCATCAACATACACAAATGTGTTGCAGCCTTTTAAGTAGTATTTGTTTTTAAAAAGTTATTATTTAAATAAGAATCACTAAGTATGCAGTCTTTTCCAACCTGTTAAAATATTTAGGCATTAATTCATTCAGATGTATTTGTTTTGTGCTGTTTAAGCACACAAGTTAAACAACAGTTTGTCAAGCAAGATATCATGCTGTTGATCCAAATTGTGATTTGGAACTCTGAAAAGCTTACAGTCTTTCTTAAATGAGCAAATAATCTGAGGAGCATAGACTCCATGCACCTTCAAGACAGAGAGCAGCACGATCTGGAAATAAGTCTGAATGTTGAAATTGATTTAGTCTCTGGTAGTGGCTGCAGCCCTATTGCTGCAAACTTCACTTTTCAAATGTTCGTAACTTGGCCGGAGTTGAGCTGGTTTTCAGAGTTGGGGCCCTGCTTATTTCAGATCCTTACTTTAAAGCCTGCTGGTGCTAGAGATCTTTGACAAGATGGTCACCGGTTTTTCTTATTATGGCTATAAGTGTCTTTTGTTTTCCCTGGCCTCTTCAGAATCAATGGTCTGTTTTGGTTGAAATTGTTAAGCAGAAATTTGGACTAGAAAACTTCACTCTGGCTTTTAGAAGTTGACATTTATGTAAGCAACTGACACCAACCTCTAATAGGAATTGTTGGGCAACCTGCGTATTGAGAACGTTCCCTTTCTATCTCTAATAATAAAGAAGTTTGTAATAAAGATGATTGCCTTTTTCAGAGTGAGAAAAAATAAAGGCAACTTCAAGAATTAATGAATAAAAACATTTTCAAATGAATAGATTGATGTCTAACAGTGGCAGATTTATTTTAGAAAGCTGTTTTTATATAGCACCACTGAGAAAAAAAAAAAGATAAGCAGATTTTTTTTAATAAGAAGTAGGTTCTAATTCAACCAAGTGTAGTCATTCATAACTACAGATTTTTCTGAAGAAGCTTTTAAAATTCAAGTAATCATCTTTGCAGAAAGAAAGGGCACAAGTGACAGCTGTCTTATTCACACTCATGCTCAGTTGGGAAATTTCCTACTGAATTAAATAGCCTGCAAAAAGAGAGTCAGTCTCTGCTTAGGTGTTACAAGTTCAGGGGCCAGATATATAGCCATTGTAGAAAACTGAAAAGTTTTTATTAAATGGACTTTATAATGTACCCTCTTTTAAATTAATCTCTAAGGCTATAACTTCTTTTAAAAAACATGCCTTCATATTTAAGGGTGGGAAGCATGTATTGCCATGTAAATGCCAACTAATCATTTAAAAACAAACAAACAACCCCCCAAAACCAAACCACCTTTACTTGAATTTTAAGTGATTACCAACTAGTGATTTTTTAATGATAATGAGTTTAGAAAGCTGCCTGGAGGAGAAAGACCTGGGGGTGTTGGTTGACAGCGACTGCACATGAGCCAGCAGTGTGCCCAGGTGGCCAAGAAGGCCAATGGCATCTTGGCTTGTATCAGAAACGGTGTGACCAGCAGGTCCAGGGAAGTTATTCTCTCCCTGTACTCTGCACTGGTGAGACCGCTCCTCGAATACTGTGTTCAGTTCTGGGCCCCTCACCACAAGAAGGATGTTGAGGCTCTGGAGCGAGTCCAGAGAAGAGCAACAAAGCTGGTGAAGGGGCTGGAGAACAGGCCTTATGAGGAACGGCTGAGAGAGCTGGGGTTGTTTAGCCTTGAGAAGAGGAGGCTGAGGGGAGACCTCATTGCTCTCTACAACTACCTGAAAGGAGGTTGTGGAGAGGCGGGAGCTGGCTTTTTCTCCCAAGTGACAGGGGACAGGACAAGGGGGAATGGCCTCAAGCTCCAGCAGGGAAGGTTCAGGGTGGACATTAGGAAGAAATGGAATGGTTGGACTTGCTGATCTCTTAGGTCTCTTCCAACCTGGTTATTCCATGATAGTTCAGTTGCAATACTGTGAATCTGAGTTTCTATTCTGCAGTAATACATTTCTTTGCACAATGTCATATACTGCAGTAATACAACTTCTTTGCACAATGTCATGTACTTTTCTAGTTTTTATTTACAGGTGGAAAATTACTACAATGATTGTGGTAACTGTATATTCCACAGATATTTTGGGTATGGGTTTGATCCATGCATAACGCATTAAGGAGAAGGGTACGCTTAATTTTAACTCTTGTCACCACTTCCCACCTATACAGTGGGTTTTATCAAGTAGACACAATTCACAAATTCTAAATGCTAACTGCGTTTTCAGAATCTACACAGTCTTACTGTTCCTGTCGCTTCAGATTCAGTAGATATATAAGGTATGATTGATTACACGTTCATAATCACAGGCTACTTTGCTCACAATTTTGTGTGTGTATGTGTGTTTTGTTGGTTGAATTTAGAATAAAAGCAGGCAGAATGGCCTTGCATGGAGCATGGTATCAAAGTTACTGTTTTTCTTAGTTACTTTGTTCTGCATATGGAAAAAAAAAAGAAAAAAATCAACAACTCTACTACTTATTAGGACAGCTGTGAGTGACCTATCAGTCATTCATACCTTGGCTTTTATTGTAAAGCAGTAAAGTACTTTTATAAGTAAAGCAGTGTTCTTTGGTGTTTCACCTCTTCAGCTTCATTCCATACCTTAAAAAACATCATTACATATACATCAACGAAACCATTAAAATGTATAACTATATCAGGAAGAAGACTGAAGTTTAAAAACAGGTAGGGATATAAGCACATTTTTAAGTACTTAAGAAGAGGTAATGGGAAGCAATGCATAGTGCTGCGGTTTCACTGTAGCTGGCAACTAAGTACCATGCAACTGTTTGCTCACCCCCTCCCACTCCTGGTGCAATGTGCAGGGAGATTTTATTAAAAAAAACACTGTAGCTTGTGGGTTGAGATAAAGTCAGTTTAGTGGGACCGCAAAGGAAGGTATAATAATAATAAATTATGATAATAATATAAAGAGTATACAAAACAGGGAACGTACAATGCAATTGCTTGTTGCCTGATGCCTAATACCCAGCTCATTTTCGAACAGCAATCCCTCCCCAGCTGGCTCCACTCAGTTATATGCTGAGCGTGATGTTGTATGGTATGGGATATCCCTTTGGCCAGGTTGGGTCAGATGTCCCAGCTATTCCCTTCCCGGCTTCTTGTGCCCCTCCTCACCACTAGAGCATGGAAAGCTGAAAGTCCTTGATTTAGTATTAAGCACTGTTTAGCAACAGTTTAAAACCTCAGTACATTGTCAATGTTATTCTCATACTGAATCTAAAACACAGCACAATACTAGCTACTCAGGAGAAAATTAACCTTTATCCCAGCTGAAACCAGGACACAGAGTTAAGGAAAAAATTATAAGGTTTACAAAACCAGGTTACACCTTTATTAATATAAATTATTATTTTGTGTGTTTTTAAATGGAAAAGTAACTAAGTATCAGTCTTTAAACAGAAACTTTTGCCTCTTCAAATGAGTTAATAACAGAGACAGTAATTTAAGTTGTACCTTCACGCAGGAAAACATTTTAGCTTTATTCTGCTCACCCATACCTTCTGTTTTGCAGAAATCAAAACTCAGTCATCCACATTAATTTCAAGCAGATATTTTTCGTGCAACTGACTGTCATGGGACGTATTATTAAAATAATGTTGACCTTCTCTTAGCCCAAAACGGAAAACAAAATTGGTTTTCATGTTAGACTGACTTTCATACTGATTAAACAATAACTGCAAAAATTATGTGGTTATAATGGAAAGGAAAATAGAATTTAGAAATACTCTTGGTGATGAGTTCAATAAGCAGTTTCTTACTCTATTAAGAAATGAAAGAATACCAGTTTGGGGGTTTATTTGAAATACTGTAAGTGTAGGTTTTCTGCAAAACCTAAAATACTTGCTTTCATTGAGGAAGCCTCTTTTGGGGATGCCATCAGGTTTCTTTCTCTTGCTTTCTGGTAGTTCCTGCAAGAATCTCAAGAGACATGAAATTGCACAGGTAACAGATTGCATCGCTTCAATCGCAGTGCAAAACTGTTGCTAAATGTGGTCATATTTGCAGGAAGTATAGTGCTGTAATTTACCTGTAAGCACTTCTTAGTGTATTTTAACTATTTCTTATTTTTTTTCAGTTGGATTTTGAAAGAAAAAAGCATCTAATTTTCATCAGCACCTTGGTTCAATAAGATTGAACAGATTTACCTGAGAAGCATTTCAAAAGAGATGGTGTTATGTATTTGGCCTGATGTACTGAATAGCAGTCTTACTTAAACACCGTAGTTTAATGTAATGAATCATTTACCAAACTAGTTGTGTGTACTTTAGCTGAAGGTCTTATTTAATTAGGGAACCAAGTTTTGCCAGTTTACATACCTAATAATTTTTTTTTCTTTTTGTTTTGTGAAGAACAATTCAGGTATGCTTAAATCTTAGCCACATACTAAATGCACTAAGGTTGTATCAGCACGTAGGAGCATGTCTGTGATTAGTCCTAGGGACAGAGCAATCTGAGAGTCCTCTGCTGGGACTCTCTTTGTTCTTGTTTGGCTTTTATTCAGATAAGAGAACAAGTTGTGCTTGCTCTTTTCCAGATGCATCACTCTTCTTCCTCTTAACAAAATGTGCAGGCCAGTGTGTTGAGGTGAAGCCCCACTTCATCTACACTTGTCCCCTTCACCCTTAAAAAGTAAACGGGAAAAATTAGTTGGGGCATCTCTTTTCTGTTGAGACCCTGTTGTTCTGCTGAAGCGAAGAGATGTGTCCTTCTCCTTTACCCCCCTGATTGAAGTCAGATGTTTAGTCATGACTGTTCCCTAGGTATGAAAATACTGAAGGCTAAAAAGCTGGATATGCCTTAATGTGAACAGTTGGCCAGTATCTGGGGGAAAGAACTATGTGAGTGAAATAATACCGTAAGTAGAAGGCATAGCCACACAGTTTTCTTTCCCTGTACCAATTTATTACTATACCAGCACTTACTGCACCAAAGAGCAATTTTTCACAGAATCACAGAATCACAGAATAACCAGGTTGGAAGAGACCTGCCGGATCATCGAGTCCAACCGTTCCTATCAAACACTAAACCGTATCCCTCAGCACCTCATCCACCCGTGCCTTAAACACCTCCAGGGAAGGTGACTCAACCACCTCCCTGGGCAGCCTCTGCCAGTGCCCAATGACCCTTTCTGTAAAGAATTCTTTCCTAACGTCTAGCCTAAACCTCCCCTGGCGGAGCTTGAGGCCATTCCCTCTTGTCCTGTCCCCTGTCACTTCGAAGAAGAGGCCAGCACCCTCCTCTCCACAACGTCCTTTCATGTAGTTATAGAGAGCAATGAGGTCACCCCTCAGCCTCCTCTTCTCCAGGCTAAACAACCCCAGCTCTCTCAGCCGCTCCTCATAAGGCCTGTTCTCCAGCCCTTTCACCAGCTTTGTTGCTCTTCTCTGGACTCTCTCCAGAGCCTCAACATCCTTCTTATGGTGAGGGGCCCAGAACTGAACACAGGATTCGAGGAGCGGTCTCACCAGTGCCGAGTACAGAGGGAGGATAACCTCCCTGGACCTGCTGGTCATGCCGTTTCTGATACAAGCCAAGATGACGTTGGCCTTCTTGGCCATCTGCTGGCTCATATTCAGTTGGCTGTCAACCACCACCCCCAGGTCCCTCTCCTCCAGGCAGCTTTCTAGACAGACTTCTCCTAGTCTGTAGCACTGCATAGGGTTGTTGTGCCCCAAGTGCAGGACCCGGCATTTGGCCTTGTTAAACCTCATGCCATTGGACTCTGCCCAGCAGTCCAGCCTGTTCAGATCCCTTTGCAGAGCCTCCCGACCCTCCAGCAGATCGACACTTCCACCCAGCTTAGTGTCATCCGCAAACTTGCTAAGGGTGCACTCGATGCCTTCATCCCGGTCATTGATGAAGACATTGAACAGGGCTGGACCCAGCACTGAGCCCTGTGGAACCCCACTTGTCACTGGCCTCCAGCTGGATTTCACACCATTTCCCACCACTCTCTGGGCCCGGCCATCCAACCAGTTTTCCAACCAGTTTTGCAGACATATTCTAAGTCAGTCTGTCAGTCATGGAGAAATATTTTACGCTGCTATTTTCTTAAGCAAATTATGTTTTTTTCTGTTTAGCCTGAGTGTTAAAAACCCAAGAGAATTCTGGCTACCCTTCAGTCACCCTGACTGCCATGGATATCTGTTGGACGTAACATTTTTTATATCGTGCTAAGACTCAAAGCCATGTATTTGCTTAGTGTTTTGCGGATTTTAAGATGAAAAGTAAATGATTCATTTCTATTTTGTTTTTAACTACATTCCTTGCTATAAAGTTTAAATATAGTGCATGTTCCTCATTGTTAACTTTTATTTTTGTTCTGTGTCCAAGTTGGATAATGGAGATGAGCAAGCAGCCCAGATCAGACGTGAACTAGATGGACGACTACAATTAGCAGAACAAATGGCAAGGGTAAGCAGTGTTTTCATATACCAAAAATATGTTAGATACATGTGGGACAATACATAGTGTGTAGCAGAACAGTGTAAGAAGAAGAACATTTGGAAACGTAGTAGCCTGGCAGATGGCCTTTCTCTGCTCTGCGATGTATGTGTCAACAGGGGTAGGCAGAAAGCAAGGCTTGGGCTTGGAACATTATATGCTGTGTGATCCTGCGTTTCCTTCATCAGCCAGTCCAGTGGTGGAAAAAAGCATATATTAGTTGTACATTTGGGGTTATGTATTTAGGAACTAACATAAGTAATCTTTTATATACAGAAGTGCATTGTACTGTGCTTAGGCTATAATCATAAAGTTTATGTCTTACTGCAGGTTATATGTGATATGCTTTTTAAGTATGTATAATGGAGTTTACATTTATAAGTTAAATCTAAGTTCATAATGGTTGTATTAATATTGCAAGGAACAAAACTATGAGTGAGTCTTGTAGTTACAATTAGTGGTGATTGAGTAAATGATAAATTCTTTTAAATTAGAAAGCTAAGCCTATTTTTCTCTCCTATAGCTTGTATTTTGTTTCATTGGGCAGAATTATGCCCTTCTATATTAAATGTCACAGGTGGGATGGGATTGTCCCTGGCCATATCTTACTAAAATTTGGTGAAAGCCACCTCTTTCACAGAAAGTCAGTCTTAAATCTATTCAGTCTTCTGTGAAGCCTGGTCTTATAATTAAAGTTGTCCAATAAACCTGTGTTTGCTTTGTTGCTCTCTTGCCTTTAGCTCTAGAAGTTACAAAATACTGGAAGCATGTATGTTATACTTTGTGTGTACAGAAACATGTATTTTATATTTTAAAGCCACTGAAAATTGCTTGTTTCTTTAAAAAGAAAAGAAGTATCATTTAGGTCTATGAGCTTCATAAATAACAACTTAGAGGTGCAATCTTCCAAAAAGAAACAAAATGCTGTCCGTAGAAGTTTGGTGGTTTTGTTTGGTTTTTTTGCATGGAATAAGGAACTCCATGTCCTACATGGTACATCCAAGTCATGAATCGGAGTTTTCATACATGCCTTTTAAGATACTAAAATGTAGAATTTTTCTGTAATGGACTTTATGAGCTAGTCCTAATTCTAGTAGCTCTGGGAATTATTAAGGTAGTTGAAGCCATTGCAAACAAATGCTGCAAAATATGAACTTTATTCTCGCAGCTCAAAAATACAGTAAAAGCTTTTTAATATTGGATTATGTATTCTACCATCTTTGTTCTTAAAGAAAAAAATTTTCAGTGGTTGCCTGTCTGTAGGAGAATTATTAAATTGCAGTCTCAAAAGATCAGTGCAGCTAAAGAGAAATCTTTGTGTATAGCTTTTTTATTTTTATTGAGGCCTCATGCATGGTTCCCATAATACATTGTCTGCTGATTTTACAAGTTGTTAGTTATGTTTGAGAATATTATTTTAGCAAAACGACAATTTAGCCTGTCTAATGGAGGCAAGAAATATGTTCATCTATGACGGAATAAAATCAATGGGAAATTTGTGCATCTGTTTACCTATCTATTTCTTTATATGATTAAATTTAAAGTAGTTGAAATACATGTATGACCTAATGGTATTTTCTACCTATTGTAACTGTTGCTATGGTTTTCTAACGTAAACTTTCATGTGATCCTATGAAAATAATACCCAGTGTCTTTTCTCATTGAGAAATACATACACTGAAAATCGATTTTATCACTCTCAGATTCTATACCCAAAGTCTGATGTGTATGTCAGCCTGATCAGTGTCTGCATCTGTCACCAAGGTCTTTGTTTCAGGATATAAATTACAGTGTGTTGCAATCGGGGTTCTGAAAATTCCAGTGCAGTGCTGAGGGATGTGTTCTTCAAACAGTCTGGGCTTTTCAAATCAACGTAATTACATTCTTGTGCATATGCACTAAAACATAGTGGAAACCCCCCACTATTATTGCTGTATCTCTAAATTATTTTAAACATTATGTGCTATAGCAATTTGTTACAAATTCAATGTCTAAAAAAAAAAGCAAATAAAAGATAGGGAGTGGTGTTCTTTATGGAAGATCCTCACCCTTATTTTGTTAGAGAGAGAAATGGCTACATTGAGATTTTACAGAAATGAAGGCCTCTCTGTATTCTGATAGTGCTGTCTTAAATCATGGAAGATTATAGTAATACAAAATATGCAGCAAAAAGCATTATAAAAAGCTTCCTCAATTTTTACATTGGAGTGGAAAAAACATCTTAACAAGAAGAAAGATCTTTTAACAACATAGTAACAGTGTTCTGTGTTGTCATATTATTATTTGAATGATCCTCACAGGATAAGACACAGTTTGAAAAACATTCTGAAGTGAAGTGGTTTTGACCAGAGTACCCTGAACCTGACCCTGTGGGGTTTTTTTTCTAACTATAAATATCCTTTTTTTTTTTTTTTTCCCCACTTTTTCAGTCCATAGTATACTGGCTCTGTAATGCTGTAATGAGCCAAACCACTCAACTTGCTGCAGCTGTTTAGGGTCGTGGTCAACATGCTTGGTATTCATTATTGAAGCAAAATCCACTGCCAAAGTTTTCATGGAAAACATTTTATGGTATTCCTTATAACAACTAATGATAAAAATTGTCTGGTGTAGACTACCTTTGCTGATAATACATGGGGAACAGTGTTTGTTTCTTGTTTATACATCAAAAATATTTCAGAATAATTTACATTTTTGTTCAATCTTGAGTAACATTTTCTCCCAGGCTACTCTATATTCAATATTGGGGAAAAAACTTATATAAAATTGGCTCTTTATGTGTGGATATATGCAACACATATGTTTATATATTCTCTCTCTGTTATAAACACAATACTTAAACACTATTAGCCTATAGAGAAAAAAAATGTTGTGTTTAAGTTCTCTCTGAGAATTGTGTTTAGAATAATCTCACATGTAATAATTCAGCATTAGTTTGAAAATGACTGTCTTATTATTAAAAACAGAAATAAACAATGATAGGAATTTCATGTCATGTTTGTAGTTGGACAGCTTAATATTTGAGGAATGAATGTAATTAACCTGGTTTTGGTAGCATAGGAAAGAGGTGAAGTACCAAAATTATTAGTGGGCCATATGTTTTGTCAGCTTTTAAAATACTTGAAGGTAACATTAATGGTATATTGTCAATTATGTTAGAAATAACTAGTGTGCACTTATTCAGCCTGGGTTTATGCTTAAATGATTTGGGGGGGCGGGGAGAGGATTCTGTTTTTACAAATGCCTCTTACTTTATTTTTTTTACATGTTCAAAATGATATTTTTTCTGCTATATTTGAGGAATATGATGGAATTCTCTGTTCGAGTAACATTTCTTCTTGTCAAAATTAACTGTATTTATGGGGCAGAATTAGTCTTCCCCTTACTGTTTCAAAGGTATAAAAATAGATGGCCACTGGGATGAAGACTTTTCTAAGATATTAAGTATCTCTTAACTGAGAGCAAATCAGTAAATCAACATGACATATACTGTGGGGTGATTTTTTTTGTATCCTCTTTAACTTTTAAAATATGTCTTCCAAGGAAAGAAAATTCCCAAAATTCATAACAAGAGATATGGAAAACATGTACATAGAAGAGTTGCGGTCTTCAGTGAATTTGTTGATGGCGAATTTGGAAAGTCTTCCTGTGTCTAAAGGTGGGCCAGAATTTAAACTGCAGAAGTTAAAACGATCACAGAATTCTGCATTCTTGGACATAGGAGATGAAAATGAAGTTCAGCTGTCAAAGTCTGATGTGGTCCTCTCCTTTACATTAGAGGTAATCACATACTGCACAGAAAGCTTTTTGACAGTTTAAATTACTAGATTATCTATGTCTTGATACTTTCTTGTTATTGGTCCTTCCTTGGCATTTTTAAAATTTAAGTTAAAGAAGTAAATTGTTCTTGGTCTCTTTAATAATTAGGAGTTAGAATACAGCTACATAACGCATTTTCCTTTTGCAGCAGTAGTTGAGTTTAGGCCCAGACAGCAATGTTGACAGGTAAATCACCCACACACACGTAATTTCAAATTAATTCCAGTCCATTAAATGCCTAAGTGTATTTTTAAACATAATAATGAAAATTGTCAGGAACTCATGAATAGAATGTTATAAACAAGTTGTATTTTCTCACTGAAAGATTTAGAGAATGAAGAAGAAAATTTTACCACTGGTCATAGCAGATTTTTTTGGATTTCTGCATTTTCCTCAAGAAACCAGCTCATGTTTTCTGAGATCCTGCAGGAAGTCTGGTCTACAGGGATGCAGTCCTAATCCATTTAGAGCTCAACTGACTTAAAGAGGAAACCACAAATACAGTTAGTTACTTAAACACATCCGATGACAGTGTCATAGCTCAGGTCCAATTCTGCAAATGTGCTTATCAGGAAGCACTTATCTGTCTTTCAGTAATAATAGAACTGAAATATTTCCAGAGAATGTATTTTGTATTTATTGATCAAAAGGTGCCACACTTGTGTTATGCACTTGAAGTGGATTTAGTTTGTTTAAGACAATAGATAATGTTACAGAACAAGTCAAGTGATTTAAAACAAACAAAAATAAGTTGTGTGTCTTTTAAACAATATTTTTCCTTAAGTGAAATAAATATCTGCTTTTTTCATGCAATGCTGAAAATTCAGATCTATTTTTCTATCCCATGTGATCAATATGCACATAGAATTTGAAAAAATGACAAAATGGACATATGAAAAAGTTTAAACCCTTTGCATAACAGAGAAATTATCTCGCTGTATGCAATTTTAATATTACTAGCTAATAATGTAAAGACCCAATATCAGCTTTCAAGGAATTGTAAGATCCTTCATTCCGTTCATCAAGTGTGTAAAACTGGAGTGCAGGCCTTAGTACTGAAGTGTATGAAATGATGAAATTGTTTTAGAACTCCTGTACTGAATCCTATGCATCTCCATCAGGCGTGCTGGGTCTTCCTCAAGTGACATACCAAGCCTGGAATGGTCCTTAAATAGCTATAACTAAGAGTACTTAGCTATAGTACATAAAAAGTACTTGGAAAAGTTTCTTGATAATGTTTTTTGTTTTCAAGAAAGCTTGCTTGGTGAGGGATGTAAGAAGAAGAAAAGCTTCCTCTGTGCCTATAGGGAGAAATATTAAATACGTACTAAAAATGATGTGATATTTGAGGGGAATGCACACAATGACTGAAACAGTCATTAAATAGAAAATGATAGTATATATAATGCCCAATAAATTTAGAGCAGTTTTGCCTTGCTTACAGCTCTTCTCCTCTCATACCAGAAATGTAGACTGTTAGGTCTTGTGGACTTAGCCTTTTTTTTCCCCATTACCAGCAGAGAAAACAGATGTTCTACAAGGTTATTAATCTACAGTTCATCCTGGGCAAGGCAATGTATTACAGTTTTACTTTACAGGTGCATATCTTACCCTTGAGAAGCTAAATCTCAGAGGACAGAAAGGCAAATGAAACAGCTGAACTGATATTCCTTTAGACTGAAACATGGAAGTTCTGCTCTTTTTCAATGCAAATGAGGAAATAAGAAAAGCTGATTGCATGTCCTTGGAGACAGAATCCTTTATCTCTAGAAAACGTGAGGTCATATATGCACAATTTCACATTTCTTGAATGAGCATTTAATGTCTTTCGGGATGTGACAAGTAAAATATAAGGTAACCAGCAAAATACCCTCAAATGGCTGCTGCACAGGAGCATGAAGGAACAGGTAACCCATAACATCACTAAATATTAGGACAAGAAAAAAACGTTCAATTAAACTATCTTGGTGAGGGGAAGTGGTTCATGCTGCCACTGCATGTCATTATTAAAACAGAACATCAAAACACTTAATGTCTAGAATGTTCTGGTGGGAATGGACCTTGCTGTCTAAGATAAGAGAAAACCTGTGAATCAATACAAGGAACAGTAACTATTTTTGCAAGTTGGCTATTTCCTCAAATGGCCTATTTGCATAAATTTATAAAAGAAAGAAATAAAGTAGTAGAAGACTTGATCACTGATGTTCTTCAGTTGTTGAACAATTTAAACAATAGACAAGCGATGTTTAGGAAGTTAGTGAGCTAGTAAATCAGGTAGTGACAGTTCCCCTCTTAATGAAATGCAACTTCTCTCCATTGCTAGAATCCAGAAATGCTAGCAAAGACAAATATATTGTGCCATGAAATTGGAAACTCAAGGAAAAGAAGTATCAACATAGAATGAATAAACATGAAGTCTGCCTTCAATAAGGACGTTATAATTTTGGCATGTGGAAGGATCATACAGGCAATATTGTTTAGAAGGCTCCCTAGTGCAGCCTTTCAATTATTACTGATTACTTTAACTACTTGAATTCCTGAACCATAAAAGCTGAGAAAGAAGAGATGATTACATCTTTGTCTCTGAAATGCTGATGTTATTTATAAAGTGTAATAGGCAGTGATAATAATTTATGGATAATGTAAAAATGTTCTAAATTATCAATAACTGTAATCTCACTATAATTGTACCAAACTAACAGTTTTGCAAGATATCAGAGTGTTACTAATGTTCTGGAAATTTTAAAGTGCAAAGGATTTTACAGCTAGGGATGAAGGCTTGCTGAAAGTACCCAAATTGAAATTAATTGGGAAATATGCAAACACTTTAATAGCAAAATATTTTGGTCGTTGCTTGCTGACCTAAGAACCCATTTTTCTTCACTGGGACCAAAAGTAGTCATTATATTTGTCACTTTTAATACAATCAAACTGTTCATAGAGTTGAGGACAGCTTCTCTGCTGATTAAATTTTTCACAGTTTCTTTTCATAGGCTCAAACAGGGCTGGAGAGGAAAGCAGTCTTCCCAAAGCAAGAAGGGAAACATGACTTTCTTCTCAAATCTTCTCTGAATTAGAAACATTTGAAGTGTAAAAATTACAATAGTTTCACACAGTGACAAACTGTAAGGTTTCTAAAAGGTGGAAAGCAGTTGATGTAGGATGGCATTTGGCTCTTCTGAGCTATAACTGAGTAGGTCAGAGGACCTGAAAAACTATGGGATCTGCCAAGCTCAAAATTTCCCTGGTGAGGATATCAGGGCACAGCTGGTAGAGGTGGCTTTTTTCCTTCCTCTTTCCTCCATACCTCATGCACACTAGACCTGACTGCAAGTGCTGAGCTGGGAGAAGGAAAAGGGATAGTTAGCAGAGGGAAAAAATTACAGCGGCTAATAGCAATGCTCTGACCTAGCTCATGCTCAGCATACCACAAAATCGCTTCCAAGGTTCAAGGGTTGCAAGCTCCAGTGTCACAGCAACACAATTAACCTTTCAAGATGTGATCAATGTACTTACTTGTCTTGCTTACTGTCTGACTTAGTAACCCATTCGTTCTACAAATACTTCTTTAAATGACTGCCTAAAAGATACATTTCCTCATGTATTAACATTTAGAATTATATTTAAACATTAGTCTCAAATTCATCTACTAGCATTTATACTGTGATTGGAGTGAGTTTTTGGTTGTTGTCCAAGTAGAAAGAGAGCAAGAATTTTAATTCATACTGTATGTTATTGAAAAGGGAAAAAGATGGCAAAAATAAAAATCTTCTCTGTCTGTGAAGACCTGAGTGAGTGGGGTTGGGGTATTTTTTTTTTCTCTTGTTTTTTTCCACCTGTGTGTAGCTTAGTACCACAATAGCTGTGTTATATAATGTTTTCTGAAGGATAAACTTTGTTTTCTTTTCTGCAGATTGTTATAATGGAGGTGCAAGGTTTAAAGTCAGTTGCTCCCAATCGAATTGTCTACTGCACCATGGAAGTGGAGGGGGGTGAGAAGCTTCAGACAGACCAAGCAGAAGCTTCCAGGCCACAGTAAGCCACTCTGCTGTCACTGCATCCAGCATCTCTCTCCTTCATATCATGGGAGAACCTAACTGAGTATCTTTACAGTTTTTAACAATAAAGTTAGAGCTACATCATAAGAAGTTTTTTTCCGGGGTATTATCTTAAATTTTTTCTGAAAAATGAAAATACTAATAATAGTTATTTATGGTGAAGTAAGGACAAAGTGTGAATGCTGTGGAAACAAATGCTATTGAATGTATGTGTAAGCAAAAGAGCTAGAGATTGCAGCATTGTGTTCTTACCTGCATCCTCTGAAAATATAAATCTCTCAATAGATGTTAGCCCAAGGTGATTTTATGTATTCCAGGTTAATGTGCAGGTGGCCTTGTGGAGTCTAACTTGTACAATTGGTGGAAAATCAATACTCGGTAATCAATCTTGACAAAGCTTACTCACCTGCTGAGACTATTTCATTTTAAATTACATGATCCACTCTTCCAATTAATTTTTGAGGGAGGCAGTCAGCAAACTGACTTGGAAGGGGATAACATCATGCCATCTGTAGTTGAACCAGTCAGAGTGGCAGAGAGGAAGAAAATTAAGTGTGGGGTTTGGTTGATTTGTTTGACCTGCACACTGACTTCAGACACTTTTCTCTCTGTTGAAGTGTCATTTGGAATCTTTTGTAGATAGCTTTCCAGGGAGCACGTTGGGGTTTTACAGGCACCATAGTGCGCCTTGTGAAAGACAATTTAAAAATTGCAGTTGTTACAGTATCTGAGAAAACATCTTCAGCAGAGTGGGGATGATAGTTTAGATTTCATTCAGACCACAAATGCAGGCTTCTGTTAGGCAAAATTATAAGGACAGGGTGTTATCTGCCTCTTCAGGGCTTGGGAGGAGGTCTAATTTGGTGGACTTTCTCCTAGTTGCAGCAAATTTCTTTGGCAAGTAAGCCAGCAGCCTACTCCAGTAAAATATCCAGATAGTTTTGCAGAACTCTAAGTTATGTGGGATAAGATGTAAAATTCACTTGTTGCAGCCCCTAGCTGTGTTCCTTCTTGAGGACATCGGAATGGTCAGTTTTATCATTTGCATCTAGTACATGAAGAACTTCTAGAAGTAAAAACAACATAAAAGTCAAACCAATGTACACACTGAAGCAAGGTCATAAGTGGCAATGTAACATCACATGTGGACCTGTTGAGGCATTCTCTGGTGGCTTCAGTTCCCATGAGAGTCGCCAGACTTTCTCAAGGAGGGCACATCTCCAAGCTGTGCTTTCTCTTCAGACTCAGATTTGCTCTCATATTGTTCCCTGCTACAAGTGCCTTCAACTTTTGCCTGTTGTCACAATCAAGGTTCCCATTTCTTCTGATGGTGTGTTTCCCTTTTTCCTCAACCTTGAACTTGTCAGCTTCTGCTTGAAATGCTTGATTAATCCATGAGATCATTGGTATAGGTTTTCAGGTCTCCCCAAATCAGCTAGAATGCACAAATTAATGAATCTTGGGCACAGTCATTCTCCTTCCAGAAGACAGTTTGTAGATGTCAAGGATTTCGTTTCTCTCTGGGTTTTTTCCAGACATGATGGACAAAATGCGGTAGGGATGCTTCATGGTTTACTTATTACATACTGAGCTTTCCAGGTTCAGGTAAAGGTTGCAAAACCAATCAGAATTCTGCATAGATACATCTGGTAAATGTTACTAGCAGGTTAGTTGATTTTTCCTGCCTGCCAAAGTAGAACCTTTGTGAAAAGGAAATTCTGGAGTAGATGGAGTCAATACAAGAACAACTGAAGTGTTTCTAGGAAAAGCAGTAATGTTAGGACCTGCTCTGAGCTTGTAAACCGATTTAGAGGATTTCAGGCTCAAAAGGTATCAGCTGATTGAAGATGGGAGAAAGACAGGTTATGGGCTATTTCATAGAAATGATGTTATATGAACAAAATTCATATGGATTTGTGTGGAAAAATTTGTGCATCTTTAGGAAGTGGATGACTGAGAGATGCCGTGAAGCATACACTGGAGGGGTAGGAATAGGAGTTACTGGTGCTGTTGAACTGCTATACTACAAAACAGTAACTTCAAGGGACCTGGCTAAAAGAGCTCTAAAATCTATCAAGTTCCTGTGCCCTTCTGAGCTGTGCTGTTTGCCATTTCTGACAGGAGTATGTATGA
The DNA here is from genome assembly GCF_032191515.1 of Phaenicophaeus curvirostris. Taxonomy (NCBI): domain Eukaryota; kingdom Metazoa; phylum Chordata; class Aves; order Cuculiformes; family Cuculidae; genus Phaenicophaeus; species Phaenicophaeus curvirostris. The sequence continues at coordinate 23,530,951 of NC_091392.1, forward strand.
GACATTGGCATACGGTATGATTATGAGCATATAGAGAGATGTAGTTTGAGGCAGTAGAAGAATATGTTAAATTAGACAAGCATGAAATTAGCAAGTTATGAGCAAACAGTAAAGAAGATGGAGGAAGCTGCATATGGAAGGGAAGATCCTTCATTCCACAGTTTTATTTTTCTTTTAGAGTCAAATCATGTTTTTTTGACAGAAGCAATATTGTTTGGGTTTGGTTGGTAGTGGAGGGAACTAACAGGGCTTGACACAATTTAATCAGAAAAGCACTGGTAGAAGGTAGCCTAGGTAATACTGTTACAGGCTGGGAGGGGGCCCCATGTTTAAGAAGATTAAAGATGTATCTTTTTTCTCTCTCCTGTCTCAGCCTGTGTCCAGTCCTTCTATGATCTGTCTTTCTTTTATGACCAACACATCCCTTGCCTCCTGCAGTCACCTGCATCCTCTTGCCCTCTGCTTCTTCAAGCACTTATTACCATTCTCTAATGGGGACTTAGTGAGATGGTGAGGAGGGTTAGTCACTTGGTGAAGGGTTGGATGTTCTTCTCTAAACAGGAGGTAGGGGAAAAGGTAGAAACAGAAGTGTGACTTTCTGCTCCTATTGATGTTAGTAATGATACTGCTACTGGGAAGAGAGATGCCTCCTTTCTTCCTTGGTCCTTTGGCAAAGTCGTATAAGTAGAGGCCAGTGACCAGCTGGGCAAGTGCAGCCAGTCCATCATTTTTCTGATACAGAAAAAACAAGCTGTCAGCTGCCCTAGGCTACTGCGGACTTTGCCTGATGCTGGAGCTGGCCCCTTGCTGGGATAATTTTCAGTAGTCATTCTGATGTAAGGGAAAATAACCAGTGAGGCTGGAGGAGAAAACATAAAACTTACTGAAAAGAATGAAAAAGAACTGAGAAGAACTGTCATTCAGCTCAACTCTTCAAATCACCAGCAGTAACATATTTGCACTGACAAATCCCAGATAAATGAGAACATAACTTCAGGTTTTATATAGGATGTGCAGCTAGAAAAGGGAAACAAAGCTCTCATACTAAGCATAGAATGAGACAGTGATGAAAAGTGAATGATTACCACCAGCCTGCTGTGGGAGACTACTGCCAAGAGCTCCAAATCATGTTCTGTGCTTGTCGTGCACATTTTCTGTAGTTGGTTTATCGTTTTGAACTGGTAGCTACATTTGTGAAAAGAAGCAGAATAAGGAATTATTTATGCCTGTTATTTTCATCTGTGAAACATAAATTTATGCAATGCAATGCTATCACTCAGTCAAAAGTTTCAAAAGCTTTGACAGCAAAAGGGAGGAGACAAGATACTCAAGTGCTTCAAAATTAATTGCAAGCCAATGTGACCTTAAAGTGAAGGATAATGGAAGCATGAGTCAAGTGGAGACTTAATTCAGGATTTATCCACTATTCCAAAATGCTGAATATTTTATCAATTATTTTTATTATTGTATATTTAAATATTCCTCTGAATCCTTGACTCACTTTCATAAGAGTAATAAGAAAATTAGAAACAATGTTCTTTCTTAAAGGGGAAAGACCTCATTAGAGTCCTAGAGAAGGGGGCACAATTTTATCTTGACAGTTTATCAGTAAGAAATGTTTACTAGCTTCTTGTTACATTTAACCCCTGCCTGATTTCTCTCGCTTTGAAAAATAACAGTGTGAGTTTATATTGAAGTGCTTCATTTTCTTCTTTAACAAGCTAAATAAGGCACTCTTCCTGCTTATGTTACTGAGTATCTAATGGTCATTCCAAAAGGCAAATGCTGTAGAACAGTATAGTTTGAGCTTAAATCTTGGACAATTTTATAAACAGATGAGATCAATAGCTTCACATGCAAACCCTATAAATTTTTTATTACTGCCTGTGAAATATTTCTTCATTCCTTTCAACTGTTTCCTGCCTTTTAGCCCTGCTGAAAATCCCTCTAACACAGCCTGTGACCTTTTCTGCCAGAGATCAGTAGTAGAGCCTTCAGAGGACCCCTTCAGTTGTGTGAAGCTTTGCATAACACTGTTGTGGTGACACCACAGGGGGTCATCTTGCAAAATCCAGTGCTAATTTCATTTTTCAGATGTTACTGATGTGGTTTAGTGTTTAGTCTTGTGGAGACGGGTGTCCATGTGTTTTCTTATCATTGATTTTTATTCATTCTGAATATTAAATAATGTGCTTTCTTGAAAGTGTCATTTCTTAGATATGTATAATCATGCCTGAAGATAAAAGATGAGAATATGCTGTCTTTATTCACAACAACTGACATTCTGTTGTCACATAGTTATGCAAAAGAAAAAAGATCATATCTTGCATGATGAGAAAATTTTAATGGAGCCAGGATAGTCTTTATGTGAACAAGACAAATAAGATGATTACGTTTTGCTGTCAGTGATTGCATAACCTCATAAAAAGGGCGATTATATGAGTATGTTAAGAATGCATGATTAAATATTTGTCCAGAGGAGACAGGGAAACCTCACTCAAGACTGCATAAATAAAGCAAATGTCGCTCATTATTTTTATACATCATTCTACCACTGTTAATTCCATGAAGTATTTGAGGTATGAGTAGTGGTGAATTCATAATTAAAGATTACTTAGCAAAAAATTTAGAGAACAGAGATGACGGAGGTATAAAAAAAGGAGAGGAAAAAGGAATTCATTTACAAAAGTTAGAACTTCCTGAAACAAGGTTGCTCATGAAAAAAATAATACTTTTTTAGTAGAATGTTTTGAGGGTGTGGCCTAAGATGGTATTTCTGAAGGGGGAAAAGGATAGAAAACATTTATTAACCTGTGACAATCATGTTCTAAGCATCAGCTAGCTTTATTTCTTTGTCATGGCCCCTGAAACTTTCTAATTTTATTTTTTATTGATGGAAACAGAGAGATGATCGTACCTACAACCGTGACCTAGCGTGGTTGCATGACATAGATGTACAGTATGTAAGGAAAGAGTAGACACACCTACTCTTCTTTTTTCTACCTGCTGCTGTTCTGTTTCTGATACATCTGCATAAATGAGATTAATTTTGGTCAGTAGTACTTTAATTATATGATTAATTTTCATTAATCATTCCTTGTATTGTTTAAATCTGTAGGAATCCATGTTGTTGCTCTTGCACAGGAGAAAAGGTAGAATAAAAAAGTTATTCCTGCCTTGTATTGCCCCAAGTCCTAAGCATAAAACTAAAGACTAAACACAGGAAGAAACAAGGGACAGAAACACAAGTGTTTCTCTTTAGGAGAGCTGGGAGGGGAAGGGTGTTGCTGTTTGTCTGCATGTTTGTTTTGTTGAAGGAGTATATTTGCACATGGGATTTTTATAGTGGGATAATCAGATTGGAGTTTCGTAGTGCTTGATCTAGCTGAGATTAGCTTGTTGTTCATATGCTTCCTATTATATCTTCCCAGAATAAATCCTCTTTAGGATTTAGCTTCCAGAACAGACTTTTTTAATTGATGGATTTCACCTATTCTTTAAACTATTACTCCGTAAAGTTTTTTTACGTGCAGGTAAGTGCAGTGAAATCCTGCGTCGATCTCACAGAGGGTAGCAAAGTAGAATTCTTCAGCCTGCTTTTGGCATCCAGACTTATTTTTTTTTAAACATACATACATTTTATTTAATATTTACATAAGTGAGATTGTATGTTATGTCTCTGTGTAAGATCATTTCAAAGGCTAAAGTCTGAGAGACATACTTATGTTGATGTGGACGATGTTGAAAATTTGGTGAAGGTGAGTGTGATGCTTTAAAAGTATTTTGGAATTTTAGGGGGGCCAGTGACAGAATCATGACAGAAATCATGACAGGATCATGACAGAAGACAAAGTATGTCTTCTGTCATAAAATAGCTTTGATTGAGTTGTATAATGATTATTACATTCATCGTTATATCTTTAAAGGATAAATTCCATCCTGGCTTTCCTCTTGTCAGATGTAAATCTTTCTTCTTTTGGATTGTCATGATTGGAGCAATTCAGAAAATAGGGTAGAAGAAATTATGTTTCAAAAAATTGGATGCTATGAACAAATATCATATTTTTCAGTCTAGTATCCAGCTGTGAACAGTAAAAAAGAAATTGCCAGTGGGAAATTATCTAATGTTTTCTTGGTTCTGCAAAGGAAAAGATAGAGAAGAAAAAAATATACATTTATCCCAGTCCGTTTTCTAGATTAATGATGGAAAGTTTCACAAAAGGAATATGGATTCAGCTGAAAATTTACATGACAATTTTATTCAGTTATTCTTGATGCTTATCAATTGCTTGCTGCTTTAAAGGAAGGAAATAATACCTAATCAGCTCAAATATAAAGAGAAATAGGATATTCACAAGAAAAAGATAATAGGATTTCTAAAATAAGTTAAGTTTCTGTGCTATGTTCTGTCATTGATTACTATTTTATATTGTGTAAGAGATTTTTCACCTCTCTTATTGCAGAGAAATATGAATTACCTACAGGCTCTTACTATTAAAAGAAATTTAAAATTCGACTGCGTAAATAACCTGAGCAATCTGATTTTAACTGGCCTTGCTCTGATTAGGATTTTAACTAGATGACCTCCAGTGGTTCCTTCCAGCCTATTTTTTACAGTGATTCTATGATTAACTCCTAAAATATTCTCTCATAAGTCTGTCTGCCTAAAGTACTTTTAAAACCACTACTGTTAGAAGGGAATATTCACTTGTCAGCTCAAGACAAGTGTGGCATGGAAGAAATTGGAATGGGAGGAGGAAGAACATAATTAAACTTGGTTGTAATCTCTACTCTGGATAGTTAGCAATAAATATAATCCTACCACCAGGGCATATCTTTTTTTAATTTTTTTCACCTTAGCCAAAACAATAAAAAAGATTAAGTCCTGGTTGTTCTCCTTGCTCCTGTGTTCTCAGTGTGCTAATAATTGACTGAAAGCAACCAGGATTTCTGCCCTGGTGTAATCTTTGTACTTCTGAAGACTGCAGCTTTGGTGCACTGCCTTTTGCTGCAGCAGTCAGACCCCAGGCAGAAAGCCAGTGGGAAGAAGGCTTTACGAGCCTAATAGGCTCTCTGTTCAGAGTTGGGATATTAACCCTCCTCCAGTTGCTGCTGGAAAGAACAGCTGTTTTGGTGTGACTGTCTTCTTTTACATTGTGCAATGGCATTACATGTCTCTTGTGAGACTGATACCAGTTGTATTCCACAGTGTATTTTGGAAATCTTGGGGCTTGAAGATGCATATCCCACTGTCCTTTTCACTATTGCAATCAGGGCTCAGAGAAAGACTGTTTACACACTGCTTAATGTATATGATATATCTGTTTGCATTCTCATTACCATCTAATCCAAAGCAAATATGAATATTACTTTGCAGACAAACATAAGCTTTCTCTAACGTTGGGTTAAAGCATCAATAGATGTGTGATCCAGCTTCAAACTGGAAGGAGTTTAGCTATGAATAGTGAGGTGTTCCATCATCTTCCAACAGTCCTGGAAGACTGGGGAAGTCCCACTGGACTGGAGGCTGGCTGATGTGCCCATCTACAAAAAGGGCCGCAGGGAGGACCCAGGAAACTACAGGCCTGTCAGTCTGACCTCAGTGCCAGGGAAAGTCATGGAACAGGTGACCTTGAGTGCAATCATGAAGCACATGCAAGAGAACCAGGTGATCAGGCCCAGTCAACATGGGTTCACAAAAGGCAGGTCTTGCCAGACTAACCTGATCGCCTTCTATGACAAAGTGACCCGGCTACTGGATGAGGGAAAGGCTGTGGATGGGGTCTTCCTGGACTTCAGCAAAGCCTTTGACACAGTTTCTCACAGCATTCTGCTTGAGAAACTGTCAGCCTCTGGCCTGGACAGGCGCACACTCTCCTGGGTGGAAAACTGGTTGGATGGCCGGGCCCAGAGAGTGGTGGGAAATGGTGTGAAATCCAGCTGGAGGCCAGTGACAAGTGGGGTTCCCCAGGGTTCAGTGCTGGGTCCAGCCCTGTTCAATGTCTTCATCAATGATCTGGATGAAGGCATCGACAGCACCCTTAGCAAGTTTGCAGACGACACTAAGCTGGGTGGAAGTGTCGATCTGCTGGAGGGTCGGGAGGCTCTGCAAAGGGATCTGAACAGGCTGGACCGCTGGGCAGAGTCCAATGGCATGAGGTTTAACAAGGCCAAATGCCGGGTCCTGCACTTGGGGCACAACAACCCTATGCAGTGCTACAGACTAGGAGAAGTCTGTCTAGAAAGCTGCCTGGAGGAGAGGGACCTGGGGGTGTTGGTTGACAGCCGACTGAATATGAGCCAGCAGGGTGCCCAGGTGGCCAAGAAGGCCAATGGCATCTTGGCTTGTATCAGAAACGGTGTGACCAGCAGGTCCAGGGAGGTTATTCTCCCTCTGTACTCGGCACTGGTGAGACCGCTCCTCGAATACTGTGTTCAGTTGTGGGCCCCTCACCACAAGAAGGATGTTGAGGCTCTGGAGCGAGTCCAGAGAAGAGCAACAAAGCTGGTGAGAGGGCTGGAGAACAGGCCTTATGAGGAGCGGCTGAGAGAGCTGGGGTTGTTTAGCCTGGAGAAGAGGAGGCTGAGGGGTGATCTCATTGCTCTCTATAACTACCTGAAAGGACGTTGTAGAGAGGAGGGTGCTGGCCTCTTCTCCCAGGTGACAGGGGACAGGACAAGAGGGAATGGCCTCAAGCTCTGCCAGGGGAGGTTTAGGCTGGACGTTAGGAAAAAATTCTTTACAGAAAGGGTCATTGGGCACTAGAACAGGCTGCCCAGGGAGGTGGTTGAGTCACCTTCCCTGGAGGTGTTTAAGGCACGGGTGGACGAGGTGCTGAGGGATATGATTTAGTGTTTGGTAGGAACGGTTGGACTCGATGATCCGGCAGGTCTCTTCCAACCTGGTTATTCTGTGATTCTGTGATTCTGTGTTGAGCCAAAGCAAATTAACTCTTGATTAGAAGAAAAGTGTATTGGATCAGTCTAAAGCTCATACTAATATAGCTATGTAGTCTCTAACTGGGTCAAACTGAAGGCAAAGACAAGGTGCATCTGCCTATGAAGTATCATGTAGAGGAAAGGAGGTCTGTCAAAAAAATTGAGGCAGGGAAGGTTTACCTCAAATTTTACCTGCTGTCTCCATCTGGATTACTCTGGTAGAGTGGATTTGAAATTTGTCATCCAAACTGGTCTATACCTGCCTCATCACTGGAAAATGGAATTATTGAAACTTCATAGTTTGTGGGCAATAATTGACATGAAAACAATTCATTTGGATTTCCCTTAATTTTTGATGTGGTCAGAATGTTCCATTTTAGATTTCCAAAATATACAGCTCTTCTGTCTTGGTTTGAAGAGACCTTTCAAAAGTTTGCTTATGTTTGTTGTAAGCACTGTAATATGGGTACATTGGAAATAATTTCTAAGCATTGTCTAGATGCAGTGTTTGAATTGGAACAAATTTTGTGATTTTCTTTAGTTCTGGTTAGTTGTTTTGAGTGAAGAGAAAGGTTGAGGATAATGGTTTAAAAGATAGAGGGTTTTGGGTTTGAGCCCTATTTGGGTTAAGAATAATTTGTACACCTCAAATCATAGCATCATAGAGTCATAGAATAGTTAGGGTTGGAAGGGGCCTTAAAGATCATCTAGTTCCTGCCTCCCTGCCATGGGCAGGGACATCCCACTAGATCAGGTTACCCAAAGCCCCATCCAACCTGGTGTTAAAAACCTCCAAGGATGGAGCAGCCACAACCTCCCTGTTCCAGTGTCTCACTACTGTCATGGTGAAGAAATTCTTCCTAATGTCTAATCTAAATCTGCCCTTCTCCAGTTTATACTCGTTCCCCCTCATCCTATCACCACAAGCCTTTATGAATAGTTGCTCTCCAGCTTTCTTGTAGGCTGTTCAGATACTGGGAGGTTGCTATAAGATCACCTTGTAGCCTTTTCTTCTCCAGGCTGAACAAGCCCAACTCTCTCAGCCTGTCTGCTTATGACAATCAGAAAACTGGTGTTCACTCCACCATGGTCAGACTCTTCTTTGCTGTTGTTGTGTTAGTATGTGCATTGATCATCAGAGATGTCAAGAGGTCCAATACATTAAGAATACAGAATAGTCCACTGAACAGATGAAGAAAAAAAAAGATTATGTATCTTGAAATTTCTTAGTAACTACTTAGCACATAACGTACGAGTCTACAGGTTAATTTGCCTACTAGAAAGCAATACCAGCAGATTGAGAGTAGGAGGAAAGCAGAAACAAAAGCAGAATAATGTGGACAGCTGATAAGAAAAGTAGGAGTCAGAAAGAGGAGTAAAAAGGTTTCAGAATAAAAGAGAAGTGTTGTGATGCCAGATGGAATACTAAAATTTTCTGGTTTGATTCCTGGGTGTTTCCTGATAAACTGTGCAGGCTTAGATAGGTCAGGATCTTTTGATTTGTTTTCCCACATCTTTAAGCTGAGATGGCAACATCTATCTGTTTTATCAAAGTACTGTCAATTTATCAACATTTGTTCAACATATTGAATTGTGACTCAAATACCAAATATCGTTAAATAGGCTTTGCAACCTTTAAGAATGTTTTTGATGGATTCGCAATTATGTTTTTCAGGGCAAGTGAAGTAAATGTACATATAGAAACTTTGAGAGCATAAGTGACTGTGTCTTGCCTTTGTCCATCACCAGACCCCAGCTGGGTTTGAAACTTGATGGGAAACAGGAGTTAATGTATGTCATGAATTCTTCACACAGTATGGCAGCGTATCAGTCTTGCCTCATACCAATGAAAATCTTCACCCTGACTTGTCTTGGTTGCCTGTATTGAAAGTAAGATTGGAAAGCAAGACTAAGTAATCATTTATTTGTACAGTTTTATGTTTGTGATGACAATGCTTGTCATAATAGCGTTCTGTAGTGTTAGAGTGCACTTTTCTAGTTTTGAGTGGAGAAAGCCTAAATGAGTGTTTTTACTTAGTTGCTTATTATGCGTTGAACTCCTCTTCTGGTTTTCCTTTCTGTTTTGTATTAGGCACTTTTTTGCTTTAAAGAAAAATTATTGACAATTTTGTCATTTTTTACACTTTTTTAGATTTTTTTTATGTTTAAAAAGAAACACATTATTTAGTCTAGCTCATTATTGAATCTATGATAGATGGTTAGTAATTTTGAGCTCTGTTAACACTTTTATTTAAAACAATTATTATTTTTACCACAATCAAGCCCTAAAAAGAGCACAATATAATCAGATTATTCTGTTCTCCCTTCCATATTAGTCTAACTGTGTAAAGGGTCTTTGCAATATAGCATAACTGTAAAAACACTCTATCCTTGCTGTAAGGAGTAAGGATTCGATTCAGAGCTTTCAGTTAGAACCATCGAATCATAGAATGGTTTGGGTTGGAAGTGACCTTAAAGTTCATCTAGTTCCAACCCCCCTGACATGGGCAGGGACACCTCCCACTAGATCAGGCTGCCCAAGGCTCCATCCAGCCTGGCCTTGAACACTTCCGGGGAGGGGGCACATCCACAACTTCCTCGGACAACTTGTTCCAGTATCTCTCCACTCTCATCGTGAAGAATTTCTTCATTATATCTAATCTAAATCTCTCACCTTCCAATTTAAAGCCATTACCCCTCATCCCATCACTATATGCCCATGTAAAAAGTCCTCCCCAGCTTTCTTGTAGGCCCCCTTCAGGTACTGGAAGGCTGCTATGAGGTCTCTCCGGAGCCTTCTCCTTTCCAGGTTCAACAAACCCATCTCTCTCAGCCTGTCCTCATAGCAGAGGTCCTCCAGCCCTCTGATTATCCTCATAGCCCTCACTGTCTATATCATTGATGAAGATATTAAACAGCACTGGCCCCAACACAGGACCAGTTCTTCAGAGCAGATTTCCAAGAATGGGTTGTTAATGTTTTGTAACAACCAGTGTAATGCCCTTTAATGTTGCTGTTTAAGCCACAGTGACTATACTAAATGGTGACTTGACAATGCATTCAGAAATTGAATGCCAAACTACTTCGTGTATGCAGCTACAGGTCCTAAACACCCAACTTTTCCTTAAGGTAAGGGCTGAAAAGGTGACTTGTTATCCTGCATGTCAAAAAGGTACTGTGCCAAGTCAAGAGTTTCCATATAGATGGAAATAAATGAAAAATAGTAGAAGAAAGTAAGGAAAAAGTAAGGGACAGTAGTATAGAACCTGTCAGGTGGCATCAAAGATGACACTTAGAGACAGTTCTATGACTTTCTATTCTTATATCAAAAATTTCCTTTTTTTTCTGTACTTCTTCCTGTTGTCATCCATGGCTATCGAACCATCTGTATTTTGTCTCATATCTGTATTTTGTAGTTTTAGGAGGATTTTTATGGGAACCTCAGTGATAAAACTATTACTATTGTAATGCTCCTTCACTACCTGACAACCCTCTAAATTTTTGTGCAGTATTATTGTTTCTGTAGTGGGGATTGTAAAACAGCGAATCTGTAGTTCTCAGCAAGATTTCTGCATAAAATAGTGGAATCACAGTGACACAATGAAGAACAGCATCATGATATATAAAAGATTAGATGACATTAGCGATGGAAGGCCAAGATACTTGACCAGTCTCACAGTTTAGTTTGCCTGAGTGTGGAGCTTGTCTGTGCTTCTACTGTAAAACGACATTATGATTTATTTAGAACTTTATTTATGCATTGCCTTTCAGCTGCAGTTTAATAAGCTTGCTCTGATGGAAGAAATTACATATGCTCCTTGTACTTCCATCAAAATTATTAGTTTTCACATAGAAAAAAAAGAAAATATAGATTTTTTTTTCCCCTGAGAAAACCTAAACCACATTATAAACACTACAGACAGGCAGAAACATACAAATTCTTTCCCTTGTGGTTTCAAATATGAATTTCAGGTCCCACTAATGTAATGGAGAAATATACATAAATACATATGTGAAAAATAATGATTATATTGCATATAAAGAATAATCATTACCCTATTAAATCTTCGATGCTGCATAATAAACTTCTGCTGGTTAGGCAGTAGCAATTCAACATCCTTTCTCAAGAACTTTCATTAATGTTCTTATTATTTTGTAAGGCATGTGAAAGATATAAAATAAACATGCCTTTGGGTTGTATGAGATAGCTGTTAGCATTAAGGCCATGATTTCTAGTGCTGCATTCTCATGTCAGTCATTGCCAAATGGATGGGTATTTCTGCATTCATAAGAGAAAAGGAAATGCTCACAACATTTGTCCAATTATTAGTGGAGAAGAGCTAGCAGTAATTAGTAACAACTAACACTGTCTTTAGGAGACTCAGTAAAAAAACAAAAAACAGAATAAGTATGGATTTAACTCTATTTTTGTTTTGCTGAACAGAGCCTCCTCATCACATTAAAGATTCGTTGTCAGATCACTGTGGGGTGACTTGCACTGCTGGTACAGCAGTTGCTTACTCTCTCATGTTTTGTCACTCCTTGCCTGTATGTGCAGTTGTAATTTGTAATATGCAATACTTCACAAATTCCACTTTTACACAATACTTCACTAACAATGGAGTGGTTATAAGCCCTGGATTTAAGATGTTTTGAACTAGATTAAAGTATCAGTGTAGTCAGATGTGTCAGGGAGATGCTGAGTCTCGTCTGTCTTTTCATTTCCTGGCCTTTCATCTCACATCTTGCACTGTGAGTATGATTTCTAACCTGAAGGTTATAGATACCTATTTTTCTACAGTTTAAGCGTGTTTCTAAAGAAAGCAGAAAGAACAAAGTTGGTGTAGTTTCTTGGAACAGTTGAAACATGGAGATTTTAAGGGTGTCTGAACATCGTATTCTCAGTTTAGCTCCAAGATTTGAAAAGATGAAGTGCTTCTACAGGTATGTCAGTCAGAAAAGGAAGGATGAAGAGAAGGTACCCCCACTGATGGATGAAAGTGGTGACCGCTTATCAACAGACGAGAAGGCTGAGGTACTCAACAACTTTTTTGCCTCCATCTTCACTGATAACCTCTCTCCTCACCCCTCCTGGGTCAATGGACAACAAGATGGGGACCAAGGGGGTAAAGCCCCTCCCACTGTAGGGGATGATCAGGTTCATGACCACCTGAGGAGCCTGAACATATATGAATCTATGGGATGTGTTGAGATATATCCCAGAGTCCTGAGTGAATTGGCTGCCAAGCCACACTCCGTGGTATTTGAAAAATCATGGGAGTCAGGAAAAGTCCCTGGTAACTGGAAGAAGGGTAACATTGTGCCCATTTTTAAAAAGAGGAGAAAAGATGACACTGGGAACTACTGACCTGTCAGCTTCACCTCTGTGCGTGGGAATATCGTGGAACAGATCCTCCTAGAAGCTATGCTAAAGCACTTGGAGGACAGGGAGGTGATTAGTAAAAGTCAGTACGACATCGCCAAGGGCAGTCCTGCATGTCCAAGCTAGCGGCTTTCTCAAAAAAGAAAGATTTTGAGAAATAGAGACCATGATTAGAGTGAAAAAGCTGAAAGAGAAATTTACTGCTGCTTCCAGTTTATGGCATGTGTTCCAAAATGAAGTAGAAAAATAAATTTGCCTAAAGGATATTCTGTAACACAGCGATAAATCTTTACCTGCAATAAACATCCACCTCCTTGCTGGTAGTGGGTAGTTTTGCAGTGAAGGGAAATCATCTTTGGCAAAGGACTCTGTTATGGTATCAGACCACGTACCTCTGACAGCAGTGTAAATGTGGTGGGGCTTATGGCTGAAGGTAATCAAACCTCAGATCATTGCTGTTTCAATACTAAAGGGAATTAGTAGGTGAAAGCAGAAAAAATATGTGTACAAAGGAAAGTAGTGTGGCAAAATGAGAGTCTGAAGAAGTTGGACTGGGCTTTTTTAGACTTGAATTTGGTGGTTTTAGAGATCTCTATCTACACAGGCTGCAGCTGACAGTGCAGTGAGTGACACTGCAGCATTTAGCACTGAAGTTATTGTTACTTTTGACTACTTTTCTAGCAGGATTTTTTAAAAAAAACCCAAAAACTAGCTAGACAGTAATGGGAAAATTTTAACTTGAATACTGCAAGAGATTGTCACTTGTCTTGACAAAAATTTCCTTCATAAATCAAAGATCAGTGCCACCTCCAGATTTGTGGTGCTGTTTCCAATTGCTTACATTTAGTAGTTAAAACATATACAATTAGAAATATAAAGCATTACATTTTTCTATCATGTTAAGAATTATTAAAGATATATTTATTGTAAATAGCAATTTCAGAAATCAGGTGAATTAATTTACCTGTTCTTCCTTCTCACTCTTCCTTCCACAGTTCAGTATCTTCATAGCAGAGCAAGCCTGAAATAAATTATCTTCAACATTTGACTCATTTGAGATCAAAATGGTGCATACAGTTTCCTTCAGTTTTCACAGAAAACGAAGTTACCACCTACAAGTTCACCTTTTCCTCTGTATGAAAAGTAAATGTGAACTGTAGGATTTATTTTCTTGTGGAAAGTAGTTCACTGTTATTGCTATTGAAAGTTAAAATATAAAGAAAAGTAACTTTTTTTTTATTCAGTACTTAAATTCTGAGGCTCCATTGTTAGTTCTTATTTAAAAACAGTCATAAAGTTGTTCAATTAATAACTAAAAAGTCCTATGTATAATACAAAAAAACTTTTATATGGTGGTTGGCTTTTAATCTATGGATCAGAAAGACATTTCTGAGAAGTACTGCATTTTCTCCAAGAAAGTATCAGGGTACGGCACCAACGCTACGGGAAAAATACAGATTTATCTGACCTATACGTAGCAGCCTAGCTTTTAAATGCAGAGGAAATGTTCTGCCACAGCTACTCCAATGAGATTAAGCAGATATGAAACAGGAAATTTTATTATTTCAATAGGCATTAATTTCACAGGAGAAAAATGTGTTTTAAAAATATTTGAGAAACCGAGTGGATATAATTATATTAGCATTTAAAATCAATAAATTGAAATAATAAATTTTAGTAATGGTGATCAAGATTTGCATCATGATAGTTACTGTTTGAGTATTAATTCTATGAGTTATTAGGTATCCTCCAAATATTCCATTTTTCATGGAGTCATTGAATCATTTGGATGGAAAAGATCTTTAAGGTCATCAAGTCCAACCCTTAAACTAACACTGCCAAGTTTACCACTAAACCATGTCCCTAGATGCCATATCTACACATCTTTAAATACCTCCAGGGATGGTGACTCAACCACTTCCCTGGGCAGCCTCTTCTAATGCTTGACAAACCTCTTGTCCTATCACTTGTTACATGGGAGAAGAGACTTAACACCAGCCTCACTCCCTAACAACTTTTTGAATAGATATATAGTTATAGAATAAATAGGCAAAAGTGTGGAGAAAGTTGACAGAATTTTACAGTGGAAATAACAAATAATACAGTAAATTCATCTTTATTGACTAAGAAGGCTATATTTCTGATCTTGGCATTATATATAGAATTGATGCAATTTTCTTGAACAGTTCTTGGTATGTGTCTCCAGAGAAAGCTGCACCATTTTCTGGGCTGGACTGCCCAGACCACAGCATGTGCCATGGTGCATTCCTGCTGCTCATCTTGCAGAACCTAAGCCACCCCTGGTGATGCTCTTTTTCTTGAAAAGGGAGGGCCTGTTCTCTCCCTATTAGTTAGCATCACTTCTTCTGATTTCTTTTCTTCTGCCTGTGAGTTAACACTGGCACTAGATCTTTGTAGAGAGGCTTTTGGTTTGTTTTGTTATTTTAATAGGAGTTTCTCTTGCTTATTTCAGTGTGTCTATCCACTGCAGCGTGCACAGTTCAAGGTTTCTGGAAGCTCAAGGACAGATATATCCTGGTACCTGAGAGGGGCTGTATGCAACTAACAAAGTGCTGAGATTGTATTTGCAATTGCAAGGCAGCATTCTTCCTAATTAGTGGGATCGGGGGGCGGGGGGGGGGGGGGTGGAGACTGAAAATGTGACTATCTCATCTTTTATGAAGGTGCTTTCATCTTGGAAGTCTCATTTCTGTATTGTGACAACACCTACCAAGCAGCAGTGCTAAGCATTTTCTTGTTCTGTGACTCGATGATCTGGTGGGTCTCTTTCAACCTGGTTATTCTATGATCATCCAATCACAAACAGGTTTTGCCCTCTCAGGAAGGTAATCTCCTGTTGGAGTCCCTGTTTCAATTGCCACTTTAGCTGAGTCTAAGGCTATGTTCACCACAGACAGAGCTAGTGACCATCTGTCTAATCCAGAGAAAGCAAAGAAGACAGACTATAATGTCAGATTCAGTTAATTTTCAGTGAAATTCACTTTTGTAGTCTGGTACGTGTTAGCCATTTCGAGGACTGGTTTATACAGTATCACTGCTTTCTTAAAAATGTTGGGGTTGGTCATGTATTATTTTCTAGACTTCATCTTGGAGTCTGTAACTCATGTTAGTTGAAGGATTTTCTTCTACCCCTTAGATGTTTTTGCTGAAGGTTTACTACTATATGCTCATTTTCTAACAATGGAGAGTCCGTGTAAATTATTTTTGAATGCAAAATAGAAGTATTGCTTTTTGCAAATGAGGCCATCTAAGACTTCAGCTTGTGGGATCCATCTTGTTATCCGTACTCTTAAGGTCACCTTTTTTCCTCTATTTCTTTAATTTCTGCCAGTCGTCATATCTCAAGTAGTAGAAAAAAGATAAGAGAAAGTGGAACTGCACTTACTTTATACATTTCTTTTGTGCTTAGTAGCACAACCAGAATCGCTATCATCAATGCAGTCAGTACCATGGAATTGTTTAGGAAAATGGAATAGCTTGTCGGAGCAAGTTACAATCTAATTAATATAACTATCCTGGTTTTGTACCACCAGCATAGAGAGGAGAAAAGACTGACAAAACAAGCGTCTTAACTAAGATAAGAGATTAACAGCTAGAAGTCTGCCTGCCTAATTTAACTTCTCTAAAAGCATGAAGCCTTGTGGCCATATTCATCTTTCAGAGCTCTAGTCACTCAGACAAATAACAATTTTTTCAATTTTTTGTGTGTGTACATTTTTCCTACATTCAGTTGTAACATCTCATGAAACATAAGGTTTTCTCTGTTTAAGTCTCTTACTTTCTGCATAGTTCGTTCACTTAAATATAAAAGTACTTTCTTTAGAATTAAGACATAATTATTTGCTGAATTAATTTGACCTGCATGCACAAGATAATGAATTTAATAATATATTTTTCCCTTTCCCGCTTCCTCTGCCTCCTTCACTTTCTTGCTTGGTTTTGTTTTCCCCTATGACAATGTAATTTCAGTACTTTCGGTTTCCCCATGAAAAAAATTATTACTGATTTTTTATTACAAAAGTCATGTAGAAAAATGTTGTTTTGTCTTATCAGAGAGAAAAGCCAATTTCCCCATGTAAATATTTAATCTCGGATGCTTAAAAACATACTTCCATGCCCTCTCTCCACAAGATTTTGGAAATTAAGTTCTAGGAGTGCATTAATAAATATTCTGTCAAAAGTTTACAGTCCTATCATTCTGAGGCCTGTCCTCTGCCTCGGTTGAATTCTGTTCTTTTGTTTATTGCAGATGGGGAACTCAAGGAGATTTTACTACTACTCACCCTCGGCCTGTTGTCAAAGTCAAACTCTTTACAGAAAGCACCGGGGTGCTGGCACTTGAAGATAAAGAGCTGGGAAGAGTGAGTATTATGTGTAGGAACAAGAAATATATGTGAAGTTATGTGTAGAAATGTGAGTATTGATAAAACATGCCATAAAATTACATAAGGTATTCAGTACTACACCTTCTCTGCTGCAGCTTTACCAAACAGTGCTTTTTCTTTTAAGGGTGTCTTTTCCCAGTGTTCAAACCTTGAGATGTTGACTTGGATTGCCTTTCAGAAACTTACATCAGGGATCTGTAACAGTTCTCTTTGTTTTGTTTAGAACTTGTTTTCATACCTAGGTGCCCTACCAATGCTTTTAGCTATTCAAATTAGGTTTGAAGGGGAGAAAGAGAAGACATGTAATAAATAAAGCAAATGACTGGGGAAAGGGAAGGAAGGGCTTAAGAGGTAGAAGGATGGGGAGGAAGGAGTGATGTAAATAACATGTCAGACTAAAATAAGAGTTCTTACTCTACTACTGTATGAGCTTCCCTTCCTTTTTCATGTTTTCCCTGTCTTGACAGGATGGTTTATCCTTCTTAGTCCAAAATTAGGGGGTAGAGAGGGCAGTGTGTCACAGAAAGAGGAGGGTATTGTGAATGTGGCAAAGAGGGTTTGCAAATCTTGCTTCTCCATCTCCTGTTGAAATTCTCTCCTCTGACATGTAGGGCATGGAGGACAGCTCACATTTTAGCACTCAGTTCTACTTTCAGTCACAGCTGTTTTGTGTTCAAGCAAGGATGGCTTGTTGGGATGAGATGGACTCTCCTTGACTTTGTGTCCAAGTGCAGGCAGCTACGCACAGATTCTCCCACACGCTGGGTCCCTTGTTAAGTTCAGGACTGTCACCCCAGTATGATTACTTCCTGTGCCCTCTCATGTCCTTCTAGGAGGCCTCCAAGTTCCCTTGGTCAAGGATGGCTGAGGTGAAGGTGGGATCTGTGTGGGGAAGGATTTGAGGAGAGGTAACACACTGCCAAGAGCCGGGCAGGCATCATGGCAGATGCAGAGGAGCCACAGGAGTGCAGAAAACAGAAGTACATGAGATATTCTTGGATACTGAACTTACATTTTATAATCCAGTCCTAATCTACCAAAAATGTCTAGCCACTTCTTTGCCCCCAGAATACTTTCTGTAAAAGGTGAGTAAAAGATACAACTCCCACGGAGACCTTATATACAGCATATGGTCTTTGGCAGTGGAAAATAATATGAAAAAGGACTTGTTGGCTGTTCATCAGCCTGTTTGGGCGTCTGGTCTGTCCTCCTGTGCCTCCCAGGTCTGGCAATACCCAGGGCTGCTAACAGACACCTTCTAGCTGGTGGTGGCAGACACTAAACTCTGAAGAAGGGGGAATCCACAAACTTAACCTCTCTGATATAACCAGAGTATTTGAGAGTGGTGGTGGCTAACTTCAGGGGAGATTGGAAGACTATTTAGCAGAATTTTTAACAAAATAATTTTAAGGTACTGTGTACATCCACGTTATACATTTTAGCGTTAACTTTCAAAGCCTTATTTTGTTCTTGGGGTCATATTCAGTTTTGAGAGATTTAAATTCAGGTAGCCTTTGAAAAGATGCAGGATTCTACTGAATAAGTTTAATTCTAGTAAAGTTTGGCAACTTTATGCCTGGTCAGTACATTGCAGTGACTTGCCAGAGTGCAGCTGACTCAGCTAGGTTTGTTAAGCTATGAAAAGGCCTGAGGATACTTCTGCTGGTATTTTTCTGTACTTAAAAATTCAACTCAAACCTGCCCTTTCTGAGGTAGGCTTCCTTTGGACATTAATCTAATTTAATACTTCTTCAAAGCATGTGTCTTAACCTGATACCACTTCTCTACGTTATTGAAGTTTGCATTTCCCATACCCTCTGGTTATTCTGAAGATTTTGTTCTGTTTAATCTATAATTAGAAATACAAGGCAGCATCAAGTTACATGATTTGAATTTTGAACTTCTATCACATACTAAAGGGTTTCTTCTGCCACCAAGGGACCAGATTTTTATGAAAACAGCTACAGAGGAGAAGCATTTCCATTGATCCCATCAGCACATAGCAGTCTCTTGCACTTAAGACCTTAAGATGTAGTCCCTGATCTCAGCAGAGCAGCACTACAGCTCTTCAGTTTAAGGAGGAGATGCTGCTGATTTCCAGAAGTAACTAGCTCATGTCAGACTAGAAGGGACGTAGGCTTATGCTTTCAGTAGAGAGGGCAGACCATACTTATAGCTTTATATACTCCCCGTTGGCAAGCAGAGGCTGGCAGCTGCTCGGCCTCTCCTGCAGAAGTCACCAAGTGTGCACCAAGCGACAGAAGGGTTGTTGTCTGTTTAATGTCTTTTCCCTTCGAGAAATGTAACATGCGTTTAACCAACAGGAAGTAGTTCTTACTATGTCATTTGCCTGACTTCGGTCTTTTCTTCTAACAATATCAAAGTAAACCCAGTCGTGAATACAGAGAGTATATTTTGCTTGCTGGGCAATTTTCTTCTGGCTCCCTACTGACTGCTTTAAGTGTCTTCAAGCAATAAATCCTAACCTTTATTGTCTGTTCCACACAAACTGGAAAACGGTTGGGCAAAGTCAGTTGTCCACTGAGAGAAAAAAAAGGGATATGTGCTGCACAGGAGAGGAAAGAATGTTACTTGGGCCTGGATTCTGTAGAACATGACCATCTGGAGTCATGGTGTGTGTCTGTGGTTGTGCAGACCTCTGCATAGTGAGCCAGTGAATTTAAATCTAGCAAGTGAGACAGGTTGCATCTTTGAAGCTAGGTATTTTCTAGAACTCACTTTACTCAAGTATCTCTCAAATGCCTGTCACGGTTTTGTGACTGACACCGACCTGGCTGCTTTAATAGTTTTTGTATGTGCGTAGAGGTGGCAGAATTGATGTTTGCATTTGTATGCGCAGCAATTGAGGAAGCATGAAGAGAAGCCTTCAGAGTTCAGAGTAAATAATTCTGAAAAATCATCTGGGTGGTTTCTGAAACTCAGGGATTTGACATCAACTTTTCCTTGTCCTTTGTATATGAAGATGTTCAAACCTAGTAATTCGAAGCGACAGCCATTGTGCTTGCTTAGCACATATGTGAATACAATGTGAGAACAGCAGGTGGTGTTTGATTGTTGATACTTTTTGAATATAAGGATATTTCAGCCTTGTCGCTTTACCTATTCAATTAAAAGGTAGCTGTTGTCTCACAACCTGCTTGTCACAGTCAGCTGCAGCAAGCAATGATTAGCTGTGCAGTTATGATTTTTTTATCGGTGCTGTTACTCTGGGTTTGATTTAAAGACATTGTAAAATAGCTTTTCTGGCTTGGTACCCTTACTCACATGATTGCCTAGTTTCTGAGTGCCAGCTGCACCAGGCACATTGGTTATCTTCTGTACTGCTTTCAAAGGAAAGAGGAACAGAGACGATTTCACACTGTGAATATGTTAATTTAAAGCCTGCCATCCAGGGGAATGTGTTTCTCCATCATATTTTGAAATGACTGAGGTTTTGCAGGGGTTTTTTTCTGTCTGTTTTTTTAAGTTTGGAAAATGATAAGAGATTGCTTCCACTCCTCCTTTTTCTCTTGCTTCCTGAGCATTTTGCCTGTTAGCACGTTGCTATGTCTGGCTGAGAGTTTTTGTTTCCTCACTAACAGGGGTTTTCTCAGTAGCTCCTCTCAGAATGCCTCTCAGAGAAATTATTGAGATATTTTTCATTCAAGCATGCTTTCTCTTATATTTGAAGGACAGGCTATTTGGGAAGGGCTTGAAGACAACTTTTATCAATTGCTAAGATGTAAGTAAGTGTGCAGCTGGCAGCATCAGCAGAGGTCCACTGATTGCATAAATTGCAAAGTCTTCCTGGTTCTTTGTCAGCTGTATTTTAGATAGCTCTTTCATCTCGTGTCTGTTCAGTTTTTCTGTTTCATTTTTAACCAACTGTTTTACCAAAAGTCTTATCTCAATGTCTGAGCTATAATACCACCACAGTTGAAAAGCAAGAGGTTGCTCAGTAGGTGAGATAATGGAGCTTGTGTAAAATACTCATAAGCTGCCTTGGTGATAAAGCTCTTATTAACGCTTTCTGTAGGGATTCCCTAGGTGAGAACTCCAAGAGAGTTACATTCAAGAGAGCCATCTCCTTTTCCCACTTCTACCTCCAAACTTATCCCTTCCCTTGAGGGTTTTTTTT
Source organism: Phaenicophaeus curvirostris (assembly GCF_032191515.1). NCBI lineage: Eukaryota > Metazoa > Chordata > Aves > Cuculiformes > Cuculidae > Phaenicophaeus > Phaenicophaeus curvirostris. The sequence continues at coordinate 23,551,817 of NC_091392.1, forward strand.
GCTTCATCCTCCTGGCAGTAGCACATCATGACTTAACGCTTAGAGGACACCGGGCAGTGCTGTGCTTGGTAGGCTGCTGCTGAGGCATTTGTTGGAACTTCACTTCTTGTTACATTGACAGCATCTTCTGGCTTTCTGACATTAACACGTCTTTGGGCAAGGGGCTGACATCATACCTCACAAACGCAGGGAGAAGGTGATTTGAGAGAACTCAGCAGACATTTCTATGAAATGTAAGGCTAGGGCCAGAGTTACATAAACAACATAACATTAAAGGGTCTCTATACTGTTACTAGTCATCTATTTCCTATCCCAAATCAGCTTCACTCATTTTGGATTGTAACACTATTTTCAAATTAATAAACTAGAGTGTATTTAACTAGGAAATTTTGCTATGATCCTGCGCATAAATATGCATGCACCGAATAATAATGGGTCCTTATTTCATGATGTAAAATTTACCTGTCCTCTCTGCTTGCACTGGCATCTTTTCAAATCGCTGCATTTTTTTTAAAAAAAAAAGCTTTCCATATGAATTAGTCATGTTGTGTGATTAAAGCTGTAACAAATGCAGTTGAGGGAATAAATGATCTTATATGTCAGACATTCACTGTTCTAAATAATCACAAATTTTGTTAAAAGTGTCTCTAGTAGAGCACAGGAGTCAGAGAACTTGGTTTCTCCCCTTCATCACTGGGTTTCTTGCATGATCACCAGTGCATTGTTTATTCTGAACAGAGCTTGCAGTGCTGCCTGTAATTAAAGCTATGTGATGCAAGATTCTGTTCTAAATTGCTTATAACTTAGCCAGACCTTAAACACCGATGCTAAAATTTTGATAGGTAAGTAATAAGATAAAAAGGAAACGTGGGTTTGGTCAATGGCAAAAAGCAATCATTTGTAGCACCATTTGTGCTCTGGAAGAGCACATCAGGCATGAGAACTTGTGTCTTATAAAATCTTCATGTTTTTCTTTTGGGGACTGTGCTGTTTGAGGAAAGGATGGCAAGCTGGGTTCCAGGAGTAGCAGCAGCTCCTTAGGGTAGCAGGGAGTAATGCAGGATGGGGGACACCAGGTTAACCCCAGGCACTGGACATCTCCTAGGGTTTGGGGACAGGTTGAGGGCTTGGTCTGCTTTTTGAAAATGGCCCAGGCTACGTTATGAAGAAAAGGCCGTTGGTGGGCTGTATCTTCATTATCTTTAAGGTATTTTGTGTGAGCTCTGTTGAAGGAAAGATAAGGGTTTTCTGTAACAGCATTTTAAGTGTCATCTGCCTCTCAGTCAGGACATTAGGGAGCAGCTGTGGATCTTCTTCACTTTCACCTTTTTTTGCTAGTGGCAGTGAGCCAAAGCTCATCATAGTCTGCTCAGAATTATCATGATTACCAAGGTCTGGTGCCCAAGGAATGACTTCTTAAAGTATGTCTTAGACTCCACAACTTGTAAAATCTCATTTCAAATACTTGGGTTGGAAGAGTGAGTAACTCCAATGCTTGGGTTCAGCTCTTGAACTGGTTTTGGGTGGAAGTAGGAGATGAGGAGATGGGGGAGATGCAAGGACACAAGTTGGTGGAATGGGGGGAGAAAGTAGAGATTATCTTGACTCTTGATTTTCTCAAGTGTGCCTACAGCATGCCAGTCTGCTTGTCTCTTACCTTCATTGGTCGTTTCTGAAGGCTGCATTTTCTTTTGACAACAAGGCAATTGTGACTAGGGATGGTTAGCTTGAGAGCTCTATCTAAACATGGAATACCAATAGGAGGTAGTTCTGCACAACTCTTTTGCAGCTGAGCCTTCTCTTTGGTTATCTGCTCTGAGAAGGCAAGATTGTCCCAGGCTTGATTTATTCATGCTTCGAAGTATTTTGGACAACTCGACTTTTCTTTTATACCTTTAAAACAAGATATGATCTATGTGCCAAATGTAGAGGTGAGTTAATAGTTGCTTGGCTCAATTAACTGTTTGGGTCAGGAGTACTTCAAGTAACTTCTGTTGTGATCCAGCTGTGAGTTAAATTTACAATTCAGTCACAATAAATGATGGTTGCTTAAGTCATTGAATGATATTAGCTTCATATTTTCCAACCTGTCGTATGTTAAGCCCCAGAGAGGAACATTTTCAGTCATTCACAAATAAGGAAGAACTTATGAGAACATCACCTTGCACAATTTCATAAATGTGTTACTCTGTAATGTTTAAGATTTCTGTGGGGTTTTTTACATCCAAATTGGGAGAGGCACAGAGTGAACTTGCCACTTTTTAAGTTGCAGTGTGGTCTGAGGAAGAACAATTCTGCATATAATCAGACCATATGGTCATGTACTTTTAATGATTGTGAGATGATTGAATTTAGTGAATTACCTCAACTCACACTCTTCTAATACCATTCATTTGCCTTAATTTTCCTGCAGCATTACCATGCACAGCAGCTGTGTTTGGTGTGTAGCATTCTGGTCATTAATAGTTGATTACAACTTTTAGTGTAGATTACCTGTTAGTTTACTTATTGTAAATACAGCCCTAGACTAAGAACTCACAGTTTTTTGTGCTGCAGTTGAATAGCCTGCTATGTGATATCCGTAGGTAAATGAACAATAAGATAAAAACAGTAAGGTAAAGGCAATAAATAAAATCAGATAAATTAAAATAAAAATATTTTTTAAAATTTAGAAATGTATGATGTAGTAGAAATTTTATGAAACTTTTAGAAGTTTTAAGCACAATGGAAGGGGTATCACAGAATCATAGAATGGTTTGGATTGGACGGGACCTTAAAGATCATCTAGTTACAACCGCTCTGCCATAGGCACTGACACCTACCACTAGATCAGGTTGCTGAAAGCCTCATCCTGCCTGGCCTTGAAAAGGCCTTTTGGTGAGTTTTATATCACTAAGAGAAAATCTATGAGTTGATTCTGTTTCATTTCTTAAAGCAGATTATAGAACAACAACTAGGAGATTAAAATCGCTTGAGCAGTGCTGAAAGGAAATCTGAGACAGAAAAGCCTAGGAAGTTACTCCGTGGCCAATGGCAATGGCATTGCAGTGTGCATAGTGGAGAGAATGCTTTTAATACAAATTTCAGCAACTTTTTACTTTGTCTATCAAGGAACATTTGCCCACTGTTTTGGTTTTGGTGATTTCACAGGAGTTTACAGTTTGTGCCACCTGATGAAATGGTAAACAATTATTAGTATTGCCCTTAAGAGCAATATTAGTGTGAAGGTTATTGTGAAAATAATTAATGCCTGTCGAATGCTTTGTGTGTGTGTGTAGTGATAAGAAGTTTGTTGACAAAGTTCTTTCAACTCTCATTGTTTAAAGCTGGAAGGCATGACAGAGTGTAATGGAAGCACAACACAGCACGAACTTAAATATTCTGCCAGATACTTATTCATTTTAAGAGTTATGAAAACAAAGCTCCAAAATACTTTAAAAATTCAGAAAAGGAATTATCAATACTGAAGTTATGAATTAATTATACACTTATCTGCTTATATTTTCATCAGCATTCTAAAAACTCACAAAATTGTCAGGAGAATAATGTTGCTTGGGATGCATGAGCTGTAATAAGCTGTTATAGGACAACAGGAACTGCAGCCTGTAGAAAAGGAAGAATTCGTAACATCACCTAGAGTTCTATGTGAACGCCAAGCGATTAAATGCAAGGAACGAGTAATAATTCTATTTATGTAATCTCACATTTAAAAAGATAAACAAACTAAAAATCATTTTCTGTTTGATGTTTCAGAACTCAAAGGTTGCTATACTCATAATGCTTTCAATTTTTTTTTAAGGGATGGCTTTTCCCCAAAATGACATCAGCTTGTTTCTTGGTAAAGGAGAAAGCTCTGTTATACTGTTTGATACCCATTTGCAAAAAGAAAAAAAAAAGTAGCCTCCAGATTTATTAAAACCAGAATATACTTTTTCTTTTCCTGTCTCTTTGAAAAGCATGAAGGTCCTCAATAGTTCTGACAGGTTACTTCTTCCACTGGTGTTATAGAGGTTGCACACTTGATTAGAGGTGATGCATCGTATTTCTCTGCTTCGCTAGAGCTTCTGATATTAACCGGATGCAGGAATGTGTGTCTGCAAAATACTGAGATGAGAAGCTGAAAGCCATCATCTTTCATCATCTTTCAGATAATTAGATCTGAATGACACCATTGTAATATTTTTGGCTTAATAATATCTGTGAGATTTATGCTTGCTTGGAGGTTCTTACACAAATCCTTGTTTTAACTGTCCTAATGACACAGAGGAGACTGTGTTGTGGTTTATGTATGTGACATAAGGCATGAGGACAATGTATAAGAAATTAACATGATAGTTGATGTTATGATTAATTTTACTTCTCAAGAAATATAGCTTCTTTTTAGACTGATATTACTTTTGAAATACTGCTTCGTGATAATGGTAATTCATAACTCACTGAGTATTATGCTAGTCTCCCAAATAGCGTGTTTAGAATATTTTAGAGACTAAATTGATTCAAAAGTAGTGCTTATAAAAAAGAATGAAAGGAAATTATGTTTCAGCACCATTTAACTACAAAAAGTATGACTGTGGGAAGGGTTATAATGAAGTAGTAATATTTAACTACAGTGACTATGAATGGGTAAACTTTCTGGATGGTAAATAAATATTTAACAGCTTGTGACTAATATTTTTAAAATTAAATAATTTAAATTCACTGTATTTTTTAAATTTTTTTGTATGTCTACCACTGTAGATTAAACAAAAAGTTTGTGTCATATAACATGTGAACTAAACAGAGTATCTTACAATTATTATACTCCATTTGCAGCAAAGGTACTTTGGAATTATTCTCCAGTTTCTGTGATTTTTACTATAATTGAATTTTATTAATGCTAATGATCAAAAATTAGGGTCAGTAAGAAAAAGCATATTTTGGTTTTTTCCACTCAAGCAATGTCACTGCTGGAGGGGCATTCTGTTGCATGGTGCTACAGCAAATTGTTTCAAAAGGAACAGGTGATCTTGAGTGCTATCATGAAGCAGATGCAAGAGAACCGGGTGGTCAGGCCCAGTCAACACAGGTTCACAAAAGGCAGGTCTTGCCAAACTAACCTGATCGCCTTCTATGACAAAGTGACTCGGCTGCTGGATGAGGGAAAGGCTGTGGATGTGGTCTTCCTGGACTTCAGCAAAGCCTTTGACAGAGTTTCTCACAGCATTCTGCTTCGGAAACTGTCAGCCTCTGGCCTGGACAGGCGCACACTCTCCTGGGTGGAAAACTGGTTGGATGGCCGGGCCCAGAGAGTGGTGGGAAATGGTGTGAAATCCAGCTGGAGGCCAGTGACAAGTGGGGTTCCCCAGGGCTCAGTGCTGGGTCCAGCCCTGTTCAATGTCTTCATCAATGACCTGGATGAAGGCATCGAGTGCACCCTGAGCAAGTTTGCAGACGAGACTAAGCTGGGTGGAGGTGTCGATCTGCTGGAGGGTGGGGAGGCTCTGCAAAGGGATCTGAACAGGCTGGACCACTGGGCTGAGTCCAATGGCATGAGGTTTAACAAGGCCAAATGCCGAGTCCTGCACTTGGGGCACAACAACCCTGTGCAGTGCTACAGACTAGGAGAAGCCTGTCTAGAAAGCTGCCTGGAGGAGAGGGACCTGGGGGTGTTGGTTGACAGCGACTGAACCTGAGCCAGCAGTGTGCCCAGGTGGCCAAGAAGGCCAATGGCATCTTGGCTTGTATCAGAAACGGTGTGACCAGCAGGTCCAGGGAGGTTATTCTCCCTCTGTACTCGGCACTGGTGAGACCGCTCCTCGAATCCTGTGTTCAGTTCTGGGCCCCTCACCACAAGAAGGATGTTGAGGCTCTGGAGCGAGTCCAGAGAAGAGCAACAAAGCTGGTGAAGGGGCTGGAGAACAGGCCTTATGAGGAGCGGCTGAGAGAGCTGGGGTTGTTTAGCCTGGAGAAGAGGAGGCTGAGGGGAGGCCTCATTGCTCTCTACAACTACCTGAAAGGAGGTTGTGGAGAGGAGGGAGCTGGCCTCTTCTCCCAAGTGACAGGGGACAGGACAAGAGGGAATGGCCTCAAGCTCCGCCAGAGGAGGTTCAGGCTGGACATTGGGAAGAAATTTTTCACAGAAAGGGTCATTGGGCACTGGCAGAGGCTGCCCAGGGAGGTGGTTGATTCACCTTCCCTGGAGGCGTTTAAGGCGTGGGTGGATAAGCTGCTAAAGGGCATGGTTTAGTGTTTGATAGGAATGGTTTGACTCGATGATCCGGTGGGTCTCTTCCAACCTGGTTATTCTATGATTGTATGATTTCCAGCCGAACACAGAGTAATATAAAAGTTTAGGTTCTTGATTAATTGTACATGACCATTTCAAGTGTCAACTGTTCCTTTTTTGTTTAAAACTGTTAATTCAGAGTGAACTAACAGAGGAGGAAATTTGATTAACTCATAATATGAAAATTCCCAATTGTAAGAAAATGAATGAGTTCATTTTGGAAATTCATCTATTACAATAAGATTGGGTCAACTGTTTTATTAGATTTATGAAACCTTTTTTAGTCATCTTTCAGACTGGAGGAGAGGAATTTTCACTGCTTAGAACTTTCTGTTAAAGACTAGCAAATTTTTTTTATCTCAGCTTCTGAAATTTTTATTTTATGACTTGCAGGTAGTGTTGTATCCAACATCCAATAGCCCAAAGTCACCTGATCTGCATAAAATGATAGTTCCCAAAAACAGCCAGGACAATGACTTGAAAATTAAACTGGCAGTGAGAATGGATAAACCACCTCACATGAAGCACTGTGGGTAAGTGTCCATTTTCTGTCTCTCTGTATTTATTATTTTGCTTCATTTGTGTGCATCTGTGTTTAAGCATATGTGGCTAAACCCATAAAGTTTGTAAAATATTATAAATATATACAACAGTTCCTATGGCATTGTGTTATATTCTCATTTTATTCATGATGTTTGAAACAGTCAGACAGCTCTCCTAACCAACTGCCACGACTATTCCTCATCTCAGCTACAAAAACAAGCAGTGAGTTTGATATTAAGCAAGGCTGTATCTGCTGTTATAAATCAATTACTGGGGCTGTTTTCCACCCTTTTAATTTTTTCTGAATTAAGTAGAAGGACATTTCAAAAAAAAAAGAGGGCTATTCAATATGTTAATGTAGAATTAACATAGTGGCCATATTATTTAGATTCCTTTTTAATCTCCTGCTGTTAATATTCTGCTTATCATATACAGACAGCAACTGCCCAAATTTCCTGTGTTCAATACTTTATATATATATATATATAAAAAAATATAAATATATATATTGTTTAAGTTTTGGCAAAGCTGTAATTGACTGGGATTAAATTTCCCTGGTATCAACCTCAGCCTTTATTTTGGTTTTGGGAAACTTAGATACAAATTATGAGGACTGTAATAATGAAACTGGCTGGCTGAAGACCTGTGGCTGGTGACCAGGAGCTGGGAGGAAAGAGAGGCACACCAGTTGTGGAGCCAGTGGGGGAACTGCAGCTACTGCACTTGGAGACTGGAACTGAGATGAGAAGACTTAGAAGCAGGGCTGCAAATACATGAATAAGGGAAATGAGATAATGTGGTAGGAGAGAGCAGGAAGACCAGGCTGACATGAGTAAGTTGGTGTGGGGTGTACTTAAAGAGAAGTGTTTGTCTGTAGTAAAGCCTGATGCTCTCCTGAGAGTCCCCACACCCTACCCCATTCATTTGTAGTCAACCAACACCTCTAATTTGTAGTCAACAATTACCACCTTTCAGTGTTAATTGTGGTACATCCTTGTCTAGATTCTGTCCATTAGCATGATTTCAGTCTGCTGCTGCTGGAAGGTATTCAGGTAGTTGAAGCAGTGAATGCTGCAAGGGTGGCACCTGCTGCCACTGTTCTTCAGTGGTTTGTCAAAAGGCAGCTATGGGGACGGGATGGCTTGAAGAACATCAGTAATGAATACTTCACAACAGTACATCTAACTTGCACGTGACCTGGTTTGGTTGCACGCATCACAACTACATCAGGGACATTGTGCTCCCATGTCCCCATCCCACCAAATGATTGGGAGAAGTCCCCATTTCTAATCAGGTCACTGATAGGGTTCGGGTCATGCCGTTCGCAGCCCTAATTAGGGTGTAACACGCAACTTATTTTAACCTGGGTCTAAAACCAAGGACAAGGTTCCAATGCTTCCTCTCATCATCTTCCTGGGTTTCCCCAGGGGCTTTTTATCTTTGCCCAGTCTTTGAACTAGACAACTTACATTTTTTTGTGTCAGTCTGAGTTAACAAGCTAACATAAAGATTCAGGTTTGTCTTACAGGAGAAAACGGAATCTGCTGGCATTATTTAATGCCCTTCAGCTTACAATCTCAAACTTTATTCAAAGTTGAATTAAAATCTTACCCCACAGCCAATTATAGAAAGAGGCGTTTTATTAGATTAATGGTCTATCATGACTGAAAAAATAATAATGGTAATAAGAGATGGATTTTTCAGATATGGAAGCTATGCTCAAATACTTCAGTTCTTGCATTGTCAGCAAAACCCACAGGCCCAAGCGTGGCCCAACCATCCTTTTCTATTTAAACCCTGTCAACAGATTAGAAGTGGAAGCATGCGCAGCTAGAAATACTGAGTAATGCCAAGGTAGATGTCACTCATTAATAGGGATTTGTAGAAGAGTTCCAATTATTGGCAATTCACAATACTTTAGATTCCTTTCTCATAATTTGTGATACATTTGTCTTCCTCTCATAAAATGTGGTAACCTTTGCCCTGTCTAAAATGCAGAGCACATGCAAGATAATTTTTAATCTTCTTTATTAAGGTAGTAAAGCCAGCATCCGTACTAAAGGAGGAGTTTTAACATTTCTATTAATTTCTCCTGTTGCAATCTTGAATCTAAAATAAATCAGCAGAAGAAATAAGCAAAATTTGACCTAAAAAGTTCCAAAATAAAATGCTAAAAGCCTGGTTATTTCTGTTGAATTAGAAGAGCAGTGTTAGGGTGGCACTGTTTGCTTCAGGAAGGCTCACTTAGCTCTCCTTGACTCATAATTAAATTAGGATTTAAAACCCAAATTTTCAGGTTAATCTGCTCAAGATATGTGTGTTACTGCAAATACCTTTTCTAATGTGTGTGGGCTTTTTAATGTGCCTGTGCACATCCGCATGCATTTAAAGCATTAAAGTAGATTTTGTGTCAGTTAACTTGTCTGTTAGCATAGCCTGGTGGTTACTAAAGGGTATTATTCTACTGCTTCCAATCTAGAGATAAAAAAGCGATACTGAGGTTTTTTTCAAATAAATTGCTTTAAAAGCATTAGTAATGCTTAATGGTCATACTGGAAAAAGTAAAATAAATAATAATAGTATACAAGAAATTCTTAGAAATTGAACAGGATATTATTGCAAAGTAGTATTATTTGGGTTTGACTTAAATATTTCAGCATAGCCCTTGTCCAGAACTTTTTTCAAGATTTGAAAGGCCAAATTCTTTCTTATAAGTTCTGTTTTGCTTTCTGCTATGACATATTGCATATAGAAATGTTATAGCTTTAATTTCTCAAACTTTTGTGTTTGGAATATACATTTCACAAGCACTCGAGTACATACATGCCCAAATTTTCACCCTGTCTTTCATCTGTAAAGCAATTATTTTGGCGACATTTTCAAACTTTTACTCTTTGAAGTTGTAAGGAATCTGTGTGAAAACATTTTTCTCTCAAATTTTTTTATTATTATTTTCTTATGAGTGTATTTTCAGAATATAAAGATCACCATGAATTTATTAACATTTTCAATTTTTTTCTCGTGCACTTGGAATTTACTGAAATGTTCTTAGGAGAGCATTTATAAACAAGGAAAAATAGCAACTAGTTCCTGTATGTGACTGAAGTATCATATTTCTCCTCCTGCCACTGGAGTCTTAGAGCTAAAGGAATCTGTGAGGTGACTGCCCTGGTGAGCAGTCTTCCAAGATGCAGAATAAGAGGATAAGTAATTTTCCCCTCTCATTTTTATGACACTTGTCACCCATTGAAAAAGGTGTTCATTGGACAGCAGGGTGAGTATAATTATCTCTGTTTTACAGATGAGTGAAATGAAGCACAGGAATGAACAGAGATCATCCAAGGTCACAAGAAATTCAGTGACAGAGCTGAGGATAGCACTGGGGTCTACTGAGTTTTCAGTGGCCAGGGCTGTCGCATGTGACTGTCACCAGGATAAACTGTTGTTGTAGCTACTAGTGAGCTCGTAAGTCAGCAAAGAGGAGCCACAGGGACACTGAAATTAGCCAGAACAATGTTGGTGCCAGCTCTTACATGCTGCTTGTTCATGGTCACCTAGCAATGAAGGGCAGGAAGAGAAACAGAATTAGCTTTATGACGTCAAGGTGTGTAATCTGAAGGCTGAAGATAAGATCTGCTCCCAGTGTCATTATGTCAGAGAAACGTGCAAGGTAATCACATTGAAATGACTCTATTTCAGTTCTGTGTTACTTTCACGGATAAAGTATGATGTCAGGAATACAATCACACTTCTCTTAGCAAGTGCTGCATGCTCCCCGTGACAGATAAATCCTAATGTTGCATAATTTGAAACTGGTTTCAGACCTTTCTCTGAGCCAAAACACATAGATATGTCAGAATAATTCTAAGTAAATTCTTTCATCAACACTAAAAGGAAGAAATAAAACCAAAATTTTGTCTAAGCTAAAGAGCCAAGTTTAGTTTCTCTTAGAACAAGTAGGTGTACAGTTGCTTCAATGTGTTAGCAACTCTTATGTATCCAACATCTTAGAAAATCCTTACTAGTACTTGTTATGATATGGTAATATGCAGTATAGACTTCTTTATTTAGAAATTTTTTCTATGATATAAAACCAATAATTTTCAACTTTACTTTTTAGCATTAATTGAAAATACTTCTCTCATTAGTGAAGAGAGAAATATTTTTCTCTTATTAAAGGGAGAGGGGTCATCTGAGAGGTTCCTTTTCCTCTTTTTCATTTCTTATCAACACAACTTAACTGCCTGAAGCAAATGTTAAGTAGATACTTATGTAACTATCGTGTTTCTTCATCTGCTTATGTAAATTCTTCTGTATCTCCTTATAACATTTGATTTGTCTTTACAAGTTTGTGCACAGCATAGAAACATGAAATGGTTGAATCATAGAATCACCAGGTTGGAAAAGACCTCTTGGATCATCGAGTCAAACCATTCCCATCTGCCACTAAGCCATGTCCCTGAGCACCTCATCCACCCATCTTTTAAGCACCTCCCGGGAAGGTGACTCAACCACCTCCCTGGGCAGTCTGTTCCAGTGCGCAATTACCCTTTCCGTGAATTTTTTTTTTTCTGATGTCCAGCCTAAACCTCCCCTGGCAGAGCTTGAAGCTATTCCCTCTTGTCCAATCCTCTGTCACTTGGGAGAAGAATCCAGCTCCCTCCCCTCCACAACCTCCTATCAGGTAGTTGTAGAGAGCAATAAGGTCTCCTCAGCCTCCTCTTCTCCAGGCTAAACAACCCCAGTTCCCTCAGCCGTTCCTCATAAGGCCTGTTCTCCAGCCCCCTCACCAGGTTCATTGCTCTTCTCTGGACTCGCTCCAGAGCCTCAACATCATTCTTGTAGCGAAGGGCCCAGAACTGAACACAGTATTCGAGGTGCAGTCTCACCAGTGCCGAGTACAAGGGGGAGAATAACCTCCCTGGACCTGCTGGTTACGCTGTTTCTGATACAAGCCAAGATGCCATTGGCCTTCTTGGCCACTTGGGCACACTGCTGGCTCATGTTCAGTCGCTGTCAACCAACACCCCCAGGTCCTTCTCCTCTGGGCAGTTTTCTAATCACTCTTCTCCTAGTCTGTAGCACTGCACAGGGTTGTTGTGCCCCAAGTGCAGGACCCAGCATTTGGCCTTGTTAAACCTCATGCCATTGGACTCTGCCCAGCGGTCCAGCCTGTTCAGATCCCTTTGCAGAGCCTCCCGACCCTCCAGCAGATCGACACTTCCACCCAGCTTAGTGTCGTCTGCAAACTTGCTAAGGGTGCACTCGATGCCTTCATCCAGGTCATTGATAAAGACGTTGAACAGGGCTGGACCCAGCACTGAGCCCTGGGGAACCCCACTTGTCACTGGCCTCCAGCTGGATTTCACACCATTTCACACCACTCTCTGGGCCCGGCCATCCAACCAGTTTTCAACCCAGCACATCTGGTTGTAATCATAAAGTCAGTATATTGGCACCATCTAGCTTTCTGTTTGTTGCTACTGCACTTTTTCTTCCAGTTTAATGAAGGGTAGCAGAGCACTGACTTCACCTGCTGCTTCAATGAGCAAGATTCTCACTATCCTTTAGTTGAAGGCTTATTTTTTAATTTGTCCACATCAAGACTGGGAAGCATAAGTGATATCAGGTAGAAGAATCTGTCGAGTTTGTTTGAATTTTGCAAACTTTACATAACATCAGATAGTTTGGAATCCTTTTCTGATCATTTAATCATATGGTCTCACTATAGCTGCCCAAAAATGTAGGTATTTAGGCTCTGTCAGGCATTTTAGAGTTTTCACAAAGCCACTAGGTAGGGGGGAATACCTTGACTGATTGGTTTATCAATGCTATGACATTAGCTATGAAAAAAAAAGGAAAGATACACTTGAGCTGATAAGGTAAACTTTCTTCTATATATACTGCATTCAGAAGAAGTATATATTTACTAAATTAAAATACTTAATCACCAGGCAACAAAGCTTTAGAAAGATGCGTTACCAGAGCAAGAGCGGGGCTTTAGTCATGTCATCTTTTTTCTTCTGCCTAATTCACAGTTTCTCAAATCTAAATTCATGTAAGAGATAAACTATACGTAGCTGCCTAAGTGATTTTTAAAAGCTAATTATACTTTTATTTTAAATAAAACTCAAGCTATTTTGATAAATAATTTCGCCACAGGTAATCATGCAGTTATGAGAAATATCTTCACTTCTACTGATGTTTCTTGGTTTTCTTGCTACTTATATATCTCAATTGTTATAGATAATATAATTTCTGTGTATACAACCTTATGAAAATGAATGAAATTAAATAGATATTTTATATGAAATAGATGTCACTTCAGTTAATTACTGTGAGGGGTTTTTGCTTGCACTTGTCGTAGTTTAGAGTTTGTGATAACCTCTCACACATTTAGCTTGTTCTATGTGACAGCAGAAACGCTTGATTTGTATTTTTAACATCTCAAGTTTTGTTCAAAGCATTTTCTTATCCTATCATAAATATAGTAGAGTAGTAAGAAATACAAGTGGAGTATCAATGTTCTTTATAATTTCTCTTATGGCTGCTCCTAATTAGTCTCAAGTACATTTAGGAGGTAAATCTTTCTACAAGTACCTGACAGAGATTGTCCACTGCTGTTTGTAATGTCGGGCCTGCCAGTATGTTGAATAACCTGTAATACATAGACAAGTGAGAGGTTATTAAACTACTTTTGTGCCACCAATGAAAAGATAATCCTCTGCCACTCCTTCCTCATGTGCCAGTAGGGGTTGCTTGCCATGAAGGAAACCCTCAGTTTTTGCTGATTCATGGTTCACAGTCTTGATTCATGAACCATGTGACCAAAAATGCTTCTATTTCCAGAGGCTGTTTCAGTTGTTACCTTGTGAAATCTTGTTGCAATATGATGAAACACTGTGGGATGCAGCAGAAATCGAGCGTGTATTCAAGTCAGCTGGGTCTAAGTAAAATTTTAGCATTCCCTCTAGCTATGACTTCATAGTGTGCACAGCTTTTCTTATCTCTACTGTTACAGGCGAATGGGACAAAGTTTGCTGAGTGTACCCAGCCTTAAAATTAGTGTCCGAGTTGTCCTAAGAAACTCGTTCTCATCTACTCATGTAGGTGAACTCTTTTCAAAAAAGTTCCTTATAAACTAATGGGGATGTCAATAATAAAGAAGATGAGAAAAAGCAGACGTATCTAAAGAGAATCTAAAGAGGCTGCATCAAATGAAACTTTATTTATGAAGTAAAAGTGAGTTAGAAGTTTCTTTTTAATCTTAACTAACTATTTCAGATATGACCATTCTAGGAGGTCATGGGACTTGGCAGCAGAGAGAGAGGTATGAACTGCAAAGCTTCTTTTTCCAATCCATATTCAACTTAGACTTAGCATGACTGTCCAAAATCTTTGGACTCATCAAGACAAGCACAGTAGCTGTAGGTAGTTGTGCAGGGCTAAAGTGAACTGTATTAATGCCACTGCTCTGCTCAAAACAATTTACAGAAGATGTATTGTGTAGCTGATGAAATAGAGTTTGGATGCATGTCATACACAGTTAACCACTGAAGAAAAAAGGGATTTCAGTTAAAAATGTGAGCGGGAACAGGAGCATACAGTGCAGCAAGTACCACTGCATGTTCAGGAAAGTCTGCTCTTCTCTTTACATCAGGGTATGCCAAAGTGTCATCTAACATCCACCACCATATATTTCTATGTGTATATAGCACATTTCCTCTACTCAGTGAATAATCCTGCAGAAAGAATTGTCAGAAACTACTGTTAAAAGTATCCTGCTTCATAATACTTCATGAAATGTAGCCATTGCTGAATACTTCAAAGTGGAAAGGACTAACATTGCTGATCTATAACTTAACTACTCTTCCTGCTGCATGAAGTGTTGTGGTTCTGTTGAAATTATAAGAGGTTGTTACTGAAACTTAGGAAAAGGAAATTATCTTTCTTTTCAACAGTAACTCTCAGGCAGTTGCTGATTCTGAAGATCTAAGATCCTAAAGACAAGGGTGTGAGTATCCCTTTGTGCGAGACAGGACTCATAAATCCTAGCACAGAGTAAACCTAGTGTTTCAAGAACTTCTGACACATGGAACGATATCACTAACACAAAATTTGAAAACTAAAACAGTGACTTTATACTGCAGTAGAAATTCATCAAATTTTGAACCATAATAAATAATTTTAAATTTGGGTCCAAGGGCAATGGTGTATATTTTTTGTTTAGTCAGAGGATCAGAAGTGTCATTCCTTATATACTTCCTTCTAAATTCTGAAAAACCTGTCCTCATCTTTACATTTGTAAGGCAACATGTGCTTGTGTATACTTAGGTAAAGAACTCCTGCGCATATTACAAGCAGCATGATAGAATGGTTTGGTTTTTAATACACTTTTAGTGATGTAGGAATGTCTCACTATTATTCCAGGGTGTCTCATAGCACGATTTTCTGTTATGCAAGTTTAAATTGTGCTAAATGCTAGTATTGTGTTCTGCTAAATGAATGCTAGCATTTTTTCCATGGTGAAAAGTGCTAATCTGTTAACTATCTTCATTTAAATGATTTTAATACTACACGCTTTCACAAAATCAATTGACTGCAATCAGTTACTTTTAAATTGAACTTCATGAATAATGACACATTAAAATTACATTAATGATTGACTGGATAATGATGATGGCTTAATGCAAAATTACTATGGAAGGAAGAAGCGAAAGTGTTTATCCTGCTGCTAGATCCTTAGAGAACAGATTGTAGCTATGAGACTGATTTTCAGTACTTCCCACAGTAATTGCTTCTGAGGAGGCATGGGGAATCTTGACAACATTAATGATATGCCACTGCCACTTTAATTGCTAAGAGAAGCCAAGAGAATCC
Organism: Phaenicophaeus curvirostris; assembly: GCF_032191515.1. Lineage (NCBI taxonomy): Eukaryota > Metazoa > Chordata > Aves > Cuculiformes > Cuculidae > Phaenicophaeus > Phaenicophaeus curvirostris. The sequence continues at coordinate 23,567,505 of NC_091392.1, forward strand.
TAATTGCCAAGAGAAGCATTACTAATTAAGGTGTCATTCTTCATTCATTCCATAGCAATTAATCTGAAATATTTGTAAAAGCTGAGATATAAATTTAGATCCAAACTCACTTCACTTAGCCACAACAGACTTTATGTGAAAAAGATCTATGGGTTGAGCAAGTTTAATAGTCAGAAAGCTTAAAATATGGGGATTTTTTTCTTTTTAAAAAAAAAAAGTTGCTTTGTTTTTACTTAGAACTTTTTAAAACATAAAATAAAAGAATTGACAATAGCTTTAAGGATCTGTTCTCAGGAATATTGAATTTTGCTTCTACTACCACATTTTAAAAAATCATTGAACTGCTCATATGGGGTGTTCATTTTTCTTATATTTCACTGAAACGTTACATGCTTCTGGAAGTGTTAAGATGGGTTTTCTTCAGCTCTGTGATGAGCAAAATGTGCAAGTTCAGTTGTACATGTTGTCTTTAAATCATAACCTTAACAACACTTGTTCACTAGTTCACTAGTTCACTTGTTCACTGCCTTCACTAGTCTTGAGTATGCATAACTGGTTTGGTATGGAAAATCCTTGTAATCAGTACTGCATGTATGTCAAATCTTTCTTTGGTTCATCTTTGTTGAAACCCTTATTCAGCCTCATAAAAGAATCAATTGGAGTGAGTTGGTCCAGTTGGCATTGTTCCATTTCCTGTGTACCTTTTTTGTTACTTGTTCTCTCCTCAGCATTCGTTAATGCAGTTAAGTCACAGTCTCACTGGGTCCTAAACTCTTACTTTTTCAAAATGGGTTATCTCTTATGGTTTATCTTAATGGCATCTTGCATTCAAATGTAAATACCAGTTTTTTCTTCTTGTCATGTGAGATCTCAGAGCCTATGATGGAGCATCTTGGAGACTAGCTAGATAGCCCTTCTTAGTTTATACAGTCGAATTTCAGTCTGCAGTTCTCCAGCTTTAAATCTCTCCCCATCTAAACTTCCTGATCTTCGTGTGCATATGTGAGGGGAAAAAAAGAAATAAAAAAAACCTCTGGCACCAGTTTTCCATTTGTGACATTAGAGTAGAGCTCCATAAAGATGGATGAAGGGTAACATTGTGCCCATTTTTAAAGAAGGTGGAAAAGATGACCCTGGGAACTACTGGCCTCTCAGCCTCACCTCTGTGCCTGGGAAGATCATGGAACAGATCCTCCTAGAAGCTGTGCTGAAGTACATGGAAAATGGGGAGGTGATTAGAGGCAGCCAGCACGGCTCCACCAAGGCAAAGTCCTACCTGACCAACATACTGGCTATCTATGATGGGGTAACCACATCAGTGGACATGGGAAGACCAACAGATGTGATCTATCTGGGCTTCTGTAAAGACTTTGGCACAGTTCCCCACAACATCCTTCTCTCTAAATTGGAGAGATGGATTTGATGGGTGGACCGTTTGGTAGATAGGAAATTGTATGGATGGTCATATGCAGGAACTAGTGGTCAATGGCTCAATGTCCAGCAGGTCGAGAGAGGTGATTCTGACCCTCTGCTCTGCTCTTGTGAGACCCTACCTGGGGTATTGTGTCCAGTTCTTGAATCCTCAGTATAAGAAGGATATGGAACTGTTGGAACGCCTGGAGCATCTCTGCTATGAGGACAGGCTGAGAGAGTTGAGGTTGTTCAGCTTGGAGAACAGAAGGCTCCAGGCAGGCCTTATAACGGCCTTCCATTACCTGAAGGGGGCCTACAAGAAATCTGGGGAAGGACTTTTTACGAAGGGTTGTAGTGATAGGATGAGGGGTAGTGGCTTTTAACTGGAAGAGGGAAGATTTGGTCTAGGCATTAGTCTAGACTCTTCATGATGAGGGTGGTACAGCTTGCCTAGGGTAGTTGTGGATCACCCCTGCGCCTAAGTGTTCAAGGCCAGGTTGGATGGGGCCTTGAGCAGCCTGATCTAGTGGAAGGTGTCCTTGTCTGTGGCAGGGAGGCTGAAACAAGATGATCTTTCAGGTCAATTCCAACCCAAACCTTTCTATGATTCTATGAATTCTATGATCACTGAGGACTTGTCACAATAGTTCATGTGACTGTCTCCTAATCTATGGCTGCTTGAGCCAATTGAATGCAGCATCTCTCACAGAGATACTGTTGACTGAGTACCTTCTAGCAATAGCCATTTGTTGCAGCAATGGGACAAGACTAAGCTCTATACCCAGACGGCAGATTGCATGTCATAATCCTATCACAGAGAAAGCAGAATTAAAGGATGAAAGGTGCAAAAAGCAGATGCCTGGACTTCCATAATTGAGGCACCTATGAAGGATTTTTAGCCATTGATGGCTACCAAAATTATATTCCACAATACAAAGAGTTGGAAATCTGGAAGACCTGAGCTGTGCTTGGCATGTGCCATCTTCTTGACTACAAAGGGAGCCGAGTTTTCAGTAAAGTGGAAGCAAAGTGACTCAGTGATTGCTGAGGACCTGAGAATCACTTTATATGAATTTCTGGGGATTTAGTCTAGTCTGTGCCTGGTCTTGTCCTAGACTGACTGCTCATTAGTGGCTGGAATATGTGAGATGCACTAGTAGAACACTGCAGCTGATTTCATTTCATGCAAGAGGAGTCTAGGTCACATGCTTTGCATGAGTTCTGCATTGTGAACTAAGTGCTACAACTGGAGGTGATGGAGAGATTCTCTTCAAAAAGGACACTCCTTATTCAGACAAAATTACTAATGTAGGTGCTTCCTTTTTTCTTTAGGTACTTCATTTAGATACTTAAAAGTAGTTGGGCAAAACTGGGCATCAGCTTTTATTGATGCCCATGTCTAGGGTTCAAGCAAGTGTTCAGTCCTGAAAATGTATGAAATACATGCTCCTATGATACCTTATATTTATGCCTGTAAATATTTGCTTTATTGGATTTTTTTAAAATATAAAACATAAAATCTAAGAAGCGTCCTGTCTGTTATTGGAAATGCTCAGATCACAACTTCAGAAAGCTATTAATGTGTGAAAAGGAATTTTCTGTTTCCCTTAAAAATAACAAAGCTGGTGGTAGCTTAGAAGGCCAAATGATGAACTAATAGTTAACTGAAAATAGTCCTCAAGTTCTATTTAAGTTCATGAAATAGCAGGTGAAGAATTGAGAAAATCTAATGTTTAGTGTGATTTGTAATTGTCTTTTGTTCTAAACCACTATGCAATAATTTTGATTTAAATTTAATTTTCATATACAAGATAAGAAGAATAGACAGGTTGACCATGGATTGAAGGTCGTATCAGAAAAATAGACATTGTTATGTCATAGCAAAATATGTGTCTTATTAGGTCCTCCTATGGAAGATCATTCTTCCATTTTTGGAAGAAGGGACAGGCAAATCAGGAGTAGTACAGGGATCTCTTTAGGTCAAGCAGAGACAATATTAGAAAGGCAAAAGCCCAGCTAGAACTCAATTGGCCACTGTTGAAAGAGATAACAAAAACTGGTTTTACAAGCACAGGAACAACAAAAAGGGGGCCAAGGAGAATCTCCATCCTTTATTGGATATGGGGGGAACGTTGCCATCAAAGATGAGGAAAAGGATGAGGTACTCAATGCCTTATTTGCCTTACTCTTTAATAATCAGACCAGTTATCCCTAGGGTATTCGGCTCCCTGAGTTGGAAGACAGGGTTGGAGAGCAGAATAAATCCCCCATAACCCAGGAGGAAGCAGTTAATGACGTGCTACGCCACCTGGACACTCACAAGTCTATGGGTCCAGGTGGGATCTACCCAAGAGAACCGAGGGAGCTGGCACAGGAGCTTGCCAAGCCACTGTCCATCATTTGTCAGCAGTTCTGGTTAATGGGACGTCCCAGGTGACTTGATCTTGCCAATGGGATGCCCATCTACAAAAAGGGCTGGAGGAAGGATCCAGGGAACTGCAAGCATGTCAACCTGAACTCAGTACCAGGGAAGATTGTGGAAGGGTTCATCTTGAATACACTCACCAGGCCTGTGCAGGACAACCAGGGGATCAGGCCCATCCAGCATGGGTTCATGAAAATCATATCCTGCTTAACCTACCTAATCTCCTTTTATGACCAGGTGACCTACCTAGTGGACAAAGGAAAGGCAGTGGATGTTAACCTGGCTTGATTTCAGTAAAGCTTTTGACAGTGTCTCCCACAGCGTTCTCCTAGAGAAGCTGGCAGCTCATGGCTTAGACAGATGTAGTCTTCACTACGTAAAAAACTGGCTGGATGGCTGAGCCCAGAGTTGTGGTGAACAGAGCTAAATCCAGTTGGTGGCTGGTCACAAGCAGTGTTCCCTGGGGCTCAGTGTTGGGGCTGGTCTTGTTTAATGTCTTTATTGATACAGATGAGGAGATTGAGAGCTCCCTTGGTAAATTTGCAGATTACATGAAACTGGACAGAAGTGTTGATCTGCTTGAGGGTAGGAAGGCTCTAGAGAGGGATCTGAACAGGCTGAATCTGTGGGCTAAGGTCATTTGTATGAGGTTGAATGAGGCTAAGTACCAGGTCCTGCACTTGGGTCACAAAAACCGCATGCAGTGCTACAGGCTTGAGGTAGCTGGAAAGCTGCCCAGCAGAAAAGGACCTGGGGGTGCTGGTTGACAGCTGAACATGAGCCAGTAGTGTGCCCAGTTGGCTAAGAAAGCCAATACCATCCTGGCTTGCTTCAGAAATAGTGTGACCAGCTGGACTAGGGAAGTGATCCTCCTTCTGCACTCAGCTCTGCTGAGGCCACACCTTGAATATTGTGTTCAGTTTTGGGCCTCTCACTACAAGAAAGATAGAATCATAGAATCATAGAATAACCAGGTTGAAAGAGACCCACCAGATCATAGAGTCCAACCATTCCTGTCCTGGACTGTGTGCAAAAAAAGGGCAACTGAAAGAGTAGTGAAACATTGGAACAGGCTGCCTAGGGAACTAGTGGAGTCACCATTCCTGGAGGTGTTCAAAAAATGCGTAGATGTGGCACACTGGGACAAGGCTTAGTAGGCATAGTGATGGTAGGCTGATGTTTGGATTTGATGATCTTAGAGGTCTTTCCAGCCTTAATGATTCTGTGATGGTCTGAACTGTTTGGTCAAAACGTATACAACTTGTGAGCTATGTCTAAGCTAAAGCAGAATTACTTTTCTGATTTCAGCTAAGTCTTATCTAAGTAACTTCATTTTCTGAAAGTTAACTGCATGTTTTTCAGTGTTCTCTCTAAAAGTGATAACACAGAACGTTGGTATGCAGAAAGGCCAATGCTTATACTTATTCACAGGTATATGAAGGCCATCCTCGAGCTGGTGAAAAAAGGCCGCACTTGCAGGGAGGGACAGGCAGGATAGGTGACCCCAAACTGACCAACAGAACATCCTATCCCATATACGTCATGCTTGGTATGAAATCGAGAAATCACGAGGGTCTCACTCTCTTCTTAAATGGACGACATCCAGTGAGGATCTTGTCTGTCTTTTTGCCCCCGCTCCTAGATCTGTGCATTTCTGAACCCAGTTCCTGAGTCCAGCTCCCACCTAGCCTTGGGCAGTTTACCTCATGTCTGCTCTACAGCATTTGTGCTTATGTATAGTCGTCAAGGGGTGGGGTTGCTATGCAATCTCATATATTTGTATATATTGTATTACTTTCTAATTATTTTCATCATCATCTTTATCATCATCATCATCATTATTATTATTATTCATTAAAAGTGTAGCTTTAGTTTGCAACCCACAAGTCTTTTTCCTCTCATTTTCCTTTTCCTGTGTGTGTGTGGAGTCCAGCGGCTTGGTTGTAGCTGCCAAAATTGACCGGTTTGGGGCTAAATCATGACATATACAAACTGAAGTATAAGTAGGTCATTTCTATTCCTATTCAACATTTGTCTTACTAAAATGAGAGAATAGGGTAGGCTCTTTATTTTTATTACAAACAATAATGAAAAGTAAAAAAAAATTCTCACATCAGAGGTGTTTTAAAATTTTCAGTAATAAGTTCGGAGTAGTGGGAACTTCCCAGTAACTCTGCACTCTAATTAAGGAGACTGTGATCTGACTAGAATGTTCAGGTTCACTTCTTAAGCTTAAATTTCTTTGTGCTATTGTTGCTATTGTTGCTTTGGGAAAGTATCATTCAGAACATCATCTGACTTTCAATTTCACTTAAAACATGAGAAAAAAAATAACTACTTTTTGAATACACACAAAATATTGCTGACAGTATCCTTAAAATGAAATTGTATGCAAGCTTCATAACCTATTCCAGGATTATATACAGTAGAATTTATATACTGTTTTATATTTTTATTTATTTTATATTATTGTAATATTTATATTATAAACTTTAACTTTTTTTGTCATCCGAGTTCCTTTTGAAAGTTGTCTGGAAACTTCCTTCACATGCATGGGTCTGTAGTAATGAATATGCAGCTGATTGTGATAATCATAACTTTATTACTGTACCTAATACAGGCACCTAAGCAATATTCTTATTTAACCTGAGTGCAGAAACAAATATCACTGAAAAAAATTGGTTTAGATTTTGTTTATATTGCTTTATTCTACTATAAATCAGCATAACATGTGTCATGGAGGTAAAAGATGCAGTTTATTTATTAGCTTTCTCATCAGGTGATCTGACTTATTTCTTGGTACTGTGTACTAATCTGTGACAGGGTTATTTCCACCTGACATACCTTGACATTGCATATGGTCTGGCATGGTTTGGCATTATTTCTATGCAGAGGGTGCCAGTCCTATTAACTGCAAGGATAGGGGCATGCCACCCACCTGGTTTATCCTTCTGTCACTTGTGCTGTCCATCTGTTACTTGTAAGAAGGTAAAATTCACCTAATTTTTGTCTTTAGGAATATAAACCCTTAAAAATCAAAGGCACTTATAGCAGCATTAACTTTAAATGCTAATAGTATGTAAGTGATCTAATCCTCTCTATGTGCCAGAATGCTGACTTAGTTACATACTGTAGAGTCAGATATCCTATACTGTGTCTGAAGGTGGATTTCAATTCATAATGCGCTATTTTGTATGAGCAAAAATAATTTTAACACAACACTGGATTTAAAGGCAAAGGTAACTTTTTATAAATTCAATTTAGTGTTTTTCTTTCTCCACAGTCGTATAATTTTAATGATTACAGTATTGCATTTAATTCTGACATAATAAGAGAGTCCTCATGGCCCTGCACTACTGTTGTTTTGCTCAAATAGTGTATTTATCACAGCCAGTTTCCTTTAAATAGTCTGCGTCCTGTTAAATGTCAACACAGCTGTGTTGGCAGTTCCATACTGTGCTGTTTTGTCAGGGTCCTCGAGTACATCTCACATCCTCGAGTAAGCAATGTGGCAGCATCACCTTGGTAGACTAGTGGTTTCTGTGATGTCATCAGTGTAGTGGTGCTTAAATACAGAGTTCTGCACAATTAGCTCATTCTGTCTTTTTATTTAAAGAAAAGCTGTCATGCAGAATTCGCCCCGCACAACAAATAACCTTTTTAGCATGCTTACTGTCACAAACCTGTTTTAATTTATTCCCATCCTAAATTAATTTTATGTCTGCTCAATGATGTAGTATTGCTTTGTCTTTTCATGGTGTGTGAGATTATTTTTTTTTTCACTTTATGCCTAAATGGTGAAAAAATGCATGTGAAATAGTCTGTCAAATCCTGTGCATGATATGTCTTTGCAGCAAGAGACAGAAAAGACCTGTTAGATTACCTTTCATGCTGCCTTTATGGAGTAAACTGGAGCCAGTTTGGCAGGGGAAGGATTGTGGTAGCTGTAAGTTTGAGTTCCACTACTAAGTCTCTGTTGGGGTCAGACCAAATTCCCTTGCTTTACCAGATGGAGAGTTCTGCTGATAATATTAGAAAATTGCCAACCCAAAACTGCCATCTGCTTTTCTTCCAAGTTTATTCCAAAGGCAAAAAGCTGTATGATTCTGATCATAGAATCATAGAATCACCAGGTTGGAAGAGACCCACCGGATCATCGAGTCCAACCATTCCTATCAAACACTAAACCATGCCCCTTAGCCCCTTGTCTACCCGTGCCTTAAACACCTCCAGGGAAGGTGACTCAAGCACCTCCCTGGGCAGCCTGTTCCAGTGCCCAAGGATGAAAGAACAGATTCCTAAATACAAAACTGGTAACCTTTGTTCAGTAAATCAGTGGGTTTGAAATTACTATTTTTATCACATGTTGCTCCATTTCTGGTTTTGACCTCTGATATTTTAATCTTATTTAAATTTTGAATCCATTTGAAGATCAGTGTTTTAAGTGGAATGCACCGTGCTGTTGACTAAGTAGAAGAGTAAGAAACCTGGCTCAGTTTGTAGTTGTGCTGGTGTGCAGTGGTCTGCCTGAGGAAGTGCTCCCATCACAGACAGACAGCTGATGGCCCGTCTCTTTTCTGAAACTGAATGCTTTGGAAGGCTCTTTAGCCTTTTTTGTCTTTTATCATTAGCTTTGAAGGGCAAGCTGAGGTCTGGAGCAAGGGTCGGAAGATTTAGACTACAGATTGAATCCTTTTACCTTAAGAGCGGTAGTCTGAGAACCAATACCACGTTACATGGGCATGGGGTATCATTTTAAGGATCTTTCAGTCAAGCCACTTAGAAACACATTCTGAGTAATGAATGCATTTACACAAAATTTGAGTTATTAAGCAAGCAACACAACTGAAGCTGGTATAAATATAGCAAGTATTGCCAGTAGCTAAGAATGTGTGCCTAGCCTAGGATCTCTGAAAATGTTACCATTGCTTTTCTTTCATTCACAACCCATGCAAAAAAAAAGAAGAAGAAAGCATCAGAGGAGAGGAATAAAAATTATGTAAATGCATCTTTACCATTATTTTGTGTATTGAGAAGCAATGCATCCACTTTCAAACAGAAAATAATTCTGATCCTTAGATTAGAATTGTATAATTAAGATTAAGTTAATAAAGTAATCATATGTCATGTAAAATTTTATTGCCATTATAGAATGTGAGCGTTCAATTTAATCACAAGTGCTACTTTCATGTTTAATTGAGCTGTGTTTACTCTACTTAATGGAAGGCTTGGTTTTTTTCCTTGCACACTCAATAAATTTTAATTGAACATCTGATTCCTTAACATCTGGACACTAACCTGTCTTTTGTGCATATAGATACAGTGATTAAAACTCAGCAGAAAAGCAGATAGTAGGAAAACAAAAAGACAACATTATGGAACACTTTCAGCCATAATTTCTTATTTTATGCTGAGAAGCATTTAATTATCTTATTTCATTTAATTAGCCCCATTACTTAGGTCAGTTGTTTTTTACTGATGTGGCATGTTAGCAACTTCACTAATTGGTACAAAATGACATTACTATGCTAAATGTCTTGTCTTGGTCGAAATAATTGCTTAGGTTCTTTGCTTTTCTGAGACTTTTTATTTACTTCACAGTCTTTTCAATAATATGTAAAATATTTTGGCAATGAGTGGCTTGATTTAAAATTGAGCATTTCACTTTACATTTTTATTTCTGAGATGAAGACAAAAAAAATTGGAAGTGTTTACTTTCTAACATTATATTTTAGAATGAGAAAGCATCACTCTGCCTTCTGTAGTGAGAAATTTTAGCCTTTCTTCAGAAAAATGTGTATTTTTAAGCATTCTTTCTCATTAAGACTTTAAGCATAATTTTTCAGCATTTACTAGTTTAGTCTAGAAGAAAAATTGTGACACAGCTCAATTAAAAATTGTGTCACTCCAGGTATTGCACTTTATTGCTTTTGGTACCTGTTTCAGACCAATCTGTTCTAAAGCAATCTGACAACAGTAACAGAATATAGATGAGCTCAAATTTTAGTACATAGTATTAACTTCCATTGAAATAGTAATACAGCTTATTAGAACAGAGGCTTTGTGGAAATGTACTTGATAAAGAAATTTTTTTTTCAACTTGAGATAATTTCTTTGAATATTTTTTTGTTCCTGTCCTTAATTTTATATTCTTCTATTCCAAACCATTTTTATAATTTTCTTTAAAGACATAACATATTTTTGACTCAATAATTCCTCAAGGTGTATTTGATATCTCTGTACCAGGAAAAAAAAGATTTTACCAATTGACACTTCAGTTTTGCAGAAGTATCTGTATTTGGTAGTGATTTCCATGCTTTTTGAGTTATTGGATAATCTTTATAATATATGAGTTCAGCTGTATTGACAGTTCAACAGATGAAGTAATTCATCATTATGCAATAATTATTCTCCCCTAATTTGAGAATAAATGTAATATTAATATGTATGACCTTGTGCTCCCATGTATACATGATTTGTGGAATAATAAGACATTGTACTTATTTTAAACATTAGTTTTAAGACTATTTCGAGTATAGGTTTTGCAGTCCTTACCCTGAGGTTTAATTTAACCACTATTTGTGGGTACACAGTGGCATTTTTGTTCCTGTTCAAGTCAGTCACAAAGGCAGTGGGAAGCAGAGATTAGTTTGAACTTGATATTTGTAGTCTGGACCATTGCGTTATATACACCCTGACATCCACAGGAGGGCAGCATGGTTAAATTAAGGGAGAAGACGGGAATGTGATTATAATGCCGCTAAATTAATCTCTCTTTTGATTATATTGCTTTGTGAAAGCTTTTATAGTTTAGAAGACTGCATATTTTCCTAGCCAATACAGATAAAGTGACTGCATGTTAATTTTAGACATTTTCGTGTGTATCTTCTTAGTAGCTATAAAAGTGAAGTTTTTCTCTTCAGATACGCAGTCTATTTTAGAAGATGGTTTTAAAATATTTAATATGGGTGTTATTAAAGCCTGGATAGAAATTTAGCTCCACAAATGTGAATAAAAATTAATATAGTGTTTTGGTAAATCAAATATTTGGAGAGTTGTGGCCGCTATTCCAGTAGTTTTAAGGGACGCTGGAACTACTCTGCTCTCTAACTCTTGACTGAGTTAAAGCAAGAAATTAGTCCTTTTATATAAATGTATGTAGAAATATATACACACACATGTAAAATCCTATTTGGGGAAAGAGACTGAAAATCTCAGTGTTAGATTTGAACAAGAATCACTGAGTGATGCTAAAAGATACTAAATGGTGTACTAAATTCTAATTTTGTTCCATTTAAGTTGATCGCCAAAACTTGCATAGAAGGCATTTTTCCCTTTGCGTTATATACAAATAAATGCTATTTTTAAAAGTATTTCCAAAACTTCTACTGCAAACACTCAAACTTTCCATCACATCCAATTCATCAGTGTTACAACAGCTGCTTGCCAGAACAATCATGTGCAGCAGGAATGGGCTGGCCCCAGTAGATGGCTCTGATGTTCCCTGACAGATCGTAAATTCTGTATTCCTGAAATGCTACTTCTACAGCTCCAAATGCCAATCAGCTGCAGTTTAATAACTGTAGTGCAGGGACAGTGCATTTTAATGTTTTTGTTTTATATGTATTTGTTATGGTAAAGAACTTCTATCAAAGAGTAAATCCACGCTGTTCTTATAGTTCTGTGTCTTTCTTGCACTTCACTTTTTTTTTGTTTTGTCCACCTACCACCCTAAACAAAAGCATTTTCAAAATATTAGTAGCTTATTAACATTTCTTTAAGATCTTTTTTAAATTATGTTAATGCATTTTAAAAATCCTGAATTCTGTGAAGGGTTGCAAAAGTAAGTTTCTTAAAGGGGTTATATTTCTCAGTGATGTATTTCCATTGCTTCCTAGAATAGCTCCTGCACAATTCAATTTTAGATTGTTTGCATCTCTGTGACATTTCCAAGGATAAACATCCCATCATGTCAATAGTTCTAATGCAAATTACTGTATGCTGGAAGCTGGCTCTTCCAGTACCACAAGATAATCACTAAGTAATGCTAGTAGGTGGCTGTTTCAGACTGAATCAAAAGAGCTACTTCTAGTCACAGGTAGTTGAGATGTAGAACTGTTCTACTAGGTGTAGTCTTCAAAATAAATTGGCCAACAGTACTAGGGAAATGGTTGTCCCCCTGTACTCGGTGCTGGTAAGGCCACACCTCAAATGCTGTGCTCAGTTTTGGGCCAGTCACTACAAGAAAGACACTGAGGTGCTGGAGTGTGAGCAAAGAAGGACTACAAAGCTGGTGAAGGGTCTGGAATACAAGTCTTATAGGGAGTGGCTGAGGGAACTGGTGTTGTTTAATCTGGAGAAAAGGAGACCAAGGAGTGAACTTACCACACTCTACAACTTCTGGAAAGGATGTTGTAGTAAGGTGGGCGTTGTTCTCTTCTCCCAAGTAACAAATGATAGGACAAGAGGAAATAGCCTCGTGTTGTGCCAGAGGAGGTTTAGATTGAATATTAGGAAAAATGTCTTCACTGGAAGAGTTGTCAAGCATTGGAACAGGCTGCCCAGGGATATGGCTGAGTCACCATCCCTGGAGGTATTTAAAAGACACATACATGTGGTGCTTAGGGTCATGGTTTACTGGTGGATTTGAAAGTGTGAGTTTTATGGTTGGACTTGATTTAAAGGTCCTTCCAGCCTACATGTTTCTATGATTCTATGAAAAAAAATATAAAAAGGTTGAGAAAACCATTATGGAAATTCATTGAAACAAAAATCTATTAGCAAGTAGTGAATGCAGAGATAACATTTCTAGATATTTAAATGAAACTCCTAGAGCTACTACTAGCATGAGCATGAAAGAAAACTCTGTGGATATATACAACTGCATACTTGCATCTAGTTAGTACTTCTGTCCTCATCCTATTGGGAAAAATTGACATGCCTGAATGCACTTATGGGTGACCACTTCTATTTGTTACATAGAGAAAGTTTCTTTTAAAGACCAAATTAGCATGGAATCAGAAGTATTTTCATGCTTTGGCATCTTTATATTTTCACACTCATGTATTTTGCATAGGAAAGGTTCTTAAAAATGATATTTTTAAGAGATATTTTTAAAAATGATATTTTTAAGAGAACTGATTGGCTGGGTGGTACTATGAAAGCCATTTTCCGTTTTTTTACTCCTGTACTGCCACCAAGAGGTGACTAGGAGTATAAAAGTACTTTTTTTTACTCTAACTTTCAGTTGTCGTTCTGCACTGGTATGTTTTCCAAGGCAGAATGTCTCTGGCAGAACATTAGACTGGTCTTATTGTCTTGGACAACATGATCATCTCACTTGGTATCATGTCTCCCACTGTGGCCAGCAGTGGGTGACCGGTAAATTTTATAAGAATAGTCTCCCTCAGTACTCTTCTGGACTCTACCCAGCTGCACAGCAAGGACTTCTTGAGCTAGACAGGGTTCTTTGCATATACTAACATTCAGTGCAATAGAACTTCTCTTTCACAAACCTGTCCAGGAATGCCTAAAATACATTGAAATATAACTATTTTGAGTTCATGGAAACAAGCCATAACAATTGCTTTGCTGTGTGAGAATAGAAATTAATGTCTGGCCCTATCCCCATTACACATTTCTTAGAAGTGCTAAAGATGCAACAGATACAGTATGCATCCACTGATACAGGCAGCATCATGTGGTTTTCTGTTGTTTGATGTTGGATGGGAAGTGAAGTGGTATTCATCGGTTCCAACATCTGTGTGAAGTCAGGTAGATTAAGAGGGAATTTTCCAATACATGAGGGCACAAATTGTCAAAATTTTAATCAAAAAAATCACATAGTTTCAAATAAAAAACTTTTTATTTTTGCAGTGTGGAGACAGATTGCTATTTCAAAGATACTACGTGAATTCCAAGGAGGTGACTTGTGTTTTCCCCACTGTTGCTTAAATTGCACTCTAGCAGGTTTTATTCTAGACTGCTCTTGTCTCTGCTATAGCACAACTAAGAATAATTTTTTTCTACCAAGTATGCCAAGCATTTTGAAATCATTACAGTCAGCATAGTCTCTCTTCCTTATGAGCTTATTTTGATCATTGCATCCACAGAACTTTACCTCATAGAACTGACTGAAAAGAGCAAATCAATATATATAATTCTGAATTGTACTTTATAATAAGTACTTCTGACATACAGCAAAGAAGCATTTGCAAGTATGGTCAGAGCCCTTACTCCTGATAGCCCAGATGGATTTCAGTTTTCCATGAATGTCACATTATCTGCTTTTCATGACGCCTCAGTACAAAAAGCCTCCTTCATTGAATCTGTGTTCAGGCAACTAATAGCGACACGTAAGTTTATAGAGATCTAGTATAGCCAATGGAATCAGGGGCACTTGCAAAGAGGAATTTACAAAGCTCTGAACATTAAATATGCCTCAAGTAGTTTTCATTGGATCCATATGAAGTATTATACAAGAGAAACATGGTCACTGAAAGTGGCATAGAATGGTTGCAAAGGCAAACATATATAATTTGCTGTTTCCCTTCAAAACATTTTCTTTTATATTTTTTTAATTCATGGATGATTTGAATTTTTTGACACATGGAGTGAAAAGACTGAACAGCTTCACAGGCTTCCAAAATGCATTTTTCAATGGCTGGAAGATAAAGGCTCGTGTGAGGCTTTCCTGAATGTTTCTGCTGCTGGATTCTAATAGGACCTCAGATTCTGAACAGTTCTCACTCTTCACCTTAGTTTCCCTCCCACAGAATCTAATGCAATAATACTAAACTCCCTCAGAGGACATGTTGTGAGGCAGTAGTTACCTGAAGCTTATAAAGCACTACTCGAGTGTCCAACAATGTTCCTGTTAAGAAAATAATGAGAGGTAAGTTTGGACTTGTTAAACTTATGTTTCAAAGTTTCAGTCAGGTTTCAAAGTGTTGTTCTCAGTTTCTTGAAAAATTCAACTATCAAGAATTTTAAAATGTAATTTTAAAATATCATAACAATAAATATATCTTCTGAGTGCACAAATTGAAGGAAAGTGCTATCAAAGGCATGAGGAGATATGTTACACCTTGTAACCCTACTTGTGATTTGAAACTCATAATTTCTGTTCTTCATTTCAAATTGCAAGTAGGGATACCAGGTGTAACATATTTCCTCATGCCTCTGATAGATAAGATGTACCTCTTCATACTAATGCATGATAACTTTAAAATACCTACTAGTGATAGTGACAGCAAATGTTCTAAAAATGCTTAGAACTGACAATCTCTAGGATGGAAATATATATATCTTGCTCTGCTTATATATGTTATTACAAAAAAGAAATATAAAGGTAGCTCTGCTGAGGTCTATATTCTTTATGAAACTAAACTTATACTAGTTCAGAAGTAGCTTTCTAGACAGTGAATAATCAGCAAGAGATAACCAAAGCCAAACATCATTCCTGAAAGAGTTTACAGCTCTTCCAAGCTTCACCCAGTCTTCCTAAAAGTGTGCTGTTCTCAACACTGGGACTCTGGAATTGGACTTGCTTCAACTGGCAGCTTAGTTCATCGATTTGTTTTACACCAGTGTCACACTGAGCAGGGTGTTTTGACTGATTCCATAAACGGCAGTGTATGACCTAGAAACAAAAGTAGATTTTTCCATATTAACAAGTCATTGGCCATTTAGGCTTTCTATATCACAAGTAGTATCACTGCCTGCCTGGAAAAAGGGTCACCATTTTTTCTAATTGCAGTGTCATGTGCTTCCAGTGAGATGGAGAGGTGTCTGGGCTGGATACCCAGATGTTTCTGGATGCTAAGGAAGCTTCTGAGTTGAAAATTAGGATCTAGCAGTGTGAGGAACTATTTCCACAACCAGATTGCATTCCACAACCAGAGCGATGCGATTGAAACTTTTTCTACTACATCAACATTAGCATATAGATTCAATTTTTCACTTTTAAAAACGATGTCTTAGCTGTTCCTCCTTACTGTGCTTTGTTTCACATCACAGGGCAGTTTGTGTTCACAGGTTGTTATCCTTTTAAATTAAATTAAGCCAAGAGATGAGCTCCAGTCATGCACCCATATATGCTGTGGCTATATGCTGCTGTTAGCTATTTGGTCCGTGGATTCAGACCAAAGTAAGCTGCATCAAAAAGCAGAGAGAGTGGATGTGTGCTTCTCAGCACTAGCTGCCTCACTGTTGGGCTGCTTTCACTGTTTACATTACAATTAGATTACATTAGAATCAGAGCACTTTCTACACTTATGTTGCATCTGAA
Organism: Phaenicophaeus curvirostris; assembly: GCF_032191515.1. NCBI lineage: Eukaryota > Metazoa > Chordata > Aves > Cuculiformes > Cuculidae > Phaenicophaeus > Phaenicophaeus curvirostris. The sequence continues at coordinate 23,583,632 of NC_091392.1, forward strand.
GGATTTCGTTCTTTTGTTGCATGGAATTCTCTTGAGGCTAAAGGATGTTTTTCTGTCTTGAAAACACTTTGCATACCAAAGAGGTTTCATGATATGGCATAAATTGGATTAATAATTCTCAAGTTACCATTGCAGCTACTCTGGAGTGCAGTAAGGTGTCAGTGTTAAAGAACCTAGGGATATCTGATCTTCCAGCATATCAATAACCATCTATACTGTAAATGAAAAGTTGTTTAAGGGTGAAAAATCCCCACATGTTTGTGTGTTCATATTATGAGTATTGTGCTTATTGGTATAAATGGAACTGTTTTCTGTGGCTGAGGTGTTTGTATTACTTGACATTCTTCAACATTTCTTTATCCTTAGCAGGCATAATTACAGTAGTAGTTTGGGCTGATTTTTTCCATTCCATCTGTTGAAGACTTATTTAGTTCTCTTTCTCAAGAGCGCAGAGAGTACTAAAATGAATCCAAGAATGTTTACAGCTAGATTTCTTATGACCTGGGTCATATTGTTGTCTTGAATCAGTTTTCTCTCTCATCCTCAACTGAAGACAGAAAAAAAAAGGCTTAATCTTGTGGGGTTAAATAAAAGGAGGAATGTGGTGTAAGGAAGATTCCTTTTATGCAAGCTGCAGGGATGACTGAAAGTGCCTGTGGGCATTTGGTCCCCATTGGCTCTCAGAGGGAATGCAATGATGCCCACAGATAGCCTGTATTGTTGTCAGTTAAATGGGATCATGAGTGTCTGAAAGGTGTTTGAGAATGAACTGAAAATCATTTTCACAAGTGGATGATTACTTCTGCCACATGTTAACCGAACTCTATCAGAGTGGCCCAGATTTTTGAGACTGCATTAATTGCTCTTTCAACCTTGACTGAGGTTCTCTTTAAGAAAGGCCTTTGCTGGACTAAACTGCTACACGTATTGATTTTTCTTTCTATATTTTTTTCATTGTTTGTGATAAATGAAGCCTTTTACAAGTAGAGAATTTATCATTCAAGATGTAGATAGATTGCTTCATTCCTTAGAATAAAAAGGCTGGTCTAAAAATGATCTCTGTAGAATTAATAAGTCCTTTCTCATTTCTCCAGCAGTGAATAGCTCCAATATTCCACACTCAATTATGTTTTTCAGCTATTCATTAGTGCTGATTTTTTCATCAAAAAACTGCAACCCTGCACTCTCACAGCGTGGACTTAGAGCAAATAAGCTGCCATCCTCTTGCCTGTGTATGCCATCACATAATTGAAACTGAACTATAATATTTAGCAATATGATTTTGCATTTTTGTAACACAAGGAAATTCACTTTGAAAAATATTCAGCCCTTATGTATATTTTCTAATAGAGTGATGCTCAGACTTTTTAAAGAAAATCGTTGTTCAGTTTGTTTGTTCTTTTTCCAGAGGAGAAAATGATACTGGCTGAGACATGGTCATGTATAAAACATCTTTATCCAGGTGCTTCTGCGTTTTATGGTGGAAATGTAATTGCTTAAGTTTTCATTTATTTTTCAGGAAAATGAACTTTAAGTATTAAATGTTTATTTTTCTGTGCCTTGTGACACATAATCAACTAAATCGATGACTTCATACAAATGCAATTTATAGTTTTTAATATGGGAGTGAGTGAAGAGAAAGAAAGCAGTATTAAATAATTTTTAAGGAAAGAAAATTGTAGAATAGTTGTTAAAAGTGAAAGTCTCAGTAAAGTGATTGCATGGTTGTACATTTGATTGCATTTTCATATTACTACAGAACTGTGTTAGAAAATCTTTACAGTGGTGTAGCAGTTAATGACTCAACATGTTTAATCAACATCCTATTTTCTATGTGCTGTGTAAAAACAGGTGTGTTAATCCTAAATAACTGGAAATTAGGTGAGCAATATAAAAAATACTGAAGAAGGCAACCAAGCAGATGCATACTAACTCTAAATATGCTTTCTAATATGCACATGTACAGACACAGACTTTATGTATGCATATCTTCTCAATTATATTAACATATTTTTATATAATAGAAATCTGCCATATATATCTGTTTCTGTGTACATCAGAAAACCAGTCTTTCCTAAGTTCTTCACAGCATAGCAATTAAACACTCTCAAAACATTGTCTTAAAGAGAAGTCAAAATTAGTCTGATTAACAATAAGCAATTACTGTTTCAGTGTTCAGATACAGGGAAACTATTTCAGTATCTTCCTTCTGAATGTATGGCTGAACTGTATTAATTCAAGAATTACTTTTGATTATCTCAAATCTGGAACCCAAATTAGAGTGGAGGAAGAAAAACGTAGCAAATGTGGTACAGAATTGGCTACTTCTGAATATCAGTTTCTTCTTTGTATTGCAGAGTATTTTATCTAAAGAAAGGTAAGATATTTGAAGGAGTGGCTGTTGTATGTTTCTTATTGCTACTGAGGGATTGTGAAACAGTCTGAAGGATTAACACTATGCATCTTATGCACATATTTTGGATGGAGGGAGTGGCAGGGCTTGTAGATCTATACAGATACGTATTGGCAGAGAAATAGCAGGCTGCAGTTCTGTGAGCTTGTGACTGTGAGTGTCTAGTCTGGTTTGCAGTACTGACATATACATGATACCTGTGAAAAATGATGTAATTCCTCATCTTTAAAATAAAACATTCTTCACCATAGCTCTAGGATTTAGTTCACTTTGGAATCTGTTAACCTTTCAATTTTCTGCACCATCTGTGAAACCCAAGTGTCATTTAGTTCCAGAAGCTGAATGTTGTAGACATTTTCTGTTCTAGATATCAACTGCAGTTTCTACAAATCCTAGATATGACTGTCCAAATTTAACAAGGTTTTTATGTCCTTTGCTTCCCATTTTTTTCAATGGAAAATAAATGGGTAAGAAGTTCAAATAGGACTCTAGAAGTGTATGGGATGTTTGGCTCCTTTTGAGTGTAATTGTTACCTCTTGAGTAAGAATTAAGCTCATCGTTCAGGAGTATGCACACTTAAGATGAGCACAGGATATCCCTTGTAAAGGCTGGAACTTTCTCTAATGGTGACAGGTTTTTTTCTAATGCAGATGGCATTGGAAAAAGGATTAATAACATAAGATTATATTTGTATGTTTATAGTGATTTGTAAAACCAAGTAACATAAGTCTTTGCACTTTTATACTAAATCCCAGCTCTGTGTCACAGGTGTTGTTTTCTTTGTTACCTGATATTGTATAAGACCCGCAGATTTTAAAGCTAGGTAGTTAATGTTCCACTCCTTTGTTTCCCAAGGAAGCTCTTATTTTACACCTTAGTTGGAATAAAAAGTGCATTTAGCTATTTAATTTCTTTTTTATATGCTTTCTTATTTTATAATTTTGAATTTATTGTAACTTGTGATAGTTCTGCCTGTACTACAGGACCATACATAGTATATCTTATATGAAAGATAATTAAAAATGTTCTTTTAAGATCTCTTATTTTAAAAGCACTTATCTATACCAGGCTCAGTTAATAATTAATAAGAATGAATTAAACCTGGTGTTTCTAGGCTTGAGTCACTCATTTTCTGTTGTGTTCCAGTTCGAACATAAAGTCACTGGTGATGATGATACCAGGATTAATCTTGAGTATGAGGAATCTTCTTTATGGCTCCTTTACAGTCATTTAAAACACGCAAATAGGATAGGAACATGATCAGGATATCTTTATACTGTAGCACTTGGACCATTGACCACACTTTGAGTGTGACCATCCAGCCAATGCCTTAACTATCCTTCAATCCCTGCATCTCCAATTTAGAGACAAGAATGTTGTGCGGGACAATGTAGAAGACCTTGCACAAGTTCAGCTAGGTTATGTCTGTTACTCTTCCCTTATCCACCAATGCTGTACGTGAATTGTAGAATGTCCCCAAATTCATCAGGCATGATTTACCCTTAGAGAAGCCATGTTGGCTGTCATCAATCACCTCTTTATTTTCCATGTGACTCAGTAGTTTGCAGAGGGACGTGTTCCATGAACTTGCTAGGCAGAGAGATGAGAGTGACTGGCCTGTAGTTCCCCAGGTCTTTCCTTTTGTAAAAATTGGGATATATTTCCCCTTTTCCAGTCAGTCGGAACTTCACCAGACTGCCATGACTTCTCAAATCTGATGGATAGTGGCTTAGCAACTTCACCTGCCAGTTCCCTCAGGGCCCATGGATGCATCTCATCAGATCACATGAATTTGTGCACCTTCATGTTTCTTAGATGATCTCACACCTGATCTTCTCCTACAGTGGGCAGTTCTTCAATCTCCCAGTCCCTGCCTTTGCCTTCTGTGCCTTGAGTGGTGTGGCTAAAGCCCTTGCTGGTAAAGACTGAGGCAAAAAGTCTTTGAGTACCTCAGTGTTCTGCTGGGTAACCAGGTCTGCTATTTCCTTCCAGAGAGCATCCACATTCCTCTTAGTCTTCCTTTTATCACCAATAGAAGCTTTTCTGCTTGTCCTTGACATCCTTGGCCAGATTTAGTTCTGTCAGGGTTTAAGCTTTCCTAGCCTGGTCCCTGGCTGCTCAGACAATTTCTCTGTATTTCCCCCAGGCTGCCTGCCCTCCCTTCCGCCCTCTATAGGCTTCCTTTTTGTGCTTAAGATTGTCCAGGAGTTCCTTGTTCACCCATGTGAGCCTCCTGGCATTTTTACCTGATTTCCTCTTTGTTGGGTTGCATTGCTCCTGAGCTCGGAGGAGGTGATCCTTGAATATTAACTAGCTTTCTCAGGTACCTCTCCCCTCCACAGCTTTATTCCATGGTACCCTACCAAGCGGATTCCTGAAGAGGCCGAAGTCTTCTCTCTTGAAGTCCAGGGTAGTGAGCTTGCTGTGCACCCTCCATACTGCCCTAAGGATTTTGAAATCTACCATTTCAGGATCTCTGCCACCAAGGCTTGCCCTGAGCTTCACACAGGAAATTGTCATCAACGAATTCAGGAACCTTCTGGATTGCTTGCGCCCTGCTGTGTTGTCCCTCCAATAGATACTGATTGAGTTTGTTGACATCCCTTGTGAGGACGAGGGCTTGTAAACACGAGACTGCACCTATCTGTCTATAGAGGGCCTCATCCACTCACTCTTCTTGGTCTGGTAGCCTGTAGCAGACCCCTACTATAATGTCACCTGTCCTTGCCTTCACTTTAATCATGACCTATAAACTCTTGCTCGACTTCACATCCTTCCCAGATGGAGCTTTTTCATGAAAAATATATATGAGGTATGAAAAAGCAAACTATGATATATGAAAAGCAAAACTGTTCATATTTTGTAGAGGGACGTGTTTTTTGGTATTCTTTTCTGACATAATGTTTAGTCCTTTCCTTTATTTTTGGTGAAGTAATAGTAACCACAAAACTAAGAAGTTAAAAAGAGCATGGCAGGATCTGGACTGTTCAAAGAAAGCTACGTCATACGATAATCATATGCAAAGCAGGTTGTCCTTTCTCTCATAGGAATAAAAAGCAGAATAACCAAGTGAGGCAGAGCTTCAACACAGGTGTAGGAGGAGCTGAGGAAAGGCAAGATATCTGTGTCATAGTAATGAGGGAGCAGTTATGTGGTTTGACAGACCACTGTGGTAAATAAGCATTACACTGAACATGCATGTTAGACAAAAATTTGTCCATTGTGGTACCTAAAGGAGTAAAGAATGTGCTTGAGTGAATGCCTAGGACAGGCTAGAAAACAATTTTGCCTGTATCTTCCTTGCCTGGTTGATTGCTTTGTTTTTCAACTGAGTTCAGAACCACTAGGCAAGAAAGCCCCAAAAGTCATCACAAAGTAGAGGGCAGCAGACCCTATCTTTTTACCTCAAAGGCGCATATTCATCTACTAACCATCCAATCAACCATCTCCGACTCTAGTCATTATAACTTCTCTATAACATATATGCCAGCATCCTCTAGAGAGTGATCTGTGAAGTCAGCATTCATTGATTTGAGCAATTTTAATCTTTGTTCTGCCTTTGACTCACCTTGTTGTACTTGATGCCTTTGATGTAAGCCGGCCGTCCAGAGGGGACATCTCATAGGTAATATTTTGTTCTCCTCTCAAGTTTTAAGCAGCAGGTGCTTACCACTTGTAGATGCTTCCTTACAATCCCACAGCTCATCCTCTTCCTCTTTCAGTCTTTATTAACAATAATGCAAAGTGATGGGAAAAAAGTGTCACTGTGATGCCACAAAACTTGCTGCTACTTCTGTCATAACGAGGATGTTTCCTCTACTACCAAACAGTATCAGTATTTGTCATCTCACTGGCTGGTATTCCTGATTACATTGTCTGATTCAAAGCCTGGAAACTGCCAAGGTGACAGTGAGGTTTTTTGTAATCTAAGAGTCATTATAGTGAAGGGCTTCTGTTTGGGAAATTAGATTCTAGTTTAATTTGGGGAAAAAAATAATAATCTTGTGTTATTTGAGCATTTTCCCAAGCTGACGCTGTGACTGAATTCTCACAGACTAGAGAAACACTAGTAAATCTATGGAAACCAAATGCAAGAAAAAAGTGTTAGGAAGTTTAACTTTTCTAACATTCAGTATTTCTGTGTAGTCAAAAGTGTTCTACTTTAAGCTATTTTTTCTATTTTCAGAGTCAGTTGGTGCAATATAAGTGATAAGCAAATTAGTCTTCTCAAACATGAGATATTTAGTTTCTGCATTTTGTCTTATTTTTAGTGGAAAGGGTTATCTCTTTGCATTTTTATGGTCTGAGTAAACAGAAGAAAAATCACTTTTTAGATTTGACAGCACTCAAGAAACAGCTCAGTACGTAGAGCAAGTGAATACAATAATTTGTATTGAGGCTTCCTAATATAATGGTTCTTATTAATGGATAAACATTACTTTTGTTATTTCCTTTACAGATATTTGTACGCACTAGGACAGAAAGTTTGGAAGCGGTGGAAAAAACGCTACTTTGTTCTTGTTCAGGTCAGTAGTCTGCCATGAAATTACATTAAGAAGTAGTCTTTGACAATCAGTTTCCTTACATATGGTTTCTGGGGCCATGTGTAAATCAGTATTCAGACAACATGTGTAGCTCTACTCCAGGCTTCTTACAGCATAAAGACAACCAAGGTGTTGTTTGGGGTTTTTTTAATATTTATATATATAGTAAACGTAAATCATAGAATCATAGAATCATAGAATAACCAGGTTGGAAGAGACCCACCGGATCATCGAGTCCAACCATTCCTATCAAACACTAAACCATGCCCCTTAGCACCTCGTCCACCCGTGCCTTAAACACCTCCAGGGAAGGTGACTCAACTGAGTTCTGATGTCACTGAGTTCTACGTATGTATATAAATGAGTCCTTACACTGAGAAATATTTTACCTGAAACCTAGAATTTTCTGAATGAAGTTGTTGTGACCTTGAAACATTACACTGACAGCTCTCTAGCAGTATTCTGCTGTATTAAAATGCAGCTATGTTTCACAGAGGGCTGTACTTACTGTTTCATTTATTCTACCTCAACAAAGATTTCCTGCCTTTAAAATTAAATGAAAGCAGCAGTAGTTACTATTAAGAACTTTTTTGTATATATTCTTTGAATAGTGATATTTTTTTATTCTTCCTTGCAATATTTAATTGGATAAAATTACACAGTTGTTACAGAAAATCTAGTGTAGTAATTGTTCCTGGCCACTGGGCTGATATTTCATGACTTTTTGTTGAAACCTCGAACTGTAAGTATTTTTACATGCTAGTGAATGGTGACGTTAACATGAGTTTACTAGAACAGGAATAGAGAAGTAGATTTAAAATGATCAAGACTGAGAAATTAGTGAGGTTTTTTGAGGTTTTGGAAAAACTCATTATTTTGTTTGTGCTTGTCTTCAGCTTGCAGTTAACAAATTTGATGTTCAAGTCAGTTCAGACGCTGTTTTCCTGTGTCCTTTTTTTGTTGATAGAAAAATATTAAAAGTGTGAGTCTCCATAAACATCATACTAAGGATGAATCCCGTTAATGAGGCTTTTTTAAAAGTGAAGGCTTCTAAAATGACTTTACAGCAAGCCTAATGTTCTTCTTTACCACTCTGCTAGTCACACTAATCTGCTCTCCTTCTACTTCTAAATGATGAAAATTGTAAGGATGTGGAAAAAAACCCTGAAGGGTTTAAAGAAGTGAAGATACTAGCTTAGAGTATTTGTATATTATTCTTGCTAAGCTTGATATCAGTTCTCCCTGGCTTCAGTGGGAATTGGCCTGTGTATTAATCTCACAAAAAAAGTGTACTGAATTCATTTGGGTTCTGATTTTAATAAGTTACTCTGTGAAGAGATGAGGGCTTTTTGTGTCTTTATTAAGACTTGTAAAGGTTGGGAAGATCTCTATATACGATATAGCTGCTAAGGCATGGATGTGAAGGGAAAATAACTTAAAGTCACACAATAAAAATAAAGGCAAGCTAGATGTTTCCTTGTCCTTTATTTTTTTTAGCACTCCTGCTACTTTATATCCCCCCTTTTACAAAAAGAAAGTCCTTGTTGACTTGTTCTAAGCTACAGGTGTCATCTGAGTGCACACTTAAGCGACGTAGCCTTTCTGGCATGTGATAGGGAGCCACCTGGGACACCAGTTTATTACAGCCAACTTAATTTTAATATCTTCTGCTTTCTATGTAGAAATCGAAACATTGGAGAATTATATTATAGGAGTTTTCCCACTGTGGTACAATTTAGACACCTATTTCATTTTGAAGCAGCTATCAACTCAATAAGGCTATATAAAAAATACTGTGTTAAATCAATATTTACTGTCCGGACAGCTCATTTATGTTGTCCAGCCATGATACTTACAGTGACAATAAGCTGAAGTCAATACATGTGAAATAAACATTCAGTAATGAATATCAGTCTGTTGTATTGATATATTATTGACATATTGATGGGTCTTCCTCTATAGATTAGTTTTTACCTTATGTTAATAAAATATTAAGGCCGTGAAATTCAGCTGAAAGACAGAGGCTATCAGTATGATTTACACGTACTTTGGAAATTTAACTCAGGTATGCAATTAGATGAATAATGTTGATTTTTCAGGAGTATGATATGAGTAATGTGTACCTTCATTATTTCTGCTTGTATTAGAAATTGTTAGCAGTTTCTGAAAGAACAGCTCAATGTTATTTTCAGAGTCTGGAAATGTTAACATCTTCATTATATTCGCTTTTCTTCCTTTTACAATCCAGTCACTTCTCTAAAAGGCTTTATATTTCAAACTGGAAAAATAAAGGGACATAACATGTTAGGTAAAAAGCCTCAGCTGGAAATGCTGTGTTTTACATAATTTACTGCCTGATAATATCTTCCTTCAGTAATCTGAATGCAGATTCAGTTCTGTCATTTTACTGTCCTAATGTTTGAAAAATCAGTCATTTGTTTAATGGATTCTTTTTTTCCAAACACACCAGCCATGGAGGCTAATTCTTGCTGCTGAATTCCTGAAGCAGGCTGCTCAGTGATGCCCTGTAGCAGGAACCACAGAGTTAGCCTGTAGATTTGCAGTAACAAATCTTCCCCAGCACGCTGAACAGGGTCTTTCTGCCCTATGGGAACATGACATCACTTAGGTGGGAAAGGACCTTTAAGATAATCAAGTCCAACCAACATTTCCTAGTGACACTGCTCATAAGTTATGTCCACATTTCTGTGCCTGTATGTCTGTCACACATGCACAGGTTGTTTGTTTTCTACTGTTGCAAAGTAAGCAGAACAGCTGGTAGTCAGGTATTTGGACCTCTTGAAAATTATGACATTCAGGTCAGCTGTAGGAAGAGGATTGCCTTTTCTCCTGTCAAGAATTACTGTTTAAGAAGGTGGCTTGATTCTGATTTTGTCTGAGAATTTCTAGTACATAGTCCTAGCTTTTGAGTAGCCATTATTCCATGGAGTATTGATGTTAATTTCCTGAATTCTAAGGAAAAACTAGCTACAGCTCCATTAGGTACTAAAATACTCTTAAACGCAGTCATAGATCTACATTTAAAAGCGTAATTTCTGATTGTGCTTGTGGTTCTCTCTGTCATAACTGATAACAGCCACTAATAACCATAAGGAAAAGCGTCTAAGAGATTGTGACTGTAAAGACATAAGGCAAGTTCTTTCTTAATTTTATTTAGACTTTTTTTACTCAACAAAGTTTCCTGGAGTTTTTCTGTTTGTTTCTTTAGTGGAGAGACTTTAAAATGTTTCATTTTCAACAAAAAGTTGACACATAAGACTGATTGTGACCTGAATCTCTTTTAATAAATTGTTCCTTTAAATTAACAGAATGCATTTGAAAAAGTAAAATCAACAGCATTATAATCTCTATCTCGTTATAGAGGTGAGGTTAAAAATTGTCAGAGACACATAGCCCAGCTCTTTCACGTGCTTATCTTCAAAAATATATAGTGGCTGAAAAGAGCTGAAAAAAATGGGCATCCTGTGTATTTCTGCAATTAGTTTTTGCTACCTTCCTTTCTGATGGCTGTTTGTCTGCACATTGTCATTATACGATGTTGTTGACAAGAAAATTTGAGTGATAAGGGTGCTTGCCCAGTTATTTCATTTCATTTCTGACATGTATATTATGCTGGAGGAGAAGCTGCCTGTAATAGTCCCTTCTAGCCTCAAAATCTGTATTTATGAAGATAATGGGCTAAATTTTTTTTTGTATTGTTTGTGGTTTGCTCGCTCTACTTCGTACAGCCTGCTTAAGTGAATGTACTAAATTTGACATGAAAAAGTGGGACTCAGTTTTAGTTGTCTGACAGTGTTTCTCAAATTCTTTTCTCCTATAAAACTGGCTTAGTTTAATTAATGTACTGAGATAACTATCTAACAGAGAGGTGTTACTCTTGTTGCTTTTGCTTGGTCATGCTGTGGCAGAGGGTGTTTGGTCATCATACGCTCTAAATACATAGCACAGCAGAATCCTGTTTAAAAAACCCAAATATTTAAAATAATGAAATATTTTTAGAGCATTATGGGGATAATAATCACTCTTTCTATCCTTATTTTCCAAAAATATGAGTCTTTTACAGAGAGTCAAAAATCTTCGTCAATAGCAGTTGAAATCACTGAACTTTGAGGCAGAACAGTGTGCAGGTACAGCACCAGCAAATATGTGAACGTAGCCGAAATTAGCTGTTAAAGTTTACTTCAGATAGGATCATTCCTGACATTGTAACCAAAGCAATATATCTAGGTAACAGCTGAGAAGTCGGCAACTGAGGTAAAGACAGTCCATCACCTATCAGAGAAGCTCCTTCCCTATCCTTATATCCTTGCGTAGTTTTACAGATCTAAGAAATGATGTTATAGTTCAAAATAAGTCAGTTGGCTAGATATCCTACAGTCCTGAGAGGTAAGAGTTTCAGAGGCCATGTAAATTCAGTACTCTTAAGTTTCAAGTGTTTTCCAGCTTCTTGGAATGCAGGATTTTTTTTTTCTCATATAGCAGACCAAGCAGTTTGGTTAGTACTACAGTACTAAGTATTTTCCCTACCAAAATCTAATTTGCTTCCTTTCAATTTTTCGTAAAGCAACCGCTCAAAATACATTGTATTTCAGGAAACTGCAGAGGTCTGTTTAAGGATTTTTTTTTCCCTTCCTTTTGGCAGGAAGGGGAAAGAATGCAGTTTTACACTGTAAATATTTCTGGATCAAATAAGCAGCATTTACAGCACAACTGAAAGCCAATTTAAACAGTGGTGCATGTGTTATACGGTTCTGGAATGGAATTTGGCAATTAAAAGTCCTTTCTTATTCAGGTTAGCCAATATACATTTGCAATGTGCAGTTACAGAGAAAAGAAATCTGAGCCTCAGGAACTGATGCAGCTCGAAGGATACACTGTGGATTATACAGCTCCTCACACAGGTACTTTTCATGATTTTGAAGTATGATATGTTTATAAAATAGGTGATTCAATTTGGTCTTCTTGATATAGCAGCAAAAGAACCCAAGGTTCTTTGGCAATTATTGCACAAGGATTTTCTGCTGTGAAAAATCATGCTTTTAGAAAGAAGCTTGTAAGAAGAATGAATGTTAAACTTGCTCTAAGGTTGCCTGAAACATTGTAAGACCACATATGATGAATTCTAGTTATTCTTCCCCTTTTCTCTCTGTTTTTGATGATGGAGTCATGTGGCAGCATACTGTAAGTATATTCATATTTGATTTAGAAAAGAAGGTGACTGATACTAGTGCCTGCTAAAAAGAAATTTCTCACAATGATCAAAAATAAATTTGAAGATATTAGAAAATTCTGCATGAGCTAGTATTAGAGTGGCAGAGGGAAATCAAAGTTGCACATGCAGAGAAAAATGATTCTACTCTGCCTACACTGTAGAGGGTTACGAATTTAGGAGACTTCAAAGATATTGAAGTTTAATCTTTGGAAACATTAGCTCAATGTTTAGAATAACTGAGAAGGCAAACAATGCTCAGAAGGTGATTGGAAAGCCAAAACAATATCATCATAAAGAAACCTCCAATGCAGCCGTGTTGACTGTTGTGTGCTCTTCTGGTTGTGTGTTCTCAGAACAAAACACTGGAATGACAAAAAAAAGGTACCAGGGAATGAGCAGCAGCACTGATAAGAAGTATGGAGCTGCCTCTGTTCAAGAAGAGATAAAGTTGGCAGGAAGTTCCAACAAAGAAAATGGTGCTGCGAAGGAGGATATGTTAGAGAAATGCAAAATAGCTTATGATGCAGAGAAGATGAATTAAGAAATAGAATTGAAAATGGACTTATGGAAATATTTTCTCATTTGAGTTATATATTTATTCTACTTATATGTTACTAACATGTATTACCATTTGATCCTTATAGGTCTAGATTTCATTGTATTTCTAGGTCATAAATACCTATGAAATGTTTTAACACATACGCAGAAAAAAATACAGTTATGTAATAAATGTGAATGGTGATTTAGATAAAATTACCTTCCTATTTCCTGCTCCAGGTCTTCAGGGTGGTCGAATGTTTTTCAGTGCTGTTAAAGAAGGCGATACTGTTATATTTGCCAGTGATGATGAGCAGGATAGAATACTCTGGGTTCAAGCCATGTACAGAGCCACGGGTCAATCATATAAGCCTGTACCTGCAAGTCAAGCTCAGAAGATAAATCCTAAAGGAGGAAATGTCAACATGGATACATCCCCACTTTGTAAGTTGGCTTTCTTTTTCTTTTGTGGCTCTGGTTTCAGGTTTAGTTTGTTAAATATGTAGCAGATCCCTCTCAGAAGTTTAATTAAGCAGAACGCATTCACTAGGGAAATGTGCCTGGCAGTTTGTTGTTAGCCAGAAGCTCTTTAGCACAGATTATTATTACCAGCAAGGGAAATCCTGACTTGCAGGTCATTATTTTTATTATAATCCATGAAAATACGGCAATTAGCTTCATATTCATTACAATTGACCCACATATTACCATGGAAATGGTGTTTGGTTTACATTACATTTTTTTAGTAGCCAGCCAGTGTAGCGTTGAATAGAAAAGCATCAATCTATTCTCAGAATTTTATAGATTTAGGTCAGATTTGTAATACATTTTATATATTAGTTATCCGAAAATTGCTATGCAGACAGTACATTGTGAGCTGAAATGTGCAAGATGTGCTGCTGGATTTTTTTGCACCTGTCAATGTAATATTAATATAAAAAAAATTTGAAAAAAAAATCAGGTTTAAGTTTTCCTCATCTTTCTTTAAGGAAGATGTTCTTTCAGGAAAAATCAGGGTAGATAGTGTATATTAACTACATCTTGAAATTTTCATATTTCTTTAAAGTATTCTGTCCTGTAGATATCTGCATATGGGAAGCTTATATGAATTTTTCTGTTGTTCTGGAGGCTGAGTGCAATCCAAGGATTTTTGTAATAGCCTCAAGTTTTTACATCATGTGGCTGTGTGCAATAATCCTTCTTCATTATCATATATCTGTATATATAGAGTAATAGAAGGGAAATACGTGTTTTAGACTCAAGTCAACTTGATATAACGTCTATAACAGGTTGACCAAAAACGATATTCCTCCATCAGTTTCGCTAACACTCGGTTTCATGGCCTTCCATTCATCCTATAATCTTATATCATTTTGCAGTAAAATGTCCTCATTAAACTCAGTAACACCTACTTAAAATCCTTACTGAGCTATCAAGAACATTGGAAAAAGTTTAATCTCACAAAAGCACTGACATCTGTTGAATTTTTAATCTGAAACAATTTGGAAGGGAGAAGTATCCATTCGTCACAGGGGGTGCTGAGGTGAAGTATTTCTGTAGAATGTAGTAACGCTGCAAGAGTCAAGGTAGGGCATCAGCCAAGGAGCACTCCTGTGCACCTCCTCCCAGTTACCTGGATCTGGACTGGGTGCTGAGAGTCCACTGTATTCCCCTCCTAATGTTTCTATTTTGTGTGCATCAGTTAGAAAGCACAAAAGAAGTGACTGTAGACAGTAGCAGCCAAGAAATTGCTCTTCTTCTTGGACACAGGGTTTACATGGAAGTGAAAGCAACTAGAAAATGCTGACCACAGGGCAAAGAAAGTTATAGAAAGAAAAAGGTGCAAGGATCAGCTTCAAGTTTGGATATACTGGTTATGTTTTCAGTAATAATATTGCTGATAGTGGTAAAGAATTAAAAAATAAGATTGACACGTCTTGATATTATCTTATGCAGTTAGGGTGACTGCAACTCTTGGGTGGAAACCATAGGAAAAATAAGTTTTATTTTAAAGACAGTTTAAGGGAAACTCAAAAGCCTCAAAATATCCTGTGTTTTTCTGTCATGCTTATGTATGAACATGCACAAACTAATATGACTGAACTGTATATAAATAAAATATGCATGGTTAAATTATTATTTACCTTTGGTTTTAATACACTTTAATGTCGGTATTTTGTAATCAATTCATAGAATTATTTGCAATAGAGTAACTTGTGAAATTTAACTTAATGTGAGGTTTAGTCTTAAAAGAGTCAATTTTTGACTGATTTCTGTAATAATTCCAGTTTTGCATACGTGAAAAGAATTTTATTATCCTCTTTTTTATACTTCAGGCAGAAATGGACATACTTGAATCAGTTTTTAAAAAATGGCAAGAGCTAGGGTTTACAAATATAAACTTAAATAATTTTCTAAGACTCTTGGTTCTTTCACATATACTGTGCTGACTTCCTTGAGGCACAGTTTTACTCCTAGGAAGAATCAGTAGCTGACTTTTTGTCAGATTTAAGTATCTCCAGTTTCCCAAGAAGTTCATTTTGTTTCCCAAGAAAAAAATGTTTGCATGAAATTAAGAGAACTTTATATTTAATCAAGATATAACACTGTGTATTTTAGAGTTAGTGTATATATTGAGTGAAATTAATTTCCTTTTTTTTCTTCATTACTATAACACATTATTGCCTTGAAAGTCCCCATTCTCCTCCTTCTCTAGGAGGATAAGAAATGCAACTCACTCATCCTGATAAAATGCACAAAAACAACTTTGAATAGCTTGAAAAAATTTAATTATCTTTAATCTGATGGATGTAGAGAAAAATCAGCTTAAGGAGACATGTTTCAATGTTTTTATATATCATGTTTATAAAACATCTTCTGTAACCCTGAGCCAGCACTTGCAGCCCAGGAAGCCAACTGTATCCTGGGCAGCATCATAAGAAGTGTGACCAGTAGGTTGAAGGAAATGATTCCCCATCTTTACTCTGCTCTCATGGGACTCCACATGGAGTAGTAAACGCAGCTCTGGAGTCCTCAGCACAGGAGGGACGTGGATCTGCTAGAGCCCGGAGCAGGACCACAATGATGACCAGAGGGCTGGAGCATCTCCTCTTATGAGGACAGGCTGAGGGAGTTGGAGTTGTTCAGCCTAGAGAAGAGAAGGCTCTGGGGAGACTTTATATCATCCTTCTGGTGTACAAAGGAGACCTACAGGAAAAATGAGGAGGGACTCTTTATTCAGGGAATGTAATGATAGGACAAGGGGTAACTGTTTTAAGCTGAAAGAGGGTAGGTTTAGATTAGATTTTGGGAAGCATTTTTTTTGCTGTGAGGGTGATGAGGCACTGGAACAGGTTGCCTAGAGAAATGGTGGATGCCCCATCCCTACTGTTGTTCAAGGCCAAACTGGATGAGATTTTGAGCAACCTGGACTAGTGGAAGGTGTCCCTGCCAATGATAGGGAGGTTGGAACTGGATGGTCTTTAAGTTCCCTTCCAACCCAGACCATTCTATTTCTACACCTAGCTGTAGTAAGGTTAATTTTTTGTTAATAATAAATGCTAACGTTTCCATTTTCCATTGTCTTCTAGGCAAAATTCTGCCTTCCAAAGTTAGTTACATTATTAGCTGAAAATGACAACTTGTCAAAATGCAAGCATTTCATTTAACATTTAACATTTTTAATTAAGAATACATGTAAATGACAAATGATACTTTGTTTTCACAGCCTTTACAGTTTTCTATATTCTCAAGTTCAAAACTCTTTTAGAGTTTTTGTAAGCTACGATAGAATTATTCCTGTGATCTATACTGTGAACTACTTTTATATAAAAGAAAAAAAGTAGAAAGGAATGAATAAGAGACTCCTTTTTTATTTAAAAAGGCCATTTTTTTTTTTTGCAATTATTTGTGTCTTATTCCACATGAGATAATTCCTTGTAGAAAAGGGTGCTTAAAATGACACGAACAAGAACCAGCCACCTCAGAGCTGGATCAAAACAAGCACATCAGGAACTCCTGAAAAGAAACTAGATGTGATTATAATAAGACACCCAGGGTCTAACCAATCTTTACAGCAATTATCACAAATTCAGAAAATGGAAATGTTGCTCCTGCATGTGCACGGCAGCAGCACTCCAAAAGGCCAACATGCAGATCTCTAATTGATCTGAATGTGCAGAGTCTCTTCTTGTTGATGTTGTGTAACAGTTAAGGATCATTCCAGTCATTTATAAAAAACTTGATATACTTACTACCAGTGAAGTAAATAACACATTTAAATGTGGCACTGGAATCACACTACTATTGTACCCAACAAACTTCTAAAATGATCACTAGCCAGTTCTTCATTTCTGAGTAAAGCAACTTGGTACTGCACTTTTATAGCATTAGGTCCTATGGCAAAATACTGGCAGTCAGTTATTGAGTTATCCCCACCCTGATGTCCAGGCTGCGTAGGCCAGCTGCTTTCTCGTGTTCTGCTGCTTTTTCTCCATCTATTACTTTGTCATCTGATGTTTAAATGATAAGGCATAGATTGTCTCTTTGGCCCATGTTTCTTAGCATCTAGCACTTTGGAGTCCTGGTCAATGATCAGGAGTCAAAATGTTCCTGATATAAGCTGTCACTATCTGTATGGAGTGGCTCTTGAAGGAATGTAATGCATGTCTTGCCACTGTGTTTCGCAAAGAGCATGTGTGCCTTCATCTTCATCCAACCAGTTGCAGTCTCTTCTGTATCAGAGTCATAGTTCTTACCCTACTAGTCCCAGTGTCTAAATCTTTCTAATCCCTACAACACTAGATTTCTTATCTCTACCTGCTCTTATTTCCTGCCTGCGTGAGTTAGCTCAAATTGCTGCCACAATGCTTAAAGTCAACAAGGATGTTACTGAAAGCCACAAAAGGGAGGAGGTCACCACTGTACAAGGCCAGTTCCTGTAGTTCACCCTAGCACTGCATAAATGCGACCGAAAACATGGTTTTGTTTCTGGTCTGGAGCAGAGCAAAAATGCTACCTGCTGATTTCATTATCACTAGGAACCATTTCAGCATGTGCCATAAACTTGGAATTCTTGGTAGTTTGAATTCTACTGAGTCACTAAGGGTGCGATGATTTCTATAGCCTTAGCAGCTGGGCTAAAATTGGAAGTTTGTTGCAAAGATGGCAATTGACATATTCAGGATGCTGTTCTGCCAAAATTAATATCCTTGTCCAAAAGAGCATTCAAAAAAATTGCTAGAATCCCTGAAACAACTTTTGGATGTTTTTGGTATCATTTTAAAATATATGCATTTGTCCTGCCTTAATGAAAAACATCATATTTTTTTGGCTAACAGTTTCCAGAAGATTAAATAAATGCACAACCTGAAACAGAGTAATGTTGAAATAGCAGCCAAAGCAATGAGTTTGAGTTAAAGGCAACTTGAAAGCAGGACAACAAATTCCATTAAGAAGAGAAGAAAGTTAATTATGAAAAAGTAGAAGTGTTACTGCTTCAAAATTCTTCTGAAATATCTTCCCAATATCTCCCAAGATTGAGAAAATGTATCACCATACAGTATTCTTTCTATTTATTGCATCTGCATGTAGCTTGAACAGGATATATAAAGCCAATTTGTGTAGGAATTTGAAAAGTGCAGTCATTCTAGCAGTTTCTACAAATAGGATGTTAAATAATTTTTTAATTACAGTCGTGTAACATTTATTAATTCCTCATAATCTTTGATCAAGTTCATTTATTTTTTAAATCCATTTTGTTTCAAAAAAGATTTATCAGTTATCTTGAATGTATATCATAGCAGTAAGATAAAATCTAATGTATTACACTAGATCTATTTTTCTGTTATTTCCTTCTTGCCTACAGCTGGCAAAGGTAAGTTTTTAACTGTTTTTCTTTTGTTAGATTACATTTGGTAGCAGATCTGTAACTATTTGATGATGTTATTTGTATTGTTTGATTGACGTGAAAAGATGATCAGTCATTGATAATTCAGTAGAATTAGATCTAGGAAGTATGTATATTTTTAAATAATATTTTTTCTTTTTTTGCCCAAATTATATAATAGCAGATTCTGCTTTCACAAACCACATTATGTTCATTGAATTGGTCACCTTACACATGGTGATCATCTAGATGACCCTGTCAGAATGTTAAATCTGTTTCCTTTGCAACATCCAGTCTTCTGATTTCAAAATACTTAATTACTTGTAAGTACTTACACAGATTTTCTTTCAACAAAATGAGAAATTTTTATATTTGTGTAGTTAACCAGAGAAAAAAAATCAATCCAGTTAAATTGCAAAAGATTCAGCTGTGAATAATTTGTACCTGAAACCAATAGCAGAAATAACCATTAATTCTTTCTCTTTTCTGTAATGTCTTACTTTATATAATGACTCAATAAATCAGATACTCTTATAAGAAGGAAAACTTCCTAGAAATGCAGAAACCAGTCACTTAGAAATTATACAGATTGTGTTTAGAAAACTTTTTCCTGTGTGTGATTCATTTTGGAAACTACAGATAACTTCACATTGTAGTTTAGTACTTTCAGTTATGTAGTTGTAATAATTTGTCAGTTATTTATCTTTGAATTCATGTGTTTAGAAGCATTTAAGAGAGAGTATTTCATGTACATATGTCAAAAATGGGAGGTAATTTTGTCATTAATGATAGGCTAGTCTAATGTTCATGCAAACACTGTTAATCTATGTAATCACACACCGTACCGATCCTTAAACCATTAAAAATATTATGCTGCTATTTCTCTGGGATGATCTTCTCATACCTTTCACCACTATGTATTGTCTTACTGTTTATTTGCTACATCCACCTTGGTGAAATCTGTCACATGGATGTGACTCTTGCTTTGACAATGCAAAGCCAAGTGATATGAATTAGTTTCTGCATCTTTCCAGGATGTGATGCTGCAGATCCTTCAGCTTGAATTAAATAATTCTTCCATCCACAAATACAGCTGAAAGTTGGACTTGACATGGATCAATATGATCTGAGGCTAAATTTCTAAATGTGACTGATTATGTTAGCATCATGCCCACAGATCAATATTGAGTTTTATTATGAACCTGACTCTGTAATTGGGTTTAATCAATAAACTTTTGTCTCCTTTTCTTTAGAAATTTTAGGTTTGTTCTATGCAGGTTTTCAAAATTGCATTTAGGATACACTTTCTGGTAACGAATGTAAAAAGACCTAGATTTGAATTTAAAGGAACAAAGAGCTAAGATCCTATTGAAAGGGGAAGTCAATTTTTAAGTTGATAGGACTGTTCACCCCACTACAGTCTATAGAATCCAAGGCAGCTAATGTGCTAATATATAACTAGTCCTTTTGGGCACTGTAAGGCTTTTTCTGTCCATACTTGATAGATAATTCACATTGAGGACTTTGACAAAACATAGCATTAATGAAAGCAATCACTAGAGCTTCTCTTTTGATAAACCCGCGGGGTTTGAAGGCGTTGAAAGATGCAGTCTGTGAAGAACAATAAATTTGGGCCTTTGATTGAAGTGCCATTTGGGATAGTATGTTTTCTCAATGTATTTACACAAAAATGCTGCTCCCTTTTTCACTGTTCTTCGCTGGAAGGTTGAAGGAGCTTTTTGCCATTACTACATTAAGGTTCGTCTCATTAAAAGCTGAGTACAAAAAGAAGGCTGGAAATGACCTAGCTCAAGCCAGTGTGTTCATTTCTGCTCCAGTTTGCCATTTGAGAAGTAGGCTTCAAGCCATGATGAATATTTCTCCGAGTGGTACTTTGATCAGCAGTAAAGATGCTCTTTCTTATCTGAGGAAATAAATACATAAACCTTTTATTTTTGCAATGAAGGCAAGGGTATTTGTTTGGTTATTTTGCTAAAGTTAGAAAGAATGCCACACAAACCCAGGAAAACATAGAACACTTTTTTCCATACTTATAACACTGTTTTGTAAATTATAACATTTGAAGAGCTCCACTAGAAAACTGTCCTCTAAGAATAATTTTCATGTGCTATGTTGATTTTAAGGTAGCCCTTCTAAATTGTTTTGTTTAATCTGCCAGTGGGTAGAAACTGTATTTTTTCACCTTTACATTCCATAGATTAGTATAGTGGAAAAATTATCCAATATTATTATTTCCAAATTAAAAAACTGTATTCTGTAACGTCACCTGCAAGCATCTACTTATGTAACTTGTTCCTTCAAAATATTTTCAAGAAAGTCTATATATTGAGATTTACGTACCATGTTTACACGTGTGTTTATAAATCTGCACACACACTCACATGTACCATTCTGCACATTTTTCCTTTGTATGAACAGACACAGACCGTGGCCAGAAACATGGCATGGATGAGTTTATTTCTGCTAATCCCTGCAAATTTGACCATGCTTCCCTCTTTAGACTACTTCAGAGGGAGACCTTGGATCACAGATTGAATGACTCCTATTCTTGTTTGGTGAGTACTGGCTGGAAGACAGATATAAAGAAGTGAGAAATAGTTGTTAAAAAGTAGTCCTTTCTTCCTAGTTCATTCAATAGCTGCCGGTGTAGTTGGAATAAAGGGTCCAATCGATTGGTTTCAAATTTGAAAATTATACACTTGCAAGCTGCTTCTGTGCCACTCAATAGAAAGCAGAGACCCAAACTGTCTCTGATATTATCAGCTGAAATTTATCATGTCCTGTATGGAGGTTTAAATAAAACCATAAGATTTTTATAATGGTAAGAGCTCCTGTGGCAGGATTTACTGACACTTGTATAGGCATTTTAAGGTACAAATGCAGTTACTTCCTGTTAGGCATTTTCACCTGTCTTGTAATTCTTCATTCCTCTGTCTTGTGAAGAAGGAAAAACACCAAAAGAAGGGAAGCAGAACCACAGGCAATATAGATATATTGACATATATGTATTACCTGAACTGAAAGAAAAAGGAAATATAATTATTAAGCAAAACCAAGTGCGATCTCTGTATAAAAATGCATATTTCTCACATTCAAAGACAGCTATAAAAGACAAGATATTAGCATAGCATGCTTCCATATTTGTAGCTGCAGATTACTTTTCCTACATAACACTTTCTGTTATCTGCTTTGTGGGGCTAGGACTTGAGGATGGGGCTGCTTCTAGGTTTGTTTGTGGTGGGTTTTTTTTCTGTGGGGAAAACCAGCAACAATCTTGTGGAATTTCGTCAGATTATACACACTTGTTAAACAAGTTTGTGTGGGTCAGACCTCATAACTTCCTGAGGCTTAATTTTTCACCTGATATCATGTCTGAAATAGTGATCTCTCACTAAGGACCTAAAGTGCATCATAGTACTTAGTTTTTTTCACTCTACTATCCAAACAGAAATAAAACAGGATAACTTTTTTTATTTTTTTTTCCATTGACCTGACTAGTCATGTAATACAAAGATAATGGGGGGGTAGGTTTGTTTGCAAGTGTAAAAACATTAAAAAAAAATATTTGATGACAGTTGCTTCCTTTTTAAAATCCTACCAGATAAGTATGTATAGAAAAAGTTAAAGGACACATTTTCTGACTGTGGGCTGCACACTGAATCAAAGAAGAGGCCTAAAGGTACTTCTGTACAAAGTAATTGGCACTCAAAGAGAAAATGGTTAGCTTCCTAACAGTGCATTGGGGTCAAAATCTGTCTTTATAATAATAGTATAGTAAGACACTTAATATAACCTTGAAATCAGGAACTTTTAGTAGAGGTTAGGTGAAATACACAGTGCTATAGCAACCATAAAGCAGATGCTTTCTTATTCTTCTTTTTAAAATTCACCTTTTAATAAGTAGAATGGGTGATCATTTTTTGGTAAATTGCATATTTAACTATATTTTTTAATTGAAAAAATTGGGAATGTCAAGGTAGCAATAGGATACATTAATGTATAAGTGTGGGGTTTTTTCCTAAACAACTCATTTCCTGTCTTTTTTTTAAAACAATACATCCCTGTATTTCAATAAATACAGATTAACCACACATAGAACTTGTAAAACTCTAAACAAAAATGTGTAAGAATTAATATTAAGTACAGGGTTTTATTAAATTACTAAAGTACCTGATCTTCTTTAATTTTACATTCTTCTCATTATTCTTGGTTTTGGTTTTGTTTTTCAACTATACAATAAAAAATATATAGTTATCTGATACTCTGTAGCATATAGTTGTTGTGTGTTTGTGAGACTTATGTGTGGTACAGGGTTGAATAAGGGCAAGGGAGGCATGTACTTATATAAAAATGACCACAATAAAATACATCTCTTAAAGAGGCTGTAGTTAAAGTAATAGGTTCTTTAAAAATTTGTATTTTTGTCACAACCTCCTCCTATGAGAATATACAGAAATTTTAATAATTCTTTCCCTTTGTATTGCTAGGCATTCTCATGCAGCTTTTTGTCATGTTTTCCATTAAAATGTAGAGAGAACTCAGTGACAATGACAATATATTGTCAGAATATCAGTCACGATAAGCGCTGTTTATTATATCTACAGATATGATACCTATTAATGTAGAAATCAAGTTAAATTCCCTTTTCTTTCTTCTTTCAATGGTACACCATATTTTCTAGCAATTTGTTAACGACATTAGCCGTTGCAACATAACTGGATATTAGTTTAAAACTCTGAGTACTCTTCAGGGTGCTGTAATAAAGCTAAATGTTCTCCAGAAACAGGTGAACCTCTTTAAAGGCAGTGAAAACATTGTCTTCAAAGAAATTAATTGGGAGCAAATAAATATATAAAATTACTTTGAGGTGTACTTGTTTCAAATAGTATGTTAAATTCAGGAGTTGAGGATGAATATAAAATTTAAACTCCTGTCTCGTGCAAGATTTTTGGTTAAGTTAAAAACATAGATGATTTAAACCTGATGTGAATATATTTTTAAGAATTGTTTAATACTATTTTGGCTGATATTTTGTATAAATATTAAACATCTGAGCTTGCAGAAGTATTCACGAGCAATAAGGAAATACCGATCTTCAGCTGAAGATATTATGAATTCACGACTTGCAAAATCATTTTGCTTATCCAAGTTTTTTGTATTTTTGGGATCAGGTGTTCCTCAGTCTCTCTTAAACATTTGACAAAGATGATGAGAGGGAAGTATCAGCACTGTCAAGACAAGACCATAGAAAAACATTTGTTTGGAAAAGCTATGCAGTATCTGTGGTTTTCCAATGTTTACATTTTGCTCCCAGCTGCTTTTTGGAAGCTCTGGAAGCTCCATGTACTATCTTTTTTTCATATTGGGAGGCAAAACAATCAAGGCTCTTTTCTTTTACAATTCTACATCAAGAATTTTTTTTTTTTTCTCACTCTGGATTCACTCAAGAACTGGTTTTGTTCTCTACTTTTGTTCTCTACTTTGCTCATGTCTGTGTCAGGGTTACACCATTCTGGTTTCATCAAGATTCAGCCCAAGTAACCCCTCAGCATGCCCCAGTATATCTAAATATTATTAAATGTCAAATCCTACTCGTCTTATTCAAGCAGTTTTAAGAAAACTCCTAGCTTTTTATCTCTTTACAGAAATATAAGTGTTAAAAAGCTGTTAAAAGTGTACTCATGTTACATGAGAAACAGAATAAAAATATCAAATTTTGGTTCCCTCCCATTAAAGTTGCAGCCACAGCAAACTGACTCTCAAGCTCTGTTTTATCATATTAATGTCCCTTATCATTACCCAAACATTCTCTCATATCTTACAATTAATAACTTTAACAAAATTATTTTGAAGTGTTTTAGTTTATGTTATGTTAGGTTTTTATATAATTGAATCTGTACCAGACTTGGGATATATTGGAATATTTTCATAAACCACATATTTTATAGTAGTGGTAACTCAGAACTGCAAATAGTTTCCTGACATTTACTCCTTTCAACAAGAGGAATATTGTTTGATCTAACTTCCAGAGCCAGTATTATCAGACATAAATAATTCTAATATTAAAAGCTAATGTAATACACATAGAAGTATATCCTTCTGTTCTTTGTTTGACTGAAAAGCTGTGAGTGGGAAAAGAAATGTCAAAATGTTGTGGGGTTTTGCCTTTCTCTTTCAGGGTTGGTTTAGCCCAGGTCAGGTCTTCGTGTTAGATGAATACTGCGCTCGCTACGGAGTGAGAGGTTGCCATCGTCATCTTTGCTATCTCAATGAATTGATTGAACATTCAGAAAATGGTTCTGTCATTGATCCAACCTTGCTGCACTACAGTTTCGCATTTTGTGCTTCTCACGTTCATGGTAACAGGTAATTTAATGGTATAAATTAAAATTCATAGCCTTGGGATGAAACAAAAGTATTTATAGGCTCTTTCATTCACCAGGTAGGGAAGTTGCATGCAACAGAAATCAGTCCATTAATGTTTCTCCAGGGATATTGGAGGTTCTCTACAGATTACTATTAAAACAAAAAACCTCCTTTCAGTTTGTACTGTCTTAATGCAGTGTCTTTTCTTGGACATAGTATAGACAGGCTGATTCAAGGCTAACAGGTATCATCCTGTTAAAAAGGTAGTTTTCTGCACTGTCTGTGTGTGTCGTGTTAGTGAATGGTGTTTCCAGTGAACATTTTGAACAGTTTTGCAATTTAAGGGAAGTTTTGAGTCCTGTTCTAGAGTCTGTAGTTTGGCAAGTAGTCGTACTTTACCAACATCTTTTGACCGTGCTACAACAGGGAGAGAAAAAATACATATATAGGGAATGTAGTGTGGCCCCCAGCCAGGAAGAGCTAGATCACTTCTGGAATTCTTTCCACTAACGGGGAGGGCTGTTTCAGGAGCTGTTGGTCACAGCGATCCTCTTGGGATGATGTCTTCCTTCCACTTGCTAGTGAAAGACCTGTGAAAAAAATTAACTTGTTACTTTACTGTCCTAAACACATTCTTTAAAATAAGCTTTTGTTTCATTTATGTCTTTTTCCAAATTGTAAGGAAACTAGCTCTGTTGTTGAACAGCAGGTGTTGGTGTTAGGATCATGAGAAAGCTCAGGTTGGGAGGAACCTCGGGAGATCTCTAGACCAACGGCCTACACAAAGCAGGGTGAGTTGTGAGGTCAGACCAGGTTGCTTAGGGATTTATCCTGTCAGCTCTTTACCCAGATTAAACTTATCTTATTTCACTGTAGTTATATCCGTTGTCTGTTGTCCATCCCCCAGTAGCAGCTAGGGGGCTGCCATTCAGGCCCCCTAGACACCACCTGTTCTCCAGGCTGAACAAGCCCAACTCTCTCAGCCTCTCCTCAGAGCAAGTGGTCTGCCCTCTATAATTGTGGCCATCCACAGAACTTGCTCCAGTTTATCTGTGTCCTCCACATACTGCAGGTGGGAGTGAGGCAGGGAGTCTGTCAACATGCATCTATACAGCATTGTGAACACTAGATTTGTAGACTGCTGTAGGAAATACATTAGAAAAGTTCAAAAATAACAGGGGAAAACCCAGTACATTTCCTCCTCTCAAGTGATTCAATTCTGCCACCAGGGCAAAGCCTACTCACAGTCCCAAAAACTATGATGCTATCAGTAAACCCCTAAAACTGAATCCAACTAGGCATTAGGAGAAAGAGAGATTTTTATTCTCAGCCTGTATGTTTATATTGCCTTGCAGCCAGTCAGTCACAGAGGCCTTTTTACTTGTTCTCGAGCTAGTGAAGAAGGGACAATCCTTATAAAGGATATTGTTTCTTTTATTGGCTCAGACAAAGACTCATCTGTGAGAACAGGAGCCAGGCGTTTGTGACCTGGGTGGTTTGGTAGTGCAAGATTAACATTATATAATCCTTGATAATAATATCCAAAATTAAAGTGGTTTTGAATGTTACTGAAATATGCCTAAGAATCTTAACGTTCATACTGGTAAGTTCGGAGATTTTCTGGCTTTTACATGGTAACCTATTCTCCGTAAAAGCATGCTTCTTTTGTCAGTTCCTGAAGTACCTGACACATACGTATTTCCTATTGAGTCTAAGTCTTTGTTGTTTCTAGCCTTTTTATTACTGGTTTCAACCTAACAAGACAAATATACAGTGATAATTGCTCAAACTTATTTCAAGAATTGAAAAGAAAGGCAGATACATTTCTTTTTATTTCATAATTTAAGTGAAGGACAACAGTGTGTGCAGTGCATGAAAATATCTCAGGGAGCCCATCATTTACACAGTGGTAAGCACTCTGTATTCTGTCTATTTCTTCTGTACAGATATTCTCTGAATAGCATTATGAGTGTTTTAGGAATAAAAGAAGTGTTGAACAGAGAGAGTCTGACTAGAACTGAGATATTGTAAAACGGAAGAAAAAAGAAACATGAAGAAAGAAGAAAAGTAAGTCAAGGACAGAGGCAGACACACTCGCTGAGGATGACAGACACATATATACCACATAATACATCCACTCATTCATCTGCTGCAGCAGTAAGAAATAGTAAAAGGGAAAAAAGAATTTCACAGACAATGCATGACAGGCCAAAGTTCTAGGCTGATCGCTGGCGTTATACATCTTAGTTTTATAAATCGGGCTGAGAATTAGAAAGAACACAGAACAAAGACAAAGTGCTTTATACTCTGGGCATGATGTATTCAATTTATATTTCACCTTTGCTTCACAGAGGGATCTTAGACCTTCCACTAGCCTGAGAAAGATCATCAAAAATGATCTGGAAGTCAGATGATAGAGTAGCATGTTAAAATGCAGCTGTATCTGTAGTTCAAATTATCAGTCTCTTTTAGGCATGAATTTTAGAGAAGCAGGAAATTTAGTGGCATCAGTCAAATGATCAGATAAACGTGTCACTCACCTTCATTTCTAATAGTCTTATGAGGAGAAACTCAAGCACAAATCAGAGCAAATCTAAATCAATATATATGTATACGTATATATATGTATATGTATATATGCACAGCATATATTGGGGCCATATCCTGAGCACCATGATGACTACATATTACTTGCTTAACAAAGCACATAAATTAAATTCTTCTCTTAGAGCTTCAGGGACATTGTGGAGCACAGAGGAGACCTGAACTGATACCTGGTGTAGACTGTATGCAGCAGATCTTGCCATCTGGTCTCAGGACCAGAGAACAGTCCTCAGTTGTTTTCTTAGTTGAGATGAAGGTATGGATAACAAATTCTGATGGAGTTATTAAGCATACTGGTAGTAAGTGTGTCTTTTATGCCAGTGCGGTTAATTTGGGGACAGAAATGTTTATGCAGAGTCAAACACAATGTGCGGAGTCCTAGACTGAGGAATTGAAGCCTCAGTTATGCCTTTCCTTTTCTGCTGGGATGAGTATTATGCCTGGGCTAACAAACTGCTTATGTAGAAAAGGTATTTCTGCTTTTCTGAATGGCATTCTTAAGATGTCCTCTTCCTAAATACCCAAAAAGCAAAATAGACTTGCTGAATGTTTAAACAAAAACATATCCTTGTTTCTGAATCAGCCGATTCCCTTTCCTCCAGTAAATAATATCGGCTTCCTTTGGCTGTGCTTCTGGTGCTATGTAACTTTACAATAGCATCTCTTTCGGCTCTTCACAATGTTTTCTTCTGAAAAGTTCCACGTTATAGTCTCCATCAAAGTCATTAGTTCACTTATGAACCTTTCACACTGCAGTTACCATACACTATGTATCTCTGGTGAAAGTGAAATGGGCAGAACGAGGAACTGTATGATGTTCCTGAATGCTGACATTTCAGTCTAAACAGTCCAGGTAGGAGCTATTGTTTTCCTCCCCATCACGTTCACTTTTGTCTACTTTTCATGCTGTGACTTCTATTCAGTCCCTCTTGTCTGAAATGGATGCTGGTGGGTATCACATGAAGTGCAAAGTGAGTTCTTTCCGCCTGCTGAGTTACAGACCGAATTGAAAAATTCAAAATTCAAGCATATTCCTCAGTTAGAAGGTCGTGTATGAGAAATGAAGGTGAAAGTTATGCTATAAAAATCAGTTTATAACCAAAAGATAAATAGTTTATTTCTGCCTTCACTTTGAAATCTTCAGCTCATTTGTGTTTCCATAGAACAGTCATGTTGAGTCAGGGTACTTCTATGTCACTCAGTCATCTGTCTCCAGCATCGACCTGCTTGGAGTAAGAGAAGAGCAAGTATATACAATATTTTCTCTTAGTGCTCTTTCAGTCTTCAGCTCTTTGCAGGTCAGAATATGCCTATTCGGTAACCTGGAGTGAGCCTCTGCTTCAGGTCCTTGTTCATTGCCTCATTGGCAAGAAGATCCTCAACTGAGCCTCCTCTCACTTGAAGAACTCTTGCTTTGAACTTGACTCCTACACATCTCGTTTCATTCTCTGTTGCTATTGGAAGAGATGGAGTAGAGACAAAAAAAAAATACTCCTCTTTTGTCTCTTTGCTATTTAAAATTCAAGTATGAGCAAACCATGCGTTGGTTACACTGGATGAATAGTTTCTGCTAATTCCTTACCCTTTTCTGGTAATTTCCCATGCTGATTTTCTTCTTCAGGTGCTGCTGAACAGGTATGAGTTCATGGAATTATCCATCATAATACCAAGTTCTCTGTTGCAAATAGCAATGGATTTTTCATTTTGTTTATCTGCCTTGATCATTGTTTACTGGTGTGATGTTCCTTGATTTCATAGTGTCTTTCTGGAATTCCACACAATGCCATGTAACTATCATTACAGTTACTATCACTTCATTTCTTAGCTATTTGCCCAATATTCTTTAGTTTTATCCTTAAAAATCCTTGTATTACAGTTCCTTCTAATTTTCTGGAATGTATGTAAAATTTACTGGCCTGTAGTTCTCCCTGCCTCCCCCGTAGCATTCTTCTGATTTTTAAATTGATGTCATGTTCTTCACTTCCCATTCCTCAGGAGGAAGACAATTCTCAGTCAGAAGTTTCACATAACCATAGAAAATTGAGTTCTCGCCCTGGCTGTTCATTTTTCTAATTTGTTCCATAAGCTATTTCTTACTTGCTAAAATTTTGGGCCATATCTGTGCTGAAAATAAAGATTTTTTTAAATTTTTTTTTGTGTGAACAAAGAAGGGTTCCAGCATAACAGTCTTCTTACCTTCCTTCGTAATAAACACCAGTGGAAAGAATTAATTTCATATCTCTGCAATAGCCTTGCCCTCTCTGAGAGTTCCTTTTAGATCCATGTCATCATTTGGCACTATAGACTGTCTGAGAAACTTCTTCCTCCTGTTATACCTTTATACTTGAAGGAAATACTAAAGTGGAGAAAATAAACACATGAGAAATGAAACTATAGACATTTCAGAGAGTGCTATGCATTCATATATCATTCATTTTTCAATGTTTTGTGATAAGAATAATTTATTGAAATTTTACACTTTGTGTCAAGTGATAAGAGAATGTTCAGAGAAATCATCCCTTTCAAATATTGGACAAGAAACTTTGTAAAAATATGGAAAATAATATCATTACATTGCTTTGTCTCTTCTAATATTTTTTTGCGAAGCTTCTGAATAAATATTTCCTTCTCTTCTGACTAACTCTAAAGTAACTTTGTCTGTATCTTGTTGGTTTTGCCCTCAGTTTGTATCTTTCATAAACAATATCAAATAAGATTTAACTTAAAATTCTAGACCTTAGATCAGTCTTTCACCATTTATAGCATATGGTTGCCATCTGACATGAAAGGTTTTCTCCAGTTCATCTCTTCACAGAAGTGTTATGTTCTTAAATATATAATTTTGTAGATAAAAATAGCCTGTAGACTTCTTCTTAGATGGCTTTCCCAAGAAACCAATGCTAGCAGGATTTTGTGAAACTTTTCCCTTTTTAGCAGTTGAAAAGAATTCCTCTTTTTCTTGTTCTTCTTATTCGCTCTCAACTCCACATGTTCTGTGTTGTAGTGATAGCAGATGCAAGGTCTTCTTTCACCATTTTTTATTGTCAATTGGGCCTTTAATCATAGATCTGCTTTAATCTTAGCTATGTTCCAAGACTGTCCAGCAGCTGGAGGAAGGAGCCTGAGATCCCTTACAGTGTAGATCTTTAAGGAAGTATGTTGCATCAGAAATTATATTCTATCAGTCTACCAGCATCTTATAGAAATTCCCTCTCATATTTGTTACAGCATCTAGAGGCTTAACAAGAATCTTGGGTTTGTAGTTTGTCTCAATTTTCTATCAGTCCTCTAACGGAAATGATGAAAGTGCATTTCTCTTATTGGAAAGGGTTTTTTTGTTCAGAAGTGATTTATTATCAGTCACGAGTCACTATTATTTCCCCAGAAAAATGGATTGAGAAAACATACCTTTTAGGATTGATACGCTATGTGAGTTTGTGCTTCTAGGTGAGAAGCAGTGTTCTTTTAAAACTGGAAAAACGGGTTGATCCTTGGACATTTATACGCCTTTTCTTCAAGTGCATATAATCTTCCCCTTTTCTAAGGCTCATTGGGCAATGCTGAGAATAGAACTTTTTCAATAGATCTACTGCCTTGAGCCAAGCATCTTGCATCATTGAGTTCATCCTTCAGTTTAGGAGGCTGATCATCTCTGAGGTGTGTGGAGCACAAAGGAAGGTAAACCTTCTTTAATTTAATCTATATTCTCCTTTTTAAATGGTTCACTTACGAGCATCATACCCCCAAGCCTCTGATGTAAGGCCTCTCTAAATAGTTCTGCTTGGTTTTTTTTTTAATTAATGTTGTTCAATTAGTGATGGAGCTTTCTATATATTACTGT
Source organism: Phaenicophaeus curvirostris (assembly GCF_032191515.1). Taxonomy (NCBI): domain Eukaryota; kingdom Metazoa; phylum Chordata; class Aves; order Cuculiformes; family Cuculidae; genus Phaenicophaeus; species Phaenicophaeus curvirostris. The sequence continues at coordinate 23,615,079 of NC_091392.1, forward strand.
TATAAATAGCCACAAGAAAGTTATCAGTAGACTTCTTCTGAGTTCAAAGCTAGAAGCAAAAGCTCTTTGCCCTGTTGCAGGTGCCAAGTGAAGCCATGTTGACATCACCTTTGGTTTAAGGAATGATACTATCCTGTGTTGGGAAGTACTAGTAACTATAGTAGTGTCACCATACAATGAGTCCTCACTGCAATATTTCTGCAATAAATCTGCTTCTGAAAAGCCTCTGATAAATTGCCAATAGAATATTAATCACAATTCACAAGTTATTAAGAAATATTGCAACAAAGATCTTTATATTTAAGGTGATACTTGCTATCTTACACAATGAAGGAACAGCTAATGTTGTTATATACTATCACCTTCTCTAGACATTACAGATTAATTTGTCATTAGTTTCAACTGATTAATGCCTATACATACCCTTGTATTTTGGGTAAAATGCTATTATATGAGCTTAGCTTCTCACTAAAGGGCACTAATGAATCCCACCTAAAATATAACTGCATAAAAATCGTTAAAATTAACCCAATTTATAAGTGTAATCTGTTTTAGTGGCCTTCAGAATTGGTCTTCTTCATTCACTTGTGAAAAACAGGGTACAACCTGTAAGCAGATGTAGGATCAGCCCGAGAAATGCATACAGCAGAAGGCTCTATTGTGCCATTTTTTTGTTAGAATGTTTGAAGAATACTTAATATTAACAACAAAATGCTCGGTCTTCAAGTGCCTGCTGGTTAAAGCTATGTTTAAAGGCCATGTGATAATTCGTTCTCTTAATTTACTGTTAATAAAAAGACGTCTGCTCTGCCTGCTTCTAAGCTGATAATGTAAATCATTGTTTTCCTGAGATTTGTCTAACATAAACCATGGCCTCCGTAAAAGCCTCAGTTAATGCAGTTGTGTTTTAAAGGCAAATTTGGATACTGAAGTCCTATCAATAAATTATAATCTACATCAACATTTTGGACAATATAATCTTCTGTTTACTGAGAAACAAGAAATCAAACTTTTATCTTGCTAATTTGAAAATTGTCACTGTTCTTTCATTGTATTGTGCATCCTGCTGAATTTCAAAACAAGTGCTCTTAGAAAGAATGAAGTCTTCTAAAACAATTTGTTTCTAGGAGCCAAGATCACATATAAGTTTTGGGTTTGTTTTTCCTACACCCTTGAAATGTAGTCTATTATACATATGTCTTGAAGTAAGACCTTAGCTGAAGTATTTCTCTTGTCTTTTATTTTTCATCATAATTTCTCATCTTTCTTTGACAGATTCTTTTGGTCAGCCTTACTTTTCTCATCTATGTGTACATATTAGAATAGCAATCTGTGCACTCCCCACTCTCCTCTTACCCTTTTTTTATATACAGACTGAGGTGATGGTCTATGTTTTTTAATGAGGAAAGCTTATTGAAAAGACTTTGACTGTTTTTAAAATAGGTAAATATGCAAAATCACCAATATCAACAGTGTTCCAGAGGAAAAGAAGTGTCTGCCGTGTTTGGTTATATTTCTCAAAGCTGCGTCAACAAAGCAGTCTTGCTTAAGGCAACAATTCACTCTCTGAAAGGCCACTAGGAGAAGCTGTTTCCAAAGTTGAGGGCTGGAAACAATCTACAGTCAACCCAGTGTCTATCCTGTCTAATTCCCATTGGAACTGGAGGATCATTTTTATCTCATGTGCCATAGCTATTCACAAGGTTCTTAATCCTACAATACATCAAGTGACCTCTACAAATTATTACAGGTTTTAAGATCTCTAGACATCAAAATATTTCTAAAGGGTACTCCAATCTTTAAAGGATTATATCAATTGATGAAAAACAGTCCATTCCCAGAGGAAAATCTCAATCCACCACCCAGTCTGTCCCCTTCCCTACAGTAACTGACTGCCATCAGGACAGCAAACTTGGAAGACTGTCATAGTAAAAGTGTCTTTAAAAATGCTGTTCAACCTCTGTTTTTGGCATCATTATTTGTGTCTTATGGTCAAACAGCTACTTCCTACTTGAATTTACTAGGTCTAGTTCATGTGGTATTTATTTCAAATCTCTGTTGATATGTAAGTCCAAGTGAATTAAACAATTTGAGGATGTGACCAGAGACAACTTTACATTTGTGCCAGTTAGATTGTGATCTAAGCAGACAAGACAGGCCAATCCAAATCCAATTGACAGAGTTTTCAAAAAATAGGAAACTAATATAAGTGAGAGAGAGAAGCCTACTCAGGTTTTAAGTGCTCAGTTTCACCTGGTTCTCTAATCCCAAAAGCAATTGTGAAGAATACGGAGGAAAAGAATGTTGGGGAAAGGAAAATTTATTCTCCCCTTATTTTCTTAATGTTAAACTCTTCTAAAGACAGTCCATCACTTTTCTTGGCTGAGTTCTTGAGAGGGAGCTCACATGCTGCAATAAGAAAGCTGAATTGAAAAAAATTAAATTCGAACTACTGTCCCTAACATCTGGAATAGTAGGAAAGGCACATTTGTTGCTTTTAGTTGCAAAATAGTTCTTGTATAGATATGGATGACCTAAACCTTTGAAAACCAAATGATTGCTGGAGTCTGGGTTTTTTGTCAGGCACAGTAATTTGTAAATAAAAATAAACGTCTCAAAACAGTGATATTTTATTTTATAATGGTTTTAATGTGATTAAAGAAAAATGTCTAGAATACAAAATGAGTGGGAATTTTGAAACTATCTACTTTTTCTATCTCAGCTCATCTCTGAGTCAGATTCTTTTTTTCTTTGGATGCTGTTTTCCCAGTAGTAGATAGATATTCTGAAAAGTAGCAAAAAATGATCACCAGTACAATATGTGTCTCAGAACTGTGTTGTGAAAATGCATTTTTATGTTCTGCTTGTTGCAATAAGGCTAACAGGAAGAAATAAAATAATGATTCAGTTTGTGCTGTTTTCTATAAGCATATTTTCAAGAGATGAGTTTTTCAGTGCTATAGATGATACATTTTTCTAACACCTTTTTTGGTACTAATTCTTTGCCTTCTGGAACCTTTGTTCCTATCCAAACTTCCACTGAAAATATATTTAACAGTTCTGAAAATTTTAGGTTTTGTCAGTGAGACCCTTAGTGACAACAAACTCAATGAAGTGACAGGTTCCTGGTACGTAGTGATCGTAGCCTTAGTGCAGGTTGACAGATGTGACATCCTACTGGCTCACCTTTTTCACTTACTGTTATCTGGACCCCTAGGTCTTTTCTGTCATATATATGACATGCCTCAGCGAGGTTTAATATGACAGAACTATTTGCTTTACCACTCCAGAGCACAATCTCTCCTGACAATGAAGTCAGACAATGCAATTTACTTAAATTTGAACCTGTTCCATCTGTCAGAAGTCTGAGGTGAAGTATCCTGGCATCCATCAAAAGAAAGACAATAAGTTATTCACTCTTTCACATCAAATTTATACAATAGTATATTGATGTGGCTGGTTACTCATATCTCCACTATATCTGATTTTTATTGTTGTCTACATAGTAAGTTAAAGAGTTTAGACATTCTTTCCACCTTGACTTAACAGATCACAAATATAAATGATTAAAAGGGTGAGAGAATTATTTATGTTGTAGCCAGGTAGCAACTTACCTCTTCCAGATTTAAGTATAGTGCAGAAAGTGAAAGTAACGATTTAGCAAAAAGATGTTTCTATAATTACATAATTATTCATAGACTGTTCATAGGGTGTTGTCTGTCTTCATGTCATTTTACTACAATTTGCTCAGTTCTAGAAACATTGAGATACAAATTTGGAGGCTCTGGAGGAGGTACAGGACAGATCCACGCTTAGTGTGAGGGTTGTAAACTCAGGTGGAAAGCAGAAGCTATTTTGTTACCTTGAAGCTGGAAGTTAAGAGAGTAACAGGAAGTTTTTATGTACTTCTTTTTAAGTAGTGACTGCATAGTAAAAATAACATTTGGTAGATGTGTATTTTTTTGTCATTACACAATTTTGTCATTGTGTATAATTTTGTCATTATTTTAATATAAAGAAATTGATAAGACTCATGTGTGTTCCTAACATACTTACTACGAGGTTTATAATTAATTATAGGGACTTAAATTTGATGCATAAACAAATGCAAGTGCTTTTTTTTATAAGGCTATTTATGTTGCACCCTTTATGATATATTTATACAGAAGTCTTGTTTGTATGCTGGCATTTGTCAGTCTGGGATGAGGAATGATTTGGGAAAAATATATGCTGCCTTTTGTTTATATTGGGATCAGATAGAAACTTAGGAATTGAATTTAAAAGTTCAACTCAAAAGTTAAGTTGTTTTTCTAGTTGCATTTTGCTTTCTGCTACTCACAAGTTACTGGTAATCCTTCAAAACAGTGGGAAAGTGAAAAGGAGAATAGCATGCATGTTTACTGAAAGCTTTAAAAATAAAGATCACTGTTCAAAGAGGAATCAGCATGAAGAGATATTAAGAATTACTAAACATTTAATATTACAGGCCGGATGGAATTGGAACAGTATCTATTGAAGAGAAAGAAAGGTTTGAGGAAATAAAGGAAAGACTTTGTTCCCTTTTAGAAAATCAAATAAGCCATTTCAGGTGAGTGCATAATTTATTCAATTAATACTAAGTTTGATCTGAAAGATTTTCTCATTTTTGGTGCTCAAGTTTGGTCTTGAAGAAGCAGAGTGACGATAAAATAGTCTACATGCAAAGAATATTTGAATATATTAAATATGGAATAATTTATTTACTCAAGTGATTGAGCTTATGACTTATTTATGTATTATGTGAGCTGTGTTCTTTCTATGGTAGAAAAGATTTTGCAAGAATATAGGCCTGATTTTTGTTGTTTCTTTTAAACTTTAAGTTCTCTATAAATCTTAAGAAAATTGCCTGTATGAAAATAACTGAGCCATACCAGTTTCTAGATTAGTGCTGATCAGAAAAATTATACAAGTAGAGAACATCTTTGATATATGGGAGCTAGAACTTTTTTCTGGATGTTTAATGTTATTTACTTGGTTCCATGATTTACTTTCCTAAATTAGCAGAGGTCCACCATCCTCAATAAAGAGTTTATCATACGTGAGGACTGTCAGTGTTCAGACTGCTATAGCAATAGAGGATGTTTAGGGAAGAAATACAAGCAACAGCAAACTTGAGATGCTATTTCCTCTGATATTCTGTTTTCTAACAATTGATGGTGTATGAACCTTAGCATAAAACTGGCATCTAGACCACCAAATCTATTAGTTCATCTCACTAAGCCAACTTAGTGGCTATAATTTTGTTGGATGCTGCTTTAGTGTGATGGTGTGATGAGATAAGTTTCTAGCATTCAATAGTATCTGTCATGTTGACAAGTAGGTTGCTTAGGGCTTTTTTGAGCATAGAGGACGTAGCAGTCTTCACTTGAGACTTCACTTCTGTATTAAACTAAAGAGACCTAGTATTGTTCTTGACAACAATTACTTTTGGGGAAAAAAATATACTCCCTTCCTTTATTTCCTTTAAAGATTCTTCCCTGACACATTTTCATTCTCCTGTCTTCCATGGGAGTACATGGCTCTTGCCAGAGAAGCGATGCAGTAGCATGAGACAGAGAGCTTCCTATCCTGGTCTTGGAAACGCAGAAGGAGAGTTAATGACAAGGAACATCATCTGTAGCTGGGAGGAAACCTTATGTCTGCAACCATCTTGTCATGCTTGCCACAAAAAAAAAAAAAAGTAAAAAAAAATGAAGGGATATTGCAGCTGGGAGACCTCTGGCCTGTAATGAACATATTTAAGACTGTGTCATGTCACATTTGTGGTAGAAACACAATCACTGTAATTTCCAATTAGTGCAATTCCTTTTACTCATCCCCAATGGTGAGGTCACTGAGAGTAGGTGTGGCACCAAGAATATTGAAGCAGCAGAAGGCTTGTAAATATGTTTGAAAGAATAAGGAGATAAGGGAACAAGAAAAGAGGCTGAGCATCTTCAGAATAGTTCTTCAGGCCTTCATGTGCATTATACTAATACAAAATATATACTAGTGTCTAAGTAATTATTTGAATTGGAACAAATAAAGGTAAATCATCATGTCTGCTTACCTGCACACTAGAGTGTGTTGATGAGCTTGGAGTGTATCAGTGACCACAGGATCTTACTACCTTAAAAAAAAAATTAAGCAAAATAAATACTGGAACTCTTACTGTGGGAAATCCTTTTTTTGACCTCATTTACAGGGCTTTATTTTGGCTGACTAAAACATATATCTAAAATGCACTGATCTGAATCCTTTTATTATTAGAAATGATTTTACTACTGAAAAACATTAGAATATGATGCTACCATTCTCAGTGAGTAATAATAAGAAAAATATAATCTCAGCAAAGTAAAAAATCCTTTTTCCAATTGGGGATATCCCAGCAAGAATTTATAAACAGGATTAAGAGGGGCTACAGTTGCCTAAGCATTGTAGTCGCATTGAGCTGATATATTGGATAGGTCAGTAGACAAAAATTGAAAACAAAGCTATGAATGGAATTACTTTTTAATTTACATCATTTTAGAAGTATCAAGACAGAAGTGGGTATGGTTTAAGTTGTAGTTGATAAAATTTAAGATAACATAAAATGCTTTTCCAAGCTATTTATAATATAGTAGGAAAAATTATGGTATATCTGTGGGCATTTTTATTCCCATATATGTCTAGAAACTTTGACATTTTATCCTTATCTTAATCCAATATTAAAACAAGATCTACTACACAGAGTACTACTTCACAGCTCTGGTAGCTGTCATGGCTACATGGGCAATAGTACCTCTTTCCAGGAAGACGACAATTAAGCTCAACAGAGACCATTAAATATCCTTCATAACTGAGAAAGCAGAAGTGATGCTTTTTGTCTTTTGTATTTTTTCTGTATTTAGGCCTCAGCTGCTGGTGAGCTGATGCTGCTGTAATATATATGTGCAGACTGCTGAAGAAGCCTTCTGCTACCATTAGTACTTTGTGTATGGGAGATTTCTGCTGACATAATTTAATGCAAGTAGTGTACAGTTATGTCTCAAAATAATTTCTTAACTTAGGTGACATAATTGTGACCATTTTCTCTTCCTCTTTTGTCATTTGTTTGTTTGTTTGTTTACTTTTTAAGGTACTGCTTCCCTTTTGGACGTCCTGAAGGAGCTTTAAAAGCCACCCTTTCATTACTTGAAAGGGTAAGTTTGAAAACATATTTTAAGTCCTGCTTGAGTACTAAGCCTGCGTTTTTCTTTTGTCTTCTGGCTACTGAAAGCAGACTCATGTCTTCTCAGGTATTTCACTACTGGTTTTAATTGTTCACTGGGAGGGTTTTTTCTCAAAGTCTTCCACAGAGGTAAACTGCTGTTTTCTGTAGGACTTATGTATTGGATGTTCACTTTAAGCCACTGTAGAGACTCTCTGTTTCCTTATAATTTAACGATTGCCCAGCATTACCTTTAAAGTAGTACAAATCTACTGTGCATCCCCCCTTTAACACTTTCTATGGCTTCTATGCTGATGATGTTGTCTATGCTGGTAAGTGACGTTAAAAGATTCTATATAAATCAATCTTCCATAAACGCATAATCTGAGTCAATTTAAGAAGAAAAAGCTATATGCAGCAAAACTGACAAGGGCTGCTATAAATGTAAATTCCTGCCCAGCAAATACTCCCGTACTGACTGGAATGGAGATGGCCTTATTATGATAAAAGCTTCTCAGTCATCTCTGAGGAAAGAGAACTTGGAATTCCAGTAGACATTCCAGAGGAATTGTATCAGCAGGAGCCTGATGAAGGTATGAATTCCAAAAAGCTTAGGACACAGTTTGTGTAGCTTTGCCAAAATCTGAGAGGTCTGATCCTGGGGAGTGTCTGTTGTTCTGTGCTGCAGAACACTCCATGGATAGAGATTCTGGCTTAGAAAACCTCTACCTGGTTCAAAAACACATAAAGAGTCTGTATGTGTATGTTTTCTTTCACATACAGTCTCAGTGATTGTGGTGCTGTGTATATTTCTTTGTGTTATGTGAAAGAGCCTTTTCCTGTCACTGTTCCTGCTAATACAGAATCACTAGGTTGGAAAAGACCTCCAGGATCATAGAGTCCGCCCGTTCCTATCTGCCACTAAACCGTGCCCCTTAGCACCTTATCCACCTGTCTTTTAAACACCTCCAGGGATAGTGACTCAACCACGTCCCTGGATAGCCTGTTCCAGTGCCCAATGACCCTTTCTGTGAAAAACTTTTTCCTCATGTCCAGCCTGAAATTCCCCTGGCAGAGCTTGAGGCCATTCCCCCTTGTCCTGTCCCCTATCACTTCGAAGAAGAGGCCAGCACCCTCCTCTCTACAACCTCCTCTCAGATAGCTGTAGAGAGCAATGAGGTCTCCCCTCATCCTCCTCTTCTCCAGGCTAAACAGCCCCAGCTCTCTCAGCCGTTCCTCATAAGGCCTGTTCTCCAGCCCCTTCACCAGCTTTGTTGCTCTTCTCTGGACTCGCTCCAGAGCCTCAACATCCTTCTTGTGGTGAGGGGCCCAGAACTGAACACAGTATTCGAGGAGCGGTCTCACCAGTGCCGAGTACAGAGGGAGGATAACCTCCCTGGACCTGCTGGTCACACCGTTTCTGATACAAGCCAAGATGCCATTGGCCTTCTTGGCCCCCTGGGCACCCTGCTGGCTCATGTTCAGTCGCTGTCAACCAACACGCCCAGGTCCCTCTCCTCCAGGCAGCTTTCTAGACAGACTTCTCCTAGTCTGTAGCACTGCATAGGGTTGTTGTGCCCCAAGTGCAGGACCCGGCATTTGGCCTTGTTAAACCTCATGCCATTGGACTCAGCCCAGCGGTCCAGCCTGTTCAGATCCCTTTGCAGAGCCTCCCAACCTTCCACCCAGCTTAGTGTCATCCGCAAACTTGCTAAGGGTGCACTCAATGCCTTCATTCAGGTCATTGATAAAGACATTGAACAGGGCTGGACCCAGCACTGAGCCCTGGGGAACACCACTTGTGACTGTCTTCCAGCTGGAATTAACTCCATTTACCACCGCTCTTTTACAAAGGGCAATGATACTCTGCCTGGTGTTCAAGTAACATCATTGTCTGTCTTGATTGGGAATAAATGTGCATGCTTATACTTGTGGATGCAGAATGGGTTACAAGCATTTTATTTTTCCTGTCTTTGAAAATCTTGGGGGAAAAAAACCCAAACATGTCTAGAATAGAAGTTTTTAATCCTGTATTTTCACTTGTTGATAACCCAGAAATTATTCATTAAAAAGAAGCAAGTTAACAAAGATAGATATGTCATGTATATGTGCAAATAATGGGAGAAGTCTACTTTGCAACAGTGTCTTCCTAACAACTTCTCTACGGCTGAATGTGTTTCTTTTCTACAATATCCTTCTCTAGAGCATATGTCTTGCTCCCTCCTTTTAACAGTAATTTTTAGATTTGTTTTATAAGGATAGGGCTTGTTTGCACATTCACTGGAGAACAATTTTTAAAGGTTGTTTGTTATCTGAAATTTTATTATTTATGTTAAAATGTGGTAAAAACATCTTGAGATTTCTTTGACCTCTTTAAATTTAATGGAATATAGAAATAAAGTAAAAATGCAGGTGAATCAATACATTTATTCCTTTTTTTTTAATGACAATCCAGAGCATTGGATATATATACAGAGCATGTTGCATTCATTTAGAGAGGTATATGTTCTCATCTTACCTCACTTGCATCAAGTGATCCATTTTATCAAAAGCCTATATTTTAAAAATGAATAGATTTTAAAGACTGGCAGGTTTTGTGAAGCTCTATATGATCGGTTCTTCTACTTGTCCATAATAAAATAGTCTGCCAGAAGCTCAGTATTTCCCTTCCTGCTATATTTTACTTTTTCACAGGAAGGGCATGTTGAATTTGAATAACTTTATGAAGGAAGAAAAGCAAGTCAGTATGAGGTAGCTCTAATGGTGATGTTCACATTTTCTCTTTTCCGCTGTTGAAGAGTAGATGGTTATACAATGGTGGAAGCTTTTCCACAGATGAGAACCAAGCAAATTTCCACATCTTTAACGGGCACCATCATTCAGCCCGTTCAAGGAATGATCTTATTATACTGGTCTTGACATTACCAGACCAAAGACTGACTGTCATGCTGCAAGATGCCAAACAGTAATTGCATTGTATATAAACACCGTATAGGCAGTCAAATCAAGCTTGAAAAAAAAACCAACCCTTCAAAGACAAATATCTAGTTCCACCAACTGAAATAGTTCCTTTTTGACTTCTACCTTTAGTCATTATCAGGTCTATACTAACTTAAGGATACTTTTATCCTTTTCGCTTGGATTTTGGATAATGAGTGTAACCAAGTGGTATAATTGTCTCTGGCACAGGTTTTGATGAAAGATATTGCCACTCCTATACCAACAGAAGAGGTGAAGAAAGTGGTTAGAAAATGTCTGGAGAAGGCTGCCTTGATCAATTACACTCGACTTACAGAATATGCCAAAATAGAAGGTTAGTACAGCAATCAAGTGCCAAAGTGGCTGTAAAAGCCAAAAATGCCTATTAACTGAATATTCTGTGATCAGCCTTTTCCCTTTCCCGAACAAACCCCTTCCACAGCAAGGGGAAATGTCTCATTAAAATCTCAGCTGGTGAACTATGGAGCTTTTTCCTATTCATTGCTTTAATATGCCTCCTGGGACCCTGTTTGAATGGAAGACTAGGACTTCTTAATTTAAGTTGCCCTTTGTTCTTACTTTTGAGTTCTCTATAAACCTAATGTGCTGGTTTGGGGTTTTTTTTTTAATTCCTCTAACTATTTCTAGTAATTAAACTACTGACAGGAAATTCTTTATCTGTAGTAACAATACCTTGAAACTTGAAAAGTGGGTATAGATGCCTTTCTGATGTATTCATAAGGCAGATGGATAGATAAGTGTTATTTATTTTTGCTGTTATGTTGTCAGATGTGTAATAACAATCTGATGATTAAAAACTTAATTACATCCTGATTTCCTAGATGAACTAATGGGACAAAATACTAGATCTGCATTTTTTTCCTGGAACTTGTGTATGTTCCAGGACATATACCATGAATTTAACTCAGATATTGCTAAAAAAAAATGACTAGGATACACAGTGTCATTTCAATATATGTAAACCTTATGTAGAACAAAAAGGAAGTCATAATAGTCAAATGCCTTGTCATGACACACCTGAGTGCAGAAAGCTTGAGACTGACCTATAAACATATATTCAGGAGTAGAAAACTCTGGGTGTATGTGTGTATGTGTGTGCGCACCTATATAACTGTTTCTTTAGAGGAAGAGTCAATTAACAGGAATAATTATGAGGGATGAATTCTGCTTTAAGAAAAAATCCCATTTTTATACATAGTATGTTTTTCTATAGCATGTATTTCTAGCAATACACTAGAAGAAAGATTTATCATAGCAACAAAATGAAGAAGCCTCATGTGTTTGCCAATATTATAAAGCCAACTTTTTCTCCCTTTTCCATTTCTGCTCAAATTCTCTGAAAAACATGAGTTAGCCAGTCTCACAAGTGATTAACAAAAAACCCATCTCATCACTATAGCAACCAGTATTATATCATGGGAGTAACAACGTGAAACCATCTTAGTAACCAGTTTATCATAATTAATTATGATATCATGTTGTGTTAAAGAAAGAAGGATGAATATTGAATCTAGTCTGGAAAACAAAAAAGAAAAAATAACTGTGTTCCTTAGCTTTTATATTTCTGTATTTATAAAGGAGATTTTTGATTTTCAGCTATTTAATAAACCTTGAAATAATAGGTATAAAAATAGAAACATTTTTAAAAGATGACAAAAGCATGTAAAAGATATTTAACGTCACACTAAATTGGATTGGGTAAGTTTTTTTACAGTAATGTAAATGTACTTTTACCTGGGGTTTTTAACTGTATCCTAGAGAATTGTGGCCGTTCCACTGCAAGTAGCGAATTTTGCACCTTAAAAAATGCACATCGTTAAGACTACCGTAAGCTGGAACAGCAAATGAAACTGCCATCCATCCCATGGCTTTTTTTGACTTGCAAATCTCCTTTTGCATTTATTGTCTTTTGATTGAAACACAACTAGATTTCTCTAAGTGGTTTTACACTCAGGTAAATATAAACCCAAAGTACAGTAGATAGCTGCATAAAGAAGTCTAGGGCCTCAACAATAAATAGGTTGAATACTTTTCTGAGGATAAAATAGAATGCTGTTTGAAAGTGAAGGGCTCCAGCATCATAACATCAGAAAAATAAACACATTGGTTTTCAGTAGTCGTGAGACCTGTATTGTTCTCTTTCTATACTCTGATCATTACAAATATCCTACGTTTTTACCAATATAAATGCAATGGTTTTCAGCAATAGGTTCCATTCTGCTTCTTTGGGTTTATGGGAGCATTATTGTATCCATACATTGGAATTACATTCTTCCCTTGAAAGTAATTCATGTTGGTGTTTGCATTAATTGCTTACTCCTCGAATTGTATACAGAAAACATATAGTCATTATCTTTATAGTACTACCTATATCCTCAAATGTAACTCATGCATTTTGGGAATTTTTGATAGGAATGGTTGGACTCAATGATCCGGTGGGTCTCTTCCAACCTGGTTATTCTATGATTCTATGATTCTATTTCTTCAGTGAGCAACATGATCAGGTGCTGGAGCACCTCTGCTATAAGGAAAGGCTGAGACAGTTAGGGTTGTTCAGTCTGGAGAAGAGGTGGCTTCAAGGAGACCTTAGAGCGGCCATCTGGTACCTGAAGGGGACATACAAGAAATCTGAGGAGAAACTTCTTACAAGGCCATGTAGTCACAGGACAAAAGGGAACGGTTGTAAATTGGAGGGGAGAAGATTTAGGCTAGACATTAGGAAGAAATTCTTCACGATGAGGGTGGTGAGGCATTGGAGCAGGTTGCCCAGGGAAGTTGTGGATGCTCCCTCCCTGGAAGTGTTCAAGGCCAAGTTGGATGGGGCCTGGAGCAGCCTGATCTAGTTGGCAGCGTCCCTGTCCCTGGCAAGGGGGTTGGAACTGGATGATCCTTTAAAGTCTCTTCCAACTCAAACCATTCTATGACTCTATGAGCATAGCTGTCAGTCAAAATGCAACTATTGCCTGATAATATCAATTACAGACTAACAGTAACTACCTAAAAAATAGAGATGCAAAGAGTACTCTAATATTCCTATATTCTTACATTCTTATATTCTTTTATTATTATTTATGTTTTGAAATTCTTAGCCAAATTATGGATGCAAACTCAGCCAGTGAGCATGAAATAGAGACTCTATAGAACTAAACATGTACACCATTTATCCCTCAGCTGACAAAACCCACCACTTGGATGAGCTGTCTGTTAAAACTCTCACTGCTATCTTAAAGATTTTAAGAAGACTTTAAGTCCTTATTTGGTATTTATTCTGCTCTTAATGAAATTACATTGCATTTCTGTAATGGTGTTTTTCTTCTCTCTTTTGTTTGTTTGTTTTGTATATAGCAACCGGAGAAAAGGACTCAGGTGATTACTGTTGGTGTGCATGTCTGCATGTAGTACAGATGTAGTGTGTTGTGTCTGCTCTTTTATTATTTTTGTTGATTTCAACAATACCAGCATATCGACCAGAATATGTGTGAACATTAAAATTAGTTTTGATGTAGTATAGTGCATACGTTCTTCATTTAGGCAGATACTTAGGAATGGTATGTGTATTTATTGGCAATTTAGATAATTTTATAATTTGGGATATGATGCAATTGTAGTTTCTATGAAACCTGATGCAGAACAGTTTGGCTGTTAAAATCAATTTGTGTATGAAATAGAATTTCATAGTCATCAGCAAAAATGGTATTCATTTTTTAATGGAGCTGCTGGAGTTATTGATAAAGATCTTGATGGGAAAACTAGTTTTGTAAAGCTAGTTTTACATTTTTCTGATACAGCTTTGTTTTCATGATATGTTTCTTTTTCTAATTACAGCAGTGTTTTGGAAGGCTGATAGTTCTTTGAGTTCCTGATTTCATGAAGCTGTTTTATATTCTCCAATAGTGCAGAGAGGAGTTTTGAGTGCTTATATCCAAATATTTAACAGAGTGATGATAAAAAGAGCATGGCTGAAATAGTATGTGTGGCTGAGTAGTGTTAGCTGCATAGAAATAAGAGGGATTGTGCATACACATACTTTGAGATAGATGCATGCAGTATTTTGTCTTAATTTTTTAGAGACATACACACAAACCCAATGGAAGCCTTATCATGATGCTATCTGGGGTTTCCACAAATATCAACCACTGTTATGGGAACAGGCATTGAGTTGGTAGCTTTCTCAGGATGAGATCACTTTCCGTCTGGAAAGACAGACCTGGATGATGACTTTAAAGGTTACTTTAAAGTAATTCAAAATGGATCACCTTGAAAACCAGGGTCTTGCAGGGAGAATGGTCCACGTATGTAGGAACAGCTGCTTTAGCCAGTAGGCAAGAAAAAAACCTAGCGAATTATAAAAATTACTTTTTTTTAAATTGGTGTTCATAACTGAAGATTCAAAACATTCCATTGGCTCACAAACCTTGCACTGGTTTTCATGTGAAAGCTTTAAATTCCTTGGAAATAAAAGAGCTCTATTTGGAATTGTTGAAAAAAGAGAGCAGATGATGAGGTGGTGGTATGGGCATTCATGCCACAGCCTGTTAGAATGAGTTCATGTGAGCACACATTTATCAGGTAATCTCCTGACCCCCTTTGATAAAGGAGAGGTTCATTAAGCAGGTGATTCAAAGTGCTTAGAGGCTCCTTCAATAATTTCTCTGTGAAAGGACCTATCTCACAGTATCAAATTCAAATGCCCCCTAAGAAAGTTTCCCTACTCGGTAAGATATCTAAAGCTAGCAGGCACAAATTATTCATTTAGTATTTTTATGCCTGTAGGTATTGAAGAAAATCTCTCTTCAAATTAGAAATGCGGAAAACTGCTGAAATTAATTTGTGAAATGAGCAACTAGTTTTAAAGTTTGTGTCCTTTGACCTTTGCACTCTAAAACCACATCTGTACACTTCTATATAATGTGTATCACCTCAAGTACAACTCTTCATTGTGCCACATGCTTGCTATTCTTGTTTTTTGCTCAGGCTCATTATGTCAGAAATATAGACCGTTGAGCACAAACGGCACAGTTACAAGCATAGAGTGGCAAAAAAAGACTACCTGATTTTGGTCATTTTACGTTAGGTTTATGCACACTTTAAAAGAAACTATTGTTGTGTTCTTAAGATTTTAGGATAGCAAAGCTGTCCCTTTAAGTGACCTGGCATTTAACTGTGTTAGAAAGTGGACAAGAGGAAAGCCTATCACATACAGTGATTAAATGGAAATTCACTGTATGAGTTAGTCGAAGCTAGAGGTTTATAGGCTGTGTTTAAAATTTAATTGATTAATTAAATTCCACTTCTGACTAAAAATGCGGCTGAAAATTAACCAGACAACTCAGAAAAACTAATTTTATTGGAAGGAGTAAATAGACTCAATTCCAACAGAATTTTGTGTCCCGTTGAACCCATTTCCCTGATGTAAAAGATTAAGCAGCTGAAAGGAATCTCTATAAAATTATGTTTTAGACTGGCTAACAAAGCCAAATCCTGCTCCTGTTTTTGTCACTAGCTAAACTCCTACAGATGTCATCATGGACTTCATGTACAGTATGCTTAGCCCTAATACCATATATTGCATTGCATTGTCATGGAAATTAAGGGGAAGCTATTTCTTGATAATGATTATTTACCCTTTAACTTGTGTACTAGATACCATATAGAGACCTTGAATTGCAGGAGTGTCCTTGTTAGGTAATACAGAGGTGAACATGCAAATTCTTTTTGTTGCAAAAATCCCATTTCAGCACTGTGGTTGCCAGGTTCCCCGGTTTGTTCCCCAAGTGCTTTCATTTTCAGTCTCAATTGAACAAGACTCTGAATGCTTTCCCAGAAGATGTTGGTTGCTTTCTTAATGGCAGACACAGTGGTATAAGCAGCACTTGCATCAACAGGAGTTGTCTGCAGCCAGGATGACATTTTCTTTAGTGCTCCCATGTCATTGTACTATTATGAATATAGAACAGCTTTTTTCAATAAAAAATACATTTGCAATGACAATTATATAGAGTTCAGCATGTCATTCCTTACAGCATGTACTGCTGAAATTCTTATGGAGTAGTTAATCTGTTCAGTCAGTATAATTGTCATTATGGGAAGAACAGCAGCAAACCTACTTTTACAGTTTTGAACTATGTCTAAGAACAGAACCCTTGTAGTTTGCAGGAGGGTTTGTAATTTATTGAGGATAAGATCACAGTATCAATATGTGAAAATCTCTTTTTATGTAGGAACCATTTTATTTTCAGCACATGCTGCCTTTGAAACTTTGCTACCCAAAAGTAAAGTTTAGATTATTTTGTATATGGCATTTTTTCCTCTCTTATTCAGTATTTAACTTCAGTTAACTCTTCCTACGCGTATTGTTGAATAAATGGACTTGCTAGATGCTGAGACCAGAGGCAGATACCATTCTTCAGGTGCATTATATATAGCTTCCAATTAAGAACTTATATAAATCTGCATACCTCCCTCACTTTTTTCTCTCCTTCAAGAAAGATGGCCTTCATTATCAAGTAGTCTTTTTTTTATTTACATTTTATACACATCCACTAATATACATAGAGAGTAATAAAATACTTCATTTATTCCTTCTCAGAAATAAATGGGTTTCCCCATTTAAATTTATTTGAAATCTGAATGGCTGAGGAGTAATGAAGTCTACTTGTACGGCTATCATTGCCTAAGAGAAGTGATAGAAACTTACATGTGAATACATTTTTTAACACAAGGGCATTATCTTGTGGTGAAAAAAAAGGGGCTGGGTTAGGAATTGAAGTCATGAATGGCTGCGAAGCAAACAAGTCAGTATCTGTCATTGTCCTTAGATATTACATTCTGAGGCATTAAACCGAGTGTAAAAATTTGAATTATAGGTAGTTGTCTTTTAATTCATTATTTTTATAAGTCTGTAGTGACTGGATATACTGGGTTCCTTCTGCCAATCCATTTTAGGGAAAAGAACAAGAATAAATTTGATTAAAATAAAAGCAAATAGTTATTCTGTGTGTGCAATTGCTCAAAGACAAATCACAGTTATCATCCCAGTATTTCTTTCTGTAAGACACACTGCCAAAGGCTAAATAACTGCTAACTTCATACAATAGGAGGTCAGGAGTAACTCAACAGTTTGCCGGTTTTTAAAGGACATCGTTTGTTAACATACTCATTACATACTAGTTTCTAAAGGAAAGGTAGTATGTAAATGCCCTCGAGGCTCAGAAGGATCTATCTGACTTAAAAAGAAGAACACTACAGACATTATTGAAATTGAGAAGCCAAGTGGAGAGAGTGATTGTACCTGAAGAGGACTTGATTAAAGCTCTCCATGCATGCTCATTTCACTGAGCAAACAAAAATGAATAGCAGCGTAGCACCTTCTTGGTCTCTGTTGTGCAACTAAATGGAAAGAAAAGGATATGGTCAAATGTCCCTGATTTCAATTTTGGAGCAGAGGCCTGGAGACGATCCTCTGGATTGTTAGGTCCACATCCTGATACCTTCTTCATAAACTCACCCACGTCCTCTCCTAACAGCTGGGCTGAGTTAATCTTTGTCAGTGTCCTACCCCTTTTCTGCACTCTGCTTCACCCCCTGAAGGCCATTTCACGTCCTGCTTGCTCTTTAGGTGTAGGAATCCCCCTACAGTCCAAATAGTTTCTATCTTTTAGCACACTAACCTTGTCCTCAATGTCACATAGTTACCTCCTTCATTAGCATTTCATCATCTCCAATTCCTCTTCACCCTGTTATGTGTTTTTAGACATGTTTTTTTATATTTATGCAGCTTAGGCTTTTATCACCTTATTTCAGAGTTTTAGCCTCCTGTTCTTCATTTTTATCATCTTACAAGTCTTCCTCTGTTGAAGTTGAATTCCACCTTCTTGAATGTTGGCAATAAGAACTGTGCAAAGTCATCCCCATGAAATGCCTTCCTTGCACAGTACTAGTAGTACTATTACACTAGAAATGCTTAATCTAGTATATTCAAGGAAAGGCTTGTCTTTGCTTGTCTGTATCATTTTTGTTGCACACAGCCATTCTGTTAAAATCTAATTTGATCCAGTCTTCATAGTTCTGATCATTTCTAGCTGATGAGATCCCAGTTTATAGTGAACATTTATTGTTGCGCATGTGTCAAAAGTTTAATTCCCTCCCTACTGATGTATTAAATTTTATTTATCTTTCAAATTCTTTGGAATTATCCAGTACTTGTTGCTGCACTTTGACACTGCTGCCTGTTGCCAGTGTTTTACAACATTGTCATCAGTGCACTCCAAATATTAGAATATGAAAATATTGAAGCGCAACTCTGAGATGGACCTCCAAGTATTTCCTCAAGAAACTGGTTTTTGCTCTTTCTCAGCACTACCCATTGCCTTTCTCTCGAGGCAGTTTCTTTATACAAAACAGTTTCTTTTTTTAACCTCATTTTTTTTCAGCTTAACTCATAGTTTTCTTGTGGGGCACAGTATCAAATGCTTTAGTAATAACAGAATAGATGAGATCTGCTGAATTTCTTATCTAAGAAAGTATCAAGAAAAGCTACTGCACAAGTCTAGTGCAAGATTTACAAACCTGTGCTACATTTTATTGTTTTTTTTTTTAATTTAATGTCCTCAATTTCTTCTTCAATTTACGTCATTTCTTCAAAACTGATTTTTAAGTTAATGATTGGCCCATGAAGATAACTCCATTGAATAATACAAGAAAGTTTTTAAAAAATGAAACATTTACTGTGATATATGATAGGTTTTATACTAGGAAATGTGAACTCAAACTTTCTACAGATTTCATAATCTCTCTGTACATAGTGTAATGGTAATTAATTTTTAAATTTCTTTTGTCCCTAAAATTAAAAATCCTATTGAATTCATAGAAAGCAATTATGGAAGGACTGGTTTCTACATCATAATTAAAGGTAAATTCCATTATTTATATAAGGCTGGAATTATTTTTTTTTGATCAGAAGACTATAGGATGGCCTCCCATATGTCCACTCCTTACTTATTCATGTAGAATTAATTCTGTGAGATTTTGCAAGAAAATCCACCACAATCAAATTGAAATTATCTATGAGTGGATTATCCCAGCTGTGGGTAAACTCTGGAGAGTCAGTTCAGGTCTATTAACATATATTAGCTTCAGTTTATTGATGTTTGTACTGCTTTTGATACAAGTCTTGAAGCAATCTTACTGGTTTCACATGTGAAAAAGTCCTAATTAATGGGCCCTACTGGAGCAGAATTGGCTCCATACAGCTCAAATTATGACATATCTATATTATCAAATTTTATTATGACCTATTTTACTGCAGGGCTTCCCTGTCTTCCCCTCTGCATCAATATTAGTTCACTCCAGGGCTCCTGTTTGGGGTGAATAATCAGATTCAGCAAGAGAGCTGGTACAGAGTAAAGGGTAGGTCATTTAGGCACCATGCACTACAATTGGATTTGAAAAGAAACAGACAAGATTTAGATCCCTCTGCACAATATGCTAACAGGCAATGTTCCTTCAGAAACTCCAAAACTTGCCCAAGCTATGCACAGCTGTGTATGCAGCACCTCATGGAAGAAGTTTGATGCCCAGCATTCTGGCACATGCATAGAAGTGAATTAGTTGCTGGTTAGATACCTCCATTAGTAGATGTTTTGCTCTTTCTCCAGGCTTGAAAGCTGATAGCATTACTGTTACATCACTACATTAATTCATTAATGATACAGCACAACGTATGATTACTGCCAGCGACCAGTGCAACAGTGTAGATGAAAATTAAATGCCAGTTGTCTTAATGAAGGATCAAAATGCAAACTGGATGTTCTGTTGCAGTCTCACATAAAATGAGCTTGACCAAAAAATTAAGAGCTGAATTGTACATTTGTCTTCAAGGATAAACTCTCTTCTGGAAAGCAAGCTTAAGTTAGGTTTTAGACATAATAATGTTAGGTTTTAGACATCCTGATGAGCTCAAGAAAGGAGGAACGTGGAGAAGTTCTCTGACCTGTGTGACAGTCTCTTCCAGCACTATACTCCACTGGTCCATGAAACGGTCACCTTTTTGTTTCAGTAGTGTTTTAGTCAGTTAACTTAGCTCATTTAACAATATTTTCTTGGTACCTATCTGACTCACCAATAATGCGTACTCAAGAAAGCATCCATTATTTGCAACGCCTGGTTTGCTTTTTTGTTTCAGCAGAATGCAAAGGTGAAAGCAGATGATTGATGGCTTTTTCTGTTTATTTGCTGAAAGATGTCAAGCAGTATATTTACTGACTCGGCTCCTGCTGCAACTTGTTAGTTTGAGCAGTGTAAACACATCTTAACAACCCTTAGTAATTGTCGGGAGAAAGACATCATAAATATAATGAAAACTGACAGCACTGATTTCCATTCCCGTAATTTTTTTACGCTTATAAAGACAATCACAGATATTTTGCTCAGACATTTTGGAGGTTCTGGAACTTCCAGGTAACAGTTTATTGGTCCTCATATTTCAAATACACTACTTGTTTGGTTAAAAAAAAAGTTTATGTTTAGTTCTTTTTCTCTCAGATTATTTTCTGGCCCCTTATTTATACACCTGGGTAAATGATGGTTGTTCATAACACATATTCACTAGATTTTGGAAAGAGAAAGGTCATTAGTTACAAAGAAAAAAAGACTAGCTGATGTGGTAACTTACAGATGGAAAAGGAAGCTTTAGGCAAAGTCTAAGTGAAATGCAGGGAAGCCTATACCATCCAAATGAAATATTCTTTGAATAAGTAAATCACAAAAAATTAGGAAGATTTTTCCAGGGTTGCAGAGTAAGCGCAGTTCTCTGCCACCTTTTCTTATCAATAGATCTGAAAGGCAAATGTTTATTTTTAAAATATTATTGAAAGCTGTATGAATCATCAAGAGTAATTTGTATTATTTTAGCAAGTAGTGAATAGTTTCAGAGTAAGCTAGTAAATAATAAATAGCATGGGGAATGTAATGCAAACTTGAAAATGGATTTCATTGAGCATAATCTGTCCCACACTTTTAGTCATTCCTGACATGAAACATCACTCAGAAGCTTGCCACACTGACCTCAAATGGAAATGTACAGTTTTTGTCCTCTCTTTCCTCGTAAACACACAAATCCTATTGAAAAAACTATTTCTGAACATTAGTCCCATAATGACTGAAATCCTTGCAATTTCTTCCTTAAATAATTTATCATGACTGATTTATTTTTATGCCAGCATTGTCCCTGATCATAAACAGGTATTCTCCTTCCCATGTGTCCCCTGTGTTCCCACCCTGCTTATGTGGGGACTCCTGTAGGAATTGTGTAGGGTCTCCTCTTTCATCCTTCATTTTATTAGGCTTACTATGCCTTTCAAGCAAACAAACAAACATAGAAACAAGACTAGACTCCATATGCAATGCCATTTCAGAATTCTTATCGTTTCAATGCTGTTTCTGACCAAAAGTCCTCTCATCAACACGGATGACCAGAACTCAGTACCTTGCTTAATGGAAATAATACTTCTCTGAGATGATGTTTCTTTTCATCATAATCTCTTCACGGTGGTGGTTCAGAATCTTAAGTAAATCTATGGTCTTTCTCTTGCTTTCTCCACTGATAATGTCTGTTCAATAGACATTTTTAGGCTATCTTGAGATTATTCCAGGTGTGGAATAAGTGAATTTACTCCATTGCAAAAATGCAACAGCAGATTCAATGTAGTTATTAGTATTGCTTTTTTTACTAGTTTAGAGGAGCCCTTCTAGAGTATAATTTTTGAATAGTTTGCAGCTTATTTAGTTTCACTGGGAATGAATGCAATTATGAATGTGATTGTTTTGTTTACTTGGTTAGTGGTAAGGTCTGCAGAGATCAGGCTGTATTTGTAATGAAATGAGTTGTTTATGCTGAAATCAGATATGCCAGTCATGCTCTGTATTAATATCACCTGCTTATTCCTAAGACTCATTAACATCAGTGATACTAATAATGATGTATCAGCTGTATGAATAGTATTTGCTACGTGTTCAGGGAGGGGAACACACTGACCACTACAGGAAACGAGCAGTGTCCAGCATAAGCATAGAAACCACTATTTAAATCTAAATCTGATAGCAGTCTCTATACTATAACCTAAATGACAGGGATTAGACCAATCCTTTCTGATCTCACTTAACGTAATACATTAATATGGTTGTGGTTATATTCATGTAAACATTCTAATAACTGCAATCTTGACATTGTGATGTAGTTTTGTGTTCTGGTATATGTTTTGTGCTTCACCACGTTCATACAGTAACTCTTTCTTGAGTTAGATCGTGGGTTTGGAAATCATGTTATTTCAAAATGTCTGTTTGTGTGGTCTGTTTTAATAAGACTGGGAAAAAAATTACTTCAGTAGCTAATATACCTGCTTTGGTATGAAAACTGCAAAACAAGGTTTTGTAGTCACCTGAAGTAGGTGTTTGCTGGAGGTTCTAATCCAATATGTCTTCAAAAATTACATTAAATCTATATATTTAATCAAGGTACTATGCATCAGTGTATTAGTGCTAAAGGACTGGACGAAGTCACCTGTCTTTAAGATGTCTGAAAAGTTGTATTGATTTGCCAGGAACGTTAAGTGTTAAACTATTTAGTGCATGCAGTTTGATAGTCTAACTGACACCAAGGAGATTATGTAAGTTTTTTAATTAATCTGCTTATGTTCTATGTCATGATGAGTGCATAAAGTGGGAAAGAAATGTCTGCAGAATTTTTTGCATATGAAGACGTGTATTCATGTGATTTGCTATTCATGTGAACATGCACAGAAAATGAGAAAATAGGATTCCTGAGACCCTCACTCACTTTGTGTTATCAGCTTCGAAAGTCCTCTCCAAACCTGGTTAATGTGACTATTTTGCATGTCATTATATTGTACAATATCATTTCCATCCCATGGTTTACACCTAGGGCCTTGTTAAGTAAACAAGCGTAGATAGCTAATATGGATGTTATTCCTAATGATACAGATCATACAGCTGGACAAATTACTTTCACTGATTGAACTAAAATTATAAAAATTATCAATTAGTCTCTTCTTGTATCTCCCATGACTCTTCCTGAATTTTTTTAGTTGAAAACTAAACTGAGTTTAATTGCCCTGTTAGAATTTTAGTTACATTTATTTTACTCTTGCTGTTTGCTTACTTTTTGAAGTCTATTCTTTAGATTGAGTGATCCTCATGTCATTTGTAACTTTTACATTTGTCTTTGTTGTCTTTTATGTTAAGTTTTCAGTAGGCTTGTGTCAATTCTATTTTAGCATCTTTATTTTCTAGTGCTTTTCACTATGTTACAGAAAAGAATGCAGGTTCGTTCTTATTGCTGAACAGCAGGCAGAAAATTAGTTATTTGAATAATTAGTTATTAGAAATCAGCTATTTGAATAATTGTAGTGTTTTATACATTTCTTATTTTTAAATACACCTAAAATGTAACGTCTTATTTAGATGAAACATTGGAACTTTTTGACTGCTGCAAAATGCATTAATCTTGCTGATGAAAGTAGTGAGTTATCTAGCGAGAACAGCATTGTACTGACAGTATAATAACAAAAAAGGTCTCTACTGTCTGCTGTCTTTGTATATCTGACCTTGAAGAGAATTAGAACTTGTTTGTTGCAGAAGTTGAGCAACTAATACATTGGTGCACCTGTTAGTTCTCACATATTAAATCACATAACGTTTATAATGATCAGTGACTCTTCTGTGAATTAAATATTTTCTCTTTCTAGTGATCTGGAAATTCAGCTACGCTTACTTGTATTAAATGATTGTCCTTAAGCTGTGAAATTACTTATACTTCAGAAAATTTTAATTTTGCACCATTCCCATTCCTTTCTGACAACCTTTTCTCTTACTGTTCAATCTTACTTGTAACTAGAACATTATTGGTTTGCATTTTATATTCATGTAGAGACCATGAACCAAGCAACGCCTGCTAGAAAACTGGAAGAGGTTCTTCACCTCGCAGAACTCTGTATCGAAGTATTGCAGCAAAATGAAGAACATCATTCAGAGGTGAGACTGTAGCTGCATTTGCTGTAGAGAATTATTTATTCCTAGATTTTTTCTCCCCTGATGCGAAGCAATCTGTCAAGAAACATTTTAGCTTTATCTTCTGACATATGTTTAAGGCAGTTCACATTTACAGAGGAATAAGAGACTTGAAGCTTATGAAAAGTGAAGTGAAATAAAACTCTACTTCAATTCGCTTGAATGACCTGCAGGTTTAGAAATGAAAATTAAAGAGCATAAAATAGAGAAAGCATCTTTGTGCTGGAGGTGGTGAAACGGTATGGAAAACATTCACAGTCTTATACGGTTGTTCCTTACAACTTTTCAACTCTTATTCAAAATAGAAAGAAAATATAGCTGAATGCTAGTTTTTATCATGCTTTGTAAGTCTTGGTTTTAACATATAAATAATAATAGGTATAATAATCACATTCGCATTGCTCTTCTGTTGAGTGGAAAAGTACTGCTTTTAATCTTGTACATTTTAAAATTGCATTATAGGTAGAAGAAGTAAAGTAGAACAGTTTCATGTTTCTTACTCTCAAGTCTTTTGCTTCATGATACAGAAACCATAATATTTAGAATATTTAGATTTATAGCACTTTTTATATCAAGGAATTACAAAAATAAACGTGACCAGGCACACACAATTGTATATATTATTAACATTTATTTAACAAATACAGTTTTCTAAGGTTCAGGAAATTGTTTAAAAATGTTCTCAAAAATTCAATAAATTATTTTGGGTAAAATATACAAAGGGATAAACATGATTTAGTATATATATTTATAAATATGGTCATTCAAAACATCTGGTTTTATATCACACTATGGAATCTAGCTTTTAGCTTACATCTGTCATGTGTGAACTTGTTATAGATGTTTTATCTTATACTGAAGAAACAGCTGTTTTGATGATTTGAAATTAATTCCCTGGAGGTCCTGTTCTACACTGCTGTTGCCGCTGTGTTACTCTGTAATTATTAGTTAATAAAATGTATATATTGTTTTCTTTGTCATTTGAGGATTTGCATTGCTGTAAGAATATTAGGCTTCTGTGGAAAAGAACACAAGAAAGATTAAATGATACATGTATGATTAGGTATCTGTTTAAAAATTATTTTCTGTACTACTTATTTACATTCAGAGAAGTGGTATTTTTCAGAAGGGCAAATATATTTTGTGTACCTTCAGAAAAATCAGTTCAGCAAAAGTTTTCAATCTAATCTAAGACAGCTGGAGAAGAATCAAGTTAATTTTAAGATTATTTTCCCCTCCCTTGATTCATGTATTAAGTGTTCAATTTTACTGAAATTTATAGAGCATGTAGAATTCCAATATTAAAATTTATGTGAGAACAAGGTCACTAAATTATACATTATCTACTCAAAAACTGAAGATTAAGGATGGCGACTTCACATCTTAATTTTAAGTAAATGTTTGGTGTTTGAGAGTACAGTTAACAAAAAGGATCAGTAATCTCTAAATCTATATCACATTTTTTAATAGTAGTTTGTTGTTTTTTTTTAAATTCATAACACTTCCAAATTTCTGGGATTACCAAAGGGAAGAGAGGTATGTGATTCCTGATGAACGTCACCATTTACAGCATGGAACTGTGCATTGGATGTGTAGCATAAATTCTTCTGATGGTTTCTGGTGGTGTATTGCCGCATTTGTGTCTTTTTAAATCTAAGAGCCTCAGTTTACCTCTAACCTGGTCAATGTTTTTGTTCTTTTAGAATGTATGTCACCAGCTGCTAATTGCCTTCGGCTTGTTTTCATGTTATCCATAAGGACTGGACAACCATCTTAGCTGTCATATTTTTTTTTTCTATTCTTCTTCCTTTCTCCCTAAGCAATGATGGATAGTTGTTGAGAGGGTCACAATTTCTGTCTGGGTTCAAAGTGTCATTTGAAAAAGGACAGAAGATAGAAAGAAAATGTGCCGATTATGTGATTTTGGTTTTGCTTTGCTTGTTTTTAGTTTTAGGCAATGTTTTCAGAGGAGTTTTGCTTGCCTGAAAGGGATAACTGTCAATGCCTGTCGCTATTTTTTTTTTGCTTCTTCCTTTATTTCTTTGCTTTTAGTTATTTTCTAGTGTAAGGAGTCTTTTCCTTTAATGAGCTCCCATTTAAACAGGATTTACGAATGAGAAACTTCTTCCAGTTTGAGGAAAAAGACAGTTAAAAAACTTGCCAAAATTTTTTAAGCCTCATCTGTCCTTTTCACTGTGGTGCCAAACAGCATCCTTCGATCCTGGCACTGCAATGCAGAAAGTACTTTTCGGTTACAGCAGAGGATGCTCAGCATTTCTTTAAAACCTCTTGCCAATTCATCATTTCTCCATTTGCTCCATGTCAAAAAGTATTACAGGGAGTTATTAGAAGGTCCAGGGTGCCTAAAATAATTGGAGAGCACTTTTCAAAAGTTGTCATTTATTTGATCCCTTTCAGGCCAGAGTACATTATTGTTCATTACCCTGGACCTGCATTTCAGAAATGCAAGAAAGAATTTCTGTGACTTTATTTGAAATTGTGGGAACTTGGCATATGTATAGATCAAGCTACATGTGTCCCATGTTGGTAACTCTAAAATGTTCAAAACCAGGTATTCAAAATGAGGGGCATAAGCTTTAAAGCAGAGACAATTTTTTATCTATTATGTGAAGGTATTTCTCACCATCAGATATTTTCGTCAACTCTGAACAAGACACTCTGAGCAGTGTGTGATATTCATCCTATTTCGTAAGCTCACTTCACCTTCATCTTTAACTCTTGGATCATACAACTCCCTCTGAGCCAATACTCAGCTTCAGTGCTGACCTTTCAAAGCCTAGATTTACGTGACGTTAAAAAGGTACAAGAGGTAGATGTGAAGCAGTGTTTAAAGTGGAGCTGGCTTTGCTTGCTGACACACTATTTTTCACAGATCTCTTCTCTTCTTTTAAGCTAAGGTTATCCAAGAATCTAATCTTTTACCAAAGAAAACTCTATATTCCAACATGTTATTAAGTTAGTAATATAGACATTAGTGAATTTCTAAAGAAGTATTTGTAGCATTTATGGAAGGAAAACTGGATGCCTTCCTCAGGAGGAGGTGATATCTTTAAGGCAAAACCAGGAACTTAGAAGCTCTATCTGTTTAAAAAAAAAAAAAAACTTAGACTTCAAAGAAGAAAATTTCCCACTAAAACTATCCCTTCTGGCTGACAAATAAGTGCAAAATGCATTCACAATAATTTGTTTGAAAAAATAAATTAATCTGATTACTTACAGCCTTAGAACTGAATGAAATAAAAAACAAGCACGTACAGTAATTTTCTAAGACTGAGGCCTTTGTTCTTTACTTTGCTCTCTGGAAAAAAAAGTTGCATGGATTTACATTCCTTTTTAAATTTTTTTGTCTTACATTTTTGTTCTGATTGTGTCATCCTTACTAGCATGATCTATTTGAGTTTTTACATTTTTGGTGCAATGCTTTATTAACTATTTTCACATTTTTCACTTGGCCTGTTCATCCTCCCCAAATGAGATAGGACATGAAGTGACATATCCAAATGTATTTTGCCATAGATACAACACATCTCTCTGCTTTGTGACTCGTGTTTAGTAATTCTATTTTGTCACGTTTGCAGGCATTCGCTTGGTGGCCAGAATTATTGGCTGAGCATGCAGAGAAGTTTTTGTCTCTTTATTCTGTTGATATGGATTCAGCACTCGAGACGCAGCCGCAGGACTCTTGGGACAGCTTCCCACTTTTCCAGCTACTGAATAATGCTCTCAGAAATGACAGTAAGATCTGAAGTTTTTTACTTATTGTGTGCATAAGTTTTCTCAATGTGCACACACTTTCAAAACATTTTTCTAAATAATATAATTCTCAAAATGAAAGTGACCATGCCTGTGTTTATGATCTATGTCCTGGTGTACTGTTTCTTGGAAGCCAAGCAGTTTCTCTGTATCCTTGCACCATTTGAGTCTTTATTCTGGTAGATTGAGAGTAGATGTTAGGAAGAAATTTTTTACTGTGAGAGTGGTGAGGTACTGGGACATGTTGCCCAGAGAAGTCATGGATGCCTCATCCCTGAAGGTTTTCAAGGCCAGATTGGGTGAGGCCAATCTAGTAGAAGATGTCCCTGCCCGTGGCAGGGGTGTTAGAACTAGATAATCTTTAAGGTCCCTTCCAACCCAAACCATTCTATGATTCTATGATTCAGAATCACAAATTGCTCGGTTGTTCATAATTTATGCACAACAGCATAATATGTATTTGTTATCTCATGTTTAAACTATACTGCTTAAATAAAATTGTAGTTAATATTTCCTTCTAAGCCATCATGCAAACTCCTTTTAGACTAGTTATGTCTATAAAGGTATTGATGACCTAGTGCGAATGTGGTAAGATATACACAACAAATCAGAGTGTCATTTTCACTTGGTGTATTGTTACATCATTATCTGAATTGGAGACCAAAATTTGAAATAGCTATATTAGCTTGCTTTTATTCATCTTAGAAGAGAGGTTGGGGTTTATATATGTATATATATATAAAAATATATACATATATATAATTTAAATGATGTCATAGGCATGTTTTTCTGTAAAAGTGATTTAATAGTGGAGTTAAGGAAATAACCAATGAAACCAAAGAAAATTGATTGCTTGTTATTTTAAAAACATTTAATTGCATCTTATTTTGCAGACAGGTAATGTCTCCTAACATTTTAAGGCATCATAAAGAAAAAAAATGCCTACATTTTATATGTTTCTCTTATTCTATTGTTAAAAAAATTTTAAAAATTACCTGGGTTTTTTAATTATTTTGAAGATACATTTGCTATTTTCATTCAATTATTCAAGTTATTCCAGAATTTGAGTTTTTTAGTTGAAAATACTAGAAATCATTTTAACTCTCCATCAAAAATTCATTTCATTTCTGTGGAAATGCGATAGCTTTTAAGAATTTTACCTCTGTGTGAACTGCTTGACTGGAAGAATGGAAAACAGTCTTCAAGAGCTTTTCTCCAAGGTTACACATATTGCAACCTATATTATTTATCATTGTATTCTTGTTATCATTAGCTGCCAAGTGTTTATTGAAATACCTAGGTCATATCAATATAGTGGCTGTTTGCCACAGCACCACATCATGAAATGGAGGAACTAGCAAATGTACAATTCACTATAACATGACAGATGACAAACTTCATGTAGGGAAAGGGGCAAATGGACAGGGCCACTAAACTAATACTGAATCTTAAACAGGATTGTTGAAAGTCACTTTTATTTCACCACATTGGATGTGATCTAGCACAGAGTGAAAAAACATTAGCATCCAGTCTTAGAGGTCTCTTTTCATGACTTATGTTTCCATACCCTGACATTTAGTTATACATGAAATGTTATATTCCTGACGATTCCTTTTTTCACATTATCTTAGTGAAAGAGAATATGTCTGTTAGTATTTCCCTTAGTTCATTTTTAAGTCATACATTAATATTTTGCCTGTAGTCTTACAAGAAGGATTTGTGGCACCAGTTTTAATTACATTATGGTAATAATTGTACATTATTGTAATATTGTAATTGGTTCCAACTTAACAGAAGTGATAGAAAAAAGCAAAGGTTGTGTCATTAGATTAAATATCCATGTTACAGGAAAATAGTTAAAGTTTAATAAGTACCCCAAAAAGAGGCACATCCATTTATCTGTCTGTTTGAAAAAAACATGGATTTCATTTTGATTTCTCCTCAATACTTCAGTGCTCCTTTCTTGAAAAAAAAGAAAAATAAAGCAGATGTTTCCTGGGCTGGAGCACCTCCTATACGAGGGCAGGATGAGGGAATTTCGTTTGTTTAGCCTAGAAAAGAAAAGGCACCAGGGAGACCTTATAGCAGCCTTCCATTATTTAAAGGGGGCCTACAAGAAGGCTGGAGAGAGGCTCTTAATCAGGGAGTGCAGTGATAAGACAAGGGTTAACAGTTCTGAGCTGAAAGAGAGTAGATTTAGATTAGATATTAGGAAGAAATTTTTGTTGTGATACTGGTGAGGAACTGGAACAGGTTGCCCGGGGAAACTGCAGAAGCCCCCTGCCTGGAGATGTTCAAGGCCAAATTGGATGAAGCTTTGAGCAACACAGATTAGTGGAAGGTGTCCCTGCATGGCAGGAGGGTTGGAACAAGATGATCTCTAAGGTGCCATCCAACTCAAACCATCTGGTCCAACCTTTCTTGGCAAAAGTACGGTGTTGACAAGATGACCTATCACTCCATCCAGCTGAATCTTAAAAGTGTCCACCACACACATTTAAGAACCCACCAGTTCCCTTGGGAGGTTATTCCAATGGCTGATTGTGCTCATTGTGAAAAATCTTCCTCCTGTGTCCAATGAGAATCTCCCAGGAGTAATTTGTACCCATTGCCCCTCACCTTTTCCATGCAACTGCTTCCAAAAAAAAAAAAAAAAGGAGTTGATAGTTTGTGCTCTGCCAGACTTATGGCGCTTTCCTATTGAGTATTATGATTTTTGCTCTGTCGCTAACTGCCCTAAAAGTTGGCAAAATTCCTCTTAATTCTTGGCTTTGGTACCTTTGCGCTTACTGTAATAGTACTAATTTTCTCCTGATGTGCTCATGCAAGTCATTTCAATTTTAAATACAAGATTATTGGTCTTCCGCTGCTCAAAGTCCTTTCTGATATTCCCATGCTTTCAAGGGTTGCTTTTTTTAAAAAAGAATAATGTTCACAATGATGAATTATTGTAATCTTAGATGTGGCCTTCTTACAGTCTGTATTCTAGCAGCCCTATCCAGTAAAAATAACCCATGCGTTTAAAAATTCCTGTATTTCAAATACTGAATTTATAATTAATATATAATAAGCACGGATTATCATTGGAGGATTGTAGTGGTAGATCTTTCCTAAATTAAGATTTTCCTGCAGCAACAAATTCCTAGACTGTATGGTTCAAAAAAATGTGAGTGCTGTGAAATTCAGCCATCGATTCATCTCCCTTGCACACCTTCTAGTATTAAGGTTCATGGTGTGTATGGCAAAGTATGCATAGCATCCTAATCGTACCAGTGGGGTTTTCACATCATTCAGTGAACACTGAGGCTGACATGTCCTGTAGTCGCTTGCCAGTAGTAGCGAACACTCTCCTGCTTCTCAAGAGAAGTGGGGACGAGCAGTATCCACACTGCGGTGTGGCTTTTGTAGGTCATCATGTTACATGAAAAGAGGTTGCTGATAGGCTACTGATTTTTCTTTCCTTAAAATATTAAATGGATAAGAATTCTAAATTATTATAACAGCCTTACGAAAGACATTTTCTGAAAACTTTCATGTCAAAGCAATTATTAGAATGATTGTAAAACCTTAACTAAAGGATACGAAGCGACGGCTGTATGAAATGTCACACCTGTATATCAGTTTCAGTAATTCCCTAATGGTAATAAATACAGTAAATGACAGTTTCTGGCAAGTGAAAGCCATCTGGAAAATTATATACTCTTTTTTTTCCTAGAACTATTGGAAAGCAACCATGGAAATTAGTCACCTTTTAATCAGTGGGTATGTTAGCAAGTGGCAAGTGACCATTCTACTAAGAACTGATTCCCAAGTGGAACATACCTCAGTGCTTATTCTTTAATTAACAGCCTTTTCACCTTGCAAGTGCATTAAAGCCATTACAAAGAGCTCCCCATGCATATACAATCCATTTTAGAGTCTTCCAAAATGAAATAAATAATTCTGGCTTTACCTTAAATGAAAACCTTTTCCTGAAAACTATCACCTTCATGAAGATAGATTTAGAAAAAACATTTTTAAAAGGGAAAAAAATGGAATGTGGTCTCATGAGGATAAAAAGGCTAGTGTTAATAATTAACAAGGAGAGTGAAGTGGAGTAAATTAGCCATAATAAAGTCCACAGTGACTGGCAAAGTCACCTCTCATTATCAAAAAACTCATTAGGAAATGAAGAGGTGGAAATCCCACTGGGTTATTCTCACTCTCTGCCTATATCAGAGGTTACTTTTCAGATTTCTTTCAAATGCAGAACTGTTAGGTCACCATATTGCATATTAGGTTAATCTTCAATGAAATTTGGAGGACTGACATCTGCTTGTTATTCTATCTCAAGAGCTTTAAATGAGCTCTTAATCTTTGATGCAGGAGTCAGTTTTCATGTAAACCTGACATGAGCAAACTCCTAACAATAAAAAAACAGTCTTAACATTTACAGCATTAAGTAAAACTTACCTGTAAGACTATTTTTATAACTATATCACTAAAATACAATATTAGAAAGACTGTGAGATAATGAAAAAGCATAGTCTTCACCATTCAACTAATACCAAATGTGGCATTTTACATAGTACACAAAACATTGTCCAAGATTCAAGCTGAATACTTCGAAGCCAATACTCATTCAACAATGAGGAAAAAAGGGCATTTTCTAATACAGCATTTAACTTTTGATAAAGTAAAAGGAGGTAGGGAGTCTTGACTGAAGCTTTACATTTCTGATATGAAGGACTCCACTTTGAGTCACTTCTCCATTGGTTTCTGACCTTATTCCCTAACATTAAAGAGTTCAT
The DNA here is from genome assembly GCF_032191515.1 of Phaenicophaeus curvirostris. Lineage (NCBI taxonomy): Eukaryota > Metazoa > Chordata > Aves > Cuculiformes > Cuculidae > Phaenicophaeus > Phaenicophaeus curvirostris. The sequence goes on from NC_091392.1 coordinate 23,647,938, forward strand.
CAGTGAGTTCATGGGTGGTTGCTTTCCTGTTAAGTCTAAGTGAAGAACTACTTAAAAAATGGATGGAGGATTATGATCTTCCTATCCTATAAAATATTTCAGCTTATCTGACAAGACCTAACAAATAATAAAAAGTTATTTAAAATTTACATTTACCGTGGGGATGAGTAATAAATCATGCATAAATTTGTTGAGATTTTTCAAAACATAGCTTGAAAAAAATAGTGTAGCTGCTTTTATAGTATATGTTTTAATGAACTCCAAAGTTTCTAGTTTTCATACACAGTTATGTCTGACTGTGTATGATGGTACATCTATGGTAGTGAAATTGTTTTTTCCAGAACTGAATATTTGTAGAGGGAAGAAGTATATGGTTGTCCCAGGATTGTGTGATATTTTCTGTGATGACTGTGTTACTTTGTGTCCAAAGAGCCTATAGATTTTGTTACAGAGGAGCCTACTCTAAAGCGCAATTTAGTTTCTATAGTTGTTTCATTATTCAGATTTATCAGGTTTTTAGTGCTTCAGGACAAATATGTATTCATTCCTCCGCATTTTAGAGGGTGTCCCAGAAATCTCTTAGTGGCATATGAAGTTATATGAAGTTATATGAAGTGTCTACATATTCGGCTTATTTTAACAATTTTTCAACTGTATATTCAAAATTCTGCTCCTTTCTTTGCCTCATTTTCTTTCCAAGTGTTATTTACTGACACTGTGTACTGTGCTGTGGCTCAGCATTATTGCATTACTGCATTGGCACGCATCAGTCAAAACTAGGAGTGCTATAAAGTTAACACATAATCTTCATTTCCCATCAGCTATTACTCAGTTTAATGTCTGTGTACCTGCTCTAAGTCAGTCATGCTACACCTGTAAACAGTCTGATGGAGCTGATTTAGAAAAATCAGCATGTTGTGTGTTGAGCCAGTTGAAAGCCATTGCCGTTACTATGGCTATTGATTTCAACAAGGAATCCTGTGATATGTTTTTTCCACTATCGCTGTTGCTAGAACCAGCATGGCAAACACCACCAAAGACAGCATCACCTTCCTGCTTTGCTACAGCGTATGTACCACTTTTGTACTAGAATTTATGTATAACATCATAGCCCCTATCTTAAACTCCAGGATGGAGGTAGAAAACATTTTGGATTTAAGGTAATCAGGGCAAACTTTATACCCGCACCAATACTTCTCATCAAACCTAATACTTCTTGTAAATTGTTGTGGAGATCTTTTCTTAGAAAAGGGACTTACAATTGTTGCTCAGTCCTATTAGGAGCTGCTTTGAAGTCATTACTTGCCTTCGGATTAGAGCTCCGTGCGTCTTGATTACTGAAACTGAAAGCTAACTCAAGTTGCATTATTGCTTACCAGAATATCCAATAAGCTTTTTGACCAAATGGAAGTTTTAGGCACAAGAAAATTGTGGAATAAACTGTCTCACTCTGTCTTCTAAAGATGAAACAAATTTTCAGTTTGCTTCCACATAGTAACACCTCTAAGGTATGTCTTGTATGTTAAAATACTCAATAATCTGTATGTATGTTGAGACACTTGCAACTTTCACCACAATTTAAGTGATTAATAAATGCACTGGGGAAGCAGAATGTAATATAAGCAGGAAATTAACGTAAACAGGAACTTCCATTTTATTCATAGAATCATAGAATACTTAGGGTTTGAAGGGACCTTAAAGATCATCTAGTTCCAACCCCCCTGCCATGGGCAGGGACATCCCACTAGATCAGGTTACCCAAGGCCCCATCCAACCTGGCCTTAAACACCTCCAGGGATGGGGCAGCCACAATTTCCCTTGGCAACCTGTGCCAGTGCCTCACCACTCTCGTGGTGAACAAGTTCTTCCTAATGTCTGGTCTAAATCTGCCCTTCTCCCGTTATTGGTGGCTTTTAACTACTATAAATATAATATGGAGCACCAAAGAAATTTGCTTCTTGAAATTTACTGAGTTTATTTTGGCTTTAAAAACATGCCAGAAAATCTTCCTGAGAATCCTATGGAGAGTTGGATAATTATAAACTGTCTGCCAAAGTGCTAATTTTGTCAGTGGAAAAGAGACCTATGTTATCCTGTATCATTCTTTGTTTCCTTCAGTTCTACAGAAGCTCTTGAGGACAGCATTAACGTGCTTAATCCAGGATAACTCCTAAGCTGTGCCTGTATAAGTAAAAGCAAAACAAGCCCCACAGCATTTGTTGTGCAGAAGCACAGTAGATTCTCTTCTTAGTACTGGAGAAGAACCCTCATTCCAGTGCTGCATTATTAGACTGTACTTTTCATCTCTGGTCTTTTCTTGTCATATTTTGATATATATCAGCTACCTAATATGTAAAAATTTAATAACTTTCATCTTCAGTATTTCAAGAATTTCTCATTTGTTTGGATCTATTTCTGTTCATGTAATCCATTTTACATTATTATTGTCTGTGCATTAACTTGCCCTGGCACAGGCTTTCATTTTGTTGTTGATTGTGCAAATATGAGATGGCTCAGAGGAAAAGAGCATGAGGTGTCTATATTAAGACAATGGAGAATTAAACTACATAGCTTTGAAGACAAATGGTAGTTGAGGGATTTGAAGTATGATGTTTCCTCAAGGATCCCTTGTTACCTGTCTGATTTGATGTGCAGGTGATATGTTTTGGAAAGATCAATTCTAATCATAGGGTAGAGTGCCATGAGTCTGATGATGATATTCAGCTGTATCTCTCACCTCTGCACTCTTGAGATCTTTCTTTGCCCTGCAGTAATCCTTGATGGAGATCTCCAAACGGGTAAATCAGAGCTGCCATGTCCTCAGCCCTGGGAAAACAGAATGCTCACTGAGTTGTTGATCTGAGACAGTGCTCTCCTCTGTGTGCCCATGTATAGAGGGATCTCTGTGGAGGTGCAGTCATATTAAGAGTCTTGGCATCATTTTGGAAAAAATTATTTCCCTGCAGAGGCTGATGTCAGTACGTTAGGAAAATTATTCAGCCTTTTAAGTTGAACAGCTTTTATTGCCTGTGATTTCTTTAATTTTCATTCTGACTAAAGAATAACAAGAGTTGCCCTCCTGCCCATGAGGCTTTATTACTGTAATTCCCAGAATAGGGCTTGTAGCAGAGCATTTCTGTGGCGTGCTCAGAAAACAATAAACTACAAGCTCATCCCTTCAAGTAACTGTGATTGCCTGATTAATGCCAGTCCTGCACTGATTCACTATAAAGCAGCAATATTAACTTAATTGACATAGTTGTATTCTTGTTGTTGTTTTTAATCTCAAAGTTGCCTTGAAAAATCAGCCTAATATGTAGCTTGATAGCAGTCACCTTTTGTTTCTTAAAGGCAATATTCATCAGCTGATTATTATGAAACCTTCCTATTGATATCCAAATTCTTCTCAGTTGTTATTATTGCTGGTCACAGATGCTGCAATTTTAGGATATATAAATATAGAAAAAATATCACTGTTTTGAGTGCCTGATGTACAAATAATTATTCCAGAACTAACTAGTTAACAAGTAGTTCTATGAACAGTGTAAATAATGGAGCATGTTTGTAATGGACTCACACGTGCTCTCAAGGGTGGATTCTCAAGTGTTTAATAAGAGATGAGCCTATGCCACTGCCTTTTTCTCAGTGGAAACCCGTAATAATCTCTGCCGGCTACCTAGCTGCCTGTTTTCATGAAATTTCCTCTATCTGATATTTCCACCCCTGTGTGTAATATGGGTGACATTTTAAAATTCTTAGGAAGTCAGATGAACAAAACCAGAGAGAGCTAATCACACTAGTATTTTCTCCTTAGGTAAAAGTGATTGATACCTAATTTCCCATTACTCCACTCTGATGTTTTCAAGAAAATAGTTCTTGCTTTCAGATGATTATATTCAAGAAAAAAAAATAGTGTCCAGACGCTCAGCAACAAAAGCACTTCCTTGCCATCGAAGTAGCTATTGGGAACTGGAACTTAATGACACATTTTTCCTCATATTTTCCAACTCTCTCAGGTTCAGTTTGTGGTTGACATCATTCAGGAATGGAAGGCAAAGGAGTTTCTGGAAGTCACAGAATTGTTTTTGTATGTTATACATGGACTTGTACCAATAGTGGAACAAGAGGGACTGTAATTTTACATGATAATTTCCAGGGGGTTGAGGCCCGTGATCCATCCTTTTCTTCTTAAAAAGAGGAGGAAGCCTCCTCAAGATGCAGTTGTGGTACTAACCCAAATCAAATGAGAATCCTGGATGCAGGAATAGATGGGAGAAGAAACCCACAAAGAGAATTTAAAACAGCAGAACATGGGTAGGAGAAAAGGAAGGCTACCAAAATCATGAAAATTTCTCTCTGTGGCTCATCTTGCCTGTATGATTTCTATAAACACACAGGAATATTCTTATAGGTCCTAATAATACTGCTGGATTAATGAGTGAATATGGACATATCCAAAACATAAATCTGATATACTCCCTTGGTGGGACAGGATATTAGTTAGCTAAGCTGAGATTTGCTAAGAGAACATTTCAGGGAATACAGGGACAAGCAGTTGGGGTAGCAAACAAATTTTCAGGATATAAGCATCTTCAAATTGCATTATGTATACAGTTCTGCATGCAGTAAATCCCATTTGTGAAGCAGGTCATTTTCTACTAGCTACTTTTCTTGAGCAATATGCATCGTGCTTGTAGTATGCTCACAAGTCAACTCCATTTCCTTAAGAAAGCAAGAGAATATGTCTATGTATGTTGCATGTTGTCAGCTTTCCCAAGTGCTTTAGGTAACTAATTTTCAGGACTTCCTTTAAATAGTTATAAAACTACAATTGCTGTACAGCTGGAGATAATCAAACCAGGGAATTAGCAAACTTCTGGAAGGGAAATGTAGAGTTAGCATCCTTTAAAATTTTGCAAGACAGTTGAGAGGGCAGAGAAGAGGCAAGCTTGGCTCCTGAGGCTGAGTTTCATGTGAACGTAGACTAGCTGAGAGGTACTTATGTTCATGGGCATCTTTATGAGGTTTGTGCACGTGTCAGGATGGGGAAAGCCAGGATTCTGGCCTTTGAGATTTTTATGTATGGACATGCATCAGCATACTGAGATATGTTTTGTCTACGAGAGTTCATTGAATGTCCTGGATAGTTATAGACAGTGATTCAGGACTTTTGCAGCAAACTTTCCTTATTCCCCCAAACTCTCATATATCACATATTGCTTTTTTCCATTAAGCAGTCTGGAGGAAATGTTGTATACGTCTGTACTTTTGCACACAGCAAAACAAATAATTGAATGTCATTCCAATATTGTTTGTTTGGTTTGGGTTTTTTGTTCTGCTTTGGTGTGTAAGTATTAAACAAAATTGCTAAGGCTTAGACTCAGCAAAGTATATTATTAATTTTAAGAAGATGGAGAAGTCTTCTGTTTCAACAAAGAACTTCAGTATGTGCTTAGGTTTTGTTATAGTGACAGTTTAAAATGTACTGCAATGTCCTCATGGAGAACTTAATTTATCTTTAATGAACTCTTTCCTATCCAAGCTGGATCTTGTTCTTAAAATGCTTTTCTGTACTAAAATGTATTAAATTATACTCTTTCCTATAGCAAAAAATGAAAAAGAATAGGGAAAGGCCTGACATTTTTCATTTGTGTTTTGTTTGGTTTTGAAGCATTTTTGTGCAATGGGAAGTTCCACAAGCACTTGCAGGAGATTTTTGTACCTATGGTCGTCCGCTACATCGATCTCATGGAATCATCAATTGCCCAGTCCATTCACAGAGGCCTTGAACAAGAGTCATGGCAACCTGTCAAGTAAGTGCTTTCTACAAGATCTGAACAAAGCACCTGCCTATAGCTTTCTGTCTAATCAGGTGTTCTCCCTCGTTGTCCTCTAAATATTCTATTTTTTATTGTATTCCTACATTGTTTATTTTTCCACAGGAGCATCACCAACAGTCTTCCTAATGTAGCTCTTCCAAAAGTTCCAAGTTTGCCTGTTAATCTTCCACAAATACCTAGTTTTACTACACCAACCTGGATGACTTCTTTGTATGACTCCACGTGTGTATTCTTCAATAACCTTCTGACTGTATGTCAGCTCTGCATGGCCTTGCTAGTGTTCTGTGCAGCTGTATTTGGATTGCATGGTGTTCATGATGTCTTAGTTGAAAATTACTGTTTCTTGGGAGTAAGCCAAGCATGGACTGATAGCGATTTGCGCTTTCTAGTGCATAAAAATATAGCAGTCTTAAACTTAACTTACAAAATCAACTTGGCAAAGGTCTGTAATAGTATGGATGGTATTTAATACCTTAAACAATCTAATGACACTTCTGAATAAAGAAGTGGTGGAGAGCCTTTCAGATAATTGATTTTAAGTCATGGTTCTGTAAAGCGAGGGAGCCCATCAAATTTTTGCATCAGTTTGATTAATTCATTATATTGGTACTGAAAATCATTGATTGCAAATATTGTCATAAGATTAAATATCCATGTTACAGGAAAGTAGTAAAAGATTAATAAGCACCCTGAAGAGAAGCACATCCATTTATCTGTTTGAAAAAACATGGATTTCGTTTGATTTCTCCTCAACACATCAGTGCTCCTTTCTTAAAAAAAAAAAGTAAAATAAAGGAGATGTTCCCTGTTCCCTGGGCTGGAGCACTTCCTATACAAGGGCAGGAGGAAGGAATATCATTTGTTTAGCCTAGAAAAGGCTCCAGGGAGACTTACAGCAGCCTTCCAGTACTTAAAGGGGGCCTACAAGAAAGCTGAAGAGAGGAGTGCAGTGATAAGACAAGGGTTAACAGTTCTGAGCTGAAAGAGGGTAGATTTAGATTAGATATTAGGAAGAAATTTTTGTTGTGATACTGGTGAGGAACTGGAACAGGTTGCCCAGGGAAACTGCAGAAGCCCCCTGCCTGGAGATGCTCAAGGCCAAATTGGATGAACCTCTGAGCAACACAGATTAGTGGAAGGTGTCCCTGCGGGGCAGGAGGTTTGGAACAAGATGATCTCTAAGGTGCCATCCAACCCAAACCATTCTATGATTCTTATATATTAGAGAAAGTCTCAGAAGTAAACTTATTTTGGCTAAAGTTGGATTAGGAAAGGGTGAATTTGAAAGACTTCAAAAAACACACCATCAAGACAGAAACCTTGTTAATATAATATCAGGCCAAGTATTGTCTTCTCAAGTTTTATGATGGAGTTAGAAGCCTTTAGAAGCCTCCTAAGAAGCCTTCAGATCCATTACAACAAGAGTCCAAATAATCATAAAATGCCAGATTGGAAGAGACCTTAAGGATATTCTGGTCCAACCTTTCTTGGCAAAAGTACAGTTTAGACAAGATGACCCATCGCCCCAACCAGCTGAATCTTAAAAGTGTCCAGTATTGGGGAATCCACCACTTCTGTGGGGAGGTTATTCCAATGGCTGATTGTGCTCATTGTGAAAAGTCTTCCTCCTGTGTCCAAACGGAATCTCGCCAAGAGTACTTTGTACCCATTACCCCTCACCTTTTCCATGCAACTCCTTGTAAAAAAAATGAATTGATAGTTTGTGCTCTGCCAGACTTGTGGCACTTTCCTATTGAGTATTATGATTGTTGTTCTGCCACTAGCTCCCCTAAAAGTTGGCAAAATTCCTCTTAATTCTTAGCTTTGGTACCTTTGCGCTTACTGTAATAGTACTAATTTTCTCCTGATGTGCTCATGCAAGTCATTTCAATTTTAAATACAAGATTATTGGTCTTCCGCTGCTCAAAGTCCTTTCTGATATTCCCATGCTTTCAAGGGTTGCTTTTTTTAAAAAAGAATAATGTTCACAATGATGAATTATTGTAATCTTAGATGTGGCCTTCTTACAGTCTGTATTCTAGCAGCCCTATCCAGTAAAAATAACCCATGCGTTTAAAAATTCCTGTATTTCAAATACTGAATTTATAATTAATATATAATAAGCACGGATTATCATTGGAGGATTGTAGTGGTAGATCTTTCCTAAATTAAGATTTTCCTGCAGCAGCAAATTCCTAGACTGTATGGTTCAAAAAAATGTGTGAGTGCTGTGAAATTCAGCCATTGATTCATCTCCCTTGCACACCTTCTCTAGTATTAAGGTTCATGGTGTGTATGGCAAAGTATGCATAGCATCCTAATCTAACCAGTGGGGTTTTCACATCATTCAGACTAACGCGTTTCCTCTTCCCTGCTGGTTACTGTGTCTCAGCTTCCCATGGAGGAAGTGTTTTGCTTTCACTATGACATGAAAGAAAGGAGTAGGGTTTTATTTCCCCCAATTTCTCCCATTCCATCCTTTTCAGGAAGAACAAAGCTTCCTCTTTCTAGTTAAATTCTCACATTCCTAGGCTCCAATACCTGTTAAGAAAAAAACAGTTTCCTGTCAGTTTTCCCTTTTAACATGATGAACATCCACCTTAAATGGACTAGAGTGGCATATTATGTTATACATAGAGTCAGTGGAGGCACCTAAATTCAGTATCCCTGTTTTGTCTGTCACTGCAAGTCACTCCTTCTATCCACTGAGTACCCCAAGTCTTTCTCTCTGTCCTCTGTGCTCCTTCCTCCTGGCCACACAGCTGATGCTTTGGCAAGAAGACAACTACATATATCACTAAGATGTGCTGGTCTTCTCTTTCTCTCTTTCTCTTTGAAAGTGATGATTTTGGCCAATTAATCATTACCAATTTGAATCACACAATGAAGAATCCACAGGCAAAATGAATGAGAAAAAACAGTCTGCAGTAGGAAGAGATTTCGTATTCTCCAAGCTTTTCTAATGTTCATGTTCATGCTTTTATGTTCACATTTAAGTCTATTCATATCAAATAGAGCTGTTATGTGCCTACCAAAGAACTTCTGCTGAAGAGAAAGGGTGAAAATATATTCATAATTAGATATTTCTTTGTGTGCTTCATTGATGAAATTAGTTTTCCCCTCTTTCACTTAAAAGTTGCTGCAATTCTTTTGAATGTTACTAGAGAAGATTATTTATATTTTTAATTAACAATTGCTTTTTTTTCTTCATCACATGTTTTGGAGCAGTAAATGTATGCTGCTTATAACAGCACTTAAGATCATTACCTCATTTTCCGTTGTTTTGGCTTAACCTTTTGTTATTGAGCATTGGAAAGGGAGATAGGAAAATGGGAAAGTGTTATGAGTAGTAGACAGGTTTTCTTGATTGGTCTCAGGAGGGGACAACTCAAGAGGATGCCTTGGCTAGACATGCAGAGCACCATCAATTCCTGTTCCATTTGGCTGAAGACATCATCCTTAAAGAGCAAAATTTTGAATATTTTGTAAAAGCTTCAAATTAGCCAGAAGGGGGGGGGCACCTTACTTATTCATTAATTCATTTGAATTTTTATTCCATTTCATATTTTAAATTTAATTTATCTGCGTCTTCTGGACCTGGATGATGATGATGACGATGATGATGATGATGATTATTATTATTATTAGTTATAACTCAAGGCTGAGGAAACATGGAATAAGATACATATTTGCAGAATAGTTCTGTCTTGTCTTCCAGTCAGGACAGGCAACATCAAAGGAAATGTATCAGCTATATTCTTCCTGCTATGGCTCAGCTATAATGAGTGATAAGAGAGACTGGCTGGAGCAGTTACAGTACTCTAATTATGATATGAAGAAATCTGGTCTGAATGTGTCTGAGCTCTCATGCTGGACCTCTCTGTGTATTTGTGCATGCTAAGTAAGTCAGGAGGCTGCATTTCAGCACTGTTTTGGGGAGGGGCATCTGTAGTGCTGCATATATTCCAGTCCTGGTGCTTGCCTCCAGTAAAGTGGCAGATGGATATGATCTGGTTTTTTTAAGGATGGGTATTTGAAAGTATAGCCACAAGATTGATAGTACAGTGAAATTTAGCTGATCTGCTTTCTAAGGAATAAGAAGTCTTGAATATAACTAGTTCCTGTTTAGTGTTCTGCAAAATGAATTTAAATTGTGGGCCAAATTTCTTTTCTTCCAAAAATACTAACATGCAGGAAGAAAAAAGGCTCCAGGAATATGTTTTGGTAGCTTGATCCTTAGGTTGCCTCTCTTGAACTAAGTAAGAGGAACCATGAAGTAAATCTGTCCGTAATGTCTTTGAGGGACCGTACACAAGCTGTACTTGCCAAAGTTCTTCTCCATCTCTACCCCTCATCTGCTGGTAGAAAATAGATGGGGCTAAGTGCCATTGACTCTTGAATTATTGAAAATCCTTTTCTGGTATAGAAATTCTAAGTTGACTTTCTGAGCCCTGATGTACATCTTGAGGCATAAAGGAAGTAAATCTGGAGCTCACAAGCTAGAGGCTCACAAAGGACAGAGCTGATGCCGTTTTGTATACAGTCCTCACAAAACACTAATGGGTGATAATTCAGTAATAACCTTAAAAAAAGATAATTGAAGTAATTTAAAAAATTGCCATCATTGCCCTTGATAAATTCTACAAGAATGAAAGCCAGCTGCTTTTAAATCTTGTGATTGATTGAGAATATGCTTAGATATTTAATATTTCTCCTATATTTTTGTATCTCAAGCTACCCTGTAGAGTTTCACTTCTAGGCAAAAAAATTATATGTGCTTCATCTACTCTGGAGTTGTGTTTGTGCTGATCTTGCAGCCAGTGTGTTTTATTAGTGAACTGTTCAACTAATTGCAACTGCTTGGGTAGCTGATAAGCCTAGTGGGAAGCTGCCTCTCAGCTGTCTGTGCATAAGTTAATTACTTAGGAGGCTGTATGTAGCTACTAAGTTTAATATTCCACAAGGTCTTGGAGAAACGTCATATCTTGGGCATTTATTTGCTGTGTTCAGAATGCTGCAAAGCATAAAGCCATAAAAAAAAAAAATATATATATATAGGTTAAAATGGACCTCTGGAGATACCTAGTCCATTCTCCCAGTCAAAGTGTGACCAAATTCAAAATTAAATTGCCATTAAAAATAAAATAGGATGGGCAGAATATTTGCCTCTTTTAATCATCACCATGATCTGATTAAAAAGTACTAGATGGTACCTTTAGCACAAAGAGCCAGTGCTGGAAACTTAAGTTTTAACCAACCAAACAGTGCTGTTTGTACTTAATTTTAAAAATTTAGGTAAGTATATTGAATATAATTTTTAAAGAAAAAATACCAGTTCAGTTTTCTGGCAAAGCTACATTATTCCATTCATTAGATGGAACTAGGTTTACCATACATGTTCAAATACAACTTCTCACTAGCCAAGAATTTGCCCTGTCCCTTCACAAAAATAAAAAAAAATGGTTGTGGTATTATGGATACAGATTCAAATGCTTTAGTGGATTGTTTAGAATGCAGGAGTTCCTCTTCCTGCCAGGAGGTGGTAAAAATTGAGTTTGGCTCTTCTTCATTTTATACTTTATGGAGTATTAAACCCTGAAGTGACATAACCAGCTTCTAGCAGGGAGAGCAAATCTATAGGCTGTACAACTGGTTCAGGGTGTTCAGGTATGTACTAGCAATTAATACTATTTTTAATGCTTTTACTAAATCAGTGTCAGCTAAAATCCAGATAAAACAACTATCCAGTACAGATAACAGTAACAAGGTGATTGAAATCACTGTTTTCTGCAGTATCTAACAAACAAATTAGACATTTGTGTCTGGATGTGTGAACTAGGAACAAATAGCTTCTGTTGTAGCAATTTATTTTACTTCCCTATCTTATTAGTTTAATATGTCAGTCAAATTCAAATGTTATTGGACAATGCTGAATAAAAAATTGAAGAATGAAGGCTCAAAATGTTGTGAAAAGAGAATGAATGAATTAGTGTTTCTCACAGAATGAATTAGTGTTTCATGAACCTGTGTCTATTGTTACATTTATTACAAATGTGAAACTTTATTTGGTATTCTAATGAAGCCAAATTAAATGGCTACCAGGGAGTGAACGTGCATAAGAATACTTTGATGTTATTGAGAGCACATTAGTCCTCCTGAGTCCTGAAGAATTTCATTTGGAATTCCGTTAGGCAAAAAAAACCCAAAACAAAACAAAAAAAAACCCCTAAAAATCTATAGAAGAATAAAAATTGGTTAAATTATATGATCTGATGATAAAAAATGGTAGTTCTGTTTCTTGAGAAAGTCTGATTTGTCTTCTAGTAAATGTGTGTTCTCATCAATTTTAATATATGTACTGAGATTGTCCCTGTTTCTGTCCCCATATAATTGTCATCTTATTTTTCCCCAGTCAACTCAGAAGTTGACTGAGTCACTTTTGAATCAAAAAATGTGTATAATGTAGCATCTACAACTTTACTTGCTGCCTGTGTACACAACAGATGTAATAAACCGTTCAAATTTTGTGTATCATGTAACTCTAGAAACAGTCTAATGGGATTATAAACTTTCTGAGAAATTTTGGTGGTTCGTTATTTCTATTTCTTAATTAAACTTAGTAGTATAAAAAAGCATTCCCTATTCAGGTAATGAATTATCTTAGTCGGTAACGTCCCTGTGCAAGTTGTAACCTTAACAGTCCCAGGGGCCTTTTTCCTGTTTCTGCTGTTTTCTTTCAGGAGCACCATACAGTGTAAAATTAACAATTACTGTTAGAAATAAGTGGTGGAAGTATGCATGGTATCAAAAAAAAACTGTCTAAAACTGTGGAATGTCCTGTGATGCATAGCAAAGGTATCAAAACTTGCACCATTTAAAAGCAAAGCGGGAGCCAGGTTTGGTCCCTTGGAGTTAGCCTTTTCTTTATGTGGGCACCCCTGCTCTCAGCTCATCCCCCACTGCCCAGCACTGGCTGGCTGCCCCCTCTGCCTGGCCTGTCAGCCCCTTTCAGCACTGAGATATTGTTACAGGAGACAGCAATGACTCTGAAGTCACTGTGGCGTTAAGGCAGCAGGGCAGGGGCCAGTGGGGTGGGTCTAGAAGGTTTTATAAATATGTTCTTTAGTTGTGAGGCAGAAGGAAAAAAAAATGGCAGTAGCGACGTATTTAAACTGTTCAGATGTCAATTGGGTCTATCAAGCTGAGGTTTGGTTGCTTGCTTCACTAGCATCCTGGAGTGGCATGTTGTGTGGGATAACTGTCCTTAAAGAATAACCCAGGTATTGCAATACAACACATCCCAAAAACATAATTAATCTGCGATGACAGTGGAACTGTAACTGTAGTTACTGCTAAGGTTAGCCTTAAATTGTTGCATCTTACCATGTATTTAGCCGTCAGTTGAGGGTGGAAGAACTTTCAAACGGTGTGGACAATCCAAGATGACATATAGTCATATTAATCTCATTTTGTTTGTGCACAAATTTCTTCAAATAGTTTCTGTTCTCTTTTTTTCCACTGGGATCCAGTGTTATTCCCTCAGTTAGAATTAATAAGCCTTTATCAAGGGACTATTTATCTGGGTACCTCTTTTACAGTACTACTACTAGCATCCTCATTTCTTTGGTAAGCTTATCTACCAGAGTTATGAAGGCAAGAAAACCTATGTTCAAAGCCTTCACCGTTTTGAAAAGGTCCTTAATAATTGATATATCCTGTATCCTTTTTTTTTTCCGGCTTGATCTGAAACTTGAGCTCCTTCATTTTCTATGTTCCCCAACATCCCATCTACCCCCCTGCTCTGTCTTATTTATCAGCTAACAGCTGAAAAAACTTTACTTTTTCCATCCTACTGGGAATTATGTTAAATTTTCCATGACCATTTTCACACTCTTAGAATAAGAACTGTGCTATGACATACAGTGCAAGTGAAGCGAAGGAGGAAGATAGTGTGATAAGGAAATCTTATTACTTTAGATAGTGCTGTGGCAACTGGGATAGACATCCATACATTTATCTTCTGTTTCTTGGGGACTTTGTTTTGTTTTGTTTTGTTTCTTACAGCAATGGCTCAGCTACATCAGAAGACCTTTTCTGGAAACTGGATGCTCTGCAGATGTTTGTTTTTGATCTTCACTGGCCAGAACCAGAATTTGCCCACCACTTAGAGCAAAGACTTAAACTCATGGCCACTGACATGATAGAAGCCTGTGTTAAAAGGTACAGTCGAAATTATCAATCAAAAACTGTGAGAGATTTGAAAATTAACGTAGAAACAGCTGTATTGGCTCACAAAGGTGCATCTCTACCAGAATCCTGTCACAGGAATCAGGGCAACTGTAAAAAGATCACGACTTTGTGTATGTTTCCCAGCACATGGCAATCAGCAGTTTGGCAACATCTAGGAGAATTTCTGCTTATGTTGTGAATAGACTCTTGGAAATGAATAAACCAAATATCTTTTCTATTGCATATATGTGGCAAATATTTTAAAATCTCAGAATTCTGCTAGAAGAAATCCTTTTTCTTTTTTTACAGTTCCCTTCTCCATGACTATATTATTCTTTGTGTTCAATTAATAGTACTGCTTAATTTGTCTTGATTTTAGCGCATTGTCTCTAAGAAATATGTCACAAACTGAAACGTATGCACCATTTCTGCATTTATAGAACAAATAAAAAAAGGCTGTCTCCAAGTCATCCAAATGGAACTAAGTTTTATATTGCTAAGCTTCTAGAAATTATAGTTTACTTAAGTTTACATCCATCTATTCTAAAGAATTTTGCATATAAGCTCAGTCAACTACAAATATCTAACAAATCATAGAAAAATGGTGAAATCTCAAAAGACTAAAAAAACTGTTAGTGTAAATGTAGTCTTAAAAAAAACATAAAAGGAGTAGCAATGAAATGCAGTAATATATTGATTATATTGACTTTAAGCCTGGGGAAAAGTCAAGAAAAGTCTTTACAATGGGATACATCAATGGGAATAAAATACAAAGACTAGGTTAGTACTAGTTAAAATAATTTATTAAAAATGAATCTTTTCAAATCCATCATGTCTTTCTTAAAGATAATTACAGATTAATGTGGCAAAAGCAATTGTGTTATATAAACACTAGGATTTCTCCTAGGTGATAAATCTAATGCCACATGTTTCATTATCTAAAACTTTGCACCATACAGATTCAACTGTATGGATTTTAATGGCACACACAAAATAAGTTTAAAATTGCTCACTGCCGGGATCACAACTAGAAGCTGAGAATAGAATTATTAACACAGAGGCATTACAAAAAGAATAGCTTATGGATTGGGTTTTGTTCTGTGATACCAATCCTGACATCTTTGCTTCTTGGTTTTGTAGAGAGTAAGAAGGTACTGGTGGCAATAAATGAAGATTTGATTAATATTACAGAATAACCCTAAGTCTCAATGCATAAAATGTGTTAATATTTTAGAGTTAATACACAATACAGTACTGTTAATACACTAAGTATGTTTTAGCATGGGCAAAGATACCATACATCAGGTAACAAAGAAAGTAAATTATACCCATGTGATGGATTGTAGCAACTCAGAAAAGAATAATGGAATTATTCTATTATAACTCTTTTTGAGATACTAGTATGATCTATAAGGTGTTTTAAAATGGAAATGGGATGCTTCTGTTCACATCTTCTTAAAATATTGTATCCATTTCTGGTACCCACACTTAAAAATAAGAGTGGAAATAAAGCATTATTTTTATTTTTTATGTATTCTGAACTATAGTAATTTATTTCAGTGACATTCATCCTTATTTACATCGATATGAGAAGAAAATAGGCCTTTTCTGTTATATATCTCCTGATACATCTTACTTTTTAATATAAATATTAATGTTTGCTTAATAATAAACTCCTTTTCTTCAATAAAATACTCTTTTCTATTAAAGCCAGAAGAAGATTTTTTAAATTCTATTACTTAGAAGCAAATAGTTTGTATGATAAACTGCAATTTAACATAGAAGAGATGGAAAATGTGGGGTATTTTCATTGTTTTAGATTGTTCTTAGTCATCATACAAGGAAGCATATTGATATCTAGAAGGCAAGAAGATAATACTTTTATTATTCAACTGAATTAGCTGAAGCAGTGCAGAACTTTGAGATTACCATCTCAACAAACAATGCAATTGATTGTTGAATGGCTGGATATTCTACACTTACAGAATTTTATTTCTAAAATGTTCTCACATGCATGTACACTGTTAAGCCAACATGTTTAGTAAGGTTTATGTGTACACTGGTTGTTCAGAATTATCAGAGAGACTCATATTATGAATTGTGTTTTAATAAACAGAACAAGAATTGCATTTGAACTCAAGCTGCAAAAGACAAACAAATCAACAGACTTACGTATCCCTTCTTCTCTGTGTACAATGTTTAATGTCTTAGTTGACGCCAAAAAACAGACAGCTAAACTCTGCATACTGGATGGGGGGCAAGAGGTAAGTGGAATTTTGTATGTTTAGTTAATCTGAAACATCTCACACTGCAGACCATCTTTAACAATTTAATTTCAAGCTAGCTGTAATGTCTCACACAGCTCTGTTTGCACAGAAGCATACATAGACTGCTCCCAGAAGCATCATGCAAAACACAACCCCTCATCTTCCACCAGAGAAGACACAGAGTGCTTCTGTAATTAATTTGCTTTGACCTGTGAGTCTGTTGAACATTCAGAGGATTTCCTCTCTCACAGCTCCTCTGGAAATTTCTCTTGGGTTACACCAGAGAAACAGCCCACTTCAAGACTCTTTTGTAGTAGTAAAATAGAGCTAAAACATTATGCTTTGCAGCCACATTTTAAATGAGTAAGGTTTGTTTTTTAAAAGGCCCATATACCCAGCATTCATGCCTGTGTATGTGCTAGTAATAGAGTAAAGAAATAATCAGGTAATTTAATTGGATTTTTTTCATTTGGTCTCTGAAGTCAGGGACCATTATGGCAGTAGTCTGCTGCCGGGACTGTAGATACTCCACAGTGGAGCACTGATGTGCTTTTGAAGGATATGTAGACTTCACTGACTACTGTCCTTCCCATGTTGTCACTCTTAGCCAGAATAATCTGTGAAGTGAAAAGGGCATACCACATACGCTGATGAGACCACCAGCATAAAATTAAAACTGTTCTTGCTGTGCTAATGCATTAGCAGTGTAATTTTGTTTTACTTGTTTTTGAAGAGAAGGTTTAAACATTTATCAGAATCTGGCAACAAAAAAGTGTCTGCTTTGAGCAGCTTCACATTTAGTTTATTTGGACATATTGTTTCTGTTGATTTTTCTATTTCAGTATTGTGCTCTTCATTTTATTGAATCAACTTTTTAAGTTAGCATATTCAATGTACTTGTCTTTTTTTTTTTTTTCCAATTCAATGAGACATTCATCATTTTCCTGTTCTACCCTGTCATCTTTATTTTTCCTTTTGGTCTTCCATGACATGAACCAGTTTGCTAGTCAGTGGGTAAGTGTCTTTTCATTGTTTTTTAGCCTACATTTTTCTTTGATTATTTAGAGCCATTTTTTTATTTTAAATTATAATATTACTTTTCACGTTAATTTGTTAGCCTAGCCCTCAAAATTCCTTTACAGGCTGACCTTGCTACAGACTGATCATCAGCTTCTCAGTTCTTCTTTCCTTGTTCTTCCTCTGAGGTGGTTCCAGAGGATTTCTTCACTCTTCTGCTTTTCAGACCCAGTGTCCTGTCTTACCAGGCAAAACAGCAACATGCAATTTGTTTCAGGCTCATCAGAAGTAAACCACAACTAGCAACTCTTTGCCTGAGGCTGATGCTGCCATTTCTTCTCTTACTTAGTGTCTGAGCAGTCACCTGCAAACATACACATGCACACCCTTCTTTGAGGACAGGCAATACCAGTACCTCCATAAAGACCTGCAGACAGATGATACAGCCTCATTCTCCGCAGTAGCACCACTCTTCTCACCTGCTTTGGATGGTGTTTCCAGCACTCAGACAGTCCCCTCAGAGGCAAAGCTCAGCATTTGCAATTACCTTTCGGACTTCAGATGCTCACAACTTTCTCTTCTGAAATCCATTCTTTGGATTTTCAAGCTCCGTGATACACTCTTTACAACATCAAAACAGAAATACAGTCCTTGTTCCCTACAATGTCTGACCACGACCCTAAATGATTCCAATGTTTCTTTTCAGTGCAAGAGTTTTACAGTTTAGCCTAACTGTAATGAAATGCAAACTCCTTTCAAAGTTCCTGACTTAATCTTTATCCCAATTCATGTAATAAATTGAATAAATCTCAAATTCTTCACCAAACAGAAATTATCAGAAAATGTGGAAACTTCTTTCTTGGTCATAAGCTTTGAATTCTTGTCTATCAGTTTCTTCCATTCCCAAGGCTTTTTTGAAGACTGAGGGAAAATAGGCTTTTCGTTTGCTTGTAGGTGATACCATTGCTGTTTGAAATGCTTCAGATTTGTTGAGTGAGATACTTCTGGAGCCTGCCTGTCTGACAAAGTAGGCAGGAGATCATTGTGTAACATAAACATTTGTATCTCTGTGTTCCTCTGTGCAGCTCTGCTATTTCCATTTACTCTTACATAGCCACTTGGTCTTGAAACCTTTTCCATATTACTTTTCCCTTATCCTCCTTTGTCTTCACTTTAGTCGCAGATATGGTCTTTCCTGCCAGCCAAGGAAAGTATTCTGTAAGACCTCAGTTAACATTTTTTAAAAGGCCTGTTTGTTCACCTAAAACTTAACACTGACTGTCCACGTGACAATTTCTAGAACTTATTCTATAGGTGATGGAAGATATTTAATGAGGTGGTTAAACTCAACTATCTCCTTGAATACAGCATGCTCTTTTCATTCCCTATATAAAGCTGTGAGCAGTTGCATACCTTGTTCATGTTTGTCATGAACAAGCTGTGTTAGTTTTCACCCCATGTTGTCAAACAGGAGGGAATTCTTGCATATCATGTAATTAGTGCATTCTGTTCATGGTTACCAATAATCACACCTTGAGTTTAGAGTTTAAATTTTATTAACTCATTTGATTAAGTGCATTAAATTCTCATACACTGCCCACCATTCTACCAAATGTCTTCCAGTTGAGTCTGCTTTCATGGAGAGTTGCTAACTCTGCCATTCAGGAGCACTTCCCTCCTTGCCTTCTGGATATCATCATAAAACCTAAGGAGAAGCATACCATTACCTGGCTACGGAAACAATCATTACATTGCATTTAAAGAGAGCTCAGCTGGCTGGATGCTGTCCACACTGGTTGGCAGTTGCCCTAGGAGGGTTTGAGAAGCAGGTCCAGGGCAGAATCGCTTTATCTCGTACTAACACTTGGTGCTTGCAGCCTGCTTCGTGGGCAACCAGGATGGCAATTCATGGAGTACAGGGGAAGGGTGCAGCAAGACAACTAGGTAGCACACCGATTGGTGCTGTTTCACAGACAGTTGCCTACCTAGCTTCTTCATTTCAGTGTATGTGATCTTGTGTTGCTGGATGGTGAGCAGTATCCCATTTCCTTCTTTCCTGAACCAAAAGCCAGTAGGTGCCACTCCTTTACAGTCCATGGAATCTGAGTCAAAGGCACTCAGAAAAGGAGCAGCAGAAAGGGAAACCTTTTCTGTGGCACAACATTAAATCCTGAGATTTTTTTTTGTCTAGATGGTCGCACTCAAAGAATTGTGGTCAATGGTCCAAGTGGAGCCAGTAATGTGCACTTGCAGCCCAGAAGGCCAAATGTATCCTGGGCTGCATCACAAGAAATGTGACCAGGTCGAAGGAACTGATGCTGCCCCTTTACTCTGCTCTGGAGTCCTTAACATAATAAGGGCATGGATCTGTTGGAGAAAGTCCAGAGGAGAGCCACAAAAATTACCGGAGGGATGGTACACCTCTTCTTGGAAGACAGGCTGAGAGAGATGGGGTTGTTCAGCCTGAAGAAGAGAAGGCTTCAGGGAGACCTTATGGCAGCCATTCAGTACCCAAAAGGGACCCACAAGAAAAGTGGAGAGGGACTTTTCACAAGGGCAAGTTGTGATAGGAGAAGAGGTAATGGCTGTAAACTGAAATAGGCTAGATTTAGATTAGATATAAAGAAGAAATTCTTCACCTTGAGGGTGGTGAAGCACTGGAACAGATTTCCCAGAGAAGTCCTGGATGCCCCATCCCCTGGATGTCCCATCCCTGGTAGTGTTCAGGACTAGGTTGGATGAGGCTTTGAGCAACCTAATCTAGTGGAAGGTGTTCCTGCCCATGGCAGAGGGGTTGGTACTGGGTAATCTTTAAGGTTGCTTCCAACCCAAAGCATTCTGTGATTCTAAGAATTATAGGGTACTGGGAAACTGGATTTCTGAAAACTGAAATATCTTCTATATATGTTCCACTCAACAGTATAGACCAGTGGTATTTACTCTGTTCATGCTACCCAGTTACACAAAACAACAAATAGTCTGTGATTCAAATCTAAGGTCCTGCTTGGATTTAACGATTTGTTAACCTAAGCAGTCTCAGAAATACTTTCTATTTGATTCTTGCTTCCAGCAATATTTCCTGTGTCACCAACATACCTATTGAAACTTTTATGTTTGCCCTTGACATCCTTGGCCAGATTTAATTCAGGATTTGAGCTTCCCTAACCTGATCTCTGGCTCCTTGGACAATTTCTCTGTATTATACCAAGGCTATGTGTCCTGGCTTCCATCCTGTGTTGGCTTTATTTTTGTGTTTGACTTTATTCAGAAGCTCCTTGTTCATCCATGCAGGCCTCCTAGCTTTTTTGCCTGACTTCTTTGTTGGGATGCATCGCTTCTGAGCTCGGAGGAGGTGATCCTTGAATATTAACCAGCTTTCTCAGGCCACTTTTCCCTTCAGGGCTTTGTTCCATGGTACCAGACCAAGCAGATTCCTGAAGAAGCCAAAGTCTGCTCTCCTGAAGTCCAGGGTAGTGAGTTTGCTGTGCTCCCTCCTTGTTACCCTAAGGATCTTGAACTCTACCATTTCATGATCACTGCAGCCAAGGCTGCCTTTGAGCTTCCCACTCCCCACCAGCCCCTCCTTGTTGATGAGAACAAGGTCCAGCATAGCACCTTTCCTTGTTGGCTCCTCTATCACTTGGAGAATGAAGTTATCATCAACCAAATTTCAGAAACCATGTGGACTGTGGTTACATCAGCCAGCAGAGGAATGTGAAGGCACAACTATCCATAAATATGTTTGGAAAAGGAGTGAGGTGTCTGCTCTCACCAGGCAAGCTTGGCAGAAGTAGAAAAGCTGGAGTCCTACAAGTGCTGATTTCAGGATCAGGCATACAACCTTGTCGTCTCGTACAATTTTATCACTAATTCTACAGTATTTGCCATCTTCTTAAAGCCTGTTTCTGGAGTCAAATAATCTTCCATGAGGATCTGAAGGTTTTTTATATTGGGGTGGCTGTTTTAGTAGAAGTTGGCATTGAGGAGGAGTGAGTCAAAAAAAAATTACAATCTCCTGATTTGCAAAATAAATATTGAAAAAAATCAGGCTAAAAAAATGAAAAATTATTTCTATATAAATGTCATCATTTTGGAAACTTGTAATTTTTTAATAACTGTTTTAGTTCTTGTTTTTCTTGGTCATACAGTGAAGTTACTGATTGTGTTTCATTCCTACAGAATTATATTAGCCTTGTGGTGAGAAAAAAATAAAAAACAAGAAAAGAAAAAAGAAAAAATATAGGAACTGATTTCAGAAGATGCATAGATCCATTAATTTAGTGTGCTGTGTAGATAAAGTTACAGACACTTTATGAGAGGAACAGCCATGACTTTCTGTGGATTGCAGGAGTATGTAAAGTTTTAACATCCATCTGTGGGAGAATAATTACTTATTGTTTTCAACAAGTAAGGAACTATTTCCTTGTGAAGACTGTATAAGCAACAGATGTCAAGGAAAGTTTGGAGTAATTTAAGTCCTTAGCAGATCAAGAGAATATTATATTGGTCAAGGCCATAATATAGTCAGAATAAAATACATCCAAAATTGTGCAAAGTTCTTTGATGTATTTGTAACATGCTTTTTCGCTGTTCGAAGATGCCTGGTGCTGTTTGTCTGAGATGTGCATTCACATTTTTCAAGAGGTTTTAAACTTTAAAAAAATTTAAAACCAAATATAAACACAGTTGGTGTTGGTACCTATAGCACGTGGGCAAACATATCTCATGGTTTTGTTTTCTCTTCATTTAAACACAGGTTCAGCAGGTATGCTGTTTAGAAGATCCTTCCTAAATATATAAGCAGATCAAATTTAATGTTTCAGTTTGCATGACAACTCTGAGACAGATGAAAAATAGCCTTTAAAAACTTGCAGCTCTGAAAACTATTCATCTGGCATCTGCTAAGTTAGGCTAATGTTTATACTGACCTCAGTACTTTTACTACAAGCATTATGCTGTTAGCTGTTCCAAGTAGCCTTGAACTGTGAAGATAGGGTTAGTCTTTACAAGTCACATTTTCTGTGAAGTGGCTATTGGGGACAATCTTTGCTGTCAGATAAATGTTTCTAAAGGAAGAATTACTGTTTAAATTGATGTGCCTCCTTGACAGAATGGGATCCCTAGTTCCTGTTAATTTCATGAGAGAACTCCATGGTATTATCTAAAAAGTCTTTCAGATTTATTTTAAAAGCATTTACTTAAAGGCACCTTCTTTATGAAAAAGCAAAAGAAAAAGGCTATGGAGAATGAAGTCTGGTTTATTATGCCTTTTATGGCCTATTAATTTGTTACCATCTATTCTGCTTTGTTGATGAAATTTTAATTTTGCCCTTGCTTGAGCATATTGTAAGATTTGTATAAACTGCAGCTCACTGGGCTAACAGAAAGGCTCTTTTAGGATGAACAATTGGAGCTCATTTTATTTCTAGAGGACATTTAAAATAACTTATGAATGAGAGTTGTCAGACATGAAATGCTGTATTAATTAAATCTTATTCTAGTCTTTTTGCTTCTCCAGCTAAACCAACCCTTTAGACAAAAAATACATGGCCACCTTAATTATATAGGAGAAGACAAAAAGTATCCTTCACATTCCTTCGCCTGAATAAGAATAAGAACTCAATTCATCTAAATAATAACCCCATTAGCTGCTTAACTCAACAGTGTACATGGGAAAATTTTCAACACAGAATGTAAGGAAGTGTTGATTGGGTGGATCGTTTTCAAGGTTCTGTTCTTCTGATGATAATTTTAAGTAAATCTGATCTGGCAGGGTTATCAGCTTTTTCCATTTATGACTTATGACAAAAGTGTGTGGTCATATACATGCTAATGCTTCTTTATCTTTTGAAATGCAGCAACAATACCATTCAAAAATAGATGACTTGATTGAAGAAACTGTTAAAGAAATTATTTCACTTCTTGTTTCAAAGGTAAAACTATTTAGATTTTAATTTATAATAAAGCAGAAAATGGATCTCTAATTTTTTAACTTCTGAAATGTCTTTAAATATCACAGTTTTTCTATACACAGTGGGACTGGGGAGGGGGCAAAAACATGATTTGTAAATAATAGTCATGCAAATAATATTGAAGTTGCAACATTAAATTTTATTATCCGTTAGGTAAAGGATTTCTGTTCAACTTGCTAATCAGATAAGTTTCTTTTCTATATTTCTGTTATAGTTAATAACTTGTAGCAGCTAGTAAAACTGGTAGGGCTTAATTATGTCAATATGATGTTAAGTAATAACATTATTTTTTTTTGTTTATTTTTTCACATGAAAACTTTCTTCCTGTCACTAAGTAGTGCTTACATTTTGTGTTTAGAGATGGACAACATCCAGAGTGCGAGTATAACTTTTTAATGAGATTTTGTCCCACAAACCAGTTAATTTAATACTATTTTGTAAGTTGTTATTTCTTGAAATTGACTACAAGTTTGTGGCACGTCCACTCCTGTAAAAGTCGTAAGTGCCTTCGTTTTCACTTGCCACAGCTTGCTGGCATGGGGTAGGGGAGGCAGGAATCTCCTTTTGTATTGACACCCACCATGCTTACACAGGAGGAGGAAGGCTTTGTAGAATCGAAACAGAAGTTTAAGCAAGAAGTGCCCACTTACTGATGTGTAGAAACCACACTTTTTTCTCTAAAGTGAAATTTTGATGTAAACATAAATCCAAATAGTTCAGCCTGACAATTTTGAGTTCCACATGCCGTCTGTCATCACTCTGAACTAACCTGTCAGTTTATGTTTTTAGTGTTATTGACAAGGAAGAAGAAGAAAGCGGAATTTAATCAGAGCAAATCATACTATTAAAAGTATAACATTTTGATTATTTTTTTAATATCTGAGATTACAGAAGAAGGGAGAAAATAGTCATATTCCTCCTGGACATGTGCACAAAAAATTCTACAACTGCTGTCAATGCAGAGGGATTTGCATTATTATAATTATCACATATACTATTACCAGAGGTTAAAAGCTCAGAAAAGGAAGCAAATACTGTGTCACTGGGTGATCATTAGAAGCTTAACCAGTCTATCCTCACTTGAGATGTGAAATACCAGTGACATCTATATTGCTCCTTTTTCAAGGCAGAAAGCCTCTGCGGGTACAGAGGAAGGTTGGTGCTTTGCTCTTGGTTTTGGCCAGGAAAAATGCACGTCAATGTGCATGATATCCATGTGTGTTCATTTTTTTGATCTAATATATTTTAATTACTTCATAACCTTTGTCTCCATATTATTTCCTTTGAGTTCCAGTGGAATATGTATCTCAATCTCTTGCTTTAGTTGCAAGTCATTAATGAAAATGAAAAGAGTACTTTCACTTCAGTGAAACTTTATTTGATAAAGGCTATACTGCACATTTTGTACGGAAGACTTACCAAGCTAAAATATTAACAAACCACAGGAATAGCACAAAACAGTGAAACAGTGTGTCTCAGGGTAACAAATTCAGAGAATGTGAGGTATACACAGAAGGACTCTCAGGGCTTCATATGTCTGTACACTGAGATCTCAGAAAACAAGTTTCTACCTTCATAACTAAGCCTTTCTTTTAAATGGATATCCTTGACACTGCAGTGTTTTGCTCCCTGCTCTTTTTTTGTCCCACTTGTATTGGAACCATTTTTTGGCACTCTGGACACCACGTTGTTTGTGAGAGCAGCTCCTTCTATAGCCAGTCTTTACACAATAAGATTGAACACCCTTCTGAAAGAGGAATCCTTGCCAGTCAGTTAAAATCACTCAAAGTATGAACAGCAGCTTCTCACAGGCATGCAATGACAAAGTAGAAAGCTGGTATCTGGTCTAATAAAGGGACTGTAATTATACTGTGCGTGGCGTGCAAAATCAACTACCACTCTCTCATGATGTGGTTTTATTCCTTGATCAGCACCTATGTAGCAGTGTCTTAATTAGTCACTGGAAATATGACAGGTTAGATTGATAAATGACAAATGTAGGTTTGCACTTGCTCCTGCTCCTTGAACTGTTAAGAGCAGGGCTTATTGTAAAGTGATGATCTTGGTTCCTCTGGAGGTGACACTGTTGTGACACTGTTACAGTGCCCATTAACAGCATGCCAGATGGAATTTTGTTCTGTCCTCACACTCATAAAATGATACTCGTGGTTGTGGGAATTACTGTGTTGGGAGCAAGTGATGACTTTTAAAACAATCTTTATATAAACTGGAAAGCAATTCGTATGTGTAAAATAAATGTGCATGAATACAACAGCTGACAGATAATTTATGTTATATACCATGAATGACTTGAGCAACATGACATCACAGAGAGATGGAGAAGGGTATTTGTTTGCTTTAAGGCTGATTTGGGGGAGTTTAAATATTGAAGCTATAATTAATGCAATTGAGAAAATATTTTTTGGTCAGAAATAAATTTTGGCAAAAAACACCTTTTCGCGACACTTGCTGAGGAGTCACTATGCTCAGAGAATTACAGGTGAGAGTAGCAGGGAGAAGAACCACACCATACCAGAGATACAGCACCTACATTTTCTTGCTCTGTCTTGGCCATTGCTGAAGATGAGCTGGTGAAACTCTAGTGCTGTTACACTTGGGTGAAGTCAGAGCTGGATTTCTATTCAATAGTAAAGCTAAAAGGAACATAATATTGAGATCACCACCTTCAACAATTGTGCTTCATCATCTTTGAAGCTGTGATCTTAGAAACGGTGGTCTTAAAAAATAATGTGTTTTCTACCCAAAATATGTGCTGGGTACACACACTTCTATATTTAACCACATGTTCTAAAGACAACAAAGTGATGTAGGGTAGTAGGCCCACCTTACTAGAATTTTTGGGTTGTGTTTCTATTTCTGCAGTAGTGCAACAATTTCGATCAGTTCAATCAATAGATGAGGCTGAGGAAAGAATGCGGTCCTTGAATTCAGCACTTTGTTAGATGGAGAAAGTAGTCGAATTTACAGTTTGTGTTGACCCGGTGAACAATAAAAATCTGAGGAATGAAAGCTCATGCTTTCATTCAAAATATTTACTTTCCATACTGTGCATTTAGATTTTTCTCTGTACTTTTCCTCCAGGTTGTTTCGGTGTTAGAAGGTGTGCTGTCTAAATTGTCAAGATATGATGAAGGTACCTTCTTCTCATCATTAGTTTCATTCACTGTAAGTGTTTGTATTCACAATGCTTGTGTTCTCTCTGTGCATAATTCTGAAATTGTGTACAATCTGGAGAAATAAGCGCTAACTGTGTGTTGTTTTATTTTTAATTTTCTAAAGGTGAAAGCAGCTGCAAAATATGTTGATGTTCCTGTAAGTACAATACATTTAATTTTTTTTCTTGTGTTCATAGTAATTCAAAAAATAAGGGATTTTTTAACTCACATTTTTTATTGTTGACATTTGCTTTCCTACAGAGATTCATTATATCTTTACACAGTGTATTTAAACAGCCACTACAACCCTCAGAGGGCATTTCATTTCCCTCAAGTAACAAGTAACTCTCAAAGCAAAGCTTAAAAAGGTTATTCTCAGTGTACTTTTTCAGTTGTGGAACTGTGAGGATTATAACTTAGATACTCTTTTGAGGGGTCTTTCCATCATTTGGCTAAATTTTTCATATGTACAGGATAAGCAATAGGTAAAAGCATCATAGTGGAATATCCATTAGTTATTGATTTCTTACTTCAGGACCCAATCTTGCTTATTTAATCCCTTGGTTGCTACATCTCTGATTTACCAATGTTTATGCAATGTTTGTGTGGTATAAATCAAAACTAAAAAGGGTAGCTGTTGGAGCTGTTTTATGCATAAAAACAAAATCCAGCTACTAGAATATTTCTGTTAGAGTATCGTAGAATATCTTGTCTTTAAAAACTTGTCAAATCATCAAATATTGTCACTAAGTAAGCTTTGTTCTCTCACAAGTGTGCACTCTCATCTGTTTTAATCTTATTTTCCAAGCATAGCAAAAAACATGACTAAATTATGTTAATGATCCTACAAGAAATAAAACTACAAATATAGAAGACCAGACATACTGGACTGTATGGTTCCTAGAAATCATTTCAGCAGTTCTTTACTTAAAAATATAATACTTGCAAGCTTACATTATTGCATATTTTCTAAAAACTTGTGCATGCTAAATAAAAGGAAAAAACTATTTCTGGAATTTGTTGTTTTCCTATCTTTGTATTCACTCTATCCATAAAGTAACAAATGGTGACTTTTTGCTTTGAGTGATGTTTTCAGAATTATTTTCTTATTTGGTTACTTGTGGACTTTTTGTTTTTCTTGAATTGTTTAAATGTTCTTGTCCTTTATAAAAAAGAAAAAGGTAGACCCAATCTTATATTCAAAGGTATGACGTCATATCAAATCCAGTTAATTTAGGATACCTTGGTAAGGCACCTAAGACTCAAAAGCCAACAGAAAAGAATCACAGAATCACAGAATAACCAGGTTGGAAGAGACCCACTGGATCATCGAGTCCAACCGTTCCTATCAAACACTAAACCATATCCCTCAGCACCTCATCCACCCGTGCCTTAAACACCTCCAGGGAAGGCGAGTCAACCACCTCCCTGGGCAGCCTGTTCCAGTGCCCAATGACCCTTTCTGTAAAGAATTTTTTCCTAACGTCCAGCTTAAACCTCCCCTGGCAGAGCTTGAGGCCATTCCCTCTTGTCCTGTCCCCTGTCACTTGGAAGAAGAGGCCAGCACCCTCCTCTCTACAACCTCCCTTCAGGTAGTTGTAGAGAGCAATGAGGTCTCCCCTCAGCCTCCTCTTCTCCAGGCTAAACAACCCCACCTCTCTTAGCCGCTCCTCATAAGGCCTGTTCTCCAGCCCCGTCACCAGCTTTGTTGCTCTTCTCTGGACTCGTTCCAGAGCCTCAACATCCTTCTTGTAGTGAGGGGCCCAGAACTGAACCCAGTATTCTAGAAGCGGTCTCACCAGTGCCGAGTACAGAGGGAGAATAACCTCCCTGGACCTGCTGGTCACGCTGTTTCTGATACCAGCCAAGATGCCATTGAAAAGAAAATACTGAACAAACTAGAAGTACACGGACTTCTGTTAGTTAACATGGAAGACCCTCCAAATCTATGAGAAGGAGATGTCAACATCTTTTACTATCGGCCTGGGTATATTGAAGTTAATAATAAAGATGAGACTGAAAAATATCTTTGCCAGAAGCTCAGGGGAATGTTGTGAGTCAGGTCACACTGAGATGTACCACTCCAGAGAGAGGGGAAGGCAGAGAGAGGAGATGATTGCTGGAGCCCCATCCCCATTCTCACTTCAGTGAACAGTGTTGCTTGGTCTAAAGAGACAACCAGATTATAGACAAGCTGTCAGGATCCTTGTATTTTTACAGTCCTTTGGCTTTTCATCTGTCCCACACACCTTTCCCACAGCCCAAAATGTGAACTGCACTAAAGTAACAACACTACAGTTATAAACTACAGGTGTAAACTACACTTCACGGGGGCTACAGATCTGACCAAGCAAACATTTTCCTAATTCTAGAGGATATTTTTCCTGGGTGGAAGGAGTTTTATAGGTTGGAGTTTGGTTTTGCTTCTTCACATTCTTCCCCTTGTTGTGAAGGTTCAGCTGAGAACAGGAAAAGCTGTTGCTGTCAGAGCTGACAGTCAGTGTCCAGTCTGAACAGGGTCTAAAATCACCAATTGTGGAAGTTACAAATTCCGACTGCAAAAGGAGGCTGTAAGTCATCACATTACAAGGTCATCACTTGGGCTCACAAATGAAGTGAGAACTGGAGAGGAGTGTGGCACAGGGTGAGGAATTTGCACTGAGCTCTTGGTCATATCATGGTAACCTAGCAAGCCTGCACTGCAGCTGATTAAATGCCTTGTGTTGCTGTATTTTGAAATGATATGGTTTAAAATCTCTTCTTGTCCCTCCTTACTGTACAGCTTCATATATGGAAGTGACTTAAAGGTGACCACAGCAGGCTCTTTCTTTTGATATAGTTGCAAATATGTGCAAAATCACCCTTTGCTAGATGATCACATTCTGCCCCTGTGCCCCATCTCCATTCGAGGATCTCACTGGGTCACCTTAGCATTGCCCTTGCAGTCCCTGAAGCAGAACGACTGATCGCATGGGGGATCTGAGGAAGAAGGGGATTGGAGAGGGCAAAAGACCTTCAGGGGTTTTCCGAGTGTATGAGTTCAAGAGTTTTGATTAGCAGCTTCAATATTTTGCAAAGAGGGAAATATATGCTAGTTTGTAGTGAAATAAGAAGAAACTACCTAGACAAAAGGTATTTTAGAAGAAAATGAAGGTAGTATGGAACAGAATGTTTTAGAGAGAGGATGAGAGGTAAAGGAGGTTAAAAAGTTAAAAAGTAAATAGTAATAATAAAGGATTCAAAAATGAGGAGGACATTCTTGGATTATTCTTAGTCATTTTAAGGAAAACATTGGTTCTAATAATATTGAAAGGGGATTTAGACGTTAAAAAGCTGGTCATGAAGATGCATGCTCCCCAGAAGGCATCTCTCAATTTCTTAGGGCCAGGGTGGGAAATGTAGGCACAGACTTGCAGTTCATTTGGCAGATGTTTGTGAAAATCTTGCTGTCTACCCTTCCATTCATTACTCTGGCCAGAGAATTATTAATAACTCCAGCCAAAAAAAGAATTGTTTAATTTTTTTGTTTTAACCTATTTAAGAAAACATTCCACAGAAACCTCCATTTTTCAGAATGTCCTATATGAAGTGGGACATATGCAGTCACAAGGAGCTCTCATTGCTTTCCCCAGCCATTGCGTGTAGGGCTTTATGGACACTGTGTATGTTTTTGGTACCTGAAAAGTCAACAGAAGTACTGGGAGCAGTGCAAAATAACCCAGACCAGGAAGACGAACAACAGTGAGAACTTGTGATTTCCTAAAAATAATAATGAAAACATGTAGTTGCTATTATGGTTTTTTGCTGGTAATTGTCACTGTACTTTGGACACTGTATTTAGAGGAATCATGGCTGCTGTGCACATGAAAGAAACCAAATGTTCAGTGGAAAATAACACAGACATTGCAAATATAAGTAGTGTATGAAGGATGCAATTTGTTCTCTTGCTAATGCTATGTTTTGATTTTTGGGAATGCAGGAGCTGATTTAGGTTATTTTTTTTAAAAAAAACAACTCACTCAAATCCACTGTAATTCCTTTTTAGTTTCATCTACAGCCCAAGAAATCCTTAGGAGATGTAGAAGTACAACTTGTCTAATTTTTTTCTTTTTTTTTTTTTAATATTCTGTTCACAAAGCCACTTAATTAATATGGATAGGAAAAGAATGTAGTAGACTTGAAGGCAAAAAAGTTATATTGTTATCTCAAATTATTTTTATTCCTCAATCACGTAGGTAATTTTATTTTGTTCAGTTTTTCATTGTATAAGTCAGTTTTGCACACAAGTAATTGTCTCTAGTTGATCATTTCTACACACATTTGCCTCATTTACAAATATAACCAGTGCAATTACTCATACAAATTGAGCATCCAGTTACATGCATATTTATATACGGCTTTTTGTTCAGAAAGGTATGTTTAAATCCCTTTGTAGGAGCCTGTAATCTATGCCAGTCATTTAGAGGGCACAGAAGGAACCTAATCCTCCCTCACTTCATGTAGGCCACCTGTCATACCAAGTGCAGAGAGGCCATTTGAAGGACCCAGGGCTGACAGCAGTGCACAGCTCACACAATGCCAGGCCTCCAGCTCCACTCTTGCCTTTATGTGGGGATCAAAGGTATGAAAAGGGGCCTCACACATGTGCCAGCATTTGACTTATGGGGTCCTGTAGAGGCCAAAGTAGGAACTCTGCCTCCTACCAGGCAGATATACATTGGGACCTTCCAGATACCTCCATTTGCAAATATCACACTTGTATTGCGTAGCCTCATTTAGCTGGTTTTAAGAAGCAAATGACTTTTTCTGGGAAAATCAGTGTTTATTCAGGTCTGGCCATACTGTGCCATTCATTTTTAAGCAGGATTTACTTGGAGATCTCTGTTTAAAAATAAAAAGCACCGAATAGTCATTATCCTCATGCTCAGGACTTCTCCTGCCCTCCTCCTCTTTATAATCTAACCTGGGAACTGGCCCTTCTGTTTTCAGATTCATAAAAACAAGCTATTGCAGAATTGGAGGGAAAGCCCTGCATTATCTGTTTTAAGTAAGCAGTGGTTTTGAGATACCTCTTAAATGGAGATCAGAAGGATGGCTACTAATCAGTAGGAAAGTTAAATTAACACAGTTATTTTTTCAGGGGGAAAGCATATTTTAATACCTGATTTTGTCATAGTAACTATAGGGGTTTTTTAAGACCTTTTGCACTTCAAAATCAAGATCCTGTTGCAAATATTTACACACCGCGACCATACTTACACAGCATGACCATGACAGTTCTTAAAATACCCACATTTAGCCTTTGCCAAAGCTGGTATTTCATCCAGAAGAAGATGTATTAGAGGTGCGGAAAATGCATTTTAGTTTTTCATTTAAGTAAAATATTATTTTTCATTGCGATGTGAACAGATTGATGGCACAAATGATGCACCTTCCTACCTGACTTATGTATTTGGATTAGTAAGAAATGAAGGGAGTGAGAATCTTGTCACGTGTATAAGTAATTTCTATTCCAAAAATGTTTAATGATATTTTAATTCTGTCTTTCCAAAGCCCGAGTGGTAAGCCTTGCAGTATTTAGAAGAGAAATTTCAGGCAGTGAAATTTTCCAGCATGCTTTTTAATTTCCAGGTGGACACTGAATAAGGAGCTCCTGTGTTTCTCACAATAGCCCCCTCCAGCTCATCACTCCTTTTCATTTCATTGTTACATCCACACTATAGTTAAAATGTCTCCCTCCTGGATGTAGGGGAGGCGAAGGGGGTGGAGAGGAGAGTGAACACAAAATGGAATGAAGTTTGTTATGATATAGTTCATTTCTAACATCTGTTCTTATCTTTGAAACTTTAATGTTTTGACAGGATAGCAACTTGGTAAAACTAGATTTTTTTTTTCTTGGTAAGAATATGAGTTAGTTTAATAAAGTGAGACTAAACGTAACTCAAATATTTACAAATGTACATGTTCTTTTATTGAGATTTGTGACAAACTGTTGCATTGCAAAAAGTTGTGCAGAAACTTAGATTTATCTCTCCTGTAAGAAAAGCCTAATGTTAGTGGCAGTATTAAACCTGTTGCAAATCTTTCAGCAGCAAAACATTTGAAAGCCTGGAAATCAAAGCAGTGCAGCATTAATTCTGAGTAGGTGCCTCAGGCAAATTTTACCAGTAGAGCAATATGTGACAATACTAATACATTTTCTACATTGTCTTGGAAACTGGAATGAAGTATTTTAAAATTTGTCTCCTTGTTAAATAGACTCTATGATCATGTTTTCCTGTTTAAAGGGGGAAAGTTAATCTGCTTCTTATTTATCTGAATTTGTTGCTATGAAAAAGTGCCTGTCGATCTGGACCCACCTACTAGTGAATAGTAAAAGAGACAACCTGCACCTGTGGGATTAGGTGCAGCAGCAGGAAGTAAGAGCACTTGCAGTATATAATTAACAAGGATTTTTTTTTTTTCTTCCCAAACAGTATGTTCATCTTGCCAGGTTAACTAGTGATTAACCCTAAAAAAGAATGTGCTGAAGCCTACACCCTTGTTTAAATTCATTCACTCGCCAGTGTATTCAGTTACTTGTGTAACCAGCGACAAAGTAACCCTATTTACAGCTCTTCATTTCCTCGTATTTTATTTGATGTCTTTGTGTTTCCAGTTTCTCCATTCATCTCTTTGTTTGGTTCTCTTTCATTTTCAGATAGCAAAACATCTTGTCTGCTGTTCTGAATTAAACAAACTTACAATAACTTTCTATCTATCATAAAACAACCACCTTTTTTTCTTGAGGAAGTTTTCAGACAGAATACCTTTTTTCACTCTTATCTGTCTAAATATACAGGATTAAATTCTCTCAATAATTTGCAAATAACTCCCTCCATTAACTTCAGCTGTTGTTCTGCACAAGATTCGGAGGAGCAGAATTTTGTATTTTGGGTATAAAAGTGGAAACTGAGTTGCTTAAGTCTGTCTGATATTAATAATGAAATGCTCCCTGTGACAGCTATCTAAAATATATCTCAGTTTCTATTAGTTTGTCTTTTAATGTGCATCTGATTGCTTAGTCTTTTTTTTTTATTATTCTACTTTAGCCTAGGATTTTTCTGAAGTTTAATAATTCAGAGTAGTAGAGGAATGATAGGATCATGTAATCAGAGGTTCCCATCTAATAAGTAATCCCTAGTTTAAAAGTTAATGCCTGTTTTGATGCTTGTAATAGCTTTATTTTCTTCTTTCACCTGTTTAGAGAAAACAAATAAATTCATTGCATTCAATATGGAGACATAATAAAAGATTTGATATAGAATTTGTTCATTCAATGTTTAATGTGTGTGTTTGCCCACCATGAGCAAAGATGGTTAGCTTGTAATGATTTCAGTGAGTTTTTAAAACAGAGTCATACTGTTGGAGTATTGATAACTTCCTTAGCCAGACCTATTTCTACTGTAGGCAGACCCCGATTAAAAGGAAAATTAATTTTTTTTCCACAGCAATTTCAAAGATAATTATCCTGCACACATTAAAGAAGGATGAAGTGTTTTAAAGAACTGTAATTCTAATTGGTAAATGTCACCAGCTGTTGCAGTTACTCTTACTTGTGTGTATTCTTTTAATGATTACACTCCTGTGCCACAAGCTGCATGAAAATATATTCACTAGGTGTGAAATTCCCATATGTCACAGCTTCAAGACTAGGTAAACATCTCAAAGAAAAGGGGAGACATAATGCTGATAGGAAATGTTATTTTTCTAGCTTTGACTGTCTGCAAGACAAGCATTTTTTATTGAATTTAGCAAAAGAAAAAACTGCATTAATCGGAGAACCATCAGGTTTTAGCATTCAATGGAAGATAAATCTTTATATTTGAATATACGTGTCCAAGAACTAGAATCAGCCTTTCACTTTTTAGATTATTTCTTTCAGCCCTCTCCCCCTGCAAGATTTCAAACTATTTTCCCTCTATCCCTCCAAGTTAAAACTAGTTTAGTTCCTATAAATTGTATGTCAAGATTTGGAAAGTACATAAGGTTTCAACACTGACTGATTCTTTTCTGCCATCACAAAGGAGTATACTAAGGGAATACATGGAGCTTTCTGTTTTAAATCTCCTAAATCACTTTGTGATGTATTTTAATATAAAAATGGTTATATAACATTTTAATGAAGAAAGCACAATTTTGTAAATTAAATCCATTGATTTCTGTTAGCCAGCTTTTTTAACAGAACTGTTTTATGTATTGTAATCATATACTTTTATGCTTAGGATCAAGGTGTATAACTCAGATGTAAATATAAATGGTGCTGCTTTCTTCTTAAAGAGTTTCATCTGGGCATGTATGTATGTGAAGTATTTTAAATGAGCATTCACTGCCTCTAGAATGACTAATCTAAACGTGCAGGAGACCTTTAAGTTTTCCGGCACAATTTTTGGAGATGCTAGGAGTGTTAAGTCAGGCCATCATTCCACATTCAACTCTTACTTTTAAGAAATGACACTGCTATTGATGCACAAGTGTAAATAAAAATAAAATCTTCTTATTTTTGGATCATATTCCTGTGTATGTCCTTGCTAAATTCAGAAAAAAAAGTAAATGAAGCCCATGATCCAGGAGGTTTCACTCATTGCAGATTTGAGGGGAGAAGCTCTCATACTGTGCTACGATAGTGGCAGTTTCTGGACAGGTAGTGGTTCAAGCATGTTGCATCTCTCCTTCCTTCTTGTGTTCAGTCCTGTTTATATAAATTACAGCACATGACATACATGATAATAGGGAATGAGTAAAATTTAAACTTATCCACCTATAGACTAAAAAGAAATCCCTAATGTAAATTATATTTATACAGTATTGTACGTATGCTGTTTTCAGACAATAACTGCTTCTGAGAAATAGAGATAACTTATGCCCAGGCATTTGGGGACGGGGTATAGCTACTTTCGTCCTTCCCTAGAGCTGTTACTTATTCTGTACAGAGTCAGTATTAGCTACATTTGAATCCTTCATACATAGCTTTGTGCTAAGACTTACTGTAAAGGATTATGAAATGTAGCCTTCTTTTGCATGCCATGAACTTTAAAAACTATTCTTTGCGAGCAATTGATACGTGTGCAGACTTGCTCTCACAGAGGGCATTTACACAAGGCTTTGCAAAGTGCTAATGTGCATTCTTGGTTCCTGTTAGAGAAAAGTGAACTCCTGAGCAGCAATACACACACTGCCATGAAAGGGGACTTTGCAAGCTGTTGGGGGCTTTAGTGTAGAACAACATTTTGTGGATACTACAGTCCTGAAGTTCCGGCTGGGCAGGAGAACAGTTTCAGCAATGACTCTGCTTGACCTGACATAGTATCACATACACACAGCATATCCTAGCCTGTCCCACGTCTGGGAGTGTGATATGAAAATTATGCCTACACTGATATACATAGAGAACATAGATCAGTACAACAAGGAAAGCATTTCAACTCTTACTCCTTCCCTAGTCACCCTCTAAGCTGATTATGCTAGTGCAACTGTTTCAGAAAAATAAGGCTACAGGTCTACCCTCATGCCAACCTTTTTATGATGTTACTCTCAGGGAAATGCTTGAACTTAATTTGAATCAAAATTAGTAGAAGCCAACCTCAGAAACAAAATTCAGCAGTACGTTCAAAGCAAATTACAGCAAATCTGAGGCAATGCAAAAAGAACTGAGTGGTTTTTTTAACATTTTTCTGAGTGTCATAACAGGATCTGGACCTTGAGGGTGGAGTAGCTATGGGACCCTCACTAACAAGAAAGGGGAAAAGGTCCAAGTTTGCCATTGGCATTTTCAGAATCAAGATGTCATTCAATTACACAAGGCAATGTAACTGTATGACTCTAAGCATCCATAAATTATAACACTGAGAACTTTATTGGTAACTAACTCAGAATTCAGAGCAGATTTAGAAAATACAGTTTATATGTGTGTGAACATTGTAATATAATCTCAGTTTTCATTATGTTTAAGTACAACTTCTTATAAGTCTCAGTTGCTGAGTGATCTGTCTCTTTCCCTTCTCACTACTTTCTCCCCTCACTTTATGCCTCCACAGAAACCAGGGATGGATCTAGCAGATACCTACATTATGTTTGTTCGACAAAACCAAGATATACTTCGAGAAAAGGTCAATGAGGAAATGTACATAGAGAAGTTATTTGATGTAAGTAACTACCCTTGCAAAGCTTGTTGGTATCACTGCTCCATCAGAAGAGATAAGCCACAGTTTGATGGTGTACATTCAGCAAGCTGTTCAGATATTCTTCCCTGTTGATAATTTTTGCTTTTGCACCTTTATTTCTCATCATAAGCTATCAAGGGTGGCCTTTCTTTAAACATTTTCTGCATGAAAATTTTAAGTGCTAGAAGGCATAAATAAAATCGGTAGAAAATTGTTTGAAATAGTCTTTTTCTACTGTGAGTAGTCCAATTTTATTCCATCTTTTGGTTTTGGATGTGTTTATGGGAGAGAATTGGATTGGTGTGGTTTGTGGACTTCATTGTGAAGTTAATTTCCCTGAATAAAAACTTGTACATATCACTGACTACTTGTATAAAGAAAAAGGTCAGTTAAGCCAGGTACATCTGCAGGTTGTGACTGGTACTTTCATGGAACAACTTTTTAGAATTTGGTTTTATGGATTTTTAGTTTAAGATATATATTTTCTTAAAGTTGACTAAACATTGAGTTGTCAAACTCGTTTGAAAAATTATGATCCTGCTTCTGCAAGTCCAGAGTAAT
This sequence comes from Phaenicophaeus curvirostris, assembly GCF_032191515.1. Taxonomy (NCBI): domain Eukaryota; kingdom Metazoa; phylum Chordata; class Aves; order Cuculiformes; family Cuculidae; genus Phaenicophaeus; species Phaenicophaeus curvirostris. The sequence goes on from NC_091392.1 coordinate 23,685,202, forward strand.
TCTCTTCCTCATCCTCAAGGCCCACAGATTGCTAGCTATCCTGTATCTTCTCAATAATCTCCCTCAGCTCCTACACTGGCTTCTACAACCTCCCTCCACTGATCCTTTGCCCTGAGTCCTCCTCTTTTTGTTAGAAATTATCACCTACTCTACCAAAATTTTCCTCATACAAGGCTCTACTTTAAGGCCACTAGCAAGACTCTTGGGCATATTTCTGCTTATTCAAGTTCTGACCACTAATTTATGTCCAGTATGTCCCCTTCTGAATGGTCTGAGTAGAGGAGTAGACAGCTGAAATTGTACTGTCTGTATAAATTCAAAGCACTACTTATGTAAAATGTCTAAAATAAAAGGTGTTTTATTATACCTTTGAACCAATTTACATTAAAATTATGGCAGTGACTTACAATTATGTAGGAATTTGAACAGAAAAAGAAGTAATCTCTGGCACTGTGCAGTGTAATTCATTACAAAACAAATTCTGGAACATAATACACATTTTGAAATGTATTTATTTGTGTGTCATCTCCTAAGTATTTTAGAAAGCTTTGCTGGCAGTTTCATTTAATTATGCAAGTTACAGCAAATGTTTTCATAACAGCAATTCACAGCCTTTACTGTGACACTACATTTGTGGCAGTCACAGAAGGTCCCATAACATAGACTCTCAGCCATGGTATGTCATGTCAGTGTTTGTTGTTTGTTAGACTGGGTGGTCAAAATGAGACTTCTCTCTCAGATTTTATATTTCCAGACACTCCCAGGCAGCTTCACAAAAAAAAAAGTATCATCTGTTTTAATAAGCTAAGTGCTAATATGTGTGAAAAGAATGATTTTATAAAAGCTTTGATGCCCTGCAGGGGTAGCAAAATTATCATCCATCCAGCTGGCACCTTCACAAAGTACTAAAACCATATTAGCAACTTCTGCTTCAGTTTGCTTTTGCGCTGAATCTGCAAGCATATGTTTCATTTTCAAGTTTCTATTTTTTGTTTTTATTTAGGGTTATTTTTGCTTATGTTGTATTTTTCTGAATGTTAAGAAAATTGTGTTCCTAGGGCAAGTCGAACTCTCACTGGAGAGATCAAATTGACTTTGTTGATGTAGTAGGATTGGACCAAGCCTAAGGCTATGTCCATAGTAGTAAACTTGCCAGGGCCTGGGCACAGGCCTAAAAACTAGCAAGTGATCATTCACATCATTAAGTCATCGGCATGGTTCCTGGCATGATTTTGGGTTATGCCAACTAGCACCAGCCCAAGGGCAGAGCCTCAGTATAACTGGGTTAGCACAGGTCAGTGACCTCCTCCAAGTTTCATTTCAGCAATCAAGCTTTTCAGCCCAAGAAAACATCTCCTGTATGGATGCAAGTCATGACATGGCACCCGGCTTTGAGATGCAAAACGATTCTTGTCCCCTTTTACACAGTTCTATGCATTTTATGCTGTCATGGATGATGCTTGTAGCTGTAAGGAAAGAAAAAAGATGTATATCATAAGTATTCTATGGATCAAATATTTGCATCTTTATTTGGTGGTATCACATTTCTACATAACGTCCCACTAGGAGATATAACCGATTGGACAGAATCAGATATAGTACATTAACAAATAGATAAGCTGATAGCATGCAGAAATTTAAAACAAAGACATCTCACTGTACTAACTCACCTTTCCTGAGATTACTTCAGATTTAGAACAGTATGATTGAGCAAGATTTTTCTCATTATTTTTGGAAGTTTTTTTTTAAATCAGTGGTATAACAAAACCTAGGGACTCTTTATAAATTCAATTCTATCAGGCTGCATATCAATAGAAAGAATAAAATATGGTCAAGCTTTTTATGTAAATATACTTCAAGACATTTGACTGGCTGCAGTTATGGATCACTGTTGATTTCCATCTAAAATGCATAGGATTTGTATTAGATAAGCAATCATCAGCCAAACAAAATAAGAAAAATGGATGTCTGTCTGTCAGACAAGGAAACACCTCATACAGAATAACCAAAAGAAACCCAGACTTTTCTGTGTGCTACAAGTGTTAGTTGTAAATATAGACACGACTGGGACTTGGACACTATTTTAATCCCAAAAAATATATACTTACAAACTATTTATGCACAGATTTCATTTACTTGCTTCAGGCTGCTATATACTAACAGCCGTTACAGTGACCAAGAGAATGGGATGTCTACCATATGAAGTAATATATGTTTTTAAGAAGATCATTTAAATTTAAGAATAGTATTGATACAAGTAGAAAATGTATGCCAATGGGTCACAATATTAAGTATTGTGAGTAGAAGTTAGAATTTTTTTTATCTGCTTGAGGAGTCTCACCCCAAGGAGAAGACAAAGAAATGTCTGATAAGCCTGATAAGCGTAGAAAAGCACTGCCATGCTAACAAAATGTGAAAAATCAGGAATTTAAGCTTGTAATATGAATCCTTAGATATGAGAGAGTCTCAAATCTCCAGGGGACTTTGAAAGAAGACTGGGCTGCTAGGTTTTTTGTGCAAAATCCTATGCTTAAATCCTATGCTTCAGTAACTGCTGATCATGCAGCAGAACCCGGATGGTTATATTTTTCCTGCCTTTTTTCTGAATAACTTGGCTTCTGGGTACATTTCATTCTTCACCTCCTCTGGAAAGAGTATAGGCAGCATGCAGAACATCGTGGCTTGCTTCTCCTGGTATCACTGGTGTCTCCCAGGTCAGTGTGCTGTCTTCTTGTTCTAAAAATAAAATTACCAGATTTACACTCACAAAGAGCTTTTGCTTGGTCAGTTTGTCAGAGACACTAAGGGCTTTTTGATGTGTAGGACATGGTCTTGTTCCTAAGATCAGCTGGGAATTTATTCCTATCAAATTCCTTCTTGTCACAGGAGCTCAGAGCATCTGTCTCCTGCTCTCGTTCTGTAGCCGCTTATAATTGTGGAGATTTGCTTATTTATTTGTTTTTAACACCACAGATCTTAAAGACTGCTAGAGAGGTTTTGTAATGCATTGTACATGTGAATAATCTGCAGTAGTTCTGAGCTAAATATCTATTCCATGATTTCTGTAGGCTTAATTCAATGAATGATCTATGACTCCTTCCAGTCCCATACTCCACTCAAGTAAACTGAGACAGTGAAACTATATTGGGACAAGTTTCTCTAATAAACTCAAATAGAGCAAAGTTTTTCTACCATTAATGCTGCAGTAACCCAAGTAGATTCAATATATAACAAGCAAATCATGAAGACAGGCACTTCTGTGTTTATTTAGTGCTTATAGTTTTTAATTATGATTAAAAGCATCACCCACTGAAACTTTTTTCGGTTTAATCACTTAAACAAAGAACTCATTTTTAAGTAGTTTAGTAAAATGTTTTAGAAACAAATTTATACTTTAATTATTTTTTTTTAACCTGTGTTTGAAAATCCTTATTTTCAGAAAAGCCTGTCAGAGTGGAAGTGGTGAATGGGAAAATTAAATAATTAAATAGAATTACATAAACCTAGGAAAAAAATCTAAAATAGTACTAATTATTAATAAAACCCCCCTTATCTGTAAACTGCTTCATGGATGGTGTACAAACCTTTATGCAGCCTTTCAGAGAATAGTGCTGTGTATCTGATCAGAAAATTAACAGATGTAAAAAGTATCTAACTATAGAATTCCCACGGGGTCTGGTTCACACAGTTAAAAGTAATGAGAATTATACCATGAACTTCAACAAAAGCAGTGCTGTATTCATAAATATGCCAGGTTATCATCACTGAGTAGACGTAAAATCACATCTCTACCTGAATTTTTAATATAGGACTAATAAGTCTCCCTATTCCTGAGCATTTTAAATGACAATAGACTTCTAAATTAAAAACTGTTTCCTTTAAAACAAAACTGAATTTTACTAAAAAAAACAGCTTAAAGAAGATAAGTAATTTTGCATGCAACACTATGTAAAACATTGATACAGTCCTTACTTTCTGTAGTTATGTAAAGTACTCAAGTGCCACTTGGGTAGAATTTCACTTTCTTATACCTGTTAATAGCACATGAAATTTCATTATGAATGTTTTCCCTTCAGAATAATCATGGTTTATTTACCACTAAAAGCATTATCTTTTAAGTTATAGTTGTGTTGAGTCCATTGTGAAAAATTTACAGTATAGACAGATGTACAGGTCTAATTTTATTAAGATTATATATGCAATGAAATCTTTATGCAATAATTGATTGCTGCTTTGAGAAATAAAGAATACTTTAAGAAAACAGTTATAACACGTCATTGTTTTACCATTGATACAACAGGTTTTCCATTTTTTTTAGACTCTAATTTCTGGGAAACCTGTGTACCATAAACACATAAAGTAGTCAGAGTGCATATTCTGGAAATGTCAACATCAGCAAACATGTCCCTTCATTATCCTGTACCAGACGGCACCTGTTAGTAGGTGTTGACTTTGGCCATGATTGTCCATCTCTTATGGGTGTTTAACTGGTGTGGTGTGACTGAGTAGTCCTGTTGCCTTCACAGGAACTGTTCATATAGGAGAATCTCCTCAGGGTTGTGGCCTCATGTAGGGTAACGATTCAACAAGCAGTGTAAGAGTTGTTAATGGCAGGGAACTTCTACAACTTTCTTTGGAGTGCAGAAAGATTGAATGCCTTTATGAGTAGTATAAATGCTTAACCACTCCACATTTACGTAGTTACTTTTGCTTTTGTATTTCTGTTGAAAAATTCTTGTATTTTGTCTGGAGTGCGAATTAAATGCTAGTTGTGTTCCTCTATCACAACCATTATTTTCCTTTACTTCTAGAAGCTGGGATGGACTGTTTAAGTTCAGTTAGGTACTTGGGATTATTTGAGGTAGCAATCATTCTCCAAAGATTACTATGTCATATATTTCATTCTATGCCTAAATGGAGATAGGAAGTACTCACCTGATTCATTTCTGTTTGCCGTCATATCTGCAAGTACATTTTTAGCAAATGCTTTATTCAGTTGCATCATTTCTATAAGTTTTCTGACCTTTTACCAAGAAAATGTCAAATACTTCTCCCTGGGAAGTGCGTTAATCTTCAGCTGGTGTTACACAGCTAAGAGGAACACATACTTTAAATGTGAGTTTTTGGTAGCAGCAACTCCTTGTGCTGTCCATGTCTACCTCAAAAACACCACTACTGTAGTATTTCAACAATGTTTTTCTAGGAAACCTTGTGATCTTTTTTTTTTTCTCATTCTCAAATTGCTTCCTGTTGTGTTAATTCTAGTAAGTAATCTTCCCATTCCTTGTTATGTAATCACTTGCAACTGTACGATTTGACAAAAGGTCTACTTTTTATCTAGATTATATGCCAAGGCAACTCTAGCAAGTTGAGATGAGGTAGAACTTGTTAAAGGCCACATTTGGATCAAAACCTGTGTTTGTATTAACCTCTGAGAAACAGGAGAGGACCATGCCTAATTACTTAAAGACTCAAGAAAAATGGATTGTAACTTGTTGATCTTATTTCTTTGATAACTCAGAATAATCTTCAAGAAATATGTGGGCTTCTTTCTCAGATTCTTGAAATTTGATCACTGCGCAAAATTGTCTTTTGGCCCAAGCCCAGAAATACACATCTTTGCGTGATGCACCTGGACATATGTGGCAGGTCTGGTAGAATCAACTAATTAACAACACAGGCTTAAACAGGCACCTCATCTGGCAGTGTAGTTAGTTGCCTGATGGTGCTCAGCAGGATTTGGTAGTGCTTTTTATTTTTCTATCCTAATGGTCTGCTGCCCACCTAATTTTGCCTTATTGTCAGCCACTACTTACCGCAGCTTGAGGCCCTCCCAGGAGGCTAAATTATTATCAAAGGATTAGGGAGATGTAGCCTTGCAGCTCTGACATTTCTGATTACTTGTCTATGCCAGAACACTAATTAGCTGTGACTAATTAAGAAAAATGTTCCTGCCATAGAAAACCATTTAAAAGAACTGAGAAGTAGAAAAGCAATTGAAAAGCTGAGCAGTGCTCAGATTTGCTGATGCTCTTTAGATTTTCACCAAAGTTTTAACTCACCTTTAATTATGTCTAATGTTTTATAGGGAAAATAGAAAGCTCTTGATATGAGAACCAATCTGAAGTTTTAACTTGATCTGAAGATATTCTTGTAATTTTAAACAGTTTATCCTGTTTGGTCTTTTTGGTAAAATAAAGAATTTTAGACAAAACTATAGGCAGCGTCACCTAATATGGGCTGGAAAAGAGAGTTCTGTTAACATGCTCAAATATATTAAACTATTCTGCAAAATGGAAGCAAAATCTTGCAAATTTACTATTCAAACTCTTCCCAGACTTCACTAATTTATTCCTGAGGTTTTCAAGTAGATTCACCTCATTTTTTGCAATAGAAATCTCTCTAATGAACAATAGTTCATTTGAAAGCTGAAAAATCCAACCTCCGTCTGATTTCATACAGTATAAAAGTTTTCTTTGTTTTTTTTTTTTCCTCTGGAATATGCTGAGAAAAGGAATGCAGACTCTTGGAGGGTGCTGATTATGCTGCTATGAATCCAGCAAAGCTCAATAGTGTTGAAATCAACAGGACTACAACACACTTAAAACAAATAATATGCTTCAGAGTTTGCTGCTTCAGGATCCAAATATTCAGCACTTATTCAGCTGTTTTTCACTGTAACTGAGAGTGTTTTCTTTAGAGGAAACCATAACAGGATGGCTGGGTTTGATACAGTTTTGTTTTAATACATTTCTCCACCTCTTCATTTTTTATGCCCTTTTTAATTTTGGAATTTCCTTCAGAATTGTTTTGGAATTAGCATATCAAACAGCCCAAAAAGATATTAAAAGGTTTTTCTTGAAATATTATGTATTCCATAGTCCAGTGTGCATTTAGTATTCATAGAATGGATGTCTGACACCTTTTTCACACTAATTCAATCATATTATTTAAATCTTCCCCAGTGGAGGAAGAAAGAAACTATGAAATAGATATTCTGATATGTTACTAAAAAGGCTCTTCAGGTATAAAAAGGAAATAGAGAATTATTTTTCGAGGCGCTAAATCTCATATCCTGTTATTCAGAATTTCTTATGCTGTTCTTCCCCCTAATTTCCCTGAATTATGTGAAAAGTACCCTTATTGGGGGGGGTGTATAAATTGTTATAAAAAGGCAATTTAAAATGTGCATCATGAGTCAAAAGGCGGGGGGGGGTGGGGGTGGAGAATGGGAAAAAATCCCAAAGTCAAGATTTTTAAATCCTGTCTTTTTTTTTTTTCTGAAGGAGTTGTATCAGTCATGGGTAGAACTATGAGGGGGGGAGGTTGTTTGTTTGTTTGAGATGGGACTGTAACATTGGGAGCTTCCAGTACAATTTTCCCATAGATTTTTCTGGTCTATACCATTCGTTCATTTAGTTAATGTAGTTAAATGCATCTATCCGTCACTCACAGTATCCATTCACTAAAAACAACAACAATTCTATCAAATAAAAGAGAACTCCTTCCAACATCCAGGCACAATTTAGTCCTTTAACCTTTTTATCCTGCTAGGCACAAAGTAGCAGCATCTCATTCCAGGCACTGCGGTTTTTTTTTCTTATCTGGATGGCTTGAAATGTGTCTAGCAACTTAATGGAATCAATTGAGCGTAGACAACTATAAAATATAAAATAGCACTGAAACTTTAGATGAGTCTGTCAGTAAGTGTTAACTGTGGCTACAGCTTTCACATTCTACACAGTCAAGAGAAATCAATAAGGATTGTACCATTTATATTGTCTTATCTAATGTTTGTTCACCATGAAGTGCCAGGCACAAGCACCATCTAGGGAATATTGATTTCTTGATGTACTGTAATTCACACACATATAAACAGCGGGAGCACCTTGTGGCTTCTCAAACCTTACTTGCAGGTTTGATATTTGTACTTGTATTTTCTTTGGGTCAATCTTAGTTTAAAAAGGAAAATCAAGCAAAACTCTATGTAAGTGTTCACAGATAGACACACAACCATATTTTTGGTCATATTACAAGAAAAATAGTGCCAGGAAGCATAAGAATACTCTAGTTTTACTGTAATTAATCTGGAGTAACAGAAAGAGGTTGCTATGTTGTAAATTAAAATAGTACCAGGTGAGGATGCTGCGGAGTGCTCTAACAAAGTTAGTGAGTCATCGGTGGAAATGACTTCTTAACCTGCTTGATCATGGGGAACTGAGGCTTTAGTGCTGATTTGAATGCGCAAAATTGTTGACCTATAGGGAGGTGATTTCCTTTAAATAATTCTCAAGTGTTCCATCATATATTTACACAGCATTGACTATCTTTGCCCTTACGCTGTAATAAAAGTGTTTACAATGTACAAGAAAAATAGTACAAGTAATGAATAGAAAAATCAGCTCAAAAATAAAAAACAACAGAGCTGTAAAATTTGCATAGTTGAAATGGTGCACACGAGCAATAGGGTCAGAGATGGAAAGGAGCAAACCATGCATCTGCTCAATCCAAGGACACTTTCTGCAAAGAGACGAGGGGAGGAGAGAAGTGAGAGGGAGGCAGGAGGCTGGACCTCTGCTCCACATTAGCGCTGCTCAGTGTGGTGCCCAATCAATGCAATGTAGGAGAGGAATGACTCCACCACTGCGCAACTCCCTATCAACTTCACAGCTGCATCCAGCCCTGTCATATGCCACTACAATAACATGCAGAGTAAATGGATGATGAGTCAAGATTGCTGAGGTGGAAAGAAATGAGCTGCTTGTAAATATTCACCCAGAGGAACCCAGGATGTTTAAATAGTCTGATTAAAACATGTGCTTGACCTCATTCGTCATAGAGCAGGGAGTCTGAATAGAAGGTTCTAGGACAAGAGCTACTAATGTGATTCAGTACCTAAAAGTTACAACACAGACTTTTGCCAGCTTTGATCTGTCTCACTTTTGGTACATGGTACAGAGATTAAGAGTATACTCACCTTAAGAGAGAAATACAGCTCAAAGGACTCTGTCACCTCCTTGAATCGCCCTTTGCTGATGCCTGACCCCAGGGAATCTCAGGGAGTCCTGGATGACTGGGCAAAATACGACATAGGTGTCTCAGTTACAGGCAGAGTGAACCTGGACCTTTAATCTTACTGATGTTATGCATGCACTTAGGAAGACTGCTTAGCATTTATGCAGCTCTGCGTCTTCATAGGGTCTGTAAAACTGGAGCTTGATAGCAAGAGGGTAGTGTTACAACGAGTAAAAATTTGGTCATTTTGCATTATGTTCATTTGTTTATTTTGAGGATCCAAGCTGGCTTTCATTTCAAGGTTACTCAAGTGATGTTCCTCACTCTGTGCCTTGGAGGATGTTTGCAGATATACCCATATTGCAACACCACACACATTGCACTGACTGTTTGCTCCAGGGAGTTTTAGCACCAGAATAACCTGTAGATGTACTGGTCACAGATGCACTGTGTATCAAGAGTAGAGTAGGAAAACTGTGCTGTTAGTCTCTTGTGGTCATGAGCATTATGTTAGTATCTTGTGTTTAAAATCATAACATCAACATTACATCCTCCAGATATGGAAGGAAGTTATGCATGTCTAATTTTGCAGACTTCCAGTTTCCCAGTGCATCTACCATATGTGAAGAAACCAGGAAAAAATAAAGGTCACAAACATTATAAGGGAGCATAAATATTGTAAATTGCTGTTTAGCAACCAATATAAAAGGCATAGAGTGATAGGTACGCTATATTTTATGTTGAAAGTTTATATTTATTTGTAAATTGGCAGCAGTTCCATAGCAGCTAACCAGCTTTTAATTATAAGCCTAAAGTATGAGAAAATTACTTTCCTCTTAAAAGATAGGCTTTTCGTATGTTAGATGTTCTTTGTTATTTCAGAATTATATCCTTTTTTTGCCTAGGAGTTTCAAAGATGCTTAATGTACTTTTAAATGAGCCTTATTCTCTCTTTTCTTCTCATTACTGATTTCTGAAAACGAGCCTCCCTAATTTTATTTTCTCATATCACTAAAATATCCCAGCCAACAACTGATCACTTGTTTGTTGTCGTGACTCCTGCTGAATAAGGTCTTTCTGTCAATGTTTGGGTTCCTCTTTCTGTTGAGCTTCTTTCCCTTTTGCCTAATTGCTTTGGGACCGAGTGGGAGTCTTTCATTCAAGTAGTCAGGGAAGAGACTGACTAGAGACTAAAATATTTGTTTCATCAGTTAGTCATTCTTAAGAAAAACAAAATGGTTTTTGATCTCCCTGACAGATTCATTGTCATAATGGCCAAAAAAAAAGGCAGAGGAAAACCAGAGGAGGAGTCCCACTGGAAGGAAGAAAACTTTTCTTCCTTGGCCATGCAAGGGTGCAAGAGGAAAGTTAATAAATCTGCTACAATCACACACACACACACACACGAAAAAAAGAGGGGAAGAAAAGAGATGTGGTTTGTACCCAAATAGTGTTTGTAGTTTAAAATAACCAAGCTAAAGAAATAATTCAAAGCCAAAGTTCAAAAGTTGGTTTAGCGTTTCAGGCCTAAAGAAGGAAGCAAAACACAGAAGCTGGATGAAAGCCCGAGACATTTCCAGGAAGATGCCTTGATAAGTGGTACCAAGCATTCGAAGTATCAGACACTGGTGGGGTGGGAGAGCTGTGTGTCAGGGGCTCTGTGCAAAGCAGGACCATGTGAGGGAGCATTTCAGCAGAAAAGGATGATATAGCAATAGGGGGACTCTTGAACAAGTCCTTGAATTAAAGTGTGGGAAGAAACTGTAGCAAAATGGGGAGCAGAGATAAACAGAGTGTTTTACCTGTGACTCTTAATATTGATTTAATTGTTTGCATTTTCCAGATCAAGGACTTTTGAACATATGCTTTTTGGTGTGGGAAAAGGCTTCATCTGTTTTTACTGCTCACTAACCCCATGGTTCCACCAAGACTAACTCCATGGACTTTCCACTCATGCTTAGTTTAATCTTTGTTTATTTCTGTTTCTCTTAAATAAAAATTCCTAGGGGAAAAAAAAAAATAAAAACAAAAGAATGCAAAGGCATAAATGCAGTGTCATGATGGTGACCTCCCAACCAATAGTATTCTTGAATTTTGTGAACATTTGAGAAAATGCAAAAGTAAGCACCCCTGGTATCTGCATATTAAAGGATGTATACTATTATTGAATGGAAACAAAAGTAAATTAAAGTATCCTTTCCATTTTAACATTTGTATTTATAGTATTTTATATGTTTTAAGCAACAATAAAAGTAATGTGTCCTGATACAGTAAATACACAGCAGAGGAACAGGTACGTGAAGTAATGCTTGATCAGTGCCTGTAAAATGGAGATACAGCTCTAACTCTCAGCACAGTCGTAACATCAGCTGTTTCCCTCATATTCATTTTGCTGTGAAATTTGTGCCACATGATTTTTATTCTGCAGTCATAACAGCACTTTGAATCAAAAGACAGAGAAATTTTTCATGTTTCAGAGAAGTAATGTGAGCCTCTATGTCCTAAACAGACAGATTACTATCTTGCCAAAACCTAAAGAGGCAGAAGCATTAGGGTAGCTGTAAGAACAGCCAGACCAAGTGTACTTGACAATTTTATTGTATCTGGAGATGGTGTAATTTCCATTTCTACAGTTAGAGGCCAGCTAAGTGACCATTTCTGCCTACTGAACTTCCCCTAAGGCAAGATTCTGGATTTTGGTGAGAAGAGTCTTTCAGGATGGCACTGTAAAATTGGAGTACTCTGAGTCGAATTTGGCTCACCGTCTTGGGTTGTGGTACTCAGGCTATGTGTAATGAGAAACGCCATCCTTGTGGGGTTGGATAATGTGGTAAAGGAGGACAGTGGCTGTCACCATGAAGCCACACGGAGCTAATAGTGGGATGGGAAAACTCTTGTGTGAGAGCTTTCTCTTCTCTCAAGTTTCCCCAGCTTCTGTTCCTTCATTTTCCTGGTCACTGACACAGTTAGTCTCACTGGTGTGCTTCACAGACTGGTGCACATCCCTAACCTAGAAAAGTCACTGGGAAGATAATGTCTTTAACTCAGGGGAGTGAAAACACAGGAGGGAGAAGTGGGAGAGCATTACATCACTAGTCAAAAAGTTCTGATCTCTCCTCCATTAGAAGAAATTGACATTTTAACCAGTTCATGAGCTGCCAATGTCAGGAATCAGAATTTATGGGTCAGGAAGAGAGTACAAACAAAATTTCTACATGTTGATACATTAAATTTTCTGTTTATCTACAGTTGCCTCAATCTTCAATGACTTCTCAGGCTTTCTTAATCAAAAGGCTTCCGAAGCCTGAGAAAGGAACATAAACATCTTACACAAAATTGTTTCATTGTTGCTTCAATTTGCAACTAAATATTTTTCATTTCTGCAAAAATATAAAGATAGTTTGAATGTTATTTCTTCCAATGTTATTTCTTATTTTGGTGTTCCTGTCTGTACATACCTTCTGATGTGTCATGGTGGCCCAGAGGCTGAGAAATCCTTCCCCAGGTTTGTGGGGTTTTAAAGGGTTAACAGAGCTTTCCAGCCTTCAGAAGAGTGTGTGCACTTGTCACTACTCAGGTAAAAATCCTCGTTTAAATAGGTGATGTCTTTACCTAAGTTTGAAAATACATCTATAACTTATAAACTTCAGAGTGTTTTCAAAGACACTACAAATACTTGTTTCCCTCATTATCGTTAACATTCAACAAAGGAAAGCAGTATGATTATTCATATTTTACAAGGGGGGAAATAAATTGTGCAACTTAAATCAGGAACTTTTTTCTAACTTTTGCTGTTTGCATTTTAAGGAATAAATTATTTATTCTTTCATCATTGAACATTCTTTTAAGTTTCCTTGGCACACTACTAGTGATAACTATCAGAATCTTGAAAAAATAGCATAGCCTTTTAATAAAAACTAAGCATTTTAGTACTTATTATTTAACATGCTCATAGTATTTCTTACACATTTTAGATGCTGCCATTGATATACAGTCTCTTCGGTGAGAAGAATACTTTTTTGTTATTGTTCCTGGTAGAGAAAGTAGAACTGGAGGAAGTAAAAACATCCTGTTGTCATCTGAGCAACTCAATTCCTGATCAATAGTGTGATAAAGGCTTCAGTAGGAAGGTAGAATGTGGTTCCTATAAAAGCCATTCCCCCCACCATATTCAGCAGAAAAAGCATTTTGACAGTCCCCATTTATCAAGAGCAGGCGAGATACAGAAACCCGACAGGGTCTTGTGTCTCAGGCATTAGGGATACCAGCCCTAGAAGGACTAAAGCATTGTGTATTAGTATGTATTGAGCCTCCTTCCAGGTGGCAAACAGCTGCACCTTTTTATAAAACTTCAAAAATAAATCTGAAGTGCTTGCTTTCAGCCAGTAAGTGTTATATTTAATTGAACCGTTCTGTGAATGTTATAGCTCAGGCACCCAGAAACATGGTGAATATTTAATATATTTGTTTTGTATTTCCACTGGTCAACAGAATAATGAAATTCCTTAACTACTTCTCTTTAACTTGCCTGAAGAAAGCACGGTATGTTGCTAAATTGCTTTTCACTAGCCCTGCCGAGAAACAACTTTAATCCTTGTTAGAAAATTGCAGAGTCTGGGCCTGACAAAGAGCTCATGCCTGGTGCTTTGTGAGCGCTGGGAGTGGGGCGAGGGGAGCCCTTTACAGCTGCGTGCCTCCAGCCCGCCTCAGCTGGACTATTTAGGCGAGGAGGTTTGTCAATTCCTCCCGACAATGGAGCGAGTTTTTCAGTGCCTGTAGCCGCACCGAGCCCCGTTGGGGATCAATGCTGGCCATTCAAGCTGCACCCTCTTTCATTGCTTTGGTTTGTTAATTTAAGACTAAAGGTCCGCTGAGGGGGTTTAGGGTGTTTAAGAAAGCTGATGAACTGTTTAAGAAATCTGATGAACTGAGAGCGTTTATAGCCCTGGTGTGGCAACTATTGGCACTGAGGGAGCTGTGTCCTTGTTGACCCTCTTGTTATTAAAAATGCACAAGTGCTGCGCTTCTCAATATTTCAAGACTCTTTCATTGTCAATACCACCTTCTGAGCCCTTCAGCTTGTTGCTTGCTCTAAAGATCTTCTTAGATTGGGTTTGAAAACTTCACCTTAAACACTAGATTAGACTGATGTTCTGTTTTCCGTGCTCCTGTTGATTTGTTGAACCTTCCCAGGGCTGGAAAGCAAGTAGCAGCTTGATGGGGAGATGGGCTGCTAATATGATTTACCAGTCTACAGTCATGCACAATAAGTGTGAATAAATACAGGGGTCTCGCGGAGTCAACCCTAGCCTTTCCTTTTCTCTTATTTTTTACTTCAAAAGAGGTATCTCAGGAAAATGAAGGGAGTAATGCATGCCCTTACAGGAGCTGGATGAGCTATGAATTAGAAGAGAGGGGGAAATGGGGAGACAAACATATTTTTGTTAAAGTGGTTGGCTGCTGTTATGTGCTGATGTGAAAAAAATATATAATAAACGCTTGCTGTTTTATTCTTGCATAGACAACAGCAAAGAATATGGCACTAATACCGTATCACTGACATCTGCAAGAGTCACATCGTCCTTTCAGTGCTATTCTTACTAGCAGGAAAGTGAGTTTTTCTTAAAACCAGTTTGAAGGATTTTTTTATTATTATTATTACTATTTTAGAACTGTGTAATCTCAGGACTATTATCTCATCACAGAAGGTTGTGAGTTTCTAATAGATTCCTATAAGCCACAGCAGATGCATCCCTACCTCTGTAACATGCTCATGGGTGTCAATACGTGTGGCCTTGGATTCCACCTCTGAGAGGCATTTGCAGTGCTGTGCATTTTAACAGGCTCCAAAAGAAGCAATATGGAAATATTTACTTTTCCTCTTAGGAAGTCCAGCAGATTTATGCTTATGCAGCTTCAGCATATACTAAGTGCTCAAAATTAGGGGGTATAAGGCCAACAGTGAACAGGAATTTTATCCACAAGTACCTCTGTGGGGACTGTAAAATATACTGGATGCAATTGTTATTAAAAATGTTGTGACAATTCAGAACAAAAATACATCCTTTTCTATTTAATATAATAGCAGTCATCTATTTTTCCAAAAAGTGTATGCAAGTACCATAGTATCATTTCACAACCACCAAATTAAACATTTCTACTGAAAGTTTAATGTATTAAAACCAGTCAGGAAGATGTATTCTATTGTTTTCATTCACGAATTTGAGTAGCAAAATTAGTTCCCTCCAATTTCTTAGCTTTGTTTTCAGTGCATGTAGGCATATCACAGATATATACAGAGTCTAATTTTTACTGCATCCATCTTAATTACATAATGTGGCTGAGCATTAAAAAACATTTTGTAGGAAAACTGGAAGTGGGTCTGTTTTCAGTGATCAGGCACCATTCAGGCGTGTTGCATGGGGTAACTGATCACGGAATTTTTGATCTTGTCTGTAGTTTGTTCGTGTCAGCAAGTCTGACCCCCTTCTGCTTTCTCCTTGATAGAAACCAAATACATTGTGGATGTGTTATTGAAATTTTTTTGTGGAAGAATATCAGCTTCGAGAAAACACTGCTACTAAAATCATTCTCTCAACCGTGCTTATGTTAAAGATTAACAACTGTAGAGTCTGAGTAATAGTATAATAATTGGGCTCATCTTATTGGAAATGACAATAGATATTCTGGGTCAAATGCTAGGCATATGAATTTTTATGTTTACTAGATCAACAGAGTTCCCCGAATGAATAAGCTCAACTGTGTTTTAGTTTCTAGACATCTGTATACATACACCACCTGTCATATAGTTTACAGCTGCCACTTAGTAACAACTCTGTCACAATAAAAATACTTTACAGGTACTTACAGAGGAAATCAAAACCAACATGGGTGTTTGGGTTGAAATAATGTAAATAGCGTAAGAATGTCACACAGTGATAAAAAAGGCAGTATTTTCTGGATACAAAGTCAGTCCCATATTTTTTTTTAAATGAAACTACTTTTATTAAATGTGCAGCTCTCTGCATCTTGTGTGATGTGTTTGTTCACTGCTGTAAAATAGGGAAATAATAGGACAAACTCTAAAAAATGTGAAAGTAACTTATTTCCAATGATTTATGATTAAAATACACTGTTTCCTATTTCAAACTTACCTTAAAACTGATAGTTACAATGAGATGAGGCTTTTTCTTGTAGCAAAAAAAAGTATTTATATATAATTACTCTATTTAAAGCTTGCACCGTAGACCTAACATTTTTATTAAAGATTTTTATTTCTGTCTTTTGTTACATCCAGCAGCCAGTAACTTCTCTTCATTTTTTCAATGTATATTTTCTTTTATTTGCTAATGTACAGATGGCTCATGAGACATGTTAGATCCTTTCTTTGAATTACTTCCCGATATATACATTGCCTAACATGCTGCATTTTCAAGTATGCACGATGTTTCCTTTCTTTGCATATCTGTGTATTTTGTAAAGACACAGGAAATTGCATTAGAAAAGAATTTAAGCCTCTTCCCTGTGGGGAAAGAGACTAGAAACAGAGCTATGACACAAACTCTCTTAATCTCTCACTGCTAAAATGAAAAAAAATCCCTTCCTTTTTACAGCTGAACTAAATGACATCTGGATGGTATTTTACAGGAGGGCAAGGAAAACTGCCACAACTATGTTTAGTAAAATCTCTTTTAATCCAGTTAATGTGAAAGAACTGTTATAGTAGCTATTTGGATCTGTGTAGTTTTTTACAATAACGTAGGCACCCATTTGTGTAGCTTTGAGTGAAAACATACCCATGCCTAAGACACAAAAAGGAAGTAAGGTAGGCTGTAATTATAATTAGTAATTAACGTAAAACAAAATCTTATCTTGTTTATTTTGGGAGAGGTGAAGTGCTGTTTTGATAATACTTAAATACAATTCCCATGGATTTCTGATTTCTTTTTATTTAATAAAGGAATGATTTTAAAAAAAACATAAATAAAAAGACAAGACAAATTCCATATTCTAAGTTTGATGCTGTCTTCCTGTTTGAAATGGAAAATCTAGGTACTGCAAAATCTCTCTCAAGATACCCTACTTGTATTTTTAACTTGCTGTTTTATCTGTCAATTTTCTCATGTAACTGTGTGTTTAGTATCCATCCCTACTGAGAGACAGCAAAGTGCATAATGCTATTCAGCTTGAAAATCTTGTGACTGAAAGATAAAATTGCAGTTGCTAATTCATGTAAAGAACAATCTAGGTCAAGTTGTTTGATTTTCTACTGACACACGCAATACTCTTAACAAGAAATTATATCGTTGTTGACTTCAGTGCTGATCTGTGATCATTTCGAAGTGTTTCATTACCTCTCATTACCAAATCTGTTAAATAAATACTGCAGGGTTGTTTGGTGTTTTGGTTTTTCTATCCTTTTCAGCAATGGTATAGCAGCTCCATGAAGGTCATATGCGTGTGGTTGGCTGATAGATTAGACCTTCAGCTTCACGTCTACCAGCTGAAGACTCTCATCAAGATCGTGAAGGTAAATAAAAGCTATTTGAGTTAGACTGCATGGTAAAGAGAGAAAAGTGATGAAGTATTAACATAGATTATTCTCTAAAAGTTAAAAAATTTCTAATAAAGTTGCAACCTTATGTAGTTTTGGTTTGGGGTTTCTTTTTTCCACAGCAGTTGCAAATTTGAGAAGAAAAACAATTTATTAAAACCTCTGATGTTAATTATATGTGCACTAGTAATTGTCATTTATTCTAGACTCAGTGACAATTGTAATTGTTCCAAGGAATTTTAACAGATTGCTACTATCCAGACAGCAGCGTAATATGACATTCCTAATAAATTTATTTTCGTCATGTTACTGATTTTTTTTTGTTTTACCTTAATAATCACATTATTATTTTATCTGTCTTATGGAAAATAATATTCAATATATTAGATAACATTTTCTGATCTTTCATCCTCTGAGTATGGTTTCATAGAAAGCCAGTCCCTCCAGTCCAGTCCTCAGTCATTTACACTGACCAACGTCAAAAGTTTCTGAACAAAGTATAAAATACTTTGCAATAGCAAATTATGGGTTAACCAGCAATTAAAGAAAATTTCCTTCTAGATCCCTTTCAGATCTCAGTTAATAACCCTAGGCAAGAGACAGAAGGCCATTTCAGGTTTTTTTTTCTTAATTCTGTCTTGTTTAACACTGAACACTCTTGTTATCTGTATAAAAGTGAAATAAGAAGCACCTGTTGTCAATGCTGACCTTGATTTCTTCAAAATATTTTCTCATTAATTTCATGCAAGCCTGTAAAGTCAGAAGCATTTTAACTCATGGACAATAAAATTGCAACTGCAAGTTTCACAATTCAGTAGTTAAGCAGGAAAAAAAAAGAGGGATGCCAGAAAACAGCCATAAAAATGATGTCATCATGGCTTGCTGAACCACCTAAGCTTAGCTTTACTATTTTTGATCCTAGCTGAATTCTCTGGGAACAGGATTTGGTTCATCATTATGTTATATGCCAAAATGGTAGAAGCTGTTTGCTGCTTGTGGTTGAAATAAATGGCTCTTGTGAAAGATTTAAAGCTATTCTCAAGTAAAGGCAATCATCCTCTGGGGGGGAAGTGTTATAGGATCTAAAAACTGTGCCCAGTGAGATGCAAGAATGGGCAGACTAAATTATACCAGTTAAATATCACCCAGCCGGTTAAAAGAAGAGGCTCTTATAAAACTAAAGTTCAGGTGAAAGAGCAGCAGTTAACCAGCCTTCCTTCTGCAGCCTGGAGCACTAATTAGCCTTGTTGAAAAGACGTAGGCTTTGGTAGCGATGGGAAAACACTGGTTATGTCGGTAGCCTTTCTGTGCCTGTACAGCTCGTTTGCTTTGTGCTTGAATTCCAAGTGTGTTGTTCCATGGCACCCTCTGTGAATACAGATGATTGAAGAAGATAATGTAAGTCATAGAGGTACCAAGCAACGTACTGGAAGACAGAAAATCTTGTCCACCTGCGTTTTGGTGGGTGAAGATAGCAGAACTGGAAAAACAGGAACTCCTCCTGGGGGATGCTTCTGGGAAATAAGAAACAATGGTTCAAGTAGACTATAAGACTATCAATGCCACAGCCAAGCTGGGGAAGAGGCAAGCGAGGATGCACTGTTCCTCCAGACTCTAGAGAGGATGGAGGGACTTCTTTGTTTGTTTTTGGAAAAACTGAGAAGCTGTGTTGCCCCTCTCATCTCTTGAAAATACTCCAAAAGATAAATAGGAGTTAATTTTTAAGTGATATGAGATGAATAAGAAACAGATGATTCTTTCATGTTTGGATGCAGCAAAGGTAGTGGCATTATAAAGAATGACTGGAGAAGAAAACATTGCTTGTTCCCATTAAAGCCAAGACTGAGGGATGGTGGCATAAAGGTGTCGATAGATGTCTGAAACACGTGCAGAGGGCTATGACTAAAGAAGGGTCAAGGACGAAGAGGAAAGTTAGGGAGAAATGAAAAATTAAGCTTGGAAGTGAACATTATTATCCTGCAACAGTATGTCAAGAGAAGAGCGATGACTGAACCCCAGAGTGCTGATCTGAGAATGGGAGAAATACAATGTAAAACTGAAAGAAATTGCTGTAGGACCTGTTAACAGCATAAAAGGAAATTGAATGCACAGTGTTATGAAAGGGGAATGCAATGGTAACACTTGAAAAAGACCAGGCAGGGTACTCACAGGAGTGTGCGAGCAAAACATAAGCTGCATCCATTGACTCTGAAGTTGACCTATGAAAGTCAAATAAATCTCAGTTGCAGTGATTCACATGAAGTTTAAATAATCATCATAGACAGTCGCAGAAAAAATTATGCCAGATGAATATTACCGATTTCGAGAGCTGTCTTTTGCAGTTCTCTGAAGTACTGAGTGAAATAAGATCAGCCCTTTTTTCTTTTTCAAGGGTTTGTGCATGGTCTCCTCCAGCAGAGGAATGGGCCTGATAGCCCTTAATTATCTTCCATTTTCTTTTTCCCATATTCCCTTCCATAAACATGGAGAACTCTCGGCAACAGGATGCACAGAATAAGAAACTAGCTAGATCAACTTGTCCTTCAGCATTTTAGGCTAACTTGAGGAAAGATTATTTCAAATGTGTCACAACTTAAAAATAAAGAAAGTAGAGTAGCTGATTTTTTCCATGTGCTCACTTGAGCATAGCATCAATGAATAAAATAATTCCACTCAGATTTACTACTTGATAGAAATTCAGAGACAAAAGTCATATCTGCTGGTTGATAGGAAGGCTGGATGCCAAGGAAAGAAAATTTTCTCAAGTGAAAGAAATATAGGAAATACGTAGATTATTTAGAATGTAAAGTAACTGACTGAAGTAGGCACCTGAGAAACATTTACATTCTAAAATACAGATTCTAGATTCTAAAATTTATCGTATTTTCCCACATTTGGCCTATAAATGTAAAGATAAGTGCAAACAAAATCAGATCATAAGGAAGGAGTCAGACGTTTATGTTTTCTGTGAAATGACTGAAGTACCTGTAACAAAATTCACAATTCAGTATGCGGTTAGAAAAGTTCTTTGATGGTTTCTTATCAAATAAATAAGACGAATAGAAGTTACTCAGAAATCAGTATACAGTTATAGAAATGTAATGTAATACAAAACACAGTCTCTCAAAGGAATGACCATTGAAGTGTGGCTTGCAGACTCTCTGGAGTTTATAAAAATCTACAGCCCAGAAACTAAGACTGCAAAATCCTTAGCGAACTCTAGATCATAGTTCCCTAACTGCTGGAGGAATTGAGCTGTTCCACTGGCATGCAGGAAAAGGTCAGTGTGTAAAGGAAGGCTGCCCAGATTTGCTTGAGTCCAATTCAGGATGTTTTATTTTTGTCACAGAAAACCTACCGCGACTTCAGGTTGCAAGGCGTGCTGGAGGGAACACTCAACAGTAAAACCTACGATACTGTTCACAGCCGTCTGACTGTAGAGGAGGCCACAGTCTCAGTCACGGATGCAGGAGGACTTCAGGGCATTACTATGAAAGACAGTGATGAGGAGGAAGGATGATGGCACTTCACCAAGTGTTTGGAGGGTGGGGGTTATCTTTGACTTGGAATTTTTTTGGCAATTTGTCCTTGTAGTTGCATTTATAGTTTTGCCTTATGATATAGGTGCAGATATGTAATTTTAAAAAAGAAAAAAAGAAAGATTATCAGAGGGAAAGTGCCAAGGACTTTTTGAGAACAGTGGTTGTAGCATATTTTAATGTATAGCTTTGCTTAGGGCTGCAAGAACACTGGCATGCAGTCTGAGTTCCACTTGTGATTATGTTTCCTTGCCTTTTGTTTGTTACCATTTGTTCTTGTATCTCCATCAGATATTGATGTCCTGTGTAGAAAAAAAAAAATGTGTGCCTCACTCAAAACCCAACTATACGGGAAATCATTCTTGGAATAAGTCAGTGCCCTAGGTAAAAAAATAGTGTATTTTCAGGATCACACTTTGTTTACCTTTTTGTGCTTAATTTTACCTTATTATGTGATGTGCATTAAAAATTTTAATCTTGGTTCTTTGTATTTTGAGGTTGGTATGTAAGTAGTAGGTTTTCAAGGACAGTCAAACACATACATAATACTTAGGAGTGTTGTGTCCATTCTGCAAGTTTAAAGATATCTCATCATGTTGGATGTCAGTAAGCTTGCCATCAATGTTTCTATTTCTGTGAAAAAATTCAGGCAATAAGAACACATTTTGTCGTGACCGTTTCTGTATCTACCCACATTTGTATAGAATTCTACAATTAAAAGATGTTTTCAATATTTCAAACTATTTGAACTGTTGTATGATTCCTCATGAGAACAAGTTTTTTGAAAGAGTTATATTTAGTTTACGTAGTGATTTATAGCAAATATATTTATTTCATAGAGCAGGTGCATATAGCAAACAAATATCCAAGGACACAATGCCTTGATAAAGAAAAAAAGCAAACAAAAACCCCTCACAGGCAGATGAACAGACAGTGCCTGCTCCTCTTTCTTCTGTGCTCTCGATATGAGATGGAAAGACTTCACATTTTCATCTGTCGAAACTCACACGACTTATAAAATATGCAAGGTTTGGCAGTTTTGGGGGAGGGAGAAGGAAATGGAAAATGACTGATTCCTGGGTTTGTGTAGACAAAATTAGGAAGAACACAGATGTTAGCAAAAGAAGTAAGGAAGGTTGCTGAGAAATAATGTCATACTTCACTGTTGAGGATTTATGGGGCTGGCATGAAGTTTCCCTGCAAGAACAGGCCATAGGACTTCAGAGGTCTGTCACAAGCACAGGGGGCTGCAGAATCTGAGAACAAGAACAGCACTGGGAAGCTCATCCAAGCAGGGAATGGCAAGTTATGCTTCTCCCTAGCTGTCTAGGGAGAAACCCAAAGTGGCATATTTTTTCCTGCAGCAAACCACCTGTAGGAAAGACTCCTAACCCAGCACGGTCCTGACTGGCCTGCCCTGGGACACCCACTCACCGCCTCTGCCCAGGGACTCCCCTCCAGCTCCATCCAGGGCTGTCGCTTTCTGCCCCAGCACCGGGTTAGAACTGCTGGTTTTTCACTCAGCTACAGTCCCGTCTGTGCCTGCTTGTTGATCCATGGATTGACTTCAGCCCTGCCTGTTGATTACAAACAGGTTAGTGATCTGGTCATTGGGTTGCCACCAGCTCTTCCCCAGCTTGCCCTGCTCCCTGTCTGGGGCTGGTGGGACCATCCCTGGCTGATGGGGAATCCCCTGAGCAACTTGTCAATCTTTTCTACTCCCTGACATCATCTTTTTTTAAAAAAATAATAACTTATGAATATTTGTGGCTTGAAGTGGGTCTCGGTTACTCTGATTTCATGAAGTATGATACACGTGCACCGTGTACGTCGAGCACTTTGCTATACAATTTCATCTACGTGGAGTACTTGTAAGACACATCTGTCACTAAGATCAAGATGAGTAAAGGAATAGTAAAAAAATCCAACCAAAGATGACGCAACTATGAAGAAGTTACAAGATTTTTCTGATTTCATAGAATCATGGAATCACCAGGTTGGAAGAGACCCACCGGATCATCGAGTCCAACCATTCCTATCAAACACTAAACCATGTCCCTCAGCACCTCGTCCACCCGTGCCTTAAACACCTCCAGGGAAGGTGACTCAACCACCTCCCTGGGCAGCCTGTTCCAGTGCCCAATGACCCTTTCTGTGAAAATTTTTTTCCTAATGTCCAGCCTAAACCTCCCCTGGCGGAGCTTGAGGCCATTCCCTCTTGTCCTGTCCCCTGTCATTTGGGAGAAGAGGCCAGCACCCTCCTCTCCACAACCTCAGAGAAATTAACTCGAACGCGAAGTATCTGCTAAGTTATTATTAGCAGTCCAGCACAGCAGACATCACGAGAAGGCAGGTAGAGATATGACAGCTCTCCAAGGGTCATTCCACTTGTTATTAATCCACCTGTTTCCTTAGCAAGTATGTTTTGTGAAGCCGTGAACCATCTCCCCGCTTGAGAAGGCCGGTGGGTACCTGCCTGGCAGCGGCACCGTCGCTGACACGGGAGCCGATTCATAAACTTGTTCAAATCCCCGTTTGGCTGCCGGAGGCGCCTTCCCGGCCGGGAGAGCCGCGATCGCCGCGCCGGGCTGCGGGGCAGCCGCCTCCCTCCCTCCCTCCCGCAGCTCCATGCGGGGCCCTCGGCGAGGAGGAGGAGGAGGAGGTGGGGGTTGGGGTTGGGGTGCGGCGGGGGCGCTGCCGGGGAGCCTCCCTGCGCCGAGAGCACCTTGCGAAGGCGTTTGGAATCAAACGGGATCGTGGGAGGCGCAAGGCAGCAGCAGCAGGAGTGGGAGAGGGAGAGGGAGCTGGACTGGTTTTGTGGGAAAGGGAATGAACCTGGGACTCCCGTGGGACCCGCAGAGACGCTTGCCCTGAACGGGCTCCCAGGAGCGTTTTGCTTCGATGGAGACTTTAAAAAAAAATAAATAAAAATAAAGGCAAACCAAAAAGCAACCAAATCACCAAACCCGAAACACCAAACAACCCAAATGCCGAAGTTTTTAGCTTTGGGGCGGTTCTGAGGGCTGCTCAGCTGCCGCCCGTGTCCGTGCCCGGCTCGAATCCCGCTTTTTGTTCTTATTTTCCCGGGTTTGTTTATTTTTCGCTCGGTTTCCCCCCCTACACTCCGAAGCGGAGCCCGGCGCGGGGCAGGGGGGTTTGTCCCGCTCCCCGTCCGCAGCCCGGTGACTCCGAGCCCGCCCTCCCCGCGGCCGTCGGGGGGAGCCCGGAGCGCCCCGGCGCCGCCGACAGCAGCCGAGCGGCTCTTTGCTTCGCTCCCGGTTAGCTCCCAACGCTCGGGGAGGAAATGGAAACAAAAAATAAATTAATTGCTCCTGATCCTATTCAGGAATCCTAAAAATAAACAGCTTCCCCGAGCCAAAGAGCGCGAGGCGCTCATTTAGCGGCGACGGGGCTAAACATTTGTTGAACTGGGAAAGGAACAAATGAGAAAGTGTCACTCACGGCTCCGGCTGCCGCTGGCCCCTCCCAGCCACTTTCACCAAGGGCCCTTTGGAGCTGCTGACACCGCCGGGTCCCCTCCCAGGCTGATTAGATTAACGGCGGCTGCCGCGCTCACACAAACCGCTCCGGGAGTTGCGGGAGGGCCGGGAGCGCCGCTGTAGAGGGTCACTTGTAATTTCGATTATACGTGATTAAAGGCTTTATACGTGAAAAGGCTTAATTTGCACCCGTTTGGCTCTCGGTTTAGAGGGGTCTGTAGCAGACGTACTGTACTGTCAAACTTTGTTTTACCTCCGGGAACACTCGTGCGCGGCGGGTCAGTGTCAACTATTTTTTTTCTTTTGTGACGAATTCGGTTAAAAATAGCAAAACTTTATTCTTTCCTTGCGGTGGAACCGATGGGGAGAGATGCCCTCGCCGTGCGGGGCGGCTGCACACAGTCACACACCTACGGAGAGAGATTTTTTCCCCGGAGAAAATGTCAGTGGAGGAAACGCTGAGGTTTTACAACTTAAAGCAGCCCGGCCGAGCCCAAGCGCCTTTTCCCTCGGCCGCTCCCGCGGGAGGAGGGCGGTGCGGGATCCCCCGGCCCCGCAGCCGGCAGCCCCGGCACCCGCTCCGCTCTTTCTCCCCGTTTATATCTTGACTTTCCTTCGAAAGGCGGCGAACGAGCGAGCCCCGAGCGGGGATGAGCGGCGAGCCCAGCAGCCCGGGGCTCGTTCCGAGCTTTGACGAGCGGGGTCGGTGCGTTCGGCCGCGTCGGGGGCGCGGGGGGTTGCGGGGAGCGGCGGCGCCGTCGGGACACGGGATCCCGGGGGCTCCTGGCCCGTGTCGGAGAGAAATCGCCTCTCCACGAAGCCGGCTCGGACTGATATTTAGTGAGAGCCGCCCCCGGCTTCTGAAGCGAACCTACTAATGATGGTGATTATTATAATAACAGCAATCGGGCTCTGACCGGGCGCTGTCGGGGCCGCCAGGGCCGTGCTCAGCAGCATTTTCCGTGCCGTCCCGGGTCCCTCCGCCTTAATGTCGCCCGGTCAGACCCCCCCGCAGCCCGGCCGGCCCGGGTCTGCCCCTCCCCGGCCGCGGGGAGCAGGCTCGGAGCCCACCGAGGGGCTGGGTACGAGGCGCAGACACTTCCAGGAAAAGATTAATACCCGCAACAGAAGGTTAGCGGAGTTATTATCCTTTTCAATTCATTTTTTACTTAAAAACGCAATGGAATTATTCGTTTTATTAAGGAGGAAGAAATTAAAGATTAGGCTTTAGACGGTATTTTACCTCCCTCTAATCGCCTCTGGGATCGGATTGGAGTAATCCTGACGACGAGATGAATTCGCCGGTGACTCGGATTTTGAGCGCATGTAGAGATACGTTATGATCATAATGCAAGTGAGCAATATCAAGAACATAGCTTAGGAGCGAATGAAACGCAAAACCGATTACGGGGAAAAAGAGAACAGCAGCTTTCCCGGGCAGAACACGAAATCGACTCGAGGCAAAACTTTTGCCCTTAATTCCTCCGACGCTTTGTAACTCTGGGAGGCCGGCGGGCCGGGTCCGTCCCCCTCCAGCCCCTTCTGCCGGGGCTCGGTACGTGCCACCCCCTAGGAGAGCCCGGGGGTGAGATGGGGGGCTGGCCCTGCCTGCAGACCAAAAAAAGAAATCGGCCAAGAGGTGACTTTCCATCACCCTCAGAGTCTGTAAATGTCTCTGCCTCGGAAAAAAATTCAAAAAAAAAGAAAAAAAAAAAGCCTCCCTGCACCAGCACGGCTAGAGGGTCTTAGCATTGCGGCAGATACATAACGTTGCTAAAAACATGCGATGGCATCGCGGCAAAGCTCGGGACAGGGCTAAAGAAAAATACATCGACATTGATTTTAGCATGTTGCGGGCTACTCCAGCACTAGCAAGGCTCCACCTCTGAGACAGAACGGAAAGATTTCCCAGAAAAGAAAAATAATTTTGTAAAATGCCTTTTAGGTGGGTATTTAACAATCAGGCAGGAACACAAGGTTCTGTGTGCGCTGCGGAAAGAAAGGGAGGTACATCCACAAAGGAGTAACGAATAGTCAGGCTCCCGCTCCTCCAAGAGCGCATCTCAGTGTCGAGGAGGCCAGTGTAATTGTAATGGCAGGGCTGTAATTGCTGCTTTGGGATATTTACCCTGCTCAAATGACACTACATATTTTACTTTCAAACACACGTCAAAAAGTCAATCCCAAAAAGACCAGTTAAGAGCAAGCTGTTAACATATTAAGTATATGGGATTTGAAGCTCTAAAACCCACTCAGCAATAATTCCCTTCTTCAGCACCAATCAAGAGGAAATTTGCTTAGATTGAATTAAGTGCAAATTGCTCTGAAGGAGGAAACTCTCCTCGGGCAGACACGGAATCAGCGAGAGGCACCGCGGCCCCGGAGAAGCGGGGGTCGGGGGCAGCTGCCCAGCCCAGCGCCGGGGGGACGCGGCTCCGGGTCCCCCACGCCTTGTCCCCCCCCCGGGTCTGTGACACCGGCCGGGGCTGGAAGCAGTCGGTAAGAGGCGGGCGGCTGCGGGAACCCGATCCGAGGCGGTAATTACGGTCTTAACACCGCGATCCGTCTGCCGGGGGTGGGAGCGGGGGCGGCGGTGCCCGCCCCGGCTGAGGGAAAGCGGGGAGCGGGGATGGAGCATCGCGGCCGGGGATCCCGGCACGGCTCGGGCCCCTGGTCCGCAGGGCCGTGTCCATCGAAGCGCCCCCGGGGTCGGCGCCGGCTCCTGCCGCCTGCCCCGGGGCAGCGCGGGGACGGGGCGCCCCCTCCGCGGGGCACGGCCGGACCCTCTCCCGCCGTCGAAGGCCGGTGCCGGCGGGGCAGCCCTCCCTCCGCAGCTCCCCCTGCTCCCACGGCAGCGCCCGTCGCGCAACAGCCGGTGCGCCGCCTCGTCCTGCTCCTGCAGGGCCGGGGGTCACTCGGGGCGGCATCGGCCGAGGATGCCTCCCTCCGTCCGTCCCTCCCCAACCCTCGCTCCCGCTTCCCTGCAAGAGGGTCCTCCCGGGCCGGGGCGGGGGGAGTAGCGGGGACACACGGCCTTTTGCGGGCTCCCCGGCTGGCACCGAGCGGCGGGGCCGCGCCCCCCCTCCGCAGGCAAGACGCAGGACCCCTTCCTCCCTCCCCCGACCCCCGGGAAGGGCGACGCCGCCGCCCCGCGGGGCCCCTGCGGGCTCTGCCCCCGGGAGACCCTCGGCTGCTCGCGGCAATTTCGGCAGCGGCCTCTCGGTCGCCCCGGGCCGGCGGGAGGAGCGGGATCTTGTTCCGTCGCCGAAGTGTGGAGCGGTGGGACAGGAGGCGAAGGCAGAAGCCCCTCACCCACCGCCCTCTCCGCAGTGAGTACAAACCCCGGGCGCGGGGGCTGCTCGCCCAGAGCGGGGCCGACAGGCTTCCCTGAAACACACGGGCAGCGCTTCTGTTCAGGTGCACACGTATCTATAAGCGGTGTGCGTGTAGAATATTTCTTCGAGTATCTCTACCGGTCCTGAGTTCTGAGTATTTGTGCTGTTTATGTATTATTTAAGGACAGAGAAGCTACACCTAGTGTATATGCAGGCTATTTTTTTATTATTATTCTAAATAGTGCTTTAGCTTAAAAAGACGCTCTCTCCTCCTACCTCCTTTTCCTTCTCATCCCCAGCCCCAGGTTTACATTAATCACAAGCACTCGTTGGATTTGGGCCGGGAGGCTCCCGCACAGCCTCTCGCCGCTCTCGCCGTCTGCTCTTCGCAAGTTCCCTGCTCATTTGTTTACTGTGATTTCCAAAAGCTCACGGCCACCTGACCTTGTTCTTTAAAGCAGCGAGCAGGCGAGGAACAGTCCCAGGAGCAGAGCAGCCTCCCTCCCTCCCTCCCGCAGACACACATCCCCCCACGCAAAAAGAGAGCTCGGGCTGGAAAGTGGCAAGGGAACAAACCGCTTCCCCTCCAGCCGCTTCTCCTGCAGCACCTCGTTTGACAAATACCCTGGCGCTTGCCCTTGAATTGGGTTTCACATCCCTATTTAGCACTTGGACAATGATTTTTAGATGATGTCATTTAAAGCCAAACAAGAAAATTGATCTCGGATTTGCTTGGCCTCTAAAGCCTGGTTAAGCAGATTGGAAATAATAATAATAAAAAAGAGAGAGAGGGAGGCAGAGGGGAGAGAGGCAAGGAGGGAGAGACGCCTCCTTCCCTGGGCGGGGGAGGCGCGGGCGCCAATGAAAAGTAGCCGCTTACTGGAGGGGGGGGAAACTTTTCCTGTTGACTGTTGGAAGCAATTGAGCAATTATCTAGTTTACCTTCTCCTCTTGGAAGTTAACGATTGGCGAGATCTTGGCTGCGTTATTGACACAACACTTTCTATTGATAGGAATAAGTAGCGATTGTCCCGAGTCACTGGTGCGCCGGAGGGAACCGCGATGGGCTGGCGCGAGTCCACTGGGCTGAGGCGGCTGGTTCCGCGGAGGAGGCTCTGGTGATGGTGGCGGCGATGCTCATCTCCCTACTTGCTGATCAGTGACAAGAGAAGGGGCAGAGAGAGTGAAA
The DNA here is from genome assembly GCF_032191515.1 of Phaenicophaeus curvirostris. Classification (NCBI taxonomy): domain Eukaryota; kingdom Metazoa; phylum Chordata; class Aves; order Cuculiformes; family Cuculidae; genus Phaenicophaeus; species Phaenicophaeus curvirostris. Next base: position 23,714,334 of record NC_091392.1, read on the forward strand.
GAGAGAGAGAGGGGAGAGGAGAAAAAAAAAAAAAAAGGAAAAAAAAAAAAAAGAGGCGTCTACCAAAGCGGCTCAAACCGGGCGAACAAATGCAATCCAGCCATGGACAATAGTGGCCACCACACGGCGACCAAAATCCTAGCGACTCCTCCGTCCAGAGAAAGCCTGTCTGCCAGGAGCAACATGATCAGCTCGCCCAAGCCCCTCGCCTTCTCCATTGAGCGCATCATGGCGCGGACGCCAGAGCCCCGCTCCATCCCCGTCCCGCAGCTCCTCCACGGCTCCGCGGCCAAAGGCGACCCCAAGCACCCGCTGCACCTCAGCTCCTCCATCCCCTGCATGATCCCCTTTGTCCCGGTGGCGTACGACCCCCTGCCCAAGGCGGCGGCGGCCGGAGCGGAGCCCAGGAAGGCTCATCTAGACTCTCCCTCGGCCGCCTTCAGCTGCGGCGATCTCTTGAACTGTGCCCTGAGCCTGAAAGGAGATTTCCCCCGCGACGCCCTGCCCTTGCAGCAGTACAAACTGGTAAGACCCCGAGTGGTCAATCACTCCTCCTTCCACGCCATGGGAGCCCTGTGCTATTTCAACCGAGGCGACAGCCCCTGTCACCCGTCCTCCAGTGTCAACATCCACCCGGTGGCTTCTTATTTCCTCAGCTCCCCGCTGCACCCGCAGCCCAAGGCTTACCTGGCGGAGCGCAACAAGCTGGTGCTGCCGGCCGTGGACAAGTACCCGGCGGGGGTAGCCTTCAAGGACTTATCGCAGGCTCAGCTGCAGCACTACATGAAAGAAAGCGCTCAGATCCTCTCGGAAAAAATCGCCTACAAGACCTCGGAGTTCAGCCGCGGCTCCCCGAGCAGCAAGCCCAAAGTTTTCACGTGTGAAGTTTGTGGAAAGGCAAGTAGAGCCGCAGCTCGCCTCCCTTTTCCTCCCTGCTTCCCCAGCCTCCCGCCCCGTCCTTCTGTCTGTCCGCCGGGTTGTCGATCGCTTGTTTGATTTATTTTTAGACGACGGCTTCCCGTCGACGTTCTCGCCTTCTAATCACAATTTTTTAATTTTATTTTATTTTTTGTGTGTGTGTGTGATTTCACTCTCAAGGTATTTAATGCACATTATAACTTAACTCGCCATATGCCGGTGCACACGGGAGCCAGACCCTTTGTTTGCAAAGTTTGCGGGAAGGGCTTCAGACAGGCGAGCACGCTGTGCCGGCACAAGATCATCCACACCCAGGTGAGCCTCCATCCTTCCTTCCTTCCTTCCTTCCTTTCCTCTTCCCCCCAGCCCTCTCTCCTCCCGCTTTTTTGGGGGGGGAGCTCCGAGGTGCACGGGGCGGCTCAGCCCGCGCCCTTAAGGGATCCCGTTTGCTCCGAGCGCGGTGGGTACCGCGGGGTGCCCTGCACTGGGAGATAAGGCGCAGACTCCGCGAACCCGCACCCAGACCCCGCGTACCCGCACCCAGACCCCGCAAACCGACCCACGAGCCGTGGTGACTCAGCGTTTGTTTCCCTCTAGGAAAAGCCGCACAAGTGCAACCAGTGCGGCAAAGCCTTTAACCGGAGCTCGACCCTGAACACACACACGCGAATACACGCTGGCTACAAACCTTTTGTCTGTGAATTCTGTGGCAAAGGATTTCACCAGAAAGGTACCAGCCTGCAGCGCCCTCTCCCTCGCCCGGGCCCCCCCGCTAGGCGAGGTCAAGCGTCGGGACAATTTGCGATGGGGAGAGAGGGAGGGAAAGTTGATTTGGGTTTGAGTTTATGTTCTTAGCGATGTAGGTTAATTTTAAGCCTCGCTAGCCCCTACGCATCCCCTCGGGTGCGGCCCACGGAGCGGTGCCGGGCTCTGGTTTTTGGGGAGCGCAGGAGCAGCGCCGGGTTTCCGCGCAGCGCAGCTCGCAGCTTTCGGTGCGGTTCGGCAAACGAGTTCGCCGACTTTCCCCACTTCTGAGGGCAGGCGGTTAGTTAGTTTGTCTCCTCGTGTTGCTGGGAGGGCTGAGACAGGTGGTTTATAGCTGCAGTTGGTACGGTTTTCGTTTATTCGTTAATTTCGGAGGAACAGCCGCGGGAGGACGGGGAGAAGGCGGGTGTTTGCTAGGAGATGGGCGGTCATTTTCGGCTGAAGCTGAGCTCAGGACGGGAGAAGGTTTGGGGATTTTTTTTCCTCCTCCTCTTTGCAGCGTGCTGTTCTCACGCCCGGGTCCCTTCGCCCCTCTCGTTTCGCTCCCAGGCAATTACAAAAACCACAAGCTGACCCACAGCGGGGAGAAGCAGTTCAAGTGCAATATCTGCAACAAGGCTTTCCACCAGGTCTACAACCTGACCTTCCACATGCACACCCACAACGACAAGAAGCCCTTCACCTGCCCCACCTGCGGCAAAGGCTTCTGCAGGAACTTTGACCTCAAGAAGCACGTCCGCAAGCTGCACGACAGCGCCCTGGGGCTGCCCCGGGCCCCGGCAGAGCTGGGGGGCCCCGAGCCGCCCCCCCCGGGGCCGCTGCTGCCGGGGCCGCCGCTCCCGCCCTGAGGCCGCAGCCCCCGCCGCCTCTCTGCATGCACCTGTTCAGCGGTTTTGTGTATTATGCTCTATATCGCCACTATCGTTTACGGGACTGACTGTTTCCTCTTTTTAATTTTTTTTTTGTTGGTTGTTTTTAAAGACTCTATTTTTTTTTTTTTTGCTGTCGTTGGAGAGATGGTTTAAAAAAAAAAAGAAAAAAAAAAGAGAGAAAGCGTCAAGCCAATTTCTGCTGTATTTATTTGGGATCTGTATTACCCGACCCGGGAATGCTGCACCACTTTAATTATTTCGATGTATATATATATTTCCATTGTGTTGATCCTGCCCCGTCTCCGTTGCCTGCTGGTTATCCCCCGTCTTCTTGGTTTCCTCCTCTCCCCCTTACCCCGAATCTCCTTTCTCTATGGACAGAGCTGGTTCGCTGTGTACGGATTTGAATTTTGATTCTTGCACGTGAAAAGAAAAAAAAAAAGAAAAAGAAAGAACGAGTTGACCTGGTGGAAATAAATGTTTGAAGCGGAGCGAGCGCGGTGGCGGGGCTGGAGCCGCCGGGTGGGAGCGGGGAGGGGGAAACGCGGCGCCGTCTAACGACGAACCTCCCCCACTTCCTTGCCAAAACACTGAAACAACCGCTAAAGACTTTAATTAAGAGGGGTAATTAGTTCGGATTGATCAAAGGCGGGTCGTTATGTTATTAGCTGCTCAGCAGCCTCTGCCAAGCCGAGCGGTGGAAGCGGAGCCCGCTCGCCGCTGGGCGGCCGCGTGTGTCCCCGGGAGCGGGGATGGAGACCGGGGGCCGCCCCCCCGCCCCGGGAAGGGCACCTGCCGCCCCGCCTGGGGTGCCGTCCGGGCCCCCCGAGGCCTCGGAGGGAGCCGAGGAGAGGGCAGCGCGGCCCGCGGGGCTCGTCCCGCTCTCGGAACGGGGGAGTCGGTCCCGCGGGGCACCTCAGCTCCTGCCGTGGATGCTGCGGCGCCCGGAGCTCTCCCTGGGGTTTGGATGCGCGGGAAGAAGCGAGACGCGGCGGCTCTAACGGCGCCGGGAGCGCTCCCTCCAGGAGAGGGCCGGCCCTGCCCGGCCGCGCTCCCGCCCCTCGCGCTTTGCCCCCGGCGGGTCCGGCCCCGCGGCTCGGGGCGGCTCCTGGGGAGGCGGCCGAGAGGGGAGGCGAATCTTTCTCCCCACGCACCCCTGGGGTCGATGAAGAAACCCTCTGAACGGAGCGCTCCCCGAGAAATCCCAACGCAACAGGTCGGGTCCCCGGCTGGGCCAGGCCCCCCGGCGCCTCCCTCCCGGCTCCCCTGGGGAGCAGCCCGGAGCCCGGCGGGGGCTGGGGGCGGGCGGCCCCCATCGCGCCCCGCCGGCACGGGCTGTGGGGCCCCCCCGAGGCGGGCTCCGCTCCCGAGGCCGCGGGGAAACGCGGAGCCGCTGTGCCAGGCGGGCGGAAGGCGGCCGGGGTCGGGGCGTGCGGGGAGGGGGATGCGGGGGGCGAGGGACCGGCTGAAGGGACCCGGTTAACGGGAGGCGGGAAGGAGCTGGCGGGGAGAGGCTCTTACGGAGAGGGGGTGACGAGCTGAGCTTCCCTCGGGGACCCGTCCCTGCGGTCGTTTCCCCTCCAGCTCTGCCGTCCCCGGGGCCAGGGCAGCAGCTTCGGCTGGGATGGATTCCTCCCAAACCAGGCGATTGCGCCGCTGGTTCCTCCTCTTCCCGCGCTGTCCAAGGTTAACTTCTGCCACGGGCAATGAGAGGTGAGAGGGCCCAAAGCCCCCACCGAAGAGATGTGGGTCAGCTGCTCCTGCGAGCCTCTTCCTAGAATGAAACAAATTGAAGCAGAAGTCCAATTTACTTTTCTTATCACCCGGTAAGTGCGACAGTACGAAATACTACAAGTATCTTGGCTAGATGCTAAGTATCTTCATTTTATAACTCTTTTAAAACAGTTCCAAACTATTCAAGCGCTGCAGGCACACTGGTGCAGTCACAAAAGTGTTTCGTGTCACGACAAAAAGATATGAATGTAAATGTATGATTAAATGAAACGAGAATCTAGTCTAAGCACCTTGTGATGAGCGTGTAACATCTGCCTCAAATCAAACATCCACGTGAAAGACACAGCAGAGGACTCTGCCCTTTGGCTACTCAGGCACCTAGCAAATCTTTGCTCTACCTTGTTTCTCCAGATTGTTAGAATAAGTGCTGGGAGAGATGAGTTATTGGGGCTCACCAGACAGAGGCAGTTGGAGCAGGAGAGAGAACTTCTGAAATTGCTTGACTCTAAACCATTTATAGATCTATAAGCAGTACTTGGTGTTTTGCTTTCCCTCCTGTAAAAGTCACCGCGTAACCTGAGTTGTTCTGTTTTCCTCCTGATGAAAACCACTATCTTGCTAAGGAACTTCCATGCCAGAGTGACCGTGATTTGAAATAGAGTGGAAATGAGGCACTTTAGTTTTATTCCAAGGTGAAGTAGAGAAAGTCAGTGATAGGCATGGACAAGCATTTCTCCTTCCTAGATTTATTGAGGTAAACACTACAGACGTGGGACTTCACAGGGAGATGAGGATAGCTCATTTGTTATGTCGCTTTATAAAACCATGTTTGTGTCAAAGGCTGGGATTAATACATGTCTTGGAAGGCCTGTGCAGCATTACCTTTCATTTCCTGTCTTTAAAGACTAATCTCAGGTTAAGTGAATGTCTAGTTAATGGTCAGAGGCAATTCAAAGCTGGTGAAATCATCATGAGAGACAAAAGCTTAATTTCATAGAGAACCAAAGCTTAGAGTTGCCAACAGCCCTCCTTCCTACAGACAAGATTAACAATGTTTATCTTTTTTTTAAAAGAAATTATTTATCGTGAATAATTTTGAAAGGAGAAGTAGAGTCAGCTATACATAAAGGCAAGAATAAATGTTCTAGTTCCTGCTTGCCCGTTAGCATCAGTGCCACATCATCATGCTCTGTATGACAACCGGTCAGCCTCTAGCCTCTACTAGTCCCTCGTGGATGATGCGCCTGGATCTGCTAAACTAGACCTGCAGAGCTGAGCATTAGCATCCTGGTGACACTGCAGCCCACCCCCCCGTCAGTCGCAATAGCTTCACTTTAGCACTGAACAAAAAGGAGACAAGTCTGGTGCCTATGGGATTTCTGAGCAAAGAGCCCTTGTAGAGGAGGAGTTGCTGCCCTCTACTCTGCCCCGTCCCCGCCCAGGATTTCTCAGATGGGACTGAACTTCTGTGCTTGTCAGACTCTACAGCTGGGTTAATGCGTGTCAACGCTGAAAGCGCTCGCTGTCTGAAAGAACTACCAGAATTACCAGAGCTGTCATATATCACTGCAGAAACAAAATACAGCAACAGCAGGATCTTATCACAGAGTCAGATTCAAAATTCTTTCGGAAGCTGAAATGATACTGGCTTTGCCTTGGTGATCAGACACTTCCCAACAGAAGAAAAAGTGTGTGTGTGTGTAAGAGACAAATGTATCAGTAATGACCCTTGCTATTTGCATTTTGTTGTTGTTGGCACATCAAAGTGTAAACTAAGCCCAAAGATTTTCAATAGCTACCCAAACCCATCCTCTAGTTCACAGGTAGTTAAATAGAAATCCAGTATATCTCAAGGCATCTAAAAAGGATATTGGGCAATAGCTAGTTAAGGAAGCATTTTTGGGTTTTTTTTTTTTATTATTATTCTTTATTACCACTGTGGTGAAAATAAGAGGAATAAAGAAAGTGCCACAAATTCTTGTGGAGCCAGCTCAAATGAAGGCATGTTGGTTACAGCTTAGTATCTGAACAGTTTCATTGGGCAGTACTTGAAAAGTAGAAATTGGAAAACTTATATTCTGCACATCATGTGCCACACTTAGTATGGGACGGATGCCATTGTCTTCTCTGGTGTTTTGTAAAGAAATGTGGACCTAATTTGCATCTAACATTTTGACATGCTAATATGAAATAATTATAACTCTGTAGGTATGTAAGTCTTTCCACCCACTGGATATTTGGCTACCGATTTGCTCAGGTACTATCTGTAGAGAGGGAGAATTGTGTTGCATCCTGCTGGCAATGGTAGTTGTGATAATTGAGGAGTAACTCCCACCTCTCCTGTAAGAGCAGTGGTAGCTCCAGCTCCGCTCCATTCTGCGTCCCCCTTCCCCTCCTGGTCTGAGGCAGCAGGATGGGTTACTTTTAGATGACCAAAGAGCCCACTGCAACCCTCTGCAGCTGCTGGCTGGACTTGTTGGTCCTGGGGATTTGGAGAAAGCTGTCATTTTATTTCAGTGAGCTGTGACTCTTGAAACAACACCAAACTTCTTGTTCTAAAACCTCAGGTGGTATTATTAAGTATGAGCAGCGTCTGTCTTTGGTCTTCCTTTGAAGCTGTCAGGGAAGTTATTTAATGGTTCCACTGTTCTGTCACTCCATTGTAACCAAATACTTGCATATTTGATTAGGCACATTATTAAATCCAGTAACCACACCTGTGGAAAGACAAAACCTCTTCCCTTTCTAACTTTGAGATGGGTAATATTTCACCATTATTATTATGTCATTTCTGAGACACCATCTTCAGTTATCAATCAATTAAAACTCACAGAGAAACTAGTTTTCTGATATTTTTTCTGAATAATTCTAGGAAAAGTTAATATATAATACCTTATAATATAACATGAAAATGGAACAGTGATGCTTTGCAAATGTAAGCCTGAGCAACTTAATCTGCAACTGCACAGGTAGGTTAAACATTTATTTTCAGGAGTGGGACTGTAAGATTCAGTTGCAGACTGATACAGTATGTAAGAGAAACCTTGATTCATGGTACTTTAGCCTAGAGAGATTAAATACAACTGATGGCAGAAAATAAACCTCTTCAAACTATTTCTAAAACACCTGTTAACCTCTTGATATTAGCCATGACGCATCTGAAGAGTTTACACCTCCACATGAAAACCTTGCCTAAATCAGATTTAGAAGAAAAAATCTTGAACAAGAACTTTCTTTCTAACTAACAATAATGAAAACCCCCTGGATGATAAACAAGTTCAGGTGAATATTTTTTTTTTCTGAACAAATGAGAATTTGTAAGAGTGATCTCTGATGAAGAAGTTAAACAAAATCTGAACCACATTATGTCCAGAAAAATAACCATTTAGCTCTAACTAGAAAAGGCTTTGCTTTTTGTTTCTTTTCCTGTGTTTATAAAAGATGCAAAAAAAAAAAAAGTCACTCTTGTATTTTAACCAACTATATTCTAAAAGAATGATACATTCTTGAAAAAAATACTACAAAATAATTATGAGGAATGCAGGAATCACATATTTTTTTCGCTCGAAGCTTATCAGCAAATACATTAATCTACCTTTTCATAAATAAGAATATATCTTAAAAAAACACTTTTGGCTACTTTAATTGAATACTAGAACCTGAGGGCCAACGCTGCCTTATGTCCAGTAACACTTTTGCATTCTGCAGACCTGGGAAGTGCAAGAGATATAGAGAAATAAATTTAGATTATATTTTTCAATTTATGGGAACATCCAGTGTGAAAAGCCACAGTAGAACCGGCTAGAATTGGTAAAGACCAAAACAAATGCATAATTACTTTTTTGGACAACCTGTAATTACTATGATTTCACATAGTAAAATAATAGACTCTTGGTTTGCTAGTCCTAAGAAGCAGAGACACCTGTTCCTACAAACAGTTTCTTCTGTTCTTGAGGAGTGTGCTGGTTCTATAGGTATGGTCTCACAGACCACTAGAAATGCAGTGTACACTTTTTTTTGGTGTGAAAATATTAAATTATGTAAGGATTATAACTACAGTGGACTGAGTGACCCCAAAATAGATCTGCCACAAGACAGGCAGCTGAGTCTCCAACAATGCAAAATTATATATGTTTTTTTTAAAAAAGAAGCCAAAAAGTGTTTTAAATCCTCCCTGATGCTGAGTATTATTGCACACCAGACTGTCTCGTAGTGGAGGCTATAGTGGGTAAGAGCTACTTTAATTTGTGTAAGCAAACGAGTATATCACAGCTGAGTTGCATTTACTATATTAACTTACATCTGTCTCTACACTTATTACAGAGAGTGCTACCTTACAAGATTTTTTTCTGAGTCATTTGTAGAAATTTGTTTGTCAAATCAGCATTTGTAACTCTCCGTAGAAGTTTACAAATAGATTCTTGATAAAGGAAGAACAAAAACTTATTGAATTGGGAGGAGTTTGCTTGAAACCAGAAATAACCAGCTTAAGCATGAGGAAGAGTCTGCTGGGTTGGGTTCTTGCCTGAGGAGCTCATGCTTGCATTCAAACATCCCTTCTGCTTCATATGATTCTGAGCACTCCAGTAGTGTCTGTCCCATGCTATAGAGTCAGGGTGCCTTTTTTGGTCTTTCCTGCTTTCCTTGGACTTCTTCTCGTCACATAAATGACAAACAGTCATAGGATCAGAAAGAGAGTTGGAGAGTGGACTTGGGTCCCAGAACTGCGGCATGTGACTGGCCCGTTACAGCTGTTTAGTACCAATATTTTGCAAGCAAATGACCTTTTAAAATGCGGACTAAGTAAAAGAGATCTTATTATGCTTAAGCAACTCATAAGCAGATAGAAATCATTTAAATGTGAATGTCAGGTGTCTCGGGAGCATTCCGCAGTCCCCAGGCTGTTTGCTATTGTAGATTCTGGGAATTAAGTTTTCATTCTGTGAGTGCCAGAAAAAGACTGCTGTTTAGTTAGGGTGGAGTTGCAGTAATTTTGAAAGATCTTAGTTTCACCCTAGTGCACAGTGAAGTTAAATTCCAGGATTATGAGATCATTTGCTAACCAACATTCTTGCTTTTCCAGAGTTGTTGGTCATGCTATTTGTATGAGCTGTCTGCTTCTTTTACAGAGCTCTTAGCCTGTTGGTTTTTTTTTGTTTTGTTTTGGTTTTTTTTTCATTTCTTAAGGAGCATGAAGCATCAACTTGTAAAATGCCCCACAGTCTTATCCAAGGCCTCGATATAGTTAATCCCTCCCCCTCTTTCTTTCTTTAATCAAGTTGTTGCCAGACACCACATGGACTAATTAGGTTATGAATCACTTATTTTCCAGATTTTTGTTTTCTTTTTAGCAAAATCCAATTCAGAACAATCTTGTTTAAGGCATAACGCAAACTGGCCATTCTACCTTGGGCAATGCTTACGTCCTAGCATGAAGAAAGGAAACATAAATGTCTGTTTCCTACATGGCCAGTGGAAAGACACAGGTACTCCTAGCAGCATGAAAAAGAGATTCAGTCTTTCCTAGGTTAGGTACTGCTTTAACTGCAGATAGCCTGCAGTCCTGAAGCAAATGAGTTACCGAAACATTGTTCTTCTCTATTGTGACTTCTGGGAGGACAGGAGGATATCCCAGTAACTGGTGTTAGTGACCACTTTTTGCATAATAATTTGGTGGTGAAGATGCTTAACCAGGTAGCTGAAGGATGAGCAGCTGTACCCTACCTTGCTGGGCTGACTCATAATGCTGACATCTGCATCCTAGGAGACCATCCTAGTCCTCGGGTCATGGAGTACGCTGAGTGAAAGCACTCTCCAAGACTCATAGTTCACCTTGCATTCAACATGAAAATCATTGATGGGGCTAGCAGGACAGTAAACAAAAAGGAGTCCTTCCCCTGCCCTCTTTGGTCAGGCTTTCAGACAGGACATAGCTGCTGTTCTAGCTGAATGCCCCAAAGCACATGTGCTATTTTCAAGCAGCCTTGGAATCAGGGATGGAATCCCAGTTCTGCTGCCTCACTAGCATGGGCTGTAATCACTGCTGCTGCATGTCTTGCTTGCCTGGCTGCACAGTGTCCCAGTTTAGAGAAGAGAGATGAAAAATACTCTCACATAAGGTACTGCGTGGCTTGCTTGTTTTCAGCTTTCCCCTTGGTTTTGGATATGGTTCACCTTGCGTTGTGCAGATTAAGGATATTTTTGTGCTGGATGAGCTGAGTTCTGACAATTGTTAGATTTCATTATGAAACATAACTCTTGTTTGCACCTGGTAGATTTTAAGAAACCTTAGGCTCCAATCAATGCAAGCTGGAATGACTCTTTCTGGAGCCCGTGGTTGTGTCCATATTCAAATGTGAGGACTTTACAGCCTAGCAAAGTGTCTGGGCTGATCAGCTGTAACTGCTGCAGGCAATGTCAAAGTAGTTACAGTTTTCAGTAGCTTGCACAGCTGAGAGAACAAGAAAGTTCTGAATTTTTCAGTGAAGAAAAATTAAAGTCACTGGAAATTTCTTGTCTCTTTAAGAAACGCTTCAGAATTAATTTTGTTAGAACTTTGCAACTATCTGGAATGAACAGGAAATTGTTCCTTCATTTGCTTTTGCAAAAAGGCTCTTCCTTGGAGGGGAATTTCTTTTTGATATCAGTACCTTTCCAACAATAACAGTATTTGAAAATAGTATTGCTGGAGAATGAGCGTAGCCATCTAGTGAAGGCTAGCATAAGCAAATCTGCCTATATAAACCTCCCCGTATTTCCCACTCACATATAATACTTTGGGTTGTATGAAGTCACGTAAAAGGGAATGCTTCTTGCTTTATCTGCGAAACATTTGCAACAAGTGCAGACAACCTTCTTGACACTTGGGTACCTGTCAACCTCTTCAAATGTTTGAGAGCCATCAGACCTATACCTTATGTCTGGAAAGCCAAGAGGAGAGGAAGAACTAGGAGGAGCCCTGTGGTTGTCTTGAGACCGTCAGGGCTGGATCAGAAGTGAAGCTGAGACCTAGACAAACTGCCGGTGGTGACTGCAGACACATTCCTGCTTCCTTGCCTCCTCCCCCCACTGAGGACCTGGATTAACCTGCAGTCCATGTGCCAGCATGAACTGTCATTTGACATCTCCTCAATGTGGCAGCTGCACTTGTAGGGTGTATGATCCATTAGTAATGAAGAGCTGCAGTTTGGAGACCCTTGATCCTGAGCACTGGGGCTCCTGCCAGCCTGCAATACTGAAGAGCTAACGTAAAACGATACTGTTCCAATCACGCTGAGGGTCTCTGGAGTTTGGGTGAGGTGTTTTTTCTTTTGTTTTGTTTTTGCTTGTTTGTTTTAATTGAGGGTCGAATTTAAATCCCATTATAGTGAATGGAAAAACCCAAACCAACTCTCTCCTTTGAGTCCAACTGGTCAGATAAGACAATGTTTGGCAGGCATTTCTCCTGTGTTATCAGGAATATAAAAAAGTAAAGCATGGTTTATTGTACCTTAGTTTGCAACTAACAATTTTCCATTTCCATGTGGCTTTCCTAGCTGTCAGGAACACTGATCTGTCTGTCCTTAAGTGTCTTAGAGTTTTACTTTCTTACTGCTTTTAAAAATCTAGTGATAGAACATAGTATTCTGTTTTCTTGTAAAAATTAAAATTTCAGCATGAGGAGGAGAAAAACTTTACAATTCATATACAATCTTTTTAATCCATCACTCAAGGGTTATCTAATAGTGAAAAGTGCTGTGTAATTTTTAATAAAATAACCTATTTTTATTAAAAGCTTAGACAGAAGCTTTTTAGAACTTAGATTTTGCCACCAGCTTCGGTAGGAACAGTGCGAGACATGAGTATTTGAAAGATGATACTACAAATACACTGAAATAATATCCACTTTGGTATCTAATTGGTTTCTGAAGATGTAATGTTAAAATCCAAATATAAGAATTCCAAAGACAGAAAGAGAGGAAGGTGGAAGTTTATCCCCAAGTTCCAAGGACTCTGTTTGTATACTTAGACTAGATATTAGGAAAAGTGTCTTCACCAGAAAGATGGTCAAGCATTGGAACAGGCTTCCTAGGGAAGTGGTGAACCTCACCATCCCTCAAGGTATTTAAAAGGTGTATAAATGTAATGCTTAGGGACATGTTTAGTGGTGAACTTGGCAGTGTTATGTTAAGGATTGGACTTGATGATCTGAAATGTCTTTTACAAACTAAGTGATTCTATGATAACTATAAAAAAGTTTGGGTATCAACAATGGTGGTTATAAGAAGTCAGTCACACGATACTTCAGACCCACAAAATGTTGCCATGCTGTAATCCGTGTCAAAATGTACCGCTGAATAAATATTTACAGATAATCCTGCATTTTTTGAGTTAGTAGTGTGATCTCTTCTACAGTTATCTGGGCAATGTCATTCCACTGCAGACATATACCATGCAACCAGCCTTATACTCACAGTGGGATACTGCTGCTAATTGCAGCAGTTGTAGCTCAGAATAACATAGCAGCTTCTTGGTGAGATCTAAACAAATGAAGGTTAAATTTAAATGAATCAATCAGAATAAAAACCCCAACTGTCTGTTGCTTTTATAGTTCACTAGCTATTAACACTAATAGCACTGTAAAGGGATTGCTAATTTTCTTGTGATACACTATATAGGCTATTATCCAGTAAAAGGGAGTAGGTTTCAAAAGTGACTTGATGGCTTAGGGATCGAACTCGGATCTTCTTTGAACTTTTTGAGGATAGATTCCGTGGTATTTGGGCTTTTTGGTGAGCACAGTCAAGTCTGAGCACTCATGGAATCTTTGTGAGGGAGTATTATAGCCATTTGCTTTGTTTCTTTTGTTTCCTCAAGCCAGGAAATTTTCCTGGTCTTTGCCATAAGACGCAAGAGTTCAGTATCTATGAGTTGAGAAGGCATTTTGTTATTGGCTCCTTCTGTCCTGGACCTTTATCCACCAGTGAAGGAACCTGTTGTCAAGGAAGACAGATGGAATTCAAAACTCTGATTTTTTTTTTTGTTTTTTTTTTTTTTTAAATCCCTATCTGACCACTAATGCCATCATTTTATATTTGTCCATATTAAAGACAAAAGTAGGTCATTACAAGATATCCTTGAATTATATAGTCTTTTAATTAAGAGGAGCATGCTCCTCATGATGATGAGGTGAGTGACTAGAACACCTGTTCTGGCTATAAAACTCTGTAATGTGTCACAGACCCCTTCCCACTCTGAAGAAACAGCCTGAGTTAGGCTTTTGCACTGGAATTACATGGATCATGTCTAAGGTTGTAGCTAAGCACAAAGAAATTGGGCATGTAAAACCAAACATAAGAGAAAATCTTCATTGTTATACTCTCTGACAGATCTTGTCATTTCTGTGAAATCCAATTGAACCAAATCTTTGCTTGATGATTTAGCTGTGAAGGGCAGAGATTTAAGCAATTGTTTTTTGTTGCTGGTAACTGAAAGCAAAAAGTGGAAATTCAGTGGGAGGTTTTTAGGAAAATGCAAGGTTAGAAACTTGTTTTTACCCATAATTTATCTTTGCATAAGTAGTTAATTCTTTCTCCTATCCCTTTCTCTCCCTTGCAAACACACAGAGAGGAAAACAATACTTTAGGTATGCTCATTCTGGAATGTGTGGAAGACAGCTTCCTGACACAAGTGGTGAGTGAATGGACTAGGGCAGGCACTCTGTTGGACCTGCTGTTTGTGAACAAAGAATGTCTCGTTGGAGATGGGACAGTTTGGGGATGCTTGCGGCACAGTGATCACGATATGGTAGAATTCTCAGTTCTTGCAGAAGTAAGGAGGAAAGTTAGCAGAACTGCCACCTTGGACTTCCAGAGGGCAGACTTTGGACTGTTCAGAAGGCTGGTTGGTAAGGTTGCCTTGGGGGGCAGTCCTAAAGGGCAAAGGAGCCCAAGAAGTCTGGATGCTCTTCAAGAAGGAAATCCTGGCAGTGCAAGAGCAGGCCATCCCTGTGCGCTGGAAACTGAACCAGGAGGAAAGGAAACCAGCTTGGCAGAGCAGAGAGACTTGGATCTCAGAAAAAAGAGGAAAGTATATGAGCTTTGGAAGAAGGGAGAGGCATTTCGGGACTACAAAGACGAAGTGAAATTATGCAGAGAAAATGAGAAGGGCTAAAGCCCAATTAGAACTTAAATTAGCCAGTTCTGTCAAAGATAATAAAAAACTGTTTCTGCAAATACATTAACAGTACAAGGAGGGCTAATCACAGAATCACAGAATAACCAGGTTGGAAGAGACCCACCGGATCATCGAGTCCAACCGTTCCCATCAAACACTAAACCATATCCCTCAGCACCTCATCCACCCGTGCCTTAAACACCTCCACGGAAGGTGACTCAACCACCTCCCTGGGCAGCCTGTTCCAGTGCCCAATGACCCTTTCTGTAAAGAATTTTTTCCTAACGTCTAGCCTAAACCTCCTCTGGCGGAGCTTGAGGCCATTCCCTCTTGTCCTGTCCCCTGTCACTTGGGAGAAGAGGCCAGCACCCTCCTCTCTACAACGTCCTTTCAGGTAGTTGTAGAGAGCAATGAGGTCACCCCTCATCTCCTCTTCTCCAGGCTAAACAACCCTAGCTCTCTCAGCCACTCCTCATAAGACCTGCTCTCCAGCCCCCTCACCAGCTTTGTTGCTCTTCTCTGGACTCGTTCCAGAGCCTCAACATCCTTCTTATGGTGAGGGGCCCAGAACTGAACACAGTATTCGAGGAGCGGTCTCACCAGTGCTGAGTACAGAGGGAGGATAACCTCCCTGGACCTGCTGGTCACGCCGTTTCTGATACAAGCCAAGATGCCATTGGCCTTCTTGGCCACCTGGGCACACTGCTGGCTCATATTCAGTCGGTTGTCAACCAACACCCCCAGGTCCCTCTCCTCCAGGCAGCTTTCTAGACAGGCTTCTCCTAGTCTGTAGCACTGCACAGGGTTGTTGTGCCCCAAGTGCAGGACCCGGCATTTGGCCTTGTTAAACCTCATGCCATTGGACTCTGCCCAGCGGTCCAGCCTGTTCAGATCCCTTTGCAGAGCCTCCCGACCCCCCAGCAGATCGACACTTCCACCCAGCTTAGTGTCGTCCGCAAACTTGCTCAGGGTGCACTCGATGCCTTCATCCAGATCATTGATGAAGACATTGAACAGGGCTGGACCCAGCACCGAGCCCTGGGGAACCCCACTTGTCACTGGCCTCCAGCTGGATTTCACACCATTTACCACCACTCTCTGGGCCCGGCCATCCAACCAGTTTTCCACCCAGGAGAGTGTGCGCCTGTCCAGGCCAGAGGCTGACAGTTTCTCAAGCAGAATGCTGTGAGAAACTGTGTCAAAGGCTTTGTTGAAGTCCAGGAAGACCACATCCACAGCCTTTCCCTCATCCAGCAGCCGAGTCACTTTGTCATAGAAGGCGATCAGGTTAGTCTGGCAAGACCTGCCTTTTGTGAACCCATGTTGACTGGGCCTGATCACCCAGTTCTCTTGCATGTGCTTCATGATAGCACTCAAGATCACCTGCTCCATGACTTTCCCTGGCACTGAGGTCAGACTGACAGGCCTGTAGTTTCCTGGGTCCTCCCTGCGGCCCTTTTTGTAGATGGGCACAACATCAGCCAGCCTCCAGTCCAGTGGGACTTCCCCAGTCTTCCAGGACTGTTGGAAGATGATGGAAAGGGGTTTGGCCAGCACATCCGCCAGCTCCTTCAGTACCCTAGGGTGAATCCCGTCCGGCCCCATAGACTTGTGACTGTCCAGTTGGGCTAGCAAGGCTCTGACCACCTCCTCTTGGATCATGGGAGCCTCATTATGCTCCTCTAGTTCCTGGGTTAGTACACAGATGGAACGACCCTCCTTATGACTAAAGACTGAGGCAAAGAAGGCATTAAGTACCTCGGCCTTTTCCTCATCCCCTGTTACTGTTGTTCCTTCTGTGTCCAATAGGGACTGTATGGTCTCCCTAGTCCGCCTTTTATTATTTATATATTTGTATATATAGGAAGAATATGAAGCCTTTACTGGATGCAGGGGCAGCACTAGTGATAAAGGATGAGGATAAGACTAAAGTACTTAATGTCTTCTTTGCCTCAGTCTTTAACAGTAACATAAGATGTTCTCTGACTGCTCAGAGTCCTGAGCCAGAAGACAGGGAGGGAGAGCAGAACAAAGCTCCAGTGATCCATGAGGAAATGGTTAGAGACTTACTTGGCCAATTTGACATTCACAAGTCTATGGGCCAGGTGGGATTCATCCGAGTGTACTAAGGGAGCTGTCAGGAGGTGTTCACCAAAACCCTTTCCATCATCTACTAGCAGTCCTGGCTGACTGGGAGGTTCTACTTGACTGGAGGTTGGTGAATGTTATGCTTATTTACAAGAAGGATTAAAGGGAGGATCTGGGAAACTACAGGCCAGTCAGTCTGACATCGGTGCCAGAGAAGGTCATGCAGCAGATCATCTTGGGTGCTACCACATAGCATACACAGGAAAGCCAGCTGATCAGGCCCAGTCAAAATGGGTTTATGAAAGGCAGGTCCTGCCAAACTAACCTGATATCTTCCTATGACAAGGCGACCTGCTTAATGGATGAGGAAAAGGCAGTGGATGTGGTGTACCTGAACTTTAGTGAAGTCTTTGAAACTGTTTTCCACAGAATTCTGATTGAGAAACTGCTTGCAATTGGCCTGGACAGACATACCCTCCGCTGGGTAAAAAACTGGCTGGATGGTTGGCTCTAAAGAGTGATGGTAAATGGAGTTAACTCCAGCTGGAGGCTGGTCACAAATGGTGTTCCCCAGGTCTCGGTGTTGGGTCGAGTTCTGTTCAATATCTTTACCAATGATCTAAATGAAGGGATTGAATGTACCCTTAGTAAGTTCGTGGATGACACTAAGCTGGGAGGAAGTGTCAATCTGCTCGAGGTTAGGGAGGCTCTTCAAAGGGATCTGAACAGGCTGGATCAATCAGCTGTGACCAACAGTATAAGGTTCAACAAGGCCAGGTGTGAAGTCCTGCACTTGGGACACCACAACCCCATGCAGTGCTAAAGGCTTGAGGAAGAGTGGCTAGAAAGTTCCTGGCAGAGAAGGACTTGGGGATGGTGGTTGACAGCCGGCTGAATATGAGTTAGCAGTGTGCCTGAGAAGGCCAATGGCATCTTGGCCTGTATGAGAAGCAGCGCGGCCAGCAAAATGCAGGAAGTGGTTGTGCCCCTGAAGTCATCATTGGTGAGGCCACATCTTGAATACCGTGTTCATTTTTGGGCCCCTTGCTACAAGAAGGACATTGAGGTACTGGAGTGCATCTAGAGAAGGGCAACCAAGTTGGTGAAGGAACTGGGGAACAAGCCTTATGAGAAGTGGCTGAGGAACTGGGGTTGTTAAGCCTGGAGAAAAGGAAGTCAAGGGGAGACCTTATTGCTCTCTACAACTACTTGGAAGGAGGTTGCAGTGAGGCAGGCGTTGGTCTCTTCTTCCAAGTAACAGGATGAGAGGAAATGGCCTCTAGTTGCACCAGGGGAGGTTTAAACTAAGAATTAGAAAATATGACTTCACCGAAAGGGCTATCAAGTATTGGAACAGGCTGCCTATGGTGTTGTGTCACCATCTCTGGAGGTATTTAAAAGATGGGTAGATGAGGTGCCCAGGAATATGGTTTAGTAGTGGACATGTACGGTTGGAGCTGATGACCTCAAAGGTCTTTTCCAACCAAACGATTCTATAATTCACTCATACCTGTAATTGTATACTCATTTTATGTTAGAGGCTTCATGAACTCATGTAGAGATCAGGTACCTGTGTCTTACTATCCCAGCCCAAATCTCTAGTTCTGGCACGGACCCCTGTACATGAGCACTTGGCTTGCGTGAAGTCCTCCCATTTAACGCAGCATCAGAATGGAAACTGCTCATAAGTAACGCTGTCATGGAGACATAGATTCTGCTTTTGCAAAAGCAAAATTCTGCACAGGTTCTGCCACACGATCATGTGACTCATATTGGCTGATTCCAAAACAGTTGATTAAATAGAGCTGAGGGACCCTTGTGGGCACTGAAACTCAGTTGTCCATACTATCAAAATAGTTAGTCCAGTCATTAGCACAGTTTTGTATGGACCAGCCAAAACAAATCCCAGGCATCGTTAAGAGATTAGTATTGGCCGGAGACCATTCCTACTGAGCAGGCTGGACGCATCTGCTTTATTTTTGGAGAGTAAGAATGTTGAATAATATAGATACAGTTTTTGTGCCAGATAGGTTAAGTGCTTACAAACCACTCCAGTGCGTGTTTTATTTACTAATACAAAGGCAGCTGTTGTGTATGCTGGTGCTTATGCAGTTTAGGTGGTGTTTCCATGGAAGGGATGGTTTGATTTCATATCTACAGAAGCAAAAAAACAACTCGTGGTGGACATACAGAGCATGGCCAAGCCAGTAATCTTCTCCCTCATTCTCTGAGGGGTGTGGAATGGACAACTAGACTTATAACTTTAAAAAGCTTTAAGAAGTTGCTAGGGCTTCTTCAACTATTTGGTTCACTCAGACATGGGACCATGATTTGGTGCTGTTTATTGTGGTGGCATAAGCTTGAAGCAGCATTTAGAAGGTTGTTATATACATTTTTTTTCTATATTAACAATGTCTCCACTTTCCAGTATTTAGTGTCACTGATTCTATAAAAAATGATAAGCCTAACATAACATATTTTCCTGAGTCAAAATGCTCACAGCAAGGGAAAATTACCTAGAAATACTCAAACTAAGTATTACAAACAAAACTTCAGAATACATGTTTGTTTTTTTTTATTTCTTTCCAGGAATTCTGTCCAACAGATACAGAGAATCATTGGAAAAAACCCATTAATTTTGGTGCTTTCTCCGACATTTAATATTCCCTAATAGAAGGTGTTTACACTTTAGTTGTCTGCCAATGACCTACCTCCCCAACGTCCAGACTCCCCTTAGAGTCACTAGAGAGAAATAAGCATTTCTAGAGAATGACAGATACCCTCTAAAACTAGTTGCATGAACTGTGCTTTAGATGTGCTTTTTTTCTTTTTTTTTGAAATTAAGTATAGAAGGAGTAATGATAATCAGCCTGGGATGTACGCCTATAGTTGTACGCACCCAGTTCTAAGTTGGCTGAATAACATCTTCCTGTGCCTTCCTGATAGGCATATGGTTACATGCACCAGTTGCCTAATTCCACCCACATACTATGCATTCTTTGGAAAATAGATGGTATTCAGGAATGCTATGACTAATTATTCTTCTTAATAACAGCAATGCCCTCTATTTTCAGCATTTTCAATATTTCTCTCTTTTTTTTCCCCCTCGGCTGTGAGATGTACTTTGCCAGCAGAAATTTTAATACATTATCCTTCATGTGCTCCACTTGCAGGCATGTCCTGCATGAAAAACCAGACTGAGGCATTTCCTTTGGTGGTGGTCTCAGTGGTCGCAGATTTTCTTCTGTGCCTTCTGCATTGTATATCCTGTTAATCATACTCCTCAAAAGATAACAGTTTCACTGTGTGGGCTAAACTTTATCTACCTTGTTTCTTGAGAGATGCAGCTTATTTACATTTTAACATCCGTTTTAAATGTGGGGTTTTTTTCTGGATCTGTTTAGATATTTGCATATGCTTTGCCACAATGCAGTTCCTAGTTTGAATAGCAGCCAAAAGGAAGATAGCTTCACTGCTGTTCTGTTACTTTTTTTTTGGAGATGTCCCTCAAGCTGTGTGCCCTGTATGGCCTGTTTCTTCTGTTTGTCTGTGTGGAATGTTTTGCTTTGTCTCACTTCGTACATAGCTTCCCTAACCATTCACATTCCTTTCCTGCATGATATAATCCACATCTGCTAAAACTCCTTAACATCTTTGCCTTTGTTACATATTTCTGTTTCTAAGCTGATGCCATGCTGCTGCATTTTGTGTGTGTGTAAATATTTGCTGCTACCACCTTTCTGTTTTATAATACATATGTCACTGGTGTTAGTGTATTTCTCTCTGCTCTTCTGAGAAGCTTGTTCTGGCTTTGTAATGATTTTTCCTAATATGTAGTCCTATATTAATAATGTCTTTTGTATTTTTTGAGTGTCATCCTGTTGTGATCTTTGTCATCATCATAACACATCAGTGAAATAGTTATTTTGTATTAATAGGTATAATTGGGTTACTCACTCAACTAGGTGCCTCTGTGGGTTCCTGATTTCTCTCATAGAAAGCACTTTTTATGAAGGGTCTTTACCTTGACAAGCCAAAAAGACTCAAATGACATAAACAACCTACATGATTTTTTTCCCCCTACTCTGCTTCTGTGAGCTTTCCACTTGAGACTCCTGCTCTGCTGATATCTGTCTTTTTCCCCAATACAATTTGGAAATGAGCAGCTTCCTGGATTGAAGACCACTTAGCTGCTGCAGGTCCTGCACAGATTAACACCGTTAACTCCTTCCACTTAGTTCAGCCTTCTTCAGTGGCTTCTGTTTTCTAAAGTCCTTGGAGAACATACTTGTGGCATTAGTCTGCACAACAGATGTGGCCAGTTAATTTTTTTCTGTTGATACTACACCCTCTTGGTGAGACTGCTTGCGGCAATGGAGAACTGTAGATGGATACACTGAAAGGTCTGTGAATAAAAAGCAATTTGAATATGTATTCTTGTACCCTGGTTTATGCCTGTCATGTTACGTCAGGGCTTAAACTCTTACTGGAGCTCAAAGTCCCAGTTTATCCTTACTGCCTGTGAGTTGGGCATCTTATACACCTGCCTCGGAGAGGGTCAGGTGGCTTCCCACCTGGGAAAGTTAAAACATGGGGGTCCTGTGTCATGCTTGGCTCTTCCACTGTAACTAATACAGATGCCAAAAGGCCCAGACCACACCTGTCTGAAAACTTAGATAAGCATGTAGCACCTAGGCTTGAGTGTGGTTACTAAAACCATGTCAGAAATACTCTTAAACAGAAAATGAGCAAAGTAGTATCTTACAGCCAGAATCATACCGAATCTAAGCACAGAGGAAGTAATTTCCTGACAGCTTCATAAAATCAACCATAATTAAACACAAAGCCCATGTGACAGAAAAAAAACAGAGGTAAAAGTATAGGGGTAGGATGTTTTCAGAATTATTTCATGTCAGTATGCAACTTTTTTCTTTGCTCAATGACTCTGTTTCTAGTTTAAAATAATTTTTAGCAATAAAAAAATGAGGGGATGCAGAATCTCTGTGGAACACCAGTAAATGATCACTAAAACATGAGAGCTAAATAATGGATATTGCTTAGGCAAAAGTAGTTGTTGAAATACTGGAGGAGAAAGAATAATTAAGAGGGATTCTATTTGGTGGTATTAGTAACTTATGGTTTAATTGTGAGTTAAAACTAACATGACCAACCTCTGTTAAAGAAGGAAAATTAAGGGTTTAAATGAGATTAGCTTGCCCATGAAAAATTAGTTTAGCTGTCAGACCTCTGTCCAAGGGGAAGTACATCTGTTAATTAAACCCTGTGTAGTTCAGAAGAACAACAGCAGTAGAGTGTGTGCTGAGGCTGACGTGCCTTGGCAGGATCTCTGCTGCCAGGGAAGCAGCTTGGAGCTGGACTCAAAATAGCTGAAGTGGCTTGAGAAGGTGCTATGGTGCCAGGAGTTTTCTTCATCTGTGTGAGGAAAATATAAATATTGCTCCCAGCTGCTGTTTTTCATCTCTTATAAAGCTTTGACTAGTAATGATTGTTCTTTGTGTTTTCCAGAGCCAGAAAGGAGGCTTATGCTCTTTTCACAGGCTCTTGGATTTCCTCACCAATTTTTGTCAGCTTCTAACAGAAAATGAAACATCATAAATGTCATTTAGTAATTGAATGGCCAATGTGCAGGGAATAAAAGACAGAAAAACGTAAAGTCAAATGAAAACAATTTTTTTTATAGTTATCAAGAGTGGTGTTATTAGTCAGAAATTATAAAAGTTCACTTGATTAAAACAATAACTGAATTTCAATGAGCCGTACTGTCCTTACACATTTGCAGAACTGGGCTTCTTTCCATCGTGGTGTTCTAAAGAGGAAAGGAGGAAAGCCAGCCTTCAATAGACACTGATCTTAGTCACTGAGTTAAGTTCTTGGTCCAAGAACCCAGCTACCTGAAATGTTCACATCGTCAAAGTGAAGTGTTTGACCTCAAGAGCAGGTCTTTGATGAAGCCAAGATCATGTGAAAAACTTCCTTGTGGGAACCTGGACTGGGCAAGTGGTTTACTTCCTCACAGAGGAGCAAGAAATTTTATGGAAATTAGAGTTGTAAGAGTCTTCTGATGAAGATAGGAAATCAGTCTGATCATAGATTTGTGAGTAGGAGGTGGCTGAGCAGGTTGCATTGGATAATCCTTTAAAACTCAAGGATTGGATGAGTCATGTAGAGGTGGACTCGGGACTCAAATGGAAGTTTGGACCTCAAGGGCAGGAAAAGGCAGCAAGTGGCAGAAGTGGAGAGTGATTTGTGGATGAAAGCAATCTATACCTAGGCTTTTTCAAAGAATTCCTCTTTCCTATAAGCTGAGTGAGACTTTAGGACATCTCATAGCCTGATCACGGTAGTGACAGTAGCTCCAGTCATGCTGCATATCTGAATATCAAAGTGACAGTGCATGTACATGTGTAGAGCAGCTCTGTCATGAGCACGCAGTAAATGTGATGTGTCTGGGAAGTGTCATCCCTGCTTTGCACATACAAAGCAGTTGATTTGCATCTGCACAATAGATACAGCACATCCTCCATGCTTGTATACTGCACATATGCACAGTGTCTGTACAGAACATGCATTGCAGAGTATGCTACTACGAGGCCAAGACAAATACAGTTTGTGGCAGAAGACTTCTGGTATTATCTTTTGCTTTGAGAAACATTTAACCGTCACTCTAATTTTGGATAAGGACACACATAGGACTGATCTGTCCATGCTTTCCAATCCTCTCCCTGTCCAGCACTACCCCCTTCATCCTTCCAAGCCCCAGTGCTGCACTGCATTGACTTTTTTTGCAGAGAGAAACACGACAGGTCTCGTGGTTCATGGCTAAAATGCTAGTTCACAGTTGTAGGACCTCAACAGATGGTTCTGTACATCTCTTGTGTCACTGTAGTATCTGGGAGGCTTAGTTATAAACTGGCTTGTTCTCCCTCCCCCATGCAGGTACCACACGGACACAGGACTTAGCCCTGCCTTACTCAGCTTATTGCTGAAAGAGATGAGAAACTATAAATGGATATTTACTGTAATCTAACATTATCCAGTACATAATCTATTATTATCTGGTATATTGTACATGATGCTGACCATTGTAGAAAGCTTGTGAAATCTCCAGGAACTGGGAAACTATTTGAACTACAGTTTTGCTAGTTTGCACCTTTAGTGCATGAATACATTTTACATGCAAGGTTTGTGAAAGTTGTTTTTAAAGGAGTTAAGGCTACTGGAGGTTTACAAGTCAGTAATTACTATTAGTAAGTGACAGATAATTTAGGGTAAGAATCAAAATTGATATTCAGCCCTTACAAAAAAAAGCCTATTATTTTGCTTTCATTTTTAAAACAAATAAATACAATGTGAATTTCAAGGATGGAGCTAGAACCAAAGTTTATATTAAAATGCATGATTCATCCACATTCAGGAGCTGACTCATAACAATATGATAACACAACCTTTACTACAATGAAAGGAGATACTCTATAAGCAGTGGGAAAAAATAGGCAGTTTGAATGACAACATGGTCATGGTCAAATAAAAGAGACAAAGCCACTGTAACAAATTCACTGTATTCCTCATAAACAACTCCAGATTTTTAAGAAAAAAAGTGTTCTCAGAAAAATAAAAAAAGCATGTTTTCCTGTTTATCTCCTCGCAATTCAGCATGTCTTTTGTTAGAGATTGTTTTGAGTTGAGGTTTAAAAAAAATAAAATTTGGTGCCATCAAGTGGAAATATTCTGTATTGCTGAGAAGAGCTGGCAAAGGGGCAGTGCAGAGATTCCATTAGATATAGCAGCACTTTAAACTCTTACAGTGGAAATGTTTTCCCCACCATACACAGTATATCCAGTCTAAAATTGTCAAGAAAACCCACTCCTCATGTTTTTTGGGAATTAACATGGTCCTCTCTTACACAAGGCACAATTCTCTTGGTTTTAAGAAATCACATTTATGGCTGTCATTGAAGACTGCTCCTTTCTGGGTTTGTGATTTCCCTGCTGTTAACACGGCAGCGAGCTGCCTATTGTCAGATCCCCCTTCCAGAGCACAGCGTTGCCTCTGAGGGACCTCCTCTGCAAAGCCAGCTATCTGTCAATGGTACGTGTTGAAGAGAATCATAGAATGGTTTGGGTTGGAGGGAAGTTCAGAAACGTTCCAATGTGCAAGGAATAAAAGTCACATTTGTTTGCATTGCTATATTTCTCATTGCAAACACTTATTTTAAATGCAGGATCACTTGACAGGAGGGAAACTTGCTCTGGAAAGTCTCCTTGCAGCAGTCCAGGAAGCCTTTTAGTGTTTCACTTCTGTTCTGGATGTACCCCACTTTCACACAGGAACTGTCGGAGCGTAACATCACTTGGAGACGGGTAATGCTTGAGGCTGCCTAAGCTGCTTGTTTGTTGAATGTCCATTAAATCCCTAAGCTTTATGTTAGGGAAGAATTGTACGGGATAAACTTCAGCTTAAAAGAAAGAATAGTCATGGATTTCAGAGACCTGTGTCACTTAAAAAATACATTTCCCGCCCTTTGGAGTCTTCTTTTTCAATACAAAGACGTCTGGATTAACCTAAATAACTCAGGACTTAGTGTTATTTTTACTGAGTTTTCCCATGACTACCCCGAATGCTTTAAAAACAAACATTTAGATAGTTAACATTTTAAAAACATTTATTTATACACTGCAGTAATTTTATTTTGGAATGTTGATAATAATTCAAAATAAAAGAAGACATTTCAATTTGGCTGAACCAAGATTCTTCAGCTTGAACAGAGTGATTAAATCTTTGAACTCTTTTGTTAAGTGAAATCTTTGAAAAACCCTTCACTCTGGTGATTTTTATTTCAATTTCTGAACTGTTATTACATCAAAGTATGTTATATTTAGGGAGATCACCCTTGCCATCAGTTATTACATACAATATATTTGTCACAGTTGGACTTGATGATCTTAAGGGTCTTTTCTAACCTAAAATATTCTAGTAGTCTATGATCAACTACCACATTGTCTTTTAGGAAAGCAAAATTGGTAGATTGTATTATTCTAATTAAAGTCTGAAGATAATCTCCCTGTTACATACATGCATGCACACACGCATGCAGACACTATATACACACACATATGTATTTATGAAAAAAATCTCTCCATGGTTTGGTCTCTCTGGCAAAGTACTCTCCAGAAGCATTACAATATTCAGTCAGATTTAGACAAAACTACTGTATTATACTCTGCTGTGGAAAATTGCTGGGAAGGTACGACAAGCTAGGCTGTAAATTTTGACTCCTTTTTTTTTTTCCTCAGTGATCATTAAGTACGCTTTATGATTGAACAAACAGCATTTAATTTGTGAACCCAAGGCAGCCTTATTTCATTCATTCCAATGTACTTCTTTTCAATGGCAAAATGATAAACATTTTAATTTTCTGATTAAAGAGATACTCTGAACCAGCCTATTTAAATTATTGCCATTATCTCAACTTTACGTCTGGTATTTCTGCTTTTTGTGTTCTTTCTGTTCAAGAATGGAAATCAAGGTAATAGTTTAGTGGTAGACATTTGTTGCTATGGAACTATTCATTATCTTATGATATGGGATGCACAGAGCAGAGACACAAAGATCTGATTTCATAAACACAATATGAAGCTTTTAATTCTTTCACTCTTGATGAAGAATTTATGTAGCATGCACTAGTTTTAGTACATATTTTTTTTCTCCTAAAGTATGCACACTGGATGCATTTTAAATGTTTTCCTAAAGAAGATCAAGAAATAGAGCACGAGTATGCATACACACACGTTTGTGTGTGTGTGTATATGTGCATATGTGTGTTCCACATATACTTACATGGTAATTCTATAAATTTTCCTATAGTGTTTTTAAACATATCAGATTTAAAATATCAATATTGGAAATCACATAGAAAGATAATGTGCTTTGGTTAATGGTGTGATGTTTTGTGAGGTATTTATGGGGTACAAAAGTATTTTTTTAAAGGGTAGCATGAAAGAAGTATTTTATATGTCAGGCACCTGGACAGATTCCTGGGCAGGTGAGTTAGCTGCAAGGGAAAAGGAATCAGGTCATAAAATTCACATAGCAGAACAGGGGAATGAAAAAAATGAGGAAATCCTCATGACATTAGATTTTTTTAGTCTATGGGAACCTGATTTTCCTCTGTACTGCACTCTTCAAGATGGTGAAGTGAAAGGAATCTCTATAGCTACATAGATGGGAAGGCGGAGCAGGCTTTGTCCCACTTATGAGACTATTCAGGCTCTTACCCTAATGTACTACATTTTACAGCTACCGATCATGTAAGAACACTTCATATTTTGGAGAAGAACAAGGGGAAAAGAGATTTCAGTCCAGGCTTCATCAGTTCACAAATTCTGGGATGCAAAGACAGTTGGAGTTCCCTCTGAACAGAGAAAGGGGACACAGAGAAAAGATAAATTATGAGATGCAATATGAGTAGACATGCAAAGGAACAGAGGCTAGACTTAAAAAATCTAAAAGAGGTTGAGGTAATCATTCTGTTGTATTGAGATGAGCAAGCAGGGAAGCACACCAGACCGGGACAAAGACCAAAGCTTGTTGTTGAGAAGTAGAAGGCAGGGGACACACTAGCCAGTGGCACCAGAGGAGGAAGATACTGAAAACAACTGTAGTAGTAAGCTGGTGAAATGTATTCACTGGTCCTATCTCTGAGAGTTTGCCCTAAACTAAACCTGGACCTGGCAAACCCACCCTCTTGCTTGAGTTAGAAAACCTGCTATTTTGATTGGCTGAGACTGAAAGAGAAGCCTGACGGCTAGAACAAGCCAACAAAATGAAAATTAAGACCAAGGAGTAAAACATAGATGAAAATGCAGAATGGTCCTAGCTCCATGATGGGGGAAGGAGAGTACCCTTGTTAATCTGGTGACATGTCTACTGGACAAACACTTTGGATGGCCTTCATGCTGCTAATATGAAAATGTGATTGTTATGACACGCAGAATTCACATGTTATTTGAAAGCAGGCTGGGTCTTGGGTGTACAAGAGAACACTGGGGACCTAGTTTGGAACAGCTGGTTGGGTAAAATTTTGGTCATACCCTGTGTTTCAAGGACATGCTCTAATATGACTTTCTTGGTGGAAGATGAACCCCAGCATATTGAGGCAATAGTCTGACATGCATTTAATTTTCATCAGCAATTGTGGTTTAAGCAGACAGCTTCTTATCCTCCTCCCATCCCTGTCTCACTTTGTTCCTATGTCTGTACACATCTTCAGTTGTGTGAGTCTGCTGAGTTGTACTGGAGAATGAAAAATATCTTCATTTTAAAAAAAAGCTGTCTTTTTTAGCCAGATGAGTTTTACCACATGGCTATGGAGATAGTTGGGCAGATCTAGAACCTGTCACTATACGTTACATACTTTGTACTCTTTTCACGCTTTTGTTGAACTGCTTTTTAAAACTCTGAATTTAAAGGCCCATAAAAAATCGAGAACTCTTGCAAAAAAAATTGGTCAAGATGTCCTGAATATTTGTTCTGACACTGATCTGAATGTGAAACACAGGCCGAACTGTAAGTTTTGTGTCAGTTTTCCCAGCCTTAAAATGTAAATAATATACATTCTCCTACTGCCAAATTGATAAAGACATTATCAGTACAAAAATGGAAAGTTCTAAATAAACAAAAAAAGCTGTTGGTTTTTGTTGTGATTTTTTCAGAAGGTCAGCACTTCCTGGCAGAGACAAACCACTGTTGGAGGAGATAAGGAATAACCATTATTTGCTGAAGGAACCTCAGAAGGAAGGTTGCACTTTTAAGGCAGCTATGGTGTAATTGCTTTAATAGACTCTTTAAGCACTAGATCCTGATTCTTTCAGAAGAAGGCCCCAGTTTTTATTTTATTCACGCTATGGATCCGTACTTAGTGGTAGACTGTTATTGACTTGAGAGCCCTGCTAGTGTGAATGTTGGTAAGTTTAATTAATAGACTCAATGAAAATTCTTACGGAAGTGTATTTCAGACAGATTATTTTAGCAGAGTTGCTGTGGTTTCTTGCAATGAACCTAGTATTTGTGTTATAATGAGTCAATTCACTAATTTGATATCACAAGCTGTAACTTTCTGTGTTTATTGGCATAGCTATGTTTAAATACTTATCTGGGATCTTAGGAATTATTAGAAGGACTTAAAAGGGCATCTCAGTTTGATGCAGCAGTCTAAATACGCACTGTAAATGCAGAACTATAAAGTTTTATGGTGAACATGGACAAGCATGATGATACTGTGAATTCTAATGCGTACAAACGTGAACAAATACACCTTATGTCTTAGGTGTTACTAAAGGCAGAAGGTCTTTCATTGCAGGTGCTGCAAGCCCTGAGAGAAGGCAGTTTCCCCTACAGGGCAACAGGAATTTAAATATATTCTCTACACAACTGTAGGGAACACAACACTGTGCTGTTCAGTATGTCTAGTACTCTGCTGTGAGGTCAGTATTCACAGTGGCAGTCAACAGCCACTGCAGGTAGTGGCTTTTGAATAAAAGGTCATGTTTTTCAATAGCCTCATTCTGAATGAAAGCCTGAAAGCTTCTTGGAACTTCTTGATCTTTGCAGTTTAAAATGAGAATTAAACAAGAAACAGAGTTTGAGAGGTAGATACACTGCCTGCAAAAATCTCTTCAGGATGCCAATTCCCCCTGTTCATTTGAGACCTAGCACGAAACCCTAGCCCAGCAGAAGTTGGTGTGAGGTTTTCATTGACTTCAACAAATTCAAGATTTATCCTTGGTATTCTAAGAATAAACTCTGTGAAGTCCACTTCTCTCTAGGTGCTCTAGGAGTTTATTATTACTGTAATGGAAGTCAGCACTCCCCCCCACAGTGCTGAATAAAAAGCATTCCAGCTGGGTAAGAATTAGAACATATAATTAGGGATTGTCAGACAGATGGAATCACAGTCCACCCAGAACAGGAGGTATTTATTACAGAAAACAGTTACAGTTCCATATTAGCATGTTTTGCAATCCCTGAATTCCCGATTTATTTTACTCTTTTTTTTTAAGCAATTCTGCCTTCCCTATCTGGAACACAGTACATTGCTGGTGGGATTCACCTTACCTGGCTTTACACTTGTTCTGCTTCTCCTGCTTGCACTTGAAAGTTCTGCTGATACAACCAGAGTCCCCAATAATTTCAAATCATACAAAAATACTTTGACCCCAAGTGAAGTGGCACACATACATTTTTAGCTAAAAGTGAAACGTGTTTTATATACACATGAAGGAATCTCAAAATGAAAACTTCTTTCAAACAGAAATATTTTGAAAGTGGACGCTTTGGTGTTTAAAAAACAGTTCTAGCCACTGCTTTTTAAAATCCAGTTCTGTCTCCAGAGCTGGCTGGAGCTTCATTCCTGTGTATATCCAAGAAGCACTCTCAAATTAGGAATCAACCTACCCTCTTCATCTACGGGAGCAAATCCAGCAGGTGTCTCAATCTTATCATGGCCCCCACAAAGGACCCTGGGAAATTGTAGTAGGTTTTTCATTACAATCACTGTAGTTAGGGCATTCAGTGGTAACTCAGCTATAAGGCCCTTCACTTATAAGCAGTCATTTACGTATAGTATTTTCCAGCATAAAAAGCTGAAAGAGTCTTATCTTTGAAACCCCAATTTTATAGTCCTTATGCTACAGACATGTGCTTTTAAGTCAATGTTTTGAATGACACAGCAACTTTGAAAAGAGCCCTCAACTCCTACTAGCCTGCTCTAAGCATTTGGTTAGTGGCCAAAGTGGAGAATGGGAAACAAGGAAGGGTATCTGTGTAATGTTTCCGCTAGAAAGGCAAACCTGATCTGGCAAAGCGGCCAGATTCCT
This sequence comes from Phaenicophaeus curvirostris, assembly GCF_032191515.1. Lineage (NCBI taxonomy): Eukaryota > Metazoa > Chordata > Aves > Cuculiformes > Cuculidae > Phaenicophaeus > Phaenicophaeus curvirostris. The sequence goes on from NC_091392.1 coordinate 23,744,762, forward strand.
GGGAGACTTCACAGCCGGCAGCTCTTGGCAAGAGAAGTCAGCTCCTTTCTGAGTAGCATTAGGCTCAGGCACAGTGCCTTTTCCTGGAGCGCTCTGCTGAGTTGCCAGGACGGGTCCTGCTGTTTCTGTAAATACCACGCATTTTATTGCAGCGCAAGGGCTGAGGGGCCAGCTCAAGCTTAGGAGCTCCACCGCAAGACAGAGCATGTTATGGGTTTCAGAGCACATGGGAAGTTCGAACTAGATGTTAGGAAATACTACTTCACCAAAAGGTTTGTCAAGCACTGGCACAGGCTGCCCAGGGAAGTGGTTGAGTCACCATCCCCGGAGGTATTTAAAAGATGTGTAGGTGTGGCACAGATGGGTCAGGTGTGACTTGAGCGCAGCCATGGGGAGGAGGGGGCTCTGATAGTCAGGTGTTGCCTGAGCTCGGCCATGGGGAGGAGGGGGCTGTGGCGGGTCAGGTGTGACCCGGGCTCGGTCACGGGGAGGAGGGGGCTGTGGCGGGTCTGTAGCGGCGCTCGGCTCGGCTCGGCTCGGCTCGGCTCGGCTCGGCTCGGCTCGGCTCGGCTCGGCTCGGCTCGGCTCGGCTCGGCTCGGCTCGCAGCTGCCCGCGTTCCCCGCGGCGCGAGCCTGGCTGCCGGCGGGGGGCGGGGCGCAGTGCGCGTGACGCGCGGGGCCGCCGGCGGTTGGCGCGCGGCGCGGGTGTTCCCGGAGGGCGGCGCGCGATTGGCCGGCGCGCGGGGCGGGGCGGGGGGGGAGCGGCCGAGCCCCGCGCTGCCCGAGGTAGGTGCAGCCGCGGCCCCCGCTCCCGGCCGGGGGGGGTTTCTTTCTCTCTTCGGCCCCGTGTGGCCCCTCCGGGGCGCGGTGTTGGGGGGAGGCCGGGGGGCGCCCCGCGGGACCGGTGGTTCGAGGCAGAAGCGCGATGCGGGCGCCGCGGTCCCGCGCGGTCCCGGGTAGCGGCGGCTCGGGGCGCACGTCCGAGGAGACCGGGCGGCGTTCGGTTTGTCTGCGGCGGCCGAACGCGCGGCCGATGTTTTCCTGCCTCGGCCGCTTCGGGCTGCGCGGATGCCGGGGCTGCGCGGAGCGGCCCCGCGGCCTCGGCGCTGCCGGGAAGGCCGGGCGGTGCCCGGTCCCGCGGCCGCTTTCGCTTTCCATCCTCCGGCCCGTGGCTGTGTCCGCGCGGCCGAGCCTGAGCGCGGCCGGGGCCCTCGCGGCCTCTGCTCGCCGCCCGGCCGCCCCATCACCTCGCAGTTTCCCTCTGGGAAGCGGCGTTTGCCTTCTCGCAGGACCCCTCGGTGTGAGGGAGACTCCCCCGAGCGCGGCGCCTTGGGGCGGACGCCTCTCTGCGGTTTAGGGTGCAGTAATAGCGACGCTGTGTGACAGGACGTTCTCTGCTTTTCCAACGTACTGACGCGCTTTCCGAGGATCCTCTTAGCGTGAGGAGCGGGGTCATAAAGTAACTCCGGCTCCTGTGCGGTACCTTCTGCTGGAGGGCAGATGTAGTGGTGGTAGGAAGACGGCGCTTGGAGCTAATGCAGAGCGCTCTGTGCTTCTGTTCATCCTTCATGTACCGGTTTTTCTAGCAAGCCTTGAGTTAAGCAAGGACCTCCTAAGGCTTTAGGCGTGTAGAGATTTTACAAGATTGAGGCGTGAGGACAAACGGGATTTTTCGAGTGATTCCGACGCAGAGATTCGTGTAGTTATCAGTTAAAATTGCTTCGAAACAAGGTTCGTATCTTTGGAGCCTCTGTCTTTTGAGATCCCCGTCTCAAAAGAGAGGCTCCTAGGTGTTTGGCGCTGAACCTGTGCAGAGCCCTTGCCATTCACAGCAGAGCTAAGCAGTGGCATATGTGCTGCACTGGGAGTGAAGAGGAGGAGAGAGAAAGTAGAGGGGTAATCCTCTGCAGTGGGAATCTGTAGTAATGAAGCTTTTACACTGTGTAAAGTATTGACTAGGGAGAAAACCTGTCGCTTCTGGCCACACATATGGTGATTGCCAAACTGCGGTTAAGGTCGTGTTTTTATTTTCCATTTTCGGCTTGTGTAAGAATTAGTTACGTAAAAATACTTAGCAGCGGTCCTACATATCGGGCTTTCTCTTTTATTGAACTGCTTGCAGTATAGCCTGCATTCTGTCTTTCTGTGTGTTTATTACTCCTCCGTGTTCTTGATGCAAGCTTTAATAAGTGCTTTGTCTTTATCCCATTTATGCCAGCAAATGACATTAATCAGTATCTTTAAATTTTCATCATTCTTTTAAAGCCAAATAATTAAGAACTTGTTACACTGAACACATTAGGAGCCTTCCTTTACAGCAGCACAAATAATTTGTTTCTCTAAGGACACCCTACCAAACTTAGATGCAACAAAGTATGTGGAATTCATGTCTCACAGAAGTAGGGTGTAACTAGAGTAGAAAGTATCTGGTTTGTGTTTTACAGCAGATGTTAAAGGAGACCAGAACTTTTGCACAAACAATGTTTGAAGCACACATATACGTGTATTATTTTACTACTTTGTCTTTGCTGCCATCAGGCTTTACCATGCTCCGAGCCTTTAGTCACACAAATGGTAGGTGTGCGTTCCATCATGCTAAGTGTTGGCATCATCGTAAGTCTGTGCTGGCAATCAGGAGAGAAGATGTTAATGCATGGGAAAGAAGAGCACCTCTAGCACCAAAACATGTTAAGGAATTGACACAGATGGGTTACAAGGTCTTGGTGCAGCCATCAAACCGGAGAGCCATCCATGAAAAGGTAAGGTCCCATTCTGAGTTAGATAAGCAAAACCATAGTTCAGTTATTAAGCATAGTATAGGAAAAATAATAAGCAAAGTATATACATGAGAAAACACATTATTAATTTTGCTGTTGAATGAGGAGTCATTGTGTCCTAGTGGAGAGGAAAAGGATTAATTTGTTTAGCCTTTTAATGTAATGTTGGCACAGCAATGTGTTTTTTGAGTTGTTGGTTTCTTGCCCTTTCATCTGTTGCTGAAGAAGTTCTAGATGCTCTTGAAGTAGAAACCTGGGAATTCATTTAAAACTGGTGGTTTTGTCTTCTCCTTGTGTGGAGGCAACACTAAAAAATAACTGTTTTTTTAAAAAAAAAGACAAAAGACCAATCTGATGAATCCCATTTCTGTTTCAGTTCCATTCCTCATGTAAAATGACGAGAAAGGGTTTTGTTTTTTCCTTTAATGCTGTGTGAAAGGTCTTAGAGTTTTTGTCACAGCAGTAATACTCTGCTCTGAGGTATCTGAGCCAACAGATAAAAATTGAAACATAGGTAGGGAATTTGTGATTGCTTGCAGATATCACCTTTTAATTAAGGCACAGTACTGGTTTTCACCAAAGCACAGTTCAGATTGGGTACACAACTACAATATTGAAAACTGGGGTTTCAGTATGTTTTTGAGGTAAGGGAGAACAAAAATAAATTTTGTTATGGAAAAACTATCTTAGAACTTGCTCTTCTGCTTGGACTTGGGTCTTATACAAATCACATGTTATTAGTCTTCTAATTAATTTGTCAGATTTCTCTAAATTTATTTCCAAGTGTTTCAACACCTTATTAGGGACTTTTCATTATGTCAATACTATAAGATACTGTTGATGTAGTAAAATATACTTTTTGTACTCTGTGAATTTTAAATGAAGGATTTTACTGACACATAATTATGTTTTTGCCTTATATGCTAGTATATTAGCAAGGAAATTCAGTTTGATAGTTGAAATCCCCTTTGGTAAAGAGGTTTATGAATGTATAACATGCAGTAACTTGTTTCTGCTTTGTAGAATTATCTATTTGTTCTCTAGTCTATTTTCTTTTGTGCTGACCGCTCAATATGAAACAAAACAGAAAAATTTACTTGGATTTTTCTCTTTCATAGGATTACATCAAAGCAGGTGGCATTATTCAAGAAGATATTTCTGAGGCTTCTCTGATAATAGGTGTGAAGAAACCTCCAGAGGACAAGTTAATCCCTAAAAAGAACTATGCCTTCTTCTCTCACACTATTAAAGCTCAAGAGGCAAACATGCCCCTTTTGGATGAGATTCTAAGACAGGTAAATTGTGTCATAGCTAAGAAAATTGGTTGTTAGCATTGGATGGAAACTGAACTTCATGCTGAAGTGTGATCAAAAGCTTGCTGCCTACCTAGTATAGTTACTTTCATCATGCATTATTTGTAGATAGCTTATGATAGCTAACTAAGTTTCCAGTGTCCTTGCCTGGAGCCGAGTATTTCTTGCTTGGAGGATGTTGTGCTTGCAGTACTACTCTGTTTATGTGTGTAGGGCAGATGAGTTGTGAGCATGGCATACTCAAGAGAGGTTCATGCTGTGTGAGGACAAAGGCTTGTTGGAAGGTTATTAAGCTAGAGTGCATACAGAGGGAGGCAGCTAGGTCACTTGGAAATGAGCAGCCTTTTGGCAGAGGACGTAAATGGGTCTGCAGCAGCTGGAGTGTCACGTCACGGAGCTCTGTGCCAAGAGCGCACAAGCAGGGCTGAGACTCTTTAAAACAAGAATTCAATGCAGCCTTTTTAGGCTTTTATTTTTATATTTATATCTTGTTATGAATTATTTGCCTTTCTTATGCGTGCTCACCAACCCTGTTGTGAAGGATGACAAAGTCATAGGAGAAGGTAATTCCTAGGAGAGCAACATGCCACTCACTGCATTCACTGAAAATTTTAATACTCAGTTTGCTATGTGTTTTCAGGAAATTCGACTGTTTGACTATGAAAAAATGGTTGATCATAAAGGAATGCGTGTTGTGGCCTTTGGAAAGTGGGCTGGTGTAGCAGGTATAGTGCATAAAGAAAAGGCAGGCTTGCAACAAGTAACTTTGTGTAATACTGCTGCTGGTTGTCCTGAAAGTTGAGGCTTGCAATGTGTTTTTAACTGCATTTTTAACTCTTGCTTTGAAGAGCTTTTTTTCCATTCTGCTTTGTTCTCCCAACTTTTGATGAGGCTACATGTCGAATAGTCCTGTGGATCCCTGGCAAATCTACTCTTTTATGTTGTTTTGACGTCCCGTATGTCTGTTTAACTAATCTGAGGCAAACTAAACGTAAAGAGATCAACTGAATAGGCTTTTGAAAGAAATGGCTGCTGTCAGTCCTGCGAGTTTGAACATCTGTTTGTCACTCTGTTATCCGTTTACACCGATTTTTGTGAGGCATGGTTCTCATTCCTATCTACTGAACTTCAATTCTGTTTCTTCAGGTGGGTCTCTATTATCTCCTTCTTTGGAATGTGGTGACATGGATGCATCTCATAAAAGGATATCCGAGCATTAAATAGTGCTGAAATGCATAATGTGAGCCAAGAGCAGGTTTAAGGTCATGGTGGGCTACTGAGTGTCCCCTTCCTTGGTAGACTTTCTTTAGAAGTACAGTATTCATATTAAAACATGGGCAAAAATATCCAGGGTGATTTTAGACTTCAGTCTGTCTCTGCAGTTTCTAACTGTGCATATTCAAAATTAACACTCATGGTCTGAGGGGTTTTTTTTCCTTTTATTTTAACAATAGGGATGATCAACATTCTACATGGTTTGGGATTGCGGTTCTTAGCCCTGGGACATCACACGCCCTTCATGGTAAGAGTGTATGTGTATGTATTTTTCTTTAGCAAAATGTTACTTGGGCATCTAGTAATTAACTGTGTTTCAATATGGAAAATATACTAATGGTTCTCTGCCTTTGCTTTCAGCACATTGGGATGGCACACAACTACAGGAACAGCAGTCAGGCTGTGCAGGCAGTACGGGATGCCGGGTATGAAATTTCACTGGGATTGATGCCAAAGTCAATTGGGCCCTTAACATTTGTGTTTACAGGCACTGGTAATGTTTCTAAGGTAAGAATCCTGTCTTCAAGATTAAATGCTGTGTTTTGATAGAACTGTAGCATTTGATACATATCAGGTTAAATGGGTTGATGGGTTATTTTTGCTTGCTTGGACTTGACGGTTCTTTTTGCCAGTAAGAACTTTTATGTACCCTAAACTAGCGCCTTTAAGATGACAAGGCTGACAAGGGTGACCACACTTAACATCTTACCATGAAAAATGGGTTAAGTTTTACTACTACTCTCTTCTTCCCCACCTGCATAATTTTTGTCTCCCTCTCTCCCGTTTGTTGTCTGTGGGCTCACAAGGTATGTTGAATCACCCTGTTAAAGCATGGGGAAAGAATTATTCTTTCTAATTCTTGCTGAGTTTTTGTATCTGTTTGTACAACTTTGACTTGGCTTACAAGTTCTGGACTTTAGAGTTTTCTACAATGTAGGGAAAAGGCTTATGCCTGCTTTTGGCAATAAAGATCAATTAACTAGTCTCCATCTGTGAAGTAAAATCACTGCTTATGTAGATGTGAGCCTCCTAGCTCTGCTGTTAGAAATATAAACTGGTCATTGGATTGTGCATCAGGGATACTGCAGTAATGGGCAATGATTTAAATTCCATGTTCAAAGAGCTTGGGCAGTTTTGTTACAGATAAGCAGGGGTACATGTGAAACAGGTTGTGCGTCTCTGAAGGTTTTCTCTGGCAAGATTGTCAAGTTGTGTGTGCTGTTTTATATTTGTTTACACACAGCAAATGAGTTGTGTTACACTACCTTCATACTCTGCTCATTCTGAATTCTACTTCATGGTTTACAGGGTGCTCAAGAAATGTTCAATGCCCTCCCATGTGAGTTTGTGGAACCACATGAGTTAAAGGAAGTTTCCAGATCTGGAGGTATGATGTGACAATAAAGCGATTGAAAACACGGAAATCCTTTTTGGCTGAATATAACAGCTATTCTTTTTTCTTTTTTCTTTTTTTTTTTCACCTCAGACCTCAGAAAAGTCTATGGGACAGTGTTAAGTCGTCACCATCATCTTGTAAGGAAAAGTGATGGAGTATATGATCCAGTAGACTATGATAAACATCCAGAACTTTACACTTCTCGCTTTAACACTGATGTGAGCATCTCTTCTGTTCTTTTATGAAAGGTTTCCTGCTTAGTGTTGGTAGTTGCTACAACTTTGCGTAGGTATTGATCGAGAGCATTCATTTAAAACACCAGACCAGGTGCTTTCTACTTAAAGTACTAGAAGAAAACATCAGGCATCTGTAACTTTCTTTGCAGATTGCACCCTACACAACTTGCTTAATTAATGGCATATACTGGGAACAACATACTCCTCGCTTGTTAAGTCGACAGGATGCTCAGAAGCTTCTGGTGCCAGTTAGATCTGCTGCTGGTGCAACAGAGGGCTGTCCTGAGTTACCACACAAGTAAGACACCTCAGCCTACTTGTAACAATTCTGCAGCCCCATGATTTAAGTTGTAATGTTTGGCAGTTGCACCACAGTGTCTACCAAATGATTCTGTTCCTCTTGCATGTTGTACAGTGCCTCATTGATTCTGCTTTTGTCTTTGTTGCTTTGCAGTCTTGTTTTCACAGTGTGGAGTTTCTGAAAATACCACAATCCGCATGACAGACAGGTATTGGCTGCCTTTCTGCAAAGGCAGTTCTACCTTTGATCTTTGTGTAGAATCCAATACAAACAGTGTGACGTGTGGGAAACGTACCTACTGCACCATTATTGCTAGAAGTTTCTGTGGCTGAGCAGAGTTTGTTGGTTAGGCTCTTCCTACCCTATCATTTGTCTTGTTGAAGTTCAATAACTGTTCCTTGACATCTCTGTTTTCTGCAGCAGGTAGTGGGAATCACAATCCTAAATAGCTTTAAGGATGAAAAGTGGGTGCCAATCCAGGGTTAGTCTCCTTTCAGTATGGATAGGAGCCACCCTTTCTCTAATATCCCTGTGTAATAGTTCTCTGGGAGACTGGCCTGGATTTGGAGAGTCTACGGCAGTGTATCCTGGTGAGGAAGGAGGTCTTTGTCTCTTTTCTGCCTACTCTCCACACCTTTGTTTCACTCACTTGACAAATAAAGAAATCAAGTGTTAACCTTGAGTGGAACCAGAGGTTGTGAGTTAGGTTAATGAATGCTCTACAGGTGCCAGCTGTCTGTGAACAGAAAGGAGGCAGCCACCTCTTTCTCTTTCCCTTTACTACAATAAAATTATTCTAGCGCTGAATTGCCTAGTGGCAACTCGGGCAAACTGGCTGATGGACAGTGAATGGGAGGTGTTGGAAGTATATAGAATACAGAGAAAAAAGGACGATAAGTGGATTTTCCTCATGTTTGAGAAGTTACACATGAAATATGGATCCTGTGGATGCGAGTGGAAGCCTTTTTACTTCAGTAAGGCCATTTCCATTGTGTTTCTGAATTTCATCATTTGTGTTGTTTGACCTCAGAATTAAGATGAATGAAACTACAAGTTGGATAGATCTTTTCATGTTTCTTTCATTTCCTATTCACCTGTGATCTCTTATGCCTATATTCTTTACTAATTTGGGTAATGCTCTGTTCCTTTCTCTTTTATTTAATCGCCTTAGACTTCTGGCAATATGTGACATTTCAGCAGACACTGGAGGATCTATAGAATTTATGACGGAATGTACTACAATTGACAGTCCATTTTGTATGTATGATGCTGACCAGCATATTATTCATGACAGGTGGGGCAGCCTTTTAATTTTTACTGCTTTCCTCTGTAACTTGCACAGTGAAACATGATATTGAAAAATCATGCATTAAAATACTTCTGAAAAGTAATATATTTCAGGTACCAAACAGAAGTAATTTAGAAGAGCTATGTTCTCTCTTTCAGTGTTGAAGGCTCTGGGATTCTGATGTGTTCCATTGACAATCTGCCAGCACAACTTCCTATAGAAGCAACAGAGTATTTTGGCGATATGCTTTTTCCATACATTGAAGAGATGGTAAGGTCTTTCATGTCTAAGAAGATGGTAAAAGGCTTGGAGTTTGGTTTGCTTGTTTGTTGCTTTTCTGGTCTCCTGTATACATTCAAAAGGAATCTGCTGTAGAACATAACTGACTTTGTACTTCAAAAAAAAAAAAACAAGAAAGCTTTTTAAGTCTTGAGGCAATACTTTAAAAAATCAGCATGTGAATGAGACATTAGTGACCTGGCTGACTTAGGGATTTGTTAAAAACACTCTCTTTAGGCAGGAAATGTGCTTAGGCAGGTAGTTGTATTGCTCACGGACGTGCTTAGGCAGGTAGTTGTATTGCTCACGGACGCTGCAGTAGATGTCTAAATCTGATTTTCTTTGGACACTCAACAATCGCTCACAATCAGACTGCTGTTTGCATTCGTGTATTTGCATAAACGTCAAATGATACAGATCAGGGCTGGGGGAATTTCCAATCTACAAGATATTGGTATTATTACATGCATTTAAATGTTACTTAAAATCTTTATGCTTTACTTTAAAAAAAGAAATTGGGAAGTAAAGTGACCTGATTTGAAACAACTTCTCTCCATAGCTTTTATCAGAAGGCTCAGAACCTCTTGAAAGCCAGAATTACTCATCAGTTGTTCGAGATGTAAGTTGTTCAGTTTGGGACTCTGCTTGTCTTCATCTGCTTTAAAATGTGCAGGTGCAAATAACACTCAAAATTTTTTTCATGTATTTCTAGGCAGTGATTGCATCCAATGGCTCACTGACAGCCAAGTATGAATATATCCAGAAATTGAGAGAGAGCAGGTAATGTATAAATTGTTAAAGTTTTTTTGTTTCAGGATTTAAAAAAACCAACTTGTCTGCATTCTATTTCCCCTTTTGCCTTTACTTGCTTTTGGGTTTTGGTCTAATAATGCTATATTGCACTATGTCTAAATATTTCCAAGCTTGATGATTTCTTTCCTTTTTCATGCACATTGCCTGAATTATTAACCTGTATTATTAGTAACTTATATTGAAGTTGAGAAAGTGGTCACTTTCTCTTATGCTGTGAAAACTGTTTTACCAGATACAGAAAACAGCCATGTGCCAGTATTATTCTGTTACTCCTTGCCATTTTAGAATGGAAGGAATGACTGAAAGGAAGAGTCTCTCTCGTATAACTTGAATCTAATTTCCTCTAGTATGGCTAAGGTGCTGTGCTCTATAGAATTGTTCTGTGACTGGATGTATCAGGAGCCTCTGTGAGACTTGGACTTTTAATTGTATCCTTGTAGCTACAGCTTTAGCAACCACTTCACCCATACCCTGTCTCAGTAGTTACTCATCAGTGGTAAGGTGAAAGAAGTAGCATTGAGTGGATTAAGTAGCATTGAGTGGATTAAAACCTGAATATCCCTTCCCTTCGCTCCCTATTATTAACTAACACCTATAGTTTACCTATGAAAAATGTTATTTTGACAATAAGTGGGTAACTCTAACTTCATGTTTATGTTCAATACGAACTGCACTATATGTGTCATGAAAGTTCCAATTGTCCTGACTACAAGCATTGTGTGCACTCTGCACTGAAAGCATGGTATGTTGACTTTTGCGTGCCAAACTTACCAAATTTCCTTTGGGAACTTTGGGAGTTCTGCTTATGACTGTGTGCGTTTTCCACCCAAGATAACATGCTGTTGACCTCTCAAAGACTTCAGATCACAGTGCGTTTTGTTGTGTGCTGTTTGGTAGACCAAATTAACAAATTTTCTTCTTGCTCACTCAGCATGATGACCCGGAGTTGTTTTTGTTTTTCTCCATAATTGCTTGCATGGTCTCATGCAAACTATCCTGAGAATCTGGAGACTTCATTCCCGAAGGAGTTTTTTGTGGGTAGATTTTTGGTATTTCAGCAGACCTGTGTAGCATGTGATGTTCAGTTGTTCACTGTTTTTGCTCACTTAGCTGTTACAAAAGCAAGACCCGCTAACAGTACTCTCCTTTACTTCGCAAACTTTGCTTTTATTTGCATTATCTCCGGGGATTTTACTGCTTCAAAGTGTGATGGTTTAGCTAGAGATAGACTTTTTTTTAGAGCCTGTAGGAATTATGTGGCTTGTGTATTACTCTAACAAAGTAGTATGCTATATCTAGTTTAGTTTCTTAGGGCTCTATTTAGACTTATTGCTTATATGCTTTGAAAGTCTGTGAACATTTCAGATGTTCAGCTTGAAAGTAGAGGAAGGGAGGCTAGAACATCAGGAATTTTGTAGAATAATTCAAGCTTCACAAATAAAATGATAGAATCATATAATTGTTTGGCTTGGAAGGGACCTTTAAAGGTCATCTGGTCCAACCCTCAAGTACTCAGATACAGCTAGGAGGCTGGAATGTGCTTCAGATGGGTGATATAGATGTATTTTGATTTAACTCTCTTCACTAAGAAAACTAGAGTTCTTTCAACTCTAGCCTTTGATGCCTTGTTCCCCTAAGTGTCCTTGAGTACTTCATGCCATGCTTTAGGTCATCCAATACAACCTTGTCAGCCATTTAGGCATTCCTCTGACAGGCTGCAACACCATCTTCATTATTTTGGGCATTTTTGAACTAAAAAAACACAACTGAAAGTTTGACTTACGGATGCTGTGCAGAGCCCCAAAAAGCTGTGAACCAAACTTTATTTAATAGACACATGGTTAGTCTTGTTCTAAGGACAGTAACTTCAAGCAAAGTGCTCATGAGCTTGTCAGCTAGAGATGAGGGTTTTCTCTGTGGCATAATCCAAAGTGTAGTATGTACCTGTGGAAACTCTCAGTAGATAAAGGGGAAAGTGAGGAACTTCTACACTTACAAGTTTTCCATAAGTCTGAAACTTCAAAAGCCCTATCAATTTATTGAAATTCATTTTCAGCATATGGGATAAGAAAAGCCAAACTCCATCTCCATCAGTTGGGTTAAACACTAGGGAAATGGACCACTTCCTTTTCTTCACCAATATCTCTGTAGCAAACAAAAAAAAATGTGTTTTCTTACTATGATTTACACATTTAAGAGAGCATATTTAAACACCTGCCAAACAATGTTATCCTGGTTGGCAAAAAAGAAATGCAAAATCTGATGTGAATATATTTTACATTGAAAGTCAGCAGGAGAGCTCCTTAAATTTATTTAGGAGAGTAGTAAACAGTTGTTTGTGATGGTTTTCAAATCTGAGTTCTTGACTGCAAAAAGGGTATCTTAATTGGGTGTTAACTTTTGCTTGTCTGTATTGGCTATCATGTTCCTATGATGGACTAATATGAACCTAATATAACTTACCTAAAATGCTCTTTCCCCAGCATGGTTTTGTGCTTTTAACAGTTATGCATGATGTAAAAGAAGCAAAGTAGAGCCTGGAATCCCTTTCTGACAGCCAAGCATGACATAGACAGCTTGGTGGTCCTCAAGTGATCAGGTTACAGTAATTTGGCCATTGGGGAAAATATGATGACAACTTAGGAAAAATTTGTTGAACAGCCAGTAGCAACTGGAGAAGCAGTGGAGGTGTTGATGGTTTTGATCACCTTTCTATTAGAGGGAAGAAACCAGAAGTTATGCAGGAGAAGAATGGAAGCAATACTAGACAGTGATTGCCCAGTCAGGGTTACATAGAAGGGAACTTTACTCTCAGTCTGAAAAGCGCTCTTGGTTGGTAGACTTACCGAAACATGCTTATTCTGTTAGTTTTAGCAGCTTCTTTTATGTGGTTTTTAATTTTGCCTGTAATACTTCCTAGGGAACGCACTCAATCACTGAACATGGGAAATAAAAAGAGGGTTTTATTGCTTGGATCTGGCTATGTCTCTGGCCCTGTACTTGAATATCTCAGTAGAGATCCCAACGTTGACATCACAGTTGGTATGTAAGACTTCGCTTGTTTTTTGTTGAAAAATTGTCTTATTTAAACCTGCTAGTGTGGCAGAACCTCTTATATAAGTAAGAAATTGATCTGGTTCTCAGAACAGATAAAGAGCATTTTTGTTATTATGCACAGTAGAGAAGGATTTTGTAGCTTTTTTTGGGCATTTTATGCTTATATAATTGATTTGAAAATTACTTAACCACATTAAAAGTTTACTTTTTGCCTGTGTAACCTGTAAGGACATTAGAAGTATTTTTAATTCTAACCTGCTTTGGGCAGGTTTTTGTTGCTAGTCAGTTGCTTTTTTGGTGCTTGTTTTCAGCCTCACACAAGAAGATGAAACTGATTTTGTAGTCATCTGTATGAGCGAAGCCTTTGCTGTAGTTATAACCAGTACTGTGGTGGCAAACCTTCAGACCCTGACTTTCTCTTCAGCCCCGCAGGCCTGCTTGTTTATTCCTCCCTCTTGGTTTTATCTGTAGCATATTTCAGGCTTGACGTCTAAAACACTCTTCTGTACCCTCAATGATGACTTTACCCTGTTTGTGTGATTTCAGATTTAAAACCCAGGCTGTATTGCCTGAAAGATACTCTACTGGGAAGTGATTTCCTTTAAAACTTACCTTTGTGTTTATTTTTGTTGTTGTTTTCATTTGTTTTTTTCCATTCATGCTACTTTTGTACTTGTCTGCTTTTGCTACCCTTTGCAGTTATGACCACAGTACTTTTAACCCCTGGGAAAAGATTTACTAGGAAGAAGAGGGGCGCTCTAAGGCAGCTGCATCTCTGTTGTTATCAACAGGGAAGGATTACAGCAATGTGCTGTGTCCAGCCCCTCATCAGTGCCGAGGCCGCGTCTGATCTCTGCAAGACAGTAGCAGTAAGGGAAACCAGGTGAAATAGAAGATCTGTTTTGCAAAGCACTGTGCAAACATCGCAGGTGCCTCTTATCTGTGTGGCTTAAAAACATGCAGTTTCTACAGCATACACATGCACAAAAGCTCAGAGAGAAAGAATCACAAAGATGTTACTTATCTAATATTTGGTGGTGGACAGGTAGGTGAAGAAAGCATAAAATGCGCATCACAGTGCCACGATTGGTTCCCTATTGTTAGGCTATGCCCCTTTAAATCCAAATTACAAAAATATTAAGTAGGATACCTTCATATAATCAATTTTTTTTCCTGTGAATTTGTAGATGATTTTACCTACCTCTTTCTCTTAGCGCAAGTTGATTAAAAAGGTACTGAGAATCACCTTCTGGTAGTGTTTATTTCCTATTGACTTTGGAAAGACCATAAAAAAATGAGGCTCTAAGTTAGAGGCACAGTTGCTTTTAATTCTCTGTGAGCCTGTGCCCTGCCTGCTGCCTTCATTGCCTATTCCTTTCTCCTGGCATTGCCGTCCTTGTGCTGGCATCATGGTGAGCCGGGACAGCAAACCAATTCACTTTCAGTCAGATGTGGCAAATACTGGTTGCTTTTAACCTGAATCACTTCTTCAGTTCTGCTTTCCTTGTAATGGTAAGGGTTGATGGCAGTAGGAGCAAGGTTATAGGAAGGAACAAATGAAGGCAGGCAGAGACTGGATTTCTCCATTTTAGTGGTAGTATTAGCACCTGCCTAATTGGTAGGACTAAGCCATAGGTAAATATTGAAACTAGTCAGATTGTGTCTTGGCCTTTCAGTCATATCTGGCCTGAGAAGAAGGTTAATGGTTTTATTTTTGTTACGTTTGAGTGGTGTGAATTCTTTTTGTTCTAAGCTGTTAAACTGTTTTTGGATTTAAATAGGAATTCTATTAAAATGTACTGAAACAGGAAGATTTCTTTTTTTTTTTAACCAGATTTATATATAAATGTATGGCCATGTGGAATGAGGTATGGGGTAAGCTATTCTGGGCATGTGTTTGTTACTAAATCTGTTTGTTAGCTGGGTTGAAAGTGCATATGCTCATCAAGACCATAAAACTGGATGAAGTTTTCTTGTCCACTTAAACCAAGTCTAGCCTGAAAAAGAAAAACATGTTTTCCTTTTTCGACTTTTTCCCTTCCTGGCCTTCTAGACAGCCTCTTGCTTTTCAGTGAAGTAGCCTGTGCATTTGCAGAAATAGCTATTACCATCAAAAACTGGTTGAATACTTCAGCTCTGCATTTATTTAGCCAGGTTAGAGAAGTGAGCATTTTTAAAACTGGGAAAAAATATGTACTCTGTAGTGTCCTAAAATACTTTAGGTATAAAGATAAATTGTTGCATTAATTGAAAATTATTTCTTTTCAGGAAGATGGTACTAACCCAAAACAAGTTTGCTTTTATAGCACAACGGGCCTACAATTTTTCCATTGCAGTCTTCCCTCAAGAGTCACTGCAACACCATATTTCATTAAATTGGGAAATGCCAGGCTTGCCTTTTCTGTATTTCCACGTGAAAGTCAAATCAAGAACAAAACCTCTGTCTGTTTTAATGCTATTTGGTTATTCTGTTTCACATGAGGTTGTAAACCTGCAAGGAAAGGCACTTTTTTGGGGGTAGACAATTACTATTTTCTTTTTCCCCTACCTTTCTAGTTGTACACTGTTTCTTCAGCAAATTAATGAACTCATGAAGCCAGTAGTATTTAATACATCTAGGATCATGATGAAAGCTCCTGGCATTCTAGTTTACTCATACACCTAGTTCTGCCAAGGAGACCACTGGATAACTTAAGTAAGGGTTGGTAGACCCAAGGGGTGATGTGCCCCCAAATCAAAACATGAAAATCAAGTCTATTGTGTGGTCCTCCACCAAATAAATAATGAGAAGAAAAATTGCTGCTTGATTTCATAGTGCTGTATGTGGGATGTCATTTAGTTCCTGCTTGCTACTCCTACTTTGGTTCTTTTTCTTTCCTTCGTAAAGTTTTTCATTTGGCTGATGCTTTGACTTCCTAACCCCAAGAGTTTTTTCCACTTATACTCTGACTCCCCTCAAAAAATACTGGTCTGCCTGAATGGGCTAGTGGTCCTTTTGACTGGGTATAGTAGAGCTGGTTTCGTATTTTAATGTTGGTCATCTTTATTTTATTTTTCCCAGACCTCATGGTAGGATTAGTGTTTTAGTTCAGATGAGTTGCCTTCTCCTATATCAATTGAAGTGGTTTACTACAGCTCTTACCACTTTCTTGTGATCTTTCTTTAAGACTTTTCTCCAGCCTGAACATACACATCCAAGCACCCCTATTGTGTCAGGGTTACTTGCATTCTTCACCCTCAAACACTTTTTAAAATTTATCTGCTTTTATCCAAGGTAACAGTGTATTTCTAGGGATCCCAAAATCTGCTTTTATCTTTCCATCAGTGATTTGGTTGCTTGTTCTTTGAAAACTTTGTAATGTTTTTCTTCAGTATGTTTCAACGCTGAAGAGTGGCAGGTGGTCATCTGGTATATGAAGGATTGAGTCACAGGTTTTTATGAAGGGTCGGGGTTAAAGACATGGGAGTATGCTTTTGGAGTGGATCAGTGCCTAGCCTATAATCCATGTTGGATTTTGTAAATAGTTAATGATACTTCTGTGACATGTTTCTAGATATCAGATACCTTAATTCAGCAGACTTTTTTTCCCTCTCCCTAAAACCCACTTAGGTGTGAAGGTGTGCTTCTTTCACTTTAGTTTTTCTGCTTTCTCACCATGTGCGTTCTCAGTTGTCTGGGAATTGTAGACAGTGCTGCTGTAGAATACTGTACCCGAGGATATATGCGCATGATGCAAGCAAGCCAGTGGGCTCTGGGGCATCCTGCTGCATGAAGATAGGTTTAGTAGTCCTTTTTTTCATGTTATACCATGACCTGTTTCTTCACAGAGTTGAAAAGAAGGGAGTTGACTCCTAGTTTTGCATAAATAATTTGTGTTGACCTAGCCTGCCAATAGGAAAACTGCAGTTAAATCTTCTGTTAATTTTAAATATACCCACAAAGTTGCTAATTGATTACAAGTCTGTTTCTGTTGCATAATTTAGCAGTGAGTGGTTCTTACTTCTGAGATTAAGTATTGTTTGTACATTCTGGTTCTTGAGCTACAGCTGATATGACTTGACTGATAATAAAATTGAAGGGGAAGTAAGGTGCTTTATGCCTGATTTTTCTTTCACTGTTAGTGAAGGAAAACATCCATGCAACTGCTTCTCTTCAGAAAGAGGGAGGGGTTTGTAAAGCAGAATTACACCTTGGAGTGCTTTGGATTTACCTTCATCTTTAGGTAACAGTTTGATGTTTTTTACTTTTAAAACAGCATCTGTCATGAAGGAACAACTTGAACAACTGGCGAAAAAATACAGAAATGTTACTTCAGTTCATATGGATGTCATTAAGCATGAGGAAAAGCTGTCCTCTCTGGTGAAGAAACATGACCTTGTGATCAGGTCAGGGTTCTGTGTAAAACATGATAGGCTCAACCCCAAGTCATGCTGTTTCTTTTTCACTGACATGGTAACTTTTTTTCCCAAGAACTGCCATCATATTTGCATATGTAAATAGTTGTAACTGGACACTGCCTTCTCCCCTAGCGGAGCATCAAGATTTTCAAAGGGCTTTGAGTACAGCATCTCTTTAGAAGTGTTCCCTGATTATGTGGACAGTTTTCTTAGTGTGAAGAGCCAATTGTGTCCACCAGCGTATGTTTTCCTGGGATCAAATTTGCACGTTTGCAAGAGGAGGCAAAATTCTGACATCTTGGTCATCTCTCCAGAATATCCCATTGAAAAAGGTCTCTTTCCAGGAATTAAAACAAGGGAGGAAATGACTGTGTAGTCCTTGCCATTTTGTCCTTCTTGTCACAGATGTCATGAGTGTTGTTGCCTGTCCATGTAAGAGCATGCTCTTCACAAAGTGCTTCAGGAAGATCATTGTAATGCCAGCTTCATCAAGGATAGTTTTACAGTTTTGCATTTTTTAAATCTCCAGCATGCCTGTTTAGAAGGTGGCCTTGAAAAGAGGTCAGTGGTTTGTTTTTTGCAAAGAGAAGTGTGACAAAAGATGCTGTCTAAAGAATGAATCCGCTATTGTCCTGCACCCTGTTCTGAGTGCATACAACAATGCTCTTCTGATAGGGTAGCATTTCACTTATGTAAGTGTGAAACTGCTCAGGGCAAGGTAGATATGACTGTTGCATGTACTTGAGCTCTTTTATAGGCGTACAAAAAACTTTTGTGAGTGTCTTTCCATTGACAGCATAAGCAACTGATTGGATTTTGATATTGCATAATTCTCCTTCATTTGTAGTTTGCTGCCTTATTCAGCACATCCTTTGGTTGCTAAGAAATGTATTGACAAAAAAGTGAACTTGGTAACTGCCAGCTACTTGACACCAGCTATGAAAGAACTCCAGGAAAGGTAAGTATGAGAGTAGCATCTCCCTGGTGTTGCTTCCTTCTTTAATGCATTATCCGAATGTTTTACAGTCTGTTACACCTGCAATGCTTATTGTGAATTACTGTTTCCTGCATTCTTTTTCCTTCCTTTTCTATGATGGAGTACCTTTCCTCAGAGTTGCACGTGGAGTGCGTGGCAGAGGAGAGAAATGATTACATACCCCAGGCTGGTCAGACTAGTCCTCTAAATACTGGAACATACTGTTCTGCATGCACCGTCTGATTCCATTTAAATGTACCTTGCCTTCTCCTCTCAGACCTGTTAGGATGTTTGAGCTGGGATGATGTTTGAACTGAACAGATGGGCTGTCCTGTTCTACCAATGACAGCAAGCTTTTTTGTCATCTTTCACATTCTTCTAATAAAAACTCATTCTTGGCTTATTTTATCTACAATAATACCTTCCTTCATGCCACCTTCTTTTGGTGGCAATTGTTCTAATTGTTCTCATGTTTCTATTGTCCTACTTATTATATTATTGGAAGTTGTTTTGGGCATGGAGCTTCATCTAGGTGCTTCTTTGAGTCACAGTACTGGACACTGAAGTGGATTCAAGTGAGTAAGATGAGCATTGTACACACTGTGTCTCTACAAATGATAAAACAGAGGAAACTATACAGGTAGAGAACCAGTGTTGCAGACCATGAGGGAAGTTTAGGGAGCTCTCATTCTTGCTGTGATGCAAAGAGGTCACATCATGCTCTCTTAAAAAAAAAATAATTGAAAATGAAATAAATCACCTTAGTTTGTGGTGATAAGTGAGTTGCTCTTGGGATTTAGGCAACTGTTAAAAAAAGAAAACCCAAATTCTTGTAATTTAGGAGATTAGGCCTCTCAACCTCTCTGCCTTGCAGGAGCTGCTTAGGGCAATTATGGCTAGTCCTGTTCTGTCCTCTGCACTACTACCTTCCTACATTATAGCACTGTCTAGGAGAATCTGGGATATGGAGTAACTGGTAGGAATTTTTTTTCAACCAGCCCCTAGATGTTGCTGCAAAGTAAGAGAAACCAAGGCTGGAATGATTATTAGGACATGTGACACTGTTCAAGTTTTAACATCCACTTCTTTTTCTTTTTTAACCCCACAAGCTGCAGTCAGGGCCTAGAATTGACAGTATCAGGGAAAGTTTTCTGTGCCTTAGTTGGACAGATTTCTGGAATAAAAGGCCAGTAATAGTGAATATTCTGACAGCTCTGCATTTCTGTTATTTTTAGTGTGGAAGCTGCTGGTATTACAGTTGTCAGTGAAATGGGTTTGGATCCTGGTCTGGACCACATGTTGGCAATGGAATGTATTGACAAGGCAAAAGAAGTTGGTGCTACGGTAAGGTTAGCAGGTAGTGCGTAGTTCTGGCAGGATTTTATTAGTAAAGATGTTCCTTTAACACCAGCCAATTTTTAGGCATGTCACTGATGTATAATAGATTCTGGACAACTTACTTTTTTCATATTTGGAATTTGGTGCCAGCTAATTCAATTGGTGAGACCATCAACTAAGATGGCTTTGCGCCAATGTATGTTTGGTTTCCTCTCTTTTATGGACAGTGTCTGCAGTGTGACAGCTTGACACTGTTGCTCAGTGAAATTCTTTTGGCTTCCCATGTCCATTGTGGATCTTCTGATTTGGCCCATTTGGGGGATAACATGAACAGGAAGTTTAAGAACTAATGGGATTCTGCAAGGTAGTTCTGTGCTGTTTGCATCCTGGTCTGTCTTACCTTCATTGTTTTTTTCCCATGGATAAATCTGACAGGTTGTATCCTACATTTCTTTCTGTGGTGGCCTACCAGCTCCAGAGCACTCTAACAATCCTCTGAGATACAAGTTCAGCTGGAGCCCACAAGGAGTGTTACTGAATACAATTCAGCCTGCTACGTATTTAAAAAATGGAGAGGTAAAGTAATTGTTGCTGGATTTTCTCACGCTAGTGGAAAACAAAGACAAATACAGTAAGATCTTTACGCGTTTCTGCAGACTTCATTGCTTTAGTCTTTCTTCTAGAAAGAGACCTTTCCTGTTTGCTTGGAAGTCACAAAATGAGTGTGTATTGGTGCTGCATAGCAGATCTGTGCATCAGCTGTGTGAAAGAAGCGGGACTTTGATTGGGAGTGATAATAGAACTAGTTAACCTATTTTGTTTTCCTTCAGCAGTACATTCTGTCTGTGCTTTGTAGCTGCGAGTAAAGATACATATGGGCAGCAGTTTTATATCAGTGTGCTATCTCCTGATTTCTTTCAGTCTTTAAAAAAAAAGAAACAAAACCCCATCCTTCTCTTTACATTTACCTTCTCCTCCCCATAAAGAAAGAATAAAAAAATCACCAAAAAACAGTCAGCTCATGGGCAGAATCTCCCTTCACACTGGTGAAGGGGAGATGCTCCAAAATTAGACTAATGGGAGTGAAATGACAACCTGCCACTTTAATAAAAGTGCAGTGGGATTTAACTGTGTGTGCGAGAGGGATGTTAGAGGTCTTGTTATAGCCCTTTTTGTAGCAACGGCTGCCGTAGTTCATGCTCCTCCACTGCAGGACATGCTTAACTGTCTTGTGCAACTTCTTTATTTAGATTCGGCCCTTGTTTGCACCAGAAACATTTAGCATTTTGTTCCTCTTTTAAGCACGCTTTATCTTTTGTGTTGTAGAATAAATTAAATAATGCTGGACCAAAATAATATTGCTGTTCTTTTACAAAACTTAGATTGTCAATATTCCAGCTGGAGGAGCAGTACTTGATTCTGTTACTCCGATGGACTTTTTCCCAGGATTAAATCTTGAAGGTTTACCCAACAGAGACAGTACAAAATATGCTGAGCCGTATGGTATTCAGACAGCTCATACTTTGTTGAGGGGAACCTTAAGATACAAAGTAAGTTGTTGTTATTAATTATTATTTTCTTCAAGAGATGAATGTTGTCATTTTAAGAAAACTATGTATTTACAATTCAGCCTATTGTAGCTGATACTTGCTATTTATGAGTTCTCCACTATCCCAACTGAGAGATTATTGCAAGCACTTTTCTCCTTTTTTTTTTTTTTTTTTATGTAGCTTGGTTTATTTCATGGGTGTTTGTTGCAAACCAGAAAAATAATTTTACTTGTTTTAGGAAGCTGGTCAATTGGCTTGCATCATCTGTATCTGTGTTTCTTTTTTCCTCAGGCTCTGTATTTTGTGTCAGATCAATAGAAAATTTCAAAAAAAAAAAAAATCTGAGTTTGTGCAACATGTGTTGCTGTTATGTATTTTTAAGAATTGATTTATTCTTTTAAAGTTGATAAGTCCAACTTACAATTTGTTGCTTAAATTCATGTGAAATACATAATGTAAAAATCTTGCAGAAAGTTACGGTTTTCCATCAAACTGAGAAAGTTTTTCATTAACTTGAAATCTTGGATTTGAGTAGCTTCAACATTTTGGTCAGTTAAATAAAATGTTAAGAGATAAATGTATTTTCCTTGTAACTGTCAGACTCTTCCCATTCATTTTGTTAGGTACAAAAAAAAATCAAAACATAGTATTTTTTCAGATTTCTTTTATTATTTTGTTGGTCAGTATACACTAAGAAGGAATAAACCTGAAACCATACTGAAGGCTTGAAAAAGCTTTCATGGATGTTGTGATATGTCTTTTGAGTTAAGTTTTACATCAAGTTTTAAATTGTTTTGAACGTGGCTTGAGGAATGATATATATGTCACAATTCCAATGTTGCAATGCAACAGGATTTCTTGGGAACAGGCTTGCTTAGCAAAGGATGGTGGAAAGCCAATGTGGGGCAATAAAGACTGCAAACTGCAACAGCTCTCTTTGTCAGGCTAGATATGGACTCTTGTTCAGAAGCTAAAAATATATGGAAGTAATCTATCTTATCACAAAGTCTTAATGTGACAGTATTTACTCTTCCATTTGGTGCCCGGTAACATTTGCTTCTTTTGTTAGTATAAGGAAAAGCAAAAATGTCAAGGTGGTGCAAAGATTCCTGAAGGAAATATATGAACGCACAGGATTCTTATCTTTAAAATCAGTTTATCTGATGTCCATGCAGTCACTCGGGTGTAAAACCGGGGTGAGCAGAGTTCAGTGTTGGGCTCTCTGTGCTCAGTAGTTTGTTCATGAGCCAGGTGGCTGATATAACCCTGTCTGTAATGATGTGCTGGAGTTTGAACTAGTACTGGCCAGCTTAGCCCTTTGATCTTACGAACTGATGCAACTTGCCATGGAAATACTGATTGCAGAAAAAGCCATTAAACAGAATATTGAAAAAGCAGGGGGAGGGCTGGAGAAGGGTACTGCTCTGTAGCAGTAGCCCCATTGGCATTGTGGCTATCTTCCCATGGGGGTAACACCACTACCTTCAAACCAAGGAGAAATACCTCAATTTGAAGTGATTATTATGTTTAACCTTGTTATTCTTATATTTCAGGGATACTGCAAAACTATAAGAGGCTTTGTAAAACTAGGATTAATCAACCCAGATCCTTATCCTTTGTTAAGCTCAACCACACCACCTTTAACCTGGGTGAGTTATTGTGATTATTCTTCTTTCTTTCCTCTCTTTTATTAAAGTTTTTCTTATTGCTAGGCTTGGGCATACTTAGCAATGGGAATCTCATATTGCATCTTGGTGTTCTCTGCTTTTTGTTCCTGGAAATTATGAGAATTTTCTTCAGCAGGAGTGTAACGGTGCTGAAACAAGTTCACTAGAGACACTGTGGAGCCTCTGACACCAGAGGCTTTCAGATCTCAACTAGAAAAGGTACAGCTGATTTGAGTGCTGGTGGTACTCCTGCTTCAAGCAGGGCACTGGGCTACGTGGCCCTCAGATGTCCCATGCAGTATTTTTATGAATTGTCTTAAATTTTCTGTTAGTCAGAATCCAGCCACTAGTGCTGTGAGTTGACAGTGTTCATACTGGTATTGATTCATGATTTTCAGAGTAAAAGTGTTTTATAGGGTATCAAGAAGTAAGAGATCATGCCTAAATGGTTATATTGGTTTTTTTTTCTGTTAAAACTCTGTACTAGCATTTATTTTTATCTCTTCCATGATTCTGCTTTTCTGTCTTGCTTACTGATGCCTCACTTCATCTTAATCTCAGCCAAGATATGATTCCTATGATGTGGCACTGTTACATTTGACAATTGATGTTTTGATTGTCACTGTGGGCAAAGCAGGGAATTTTATATTCAGTGTAGTGTAAGGGAGCTGAATTTAGAAACAGCTTACTACTTGTCAGGTCTGTTCTGTCTGTCTTGTGAGAAACTGTGGGTTCATGAAGGGCAGGTTGTTTGACCAGCCTGATCTCCTTCTATGACCAGGTGACCTGCCTAGGGGACAAAGGAGAGATAGTGGATGTTATTATCTACCTTGATTTCACAGAATCACTAGGTGGCAAAAGACCCACAGCATCTTCGAGTCCAACCATTCCTATCAATCACTAAACCATGCCCCTCAGCACCTCATCCACCCCTCCTTTAAACACCTCCAGGGAAGGTGATTCAACCACCTTCTTGGGCAGCCTCTGCCAGTGCCCAGTGACCCTTTCCATGAAAAATTTTTTCCTAATGTCAAGACTAAACCTCCCTTGGCGGAGCTTGAGGCCATTCCCTCTTGTCCTGTCCCCTGTCACTTGGGAGAAGAGGCCAGCTTCCTTCTCTCCACAACCTGCTTTTAGGTAGTTGTAGAGAGCAGTGTAACAGAGGCAGAATAACCTCCCTGGACCTGCTGGTCATGCCGTTTCTGATACAAGCCAAGATGCCGTTGGCCTTCTTGGCCACCTGGGCACACTGCTGGCTCATGTTCAGTCGCTGTCAACCAACACCCCCAGGTCCCTCTCCTCCAGGCAGCTTTCCAGCCAGACTTCTAGTCTGTAGCACTGCACAGGGTTGTTGTGCCCCAAGTGCAGGACCCGGCATTTGGCCTTGTTAAACCTCATGCCATTGGTCTCAGCCCAGCGGTCCAGCCTGTTCAGATCCCTTTGCAGAGTCTCCCTGCCCTCCAGCAGATCGACGCTTCCTCCCAGCTTAGTATCGTCCGCAAACTTGCTAAGGGTGCACTCAATGCCTTCATCCAGGTCATTGAACAGGGCTGGACCCAGCTCTGAGCCCTGGGGAACAGTAAAGTCTTTGACAGGTGTCTCCCACAGCATTTTACTAGGTGGCAGCTCATGGCATAGGTGGGTGTACTCTTCACTGGATAAAAAACTGGCTGTATGGCTGAGCCCAGAGAGTTGTGGTGAATGAAGCTAAATCCGATTGGCGGCCAGTTACAAGTGATGTTCCCCAGAGCTCAGTGTTGGGGCCAGTCTTGTTTAATATCTTTATCAATGGTGAAGGGATTGAGTGCTCCCTCAGTAAGTTTGCAGACAACACCAAATTGGGCAGAAGTGTTTGTCTGCTTGAGGGCAGGAAGGCTCTACGTAGGGGTCTGGACAGGGTGGATTGATGAATTGAGGGCAACTGTAGGAGATTCAACAAAGCCAAGTGCCAGGTTCTGCACTTACATCACGACAACCCTATGCAATGCTTCAGGCTTGGGGAAGTGTGGCTGGAAAGCTGCTCAGTGGAAAAGGATCTGGGAGTGCTGGCCAACAAGTGGCTGAACATGAGCCAGCAGCATGCCCAGGTGGCCAAGAAGGACAACAGCATCCAACATGGAAGTGATCGTGCCCCTAAATTTGGCACTGCTGAGGCTGCATCTTGAATACTGTGTTCAGTTTGGGCCCCTCACTCCAAGAAAGACGTTGACCTGCTAGAACGTGTCCAGAGGAGGACAACAAGGCTGGTGAAGGGTCTGGAGCACAAGTCTTATAAGGAGCGGCTGAGAGAACTGGGCTTGTTTAGTCTGGAGAAGATGAGACTGAGGGGAGACCTTGTTGCTGTCTACAACTACCTGAAAAGATGTTGTAGCAAGATGGGTACTGGTCTCTTCTCCCAAGTAACAAGTGATAGGACAAGAGGAAATGGCCTCGAGTTGCACTAGAGGAGGCTTAGAGTGCATATTAGGAAATAATTTCTTTACTGAAAGAGTGGTGAGGTGTTGGAACAGGCTGCCAAACGAGGTGGTGGAGTCGCCATCCCTGGAGTTGTTCAAAAAACATGTAGATGTGGTGCTTCAGGACATGATTTAGTAGGCAAATTAGTGTTGTATTGATGGTTGGACTTGATGATCTTGGAGGTCTTTTCCAACCCGAATGATTCTATGAAATCTTTTTCTATTTTGTAACCCCCTGAGAGAGTAACTTTGTTTATTACTCAGGTGAACAGAATTCAAATGTCTTCTGTTTCCTTCCTTATGCTTTTATCAATATTAATCTGGAAAAAGACACTATTATGGTGTGTGATGATCTGACGAGATCACGGTAGTTTTCTGATGATGCCATTATAGCAAGTTAAGTATGTCTTGAGTGTCCTCAAAGTGAAGTAAGCACAAGGTGAAGAGGCCCAGTCTTGCTTGTCTCTGACTCACATGCAGCACTACTCATCTTCCCAACTCCAGGGTTTTTGGGCTGCTGTACATGCTGCCATTTCAGGAGAGTGTCCATTTCAGCCACTGTAAAATGGTTCACTAGATTCATAAAATAGGGTAGGAATTGCTTTTTTTTTGAGATTATTTTTTGTCCACTTTCAGTTCTAGAGTTGATATCTTTCAAGTTTTCTTTTCAGAGATGGCTAGAATTTTCAGTCCTTCTGGCGTCTGTGAATAAGGATACTGTGTCATATAACCTGTGAAAATCACTATAAGCTCATTAGTTTCGCTTCAATGACTAATCTTAGCAATGTTGTTAGATTATAGTACTTCCCTTTTAGTGCTTCTGCCTTGTGTTTTTATGTTTTCATTCAAATAGGCTAACTTGAGCTTCTAAACAGACTCTGCAATTCCTGCTCACTTCACGTTTTGTTCATAGATCTGTTTATAATCTCTCTTGCTGTGCATGAAGGAAGTGATAATTAGCATCTGGGTAACACAGAATGGCCTTCAGATGCACATAAAAATCTTCAGAAAGCTTTTTGGTAATATCACCAGGGTTGCCAGAGTGTTGTTCATCTCATCAGTCTGCTCCCTTCCTTTTGAAAGGGACATTCTTCATTTCTAGATGAAATGAAAGATATCCTTAAGTTCCAGACTCTCTGGTTGTCTCCAGGTGGCTTCTCTTTCACCCTAACGTCCTCCTAGTGTTCCTTGTGTATGCAGATTTCTATTTCCTTTCTTCACTGCCAGAGAAAGGGATAAGACTAAAAAACAGGGGGAAGCAGCTGAATGGTGGTGTACAAAGTGTGACCCTTATTCTCACTCGTTGTGATTAAAAATCTCAAACTGTCTCACTTTCCCTGTATGTACAACCTGTCTTCTCAGAAGTCCTGGAAATTAACTGAGCTTAGTGCAGCAGTGGGTTCTCAGACCCTTGATTGAAAAGGAATAGGAACAGATGTCAGGCCTTCAGGATCTTTTTTTGTTTGTTTGTTTTCTTTTAATACAGAAACAGCTCATGTGCAAACTGGTTGGAATTACGCCACCTGCTGAGTACCATGTTCTTCAAGAAGCTGTATTTAACAAACTGGAAAAGGACAAAAGTCAGCTGGAGGCAGTGGAATGGTAAAATGTCTCAGTGATTTTTAAAATTGTTTTCTTTTTTTTCTAAACTAAAGGGTTTGCAAGTCTGCATTCAGACTGTTAAATTTGGCTTCTGAGCAAGCTGGAAATTAAAAAATTGAAACTAAGCTGTTGATATTAGTCTGTCTCATTTCTTCTGCCAGGCTAGGTTTACTGGGAGATGAACCAGTTCCAGTAGCAGATTCCATTGTGGGGGCTCTCGCAAAGCACATGGAGATGAAGTTGCCCTTTGGTATGTGAGAAATTCTTTTTCACGGTCTTGAGTGGAACAAGTCAATAACTTTTATCAGCCTTAATGCTTTCATTACTAAAGCTTCATGTTAGGTTTTTTTCAATGTCTTGTGATGTTCTTTATTCCCCTTTACTGCCCCTTTCCTTCCCTGTTAGATTTTTAGTTTCATCTTAATATTGTGTCCTCTTTAATAGTACTTACTTTAAGTCACTTCCCTGATGTATGCCCTGTATATGCATAGTGTCTCACTCATCAGGAACCTCATCTTGATATGACTGAAATACAAATAATGAATAGTTTGTCTGCTTTTCTCTTAGGCACTGGAGAGAGAGATATGATTATTATGAGAAATCAAATAGGTCTCAGGCACCCTTCTGGTCATTTGGAAGACAAATTTATCAATCTGGTTGTCTATGGTGACAACAAAGGATATTCTGCGATGGCTAAAACAGTAGGCTACCCTACAGCTATTGCTTCTAAGATGGTCCTGGATGGTAAGTGGCTGTTCAGACTTCAGTAACAGTATTTCAACCCTCTGTGTCTTCCTGCCTGTAGAAGGCAGATGTATAGAGTTTCTGAAGTATATAGGTGTATATTTTTAAAAATTATCAAACTTTTCCTGTCTTCTTTGAAGGAATTTTTAATCTGTGTCGGGTGTTTCAGTGCAGCCCCCCCTGTTACCAAGGCCTTGCCGGGTAAACTCAGTAGAGCACTTAATGTTCTTTTTCCCTACCTTTATTTCAGGTGAAATAGATGCCAAAGGCATGGTTATACCATTGACGAAGAATGTTTATGGACCCATTCTTGAACGTATTCGGGCAGAAGGCATTGTGTACAGTACTCACAGCGTTATCAAACAGTAACTGGAAGCAGGGGGTTGAATCGGGGTTTTGCTTCATTTGGTTTTCATCCTCCTTTAAGAATCTGAATTTGGACCACCTAAAGGCAGCATCTGCCATTTCACACACTAATGAAGCCTTCCATAAAAGCAGTCGCCTGACTTTGATGTAGGAGCTGTAGATACCCAGATACATGAATTGTGTTATTTTCCTCTTAAAACTGTTACGTTTACCTGTACATGTTTCAACATCAGTCAACTCTTTCCTTGTATCTTTCCTAAAATATCTGGAGAGGGTTTATTTTTTATTAATAGAGTTTATCTTCTAAATATATAGGATTATTATTGAGACAACTTTAAGCTGAAAAATCTATTAGTGGATTCTTCCATGGGGGAAAAGTATGGTTAACAAATTCCATTGATTAAGTTTGATTGTTCATGTGGTAAAAATAATGTATCAGAATAAGAGAGATGAAAGTGATACTTACACTTTAAGTCTTCTTGTCCTGTTCCCTTTAGCAGCATTTGTGAATGTTTTCACATTAACAATATGCAAGAAATAGTTTAGAAATTCTGCATTACTAGCAAATAAGATCCTATTAAATCTTGAAAATATTCAGTTGTTAAATATTTGAAACCTAGATCTTGATATTTTTGAAATCTGTCTTATGAATGTAAATTTAAATTAATTGGAAGAGGAAGAAAGTTTTAAGCAAGCCTTCCCCCCATACCTTTTCCCATTACAGAGTGGAAACTGGCTGCAATATGTTGAAATACTTTCTGTTAACATGTTGCCTTGTGCTGTGAAGGGAGCGCATTAGCATTTAGCTCTGCAGCTAGGAAGGGCATTCTGAACACAGTTAATGTGCTTAGAAGCTGCTCCAAATGATGTGTTTACTCTTTCCACTTACTCTGTGTGCCTCATCCAGGTTAAGTACTGTTACAAAGGGAATAGACTGTGTAGTATTATCAGCTTTGAAATGCAGTAGGCTTAGAGGTTTAAATCACTACTTTTTCAGTTATCTTCTGTCCTTTTGCTGTCGTGCTTTTCAAGTGTTCCTTTGGGAGCCTATCCATAGCTATTCCGTACAGCGACACTTTAGACTGATGAGAGTTTGCCAGTGTACCAGCTTTTTGATGAGAAGTGCAGTGCTGCAGAGGTGTGCCAGCCACATCAGCCCAGAACTGAAGTGTACCCTGAGTGCAGCTTCTCTCTAACAAAACAGCAGTTGCTTCCTTCCATTTCAAGGCTGCTTCTGTGGCATTTGCTCAGGGATTTCTACACCACCTTGCAATGGAGGCATGGCTTAAACTTCAGCCAGTTAGACCTGTGAGATGCAATGCTGTGGGCAGATAACATTTGCACTGGTACCTGTGCGACTCTCTGGAGCTCCTCTTTTCTAAACCTGAATACTGATGCTGGAAGATGTCTGCTTTTAGCTTTGCTCACAAGCGCACTTTGCTGATAAACGCACAAACCTTTTACCTCCTGAGATGTGTAGTGCTATTACCATGGTCCCGGTGGAAACAAGCAGCCGTAACGATAGCTAAAGCTTTGATCTCTAAGTCTTACTACTCATGATTTGGATTCTCTTTGTGTATACGTAATGAAGTAGCAACTGCAACAAGAAGAGGATGAAAGGAGCCAAAGGGAGAAGAAAGAATGCAGGGCAGATTATTATTGTCAAAGAGGTGGCTTTTTATACTGAATCACTAAATGCTTTTATACTGTCAAATCTGGATTCTATTACAGTGCCATGCATGTTCTGAGTATCAGATGAAATCTTGGCTCCACTAAGTTGTTGCACTTCCCACTGACCTTACAGGCTTTTGGGGTGTTGTATGGTTGGCACTCACATCTGGGGTAATGATGGAGCCTGCAATGAGTGTTCTGCACTCTGCTGCCTCCTCCTTTTCTTGGTAGGTTAAAGGTCGACAACGAAGAGTTAAAATCAGACTTCTGTGTGCTGGTCCTTTCCAGTCCAGTGCTTAGTGAGACCAGGATTTCACTTGAGAACTGTGTGTCCTCCTTTACCCCACGAATACCCAACTGTGGAGTTGTGGCTCTACGTATGATCATGCACCTTGCTTTCCCTTCTGCCCAGGAAATGCAATATACAAAGAAAATTTGAATTTTTAAAAAGGCTATAATCTCTTTGGAGCACTAAAACAGCAAGCACTACAGAGTGTTTTCTTCATGAAGTTTGAAGAAATCTTCTATTTTTGAAACATTTTGTATTGAAATATATTTTCATTTTC
Source organism: Phaenicophaeus curvirostris (assembly GCF_032191515.1). Lineage (NCBI taxonomy): Eukaryota > Metazoa > Chordata > Aves > Cuculiformes > Cuculidae > Phaenicophaeus > Phaenicophaeus curvirostris. The sequence goes on from NC_091392.1 coordinate 23,774,831, forward strand.
CAGTGCAATGCTGCTTTTCGTTTTCTAAGTTGAGACTTAATGAATTTAATGCTCAGCTTTTGTATGAAGATAAGACTTCTCGGTTCTCTTTGCATATTATTGGAAAGATAATTGTATCTTATACATATGATTGCATGGAAAATAAAACTGAAAGCCTGTGTTTTGTTGTCATGTCCTCCTTACAGTCTAATGAGCTGTAAACAAATGTGATTTGTTTTTCTTACAGGGATGGTTATAGTGAAAGGGTGTCTACACATGGGCTTCTCTATGTACATGAACTACCTTTCCATGTGTCTTGCTGGACTAACAAGAGAAGAACCCTCAAGGATCAAATTTTAAGCGTCCACTTCTAGCACCCATATTTATATTTATGTACATATATATATTCCTGTATGTAGACATCATCTGCAGCAATAAGCATAAGAGATGCAATTTTTTTAGCACGTTTTGTGCTTGGGCACAAGGTTAACTACTTAAGTGGAAAGCTACTGAACAGTTGATGTGTTTCCCTGTGCCCCAGGAAGCAATGAATGCTTGCTGTCTTACTGTTTATCTCAGCTTGAGGGCTTGCTCAGCCAAATACATAGTTTGATTTCTGCTATTGCTGCCTGAGCTGAAAGGCTCTTAAGCTGTTTGTTCACATCAGACTGCAAGGAACAGGTTATTTGTCACTGTCTCTCATTTTTTCATTTTTCAATTTATGGCTCTCCATGACAGATAAGAACCTTCCTGAGACGGAGGTGTTTGAACCCTGTTACACTTAGACTCCCTTCTTTGTCTTTCTGCCTCTGATATTCATATAGGCAAGAATCACATCCCTTTCAGGGAATGGAGCATGAAAGTGTGGCTGCTGGACAAAGGGCCTGCTCTCATAGCACAGTAGCTGTTCAGGCAGAAAAAAATTGGAGGTGAAGTGATTGTGATTAAACTGGAAAACAAATGATGAGGGGGAGAAAAAAGAAATTTAGCTTTGACTGTCCAGCAGACTTTATCAAGGCAAATCAGATCAGTTCAAATCCACTGTGACTAATTACAGGGTCACAGGATGTGACTTTGCTAAAACAAGGGAATGAATTCAGTAAGCCAGAAGGAAAAACCTGATTTTTTGGGTTCTAAAAAAGAAAATAGTGTCATAGGAAACAAAGGGGAATTGGGGAAATTTGGCCAAATGTCCTGAGAGACTTTTCCCTCTTATCTCTTTGAAAGTAAAGTCCCCAATCCACCAAAGCACAAACCTGTGAAATGGAAACGCATGGTCAGCCTTTAGCCTTGCTGCAGTGAAAACCAAGGTTGTAATCTATGATGTCTCAGACCTACGGTAGTAGTTGTGTCTCCATTTGTCTTTTTAACCTAAGCAAGAGAATTTGGCTCTTCTCCTCCCCAGTCCTGCATCGCTTGTGCTTCAGAATGATAGAGAAATGAGCTTAACTTCACTAAATTCATCTTGACGTAAGCATTCATCACAGAAGACATCAACCCCTCTGAAATAATGCATCTTGTCCCAGGACATCACGATGGACTGTGCCAGGTAAAGCACTGTGATATAGTATTGCTAACAGTTTGACCAACTGACCTTTGAAGTCCATACTAAGACCTACTGTGCTGTTGTGCTGAGAGCTGTGTGTTTGTATGACTTCTATTCATCGTTTACTGCTGACTTCTGTAGAGCTTTTCCATAGGTATTAAATCACACCAGCATAATCACAAAAAGGTTGGTGATGTTAGCATATTACTTAAGGTTTCTAGTTTTGTTTAACTCTCTGCTCACCTATGATTTCTTAGGAGCAAGCTCACTAATCACATTTTCCTTGGCACGCATGGCTTATAGCTTTGTAAAAAAAAAAAAGGAGCAAACTTAAAACTGATGTTGTTTATTAATATCCTACTTCTGGCAGGCAATAGATAACGTCTTTTCCATGCTTGACCCAGTTTGAAAAGGCAGGCCATAGGTCTTTTGAGTCTGTAGCTTGGATTACAAGAAAAAAATTAATTAAAATATGGCCTTTATCTGAGAGAGGAACTGACACGCATTTATTAAAATCTGTAAGATTAAAATCGGTTGAAGATTACAGAAGATTTTTTTTCATGATTCTTATTTTTTTCTAGATCAGAACCAATATGTGTGAGTAAAGAGATTATTCTAAGCACTTATGTTTTAAATAACTTGTCAGCATGCTAAGATGATGAATGTGATTACAAACATCTCTAGAAGAAACCTTGAACAACAGCTGATTCCTTGGATTATAATTTTAAAATGCCTGCAAAACAGTTTAGGTTGAAAGGAACAGTCATATCAAGATGGGATTTTAGAAAGGAGAATTCCTTTTTTGCTTTTGGACTACGGAGGCTTGAAAAACATAGTAGAATTAATTGGCCTGAAAAACCCTTCATCTATACAACTCTATTCAACTGCAAATCCATTAACAGAAGCTATCAAAATAAAAATTGTTAAGTTATTTGAGGCTACAAGCCAGTTTTCCTAAAGAAAAGGCTTGGGAAGTAACACACAAGCATCACAGTTTATAACGTTGTGTACTAACGTGGTGAAGTGCAGAAGCGTATGGTAAAAAGATTATGGAATGTGGTTTGCAAATGGCCATAAGATCACAACTAATCACTCATACAGGCACCACTAGAGATGTAGAAAGGAAAAATTGTGTCTATGTGTTTGGAATGAATGGGGTGAATTACATAATCTGGCTGTCCTCATTGGCCTAGGGATGCAAGGGAGGGTGTCACTCAACCGGAGAGCTGTAGAGGAACTCCCAGGTAACACCTGGAAAAAGAAGGTAACATCTTCCCCAAAGTGGAAAGTACCGGAACCTGCAAGGACGTGGTTGGCACCCTTGGCCTGAGGCTGAGCCTGTCTGCACCGACCCTGAGAAACTGCCGGGCACAAGAGGGGAAACTACTGAGGAGAGCAAAAGCGAACAGCTCACAGGTGTTACGAATGGTGCCACAGAGTCTGGCTCACAGGCGTCAGTGGGGAGTGACCCGAGGGAAGGTCAGAGTGGTGGAGACCTTTTGGAAAGAAAACCTTGTCAGGCCAGAAATACCAAGGTGGCTGTGTTGAAACAGCAGGTCCAGGGAGGTTATCCTCCCTCTGTACTCGGCACTGGTGAGACCGTGCCTCGAATACTGTGTTCGGTTCTGGGCCCCTCACCACAAGAAGGATGTTGAGGCTCTGGAGCGAGTCCAGAGAAGAGCAACAAAGCTGGTGAGGGGGCTGGAGAACAGGCCTTATGAAAACGGCTGAGAGAGCTGGGGTTCTTTAGCCTGGAGGAGGCTGAAAGGAGACCTTATTGCTCTCTGCAACTACCTAAAAGGAGGTTGTGGAGAGGAGGGAGCTGGCCTCTTCCCCGAAGTGACAGGGGACAGGACAAGAGGGAATGGCCTCAAGCTCCGCCAGGGGAGGTTCAGGCTGGACATTAGGAAAAAATTTTCATGGAAAGGGTCACTGGGCACTGGCAGAGGCTGCCCAGGGAGGTGGTTGAGTCACCTTCCCTGGAGGTGTTTAAGGCCCGGGTGGACGAGGTGCTGAGGGGCATGGTTTAGTGTTTGATAGGAATGGTTGGACTCGATGATCCGGTGGGTCTCTTCCAACCTGGTTATTCTATGATTCTACGATAGGCCCATGTATGACTGAGATGATCTAAGTGGCTCTATCACAGATTTCACATTTGGATACGGTTATAACAAAACTGGGGCCCACAGAGAAAAGGTAAATAGGTTGTTTATCTGCAAGGAGTCAGGGAGACCAGGGTGGAGAAACAGAGGGACCAAGGTGGATGGGGAAAGAAAAAGCAAGGGAAAACAGAAAGAAGGATAAAAGGGGCTGCATGTGTGTAAGCAGCCTGCTGGGCAGTCCCCTTGCCCATCTGTGGCCTGTGCTTGATCACTGCCCTCTGGCCTGCCTTATTCTTTTAAAATCCCTTTTCTATGTGATGAATCCTATTTCCACTGTTCTCCCTAGTGTGTGTGTGTGTATCTCCCCGTGTGGGTATGTGCCCTGTATGGTCACCAGCCAGACCTGCAAAAGGGAACTGGGCTGAGACAGGAGAATCGTGCTGCATTTGGCTCTGGCGGGCAGGGAAGGAGAAACGCCCAGGGATTCAGCCACTCCGTAACTTCTGGGACTGGCCTGTTGTGATTATAAAGAGAAGTGGTCAAGTGCAAAAGAGAATCCAAGTGCATTAACATGCTAACAGTTTTACAACCCCTCCTATATGTTACATTGATTTCATTGGTTTATTTTGTCTATAAGTTTGGTTTTGGTTTTGTTTCTTAAAAAGGACAAGAGCAGGAAAAAGCCTGCTTTACTTCCAGCTATTTTGTCATTCTGTCCCATTCAGCCTCCTGGTTTAGCACCTTTGATACAATTCATGAATCCATGGTGCTGGGATTTTTTAAAAGTTTCCACTGTAAATTTCCTCTAAACCTAAATTTGTTTTGGCTTTGCTCCAGCTCCCACCTATCCTCAATTCCACAGTGCTGAAGGGCTCTAGACCTGTCTCCTGACGCACTGAGATCCCTCACACATTCTTGCCTCAGGACATCAGACAACTAAAATCTCCAAGCCCACATCAGGTCCATCTTCTCCCATCCTTAGTTTTCATCTAAAATACTGCCCATTAGTTTTGTGGCATTCTAGTTCAGAATTGTCTCTGCTCTCAGTATTTCTACTTAGCAACTGAAGGTACTGAAGTGAGAAAATAGTTACTCTCATGGCCTGTGTTACTCCTGCTCCAGGCTCCTCCACCTCCTCAGTGCTGCAACACTCAGTAGCGACAGTGTCTTATCTTGCCAGGTCATAAAGTTACAGAGAAGTTAAGTGGCCAAGTGGAAACATTTTGCTTTTGTTCTTCCAGAGATTACTGCTTCCCAGATTTTCACTTTTGCTTTGCCGAAGGAGGCAGCAAGGAGCTCAGCAGCTGAATGCATGATCCGAAGCAAAGCTAGAAGGGAGAAGTCTTCTAAAAGGGCAACTAAGGTAACCTGGAGGCTGTGACAGCCCGTTAGCCCGTTGGTGACCAGACTGGGAGATGTGCAAGGAGAGGCTAAACCAGGAGCTAACATGGACACTGAGTACAGCTGGAAGTGGAACAGAGATTAAATAACAAAAAGCCTTTTAAAACTGCCTTCTGACCTCTCAGATTCCACGGGAAGAGCAGCTGTTTCCAGGTCAGCCTTGAGGTCTTCTTGTAAGTAAAAGCTCTCTCGCGTGACAGTGAAGACTGTTTACTGTTCATGGAAGACTGCTAAGCACAGACTGGAATATTTATATTTATTTTTGCAATTCCATAGGTAAAAACAATTTAACAATGCCAAGTACAGGTGTTATTCTCATAAAAATGTCTTGTTTCAAACCAAATGATTTATTTCCCACAAAAAGTTAAAATCACATGCAGCTATATGAAGGTTAATTGCTTAAGATCCACAATTATATTTCAGAAGACTTTGTTAAAATAAAAACATACTCAACTACAATTTTAACAAGGCAATTACACAGAACTAGAAAACTGACTCTGTAGTAAAATATAAAAATCTACAATTATAAATATAAATTTGGTCCATGGATCACTACAGAAGTAGAAGTATTTACATTAAGTGTCAGATTACTATTCTAAATGTCTAATTGAAGTCTTTAAATGTTGAATGTTATGGAGAACAGTATTTTATTTACATTCTACTATATTAAAAGTTATATTTCTAGCAAATGTAAATTGTTATAAATACTGCAAGTTAATCAAATACTAAACCCATGACATGTTTGTAATTGAGAACCCCCTAACATCTATACATATGATAATTTTAAGTTAAAAGTAAAGCCAGATAAATCAAAAACTAATACTGAAAAAACATACCACAATTCAATTCTTAGAAACACTGTAAAAGTCAATCAAGTTAGTTCAGACATAACAACGTATTACAAGAAATCTTTCAAGAAAAGGCACACATTGTTAATGGTAAAAGTTCCGCAGTAAAGTCATATGTAACAGAACTGACTGTCTGAGCAACAGTTGGGATCTGATTATACATTTAGTGACTGGACGGATTCCTCCCCTCCCCCTGCCACAGTATAAAACTGAAAATAATAATGGTAAAGTCCTGGTGTGATGTAGGTATGTGTGTGTTTAATTTGATGTCTTAATTAAACTAAAGATTCTAAACTTTCAGCTGCATTCCCATCGGGTAAAGCTGAGCCATTACTGTCCATAGATGCTGAAGGGTTTTCTTCTTGCCTTGTGCTGACAAGGCTGAGAATAGCTTTGTACAGAAACTGGTACTGTTCCTGGAGGAGAAAAGAGGATATAGTCAGGGTGTTGTCAGAAATAACAACACTAGATTATCTTGTAATACTGTTACTCCAAATTAATTAACAGCTGATGTGTCAGTCTGTTAACGCACTGTGCGCCACAATTTATCATGTTACTCAGCAGCTTTATTAATTTTCTGATTTACGGCTCCTCCTGTACACAATGTAAAACACAACATTAAGGAATGTGATAATGCTAACAGTGTTTCACTCTTAAAGCCTTCTTATTACATCCATCGTAACTCTACAGCAGGCAGATTTGCAGACATATGACCAAAGGGGCAGGGTTTGTAGTGTTTCATTTCTGTGATGAATTTTCATTTGTATGACACTGACTTAGTAAATAATTATTATTTGTTGTACTTTTCATGTTTTTTTTTCTTTCTACAAGCAGAGTGGCAATGGTGTCAAGTGAACGTTCAACAGATCATGAGAAATCAAAGTCTATTCTGAAGTGGAAAACTATGGTAACCACTTCAGGGTCTACTTGGAGTACAGATTTATTCTTGCTGAATTAAAACCTTCATTTACATGACATAGTTCAGATTTTAGGATGATTGTGGCAACACACATTCTGAATATGACCACTCGATAATCACATAACAGGTTTTCATGGGAAATACTTTATTTTAGAATAAGCAGGTCCACTACACCACCCCGGAAGAGAGTTTTGATTAACTCGCACAAAAATCTAAGACACCAGTGGTCCAGTTATGTTGCCCTAAGATCTAAGCATGCTAATAATACCACACAAAAGGAAAAATATATACACACATTTTGCTTATTACTTACAATGTCTGTAAAGACTCCAGGCCTCATCAAATTTATCATCTTTGCTACCTGGTAAACATCCACTGAGTTTTCATTTTCCAGTTGATGCATCAGTGTTGTTAACGCACAGAAAGTGCCTGCCGTCACCCCTCCATGCCTTTGTAAAGATAAAAAAAAAATCTCTATAAACTGGACCAAGTTTCTACAGTGCAAGACAATACAAAATCCAGGGTAAACTGTTAAGATTAATTTCTGTGATGTGATCTTTGCACAAACGTCTTAATACAAGCTTCAAACCGCCTGGCTACAATTTCTGAAGAGTCTTTAAAAGTCAGTCTTAAGAGTTATTTCCCTACAATCCTTTACCAAGCAAATTCTGTGGGGCCTCAGTTCCTTCAGTATTTCAAAATTTCAGTATTTTTTTGGACATTACTAAAGAGCTGCAGAAGGGTAAGTTGCCTCATCTAAAGTAGTCTTACTTCTTTCAATAACAGACAGTGAAGCCCCGACTGATTTCCTCTCCACTGCCCTATCTGACAATCATCCAGAGTATCAGCGGGACAGAATTGAAAAGAGAACATTGAAGTGTGATAAAATAAAAATGTTTCTATTGTTGATGCAGCTGAAACAGAAGCAGCAGTACTATTGTTAAGATGCAGACTTTGTGCCTTATTTCAGTGTCTTTCACTCTAAATTAGATTAAACAATGGTTCTACAGAAAAACAGGAAAACAAACTGAAAGTTGCAGTTCTTACTCATCATGTACAATCATCGGCCCATCACGACTGGAAGCTTCCTCTTTAATGATGCTGATCAGTTCAAAAGTTTTACTGATAGGGCTATCAGGATTTGGCCATTTTGGACACTGAAAATGCCTCACTTCGAGTACATAGTCATCCTAAAAAAGAGTTAAAAAAACATAGATCAATTTGGTAAAAGATTGACTATCCTTATTCTTATCCTTCGCCCTGTTCCAGTCCAGCTCCAGCCTCCAGATATAGAATCCCACTGCTGTGGAGACCGTACTACTGTATTCCCCATGTCATCACATTACCTATGGAGGTTACTCCCTCCCTGAGTCTTTCAAAGGCTTTTATCACTCATTTACCATAGAAAATGTAACAAAATGTAACAAAATGTAACAAAATGCAGGCATTACCTTTAGCAAATCAAGTCCTGAGTTACACGTTTAAGACAGCATTACCTGTGTAGCTTCTAAAATAAAGTCTTGGATTATGAGCTTTTCTTCGTTAGACAGACACTTGTGTTCTTCGGCAATCATAGTTACTTTAAAACTCTCACAGTTGATAGGCTCATCTTTGTTTGGCCAGTACACAAACTCGTCTTCAGCCTCCAGTAAAGATAAAAAAGAAGACATAAAATTAAATAACATCGAGGTCTTAAAATAAAACAACCTAACATAATAAATTGTCACACATGTAAACCAGTGCAGCCAGCTTGATATAAATTGGCAAATCAAAATTTAGGTAGGATTACAAACATCAGAAGTGATGTTTTCAGACACCTCTGTCGTGATCCTGACCAGGACACCACTGTACCCTTTAGGAGATAGTGACAGAATTATCTATACTATCCTCTCCTTTTAGCACTAGCTCTAATAAATTGCATTTAAAATAATACATTACAGGGTCTGAGTGCCTTTCTTACTGGCATCATAATGAACCAGCACGTCCTGGCAAATAACCTCCCTTATTAAAAAGATTAACTTAAAAATCCATCTGTTTTATAGGAAGTGTAACATTCATAAATCATTTGATGAGAAGAAAAAAAAAAATGAACATTGTCTTGGTTGTACATATTTTTCCAATCATGGAATACTCTCCAAAGCATTTGCATAGCCCTCCTCCAAACTCATTTCAAAACATGATGCCCTCCAACACCTCAAGATTTCTCAAAGTACCAGCCTAAAAGCTCTCAGATACTCCTACATTTCTAGTAACTGAAAACCATATTCTTTTGTTATTAAATTACACATACAAGACAAACATTTGATCTCTCTTTGCTGTTTAGAGGCAAATAAATCTCTGCTAAACAGGCATTTGTTTGTAACTTCAGGAGATGAGCAAGAGAAACAACTTCATATTTCTCCCATACCTAATAAGGGCTGAAGAAGCCATTTTACAACTAAAGTAAAACGGAGCGAAAACTAGCCTTATATAATGGTTATTTCTGCTCTTTGGCTGTTTTTATAAGTTATACAGGAATGATTCAATACTTTCTCCTACCAGTTGCCATATACCCGGACAAGGATCTCTGGCTTTCCACTAGATGATTTGGGAGATTTTACACTCAGTAGAGCATTAATAGTTTTTAATTGTTTTTCCCAAAATTCAAGATATTGTCTCATGTGCTGCATATTTCAAAATGGTGATAAATAAACCCATAACAATCAGCCACAAAACTCACCATATTCTGGCTATCAGGCAGCATGACTATTAGCTGGGCATTGTGGTCCCATATCATTCTCCAGAAATCCTTGATAGTGTGTAGTAAGGGATGCTGAGTAATAATGAATTCATTGCTTTGATAATAACCCTGCAAAACAAAATCAACAGACTCAGAATTGACGCCCAACTATTAACATTTAGAGGAAGCTTCTAGTGGACAGATTCAAAAGCCTAGAAAATAAATTGCAGACTTGTGGCTTCTTTGGTTTTCTACAAATATATGAAGAACATAAAACTTTAATTGCAGTATTTTCCAGGTGAAAAGGATAAAATCAATTACACTGGAATAAACTTTAAAACTTTTTTAAAAAGCGATCAAAAATAAAAGACAAAAGAAATCAGTGGAGACTTGAACAGCCAACTCAGAATGAAAATACATTTACTCATATACACATGCCAATTGTTCTACATTAGCTAGAAAACATCCAGAGAAACTGGCATCCAGAAACAAATAGAAGAAAACTTGAAAGATCTGCAAAAATCCCAAGTAGTCTCTTAATTAGTACAGATGTCCCAGATCAGTTTCTTACCACAAAAAAAAAAAAAAAGACCTTCTTCGCACTAATGCACCTGATGAAGGATCACACATGCAAAGCACTGCAGGGAACTTTCCCATCTCTTTCCTAAATGTCTAGGAAGCATTTACTCCTCCCTTTCAGCTAATGAAGGGGAAAAGAGTTGAAGAAAGCCCAGGGAACAAAAAGATGAGCTATGGTGCCTTGAGCTATGCCAGCTGCAAAAGCTCTGTGAGCTGGGCAGATAGGAAGACAAACCACAGTACGGACATTAAAACCTAACTTGTTACTTAACACTTTTAGTTCATCTCAGAAGATCTTTCCATAGCTTTACTAGTTTTTAAAACTATGGTGGGATTTCTCCTTCTATAGATTGCCAAAATGCAGTGTATTTAACCAAATGTAAAAAGAGTAATGATTCCTGGGGGAAGTAACTCTTTCAGGCAGAATGAATAATGGAAGAAAGGGAGTTTCAAAATCAGGACTGTGCCACCCTAATATAGGCACATGGCAGATTTGAAAACACCTACACAATGGGACACCATTTTTCATCAATACAGTTAACTGACTTACCATAATGTAGGAAGCATTGATGTAGTCTGTCCCTTCACCAGACAATGATGAGATTCCCACTCTTGATCTTTCCACTGTAAAAAAAAGTCATGAACCAGTACGTATGTTGCAATGACTCACATACTATAAGAATTATCTCATAGTAATGATAATACTAAGCTGCATCAATCACGGTAAAGTGTTATCCAGTCATCTACTTTGTCTTCCTATCTGTAGAAGGTTTGAAACACGAAGTTCAGAAATATTTTGCCACCCAGAGAAGCTGATTTGAACAAGCTTACCAGGAATGATGGATGAAGTTCGGTTCTTTTCTCTGTTGCACTGTTTGAGTGCAGCTGAATAATCACACTGCTGTGTGTTACACTGGCTCAGTAACTGAAACAATGAAGATAAAAAAAATCAGATCACTGCACAAAAGCCATTCCTTTATTAGCTGCTTTAAACAGAAGAGTGCATGTACTGCAGGTTAACTGTCTCTCTTAACTTTAGGTATTCAGTTATCTGACTAAACTACTTAGCAACTCATAAGAATCTTTTAAACACCTCTGTGCACTGAGGGGAACACGTTGATTGACATAGCTCATGTCATTGTCGCCAGAATGCCTTCTTTCCAGAATGCTGTTTTACTTCTGGGATCTTCATGCGAAAGCACATAGCTCGTTCAAAAATCCACTCACCGACCATTTATTGTTTTTAAGACAAAACCCCCTCTCTTATTTAAGAGTATGTAATTCTTTTGTCCCAACTGACTGGATGCATTTTCAAATTACTCTGAATTTAGGCTCAGCAGTTAAATTACAGATAGAGAAAACCAGTGAAAGTTGTGTTGAGATACCTACTTTTAAGTCATTGAAGCTTGCAGGCCTAAAGCTTTTTGTGTTACTGCCTCCAAGAGCTCACCTTGAATTGTTTCTCTAGTCTGGTCTTTCCTGTAGGTCCAGGTATCAAGAGAGCATTAACATAGGCATGAATGTGAGTCTCAAGTACTTCTGTTTCTTTGCTGAGTATTGCTTCGACCAATGCATCATGAATGAAGATGTACTGTTCCTGGGAAAAGAAAACCAAACATCCAGGCTCTTAGAGTCCCTTGGACGCCTCTGGCTAAGCTACCATTTCTGACATGTTTACCTTCACAGTGACCTGCTGTAGGGGAGGTCCGCAAAAGTGATCACTCCCAGTTCCTACTGCTAGCCTCTATTTTCTCTCTCACATTCTTCAAAATAAGTGCCCATGCTGCTGTTGATTACCTTTTCTAGGCACTAGGAAATCTAGTCACCCGTTTCTGAAACCTGAAATAGACTTTAAATGCCCTGCTGTTGTCCTTATTGCTTTCTTCTGGTCTTTCACTATTCTCTATATAATCCTCAGTTTAAAGCAGTTATAGAGAACCTTCTGTCTGCAACAGCTTTTTTCCCTACTTATTATTGCCAGATATCTACTGTTTCATCAGGTTCAGTGAAGATCTGAACACCTGATAATGCCATTTCCCTAAAAGAATCTATGACAAAAATGCACGCCCTGCCAAGAAAGTGCCACTGCAGGAAGCATGATTTAAACAGACTTTCTTTATTCTCTTCAGACAAGAGCCCACAGACAGGCAATTTCTACCACGTTGCTCTAAGCGAGCCTAGAAGGAGGTCTCTATAAAAACAAGGGAAGTAAAAGGGAAAGTCTGGTCTGTTATAGTCTCTTGCTATATATATATTATTCTTACCTCAGTCTGCACCAAGTAGTTCCTTTGGGTACGTATGTGTTTTAAGAATCCGAATACGTTGACTGTCCCTTCATGCTGAATTTGCTGCAGCATGCTGTCTAACACTACGTATGTGCCTGTCCTTCCAACACCAGCACTACAAAACAAAAAAATAATCCTGAGCCTAGAAGTAAAATAATAATGAAAAGAATTGTTTCTTATACATAGCTTTTTCAACTAACTGGTGTGTAGGGAAGACTTTCATCTACAAATTGTTTCATTATCTGACATACTTTGCTAAAACTTCAAGGCTGGTAACGAAGAAAAAGGTTTTCAACTAATCTTTTTCTTTGTGAAAGAACAGATTTAAAGATAAGTTTCTCTAATTACTTTTAAATTGTCAATTGAAATAGAACCAAGGGGTTTCCTGCAGTTCTGCAACTTTCTGGCTTCTGGTATTCTTTAGGATATTTTGTTAAGTACACCTAGAAAGGGTGGCATATGTCAGCATTTGGGCACAGTTAACACATTCAAGTTCTTCTATGATGAAACACACGCCCCTTAAAGGAAAAGTTGCATTATGCTACGCATTACAGATATAGGAGATTTCAAAGATACTGGGTTGAGGAAGACCCCAGGCAAAGCTATCAAAGGTACATCTGTAAAAAAAAAAAAAAGCTTAGCGCTCTTCAGACACAGCTAAGATGGCAAGTAATGACTGAAACCCTTTTAAAAAGGGAATACGCAGAAGGAAGGGTTAATTGACTCATTCCTGTTACTAATTCTGACTCATTTAGCATAAACCCAGTTGTACTGTAACATTAAAAACCAACTTTCCTTTCACAGATTATCTAGGTTGGGCGTACACAGTTAAAAGGTATTTTTTTGTTAACTAGTTGTATATGGGAATTAGTCAGTTGTAATTCCCTTTTAAGTTACAAGGAAACCTTACGTGTGCTGGTACTTGTAACTTGACAGTAACACTGTGCTGGGTCTGCATGCTCCCTTACAGGCAGACCCCAGCTCAGTCTGTACATGCTAAGTCAGTCATCTCATTTCTTCCACAGAGGTGGCACAAACAATGAGTAGTGCAAAATCAGATTGTTATAATAAACTGTCTAACTAAACATGATATAAAACAGAAAGGTCCAGGTTATTAACACACTATTAGACACAAAAAAGTACAAAGATTACCAGACATCATCTGTACCTGTTATGAAAGACAAAACATGAAAAGTACCCAAACATAAAAATAGCTAAAAAATGAAATTCATCATCTGTGTCCTCCATATAGCCTGTAAAGATAAATAAAAGTTATTTTTCTAACATGAGATGACTCCAAAATTCCACAGCGGATGGAGACAGTTGAACTAAAAGCTGAATAAAACTGTCTACAGACAGAGGCGAGTTATACTTACAACCCAATGGAGATGTCTGACTGAAGCCACACAACCTACCATTGTTTACTTTTTAAAAACTCAATTTAGTTGACTTATAATATACTGCTGATCTCTCAGCCTGCTGGCATAGATCTCAGACTTGGCATTTTGGGGAAACTCTTATTTTGAACTTCCCATGAACAGGTAGGATGTAGATAGCAGCAAAACAACCAAAATGTGGAATTTTCATTTTCCAAGCTAAAAACAGATTTCAGTCAGATTAGATCACCCCTGAAATAAAATATCTTCATTTGCAGTGTTTGTGAGGTAACTTTACCTGTTGGCTTCCTCAGAGTCAGCTCCAGAAGGACAGAATTCATGAGGAGGTTCTCTTTCCAAATGTTCCATCAAAGGTGAGGTACTACAGTGGAAAACCAGAACCTGCTTATATATTTTACAATAACCCGCTCCTTCACGGGCATTGTGAAGTCATTCCAGGCCCTACAAGCCCTTTTAAACCAATTTTCCCTGAGCTTCCCAGTTTTAGTGAGCACTGACAGAACTCCTGCCTGCCCACTGTGGCACATGCAGACCTCAAACCATTCCCCAGAATGCTCCTCCATTGCAAGTGGCTGCTAGAGCGCAGAGTAATGTTAAAAACAGCAGAGTTGTAGTTCAGCCAGGAATAGAGCGAGTCTTCTTTTGTGGACAGAGCTCCTTTTAGGATTACAGAGTATCCCTGCACCAAAGAAAGCATGAGCCAAAGCCATCCTAACGATATCTTTGCAGAAATGAAACATTTACTGTTATATATGTACCTGGTAAGCTCATAGCAATCAAGAGAGTAGTACAGAAATGTGCAAAAAAGTAAAAAGAAAAGCATTTTTGCAAAACAAAAAAAAGAAAGAACATAGTGCAGAGCAACATCATATTGGAGATTTATAGAATTGGCACAGGCAGTTGATTAGTTGGCCTTACCAAGGACAGAAATATCAGCTAAGAAATTAATCTTATTCCATCAGGAATTGTTAAAATTGTAAGAGAAATTTTGCTTAACCCACCACTGAAAAGTTCTTTTTTTCTGCAAAACAAAGGGGGAGTGAACCTTATGGCAGTAAAAACCACACCTGCAATGAACCACAACTGGCCCGACAGCGTGGCGCTTGGCATGCGACGCCTTCCGCACGAAAGTGAGCACGGGCAGTGTGTATTCTGGAACACCCATGTCAGGCCACTGGGTATAATGGTACTGAGTTACTATACGTCCACAAGATCTCCCTTTCTGGGAACCCTGTAACAGAAAAATAATTCCATATGTAAGCAGCTTACATCTGAATGGCAAGTTTCATAATTTTATTTCTTTACCTAATAGTGCCTGAATCAGTACTGTCTGTATTTATTTAAGAGCATGCCACCTCTGGATATTCTAGCTTTCAAAGAGAAAAGAAAAGGCCAGTCCTCCTGTCCCATCAGCTTGTCCTCCGAATGGAATAAATTATCTGGCTTGGTCCCTTAGAAACACATACAGAAAGGCAAAAAGCACTGTAGGGTTAAGAGATTACAGTTGCTCTTAAGAGTCACCAGCTATTTCTGCCACTTTGTCTCTCTGCAGGGTGGACATGAAGGGTAGGATTTACCTCCCCCATCTTCAGTGATTTACAAGGGAAGTAGCCTTGTGTAGGCTGCTTTTCTGAGCTCAATGGCAACTCAGAGGCAGGGATACCTTCAGAGAGCAGGTCACCTCATTCACAGATTGGTTCCTAAAAGAGGTAGAATAAATTACTTGGCAGCAAGTATTGTACTTTCACGGCTAATTGTACAGGGAGGCTGAGAGACCAGATGACTAACACATAGGTGGCTGAAATAAATTAAGCTTTTGGACTGCCTCTCGAAGTAACCAATGTCACACTGCTAAGTTGAGAACACGCTGGTTCTGCTTGTAATAAAACAAGGTGTGGATTCACCTGTTTTGCAGAGGGGTAAAGAGTCAGTCCTTAAAAAGGAAAACTGATAGCTGAGATGGATGATTTGATTCATACCATATTTTCTACTAGCTGCTTTCTTTCAGAAAATCTATTTTCCTGCCCACCAGGCAGGCAAAATCCAAATAAATTCTCCAGCGTGATCACAGCTTTTTCCCCGATGGTTCTACATCACACCAGTACACTACAGGCCAGTATCTTCTCAATCTGTTGTTCTGGTCAAAGAACCTCTGAAGCTGATGAGCATCTTGGCTGGCTGAGACCTGTAGGATTCAGCTTTACCTATACAACAGAAAAGAGCTGCCAACTGCCCTAAAATATATTCCAAGTAACTTTTAATACTGTCTTTTGCCCAAAACGTGTTTACAGGATGCCACCAACCTTTTTGATCTTGGTGTTTCTAAGAGTAAAATTCCTCACAGTGTAATACGCAAGTACATGAACGCTCTTCTGAGTAACCAAGAAGTTTCCATATTCTTCGCTACCTTCAGCAGGCCAGTACTGGTCACATTTTCTCTGTTAGAAAGCAAATGCAAAACAGAGAAAAAGAGAATGAAAGCAAAATGTCAAACTAGCAAGCTAACGTGTTCAAATTTAAGACCATAGTCTACCACAAAAAAATAGAGAGATTCTTAGTATAATAAGTTTTTAACAGACATGAACTTCAGCACAAGAGAACAAATAATGTGTAGTTATTTTGTGCTGCAAAGAGAGATGGCTGTGCAAAGATCTTTATTTGTAATGCTCAAAAAAAAAGAACAGTTCAGATCATACTATCAGAGCTATAGCAAATATTGTGGAAATTGCCATTCTCTAGACACTCTAAAATCTAAAGGAAATAGCTGATAATCTATAGGAATAATAGGAATATGTTCAAGCTGGGTGTTGTATGTGGCTTTTGGCTGGCTCACGGCATGGGTGCAGTAGACTTATATCTGATCAGTAAGGGTAAAAGTGAGCTTGTGTGTGGCCAGAATAAACAGCAGAGAGCCATGATGTCCAGCCTAGTCGTTGCGCAGCCATGTAGCCTTCTCTAGGAGTTCTAGAAGAGCACATGTTTAGAACACACTATTATAAACAAAGTGATACTCCGTGTGTGTCCCTCTCTGGAACTGCTGTGTTTGTGTCATCTGATAGATGCTTAATAGGTCATATGACAAGACCTACACGCATTTTAGGCATTGATAACAGTGTGTGACAGGGGTGATGCAATATCTCCTCATGTGATCCCAGGGCACACGCATATTCCCATCACAGAACCAGAGAAACACGTATCCTGTGGTGGGGTTTGATTTCATTTTGTCTCACTAGACAAAAACATATCTAGTCATGTGGCAGGAAAGGAACTGTGGGCCCCACAGGACATTAACAGGGAGCAGCCAGCGTATCCAGAAAAATTCACCCAAACTACGGCTTTCTCTTTTCCAGGGTCTAAGGCAGCCCTAAAAAAGAGTATGGCAGAGAGCAGGCTGCTAGAAGAATGTTGCACGAAGTCCACAGTCTGTCCACTCCTGATTATACATAGGACTTTTTTTTTTAGTAAAAGACAATCTTTTGTGGCTAGACCATAGTATTTCAAGACTTCAGTTATTGACAAATGAGTTTAAAGGTTTTCTTCAGTTTCATCCTCACCTTTATACCTCTACTGCAAACTTCACTACAAGCAACAACTACAAACTTTTGCTTTTTTGCTCAATAAATGCCTAAACCAGATTTTTAAAAGAGAGAAATGAGTCTGCTAGAGGTAGATCTATCAACAACAGAGAAATAAATAACAGACAAAGGTACTCATACCCTTCCTTTCTCAATGAGATTAGTTATCATCACAATAACTTCCACATTGTGCTCCCATATCATCCTCCAGAAATCTTCTGCTGTAGACTTTAGTGGCCCTTGAGCTGCAATGTAGGCTTTTGGCTTGTTGTAGCCCTAAATTGAAACATGACAAATGACTCATCAAAACATGGTCCATGAACAAAAGGAGGTTGGGAGGAGTACAAGACATTTTACGTATCTATTTTTAAAGAATTTCAAAAGCTTTTAAGTACTTTTGAATTTATAACTATCCAAATCACTGAAACCCTGCAGCAGCAGATGACAAAGAATGCAACTGTTACGTCAATGTTTATTATTCCAACAAATAGGATATATGTTCAAGTGCCTGTGTTCCAGCAGAATGTTGACATGACAGTGATTATGAGACATCTGTTATGATAGTGGTGTAAGAAATGAATCAAAATCATTCACATGTAAATTACTGGGTAATGAAAACAGAATAAATGGTACCTTAGTGAGACTCTCAGCCAAATGGCATCTTCCTCTCATGAGATTATATCTCTGACAGAAGAATTAACCACTTACCAAATATGTATGAAAGAACAAACATTCAGATGCGAAATGCTTCTGAAATGCCTCAGACGTGACAGAATATTTTTGGTTTCATAAAGCTTTTCACTAAGCTGCAGTTGCTACAATATCAAAATGTATTCAAGAAAGAACTGGACTTTTACCTGAGCTTTAATTTTTTTTAACAAATTCTCTAATATTGTGCTTTTTTTTTTTTTAATTAAGTCTATTCACCTTCATACATCAGTACTTATGGAAAAGGCTGGCAGATGAATAGGCTGGCAGGGAGAAAAAAGAGAAAAAAGCACTTACATCAACGTAGTTGGCATTAATATAATCGGTCAGTTTTCCATCCTTTTCTGCAAGCTGTGCTAGTTTAACCCTAGTATGATCATCTGTAGTGAAACAAGGGAGTAATTAAGCATAGTTTTCTGCAAGAATTACATTCTTTGTATACGAAAACTTAAAAAAAACCCCACTGAAATGAAATTTTACAGGACGAGACTAATATAGTGACAATCAATGCAAACATTCTGTGCTTAGGAATGAGTTGGATTCAAAATTCTAATTCACAGAAAAATAAACAACTGAATCCAAGGACTCAAGGATTCAGAATTTAGTTCCCTGAAGGGAAGCACCTGGGGCAATTCCCTACAGCCTCCAGGTGCTGCTTATGAAGGGGGATGGGTCTTCTGTGTTGGGTCTGTCAAGCCTGCACGGTGTCCTGGCTGCCCTCGGACATCTCAAATAACAGCAGGTACCAGTGTTTGAGCGCAGAGCCTGGGAAGCGATGGGACCTTGGAGCATCTGGTCAGCTGAAGAGCTTCAGCAATGTCTACCTCAGGGGGAGCTGAAGCTTTCTGTAGCCTGCGCTGATTGTACAGACTAGAGATTTGATTCAGTTGCATAGGGGAATTCTTGCTACTTGATCTACCCTAAGCTGCTTGAGCACTGCCCTTTGAAAGCAAAGACCCTGGGTTGGCACCTTTTGTATGATTAGGTATCAACACAGAATGGCAGAGGAAAATCCCTGACTTTCCTTCTCTCTAGAGGTATCTTTGCCCAGGTGGAATGGGATTTCTTGCTACTAGTTTGCATTGTCTTCTGCCAGATGGGCTCATTCTGTCTCTTTTTCTATAAAGCTCTGGTGACACTGATTGCTGAACACAGATTTAATTTAGAGCTTCTTGTTATCAGAACAAAGTTGAAATACTATAGAGAGTTAAGAAAAATATACTAAGCTACCAAAATGATCAAGAGCCCAGAGACAATAGCTTCAAGGAGAGATTAACAAAACAGAATAGACGTGTTTCAGAAAAGAAATATCTGAGATAGTTAAGAAGGGTGCAATGGGAAAACAAGTGTCCTGGCTAATGAAGCTGATCTATGACATTGTGGCAGGGCACAACATAACATAAAATCAATATATTTACATTTTTATATGACAGTAAACATTTCCAGGGATTGTGAAGCTCCTAGGGAGGATAAATTATCATTATTCCAGATCAAAGATGGATTAATTTTGGCAACACAGCTTCTCTAGCTTTATAATGGCATTATAATGAAATCTCCCAGCTCCCTTCAGGTCATCACAAAAGACACAAACATGTCTTGCTAACACATGCTCCTCGAAGCAGCAGAATGCCAGAGGTCTAGAAGAGATGTGAAATCTCATGCTATTCCTCTTCAAGCATTTTGCTGAACAGCATCCAGAACTTTCAGTGTAGAGGTACTTATTTTCCCCTCTATTAAAATATAAATCTGTACTTGTCTATTATTTCTTAAGCAGAACACCAAGTGATGCATTTACTTACAAGCAACAATGTTTATGTATCGATTCTTATTCTTGTTGTCAGGGTGATTAGAGCTGTCTGATGTAATACCTAGATCTACAGTACAGCTCTGGATTTCCTGAAAAACAAAAAAAGTACATCATACTTCAGCAAGTATTAGGATACACAAGATGTCTCAAAATACAGTAATTTAGCACAAAAAGAGCAATAACTTTAAACCCAGTTATCTATGGTATTTTACAACTACTTCATTGCTTAAAACAAAAAAAATGCAGTGAAATAATTCCTTACCTGATAAAACTCTTTCAGTGTCTAATGAGGGAATGAATGCAAAAAAAGTAAAAAAAAAATCAAATTGCACAGCACAGAACAAATGGATAAGTGTCTATATAAATTACAGCTACTACATGGAAAACAGTTATGTTCATGCAATATATATCTCCATAATAACAACAAAGTTGAACATTTGACAATTCTTAAAGGAAACAAGAGGCAGTTTTCCTGTTAAAATATTGGCATTCGTTTTCTTGCCCTTAACTAACGTTAGACATTAGGCTGGTGAAAGCTTATACGTATGAGCAACATTACTGACTTTAGCCAGATTATCTATACATTTAACTCTTCACTGGATTTGTTCTTGGTCCTTATAACTGCATTGGTTTCTCTGTGGAATGCTTTTGCTCTCTTTACATTCAGCTGTAAAACCTCCCCTGGAGGAGGACAGAGAGCATGCTGCTCAGCCAGAAGGACAGCATTGCAGCCCTCAGGCTGCCAGCAGCTTCTCAAGGAACTTCTCATTTTTCATTCAATGAGCTTCTCATTTTTATAAAGAGAGAGAGAGGCCTGACGAGATTCCATAAAGTCTGTAAAACTCACAAACCTAATTTACTTTATTTTATTGATTACTTTAATTGACAGGAAACTCATGCATTTATAAGGTCCGCATTGTTAAGCACGAAATACGTTGTCCTGACTAAAAGTACTAGGATAATGTTTCCCAACACTTTTTAGGATTTTATTTTAACATTAATCACCTTCACCTTCAGCTATTTAAGCATACATATGAAAAGTGGTTAACATGCTGAAAACTAGATTTTAAACATGAGTTGCTTTATAGTAACATAATTAAAAAACCTGAACCACCCCTGTACTCTCCTCTCCAAACATATGCTGACTCCGCAAAGACAGTGACTGTATTTCAGTATTTCTGTGTCTTCTAAGCTCTTTATCAGTAGAGAAAAGACCAGGAAACTAATTCTGGGGTAGTCTGTAAAGCCAAAAACGATCTCCAACAAATGATAAAGACACTAAGGTTTTTTTATAATTAAAACAAGCATGAAATATTTCAGATGGTGTAGGTGCAGCTCAGTGAGATGCAGCATATTTGGTCTTCGGATCACTGTTGTAATTTAGGAAAAGAAAAAATTTAGGAAAAGAACAATTTAGGATGAATAATTTGATTTCTGTATTGCTACTCTCAGTAATGGTGAAAGAACTTTGTTACCGTTGTATTTACACATTCCTTCAACATCTCCTCTTATTAACAGCCAGCCTAGCTGCAGCCCAGTCCTTTCAGTGCGTGTGCACATTTGTAATATATGAACCTGTACTGGACATTCACAAGTATTTACAAGTTTGCCCCCACAATCAGACGGATACTCCGAATGTTAAATGAATTGGAGAAGAAATTCTGATGAAGGTTAGGTGAACGACATGGAAATTTTGGTCCATTAAATTACAACACATTGGTTGGGGAAACAAAACCAAAATCAAAAGATGCAAAACTATGAATTTCTTTACTTTCAATACCGGGAATATTCAGCAATAATATTTTAAATTAATAGAGATCAATTAAAATACTTGTTTTCATCTCAAGTGACTGAACTTGTTAGAAATCACTTATCAAGAATTAAAGCACTTATCACGAATTAAATCACTTATCAAGAATTAAAGCACAGCTCTAATTTCGGAGTTTGGGTTTCTAGTTTATTTTACGTGACTCAAGTGAAAACATACTTATCTTTAAATTGCTTGTACTGCATATGAATGTGAAAAACTATGAAGTTCATTAGTTACTTATGGTAACAGTAATATTATATGATGAGAACATACAATTCAGAGTTTTGAAATACCTCTTATGAACCATATATTTTAGAAAAGGAACTGTGAAGCTTTTGCTACCACATGAAAACTATATTAGCTCCCCTATTAATCAGAAGTTTTTCTCTGTTAATGGAACAAGTAATTGTGGGTAGCTTCTGCAAAAGTCAATTGGCATTAGTGTTAGAAAAAGCTTTAGATCTACAATTGTATCTGAAAAGCTTTAGATCTACAATTGTATCTGATAAACCATATAGATTGCACTATCTATACACAATCATTTATTATTTATAACAATTATAAATATTACCATTTGCATCCAAGCTCTGTCAGCTTTTATAAATCTCCCTAGTCTTTCTGCATAAACAGTCCTTACTGGGCTCACAATGCTCATATTTACATGCATTTATAAAATTGGCCCCCAGATCAGAATGTAATGCCCAGTTCTTTGTTTCCAGGCATCTAAACTTAATATTATTTGTGCTAAGAAGAAAGACGATGTCATAGAGCCATACCTCAAATTCTTCAGAAAAACCATTACTTGCATGTAAATCTGCAACATGTTTTGGAAAATGCTTTATTGGAATTGCTCCAACATCATCTTTGGGGTGGGAAAAGACAAAAAATATATTTATGAAGAATAAAAAGCCAGTGACATATAAAGAAGTTTAAATGTAGGCAAACCACACAACATCCTGAAATAAAATTTTTCGCATGAACTTTGGATATACAACTCCCACAAAAATAAAAACACACTCCAACACCATTAACATTTCTAAAATAATTCTCTAACAATTATACATTTCTAAATGACTGTTCAGAAAGAAGATATAGAAAATGTCTTGCTAGGTCCTGCTCATCCTTTAAGCTTCCAAGATCAAGGTGATGACTCTGCAAGGTGCTGAGCTTGTCTGTAAACTGAGGAACACTCAGAACTACCTTGAAGTCAAGGGGAAATGGGAGAATTGTTCGCTGCAAGATGTTCAATAAGAGAGGGTAGGAAAAGAGCTCTGAATAATACTATAATACTAGTAAAGAAGAAATGATCCAGCAGAGGAGTCTGGGTGCTTTAGGCTGAGTAGTGTTGCACTGGGACTCTGAGTAACTCTGGACTAGCTGCATAATACCAAGCCTACTAAACTAACACTCCCGTTATGTCAGCAGTATAATTTTAAGTGGTGTGTTACTTGTTTGTATGGGCATCCAAAGGAAGCAGCAACTGATTTTCATCATTTACTGCATAAATGAGTACTTCTAGTAGGGATTTTCCCCCCATTCTCCCCAGGACTCTACGATTGCCTGCTGATAATAATCTTACATCTCATCATGTGAGTTTTGAGGGCAAATATTCACATCAGGCTTTATAACACCAGTTTTGAATGAAAGATTAAAGTTTTAGCCTTTCTGGATGCCCACAAAGACAACATCTACATTTTCAGCCAAAAAAATATGATTAATGCAACTTCAGAATCCTGATACTGCCTGAATTTTCCATCTGATGTTTATATTTTAGGACATATCTTTTTTCACTCTAAACAAATACAGAAAGAACTACTGTGTGGAACATTCATTAGAGATCATGTCAAAAACCTTTGGGATTTTTAACCTTCTCTTTCCTGCAAATATGCTATATAAACAAAGCAATCTGTTCTGTTAATTACCCCTTAAAGGATAACATTATTTCAGCTAGTTTTGATTATGAGAAATAATAACTTTCTTAAACTTTTTTTTAAAAAAACCTCCTTTCATGGATTAAAAATGTTTATTTTGTAATTTATAATTTTATCACTTTTACATATGAGAAAGAAATATCAAAAACATTGAGCAAGGACCTGTTATTTACATCAGCAGATGCTCAGCATTTAGGCCACCTACTAATTTTAGCTTTCAGTTACAAAGAATTTGTTGATTTGTATTGAAATACATCTGCTCTTCCACTAACATGAATGGATCTGAATACAAAAAGTGAATATATCCAGTAAAGCCTAAGAAACGCGTGTAACACTATCTTCACACTTCACAGATGAAACCTGGCATAAAGTGCTTATTCTAATGATATACAGACACAAAACCAGAAGGGAAGCTAGATGATCCTAAAGTGAGGACAGTAAGGGAGAAAGAGATCTCAGGCTGGGTGTAATTATTGCTTTATTTCCTTGCCAGTGCTAATCTCCCAATCCAATCACTTTTGACTCCAGGAGCATATTTAAATCTGGATGGTAGGTATCACCTGAAACTGTTTAGAGGTTGATAGTGGGTCCTACTCTTGCCCTGTAATTCATTATTTGTTCTGAATGCATCTTTGAGTTATGCTGTGAAGTTCCAGGGAATTTGCTGTGAATAACTGCAATTCTCCTATCTCTGCCAGTGAAACCCCACAAAAGGAAAACTTAATACATGAGATCTGTAGAGTGTGCTTTTAGTCATAATTACAATAAAAAATCAAACTTAGCTGTTGCAAAATGCTCTTCCTACTCTACGCTTTTTGCCAGTATTATATCATGGTTAGTCTCAATTGCTTTAAAATTGCAGTGCTGAAACACCTGTGCAACAGAAAACACAAAACCTGCTCACTTAATGTTTGTTACATGCAAAATAACACAAAAATATTTCCTCAGCACTTGCAGGTTTCTCCACAAAATATTTTATGTATCTCTCAGTCCCTTACAAATATTTTTCTCTTGAAGCTAATACAGTCTTTAGAAGGAAAACCTGTAGCATCAAAATGTATACTTTATACACTCAGAATAGTTGTAAGTGCAATTCTGTCCTATGACAATGTAATACACTATCTCCCTGAGGTGAACTGGTGCTATAAAATGATACAGTTGTAGTGCGATATAGTTAAGAATAGAGACTGAAAACAGAGATTTTCTATAATGACTGCCATTTCACATTCATAGATAATCATGTTTTCTGGAATCAAGCTATATCCCTGCCTATTAACCACTTAGAAAAAGGTTATGCATCTTCTAAAAATAGCAATCAATACAAGAGACATCTAAAGATGCTTACAATTCAGTTACAATAGAAGTCTAACACTTGGGATTTATTTAATTAAATGTGTTTGCTAGTTATCTACATGAGGGCTGATTTTGCTTCCATTAGTCATTCCAAGGGAAATCATCCCCCTGTGTAATAGCACAGTTTGCAAATGCATTGCTTGTGGAAAAAGATTATCTTTTCTCATGTGTGAAAATGTGGCTCAGGATCTGCTGCAGAATTAACCTATTTAAGGTGCTTTTCATTCTATTCAGACTGAAAAATCTGGGAGGGTTGCATGTGCTCCTGATACACTTTGAAGAGAAAAGAAAAGAAACAGATTCTCCAAATAACTGGATATTGGACCAGAAGATGCTAATAATAGCCCACACTTGAGTGTCATTTTTATGATAGACTTATAGAGAACTTTACCAGTAGTAAATATGCTATTAACATCTATCAGTTAAAGAAAACATGGTAATTACAAATTAAATGCAGACAGATGAGGCATACATTGATCCTTCTGGTAAAAATAATATCTCATGTTCTATACTCATTTAAAGGAAGAAATACAGCAGACCATGGTGCCGATGCAATCCTCCGCTTTGTGACAATGAACTAGAGAGCTATTTAGTGTAGCTCAGATGGCTACACTAGAAGCCATTTCTAGCGAAGCTACACCTCAGATGGCTAAAAGCCACAGTCTATCTTTGAGAGAACTCTGTAAGGTGAGGATATTTCTCTTCTGTGTTACCTACAGGAGAGAATATTAGTAACACTAGTCTCTAGGTTCATTAGTACAAGAGGGTATAAATGTCTGGTTTACAGATATTACAGTATGTGAAGAATTCATATGGACTCACACTAGGCAGCATCTTCCAACAGCTAACACCCACACACAGAAGAGTTGACAAAAAATACCTGAGACTGGAAAGACTGGAGCTGGGGGAGCAGAAATCACTCGAGGTGATGTATTATCTTCTAAATAAAAGTGAGCAGTCTGGAAACATTTCCTAGAGGGGAAGAAACATAAATAAATATTGCAAAAATTAAAACATTATCTGATACATTTACGAATTATGACATTATTGAGTAAGAAAGAAATCATGGTTTTGAAAACCAGTTTTGATGGAATGCCAAATATTACAACTGTAATATAAATATTAACCTAACACACCACCAAATTATGCATTAATACGACATTAACACAACATAATACATAGTTCATGCATCTTTACCTATACCAGAGGCAGAAGACAGAGCACATATCAGACAGAGCAGAAGGTGAAAGCAGAACTATGCATCAGGAGCTACTGTAGATGCTGCACAATAACTCCAAGTATAAAAAAATTCCATTGTCTACCTTGCTTATCCAAATACGCACACATAATTACTGTTCGCTTTATGTGATTATGCTAGCCTGAAGACAGAGCAGTGTATGAGATCAGTTCTGGTAATTCATCAATAGACCCTACTGCAGACACAGAAATACAATAAAAGGCAACATCCCCTGTAACAGACAAAACGGCAGCTCTGGAACTGCTGGGGCTAAACAATTTTTTCCTAATGTAATTGCAGCACTGAAACACACCTTAACCAAGGAGGACTTCCCAAATTTGACAGACAGAAACAGGGGAATTAATAACTCCAGGAGATGATAGCTTTGTTGCAAAAACATTGAAGGATGAATACAAATGGGATCAACCTTAACTATGACCCACAATGTTATTTGTATCTGTGCTGTAATCTAGATGTGAATGTAATAAGAATAGCATCTGTTAACAGTCCAAGCTATTCAAGAGACTAAATAACCAACTGCTACTGTAAGCATTGCAAAGCCTCCTTAATTAAAAAATCTCCATATGATTAGACATGCTAATAATGATCTGTGCTCTGGGTCACTTAATCTATTTGAAATATTATTCACTAATCATTATATTTAAAAAGAAATATATGCATCAGGAAAATATTAATCTCATTTTATATTTACAAGAATCTGCTTCTTCATCGCTGTTGGCTGAAGCTATTATATGATCTTTTGCTATATTAATTCCTGTATTAATTCATGGATAAAACACCTCATGTAATTGTTATAATGAAAAAAGAAATTTTGAAGCTACTTTGAGAAAAACAGATAGGCAATATGTAGATATCATCCTTCTTTCCAGAACCATTAATGTACATCATAAAGACTTTGGTAAGCTTATTTGAATTAAGCCTCTGGGAAACGTGCCCATACTTTCTGAATGCGATGGGAGCTTTCTGTTTATGTACAACACAGATTCTCCTAAAACACAAGCAAAAATGCACAGGTGCATCAAAGGACAAACACAACAATTAAATTTGGAATCTATCTAGAATCCTCTAAGAGTGTATTTATGATGGTCACAGAGGAGCTTTGGCTTTGCATGACATGTTGGAGATAGACTATCCTAAGTTTTACTTAGAAATGCTAATTTTGAATGTAGATCAAGAACACATTCAGGATGTGCTTTCTAATGTCTTTCTAATTTTCAGAGAGGCCCTAATATTAGAACCTCATAGAATTAGCGGCTGCTGAGGTGAGAGAGGCTGGCTCAATGCTAGCCTAATACTCAACCATTTGTCTTAGGACTGCGTGCAAAATGTAAGAGTTCAACAACAACTATCAAAATACTTTATATCACGAAACACTTTTGGAAAGTCTGGCCCTGCCTGCTGGGCACGGACAATGCTGATGTACTGTGTTTACTAAAACCAGCACCAACCAATCAAGCAGGCCAACCAGCCTGACTGGAGCAGGTTGCCCAGAGAGGCAGTAGGTGCTGCACCCATGGAAACATTCAAGGTCAGGTTGGACGGAGCTCTGACCAACCTGATCTGGTTGAAGATGTCCCTGCTCATTGTAGGGGCAGGGAGTTGGACTAGATGAGCTTTAAAGGTCCCTTCCAATTCAAACCATTCTATGAATAAAGTTCTAAAACAAAAAAGGTACCATCCCTAACGCCTACTGTTGATGATCAATGGCCATACATAAAGTTTACGGACTAACTTCATGGTTTTGTCACCTCCTTGCTTGAAAAAAGCTTGAAGTAAAAAGAATTTAATTAGCATAATGGCTTTCACATCTAAAGCAGTACTTAAAATCTCCTCATAATATGCTATCTATTCAATATCCCTCACTGAGCCACTGTACCTTTAATCTTTAACAAGTTAATTGTGGCTGAAAATAAATTACACCCTTAGCACATTTGGGAGATAAATTCATAGCAGTTGACTTAACCTATAATAAGACTAATAAATAGGCACTCCATCTGCTTCTGCATCAGCAGTGAAAGCTTTCATGACTAAACCTAATGTTAATAACCATGTCTCGTTAATTATCACTTGTTGTTAATGAAAAAAGTGATGACTATTTCAAACTTCCAGACAAAGGTTCCATCACTCAATGTTAACCTGATTATTTAATTTACACCCTTCATCACAGTATTTAGATCTTCAACCTAAAACTGTAATTTGTAATTTAGACACTGCATTTCTTTGAACGCACACTTTATATACGGAGATCGTGCTAAGCAATTTAATTAATCAGTGTCTGCATCTATATGATAAGCTATGCGGCAGCAGCTCTCAGTTTTAATGGGAGGGATACTAGATCTGAATGAACACTTAAACATGAACTACCTAGGACAAGACTGTGCCTGAGACTGCAGAGGACATAATTTCTGTGGTGTGTGGGCCCCTGGATCCTGGCTGAGAATATGTGCTGCCTACTTCTCCCTTGGGGCAGAGACTGCTCAGAGCTTGACTGGGATTTCACCCAGGCAGGCAACACAGCATGTTGCTGTGTCTGTGCGTGAGTTTGCCTGTGCGCAGGGTGCTCACTGCTTGTGTCAGCTTAGGAAAGGACCTGCACCTCAGGAGTCAGAGGCATCTGTAGCACGATGGGTTTGCACATCCTGTGCTCGCCCCTCAACAGATAAGGTTAATTCAGCACAAGTGGGAGTCATGAAGCAATCCAGAAATGAAAAGAACATAGCAACGAGATTCAAATATCCCTGTTGCACCTCTGCTGCAAGAACCCGATCAAGTAGGTAGATACTGAGAGAGATGCATGCACTCTAGACTTGCATAGAAAATTTTCTTTAAAGATACAAAACATCTATGCAGACAACCAGGCCATTAAACAGGCAACAGAATCTCCCAATTTGTTCCACTGTAATCTTAATCATACTGAAGAAATGAAAGGAAAATGACATTGCTTGAACATTGCTTCAATTGCAAAAGATTTGATATACAGAACTAGAGTAGCAAAATTTTCCTGCTGGCTACTAGACAATCTTTAGACCATACTGCCACTAAAAATTTTCATTCCTGTCAGAGAAACCACTATTTTATCACAGAAAGATTGAAATTGTGACTAATGAGACAGTGAAGAGATTGGGGAATTTCCGCAAGTGCTGATTAACAATTTCATGTTAAAAAAAAAACAAACCCCAAACCCAAACAACAGATGGTACAGAATTATTTTTCTGATACATGACATTCAAGTAAAACATGTCATTCAAGTGAAACACAAAATAACTTTGCCTTTTTTTAAGCTTAAGAAACTGGAACTTGTCACTCTTGGTAGAGTGGTTCTTAAACCAAATAACACATCGTTTGCATATTAAACACACCCTTTGTATATTCAAATTAGGAGCTAACAGTGGAAAAAACTCAAAGGACTACTCACCTAAATACCCAGCTAGGATATACCCATGCAATTTTTTGAGTATTATTGCCAAAGCAACACAGAATAACTTCTTGCAAAGCTAAACTTTCAATGAACTTTAATAACTGAAAATGATTGGTCTACATTAAAAAAGGCATTATAAAAGGAAACCTTGACAACTTCCATAAATCATTTCAAAATAAACTACATCTAGCCATAAACATTCTTACAGGCTATATTCTAATATTTTCCAGGCTCAATAATAATTCGATAGCAATAAAGTTAATGTACTGATTTTTCCCAGGCATTAAAAAGAGATGAGGATCTTGGCACCTTTGAAATAAGGCCACAAAGTCCTATCCACAATACATAGTGTTTATGTTACATTCCTCTGAAATAAGAAACATGTTACTGGTATTAGCATAATTCCAAGAAAATTTTCTTGAGGATTAACAAAAAAAGAGCTCCATATTTTATTTTGTAGTGCATAAGAAATACAGAAAAGATTAAATTCAAGTTCAAGAAGATATTCCTGCTAACGAGATTTTTGTTTTATTTTGAAAGACCTATGTTACAGAATTGTTCATTCCCAGAGAAAGAATACAAAATGAACACAATGTTATTCAACAAAAACAAGCTTGTAAGTGTAGGATTACTAGAACTGCATTGTACAATGTGGGTCTTAAAATGGATGGTGTTCTTTGGCAAACAGAACAGATTTCAAACCGTATTTAGCATTAGGGATGAAACCCTTTAGAAGATGAACATTCATGTTGTGTAACATGAAAGACAGGAAAAGGTTCTCAATATGGAAGTGGTTAACTGGAAATCCTGTGAGGGACACCAAAATTATCCAACTAAACTAAGAAATGAATTGCTCAATTATTATGGCCATTAACTACTTATTTGAAAAGAAGAAGAAATCTTTCTGAAAATTCATTGCTTAAAAGTGTCTTTAATCATGCCGAAGGCAGTCTGACTAGCACACTAGCCTGGAAGAAGGAAACTCAATTTCTCAAGGCCAGTGTGTTCAGGGATGTGATATATTCTGCCTCCATGTGGGACACACACTGCTCAGCTAATAGAAAACCAGTGTCGGGAGACTAGAAGAAAAGTCAGTAAGTACAACCCCGATACTGAAACCTAGAGATTACAGTAGTCAATAGCTTGGGTAGGGCAGTCTGAGGTATAGTTTCTGGATCTTCAACAGTTTTATACATTTTTGATTAAGCAAGATTGACTAGGAGAAAAAAAAACAAGAAAAAAAAAACCAAGCTCTGGAAGCATCTGTGAGGCGTTTGGGCCTGCCTGCCTTCCTCCTTGTGCGTACAGCTCCTGAGAGAGCAACGTCCTGTTTCTTGCTACTAGTTTGCATGTTAGCACAATGGAAGTGACAGGATCAGGTTCCTGGCAATCACCAAACAGCAAGAATCTCCATAGCAGGAAGATTTTGCAACTCAGAGTCTTGTCCTGGACCACCGCTTTTCCTCTCTGGCCACCTGCACACTTGAGGAAATGTTAGGGTTGTGCAGGGATTCTGAAAGTCCTACGAAAGCTTAAACAGATCTGCTCCTAGGAAGACTCTCTGGCTTTATCTGGAACCAATGATACAGAGCCAAAGGCTTGAGCGCTGCCACATACTGTCATATGGCAAACTTGATTCCTGGTGTGCTTTTAGCTCACTCCAACTTGCATTATTTCACACAACGCTTGACAAAGTTTGGGGTTAGCACAGGGCAGAGACCACCCCCTGTAGATGATGTGAATGCAGCCACTCTGTTTTCTTCATCCTGTGAGGGGAGAGACTTTAGCTGTACAGAAGAGATTTGTGCCATGCCAGCTGGTCTCTTTTATTTCACAGTACAGATACAGTCTCTTGACCTCACTGATTATGTTATAATGACTTGTTATACCTCTCACTTCTATTTAGCCTGATTTTTTTTTTCTGTCTTATCAAATTATCAAGTCACGGAGAAACATGCCCACGAGGGAACCTGAGCAAGTGTATGCGCATAAAATGCATCCTTCATTATCCATTAAATGATTTGGAAGGCCGGGGGTGAGGGCAAATTTTGGTTCATAGTCAGGAAAAATCACAAAGAACACGTTTTTAATCACATCAAAACAACTACTCAGCAAGAGATCTTAAAAACAATCATACTGTTATATTAACATTAAACTATTCCATTTCTGTCTTGCATACAATGTCAGTTGCAGTACACTCCTACAGTCTTATATGAATCACTTACTCACATAGTCCTGTTGAGGACCATAGATTCTCATCCTAAATTGACAACTACCTTTTATAACTATCAAAGGGCTGGGAACACAGGAAACAAACCCATGCCATGCTATTTATTCTTCTTCCCCCTCCTGTTCTTCCCAATGTTCTGTTAAGTCATTTGCTTCTAGGCATAAACAATCACAAATAATTGTTTACTAAAATCTCTTAATATGGAAATAAAGTATTTGCAATGGTTCAACCCTCTGCAATCAAAAAGAATTATAGTTGAGCATTTTGGACATAAACCACCCTCTTTTGCCAGCTTTATGTCGCTGCAGTACTGAGAGCAATACAGAGACACAGGGAGAGATAAGATTCAGTCTCCTTCCTGTAAACTAGCTTAACAATGCCAACCATATTTTTCAAATTAGAGCTCTTTAGAACTGAAAAAAAACCCCAACCCCAAACAATAAAAAAAAAACTTACCTCCAGTATATGAGAATACCCACAAGAATCACTAGACAGATAAAAGTCAGGGCTGATACGACCACAAGTGGTATAACTGTCTTCTTCTCTGATTCCAGACTCTCAGCTAGACCAATACGAGACTCATGGCTACTATTACTTGCCTCTGCAGTCAGAGAAAATTGAAACAGTCCATATTTAAATTCTGACAAATGCACAGTACGAGTGAATGTGTCTTATAATGAACCTACTTAATACCACTTACCTCTATTTTTTACTATGTACTGCAGAAAGTGTATATATTTGCAAACCAGCTTACAGAAAACAAGCAGATAGAGAGTAAAGCAAAGTGTTCAAGCTTATGTGATTCAGCCTTCCAGCAGTGGAGACTTCTCTTTGTAAGAAAAGCAGATTGTTGTTAAAATATAGAAGAAAGATTTTTATTTTCATCTGTTTATTAACTGAAAGCCAACTGAGTTAAGGAATCTAAATACATAATATTGGAATGTGTAAAGAACACTGATATTAAACTGTCACTCATATAGCACGTATCACTTCTCTGACTAATAGTTTACTAGGGAAATTTTACTACAATACTCCCTATATGCGTGCTGTATTGCACTTAAACCTTCTGTTTTATAAGACAATGTCCGCTTTGTAACTTGCCATATAGATACAACCTGCTTCCTTTGAGTCCAACTGCAGCACTTCCTCCCCCAACTATACTGGAGCCAGAATTAAATTTCTTACCTTCATCTTTACAGGTGATCAAATTATTATTTAGATATTGTCTAGATTTCACATTTCTGTCAGCTTTGTAATGCTGGATGACAGAAATATTTGGGCATAGGAATCTGTATGAAGATTAAAACAATATATTTTATAATCTCATTAAAATAAGGGAACACAACGGTGGAGAGGACCAATACCGAATGTTTAACATATCTTAAAACCTAAACACTTTAAATCTGTGATTTTGACACTAAATGACTAATTCTGTTCAGTCTGTGAAGTTTACTGCGATCTTCAATCATTATATGAAATTATACATATTATACATTTTTGTACTTCTTACAATTAAACCCCTAGCTTTTGTAAGAATGTTTTTGCTTTTGTGAACAGTCCTAATGCAATGAATGCTTGTATGGGAGCAGAATTCTGCTGTCTAGAAATCAGCTGCATTCCACTGGGATTTCAAGGAACCAATTCTACATGAATAAAAAGGTTTCAGATAAAAGAATGGATTTGAAAATGTTTAAAAAAAAAACCAAAAAAACCCAGAAATCACATGTCCTACGTATGATGTAAAAAACCAAACAGCTTCACACAGTACAGATTTCCAGGCAGCTCTCTGCTTCCATTTTCTTGAGTTTAGGGGCTTTCAGGGCTCTGATCTTGCAGGCATCTTGTTGGATTTAGTTCAAAGTACTCAAACACCCAAATCAATCACTACTCTTTAAATCCTGTAGCTCAGCATGAAAAGCAATTGCAGGCACAAGGTGGTTCTGAAAAGTCCGTTCCTCTGTTTCTGGTGGAAAGGCTAAAATCACTATTTCCTATTGATTTCAGAAGAAACTACAGGCATGCATGAGAGATCAGAATACGAACCTTTTGAAGCATTCATACTTGGTTATCCATCTCTAGAGTAATTCACAGTGTAAAACCCAGTCTTATCTGTGTGATTCAAACTACATGATCAAATCCTATTAGCATTCCATCTAGGGGGAATGAAGAGCAGACTTCACTTGTAACAGGGTTTCTTGCTGACTTGGCCATAACTCCAATGATGGAAGCTGAAAAGGCAGTCTCGCCTACAGCAGATTTCTTTGGTCCCTAATAATTGATGTGGTTTTATCACTTGCATGTTTCTTTATAATAATGTCTCTTAAGAGTTTTTCAAAAGAAGTTGAAAGGTTTAGGTAGTCATAGAGGTCTTATGGAGAAAGCCCTAGTTCAGAACAAGGATTAACATGCACTAACGACAGAGACTAAGAAGAGTTTAAATGACATTTTTTTCTGTAACGTTCACAACAAGAAGACATTTAATCATTTTCTGGTGAGTTCACTCTATCTCAGGGGGTGGTTTCCTTTTTTTTCTTTTTTTCCCATTGCTCTACAACTGAATTAAAGCAAAGATGTCTTTGATTTACAGGACACCATGTTAGACATGCTCACATTGATTTTTCAGTTTATTAAAAGCCAATATTTGGCATCATTTATTAGACAAAATAATGCACATGATATGATATTGCATAGTGTCTTTCAATAACACCTAGAAGCCAAATTGTACGTCTATTGTACTCCTCCTTCTGCTCAAATTATGGGTAATCCTTCCTGAATTAATATCAGCAACAATTCAAGGGACACCCATTATGTAATCTATAAATGTCTTATGGTAACACTCAATCAGATTAGTAATAGAAGTTTTGAAATACTAACATTCTTTTTGCTGATTTTTAAAGAAATGCTACACATTTTACGTAATATGCTAACTACTAAACAACTAAACTAATTCACTTATTGATTTGGTTTTATAACATCTACCTTGTTAGGGTTCCTATTAATTTCAGTACATTCGCTACTTTACTTCAGTATCTATTTTCTTTAATTTTTATTTTCTACTTTTAACGTTCTATTAGCTGCAACTACACAGCATCAATTTACCACCTTTTCATATTAGTATTCTATCGATCATGAGTAATATGACCTCATGTGACTTAACCGTATTTGCAGGAACGTGTTGAAAATTTCACATGCTTTGTGTATTCCATTCCTTAGTGGAATTTAGTTGGATGACACTGCCCTCTACAGATGCTGTGAGTACTTAACGGAAGTTCAACTGATTTTCTAAACTACCAAGCTCACCTTGGTTGTTGAGTTCATTTTTTTCCCCCCTACAACATCATACATTCTGAATTTACTCCTGGATTTTTCCATACTCTTACAAAAGGCAATGAAAACAATGAGTCTGTGAGTCTGAATACCTCAAGTTTTTCACAATGCATTTTAAAATACAAAGTAAATGGTTTTATTTATCAGATTTTTATCTATGTGAGGTTCAGTTTTTCCTTCTCACCTTATCCTTGGAACCACACACCACAAATACTCTCATTGACTTTAAAAGGACTAAATGTGAAACTGCACTAAATATAAACAAGTGCAGGAGAATCTGGCACTAAATATTTTGGAAGTATGCAAATCTGGCACAATGATCTGCATCTCACTGAAACCTGAATGTGGCAGACAGAGTAAGAATGAAAATGAATGGTTTTATGAGTTAAGATGAATCAGAATCAAACTGAAGCATCTTATTCCTTGCTCAATACATCTTAGAAAATGCAAAACAAAACAAAAGAAGGAAAGGAGCTGCTCTAAGTTAAAACCCACAATGTCAGAGGTATGTTTCCCCTGGCAGAGGCATGGTTTCCTCTGGTGTGTTTCTGTAAGGGCAGCACTTGCCTTTGTTCAGAGAACTTACATCCCTCTTAAAACTTTAGAACTAAATTTAAACAAGTAATACCACCTAACTTCTGCTCACAGTACACAACTATCCAAAAGCAGAGCATGAATCTTCTTACTGAAGAATATTTCAGGAGCAGTTTTAAGAAGCCAGAAGTAGCATTCACAAGACAGCCAGCTCAGCATGCACCCCCTGTTCCCAATGCTCCCTTAATCAGACCCACTGGCACTGTTTTCTTTTAATTACACGTAGATAAACCTTCTCATTCTCTATGGCACAAAAGCATCGCCTCACAGCTTTCCATGGCATTCATTAGACTTATCCATAACTAACCTGCCTCAGACATGTTGAAAACTGATGAGCGATCGCTAGTAACAGATGAAGCTGATGACTGTGATGATCCAGGAGTTAATTCTGAGTTACCTGCTTCAACTGCCCCTTCAGTGTCTCTCTCATTAAGGTCAGGAAAACTGAAATCTGTTGAAGTTTCATTATCATTAAGGCTATCTGAGGTACCTTGGCCAGAACCACTTTCTTCATCACTTGTAAAAACAGCCCAAGACTTAGACTCTGATGTGTTTTGCAATGGGATACTAGCAGTTTGAACGTGGTTCTCCAAAACTGTCGGGTCGTTGAGCTTCTTTGGTATCACACTTGCTGTCAAAGCTGGTATGGATGTAGAATTACGTCTGTCCGTGGTATGGTTTATTTGACTGTCTAATGCAGGAGTAGAATTTTTCTCTTCCTCTTCAGTTTTCTCAGCATGTGAGCTTATAATTAGGTTACTCTGATCCTTGGTATTTTTTACCTTTGTATTCTGTTCCTCTACTACCATATCCTGAGCTTCTCTATAGGAAGTGCATGAGATACAGTTACTTACAGGGAAGCCATCATCATATTCATCGTAGTCATCCTCAACTACAGAAGGCCACAAATCGGTACTGGACATGACACTGGGAGACAACCCAGAGGATTCTCTAGAAGGAACCAGCAGCCTGCTCAAAGTTACAGGGATCTCACTTTTGGGAGGAACGGCCGTAACAGAAACATGTACATTTGGTAAAGGAAGAGTGTGACGAATGGACACATCAGAATCAGAAACAAGTGCAGGCATACGAACAGGATCAAAACCAAGTGTAGAACTTGATGAGACACTGGCAGGCTCACTTCCTTCAAAAACACTTGAAGAGACACGGCTGTCTTCGGGAGTAGCTACATGTAGTAATGTATCAACTGTTAGGGACGGAGTTTTTAGGCCATTCGCTGCTTGGGAGGGAAAGACATTTGTATTTTCTATACTGGTTAGCTGGAATGAAACATCACTACTGTACAATGAAGGCATAATTTGCTGAACATCTTCACTGTTAAGCAAAATGGAAGAAACATATTCCTCACTTGCATAAGAAACAGATAAACCTTGAAGTGATGATGTGGGCTTACTAAAAGTGTCTGACAACATATCAGCAACAGAACGTGTCGATGGAGAATGCAGCATGGTTTCAGTTGCAGCAGAACCTGGTGCCATTTGATACAATATTTGGTCAAATGCAGAACTATCTTTATGAACCCTGGAGCTTTCAGCCAATATTGGATCACTAAGCACAACTGAAGTCATGTTAGGCAGAGTGCCATCGCCAGAAGATTGGAAGGAGGATTGCAGTAGTGCTTCATTATTTAATGTAGCTGAGGTCTCATAAAAGTATGACTGAGTTGAGGATAACATTTTGCTATAAGCAGGGGCAGAGAGAGCTTGATCTGAGCTTGCACTAAGCACAGGTTTAAGCAAAGTGTCATCAAAGGCTGAAGGTGTAACATGCAAAGGCTGAACAGAAAGGTGATTTTCTGTAAGTTTACTAATATCACGATCAGATTTCTTAGTAGTGGGAAAAGCAAGAGAGACTGGAAGGATTCCCTTTGTGCTAGAAACAGGAAGTGGGCTTTCTTGCAGAGATGTGTTCTGCTTAATTACATCATCATTAGAAACAGATGTAGAAAGTTCAGGTATCACTTTACTTTCAGCATTGGAAGCCATTTCACTTAAAGAAGAGGAAATTTGCAGTTCTCTCTCATCTCCATGTATGACATCACCTTTTTGAAGCATCTTATTAACATCACTAAACCCAGATGATTCATACGTTATCTCATCTACAGAATCAGAGGAAGAAACGTTAAGTATCGTCAAAGTATCTGTATCAGGCAAAAGGGACTCACTACCAGAGTATGCTTCAGACCAATCCGTATCACTAGATAGAGAGCGTGTAGGCTGCAGCAAAGTATCAGCTTGTGATATTACAGAAGAAGGTTTATGCACCAGTACATTGTTATAGCTGCTAAATAAAGGATCTTGACGAAATACGTCAACAGTATCATGCACAAATTCTGTGGAGTCATAGGAAACAGTAAAGCTTTGGAGGGAGCCCACATTACTAGACAAAGCATAAGGAAGTTCAGACACTGTAGACAGTACATGCATATTTACGTCACTGCTGGATGGTTCAACTTGAGAAAATATGTGAGTTCTATTATGACCAAATATCAGTGTCTCTGAAGCAGCATGAGTAGTCTGATGTGACATCACATCAGCATATTGAGCAAGGCTTGGCTGTATTAATGTATCACCCTCGGCCAATGTCAAAGAAGCATGCAGGGACACCTTATCACTTGCAACAGCTGGAGTAGCACTTTGTGGAAACATTTGAGAAACTGTATACAGACGGTGGAACATTTTACTACTGGAGGAAGCAGAGGAAAATGCAAGCAAAGGTACATCATCATAGGAAGACAGGGTGGGTTCAAATGACACATCAACACTGGGAAATACAGGTGTAGCATGCAAGGTCACATCACTATCTGATGTAGCAGGGGTAGTGTCGAGCATCTGAGAGTCAAACAATAAAGGGGTGACTAGAGGAAACACTTCACTACTGTAGGAAGGTTGAAGAGGTATCTCACCATTATAGACTGGTTGAGTTGTCTGAGAGAGTACCTCACTGGCAGCAGAAGCAGAACCATATTCTCCAGAGCTTGAAGAGACAGAGTGAGGTGATAATTCAGCAGAGGAGAAAGCAAAGGTAGAATAATGTGGCAATTCTAAATCCGCATCTGAAGTGTCCTCTGAAACCACTGGACTGCTGGAATAGGGTACTGTAGCTGGCTTTAATCCCTTTACATAAGCATCAGTGTAACTGGTGTGAGACAATTGCCTGCTATCCAATGTATCAACAGATTGAGTTGTCAGATCCGTAGCATTATGGAGCCATACATTTCCGTCAGTGGCAGAAATATGCTTTGGAGGCTCAACAGAGCTTGAGGGTGCTACACCTTCTGAAACGTACTTAATGGAGCCTTGGGAAAGAACATCACGCATGCTTATATCCGGGCTTCCTGAAGGAAGGGTGTCTTCTTGGGATGTCTCCTCCGTAACCTGCTGTGCTGAAGAAGTGGTAAGAACTGAACTCCAAAAGTCATCAGATTCCTGATGAGGTTTAAAAGGAGACAATAAGAAATCTTCATCACTATGGCCAGTAGTGGTTATTCTTGTTGGTTCTGTCCCTGAAGAAAGGTATATATATTCTTCTTCTACGCCTTTGGAGGAACCAATGACTTGAGGAGGGATTCCAGTAATTGTTTGGGATTCCAAAAAAGGTTCTTCCTCTTCTTTAGAAATTTCACTAACAGGTGGAGAAGTAGGGTAATAAACTGCTTTGAAAACATCATCCTTACCATGCATTTCTTCTTCTCTTGTTAAGTATCTACTTGTTTTAGCTTCATTAGGTTTTGTCCCTGTTTTTTCTTGACTGTAGATGGATGTAGTCACCTGGAAATCTTTCTTTCTGATTTGGTTTAATGTACTGTCAGTGCTAGGAATCACTGAAGTTTCTTCATCCACCTCTGTTTCCTTTTCATCAACTTCATCCTTTGAAAAAAATATCATAGCCGAAGACAATTAAAAACATTTCTAGATACTGTACCCAAATGAAAAGCACAACGGCAATAACACATTTTTCTGGCTCCATAGAAACAAGAGAGGCA
Organism: Phaenicophaeus curvirostris; assembly: GCF_032191515.1. Taxonomy (NCBI): domain Eukaryota; kingdom Metazoa; phylum Chordata; class Aves; order Cuculiformes; family Cuculidae; genus Phaenicophaeus; species Phaenicophaeus curvirostris. The sequence goes on from NC_091392.1 coordinate 23,814,623, forward strand.
AAACATGACAACACTTGAGAAGACTGTTGGTCTTAGAGCAAAATATTCAGCAGCAAGAACAGGTATTTGCTTCTTTCTTAAAAACTGTACTTCACTGCAATACAACAAAACAATCCTGTCACAACAACTTCTTAAATACTGTGCTACTTTTACTCTATTTGAGAGACAAAACCCACTCATAGTATTTTACTTGATTAAAAAAGCTCTACCTCTTTCTTAATAAAATGCAATCGTACATGCAGTACGCATCAATGGAAGAATAGTTTTACTATCAGAATGTCTTTGAGATTTGCATTAATATCCAGGTATTTTTTAAATTGTCATAGTTAGAGAATTGGTAAAATATATTTATGGCCTGCCCCTAAATCTGCTGAATCTTCATTTTTTTTCAGAAAAGAGGATATCAGGATTGGTCAGCATGACCATAACAGTTTCACAAGTGTTGTGAGTGATACCACCTAGTCTCTCTTATGACCCTCTGTTTGCTGAACATGAATAATGATACTTTGTGAAAAATCTGTGTTAGGGCTTTGACTCTTAAGGACAGATCCAAAAAGAAAAATAAATTACATGCCTAAATGAAATCAGAACTCAGGAGGGCCTTGAGGATCTAAGTTGAAATTCTTTCATCCACTCTCCAATTTTCCCTGCCCCAAATCAAAAACCACAATGTGTAAGCAACTAACTGGCTCAGCAAGCATTTTCATTTTGACTTAGACACAGCAGCACCCACAGCTCTGTGCTGTGCCCCCATCTAGAACTGCACCAGAACCAAACCTGGCTGAGCGCAACTCTGCAAACCAGGTTGAGGGGCACCTCCACTTTCTGAAGGGACTTCACTTGATAGGCACACACTTAGCTGCAAGAGAAACCAGCAGGACAGAGCCCCTCACAAAACACAGTTGCAGCTCTTCTTTTGAAGATCTGGTTTGGTGACGTGGTGTCAATACCCATCAGTTCTTATTCAAAGGCTTAATGTTGAGAGAAAACACCCAGAATACAGGAGACTGGGCCACTATTACCAATCTGAGAAATACTCAGTTTCCACTGAGGATCAGTTTCAGATTTTAGGCTGAGTACGTATCCCATATCTGCTCTGAAGTGACCACGCCACAGCAGAGACAAGAATGTGAAATCAATAGCCTTTGGAAGAAAGTGCCTGAGATGAAGTACAACTGAATAAACTATTAACCCGGGCACTCATCTAATAGGAGTTATTATCTTTCATTCAGTCTTTTTCAAAGCGAGGGCTATAACCACTAGGCTAGAGCCGTATTTCACACTGCAGTCCCCTTCTTGTACCAGGAACGCCTGGTACACTCACACAATATAAGGGACCTCAGACATGACTCTCAAGTTCGTATTTCATTCCAAGGGCTAGATACCTAAAACATAGGGACAGCAGAACCTAGACTGTGTCCTTAAACCCAGAATGGACAGACCCTTGTTTCTGAAAATCTCCTTTATGAAGGGCAATGCCTGCACTTTTAAGTTCTCACGGTTCAAGCAAAAATTAATTGACATTCACCAGCCTTCAGTTACTGTCCTGACAGACGCAATATAATAATCTAGATATGCAACTTACATCAACAGAGAAATAACAGTATTACTGGTTAGTCAAGGGTAACTACGTTTTATCTATCTATCTATCTATCTATCTATCTATCTATCTATCACAATATAACTATAACAACAACAATGATGATGATGATAGTAAGAACAACAATAATAATGATAAGCACAGGCTGTCTATTTAACTAACAAGGACTTGCCACTCAGTGAGAATATAGTGTCATAGATGGAAACTATAAAATAAGATTTCTGAGGAATTACTTGGTACAAAGGTAAGTCTTACTGAAGGAACTGTCCATGCTGTAAAATCTGTATTAGGGACTGTTATAAACTTCACAGTGATATTTTCACCTAGGCCTCCAGAAACCTAATTATCGAACATGAAGAATGCAGAGGGCATCACAAGAACATCCCAAATTGAGTTTTACTGTGATGTCTAACTCAAATTCAAGAAGTGAGTGTAAGTGATGGTCCAAGAATTCTGGAACAACAGTCAAATTCGGCCAATGCCACACTGACAGCAGACACACATGAATCTCACTTTTCAGCATGACTGCTTTCCCCCTTACTTCAGTTTACTAAATGCTAAGACGTTCATAAGCAAGCCCAAGTAAAATTTCTCTTTAAACAAGCTAAAAAGCCTGACATGAGGAGGCAGTTTATATTCTACTAAATGAGCCATTTTGTCAGACTTCACTCAGAAGTGAGAGTAATGTGATGTACTGTTTTCAAAAAAACCTTGGGCATATCCTGTACTATCCCTTACTTCTCCATGTATCTCCAGTCCCAGAGAACTAAATAGTGAAGTACCTCTAGAGCTATCTAGGGAGAAATATAGCTGAAAGAGAAGGCTGTATATGCATATATAAATAAGTATATATAAATGCAGATAATACATTCAGCTGGGGACAGTAAATTTTCAGAGAACATCAGTCCAATTTAGTTGAAATGTATGTATTTGAAACACTCTCAAAAAATAAATTAATGCCATACCTCATACTCTTCAGTTTCATTCAGTTCAGGAATGAGGTCAGCCTCTATAAAACAAAAATACACACCATATAATCTAACATCTTAAATTCACAGAATTATTAATTCTGTTTTATAGGATTGTGTTTGCAAAAGTGGCCAACAACTTGGGTTGAGGACTAGCTGTACAGATAGCAATGCTCATTGAGATAGGACATGTCCAGCCACAATAGTTTCCCTTGGCTTTAATTTGATGCTGCAGCACATGTTGGATCTTCACTGAGAAACCACATGCTGATCAGGGAGAATCATGTTTATTGAGAAAGTTTTCTATAAGAAAGTATAGTTTAATGCAGAGCCACATAACAGTGAAGCAGGTAAATCTGTGAATATAAATTATTTCTCTACATTTCACCTGGAAGCTCTGAGGATATTCTTGTAAAACGATCTGTTCTATAATCTCCATACAGCAAATTTCTCCTTTGTCCACCCAGGCTTGGATGTATGTACCAGACCAACAGCCACATCATCATATCCAGCGTGCAGTAGGCTGCCTGTCTCTGTCAGGGCAGACCAAAGAGATACACCCTTCCTAGGGTCCAGTACTGAAGGCCTTTTGCAAATTCCCATTCCACTTGATCTAATGTAAGGAGGTGAACCTAATTGTATCACATCCCACACAAGGTACCTAATAAACAGGCATAGGACACCCTGCGACAACTACTCTAAAGGCTTTTGAGACCTCCCTGTTTTTCACAAATATGTAAGTTGAAGCAGGATCAAGAAGTGAATTTCCTACAGCCCAAGTGAAAACCATTCTCTCTAAGTTTAGAGGCAGTCTCTCATCTTCTTTCTCTGTCTTTTTTGGCCAAATTCAGTATTGTACTTCTGATGGCTGTCAGCAAGAGAAGCTTCAAAGCAGTCTGCACAAAAACTACAAATCTGTGGTATGAACTGACATGGGCCTCCAGTGATGAAATCCAATACCTCTTCCACAGCATTAACTCATCTTACTGCTCCTTTGGTCTACAGAAAGGTTCATTACTTTTCTGAATCTCTCTAAGGCTTTCTCCTAAGCTACATTTCAGCACTCTATCTGTATACCAGTGCCACGACTGAGGGCTGATTTGCACCAAGTGAATATACTACTCTTTTAGCCTGGGGAGCAATTCTAACAATAGCATCACACAGAGCTCCGTGTCTCCATTTCCTACACAATTCCCAAATGAAGTTTTCTCAGAACACTAGTATAAAGATGTTATCTTCATGCTTCTTATCTCTGCAAAGTGAGATGGAGATCTATGACTTTATTTGTATTCTCTTTGGTCTGCTTGGATCTATCTTTCAAAGCAAATTAGGACGTATTATATGCAACATACACTAGAAACAGTTTATCAGACTAACAAATCCCATAAAGTTTTATCTGTAGATTATAGCATGCAAACAATTTTTGACTCAACAATGCTGCAAAAAATCTTGATAAATAGTTCTTTTGTAATGAACATTTATAAATTACTGAGTACTGAATTAACCTTTCATTAACAAGATAGAGAAAAATTACCTTACCTCTGACGCCTGGAAGCCTAGGAGGCTCTGGGGCAGGGTGGGGAGGGAAGTGGAGGGGAGGAAGGGATGGAGAAGATAATGATATTCCCTAGCTTCTCAATGATATAAATCAAATATCGTAGACATTACTTTGAAAGTCTTGCCATGGTAGACCCATGCAATACACGCTCAACAGACTTCTCTGAAAAATGCTTTTAATACAGAGAAATTCTATCCATTCTTTCTGTGGTCACTATTCTTGAGTTGAGCTTTAATCAGACTCAGTCAGAAAAATAAAATGTGCTGATTGTGCCAGAGTATACAGTAGGGTATGTGCTCTCAATTTCCACCAGCAGGAAAACTATTTTCCTGCTGTTGCCTCTATGGAGAGGCATTAACATTCATATATATATATATATGAAATATATATAAACAACACTAGATCTTCAGGTGTTTTACAAAGTCTGTTTAAATTTAATTGGTCACAGAAAATGTACTTGTTAAAAACATTAGAGACACACACTTACATAAGTTCTCTTAATCCTGCTGCTGAGCTTTTGATTTGAAATCTGCTAACATCCCCCAACCAAGGAGAAGAACCACCCCCTTCAAAGAACAACCCATTGATGTAGGTTGATGAAAAAGCTTGTTTATTTTTTCTAGAACCACATCTTGATTATTCTATAGCTTACATTTCAAAAGAAAACAATTAAAACATTAGTTAGAAAGTTTTGTAGAGTTCTTTCCATAACCATTTTAATGACAGACGAAGAAATGACAGAACAAAGGAAAAAAGGTAACTATTTTCCTAGATTTATGTTCAATGCAAATATTTTAAAAATACCTTAGAACAATCTTGATTTGCAATTGTAGGATAACGTGTACACCATAAACGTCTCATTTCTATACTGCCTTATGTCATAAATCGCATGGCGCAAACAGAAGTAAAGCCTGATTTTTCTGATTAAATTAGTTTCAGATTTCTACATTTATCATTACAAAAACCAGAAAAGAAGTATCCCCTAAATGAAACATTTAAGCTATGCTTAGTGGTTTTTTAAAGTCAAAAATGAGGAAGACAAGTTACAAGGGAATTGCATAGTTAGATCCTCACAAAGCATTGCTGACAGCACGAACTGCCATGCATGAGACAGCATTTGAGGGCCATACGCCAGCATGTTTTTTTTTGATAAATGCCAACTGCAGTCTACACAAAGGAAGATGATTCTGACTTTTAATTTCCTGTCAGCAAAAGCATGTAAGTAACACTCATATTAACTACAAAACAAACTGCTGCAGAACTTTCAGAGCTATACAGATGTTATCTAGAGAGTCAAATCACACATTTAGATAATTCTTCAAAATCCAAATCTAATAACAAATGAAAAATTGGTTAATAAATGTTGGACTTTTATCAAAGCTGACTAAAATGCTATGTACATGATTCCCTTTCAATAGGGGCTGTGTAGCTACATCGTGGAGGGCATCTGGCGACTTTTACTAAATGGAAACTAACTGCAAACAATTCTCATGTGCACACACACACAATATCAGAAGATGAAAGGTTAACAGTTTGAACAGTTTAAGAAAAAAGAAAGAACAGACTTCTCAACTATGATCACTTGCTCAATGTCATATCAGAGCTCCTGAGGCTTCCACAAATTAAGGCAGAGAATATGGTCCAAAAGAGGTCCTGCCTCTTACAAAGCACTGCTAAGAACCAAAGGGTTCAAACCTGGTCTGTAGATAACCTGGAGTCTGCAGAGCCCTCACTAACCACACACAGGAGGCACCAAGTCACGATGGGGAGAAGGCATGAGACATGCTCTCTCTTGCAATGATCTCAAAAGGAGAAGGCTAAAACAACAATCATGAGTTTTTTGAACACCAGGTTTGTGTTGCAAAATTGTACTGAAACTTCCCTTTTTAAATGTGGCCACTCCAAGGGCAGAATTCTTCCCAGAAAAGGGCCCATCTAATGCTTCCACATGACTCATGCCTCATTTTAGCTCTTAACATGAAGATTAATTGATCTGGAGGTGACTGCAGTGAATTTCATCTTAATTAAACTGGCTTACTCAGAGTAATTCTTGAAAATGAAAAGTTTTAGCTTATGCTTTATGTGAGTCATTTTTATTTCATGTCTTCTTCGTGAAGATAACTTTCTTTCACAAATTCAGAAGCAGGAGCTCCAAGAAATCCCCTTTTGCCTCAAGATCTATAAAGCAGATCACAAAACCAATTTGATGTTATATTTGTAATCAGCAGGTTGCTCTGAACAAATCTTTCTCATTATATATCTACATTCTCATACCTGTTGTTTAATATTTTCAGTATTAAAATATTAAATATAAAAATATTTCCAATATTTGCAACAGTTAATTCAGATGTAAATAATTAGTAAAAGTAAGTATGCAAATAAACATTAATATTAGAAATGAATGGAAGTTTTTTTCATATTTTAAAATTACATCCAGGGTTGAGATAGTATCTATAAACTTATTTATAGAACAATGTACACCCACACTAATCACACTAGCTACGCAGGAGGGGTTGAATTTTCCTCATCCAGCACTTTCAGACACTGTAGAAGTATAAAATAAAAGAATACAAAGTACTCTTAATAACTTTGTGTAAGTTTCAGATAGGAAGCAACTCAAAGAAAAAGCTTTTCTGCACCAAATCCTCTTGTCTGAGAATAAAAATTTTGGAGAAATTTCTACTGATCTGCTGGAAGGTGAAATGAACTTTCCAGTATGTATTTCCAAAGCAAGGCCCTCACTCTTCCTTCTTCTGAAATAAATACAAAGCCACTGCTGACTTCTGGACAAGTACAACAGGGATGCTGTGTTCAGTGGCTGCATCTACACCCCTGGAAAGCTGCAGGCTGCTGAGTGCTCCACTGTTCTCTCTCTGTTTGTGCACTGGTAGCATTTGTTTGCATTAGTTTGTGCAGCGCTGCCTGCAGCGCTGGCTCTGTGGCTACCTTGCCGCAGAACTCATGTCTCCCTCCTCACCTCTACATCCATTTTTTCTTCCAAAGGGAGTCATGGCTTGACAGGCTGAGAGAGTTGGGCTTGTTCAGTCTGAAGGATAGAAGGCTCCGAGGAGACCTTATAGCAACCTTTCAGTACCTGAAGGGGCTACAAGAAAGCTGGGGAGAGACTGTTCACAAAGGCTTGTAGTGATAGGACAAGGAGCAATGGGTATAAACTGGAGAGGGGCAGTTCAGACTAGACATAAGGAAGAATTTCTTCACCCTGAGAGCAGTGAGGCACTGGAACAGGCTGCCCACGGGAAGCTGTTGCTGCCCCATCCCTGGAGGTGTTCAAGTTCAGGTTGGATGGGGCCTTGGGCAGCCTGGTCTAGTGGGATGTGTCCCTGCCCATGGCAAGGACGTTGGGACTAGATGATTTTTAAGGTCCTTTCCAACCCAAACTATTCTATGGCACACAGCGCAGTGACATGCAACTGATCCTTACAGCAAGGATGCAACAGCACCAACAGGGTAGTTTATCCTATGGACATTATCTACATTGGAGTTTGTTTTGCAGTGTCTACATGCGGAGTTTTTAAAGTTGTGATGGCAGCGTTGCGCTGACTTCATTTGTTGAACAGACTATGGCTTAATAATGACATCACTACGCTGCTTGGGAGTAAGTAGATGAAATCTCATCTGAGAAAATTCTTCAACACAAACTCAGCAAATTCTGGAAAGGAAGAGGAGGAATATAGTACCTAACTGGTAGGTAATAGATACACAGAAAAGTAAAATGTCAGGTGGAATGTCAGCACCTTGTTGCGGACTTCTCAGAAAACTGAAAAGAAACAGGAAAATTCTGGTAGATATTAGCATAAGACTCCAAAAATGCATTCTTCTTAATACATTGTGTTTGAAAGACAAGTTAAGTGTTTACTGAAAATTTATATGTATTATACCTGAACCTGCGTCCCCCAACTTCAGACAAACCCATGTTATTTTAAGCCTATTATCACTATTAGCTCATACTTTATGAAGTAGAGATTGTCAAGAATAATATTTCTTCTCACTTGAAAGAAATGCGGATCCCTCAAAATTAAAATACTGACCTGTTTTCCCAACTACATCACAATATTGCTAAGGACTTTGATGAAGCTAAACAGACTTAATGAACTGTAAAACTGAACTTGCACAACGCATAAAACCCGAGAATATAGACCCTTAGATAAAAAATCGTTCATTGCATGATCGGAAAGTCTTTGATTTCTTCCTATGATCAATTACAGAGTTTTTAATCAAAAACACAGCTCTCATGCACTTTAGATAAAAACCGAGTTTGATGCTAAAACTTCCACAGAATTTAAGGCATTATTAAGGACAAGGTCAAGCTTCATGCTATAGTTTCAAATTATTTCATATTTACCAGTAGGCGGAAGAAGTAAATCTGGCTGTGGAATCAGTAAGATTTGTTTGTTAGGCCTCTTGATTTTTTGCAAGGCAGCATTAAGAAGCAAGGGAATTCCATCACCTTAAGTGCTTTGAAATCAAACTCAAAGTAATCATACAAAATCAAATTTCAAAATCAATTTATACAGACATAAGTCACATTGGTTTTGTATTACTTGTTTCCTTAATACTTTGGCTGCATAGATTAATTTTAGAAGTCAGAAGGCTGGTTGAACCATAGAGAAATAATACCAAACATGGCTTTATTTCCCTATAGTACATTGCTAAAAGAGACACTTGTGAGATTTGAAATTAGGTGTTTTTCAGAATATTCGAGTTAAAAAAAAATTATCATGCAGTCTTTCACAGGAATGTTTACAAGGAATGGAGAATTATATAATGTAAAATATCAGTAGTAAAGAACATGCTGAAGGTTAACTGCAGTGATTTTGAAATTTCATTTTAGCATATTTTGACAGTTGTGCATTTTCACTGGTTTGCAAACAAACTACTTCTCTGAACACAGATTTTCAACTAAAAGTGATCACTATGTTCAAAAGACTACTTACCTGTGTCCTCTAAAGGCATATCAACAATGACTTGGTCACTGTATTTTCCATATAGACCATTAGAGCAAACAGCTACTATCTGAAGAACATAACTTGTATTGGGCAGGAGATTATTTAGAATAGCCCCCTAAAAGAAAAACCACGTTTAATCATTTACTTGCAAATATGTATCAAATACTTCAAAATATTAATTTTTTCATAACATATTTTTCATACGAACCATAAAACTCCTTTATCCTAGGACTCTACACGCTTTCTGTATTTTATTGTCACAAACATTTTCAGGCAACTTTAAAAAAAATTGATGAATTTTTAAATGGAGTGTATCAAACTATATATTATTTAATGCTGATCACTATTCTGAGTAATTAGTTTAGGTAACGCTATGTCTGATGAGATATGAATATTTAAAGAGTGTAAAAGGAGCAGATCACATTAGTAAAATACCATGAATCTTAATACTTATAGCAGTATAATCGTATTGAATCTTATTAGTTGCTTCTGTGGGTCATTCATTGCACACTGGAGAGCAATGAAATACAGATCACTATTAATTGATTAAGGGTTTTATGGCTAAGGAGCTCTGAGATTAACATTGACATAAACTTTTGGGGATAGTACAGGCAAATCAGAACAGCGGTCTGTGAAAGCTTTCTCTCTTCTGGGGAAGAGAGGCTTTCTCACTGTTTAATTGTCCTTGGCTTCACAGCTGAAAAACAAAGAACAGCTCCTGTGAGATGCAGCCAAAAAAGTAATTTTTTTATTGAATCAGCTCCCAGCTATTGTTTAATCCCTTAAAATAATTAACAGTGAGTGTTTTGCCATCACCACTTTGTAAGAAACTTGAAGAGTTTACAGTTACCAAGTCCTGATACCCATCTGTCAGAAACTCATGCTTAGTCTGATCTTCTCCATCCAACTGTTGATAAAAGACAGCAAATCTCTCAATTGTTGTGTCATATACGACCCGAGGTCTTTCCCATGTAACAAGAAGACTAGTATAATTCTTTGGATCAGACTGGACATTTTCAGGTTCTGAGCTGCAAACTGAAAGAAAGAAAAAAGGAAAGAACAGGGTATTTATTAAATGGTACAAATAAATCTACTACGATCATGATCCACCTCTTGAGAAAATTAATGCGAGTCTTTCACGTGCCTCATTTTTAGCTTTCCACTATAGTATCTGAGATACTATGTACTCTAAACAGAACCAATATTTGAACAACAGATTTTCAAAAGCAAGCTAATTTGAGAACTAAGTCCTCCTTTACAGCCTTTTTATACTATATTTTGTGAAATATTCATAGCCATTTCCCAAGAAATAAAACATAAATCGCAATACATTAAGACTCACATATATGACCTGGGGATGAAAAGTCTCTACTACTCTGTCTTTATGGGTCTAGCAGAGCAGTATTAGAAGAGCTGCACACTCTCTCACCAGTTATAATAGACTATAACCTGTAACAGATTGCCTTTAAAGGTTAAAGGTAAACCTATCACACTTGAATTTCCTCTCAAGGGTGTTTGAATCTTTTCATAGCACCTAAAAAAGAGACAAAAGGCACATAGAGAATTTGTACAAAAGTATTAGATTATCAGGTAGTGATTTCATATTATTATGTACTCTGGCACCATCTAGACATCTGCTGAAGAACTCTGAGCAGACTGTGGCAGTCCTGGTCCCGGCTCATGCACACATCCTTTGTGAGCCTGGAACATGCACTCCAGAAGAAGCCTGGTGAGGTTGGTACACCTGCCTGTTTTCCAGCCTTTCCCCTCCAATGCTCTTTTCATCTGATTCAAGTAAGCTGAATGTTTTGAGAGTTTTCTAGACACACTAATTACCAGTGTGCTAAAAATTTACTGAGACTCTGACATTTGTTTTTTAAATTGCCCAAGTACCTGTGTGTGGCTTGAAAATAATACACAAGGTCAAAATTAGATTAATCTGTAAGAAAAAAATTACATTAGCAGAAAATGTAGATTGATTAGCTAAAGCTTACTGAAAAACGACCATTAAGGTGTGATACATAAAAAAAATTAAGCAACATCATATGTAGCTGCATCATTCATGGCTGGTTTGGATTTGGGCTGAGACCCTGTTTTCCTTTTTTGCTTTTATGATCCCCTTTACTAGTGGAAGAATGACGTCTTCAGACACAGTACAGAAGAATGGAGATGTCTGTCAAAAGCGTTCACTAACTTTTGGTTCCCAAAAGAAGACAGCAGCTAAATTTGTTCAGATATCTCAGAATGATGGCCACGATTTCTTGATATTTTCTGTTACAAATCCTTCTTCTGATCTCGTTGTAACCTCAGTGTTTTTACACTTTGGCTGAAATGCTCCGAGTGGCTATCTTCTGGGAAATTAATTTCTAGTGTACTGAATTTCCTTTCATATGTACTGAAAAGGCTTATTATTCAGCCTGTTGCTTCATTTATTATGTCATTTTTACTGCCTTATTTAATCTATTAGACTTGTCAAAATCACTTATCAGAGTACATGAAGTTTACTTTGATCCTTTCAACAACTTAATTAAATCTTACATATTCAAATAATTAGATGAATCTTTTCATTATGAAACTTTTAGCTTGAATTCTTCACAAGTAATTATGTAATCACTCTCCATTTGGAATAAATGAGGAAACATTTTTCAGATCTCAGAATCTGTTTGAAACAAACTTTGAGCACCTAGGAAAAGCAAGCAAAACAAACTGCTTAGCTAATTAAGAAAGTGAGTAGATTCTTTGGAATTCTCTTAAAGAAAGCAAACACCATGATACTACCAACGTTTTTGATGGATAAAACTGCATTTTGAAGCAAAGGAAAAAAGTCCTTTCCATTAACTTTGCACTTTGCCACTTCAGTACAGGAAGGCACTCAAACCCCAGTAGTTTGAAAAAAATCAATTTATTCCATTCTGTACTCAGGCAGGAAGTTTTGAGCAGCTCTGGTTTGAGCTGTTCAATGGAAAATAAGCAATGATTTCATTTATTTTTTTCCTTTTCTTTAGTTGTATGCGAGAGCTAATGGTAGAGGCAGTATTATACTGTGTAATTTTGTTGAATTCAGGCTTTTAATCTACTGTGCTATGTATCTAAAGCTATTTTACTCATTACACTGAAGTCTTTTAACTGACATAAAGGAAGAGCAAATTAAAAACCCCCAAACCTTAAGTTTTGTACATTCCAGTCCATCACTAAAACTTGTAATTCAATCCCATCTCCACCAGATGGCGAAAGGAAATCATTAAATCAGCAAAGCCAATTCCCTTCTCATTTCTGTAAGGAAGATGACTTAAACTCTGATTTCATTTCACAGATTCACAGAATGACCTGAGTTGCAGGAGACCCACAAGGATCATCAAGTCCAACCCCTACCCCTGTACAGGACAACCGCAACATTTACACCATGTGTCTGAGTGCATTGTCCAAACTCTTCTTGAATATCGTTAGGCTTGGTGCCACGACTGCTTCCTTCCCTGGGGAGCCTGTTCCAGGGTTCCACCACCCTCTTAGTGAAGAACCTTTTCCTAATATCCAACCTGAACCTCCCTTGGCACATCTTTCTGCCATTTGTTTTTAACAAATCAAAACACTCTTCAGTTATTTCTTTTCAGTGGTGTTTATAATAACTCTCCAAATGTTTTTTCACAGAAAAACTGCAAAGCTTCTACCTGTTGAAACTCTTCACCACAGTCCTTTTCCTCCCTTCCTCTAAATGCTTGTGAGTGAAATAGGTTCTGAAATCTCTGAATTCAATTAGTCTGAGCAGTATTATAAAACTTCTGGAGGTAAACGATTGGTATTTCCAATACTATTCCTTTCTGCTTCACTCTGTCTTCTTTTCCAAATAGTTCTTCCAACTATTTTTTTTTCCCAAAGAAAAAAGTTACCTTCCCTTTTATTCTCCTTCTCTTGATGCTCGGTCCTGTTCTTCTCAGCCATGACCAATAACACTCTTACATGACAGTCATCTGCATATTGTTTCACTCTATTACTTCCCAATTTGTTGTCTTTTGCCCTTCTCCTGATGACTTTTCACCAGTCATCCCGCCTATGCTATTTCACTCCCATTCCTGCCCGTCTTAGTAACACAGAGGTATTTTGCTCCTGCCGTTGACCATTTTCCCTCTCCATAAACTGAGAGGAGATCACATATCAATTAACCAAATTCATAAAATCATAGAATCAAAGAATCATAGAATCATAGAATAACCAGGTTGGAAGAGACCCACCGGATCATCGAGTCCAACCATTCCTGTCAAACACTAAACCATGCCCCTTAGCACCTTGTCCACCCACGCCTTAAACACCTCCAGGGAAGGTGAATTCGAGGAGCGGTCTCTTATATACTTCTGTTTTATATTATATAATATTATATAATTATATACTTTATTTATACTTATATATATACACACTTATACATATATATATACACTTTTTTATATTATATAATATTATATAATTATATACTTCTGTTTTGAAATGGACTTTGAAAATCTGGGTGAAGAAACTTCAAGAAAGGGAATTCTTCAGACCAGTCTGAAGTCACAGATATAGTCCCTCTCTACAACTACCTGAAAGGAGGCTGTAGAGAGATGGGTGTTGGTCCCAAGTGACAAGGAATAGGACGACAGGAAAAGGCCTCAAGTTGCACCAAAGGAAGTTTAGATTGGATATGAGAAAAAAATTCTTTACTGAAAGAGTGGTCATTGAAAAAATGTTCCAAAGCACTGGAACAGGCTGCCCAAGGAAATTTTGGAGTCTGTTTCCCTGGAGGTGTTCAAAAAACATGTAGGCGTGGCACTGTGGGACATGGTTTACTAGGCATGCTGGTGTTGGTCTCACGTTTGGACTGGATGATCTTAAGAGGCCTTTTCCAACCTTAATGATTATACGATCTATACTCAACTGGATTACAAGTCTCAAGCAGCAAAATACTATTCACAGGAAGTTCAAGATCTATTCAAGCCCTTGAATTCAGGTCTCTGCTTTCTCCAGGTGAGTACTCAGATGCCAGTATCATATCATGACAATGCACCTACCTTTGTGTATTCTCCTGTAGACTAAAAGGCTACTTTCACGTTTTTAATCTAAAATTAACTGCATCATAGGGAAGCACTAAGGTACATTAGCCATGTCACTGTCAGAAACTATGTGGGCTGTGTTTTTGACAAAAAGATCTTCATAAGCTGTCCAAATTGGGCTTATTCAGATATATATATATTAAAAAAAATTAACATTCTCTCAGCATGACACAGTTGAAATAAAACTAGATGTAGTTCTGATACAGCACTGAATAACTCCGGGATTTTTTTCCACATTTGTTGCTTTCTTCTACTTTTAGTTGAATCAGGGTTTAGATTTTTATCTTTTAAATCCAGATTTTCAATTGTGGAAGATGTGAAATCACTTCATTTAGATTAAAACATTCAAGGCCTTTTCAGTGCCCCGTCACAGTGTGTGGCAAAAAGCAGGTATACAGTATTCCCAGTCTACTCTCTCTCTACGACAGAGGTAGATCTGTGGGCTGGGTTGACCTTGGTTGGCCACCAGGTGCCCATCCATGCTGCTCACTCTCTCCCCATCTTGAGCAGGGCAGGGGAAGAAAATAAGAAAAACCTCATGAATCTAGAAAAAGACAGGGAGATTGCTCACCAACCACCATCATGAGCAAAACAGACTCGACTTTCAGAAATGTATTTGATATAATTTATCAGCATTAAAAATAGAGTAGGATACTGAGAAACAAAAACTGAAAGCACCTTCTTTCTACTCTCCCTCTCTTCCCAGGCTCAGCTTCACTCCTGACTCTTCCACCTCCCCACCCTAAGAGGTACAGCGGGGTTGGGGAATGGAAGTTTTTGTCAGTGTATAATGCTTTGGCTCTGCTGCCTGTTCCTCCTTATGCTGTTCACCTGCACCAATACGGGGTCCCATCCACGGGACACCTCAGGAACGTTTTCAGTGTGGGTCCTTCCCATGGGGTACAGTCCTTCAGAAAAAGACTGCTACAGTGTAGGTCCCCCACAGGGTCACAGATTCTGCCATAAAACCCTCTCCTGCCAGGAGCCTGCTCATGCATAGTCTTCTCAAGAGACTGCAGAGGAATCTCTGACGCCCGAAGCAATCCTTCCCCTCCTTCTCTGACCTTGGTGTCACAGGGCTGTTTCGCACACTTTACTCCTGACTGTCATGCAGTGTTTTGTCCTTTCTTAACTTTGTTCTCCCAGAAATGCTACCTTCTTGTCTGAGGGACCATCATGACTTAAACTGTACACACAAGTAAAGCAAAACAAGGATTTCATTCACTCCTTCCCATTGGCAGGCAGGTGGTCAGCCACCTCCAGGAAAGCAGGACTCTTTAACACCTAACTTCAAACATCTTCCCCTTCCTTCTTCTTCCTCTAGCTTTATATGCTGAACATGATGTCATATGGTGTGGAATTTCCCTCTGGTCAGCTGGGGTCAGCTGTTCCACCTGTGTCTCCTCCCAACTTCTTATGCACCCCCAGCCCACTCGCTGGTGGGGTGGTGTGAGGAGCAAAAAAGGCCTTCAACTCTGTGTAAGCAGTGCTCAGCAGTACCTGAAACATCCTTGTACTACCAACACAGATTTCAGCACAAATCCAAAACACAGCCCCACAACCAGCTACTATGAAGAAAACAAACACTATCCCAACCAAAGCCAGCACAGGGGCTCAGCTGTGCCCTGCAGAGGGTCAGTGGGAAGTGTCTGGCCTCGGGCAGCCCCAGCCTCTCCTCACAGAGGATGCCCTGCAGTTCCCATTACCAGCATCTGGGCAACTGCACCCAGCACATTATGTCAGCATCAAGTACCCTGCACAAGAAGGAATGTCTTGAGACATTCTAAGAATGGTTACAGCTAATTTATGTCACCTGTGATATGTGAAACAGCAAAGACATTGAGTCCTTATCCCTGGTCTTGCTAGAAAATTTAACTAAAATAACTGCTGAGCTTTACACTGTATTTTACATGGGAAAACTTACTCGCTTGGCATTACCAGAAGAGTGGCGCAGATGAACAGTTATGTAATGGTTCCAGAAGCTACTGTGATATTTCTCAGGTTTATAGGAATAAACCATGATTTCTATTATAAATATATTTTCATGCCAACCAAGAGTTGAATCCTCAAGTATGGCTGTAAGGATTAGCTATTTTGATCATCATCTTCTATATATATATGTATATATATACATACATACATATCACATACGAAATTTACTTGTATCACTAGGTGAGTTTATGGAATTGAAGCTTCATACACAGGATTCTTCCAGCAGGAAAAAACATCCACCCAGTCAAGGTGAATCAAAATGAAACTACCCTCTTTCTGATCTGGAGAACACCTATAACACATGTTTCAGTCATCTATCTACATCTAATTAAGCACAGATCAGTGTTGAGTTTAAGAATCTACAGGTATCCCACCCATGCAGCAACACAATACCCCAAAATTAGATGTTTACTGTCTCTTCTGTGCTTGTGAGTATAGAAATCATCAACTACCTTATTGAGTGCTAGACCTTGTTTCCCATTACACAACGTACTGTTTTGGTCATATAACCTTCACAAACTGTCCTAAGGTTTTAGGAGAACAGGATCTGGCTTATGTGGTTCTCTCCATCTATCAGTTTCTCAGTAAACTGTATAAAAAGAATTTGGTGATCTCACTTCACCTTCTCTTGGAATAGCATCCACATTACACAACAAAGAACTAATGGGTTTATAAAACAATATCCTCTTGCAGCCTATGGAAAGGCAGCTCTGTTTTAAGTCTGAAACACATTAAAAGGGCAATGCAAGAAAGCTTGAAATGACATAATTTTCACTGAACATTTGGTCAAGATAAGCATTTAATTTTCCACTCCATTTAATCTGTTATGTTTCATGATTGCTAGTTTTCTTCTCTAAAGTGATAGATTTATGAGTAATAATACAGCATGTTACATTCCACACAATTTAAAATGACTATCTTCATACTAGGATGAATCTTTGCTGAAAATTGTCTTTCAGCTTGTGAAGAGAGGAATGACTATTCAGTAAATACCTGCTTCATGAATTTCTTCTTGTCCAGTGTAAGAGGAAAACACTTGTCCAAAGAACTTATACTGCTGCTCTCGAAAGTTGTTTTGCAGGTAGTCCATGAGCATAACGTAGCCAGACTGCTGCATTGTAAGGACTTCACAGAATACAGCTAACTAGAAGAGGCAAGGAAAAAAAAAGAAGTCAGAAGTCCTAACAAATGACCCAGATTCTGCTAACAGGCAAAAACCCTGGGAAAAAGATGTTGAGTAAAGTCTCCCAGTTGAGTTTCCCCAGGTGGCACTGAACTTTCGTACCAGCAGGAGGAATAATGGTTTATTACACCAGCCACTTCGCTGTTGGAACTATGCTCTACCCAGTCACCACCATTTAGCTGGGGGAATACAGAAATAGGGTTTTGCACTCCTCTTTAACCAGGCTAGGAGTCCAGATAGCCTGCAGTTAGGAAGTGTGTTCTTACTTCCTTCTAAGTTAAGAAATGACTCAAAATCTAGTTGTGAACTAAAGAAAGAAAAACGTAACACACACAATTCATATACTTTCTAATTTAGCAGCTGCATGAAAACTTTAAAACTAGATAAAAGAAAAGCCAGGTTTTTGGGCTGACAATGAATGCATAAGCTTTTACCACATACATGGTAACTGCTTTTCTTTGGTATTACGTACAATTATTTGGTTTTAATACATTAAATGAATTACCTGGTCTTCAGAAATACTAACGGTATCTTTAAACACAATCCATTCAACTGTTTCAGAGCAGGGAGGAGTTGATAAAGACCCATTGTAAGTGTAATACTTGTCTGTTGCATTTGGCAACAGGTTCAGCAAAATAAATGGTTCTAAGGGAGCCTGTTTTCCTGAAAAAAGAAATATTAGAGTCAGACAGTTAAAATAATGCAGAAGCCATGAATAAACAGAAATCACACTCTCCAAAAGAGTTACCATTATAGGAACACGCTAATTTTGAAGCTATTCAAAATATGATCTTCAGAGAGACCTTCATACAAACAAATTACTGAGCCTTTTCTATTTAGTTTGAATAAGTATTGTTCAATAGCAACTCTGTTTACTTGGGAAGGTGTAATGAGTTACTCCAATAATAAATAAAGTAACCACTACAATAAAGTAACCACTACATTGGTTCACAAGAATTTGTTCACCTGTAAACTTACTCATAAATGTTCAAGATGTCAAATTGTTGCCTCATCCATGAACTTCAAAGAAAAAAATATGCTAAATCTCTGCTCTTGGTCACATGACACAGCTTCAAACTCTCCCTCTAAATGGTCAAGTTGTTGAGTTTCTCATAGGATCTTAACCTCTGCAGAAAATCACTGCCTGGGGAACTGCTACCATGTTAGACCTGAGAGTGATATTACTTATGATGGCAGAAGCAGAATTTCTGTGGATCAGGGGTTTTTAGAATGGTGATAATACAGTGAAAAACTGTTATCAGTTTTACACAAAGCAGAGAATGTAAATTACTTGCCAGGACAGCATTACCACTCTGTTTATTGTCTTGTGAAAATAATATCACGTCTTTCAGGTCAGCAATTTACCTGTAACCTTGTCAGCTGGGAGCACGCATGAGGAATTGCTGGGAGTCCATCCACAGAAAGCTAAGTTCATGCTGGTATGGCAGTGGGGTCCAACAACATAAATCGTCAGAAATGGTACCAGCTTCCTCAAGGCAGATTTTTTCAGTCTGTGACAATTATCAATCTTGTAAAAATTATCTGCCTTATTATCTGGTGCATCCAAAATAATACTTGTTTTTTACACCTTGGAATAATGTAGATCCTTATATACCTTATTTAATTCCGAAGTTAATGCTTTTAATTTTCTCCCATTTGATAAATATTCAAATCTTTAAAGACTTATGAATATCTAATGAATTTTCAGACTGCATCAACCTGCAGTTTTACAGATATGTTATTTCTTGAGCCCTGTATGGATTTCTGACCTATCTTTGTCTTCATAATTCCTTACAAATTTGGTGACAGCAGCAATTTACATTAACAGTTTACTACAAAGCATGGATACTTTTCTTCTGTAAAGTGACTGTTCCACTGAATTATGGTTTAAGAGCTGGCTCTTCTCTCTCTCTTATCCATGTGTCATGAAAGGGGAATATTTAGCAGTGTTGAGCAAAACCCATCCTTTTATTTCTCCTGTCAACATGTTAATCAACCCTCAGACAGAAGCTATCATTGCTATCTGGTATGTGTCTAGTTAATGCATTCTTCCTTCCATAAATATGAATAGTCAGTCCATTTTATATAGATGCTTGGGAACAGGAAACTTCTCATTTATTGTAAGAACCTTGCTATGCACTTTGCAACCTTGGATTTTAAAATGCCTTTTACTGTGATTGACAGTTTAGATTCTAAAATCAAAAGCCTAAATGATGAGAAACAGAGAGTTTTCCTGGAAGGAACAGAACTACTCCTCTGCAGAGCTTGAGAACTCAGCAACTGTGATTCAAATAAGCACAATACAGGTATGACTGATAAGGACAGATCATGTACATTGCAGACAAGGACAGACTGCGTGCTGTTCATTTTTCTTCAGAAGAAGCAACTTGATTTAGTCACGACCTGAATTTTCAGAGCTCATTTGCATTTTATTTAAGAAAATGGTATTCTGCTCATGAAGTGCCATATAGTGGCTGCATCTTGAATCTTGCTGCTTATACCTTTACAGACCCTTTAAAGGTGTAGGACAGTATCTGCCTTGATGTATTCCTCACTCTCCTTTGTGTTTCATCGAAGTTGGCACACAAAGATAAGGAATCTTAACTATTTTATATCTCCCCCTCCTCTGTCTTTGTAATTTATGGAAGTTGCTCCCTTTTATATTTGTTGAATGGTATTTGTTTTCTGGACAAAACCAATCTTGATTTTAGTGTCCTACTTTTGAAAACTTTTAAAATAGTAGACTAATGGCTTTTTACGCTTCCAACCTATCAGTCTTAAGGGGCTTTACAAAGCTTAAGTATCATTACATACAAGAAAATTGAGGCAAAAGTTAGACATTTACTTAAGGTCCTGGTCATGATATAAGAGAATACCCCTGTTCAAGACAGTGCTCATTCATGTTCATTCTTCTGTGAAGCCATCATGAAACTGAGTTAGAAACTCAGCCCATATCTCCTCATGCACCACTCTAAAATTCACGTGTTCTGACATAGAAACAGGAGGAGTTCTAAAACACCGAAGTGTCAACATTTGGTTTGAATAATGCTAGCACAAATACAATATAATTGTATTATTTAAGATTACACAGAAGCTATTGAAAAAATAATTAATTTCCACTGAGTCTGCTGAATACTGATATTCCTGCTTTCGCGTTTGTAAGACACATCTCGATGGCTGCAACAGGGTTATTTGGCTTCCAACCACATATAAAAATCCAGAAACGTATGACAAAGAAAACTCACAGAATAAATCAGACATTTATCTTGATTTAGAATTTATACAGTTTGAAGTTCTTCATGATAGGTACATTTATTGATTTACACTTAATGCTCTTGTCACAAGTATTCTGTCTTGAGGTAATAATAAATAATAGAATCACAGGTTGGATCCCCTAAGGATCATTGTGTTCAACTCCCTGCTCCTCACAGGACTACCTAAAATTAAACCACATGACCAAGAGCATTGTCCAGATGCCCCTTGAACTTTGACAGGTTTGGTGTTGTGACTAGTTCTCTGGCAAACCTGTTCCAGTGAGTCACCACCCTCTCAGTGAAGAACCTTTTCTTAATGTCCAATCTGAACTCCCCCAATGCACTTTCATTCATCTCCTCATGTCCTATCTCTGGTTCCCAGAGAGAAGACATCAGCATCTACCCCTCCACTGCTCTTCTTGATGAAGCTATAGGCTGTGATGTGATCACTCTTCAGCCTTCTCTTCTCCAGGCTGAACTAACCAAGTAACTTCAGCCACTCCTTGAAAGTCTTGTCCTTGAATGCCTTCACCAGCTTGGTCACTCTCCTCTGGACACATTCTAATAGTTTGATGTCCTTCTTAAACTGAGGTGCCCAAATCTGAACACAGTACTCAGAGTAGGTTGCACCAGTGCAGTGGAGAGTGGCACAATCATCTCCTTTGACCATCTAGCTAACCTTTGCTTGAT
Source organism: Phaenicophaeus curvirostris (assembly GCF_032191515.1). Taxonomy (NCBI): domain Eukaryota; kingdom Metazoa; phylum Chordata; class Aves; order Cuculiformes; family Cuculidae; genus Phaenicophaeus; species Phaenicophaeus curvirostris. The sequence goes on from NC_091392.1 coordinate 23,835,916, forward strand.
ACACTCCAGGATGGGGCTGGCTCTTTTGGCTGCCAGGGCATACTGTTGGCTTATATTCATCAAACTAAAACCCCAGATGTCTTTCCAGTTTCTCATACCCCAGTTTGTACCTACAATCAGGATTACCCTGTCCCAAGTGCAAAATGTGACACTCGCTCATGTTAAATTTCATGTGGTTGGTGATTGTTCAGCTCTCTAGTCTATCCATATTACTTCTATTATTTCTACCAAAACAGACATGGCTGAGCTCTAGAGAACTGTGTTCCCCAATGTTTTTAAGGTTTCATAATTACACTGAAATGGTATTTAGTCTCGTCAGTAATCAATAAAACATGGAGGCACACTTACCAAAACGACTAACACTATCTACGCCATTAATGATTGGATTATAATCATGATTGTCTTCTGGCCCAATCTGTCAAAAAGAAATTGCATTTTTTTAGCAGTACAGGCATCATGAAAAAAAATTCAAAGTTGCAGTACACAATCAAAATTACAGATAACGTAAAGCAGAGGGAGCGTGTTTGTCCATACGCTTTTCTATAAGAATAAATTAGAAACACATATGCAAATTTTTAAGTCAGTGATCACACACTGGAACCACTTAAATTCAGTTTGAACATCTGCCATGTTTCAAAGCTTGTTTAAGATATAATTTGTTTACCTCAAACAAAATTGATAAAGCTCTTAACTTTCCATTTCCTTTAATGGCCTCTTCAAAAGTTGTAAACTGATCTGCGTCATAGCAGTAGATTTGCATCTGCAAAGAAAAATATATTCAAATGTTATCTATACAAAAAAATAAAAAAATTAATCAATGCAGTTATATATATACCCATTTTGAGAAAAAATGTCCAAGCAATAAATTCGATTACAAATACAGGGATTCTTTTTCTGTCTCACGTGCATTATCTGAAGATATATAATGGCATTAGCTAAATAGCTAGAAGTGACCTCTCCTGGAAAACCCCTAAGTACACGAGATTTATTCTGTCAAGGAGCACAACACACATGGATAACTAGCTGATACTAGCTGACACTGGACATATAACCTAGAGTACTCAGGCTAGATGAATCTTTAAATCAGTGGTAAAACATGACTGGTAAGGTAGGATGTGGCTACTGCATCTGCCTTGCAGTAAGAGTAGAGAAACGCTGGTAATGAAAGGTTACCAGGTATTTTGTGCTCACTTTGACTGCTGTCAAGGACATTGGGTTTGTTGCACCCCTTCCTCTCTTCCTCCAGATGCAGCTGGGAAACGTCCTCCAGATACAGGCCACCAACACAAATGGGGGTGTCCTGCTCCTATGAGCCTTTCATGTGATGATGATGGAACAGAATATTCTTTTCCATGCTTTGGCAGGACAAATGGAGTGCAAGTGGGAATTTTTAAATATCTAATGAGGTAAAGGAAACAATGCTGCCTAGGGAAAGCTCCTGGCTCACAGGAGAACCTTGGCTCTACTGCTTTGCTCTGACATGGAAGTATAAAGTGCTAGGGGTGAGGAGGAGCACAATCACCTGCCACAATTATATCTTTTTCACTGGAAAATAATCACAATGCCATGTTGAGGGTTGAAAGTTTGGTCTCCAGAGTGTCCCCATGGATCTCAGTGAGAGCTGCTCCTCTCCTTCACCCTGCATCCATGGTACTCCAAGGTATTCTGCCAAAGCAGTCAGGGGGAGGCTAGCTTGGCTGCCTTTGAATGTGGCTGCACTCAGGACTGCTCTCACATGGTGGCTCCTGGCATATATCTGCCAAATCTCTTTCTAGCTTAGCCATGTGGGCTGTGGTCTGCCTTGGTAAGGCCTAGTAGCTTCCATGGGCTCTCAGCAAAGCCCCAGCTTTGAAAAGTCCATTTACACTTTAAACAATCAACTGCTGCGGAATATGATGGGTCAAGCTCATAGGACCTTAGCTGTCAGTGGGAGCTTGAGCCTTGTCAGATTAGCAGAAATGGCTTATAACTTTATTTTAGAAGATGGGTATGAAAATGCACAGTTTAGACATCCTCAGCATGCCACAGAAAAATGTCTTACATGGCCCTTCTAAAATACATGATTTAAATATTATTAATTTGGATTTAAGGGAATGATTATACTTGCATAGATTATAGATTTTAATCAAGTGTATTGATGTCTATCAAAGGTATTTAGTAAACAGTATTACTTTTTGCAGAATGTCAAACTGCCAAAATTGTCAAAATCTGTTCCATACTTTACCTCAAGAGGAAATTTTCGTCCTTCGAAACTATGTTCTGATCCATCTGATGACACATTACATTTTCCCCAGTGAAAAGTGATCTTGCTTGCTTTGAATATGGTATCCAAGCCACCTCCACTTACATAATAACCATTTGTCAGGTTAATTTCCACTGGACAAAAAGGAGGGGGGGGGGGAAAGGAGTGTTAATATAAAAGCCAGTCAACGCATTTATGACTCTTAGTTTTCAATATTAGGTGCCAAAAGGTAAATACAATACACCTTTTCACCTGTATTTCAGAAGCAATTTGACAGGAAATCAGTTATTTAAGCAAAGCAGGAAGTGCACTAATTCACTATTAGCATGGAGAAATGCTTCATTTCACGCTGCAATTCATAAAAGTCATCTAGTGAAGTGCATTATTATGTTGGTCTCCTGTTGTTGGAAACTAGCCACAGAACTATGTTAAAAAGATCAGAAAACTGGCTTAGCCACTGATCTGACCAACTAAGAAAATAAATTCCTGAAATACATGGCTTCCTGAAAGCACCTGTGTTTTTAACAAAAAGGACAATACTACTCTCACAATTCTAGATACAAAACATGATGCAAGACGTGAAAAGAAAATTGTAGCCAGTTCTTAGGAGGACTTGTCTGTGAGACTCCTTAGCTGTGGAACAATCCCTTGTGGGAGAAGGTGATAACAGGTCTTCGGCAGGACATAGCTGTACAAAGTGTAGATGGGACCGAACGGTTGTCTTCTGGAGGGAATAAAGAGGGTGGAAGAGACCAGATCCCCACATCTGGCTTTCCCACCTCTGGTGACTGTTAATTGTTTGACCTCTTGCTGATCCAGTACTAATGGAGTTCAGTTTCTTTATATTCTATTCCTCAAGACCTTGAAGACAATTTTAACTGCAGAGCTTATCCGTTTCTTTTATAATAATATGAATTACTGTAGTGAAGGAAGAGCTCAGTTCACTTTTGTGGACTTCAAGGATGTTTCCTCAGGGATCGCTTGAAAAGACAAATGCACTATTTGCCTCATCTAGTAGGGCAAGAAGGAAGTAAGTAATTTCTGTAGTAGTATGGAGGAAGTACGTGATGGAGCCGAAAATAGAAATTAGGAACAATGACATTACAATAAAATAAATAAAATAAAACAAATATAGAGGCTGGTCTAGGTGCCCCACTGGAACAGGTATAAGGTCAAAGGCAATTCTTAAGAGAGTTCTCTCTCTATCCCTATGCCCACAACAAGAAACAGTACTTTCAACAAGCAGCCTTTACTTACTGGTATCCTGGATTTATACAGCAAAGTGGTTGCAAAAAGATTTGTCTGACAATGTAAATGCCACCATAAGCTTCTTTTATAGCTGCGAGAAATAGGCACTTGTAGGCAAAAATCACTTTCTAAAATACAATTCTAAGACAGTTAAGACAAATTGGACCATAAAAACACCTATTTATTTTCTTTGACTGTAATAAATCATCTGAGTGAGTAATTCAGATGCAAAGTGTCTATACAGGCTTTGACACAGTTTCTCACAGTACCCTACTTGAGAAACTGGTCTTCACTGGCCTGGACAGGCGCGCCCGTTGCTGGGTAAAAAACTGGCTGGACGGCTAGGCTCAAAGAGTGGTGGTAAATGAGTTAAATCTAGTTGGAGGCCAGTCACAAATGGTGTTCCCCAGGGCTCAGTGCTGGGTCCGGTGCTGTTCAATATCTTTACCAATGATCTGGATGAGGGGATTGAATGCCCCCTTAGCAAGTTTGTGGATGACACAAACAAAAAGTGGGAGGAAGTGTTGATCTGCTTGAGGGTAGGGAGGCTCCACGGAGGGATATGAAGAGGCTGGATTGATGGACTGAGGCCAACGGGATGAGGTTTAACAAGGCCAAGGGCTGAGTCCTGTACTTGGGACACAAACCCCCTGTGCAGTGATACAGGCTTGGGGAAGACGGGCTTGAAAGCTGCCCAGGGAGGTGGTTGAGCCACCATCCCTGGAGGCGTTTAAAAGGCAGGCAGGTGAGGTGCTTGGGGACATGATTTAGTAGTAGACAGTTGGAGCTGATGATCTCTAAGGTCTTTTCCAAACTAATGATTCTATGACTACAGGTGTCTGTGTAGGTGAGACGAACCCCATCCTGAGTTTTCTGAAACCACAACTGATCCACGAAGTACTTCCTGATGAGTAGACAATTTATTCCTTCTTTTAAGAAATCATTTTTATATACCTGTTATAGATTCTAGATATGTAGTAATAGTCATCATTATTTCATAGCAAATACTAAATTATTGTTTAGCTTCAATGAAGTGCCCATGATGGGTTGATAGCAACAATGTGATTGCTTTGGCTCTCTCTGTCTGCGCACATAATTTTCATTTGTGTGGTTTCTCTATTATGCCTGGCTGTTGTTATCACCTATTTTTTTTTTTATTTAACAGTTAAATTCAGAATACACTAGCTAAGGAAAAATGAAATGAAAATGTTTCACTAGAAGTCCTTGGTTGATTGTCTGTCCTGTATCACTTTTCTGACCTCATTTAACTGCAAACATGAAATCTGACTTTTTACCTGTTTTGCCAGTGTTGTGAATGAAAGTTTCTTCCAAAGTTTCCTTTTCCCATCCATGGAAATTAAGTTTCTTCAGATTCACATTTACTTGGGTGAGATCCTCATCTATATTAATAGGAGATTGTTTGGCACCATTGCAGGCTGGATATTTCTTTCCCCAGTTCTTTTGGTTCAGAGTTCCTAGAAAAGAAAACATTTGGGATAAATACTTTTAAAACCTCAACTGGCATTCATATATTTTTTAATGTGCGAAAGTTAAAACACAAATTGCCATCTATGATCAGAGTCCCTGCCCTTCTTTTAGGGCTCATCTGTAGCAATACTTAGCACACTTACCACTGCATCCTAACTTCATAACTTCAAAAGTTAAGTTACTTTTCACCATTTTAGACATCATATACACATGCTTATGAATCTCTAGGGAAAGCAAAACCAAAACCCTCTTATATCAAATATACCTAAAATAATAAATGAAATGGGGGGGATTGAAAAAAAAACAAACAAACCTTTCAGGTGAAAGAAACTGGCTTTCAAAAAAACTTGGGAATTACTGCAAAACTCTCCTTTCCAAGTAACTCTCTGTGATGAACACATTAGTGTTCTTTCTGCCCAATGCAGCCAACCACGTGACAAGATTTTTAAATGAATAAAAGTAATAAGATCTTTTAAAAAAAACCTTACACAGAGGGAAAAATGTTAAGAGATTCGACCCTGAAAAAGGAAAAAGGTGAGCAGTGTTCTGGCTGGAGAGCCTGGCTGTGTGGCTCGGCTTTGCCTGCAGAGGGCCATGCATGCACACTCTGGCCATCTCCCTTTGCAGCTGCGAGGAGGTCCCACTCTACAGCAGGGCACCTTCTCCAGGACACCTTCTCCAGGGCACAAGAGCCCGGCATGACTGGCATGACATTTGACTGTGAACAGTTCAGTTCAGACATAGACAACACGGGCACAGACAGCACATCCTTCACCAAAGACTTCATTTAGGGACCTGGGGGTGTTGGTTGACAGCAACTGAACATGAGCCAGCAGTGGCCCAGGTGGCCAAGAAGGCCAATGGCATCTTGGCTTGTATCAGAAACGGTGTGACCAGCAGGTCCAGGGAGGTTATCCTCCCTCTGTACTCAGCACTGGTGAGACCGCATCTTGAATCCTGTGTTCAGTTCTGGGCCCCTCACCACAAGAAGGATGTTGAGGCTCTGGAACAAGTCCAGAGAAGGGCAACAAAGCTGGTGAAGGGGCTGGAGAACAGGCCTTATGAGGAGCGGCTGAGAGAGCTGGGGTTGTTTAGCCTGGAGAAGAGGAGGCTGAGGGGAGACCTCATTGCTCTCTACAACTACCTGAAAAGAGGTTGTAGAGAGGAGGGTGCTGGCCTCTTCTCCCAAGTGACAGGGGACAGGACAAGAGGGAATGGCCTCAAGCTCCACCGGGGAGGTTTAGGCTGGACATTAGGAAAAAATTCTTCACAGAAAGGGTCATTGGGCACTGGAACAGGCTGCCCAGGGAGGTGTTTAAGGCACGGGTGGACGAGGTGCTGAGGGGCATGGTTTAGTGTTTGATAGGAATGGTTGGACTCGATGATCCAGTGGGTCTCTTCCAACCTGGTTATTCTATGATTCTATGATTCTATGATTATTTTCCATAAGAAACGCTCAAGTACTCTACAGATCACTGTGAGGGGCCAGCAGCTGCTCTGAGAATCTTTTGTTTATGTAATACAGTAATATAAATAACACAATATTTTGTATATGTTTATGTGTTTGCACACATACAAATATTTTCTTCCTGACACGGAATTCTGCTAACACTTCAAAGGGCTAATTAAAACCAAGAGCTGACTGTACAGACCTAAGAAAATATAATTGCTTCAGCTAGCTTCCCACTTACTAGTAGTTAAGTGCTAATATTAGTGTATCCAATGCAAACATTTTGGTTCTATTAGATGTGTTGAAATGAGCCAGTGCTCATTTACAGGCTGCTGCCCCATATCGAAGTCTGTCAGCTGAAGATTTGCTATATTGTACCCCAGGCAAGGACAGCCCTCTTATTGCACTCAGAAAGGCGAGAAGAGATGCAGGCAGTCCTGTAACCATGACAATAGGCAGTGACACAAGATGCTCATCTGGATAGCTAGCTACCTAGAAACAAACACCAGCTAAATTATTCAGCAAGTATCAAGTCAAGCCAGTTATCTATATCACCTTGGTGCATCAGAAATACTGCAGGTCAAATGGTATATAAACCCATTAACTTCTTGTAAACAGCAGCAGCAGAAACTGTTAGGTGAAACGGCCAAGCAAACTAAAATGAGTTTAAGTCACAGGGTTATGAATCTGAATATCCTGGAGGTGGGGATTAGAGTCCTGTACCAGACAAGCAGTGGTTCCCTAGAGAACGGCACACGGGGTAAGCTTCCAGATTCTCCCCAAGCCACGCTTGTCCTGGATATTAGCTGTCAGTTATAGTTTACCACCTGGGCAGATAATGCAGTATCCTGATTTCTAATGTGCTTTTCTTAAGAAAAGAGAATCACAGAATCATAGAATCACCAGGTTGGAAAAGACCCATTGGATCATCAAGTCCAACCGTTCCTATCAAATACTAAACCATGCCCCTCAGCCCCTCAGAGGGGCTAATACTTCACCTTCTCTCTCAAAAGCTTCCCTTAAGAAATTCTGAATGTAAGTGAACCGAAAGATTAATCTACTCAGATCTTCCATAATGAATATTATAACAAATATTGAAAGCTTTTAAAACAAAAAAACCAGTTCTATTTAAATATAAATTAGATTAATTAACTTTTAAACAGAAAAGTCTCCAAAGATGGTCAGACAGGACACAAGTAACAATTCTTGGCTTGTGCTCTGCATCCTTGCAGACAGACCCTTGTTTCCACATCTGCTTTGAGCCTGCTTGGTGATTTTCCAAGCTGCAGCGAACTTTATAGAGCCCTCCCTGGCTCCTTCAAAGTTTCTGCCAGTTTGGATTGGGCTGGCCACCCATGACCATCCCTCAGAGTTAGGCTGTGGTCCCCATTCCAGATTCTGTCTCTTTTGCTCCTTCCTTTTTCCACTTTCCCAGACTTACCCAGGCTCCTGCTATTGTCCCTAGGTAGTAAAATCTCCTTTCTCTTTCTAATGACTTACCCATTCCCACTGCTCACACGCAGTCCCTGCTGCAGGACACCACCGTAACTTTTTTCTGATGAGTGCATATATTCAATTTCTGTATTTGCCCTTTAAATTCCTTACTATCCACTATCATATCCAATTAAAGCAAATACATTAAAATTAGAGAAACTACAATCTCCTTCCAATTTTCATACTTCCATATTTTGTGGTTTTGTTATGCAGAACATAAATTCTTTGTCCTGATAGTGGTTATCTGTTCCTCAATGTATGAAGCTAATGACAACAATAGCAATCTTAGCTCATCCCAGAAGACAGTAACAGTGCCAACACTGTAATCTGTTACAATGTCCTGAGCCAGGGCATGGGGAGTTATGTCGGATGCTGGCTGTAGGCAGTACAGCAATGCTGTGGCCCGATCAAGCAAATTTGTTCCTTCGCTCTGGATGTGAAGCTTTTAGTAAGTATCGCCAGAAAGAAATGAGGAAAATTAGAAGGCTTGGTGAGATGAAAAGCATTATTTCCTGTCCCCCAGAAAGGCCTTAAACCTCTGAGATGAGTTCGCTAAAAATATTTGATAATGTTGTGCTTTTTTTTTTCTGTGTGTAAACAAAGGTAGTTGAGCGAAGTAAGTGATTATAATAAAAAGATTCTCCTTTCATAAAGAAGTTTGCTATTTACATTTTACTGAAAGCTCACAGCATCTACGAATCTTTATGCCCCAAATAAAATTTTAGAACAGTGATCCTCATATAATTACATATTGAGATGCACTTGCCAATAGTCATAGTAAGAGGCTGATCTGCATATGTCATGTATGAAAAAGACAAAAAAACTGTTTCAGCTACTCTGTGGTTGACAAAAAGAAAAACATCTACCCTATATGCATGAATGCTAGCTTGAAATCTGCCAAGAATAAATGAAAAGTATTTCATGGTTGCAGAGGACAAGAGGTAAGACTTCCAGCTACAACAAATTAACTGAATGCTCCAATTCAATGCTCCTGCTGGCAACTCTGAATAGGTATTTGACAAATATTAATCACTCTTCTTCTTTGTGGTCCAGCAGCTGGTGTAGCTGAAAAAGCTACCTAGGCAAAGGACACCATTATTGCTTACAATTGCAAAAGTACAAGTGATCTCAGCATTGAGGAACACAGGCAGTGAAAAAGTTCTGTTTCCAAGGTAAAAATTATATTTAGCTCAGTAATGGGGAACAAAAGCTGTGTACATTTTCTGTCTCAAGAAGAAAAACACACTTGCATAGCTACCGAGAAGTTGTAGCATTAACCAAAAGCTATGGAATTAAATGTACAGGAAATCAATGGCAGGCTCTGGTCTGAAGCAGGAACACAGGGAATTCCAGAAGGAGCAGGAGTGCAATCATGATGATTCAAATTATATTTGAGCAGGAAAATACATGTTTATGCACAAATCTTGCAAATGTTGGAACAAATAATGGTTGTGTCTATATCAGCAAGTAGCGTGGACCAATATGAGTGGATTTATAGAGTGAAATAGTTGGGGTTGAGGACCAGATGTCCATACCATATGTCTTTCAGAAGGTTTTTACTGCAGCCGAGCTCTGTCTGGTCCCATGGGCTGAATGCCCATCGGCTGCTGAAGTGTATTAGGTATGTTCTTCCAGCACATCTCCTGTTTAGTATTAGTTGAGATGAATCCATGTCACACATTGTAAGACAACTCTGCCTTGAGAACCAAAGCCTGGCAAGTGCGGTGCAGCCAGCAGGTTTGCTTCTGAAGTCCATTCCTGATTTGAACTAAAACATTAAGGTATCTGCAGCCAGTGTAGGCAGCAGGTGGTGAAACTGCTGTAGTGTACATGACTTACAGAAACTCATAGTAAAAGCGGAAGAACTGAATGTTTTTAAACAAGAGCAGATTGTTTTACTGTAGGTGTTATGATAGAAATCATAAATCAAAGCAGTGCCAGCCATTTTGAAAAATATTGTTGAAAATGAGCTTTGAAAATGAATTCCCCCAAACTGTGCTTAGTAAATCAGAGGAGACAAAAAATATGTATGCTATATCTTGAAGAGCGCATAGAAGAAGCAATGTTTGTCAAAGCTGTCAGTTCTGAAAAAGTAACTCACAATTCACAATGAATGAAAATGAGCCTGAACACAAAAGATTACAAGATAATGCACGACTGCCTATATCACAACCTTTACCATTCTTGCCCAGGGAGGAATGTCTAAAGAAAAGTTTCCTACCCTTTCCTTCTACGAAATTTTCATACTTAACTCTGCTCCTCATCTTTAGCCCCAGTGAACCCATCCCTGCAACAAGCCTCCAATTATCATTTTGTCCTCCACTTCTATCTGCTGCTGTCTTCAGAAGATCTGGCTCACAAGGTGCTACTGCACTTCTGTATTTCATAAAAATACTTGAAAGAGAAGCACCTGTCAAACAACCCTCTGTGTTGGTGTTCTATGCAAGCGGAAAGAGTAAGCAGGCCTGAAGATAAACCGTGAAACTGAGTGGGCTGTGGTCCTCCTAGTAACTTGCAAGGAGACGGGGTTCCTAGCATGCTCACACACTAGTATGTGTGTGTCTGCTGGGCTCTAAATCCTCCTTACGAGTACTGCTGTTTATGACCATGTGTTAGTACTGGCTGAACATAATATAGAATTCATTAAAAATGGAAGATCTCTTTTTAAATCAAAGGAAGGTCATCTTTACGCAGAAAGAACTTAAAACATAGACTTCACATTCAGTAAATAGGACTCTGAATACATGCAACAATTATGATGAATTTCTTCATACTGAATATGGATGCAGTTTCTGAAGAAATATGATCTTAAAAATAACCCTTTGGGCTTTGTGGGATTAATAACGATGTCAGAAAATTGCATTACTGAGGAGACGTGCTTTACTGGGAAAATTCTATTTCCCAGCACTTCACTTTAGTAACTGTTGTTTTGACACCACAGCGTTTGCATTCTTAGCTCTTATTAGGATCATGTTTCTTATGAATGGGCATACTCATAGAATGTGCCCCCTAAGGAACTATAAGAAGCTCTAGCTTTAATGACAGTTACAGAAAAAGAAATGTTGTAAATACTGCTGAAAAAGCTATGCTTCCTTCACAAGCATAAGCTTTGAAACCCAGGGAAGTTAACATCATCACTGTTAAATCTCTACTGTTAGCTAGAAACAGGGATACAATATAAGTTCATTTAGATTTTAGACTCACCACTTACAGAGTATAAACACTGCTTTTCAAGCTGGCAATAACTGGCAGCACAGAAATAATCGTGGGTCTGCTCCTACTTCATTCATTATTTCATGATTTAAACTGATGCAAACCCCAGGTTTTATGTTATGCATGAAACCTAGCAGAAGACAGAGATAGATTCTTTACCTCTACTTAATATCTTCCTCTCCATTTTTCATCAGCTTTTGCTTTCACAATTATACCATTACTTTTATAAATACAGATTAGACACACACAAGAGATGAATGATATTCCCTCTGTGCGGACGGTTAATAATGGATTTGCCTTATCAAAAATGTTATTGACTTGCCACTTTGAAGTGTTAAGTGATTTCAAGGTTTTTTTTTAGAGTAAATATATTTTATCTAATATATGAAAAATCAAGAATAAGGCTACAGAAAGATGTGGGTACTTATACTAGGACACGGTTTAAATTTAGATGTCCAATCAATACTGCTCTGAACTCCAAGCTGCACAGGTATATATTTTTTTGGTTTTATTTCTGCTTCACTATTTAGATAGTGCATCCAAACTGGATGAACAGAGGATACGGAGATCAACAAGCCTCAGGATGCTTCATACCATTAATAGCTATAGCATTTAGACTGGGGAATAGACTGGGGAATAGACTGGGGAATAGACTGGGGAATAGCTATAGCATTAGAAGACTGGGGAAGTCCCACTGGACTGGAGGCTGGCTGATGTTGTGCCCATCTACAAAAAGGGCCGCAGGGAGGACCCAGGAAACTACAGGCCTGTCAGTCTGACCTGAGTGCCAGGGAAAGTCATGGAACAGGTGATCTTGAGTGCTATCGTGAAGCACATGCAAGAGAACCGGGTGATCAGGCCCAGTCAACATGGGTTCACAAAAGGCAGGTCTTGCCAGACTAACCTGATCGCCTTCTATGACAAAGTGACTCGGCTGCTGGATGAGGGAAAGGCTGTGGATGGGGTCTTCCTGGACTTCAGTAAAGCCTTTGACACAGTTTCTCACAGCATTCTGCTTGAGAAACTGTCAGCCTCTGGCCTGGACAGGCGCACGCTCTCCTGGGTGGAAAACTGGTTGGATGGCCGAGCCCAGAGAGTGGTGGGAAATGGTGTGAAATCCAGCTGGAGGCCAGTGACAAGTGGGGTTCCCCAGGGCTCAGTGCTGGGTCCAGCCCTGTTCAATGTCTTCATCAATGATCTGGATGAAGGCATCGACAGCACCCTTAGCAAGTTTGCAGACGACACTAAGCTGGGTGGAAGTGTCGATCTGCTGGAGGGTAGGGAGGCTCTGCAAAGGGATCTGAACAGGCTGGACCCCTGGGCAGAGTCCAATGGCATGAGGTTTAACAAGGCCAAATGCCGGGTCCTGCACTTGGGGCACAACAACCCTGTGCAGTGCTACAGACTAGGAGAAGTCTGTCTAGAAAGCTGCCTGGAGGAGAGGGACCTGGGGGTGTTGGCTGACAGCCGACTGAATGTGAGCCAGCAGTGTGCCCAGGTGGCCAAGAAGGCCAATGGCATCTTGGCTTGGATCAGAAACGGCGTGACCAGCAGGTCCAGGGAGGTTATTCTCCCTCTGTACTCGGCACTGGTGAGACCGCTCCTCGAATACTGTGTTCAGTTCTGGGTCCCTCACCACAAGAAGGATGTTGAGGCTCTGGAACAAGTCCAGAGAAGAGCAACAAAGCTGGTGAGGGGGCTGGAGAACAGGCCTTATGAGGAGCGGCTGAGAGAGCTGGGGTTGTTTAGCCTGGAGAAGAGGAGGCTGAGGGGAGACCTCATTGCTCTCTACAACTACCTGAAAGGAGGTTGTAGAGAGGAGGGTGCTGACCTCTTCTTCCAAATGACAGGGGACAGGACAAGAGGGAATGGCCTCAAGCTCCACCAGGGGAGGTTTAGGCTAGACGTTAGGAAAAAATTCTTCACAGAAAGGGTCATTGGGCACTGGAACAGGCTGCTCAGGGGGTGGTTGAGTCACCTTCCGTGGAGGTGTTTAAGGCGCGGGTGGATGAGGTGCTGAGGGATATGGTTTAGTGTTTGATGGGAACGGTTGGACTCAATGATCCGGTGAGTCTCTTCCAACCTGGTTATTCTGTGATTCTGTGATTCTGTGATTTAACTTGCACAATCCAGTTTCTACTCCTTCGAGGCAGAAGAATGATTACAATTCATGTTCTGGGTGAGTGCACTACTGGCCCAAAGACAGAAGTACTGCCAATACTGATCTTGTGAATGCTACCATAGCTCATATTACAAAGGCAATAACATAACACACTGCATTCTAAGGAAACATTTTGGTCACCAAAAAAATACAAGGTTTAAGTTCTACATATTACTGAGTAGAAGACAACAGATGTGCTTCATCTTGATCTTCATTGCAGGGATTTTTGAGTGTTGTGTTCTTCCCCTCCAAAAGCCCCAATTAACCCCACAGTCTGTTCATGATAGTCTCATAAAAGTCTTAAAAAATCTTCAGAGTGAAGAAGTTCAGACTTTAACCAGTGAAATTACTTGTCAGGACAGTCACAATCACAGAGAAGGAGTTTTGGCATTCAGGTTTGGGCTTAGTTAATTATTATGCCTGTCTCAGTGATTTAATTGCTTGTGGGTTTTCCAAGACTGGATTGTTTGCCAATGTCTAGGTCAGGTATTCAAAAATGACATTGTATCGGTTGTGTTAAAGAGAGTCAGCCCACAGAGTAACTGGAAACCAACTCCAAAAAATGTAACCCTCCAAGTTCAATATTAATAAAGTAACTTACTTTTCCATGAGCAAAAGCCATATATTCATATATATTTATCCCATGGATTTTTTTTGGCACACACAGAGTGACAGATAAATGAATGCAATACATTTTCTTACTGTAGAGTGTAATATTTCAAATAAAGCAACAGAATCAACATAATTTCTAGCTGTTCTGCAACTAGATGCATTCAGGCAAGCCAAAACATCTAATGCCTTATTTTGTTTAACACCTTATTTGTCATATTTGTATCTAAGCATCAGCATACCTACATTGAATTCTGTGTATTGTGTGTATGTGTACACAAAACCCCCACAATAATGTACTGCACAAACACAGATGTATATGGAATTTTCCTGAGAAGAACACTGGAGAAGATGGCACAGCACTAACCTGTCTTCAGCTAAACTCTGGTATGTTCATCTTCTTCATCTAAAATACACTGGACCACTCACCCCTTGTTAAGATCTAACTTAGAAGATGAGTTAGGAAAATTCTGATGAAACATTTTGCTATGGTTATTTTATCTGATCTTTCTTTATTCTTTTGTTTATTTACACATGAACTTTATGCTTCCTTCATATCTATGGTCACTGAGACATTGCTCAATAAAATAAGCAAAAGGCAACTGAGGAAGAAAAATGTTTTGTTTTTCACTTTACCTCCACAGAAAAAAAACCCCATAAGATAAAACAAACTGCAGTTCTTGAGATACAATGGTAAACTGTAATCAATTTTATTAATACAGTGGTTGCCTGGTGATTTTTCTTCCTAGGAGCCAGTCTGATAATGATTCATAGTCAGACTAAGTGAATTACTGAGCAAAATGAGTAGGAGGACAAATGCCAATAGACAGCTTTCTTTCAACACAGCAATTGTTTGCTGTTCCTCTTTGCTTTCTTTCATCCCTAATAAACATGGCCATTGCAAGCTAGTTAGAACATATAGAATCACAGAATCATAGAATGGTTTGGGTTGGAAGGGACCTTAAAAGCTCATCCAGTCCCAACCCCCCTGCCAATGGGCAGGGACACCTCCCACTAGACCAGGCTGCCCAAGGCCCATCCAACCTGGCCTTGAACACCTCCAGGGATGGGGCAGCCACAGCTTCCCTGGGCAACCTGTGCCAGTGCCTCACCGCTCTAATGGTGAAGAAATTCTTCCTAATGTCTAGTCTAAATCTTCCCCCCTCCAATTTATGGCCATTCCCCCTTGTCCTATCACTACAAGCCTTTGTAAGAAGCCCCTTCCCAGCTTTCCCGCAGGCCTCCTTCAGATACTGGAAGGTTGCTACAACGTTTCCCTGGAGCCTTCTCTTCTCTGGGTTGAACAACCCCAACTCTCTCAGCCTGTCTTCATAGCAGAGGTGCCCCAGCCCTCTGATCATTTTTGTAGCCCTCCTCTGGACCCACTGCATGCCCTTATTATATTGAGGATTTCAGAACTGGACACAGTAGTGCAGGTGAGGTCTCATAAGAGTGGAGGAGAAGGGCAGAATCCCTTCCCTTGACCTGCTGGCCACACTTCTTTTGATGCAGCCCAGGATATGGTTGGCCTTCTGGGCTGTGAGTGCACATTGCAGGCTCATGTTGAGCTTCTAATCAACCAGCACCCCCAAGTCCTTCCCTGCAGGGCTGCTCTCAATCACATCATCCCCCATCCTGTACTGAAACCGTGGATTGACCCAACCCAGGTGTAGGACCTTGCACTTGGCCTCATTGAACCTCACGAGGTTCACAGAGGGCCACTTCTCCAGCTTGTCCAGGTCCCTCTGGATGACAGCCCGTCCTTCTAGTGTGATAATCAAACACTTCTCTGCCAGAGAAATAGAGATTATTACTGGTGCTCCATTTGCAGTGCACTCAAGTGATGGCTATTCAGACTGGGAGAAGGATTATGGGAAAACCTCAGTCAACCTTTTAAGACACTTCTTTTCTATTATTCTCATACTATTGCTCCTGAATTGGCAAGTAAGTGCCGTTGAAGAATCATGTAGCAATATATAATGAAAACTTGCTAAGTAGTTTTTTATAACTAACGTAGTACTAAGATAAAAGCTATATTTTTTCAAGTAAGTATTAAGGAAAGAAATTTAGTGCAATGACAAATGGGCAAATGTCCAGTAAAAAAGAAACACATTCTTCCTCGTGCTATTATTTTATTTTAGACTATATGAGAAGTCCTGATTTCCTTACCCTTAATAATACTTAAGATCATAAAACTGAATACAGCACCATTGAGTGAGAAAAGATTGTTACAAGATCTAAAATAACCAGTGCTGAAAACAGAACTGGAATACATGGAACTGACTAACTTTTAGGCTAAGAAATGCCTTTTGGCCATCACTGAGGAACATGGCCTATGACTTCATTTCAAATACCCTACAGTTGCACTTCTTTTCATGCTCGGTAAAATAGTATTAGGTGTCCATTCTTCTGTCCCAGCAATATCAAAGGCCTGTTAGGTCTTCCACAAGGAGAGAACTCCCCATCTGTTTTTAAGCTGTTTGGCATACTGCTAGCAAGGAAGGACAAATAAAACGGGAGGATCACAGGCTTTGCCCTCTAAAGCCACTCTGATTTGCAAAATAAAAGGTATGACTTTCCAACATGCCACAGCTTCATCACAGTCCAGTTGTACTTCCTGGAAGTAAAGCTTCCGCCTAAACTTACAGCTACGGCACAGAGAAGAATTGGATGTATATTGCCTTTCTGTTAATGAATGTGGGTTTAAATAAAGTTATGGAGACATCTCTCTCTGTCCCATATCATGCAAGTACCATTCTATTAGAAATGTAATGGCTGAATATGACAAATATTGTGTAGACTCAAAGCTTTCACAAATTGTAAACAGACCAAAAAAAGCACTTTAAAGGACCATCAGCTGGAACAAAGGAAAAGGAAGCAACAATCTACTACAGGTACGGCATATATCTGCTAAGTAGTAGTTGATGTGGCCTCAGGAGATGAGCACAATGAAACACGTCTTCAACAGCAAGAAACCTCATTTTTACTAGAGTACAGATCACCATCTAAGTCTAATGAATTGCACTGTAACAGTCTTCACTTTTCACTCCTCATTACTACATGGCAGACTGTATTTTAGAAATCATCTTGGATGGCAGAATCATGCAGTTATAGAGACAAAATGCAATGACGAATTTTAAAAGAGAGCATGTAATTTCCTCCTTCTCAGCTTCTCAACAGATCTAACAATACTGTCCTGTTGTGGTATGACCAAACTCCTTCCCCTGCCCTCCTTCCCTTCTTTCCTTCTTCCTTCCTTTCCTCTCTCTTTCCTCCTTCCCTCCTGGACCATTATATGAGCAGCCTGTTTAATTCCATGAAAAGTCCTGTTGTGGTGTACCACAGGGGCACTATCCTGTTATCAAACATGCATTATTATGTTGCTATCACTTAGGAAAACAACTTCTGTCAGTCCTAGCCTATCTACAAGAATAATATGACTCATAAAGGCCACAGTCGTAAGTTCTGATCTGAAACTTGAAGTTTATAAATGAATCATGAGTAAGTTCTCTGGGCTTCGGATTAAATCGGCTGTGCATACATAAAAATCACTACTAAATAAAACTAGTGGGACCTTGGATGTGAAAATTCCACAAACAGCAGTGAAAAAGCTTGGCATTTTCCTCTGAATAGCAAAAAGGCATTTATTTCAACTCTAAAGAAAAACATAAAGATCCTGAAAAGCGAGGACTAGACAGAAATAAACCAAAGCAAGACAAATATAAGGACAAAAGGCTACTGGATCATACCACTGCCCAGTCAGTCCCAGCAGCTGACAGCAGATAAACTACCCTCATGTCCAAAAGGACACAGAAGTAATTCTAGGTTTATTTTCTCCTCAGGTTCTCATTTTTATAAAGCTTCAATTTTTTATAAAATGATGCTCCAACATAGAACATAATACCATAAAAAAGTGGGATTTCTTTTTAGAATCTTTTAGCAGGATTTGGTATCATACTTCTACGGGAATTTCAATACATATTATGGTTGCACAATGGCAAGGATAAGAGGAGGTGAAAGGCAGGAAATTGTTTTATAATATTACACATAGCTATAGATGTATATGTGCTTATGAATCCAATTCCTTGTCATATTATTTTTTACTTTAGAAAGCTAATTCTAGTTCTTAAAATGTCTCTTTAGCAAGGGTTTTGACAAAAACTTTAATTCTCTTTCTCATATTTTCCTAAAAAATAAAATTCCTTCAAAAAATGTTGAAAAGCATCACCCTCCTAACGTTCCACACACTGTCCTGCACTAAGGATATTACTTTACTTGGACTGAGTACAATTTCAGTGTTACCACTATCCTTCCATTTTTTCCCACAGATTTTATAACAGTTTCAGGAATGCCACGGCAATGTCAGCGCATGTACATGACTCTTCCTTTGATAATAACCTGTGTTAAATATAAATAACACTACAATATGATTATTCTTTTTTTTGAGACTATCACATCATCAAAAACACCACTTACCAACTCTTCCACTGGGGTTTTGCCTGTTTTTGACACAATAACACCACAATGTAAATTACACACTAGAAATTTCTTCCAAGTATTTCTTCCATAAATGTGATGTGTGAACATATTTTGTTTCTTTGAAGAGTTCTAAAAAGGCCTAACCAATGTTTAAAACCTTGCAGTATTGATAACTTTCAAAGCCACTTTCAACGCTCAGTAGTTATTCTTATTAGTGAATTGTTGAGTGCTATCAAGCAGTAGGTGTAACTCACCTTTGATAGGGAACTCACTGCCTATTAGTAGCATTTACTTTCACAGCTTTTTCATTCTATCCTACACTGGAAATTGTTTGAAACTGGGATTGAAGCAGCATTAACTGCTACAGAGGCATGCACTTAATTCACGAGTCTCTGGGCAACTATGGTCTATCTGAATCAGCCAATAAATTCTTGCCCCTCTGAGTCTTGTGGTGATAAAACTGGCCTAAAATGTGTTGCTGTTGTTAGAAGCACTGCTTTTTACTTCATATTTTCTGAAACTAAGAATTCATTCCACTGCTTGCATTAAGAAACAAATAGAAAATGTAGACTAACCTACTTCCTCTGAGTCAAAAGTTCATAGTGGGGATTCCAGTTTTCATCAATACTGCTTTAAAATTACTTAACTCTTTAATGTCTTAGTGCTTCATTGTTCTTTTTTTTTCTTTCTGTCTATAACTAATACACAGAAAAATCAACTTCTATGAAGATGTATGTCATTGTTTTTGTTTTCTGCGTGGAGAAAAAATATTCTCCTTTCATTCCTACAGCAAGGTAAAAGAGGATCGGAAAAGTATGTCTCTTTCTGCCTTTTTCTGCACACTATTTCCCACGGATCCAATATGTAAGGTGCTTTATTTATCACCTACGGATATAGTTTGTATTGCTTTTTGCTAAGTAAACCATTCAAGGAGGAAGAGATGTAGCGTACTTTATCACAGGCATGTTTCTTGGTTCATGTATCTATTTTAAGCAGAAAGTTACTATGGCAGGAGCAAGAGAAACACATGGTGTCCCTGATGCATCAACATCAACTCACAAACCTAGGTCTCTCCAGTGCAAAGGAGCAATCATCTGCTGCCACAGTTATGCTATCACTCGAATAAAGGAAATTGACCAGTCCTGGGAAGGGGTTGGGTGCACGCAATGGACTTCAGTACCAAGTAATCCCAAGTATTCAAGAAACCAAACATTTCTAGATTTGTGGAGGGCTTCTAAACAAGCAGATTAAGTTTGAATGAAATTTTATCTACTGCTTCTTCTACTTTCCTTTCTCCTCTTGGTGGTAAGAATCAATTTTATGCTCAAGAAAAAAATTTCTGCTAGCCTAAACATGTTATGTTGAATGTAAATGTTATTTTGTGATGATTTCTTGAACAATGCACTTGTAACTCCTGAATTACTCTAGAGTAAAAATTTTCTGACAAGAATCTTCTGTGTTCAGTCTCCAATAAATGAAATATCCATAATAAAAAAGCAAGTCTGTAAGCTCTTAGGACAAAATTTCCCTCGTACATACCTATAGCGAAATGTAGTTAATCAAGCTTGGGAGATCAAGCCACATCATTAGAGTTTGTAGCTTCCCAATGTTTTACCGAGGGCTTCCCAAGTACTCCATCAAAGCCTGTGTCCTGAGGCACCGTCAGTTTGACTAAGCTGAGCAACCAAATTTTAAGCCCATTTTGAATTCACAGACTAGTCATTCCTTGCCACGATCTCCTAACGCACTGACCTAGCTGGCATGCACCCAGTGACCCTCAGTCTGTGCAGCCAACAGCATCAAAAGGAAAGCAAAGCCTTGCAGTGGTGACTGCTGCTATCCAAGAACATTGAACTGGATGCCTATTTTAATATAATATCCTAGCAGCTACAGCAGCAGTAGACTCAGAAGAATATGAGTTAAATACACTTTGCAGTAAAAAGAAGTATTCCTGATCCATATTTTGCATTTCCCACTACAAGGACTGAGAATTTTGAAAATGTCCCCACCAATACTGTGAAATGGTGGGGCTAAAATTCCAAGAATCCTTGGACCATAAGAAGATAAGGAAGGTTGATTTTGTAGCCCAGCCACTGGAGCATTCAGCAGGGAAAGGGTAGGGATGACACAAATGGACTGAGACAGGCATCTTTCTGCTAATCGGTGGATTCTGAGGCAAGTAACTCCCTCTTGTGTTATTTAGGTGCTTAATGTAGGTACTTAACTTTGAATTGTGAATTTAAGAGAAGATATATGTTCCCTACAACCCCCACAATCATCAGTGTTTTTACAATGAAGCATGCTAAACCTTTGTGCACTTAAGAAGTCTACATGGAAAATTACTGCAAAATACCTACTGTGTTTCAAATTTGCACATTAGATTATTCCACACGTAGCATTCACAGGCACACATAAACCCTAAATCATAGTCTAATTCTTCTATAGTATTTCTCTGGCATTTTGGTTCTCATTTGAATTAGGCCTCAGTCCCACAACCAGATCCATGTGGGCAGCCAGTTATTCTGGTAACAGAATGTACAGGTGGTCACAAATCACCTTGTATATCATTAGTCTGTTCATATAAATAGATCATATTTCTGTGGCAAATCAAACTCCACTATTATTAAAGCATTTAGAGCAAGTAATCATTACAAATAATTAATTATAATAAATTTCTAGTTGTTTTATATTTCCTATTTCAGCACAATGGGTAATGTTCACAATATGGCATTTAGCACCAAACAGCACCATGTACATTAAGAGATTCTTGACACAGTTCCTTGAGTGTTGACCAAAGTCCATATCAAATGATGACTTCTAATTTCTATACTCTTAAACAAGAAACTCAGACTGCATATAAAAATAAGATCAGGAAAATCAGAGAAAATAACCGTACTCAGTTAGGTTAGGCAAACTATAAATCAATCACTTGCTGTTTTAAAACCTTGGTTTTCTGGTGTGTGTGTCACAGTCTCCAAGTGCTCTCATTCTTTGAGGACCTGTGTATGACTTCTCCCTAAGCAGGGTAGCTGTAGATGACTAATACAGGCATTGATTACAATTGGGGTGGGAAATGTGGCAAAAAGACTATGATGGTTAAAAAGGAGATAGAAGGCAGGAGTTTCTGGCTAACACATATTGCATAGGCATGGCATATTAAAGCCAAAGTATTTAATATATCTCTTGATATAGTTGTGAAGATATGAAATTAGTCTCACTCATGAATGACTTGCATGACTTTTAAACAGAGATTTCAGTCTGAAGGGGCTGATCAAAATACCCTGGAGGTGAATTATATGACTCTTCTGCAACAATTCTAAGACAGGGAATAACATTAGATTAGAAAAAGGTGGGAGCTCGGGAGTGGGAAAGCAAGGCAAAAGCACTATGTAAATTAAAGTTTCTGAGAAAATGCAGAGAGAGCTTCTTGCATATGTAATTGTGAACTCTTTTTTAACAATTTCTCTCTGCTGTAGACAGCAACAACCTTTCCCTTCATGAGAATTGGCTTTATCTTGGAATAATACCCAGAATCTCTTGTTTCCAGTGCAGCCTACCTCCCTGTGGGGAAACATCAAATCTAGAAGACTCAGTGAGTGAAGTTTCCATGGAATTGTTTCTGCAAAGAAAATATGTTTTTGACTTCACAGAAAATACTGCCAGTCTGTGACTGTGAGTCACAGGAGTTCTCTTGAAAATGAGTTTTTATTCTGTATTGCCTCTACTTCTGTTAATAGCCTGTCACACCGCAGTTCTGATAAATAATTCCTTGTCTTGTTGTTTGTCTTCAAAACTCTCATTCTGTGGAGAATTGCCATACAAACTTGTATTGAGACTCACTCACCCTTGTAATCTCTTAGCCTTGCCATGTTCTTAATTTCCTTCCTTTTCCAGTTTAGTATTCATCCGCCTTTTTTGTGGGACTCTTACTCCAAATCACAGAACAACATAATGGTTGAGAGTAGAAGGGACCTCTGGAGGTCATTGTCCAACCCCTTTGCTTAAGTAAGGTCATCTATAACCAGCTGCGCAGAACCATGTCCAGATGGCTTTTGAATATGTCTGAGGACGGAGATTCCACAACTTCCCTGGGCAACCTGTGCCAGTGCTCAGTCACCCTCACAGGTAGAAAATGTTCCCTGACATTCAGAAGGAGCCTCCTGTATTTCACATCATGTCCATTGCCTTCAATGAACTCTCGCAAATAAGTCCATGTCTCTCTTGTACTGAGGAGCCCAAACTGTATTCCAGGTGTGGTCTCACCAGGGCTGAGTAGAGGGGAAGGATCACCTCCCTCGACTTGCTGGCTACACTCTTTCTAATGCAGCCCAGGTTGCCACTTAACCTTGCTGCAAGGGCACATTGCTGGCTCATATTCAACTTGGCGTCCACCAGGACTCTCAAGTACTTTTCTCCAAAGCTGCTTTCCAGCTGGTTGGCCCCTGGCATGTACTGGTGCCTGGGGTCCCCAGGGCAAGGCCTTTGTACCTTCCCTTGTGAAACTTCATGAGGTTCCTGTCACACTATTTCTCCAGCCTGCTGAGGTCCCTCAGCACTCCTCTCAATCTCTCAGTTTTGTATCATCAGCAAACCTGCTGAGGGTACGCTCTGGTCCATCATCTAGATCATTGATTAAGATATACAGTGATACTCATCTCCCATTATGCTGGACCTTGTAAATTAAAAAATAATACGGACCTGCAGAGCTAAGTCAGAAAGAAAACCTCTTCATCAGAGCTGCATAAGCTACATCAGTGCTTAGAGGCCCTGGGACATTACAACTGCTCTGCATAGCCATCCTGGGCACCTCATCTCATTTATGGTATCCACAAAACCTGGGCATGCGTTGTGCATATTACTCCACAGGTTGGGAAAATGATATTCCATGACCACATTGGCAACACCAGTAAGCACAGTCTAAAGTGCTCTGTCCATTTCAGCCTCCACGCTGTCAACCTGTAATAGTACTGCCATCCTGCCAAAGCTAAATTCTGAGGGATGCAGCAAAGGACTTATGATAGTAGCAATTAGTCTCACATCGAGGACGAATTTTGTTGACAATTGTGTCCTTGTCTCACTTCTTAGCTGAGCAGAATTTAATTAAAACACATTTCCTGAGAACATTTGATCACTGTTCAAATAATCCTCAGCTTGCAGGCACAGATATTCTGTGGCTGAAAGAAGAACTAAGGCAGCTTTACACCCTGCCCTTGCTCACTCTGCATTCCCATGCCATTTGACTTAACTGCAACCGTATATCTGCATAAACTCAATTGTTCAGATTAGGTATGACAAGTCCCTGTTCCATAATAAGTAGAGCCCTTTGAAGGACTGTAAAGCATGATCTTGCCTTTAATTTGGTACATAATTTAATCTGGTATTACAACAAACCCTTAGTTACATAAAATAAATATTGCCATTACACATACCACAATGGTTTCCTTGTTAATGCCGCTGCTGCTGGCTGCTAAAAATTTGGCAGTTGCATTTCTCCAGATGTGCTACTTAAATAGCCATTTAGGATGGAGAATTTCCATCCTCTGCCTTACAGTTTTATAATTCTCATCGTTGTACATACTGGACATTTAATGGAGCATAAATATATAAGATCTTTCCTTGTTTTGATGGGTTTTGAAAACAGAATGTTTCTTCACAAATACTGCAGCACACAAAGTGACGTCAGCAGTATAGTGCTGTCTCCTTTGTATCTGGCCAGGGCTGAAATGTTGGTAGTTGACATAGAAAACAAGTTTACCAATTTTCAGCTGTGTTAGTCTAATGAGTGCTTAAGAGATACCTTATGATGGAGCTAAAGAAAAGAACTTGCACTCAAGAAGGGTGATTAGTGTTGTGGGTTCCTGTGAAGCATTAATTTGACAGCCATGAACAAGTCAACAGCATTTTTGTTCTCTACTCTCTACTGGGGGTATAGTTTCAAAGAGGTTCATTGGTTTGCAAATTTGGCATCTACTTACATTGTTTAAAAATCTTACAAGACCCCATTAGAATAATAGGTCCTGACATATATTTCCTAATTTGCTGTGTGATATAACTACTGTGGACAACTGTAATCATACTCCAACGGCTGCTTTAGAAAGAGGTTTTTAAAAATTTGCTCCATCAATCTAAGATGTAATCTGCATCTGTGATGGTATAAACAATATATCCTGTGGGATGACAGCATTAATATTTTATTAATAACTCCTTGCACAGCCTCCTACATGAGCTGTGGAATGTAAAAACAAACTCCATTGATGCAAAGGATGAAAAATAAGAAGCGGATATATAAATAACCTTTTAGAAACATTTAGCCATTTCAGCATTTCATAAGCTACATTTCTGGCTAAGAGTTTGGCCTTTAAATTGAAGGTTTGCTGACCTGAATAGAGTTTTAAGGTTGCTTGCTGCCAACCTGAAACCTGGTCAGTAATTTTCAAGAAAATCTGATTACCTGGTTTGAGGGATCACATTTGTCAGCCTTTGAGGTTTGACAATCACATTGCCTATTTTAAAAGATGTTTGTCTTCTAAGCATCCATATGCTACAGCTTCATTCAAATGAAAGAAGGGAAATGATAGGGAAAAATGCATTGAAATTTCTGGCCATGGCTCTGTGGCAGTGCAGCAGCTTAATCTAATACATGTAATGTAATTGATTAAATATGCTACACAGCTGAGGGCGAAAGGAATTGCAAGGGGAGACCCGGCATTCATAAATTAAGTGGCTCTCTTCTCTCACTGCTATATTGAAGGCAGATACCTTTCAAAGGGCAGCTCAATCTGTCCAGTTCAATTGTTTCTCTCTTAATGATAATGGGATGATGGCCACAGATAATATACTGCTGCCTCCCTGCTCTAGTGGTTAGAGCACAGAGTGAGGAAGCACTGCCTTGAATTCCTGGGTGTGTTCTTCCTGAAGAACCTATGTCAAGACATTATGAAAAGGCCTAACCAGTAAATGAGAGGAGTGGGTCCATGAAGGAGGGAAAAGGAACAGCCTGAAGTCTGGTCTCTCCTTCCAGGTCTGTTTTTTGCCCTTCACTAAGAGACAATCTAATTTGAGAGGTAGGGAAGCTGCTTCTGGAACCTCAATTCCAATGAGCTGCAGAAAAACTACACCATGCTGAGCAAAGAGGAAAGGAAGCTTAGGAGGTTAAACAGAGTTGTTACAGCTCATGTAGGAGCCTGCAACTATGGAGACTGTAAGCTGTAAACTCTGGAGTGTGTAAGATGGAGAGTGCAAATAGGTAAAAAGAAATCTGAATGTATTTCAAAAGGGCATTATAATGGAAAAATATTGTTTGACGGTATATTTCATTTCACTTTAACTAGATAATAGCAGTGGATGGTTCCTTTGAAAACAAAAACCACAACAAGTGATACTTGATCCTGACGAACGTATGATGTACTTATGCAGAGACAGACAACCCTGCTCTTCATATTCACCAGCACTTCTGTGCTCTGCTTCTAGAAAAAAAAGCCAACAATTCCTGACAAAATAGAATAGCCACTTTATGAGTTATAGAAAGATGTCAGAGGAAAGAAGAAAGATGTTTAGGAAGTGACAGAGACATTTTTTTCCCTTACTGCATCTCTGTCTTTAAATCATCCAAGTGCATAAGCCTGTAAATTGCAGTGTCTTCAGTTGCCAGTAAGCTCAAGGGACTGCTTAGCTAGAATCAGTTCCTAGATGTGTGTATTATTATACCCTAGGTTAAAAGAGCATCTACTTAAATATACTTCTATAATGTGCCACTTTATTCCAAAGCACGCACCAAACTTCTACAAATACGTGATTGCTTTATGCTGCTCAGCAAACAGAAGGTGGTTTATGTTTTAAAGAATGTATATTAAAGAGTGATGAGGATATACAGGTATAAGTCTGACATTTAAAGAAGTGATTACAAATGTTTTTTTCAATATCTGCTATTGTTGGGTTAGTTTTGTCTGTAATTATTCCGTCTCTAGGCATATATTCTGGCTCCATTATGCAGTAGCACTATGACACACAAAAGAAACCCAACATTTTCTTCCCAGGGACATGAATTCATCATACAACACGGTGCAGTCACCTCTGGGAGTATTATGAGGAACTCATCAGCTAGGCAGAAAGGAAAGAAGTGTGACATGAAGGAAACTGATTAACCAAGGACAAATGCGTGAGCAGCAGTGATGCTTTGTGCTGCTTGAAGGAAGCTGTGGAGGTGTTCTGAGACGGCATGCTGGCAAAAGCTGATTTCTCACATTATCATGTTAACGTAAAACATGAATGCTAGGACAAATACCAAGCATCCACTAGAAGCCATTACTTGGCTGAACAGCTGATGCTGCATGGCTGCATTGCTATGCCACGACTGCTAAATGCTTCATGAAATGACAGGCTCTGCTACTCCACACTGTGCCCACAAATACAGAGGAGGCTAAATGCAGTACAAAGGCAGAATATCCAGCCCTTGGGCAGCTCTGACAGAAAAGTCAGCAGGTTCCAGCTGCTGACAGTCCATCCAGTCTGAGCTGCTCAGCAGCACAAGAAAGAAAACACTGTAAGCCCTGAGTGCTATACCATAAAGAGCAATGAGCATGCATGACTGCAGGCTTGCAATAATCCAAAAGACAGAAAATGAAATCAATTTAATCACAAATTGTCTGCAATAAATGTCCAAAGGGAAGCAAACCACTTTCTAATCTCCATGCAGTGAATGAGTTTGAGTTTCAAAAAGAGATCCAAAAGCTTTGGAGAAGTGACTGCTAAAAACACACAAAAAGTTATGAATTTAGCATTACAAGAAATCTTCCATGTCAAATTTGAATTGTAGGTGCAAATCAGACAAGCCTTAGAAACAAGTCTAAGTGGCTTAAGGAGTTACTGCCCTCACACAAAAGTTTCAGTCCCAGTGGATCCTACTGTATTTCCATTCAAAGTAATTACAGTAGTCTAAATCATCCAGATAACATTAAATTAATTCAACTCATATTTTATGTCAGGGCATGATGGTACATCTTGCCCAAGAAACACTTTCCTTAGAAAGAAAGTAAGTGGATAAAATATCCTCATCCTTCCAGGTTCCAAAATGAGGACTCACTAGGGCTGTCAATGAAAAATATTGCTTTTTTTTTTTTTTTTCAGAAGTGAGAAATTACACATTTGTCTGGATCTTCTTATAAAAAACCACATTTTTGCCTGGAATACTCCCTGAATTCCTTTTCTCCCAGCCTCAAAAAGTAAAAAAATGAGCAAATGACCTAGTATAGAAAATAAATTTCTTAAGACAAATGGTTGATGATTAACAAAGTAATAAAGAACTGAAAATATGGGTAACTTCGGGAATGGTTGGTAGTCTTCTTTTTGTCTATGCAACAACACATATACTAGATGCTGTTTGAAAGATAATTAAATAAGGTCTATAGTTGCCCCAAAGCATCACAGATGTGTAGATTGAAAGGTCATCTGGGTCCTTTCCTTCATTACGGGATCAAGTATAATTAGACTATCCCTCACTAATGCCTGTCTTCCCCATTTTTTTTGAAAGAGCTTCAATGAGAGGGATTCCACAGTCTTCCTAAGCAATGTGAGTTTAGCTATTCTCACAGCTAGTTTTTCTTCATTTTGCACCTAGGCCTTCTCTTCTTCAAATTAAACTGATTCATCCTTGTCACTTCATAGAATGGAGAGCAAGTGACCACTTTATAACAATTTTCAAATATTTGAAGACTGTTATCACACTCCTTTTTCTACATTAACTTATTTCCTTCATTTTTTTCCAAGGACTTTGGACTTTCTTAGACTCCCATCACTCTTTTTGCTTCTTCACTGGACCCTCTCTCAATTTGTCACTGTCTTTTCTACAAGTATGTGGCCCAAGGATAAATGCAGAAATACAGCTGAGGCCTTCCTAGTGACAAGTAAAGCAGAATAATGCCTTTTTTGCAACAGCAGCATATTGTTAATTCATATAACAATTACAGCTAAATGCCATATAGCCACCTAACCAGACACTCCCCATTTTGCATCTATATCCTTGATTTTCTTTCCCAATTGGAGTATTTTGTGCTGACCGTTACCATTGTGTTGACAAATTCTATTTAATTGACTTTAGAACATTTCTCCAATTCATCAAGCTCATTTTGAGTTCTGATTGTGTCACTCTAAATTCTTGCAACTTCCAGAATGGTGTCCTCCGTGAATTTGCAAATGCCCTCTCTTTCTTCTGTCATCCAAGATATTAGTGAAAATACTGAAGAGCTTCACATCCAAGGCAAAGCTGCTGGATATACTTTTGTAGGGCCTACCAAACTTTATTTTACATTACCATTATTTTTGTAAAAGTCTCCATTGTTCTACGTTGTGCAGAAAAAAGCTGTACTTGCATGTATTAATTAGGATATAGTACTACCATAAACTGAAACAATAACACTGGAAAGTGTGAACTGAACCATTCATCTTAGTGAGATATTAAATATGAAGTTTCAGGACACTTAAATGTCAACATTAATATTCACTGATTATCAACTTTGTATAATTAAGCTAATATACTTAAAATTTCTCTTTCAATGTAAAATAATGAGGGGTCTGCCCAAGGACAGCTAATTGCCACTGGGCATTATAGACTGATTCCTTACCTAATTGCCAAACAATCCTAGTTTTGCCATGATAATCTTTCCAATAATTTAATATTTTTTTTTACACTACTAGAAGTAGAATAAATATTTGCAATGCATTTCTGAGTATACTTGCTACCCACTCCATTACTCCTAAAATCCATACATTTAAATTTTGTTTAGAAACGTACTCCATTTTTAATGTGATACACATTAGTTGCAACTGTAATGCAGGGCTGATTTGAAGTTCAGTTTTAAGTTAACAGATACCTTCTCACTGATTTTAGTTGGCTCTAGCTAGGGTGATAGACTGAAGTTTGAAATCTGAATATAGGTAATTAGTTGTGGTTGTAAAATGCAGTGCTTACAGAGCAATCATTAAAATGTTATTTTTGTAGGAATTTATCAAAATGGAATTTATCAGTGGGTGATAGCATAATAAAGCTGCTAACTGGGTATTTAATATTCATACAAGCATTTATTTACTTTGAGACCATAAATCATTGCAATTTAATGATGCTTGAACAGGAAATAAACTTTCAACATAAGTGACATTTTGCCTAGTATGGAGAACATTTTATGAGCCAACTTCCTTACATTGACTCATGCTTATAAAGTCAGTAGTGCTAAAGTGAGGATAATTTGGCTGTAGAATATGAATGACAACATAGGTGACTATTTAACTGGTATCCAAGTTCAGATATCCTGGCGGAAGGAAGGAAGGGAAAGAAGGAAGGGAAGGAAGATATGGAGGAAAGGGAAGAAGTGAAAGGAAGGAAGGAAGGAAGGAAGGAAGGAAGGAAGGAAGGAAGGAAGGAAGGAAGGAAGGAAGGAAGGAAGGAAGGAAGGAAGGAAGGAAGGAAGGAAGGAAGGAAGGAAGGAAGGAAGGAAAGAAGTGAAAGGAAGGAAGGAAGGAAGGAAAGAAGTGGAAGGAAGGAAGGAAGGAAGGAAGGAAGGAAGGAAGGAAGGAAGGAAGGAAGGAAGGAAGGAATAACTGGGAGTCAATGAAAAACTGGAAATTGTGTAATTGTACTGAATAGACCATCAAACACCCAAAATTGTTACCACAGTTTCTATCAAATCAGTACTTTAACTTGTTCAGTAAATGAGATAAGAAGAAAAATAGTAATCAGTAGCAAATGGGAGGTACTAGGCTGTGCATGTGCAGGAAACTCTAGAACTTCGCAGTTCTGCTAATTACACCTACTGATGACACGTCGTGTGAAAACATGCCATTGCAAGGAGGTCCAGTATGGGAAAAACATCTGACCTTCAGACCTGAAGTAGTAAAAATAGCATGAAATTCAACAATGCAATTTGTAAAATCTTAAGTTTAGAGACTACTAGTGGGAGGTTTTGTTACAAATGAGATCCTCACCATGGGGGATGGAGAATCAGATCATGCCTGACAGTCTCAGAGGACTGTAAACAGACAGTATGATGGGAAGGCAAATGTGTTCTGTGTAGCTTGGGAATCCAGGTAAGGTTTACAAGTTAAAAGTATGAAGCAAAGTATCACAACCAGTTTTAAAACAGAGTTCAATTAATTTTATGCAAGAGCTAGATGGCATGATCGCCTCTAACAGTAAGGTGTTGGAGCCAGGGAGTCTATGTCTGGTCCCAGTATGGGAAACCTGAACAGTTCCTGAAAGGAACCTAATCATACTGAAAAATCCTACTGACTTCATTGACAGGTGGTAGAGATGAGAAACTGGGAGAGAATATTTTGTTTCTATGAAATATTTATCAAGGAGAAGGACCAAAACCCACTGAACAGATCATACAGAAGAGCACACAGAGTTCTTTTCTGTGTGATCACTGAATCTGATGGAACATGTTTCCATTCTACCTAACCATCTGATGAAGAGAATATGATCAATAACCTGAAAAAGTGATTACAGCAGAACTTACTGGTTGCTTATTATTTGGAACAAAGGCATTTATTCCTGTTTATGCTTGAAATCTGTTATGAAGTGAATGATATATTTTCGAGACAACAATATGACTCAGTTGCATGGGATTTCAAAGTGAGTTTTTAAATTTGTCAGCATTTTAAGAAGGATTTTGCTATTCCAGCTGCAAGTCTATCTACAGGTTACTAGCTATAAACCTGAGATTTGAAAAGAATGTTCTCCTATTGCTGGATGCAGGATATACTTTATTTGTATTGATTTTCACACCAGGAAACCATATAAAAGAAAAGCTTTTTAGGCAATCACAATGTTTCTGACTGAGTAATAAATTATGAGGAAATAGAAAATATCTTCAAAACTTTTTATATAAGGTAGTTAACAAATACGACACTGTGTAAACCTCACTATTCCTCATTAGCATTTACCTTTATGTACTGACCTGTTGAGCCAGCAAGCTCACTAGCAGGTTTATATAACACATCTGTAGATACACCAACACTCACATATTGGGAGACAAATAGAATATTCTTAATTGATTGATGGCATTTATGGTACCAAATTTGGGACCAATCTTGCACAGAATATGAACCAAAAAGCACCTTCTCTTATGTTCTAGTTAACTGTGACACAGCAGGTAAGTGCCTTCCCTCATTGTATGTTTCTATAAAACATGCAGTGAGTGTGCTGGCTTTTGTGAACCTTTGCAGGCATGCCAGCTGAACGAACCATGGTAACCACAGCGGAGAGTGTCCCTGACATTTAGGAAAAGGCAGCTGGGAGAGTCTGCAAGACAGTCAAGGAAACATTCAGCCAGCTCTTTCTCTATTAGCAACTTGGGAGGAGAAAGAGTTTCTACTGGAAACATAGGAGATAAAGTGGCAAACTGACAGTTCCTTCCTGCAGCAATTAATAAATGTCAGGGAGAAGTAGGCAACAAACCCCTATACAATCATTTGGTGGAGGGACAAAGAAGAATTTTATAATGCAAAAGGGAAACAAGATGCGGCTGCACCATACCAGAGGAAATAAGCCAATATAAAAAAAGGTGTCAAAGAGAAAGGGCAGGAAGATTTCTCTCAAGAAAGGAATGGAGTGAGAAGACAAAAGGAAGTCAACCAGAAAAGCTCTTTTTAGCACATGCTCCACAGCTTCTCTTGACAAAACAAGCAATTTCAAAGGTAACTTCAGATGTGTGATCAAATCACTGCAACAGATTATCTTTGGCTCCTTTTATGCAGAAGAGGAAGACTATTGTTCTCATTTTGATCAGATACACACAATATGGTCACATTAGGGCTGGCAGGTGTATAGATTTCTTCTTGGTGGTTAAATGTGTTGGTAAAGTTTTTTTATAATAATATACGGAATCTCTTTGACATGAGTACTTCCAGCTAAAGAAGCTGTAAAGTATGAAGCTTAAAGTATGTGTCCCTTCCCCCCCAGACGTCACATACTGTCTACTGCCTGTTTGTGCTGTCTGTCTTTCATCTGTTCTGGATACTCTGAAAGCAGGTACAATACAGATTAAAGAGGTAATGTACTAGTGCTCCTATTTAGAGAGCTCTGTTCACACATATCACAGCCTTACTCTAAAGCTAGCTTTCAAGAAGGATGCATTTGAATAATAATTAAAAAAAAAGCCTCTTTGCTTGTAATTTTTCATTGACTAGCACTCCAGCCATAAATATGTGTTTTCCTGAAAACTGACAGAAAACACATAGCTGAAAAAAGGAGATTGCTCATAGCGTACTGTGGATATGCAAAGTGGTCAGAAAATATATAAACCAGCTGAAAATCCACTCTCTTCTGAAATAGGACAAAAGAATTTATGAATTGTTGACCCAATATTCCTAAATAGTTCAGCAACAGTGGTTTTTTTCCCCTTTTCAGTTATTCAGGCAGGGTAATGAAAGGTGGCCTCTGTTTTTGTGTGCTTGGTTTTGCCATTAACTCAGTAAAAATAAGTCTTGTCAGCCTATGACCATGAACCCAAGCCCTTAATTGACTCCTTACAGAGCTAGAGAAATAGCAGAAGTTTGAAAAACAATTTTCAAGTCCTTACATGTAAATGAATGTTCTGTCTCTTTTCCATCCTTCAACACATTGTCCTTCTGTTTGCTTTTCCATTTTTAATACCTTCATTTTCTTAACTGCCTTTTCAAAATTTCTCTGGTTAACACAGTTTTCATCAGATAAGGCTCATCAGAGAAGGCAGTGGCAGAGACACACCACGTTCAGAAGGAAAACAGCTTAGCTCTTAAGTGCAGCATCTATGATAAAGGATGGAAGGAGACAGTCAGTTGTCTCTTAAAATAGGATCCATGCCAGACAATATCAGATCAAGTCATAGTTTAAGTTCTCATAAAGCAAGTTCTTGGAAGAGAGCAGAAAGAGGACATCACAGGATGGATATCGAGTTTGTTGCACGCACAACTGTTGAAGCAAGCACTAGTTAAATATGTATGCAGCTAGATGCCCTGACCTTGCTTTTCACAAAAAAGGACTTTGTGCACCTTTCATGCTCAGAATAGAAGTGCCCAGTGCACCTTTTCTGTGATTCCAGCAACCAAATATTGGAGGGAACAGTTCAGCTGATAAATCTAGTAGATGCACAGTGCTACAACCACTCTCCGACAGACTGCTGCAAAATAAAAGTTATAGACTGTGACAGCTTTCAGCAGGACTTCCACAAGAAGTGATGACTTTGCATGTGGAAGAGTGGTTTCATATGCACCACACTTGGAGAAAAAAGGCAAAGGGAAGAAAGTCTGTGAAATTCAAGGACAAGTACAGGGCCACAGAGCCTTAATTTGGACTCATACTTTCTTTGAGGTGTAAGCATCTTTCCAACATGCCCCCTATTTCTTCAGGACGGTGTGGAAATCTTGTGACCTGATAGAGGAAAAGTACACAGACTATCCTGGGAAAATTTCCTAGACTGCATTGCTCCATTGGAAATAATAAGCTGTATGGCACTCTTGTGCAATTCACTTTTCTCAAAATTATGCTAATGTGCCAACAGAAGTCATGATGCTGCATATAAATGAACTGCATATAAACACCATAAATCAATCCTCAGAAACTCTTCACATAAAGTAGTCTGTGTACAAATAAAAATGACTTCTGCCCCTCACTAATCTATCCTCTTTATCATGAGTTACTACCACTTGCAGCAAGCCTGCAGACCAAAATAGCTACGCCTGACCCTGCACAACCTCCTGGTCTATGTAATGGTGAGCAGGTGGAAAGAAATGCAATGCCTGAGCTAAGGCTTCACAAGAGAGCGTGGAGTCCAGCCACCAAGCTACAGACAGGGCCAGCTCTGACATATTCTAAGACAAGAGGAAGCTGATTTTTACTTCTGAAATGCAAAGCTTTACATGCGGCATGGACAAACCTGTGGAACTGAAAGTGCCATTTCTAAAAGTTAATTTTTGGCAGCTCAGAATTTTTCAGCAGTTCAGTTTTTGGGTTTTTTTTCAGCAAATGTTGTTCCATCCAAATAGAAGTGATGATGAGTTTCCCTAGTTTCTCAAATTGAAAAGTTTTGGAAAAATTATTATTTTCTGGGAAAAATGTCACATAATAACACTTGAAAACAAAATTCCAAATTACAGCATGAAAACGTGGTTTACATTAATGTGCTGCCACTCCTACATTCTGCTTAACTAAGTCAGGTGCACTTGCAAAATACCACTGAGCTTGTGGTGGTTGTGGCTTCAAGGGCACCCGAGCCCACACGAAAGCTTTCTGCTGTAGAAGAGGGAAGCAACATTCCTTTTGTCCCCTTCCTCTCACTCCTCTTACTCTTCATCTTCCTTCTCTCTGTGCTCCTACCCACACAGACTTGTCTAACCATGCCTTTTAGAGAATTGCTTTAACCCTTATTGAGCCATGGAAAAACCATCTATATGGGTTTGTCTTCTATTGAATTTATGAGTCACAGCAAGGTAGCGAGTGGCTTAAAATTTTTGAGTACATTGCACAGAATTAGTTACTGCCCTTATTCCAGTACATCTGCAAACTGTGCATACTGAAATGAATGGGATTTGAATATATTATGAAAGAAGAAATCAAACTCTGTTATAAATAGAGCAGAATAGCCTTTGAGTAAATAAGTTCATAAGGAAGTCCTTTGGAAATAGGCTGTAGTAGGCAAGTAAAGCAAGGCCTTCTGTAAACATAAGCAATGGGAGAATTATTTGCTGGGCTCTAAACTTCACAAATCCATAAGTCATACTGATACAGAGGGGATGATGATCTCATTTGTGCATTTTGTAAGCAAGTAGTCCTCAAAAACATATCCTTCCCACTGCAGTACAGATTGAATGCACATGCAAATGAGAAATCATTCAGTAGTATACATGAGGACACTTCCATGATCGTTTTGAAGGGCAAAGATGTTTAACCAGAGGCTGTAGCCTACTGTGAGATATTCACCATCTGCTTTTTTCATTTTACTTTGGTGTATTCCCAAAGACAGCATTCCTAAAAAAACTTTTAATTTCCAAACACATTTACTTAATAGTTAGTCTCTACATCTTTGTGACCCCTGGCCAGACCTTACTAAAACAGCAGAGCCACAGTATGCAAATATCTCACACTTTGATTTCTGCACTTCAGAAATGAACCTTCCTGCATTTGAATGATCTAGTTGATGCTCATAATGAGATGCTGTGCAGTTTCTGAAAATGATCCAGATGTTTCCTTTGCTTATACCATTTAAGGAGTGAAATGGGGAAAGAAACAAGTCTTATCACAGTTCCTTATCAGGAAACTCTGGCAAACAGATTGCTTACATCTTACCAACAGAAAAATACTATCATTTTACCAGTGAGGAGCCAAATATGAACACCAACATGTGGTTCTTCATACCTGTCCTATAAGCATCCAACTTTGACAAGTCCTTAAGTATGGGGTCCAATCACCTTACCTCCCCACCAAAAAACTCTTTTAACAATTTACTGCTCAGTTTATCCTGCAAATACTGACTGAATCAAAGTTAAACAAACTGCACTTTGCTGCTAGTAGTCCTCCACTGCTGAAAGATCAGCTCCTTTGATTGAAATGAAAGGATGCTTGAGAAAGACTACTCCGAATCATATAACTTCATACAAATTCAGAAGTCTGATCACAAACACAGAATCAAAGGTTCGTTTAGGTTTCCAGCCTAAATATTAGGTTTCCAACCTAAATGATTAAGATTAAGATCATCAAGTTCTGAATAGCTGCCTTATTTCTGTTGAATAACATGAATAACATATTGTTGATTCAGTACACTGAGGTACATTAAAAGGAATTTCTCCATTTCAGCCAGCAGCGCCAGTGTGTAGTTTTGTGCTTGGGGACACTTTGTCTCTTTGAAATGAACAGATGCACAACACCGTGATTTCTGTTGCTGAATCATCAGCCTTCCCAAAATCATAATAATGTCACAGGCTTTTTAATTAATCAGCCTGTGAATTTAGTGACAAAAGACTGGAGGCATGAGTGACTGTGTAATCTGGGGGATGTAAATACATGTAATTAGTTATCAGGCTAGAAAAGGTATGACAGCCTCTGAAGTGTAAGGTCTACTAAAAAGAAAGGACCCTCTGCAGAGTTTTTTTTATATGAGTTAATGAAAGATGCACATTATTTTGATTTCTTATGCTGTATCCTTTATAGAAGAAACCCACAGGACCCAAGAGTATAGGCTTTTCTTTATTACTCACAACGGATATAGCACATCAGTCATGATTATACTTGGTGAATATAAAATACAAAATAAAAAAATATTTATTTCACAGGAGGTGATAAAAAGACAAGATCTTCTCACAAAATTATGCTGATACCACCATGGTAGTATCAAGAAAAAAAATGTAATCTTAATTTGGTTGCATCACCTCCCCAGAGCAGGGTTTTATCCATCCAGTGAAGGCAGAAGGTTTCATCAGCTTTTGGCCAGGGCTCACTTAGAAGCATTTCAGGTATGGTAGAATTGTTCATTAAATCAGTCAGTTCAGCAGGCAGCTCCTGGATCCCAACTTCAGCAGGTTCCTGCTGGTGCCTCCCACTATTCCACACAGCCCGATTTTCAGGATTTGGTTCACAAAAGGGCTGGTCTATCATAGTCCACCCGGGCCTGCAACAGATAGGACCCAGATCGTATGTCTCTCCCCTCTAGTTCCCTTTCCCTGCCTCCTGAAGCTGTCTCATAAGGAGCATGCATGGACACCCACACTCACACAATCTTCAGCACAGCTGCTTCTTCTCTGCAGCTGCACAGCAGTATGCAATGCCTGTATGACTCCCATCAGACGGCTGCTGAATAGGGCAACAGGGTGGTGGCTGAGGGAAGACCCTGAAATTTCCCACTCTACCAGGATCAAATTGTGGGGTAGTAGAAGCAGGAAACATTTTACAAACTAATTAGAATCAGCTATTGATTTAAAAATAATTTTCTTGAGTCACAGTTGAAATAGTGAAGATCTTCGCACACTTTTTAGGCTAAGTAAAAAGCAAAATACCCCTGTAAGTTATTTTGAATATCAGCAATAATCTACTTCCCCATAAACTTGATGAGCAGTGACTTTGCATCAGAACCTCCTTAGTGCTTGAAGTTGATAGAACAGCAATTGAAATTAAAACATTAGATCTTGTTTGGGCAAGAAAGAGAATTACATTTTCATAGTGCCACTGAAAATAAAACTTATTAATTTCTGAGCCAGACTACAGGCATCAACATTTGAAGCCATCAGTGCAAATTTCCAGGACTCAGGGTGGCAAAAACTGCCTTTCAACTGACAATTAAGGCTTTGTCTGTGTAGGTGCAGTAATGGAGAACGATAAACTAGGGTGTTATCTCCAAGAGGTGTTGAATCAGACACAGAATGATAACAATTTTAAACTTAACAACATCAGTTCAATATCCAACATGGGAACAAAACCAACAAGCCATTAAGTTTAGCAATTTTTATTGCGAAGGTGTTGGTGCAAGGGCCAGAGGAGCATCATCAACATACTACCAAGTTTTGCTACTGAAATACACAAGATACTAAAAATCACCTTAAAAAATGATGATTAATTATCCTGATGGACAATGAGTTGTGTGTGACTCAGCAGTGTGCCCTTGCAGCCAGGAAGACCAACGAAGTACAGGGCTACATTAGCAAAAGTGCAGCCAGCAGGACAAGAAGTGACTATTTCCCTCTACTGAGCACAAGTGAGGTGACATTGAGAATGTGGAGTCAGGTTGAACTTCCTTCTCAACCCAGTATGAGATGGATACTACCAAACTAAAGGCCACGGAAACAATCACAGGGTTGGAGTACATCACATATGAGGAGAGGCTGAGGCACTTGGGTTTGCTGGGGCTGGTGAAGAGACAAGAGAACCTTGCTGAAGTCTACTGCTATCTAAAGACAACTGATGGAGCAGCGCACATGAGAAGGGCAAGGGGCAATGTTCACAAGTCGCGATAAGAGATATTGCAGTTGAGGAAATAAAAGAAAATATTTAAAATAACGGTGGAACACTCTGCCCAGGCTGCAGCATCTCCCTCTGCAGAGATTTTCAAATCTCCGCTAGACAAGGTCTGAACAACCTGTTTCAGCTTTGAAGTTAGCTCTGCTTTGAGCAGGGGGTTGAACCAGATATCTCCAAGAGCGCCTTCAAACCTAAATTACTCTGTGATTCATGATTGATCACCCTAGAGAAAAAAGAAAAATTATTCACATCCTGCTTGCAAATAACAAAATTGTTCTTTAAATACTCAGAGACTGAACAGTTTATTCTAAAATGACCCTTTGCTCAAGATCAGAGTTGCCAGTATTTATAAGTCAATTGGGTATCAGCATTATCACATAACGAATAGCAGCACAAACTGATCTTAATACCCTCGAATAATGAGACAAAGAACACTGAACTGGCTGCACTATTTGTTTTACACAGTAAATTACATTTTTAAAAAAACCTCGGCTTTTGTAATTCCTGGAAGGCTGTTTAGAATTTCTTGCTTTTAACAGAAATCAGCTCTATTTTTCCCCTTAAACCACGTAACTTGTTTGCTGTGAACAAGAACCCAAACCCCAAGAGCAAAAATCCCAACAGAAAGAAACTACACTGGAAAAATGGAAGGTTTTTTCTGGTGTCATTGTATAATTCTACATGTGAAAATTCAGACTTGGGAGTTTTCACTGGCTACTGTCAACCAACTATGTTAAAAAAATGATCAGAAAACAGCATTACATCACTCCTCCTGGCAAAACCAATTCTACTAAACAAAACGTCACTAAAAATGAATCTTTTGTCTGCATGGTACAGAAATGATGGAAGCTTTTATTGTTCACTCTATGGTTTGAAATAATATCAGATTGTGTAACCTTAGAGGTACATCTAAGTAATGTCTAAATGATCTTTCATCATCAATTAGCAGGGAACTGACTTGAGGAAATGAACCTCCTCAGTAGATGTATATTTTCTAGAACAAAAATGGTTTGGTTCACTTTTAGTATATGGCATAATTTGAAAATAGTCATGACATCATCAAATTTTCATTTCTATCGCTGTTTTAATGAAAAATACAACAAAAGGTTGTTAGAATAAAGTCATTTTACTAATAAACTAGTTTCAAGAACCACTTATACCTGAAAAACCTGGATGCATTTGTAACATGCACTTGTACTTTATTTTTCTTTAACAATCTATTTATGCAAATATATGCAAAGTCAGGACACAAAACCCCCTCAATTCATGCTTGGAAATGCAGGATTTGTCTATGGCTTACAGCAGAGCCCTCAGAAGTACTACAAAATGTTTCTAGTAACATTTATGCCTCCATGAGACATTTACCCGAGAGTCAAAATCTGATGATGAGTCATATTAACTTACAGTATGTGGAATTTCTTTATTATGAAACTTCACCTTCAGATATTGAATGATTTCAGTAGGTAAGTTATTTTTCTAGTTCCATTTTGCTTTCATCTCAATGTACCACCCCAGTAAAGGAATGTACTGACCCACTGTGGCTAATGTATCTGAAAAATCTTATTTGATATAGAGAATGTCATCTGCTCAAACTCAGGTTAGTTTACCAAGCCAGTTAGATTTTTCTTAGTTATGGTGGATTAAACTCCATGCTTGCATGATCCCAAGGCCTAGTCATAATGATTCACTGGCACACAGAGGCTAATTTTTCAGGTCTTTCAGAAAGCATGTTGTAAGACAGAAGAATATAGCTAGAGTCTTAGGGAAGGATGTACTAACATAGGCCATCTATTCACAAATAAGATCAAACCATATGTTTGAGCTAAACAGAGTAGTTATACATAGTTCTTAATATTGCTTGCCCTGGTAGTAAATTATGAGATTTAAATAAATTAACAAACAAATAAATAAATGAGATAAAAAACAATGTCTCAGCCACTAGACTTCTGTGCCTACAACACAGTTTTTCTTCACATTCAGGAAGATTGTGGATTTTTTAAGTGAAAGCTGAATTCTTGTATTTCCATGAACCAATTACCTGGTGTTTTAGGAAAGCACCATATACCCCATGGCTCACAATACAGTTGGCAGCCTTACACACAGAGTACCAGATTTACCTACAACCCCCAAAAAGCTTTGAAAATCCATGTCCAACCACATCTGGAGCTGGTTGCGTTAGGAGTGCCAACAGTACGCTGATCTGCATGGCACAGCACCTGGTGAGGTGGCAGGACCATGGGCAGGAGGCTGCAGGTTTAGGAGGTAGCTGGGGAAGGAGGGAGGCTGCTGGGGCAGCAGGCTGACAGGGTAGGGCACACACTGCCACCCCATGCACCACATGTACCTGACTAAATAGACTGGAATAGGGAGAATGGCTTTGCCAACAGCAGAGACACGAGGGCAAGTCACATGAATCGAGATGACTACACAAAGCTATCTCACATATTAAAGGAGAGAATCAGCAGGTCTGAATCCTCTGGCTTGCAGAGTCTGTGGTGTTCTGCCACCCAAAATATCCAGTAAACGTGACCTGTGGCTGCTGAAGCAGCTGCACAGTGGTTCAGTGCTCTGTGCAGGCTAGGAAAGAGCTCTATCCTCCAATATCCCATGCAAAACCCTTTAGCTGTTCTTTAAATTAAACTTATAAATTGCCCTCTGGTCACCTGTAATCCTGGAGGCTTATCCCTACATTCCTCTAACTGCAATATTAAAAAATGGATGAATTTAGAACAGGAAATATTGTATTGATTGATCTTATGCTTGGATTTTGCAGCACAATGCATGTAAGTGGGAGTTTTCATTATAAATCTCATTTTGAAGGCTTTATGACTGGCCTGTTTCAATACTCTCTAGTCTCAGAACTTGTTAGATATGTTTTACCCTGGAAGATAAAAATTGTCTCGAAAATGAGAAAGAGAATGAAAGAAAGAAAAAAGAATGGTATAGCTGTCTTTAACTATAGGAACATATTTTGAACCAAATATATGAAACACTGAAATTTGACAGTCCTTATTTCTTTTCATAAATTGGTGGCTTTTGAAACAATAACTTAAATTATCAAAAATATAAGAGTCTATGCACATCCTCAGGAAGTACTTGTTACATTCTGGGTAAAAGATGCCTATTGTTTAGGACAAAATTATCTTTTCGGTATTACTGCAAGTGGCTTGACTTTTACCGAAAAATCTAGGAGGCAAACTGGAAATTTCCTGTAGTCCTTCTGCGATGAGGTAAAGCTCATGTAGAATTTAAGGCTATAACTTTCTTAAGCAAATAAGGGATCCAAAACAAATGAAGCTTTTTGGAGAATCAGGGTGGGACCTGGAAAGGACACTCAGGTGGTCAGAAGCAACGTGCAGAAGTTCATATGCAGTATATGGATATGTTCTATCTCACATAATGCGCTATGCCTTGCTTCAGCTTTTCTGTCTGCTTTTCAAACTTGCCAGAACACTAATATTCATATGATAGAAAAGCACCTAGCAATTTATTGGCCCAGCCTTTATCAAGGATGTCATATCTCAGGATTAAGGTTTTAAGGTCAGGACTTTCTCTTTGCAAAAGTAACAGATCTAAGAAATGAAACCAACCTCTCCTGTTGTAATATCCCTGCAAATTGTCAGATTCCATTTCCTACAGTTTTAGTTTAGTAATTGCTTAGGCAAATGGGAAGTGGTATACAGATATAACAGGTTCTTCGAGTTATAACAATGAACATGAAAATACCAAAGAGAAATAAGTTCGTCAGTAGACAGTTTTGCTTACCTGTGTAGGACCAGTCAATCTCTTCAATCAATTTCCGCTGTTGTCTATAGTATCCGTTCACCAAATCTGCAAAATAGCAATGAATTTAAAATATAAATACCAGAAGATTAACAGGAAGATGAAGTATAGATGACACAGCCCTCCAGTAAGATAATCGCTCTTTTAATTACTGAGGAATTATTTATTTTGTCCTTATCTCGGACCTTGAACAGCAATTCTTGGTTAAACAGAATGTTAATATCACCAACGTTGTAGCATATGAAAGACAAACAAAGCAAAAAGAAGTACTTTTCATTTTAGCTGCATACAACTTCTCATTCAATTTTTAACTTTTAGTTTAAGACTTGACATATTTATACCAGTCGGATTAATGGTTTATTCTCTCCAAATTTTCTTTCACCTGGTTTTCTTTCTTTGTGTTCACATTATGTCTATTTTCTTTATGTGCCATCCATTTTTTTACGTTCCTTTTTATTTTTACTTCCTTACTTCCTTTCTCTCTCTTTATCTTTCTTTTGCTGTTCCCTTTAAAAATTAATACAACTCCCCCTTGAAGAAACCATCTTCTGTGATCTCTTTTAGAAAGACTTTTAGATTACTTGAAAATTAATGTGAGTTAGACTTTCACCTCAGTGTGGTTAGGACTTTACAGATTTTCCCTAACTTTGTACTACTGATACCATTAAAGATAGTGAACAAAATATTCTGAAATGTCATTTCATTTTGTACTAGCATCAGCAATATTATAGCTGAAGTATATGAAGTTACTTGTATCTCCATAAACTTTATGGAGAGAGAAAGCTAGGTGTTATATACTTTTATATGACATTATATTTCTCTAGAGAGAAATAGCTAACTGTACAAATACTCATTGATTTATTCTGACTACTGAATAACCTTCACCATTACCCTTTTTATGTCAGTACAACTACAGCAACACTACTGATGTATGCAAATAGAGGACTATGTCCCCTACTACTTATTAATATATGTAAAATGCAGATACAGGTTTCGTGAGACTGTCATTTCTAGA
The DNA here is from genome assembly GCF_032191515.1 of Phaenicophaeus curvirostris. Classification (NCBI taxonomy): domain Eukaryota; kingdom Metazoa; phylum Chordata; class Aves; order Cuculiformes; family Cuculidae; genus Phaenicophaeus; species Phaenicophaeus curvirostris. The sequence goes on from NC_091392.1 coordinate 23,879,076, forward strand.
GTCATAATGTTAACTATCTTCATTAGATACTGTTCTAGAAAAGCACAATACAGCTTGTTTAAAAAATGATTGTATATCAGCATGTTGAGCACACATGGGTTGCTTCCTTGAGAAAATGCCATGGAATTCTGCTTACATTCTGCAGAAAGTACAATATATTGAAACAATTCCATAGCATCCATTTCTTTTTTTTTAACACAGAAAAATATATAGTGCTGATTACGGGATAATAAATCATAATTGCTCTTTGCAAGGTTAGAAACGTTCTGTGTCTTACGACGGCTTTCTGCTACTACCTGACGTCCATATGTCCTAATAAACTCCATCAGGATCCTTGTGAAATTGCATCTGCCCTTAACTGTTTTTCTCTCCCTTTTCTTCTTCCTGGCTTAAAACCACTCCAGCCCTTGGAATACTTTGCAACATTCACAAGATTTTTACAAAGACATCAAACCTCACATGTAAGTAATGGCACTGAAAAGGGATTTACATGCACCATCATCGCCTTTGGACCACATTTTCAAGGCAATGTGCAAGCTGTTTACGTTCTGATTCACAGGTGTTAGTTTCCTCCTTTATCCACTGTCCTCCTAATTGTTATTTCAAACAATCAATTGGGCATTCATATGCTAACTAAGCAGGGTTTGGGCGTGAGAGCAATCCACCAACTTTTTAAATTCCACATGGAGGTCTGATGGACAAGGAGTGATAGCTTCAATGAACAAGAAAAAAAAGGGGCAAGGTTCACTTTTTTGGTACATTACACAATCACAGACCCAGTAAATCTTATGAAAAGTCTTTATGAATGCCAGGAGACATCAAGAGTTCATATACCTTCTTTCCTCTGCTATTCACCTATTGTGCTCCCACAGCTCCCTCACAGCATGCTCACAGCCATGTGCCCTTTCACATCTGGAGGGACAGTCTTGCATGGCAAAATTGGGGAAGGAAATCAAATTTCACTTCGGGGAAGGAAGTGACTGAAGAACCATAACTAGCACTAGTGTCAGAGAAAAGCTGTGTGATCAGTGCATGAGGAGGAGTGAATGCAGCAATTCTTGGAGCTACTTGTGTAAACTGCTGCTTGTGTATCCTACAAAGCATTGCTGTATAAACTGCCAGTGTTGACCATCTAAAACTGCAGAGACCAGCTGGAGAGAAATTATTTAAATTTTTTTTAAAAAAAACTATTTTATTTAGACTTAACAAACTGACATCCCTTTTGCTCATGGTATATAACAGGTACTTCTGTTTAAATAATGTAATTATATTTCTTACATGTAATTTAAATGAATATCATAATAATGAGAACACCTTTCACAAAAGAGAAGGCAAAACTTATGTCAAAGTTGTGGTTTTACATGTAAATCTCTGATACTGACATTTAGGACTGATCAGCTTGACAGCGTGACTCCTGAGACACTGACTGGCATCTCCAGCCAGTCCCCACAATACTTTGGATTTTATTCATTGAGATGACGCTTTATGAAGCAAAAAAATCCTTAATGTTCTCTTCTGCTTCCAAAAAGCTGTTGAACATGTTTCCACAGACTGTCAATTTATTCATAGAACAAGGCAGCTCAGTTGCAGGTCATATTTTAAACAGTTTTATGGTTATCTTTCTGTGCCTGTCAAGGAGACATACAAGATATCATTAAATGGTTCTTGTTCCCTTTCTCTACGCTCCTTCAAAGCCAAAGTTTTCTGTCTCACACAGCAAGATTTGTTTCTTTTTATATGCTGTCCAGAAAGCGCACACCTCAGTGGCCAAGGCCCATGAAGTCAGAAATAACGGTGGCAAATGCTCCCCTACTCACAAGGGGTAGCGGGTCTGACTGATTTGTGGCTGACCTTGTCTCATGTTCAGTCATAGGGTCAAACAGAGAAGATGGCTTTCTGATTAAAGCTTAGTATTGGGAGTAATAAAATCTTGTAAAGATTTTTTCGTGTTTAAAATGTATAAATAACCGAGTTTTTTTCCTCCTGTCATGAGTCTCATATTCCTTTTGCACTTACTGGCCTCAGTCGAGTTGCTTTTGATTTACTGCTGTGAATGAAATATTCTGTTCTTCAATGTGTACTTATTCATACATAAAAGTAAAAAAATGAATAGTTTTAAATGAATAGTTTTAAATACTAACAAGAAATAAATGTCTGTGAGGCAGGCCCTCTCGATTTGGCACTCTGTGCCAGGATAATGAGTCAGAGAAGTGGAAATGGGACTTAAAACCTCTGAATTCCGTCAGGGGAAATCTTCTGTGTGATGTTGAGGCAACAAGCCCCAAATATCCATCAGAGACCCCTTTCCTAAGCCTTGATAAAAAGGGTGTTCCAAAACACAGTGCCCAAAACACAAAGTACGTTTGGGGATGCTGCACTCAACATACTGCTTTGCTAGGTAGGATACAAGCTCAGGAGTAATCTGGCACTGACCAGGCTGTTGTAATTTCACCAGCCCTTTATACTTGTCCTTTTTGCCCCAGTGGTGGCAAGAGATATCAGCTGCTGCACTCAAGAGGACAAAAATAACGACCTCCTTTGGGTTTCATCTCCACTCAGCCTGGACTTATGAGCTGTCCCTCCAGCAGGGCCGTCACTTACAAGATTCTGAGATCGGAATGATGACTTTATAGGAACTAGGATACATTTAAGTAACAGGTTGTGTCTACAGTTGTGAGATTTTCTACAAACGGGGCACTGATGTTCCATGCATATAGTAAGTGCAGGCACTCCTTAACTCTGCATTCCAATTCCCAACACAGTTTGGTTCTGGGAAGTCATGTCTCGCTCAACTTTTTCCTCCTGTCCCAAAATCTAATTTGGGAGCAAAGAGGATAGACTACGACGTCATAAGCATTCATCTAGTATAAATGGATAATGTCAGTGCATTACAGTCATGGAAATAAAGGCTGTGTTGGTATTAAAAATAGCAGGAATTTCAATTTATGTGGGCAGAATTTGACCTGTGGTTCTCAGTTCAAAGAAAAGCACGGGAATTCTTAGGATGCCAGCAAAAGTGTGAGTGATCACTGAAAAATACAAAATTTCTCATTTTAAACAATTCATGTTTTATGAGATCTCTGCTACGTACACTTCTGTTACTGACCCTGCAGAAACTGGAAGCTGTGAATACCAAAAGCATACAGAGGTTTGGAGAAGACTTCAAAAATCTGTGGAGAAATCCACACTTCTTCCACACAGTGAAACCACTTTTAGTTCACCAAGTCCATTGACAAAATAGGGAGGACTATACTGGGAAATTACCTTTGCGTATTTGCCCTATTTTAATAGACTTGCTGAGGCATTTGCTATCTGTTATTGTTGGAAACAATTTATCAGACAAGTGGCTTGAATTAGCAATTTTTATTCAGAAACATATTGTACTTGCTCAGACACTCAGCAAACTGTTGAGACGTACAAAGCATTAGTTACCCAAGTTCAGATTTTCCACAACACAAACTGCCCTGACTCTACTGAAGACTACCGAGATGCACCAATTTATGTCTAAATATGACTGTCTTGGATGCTGCTCGTTCAAAAACAGTGAGGTAGCTCAGTCTTTATGCTCTATTTGATCTACTACCTCTACTCTTCACTGGCACTTTTATACATGGTAAAACATTTCCAAAGTCAGAGTTTTTGATTAAGACACGAATCTCTTCAGTGGAGAAGAATTAGGACTTGTAGAACAAATTGAAATGGTATGATAACAATGGTTATAGAGGGTAGCTAAAAAAAAATTTGTACATGGCTAGTGGCTAAGAAGTGGGACACCAGACAAAGTCACTGCAAAGATAGGAAGACAAACTGTAGGAACTAGCATAATAATAAATTTTAAAAAAGCAGCTACACATCTTAACAGAAGAAATGCTCAGTGCTTTTCAAATATGAAAAGAATACGATTAAATAGATTGGAAACATTTGTATTATGCAGGTTCTGCTTCTGGAAGTAAACACAGAACCTTAAATATTGCTAAAACTGTGCAAAATCACCTCTGATGGGATCATTCCTTCTTTTAGCTGACAGGAAGGTCACAAAATCTGTTTCTACCTTTCATCTGTACTATGATGGTGTAGCTTCATTGCCTTAACTGAAACAATTCTTGGTTGATATTGATGGAGGAAATTAAAAGATTCAGAGCACAACCTCCTAACAGTCTTGAAGTTCTAACTGACAGGAGCTATCTATAAATTCCTTTGAGAGAATGATATACATGTGTTTGAGTAAGGCCTCTTTGTTATAAATTTATTTAATTTTGTAATGGCACCTGTAAAATCCTTAAAAACACACAAGTGCTGTAACAGCCCACCTCTATAATATCATGTATTCTTTCTCCCTGCAAATTGAAGTGTCTATACGTTTTCTCAAGAAGGGCCTGAGAATTCTTACAGCCTTAAATAAATATAAAAATCTTTTTTTACCCACATTTTTTTCTGTGTAGGCTTATTTTAGGCATTGGTACATGTTCAGGTATATATAAAGAGAGTCAGTTCCTTTCATCATACGTAAGTGTAGGCTGTTCATTCCATTACAGACTGAAAAAGTGAGATTTTCCCTGTACTAAATATAAAGCCAAAACAAAACTCCTCTTGCAAATTTGTCAACTGTCATGTGAATTTACTAATACAAACTCTGTTTCACCTAAAAAAATAAAGAAAAAAGATTGAATTATTTCATTTAAAAGCAGTTATCATTAAGCACAAGAGTATTAACAGGCACTTCGCCTACTTAGCCTGTCACAACTTTACAATGAATGGTGCCATGAACTAAAAGGATAATCCTTATGGTATCAGTTCAGGTTTAGAAATCCCATTTTAACATGTATTTCCAATGTGTTTGTACATGCAAATGCAACATAAGATCTGAGATTGACTAACTAATTGATTGATTGATGACTAACTAACTGATTGATTAACTAATTGATATTCTACTTCATTGGAATTTTACATGTCTGAGGTTGACATGGTCCCTGAAATTCCTAAGTAGCCAGTGGAAAATGAGAGGGATCTCAGGATCCCACAGGGTATGATCCAATCTGTTTAAGTTACCTCCTTCCACCCTCACTGTGACTACAGTCAAAGTAACAGGAAATGTTAGATGTTTCCTTCCATTTGTGATCTTGTGCACCGTGACATCATCTGAAGATGGAGCAAAACGGTCTGATAGGCTTCAGCTTCCTACATAGCCATTAGCAGTTAGTTAAAGCACTGGCTATAAGTGTCTGCTCACTGAAACCAAGCTGACAGTACAGGTTTTACGTGGAAGAGTAGTGTTTATCTTCCAGAAGGGATATTTCTGAAATTGCATAGGTGAGTGGAATTAAGTGCCTAGGAAGCTCTTGGGCTAAACACAGATATCTCAGTAATTTAGAGGCTATAGAACTAGATAACCCAGGAAAGCTACGTGACTGGATGCTGCTGAAGATGTTAAATGGAGTTTAGGTGTCCAAGGCCAAAACCAGAAGACACCTAAGAGGACTGTAAGCCCCTCAAAGATGTTACACTATTATCCCGTGTATGAAGCAAGGCAAACTGGTATCTGTGACAGAAACTGGAACTGTTATTCAAAAAAGCAGGTATCAAACAGTGATTCCGAGGACACGCTATTATATAACTCTGCTGCTCCCCAGATTCCTTTGCCCATACCCTGATGGTCTTTTAATGCAACACATGTAAATTCACGGAATCATATAAATAAACAGTAAATCCAGACCCAACATAAACAAACAAATTCAATCAAGCCATTGAAACCGTAGGCATTTGGTTTCAAAATGAATTTACTTCTCTGTTAGCAGTATCAGAGAAGCAGGAAACAGATAGAGTTGATCAGAACAGAACTTGATAATTTTATTTGCATGATCCTCTTAAATGTTCTGAGTGTTCCACAGACAAACTTTTATGATTCTGATTTCTAGCATAACTGTGTGTCAAGAACTGTAATAAATATAATTAGGAATGAATAATATGTGCTTTCTGAGCACCCAGGTTTAAAAACATTTACAATCCCCTTTCACAGAAAAAAGAAACATTGCAGCAGACAATAAGTGCAATGCAAAATCAAACAAATTCAACTGCTGCATCAAAAATCTCAGAATTCACACTTAACTGGCTTTTGGAAAGGTTTTTAAAAATCTTTAGTATGTTTCTCCAGTGCCTTTCTGCTTGTAAATATTAACATCTACACATGAGTAAAGCTCTACAGCTCTGGGAATATCTATCTAAAACTCTTGAGAGTAGACCTTAAACAAATTATCTCAAAGGAACATTTACTGAAATAAATGCTTTTTAGCACAGTAGGGACTGTGAAGTCAAGCTGTTAAAAACTTTCTTTTGCAAACTATTTCAATAGCTAATGAACAGCCTTAAACTGAATCCTATGAAGGTGTCGGGGGTGTGGGGGTGGAGAAGATATTGAGACAAATATATTCTCTAAAGAAGGAAGTCTTTAATTATTAACTATTTTCCTTTTCCATTTATTTGATGCTGGAATTACAAATTCTACTCAACTATTACCCCTCCAGTCATGTAACAGTAAGTTTCCTGAAAGGTGGCTCTTCAGATAGCAAAATCTTCTTTTGCTTCAGGAAGTTATTTATTTAAAATGCCTTGGCAAAATTCTTTTTTCAATAACACAGGAGAAGAGAGAGGTTGCCCTGAATGATTTTTATGTCAGTATTATTATAAATCTAGCAATTATGCCACATACCTCTTACGAAATCATACCAAAAGCATTCTACTCCCTAGAGGAAGCTCTACACTCACAACATCGCAACTAAAAAATTCCAAAGCTCATCATGGACACCCAGGATCAAATGCAAATCTATAAAAATACGTGTCTCTATATGATAAAAAATATATATGAATAAAATGCAAATAATACAATGAAAAAATTATAAATAAATGTAGAACCTGGCATTTTTTTACAAATCATAACAATTATATTATATATATGTACATGTATGTCTGGATATATGTCTATCTATAAGGACTTGTCAAAAAGACTTACAGAAATAGATACATATACATATTACAATTTTTTATGATTGTACCATGTTGTAAATCTCATGTTTACTCTTTTCCTTTAGCCATTTCTTTATTGCAACTGATTACATAAACAGATCATTTGGAAAAGAAAACGAAGAGTCTCATCATTGCTAGACGCTACAGAGAAAAATGTGGCAAACACCGGCACGCTAAAAACAAAAGGCAAAACAAAGACACTTAATGCATGGGTTTGTCTATTTTTTTAAATATTTTTCTTTTTATAAGAATGTAGTACAATTATTAATATAGTGGCATAAGGGAGATCACAGAATCAGAATCAGAATAATTGCAATTACTTTTAATTCCATTCATGATTCTGTATTTCAAAATAACACTGAAGTGAGTACCAAAATATATGCTCCCTCCTTCCCTAAAGTTTCTGTGACTGCAGGACTAGAGATTCACATGGCCACTTGTGTTTTCTTCCACTCCAGTCGGGTTCCCTTCACCACGTGCACAGGGGAGCACCCTCCCAGCTGTTCCCATAGATAGCTTGTATCTGTCTTTTAGCTGCTCTTGAGAAACTGCCACATCCATTCACATTTCTGCAAGCAGAGGAAGGAAACACACGTGTCCCCTGATGTCCATGGAGTTTTCAAGCCAGCGGGATATAGTGAAATGGAGAACTGGTGTCAGTAATACTTCACACTGAGCTTAAAATGCATGTTTTAGCATGTTCTGACAAGGAGTAATTTTGAAAAGGTGCCTGAGAGATGACTAATTAGAAGCATATTTCAGATATTAAATAGGCTCTAAGCTGCTCAACACTATCCTCACTGAGAAATTCTCAGCAAACTCTAAATCAGAATTTTAAGCATTTGGGAGGCTTTGATGTTAAGATCTGGGATACCTGTGAAATCAGGCAACCCTTTTCCAGTACTTTCAGGACTTGTGTAACTTTGGACTTGGGTGTATGGAACCTAAGTTTCACTTTTCAATCTGACTCCTGCAGTTTAGAATCACGAAAACCTTTGGAAAACTCTGTGAAATAGGCCAAACCATAACTGTCGACTCTAAGTACAGGTTAATACTAACAGAGATTTAATCCTGACATATTTGGAATGTATACGGAATTTAACCTTTATGGTACAACCTAAAGCAGAAATTATTGGAAAAAGAGGTACGTGTCACATAGCTCCAGAAAAAAACCATCTAGTACACTCAACCAGAGTCTTTCCCAGATCTTTGAGCTTCGCCCACAGGCTGTGGCAGTATAAAGGGACTGCCTGTTTGCTGGGGGACCAGTGCTGTTGGATGGGGCTGGGGTTCAGACTTCACAGCTAACGAGGACACACAGACCCAGGTTCAATTAGTGAGGCCTCTGCTTTTGGTGGGATTATGTCATTATTTCACCACAGCAATCCTTAAGTTGATTTCAAAAGGGTGTAAATCAGTACAAACAGATCAAATAATATCATTTTAATTTCCCATGATTTCTTTCAGAAAAGATGTCATATAAAAATAAAAGAACATCAAACAAAACGGGATATCTTGAAGTCCCTAAAGGAATCCAGATGTAATCTTGGTTTTTAGACAATCTGTGGAAGAACAGTACCTCCACAGGGAAGTGGATGGTCTGGGCTTTCCTCCATGCCTTGCCAGCTTCTGCACTGCGTAATCAGAGCACCACACAACAGCTCTATTTTCATATAAACCAGGCACTTAGTGCTCACACTAAGCTCTTGCTAGTCAACATATTTTATTCCTGTCTTGAAAAGCAAATGATCAGTTTCTGGTCCTCTGCTTGATCGAACGTACATAAATGTGATATATTACTCTATGCAATGATGTTTTTACTTTCACAGACAGCTGAAAACAGAAAGATGTATTGATTGCTCCTGGAGGTGACTGTTTATTGTCACTAACTATAGCAGTGGTAACATTTGGTTTTTTTTCTCTGCAAGATTTAAAAAGAAAAGTATAGGGGATATCCAATAAAATAAGGTCACGCCAATTTAAAAAACATTTTCTTCACATTTCCTTTCTTTATTTCATTTTTTATTCTCTTCAGTACCTTGTTATCTAAACTGTACCTACCATTTGATATAGTTTTGAGGTAAAATTCTGTCTCATGTTTTATGTATGTTGAATAGAGTACCATGAGGAAAACAGGAGTCTCATCCTAGTCCTGTCCCACATCATCCACAAAGCCAGAACTTCATGGGTGATTTTGGAATTCAGATCCTAATAATGAGTGGAGACTCAGATGTTTTGATTAGATATTTTGCATGATCTGTAGAGTCATGAATCTTGCCCATTTGTGTTTAATCAATATGCTGTTCATCTTGGAGGGGGGAGTTAAATATACCTGGGAAGCTATATAAGGTCCATGTGAACACAGACAGAACACAAACCTACCACACAGGCACACATGCCTCACCCGCCCATTCTCCTGATGTCTAATTCATGCACATTTTACATAACAGTAAAAGGAGACAGAATACAACTGCTATTTCAGAGCCCCCACCCCTGTTTCGCTAGACCATATTCTTTCAGTTCTAATCCCTTTTGAATTCTCACAGCAGACATAAACCTAGTTCAACAAGGTTTGACTCAAAATGTGGAAATAATAGCCCTGTAAGATGACAGATACATGGTTTAATCAATCATTGTAAACATGAAATTTCACCTTACTGCAGTAACTATTTCCCCATATAATCCAGTCTTTCATTAAGGCAGTAAAAAGCCTTTTCCCAGGTCTCAGGTGGTGGTGGCACTCCATGAAAAGCCTTAATTTGTGCAGTGAACCACAAAATGGAGGTTCTGACCTCTTGTTACTTGCAATCCTACACTGAGTGTGTAACACAGTTTGAACTGAGAATCTCATTGCAGCAATCCTTCTAGGTTCAGATTAGTTCAATACAACTGAAAGTTCATATATTGTGGCAGCCAGCTGTCAACACTCAATAACCAATTGCAAATTGACCGTGACTTTCTAGCAGTAAGAAATTAAATCTTTGAAACAAAAATCAGGAAGCCTGAGAATATCATTATAATTCATAGACAAATTTTTAATGCAAACTAAACACTGTAACATGAACAAATTAAATACAACAGACCTAGCTATTAAATTTGCTTTCAGTTAATTGCAATGACTCATCTACCAAGATTAAATTATTTTTATTGCCAATTAATAAAGTAATGAATTGCAGTGTCAATTAACAGCAACCAGAATCAAGGGAAAACATTATCTAAAAATGTATAGTGAGTTAATGGCTTGAGCACACTTATAAGTAGGTTTCAATGCACCTAAAGTGACTTGTGAATTTACACCAAGATGGATAAAGTCATTCCCGCATTGGGAATTCGCTTGCCCAAATGCTTCGCTGGTTTGTATCTCAGGTCCCAACAGAACTAAGGGGTTTGGGCTCTTAAGTGATGCAGAACTAGTTCTAGAAAGGGATGTTAACACTCATCTCCCATTGCTGGCTCTCAAAGCCCTCAAAGCCCTTAATAAACAGAGACCTGCCCTTGGTCAAGGTGTAGTGCACTGAAACCCTGGGTGAAGGCGCTAATTAGCAGCCTGGGAAGCATGTGTGCCTGTCTCCCCCTCTTTTATGAATATTTAGATAAAGGTTTTATGGTATTGGGAAAAACTTCAATAGGGTGGATTGAGAGTGTCTTCTGTGAATATTCTTTAGGCACGTAATTAGGATGCTTTGTACTAGAGCCATTTAGACACTTCTGCCATTGTGCTAGGGAGGAAGCCTGACTTGCACATCCGCCTAGTAATGCAGAACTATGAATAGGGGACTGCCTGGAAGTTTACATATAGGCTTAGCAGAAGCTCCCTCATTGTCTGTTTTCTTATAAATACTTCCAATTAAGGGTGTATGCTCAAACAGACAAAATGAACAGAGTGCTACGACTCCCTGCCTTGAGTGAGCAAGAAGGGTTTAAACTTCTAGGCCGTGGAGAACAGCTCAGGGAAAATAAAGTGCTGAGAGGAGAGGAACATACAGCTGACTCCATACCAGAAAAAATTCTGAGCCCTATAATTATATATATATGAATAAATAAGGCTATAGCACAGACTCCAGCAAAGAAAAGCAAACTGAATTCCTAAGGGGTAGCAGGATGAAACAATCAGCACAATGTAACAGACCATTAAGATTTCACCTGCTGCACATATAATGGCCAAATGGCCCAAGAGGACAAAGCTTAGAGAAACAATACAGGTGCAGATCTGAAGCGCTGCTATTGAACGCAAACAGGCTGAGTCCTTTCTTGAGAAACTCATATAACATGCACAGCAGACAGGTCACCTAGTGAACAGCAGATGAGTCATTAAAGAGTGATGACTGCAACACAATTTGATTTGACATTCAAGGGACAGCCGGGGGGCCAAATTAGTATACTGATACCAACCTTTAGCAAATAAAGTGTACAGATTTTTTGGAAGAGACTCAAAATAAAAATATTTCCAGTTTGGATAGCAATGTCACGTTTTAGACATCTTCAAAGTGTCTACTAGTTTTCCAGAATGGGAAACAAATTAAAAGATTCAAGAGGATATGCCAAAATGTTGTGATGCACTGATGTTTCAGTTATTTACATTGCATAGGACTATGGATGCAAGGAAGTTCAGAGAGCTATAACAAGCAAAATAACATGTAATAATGCGAAACAACGTTCAGCTTTGACAGATGTCGCAGCAAAAAAAAAAAAAAGGCATTAAGAAGAACTAAATTACTTTTACTTTATTGAGTTTGCGATTAATTGTATCAGCTGAAAGAAGAGACCAGGGCATCCCTGCACAGCTAAATCAAGTTCTGCATCCAGTGTAGAGTTGGAGTCCAAGCAGGAATTTGGAAATATTTTATAAATGGTGAAGAAAAAAAATTAGTGCCCTTTAGCAAAAATCAGTGTGGCTTCATCTGGAAAACTGCATTCTGTGCCTTGCCTTCTCAAAAACAATTAAGCATGATAACACAAGTGAGAGGGAACACTGATGAATGTGACCATGGAAAAGTTTCAAATAAAGAGAAATGGAAAATGTTAAAGACTCTTTATTTTGGAAAGAAAACAAATATAAAGAATAGTCAATCTTGCTAAGATGTAGACTGGGAACTTTTGTTCTCTTTCTCTCTAGAAGAACAAGAAGACCCGGGAGCATTAATCAGAAGGCTGAAAGTCAGAAAACCAGTGAAAGGATATACTTTTTTGTTCATATCTAGGCAATTATCACTGCAGGAAACCACTGGGGTTAAAAGCTAAATTAAAACTGAAATAGCTATAAAGATATCAAGAATATTTGGAGTTACCACAACACATACAAAAGGTACCTGGCTTAGATGAGATGAGTGAGAAAAGACTGGGGAAGCATCTGACTTCTACCTGTTGTGGGATTTCATGCCTGTTCTTCTGAAACATCTGCATTGGCCTCTGTCAGGCAATACTGAATTCAGGTATAACCCAAGATGGCTATTCCTGCTATTTGCACACTATATATAAATGATCCATAGAATCTGAAACAATGGTAACATTTGTCCTAACTGAAATGCAGCTACTCTTTGAAAGAAACATCACTTACTGTCCTGTAACAGACACCCTACTTCCATCTAGGTAAGCAACTAAGTTAACTTTTAAGAAATTGGCTGGAGCAAGTTAGATGATGGACTCTTCCCTTGCATAGATTGAACAGAATGTGTCCACAGATGCTTTTTTAGCAATGCCTCCCTTAAGAGTCTGAAATTCAGTCAGGAAAACAATATTGTGAATTGATATACCTAATAAACGGAAAAATCTCAGATCCATCAGCTGCAGCTTCCTTACAGAAGTAGGGATTATGAGGCTCTACTTTCATGTTGTGATATCCACTATGTTCAAAGAGCAAATGTTGGTTTTAGACAGTACTGCCTTCCACTTCTCTTGTACTAGAACAGGATCAAGCAGATTTTGGCCTAAACAACACAACAGAGTACACCTAGAAATTAATGAGCAATGGTATTCTCAGATGGCACAATTCTGTAATTCCTCACTGTATACTTCATCTTCTAAAGCCAATTCCTCTGCAGAGACTTACTTAGGTGAGTACTGCTATTATTAATATTGTTTTTCCTCTGGACAATTGCTAGACATTCTGCTCTATCTAATTGTGTGTGTGTGTTTGACCTAAAGAACCAAAAGAATAGCCTGATCTGGCCACTGACCCCTGTGCCTCCTTTAAAGGCAAGAGATATTCCTGCAACAGTAGACTTCTGTGTATTCTCTTACTTTTTGTTGCAACTTGTGAGAAAATCCCTGCTGCTATTGTCTGCTGTCATGGAGAAAGACAATTGAAATGTCCTGAAAAAATGCCAGCCATTACAGTACTTACCTGTTTTTCCTCTGTCTCGATGGGATGATGTTATTGCTTACATGGTGATCATCCATCAGTGGTGTTTTCCCTTATGCCTTGAGCAATTACCATGTTTCTCGTTATATTTGTAGTATCCAAACATCTCCACTGGTGAACACTCACAGAACGCTGTGGCTCTTAGGAAAATAATTTTGGAAACTTACAGCTCTTAAATTGGAGGCAAGCACCGGCTGTTCTTGCTGCATTAATTCAGAGCTCTGCATTGAAAGACCTGCCAATTCCCACAGGAATACTATTGGGTAATGTCATTTTTGAGGAAGGCCAGGATATGTACTTACAATGTTATCTAAATGCAGCCTCATTCAGCAATAAAGTAAATTCATTTAGCTAACATTGGTATAAAATGTCCAAGTAGCACTATACAGATACTGTAAAAAACTTACAAATTATAGGCACTGAACTTTTTATTTTCTTACATTAATCATATTTATTATTTTTAACCTTGTCATCCTCCTCGTAACCAAAAGCAAGCCATCTCCAATACAAGTCTACCATTAAACTGCAGAAATATCCTGTAGCAAATTAATTAAGATACAGAGCAGAAGGATCTTTTACTTTCACCAGCTGAAAAAGATGAAGCTGAGACAGGTAGTATTTACTCCTGCAAATTAAATCTCTGCTGAACAGCCAAATAAACACAGGTTGCCTAATGCTACTCTTCCTTGCACTGTAATTTAATTTAAAAGCAGGAGAAAAACCCAGATCATAGAATCACAGAATCACCTGAGTTGGAAGGGATCCACAAGGATTACTGAGTCCAACTTCCATCCCTGAATAGAACAACCCCCAAATTTAAGCCACGTGTCTTAGTGCATTGTCCAAATGCTCCTTGAATATTGTTAGGCTTGGTGCCATCACTGCTTCCCTGGGGAGCCTGTCCCAGTGCACCCTGTGAGTGAAGAACCTTCTTCTAATATCCAATCTAAACCTCCCCCGGCATACCTTCCTGCCATTCCCTCAGGTCCGATCATTGGTCACCAGGGAGATCAGCTCCTCCTCCTTCCCTTGTGAGGAAGCAGTAAACCACTAAGAGGTCCCCCCTCAGTCTCCTTTTCTCCAGGCTGAACAGACCAAGTGGCTTCAGCTGCTCCTTACCTGACTTCCCCTCTAAATCCTGCACCAGTTTAGTGGCCCTTCTCTGGACACCCTCCAGCAGCTTGATATCCTTTTTATACTGTAGCACCCAAAATTGCACACAGTGCTTGAGGTGGGGCCACGCCAGTGCGGACAATCACCCCTCCTCAACTGGCCAGCAATGCTGTGCTCAGTTCCCTCAGCACCTGTGCCATGAAATTATCATCCAGAGAGTTCAGAAATCTTCTGGACCTGTTTGTACCAGCTGTGCAGTACTCCCAATTGATATCCAGCAAATTGAAGTCCCCTATGAGGACAAAGGCAGATGACTTGGAGGCATCCCTTAGTTCTTTAAAGAATAGCTTGTCAGTGGTGTTGTCCTGGTTGGGTAGCCTATAGCAGATTTCCACAATGACATCTGCCTGCCCCTTAAGCCTTCCTCAGAGGCTCTCATCTATGCCATCGCCAACTGCAAGCTCCATGCACTCCACACCTTCTGCTATATATAATGCCACCTCCTCCCCTGCCTCACCTGCCCTTCCTAAAGAGCCTGTCACCATCCATCATGGCACACCAGTCACAGGACTCATCACACCAAGTTTCACTAATGCCAATAATGTCATATCTTTGGGACCGGGCCAGGGCTTCCAGCTCCTCCTGCATATTCCCCATGCTGCATGCATTCATATAAAAGTACTTCAGGCGTGGTTTACTGTGCCCATCTCCTTGTGGAGCTGTCTGAATATCACTAGGATGCAGCTCTTCACTTTGGCATGCCTTCCCATTGCTTGTACCTGACTAGCCTGCTATTGCCCCTTTCCCCCTTCAAACCTAGTTTAAAGCTCTATCAATCAGCCCTGCCAGCTCTTGAGCAAAAACCCCTTCTCCCTTCTGTGAGAGGTACATGCCATCAGACACCAGCAGACCTGATGATGAACAGATCATCCCACAGTGAAAACCCCCAAAGTTCTGTCGATGACACCAACGTCTGAACCACATATTGACCAGCTGAATATACCTGCTTAATTCTATGTTCTTCCTGCTACTGAAAGGATTGAAAAAAATACCATCTGCACACCTGACCCTCTAACCAACTGTCCCAGGGCTCGGAAATCCCTTTTGATTTCTTTAGTATTTCCCTCTGCTATCTCTTCACTACCTACATGAAAAACCTCTAGTGGGTTATAGTCTGAGGACATTACCAGACTAGGGAGTTTTCTGGTTCCCTCTCTTACTCTGGCCCCAGGGAAGCAGCAGACTTCCCTGTGGGTTGGGTCCAGTCGGCATATCAGACACTCTGTTACCCTCAGAATGGAGTTACTTACGACAACTACCCTTCTTTTTGCCTTTACATGAGTGGTGGTGATGCAGGGGGCTGACTGCCTAGATGACCCCTTCATCCTAGGAGGACCTAAGCAGATGAGGCTGCTACATATAATTTTCTCTGGTGAAGGTAAAGGTAAAATGGAGTATCATCTCATTCACCTTCTCACCAGGGTAGCTGTACTAGCAGAACTATTTACGTCTGAGGCAAAGCAAGATGAGGTAGGGGACTACACCTGAATTCTTGTTATCTTCTATGAAGGTTGATAGAGGACTCTGAATGTCCACGTTTGCTTAAGCCCCACTACTTCTTGCCTCTTGGGTGTGCTGGTCATCTCTGGTCAGGCAGGACTCCCACTGCACATAGGAAAGCAGTGGGGATTGATGCTGGTGAATTTCCAGTCCTAAAGAAGCACCACATGAATTCACTCAGCTCCCACTGGCAGGAAGCAGGTCATGAGCCAGGACAACTATGGCGTTTTCATGCTACTAGTTACCCAAGCGGATAAAGGTCGCAAATAAATTTTTTTCTCTATTTCAGGGATGTATCCATTCTTCAGCTAACCGTTAAATTCCCGTGCCCCTTTACAGATGATTTTGACTGTAGCAGGTGAGCAGCATTAAACTCCTTCTAAGAAGAACTCTTAAAAAACTATGTCCAGCTCTGATTAAGTTGATTATTTGAATTCAAAGCATGTCTTTTCATAGGTTAATGCCATTGTAACTTCCTCTACACATTGAACAGATTACCATGGACACAAATTCAGACTCCTTCCATTCACACAAGGTCCCCAGAAATTTACATAAGTCTGCAGAGAAAACAGGCAGCCAGGCTTTCACTGGTATGAGCATTGGGATGAAAGTTTCAAACAATACATAGTTCTGTCTCTTAAAATATAGTTTACAGTAAAAGCCTGTAAATTAGTTAAATGGGAAGGAAAAAATATTCTAGGTTACTGTTTAAAATAGTCTTTAAAAATAAATAATCACTATCCAACTATCTTAAGCTAATTTGCTGCAAAATCAAAGCAGTTTGGACATATCCCACGTAAAATGAAAATGCTACTTTGCTATGCCATAATAGTGAGCTTTTTTTATGTCAAAAATATTACTCTGCAAGTCACACTGGTGCGTGTGTCACACATAGAACAAAACAAAGATGTAATACTCTCAATTAACCAATAAGGTGTTCTTAATGAAACAGGGCTTTGCTGACTTTTTAAAAAATGACAGGCATTTTTGCCTAACCAGACTTGTGCAAGCATAAGGATGCTACTTCTACTTCCCAGAGACCATCCTTATAGATTTTGTTTAAAAAAATTCTCTGATATCAGTTTTGGTCAATAGACAACACTGTAATTTTGTATTCAAGGACTTTCAATGAGGAGAGGCCAAGACAGGGTCTCACAGATAATGGGTTTATTTCAACTACGTTTATATATCATTACTAGGAATTAATTTTTAAAAAGAGCTTGGGAGATTCCAGTCTTGCAAATTCAAATGCTAGTACTGGATATTCTGCAACTAAATGACATGAATTCTTTTAAAAACGTTTCCCTGAAAATCACCAATACGCTTGCTGTTAGAAAATGCCTCTTGAGTAGAAAACAAGATCTTTCTGAAGAATTTGGATCATTCCTGGTAGGCTAACCTGTTGGTGAATGGCATGTTGCAGGATGGAGAAAGGTCAGTGGATTACTTCAACATTCTCTTACTCCAAAGGTACCAAGTGATGCACAGCATGTCCCAAATGCTTCAGCTTGTATTTCTGATCTTACTGACATCTAATCTTCAGTGTTCCACCCCTCTGACATCACTTAGGGCTAACTGCCATTGTGTCTACCCTCCACAGAACCCTCCCTCTCCTGGCTTCCAAATCTTTCTTGGCAGCTTCTGCTCCTGCAAACCTCCTCCTGCAACTCTGTTGTTTATATGCTGAAGGAATTTCCAATAATTAAATATATTTGGGTTTTTTTTCTAACAGAATCACACTGAAGTTTTAAGTTGACCAACATTTTGGCCTCAAGCTCCGTCAGGGGAGATTTAGGCTGGACATTAGGAAAAAATTCTTCACAGAAAGGGTCATTGGGCACTGGAACAGGCTGCCCAGGGAGGTGGTTGATTCACCTTCCCTGGAGGTGTTTAAGGCACGGGTGGACGAGGTGCTAAGGGGCATGGTTTAGTGTTTGATAGGAATGGTTGGACTCGATGATCCGGTGGGTCTCTTCCAACTTGGTTATTCTATGATTCTATGATTTTCTTGGTAAAGCCCTCTACATCTTACAAAATTCATAGCTTTTAATGAAAGGAATTCTATTTTTTCCTTTATCTGAAGCCGATTTTTACAGCCCATAAAGATAATTACAAACTGAACAGATTTCTCTTTTATACTTAAGGATGACAGTTTTACAGGGGTCAGAGTTAATTGCTAGTTTCTCTGACAAGCTGTGAATTATTTTTAAGTCAAACTACCATGTAAGGATTCTAATTTCAAAGCTAGCTCTTGTCTCCTTTAAGCACCCAAGCTGCGCCAGGAGAAACTGTAGCTCCATTAAAGGAACAGGAAATTTCACCACTGATTTTGCTGAGGCTATTAAATTCCGGTGTGATCTGAGAGTACAAAAACCTCATAATGTTATCTACAATGCAATTTAAATACCTCTGAACAGAATTTCTGTAAGTGAACTGGAAGAAACTTTTCCCTTACCCTACCCTCCTATGAGCAATGTTCCACTTACACTTTAAATGATCTGCTTCTCCAAATACAAGGTTTAACAATTATTTCTGAACAATAAAATACATGCCTTAATAAAGGAAAAAAGAGAATGTAGTAAGAGGCATCGGTTATTCTGAGTAAATTATTCAACCATTTATTCTGTGTGCAAAAGAATTCTAGTAAGTAAAAATCCTTAGCTTGACATCGATAATCATGCATGCATATATATATGTAGTGATCTCCATCTGGGATTTCAAAGATAAACTTGAGGCTGTACCTTAAATTTTGATTTTAAAATCAATGTAGGAAGAAATGAAGCATCCTGACACCCATATGAAAATGACACGAATTCTGAGTTTTTAAGTGAGCTTTGTCCAGGGCCATGCACAGAATAGACAAAAGTTAGGAAAAGATAGTAGGATAATCTTTCTTCAGCCCATAAACACCTACCACTAAAAATGAATATATTTCATATATCCACATAGTTTTCGGCAATTCAGATTTCAATACTTCATGCGATATTCTCTGGTACTTCGTATCATTAACTTGTTACTTCAGTTTTACCATCAGCTTCAAGGGACTTCCATCAAAAGAAGTCTCTCCATAAAAAGGAAATAACTACGCTGGAAACAAGCAATATATCAATCATATCTGTTTCATTTACAGGAAATACACATTTTCCAAGCTAAAAGTGTTGATTATTTGAAGTTACAAATAATTTATGTCAAAGAGTACTGCCTCTTTCCAAACCACAGGCTTCTCCACAAGTATACCGAAGCAAAATAAGAGAATAAAATAAGAAATCAAACATTCACTCTTAGAGGATGTTACATGGCAGTAAGCAGTAAGAGCTCCCTTTAGAGAAGGAGCACAGCACACCTTTTATTGGTATCCTGGTTATGATCTGCATGAACAGTGCCTTCTGAAAGTTCTCATGAGGCATGTATTACAGGTAATTGAATTCAACAAGAAACAGATAACGGTATCAAAGTCTACATTAGAAAAGCTCTAATCTTCATCCCAAAGGGGAACAATATTTGCTGGCAGAATGTTTGAATATATGGATCAGCAATAACTCTCCTCACTCTTGTACTCTGAGGCACAACAGAGGAAAGGACCCAAGGCAGCATGAATCTCCTAGGTATCTTACAACTGAGTTTAGAAAAATGTAACTAATAAAAGTCTGGCCTTCTGCTGCAAATTCCAAGTTTCACAAAAATGTATCTTGGCTTTCATTAAGAGGGTGTAGCATTATGAAGTTCTCAGAGGACCACACTTGTCAAAAATACCTGAATCCGTTAAATACCGAGATCAATATGCAAAATGGCCATTTTTATTTCTTTATTGGTAAAACTTACTCTTGGGCTGAAGATCAAAATTAAGTCACCACACTCTTCCAAACAGGGACATAAATGTCTCATCTCTCTTTCAAGAAGAAAGAGAATTAAAATTATAGTGTATATGTGGAGCTTAAAACTATCAACAAAACTAAAACTTCTGGGAAAAAGCAAAAAAAATCTCCTGGAAGACGGTCTTTGTTAATCCAGAAGAGGGCCCAAACCTTCACTCTGCTGTCTTCTAGTTTCTTTTCCTCCTTCTCTCCTCCCCTTCATTCCTTTTTTCCCCTTTTATTTTTGATTTATTTTATGTCTTGAATGTTTAATCTAGTTTTGCTAACTTTAAGTGGTCCATTTAACCTTCCCACCAGCCATCATTTCATACACACTTCTTTACAGATTTCTAATGTTTTATCAGCTCCATTTAATCTCCTTTCACACACCTTATCATGCAAAGGCCAACCTGGTGTGCAGGGCCCATAACTTCATGTGCTGTCAGGGCAGGCTCATGTGCCACTGGAGAATCAACACAGGCGATGGCTGAAAGATGGTTGCAGTTGTCAAAGCAGTCAGATACTTTTTCCTAGGGTCATCTTGGGAGCAGACAAAGAGGTTTTAATGGCTAAATTAATTGCTCTCATCTACCCTTGAGTAGATAGACACCTATTTACTTGCATGCGTTGTGTCAAGCAAGCGCAATAAGCTGAGTGCGATACAAGTAAGCTTCTGAGCTCTGGTAAAAATGACAGCTAAGGGCAGCCTGTTGCAATCAAATTAACTCCCCAGGGAAAGCAAGCTGCCAGCAATGGGCTGAATGATGGATGAATTGTTCTCTGAGGCTGCATATAACACACAGATCATGTCTTGAACATTTCCTTTTTTCTGTATGAAATTGAATCTCCCCTCTTCACCTACATGTTTGTGCCTCAGCCCATATCTCAGATTTGACTTGCCCATCATTATCTTCCTAGTCACCAGGGTCTCATTTGGATTTCACAATTTACCCTTATCTTTATGGTTGTCTTTTCTCAGCATACTTCTCCCATACTGCTGATTCACAGGCTGAGCCCTGTCATCATCAGCAAAGTAAACTCCTTCTTATCTAAACCACTTCTTTATTAATTGTCATGTACTTACATTCTCAAAGCTTGTTATTATTTTGTCATAATTAGATTAGGCATAAAGGAAGATCTTATCTGTGCTGAGTGCCAGGTAAGTGCAAACTAACAGTCTAACATGAATGGTTTTTTTTACATAAATAATGGAAATTCTATCAGTATTAATTCTGCCTTCTATGAAGGTATGCAATAAAAGAGAGATTAGAGTATTAATACGGAAAAACCAAATCCGTATTCTCTGTCATGTGCATGTTTGCTAATTTGATGTCAACTAGTTGCTAAGTCAAGCAGTGAGGAAAAGGTTGCATTTTAATTTATCCAGCAATGCCTGGCTTATTGCCAAATGAATGGGCTCACTGCTCTTATACTGCCAGTACAGTAGTTTTGTTCATTCACTAACATGTATTTTGTCTACGAGGAACTCCATGTTAACACTGGAAGGATAGGAGACGAAAGAATACAACTGTAGGAAAAAAGGGTTCTGTTCGTTTTATTGGTATCTTAATTTCTACTTTTATCTCTGTAGTGCTTGGGAGGCTACACTGGTGTGTGCTAAAAGTCATTCTCATTGAAGCACTGAGTACTCCAAATTTTTGGCCAGGCTCATATATACTTGGAACCAAAACTCTTTTTCACACTTAGTTTGCTACATGGTCATTCACATTTGCAGTTAACTTTTTCTAATTTCCTTCTGATCATCTGAGTCACTTAAATCCAAAAGTAGCTCTTGGATAGTAGTTCTCACCCTAATAACACCTTACTCTTACGAACTTATTTGTTGGATAATATACATCAGGAAAACGCAATGCCCAACATATATACATCAAAAATTTTATGGACACAGTTTACAACTGAGCAAACAAATTTCTCCTGATCAAGATTTGCAATAGTATGCTTTTTTTTTTTCTGCCAATATCTTGTTTTTTTCCGTATGAAATGATGCTGGTTTCTCTTTTGATTTATTTTTCCCTGTAAAACTAGGATATTCCTTACAGCCATCGTGGAATTCTGGCTTGGAGGAAAAAGAACAAATATCTTCCATTTAGAGCAACTTTTATTTTCTAGAATGAATGCAATCCAGTCAAGCGCATGTTTCTTCATGACCAGAGCCTTGGGTGGATTCTTAAAATAGCACTCATTACAGATAATGCATCAAAAAGAATTTAGTGATGTCTTCTCCAATTAAAATAATTGTGAAATTTAGCTTAAACTTATTTCCAAATATTGTCTCTCTGAAAAAGAACTTGCAGAACTTCTGTGTCACCCCAGCCAGTATATTCCCCCTTGCATGCTAAAGCTCTTCGCAGCTACGGTCCTTACAAATCCAAGTTTTTAACTTCTCTTCTGATGTTCCCTCAGAAAACCAGGTATTACCAGAGGTCTATACCTGCCTGTAAAAGTCGCTGCAGGAGTAATTTAACTCCCTTCCCCAGTTTCCTTTTCTAGTAGTTACAAATGGTGAGTAGCTGCAGACTGCAGCAGCACCGATCTTAAAAACACGAGATACACAAAAGCTGCACAAGTGCCAGTGTGTCTTGTAAACTTTCTTTCCTTCCTCCCTCCCTTCTTCATTCCCTCACTCCTCTTTCTCCCTTTCTCTTTCTTTTTTTGGTTTTCCTTTCCCCAATTTGCTCTCTTCCTCTCTCTTAATCTTTCTGTGGGATTTCTATGAACTCTGGAATAACTCTGAAACTACCATTAACACTATTCCTCTTGTCAGCAGGACTCACCACTCTCCTTTACTCCCAAGTCATAATTTACTGGAAGAGAACAGAAATCTGCAATGGTCCTTTTATTCATTGTTAAAAAAAAAAAAAAGAAAAAGCATATGTTAAATAGAGAGTAAAAAGAAAGATAGGGTTTTACCCTCTGTTCATTTGTGCAATTTACAGCTTTCATCCATGTCAGCATTTGTCCTTACAGTCACAACTTAAAAGTCAAGATTTACTTCTAAATTATGAGTAACTGATACAAAGCACCACCTCCCTGAAGTCAGAAATGGAAAAAACAATGATGTATCAGGACTCCACCGTATGGTAACTGGCAGCAAACACTGAAGCATGAACGGTGACCCCTGTCCCTTTCTACCTGGCAGTATGGAGGACATAAGAGAGAAAAGCTGTACCGATTTATTCAGCACCAGGGACTGCCTCGACAATGTGACCTCATGGAACTGAGATGGCAGCTAATGGAAAATAGCTGTCAACAGCCAATAGCCCTATACCCACACTCATACGCCTTCTTCATAGCTGGAAGAAGAATAATACCTGAAAAATAATGCAGGATGTTATTATTATCATCAACATCAAATACGACATGTGGACCCATGCTGTACAGACTGCTACATGTGAGGAAAATCTAACTTTTTAGGATGTTAGGACTCTCCTACCATATGTCTAACTGTGCACAACACATGAACAATAAATTACAGCAACTAGATAAAATAACATCTGTGGTATCCCCATTCACTATAACTAGTCCTTTTGTGAGATGTTAGAGCTTTGTTTTACACAGCAAATTCCTATCGGATTTTGCCAATTTTTTCCATGCTGACTGGAAACATGAGGTAACAAGCGTTGTTGGAGCCCATGGATTCTGGTACCACTGAACAGGTCTCACAGGGTAAGAATTTCCATTTAGGGTTATGATCAGAGAGGATCCACCACAGGATAAATGTTCAGATCAGCTGTTTAGACCCAAGTTGGCAGGTGCAGATGTACATGCAGTCTTACCTAAGTGCAGCCACACACCACTAGGAAAGCTGTGCTGATGCAAGAAAGGTCTGCCTTGCCATCAGAAGCAGCAGACCACAGCTTCTCACATGCTAGTGCTCACACTGCTCTATGTGTGCACATGACTGTTTACGCAGTGCTTTTGTTTCTGGACTAACTTCAGAACATGTGGGGATATTGTCAGCTTTGCTGACAGTAAACTGAGTCAAAGAAGGTAAACTGACATGCTCGAGTTGACACTGTCTGGCAGGTTTGGCTCCCAGGTCTCATAGTTTTCAGTTTCCTATTGAATCACCAGAACACATTAGGTCTCCAGGTGAATGATTCTCCTCACCTGCATGTGTTGCCTAGGGCTTAAACAGCATGCAAGGGGCTGTACCATGGGCTTCAGGTGACTGTGATGGATCTTCCTGCATGCACACTTCAGGTCTCATGGAGACTGCAAAGCCTACCTGCTTAACTTCCTTCTGGCAGGACTCTGACCTATAGCATAAAACTTGGATCTAAATTTTATTCTCTTGAAAGAGCTTTAGAAATTTGAGCATGCTCTTCTTCACACAAAACACCTTTGAATAAAGTATTACTACCTCTACTTTACAGACATGGAACCAAGACAGACCCCTTCAACACCTCTTTGAACACTCTAACTTGAAGGAATAACAAGAAAAGATGTGAAAGATGGCTGCTTCACCAACTAAACTGCTTTTTATACTGACTAATAAATGATTTTTTCTTAGCTCCTCCCATCTTCTCTGTCCTGTCAGCTTCTCCTTTTGTATTTTATTTTTAAATTCCCTAGGGCAGATGTTGTATTCCTGCTCTGTGTTCATACAGCACCTCGTGAAATGAAACCCTGGTTACTGACAAATACACTTAGATGTTGTTGATACATAAATAATAAATCATAGCAATTTACTGATTATACAGCATCTCCACATGTCAGTTTAACCTTAGATCCCACTTATGCTTAAATATCCAACATGTGTAAAAGCTCAGTTAGAGGATTAATCCTTACATGGAATGAAATATGTATAGCATGTAATTTAAATGGCTGTTTGCCATAACTAGTTATATATTTTTCAATTATTTGAAAGATTTCTGAAACATATTGGTATTGCATCAATAGGCACAGTATTAACATTTAACCCCTCAGTGGAAAGCTTATGCACAAGTAGTGAGACAGATCTTCCCCCTTATTTTACTTGGAAGTAACTTTATTCTGTTATGAAGATATAAGACCATTACAGCATTTGTTCCTTCAAGAAGCAACTCGAAGAGTATTTTCACTTAAACATCTATTAGAGAGAATTTATTAAGCAACTAGTCTAAATAAATAAAGTATTTCTGAGGATACCTTCAGCAGGTACATTTTATTTGCATGTGACAGCACTACACTCACTTAAAAATATCCAGACATCCTTAAAACCAGCATCTTTCTGTAATACCTTTCTGTTTTCTTAAAATGGTCTTATTTTCTTTCTTCCACACATGAATAATTGGAAGTTATTTGAGGAAGTGTAGAAAGTTTACAAGCAAATACCACACTGCTTTATACCAAAGAACCTCTTAAATTTTAATCAACTCATGAAATATTGAGTAAGTTAGGGAAACAGTTTGGTGGATGTCACTGCTGAACATATAACAAGCAGTACTCAAGCAAAGAAGACAGCTTTGTATATTTTGCTCTGGGAAAACACCATAGCAAAATCAAGCTCCTAGAATATAGCTAGTTTATGAACAAAACATTCCTACCCTTGAACAGAAAACAAGAGGCTTTCAGACACATTTTTATCATTTTAAAAAAAATATTATCTCTTTTTCATTTTTCACTCTTACTAAAGTATCTGTGTTGGAACATAAGACAGGCCAGGCCAGGCCAGAATATTTTCATTAGGTTCTTTTCCAGCCCTGTATCAGAATGTAGCCTTGTAATTGCATAGAAATCAAAAAAAAAGTGAAGAGCGTAAAATTGTTCAATTAAGTCTTATCTTCAGACTGTAAGTACACGCAACCACGGAGTTCCTAGGACTTCACAGTTATTTAGCAATACAAAAATGGCTTCAAATTGTGTTTTGGAAGGAGCAATAGCAAATCTTCCTCTGGCCCCCTGCCAGGCCAGTGTATTTAGCAGTTGCTGCTGTTCTGTCACTGTATCTCGCCAGCTGAAGTCATGCACTTATTTCCTCTGGAGTGATCAAAGCTTTTCCAGCTAAGAACATTATAATTGCCAATTTCAAAGGTTTTAGAGAAAGTTGCTTCATAGATTTAAAATCATTAGCAACAGCCTTAGTGCACATCTAGTGAGTTATATCTTCTAAGTGTTACACAAGCATTAATTAATTTACAGGTCTGACTAAGCCTTTAAGGTTTTGGCTGTATTGGGATTGGTGTAAACGCTCCACCTCAGCTAAAAACCTTGGAGATACAGGCCTCTAGGGAAGCTTAGTGACTCACCTGGGGAATGAATCTCTTGTTTCTATGCCATCTAAAGCAGCCGATTTGCTACAAAAAAGGGAGCACATGCTGTATTTCCTTCCAGGACGCTGCAGCTGTTGCTCACTCTATTGCCATACCCGCCTGCGGCAGAAAATCTCCTGCTATTCCAACAGGAGCAATGCAAATGCATACGTTTCCTACACAGACTAATGATACAGCTACACAGTTTTCTTTTCTGACAGAGACACAATACAATTTCGTGCCTAACTGGTCCAGTTTCTACAACATAAAACCAACAGGAACTGGTCCAAGACTGTATGATGCATAGACTTCACGGACCCCGCGTAAGTAGATGGCTATTCAGAGATGCCCAGAAGACCTAGATAAGCATCAGACCGACCCATCCAGGAGATACAGTAGCATTCTTCAGCAGATTTCCAAGCTACAGGAGACAATAGAAAATCTGGTATTTTTTTACATTCGATAGCAGCTAGATAAAAGACAGAAATAATCACACTGACAGTGACTGGAACCCCATATCTCACTTCTTCCACTGAGAGACACATAACTTAGCATGGTCCAACTGCTGACCCAAGGCTCTAACCCAGCCTACAGGACATATTTTCTGGCCTGTCTCCTATCTCCACTCACAGAGTGACTCTTCCAGCAGTACAGGCTGCCTCTGCAGCTAAATGCCTTCATTCACATTTGCAACTCTTCCAGCAGAGACATGTACCCCTCCAGCCACAGAGAGGTAGTGATGTGGGGGGACGTGGCCAGAGGAGATGCAGAGGAGCCACAGAAGAAGTAGGACTCCGGAGATTTGCTGCTAATACAAGGCAGCAGCAGGGCACAGAGAAGAAAGGAGGGTGAAAATCTAGTCTGGCACCTGGTAATGTTGCACTGGACAACTTTATCTCACACATTTGGCTGGATAACTTGGTTTTCTCTTTTAAACTTTTCTACCATTCCCACCTGTACCAGCCTAGGTACAGATCAGTGCTCTTGCCCATCCTCAACTGCTGTGCTCGTGGTCTGTCATCCTGTGGATAATATTGCTCACCACAGCTGTGGTTCAAATGCCCATGGGAAAAGTTTAGGATTGCCATCTCCTTTTTCTTCAGCAAATGTTGTACTACTACATAATTATGAGAAGTCTCCAGTATCACATCTTATGGCTGTTTTATAATAGTAAGATAAATAATATTGAATTCCAAGATATTTTTTGTTCAGTGCAGCTATCAGAACAATACCTTTCAGCACAGTTATTCCCAGTATGCAGTCCTAAGAGGTACTTCCCAGTTTGTTACTTTTTTATACACGCCCCATGGAAACATATATTCTCTGCTGATTCACACATTAGAAACCTCACAGCTGATAGCACAAATCAGAAGAAACTGAAAATACTCAGATTACAGGACACCTTTTTGAATGGATGCATTTTTTGCTACTGGTTTAAAAGAATAATTTCCAGTCTAAGTATTCCTGAATGAATTCTGTTGAACATAATACTGACTTGACTTCCACTGAAATATATGTATGCTAAATACAGAAATCTTTTCTCTCTCATCAAAAGATACTAAAAACTAATCCTCTAAGTGATTCGACAACAGTGTAAAAAATAAAAGTCACAGAGAAAAAGAAGATTTACATTTTTTACCCACTGTCTGGTTAAGTCTAATATATATTATATTAATTTATGTGGGGTTGTTTTTTTTTTTTTACCATGCAGATAAAGCAGTAAGCAAAATATGGACCCCTTTTTCTTCATCACAGATAAAGAAGTGTAGAAAGTTAGTGCTAATACAAAATACAGGAAGTAATAGTGAAGAGGAATTACATAAAATAAATAGGAAATCCACATTAAAGAGAGGGTAGAAACCTATCAAGAAGGACTGTTACAAAGTTGCTGGAGTAATTTTTCATTAGTAGACTAAAACCTTTTGGAGTAACTGCATGTGATGAGGTGAGAGTTCCCAGGGCTGTTGGGGAGGCCAAACCATTCATACGAGAATGTGAGAGGAGGACAAGCAGAAGATTAAACAGAAATAAACAGGTGGATGAGCCTGGGACTATTCTCATAATACAGCCAGTGTTAAATTTAACACTGAAATATAATGGATTGATATTTCCTGTGGTCTTTACATGGGAGAACACGAGAGCACTGTCCAAGATCTTCAAGTAGCTAGTATTTTAGGTAAACCGCTAGCTCCTGCAGTCATACAATGACCTGAGATTTCAAATACTTTTCTTTAAAGAAGGTCTTTTACCTCATGCTTGTACAAGTAATTTTATGTAGCAAACTGTTAACAAACTCAAAATACAATTATACAAGCCCAAATGTACATTTTTTAAAGTCTCCTGACTATAGTAGAATTCCTTTCTTTTCCTCAGTAGATTGATGATGTTTTACTACAGAGTGCCATTTGAAATGCTGGGTGGCACTGGAGATAGAATCTTAGAATAGTTTGGGTTGGAAAGGACCTTAAAGGTCATCTAGTTCCCACCCCCCTACCATAGGCAGGGACATCTCCCACTAGGTCAGGCTGCCCAAGGCCCCATCCAACCTGGCCTTGAACACCTCCAGGGATGGGGCAGCCACAGCTTCCCTGGGCAACCTGTGCCAGTGTCTCACCACTCTAACGGTGAAGAAATTCTTCCTAATGTCTAGCCTAAATCTGCCCCTCTCCAGTTTATACCCATTCCCCCTAGTCCTATTAGTACAAGCCTTTGTAAATAGCCCCTCCCCAACTTTCTTGTAGCCCCCTTCAGGTACTGGAAAGCTGCTATAAGATCTCCTCGGAACCTTCTCTTCTCTGGGTTGAACAACCCCAACTCTCTCAGCCTGCCCTTGTACGGGAGATGCTAAGTGACCACTCATTCTCCAGTACTTCAGCTTACAAATGTATCAGTTTGGTGTGAGGAATGACTGTTCGATGCTTTTCCAGCAGTGGGCAGCTGGCTGGCAGGTGCACGCTGCTCAAGTTTTCCTATTTATCACAGCTGAAACTGTACCGTGGCACTCACTGACCGGGACTCCTAAATCATTTATGGGGTTCTCTCCTAATGCAGGAGCCACAGCTTCTTGCCAAAATCAAGGTAGTCCATTCTTAAAAATAATAATTTGAAAATGTTGCCTTTTTGCTTCTACTATTATCATTGGAAACACTTTCCAAAATCCCACTGCTGTAATGGTTAGGAACCTTCTTCTAATTTTCACCTTAGATTTGCACATTTTGCCAGTTCCTATCCATCTGGGTTTGTGTCAGCCCTGTCCTAAAACTTGAACAGTTCTTCTAGATCTTTTTCTCCTTGATGTTCACTCAGGATTTATTCACACAAAGTTCCACCAATACGAGCCAGACGTAGCTCTGCTGTAACTTGTGTATCTACAGTGATATGCAAGTTTTTTTAACACAAATCTTGGAACTGTTAAAAAAACCCCAAGTAATACACAACATGGCAAGACATATTAAACGCAAAACTGCTGTCCTAAAATCAAAGATTGCAAAGAAAGAGAGCCACAAACCACACAAGACTCACCCCAAACTCTGCCGATGATGACTGGATGGGTTGTGTGGTGAGTGCAACATGTAATGCAAAATGTCCCACACACCAAAGAACAGTGCTTCAGGGGGCTGGTAGAAGGCTCCTCAGCCTCCTAGGGAGTTCCAGCCTGCCAAATTTGTTAAACATCAAACTCCCACACATCTATCAGCATAAGAATTACAAAAGGAAATGGCAGAAACAATTGACATGCACTTAAAACAAAATGATTTTTCCAAGTGGCTAAAAATGTACAAAATACAGTTGGTCATTTGGGGATGGAGCTAGAAGACAAACTGCCTGGAGTAAGGTCACATGTGTAAAGCCAGCTGTTACTCCAATCATTAGCTTTTTAGTCTAAGCAAGCAGATGTTTTTCTTTTTGGGAACTTCTGCTGAAATCATGGAGTTCGGCATTCAAAGCAATTGAAGAATCAAGTCTTTTTTTAAACATTGATTTAAAAAGGCTTAATTCTTCCTCAAAATACTTGCTTTAGCTTTCGAAAAGCTTTCAGTTTCTTCAATATAAGCTGCCCTTACAGAACTCTACATTTTTTTTTCTAAGGCTTTGACAGCTTTGAAATATAGCATTATATTTGGAAAAGTGTATTTTGAAGAATTATGTTACAAAGCAGCCTAAATCTCAATGAAGCCACTAAATCCTTCCATTTACTTTAGAAAAAAAATAATTTGGCCTGGATAGCTTATAAAAAAAACCCCGAATAACTGTCACAATTAAAGAACATGACATGATTTTCAAGGTAATTTTAAATGAGTCAGGAATTCTTTGTCAAATTCTGTTAGGGAATTTACAGAAACATATGTCTTCATTCACTAAGCTATATTTGATTTCATTTATTTTTATGCAACATCCTTTATTTACAGTACTTCAAAGACCAATTTTATAGCACGATTTCAATACAGTCAAAGCACTCAAGATAGCACTTGTTTCACCCTTTCCGATGTTGTTGTTTAATCAGCCCTTCACTGCTTTTACTGTTCTCCTATCTCAGCAAACAGATAAATAAGACAGTGAAGATGCTTACCTCTTTGAATGCTACCTGCTTTATATTTCTCTACATTTATATTTCCAGTATCTAGCAGACACAACAAGGAAGACAATTCAGAGCCAAAGTACTAACAGCCATACTGCTCCAGAAATTCTGAATGAAAACTCTCATTAGTCAGGTGAGCAGTCCTAACACTCTCATAGAGAAATGCATATTCCTGAATGGTACCTGTAAAGTAGGATCTCAAATAGTTCAATATCGCACAGAGAATTTTCCAGGCAATCACAGGTTCTAAGTTTAGTGAAACATAAAGGACTACAGGGAAAAAAAATACATTACCTTGTGAGTCTAACCTGGATGCTGTAAAAATCTAAAGAAGTAAATATTGCTTTTTATATGCCAAGTAGCCAAGCCTGTTTTTTAGCTGCTGAATCTGAAGGTACGGTATACATTATGGATTTTGGAGCCTTAACTCAGACAAAAGGCCAGATGTAAGATAGCATTTTGCTGAATCACCCACCTGTTAGGTACTAGCAGTAGGCTCCAGAGCCTTGAAGTTCAGGCTCTTACGCTGTCTGTAGGTGAGCTAGGCAGCCAAGGGCAATAATGAGCAACTGGCTTGCCTAAAGCTGCCCAGTACAGCTGATGTAAAATGCTGAGTTGGTGGAAATCCATCTGAGTTCTACCCATGTTTGGGAGGCTGGGTTCTTCAGAAATGCAGCCTAGAATCCCCTTCTGAAAGTAAGTATCTGCAGCTTTCAAAGAACGGAGCAAAACCTGCTCTTTTTAGAGCACAACCAGAGAAAAGGCAGTGGTAGGATTTATGCAATGTACCCAGCAAGTGGATAATCAAATGCTGACTAGGAGCAGGAATTATGAACTCATGTTTCCTCTCTTGCTCTATTATTCTACCAATTTAGAGCCTTGCCTCCAAAATCCTGACGCAGATGCTTAAAGAACAGTAAGTACAAGACAAATGTATGTGATATGCTTGAAAATTTCCTTGCAAACTCTCCTAGGTTGTATTTCCAGCTCCAGAAATTCCTGAAATGGATACAATTTCCACAAGCTTAGCAAACCTCAGCAGGTTTTTCTTTCAAGGGCTTATCTAGTATCCCCCAAGACATTTTTAGCTCTTACAGCAACCTACAGCAATTTCACAAGTCTCTCCCCTGTTGCAGGAAGAAATACTCTTCCATTTTATCTATATTTAAATCTATCTTCTATTGCCTACATTTGTTGTCCCCTTGCTCTTGCATCAAATGAGTTAGTGAAGAATCTATTCCCATTGCTTGTGAGTTTATGATGCTCTACAAAACAAACTTATAGGTTGTCTTTGTTCTTGACAAGTTCAAGCTTACTTAGTCATTCCTGAATACAGATCCTCTGTTGCCATTCACTTAATTTTTCTGAGTCTGCTGTGCCCTTTCTGAGAATATTTAAGACATGGGTTAGCTATGAATTTATGCAGTGCTATAATGATGTTATTTGTTGTCTTCCATAGTCCATCCCTGAACTGCCCTCCCCCCCGCCCCTTTTTTTTGCCTTGTTTTAATTTTTGTTTTGCACAGAAAAAATGCTTCAGCTTAAACAAGAAGTATGAAGAGTCCTCTCACTTGTCAAAACCTAATGTTCTTCCCTCTAGACTGTCTTTCCATGGTAAAACACTTCAGTCACTAGACTACAGCATGAGAAAGTAGCGCAGCTATTGCATTGCCTTGTCCTTTGTCTTAAACAGAAGAAGTGAGTGCAGTCAGATCAAGATACCCGATGCTGTCAGAGTCTATTTAGGGAAGCCTCACTTAGAAATCAGGAAGTCATCTGAAAGAACTTTTAGGTTTGGATCCCAACTAAACTTGGAAGGGAAAGAGGCACCGAGATGCAGAGTCAGGGACCCATTTAATTAAAATTTTGGGTTCCGGCATCTAGATTCCACTGGCGTCCTACTTTCACTGCTGAGCCTTCCTTATCAGATGTAGCATACTATTTTTGTCATCCATGGGACTTTTACCAGAATAAGGATTTCCAAAATTAGCTAACTCAAACAATAGCTCTTGGAGTCCTTGATTAGTAAGAAAAAATACTGATTTCTAGGGTGAAATATTATTATTTCTAGGGGGTTAAAGAATACATAAGTCCAAATACCAGAAAGAAGTAGAAGACAATAGGAGGTTCTGAGGCATGCCTTATCTAAAATAATCCACGATGCTCATTTTCCTTACAAAGTCTACTATTTCACCTCAACCAGACAGTGCCAGAGTATCAGCCAGTGATATAAAGCAAGTAAAATAAACCCTCACCTCACTTCTAAAATCTCCAGTTATTTCCACCTGAGCTTCAAGACTAAATTGACTGACTTTAGTAATTTGTATTCAACAAGCGACCTACACCATACCTCTCTGCAGAAGTACTCTGCTGCCAATGGTTACTCAACAATTTGTTGGAGCCAAGTTTCATTTGCAGTCCCAGCTTCCTTGAAAAATGTTCTATCTTTCATTTAGTGGATTTTGTTTATTTCATATGGTAAGTCCTTTTCTTCCTGTTGATTTATCTTTCTCATGCAGAAGCCTTGACATGTATTCAAAAAGGTAACTTTTGTCTTTATGGGAAAAGAAGCTTATTGAATAGCCAGAGGATGTCTCATGCAGGAAAGCCACATAAATGGTGCATGAAGCTGTGAGAATCAAACTGTTAAATGGGAGCAGGGGGCTCCGGAACTGCCGCAGACTTCCAGGCCCTATGGGGAATACTGAGAAGCACAGCACATTTGAAGAGGAATTGAAATTGTCAACGAAAGAACAGAATCTGTTCACCCTTAAATTCCTAATAAGAGAACTTGTAGTGGGTAGTGACCACTTGAATGATGAGCACGTAAAATTAAGGAAATTGCCTTCCTTAAGAAATAGGCAAGTACCTGTGTTCATAAATTAACATCCTGATTTATAATCCAGATTATGATTAAAGTTGTTTCAAATTACCATTGTAATTTTATATGTATTAGTTAGTTTCTCTCCAGGAATTAAGATAGCAAAGTATATTTAGAGGTGAAGTAATGCCAAATATAACTTAAGAAAGCTTTCCATACACATTGTATTGAATAAACATTGAAAAGAGCAGCTTTAGCTACTTTAAATGTGTCCCACAGACTAGTGTGTTGAATAAATATTAGGTTACACTGACATTAACTTCTAAAATGTCATTCGTTTCATCACAACTTTTCATACCTGCTGGTATTTAAATCTACAATAAATCCAAACTGTGTATTTAGATTTTGGTATATGTAAATTTCTACTGTACAAAAATGCCTAACATATAGATGGTTATGATATAGATGGCTAAAACAGAAGGTTTAAGTCCTTTTTTTTTTTTTTTCTTGTTTTGGCTCTTAAATTTTAGATATGGCAGGACTAAATTTCTCCATAGGAACTATGTATCATAATCCATAGGAACACATGGAGACCGCTGATGAGCGGCATTCCACAGAGGTTGGTATTAAGACTGGTGGTATTTAACATCTATGTCAGAGGCACGAACAGTGGGATTGAGGGCACCCTCAGCAAATCAGCCAATGACGCCAAGCTGTATGGCACGGCTGGCATGCTGGACAAAAGGGATGCCATCCAGAGGGACCTGGACAGGCTTGAGAGATGGGCCTGTGCAAGCACCATGAAGTTCAATATGGCCAAGGGCAAGGTCCTGCACATGGGCTGGGGCAATCCCAAGCATAAATACAGGCTGGGTGGAGAATGGCTTGAGAGTAGCCCTGAAGAGAAGGGCTTGGTGGTGCTGGTGGATGAGAAGCTCAACAAGAGCTGCCAACGTGTGCTTGTAGCCCAGGAGGCCAACAGTATCCTAGGCTGCATCAGAAGAAGCATGGTCAACAGGTTGAGGGAGGTGATTTTCCCCCTATACTATTCTCTCATGAGACATCACCTGGAGTACTGTGCTCAGTTCTGGAGTCCTTGGTACAGGAAGGACACAGATCTGTTAGAGAGAGTCCAAAGGAGGGTCACAAAAATGATCACAGTGCTGGAGCACCTCCCATACAAGGACAAGCCAAGAGAGTTGAGCTTGTTTAGCCTAGAGAAAAGAAGGCTCCAGGAAGACCTTATAGCAGCCTTCCAGTACTTACAGGGGACCTACAGGAATGATGGTGCAGGGCTCTTTATCAGGGAATGCAGGGATGGATGAGAGGAACAACAGTTTTAAGCTGAAAGAGAGGAAATTTTGATTCGGTATTAGTAAGAAATGTTTTACTGTGAGGGTGGTGAGGCACTGGAACAGGTTGCCCAGAGAAGCTGTGGATGCCCCATCCCTGGAGATGTTCAAAGCCAGGTTGTATGAGGCTTAGTGCATCCTGATCTAGTGGACGGCGTCACTGCCCATGCCAGGGGAACTGGAATAAGATGATCTCTAAGGCCCCTTCCAACCCAAACCATTCTATGATTCTGTGTCATCTTAAGCATAAATTATGCTAAAACATTAAAACCAATATACAGTAATATTACTGTGATGTAATTGAGTTAAGTGTGCCATATATCTGGACTACAAAAATATTGTCAAAGTAAAAGGTCAGTGCAATAAAGAAGGCTCTGATCCCATAGTCCTTTAACAATTTAAGGGCCTATTGACTCTCAACATGCAGACATAAGAATGAACAGCAAGTGTGATTGGATTTAGAAAGCTGAGCCAATGCTGTTTTTCAAATTCTTCTTAATTTTGGCTATCTAGTAAAGGGTGCAGAGAAGTTCCTTTCACTATTAGTCATGAGATATATGCTGTCTGCTAGCTTGGCAATACAGTGCTGGTATCAGCTGTATGAGAAAAAAATAGAATATTTAGGGAACTATTACTACTTTTGGGTGAATGAAGTCATGGTATTGGCATGTCAGAAACAAACTAAAAATGAAAGCAAGATCTTTTCTAGTTTCTGTATAACTAAACCGATACACAACTAAATAAACAATTCATAGTTTAATCAGCTGCATTTTGAAAGGCAAAACCCTAGCTGAGGTCAGACAGTGATAGGAGTAAGGTGTAGATGAGCTGATTTGGGAAACACTTTTTACATTATTTGGGGAAATTACCCATATATTTTGCTAGTGAGAGCTGGGAATATTTTTTAAGTCTTGTCTAAATATTTACACCTCTCTGATTTAAATTTATTCACAATTATAACGCAATTTGTTAAAACATGCTCCTTTCTCTAGTAACATTTTCTTGCCTACACAGATTCATAAATAGTCTACTTACTGAAAAGACTCCAAATATTTCTTCCACAAGCACCACGAGACAAAAGCTATGAAAAAGGGCACACTTCACTGCCCTTCAGGAGATTATATGGAACACATTAATAAAGCAAGGCAGAATTTCAGAGTACCTTCAGCCTGAGATACATGCAGGCTGAAGATTACAGCTTCATATATTTCTCATTAAAAAAAACCCAGAACGTAATAGAGCAAGTGAATTGTCCACAAGAGTTTTTTTTCCCCCTTTAATTTAAGTAACAGGACTTCATAGGAAATCTCTGTTCTAACTACACAGCAATGTCCACAAATGGTCACACAGGACTTTTAATGTGCTTTCACTTGTGACTGAATAGCATCTCACTCCACAAGTAGTTCCATTGAACTTCACTGAATAGCACTCACTGAGAATATTCAGATAATACCCTGCTCCATAAATAATTACATCAGTACTTGGCTTCAGTTAACACTGTGGAGGAAGGTGCTATTCATATCTCAGCGGGGATGTTAGAATCAAGCCCCTAAGCATTTCTTCAATAACACAGAGAATGAACTGTCACTGTCTTGTCATTCCCAAAAGAACTTTTTGCCTCCATCTGGTCTAACAGGTTTTTCTTCTGTGAGGTTGATTTGGCCTTCTTATCTTTCCTGAACACATATGAGACTGAGATTTTCCTGCTGAATCTCCCACAGGCAACAGCAAAACTCCTGAACAGAATTATTAGAAAGGACCTCTCGTAGAGCTCTGTACATGACAAGCTGAGAATTCAACAACATTTTTTTTTGAGACACCAGCAAATGAGGCTGAGATCTACATGTCACTGACCCTGAACTAGTAAGAAAAGTCTCCAGAATGCCACACTCTTCTGCAACATCCCATTCACTTAGCCTGGGGTCTGGTCTCTTTCATACCAGAAGTACCTAATGGTAAAAGCCAGCCTATCCAACCCAGTTCTCCTCTCTCACCAAGCCCTAGGAACCACACACTGGTAGTATGCAATCATTTATTTATTTATTTTTTGAAAGAAACACCAAAAGGAAACAATGTCAAAATTCAAACAAAATATTTACTCCTATTGACTAAATACTATCAGAGAAGAGCTCATTTAGTTATGGAGAAATACTTAAAGAGAAACATATTCAAATTAAATCTGATTAAATCAGTCTAACAACCTGTAAAGGGTATTAATTTTTGAGAACAATCATGTTCACGCACAAATAGTGTGTTCACACACAATCATGAGAACACACTGAGCATTGGAGCTCATGAGTCTTCGTAATGAACCACCACTGAGACCAAATAATCCATCACTTCTAGAAAGTGTGTCCCCTTCAGGTCAGGTTTGAAAAGAATAGTGTATCAGTCTACAGAAAAAAAGAAAAAAAAAGAAGCCACACTTAAATTATACCTCATGTGTGAGTAAAAAACCTTGTTTTCCCATTCTGACAGATCTTCTGAATTCATGAATATAGCATACACATGCACACCATGTATTTGAATATTACATTATACACACACAACCACCTTATTTCCACAAAGACATGAGATTAGATTATTAAAAAAAACAGAGAATTAATTTAGAAATATATGTCTTGCATTGCTTGCAACGTGGGAGGATCATCTGAACATGGAAGTTAAGTCTCCAAATTTGAACTGTGTAGTATTACATTATGATCACATCATGGTATGCTTTATCTGTACTCACACGTTTTCATGAATCTCCACATGCATATACAAAGACCTGCTAATTTTGTCCTTTAAATAATCTTGGGAATACATTTGATTTTAGGAACCGGGTCGGCAACAGAAGAATATTATAGAGACTCATCAAGAGTCTTATGACAGGTCGTTCTTTGCCAAACTACAAGAGAATTACATTACAGTTAAATTCCCTGGTTTTAGAAACAGGTTAGTCTAAAAGTGATCCCTACAAAGATCATATATTTTAATTAAAAGTCGGTTATTTTCACCAGATTTATAGTTGAATTCCAATATATTTTCAGAAAGGAGGTGAAAACGTTTTTCATAGGACAAAATTTTTAAAAGTATTTTCCCCTAACTAGCAGAACTGGCTTTCACTCCGGGTAACCTAACCCCGATCTTTGTCTATAGAGCTTCATGGTCTCAGAGGCAGCACCACCTATTGGGTGAAAAATGTAGGTTAGCGCCTACTTTATCACCAGAGACCTACCGTAAAACTGCTTTTGGACATAACGGGCTGAATCTCCCAAGTCCCTCAGACTGACATGCAAGCAAACAACTCGTATTTCCTAGCGATCTATTTGATACAAGTTTATCGATTCAAAACGATCATTCAATACAAAACCCACCGCTTAAGCTCCTAATATTTACTCGACGAACTATTTGAGACAGCGCTTCCAACGGCATCGACTGACTCATGCTCGTTACAATCACCATAATAAGAACGAACAACAGAGCATCGCACGATTTTTAGGATGCGCTCCAGCTGCACAGTTCCGAACCAGCTGGAAATTAATTTGGTTATGTAAGAAGCCCTGCTAATATCTAGATACGAATCCATATTCTGCATGCAGCGTCCCACGTGAATGAACACAACTCCTATTCTGCTTTTCGAGGCAACAGTTATACCCTGGTTTAGGGCAAATCCGCTACGTTGGAGAGCGCGGCTTTTTTTTTTTTTTGGAATGAATTTTCGCCTCCATCCCTCGTTCCTAGAGAGGCTCGGGCGGGATTTCCCACCCCGGCTGCCCGGGATGCTCTCCCCGCGTCCTGCGGGGCGCGGCGGGTGCGGGACGGCGCGCCGGGAGGCTCCAAGCGGGAACGCTCCCCCGCGCGTCTCCGCGGGGCGCAGCGGCGGCCGCACCCGCAGACCCGAGCGAAACGGAGACTAAACCCCCCGAGCCCAAGGAGAAAAGTTGGTGGGGAACCCAGAGACGAACGCGAGCGAATCTCACTCACCCACTCTGAGGATGCAGACGAGCTGGATGCAGGCAACCAAGCGCCCTAGAATGAGCATGTCCAAATCGTCCCCTGCCTCCTCCCCGCACGCCCGTCCCGCTGCCTCCGAGCCCGCCGCTGGCTCCGCGGGCGGCCGCGCGTCTCCCGGCGGGGACGCGGCTCAGCGGGTGCCGGCGGCGCCGCGGCAGCGCATGGCGGGGCTGCCCGGGGGCCGCTGCCTGCGCGGGTGCGCGGCTGTGTCCGTGCGCGTGTGCGCGTGTGTGTGTGTGCGTGTGTGTGTGTGTGCGCCTGTGCCCGTGCGCGCGGGAAGTCGGGGGGGGGAGGCGGAGACCGCGCGCCCACGTGCGCGCGCGTGTCTGCGTGTGCGTGGGGAGGGCGGGCGGGCGTCGCCGTCCCCGCGCGTCCCCCGGGGAGCGGGGCAGCTCCCTCCGGCTTCGCTCCCCTCCCCGCGGCACCGGCGGGAGGGGGTTCGGAGGGCGGAGGGCCGGTCCGTGCCACCCCGGGGACGTCCCAGAGCGGGTTTGGGCGGGGGGGCGGGGAGGGGGTCGCGGGGTGTCCGGAGGGCAGCGGGGTGAGAGGGCGCAGAGCCTGGCAGCCCCGGTCAGCGGGAGCCGTCGGGGGGGTGGGGGGTGCGGCTCCCGGCTGATCCGCGAGCGGTCATAGAATCATAGAATAACCAGGTTGGAAGAGACCCACCGGATCATCGAGTCCAACCATTCCTATCAAACACTAAACCATGCCCCTTAGCACCTCGTCCACCCGTGCCTTAAACACCTCCAGGGAAGGCGAATCAACCACCTCCCTGGGCAGCCTGTTCCAGTGCCCAATGACCCTTTCTGTGAAGAATTTTTTCCTAATGTCGGTCGCGGCCGAGGGTGACCGTGAGAACCGTCGCGGGGAGTTCGGCGGGACTGTAAGTAGGTGGCGTTTGCAGGCTGCGCCGGCAGCGGGGAGGGGACGTGTTCCCTGGGAACTGGAGGGGGGGAAGGGGCTGGAGCAGCGGAATATCATTATCCGCTTTAGAAGTGGGTCAGGGCGCAGGCACTGGCACCGTTTCTTTGGGAAGACAAAACAAGACTGAAAAAAAAAAAAAGCAAAGCAAAACAAAACAAAAAAAACAAACCGAAAAAAAAGCACCAAGCCCCAGAGCACCCAGGCAAGAAGCGAAAAACGAAGGCCAACGAAGAGGATATCCACGGTGGGGATGTGCGGGGCAGCCTGGCAGAGTGGCACACGTGGCAGTGGGCACCTGTCCCCGCGCTGAACCCGCCCTCCCACCGCCTTCCCATGCTGAGCTGAGCCCTCTTGCACATCCTGGTGTGAAAAGGAACAGAGGTGGAGGGGGCTACAAACACCCCTGCTGAAAACACTCCAGGCTTTGGGAGTGTAAGAGGACGCACAGGATCCTCCGCTTCATCTCAGGTCACCAAAGCTGCGTGAACGGTTTCTGTGTTTGCGATACTTTTCCTATCTAAGTGAAACTGTCTGCTCGGCGTGGATGTGATGTGACTTCTAATGGCAGGCAACTTAAGTGTAAAAACACTTGGTGCTTTGTGGATGTCCTGCTCTACTGGGCCTCCTAGAAAAACCTCCTGTGACAGTTTTTCATTTCGATGTCCACCTGTGCTTCCTGGCTGTTTGGGATGTTACGAGCTATCTTGACGTGAAGCAAATTGGAAATTTCTGAGTGAACCAAAGTTACAGGAGAAATTGCTGAGATGCTCAAGCAGTTGATTGTATTTGGAAAGCAGGCTGTGGACATGTCTTCTCATGCAAGGTCAGCGTCTTTCAGGGTACTACAGAGTTTAAATACAATAGAGGTTGGTTCATTAATAAAAGGTTTAGCTTTGGATGACAGGTTGTGTTAAACAAATTTCTGGTATTATAGGAAAAAACAAGCTCCATGTGCTGAGCTCCACCAATGAAAGACTGTTTTAGGATTATTGTAAAGGGAAATGTTAAAGATTTTATTCAGCTGATTTACAGGTTACTGAAAGAACCCAAATGCCAGAAAATAATGGTAGTGATTTCCAAATCCATACATGTGCAAACACGTGCAAATACACTGATACACATAAGCAAGAAAAAGTATTAGTACCAGTGGGTAGTGTATATGACACAAACTCCAGCTCCAATGCCATTTCACATTTGGCTTAGTTTCTTAATATGAATAAGAATCATACAATATTGCATAGCAATATGTTTGTGTATTATTATGTTACGCAGTATAAAGCACTTTGCTACTTCCAAAACATAGTAAGGAATAAAATGTATTACATTGTGGAAGGCCACAGGTGGGAAAGAAGGATTCAGTCGCTGCAGAGGTGATTCTCCACCACCATAATGTATTACACGGGCATTTCATTACAGGTGAATGTGTCTCTGGACATACAGTGCTGCCAATGCCTGCGGGACTGCGGTCGTGTGTGCCTGTCAGGATATACCTCGGCTTGGCTTTCCTCTCAGGCTGGTAGTTCTACCTAATGCTGTTATGTTGCTTTTCAGTACATGGGAGCTTGCAGCAGCTTCCAGCTTCCCCTTCTGCCCTGGTAGCAATGGCCTTTTGAAAAGTTTGGTGCCTTTTCATCTCCAGATTTTCAGCTACGGCCATAACTTTGTGGCTCTCTG
Source organism: Phaenicophaeus curvirostris (assembly GCF_032191515.1). Classification (NCBI taxonomy): domain Eukaryota; kingdom Metazoa; phylum Chordata; class Aves; order Cuculiformes; family Cuculidae; genus Phaenicophaeus; species Phaenicophaeus curvirostris. The sequence continues at coordinate 23,920,587 of NC_091392.1, forward strand.
ACAGGGCTAAAGGTAATGGCTGCTAACATGGTTGCCTACTCAGGCAGCTGCTGGTAAAGCTTTATGTAGGCCAGCATCCTTCTTTCTAACAGTGTTTCTTTAAGAATCCCTTTTCATTTATACTATGAACAAGTTACCTGTTGTGAACACACCCACACTGAAGGGCAAGCAGGGTGTTCAGAAGGTGGCACAACTTGTTTCCCAATTCTCCACAGTAAATTACTACACAAAAAGAAACTAGTCCTCACGTGGTCTTTATGCCAACAGTTAACGTTCACTTCCAGTACCTTCCTGTAACATCTTACAAGGTGAATATTTAGAAGGTATATTTAGGACAGATCATCAGTGAATGTCAGACTTCCCATCATTTGAAACCTTTACATAAAAAATTTAGTGTCCTTAAAACATGGCCACTGATGTCTGTAGTAAGTAACTCCTGTAGTTTTATAGCCTGTAACACAGAGATAATAAGGATGGATTAGAAGGTTCATCTCTGGCCTTCCAGTGAATAAAGCACATCTGGTCAGAATAGGAATAGAATTGTAATGTCCTGATGTGTTAGTACTTTACAGCTGCTTTGAACAGGTGTCAATGGTTTAGAAAAGACACCAGGCCAGAGGCCAACTCCTACAATACTCCTGTGGTTCTTACGCTGGAGCATGGTTGGTAAAGAAGCTCTCTCTATAGTCTAGGAAAAACTTGACTGTAGCAGGGTGACAATGTTCATCTGATTTAGGTGGCATGTCACGATGTTCTGGTTTGTGCTGTGTCAAGCCAAATTCACCGAAATTATTTGTAAATAAGGAAGTATGTCAGACAAATCAATTCACTAGCTTTAACTACTACTGCTCTTGCTTTCTCCTATATGAACAAATCTGTTCATATGTGGTATGTCAATCACATTCGTTTCTTTAAAACTTATTATTGATGACTTAGTAGTGAAAATATGTCTTATTTTCATTGTTATACCCTTTAGTAAATATTTTGTGGATTGACATTAAGTTTCTCCTTCCTTATGTAGTATTTCTACTTGCCCTTTAATGGAACATTAGTCTTGATGAGAAACTTGTCCCTCTTAAGTTTCTGTGTTGACAGATTCCTCTTTTGATAAGCCTTTCTCTTTTTTTAATTAAAATAAGTCTTTAATTTTTAGCCTTCTTTTACTCTTCCTATCTGATATCAAATATTTTCTTCAAAACTGCTCTTTTCATCCATTGTTACACTTTCCTTAGTCTAAATGAACCTCTCCTCAGTGTTGATACTGTATTTTCCTTTGTATTGTGACAATCTTGTTATTTTCCAGAGTGAGTCATTCCATGTCTTGTGCAGCTTTTTTTCTAGCTTGTTTTGAGTGCTTATCTTTTTATTCAAACTAATGTCAATTTTTTTGTGGCATTTATCATCTTCTCTTATGGTAAATGTTTTCATTTTCAGTGCTTTCTTTGATATTGTCAAATCTATTTTTTTTTAATTTACATGCAGCTTTTATATTAATTTCTTTCCTGTATGAGGGTTACAGTACCAGTATGTCTTGAGACACATGGTACAGAAAGTTGACAAAGAATCTGGTGGACTTCCATCTTCTTCCATCTTCTTCCATCTTCTTCCATCTTCTTCCATCTTCTTCCATCTTCTTCCATCTTCTTCCATCTTCTTCCATCTTCAGTTTATAGTTTGCTGGAGAAATCCACATATAAATTGAAAATGTTAAAAAGGTGTGTGCAAAAGCTATATGTTGTCCTGGCAATAGTTATAACTACCATAATTGGGAATAAGATTCAGACACATAATACAATACCAAATATCAAATTCATTAAGTATCACATTTAAGTCAAACATGTCAGATCTGGCTGGCTAGTGTGCTGATTTTTTCTGAGAACTTATTCCCATGAATATTTAAAGTTGAATGTCCCTTCACATAGAGGAGTGTTAGCATAGGATCTCAAATAGATTTGTTTGTTGGGTTTTTTTCAAATAGGTATAAAATGAAAGTAAAACTAGTATTCTTGTCTACCTCAACCTTTTTTTTTGGCATGTTAGAATTTCAAGATAATGAATATCTTATTGACAAATAAATAAAGACCATTTTTTCCATTTTTAAGGGTGATTAGTTTTTTGTACTCTGTTCAAAGTACTTTTATGCTCATTTTTGGGATTGGTCTGAGGAATCACTTTCCCAGCTTGATTGCCTCTAAGAACACAGAAAGGGAAGAAAAATGATGATATCGAACCTTTTATTTGGCCCTTTGCTAAAAAGAATATGTAACTCAACTGTTTTTCAAAGCTAAACCCAAGGACAGTAGATGGTGTATATTTTCCTCTTAGAAAAAGATCAGAGCTTGCCATCAGACCCAGGGAAGACCTAGGCAAGAGACAAATTCTATTTACACAATTAGGTTTTATTATTTTAGTTGAAAAGAGCTGAGCTGTTAGATACACTAAAGAGGGCACGATTTAAAGCTGGCTTTTTAAACAGCTATCTGTCTGGCCTAGCCATGGAAAAGGCTTCAATAACTCTACTTCTAGCAAAGCAGATGGGCTGATGAAAAGTTTTTGGGCTAGAAATATTAGATATCTTTTTCTCCCATCTTTATCGGTTCATCTTGAAATGAAAACCACATCTCTACAAACTCTTATCTCTTCTGGCAAAACCAGTCTGCACCTAGCTGATTACTTCAGTGTAAAAACAGCTCCCACTTGTTAAACCTGCTGAGGAATGGACTTCTAACCTCTCTGCCTACCAAGCAGAGTGGTTATAGAGCATAAGAAATAAGCAGCAATGGGCTGAAATGCAAGCTTTGAACCGTTTGCTTTTATGTATATATGTACAGGAGTAGTAAGCCAAATTTGTCTACATTTTCTGTATAGTCATTTGTGGCTGGTCAGTCACGATTTGCCTCTCTGCAATGCATTACTCAGCACTACTACTTAACACTTGTTGCAAACGTGTTTCCAACATTTTCCATGAAAATTAGTGCTGTTTTTCCCAAGAAACCTATCTGTGAAGAAAGAGGTGCCACTTGCTGACTTTCTGACTATGCTTTCAGCTCTCTGATAGGCAAGGCTGTATTGTACAATGTTCTGACTCTAGCTGCAAATCCGTTCCTGTCTTCTAGATATGCCTCTAAATGGGTATACCTCTAAAGGTATTTGGTTATTTCCCTTCCTGCTATGCTGCAGCAGAGAAAATGAAAATAATCTTTCATACTCCTGTTTAGCATTCCTATTCAATTCTGTTTGGATTATTAAATGGCAAATTTGGAACACAAAGCACAGCCACGGCCACACTAGTGTATCATCTCACTGCATGGTTACCTGTTAGCAACACAGTAGTTTCCCAGAGAGACAGATAAGGCTAAGTCCTGAAATGATAAATGAAGAGTAGGCGAGAGTGAATGATTTACTATCAAATTCCTTGCAAGTCACCAAACACAGGGTAGCGTGACCTCCTGGGAGGTCTTAATTTCTGTTCATCTTTCTGGGGAGGGCAGGTAGAAGTAGGTCTGCCTGAACGATGGGGACAGTGGCAGCCTGGCACAAACTCTATCTAGGCACTGAATTCGTCCCTCCACTTTGAGGCACTTAAGAGGCCCATTGTCTTTTGTGTCATCCACACAGTGAGCTGCGTCTATAAGTAACAATTTCATGGATCCCGTTTCCCTCCAGTTTGGGTTTAGCTCTCACCGCCAGTAAAGCTCTCGTTATGGACTCTAAAGAAGCAGTTTCTGTTCCAGTAAAGAGAATTCTTTCAATCCAGTAACTGCAGAATAAGGCTCTGTTTTCAGTGGCGTTGAGGATTAAAAGGCTCTTTTCCTGCTGCCTTCTTTTTAACGGTAGTGTACATCCTGACAGGAAGTTCAGACAAGTAAAACCAAAACGTATACTCACAAAATCAGCAAGCCAAAATGAAAACTCCAGCGCATGCTTAAATTATGTAGTAAAGGCATGCATAGAATCAAACATTTGATCACTCAGAGCAAACAGACAGTTCCTGTGTATGTGGCAGACTTTAACAATAGCCCATTTAATAAAAATAAAAAAAAAATCTCCCCTGAAACTAGCCATTAAACTGAGATCTACTATGTCAATTCCAGTCAAGAGCAAGTTGGTTTTGCTCACTTCCAGACCTCATCAAACAGTATTTCCTACATTGACATCACATTTACCTATTTTTTTCCTCTTTAATTTGCGAATCTGATGGCCTTCTTGTTACAGCAAGTGCTGACCTATGAGCACAATAGATATGAAGTCCCTGTAACTATTTATCATAATCATTATGCTTGGGTAAACATTGTTGATGCTGCTGCACAGAGGAGTTTTCAGTCAGATAATGCATATTAAATGGTAGGAACACTTTACTACTGACGAAGCACAGATTATTATTTGTTTTTTCTTAAACGCATGTTTATATTTTGCTTATAGCAAATTGTACCACTTTTTGAGGGTGTATTACAATTTTAACTGGAACTAGAAGCGACTTAGATTACGGAACTGACCTAGTATTTTACTGCTATAATTCATATTTCTTTTAAATATGCATTTTTGAAATCTACTATTCACCTGGGGATAAAAGTAAACAGCAACAAAACAAGAACAAGGGTATGCTGATATGCCATAACCCATCTCAAAAATAGCCATTATTTGCCAACAGAGGTAGAGAGAGTCGTGTCTAGCACAAGTTTCTCAAGTAGGGAAAGGAATAACTAAGCAAACCAATATTTCTCCTTAACATTGAAAAAAATTTAAGACAGCCATTCCATTGAAACATCTATTGCTAGAAAGAGTAACTTCTAAATTTGGATGAAATTTAATCAGTAAACATAGACATATCTTGATTTGCTATTAAATATTCAGAGCTTTCACTCTACTGTGGCAACTGAAAGGTATAAAATCTAATATACACAGAATAAAATGAGATGCAAGTAGAGAAAAGAATCCTAGATTCTAATGGAAAATGATGAGATCTCTGATTAGTGTTACCACTCAGGAATGAGATCTAGGGATATGATAGATAGTTCTGTGAAAATGATATCTCAGTACTTGGTAGATGTCAGAAAAAGAGATTCTTTATAATTAATAGAAAGTGAACAGAGAACAAAACAGAGAGCATTACTTGTGCCACTCTATAAATCCTCTTCTCTCTTGCCACTTAGATGGAATACAAAATTATTCTTGTTTTGGTGTTCTCACTACACACATGCAAATCCTCAAATTTCATTCTTCCCTTCTTTCCTCTAAAAGTAATTTAGTGAACAAGGGCAATCAAAGATGAGGTGGGGTGGCTTCTATGTTTAAGGAACAAGGAGGAATATGTTGGAGGGATTTGAGGAAAAGAAAAAGAGCCTAGGATTCCTCAGTCTGGAAAACAGACAGCCTGTGACTGAGGTCTGTAGAACCAAACTTGACCATGGAGAGGATGGCTGAGGAATGACCATTCACTTGTCCAGCAGAAGAAACTGCTGACAGCAAATGAAGCTAGTCTGAGCCAAGTTCAAAAAAGACTCCAAGCCCGAATATCTTTCTGCGAATGAGAATCAGGCCTGTAGAGATCCTTGGCAATGGCATTCTGGACTCAATGTATTTATGAGACTTCAAGGGCAGACCAACAAGAGTTTGGAAGAGAGATTCATTAAATGATGTTAAATGGACATGTATCATCAGTTTCAGGAAATCTCCTGAACTCAGAATAGTTAGAGGTTGCAGGTTACTTGGAGAAAGTGTCATATACCAGTCCTCTTTTTCATAGGTATCTGCTAACCATTAAAGAATGTGGTTGCTTTTTCTGAGCCAAACAACACTTTGAGTTATATTTTCTAAGTGCCTTCAGCACAGACAGGTGAGACCTTTAGAAGTCCTGTGAATTACGGGTGTGGACTTGAGAGAGTACATAAAGTATAGCACAATTAAATATGTCAGAAAAAAAAGATAGCCATGGTCTTTCCCATCAGAATGTTAAAATATTCTGTCTGTAAGTAATCAGTGTGCCATTAAGTTGTGGTTTACAAATGTCATTTGCTTATTTTAAAATACAACCAGAGAAAATGTAAACATTTTCATGGAACTGTATTTCAGGAGAAAGCAAAATCCTTAAGTTTTATAATTAAAGTAAGGATTGGAGACCAGTTAAGCAAAAGCTAAGCTAAGGTATGCAGGGACATGACTGGTCCCTGGCTCGAGGTTTAGCTAATTGAATGTGACATGAGACATTATGTTGTGGGATGTAATGAATAGCGGAGTGAGAATCTGTCAGAAGTTACGAATAGTACTGTGAAGGCTGGCTGTGTTTCACTGTTGGTTAAGGAGAAGTTACATGAGAGAGGGCCAAACTTCTCAAGTAATTGGAGGGCAATAGTAGGTTTATTTGAGGGACAAGCACTTGCAATCCCAGCAGTATCTAGGTAACTGTATCAGTAGAACCATGTAAGGTCAAGATTATCCAGGTAACTATATAAAAGATACCAAATTTGTATACGCATACAGGAAAACTGTGACCAGTGGGAAAAATAACTATGAGTGGATTGATTGTCTAGAGGGATACCAGAGTGGAGAAAGGGAAAGATTAAGGAGGATGGGGGAACCTGCGTGGGAAAATATTGATGAGAAGCATAAAGGGGTTTGATCACGTGTGAGCAGGTAGCTGGTCAGTCTAAGCTGCACACTTGAGCACTGTAGTCTGTCCTGTCTTATTAAACCCTGTTCATAACAACTTTTCTCTGTATTTTCTATTATCTGTATGTATCTGGGCATAAGGCCACTAGTGAACTTCAGGGCAGATGAATGGGCAGGTTCTACCATAGGTCTGGGTGCTAGCATCTGGGGGCAGTGGGATCTGGGGTCAGTCCCTGGATAGTTCAAGTGTCCAGGGTCAGCTACAGGAGGGATCCGTCTGTGTCTCTGTGTGTGTGTATGTATATGTGCGATTACTACACAGTTCCTACCCTGAAAGATTCTGATTAAGCATTGAGGCAAAATAACTAAGGACATGGGAGTAGGAAAATAAAGTCCCTAAGTCATTCATTAAGAATGGTTTAGAACAACACCTGCCAGGAATGTTTTAGATATTGTACATGGACTCTTGAGGTCTCTTCTGGTGCTATTTTCTAGAAGTATTTTGTACGTAAATCATGTTGACTGAAATATTCCCAGTTTGCATTATGCATCAGCAGCAATGTGTGAAGACCTATCTGGTTGCCTGGATTGTCACTTCTGTTGTGATCTCTCACTGTATTAAAATACTGTATAATATAATTTGGGCAAATACCCCAAAATAGTGACAGGTGGTATGATTTCACCCTACTGGAATCGGTAGACTGCCATATTTTGTGGTTGTCCTTGGAAAGCCCAGGCTGAATTCCTGATTAAGATTGTCTTGAAGAGGAGGGTGTAGTTTGCAAATAAAGACACCTAAATTTGAGGATCTCCAAGATGACTATGCTCCCATTACAGCTCATGGACAACTGATCAGTATTGTCTGACCAAATGTCAGTACCTGCTTTTGCAGGGTGTGTGGAACAGCTCTGAATTCCATTGCATGTCTCAGTTTGGATATTTACTGACTACTATGAGAACTTATATACCTTGCATGAATGGAGACATTTAAAGGCTCAATACATGTTCCGAAATATAGGCATTTAGTGCTATTTGAGAACCTTAGAACCTCCATGACCTTCATGCTCTGTTGCTGGATCTGCCTCAGGACTTAGATGAGACCTAGGTCCTCAAGGAGCTGCATGAAACCTGTAAGGCATCTCAGATGCCACTGTATGTTTATGCATGGGCACATACTGTCAGTCATCATCTTCAAGCTGAATGTTCTCCCTAGTTCATCACCTTCTGGAACTGCTAGAAGCTAAATCCACGAAGGGTTATTGGTGCACGGGTGTTGAGTTTCATTCCATATTGCCTTCAGATGACTGGCTGTTGGGAGTCAGAGTCATGGTTCTGAGGTAAGTGCTGCACCCCTCAGCAGCTAGAGAGGAGTGGATATTGCCTCTTTCTCCAGGTTAGTACCCTTCCAGAAGGACCGAATCTAGTGTCCATGCACAATTGGGATCACAATCCTTCCGTGTACCTGGAATCATGGATGCTTCAATTTGACTTCCTTCTTTCTCATAGAGATGATGAGATACTTCTCATCCTGCAGTGATGCTTGGTAAAATGGGATTTGGTTGCTTGTGTGGTGGCTGGGAAATAGTGTAAATAGGCTGACGTTGCCAGAAGTCATCAAGAGGATGAAGGAAAAGACAGACTGTTTACACAGTGCAGTCTGAGGAGTGATTGCATGTATGAAGAAGGTGAGCTACTCTGTATTAGAGTGGGAAAAGAGATAAATGAGATGGCAGTATTCTGCTGCTGGGGAGAAATAGAAGATGTGATACTTGTATAGAGGAAGAGAAATTAATGGTTTGTTCGTGGGCTTGGAGAGGGAAAGCATGAAGGTGACTGCTTATGTAGGTGATGAAAGAAAGAAATGGACTGATTACTTACTGGAGAGGTGAATGAAGTCTGGCAACCATAGCTGCCAAGGCATAGCTACCTTGGTCTAAGTCATCTCTCAAGATACAGACAGTTGACTCACTTTTCAAACACAGCTGAAGAAGCGAATGGCCACTTTTTGTGTACTATCTGAAGCTCTCTTGTAGGCAATAGCAAACTCCGGTCCTCTGCCCACCTCATTTGCCAAGTTCACTGCTTCTTTTTGCTCCTCAGAGTTTGTCTTGGGACCCATTGTGTAAGTGCTTTTGTGGGTTCTGCTCCTTTGTTTTTCTGCTCTACAGGTTTCTGTCTGTTCAGGAAAGATAAGAGTGCTTGTCTACTCATGCAGGGATTTTAAAGATAAGAACTCAGCGGACAGCTCTGTATCTGGAGTCTTTCAGACAAACATGCAGTGTGTGGCACTCCAAGCTCTATTTAGATTAAAGGCTTTGCAAAAAGGAAGATTATTATTGAGATTCTATACCTATATCTAGCATAATTATATATGAAAGTATGAATAACCTTGCTGAAGCATCTCATATTTAGCTACAGTGTTATTAATAGGAGACAGGGAGACTTAATAAGTGGGATTAGCACACATGAGTGGCTACATTAATGAACTGTTAACATAAATGAAATTCTTTGAACTTCCATCATTTGAAACAAGTGAGCTCGTTCATCTCCCAAATGATTTGTGAATGTACCAAAAATACCCTCCAACCTTTGATGTGCAAGATAGCTACTTTAACAGGGGAGGGAGAAGAGAAGGGTTGAGGGCTGTGTGTGCACGTGTGTTTGGAGTACAGCAAGCTCCTACACTATTCTTTTTTTAATTTTGTAATTTCATATTAGCTTTCAGGCTTCAGCGGCAGCCAAGAATATGGAAAAAAAATAAAATTAAAAGATGAAGACAGAATTGTACAGATCTTCCCTTATGTAACTGTAGCCAGAGTGGCATGAGTTGCTTCTGCACTTCAGTTCACCCTGAGCGGTGCTGAGCGGGACAGCCAGTCTTGCTAAGGCTTTCCACATCTGCTAACCATCCTGAAGTTGGCAGCAGCCATAAAAGAGTCACTGTGTGTAAAGGTGTGACAAATTCCAGAACTAGAAGAGGTAGAACTCTGAAAACCAGTTCCCTTTTCCACAGTTCTAGAATACATGCTGAAAGCTTCCAATTGAACCAATGATTGAAATAAAACTTGTGATTTGCTATGTGCACTGCTCCTATCAACTGAAAATGCGCAATTTGCTCACACATATCAGAAAACAGGCTCACACCTCCCATATTTTTTTGTTAAAATAAAGGTAAGTATCACCACCAGTTTATGATAGTGGCAAGCATGTTTGTAATGAAATTAATGATTTTTCTAACTCAAATTATGGGATGCTGGACTAAGTCCAGTTGTCACAGGGAACAGTGTGCGGTAGCTATAAAATATCTTGGCTTTTTCCTGAAAAAACAGTTTCATAGTTTCTTGGTATACATGGCAAGTAAAGGACTCTATTTGAAATATTTTGCATTCAGTCTCTTTGTATTCATGGCACTGAAAACCAGAGGGTTTTCTCCTCCCAGTTGTTCTGCCATCCCCAGATTTCTGGGGCATATATGACTGCCGTACTCGTCAACTGACTGTGAAACACTACAGAAGCAAAATACCACACTAATCACCTGTCCTTTGTAATAGGTCAGTTCAAAACTTGAAATATAATTTCTTTCATACTTGAACCATTGAACTGTGTCTGTCCTACCACGGGACTTGCTATAAACAATTCTGCGAGGCATATAGATTTCTCAGGATGGATGGATTTTATGCACTGTACTTTGTGAAACTGAAAACTCTGAGTTCTACTGTTGTCCTTCATATATCTCTCCCCAGGATGCTAGATGACGGCTGGTAAAACCAAGCAATCCTTCTGGCGTGGACTGTAGCTTTATAGAGCTGCCTCTAGGTCAAGCCTGGGATAGGAAGGCCTCTGAAAATATAGATGGCCTTTCTCTTACTAGTATTACCTTAATTATTTTATGTAACTACTATATATAACCACCTGCTTGTGAGGAATATTCTCACAAGGTTCGGGTAGAACAGTTACATGGGCAGGAGCCATGCAGATAAAGTACTTCTTGTCCAGTCCCAGGGTATATCTGTGAAAATTCTCCATGTAATTTTGGGCTTGGGATTGGCAGTGCTGCAGCACTATATCTTCCCACTCCAAATCTGTTGCAGTTTCCATTCAGATAAGAATATTGAGCCTTAACTCAGGCTCAGAATACATGGAGTAGAGAATTTATAAATGTTTTATGGGATGGAATAAGGATGAAATCCTGGTTTCTAGTGGAGTCAGTGGTACAACTCCCCTATTTACAAGGATTTGTGGTTTAACCTAACCTGTACTTTGTAGAATACATTTTATACTGCAGATTAGTTTTCTTCACTACTTAGAGACTCTTGTCCAGCTTTGTTAGTAGGCACTGTCTTTATGCTTTTAAATGCTGCCACTTCCTTATGCCTTTGGAGGATCCAGGTGCGAAACAAGTGTTTTTGAAAAGCCAGATTGTAGAGGCAGAGAAATACTGAGAAGAAGATCTGTATACATAGTGAGACGTGTTGTTCTTTAACAGCAACAAATGAGAAAGCATAGGGAAAACACTGGTGGAATAATTAAAATGTGTAGCATCAAACATATAAGAAATACTCCCTAGCCCATCACCACCCTGAAATTTGCATCGTTCTTTTCTCCAATAGCTCTTAAATAGCATAGACAAACAACTCTGTCAAATGGTTTTTTTTCTTTTTTCCATCTTGACCCATGTCTGTATTATTGTATCTTTAGATAAAACTGGATTCTGTCTAAAAGCAACTGGAACTGCCACTGACCCTACAGAATAGCCATGGAAATCCTCAAAGGACAAAATAGTCTTGAATTGTGTTCATGTATTAAAACACAGGATTACTGAAGGAGATGAGAGCCCTGAAAGTTTACCCTGAAATGTTTCACTGTTCCAGTACACATTCAACCTCTGGTCTGTAATTTGTCTGGCATACATAATATCTTCAAGAATATACTGAAAAGAGCTCTTGAATCAGCTCCATTCCTTTCACTGCCTGAGCAGCTTTAAAAAAAAAAAAAAATCTGTGTCATGTAATTCTGAAATTCTCGTGAATATAGGAAATAACTATTTCTTAATATCACTGAGTGAAGGAAAGTCCTCTGTGGTTTATTTTTTATGTCAACAGATAGATTCTGCTCCTAATGCAAATTTATTAAAGGCAGTATTTTCACAAGAATATTCAGTTGTTGGTAAGTCTATGTAAAAAAGGGAAATATTTCAGGATACCTGTGAAATATGTGCACATTTCAGAAACTGAATCCAAATCATAGTGAGTTTCAGAAAGGCTGGCATGACATTTGAGGAAGAAAATGCAGCAGATGGTGATTCTTTTCTTTTAATCTTATACTAGAAGTTAAATTCTCTAAATAGAGGAGTACTTCAACCCCTGTATATACAAGTGCATAGAAAAAGACAAACCTTGCAGGTGCTTTATTCGATTATCTTTTAGCTGGCTAGTCTGAATAGAATTAGTGAGATGCTCCATCTGAAAGTCGACAAATATGTATTTTTTTAGCCTACTCTTTCACTAAAGGCCAAACTGTGCAACCCTTTCTCATGCTAATGAGTAGTTGAAGTCAATGGGACTTGACATATAAGTGCTCAACAGCTTCAGTAAGCGCTTTATAATCTGGCCCTAAATGCTTTTGATAGATCTCTGTCTCCCTGTCTTGCTACCTCTCTGTATTTTGAAAATAATTATCTCTAAAACTTTTGCTGGTGATATATTACGAGAAGAGAGCTCAGTAAGCTGTGCGCCACTTTTTGAAAACCTGTTAACAGTACATATTAATTACTGTTCGCTCCCAACTTCGTTATAAATATAATTTTATGCTTATCTGCAAGCTCCATCTGACAGTACCAATCACCATAACATAAAGTTATCTATAGCATCCATCAGCATGACTGACACATTATACTATTGTGCTTTTTATCAACAAAGTTCCTGTCTTTGAAGATACTCTCAGTAGAGTGCAAAGCCAAACAAAATGCAAGTAATACAGTGTAGTTTACTGAAAAATGAATGCTTCAGTATCTTATTTTGTGTGTTTTTAGGGAAGATCTTTGATTTCCTTAAGAAAGAGGATGAATATTTTAGTGACCGAGGAGGGTTCTTGAGGGGAGACAGAATCACTCTGGCCTGGACCTGTATGTTTCTCCTGCAATAGTATCTTATCTATTGGCTATGTGAGATAATAGTAATTGGAAAAATGAAACTGAATAAAATTCTCATCATTAGTTATCGTGACACTTACTCACTTGCCGACACTCTTCCCTTTGTGCACAGGGAACCAAATCCTATTCTGCTTACTGAAGGGCAGCTCAGTCTAACCCATGGCACTCAGGCAGTGAAAACTAAAAACAATTTCACTGATAGATGCTGCTACTAATACATGTGCATCTCTCCTTACCACACAGCTCATGGGCTCATGTTCACCTAGCAGTGCTGCACATGTGCACTGAGAACCTACAAAGATGTATCCTATAAATCAAATAATCAGTGAAAAGGCAATCTTTTATTTTACAGGCTACAACTGCCTTGCATCTGTATTGTATAGACTGTGCTGAATGCTTGATGCAAAGACTAAATGGTATTCATGATACTGGGGAGGTTTTTCAATACAATGGGATTCAATCCAACCTGCAAATGAACTCCAGGTTCTTGGCCTCTCTGTTTTTCCCCTTTCTTTGTGGCACATAAAACCAGCTGTAGTTGACCTTGGTCTGGGGGCATCGTAGCACTATCATTGTCAGTGCACGCAGTAGACCAGCTCCACATATGGTGTTCTGTATTCACTTCAGCAATGGTTTGTTCTTGTCCCCTCCATTCACTGAAAAACAAGGGTATAGTTATCGCCTATATCTTCATCCATGGTAATGTTTTTCGCAGTCCTGCTGAAGGGCATGTAGTCAAACCCTGTACAGCAAATACTTGAGCACATTGCATTGCTCTGCCAGAGATGGCCAGGTTGAAGTGAGAGGTTTTGTTCAAAAGTGAGAGGTGAGCAGGGCTGCACCTGATACTCCGCTGAATTTCCAATCTAACACCATTCCCATGCTACACCTCTGTTTTAGGCTGTAGCCGCTGGGGACTGTGGCAACACATAGCAATAAGATTTAAGGATTGGTGTAAAGCGAGTGTTTGGTCTTTGTCTCACCAGTGGCTAAATTGTGCCGCTTCCAAACCAATTTATTGTCCAGCCGTGTCGCAGTCACTCACATGTGGTGCTGCATATGTACAGACATTGACACATCAGCTACAAAACCCCCATGCATTTGTTAGTCTGAGTTGAAGATTTGGGTGAAAATCCTTTATAGAAAAAAGGAAAAGGGCCATGGGCCAAGATGACTTTCTCCTTAAAAAAAAAATTCTGTCTTTTTGCCAGTTCACTCACAAAAGACTAAATGATGCTGATTTTTTTTCCCAAATTAAACAACAAACAAACTCTACCAAATCTGCAGCAGGTGCTTTCCGTGTATTTGTTACTACAATTTTAAAGCTCCCTAACTTCACTGAATTTACCAAAGTTTACAAAAGCATGAGATATGAAGCAATGGCTCACCACTTGGAGCAAAGCATCTACAGCTGAAACTCTACCTGCCCAGAACAGTATACAGCCATTCTCTGTTCTGTCCTGTATCCCATGAAGTCCAAGTATCCTTATCCTTTCCCCTGGGAAACCTCTGTAAGGTGCTGTTTAACTGCAAGGCATTGTGTCTGTATTATATATTTACATTCCTAATCAGAAGCTGATTAAGTAGTTTAATAGCATGCTAATCTACACTGAATTAACTTCAGGATGCTACTACTGAAATCAGTGGATTTACTCCACAGAAACACCAGCTCAGCTGGCTGCACAGTTTTATTTTAAAAAGTTTCATGTATGGAAAATCCAGAGTAAACTGCAAGCAGTTATAAGGGTCCAGTGCCACTCTTGAGAATCTTCCAGGCTGTGCAAGCAGTTGATATGAAAAAAATGAACATAGGAAAAAAATGGCTTTTTAAAAACTAGAAATACAACATAAATCTAAGGGGCTTCAAATGAGTGATATTTCACAAGTTAGACAAGAAAATAAATATCTAGTTCTTATTAATCTTCTCAGGATAGCATATGCTTCTGAAACATTTAGGGAAACAGTAGAGGACAGTCAGGAGCAAGGCACTTGACTTCATTGTGGGGTGCCAAATCCATATCTCTTTTGAGTCTGCTCTGCATCTTAGGCCCAAGTCTTCCACTTCTGAGAAGACCCCTCCACTAGGCTACTCTCAGGCCAGAGCTGAGACAAGACTTCTTAGCTTTAGAGGCAGAACTGAAGGATGAAATGCTAGACTGCATCTCCACAGGAAACAGTGCAGTAAATGGGCTTTCTGCTCCTGCAGGGAAGGACGATTAAGTACAGGAGGTGTCAGTTGCTGCCTCTTCTTCCCCTCAAGGTGAAAGACACTGCCCTGGCCCAGTGTAACCTGGCTGCTCCCAGAGAAGCAGAAGCAAACTCGGTTTCTTAGAGCGAGGAAAAGAAAGCAGCAGAGCCCTGCCTATTTGCAGAAAATTGTTTAAACTTCCTTTTCCTGAGCTCATACCAAAGCGAGATGTTCTCTATTTTGTCCAGAAACTCCATCCTGAAACTTTGAAATCTTTCCAAAGTGTATCCATAAACAAGATGAAATATGACCAACTAAAAACTTTTGATGAAATAATAAATGTCAGGAAAATCTCTCTGATACTTATCTTTATAAGAACCAAAAACAACAATAAAAGCTCTTCTACTCCATGAATGTTTATGAAAATTTCATTAATGTGTGTCGAGACATTTGAGGGTCTGAAATAGGACAACCTGAATGTCCTGAGCATTGAGGAATACCTCTAATTACCAGATATTTGACTCCTTCCAGAATTAGGATCAATGGGAACTTTGTCTGCTTGATAGCTCAGTAAAAAATGTCAGAACCAAATCTTGAATATTTTTATTAGAAGATCATATAAATAAAGTTTGCTTCATCAGATCATCAGCTACAATTATCAGCTACAAAATTTTCAGCTGTGTTTCATTAGCCACATTATTTCTGAACTACCTCTAACAAAATGCTGCATAGATTTGGTTTGTGTTTGTAGAAAGGAAAGTAAATGCAAAAACTTTCTGTGAGCCGTTACGGAAATAGTAGAGGTCCAAGGGAGTGCCCCCAGAATGGGAACTTTGGTGGCATACCATATTTATTAATTAATTTAGCAACTGAACATTTGCATTAAGTTCAGGTAGAGCTATTCCTATGAATAATCTTGCACAATAACATCAGACATCTCTACTAATCCTACAGAACATCAAAAGCAATGCTGGCTGCTATTCAACACTGGGTTCAGTGCCATGACAACAGATGGAATTCATGGCTGAGGGGTAAAAAAAAGACTTCCATCCCCCTGTCACTTTTTGTAAGAATCCCTAAAGAGAAAATTATGCAAACTAGTAGAAACTGAATGTAGAACAGGAATGCCTGTGAACGTGTGCTATCTGCATTTACACAAACCAGCTTGTTTGTGAAACAGAATGTAAGTGGTAAAAGTAGATATGGAAGTCTTATTTAAATTCTTGCAAAGGGCAAAGAGGAGGAGGAGATAGAATGGGCTGGATCTCTCTTCTTTGAGGTTGGGGGGAGCATACTGAAATTCATAATATTATGGTCACAGGCAGATGACATGAAAGTGATTTTTTGATGGTGTTAAAATGAATATTCCTATGTTTCATGAAAAGATTGTTCTGAGGCATTTTAATCAAAATATGCATGTTTTGCAGTAAAATTTTGTTTGGCAATATTGTGATATATTTAGACTGAACATTCTGGACATTACTGTCCTATAGCATAAGAAAACTAGAAATGAAAACCTAAATTTTAAAGTTACTCATTGGTTTACACCACTCATTAACAAGAAAACTGTTGAGATGAATGGGAACTAACCAGTGTAAAGGAAAAGAGATCACGGACTAATTTTTGTTGCTGTTTTTTTTTCTCTAGTCAACAGCCCACAGAGTTACGGTGATGAGTCAGATGCAGCTATCATGCAACTATTAAAGACCACTGTTACTGCAAAAGACCAGGCAGTTAAGCTTACCAAGTTTAGAAGGAAAAATAACCATACTTTGTGATGCACAAAAAAGGTCAAGTAACAACAGTCTCAGTCTTGCAGGTAGAAATGAGAAGTCTGGTACTGAGTTGAAAATGATAAAAGAAAACAGGGTCTTATGGGTTTGTATCCAGCAATACTTTGGTGAAAAGAAAGTTTTTTCAGTTTGCTAGTATGTTTACATGATTAGATAATACATGTGGAACAGAACATAGAATAGAAACGGCAACTGTCTGATTACCTATCCCTGTATCTAATAAAAGTGCAATGTTCCATAAATAGATTTTCAGGATTGTCCTCACATTTCCCTCAGCAATAAAAATGTGGCTTTGCATGATGCTGTCCATCAGAACCATCTGTAGTACAGAAAAGAAGCATGAGTGATATTTTTTCTGCAAGATGGTAGTCAGAACTAACCATATGGTTCTGCATTCACTTTATTTTGGAATGATTATTTAGTACCATGGTTATTGAATACTGTAAGGAAAAAAAAAAGAATGTTTTAACATTTCCTGGCCTAGCTACAAGGTCTGGAAACAAACTTGCTGTGGTCTGCTATTGCAAGAACATATAAGGAGCAAAAAGACAAGCTGAATACATTATGCCTGTATCCTTGACCTTTGAAATAGTTTGTCTTGAGGTCTTCTTTCTATGTGGCTTTGATTGCGTATCAGTGAGAAATTTCTTTTATTTCAATTTCCACATACGGTGAAAAGTAAGAGCCAGTCTTTGATAATAGCAACAAAGTTGTTTCTTTTTTTTTTTCTATTTATTCTCTGATTTATTTGCAGTAGTTATGACTCTGAAATACCACTGTAAAATTTCTTTCTGAGATACGTGGTATTTTTGTCTAGTTCTTCAATCTGACCTATGGCAAGGGGCAAGAACAGATGTGAAAGTCTTCTCTACCCAAGTAGTGTGATCAGATGCTGAACCTGTGCATAGTTACATTCAAAAGCATTCAGTTGCAGATGTAAGATTTGAGGGACATTTTGAAAATGTAGTTGAGAGTATAAGCTGTGTGCCAGCATTATTTTAGATTCCCAGTTGGTATACTATAAATGCATTTATTTGGCCTCTAGCAAGGGCTAATCCTCCCGCTGATGTTTTACATAAAATTTAGTATAAGACTAAATCATCCCTGTTAAAACTAACCATCAGTCAAGCAGTGACAGAAATTAATCATAAAGATGTAACAGACATAGTTACATCTTTTTGAGGCTAAGGAGGAATTTAATGTGCTCATTAAAAAAATATTCACTAACAAAGTTAACATTCTCATACAATGGAAAAATTCCTAATTCCATGATACACAATGGGACATCCAATTTGGAAAGGGTCAGTGAGTTTCAGAGGTCCCTTTCCTCCTTTCTGGAGGGAATACGCTCTTTGGAAACCTACCTTTTGAGGAAAGAGTGGAAGGCAGCAAGACCTATTGAGATGACAATGAGATCAAAAAAAGAAGGAGTGATTATTCAAATCCCTCAAAGAAATAAAAGCCTGAAGTAAGAAGAACTGAACCCAAAAAGGAGCAGGCAGGGTGGGGAGTGGGCAAAGGGGAATGAGAAGCAGAAACTGAATGCAGAGGGCAAGCCTGAATAGGAAGCAGTGAAAGAATTAGGAGTTGAAAAGGGAAGGAGGAGGGGAAAGTAGGGCTGAGGAAGAGAAGAAAGCAGTGAGAGGCACATCACGGTGAGTGAAGCAGAGATGGAGAGTTTATTCTTCTCAGCCTGTAGAAGCTCTTTTGAATACTTTATACAATGGACCTGTGATGCTAAAACACAGTTTTATCATATTGCTTTTCCTGGGGTCTGGTTGATCAAAGTTTCCATTTTTACATCTGTTGTCAGAGTGGGCTGTGCTAGTGAGTGGCAGGTACTGTGAAGTTTCAGAAGGCCATGAGACAGCACATCCAGTCCTCTGCTTTGTTGCTTAGATACACTAATGAATTGTTTTGGGAATTTCTCACCTCATATTTACACTCCCCTATGTTTAAAGTACTGCATTTTAGATAATAACATGAGCAGACTCTAGGCATGCAAATATAATTTTTTTTTTTTTTATGAAGGAAACTACTTACAGCATGGCTGCTACCATAACAAACATTTTATCAGTTAGATTGATTTCTGCATAATTTTTCTAAAATCTTCCTTCTGCAACCTCTGAATTACCTGTAAGTTACAATAGCCAAATTCTTGACATACCATATGCTGCAATAGTGTACGGAATTAAAGAAGAGCAGGGTCAAACCCACTGAGCCATCTGATGATGATGGTAGCCTAAAAAAGGAGTTGGTGGTTAGCCCAGCAAAAAGAACTGATGTGTTCAGTGTTCTATCTGTACCTTTACATGTCAGCAGGAAGTGTGTATCAGGACATTTTGTGATTTCTCCCTAACTGAGCTAAGATGTTAGCCTGAAACTGCAATCTACAAATGAATTCTAGTATCAGTGTCACAAAAGTGGCAAGACTTGTAAGCTCTTGTGTGTGCAGTAGCTCTTAATATGGTTAGAGAAACACAAGCAATGAAGGACTGTGAGTTACTCTGACAATATTGTCTTAACCCAAAAAAAGAGGACAGTGGATCTAATGTAGTGCACTGATAGATGACTATTAAGCTTTCTTAATAGTTGTCCCTTAACAGAAATAAATTAATTTATTGGGTAACAAGATAAAGTCAGGTTATCAGTGAAGTGGAGGCACATTAGTGGTTTTCTTTATAAGCAGTTCCTAATTAAGGCAAAATACTTCCATGTACTTATGTCCTAATTAATTTAAAATTCAAACACTTAAAAAAATTCATTGCACTTACTAACTAAAGAAAAACTAAATTTATCCTATCTTAATTCTCTTCTGCTTTTTGAGCCTAATAGTCCAGCTGTGGGTGCATTTTCCCTCTCAGTATTGGCATGTGATGACAGTCAGTGTCATCTCAAAACACAAGACATAGCTTGTAGGGGTCCAATAGTCAATATGTGGAAGACTTGTGGAGAGATAGATCCTTTCATGCCATTTTATTATAGCATATTGCATATTTTGGATCAGGTAGAATCTCTTTTTGGCTGCCTAAAGGTCTGTGAAAGCAAGACTTCCACTTTCATGGGTCCTAGACAGAAATTGAGTCTAACCTCAAGAGAAAGAGGAGGTGAAGCTGATGCTGAAGAGGAAGAGAGGAAGAGGAAGGGAAACAGAGACAGAGACAAGGAGACAGAGACAGAGAAAGAGAGAAAGAGAAAGAGAAAGAGAAAGAGAAAGAGAAAGAGAAAGAGAAAAGGAGCTGGGAATTTCTTCCAATGAAGTCTGGCTAAGAAAGGTTGCATGAAAGAGGATGGACTGTTCAGCAGTGAAAAATCTCTTTCACAAACACTTAAGTGTTTATATTTTATTACCTCCTAGGAATTTAAGAAATTACAAGAAAGGAAATTTATCCTGTTGTGCTCTTATTTATTTAATTATTCATGGAGAACCACCAATACTGTGATGCTAGCAAGTTAGACATATTGAGTAATACAACTGTGGGAATAAAGAAATCAGGTGAAGTCTCTGATTAAATACAGTCTCTGGAAGAATAAGATAATTTAAGCACCCTGTTACAATCTCTGATAGGAAGGAAGTTAATAAACAGTAGTTATTAAAAAGAAAACCTGATTTACTGTAGGAAGAGCTGGATAAATAAAATCTCCCACTGGGAAAGTAACTCACAAAGACAACTTAGCAAAAGATAATTTTAAATAAGAATAAAATATATTTTACAACAGGAAAGAAATACATTCTTGTGTTCTGTAAGTCTGGGATTTTTCTTTCCCCTAATTTTGTTAAAATGCTTAAAGATGTGTTGTGCAATCTAATTCTACAAAGAAATATTGGGAAGCTTGTATGAGGTTTCATAAAATAATAGATGGCTATGTCTGCAGTTCTTCTGAGTTCATTTATAGCAAAGTGGAAATATCAGTGTTCTGCAAAGGCGAGTGTGATTGAAAGTGCACCAAAGATTAGCCTCTGCAGACTTTCCCTCCCTGCTAAAGACTTGTTGAATAATAACATTTATAAAGAAATTAATGAGTTTCTATTCATTGTCCTTCTTCCCTATAGAAATGCTGTACTCAATGTCCCTCTGTTTCTGTGTGTTCACGAACATAGAAATGGAGAAACCTGACAGGGTGTCTAAACTGAGTGTAAACTACTCTTTCTTAATAGCTTACATTGACATATACTTAGATGAAGCCATATGTCTTAGCAGAAATAAAAAAAGAACGTTGTCTAGACACTTCAAAAAGTATTTTTTCCCCCTTTTCCAGCAGGGTGTCTTTATTGTTTGTTTCCTATTGATAGCAGGCATTAATAGATGAGTAACTAATACTTGCCTCCAAAGAAATATTCTCCTAAGCAGAATTCCCCATGGCAAAGTCATTGCATGCCAAAGACTCCGCTGACATTGTGCATACCAGGTATAAGACTGCTGAATGGTCCCTCTGCAGTAGCAGCAGCCACACTTGAGAGTGTGTATTAATAGGATCTCACAAATCCCTGGAGTCTTCATGAGCCCTATGCAATGAGATCTCTTCTTTCTCCTCTGGACAAAAGATACTCACAAAATACGTCAATACGCTACTCTGTTGGCCTAACATTTTGCTCTTGCGTGGGCCAAGGAGCAGTTTAAGTGATACATCATAGAGACGTTCAGTAAAAGTATTATGACTCAGAGCTTCCATGCCCCATCACGTTCCTATATTTAACATTTGACCAAGCACTGGCTGAGCAGCAATCACCTGTGTGCATGCCTTAGGACAGCAGGAAAAAGAAACTTGTGAAACACAGTGAAAGAGGTGCAAGCTAAGTTGAAACAGCTAATGCTTCTCCCAGGATCAGAGCACGCATCCTGACTAATACAGCTGCCTGACTGGCAAGTAAAGACCTGTGCAGCTGAGGTAACCTGTATGTACATCCAAACCTCCACAGTAAGTATTGTTCCACAGCCCATTCTTGGCTCTTGGAAGAAATCCTTTGCAACTTCAAAGGATACAAGACTAGCCACTGAGGGGTAAGTGTGGAACTCTAAAGATATGGTCCCTGTTCAGCCTGCTCATCCTGCCCTGCTCCCATAGCAAAGGATAACGTTGTGGTCTTCAGCAGGACTAAAAGCAACATAATGAAACAGGGATCTTGCTCTCCAACTCGGCCAGACAATGGTACATCTAACTTTCAAAAACTTTCTAACATTATGCAACTATTTCTATAATTTGATTGCATAAACTTACCTGCCTACTAACACTTGTTTCTAAAAAGCCTTTGGTAAACCCAATTTGCCTACCTGAGAGGATACACATAAATGTCAGTATTCCGAAAGAAGTGCTTAAGTTCTGTGTGGAGTTGTTGGAGACTTGGCCCAAAACATGTGGCTAAAGACTGAAAAGTAGGAAAATATTTGTCTAGGCAATGGAAATTTATAATCCTAAAAGGAAGATATCTGAAAATAATCAAGATTTGGGAGAGAAAAAAATTTAAGCATAATTTAGACAACAATGAAGAGAGAATGAGTTGACGCAAAAGAGCATCTGAGGAAGGAAAAGCTATTTTCATCCTTGTTTTAGAAGGTACACGAGTAGATATCACAAAATATGAGGATTTTTTTTTTTAAATAATATACTCCCTGTAGGGTAATCATGTGAATAAGGTATGTAGCAAGTAATACAGTCTGTCTTTCCTGTGTGACTTCCATAAAATCCATATTCAGCAAGTCTTGTTTTCTAGCAAACAATGGGACATTCAGCTTACATGTGAGGGGAGAGGGCATTGCAGTGGAAAGGGAGGGCACAGAATGGGAAAGAGAAGCAACATTGGCACAAAAGAGGCAAAGAATGCCAATTCAGAAGGCGGGTGTGAAAGTAAAATCTGCTTCCATGCCTGCTACAGCATATATTACACAACTGGCACTTACTTGGCAAATCACCCACTCAGGCACTGACCTTGGCAGCGTCACAGGGATGACCTCTATGTGAGGAAGAACTGTTCTTCAACAATGTCTCCAAAACATTTGGCACCAAAGAACTTCTTTAAGAAAGCAAGCATTTCTTCCATTTAGTATTTCAGTTAAAAAACAGCATTTTCTTTTGGCTGCAAAGGAGACATCCTGTCCATGACTTTTGCCATATTCTTCATATGGTGTTCCAGATTATTTGATATTGTGTACAAATGCCATTGCACAATCATCCTGTTTTGTGGATGTTCCCATGGTAGAGAGCAATGGGTGTATTTAGAGACTTGCTCAACTTATATGATCTCCTTGTTAATTATTTGAGGAATTATGACAGAGTGCTTGGAGCTGTAAGGTCCTGGTAGAAAGTCTACTGAAAGAAAAATGGAAACATTCCAAATGCTGATGAAATCAAGATGTGTGTCTTCCACTGACACGCTACCTATCTCATGCACATGAGTGCAAAAAAGATTGGAGATGTTAGTAAGAGTAGTCTTTTATTTCTTCAGCAAAGCAAATCTATTCGCTTTGATGGTGTGCTGGAGGTTACATACTTACATTACATACTCGGATCATGTAGAAACTCTGTGGCCAATTCTACAAACATGAGAGTGAATGCTATGAATTTGTGTAAGCAAAGTAATTTTGGATGGTTATTTTAAAGAGAGATGGGATCACATGAATCCTAGAATGAGATTGGGTGAATGTTTCTAAACACACTGCAAGGATGAAAATCAATCTTCTGGATAAGAACCTAAGGCTATCAAAGAAACTTGGCATTAATTGGAATTCATTATTGAAATTACGATTGCTGGAAAGAAACAAATGCGTTAGTCTTCCAATTCCCAAAGAAACACGAAAGTGAACAGAGGCACAGATGTTTATTGCAATGTAGACAAGACTAATTCCTATAGACTTGATATTGATTTGCATTTGTTCTCTAAAGAATAACTGATACTTTTAAGTGAAGTCAAATAGTAGGGTGTCTCCTTGATGTGCACAAGAAATCCAAAGTCTTTGAATGAGGGGAATGAAAATCACATTCAGATATGTAAGTTTACCACTCTATTCAGTGCTGCCCACAGAATGCCTGTTTAGGTGGAACATGGGCGTTACTTTTAAATAATGTGGGTGTAGATACTATTATGAATTTTAAAGGATATAGTCATTCTGAAAATTATTCTTGCTAGGAACAATTGCACCAGTGAACTAGCAGGTCTTTGTAGGTAAACATTTTAAGAAGCCTTCTAAATAGTGTTTTGCCCATGTGCATCCCCATACTTACTACCAGATGGCATAAAAATGGCATCAAATGTTGATCTCTTTTTCTCTTTAATTTTCTCTGTCACTCATTTTGATGAATAGAGGGTCACAGCCAAAATGACAAACTGTGACAAATTCCTGGGGCCCAGATGAAGAAACAAGACTCGTTTCAGGTCCCAACTTGACTGTTTAAATGATGGTGCAAAGGGACAGGAACTAGTCCTGATCCGATGGGATCTGCAGCTGACTTTCACCATCTTTCTGACTTGGAATGGACAGACATTTGGTATGGGTGGGACCTTTGCTTTGGCTTTTGCTGTGTTTCCATGCTCTGAGGCTGCAGAACATCCTGTGGTGGATGCTGGTACTCTCAAGACTGGCTGTACGAGCCTTGAACGTCCATCACCACCAGACTGGGTACAGATTTCCTGGAACATTAATTCAATTCCATTACCTTCAAGAAGAATATCTCTCCAGAAGACTGTGAATCATGTAGATAAAAGAATTTTTTAGAGGGCGGTCACTAGGTTGCAGAAAATGGGCTAAAAAGCCAAAATGAAGGAAATCTTAAACTGGAGTTTTTCCAGGTGAAGACTTTGTAGCTGTTGGAGAAATATTTAGCATCTCTTCTTCTGTTTGTCTACTTTGGAACTGAGAACAACATTTCTCCTACTGTGGTTTACAGGGATATACGAGATCTATGCATTCAAATGATCTGTCCTTCTGCTGCCAGATACAGTCACTACTTCAATAGGAGGGAATTGCAAAATGTCCTTTCCTGTCCAGCTTATAGTAAGCCCTGCTTGTATCTCAAATCTAGAGGTCTGTGCAAAGAATAATGGTCCTTCCTGCTAGTGCAAACACTGCTTGCTGAATAAATCAGAGCTTTCTCTCTCTCATCTATATTGCTGTGGCTTGTAACTCTTGCACAAAGGTCTTAAAGCAGAAGGTTTTTCTCCTGTGCTCAAAATAACCACATTCAGCCTCTTGGATTACAACTGAGATGATTGCTTTACAACCTAACAGCCACAGCAAACAAAATATGATGTTGTGAAATTCAACAAAGATTTTTGATCAACTGACATCAGCAACTAACTGTAGATCTGTGAACACAAGTGTTTAATCCTGCTAGTTAAAGTTCTTGGACTCCTTTAGAGCAATTTCTGTGTCTTGCCACCACGCTACCTGGGTGGCTCACAAGACTCCCATGAGCAAAGCAAAGAATTTTCCCAGTTGGGAAGAGAAGGAAAAGAGAAAGCTGAGAGAAGTGACAGTCACGCAGAGTATTTGCAGAACAGCCAAGATCACAATCCATCCTTCCTCCCCTTTATGAGTTCTTCATCCTTCCTTCCTTTTACTAGACTGTTGGCCAAATAAATATGTGCCTTCTATCCAAAGGTCTTTCTCCTGGTTTTATCGTCATGATCGAGCTAATTGGGAGCAAGAGGGTAAATGAGGCATAGCTGATGTACATGGCACGATGCCCAGCTGACGCTACTGTTAAGCTGATGCCGGAAAAGTTAGGAAACCATAGCCTGGCACTGAATAATAGGCCTTTTGCAACTTAAGTGTGGGGCAGAGAGAGATTTTCCTGCAGCTGGCACCTTGTCTACAAGTGTTGTACAGGAGAAAAATGAATGAGTTGACTCTTTATGTTTCCTACGTTCATTTTATCACAGTTCATCAGGCACCCATGAGTCTGACTGATGACTCCGTGTAAAAATCAACAATCATTTCCCTTAAGAGAAATGAGTGACGGATGAAGAATAATTTTTATGCAATTATAATCTTCCTTTTCATGGCTTAGCTTGGCAATTTAATGGACTGTGCTCATTAAATGATTTAAGTTCCAATTCACTGTTTTTATATCTGATGTGAATATCTTTAAGTTAAACATTGCTTGTTTAGCTAGCAGCTAACATCATAAATGAGGAACAGTGAAAACTTTCATTTCAAAATAAGTGTGCTCCGTCAAGAGCACCTGGCACCTCGCTCAGCACTTTTTCCATTAAAAGCCCATGTTTGCCCAAAGGGGAGCATCTGTTAAGATCACTGCTGCCACATGGAAGCCTTTTCCCATATGTACTACATACAAAATGAAATGAGGACATATTTTTTTTCATCACAAATGAATTTCATGTGTTAGGCAAGAGAGAAAAACAGCTATGTAAAAGCCAAACTGCCTGGTAAATATGGGTGAGACTTGCCTTTTCTCCATTTATTGCCTGATCTTCTCCAAGTATGCTAATCTGCTCCGAATACCTAACTTTGGAGGGACGAGGCTGAGCTTCTTGGATGAGACAGTCAAATCATCAAAGATTTTTATGAAGCTTTAGAGCTGTTAATGCGTTACTGCTTGGTTGGAGATGGTAATGATTTACAGGAAACTTGTGGATAATTAAAGTCTGCACAGTGTGGTATCCATTAAAAAGCAATTATTTACTATTGATTAGCATGTTATGGTGAGGCTAATTAAGCAGAGGAACAACTTATTCAGTGTTTTGATGTATTTGCTATTGCTGGGAATTTTCTTTAAGATTGACTGCTATTATAAAAGGTACAAGCACACTCAAATAGGAAATTGTAGCTAAAATACTCCTTCAGTAAGGGGTTGTATTTTTGCTAGCACAGTGTTTTCTTCTGTTTTTTTTCCTTCTATGGTGTTAGAAATGTTATAGGGTTTTGTATACTTATAGCAGGAGCTATTTCAAGATTTATTTGAGTGAGCAACCCTGTGGTAAATTATTATTCTTTAACAGTGATCTGCATGTGTTTATCTTTCTCCCTCATCACAGGTAGGTGCAGCCAGAAGAGACTTAGGAGTGGAGGCTGAGAACTGAGTCATGGCTCCTTTACTCTCATGTTGGTTTTGTGCCATATCTAATCCACCTTCTAGTTGCAGCACTATATACAGGGAATTTCCAGATTAGGTACAGAGCTGGTTCTTCAAGGATATTTTACTGTCTTAAGAGCACAGGTGTCATTTTGGGCAGTTTGAAGAGACATGGGACAGAGACATGGCAGAGCCAGTTGAGAGGCTTTTTGAGGGTCAAAAAAAGTCATAACCAGGAAAATACCCCTATGTCTCTGCACTGTTCCATTGTAGTGTCCAGCAATAGTGATTAAACCATGTTTGGAACTCTGGGAAGAATTATAGCTGCATAGTCACTCTACGTGCCATCATATTTTTCTATTCCAGGATTTTTTAGGGGTTCCCTGACCCTTCCAGCAGCTGCCACTGCTTCTGTGGATTTGCAGATGTTCTTTCTGTGTGGGCTCTGCTGCCATATGGCACTGTAATTCTCCCTTACCACAGGTCTGCCCGCTTTCCTAGTATCCATGGCATTATTGAACAGTACAACACTTTGTTCTTTCAAGAGAATGTTATGTGTTTTGACTATTAATCATGAATCTAATGCTTATTCCACAGACCTGAAGGCTTACTTAAAGTGATGCCCATTCTTTTGTTCTCAGTTATCACTCATACTCTGCAGTATATGTGACATTTTCCTCTGTACACCTGCCTACCTGATCTGCAAAGCTCTGATCAGTGAGCAAGAAGATGCCCCAAAATATGACATCTCTGGGAATTAGTTTTCAAAAAAGCATATCCTAGGAAAATATCAGAGGTGATTTATTTATCTTGGCTGTGAATGTTCACTCATCATGGTTCCCCATGAAATTAAACATCCGTGCTGTAGGTCATCCAGGCTGATCTTTCACAGTCTACCAATGAATTTGCTCCTGTTTCAAGCCTGTGATGTTAGGGTACTATGGGTAGGTGGATTGGTTTATCTGTCTCTGTCTGGCTTTTGAGCTTTTCTCTAGTACCACAGCACCCAGAACAGAAGTCAGTCGGAGGTGAGAACGAAAGGAAGGGGAATTTAGATTTTTTTCTCTCATTCTCTTACATTTTTCTAATGGTCCCTCTCCATGTTTGTTGCATGCATATGAATAGCTATGAGCTGTAATGACCTCCCATTCTTCTGCGAAGATCTTCAATTAACAACACAGCTGGATCAGGCACATGGACACGTGCTTTTGCCTGTCAATGGCAAACAACACTCTTCTTGACCTGTCATATCCTTATGCCTTTTTCTAGAAGAAAGGAGAAGATACTGTGTAGCCATCAGAAAAATTAAGCCCATTATAATTCTAGGGGATTTCTGGGGCTCATTTGGACACCTACTGTAACCTATTCACTAGGCAGCAAAAACCCTTTTGAGCCAAGAGCAACCTACCTGAAGACCATATGATCGAACAGT
Source organism: Phaenicophaeus curvirostris (assembly GCF_032191515.1). Classification (NCBI taxonomy): domain Eukaryota; kingdom Metazoa; phylum Chordata; class Aves; order Cuculiformes; family Cuculidae; genus Phaenicophaeus; species Phaenicophaeus curvirostris. Next base: position 23,948,792 of record NC_091392.1, read on the forward strand.
TAAAACTTTTGTATCCAGAATTGCAAGGTGTCAACTGATAGCATCTTTGCTTTCTGCTTTGTTGGAATATGAAGTGCCTCACACAGAAAACCAGGATGGCATATGAATAATAAATATTGCTGAATAACAGCTGGGGTTTCTCAGGGTGCCTGTGTTCTCCTCAGCGAAATGCTTCCCTGTATAATTTACTAGCTGTCTCTCATTAAATTAGAGATAGTATATACAATTACAGTTAACAAAATGATACCTCTGAACAAAAAGGGGCACTGTGTTGCCTGGAAACTATTAGTCCATCTAAAACTGAGTGCCTGCTATCGCAGAGCCGTATTCATTTGTCCTGCTTGTGAGCAGGAGCAGCTCTGGGAACTTAGCTGAAGAGCGAGACACTTGTTTGTTGGCAGGAAGAACCCTGCCATAGGGTTTTGCCCTCCTCACACTGCATCCAGGGTCACCTGGACAGGGCAAATGGCATTTTACTGCTTACCGTGGGTGCTACAGGATGGAGTTAAATCCTAAAGTCTCTGGATGTTGGAGCCAAGGGTCAGCATATGTGCTCCTGATCCTGTAAAATAGTTGTAGACATAACAAGCCTGTCAGGTCTCTGTGCTGAATGCCGTTCCCTTCAGCAGGGGCATAGCAGAAGCTTCAGGCTCTGAGCAAGAGTCAGCGGGTTATCTTGAGGAAACCTTTTGTGCGTATTTTAATACGCTTGTTTCTTTGGTTCAGTGGGGGAGGAGCATTATGGATTTTTTCCTATGATATAATATCACAATTAGTTGTAAGAGCCACTGAGCTTATTATAAGGGACATTTCATGCAATCATGTTTGCTGAAAAATTTTTCATGCTTGCAGGAACAAGAATATATACCCAATTATTTTTTGAGTGGCAATTTTCTCTGTGTGGATTTAATTAGAAAATGAATAAAGAGAAAGCAGGGTTTTTTGGTTTGCTTTCTTTTCACAAACTCAGGTTTCAGGAAATGAATAGCATAAATGTTGCTGCCTTGTTTGCCTTTAAAATGATCATAATAATAACAATAAAATCTTGTTCTCAAAAGGCCAGGAAGGCATTTGATGTAAATAGACTCAGTTCCATGGAAGCTCATGGATTTGTGCCAACTGATACCAATTTAGACTCTCTCCTTTTATTCAGGGATATATAATGCACTGATGATAACTACAAATTCTGAAAACAGCAGAGTTCTTTCAAGACACATGTTAAAGAATAATTGAACCTTGAGAAGAGGAAGATACAATGACAGAAAGTCTATGGTAAGTGGCTTTTTGGAGGCAGAGAGGTAACACAGTGAATCATATTTTCCTGAAGGTCATGACTCTGTCTCTCAGAGTTACAGTGAGTTAAACCTCACTATGTGAGAAGAGTGGGTTGATTTTGATGGTATTGCTCACAGATCAAGGTGCTTATTTAATGAATTAAGTTGGTTGAATTGCATCTTGTGATAAATACAAATAAAACTTTTTTTGTGAAAGACAGATGAAACAAGATAGTCTCCCCAGCCTAGCTACCTGGCTAACCCTTTAGGCATTGATCTTCCTAAACATGTCACTGAAGGAAGGCTTGGAAAAGCCTTCTCAAAGCTGATGTACACTTGTGCTGAGGAGACAGGTAACTATTTCCCACCCTGGTCTGCAGTCAGCAGTCGTGTCCTCTTTGTATCGTTTGCTGCCAGTTAGTACTCAGTCTTGGGAATAGGAATCACTGAATCCAGGCATTCTTTATCTGGTAGGAATTTGATTTCGTTAAGGCCGTATTGAAGGGTGACCAGCCTGCCAGCCCTGTGATGTCCTGGATAACAGCATACTCAGCTTTCTTGAAGCTGTATTGTGCAAAGGGTGGTGCAGTTTGCAAAAGGCAAGCAAAGCCTGTGTCAAGGGATGGCACCCTTCTGCATTCAGACATTCCTCTTCTGCTCCTTCCTACCGGTGGAAGCATGTCTGTGTCTGGATTGCATGCCTAAACTGGGTTCATGGTCAGCATTAAAGGAGATGGAAATACACTCTGTATCCAAATGTTAAATCATTCCTCATACTGCAGTATTTGAGAGGAGTTTTGAATGGGGAAGAGCTTCATGTTCCTCTGTGCGAGCTGCAATCAATAACACTTCTTGTTTGTCCCACTCTGCCAGAGCAACTGAGGTCTGGAGCCCTCAAGAGCTGTTTTTATAAGCCTGCCTCACTGTTCATGAAGTAATGCTTGCCTGATAACCCAGCTCTGTGCTTTGTGAGTTGATATGGCAATAATAGCCAGAGCCCCTGCGAAGTTTTTCCTATGGATGCACACGTCCGTGTCTGTTTGATGTCTCCTCATATACCAGTAGTCATGTTGAGGCTATGCAGCTGGAGTGGCTTAGTTATCAGGAAATCTTATTTTGCTTATCTTTCTCCTGTCACACAGAGTAAGGAGGCAAGAACACCCCTGGACCTCTTCTTGTGATCAACTATTTGCTGATTCCTGGCATGATGCATGAATTATCAAGAATAGAGCCTAAATCAAATAATGTAAGGCACAACATACATTCTTCGTAGTTCTCAAGTTATAAATGCAAAGCCTACAAAGCTGTGTTTGATGAGAGGAGCAAAAGAAAATCAATAGGATAAGTTATGGAAAAAGTCTGTTTTAGCAGCTATGACCTGAATTGAGGAGCAGGTAATGTCACAAGTTAGAAGATTCCATATTTTGAGAGATAAATGGCTGAATAATAACTGTTGTTTGAATTTACCAGTGGATGGAATGCTCTGGAGTTTGGTGTCAGATGTGTTTGCAGTAAGACTGGGTTGAGGTTGAATACAGAGAAATCAAGCAAGTCAAGTTGTGGAGGAATAATTAAAGAGGAATAAAACTTACAGTACTTGGGTAGGTGGACTGAAACATCTGAGCAGCATTAATTGGAGAAGCATACATTGGAACACATTACTCTGTTAGTACAAACTGCATTACCTTATCTGAGTATTTAAGTATAGGAAATATTATAATACATAAAATACCAGAAAAATATCACTGCAGTGAAGCTAAGGTATTGGAATAGAGCAGTGTATTTATTACAAACCAAGCAAGCTAGAATTAAAATAAAACCAACCAAACAAAAAACACAAAGAACAAAGAATTAGTGTAGTGTTTCATAAGAAAGCATTGATTTAACTGCCTCCATCTTAACTGTGCTCCAGAATTTAAAAAAAAAAAAAATAAAAAGAATCAGGTCTTTAAAAAAGAATCAGGTCTTTACATATGTAGACACAAATATAATTTAAGAAAACAAGCTGAATCATTAATTTAATTAAACAGCAAGTGCAAGTAAAATGGTTGTAATGTTGTTATGGAAATGTGACTGTGATAAACTTATTCACATTACATTCTGTTGCTAATTCAATTTTCATGCACAAGCCCAAAATGCTAGGTTTAGTTTTGTTACTACAGATATAACAGAACAAACATAAAGGGAGACATGTTTTGTAGCTCTTTCAATAGTAAGATATTAAAAAGCTATATTTTCCTTCCTAATAAATGTTGTACTTACAATTAAACAGACAAAAGTACAGTCTTATAGCCAATCTTTGTGCCCATGAATGATAAATACTGCATTAAAAAAACCCCGAAGCATCCACAGTAAAATTGTACATGAAAACTCATGCTGAAAATGAAAGAGAAATAAACTTGAAGAAAATCTTAGTGACATGTAGGAAATCTATGGGAAAAGAAAATTCACTCCCTGCCTAATTCCTCTGCTTCTCATCATTATCACAGGAGTATTACTACACCCACACTTCACAGCCACGATTGTGTTACTAATTAAAATGTTAATAACTTCTTAAAATGAGTCCACATATTTGCTCTTCAATTCTGTGCTCTGTATGAACTGCAGTCCCCGCCTTTGCCAATCTTGGATTTTTGTTAGAGTGGTAAAAGCTCTGGAAAATGCCTATGTGGTAAATCATAGAATCATAGAGTCATAGAATAACCAGGTTGGAAGAGACCCACCGGATCATCGAGTCTTATTAGTTTTAGAATGGACAGTCTAGAGATCTATTGTCCAAGTGACATAAAATTTCATAGGGATACTCAATTTTTGCCAAAAGTAATAATTTCAAGCTCATTTAATTTCTTTTTTTTCCCCCCATTTTTGAAACTGAGGGTATGGATCAACAATTTGATGTACACAACTGAGCAAATTCCTGCTGGGAAGGGGGGAGCCGTGCATCTGTGTTCCCTAGCAGATAAGCCGTGTGCTCATTTTTACCCACTGTTGGTATGTGAGTTAGTGTTGAAGAAAGGTTTGCAGAGTAGCTAGGTACAGATGGGAAGTAGCTGATGTTGATGAGCCCTTTGCCTGGAATAACGTGTCTGATGGTGTGCTGGTCATGCCATTACATCCATCACAGAAACCCATCTGCAATCTTGATGTTGGAGGTTACTTGACATGCCAGTTTTCTCTATTGACTTTTGATTTGTGTTCTACAGGATTTACAGTTGGCTAAATAAAAGTTCTGCTTTCTTGGCAGTGATATTTGTACTGCTTATGGATAGCTCTCTGTGAGGAAAAGATGTGCATACTCTTGATGCCAATATAAAGCTTCTGGCACTATAGTAGTAACAGGAGTTTTATGCCAAGTATAATGTAAAATCTGGTTTTCAAGAAAGAGAAAAAAATTAAAAAATTTTCGTTAGGACTTGAAATTCTCAGTATCATAGCCTAAATCTCCTAGTAACTTACCCAATAGGAGAGTAAAGCGATAAATAGTCAAGTCTTGCACTAGAACAAGCCATTTCTGTCAAAAGAAAGCACCAGGGCTTTGATTTTTTTTTTTTATATTTGGCAACAGAGACCATTCTGGGGACATAAACATGACAGAAGTGGTATATTGGAAGTAATTTTAGAGAGGCCCTGCTAATGCCAAACTGTAGTCATCTGTGACCTCCAGGTCTGTTGTATGTGGCTCTCAGAGGAACCAGCTGTGAGACAGTCTTCATTCCCCAGGGGACAGAGTGATCACCGAGGCTGGAGTCTCTTCCAGCTGTTTCAAGACTGAAAATTGTGCATTGTCATCAGAGCTCATGGTAGCCTCACCTCACCAGATCACCCACCATCTGGTTCTCAGATGGACCCCAGGGACAAACTCCTACCCCTACACTACTTTTTGTAGAGGTTCATTAATGGCCATCATGTTGCTGGGGCTGGTGGTGCAGGATTTCTGTTATTTGCTATGTAGTCTCCACCTTGACTGGCCAATGTGGCCTTCTAGGAACTCATCACCTTAGCATGTGTACTGCTCAGGCAGTTACATGTTTCCAATACAATCTCAGGAATTTTTTTCTCCTCAGTACAAAAGAAACTCAAATTGAAATTAAGCACTAGAAAAAAAAAAGTTTTTTTAATATACACCTTATCTCACAAGTAGTGCAAAGGAAGTTAAACAAATTAAAATGAAACAGAGATAGTTTTTCTCCCAACTAGAGTTTTGAAAACATCAGTTTAAATATTTAAAATGGAATATCTAAGGAATTTGTTAGTCAAGTCTAATTCTTGTGTACAAGATTCATCAGTTAAATGTGCACTTCATCATTCCACTCTGACTAAAGGAGAACTGCAGCCAGAGACAAAGATCTCAGAAAAATGTGAATTGATGGACTAATATGAATAAAACAAATATAGGTTTCAAGACTCTTTATCTAAATTATTTGAGCTTTTGAAAAGGGTGAATGTTAGTCATGGCTGTTTCAGGATTCACTTTAATACATATTTGATGAGATTCAAAAGAACTCAGACTTAGATATTCTCTTTTATTTAGGCTTTTCTAAATACTAAAGTGGAATCAACTTTGAATTTAAAGGAATATTAGCTCTCTCCTCACATATTCTGTCTAGTCTTGTGAGAGCTGCCCATTGTACCCAAATACAACAGTTTCTTTAGCATTGCTGAATCTTAGACACTAAAGGCAGCCTCTGCTCAATGGGGGTTACTACAAGGGGAAAAAGAAATTTTCAGTGCATCAGAGAAGGGACGATCTAATCCTCTTTGCTGGTACATCTGCTCTGGCAGTTTTGCTCTGCAAATCAAAAGGCATCCCATTAATTAAAGTTCCTTTTTCTTTCATTTTTATTCATCTCAAGAAATGTGACCAGTATGCAAAAAAAAAAGTTTCAGCCCCCTTTAGTAACAAATATTCACCACCAGAAGTGTATGCACTTTGCTGGCTTCCACTTTTTTCTCTGTCCTTTCTTTCTTACATTTTTTTCCTCTCTCTCTCACTGTCTATCTCTTTCCTTCTCTCTCTGTCCCCCTCTCTCTTTCTTTCTCTTTTTATGGAGAACCTTTTCCTTTGGCAAAAAGTGCAATACATTCAGGGAGACTTACAAAACAAAGCTTTCAGTTCTTGGTCAGCAACAAACTCATCTTTGTTCATGCAGCTCTATTAAGGAAAGAAGGCCAATTTTATGCAAGTTTCTATGGTCTGCAGCACAAAGGCATCTATCTGCATGCAAGCTATCTGGCAGGCACACAGCAGACTGTGAGATCATCTATTTTAGCCATCGCCAGCTGCAATGAGGAACTGTAAAAAATTATAAACTGGTTTATATAGTGCTTTTATTTTTCCAAACAGGCAGCACTACAGATTTATGCATTGTTTTGTGGACAGATAACAAGTGCAGCTAATGGGGTGCCTTCACATCTAGACCTCAGGATCTGGTCTGCATTTCCCTCTGCAAGTCTAGGTCCATTTTCATTGGACACCAATGTCATCTATCTTAAGCAGGAAGTGATGCTCGACTGCTTTATCCCTGGGGTTTTAACTGTTGTCTAAGGAATTCTGGTCCTTTATTTGATGGACTTTTACTGTGCTTTTGCAACCATCCACTACTATTCCACAGTGGGTGGCCAGCTATTTAACACTTGCCAGTTGAATCATACACTGCCCATAAAGACCATGTACTGTAATTTCACAGCATGAGGAAAATGAGAATATATCATTTTCTCCTTATAGAAGGGGAAGATGTTTTTAGAAGGGAACTTTCATGGAACTAAAAGAGGGTTTATATTAAAAAAAACCACCCCACGCTTTATTCATTTAATTCAGTAGAGTACTAGAGTGGCAACACAGGGCAAACCTATTTATCTGTTGGGCAGAAGGGAGGATCCTAGCCAGGATGCATAACATGACTAAAACATAGTAGAAAGACCCCTTTTCAATCCAGTTGGATTTGAATTATATCTATGGTGCAGACTGACTTATACAAGTGAAGGAACTGGGCTGTTTTTAGGTGCATAGTTCAGTTCAATGGGTTTCCCTGTATATTAGTGTAGGTAGGGGAGAAGTGAGAGTCTGAGTAGAGAAACAGTCAACCAGAAAATGCTTTCCTGCAAGACAGTACCCTTGCTGTGCCCAGTGCCCACCTTATGAATAGGTGAGCAAGATACCACGTAGTAAGGTATAGTGGGAAATCACACTGTGTCAACCCTTTCACAAAAGCTACCCTGAGTTTGTTTTTACTGTGTAGTGATTGCCAGGGAGCCAACGCCTTGTTGAAGGAGAGAGACTCATGACTGCTGCGCCATGTAGTCAAACTATCACTTCCCTAAATTTGAAGGTTAAGCACACCTTTTCCATGTCAGAAGCATTCTCCTGAATTTATTAATGCAATTCTAAAATGTCAAACCACCAGATATAGAATTTCTTTTCTGAAAAATAATTTCCCCAAATATACTATCTCTTACATGAAAACACAATTTCCTGTAATTTCTGAATATCATGACCCTCTTTAAACAGAAGTTACCCAGGAAGCATTAAAAAGGGTGGAAGAAAACAGGACAGTAGTCAGACTTCATAGGGTGCGTGAAATATATTTACCTGATGATTAAAACAACACGAGATGCTCTCTTTCAAGCCTGTTTAACCGAGAACTTTAATACACAGGAATATAAAAGATTCATAAGCCTTTTTTTTATCCAACACCAGCAGTTTGGAAACTCTGTAAATAGAGAATACTGTGTACATTTCATTAAAGCAGGGCATCCAATTGCATCTAGTGCCACAGGAGAAGTCACCATGATCATGAAAACAAAATCTTTATTAGCTTGTATTAACATTACTATTTACTAGCATTAGCCCACGTTAGCAGATGTTGCTATGATGCTTGTGAGAACTCTGTGTGTATTTGAGAAGACAATTTCTCACATTGCTTTTAGTAGTTTTTACAAAAGCCAAAAAAGAAGCCTTCCTTTGTTCCCAAATATGAAAGAAAAATCATGCGTTCAGTAATACCTCTGTGAGTGGGTGAGAAGCAAGGTATATTTCAAATGAATTATTTAACCACCCACACATGGTTTTATATGGATGATTAACCTGTTAATGTATCTTTTCTCAGAGCGTTGCTCATGATTTGATTTGTAGTTTTAACACCTACACGTGTGTGTATGTGTACACATGCACATACACACAGAAGGCACACATCTACTCAAAAACTTGGGTAACCTGACATAGGTAGAAGACATAAAGGAATAGAAAGTATCAACAGGCTCTCAGTAAAACATTATCTTTACAGAATACATGCCTGTGTGTAAGAATATTTAGAATAATATTTCAAAGTATTGAAAATCTGCAGCTATTTCTAAGAATAAGAAGCAAGCTTCTGTGTGTATTCAGCTAGCAAATGCATTTGGATATCTATGCAATGAGCCACTGTGGGCTTGTTGGAGCAGCTTCTGGGTGAAACTGTCTAGAATATGAGTAAAAAACCCTCTCATGAGCTGAATCTACATATTTACAAATTCCAAGGTCCCATTGATGGTTGAATTACTACAACTTAATCATCTACCATGTGTCAGGTAGCCCTCATTACAGGCTGCATGTGTGCTACGTGGGAAGTAAGAAAAATTTGCCTGTAACTTAACCTGCAAAGGAAGAGACACCTAAGCCTCATTTGCAGAGCTTGGCTGAGTAAGTGTATCAGTTGCTCAGCTGATGTGAAGTAAGTTATTATGCTCTAGTAATCATGAGGCTGTGGCTTCAATGGTATTTATGTTTCTAAGTGCTTATATCATGCTTGAAAATGGTACTTCAACAGCTTAAGTAATTTAGGCACTTCAGAGGATTTTATCTTAAGCAGTGATAATAGTGCCTTCCAGCTTTACAGGAATTAATCTGTCCTGGGCTTTTACATTGTGCTGATTTTTGCAGTGCTGAAGGATGCATTTTGCTGTTGGAGCTATACACCATGAAGATCCCGTGATAATAACCCCCATCCTTCATTGCAATAATGCATCTAAGAAGGGAGCCACAATTCTTCAGAGAGGAGGAAGGCTTCATTTCTTGGGAACTTCTTGCATGATATATTCAATTACATGGGAATAGCTAGACAGGAAAAATAGGCACAAAATTCAGGACATTTGATATTTCTAACCCAGTTTTTCTGTCTGGAGCTCACAGTTCAGTCCAGTTTGCTCTTTTTCACCTGATCACCGATGCTTTTCAATATGCAACAGAAGACTGATACTTGTAGCCAGTTGTTCTTTTACCCTGCTAGAGACAAAGATATTTTCTGGTTATCTAGATATTGGTATGTGCATCATAACTTATTTTCAAATAAGTGTAAACTTTGAAATTACTGATCTTAAGAAATCTTCCAATAAAGCTACTGTAAGAATGTAGAAAGCCAAGGTCTGACTATGAATAAAGGGAGAGATCTCTGAGCTGATCGTGTGCTTCGGCTTCTGCTGAGGTCTGAAACAATCCATTATTTTAGGCTTTAACAATCTGTTATCCCTTGTGTAATAGGGATTGATATATCATGGTGATGGTTGGAGACCAAAAGGAATGAAGTTAATGTCTCCAAATGAAATATTAATTTACACAAGTGATTCTGTTTTAATATATGAAACAAACCATTCATATCCGATGTGTAATATAGTACAGCAAAATTTGCCATTGCTTATTTAACACCAGATAGTCCATGTTGTTTGGAAAAGCATGTAGAGCACAGAATTATCTATAACCCTTCAAGCACCATGCACTTCAAACTACCTGAGCAGGTCAATGCATGCTCCTATATAGTGTTCTTTTAGAAAATAACAGCATCCATCTTTTTCCTCACTGATGATTTGCACAAATCTTATAGACTTAAGGATGTCATGAAGAGACCGTACCTAAAAATTAAACAGCATGGAGGTAACTCTTCCTTCCCAAGTAGAAGTACCAGGAAAAATTCTTCCTCTTATTTGCCTGAAAGTCCAGCCTTTCAGGGGAGGTAGCTGGGTTCAAAAAGAGACTCATATAGGATCTTGATAGACTGGAAGAGCAGTAAGTTCTTTGTCACTTGACAGAACTGACTCTCTCCAGCTGTTATGAGCAGAAATATGATCCAACTCTGCTTTTGAATGGCATTGTGGAAGGCTTTTCTGCACTGTCTTGGTTGTGGGGTAAGATTCCATGTTCATATTCTGTGAGTCAAAAGGTGCCTTTGGACATCTGATTTTTTAAATCCAGCATGCTTACTTTTCAGCTGCTTGAGGCTCAGTTGAGTTTCATAATGCCTTCACAGCAAAACTTTCTCTTTCCCCTGCCCGTTGTGTTATGTTTTGAAATGGTTGTATTGGTGCTGAACTGTTGTTTTGCCAAAATATCCTTCTTCTCTGTCAGACAACGGAGAACATACTCATACAGCAGCTTGATGACACTATGAAGGGAGTAGGAGGCTTTGATGTACATTTGGAGAATTTAAACTAAACCAGCCTTTTTGATCCTATGGGCTGTTTTCTAGAGTTTTAATTACTATCAGTGAAGTCAGATACAGATACTAGAACTTCTATTGCAATCAATAAAGTATGATAATTTTATTTTCTTTCAGTGAAGATATGTTAAAGATGATTGCATTTACTGTAATTTATCAAAAAGATAGCAGAGCCTATTAAGTGTTTTTATGTTACAGAGAGGAACTTATCCTTAATTTATTTAGCTGATGAAAAAGAAACTCATGGCACAACTTAAGTCTTAGATATTTATATAAATACATACATATACATTAATATATACAAGAAGGAGAGATAGGTAGATACAATCATGGTCTTTAGCAGTCAAAGGCAGTGGCTGGAAGTTAAAACAAATAATTACATAGAGGGTATATTTTTTTAATATTTCGCTTAGTCGGAACAAAACTGCTATCTGACTCAAAACTGATATGGTTTGAGACAAATTTATTCATTACAGTGATATCAATGACCCACTGTCTCTCTTGGCTCTAAAATAATGGGTCATATACAATCCATGATATAATATATCATATGTATTTTATATATAGTTTTATTTAAGTTATATAATGCTTTGCCTATCCCTAACTTTTTCACTTGCCTCATTCAACAGGTGGAATATAAGTTATCTGTTAGGAGAAGCTCTGAGTCTAGGAGAAGGTTCATTGAATAATACAGCATAGTCTGTGCTTGGCAGTAGCTCATGCTGCCTTATATGTCTCCTAAGGTCTCATGACTTCTTACTTAGAGTAGTTGGGATTCATTCCATCTAGCTGTTAACATCTATGTTGCTGTGTCTATGTCTTAACTAACTGTCCATGGCTCTAGTTTGAAGCAGGGATTCTTACCATGCAAGTAAAACCCATTATAGAATAAGAATATAAACAAACAAATAAAAAATACAAATGCAAACCATCATGTATTGAACTTTTCAGAAGCAAGTATGCTCACTGGGAAGTTCTAACACTTGGTATTTGTCAATTGTAATTGACAACAAAACATACTAATGATGTATCAGAAATTCTTTATCCTGAAAATTTGTTATTCACAAATGTACAGCTTGAGTAATTTTCATAGTACTTGTAGATTCTCCCCTGAAAATAGAGGCCTGTCATTGACTTCAGTGGATATAGGAGTGTGTCACAGCATGTAGTTTTTGAAATGCAATTTGCACTGCAGCTGCCATCAACTTCAGTAAAAGTTAATGTTGATATGCGTCTCTGAAATCTGCTTGTTACGTCAGGATGCAGATATCTTGCTGATACAGAATCTGACATATGAACAAGTAGAATATATTGTTCCTTCTCTTATACTTCACACTTACTAACCGATACCTGTGGCACTTAAAGATCTTCAATAAAGTGCATGCAGTTTCTGACTAAAGCTTCCTACTGTGATGAGGCTTCAGAGATGAGTCATGGTCAGTAGCACTCAGCACTTATGGTCAGATAAGCCTTTTGTGTTTGACATCAAATAGCATATAAACTTGATTTGAAAAGGTTAAGCGATGAGAAGCCTTTTGATCATTGTGTATGTGTGTGCATATTGACTGTCTTTAAAATGGAGATGAGTCATAAGTTCAACACACTCTATAACATCAGCAGAAGCACAGTCAGTCACATAGACACATCAGTATGGTTCTAGCAGTAGGATAAGACTGAACGTAATCTTGAATAAAATCCCGAAGAACTGTTAGTTTACTGTAATGATTCATGGAATTCACCACCCAGCTGGTTGCAAACCTTGTGGCAATAGAACTTCTGAGTTTGGTTAGAAAGCATGAACTTCCTTAAGCTAAAGAATTATTAGAGTAGAGGACTTGCCATTCCAGTTGGGAGGTAAAAAGATAGAGGGAAGCAGAGCATATGGAGGTGTTGGTGTGTGTATTGGAAAAGTGTAGTGGGAATACTGGGGCTTTGAGAGAAGACGCAGCTGAGTACAGGGAGGAGGAAATACTCTCTGAAGGCAATGGAAAAGTCACAAGAATTGGTTAGAAAGGGGTGGGAGACATATTCCAGGTTGAAGAGAAGCATTGTAAATAACTGCTTGGAGATTTGAAGGCAGGCTGTGAATCCTGCCTCAGGTCTGTGTTAGTATATAATAATAATAAAAATAAACCTGTTTTAAATTACTTGGAAATATACTTCTGCAGAGGGCTTTCAGTGTCTGTGTAACTTAGGTTCTGGAATTTGGTCTTCTGATGTGACTAGAATTTCTTGATGGAATACAAACTTACAGTTTGCAGTGGTTTGTTGGCAATTGTAAATGTAATTAGCCTCAGCATATAAAAATGTGTAATAGTTTCTATTACATCATACCACAGTCATTTTGTTGTTCTAATGGCTATTCTATAGTCGGGTGAAGAGTACGGAATAGTCAGAATAAGAGTATGGAAGAATCAGAATAAGTAAGTGATTGGTAACAGAACAATTTGTTTGGAAGTAGTTCTATAAAACGTATCAGAGCCCAGCATGTGCAGAGCAGTTGTAATAGTGATGCCATCTGTGAGAGTACCTTCAGAGCATAGCAGATTGCTGATGGCTGATCTGTTTTTTTGCCACATCAAACTATGTGATCAGTATATATGGCATCACAGAATCATAACTGAGTCAGAGTTGTTCTCCCAAGGAAGCAAAAAGTTCAAAGCAAACATAAGCTCATTCGATTGCCAAGTAAGATGCTGTCCTGCAGGACTCTGCAAGTAGTAGTGGTCATGAAGCTGTATGTCATTTCACTCATTGATTCTGTATCTGGAATTCAAAATTAGCCTGGCTTTTTGCTCTGAAAAGGAAGTGAGAATTTTTTGTTTCAGGGAAAAAATAGAGGAACTGACTGCCCCATGTATACACTGAGAACAAGGTCACCAATGCCTGTCAGAAGAAAGATGGGGTGCTAGTGAAAGCTGAAAGGCTGAGAGCTATGCAGCTAATGGGAAGAGTGGAAGAACTATTTAATGTCTTGTGATGATTCTTATAGCATGCTCTTATTATACATTCATTAAATATTAACCACATCACCTTCAGCTCCCTTTTAGTGAAACTGGAAGCCAGCGTCCAGGCCATCAAGCCACCTACATTCTGTGTTTTCTTCAAAGCTTGAAAGAGTAGAGTCATGCAAATAGACTGCTCAAAGCCTGAAACTGACGGGTCTGGTGCTAAGCAGTATCAACAAACCCAAACCCAAACCGGGTTAGAGGGCATTTAGCATGCCATGTTTCACCTCACAAACTACCACTACCTGCTGCTGGGTTATCATGAACATATTTCTGTTCTCCCATCCTGAGTGGGTAGAAGTGCTTGAGAAAACCCTGCATTTAAATATAGCTGACTGTCATTGAGAACTACGTGGCTTAACAGTAGTTCAAAATCTTTATGATATTTTCTGTCAATAGTTAGTACCTTTTTACTTGATGTATCTTCCTTATGACTGTGTAAGAAAGAAAACAAAATGCATAAGTAGTTCACAAGTTTTCTAGCATGGAATCGTAGAATCATAGAATAATGAATCATAGAATAGTTTGGGTTGGAAGGGACCTTAAAGATCATCTAGTTCCAACCCCCCTGCGGTGGGGTTCTGTATCTGTCTGCTCTTCTTCTTTCTATGAATATATAAATTTTTTTGAAGGGAGAGATTCTGGCTGATATTGATGCTAGAATAAAATTAGAAAAAAACATCGTGGAAGTCAAATGAGACTCAGAGGAACTTCAGAGCTGTTATAAGAGTGCTTATGGTGGAAATATATTCTTTAAATTTCTTTTAATCTTCCTTATAATTGCTCCATTTGCACACTAGTGCCTCAACATTTATACTTCTGGGAAATTCTAGACAGAGAAAGATGTTTTTCATGAGGAGGGATTTAGGTGCACATCTCGGTTTCAAACAAGCTTAGTGAAAAGATCTGTGATGCTAATGATTGCTGGAAGGTTTTGCTCTTTGGTCTTTATAATTGGAGTCTGAGATAACATCTAAGTACTTTCTTTTGAGAGCTACAATTTAACTGATTTTTCATTACCATTTTCTGTAATTACTGAAAATACTGATAATGGGTTGATCTTTCTGGAGCTTAAATTTATTAGCTTTCCGAGTCATACTGAGAGACTCAGAGAGAATACCTGAATGGAGCACTATCTGTTCATTCATTTCTGTGTGAAAAGCACAGGATTTTTTACGTCTTCTTAGGAATAATAATTCAAGGAGTCTGTTTGGTTTGTATCATACTGATTTTTTAATGGAGTGCCATAACGACACATGTTAAAAAATTCATCCAGTGTTTATAAAGAATAATTCTTCACAATTCATGCAAATAGTTGTAGCTCAGTTTGAGTAACCTTCAGAGTACTTGAATATTACTTTCCCCCATTAAATTTCACCAGGCTTCATCTTAATTTGCATTTCTCAAGGAACTCTTGAGAAATGAAGTGCGACAAGAAGCCACAAATTTCAAAATTCTAGAAAAATGAAAAATTTGGGTCAGTCTTCTTGAAGTGTTTAATCTTCACACATACAGAATGTTTCATTTGGGTAAGATTAAACTATTACTTCCAAAACTATATCCACTTTTAATAAAATACAATAATAAATAATTTTAACCTTAATGATAGGATACTTTTTCATTTAGTATAAGATAATAACTGAAATGCTAACATGAAGATGAAATGTTTGCCTTTGATCAAGACAAAATATATTTCAGAGCTGTTGAAAAAAATATTAGATCATACTGGAATTGTGTTGATAGTAGAGGGAAGAATTAACTGTTTCTATGATACTGTGGTTTTCTTCAATCAGAGACACTCTGTTCTTTTTATTGATATTGCTTGGATATTTCTTCTACTTGCAAGAAGAGTGTGATTATTCCAGAATGACATTAATGTTTGTGTAAAATATTTTAAATAAATCAAAATCAGCATTTTTCAGTAGGAATATTGTTCCCTATGCAGTCAACTTTGAGCCCTCAGAAGCCACATCAAAAACATTGCTAACTGAAGCGGGGTGATAATTACAATCATTATGTCAGTAAAAAAAGCATGAGGCAAAATTTTAGAATTGGTTTCTGAGCAGGTGTGGTTCAAGTAAACCAAACAGATCTCCAAACTTTAAAACAACCAAGTTACAACTGGAGAAAATTGCAAGCAAAATTACCCTATATAATTGCACATTGCTTGCACCTGATGAGTCAGGCTGATCCCTGGATCTGACAATGGAAAGGTGTTTTACCTTCAGGTAAAATTACCTGGGGATAGGTACCTCAAGCATAGGTGTTTACATTGTAGGCACTGAAATGAGTTGTAAGGAATCACATCTGTAGGAGATTTTTCGTTTCTTGTTCTTCTTCCTGTCTTTTGAAGAAGAGCTGACAAAGCCCTGGTGCCATTCCCAGCCATGGAAGTGCTTGCCCAGAACCCAGTTTGGTGTCAGCCACCTTGCCTCCTCTTAAGGGTCTTTAAACATTTTACTAGTAAAAGTGAATAGAATAATTGTGAATTTGTGTGAACTCCTTATATCATGGGTCAGTTTGTTTTTTCCCTAAATTTATAACACAATCCCAGTGGCTGTTACCACAACTGATCCCTTTTCAGGTTTTAACCAGCAACTAAAACTATTGATTTGAGACTGAACAGAAGTGCACTTCTCAGGTCCCAAGTGCTTATAAACTCATTCTTATAGTGCTGTGAGAAGTGAATGTAGCAAATAGCAGGGATACTACTGGGCGAGGGAAAATAAGTCCTACAGCAGCAAGATCCCATATTTCCTTTTCTCCTCTATCTGGTTTGAAAGTAAGTAAGCAGCTGTGTAAATGTGTTTATTTATGTATACATTGTACGTACTTATATATTCGCACACACACATACACATATACTTACATATAAAAATGAGGTCATTCACCCTTCTTGCAGAAGAATAGGACCCAAAGAAGGAATCTAAATGCAGACAAAAAATATTTTGGTTAACAAAACTGATGTTGGAAAGAAAGTGACAGCCAAGGCAATGTTTAGAGGAGAGTGAAAAAGAAAGTATCACATACTTGCCCTTAAATGAACCCTCAGCCTGTCAGACTGTGATTTTCACATTGCTTTTATTGTTCTGTGATAAGACTTCAAGAAGACTCTAAGTATGTTCTGTCTGATTTACTCTTTTAATCAGCAGGAGAGATATTTTAACACTGTTCCCTGTCTCAGTCTTCCCATGGGTCAGTCAGCCAGGGAACAACGTTCTCAATTTTCCCCTCTTTATTATGGACTCTAATTTTGGAGCAGAATGCCAAAAGAAGTTCCAAAGTGTTCCTAAACCGACCCACCAACTGCTGACTTAAGCCAAATTGCAGCAGAAACAAAGAAATGAATTGACCCTAGATTGGGCAAAGAGAAAATGTTATATTCTATCCTATAAACCAGGACTATGGCATGGGAGAGAATGTTCCGTAGAGCCTTCCTGACACTGAAAGACTAGTGCATGGTGTCTCTTGATTGTGGTAATGGAATTAGATGATCCTGTGATCCCTTCAGGTATTTGGTTCTCAGATTTCACTCATGCTCCACCTCTCCCTAGTTCATGAGAAAGGGAAACTCAAGAACTGCTGCAGAAAATGAACGAACAGGTACAAACCTGCAATGGCCAAGGCTGAGAAAGCAGCTTGTCTGATGTCTGCATAGCTTCATGTGACCTTTCCTCTGATGTTGGTGGTGCTGGGCAGAGGGTTCACACTAACCACCTCCACACCCATCGCTCTTCAGCACAACATTCATAGGGGTTTAAACTTTGCTACAAACCTGTGTCCTACTAACACAAACAGAACTTTGTCACGCAGTTGGATTTAGGTATGTGTTTAAGGAGCCTGTGTCTTAGCAATGAACGTGTCCCTCTGCTTATATTTTTTGGTGATCAAAGCACTCTGTGAGACAGTAGAAAGCACAGCAGCAGCTGTTTCATATGCTTAACAACCCTTTCCTACTATTATGTCGTGAAGAGGACTTAGGCAGGCAGGCAGGTGAGAACAAGGTGTCAGAACAAGAATTGCTCTTCTTTCCCGTCACAGCCAGCACTGACCCACAACTTACAAGAGTGCTCCTATCCTCAAAACGTCTTTTTCCTCTAATATTGATGTTTGTCTGTGAGTCTTACAGAGTTAAGTTGTCTGCCTGTTATTTATAATTCATTACCAAGTTCTTTTCCCAACTTCTTTCTCCTCTCCAGTTTGCCTGGCTGATAGATACTTTTTCTGAAGAGTTTTTAACTTGCATTGTCACCCTTACCTTGCTCCTCTGGAGCTCATAACTTCTGACTGCTTCAGAGTGAGGGCCTCTCCCTTGCCAGGGAAGTCCTTTGCAGGAGATGCAGGCCTGAAAGCAATTAACCTGGGCCCTCACAAGTACTTATCAGTCTCTAAACCTTGGGTCCAAGCTTACTTGTAGTTGCTGCCCCTGCTCTCATCTGGCCTCCACACTCTGATGAACACCATGAGGCTGAAGCAGCCCTTCTCCCAAATGCTATATAGTTATATTGATAATCTGTGCTTAAGACGTATTTCATCGGTGATTTGCATGGTTTCATTTAACCTTTTAATCTTGTGACTCTTATCCCCAGCACAGTTTTGTTTGTTAGTTTCAGTTCTACATTTTTCAGATTTAAGCCCTTTGAGGAGGGAGTG
Source organism: Phaenicophaeus curvirostris (assembly GCF_032191515.1). Taxonomy (NCBI): domain Eukaryota; kingdom Metazoa; phylum Chordata; class Aves; order Cuculiformes; family Cuculidae; genus Phaenicophaeus; species Phaenicophaeus curvirostris. Next base: position 23,967,194 of record NC_091392.1, read on the forward strand.
GGAGCTGAATTTACAAACAGGGAAATGAACCACTTAGCTCATGAAGATTTCACTTGTAGAATAAAGTCTTTCTGTTTTGGAAAAGAATCCTGCATATTAATTACACTTTTCTCCTACAACAATGTCAGTCTGTTTGCAACAAGCCACAGATTTTCATGCTAAAAATCTTTACCTTTCTACCTTGCATCTTTACCTGAAAAAAATGCTTGTCATTGTATTAAAAGAAATCAAGGTCCATCTACTTAGATATGTAAAGGTAATTTCTTGCCAAGTTTATTACGTGTCAGAGAAAAATCTTCTCACTACTGTTGTCAGAACTGATAGAAAAGATCTCATTCCTCCTGCCTCTCTGATGTCTTTTCTAATGTCATTTTAGAACTCACAGATATTTTTCTCATAAATAATCTACTGTTTTTCTCAGAGTTTCTTGACACTGATTCTTTTAATGCTGCTGTCATTCATTTATGTATTCATTTTATGTGCATTGATTTTCTAGTGAAGGCTATCAGGCTGACAGTCTAGAAGTTGAAGAAATATGTTAAACACCTTGGGAAGATACAATTTGTTGTCTTTACACAATATCCAGTGAATGTGGCTAAGGCCTTACTTGCAAAGGTGAGTAAAAGCATTAGAGACAGGTCTCTCTCTCTCTGGTCTCTTTCCAAAAACTGTGTGGGATGGAGCTGAATGGACCCTTTGCAGTGGTAGAAACTCCTTGTGCAGCAACTAGTCTGGGAACATTACATACGTGCACTATTGAATGGCTGTAGGACAGTAACAGCAACTGGTTATAATGTGACTGTTGATATATATGAATAGCTTTGGTATATATCAGCCTTTTGCTCAGTCAGAAATCTCACAGACATTCTTTCTGTTTCCTCTAAAGTCTTCTGGACAAATTTACTATAAATCTAATAATTTTAGATTTTGCAGCATCCAGAAATAATGGCCAGATTCTGACAATCTAGCTTACTTAAATTAGCTAGTTCAGATCTAAGCCTGTATAGCTCTAAAATCAATTACCAGTGTAGTTTCAGTCATAGGGTTTAAAGGCTTGGGCTGTCCTACCTGCTAGAGTAACGCTGTTGCGAAAAGGTCATGACACTTAAACCTAGGTGTCTGCTTATAAACCTTATCTAGGTGCTGAAGCTTCTGAAAGAGTCAGTGTAAATTCAGTCAACAGGTCATAGAAAATTACTTTAAGCTTTATTAAGCCTGTATTTAGTTGGTTGAGATGCTTTCTGTTTTCCACTGTTTGTGTCATCTAGATCTCTAGGGTGGGATTCAGTTGTTCAAACACATTTGGGTGTTTGTTGGGTGTGGTGGAGTGCTCCGCATCAAACTACCATGAATCCTGATTCATATCTGCTGGGCCTGTGCAGGCATATCAGAGACCCAAGGGTGTCTCAAATGGCAGTAGATGCATGACTTAAAGCTAATAAATACGTTTGACTATAGTAATAGCTCAGACATTCACTCAGAATTACACGTGCATGTAGACATTTACCACTTAGAGGAGTCTAGGTGAAAATGAGACTAATTGAGAGGTGACCTGGCTGCATTGTCCCATGGTACGGAGGCTCTGTAAGGAGGAGGGGGATAGGTCCTGTGCGCTTATTGCTCTGCCACATGCTACTGCTGCCTGTGCTATATGCACCAAATATTTATTGGACAAAATGTGAAAGCAACATGTGGAACAGAGACTAATTCCCAGGATTCTTTCCCTCCTAAATACTGCCCTAATTTCACCAGAGTCAGACTACCTCTATCTGTTATTTACTTTCTGTTCCTCTGTGTTTTCCATGTTGAGGTCCACGGCAACAGCTGTTGTAGGCAGTGGCCAGCCCAGGTTAGGCTGCATGTAATGCATTGTAAGGGCATACTTTGAAAAACTATTTTGGCAGAAGATGTGGAGTCCAATACCAAATATGTAATAAAAGTCAGCTGCAAATGCATGCAGACTCTTGTACTGTAGGAAGCAAAGCTCAGTATTTGTCTTGGTGCTGTGACAATTTTTGTCATGGAGCACAAAGATTTCGTGCAGTTTGAGTCAAGTGATGCGACAGAACTGATGGAAATCTGTAGCTTCACAGTGTGCCAGTGTGACTCAGCTGTATTAGTCTCTTCTGCAACGAAACCAGTTCCCATGATATTGCTTCATCTTCAAACTTTGGGAACATTTAGGCACGCACAGACACTGCAGCATTGTCTTTTCCACTCCCTGATGATTGCGTATAAAGGGAGGTGTGCAGTCACATGGCAAAACCTCTACTTGATAGAATAACCCTTTTGCTGGGATCTTAACATTTGTGCCTCAGTAGGATTCCCAGATTTTAAATGCCTGGAGGAGAAATTGGTAAACAGCTGGAAAAAAAGGGACAAAATATATACTTCAGCTGGGCTGAGAATGGGAAGGCTCTGCTTAGGGACTTCTAGGCCTGAGCCTGAAGAGATAGAAAGGAGAAATAGGAGCTACCCACAGAACTGGCAGAGCAAATGGCAAAGACTGCCTCATTCCCCAAACAGGAACAAGGATTTCCTAGTCTGAATTGGATGAGGATCCTCCAAAGAGGAGAGAAGGCTCAGTTTGCCAAGAGCAGTGGCACAGCTCTTAGAAAAGAGGCAGCAGCAGGGGTCAGGATTCTCTAAAAGCAGATTTTAACAAAGGGCTCTGGAGCTGGCTGTGATTTTAATGTCCTGAATTGAGCTTCCTTTAGCACATCCTAAATAGGAGGAAATGTTTTTACTCTTGTCTTTAGCTACAATTCATAAAGAAAAGTGTAAAAGAACTGAAAGAATATAAAGTTGTTTTGGAAACTTGTTGAAGCAGTATGACAATTGCTGTCCCTCTTAAAGAGCCCTGGGAACTGTTAATACATGTGGCAGCCAAGACTGCAAAAGAAATTTGATTTTTTTTTCCCCTGTTCTTCAGTTTATTGATTTTGCCCATTTGACAAAGTCAGTTTTCCTCATTTGCTGATACAATCAACTACTGTTTTATTGTGCATCTCCTGTAAGGGGTTAATAACTGGGGTGATGGTGGGATGGGAATGGTCTGCAACTCCTCAAGTTTACACTGTGGGAAAGCTCAGGGATTCTCATTCACCAGTTACAAGGACTGAGAGTCTAACCTAAGTCTTCCTTGGTTCTTGTCTAGCTGACATGCCTGGATCCACACAATAATCAGTGTGGGGAGAGCTGTACACAGCCAGGGATCACCCCAAGATAAAACCAGTTAGTGGCAAAAGTGTGGATCTAGACCTTGGAGCTCAGAAGCATCCTGAGGCTCCAAAACTGCAGTGTGAATTGGGAGCTTATAGACTGCCTTGCATCACTTCACCCTCAGCATGTGTTGTGGGGACTCCCAACAGGCCAAAGAAGATATTGGAAAGTCCAGAAGAAGAGTTACTATATTTATCACAGACACCAATCCAGGGGGACACAAATAAGCAGCTGAAATGATGTTCAGCTAATTTTTTTTTAATTGACCCAGTTTTCAAGAAAGAAGTACAAATGCCTTCTGAAGTTCCTTAACACTAAGAACATACGTAAGTGTTTTGCTGATTCAGGACCCTGTGATTGTGAAAGCTACATTGCTGTATTTACATGAGGGCAGAATTAAGTCTAATAATGTGAAATTAGAGAAAAAAAATGTGTGAAGGCTTTTCACAATAGAGATTGAGTCTGATTCAACTTAGCATGGGGAAAAACCTCACAGGACAAGAAATGTTTTAGGCCTAACAAAATAATTTTTTTGACTTTGAGATCACAACAAGCCCATACAACGCTACAGGCTTGGGGAAGTGTGGCTGGAAAGCTGCCAGGCAGAAAAGGGTCTGGGGGTGCTGGTTGACAGCTGGCTGAACATGAGCCAGCAGTGTGCTCAGGTGGCCAAGAAGGCCAACAGTACCCTTGCTTATATCAAAAATTATGTGCCCAGCAGGAGCGGGGAAGTGAGACCGCACCTTGAATACTGTGTCCAATTTTGGGCCTTTCAGCACAAGAAGGACATCGAGTTGCTGGAGCGGGTCCAGAGGAGGGCAACAAAGCTGGTGAAGGGTCTGGAGTACAAGGGCTATGAGAAGAGGCTGAGGGGCCTGGGACTGTTTAGCCTGGAGAAGAGAAGGCTGAGGGGAGACCTTGTTCCTCTCTACAACTAACTGAAAGGAGATTGTAGCAAGGCAGGTGTTGGTCTTTTCTCCCGAGCAATAAGAGACAGGATGAGAAGAAATGGCTTCTAGTTATTCTAGGGGAAGTTTAAATTGGATATTAGGAAAAATCTCTTCACCAAATGAGTGGTCAAACATTGCAACAGGCTGCTTAGTGAAGTGGTGGAGCCTCCATCCCTGGAGGTGTTCAAAAAGTGCGTAGACATGGCACTTAGTAGGCCTAGTAGGTAGCTTAGTAGGCCTGATGGTGTTGAGCTGACTGTTGGACTAAATCTTAGAGGTCTTTTCCAGTCTTAATGATTCTATGATCAAACTCCACCTTTTTTTTAAATGAAAGTTTCAATGATTATTCCTTTCAAAAGTTAAATCCTATTTCATTTAGGAAAAAGAAAGCTAAAAAGTAATTTTCATAAATGTAAAGCATGCTTGAAAACCAGATATTGTTTATGCTGCTTTTTATGGTGGCAAAAAGGAAACAAATCAGTTCAGAGCTGACCTGAAACAAATTGGAAAGTGTGTTTTAGGTTCAGTCACCAAACTGAAAAATCAATTATTTGCATATGTCTAATTAGGACTGTAAGCTAAAGTCTTAAAGAAGAGGAGTATGAACTATTTTTCACAGCTCAATGTTTTCTTTTTTGTTTTGGGTTTTTTTTTCTGTAGTTGATCACAGGCATTCCTACAACCCTTTCTGTTACATTAAGTTATGCAGATGCCAGTGCACCTTTTTCAGTTATTAGCAGTACACAGTATCCAAGCTGTCTCTCCTCTGAGCCCCATTATTAAACACAGAAGGTACCTAAATAGCTCCTTTGCGTTGCACAGACAGGAGGTAATTTTGCATGCATGGCTGCCCACTTTCAGTAGGTGTGTGCTTGCTCAGTATAGGATAACCACTCTGTGAGTTTATATTTTATGAGTAAAGTTTATGTTCTAATATTTCAGTAACACATGCTTAACTCACAAATCCATGACTTAACTTGTACTGCCGTTGGATTAAAAATAACAGTTTCATATTTTATCAATTGTATTGTCAGAGTACTGTGTTAACTGGAGCCATTTCTTGATGCTAATATTCCTGGGCAGCCTTTTTTTTGCTTAATTAGGACATTTTGGAAGGCACTTGGGCCCTATTGTTTTAAGCTAAGCCTTTTCACTTACTATACTTCCCATTTCAAGCTGGAATTACCATCACTTCGGTCTTATGTTCTACACTTGAATCTCTCCTACAGGAGAGCATAGGTTTCTTTCTGCACAGTTGCTTTCCGTTTCTTCCAAATGAAATTGGTTTGCTTTTTTTGACAGTTTTTCGTATCTCTGAAAGGCTTTACTTAAAAGTGCTTTCAATACACTATGCAATTTTCTGCAGCCTGCTTTCCACCTTTGTCCTCATGGTTGAGAATGGCAATAGTGTTTATTTTACTGTGCAATGTGTGCGTTTTCATATGCCACTTCCTATTTTAAATGCTTTGACTAAATTTAGCAAAAGGATTGAAAAGAGAAGAGCTCATGCACTCCTGTATTAATCTTTTCCAATACATTCTTAAGTTTTCTGCTTGTTGTTTTGCTATCAGCCTTAAAAAAGAACCCAGCAATAGCTATAAAACAATGTCAGTGTAATTGTCACCTATTTTGCAAGAAAATGTAGCAACTCTATCCTCATCTTGTTTACTCTTTAAATCTGAGAAGAATAGTAGGGTTCAGGTTGCAGTAAGTACTTCTTCACAGGCTTTCACATTGGTGATTTATTCCAAGAGCTACTTGCACTTCATAATGAAATATGAGTACAAATTGGTTGTTCCAAATGTTTCAAACAAATGGCTATCTACATTTAGTATTAATTGAGCTCTGACTTATTTCTCAGCTGTCATGATTCTTACCTGCTGCACCTTATTATGCAGCCTTGTAGGTTGAGTTTGAGCATTTTATTTTTCTTTTTGTGGAACTGAGAAGACGTGACATTTCACACACAGTCTTATGCTTGTTAGGCTAAGAAATTATATGGGGCGCTTCTTGTCTTAGAAAAATACAGAAAACCCTGCTGAATGGCTCATAACTGGGAGAGGATTATGTGGGGAAAAAAGAGGTGTAACAGTCAAATGACAAATCCAATCATAATTTGATAAACTGAGTGCAGCGTGGTCTATTGTCTAGCTTGGACACATCTGGAGAAAGTAAGCTGAGTCTGGGTACAACTGTCAGGTAGCAGACACCTTACTTCAGCATTTGTAATACATATTTTTAATATCCATGTTCTGGTTCTTATGGAGAATCTCCATGAAAACATTATGCTCTAATAAGCCTGCTCCTTAGCATCAACAACTTACTCCAAAGTCTGGGTCTGGGCTATAAGGAGACTTTCAAGTGGTTTCTACAGTGACTTTCCTGAGGCATGAATCTGACAGCAGAGAGAAGCTTGCAAACTGAACCAATAAAAACAACAGCATGGTTGCAATGTCGACTGGAGTAAGCAAACTGCTAGTTCCCTTTCAGAATAGGTAGAACAGACTAGCATTTTACAGCATGGATTTCAGATAAAAGGATTGATTGGAGAGTTAATTTCCTGGAAATTATTAGACTAAAGGAGCTGCCTTTTTTCTTATTCCGCTGAAAACATCTTCTACTGAATATTTTACAGTAGTAATAACTTTGCAGAAAGCGTTGGCAAATATTTTTTTCAGATACAATCTAACAAATCAGTATGGTCCAACATTTTCTCTTGGTTAATTTGTTTTCAGCCTTCTCTGCTGTGCTGAAAGCTGCTGCATTTTCCCTTGAAGCCATGAACTGGTTTGAAAGGTTCCCTAGGGGTCTGCTCTGAGGGGTCTTTCTTTGTTACCTGCTCCTGGAAGAAGGGGTGTTCTCTATGCCTGCCAGGAACAACTTTTTCAATAGAGCACTTGGCACTCCCAGGCCCCGGCTGACCCTTCCAGCCTGACTGAGGGCATTCAGCTCCATGTCAGGGTGCACCTCATGGTGGGAGCACTAAACTGATGCTTGCATATTTCACCTCCAGTGGCAGAACATGAGCTGAATTTGTCAGCTACATTTGATCTCAACTCTAGCACTGGAAAGACAATGGGGAAATTTAATGCAATCTTATTTAAGCAAAGGAAAATCTTAAATTCTTAATGTCACAGTTGGAAACAAAGTGGCAAAAGGAAAAACAAACCAGCAAAATGTAATTCTGACTTGTCTCCAACAAAGCTTTCGTTTCTCGCATCTCTCCCCAGTGATTTTCAAGAATCAAAAGTCATTCACAGCAGCACGGTCTTCCCTTACTTCTGTCCCTTTCTATGCAAATTAGGAATTCATTGACTCCTTGAGGACATCCCTAAAATTCTTCCAAGGTTGCTGCAACGTTTCAAGCCTATGATAAAAATCCACAAAGGATATATCATAAAAAGAATTAATTGTTAATGCCAAGAAGGTTTCGAACAAGTCTCTCACGGTTGCATGCATGCATGAAATCTACGCAGAAATAGTTGTGCTGGCTTGAAAACTCTGCCCTAAAACATCACAGATCATGCTGAGACAGAGGACAGGGCTGTGAACCTGTACCTCATATGTTGAAATCCAATATGTGTACAACTTCTTGTGCACACCTGTACCTTGCCACCTACGACTTTTTGAAGTATGAAAGAATAGCATTATAAAAATATGTGGAACAAGGTGTTGCTTTGGAACAGAATTATCCTCGGCTCAGTTGCTAAAGAGTAATTGTACTGCAGTCAGCATAATGGTTCACATGTTCAAAGGTAAACACATGCTTCCATATCACACAGAATCAGACCAAATCCATAATAACAGATGAGAGAAATAGTGCTCAGCATGGTTGAATGCCAGAGTACCAAAAGGCCCAGTCTCAAAAAGCAGCAGCCCACTGCTCTCCTAGGGAGAACATCTTTCTGGGGGTTACTGTTTTTTCTACTACCCAAACTACATTGTGGGCACATTGAAGGACCCTGCAATGGCTCTACTAATAACATTTTATGTCATTCAACCTTATCAAGAAACCTGGGCTCAGCAGGTTACTTAGCATAACCAGGCCTTAAGTCCTCTGTATCCCTAGAGAGCACAATATCTTGTCACTTGTCTCCTTTCTGAGATGCCAAGAAACAAGTTCTGTTTCCCTCTTACTCACCTCCTTATATCAGCAGCCTCACGAGTTTGTCAAAACATGCATATATAAAATTTTGAGTCTTTACAATAATGAAACATAGTCAAGGCCTTGTTTTACTATAAGTCATATCCCAAGGCATTGGCTGGCCCTCTGCTCCCATGTACTGCAGGAAGCGCTAGTCTGGAAGATAACATTTCAAGGAGCCCTTCAGGGAGGCTGTCACTGTATAGGAATCAAGCAACTCTTACATGACTTCACACAGAGTATGTGTGCTGAGATGAGTGAGGGTCCTAGTAATTGCTGATCCTGTTTTATGTGTATGTATGCATTGTGTTGTCAGTGTGATAATCCAGAAGCACATGGCTCCTACTGAAATTTCTACCTTATACTTTAAAGAGGAACATCTTTCGACCGGCATGTAAAGAAGACATTTTTTCAGGAATGTGAATTCACTCCGCACTCTGAGGCCCTGTGCTGGGGTTGCCCTGCTAAAATATGCAACCTATTTTCATAATATCATCTCCTGGAAAGTACCCAGTGTTGCTGAGGAAATTTCACTAGCACATTGGTCTTGGTGTCACAGTCACCTGAGGTTTTACCAGGGCTCTTCATTGTGCCAGGAGTTTTATTTCTCTTCTTTAGCAGGCTTGGGATAGCCCTCTTCAAGCAGTGGTTTTCAGTGGCTTCCTATGAGAATCCTGCTCAGGAAGAGGGGAACAGGATTACCCCACACATCTATACAATCCTTCTCCTCAAAGATCTCAGTGTAACCAGTGAACAGAAAACCAAAGTAGAATGCTTGATTTTCTTTCTCTCCACACATTTGTATTCAGCAGAACTTAAAGACAACACCTCCTAAATCCCTTCTGAATAATTTAGCTTGAAATGTTTACCCTTTGACAAAAAGACACAAAACAACTAGGAAATACAAAGTCCTGAAACCATTCCCAGAAGCCACCATTGCATACACTGTCTACTTATTTCAGTTCCTTTATGCCAGGCAAGACCTTAGGCTTTCTGTTCAGCACAGGGCCCAGAGAAATACAAAAGACACTGAGCTCTCCTTCCTCATGGGAATGGGAATCTCAACTGAAGAGAAAGAGGACCGGTTCACTGTGCAGGAAGTTTTAGCTTACAGTGAAGTTAATTCTCCAATGTGTGGTGAGATGTTCAATGTAGCTGGAGTTCTCTTTTCATTTGAGAAGCTTGTTGCAAAGCAGTACACATTTTGCTATTTACAGTTTTAGTATCTTTATGATTTTGTGATGATTAATCTAACCTAAGAGACCACCTTCTCAAGACACTTCTCTTGACACTTCAAGACACCTTCTCAAGAATGTCCTGTTCTTAGACCCCAACTTAAGAGGTAGATTATATAGTAAAGGCTGAAAACACAACACATGTAGCAATGCAATATATAAAAATTGAGTATTCTTAACGTGATGATTTCCAAGAAAGCAGAGGCCTGGTTTCTGTTGAAAGACTCCGAGGAAGGGTAAAAGTAGAAGCAAGCTGAAACGATATGTTTGAGTCAGGAGGCTGAACTAGTGGAGACACATTATTACTGTTAAAATTATTAGTAAAAAAGAAATTGACTGATAGAGAGGGTACAATGAAATGTTTCAGTTTAGGTGACTAACAAGAGGCAATAGACAAGAAGAAAAGCTCCTAATTTTATCTTAGAAGCAGGTGAAAGGGAAATACAAGAATAAGCCCAGTACTTACCAGGAACGGGTAGAAAATAATTGGTGAAAAAAAGCTAAAAAGTTCAAAGTATTTTTCATTTGGAGTATGACAAAAATTAATTACTTCTCTTATATGGTTAAAATAATAAGAATGAAAAACAGTAGTAGAAACCCAGGCTTGAAAATCTTTGAATATTTTAGATATTCTCAAATTTGTAAGGTGCTGATGGAATGTATTGTAGTAGCTCCCAATTCTGTGGCAATTTTCTTCAAGAAATCATGGAAGCCAAGCAAACCTGATGGCAAAGGTATTTTCCAATTTTGAAAAAATTAGAATGGAATTATTAAAATACAGCATTTTGATGGCCAGGGAGAATCAAAATCAAATTATTAAAAGCAGTATTTAAGTATCTAAAGGAGTTCTTCTCCGGAGAAGATCATGGCACAGAGGGACAGAGAGGCAGCAGGAGGACATATCTTGACTTCTGGCCTTTGATGTCATTGCACATGGCACTCTCAAGGAGGCCATGTACAGATGATAGTTTTGCCAAGTTCAGAGCTAGAAGGACACATCTGCAGCAGAGGTATTTGTCAACAATTTCTTATCACATCAGGTTCTTCAGGGCTCCATCCTGTATTTAATATTCCTCAATATTTTGTAATAGTTTGGACGAAAAGACTTCTGTTAAAAACTGAGTGTATGAGGATGGCAGGTAGCGTTCACTGAAAGTGATCTTGATAGCCTGAAGAATCATTTGATATAAAGAAGGTGAATTTCATTAAAGGTGATATTCAATATACTGCACGTGGGGATTCAATACAGCATTAACTGATGGGCAGCAATAGCACAGAAAGTACCTAGATATTGGAAAGCTTCACTACCTCTGAATCAGCTATTCCTGTTGTAAAAAGACATGTCATTTTCTATTGTCTAGAAGGTTCTGCTGTGTTTGGCACTGGTGAGGACTTAGCTATAGTACTATATTTACTTAGGCCATTGTATTTTCCAAAAAATGCAAAGAAAATCTAAAGGAAGCCAGCAAAGAAAGAACTTTGGAAAATGGAACCCATTAAAATGTTTGGAAATATATGGTTTTATTTAGCCCACATATAAACAAACTAAACAAGGTAGGAAAGACATGAAAAAACCTTCCAGTCCTGCAACAGCAGTGTTTTGGGTTTGGTTTTTTTGTTAGTAGAATAACTCTCTTTTTTACTTCAAGCCCACAAAGAGTAGGGCAACAGGTAAATATCTTAATTTGCTGCAATTTTTGTTTTTATTTGGAAATACTTCATAATTTTAAGGTGAGTAAAAAATTAGAAAAGAAAGTCTAAGGAGTCTGTGCCTAGTGATGCCTTAGTACCTAGAGATATGTTTAAATAAGCAGATGTGCCTTCCTCAGGAATGCTTGGTGTTCCCTTGATCCTGTTGGAATGAAGGTGCACTTTCTCAGGCTTTGTTTCTGAGGAATATTCATATTCTGCATATACAGGTAGTTACCAACCAATGTAAAATCACTGTTCTTCATTCAGCCCCAAAGATAGCCCAATCCCTGCTGAGTGTAGAGATGGAGGTTGTCCAGCCAGCTCCCTGTAGGTCATTGCCTTGCTACAAGCATACTCAGTCTGTCAGAATCAACAACCAGGAACCCTCTTTTGCCAACCTCCTTCGGACCCAGCTGTAACCCCTCTTTTTAATGGGCCACCCACAAGGCTCTTTCATGGTGATTATAACCCCCTTTGCCAGAAACATACTGTTTATTCTGCCAGCTCTGAGCCTTTCATCCCAACATCCAAGCCACCAAGCTCTCTTTCTGCAGCCGCTCCCAGTCTATTTAACTTCTTCCTCCTACTCCAAAAGCCACATAGCCTCTGGCTCTCTGCAGCTGCTGGTGGTATTTCCCTTTCTGTGCTGGAAGAACTTATTAAGTTCTCTCATGGATAGGCACCACAATTGAATTAAATGAGCCTGGTGGCTCACTGATAATCTTGGTGAGTGATTTCAGGGAACACTGCTACACCTCAGATTAGAATTTAGCTGGATTGAAAACCTGTCATGGTGGAAAAAAATCTATCCTTCATCAAATTTGCCATTTCAAACTTCTTTATCAGAAACAATTCTGAGGGGTTTTTTTAAGAGCCTGGGACTTCAGCTTTGTATCAGGTAACTTTTTCCACCCTTTCTTGGAGAAGTGGAAACATCTCCTTCTTCACGCATGGAATGGTTCCCAGCTCACAACCAAATTATTCTTTCAAGCACACTTATTATATTAAGCCTACAAATAAATATTTCCTTACTTACGTATGTTTAGACATGTCTGAAATGTTTTCTGTGGCTGAACTGAGCTTTAAGAAAAGACTCACATTTCCCTTTGTTTCCAAAGTGCCAACAGCACCAACATCACGTGGCAAACAATCAAAATTTCTTGCACTTTTTCAGTTGCAAAGTGAAGGAAACCATATGAAGAATGTGAATTTGCATGGAAGCTAGACTTTTATAAGCAATATATTGAAAAAAAGGTATTGCTTTGATGTTAAAAATAGATGGGGTTTTAGGTACTGGTTCAAAAAGAGTGTTCTTTGGAAACAGAACTTTAGAAAGTCATTCATATGTCCTATTTCAGATGTTCCATAGAGATAAAATTTCGTTGAAGGGACTACAATTTTCCAAAACAATTTTCAAGCATGTGTGTTCTATAGCTTAAAGTTGAATGGAGGCTTCCTGTAAGGGGCCAGTAAGCAGAAATGTAAAGCAATAACATTCTGAAAATCTGTCTTTCATTTAAAAATTCAGGTCCTTGCCTCTCTAAAGGGCTTTGTGTGTAAAAATTTCACAAAGATTAATATTTGTATAATTTTTAATGGATCTTAGTACCAGTAAAGAAATACGACTATAAAAAAAATAGTACATATCCTAGAGCTGCTTTTCAGCAAAAATAAGTTTAAATATTATTTTATATTAAGAAACCTAAAAAACCAAACAAAATATAGGACGGGAAGGCAGAGGGGGGAAAAAAAAGATTTGTAATTGGAAAAAGGCCTAGGAGTCAGGAATATTGTCTGTTGATACAGGCAGAAAATTAGGCCAATGTTTTAAAACCTGGGTAATTATGAGGAAGCACCAAAATAGAAGCATTTTGATTGTCATCTCTGTGCCTGAGGGCTCTGACTCAGGCTGCAGGGAGAGATAGTTGGGCTAGATCTCTATCAGGGCTCGGCTTCTACCCACTCCAGAACTCCCCCAATGCAAGTATAAATGAACTAGATGTTCGTCAGCTTCGCTCTCCTTGCAGTCAGTTGGAAGTAGAAAGCAATCAATTGTTAATACATTCTTCTCTTTTCTCAATTATGTATTTTTGTTCAAATATTCTGTATACAAAGGCTTGAGTTCTATTCATCATTGGCCTGAAATAAGGATGACTCCACCAAAATCACTGGCATGAGACTGATTCAGCTGAGGTGGGAAGTGAGCCTAGTATGTCAGAGTGAATACGTATATTAAAGGTTATACATGCAGGGCAGAGTAAATAATGAGAACAAGAATTTACAAGCCAGCCACGGCTGTTGAAAAGCTTTGAAAATTAATTGTGGAAAAAAGCTGTGTGAACTTCTATAATCATAGAATTCCTCTTAACCTACTTTCTGTAACATACATGCTTTATAGTGTTTAAAGTTTTACTCTTACCCAGGATGAAAAGGAAAAAGGAAAATTAATTCCACCAAATCACATGAGGTGTAACCTACTTGAAAGCTAACAAAACACTTCCCAAATGAAAGTCTCCAACACGTAACATATTCTTACTCTTCTCTGCATGTGAGAATAATTACACATGCACTGGCACAGAGAAAATACTTTTTTTCTTATTTAACTTGACAATTATTTCTGGTTCTGCTAATTTGGTTATATATTTACATTTGTTCTTTTTTTCACAGTTATGAAACTTAGGCTGTGAGGTGAGGAGGTGTGCAAAAGAGAGAATTGAGAAGATAACAAGAACTAAGTGAAATAGAGTGGCAATTGTGAGGACCCGTGAGCATGGATTTTGTGCAGAGGTTGTACGAACCATTCAGGTTTTACTTCTGAGAAAGCAGGAGGACCAGTGTAATCCTCAGCTGAACATTTTCTCCCTGGCAATGCAGCAACTCTTTTTTTGCACATTAAAATTCAAAGCAAACATTCACAAATATACTTGCAGACATGCCTTCCATTTGTCTTGTTCTTGCATGTCACATATGTACGCTGTGTAACTGCAACAAAAGCTGGCTGTGGCAGTCAGTGGTGGGTGTTGGTCTCTTCTCTTAAGTAACAAGCAATAGGACAAGGAAATGTCCTTGAGTTGCTCCAGGGGAGGTTTGGGTAGTAGGAAATATTTCTTCACAGAAAGGGTTATAAAGCTTTGGAACAGGCTGCCCAGGGAAGTGATTGAGTCATCATCTCTGGGGATATTTAAAAGATGTGTACCTGTGGTGCTTAGTGACATGATCTAGTGGTAAGCTTGGCAGTACTAACTTAACAGTTGGACTTAATCATCTTAAAGGTCTTTTCCAACCTAAATAATTCCATAATTCTATGGTTCTATGACAATGTATTTCTGTATTGACTAAAAACTGTTCTAAGACTTCACTTGCCCAAATATTCAGCAGCTGCTTTGATGCATTCAGTGGTCTCTATAGAGCAATTTAGATTATGTGTCTACATGTAGACATCATGGGGTAGGCAAAATGAATCTCATTTGTAAAACTTAAATGTCTGAAGTTAGGAGAGAGAAATCTCACTCTCAATTTCTTCTTGGGTCCTTTAAAAACACCCAAACCAATATTTCTTATATGAATGCCAAAAGACACTGAAAAAATAAAGTCCTCAACTAGTGTGATTGACATTACCCTACAGCCTCAAAGATATACTCTTAAGAGAAGTAATGAGTACTTGGGTCAAGGATGTTAAACTGGTGTCACTACTTTCCTGACTCTGGAAAAGTTCCTAATTGTGCAGATGTAGCGTTAAGTATGTGAAGGGGAAAGGGGATAACATCAGGCTAGCCTGTAACAAGCGGTGGCAGGACAGGTGTCAGGGGTCAGGTGTCAGGAAGGATACTTCTCTAAAACACCTTATAGGTAATAAAGGGTCCACTGGGAAAGTAATGCAATTGGCAGCCTAGCTGAAGTGCCTTTACACAAATGCACAAAGCTTGGGTAACAAGCAGGAGGAGCTGGAAGCTGCCGTGCTACTAGAAAGCTATGATCCAGTTGCCATCACAGAAATGTGGTGGGATGAATGCCATGACTGGAGCATGGCTGTCAATAGGTACAGGCTGTTCAGAAGGAACAGACCGGGTAGGAGGGGTGGAGGTGTTGCCCTCTATATCAGGAAAATGATAGAATGTGAAGAGCTGTCATGGAAGAGTAGCCATGAACAAGTTATAAGCTTGTGGGTCAAAATTAAAGACAGAAGAACCAATGAGAACCTTGTGATTGGTGTATACTACAGGCCACCAGATCAAGGAGAGCCAACCGATGAAGTCTTCTTCCTCCATCTACAGGAAGCTTCATGCTCGCAAGTTCTCATCCCACGTGGGGACTTCAACCACCCCAACATATGCTGGAAAAGTAGCACGGCAAGATGTAGGCAATCCAGGGGACTCCTGGAGTGCATTGAAGATAATTTCGTAGTCCAGCTGATAGAGACCTCCACTCGAGGAGGTGAAATGCTGGACCTGATGGTAACTAATACAAGTGAACTCATCAATGACATTAGGATCGGAGGAAGCCTGGGGTGCAGTGATCATGCAAGGTCCAAAGGGATATGGGACAGATGAGGAGTATAGTCAGGACCCTAAATTTCAGGAAAGCAGACTTCCAGCTCTTCAAGGAGTTACTCAGTAGGACCCTCTGGGACATGGTCTCTGGGGACAAGGGAGTGGAACAGAGCTGGCAAATATTTAAGGACGCTTTCCATAAAGTGCAAGAACCCTTAGTCCCCATATACTGAAAATCAGGCAGGAATGGGAAGAGACCAGCATTCCGAGTTGAGACCTGATGGTTAAACTAAAGAAGAAGAGGGAACTGCATGCAGGGAAGCAGGATGGGTAACCTGGGACATGTATAAGGACACTTCCCCGTTGCATAGGGATGAGGTCAGGAAGGCCAAGGTGCAGCTGGAGCTGAATTTGGCCAGGCAAGTAAAGACTAACAAGAAGGGCTTCTACAGGTAAGTCAATCAAAAGAGGAACGTCATAGAGAATGCACCCCTACTGATGGTTGGGAATGATGACCTTGTATCAACAGACGAGGAGAAGGCAGAGGTACTTAACAAATTTTGCCTCAGTCTTCACTGATAACTGCTATCCTTTCTGGGTCATGGGACAGCAAGATGGTGACCAGGGTGGTAACCCCCCTCCCAGGGTAGAGGAAGATCAGGTTTGTGAACACCTGAGGAACCTGAACATTTATGAGTCTATGGGACCTGATGAGATGCATCCCAGAGTCCTGAGGGAATTGGCCAATGTGGTTGCCAAGACACTCTCCATGATATTTGAAAAGTCGTGGTAATCAGGAGAAGTCCCTTGTGACTGGAAGAAGGGTAACATTGTGCCCATTTTTAAAAAAGGTGGAAAAGACAACCCAGGGAAATACCGACCTGTCAGCCTCACCTCTATGCCTGGGAAGATCATGGAGCAGATCCTCCTAGGAGCTATGCTAAAGCACATGGAGAACATGGAGGTGATTTGAGACAGCCAGAAAGGCTTCACCAGGGGCAAATCCCGTATGACCAACTTAGTGGTTTTCTGTGATGGGGTAACCACAGCCATGGACGTGTAAACCAATGGATGTGATCTATCTAGATATCTGTAAAGCCTTTGATACAGTTCCCCTCAACATCCTTCTCTCTAAACTGGAGAGATATGGATCTGGTGGGTGGACCATTCAGTGGATAAGAAACTGGTTGGATGGTTGTATTCAAAGAGTAATGGTCAATGGCTCGTAGTCCAGAGGGAGATCTGTGACAAGTGGTGTCCCTCAGGGTTCCGTACTGGGACTGGTGCTGTTTAATATCTTCATCAATGATATTGGCAGTGAGATTGAGTGCACTCTCAGCAAGACTGCACCAAGCTGAGTGGGGCACTTGGCACACTAGAAGGACGGTATGTCATCTAGAGGGACAAGGACAGTCCGGAGAAATGGGCTTGTGAGAACCTCTTGACTCGATGATCCAGTGGGTCTTTTCCAACCTGGTGATTCTATGATTCTATGATTCAACAAGGCCAAGTGCAAGGTCCTGCACTTGGGTCAGGGGAATCCTCGATTTCAGTGTACAGTGGAGGATGACATGATTGAGAGCTGCCCTGCAGAGAAGGACTTGGGGGTGCTGGTCCATGAGAAGCTCGACATGAGCCGGCAATGTGTGCTCGCAGCCCAGAAGACCAACCATATCCTGGGCTGCATTAAAAGAAGTGTCCAACAGGTCGAGAGAAGTGATTCTGCCCCTCAATTCCTCTCTTGTGAGACCCCACCTGGAGTATTGTGTCCAGTTCTGGAATCCTCAACGTAAGAAGGATATGTAACTGTTGGAACGGGTCCAGAGGAGGGCTACAGTGATATCCGAGGGCTGGAGCACCTTCCCTATAAGGACAAGCTGAGAGAGTTGGTCTTGTTCAGCCTGGAGAAGGCTCCAAGTAGATCTTATAGCAACCTTCCAGTGCCTGAAAGGGACCTACAAGAAATCTGGAGAGGGACTCTTCATAAAGGCTTGTGGTGATAGGATGAGGGGAAATGGGTATAAACTGCAGAGGGGTAGATTTAGACTAGACATTAGGAAGAATTTCTTCACCATGAGAGTGGTGAGGCACTGGAACAGGTTGCCAAGGGAAGTTGTTGCTGTCCCATCCCTGGAAGTGTTCAAGGCCAGGTTGGATGGGACGTTGGTCAGCCTGATCTAATGAGAGGTGTCCCTGCCCATGGCAGGGGGGTTGGAACTAGATGATCTTTGAGGTTCCTTCCAACCCTAACTATTCTATGATCCTATGATTCTATGAATAATTAATTTTTTCTGAATGCTGAAAATGAATCTACATTTCTGTGTTAGCGTTTACTCAAGTGAGTGACTTTTTCTTTCATTCACTCAAAACTTTGAAAGGCACTTAGCACTACTTAATATTGTGTATAATTGGACATTGGTGGAATTTTCCAAGACTATGCTATTGAGTAAGAGGAGGATAAACCACAAGATAGTCACTGCACTTAAACATAGTCTGATTCTGGACAGATTTGTGGGACATTTCTACAAAGGAAGAGATTAATTGTCACTAGTTGGAATTACTATGTATAAATTCCTTGGAACTAAGGGAGATGAGGTTTTCACAGAAGAACTGTATTTTCTCTCATAGTCACCAGTAAAGAGTTGCAAATAATGGACAAAAATTCCACAGTTACAAGATGTCATCCTATGGAAGTTCTGATATTAAACACTGATTTTGATAGTCTGGAAAATAATGTTTATAATGTGGTATTGCAAGATTTGGATGTTGGAGAAAAAGAATCAAGCAGGCACGTTACACAAGACAGAAGTAAACTCTTTTATACAAGACAGCAATACCAGGAAAACCTGTTGATCACCCTTTAAAAACAAAATAAAAGAGTTGCTTGGGCAGATTGTGGGTGTGCTGTTTATCAGTATAGCCTGCCTGGGCTTACGGATATAAAGTGATTGTCTTGCAGGAAAGTATTTGGCAGGCATTTATTTACCTTTTAATACAAACATTACTTCTTTAAAAGTGATCATCCTCATAATCAAGGGTTAAGCAAATAAAAAAGCTCAACAAGACTTTAGTTTTTATTTATTCATGTTTACTATTTTAGGAAAGCAAGCAATGCCATCATCTGAAACAACTGAATTTTTCCAGTGAAAATCTGTGATATTTACAATGAGTGAACTGAAATCCTAGTTAGAATTACTTTTAAAAATGTTTAAGATAAAGTTAGGTAGCTAAACCTTGTGAATAAATTGGTTATTTTAGCTTTTTTCTCATAGTCAAATCACCCGAAGATGGCTTATGGGTTTTTTTCCTATTTAAAAATAAAATATTTTTGCAATTCAAATTTATTCACCAGATATTTCTTGTAAATAATTTGTATATGTAGACTTTGCTGGCAGGAGTATGCAAAACACACTGTGCTAGAACATGCTGATCACATGATGTTCCTTTCTTCCCAAGCTGGATGAGTAAAACTTGTAAATAGCTTTCTTCAGAAGGGAAAAAAAGTAAATTTATTTGC
Source organism: Phaenicophaeus curvirostris (assembly GCF_032191515.1). NCBI lineage: Eukaryota > Metazoa > Chordata > Aves > Cuculiformes > Cuculidae > Phaenicophaeus > Phaenicophaeus curvirostris. Next base: position 23,986,444 of record NC_091392.1, read on the forward strand.
TAATGCTTCATTAGAAATGTATTATTTAACTTATCATTCCTGTTTGAAACTATATCCATGGGAAATAAATTCAAGAGCAATTAGGCAAAGCAGTTTCAATTCACCATTTTTAATGAATATGCGTGATAGTGTATATGCATCTTTATTCAGCTTTTGTACCTGACAATCTGAAAACGGTTTTGTGAAGGACAAAACCTGTCATTATGTTACATTCACCTGGATTTCAGTCATTCCAGTTAAACGCTTCTGTGTTTCTTGGGTATGTTTACTATGAAACATTGAACTAAGAAAGTCTGGGTATCCAGTTTGGCACAGTAAAATCACTCTTATGCTAGCTTCTCAAGGGACCCATGCTCTCCCTAGCATCATAATAATCCACCACTGACCTATTTTTGTGTTGCGTTTCTAATAGCTGGATTCTTTAATCATACAGAATTGGCATGTTTACTAAAACAAAAAAAATGTTAAAAGACATTTTTCAGCCTGCCTATAACTACCTTTTAGTATAAAACTACCACAAATGATGCTTTGGGTCCTTTGTGTTAAAAAAGGTTGTATTGCCTTAGTACAGTCATGTCTTTTTAACTGATTTTGAAATAGACTATAATGATGTGGAAGATTAAGTAAGAACATAAAAAGAACTTCAAAATCTCTCACTAGGTTTTTTTTTTAAAAAGATGTATCAACATGTATCTTCCGAAAGGGAAGCTCACCATCTTTGACATACCAGCTGAAAGACATGAAATCTTGTTATTTTTATTTTTTTCACATTGTTCCCATGCAACTCCCTGAGCAATTCAGCCTAGGTAATTCTGTGCCACCTGCAAAAAATTCACTGTCTAATATATGAAGTAATTATAATTCAGCAAGCAGTTCCATGCAAAATGGTGGCAAAGGTCAAAATTAGAATTAATTTTCTGGTAGTAAATAATTTTTAAACTGTGGTAAACTGAAATGAAGAAATAGAAAAACATTTCCAGATTTGGAAAGCGAATCTATAGTGAGTTGGTGACACGCAACCACCTCTATATACTTACCTACATATGTAGAACACAGGCAGTGTAGTTTCAGTTCCTTCAGATCTCTTTGAAGACAGATATTTTCTACAATTCAGCTGATCTTAATTCAGACAAGTATCTCCTGGCAATTCAAGAATGCTAAGCCATTACTTACAGTGTTGATCCAGGATACGTTCCAACTAGCATTAACCATACTGTTGACTAGTACAGAATTCAATGTCCTTTCAGTTTCTCTGTTGTTATAACTGATGAGGAACAAGACTGTAGTCTTCTTTCTCAGACTTTATTTCGGCCATTTAAAAAAAAATATGATAGATTTGTCCCTTCCTGCAGTCCCCACTGCATTCATGATTATTGAGGCCTTTGGACAGAAACTAACTTATGCTTCTTTGTAAGTGCTCATGCTCAGCTTTCTCTATGACTCTCTCTCTGATCTTTTCTAAATCTTCAGTGAATTCAGAAAACCTGGAATAGCTTTATTATGAGATACTTCTCTGTTAGCCCTTGTGACTTGCAGAGCAATTCCCTGTTCTGATTCAATAAAAATCCTAAACAAACCCTGTAACTATGGTGAAATTACCGACTTCGTAGATGAGTGGAGAGCAGTAGACACTGTCAGCCTTGACTTCAATATGCTTTCAGCTTTGTCTTCTGTGACATCTTCATAGAAAAGCTGATGAAACATGGACTGGATGAGCTGATAGTGATGTGACAGAAAACTGCCTGAGTGGCTGGGCTCAGAGGGTAGTAATCAGTCATATGAAGTCTAGTTGGAGGCCAATAACTCAGGGGTTGTTACTGGGTGCAATACTCAACATTTTTGTTAATGGTCTGGATGATGGGACAGAGTGTACCTTCAAGAGTTTTGCTGATGTTACATAACTGGGAGAAGTAGCTGATAGACCAGAAGGTCGTGCTTCCATTTACAATGACCTCAACAGGCTGGAGAAATGAGCTGACAAGGACTTTCATAAAAAAAAAGTCTGATTTTGGCTGTCTTTAGCAGAAACAGGCAGAAAGTCCAAATGTGTATGAAAAGACATATAGTGGTGTTTGGTAGTAAAGGTGTTAACATGAATATTCCTGGTTTACTATGAAAACTTTTGGAAAAGCACATAACATGTTTACTCTTCTTAACTTTTCCTTAAAGCAATAAATGAAATGTGATTATCTAGAAAATTTGTGACAAATCTTGAGATAAGTAAGCAAGCAATTACTGACTATGCTTATTGCCATGAAAACACCTCTTATTTAATTATTCATAAGAAACTACTGGGTTAAGGGATTTAAAAACTACAGACATGCACCTTAATTGCTAATCTACATATCATAACCTGTGGAATATGTCTAAATGCAGATTACAGCACAGATGTGAATTTGCGACTTCCAGTGTGTGCCATATCCAGATTGAAACCTTGGCTTGAACATTGGGATTTTTTGCATACATAGTAGAACAGATTCCAAAAGCTCAGTAACATAGGTCAAAGAATACTGTGGCCTGAGGTGAATGAATTCAAATGAAAAAACAGCTTTCTCCAATTGTGCTGCAGCAAACCAGCATTTGAGACTGCTGGATTTCTGCAAGGCAGAACAACTGTCCTTGAAAACTACCGTAGCTGAAAAATGGTAAACAAAAGGAAAGTTAACACCAACAAAGGAATGCTGAACAGCAGGGAAGGGACATGAAGCCATACAACACAAGCTGATGTCTACAATTATATTCAAATTAATCTTCAAACAGACTGAACGACCTGAATCTTATTTCTTACTCTATTTCAGGTTTTGCAGATCCCATTGAAGTGATTCATGACATGCTTTTGTAACCCCCCTATATTGCAGCCAGATATATTTCAGGTGGGTTTGTCATTAGCAGATTTTCTATGCCCAAAGTTTAGATGACATTACTAAGGTGATCACATCACACATCCAGTTTCACGTAGTTAACTGCAGAAGGTGAGAAAAGCCAAAGAAGATATAAAATTTCTCGCTTGAGAGTGAGATAGAGACCACGAGTGTGGTGAGACCTTTCACATTCATTGTGGAGGTTCTTGGATTTATCTGACAACTCTGATGTGTATACATTGAATGTTGAAGAGAAGGCAACTAAGATGGGGAAATTCTGACAGATGTGTTATTATTTTTTCTACATGTGTGTGTGTTTATGATAAACAATACAATTATGTTTTTGAAACTCTACTTTCAGTTATTGTGGTGCGCTCAAGAATAAAACCTGAGAATAAACCCTGAGTGGGAGTCTTGGATAAAGAAAAATAAAATGCTTCATTCTCCTCGTACCAAGAAAGCTCAAGAGTTCCATTGAACACTGATATGTCATCTCATCAGAGTGATCATTTCTGGGTGTGTAATTCTGTGTGATGGCAGCAGACCACACTGAGCTGTCAAAATGTATTGGGACTCTTCACTTCTGATACTCAAAGGCTGACAACTACTCTGGACATAAAGGTCTAATTCTGGTCTAATGACATCAACACCAAACCAATATTACTTATCCAGAATTGTCATCAGTGAAGAATACAAACTGGAAAAATATGTTGTGCAAGGTCATTGATATTGGTGTAAAAACTTCAGAACTGGAACTCCATTTAGAGATCATATGGAAGAAAAAGGTTTCGCTTTCTCCTTCCTCCTAGAGGTATCTCTATGTAGTTTTGACCATTAGTTTTAATGGCAGCAACTGTTATGTTTATGGAAAATGCCTTTCATTACATGTTATAAAAATCACATTGCACAAGGAGATAACTATATCATGCAACAATCAAGAGTCATTTGCTTCTTGGCACTTCAGCATCACATTTAAATGCCACTGCATTACTCCTTGAATACTGATGATTAGTTAACTTTAACATCATTGATAATTGCATTAGGCAGTTGATAAAAAGATGAAAAAATGGAAGAAAAATTATTCCAATATACTTCCAATATACTTTAATACCGTACTTCTGGTATTACATGGAAGTTACTCAGATCTGAGACTGGGGAATAAAAACAGATTCAAGCCCTTGGTCCTTCCTCCAGGCAATATGCGAGCTTAGTCAAGTAGGATGATGGAACTATAATGTGTATGGTGTGACTTGTCTTCAGGGCCTAAGAATGGGATCTGCTCAATTTTATTTACCAGTAAGATGCAGTTTCAGATACCAGAATGGGAGGTGAAGTGTCAACACTGAAATACAGAATGTACTCTCTTCTGTATACATAAAAACATTTTTCAGCTTTAGAATTGTGACAGTATTTGGTGTTGAAGGCTTTTCCTTTACAGAAGTACACCCATCACTGCACACAATTATTCATGAAAGCTGCTCTTCGTTTATGGCTTACAGAACAGGTGTGTTGAGAATTCATTGTGCATAATATTTAAAGGTCAGTGCACATATTTATGGTTTTGCTGCATAAAAATTCGCTGTTGAATGTAGTTTTAGGTCACATACTTATGCTCACTTCAGCTAAGGTCAGAAAAGAGAAAGACTGAACAAGGAGATATAAGCATTATAAAGAAAATAGATCATAGAGAAGACAAACTTTGTGTTATTTATATGAGGCAAAACTCAGATATATTCAGTCCAAAAGCAGCATCTTGGGTGGAAAACTGGTTGGATGGCCGGGCCCAGAGAGTGGTGGGAAATGATGTGAAATCCAGCTGGAGGCCAGTGACAAGTGGGGTTCCCCAGGGCTCAGTGCTGGGTCCAGCCCTGTTCAATGTCTTTATTAATGACCTGGATGAAGGCATTGAGTGTACCCTTAGCAAGTTTGCAGATGACACTAAGCTAGGTGGAAGTGTCGATCTGCTGGAGGGTAGGGAGGCTCTGCAAAGGGATCTGAACAGGCTGGACCGCTGGGCAGAGTCCAATGGCATGAGGTTTAACAGGGCCAAGTGCCGAGTCCTGCACTTGGGGCACAACAACCCTGTGCAGTGCTACAGACTAGGAGAAGCCTGTCTAGAAAGCTGCCTGGAGGAGAGGGACCTGGGGGTGTTGGTTGACAGCCGACTGAATATGAGCCAGCAGTGTGCCCAGGTGGCCAAGAAGGCCAATGGCATCTTGGCTTGGATCAGAAACGGCGTGACCAGCAGGTCCAGGGAGGTTGTTCTCCCTCTGTACTCGGCACTGGTGAGACCACTCCTTGAATCCTGTGTTCAGTTCTGGGGCCCTCACCACAAGAAGGATGTTGAGGCTCTGGAGCGAGTCCAGAGAAGAGCAACAAAGCTGGTGAGGGGGCTGGAGAACAGGCCTTATGAGGAGCGGCTGAGAGAGCTGGGGTTGTTTAGCCTGGAGAAGAGGAGGCTGAGGGGTGACCTCATTGCTCTCTACAACTACCTGAAAGGAGGTTGTGGAGAGGAGGGTGCTGGCCTCTTCTCCCAAGTGACAGGGGACAGGACAAGAGGGAATGGCCTCAAGCTCCGCCAGGGGAGATTTAGGCTGGACATTAGGAAAAAATTTTTCACAGAAAGGGTCATTGGGCACTGGAACAGGCTGCTGAGGGAGGTGGTTGAGTCACCTTCCCTGGAGGTGTTTAAGGCACGGTTGGACGAAGTGCTGAGGGGCATGGTTTAGTGTTTGATAGGAATGGTTGGACTCGATAATCTGTTGGGTCTCTTCCAACCTGGTTATTCTATGATTCTGTGATCTTTCAGAACATTATAAATAATTAGGAGCAAGGTTAACCTGGAAATCACTTTAGAAACTTAACTGTAGCTAAAGTAATAATGGCATTTTAAAAACTATTATTAGATGGAATATTCCCCATTAAATGTCTTTTTTTTTTGTTTGTATGTCTTTTTTTACAATAAAGGCAGTGAGGTTTTATTTTATTCCATATTGAATTATAGAGTACTATTCAATAGAGAGTTACAGTGTCTACTGATGCATTGCATGCAAGAACAAAGCAGTTAAGAAATCCAGGTGATTGTAAAAGTATCTTAGTTGCAATTGCGTAAGTATCGTATCTTCCTTTATATCAACTAAAGGATCTAAATGTCCTTCTGGAATACTTTTATTGTAATTGATAGACAGGTTTCTTGTCATTGAAACACTGTCTAGTATTCTCAATGACTAGTAGGATTGTTCTCTGTTGTGTTCCATATATGTACAAAGCAGTGCTGTTATTTTTAATTTTTGGTGCTTGAGTTAAGGTTGACTGGATATAATAAAAAGACTGTGCTTCATAAATGTAACATGAACATTACAGGAACACAATGACCTTGTCTACTAAAGAAAGAAGAGTTAATTTGTAAACCACAGACAAAAAGAAAAATAGCCAAAAGACAAAGAACAGAAGGAAAGTCATTCATTTGTGTATTAGCTAAATTAAACTCAGTACATTAAATTTCTCTCTCATGAATATCTGTATTGACCAGAACTCCCAGCTGTTTTCATGTTAAAGCGGTAGAGAAAAAGAAAACAACGAAGGATGAAATAACCACAAAGGAATATAAAGCTGGAAAATCTGTTCATTACATAACAGAATAATGAGTTGTGTTCGTGTCATAGAAAATATTTGCCATTAGTTTGTGGATTAGATTGTTTGATGGTGTTATTCACGCTGGTGTAAATGAGAAAGGAATTAAATATTTAATAAATTCCAAAACTTGAATATCAATTCCTGGTCATTTTTTAGGAAAAGATGTGTTGAAAAGATATGTTAAAAATATATAATTTATCCAAGGATGGGTAAAGCTATGTGGCTATCTCACTTCCAGGTCAATGCTTTTAGTGGTAACACAGCTCAGTACCACAACAGCTTTTTGGTTATCTGGGCAAAATTAATTAGCGGTCTCAGTCTCTGGAGAAAACTACCCACATAAATAAGGCTGGGTTTGACCCTCTCTTTGACGGTGCAATGCGTACTCCATTAAAAACAACTTAGACAAACCCTACTTCGTGAATATAAAACTGAGTGTAATTCTTTATGCTATAGAGATGGTCTGCCTATATAAATGAGTTAAACAAGGTAGACATGTTTTTCACTCATCGTTCTCTTTCTCTACATGCAGTTTCTGACTGGGGAAAAACCTACTTTCAGATATCTGCCTGCCAGGAGTTCCCATGCCCAGAAATCAGCTGATTCAGGTCTTTATATTGGATTTCACTTGTCAATTGGGTGCAAGCATGTTGTAACTGATTCTCGAGAACCTGTCTCTCAAGAATGAAGCAGACAGAAGTCGCTTTTGTGCATCTTCAGCCAGGAGGAGACCTGTGTCGACATTTAGCACATACCCAGGGGTTACAGAAGCCTATGAGTCAATTTAAGGGCTCTCTTTCTGTGTCTAGTCCCTAGGTGGCATTTCCAATTATTTAAAAAGCTTGTAGTACAGCAGAAATTTAAACCAGCAGCTGTATCTGCACTCAAATGTCTACATTTTGCTCTACCTCATAAATCCTGTGTTTCTAAGCAAAATACATATAAACAAAAAATTACCTTTTTTAAAAAACTTTGGTGACTTACTATGTTTTGAGTGTTCTTTGTTAGTGGCTCTCTTCACCTTAATGTTAATTTTGTAGCAAATTACCATTTCAGAGTCCATTAAAACAGGTAGCATTTTCTTTCCCCAGCCTTTCAAGTTTTCCTGTGCATGTTATGAAATATGTTCAAGCTGAGAGGTGAGACAGGTTCTGCTACTTAAATATGCTTATATAAAGCAGACTTTTACTTCCTTGCTGTTATTATGTTCTTTGTGCCTATTCTGTGATACCTCAGTGTTTTCTCAGTGACAATAAGGTCTGTGGTCTGGCAGACTTCTGTTTGAAAAGTGTTCAATTACTACAAGAAAGAAAAGGTAGGGAAAGAAAAGCATATGACAAGAAAAAGCTTATAAATAAGTGCAAATAACCAGGGCTTTACATACATCTGAAAATTATCCTGGGTTACGATGGGATATGCATACATATCTATGTATCTAGACACTGGAGAGCACAGTCTGGCCCTCAGTCCACAAGTTACTTTGTCTTCTTTTAAAGACAGACTTTACTCTCTGTATGAATTCAAATGTCTAAACTGATTTACATTCAGAATTTAGTTATTTCTTTTGTGCAGATAGTTTTATTTTGGAATGAAAGCACAAAATATTATTTGATACATAAAATAAATCAACAGGCCTAAGAGGTATAATGAAAATTAGCTATGCTTAAGTATTTGGACAGCTTGAAGTAGAAATGCTATCAGTGTAGCTTAAATATTTGCTGCTTTGCTGTAAATGGTCATTATAAAATAGCCTAAAACTCATCCAGCTGTGATGACTGCTGTCCTGACTAGCATCATAGCTAACCAGAACTGGAAAAGTTATTCTCTATAGCTGGAAGTTTCATTACCAGTAAAATGAGCTCAGGAAAGAGGCATGTCTATAAGCAGGTTTAGTGCATTCTGTGAAAACTGTGCTAGGTGGTGAAAAGAATGATGCCAATGGGATGAAGGCTGAATGGGCAGGGTCAGCATCAGTCCCACGCTGCAGACAAAACAGTGTGGGTACAGAGTAGAAAGAATCACAGAATCACAGAATCACAGAATAACCAGGTTGGAAGAGACCCACCGGATCACCGAGTCCAACCGTTCCTACCAAACACTAAACCATATCCCTCAGCAACAAACAGAACAAATAGAAGTGATATGTGCAGGCACAAAGTAACAACAAGGCCTTTACATGTTAGCAGATCATAGAGACCAGCATCTGGGAAGAAAACATGGAAATGGAAGAGACATAATGAGATCGTGATGACCGGTTGTTTACTCAAATACAGCACAAAACCCATTAGTATCAGCTGACTGCCTCTGTGGTGTATTGTGAGGGACCTCACCTAATTGCCTGAATTCCTGGAGATGAAAGATCTCTTTCCTTGAATAAGCAATGATCTAATTAGTGCACTTCTGTGCAGCATTTCTGGTTTTATCTTGTATTTTGGTACCATGTTATTTGGTGTCCAAAGGCAACAGCATTGAACTCTTTGGATATTTAATATATTGTGCTAGCCTTTAAAGAAAGGTTTTTCGGAGGTGAGCTGCTATGGGAAATTTTAATGAATCAAAGTACAGATTTAATATTCTGCTTTACCACAAAGGTGTTCAGAATGTTGCAAATGAAATAGATTTATTGCATAACATTTCTTTGAAAACATTAAGCTGCTAGACCATTCAGGGGTAATTCTACAAAGAATATGAAAGAACCAGGAAGCTAACTAAATTGGTTCTCCTAGTGTGCTTGGCTTCTACACAACTGAAGAGAAGAATTTATGAGTTATCTGAGTTATGAAAGTCAGTGGATATCCTCTGCAAGACCACCTACAATGATGTTCATTTGTGAATTTAAGATTCCTCAGGTACAAAATATTATGCATGACAAAACTGTCAAATCACTGGATCGAAGAATTAGTACAGTTTATGTGGATTTATGGAAAGTACAGGATGAATTATAGCAATCAAAAGGGAAAAAGGAGAAATATTCTTCAGGTGAAAGTAGCTGGCAGGAGATAGGTGTTATGTATACATATGAAGCTCTTTGTGAGGCTTGCTTTGTAACATCCCAGCTACTCCAGGGATGTTTTATACTCCTAGCTACAGCAGTGAGTCATCTGGCCAGTTTGAGCTTCTGCTTCTTCATCTATCAAAGTGTAGAATAGTATTTCTCTGGCTTGTTGGAGTGTTACAAATCAGAGTTCCTAAAACACTGTGCTCTCCAAGGTGGTAAAATCCATGGGAATGCAGAGGATGGTCATTACTTTAATACTTGGTGCTGTGGGGTTTTTGCCCAGAGGCATTATCTACCACAGGTATTTCCTTGATAAGTTTTCTTGAAGTGGTATGGCAAAAAGCCTTTCAGTTTGTGAGAGATTGTTTGTGTGTGCTTTGGAGCATGCCAGAACATATCTGAAAAGCAAAATGCATTTTCCAGGTCATTTCAGATCACAGAACATCCACAGAACACAGCTGCTGTATATGCACTACCTTTACACTACCAGTCCAATGGATGCCTTTATTACCTAACAGCAGGGGTTGCATAAGGAATCCTGTCCAGCCTCCATGTTTTGGACTCTCTCTACAGTCCTTATGCACTTTGTCCATCACTGCGGTAACTGCTCCATAGCTGCTGAGCGACAAAGTGCCTGCAAGAACTGAAGTTTCCTGATGCCCAAATAAAATGTATATTTTCCCAGGAGCTCTACTCCTGCCGCTAGGACTATCTTACACAGATGCAAACCCTCACATCCATCCCATGTCTGGGGCAGAATATCCCTTCTCTTACCTTAAATCTCCTCACTCCCCAATTCAGACTTTTCCTGACAAGCCTTACTCTTACGGTATTTGTCGCAGGCAAATCTTTGCCAACTGGACCATATTTAACAGATCTTCATGCCTACATGAGACTAGGGAGGAGTTCCCATGTCCTGTTTCAACATTGGCTTTCACATACCTTTCAAAACCTTCTCTTGTCCCTGATGTAGGTGGGTAAGAGATGGCTTACATTTGTGAATGTGACTGTGATCATCAGTTGCAGATAACTAGTCAACTTCAAAAGAGAACATATAAACACAGTGAAGGTCTGGTCACACAAGTGGTAGGCTTGTGCAGAAGAACTTGGAGAGCTTTTAGACACAACTAAGTATACTTCTAGTAAGCAATAAACTCTGCCAACCCATGAGGAGATGCAACCCCATACAACTTGTCTTGCAAACTGCCTTTGAGTGGTAAGGAGAATGAATAAACATGTGAAAGTGCCATAGACATCGAAGCATTGCCCAGGGTGAGATTATACAGAGTTGAAAGACTCACAGAATGGATGAGATTCTAATGCATTGTGCAGGAACGGTATATAAGCCATGTTCAGACAATGTGGAGGCATACTGACTTACTAATTCAGTATGGAATCAAAAGCAGAGAGGACTGGGAGAATTTTGTTTCACTGCTCTTCGTGTTTAGCCCAAAGGTATTGCTTCAGTGGCATATACACAAAATCTGTACAACGAGAGACTGAAGTCCTATTAAGCTTGCCATTGCATGTGCTTCTTTCCATTGAACACATAAACTGACACTGGCTGATTAGTGGTGACTTGATTTCACATCTCTCTTGATCATAGGTATAGCTAAGAAGGGCCTTCAAACACAGATTTTTCTGCAGAGAGGATCATAGGGAGAAAAGGGAGGCTACTGTGTCTTTTCTGGCGTGTTTGGCCAATCACATTGCTCAGTTTATTCACTCCATCTAGCACTTTAAATATATGACTTAAGTGATAATTCTGTCAAATATCCCTTTTTCTTTATCAGGCAGGTATTTGCAGAAAAGTATTCGTAACATGGTTTCTCAAGCATTGGAAATGCTTACAGAATGTTTAGGTCTGTTCAATTAAAAGTACCCATTTCACAAGCATTTTCTGGCCCCTTACATAGGGAGGCTGGGATCTGAGTGGATTATTCATGGAGCATTCTCAAAGAATCAAACTGTGCCAGAATGAGCTATGGCTAAAGGAGTACTGAATGCACAGTGAATTTCTCACAATGAATAGTGGATGTTCGTAACCCACACAGGACCATGAGCAGCGACTGGAAAGCCTCAGCTGAATGATGAGAATTAAAGGACAAGAAGTTCAGTTTCTCTGGTGTTTATTGTGGCAAACTGCATCTTAAAAATTGCTAGTTATCTTGGAAATGGTTGTGGATTAGTCAGGCTCTAAAGCTGTCAGTTTTATTAAGATATGGTCAGTGAATTCATGCTTGTTTTCAGTGATGTGAGAAAAATAGAAGGCAGTCATCTAAAGTGTCTTCAAAAGGAAATGAGCTGGCTATCATGTTGAAAATGGCTGGTTTGTCTCTTTGAATTCAGGTCTAAGAAACAGGCTTTCATACTGATTTCAGGTTTGAAGGCACAGGTGATTTATGGCTGTCAAGATTAGCCTAATTAACTGACTAGTTCTTGTGCCTCAGTGAATAGATTGCTAGTTTACAGGAACTGAAAATTATGTCTTTGAACCTTTACAATAAAACTCAATAAAACTGGGGCAATGAAAAAGCAAGCTTGACTTACAGGAGCTGAAATTGCTGCTCACTTCCAACCTTGGATTTTTTCCTAGCTGAAAATTAATTGAAGAAGTATTCCAACCTAACTGGTGACATTGAAGAATGATTGCCTATATTCGATTGGGAAGTTTAATGAACTTGATTTTGACAGTATAACTAATGAGATTTTGATTGTGTACCATTCAGCATGGAACACACCATTCAAGATGACTTGTCAGAAAAGGAAAAGGAAGAATTGTTTAAATTATGATGTGACAGTACTCTCGCACTCAGTCTCAGGAGTGTTCCCAGAGTCTTTTGGCTGAGAAAAAGAAAAAAAAAGAAAGTCACCAAGCTTGATATCAGACTTCAATCATCTTAATATCTTGCATATATTAAAAAAATGTGGGTTTTTTTTTTTTTCTTTCTCATACTTCATTTGGATGGTTATCTAAGATCACAGTGGCTGACTTGAATTTGGTGGCAGCAATTTTCTCTAACAAGCCTAACATCTCCAGTACTTGTCTAGGAAGCAAAAAAATTCACTCCAACTTCTGAGCTGAAGAAACATTTGAAATCAGACATTCCATATGTCATGAGGATATGAATGTGCACCAGGAGGCCAGTGATCACAGAGCCAAAAGAAGATGAAGCATAAGGAAATGTGATTATATTGTAATGATTAGATCCCTTACCCTCTTGTCCTTCTAGGGACAAGTAGATCCCTTACCCTCTTGTCCCTCTAGGGCAGTCATTAGTCTGAAACCAGCTCTCTTTGGCTATGTTAGATGGCTCTGTAGCTGCAGTGAACACAGTTAGATGGACAGTACCTTCCACTCATTCCAAAATTACAGTCTAATTCTTATGAGACTCATGTTCTGCATTCATCTTTGTAGCCACTGGAAGACACAGCAGGCTATAATATGAGGTTTTTTTAGCTTGTAATGCACCATCACATCTGCCTCTGTGCCAAGGAACATACTGGGTCTCTGTGTTTTTGGGTTTTTTTTTATTTGCCAGCATGTGAAGACTCCTTTGTCTCTATTTAAGAAAACCAAAGCAGTGATGAGTGCAGCAGCTGAGTTTGGAGTGCAGCTGGAAAAGTGTTGCGGAGCTTGAAGATAAAGTTAGTCTTCAATTTAACATCAGCTATGAATTGTTTGTGACCAAAGAGGAAACAACGAAGGAAAGGAACTTCATCCTCCTCATTTCATCACATAACTAGCTATTTAGCTTCATTGAAGCAGAATGTTCCTGGTCTGTCACTCTCTGACAGGCTTATCTCCCCAACAAGGCCACAAGTTCAGAACTGTTTCATTCTCAGGACATGTTGCAAAGGCTCCTACTTTTCGTAGACTTCAGAAAGGCACAACAGCAACACAATTTGGTATTTCAAAGGGGTGTCTCACACTGTGCTGTCCACCTGTGTAGATGAGAAAAGACTATTTTGTTTTCATAAAATTTGGCCTTTATGGATATTCTTAAAAACTGCCTATTTCTCTGCTAAAGCATTCTCAGTGCCTTACAAAGGAAAACAGAATAAATAAAAGCACAAAACCTCCTTTAATAACTTGATGGAAAACAAAGGGAGTAAGGCTGATGTAATTGTATGAATGGATTCAGGATTAACTGACCAGAGGATTAGGGGGTGCTGTACTGATTTCATAATGGGAAAATTCTCACAACTTTCTGCCTGTGTATCCAAAGAATTTTGGAGATGTATTTCAAAAAATAAAGCGTATCTTCTCCATCAGCCATAAGCAAAGTAACTTCTAGTATTTGAGTGAATGATAGCACATTTCAGTTTAGACCCAATTATAAACTTCAAAGACCCTTCAAAGATCCTGAAATCTGTGTTGAGAAAAAAATCTCTGTTTGAAGTCAGTTGCTATAGGGAACTGGAGGATATTTATATTCCAAAACCCACACTTTAATTATAAAAGGAGTGGCCTATTTTATGCTTGAACACAGCTCATTAGAGAAATCTCTTAATGAATATTTTTCAATCATCTACTAGAGCAAATAAAAGCACATAGGGTATACTATAAGGTTTGCGTGGATTGCTAGATACTCTAGTGGACGTGTGCTCTGCAAATTATGTGCCATTAATAGTTTTGTGCTCATTCATGAGCATATGATTTAATAATAATTTCTGTAGTGATTTTTCTGTACTATATGTGTTATGACAGAGAAAAAAATGCATGACAGTAATGAGCATCTCTGCTGCTCTAAAACAACATCTCTGAGACAGTAGCATAATTAATGATAGCATGATTTTCACATATACTAATGAGTTTTCAACATCAAAATTCCTTAAAAATCTTGTTTATTTCTCTGATGAAGCAAACTGCTACAGAATCTGACTTACCTTCCTCTGTCATCCTAAAATTTATATTTTTTTCTTTGTTGTGACTCCAGCTTTAGCTAAAAAGGATGGGAGGTGATAATAGTTTGATGAGTATTTTCTTAGGAACTGGGCTCTGTAGGTTTGAAAACTGTCAACATAAGAGAAATACAGAACATCTATGGATAAGTGCCTGACCAATGGGATATTGTTTATAAGGCAGCCCCAGGCATCTTCAGTGTTACCAGGTATGTGTTGGTTTGGATACAATCTCTTTTAGGTGTGCTTAGTGTGGAGAGGATCGTGAAGGACACTCGTATGAGAGGAAATCTACGCAAAACTTTCTGAAAGCAGAGAAAAGAAAGAATAAGAATATTTTTTAAAGTACTTAGAGATTCAGACGATGTCAATTTTAGGGACAACTACATGAGTCCTAACTGTCAAGAGAAGCTGAGCTCCTGGAGACCTCAGCTTAGATATTCTGAGTTGTTGTTCATATTTGGAGAATTCAGGAACTGAGACAAAATATCTCTGTGCTATAGGGGCCTTTTTGAGTTTATTAAGCTGGCATGTCCTCATACGGAGTGACAAACGGGACTTCATTGTTTGTATTGACCATGTTATCATATAAAGGAGGGAAAATTTCATGAGGATATGGCAAAAGAACCAAAATACATACCAGTGCTTATTCATATGTGGAGTGTGAAGAACTGTTTATCCAGTTTCCCCCTTATTCAGCTCCTCAAAGAGAAATGGGTGGGGTGGGGTGTGTGTGTTAATAAGGATTATTTCAAGCTTCAGTGGAAAACAAGAGCTCGATAACTGTTGAACAAATTATTCTGTGTAAGATTTACCATGGGTTATAGAGCTGCATCTGTGGGACTGAAAGAATTTGACAAAAGTATGTGTTCTCTGATGCACTCTGTCATTACAGGCAAGAAATAGCTGGTTATCCATGCAACCAGTACACAACAGTTAAAACACTAGTAACAGATGATGTCTTCCTTTCAAACTGATTACTTGGTGACTTGTCCTTTGTTCATGTTTGCCCCTGTGCCACAGGAGAGGAGGTGTCATCCATAAGGCTGATGATTTGCTTCAGGCAGCTGAGCAGAAGAGGAGACAGTGAGCACACGTATGAGGCTGCATACTACCCCATGACTGGAGGAACATAATGTGACTAGGAACACAAACTTTGCCAGCAAGGATGCGAGGAAAGTGGAAGAACCCTGTTTTTCTCCCTTTACTCCTCTCTATCTCCAACTGGAAGAATAGAAACTAAGGTAGCTCTACTGAATGTACATAACAAGCATCTTCCTTTTCTGTCCACAAAAATATTACTAGAAGTTTTTTGAAAATGACACAGCATTCTACCTTTTAGGGAAAAACAATATTCACAAAATTAATTTGGCTTCTTTTCTACTGTTTGGCTTCCCAGAAAACAAATCTGGGGTGTCTTTCACTGAATGATCTCTGGGGGAGTAGAGTGAACAGTTGTAGTAGAATCCCCATCAAGGACAGATCTCTCCTCCTCTCTCCCTCCTTGAAAGATCCAAATTCCTACACTAATATACTTGAACCTTTCTGTTAACATCCAAAACAGTTCTGAAGGCTCAGCATACTCCTCACTCCGTGTGCAAAGCTTTTCTCACTGTCTCCACCACCACTGTCTGATGCCACTTCTAAGTGCCATGTGGTTTCACAACCCTGTCATCCAACACTCTCCAAGGACACCTATAGTTGAACTCCTGCCTAATGACCACCCACATACCTTATCTCTTTCCCTTGGATACAGTTTTATAAATGCCTACCACGAGTAGCCTGTGTCAAGAATTATGCTCACTGCACAGTTTTTAATCATAACTTGACATCTAAACCACTCTGAGTTGGGTATACCATCTGCTTACTCAGTATATTTGATGTCTGAGCTGCCCTAGCAAATTTAGGACCTGCCTGGGTTGGGTCATTACTCAGCTACCAAGGCTGTGAGGGCAGGGAGATCACAAAGGATAAATCCACATCAGGCAGTGTAACAGCAAGTAGCCTATCGAAACCATCTACAAATGAACTGGCTCAAAACCTACAAGGATTATGTCAGAATGATGCATCATTGAGACTTGCCCCAGTGGAAAACTATTGATTCATGCTTCTAGGAGCTAAGCTAATAACTCTGCAAGGCAGTGCGCTGTACTATTTAAATACATTTGTTTGTCCAGCCCCAGCACGGATATGTCTACGTAGCATTGAATAAATTGTACAGGTATATAGAGTAGTTTCCTTTTCAGAAAATCTAAATTTTGCTGTTTAGAAGGTGGGAGGCCAGGGACAGTCCACCCCTGCTGCAAGAATGAGAGAGCCTGAAAAAGGTGTTGCACTGGGGTTGCTCCCACACTGCAGTAACTATTGCATCATGCACCTTGATCCCTTCCTCAGCAACTGTACCAGCAGCACATCTCGACTGCCCTATAGACAGTAGGCAAAATTTTGGTCATTTCACAAACTCTGTAGTCTGCTGCTTTAGACAACTGCCTGCACAACCTGTGCCTCAAGGTAGTTTTGCTTCTTTCTCAGAGGTCAGTTGTATTTACTGGATCCCTGGGGATGGTAACTGACCCAAAGGAAAGAGCAAAGCTGGCTTAGCATGCCAGATGTGCAGGCTTTATCTTCACAAGGAGGGCAGCAGCTGGCACGCTCCCACTCCAGGAAATGATGCAGTTCTCCACTGCTCTAGGCTCGGGCTGCTCTTAAATTGCTCAATATAAGCCATAGATTGTAGACTCCATAGGGACGAGACTGTTTCTGGCTTTTTCTATTTTGTACAGTGCTGAGAATACCAAAGACTTCCATAAATAAAAATTATAAATGACAGTCTCCCAGAGTTTCACTGTGGCTGCCACATTCTGTGCTTGACTGTGATTTTACATGATAATTAGTTGTGAGTTGTCTTATTTTCTTGCAGAATGAAACAGATCTTGCAATAAAGTAGAAGATAACATATGCTTCATGTTGCTTCCACCCTATCTGCAAGAAAATCAAATTTGCCATTGACAAAACATCTTGATGCAAACAATCAAGATATGCACAATTTAGAATAGCCATGAGATTGTGTTCACTTTATTTCCTCTCCTCACACTAAAGCCTTTTCTTGTGACACATCCAAAAACCAGGTTGTACATACAGTTGACAGAGATTTTTCATTGTTCTGCATGGTCAGCAATATTTCCATCTCACAAAACTAAAATCACAGCTCTCAGCCTGGCAAATTCTTGCCAATTTTGCTTTTATCCAGTAGCAGAAGAGTGCTGAAAAGCATCTTCTACTTGGGAACCCTTAGGCAGACCTAGCAAGAAGCGGGGAAGCTTCAGTGCGCTCCCTGCTTCTCCCTTGTTTCTCCATTCCTGCTGTTTCAGCCGAGTTGTGGGTACTGCAGAGAGTTAGAGTACCCTGGCTTCAGAAGGAGCCAGCAGCGAGACTTCTGTTGGTGAAGGAAAAGAAGAGTAAATCACCTTTTGGTCTTTTCAGTTCCATATCTTATGTGGAAGTTGAAAATTTCAGGTTTTTTTTTTAAGTGGGTTTTTAGGAGTTTTTTAGCTTTTTGTTTTCTGAAAATCATGAAGAATATTGGAGAGGAAGTCTGACATTCTCTTTCAGACTGGATTTTTGAAAGAGTTATCTATTTTTTTAATCTCTGCAAATTAAGATTAGCTTTGCATTTACCTGTTTAACATATCTGCAATATCTTACTTTTTGCTGTCATTCTTGCATGCATTATATAAATATTTGTATTTAAGAGTTAATATGAGCCGTTCCTTATGAGGAGCGGCTGAGAGAGCTGGGGTTGTTTAGCCTGGAGAAGAGGAGGCTGAGGGGAGACCTCATTGCTCTCTACAACTACCTGAAAGGAGGTTGTGGAGAGGAGGGTGCTGGCCTCTTCTCCCAAGTGACAGGGGACAGGACAAGAGGGAATGGCCTCAAGCTCCGCCAGGGGAGGTTCAGGCTGGACATTAGGAAAAAATTTTTCACAGAAGGGTTCACTGGGCACTGGAACAGGCTGCTGAGGGAGGTGGTTGAGTCACCTTCCCTGGAGGTGTTTAAGGCACGGGTGGACGAGGTGCTAAGGGGCATGGTTTAGTGTTTGATAGGAATGGTTGGACTCGATGATCCGGTGGGTCTCTTCCAACCTGGTTATTCTATGACTCTATGAATACTTCTTTTCTTTACTATATTGCTGTTCTTGCCTGTCTAAATACATATGCTTATGTAAATGTACCTAATTCATATATAAAACACATATACACACAGACACATGCATGTGCACATAGTGCTGCTTCAGCCTGTATAAATGCAAGAAAGAATTGTATGTAATGATGAAGATAGCCAAGTCTGTGCATATTATGTGCCCTAAAATCAGGTAACCTAAAAACCATTTTCTCTTTCCATGTAAATATGTCACATTTTCTTATCACTTTTCTTCCATGATTTCAAGCACAAGTTGAAACAATCATTTCAATTTGTAGTCAAAACCAGACAATTTCTTGTTTTGGTTAAACAGGTGATCTTCCCCTCACAAACTCTGTATTTTGAAAAGTTTTCTTGCAGGAAGAATGCCCACCAAAATTCTGAAAGTTAAACTTTACTTTCAAGCTGTGTTGTTTAAAGTTCATGTTAGTATTGTTCCAGCATTCATTCACCATGAAGGCAGGACTGCAAGACAGGGTACAGACAAGATTCTGCATCCCACCACACCGTTCCATGATAGCATTTCGAGTAATAACATTTTAATGTTCTCTATTTTGAAAGACATTAACATCAGCTCCTAATTATGACAGATTAATGAAAAAACTTGCAGTGTCTCCTCTTATTAAAGAGTTTAATGCTTTCAGCATTTCATTTTGTTTTCTGTTGAATGTGCCGTTTCATCAGAGCATAAATGGGGAACACTCATGTGGAAAATAATAAGGGCTCTGATTCACAGTCTCTGATGGATTTAACTGCAGTGGCAAAAGAGGTTACTGCCTCCAGCTGTCCATCCTTTTCCTGCAGGAAAGATTAACAACCCACTCAGAGTCCGTACAGAATGCAGCGTGTCTGCTCCTTACCCTCCACAGCTCCCAGCCAAGTGTACTCACATAAACTGCCATCATCCAAGGTTAACCCTCGCCTCAGAAGAGGTTTTGAATTTGAGAGGGATTGTGAACCCAAGCTTTCAGGCAGGACTTTCAAATAGCACTAACAGGCAGCTGCCCTTAAAGTTTATTAATATTTTCTGGGCATCTGAACTATATGCTTAGAGTTGTCTCTAGTTCAGCCTTCTGATTCACCTGAGACCGTGATATTCTTCAGGCTGTTTTACGAAGGCCATACAGATAAGTTAAATGACTAAACTAATATTGTATGGCTCGAAAGCCTATGAACTGGGGTACAGGGGCCTTTTTCGAAGTGCATGGTAGTGCTGAATCCAGGTGATGCTTTCTGCAAGACAAGATGTTTTCCTGCCCTGAGTCTGGTGTGAAGCAGATGCTGGGTGAATTAGGCAAAGCAGGACTCTTCCTGATCTGGGGTCCCATTTCATTGTTACCCAGGTAGTTTCCAGAATGTCACTTGTTGTGACAGTACTTGGATAATGAAGAACTGAGGGAGGGAGTTGTAGTGAAGGCTGTTTCTGTGTAATAGATCAAATAAACAAAATCACTACAAGTTTCTTCTTTTTCTTTTTCTTTTTCTTTTTCTTTTTCTTTTTCTTTTTCTTTTTCTTTTTCTTTTTCTTTTTCTTTTTCTTTTTCTTTTTCTTTTTCTTTTTCTTTTTCTTTTTCTTTTTCTTTTTCTTTTTCTTTTTCTTTTTCTTTTTCTTTTTCTTTTTCTTTTTCTTTTTCTTTTTCTCTTTCTTTTCCTTTTCCTTTTCCTTTTCCTTTTCTTTTTTTTCTTTCAAGAAGGAAATAAGCTTTAGAGTAACAATATTATTCCCAGCTCTGGAAGGGCTTAGCTGTGTGTTCAAAAGTTGCACGTCCAAGGCCACACAGGGCCTGCCATGGTTTTCTTTCCTTCTCAGTAAAAGGTCAGGCAGAGTACAAGCTCATTATATAAAATCATCTGTTGATGAAGACTGTGCTTTCTGTAAAACGCAAATGTCTACATTAACTGTCCTGATTTGAAGAATACTTAAATCTGTTAGACAGGACCTAGTAATATTTGCATGCTGACAGTGATAGCACATGCTTTCTTCTTTTCAGCATAAATAAAATGAGACTGTCTCTATCTGCCAGAATTAAACCATTGGGCTGATTTCAAAAGACATACATGTTAGGTTTTTCTCTGAATCTCCCCTAGAACTGCTCTAAACCATTTTGATTGCAGGGATTTGTTGGTACTTAGCTTATGTGGCAGGACTTCCCAGTGCATCAGTGTACTGGCAGACCAAAAATGCCCACTTGCCTACTCAATTATGGTTTCAGAATTTGTTGGGGCATTTTGGGTCTGCAGAAACCACATCAAAAAGAAGATGGCTGTGCACAGTGAAACATCTCTTAAAACAAATGCCGATTTCTCCCATCTAAAGCTGATTTGTGAGAACTGGTCACATAAAGCTGCAATTCTATGCCTTGTTCTGACTGTTACTAAGCCAAGCAAATAAATTGTCTCTCTTCCTTTTCACTCAGCTGGTATAACTGCACGTATAATCACTCCCTGACCCAGTTCCATCAAAATGATCCAGGTTATCTCACACACTTTATATAGTAGGGTTTTTTTTCCTAACCTGTTTCATTTTGATTGAACTGGGTTAGGGAATAATTATGTACACATATCAGAGGGGGAGCGTGGGGAGCAGGGGGGGATAACCTTCAGAGAATACAGTGAGAAGCAGCTGGGACTGGGAACCTTTTTGATCCAGATCAGCTGAAGTCAGACATGCAACAGCAACAGAACACAGGCACAACAGGAAATTCCTATGGGATTGGGTCTTCGCCTGGTATGAAATGTCTTAGTTCCTTTGAAGCTGAGAGTGATACCTTCATTTACAGTACTGAAGATACTGTGTCCTGTGTATTTCTGCAGGGCTACAAAGTGTTTTACAACCATTCAGAATGGGTCTCCGCAGTGAATTGCTTTAACTGTTGGAAATATCTGTGAACAGAAAAGATTAATCTCAGAAAATGATCCCACAAGTGGGTCTCTGTGGTCTCACTTTTTTCACTCATCGACAGAATTCTACTGACAAAGTTTCTTCATTCAAAGCAGAGATAAGCTCAGCTTTCTAGGCTGCACTATTCTTCATTAACTAAGGAAGAAAAAGAAAGACAATAAAAGAAGACCAAGTAAAACCCATGAATGTTTCTGAAGGCTAGGGGATTCAATCCTTTGAGCTTGCTTCTTGCTTACCAATTTTTTCTACAAAGTCCCTGGTATGAATTACTTGAAATAAGCTTGTTAATTCTTAGAGAGGCTGACTGTACATTTATGCACTGTTGGCCACGTGCTGGCTATAAGGGCAGAAAACCAGAAGAAATAACACCTGAAAGTTTATTTTTCATGTGAACAAGTGTGCAGGTGCAGCTTGGCAATTATTGCCTTTTTGCCTGTAGAAAAAAGATGCCTAGGCTTTGGATACCTGTCCACTAAAGCAAGGAGATCCTCCCTTCATTCAGCTCACTGAATACTATAAGCTTTACCACCTCTGAATGGTAAATTACAAGGAACAGATTTGTAAATAACTGTGCAACTCTTATTTGTGTGATCAAACATTGTGTTAGAAAAGTAATACAAGTGCTCTGCCCTAGAGCACCCACAGTCTAATTTATGTTGTTAGATACATGTGAAAACCAAGGATGTAAATAATCAAAGAATTGATAGTGTGGGGGTGGAAAAGGATGGGCTCAGGTGGATGCAAAAAAGAACAGGCTAAAATTTTTTGCAAAACCGCAAACCTTCACCTGGGTGCAGTCATCTGAGTTACTTGGTTATGCTAATACCGTTGGTATATTCAGCTTCTGGTGAGCAAGGAAAGAGTGCTGAGATGGGAGTTTTGCAGGATTGCAGAGAGCTTAGGTGAAAGGAATAAGAGGTGGAGAAAGCAAGATATTCTTTTAGCTGCTCTGTAGAACAGCAGGTTTAGAAGGAAGAGAGGAGCAACATGAACTGTATAGTCATGATTGGAGATGGAAGGCACAGGAAAAGTCTGAGAAAATGGTTAATAAAGTTTATGAGAGGTGAGGTAGAACTGTGCTTCTGTGCAGAATGGCTACAGAGAATGCGGGACTCCCACAAAGAGTTTGTGTGATGAAGCTAATAAGGAGTAGAGATAAGTGATGATGACGGTGTTAAAAGAATGAGACAAATTCCCTCATCATGAGAAAACTGTCAACAGGCAACAGTCAAAGCTATATTTCATGTGGGCATGAACAAAGTATTTTCTTACTATGGGACAGACAGGGAAGAGTAACCTTTAAAGACTAAACTTGTGAGAGAGATTCCACATGATGGAAGTGACAGGGTTAAAAGGAGCGAGTATGAGGAGATGGAGTCTTATGGTCAAATCATGAGAGCTAGAGGTGGCATCCACACCCACCTGATGCTTTAAGGATAATAAACTATCAGGTCCAGCCCAGCTTGCTCTCCATTATTAACTGATCTCATGAATCCGTACTGCTGACAGCAGGAGTTTCTATTTTGTCAACAAATTCCACTCAGTTGTAGGGTAGAGGTGCTCAGGGATCTCAGAATGTGTTTACTGTACTGCAAGGAATGGTGGAAACATTGCTGAAAGGACTTACACAGCTGTTTGGATCAGGCATGCTGCACTGTGGGATAATATGATCCAAAATTTCTTCACCTGGCTTTCTCCAAAGTTCACCACAACCTCACATTTGCAATGCTGACACAAGTATTTAGACTTGCATGGCCTCAGGCTCCTCCTCCAAATGCAGTCTAGATGTAATGAGTAAGCTCAGCTTATAATTATGCCTCTGATGCTGGCTTTCTTTCATTGATTGCCTTTGGGTGAGTCACTTCGCTACCTTTTCTGTCTTTCTCTGTTTCATGTCTAGAAAGAGATATGGTAATATTTACCTACTTGCCTTCGAGGCATCTTTCAGACACGTTGCTTATTAAAATCCTTGAGGATGAAAATATGTACATGCTAAATAATTGTTCCCTGGGTGTGATGTAGCAGCCTAGTCTCACTGCTGACTATTCATATTCATTTGCACAGCTTTATAATTCAGACTGTTCACACACTATAGACAAGGCTCTATATAAAATGAATACTGTAGTTTTAGTTGTTAATGCTCATGTAACTGTGCACTACTCAACTGTTTCACACTGTAAGATCTTAACCGAGCTTCTGAAATTGCTGTGAAGAAAGCAAAAGGAATGCATGAAAATTTCTAGGGGAGAATATTTTAGAAGGGTTATGACCTGGAGACCTGTAGGCATATATTATGATGGTAAAGTCAGAGATGAGGAAGACTTCCCTAGTAAGTTTTTTGGAGTTTAAATTTGTTTAACTGACATCTTTATCTAAATGAACTAACTTCAAATGTTTCTTAGACATACCCAGAATTTCTTCTAGTCTTCTGCCTAATTATGAGGCAGATATTTTTTCTTTAAAATCTCAATCAACTAAGCCTAATGGCTTCTTCTGAGCCAGTATTCTATTTCCAGTGGGGGCTGTGAGCAGCTGCTTAGGGAAGAGCAAACACAATACAGACATTTGCAGCACCCTTCTCCTAGCACCCTTAATCTCTGACCACTTTCAGAGAGCTCCTGTGTTGCAATTAGACAAAGAATTTAGCCAGACCACAACAGTTTTGTGACTTTCATCGTCCCCATCTTAATGGAAAGGGGGGTAAGAGAATGTGGAAAATTGAGTGGGTTGTTTTTTTTTTAGGATCATTTTAGACATAAAATAATGTTAAAAATTGTTTGTCCATAAAAAAGTAACTAAATTTTCACTGAGATAAGCTTGACTTGACTTCTTGCAATCACAGAATAGTTTGGTCATGATGTGTATTACAAAATAGGCATTTCAGTTTGTTCTTCACCAGTTCAGTTGTTCCATGGCCAGATGGGAATTTGCTTTCTCCAGGTTCTGAAACTGCGACATTATATAAAGTTGCATAAAATCCATGCTGGTTGAACCCTGTGTGCTCAATTTAAGTGACTCCCTTTGATGCTGTGAGGAATTTAGGCAACTTAAAAGGATGATTTAGATTGCTGATGTTAGCTTTCTGTCTCTCATATTGCAGTTTTTTTCCTGTTCTTCTGAGGCTGATAACATTAATGGAGCTGTGTGGCAGTGATATTTACCTTTAACATAACAGTCTAATGAATAATGAAACTACTCGGAAAGCAGAAGACTTAGGTGATGGGTTTGTGCTCCCCCCTGTCTAAAGAGGAGTAAGCCCTTCAGAATACCTGAATTCATGGCATTACATGGTCTGAAAATTAGGATGTACTCTGTCCCTCTGTCAAAGCTGAGCCCTGTGCTGCTGGGACCAAAAGCCAGTGAAAGCAGTCAAACCTCATGATTATTGCACTTGTGTACAGAAGTAACATTACTTTCAGCCTTGGTTTTGTTTCCTTCCAGCATCAGTCCTCTGTACTGTTCATACTTTTCTTGGAAGATGCAGAAGCCCAGAGGCGTGAAGCAGGAGACTCATCTACCCACTAGACAAGGAGATGGCTTCCATTGCCCATGGGCTTGTGATTTTTGCTATATTTCTCAAAACAAGTGAGATCAGTGCCCAGGCCAGTCCCTTTTCCATGATCTCCTAAAACATCCTTATAAAGACATGTGGGGAAAGAGAAAAGAACACCAGTAGGTCAGGAGAAGTTAGGTGTTAGTTTTGAGTACAACTAACTTCTTAGGCTGCTGTCAGGACTTAAATGTTGCCTTTCCAAATGAGCTACCAAGCACCAAAGCTTCAGAAAGGAAACAAGCATTCCCCTTCCAGGAACAGGTAATAGAGTGTCTAATAGCTTTCAGGCAAAGTAGCGAAGCATGCAATGAAGTTAGGCTCCTCCAGAGTTAGGTCAGTGAAGAGGCAAATCAGGTGGATTTAGCCAGACTCAATCCCTTTATCTCAGGAGTTTTGTTGGATTCTCCAACACATCTGGGACTGGTATTCCAGATCACTCTCAAGCAGCTAGAAATCCATTGCAGCTTACAGAACAGATACTGCAGGGAGGAACACTATACAGCAGGTAATCATGGGAAATACATTTTAAAAACTGCAGATTAAAGAAAATTGCTGTTTTCAGTTTAGCAGAAATAACCAACCAAAACAATTGAGTTAGCAGAGAATTGAGCTGACATCCAAAACACTACCTGCAAAGAGAGAAAAAAAATCAAAACTGTCAAGGATTCAAAGAAATATCGGGGATTTTCAGCCTGTTTAACTAAGAATAGTTATATAGCAGCTCCAGCCAATTCAGCAGCATATCTTTCAGACACCAGTGCACAGAAAAGGTCCCATTATTTTCAACATGACTAATTGAAGTAGGTAAAGTACTACAAATTAAAAATGCCTGATGAATCAAGGCCTTTAAGAGTCGTGTGTTTGGCTAGCAGGTAATACTCAAATGTTTGCTGTTGTTTTCTGTAAATGTTATTCTGGCTTCACATCTGCATTAAGTATGTGATTTATTTTAAAACCAGTCCTTTTTATGCTGTTTAATTTTATCAGTGGATAGCCTGTGCTGCCAAACTAATACTAGAAATCATGAATTAAGTCCATTGCTAGACATGAAAATAGAGGACTCCAAGGTAATAAATTCAGCATTGAGTTAAAAACATGCTTTACCTCTGTAATGCCTTGCCAGAGTATCAGGGCTTAGATTTGCAAGCTCTTCCACAACATTAAGACTCATCCTTTAAAATCTTTCTTTTTCTCTTTAAGAAAACAAAAGATTTTTTCTTCATCTTGGGAATCTAAGACTTTCCAAGTTCAACAAATTTTTGTAGATACAGCAAAATACTTTGAGGGCAACTACCTTGACTAGCTGATATTTGGATTTTAGTTTTATGCATAATTATCTACACAGAAAAAATACAAAATGAGTAGGTCTGGAAGAACAGGAGTAAAAAAAGTAGGAATTATATCCAATTCTCCTCATGGTGCACTTGCAGGCAAGTCCTTGCTTCCAGGTTTGGTTTTAGTGACTTTCTGAGTTAAAACAACTCTTCACGGGAAGCTCATCCCATGGCTTCTGAGACTGGTTGGCTGCTCCTCTCTCTTGCATCACGCTCTGCATAAGCGTTATGCTGTTTCTTTTGTACCATGTGCTGCTGCCTGGTGCCTTCAGTGTTCATATACATAAAATTCGTGCAAGGAATTTACTGGAAAGAATAAATCAGTAAGCTTTATATTGAAGGAGGGTTTTCACTGTTCATTTTTCAGCTTGTTTTTTTAGTCTCTATTCAGGGGGATGATATGAAGTAAAGGAAGTGACCTCTGAGAAGGAAAGGTCTAGGTAGGGAATGAATAGTTTTTTCCCTTTTCCACACAGTAGGAAGAGGCTCATAAAAATTGCATCTAATCAAGGAGATGTGTAAGCATTTGTTTTCATTAGAGATGAAATCTTCTAATCAAAGTTATCTTCCACAAGTTTTATGAAAGAGTAGGTGAGGAACTCAGATCGAATCAGAAGAAAAATGAATTGAGGTGAGACTTGTAAATCTGAGGGGAATTGGACTTCTCATCTTTGCTCAGTTCAGATTATCCATGTATTTGGTTGCAGTTTCAAAATCATCAGCAGTTTGCATTCTTGACATAGAGTTTTCTGTTTTTTAATCAGGCATATTTGAACTTATGTCGTTTTAGTGCTTTAGAAGTAGAGAGGACTTCACCTCAATTTTCTTACTGTCCTGTTCCTCAGAGCTCACTGCCACAACCAGAGAGCACAGTCCCAGTGGAAGTTGAGCCTCTGGGGCTGCCCTCATCACAGGCTGAGCCCAGAAGAACTTTGAGTCATAGGCTCAAACAAAAGGAACTCAAATTAATTACAGAAAATGTTCCAGAAGAATTTAATGTGCATTGAGATGGAGACTATGGATCAAGGACAGATGTGTTTTGGACAGGACCTCTTTCCTGAGAGGGCTTTGCAGGACTAAAGAGGAAGTAAAGGTCTCTTCTGTTCTAAAAGTAAAAGGTTATTTATATTGCTGTTACTAATAGCATCATAATTACTAAAAACATATTCTAGTACAGAAGGAGATTTTAGTAAAGTCTATTTGAAGTTAGTGCATAGTAGTGTGTCTGTAGAGGTCTCTGTACCTCTGTGTTTATTGTAAAACTAAAACTTTAATTTTCAGAAGTAAGTATTTCTCCTGCAGGAAAAGT
Source organism: Phaenicophaeus curvirostris (assembly GCF_032191515.1). Lineage (NCBI taxonomy): Eukaryota > Metazoa > Chordata > Aves > Cuculiformes > Cuculidae > Phaenicophaeus > Phaenicophaeus curvirostris. The sequence continues at coordinate 24,014,142 of NC_091392.1, forward strand.
TTTCATTCCCATTGCCTTTGAGCAATAACCTCAGTTTACACTGCCCTTCTCTCAGGTGCTTGCTGGCACGTTTGTGACTGGGTTTCTCCAGTAGGTTAAGATGGTGTAGGACTGGGACTCAGCTTAAGATTAAGACAGGTACATCTACACCCATATTCACTTGGTTAACCATAAATGTGTCATGAATGTCCCTAGACTAACTTCTCTGTCCTCCAGCTACTAATCTTAAAGGGCCTGGGTCTCTCTTGGATCTTGCAACAGACATGGAGGTACCTTAGATATCATAGGGCATCTGAGACATTAGCTGGTACTGATTGATTTCTTGCCTAGGGCTCCCTTGATTGCAGTGGAGGATCAGATACCCTGTAAGGTATTACCTTACCCTGTAAGGCTTATCTTTAAACACCAACACTGGAAACAATTACATTCAGGAGTCTGAACTGAAACCTATCCTATGTTGCTATATGGTTAGGGAGCTGACCTGGGTTAAAAGTAAGCAGGGTTTTGCAGAGACTGTTTTCTTGGAGAAAGACATGCAACATGGAATGGTGGGATTTTGTTCGATTGTTCCTCAGTTCTAATCAGATTGATTCCCTCATCCAGTGCACTCACTCACAGATACACAAAGTGAGGAGTGCTACAAGACAGGTGGTTATATTTGGCATCATGGCTGACGTGCTGCCCTGAAGTGCTCTTGGAACATAAACGAAAAAGTGCCATGATGTACTTTTGGATCGAAAGCCTTCTTATCTGAGGCGAGGATGATTACCTTTCCTAGATTTGCTGTGTTGTCTAGCACTGGAAAAACTTACAAAACTGGAATTCCATTCACATGTTTCTATCATATAAAAAAAATAGTGAAAGGGAGTTTAACCACATTCTCTTCGGTGCTTGCTAAAACTTGATCCTGTCTGCAAAGTGAAACATAAAACTAGATTGAAACAAAATGATAACCTGAAGGTCTATGCTCGTCACAACAGATGAATAAAATGCAAAAACTTTGCCAGCAGCAAGAGTGCAAATCTGTATTTTGCAGACTGATTCACCTTTAATAATGTAGCATTATGCATAATGCTGTAAATGTTCTGAATTAAAGTTAATTTTGCATTAAGCATTTCTTATACATACCCTTTAAGAATATGATATGAAATAAAAAAAAATCAGCCTTATTACTTTCTTCCAACACCTCCATGATTTTCATTAAATGATAATCATAATAAGACATTAGTAGCAGGCAAAGAATCAGTTTGAAAAGACCTCCCTCTTTGCATTTTCTAACGCACTAATTGCTCCAGTTACAAAGCTATAGACCAGCTTCAAAGAAGGATTATAGTTTTGCCGTGCTAATAGTTAGGTATTGGTTCTTTGGGCAGTGTTTATTAGTTCTGACTGAATTTCATATGCAATGAATGGAGGACTAGTGGTGTAGAAATCAAGATTTATCTGATGCCATGTAGGTGGATGTCATAGGAAAACGCAAAGGGAAACATGTTTGAAGTTCTGCCTCTCTTCGGTATCTGTTAGAGACTGCAGTTGTCATACGATCTCTCTGTTGTCCCTTTCAGCACAGCTAAGTGCCTCCCTCATGGTTGCAGTAATACTTTCCAAGCCTTGCAAATATTCCAGTGGTCACAGCAGTCCGGCAAGCATATGAAGAGATTTGTCTTTCAGGCCTGGCAGAGGCACCTGAAGAGAATTCGACCCACTGATCAAACATCCCAGGCAAGTTCACTAACCACCAAGTTGTAGGCAAAGCTGGTGTCTCCCATGCTGAGCATGGGATAGAGCAAAAGGGAGTGCAAGTCCTTTGAGTGTAGTGGGTTCACTCGGTGAAGGGATTTGATGACTGATGCACTCCTGTACTTTATCATTGGGCATGCACAATAGCAAAATCTTATGTGAAAACAGAAGAATTCAAAGCACTGAACTGTGTGAGAGAAATATAGTATGCATTTTGAGTAGTATTTGCACCTTACAAGCTTTTGTTCTGCTCTTCTTCCCTTATAAATTAAGTGTGTAATCTTGAGTACAGATGCATTCTACTACCAGACAGAAGTTATAGAGAAACAGTAAAAGTGACGATTTTTTTCCATGTAAACAAGCTATAAATGAACGAAAAGCAGGTCTCTAACTGATAAAAGCTGACTAATTCCATGTGTTATTATCACTGTTCTTACTTCAGAGCCAATTGCCTAACGTAAGAAGGATAATCAAGTCTGAATGCCAAGTACCTATATCATTGAGTTCTTCAGGCAAATATTTTTGACTGCGAATTGTGGCTTTATACAGCATCCAAAAGTATGCTAAATGCTGTATTGATAAAAGATGTAGACCCTACTGCAAAGTAATTATGTGGTTTGTTTATTCATGACAGATCAAGCCAAAAATCAAAATAATGGGAAAAATAAAGGTGAGCAAGCCCAAAATATAGTGTGCTGTTGTTTCTTTTCCCTTTTCCTTATCATTTTCCTTTTACTTCAGCAGTCTTACTAGTTCATGCATTGCGCATACTTTTGTATGTATTTTGTTAGAAAAATATATAAACAACTGAGACAAAAACAGAGAAAAAAACAATATTAGGGCAAGAAGGCATGTGTGAAATCCCTTCTTTCACTGAAGGTGTTTGGTATCCAAGTTAGTAAATGAAATAGAAGTTGATGGTTTGCAGCTGAATGCAAGCTGTAGAGCATGGAAACTCATTTCAACACTGGCTAATCAGAGCAGAATAGGAAAACACTGATGTTTCAGAAGTTTATCCTAATACTGTCAATCCCAAAAAAGAACTGAGGGCAACAGATGCCACTGCTAGGGCATGACTTCTCAATAATAGCCTAGGTCCTCATGGACCTTGCATTTGCCATTTGGAGCCATTGCTCTGCTGGTTTGGTGCACATTCTCTAAGACTTTTTCATCATAATACAGAAGAATTTACATTTTCCAGCAGTTACTTCTAAATTACATTCCAGAAGTTCAATGCCTTTCTTGAGTGCAGGCTTCAAACCTAAACACCGTATTCAAGGTGTGGCTTCACCAGCACTGAAAACATGGACACAATCGCTTCCCCACTCCTGCTGGCCGCACTGTTTCTGATACAAGCCAGGATGTTGTTGGTCTTCTTGGCCACCTGGGCTCCCTGCTGGCTCATATTCAGCTGATTGTCGAGCAACACCCCCAGGTCTTTTTCCATCAGGCATCTTTCCAACCACTCATCCCTAATGCAGGGCCCAACACTTGGACTTGTTGAACCCTATGCAATTGGTCTTGGCCCATCGATCCAGCCTGTTCATAATCCCTCTGCAAAGCCCTCCTTCCCTCAAGCAGAACAAGCCCACGGTCCAGTTTAGTGTAATCAGCAAACTTACTGAGGTTGCACTCTATCCCCTTGTCCAGATAATTGATTAGGATATTAAACAGAACCAGCCCCAACATTGAGCCCTGGGGAACACTGCTTGTGACTGGCTGCCAACTAGATTTAACTCCAGTCACCACATCTCCCTGGGCCCAGCCATCCAGCCATTTTTTTACCTATTAAATATAATTGTGTCAGTTTTTTCATCTAAATGTTTATTACTTGACTTACAGTTCCTAACAGTACCCCTTTTGGGGCAAATACTCAGCATACTCTAGACTTTAGAAATATGCTTTTAGACTCCCCACAGTATTACAGTTGTTTATTGTTATTGAGCACAGCTGCCATATGCTACTTTTGGTGATACACTCCCCACATGCACATAAAATGACCATTTCTTCATTTCATTGCTGCACTTTTCTTACACAACCAGACTGCTTTTGCAATGGAATCAGCCAGGTGGCATGAAAATACTCATCCTGTCAGAACAATTCAGCACACAAAGTTCAAATAACCAATTAATCACTTCATCTACTTCAAACTCCCCTTAGAGGCTTGAATTGTTTGAGCCAATTGCCTTTTAAGAGTTTCTCTTTATCCCTAGGCACTTATGACTTCATTTGATCTGGATCTAATTAGGTGCAGAAGAATGTGAAAAGCAAGTCATTAAGACAATGGAACACAATTCTCAACACTGAATTTTATAGCAGCACCCATAGCAGAATTATCCTAGGAATTTTAGAGAGTAGGCAAAACCCCACATGCTGTACTACACGCTATTCCAGTGAATAAGCAGGACTTTCCAATGCCTCGTTACCTGGGTGTAGAAAGCTGTTTGACATTTGAATTCCTGACAAGTGGACTACAGACTGCAGTCTGAAACAAAAACGGAATAGGTATATATTGTGATATTAGGGCAACTATCTCGATTCCTGCCTAATACTTCAAAGAAAGAAATACAGGACATATAAGCCACACCTTGGTGTTTGCCAAAGGCCACCTTGGTAGCTGCAAAGAGCTTCCATTTGGGTCAGCATTGGGTCTGCCCCTGAAAACATTATAGACTGCTTACTCAGAAGAGAGTTTATTATGCCTGACTGCCATGGCTGCTGACACATTTCCTCTTTTTTTCCTGCTTGTCTCTTTTATTTTTAAAATAATAGTATGAGTACTAAGGCAGCTTTTATAAAATTCCAGATGTTCTCCTTACACCAGAAGTAAGCACTACATGCACTTTTCTGTTGGGATTGTGCCTGCAAGGTGAAAAATTGCTTCTCTGTAAGCATTGTTTCACAGTTTCAGGTGGACTACCAAGATTTTAAACTATTATAGGTTTTCTAAAAAGCTTTTAAGCATTACCTTTTCAGACTCATGTGTGGTCTTTTAATTGTAATGACTACACTCCTCCTATCAGTTCCTGAGAGCAGAGAGGTAAAGTTGTCTGATTTGATAGGACTTTAGCAGAATTCATGCAACTGAAATCCCATGGAACCTTTAAAATGTCAGATTCTAGAGTGAGCAAGCACTCCAATCTCTAAATAGTCATGCTGACAATTAATAATTTTGTTTTCCAGTTCATTAAATTATGCCTCTCAGCATTTGGAACAAAAAGCATATTCAAAGTCAATCAAATCCAAAGTGACACAACATAACATTAAAAAAACCCCCAACCCTTCAGACTTTAACATCCCTGTCCAAAACTCTACTCTTCATCATCAACATCATTCATCAGAAGCCAAATGTAAGATGTTTCAGTGTGATCTGGAAATTAAGGTCTCCTGGTCACTTACCAAAGCTTGAGGCAACTTCTAGTCAAATGGCCTTCCTTGAGACCACCACGCCACGAAGACTTTGAAGTTTCAACTGATGTGGAGTTTAATTAGCCCTGCCAGATGAACTCTGTAGTTGTGATGGAGATCAAAAAAGTGTACGTGTGTGGGAAGGTGGGAGGGAAGGAGTTCTAGACTTTTGATACAGTTTCATGTGAGAATTCTTTACCATTTCTTGGGTTCATATAACAGACCTCCTTTCACAGCTAGCATTCTACAACTTCTACAAAAACATGCTTCATTGTTAACCTCAGAGTGAGTAGCAACAAACTCTAAAACCACCAAAGACAAAGGCATGTATCACTCCACAGGCTACAGCTGATCCGTGGGTCACAAATCATCTGGGAGCCAGGGTGCTCGGTGCAATAGTGTGTGCTGTGTGTCTTTGGAGATACGCTGAGGAAAGAGCAGGCAGCTGCCTTCTGCATTTTGAACCAGCTGAAAATTGCAAATAGCCTGCAAATGCAGATCATAACACAATGCAGTCACTGAGTCAGGAAAACGTAGACTAGTGCATACACCTTTGTTCCCCAATGCATATAAAGCATCAGGGATATTTAGTGGCTACTTTCATGCCTTCTCTGTCTGCTGGGCCAGGGTATGAGCTGGATGTACCCATTCTGCCTAGAAGGGCAAAATCAGTGCGTGAGACAGATCTAGTTTGAACATGATTTTTCTTGCCTGGAAAGCCAGTTGTCTCGTTCCAGATATGAGTCATGAGGATGAACTCTGTGTAGGCTCTGTGCTGGAGAACCTGCACTGACCTGAGAGCTCAGGCCAGGAACTAAGATGACAGTTAGCTCTACTGGAATTGAATCTTTTACATTCATTATTACTCCTGATTCCTTCAGAAATGCCTTTAGATGTATTCACAAGGTCCTTCACCTTGGTGACATCCATGAGATTTGAATAAAATTGTAAAAGTCTCAGATTCATAAGCCACATTTACAAAAGATGATTTTAAGCTTGCAGTTATTTCACATTTCTGAAGCTGTTTTACAAGAATGTCATGAAAACACAGTTTGCAGAGTACAGCAATATTCCATACATACAGAAAAATAGAAAAAACCTCACATGTAATCAGCCTTAGGCATGCAAAACCTCTGTAATTATCAGATAAAAACTAGAAATTACTTCTATTATTAGAAAACTAATAATATTCCACAACTTTCCAATATATGAAACCAACCACTTGCTATGGTGAAACATGTAATTTATTTCTAGACATGAGAGTGACCTAGTTCTACTTTCCTGGTGCGGTGAGCATCGGAGTCAACTTCTGTTTCAGAAATCTCATCATTCAGTGCAGGAAGACTTTATGCTGTGTACACTGCTGAAAGCCCTAGCCTCTGTTTTCCTTTCACCTGTGCTCCATTACACAGACTGAACTTGTTCAGTTATGAGTGAGAATGAGGTCTGTTGTACAATTGCAAACGAGAAACAAAGTTGTCTCACTCTTTCAGTTGTTCTATAAAGCTGGTAAACACTGCAGTGTCTAAATAAGAGAGAAATTAACTCTGTTCACCTGGCTTTACACTGCTGAGGGGAGCACAGTAGACATGGAGTAGAAGATCAAGCCTAATGACGCTCTAAGGTGCATGAAGACACTGGAGAGCAAAGTTTCTGACATGTTGTGTATGTCTTTTGCCCTGTGGCAGGGTTCAACTTCTCACCACTGACTTTGGCCCTTATTTTGTAAAGAGGTCCTTGATGCACCTCCTTCTTGGGTCAAGACCTTTGTAAGAGTCATTGCTACTTGGAAAAAACGGTGGACATTTGATTTTAGTGTATCTGCCTTTTTTTCCCCAGATTTGAATTTTGTGTATTTTATTATTTTTTTTTTCTCTTAGTCTGAGGGTTTACGAGGGACTGCCCTAGAGAAATCAGGCTGCTCAGGGGCATTAGAGGAACCTGTGGGAGGTGGCTCTGCCTAGGTGCATGTAGGTACGCCAGCAGAGCCCTCTCGTGGAGATGCAATGTGGAGCAGCAGCAGGTTGGTTTTTTCTAACCGTGCAGCTCGCATAGTTTCTCTCAAAGAGCTAAACAAAGTGAAAAAGAAAATCTCCACTCTTCATTTTACAGATCTACACAGAGAATTTGGTGGTGTAACCAAATTGCTTAGGGAGGATGCTGTCTTAACCAACATTTGCTATCCTGGCAAAAACTTGTGTGCTAAATATTGCCATCATAGGCAGTGTGAACAAATCATATCCTCTATTTCACATTCTTATGCCAGCAAAAATGCCTGTGTAGTTGGAAACTGGCTGATGAAGGAATGCTTTCAATGCCGAGGTAAACATCACTAAGAATGATGGTGTGTCTGTCTCAACAAGAGAAAACATCTTTCTCCAGGCACTGTCTATGCTTCCCTTGGGAGGATCAATCAGATAAAGCTCTGATGTATGGATGTCAATTCTGGATAGCAATGAACTGAAACTAAGGCCTCAATTGCCCAGGCTGTGCCAGTAGTGTCTTAGGGTATATATGTGTGCTAACAGCATTAACTCATGAAGTTGTTTACTAGCCAGTTTCTCCAGCAGCCTCAGTACTTTCCCTGCTCTGGATCAGTAGAATAAAATTACTTCTTCCATGAAGAAACAGCCAAGGTGGTGGGAGGACAGCTATGGAGGTATAAATGGTTTTGCACAAGAGTTTCTGCCATAGAGCATGCAGCACGAGACTTGGTCCTCGACTGTAGTCTTCTGGGTTTTTTTTTTTCATTTGATGTCTCTTAAGTAAGAATAGCACTAATTAAATTATTGACATTTGCATCTATCACTCTCTGATTACATTTGAATACCACTTACTTTGTTCTTTGTCTCACTTGGTTTAATTTTCAGTTCAAGGATATGCTCAAAAGTCCCTGATCCTTGCTGGAATGATTTTTCTCAGCATTTCTGTGGGAATTGCCAAAGCCTGTCCTCTGAACTCCACTGGATACTTTCTAGAAGTTTATCTGTGTTGTATTATATATTTATTATAAACATTTAGTCCTTGGGCATTTGGAAAACACTGAAGAAGTGGAAGTAAATACCTTGATGATAAATTCCACATTAGAAGGGAAGTGTGCTACAGGACAGTTAACTTCATGTCTTCTGCCCCTTCATTTGCTGCCATCTTCCACTAGGACTTAGATTCCATGATGAACAAGTCCTCTGCTAACCTATAAATCTGCCTGACATCCTGTACTTTCATCTCCTCTTTTTTAACACCAGTTCCTGATCTCCCCTTCCACAGCTTGCAGCAGGGCAATTCACTTCCTTGGCAGTGGCAGAAAAGAAGCCTAAAAAGACCATATGGCAGCTAAGCCTCCTCAATCACCAGAGAAAGTGATCTCATTAAAGCTATATTTAGCTGGCACTAGTCCAGGATTCTGAGCTGTGACGGCAACATTTCTGTGGCTGTCAAGGCAGCAGAATCAGATGTGTTATATTCCCTCAAGAAGTTGTAATATGAAAACAAAGAGAAAGCTAAGCAAGGAATAATAGGAAATGTGAGCAACTTCCAAACAGCCTCAGATATAGCTAAGGTTTGTATCTCGATACAGTCTCCTGTTCAAGGTGCCAAAGATGATCTTTGGTCTTTGTGCTTTTCACAGCTGCATTTCATACAGTTTTCTTGGCTCCTACATAGTCAGAGTTTCAGATCACCATTGATTACACAGGATAAGGGAACCTAAGAGAGCTAAGATTTGGAGAGTCTTAAGTATGCAGGCAAAAATAGTCATAATTCTATGCGTCTACTTGTAATGTTCAATTTCCTCACAGGAATGGAGGCCAGAGCCCACAGCATCTATTAGAAGGAGAGGACAAATTCAGGTTTAACTCTGTTATTCCCCAGAGGTTCTGCCTCATGCTGTGCATGCTAAATTATCCAAGCTTGTGTTGTTCACCACTTCTCTAACATTCCTGATCCTGAAAGCACTAAATGTGAATGCTGCTGTCTATCACTTTCTTATTAAGCACTGTTCTGTGGATAAGAGCAGAGTGTCTGCCAAAGTGTTTTGGCCATTCATTTCTTCCTTACTAATATTCTACCTCTTGACGAAGCTTTCTAGGGTTGTTTTTTTTTTGACTCCAGGGGAAAACATAGTACAATGCTGGAGTAAAATGTGAATTTGGCTCAGAGTGAGCTGAGGAGTTAACCTAAAAGGACACCCCCTTGAGCAACCTCAATATGAGTCTGAAATATTTTCTGAAGAGCTGCTTAAACTACAAATAAAAGAAGTGTAGGAGGGAATAACGGTGCTATAAAGGTAATTCCTTTGTGAGATGTTGAGGGTTACCAACAGTATAGGTATCCTTTCTACCAGATTCCACAAGTAAAATAGGGGGTTGTGGGAGCAATCTTCAGCTCCCCTTGGCAGAGGGTTTTCATCTAGATTCCATATTGTTCTGGGGTCATTTGCATATGAATGCCCTAATTCAGATTCTTAGATAATACAAACCTAGATTATAGTCTTTTCCAGAGGCAGAGAATCTTATTCACATTTTTGAAGATTCCTAATATTACATGCACCAACCCTGTCTTGTCCCCACCTCACTCTTCTTACAAAGAGTGAAGAAGACTGCATTTTGGAGGAGTCTTATTCAGGAGCCACTAAGGGGCATGGTGGCAGATCCTGTAATAAGGAAGTTCTTAAGAAAATTTTGGTCTCTTCACAGAAAAAGCAACATTCTTCTGCCATGAGACAAAAGAACAAGTGCATGAGGGAGAAACTAACACAGATTTTTACCCTGAAATTCCCAGTTACATAGTTGTTTCTGGAACAGATAGAAGGTGCTTAAGAGACTGAGTAAAACACAGCTACTGAAAGTCTGTGAAAGCTCCATGCTAATGTGAGATGCCACAGAGAATCTCAAAAAGCTTTTAATTTTGATTGGAGTGGGCATCTGCACCAAATCCATGGAGTTTGCTGTCTTTCTGCACTAAGGGCAGAGAGGATGGTGTTGCCCCTCATATAAACTGGTTTAATTTGCTTCATGTAAGGCCACTTAGACCATGGATTTAAGACGGGCAACAATGACTACTTTGTACCTGTCACTTCTTCCTGCAGAGCAAGCTTAGTGGCCTAGTGACCCTCACACTGAAGTCTGAAGCCAAGTCAAAGAAGGGCATGCACTGAATTATTTGCTCGAGTTACAGAATTCTCTGATAAAAATTAGGACTTTTTTAGGTATTACACCTGCCCTCAGGGCTGAGATCAAAGGCATTATCAATGTGATTTTTAAGGCAAAGTAACAAGTAGGAGCTGAGATTAAGAGAAATAAGAAGCTGGAGGGAGCATATGGGAATGTCGCAGGTGGTGAGGACAGAGCACTGAGGTGACACTTTCACAGCAGTCATAGTCCATCAGAAGGAGAAGAAATGAATTGAACCACCTCAGCTACCTCTTGATTGGCGGATGGGTGCAATGTTAGTATGACAACTGCCTTGAAAGTCTTGTTCAGGCTGTTTAAAGCTCCTGCAGGCTGTTCAGGCCATATAAATATATGCAGCCTGATCCTTTACAATGTAGGACTGCCGTGTTACTCTCAACTACCAATAAATATCACCTGTTCCCTGAGAGGTCAGCGCGTTATTCACTTCTTTATATTGTTGACATAAAGCATTAAATACCACAGACTCACATGCCAGTCAATAAAGGTTAATGACAGTAGGAGTGCCAGCTAACAGCTACTACAGTTGTTATTAAAATGTTAAAAGGTACCATCTAGTCCTTTATTTTAAGTCCATCTAACTCTCTTTTTTTCCTAAAGGCCAACTAACATTTTAAACCATAAAGAGCACCTCTTGCCTTAAGGGTGACATTAAGCTCATTTAATTCTTGTGGTGATTGCTATAATTTTTGTAATACCCAATGTTTAGAGCTCTAATTAGCTAAGAACTATACTTTAATGAATGGTTCAATTTCTCTATAGGCAACATTCTTAATGATGCCTGCAATTCATGCTGCTGCTTTTGATTATACGATCCTTTCTTCAATTGCCAAATCTAAAATCTTTAAGTATACGTGCAGTCCTGATGGCTACCTAAAGGAATTATTTTTAATGTTAGTTTGAGGGGTACAGTCATTCCCAAAAGTGAGTTCAGAAAATTGTAATGTATCATTTTTATCTGAAAATCTCCTGCACCCCAATGCTTTGGGACAAGTAATTAAAACTGGAGGTTTTAATTATGTTCTTATGAATGTGCCCATGAAATCCTTGTGAAAATCTGCCTACAGGTACATATAACCTTGAGAGCTAGCAAGCAGCATTAAGTTTCCGAACACATGAAAAATCAATATGGGCTCATTTGTCATACCAATAAAACTTCATTGTCAGGTTTATTGTCAACACAGTATACTGTCTACAGTATAGGCAGAAATATAGTTCATAGAATCATAGAATCATAGAATAACCAGGTTGGAAGAGATCCACCGGATCATCGAGTCCAACCATTCCTATCAAACACTAAACCATGCCCCTTAGCACCTCGTCCACCCATGCCTTAAACACCTCCAGGGAAGGTGAATCAACCACCTCCCTGGGCAGCCTGTTCCAGTGCCCAATGACCCTTTCTGTGAAAAATTTTTTCCTAATGTCCAGCCTAAACCTCCCCTGGCGGAGCTTGAGGCCATTCCCTCTTGTCCTGTCCCCTGTCACTTGGGAGAAAAGGCCAGCACCCTCCTCTCTACAACCTCCTTTCAGGTAGTTGTAGAGAGCAATGAGGTCTCCCCTCAGCCTCCTCTTCTCCAGGCTAAACAACCCCAGCTCTCTCAGCCGCTCCTCATAAGGCCTGTTCTCCAGCCCCCTCACCAGCTTTGTTGCTCTTCTCTGGACTCGCTCCAGAGCCTCAACATCCTTCTTGTGGTGAGGGGCCCAGAACTGAACACAGTATTCGAGGAGCGGTCTCACCAGTGCCGAGTACAGAGGGAGAATAACCTCCCTGGACCTGCTGGTCACACCGTTTCTGATACAAGCCAAGATGCCATAGTTGAAGTGTTAACTGTGAGGAGGCAGGAAAGAAATACAGCCATCTTCCATCCTGTAAACCTGAGCAGTGCTAAGGCACTGTAGCACCTTTTCTTTCTTGGCTATATTCACTCCTAATGGCATAAGGGTCTTTGCTAACAGGTTTAGGTACTACAACCTAGCTGTAACTGATTAAGGGAGTCCTTCAGCAATGGGACAAATTCATTTCCTCTCCAATCTTATGGTTCAAGTAACATGATTTGTTTGGTAAGAAGACTCTGGCCCTTACTCAGTAGAAAAATAAAATATTATTCTGTGCCTCCTTCTGTGAAGGCTTGACTGCTTTGCACTATTTGGAACAGTACTAAAAAGACTGTGGATTAAGTACAGGTTATTAGCTCCTGTGTGGGTGCACTTCTACTGTAAGATAATCGTGTAGGTGGAAGCCAAGGGAAAACAAAGATGAACATTATGTGCAGGCCTTCCCTTCCCCTGACCCTCAGATGCCAGAAGTAAACAAGCAGGCAGGATGCTTCACAGTCACCACTAAAATTATCTCTTATGCACACTGGTAACATGGTCTTTGAAAGCCTTTCTCTCTTTCCAAACCAATCCTCTTCCCTGATTTTCTCTTTGCAGTGAAAACCAAAATAGAGACAGTTGCTTAGAAGATTACAAAAATGTTAGGAGCATACTATGCAACCTCCTAATTAATTTCATTTCCCCCGTGTGCACTCAGTAGTCTATTTGACATCGATGTTATTGGAAGCCTTTTCTATTTGTCCTTCTTCTGGTGTAGTCTTTTTCAGACAGTCACAGACTTCACAGTTACTTGAGCTTTCTGATACTGTTCTGTTCCTACTTTCAGTCTTCAAACAAGTTGGACATTTTTTTTCCCCTCCTAGTATATGCAGTGTTAGGATATGGACTGATTGAAGACTGTGATAAAATTTTGTAGAAGTCAGAAGGACCAGCATGCGCAGCAAAAGGAGAGTGTTTCGTATAAAATGAAGTCTGATTCAGCAGTGCTGAGAGTTAAATATGCCTTCAAACTCTTAATACATGCTAAAATCTATCCTTACATTCACACATAGGTAGAACCTGATGCTGAATGCTCAAAACTAGACATACGTAGGGATATTTTTTCTTTAGTAGCTGAACAGTATAGTATTTGAAACCTGGAACTCAGAGAAAATACCATATTCTAATGAAATTCCTTTATCTAATAAATACCTGAACAGAAACAAAAAATAATTCATTTAAATTGCTAAGGCCAATACATCTGCTGTGTATGGGGAAAATTAACAGCTGCATTGTTGCCTTTTAGATTATATTTGCTGTAGCAGATTTTAATTATGTTAGCACTGATGCATTCAGGGATGCGTGCACCCACTGATCTGGGGGCTAATGTTTGTGCCCTCACCTTAGAAACTGCAAACACAGCAGAAGTAATTACTTAATGGTGCTTCATATCAAAAACAGATTGTGTGAATGTTTAACCTTTGTTTCTCTAAACTCTACACCCAGCTCTAAATGTAGCCTTAGTCTTGGTCTGAGTCTTAGCCACAAAGAGGTATCTATGGTGTAGACCTTATTTTGATTACCACACTTTTTCAGCTTTCTAAAATTTGCCTTTCTTTTACACCTAACCAGGGAGGCTGGGCTGAACCTTAGCACAAAACCTACAGTCAGAGTCCAGTTGAAAATGTGTGAATTTAGGGGGATGGAGGGTTATATGAATTTATTTCTGTGCACTTTATATTATTAAATGTGACTTTTTTTTCTCCAGTTCCTAAGGTTTTCTGTTTATGTTTCTCCACAGTTCTGATTTCTCTCTGTATTGTTCTTGTCTTGCAAGTTTATGTTATTGTCAAATTTCATTAACAAAGCATTATTTTTTGTTCCCAGATTATTAAATAAAATTATGAAAACTCAGTGCTAATGATGATCTTCAAAAGCCTCTGTTATTAACCTCTCTACAACCCAATAATTCCTTTTTCAACACAACTCACTGTTCTACCCACTATATCAGTTCATACTCACCTTAAGTAATCATCTTATGGTCATTAATAACTTGGAGTTTTGTTTCCTTCTTCATTATTATTGTTTCTATGTTCATATTCTCATCTCCAGTGATATATTGCCTTTGTTCCTAAGTGGAAAGGAGAACAATTTGGAACATGATAAATTGTGAAGATCAGATTTGTAGCCATATATGAGTCTCGTTTTTGGTATGAAGACATGCAGAAAGTGAAACAAGATGCTAAAATGCTTTCCTACCAAACAGCAATATTGAGTTAGACCCATGCAGGTGGAGCAGAAATTAAGCTGGTGAATACACAATGAAGCAAATCTCCTTCTAATTTTCCTTGTTATCAGAAGTATGGATTAAACTTAGGAGTTGTCAAGATAGTCTGATAGCAGAGATGACATCTCGATTAACAACCTGGCAAAAAATTCCCAGCATGTAGCTGAGATTTCAGGATCCATGCTGAATACCTGAATTTGGCCCTGTCTTGGGAATCACTTAGTATAATTCATTCTCCAATCAAATTCTGCCTCTGATCGTTCCTCTTCGTATAAAAATTATGCCTTGGAAGATTAGCACATGAATTCCACTGTACTACAAGACCTACAAATACTGTGCTATTGCCAAGTGGACTTGCTTACACAGAAGCGGCTACCTTGATGCTATTTACTAAGCTGATGGTTTGACATCACTGGAACCAGGAGAAATCATCCAAGATAATGGATGAATGCTGAAAATGCAACAGACATATGCCACTAATTTAAAATTACCTACTAGCTTTAAAAGGGTTGGGCCAAAATAGATTTCTTGCACAAAATATCCTTCTAACTATCCCCTTACTGCAATTCTGTTTACTTACAAGAAATGTACACAAAGGTGCCTATAAGAAACAGTCAATTTCTTTGCTTACAAGTGCCCTGTCTGAACCTTCTGTCAGTTTTGGGTCCCAGATGCTCTAATTTTTTGCTGCTTCTGATAGATTATACCATTGCATTCTGCCTCAAATACATATGGATATCCAGCAATGTTGTCTCTTAGCTTCTGATCAGATCTTTTCCTGACTTCATTACCTTGACTGGTGTTTTGAGCTACTCTTTGTGGACAGATCTGTTTGCTTATTTCATTGACCTAATGTGTCTACTAGCCGTAAATTAGTCTGCTATTCTGTATTAAGAAAAAGACTCCATGAAAACTGTTACTACCTTTCAACAGTATTTCAGAAAACATATTATTCAAACACTGCTGTTACAATTAACTTATTCAAACCATCTCTTTACGTGACCTCAGTCACACAGCAATTCTTCCTCCCTCACCAGCTTACTGAAACCTCTGTAAACAAGAAAAGCTGAATGAGTCATTCCAGTTGAATCCCTACTGAGAATTTTTGCACATCTGTGCTAATTGTTCTGAATAATTTATTTCAACTCTCTTTGTGCCAACATCCAGTTGCAAATATTTCAACAGATACTAAACTTTGCTGAAAAATAAAATGAATCTGCATTGCAAAAATCTATTTTTGTCTCTGGTAAATTAATCCAGATTCTGGTTCAGAAAAAGAATACATTATTGCCCATGCTTTTCAAACCTCTTATGCCTGAAGACTAATCAAAATTTAGTAGTTAACCCAAGTATATTTTAGCAGCTACTAATTTCCGTCCTTCACTTGCAACAGGGTATGTATTTTCTAAGTTGTTCCAGGCAGCATGATACTTTTATTTGCCAGTGTTAATTTCAGAAGCACACTAAAGAAGGTACATCTAACTTGACAACATTACTGAAGGCTTTATCCTGACCAAATACCGATGTGTGATGGCCAGCTATTACTCATCACTCCCCAGGATTTATTCGTAAAATAATGAGGCTGAGATTTTTATTTCAAATGTGCCTTTCAGAATAATGGATAATTTTCTCATGCTTCATCTAATTATACTGCAAAGCCACTACACAGCTTCACTTGTTTTATAAAGTTTGGGGACCTTCTCTTTCCCCTCCTTTATTTTATTTAAAATAAATAAAATATTATTTATTTAATAAATAAATTCCATTTTATTTAATTCTACTACAAATGTTCTAGAGACCATGCGGATTTTTAGAAATAAAGGTACATAGGTAGGTATAGACAGTGTGCATGTCTTGACACAAAGAAACTTGATTCATCCATTATCTTGGATGATTTCTCCTGGTTCCAGTGATGTCAAACCATCAGCTTAGTAAATAGCATCAAGGTAGCCACTTCTGTGTAAGCAAGTCCACTTGGTAATGGCACAGTATTTGTAGGTATTGAAGTACAGTGGAATTCATGTGCTAATCTTCCAAGGTATAATTTTTCTATAAAACTCATACTATGATTCGTCCATCTGGAACATAGAACCACCCATCATTAACTTCTCTTCCTGCCATATCATTAATCAAGTCTCTATCTTCCCTTGAATATTTCTCCAATTTTAAATCAGAATCAGGGATTTGAAGCTTACCATCTGGAATCAAAGCAGATAACATTTCTGCTTTTTCAGCGGCCTTCTTGGCCTCAGGATCGGCCAATTTGTTACCAAATTCCTGGTCAGTGTTACCTCTCTCGTGTCATTTACGATGCATCATAGTTACTTCTTCTGGAAGATTTATAGCTTCCAGCAGCTTTAGAATTTCTGCTGCATGTTTAATGTGTTTTCCTTAGGCAGTAATGAGTCCTTGCTCTTTCCAGATAGCACCATGAGGGTGCACAACTTTAAAGGCGCATTTTGAATCTGTCCATATATTTATCTTCCTTCCTTTTGCTAACTCCAATGCACAAGTTAAGGCGACTATTTCAGCTTTCTGGGCTGATGTTCCTGGGAGTAATGGTCCGGCCTCGATCACTTCTCTGGTGGTGGTCACAATATATCCAGCCTTGCAATGCCCTTGCTTCATGAAGCTGCCTCCATCAGTGTACCAGTGTACTGCATCCATGAGCAGTTTTTCCTTTGGATCTGGGCAGCTGGAATATATTGTCTCCATCGTCATGTGCCACTGGTTCTGAAGCAACTCCACTAAGGAAAGATGCTGGATTTACAGTGTTAGTGGTAATTATATTCATGTCATCTTACTCTATCAATATAGCAGAGATCCAATTGAGGAAAGGAGTCTCTCCAGAGAAATCCTCAGGTTACCCAAGACAGTCCCATTCTTAATGGGTCCTGCAGCTGAGCAGAGAGGGTCCCATCTGGGGTGTCAAATCTGAAACAAACTTATGCTTAATACTTTAATTTAATCATTAAGGCAGGTACAATTTATTCAGCACTGGAGAAGACTCGGGATTTGTCCTCAGGGTGCTTCTGCAAAACAGTGATTTCAGAGATCATTTTATACACAGAATTGTTTTCATATTCATATTTTTCCCCAAAGTGACAAGCATACTTCATTCCTGGAACCTCATTGCATATCCAGAGGGGATGAAATCAATCCCACCCAGAGTTGTTAAGGTGTGGCCATATCAATGACTCTGAGTGACAAGAAGATAAAGGTCGTTATCTTAGTTGTTAATCTTATTTTTTTACATATTGCAGTTGACATTCCATCCCACCATTTACAAAGCACCATGTAAGTCTTACATTCAACGGATCAGAAAAGTTCTTTTTTCATGATGTATTTTAATAGAAAATGTTGGAATATGTTTTTTTCTCCCTTGCTTCCATCATCTGCTAATAACAAGGAATCATTTTAATTTTTTTTTTTATGGAAATAGAACATTTTTCCTCGCAAAATAAAAATGTATTTTTTTTTTCCTCATAATGGCCTCATTATTGGATATTAGAGCGTATTAGGCACAGAGAGACTGTGGCAGGCAATAAACTGCACTGCTGGGAGCAAACTCTGAAGTGCAACTCCACAGTAAAGCAATGGAGTGTAAAGGCTGCAGACAACTCAGAAGCAGTGCAAGTGCTAAAAAGTTCTCACCAGGGGCAGTGCATGTTCTAGGGGGTTAGGCTGAGGGCACTTTTTCTGGCGTAGAGTATAGGCATAACTAAACCCACTCCACACATTGTCTGTGGTAATTTATGGGGCCCTGGGATGTGCTGGGATGTGCTGGGATGTGCTGGGATGTGCTGGGATGTGCTGGATAGCCTCTCCTATGTTTACAGTAAGAACATTGCCCTGAGGAGCACTGAATGTAGTGCACACCTCACCCATTCATGGGCACAGTAAGGCCCCTGGTCACCATGGCAGTCAGCAAATTATTATCAGTATAGACTTACCCACACTAAACAGCTATGCTTCAGGTCTGTAGGAGTTTGTCATGACCAGAAGGACACGTCCACCCACTTTTAGAACCAGAATTAGGTTTTTTCTGTAGTAGGTATCAGTTGTGGTGTGGACTAAAAGGGGATGGCAGCATGCTCATGTACTATCATTTTCTGATGAATATAGATTGTCCCTGGCAGCTGTGTCTTGTTGAATCTTCTGATGAACTGCCTCTGGATGAAGACATGTTTCTCCTTTGGATAATGATATTGCTAATGGCAGATAGGAATGGACTCGATGATCTAAGAGGTCTTTTCCAACCTAGTGATTCTATGATTCTAGGACTGACAGTATGAACCAGTGTGTTGGAGATCCTTGGAAAAAGAAGGCTCATAGCAATACATATATGACAAATCCTGAATCCTTGGTACATCCTTGGAGATCAACTGAGGGCAACTGAATTATCTCTCTTCATCTGAGTCAGTCTTTCTCAGAACTGTGGTCATACACATTAAGGCTCCTCAGCCATGGGCCTTCCTCTGGTGTGGAAACGCTTTTCCCTACTTTTGGTAGCTCCTACTCTTAACATGGACACTCAGCACAAGTGGTTCTGTATGGCACCAGAAGTGACAGGCAGCAATGAACCACATTTCTGTGTGACAAAAGGCCACCAGCCTCTTTGGGACTTACTTCTCTAAATTGAGAGAAGTATTGCTTAAGAACCTCTGCTGCACCCCATGCATGAGAACAGGAATCTGTTGTCACTGCGAACATCTTTTACATGAACTTCTTAAGACCCTAATATGTTTTACTGTTGGTAAAACAAACATCAGGTGCTGTGTGGAAAGGGAAATTGTTGATCTCTCAACTGCTTTAGTACTATACTATTGCTGACACTCAAATATTAGCAGAAACTGTGATGGATTTGCTGTATTGAAATTGCAGAGTGAAGAAATTCTAACCTTTACCCTCAATTAATGTTACACTCTTGTCTGTTCCAGTTTCTGGAGAAGCAAGATTACTTCAACGCTTTTACTCAAGAATGACATTTTAACAGGTATTTTAGTCATACAAAATCACAGCCCTGGAACCCTCAGGTCCTGCACAGCTCCTATATACTATTCTGCCCTGAAGCCTGAGTAAAATCTGAGTACAGATGAGTTATTAAAAAAAAATATAATCATTTTCAAAGCATGAAATTTTAAGGATTCTGTGGTAAGCTTTAGTGCAGCTGGTGAGAATGGAAACCTTTCTGATGACAGTGGTGTGATCCAGGCAGGACACCAACCCCTATCTTTCTCCCAGCAAGAGCTTTACCAACATGGTTTCAAAACTGGTCTCTATATAAGCCAAAACTGCAGCATCAATTTCATCTATGAGTCAAAATGTAACTATTAATTTTGCCCACAGAGCTCAATTGCAAAATGATATGAAATAAAAAAAAAGATTTTAAACTTCTCTTTCCTATTGACTGCTCCCACACCAGAGATTAAAAGGCAGTCAGGCAGACAGTTGATTTGACATTCAGCTGCACATCTCAGAGACCTGACATTCACTGACAGGATTTCCCCTCCCTTGATCTGCACTGCTTCATTTCTGGAAATCTCTGCCCTCTCAGCTGCACTGAATCAAATGGCGCTGTAGTAGCTGATGGGACAGGAGCAAGCTGCAGGGGGAAAAGGAGGTTGGAAACCACTCAAAACAGGATTAAAAAAGGATTATCACCATAAAAGCACCAATGAAAAACTAGCTATCACTTAAACAGTCCTAAATAAGATAAATAAGACAAGGATTATTCATGAAAAAAGAGAAAAAAATATCACCTGTTATCTCTCTCCCTGAATTAAGGGGACACTTGCCCTCAGTATAAAATATTAGGAGGTATTTTAAATATTGATATTACATTTAATACTTTTAATGTTAGTATTAAAGATTTGGTCAAGTGTCAGACCCTACTGGCTCAAAGAATGGATTTCTGAAGGAAATGGAGGAGTCCATACATATTAAACCAAACAGGTCCGTTCACAGTTGTTGACAGGGTCTAACTAGCCCATGATCCTGGGAAGAACTGCTCTCCATTTCAGGTGCTGTGCACAGTACTAACATGGGCCAGGAACTGTTTTGCAGGGAATGCATGGACAAGATCACCTTGGCTATGGAAGGGAAGGGCACAACTGTTTAGTTGTTTGGATTCAAACAGTACAATATCACTTGCTTTTCTGGCCAAAGAATGGTTCCTAGTTCCCAAGGTGTGCAATTTAGTTACTGTGGACTTGGTGTATTTCTATATTCTGTTTTCTACAGCAAACAGTTCTCACTTTAACACAATTTTAAATAGATTTTTTTTCTAAATAAAAAGTATATTACTTTCAGTGCTCGTTATTGCTATGTGGGTAGTGATCCAAGTGCATTTTAGACAAGCAGACTGCATTGATATAAACTCACTAAATCAGTTATCATAGAGATTTGTAACGTTGCTGAACACTTCTACGTCTGCCAAATGCAACTTGCCATTTCTTTCTGAAGTCCCAACAACACTATGAATGTTACTGCGCAGCTTGTTTGTAGTGTTTCAAGACACAAATTTCTGCTTATTTTCCATCAGCCGGGAACTTTTTTTTTTTTATCCAACACTGACCATTCTAAATACACAAAATTAAAGAAGTCCCACGTCATCCAATTTATAAAATATATTTTCAGCGGCAGTTGCTTTAAGCACAAAATCCCCAAATGGTCTGCATCTTCCTCAAGGGCCTCCTTACTTGCCATGAGCTATTCCAGTCATTAAGACTAGGGCTGCATCTACACAGGAGACTTTAGCAGTAGGACTGAATTAACCTAGTGAAGAGTAGACATTTTTGTGAAATGTCTAGTTCAGAAGCATCCTCACTATGCACAATTTCATAGCCAATTGGGAAAAATAGGGTGGTCTGGGCCATCCAAAGGATGGTCCGGAAGATTTCTGGTATAAAACACTGTTTGGACCTTGCTTTCCATTGGCTATTGCACCCCAACATTCTGAATTATAATTAAAGCCCTAAAAATATCTAACATGGAATAGGTACCTAATGGAACCCACAATGGAATTATTCCTAAGAGAGCTGCCTTACAGATGGACAAGGAGAGTTCTTTCTCCACAGAGCCTGTCATATTTGCTGTAAGCACTCAAGAGCAGTGAAGGGAAGAGTATTCCAAAGCCACCAGGGCTGAACACATGAAACTTAATTACAAATATATACCTACCTTGAATAATGTTGTATGGTCTGCAAAATTCTGGAGATGAGTGAGTGAATCAGCCCTTTCTTATAAAATAGGATGACTAATTCTTTTTTTAGCCTGTGGCTCAATGGTTGAAGGTTTCCTCCATGTTATAGTAGAATTAGGTTTGATATCCTTTGTTTTCCTGAACAGCTTTCAATCTGGTTATTGTGTAACACAGCTCTCATCTTTAAGTTAAAGTTTTTTGGAATGAAACTTTCTCTTTCCTGCTCCATCCCATGTCTGTTACTGTGTGCATTGAAGTTACTAGCATTAAACAGATGAAAAAAGTAAGTTTGTCACTGACCTAGTTAGTATATTTGAAATGGAACTTATTCACAGTGTGTTCTTCATTGGTATTTGATTGGGGACCTATATAATGAAAATATGGGCTGAAGAAAAGTTAAGGGACATGAAAAAAGTGGTTTTGACATTTATTTTATGTGTCCCAAACTGTTCTGGCAGCCTAGATTTCAACCTATCCAATAAATTAATTTTCAATTGCACTTCTACTCCTATATTTTTTTTATATGAAGACTTTATCTTTAATTCCTGGTTTGGAAATACTAGCACCAAATTGAAAGATAAGCGCAACACACTGTGCCCTGAGAAGTTTCTTTTAATGGCCATCATTCACCTAGCATTAAGCAACCACTCACACCACTCACATGCAGTAAAAAACTCGTATTTTGTCTTTGCAAGGGAGCTAAATGAAAGCTTTAATCCTCTTCTGCTTTAGTGCAATGGTGGTAGTTATTTATAGAACCGCTCTGGCGATGAGTGGGCATTGCAGATGGCTCTGCCTCCCCACAGAGCTAAATTAAGTAATTTGTTTCTGAAGGGGAGGTTTATTTATTGACCTCAATAAAGTTAGTCTTGCTTTCGCCTAGAGCTCAACACACTAGTATAATCCAGCGGGTTCATTTCACTTACTCTATGATTTTTTCCCATCTTTAAAATACCTAGTTTGTTTCTCTTTATGTTTTAACATATCTCTTATTTCAGACCCCTCCGCTTTAGGCATAGCTTCTAGTGTCATTTTCTGTGAGCATTTTGATTTAGCCAGCTGCTTGGGAGCCTGTGCTCAGCCATAAATACGGTGTGAAGTTAAAAATCTGTGAAAGTCATGAAAATAGCCTAGTGGCTGAACTTCTCTTGCAACAGGGCCTGTTGTATTAAAATGCCACCCTGCCTTTGCAGACCTCTGGTGGTGCCCTCTCCTACCGACTGCTTCACTGGCTTCTGCCCCCACGGAGACACTGGGACAGCCAAAAGCCCAAGTTGTCCCCTTGTCTCCTGTCTTGGAGATGTCTTACGGTGCATTAAAGAGATGCACAAAACCAGGCTTCCCTGACAGGGCCAAACCCTGCAAGTTTTCATTTCTGTTGCTAAAAAAGGCAGAGTGCATTTGGAAGTTGCTGCTGAACCTTTAACCATGGTCACATTTGTGATCATGGGCTGCCGAAGCAGTCATTGCAAGGTGACATTGTGGCAGCCAGGCTTTCTTCTACCCTCCCAAGGCAGACAAATCTGACCTTTCTCATAGCTGCAGGATCCTGACCAATGTCACAGCCTTCATGGTGCTGCTCTGCATACTCCTAGGGTGTCCCTTCCTTAGCCTGTTATCTCTGGGAACAGAGAAAATACTAATTATTCCTGAGGGCCTATCCAGAACAGCACAATTGCTTATCATAAAACGTCATGAATTAAATTCACTAATGAACTAAGAAAACGCCATATTGCATTGAAATTGCTCACATCATGTATCCTTTAACACCAAACTACAGGTAAATCACATGTTGAGGCTCTGGAGCAAGTCCAGAGAAGAGCAACAAAGCTGGTGAGGGGGCTGGAGAACAGGCCTTATGAGGAGCAGCTGAGAGAGCTGGGGTTGTTTAGCCTGGAGAAGAGGAGGCTGAGGGGAGACCTCATTGCTCTCTACAACTACCTGAATGGAGGGTGCAGAGAGGAGGGTGCTGGCCTCTTCTCCCAAGTGACAGGGGACAGGACAAGAGGGAATGGCCTCAAGCTCCACCAGGGGAGGTTCAGGCTGGACATTAGGAAAAAAATTTTCACAGGAAGGGTCATTGGGCACTGGAACAGGCTGCCCAGGGAGGTGGTTGAGTCACCTTCCCTGGAGGTGTTTAAGGCACGGGTGGACGAGGTGCTAAGGGGCATGGTTTAGTGTTTGATAGGAATGGTTGGACTTGATGATCTGGTGGGTCTCTTCCAACCTGGTGATTCTATGATTCTATGATTTGCATATCAAATCTCAGGAAAGCACAGATGACAGCATTTCAGGTGAGGTGAATATGCCTTGATGAAGCAGCTAAACCTCTCTGTTGTTGGGTTTTCGTACAGTCTTGATGTGACCATGACAGGTTCACAAACCAAGATAGTATGGTTTGCAATCATTTGTCACTAGAATAAATACAAAAGTGCATTTCAAAGCTCAACAAAACTACCAGAAGTACTACCTTCTTCAAGAAAATAAATTTCACTAAGAACCTTATTGCAGACTAAACTGAAGCTGTGAGATGTACCCATTCCAGGCAGATATTTCAGCACCTCATCTAGTTTGCTAGCCACATATTGCAGTTATTTAGTGCCTGGAGTAGTTAATTTCTATAGGCAATCTTCTAGTCCACATCTACATATATGTATTTAAGATATTTCTTCTTTTTTACCTCTTTTTCCTTTTTGGGGAGTATCTGTGCCTAAGGTGCTAAATTATGTAATCTTGCCTTACATATTGAACTCCTTTTATTTCTGTAACAGTTTGACTGATCTTTTGCTTACTGTAAGTATTAATTCATGGCCCAATTTAATGTTTAAAGGTGTGCTAAAGAAAATGGATACTGTGATTCTTGGATCTAGTTCTTACCTACTGCAGAAAATGATTCTTATATTCTCATGGCACCCAATAGCATTTGCAGGAAATTGCATTTTGGCTTATTTTTCCATTGAATTTGTACAATATCAGCATCATATGGAAAAGGAGCTATTTTTTACACATTTTTTTTAATTTGTTGGTAATGTTGTGACGCGCTGGGCAAAACTCAGACTGGAGAAATTTCAATGCAGGAATTCTCTGTATTTCCAGTAAGCTATTTATGTCTGCCTAGAACAAGCACAATCTCTAATCTGTCACATTTTTCCTAAAATTATGAAGATTCTAGAATGTAGAATAATCTTCCCATTGCATGGAAGGGACATGTAACTTTGCAGAGATGCCTGTTTCTTTACATTGGCTGTGAAAGGAAATTTTAGTGTCTTGCTCAGCCTTAAATGCCTAAGTTCTAGAAGACTAAACTGAAGCAGAAAAACCTGTTCCTGAGAGCCAAGAGGAATTCCATGCCTGTATTTATATAGAAACACATGGCTTTTTTATTTTTCTACGTTTTAGTTCTATATCTTACCTACCACCTGATGCACTTAATAAAACAAGCTTCAGAATATTTTTTAGTTGTTAGAAATAAATAGTGTCAGTCTTTGGACTGTCAATGGTAATTGTAGTACTGCACGTGGTACAGTATATAAGAAATATACCTGCTTTTATTCAAATGTTAAATTAACTGAACAGGATTTTGTTATGGAAGAACCTCTGTGATCAGATGTGCTTTGGGTGACATACAGAAAATAATCTTTGTTGCATCTGTTTTCTAAGATTACTCACTAAATAATGAGCTTATGCCAGAAAATCTTCATACATTCCTTTAGTTTCTAAAGAAAGCGTGTTATACATGATTCATTTATAAATACACACTATTTAGATATAGTGTATAAATATACACTATTTATAAATATATACAGTTTAGATATAATTAATTGATTCCTTTGCTGTATTAGTGGCTTGATACCACCATACTAGAATGATATATTATTAGCATTTTATGCTACAGTAATAAATTATAATTTCAGATCAGTTTCTATTTAAGAATTATTTCTATTAGTTCTATACCAAGTGCCATGATGTTTCCAGATACACAGGTACAGTTTGTTCCTATTGATTGCCCATGAGGTTCTTTACATGCTGGAAATGCAACGTGGGTGGTGAAAACAGAGTGAGGGTTTCCAAGTCTATGCATTTTATGATATCACACAGGGTTTTTCCAGTTCTGAAGATCACATTTGTTCAAGATGCCTACCACCCTGACATCTTACGCAACAACATAATGACATCTTTTGCCAGAGGAAAAACAAATCAGTGCTCAGTTTCACATATCAATTTTAGTCACACTCACGTTGCCATATAAAATAGTATGACAGTTGACATCATTTATGTTGTGATTGTTTAAGTGGAATCCACTTAACATTGCCAGTGGTTTTCAGTCATGGTTTAGCTATTGTAGTAAAAATTCCCTGAATAGTGAAATGTTGCTTTGATCATGTGTAAACAGAATAATTTTCTCTTACAGATTTTGGATACCCGTAGAAGATTACTTGAGGAAAATATGTATATGCTTGAAGACTTTTAAGGTTTTGTAGATTAATTAGGTGCAGAAAAATGTAGGAAGATGACAAGTAAAATGTTCCAGGGGAAAACTTAAGTACTAGCATTGGCAATCAGTGGCATATGCATTTGCACTGCTTTTCATAACAACGTTCACTACTCAAAACTAACAATAAGTACATCCATAGTCTACAAATTGAGATAACTCTAACCCTTTTCTTCTAGTCAGCAAGAGGTTTGCTGTTGGTTTCAGTGGCAATAAAAAAGAGCCTGGGGAGAGCAGCATTTGCTTGGAGACTTGGCCATAGAAGTGAAGTCCGATGCTCAAAGACTTGTTGTCTTTAACTTTGGTCAGTAAATGAAATCCCCAGATAAAGTATAACGATATGGTACATCTGTCTCACAGGAATTACCCAGCCCCTCACCCCATCTGCTCTCTAACAATTTTGATGGTCCTGCACAATTCCACGAAGGGCATTTTTTGCTCACCATAAAAGTTGTTGTACTCAAGCAGTAGGAAGCACTGCAACTCAGACACGGACAGCCTTAAGTGGGACCTTGCACAGGGCATCATGACTCTGCCAATGTCTGCTCATCGCTATTTGTTCTGATCCTCATGAGAACAATTTTTCTGCTGAAAAGGTAAAGATGGAAGCCAGACTTATGGGTAACAGATGTTACTGAACTATAGATAAGTAGATTGTGCCTAGGAGGCATTAATTAAATTCCTGTGGTAGGTGCCATGGTTTTACGAAGTGCTTTGTTCTCTGTTTATTTATTTATTTGTTCTAAAGTTCCTAGTTAAGCCTCAAACACTTTTCCTACAATCCTCTTGTGTCTAATTACACATTAACAGATAATTCCAGAGCAAAATCCTGGTCCCACGGATTTCACTCGCAGAAATTAGGTCAATTGCCTTTATTGTCAGAAAGTCAAATTAAAGCAGGCTGAGTCCAGAGTTTCTGGCCTGCCTTTAGACATGCTTTTAACATCACAATACATACACTACTTTCTTCACCAGCATCAAGTAATAACTGAAGGTAAGCCAAATTTTGCTATTCAGATGTGAGACCCAAGGGACACCCAACAATCTGGCATGTACTCAGAGCTGCACATCAGGGCTGCTAGAGGAAATTGTCAGCTGATGCTTATGGAAAAAAACTTGAGAAAGTGGATGCAAAAGATAAATTGCAGGATTTTCAATGGGATTTTCACCTTCTTATACTGGATTTGACACCTAATACTTTGTATGCCCACAATAAAAACTTGTTCACACAAGTTTTAGAGGATAAATGAATTCCTGGAAATGAAGGAGAGTAACAATACTGGTTATTTAAATGTACTTCTGCTTTATTCTTCTTTTAAAGACTAGGGAATGTCACACACTACCAGATTATTCGCATATTCATTGAGGTTTCTACTTATCTGATGATTGTGATGTGTGCATTGAAAAACAAAGGTAAAAAGGCTGAACATGATCTTTATTTTCTTGACAGTCATTACAGAATTGTTTCAAAATACAGCTTCCCAGTAGGAAGTCTACATCAATAATGTATTAGATAAAGGGATGTACTACTCTCGATTGTTTCCATGTGTGTTATTTACAGCTGTGGTATTTATACCTGTACCATGTTCTATCTGTAAAAAACATTGTGAAATGAAACCGTCCTTCTCAATAGGAAGCAAATCAAAAGCATATCAGGTTGTTATGGAAACTTACGTACACATTCTCTCTCCCCCTTAAGATTAATATGCACTTTATCTATCTTTCCTCCAAAATCAACATTGACTGGGGACATTAAAAGATTATGTCCCCATAATCCATGGCAAGCAATTTTCCTGCAAACCCCCTCTACTGTCAGATGCGCTGTAATCCTTCTTTCACCCTATCAATCAAATATAATCCTGCTTCTGCATCAGATACTAAAAAACAGCTGCTGCTGCTGCTGCTGCTGTTGCTGCCTCTGCTAGGACTAAACTTCCTTCCCACACCCACTACCTGTCTAACATGAGAAATCTCCCTTCAGCGGTGGCAGAGGTTAGCTCTGCAGTCCTCCTTGCATATCTATCAGCTGGAGCATCTACAGGCAAAACAGAACAAGGTGCTAATGTGTTTATTTTCATTTTAATAAACCAGAGCTAGGTTTCTCTGTAGTAACCTTCCCAAATCACCTGGTTCATCATTGTGCAGAATCTGTGTCTTATTGTACTATTTGTGTTTTGGATTTTCTTTTCTTGTTACAAATGATGGTAAAGAGTGAATGATTGAAAACATATGCTCTACTGTAATTTAATATGAGGGGTTTGTTGTCATTTGCAAACCACTTAAGTTGAATTCACTGTATTAGCAGGTCATCAAACCTCCCTACATTGTATTATGATCGAATATGTAATTTTCTGTCTTGAGTTATTCTTCATTAAAATATGAAGTGAATCACTGCACAGCAGGCACCTTGCCAGGCAAAAAGTTATTAAATCAAGTGCAGGAGACATAGGTTTGGCTGAAACATAGTATTAATGTTTGCCTCATTTCTCCTCTGTTTAGTGGCAAGATTTGTCAGAACACCTGCCTTGCCTTCTCCTGTGACTTACAGCTCAAAATATTCTCAGCGGCTCAGTAAGGATTTACAAAGACATCTGCTTTTCAAAGACATCTCACTTTTTTTTTTCTTTTGCTTAGGACCACCTGCAAAAGTTCTGTGCTGCATTAAATTTTACATACAGATATGGCAGCCACCTTCGGTGCTGTCAAAAAGAATCAATTAAATAGTCTATGTCTGACTCAACACATGACTATGATCAAGGAGTTTCTTATTATTTAACTACTAGAAATTTTAGATGAGGATCTGATTGGGTGCTGTGCCCGCTAGATTTCCTGATGAAAAAGAAAAGTAGCATGAAGTGTTTTTCTTTCTTGGGAAAATTTGATTACGCTATCCAGAACTTGACATCATTGAAACAAATTACTCCAATTGGAACAACCATTTTTGTCCTTATATTGTATCTGTTCCTCTTGGCTTTAGACACTGAAGGCTGGGAAGTGCCTCACGCTTTACTAGTGGGCCTTGTGAATACTGGAGAACAGTTACTCAGTACTCCTGGCATATATCATGTAAAATAGATGCTAAACCTTAAGAGGAAAACCACGACCTGGGCAACAGTAGATTGACAGATGCAATGTGGCAGCAGTGAAATGATCTCTTTCTGTCCCTTGAAGGCAAAGGAAGTCCATCAGTGAGAAATCCACATTACAAAAGGGAGCAAAAATGCACTGGAGGGATTTCTGAGGCCAAGAGATGCAGGCAGGACTTGAAAACCTCTACATGAAGTAGACATGGGAAGGCTGCTGTGAAGCAGACCAGACTCAGAGGTGGTGGAAATAGAGAGAACACAAGTTTTGATTACAGTTAAAAAGAGGTCTGCTCAGTGATGAATGGCATTAGAAGGCAACAAGGTATTGATTGTTCATTCTCTCTTCCAGTATAGCAGTTAAGTGGTATGAACTGTGAAGAGGCAAGCTCAAAACAAACGGAGATATTTTCTTCTCATGTAGTGTAGCTACACTGTAAACCTCTTTGCTTAAGGATGTGGATGTTAAGAGTTTGTATTGATTGGAGGGATGGCTTGATAGGTTTCTGAAGAACAAATCATCTGTGTTAAAAAGAATATAGACAATATAGCTTAAAAGCTTTCTGAGTCTGGTTAGAGGTCTGAGAGCACTCACGGAACATATTGCATAGCTCCTCTGGCCCTTATAATCTTTCCTAAGCATCCTCTTTTGGCCAGCATCAGTGACTGGTTACTGAATTTATAGGAACCTTTAGTCTAGCCCAACAGAGCCACTATCATGTTCTGAATATGAACCTCATGGATGTTTACCATGGTTTTCAGAAAACAAGCAAGAAGCAGATTAATGAAATTTAATTAGTTTCAAAAAACAGACTCACAAAAGGTTTACTTCATTGACATGCTGGTGTGTTCATAAAGCAATTGGACTCAATATGGTTGAGTTTAATGATTTGCCTTCTGAAATCACTTCTGAAATCCTGACTTCTTCATGAACCATTGAAAAAATTCTACATACAAGGCTTATCTTGGCAGCTGAGATTGGCTGTAATTGTCTGTGATTGGCTGTGACAAGTTGAAAGTTAATTACAAAGCTTAACGGGATTTGAAAATTTCTGAGTTTCACCAGATGCTAATCCTGATAAAACATTGATGCCTAAACCAAGTCATTCATATGAAAGGACAATTACACCCCTCTGCTGTACTGACAGTAACTGCCTCCATTTAACAATCTCATTTCAAGCACTTGTCTCAGGTGCTCATGGGTGTTCAGGAGCACTGCAGATTAAATGAAGCTGCCTTTGGTGCTTGTTCCCATCCTGCTTGGACATCATCCCCTGTGACAAGAGAATGAGCCACCATTGCACTCCTGACTGGAGCTGATACCCATGTCACATTGCACAGTGCACACCCTGAAGTCACAGAAGGGCAATGCAGAGATGCTGCTGTACTATCTCAGTGCTAACCTACTACCAGGCAACCCCAGAGAACCTGGGCTCTTAAGTTTTCATGGTATTATGGTCTCCATAACTAGCCTCATGCCATGTTTTTCACAGACCATCCTGCTCTTTCTAGCAGTTTCCTCTGTCCAGAAAGGAATCGGAGAATTGTCATGAATGAATTATGATCAGAGTGAGGTAGAATCATAGAATCATAGAATAATTAGGGTTGGAAGGGACGTTAAAGATCATCTAATCCCAACCCCCCTGCCATGGGCAAGGACATCCCACTGGATCAGGCTGCCCAAGGTCCCATCAAACCTGACCTTAAACACCTGCAGGGATGGGGCAGCCACAGTTTCCCTGGGCAACCTGTGCCAGTGCCTCACTGCTCTCATGGTGAAGAAATTCTTCCTAATGTCTAGTCTAAATTTGCCCCTTTCCAGCTTATATTCATTCCCTCTTGTCCTATCACCATGAGCTTTTATGAATAATCCCTCTCCAGCTTTCTTGTAGGCTCTTTTCAGGTACTGGAAGGTTGCTTTAAGATCTCCTTGGAGCCTTCTCTTCTCCAGGCTGAACAAGACCAACTCTCTCAGTGTGTCCTCATAGGGAAGATGCTCCAGCCCTCAGATCATCTCTGTAGCCCTCCTCTGGACCCATTTCAACAGCTCTGTATCCTTCTTACACTGAGGATTCCAGAACTGGACACAATACTCCAGATGAGGTCTTACAAGAGAGGAATTGAGGGGCAGAATCACTTCCCTCGACCTGCTATCCATACTCCTTTTTATGCAGCCCAGGATATGGTTGGCCTTCTGGGCTTCGAGCGCACATTGCCAGCTCATGTTGAGCTTCTCATCAACTAGCACCCCCAAGTCCTTCTCTGCAGGGCAGCTCTCAATCATGTCATCCCCCATTGTATACTGAAATTGGTGATTGCCCCGACTCAGAGGTAGGACCTTGCACTTGGCCTTGTTGAACCTCATGAGTTTCTCACGGGCCCACTTCTCCAGACCCTCCAGGTCCCTCTGGATGACATCCCGTCCTTCTGATGTGGCAACTGCACCACTTAGCTTGGTGTCGTCTGCAGACTTGCAGAGGGTGCACTCAATCTCGCAGTCAATATCATTGATGAAGATATTAAATAGCACAGGTCCCAGTACGGACCCCTGAGGGACGCCACTTGTCATGGATCTCCATCTGGACTTTGAGCCATTGGCCACTACTCTCTGAATACGGCCATCCAACTGGTTTCTTATCCACTGAATGATCCACCCATCAGATCCATCTCTCCAATTTAGAGAGAAGGACATTGTGGGGGACCATGTCAAAGGCATTACAGAAGTCCAGATAGATCACATCCATCGGTTTACCCATGTTCACTGCTGCGGTCACCCCATCATAAAGAGTCACTAAGTTGGTCATACAGGACTTGCCTCTGGTGAAGCCGTGCTGGCTGCCATTAATCACCTCCATGTCCTCCATATGTTTTAAGGTAAGGAGAGAGAAGAGCCTCCTTTACCACAGAAGACTGGAGGAGAAGCAGTCTCAACACCTTCCTCTGCATCGGGAGATGGAGTGTCTCAGAGGGAGCTTGTAGCAGCAGGGGCATTAGCAGGTGCCACAAAAACCCACTGGCTACTTTGTCCAAAAATATTAACAGTTCTGTTATATTTGGCAGAAAGCATGATCCTCCTTGGCATCATGTGCTGTGACACAACTTGATGATACCCCCTGTGGCAACTGTAGATAAGAGTTTGTCAGTAGTCACGTGTTGGGAGGGAAGGTGAAATGTTCTCCTCCCCAACCCCTTTCCTCTCCTCTGGAATCAGAGATACTGCACTTGCTTCAAAGGTCATAAAAGAAGAGTCAGTCTTTCTGAAAGCTTGACCTAGATTTTTACTAGCTTTAAAGGTCAAGATAAGGACTGGAGACATCTGATGTCCACACTGCTGCTGGGCTGCACTGCCTGGAGGCTCTGCAATTCAAACACTAAATTTTATTTCAATTTCCACTTGATTCTCAAGATCAGCAGGGAATTGCAATAATTTAGCACACACTGGAATGAGAAGGACCACATCTGAGAGAAAGGAATATACTCCCCTCAGATCAGAAATAAAAGAGGCTGTTTTGAGTCATGGCTGCTGTCTTGGAATCTAGGAATAGAAAGTCATCAGGATTTTTTTTGTCCTGTTGTCATAGGGGAGATTTGCTGAATGATCTAAACTCCTATATACTTTGGGACACTGAGGCCCAATTTATCTAACACTCAGCTAGTTTCAGCATACAATGCTGTGGATGAAAATTAGGCTATGTCACGAATAATTATTCTAAATCGTAAAATACATCCAAAGGCAGTCACTCCAAAGGCAAAATTGGATTGATCATGTTGTGTGATTTTTTTACAAAAAAAACTCGGTACAAGCTTGCTTTGTGTTAATGTTGAACATTCGCTCTGCTCCTCTCATGATTTCATCTGACAGATAAAAGATGTACAAACATCTGTTAAATTCCCCCTGCTTTGACAGTTTGACAGTTTGCTTACTTGGGTGTTGTGACCCTGGCCCATCAGTGAGGTTTAGGTGATGCAGGGGGAAATTGGTGGTCTTTCCAGTAAGCATTCTGTATTAACTAGCCCCCTTTCCCATGCAGTATTTATGAAATGAGTTCCTTTTCACTGCCATATTTAAGCAGATTGGGCTGATAAACAATTGAAATACAACAGTGGCAGCAAGGTCTTGCTTGTATATTTCTTTGTTTTCCCTGAGACCCAAAACTGTATGGTTTGTGCAGCTTTTGTAGAGGGTGTGTCTACACAAAGGGGTTCAGACATCCTCAAATGCTTCTCTTGCCCTGCAGAAGTCAGATATTCAAGTAGCTGTATGATGATGCTGAAGCAGGTTAACTCTGCTCAGCTCACAGGCATTGGGGCAAGGGCTCCATCAGTTCTGAGCAAGGGCAGAGCAAACCTATGTCTATTAGTACCCATCATCCAGGCAGACCCACTTTTAGCATTTTTTATCAGTCTTCCAAAACCCAGTTTTTCTATTTGTTTAGTGCACCCACTTGAGTACAGTTGCACTCTGGATTTGGGCTGTGCACATGGTTGAGACAGGAACTCGCACTTCATATGTGCTTTAATGTTAGTCAGTAAAGGATTATTTACATATAACTAAGACCTGAAGTTGAGAGTCTAATACTACTAATATTTCAGAAAGGTCTGGTTGACAAAGGGAAACAGTACTGATGCAGTCAAAACTAGTCTATAAAGAGTGATATGTGATTTCTGATACTATCCATGCAAAAAAGAATTTTAGGATTTATTTCTACGAAAAAATATTGTATTGTTCATCTGGGAGAGTTTTTTATTTTAGGAAAAATTAATAACGTGTATGTAATACTGTGAAAATACCTACATTTAAATTCCAGGAAAAAATCACTAGATGGCACTAAGAGGCAATTCTCTGTCAAAGGATAAAGTTACTGAACCGAACGCCTTAGGCTTCATCACGTCAATGTTTCGTTAAGTTTTATAAGATTTTTTTGCTAAAAGGAAAGCCATTTTGAACACCCATTTATCATATCATGTCACACGTGCTCTTCGGATGGATACCGATTTTTAGCTTTCTCAAACATCAATATGGTGAATAAATTATTCATATATTAAAAGGATATGGATCGTCCTTGCACTTACTGAAAGCTGCCTATTTTCAACTGCATCCCTTGCAGTCTTTGATTATAAGCTTGTTTTATATCAGTATAAATTATGGTATGTAGTAACATTTTAGATTGATTGATAGAATAGATTAACAGAGATAGCATCAAACTTAAAAAGAAGAAAAGAAAATGTTCCTCTACGCGGTGGAAACATGAAGCATTTCCTAAGATCCTAACAAAGTCCCTGATGGTCTCATGGCTTTGGTCTCTCTTACCCCGTTCCTGCGTGGGTTTTATGCTTCTGGCATATTACATGGAAATACTTGAAACTTGATTGTTGTAGGAAATGTTGTGAGTTTCTGGTATACTGCAGGTGTGTTGGACATTTTTTTTTGGCCTTTCTGAATCTACTGTGATTGTTTGAGGACCTTTATGATTTCTGTCACTGGTGGATTACTTGCAATTTCAAGGTACAAGTTCTGAAGATTCCTTTTAAGCCTCAACTACTTTCAGACACTTGAGATAATAACATAAAATTATTATACTGCAACACTAGGAACTGTTGTTGATAATAATAATTTCTCCCTCTCAAATAACACAAAAATACCTTTTGTCAAAAGCTATCTATCCCCACACACACCCCCAAGGACAGGTGACTAAAATATGACTCAAATCAGCCGAATATCTTAACTATGATGAAAGAAGGGATATAAAAATTCATAGCCTATGATTTCTTACTTTGAAAGAAGTTACTTTATTTTAAAAGCAGCATCTTTATTATTTTTTTATAAATCCTGGCTTTATTCCCAGTGGTTGTAAATGCAAAAGAGCACATTGTATTGGTGCCCTGGTGTGGTGGTATGACTGAGCTCATAGTCCCATTCTCCCTCAGCAGAATCAGATCCATCAGATCACAGCTGCCAAACAGCCTCAGAAACCTTAGTCATAGGCTCCTGAGGAGACAGAAGAGGTTGTGAGCAGAAGTGAGATACTGAGATACTTTAATAAGGATTTCAACATAAACCCTTCAAAAAAGCTATTATTTGCGGAAGAAAACTCTGATTCCAAACTAGAACTTTTAGTGGAGAAGTTCATAGAATTATAGCATCACTAGGTTGGAAAAGACCTTTGAGAACATCAAGCCCAGCCGTACCTGCCCACTACTAAATTATATCCCTAAGCAATTCATATACTCACCTTTTAAATACCTCCTAGGATGGTGACTCAACCACCTCCTTGGGCAGCCTGTTTCAGTGCCCGATAATCCTTTCCATGAAGAAATTTTTCTTGATATCTAAACTGAACCTCCCCTGGCACAACTTGAAGCCTTTTCCTCTTGTTCAGTCACTAATTAGTTGGGAGAAGAAAACAATAGCCACTTCATTATAATCTCCTTCCAGGGAGCTGTAGACAGTGATACAGTCTCCCCTCAGCCTCCTCTTCTCCAGGCTAAACAACCCCAGTTCCCTCAGCCACTCCTTATAAGACTTGTTCTCCAGCCTCTTCACTAGCTTCATTGCTTTTCTCTGGACACTCTCCAGGACCTCAATGTCTTTCTTGGTAGTGAGGGGCCCAAAACTGAACACAGTATTCAAGGTACAGCCTCACCAGTGCTGAGTGCAGGGGCAGAACCCCTTACCTGGTCCTGCTGGCCACACCATTTCTGATACAAGCCAAGATGCTATTGGCCTTCTTGGCCACCTGGGCACACTGCTGGCTCATGTTCAGTTGGCCGTCGACCAACACCCCCAGGTCCTTCTCTGCTAGGCAGCATTCCAGCCACTCTTCCCCAAGCCTGTAGTTCTGCACAGGTTTGTTGTGTTCCAAGTGCAGGACTCTGTACTTGGCCTGGTTAAACCTCATCCCGTTGGTCTCAGCCCATCAATCCAGCCTGTTAAGGTCCCTTTGTAGAGCCCCAGATCACATTGTAGAATCAAGAGTTTACTTAATTCAAACATCCTACCAGGTATCTACTTGAACCTATATAAAATTAATTATGTTTATCATACAAAAATAATTAGCACTGAAATGTGAGAAATTGACTTTGTGCTGGAAGATGCTGCTGAATATTATAGACCTACTAGAGTAAATCTCACACTAACTTGTGACTATGACAGGGTCTATGAGGCTTTTAGTGTCTTTAAATCATGAATGGGTGTGTTTTGGAGGTAATTCCCAGTGCTTACTTCCCTCTAGCAGTAGAAGATGAATTAATCAGCTCTTTCTCTATTGCATCTTTCCTGCAGAGGAAATTCAGTTCATGATAAGAACAGCTACAATAGGTACTACATATACAGTCATGTATATAATTACAAGTATCACATTTTCGGTGACAAGTGAAGCATTCAAAAAATGAGAATCTGTTTACATGTAGCTCTCACAGGAATAACAACTGCAAGAGGAAAAAGAAAAAAGAAAATCTAGAGTTCCCCCAAGGCAAAGTAATTATAAGGAAAAGTCCTAAAATATAATTTCACAACTTGCTCTGTAATATGCCAAACACCTGCCAGCTCCACAATGCTGGCTCCTGCAGAGCCTGAGTCAACTTGGCATTCTGAAATGTTCGGTGTGTTTCAGGACAGCACCTTGCTGAGCCTGATACTCCACATGAATAGGAAAAATCACCAGTGATTGTAATCCCTGAAGGCTAATACTGCCTTCTATTGTATCTAAATCTTACCACCTGAAGTGGGTGCAATTTGAAAAGGTGCAAGTGGATGTAATCAGCTTGGAATGTGTTTTGTGCAGTTCATGAACCAGACTGGCAGCATGACCTTTAGTTATATTACATTACTGAAGGCATAAAAACTCTCTGAATTAAAATAAAATCATATGTGCAGTCATATGAAAATCCTGAAATCTTATGTTTTCCTTTGGGAAACCATTTCCCTGCCAGCTTTTCTCTCCCATAATTAAACTTCTATGCAAATATTCAAAGCAATTTCTATTAGTGAGCTTTTATAAATAATGAAAAAGCATCAGACTCAAACCAGACATGAAACAAAATAATTTTCTCATACACCATGAGCTAATGATTATGTTTTTCTTCTCCTTGAATAAATCTCAAATCCTACTCATGGCTTTTGCTAGAAAGTTGAGATTTCACTCTTAGTCTCAAAGATAAAGGCTCCTGCTTTCATCAGGAAAAAAATAGCAAATGTTTTTTTGAATCTTACCATTTTTATTACTAGCCACAAATATTGCATACACAGGAGATGTCTGACCAGTATATTTTTTGCAGGACTGTAGCAGTCCAATAAGAAGTCCGGTAATGAAACTTCAGGAAATTTCTTCTCTGTGGATCTCTTCTTCTAGTCTCCATACATGACTCAGTTAATTCTGAGGACCCACATGCTATTTATAACTGTATTTCATTTTGCTACTGAATCAAATACAATACCATTAATGCCATGCTAACAACTAGTATTGACTCCCAGTAGTATTTCATTTGTACTTTCTATAAGAAAGGTTTGGTCTATTCATTAAGAAATTCTTCTTTGCTATAATTTGGTGGATCTTATTCCACTATCTTCAGACAGACCAAGATACTATCCAGTATATTTTGTATTCCTGCATATATTAATAAAAGTTTTGATGAATTTATTGTTTTACTGAAATCATAGAATTCCATGTGATTTCTTTGGAGGCTGACACAAGCACATGTGTTTGGGTTTTTTGTACACATTAGGCTCTTTCCCCAGGGCCAGACTTTCATAGATGATAATAGTCAAGACATTACAGATCTGTTTCTTTTCTTTGTTGACACTGAGTTTTATTTTTATTCTTTTTATCTGCTCATATAATTGTATTTGGACATTTATATCAGCTAGAATGCTATTTACAGTCCTGAGAAACAGTAGTTTCTACTTCCATATCATCTGGTTCTCCCACTCAAAAAATGAGCAGCGTTTGTGTTCCTCTCTTCCTCTCCTGTTTTTACATGTCTAAACAAGTCTGAACTTTTCTTAATGAAGAGAAGTATTTAGAAAGAATATCATAACATTACGTATTACTATGTAAGCCAAGCAGTAAGAGCTTGGCTGGTACCGATTAGGTTACTGGGTTCCTTTGCCTTACTTTGCTTCTCTACTTCTTCATGTTTGTGGAGATTAGCATATTCACATAACCTAAAAGTCCCACTTGCATGGAAATCATGAATCACTAAGCCAAAACGAGTATCAGTCAAAGGTCTTGCTCTTAGGTGAGTCTTGCAATTCCGGGAGAAACCTGGGTCTTCTGGCAATGTGGTGATGCCAGATGAAATATTCACCTAATAATACACGGCATGGGCTTAAGTCCTGTGGTGCCATCAGACCTTCACAGGTAATATGACAGTTTCTGCTCTCATTAGTGCTTTATGTAGGGGTTAGAGCACAAACTAGAGGACGGATCTCCTCCTTCCAGGTGCCTGAATGATTACATCACTGACTCATTCTCACAGTCCCCATCTGTCACGCTCACTACTTTGATGAACCCACAATCTCCAGCACCTGTGCTGCTGTACACACAGCATGTCTGGTTACTCTTTGGAAAGTTTAGGCTTGAAGTTTACAACTCCCTTCAGCAGAAGAAGAGGCAGAACCTGAATACTTTCCTCTTGAATGCTAATCCTTGAGCATCAGCACCACTGCTCTCACACTCTCCAGCCATGTATTCCGGAGAGAGCTATCTAGTCATTATAATGTAAATGCCTACTGGCTGAGTTCCTTCTGAGAAACACCACTTTACAAATCATTATGTGGCTTAATGTGAAATTCTTGTTGAGGTTTTATAGATGCCAGTACTCACAGAGAAAAAACTTTGAATACCTGGACAATACTTCACATTGGAAACATAGATACCTGAGAACATAAAGCATCTGGAGGATTATGTGGCAATTTCTTAGAGCTGGATTTTGAGTGTCTACCTACAATGGAGATTTGGAACAACGTAAATGAGACAGCCTACCCTTCTATACCTGTAAAGCCCAACGGACATCTACATTTATTGTGTGTACACCTTGTAATGCTGATGGGTTTTCTGGACTTTATCTTTGCACTCTAAATATAGGCTCTCTAGCACATGCAGAAATGCCTTCCTCCGAGCTGTCAGGCTTGTGAGCTTTCTTACCCCATCCACCACATGTGCAGACACGTCTCCAAAGAGCACAGATAAAAACACATGCGCCTAGCATCTGTTCCAGAAGACAACCACAGCTTCAGACAGTGAGTCATGCAGTGAGTCACCACCTGAACAGGAACATCACCTGTGTTTCTAGAATTTCAGCATAAGAAACTTGAAATATTTTTTTTACTTTGCTTTACTATGATACAACAAGTAGTTACTACTATAAAAATTGGAATATTTTGATTTAAGCTAAAATAGAGTTAAGTTTCATCTAATTAATTGTGTTCTTTGAAAATTAGACAGAATATCCCTCTGGTAGCATGTTTTCTGCCTCTGATAACAAGTTTTCTTTTAGACAGTATTTTTCCAGACATTGTTCATTCTCTGAAGATGATAACGCCTTGTGTTCAGTAGGATTTGTGCTGAACAGTTGTCTCTTCTGTAATCACCTCTGTTTGCAGTATTTTCTATCTTAGAGGCAAGGTCATGCAGAGAGTTGGAGCCAGCTCCAAATTAGCAAGAGTTTTTACTGTTGCAAAATTTCATAACAACATTAAAATTAGACCTTTGAAAGTAATAGAATATGCATAACATTTCTGGGAAAATTTATAAATATGCATGTAAGTGGGAAATAGATTCTGCAACCAGCTTTTGTCTCACTGCACATGGTTGGTGGAGATCACTCTTGCCTGTTGCCCAGGCCTGATAAAGGATGCTCGCTTTCTAAAACTCTGAAATGAGTCTTAGAGAATTCTATTTGCTGGCATTTTCGGTATAAACTACAAGATAAATACATTGAACAGCTTCAGCTATGCTGCTCCCACCTTTTCTTCCTTAGCTTTGCAATCTCATGCAATAGACCACTCTAAATTGTATCAATTCCTTAGCAAAAAAAATATAAGAAGAATAGTCTCCTTGCCTGGTTAATTTACAGACGTGCTTTTTTTGCCTGTGAGGTTAACAAGCAGGTGAAGAAAATAGTTTTTATTTTGGAAAGCAAATGAACGCTTCTGTCAACAGAAGAAAAATATCTGGGTGTCTCCTTGGAAAAACAAAATGATCCAAGAAGTTCTATTCCAATAGACTGACATTAAAAAAAATCCCCGGCTAAATGAGGACAACCATTTATGTGATTTCTTCTAGCTGAGGTTCCCAGGGCTTTTTGCAGGCATTATTCAGTAAAAGCTTCCTTACAGCCTTGTGAGAAAGATAAGCACTTCTTCCCCCACTTTCTGAACAAATAAACAAGCTCAAGTGAAGTTAAATGACACCAGGTAACATCAGAAAGCTTCAGTCCCAAATTACTGCAGGATCTGCACCACTGGAAGAAAGGGCTGATACCAGAAAAGCCCAATGCTATTTTATAGTTAAAATGTATGAAATGACCTGTTTGTGGATTCATCATTGACACACAGAACTATCCTTCCTCCTCAGGCAGCAAACCTGTGTAATTAACCTGGAGTTCATTTATCATGCATTTTTTAAGAAATAGAAGGCAAAGAAGATGAACTTTCCTCTTTCCCATTAATCAGTCTCTTCTAAGGAAGATGCAGTAGGCAGTGTCATAGCTGTGCCTAAGCACTCTGCACTAAAAGACAAGATGATTTCACATGCAGTTTAACAAGCTGCTGGTAATTGATTGGAGGTTCTCACTGCAAAATGTAAAATGTGTCAGCTCAGGCTTCAGGTTAGGTTAATGAGAGAAAAAGTGTTTTCACAGGCAAGTGCCAGGGTAGGAGCAAGCACCTTGGCAGTCACCTGCCTTGACTGACATACAGTAACTTATTAAAGTTCAGAAACTCACTGGTGCACCTGAACCATTAGAGACAAAAGAACATAACACCCTAATTAAAATGCAGCTCTGGAAGCTGCCCTTCGGGAGTAATGGTATGTGCAATGCTGGTTCAATTCTGTTTCATACAGCAGAGAGACTGATTATGCAGAGTCATGAGTTCATTTTATAGATGGAGTAGTAATATTAATGACGGAGCTCTTGGAAACAGAGAAGTATGTGCAAAGCCTTCCTTGCAGGATAGGTGATTATACTGTCAATGCTGAATAAAAGCCTGTTATGTACTAAAATGATTTATTTTTATTGGGCATCTTTTATGTCTTTTTTTCTGCATTAAGTTGTGCCTACTATAAAGTATATACATAATATTTATTTTGTAATTGTGTTTTTCTTCAGAAAATCAGCACTGACATTGAGTTGATAGCAGTTGGGTCACCTCTATTCCACCCTGCTGGGACTGCTTCGACAGAGAGGTGAGTGGGCAGCTGGATAGAATGCAGGACTACCAGGAGGGAGGAGTGTCACAGCCTGGGAGCCACCGTGCCTGGGCAAAACCTGTGAAAAGCCAGGCCACCTAGTGCTCTTACTGCTGTCAGCAGGAGGGAGAGGTCATGAGCTGGTTGTCATTCTCGCATAGCAGGTGGCTCTCGCACACACTGTACTCAACCCTCTATCCTTCCCGCCCCACAAACGTTTGCAGTGGCTGCAAGCCCAGTTTCCCTGGGCTCTTCCCTCAGCTATCCATCCAGCCCTCTGACTTGCGGCACCTTGTTTGTGGAATAAATGCGGCTATTTCACCCCATTCAGTCTGGAATGGTGAAATTCAGCTTGCTTGCACTGCAAAGGAACCCACGTTGAATATGTATGATTCTCCATGCACTAATCTTTCTTCTCAGCTACTGTGATTTGTGTTATCCTGGTTCACAAACATTCCCACACTGAACTGGTCATCAGGATGAAAAAAAAGGCCTCACTCACCCCTCCATTTAGCTTTGATTTCTAAAAAGCGAGAGAAATGGTGGTTTGGAGCACGCCATAAATAAGTACATAATAAAGCAGAGGGCAAAGTGAAACACTACAGTGAAGGAGAAATAATGGCTCTATAACATGTTCTTTGTCCTGTATAAACCTACATAAATTGTCCTATGCAAGCAGGAGGGGATCACGCAGCCTTGGGGAAGCAGAACATGCTGAAGAAATGCAGTTTTACAACTGAAAGCCAGTCCTGAATTAGCCTTATGCTGCACAGCACCACCCTTTTGCTTTCCATAGTAGCAGGATGGGCACTAGAGAGGGAAATACAAGCGTCCTGGGGCGATCCTCAGATATTTATTTATACAGCCAGGAAGTAAGCAGTAGCCCCAGAAATCCATCACAACCACTTTACAAAAACGCCTCGTTCGGCCTACAAATTTTCTCTTTTTGGGAGATCTGCTACCATTGGAGGTGATGTTTTGTTCTGTAGTAGTGATTTTTTAAGTACAATGTTACCACAAAGTTCAATAATAATTCATCCAGAGGCTTCTAATAACAGTCCGCTTCTTTCAGTGCTTGGGCTTTACCTGATAAACAGCAATTGTTGGAACTCCATTCTCTTGAGGTGAAAATTAACATAATTAGCCACTACTTTGCTCCATTCATCTTTTTCATCTTCCCTGTTGACCAATATAGTACTGA
This sequence comes from Phaenicophaeus curvirostris, assembly GCF_032191515.1. Taxonomy (NCBI): domain Eukaryota; kingdom Metazoa; phylum Chordata; class Aves; order Cuculiformes; family Cuculidae; genus Phaenicophaeus; species Phaenicophaeus curvirostris. The sequence continues at coordinate 24,056,974 of NC_091392.1, forward strand.
GAAGGTATGAGAACTCATGTAAAAGTCAAGAAAGTGAACATCCTGTAATGGATTTCAGAAGCATCATAGAACTAGAAGGCTGAAGAAGCAGATAAGACACTGAAATGCACTCTGAATTTAAAGGGACACCTTTAAAATCATCTCTATTCATGATTAACATTGTTTGGACAATTTACTAAAAAAAAGTAGCCCAAAAGAAATGTCTTATGTGTGGAAATGAGCAAAAAGTCAGCCATAGAAACAAGAAAAGTACAGTCCTGTGAAGGCACCACCTTCTATTTGAAAATCTCTGCTTCTCCGAGAAGTTCTTGCATTGCCAATGATTATAATGGAAATACAGCTGTGCCTGCTTTTTCTTGGATAAGGAGTTACTTTTAATTCAGACTAAGGGCAGTAATAACAATGGCAGCCAAAGAATATTTCCTTATGAAAGGTGAAGACCAGACATCGTGTGCTACAGCATTTTACTAAAACAAATCCAGAGATTAACCTTTTCTAACAAGAATGATGAGCCTTCAGTAAGGTTGTGATGCCTGAAATAACAAGATGATGTCGGGTGATTCTTTGCAAATAAAATATCTGAGGATTTATTGGGTGTTTGCCTCTCTGTGGATGACCAGTGATGAACTTCACCCTAGCTGATGCATCGGTGGCAACCACAATTATTCCTTGTCCATATTTTCAGCTATTTGTTGTCCATCACCCACTTGCACACTGTGAACTTCAGCAAAGAATACCTTGTGTGTGCAGATCAGGCAGTGTGCAGACCAGGCTCTTCTGGGTGGTGCATAGATCTTGTCAATAGTTTTCAAATGGACATTTAGTCAGAGCAAGTAGTTGCCAAGAATAGGGGAAGATTATGTCAGCCAGACCACTCTGGAAAAGCAGGTTTCCAAAACAAATATAGCCTGATTTGCAGCATTAGGACATGGCTTTGCTCTAAGCAATGCTTGAAGCAGCCAGTTTGTTCCTTCTGGAAACTGCATGAGCTAGCGTTCTTTGCTGGCAAGAGACAAAAAGAGGGGATACCACTCTCAGCTGTTCCTCCCTGCAAGGCAGTCATGGTCCTGGGTCTCTGTTTGCTTAGTGTCACCATAAAAGCTCAGATAGATTAGCTCATAGGTTTGCCCTCACTAGTCTCATGGCAGCTGGCAGAGACTACTACTTATTTCCATCTTAGAAGTATTTAGAAAAAAGTCTCCCTGTCTTCGCACATCTGCTCACATAAATGCATGGAGAGGGCAATTCTTCAGCCCTTCACAAGATGTTTCCAGCTGGGTGCTCTACCAACTTCCTTTGCCCTCTGCCCAGGAAGGGCTAACTGAGGCATCCAGTCAGCATTAGCTGCTTAAATGAGTTTGCAACACCTTCATTTGGGTTCATTTTACACTGACTCTTGCCACAACACTCCCATCACCAAATAGGTTATCGAGCCTGTCTGTCTGTCCTAGAGACAGTTTTGTTTGGATACAGCCCTGTATTCTGCTTCAACTCATGTCCCTTGATGCAATGCAGATATTTATTATTGTGAAAATACCGTTTCTGAAGTTTAATCCCTTTGAGTACCAAGAGCCAAAGTTTGCAAAGGGAGGGTAAATTAGAACATTTTAGCAGCTAATAAATGGACAATCAAGCTCATGTTTTTTTCTCAGAAGGGATTCTTGGCTCGTGGTCAAATGATTTTGGATACTAATCTGCTAAAAATAACTTGGTGTCTTGCATTCCAATGACAGGATTGTTATTGTGCAGATAATAGTTCAGGCTGCATGAGAGAATGTGGTTTAATAGGTCTTGCCCTTGAGGGATTTTTTTGGTAAGTAACAAGAAATAAGTTTTATAAAACCAAGAATGAGTTAGTAAGAAACTAATTCCTCACACTCTTCTGCAGTGAGAATACCCAAAGGCACACTGACATCAACTGGTAATTTTATTTTCTGTGAGCATAATTTTGCATCATGCTTAAGCCTAAATTAGTTCACTGCATCTTCTTACACTTCATGTTTTTGTAGGAATTAACTATGTGACTAACTCTGGTGATCCACAGAAGATAATGTACCTTATGTCACAGGTGTCCTTTAGGCATCTAGACTGTCCAGAGTATCCTTATGACCAGCATGTCCATACCAGTGACATGCTCTGTTCATTGCTGTGTGAATCAAACAGTTCCACTGCAGAAAACAGCAAATCTGTAATAAATGTCACACATTATGTCACAAATCTGTAAAAGTGTCACACATGGCAATTACCCAAGACTGATTATGACAAAAGCATCTTTAGCCTTGAAAGCTAAAGCTCACAGATGGAGAGAACTCTCTGATAGCATCTACAGAGGACACACAAGAGAGAATGAAGTGGGCAGGCAGCTTCTGCATGACTTCAGGCCAGGCCCAGCAGCATGAGATTTGGGCAGAAATCCTTTGAATTTCTGGTGTAAAGCCAGTGAACCCTCTTGTCTGACCCATTGTGGTCTGACTGGTAATCTGTAGTCAAATCTGGCATACAGGACACTTCCATCTGGTTTCTTCTCAGGAGGAGATGTGATAGCTATTCAAGTATGAATGACATTTGAAGAGACAAATGCCTCCTCCAGAGGCTATGAATGAGCTTCCACAGCTCTGCTGCTGCCTCTGGCAGGCAGGAGCAGGAAACAGACCTTCCAGACATTGCTGCCTTCTCCCATTTCCCCCTTGCTGCCTACTGCAACAATGGATTTCCTTGAGATAGACATAGGGTGCATCTGACACCGTTCTTGGTGGAAAGAAGTATGACATCAATGGATAAATGATAGGGCAGAGACATTGTGATGCTGCTGGCAGTACTGCAGCTACAAGGAACAGTACCAGGTCAGAAGCATCTCCAAGGCAGCAGCAGCAGAATGCAGGCGTTTGGAAATGGGTCTGCCTGAAAATAACCATGGACCAAGCAACTTCACTAACAACTGAAGTTATCAACAACTCTCAGCTGAAATTATCTCTTTAACATGAGATAACAACATTTACTGGTAAGAAAACTTAATTATATTCTGAAGTCTTAGTGTTCTTCTCCACTCCTGGTTTTTAGTTTAGCAGAATAGCCAATGGGTCATAAAGCAAGGGACAGAGCGATCCTGCTCATACACACCCAAGCAATAAACATACCTATCTCTCTCTAGGAAAGTCCTGTCAGGGTGTTTCATTTGACTTATTGACACAAAGGGACATGGAAAGCATGAAATTCTTGCTTTCTGTGTTTCTTAGGATTATGTGTGTCTTTAAAACAGTTATGGCTGGAGAGCCGTATTTTCTAGCATTATGTGTGGTCAACGCATCTGGCTGCTTCATAACTGCTTTTAGGGAACATTCCAACATCTGTGGGAAAAAAAATATCATGTTTGAGAGTTTATTTTCTGAAGAGATCATGTACTGGTGTTATTTCTTAATGACTATTTCTGTAGTACCAGATGAGTGATGGAGCATCAATCAGCTTATCTGGTGGTTTCTGTGTGCTAGAGCAACACTTTCTCACACTATTGCTATTGATCTGTAGCTGTCCTACTAGCTTACAGAATTGACTTATGGAGCTCTTTGGATGCAGGAAAAGCAGTTACTACACAGAAGTGTGCTCTATTTTTATTAATACAGTAGACCTAAATTCTCAAGGATTGGCTTGACTCCACTGATAAACAAGAAACTGTAGCCTGCATGCCACTTAGCCTTGTAGGTATATGATACATCTGCATCAACATGTGAAGTTAGTGCTGACCTGAAATGGGATGTCTGTTGCTTGTAATGATGTATATCCACTGAATATTAATCGATCAACTTTCTACAGGACAGCAAAAAGCTATCGTGGCATCTAAGTATACTATATTCTAACTTTAATAATATTTAGAGTTCTCAGCAAGGCACTTTTCAATATTGACATCAAGCGCTTCTGTTCACTGTCAGTTCTTGTTCCAGCAGTCACAGAATCACAGAATCACAGAACAGTAAGAATTGGAAGGGACCCATGGAGATCATCTAGTCCACACGCCTGCTAAAGCAGGTTACACAGAAATGCATCCAGGCAGGTTTTAAATAACTCCAGAGAAGGGGACTCCACAGCCTCTCTGGGCAGCCTGTTCCAGTGCTCTGTCACCCTCACTGTAAAGAGGTTTTTCCTTGTGTTGAGGTGGAACTTCCAGTGTACTAGTGTGTACCTGTTGCCCCTTGCCCTGCCACTGGGCACCATTGAGAAGAATGAGATTAGAGTTTGGCTTTTAATTTTGATACAAGCTGTCAATATAAAATTTACCTTAGTAAGAATGGTTTATATTTCAGGAGTCAGAGGTCCTTTGTGGGCTGCTGAGATAAGGCTCAGCTTCTCTTAAAACAAGTACTACTAACAAACAGGCTTTATTCTTGACTGTTTCCTAGGTCTTGCATTAGTTACCAACAGTTCTGAATTGACCCTCTTTTACAATAAAAATGACAACAACTGATTCCAAGAAATGGACTCTTGGAGGAATGGACAATGCATCTCTGTGGATTTTTGATCATGCAGAGATTTCCCAGATCTGTAAAACTGCTGCAAAAATGAGTCTAAAAAGAGGCTATCTGAAAAAGTAGACATGGGACAAATTTGAATGAAAATGGATCTTAATGCTTTTGCTTTGGGGAACAGAGAAAGAAAATGGAATGGATTTTGTAAACTGATTATATTTTGTCCTTATGCTTAACTTTGGCAGTCTCTCTGTAATTTCTTTAATTCCTTATACACTTGGAGGAACATATTTTCCTTTACGGGGATCATTCATATTAAATGAATAATTGCTTTTTATTGATGTTTCAGTTTTTATTTAAAGTATAATTCATAGACAAATTCTGTATTCCTTCTAGATTTTATGGTTTATAAACCATACATTAAAACTATTTTACTGAAACCAACTAATTTTCTCTTTCAAAACCTAGGAACTCTTCAGCACCATAAGAAATTAGTAATATCTAAGCTGGCAGATGACTATTACCCTGCTTCCTCATAATGCCTGTGAATCATTAATACGAGATTTACATGCAACTCAAAATGAAATCTCACTCTTCAAGGTGCTGAACAGCTTGCCTAACAGCTGGAAGTGGTAAGCACCACTTCAAGGTGCCAAGCTCCTATAAGAATTGGGGGCCTTTGTTATAACCCAAGGTTAACAGTTTGATACATCCAGTACAAATTCTGTCTCAGAGTGAGAAATACCTTTGTATCTATATGCCTAATCTTTGTGTTTCCCTCTTGGCTTTCCAGACTTAAAGGAAAACTGCAAGTGTTGCCAGACTTCTATGGATGGCAGCTGGGCTTGTAACCATCTTCCTACATCTTCTTTAAAAATTAATGCATATAAATGCATTAATGTAATGTAATGCATTGTGATCTAATGAAATGTAATAATAAGTGTGTATATAGTAACTGTGTGCTATATGGCAAAGTGCTAGACCAAAATCTTACACTCTAAATTCTTCATCTATCTCAATTCCTTTACAATTTTGCTAAACCTGAAAGTAGGGTTTATTTTTCTTTTGACCAGTAGTTCTCTATTCTCCTTTATTTGCAGTTGCTGTTCCACACTCTGATCCACTGGAAAACCAAGAACTTGCAAGAATTATCTGAGATGCAATTTCATGACTGTAATAATAACATCCAGGACTCTGACCCTTGGTTTTCAGTTGTTATTACCCTATGTCATGTAGGTTCATGTCTTTCTGACAAGTACACAAAAGAGATTTTGTATGCAATTTATGTTATGAATTCTTTTCAAAAGATTGTATGCCCAGACTATCAAAACTCCAGCTAAGTTTGTAACTCTGGTGGTGTTATTGTAAGCCTGTTGGTTTTTTTTCTAAATACTATCAATTCAGTCCATTGTACAATCTCCACTTTAACATTTCAGTTCCTTAAAGATGCTGCTTCACATCACCCATATTTCTGATGCAACAGAAATTCAATTTCTTAATGGCATACATAAACCTTTGTATTCTTTAGGTATGCCACTCGAGACCAAGGCTCTCATGGATTACACTGGAGAAGACCTATGGGCTGTTTGAATTGTGTACAGTATCATACTGTATGGGGTATACAGAAAGCTTAGGAGGGACTTCTTACAAGGTCATGTAGTGACAGTATGAGGGGGAATGGGTTTGAATGGGAGGGGAGAAGATTTAGATTAGAATTAGGAAGAAACTCTTCACTATGAGGGTGGTGAGGCACTGGAGCAGGTTGCCCAGGGAAACTGTGGATCCCCCCTCCCTGGAAGTGTCGAAGGTCAGGTTGGATGGGGCAGCCCGATCTTGTGGGAGGTGTTCCTGCCCATGGCAGGGGTGTTGAAACTAGATGATCTTAAAGGTCCCTTCCAACCCAAACCATGCTATGATTCTATGATTAAGCGTTACAGAATAATGCCAGATTTAATAGCGTTACTTCTGACACGTTAGAGGTTGTCCAGGCTTTTGCCTCAGCACCATAGAAATTATTTGTTTGAGGAGTGTGACCGCATTGTCATGAGTTATTGAACATTGATTATTTTTGAAATATGCAGTACATTGCTTAACAGTAAATGGAGGGTTACATTTTGTTCGCCGGGATCAATAAATTAAAAGAACATTTTCCCCACAGCTGTCATGCTATGACACATATTAGATGTTTTGCTATGAAAATTTGTACTTATCATAAACTCATGCAAACACACAGAACACAGATGGGAGGTACTGAGCTGAATGTGCAATACAAAACACAGGAGTGTTTGTGGGTTTCTGCCCTGAAGTGTTAAAAATTCATACTGAAGTTCTTGCTCCTGGTATGTTTTGTTATTTATGCCTGTCTCAGAGCTGTATGTGTTCTGAATCGTTATGAAAAAAGAAAGAGAATGAAAAAATTCCTAGTGGGTCTCCTTAAAAAAACCCCATTTTTTTCTGTAAATCACCCCCTTCTCAGCAGACATAGTTTCCTGGCAATGTTTGGAATATATTATAGTCTTTGAAATAAGAAGGTAACATCTGCTCACATACCAAACAACCATTTAAATTTTTTAGTAAATAAAAAGGAAAACAATTCATTAGAAACGGGAGTAAAAGTCCCTAATTGTTATAAAAAGCTGATTTTACTATTAATTTACAAAAATATTACATAATTATTTAAGGATGGCTGTACCTTCACTTCCACTTGGCAGATACCCTCGGTAAGAGTGTTCCCCAGGGCTGGGGATGGCCAGAGTTCGAAGTGCTATTGTGCTTCAGGGCAACTGAAGAAGCAACACCCAGAGGAATGCTCTAAATCTTCTGAGATCGGGGACTGTGGGACGTTTATTTTTTATTTTCCAGTCACTTACCCTCAGTTCATCTCAACATTAGCAAGTTGCACCCTTAGCAAGTTTGCGGACGACACTAAGCTGGGTGGAAGTGTCGATCTGCTGGAGGGTAGGGAGGCTCTGCAAAGGGATCTGAACAGGCTGGACCCCTGGGCAGAGTCCAATGGGATGAGGTTTAACAAGGCCAAATGCCGGGTCCTGCACTTGGGGCACAACAACCCTATGCAGTGCTACAGACTGGGAGAAGTCTGTCTAGAAAGCTGCCTGGAGGAGAGGGACCTGGGGGTGTTGGTTGACAGCCGACTGAATATGAGCCAGCAGTGGCCCAGGTGGCCAAGAAGGCCAATGGCATCTTGGCTTGTATCAGAAACGGCGTGACCAGCAGGTCCAGGGAGGTTATCCTCCCTCTGTACTCGGCACTGGTGAGACCGCTCCTCGAATACTGTGTTCAGTTCTGGGCCCCTCACCACAAGAAGGATGTTGAGGCTCTGGAACGAGTCCAGAGAAGGGCAACAAAGCTGGTGAAGGGGCTGGAGAACAGGCCTTATGACGAACGGCTGAGGGAGCTGGGGTTGTTTAGCCTGGAGAAGAGGAGGCTGAGGGGAGACCTCATTGCTCTCTACAACTACCTGAAAGGACGTTGTAGAGAGGAGGGTGCTGGCCTCTCCTCCCAAGTGACAGGGGACAGGACAAGAGGGAATGGCCTCAAGCTCCGCCAGGGGAGGTTTAGGCTAGACGTTAGGAAAAAATTCTTTACAGAAAGGGTCATTGGGCACTGGAACAGGCTGCCCAGGGAGGTGGTTGATTCACCTTCCCTGGAGGTGTTTAAGGCACGGGTGGATGAGTGCTGAGGGATATGGTTTAGTGTTTGATGGGAACGGTTGGACTCGATGATCCGGTGGGTCTCTTCCAACCTGGTTATTCTGTGATTCTGTGATTCTGTGATTCTGTGATTCTGTGAACATGAATAACACTGAATACTGCCTCATTGCACTATGCTTGTCTGAGACTAGAGGCAGGGGAGGGATGATCCCAGGGCATGACTGTGGACTGTATAACCCCACTGAGGATAAGTATATAGGCAACTGGCAACATTTGCCAGTATCACAGCTTGGAGGGCAACTTAAAGTGAGCAGAAAGACCAGGAAATCAGGTGCACGTGGGGGATACATGTGGGAGGCCATAACCATTCAACTAAGGTAACAAGATATGTGTGCCCTGAATAGATGAGGATTACAGGAGGATAAGAAACTGCAAAGACACCTAAAGATAATAAAACAACTAAAGATAACCTTGCCATCCTGTTGAGGTTAATAAAAGGACAGCAAGTAATGCAGGATAAGTGAGAGGGCAGAGTGAGGGAAGAAAGAAAAGCTTTGACTTACTTTGGTCTACAGGTATCAGAAGGAAATAACGCATTATTCATTTCTTTTCTCTGTGGTTGTGAATGGGAGAGGGGAGTGAGAAGGTAAGTTTCAAGCACGCTTGTCAACAGAATTAGATGTCAGGAAAGCAACTCTTGTTTTATTCTTTATTGGTTCTGGTGAGAGGAAGGGAATTGGTGAGGGACGAGAGATTTTATTTGTCACTCAGAGGTGCAGTGAGCAGAGTGGGAGGACAGTAGAAACCTTTTGTAGGTTTCTGAGATGCAGAAAGCTGAGAAAACTTGAAATCTAGTTTCCCTTCATTTGATCAGTAGTGACACATAGAAGAAAATGAAAATCTCCCATTTCATTGGCCAGGGGGCTTTCAGAAGGAAAGGTAGTATTTATTAACGTTGTCATGTCCTGCTGTTTATTGTACTTACTGAATTTATTTTTGTATTAGTATTTAATTGGAGTGTATTGCACAACTTGTATTGTGGTTAATGAAGGAAGGAATGGAAATAGAAGGTTTTTATGAGAAGGAGGAAGAAATTAAAAAATATCCCCCTCCCCTTTTTGTTTTGAAAGAAATTAAAGCAGTGGCTTTTGTATGTGTTCTCTATGAGGAGAGAAGTCTTATTTAGTCTGTGGATAAGAATACATGAAACGTTCTATTGTAAGACCAGACAGTCAAAGACTGCTATAGAACTCCAGCAGGCCAGGGAGGCAGGAAATCCCTTCACCACAGCCATGTTGATACTTTTTCAGTAGACTATTTATTCACATACTCCACAATCTCTTTCTTTATTACAGACCTTTTCTGCCACTTTTCCATGAGTCAGACTCAGTAGCTCACAAGTTCCCCATATCAGCACTTGCTGCAGATGGCCAACAGGTCTGCAGTTTTATGTCTCATTTCCTTCAGAACTCTTGGGTGAATACCATATGGTCTTGGTGACTTATTACTATCTAAATCTTCTGTTTGGTCTAAATAGTTTTGTTATGCCTACTTCAAACCAAGGTTCCTCATCTGATCTCTGCTATGAAGGTTGTATAGGTTATAGGAGCCTCTCCAAGACTGGAGCAAAGAACCCACAGAGTTACTCTGCTGTGGCTCATCTGTCCCCAGCTGCTCCTTATTTCCAGTCCTCAGGCAGTCCCACTATTTTCCACACAGGCTTCTTTCTTGTCTGAATAGGGTTACTTGACTTCAAATAGTAAAAAGCTTGCAGGACCTTCTGGGATACTCTTTCCTCTTCTCTCCTGCAAATATTCAAGTGATATAAAACATCATTATTATTACCCTGACTGAGGTCAAAGTTAACAGTCCTGTTTACCTGCAGTGCTTGATGAGGACATGCATAATGAGAAAGTTCATAGCAATAGTCATTAATGATAATTTTTCAAATTGTCAATAAATAATACTATTTAACTACATTTCTTGCTCACCTTAAACTACAGGCTGTCATTAAGAATGTGTTTGTTTGATGCTGAATCTCCCTAGTTCAGGTCAAATGCAAACAAACCTTACAGCCATCCAGAGATGCTGTTGTGCTTGTTGAAGTCAATGGAAATGTTCTCACACATTGTAGTATGAGCTGGATCAGAGTCAACATTTGAAAGACAACAGGTAATTAACACACAGTGTAAAAGAATGAATTTGCAGGAAATCACCTTGTACCATTCTTTAAAAGATATACACTATGCTTTTGAAATTTGCAATTATTCTTTCTATCTTTACTAATTTGAGCAACTGAGTACACAATAGTAACCGTAAGATTATTCGGATGATCATGCCCTTCTGGAAACATGCTTGAAATTATCTTCCTCTATCCCAAGACAAACACTGAGGAAAGTAAAAAAGAGATAATAAAGCCAAACATTCACAAGACTGAAAGATCTCCCAGTTAGGGCTCTTCATGCTATCTCAGTTTGCTCTTCCCTGTGTGTTGTTATGATACCATACTTAGTTGTAAATTAATTACATGATATTCCAGATTCACAAAGGGAATTGGTGATGCACTGGGACAATTCTGGAGCCATAAGGGTAGAGATTGTAGGCTGCTTCCTTTAAAGACATAAGTAGATGTGTACTACCTGGGTAAACCAGGGAAAAAGCAGGATAACAAGTGATAACCTTAAGACTAGATAGCTGAATGCTTTCCCAGGGCACTTAGTTCTAAACTTCCCTCAGCTATGGACTGATTCTGTGATTCTTGTCAATTTCTTTACATTTAGCATGTTTTCTTGGCCATTAATTGATCCTTATACTTTGAAAACTTAGGGTCTGGTTTCTTATGTGGTTTTGGTTTTGTTTATTTTTTTTTAAGAGTAGAAATTGGCACATATTTTGTGTTGCTAGTTTTGGCTTTCATTTCTTTGCCTCTGCCTGGAGAATGGGAATAATGATATCACATAATATAACAGTCACACTGTGGAGATAACTATAATAATGGTTTTGAATTACTTAGCTTATTCTATTAACAGCATTCTTGAAACTTCTGTAAAGAAAATGAGATTTTGTTTTAATCCAAATCACTGGAAGAAGTGGAAAGCTGCTGAAAACTTGCAGTACAGTTTCATACTATTAAAGACAGTCACAATGTCTGTGCATCAAAGGAGTAAATTAAAATTGCACAGATATACACATTCAGTTCTGTCATCTTTTAGTTTCTCCACATGTGAATTTAAAAACTTTTCTCTATTTTGGTATTTTGGTATATTAACCAATTTTGAACATAATTTTTAACACTTAACTTTCATTGCCAGTGCCCACTTAATTACTTGAACTTCTGGAAAAGCATAGTAACAATAAAATGCTATACTAAGAAGAGAACGGTCACAAGCATTACAATAAGTTTGGAATCTGTTTTCTGATACCAGGATGTGTATGTTATTTATTACAGTCTTTTTCCTTTCAATTTCTTTTGTCTGCTGCTCTTCTGCTATTCAGATTATTAATCTTCGACCTCCCTAATGCCTTCCTAGCTTCCCAAAGCCCTCAATGAGATTACACACTGCAGTATTCAGTTCTGCTGCATTACAGAAAAAGTCATGCTTCACCTGCAGAGCTGTGAATGTTTGGATATTTAAAATGCAGTCAAGCTTCAGCAAGCATAGCAAATGATGCTTTCTCAACTCTAATGAAGTTCTATGTCAGATTCTTCTGTCATTTAGCCATGTTTCTCAAGAAATTCAACCATAATGAGCTCTGGGCATTTAAATCTAAAAAATAAGAAAAAAAGGAAAACCAAATACGACCATTAAAAATGCTGTATAATCTTAACAGCTAGTCCTAACAGCCATGCATGGAGTCACAAGGGACTGCGCGAGAGGCTGAAGGAACTCGTCCTGTTACAATCCATAGTGGTAGAGAATGCAGGGCTCTGCTAAGCTTCTGTCCTCACAGCATGATGCAGGAAGAATCCCTACCAGCACACTTATTGATCCACTAATATGCTTACACTTATCTTCCCACTTGTGTTGCACTAAAAGTATTTTGTTGAAAGACTTTACTCTGTACAAGGCAGGAAGTGAAGTTTTACAGAAGCAACTTTTGCTTGGGACTTCCTTTGGGACTGGTAACTCATGAAACTATAACATTATTCTGACCTAATGGGACTCAAAATATTCTTAATAAAGCAATACTTGTAATCCTTTCATTCTGAGCAATTAGACAAAAATAGTGTTGTTGTTGGCTACTCTATCTAGAAGCAAAAATGGTTGGCAGTGTGTTTCTTTGTTAATATTCTATTTATTTTCAAATATGTACCAAGCTTCATGTCTTTGCCCTGAGGAAGAGGACCGAAATAAAAATAGAGTGTTCATTTATTTTGAATTTTCCTTCAGTCTACATACATCCCTAAAATCCCACTACTATTTCTCTAGCTGAGGTCATGCCCTAGAGCTGGGGTCAGTCTTTGGCCTCAGCCAACTGCACTGTTCCACCATACTCCTTCTCTTGAATGGCCTCAGTTCCACCAATCTGGCTTCTATAAATAGCAACCAGCTAGATGAATCACTTCTGCTTTATGCCATCAAATTTTTACATTCAAATAACTAAACCCGATGACAGACATCCTGGTTCTGACTAAGAGTTGACAGAGATGAATCTGGCACATCACATAAATTAGCATAAGCTACCTAAAAAATTTCAAAATCTAAGCTTGCCTTTATCTCATGGTGAGTGTAGAAATCACAACACTAAAAATAAATTTTGCTAGGGTGGAGATTTCACTTTTCTCATAGTCATTAGATCACAAAGACACCTCAGCTCCCGAACAACTAATTACCTTTAAGTTGCAGTATCACAGAAATAATCATTTTTAAAAGCCAGTCAAGTAAATAAAATTAATTTTCCAGAGTAATTACCCAAGCAGCTATGACTGAGATGAGTGATTCAATTAGAAATTGAATTATGCACAGCTTGTTTATGCTGATACAAGGAGAAAAATAAAAGGTTCAGTCTTTCCTTGGAAGCCTGTAGTTTCTGTTGACATTCCCATCAAGACAACTTCAAGAGTAAAGGCTTTCTCTCAGGCAAATAAGCAAATCTATTTCTGAGTAATTATCACACTTCAGGTAGTGAATGTTGCAAGCCATCATGCTGCATACTGAGTGACCGACTGCTAGAGACATTTAATTAGCCTTCAAAGACGCTCTGCCTGAAGCACGGTTTTTGAAATCAATTAAGGAGCAGTAATAAAGAGCAAGATTGGGATTTTTTTTTTTTCCAGTAGGTATCCAAGAAGGCAAAATGGTGTCAGCAGACATCTACTTATACTCTGCATGTGAAATGCTTACAGTGCCAGCATTTGTCTTCACTTGAGAAAATGGTCAGCTGTGTTCTAGCAGCAGTGCAGAATGGAGCACATCTTCTAGTTATCCTTCTGCAACCACAGAAAGATACAAGAACAGAAAGAAAAAAAAATGCTGTTTTCCAGTATAACCATGCAAACATTCTCTTGGACGCTGCAAAGTTTGGTCAGCCATTTGCGCAATTCATCTTGGTTATTTTCTTAACTGAAATGCCTAATTTGTTGCTTAGGGTATTACTTTACAGCCAGTGGTGACCGAGATTTAGAAAGTGATTCAACTAAGCCAACTGCAAGTGCCTATCTGTTCATTGATTACTGAAGGTTTGCTGGACAATTCAGTTGAGGGATTAAATTTTTTTCGAACATGTTTATGATTTTCAGAGGTGTCGTGGTGTACATGAAACTTAATATTGTGCACACAGCAGAGTGCCTTTAAGTACAATCAGCACATAGATAATCAGACCATACCTCTGCTTGTTATTATTTATATATGTATAGCAGTACATTTTCAGGGATATAGGAAAACCTATTCTTGGCATTCTTACAAACAAATTAATATTACAATATTAAAGTAATATGTAAAATAGATTGACTGTAACTATACTATTCATGTTTCATCCAGCCTTATAGTTTTAAGTATTATTCTTTCAGGTGATACAAATCTGTATATGTTATGGGTCCTTTGCATAGCAATTTATAGACACAGAAATTACAGAGGCAGGCATAATTCTTAAATGTTTCTTTACACTAAGACAGAATCTACTGAGTTAAATTAGTTATTTCATCTGTACTCCATCATCATGCATTGTACTGAACATTTAGAACGTGGTTTGATACTTTCTGACCACCAGTACAGGTCCAAATGAACCACTGGCACAAGCAGGTCCAACTCCATTCTCCATTTGTTTCATAAGCATTACATTTATTTGCCTGCAAAATAATAAATATAGCTAAGGATTTTACAAAAATTAGAAGAGCACAGAGCAGAGCATGAACATGTATTATCTTATATCCCTATTAGATAAGACAACTTGAGTATTTCCCATAATACAGCCATAACAAAAGTTGCCACTAAAAAGTCTTTCCTTGCCCATAGCTGCTGTTCCATATGTTGAATACCACAATACCTGCCTCTGTTTTAAGGGAGAAATGGAAGTGCTGAGACACTTCTGTGCAAACAGGGTCTTCTTTATTCTGAAATTTATATTATTTTCTTCCTCTTGACTGTGTGACACAGAAAAATTTTGCACACTTGGAGATTTGATTGTTCTTCACCGTGTCTGTCTTTACAAGTCTAAAGCCTTAACCAGTGCAGTAACTCAGCAAATAAAAAGCAATCATAGATCATAGAATGGTTTGGGTGGGAAGGGACCTTAAAGAGCATCCAGTCCCAACCCCGCTGCCATGGGCAGGGACACCTCCCACTAGCCCAGGCTGCCCAAGGCGCCATCCAACCTGGCCTTGAACACCTCCAGGGATGGGGCAGCTGCAGCTTCCCTTGGCAACCTGTGCCAGTGCCTCACGCTCTCATGGTGAAGAAATTCTTTCTAATGTCTAATCTAAATCTTCCTTCCTCCAACTTAAAACTGTCCCCCCTTGTCCTATCACCGTATGCCCTTATAAAAAGTCCCTCCCCAGCTTTCTTATATGCGCCCTTCAGGTACTGGAAGGCTGCTATAAGGTCTCCCCAGAGCCTTCTCTTCCCAAGGCTTTATAGTAGGCAACTCTGTAATTACAGTAGTAGGAAATAATAGTCAACTCTGCAACTACAGTGAATCAATGCATGTACACAGAACACCACATTAACTGTGTGTGAAATAAGAAAAGCAGACCACCAGCTAAACCTTTCTGTGGCACCTGTATACAGAGGAACAAAGAAAAGAACACACAAGCTCATCCAAAGAGCATTGTGGAGATGGACAAATTAACCAGTGACTCACAGAATTGCTCTGTGGCTGTGTCTGTTATCAATGAACACACTTGAAGGACAAGTGCAAGGCAGACTGATTGCCTGGTCCTTTACAGCAGGTTGATGGACAGGAATGTGTCTAATAAAAGCATCTCATCTGCCATCTAGTTTTGTACCTTTTCTTGGGGAGTCAAAACAGGCAAAAAGCTGCCAAAAATCATGATGGTTCAGAAACAGTGCTAAGAAAACATATCTACATATAGAAACAGGAATAGATATGGTAATGTCATTTCTAAAGTGCGGTTAAACTCCTCTTCATTTTCTGAATCTGTTGCTCATCTGAATCGAGTAAAGCTCGTGGGACTGAAAAAGGTTGTAGAACAGTCTGCTAAAATAAGTCCTGCAAAATGTTAGGTGCATTTCATCCAGCTCCCAGGAGAGACGTGTCCTTATAACAAAATCACTACTGTTCCTTCCACTAACCAGCGTCTGTGCTGGCAATTTCAACAGAAAAGCTGAAAGAGCTGCCAGAGGACAGAGAATGAAATTTTTACTGCTCCATAGGGATTGTCATTTGGGACAGGCTTGAGGCGCACTCACAGGAGCAGAGAGCAGTGAGTTTCTGCTGTGTACTGCCTGAGAGCCTGCAGCTCCCCATAAATCCAACTTATGGCCACATATCTATCCTTACGCAGTTTCCATTGCTCAATTACTTGAACAGTATCTGTATGTCTCATGTTTTGAGAAGTACCAAAATGTTCCTTCCTTTTTTTCTTTCAATCAGATGAAGAACTGAGGAGAACATGCTAAATTACTTACCAGCGTGTATAAAAAAGTCAATATCATTACCACCACAGTCCTTAGGTGTTAAGTCAGTTTCTTGAGACTTGTTTTAGGAACAGTTGACTTTCACGTTGAGTGAGTAGAAGTCTTTGACTTTTACTTGGGGTGAGTAGAGGTCTTTAAATTCCAGGGCTCTTGATGTGATATATTTTACAGGTTTGATATTTTGCATGAATTATTTTTTAAGAAATAGTTAGACAAAATATAAATTGCTTAGCATACTCTAGGCTTGTAGGTATGAACACTATTCTATTGCTTAAAATACGACAACAGCACGTATGTAATACTGGCATTATTTGTGATCAGTGTTCATTCATACCCTTTTTATTCTTTTGCAATTTGTTTCAAGATTACTACAGCCAGTTTAATCAACCATAAAACCGGTATTTCTGCCCTTATTAGGAAAATTCAAGTGGTCTAATATACTGAAGAGAAACTAATAAACCACTGTCTTCAGAAATAACTAGAGATGGACTAGTGTAGGCTGTCTCTAAGAAGCAGCCTTTGCCAAGGTTACTCCTTAGCAGCTTAGAGTATTTTTTGTTCAAACTAGGTGTTACTAGGACTTATGTACAATTAAAATTTAAATGCTCTAATTTGCTCTAACAGCAAAATAGGAATAAGGAAGTGCAGAGTATAATAAATACATAATAAAAAAATCTTTGTAGGTTCTTAGGCAATTCACTAGATTTACCGAATTTATTGTTCCTGTGGAAAAAAAGCCCAAGCACCTTACACAGGGCTTAGAGAAACAATTCTTAATTTTCCACATTTCCTTTACTTGTTGGGGCAAAAGTCCTACAAAGACTTAGATCAGCACCAGCTTTTAGGTCTCAAAAGCAAAATGACTCAGATGTTGCTATCTTTCTTAAGCTTTTCATCTTTGACAGCAGTTTCAAAAATAGTCTGCTTTAAAAATACAGGGAAAGTTTCACATACAATCATGAAAAAAAATATTGTGAATTAAATGCATTTATTCAAGTGATTCTACAAGCCTTTGTGCCCCCAAGAAGATCAGTTTCAAACCTTGTCCTGGAGCTAACAAATCACGTGGTAACTTTGTAATATTTCTTTTTATCCATGTCCTCATGTTTATTTCATGCGTGGTAACCTTGTGTTCTCAAAACCAAATTCATTTTCACAGGTATTTGTGAGCTAAACTGTTGCCAGCAGTTAAATATTTAATAAGAAATGTCAAGGCTACGGTGTTAAATGCTCCAACCTGTTACCACCATATTAATATTCCACTCTTCAAGAAACAATTTCAAAAAATTAATGAGATATCCTTCTTTTCTCAAGGTCTTAGCTTGAAGACCTTAAAGTGATAGAAACATTTGAATTAATTTATTATTTAATCTGTAGTTTAAAGTGAAAATCGAGGAAGCTATCTCACACAAGGTCTGCGTTTACATCACAAAAATCATCAGGGGTGACAGCTACAGTTCAGCTCAGACTCAGGGTTTAGAGCAATTGACAAGCTCTACATCATGGCTGAAGTACTTCAGCAAAACAATGTGGAAAAACCTGTACCCGTACAGACTTTCATACCTCAAAACAGTGCAGTTAGGGTTGAATTGATATTGCTTCACAGTTTGTTTTATGAGCTAACAGGAAAAATAATACAGTATTTACTGATCTTGCAATAGCTCTGTCTTGTGACAGAAAGTGTTATCTCTGATTATAGGTGTGGGCGTGAGTAACCCTATTGAACTCACAGGTCTGTGGCAGTAAAAGGGAGAAGCAAGGAGCAGTAAATACATTAGTTTGTGACAAGATCCTCTACTACTGCTTGTCTTATTCAAAACAAGCCTCTCTGCACAGTGGAAGTGACTACAGTGGAAATACAGCACCATATATTGGTGTGTTAGGACTACTCAGACTCAGGAAGCCCTGAGGGCAAGGTTGGTGGTTTTCTTGTATACAAAGAAAACAAAATTACTTTTAGTTTTCAGCAGCTACTGCAGCACTTGCTGTCTGTCTGTCTTCTTTCAGCAATGAAACATATTTTTTTTGTTTTGGTTTATTGAATTGGTACCTGATTTACAGGTTCACAATTTGCTCCTTGCTTTGTGCTGCATAAGAGACCTCCCAAAGAACTGAGATAAAAAGATAGCACTGTGTCCTTATAGGAAGGACTGTGTCCTTACAGGAAGCACAGTTCTACTTGAAGAGGTTTCCTACATACTTGTCGTTAAGTATGCATGGCAGTTAGCTGCAGTGTGTCTCTTCATACACTGTACTTTTTTTTCTTTCTGGTCCTATGGCAGATGTTCATGGTGGCCAGCCAGGCTGAGGGAGAAGTCATGCTGTACTGCCACAGGCTTTAATGAAGTAACAATTAGTGCGCAGCAATGAATTCTGAATCTGTAAGTTTTACATAAGCTTTACTGAGGTATGAGGTGGAGATAAGAATGCTTCTTGTTTCCTTCCTTAGCTATGAAAACCCCGACCCACTGATTTCAAACTACCTTGCAGCCTTAGGGAAAGGGTCTGTGTTGTCTGAACCCAGTGATGCTACTGGCATGTGTTGGACACTATCTACTAGTGAGTCCAATAAAATCAGAGAAAGACAGTCATCTTTTCAAGCCTGGCTACTCTATCCTTGCAATATTCTTTTAGACTAACACAGTTCTTACATATTTGCATGTGCATGGAGCCTCATGTATCCCAGATGCATGACAGCTACTGTGCACGTACAGATTGAACCTTCAGTGCATGCGTCACAAGATCAGCGTCCAAAATGTGTTTTACTTGCAGTGCATGTGCAAATCATTTGCGCAGTAGGCGCCACACACTATAAACCTCTCATGCTATGCCTACACACTATAGCACATGTACACACTTGAGAAGTGGCTGTATGTCCTGGATTTGTGGGCATGCAGTCACTCAGACACTCAGGAATCCTTGCCAAGTGACAAAATTGCAGTAGTTCAGAAGGTGATTCATAAAAGCAGTAGCCTACTACTAAAACAAGTGAAGTACAAGTGTGCGTACCTAGCAGTGCAGCGCCGCAGACCAGTTTTCCAATGTGCTTATGATGCCAGTTCAGTCGTAGTGCGAGGTGTAACTGGGGTGTGATGACCATTCACATTACAAATAAACTGATTTAGGTTCTTAGATTATATCAGAGAGCTTGGAAAATATTTGGAGGTTGTATTAACTAAACCGTGAATAGAAAGTCTAAGGGAATATATTGTACAGGAAATCCATGTCAGAAACAATGAGCATAGATGTAACTAATCTTATACTGCTGTCTGACTTCTCTGGGTGGGGTGGGGTTCTTCACTCTGTGCCAAATTTACCTGTACCTAACTTTACTTGTATGAAATGCCTTTTCAGCTATTTTTTTCTGGACGGGTGGGTAGTCAATGGAGCAAAGCAGAAGAGTCAAAAAAGCTAACTCCTTCTCTCACTCTCGCATCCAATATTTCTTTCTTGTCTCATAAAGAAGTGTTAGGTTACAAGACTGAGAAATCCTATCCAAGAGCAAGAATAGTTACCAACTGAGTTCTGAAGTACTACAACATAACAGAGAAATGAGAACTGTCAAAGCAAGCCAAGACAAATAGTAGCAGGCATCCAAAGATACATAAATATCAGATTAAGTCAAAACCACCCAGAGGTTTTGTGTAAATAAAAATTTGGAATTCCATTTAAAAATAGCCCTTTAATTCTGAAATATCCCAATACAGAAAATGAAAGTGTATGCACAGTGGGAGTGAATCTTCTCACTTTGAAGTCAATGAGAGCAAAATTGGAGCCCCAGCATTTTGGAAAGAAAATCAAGGCATAACATCAACCCTACGGCAAAGAACTTGAATGTGGGTTAGCCTAAGAATACAGACAAAAAGAGAAGCCTGAGCTTTGAGATAGATTCAGACACCAGCCTTTCATCTGCTGCCCACTCACTGTGTTTTCCATCTACAGCATAGTAGTTGTTATCTCATAACATAACTGGACATTTAGCTAAGCTGGAAATAAAGTATAATCACTATATAACAGATAATTTGGTCTTAGATACAACTCTGTCAGCAACTCTTGTTCACATTTTAAAATTTCTTCTCATATGCCTCATCCAGCCATGTCCATACAAGGTGTTGCCCAATATAGGTAATGGGAATTTTTCCATGGCTTCAAAGGAGTCGGGATTTCCCCCATATTCATCACATATTACTATATCTGGCATGACAGCAAAAATAAGGGTATTTTCCCTTATTTTCCTTGAGGTGAATCGTCCAATGCCTCATCTTTGCCAGCACATATTTATCGTTATACAAGGCACATCCTTTTGCTTAATGTAAAAAATACACATACTTCTAAATTTCAGTCAAGTGAGTGGTAAATTACTACTGTCTTACAATCTAATAAGTGGGTTGATCAAGACTATTTGTCTGATATCCTGCTCTGCTGAAATCAATAGAACTTTCACAGATGTTGCATAGGGTCAGGATTTCATGCTCCCTCAGAGGCAGTATCTGAACTGCCTGTGTATATTGGCCATGACTATTGACTGGAAGACAGTCAGACCTTTTACGCAATTCTGCAAATGTGGAAAGGGGCATTATATTTTTCTTTAGGTTAGGAAAAATCACGCATAAAACATAACAGAGTTCTTTTCACAATATGTTCTACCTTGATATGGTCTTGATTTGCAATAAAGAAACTTCCAGATGTCTTGGTTTCAGCTAGACAATTGTATTTAATGTTAATAAAATAGAATTTTAGTAAATACAATTTTAATTGAATCATTGAAATGTTGGTTAGAAGGGATTTATGGAGGTAATGTTGGTTAGAAGGGATTTATGGAGGTTGACCAGTCCATCTTGCATTCTAAGCAGGACTATAGCCAACATTAAATCAGGTCAGCTAGATTTTGTCTAGTCAGGACTGGCAAACCTGTGAAGACAGAGATTCCAGAGTCTCTTGGGGTGACTGGTTTCTCTGCTGAGACATTCTCCTACAGATAAAGCTATTCCTAATGTCCAAACAGAACCTCCCAATTGCAATGTTTTGGTCATTAGTCCTTGTCAAGCTATCTGTCACTACTGAGAAGAATTCAGATCTGTTGTCTATAACTGCCCTTCAAGCAGTTGCAGGTTGCTATTGCATCATCTCTTAAATTTCTCTTCTCCAGAGTGAATAAGCTTAAACTCCATAAGCTCTGGCTTACAGCATAAGCTAAGTCTAACCAGCTAACTGATAGGCTATGGCTTATCAGTCAAGTGTCTCAGGCCCCTGAAAGTGTTGTGGGCCCTATTCAGTTCTTGACATCCTTCTTCAACTTCTGGTCATAGCATCCCAGGGACAGCCTCACCAGTGCTGAATAAGGGGCATAAGAACTCCTGCTGATATACTGACCAATGTTCTTCTGACAGAGACCAGTATTCAGTTTGTCTTATTCATCATGAGACCACAGTTATAGAAGCACAGAATAATTTAGATTGGAAAGGTCTACTCTAGACCAGCTGGTCTAACCTAACACACAAAGCAGGCCTGGCTTCAAAGTTAGAAAGTCGCACTCGGGGCCTTCTCCAACTATATTTTGAGTATTCCCAAGCATGGGGATTCCATGGCCTCTGTTGCCATGTCCCACTGTGCTTGATCTCTCCCCCTAAGGGCTCCATTTCTGTCTATTTGGTTGAAATCTTCCTTGCTGCAGATTTTGAATGTGGACTCATACATTTCCTGGGCAATTCTGAGGAGACTAACTCCCTTTTATCTTTAAAACCTTCCTCCCTCATCAGATAGTTTTAAAAAGAGCAATTGGATTACTCTCTTAACTTTCTCTTCAGGCTGAACAAACTGCCTCCGGCTTTCTACATCACTTGCTCCTTCTCCCTCACCATGTTAGTGCCTTATTATCAGCCAGCTTAGCATCCACTGTGACCCTCATCACCAGTGCTTGACATCAGTGCTGCTACTCAGCCAGTTAACTCTCCCTGCTCCATCTTTGTACTACCCCTCTTAAAACTTCATAAGGTTTCTGTTGGCCCAATGATCGAGTTTCCAAAGGTCTGAAAATGCTGTTTGGCAGGCCACATGTAATCCCTAATTTGCAAGAGAACCGGGTGATCAGGCCCAGTCAACATGGGTTCACAAAAGGCAGGTCTTGCCAGACTAACCTGATCGCCTTCTATGACAAAGTGACTCGGCTGCTGGATGAGGGAAAGGCTGTGGATGTGGTCTTCCTGGACTTCAGCAAAGCCTTTGACACAGTTTCTCACAGCATTCTGCTTGAGAAACTGTCAGCCTCTGGGCTGGACAGGCGCACACTCTCCTGGGTGGAAAACTGGTTGGCTGGCCGGGCCCAGAGAGTGGTGGGAAATGGTGTGAAATCCAGCTGGAGGCCAGTGACAAGTGGGGTTCCCCAGGGCTCAGTACTGGGTCCAGCCCTGTTCAATGTCTTCATCAATGACCTGGATGAAGGCATCGAGTGCACCCTTAGCAAGTTTGCGGACGACACTAAGCTGGGTGGAAGTGTCGATCTGCTGGAGGGTCGGGAGGCTCTGCAAAGGGATCTGAACAGGCTGGACCGCTGGGCAGAGTCCAATGGCATGAGGTTTAACAAGGCCAAATGCCGGGTCCTGCACTTGGGGCACAACAACCCTATGCAGTGCTACAGACTGGGAGAAGTCTGTCTAGAAAGCTGCCTGGAGGAGAGGGACCTGGGGGTGTTGGTTGACAGCCGACTGAATGTGAGCCAGCAGTGTGCCCAGGTGGCCAAGAAGGCCAATGGCATCTTGGCTTGGATCAGAAACGGTGTGACCAGCAGGTCCAGGGAGGTTATCCTCCCTCTGTACTCGGCACTGGTGAGACCGCTCCTCGAATACTGTGTTCAGTTCTGGGCCCCTCACCACAAGAAGGATGTTGAGGCTCTGGAGCGAGTCCAGAGAAGAGCAACAAAGCTGGTGAAAGGGCTGGAGAACAGGCCTTATGAGGAGCGGCTGAGAGAGCTGGGGTTGTTTAGCCTGGAGAAGAGGAGGCTGAGGGGTGACCTCATTGCTCTCTACAACTACCTGAAAGGAGGTTGTAGAGAGGAGGGTGCTGGCCTCTTCTCCCAAGTGACAGGGAACAGGACAAGAGGGAATGGCCTCAAGCTCCGCCAGGGGAGGTTTAGGCTAGACGTTAGGAAAAAATTCTTTACAGAAAGGGTCCTTGGGCACTGGAACAGGCTGCCCAGGGAGGTGGTTGAGTCACCTTCCCTGGAGGTGTTTAAGGCACGGGTGGACGAGGTGCTGAGGGATATGGTTTAGTGTTTGGTAGGAACGGTTGGACTCGGTGATCCGGTGGGTCTCTTCCAACCTGGTTATTCTGTGATTCTGTGATTCTGTAATTTAGCTGATTGTTAGCAGTTTTCATTGCATTAATAATTCTAGTTGTATGTATTTTCAGTATTTGACGTGGCGCACCATGAAGGGGAGCAGGATCTGATCCCTTCTCTCTGGCAACCAATAAGGAAATGGCAGGAAGATGAGCCAGGGGAGGTTTAGGTTGAATATTAAAAAGTTCTTCGCTCAGAGGGCGTGGAGCATTGGAATAGGTTCCTTGGAGAAGTAGTCATTGTGCCAAGCCTGACAATATTCAATAAGCATTTGGAGAATGCCCTCAGACACATGGTGAGAATTATGAGGTTGTCCTGTGCAGGGAAAGGAGTTGGACTTGATCCTTGTGGATCCCTCCCAACTCAGGACATTCTATGGTTCTATGATTTTATGATCCCTGCATGGGAATGCTCCACCACCAGCAGCTTTTTTGGAAAAATCTGCTTTGGCTTTTAATTCACAATCATCTCCATGGCTATTTTCTACTGTCCTTTTCTTGTAAATCTCCAAGACAACAGCAGAATCAGTGCGTAGGTGCCGTGTTAGACTGAGTTTGAGACAACGGCAACACCAACACATTAAAGTGGATAAGAAAGAGTCCCACACTCCCTCTATGAGCTGAACTGTAAGGGCAATAAGTCCCTTGATTGTAAGACTATCATGTGAAAAGTGAATAGTGAAAAGAACAGGCAGGGAAGGTCTTGTTTCCATTGGCTGCAGACAGAACTGGATGATCATCTAAGGAACAAAAGAAAATATTTTATGCTAAGATTCTTAACAGAATACGCTTAACTGTCCAATAGTAAATCTGATGGTATTGATATGTGTTGTGTTTCTGAGCAAACCAGTAACATGTACATATTGGGGTTTTGCTTCTAAAATGGAATATTACATACTAGTACTTCAAGAATATATTGAAAGAGCTAATCAAAGCATTGATAATAACAGCAGTATATAAACAAATCACTGTGAGGACATAAGCCTTGTCTCATGTTCATGTGTGACCTTTAACATGTGTATGCCTATCTGTAGTCAGCCTGCCGGAGCCCCTTTAAAAACTGTGCAATTTTATACAACAGCTTGTAAAAACAGATATGCACTCTCCTGCAATATTAGCTCTGATCAGGAATATAGACTTATTAGAGAAGCATGAAGAAATGCAGTTGTTTGGTTTGTTTTTTTTCCAGTAGAAGATTTTAATATTTTAATATTTGGAATGAAACCAAGGAGTGTTGTCTTTTTATGGCACAATGCCTCAGCTCTGCGGCAGCCTGTTAGCCTCATCCTCTGCATGTCTGGAGAATTGGGTTTGCCAAGAAGCCACAAGCTGGAAGATACTTCCTTTCCAGATCTCGGTATTTTGTCAGCTCCAAAGCAAAGAAGACTGTAAGCCCAAGATCCCCAAGAGTCAGCCAGAAGGGCTGTAAGAAGACAGAAAAGCAAACTAGCAGGCTCAGTTGTCTTGGAAACCTGCCTTGATTCTATTGGAAACTGGTCAAAAATGGAAATTCTCTTGTGGAACATTTTGATTTCAATGAATGACATATCCTGATGAGAAAATGTTTCATCAAAATTTTTCTATCCAGATTGCTCTCTGCTGGAAGTAGATAAAGTTATTTTACGGATTATTATTCTCTTGTACACCCACATAATTTGGTAGGATAAGGTTAATCAGCAAAGCACTCTGAACATTCAGTGGCATTTGGTTCTGAGGTTTTACCCAAGGAACTCTTCCATCTGACTGAAATCTAAGTTCCAGCTCTATCGCAGGCCTCAGTTAGAGAAATTGTATCAAGTGAAGAAAATTGCTACCAAAAGATAATAAATGCTCTCTATTGCTACATTTCTTATTTGCCCATAAGTACTCTTAAATTCAGAACAGCCCTTTCACAATTAATTTCACTAAAGGCCCATCTCTGATTAAAGATACATGTTAGTACCTAATTACTCTTAAATACAGGAAGGGAAGGTTTCCTGTGGAAATCCTGGTATATGTTTCTGTAAGCAGTTTCTATTTGTTTAGACAGCTTGTAATAGCACTACAAGAAATAAAATCTAATTCCCCCAAAGCAGATTCATAAGTGTAGGTTTTTCTGGTTATTTCAAGTTTAAAATGGTAGTGTGCAAATAACAATTGCTACGTGTCTATAAATGTGTTTTGTGATTAGGTGGGCAGACATTGCCTAGTTGCTCTGAAATGAATTGAAGTTCTATTAATGAAGAAGAAATATTACTTCAAACACCAGGAAACCAAAATATTTCCCCTCAAGTAATCATCAGAGGCCCTAGCATGCTAAAAAAGACTAAAATTGTTTAGGTGAGCAACATAACAAAGGTAAAAGGCCACATAGATAAGGAGAAATGTAATGTATGTCATATACCTTGATGGTGGTGCAGGGCTGTGGACTTTGCCTTTCATGAGATCTCCAGGATTAACCTTGATATCAAAATTCCTCTTTGCTGTGCTATCCCCAATGGTCTGTCCTGGCTCTAGTACACAACACTACCCCGATTAACACTCCAGGTGACGGGGTATCTGATTATTAATGAGATATAACCAATCTGCAGTGGCCTATGAGGACTTTAGGGAACAAGATTAGCTTCAAGAAGATCTTGGCACAGCAGAAATGGTATAAAAAGACATACTACAATCAAGAGTTTGAGAAATCATCTGTATAAACACAACACTGGAAACTCTCAGCAGGGTAGCAGTTGCACAGGAGAGGATGTAGGCACCATACACCATCGTAGCACATCAGCCAACAAAATTGCTATGGCAAAAATGGAAGAAAATATTATATAAGAGTACTGTGTGCCATTGATAATTTTATGCTGAAAATGCCTAAATAGGAGAGTTGTGTCAAGATTTGGCCACCATGTTTCAAAGAAACTGTAATTCAGAGAAGGAGACTGAAAATCTGGAAAACATGATCTGTGAGCAAAGATTAGAAGAAAGGTGGCTGATTTGTTTAGGGAAGGCTGAAAGAAAACAGAATAAAATGTCTTCAACCACATAACAGCCTAATAGCAAAGGCAAAGCAAATTTATGGTTCTCTGTCATGACTGTGGATGAGAGGAAGGAACAAGGTTGCACTACAGCAAGGAAGATTTAGGTTAGACATTAGGATCATAAGCATGGATAGGTAATGGTATACATCACTTATGGAGACAGGATTCTCCATCACCAGCTAGAGATAACGAATACAAAGCAACAGTTGTAAGGAAAGATTCATGACTATGATGGAAGACAGAAAGATGGATTAGATGACCAATAAAGATCCCTTTCAGCTTCTTCCTAATATTATACGAAAATGATCTGTGACTTCATCTGATCAACCAGTAACAGCTTTGGCTGTCTAAAAGGAAAGGATTTAAGGATAATCTAAACTAACGTACCGGGAGAAACAATTTCAACGAAGTTTTTATGGAAATACAGTACTTCAAGAAGGAAAGTACATCAAAAGGGTGCTTTGTAACACAAATTTGTAACAGTAACACTTCTGTCTAGTGTAAGTCAAGTGACTTTATCTTCAATATGTCCTGTCTAGAAACTAACTGTACAACAGCATAACAGACTATCACTCCTCCAGTATTTTCCTTGCCTTCCCTTTCATGCAGGATAACAGACTGACGTCAAGTAATAAAAGTTTAGAATTCAAGTCTTGCCTAGCAAATAAAACACAGTCAGGCAAATACAAATGTTAAAAAAAAAATACTATCTTACGCCACATTTTGGGAGTGTTCTTAGAAATATTGGACAGTACTTTATTTAAGAAGTGCAGACCATTTTGTGCATTTACAGAGGCTGCACATGTACAATCTCACAGCCTTTGGAACTAATGAAATTTCCTAGAGAGACATAGGCTTAAAAGGCAAGGCATGGCCTGTTGTGTGAACCTAATGGAGCAAGAAGTTCATGCTTGTTTAAAGCTGCTGGCTTTCCTTGGAAAGGTGGGTCCCTCTGCTTTTTTTTTTTTCTTGATGGGGCAGAGATGGATCTAGGAGATTTTGCTATCTGGACAATCCACAAGCTAATAATGAAGTTGATAATTAAATGCAAGTTCAACAAAATGGGTAAACAGACGCAGCAAAAGCAGAGTAGGAAACACCCCAGTAGCAAAGGGTACATGCCTTTAATTACAGGCTGTAACTGATTCATGAGCTCTTGCTTTCCGATGCTGTTTGTACAGCACATTACTATGAAACAAAGCAAGCACTCTCCCAATGTCATTATTTGAACTAAAATTTAAGTTATCTGTAGATGTATTATATGGGAATATACATTTTTAAAATTCACTGAAAGCTGCATTGTTCTTTTGTCAGAAAACCTATGGTAGCAGGCTGAGTATGGAACCCAGAAGCATGAGAAACAGTTACAAGTGCTGATGTATAAGGAGTGAGTGTCCTACTGCAAACAGGAGCTGTCAGTTCTGACAAGCTGTCTTGCAATGTATCTGTTCCTTAAATCAGCTGCTTCTCATACCATACTACTTTGACTATCCAGGTAAGCCTCCTTCAAAGACACCTGAGTTTCAGTGTCCAAGTCAATTCTGTGGTAGGAGGAAATAATCAATGAGAATTTTTTTTTCCCTTCTAAAATACTGAGCTCAGAAAACAACCATGCTTGTGACCAGATGAACAGAAACTCCCTGATATGTTTCTTTTATTGGTCAGCAAGGCAGAACTTCCATCCCACCTGGACTGTGAAGAACTTTTGAGACAGGAATTGGTTAGCTGCAGGCAGAGCAGGAATCTGCTTCATTTCATTATGAATGTTACTGTGCTACTTTGAGATGCTCAACAATAGCAGTGAGATCCATAGAAGCATCATACCGGTGGGAAGATGGCAAGCTAACAGTATCAGAGGGCATATGTATTAACTAAGGAGCTGATACTTTCCAAGTCATTCCAGAACTTCTCACAGTTCTGGTTCTTTGTCCCACAGCTGCACAATAACGTTAACTTGAGTGTCCAAACTGCCACAGCTTCAGTATTTTAGTCTCAGAATACTGTGTCTCCTGGTCCTTGAAGAGATCATTTTTACAGTGTGATCCTACAGTTTCCACAGTTCCCAGGGATCTTTTCATCAGAGTCAAGCTGCTTGTACTGGCTGGGCGATGATGCAGCCTAGCTTGGCCTCTAGATAAATCCCTTTGGCCTAAACCCAGCTGCATCTGGATCTGCTTCACACAAAGTGTGTTTGCAGTCCAAGTTCTCTTTTTCACTTTCAAAGTCAGTCAGATGCCTCTGTTACCAGCTTTGTAACACCGTGGTTAGAGCTACAATCCCCTTTGAGGATGTGCCTATCAATCTACACCCAAGGTTGCAATTTCTTTCCTGTGGTCTAGCCAAGCATGACCGTAGAGATGGGGTGATCACCAATATCTCTGCGCTTTTTATCTTGCTCATCACTTAGGCTTAGAAGGATGAGGTCTGCTCATTCCATAGTGGTGACAACTATGTGAGCTGGCAGAATCTGTAATTATACAGGTTGCTTTCTACTTCCGGATACATAGGACATAATGGTTTTTTTATTATAGTAGCTCTTAAGGGCCCAGCTGAGTGTGGGCTCTACCCTCCAGATATTTGCTGAGCTGCCCTGTCTTTTTACCCCATCATCCGGAGAGCTCCTTCACAAGATGAAGAAGAAACTAATTTCCACTAGAAAAGCACAGACATGACAGCTGCTCACAATGGTTTATGTGTTGGTAAGACAAGAAGTGTTTTTATCTTGATTAAACTCTAAGATGTGGGTGGACATGGAGGGACTGTCCATCGATTTTTCTGTCATCATTTGAGCTGTGAAAAACAGCACTTTGCTCATACAGTTACACAGGCAGGAGGAAAGAAATGATGATGAAGGCTTGAGTCTTGTGGCTTTTAGTAACAGGAGGAAGGCTCTTGCTCCATCTACAGATCTGCATGTACGAGATAGATTAAGTACCCCGGTGGAAGCTGAAGAGCCAGGAACTCGGTCCAGCACAGTTGCAACAGTGAAGCCTGACCCTGCCACAACATCAGTGAGAACTGGCAAGTGATAAGCGATGGCAGGTGCAGACTCCCTGCTGTGGGGAAGGAGGTCCCCATCGGCTGACCTCACCTGCTGGCAAAGGGTGTTTCCTTCTTGCTGGGGTTTGTATCTCAGATACTGAAGAAACACTGTTTTGAGACTTGTGGGGCCTTAGGCTATTAACTTCCTCTGCTCTTCCACATGGGCAGTAATGATAGTGCCAGGGGAAGCTGTGAACATACCAGGCATAGCTGTATAGCTCTAGTGGTGAGAGTCAAGGACATAGTTGCCTAGGTGGTTTCCAGCTTGATCATATCAGACAAATGAAAGGAAGGGCTTTGGGAGGAGTGGAAAGACTGCGGATCACCAGTGTCACATAGCTTGCATCAATCACAGTATTTTGGTTTTTATGATTATAGGACCCTATATGAGGGTTGACAACTGCTAAGAAGAAACAGGATCCACCTGACAAAGTGGGGTAAAAGCAAGTCTGCCAAATGGCTGGCCAATGGGGTGAGGAGAGCTTCAAACTAGGAATGACGAAGGAGGGAACTGATGATCTACAATCAAGTATGGAAGGGGTGGACTAGTTTGGCAAGGAAATGGTCTGGGGTGATACAGGTGTTGTGTAATTGACAACAGGGTGAAACAGGTTGACTTAAGCAAATGCATATCAACAAGGAAGTGGCTACCATTTGTCACTATGTGGAAAGTTCTTACGTAATTTCTGGGAAATCAGCACGACTGAGTGTCCATCTGCAGTGCTTGTTCATTAATGCATGCAGAATGGAGAATGAACAGGAGGAATCAGAGGTCTGAATGCAGTTGCAAGGCGACAATATCTCATTGGGATTGCAGTGACGTTGTGGGATAGTTTTCACAATAGGTGTGGCGCAATGGAGTTAAATAGGGGATTTAGCAAGGGCAGGCTGGGAGGGAGGGAAGGAGATGCATTTTTTGTAAGACAGCAGCAGTGAAGTAGGGAGCTCTGTCTTGGGAAAGGTATGAGTTGGTTGAGAACTTATAGGTCAAGAACAATATTTTGCTGAAATGAAGCATTAATAAACTTGGAGGTAAGCTTTATATGGTTCCTATGAGGAAGAGCTGTAGTCAGAGGTGCTTCATTGTGTGGAAAAGCAGAGCTCTCAGGCTACTGCAAGATATTCAGAGTGGTGCTCATGACTTTTCACAGTGCGACTCACAAACTGAGTGTGTCTGTCTCAGAGCATCTAAAGTTTCCAGCCAGTGATGCTTGTCCTTGATCTAAATGGGTAGAATCTCAGTTGGAAGTGTTCCTCAGATGCTCCTAATTTAACACTGAGGGACTGATTTTTAGGACTTCTAAAGCGCTTTAGGAGACTGCTTAGATTCAATAATGTCATGTGTGGGAACCATCAGATCTCCACATTCACAGATTAGAGGTTTTGCAAAAGATTGCCATTCTGCATTTTATC
Source organism: Phaenicophaeus curvirostris (assembly GCF_032191515.1). NCBI lineage: Eukaryota > Metazoa > Chordata > Aves > Cuculiformes > Cuculidae > Phaenicophaeus > Phaenicophaeus curvirostris. Next base: position 24,088,002 of record NC_091392.1, read on the forward strand.
ACCACATGCAGATTCCATGCGGGTCTCCAGCTTGTTATACCTTGCTTATAAGACTTCAAGACAGCAATATTTCACTGCATCTGCATTAATACCTACGTAACAGATGTTAAGACAACTATTTATGAGTCCCATATGGCAAAAGAAAATTACCACTTTCCACATCTTCTAAGTGAAAGAATACCCTGCCCTCATCAAATAGACTGATTTCACAAAAAAAAATCCCCATTACATTTCCTAAGAAGTTAATAGGACATCATATATAAGGATGCAACATTCAAGATACTTTAATGAACAAGATAAGAGATCTTCCTTTAACCTATCCTGGATATATAATTTATACAAGGCATTGGTCTCTATTTTTGTCAGTCTGTAAGATTTAAACAGTACTAGATGTACTCGCAGAGAGGACAATGAAACAAGAAACCCTGTGGTTGAAATGTGAATTATTTTAGCAGTGGCAATTATACTGACTCCAGTGGAATTTTGCTCAACTACATACAGATTTCCTTTTATAATCACATGCACTTAACTTTAAATAAAAATAGACCTAAAGAAAGGGAAAACTCAAGTCCCCCAAGTATGGGAATGATTGGGCCTGGAGTTTATTTTGATATTATAGAAAAAGGAGATTTCTGTAAAATATTGATCAGGATCAGTGCATCAGTGACAAGGAGGATGTGGGGGTGTTCATATCTATCCTCTGGACTAGGATATTTTGATTACTTCCATATCCATTCTCTACATCCGTTGTTACTCAGACTTCTCATTTCAGAGATCTGATATTTTGGCAGCTTGCAAATTAACTTCTGATAACGACAGGGCAAGAAATCAAGAAAAATGAGAAGGAATCTATTTTAAATACCTACCACATCATAGGACAATCACTAAATAATATGTTCTGTTTCAGATATACATTCCTACTGTTTATATAAACTTCATGACATCAGCCAGAAAGATAACAAAATGCTGCTTTACAGAAGACTTTTCCATACATTTTCTTGCCTGTTTGGAAGAGGCAGGAGAGGAGAGGAGTGGGCTTCATGCTATGCTTATACATTTTAGTTTCTATTTATAGCTAAGTGACTCAAACTTGGTGAAAATCACTTTTTCCTATTGATTCCAAGGCAAACTGCCTGGAGCATTCTCTAAGTAATTTCTCTTTTCTTTTCTTTTTATTTTTTTTTTTTTTGTGTGCGTATAACATTTTAAAGATGCTGTAGGCCTTGCATTTTACTTAAAACACCACCATAATACTGATCCTATCAACTGCAAAGGTAAATGTTTTGTATGATTGCGCTACTGTGTTGAGTAAAGTAATGTTTATGCCACTGATTTTCCAAGTTTTAGAGAGCTGGGTCTCTGCCAGTAGTATGAGGCTGACTCATTGAAAACTCCATGGAAAGATCTGCTACGGCAGAAGTATTACTTTATAGCATACAAACATGAAGCTTAAACTCATAAAAAAAAAAATACTGTTAAAAAGCCAGCAGGAATTGCTTTGATACCAGAAATGAGAATCAAGCGTTATAACTTACTAGCAGAACACCTATTGCCAGAGGCAATAATCAACAGCCTAACAATGAAGCACCCGAAAGATTTTACTTCTGTATTTTACCTTGTTTTCATTTATCCCTGTTAGTCCTAGGATACTAAATAAGGCACATCTCACATTTAGCTTTCTTGTAATTACATTAAGTGAAAGTTTCCATTTTCTTAAAAAAAAACCCAAAACAAAAACCATAATGCAGTGCTACAATTTCATTTAGTTAAAATCAGTAGTTATGAGAGAGACAGGAAAGCAAGGTCAGGTCAAATGCTAAAAAGACTAGTAAAGAAAAGAGTAAAAAATGCAAGACCAATAAGGTCATCTTTGTTCAGGCCTGATGTACCCAAACTCCTAAGACACTTTGGTTTCTGATGTCTGCAAAATAAATAGCTACAGTGTACGTTTTTCTTAAAATCTAACAGTTTAATGAGAAAAGCAAGCTGTTTTGTTGTTTTATTGTTTTAAACAAAGTACTTTGGATTTAAAAAATTGTAAATTTAGAATGTGTTAGATCATGATGAAACATTCAGTACACATATGGATATGAAATGCATTTTATTTCATAGTGAATTTCTGAATCTACAGCAGCAAAAATGGTCAGTTCATATCAGACTATAATAAAAAGGAATTTAAACTCTTCTAGGTACATATTTTATTTGTACTTCTTATGGAAAACCTCCACTTAACAGCCATAGCTATTTCATTACAAGGTAAATGACAAATGATGAAATGAGAAAAGAGGGAAACTTATAAGGATAATTAGAAAAAGTAAAAAAGGAAAAGAGGAACTCAGAGCCTTATTGAGATGTTATGGAGGCTGGCACACACACACTTTGGGCTCCTGCCAGCTGCCACATTTCTAAGGATCTGTGACTCTCTACCCTGTGTGTGCTGTAGCACCCTTGCAGCCAGGTAAACATTCAATAGGATTTAATCGCAGCCATTCTAAGGTTTCATTTACTTCTTCGACTTTGATACAGATGTATTCTGAAGTGCTGGTTATTGCGCAGATAATATTATTATTCCTTCTAATAATTTGCTACTTATGTAATCTTTTTTAAAATATTTGTTTCTATTGCAAACATTTGCTTATCATGGGAACTGGCCTCCTTTAGCAGTCTGTTATGTATACAGTGTCACCTAATAAGTAATCAGGGGAACGTGGCAAAATTTCATATGTTAAGCACTGAAACAACTGTCAAACAGATACATCTAGATCACCCTTTAGAATTAAAAGCTACAAAGTCCTTATTTTCTTAAGTGAAGCTCCCACTGGGGATTTCTTTGCTCATTTTGAGACTACAGTGTGTTTGAAACTTCAATGTGCTGTGAGAATTTATTGAAAAAATTTCTTGACTGAGGTTCAAATAACTATCCTTTACCGAGGAGCAGCTGGTACCAAAGTATGCTATTTTAAACCCATTAAAAGAAAGAGCCGTTGCCCAGACATGGCTAAAATAAGGTATAGAAACTTCCTTTTCTCTACCTGACTTTGATGTGTGATATGCCCCATATTTTAGATGTGGCTTTCTTCTCTGCTAAGTGCCACAACAGTTTTGTAAAAATACTGTCTTGGTTGTTTGACAGTAGTGGAATTGACTGAATCTGCCTGCCTGCTGCCCCAGCACTTTCTGTTCCCACCCCACCAATAGTCCAGCTGAGGGAGTCAGACCAACAGAAACTTTCCTCCACACAGTGGGGCAGGTTTCAGACTGAGCCTACAGGAAAGATGGGAAGGGGCTCTATCAAGGAGTCCAGTGATAGGACAAGGGGCAACGGTTTTAAGCTGAAAGAGGAGAGATTTAGATTAGATATTAGGAAGAAATTTTGAACTGTGAGGATGATGAGGCACTGGCACGGGTTGCACAGGGAAACTGTAGATGCCCCATCCCTGGAGGTGTTCAAGGCCAGGTCGGATGAGGCTTTGAACAACCTGATCCAGTGGAAGGTTCAACAAAGCCAAGTGCAAGGTCCTGTACCCAGGTTGGGGTAATCTGTGGTTTCAATACAAGATAGGGGATGATGTGATTGAGAGCAGCCCTGTGAAGAAGGACTTAAGGGTGCTGATTGATGAGAAGCTCGACATGAGCCGGCAGTGTGTGCTTGCAGCCCAGAAGGCCAACAGTATCCTGGGCTGCATCAAAAGAAGCGTGGCCAGCAGGTCGAGGGAGGAGATTCTGCCCCTCTATTCTGCTCTTGTGAGACCTCATCTGGAGTATTGTGTCCAGTTCTGGAATCCTCAACATAAGAAGGATATGGAGCTGTTGGAACGGGCCCAGAAGAGAGCTAAAAAGATGATCAGCAGGCTGAAGCACCTCTGCTATGAGGACAGGCTGAGAGGCTTGGGCTTGCTCAGGCTGGAGAAGAGAAGGCTCCGAGAAGACCTTATAGTGACCTTCCAGTACCTGAAGGGGCTACAAGAAAGCTGGGGAGCGACTGTTCACAAAGGCTTGTAGTGATAGCACTAGGGGCAACAGGTATAAACTGGAGAGGGGCAGATTTAGACTAGACATAAGGAGGAATTTCTTCACCATGAGGGCGGTGAGGCACTGGCACAGGTTGCCCAGGGAAGCTGTGGCTGCCCCATCCCTGGAGGTGTTCAAGGCCAGGTTGGATGGGGCTCTGGGCAGCCTGATCAGGGAGGTTGGAACTGGATGTTCTTTAAGGTCCCTTCCACCTCAAGCCATTCCGAGCGCCACCCGCCCCGGCCCGGGCCCCAGGCAGCTGCTCGCACCGGCGGGACCCGCGGGCGGGGCCGGGGCCGCGGGGCGGAGCCGCCGTCCCGGTCCGCCACCAGCAGGGGGCGGGCGCGCCGCCTCCGCACCCTCCGGCCGCGCTTCCTGCTCCGTCGCGCGGGCCGGGGCAGCCGCGCCGGGTGCCCGCACAGCCCAGGTAGGGGCGAGCGTCCTCCGCGGGGCTGAGCGCTCCCCTCCCGCCGCTCGGGCGCTGCCGCGGGGCGGGAGGCTCCGGTGCTTCCTCCCGCCGGTGCTGCGGGAAGCGGCGGCGGCTCCGGGCGGCGGAAGCGGAGCGGGGCTGCCTTGGGGAGGGTCGGTTCTCGGTGCAGCAGCGGGTCTCGGGCGTCTGTTGGCTGGTGGGTTACGAGGTGCGACCCTGGTTGCGCTCTGAACTTGGCGCTTCAGAGAGCGGTTGCGAGCTGGTGAGGAGAATGTGCGGCCAGGTTTGCCTTGTGCTGCTTGTCGAAACTCTGCGCGCGTTTCTTGCGTTTTTTAGCTTCTGAGTCGCTGAAGTAGAAAAAAAAAACAGTAATTCTACGCTTTTTTTTTTTTTTTGCTTTTTTTTTTTGGTAGGTAAATGCTACTCTGAGAAACACTCACTGGTAAAATATTGAAAAGGACCAGGTCTTCGAAGCAAAGGCAGTGGTTTACAAAGGCTCGTAGTGGTAAGACTGGGAGCAATGGGTATAAACTGGAGAGGGACAGATTTAAGACTAGACAAGAGGAGGAATTTCTTCGCTCCGAGAGCGGTGAGGCACTGGCACGGGTTGCCCAGGGGAGCTGTGGCTGCCCCATCCCTCGAGGTGTTCAGTACCGGGTTGGATGGGACCTTGGGCAGCCTGATCCAGTGGGATGTCCCTGCCCACGGCAGGGGGGTTGGGACCAGATGATCTTTAAGGTCCTTTCCAACCCTAAGTATTCTATGATTTTACAGTTGGATCGGATGCCGTTCTAAAAAAGGCATCCCATCTTACAAAAGCAGTAGATATATATACTAGATTTAGACGAAGAACCTTGTGAGTTCTCGAAGAATGTTTATTTTTTTAGGTTATCCTGAGACAGCGACATCTTATAAGATAATTAAGCATATCAAGAAATTCTTGCAACTCTTAGGAGAATATTTATCCTTTCAGGTTATTCATCTGTGTCTGGAGATTAGGTATTACCTCTTGATAGAAGGCAGACTTGTATTACAAGATAATTAAACATACAAACCAGCTCAATTAATTATCACACTACCATATCTTAAGTTATAGTTTTTTTCTGAGCTGCCGAGGGGCTGTGTAGTTAACCTGATTTCTTCATGTTTCGATTTTTTTTTACATTTAAAGAGGCTAAATGATAAAGTAATAACTTCAGGCTTTTGTAAAGATCTCTTCATACGTCAGGTATTCTTCATAATATTATGTGTGCCCTGTAATGCCACACAGGCTTAGAGCCCGTGGTGGTTCTTTGCAGGTGAACCTAGCTGGGTGCTCCTCTTCTTTTAAGAAAATATTTTCTTTAAGCTAAGTGGAGAATTATTGAGGAGGGAAGGATCCAAATAAAACCTAACCGAAAAGGCTGGTTGATGACTGTGCACAACAGTCCTGCTTTTTTTTTTAAAGCCTGCAAAACTAATCCAGGTGTGAATGCCTTCATTAGCACATACTCCCCCTCAGGAATTCTTTTAAGTATGAGGAAATCTTTTTCATCTATCGGTTTGTGTATTTTTCAATGTGGCAAAACAAGTTCTGTAACTTGCTCCAAGCCCGCAGGTAGGCTCCTCACAAGATAGTGGCTGGGTATTTAACATTGTGTAAGAACGTCTGATCACTTGATGAGGTGCTTGGTCTGTTGTGGCCATTGCTTCCCTCTGTTTCCAAAAACTGTGGCCTTTTGCTTCGAGGTACCCACAAGTTAATGCCTGGTCTCTCCAGGTGCTGCTCAAGTGCTTCAGGGAACATAAGCTCCGTGTTTAATGAGAATTTTATAGGCGCCTTAAGAGAAGAGCGATGATAGAGTTTGAGAATTTAATGACACTTCAGCAAGGTAGTACTTAAAAAAATGAACTGTTACTACTGAATGTATAGTTTCTGGGTTTGTTCATATTATTAGCATAATATATGAGAAATGGATTTTTTATTTGCTATAAGATCACAAGATGCAACAGTAATATGCAAGTTGCAAAAAAATACGCATTTACTTACAGATTATTTCATAGCCTGAAGATTAGGTCACCTTGATGCATCCATGACAGTTACAGAGAACTAGTTCCTTGTGATTCAAATTGTTCAAGAAGTGGTTGTTATTTGAGTAGAACTTAGCTTCTGGCTTTTAAACATAGAGTCCCAGTGAAGTCAGAGGATTGACATGGGAGTGTAAGGGCTGCAAGTCTTACTACTTGTATCAGTGATCGCTGTCTCTGTGTGCCCTAGTATAAGTGGTATATGTTCAGTTTTTCACTAAAATCTGGTGAGAAAGTTTAGAATTTAAGGCATAATTACTGTAAACCTGCATGTTTTCTGTGCCAGCGGCTAGTTGCACAACCGTGTGACAATTGCTTTGCTGTCAACATCTCTGGAATTACTGTAATTGCTTCACAGTTCAGAATGATCCCTTTGGGAGGTCTTACATTGATATGAAACCAAGACCGTCCATAAATTTGTAGGATTACAATCTGCAATTGTGTCAGAAATCTTGGAGTTTAATGATGAGACTTCATGTGATGGCTGTGCAAATCTAACAGCCTGGTGCTGCTGTGCTTTTCTTCCCAAAACTCTTAAGAAATCTGCTAATCTGGCAGAAATTATATTAATTCTCTTTTATTGGGTACTGGTTACTTTCCTTAGTAAGCAAATTCATGTGGCCTGGGCTGGAGAAATGGTGAGTAGGGCTGGAGCAGCCTGGCAGGTGAGCTCACCTATCTCATAAATTTTCGTGTTTCCTGGTTCAATACAGGCCTAAGGCCCAGTGACAAATAAGACCAGTGATGAGGAAATAACTTTAAACTGGTATTGCTGCTTGCAGCCTCCTTTCTTAGCACCAGAATTTTCAACTTGAATGGGTGTTAAAGCACCTGTAACCTGTAAATAGGTGTTCCTGGCTTCCTAATTCTTTGTCTAAAATGTCATGTCTAACCATGAATCCAAGCATAACTTCCTCATGCTTTTCTCTGTTGTAAGTGTTCTGAGAGGGTTTTTAGGACTTTTTTTTTTCTTTAAAGAAAAAAAAAAATTCTGGGTAGTCTGTTGTGTTAATTCTGGCCTTCTATTTCTTTGAATCTGTCTGTATCTTTATGTTATCCACAAATTTAAAACATTATCCCTATTCAGCAGCACATATAATTGATGACAGTATTGAGTATTGTTTTACCCAGGGTTCTTAAAATCCAGTCACACTTACGTTTTCACAGGGAGTTACTGATAGTTGGAAAATTCAAAAAAACCCCCTATTTTTGCTCCACATATATAGTACCATAATTTTATGATACAAAAATAATTTATATCTTAATTTGCAGGTGGAGGTGCAACTTGGCACTGAGCTCCAACAGGAGCTTGAAAAAGCTGAGAGGATATGGAAGAGACTTTGTGGGAGAGGGGAGAATCTTCGGAAGTCTGTTGGGACATAGAGAGCTGCTAGAGTAAACTCTGCCCTGAGTTTAACGTGCACTGCTGTCTCTGAGTCAGTTTTAATAGCAGAAAGCTGCAGAGTGTGTTTTATTTGTACAAACAAGGTAGTTAAAATCCTGCTTAACGTCAAAACAGATGACAGTCTGCCTTCTTCATAAGAATCATAGAATAGTTTGGGTTGGAAGGGACCTTAAAGACCACCTAGTTCCAACCCCCATGCCCGACTAGATCAAGCTGCCCAAGGCCCCATCCAACCTGGCCTTGAACACCTCCAGGGATGGGACAGCCACAACTTCCCTGGGCAACCTGTGCCAGTGCCTCACCACTCTCATGGTGAGACTTGCTTTCTTGTGACTGGCTGACTTCCTTCCCTTCTCCCACCCTCTCTGCAGTTTCCTTTTATCTGAAGAGAAAGTAACCATCTCCTAGTAGGAAAGATGTTTTTTTTTTTGGTATGTTTGGGTTATCACTAGTCAGTTGAGTTGTAATTTCAAACATTTAAGCTGGTATGAGCTAGTACTACCAGTGCTAGAAAGCTGCTCACCTGCTTCCAGACGCTTTTTTTCTGTTTTTTAAACCAGCCCATATATTCTTGCAGGTATTGGGGTGAGGTGGTTGAGGGAACTGCCGTGGCTGTTTGCTTGCTGGCCAGCTGAACGTCAGTGACACCCGAATAGTTCTGGAGCTGCATTTGAATGAATTTTGGCAGCAGTTTCTTACAGGGATTGGTAGTTAGTGATTTTTTTTTTTTTTAAACATCTTGATCCAGAGAGTCATGACATCAGGAGTTGTTACCGCATACAGTGATTGCATATCTGTGGCTCTGAGCATGGAGGTTATTAATCACTAAAAGCTGTGACTGTATCTGCAGTGCGGTCCCACTCTGCAGTGTCCTGTAGGCATAGCGTAGCCTCTCTGTGGTCTAGGGGTGCTGTGCTGCTACTTCTCCCCCTAAGCTGGTGCGTGATGCTTTTTCTCTGCAGGGTGCTTCCCTCAGCCGGTATCACCCTTTCTATCCTGTAAAAGACTAAAGCCAAGTGTTGTCTTTAAGAGATATAGAAACCCCTGCTCCACAATAGCGTGTCTCCTCATCCACTCATCTCCAGGTTTCTATATCTCTTAAAGAGGAGAGAGAGAGAGACCGGCAGTGCTCTCAGCAGTAGTTGTCACCTGGGAGTACTTTACCCAGAGGCACATCCCAGCTTCCTGGTGAGATCAGCTTGCTCCTGAGCAAAGGTTAAAACTCCTCCGCAACATGCAGCCTCAGCACATGCTGAACTTCTGTTAAAGAAGCTTAAACACTTGGTGGTATCAAAGTAATTTTTTTGGCAGCAGCCTGTTGTGAGGTGCCTTGCTGCTATCTGTAACCTTGATCCTCTCTGCCTTACAAAGTGTATAGGAGCTCCATGCTTTGCTGTGCCTGTGATCTTAGTGTGCAGCTCCATGATGGGGCCAATGTGGTGGTCTGTGCTGTAACTGAATCTCACTCATAAGATGGCGATCTCATTCTGACATCTTAAAGCTGCTTACTAGAGTATAGTTTTGCTCGAGGAGTATAGTTTTGCTCGAGGAGAATAGCAGAGGAGCAGATTAATCTTCCTGCAGCAAGCTTGGACCTAGAGAGGAAGTATTAGCAATGTTCCTTTCTCGTTCTGCTTGCTTGATAACTTTATTCAAAATGGGCCCCAGTGTGATGTGCTATAACCATAGCCTCAGTACATTTCTGTGGTGGTTGAGTGTAGTTACATCAAGTCATAGTAATTATATGTATGCTAATTGTTCTTCAGATCCATCACCTTTTTGTATGGTAGCTCTATTGAGAATTGTTCTATGGGCAGGATAAGATGCGTGGTAGTGATGCATTATTCTGATAAAAGGCTTGGTACTTTTTTTTTTATTAATGCAGACATGTGAAAGCTGTTGTACATTTGAAACATCTGCTGGATTACAGCAATACGTTGTTTGAAGTGAGATCTGGTGGTCTTGCAGATAAATACCTTGCAAAGCTTTATTTACTCCTTCCTGTTGTGGAAAGACTGAACACACTTTGTCCTGTGAAATCGAGGTGGTAATTTTTTTCTTAAGAAATATAACAGAAAACGAATCAGCAGTTTTGAACTTTTGAACAGGTGGTAATTACAGCAGTGCTTCAGTTGCAAAACAGTTTGTTCATAATTTAACAGAATAAAATGTTAAACCTCACTTTTCTAAATCTCCATTCTGAGATTTATGTACTTTTCTATGATGAAGCTGGAAAGCAGGTGGGTGAATGAGGTTGAACGATTTATCCTTAAAGATTTTATCTGAATTCATCTGCATGATTTTATTCAGGCCTATGAAATACAGAGCTAAGATTCTCTTAAGTAGGTACATCAACAGCAATGTTACAGTTTACTTTATCACATAGAATATGGATTTTAGAGATATTATATTTAAGGCAGTTTTTAAATATATGGAGCAATAAATTTTGTGTACTATTTGGAAGTGTCTTCAAAGTATGGATTAGGTGGTGTTTGAGGGTTTTTTTGTGCTTTTTTATTTTTTTAATTGGAAAAGGAATGAGGATTGAGTTTCATTCTCAGTGGGAAGAATGCCTTAGTATCTCAGGCTTCTCAGAGTTCAGGAGAATTTTTTTGTGTTTGAAACTGATGAGTTTGTGTGTTGCTTAAGCTGAAATACTGGATTGATGCCAATAGCAAAAGCTTGCATTGTCAGTGCTTTGACATGTCATTTGGGAAATGCTTGTTTTGCACATCAGGTATCAACACTCTCTGGCATAATGCTTCTTCTCAAGTATATTTCCTTTCTTAGAAGTGAAACTTTAGAGCAGTTTTTGCAGTGTCGGACATGCAACAGTACCTGAATTACCTGTTTTTAATTTTGGAATAAGTTTGTTTCCTTTGCTAAATTAGCCTGAGTTTCATTTGCACTTAATAGAAGTAAAATAAAATCTCATTTTAAGAAGCAAACACTTGGAGTCTAATTCAGTGTTGTCAGAATACCAAGCTGAATCTTACATATGTATGGAAGAATACACTTCAGGAGGGCTGAAACCCAACTAGAGCTCAGATTGGCCAAGTCGGGGGAAGATAACAAAAAAACCTTTCTATAAATGCATTAACAATAAAAGGAGGATCAAGGAGACTATTCAGTCCATATTGGATGCAGATGGAACAACTGTGACGAAGTACAAGGACAAGGCTTAAGTACTTAATGCCTTCTTTGCCTCAGTCTTTCATAGGAGTTGGAGGAGCAGAACAAAGCTCCCATGATCCAAGAAGAGGCAGTTAGAGACTTGCTTGTCCAGCTAGACGCCCACAAGTCTATGAGGATGGATGGGATCCATCCAAGAGTATTGAGGGAGCTGGCAGATGTGCTTGCCAAACCCCTTTCCATCACCTTCCAGCAGTCCTGGAAGACTGGGGAAGTGCCACTTGACTGGAGGCTGGCTGATGTTGTGCCCATCTACAAGAAGGGTCGTAGGGAGGAGCCAGGGAACTACAGGCCTGTCAGTCTGACCTCAGTGCCAGGGAAAGTCAGGGAACAGGTGATCTTGAGTGCTATCATGAAGCACATGCAAGAGAACCGGGTGATCAGGCCCAGTCAACATGGGTTCACAAAAGGCAGGTCTTGCCAGACTAACCTGATCGCCTTCTATGACAAAGTGACTCGGCTGCTGGATGAGGGAAAGGCTGTGGATGGGGTCTTCCTGGACTTCACTAAAGCCTTTGACACAATTTCTCACAGCATTCTGCTTCGGAAACTGTCAGCCTATGGCCTGGACAGGCGCACACTCTCCTGGGTGGAAAACTGGTTGGATGGCCGGGCCCAGAGAGTGGTGGGAAATGGTGTGAAATCCAGCTGGAGGCCAGTGACAAGTGGGGTTCCCCAGGGCTCAGGGCTGGGTCCAGCCCTGTTCAATGTCTTTATCAATGACCTGGATGAAGGCATCGAGTGCACCCTTAGCAAGTTTGCAGACGACACTAAGCTGAGTGGAAGTGTCGATCTGCTGGAGGGTAGGGAGGCTCTGCAAAGGGATCTGAACAGGCTGGACCGCTGGGCAGAGTCCAATGGCATGAGGTTTAACAAGGCCAAGTCCTGCACTTGGGGCACAACAACCCTATGCGGTGCTACAGACTAGGAGAAGTCTGTCTGGAAAGCTGCCTGGAGGAGAGGGACCGGGGGGTGTTGGTTGACAGCAACTGAATATGAGCCAGCAGTGTGCCCAGGTGGCCAAGAAGGCCAATGGCATCTTGGCTTGTATCAGAAACGGCGTGACCAGCAGGTCCAGGGAGGTTATTTTCCCTCTGTACTCGGCACTGGTGAGACCGCTCCTCGAATACTGTGTTCAGTTCTGGGCCCCTCATCACAAGAAGGATGTTGAGGCTCTGGAGTGAGTCCAGAGAAGAGCAACAAAGCTGGTGAGGGAGCTGGAGAACAAGTCTTACGAGGAGCAGCTGAGAGATCTGGGGTTGTTTAGCCTGGAGAAGAGGAAGCTGAGGGGACACCTCATTGCTCTCTACAACTACCTGAAAGGACGTTGTAGAGAGGAGGGTGCTGGCCTCTTCTCCCAAGTGACAGGGGACAGGACAAGAGGGAATGGCCTCAAGCTGCACCAGGGGAGGTTCAGGCTGGACATCAGAGAAAACTTTTTCATGGAAAGGGTCATCGAACACTGGCAGAGGCTGCTCAGGGAGGTGGTTGATTCACCTTCCCTGGAGGTGTTTAAGGCACGGGTGGACGAGGTGCTGAGGGGCATGGTTTAGTGATAGATGGGAATGGTTGGACTTGATGATCCTGTGGGTCTTTTCCGACCTAGTGATTCTGTGATTCTTTATCACTTTTTAAAAAAGTTAATAATTGAACTTTGTTGTAGTGTTTGTATCTAAGGAGAAAAAAAATAAACGTATGTCTGGGAGTCTCTCAGTTTTTGTGTGGACAAACCTTTTGCCGGTGTGGAGTTCTGCCATAACCACAAGGAATTCATGTGGATGTTGGAGTGCCTGTAGGGAAGAACTGCTTGGATTACAGCCTGTGTCATCAGAAGATACAAATAGTGCATGATTGTACAGTAAAATTGACCTACAGTAGTGACTTTTTTTTTTAAGATATTATTGGGTTTTGTGTGTGCCCTTCACCAGTTTCAGATTAAATGAGTTTTGTAAACGTGGAAAAACTATGCATCATCTAGCAGAAGGGTAAGAGATCATCTGGGTAAAGAAATATATCTTGTATTTGACTGAAACTATCATATTTGAAGCCTAGATTCTCCTACTCCAGTTTATACTTGGATTTTTATTTTTTTTTTTACTGTCTCAGCTGTTTGGTCCATGGCATATAATTCAGGCTGGCACAACCACTGGTTTAAAACCAGAGGTCACATAAGAATAACTAATGCTGTCTCTGGCTTATCTAATTCACTGTGTAATTTTGAGTACTCTGACCTGCTGGAAAACACCAGACTGAAATGTCTATTAGGAGAGGCTGGATTAAACAAAATGTTGTTTCACTGATTGCATTTTACAAGGTATGAAAATGTAAAATGGCTTTTTTTCAGCTGTTCTCTAACAGGAAAAAAAAAAATGCATCTGCTAATCATTGGGAAGGCAGTTTGTGCTGCAAAAAATAAACACTGTCCTAATCGACTCATGACTCAGAAATAAAAATCAAAAGCTCAACCTTTTTTTTGTTTCTTCCTTTGTTACTAAGTAATTTTGAATGCTCATCTAATTCTAGTACAGTGTACTTGGTATGCTATTCATATTAGCAGATAGTAAATACAGATAAAACTACGTATTATGTTCTTTGATCATTTTTTGAAGTGTACAATCCTTTTAAATTCTGTCTGAATTCAATTATAAGTATCTCAGGCTGATACAGATTTAGTATTATGTACCTGGGTAGAGATTTGAATGTACTAGTGTAGAAATACGGGGTTAATATTGAAGGAAACACTTGCACCTTGTAGAATACCTACATTAAGAAAACCATTCTTGTGTTTTTCCAGACTTCTGTGATTATTTACAGACTTCTTTGGTATTTCTTGGTTTTCCTTATAGCTGGGAAGTTGTTTTCCTTCAACATTATAACTACTAATAGCTAAGCAGCAACCAGTGCATTTTGAGAACAGTCTGTGTATTCTATCTCAGCATCTTTTAAAAAAAAAATACACCTTGGAGGTAAGAAGCAAAGTTGTCCATTCCTTCTCTATTTTCTTTCAGAGTTACTTCCAAAGCTAAGATGATTCCTTTAGCCCTTGCTTGTTTTATTTAGGTTATATAATTGTTATCTAGGTTCTTCCATTTAGGGATTATGCTTTTAGATAGACTTAGAGAAAAATACATACGAGTCTCAGTTAAAAGACTAGATAGTACATAGAGCAGAGTATTTTTTGTTTGTTTAGGCAGAGCAGAATAATTGCTTTTTGTTTCACACAGGAATCCTGTTGGTAGCATTCACAATGAGCAGTTATACTTCTGCAGCAATACCACATTGTTGGCCCCAAAATTGGAGAGCTGCTATAATCTCTTGAATCCTTTTCTTCCTGACTGCTGCCTGTTTTAGTTTATTTGATGTCTGTTTTGAAAGTGTATTACTTTGGTTTTTTAAATATCCTTGTCGGGTTTGGCACCTTTTTCTAATTAACTAAGGTTAGATTTCAAAATCATCTTGACCTTCTAAGTTCTTGCCTTTCATCTTTGCTTGTTTTTATGTGCCCATTTCATAAGTATAATGTACACATGTTGTCAAAATGCTAATGGAAATACATACTATTATCCTGGGGATGAAGGAGGCTAATCTGCATTTTTCATTATTATCCATAAAAACATTTATTGCAGTCGTGTTTGATAAACCCTTGTAATCAAATGCATTGCAAGTGAGGAGAGCTTTCATGCTCAGTAAGTAGGGCAGAGGGTGTGGCCAAGTGACATATGCCCTATCTTGTGTCCCCCACTGCACCATCTCTAGGCAAGAGTGTTGAGCAAGGCTGATAAGGAATTCACCACATTACATTGCATTCAGCTTGGGACTGAAATCTGGACTTGGTTCAGTGTTGCAGCAGCGTGGCAGTATTAATCGGAACTGCTTGTTTGCATTTTATCAATTCCTTCACTCTCCTCAATACAATTTCCTCTTGCATGTTGATTATAGGAAGAAAACTTGCTTGATGACCATCATATCTAATACATGTATGTGGAAAGAACTCAGTCTTGGTATGTTAGAAACTTCATATAATCTAATAAAACGTGATGATTTTTACTGGGCAGGATTATAGTCTTCTAGTCTTCCTAAATGAAGTTGCAGGCTCCCTCTGTGAAGTAACTGGCAGGGTTCCCTTAAGAGACACAGGTCGCTTATAAAAGCAAGTATCTGCTCCTCTAGTGATTGAAGCTAGTTTTAGAATGTATCAAATACGTGCAGTAGCTGTGTTGGATGTATGTACTAAGTTTTCAGATTTGTGTTGAGTATCATCCCCACACAAGTTTATCAACAAGCAGAACAGAGTTGGGGGGCATCCCCTTTCTCTTCCTTTTTTTTTTTTTAATTATACACTGCTGGTTTTTGTTCAACTTTGTTATGTTGCTCTATGTATAGCATTTTGGGCTGTCATGGAGTTTGCTTGGAATGCCTTTGGCAGTAGAAGTTGTAACATCTGGAAATGGCCCCTGCCTTGGGACAGACTACAGTGCACGAGGATGGGTGGAGCAGAAAAAACCGCAACCGGTAACCTCAGATCCCAACTGTCTTTTCACATATCCACTCCCTACTAGTTTGCATCCAGAGTGAATTAACACTTTTCTACACGGGTAGACATGCAACTCCATGCAAGGAAATGGACAATGACATACCAGTGTTCAAAAATGATATATAATCCATAACTTCTTATCTCCTCTGATTCGGTGAGCTGTCTACCTTTTTCCTTCCTATTTTTGAGGGGTTGAGCAACTAATGCGCTGGGCTGTGCTGAAAGAGCAATTTCTGAACTTGCTAATACGGCAACACCAGCTTCCTGCCTGTCTGCTGGTTTTCTCTCACTTTTGTCATTGAGTCCATCATGCTCTGCCAGTTCAGAGAGTATGTGCTATGTCAGTTTAACAAAGCATTCTCTTCTTTGTTTTTTACTATTCATAGTTTCACAGCTTTATATACTGGAATTCTAGCATTTTGCTGGACCCTTGTGGCTGGCTAGCTGAGCTCACCTGAAGGTTAGCACTGTCAAAGTCTTACAAGAAAATTATCTATCAGATACTTGGAAGAGGCATGACTCTACTATCCTGTAGACCACATATTTGTAGTTTTGTTCTCTTTATTCATGATGTGGCTATGTTTTACTGTAGTTGAAAGGTCGCTGGTCTGAATGTTGCACTGTTTCTTCTCCTCAATGCTAGCTCCTGTGAATTGGCAATGACAAGTAGCAAGGCTTTTCTGACAGATGTAGTTGTTGCTGTGAGAAGACTTGTCTGCACTGTTATCACCATTTTCATAGGAAAAAGGAGAGTGTGCTCCTCTGGCCTCATGAAGAGTTGCACAAGATCCCTTTGGCAAATAGGAGTTTTGGAAGTTTAGTAGAATAGCAGAAATCCACGGTGATGTTCATCTTGTGAGTTAATACATAGATATTTGACTATGCTGATTGGAATTTGTTCTGACTTAAAACATGTTTACTACTGTCCATGATAGATGTAAACGTGCAGTTTGCCACACTTCTTCCAGTACGCTACCCTGGGGAATAACAACTTCTTTTCTTTTGACACAGGGGAAAACCAGCATCTGAAATCACCTGTTTTAGATTCTTCTGTGGGTAGCTTCTTGTTTCAAGGCACTTGCTAATGCATGTGAAGGATTTCTTGGTTTCTTTCCAGTGCCCAAGCTTTATACCTCTAGTGATAAACCTCTTAGGTTCTGCACTAAGAAAATAATCTGAAGAAAATCCATGTTCCACAGTTGTGTGCAAAGCTTGCCAAAACCAGCCGTTTCACTCTGACTTGTAGATGCTGGTCACTTCTATTGCCTGTTTTGTGGTGCTCTCCTTGGCCTTCACATCTGTATAGGGTTTTGCTGTACTCATCACGAGGCTACCTTTAGACGCTGTTCTAGGCTGCCCCTCCTGCCTGAGACTGACTAATAAGCGATAAATACAAGCCTTGTTGTACTGCGACATAGATAAATTATGTTAATGTAGTAAGAAAGTGATTATTTATATTGTTAGACATCTGTAAGTTGAGAAGACGTTTAGGCTGTAATTCTCCTGCCCCTGCTTGATGGAATCATAAGTTAAAGAGGAGAAAAATAGTGTTTGGGTTTTTTTAGCCTTGTCCTAAAGCAGTCATAGGAATGTTTTTGCCACTAGTTTTGTGCCTCTGAGTCTGAGCGAGCTCAGTTGTGGTCCTGTGTTGTTTGTTTGTTTTTAAATGGTCCTAAAATATGTGCTATTATAAAACTGGATTTAGAATTTCTGTCACTTCTCTAATTCCAGTTATGAAGTCTGATACTTAAAGATGTAGAGCAGTAGTCTACAAGCATTCATAAGGGCTCATAGGCTGTCCTACTTTATTCCTGTTTTGTCTGGAATTAAAAAAAAAAATAATTTGAAGATAATACTTCATAAGAAAAGGACTTGGCATTCATAAATTATTCTCTTCCAGCCTGAAAATGCTGTTCAGCATTTATCTATACTGTAATATCCCTGTATTTATTCTCTAAGTCAAACCCCATTATTTTTTTATATGCTGTAATTTAGGGAAAGAGCCTCTAAATCACTTCTAAAATGTCTGTCAAGTTGTGGCATTTTTACTTATTTTTTCTTTTTCTAGATCAATACAGTTTCATTTAAAAAAAAAATGCCTGTTATCTGTTGTGTATTTGTTGAGTGCAACAAATAATGATCACTGAGACAGGTAGATGGAGGAGTTGGGGTGAAGGCGTTCTGCAGTCAAGGTTGTGCCATCATTTAACTTAGTTTCTGCTTTCTTGGTTTTGTTCATATTTTTGCTTTCATATTTTGCCTTCATCGTGTCTTTATAGTAAAAGAGGAAACTTCTTTTCAGCATTGATTTAAAACAGGTTCATGGTTATTCAAAGTACAGATGGTGTTTATTTTAATGATGTTTCTGAAAGTGGGCATGAGGGAGAAAGGAGCTTAGAATAATTCTATTCACAGACATCGAAAAAAAAAAAGTTTATCTGCCCAGATTCCTGTTGAGTTTTTTTTACAAGACAGATAAATACTAGCCTTTCATGGAAAGAAGATATATATGGGTATACTATGTGTGGCTATGAATATAATATTGTGTGCAGAATATGCTGTGAGATTTCCCTTGTACAACTCTAGCATTCAGAAACATTTGTCTGGTTTTGAAATGTTGTTAATACTCTTGATTAAGAACTGTTAATGTTCTTCTCCATAAGAATTTGAAAATAAATTTTTTTTATACTTTTTTCCCCTGTTTATTTCTCTCCTGACCTTTTTTTTGGAAACTTTAAGCAGTAGAGCACAATGATTGAGTGTTTGACAAAAAGGATGTGGACACAAATCAGTGAACTTGTAGATACTGAGTTAAGTGAAGGCAAAAGGTTTTTTGTCTAAACTAAATTTTTCATCCCTTGCATAGACCATGAGAGCTATGTGGAGGTGTTGGTGATTTTCTTCAAATGATTTGCATTTCCTGATGTATAATACCAATAGTTTTCCAAACAATTTCTACAGATAATGTTTTTAGCGGTTTCTAAAAGCGTAGCATAGGACTGCAGACTGTTAGAGATGCTGTAGTTTTTGTGATGAGGGTGTGGGAAGGCTGCTTAGTTTAGAATGATAGTTGGTTGCATGTTTTCAAGTTCAGTCTTAGTGTAGAGGATCCAGTAAGGTCTCTGAATGCCATTAGTTCTTCTTTTGCCATATTAAATGTAATTAGTTACACAGGAAAATGCGAAATAAGAAATAGTTGTGTTTGGTTTAGTTTTCTGTTTTGTTTTGGTTTTGTTTTTATCCAGAAGGAAAGTAACAATTACAGATTGTTATTTGTCTGAGTGCCTCGTGTATTCTTTTAAAGTAAATGAGAGCTCTTTCTTACTTGGGATCAGAAGAATTGAGATAGAAGAGTTCAGGTAGCATACTGCATTCACTTAATTTAATTTTTATTTTTTTACATGCTTGAACTACTTCAGTGTCATAAAATATATTACTATTTCTAGATATGTAGCATTTCATTAGCAAAGATTGAGATACTTGCAGTCATGATTTGCAGAGATACCCTGTCAGTGCTGGGGGTGCCAGGTGGCTGTACGTGGTCATCTTTCTGCACTTCTTGAATCGGGGGTAGGAGGAAACTTGACATAGTAGGTGTGCAGGCTCAGAGCAGTGTGGACCAGCTGTGGCTGAGTATGACTATGATGCAGAGTCAGCAGCAGCTGTGGTTCTGCAGGTCAAAGGACAAGAGATTGGGTATAGGTCTGGGGCAAGGAGTTGCTTGATGAGGAGGCGGTGGCCTCTGATAAGAGTCTGTAGGTTGTTGCACATTTTGACTTCGTGGTTACGAGCTCTTCTCAAGAAGAAACTTTAGGTTGTTCATGTGGTGTTTTTTCATATGCAGTGCTCTTCAGTTTATTCTGAAATAGCCTCTGTTCTAGGGTTGGTGCTTCTGTCACCACTGACCATCAGGTGAATCTTCTTTCTTTCTCCCTAGGTGGGCTGTTTTTAATGCAGTAGTTTCACTAGCTGGCTGAAGACTAACCATGAGAATAGCAGGTAAGTAGACTCAGTGAATTCAGACTTGTTGCTTGTGAAACAACTGCTATAGATACTATTATCAAGTAGTGATGCTAAAATTTTACAACAGACTTAACTGGTGTAATGGGCATTGCTGATGTTTAATGAAACTTATTTTTTAATTTGGGATGGTCTAAGAGCAAGAGCAGCTGGTTAAAATGCTTTAGCTTTTCTGCAGTGACTGATTAAGGTGCCATGACTTGATGTATTTTGGCTCCTAATTCTGTAAGATGATGAAGGAATAAGGACATGGCCAATTGATGTCTTAAGCAAATTTCTTCCCTGCCTCGCACCCCAACCAGAAGTGCTATGTACTGTTATGATATAGCGTCTGAAACTTTTTGAATGGTTACTGGAAGTTTGAAAGCTATAAAAAAGTCTTTTCGTAGAGGTAAGTTACTGTAGTACTGGGGTTTGAGAAACCAATTTTACTTGGCGGAAAGGGTAGTTGCAAAAATAAGATCTTTGCCAATGTAAGACTGCAAGAAAATATTACTTTAGACATTTCCTTGCAGTAGAATAGGCTGTGTGGCAATTGAACTGTTTTGAGTTTCTGATGCATTGCACTTTTATGAACAATGGTACTTTTATGTTGTAGAAGGAGCAACTTTTGGCTCCTCTAAGAGGGAATGACACCTCCTTTTACAAGAGTCTCACACATTAACCTTCTTAATGTGTGAAATTAGTCCTGATTTTTGTGACTATTTCTAAAGAGGTTTTATTAATCTCAGTATGTCTAACTGAAGTAAATCTCAAAGAACTGAAAATGCTACAATTTTTCAGACACAGCCAAATCTCCTGGAAAATGACTGTTCCAAACCTCTTTTAACCTGAGCAGCCAAGCTACGGTATATGAATCGATCCCTAATCTTGGCCACCCTTTAAAACAGAGGCAGCTCAAGTTAAGGGGAGAAGTGGTCAGAAGAGGAGTATTTGTGAACCATGAGGAAACATGTACACGTGACTAAGGGGAGTGGAACTGGAGGAGGTGGAAATTTCCCCTTTGGATAGCAGCCAGTTAGATCAGTTTAGTTCATTTTGCTAAGCTGGATTTCCATGGAAGAGACTGTGGTTTCTCCTGGCTGCAGATAATTTTTTGAAACTTTTCTCTGCTTCTGAATAGGTGCTGCAAAGTTGGTGGTAGTCGTAGCAATATTTTTATTGACGTTTTATGTCATATCTCAAGTATTTGAAATAAAAATGGATGCAAACTTAGGACACATATTTGGTAAGTGATGACTTTTTCTCTGGACATCTACTTAATGTACTTCAGCCAAAATCAAGAGTATCATATTCATTTTGCTTTAAGCCTGCGTAGGCTCTTACACTTAAGAATTTTGTGGGTTTTTTCAATGAGTGTACTTGTATAGTATAAAAAAAAAGTGTGCCTTAAGTAATTTTCTGTATGAAATATTTAACGTAGTCTCTTAATCAGTTTGATTATTTTGCCTGTCAAGTATGCATAATTCTATCTGCTTTTTCTCTTTACTGGTACTTATATTCTTCGTCTGGAGTAGTAAATTAGACAACAAATTATGTTTCTGGAAATCTGCACTCTGCTGTTATTCTGCTTAAGCAATTTAGAATTTGGTTTGGGTGGGCTTTTTTGCTTGCATGGGTACACTACTGTGTACAAGTGAATGTGCAGTAATCAAAACAATTCAGATGTGCTCAGGTTCTACATAGAAAAGGATAGGCAGTTAATGTGACTTAAAATTCAGAGTCTGTTTTGAACAAACTTTATCTTTAAAAGGGCTTTTCATTACAAAGGAACAATTTTATGTACGTGGGTTAGAGTTCATGTTGTTCAATTCCAGATTATAGCAGGATGAGCTGATATCTGAACCAGTTGTTGAAGAGTCACAGGTGTCATTAAGTATTACAGGTGTATTGTAGAAGCATGCATGATGAGGTCACTTGTGTGTCTTCCTAGCTCAAGAAAGGGAGTCATAAATGGTTAGGCTCAAATACACCCGAGTTGCAGGTTTCCAGTAACATAATGTTCATATGTATTTGATACTTCATTTCAACCAATCTGACTTTAGGGGTACAGAAAGGTTTTCAATTTATAGGGTATTTTATAGCAGATGACGCTTTAATAGCAAAATCTTCTAAATATTTCTTCTTGCATTTTAGCTAGATCAGCTCTGGATGCAGCTGCACACCGTGAGTGTTCATATTCATGTGTTTCTATTGTGACTTGTTTTTGCTAGTAACTGAAAGACTGCTGAATTTTCATAGTCAAGAGTCTTAATTACACTTTAAATGCATCCAGAAAATAATTTTATTCTTTTCCTTATTTTCCTAAATTTCTGGTAAAGTCTGTTTTTTGGCAACATTTCACTTGTTTTGTCTTTGGCTTTTAATGACGGTGCCAGAGCAAGCAGGCAGAGTGAGAAAAAGCAGTAGAAAAATGAGGTATTGCAGGAGCATAGATTATTGCAAGCTGCTGTGAAACTGCAGATGAGATACTTTGTCTTTACTCTTTCCTTGAATTCCTTCAGAAAACTAACTAATCTTTCTCTGTTAGCCTACATGTGGTGCTGACTCTAAAATCCTGTTTTATTTCTATTTAAAAGCGACAAAACCTCCAAGATACAAATGTGGGATCTCTAAAGCTTGTCCTGAAAAACATTTTGCTTTCAAAATGGCAAGTGGAGCCGCAAATGTAGTTGGGCCTAAAATTTGTGTAGAAGATAATATGTAAGTATTTTTTCTTGTTGTCTCCAAGTGTATCTTTCAAATGCTGTCTTGAATCACTTTGCACACAAAAACCCAGTAGTTTCAATGATTCTTTGGTTTTGCCAGTGGTTTGACTACATGAGAAAATTATATCACATTGTAATTTGTGATGAAGCACAGTCAGTACTTGGCAGTAAATGCAGAAATGTACACTATTTTAATACAGATGAGATAGCTGACACTTTATTTGGGGTTTACAAACTTCAGGAATAATTATAGACTTTGTCAAGTCAGATGCAAACTTGTCTCCAGGTAACTTGTTCTTTTGCCTCTCATAGTAATTCAGTGAACAATTGTATTTCAGTAATTGCTCGCGATACTTCTAACTGAATGTGATCAGCTAAAACTGTGCTGTGGAGTTGTCCTTTTTGCAAGTCATCATTTGAACTAGGTATTTTCATAGTACCAGTTTAAGAATGCTTTTTGCACTTTTCTTTAAAGGATGACTTCAAAACGGAAAAATAGTATTTTAATTATCAGTAGTTATGTAACTGTGTTGATAGTACCTAAAGTTAATAAAATATTTGTGAAATGAGGAAGGGAACTGCTGAAGCACTATTTTGTTTTAAGTCCTGTATTTCCAATAACTGTATTTTTAACACAGTATTGTCTGTAATACTTTGCCTTGAGTATTTAACTGAATACCTTTGGGTAATCCCTGTAATGGGAATATTAATATTTCTTTTTAGACTCTTTGTATCTTTGCTTTTGGGTTGTTGAGACGCATTGTCACGCAGTGTGCAGCTTCATATAGCATAAGCTGTCCACTTGATTTTGCATATCACACATCAGAAAAGACATGATGTTAGTATTGTCAGGAGGTTTGTTTTTTTTTTTTTAATGTCAATCACACTTGGAAGCCTTTGCCTTCCATTTGCATTTAAACTACTCCAGTTTAGCTGTTTCTCAGCCTGCTTGATGTTAGTACAGAGTGATTCAGGGAGCACATACAGCAGTTAGTACTAATGAATTCTAGACCAAATGGCAGCTTCACTGTGAACACCATAACCCCGTGTAATACACTAAATAGGATAATTATAAGAGAATAAGAAGTATTTGTTTACATTTTCCATGACTTTACTCTCTGATTTAAATCCGTAAGATTAGTCTTATATGATCTTAGAGAAGACAGTATTTTTAGCATTAACCCTAGCAATTAAGATTTAGCAAAGTTGAAAACCTTTTTTCCCTGACAGCTAAACACGTGCATCTTCTTCATTTTTTGTTATTAGCAGAAACACAGGCACCATTCAAATTTCAAGCTGTTCTTCTGTGAGGCTAACAGTTCAAGCTTGCTTACGTGTGTAGGAGTAGGTTTGCAGTGGAACACACTGTAGTTGGGAAGCATGTGCAAAGTGAGCGTGAGTTCACCGTTGAGATGTACTAACTGACAGCTGCTAGGTTCTGCTTTCCATTCTTATCATTGATTCACTTCGTGACCTTGGACAGTCTTATCTAATCTCTCTGCATGGTATTTTTGTTGCTGTTAACAAAGCTTGCTGGATTCTTATTCTGGTTGCCAGGAGGCTTAGTATCTGTGCAGACTTGGGGCGATTCAGTGATTAAAACTTGTGGGAGTGTAAGTAATATTTTAACTTCAGGACGGCAGGATTGTGGGTTTATTTTTTTTAATGTCTTGCTTACTGGTTAACTAGGAAGAGATTTTTTTTTTTTTTCCCTGTTTCCTGGGTCAGTGTTTCTCCCTCCTCCCTACCTCCAAAAAATCCTCTACTGGATATTTCAATGAAGAAAGTGATGAAAAGAAAGGAAGTAGTTGCTGGCAAGAAATGCTTTATTTTAATACTAGTGTGCACCTTAGTGCTCAGCTGTTGGAGTCTTAAGTCCAGTTTCCCTAGGCAAAAATATTTCTGAATTCTTTCTGAGGAGGACTTGCAATGTCTATGTAAATGTCACCCAGGAAGTTTGATTACTTTCATCTACAGCTTTGCTCTTCAGACATTTGAATTCTTTTCCAGAAGCTCCCATAACTTGTTGACTGTAAATTGTTGGAAGACTTACAAAACTGATGCGCGGCTGCCCTCCTGTGAGAAAACTGTCACATTACAACCTGTAGTGTTAGTGACTTAGTGCACAAGCTATCTCAAGTATGTAAAGTAGTATTTCAGCTCTGAAAGAACTTCTTTCCTCTTAAGTAGCTCTTTTTTTTTAGTGATATCTTGTGAACTCACTCCTGCAAAATGCTTTTCTGATTACTTTGTATATTTCTTCATATTTCAAAGACAAGGAAGCAGGGATGAGTTTTCATATCTTCACAATAATATTTACCGCATAGTTTTTTTGCTTTGTATTAGACATAAGTTTATCAGCCCCATTAGACATGATTTATCAGCCCCTTTACTGCTCCTGTATGATCAATTTTTCTTCTTAATTCTATGATATTTTGGTGTGAAATAGGAGTTTGGCTGTATGGATGTTGAGTTGTAGCCTTGTTCTCATATACTGGAAGAACATAATCCAAATTAGGAAAAACATACTGTTTTTACCAGAATTAATATTCTGTTTTTACCAGAATATGAAATACTGTAGTTACTGCTTCATGGGCTTTTTAGAAGTGGCAATATTGCTGTACTACTTGATCAGCGACTTCACTGTGCAGTTTTACTACTTCTGTTAAGCCACTTGCATGATTGTGCTGCAGTAACCTTATAGCAGAATATTGCATTACATTCCTTTAATAATCAGTAATTTTTGTATTCGTATTTGCAGGGGTTTTTTTGTTGTCTGAAATCCTTTATAACTTTTGTAATATATGTGTGGATTTTTAGCATCTAGTCACCCCAGTATAGGTGTTGACTGGTATTTATTTACAGAGAATTTTGTAGTTAAAATTAAAGGAAGTTCTTATTCTTTTTGGTAAATTAAACATCCAGTAAATAGTATATAAGTAAAGGAGTGCATTAAGGACTTCATTGGCTTTTTTGTTTCCATGTATATTTTTGGTCTTTATTTGCCGTAAATTTTATTGTTCAGAATGGATACTCAGACATGATGTGAAAATAAGTTATCAGAGAAGAAATGATCATCCAGTGAATAAAATACTTCTGGAGTTCCCTACTTACCAGAACTGAATTACACATTTCAGCAGAAAATTCCAAATCTTCTGTTTCAGAAGCCGAAGGCAGCACAGCATCCTAGCTAACAGTCTTAATGTTCCTGTTAGCTCTTCTTTACAGCTCTGAAGGGCTTCCATTTCATAATGTGTCTCTTTCCAGCTCCTTTGCCGCTCTGAGTTTGGCCAAGTAATTGGTGTCGTAGTTAGTGACTGTTTTGTTGGGGTATGTAACTGTACTCCAAGAATGCATTCAACTTTTATTTAAAGTTTAGTCAATGTATTAACTATTTTTCTTGGATTTAGCTTTCCTGTTACAGGTACAAATAGCTGACTGCTTTGACTTTTCTTCTTAGTGTGGTGACGCATTATTAATTTTAAATACCTCTGTTTAGTTAGCTTTTAAACTCATTAACATAGTTCTGTTTCTCATGTGCTTAAAAATTAGTAAAAATACTGGTTATGTGACTGCTAAGCTCCTCAAATTATTATTTGTTTCGGGCTCTTTAACTGCAAGGAATTTTCTCAAATATGGGAATAGGACTTTATTTTTGTGACACTTAATATACACACTTACTTTGAAACCAAGATCAATAAGTGATTAAATGAAATGGGTACAACTGGGGATATTTGGTCTATTGTTCTCAATTCAGTGGTGCCATAAAAACACACAGATTAGTTCAAGGAGATTTTGCTTCATTTAACTACTCATGAACATGTGGTCCTTTGACTACGAATCTCTATGTATCTGATCCTATTTAAAAAACAGATATTTCATATCAGAAAATTGTCCTATTAAAAATAAAATTGTTTATTTTGTTTCAGTTTAATGAGTGGAGTTAAAAATAATGTTGGCAGAGGAATAAATGTGGCCTTGGTCAATGGTAAGTGACATTTTAAGTGATCAGATTGACTTAATTTTCAAATTATTTCTGAAATTTAAGTTTAAATTCTAAGGGGATGTTTAAAGGCAAGCAGGCGTAGAAAAAAAGTACTTGGCATATTTTTACTGAGATAATGTTGGGTCCTGGTGCTTAAACCTTTTTGTAAGAAAGCTGAAAAGCTTAGTGCATTTTTGTTGCTAAAAGTGTAGTAAAAATAGCAGTGTGGAGTGCTGTGGTGACTATCTTAGTGACACATGAGAAATTCCTAATACGCCTATAAAATGGCAAAGGACACAAGATACATGCTACTTCCTTTGACGTTATAGGTTGCCACCACTTCTAAAACTTCGTAGACGAAATTCTTCTATTGCTGTCTTTTCAGTGAAACTTTTTTTTTCAGAGAAACAATTTTTAAACTGCATGGAAAGACAAGCATATTATTTCCTAGCTTGAAATTAGTATATTTGATTAGTCCATATCTATAGATCTTGTCCCTAAGGACATCTTGTTTTGTTAACATAACGAGAATTGTGTTCAGGATTCTTAACTGTCATTAAACCAAAACAAATTTACCTGAATTGAATATGAGTACTGGCAGATTTGCCCTTACTGTGTAGGAAGCAATTCCTTGTAGCACTATCATTTTACTGCAATATAAATTCATATTATTTTTGGATTGTACTCAGTTTTATGCTGTATAAAGCATGACTTGAACAATAATTGCCTAATCCTATTTTGACCTCCTAAATTGTCTCAATCTCTTCACAACCAAAATACCTACCTTTGCGTTATATAGCTGTCAGTCTTCATAGAATCATAGAATGGTTTGGGTTGTAAGGGATCATTAGGAAGAAAATTGTACCTTCCATCAAATACTGCCTTTGTAGACAGCATAATAATGATAAAAGCTAATGAGATTATTGTATTGTCTACTTTCTTCTTTTTGTTCTGGATGTTTAGATAGATAAGAATTTCCAGTCTATAGCAAAACAAGCAGAACAATTTTAATCTTTCTCACTTTCCATGTGACACCAATGGCAATCTACAGCTGTGCTATCTGTTTTTGCAAAAGCAACTTAAAAAGGCAAATACACTAAGTGAATTATCTTTATTAGTTTTAGAGGCTCTGGGCTTCTTGTTTCGTATTCCACTTGAAGCAAAATCAGAAGCTTCCATCTTCTCTCTTTTTCTTTTTTAATTCTTCTTCATCCTCTCTTACCTTTTCCTGCACCTTTTCACAAACTGCTGTGCTGTTCAGGGAGTGATCTTCATAAAAGATAGCGTCCTGGGCTTGGCTGAGAGAGATTTAATTTTCCGAAGAAGCTGATGAGGGGACACGGCTGGAGCAGCTGACCCAAGCTGGCTAAAGGGGTATTCAGTACCATGACTTCAGACTTAGGATATAAAGGGTGTAGTTGACTGGATGGGGCTGTTCATGGCACAGTAAGTGTGGTTCAGGATTCTGGATAAGGAGTGCACTGGACATCTGTTTCTGGGCAGTGAGTGATTTCCACTGTAGGTCACCTATTTGGTATCTTCTTTTACTGTTGTTTTTTTATTCTCTTCTCCTTTGCTGCCCTATTAGACTGCTTTTATCCCAACCCACGAGGTTTGCTTTTTTCCAATTCTCCTCCACCTCCCGCTGGGGGGAGGCAGAAGAGGAGTGAGCAAGTGGCTGTGTGCTTCTTTGTTCCAACTGAGGCTAAACCACGACACGTAGTAATTGATTTATGTGGTGTCTTCTACAGCAATTTCTGTGCAAGAGTCAGTAAGAGGAGTTCTACATATTGTCTGTAAAATAATTTTGGATATATTTGACACCTTTTTTTTTTCTCTTCAGGTAAAACAGGAGAAGCATTAGACACTAAATTCTTTGACATGTGGGGAGGAGGTAGGTACAATTAGAGAAATAATTTAAATGCTTTTATTATTATTATTATTACTATATTCTTCCCTGGGTCTGCTTTTCTATGCTTTATTTGCTATGGTAGTTTAAAGGTGATAGTTAAGGGAGTGCTTCACCTCTACCTTTGTAGTTATGAGGAGAGTGCAACTTTAAACACAAATCATTGAGGTGAAAGGGAATGTTGTGGTTAATCAAACATACTTGTTCTCTAGAGTAGTTCCCACTAGTGCCGATGGCTTTACACAATAGCCACAATATTTCTGTAAAACAAGAGCACTCTGCATTTTTATCGTTTCTCCCACTTCCTATCTTTTTGTAAATCTGTAAGTACATTTACAAATATTCTTAAAAGGAATAAATATCTTTGCAGAAGACATCACAGGTGCTCAAATATGGAGTGATGTTAAACAGTTTTATCCTCTCTCA
Organism: Phaenicophaeus curvirostris; assembly: GCF_032191515.1. Taxonomy (NCBI): domain Eukaryota; kingdom Metazoa; phylum Chordata; class Aves; order Cuculiformes; family Cuculidae; genus Phaenicophaeus; species Phaenicophaeus curvirostris. The sequence goes on from NC_091392.1 coordinate 24,116,689, forward strand.
CTTTTCAGATGTGGCACCATTTATTGAATTTCTGAAGTCCATCCAGGATGGAACAATAGTGTTAATGGGAACATATGACGATGGTGCAACCAAGTATGTAATTGATTTATGTAGTATATATTTGTTAAACATTTGAATGCTGTTTTATTAAAAAAAGTGCATTCTTTATCATACAATCACTTTAACAAAGTTTTGTTCTTCCAGGGTGATGCTTTCAGTGTATTAGTTTTGTAATGCTTCTCTGTTTTGGGGACAATAAGGACTGAATTAAAACTAACCAGGTGTAATGGGTTCTATATGTGTTCTCACAGAAGACTCTTAGATGTATACTTTTGTCATCTCAATAGCAGAGGAAAAAAATAGATTAAATATTAAATTAGATCCTGCAGCAAGAAATATCACACATTTTTAAAAGTCTGAAAGGCTAGAGATTAATAGTTGACTAACTAGGAATTGCTTTATCAGTACTTGTAGTTGGTTTTCTTTACTTCTCTGAGAAAAGATGTTAATGCAACAAGATGAGAGCGCAGGGCATATGGTCAGTCCAACATGCTGCTTTCTCTTGCTATGAAGAATATATTTGCATATCAGATGTTGTACTTTTTTTTTTAATCCATGCCATATCCACCCTGGTTCATGAAGACCATGTAGGTTTGAAGCTGCTCTCCTAGGATTTTTGTTTCTTCGTGCTGGGACTGGATCTTCTATCTGTTGTTCAATTCACTGGTTGCTTTTCTTCTTGTTCTTTTTTCTCTCCTCTTTCATATTTTAGATAATAAGTACAGATAGTTTGTTTCAGTAATCATGTTACAGATAGTGTTTTTTTGAAAGCTTATGTGTAGATACAACATCAGCTAAACAAAGTGAATTTGGCCCATTTGTGCAGACATCTGGGAACCTGCTGCTTTTTAATGAAATTGCGTAATTAGCCAAAACCTTGCCACTGATGGTTGATGATAATCATAAATGCCAGCTCTTGAAAACAGTTAAAACTGTAAAGAACCAAAGTGTTTAAAAGATTAAATTTTTTTTTTTAAATATAAGCTGCCTTAATGCTCTAGAAACTTAGCGTGGGTTGTGCAAATAACCTCCAAAGTACTTAGTCATTTCCATAATTTTAGCTAAAGCGAGTGATACAACTATACCTCAGTTAAGTAGTAATAATCTGAAGTTGTGCAAATCATGTTGTTTAGTAGTCAGGCAAATATAGTAATTGAAAGGAAGAAGTAGAGAGCTGTTGTTTGAAGGTTTTTGAATGATAATGCCATCCTACAGAACTATTTTCCCTTCCATACTAAAATTATCCTACTTGGACCTGCAGGCACTGAGCCATGCTGTAGAGCAGCATTTTGAATTTTTAATTGATCCAAGCAGATAATAACTTCTTTCAAATATTTAGGTTATTCTTCTAATCTAAAATAGCTTTTACTTTATCTAGACGTCAGTTTGAGACTGAAACAATGTTTACTTTTAAGGTTGACTTTTCTTAGTTGCTTGGAGAATTTCTAACATAACTTGAGATGTATGTGTAAATTCTCACAGGAGAGGGATCTTGGCTTTTGTTGATGTACTGATAGGTTTGTATGCTGGTTTCTTGAGATTGTAATATTAAAGAACAGTGCTCATTAGATTAGGTGATGTCAGAACTAGACTTACCTGATTTTGAAAGATAGATCTTGACCAATATTGACTGACTTAAGCTGTATTTAATCAGATCCATTGAATAATGAAAGCTCTAAGGACATGTATTTTATTCACATACTGAACTTCTCTGTTTTGCTCAAGGCTTAATGAAGAAGCACGGAAACTGATTGCTGAATTAGGAAGCACATCTATTACTAACCTTGGCTTTAGAGACAACTGGGTCTTTTGCGGTGGAAAAGGAATTAAGACTAAAAGTCCATTTGAACAGGTCTGTGGTTCTATAACTTACTGAAATTTAACAGTTTTTATAAATGTATAGTGTATTTTATAAATACCTGTCTTGAACAAATGCATGCTATCTGTTGCAGTAGTGGCACACAGTATTATTTTCAAATTTATTCCTTGATTAGCCACCTCCTCTTAAATGTATGTAAAAGATCCTTTGATTCACAAATAAGAAAATATCTTATATGGGGTAGGTCTTATTGTTGCAGTAACTAGACCATTTTTCTTCTTAATGAATCCAATTAAATTGAACAATTCAAAACTTAGTGCTGAACACTTGTATTTCAGATGCACTGAAAATCTTAGACCACCAACAGATGAGTGGCAGTTAAGCTGTTGGTGTTCCCAGTAGTTCACTGTGCTCTTCTGACAAAAATAATTGCTGCCATAGCAAAATTTGTGAAATAGACTATATTCCCATACTTTAGCTGTAACAATTCAACATATGTCATTGTTGCCTTTAATTACTGATAAAGGTAGCTTTATACTAGGTGCGTAGGGAAGGCACATTCTCTTTTGCCAGCTCTGGGAAGGTGTGAGAGCTTGTGCAGGATTAGTAGCAAACTCTTGGAGGCAGTAATGTCTTACCTGATTGCAGATGATTGCTTGATGGAAACATAACCCTCTAATTTAAAAAAAAGGCAAACATTCAACATTAAATAATGTTCTTTAAAATCTCACTATTCATTTTCAGTGCCTTGAAAATTTGCTGTCCCCATTTATTTTTTCCTAGTGGTTTGTGTTTTAGTGCAGTTGATCTTCTAGAAAGTGTTTTCTCAGTATGATTTAACTGGTTTTGGCATACACTTATCTGAGCAAGTTACATGAAGTGGTGAATACTGAGAGATTGTTGTATTGGATAGAAAGCACAAGAGGCTAGCATTAATGTCTCCTCTTTGTCCATGGCCTGAAAATAAGTAAATAAAATATCCTTTAAGCCTGTGAGTTAAAGCCAAAGGATAAAATACTTTACATTAATGGTAGATTGGTGTTTTCTATTTATAGCATATTAAGAACAACAAGGACACAAACAAGTATGAAGGCTGGCCAGAAGTTGTTGAGATGGAAGGCTGTATCCCTCAGAAACAAGACTAAATGAAAACAAAAGGAAAAGAGAGAATATGGAAGAAAATGCACTTTCTACTATCATTAGGGAGAGGGCTATGAAGGAGACTGTACTGTAAATAATATTTTTAAAGCATGCAACCATCTTGTCGGTGTGTGCATGAGCACTGACATTTTGAATATTGGGATTATTTATTGCTAACACAAATGGAAAATGTTTTTGTAAATACGTCCAAAATAAAAGAAACATCAAATTATTTCTATGCAGGTTTCTTAAAAGCACAGTGTTTAGGTTGCCTGTGGTAAATAATACCTTGTCAGCCGACTGGCTAATAAATTGAATATGCAGAGAATAAACAGGTCCTGACAAATGTTGTACTGTCCTCTTAAGTGTAATATTGCTGTGTTATGTAACCTTTGTGGAATATTGTAGATTTTAGTGATAAGTTAATAAAGAGCTTTAAAGTTTTTTATCCTCTGCCTTTTTAATGGCAGCATCACTTTCTATTAAAGCTGTTTGGTTATTCTAATACCAAGTGCTCCAGAAATTTATTTTGTAGTCCCTCATCAAAACTGAACGAACAAGCAGCAAAGGAAGAATATGTGACAGTGTAACACAGATATGCCATGAGAAATACAATAGAAATTATTTTTATTAGAGGAAGAGTAAAATTAAATATATAAGTAGAGTGCATGGTATTTAAAAGCATTTGGAAAGGATTTGTACTTGAAATTAATGTTTACTTTGTGGAAGAGACTTGGCATGTTAAGCAGCAGTACTGTTGCCAACTTGTTCAGTTTTCATTGCAATTCTTATACTGCTACTTAATCATTGTTTCTATTGGGAATAAATTTCCCTTCACAAAGAGCCTGTTAGGAAGCAGTCTGCCTTCTAGTGAAAATTGTTTCAGGGAACATAACTGTTCACCTTTTCCACCTATGTTATATCTAATGTGAGCTGAAGTAATTTCTTATTACAGTGAGATGTTAGAGAAAGCATTGTGTCTTGGGTTATGCAATATGTGACATTTAAACTTAACTGACAATGTTTCCTTCATAATTTTTCATTAAAAATATGGACCAAGTTGAAGTGGCCTTTTTTGTTAGCTTTTTGAAAACTTCTGTTTCTTTTAGGTAGAGCCAGCCTGAACTTTTGCTGAAACTAAGTATGGTATAATTGATGGTTTTAGTATTCACAAAATAGGGACTGACACAGAATTGGGTGTAATTTCATGGAGCTTTGTCATGAGTTCTGATATAATCTTCAAAAACTTCTAGCTAGTACTGTGGGGTAAAAACCATAAAAGATCTTTGAAGAACCTATAAGTAGAACACAGTGGCACTAAAAATACTGTTATTGTTGATATCTTCTGAGACAAATTTAATTCTGTGCTTTAAAAATGTCAAGCAATATTGGGAATTACTTTGTAAGTCAAATAAATAACTTGATACCAGAGTAAGACTGGATTCTGAGTTGTTTTGTATGTTTAGCTTGTTAAGTAGTGTGATTTTCCCTCAGGTTTAATGTAGGACAGCAATAAATGCACCTTGTGCAGTGGAACTGCTTTTGTTAAATTTTCATATTTTCTTTTGTAGGAGGACATGTCAAAATCCTGTATATTTTTTCGTCAAAGTGAACCCCCCTGTTTCCATCAATTGGAAAATGACTTCTATTTCATAACATTAGGTTATTGTGGAAAACTAGTTGTGTAAGTCCTGGAATTTTCACAGAAATACAGTTTTGTTGGTGTAAATGCCAATATTGGCTGTGCTGCTATCCAGAATAATACTAAAATAATTTGGAAGCTACTTGCCAGGGGCCTAAGGGTGGAAAAACCCCACATTAGTCTGCATTAATAGCTTCTCTTGACTACTCTTATCTTCATTCTTTTGGTTTTGTCAAATTAAAAAGTTCAAATTTCCTCTACAAAATAAATGGAGGGCAAATAAGTTTGAAGCAAACTTCTTATATCCCTTTTAAATTTGTGCCTTTTTTTCTTCCAGCAATCAAAACTAAATATATTATGACTCTCTTAACCCCATAAAGTTGTACCTGTCACAAACCCTATAAGCAATGGATTTTAAAGCAATAAAATGATAGGATTGGTTTTGTAACTTCTTAAATTGTTTCTCACAGCTGTATTGTATTGCATTTAAAAAGACTCTTCAGTTAGATAAATGGGAGAAGCCATGCAAATGAGGTCTCCTTGCTGTTGTCCATCATTGTGTCTTGAGTTGCCACAAGGTCTATTCATGCTATCTCTTCTTCCCTGTCTTGAGTGGGCTAGTTACAGTTGAGGTACACTTTCTGATGCTTACTTTTAGGAAGCATTCCTGATAATCTATCCATTTCACTTCAGTTACTGGGCACAAATATTACTTCTATGGCTTCCGTGATGTGTCTCACCACTGGTGGTAGGAAGTAGTCAGTTGCAAAGTTGAAGGCATTTTGTACAGGTAGCATCATGTGAAGGTACCTTGTGCATGGGACAGATCTCTGTGGTGCATGTTTTCATACACAAGATGATAAGAACAGTTGCAGCATCTTGCAGGCTTGCTGAGAACAGAGCAGTGGGGGGAAAAAAAAGGGGAAGTGTGTGAGGGACGCCTACCTCAAAAAGTGCAGTTGTGAGAAGAGGTGAGGGAGGCCACAAGAAGATTCTAACTTCATTTTCACCAAAGAGCACCCACCTGGGATTCAAGCTACATGAGGGATTACTTCAGTGGAACCCACAGCTTTCAATTGATGTACTAGTGTTGCTTTACAGGGACAACAGGGTCCTTAAGAAAGAAGTTGAAGGGGGTCTCTTTCTTTACATGCCTTCTGCGTTTTTCCTAGTGAGTTTTATAATCAAACTTTTTTTTTTTTTCCCTCTGGAAACAGTAGAGACTTTTACAGCTGTACTTAGAAGTGCTAGTTTGGAAAATGCTGCTTTGCTCAGCATGTTTTGCTTTCCAGATGTCTTACTGAGGCAGTCCATTCCGTCAACCATTGATGTGACTGCTAAACTCTTGATGCATATGTAGCTTCTCCTAAGCTGTTTGGATTTTCTGCAGTCTGAGTGTTTTTCAAGAATGAGTGTATTAATAAAATAGAGGCCAGGTGGATAATTTCAGGAGGGAAAATAAAGAAAGAATACTGCCACTGTAACTGTGGACTGACTTGCCTATGTGAGGGTGGGAAGTCCTTCCCTAAACTGACTTGGGTCATGGCTAAGGTGGATAGCAAGCAAGGGACTTTTCATTGATTAAATCCTCTTTGGTTTTACATCTGTAAGGCCAGGCTAAGTCTGTACCCTAACCTTAACACAAGGTGCCTGGCTAGGGAAATTGAAGGAGAAATCTGGAAGGCTGCACTGGAACTTTGAGGCCAAAGCAGGAAGGTGCAAGAACAGCTCTTGGCACATTTGGTGATACCATGAGAGGTCAGTGGCTCTGATGCCACATTGGCGATAGGAAGGACCCTGATTCTTACCCTCTGAGCAATGTGCCAAAAGGACATGAACACCTGGGCTCAGCCACCCCCTCCTGCTGCCTTGCTGGAGGTGACTGAATGAAGAATGACAAGAGGGAATGTGCTCTACTTGAGATGGTGCATTACATTTCTGATTATCTCAGCGTTAGCTTAAACCTACTTCTAGTCCTCCCTTCTCCTGCAGTCAGCCCTTTCAGCCTAACGAACAAGATCCAGTGCATTCTTCGTAGAGTGGGGTTAAAACAGGTTACTTGGTTGTTTCTTATGCTTAGCTATCCATCTAGATAGGTCGTCTCAGGTACCATCCAAACCTTCTTTGCTGAAAATTAGTGATTACATCTTTGAAAGTTGAAAAGTGATGGCTGCTCCTCTTAAATGTCTTTTACATTCTTTGTGGCCCTATCTTTTCTTTTCTAGAACATGCAACCCTGTTCCTTTAATCTTGTATTTATTCTTTTTAAATGACTACAACTTGTAAATCTGCAATGACTCACTCTCTCAGAAAGTTCTATTCCTTTCTTAGGGTGTTGTCCATAGCAGGATATAGCTACAACCTCATTGCCATGAAAAAAGGCACTCCCAGCAGAGGAGGAATCCTGTTTCCTTTTTGAGCTTGATAGATGGCAGTGGGAGTGCTGTCTCTTGTGGAACATAGACATCAAATGTTTTTTCCTACCAAATGCCTCAGTAATTATCTTCCCCAGCCTTGAATACTTCAGCATTGTCTTTATCAGTACAGCCTCGTGTTCCCAGATCTTGGCAGCTGAATCATCCTTCCCAATGGAAACTTGGTGGACAATGTCTTGGTTTATATCTTTTATATCTTGGACCTCAGAGGTGCCTTGAAAGTGCTTAAGACACAATATAAATAACTACACTGTATGTTTTGTAGTGTGTTAGTAAATAAAAGTATGTAGAAATGAAAACTTTCTTTAAGGGCTTTAGAAAACATATGGAAGAGAGTTAGGGATCAGTACAGAGCACTGTAACAGTCCAGCTATGTTGTCTGCTGTGTAAAATGCACAGAAATCACTCCATCCTCTATGATAAATTTCTGACGGTTGGATGCAGCCCAAAGCAGCTGGTTAATTCTGTGCCTCTTGCTGGTCTTGAACTACAATGCAAGAGATTTAGAATGGTTTCTTAGCATCGCAATCAGCAAATGGAAGAAAACCAACCAAACAACAACAGAACACTGAGAACAACTTGTATTTCGAGGTTTTTTGAGTGGTCATAATCCAAACAAGATCTCAGCAGAGAGGACGATACTGTTCTGTCTTGCCTTATTGCTGTTTAGTCCTTAATGGCCAAAAGCAAAGAAGGCTTTTTAAAGGGATTTACTGCAGTTGTACTGCCATAAAATCCTTGATCAATGGAAAATGTGTCTGCCCTGAAGCATCAACCTTTCTTACTGTACAACTGGCTTATTTTCCTGAGAGGGCTCCTATGTTAGCACATTATGAAGGATCATAAAACTCTGCAGGAGGTTGTTGTAGTGTTGGATAATCATAATCCAAAAAGGTTGATTCCACCTAAATTTCTTGCACAGAAATCACTAAAATGTGTTTATTTCACTAGCTACTTTCTTTGCAGAACTTCTGTCAAATACCCTCCATTTGCACTGTGTGAGTTTTGGTTTTGGGATTTGTTTTATGTTAAAACTCTGGAGTTCTTAGTGTACATGAAGTGTGAAACCACAGTCAGACTATATTCTGATGGTGACAGCACAGTCGGCTCAAGCAGTTACTACTCCTGGTCCCCTCCCTGAGTAATTACTGCCATGTCCTTGCTGCAGTTTGCTGCTGCCAACTGAGTAAAATCTATTGGTTTTGCAGTGTTTCAGTGAACCACATTGTTAAATTGTCAGGCTGGGGTCAGGGCAGGGCATAGGAAGCCGAAGCCTGTGTTCAGCCAACCTGGTAGGCAAACCCAGCCTGCCCTGAAACTACAGCTCCAAAATCAGCCACTATAAAACTTAACAACTTATGTCTCTATGTTTCAGGTAACTTCTAGTTTTGCTCGCATTGGCATAACTGGGAATGACAAGCCAGCATTGTTTTTTTAAAACCAAAATATCACATATTAAACTGGAATTGGACACTGTTGCTGTTGTGTTTCTCTGCATGTTGATTCTCTTAATGATACATAAAGTCAGTATGTTTAATGTCAAAATATTATTTAGCACATACTGAGACACAATAGAGTGTCAAATTAATTTCTTAGATTTGGGGGCAGATTGGTCCAAGCAAAAGAATGGGACATTGTTTCAGTTATCAGCTGCTTTTGTGCTACTGACAGGAGGCACAATGTACCTTTCAGCATACAGAGTAAATCATCATTGCATGAATAAATCTGCAGTCTGTTTTTAATCCCTAGTATAATGTGAAGCTTTTTCTCTAGAAAATGGAAATGCTGATGAGATGTGTTTTACTCTACTTCAAAATCAAATACAAATTTTCAGAGCTTTGGGAAAAATTTTTATAGAAGTATTATCCAATCAGAAGATTCAGCATTTTAATTAAGGCATCCTGATACACACATAACACTTTAAAAATACGTATATAAAACTAGATTGTAAGCTGATGATTCTTGAAGTATTAACAGAGAAAATGTACAGCTCATTCAAATTTACACTATATAGTCACAAGCATAGCCAGGTTGAGAGGAAAATGACATGGCCAAACCCCGAAGTAGACTCTGATCTTTTAGCCTGTGACCAGCTACTCATGCTTACAGGCTCAGGTTCAGTAGAAGGTTTCACAAGGTATGTTGCACTACCCTGAATGAATCTCTCTATATCTATCTAGTTCAATTAGTGCATCTAAACTCAATCTGTGCATCTGCTTTCACTCCCCTAGACACTTTATTTGTTACATCTCTTTGCTGTGCAAATGAAGTGATATCTCCCCTCCACCAGAGGCCATCCCTTTGCAGTCGGACTTGGCATCCAAATTCCTGCCTTGGCCAAAGGGATCACCACCAATCAGTGTTATCTGCTAGCTGTGAAATTACTTGCAGTCTTATATTCCTTTCTGCCACTGTCCTTCCAGCCCTGTAGAGCTGACAGAGTGGCCACAGAGGATTAATTCCCATTTCATTCTCCACTGAGTAAAGCATTAGTTAGTTAAAAGAACTGCCTGTGGAATTACACACTTGTTGATTCAGTATAACAGCAGACTCTGGGACAGGCACAGGTATTTTAGCATTAATTATCTACAACATTAATGAGGAGTTCAGAGGCACCATTCTTTTCAGGCTGAATTTGTCATTGGGGGCTAAGGGGGAACACATGGCTTCCAGAAATACAAACAGAGGGTCATGTTTAGGAAATGCAATTTTAGCCAACTCGTTATTTTAGTCTTTGCTTGTCCTTGAAAAAACTGGACTGGGCTCTGCAGCAGGACTTGCCCAGAAGTCACAACCTGGATGGTTGCCATGCAGTCCTAACTGGCAGACCACAGTTTTCAGACTATGCAGGCTGAGAAACAAATGCAGTGACCAGACAGACAAAGCTGATGATAAGGAGACCTGATGATTTTTTTTTTTAAACCTAGGTCTTCCGCTGCTTTTGCAAATGACTTTGAGTTAGTCATTACTCCTCAGTTTCCCATGTGTAGTCAAAATACTACTACTACCCTCCTTAATTATTTTAATGGCATGTATGAATGTGAAGCCTCGTTTCTCTCTTAGATGTTATTAGCTATTGTCTGCCCATGCTGGTTCACCAACAGTAACCAATGTGGAAATGTGTAGAATCCTAAAAATTGCTGTCGCAAATCCTTGTGTAACATGAAAAATAGTCGTGATACTGCATTCACCGTCACTGCTGCTGCTGGATCTTGGTACTCCAGAACACCTGGCAGGACAGATCAGATACAGTCAGAGAGAATTCACTATTAGCATTTTCAGCATTTATTCCACTGATACTTCTTGATATTCACGCTGTGTGATATCAACCATATGTCAGAGGCTCAGACAAACAGTGCCTTATTTGGCATGAAGTCTGCCACAGTGGATGATCCTCTTACATGTTTTCAATAAAGTCTAGCCAGCAGGGTGAATTAGTATGTGTTCAGCACTTTACATAACCTAGTTGTCACAGTTTTGATCTATGAGGAACTCCCTTAAGTCAAATTTTCTATCTTGTGAAACCTCATCCTTGGATGAAATCAAGCTCCATCAGAAACCTCAGCCAAAGTGGACGTCCTTTTAACATCATTTCCTCTGAATGACCAATGCTGATTGTTGTTATTTACTTTACACATATGTTTCACATACTTCTCATTCACTGGAAAGTGCTGCCTGACACAGACAGTTTGATAGCAATGGAGATGATCTCCATTCCCTATGTGTCCTTTGACAAGGGAGCTCCAACAGTCAAGGACAAGACAGTGCTCGTGAGTTGCTGATGAACACAGTCTGGCACGTCGACAGGCTAACCAGCTGTATTCCTGTAGCAACTCCTCTGAGTGTGTCAGCACTTCAGTCAACAAAACAACTTTGCTCTCAAAATGTGCAGCCAGCGCACATGCATTTCTGCTTTCAAAATAGCACATATCATTTTCACTGTCAAAAGAGGTTACAATTATCCTTTCTTCAAAAAGCAAACTTGTGGCGTTTTTCATAGGTTTGCTACTTTTCACAAACTGCTGCTCCATGCATAAAAGGGCAATGTGAGGGAACAGGACTGAGATAAAGACCTTTCCCCCACTCAAACTGAATTTCTTTCCATTTTTTTTTTTCTAATCTTGCTTGCTCAGATAAGCACACACATATCTACTTTCAAACAAAAGGATGTATTATTGCAAAGCCATACAAGAATATTATAAAGCTATGTTTTCAAAGCCAACAACCTTGATCGTTCAGTCCCAGCACTAAGAACCCCCCCCTATTAAACTGAGTGAATTAAATTCATCCCAGTGCCATATGCCCACAAAAGTGGCTGAACCCCGTATGTCATTGCACACAGGCTCCTTCTTGAAAGCAGAGGCATGCTGGCTTACTGATGGTTCTCCCTCTTGCTCTCACCCAAGGAGAGCTTTTCTGGAGTGTGGAAGGATTAAAGGCAGTTTTGTGAAATAAACGTCAGCTAATTTCTTTAGTCCTGCTGCTGCTACAAAACAATGTTCATATCCTGATCCCTACCAGAACGGTGATGCTGCCCATCCAAAACTAGTTTCATGGGTGCAGCTTAGGCAAGTTACAATGGAGCGTAACTTAAACAGCAATTTCAGCTCTGATAGGTAAAGATAGGGGCTCATGCTCCAGTCTTGCCTGCACTCAGCTTTGCTTCTGCTTTCCCTTCCAAGCCCCCGGTGTTAGCACAGCAGGAGAGCAAGCGGCAGCCTCTCAGACTGAATATGCTTGCTCTCACCAGTGCTCTGACCTCAGTGCAGAAAGGATAATGCTACCTGCCATAAGGTAGTTCTCTTCAGTTTCTCAGAGGCAAGGTGAGTCATTCTGCTGCCAGTGATGCTTCAAACCCCTGTTGCCTTCTTTGCTCAGCCACTGTAGCTTTCAAAAACCATTTGTGTTTCTTCTTCTCATCTTCTGGCATTCTTTGAATAAATAAATAAACTCTTACCACCACATAAAACCAGAAAAAAAATCTTTTATTAACAACATTTAAGAACAAAGAGTTTTTTAAACTAGATAACCTCTCAAAAATGATGCAGTCCCAAATACTTACTAGCCAAGCAGGCAAGACATGCTCTGATTGTGTGGGCTGCATCACGACTGCTCCACATCTCCACACAGTGCTGATATGAGTGGCCTTCTCCTTCAAACCCACAAAAATAGCCTACTGAGATTTTTCTTCTGGACAAATCCTTGAAGCTGACCTTAGGCCTAGGAGTCCAGCACCATTTTCTCCCCATTCCCTACTCTGACAGAAGTTAAGGTGTTCCAAGAAGTACAGTGGCCATGATTCTTACTTTACAGATCAGACATGGAAGAACCTGTATGCCTGGTAAAATCTAAGGTATTTTTGAGACATAGTTTGGGGCTGCTTCAAAAGAACATCTTGGTCTCTGCACTGAACTCGCAGCACCTAGTTTCTGCTGAGAGCCCCATATAACATAGGAGTGATGAGCTCAACACTGAAGCTGGTGGAGGTACCACCAAGAGCAGTCTTACCCAGGGCATGGAGGCACTTACCTCTGCCAGCAGCTTAATGTAGGGCAGATTCAGAAAGAGAGGTGGTCTCTACAACACCTTCATATCAACAGTGACCAGCAGCATGTCCCATCCACGCTGTCAATTGGTGCTGTGGCACAGCCTGTGGAGCCTGTGGAAAGCCTGTAATTTCATTGCTGGAAGGTGGGAACATCCTGGGGCTCACAACTCTCTTTGCAGGGTCCTCCATCAGAATATGTCCTTCTCATCAAAGTTTTCACAGGGAGGATGTTGAATTCTCCTGTGGCAGGGACTGGTGTACAGACACCCTTTGCATAGACAGCAGATTTTTCAGCCTCAGGATTAATTATCTGGCTATGGCAATGGAGGCAGACTGGACAAATGTGGAGGGAAGGTCCAAAAAGAACCTGCAGATAAAGGACTTTTTGGTTGCTGAACTGACGTTTCTAAGATACTCTACACAAGGCAGTGAAGTGCCACAACACAGATAATTTTGTCTGCTTCTTCCTGACCTACACATCCAGTAAAGAGTGTCAGTGAATCTGGTCACCATCTTTCATGGGAACATAACTGACATCGAGGAAGTTAATTCCTCAAAGTAACTTGGAAAGCCACAAGTGAACTGTCTAAGATGATGTCTTTCTGAATACTGACTGTTAGTGTAGAACAAGCCAAGGGACTGCAAACCCTTGTAAAACCCCTTGATGCCAGTGGGAGTTCTGTACTTAGTGCTGGAGCTGGGATTTCACTGTTTGTAAAATGGATTTAAAAGAATAATAATAAAAAATTGTAGAGAATACTAATTAACTGATCATTAGAAAATCATAGTAAGTGTTTCTCATCAGTGTGTATTAACTGCAGCAGTTACAACTACCCTGATGGTAAGAAAGAATTTATGCAATTATCTGACTAATATTCCCCAGCACATGCAAACAAAAATCAATTAAAGGCTACTACAATAGTAACAAATACCTAACCAACAAAGGTCAAAGGCTGTAATCTTATCACATTAGTCTTGGAAACCTTTTACATAACTTGCATAATTTAAATATTTACAAAATATAAACTTTCTTGTCTTATCAAAAATAGGTCTTTGCACATTTAAACAAAAGACATCCTTTCACATGATGCTTTTTAAGCCAGGCATTAAATCATTGCATAAAAATAAACAACCTTTCACAGATGTAAAGCAAAATTGAGCCAACATATGGAGGGGAGAAAAATGTTACCAATACCAGTTTAAGTATTTTAGTGGTGCGAGCCAATTGATAAATTACATTGTGCATTGAACTTGCTTAGGATGCAACCTAATGAAAAATTCTAGACACTTCTTCTGTAAGAGAAAACAATGTTATAAAAACCATTTTGCTTTATGGCAGATTTCTTTGGGCTGAAATAGCTAATTTTGAAAATGATGGTGACCCACCAGCAAGATGGTTGAACGTGGCAGATTATTGGATGCAGCACAACAGTGGGGTGATGACCGGCTGATTTGCAAACTGTGTGTTCAGATACTGAGGAAATGCCTGTAAAGGATTTTATTTCCTTCAAACACCAAACTGTATTTCTGTCCCACTCAGACCTGTCCTTTGTGCATTTGAAAGATAACCTATAAAAAATCCTGAGGTTGCTACTTAGTACACCGTTCAAGCTCATCAAGCTGCACTCCAGCCCCTCTACTCCAGATACTGCTTGCTCCGTGGACCCCACTCTTTCTTTCTTCAGAAATGAACCATCTAGTGGATACATCTAGTCCCAGTTTTCAAAATACATATATAGTCTCTGGCTAATGAGATCTTGAGTTTTCTCCACTGTACCTACTGATGTTGTGGCTTTTAAAAGACTTGGCAAGTTTAGTGTCTGTCCCTGCTCATGAAATTATTTGTCCAAATGTGTAAACAGGAGTCCCTTTTTGTTATTTCAGCTGTCCCTGTGTGCAGGTTGCTGTTCACTTGGTCGCTCTTTCATACACCAAATGCTTGGACTACCTGTTGTTTGGCAATAGCCATTCCCCCTACAGTCCCATGTGGTAAAAGTACTTGCTGCCTGTATGGCAGTTGTATTTACTAAACAGTGCAGGGAGGTTTGGCCATGTTTTCTGTACTTAATCTTATTTGCAGGTGTGTACGTCAGTCATGGTCTCACACCTCCGGCAACGCACATAGCAGCACCAGACAAACTTGCATTCACACCTTTCCACATGCCTGACGACGTGGGTGTTGTACCCGCGCCCACAGCAGAGGAGGTTGCAGCCATCAGGTCCCTCCGAGGTGCGGTTGCATTCCCTTCCCTGAGTCCCAGGGATCCCCAGTTTTTGGTCTTCGACGCAGTAATTCGGTGATTTGTTCACATACAGTAGGTCTTCTTTCCCAATTGGTATTTTTCGCTGGCTCTTCTCTTTTCTGCGTAGCTTTTTTTTCAGTCTGTCTGATATTTGTATGCTGTTTTCATACTTATCCTTTAAAAAACGGCCTATCTTTTCAAAGGAGGACATTGTTTTCCAACAAGTTTTCACAGCACAGGACCCAGAAACACCATGACAGCGGCAATCCACCGACATCAGCTTTGCTACAGCCTGAAAGCAAAAGGAGAGCTACATTTGGATGTGGACTTTCATTCATTAGGAATACTGCCTGACATCGGTAACAAAGACATCTTGAAGTATTTAATATCACAGTTGCCATCGCCATTGCAGTGATGGGGAAGCCAGAGCACAGGAGGACACTTGTTTGGAATCAGCTTTCTGACTCCAGACCCCCACTATGAGAAGCCTGATCTTCAGAAGTGCTCTGCATTCGCACTTTGCAATGGTGATAAAAGCAATATCAAGTCACAATAATGAAAGCTTGTATTTCTGGCTAGCTTTTCATTCTAGAGAACCCTATGTGTCTGAAATGATATGTCCTGTGTTGCTCCTCACATCGCTGGAATGGAAAATGGCACCATTCCTGTGTTGGAAGACATTTACTAGGCAGTTCTATGCCCTCTTTTCAGAGCACCTTGCGACTACCATCAAGCTCACTAAACATTCACAACACAGTCTGTAACTAAGGCCACGGGAATGGCTTGAGGACACACGACAGGGTGCAGCTTACAACCTGGAGGTGCCTCGGGTCAGACTTATGTTGGAAGAACAGGAGAATGCCCATGTCTCTGAGCAACACAGAAAGTCTGTCAAAGGAGCCACAATAGGTCTGCAGAGGTATCTTCAGCTCAGGTATTCTGGAGTAAATCTCAGGCGCTTCTCACAGGATCAAGCCCTGTTCCTGTAGTTTATGTACGCTAGTATCATAGTGAGTTTCTAGTGTTTCCAGTTGCATAATGGCTCTGTTTGACAGTTACATTCATATCAGTTTTATAGCTTTCAATGTTTTAGCAAAATTGCCACGGTTATTATCAATATTAAAATACTCCTAGATGGACTACTTTTCCATGCCTATGCAGATGCAAGCATTGGGCTGAATAATAACTGCGTGACCAACAATGGGAATCTGCAGCCTACATTAGGCTGTTGCAACACACAAGATTTTTGGCTCAGTTTATAGGAGACCAAGCCTCAAAGAACCGGAATCTGTAAACAGCAGTAACTTTCTTTATCGGGGACTACAACTGAGTCAGCAGACAATCAAAATAATACTTCCTTCTGGAGTATCTAACAGTCATAGTATAAAATTATACAGTTAGGCTTTTGACACATCTCACGTTAGAGTTTGGAAGGGTGCACAGTGAAATCATCACGTACACAGATACAGTAAAAGGACAAGATATCATAATTTTTGTTTCATTTTGTTTTACCTTTCCATTAACATGTTCTCTGGAGCCACTGTAGACTCATAAAGGTGATTGGTAAATGTTGTGGTAAGCCCATGTTACCATCTTCCATTTTAATAACCTTTCCCCTCATGTTTAATTTCCACAATCAAGGCAGTTGGGAAATGTAACAGAAAATACGAATTTTAAATTAACTCATAGTAAATTTCTCTTGGAACTTCTCATGCAGCAAGGCCAATACAGATTCAGATTACTCAAAAATAATGGAGGAACCACTATCTCCCACACAATGAGGAAGACAAAACCCACCCACAACTTGATGATGTTTATTATATTTCACTTAAACCTTCACTTACCGCACAGCCCCAAATGGTATTAACTGCCATCAATCTGTGTCTTTCTCAAACTGTCTTAGGGAACTAAAAAACCAAAAGACAGATCTATCTAGCTCCCTCCTCTGGTTTCCCCTGAGAAAATCGTTTCATCTGTGCATTTTTCTAAGCCTTGACTCTGCAGTGAAGTCATAGGCCTGAAATCCTACCAAGTCCTACTGACGTTATGCATAACCAGAAATAAACAGAAGTCCCAGACTGCTTATTTGTAGCACAAATGCCATCTTCAAAGTTTCAGAGCTAGTCAAGGCACAGAGTAGATAAAACCAGCTGTTTCTAACCTGTGTGTTAAACTGAGACTTTTCATCATGGTGAATGCTGTCACTGAAGTTTGGGACAAGTCCAGTGTTGTTAAATCCATATGGCTAAATCCATTTATTTCAGTTGGAATTGAGGCCTCCTGGCATGTTCTACCCCAAAGATATTGACACAAGCCCGACTTGGTTGCAAACATTGTTAAAAATACACATGACCAAAGTATTTGCTTGCAGTCATGTCTTAGGTGAATAAACAGAACCTATTTGTTGGTACAGGTTACTAAGGAAGCCAAACAAGCAAGGCATTCAAAGAACCATTAGCAAGAAGTGCAGGTGTATGCCATAACCTAAAACAGCCAGGAGCCTGTGCAAACCAAACCTGGTGAAGTGATGCACCAATACAGGAGATATTTCCAGCTGCTGTGAGTTGCTTTTGGGACTAGAGATTTTTCCCCATCCTGGAAGAAATAAGAACATTGCAACAAGATGACCCTCACCCCGGAGAGCACACCAGCTCTATCAGTGGTAAATTGACTGGAAGCAATTCTTATAGATACTTGTCTTCTCTCCTTCACAAGCTAGTTTCTGCTTAATAGACAGACCTGACCTTGTGCTCATATCTCAAGAATCTATCAATAAGGAAATCACTGGGTAGTCAGAATATGCATCATTAAGGTGAAACAGTGATTGAGGCAGATGAGATTTTGAGATCCAAGGACAGAAAGTCTTTGTTAGAACACAGATAACCTAATAAAATGCCAAGGAAAAGAGAAACACGATATGAAAAGATAAATTATACACATAATATAAACCAGAAAAGATTTAACAGTTTTTTTCCAATTTCTAATTAGTTATTTGTATCAAGGCAAGTAACTAGAATCTCAAGTAGTTTGAAATCACATTGTGCTATAAGATTTACAAGATTACAGATATAACCCTTGCTTTCACTGCAGCATGATGGGATACTAACTAGGAAAGAAACAATGGGAAAAATTGACAATGGGAAAAGTTGACTTGGGGAAAAGTGTACTTGCAGGTCTCCTAGAATCATGCATAGTAAAAGCTGGATGAAACAGAAGGATCTGGAAATTGTCAGGAGAAACTCTGGACCTGTCTACTCAGTGCTAAGGATGAGTTACTTCCATGTGGACAGCAGTTGACAACAAGAATCTCTCTCTGATGATGAATTAATGAAAACTAATGGGAGACGGTGTTTCTAAACAGGAACAGAAACTGATGTTGGAGTCCCAGGTTGACATCAAAATATAAAAATACAGCATATATTGTATTAGCAGTGTATGGATGATCAGATGAATGCAAGGACTACAAATGTGATAGTGTGCAAGCACTGAGAACATTCACAACTGTTATAAACATTTGTGGTTTTATTCTGTCTTGCTCAGGTTTCTCACATGAAGCTTTGTTGCATTCCACTTTAGAATGATTTATAATATCATCAGAATTGTGCTTGATGCTGGGTTATTGCTTCCCAGCTGCTAGGATGACCAAGTGTTGTGGTTAGTCTCCAACATATTTTGGGCTGCCTCTACAGCCAGCACAGGGAGCTCACATTTTGCTTTGGCTGATCACAAAATGTGTTCAGCCACAAGTCCACCTGAGCAGCTCCTCTTGCCCCTCAGCCCTGGTGGTACTAGTGCAACAAGAGTGTGACTGGTCTTCAGCCAATTAAGGTGTCAGTGGAATCACATTTTGTGTACTCCTTAATGCCAATTAATGCTTAATACCACCAAGCTATGCTCTCTGTTTTGGTGCACTGCTCTCAGCTGAGACAGGGCTGCAAGTACTCGTTTTGCAATGGGAACTGATGCCTGTAAGCAAACACCCTAATTAAAGCCACTGGTAGAACTAACAGGACTATTCATGAAGACAAGCGCACGTCCTACCACAGGTACAGCACTAAAGAACAGTTGCAGACTGTTGGTGGGTCTGTTAGCAACCCACAAGTACCAGTAAAAATAAACAAGCTATTTAAATGTGAGAACACAAATTCTGCAGACTAAATACATTTCCACAAGTGGAAAACTGAGAAGAATTCTTCCCTCAGTAAAAAAAAAATACTAACACAATAATAGTCAAGCCATGGTGCCTGATTCCCCTCATACTTTTATATAAAGGGCAGAGATGCTCAACTCACATCTGCACATCTAAGTACACTGAACATTATGATGGTAAAAGGTGATGGACATTTACCTTGTTGCAGAATAAGGAATGAAATCTGGATCTTCCGGTGTTCAGGTTAGTGTCCTAAACAGTGAAAAACTCAGTCAAAGGATCCTTACTCTCTTAAAATGGATATATCTTGGATTTAACTATGAGATGTTGAAATGTAAACCAGCATTTTATATGGAAATGGGAAAGAAACAAGAGAATTCTACACATACCAATTCCATTAGTAACTCCGAACCCTCACGAAAGTTTTGTTCCTGGGAGATTGCTCTTTCAAGACGCAGAACCAGGAATATAGTAGTATTTATTATGAAAGGTCATAAGGTACCAAAATTTATTGCAAAAATGAATCTGTGGCAGCATACTTTGAAAGCCTTGATGGAGACCTCAGTATCATGAAAAACCTGAAACCCATAAAAGTCCTCAGGACCTAATGGATCTTTTGGGCCAGATTCTACCACATTCCTGGTGACCGACAGCCTAGTCTAAAAAATGGTTTATGCATAAAACCAATACCTACGATAATTTGTATGCTGTCAAAAATTCTGTTAATGGAAATTGACTCACTTAATCACATCCTCCAACCCCTTGTAACTTCAGCTCACTGAAAATACGTCATCTTTGTCTGAATGCACTCTTCCCCTTTGCTAATATGTTCTGTCCCCATGACACAGGTAGCCCAACTGGCTGTGTGACTGCTATAGATAAGATCAGGGAGCTGATCCAACTTTAAAGAAAGGAACAACAAAAGAGAAGTTCATCTTTTAGGCTCGGGGAGGGGGGGATGGGGAAGGGGGGTTTAAAGCTGAACAATTCCTTGGTACAGTTTACAGTGCAAGACCCCAATGATGGTAAATGAAGACCATAAGTGAAACTGTCAGTGAAGACAAAAGCACAGCAAATTACTACTGTTGCTTACATAAAGCTAATGGCAGATAAGAGAACAAGGTATCAAAAAGAAGACCTGTGTTGCTGCCATCTAAGCACAGAAATAACACCTCTCTTTCTCTTTAAAGTTCCTCTAGAGCCTTGCAGTCCTCTTCCCCACAATTCCACTGCCACCCTAATCTGAGAAAATGGCACTGTCCAATAATAAACACGAGCATTAAAATAAAAATTCATACCTAAATATTTAAAAGCACAGAAATAAAGCAGATTATTTTATGGAGATTATTATCTCCTCCCTCCCTCATCACAGCGTTGGTGGTATAGTGGTGAGCATAGCTGCCTTCCAAGCAGTTGACCCGGGTTCGATTCCCGGCCAACGCAGTTACCTTTTACACAGAGACATTAGAGGGATAACTCGTATGACTGGAATGGTGTCATGGGCGGCTACACTCATTTTAGATTAGACAGACCAGCGCAGTGAGGTGGTGGAGCTGCTCTTTATGCGAGAAAGAAACTGGAATGTATTGAGCTCTGCCTAGGGGTGGATGAAAAATGAGTTGAGAACCTATGGATAAGAAAGAATTAAGGGGCAGGCTAATATGGGTGACACTGTTTTGGGTGTTTACTACAGGCCACCAGATCAGGAAGAGTAAGTCAAGGCAAGTCTCCTACAGACAGCTGGAAGCAGCCTCACACACACAGACCCTGGTTCTCACAGGTTCTTCAACCAACCTGATATTTGCTGGAAGAAGCAACACAGCTAGGAACACACAGATGATGCGGGAGCCAATGAGAAGAGGTGTACTGCTGGAGCTTGTATTAACAAAAAAATAAGGTCTGGTTGGGGATGTGAAAGCTGGGGGAAGCCTTGGCTGCAGTGACCATGAGATGGTGGAGTTCAGGATCTTGTGTGGAAGAAGGAGAACAATAAGCAGGATCACAACCCTGGACTTCAAGAGAGCTGACTTTAGCCTCTTCAAAGTCCTGCTTGGATGAATCCCATGGATTAGGGCTCTAGAAGGTGGGGGAGTCCAAGAGACCTGGTTGATACTTAAGCACCTCTTCTTCCAAGCTCAAGACTGATGCACCCATATAAGTAAGAAATCAAGCAAAGGCGGCAGGAGATCTGCATGGATGAGCAAGGAGCTCCTGGAAAAACGCAGATGGAAGAAGAAAGTTTACAGAATGTGGAAAAAGGGACTGGCAACTTGGGATGAATATACAAATGGTGTCACGGTATGCAGGAATGCAACAAGAAGGCTAAGGCCCACTTGGAATCAATTCTGGCAAGGGACGTCAAGGAACAGAAGAAGGGCTTCTTCAAGTATATCAGTAGTTAAGGGACGAGTAGGGAACATGTGGACCTGCTGCTGATTGGGGTGGGTGCCCTGATGACAGAGGACACAGAGAAGGCATAATTACTGAATGGCATCTACTTAAACTCATACTAACTGTTCTTAGTGTCCAGTTTGGTGTAAAGTTTGCTTCTTCTACTTCAGTCTTGAAAAGAGCCTATGTCTCCACAAGAGTTTTCTGGTTTTCCAACTATATAACTTAATTAAATTAAATTACGTATATTACCTTGCAAATTGTAAAATTATTTTAAATTTGAATAGCTTACAATGACACCAGCATGGCTCTTGCGATGTCTTACTATGCCTACTCCCTGTCTATGGCAGATAGGAAAGTTTTCTTCAGTAAAACCCACTAATGCTGCTTCTGAATACAGGAAATTACTGAGTTTCAAAGAAGTCCACCAGTATGTGCAGTCAAAACCAGAGGATCTCCATTTCTTTTCTTTAGTTACAGCTTGTCACTAAGCAAAACAGATTTAAAGTATTATAGGGCCAGTGAGGGTCATTAAAAACTCCAATGTAAAGCAGAGAAAGTAATTTTAAAGCAGGAACCAGAATCCAAGTCTCTGCCATTCCAGACGTAAAGCCCAACCACTAGATTACAGACTTGCATTTCCCTGTACTGGCTGTTTCTGCCCCCATTTATCAACCTTTGCAGAATAGGAGAGGAGGACCAAATGTTGCACCCCCTTACACAGACATTTCCTCTGCAATTATGTGTTTGAAGTCCTTTGGGCTGAAAAAGACCCATCCAAAGCCAGTCTCCTCCCACTTCTCTGATGAGTGCCCTATCCAGTGGTCTACTTTAAAATAGAGGTGTCATTTCCATCTCATCTTTTAAAACAAAAGGTTAACTCTTGATTTCCTCTCTAAATTACTTTAGACTTCTGCTCTCAGTGATAGACCCCAGGCTGTGGCTAAGTAACAATGCCTTGTGTCCAGTCTACCTGCCCATTCAGCATTAAAAACAACAATGTTCAAACATTAAAAATGCCAGTCGTGATAGTAACAGAAGAATCAGTGAAAAAACTCCTAATGCATTGTGCTGATGACAAGACTATTTCAAGTTTGCTACAGAATTTCAAATATCTGTTTAAGATAACTTTCATTAGCACTCCAGATCTAATTCGTATTTCATAGATTTTATTTTA
Source organism: Phaenicophaeus curvirostris (assembly GCF_032191515.1). Taxonomy (NCBI): domain Eukaryota; kingdom Metazoa; phylum Chordata; class Aves; order Cuculiformes; family Cuculidae; genus Phaenicophaeus; species Phaenicophaeus curvirostris. The sequence goes on from NC_091392.1 coordinate 24,139,294, forward strand.
ACCTGTGGAATTTAGTTAGCCAGTTAAAACCAGCTTTGATTCTGCATTTGTACACGTTTCCTTTGTTGATGTTAGTGCTATTCTTGCCATTGACCCCACCTGTATGTACCTGCAGTCAAGGACAGGCCAACACGTTTGGTTGATCCTATTTTGTCAGTGAAGGTGAACCAGAAGTTGCTGCTGTTTCTGAAGGGTGACACATACCTGCCTCCCTGCCTCATTGTTGTGGAGGTTCATCACTGCCAGTCCACTCCTGCTTTTGCCTGTCATGTTCTTAATGGGCACATCCAGGAACTTTCTACTGAATGACATTCCGAAGTGGATATCATCAGAGCAGCCGCCCCAGTGCCAGCCCTCACTGGCCGAGCCTCCATGCCGCAGGTTCATGTCGCAGGAGCACTCAGTCATGTTTCCAACACTGCACGACCGTGTCACTGAATGCACGAGGCCTGCTGATGTCACTGCGTATATGAATGCAGTCTCCTTCGTGCCTACAAAGCAAGACATGAACACGTTACTTCATAACTCCCTCTGATTACCTTCCAGGCGGAGCTGCAGAAAGTGATTTTACAAGCCAGGCTATTATTAAAAAGGACCAGTTACAAGTTTAAAGTCATGACAGCTTGGTCTGTTGAGTTAACTTGTTTAAAGCAGTGGATGTTCACATCCAAAAAACACTTCAGGGCCTCTTCATATGACCATGCTATTAATGGTGCTGTTTCTGGCTGCTTCTACCATGTGATTTTTGGTAACTCCTTTCTAAATCTGGTTGGGAAATTTATTTGCCACAGAAACTTTCAAGCTAATTAAGTTTTAATAATAAAAAAAAAATCAACCCCAAACCACACCCCAAGCCCCTTACTCTTCACTCTGCTTTTCACTATTCGTATTGATTTGAAGAAGTTAGTTCAGAACCCAGAGGAGGAAAGTGAAGCTGTTACAATCCTAGGTTACTTTGGTAGAGGGCCAGAACCTACCTCATGCTAATTTAGCAAACGTTGAGGTTGTTCGAATTCACAAAGGTTGCAAAGAGGCCCAAGAATCTTAAACCAGGCAGAAATCAGAATAGCACAAGGTTATTTAGGCCATCTGCTTTTCCTAGAATAAGTTGGCCATGGGAAAAACAACATAATAAAAAGCCTTTAACTGCCACACTCAGAAGAATCATGGAGAGACCTGCCTGGGCCTCATAAGCTGGTTCCATCCTCTGAGACTTCTGGAATAATGCGGCACAGGACTTTCTGTGTTAAGTAAGATATATACTCTCTAAGCAAGCTGAAAATCAACAACTGGCTATTAACTGCAGCTAAAATGTCATTGTACTAATTTTCACGGTTGTAAAAACAATTTGTTATTTCCAGTCTCCCAGATTTCTGCTCACGGGCAGGAAAGTTCCTGTTTGTTTCTCCTGTTCATATTAGTTTTTGGTGCTGGTACCATCATAAAATGCTTCCACAGTACATACTTGTGAAGCTTTGTGGGTTAGCAGTGCCACTCATCTGTGCGTTAGCAGTGCCACTCATTTATGGGTCTGAAGGAACAGTCCTTCCCATTGGACAGAAGGACTAAGATATGATCATAGAATCACAGAATAGTTTGGGTTGGAAGGGACCTTAAAGATTATCTAGTTCCACACCCCCTGCCATAGGCAGGGACACCTCCCACCAGACCAGGCTGCCGAAGGCTCCATCCAACCTGGCCTTGAACACCTCCAGGGATGGGGCAGCCACAGCTTCCCTGGGCAACCTGTGCCAGTGCCTCACCGCCCTCATGGTGAAGAAATTCTTCCTGATGTTTAGTCTACAACTGCCCCTGTCCAGTTTATAGCCACTGCCTCTTGTCCTGTCATTACAAGCCTTTGTAAAAAGATCCTCCCCAGCTTTCTTGTAAGCCCCCTTCAGGTACTGGAAGGTCTCTATAAGGTCTCCTCAGAGCCTTCTCTTCTCCAGGCTGAACAACCCCAACTCCCTCAGCCTGTCCTCATTTGGGAGGTGCTCCAGCCCTCTGATCATCCTTGTAGCCCTCCTCTGGACCTATTCCAACAGCTCCATATCCTAGGATACATAGGGCTACGTATCCTAGGATAAACTGCTCCCTTTGGAGTTTTTTCCTTTTCTGTTTCAGAATAGGCATCACTTTTTATTGCTTGTTTTATGTTCTCATGGCTAATGTTTGGGATTTTTTCTCATTGTCGTATTGTAGTATAAAAAGAAGGTTGCACAAACACAAAATAAAGTATTACAGTACTTAACATCACATCAGTGGCTATGCCAAAGTCATTGAGCAGAGCGCTCAAAAGAAGCTTGCAGGATCAAGACCTTTGATACTGACACTTAACACAAACAAAACTGTCCCTATTTCAGGGTAAATATCAGCATTTCTATTATTAACTCATGCAACAAAAGCAGTTTTGGTCTTGCTGTGCTGAGCAATACCATATAATTGAGACCATAGGATACATGGTTTACAAGGGCTTGTAGTGACAGGACTGGGAGCAATGGGTATAAACTGGAGAGGGGCAGATTTAGACTAGACATAAGGAGGAATTTCTTCAATATGACAGTGGTGAGGCACTGGCACGGGTTGCCCAGGGAAGCTGTGGCTGCCCCATCCCTGGAGGTGTTCAAGGCCAGGTTGGACGGGGCCTTGGGCAGCCTGGTCTGGTGGGAGGTGTCCCTGCCCATGGCAGGGGTGTTGGGACTGGATGCTCTTTAAGGTCCCTTCCAACCCTAACTATTCTATGATACTATGATTTTATGATTTTAAAGTAATTCCCATCGCATGTGGTGCTGTAGGCAGATTTTTACCTGCAATCAAGTGACCTTTTCGAAATACCACGCCTCATTACCCCACTCGCTCAGTAATTATGACACAAGGGGATGAACCCAGCATCAGGCTGAGCACCGCAGCGTTTCCACGCAGCCAAGCGGATCTCGTTAAAGGCGCTGCCACCCGCCGACGTCTGAAGCGAAAACAATTACAGCGAGGAACGACAGTTCGGGAAAGACGCCGGCGGGTTTTGCCTGCTCGGCGCATCTTGCGGAGCCGCGTTTGCCTCCCGGGGGGGCGGAGGGGAAGGGGGCGCCCGGCGGGCCGGGGACGGGACACTCACCGCTGCCGAGCTGATGCCCGAAGGCTGCGGCGACGGTGGCGGCGGCGGGGGGGCCGCGGGGCGGCGGGCGGCAGTCCCAGCGCTCGTGTCGGAACTGGTGGCGGCACTCCCGGAGCCCCAGGCGCGCCCCTTCCCGGACCGCGGGCATCAGCTCCCGTCGCTGCTCGCACAGGTCCCGCTGCCGGCGGCTCAGCGGAGGGCTGGGGCAGCCCGGCTTCTCCTGCCCGCCCGCGGCGGCGACGCCCAGCCACCTGCAGAAGCAGCCCCCTCGTCAGCGCCGGGACGCGGCGGCCGCGAGGGGACGCGGCCCTTCCCCCCCGAGCCCGGCTACTCACATCCAGGTGCCGGCGGCGGCCGCGGGGCAGAGCGCCAGCAGCAGCGGCAGCAGCGACCCGAGGGGGACCCCGCGCCCCATCGCCGCCGCATCGAGCCCGACGGGCCCCTCCGCCCGCCCCCCGCTCGCCTCTCTCGCCCTCCCGGGGCGGACGGGGCTGGGGAGGCACGAGGGGAAGCGCCGGGAGCGCCCGGATCCCCGCCGAGGTGCGAAAGCCGGGTTTGATGTTTCCCCGGCTCTGCCCCCGCCGGCAGCGCATTGGGCGCCCGCGGCCGGGGCGGGGCGGGGGCTGCGCTCGGATCGCGCCGCTCGCCCTGAGCGGACCCGCCGCTCGCCGGTCCGCCCTGCCGCTCGCCGCCCCGACCAGCTGCTCGCCAGCCCCACCCCCCCCCCCCCCAGCCCCCCCAGCCCCCCCAGCCCCCGCAGCCCCCACAGCCCCCGCAGCCCCCGCAGCCCCCACAGCCCCCGCAGCCCCCACAGCCCCCGCAGCCCCCGCAGCCCCCACAGCTCCCCGGGGGAACGCGCCGAGAGCGGCGGGCAGGGGTCCGGGAGGGCGGGTGCGGGCACGGGAACCTGTTTAGCCTGGAGAAGAGGAGGCTGAGGGGAGACCTCATTGCTCTCTACAACTACCTGAAAGGAGGTTGTAGAGAGGAGGGTTCTGGCCTCTTCTCCCAAGTGACAGGGGACAGGACAAGAGGGAATGGCCTCAAGCTCCACCAGGGGAGGTTTAGGCTGGACGTTAGGAAGAAATTCTTCACAGAAGGGGTCATTGGGCACTGGCAGAGGCTGCCCAGGGGGGTGGTTGAGTCACCTTCCCTGGAGGTGTTTAAGGCCCGGGTGGACGAGGCGCTGAGGGGCATGGTTTAGTGTCTGATAGGAATGGTTGGACTCGATGATCCGGTGGGTCTCTTCCAACCTGGTGATTCTATGGTTCTATGATTTCATTCACAGAAAGAAGAATCATAGAATCGGGGAGTGGTTTGGGTTGGAAGGGAACTTAAAGGTCTGCTAGGATTAGATGATCTTCAGGGTCCCTTCCAACCCAAACTATTCTATGACTTCGTGATTCTATGATTCTATGATTCAAACCATTCTATGATTCTATGATCCAGTCCCAACCCCTCTGCCATGGGCAGGGACACCTCCCTCTAGACCAGGCTGCTCAAAGACCCATCCAACCTGGCCTTGAACACCTCCAGGGATGGAGCATCCACAGCTTCCCTGGGAAACCTGTGCCAGTGCCTCAACACCCTCATTGTGAAGAATTTCTTCCACATGTCTAATCTAAATCTCCCCCCTTCCAATTTAAAGCCGTTCCCCCTCATCATCTCCAGCCCTTGCAAAAAGTCCCTCCCCGGCTTCCTTGTAGGTCCTCCTCAGGTGCTGGAAGGTCGCTATAAGGTCTGCCTGGAGCCTTCTCCTCTCTGGGCTGAACAACTCCAACTCTCTCAGCCTGTTCTTATAGCAGAGGTGCTCCAGCCCTCTAATCATCTTCTTAGCCCTCCTTTGGACCCACTCAAACACTTATATAGCCTTCCAGAACTGGACACAGTACTCCAAGTGGGGAGAAGGCATAAAGTATAACATTCACTACACTTTTGATTCAAAATTTCTAATGCTTTTGCAGTACTAATTAACTGGGTCCAGACACAGCATTGGTATTCAGTAGGACAGCATTTGTCCACTCCTATTGACTTAAGTGACACACTCTTATCAACCACTACCTCAACAATTGTTAGTTACTCATTTTACACGTTAAAGCCAGTGAGTCAGCTAGCACCTGATGAAGAGTTGGTGTTGGCACTCTGGACTTTCGGTTCCTCTTTGATCACAATATATTGCTGCTTCCTTCTGCGTAAGTGAAACACCTGTACTAAAAATAGCCTGGATAGAATGGCAGCTTTGTGAAGACTTTGACTTGACACAGTTGTAAATTCACAAAATAGTTCTTGTTGACTGACAACAGGTCCAAGTGAAAAGCATGATAAATCATCTTAAATGGCAGATGTACATTTTTATGACTACAACAACTTGAGAAATAATAACATAAATGTGGTGTTCCCCCTGCCTTTTCCCCCATGGATGTGCTAAGATATTTTAAGAGCACAGGCTGTTGTGCATTTAGATCTATAAAATTATATCTCCTTCCTACTTCGTGCTCATTTGTGTGCTCTTAAAGAGTCTCCAAAGCACCACCAGTTCCGGGCAGATGCTGTATGACCCCACAAGCTATTTAAACCTTCTGATATGGCTTGTTTTCTCTGTTCTGAGTTTTAGTCTGGAGAACATCTGCTGGTGGTTGCAGAGAAACTTAGTCTGGAGTGAGGGAAATGAATGGAGGATGACATTAGAACACAAGGAACCGGACATGAAACAGGCCTGAACCAGCCAAAACTGTGTGGGCTGTGTCAGAGAATTATCTAATTATTCCAGGACACATGGTTCATTTTATCCTCATTGCTGCTTCCTGGCTCCATCTACAAAAGTCAATTCAAAGCCCTGGTCTAGCAGCCATATATTTCTTATGTACTTCTTGATCTGCTTCTATATATATTTACCATCCACTCTGAAATTGGTTTTACTTTTTACCTGCCAGAACTTTTAACAGGATTCTTCTCTGTGGTTTGCAGGGGTAGTGGGTTTGGGTTTTTTTTGTTTTTTTGTTTGCTTTTTGGTTTTGTGATTATTTTTGTGGGGTTTTGTTTGCTTGTTTATGTTTGGTTGGTTTTTTGGTTTTAGATTAGTATGGAACTTCTGGTCCTAATTTCTTATATGTGGATTTCTCCCTAGAAGCTGCAGAATCTTACATACTAGTAACGATGTCAGATTTAAGTTAGAAAAATATTGATTTAAAAAATTTTAATGCTATTTGTAGCATATTTTATATATGATACTGTAAAAAAATTACCTCTCTGTTGGGTTCCCATATGCTGGTATCTGATTTCACCTACATTTTTTTGCTACAATAACCACTAAGTAGTTAGGAAAACCCTTTGATCATATGTAGTTGTGTAAAGTGAAGCAGTTGCAATTTGGAAGGCTGATGCTGAAAACCAAATAATTGTAAGGGACTTCCTGAGATCATCCAGTTCAATCTTCAGCAGTGAATGGAAGCAAACCACATTTTTCCATATCCGTTTGATTTAAAGAAGTTTAGATTGTTATATATTTGTGTCCTACTCTCCCATCTGCCTATCTCATCTTTTTCCCTTACAACCACTCCCCCATTGCCCATCATCCTGCACCTCCTCTCTGGCTGTTGTAGTATGGTCGGTTCCCCACCAGATTGCCCAGCCTCTGCCCTTCTCCTGCCTCTCAGCTTCCTGCCTGCCACTTGCACCATCTCCCTTCTTTGTTCCCTCCAGCAATACTCCCCTCTTTAGGCAAAAGCAGCATGTATAGGAGTATCTCTATTAATCTAGAGCTATATGACTGCATTTTGCATGGTCAGCTACTAAAAAGGGAAGAGCAAACAAATTACTTTGCAGGTTATGTGTTTGTTGCTCTACCAAAATTTATTGAAATTTGCCAGGTATTTCTAAAGTCTACAATTCTAAGTCACTGGTTCTTCAGAGCCCTCTGTGCTGGAAGACTCTATGACAGACAGCAAAATGAGTGTGTTGCAGAGACAATGAACTAGAATCCAAGCCATGGTCAAATGCCAAACCGCAGTGATCAAAGTAAGATAACTTAGACTTACTGCTTATCTTACTTATTCTGGCTAAGGTGTGGCTGTCTGTGTCTATTCATACTAAAATGCCCATTTTTTTTGAATTTTAAAAAGAAGACAATAAACTTTTGTTAAAATAAATAAAAAAAGGAAATGCATCTAATCTAAATGGTATTTCCTGACTGGACATTTACTAATGTTTAATGATGATTAATGTGATCTTGACAGAGGCAGTTACAGATATATATGGTTTTGATTCCCTGTTAGATAAGAAAAAACACTCCGTTGTGCAGAATCTGTATGAGATCACTTGACAGATAATATGCTTCTGAGATAGACCAATTGTCTCTTAAAAAAGTTAGTGGCTAGTGCTGTCACGATGATCAAGGTCTCACTAGGAAATTTGATCTTATTTACTAGAAGTGAGTACATGCAAAGTTAACTACTCCTAATCAAGTCACCACTTTTGAAAGCTTCTTTCAAATTATTTTCCTTCTCTTGGAACATCTATTGCCCAGCAGGGACATGAACGCAACACGGCAGACCACATTATCTATACATATGGGCCCTACTGACCAGTGTGTGTTTGGGGGCCATTACCCCCTTATCTTAAAAAAGCAAGCAGAGAAAAGTGTGGCATCCAAATAGAAAAATATCCCATATTCTCTAAATCAGGTTGTCCCTTCACCTAGGACATTTATCACATTTGGTGAACAAGCACAAATCTAATGCAATAAATGCACTTTCAGTCCACTCAGGTTCTTGGCTGCACGATGACAGCCACCAGACCTGAGAACTGGGAACGTGCCGAGTCTTTGCATTGAGGAAACTGGAACTGTGTCAGCATTAGTTGTTGTCATCAAGTTTTGTTGTGTTGGTTGTGACAAAACCTTCTGAGGAAAGCACCCAGGCTGTTTCCAGAGATCATGTGCCAGCAGAGCCTTGAAGTAAGTGTAAAGATCACTGGCACGCAGTCAGTATTTGTGAATTGCTATATGTGTTCACTTATCAGTCACATACTCAGCGTGGGGCACTACCCTGATACCACAGCAGTATCATGATTCTCCATGGTCAGCTCGGCACTCTGCCAGGATTACTGGGAATTGATAGCACGATATTGTAGCATCTGCAAACCAGGATTGTGCCTTGGGACGCCTGACCCTGCCCGGTTATCTCATTCCTCTTTTCTCTGCCCCCAGTCCCTTCCTCTTTGGCCCATGGGCAGTGTTGCTTGTATTAGCTGGCTTGTTGTGAGAGCAGGGAAGGGCTGGAAGCAACCTATGCTCACATCCCTCTCCCCAGCACAATAGCACTACCTGAACAGTGTTGTTGCACCGTGGGGGCTGTGAGAGTACTGAACCCTCAGGAAGAGAGTACTTGAGGAAAGATGTGCAGTGAGACTCCAGAGTTCAGGCCAGGGGTCCTTACACTCTTGGTACAGTTTTCCCCTTACACTGCAGCATCTCTACGTGAGGTGACACCCCAGCAGACGAGTCTCAGACCCTCAAAAAGGTCAGACTGGTAGAAGGGAAGTTGTAGAGGAAAAGAGAGATGTCCCTTTTCCCATGCATAGTGCCCTGAGATCCCTCCACCTCTTGTCCAGAGGTGTGATGTTATTGTTGTTCTCACTGATATTTTTTATTTTAGTGTGTATAGCCTGAAAGTACACACATCTGTTGCTAATTTAGACGTGGCATGCTGAGTTTGCAAATGAACGGGACAGCAATTAAAGTGCATCTGGTGGTGACACGGCAGCAGATGGAGACCTCACAAATGTATAATAATTCCAAAGCTACCCTTTAATATTATCTTTATAGTAGCTGCACAACACAGTATACATAACTGAGTTTTTGATGTGCATGGATATATAGAAAATGGAGAAATAGAACCTAGAATACAGCAAAAGAGCAGGCTTGTCACAATCTCTTTCATCTTCACCAAAAATCCAGAAGAAAGCTAGTATAGCCTTCAAGTAAATTTTCCATAGCATGTAACTTTCAGACAGTTGCTGAAGCAACTGCTGAGCAGATTTCCTGGCAATCTATGTCTATCGATGATGCGTTGCCAGAAGGCCAGGGCTTACGAAGAGGGAACTCAGACTGACTTTGGAGTCTGCTGTTCCTTGTGGCCACAAATCTGGAGAGAACGTACTGGACTTACCAATATTTACATGAGCACTCCAGATGCACGCGAGATCTGCTTGTATTTTAGGAGAACTTGGAAGCAGACACGTTTTTTTTTTCTGAAGTGCTGCTGGCAAATCCTGTTCTCTGATGTGGACAGTCTAAATGTAGGTGTTTTGTAGAGTTCCTCCACAGTGATGTTTTTGGCGTATGAGTATTAAGTAGAAAGTGTCAGGGGAATGATGATAATTCTTCAAAGCATAACTAAGAGAGGTGTGAAAGATGTGGATCCTCCCCCCATTTTAAGTTCTGATTTCACTCACATCCTGCTTACTATCAAAAGTCAAAATTAGTAGTAAAATTGTATTTTATAACACTGTACCTTTATGCCATCAATGATTTTTTTCCTATTGTTTTGAGGAGGATGGGAAATGCCCTAAGAGATACGATATTACAAAAAATGAAATCTTTCAATGATATAAAATTTGCGTAGTGATTTTCCTCATACTTAAAGCAGCATTATTTAAAAATTTAAAATAAGATTAGAGGAGGATGAGTGCTGCTGTCTGGTGTCACAGAGCTTCCAGGAGGTAATAATGGAGTTTGGTGAAAAAAATAGGTCAAGTGTAAAGTGACTTCAGGAGAGGGGGGAAGTCTGGAAGTATTCCTTATTTAGTTTTTAAATCAGACTTCCTGAGGGTATAACACCACTGCTTTGTTGCTGTTTGTGGGAGTTTTATAAAGAAGTTTCTGAGACAAGCAGGATAAGATGCTCTCTGTGTGTGAGCATACGTGTCTGTGCATGCGTGTTCACTCTCTGCACAGAAGCAGCATGCTCACAAGGACCTCACTGTATTTTAAGTAGATAACAGGTAAAGGAAGGAAACCGAACTGGTCCTCTAGGAGCAGAGCTGTCGGCTACTCAGTTCATATTTCTATCCCAACTACTGACTTGCAATAACACTTTCCACACAACTCTTTTGTAGCTGTAATTTTGTTGTACCTTGTAATAGTGCATGATTCACCCAGAACCATTGCCATCCTGTGATTAGAGAACAGGGATTCGGAGAGATATTTAATTTGTTGGTGTCAGATGGCACATCATCCTGAAAACCATGATAAGGCCTCAGTTTTTCATTACTCATTTTAATGAGTTACTTAGCCTTTAAACGAGGATAATGAGAGAAACAGAATAATCTACGCCGGAACTGTCATAACACAAAGTCAGCGCTCAATTTATTATATTCTTATTCAAGGATGTACAGAAGTGTGCCTAATCCATAAAGCATTTGGTCCAGCCATTGACTATTTTCATCATATGTCTGAATTTACCTGTAAGGCCAGTTTCAAAAGGAGGAATTTAAGGAAGAAGTGAGAGTGAATGGCATTGTGTCGACAACCACAAGATGCTTATAGTCACTTGCTACCTCCAATATGTTGTTGACAGGAAAGAATGAATGGTATAAATTTTCAAGTTAACAGTCTTCCAAGTTATATTATGACATTTAAATAATCCCAACCATGGGATTCAAATCATTCAAATCATCCCTTCATAAAGGTTCATTTTAAAGTCAAATGTTTATAGGTTGCCTTGATATAGCAGGTTTTATAGCACTTCCAAAATTTTTTATTAAATTAGCTGATAAACACCAGATCCTTCCTTGAATCTTACTGAATGCGGCTAATTCAGTGTTATGTTACTTGTTTCCTGAATCACTTTCTTATTTCCTTTTCCTTAGTGAACCCCTCCTTCTCTCTTTCTAACATGATTTTATATTTTGGCTTGGCCTGGCACTGGAGTGTTTGAACCCCCATTTTAGCACTGTTATCACAAAGAATTTCAGTTTTGGAAATCTTACCCTAGTTATATCCCTGCAGCTGTGATATTTATCCACTGTTACATAAGGCAGGATGGTTGTAGTTTAAAATGTGTGTAGCCACAGGCAAGATGCCAAAGTCTACAGGGTTTAAGGCTGTCCCCAACTAATTGGACTCTCTGCTAAACTGGCAAGTTATCAAAGTAGTTGGCGTTTGACACCTCAGCAACCTTATAATAGTACAGACCTTAATCATGCAAAAGTTAAGGCCAGTGGGAATAAGAGGGAAGAGTTAAGGTTGTTTGGGGACTTTTTGTTGTGCTTTTATGTCCTTCCCTCAGGCAGCTTCTTATTGTGTTAACAATTTTTTATTTGAAAACTTACTTTGACTCTTGTCTTTAGAGATGTTTCAGTGGTTCAATAGCAGCAAAAATCTCTAGTGACCACCAGTGAAAACGGGATCAGTGTGGAGCTTGGGTCTAGGTGGTGTCAGGAGTCCATAAACACGAGCAGCTCTGAAGGAAGAGTCTCTGCCCTTTCAAAGCGCACTGGCTAATCCCGACCCTGACAATGGAGTTGGGCAATTTGTCACTTGCTCTGCCTTTCCTCACCCATCCTGCAGAGAGAGGGTTGCTGCCTGGAGGGCTGGGATCTCTTGCTGGCTGCAGCTCCTGTGGCATGCAAAAGATCCCTAAGATGAGGCTTAAAGGAGCTCACAAATGCAGCTCTAAAATTAAGTCCTGTGGTGCCATAAATACCTGGTTTTAATATTGTACACAGTAATAAGTTTCTTTCTTGAACGAAAAAATTATTTACAGCCTCATCCCCCAGTTAATGACTTCTGTCTAGAAAGTAGGCATATTTATATAGCTACAATATGTTTATGGCAACTGCTTTCAACTCTCATTATTGTCCAGAAAATTCCATTATCTTGTGATTCAGAATTTCCCTGCCCTTTAGGTAATGAAGGACAACAGCCAGGACCATCAAGACCTCTAATTTTGCATTTGTGTAAATATTAATCTCTTTTACTTCCTTAGCAGCTGTGGTAGAATTTACTGTGTCTCACCATTCTACCTCAGATGCGCTTGGTACTTTTCATGTGCGAAAGCCTGACAGGTGCTTGATTACTGTTGCTGAATTTTCTATCTATGTCTATTTCTAGAGAAATGATTAGGAAATATGTTTGGATAATGAAATTTGAGTGTAAGCTGTATATAGTTAGTCAGAATTGCTTTCCAGAGTTAGACATCCCATTGTCTGTGTTTTAATGGAACATACACGTTCTTCAGCCACACCCTCAGGGATCTTATCTGCAAGGCTCCCAAGAAAATCCACTCATTCATGTCCAGACATCATGATGACATAGCACAGGTCTGGTCCAACACCAAAAAAAGAAGGGAAAATGAACCTTTTTTTTCTGAAAATGACTATCACTATCTTCACTTCATCTTATTTTCCAAGGCTTGTTATACTTCTTTAGAGCAAAGGGGAGGAAAGAGACAGGGACTTAATATTTTTATTATAAGAGAGTTGACTTGGTTAGTTGGATGCTCACTGGATACGAATCCAGTATTTCTGTGCATTTCTTGTCTAACTCTCAGGCTATCTAGCATATCATAGTACATTGGCCGATAGCATAGGTGATTCAATAAGAAAGTTTTGTAGACTGCCTTGGTTATACTTGCCTTGTGTTTTGAAGTACAACTTAATGGACACATACAGTTAAAAACTTCATGATTGTAGAGGAAGCCTGAGTTTGTGGTTCAGGTGGAAGAATATATGAAGGAGAACTCAATATATTTTGCTTTATTGTAGCTGTCACAAATTTTATATTATCATGGATTTGAAGCACTGATTCCTTACTTTTATTTTCACATTTGAGTTTGAAAATGCTGTCACTAACAATAATGCTGTCGTTGGTGTTCTCATTCTGGTAAATGTAGAAATAGAAAGGTAAAAATACACTAACAAAGCAGAAGAAAAAATATAAACTGAATTTGAAGGGCAAAGAGTAAATAATTTTCACTTATCTTTACCAATAACGATGGCTTGTACTGTCACAGCAACTGGCAATGACAAAAACTAATGCAGCGTAGTTAGAGGTGAAGTCTAAATACAAAATGTTAAGTGAATCGTACGTATTCAAAATGGAAAGGAACATAAGCTCAGTTATAAAATACCCAGAGCTTGCAAATATTCCATATGGTCTCTATTTTATATCTGACTACTTTCAAGGAATACATGGCACTATCTTGTACAGTATAAATGAAGCAGAAAAATAAGTGTCTGCTGATCAAACTGTATCAGACTATATTTATGTCATACAAAATGTAATGGTAAGTGCCTACTAGATCAGATCCCTACAGCAATATTGGAGGACAAAGTCTCATTGTATTATTTGTGGCTACAGAGGAGCTGTATATTAACTTTAACTTTACCTGCCCTACAAAAACAAGCAAACTGTTTTTTAAAAAAATAATCAGATGTAAAACTACTCCCTAGCTGCAGAATCTATGAGTTTCAGAAAGTGGCCAGGAGCTATGGAAACAACTTTTTTTATAGAAGTAAGCTTTAAGACATTTAAGGCTGTATGCTGAGGTGATGTATTACAAGGTACACTGCTTTACAATAAGACCCCTGAGACCACTTATGCACGTGTGAGTGTGAGAGTTGGTGCAATTTACTCACCAAACCCCTGAACATGCTATGTTACAGGAATACAACTCCGCCTATTCAGATTAGGGGTCTCTACCTCAACAACACAAAACTTTCTTTCCTTTAGTACACTGTCACTATATTAGGACCAGCTAAAAAGGAGGCTGTGTAAATATACCATGTAATTTCACCTATAGAAGCAGAGGGGGCGAAAGATAAAAGGGAAGATCAGACATATTTCGGTGAAAACAGAAACACAATGAAATTTGTTTACAGAAAAAAGTAAGGGAAATGAAGGAAGAGATGAGTCTTGTAAGAGAATATGGAAAATCAAAATACATTCTCACCTTTCTCTGATATTCATCTCTCAATCTTTGCTTCTAACATATTTCAGTCACACAGTGGGCTCCAGTTGTAAACACAAGAAGTCTTAGCTCAGGAGAGACACGTTGAGCCCAGAGGCTTGCTGAGATGTGGAGGTTGTTTTAAGTCCACTGTATGGCTCTCTCTGACCTTTTAGGGGAACAAACTATGCACCTTGCTCCATGCATTTGCTGGCAAGATGGTCTGTAATACTTATGAAAGGGGCTGCATCATGGAAGCATCCTGGCTCACTGACAAAGCCGTTGCTGCTCATCTGCCAAAATAAAGCTGATGGAGATCACAGCTTGACTAGCTGAAAACCGAACACTAATCATTAGGCTAATGTGGTGTGAGGTGATTGGAAAAATTAGCTCAATCACCTGTTTGCAAACAGAGAGGGGGAGATGGAAAGCATGGATCCCAGAAAAAATAAGACAAAATGATGGAAGTGGAACAGAAAGGCTGAAAGATTTGACAAAGGGATATTTGGTGAAAGTCAGGAAAAGAAAAAGGCTGTAAATGCTTTTGTTACTTGTTTGCAGGATTCACCAAGACAAAACAGGAGAGCCCGTGAGTTGCTTGAACGCAGTCATATTTGTACAGAATAGCGTGTGAATCCAAGTAAAGCATGAGCGAATCTGACAGACTTTGAGCTTCAGAGGTTTGTCTTTTTGTGGTCATCTGGAAGCCCTTCTAGGGGATCTTTTCAATAGCTGGGGAAAGGAGTCTAGAAGTGAGGAAAAGGAAGCAGGTAGCTGGTCCACATGCTGGAACTACGTGCAAGACATTAATCCCAAACAGCATTATCTGCATTCTTGACTGGATGGCCATAAAATATTCATGGATCCAGCAAGTATGTCCATTAATAGCAGCTGAATATATGGCTGTGACAGGACATTTGCTTATATGCTTTTGTAGTAGCTGTCTTTAAATCTGGATAGATACTGAGCACTTCTGCTGCATATCTTCTCGGGATATGCTCTCTTCTGCTTATGGTCCTCGGGGACAAGGGAGCGGAACAGAGCTGGCAAATTTTTAAGGATGCTTTCCTTAAAGTGCAAGAGCGCTCAGTCCCCAGGTGTAGAAAATCAAGCAGGAAAGGGAATAGGCTGTTGTGGCTGAGTTGTGACCTCCTGGTTAAACTAAAGAAGAAGAGGGAACTGCACAGGCAGTGCAAGCAGCGATGGGTAACCTGGGACGTGTATAGGGACGCTGCCCGGTTGTGTAGGGATGAAGTCAGGAAGGCCAAGGCACAGCTGGAGGTGAACTTGGTAAGGGAAGTGAAGACCAACAAGAAGGGCTTCTACAGGTATGTCAATCAAAAGAGGAAAGTCAAAGAGGACATACTCCCACTGATGATTGGGAATGGTGACCTTGTATCAACAGATGAGGAAAAGGCTGAGGTATTTAACAACTTTCTTGCCTCAGTCTTCACTGATAAATTCTCTCCTCACCCCTCCTGGGTCATGGGATGGCAAGATGGTGACCAGGGGGCTAACCCCCCTCCCACAGTAGAGGAGGATCAGGTTCATGACCACCTGAGGAACCTGAACATTTATAAGTCTATGGGACCTGATGAGATGCATCCCAGAGTCCTGAGGGAGTTGGCATTAGGCAAGGCACTCTCCATGATATTTGAAAAGTCATGACAGTCAGGAGAAGTCCCTGGTGACTGGAAGAATGCCCGTTTTTAAGGGAGGTTGGAGCTAGATATCTTTAAGGTCCCTTCCAACCCTAACAATTCTATGATTCTATGATCTTCTTTTTCTTCAAAAATAATTAGATATCATGCATGAGCAAGCCAGCATTGGACCTTAGATTTCTGCCTGTTAAGCACAGCTTGCATTTCCATCAGTATTGTTGTATGGTCATTAAAAACCTGCAAAAAATCCATCCAAACTGAAAAAAAAAAAAAAAGGCTAGATCCCTCAATATTGCTTGGCGAATGATTTTAAGACACAAATAGGGACAAATCTACCAGTGTTGTGTTATAGCTTTTTACCAGAGCCCTTGTAAACCAAGCCTTGAATTTTCTTTCGTTTTATATTGAAGTACACTGCCACTTGGACATTAGCCATACTTTTCACTTCAACAACTTGTCTGTGACTGAATTATAGTCAAAACCTTAAATGTGCCAAAGGACTTTTCTCCCTGTCAGCGTTTCCTACCCAGATCTTCTGCACTCCTTTTAGAAAGCCTTTGCCCAGCAGAGGCAATGACAACCTTGAACTGGGATAGAAATAGTCAGAGTGGTGTTTTCACTTACAAACATGCCAGAAAAAAAGCAGCACGATCATCTCAGCTTCCTCAAGTCCTAGAGGGAGGCAGAGACCTGTTTATGGTGGAGAGAGCAAGGGTAGCTTTTACATTCCCAAATGGAAGAAGCATGCCCATGCAGGGAGCACATCTTCAGGACAAGAAAAGTTTTGCTGGATGTGCAAGTGCTTCCTTGGGCTGGTGTACAGTTCTCAGTCACTTTGCTTGCAAAAGATTGGAGTGTGCTACTGTACCAACTCTCTCTCAGTAGACCATACTCCATAGTCTTGCAATGGTGTTTCTGTTATTTGGGTATTGATAACCTACAGACAGGTCACCATACCTGAATTGACCTTCCCACAGTCAAAACACAGATTTTCTGGAGGGTATCAGTCTGAATTAGAAACAGCTGTGTACTTGAAGGACAAATAATGACTAAGCATTGATATTCTGACCATCAGACCCTAGGAAAAAATCAGCTGCCCAGGCTGGATCAGAATTGAAGATAGTATGCTGGATACAAAGTGCAGTAATTGCGACATTGTCGAGACAGCCTCTGCTCCAGACTGGCTCCAGCGGAGTGACTGATCACTCATTAAAATTACTTGCACCTCTACTGAATTTTAATTAACAAAAATGTGAGAAGCAGGTGTTAACTTGTTTTATAGACTCATTATAATCCCTTGGGACTCCATAAGCACAGTTAGATATAGTTACCGAACAGCTGGAAGTTCCAGACTTTGACCCTTTTCATCTCATTTAGAGAGTTGTGTTTGTAGCCGGTACTATTTAATATTAATTTAAGGATATTGCTTTGATGCCAGGCATTCAAACCCCATGAGCTGCAGGACAAGTCCATCAACAGGATGCTCTTTCTCTCTGTGGCTAACTTGTGGAGAGATTGTCAGCTCCATCCTGCATCCAGTGTACCGTTTGCCTTTCCCTTCTATGTCTTCCAAGATGCTGTCATTCACCTGCTGTCTATCTAACAGCTGTGCGGCCCAAATAATCTGAAACTGCTCAGGTTAGTTTACATACTTTAACTTGCAGAGGTCTCTTCTAGCCTGTATGGTTTTGAAAGTAGTGAGTTAGAGAGCAATTACCTGAACTGATAGAAACCACGAAGTAACAGGGCAGTAATGTTTGGGGTGTGTTTGTGTGCATGGGGCATGGACAGATGCTCAGAGCAGTGAATTCTTCATAGAGTCAAAATGGAGTATGTGACCAAGGTGTTTGTCTCAGTTCTTTAGCACATATTAGGTGCTTTAACTGCATAGTAAAGCCAGCAGACTCAAATTGCTTCTTCTTGCCATCCCCTTCTAGTACAGGCATAAGTCCTACAAGCTGGAGCTCTTGGATATCAACCAGGTACCTATCTCTAATCTGGCTTCTAAACCTGAAAAACAATCTATATTATTTTCTGGGTTAAGTGCCTGTCAGCTTGGCTTTTCTCACAGGAAGAAAGACATTCAGCAGCCCCCTTCTAGGGCAGTAGATGGAGATTTCTTTTTCATTTTTCCAAATGGAGGATCTTGAACCTGTATATCCCATACTGCCATGAAATGTTCTGCTCACCAGGTTACCTACGTGGCTGGTTTTCCTCTGATCTAGCACGCTGTTAAACAATCAAGCAGCTCCAGGAACAGTTATTGAGAATGTACCACTGGGGCATGCTGGGAAGCATGTCCTGGTGGTTAGCTTCTGATCAAGTTCCTTGTCTGAATGAGCTGGACGGTGAGGGTGAAAACATCTTCTGCCCTCACAATGAGTCCTGCAGCCTCTGTTGAGCCAACATTCATCTTTCAAAACTTTAGGCACCTACCAGACAGTTCTGAGAGTTATTTTAGGTTCCCTGTATGGAAAGCAATATTGTAGAAAAAACAGACATCTCTAGAGAATATTTCAGATCATGGTCTTTCTGTGAGTAGCACAAAGAAGCATAATGTGACTACTTATAACTAAAATGCCTCAGTTAAACATCTAGAACTAAGCAGGAATCTGGGTTCTGGTGCCTGAAATTAGGTAGTCTCTGGAAGTTGTAATCCTTGACTTCCAGGCTGAACTAGACCTAACAGGCATGTCTTGTGTATGTCTACAGGCTCCGTTTTATGTATTATGTAGCTGAAGGTGTGTGGTTTTGATAGTTCTGTCAGGGCTTCAGAGCTGAACTGTTCTAGAGACAGAGGAGCCATGCAGACAGTCAGCAACTGAAGATTACTAGACCCTTATTCCTTATTACTGCACAGAGATGACGCAATGCAGAATTTAGGGACTAGTGATAGGTGGAGCAGTAAGACCTGTTATCGTTTAACCTTTTACCATCAGCAGTAAATCTCCTTGTATGTATGTATTTTATAATAGTTGAGCAGGACACAGTGCACAAACGATGTTGAAACAAGATTTTACAGTAGCTAATAGATACCATTTGCTGTAAAGAGAGCTCAACAAAGGCTCTGAGATGAAAAGAATCAATCAGTCCACACAAAGTATGTTCAAATTGCAATCACTCCAGTAAAAATTTTAGGAGGCAACATCACATTATTATATATGAAGATGTGACTGCGATTCTCTATTTTAAAGGCAGCCAGTTGTGGTCTCAATCATGCTGGGTGCTGCATTATCTAATGACTTGCACAGTCAGGCTGTCAAGGTTTGAAGTGTTTTCTGTCTTGTTAGGATAATAGGGATCAACAGGTTTCCTTGAATATGTTGGGAGCATTAAAGCTATTATAACCATAACCATTGATGATTACCAGTAAATATACAGAATTTTTGGAGCTGGCATGTGGAAGTATAGGAAAAAAACCCCACAGAAATAATAAAACTTCTCTGATCTACAAGATAATTTGTCTGTCATCTGGGGAGGCTGCAGCCATTATCAGGCAGAGCAGAAATATTATTTTAAGCTCCGTAATCCTAGATAATCATAAAAAAAATGGGAGTTGATACAAGCAAATACAAAAGAAAAGATAAAAGAAGTTTTCATAACATGACAAGTGAGGAACTATGCCAAATACAAATATGGTCTTCAAACCCGAATTTACTGAGTTTAAAGGACACCTGGCCACTTTTATTTTGCCCTATTGATCTGTAGAGAGGTCTTTGAAACATCACTTAAGGATTTTAGTTCTGTGGTCTTGTCTTCATCTTAATCTGCCTACCATCCCGAGAACAGCACCAGGGGAGGCAGCGCTGGCAGACGCCGAGACAGGCATTGACAATTTTAAAGGCCAGTTGACTCTCACTGCTCAAGACAGATAAAAAATTTCACAACACTGAAAACACCATAAGCCTTCGGAATTGTGTCCTTGTAATGAGGTATATGAAGGAAATACCTACCACAGTGTGGACACAGCTCATTTCACTCTATTAGGAGGAAGCATGCAGGGAAGATACCTTCCTTTATTTCATGCCAGCAAGCAGTAGAAATAAGGTTTGTTGAAATTTGAGAAAAGATCTTGTTGTCTGAGATTCAGCTGAAAAGGACTGAATTCTGCTCCTCATTAGAGCAGTTCAATTCTAAAGGAAATCAAGAAAATGCTGACGAGGTGCTGTATTTCACAAAGACCTCAATTCAGATTTCATTTAAAAATACACTTCACAGAATCACAGAATTATCTGAGTTGGAAGGGATCCGCAAGGATTGAGTCCAACCCCCATCCCTGCATAGGACAACCCCAAAATTTACACTGCGCGTGTGAGTGCATTATCCAAATGCTCCTTGAATATTGTTAGTCTTGGTGCCATGACGGCGTCCCCGGGGAGCCTGTCCATGCTCTGCGTGAAGAACCTTTTCCCAATAGCCAACATAAACCTCCCCAGGCACATCATCCTGCCATTCCCTATCATTGGTCACCAGAGAGAAGAGATCAGTGCCTGCTCCTCCTCTCCCCCTTGTAAGGAAGCAGTAAACTGCTATGTGGTCCCCCCTCAGTCTCCTCTTCTCCAGGCTGAACAGACCAAGTAACTTCAGCCGCCCCTCATACAACTTCCCTTCTCCAACCTTCTCCAACTTTGTGGCCCTTCTCTGGACACTCTCCAGTAGCTTTAGATCCTTTTTTCAGTTCAGGGCTACTTAACATGGTGTACAAGCTGTGTTGTGACCCTATAGGCCTCTCCTGCCTAGTCAACTTAATGACTTGGGTAGCTTTCTATGGCACTTGGGTCTAGGTACTGGCCTAGACTGGTACATGTAACACTATTTTTAGTGCCATCAAACAGCAATCCAGTAGGGCTAAAATACATAGCGTGTTTTTACTGTACAGTCAGGTCTTTTCTGTTTAACAGGTAGTGTGAAGGTACCAGTAAACACTGCAGCATATGCAGGATATCCTGCATCAATACATAAGTGTGCCTGCATTATACACTGACTGTTGTTTTGAGGATTTACACAGGTAAAGATGACAGTGGAGTTTGAAAGGTGGAGTTTGGCTTGGTAAATGCAAGCTCTATGAAGAGCTAAGTGCAAGTGAACACTAAGTATCTACTACAACACAGTTGGTTTAAGTTCATTAGAGAAAATCAGTGCCCTAGAGAAGAGCCATGGCCTACTTA
Organism: Phaenicophaeus curvirostris; assembly: GCF_032191515.1. Lineage (NCBI taxonomy): Eukaryota > Metazoa > Chordata > Aves > Cuculiformes > Cuculidae > Phaenicophaeus > Phaenicophaeus curvirostris. The sequence continues at coordinate 24,160,181 of NC_091392.1, forward strand.
TGCTGCATTCAGTAGACCTTTTGCTGCTGGAATTGACCTAAAAAATCACATAGCTATTTTGAAGGTTCAGCCTGAATTTGCAACAATCATCTCTCAGATTTCCAGAAGCTACTTCTAAGGAAAGATAGAATGTTCTCAGGTCATCTGAAAGAAAGGCTAATGTGGAGTAGAGCAGGTACAGATAGTCATAATGGTGATGTAAACCAAGCCAGATGCAAGGCTAGCAAGCAAACAAAAAAGGAAGACTATATTTTTCATGTGAGCCTACAGAGGCTTGTTTCACTGTTTGACTCCATGCCAGACAGCGTGCTGCACCTCTCAAAAACTGCTTTACTCTAAAATGTAATCTGAAAGATCCCTGGACTGCAGTCAACTTAATATCACACATATCTGGTTCTTCAAAGCATTCTATTTGGATCAGCATAGCAACAGAAGCAGAACTATTAGTGGTTATTTCAACCTTGGGGTAATTGGATGCGCCACTACACTACCCACTAAGCAAATAAATTGACTTTGATGTTCCTTTAAGATGTCAAAGAAGAGAAAAATAAAGGTCTTATATTTTTAGTGGTGTGAAAGAGATTATTCTAAAGATTAAAATTTTCAAATGAATACTAAATGTAAAAATAGTACTCATAGTTCATTCTTCCAGCTTGTTGTCAAATAAGGCTATTTTAAGTATAACATCTCCACTGACAGAGCTGACTTGTCAAGACAGTCCTTGTCAAGACAGTCCCCTACAAATAGGGAAATCTTCTTTCTTATAGGCATTTATTCCAAAGGCAGTTACTAAGAGGGACTTGATTATAGTAGTCATCTACCTTGCAAGTTGAAAAACTAGATCACTGTGCAGTATCTATGGAATTATATGAAAGGTGAGGAGTTATAACACATTGGACACTGGTATATCATACTGCAGCTTCAGCTGAAGTGTGAAGGGATGCAATAAGAGCTGAAATTACTGCTTTGTATGTCAGGGTATTTATTTTGCAGCACAGTTTCCATCTCTCTACCTGTATATCCTGGTTCCAGTCTAAAATCCCTGGGCTGCTGGGCAAATGTTGAGCAGGAAACATAACTCCTGGCTTACTTGTTTCCCAGCCTGGTTATTTCAGTCTTCCCACGAATTCTAGAACCATTCATGACTGTATTAGGAGATGGAATTCACCTTGACAATTAGGTACTTTGTTGTCCTATAGGTAAGTAATAGAACTAAGGTAAATATGTGGACAAAAAGGATCCTACTGTAGTACAAACACTTCAATGCTTATTCAGGCAAAATGTCACAGCAGATGTGATAAAGCTAGATTAACCCATTGATAGCAAACTATGTGCTTTCAAGGGAATTAAAATACACTAATTCTTTTATTTTGTTAATCTGTGAATTTAGCGTGTATGAAAGTGATGCTTCCATGACAGTTTCAACACTCTTCTTTCACATACCTGTAAACATTTAACATTTTAACATTTTAAAGTTAAGTATTGAAAAAATGATGTACCTTTATACTTGGTTTAGTCAGCATTCCCTTTGTTTATTCCAAAGATTACATAGTTCATATATAGTGTTGGAAAAACTTATTCAAAGAACCTATTCAAATAAAGATCAGTTTGCAAATTGTACCAATGGCTTTGTACAGACATATATATATATGTACATAGACATGTATAAAATAGAAAACACACAGGAAACTTTCCACTTGGTATATTTGAAAAATATTAAGATTTGGGAAACATTAAGACATCTGGGTGGACAACACATGTAAACCATTTTGTGGTGAAACAAGAAGTGATGAATTGCACATTCATTGATATCAGCTACAGTATAACAAAGTCAGTTCTTTCCTTTTCATCATTATAGCCGATGCTTCAGCAATAGACTTTGATTAAAAGAAAAAAGACATAAAAATCCATGTCATGCCTTAAAAACATTTGTGTACAGAACAATAACAGCAACAGCATGTGAATTTAAATGAGCTAAAAAAATTTTAACAGAAGCAGAATTGTAATACATCCATCATTGATCATCTTAATACCAAAGACATCTGACTGCTTTTTGCATCTACTGATATTAATGACATGATACTAAAGCCTTCAACTTAAAGTAGTGCGGCCCTGGAGTTCCAGACCCAAGGCTATATATTATATCATTTATATAGAATTATATTCCTTAGATAATCATTTTGCTCAAAACCAGATACTGATATTTTCAGTATTTATGCACAGTTCCTGACCTGTCTTTCATGTAAAGTTCCATGACAGGGAAAGCCTTACACAGAAATTCAAGGGCATTTACTGTAAGCACAGCAGCAGCATATTATAGAGAAACAGAAATATTCACACTGTCTCATTAAGTGTAATGTCATTGTCTAAATTAGAAGCTTTGTCAATAGTGGAAGGTCTTCTGAATTACATAAGTCAGATCCTCTTTCTGAGGATCGTTTGATCATCTAGAGAAGCCAGACTACCTACTGCATGATAATTTCCCATTGTATCTCCATATGCCTTATCTGAAGGAGCAAGAATTCATAAAACTTTAGCTGGCGATACAGACTGTGTTGAATTTAGGGATCTTTGGCAAATCCTAAGCATGGTAACATGAATTTCTACTGCTTTTACATTGGGCAGCACCTTTATCTGCTACTAAGGGCAATAAGATGGTGATTAGTTGCATCCTATAATTTGTTTCTTCCCTGGTGTTGCTTGAGGAATCCTTTCCCTGAGGCAGTAGAAGTTAGTGGATGTTTTTAAATAAAAATGTGAAGGGGGAAGAATGTCACAGAGCTTGGCAGATCCTTCATTAGACTTGTACTTACCTGGTTCTTACTCCCTTCTCTTGTGCATGGCAGGAGAGACTGGTGGCTTTGATTGCCTGTCCAGGACTAGATTAATAAACCCCCCTAACTAACTGGATCGATTCCTAATCCTAACTGGATAATTTGTAGGGAGAACAGTCTTATGGGGTTTCATTATCTCCTCATCTAACTGCAATGCCTGGACCATGCTTGGTTTCCCATCAGGGCACCACAACTCTTGAATGAGTATGCTGCCAATTCTGTGGCACAGGATCAGCAGAGAGTTCCCCCCTGCAGTGGTAAAGCCTCTCCCTGGGGTTTCATTCAGAGTACGTCTGCAAACATGAGGCGTGTAGCTAGTCTACAGCATGAAACTGAAGATACAGAAAATCTTGTCCCTGCATGAGGTGCAGGCAGAACATTCTGCTCTTGTCATATCACACGCTCCTCATGACAGATTAAAAAACATTCCAAGGTTATTATGTGTGCTTGCAAAGGGGATTTTTCTTCTGTTTGTGGTATTGGCTCCACACATTGGCAAGTATTTTATAAAAAATGTCATAAAAGAAATGGTACTTCTATGCAGGGAAAATACTTGCTTGGCTTACAGGCCAGGACAGGCACTGAAGCACATAGCTAAACAGTCTTCCTGCATATGGTCATTCTCCTAAACAGGGAACTTAAATAAGGTTATGTTAACATATTCACTGTATTCACTGTGTAACTGTGTAACAATGTATGTTACATCAAGACAGTTAAAATCAGTCTTAAGTCTAAAGAATCTATCTCTATATTAGCTTTAGAACAGGCAAAAAATTGATGTCTGTTCCATATAAGAAACAAGGAAGGGGTGTGTTTTCACGAGTACAAAACTCGATGTCATCAGTAAAATGCTAATAGACATTTACAAATTGTACAAATCAAATGTCTAAATGGAAAAGGTTTGACGTTGAAGGGGAATCCATTCACATAAACTAGAACTCTTTAAAATGGAATGTAGCTGGTTTCTAAATACATTCAAATGTTACAGTGTCTCTATAAAAAGAAAAAATAGCTAGTGCTGAAGAGGTAAAGCAGCCCTTTAGAATAATTCAAGTGTATATATCTCTCTCTTTACTATCATTAATACACAGTTGCTTGAGCTGCAGCTGTTCTGACTTTTGGCAACAGTTCAAGTAACTTCCCCACTTCTCTCCTTCATATCCCTTCAGCTTCCATTTTGACACCACAGAGTTGCCAAGGCATATCTTGATTTCATAAAATTTTCAGAGAAATACCACACGTCCCAAACTCTAGTGGTGTGTGTGTAGCCAATCAAGGAAGTTTGCCATAAATTCATCATGGTCCATTGATTGTCACTCAGGCAGTGGCACATTTCTAGTCCCAGAATTATATCCAAGAGAGGCTATGTGCTTACAAGTTCCCTCTTACTTGCACAGAGCCTGCTGAGAAGGATTTCAGAATAAACTTGATTTATTGGACCTCGGACATGATATGGGGATTGAGAATTTGTTGCATAGTCCTGCAGTTGTGATGCCTTGCTTTGACTGCCAAAGTATTTCCCCAGCGTATAGTGCCTTGATAATGTCATTGTTATGTGTGGACTTTCTTCAGAGGGATTGGATTTCACCACCTGCAAAAGAAGCGACATATGTGAGTACTTTCCGCCCGCACCTAGAAGGATGAATGGTTGGGTGTACAGAAATGCTGAGACAGTTCTCCACCAAAGCAGGTCCTGATACTCTTACCTTGAGCTGCAAGTTGCTCACAAACAGTATTTTAGTGGATCAACTCTTCCTAGGTTACCTACTAATTAAAGTGTAAAATTTTATTAATTTAAGCCTTGAAATCTAAATGTATAGGCACATTATAAACAGTTGATTCTGTAATGCCTTTGTATATTAGACTCCATTTTTTCTATTAGGGACTATTTATCTGAACAACAAAATAAATACTTAACAGCTTGTCTGTATACTTACCATGGGAAAAAATAAACTCAAGACAGCCCTGACTTAAAGGAAGGTTTAAATCCTGCTCTGATCCTGAGCACTTGAGGAACATATACTTTGTCTCAGCTGTGAGCCCTGTGAAAATGCCTCAGTCTCAGATCTCAGTGCAAACCTGACCCAGCTCTGCACTGAGATGAAAACATTTGTGTGTCATGTTTCTCCAAGAAGGGAGTTACTGTGCAATTTAACATCCCTCTCCCTGGGGCAATGATGCTGATGTAACCACAATCTGTTTCAGTAATATAGTGCAGAAGACTGCTCCTCCTTGTTCCCCTAAATATGTATAAAGCTTTGGGATTATCATGTTCAATATGTATGGAATAAACAAATGCCCATGGGACTAACAAGAGTGAAAGTGAAAGGCATGGTTGTCAGGAGCCTAATGACTGGGAGATGGGGTTCGTTCTGAGATGCTGAAGGTCTCATCTCAATGAATACACAGTCAGCGATGAATAATGAAGCAACTTCAAGAGAGACAAAATCTCAGAACCTTACACAGGTGCAGGACAGAGGATCCCAACCAAGGCATCAGCAAATCCAGAGAAAGCAGGAAAGGGGCCAAGCGGTTAACTTATTTTTAAAATTGTAAATGCAAATATTTGTGACTTGATAGCCCTGGTATCCATCAATTTTCCTGCTATATCAATCACAGCAGACACTTGAAAAAAAAGCAGAATTCATTTATTAATGTGTATATTTATGTGGAAGCATATTACCTTTTAAAAAACGTATATTTATCATCACTGAACAATCAGAAGCAATGTTCACATGTAGTGAAGCCTATAATAAACGAAACAATTCATACAAAATTATATGTGAGTGAAAGAATAACATGTAAAGGCTTGAAAGACTGTGCAGAGAGGTTATGAGGGAGCTGGTTGAATGGAAAAAAAAGACCAGGAATTATCCATGTAGAAAATTAATATACCCTCTGATCAATTTGATACAGCTAAACCAAGGGCTGTTATTTGTTTTCATGGAATTACTGCAGGTTCATTTTTCTAAATTACTGCCTTAGATCTTACAACTATTTCAAAATGATGCCACCTTGAACCAATCACCCAAATTGCATTCTTGTTAGGCATAATCTCCCAGGAATGCAACCTAATGTTCATCCAGCAGCCAGCCACTTATTAAGATACCAACATCCCAAGGTTGCTAGTTTCTATGTTGTGACTATGATTTCATTGTGATTAAATGAGGAAATAATTACAAATAAAAAAATAGGTTTCACAAACGTCTTTGTAACTTCAGGCCAATCTACTTCTCCATAAGCATTTGTGAAGAATGAGGTAACTAAAACAATGAGGTTTGCATGCACGCATAGAACTAGAAGCAAGTTTGGGCAGAGCGTGCCAGAGTTATGCAAGATATTTTGTCCCAGATCGATATAGTCCCTTTATGAGTCTAGATCCAGATCTCGGCAATTTGAGTGAAGACTAGAGGGTCTAGAGAGCTGCAGATTTCTATACTATCAGGGTGACCTGAGGCCCACTGACATGGGTTGATGGGAACTCAAATAATTGATCAAGAATTGGGGACATGGCTTTCTGCTTGGCCAGTTTGAGAGAACTAAATATGAACTGCTGGATGCATTTCAGTTCTTGTTTTCTGCACAGAAAGGCCATCCCTCCATTCCTGCGTGGTCCTGCTTTAGCTCTGATGGCATTTACAGAGCAATGTCATCTTCTGGGAATTTAGGAGGTTACCTTTTAAAAGAAAGAAATTGAAAGTACAAAGCAGCAGGTTTAATCCATCTCATCTGGTTTCATAAAACACAAAAAGCTCTGGGGTTTTGCACAGTGTACTTGGCTCTGTCCTGGGAGGAAGAATGCTATTTTCCTAGTGCAAACTGCTTCAGCACCTGATGAATAATCCACTTGCTAGGTTGCAGAAATAAACTGATGACAAAACTGTTAAAACTAACAAGGTATCAAAAGCATTCAAGGACTTTCTTTTTGCTTTCCTTAAGGCTCAAGCCTGATTTTGGTGGTTGATGGATTCTCCTGGGCACATCTACACCTCTTTCAGGCACAACGGCCTCTCAAGCCTCATTAACAAGAGCTCTCCAAGCCAAATTCTCCGCTGATCCTCCCCAGAAGCACATACTCTCTCTTGAGATTCCTCCAGCAGAGAAGCAAGGCCAAATCTGCACACAAGCTCATACAAAATAACAGAGGAGTGCATGAAAAATGCTTATGACCTATCACTCCCTCCTGTTTTCCACCCATTTCCATACAAAACATCTGAAATATTTCACTTTGAAGCCCTCCTTTTCACTCAAAAGCTTTGTGGAAACAGCGATCATCAGCAATGACCCATGAAGGCATGAACATCTGGGTTCTAGACAGAAAAGTTTCAATATAGCCTTCTGGGTGAAGTGGAGGGAGGCATTTACTCCAAAGGACTATTTATCCATTGCATAAATGCCTACCCTGTGACTTATTCCTTCTTTCCCAGTTCCATTTGGACGAAGCTGTGTTTGTGATTTTCTCATGTACTGAGCAGAGCAGATTAAGGGATTGATTAACTAACCACACCTGCTGTGTTTGGTCCCGAAATGGGACAGAGGCCACAGTAATGGACTGAAAACATGTGAACTGCTAAGGAGCCTGAGGTGTAAACCAGCTGTGAGGTTGACACACAGTATGTGAGGTCAGACAGGTTTGATAACGCTCTGAAACCTGTGCTCAGTCCCAGTAAGTTTCATACTGGAACAGAGTCCCAAACAGTGGCAGCTGTTTGTCTTACTCTCTTTTGGGAATGCATTTGTTGTCCAGTAGACTGTCTCTTAGATGGTACCAGTCTGTGATATTTAACTTAGTTTTTAATTTCATTAATTCTGCTTTATGTAAAGATGACTGCTGTGGCTGAGACAGTTAAATACAAACCACTGCTTATAAGAAAATATTTAGGCTTGCTGTGCTACAAAACACGTTGCCCACAAATCTCCTTAGGTATACTGAAGCCTATGCTTGAATTTTACTATCACCACACCTGAATCTCAGTTTATTTGGTTTAAACTGCTCCTAGGTTTAATTAGCCACAGTATATTTTGTTTTCTGATGTATATTGTCTGGTGAAGGAAATCTCATTTTCAGATCTTTGCTTTTTTGGGGGGATCTTTCAGCAAAATATATCATGGTTGTCCTGCCATTTCTTCACAGCAAAAATTAATGCTTTCACTTCATTCATAGTGTCACAGCCCATCTTTGTACTGTGAAGCTCTCTAGAGCTTCTATACTAACCCTGCAGACATCCAGGTCCTGTGAACAGGCTTGGCCAAGACTTAGGCTTACAGAAAAGCAGGTATGACTTGGTAAAATAAGCAAAGGGGATTTATCCTTTTCTTGAGAGATTCAGAAAACATTTGGTGGTCTTTCTTATTCAAAGTAATTTGTTTTGACAGTAAACAAATTCCTACCTTCATGCTGGAAAAAATGCTAGAGTTTCAACTATGTGGGTGATATTTATGTCTTAATGTTTATGTACTTTTGACAACTCATAAAAAAAGCTCTAGAATTTTTTTCCATAAGAATTAACTTGTGGAGTTCTGTCTTCTTATGACACACTAAATTGCTTGTGTCATTATCCTAGTCAGTAACAAACCCTCTGAGATAGTTCCTTCTTACTGGCTGAGATCCCCCACTGACTGTAAAACACCACAAATTCATTAAGAATTGGCTTCAAAGAGCCATCTTTTATTGCGTTCTTTTTTTTTTTCCTCCTCTCAAGTTTTAACTTTTCAGTAACAATCTCTTCACATTCTGTATTTCATTCTATGAAAGTACTTGCCCCTGTCATCTCTCTTTTGATCATGCAGAGGAAATGTAATCTTCCGGAAAGATATGACAGTTCAAGTTTTATGGTCCTAAACAGATTTTAATGGAATAAATTGTAGTAGTTTCCTAGTCTTTTGTTCAGCAGACAACCTGCATTCACTTCATAAGAATGAAGATCCTTATGTCATCACAGGAGTTTTCTTACTGCACTAAATGTGACTTTATCTATAGAGGTACCAGAAGGCTTTTGGGTCCTTATATCCAGAAAAAATATCAGGCATGAAGTTACTGATGATGTCTGAGTGCATGACTTCACATTTTCACTGAAGAAATACTGTTTACTGGGGATCAAGAAGTAATCCCTTGAAAAGATATGAGACTCATTTATTCCTCAAAGCTTCTTCAGGTTTACACAGAGAACAGTGTATATTTATGGGTCTTGTTTAGGGCAAGGAATGGTATGTTTGGATTCTCAGCACACTGACCACTCACAGAAGGAACCCAGCAACTGGCCTTTTATACTAACCAGTTGGTGTCGTGGGTACGAGGAAGGACTTGGTTTGAAGCTACAGGAATAGTCTAGTGGCCTTGGTGACACTTCTTTAACTATCATATGCAAAATTACTGTCATCAGCCTTATGGCAGAGGGTACTTGGTTACTTGACTGCTCAAAAATTATACTCTTGTTTCCATTCAGTCGCTTGGACTAAACTAGGGGTGCACTTCTTCATTTGCTGTACATAAAGTACAAGAAATCCAAAACTAAACCAGATCCTTCCTTTGCTGATGGGAAAGAGCACTCACTATAAAAAGACCTACCACATACTCAAAATATACCTTAAAGGAAACAAGAAAAAATTTAAATGTCTTGTTTTTCAAACTATTTTCACTTGTTTGTCAGCCTCTGGGCTGCTTTTGTGCCTAGGTATAACAATGTGTTTACTTGTTAATATTTTATTTAATCCATGGACTCCTGCAATTTGTATTGTGAAGATTCCTTGCCAGAACTTTGAATGAACAGAAGAATATGTCTTTAATTGCCTTACTCCTATATTTTACCATGTCCCTGTTTCGCCAGTCTAGAAGTTATAAAATAGAAGACAGAATTTCTACAGATTTCCGTCAAAAAAAAAAGCAGAACTATAGGTGTAAGTAAACATGAGTGAATTATACTTCAGTTTGTAGAGTTAACCACTATAACTATCCCAGATAACTCTTCCTCCGACATATGAAAAGAGATATACAACAGTAAGATTGGTCTTTCATTTTTCAACTCCATTTTACATGTACCTCTGGTTTGATGAGAGTTTGCTGACTTAGTTAGGAAGGCTTCAGGCAAAAAACTGTGAGACTGAGGTATGGGAAGAAAATAAACTGAGTCCATGTAGCAGCAGTGGGAATACATAATGCACACCAAAAATACAAGAACTTGGAAACGATACAGCATTCTTTTCTACAGGTTACCTTTGCAGACGAGAATGCTTGTTTTTATTTCAAAGAATCACCACTGTAGCAGTTAAGCCTGTCCTCAGGTGGTGGTGTACTCTTGAGCAGCAAGAGACAAGCGTATGTTATAAACAGCTATCTCTGTGGGTTTTATGCAGGCCTAACTTTGAGTCATGGATGCAAACCTCACTACGCATCTTTTTGTTTCTAAGCACCTGAATAATATAGGTGTAAACCATTACCTCATGGAAATGGCAGCCGCACTTCCCTTGCAGGAATTCTTTGTAGCGTCCCATGGTGATGACAAAGGTGTCAACCACTTCGTAGCCAAGACTTTTTGCTGTATCCAGAATAACCAAGTTCTCATTCCACAAGTTTTGCACTTCTACCTGCATTCCAGATAAAATATTACAATGTCTAGTCAGAAGGACTGCTTAAGGGTTATTGTACTCTGCTGTGGAAATGAATAGCAAAACTGCATTTTGAATAAACCAATTATGTTATACTCCAGACATGGATTGCTATAAACTTGCTCTTGAAAATAGCTATTACGCCAAGACTGTTCTAGATTTTTGCAGAAATTATAATTACTTTTCAGTACTTGTGCAGCCTCCTTCATAGGAAGATTTCAATGTTCTTCAAAATATAATTACTGGGTTACTGTTTTTAATATGTATTTATCTAATATCAGGTGTAATTCAGAAAAAAATTTCTGTCATAAAGTTATCTGTAACAAATGGTGAAGTCATTCCTGTAAAGAAAAAGTCAGCTTCAAATCAAGTCACTGAAATTCTTACTTAAAAAGGAGCATAAGGGTACAGGCATCCTAGGAGCAGTTACACTGAAGAACAGATTATTTCTCAAGATACTGCAGGAAGGCCAGGAATAGAAAAATGGCTAGCCATAAATTTGGCAAGGCAGTGGATTTGACACTGAAGACAGAAGGGCTTTGAGAGTGAGTAGCTAGGGTAATCCAGAAGTCCAGAGCACCCAAACCACATGGGTAATTTGGCATATGATTCCAATATTGAAAGAAAAAAGAATGTTGATTATTTCTGGAGTTTTGTAAATTTACTAGATGATAAACAGGAAGAGGCAGACCCGGAAAGCCTTTAATATTCTTTCTATCCTTGCCTCTCCTACCTTCAGTTAAAGTTCTGTTTCTTCCTCTTAGGACTTAAGTTTGCTGAAAGCTATAGCAGGAGCTATGACAAAGCTTCTTCATGTTGATGCTAACAATTTCCTTACTAATTTCCTTACCTAATTTGGTCATCTGGATACATTAAGGAAATTGTTAGAATCAATAAGAAGACAAGGCAGATGATAGTACTATCTTAGACAGAAAGACATAGCAAAAAGAAAGGCAAGAGCAGCAGTAAGTCACACACTGAAGACAGCAGTGTGCTATGGTCGCAAAAAGATGTAGGAGCCAGTCCCCAGTGTGATAGGAATGCTGTATGTAAACTATAAAAGCTAACAATTTTCTGTTTTCAATACCTGTGAATAGCTGGAGCATTACATGCAGTGCTGGTAGGTAGCATTTACTCCATTCTGCCCTCCGGCACTTCCCAGCCCTGTCTCATCCACCCATTTTATATATGTTTAATAGAGAACTACTGTCCAAATGGTAAATAAAAATATCGAATTGAACAAGGTACACAGCACATTGAAATGAGCCCATCTGTTGCTCTGAGAGTCCTGGATATGATTTAAACTGACTGTAACATCTTATTAACATACAAATAACAGGCTAGATTCTGTGGTACATTCCAGCTGCTCTGTAATGTTCTGGCTTTATAGATTGGTTACGATAGATTTATGGAGAGCCATGCAATGCAGCCAGACCAGCAAATCTGATCCAGCATTAACCATGGAGGAAGCCTGGGGAGGCCCTGCGCTCAACACAGTATGAGGAGCAATCTGCCTATCCTCAGCTCAATTTCTCAGTTTTGGGAGCAGGCTTAATATTGGAGCTTCTTCTGGTTTCTGGGATGGCTGAGTGAGCACAGCATCTCAAATAGTGCTCTGATTGCAAAGGAATCTGTGAAATAAGACAAATTTGTTTGAATTCATATTAGCAAGCTGCATGAGCAAATATAAACATTGTTTTTCTTTGATGCACTTAAAGCTTGCTCAGCAGAGGTTGTAACATGTTTTGACCAGACAGAAAAATTATTGCTGAAATGACAAGTCTTTCAGGAAAATGCTCTCTAAATATACTATAGCTTACCTGGGACAGAGAATGTATTCCATCCACTGGGAGGTGAAAGCCCATCCCTATAGATTTGATAATTACCAGAATATTTGATAGGTTTTCCCTGTTGGCAAATAATAATAATAATAATAATAATAATAATAATAATAATAATAATAATAATAATAATAATAATAATAATAATGACACACTTTTTACTTAACAGACACATCAAAAGATACTGCATTTTTATTTTTTCAAAGTCACTTAAGCGCACACCCATGAGAAAATGAATGAAACGTAGTTAACAATTTTTGTTAAGTTGTTCATTGTAATTTATCATATCAAGACTTAAAATAACACCAAGTACACAACTACCTGTTCAACACCTTTTGGATAATTTGCAGGTGATTGGAATTAAGCCACTGAACGCCGCCTACAATTAATACGGTCTGGTCTGTGTTCTCCAGGGGACGTGATCTGAAACCCAGAAAGGAATAACAGCACATGTTGCCTTAAAACAGATGGCAAACATTTTAACTGCATTGCATTGCACTTTAGTGAACTGTATCTGGCATCCTGATCAGAGGACTGAAGTAATTTTCTGCTGTTTTTCAACCACACTATATGATGTGCACACATTATGTTTAATTGTTTACTGACTTTGATTGTAGAATTTGTTAAACAGTTTTGTGAATAGAATGAGAATACAAACAAGCCAGCTATAGTGTTTCCACAGTACCTCTGCAGCAGCTGTTCTAGTGCTTTCTCAAAAGTTGGTCTCTGGCTGGCATTCATCCAAAACTGGGGGTAGTAGGAGTAACTGATAAAGGTTTTCCCCTCATTGATGTTATGATAACATTTAACATCATGAGTCTTCTGCCATTCCTGAAGAGTCTTGTTCACTCGTTCTATTAGATAGTACATCATTCCTCTGTTAGTTGAGTCACCTATAAAAAGAATCTTTGGATGCAAAAAAAAAAAAAAAAGACTTAGTTGTATGCTCCTAAACCCAAAAGCTAAGAAAAGACTACAGCTAGTCTGGAGGTTTTTAAATTCTTTTAATAATGTTCAAGAAATCTCTGTGTGAGCTGCTGGTTCTCCAGGTCTGACATATCCATACTACAATTCTCCTGTAGCAAAATCTGTGTGATCTGATTAACAAAAAGCTATATTATGTGTTTCAAAGGCAAAAAAGTATAGCCCATAAATGGGTATAGCTACATAGTTAGTCCTGCATTTTTCATCCTTTTTGGTAATTTCTTTTGCTAAAGCTTATATTTACTTCCAGTCACTAGTACAGAGTTTCTCATGATTTTTTGCATCTTCCTGCTTTCCGTCCTCTGTTTTTTAATGTGATTTGTTCCTACACAGCACATCTTGGTTAATGTCTGTCTTTGCAAATGTGGTTCATTACAATTTACACCAAAGTAACACACACACACATGCACAAACACAGACGCACATCTCGATGAATGGATCTGCTGCCTTATTTCTTGAGAGATGGTCTTTCTCCCATTTCAGAGGGGAAATAAAAGGAAAGTTATTATGGCAGCAAGTAATTTAGAGTCCTAGCATGTGTTATGGGACCACCAGTAAGTACTGTGGCCTGAAGGGAGCTAGAAGTGCCATCAGGGTGGCAGAAGTACTTAAATAATCATCAGTCTTGGCTGGGCTACTCTGAACTTGCAAATGAATGAAGAAGTCCAAGTTAGATTTGCTCGTACTCATTCTGTAGAGTCACCTGACAAATCAAACATCTTTAACGTGTGACCTTTTAAATGTAATTGCCCTATTTTTAATGGATACAACTATCATTTCCTCCTGCTGAAGAGAATGTGTAAGCAATGACAAGAATCCAAAGGAGAAGGGAACCCAGGCTCATTGTGGTTTGCAGTGAAACTGTGTGTCATCAATTACCACAGTCACCTCAGTCAGAAATCCACATGAAGGAGCATAAATGTAAAACTAGAAGTCAGAAACCCTGTAAAGCCATAACACAGTAATAGCCCTGTTCTCTGCACAGCAGTATGCAATTTCTCCCACCTACTCTGGTACTCAGGGTAGCTGGCACCTTTTAAGTTGGGATTTTGTTGCTGGGGGTTTTGAATTTGATTTGGGGTTTGATGCTTTGCCACTTCCACCTTGAACATTTGGTTATGCAAATAAAATTCAGACTGCACAAGATTACATGCTTAAGAATACATTTCCAAAGCTTCTCTTAGAGATTTTATGTGGTGAAAACATCTTAGACATCTTCACACCTAATATATCTCTATTTATATCACACCTAATATATATATTTATCCCTTCAGTCAATTTTAGGAAGTGATTCCAGTTCCCTCTATGAACCTATTGTGAGTAAAAGTAAGCCACAACAGTGTACCAATGATGGTTCCCATAGAACAGATGCAGCTCTGATGAATATAGACTGATCTGGTGGCAAGTATAAGAATGGGTATGACAACGTCTTGAAATTCCCATGGTTCAGTCATTGTGGGCTGCAGAGAAGCCCTGTACCGATTATGTATGGTAACAAACACAGTATAACAAGTGCGGAGCATATAGAGGCTCTTTTACCTCCTGAACTGGACCTGTCAAAGCTGCTTCATAGAGTAAATTCTTAACCAGTTGCTATTCATGCTTGGACAGCATAAACACTTCACTCACATGCAAGGGGATTTCCATTTCTTATCACATTGTGTCAGAAGAAACCCTTTAAACCAAGCATGACATGACTCAAAGAAGTCAAGGATCCTTGGATCCTCCAATCCTCAGAAGAACTGGTTGGATATTCTCTCTTTCCCTCCCTGACAGATACAAACATGCACACAATTATTTACAATTAGGAAGACAGTCCATGCTTACATTATGTCCTAATTCTAAAGTAGGTTAACTTGAGGTTTTAAACAATTCATTTAACTTACAACATCTCTTAATCTCTCCAGTCTGTCTATATTCGTGTCTTTTTAATCTCCATTTCATAAGTACATCATTGTAGTATCTAGATGCATATCTATTTAAAAAGCAGTTCTCAGATATTAGCAGGCAAGGATATCATTAAATGGCAATGTGGGTGAGAACATTTCTATAAAAACATAGAACATCATTAGCAGAATAACTATCAAGCTTTACCAGGTTACACACATAGATCAGTTGGTAGAACATGCTAGATTGTTTTACTTCTGCTTCTAATAACATGTGATAATATTTTGTTATCACAGCCTATCAGGATTTCTAATTGTAAAAGAGCATATTCAGGTACAAAAATACACTGATATGGTAGGTGTATAATTTTTATCTCACTCATCATTCTACTATGACTAAGACTCTGATAGATACTTTGTCCTTCTATCTGTATTTGTTCTAATCTTATCTGTCACTGAATTTAAATTGCAGAACAACAAAGTTCATGAAAAAAAAGGAAAGAAGAATCATGACCAAGGCCAATGAACATGATGCACAGATGTTGTATTTTGCCAACACTGTATATTCTCCAGCAGTTTAAGTATGAAGAGTAATTCTAATTTTTTCCAAGGTCTCAAACATTGCAGACCATCAAAAACTGAGATAGACTCATTAACCTCTTTCCCACTTTTTTAATGAAAAAATCAGAACTACTTCCCCAAAAGCCCCAACACACACTCAAATTTACACTATAAAATACTTTAGTCATTTAGGACTTCACAATTTCTTCCCTACCCATACGTAAGCAGCGGATCCATGAATGCGTTTTCAAGTTGGTTCTGAGGTACCTAGCTAGCCAGTTCTGCAGATGGGAGGGCACTATGTGAAGATACTGCACATTGTCCATCTCTGAAGGAGTAAGTTCTGAGTCTCAAACAATCTCCATTGTCACTCTTAAGTGAGCTTGTGAAGAGGTAAAGCAGGAGGTCAGGAAATAGATTAGATCAGACAGCTAATGCTGTTGAGTGTTAGTGTGTCCACTTGGGAGTGTATACTTATTCCTAGGAGAAGGTGTGAATGAGCAGAACAAGTCAGAACTGAGGCAGATGGCAACATAACATTGGCTAGAAACACAGGTTGTTCCACTAAGGGCATTATTATGAATCCTCAGAAACAAATCAGCTAAGAGAATAGTTAAGACTTGATGTAAGTGGGGAAGAGAGAAATGAGCCAAAGTAGACTTGTGGCAGTACAGAAAGACAGAACAAAAGTATAGGTTATTGTCAAAGATGTCAGTCAATTACAGCAACCATATTAGCTTTCAGTCAAGAACTCTTTGACTGTTCAAGTAGGTACGAGCCATACCGGGACTCTGTCACTGGAATTGAACAAGTCTGTTCAACTACATTTTTCACAGTGAAATCACAGCACTGTTGAATGATTTGTTATTAAAACTAGGACTAAAGTATGTGATACCTACAGTCTCTGCCATCTACCCCCAACTGAGAGTTCTGAAGTCTGTTTGCAGTCGTCACAGGAGGGTGTGAGCAGTCACACTTTAGAGACTGCACGTGCTGGGATTTTGAAGGGTATGCATGCTCTTCCTTAAGTCCGGAGATGATTTCAAACAGACAGAAGGATGTGCATTCCTTGTAATCCAATGCGTCCTAGACTGGTGGATGCACGGTACATCACCAGTAAATGTGCACACACACAGCATCCATTCGTTAAGACCCGTCTGTGTCAAGCAATCTGCTTCTAGTTATTGGTCCAAACATGCAATGAGACATGAGTAAATTCTTCTTTTTCTTCTCCATAAAAAAATTCAGATGGAAGAAGAGGACATTTGCAGGGAATACTGCCTCCAAAGTAGCTTTTCAGTTTGCCCTTACGAAGACCTGGTTACGCACATTTTGTAGTGATATACAGACCATCAGAAAGCATCTTTCACAGCATCCACCTTTTGCAAGTCATCTTCATTTAGAGAGAAAGCTTGGAAGACCCAAAAGTGAAATAAGTGATGTACAGCCCCAGGAAGAAAACTTACATTACTCAACTAAGCCCAGAGTTTAAGTGAATTAGAATAATTATTCAGTGCAATTAAAAATGTGGTAACTGTGAAGACTTTTATTTCTACACTGTTAAAGGAACTTACTGTAGTTGTTCATGCCATGTAGTATTTAATATGATTTGAACCATAGGCTCTGGGTATGATTCTGTATTTACCTCTGTGACAATAATGAGTAAAATGATCACTCAGTTGTGGAGAATATGCCATATCTCGTTTTCTTTACAGTCTGGTGCAAGGTTTAGTCATGTACCGCTCAGGTCAATGGGGGATTTGTCTGCAAGATGACTAAGGGTTCAGACATACACAAGGCTGTAAGTTTACCAGACAAAGAACAACACTTTAATGCAGACAGATATTTTCAGTGTTGCAATCATTTGGTGTGAAAAATTCCATTATAGCTTACAGGCTTTTAAAGATTGTGTAAGCGTAGTGGAATCCACTTCTTAACCAGACCTATCATTATAAATTAACCACACTTAAGAAATTTAAACACCTGTAAGTCCAAAACACTACTTAACTCTAAAATATTGTTTAGAAATTATGTTAAAATTCCTGTTTAAACAGCTGAATTTTAAGTGCTTCAGCAAATATTGTCTTTTCATATTTCCTGTTCTTAATTCCACATGACTCAATGGTACTTCATTATAAAACTAAACTCTGAGTAGCATTTCTCAATGATAAACAAAATACATATCTCCCCTGCAATTGAGGTCAGCTTTCCATATGCTGTTAATTGGGTAAATAATTATCTGTTAGAAACCCTTTTCCTTCGCTCATTTTTTAAAGTTCTTGTACAAAAATCAAAGCATCATTTCTTAAAAGAATTGTAGAATCCTACAACAAAAACTCTCTAACCACAGTGACAGAGGATTTTGTTCAGCCAATATAATACAGATATAGAATTTTTATCATGATTGCCTATTCCTTTGATTTAATTAGGGCATACATGGGCAGTTCCCCAAGAACCACACAGCTTGTATCTTATTACTCTAAGCTGGAATTTAAAATGGAGGAGAAAAAGGATTGCAGATATTAAAAGAGGACTTAATGAAAATCTGCTCAGCCAGAATCATGTTAGCCTCAACACTTCAAAATTTTCTTGTTTACTGTGTCTGGAATACAAACACATGACCATATAGCTTTGCTCAAACATCATAAAGCAAAATAAGGCCCCACAAATTGTTTTTGTGGATGCACATCCTTTCTCATGTCTCCACTAATCTGAAGGTTATTGTTTCACTACAAGTAGTCTTAGGTTTTTATGAGTTGGAAACAACTTAGCTCAATCACAGTTTTACATGCACACAAATTAAAATAGCAGTTCATGATGATGTGAAATCAATTGGAAGCTATAGACAGGGAAAATGAATTTCTATTATAAAGAAAAGAAATTATGATTTTTGAGATGAGCTCTGAAAAACAAATAAATTTTATTACAGGACATGAAAGCAGCCTGGAGTTATAAAACTGACTTGAAAGTGATTTTGAAGGCTTATTTATGATGCAGGTAAGAAAGAAGTGCTCTTTTTGGGTGACAAAAAGTATATTTCAGAAACATTGACAAATGCATAAAAGAAATTATTGAGCAAGAGATGTAGTTGGATGCTGCATTTTAGCGTTCTCTGAAATATGGGAAAACCAGAATGGCTGTGCTTAAACAATCAGTTGATCTTATATGTGCTGCATTTCTGGCAAAAATAATACACTGTACAACTTATTTTGTCAGTTGCTGCAGCACATACAGACCAGGGACACAACACAGCAGTGGTTAACTCGTTGCATTCTTTCCTTTGAATTGATTAGAAGTAGAAAGACAAACAGCCTTTTTTTCCCTTTCTTTTTCTTTTTTTTTCTTTATTAATATAAAAACAATAAAGGAATATAAGAAAACGGCCTGCAGCTATCGTAGGAACTTGGCAATGATGTAATGATTAATGCCTCCTATTTAAAACAAAAGGCTAATCACAGAGGATTATGTTAATTATAATGTCTTATCTTGACATTTTAACCATAAGAAGTAAAGCCAGCAGGTCAGAATCATGAAACAATTTTTAGTTTGGTTTTTTTTTTCCGAACAAAAATCAAAGACTTCAGCCTAGTAAATCATAAAAGCCAAAAGCTACTACTTGCTTTAGCTTTGGTTCCTGGTCAAATCTTGCATGATCCAGAACTTTTTATGAAGGATACTTGGAAGAGAAATTCAGTCATAGAGGGCTGTTAGTGTTTCGATGGAAGGTGTGACTTCATTTGATCCAATAATGCTATAGACATTCATATCTCTGCTTTCCTCAAGAAGGACTGGTGACTACGTGGGGTGTATGGAGGTTTTACTGCCTTAGTTCATACTAAACTTGGAGCAAGAATTCAGATGCCATGTAGTCTGCAGTTAAGAAAATCAGGTCGGGGTTAAGAGAACTCATGGTTTCTTCTAATTCGCATGGAAAGATTTTGCCTCAGATGCTGCAAAATGTAGATAATGATACATGACTCCTTTGAACTCCAGAGACCAAAGTTACACAAGCTGAATACACTAAGTGTAGTGGCATACTACAAAACCCCAGGATGTGGGGTCACATAGGTTAGTTGTGTACATTTTGGGAAGTGGACAACAGTGAGTTGTTGTTCTTATTGAACTTATCAAATGAAATATTAATCAAACAGCATTCTAGATCATCTCAATGTCCTCATTTGGATTGATGATTTTTGCCCTTATGGTTTGCATTCATATTCTTTTTGCAATCTGCTTATATTTTTATTGTTGAAACCTTCTGCTTATTTTACTACAGAAACTGATGTCATAAGTTTGAGTAGAAGTCAGTTATCTCTCTAGTGCTTAAAGACAAGGTACATAAGGGTTTTAAACTAATACATAAAACACGAGATGTAATTATTTACAGATAGTTACCAAAATATCTTGTATAATAAAAAATACTTGTTCACAAAAATTGTATCTCACTATCTATTCAGTAGTCCCATTATAAAGGATACAGGTTGCTTAAACATAATAGTATATAATACAACTGACACGCAAAATTCTCTTTCAGTGATAACTGCAAATACATTTTCTATTACATTGCTTAGATTGTATAAAGTAATTCTAAAGTTTGTCTTAATCACAGACAGAATCAGGACCTTGTCACCCAAGATGAGGGCCATTTTTACTCATCTGACTTAGTTATAAAGAAAGACTCTCTCAGTTCTTAAGATTCACTGATACAAGGGAGTTGGTCCAGGCTCTACATTTATTTGTTTGGTGAAAGAAGTAAAAATGCTATCGCAAAATGCCACGCAATATTAAAACTGCTGCAAATGATAACAAAAATAATGTCAGAGGGAAATATATAGGAAGAGCATACCAAGAAGGAACATGCACTAGAACAATGAATTTAAAAGAATCAACCATTTAAACGGACATCTATGCAAAGGCAACAGGAATGATCCAGCAGATTCCTACAGAGCAGTGAAGGTTATCAGACAAGGACGGAAGACTTTTGCAAAAGATGCAGAATAGGAAACAAGTGCAATTAGTTTACAGAGATTTTTCTTGCACGGTGTTAATGTAGATTGCATAGGATCTGGCTCTCATCTGACACAGTGACTTCTGAGAGTCATAACACTGTGCGATTTGACTTAAGAAATTAAACTCACAACCTCTCATTTCATATACTTGGTTTTAACAGATCCTTATCAAATGTTGTCATGTTTTTGACACTGGTGAATGTGAATGGTTGGATTCAGGAGGTGGAAATGTCAGCATAATCCTCCCAGAAATACCCTGACAATCCACTTTCATAGTGGCATAGTGTTCCTCTGCTATCCTTTATTGTTTGACCAGAGGGTGTTTTCTTGTTGAAGCAGACCAAGGTCTATGGAAATTAAAGACTAAAGAAAAGATATCAAATTCTTCTATATTTTTTGATGTGGCCAATCCAAAAGTGCTTGCTTTGTACACAAGGAGCAAATCAAGCTTCTCCTCTGTCATATAAAGCTATGTGTTTTTAGAAAAATATGTTAGGAGAAACCCACAGCTCCACAGTAATGGAGAAAGCCACAGGCAGAAATAGATCCAAACAGTAATGAAGGACCTTGTGCAGGACAAGAAATCACCAGAAAAGAAGGAGGAAATGTTAATTGAAAGACTATTATTTTTGTATTCCTTGTATAGAAATATAGATTTTATCAAAATGCCTCTTTCAGTTACTATTTTCATACCTAGACAATACACTATAAAAATCTTTATAACAATTAATTACTTACTTTCTGGATACTTGTATCCTCAGTAAGGTACCTGAGCCTCAGACCAGAGCTCTTGCAACAGTTTTATAGTCATAGCATGCTTATTAAGGAGACCTTGTATTTCCAAGCAATCACCTTAGAAGCTTCACTACAAGAAAAGAATGTGCAAGAAGTTTTGGTAAGATTAGTGTGCACAAGCAATGCCATGCATTAGGTATGCAGCAGAAGAAACCATATTGCACATCAAGTGTGAGGTAAACCGTGACAAAAATGCAAATCCCTCCTCCATTTACAGTTCTTATATTCTGTCTGCAGGTCTAACTGGTAACCATGTTCACCGCAGATCTTGAAACTCCACTGATGTGACCTAAGCTTTAAGCAAAACAGCAGCAGACAGTTGTGACTGCATAAAAGCTAAAATATGGGTAATGGTTGGTTTTCATCCCTGTGGATTTTCCATCTAAATCTTTTTCCAATTAGAATAAAAAAGGATTTTGCTTACATATCAATCATAAAATTGTTTTTAAGGCTTCAGGACATTAAAATCCAGGTGAATAAAAGTAATTTGTAATGTAAAATTTGTTACATACCCTTCTGCCCTCCACACAGCGCTGGAGTTCAGGCTTGGCTAGCACAGAGTATCGGCAGCCATGGGGCTGCCATGTTATTTCTCTCCAGTCGCAGGTCCTGTTGTCAGAGCAACTGAGACAAGGGACTATCCACTGCCCTGGAAAACAGTAATGGGATGTTAGCATCTCCAGCGTACTTTTGTGAGTAGCCTTTTTATATTTTTGAGTGTTTTGTCATGAGAGTTCTCCCTAAATTAAATGCCTGCCAGCTCTTTGAAGGTACTGTTTCCTTCCTCTGTGTTATGCCCTTTTCATATAGCAAGGAGTTTTTCCTTTCCATGAAAGAACTGTGAATACTGCAATTTGACAGTTGCATGTGGTTTGATTTCTCAGTCCATGTTGCCTTTCTTGTAGCCGCTAGTCTGCCGCTATAGAAGGTATACAAGAAAGGGGAAGGGGTGAAGAGGTTAAATGGAAAAGAAAATATCCACATTCAGAAGCATTTCAAGAGTCATTCTAATCTACCACTAAACATCTGAAAATTGTGTGGTTGATCAAAGCTAGAACTTGAGAGCCTCTTGATAGAAAACTTGATCTAAGATTATACAGATAATGTACAGATAAGGAGACGTGATGACTTTCCCTCACAAATACTAATTTATTTAATTTATGAGAATTCAGAGAACCATACCAGACTACACGTATACATTTTGGAAGGTGAGTATAAGGTGAGATGAATAACCTATATAATCTATTAAAGCCTGATCTCTATTTTCAAAAATGATTTTATAGCTTAGGATCATGAAGTGGGATTACAAAAATTCAGTGGGTTTTAAGCATCTCTTACCTAAGGTGGAATGGTTTTGTTATTCTGCTTCTCTAAAACTATTAATTTTGTAAATCCTACTGGAAGTCAGAGGTGTTTAGCTTCTGAATGAAGATAGAAAACTTCTGAGCTGTCTTTACATTCAGATCAACACAAGAAACGCTTTTCTCACCCATACAAGTGCTCTATCCTGACAATATCTCCCAGTGTCTATGTAGCATTGCCAGAAAAAGCTGCTTTTGCCGCTGATTAAAGGCATTATGCAAGGAAAAGTGCAGAGGTCTCCAGGTCCTTGTGTTGATGCTATCAGGCCTTGCTAGCACAACTGAGTTTCTCATTGCAGCTCAGCAAATGGCTCTGAAAGCACATGTTTGCACGGTTGACCTGACCTTAGAATTTGTGACCATCACTGTTACTAGACAGCAGCTCAGGAGCCAGCTGGGTGTGGTGCTTCACTGTGTGTGGTAGATTGCTGTGTTACAAGAAGGCATAGCAAAAACACAAGGCTGCAGCCTATCAACATTTATCAGGCCTGGGACTGAGTGGGAGTCTGAGTGAAGCAAGCCTGCAGGATCCCAATAGCCTTGAGAGAGAGAGCTGCTACCTCAGGAGCAAGGGAATTTGCAGGGCGGCAGCCTGTGTTTGCACTGAGCAACCATCCCAAGCAAATATGTTTTGGTAAGTAGCAGATTGAATTGTCTTAGCAGATAAGAATCCCTATAAATAAAACCATCACAAATTGCTTGTGACTTATAGGGAGTCTGTACTGTTTTATCTAAGGGCAAAATAGCTCATCATAGCTTGGCTCCCCTGTTCTCATGGATGTCCCCTGAAGACTGCTGCTGGGCAAGCAACCCAGTTCAGCACAATGTAAGGAGAGGAAAGAGGGATGCTCAGGCCTGTGGTGCTAGGGTGTAACTGGGGAGATGGAGCTGCCCAGTGTTCCTTACTGAGAGCAGTTCCAGACTTGTATCATCTGTGTCCTAATCACCCAGCTGTTTGTCCTTAGGATAATGTTCCCACTTTTCTCATTGTCTGGGGACTGCTTTAAGGTTCAAAATTCATTAAGGTGGGAAAACAGCATTATTTTAACATGGTCATTTAATTGGGAGAAAAAAATCCAAACTTTGGTCCTCGAATGAAATTCTGTGTAGACTTTTTATCTAGAATTTAAAGTCTGTCTTTATGTACGGGCACAAGTGGATAACCAGGATCTGGAGCAAGGAGAGCTCTTCAAGCCCTCAGCTGGGAAACCAAGGGCTGAATTTAGACAACTATTTCTTGCAGCCTCCAGTGCTGACCATTGTGAATCCCTTCCTCACATTGCTCCCCCCATCCCGGCTTTCAGGTCCCTCGCTCCAGACTGTGTCCTCCTGACCACCACTGGAGCCAGTCATGCTTTGACACTTCAAGGTTTCTATTGCCACTTATGGATCTTGCTTTTAGTTCTCTCTGTGCTCCATTTGCAGTCCATGGATAAAGGGTTGTTCTCAGCTTCACAGCGGTTTTGAAGAGACTGGAAAGTGTAAGGTCTCAGATAGCACAACAATACATGCCATGCAAATGCCTTTTATTGCCTTTTGCGTTTTGAGTAACAGAGCAGGGACAGAATGGTTGGTTGGTTTGAGGTCTGGATCAGAGTCTGCCAGTGTTGTAGAGTTCTTCCTATATGATCATAGAATCATAGAATGGTTTGGGTTGGAAGGGACCTTAAAGATCATCCAGTTCCAACCCCCCTGCCATGGGCAGGGACACCTCCCACTAGACCAGGCTGCCTAAGGTCCCATTCAACCTGGCCTTGAACACCTCCAGGGATGGGGCAGCCACGGCTTCCCTGGGCAACCTGTGCTGGTGCTTCACATCCTCATAGTGAAGAATTTCTTCCTAATATCTAGTCTAAATCTTCCCCCTTACTATTAAAAGCCATCCCCTCTTGTCCTTCCTCTGCGTGCCCTTGTAACAAGTTCCTCCTG
The DNA here is from genome assembly GCF_032191515.1 of Phaenicophaeus curvirostris. Taxonomy (NCBI): domain Eukaryota; kingdom Metazoa; phylum Chordata; class Aves; order Cuculiformes; family Cuculidae; genus Phaenicophaeus; species Phaenicophaeus curvirostris. The sequence goes on from NC_091392.1 coordinate 24,184,986, forward strand.
AGCTTTCTTGTATCCCCTTCAGGTACTGGAAGGCCCCTAGAAGGTCTCACCAGAGCCTTCTCTTCTTCAGACTGAATAACTCCAACTCCCTCTGCCTGTTCCTCAGAGAAGAGGTCCTCCAGCCCTCTGATCATCTTCTGGACCCCTTCCAACAATTCCCTCTGAGTTAGATTATTTTTGAGAGAACACAATTTTGATGCTAGAGAATAAATGTCCTTACACCTACAGACATATGTCCAAATTGAAATTTACTCCTTGTACCCAAAGAAAACACTAATTTGATCAGACATCAATTTCTGTCTCTGCTGGGCCTAAATCCAGATGACAGTTGATTGCAAAGACAGAACCTGTATAGCATTCTGTCAAACTGGATACAGTTGTAGAAAGTGTGGAAGACTGGGTACAACTAAAACACATATGTCACAGCAGCAACAAAGAACATTAGAAGTGAAGCTGTGATTTTGTAGTTGTCTGGTTACCAAATTTCCACAGAGTGCAGCAGTCTGATTTGCCTGTGCAGGAATTTAGCACAACTGGGGTTTCTCATGATCTCTATCAACTCCTTCTCTCTTTTTGAGGAGCCAAACACATTTTTTACTTCTGTGTTATTGATAATACAGCAATACTGAACAGAGAACTGATTTTCCTATGATAGCCTGGTTCAAGTCGTATTGAAACAAAGGGAATTTTCTGAAGGAAAAAAGATTTTTGTTGCTATAAAAAATACAATTTTTATTCCATGAGCTAAAGAAGATGGAAAGAGAGAAACTACTTCCTCTGTAGAGAGAGAAATAAATGGTATAAATTAGGTGCATATTAGGTAAGATGCAGAGCTTCTTCCAAAGGATAGTGTCATGACGACTAGGACAGGAGATGGTCACTTTTGCATTTAGTTACATCCTGAACTACCGTCTCTGCACCACGTCAAAGTACTAGAAATGAGGCCTGAAATCCTCGTTGTATTGAACTGCAAAGCACACTTCTAAGTTTTGCTATTAATATCAGAGAAACCAAGGTTTTGTCATTATCTTTGTAGCTCCTCCTCAGCCTCTGCCTATGCCTATGTCTGTACAAACATAACCTTTTGCTAACATGGGTACGTTTTGCTGCAATAGTACCTCAGCATCCCTATACAACTAAGGTGTTCCCTGGCATAAGAACAATGCTTGATGCCTCCTTACTTCTGCAGAATTTTTTAGTTCTTTTCTGAGACAAAAGAGGGGTTGGTTTATCTAAAATTTAAACTTATTTAAGTAAAAGAGATGTTGCTGCTTTAGCATCTTAGAAAAATGTTCACTGACAGGATTGGAATATCAATCTATTTTACAAATTTAAAATGATTTTCCACAAAAAGCCATGCTTTCCAATTACAGTTGGATGCTGTGACATACATGAAAACTATACAGCCACTTGTTATCAGATACTGCAAACCCCAGTTCAAGGCTAATTAGACACCTCTTGTCAATCTTCACTTTATAAGCAGAAATTATTCTTCCCTGTTTAATATCTTGTCCTTTGACACTACATCTCCTGAAGTTTGTTTCCATTTTTTAATGTGTATATTATTCACAATAAGGCTATAAAAGATTTTTTATATTCAGATTCACTTAACTAGATGCAGAATTCAAAAGTATGTTATATATCAGAAGAAACATATTGTCTGCACCAGAAAGATTCTTCTGTGGATTTGGTTTGGGCTTTGTAGTCAGCAACTTCATGTCCTGATGTCACAGCATAGGATAGGTTGTTCTTCTTTATGATTAACGGCTTGCTATGTTTAAAGTATGCTGCTAGGTACAATAGTGCCCACTTTGTGCGTTCCTTTCATAAAACACAAAATTAATCTATGCCTCTGTTTTACATGAAGTGATGCATTCAGGCAGTTCCCACAGTCCTTTACTTTGTATTGATTATTCCATGAGTTTGTGCAAATTTACTGCTGTGAGAAACTGCTTCTGTCTATGGCAAGATAAAAAATACAGTTGAGTTAGTAGATCATACAGGAATGCTGGGTTATTTTTCATTTGTCTAATAAAGGATTTAATAAAATTACATATTATCTAATCCAGCAACAACTTAAGCTATGAATAAAACTGCATACCTGGGTAGTCCTGTGGATCATTCAGATTTATGAGGTACACTTGCATAGATCTCCATGCAGCTCTGACCTAAAGATGAATACCTGTCTGTTGTTATGTTTTAACCTAAGTTCTCTCTAAACCAGATTACTTTTTTGTATTGGTTCTTGTATAATGTTTGATTTGTCCATCTTGTTTTTCAAGGTACCTATATATATATATAACTACATACTTTTCTGTGTGAAATTGTGAATTGTGTTCATGTTTCCAATAAAGAAGTGGAAATAAAAAACTCAAATGGATCAAAATGTTGTGTTCTTTTCCTAGAGTTAATTTTTATTTTGATGTCCATTTAGAATAAAGAAATTTTATTTTAAATGGTTTTGATGGAAATATTTCAACGCATTTTAAATGCTACATGACAATAAAACAAACAGTAATGGATCACTAATTAGAAACATATTAAACAATAAAATTGTCACATAAACCAATGACCCTGATTTAAAAAATATGTAAATATAACAAGTGATTGGCTAAATTTGTTGTGTGTGCATAGGTCAGTGCATGGTGACAGAAAAGAGGAAACATTGCCTCTGGTCTCATTTTGATGAGGTGCATGTGTGAATTTTCAGAATAAAAAAAAATAAGTACAAACCTTTTATGTCTCCAGCTTCACAGGTCTTAAACATCGTCTGTGAAATTGCAGAGAGGTATTCATGAGACAGAGGCTGCAAGCCACAGGACTCCTCTGGACGAATTCGAGAACCACAGTCCTGAATTAAAATGAAATCTGTGAAAATGACAGCACTGCACACATCCATACGACTTTGAAATCCTCCTCAAGGACATTTAAAGTGGAAAAAAAGTTGTTTAGGGTTGGTTCTGCAATTCATTCATTTTTTGCTCTTCAATATTTATTTTTAATAAGAAATTTAGAATCCTTTTTACATTCAGAAAATGGTTTTGTAGTTAATTATCCCAATCCACAGTAAATGTACAAGCTACTACATTTGCTAAAGATATGAGAAAATTTATTAAAGCAAACATATGTAACATTTATGTAACTTCATGTGGTCTCTATTTGCTATACAATCACTACCTATTTGGCCTGAGTAATTTTGTATACCTATCTGAAGTCATGTGAAAGGCATTTTTGTGATTAAATGCCCTAATTTATCTTCAGGAAATAGTGCTGCATAAAGGAAAAGAGAAAGAAAAAATATAAAAATTTCAAGGGGAATTCTTTTGACCTAGTAGAGTGGTTACAAAAACTTACAGGTATCAAAGGGAAGTATTTAATATAACTATAAATACAATATTCTCATGGGTCTTCGTGTGAGATGTAATCCATAGTAAACCACAGACACTACCATAAAGGTAAGATAAATAATGGACGTATTTATATTTAAAACCATTCACCTTTTAATTAATTTTATTCATAGAAAAGAATCTGACCTTTTTTCACATTCTAGTTAAAGACTTCATTAGGACTCACAAAAAGCTTTCTGGCTAAACAGAATATTAGTCATGGCAATGCACAATAATTCAAAATTTGCCTTTTAAAATAAATATGTATTCTTAGTACTGCTAAATAGTTAAAAACAAACTACGCAAATGGACACACACTTTTGCTGGATTGTATTCATTTCAATAAGGAGCATTCTTAAAATCAAAAAGAATAATAAACATAATTGCTCCAAAAAGAAAGTGAAGTTTGCTTATTGTTATTTTCCAAAGTGATATTAATTTTGGTGAAGATCATGTACTAACATTCACTGTTTCCTTGAAATTATTCTACATCTAAGATGCTATGCCTGAACTGGACCAATGAGCAAATGACAATTTTGTTGTAAAATTGTTAAGGGGAAACTTGACATTTAGTAGAATATGTGGTACTAATATGGATGGAGATATGAATTCACCTTGGAATGCAGTAAATAATGGCAGGTCTTTGATTATGCGATCAATATTACAGTTAAACAGTTGTGTCACAATTGTTTTGATCTCATTAAATTCAAGGGTTAAAAAAAAAATATCTTCCCACCGACTTCAAAGGGTTACAGTAATTTTTTGTTTACAATGAGTCTGAGGAAGGGTAGTCATGGATTTTTTTTTGTACAGTTTTCCTGTCCTCTGCTTAGTGTTCTATTACTGGGGAAAGCTCTTATGACAAAATGAATGCCATCCTATCTTCTACTGTTAAACTGTGATGTTATCTTGGAGCCTGTGGGTCTGGACACACTGTAGAGCTATTTGACAGTATTAGTTCAATAACATTAACATCAGAAAACTCCGAGCTTGCAGTAAAACAATTTGCACAAGGCTTCACAAGAAAGCCTGAAATTCCTGAATGTGCTTCCATTGCTCTCAACATAGTGACATAAAATAAATTAACAGAGATTTTCTTGTTCATACCTCTGCTTCAGGTTATGTGTTTAAACAAATAAAAAATGATTTTGATAGCATTCCTTGAACAATATCATTAACAACAGTTTTATGTGGCTGGTTTATTACTAATCACAATCAATGTGCAGGTCAAATTACGTCACTGATTCCCTTTGACTTCATTGTGTTTTCAAAATATGCAAACTATGAATTTTAATGGGCACTGCTTGTGTTTAATATGTCATTCACATTTAAAACTATAGGGTCATGAGACATCATGAATCACTGAAGAAGCCTTATTCACTTTTCTGGGAACAAATCCGTTATCATCATTGACACTTTTTATATAAAGTACAAAATATATCCGTGGAAGTCCAAGATTTACCGCATCTCTGCCAATGTATGGCACATTAAGGACTTTTCTGAGAGCCCGCAGATTTTTTAAAGTTTTCTTCAGGTACTGCAGTGACATGACACCCTTCTTGCCTTGCCCAAAGATGAAACATCTTGTGATCTTAAGTATGTTTACAAAAGATCACTCCTGGCCAAGATGAGAGCCAGACATGTAAACTTAAATGATAGCTCTTGCTCTGTGTCTGTTCTCCCTGCAAACCTTTTTTAGATGTCAGACATAAAGAGGCCCTTGAAATGTCTGGACTAGAATCAAAAGAACATTTTCCTTGCCTTATGTACTTCAGCGCACAGTTAGAATTGACTCTTTATAAGACTGGTTTGGCATTTCACTAGTAAACCATCTTTTATCTTTACAGAAGATTTTTCTGGTCACTAGCAAATAAAAGAGGAATAAAGCTTTTCTCTGTATGTCTAAATAGCTTTCAGTCAACATTAGTTGATACTTAGAGAGCAAACATTTCTGGAGTCCATCTGCTGTTTGAAATGAGAATAGTTTATGTCCAGACCACACTGCAGTAAACATGATTCTTTGTACAGTGTTAGCCTTTAAGAGATCACAGATTTTTGAGCCTGCTACTTTACAGTGTTCTCAAATTATTTATTTGGAGCTACTATTGCATTTGTTATTTCATTTATTTATAATCTAGGTGCCTGAATTAATAAGATTTATTTGTTTAGCTTAGCTTTCAATAACCTTACTGCATTTGCTCTCATTTATGTACTTACATATAAGGACATGCCTATACATACCTGATTTCACTCAGCTGTACAAAAATATTAAAAAAAATACCAGTTTTAAAATTATATAGATATGCGTAAGAGAGAGAGTTAGAGTGGGAGATAACCAAAGCATTATAAAGAAAATCCATGCTCATGCAGCTAATATCATGGAATGAATGTCATATAGATAATACTACTGTGGTTACAGTTATGCTTTAGAATAAGAGATCTAACTTAATTATTAATAGATTTTTAATTTCTATTGCACCTTTTTACCACCTCCACCCTAATGAAAGAATGATTGCAGTAATTTCCTACAGATTAACCCCATAAGCGTCCACCAAACTGGAAGCAGTTAAAAGGAGAGAAGATGAGAAATCCACAACTTTCCTGGGAAAAGTCATATTGAATACAAACTGTCCATCTGTGTTTGCTTGAACCATCAGTGCTCCAGCAGTAACAAAGCACCACATAACAAAAATAAGGTTACTTTTAGCATCTACAGCTGCTGCTACCTATCAGCTCAAAAAGTTATTTTAAAATAGGAAGGTAGGATTTTCAGAATTTTTCTGGAATAATGCAACCTCGTCCATTCAAAGCTGTTGCTAAAGCTGTAATTTCCAGTAGAAGTACACTCATGTTAATTAATTGAATGTTTTGGAAGCTCACACCCAGGCTGCCTGCATCTGGGCTCTACACTCAGCTTTCTCAGTGAAAGTCCTTCATATTGAAACCCACGATGATTAATGGGAATGGTGGCTCAACACTTTGAAAAGCAGGTAATTTCTGCTTAGGTACTCATGTTTGAGATTGCCTCCAACTGAAATCACTGAAGAATACCCCCACTAGACTAATAAAAGCTCAGTGTATCAGAATGTTTTAAGCTAAACAAGACAAAGCTTGTTCATTTTAGCATTGCAGACAACCAACATGTAGCCAAAAGCCTGCATCCTTTTAATACCTTAAGTGCACACATGTTTGAGAACTAGTGGATGAGATAAAATTCATTCGTTAGTTCTAGCAAAGACAGAGGGGAACATCTCAATCCATCGAGATCTGGCTCTGCAGTCCTTTGGCCAGTGCTGCCCATCAGCCTGACAGGTCACCCAGCCACCACCCCTAAAACATCACAACCATGCCTCACCTTACGATGCCGCAAGGACTGTCTTATTTCTTTTAACTCTTTACATTATAGACATGAGTGAACAAAGCTTCCTCTGAAAGAGGTTATTTTGAATGCTTTTTCTGTTGATTTTTGTAGGTTTGCTGCCTTAATTTTATTTGATCTGGTTCTATTTAAACTGACTGAGGTTTCTCATGAAGAACTTTAATTTCTCATAAATAAAACTGGAAGAACAATGATTAAAATGATGCTGTAGAAGGAATTCTAGTAAAATTAGTCAAAGAGAGATCATGAACGAGTGCAACTATCTCATTGTTGGGGAATAAATTGTGAGCAAACAGATTAGTTTCACTCCATCAACTTTATTAATATGGCAGTAAATGAACGAATAGTTGGCATGTTGACTTCTATTCAACTATCTCTTTCCATCCAGTTGCATTATTCAGTGATAAATAAACCTCCAAAGATTCAGATGTTTATGTTGGTTCAATTCAACACACAAAAATTAACTAAAAGAACTGAAACTCCTGGAGGTATAAAATACATGCAGAAAGCTCTCACAAGGATGGAGGAAGTCTCCTGAGAACTTTCAGTTCAATACTGCTTTTGGCTGAGAAACAATGTCCATTGTTATTCATCAAGCACTGTCTAAAACATTGATGAAGACTTCACCTACATCAAAAGACATACAAATCCATTAAACGGAGAACACAGGACTAAGGTATATAACTCATGGAGTAGTGGGTCTGTGTGTTGCAGCTATACTTTAAAGGGAAGAAATTGCCACCTCTGTGTTTTGTCAAGAACCTGATGTGTTCCATCTGCTAAAATAGGATCATGTTTCCCCAGTGGCTCCTAATATTCTGTCACAAAAAAGACATTAAAAGACTATGAGGTGCTCATTTCTATAGGGATCTGGTAGGGGCCATAAAAACACTTAAGAAAGTTAGTCTAGCCACTCACAGGGCTGGAACATGCAGTGCACAGACATCAGTAGGAAACTGGGAATGATATGAAAAGATACTGTCCATATTGTCAAGGCATGGTGGAGACGTCAGAGAACAGTCTGTATTGTGGATCATCAGTTTAAATTGTCCAGCCGTTGATCTAAATTGCTTTCAAGTTCTTACTGTTCGTGCCCTTGCTGCAATTCTTATTATTTTGCCTTAAGAGTACAAGCATACCAAGAACTGAAGGATTTTACTCTTTCAATCACAAACTTCTGCATAGAAAATTTTTTGAGGAATACAGTTACATGCTTTAACCAGTGATGGAAGTATGTCATGTCTACACAGTATCTTTACTAGCTGCTAAAGAGCTTTTGAAAATCCTGGTAGATGCCTCTCTACAAAGACAACTTCCTCAAAGCACATGTAGATTATATGGACAAATAAATTTCATCTTGACACTAGAGCAGATGCAAAGTGGCTTCTTTTGCACTGAGAATACTAACCTCACAGAAAGTTAAGAAACTCTTTTGAGAAATAAGGACTATTCATAAAGAGAAAATATTGCAAGTTTCATACTTTTATTTTAATATCTTTTATGCGTGTGGAGAATATAAAAGAAAACTTGCAATCTATGAAGGATTTTGATTCAATTCCATTTTACATGATGTTTAATATTGCACACAATGTCAGTTAGATTGTCTGCCTTCCTACTCAATATAGTCAATAGCTCTAAGTTCTGCATTTATGAACCAAAGAACAAAAATATTCATGAGTACTAAAAAGCATAACTCTTAATCTAGCAGAAACTTGTGAATTATGATATGAATCAGCTCGGAGATGCAGCAGAATTATTTGAAGCAAGACAGCTGAATGTGAAATCCAACTCCAACAAGACTAAAATACCATAAAAATAAGCTCTGGAAAATATTTCAAACTGTACCTAAGGATAATTAAAGCTTTGTTTTTCAGTATTTAAAGCTATTATCTGCATTGATTTTGCAACTATTTTCCTAGCAAACATGTTTTCCTAATGCAGCTAATGGTATTTTTCCCAAGCAGGAGGAGTAACAATTTCCAGCCTGTATGCTTTATAAACTAAAAACACAAAGCAAGAAAAAAAGGAATCAAAAGAATTTAGTGTTTCTTCCTCCCTTCCTCAAAGTGAAGATAACCAGGAATGAGGAACAGTAGATAAAGAGAGGCCTTTTTCTATCTTAGGTTCTGGTGGGGTTTTGTTTTCACAAGTGAGATGGTTGACCTGGAGATTTTAAGAACTGTTTTGGATTGCCACTTAGTCCTTCTCTTCCCCCCCACATCTTTTCCCAGTGGAAGCTCTGAATGTGAATTGACTTGAATTTTGCCAAGTCCAGTATCCAAAAATGTGGAATAGCTTGGAAAAATCATGTGCTTTGGCAGTGCAAAAAGTAAATATTTTATGTGATAACAGAAGGAATTATAATGTATTTATGGTTCTCTCTCAATAAAGTACTGATGTGGCCTTGACTGTTCTCCCCGGTAATTAGTTAAAAAGTGTACTATATGAACTGGGAAATCCCACAGCCTTGTGGCTATTTTTAAGGGGCGTTCTTTTCTGCCCTCCCATGCTCAGGTTATCTGGCATTCGCAGTTCATAGTGCAAAGAAATCTATACTCTACACTCCCTCTATGGAAAAGACGTTTGAGCTCTAAACTTTTCCCATTGGTTTTAGACTAAGACCTTTAAATCAGAGCCACGATGAACACAGCAGAACTAGGCTGAACAGCTATCACTACATTCAAAACGTATGAAAAAGGTATGAGAAAAAGAATGAGTTGAAAAAAGTTACTGTTCAATCATGAATTCTGAAACTGAAATACTGTGACAATGAATGCAGTGCATTGAAAAAATGTATGTTAGCCAGGGACTCAGTCCAGTGAGTTACACATCTGCTAAAGCTGCTGTTAAAGCTGCTTTTCACATAAGAAATCTTGCTGATTTGAACTCATTGTTTCAGGGTGTACTATACTGAAAGTATTTTCTCACTTTTAGCACAAAATCCTGTAGAACTTGCAAGAACAGCTGTTAAATTTATTTAGGGCTTGGGGCATACCGAGGTTAAGATTCCAAGGAGAGATTTAGGATGTTTGTTTTGGCGGATAGATGAGGTGCTTGGCATATACTTTAGTAGTGGATAGGTATGGTTGGAGGTACTCAAAGATCTTTTCCAACCTAATGATTCTATGAATGCACAACTCTGCCTCTTATTTTCTGTATCAGTTTGGGCAGATGACTTGGGGCTCCATCCAACACTACTCATACCAGTAATATATCATCTCAAATCTCTCAGTTGCCACCGTCCTCCTAAGTCCTCAAGTTTCTTCTTGTGGTCATAGATAAAACCACCCATAGCTCAGCAGAGCTATGTTAGTCAGCCCCTTTTACCCTAATAGAATTAAAAATTCCCTTTGCCAACAGTGTTTGATAGGTGTTCTCGGGACATATCACTAGGAATATGCAGGGCACAAAGCATTGACTGCTATTTCCCTGGTAGATCACTTCCCTGTGATATAGCAAACAGTTTGAAGTACCTCTTTTAACAGATTTGCAGCAGATCTTTCAGTTCAATCTCCCAGTCTTCACTTCAGTCACTGGTCTGTAGGCTATTCTGGGCAGTTTTGTCTGTGTCTCCCAATGAAGCTGTTTGCATTTTCGTTGTTCATATAATTAAAAACTGTCTTGCCAAGAGCCTTGAACCTGCTCCACCCACAGACTAGATACCTATAAAGAACGAAGGGTGAAACTGGATGGTGGGAGCAACACTAGGCTCCCTGCTAATTGTTAGGTGAGAAAGGACTGACTGAAGTAGGTACTTAACTCCTTGAAAGAGCATGTGACAACTGAAATTGGAGGACAGGATCTTCTGTAACCCAGGACTGGCTGTGTAACTCACAGGAAGGTACACTTAAGATACATTTCTTTCCATATGATTTTCTGTCAGGCAATATATCTGACTTCCTAATCACTGTGGTGGCCCTGGCAGATCTTATTTTTAAATGCTGAACTCTGCTATTTGAAATTTTAAAGAGGATTGTACCCAGCTACCTTTTTGGTGTTTGGTGGTTTTTTTGGGGGGGGTTTGGTTTTTTTTTCCAACTGTATCAGTTGTTCTAGAAAATATTAAACCTTTCTCGGCAAGTTTTACCTCACTAGCACAGCTTTTGCAATGCTCAAGGAGCTTGGATATCATGTGTTTCACTAGATGTCAGAATGCTTAAATCCCTCTCTCTTCCCAAGTGATCCTCCTGAATTCTCCTAGACTCCCCTGGGGCATGAGAAAAGGAATATAACACTGATTTTTTTTTTTTTCAGCAAAACATCAATGACGAATAACAAGCTGCTGACTGTCAAACAGACTGCAAAAGAACTAAGATCTGCAAACCCACTTCTATAACACCACAGATTTCTCTTGCTTTTCCTTCTTCTCATTTAAAAAAAAGGAACAACGGGATTTCCTTTCTTGGTCTAAATTGAGCTTAAATTGGCCCAAGGGACTGAAAAGGTGCTGGTGAGCCATGGATGGACTGTCAGCAAGATTTCAAGAGTTCTGTTTCCTTGGGAAAGTAGACAACAAAAAATCTAAAGAAATAATAAGTAAATGGACTAAATACATTCATTAAAAAAGCCATAAAAGTTTATTACTTTATTTATATTATGATGGCTGGAGGGTGAATTTAAATGTTTTCTGTGTAAGGAATTAGTGCACTCACTGTTTTTTACAGAAGTTGTTCTCTGTGGCATACTAGGGTTTGGAATAAACATCAGAACCATGCATGGTCTGGGAAACATTGAGGAAACCACCAATACAGGCTCGGAAACACCAAATGGAAGACTTCTGAAACTGGTTTCCCAGAGAATGCCAAAAACCCCAGCAAGTTCCTGCCTTTTATGTAAAGACAGAGTCTACACACGTGTGGAGGCTTCTCTCTAATAGAAAGCATGCTTATATCTGGTGGACAACAGGAGGTATTTCCTTTTGCATATTTACAGTCTGCACTGGCACACATGTTTGGAGAGCCCAAGCACATGGCCAGCTTCATGCAGCCATGTGCTTTGATGTTGGCTGTCTTTAATGTAGTCCCAGCGAACACACAGGGCTGGATCTTGAGAGCAGGTATGTTGAACGCCCAAGTCATTCAAACCAATTCCCAAGAGCCAAACACCCTTGTCTTCAAAAAGGAATATCCTTGGTGAGAGGACCTATGCTTGCTCTGCAGTGAGAGTGGTAAAAATGTTTTGTCTGCTCAATACCCAATCTGCACTGAAAAATATTGCCCAGGTACAGATGGTCAGAGGGACACAGAGGTGTGTCATGGGGCCACACCTGAGCCTTGAGATGTCCATCTTGTGGAAGGCCACCTCAGTGACTACTGCTCCTCACCTGAAAGGTGCCAAGAAGAAAAGAGGACGATGAATAAGATGTGCACTGGTTGTAATGCCTCCATTATAGGCAGGGATGATCCCTAACACCTTGTGCTTTCCCAGCACCTCAGCAGGAGGCAGGTCATAGCAGCTGGCAGCCCTGCAAGCAGCAGACTGACCCTTCTGTATTTGGCTCTTGTTTTAAAGTGATGTTTTATAAAGGGTCCGTCTCTGATAAAGGGTCCGTCTCTGAGATATTTCTAGCCAATTATCAGACCCTTCTCTTATTAAGACATTAGACTGTTTGTTTAAGTGAGTCAAGGGAGACTTTCAAAGAATTTGAGAGGATATATTTTCAGAAAGAGAGCATTGACACAAATCTTTCTACTGTACCCAGCAGATATTTTATGAAAAATCTATCACTGATATGCATTGTTGCATACACAAAGAAATGTAAAGGCTAAAACTAAGAATGTGTAAATGACACAAGAGAAAGTTTCTGTGTTAGTGTCTAGCACAGGTGAACAATGCATAGAAACTTCTCCATTCCATAACTCAAAGCTACCCATAACTCAAAGCTACCCATAACTCAAAGCTATTTATGTTCAGAAGTAGCTGTATAAACCTACAGCAGTGCAGAAGGGAAGACTCTATATGTATGAAAGAGAGTGAATGTGAAGATTTAAGAAGTGGTGGTGGGTTTTTCTCCTTTCTTTCCCTTCAGTTAAAAACTTCAGTAAAAATACAATACTTAAAAGAAATCAGCCAGTGTCATTCAAGGTTAAAGTTTCTCGGGCAATGAACACAATGAACACCGCATAAAATAAGAAAAGATAATTATATTTTTAGACAGTATCTGGTTATCATTTATAATTCCCTTTTACCAGACTGTGGATTACCATGAAAAGAATGAAGTAATGAAGGACTGATTTGCCTTTGAATATCAGTACATATTTCATTCAAAAGAAACTCTGAGTTAGAATATTTTCCTTGCTGTCTAATAGCTATGTCCAGCACTAAATTTTACATATCCCCAGATACTCATTCAATATACACAGCTGGGAGACAGAAGTAAGACATACAAATTTGTTTTCTTGGAACACCTACAAATCTGACCATGTAGTAATTTATATTCTAAACTATAATGGGGTTAAAATTGATTCTAATGAATTTGCAGCACACTTGCTGCTATAATCACAGAAGTGAATTTCATGGATTTTTATTAATCATGATCTTTTTCAAAAGATGCTGATTAAAGGTTTGCCTTCTGGTGCATAGCAGACTGAAAATGCAGTGTCCTTACAGCTTGTTAGCTTACTGAGCAGCAGACTGCATGCAGGTAGCTTTCACACATGGACAGAAACAGATTGCATGCAGTTAGTGCCAAATGAGCAGATTGAAGTCAGAATTCACCTCTCTTTCTCCAACAGCCTGCTCACAGTAATTTACTACTGCATGTCCTTTGCATTCAGCTAAAGTAATGAAGCAGCCACTAGTTGAACAAGGTCCCCCTCACAAAGCCCAACTAATTAGTTCTGAAAACTGAATAACATGTTTATGACAGTGTTTATTCTATTGCACAAGGCATAAGTGATGCTGAGCTGAAGCCTTCCTTTGGTCAATACTGAGATCACATTAGCACAGAGATGGAGCACAGTGGAAACAGAAAAATCTTAAAATCTGAAATTTAGGCTCCCTCAACAATGGATTAAAGCAGTTAATTATAGCTTATTAATCACATAAATTCCCCTGATCTACACAAATACTTTCATACAGCGATTTACTCTTCCAAATAGACAGACGTCTGGAAGATTTCTGTGATTCATTTCAGGTCTGGGGAGCAGTGAGAGACAAATAATGCAACCACTACAGGAGTACAAACATAACTGAAACAAAGTGACTCAGGATCTTCCCCCTGAAATGCCAGAAACATGTTAACTATGTTTTTTCTTGCAAGGGCGGAGGCTACACTTGGATCTGGGCAATGTTCCAGGCCCAGGTGGCAGCCCAACCTGCACTCATGAGGATTCAGCACTTTGAAGAAATAAACTTTATAGAGCAAAGGACTCCTCCACATTTTGTATGTCTTTTGAATCAACCTATGAGATATTTTATGTTTAACTTTCTTGTGTCCACTAATAAAATGAATTGCTGTAAAATCAGTTTTCTGGAGGTGTGGAACAAGTTTTTCCTTCCGTGAAGTAGGCATGGATACATTCACATCCCATAGTAAACCCTCCCAAATTATAACTCATGTTGTTTTTTTCTGACTGATAGGATTACTTGGTTACAGACAATGACCCCTGAGCTGCTCTGAAACCATGGATTGCATATTATCTTATTGTTTCAATACTTTTGCCTAGACAGATGAACAGTCTAGCTGATGGATTGCTCTTGACCTGCCCATACTCCTTGTTATCCAGCTATTTTTCATCTTCTTAGTCTTCCTCAGTAAGACACTGGATATCTTGCAACAGGAGTTTTGCTCAGAATGTTTGCCCAGTAGTAACTCAGCAAAACCTCTACAAATCTTGAACCAAACATGCAGTGAAGATTTCCTCCAGCATGAGCTCTTTTTCATGTGGCAAAGAGCTGCCAAAACTTAATGCAGACACTGAGACCCTGGCCTCAATTGTTGGAGAAAACTAAAACATTTCCAGTTTGAATTAGACTTAGAGGACGTACTATAGACAATAGCACTGAGATAACAGAAGGGATCTATTCCAGCAAATATCAGATTACAGTGTATTATGATATAGCATACATTAGATACCATTATATACTGTATATTGTAATATATATTAGACAGATGATAGCAATTTAACAAAGGTTAAATTATTACTGCAAAGATGTTGTTATCTTGCTTTTACTTCTTTTTAGTTCCTTCCTTCCTTCCTTCCACATGCTTTCTACAGCCTTTTTAGCATTTGACAACATTAGAGATTGTATAAACTTTGCAGTCTTTTCTATAGAAATTCACAGATGGGGAGTAATCTTTCTGTGCTAATCCTACCATACTGATCTATACCCTTCAGCTGCTAATACCCCTTCCTTTCATAAAAATGTCTGTTCTGCATGGCTGAATAAAGGGAGGATCATTCTAGAAAAATGTTTAGGTTTCATAACTTCTAATTATTTTCAATTTTTTTTTTAATATTACCAACATGAGAAAGACAGTAAGAAAGCTTACTGGGAAGGTCAGAAAGGGAAAAGGGAAAAGAGAAAGATAAGGGTTAAACAAGCAGTAAATTGTTTTCTTAGGGCATATGGCTGTCTAGATGTGTGTTGTTATGACAACTGAATAGAATTGCTTAAATAATTGTTTGCAATTGCTGAAAAATATTTGTAAATTCTTTGAAATGCCTGTATTTTGCAATCTTAAACCTGTCTTTTGTTGTGTTGACAGAATAACTTTGGAGGAAACAACTCAAGATTGGCTGCTACTCTGAAAGTACTGCATTACTATTTTCATACTGAGTTAACTAAAATGTTAACGTGTAGTAGATAAACTCTAGCTTGCCATTTTGCACTGCAAAATGTCTATACAAAGACTGATCTTAATAGACTAACACAAGGAGATTACGGTGATTCAATAACCTCCTTTTTCTACACTGATGAAATTCAGTGTTTAGCATACTGGGGAATGAAAATTATGCAATTCCAACAAATGACCTCAATGCAGCTATGAAAACACAGACACACAGAGGCTCCAAATTGCCTTCACATTGCCAAGTTCAATGGCTTGGAGAGGACTACTTTCTCCTGGTAAAATGGTGTAAACCCCTCCACTGTATGAGAATGTAAAAGCAAATTTTAATGTAAATTAGACTTGGATGAGCTGTAAGGCATTTCCTGCAAAGCAAAACCCCTGTCTCAGCCCTCTTCTGGCTTTCTCACCCTCCAGAAACTGGCTGAAGTTGTGACGTTAATTATGAGTTAAAGCCAGACAAAAGAAGTGCTATAATACCAGTGCTGGTGCTCCACTGGCAGTGTGTCATTCATAACCAGTTTTTACAAGAAGTTGGACATTAGCCAAGGTAATATTTCCCTGTTTTCTGATTGACCTCAGTGGTAGCTGTTGAACGCAATTATCTCAAAGGTCCACAAGGCTAACAAGTATCTCTCCACAGCAAATGGAGTACCAAAAGTAGTCTCCATCCTTTCACAATGCTTTATAGTGAATGACTCAACTGCCAGGAGCTAATGCAAGGTATAAGTTCCACTCGTTTTTATACCCTAACAGATACAGCTCACAAACATTTTTTTTTCAACAGAGCAACTCTTCAGATCTGATTATTCTTTACTGAAGTACAAACTCCTTATCTGAAAGTTTCTTACACAGTAACAAAAAGAAGTACAATGTCAGATTATGATATACTGTCAGAAAAACGACAAGTGGAGCAAAATCATGCTGATCATAACTTGGTAGTTATTTTATCTGGAATAATTTGCCACTTGCAGCATCCAGATGTGCAATGTTTGAGGGGTTGTCTGACCACATGTTTTTGTTTCACATCTGTCAACAAAGAGTAGACATCTGTATGCACAATGTAGTGCCCTGGAATATTATGATACTCCCGCAAGTATTTCTGGCTTATAAAGCAAGAAATGGGTTACCTTGAAGTTGTGGTATGTTCATCTGTGTTTTATATGTTACCGTTGTAATGCTCTCCATATTTCATAAATTTTATGAGTTACTTCATATGTCAAATGATACAATTTCAAAATGAAATGGCACTTCTAATCATTAATATAAACTAACACTTACAGCTTTGAATCTTTCACATCATAATGATTTTCCATAGTCAAAGAGCACATCTGATTTGTTTTATAACATTGTAAAATGTGCATCTTCTTCCATACATTTCACAGAGTCCTAGATTCACAGAATCATTCCAGTTGGAAAGAACCTCAGGAGGTCTCTAATCTAATCTCTTGCTCTACGTGGGCTCAGCTATGAGATCAGACCAGGTTGCTCAGGTTTCTTTGTTCTGGTCTTGAAAACCTTCAGGAGTGAAGCCTGCATAAGCCCCACCTGCAGTCTGAATCACTTGACTCTTCTCAAAGTAAGAAATATTCCTTTGCATGCTCCCAGATAGAAATCACCCCATTCCAATTGATGACTATTGGCTTTTGTTCTGTTGTGCACCTCTTTCATAGAAAGTCTCACTCCCTCTTTGTGGCAAGAAGGAAGGCTGCTATTAACTCGCCTTGAAGCCTTCTGCACTCTGGGTTAAAAAGGACCATTCAGCCTCTCCTCAGAAGGTAAGTGCTGAAGGCCAAATATGCCCTAAGGGCTTTTTATGCTGTAGCAAAGCATGCGCGCAACTACCTGAGACCTGACACTGCTGAGTTTCAAATTAGAAGTGGATATTCCTCTAGTTTTGTAAGCAGAGGCTGATTAGTAAATATTCCGAGAATCCATATGCCATATTAGGCATATAGGAGTGGAAAACACAGTTGAGATATTTCCCCAGTCTCTAAGAGCCTAAGAAATAGTGCTGAGATCATAGAATCATAGAATCATAGAATAACCAGGTTGGAAGAGACCCACCGGATCATCGAGTCCAACCATTCCTATCAAACACTAAACCATGCCCCTTAGCACCTCGTCCACCCGTGCCTTAAACACCTCCAGAGAAGGTGAATCAACCACCTCCCTGGGCAGCCTGTTCCAGCGCCCAATGACCCTTTCTGTGAAAAATTTTTTCCTAATGTCCAGCCTAAATCTCCCCTGGCAGAGCTTGAGGCCATTTCCTCTTGCCCTGTCCCCTGTCACTTGGAAGAAGAGGCCAGCAGGCCTTTCAGGTAGTTGTAGAGAGCAATGAGGTCTCCCCTCAGTCTCCTCTTCTCCAGGCTAAGCAACCCCAGCTCTCTCAGCCGTTCCTCATAAGGCCTCTTCTCCAGCCTCCTCACCAGCTTCGTTGCTCTTCTCTGGACTCGCTCCAGAGCCTCAACATCCTTCCTGTGGTGAGGGGCCCAGAACTGAACACAGGATTCGAGGAGCGGTAGGAGATGCAAGTTCAAATGCAATGATTGGTGAGTGTTCAGTTAGTGTTTTAAGCAAAGAATCTCCAGTGGGATAAGCGGAGACTAAGTTCATAGTACAGGTTCATCTAGCATGGGGATTCTGTCCCACTTTAGACAACTGCCTCATAGATTGAAAAAAAAAATCAAAATAATAAAAACTTTTTACTATGAGCTGTAAATATAGTTTGAAATTTAACCAGCTGCATTATACCTCTTATATTGAAGTTTACTTGAATTATTACAAGTCTGACAATGGTAGCTCCATTTGCAGAACAACCTTTACAAATATTTCATAGTAGTTTTCTGAGTTATGTAGTTTGACACCAAATGTAATTTATTAGAGAATAGTAATAGAATGAACCATTACAAAACCCCCTTACAAATTAAGAAAAGAACTATTGCAAACATATCTGCAGTTACAGCAAAGGGCTTAGCTATCAGTCACTACAACCAAAATGTCCTGAACAATAAGACTATTGAACAAAAGTGTCTCTCTCCATCTTAAAACATGGCTCAGTGAATTAATCAACAGCCTGTGCATGGGAAGCTACGTGTGGCAGCTGTGCAGATAACAGAGGGGCAAGATCTTTGACTTTTTTCACTCCCCAGAATTTCTTGTTCTAGACAATCATCTCTTTCTTATAAGGAGTAACTAAGTAACAATATTTCTGTGGTTTAATAGATGTTATACCCTTAGCAGGATGGAGAGATGAGATGTGACAAAAATTCTCAGTTTTGTGGCAGGAGATGGAGCAAGCAGGCAGCATAACATCACATTCTTGCTAAGTGGATACATAATTCCTATTAACATCTTCCTGCTTTAGGTTCCCTTGTTTAAAGTTGAGCACTCATATCAGTACTTTGCTGGGTTGATAATAAAATACTCAGCATTTCACAAGAAAAGAACACTTCAGTTCCTGCAATTGCTGGCATAACAGGCACAGAGCCTTCTTTCTGTAGTATCTTTATTGTAAGATTCCCCTTTCACAGATAACAGACAAGGAAATTGTAAGTCTTTTCTGAAGCTGCAAGACAGCGTGCAAAAACTTGTGGAAAGGAGGGGTATAAACGCAGCAAACTCCTCGTTTCTCATCACCATCAAAACTACATTTCTGGTTTAAAAAGTGATCATGATTTCTCAGTGATTATGATTTTTGATTCTTGAGAAAGGGAAGAATAGGGTTGCTATTGACTCCAAGAAGAGCTGTTTCCTGTAATATCTGAATGGCATTGGTTAGGTCACAGATGTATATGGCTGGAACAAAGCTTTATAACTTCATAAAATGAGGGGTGAATGGTTTGAATTTCTATTTCATAGAGACTAAAGCCAGAGCCTTCAGTCTTATCACTAGTGGATTTGCTTCTCTTCTGTTTATTTAAATTATAAATTGCATTCCTAACAGATGATAAAACCCTGGATGAAGGGTAAAGCCTCAAGGCATATGAAAAGAAAGTTAAAAACCCCATGAATATATACTTTCCAATAAAATTATTATGGGAAAAGTGGTTTCACTGTCCAATTTCCTTCATAATCAGTCTCCTCCCCTCCCTTTTCTTTTTTCGCTTTCTTTTCCAAAACAAACCTTTATACAAAAATCACATTGCCTCTATAATGACTTGACCCTTTATTGGTAAGAGTTTTAGGAATTTTCAGTGGGTAAAGAGATCCAACACAAATCAAATAATTTAGAGGCATATGTTTTCATTCTGCTGAAATGTGTGCATAAAGGAAGAATACCCAGCAACCCACAAGTTTTTAAATTCTGAACATCATATCCATCTTCAAGTACACAGTAGTCACAGAGTGGTACCACAGTTATAACAGCAGATTTGAACTGCATGTATCTAATATGCTAGTGGATGCAACCAACATCCTGCTAAAGGACTTTTACACCACATTCCCTACCTCCTGTGAACACAACTCTTATGTAACTTTGCATGCATGAATTCTCACATCTGTTTTACCAGGATTGCTGAGGTTGCAGTTTACACAGGATAAGTTTCATCTGATCAGATATTAACAGCTGAAACACAGACACTACAGGTTCCTAGCCAAGCCATTCAGACAACTGAAATAGACATTAAAAAAATATCAGCTGAACTGTGCCTTAAAATTGCTGATTTTTCCCAGTTAATGGTAAAGGGATCCAAAGGAACAAGCTCAGCTGTAGAGCCCTACAGAAGTCAGGTAAGATGGATCCCATTCACAGTATATAAAATAAAACTACTCAAGTCGCAGGAGGCTTTCCCTTCCATCCCACTGCCATATTTTCTTTTTGTGGAGAGTGGGTGCTGAATAAAATATTTGGTATTGAGGGTCAACGTAAGCCATCAGTTACTAGAGCACCCTTTGGAAACGCACATAGTAGCTCTTCAGGTATCAAATCAGCTCTCTGGCAACTCATCATCAAACAAATTTCTTTTAAGTCTTCTACAAAGCACAAGCAGAATCCACACTATTGCCCTCATCTTTCCTACTGTCAAACAGGTAGGCAGCAGAAGATACTGTTACTATTTTTTTCTATGGAAACCAAATATAAAATTTAATTGGATACAATATATACCAATTACTTTCACCATCTATAGCAGAAGAAGTCAAAGAGCATATGAGCTTCAAATGGGCTTTGGAAACAGTTAATAGTGGGCAATAAGCCACCCTAATGAAAAACAGGGCTATGAGGCTAAATTGAAAACTGTAAAATTTTCAATATCTTGTTTTCAAAGGGAACAACAAAATACACTCTGAAGACATGATACTCTCACATTTATTTTTCAGTGGAGTCACATATTTTTCTGGGCTCATGTCTAAATGTGATGATTATTAATTTAATTGTAAATCAGAAAGAAATAATCAAATTCCTGTAGAGTGTAGTACAGCTTTAATCCATTTCTCAGTTTTCGATCTGCTCTTTGCTGAAAACAGACATAAGGTACAGAATTACTGAAGTAGCATAGAACAACTACAATGTTCCATTTTCTTTTTCTGCAGCACTGTTCTTTCTAGCAGAGGTCTCTGTCTTTATTAATGACCCTTTCAGATGGAGTCTAGTCTATAATGCCTCACCTTAATTTGGCCTGTCAGGTGTTCAAACTCTGTCAAAACTACAGAACTGGGAATAAAGAGTTTCTTTCCCAACCTAAGCTCTGGTGGAAAGAATTATTAAAGAAAGTGTGCGTAATTTATTGATTTGGTGTCCAGTCCAAACATAGTTTCAATAATTAAGGCTGTTTTATTTTTTACAAATTACAAGTAAGGAAGTCTTGGGCTTTCCTTTGCTGGATTAAAGCATCAGTATGACAGAGAGGATCATGTGCAGGTAAGATCTGTGAAGCTGTGTTCCCAGAGGGAAAAAGGCAGCCTAACATACTCTTTCTTAATGATACACAAGTGTGCATGCAACCACAGTACACATCTTTTTTTTCAGAAACCACCAGATAGATTCTGCTTCTAATAAATTAACAGACATCTTGACAAGATATGTTTCACTTTTCTGGTACTTATGTGTTAATATGTGTTTCTGAGATGAGGAATGTAGCATCATTAAAATTGAAAATAGTCATCATTTCAGTATTTCCATCTGATCACAGGTTTTCTTTTGGCAGTTGCTTTTTTACTGTTTCATTTCTGTCCTTTTTTTGTTCAGCTATTTCAAAAAGAACAGAGCTTTACATACTCTGGCTTTGTTCAGCGCTCTAGAGCTTAGTATAAGTTTAACATGTGTGACACAGCTGATGTTAATAGATACAAATGTCCCCTAAAGTGGTTTTCCTTATTTATTTTGGAACAGATGTTTTACCTCTTTTTGTGTCCTTGGACACTGGCCATTCCATAGTACTCTAACTGAGATACAATAGGACATGTGTGGCTAAAACATGTTTTTTTTCAGGAAATGTATCTTCCTTTCAGTTGGAATTACCACCAATATCAGAGGGAAGATTTTATCTGAACAGCAAAAACATGAATAATTTGCTTTCATTGTGCACAATTGACCAGAAATGCAGGAAAAGTGTTAAATGCATCCTCTGACTATGATGCAAAGAGAAGTTATATTGGAACCTTATCTCTAGTGACAATATATAGCTTTTCATACTTGTACGGAGCAATTGCCTTCATATAGACCTGAGCATTTCCAACAAACACTTTTGCCTTTCTACTCAAATTTATGTATGTGATGAATCAGATACAAAAAAAAATCTGGAAAATTTATTGATTATTAATTAAGCTAAATATCTGGAAAAGCATTAGAGTAGCATTATGTAGTTTCAGATTACTGTGCTAGGAAGTAAAATATGCTGTCTGAAAATGTCTGCGTTTACTACATCACAATCCATTAATTTCAACTAGGTAGACACAATAGTTTTCTTTGAACTATGGATTTAAGTAATTACTTTGCTTTTGTACTTTCATGGACATCATAACACCACAGTTCTGTTGACCTGCAACAACCTCGCCATTCTTCAGCAATCATAAATGAAGCCTTTATTCTTCAGCCCAGATTCATTTTGAATTAAAATATGCATCATGACTTTGTCTTCAATTCAGTAACTTCCTTTTTCAAATTCTGCCTTCATTTCTCTAATGTCCATATGCATAGTTACATAGTTCCTTAACAGAATGTTTACTGGATCAAAAACAAGGGAAAAGTCTCGTTGTTCTAGTGACAGCATCCAGCCTGAACTGTATTAACTACAGATAATTGCTTCCTAAATTGCTCAATTGGCAAGGAACATCCTGGTTTAAAATCCTCTTGACCTTTATCTTTACAGAGCAAAGCATTTGTGAACAAGAATTCTGGCAATAAGAGATCGCTAAATTATACTCCTCTCTTCTTCCACTGCTTTAAAACTGAATGGAAAGAGAAATCCTTAAGCTCAGATATCTGAAATATAGATAGAGTAAATCATTAGCAGTCCTATTTTATTTCCAGTTGAGGCTGAACTAAATGCAGCACAGCACAGCTTTTTACAAAAAGAGTCATAGTTGTGGGATTCACAGACACAAACCAGGAAGGAAACCCATGAGCAAAGAAACCATGACACCATCTAGTTCATCCTCCCATGCTGAGGCATGATCAAGTTTATTAGCAGTTTTACTAATTTCACTTAAAGTCTTCCAGTGAAGGTCATTCCACAACACAACTGAAAAAAAATCTAGGAGAAGCCACATAATCTGTTACTCATGAAATGCTAAGAAACAGCGATGAGTGAAAAGAACGAGCAATAATGTTCTTTGCCAAATATCTGTTTTCCATTTATTATTTCTTCTTTACAGGACCTTCTTTTGTTTCATAGATAGATCTATAACTAACCATTATTATGATGGAATTAATTCACAGGGCAAAAAGCAATTCTTTAGAGATCTGCATCCATAAAGTTAATTAAAAACAGTGCAATAGAGAAGAGATGCCGGCATGAATAAGTTTTCCTTCAAGAACAAGAAGGATTCAGTAAAAAGAAAATCCAGAACTTTGATAAAAAAAGGGATATTTAACCAAAAGACCCAATAACAGAAAACTCCAGATTATCTATGGAGATAAAAATTAAATTAAAACTGTTAAAAAATAAGATTTCATTTAAGATACAGATAACCAGTTACTTTTACATGAATATGAGTAAGAGTTAAATTATTCTGAGTGGAATTTGATTAAATGTGATACAGAATAGTATTTGGTATCCTTTGGATCTTAATAAACTCCCTCCTTCAAAATGTCAGAGATATGGTAGTGAAGAGAAAGGAGTTTTTTATTAGACTGTGATGGAAATAAGCAGTGGTTTACAAAACTGTAAATAAGAATGTTAAAGAATTTAAATGTGTAAGAGTAGAAAAATTATATTAGTTAATGTACTCCCTCTTCCCTGCTGAGCTAACCAGTAAATATGAGAGCACTAGAATATATCTTGTCTTATATTTAGCTTCACATCAGTGCAAATTTGGCACAGCTGCTAACTGGTGAGTGAGGAGTTGCAGTTTATTTTGGCAGATGCTGCTGCTGCCTTATAGTGCCAAAAGTCTGAAGGCTGCAGTCATGTGTAGGATACATACACAGCAAGTCCAATCCCCTGATAGAACTAAGGTCCCTGCTAATTGATTATATCCACTTATAAAACTGATTGCTATCTGGTAGGCATAAATTATTGTTTGCGGTATTTAGCAAAGTAGAAGTGCTACAGTCAAATCAGACCTTCAAAAACAGGTAAAATTCTGCTAGAGGTAGTGGAAGTACTCTCTGATTTTCTTCATTGGAAGACACACAAAGGGGATGAGAAAAGTTATGCTCACAGAAATAATGGAAAATCTAATATATTAAGGGATGGATTCTGACTTGAAAAGTGCCCAATGTCCTTCACTGAACTGTGTAGGGACCCATGTAGCTGAGGTATTCTCAACAGCCTCATCCTATCGCCTATCACTTAGGTGAAGAGACCATCACCCACTTCGCTACAACCTCCTCTCAGGTAGCTGTAGACAGTGATACAGTCTCCCCTCAGCCTCTTCTTCTCTAGGCTAAACAAGCCCAGTTCCCTCAGCCACTCCTCATAAGACTTGTTCTGCAGCCCCTTCACCAGCTTCGTTGCTCTTCTCTAGACACGCTCCAGGACCTCTATGACTTTCACAGTATCTGAGGTGTGACCACACCAAGTGGAGTACAATCACTTCCCTGGTCCTGCTGGCCATACCCTTTCTGATTCAAGCCAAGATGTTGTTGGTCTTCTTGGCCACCTGGGCACACTCCTGGCTCATATTGAGCCATCTGTCAACTAACACCCCCAGGTCCTTCTCTGTGAGGCAGCTTTCGAGCCACTCTTCCCCAAGCCTGTAGTGCTGCAGGGGTTGTTGTGCCCCAAGTGCAGGATCCAGCATTTGGCCTCGTTAAACCTCATACCTTTGGTCTCCACCCATTGGTCCAGCCTGTTCAGATCCCTCCATAGAGCCTCCCTATCCTCAAGCAGATTGAGACTTCCTCCCATCTTAGTGTCCTCTGCAAACTTACTAAGGTTACATTCAATCCCCTCATCCAGATCATTGGTAAAGACATTGAACAGAACTGGACCCAACACTGAGCCCTGGGGAACACCACTTGTGACCAGCCTCCAACTGGATTTAACTCCATTTACCACCACTCTTTGGGCCTGGGCATCCAGCCAGTTTTTTACCCAGCAGAAGGTGCGCCTGTCCAGGCCAGTGGAGACCAGTTTCTCAGGCAGAATACTGCAAGAAATAATGTCATACGCTTTACTAAAGTCCAGGTACACTATATCCACAGCCATTCTCTCATCCTTTAAGCAGGTCAGCTTTTCATAACAGAAGATCAGGTTAGTTTGGCAGGACCTTCCTTTCATAAATCTGGTTGTCTTATATTTGCTGTGTGACAAAACTCAAGATCACCTATTCCATGACCTTCCCCAGTGCTGAGTTCCTTGGATCCTCTCTTTGACCTTTCTTGTAAATGAAGAACATAGGAAATCACCAGGTTGGAGGCAGAAGACAATGAAGCTTGGAGCTGCTATTTTTTTCTGCTAGGGTAAAACTGGAGGAAGTAGAAGGAAGCTTTTCCTTGAAAGTCCATATTATTAAAAAAACACTAACTTGCTAAACTTACAGTCAGCTGAACCAGCCTTCAAAAAGCCATCTATTTGGACATCTGATAGCCAAAGTAGGGGTAGAAAAATTGAAAGGTTGGACAGACAATGAATCAGTATTTATGAATTTAATTATTGCATACATCAACTAATTGCCTAAGGAATTATTCACATTTCATTGTAAAACATACCAAGCTGATAATAAAAGTCTTTTATGTTTTTTATTGAACACCTGTTTTGCTTTAGCCCATGATTCTTTATACTCGTAAGACAGTCAGAGGTATAAGAAAAGTTACTCAACTTGTTTTGTTCCATTTTTGTGTGCTCATTTTAAATGGAGATTCTGATGTTCCAAGGCAAATTATAGTATTGAAGGGAGTATCTCAGTCTTTCACAGTGTGAATGAATGGCTTGATCCTTCATGATTTTTTTTCCGATTTAAGGTCATCTCTGTTATGAAGCCTTCAGTCCTTTTTTGGAAACTGACTTGAATGGCTGAACTGTTTATATAATGTCTTAAAAGTCTGCCATACTCAAGCACTATATTCAAAGTCTAACAAATGTATTTTACATGGTCTTCAATATAACACCCTTACCCAGGCTAGCTACAGAAGTTAGAGAAAGAAATATGTCAATTCACAGACATTTGCATTTAAAAGACTGCTGTGAAGAAAATGGGATATTATATGTCATAAAATCATCATGTAATCAGAACAATAACAATGAGTTCTGACTCTGCTCCACTGAAGTTTCCAGATGCTTTGAAAAGTGCATAAATGTATAGTCTGTACTCAGTTAAAATAACTTCAGTTACTTCTGTGAGGTTATACCAGACTGGCACAGCAACAGCTGAATGCAAGCTCAGCCCTCATTTGAAACAATAAAATATAAGAAGTGTAAAACAGATTAAGAAAAAAAAAGCAAGTCTATTGATTACAGTAAATTGTATCATAATGTCAACATGAAGTATGCAATACATCTGAAAAGAAATGCATTAATATTAGTAAAATAAAGATAATAAACTGTGCCAATCACCTCCTGTGACGTCATCCTCCTAAGACTTTCCCTTCTTTGACATGCAAAAATTTCGTGCCATTTAGTGCCAGCTTCTCTAGTCATCACAAGTATTTCCAAAAGACTTCTAGATGTTTATAATTGGTTTTGCAAATGCATCCTAGTCATGTCCAAATCTCCTTGAAATGTGTGGCCAAAGCTGAGTGCAGAACTGAAATCAGCACATGCAAAAATGTATTTTTCAGAGAAACTGAAGAGGGTTGGGATTCTGTGAACCACACACCCTCTCATCATCTAGCTCAAACTCTTTCCAAAAAAAGGTAAAAAAAGCGGGGGGGGGGGGCGCATTTTGTCCTTTCTACTGCAAGATAAGACCTGCTAATAGCGATACATAATGTTTCTCCCACTGTGGTCTACAGCGTATTGCTTGCTGTCTAGCTGATGCCTTCAATATGTATGTTTCTTACATTTCCTCTTAAAGGCTTTTTGGCAGGTAGCACTGCCTGAAAACATCAGCTGCTCTTTGTGTGTGGGAATAAGAAATACTGGGAATTGCCTGTTTCTAAAAGTTTATGATGCATCTTCTCCATCTTTATCAGGAGAGAGTGGGCCTGGGACAAAATGCCAAGTCTTATCAGCCTGCCAAACAAAGTGTGGAGAAACCCTCTCTTGTCTCAGATGCAAGGATGCAGAACAGGTCCCTCTGTCCAAGTACTTTCTGCACCATCCAACAAACTGGACAACCAATGTATCTGCCCAGCCAAGGATTCACAGACCGCACATTTACATCCCAGCTTTCAAAGTCCTTGGTATGCAGTTGACCAACAGCCCCTAAGCTGTTCAGTGATCTGGTGCAATATTTAAGAGTGCAGCAACCCTGTTTGCAACCAGAGGAAAAGTATATAAGCGTAGGCAGTCTCTCTATTCTGGGCTTAATCACCCAATCTAGATAATCTTACAGTCTTTTGTACTCATCTTCCAGTTCTGCTTGGGACATATCCAATTTATTTGCAAGTTTAAAAGTTTTCCTGAGACCTACTTTCCTCTTACAACAAGGGAACTAGAAGGTTTGTGAGAATGAAAACTGTGTGCAAACTTTCTCAGTGAGAGAGCTGGCGAATGTTGCATTTAGTCCCTAAGGGGAGACGGGTTACTGAGAGCATCAGCCCATTCAGAGGAAATTGCAGACTCATTCTCCCAAACTATACACATCTTCCTAAAAAGATACAGCAGAATTCTCAAAGGAAATGAGAAAAGTGAGAAAGTTGAAAAGGAAAAAGGAGGAAGAAAGAGAGGAGAAAATTTAAGTCCTATAAAACTTCAGGCAGGAGAAACAAAGTACTATAATCTTGTACAGTTATTAATCTTATTTGGTTGGTTTTGCTCTAAACATGAGAGTTCAGTTCTTCAAACCTCTATAGCAGTCAAAATATTACAGTGGAAGAGTGAACGTACAAATGAATAGGGAGTAGCAGTGGCAGAGGTTATCACAGTCAAGAAGCTTTGAATACCAGAGATAAAATACTGAAATACCAATGTAAGTGCACCTGCCAGGGACTGACATCTACTGCTGTAGATGTTGTTCTCACATGGCTATTCTGTTCAGTGAATTTGCTGCTTGTGGAGACAACTGTAGTACTTTCCTTTGGTGACCATAACCCATCTAGATTATTTTGATCTCAAGGTTACTGAAATAAATTCTTCAGTCATATGTTCCTGCCATTTGTTTCATGGTGTACAATACACATACTGCAGAGCCCTATCTTGTACATCCATAGGAAAGGGCTCTGGTCATGACTAGCGCTGCCTGTACCTTTCATTTAGATTTCAAGTTTTCAGCCACAAGATTTGAACTAAAAACCTCTCTTCTCAATCATTACCCAGCTTTTAAAGAATGGAAATATCATCCTAAGATTTTAATGTGACTATTAAAAGACAGTCCTGCTTCATGTGTCCTCACTTTTTCAATGTTTTCCTAAGGTCAGCTACAAATACAGAATCCTGGTCACCTTTTTTTTTCTCAAAAAGCATTGTGAGATTTTCAGATCCTCAGGAAGACTTCAGTTTAGATTCTGCTTTCAATGCATAATCAGCTGTTTACCCCTAGGTTAGGCTTATCAACTTACACTCTGCAAAGAACACAAAAGTTTGGCAGAGGGAAAACTAAGTATTTAATTGAAAAAAAAAAAGGAACAGTAAGAGGAGTGGTTGATTTGATAACGAATATTGGTATCTTGCAGGTTTCTGACAAAAGAAAGCTCTGTATTGACTGATGAACTTAGGAAAGGAAGAAAAAATTAGTATTTGTCAAAATACATAATATGCAGTATGTAATATATTAAGACATTACTATTAAACATTTTTTAATGCTTCAATTGTCACTTGATCATTTGATATTTGTTGAATATACTTTTTTGTCTTGAGCAAAACAGCTACAGAATACTTGGAAGCAGTTGATTTAATACTGCTGGTACAATATTTTTGGCAGAAATTTCGAAGATTCATATAAAGTAACTATAGCAAGTTGAATTCTTTGTTACTTTGTTCATAAATAAGTGGAAAAGATATTCACAACCTTAGGTCTGAACAGTAATCCAAGTATGATGCTTACAAGATGAAAGCTCAGTCATTCAGCACAAAACATACAAATTCCGTTTTCTCTCTGTCCTTTGATTACTTGTCCTGTTTGCAAAGACTGGCTTGATGGGAATTGAGAACACGAACATACACACACACACACACACACACACTCTGTACATCCACTAGAGGTCCTTTCTGAAACTACATTCGGTAGTCAAACTACATTTCACCTGTTTTCTCCAAAAACGTTTGCTCAAACTTAATTTCTTTAACAGCCAAGGAAGATCAGCATCTATTTTATTGTGAAAGGGACACCAATAATGGAGCTAATTGACATTTTCCACAAACGTTTGCCCAAACAACACAACCAAATGTTACTGATTGACATAGAAACAGAAAGAAAGATAAAAAGACAAAAAGAAACAATGAAAAAAAGAATATATTCTTTCTTTGTTAATTTTGATTGTTCTAGCAGATTATTATGTCCCATCAATCTATAAAGACTTCAGGAATTCCCAGTGTATAACTAGTTCAGAAGAGAGGATTCAGGCCCCATATATTTATAAGAAACTCCTTGATATTTATCAATAGCTCTGTGTTGAATCAATCAATCTGTTTCTCTGAATTACTAATGTAATAACTCACATAAAATTGAAACAGAGCAATTTCTTTTTCCCCTGTATAATGAACAGGATCGTTTCCCACAGATATCAAAGCATGTCGTCATGAAAAAGAGTGAAAAGAATTAGATGACAGAAGTCACAAGCACCGATAGGCACTACAAATATGTTACTGTTTTTGGAATAAGTCTGTCGTGTTTTAGCACTGAACTAATATGAACATGGATACAATTGTACATATCCCAAACTTAATAAATTCTGCTTAAGACTTTGGGCCTGCAAAGATGGAGACATATGGTCGTATTCAGAACAAGTTATCCCAGTGACCTCAGTGGAAATGCCCATGGTGTCTGAAGTTAAGTGTGCATTCCTCCTTGCAGAAAAATGCACTAAATCTTCATGTTTTCCCTCTGAAACCTCATCAAGCTAAGGGGATTAGGGCTCTCCTCAAGTATTTTCTGTGTCTTGCTGTCACCATGCTGTTGCTCATTTCCCACATTTTATTGGCATTCTTTTTTGCCTAGAATTTACTTGGCAGTTCTTAGAGATTTTTGGTTACATCATAACAAATTTCCATCACATACACCCTCTCTCACAACAAAATTCTGAAGTGTCAAACATCTGTCTCAGAAAAAGAATCAGCAGCAACCACTAACAAAAATTGTGCAGCCTTTCTGTCAAGAATTGCATCTCTTAGCAATGCCACTATGGCAAATTACTTAATAATTTTACTCAGGAATGTTTTTATTTTAATAAAAAGAAGATAAATCCTTAAGTATATTTTCCAATCCCTTTTTTTCATTTTTATCTGTGGCTTAATTCCATGAAAAACACTAGGCTGTTGGATCAGGAAACGTATAGCACAATGGAGTTGTGACAACATACAGGACAGGACGAAAGGGAATGGCCACAAGCTTCGCCAGGGGAGGTTTAGGCTGAACATTAGGAAGAAATTTTTCACAGAAAGGGTCATTGGGCACTGGAACAGGCTGCCCAGGGAGGTGGTTGATTCACCTTCCCTGGAGGTGTTTAAGGTACGGGTGGATGAGGTGCTAAGGGGCATGGTTTAGTGTTTGATAGGAATGGTTGGACTTGATGATCTGGTGGGTCTCTTCCAACCTGGTGGTTCTGTGATGCCTCACAGAAGACATTCATATAGCAACAACAGGTCATGGGAATTGCCTTAGCCTGTCAGGTGACCATCCAAACACATTGAGCCTTTAGTACAGGTGCTGAAACATAGGTATCTAGCAACACTGGGATGCATTAAAGTGTAAAAATTATATTCAGCATACTAAGCACTTACACGGAGCTGGTAAGCATGCACAGTCCCTTTCTCTTTGGGACCAGCAGCTTGGGCTAAGTGACCTTGGGCTAAATTTCTGACATTGAAAAAAATGCATAGGGAAGTAATTGATCCCTGATCCCTTTCTTTTCATATCCTCTTCAACTGGCAGTCCCTAGTAGGTTCATTGATATTTTGACAAAGTGATTTCATTGTTAAAAAAACACATAAGTTGAGAAGTTCCCTAATGAAGCATTTCCTTTCCTTGGAGGAACTCAGGCTAAGAGGTCTGAGTGACTGGAAGCGGTTCAAAACCCTCCTCCCAGCAGAGCATTTTATGGCCAGGGAAGGCCTTGTGTCTTTGTATCCTGTTCAGGTCAAGTAACAGAGAACTAACTAAGGAGTAGGGTTCGCCTGGGTAGCCACTTCTTTAAAATTTTAATGCCTTTTGGGGTTCTTCTAAGTTTGAGGATTTTGTTGTTGTACTTGCCACCTATACTGAAAAAATTGTCACGTGGGGAATGTCTGAAGGAAGAAGAAAATTTTGGGACAAAAATGATTAGAAAAGAAAATCCTAAAACATGAGTGATGGTTCCATGGGAAAGAACAGGCACTATTTGCATTCCAGCCTATCACTGGTAAGAACCGAGGGATGTTGCAGTTGTCTCCAAGTATTTTGTAAATCAAGGCATCCTGCAGGACATAGGAGGGGTAGGCATAAATAAAATAGATAATTCCAATGAAAAATAAGCCAGTTTCTCACACCTGGAACAGGGATACACCAAAAGGCGTGATTCATTTTGAGAAACTCTCAAAGTAAAAATGCTAGCCAGAACACTGGCCACAGATTAAGTGAATTACACAGATTCACAGACCCTTTAAACCAAATGACCTAGAGAAGACAATGTATCTTCAGCGAGCACTTCACCAGGTGAAGGGAAGAAGGCTCTATTCCACAATCTCTTTGAGAAGAATTTTCCCCCCTTTTCAGAGGGTTAGACAGAGGAGGCGATGCTCATTTAGAGGCTAAAGAATAACAGAATGACAGGGTGAAGCATCAGCCCACCTGTACCATTTATTGCTCGATTTCTTTACTGAAGCCCAGAGGACTTCTGTGTATGGTGGCTCATTGTCATGGCTGTTTCACTTTTCATGCCACACTCAGACATTAAGCCACTCACAACTGGTCCTTCTTAAATAAATTCCAGCAGCCTTTGATCTGCCTTATACAAAGCTTCCCAGCAGATATTGGCATCTACTTTGTTTTTCAGACAACAGTGATGGAATGAGATTTATGAATAACATCTGTCCTCCAAAGCAGTCTTGTTGCAAGCAGCTGAGTACATGCCACTCAATGGAAGACTTGGGATCAGCAACAGAAGTTTGTTTCCTTCCTAAAACTTTTGGTAGATGTATTTTTCAAGGTGAGAACCACTGCCAGTGAGGTAAACACGTGAAGACTGATAGTTTTAGACTGAAGATCCCAACAGTATATTGACAGTAATGTTGAATACTTTTAACCAGATTGAAGTGCAAGCCAGCTTCAGTACGATGCTCACAGTGGAATTTTATAACTGATGTGTTTTATGACACAAAGTACAAGCATCAGAACAGCAAGTATCTCAGTTTCCAGTATCAGCTATAAAAAGAAATTATTAAAAGCACTGAAAAACACAAATCACAACTTCTAAAAGGAATTGTCCCGACACTGAATACTGTTCTGTTTTTTCCCCCCTAGTATACTGCTGCCTCTCTTACAAAGTTGTGCATGTAAATGAAAGGATTCTGAGATGTACAGACACCCCAGCTGGAAATTATTCTTGATTCAAAGTTCTTCATTTAAAGTTCTAGCTCATTTTCTTCCAGTAAATAGTTAGAAGCCCAGGACACTTACTGACGTACTCGTGTACTCCATCATGCTTTCTGCAATGAATCCCACATACTCTCTGCAAATTGAATTTAAAATGGTCACCGTTTTTATTGCAACATCCTGTGACTAATTTATGTAGAACATTACAAATGTTTATATTTATTTCAATTTGACCAATTAAAAAACAGATTCACTATGTAAGCTTTTCATTGATAATCTTTAAGTTCACAAGCATCTGTAATGGCTGGAGGTTCTTACCCTAAATGGAACAAGGCTGGCCTGGATACTGACCTGACTGCAACTCCTCTGATGTGACTTATTTAAAGGTTGAAATCACACACAAAAAAAGTATTAAATGGCTTGAATTCTAGATGGCTTGCCTCCTCCCTATAAAGTAACAGTATCTCCTGAGATGATCACAGTACTATAGTTCTTTCCTTGTACCAAATAAATGCAGTAGGAAGTTTCCATCCGCTTTTTTGTCATCTTCTTTGCTGCTCTTTTATTTCATGACCTCTGAGTTAATCTTTCTGTTCTTCCTATTAGCAAGTTTAAGCAGGCAAACTTCAAACAGACTAGCGATGGGTCACAAGGTTTAATGGGCATGTAGATAATCATCTAAATTACATTTCTGGAGCTGATGGGCCAGACAGGCTTAGAGAGTAACTTCACCAGCTTTCACTGTTAATCAGCAAGGATTGTGTGTCTCGGTATGTATCTGCCTTTGCCTGCCTCCCCGAGGGGCTGGGTCATACTGACTGATTAGCAAAGGCAGCTGCATTAGCTTTTTTCTCCCACAAAGTGTGTTATGAAGGCCCAAATGACTTGAAAGGCAAATGTGACCACAGCTCAAACACCAAGCACTCTCTTCTCATCACTGTGGAATTGCTGGCCCTTCTCTTGTAGATTATGATACTCAGCACAACAGTTGTTGCCAATTTTTGTGATCTGTTAACACTTAGGAATCCTCATGCTGAAGGCTCTCCTTTCACATCTATTGTGGTATCATCAAGAGGAAAATTCAACAGGCTATTTCATGTTTTCTGATGAATTAGGGAACAGTGTATGAGGTGAACTGAAAAGAATACAGTAATTGAACAGTCAATAGTGAATGCCCTGGATTTCATCTTTGAAACACAAACTGTAGAGGGCTAGGTAAAGAGAATAACAGCTCTCTGTAAGATATAGAGAATTTTACAGATACAGAAATAGCAATTTAATCACTATTTAATAATTTTATTGTGTTTATTTATGATATTTTTATTAATTTAATGCAATTAAATTAATTAAATATTTAATAATTTCCTGTGCACCTGGTTTTCTCAATGAAGATACTTACAAAGCAAGTTGTATAAAATCTGAGCTCACCTTTGTCTTATATTGGTGGTTATGCTTTATATCTATGTTCATTCAAAAAGGAATAACAGTGGAGGATTGACTACCTGACTTTGGCAGAAGCTTGTCCTTGCATAGTAAATACTTCTCAATGATTCATCTTACTGCTCTTTATCAAGTTGTTGAATAAACACATAATCAGACCAATTAAACTATGATTAGCCACTCAATAATCTTTCACTGTCTTACTTAACAGCAATACTAGCCAATACTAGCACTCTATAATAAAAATGGTTTCATACATTTATAACTCTATACAGAAAAGAATCTGAGTAATGAGATAAAAAGTTAATCAACTTTCTATTTTGAATCTCAGTTGAGAAAATTCTGCTAGAAGAAACTACTGAGGAACAAAGTAAGATAATCAAAAATATTGATTTCCTTATTTGCCTCTTGAACTTTGAAAAGGAAGTTGGATTTGGACTTAACGCAAGTTTTCATAGCTGTAATTGTGAAACCTTTATGACTCTGTGACTGAGGTACAACTACTTCTGGCTGATGTTAGAGGGAGACATGAATTAGGCTAAATATTTCTGTGATTTTCTAGTCCACATGCAC
The DNA here is from genome assembly GCF_032191515.1 of Phaenicophaeus curvirostris. NCBI lineage: Eukaryota > Metazoa > Chordata > Aves > Cuculiformes > Cuculidae > Phaenicophaeus > Phaenicophaeus curvirostris. The sequence continues at coordinate 24,219,988 of NC_091392.1, forward strand.
ACCATTTCTCAAGCTTCTGAAAAAGGGAGGTCAAATTTTCCACGTTATCTGGAACAGGTCCAGAAAGCAAAGACTGCTCCATATTGTCATAAAACCTTCAGATCTCAGTATTGTTTCAAGTATTCACTGAGACATGGGATTATCCTATTTCCTGGCTGTTGTGTGGCAGCCTAAGCTACCCACTCCATACCAGATCATGAAACCCAGGGCAGAATTTCAGTCATGTCACATCTTCTTTTTCAACATAATGCACAGGGAAAACAATCTGAATTTCAAATATGCATTGTGAGCATATAGCTGGATGAGGTGACAGCTTTTAGGCAGTGCAGCAATAAATCACTTCAGTCTCCATTGTTCTGTTGTACCATATGGCTGACTTGTAGAACTACCCCTTTTGCTTTTAATTTACGAAATCAGAATTACAAGATTATAATAAAAAGGCCAAACAAATTACTATAAAGAGTTATGGAGTCATTACTATAACTCGTTAATCTTCCTCTTATACAATCTTCATAACAACCAATACCCTCTACTTCACATTACAGCTTTCTAATGGCAAAATGTTTCTAATAATTTATTGCTACTAGAATCAAAAGATGAGATGATCAAAGCACAGTTATTATCTCCACAGACACATTAGTAAGCATACTTTCTTTTCTGCAGACTCATTTTTTTGACCCCACATGTTAACAACATAAGTCTAGTTAGATCAGACCCAAAGTACATTAAAGCTAATCGGAATCTTTTCCCTGTTCAGAGGGTCTTGGGTAAAATATATTTTCCTTTTCTTTTACTATTATACACATCACAAAAATGGATACAGAAGTTGTTACTAAATCCAAATGACAGTCTGTTTGGAGAGTCTCAGAGCTGAAAGAGCTGAGGTGCACTTCCACAGCTGTGCACTAGGCAAAATGCAACTTCTCTGTGCCTTAAACTAGGCTCTAGACACTTTTACCATGTACCCCTCATGATGTATCTATGAGCATTAGAGAAATCTTGCAGACAGAATAAACTTAGGTATCAGTAACCATGACACCAGATTAATAAGGACCTAGACTGCCTTGTGTGCCATGCAGCAGTGGCGCCTTGTATATTCCCTGCACTTGCGCTGGCTTGCTCACAGACAGCATAAATAGCTCCATAGCACTCTACTGTCACATCAGCAATTTAATGAATGCCACCATTCACAAAGAGATGTAACTGAGGCACCACAGAGCCCTGGTGCGTCAGACAAAGCTACTGAAGCTTGATGATATAACAATAACTTTTGCTCCAGTATAAACTGCAATGACCATTTGAAAAATGGAAACCAAAAATAAACCCGAAAACACCAAGGTGCATGCACAACATGTATTTTGCAAATATTTTGCCAATATGCATGTACTGACTTGTCTTTGACTTACAAAGCGGCAGTCTGATCATGGTTGTAACACTTTGTGTGCTATCATATAGTGCAAGTTATTTCTCATTAATGAACTTCCCCTCCAGGAATCAGGTACATTGATAGAATGCAAACACTGACTCAGCTATTTAGCCATAACATAAGTTAAACATTTCAGCAAGGCTCCAGAAACTTTGGATGACCTTTTTTTACTCCTCACCCCTTTCTATTACTCTACTTTTATACATGCCATTGCACTTCCTGGAGCTCATGAAGTAGAATTGCTTAATTCATACTTTGCAGTTCTCATAGTTATGTGGCTCATTCAAAGACTTGTAAGGCTTACTCTTTACTGGGAGTTTATTCTTATATCCTGATACTGCACAGTTAGATATGGAAGCATGAAAAAATTATGCCCTACACTCAGACTTCTTTATTTAGCACTGTTAATGTAGGCAATTGAAAGCCAGAAAGCAAGAGCTTTGCCCACCATTCTGACTGAGGTAGCTAAACTAAGTTCCCAGTGGAATCAAGGAAAAGCAACAGTTGTTAGAGGGTGACTGAGAGTTCCCAAGTAGATCATCTGCTCCTCTTCAGAGATCTCAGGTGCCTTCGCTAAGTGATATCATTCGTACAGTACACCTGGTATGTCTTGAGAGCACCTGGCTCAGGGCTATATGCTAGGAGCTGCCTCTGCTTACCTAGAGCCTAGCTTCAGTTGTGCCCTCCTATAGACAGAGGCAGTGGGAAAGGAGAAACTTTTCTGTGGTAGTCAGGCTGGGTCAGGTTGTCCCTGAGCACTCAGCCTTCAGGCTGGCCTCAGGCTGAGGTGATTTGAGTATGTGGCTCCCTCTTTTCACCCATCAGTTCATCAGGCTGTACCTCTCCTGACCAAGATGACCCACAATGCAGAAATACATGGAGGGATCATTGTGGAGGGCAGGGAAAAGAAACAAGAACAAACACTAAAATGTCTGTGCTATGTGGAGTCTTTTGCAGAAATTGTAGATATCAGTTCTCTAGCAACATGCAACTGATTCCAATAGTGTTATTAGGCCTATATTACATTGAAATCATCCAAAACAACCAGAGCGAAAAAGGAGTGTATGCAAAAATCTATTCTAGCTATGTAGGATGATTGCCTGATAATTTAGTTCAAACAAAATCCCAACAGCTATCAAGGATTATATAAAAACAGCTTTTCTGATAAGCTTTTCCGGAGAACAGTGTTCTCCCAGCAGCTCGATTGCCAATGCAGAATTTACTGTTGTCTGTCTCCTTTCACAGCAATCCACAATTGTTCACAGTTATTATTTAAAAAGACATTTCAATGATGTGGTTTAAGCAAGGAACCAGCAAAACCTGGGCCTAGTCCAGTCTGTACTAGCAATCTGTGATGGTTCAGAGATAGCACTGTATCTACAGAATCTACATCCACAGCACATTATCTGTCTCAGCACCTCCTCATCCTTCAGTATTCTAGGGAGCAAGTATTGCAAGGCATCTGTCAGCATGAAATGTCTAATCTTACGCCCCAACAGCACCAGCGGGATCCTGTTCACCAGCTGCAATCACATGGGTAATAATTTGACTCCTTAACACTTTTAGTCACTTAATTGTGAGTTTCTGCTTGGTTAGATCCCAGGTAGATCTTCATCTTCTGTATCTTTAATATGTCGTACATGCCCATGGGATGACATCAGTAATTGTATGAATGGGGAGAACATGTGAACACACAAAAGACTGTAATTGCTCTGTCAGGTCATTGAAGTTTATCTTTTATGGTTTTGCTCCTCACATAATAATACACTAATGGCATTTTTCTATGGCAGTATAATAGCAAGATAACCATTCAAGTGAGGAGTCACCTGACTGAATGTCTGGGATAAAGGGATGTTCCTTGTAAGACTGCTAAACCACAAATACACAGAAGAGGGAAAGCAAGGGGAAGAGATACTAAATTTTCCATTGCTGAGGTAGAAGGTGCTACAAACAACACTAGCTAGTGTCAAGAAATTCAGAGGTGAAGAAGAGTGTTATCATTCCTAGTTAAAGACATTCTTAACTACAAGAGTCCTCCCCAAAGAAAGGGAGCATAGGAAAAATGAAGGCTGAAGGCTGCCTAAAAAATTCTGTCTCTTCAGGGGTTAATTATTATAGCAACCTGATACCTCCTCTGGCTAATGAACATAAACAAAATTATTTTGTTGGTGTAATCTCAGTCCTTATTGGCTTAGTATTATTGAATCACTGAATGAGCATTCACATGGATTGTCTCAAAGCCGGTGGCAATTTATCCATCAGTGATCTACGTAACATATCATTATCCATGTACAATGCATTTTAATATTGACAAATGTAGCTGCTGCCTGGAAACATCCGCTCTCTTCAGTCTCTGCCTGATACTTCTGGAGACGTTGCTTGGAGGGTATCTGGTATTAATCTTGCATCACATGTAAAGCATGAAACTTAACTATATAGGGAAGACTAGGCACAACTAATGTAATTTGAGGAGTGCAAGCAAAATGCAGTAAATTAGAAGACTATATGCTTTTCTCTAGGCAGCTGGACTCAAGATGAACTTGAGCCTCAAAATTTGGGCTCTGTAATGTGGCATCCTCAAAATGCTGAGAGTACAATTATGGTCCTAGTCCAGCACAGCCTACTGGACACAGAGGAAGAAGCTGTCAAGTAAATTTTCATTCTGTGCATAAATAATTGCCTAAGTAGAAGCACAGCCAAACTCATCCTTTTGCTGGTTTTTCCTACCTTATGCACCCATTTTCTCTCGATGGCTTGTTCAGAGCCCAGCGGATGTCTGACAGTGCACAGTGATTACGGGAACTTGTGGTTACCAGATGATAGTGCAGACTGTGTTTTAAATCAACAATGTAAGTGAAAGAAGTGAATGATTTCTAGAGAAGACCCACAGTGTTACATTGATTTCCCCAAAGAATAGGTCTATGCTCTGTTGAGCTTTTGAGACCTTTCCTTAAGTCAGCAGATACTGGTCATTGATCAAGACACCAGCCTAACGGCCATATCTCTGATTGCTAAAACCCAAAAGGAGTTCAGCGCAGAACAGCACAAATGTAGAGAATATCCATCATAATGGTTAATTGTTCCTCTGACTCATCTACAAAGCAATGTTTTAAATCATCATAAAAGTCTCTGTTATAACTAAGAAATCATGGCAAGCCTTAATATCCCCAATGGTATAGATATTGACAAAGCCAGAATACTGACTCTGCAAAACATTTTGTTCTGAAATATATGCAGAAATTAACTTTCCACTTGTGAATTAGCTCAGTACATTTATTATTTACATCTTTACCTTCTATTTCTTCATAAATATACTTTCTAGTAGCACCAAACTGTATTATTAGATTTAGATGTTTGTTCACTTTATACTTACAGGGAATAGCAATTACACATCCCTTAATCTTTTACTACTTTAAAATCCCTTCAAATAGTTTTTACATTTTCCTGAGGTGTTGTTTGACCATAAATATTTAGGAAACAGGGACAGGACAAGAGAAAATGCCTCAAGCTCCGCCAGGGGAGGTTTAGGCTGAACATTAGGAAGAAATTTTTCACAGAAAGGGTCATTGAGCACTGGAACAGGCAGCCCAGGAAGGTGGTTGAGTCACCTTCCCTGGCGGTGTTTAGGGCATGAGTGGACGAGGTGCTAAGGGGCATGGTTTAGTGTTTGCTAGGAATGGTTGGACTCGATGATCCATCCGGTGGGTCTCTTCCAACCTGGTAATTCTACGATTCTATGATTCTATGATTCAGGCATTTTATGCAAGTGATTTCACTCACTAATATTGTCTAGCATGTATAATGGAAGAAAATTTAGCCACATTTTTCTGTCAGGATAGGTACTCCATCGGTGTAATTTGGAATTGCTTCCCTAATATTAATTGAACCATGTTGACACACAACAGTTGAAAGTATAAGCCCTCACCTTTCTTTTTTATGGCAGTCTCTCTAATAATTTTGTGGCTTTTATCTGAAATGCCTCCAATTTAAATGCATTCAGTTTACTACATATTTGCTTGTCAAGGTTATATGAACACTGCTTTGTCTTTCCTGGTGAGTGAGTTGAAGACACACAAACCCCAAATAATTTACACTTTATTTAATACATTAATAGCAATGCAAATGTGCTAGTAGTATTTTGTGTGTTTTCATCCATAAACCACTGCTATGATTTCTGAACATGAAGCTCCTGCTCATTTAAAACAAAGACTTTGTTTTTTTTCTGTGCAGATATATCTATTCACTCGCAAGAGCTTTAAACCCAATCTTGATGTTAATTCCTTTCATGAAGAAAGCAGAAGTTGCCTTAAGCAGTACCCGCTACCAGTCTTCTGTGCCCAGCTGCTCATTCTTGCCCCTGCACCTACCCCTTCCTTTGTGTTCACCTAGACATTGGGAAAGCTCTCCTAGAAACCAGTCAATTTAAAAAAAAATTGTTTTCTTATCTGGTTCATGAGTAACTGCAGGCAGGGAAAGGGATGCTTAAATTGGCCTTGCTCCTGGAAAAAATTACTGTCAGGCTATTCTCTCATCAGTGTTTCTCAAGAAAATTTGGAGTACAGGCTTGAGCATTTCAGATCTAATAACAAGAGGACTTTTTGCTTGTCCCAGCCACTCCCTCCTTGACAAAAGAGTTGGCATTCTGGACTGCACAGTTTTTAAAATCTCTAATTTAATATTTATGCCAATATACATTTGGAATCTTAATCTTTTTTAATCAAACATTCTTTGAATCAAAACATTTTCTTTTGAAGAAAGCATATACTTTTCTTTATATTTTAGTCCATAATCAGAAAGCTTAAAAAAATAGGAAAAGAAAGAAAAAAAAGAACTTACATGATTTATTTTTTTTCAAGTTTGGGGCACTGCTTTTTGTTTTCTAAAAAATTCAAAACCACTGAAAAAAAATTCCTCACCAGCTCTAGATCTGGGAAGGACAGTGAAGGTACAAAAGTTCACAGTGTCAGACAGGGTTCCCTAAGCACATCACCAGTTACTTTCCATGATTGCAGCTAGGCAAAGATTAACAATCAAAGAGGTAGTATCCATGCATTTCAAGCAAGGCTCAGATAAATGTATTTGCAGTTTAAAGATAATGGGCAGTGCAAGAATGAAAAAAATATTTTGTCCTTTATGACGGTGTGTACATAGTCTGGTATCTTTCACTTGAAGGTAATGCTGATACCCCTCTTTTAAGAGCTCACTGTTTTTTGCTGCTTGCTTTGTATTCTGCCTATCTGGGTATCACAGCTTCATAGGTGATAATGAAATGGCACCATTTCTCTCAAGGACACAATCTGAATATCGCTAACAATTGCACAAAATGAAGTTAAAGCACAACCATTAACATTTCCATTTGCAGTCAAGCAATAACGTCAAAATGCAGAACTTGCAGTGAAAGGCAACCAAAGCTGCTGAAGGTGCTATGGTGATGCCACAGTTTATCCCCTACTAATTTGGGTTTAATGAGGATATTATAGCTGCTATCAAACAGTATAGAGGACAATAGTTTTTCCCCCTTCAGAGGTTGCAGGGCACAATTCTTAACTCAAGAGCCTTGAAATTAATCCAGGATTATTCAACTGCATGAGAATTGCTAGAAGACTGGAAACAACATCCTGCACTCTGTCTTTTTATTGTAACCTTCCTTATAGTATCATCTTGCAGTGAAACCTGAATATCCTAGTGGGATTAAACATAAAAGAAAGTCAGGAAAAAAAGTCACTGGATTAGACTTTTAACTGAAGCCTTCTGTGAGAAAGACCTCATCACTGTCAGTGACCTTTTTCTCCCCACGTGTGATCCCAGTTGTGCCTAGTCAAGTGTCCAAAGGAGACTCCATCAGTTCACGCCGTATTTATCCTTTTGCTCCTAAACCAGGTGTCTTGTTACTAAGAGAACAAGCATTCATGCCATTGATCAGGGCATATTAACCCACCCTGCAAGACTGCATAATGTTCTCTGGTATGAAAAGCAGAATGTAATGATGCTATTGAAGAGCTGAGCTTTGTATTGTTGAGAAATGTCACTTTAAGAAAAAAAGGCAATAAATTCTGTTCTAGCAAACTGGGAAAAGAGAAAAATATGCAGTCTTTTTAGTGTTTTAGAATGCCATTTCTATCTCCATCTCCAGCCTTTGTTTGTTTTTCAAATGCATTCTCTGATAAATTTGCCTTAAGCATATCTAAAAAAAAAATGTTGTTTTAGAACCTCATACTGTATCTTCAGAGCTCTCATTAGATACCACAAGAATGCTTTTCATCTCATTTTTACTCTAAACTCCTGAGGTCCTCCCTAGCTTTAAACAATTATTAATTAGAGAACAGCTACTCGCAGATGAGCAGAAACCAGAGATCAATCAGAAGAAACTTCTAAAACACTTCTAATTTTTATCATTCTGGATCTCTCTCTGTCTTCACAATGCTTCAAAGATTCATACCTAGTCTCATAAATGCTATCATAAAACATTAACAACAGTGTAAACTCTAGTGTGGGAGGATGTGTATGAGATTGAATTCCTGTTTCTACCCCTAGATACATGCCCCAAATTGAGAAACAAGAGAAGCTTTCCTCACATCTTTCCAGCTAGTGTGTTCTTCTAGTAATGGAACTCCAGCTCAACCTAGTGCTGCTTCCTTTTCATGCTAATTTACAGCTAAGATGTTGGGCAAATTTTTATACACTTGAACTGGAATTTTTGGTGTTGTTTTTATTCTTATTTGTTTTACTTTAGCAATTACTAGATCTGCCTGTTTCTGAGCCAGAAATGAGAGCAAGAAGATGGTCCTTGACCTTTTGAGCTTGTAAGTGTAAGGGAAGAGACAAAGAATAGTCAGAGAGCCAGACAGCACCATAATCAGGTAGTCAGATCAGCAGTCAGTATGCTATGACTACTATATGCATTTTCTCTAGCAGTTATGATGTGCAGATTGAGATAATTATTGTCAACATACATTTTGTTATCAGCATTTATAATCTTTCTGGCTCCTGTTTTAAGCATCAGTGCTTAATTCTCCACTAGAAAAAAAATCCCTCTTGATCTGTCCCATTGCACATAATGTTTTGCCTTCTTTGCACCCTGATCTCCCAACATGTTCTGCAGTGCATAGAAAGAAACCCAAGAAGAGAAATAAGCTTTATGAAACGGATGTATAAAGATCTTCATAAAGAAGAAAAGTAAAGATAGGATTAAACATTTGACATAAACATATGCACTTATGATGGACTTAACATTTTACATATGAAACATTGTGTAAATGCTGTATTTAATAAAATTGTAGCATTTAGTACTCAGATTCTAATCTCACCAAAACTGACTCTGCACCAGTTTTGGCCCATGTACCTTGATTTATACCGCTGAATGAACAGAAACCAGTTAAATTCACTATTAAATTGTATAGCAAAATAATATAGAGACAATACCTGTACAAACCCACACATCATATAGTCATCAAATAAGGGCAGGCTAGGGCGGTCCTCTCGATAAATTGTTATTTTGTAGATGCTCACAACCTGAGGGCTGGGCTGCAAATCATCTGTTACCAGAATGATGACTTTGTTCACTCCAAGGCCAAGGGGGTAGTTAGCAATGCTACAAGACAAAACAGGAAAGAAGGGGGATGAACACTAAAGAAACGGATTTACACTGCTTTATATATGGCAGCTAAACTTTACTTGCTTCTCGAGGCTTCTATTTCTAACATTTTCTTTGTCTTACAAAACACACATTATTTTAAATTAAAAAACAGCGTAAATAACTTTTATAACCATTTGCAACGCTTTCAACAAGACAAAATACTGACAGTGAAACTTAGTGAAAACAGTTTCAGTGGCAGTGGCAATAATTCTGAGATGAAATCTGTGAATGAAGCCACTGGAGACAATAATTCCTGATGGGTCCAAGTTCATGGTAAAGTCAGTAGGGAGACAAACAAGATCAGAGGTATCAACTAGCTCTCAGAATTGTCTATTAGGCAAATGTGATACAGTTCCAGACAAACTGCTCAGAGTGACAGACGTGAGCAAAGCTGGGCTGTGCTCTTCTTCCCTTGGCAGGGAGTTGCTCAAAGTCATAGAACCTGCACGTCCAGGGCTTTTACTTTTCAGTGTAAAGAACATATTGCTATTCTGTTTTCCTTTTACAAGGAAGTAATCTCTTAAGTTTTTACATATTTATCCATGTTGAATACCAAACCCACAAAAAAGTTAAGTGGAAGGATTTTATGGGAGCTTCTTTTGAAATTTATAAATGAAGACTAATATCTTACTAAAAATATAGAAAGTATATAAGGCATTAGACCAGTAACAACTGTACAGACTGTCTGGCTGTTAGCAGACATTCTAGGTCAAAGCGTCTGCTTCCCAAACAGTCAAAAGATGGTGTGTTGCATAGGTGCTTCATGCCACGAAGCAAAGCTAGTTCTGTAACAGTTAAGAATTCTTCCTCCCAAATGAATCATTGTCCCTACTCTCCCTTTTATCCACTCACTAACAGGTGGTGTGTAAATAGGCTGGTTTTCTGTTTCTGAGGTACCTGATCCAGATAAATAAACACTTTTCATCCCACCCAACATCCAAAACCAGGTCATGCCAAAAATATTTAATGGGCTTGTCTCTGCCATGTGTTGGTGTCTGTGAGAGAGCTGTTTGGGAAAGTTAGAACTGCACCATGGATCATAGTAACAATTAAACTTCATGGATGATTGTGGGTCAATGATCAAACCTGATGTTTAGTGATAATTTTGCTCTTTACCTCTCTAAAAGATTAGGTAAGTTGGGACCCTTCTGATGACAAGTTAACTCAGTGGATGAGGGAAGGCTATGGATGTTTATCTGGACTTTAGTAAACCCTCTTAACACTGCATTCTTAAAGAGGAACTGGTTGCTCATGGCCTGAATGGCTCTCCACTTTGCCAGATGAAATACTGGCTGGCTGGCTGAACCCAAAGGATTGTAATGAATGGAGCTAAATCCAGCTGGCAACCAGTCACAAATGGTATTCCCAAGGGCTCAGTGTTGGGGCCAATTCTGTTTAATAGCTTTATGAATGCTCTCCATGAGGGGATCGAGAGTACCCTTAGTACATTTGCATATGACACCAAGTTGGGTGGAAGCGTTGATCTGCTTGAGGGAAGGCAGGATGTGCAGTGGGGTCCAGAAAGGTTGGATTGGGCTGAGGCCAACTGTATGAGGTTCAACAAGGTTAAATATCAGGTCCTGCAGCTGGGTCACAACAGTTGTGACATGCAACACTACCAGCTGAAGACTGGCTAGAGAGCTGCCCAGTGGAGAAGGACATGGAGATACTGGTTGACACGTCACTGAATGTGAGGCAGCAATGTGCCCAGGTAGCCAGAAAAGCCAACAGCATCCTGGCTTGTATCAGAAACAGTGTGGACAGCAGGACTAGGAAAATGATCATCCCTCTGTACTCAGCACTAGTGGGGCCACAGTGGTTCTGGTTTGAGGCCCTCACTACGAGAAGACATTGCTGGAGCACATCCAAAGAAGGGCTTTGAAGCTGGTGAAGGGTCTGAAGCACAAGTCTTATGGGGAGCAGCTGAGGGAAGTGGGATTGTTGAGTCTGAAGAAAGGAGGTGGAGGGGAAACCTTATTGCTTTCTACATCTACCTGAAAGGGGGTTGCAGTGAGGTGAGTGTTGATCTCTTTTGCCAAGTAACAAGTGATAGGACAAGAAGAAATGTCTTCAAGTAGCACCAGGGGAAGTTTAAGTTGGATATTAGGAAAAAATTCTTCATGGAAAGGTTTGTCAAACACTGGAATAGGCTGTCTGCAGGTATTTAAAAAACATTGTGCCTAGGGACATGGTTTAGTGGTGGACTTAGCACTGTTCAATTAATAGTTGGACTTAATGATCCTAAGGGTCTTTTCCAACCTAAAAGGTTCTATGATTCTATGACAATCCCTTATAATATAACTCTGATGAAAATGAGTCATTCTGAATGACTAAACTTGAACTTCTTTCTTCTTTTGATCTCAGCTGCCCTACTCTGACCTGTGTAAGAAGACTGCTGGCTGAGGGACCAAGCTCAATGGGGCAGTAGCTTAGACTACAGTGAAAAATCAAGGCCTGGACACAAAAGATCAAATTCTTGCCTGTCTGCTGTGTGCCGTGCAATGATGCTTTTTTTCCCATCTAGCTTTGATGCTGTCAGTCACTGGAGAAGGTGGGGGAGAAGTTAGCAGCTGTGCACACCATAAAACTAGGGTTAATTATGTCTTGAGAATACATTACCATTGCCTGCAGGATCCTGAAAATAAATACAGTTTCTCAGTGTTGAACTTCCTCTGACTTTCTGTGACTAATCTATGTGCATTCTGTGCTTTTGGAAACACAAAACAATTCTGTAATATTCTGATGTATTTCAAAAGTTAAGGACACTTTTTGGTTTTATACTCATATTTTTCACTCATATTTTGTTACTCATACCTTGGCCCTTTCTTCTGGTCAAGGTGTACTTGGCATTGACAGTTAGAGGGTTCTGCTCCTATCCTCACTGTTACCATGTCGAATGGGACCTCTGCGTAGTATTCTTTGATCCTTGGGTTAAACTGAGGATTCAAGTCCAGCTGTGGACTGGTGAAGATCTGCCTGATATGAGATAGGGTATCTTTATCTGTTCCAAGAAGGTATCAAAGAAAAAACTGTGAAATGTATGAACATTTTTAAGTAACATGCAACTTCTGGCAGATTGATAACATGTACAGTGCAAGATTTTTAATGCCTGGTCACTCTGAGACCGATAATCCTGTTGCAAGGTCTTAATGGATTTTGTATTGGCACTTGAGAGAAATTTTTAGACCCTGCAGGGATTTTAGTCATTCAGTGCCTGATGACTCCAGTCAGAGTCACAGCACTTAACGTCTGATTAAGCCTTTGTAAATGCAAGGATTAGGTCTCAGAGATCCTGTCTCCAGCTGGTTAGCTGAAACTTAAAGGAGAGTTAGGCCAAAATTCATAACTGACTGTGGTACCAGCCTGTGTACAGGGTTTATGTACATGTGTAATTGCCAATAAAAATCAAAATAAGTTAGACATATTCTTACTGTTCATAAGAAAAAGTCACATGCTTATATCTAGACCCATGGGGTCATTCGCAGTACGGCGGGAAGAACGTTGTATTAAAATTCCTAAAACAACATCCAGATCCTTCCCTGTATATGAAATCCCCACAATCAAATCCTATTTGCTCAAATGTATCCTTTATTTTGTAGTACTTGCCAAATGACTCATGTGAATAATTATTCGCTGGCAACCCATTCAAGATAAATATTTTAATCCAACCTATTGGATTCAGATTTACAGTATAATTAAACATTCAAGACTTGATTTCCACATGCATTCTCTAGTATGCATTTAAAACTGGGTACTTCTGAAAATACTCCAGCCAGGAAACAATTTTACTATAATATCTGAAAAATCTTGTGGCTTAAAACATGGCTTAAAAAGGTCATCAAGGATGCAAGCAGTTCTAAATGGACCTTTTTTATCTCAAAATATCTGGCTTTAGAAACAATACAGGGCAATTTCACCATTCTCTTGCATGGATTAAAATGTAAAGGAAGTTATTTCAATGGAAGAACAGAATTTGGGTAAGATTTGTAGGGTAATAGAGGCTTATAAATTGATACACAGAAGGTATTTAAAAGAATACTACAGATGAGTATAAACAGTTCTCCAGATCCTGTATGCCTTACCTAGAAAGGTTATGTTACTCATAATTTAAAAATTAGGACAAATTTTCAAAATAAAATTAATTGAGGTATTTTCAAAATAAAATATCATGCAATTGGAATGGTGATGCCAGTCAGGGAGCCCAGGAACATTTCTGGTCTCTGACTGACACGGTGGAGTTCTTGAAGGCAACGCAAGATCAGTAACAGAGGAGAAATGAGGTTCAGTGGATAGAAAAGCCTTTCCACCATGGAGCAATTATTTCACCTTTATAAAGCAAACCTTCAGGTAATGTATCAATGAGGATGGCAGCAGAAAGCATTGCTCCCACCAAAGACAAATATACTTAAAATCTTTACTTTAAATACACTTTAAATATTCCTACAAGCAGACTTTTTATAAAAACTCCTCATCACTTAAGCAGCTCTTTAAAACTCTACCTTTGAGCTGAAGATTAGTCTAGGCTGATTAAATTCCATACAAGTTTAAAGGTTATTCCACAAGAAAAAGTGTATGCTCAGGTTCTTGGAAATAAGGGGCAAAAGTCTATTGAAGTACGACAAGGGATCAATGAGTGCTGGTATCCTCACATTAATACGCATACATAGCAATGTTTAATTCTGTGCTTGAGGCTTATTTAACATAATAGCCCAATTATTGAGTGATTCATAAGTATTCTTGCTACTTAAAAATCCCTCTTTTTTCACATAACAGCCCACAGGCATTCCATTTGCTGAAAGGTTATTCAGAAAAACCCAAGAAATTTGTTCAAGTAATCCCTCCTCCTTAGTGGTCTAGAAAGACCTTGACTTACCATGACTGCATTGTCTTTCTTTAGTCTTACTGGAATAATGCAAGGCTGGAAGATAAACAGAAACAATTAAAAATTTTCTGCTCTAAGCCTGATTCACAATCTTATAAGAGAAGGAGCTCTCATTGTGTTAATTATACAATATACAGTGTACTTCTATTATTTTCAGAGTAATAACTTTGCTTTAAGCTGATAAACACTGCTCATGGGCTCAGCAGAACAACTTACACATATAAGGAAGAAATTGATCTTTATATGTAGTTAGCCAAGACCTCCCAGCTGGAATGCAAAACAATGTAATCGAAATCATACACATTATAAGAAGCAGTACAAATAGGAAAAACATACCATATATAAACCACGTTAATCTGATCCCTTACCTTCATGATTCTTCCTGAAGTTAGAAGGAAAATTCTGCTTCAGGCTCACATTTTCTCGAGAAAAATTCCTGTCAATTCAATGGCAGACATATTTCTACATGAATGGAAAGTATAGAAACAATTGAACATTTTTCAAAATTTTCTATATGGCAACTCAGGGCATATGCTATTTTAATAGTCTCCATGGAAAGATGAACCTTTGGGATTCATGTTCCCAGCATTAGCAATATTATCTGAACAAATATGACAGAAAATATACATTCCATAAAAAAAGTAGCAAATATAACATGAAAAATGAAAATCAGAAATAAATTCCAAAACATAATTAGTATCATAGAATCATAGAATGATAGAATCACTTGGTTGGAAAAGAACTTTGAGATCATCATATCCAATAGCTGAATTGCTGGGAAAAGGAAGAGTGGATATAGCCAAGAAATAAAAAACCGCAAACCATACATTTAAGCTGTTCATATGATGATTTTTTTTATATATATTTGAGGTTAAAGTTAGGCTTTGTTCAAAGAGCTAAATATAAATAAAGGCCTGTGCCAAAACGAATATCTATACCAATGTTATAATGAATTCATATAATGGAACATTTTTTTTTTCTATTTGTTTACTAATTAAAAAAACCCTAGGTTTTTAAACCATCAACACCATTAAGTTTTCCTTTGTCTGAGCTCCTTGCTGTCAGCAGGAATGATGCAGTTATTAACCTCTTCCTCAGGCAGGAACTGGCTGAAATCCTGGACTTTTGTAGAGTCCTTTCCTTCAGACAGTTACTCAAGAAAGGACCTCTATCTGTATGAGTGACTCCTTAATTTGCTTTATATCTTGGAGGACCTGTCAAGCACAGATGTGCATATTGCCTACACACTTTGTCATTAGCTTTAATGAAACTAATGACTGTGTGTCAGGTACCGTAGATGAGTGCATGCTTGTCAATGTACATTTTGAAAGATCCCTGCTGTGTACATCATGAAGTGACAGTGAACCTGTCCTTTCAGAATCCCTCTGATTCATCAAACAGGAAAGCTACAGGATTGACAGCAGCAATAGTAATATAGTTTTGATGGTCTAAAAAATCAGAGACATAAGCAACGCAAGATATATAGAAATAGGTAATATGTTTCATAAGATTAATATATAAAAAAGAAAAAATCTTGTCACTTTTGGAGCCTCTGATGGATATGTTAGTTGTAGATAATACAATTTTTAATAGGTCATAAAGTTAAAATTGAGACCATATTCCTGTATTCAGTAGAGTTATGAACTCTGTGAGGAGCCATTAGAGACAGTTTTATGAGACATTATCACTACTTTTTTTTTTTTTCTGTTTGATTAATCAGCAGTGTGAGCTCTCTGTTTTGCAGAGTGTTTTATTGGCTTCATCACAGAGTTTCTATGAGGGCATTTGATTCACCAAATGAGGTGTTTTATGCTGATCTTGAAAAAAGATGCAAAATTGCAGACTCAAGAGTGAAGCGGGTTTCCTAGCACTTAATCCCAACTGCCTTTCTCCTTCCCTCTGTCTCATTCTTCCCGTTGCAGATTGGTGATCTTATCCAGAGTTCCTTGCTATCGTCTTCTTCTGACCCATATTCCAAACCACGTTTGTTTCTCAAACTACCCAGCTGATGAGCATGACTAGTTAAACTCCAAGAAATTATTTTCTACCCAAATTCAGTTTGAGGGCTTCTGATTCTAAAAAGGGTCTTGCATATGGCAAGCTGGTAACACTTTTCCAAATATATCAGTTGATTTCATAAAAACATTCACACCTTTATTGATCTTCTTAGGCTTTTGTCTAATGCAAATACAGAAGAGTTAGTTTTTTCTCATTAATCTGGTTCTCCCACAGTACCATGGTGTTTGACACAACTTTCTTGCCACAGAACTTCATAGGCCCTATTCTAAAACACAGTCGTGATGTACATCTTAGTCATATCATGAGCTGAAACTGTGCACAAACAACGCAGAAATTTTATTTCAGTACACATATGATGTAGTGCCACTCCATCACTTTCAAAGAATTTTGTCATATGTTATACCAGTACATCTGAGGTAGTCATTCTCACCTAGGCTGTAACCATTTCATTATAGTTTGAGATGAGTTTCTAGAGTTCTTCTTGCTTCTCCTGTGGAAGGAATTCGGAGAATTCATTAATACCATTTAAGGTTTCAATATTAGTTATGTAGGTGAAATGATTTAAGAAATGCAGACTAAGAAACTTCTTTAATCCCATCTCCATCCTATGGATTCATGAGCAGCGAATAGAATAACTATACAAGACCTAAGTCAGAAGTCATAGAATCATAGAATCATAGAATAACCAGGTTGGAAGAGACCCACCAGATCATTGAGTCCAACCATTCCTATCAAACACTAAACCATGCCCCTTAGCACCTGGTCCACCCGTGCCTTAAACACCTCCAGGGAAGGTGAATCAACCACCTCCCCGGGCAGCCTCTGCCAGTGCTCAATGACCCTTTCTGTGAAAAATTTTTTCCTAATGTACAGCCTGAACCTCCCCTGGTGGAGCTTGAGGCCATTCCCTCTTGTCCTGTCCCCTGTCACTTGGGAGAAGAGGCCAGCACCCTCCTCTCTACAACCTCCTTTCAGGTAGTTGTAGAGAGCAATGAGGTCTCCCCTCAGTCTCCTCTTCTCCAGGCTAAACAACCCCAGCTCTCTCAGCCGTTCCTCATAAGGCCTGTTCTCCAGCCCCTTCACCAGCTTCGTTGCTCTTCTCTGGACTCACCCCAGAGCCTCAACATCCTTCTTGTGGTGAGGGGCCCAGAACTGAACACAGGATTTGAGGTGCAGTCTCACCAGTGCAGAATACAGAGGGAGAATAACCTCCCTGGACCTGCTGGTCACGCCATTTCTGATACAAGCCAAGAAGCCATTGGCCTTCTTGGCCACCTGGGCATTACTTTTCCCATAAGTATTGCCTGGTTGGATAGTCAGCTATGCAAAGCACTGGCTTTTGTACATGGAGATACCAATTTGGCATAATCAGAGAAATAAGAAGTGTTAAATAAATTAACAAAACAACTTGGCCTTAACCAAAGAAATTCAGGAAAAGTGTTCTGATATATAAACTCATTGAAGTTGTGAATCTCAAAAGATTAATCAAAGCTCAAAGAGAATGCATACCTGAATTATTTGCGGAGTAAGCTCTACTAAGCTCTTTCTTCTTTGCAATTAAGCATAATTAAATGCATATCTGACACATGCATCGACATCACATGCATGTGGCTATAGGAGTGGAAGATTATGATTTAGCAATGTCAAAACACATGTCTTTTTATGGAGTGAATGAACAGAATGGCATTATTAGCTTAGCTGTTGCAGAAAAATACAGTGCAAAGAAGCAGATTGGCCTGTGCCCTGGAGAAAGGTCATGGTACTTCTACATATTTATATACATACAGCAATGTTCTGCTTGAAGAAAAAAAGGAGGTCGAGGGGCTTGCTCAGACTGAGTGAGTGGCACAGCTTAGATTAGAACAGAAAACTGCTAAAGGTTGGTATGCTTTGATACGCAAACCTAAATATTTTGGCAAAAGGGCAAGGGCTTACACATGAATGCAAGCAGCTGCATCTTTGAGTTACTTTTCATAGCATGGCTAGCAATTATAGCAGAGATACTTAGCACATGTATAGAACTGTATTTTCAAAACACTAATAAACAGTTACCTAGCATGGCAGTAAACTATAAGCTCCACGTTATAGCTAAGCAAACAAAGATAGAGATGACTATCAACTTGCTGAAAGACACACCCAATTCAATGAAGAACAAAATTAAACCTTAGGAAATCTTATAAACATCTTTTATGTAGTCACTCTGGCATTCTCCATACAAAATGTACAAAATAATGTAATTCACACATTTAACTTGACTCAGTGAAACGGAGCACACACATTGTCTAATATGCCTCTGTTCCCAAGCTCTTGTTTGCAAAATCATATATGCCTGTAGTCAGTGAAGTACGGCATGCATACGTATGAATTGTCATTAGCCAAGAAATAATGAGCAGAGACACCACATTTTTGCAATTTTTATACTAAACTTATAATATAACAAAACTTTCCTGTACCCTTCTTTCCTTCTTTCCACCCTTCCTCCCTCCCTCATCACAAAAGTATTTTAATTTTATTCTTGCCAGAAGCTCAATGGAACTAACCTTGTCATTGCAATTTTTCTCCAGCTTTTCAAAAAGAATTAAAATGAGATTCTGAGAATATTATGCTCTTTGGCCTGTCTCTTGTTGGACAGAAAATTTAGAACCACTCAAAATTACTAGTCCCTTCTGGAAAAATCATCACCTGAAATTTTACATTTTCTTTACAGTTTTGCTTTTAATTGGTGAATAAATTAAAAGATGATCTCAGCCCTAGTAAGCATCCCTACTTTTGAGTTTACAGTTGTTCAGAAATAGGATACTTCATTTACTACATATTTCTCAGAAAAAAATCCTGTAGCTCCAATTAATTTTAACAGTCTTCTGTATTAGGAAAAGAAGCAAAGAGACAAAATTGTCCTGTGTAGAAACCTATCTACATCTCTCATAGCAGAACAACTGACAGTGCTCCATGATGGGATGATGGACCTTCAGCTCAAGTGTTGTAAATCCACCTATACCTACTGAAGGATTGAGTTTTATGATGCCTGCTGGACCTGCTGCAATTACTAAAATTTGAGAAACAATCCTCAACATATCATGTAATAGACATCTTACCATTCTGAAAGGTCTGTATGTGTCTCTTTAGTCATGAATTGGAATTGTTCAAGTAAACTGGAGAGCAACCAATGCACAGTCAGGACGGAGCCAAGCTGCCTCATTGGGTCTACCATGTGATAGAGGTCGCGCAGAAAAGTTTGAATCTTGGGTGCAGCAGAAGGGAAAAGCTGAGAAGAGAGACACTAATTACAGACTACACATTACAACATTTGCAAAATGTAAAGAAGTGAGAAATTGTGAGAAGACAGTGTACATAGCATATGGATGGATATATGTTAATGCTCTTTCCCACATGTGTAGAAAATGCCCAGCCTTGCAAATCAGGAGTACTAGTACTGGACATGAAACTCTCCATTGCCTCTGATTTGAATTCCAGATCTATTCAACTCAATCCCTTTTCATAGAACCTCATCAGTCTCCAACCTGGTACTCATCCAGAAGGTCTGTAAGAAATCCTGATATCATGCAGACTTTCTGAATGGCAGATCCATTTGCAGATCTTTCATTTCCTCAGCACTTGCCACTTCCCTCATTAACTGTCATGTCTATTCACAAACACGGGCTGTTATTCCTCCATCTCTATTCTTCTCCAAAAATGAAGCATGAAGAAGAAGACATACTACACATTTCACTTGGGGTTTTGCCACTTTTATATCTGTATCTATTCTCTGGTCATGTGTGGTACAGTCTCCCGTTCTTCCATTCACACCTGCTTTGTTTCATTATCCTTCTCTTACCAACTCACTAGTCATTTACATAATTTCCCTCTTTTTCCTTTTGTTCTGTTTTCTGATCTCTGTTTCAACTTCAGCTGTCCCTTCAATGAATCCTCAACTCAAATTCTTTGGTTTATTTCTTCATGTCTTTTAATTTAAATGCCAAAAATATTTCAAAATAAAATCAGCATGAGCTCTATATCCCTGTTTCCCTGTCCATCCTAGTACATGTGCCAAGACAGCAAAGAATGGCAATGAAGGAGAAATGTTAAGAGATTTACATAATATACGTATCCAATACAACAAAACCCTGTCTATTTTACCAGCTCAAATTGTCCAAGATTCTTCAGCTCCTTTATGAAAGTAATCATTGAATATATCTCTTCTAAAGAAAAACATTGCTCATCTTCTCTGTGGAAAGTTCCATCCTATGAAGAAAAGGGCAGCATATTCTGGTGAAATCACATGTGGTTTCATTAGACCCCAAACCCTTTGGTGATCAAAGAGATAAATCACAGCAGCTCTCAACTTTCCCTGACCTCATCCAAAGTTGTGACAAGCCAGCTCTTGATAGCTTTTCCTATTTTCAGTCTAGAATAAAGTAGACTGGTCATTAGCATTACGTCAAAAAGTATCCATAGAAACTACTACGGGAAGAGTCTGCATAAAGTATAGACAATGAGGTGGACAGTTTAAAACATGGTCTCCTGCAGAACATGAACTTATAGAATAGTATCATACATGTGTATATGTCTGCAACTTCCTACTTTATCCTGTCATAAATTTAAAACCTGTGACGCTGATTCTGTCAAAACTGTGTAAAAGGCAGAATTTGTGTGGATAATACAGTCCTTCTAAGTCTTGCAAGCAAGGATGCACCCTTAAAAGTGACTAGACTGAGAGAAATACTGGTAAAGGAGATCCTAGCTGGTTAGAAATAGCTTTCACTAGCGATGTAAACTTTGTACAGATCCTATAAATGCAAAAAACTGTAAACAGATCTCGCATTCAGTAAAACGCACGAAGTTGTAGGAAAAAAAATTTTAGTCTGAAGCTCATAAATCTACTTGTCTGAGTTAATCAGTTCTAGGTTTATGAAAACAGACAAACTTGTATATGAAGGAAGACCATTTAAATAATTGGTGGAGAAATTATTTTGTTAAAGTTTTAAATAGATCTTTAAGTATTTTGGGGAATGGCATAATTTGAGAGTGTAATTTTTATAAAAGAAAATTCCATTGTTTAATATAATTATAGTTTTATTCCCCAGAATTCAGTACCAACAATTTCAAATTGTTAATATTTTCAATATTAATAATAAGAAAAAGAATTACCTTACTCAAAGTTGCTCCATATATTTTCTGTAAAGCTTCTGTGAAACTGGATGTTGAGGATTCATTAGATAACAGAAAATTAAAAGTATCTTCAAAAAGAAACTCTTTGAAAGTTTGGTCCTGAATATTTGATTCATCCTCATCTTGAAAGTCAAAGTTTTCATGCACCTGTTGGGAAATAATATAAGAATTTATAGTTTGAATATTAAGTCCAGTCTTTTCATAATCACAGATACCAAACTCAGACTATTTATAAAAAAGAAAGTCATAACACTAATAAAACAGATAGATAGCATTACAATATAGCAAATGCTGCACCACATTGTCTATTGGAACTACACACCACAATGTTTGCTGACCCCCAGTGGATAGAGTACAATATTGCATTCTAATGTGAACTTTAATTCTTGTGTTTGATTTGAAATTTGATTTAAAAAACTTCCCAAACTATCAGTTTAGATGCTAACTTAACTCTTACAAAACTCAGGTATTTAGAGGTTACTACAGCTGAAAGTAGAAGTTTTACAATATATAGACACAATTAATAAACTCATGTTTATAAAATAAAAATAAATGAGCATTTTAGCATAAACATAAATATAACTTCAAACTGCATGGTCTGTGCATACTATGATTAACAAGCATACTTTTCAAAGTCAAATATCATAGTAATTATCAACCGTTATTTTTTAGAGTAATTTTTATTTTCATAAGACACTATTAAATCCTGCTGATTTACTGTACATTTATGGATTATGGATGATGGCTGAAACTACTACACAGGCATGTAAACATTATGCTTTGGGTTTAGCTTCTCAAGCCAGTCCTGGGAGATTTTTTTACAGCCTGGTATACAATTATTACATTTTTATGGCATGTCATATTTCTTATACAAGGTAAATAAGTCTTAATGGGTTTTTTAAATTGTGCAAACTTTCTTTCATACGTCCATTTTATCATTGTGTTTAAAGGACCTCTTTTTTTTTTTGTGAAAGACAGAGAGATTGACCGCACTGTTGTTACTAGAAACTGGAATAGATTTTAACTGAGGATGAATTTTAAAGGTATTTTCATGTAATTTTCCATGAGATATTTTCTAATATTTCTTTTTTGCCTTTTGTGTATCATAAATATGGACAAAGATATGATATACCTAGGTATACACATGTTTGTATGTATATGTAGGGGTAAAGAGAAGCAGCTGGAAAGCAGCACAATATTTGTTCCTGGCCAGGCTGTTCTGAGGCAAGAGCAACACAAAGCTGGTACAGGGAGTCTATGCATGGATTATATTTTTCTGGTTTGGAGTGCCTTGAGGACCAGCCAGTTAGAAGGCAGCACAACGGAGGTCAAGCAGGTCATGAACTGAAGAAGTACGATACAATTAATGAAGAACTTGAATTTGTATTAAAATTCTAATTCTGCTTTCTTGAAATGCTTCCTATGGAATTTGTTTCACTGATGCTCTGCTGGGATGATAGTTCTTTAACACAAAAACTAAGAGTTTTGCACACTTCAGAGGTGTGGAGAACTTCATTCATCACAAGCACTCAGTCCCTTAAAAACCGGTTTCTCACACAGCAGCTCCCCACTTTTAGGCTAAATTAATATTAATGTATTTGCACATTTCTCCGAGATTTGAGGGTACCTGTCAAAGAGTATTCCCTGATGTGTTCTTTTTGGTGTGAGTTTTTGGGGTCAAGCAATAATTTGTGTAATTTTCTCACCTGAAGAACTACTGGGTATATGGAGGTGCTGAATCCAATGTCAAAGGTCAGCATTTGAAAACATTGTCTGCATCTGAAATACAATACAACACGAATCAGATTCAATGATGTCAGGCAATGTTGTGATATATAGAATCACAGAATCATTTAGGTTGGAAAAGGCCTCTTCAGTCATCAAGTCCAAGTGCCAAACCTAACATTGCCATCTCTACCACTAAATCAGGTCTCATATGTGCTACATGACATACACACATAGGTCAAGAGACAGCATGTGATACAGACTAAAATTTCTAAGAAAAGTTAGGAGCACTAAACATAGATCGAGTCAGACTGTGAGTGGATGAAAACAGTGCTCTCTTAAAGTGTATTCATATGTTTGCCATTTAAACCAGTGAGGAAGGTTGGCTACGCAGGAGGGAATAATAAGAATTTGAATTTGATGAGAATGAGGTCCTGCAAAAGCTCTGAAGACATTTGGAGGGCCATAGATGACAAAACTCTCTGGGCTCATTAAAGCCAGAGAGTTGTGCTGCAGCGGTGGGGATGTTTGAAGGCATGTGCCAGAAGCTCTAAGCAAGTCTTGGGTTCCATAAAAAAGAGATATCCATCCCTTTGGTAAAAAAGGTGTTAATTTGGACCACTGACAAAATAGCTCCATCCCTCTTACACTTCTCCACTGCTTGCTACTCTGTCCACTTACAATGTAAGCTTTATTTCCAGCTTGTGTAAGTCAAATAATGAGCTTTATATTACTGCCACTAAAACACCTGCGTTCTCAAATAGCTTTACAAAACATATAAATGTAATAAATAGTAACTTATGTAGTATTTATCATAAAAATGTCAAGGATGTGACATAGCATATATGGAAGAAATATTAATTTTATTTAACAAAAATATTACGTAATAAGGGTTGATTTATGTGCAAGAACTGTAACACTCTGAAAGAAGTGATTACCACAATTTAACACCCATAGAAATGTGTCTGTTGCTGCCTAGGTATGTTTTATAAGGTACATTTCATAAAGTATTCCACAGTGTCTCTTGTTCAGAGTGCCCACCACAGCCAGCTCTGAATTGTCTGGGCTACTTTAACATTAAATATGTGACTTTTGACAGAAGGGTCACCGAAGGGAATTACAGTTTTATATATGTTAGGATTAGCCCAGTTGTGAGTGATTTCTGTTCATTTGTGCTGCTTTCATCAGGACAGAGCATCTGGTCCTACGTATTCATCATAACCTTTTCACGAAGTAGAAACACTGGATATTGAAGAGTTTTACTTCCTAAATGCAGCACATCCTCACTTTATTAGGATATATGAAATAGAGGGGATTTTTTTGTTTTAGGAGTCGTGCATCCTCCATGATTTTTATTCTGTTCTAAACACCTATCTTGACAATAGCATAGCACTACCACTGCAAGTCACTTACTGATTGAAAGAATTTGGTCCTGAGGCAGATGATTCACTGAAGACCTCAGTTATGATTAGAAGTTTGCTTATAGCTTCCTTCATGTTGCTGAAGGCTTGTTGAGGAGAATTGCTTTTGAAGAATATCTCAAAAAACCTTTGCAACTGTGAAAGAGATTATAAAAATTTTGAACCGTTAGAGTAAATCAGTGCTTAGAGATTGTATATTAATAGGTTGGTAGAAGTAAAAATATCCTTGAACATCAACTTCAGATCTTATACATTTGAACAGTAAAGTGTCGTGAAAAGCTTCATGCCACATACTAGTAGAGAATTAAATTCTGTTTACAAATAAAGTTATCAGAAACAAACTCTGTATTAATGGTTTTAAAAAATATTGCTCACAGTCTATGCTTACTTTGCTAAAACCTTTTGCTGTCAACTGATTCTAGGCAATGGAAATTACAAACACTTATCACTTCAGCAGTACGTAGTAGTACACTCAATATAAAAGCCTTTTCTCTAGTTAACATACTGTGCTAATGGGAATCCCACTTGACCTTGACCATAAATCCTTACCCCAGGTTAACAAACTTTAAAGGGTTGAAAAAATGATCAACCACTTCAGTTTGACTGAACTCTTACGCATCCTGAGGTTTTTAGACTCCTGAAGCCCCCCAGTGGCATATTCATTGGCGTGCATAACACTGCCCTCAGCCACTTTCATCATTCATGCAAATTCACCTGTCTCATTACTTCAGATAGACATTCAGAGAAACAACTAGAGCAACACAGAGTCTCAGTGAAGTGTGGGGCATAGGCAGGTTTTGTTGCATCAGAGCCCCCTGTGCTGAGAAAGGGATTGCCTTTGGACTGTATTTCAACTAGACTTATCACATGGCACAGAATTCAATTAAAGACTGAACTATGTAAAACTATTAGATTATTTAGTAGTGTTTTGTTACCAAACAGATACATTAATCAATTACAAAAGTACTATCTTCAGAGGTAAAGCACATAAAGTACATGTGGAACATGTTTTGTATTGACATTTGGAGAAGAAAAATTACTGATTCTTTCCAGGAATTTCTCTTCTAAATTGACTTACTGTGATGGTTCAGGCCCAGCCCAGGTAATATTGGCATCAAAACTCATGCAGCTGGACTCTCAAATCCCTCTTCCCCTACCCCCAGGAAAAGGGGGAAAGGGAAATAAGAGGAAAAAGACTTGCGGGTTAGAAACAAAAACTACAGCTTTAATGAAATAATAATAACAATCATCATCATCATAGAATCCTTAGGTTGGAAAAGACCTTAGAGATCATCAACTCTAAGCATACCTGTCTATTACTAAATCACGTTTCCAAGCACCTCATCTACCTGCCTTTTAAACACCTCCAGGGATGTTGACTCAACCACCTACCTGGGCAGCCTGTTCCAGTGCTTGATAACCTTTTCTGTGAAGAAATTTTTCCTAATGTCCAATCTAAATTTCCCCTGACACAGCTTGACACCATTCCCTCTTGTCCTATCACCTGTCACTTGAGAGAAGAGACCAACATCCACCTTTCTGCAACCTCCTTTTAGGTAGTTGCGGAGAGCTATAAGGTCTCCCTTCAGCCTCCTCTTCTCCAGGCTAAACAACCCCAGTTCCCTCAGTTGCTCCTTGTAATAATGACAATGATGATGTAATAAAATATATACAAATATATGAGATTGTACCCCCACCCCTCAATGACTATATTTCACCACAAATACTGTAGAGTAGACATGAGGGAATGGGTCCACAGCTAGGAGGGAGTTGAGCTCAGGAACTGCATTCAGGAATGCACAGATCTGGGATCAAGAGCAATTAGACAGACAAGATCCTCACTGGATGTCAGCAGTTGCAGAAGAGACCCTCTTGACCTCTCATTGCATACCAAGTATGATGTATATGGGATGGAATACTCTGTTTTTCAGTTTTAGGTCACCTGTCCTGTCCATCCCTCCTTGGAAGTGCAGCCCTTTTCTGCCTGCTCAATAATGACCTTGTTTACTACAGCGATGAGTATAAGCATTGGACATTTGCATATCAATGTTCTGCACTATCACTTCTAGAAAGGCACACTGTCTCAAAAACATGAAGTTATCTTTCAGAAAATGAAGTTACTCAGAATGACTGAGTCAAGAGTCAGAAAACTGACTCTAATTTAGCTCAAACCACAACCCTTAAAAATGCCATTATATACTTTCTATTATTACCCACTTATATATGTTCAGCTGGCATAACATGATGGACACATGCAGAATTCTGCAGACAACCCCACTGGGGACTGATGTGGCTGACATCTCTTTAGCTGCCTTTGACTACTACAGTTGAGAACAATTATCCAGAGAACATGGGTTATCAAAGCCTGGCTTTTAGCCAAAGTCCATAATAAGGTTTAGCCTGATATTTTGGCTCTAAAGCATGATCATAGGATCCCAAGACCAAAGAATGGTTGAGCTCGGAAAGGAACTCTTGAGGTCATCTTGTCCAACCCCTCTGCTGAAGCAGGGTCATCTACAGCTCGTTGCCCAGGTCTGTGTCCAGACTGATTTTGAACATCAACAAGACTCCACAATCTCTCTGGGTAACTTGTACCAGTGCTCAATCATTGATAACTACTTTTGCTTTAGGATAAGCCACTGGAAAAGAAAAAGATTTGGCTAACTCAATATTAATTTTACAATGCTTTTTCTCTACTCATTTGACATCCACTTTTAAAAATCTGCAGTCATTAAAATAAGGTTTATGATCTCAGTGACACACTGAGTAATGAAGTGTTTCCTGATATTCACAGGCAACCTGCTGTGTTTCAGTATGAGCCTGTTGCCTGTGGTTCTGTCATTGGGCACAACTGAAAATAGCCTGGCTTTGTCATCTTTACAGACCCCCTTCATGTATTCATACATATTGATGAGGTCCTGCTGAGCCTCTGAGAAACCCAGCCCTCTCAGCTTTTCCTCATTTAAGGTCTGCTCCAGGTTCCTAATCAACTTAATGACTCTCTGCTGGACTCTTTCCACATCCCTCTTGTACTGAAGAGTCCAGAAGTAGACACAATACTCTAGGTGTGCCACAAGGGCTGACTGCTGGCTCACAGTCAACTAGATGCCCACTAGGAATTCTAGGTCCTTTTCTACAACACTGGTTCCTGGGTGGTTGGCCTCCGGCATGTACTGGTGTCTGAGGTTGTTCTGTCTCAAATACAGGACTTTGCATTTCCCCTTGTTTAACTTCATAAGGTTCCTGTCAGCCTATTTCTCCAGCATGAGAGGTCTCTCTGGATGGCAGCATGACCTTCTGGTGTATCGCCCACTCCTAGTTTTGTGTCATTAGAGGGTACACTCTGTCCCATCATCCAGATATTTAACAAAGACATTGAAAAACAATGGACCCAGTAGAGATCTCTAGGGTACACTGCTGGTTATTGGTGATGTGCTGTGATGCACTGACACCAGGTGTTACAACACACTTCCATGCACTCTAGTCAGCATGAATGCTGCCAAGCACTCTGGTCTGCTCTGGCATGGATGAATGGCTTTCAGTTCCTTCAGGCAGTATATTGCAGTTAAATGTAGTACACATTTTCCGCTTTTGTTTTCAAAAAATACTGTATCATAGCTTGCAGCCAGTCATGGGAAGTACGTTTGAGTATGCAACCAACATTGATCATCCTTTGCTTTTTTGCTTTCTTCAGTTCCATGAACTCCATTCTGTTGTCTTGGTAAACAACTGGTGGGTACAAAGTTTGTCTGCATGTCTTCCTGTTCTTATAATCTGTGGTTTTATTCTAACAAGTGGTTCCCTCTGCCAGCTTTACTGATTGAAAGAACTGTCTCCCATGCACAGATCTGAGCTGAAGGTTTGCAATGTCTGGAACTTTTTCTCCTCTTTCTGAGAAAGCTATTTGAAATGTCCATAGGAAAAAAAAAGACAGCAGTATATATGACTGAAATTATAAAATTTAACCTCTTACTGCTAAGAAATTGCAAAGTAAGTGTTATACATATAGCCTCATCCCTGCCCTTTGGATATTCGCATCATGTTGAAATCTTGAATTACATCACATTGTATTTTTATGCCATAGAAATTTTTCTGTGTGTACTGTAATTCTGTGAAACTCTAGGGCTAAAGAGCCCCAGAACTGTTATTTAGAAAGAGATTATGCAAATCCCGAGATCACACTCCATTTCATTGCCACAACAGGCAATGAACAACAGGAATCTCTGCTTCCCAAAGTCTAAGATCACTAAAGCTGTGTTTCTCCAATAGAGTAATACAAAGGCTAAGATTTATATTCATCTCGGAGTGAAATTGTCCCATTTCAGTTCCTTGTTCAGGGGGAAAAAAAAAAAAAGTTAATTAAAAATTTGCTTGTGAAATAAGAGATTTAAAATGAAAACTCATCTCACCAAGGTGGTTCTACATGGTTGTTTTTCAGCTTTCACAAGTATTTCCAGCATGTCTGCCAGATCCTGTACATCACTTACATTCCTGCTACACTGGCTTGCATCTTTTCTCTAATTTCCTAAATCTGCCTTGAATACTGAGGGTTTAAGTAAGAAGCTGTGTTGTTTTGCTGCACAGGGAAAATAAGGAGTTGCAGAATTTTATAAGGAGAGATGAGGATGATTGGAAGGAATTGCATGAGGGACAGAAAAATCCCATTTAGCTCATTTGCTCCTCACCATAAGTCAGTTCCTAAGCACCTCAACACAAAGTATACACAATGCCTATATTTCTAGTAAGAACTGATGGAAGACAGGCTGATTTGCCCCATTAGCATTCAGAGCATGCTGTTGGCTTTAATGGCCAACTGTTTCTAACACACAGGCTTTAAAACAAAACTAGCTTCTCCAAGGAACTGCATTTTAGTGGCAGCCCTCCTTAGCCAGACTAGAAAAGAATCATTGCTCAACAGGTTCTCATTAGGGAATATCAGGTTTTAGGACAACGTTTATTCTAATCCAGTGACTGAAAATAAACATTTAGTCAGGCTGGTTAAGGACCAACAGAGAGAGGAGACGAATTCTTCAGGTTAAATTCCAATTAATGAAAAGAAATCCTATTTCAACAAGCTCAGGCTAGTTTTGACTCCTATGGATCCTACAATTTTCTCAGCAATTGTTAGGGAGAATGTACTGCAGAGATTAAGGGTGATATGGTGTGAAAACCTCGAGCATCCTCAGGTTCTTCTGAGTGGGCCGAACAAAGACTTCTAAATATCTGTGTTCAACTGCAAAATATTAAAGTCACTAAGTTGAAGGTTTCTTTAGATGATCACCACCAATGCTGGTTCTCTCACCTCCAGAAGAAATAGACTACCTGTCCAGCATGATTCAATCTCATTATCAATTGAGCTTTTTAGAAAGCAGCATTCAACAGTAAAAAGAGGACTGAATGGGAAACTGGGAACAATCAGAGGAATTTAGTCTGGGAGAAAGCAGACCTCTGGATGGCAAATTTTAAAGCACAGAAGTCGGGGGACTAAGGATGCAATTTTAGAGGGCTGTAAAACTTAATGCAGACAAGCACATATATTTTGTAAAATGACACCATTGTATATAGAATTGCAAGACTTTTCAGAAGCTTGAAGATGTTCATCCATGTGCTGGAGGCATACAGTTGGAAGTATGTTCCACATATTGATGTAATGCCTTACAAAAGTGCGCAAATGCAGTCAAATTATATGGATCAAGCACTCATTTTCTGTAAAGACAAAATGACCTAGAAATATTCTTAAGCTTAATTTAAGCTCACTGACACTTTGCTCATTGATGATTACTTTTTCTTTAGGATAAGCCACTGGGAAAAAAAAAAAAAAAGATTTGGCTAATTCAGTACTAATCTTATGCTGTTTTTTCTCTATCTGTTTTTACATCCACTTTTTAAAATCTGCAGTAATTAAAATGAGGTTTATGTTCTCAATGACACAGATCCCTTTGACTCCTCAAAAATACACTGAAGCATCAGTAGAAGGCCTTGATACACTGAAAAAATGCAATTTAGTTGACAAAAAAATTCCAATTTTCAAGCTACACGGACAGAGTTTTGGGGACTTCAGGAGAGTGGAAGAGTGTGGCACCCACAAGGCTAGATGTTAGGATGATTGTAGTAATTCCCTTGAGAGGATTTTCCTCTGGCGATTTTTCTGCAATTGAATTTCTTAGGAATGTTGGGGCAGGCTGGGGCAGCTAGCTGAACAGTCAGCTGAGGGTTGCCCTGAGAAGGAGTATAAAAATGAACCATAGTGATCTTTCTGAGATTGCCTTCTACCTCAGTCCTAGCACAGTCTTGCCTCCTGATGAGACAAACAAGAAAGATTCTCCTTGGCTAACCTTAGGAGTGGCAATAAATGCAAACTCAAAACCCCTACCTTCACTGACTGCATTTATCAACTTTCTGTTGATTCTAACAGGCATTCAGAGGCACAGCTCACTTGAAGACAATTCACTCAGGTGTCAAAATCTGTAGAGGAATCCCACTCTATAAGACTGCAAGTCTTAGGTTTGCCTACAAGCTAAATGTCTGGGTTCCTTTTATACCTCAGTGTGTCAGAACACAGACGCTTCAAGGGCATGATTTATTCCATCCTAAGATCAACACCTCAAACCAGTGACAGTAATTGCAATTTAAAACTGCTCTGTTCCTCCAGTGACTGTACAGGGCATCTAAATGAGACACTGGAGACAAGCAGGAGATAGACCACAGAAGTAGTCATGCAGCCCACCCACAGACAATAAAACCTGTGTGCCTGGGATATACAGAACTGTCTGGGAGGATGTTTGTCCTGAACTTATCATGGTAAAGAAAAATGTGGCCATCAGTGAAGTTCAACATTGACCAGGAAATTACACAGTGACTTTTCAAACAAGGACTCAGCTTGGGAAATAATATAAAAGCAGCATGAAAACTTGCAGTGTGAGGAACAACTGTGATGGAAATAGTGGCAGTCAAAACCTGGTCATGTACTGCCAGAAGTCACCCTGCTGGCATCACAGCTTCTGCCTGGACTTCAGGGAATATGGGCCTAGGTGTTGTGTGGATACATGTGAGATGAGCACAGGCAGAGCTGGAACCCCCACTTCTGCAAGCAGAGGTGCATACAAAAAGAGAAGCTGCATCCCAGGAGAGCAGGGCTGTGTTTTTAAACTGTGCTGCCTGTGAGACAGGGTCTGGGTGAATGTGAGTGAGTGGGTGGGTGTGATTACTTCAGAGGGGTAGAAGGATGTTTAGAAATGTGCAATGTTTATTAACATTGTTGAAGTGTCTGGCATCATGGTTTACCTGTTCTGTAACTGAAATGGATAGCGAGAGTAGTAATTATTACTGGTTGACAGTCAATTACATATCATCAATTAGCCACTCTATCCTGGTTTTGGATAAACAACATGAAATCAGTAATTTTTTCCTGCATCAGCATCTCACTTTTGGAGGGGGTGTTGAGGACTGAACTTACTCTCTTGGAGCAAGAAAATCAAAGGTAAGAGGCCGTTGCAGTTATGGAGTAATTCGGGGTGATTTTGAGGTTTACTTTTGGGGGTTTGGTGCATCATACTTTACAGGATTTATATGAAGAGATTTTGAAAGGATCTTGCTGCTTCCTAATTGTAGCCTTCAAAACTAGGTAGTAGACAAAGTTGTCAGGATCATACCTCAAAGCAAGATTTACATCTGAGGAACCAAAGCATGGCTTTTGGTTTCAAGAAATTATGCTTTTCGAAGTCACAAAGAATGTCCTTTCCAGACTGTTCTGCTATGCATCAGAGCTGCTGCACTCTTTCTGATCAATTGGATCTGAAGGGCCTCAAAAGACTTAAGGCAATTGCCTGTCCTTGAAAATAGCTGAGGATGTTTTCACCTGAATCAATTTAATAAATTTCTGATAATTTGCAGTGTAGGCTTTATAATCTCGGTTCATTTTTGTACATTCATCTTTCTTACTGGACCTATATTTGGTGAAATTTCTTCAACAAGTTCAAATACTTCTGGATGTTAAGTAGTCATTCATAGATACAAAAATACTTTTTTACATGCAGACAAGAATCTCTGACTATACATATGAATGTATCTAAACAGCAAAGATGTCTGCAAGAATAGAGTCTGGTTCCACACAGAAGACCAGAAAAAACGTATTTGTCAATGAAGAGATTTCCTATATTGCCTAGTAGCACAAGCAGACCTCTCCACTGATCAGAGTAAAAAAGTAAGACATGTAATGGGAGAAAAATATGCCCATAATCAAAACAATGGTTCCAGAATACATCACAGAGAAAAAAAAGAGCAGTAGCTTATTATAAGTTCATAGTGTTAGCTTCAGGTTGGTCTGTTTATTCCACCCCTGATTTATTGTTACAATGAATCATTTCTTCAAAGCTCTAACCTGACACTTGATGAAGTGGGAAACCAGGTGTTATTCAGCTGTTTTGTGTAGTGAATTGCCCACTTACATATATTTCTTTTTCTTTACATAAGACTCTCTAGGGAGATTCTGTTCAATAGTTCAGGGCAAAAAATAGTCTTTCCCCCTAACACTTTAGTAACTTATTTACATGGAGGAGGAAAGGCCATTTGAGAGACGTTTCTTCTGAAGATCCTTGCTCACAAGACTTGAGTCCAAAGACAAAAGGCCACTCACTAGCTTCAGCAACCACTAAATTAGCTCCTTTGACTGAGATTGAACTAAGAATGGTTTCTCAACCAAGCATCAACTTCTTAGTGGAAAAGTAAAGGTGATTTACTAACAGTATTTCTCAGCTCAATGTGAGAAGCAAAAGTGGACCATCTTGACCAGGGGAAACAGGAAATCAAAAAGGGAAAAAATAATAATAAGAATTGAGATAAGAGGAAGTACATCTGGGAAAGCTGGGAGCCACAGAAGGGCACTCTTACAGAGATTCCTGGATTGAACAGCCAGAGTGAAATGTTCTAGATCAAGAGAACAGCAGAGAGCTAAGGACCTGGGTAACAGTGGAAAGACTTACTTATGACATATCCACATGTTATAAAAAATAACTATCCTAGAGCTCTTACTAGATAGGCTGGGATGTTCATAATGAGAAGAGCAGAAAAGAAAGAACTCCAGGGAGAATTTTAACCTTATTTGTGCACTGCATGACAGATTGACACAGAGATGGTAAAGAAGGAAGGATTGTTCATTCTTTTTCTTAAGACAGGACATAGGGATATGAAATTAAGCAATCAGGTAGAAGTTTTAAAGTAAAACAAAAATTCTTGCTGAAGCAACACATAAATAATAAGTAGACTCTCACTGTCACAAGACATTGGGAAAACAAAGAGCTTTTGTGCATTAAAAAAATCAGTAGAGAACTGCATGACA
Organism: Phaenicophaeus curvirostris; assembly: GCF_032191515.1. Taxonomy (NCBI): domain Eukaryota; kingdom Metazoa; phylum Chordata; class Aves; order Cuculiformes; family Cuculidae; genus Phaenicophaeus; species Phaenicophaeus curvirostris. The sequence goes on from NC_091392.1 coordinate 24,253,603, forward strand.
TAAAAGTCCAGAGGAGCTTATTAAATATAAAGGTGTGTTTTGTATTTCTAACCTTGCAGGTTACCAGAAATAGCAATAGTCTACCTATAGATGAGTACCACTTTATTCTTGTCCAGTTACACAATTCTGTGATGCTTTCCTGCCTGGTTGTTGCCAGAAACAGAATGTTAAGCTAATCGTGTACTTGATCTCCCCCAGACCAGACAGATTTTCATTCTTTTATCATTAAAAAGAGAAATTATAGGGTTTTAGATTCAATGAGGACAGAAAATAGAAAAGCCATTTACATTATGCTCCCAGTCTTCCAGGAAGAGGAGCATTACAGCATTCGATTCTCTATAGAGGCTACTTCCAAGAAAAGCAAAACACATATGCTAAGTTCTTACAGAATCTAATGAACATGTTTAATTTTCTTTTCTATTTTCTCCTGCTAAGTGACAAGGCAAGAATATGGAATTCATAACTAAAACAAAGGGAAAAAATCCTGAGCCTTTCTGGCTTTTCTAAGTATTTTTCTCTATCTGTGCATATGTTTGTGTACTACCTCACATTAAATGTCTGTTGTTATTACTTGAGTTAGTATAAAAACTGGCCACATGAGGGCAATCAATACTGCAACCTAATTTTCACAGCGTTAGGCTCTAAGCCAGACCTCCAGGTTATATAAAAGGATGTATTTCCTGAGTAGTTGTGAGTCCCGTTTTACTTTCATGTTGAGTATAGAAAGTATTTCTTTTTACTCCTGTTTCCAATACTTAATACACAGAGAGAGTATTTCAGCAATGGTTACAGTGACATTTCTACAGCAAGCTTAACAGCAAGCTGCTTTAACAAATTATGCTTACTTAACTGCACAACTGGAAAATCACTTAAGAGCATAGTTTCAGCTGAGGTTATCGAGAGTTATACAAGAACACCAGTCAAGGAATTAAAATCTGGAAGGCACCATCTGCTGGGTCTCTTCCAACCTGGCGATTCTACGATTCTATTTTGGATGAGCGAAGGCACGGTGAGACAGAGCAGGGACTGTGGGAAGGTGCTGACAGGACAGAAGAGCCTTCACAGGTGACGTAGGATGTGGCATTACTGCAGTCGATGAATGTGCAACCCTTCATTAAGAACTGGGACCAGGTTTGGAAAGGTTAATGGCAGGGCAAAAGAAGCACTTTAAAGTGTGTTAAACCTTCAGGTGATTAATCATAAACTACTGTTTCACATGCCAGCTTCTGTAAAACAGAAGATTATTGAGGGGTCAGCCTTCTGCTCAATAAACATGCATAATTTCAATTAACACAAGGAAGATTATTGCATACATTGACAGAGACCCATGCCTTAATTGGTTCCATATGCAAAATAGAAAGCTTTGATTTTATTATTAATTTTTCAGTGCACAAATGGCCTAAATAAGGATTTTTCAAATTTCCTCAAGGCAGTAAGACTATTAGGCAAGTCTTATACCAAAATATTTGTGTGGCAGGAAGTCATTCTCTTCCCTGCATCTCTTGCACCTTCCAAAGCAGGTCCCGAATCTAGTCACAATTTTGCTATGCCTTCACTACACGCAGAATCCTCATGCAGTGCAGAATTGGCCTTCTTTTGCTTTCTGAGCTAAGATACTAAATTATGTATAATCCAGAGAAAACCTGGCAGCTGGTGAACAAAACACACTTGAACTCTTCCTGAACTGCTATTTGACCAATGCTTACTCCCGGAGTCATTCTGAAGCCTTGACACTATGACTGGAATAAGTAAACAAGAATAGTAAAATTAATACAATACTTTACAAACAAAGATGCATTGGGGAATGTAGTATTATTTCATTAATTTTTTTTTTCCCTTTACATAATTTCTTTTAATCATTTGATATCATCTGGTACCCTATATCCAGTCTTTTTAAAAAACTCTCATTCGTAAATACCACATTCTGGTTGCTTCTAGCAACCATAAAGTGTTATTCTACATTCAGGATCAGATTTTAAAGTTGATATACTGTGTTTGCAATAGTAATGTTGTAACCATAATTGTGGATTACTTTCTCATTTACATGAGTTTAATTATATCAGTATGGGAAAATTTGACGACCAGAGACCTATTTACATTGGAGAGGTCTCTAAATTATTATGCAACATTACTGAAAGCAGCACATCTTTGATGGCAATGCAGCAGAATAAATTATTCTCATCCACTCATTTTTAAAATAAAATAATTCAGTTGGGTCCTCTTGAGGAAAAGAACATCAAGCATTAGCAGATTTTTCCAGAGCAAAGTCTCCTCTACAGGCATGTTCAGTCCCAAGTAACAGTGATGGGTACTCTGTCAGTCAGTGGAAGAACAGGTTTTAGAGATCTTTTCTGTCTGTGTTGACTATTGACTGGCTGGAGCTTCACAACTTAACAATCAATTTTTCTTCCTACACAACAGAGGTGGCAGAGTCTGAAATCTTAGGAGCTTTCTGCACAAGGTTACTTGGCTGGTACAAATACGTGTAGCTTCACTGGCTATTTTGGGAAAGAAGATGACTCTGCTGGAGTTGTACATCCAGCTGGCAAGAGGTTATGGCTCCACGACATTTATGAGAAACTTAATGTAATCTCAGCCCAAAGGATATCAATGATTGAATTCAAACCTTCTCCCAAGTATTGTTTTCTGATTGATGATCTTCTGCCTGGTGCCTCTGCACCTAGCATAGAAGCCTCTCTGTGAAGTCCTAGTGTCTCACTTCTCTCCTAGTGTCTCCTGGAGACTCCCCATCTCCCCCAGGTTCTTTGTAGGGCATGCTGTTTAAGTTGAGAGTCACTCTACTTTCCATCTTTTTGTTTATTTGCATTTCTATCTATACATCTCTAAAACTGTGCATTCTGTGGTGCCTATTTTTCATTTATTTCTTGCCATTTTGACAAGCGTGCCTAAAGCTATCAAAGATATAACACCACAGCAGCAGTAATCAGATTGGAACTACAGTAGATGTGCTGCTGCTTCTACCTATCATTTTTATTGCTTCTTCAGCTGCTGAAGTGCTCTGTAAATGGTGGCTGGTACACTGTTCAGCAGAATTCCCTCAGTGGGAACTATTTTACAGAGCCATATCAACATTCCTACCAACCACTAGTCTTTAAAGTTGTCACTATTTCAGCTGCATTAGTCATACTGCTGGACATTGTGCTATTTTAATAAGCATAAAACAGAACTGAAAGCCAAGCTTTGAAAGTGAGTGACCATTAGTCTTCTTAAGTGTAAATAGAGGAATAATGTATTTCCTTGGGCTTCCACAGCTTCCAGTAGGGGAAAGAGAAGTAAGTACATCTCACCTACTTTGTCAATCTAGAATATGGCATGTTCTCTAAGAATGTCATAGCACATGGTAGGAAGTAAACGTTTTAGCAGGAAACTAATCTCATTCCAAAATTAATATCTAAATTGGGTGGGATGATTTGTTCTCTAGAGAAGGCTGTTTCTCCAATGACTAGAATTAGATAATGATCTTAGACTAGACACTTAACACTGAGAGAGCTAAAACTGTAGAACATACCAAATGACTGCTATCATCAAGAGTCCTAACAGTGACACCACAGCACTCAGGTGGATCCAAAGTGAAGACTTGTTCCTACCTGAAGAGTGCTACATAGGCAAAGCAGCCATCTGAGGCTCATGCTGCAGGAGCTGATCTATGTGATCTGAAGAAATCACTGCTACTTTGCAACCTTATTCCTTTGCAACCTTATTCCTTATTCCTTTGCAACCTTATTCCTTATTCCTGCCAGCTTGGTTGAATAGAGAGATCTTGAGGGATATCAAGAGGAAGAGAAACATTTATGGGCTCTGGAAGAAGGGACAGGCCTCTTGGGTGGACTACAGGAGGGAAGTGAGATTGTGTAGGGAAAAAATCAGGAGGGCTAAGGCTCAGCTAGAAATTGGATTGGCCAAGTCTGTGAAAGATAACAAAAAATCTTTCTACAAATATATAAATAATAAAAGGAGGACTAGGGAGACCATACAGTCCCTATTGGACACAGAAGGAACAACAGTGACAGAGGATGAGGAAAAGGCTGAGGTACTTAATGGCTTCTTTGCCTCAGTCTTTAGTTGTAAGGAGGGTCGTTCCGTCTGTGTACAAACCCAGGAGCTAGAGGAGCATAATGAGGCTCCCGTGATCCAAGAGGAGGTGGTCAGAGCCTTGCTAGCCCAACTAGACAGCCACAAGTCTATGGGGCTGGACGGGATTCACCCTAGGGTACTGAAGGAGCTGGCAGATGTGCTGGCCAAACCCCTTTCCATCATCTTCCAACAGTCCTGGAAGACTGGGGAAGTCCCACTGGACTGGAGGCCGGCTGATGTTGTGCCCATCTACAAGAAGGGTCGCAGGGAGGATCCAGGAAACTACAGGCCTGTCAGTCTGACCTCAGTGCCAGGGAAAGTCATGGAGCAGGTGATCTTGAGTGCTATCATGAAGCACATGCAAGAGAACCGGGTGATCAGGCCCAGTCAACATGGGTTCACCAAAGGCAGGTCTTGCCAGACTAACCTGATCACCTTCTATGACAAAGTGACTCGGCTGCTGGATGAGGGAAAGGCTGTGGATGTGGTCTTCCTGGACTTCAGTAAAGCCTTTGACACAGTTTCTCACAGCATTCTGCTTGAGAAGCTGTCAGCCTCTGGCCTGGACAAGCGCACACTCTCCTGGGTGGAAAACTGGTTGGATGGCCGGGCCCAGAGAGTGGTGGGAAATGGTGTGAAATCCAGCTGGAGGCCAGTGACAAGTGGGGTTCCCCAGGGCTCAGTGCTGGGTCCAGCCCTGTTCAATGTCTTCATCAATGATCTGGATGAAGGCATCGAGTGCACCCTTAGCAAGTTTGCGGACGACACTAAGCTGGGTGGAAGTGTCGATCTGCTGGAGGGTAGAGAAGCTCTGCAAAGGGATCTGGACAGGCTGGACCACTGGGCAGAGTCCAATGGCATGAGGTTTAACAAGGCCAAATGGCGGGTCCTGCACTTGGGGCACAACAACCCTATGCAGTGCTACAGACTGGGAGAAGTCTGTCTAGAAAGCTGCCTGGAGGAGAGGGACCTGGGTGTTGGTTGACAACCGACTGAATATGAGCCAGCAGTATGCCCAGGTGGCCAAGAAGGCCAATGGCATCTTGGCTTGGATCAGAAACGGCGTGACCAGCAGGTCCAGGGAGGTTATTCTCCCTCTGTACTTGGCACTGGTGAGACCGCTCCTCGAATCCTGTGTTCAGTTCTGGGCCCCTCCCCACAAGAAGGATGTTGAGGCTCTGGAGAGAGTCCAGAGAAGAGCAACAAAGCTGGTGAAGGGGCTGGAGAACAGGCGTTATGAGGAGCGGCTGAGAGAGCTGGGGTTGTTTAGCCTGGAGAAGAGGAGGCTGAGGGGAGACCTCATTGCTCTCTACAACTACCTGAAAGGACGTTGTAGAGAGGAGGGTGCTGGCCTCTTCTCCCAAGTGACAGGGGACAGGACAAGAGGGAATGGCCTCAAGCTCCGCCAGGGGAGATTTAGGCTGGACATTAGGAAAAAATTCTTTACAGAAAGGGTCATTGGGCACTGGAACAGGCTGCCCAGGGAGGTGGTTGATTCACCTTCCCTGGAGGTGTTTAAGGCACGGGTGGACGAGGTGCTGAGGGATATGGTTTAGTGTTTGATAGGAACGGTTGGACTCGATGATCCGGTGGGTCTCTTCCAACCTGGTTATTCTGTGATTCTGTGAAAAGGAAAGAAGCAGCCACGGAACTGCAATTCCTTCATTAAAAGATGCCATCTTGCAAGCATAGTTCCATGATGAAAGAACAAAGGAATGGGAAATCATGTTCGGAAATCCATAAGCCTGCTGAACAAAATAGACATGGAGAGAAAGGGGTCTCTCCAGGCACTTGGAGATGTCCAGAGTTAATCCAATTAAAGCACATGTGAAACATCTTTCTTCATAAAATCTAGACACCATGGCAGAACCACCCTTTTCATGATATAATGTCTTCCCCTTGTTTAGATGTCCCCTGACCCTCCTCCATTCTGTTTGACTGCACCTAAAAAAAGCAATCTAAACAAACCATTTAAAATATTTACTTTCCTTTATAACACTGTCAATATACAGACAAAAGAGGTTACTGTGTGACAGCACCCCCACTGCTATGCTTCAGAGGAAACCTTGCAACTGCTGTCAAATGTCACGAATAAAAATGGGCTCTGAAGCAAGAAAATCCTAGAGCCCTTCACAACTCCCACTGCACAGGACAACTCCTTCCTCCTTCATTAATCAATCCCCACTCATTCTGAGAAGTGAAAGCTGTACATTAGGAGAATATTCACATCAGGTGGAGACTGCAAATAAAGAACAGGTAAAAGAGAAGACAGGCATTACCTGTTTTTCTATCTCTGTACTTCTCCTGAAAGAGGAAAAACTTAGGAAATTAAATGTTTTACCTTCACAGAAAAGTATTTCTTCTTGGGTGGATGCCAGACAGTGGCAGATGAATGAATGAATGCTCGCAGAGGTGTTAAGGATGTCACAAGCACATATGCTTTCATGATGACAGAAAATTCTTGACCTTTAAGGATGTCCTTGTGGTCTGATAATGATGATATCTGATTCCTGGAAAGTAATAAGAATACATAGCATTAATAAAGTGCTTTTGCAAATGAAGAAAATGAGCTATAAGAAAAGAGTGAAATAGCAAAATAAGTGGGAATAGGAAATTAACCTTTCCTCCCCTGAGTTAAACAACATGATAGATGAATCCAAGCAGGCTGGAATAAAGCTTTATGTCAATTCCTTTTATTGCTTTCAGTATTTTAAAATGTTAATTTCTATACATAGAAAGTAACTATGTTAAGAGGGAGTTCTGTTTGAGAGCACATATAAGTAAATGCATTGTGGGCATGTTGTAATTGTTGCAAACCCAGGATATTCAGAGTAAAGGTAAATAAATTATAGAAATCCAAGCAGCTTAAATAACAGCGGCACATACTCAAGGTACCCAAATTTAACACTGATTTGTAGTGAATTCAGAAAAAAAGACAAATTGTGGAAAGACTGTGCTATTGTTATCACTTTCTTCAGTGTAATATAGGGACATAAACATGCGGTATTGCATGTTTTCTCTAATGGAAGCCATGAACTATGATTCCAAACATTATGAGTGACTATGACACCTAGAAATAACCCATGATAAATCAGTGAAACGTAAAATGGTTATGCAAGCTAACTTTGTCTAGGAAGTGACATGGCTCTCTAGATACTAGTGTACAGCTCCCATAGTCCACAAAAATAGAATCAGCCATAGAAACAATACAGGGGGAAAAAAAAAAAACCCAAGGAAAAAACCCTACTTTTTAGAAGCTTACTTGGGGAAATATCAGCTATACTTGGGCATATTTGCAAATGTGATTGTTATTCTGCCTGTTAAAATCTCTGAGTATCAATCTACCTCACAGCAAATGCAGTGAGAAAATGACTATATAAATTAGGCATTTCTGATACTGGTTACTGGTGAAAGACACAGGGGTCTCCTTCCTTTTCTGTGTAATCTTTGGCAATACATGGTCTTTCCAGACCCTAATTCTGCTATCTGTTAAAGAAGTCTAATAACATCTATCTTCAAGAGACTTTTTTTCTCCCCTTTGCAGAATGGTAGGGCCTCAGAGCATAAAATTTGTGAGATACTTTAACATAGGACACAACGCTTGGACAGTCAATTCTCAAGTACTTCTTAGTTCTTCACTTAAAGGAGGGTCTCTGTGCAAGGTACTACACAAGTGTGGCTATTGTAGGGGCAAGACAGGGATGAGAGCAGGAAATAGCTCAACCATCATAAGATCTAAATATTCAGGGGTGTCTCTGGGTCTGTATTTATCTGTGCAGGTGTTTCAACGCCCTTAACGTAAAGACTTAGCTATTTGCACACAAAACATATGAAAGCTTGGCTAGTATAAAAACAAACATTATGCAAGTATAAGAGATACAATACATCCAAGTTCTCCATCTGCTGCGGTCTCCTTTCTTACTACATTTTGTGTCCCTGACTCCCAACTAAAAGCATGATGAAGCACTCGCAGTTTCCAAGGGTGGAGTTTGTATCAGCTTACAGCTGTGCGCTCATGCTCTGCTTCCACCAGTACCGCAGATGGGCAGTACGTGTCTTGTCAGTGTTTTCACCGCCCCGGGACATGTTTCTTGCAGTGCTGGCTCTTGACAGCCCAGGCTGGCTGGAGCACCCTGGAGTGATTATTGGGAGCTGCAGGTCTGAAAAAAGTAATAGAGGGTAAGAAAGATTGTCAGCAGAGCGTTGAAAGTAGCAGTCAGCTCCTATTGTTAAGGATAAAATGTGTAAAACACAATAGGTAGAGAGGAGCTACCAGCCTCAGCTAGATGTAAAATAACAAATTCTGAGACTATAATCCATTTTGGCTCTTCTAGCAGAGAGCTTTACATCTACCACATACATCCCCCCCGCCCCAAGCTGCAACCTCAGGGGCTTAGCTGCTTCTCCCACGTTATAGGTGAGTGCAAACAAAATGCATCCTTTCCTCTTTTTCTAAACAGAAATCCTTCATTTAAATATGGAATGTTAAAACTTTGTTTCTCACGTAGCCCTAATTACAATTAATGGGGATATTTATTTGGCTAAAGACCAAGGGACTTTGCCACTGTAATCACACAGATAGCTCAGTAAATAACCACATGTCCTTGTATTTAGGTCTACCATTTAAGGCTACATTTTTTAGTTACTGTATGGGAGGCTTAGTTCTGTCACTGAACACAGTGGGAGAAGGATTGATGTGCCAGAGTTCTCAAGATTACTGAGGCATGTGACGATTAATAGTAATCAAAATATTGTGATGTGAGATCAGTCGACAGGTGGGATTATTTACTACTTTTACTATTCTTATAAAAAGGCATAGAGCTCTTACATTATGTCATTATTTCATGTAGTGTGATTTTCATTAATTCTAATAGAACTCACATTTCAAGAACTTAAGTAACAGTCAGGGAAAGGTCAAGCTGTTCACATTATTTGCAAACTTATTACTTATCTTTTTAATGACATACAACATCATGCAAATGTAAAGAATTTATTTGTATAGCTTCTCATGTAAAGTGTGCATTCAACTATGGTACATGGAATCAAAAATAAAACTGAAGTTGTATTTCTGGTAATGAGCTGTGAGCAGATATCTAAGGAAAAAGACTATTCATTTTCATACAGATCCTGTTAAAATGACATTGTGATTGTCTAAGTTTACTGTCTGTTCATCAGATCAGCTCAAGTCAGCCTACCAAGCTCAAGTGGGATCTAAAACTCAGCTGGTCCTTTGACTTACCTGCACATTTTTCCAGGATTAAAGGCTTTACTAATCAAAACCAAGTACTTATTAATGTAGCATCTCATGTTCAGATTATATTCTCACAGACATGTTTGTGTTTTGTTATGCATTATAACTGATTTAGACTTTGTAAGTGACTACCTGTTTGCTGATGGTACAGAGACAAACAGACTACTGAAGGGGGCCTACAAGAAAGCTGGTGAGGGACTGTTTGCAAAGGCTTGTACTGATGGGATTAGGGGCAATGGCTATAAACTAGAAATGGGCAGATTTAGACTAGACATAAGGAAGAATTTCTTCACTGCGACAGTGGTGAGGCACTGGCACAGGTCACCAAGGGAAGTTGTGGTTGCCCCATCCCTGGAGGTATTTACGGCCAGGCTGGATGGGACCTTGGGCAGCCTGATCTAGTGGGATGTGTCCCTGCTCATAGCAGGGAGTTGGAACTGGATGATCTTTAAGGTCCCTTCCAACCCAAACTATTCTATGATTCTATGATTTCCACCCTGTAAAGAGACAATTGCATTTCACCACTGCAGTTTGCAATGTTCCTGCTGCAACTACTCCTGTGCATCATATTAGTTACCTAACTGAAGTGTCTGTATTAGCAAAATAGTTCTTAAGCTTTGTCTTTAGGTAATGAAGAGTGTGTGTGTGTGTGAGAGAGAGAGAGAGAGAGAGAGAGAGAGAGAGAGAGGACTAAGTCAAATGCTGGTACTGAACTTCTATCCCAGAGGTCTATTGTTTTCATTGACTACACAGGAAAACTGAGCTACTTACTTGCAGCTGCAAATATTACTCAGAGTGTAAAGCTTGATCATACAGCTTTGGTATTCAGGCAAACCCAGAATTATTGGAACACATAAAGGCCTTCTGTAGTGCACAAATATCTTCAGAGATCTTCTTCTTATTTATCCTTACATTGGTAAAAAGTCAAAACTCAGCCCTCCACTGTTGCAATTGCCTATGTAGTTATCACATCAAGCCTTGTTCCTCTGTAACTTGGTATTTTAATGCACCCATCAGGAGCAGACCAATGCTGTCATACTCTGGTGTTTAAATCTCTTGGCCTAGATCTTATAACAGTGATATTCTGATCTGTTGACCATGAGTGGGATCAAAGTCACACAAAACCCAATGAAGCCTATGAGAGTAATCCAATCTACCCCCTTCCCAACGCTGCCTATGTTATCCTATCTTCATGGCTACAGCACTCAGCTGAAAGGAGGCAGAACTGTGCTTCCAGACCAAACTACTGGATAGAAGATCCTTAGTATTGCCCTAAGTCATTGCAAAATACCTCTTTCTCTATATATAAACAAAAAATAAAAAAAAAAAACAAAAAAAGGAAAGTTGCTGCATCTTAAGTGTCAGAGTGTTGGTGATGAGCATAGACAACAAGGGACAATGCTTGTAAATTATTCCTCATACTACAGAATATCCTGTTTGTACGGTGTCTTATACACCTCTGTTGGTTTGTGTTAGCATCTGGGAGAAAGCCCATCACAAGGTGGCTGGAAGAAGGAGAAAGGGGAGCGAGACTGCCCCCAGGCATTTATACTTTTGAGATGATACACAGCATGCACACCCTCAGACAGACTTAAGTAGGGTATGACAGTCCCTCACTTTGGTAAATCTGCTCTTAGTAATCAATGAATACAGCTATAGTAATAAAGAGACATCACTAACACTTAACTGCAACACACTCAGCTGCATCAGTCCTCATGGCAACTCCTCACCTGCTCTTACACTCAAAAGCAGTAAAAGTGTTTATTAGAGCTGTAAATTTGTTAATCAACATTATAATCAATGAGAATTAGCCTAAATTGCCTTTACTTTTTGCAGTAATTGCCATGTTTTCCCATCTTGAAATCACTCTAGAAGCTGTTGTTAATTAACCAGTCCTTTTGAAGTATGTAAATAACACCAACAATTTATAATAGAAGAGGTGAGGCAGGCTCAGCATTTGATATGTGTCAGGTAGCTTGGGAAACCAAGTTAGAAAGAGTCTTAGCATCCTCGCGTCATGTCCAGATTATATTGCCTACTTCAAAAATCCAAATCTTAATATCAGTAATTTTTGTAGCAGACTCTTAAGATCAAATGGGGAAAAAAAGAGACATAAACCATAAAAGAACATTTTCCCTTCATGGGTAGGGACACCTCCCACTGGATCAGGCTGCCCCAGGCCCCATCCAGCCTGGCCTTGACCACTGCCAGGGATTATCAAACACATCTGTACCTGTTCACTACCAAATCATATCCCTAAGCACTTCATCTACCCATCTTTTAAATACCTTCAGGGATGGTGACTCAGCTACCTCTCTGGGTGGCCTGTTCCACTGCTTGATAACCCTTTCTGTGAAGAATTTTTTCCTAATGTCCAATCTGAACCTCCCTAGTGCAGTTTGAGGCCTTTCCCTCTCATCGTATCACAAAGGACCTGTAGCCAGATACTTGCTTTCACTTTAAAAAATTCTTCACTTCCTCAAAATTCTGGCTTGAAGAAGGTTTTTATATGCTGATGTTTCTGAAATGATGCCATTGAAAACACTAACAAACAGCATCACTTTACCTCTGCCTAGAGTGTTCTTTGTGATACCATTTTCATGGGTAAGGATGCCACTACAAGTCTCAGCTGAATTCACACACTAACCCTCTAACCACAACAATGGGTGAAACATAGAACTGAGATGTAAGAACAGCTAGAGGAGATGAAAAGGAGGTATGAGATCCACAAAAGCAAGTCAACACCTCTAGATCAAAAAAATTAAACACCTCTTTGTCACATGAGCTGGTGGTAGATATTGTTCTGTCAACTGCAATCTCTCAGAGTACCAGAGTCAAACAGATGAGTTGACAGCAACAATTGATACTTAATGCAGCAGTTACACTGACACCTAACGAGGCCTTTCAAGTATTTTACACAGCTATGAATTCTTGCTTCCATTCTCCCCTTATCCAGCTCCCACGTTATTTACTTGTCTTTGGCTCAGAGTTCTAAAGTGTAACATGAGATTCAATGCACACACAATAAAGAACCGCTGATTTAAGAGTTATGATGTGTGGCTGAGCAAAAGGTTTACCAATAGCTAGAAGAACATTTGGACAAATTAAGACTTCCAGAAGCAGAACCAGGTCAGGGTTGACATGGCTGCAGCCACATTAAGCAGTGGTAAATGGAACATATGGGTTAATGTTAACATCTGGTAATCTGCTAAAGTAAGGAATTCAGCAGGAGAAGACCCTACTGGTTGAATGAATTGAGTAACACTCAATAAAAATAATAGGAAACAGAAGATGAATGAGAACGTGTCCTCTTTATCCTTCCTTTCATGTTGTTCTTTGATGTTACAAGGAGGGTTGATATGGTTTTGTTTGTTGATTCTTTATACTTCGTACAAGAACTATTAGGCTATGTTTTACACACTTCAAACACGTAACAAGGGATTAAGACTATTGCCCATCAACTTTCAGATCATCAGAAACATTTCAAGGGCAATTGAATCACCTTGGGAGCCCTTGGTTGTTTAATGAAGCACAAAGCTAGAGATGTAATGAAACTGCAACTAGGGTGTTGTGCTTTGTTCTAAGCCCAACACGTTGTTCATTTCTTTCAAAAAGGACATCATAACCTCAGTACATTTGTACTTGCAGAGTCTTCATTCAGTTGCTTTTCTTTTTAGCAGGGAAAACAACACTTTAGAACATGAAAGTACATTAATCCTGAAAGTGTATAGGAGATTTTCCATCTGCATAGAAGCCTTCTGGATTTCTTCCTAGATTTTAACACTGATAGTCTGTCTCTAGCAGGAGCCTGAATTCTCTCACACAGGAAAAAAGAAGAATGATAGTCATGTCACATTGTTTCTGAGTAGTTTCTGCAGCACAATATTCACGGAGGAGCAATAACAGGTCATCTTTGTCAGCCTTGCAGATTTGGTCTCTGACAGGGTATCTCAGTGAGTTAGAAGAACTTTGTATCGCATCCTGTGCTGGAATCATCCATCTGCCTGGCCTGAGTGGGCTGCTGGAGCACAAAGAGCACATTTCTGATACAGACCAGGCGAGCTACAACATGGTCATATTCTAGTATTTACAGCTGGGCAATTTTCCAGACTTTGTAGGTTAGAAAGGTTAAATAGCTGCAAAAGGTGCTTCACATCAGGAGATGCTTAAAAATTTTCATAGAGAGTCTTAGGCAGACTTCTGGGAACCTCCAGGAATACGGGATTTTGATCAAAACAAAGCCTACTCTCCAGTACCTTTTGTTCAGTCAAATATAGCAGGCTGCTTAAAGCTGCATAACCATGAAAGCAATGAGCATTAAAAACACATTTTTTTTTTTAATATTTCAGTGTTGATTTTGGAGGATGGATGATTTCAGTTGAACTATTGCCGTTACTTGCCTTGAGGTTATTACAGGCTTGTCACAGAAAGCAGACCTATTCTATTTAATTGCCTCCTGTTAGCCATTTGACCTATTGGATAAAAAGACTCTGAAACAAAGATTAGTACTCTCCTATGGCTTGCACATTATGCCCTGAGGTTGCTAAAGAAAGAGAAAAAATCTTTGACACTCAGTTTTATAACCCATGCATTTAGAAAAGGGTGGCTGTGAAACTCAAAGCAGATGCTGAATATCTAAAGGAAACAGGAAGACTAGAAGCAATCCTGGTTCCCAGTGAAATGCAGGAAAATTTCTATTGATTTCATGGAAATATGATTTCTTGCTTGATACTTAGCACTCCTGTGATTTTTTTGACATGTGTTACTGAGTTTCATTTGTGATGTGCACATTGCTGCACGTTCAATAATCTACCCACTATTGACTGTTGAGCTAGCTGCCCTTGAAAGGTTTTCACATTAAAACAATGCAGTGATCCTTCCCTCTGTTATGCAGTTAATCTCAAAGCAACCCACTCTGAATATTTGGAAAGAGACATTTCAAACTACTGGTCATTTCTGGAAATTTAAACTATCTAAATTATGTTTAGTGTAAGAAAAAGTTTACGGTATAGCAAATACAGAGCTTCTTCATTCCTAAAGCATCCTCACATCTAAAAGATACAGGATTTTTTTTCAATAATTTCCAGAATGGCTGCTTCCTCTGTGTGCACCCTTCATACTAGAATTTAAATTTACAGATAAGCCATAAAAAACTCTGGAAGAACCAACTACTGGCTGACTCTTACCTGATTAGAGCCACATCTACAATTCTATACTAGTAACAGCGTAGAATATAGAATAGTACAGGCCAAGTAATTAAATTTGTTTAGCAGGTCTACTTCTTTTCAGCCTCCTCATATTTGCTGTTATTACAGAAGTACATTTTATTCCTATCTGAGATCTGACCCTGTGATAAAACAAAGAAAATCCTGCCCCATGTAGTTTATAACCAAATAAATTCATAAGAATCAAATGTTGATTTTATTGGCCATTCTCAAGGCTCTTAGCAACTTCAGCAGCAGAAAGGTAATAGGCACAAAACTGATCACAACTGGTATGCAGGCATTTATAAGGACCAGCTGGCAAAAAATATGTGTCCGCCTATAAAAAGCATGTTTCTGTCACAGAGATGTCAAATTATTAAAAGATGTCAAATAATTACATTAGAAAATGAATTAATTCTATAATTTCTCTCTTATATAGGTGGCCCCATGGGGCTTTGTTTCCTCCCTTACCCTCATCACCCTTCCTGCTGAGTGTAGAGTAACCCAGCAATGCTGGGGACAGGCAAGGCAGGTTTGCTATGTAGGGGGAGAGGAAAGCTGGAGTGGGGTTATCACAAGACAGTAGACACATCACATAGTAAGAGCACAGTCATACATCTGGACTATCTTGGCTATCCCTTCCAGCAGATTTCATTAGGTTCTTGTCTGTCCCAAGATTTTCCATGTGATAAACACCATTGGCCAGCCCCTAAGGTGACCAAGTGAGCATGCAAAGCTGGTAGACAGTCGTAAAGACTCTGCACTAATGACACTAATAAAATGAAACGCAGAAGGGAGGCATACAACAGAAGTATTAGTTTAAAAAGAATCAATGATGTGCATGAGTAGAGAAAGCAGCTACGCATGGCACAGGCTGGACCCTGGAATTTACGAAGCAAGACAAATGCTTATGCGGAAAGACAAACTACTGTGACTGCTTAGGGAACAACTAAATTAGGGAGCATTTCCACAACTTTATCAGGCAAAACTTTTCAAAGAGACTATTTGTTTTGCATATTCTAGGATGCCTTTCCTGTGCCCTAAACTGAAGGTGGGCAATTCTGCTCACATGGTAAACCTTAGTCTTCTCCATCTCACAGCTGAGAGTAGATGGAGGAGGCAGCCAAGGCCAGTTCTCGGCCCACTAGTGATGAGATACTGAGTAGAAGCAACTGAAATCTCTTTGCCAGTCATTCTCCAACATCAGAGTTTCTAGGTTTGGGTTGCTTGCAGGAAGATTTCATTCACAGATCCCTGCAGCAGCTGCAGCTTTTGCTGATCAGAGCAATAAATGCCAGGAGCCTTCCTTGGTCATTCAATGGCCATGCCAGAACCTCTTCATTGCCCAAGTCCCTTATACTGAGTAGACATCAGGCACCTGATTAAAAACTGGGACAAATGCTTGGCAAAAGCAGGAGTGAAGCCAATCTTTTCACACTGAGCAGCAAGCACTTACCAATGTCCTCTACATTGAATTTTAAGATCCTTTACCATTCTGGCGCGTCATCACAAACCCTCTGCCATGTGTTCCCATCCTCCAGCAACTGCTTTCATCTCTTTCCTTATCTTACTCAATGCAATTTATCCATACACATTACATATTCTCTCTTTTTTTCTCTAAATTCTTCCTTCAGTCTGACTTTCCTAGCATTTTTCTCTTCCCAGTTTCAATCCTGTGTCCTAAAAAGGAGTCATCACTGATATGTGTATATCTTCCCCCTTATATACATAGAACCAATCTGAATTTTCAGAGCGACAAGAATATTTTCCATGAAAGAGACAAAGCAATTGAACAAGCACTGACTTGATATTTTCTACAACTAATTTTTTTCCTGTAGTCTTACAACAGGGATATGAGAAGGGACACACTCTTTTAAATACAACACCTAGCAGCTTAAGGCTTGAAAAACAAAAGAGTAACATTTTTTTTAAAATAACCTTTACCTTCATACCCACTGCTTATCAATATCAACACTGTCATACCCACAGTAAAACCAATAATCCCATCCTCTCAGCCTTGCTGCCTGATATTTCTTTCTGCAACTTAATATGTCTTTAATTAGATTACATAAGTCTTGGAGCAGCAACTTTGTGTTTTCACTTTTACAGGAAATTGCTTGGCTCCTTGCAGGGCTGACTAGATGACACACAGTAATATTAAACCAACTGACCCTCTTCAACAGGAATTGCAGAGAAGCACTGTTGGCTCAAACATGCAAGAATGAAAGTACATAACTGATTTGAAAGGAAATCAACTCTTCTGTGGAGGAAATACTGATGAAAACCCTTCTTCCCCTGGATAATTTTAAAATTGAATATAAAATAAATCCTGATAATTGTCAACTTTGCTGTTGTTGAGAAGAAAGGATGCAAGAGGATGCAAGAAAAAGAAAGAAGTGGAAAGAGCTGGCTTTATTAGAAGAATGGATGAGAAGGAGAGGATCTAAAATCTTGGCTATACATAGAAGTTTGATTTAACTTACTCCTTTTTTGCCCTCTAAACTTGAAATCAAATAATTTACTCTTCTGATTCTAATTTCATCTTCTGTGGGTGAATTTTATTGATATTAAATTAGATGTCACATATCAGCAATCCTGAATGGGATCCATCTCTGGATCAAGACACTTGCACTTTAAGGTCTGGTCGATATACAGAGAACTCCCTGTGTGCCAGAATCTGTTCCCATTTCAATTAGTGGGCATCAATGCAATCTATAGTCAGTGCAGAGCAATTGAGGAAACCCTGAATTATGCTGGATCTAAAGGCTCTTTTGGGCTTGTTCACTCTAAACTCTACTTCTGTTGATTTTGGGATCTCATAGAACAAGTGTTACCTTTAGGTGTCCACACACAGACGTTTATTGCCTACTAGGACACCATAGGATATCCCTCTGAGCCTCCAGCTGCTGGGCCAGAAAGACATGGCCTCAAGTTGCATCAAGGAGATTCAGATTAAACATCAGGAAAAACTTCACAGAAAGGATTATCAGGTACTGGAACAGGCTGCCCAGGGAGGTGGTTGAGTCACCATCCCTGGGGGTATTTAAAAGATGGGCAGATTTAGTGCTCAGGGAGATGGTTTGGCAGTGGACAGGTAGGGTTGGACTCGATGATCTCAGAGGTCTTTTCCAACCAAGGGATTCTATGATTCTTTGATGCTAAAACATAGTCTCTGTGCCAAATCTGCCCATCCTACTGGATTACCCAGGGTGTCTCAAGTGGCATGAGACCCCTGTGGTGTAACAGCTAACTCAACCCCCAAGGGTTAGACTTTTCTCTGTATGACAGTCCTTCAGCAATCTGCTAAAGTAAACCCCCATTACTGGGTGTGTAGGAATCTCAGACCCCAGCAGCTGGGTGCACATAGTACATTAACTTCAGGGGGATATTGGCATCAGTCAGAAGGGCTTTTCTCTTTGCCAGGAAAGCACTAATAATACAGGTATGGAATAACATGCTTGCAAATGGCTCTCCCCTAGAGAGGAGAAAAACTGGACCATTTAACAGACCACATACACAAAATGTCTTGTAACACAGTTTATGGGTGTCAGTGATAATCTGCATATTTAAGGGAAAAGCTCTGTGGGCAATGAATGCCTCTTGCATTTGTGGTTTTGTGGTAGCAAAATAATAAAACTGCTGCAATTGGCCTTTCTCCAAGTAGTAGGGCAAACCACTGTTTTTTAAAGGCATTTTGTTACAACATGACTAGGAACTACCAGTTTCTGGAGACCTTGAAGTTTTTCGAAATCTACTGAGATTTGTCTGAAACTGGTACTATATCAGAATACTTTCTAATTCATTCTTCGGTGCAAGCGAACCAAGGCGCCAGGCATCACTGAAGACACATTTAAATCTCAGCCAAAGGAGAATATGTGTGTATCGCTTACCTGGTGTAATATGACTTCACAATAGAGGACTTCCATGGGACCTGGATAGATGTTCCTTATACTGCATGTTCCTTACACTGCATGTTCCTTATGATCAGTTTTGACAATTTACAGCACCAGGAAAATGGAAATTTGCAATTTAAGCTGACCTTCAACATATAGTTCTTTAAGGGAAACATTTCACATAAGTTTAAAAAATAGATCAATCTTTAAATGAAACAGTAAAAATATAAAAAGGGGAAATGTGATATGCTTAGGTTAGGAACCACCCAACCTCAACTTTAGTAAAGCATCCAGGTGTCATATATTTAACCTAAGGTACTTGTCTAGACTTCATTTGCAGTCAGTATCTGCAGAGGGTAATTCAACACACCTATTTTAAACACATAGTTAGGATAAAATGAAGTGATGTTTGAAGGTGCCCCTCTCTCCCCACTAGATTAAGGGGAAGACTGGAATACTGATGCAGAAAATTCCTGACTTCCAAATGCTTAAATGAGATGTCATGAATCCTTTTCTTATACGCTAAATATAGTATATACACAAAAGGTGAAAGGGAAAAGAGAGGAGAGGGAGAGGAGAGGGAGAGGAGAGGGAGAGGAGAGGGAGAGGAGAGGGAGAGGAGAGGAGAGGATATGGTGCACAACAGTTTTTTCCAGTTTCTATTCAAGGCTGAATTTCACCCATATTAAATTGGAATTCTTTGGCAACTGGCCCATAACCTTTAAACTTTTCTGGTTGATGATCTTAATACACAAAGGCTTTTTATCAGTAAACTATGTTTGGATGGGAACCAAACTCCAACTTCTACTCCTTCTCCATGCCACAACATTTTTGTAAAGCTGAACAAACATATTACAGTGAACCCAGGGCTTCAAAGTATAAATACCAATATACTGTATTAACACAAAACAGTCCAAAAATAAGACATTTACAGCCAAATTAATTCTGTAGTATGCAATAGCTAAATGATGCAATATCTTTACCTGAAAAGATACTGCACAACAGTAATTTGTATTAAAGTGGTATCTGAAATGGATTATCATTCTCGTTTCATTTTTTTTTCCACCTATGCATTCATGACTATAAATAAAAAGGAATTGTAAGCCTGACAGTATCATTTCAGTGACTTCCTCTGGTAACTATTAGATGACCATCACCACATATGCAGATTTGAAGAAATTAGGTTACCTGGAAAGGCTTTAGTTATCTGGCATAACCCCTCTTTTCTGCAAAGGAAATGCTGGATTTCTGGGAGTAGGTTTACCTGCATGTAAAAAGAGAAGCTTTGATGATGTTATTCAGAAAAGTGCCCTTTTTCCTGAAGCTTTCAATGGATTTGTGTTTAATTTATCAGGGACACCTCATGCACAAAACTCCTGTTGGTGTCAAAAGGAACTGCAACTTTGCTCTCCCTGCAGCATGGGATAATGAAGTTAAAATGTGAGCTCTTCCTCCACAAACATCACGAACCAAAATTTTAGACTTGCAGCTCTCCTTGTTTGCTGAGTTTTCACCCCTTTCCTGTCCCTCTTTTCAGTTTCTGTAGCTTCTTTGTTCTTTGCCACTTATCAATCACTGTCTCTCACAGCATGGAAATAGCCTATGCCCCTTGAATTGCTGTCCTTGAAGAATAGTTGTAAATTAATGTAGCTAAACCACATCCAGGCTCTGCAACAAAGAACTGTGTTGCATTGTGGCATGGGCATGCCAGCAGCAAGTAATGTTAGTCCAATATTTAAAGTTATCCTGAGATATAGACCATCTGTTTTAAGTTCCTGCTGTGCTGCAGACTTCCTGAGAGTACTTGGACAATTCCTTTGATCACCTTATGTCTCAGTTATGCATGTGTGAAACTTCTGGACATTGCACAGCATTGCAAGAATTACTACATTGCACAGCATAGAGGCTCGGAAATGATAATATGGGTAGAATGAGGAAAAAGCAATTTGCCAAATACTGGAGTGTTTTATGATCTGAGATCTGAATCTAAAGCATGTATATTTCTAGTAAAATGGAACCACTATAAAAATTTTTCTGGATACACTTTGATAAGGCATCCAGTCCCTGGAAACTTCAGTGTACATGCTCCTAGCTCTGACTTCTGTGGACAAATGTTTTTTTTCATCCTCGTGAACTACATACCTGAACTAAACCCCTTTTAAAAGCAGCTTTAATTCTCCCAGTCCCTCGGGTCAGAGTTTATGGTTTTGGGTCTTGTTGTAGTTATCTGTGACATTGTACTTGAAATACAAGCCAAACTTCATCCATAGTTTGGTCACATTTTTTCAAACACAGGCCTCTAATGTTTTGGACTGAGAGTAAGGAGATTGCAGTACCAGAGCAAGGAACTCCCGTGAAGGCTCTGAAGGGGGACACTGGTCCAGCTCACACGTTATCAATTGTAGGATCACTATCGCTGTTTGGAGGCATGCCTAAAGTATGTTTACAAAGGAGCAATTTAATTAGATGAAGTTCAGTAGTGATGTAAGATGTGAAGCCTAAATTATCCCAGCTTTATCTTCTGCCTATGCTATTATTCTGAAATATTATATATATTTGTTTCTCTTCGTTTCTAAATTCTCTTTTCCAATAGGGCAAACTGCTTAACTATCCCTTGACATCTGCAAATGCTTTTGCTGCCTGATGTGCTGGTTAAGGGTGGCCAGTAATGCAAAAGTTCATGCTAAAGAACAGAAAAGGAAAATTTGGTAATTTCCAGTATTTACATTGGAATACTTACGACCAAAATAATGTACTATGTCCAAATGAGAAATTGGCTTTGATCATGCATGTGATACAAAGAAGACTGAAATGTTGGTATCTGACATGTATTTCTCAGTAGATAGGAAACTGGAAAAAAACATTTTTATTGCTGTTAAACCCTGCTGTTTCAGTATAAAATGAGCATCAGATAGTTGTTTGTTTTGGTCTTTTTCTAATGAATGTCTCCTTATTCCCACAAAAGACAAAATAATAATCTCATACCTTTTGAAACAACTGTAGATGATGTAAATCATCCATTTGAATGCAGCCAGTATCATCATTTTTTCTGGAAGATAAGCAGATCAAAAGGTCCCAAGGGCTTACACCATCTATCAGGAAAGGAAAAAAGTCCTATTTAAACAAAAAAATACTACAAGCCAGATCCTGAGGAACAGCAAACCACTGGAGCACTAAGAACGTGAACAACTACAGGTGGCAGAAGGGTAAAAGACATATAGACCACTGCAGTTCAAGCTTTACTCAGGTGTTTCACAGTTGTACCTGTTATACCTGCCTACTGATGTTCAGTCCCTTGGTGCCTGATCTGTGTAGCATTAAGTTAGGAAAAAAAATCAATAACATGGTGCTGCTTTAAATTATTTTTTTTATTCTGAACTTCTCAACATACACACTTTCAATCCACATCCACATTTGCAGTATGATCTTCAATTAGAAATTGTACTGTACTCAGCACTAGTGAGACTGCACCTCGAATACTGTGCTCAGTTCTGGGCCCCTCACCACAAGAAGGATGTTGAGGCTCTGGAGCGAGTCCAGAGAAGAGCAACAAAGCTGGTGAAGGGGCTGGAGAACAGGCCTTATGAGGAGTGGCTGAGGGAGCCGGGGTTGTTTAGCCTGGAGAAGAGGAGGCTGAGGGGAGACCTCATTGCTCTCTACAACTACCTGAAAGGAGGTTGTAGAGAGGAGGGTGCTGGCCTCTTCTCCCAAGTGACAGGGGACAAGACAAGAGGGAATGGCCTCAAGCTCCACCAGGGGAGGTTCAGACTGGACATCAGAAAAAAATTTTCATGGAAAGGGTCATTGGACACTGGAACAGGCTGCCCAGGGAGGTAGTTGAGTCACCATCCCCAGAGGCGTTTACAGGAGGGGTGGACGAGGTGCTGAGGGGCGTGGTTTAGTGTTTGATAGGAATGGTTGGACTTGATGATCCTATGGGTCTTTTCCAACCTAATGATTCTGTGATTCTGTGAAATAAAGAACTTCCAAGTAGAAAGGGCAGCCAGAGCAGCTCTACAGCATCCAAAGCAGAGTAAAGCTCTCTGCAGGATAGCTATTTCAGTGGTTGGTTGGTTGGTTCTTTTTCCCTGAGCTGTGAAGATTACATATACTTTATTAAATTTGATGCTACCCATCTGTGATATCTTCCTAATTTCCTTAGATAATCCCCTAAATTGGGTCCCACTGACAGCCTGTAGATATATTTATTTTGGATGATTTCCCTCTCCAAAATGTAATTTTTTCCTATCCCAATAATAATCACAAATTTAAAGCAGGGTGAAGATTTGGTTAAGGAGCTGTAAGACTTAAGTTACATTAAGTACTGTAATGAACTGATTGTGCAGAATGATTGCAGGAGTATGAAAGTAACTATTACATTCTTTATGTTTATAAGTAGTGTGATAAAGATGAAGAGATGAATTTTGAGTTACACTCCATCTGTTACTGTAAAGAATCCTTCAGTTTTGCATTACAAGAACCACTATTATGGGGTGGGTGGGTGTAAAATTAAGGCATATTAAATTTAAGCAAGAGATATTCACTTTATGCTCCTTTGGGAAAGAAAGAAACAAAAAACCTGCAGGTTGAGAAAAATGGCATAGATAGGAAATAAACAAAACGTTAAAGAAACATACAAGCAAATACTTCACTTTAGTGCAAAAGATTGACAGTGTTAACAACCTACTTCATGATCTCAGCAGCTATGTAATTATCAGATAAGCAAGATGTTATGCCTTTGACTAGTAAACACTTTTGAATAAATCATTATAATTACATATGAAGCACAATGCCTAGCTGTGTGCAAATGGAAAGGGAGCTGGAGGAAACTCCATTTCTCAGAAGCAGTTCATTTCCTTCCCTTGTTTATTGTTACACACCCTGGCCAGGAATGAATTAGATCCATAACTCCAAAGGACATGCTGCACTATGTATCATTTGCCTTTAGTACACAACTGAGTGACCAATACAAATGTATTAAAGAGAAGAAAAGGAAGAAGAACCCTCAGATGTAGCATGTTTCTAAGCCAGTGTCTAGGAATCAGAACAGTCAACTGCTAGGAACAATTTTTCAGGAGAGGTTGAATGCCTGCCATTGTTTGTGCTTTCTATTTCGAGTAATTAGACACCTTGCCAGTTATTTCAGTACAGAACAATCAGAACTAAAACATGTCTATTTATAGAAAACAGGAGACTTCCTATTAGAAAAACAATGTACACATAGTGCTGTCTCTCACATTCAGGCTGACAGAGCAGTCTGACTTTTCCTTAAATGTGTCAATGCATTGCTAGTCAACTACACCTGAAAAAATGTTCTTGGAAAACAAAAACAAGAGGGGCATGTGTTACAACAGTAACTTAGTTTTTGAACAGACTCCTCAGTGAACAGATAGCCTAGAAATCACTTGTGTCATTCCTCTCACAGCTTAACTTTTTGTGGAAAATGAACCTCTATGATCATGAGATCATGAGTCTGTCTCTCTTCCACAAATATCATAATTATAAAACTATATTTCAGCTAAAAAGTGTTAGTATTATTAATATTCCAGTAATATCACATGACCTAGGCAAAGGATCCCAAGCTGTCAGGCACTGTGTTTTAACACAGAAGATTCCTTTCACAGAATTTATAACTAAGGTAACGCAAGATACAACATGTGAGCTAAAACAATCTACAATAAAAGAGAAAGGAAGAACAAAAGTGACAGTAATAACACAAGTCATCTGCATGGAAAAACTCATATTTCAAAACATTTTTATAGTTGTTTAATGAAGAAACATTAACAACACCCATATTATTACATCTTCAATACATACACTGTTTTGCTGGATCCCTGTGGACTTCAGAAATGTTTGACAGGACATTTCAGTGCAAAGTTAAAATGGATACTTCATATCTGAACAATTTAACTACTTGCAATACGCATGGAGTTTTTTCCACATAAAGGCCTTTATCTAAAGTTACTGAAATATTGTTTGCCTTATCCAGCAAACCGGTGAGGCAGCAGTAGACCGATTAACAGTTTGAAGTCCCAGCTCCTGGAGATGGTCTCTATTGCTCTGTATTATTTTGCATTTCCAGTGGACAATCAGAAGAAAACTAAATTCTTAAGATGAGACTATGCAACTGTTTGTTTATCTCCTCTCTGAGCACCCTAAAACCTGTTAATTTACCAGCATTAGCGTGTAAGATGACAAGAAACAGCCAACAGTAATTTGTCAAGAACACATCATAATAAACTGATTTCTTCTGACACAGTAACTGATTTAGTGAACAAAGGAAACAGTAGCAGTCAAATTGTTTGACTTTAGTAAGTCTTTAAACCTTGTTTCCACATAATTTACCTATTAGGTGAGTGCATAGAAATTCAAAAAAAAGAAGTCTGCACTACCAATGTGGATTTTTTTTAGCAGAGCCTCAAAGCATATCCCACTGTACATTGAGTTCTGTTCAAATTTCACATTAAAAAAATAAATGATGGACTAGCATGTGCATTTATAAATAGCAAAAAAAAGCCTCAAATAATTATTGAGTTGTTGGCAAAGACTTACTGGGACTGAAAGAGCTGGCTTCCCCTCCTTTAAAATTGCAGTTTGAATTCATTCCATGTCACACAGAATTTTAAATAACAGTGACTGTTTTTTTTTATAATCGTAACCTCATAGACATTAAGAATGTCAATCAAACCTGGATATGAGTGTTATATGCAGGGAACAGGGTAATGTTTCTGCAGTGGTTGGTGTTGGTCATACTTCATCTGTTTGCCAGTTTTGGAAAACAGAGTTTCATGGTTACAAGAAGGAGGTGGGCTTTTGAAGACATTGTACTGAGTATGAGTAGGACAGAGTTAATCCTCTTTCTAGCAGCCCACAGTGTTGTCTTTCTGATTTGTGACCAAACCAGCGTTGACAGTTCACCAATGTTTTAGCTATATGTTTATGCTTGTAGTCAGTGCCTTCTGTGTCTCATTTCGACTTCTGCTGAGTGGCTAGGGTGGGCAGGAGGCTGGGAGGGAACACAGCTGGGAAAATTGACCCCAGCCGGCCAAAGGGATATTCCATACCACACGACACCATCCTCAGAGATAAAACTGGGGTGTAGTCTTTCCAAACCTTCCATTGCTTGGAAGCTGGCTGGGTTTCAATCTGCTGATGAGGGGTGCTTAGTGATTGCTTTTGCATCACTTGTGCATTTTCCCCACCCCTTTTCCCCTACACACTTTAAAAATATCTTTACCTCAACCTATGAGTTTTGCTTGCCTTTTATCTTCCAAATACCTCCCCATCCTACTGCACATGTGGTGAATGAGCAGGTGGTGGGTCCCTAGTCACTGGCTGGGTTCAGCCTACCAGACATTTGAACTACAGGGAAGATCAAAAGAAATATATTTTTAATACTTTTTCTCTAAAGCAAGGTTAAGGTGATAGGAAATGTCTACCCCATGTGTGCTGTTTTCTGGTGGGAAAAAAATAATTTTCTTCATAGTAGCTTGTATGGTGCTATGTTTTGGATTTGTGACCAAAACAGTATTGATAACACAGGGATGTTTTAGCTCTTGCTAAATGGTGCTTACACATCATCAAGGATTTTTTTCTGTTTCTCATGCTACTCGGCCAATGAGGAGGTTAGAGGTGGGCAAGATGTTGGAAGGGGACGCTGCTGTGATAGCTGATCCCAAATGCCTAAAGGGATATCCCAGTCCATATGACATCATGCTCAGAAAAAAACTGTGGGAAGAAGGAGGATGATGAGGGGATGTTCACAGCCATGGCATTAGTCTTCCTAGGTAACTATTACTTGTGGTGGAATCCTGTTTTCCTGGAGATGGTTGCATACATGCCTGTCTGTTGGAAGTAGTGATAAATTCCTTATTTTAATTTGTGCACAAATCCAGATTTAAACAAGACAGAGGAATACATCTTGTAAAATAGGCTTCAGCCCTGCAATGCAGTCAATTTACAGAAGCTATCAGTTTGCTAGTCAAGAGTTTAGTATATAAGAACTACCAGAGTCTGAAAGACGTAACTACTGCCTCACTGCCTGGCTCTGAATTCTAGGCTGGATTTTGTTCCTCCCAGCACCTCAGAGGACAGCAGCATCAGGCAGGCTGTGTGACAAGGTTTGGGGAGGTAGGAATTCTACACCTCTGAAGATCTGAGCCGCACTGATAATGCTCCAGGGAAAAATATCCTTTGAAGACTATTTCTGGTTATGGCAGCTCGGCTGTCTCACTTGTGGGAAGATCAGAATGCCACTTGTTGGACTGAATGCTTTCACTTTGTTAACAATCCAACCTTTTATATGGTTTTGATATCGCTGTTTCATTTATAGGGCTTTCTCTAAAGGAATTTCTCATATCTAGGTGTCCAGGAATTTTCCCCTTAAAGAAGTTATTGGAAATATTTTAATTTTTCTTTTGGTGTGGTGCTTGATAGTCATGAGCTACAACTAATTTGAACTCACTAAGATAGCAATGAAGAAATTATCACTCTGCTGAGTGACGATGTGCAGGGAAAGACATCAAGGTTTCTGATATTTTCTGAACTATTCTGGAAAGCAGCTGTTCACCTGTCTGTTTGCAAATGTGTTGCTGTTTCACGCATCGTACTTCATGCTGCTTGTTGAGACTCTGCTATAACACACAGTTCAGTCCAGTAACCACCTGCTTAGCTAGAAAAATTAGGCTGAAATCTTCTGGCACATTAATTACAGTGTAGTATTATAAGTGTGAAAAACCCCTCCACTCTGTGTATGAGGCTGAGGTTGTTAAATGCAGTCTACTCATTCACAAAGTACTTCATACAGTTGCCATATGACTGCCAGGGAAAAGCTGCAGGAGTCCTGAGGACAGTCACTAATGACCTCCCTTGAGAACGATCAGGGTCATATTTTGGCTCAGCTACCCCCTAAACATAAGAGAATCTGAAGTGCCAAGGGAAGCATTCTTTGTGGGGGAGAGGCTGGTGTGAACCAAGTAGAACCAGCCCACATCTTCGGACATATCATCTGTCCCTGAACAGCTAAGCACAAAAATCACCCTATGCTGAAGAATTAATGCACAGCCACATCCGAGTTCTGCATCTAGGGAGCGAAATAGCCATTTGACGTCCTACCACAGTGCATCAGCCATGAAAAGGGGGTAAAGCTTGACTACTCTCTGTCTCTTCTGCAAATGGTGTGGAGAGATGTGACCTCTAACTACAAATAGGGAGGCATAATGCTTCCACTCTTCTCAAAAAAAGAGTTATTTTGTTACTGTTGCCTTATATCAGGAAAGGCTGGGCTGCAAGCCTGCTTTTCTTGTCAATCCAAGGCAGAATTTTAAAAGTACAAAAATAAATGAGAGTAAGAAGCCAAGAGCTACCAGTTTCTCCCAGAACTCTTCTCAGATTTGGCAAAGCATTTTCATTTTTCCATATGGTCTTTGACTCTAAAACTGCCTTGAAACTGTCTACCAAGTCAAACAGTTACCATCTTCCTTGCTGGAATAATTCATAACACAAGGCAGATTACTTTCTCTAAAAATAAGCAAAAGAAATCTAATGTAGGCATAAATACATCCCTAGCTGCTCCTAAATGTTGGAATTATTACTTGATACATATTTAATACACCAGGCAGGCTATAACAGTCAGAGCTGCTAGATATGTTTCTCATTTGCACAAGAAAGCATTGTGGGACTAAGACCTAACCTTCTCTGGAGTGGAAGTACCTGGTACCTTGTTAAAGCACATAGCTGTCACAGATCCACCAAAGCTTGGATGGTCTGTCTGTGTGGGTGCTTCCTTACCTGCTGCAAAGGTGGAGAAGGAAACTCTCTGACAAAAAAGCCATATTGAGAGATATTGGAAACAGGCTACTGACAGTCTGGGAAGAAGAACTAGGTGAAAACTGGAAAGAGAGGGTGAGCAGATGGAGCAGAAGGGGAGCATGCAGTTGAGACATGTAGAGATCAGAGTAGGGTGAAGAAACTTGTGGGGAGGGCAGCTCTGTAGTTAAGGAAGTTATTGTCCATATGCTCCATTTGTCACAGGCACTGGAAAACTAGCAATGACATCCCTGTCCAGGTAGCAGAGGCTGGGGCTGAGCATGAAAGGTGGAAGTGCACCATGTATGGATCATAAAAAGCAAATCAAAATATTATCAGATTTTCACATATGCATCCCACTGAGAAAGGAAAGCAGCACTGCTTCTTACAATGAAAAAGATGGCACTTGGTTCTCTGAACCTCAGCAAAGAGGGAAGAATAGCTCCACCCTGCTCTCTGCCAGGGAAGAAAATCGGCCTTTCACAATTGCCTTTGGACAAACCTTACTGCTACAGAACCAAGTTATTCTAGCTGATAACTCTCAGTACTATATCAAGGAAAGAACTTCATATCCCTGTTCTGTGCACCCTGAGGCAAGTCATGTGAAAAAGTGGCATGCAGTCATAAGGGGAAGGATGAGCGGGAGAGTCAATGTGAAGTTGAATAGAGTGCATGTCACAGCTTTGGGAAACCTAACTGTGCGGTGCTTGTGTGCATATATGACCCCTCTGGTCTGATAACCACAAGATTCTTTAAGATCTCTCACTGTTTAATATAGTTATTTTATTTAAACTTTGGATAACATAAAGAAAAGTAGCAGTTTAAATAAGTGAGGTAGATACTACTGTCACAGAGTGGCAAAAGAAGGGAAACAAACATTTGGCACTGAAAAACATGTTGGGGACAGGTGATCCTCCTCTTAACTGATACGGAGTTGTAAGATGAAAATCTGTCAGAGCCAATTGATGTAAAATCATCAGAATTTTAAAATTCTATTGCAGAAACCTTCCCTAAAACTCCAGTTATTTTTGTGAGGGTGGGGAGGTGGGTGTGCACAAGATGGGGAAGGAAGTTCAGTTAGGCCTGAAGCTCTATTATTGTACTGGGGGAAACTCAGAGGAACATGGGTTACAGTTTTCAGACCTATATCTTTGTTGCTGAATAAGCAGAGTTTAGGAGTGCTTATTGCTGGTTCTGTGAAAAAAAAAAAGCTCATCTACAGACAGGCCTAATGGTGCCCAGAGGAACTGCAGCAGGTGGGGGAACCCAAAGAACACCCTGCTCTGGCTGCTCCCATTGACATCGCAGGAGAGGGATCTGCACTCACAGGCACGTGTGCACACAAATAAAGAAGCACAGGCACACAACACTGGGTGGGGGAACCCCAGTAGCCCTACTGGAGAGACACAAGCCCCTGCTCTGGTCCTCTCCAGCTGCCCCAGAGAAGTCTCAGTCCCAGTAGCTTCATGAAGAGTGAATGGGAGCCCCAGAGCACCTTGTGGATCTGGAGGAGAGGGAGAAGTGTATTGCCTAAAGGTTTGGGACCTGTTACTACAAGCACAATAAGAACATTCCCAATTGCTTATTACAGGCTCTTTAATGCAGGAACCAAAGGTGGGGGAAAGGAGGCATCAGGGTAGTTTGGAAAGGAGCAAGCATGGGAAAACAGAGGAGTAATGGGATAAAAAGGAATTGCCATGTCTAAGCAGTAGGCTGGTTGCTACTCTTGGCTGGCCATTTGCTGCATCTGACTAGGCAACCTGTCCTGTTCTCCCATTGAACTCCACTGCCTGGCTGTGGAGCTCCGGTGTGTGTGTGTGTGTGCCTGGGGCTCTAAGTGCAGCCCATGGAGTGAGACCAGGGCTCGGAGATCCATATGTCCATGGCAGGAGCAGCTGGAGCAGGTGTGCCAGTGCGTGCGTGAGCACTGGAGAGTCGATGGGGCAGAAGGTGCTGTTATGTTTGTATGAGCAATGAGTGTGTTCATTTGTGTGGCTGGCCATGGGTGGGTACGTGTGGGGGGTTTGGGTAAGTGCATGTGCCAGCTGGGACAAGGTGTTCAGCCTCACTGCTGGCTGAACCCAGCGGCTTGTTGTGCCAGCCTCACCTCTGTCGGGCTGCTGGAACTGGCAGTTCCTAACTTGGATGAGCATGTTCATAGGAGCTACAACAACACCAAGAGGAACAGAGACATATTCTCCATGAGACTATAACCAAGGCTGCCGATCCTGATACTCTTACAAGGAATAGTCCAGGTGTTTGGAGAGGCACATGCAACAAATGAAAGGACTCACAGGTTGGAATAAAGATTCAATGGGCAATTCATTGGGAAAGCAGTGCCTGACGAGAAGGAGTTTTGCCCAAGGAAACCAAACTGCTAGTTTGACTATACTTTCCATGCTGCCCTTCACCCCAAATTTTCCACCACTCCAACTCTTTTCAACAGGACTGAAAACATGAGGAACCTGAGATGAGAAGCTCTCTGCATGATGGCACTAATGAGAATTCATCACTGGCTTTAGAGGACAGAACTTGTGCTAGAGCTGAGAAAACTGCCTCTTCCCTTCTATGAATATAGAGGGGTCTCAGGATAAACAGCTAAGGAGTAGGTGGGTTTATTTGCTTAATGTCCTACCTCATTCTAATTACAATTAATTAGGATTATAATTACAGTGTTAAAAGTATGGTGTTTGATCACCTTTGCAAAGACACATATTTTAGAGTCCAAATGGCATCCTGTGGCTACACTGATTAATGTGTCAGATTTATTAATACCCAAGTGGCAGGAAAAAAATCAGAATACTGAAAAAGAAAAGTTTGGGAATAGAGGCAATGGATAAACTAAACAGTGTCAGGACACAGGCTCAACCACTGGCTTGCGATCATCAGCTGTGTTTGTTTTCTTCTCTCCGGGTGGCCAGGCAATGCCCCAGGAGACAGCTCAAGCCAGGGACAGTTCCTAAAACTCAGCGAAAAGCAGGCCACCCTCAGTTAGGAGAAAAGACTTTAGATGCATGAATACAAGCTACACTGCATCAATTCTCCTCTGGACTAGGGAATTGATGCATTTTATTTATGATTTAGACAAAACCACAGAAGACAATAATGCAATAATTAAGTCATGGCTAACTTAAGGGAGATTCCCAACTGTACCCCACAGTTCCTGCTTTCTCTACAGAACCCTACACTGCCTTTCAGCTCTACTCACCTGGCATACCACGGGGTAGTGTAAATTGGTGATATATACATCATCATAACTACGATGCAGAGCATCCATGGAACATGGACTCTATAGTAGGCATTAAAATTATCTCTTCAAACATTTTAAAGAAACATAGGGCAGAACTCTCACTTTTGAAGGTCAGCAGAAACCCCCACATTCTTAGATCTGCAAAAAATGTGAATGGTGATGGCTGGGATGTAAATCAGATGTGTCATCATGCTGGGTAGAGAAGAAAAAAACCTGCTGTTTTCTCCTACCTCACAAATCATCCTGTCATAAAGAGGGCAACCTAACTGGTCTATGGTTACCTTCTGTGTTACTCTTTTCTTGGATACCTTTTGCTTTCTATTTTTAGAGCTTTCTCCAATTATCCTTTAACATTTTTTCTAAAGCTTTCACTTCATTCCAAGGGAAAATGGGGTTAACATGTGCCAGACTCTATGTATTTAAAGACCTTGTTTTCAGCCTACACTTTACATAAAACTACCTCAATTGCTTTTCATTGAGGACCGACTTCTAGAAAGTCCCTGGTGATAGCCCCACTGTGGTTGTGAAAACTGGAATAAGGGTTTTTTTTCCTTTTTTGAGACAGATTTGATGAAGCCAGATGGAAAACATATATCATTAAATTCCT
Source organism: Phaenicophaeus curvirostris (assembly GCF_032191515.1). Lineage (NCBI taxonomy): Eukaryota > Metazoa > Chordata > Aves > Cuculiformes > Cuculidae > Phaenicophaeus > Phaenicophaeus curvirostris. Next base: position 24,285,710 of record NC_091392.1, read on the forward strand.
AGTTCCCACTTAGACAGACAAATACTTCTTGATCATGTCCTGAATCAGTAGGTCTTGTTCTTACCACTAAATGCTTAACAAAGTACTTCAATATATTTCTAGGTTTTCTATTTTGTCTCTTGTAAAAAAAAGATAAAGAATTGTACCAAACAGTGGTTTTCTTCCAAATAAAGAAAAAAATGGTTTTGTCTTGTTTAACCATTTTACAATAAAAGTTCTTTTTCAAAAAAATGATCAATAGAGCTGTATTGTGTCAGATCTAAAATAACTACGGTTCTGCAGATTCATCTTGCATTTACACAATGCAGACAAAAACTCAGTATAGTCTGTGTAACATATACATTTTTAGTAGCTGCTATAAATTAAAAATGAAATTCCTTTTTGTAGCTAAATATTTATTTTGGAAAGTATTCCCACAAATGTCAGAAACAAAGTCGTTACAATAATGAGCTTGTTATAGAAATAGCTTATGCCTTGAATCATTTGTTTCAAACTTTCCAAAATGCATACCACTCAGCTCTTCTGTCCTTCCCTCTATCGAAGTCTGAATATATTTTACTTATGTGAGGTACCCCTGAGGGAATACATTCAGACTAGATATATTTTTAACCTTGTTACCAGTTAAGGTTGCTCATCTTCATTTCAAATCCTGTTCTTTTGTTGTTTTTTAATCCAAATCCATTCTGTATTTTGTCCTGCTCTTGTTAAAAGTGGACATTGCTTTGTAAGGAAACATGCTTGTCAAAATTGAAAGAAATTAATTCTATTTGTTTTTTCTCTTCCTATTCAAAGAGGAGGTGCCACTTTCAGTATTAGTATTCTGCAAAAAGTATTCTTTTTCAGAAATCTGAAAGCTCTCATGAGCAGCTTGAAACTGATGGATAGTTAGATTTGGTTTCTGAGTACATCACAGAACCTTCCTTTCTCTTCAGTGTCTGTGCAAACTAGATTACCTACAAATGCACAATATCAGCAGCCAAATAAAAGAATATTCAATAGTACATCAAAAAATCAACTTTGAGGCATTATAATGAACATCAGAAGGGTAGAGTAATTGTTCCCCTCACTGAATGAAAGGTTCCAATTTAATGTAAAATAAGCCAGTGCAACAACAATATGGTGTGTGAAAATTTCAGAAACGTGTGCTAACCCGTGGGTGGCTGCTGCACTTTTGAGGTCTGGGGCATTTTAGGGATGCAGCATCCAGAAGAGCTGTCAGCTGAAGGTGGATACAGCTGGAGAAAGCTGGATTGTGAACCTAGGAACAGAGAGTGGACTGGCTACAAATTACACTGAAGGCACACACAGCATATTAGGTGTTTGCAATGTGAATCAATAAAAGCCATGGTAATTAAAGTAAAAAATAAACAAACAAAAAGAACCCAAAACCCGACACAAAATGGTTTGGTTTCAGTGGTATATAATGCCTCTACCTAAGATGGGAGCATAGTGATGAAAGACACCACACTTCTCACAGCTGACCAGGGCTTAGAGCCAGCGAGTGCATCAAAAAAGATACACAGCTTCCAGCAGTCAAAACACCAGGCAATACTAATGCAACAATCCCTTAGACTGAGTGCTCTGGTAGGACTGCTACAGGCTTCTGGCTAGGCTTACCATCATTCTCCCAGCACCAGTATGAGTAGACAATCATATGACATTTAGAAACAGACACATATATTTATAAACCAGAGTTTCTGCTTGAACCCAGTCAGAGCCAGGATTCGTACTTGCATAAACAGTTAGCTAAATCTAGAAGACATTAATCAGCTAAATCTAGAAGATATTGCCTCAAATTCTTTTATAGGATTTGAATGTTATTAGAATATTATAAAGCTTGTATAATTATGCCCTAATCTCCTGTAGTTATTTAATTTCAGTGGACTTGCACATTGTTGTTTTTCTTTGGCCAACATGTGCATCTGCCTGGACACTGGTGTTTTTCAGATTCTATTAGCATGACACAATTTATTCCAGCAATGTTTTAATTTTAGTTCACTATGTAATCACTGTGTAATATTTTAATTATTATAAATTCTAAGTCAGCCCAATAAATATCACTCTGGTATTCCACTGGCTTGTATGTTCCGTTTATGTGACTAAAAAGAACATCCGAAAACAGGTATGTTATGTCTGGTAACTTCATGAGTAAATGCTGTATTTTGGTTTTAACTTGAAGTTCAACATCCTTATGCTTTTGTTATGATCAGATAAAGAATTTCCCTTTCTCAAGGGAAAGAGTGCATTTGAAACAGGGGTTTTAGTGCAGTTCTACACAGGGCTTAATTTAGTGATACAGAGAAAGAGTTTATGTGCTCTTCTGCAAGAAAACATGAATATGTTCTGCTAATAATTAGGAAGGAGAATACATATTGTTCAGAAAAATATAGGATGCATTTAGGTTTTATAACAAGAAACCACAGCATCACATTAGAGAATAGTATTTAATTGGGCTTGTCTGAAACTGATCTGTCTTGTACTGAAACCAATGTTGTTTGTGGCATGAGATTACATGTCCACTTTCAACTAGCTGGCAAAGAGGCAGACATGATTGCTGAAAGCAGAATTAAAGAGTGATTGAAACAGTGCATATTTCCAGTGTGCATTTTACTCCTAAAATATATGAACTTCATTTTAAGGAAGCAGAACAAATAAAATGAACTTTAAGCATGCTTGTAACTCAGTATGCTCTGAGGATCACATATCTACCTATTAGCTTATTTGGGAAGTTCCTTACTTCACAACAAGGAAAAAGTTGCTATTGAAATGTATGTTGTACAAAACTTTGCAGAGGACTAATATGACCTATATTTTGCATTAGGAAACCAATCCATTTTCTATATTGCCAGCTATGTATTTGTACCAACAGTTAGCCAAAATGATTTTTGGAAGAGAAGTTATATCTGCTAGATTTGAAGTTATAGAAATATTTGCACAGTTCTGCACAAAATACTGTTGTGGCTGACCTCACCATTATTATTTTGCACAATATTTTAAATTACTTACTTATGATATAATGATCTTGTGCTTTTGCTGGCATGCTAGGATCTCCTGTCCTGCTTATTTAACCTTATTTCCACAGGGTTGTTTACACTTCCAGGACCTGATTTCAATTTACTTTAATTTTCTCAGAGACTTTTGTATTTATAAAAGCTGAGCATCTAGTGACCTCTCTATTCCTGACATTTCCTTTACTCTCCACTATGAAAAAGAACAAAAACCCCAGTGTCCCATTTCTGTTCCAAAAAAACTAAACTACTTCCTTCAGTGGGTTGGTCCTTGTAATTGAAAATGGCAACCAGATGTTTACAGAACACACTAGCAATTTTCCTTGAGGCTTGTACTCTTTATAATTGTTTGCTAAAGTTAGTTGGACTTAATGGAAACTTGTCTGAGTCTGTAACAAACAGCAAGTAGGGTCTCCTAACTGTGCTCTGAAAAAATTAAAAACAAAAAATGAAAGAAAAATAAAGTTATAACTACTGCTACCTATTCCTGTTAATGTATTTCAAACACTACAGAAAGCCACTTGCTAAGTGAGATTTATTTCTCTTAGTACTGATTTTTAGCTGCTGTCCCATGAATACCATCCCATATTATTTGCTTTCTACCTTCTCAAACTTTAGATGGCTACTCTAAGCACCACTGATTTTGTGCTCCTTTCCTCTTTCCCTTCTCCTGCCAAGAATATATTCTCATAGATCTGGTTTATTTGAGAATATATTGAATTTTAAGAAGATGCTGTAAACTACACATCGCTTGTTCCTCAGTTAAAACCCTTAGTCACCACAGCTGACTAATAGCCGAAATCTCTCCATCTGCTTTAGAAATCACTATGGTTTCCCTACTCAGTTTCTTATTTGTCTCTTTTTCTCAAGGTTAGTCATAAGCTTCAAGAATTCTGTGAGTCCATTTTGTTACCCCACAAGGCGACAAACAACACTCAATAAAATCTCTTTGCCTAATATTTCAAGACCTCTAAGATAAAGTGCTTCATAGTTCCTGGGAATTCATTTAATTACTTCACCAACGTTACCCCCAAAACAGCTTTCTTAGTATCTAATTTTGTTATTGTTGTGGCAGTACTTAATTTACCACGGTCATGAAGAACAGATTGTTCTTTTTTCCTTCTCAGCAATCTTTCTCATATTTTCTGCTAACAAGTACCTCTGTTCCCTCAGTCATACCAGCCTTCACTCTCACTGAAGAAAGAGCATTGTCATGTCCTCCTGTCTCTATCACCTTCTCTAATTCTCACTGCTTCTGCTGATATAGTGTTGGAAATTTAAAGATGAATGTCTGACAGTCACCAGACATGCCCCTGGGGGTCTCAGAAACCCATGGCGGTAGTTTATTCTCTGGACTAATTAGCAGCCCCGAGGAAACTAATACTGGCTGGACTGAGGAAGTAGCACTCCTTCAAGTCCCCACCTTGCTGCTGGCCAGATGTCAGCAATTAAGCTGATTCCTTCACTGATTTGGCCTCTGGTCAAAAACATGACTACTGAGGAGTACTAGAGGTGATACAATATGTTAAAGGGCTAATATAAAAATACACAGCAAGGAGCATGCATTTCATCCTAATTCTGACAGTGATTCATATATTTTTATACTAGTTTCTCCATCTCTTACTCTGGTATGGCAACATTTCTTTGCCTCACAGTCCTACTGTGAATAGAAGTGAACTGACGCAGACATTTTCTTCCCATGGAAAATGCTCATTTTCTTTAAAGAGCAATTTTTCCAAAGAATACCCAACAAACCAAGATGAAAAAGTTGACAGACTAACACAGAAAATTGCTTTTTGGGAGAATCAAAGCAGAATTTTCTTTCTTCTGTTGCCAACTGCTTCTTCAGCCATGTACCATCCAGAGAGAGACAGAAACCTGCAGCTAGCATCACTCCACGTCTGCTGAACACCAGTGAGTGCTCACACTTCCTGACATTCCCCGAACAGCAACTTTCACAGGGAGTGACTGCTGAGTACAAGGAAGCAATGTAGTGCTCTACAGAGAGCCAAAAAGGGAGGCAGCACAGGCCACATCTGCCGTGATAATACAACAATTCTCCGATTAGCATTTTACATCAAAATTGGTTATGTCTGAATATAACCTCTCTTTAACAATGAGAGGTTGTTCATTTCTTGCTGTAAAACCTAAGAATGCTGTGAGATACCACTTAAATGCCACATTGACCTCTTGATGCTGGCACATAAAGAGAAGGGCCAAGATTTGCTTGGATTTCCTCCCACGGGTCTGTTGCCTCACTCATCCCTCCGTGTTCTTGGAGCAACTCCACCCAAGAACCACTCCCACATCTGCAAACAGCCAGATTGTCCTCATAGTTAGTTGCTGCAGCCAGGGATTAATTTCCATAGCCAAGTGCTTAAACACAGCGTGCTTTTAAAATGGCAGAAAACAGAACAGAATTTAATGCACATCGATAAAGTCAGCGAACAGGAAATAACTTCAGATCTAATATTCTTTTTACTATACATAAATTTAAGAATATATATAGTATATGATCTCTACTTCATAATCTCAGGTGAACGAATAGGACATGAAGCTAATATTGATTCCAGTGGAAATACATGTTAAGGTTTATTGACCCAAGAGGTAAATATTGACCAAACCTAAAATGGGTTCAATTAATATCTTATGGAATAGTAAATCACAAAAAACCCCAAACAAACCATATCTGTTTGGTATGTACTGTAACAATCTTCCTAATGCCATGACTAAAATTTCGTCTTCAGTATATGTCACTCAAATTGCAAACAGAAGTTATAGTAAAGTTTAAATATTTAATTGTAGCATTCTAAAAAGAGGAAATGAAATGCTCATATAAAATCAATACTTTGAAAATGGTTTATGATTTCTTTTAAAGTCACCAATTGCTACTGCAATTTCCTCCAAATTATTAAAATTAACATTCCAAGGAAACGGAGCATATCATGTTATACTGCACCTAGTTTGCCAGCAAACCCAAACAGACGTGCTTTATACCATAGCCAAACTGATATGCACATATTTTTCAGAGCTTGCAGTTTTCTGAGATTTGCATAACTATTAGTAAAGTTGAATAATTGAGAAATTACGGAAATGCCCGCAAAGGGAGGGTCACCGTTGACTAATGAGTCAGGCACATTGAGCAAAGGACAGAAAAACTGATGGAACCAGAAAGAAAGATATAAGTAGTTTATTATCTTAGAAGACATTATGTAGGAGGAGTGTGGAATTCAGAAAAGGTTCAGGCAGCAAACAGTAAGTAGGGCAGAAATGTGTTTTAGTTGAATAGACTTCTGAGATAAAGTTTTCCTGTTAGAAAATATTGTGAAAATGTTGACAGGGCATCATACAGAGACACAGGGACCCACAGATCCTGCTAATTTTTGCTATGGCCACAGAGATGAGAGCTTCTTAGCCTGGAAGGACAGGGAAGAAGACAGAAGGTTCTGGAAAACATTTGTCAAGTTCTTCTCCAGTGTTTGCCAGTCTGGAAGGACATAAAGGTGCTCTGAAGCCAGGCAGCTCAACCCACTCACCTCTGACAGAGCAGCACAGCTCTGCAGTAGGCTGAGGGAAGAAAGGCCGGTGGCTTGTGTGGTTCAGCACAGAAAACCTCCCAGGAGAAAGCCTGGAGGTGTGGGGCTTTCTCTCTCCTCCTGATCTTTGTATTATTTCCTGTGAGGCTGTGTGACACCTCTTTCAAAAGAGCTCCAAGACTGCAGCAAAGGCAGGACATGTCCCAAAGGCCATGTCTCTGTGAGCAGATTCTCACATTTAAAAAAAAAAATGCAGAGGAAGGAAGGAAGGAAGGAAGGAAGGAAGGAAGGAAGGAAGGAAGGAAGGAAGGAAGGAAGGAAGGAAGGAAGGAAGGAAGGAAGGAAGGAAGGAAGGAAGGAAGGAAGGAAGGAAGGAAGGAAGGAAGGAAGGAAGGAAGGAAGGAATACCACCCTAAATCACATCTTCTTCTGCCTAGCTATCAAATGAAACAAGTGTACCATTTATGAATGTGCTGGCCAATACAACCTGATATCTTTCTCATCAGCTGTTATCCAACCTCGTTTGAGCTCTTTGCTTCACAATGGACTTACCACAGATACTGGAGATACTGAGCACGCTGAAATGGATCTACCCCAGCAGTGGATCTATGACAACTCTCCACAGCTGACTCTCTGCAGTCAACTCTTTGTGGGGACAACTTTCTGCAGGCAGGCACAGCTTTCCACAGGGACAACTCTAACCCTAATTCTGACCCTAAGCCTCACTTTAACCCTAAACCTAAGTCTAATGCCTGCCTAGTGTTGTCCTAGTGGAGAGTTGTCCCTTCCTTCCAGCAGCAGCTGCATGCATAAGGTGGCAATCCTAGCCCTAGGCAAAACCTGGCTATCCCATCGTCTACGGCTAACACAGTATTGCCTCTCTACCTCCATCCTAGCAGCCAGCTAAGAGATGCGTGAAACTTTACAGAAAAACTGGCTTATTTAGGGCTGTCACAAAAGGAAGGCTCAAATTGCTCAGAGCATAGATATCATCGGTCCATGAGATTTTCCCCCCATGTGGTTTCAATTGCTGAGAAATGGTGAAAGCACAGATTCTTATTGTTCAACTGAAGCTGCTTGAGAATTTACTGACAAAGCTATTTTCCAGTGAAAAATTAGGGGTTTGAATAATTTATATTTTACTGCAGAAAGCACGTCTACAGGTTTTTCATAGGAAACCCATAAACCGCAGACTCTTTGCCTGAAAAAAGGTATACTTTTCTGTTCTAGCCAACTATTTTCCAGTTACCAAAACTCAAAATGTTTTGGTTTGTCCGTAAGAAGTAAAAAATTTCCACTGAAGAAAACTATTCGCCTGATATTTCTCTCTGACAGCAATGAACTCAACACAGTACTGCAGCCCAGGTGTGAAGGAGCTCTCTGGAAGATCAGTGTGCAAAGCTGTCACATTTGGGTTTCAAACAGGAGCAGAACTGGTCCCAAAACTAATAGTGGGCCAGCACAAAAAAGTTAGGAATGTTTTGTTGTGAATTTTTTTCCATATATGACTTTGGCTAGACTCCTGGCTCTCAGCCATTCTAAACAAAAAATCCTTTCAAATTTAAAGTGAACTTTGAAAGATACTTGAATAAGATAAACCACAAAAATAAAAGCCATGGATAGACCTGCTAATTAATACTAAGTAAGAAGGAATGACTCTTTATAGATTTTTCACAACATTCATATTCTGTGTTTTTCGGTCCATTATTTATATCTTTTTAATGAAGGCTTCAAGGAACATATTTTTAATTTTTTATAACACTGCCATTAGGGAAATATTATGACAAAGCATAGCTCAAAATATCCCTCTCCAAAATAAGGAGTACTAACCCATCCAGAACAGTAAACCCCATCAAGCACTGGCAAAGAAAAAAACTTTGAACGTAACTTGTTTAGTTCTAATAAAAGATCATTGGTTTGGTATGCAGACATACTCTTTCACTTCTTGTTTTTAAAATACAACTTTAAAGCTAGGCACTTACATAACACAGGGAACAGTTAAAGGCAGACTTATGTTGCCATGAAAAGGAATTAGTAGACTCTTACTCATTACCTTAAATTGGCAAGCATTTTACTTTTTTACATACTCCAACATCTGTTGGAAGCTGGAGGATGTTCCTGGAAAATACCTAAAACCTTATAAATTTTTTTTTAGTACTGGAAAAATACTATAGGATGTACTGGTTCTAGCTGTTAAAACATAAATACCCACAGTCAAGTTGGTTTCTGCAGAGGCAGAGTTTGCAGGGTAAAATCCGATACTGGAGAACCCAAACCTGAATTGATCATTGTAACAAAGTATAGCACAGTGATTTTTTTTCTAGTTCATAACTGAATGTGGCATGCCCACTTCCTTAGCCATTTGAAGCACAAATATTTCACAGATTTGGTACACAAGGCCCCCAGAGTTTCCATCTTTTCTCTGCAACCCATCTGACATTAGTGAAGCCTGAAGACTCTGAGGTGGAAAGTAATTAAGGCAGGGAGTGGCTGAAAGGCGCCTATGAAATCAGGTTAAAATAAAAGAGCAAGGTAAAGACAATTTAATATTTCTTGGAAAAGTCTGCCAAGAAAATTGCATGTAACTAATTTTCAAGAAAGATTCTTAAAGAAACCAGGAATGTACTGCAAGCAGAACTCCCATTAGCACCAGAAAAAAAAAAACAACTGCCCCATTTTTCTACTGACAGAATGGTGGCCTGTGTAATTTTTTTCAAAGCCTTCCAGTTCTAAAATTTACTTCCAACAGACGACCAAACAGATCACAATTTCAGTCCATACCTCTAAGGTGCCTAAGAGCACTTAAACATGGCCAGCGTATATGTAACTTGTGCCCAAAGCTTCTCTATCAGGCACCACAAAGTTAGAGTCTCTTGTGTAAGAGATCAGGCTTCTGCAGTAACCTCCTTTAATTGTGGATCAAATTTCATGAAGAACTAAGAACCAACAGTAATTTACCCCAGCTTCTGCAGTGAGTGCAAAATGTAATTCTTCTGTATCGCGTTCTTTAACAAGCTTACAGAACAACCAAAACATTACCAGAGGAAAAATTGTACCTTCATGCATACAGCTTTTCTTTAAGAGACAAAATGAGAAGGAACCAAATGTAGCAGGTACTTGTTTTGCTATTAAATGTTCTTCTGAAAATCACTCTGTTGTTATATTGGTGAAGTGTGTATGAGGAGTCATCAGGAAACAAACTGATCTGATTTGGTTGTAGAGACAATGATGAATCACTCTGCTGATTTATTGTTTTTACAGAAGGGTCTATCTAATGGAAGAATCATCTAATTTTGGAAAATTAGCTGCATAACTAAGAAGAACTAGAATTTATCTTCCATCCTTACTAGAACTGAGAGCTTTACCTCTATGAAAGAATGCTGATCAATAGCAAACATTTAGTAACCAATGAATTAGCTAAATCCCATTATTCTTACTGTGATAAGGGCCCTTGTGCTTGCGATGTTCAGTCAATTTCTTGGTTTCAAGGACTGTGACTGTATATCCATGTTTTGCCAGGATGCGCTGACAGAGCTGACGCTCAGTTTCACGGTGGGCAGGAGGTGCGTACAAAACTGCTCTTCGCCTACGGCTTTCAAAGTACTGGAGAACAGAGTCGTCAATCTACAGCAAACACAATGCAAAGACAGTGGTAAGATAGGGCAGTCCTCAGCAGTATAATACATAGTTGTTATTTTTTACAAAAAGAAACTAGTAATTTGCCACGACAATCTGGGAAATATTTCTGGCATAATAAGAATTCTCTTTATATCAGGGATTTGTGACCGCAAATTCCTTTTTTATGCCTCTCTGTTTTTTCTGCTTTTATTTTGGACTGATATGGCAGAAGTTCACAAGCTCAGGGTAGCAATGAAGGATCTTTAAACCGTGGCCTTTACTTTATGGGAAAACTTTGGCTGAAATCTGGCCTGCTCTGGTGAGGTGTTAGCAGTGCCAGGTGACTGTGGCCTCACACTATTTTGTGGGTGACGTAGCAGAGAGGACTTGGTGGGTCCCATGTTAACTCTTCCAAGGAACATGGGTCCTACGCACATAGTAAATGCAGAGGTCTGCATTCTGCTGTGTAGCGCAGTTAAGAAAAGTAAGTGTACTGAGGTGAAAGCATGCAGGGGAATCCTAAACAGCACTATAGATAGCTGTGCCTCTAGAAGATCAAATGTAATCTTGTCGATACCTTATTGCCTTATTAGCCCAACATGATCCAGCCCAGAAGGACCAGCAGAGAGACATAGGAGCAAGTGGAAAGGCGTATTATGTCTCCAATGAGTCCCAAGGAACTCTTGGGTTGTCTGCCATTCACTGTCTTCCCACACAATGCCTAGGGACAATGGCATCTAAGGAAAATACTTCCTTTGTACAATAACCTGGGATATGAGCTTCTTGCAATGAAAAATGGGAGAAGGCCACCCTGAACAAACACAGATAGTGTAAGCTTAACATTAAGGTCTGAAATGGGCAAATTACAGGGATACTCTCATGCACTCTTTGAGAAAGAGAGACATCTTATGTCTTACATAAGGCATGAAAATAAGATGCTCCATGTGGGAAACAGTTCTCTAATATCTGGACTAGTCTAGCAGTTCTTCTGAAATAAAAATACCATTAACAGACAAGATTTTCTTTTGATGAAAAATACTTACCTTTAGGAATGAAACATACAAGTATGGGGATTCAATTCAGGACATTAAATTACGTCTTGTCAAGTTCATGAATTTCAACCTAGCAGTAGTCAGCAGTATGTCCTTTAAAAACTATGTTATTCTGCAATTTCTAATTTTAGTAAGCTTATCACTGGAGATAGGAAGTGCTACAAACAAGGCAATACCATTCTTTGCACTGTAGACCACAGTGAAAAGAGACAGATGCTTTGATATAAACAAATGTCATTCAAGACGCGTCCAGTTGTTTATAGGCCTGAGATCTAGCGACAAAGTCACTCTTCTCAGCAGTCTGTTCCCCGATTTCCAGATGCAGTTTTGTTACACTTGGCTGAACTGTAAAATTCTTTGCAGCAGTGAGGGGCATGAACTATTTCAGAGCCCTGAGCTTCTAATGCCACATCTGCTTTTGCTTTAGAGCAGGTATCGCCTGTGGAAAGAGGATCATCAATGTGTGAAACCTGAATCATAGAATCACTAGGTTGGAAAAGACCTTTGAGATCATCAAGCCAAATTGTACCTGTACACTACTAAATCATATCCCTAAGCACTTCATCTTCCTGTCTTTTAAACACCTCCAGGGATGGTGACTCAACCCCCTCCCTGGGCAGCCTCGGCCAGTACTTGATAATGCATGAAGAAATCTTTTCTAATGTCCAATCTGAACCTCCTCTGGTGCAACTTGAGGGCATTCCCTCTCATCCTATCACCTATTCCTTGGGTGAAGAGACCAACGCCCATCTTGTTACAACCTCCTTTCATGGAGTTGTAGACAGTGATAAAGTCTCCCCTCAGCCTCCTTTTCCCTAGGCTAAACAACCCTCTTCCCTCAGCTGCTCCTCATAAAACTTGTTCTCCAGCCCCTTCACCAGCTTTGTTGCTTTTCTCTGGACACGCTCCAGGACCTCAATGTCTTTCTTGTAGTGAGGGGCCCAAAACCAAAGACAATATTCGAGGTGTGGCCTCACCAGTGCTGATTACAGGGGCAAAATCACTTCCCTGGTCCTACTGGCCACGCTGTTTCTGATACAAGCCAAGATGCTCTTGGACTTCTTGGCCACCTGAACACACTGCTGGCTCATATTCAGCTGGCTGTCAACCAACATCCCCAGGTCCTTCTCCGCCAGGCAGCTTTCCAGTCACTCTTCCCCGAGCCTGTAGTGCTGCAAGGGTTTCTTGTGTCCCAAGAGCAGGACTCAGCACTTGGCCTTATTACACCTCATTAAAGCAAAGCCTCCTGCTCTGCCACTCATTAAGTGTTTTGCTTCAAATAAACTCTAAACCTTTGGCCTCAGCCCATCGATCCAGCCAGTTCAGATCCCTCTGTAGAGCCTCCCTCCCCTCAAGCAGATCAACACTCCCTCCCAACTTAGTGTCATCTGTGAACTTACTAAGGGTACAATCAATCTCTTCATCCAGGACAGGTCCCAGCACCGAGCCCTGGGGAGCACTGCTTGTGACCAGCCACCAACTGGATTTAACTCCATTTACCACCACTCCTTGGACCAAGGCATCCAGCCAGTTTTTTACCCAGCAGAGGATACGCCTGTTCAGGCCAGTGGTAGCCAGTCTCTCAAGCAGAATACTGTAAGAAATGGTGTCAAAGGCTTCATTGAAGTCCAAGTACACTGTATTCACAGCCTTTCCCTCATCCATTAAGCAGGTCACCTTGTCATAGTAGGCAATCAAGTTAGTAAAAATATCTTGATACAACACTGTCAGGGTCTTCTATGTATATCTGCTAAATGTGCAACCCAAAACTACTTTGGACACTGGGATGTTCAGGTGAAGAAGGCTGATCACATGCTGCCCAGAAGAAGCACAAATAGCACAGGGTGAACTCACTGGAACTGCATTAGGTAACCTGTCAGATGTCCTCCCCAGCCTCCCAGTGTTTCTAAAACACATTAGTCGTGTGGCAAGCACAGTGCTAGGGTCTCTCAGAGTGTCCTTCCCCAACACAGCACCCGCCTTTCACTCCCCGTGTGCCTTTGCCCCTCCTTCCTCTACTCTTATCTTTTTCTTTTCCTGCTCTCCTGCAGCGCCAGCAGCTGCCTGCAGCCCTTCCTCTCTATTCCACTTCCCTCCCTGCCTCCCTGTTCTTAAATCCAACCCTCGTTCCAGCCTCTCTCCTGTGCTCCCCCTCCCTCTTCTTCTGTGCAGTCCACTCACACACTTCCCACTTTCCATTTCACACGCATTGTGGAAGAAAATCAGGAGAAAGACATCTGTTGCTTTATTTTGTGAGCAAATCTAGTTTTCCATCACACGTATGCTGCTACGGCCAGCACTGTGGGGTGAACTGAGGATGCATGTGGAACACAGATGCAGCCCAGGACACGTCCCTGTCCAGTTTTAGCTGGCAATTATGGCTCGTCCCACTCCTGTCCCTGCTGGCACAGCTGAGGGTGCTCACTGCTTGGTGCTGGAGTCCCACCTTGGACTTGGTGGCACTTTCTATGCACCCCCCTCACTAATAGTTACCATTTTTTTTAAGCTAAAAAAACCCACCTTTCTTCTTTGCAAAAGCAAAGTCTCCTGCTCTGCCTCTGCTCAAGCATTTTGCTTAAAACGAAGTCTAAGACCTTATCATCTCAAGCACCCAGCAATGTCTTTATCGTCCCGTGGGCGATACCCAAGGCCAGCTCTTGCAGGGCTCATCCTAGCCCACCTGCCGTCCTGTATCCTGCACCTGGTGCCTGCTGTGCTCCCCCTGCCCTCTTGGCGAGGCACAGGAGTACAGGAGACAACTGGCCTTGAGGCATCGCAAGGGCCCTGGGGACCCCACAGCCCCTGGGGCCAGAGGATGTCCACACCAGCATGCCTGTAGCAGGACCTTCCAGGGGAAGGGGGCTCTCCCTCCCACCTCCGCAACAGCACCGATGCAGACAGCATCTTCTCCAGCTCCCTGGGGATTAGCAGAAATGTTTATAATGCTCTAATTTGGACATATATATTCAAATATATAATATTTGGACATATATAATATATATAATATTTGGACAAATATTCAAAAGAACACGGATACTGGCAAAGAAAAAAAAAAAGGAAGTTCAAGCGATGGTGGCACCCTAGGTCACTTCCAGCAAAAAGTAGAGGCAAACGGCACTGAGTGGCTCGACAGGGTCCGTGCAGCAGCCAGCTCACACACCAGGTGCCTTTCACTGGTGCTCAAAGGGTCGTGATGGCCCTCATGCGCTTAACAGGACACTAACAGCTCCAGAGAGCTTTCCTTGGGACACACAGTCCAGAGACAGTAAAAGTCCCTCAGGCTGCTGGGAGGAATGATCAGGCCGGGCTGGGGACATGCTGGCCGGTACCCCCAACACCTCCACCAACTGCCCAGGCATCTCAGACACGAGGAGCCTTTATTCACTCACTTCCAAAAAGTCTCGACAGGATCTTTGGGACATGGAGGCAATTCAGGACCCTAAATTTAACAGCTTGACCTGATGTCCAATCTGATACTGTTAAATAATATGAAGTAGCTCAACACGTTTTACAGTGCTTGCTCAAGATCCATGCATAATGTTGCCAAATTAATTTTCTCTGTCCTGTCCTTTCAGAGCTATTTGCAGTACAGGTTACAAGATACAACGTGTCCTCTCTGTTTTCTTGCCAAGCCAGTGCAATGTATTGTGGGTTTTTTGTTCTGTTTTAAACTTCCCATTAGGTACACAGAATTAAAATAAATTCTGCTCGATTGCACGCTTGTAGCAAGTGATTCCATATTTTTTTCCAAAGCTCTATATAAAATGCCTTACATCACTGACCATGCTGATCTAGTTACTACTGGATGAATTTCAAAATTTCCAGCTTTATAGCAATAGCAGTCATGTTTATACACTTAAAGAGTCTGCTGTTTTTTATAAAATGTTGCTCAATCATAAAAATGCAGCCTGGGCAGAGAGCTGGTATAAAAGAAGCAGAGTGCAATAGATGAAAATAAGCTATTTATGTATTTTGACATTTCATGGTTCTGATTTTTTTGCTTTTCCTATAACTTTAATATGCTTAAGCGAAAAAAAAAAAAAAAAGGATCCGTAATGTTTTGAATGTTTGAGAATAATTATTAAACAGTCAAATGTTTTCATCTCCCAACTCTTTTTTAACTCTCCCCAGTTTGAAGCCTCAGGTTCTTTGTTAGAAGGTCAATTTATTACAAATTCAATATACCTTATGTGAAAGGGATTGGTAAGGAACATCTGTGGCCCATGCCTTACCTAGAGAATAGTGTGTTTGTCTCTAGTGAAATTAATGAGGCTTTACAGCAAAGCTGAGATTTCCCACATGATTTAGGATGAGGCCTGTGTCAGCTTTGACATGATATACCTGCTCTTACAGCTTGCAAACCATTCCACTCAGCTGAGTCACTGACTGCTTTTTAGTGCAATAGGCTGTTACACAGATGATCCACAACTGGTCTAAACAAACCTCAATGGGCTGTAAAGTGAATAAAAATGCATAAAAATTTATTTTGCAATTTTGTTTTCAGTTTATTAAACAACATGAAACACAAAAGAGAACAAAGTGAACTCCATTAAATTTATTATGGATTTTTTTTTAAAATATCAAATCAAATGTATATTCCTCTGAGGTCTTAACAAACAAGATAAACAGCTCAGTTTATATAATATGAGAGCTCAAGAATTATGTAACCATCTTTGACTGAAAATAGACATCCGTTTTCTGAGTTGCAGTTCTTAATTCTGCCTGCAACATCTACATGTCTGTGAAGTTCTTTCTTAAAGAGAAAATCTTTTGACATTTTCATTGAAACCAGTTTATCCAATTCTAGGTTAAGAATGTATAAAAATAAAACTGGTTATATTAATTTCTGAAGCTTTCCTCTACTGTACAGCATTTTTGGGTTGTTCAAAAACCTCAAAATGTAGTCAGTAACTGAAGATGTAATTACTGGTGTCATTTTGGCCAAGAAGAAAATAGCAAAGATATTTCAAATTCAAGAGAGAAAACCTGTTCTTTGGCGTTTTTTCAGATTCCAAGAAGATTGCATAGTTCCACAAGTACTGATGCATTGTTTCTGGTTGGCAAGGAAGCAAATATACTGTTTGAACTATTGCCATAGAATTTCATTGACCATCGCTTCAACTGCAGAAACAAAATTCTTCTTCCTGACATAATGGCCAAACTCATGTTTGCCTAAGCTTCTCTCAGGAAAGAACTCAGAAACTCTGAATCATCTATTCAGCCACCCTGTTCTGATGGCATTAGTTCCTGTGTTGATTACAGGCAGCCACTCTTTTACACCAAGCTAGCCAAGACTGTCATTCTTGTCCAATAGCTTCAAATAACTTAACTGTAGCTTACTTTAACCCCACTGGCTTCTGCAGGTACTGAGCTGCTGCAAAAGAGATATGTAAGCCACTGTGCAAACCAAAAGGCCTTTGCATGAAAGAGGAGTACAACAGAAATGCCATGAAAGTGAACCAGCCTTACATAAACAAGACTGTCAGTACTAGCAATATTCACAGCCAGTAAAGGAAATGTGGATCTGCCTTCACTCCTAAACACCACCTAGCACAACAACATTACAAAAAAATCCATGAGTGGGACTCCTAGAAACTACCACACTAATATTAAAAAGCATTAATAGAGTGACAACAAAAACTTAGCATGTGGTTCTAATACTCAAAGTTGTTCATTTACAGGACTGTGCAGACTTTTATTAGTGTCAAATGTGACTTTTAAATTCTTTCTCATATTTGCATGGAAGTTCATAGAAATAGTTGTTCAGACTACTGCTGCACTTGAAATGCACATAGCTCTTGTATCAAGAAGTAACAGAGGAGTTAATTTCCTGTTTCACTTACAGAAGGATATTTAAATGTGTTGGCTTTATATTCTGTTAGATTTCCTAATCAGAAAGGACTGGGCTGCAGAACAAAATGGTTGGATTGCAATTCTGTTTCCAATTGTTTGCTGAATAAATAGAGAATAAGCAACTAGATTATTAGTACTACATTGATGGCTGGTTTATAATGACTTCATAAATCCAAGAGCAATACTGGAGTTGTTTAGACAGTCATCAGCAGCTCTCTGAACTGGAAATACAGAACTATTTTATCAAAATGCCTTTGCTTTATAACTGCATGTAGTTTATTGTACTAACTGCCTTATATTGGGAACTGACAATAAGCCAAATCCTACCCGCTAATCAAAACAGCTGCTTTTGAGGAAGGGCTCTAATGAAGTGCATGAGCGAGATTTTGCCTCCATTTCCCATTTTCTGCTGATGCACCCTTCTCGAAGTTCCCTTCCTGCAAAGTCTCCACCCTGCCCCTCTTTCCTGACTGCTGCTACAATAGCCTTGTCCTTTATCACCAAAAGATCTCTAGCTATCTGCACAGTAAAAAAAAACTGTTTCCTCAGCAACTTTTGAATTTTACATTGCAAAGGGGGATAAAAATGTCCTGCTTCCGTAGGGTGCCATGTAAATGAGGTATCATTCCAAGGAAACCAGTTGCTGATACTATACCATCTGTCAATTGCTTTCTATTAACAGAAGCTTCATACTAGCAAAGTTCTTTGTTCTTTTGTGAGGAGAAAAGAGTTCTCATCACCCCACCATATTATATTAAATAAATATCCTTTTCAAGATTAAATTTACTTTCAAAATGTATCAAACCTTATTATGCATAATGTAATCTTTTCTATCCAGGCCTCTCACCGCACTCCATTTCTGCATAATAGCAAAAATCACCCCTTCTCATTCTGTTATCCAGCTTTATTTCTGCTTTTTCACACATTTACATTTCAAAAGTTCCAACTGTCTTTGTCTTCTTTTCTTTCCATTTCCATTCCTATTTCCCTTTCTTTTCCCCAGCACAAATCCAGCCCCCTCTGTGCACAATCTTTTCTTTGCCTTTTGAGGACACTATTACTTTGTAGCTATAGTTCCCTACTCTGCCTTCTTCCATAATTCTCCTCTCCTGTCCCCTTCCTGCCCTGTTAATTCTGATTGAAGCAAGTATATCCCATCCAAAGTATTGATAGAAAAACAACATGCCTTTAGAGGGTGAAGTTCATCAGATTTGTTTTAAATATCTGCACTAAGTCATGATCAATTTTGCATTAGAGGCAGTTGTTTCCATTGACTATGAAGTGCAGCTTTCTGGCTCTGACAAGACAGAGTCCAGTACTCAAGTAAAGGGAGGTTAGTTCCACTCTGGATGTCCAGAGTTCTAAAGTTCTTGTAACAATTTCTCAGCTTTTTAGTAACTTCACTCACTTCACTCTCAATTTTGTAATATAGGTACCTGAGCCTGTAACTTGTGCAAAATTTTCAACTGGATCTACCTCTAGATCTTGGTTAGGACTAAAAAATCATATTCCTTTTTTTATTTTTTTCCCCCTACATAGTATCACTGAGATATGGCTGCATCAAGCATCAAGCTGCCATTATCTTGCATCTTTCATGCTGTCTGTTCTCAGTAAATGATATCCTATCCTACTTGTTCAGAAAAAAAAGACTATAAAAATCCTTTTCTCATTCTTCCTGTTTGCTCATCTCATTACAGATCCTCTTGAAGATGTGTTTTTTACACCAAACATAAGCAGCAGATTGAAGGCCTTGAACGTGAAGACAGCTTTTTTCATCATACCTGTGGTATTTCGTTTAAGCTCTCATATAATCAGCTGCATGTCTTGTTTGTTTTCATTTTTGAGATGACCTTAAATAGCATGGGGATGTGAAACAATGGTCCTATGAGCATCCATTAAACAATCTCCTTCCAGATACATATTAAAATTTAAAATCTCTTTTTTTTTAATTGCATTGGCCATGGTTAGAGAGTGTGTCTAGCACATGAGTAACATTATCTCACTTCTTCCTCCCAACAGCAGAGGTTCTATATGTACCTGGGCTAAGCATGCTGCTGTGCAGAGACACCTAAGTTGGCTCTGGCTGAATTAATTCAGAGAGAGGAAATATAGCACATGGCATAATCAGCTAATTGGGTCTTCTCAGAAGTGGCTGAGAAGCAGAGCTGAATTACTTGAGTGTAATGGTTTTACATCTGTCTGGTACTAAAACTATTTCTGGCATGATACTATGCCATGCAAACCTACACACAGGATCTACACAGGGTTGCTAATAACTAATTCAGTTTAGACACTACAGCACCAGTTTTCCTCTTTACTATGTATATTCAGAAATATTTCCCCATGCAGGAGGTGTGTCTGGCTGAACCTGAAGATAGTCCGCTGTTGGATGTGATGTCTCCGTCACATGCCTTTAATGCTGGAGATTCAGAAATAAGCCTTCTATTCACGCTACAGATATTAACATTGAATTTTACAATGGAAAATGTTGACCTCTGATCATGTGAAAATAAAGCTATAGGACCAGCTCTCCAGAAGGTTTTAAAACTCCTGTAATGTGTGATACCTGAGAGGGAGAGATACTGTGAACTCCATTAGGTTTTCCAGGCTATAAATGACGTATGTGGTTTTGCAATTAAAAAAAGATGGTTGCACTATGTGCCTGACAGTAATGGTGCCATCCCAGGGCATCTTGGATACAGTTAATGACACATTTAAAGACCAAACTGGCAATTTCTAGCCCCATGCTTTTCCATATTTGTCTGAAACTTTCTCTTCCAAAATGAGACAAATTTTGAGACCAGAAAGAGTCTCAGCAGTGGCACAGCTGCACTTTTCTTCGGATTTCCCCCTCTAGTTACCCTAATGGCTCATTAAAAGTGCCAGCTTTTTTTCTTCTTTTCTTTTTTTTTTTTTGGCATTTAATTGCTATCCATACTGTGAATGGAGAAACTATCAGACTGTGGAAGGGGATTTTGTCTGTGCAATACCAATCATAATCAAATTCTCACACAATACTGATTGTTTCTCTGAAGGAAGCAAGAATTAATTCTGCCCCTCGCTAGTCAGAAGCGATCTTGCAGTGTGACAGACACTGTGATTTAAGACACAGAAACACAAAGAATATTATTTCCAGCAGGGTCTTCTTTTCCTTAAAACTTATTCCTGAACTTTGATTTCATAAAATACGTTTCAGTGTTTGCTTCAAGTCACTGTTTAACTGCACAGCAGACTCCTTTAAATAAATTTGCTTGCTGGGCCATTTACAGAATAAGAATACATATGTGACTAGATAATTAAAAATGTGAATAATTTGGATTATATTTTAAAGTATTTTTCCAGATTCATACACGAAAATTTAAGCCAGAGTTTTAATAAAAACTTATTTCCAAACTGCCATGTATGAGGCACATGACTAAAATAAAACAGTGTAAAGTTTCAGCCATGGCATCTGCCTTAAGTGTTACTGGGTACCCAGTAAAATCAAGCAAGATAACAGTTCAGCTATCTGAATAAGCAGTGGGCGAAAACACACAGTTCAAGAACATACTCTCAAAGCAAAGTGGTAGAGATTTTTGGAGATGTTTGTCTTTTCTGTTCCTTGAGATTATTAGTCAGCCCACACAACCAGCAGTGTATTCTGTGGAAACAGAGAGCAACTTAAGAGTAACATCCCAACATGTGCAAGACATTTTGTTCATTATACTCTAGAGGAAACTTTCAAGACAAATAGGGAGCTAGCTATGGGTGGTCTCCAGAACTTCAAGAGGATTGTATTAGAGTAGCACAGCCCTGGAAAGCATACCTATAAAGGCTAACATACACATTTACATCTGTACAGTAGGTTCAGTATGTGTGTATCATAGTCACATCCAACCATGTATGCTGAAGGGCAGTAAGTACAGCATGTTGTAAAAAAATACGCTTCCTTCTCATTTAAAAAAGCCAGCACATCAAGTTCAGTGTCTTTCTGTGTTTTTCTCAAACAAATCGGGAAGGAAGAAATTACAGATACCTCCAACCAAACAGCATGCTGTCAAAATTTTGTTATCGTTCCACCAATTCTTACAGACTTTAGGTAGGTAGCCCAAGGTAAGATATGAAATGCTATTTGCTATTACAATAGCAATGAATAAAAAGGAATGGACTGTAAGTGTCAAAAGTAGTAATGCAATGTGACCCACACCTGTCAGTTGTGCTTATTTCCCTGTAAGTTGTAACTCTTTGTGTCACACCGTTGAACAAATCCAAATCTGGGTACCTAGTGCACTAAGGAGTCATTAAAATATAAAATTATGACAAATGCAGCATGGAGAAGACTTCTGCAACTCATAAGAAAAATCTCTCCTAGCTGCACAAAAAAAAAAAAAAATCTGGTTTTTAAGACTTAAGGTTAAAGAGTTCATGCCAAAGTTATTTCACGTACCTGTTTTCGATCGGTGCAGAAGATGCACTTTACAACTGCTCTCCTAAAATTGATTTTGCTGACCTTTCAGACTATGAACCCTATGTAATCAAAGAAGCAGCCTTCTGATGTTTTTTTTTTCATTTTTAATGGTTTATATAGATGCTGTCCATAATCTGTGAAGTCACAGATTATAGCCCTGACACAGATGTATATAGAATGCCAACATAATGACAATTTCACAGTGAGCTCTCTGCTGCACTACTAGTAGCTCTCTGTAGGACTGAAGAAAACCTGAAACATTTGTGCTCGTGCTGATCAACAGATTCCAGAGTAAAAATAACTACCTCAGTCTGGACCATTTAACATAACACATTTTCCAACTAAAATAACAGTGTCTGCATTTGTTAGGTTTTAACATCCATACTAGGAACCCCATACAAAGTAAACATGAGGTCAGGTAACCTAAGGACAAAGTAAAATTTGTGGGACAAAGATTCCAAACTAAACAGTGCAATTTGAAAATATGAAAAGTGCTATTTTATTTCTCAAATACAGTTAACTTCAGCTTTGCAGCTGAATCTCAGTAAAGTTTAAAACTGACCAGCAGATAATTTTAACACAGGGCAGCTGCAGTCCCACTGCTAAGTAACAGCCTCAGTTACTTTCATGAAACTCTACTGGCTCCTGATTTACGTGCCTCTACTGTAAACCCTCTGACCCAATTCCTACAGCCAAAATAAAATATGGTCTGTGCAGCAAACTGAAATCTCCCTGGAGTCACAGAGCAATGCTGTGTTTCAGTCAAGATTTCAGAATTCCTGTGCTAATAACACCACACTGAGGAGCTGGTAACAGAGATGTGCTTGTGCATATGCCACTGTCATTAGATCACCCATTTGTTTGTATACGGATCTCAGACTTCCAAGCTTAGGCTAATTTTAGCTGGACTCAGATGATCCTGCCAGACTTGCTATCCCTCGCTTTGCTAATTATTGCTCAGCACTCTGCTCCAGCTGACTTACCTTTTTAACTATCTCTGAATTACTGCCAGGAAGGAAGCAGTGAGTGTCGCTTGGGGAGATCTCCTTGTATCTTCCTTGCTGTGTTTTAGTCAGTTTACTGGGTGCAATACCATTAACGACTGCTGAAACGATGCTGCTGGTCATGCGAGGAGTCAGGGTCTGGCAGAACAGGCAGACGGCCACCACTAAAGCCAGAAGGAAGGGACGGGGGCGACAAAGCCTGCGGCACCTGGGGACTTGTGCACAAACCATGGCCTCTTTGCCGTCTTCACTTCACCCTTTGCCACATTGCAGATGCAGTCCAAGTAGCCACGTCTTTCCAGGGTAAAAAAAAAGTCAAAGGCACACTTTACCCCAAATTAGCAAGAGATTTCCCTGTTTCTGCTGCTCAGTACTTTCCCAGTGCCTGGCAAGAAGTCACAGGTTCCAGAGGAGCAAAGACTTGGGTAGAGCCCTCTCACAGGGCTACGGGAACAACCTGTGAAAAAACAACAAGTGAGCAGTGGCAAACAGCAGCATCGATGGGTCATTCTGTAAGGAATCATAGCGAACTTGTCCACACTGTACTCCTGGGAAAACAGACCCGACGGCAGACAGGTGAGGAGCAGAAATCTTCACCCTGTTTGCAGAAGGAACTACTCAGCCAGGCAAGAGTATCTAAGAAAGCAACAGTTTAAAGCTTAACATGTCCTGTCCACAGCTGAAGAGAGTAAGAGAGTGTACCAACTTTGTGAACTGTCGTTTGCTGTTTTTTTCTCTCTTGCGTTCTCAGTTCCCACTTTGTTTTTACGGTTTCCTTCATTCCAGTCTTTTTAAATTGCCTCCTTCCTGTCAGCATGCACAGCTTTCTAAAAGTGATCATTTATCTGAAAACTGACAGACTATGAAGATTTTAGTTTGCATTTGTTTTGTCCAGACTGCGAGTTCAAAGTTAGGTTTACTCACTCAGTTCTTATCCTGTTAGAAGTTTTCCGTTCTCCTCTAATGGGCTGCTGATTAAAACCACTTGGAACAACTCTGGCTCATGATCCCAGCTTGTCTCACACACTTAGAAGGCAGGCACACGCACATACACACGCCATCTGAAGCCAGTTGGACCACAGATTTCATATAAATAAAGGCTGGACTGCTGAGAGGGTGGGGCTAAACTAGCTCTGCTCTGAGCCTGCACGGGGTTTGGAGACGCAGACGGAGATCTGGATGGGGAGCAAGAGGTGTCCTTGCTCACACTGCATGCCTCGAAGCCACCATCACTGCAGTTTTTAGAAAAGTGCTGTTACAGCAGTCTCATTAGAACAATCTTAATATCTTGCAAGTACTAGACATCTGAGCAGCACCTACATTATTTTAAGACATTAATAAAAATGTTGTAAAAGGAAGCAGATTTACTTGGGCATAAACGTCACTGACAAAGCAGTTGTCAGTAATTTTCCGCAGTAGATATAACATCGCATATCAGTGTATAAATAAAACATCTTCCTGGTGGCAAAGAAGGAAAGAAAGGAGGGTGGACAAAATTACTCCAATGAAAGCACTTAGTATTTAAGCTACAGAAGGTCTTAGTTACTACTTCCCCCTGCTGACGCAGGACAGGGACGAGACAGATGGGAACAGTTGAGGAACTCTGTTCTCTTTATAGACCTAAACTTCTTATATAATCAAGTTCTTTTAGCTAAAAATGTCTGTATACAAGTCATCTATTTTATCTTCCATCGTTAGTTATTTTTGAAAAGAAAGAGTTCTTCCTGTACTGCCTCATCTATACGAAATTAGCTTTATTATGATAACTTTGAGCCAATCCACACAATTCAACAGCAGCAGCATCATTAGCAAGTTAGAGGCCAATATACAGCAGTGAGCAGAGTATAGATTTGTTTGAAGTATTTGTGTTTATTCAGCTTTCATATCCTTTTTTGTTTTTTTCATACTAAAAACCATCAGTTTGCACATGTAGAAAAATGCCACAGAAGTGACTCAATACCTCACACAGAACTTCAGCTGTCACATGCACTGCATTTTAGTTTTATTTCTGGGGCTGTAGTTGTCTAAATTAGACTCCTGGGTTATCCTGAGCATGAAAGGAGTACAAAACTTGCCTGTGCCCTCCCATGACTGATGCTTGCTATCCACACAGAAACTTCCGTCTCTGCTCGCTGAAGATATGTTGCTCAAGCTCCCTCCTTTCCAGCACACCAGCTCACATCCTCAGGTCCTGCTCCAGCCAGTCCATGCTGAAAAGCCTCTGGCAAGCCAATAAATCTGGCTGGTGGATGTCAGAAAACCATGGGTTCCTTGCAGCTGGCTTCGGGGTAGGTCTATGCCACACAATGGAGAGGGGCACCCAGGGAGCTGGTACATCCAAAGGAGGACTGCAGAGATACTACAGCCAGCCTGGGAACCACAGTGACGCCATCAGCAGAGAAAGAGAGCTTTATTGTTTTAAGAGACTGTTGTGTGGCTTTTGACACAACTACCAGCTACATGGGTGGCATTTGCATGGTTGTCAACTTCTTACAAAGGGGGATTTTAGTTAGATATTTACATGCTCTTGCAAGAAGACTTGATTAAAACCAGCTTATAAAGATCTGGATTGATGGTTGTTTCATGATGTGGAGATCATACCCCCTTGCTAGAGTCTCACACTAGAACAAAATAATCCTCACCCCCGGTGCTGGGGTTGCCTTCAGCACAGCCAGTAATCATGCTCTTCCTCCAGCCCAACATAACTTTCCCCTTTCAAGCTCAAGACCAGGGTCTTTATCCTCACATTCTCCCCAATGTCTCAGAGCCAATTCATCCTTCCTGCAACCCCAAGCTCCTTTACTGTACCAAGACTGAGACAAAAAAAATCTCTGCAAAAACAGAGTCGAAGGGATGTCAGCAGAGGGCAGGCAGATCACCGCCTCCTGTATACTCTGGGGGATCAGCCTTCCATTCATCTGCTTTTCCCAGATGTTCCAAGGAGTGAGCTGGCTTTTTCCCTATGTTTTGTGGTTTCTTTTCATGACAATAGCATGTAATGCACTTTCTTCAGCTGTAAATTACTTTTATCAATCACAGCTGAAGTGCAATGAACATGATTCTTGCCATCTTTTGAATCAGGATTCCACTACATCTCTGGGATTATATGTCTACTGATTTATCTGGTCACATTCTGACAATTTCAGAAATTAAGACAGAACTTTTTCAAATGGGGACTAATTCCCCTGGCATTAACTAGTCACTTAGGAAAAGGATATAAGTGAATAAAGAGTCAGGCCTCCTGAATCCCAAACTCACAAGAAATATTCTTCAATTCATAATATTCAAGTAACTGCAGAGCACAATTATCTGTAAGATCTAAAACATCTAGCTAAGTATTTATACTCACAGGTATTTGTACATATTTCATAATTCTTAGCAGAAAGCTGCAAATCTTTTCTTTCTGACATAGAAAATTCCCTATTTGGGATTCCCAGACCTTTTCCTTCCAGTGGCTAATCCCACTGCAAGGATTAAGTGTTCTCTATCTTGCTTACCTCTCCCTTCTCCTTCCACTTACTCAGGACTGCTTGCCTGGATGGCCCCTACAGCAGCCACCTTCTGTCTTGCTCTGTGTGAGGGAAGGTCCTGCAGGGATCATTTCTGCCAAAAACCAGCCATGACTGTCAAGAATGTTCTCCAGTGCTCGCAGCCAGAATCCAAGTTCCATCTGCATCATCTGCAATAGACTTTAAGTGTTTAAAGACACCCTGACACATCAAATGTAAGAGGAAAGTCACAAGACTTGTTAAAAATTGCCAGGGACTAGTATTTGAAAGGACTTAGTATGCCATGCAGGCATGTAATGTGCACCGTTCATCATCTCACTGGGGTTTTAAGCAACCTAGCTCGTATTCGCACAGCTTCCATTTTACACAAGTCTCTGTGTTTGTTCAGTGGTGAAAGCTAGTGACCATTGAAGAAAGATTTTAGTGGTCTAAGTAGTGACCTGGACAGATCTTTGCCAGGAGCCAACCAAGAAGAAGATATTAGGCACAGAAAGTTAGCAGGAATTTAAGGCCAGCTAAATAGATCCATTTTATGCATGCTTAACTTCACTCAGAGATCTAATATGAATCATCTGCAGCTCTGAATAAAGCTAAGACCAGATATAAGTGCTTGTTAGATTGGAATTTGATATAATAAAAACCATTTTGCATCAATAATTTCACTATGTAGAGGCTGCCAAAAAGAAAATATGTTTAAAAACCTACTCACAACTGCTCTTTTCTGAAGCAAGATTCAAATTACAAAGTATAGCGTCCTAGAGATCACATGAAAAATACGCTCAGACAGATCATTTCTAAATGAACTGACAGTCAAGTCCTTGTAATCACATCTGTCATCTACACAGGGCAAACCTATATGTAATTTTCATTATTTATTGTCAAGTCTTTAATTTCTTTTTCATTTTCTAGTATACTAAAAACTATGCCATAGGCCATAAATTTTAAGTAACATAAAGTGCTGGATAAAAGCTTTATGAACAATAGGCATTAATAACAGTGTAAATATTCAAGCAAAATTTCTATTTAAAATGTCCTGGAGAAAGCCTGCTCTGTCGCACCCTCCATGAATTTTTACTTCACACTGAATTCAATCCAGATTGCAGTTAAATTTACAGTGTCTTCAAGCCCATGTGTGGTCCTATTATGAGTAGTAAATGGGGGAGACTGGCACAGAGTAAAAAAAGGGAAGAGAAATACATTTCATTAATGCTGTGCACATTGAAAGATCCGATACTACTGAAGCTTAAATTAATCCCAGCATAGTAAAACCCCAGACTCTCTGCCATTTCGCATTCACTGAACAACGTAGGTCTTAATGATATTGCGATTTTGTTCCACAGAGCACTTCAGCGAACAAAGATTCACGTCTTAATTCAGCTTTGGCTCAGTTCTCTGATATTGGCTCGCAGTGAAAGCAGGCTAGCAGAGAAGATTCTGAGAATCTTTGGGAGCAAAAAAGTTGATGTTAACGAGAGAAGAGTTATAGGGAAGGCTCCCTTTTTTGTATTGCTTCTCATTATTGTTAGGTTTATGTAATATTTTTTTCTTTGTAGAAAAGGCGATAAATGATCAAGACTACACAAGCAACATGTTTACTTCTCTTATTATAGTCTTACAGTACATATGTAAATGTATAGTTGATATACAGTCCATTTTAGATCCTTAGTCTGTAAATGTTATTATTGTGTTAATAAGTGTGATTGCTGCATGTTTTGCCCCAGGAAAATGCTGTTAGGTCTGCCGTTCCATGGTAAGATGAGCCAGTCTAGTAATTCCCTCTGAAGGAAAGAGAAAGGTGTTTCTTGCTCCTCCTTCCCCTCCCTTTAGCATCTTCTCCTTGCCTCTGCTCCTGCTCTTACCCTTCCTGACTTCTGGTGGTGCTCATTAGATCCTTTTATGAGAAAAAACTGTGTGATTGGGTTGGTTTTCTACCAGGTGAGTCAGTTGAATCGACTCGTGGAGAGGTCCAGTGGGCCCCAGTACTGGTACTAGTTAAACAGTAGGAGAACAGGAATGAGAGGGGATGTAAACAGAGGAAGGGAACAGGATCTTTTAGGTAATGTCAAAGCTTGGTACTCTGCTCACCCAAAATACTAAACCCACCCCAGCTTCCCTACAGTTTTAGGGAATAACTGAGTCATTTGTCCAGAGGCATCTGTCTGCATCTCAGCCACGTTCTTCAGTATTATCACTTGGTAGAAGGATGACAATGAAACACAGATATCTATCTCTTTATATATGTTAATAGTACAGAAAGGTGCTTGACATGACGGTAAGGAAGAGCAGCAGAAGACCAAAGTCTTAAGAAGATGCTGACGCCTACTCAAAAGGCAAATTTGCATGTCAGGAGGAAGAAACAGATCAGTAAATTCTTTGCTTCTTCGTGTCTAAAATTATTCACCAACTCTTGACATAATCCCCTTGCAGCATTTATTCTGGTATTACACAGAGATTTATAGCCATTTTGATTACTCGGATACATTGTGTACTGCTGAGAGCTGAATAACAATCAGTGATAATCAAAAAAATAGTCTGTAAGAATATGGACGCTTATCTTCAGGTATGCAGTACAGGAATGAAGTGGAATATCTCACTACCTCTCACAACATTTGTGCTCCTTTATACTTTAAGTAAATATTGTATTTTGGCATGCTCCACATCTCTTCTCTTGCATCTTGCTGGTCCCCCTTTTCTTCACACCTCAAGTGGGATCATTTGAATTTCCATTCTCAGGTCTTTCTCTTTCTTCCTACAAATTTTTCTACTGACAGGTTTGTTTTCTCTCAACATCATTCACTTCTTTCAACATCATTCTCTTCTCTCAACACAGTGATTAATTTCTTCTTTTAGGTGATCCAAATCCTTCTTTTTGTCTTTTATTTCAATTAAATTCTCAGAGTTTATTATATGAGAAGTATTTCCACAAATACTTTTCTACTTTCTCATGTACTGCTGTAAGCAGAGCTGTTCCCTGCCTTCTACGTGCAGGAGGGCTCTGAAGGAACATTATGTGCTGCATAGTCGTATCTCCTTGCAGTTCTTCCTAGCTGCTTATAGTCAGGGGTAAGTATATTAAAATGACCAGCAGGAGTGGGAAGAAGCCAAGAACTCCGGCATCATTGACTCAGTTCTAGCAACTCCCTACCTGCTCAAATGATGTTTGCAATGAAGGTATCTGTATAGCTCAACAACTGTTCCATGTATTGGGACACCCTCCTCACACCAGGCCCTTCCCCTCCACGTCTGTCCCCAGCATGAAAAAACATCAGAAAAGTTTCCTTGAGAAGGACATAGGGTGGAGAGGGACAGCAAGTGGCAAGCACAACAGTTCAGAGGCTACTTCAAAGAGGAAGGAGTGATCACTCAGCCAGGCCTCCAGGGTGACAGCAGGACACATTCTAAATACTTTCCTACACAGTGGGAATACGTGATGCTTGCAAGCCAGTCATGGGGTTTCAGGAACAATAGCAACAATTGTGAAGGAAAGGCCCAGTCCATAAGGACATTTATCAGGGGGAAGAGAAGCATTTACAAACTCTTTTATTTCTATTGTTTGGGATCCTGTATTTTCTCTGGGGTTTGGTTTTGGTTTTTCTAAGTTAATTGTTCTATTTTCTGTTCCAATGAACTCCAAATGTAGAATTGAAATGTCATAATCCCCCAGGTCTTGTCACAAATTCTTTCCTCTTTTGTGTGAACTAAATTACTTAATTGCCATGTTCCCTTTTCCTTCAGCCTCGCCTCATCATGTAAGTAGCCAACACTAGTAAGACTGTTCACTTCTTTCCCCCTTCTGTTCTCCAGAATAAATGGACCCAAACCAGCCCAGAAACCAAGAAAACCAAAGGTAACCAGAAAATTCATGACAGTGATGCCCGAGCACCAGGTTTTTTTTATTTTTTCTCAAATTCAGGAGCAAGCTCTGTTTCAAATAATCAAAATTTTAGAAGCTGAAAGATAAAAATACAAGTAGACTCCTCATCCATAAACAACCATCTTCCATTCCACCCCCCTAAATTCCATAAATTTTATTTTCTGCAGTCCTATTACCTTTGGCTGCTTTTCTTCCTAATGATTGCTCCCATGATCTGGAACATCCTCTCTTTTTTAGCACAGTGGTTGCTTTGCTGAGACCACTCACAGGCTTTTGAATTACTATCCCAGTGTCTCCTAGGTTCACAGACTTTTGAATAACTATGCCAGTCACTCCTAGGTTCAGCAGTCCCTTGATGCTCTTTGGCATCAGGAAAGCAAATGGAAGACCCCTACAAACAAGAAAATACTGTTACCTCTATTGTACTTGTCAGGTATCTACAGGTATCTATTGCTGTCAGGTATCTACAGCCGTCTCTGTGTTTCCCTCTAGATGATTTAGTCTGCACTGCTGCAGGTTGTGTGCCTGCTAAAACCAGCAAACAAGCTCTATAATTTTTTCTAGGTGCTAGTCATTTCAGATATTTTGACCACTAAATTTTGGTTAGCTTCAGTACAGCAAATACCCATGCAAATGTACAACTTAAAGCACACTCCACTTCAGTGGATGAGTTCATACAAGTCACAGTTTTAGGCACAAAGAAACAAGAAGTTGATTTCTTTTCTGTCAAATGGCTTTGTACTGAAAGACATTTTTTTAACAGAGCTCCTTTGCTAGAAATGAGATTTTTAAGACAACACATCACACAGAAAGGTAGACTCAACATTCAATCATGCCTCTCAAGGCACCATACATCTAACCAGCCCCATCAAGACCAGCCATTATTATATATACTAGAGTATCTAACAGTTCATTCCTGTTTGTTGCATTCTCGTGGTTCTGCCAGAATATAAAATAAGGCTGTACAGAAATGTGTCACCCGAGGCACTTCACCTGTTGTGCACGTATATGAGAAATTATTGTACAAGTAAATAGAATATGTGGAGGTGCAAGACATGCTATCTTATTGTTCTTATGGACAAGCAGAAAAAGATAATGGTACACTTCTGAACTTATTGATCTGATTATAACTATGCAGTTTCTCTCATAAGTCCAGCCGCTGCAGCATGATCACAGCAGAATATAACAGCAACCGCTGTGGTAGAGAAGTTGCTTTAGAAATAACCTTAAGTAGATTATATCTTTTAAGCACTGACTTGTGGCAACCTACTCCACATGATATTTCTAAAAGTAAAGGTTTAACCATTTTTACAGCTAACAAAAGCAAAGTGGCTGGAACAAATACAGTGAAGGAGGCCACACAGAAAGTCCCCAGTGCAGCTGGCATGGGGGCTGATGAGTTCTTTGTGTCCTGCCCAATGCAGAGTCACTACACTGCCTCCCAGCTCTGCACAGCTTACCCAAAACATGCTTG
Source organism: Phaenicophaeus curvirostris (assembly GCF_032191515.1). Lineage (NCBI taxonomy): Eukaryota > Metazoa > Chordata > Aves > Cuculiformes > Cuculidae > Phaenicophaeus > Phaenicophaeus curvirostris. The sequence goes on from NC_091392.1 coordinate 24,317,085, forward strand.
ATGCATATTGCAGGGCGCTGGGAGGAAGTGGCTTGAAAGTTGAAACTGAGGGAGGGATATCATGCTGAACCGCTGTGATACAGCTGGGAGGAAGCTGAACATCATACTGTCATTGGGGGATCTTAACCATTTTGATTAAACGAATCGTGTCAAACTAGCTTTTAAGGCAAGGGCTATTGAGAAAGGAAGGTTTAAGAAAGATATTTCTCAGATCTGTGAGAACTAGAATGTTTTGCTCTCCTTTTCTACACTTTACACCTAATTTGAATTGTCCAGAATGGCTGAAGAGTGAATAGAAGCATTTTTGTTCTTTGTTTGATTACTGGGTGGTTTGGTGTTATCTGTTTCAAACATCGTTCTGTTATATTATTTAATTATTGAGGTACATTCTAAGGCTAGAGACAGATGTAGATGTTATTAGGATTTGATTTTGCAAAAATTAAAATATAACCAAAATACAATCAAATCAGAATCACTCTGAAATACAGTATGGAGTAGCTGAGCAATATCATATTAATATTTTTAAATCAATCATAGTTTATATAAGGCTGATAGCTAACTTGTTTTAAAATAGACTTTAGAAAGAGAATCACAGAGAATATTTGGTGTTGACTGAAAATCTTGCTATTATTAGCAAAATATGAGATCAGGTGACAGGTTTATTAATATGTGGATGTAATTACAAACAACATATTTAGACAATTCCTTCCTTCCTTCATGAGTATAACTACTACTCAAGACTGAAACAGTAGGGAAAAAAGAAACTTAGAATCTTGTCTACTAAAAGACTTGTCAGCCTCCATAAAGTGACATTCCCAGTACATTCCTTTCAGCCTCTTACCAGAAGTCTTTAAGTAAATAGTTGTACGTGAGTGTTTAGAAAGAACTTTCAAAATGAAAAGCACTTTAGAGTTGGTAAATCCTGAACATTAATGGAGATAGTAACCAAAACACTTTTAAAGTTGTATTCTTTTTGTCTTTTTTGGTTTTGACAATCATCTTTAGTTTTCCTGTCCTGGGCTAAAACTTCACTTATATTTTAGATTGCATCTATGTCTTATAAGAGCAAACAACAATGTTATAGAAGAGGTGGGCAAAACTGTTCAGAGGTAAGTGACTCTCTCAAAGGTAACAATCGCTTCTGAAATCAGGTTTTCTGTGTGCAAAAGCATGCTTTAGGTCAGTTTCTAAGAAAAGTTCTACTCTGGATTAAAATTATTAACACGTAATTTTAATTTTTTATGGCAATTTAAAAATAACTCCTACTTTAACTTCTGTTTATTCCTCAGTTCCTTAGCCATTCCAAGTGTATTAAACTATCCAGAAGATCCCTGGGGATTGTATGGTATCCCTTTCTAAATTAAAATAAAGCATTGGGTCAATATCACTGACTGTAGAACCAATACATTTCCCAGATCTGACTAAGGAACATTTTTTTATTGTCAATTCATTCAGCTATTGACTAATCCATCCATCTATAGAATGTACTTGCTGTAAAAGCCCAAGGTTAATTTAGCCTCAAATAACATGACAGAGAAATTAAAAACATTTTTAAAATAATTTAAGTCAATACCATATCCAGATGAATTCATCACAGGAGAAACACTCCAGCTTGTCACTTTTTCAAGCAAACCACATAATTGAACATTTATTAAATCAATTTTTTAATACAATGAGCATTTATTTTTTCCCCCACAAAGAAACAATGTAATTTTAGTCTCACCAGATAAAAGACAACAGAGCTGTCAAAAAACATTTTCTTTATCAACTGGGAAAAACATTCTTGCACTTCTGACAAGAAAGGATTACTTAATTCCACAGCACTTCCCTGACTGACCCCTGCCAGCACTTAACTACACTTACGCTTGCAAAGTTTATCCAAACATGTATCCCACACGTCTGCTCCTCAGAAGAAATACTAAAATTTGCTTTGAAGTCTTAGGGCCACATTTTCACAGGTGGAAATAGTATAAAATTAACTTCGCATTGCTCCCCTATGTCTGTTTCACCAATTCCCATAAGTGCAGATACAGTATACTTATTACTTCTTCAGTAAATAAAAGCTTAGTAAAGCCCTAGTTAGGAAAATCAAGTTAACTGTCATCCCAATAAATAAATCTTTGTGCAGCAACAAAAGTATACTTAGAATTCTCCCAAAATTTGTTACTTTTATGAAAAATATACAAATTGTAGCTGAACTACTGCATCTGCTTTACTTAGTTTAAGAATCTCTTCATTGTACTCTTAGACTTCAGTGAACTTCTCTTAATTGGCAGTAGCCAGTTTCATAAATGCGGGCATACAAATTTGATTCAGTGACTATGGCATTGCTGAATAAATATTTACAAAGGAACACAGCAGTCACAACACTGAGTTTTCATAATATAAGGTACAAGGTATAAAAAAGTATTAGCACTTTAAATCTGTTTAAACAGCTTCTAATCCTAACATTGTTTGAAATTTTCTACTGCAATAGGCAGATTTCTTGTACGGTCATGAGGCAAGTATTTCTCTACTCATAATACGCTAGGTTTTTTTTCAATATGTTCAGGATTTTTTTTCAGTAGACAAAGGGAATACAGTTGGCAATCAGTTAAAGTAATGTTTATAATAATGACTTTAAATGTGTATGAAATGTAGGTAACTATTATTACTATAAGATGTGATGTATGCAAGCATAAGTCTGTAAGTAATCATGCAACTTGGTGGCAACTTTTCATGCTCAGATATCTCCTAAACACAAGATATATCGAGAAAAAAAAGCTTCCAATTGTCTTTATAGAATATCATATGAGTATAAAAACAAGATATAGATTTGAAAGTGTTATAGGAATATTACTGTGACTTGGTATAGATATAATGAAGAGGGACATTTTTGTTTTGGTTACATCATTCTCAGGAGCATTTTAGGCAATCCTGGGAAGAGTAAGAAAACTGCAGAGACAATATTCAGACAGTGGGGTCTAACTTGAGCTATTTATGTATACCTTAAGAAAGTGTGAAAAGTCAGATCCTTATCCCTCTGCAACTCTACTTCCCAGAGATTTTTAGTGTAAGTGCAAAACTGAACCCTTTATTGTCAAGGTGAAGGCCACCTGGGTTTGCCTTCTATCACCTGCCACATCTATGGAACACGAAAAATGCACAGTCTGGACATTCCAGCAGGATGAGATTGGAGATGAAAATACCTGCCAAGAAAAGCCAGCTTGCAGTGGAAAGTGCTTCCCTCGTGAGGGGGAGCAGGAAGGGGAAAACAAACCTCAGAATTTCTAATCTTTCCTCTGTGTGTTTGAACAAGATTCTGCAAAGTCCAATAAAGACAAGAATACAAATTCTTCTGTCCTATTCAGAAAGACAACTGAGCAGGACTTTCAGAGCAGGGAGCATCCTCTTTTTCGTCTCTGACCTAGAATAAATAAAACCTACAGATGAGAAAAACATTTCACTTCTTCACAATGCAGACAACACAGTTTACAAGGCAGGGATCACGTTTTGTACTGTTACAGTGCTTAGCACATAGCTTCTCAGTTTGTGGACTACAAGTACTTCCTCATCCTAAAAATTTACTCAAATGCTGGAGCACTGAGATGAGACTAAAACCAGCTGCACTGCATAATGCCAAAGGGTCAACCTAACCTAGTGTCTTATATCAAACAGCAGTCAGTGTTGTACACCACTAAATTCTCAAGATCAGTCTTGAGTGAGTTTTTGACCCAGATGTGTTACTTCAGCATTTTATGCCTCCATGGACTTTGCTTCTGTTAACGTCTCAGCCACTTTTTACATCCATGTAAGCTATACACTTTTATAATTTAAGCATGCCATGCATGAAAAACTCCTGCTCTTTTTCATTTTGGACTGGCTACCTCCCTGCTACTTCTTCTATCAAAAGACACACTTTTTGCACAGCACTCCTAGATATACAGATCCTTGTTACATCATTACTAAGTCACCTCCTTCTCAGCCAGAAGAGTTCCAGACAATTCAGCTGCTTCTCAGATGTGTTGTCCTTACACAGCTTTGACTACTTTGATCTTCCTATTGGAGCCTTTCCTAGTTTTGCTACATATTTGTAGAAGAGTGAACCAGAATTTTATACTATGTTAAGACCCTATCACACATCAATTTTCACTGTTAAAACTGTTCTCTGTTTTATATTTTATCTCTTGCTGGGTCATTCTTAACACTTGTCTGATTTACTGCTGAGCAATGAGCTGATGTTTCCATAGAATTACCAAGACAATTCCAAAATCACTTTCCTACACAGCAATCGCTACTTCAGAGGACCCAGCTGCAGGTAAATTAAGATTTTATATATTTATGTTGCTTTAGCAAATGTTTAATTACATCTTCCATTTTATTAGACACTTGGTACCATGAGATTTTTGTTATTTTTGAGAATCTAACATAAGTGCAAACACTATATTATTATTTACCCCTCCTTACCTGACTTTTCATAGCTGTTGTACTGCAGGGTCCTACTGGACTCCTTCAGCATCCACTCCTTGTTGGGAATATTGGTAATTTATTCCTTGACTTTAATATTCTGTTTTCCAAATAGCCATGTAACATTAAGGGACCTCTGCTCTTCAACCAGCATATTGCTGTTCATTTAAAGAAACTTTCATGAGAGATCCTGTATAGGATATATATGTATATGACACGCAAATTCGTGAAGCATTCCATATTTTTTTGAGCGATGAAGCTGGTGAAGGGGCTGGAGAACAAGTCTTACGAGGAGTGACTGAGGGAACTGGGGTTGTCTAGCCTACAGAAGAGGAGGCTGAGGGGAAACCTCATTGCTCTCTACAACTACCTGAAAAGAGGTTGTAGAGAGGAGGGTGCTGGCCTCTTCTGCCAAGTGACAGGGGACAGGACAAGAGGGAATGGCCTCAAGCTCCGCCACGGGAGGTTCAGGCCTGACATCAGAAAAAAAATTTTCATGGAAAGCGTCATTGGGTACTGGAACAGGCTGCCCAGAGAGGTAGTTGAGTCACCTTCCCTGGAGATGTTTAAAAGATGGGTGGATGAGGTGCTGAGGGGCATAGTTTAGTGTTTGATAGGAATGTTTGGACTCGATGATCCTGTTTTTTCCAACCTAGTGTTTCTGTGATTCTGTGATAGATCAACCTGGCCTTCCTTCTCTACTCAGTGAAGCTTGTCAAGTACTCTTACCACTGTAAGGCAAGGACTGCCAACATGAAACTATTCACGCACACAAATACCAGTCTTTCAATTTCTACCTATGTAGAAATAAATTAAAATTAAGTGTGTAGAATCAGCTTGAAGATTTTTAATAACTGGCATTCTTATTGCTTTCCATTTCTTTAGACATTTTAAAATATATATTTCATTTGCAAGTTCTTCTAGAACTCTCACACAGGTTTGGTACCAGCAATTAGTTGCAGACCCATTTCTATGGATGCCTTACTTTGAGAGCAATTCTGAAGTAACATGCAGAAATGATCCTGGTATTCAAAGTTGTCTAACCTCTTGCGCAATGAAGAAGTAATTTTGCTTGTCTTATAAACTTACAGTGCTTTTTGCACTATAAATACATGCTGACCTTTAAGCTTCTCTCACAGGATTCCTGTTTAGAAGAAAACATAAAAGCATGAACAAGTTTTATTGTTCTACATCTTTGACTTCTGTATTGCATTCTTTCAGATTCGTCCATTTCCTTTTTCATTTAGATATAAAATACTAATATACTAATAAGGATAAAGGTCCGGTTTTTCTTCTTGTCAATTCTCCAACTAGCTCCTCCATGAACAAAAAATTATATTGTCCAATGAAAAAGCAAATCAATGTTGACATCAAACCCCGAAATTTTTAATTGTATTTGTAGCCTCTGCACCATCTTAGTTATAGTTACCAGCAGAGCAAGGGATTTTCCTATGTGTGGTCTTAATTGTTAATGAACTTACTTCTTAGCCCTAGAGACTTAGACTCTCAGTACAAGGGGAGTCTGGATTGCCTGTTGCTTATTTAACTTCAATTCATGGCTTGGCACCAGCTTCCAACAGAACAAATAGTTTGTTATCTCTATTGTCTCAATAGCCTCAATTAAAACCAGATATTCTAGTCCTCAAGTGTTTTCTTAGACTGAGATTTCCACAGAAGTACATACCCAGAGGGTTCAGTTCCCAGTTTTAATGTAACCTTAGTTACATTGCTTTTTGCTGCTCCTTTTCCCCTTCTATCCTACTCCTTTTACCAAAGTCTGTTTATCATCCATCACCACATTTTCATTCTTACACATCTACTTTTACTCACTTAATGGATTTAAAATGCCTACTTATTTTCATTTTTAAACAAATGATGCAACACAAGCCTGGTTTCAATTCAGTTTAGATAAAGCCTGCATATTCTGCACACACTCCTACTGTGAAGGAGCCTAACTTTTCATTTTTTTCATTTCCTTGACACTATTGGCATAGTCATGCATTGCAACACTGCTGTGTGCTCTCTCTCTCTCCTCCCTCCCTGCATGCGTCTGGAAAGCTACTACGGTGATGATCTTCGAGCCTGACAGCCCAAAGTGCAACCCAGTGCTAGAGTAATATTCTTAGTCAAAAGGGAAAGTGTATTTTCTCAGTAGTGGAAGAAAGGAGGAAGAAGAAAAAGGGGGTAATAATCTTTCTGTTCAGTGCTGTTGCATGAAAAAGCCATGCAAAAACAACAAAAGGAAACCGACAGTGAAAGAAAATAAACAATGTCCAAAAATAACTAGAGTGGAGAAAAAAATACAGAAAATCTTTCTGTTATATTCACGGTCAAGGGTCTAATTTAAAGATCAGTTTTCTGATCCTGTACTACATGTTATAGGCCTGCCTTTAGGCTTCCTAACATGATGCTCCCCGTTACCCTAGGGATTCTGCAGCAAGATGAACTCGTTTCTTAAATGAACCACATGTTGGTTTTCACATGAAAATCTCTGTCCAGGAACAAATACAGCAGCTGCAAGGCACACTTACCAAAGTTTTCTTCTCCCCTTCCTATTTCCATCCATGCTATGGAAATAGGAAGGCAATCCAGCCTATGGATATTTCTTGACATGGTAGAGCTTTTTCTTTATAACCACGTGGAAAACAGAACTTCTGTGCTCATTTAAGCAGGTGCCACTCATCATCTGGGGACAGAGACATCGAGGCAAATGACATTTCAGCATTTGCCTATATACATACTAGTTACCCACCTACCAGAGAAATGTCCTCCTGTACAATGACCCTTCACGTGGGTCATGTATACCAATTTCTTATGCAAAGTTCACTCTATTCTTCTGAACCAATTTCAGGGACAAACCTTTTTTTGACAAATGAACAGAAAATATAAATTCAAGGAGTTCAGGTTGTTTTATTTTAACACCCAATACAGTTCAAATTTAAAGGATTACTTGCACAAAAAAATAAACACATTTGGTATAAAAATTTATTATCACTTTAACACCTTCTTTACCTCTTATGGCCTGCACCTTCTCTGGAGCAGTAACATATAAAGACTAATGGCACAAGTTTGTTTTATTCTACAGCATTTTGTTTTTACATACTCAAGTACCCTAGAGGACAACAGCCCGCTGTATACAAGAACCATTTTCTTCAGCCTGCTGAATTAAGTTTCATAAAGAACCAAAGCTATAAAGGCATTTTAAAAACCACCGGGTTTTTTGTGTTGTTTTTGTTTTGGGGTTTTTTTTCAGAAGCACTGACTTTTTGCACCATTTATATACATAGTGTTACATAACAGCTCTTCAGTACATGCAGCAGAATATACCTGTTGTATATAAAAAGTACATTTAAAATCTTGACTTACTGGAATTTTTTGAAGAATGAATAATTGTAGAATGCCCACTGCTCAGAGAAAATGGTTTGATAGTACAAATGCCTGCATGTGTTGGCCACTGGAACAATCCAAGGCTCACTGGAATAGTATCTGTAGCACTTCAATGTGCTTTAAATAATTTACTTACAATATTAAAACACAACTAGCAAAATCAATAGTTCAAGATCTTATGACTGCTAGCTTAACAAGTGGTTGCAAGCAAGTGTGGTGAGGGTTCCTCCACCTCCCAAGTCCTCTATAAAACTTTTAATTTGTAATTTGTTTTCCAGATGATGAAACTTATTTATGTCTACTGCCTCTTCTCTTCATTGCAGCCGTACACTGTGGACAGTACCATTTCCCTTTCGGTGCTTCTGTCAGTCCAACACATCCATAGTGGAACCACTCAATAGGGCACTATAAAAACAGAGTTAAAGACGGTTTGGCGTTTTGCGTTTCGTGGTTGGTTTTTTTTTTTCCAAAACACCTATCATAAGCTCAATTCTACAAAAATGAAGCATGAGCAAAAACCATAGATTCTGCTTTTCACACAGGACAAAACGAGAAGAGAGGTTCTCAGTCCCTAACATACAATCAACAGCCAAGGAAAAAAATCCTTGGAGTCATATATGGACTCGCATAACAAAGCAAAAGATACAGGTAGTGCTTCAAAAAACTTAATCTGACAACACTAAGTGACACAAAAGTAATCCTACCACTCACTTCTGTTTAAATGTAGTATCTCAGTAAATATATTACATTCAGCTGTTCTTTCAAAACTTTTTTATTTGAAGGGGCAACTGATATTAATAGTGACATGGCTAAGAGTTCCCAGAAATAGAGGTTGTTTTTAAGATGTCAAACCTTCGCAGTAGAGGGTGAAGCCCTCTAAAACAACCCGAACTATGGGGATAGATGAGATTTTCTGAAGAATGGTTCAAATCCTACGCAAATTACACTAAAAAACTGACTGTAGAAAACAACTCCTCTGAAAGCACCAGTTACAAGCAAGAGCATCTCATGAACATCTTGAACTTTGTTACTTACATCTTGGTTATCACAGCCTACCATTTCGCCATAGGACACCTAATAAATAAGAAAAAAAGATCCTTATTAATGATTACATTACTAATTAAAAGGAATCGATGTTTCAAAGAGCTAAAGTTCAAGTTTCTTCCTTTGAGTTTTTCCATTAGCAACACCAACAATATTTTTATTTTGCTTTTCTTACATAACACCATGTTCAGAGCAAATTGTTTTTCAAATTTTTTTTATGTAAAAGAGAAGATACTTCTGCACATTTGAGGCTGGATAAAAATGATCAGCATTCAAAACCTGAACTAAGTACTTTTCAGTCCAAAGAACAGGACTCAGCATATTATCAGCCCAGTTTTCAAAATTATATTCACATCTGGCATTTCCCTTGCATACATGACAAGTTGAAGCACGTTATTTGAAACAATAAACGCTTTGAAGAGAATTACAGAATTCTATAAACCCAAAAAAAAGCCAACGCTCTTACAAGTGTTCAAAATAAGCACAGACATTTTTAAAAAACAGCTCCTCATGTTGTCCATTCAGTCTCAAGTTTCCTGATAGCTTTTATAAAACTAGGTTTTTGTTTGGTTGTTGTGCTTTTTTGGTTTGTGGCAAATTTTGGGGTTTGTTTTGATTTATGTTTGGCGGGTTTTGTTTTTTTTTAAATGGAAAGTAGAAGAGACCAGGCAAATTCCTTATTAACTTAAAATTTTAACTAAATTCTCTGCAAAGCTGTTCAATTTTTAATTTAATTACTCCTCAGGTCTTCATTGAAAGATTTAAAACTCTCCAGGTATGTCACAACTCTGGAAAACTTGCTTGGCTTTAGCTTCAACATTTGAGTTGATTATTCATATCACCAGCAAGTAAATAAAACAGATAAGAATTTCAAGACTGCAAAGGGAATATTATTTAAACTAGCGATTGGAGAAGGAAGTTCAACTCGGCTAAATAGCAGCTCTAGTTATATATCAAGTTGGAAGCCATCCTTACCTGATTACAAATGCAGTAACGTGGCTCATTTGGATCATAGGTCCAGTCAACCTGGCTATTAGAATCAGACTCTGGTATTACTGTTGCTTGCTGAGACAGTTCTTGTGCCAATGCAGATGAAGAAGAACACGATGATAGAGAAGAAGAAGAGGAAGATGATGAGGACTGCTGACTTGAGGATTTGTTGTTGTTTCTGGAAAAAAGAAAATAGCATATATAATTTAAATTAATTTCCTGCCAAATGGAAGAATCACAAAACAAGTACTTATTGACTATGAAATACTGCAGTACCTAAATCCCAAAGCCTCACTCCTAAATGTTTTTCATTCAACAATTCCAAGAACAGAAAGGGACACACTGAACGCTCTTTGGAAAATGAAACAAGTCTTACCAGCTTACAAGTGCAAGACAGGATATTCTAATCAATAGAACTTAACAGCTTTAAACTGTCAAATGGCCTTAATAAATGTTTTCCTTCACAAAATTTTCTATCAACAGCCTTGTTGTCAAGTGCATGTAAAAATTATGTTAGAAATAAAACAGGAATTTACATATAAATAATGTCATATGTCATGTACAATAGATAACTATTTTGAAGATGACTGATTCTGTTTATCTCCACTCAAGCATCACCAATCACTCCACAGAACAATGCCAGAATACAAATTTTATGCTTTTGCTTATAGGTCAGATCTGACACCCAAGATATCCACAGATGAAAAATGCTTCTAAGAAAAAAACTATTAACTGAGCTGAGAACACAAACAAATCTGTACAAGGAAAAGAATGCAAGTCAGTTTAAAAGGATGAGCCTTTTGAGGTAAAATCTTTCAAGTACAAATTCTGATTGTTGTGACATTGTGTTCTTTAAAACATATTTAAATTTCATATTCATCAGAAAAAAAATTAATTGTTTCCTGTCTGAGACAGTCAACTATCAGCAAGCATTGTTATTACTTGTGAAGCAGATCTTCAGATTCATTCAAAACCATCTATAAACATTGCATAGTATTTCCCAATATCTGCTGTTAGGACAAATTTTCTCTCCAGAATGTTGAAAAACGAGGGAAGAAAGCAGACTATGTCACAGATGAAAAACCAAATCAAAGACATCTATTTAAAACCTTGAAGTGAGTTTGCTTAAAGAAAAAAGTGAGAGGACAAAAGAAGAAAGCCCTGACAAGAAAAAAACAGGAGGCAATAACTACCTTCTGCTGATCCCCGCCTCCGACATTAAGCATTTCTAATATGGGCAATGAGCTTTAAAAGAAAGCTTAGCTGTCTTAAAAGCTATAATTGCAGTCAACAAGTAAGAAAACCTACTTGCTTTTTCTGCCACTTCGTGAATCTGTGGTTGATGAACTTAACGTCTGTGTTAACGTAGATGCCAAGGCTGATGATGAATATCCAGTTGAATCTCTGGATAACGAAAATTCTCTTCCAAGTTGAAAATCATTGTTCTTAAATGCTTCATAGCTGGCTTTTAGACTGGAAGTTCGTCTTCCTTCCTTCATCTAAAATGAATACTGATAGTCTATCAGATCACACAGAAGAGCTCTTACAAAAGCCATACCAGGCAGCAAACTGCTCATTATTTGCACAGGTTCACTAGTTACCCTGTTAACAAAATGATGTATGGTAGGTGGTAAAAAGGTGCAAGAATATCCCACAGGAAAAGCTAGAAAACAAGTTGTCCCTTTATGCAAGTTTTACAGGATGAAACTGCAGCACAAACACAAATGATACTCCAAGAACTGAATCACATCAGCTGAAAGTGATCATGGGAATTTAGATCTACAAAAAAAAAGAAAAATCACCAGCCTTTTCTCTTGATAGCCGATGGCACGATGACAAGAATGTTTTGACATTACCTGTGCCGTGGCTTGCACTGCTTGAGCTGCTGCCATGGTAATTGCACCGGCCCCGGATCCTGAAGATAATGAGCCCAGGTTATATGATGCCAATGGTTGAGAAGAGTTTGTATTGTATGCATTGTTTGAAGAGGATGATGAATTACTGTTTCGACACCCTTGATGAACAGAACACATTTATGAAATTCAAAATGAAACCGAACCTTTGCATTTTAAGAAGAGTTATATATGACAACCAGTGAAAGAGTAGGAACTCCGTTTTTGCATCAGAGCAGTCTGATCTTTTGGGAAGAAGTTTAAAGTCATTTGACATAGCCAGTATTGGCTTAAGAAAAGAAAAAAAAGAAAAAATGATTGTTTCTCACCCATCTTCATGCATGAGAAGTCCTTTTAGAAAGATAGTCCTCACTATTATAATCAGCTATCAAAGAACAGATGCAGCTGCTATGTCTGTCTACATAAACCCAATCTCCACTGAAATGATGCTGACTACTATAAGAAGAGAGTAAGAATTTGACTGCACACCTATACTGTTTCTGAAGTAAAATTTTTAACAACCTTAATTCTAAAAACTACAAACCACAGTCTTATTGCAACACAGACTGCCACAGCCATCGACACACTGACAGCTGCTCCAACATAGTTAACATTTTATTTGCTATCTCATGTGAAGTTACTTCAAAAGAAAAGTAAAATGGATATGAGGGAGATGACTTAAAAGCGATGAACAGCACTAAATTCCAAAACATAAGGTAGTTTACTTAATATAACCTCTCGCAATCTTTTATTTTCAGAGAAAAAATTATGGAACACCCTAACTTTGAAAACAGGCAGAAAGTTGTGGGGCTTTTTAATTCATTACTCCAAACAACTTCAACTCTTTTGAAACGGACAACAAACAAAATAATTGCATATAACAGTAGCTGAATGCCAGGCCAGACTAACCCTTAAAAAAAAAAAAGTGTGAATATTCTTTTCTGTTACTTTACAAATTACTGCACACGTTTCTTTTTCCCAAAATAATAATGCATTGATCTCTAATATTTCTACCACTGGCTGAATGAAACTGTATTGTTGTTATCTTCTTCCAAGCAGCATACATAAGAAACGGCCAACATGCAGCTGTTAAATGACAATGAAGCTGATGTACTTCATGGACAACACAGATGAGTAACAATGCCTGCAATTCCTCATGTTTCAAATGACTGAAAATCCCAGGGGAATAGGTATGAGCCTCTGATTTCAGAAGACAATAACTCTCAAATATTATTTGGTTTCTCTTCTTCTGATTAAAAATAAAATTTAAGACAATTAAGATTACCTGGTGTATTTTCTTTAGAAGCATCTGAAGTCAGGGTAGATAGAAGAGCTTCAGATTTAAACTTCTTTTCAGGAACATGATCTGCTGTACCATGGTGAGAAGATGGATTGTGTTTCCTTTCTAAATGCAACAAATTAAGGAAATTTCAATATAAAACCTTTTCAGTTTGAAAGTCAAAGTACAACTAGAGATAATAAAACAGCACTTTCAACTAATTCCTATAAGCAAAATCTTATTCTTTTTTGAACTTCTTCTGAACAGACATCATTATTATTGCATTATGCCTTTTTTCCCCAGCCCTCAATGTTTAGAGAAAAAAAAAAAGTTCTAAACTTTCCACCCCCCCATAAAAATATACAAAAAATCAACAAAAAATAAGGAAACATAGAGTTGACATTTTTTAAGTGTCAAACACTTACTCTCTACTGGAGTGTGAGAATGGGCATGATGGTTATTCACAGGCTGTGATGGTGTATCCAACTCCAGAGACCCTAAAAGCAAGGGGATAGTAAACTTTCAGAGTCATCAGTGGCATGGTATTGACTTTCAGATACTAAAATCTTTATAATATTAACCAAATCACCATGCAGTTATATTTATTTTAATCATAAGGACTGATACCTAGACTTCATACCCTTCCTATCATACAACCAGCAACTTGTGAGAAGAACCATTTTGAAGTAAAAATTGGTGACTGCTGCTGTTCAACTGTTGAAATCAGTAAGTTAAAGTCAAGGCCAATAAGGAGAAAAAACTTTGTGCTAAACATGTCATTTATTCAAACGAGTTGCACAGAAGTCAGTCATGGTTAGAAAACACTGTACCAAAAGTACTGTCAATCTAACCCAATATGAATTGAAGAGAAGACTGTACCAGGTACACTGTATTAACGAGGCATCTTGTCTCACTGAATCCATCTTATCACAATGAGACAAAAACACACAAGCACTAGCAGTGTCTTTCAAGATGACTTAACATTCTACAGGAAGCATTTTAGATCATCATTATCCAAATTTTCTTAACATTTACAATATATAAACCAATAATCCAAAGGTGGGGGTGGGGAGCAGAGTAAAAAAGAAAAAAGGCAAGGGAGTGCACAAACGCAAGTCTATATCTAAGAATAATACTGTTTGTAGTGGGAGACTAAACCAGCACAGCATAGGAGAAACTTTGAACATAAATTTCTATTAGAACAATATATGCCAGTTTGTGTATCAGCCTTTTTCCTTGACATTCAATCTAGCTGTAATACCTTTCGACATTTATACAGAAGACAATTCAAGAAAGTAATTAATATTCATTTTTCAAAATCTGTAGCTTCAACCTTCCTTTACCTCTTTCATTCTGAGTGCTTTAAAAAGTACATGAGTGTATTACAAAAGTTTAAAGAAAACTATTCTAGAAGAGGATGAAAGCATAAGGAGAGATTTTGGCTGAGCCAACATTAATCATGTTATGAACTAGTCCAAAGGCTGCCCTCTGGTGGAACCTCAGCAATATGTATTTAAGCTGACAGCTAAAAATGGTTAAGAGACTAATACTTTACACTTGATTAAAACTAAAACAAAAAAACCCCAACTTTACAGATGCAACGTGCAGTCTGGTACTCTATTCTGAGTTCTTGAATTCTCTCAATGTACCTCACCAAACATACAGGTCAACTGAAGGCAGTATCACCTCTTAAAACTGTAGCTGGGATTCCAACTAAAACAAACTAGTCCTCTTCTGTAGTTGCTAGTTCATTAAAGGCCCTTTGCAGCTTTCTTCTGGTAATATCAACTACAAATAAAATATCCAAAACCTCACTGCTTTTATGACAAAGCCACTGAAAGCTCAAAGAAAGAATATTTATTCCTCATCTCCTCAAGTGATGTAGGTTACTTTTCACTGTCCATAGGTATGAGAACAGTTACTGCCCCTTAGCGCCACAATCAGAGTAGTTAACTTCGAAATCTCTTATAAGCATATTTGAACTTGATGTCTAAATGCCGATGTGTACAGAAAGGCCAGATTCTCCTGCACCAAGTTAGCCAGAAAGCTGTTGTTGTTCACATTCTCAATACTAGCATAACTATGTTAGTTAAAGCACACAGGTGTTCTTTCTCAAAGTGCTTCTTCCTCACTACCCCATTCCACAATAAACCCTTCTCTCCCCTCTAAAAAGAAAAAACAAAACCACCAAGTTACTAACTTTACTTGACATTCCACATCTATAGCTAAAAGAAAAACAATTGGTGGCAATCAGTTCAAATAAGAAACAGTACACTTTCAACTGGGTTGGTGGCAAGCTAATGTTGAAGTACTTCTATGAATACCTACAGTCATTAAAAGAGGTTTAAAGAATTCTGTACCTTATTGTAGCAATTCAAAATACAAAAGCTGTGCAGAAGAATTATTCTAATTATTCAGTCATATTTTGACTTCATTAGTGAAAACTGAGGCTGAGTTGACTGACCAACAAAAAGTACCCAGGTTAAAACACAATTCTGAAATGACTGAAAATACTGCCAACCACTAAGAAGTTCATGATACCTCAATTTTGAAAAATTATTGTCAAATTCTTACAGAAAAACCCCGTGCATACTTACGTCTCTCCAGTATTTCTGTAATTCCAGCATTATCTGCTTCAAGTTCCATTTTAAATTTAGCGAGCTCCTGGTCCAGTTTTCTCAAATGACGGTCTACCTGTTTTGAGGTAAAGCAACAATAAATAGCATCCAGTTCTGGAACATGAATATCTATTCAGTCTTACTAATATTCCCCTTTCCAGCAATTCTCTACCATGCAGCACTACGAACGTATAAAAACACACAGAAGCGTAACTTCTTGGTCACATACGTTTCCCTAACTCAGCAGAGATACTAACACCAAACCAGCACTGTTGCTCTTAAGGTGTGCAGTCAATCACAGGATATAATAAGACTGCATATTGGTTCAGCAGCTAGAAGCCTTCCTCTTACTGCAGGCAATGCTCCAAAACACAATGTGAAGTCTTTGTTTACAGAAAAAAAGATTAAGAAGACCTGGGGGCGTTGTGGGTATGGGTATAGAAAGGAGAAGAGAAAGAACAGTACACAGCATGCACTTTTTAGAAGAGATTGGACTGCATGGGGAAATTGCACGTTTACGGAATTGCAGTTTGTGTGCCACTATACACACTGGTAAGCTAAAGTAAAGGGGTCTCTAAACTGAAAATGTAGGGACTCCTGTGCATTTGAGTAAAGTACGACATGCTCTTGGGTACTGAAAATTACCTTAAAAAATTTTAAGCTTAGTATCATGGAAAGAAACACCACCAAAATGTTTTCATTCTTCTGGAGCCATACAGCAGAATAACGTACCATCTCTAAACTATTAAAAACTGAACAGGTCTTTGCAGCTGCCAGCTGATCTAAAGATAGGAAGCAAGTTCCAGCTTTCAGCTAGCTGAAGTTGAACAAAAGCAGACAAGAAATATTTGGTTTGTGTCTACTATATTTTAGTGCAGTCTGACTTGCAGGTTCTGTTCTCTGAGAAACTGTAAAGTAAATATACTTATAATCCAAATCCACATGCTATAAGGAAGAGTAGCTTGCTCATTGTCTTTTTTCAGAAAAAAATAACTAAGACAAAATCAATACACGTGAAAATCTTCGGATATCTAAAATTATTTCTGCATGTCTTGTATTTAAGTGACATTTATTGCCCAAAGCAACAAAATTCTTAAAAGTCAACAAAATATTAAACAACTTTCTCATCAACCAGCGCCCCCAAGTCCTTCTCCACAGGGCTGCTCTCAATCACATCATCCCCCATCCTGTATTAAAACCGCAGATTGACCTGACCCAGGTTTAGGAACTTGCAGTTAACCTTGTTGAGCCTCATGCAGTAGCACAGATGTAATATTTACCAAAATGTTCAGAATTCCTTAGGGCATAATTTTAGGCAGTTCACTACAAGCCTTCTGCCTACTTACCAAATCATATATTTGATTAGCCAGTTGCACTTTTTCATCTGCATCTTCCAAAGCCTTATAATAATCCTGTTATAAAGAGATTTTTTTTAATTGTGAACGTAACTGAATTAAGTTTGGTCATTTTAAGCTTTTAGCCGCACACAACGCAAGTTAAAAAGGAGATATTCAAGTCGCATTTCAGAAAGACTGTGAAGCTTTACTGTAAACAATAATCGGCTAAATTTTAGATGAGAGATATAATATGAATCAATTTACTGTTTGTGCCTTAGGAAAAGCTAAGCTACAAAATGTGGACATTGCCTCCTTGAATGATATTTAGATTTCTGCAAGAAATACTATAAGAAAAGGCTTGGATTTATTCCATATTACGCAGATAAGGTTATAGACTCAAAGTGAGATGATGTCTTTTACTTCACGCGGATCTTCAGGACTACCGCAAATACTACTGCCCTTCAAAATGATGCTAAATAGTACTGGGAGGCAAGGCCTTTCCAACATTGTAGTTTAGAGATAACAATGTATATAGTTTACAGTTTAAATTCTTCTAAAGCACATTTATGCAACTCACAAGTGTATTATAAAATATTTTGAGAAAAGCCATCAAATTTAAAATCTGCTCTAACTAACGAAAATCCACAGACAAAACTTTTTTTTTAGGTTATGTTTACAAATGTTTTTACTCTAAAATTAAACAGGTTTAAGAGCCTTTTTATTCTCCACTTCCACTGAAGATTACGTTGCTTAGGCAAAAACTACTTGGTCCAACTCAAATCAGAAGTAAATTTTTAATTTACTTTAGTGAAGTCAGAACTTTGACTTTAAATACAGAAATCTAGAAAAAAACCTCTTGGCCAAATAGGGACTGAAGTAGCAAGTGCAGGAGACCAGAAAGGAGTTTCTCCTGACAAACTGATGGACTGCCTTGCTAACAATACCACCACCAAAGTCGGAGTGCTGAAGGATAAAACAAAACACATCCATCTTTTTATTCCTCCCTCCCTAAAGCTACATCCGCCATATGTATAACATATACAAGGACATAAGGAGGACCACAGGAAATGCTGAAGCTAAGCTTGAAAAATATCCTCAAAAAGCCACCCAATTAACTTCCACAGTCTCATGTCACACAAGCAGAAACAAAAAGTCTGACTTGAAAATTTAGTACCTGGTTTCATCACCATTTCAGTATCATTATTTTTTAAGTGCTAGCAAATACTGGGTAAAACTTGAGAGAAATGTTTGATCAAAGAAAACTTTCAGTCATTTTTCTCCTCCTAGGTAGCACTATCCATCTCTGTGAGAGCCCAAGGGAAGTCACTGTTCTGAATGCTTAAGTTTCCATCACTCATAAGCTATTTTTCCCTAAGGTTATCTTCATTTGCAAAAGAAAAATGTGAACCACTCCTATGATATCCTTACTTTTTTGATAGATGTCATTTGTTCTTCCCTCCATTCAGGTTTGTTTTTCTTTGCGTTCATAAAAAATTCATTTACCCTCTGCTCAAGCTGATCCATTGCATCTGTAGCAAAGGAAAAGATTAAGATAAATGTTATCTTCTCATGTATGTAAACATTATGAAATATGATGGATTTTTTTCTTAAACAAAGTTGACAGGACTGAAGTGCAAACTATTAAGAGAGGAAAAAAAAAACCAAAAAAAAACCAAAAATAACCAAGTGACAGTGGACAGAGGAGGGAAATAATTACCTTGATTTCCAAGAAGCAGAATTGCATTCTGGTAGGATTCGCATCAAGGTTCTTGTGCTCTCCAGCATGGGACAGGCAGGACTCCAAGTTCTAAAGGTTTTTTGTCCCTAAGAGCAGTGGTAGTGACTTAAAGCACGACCCAAACTCCTCACCCAGGGCTCTAGACTGCTGACTTTGGAACATTCTAGCCAGTTACAAACTGAGCAGGAAACAAAATGTTCTCCTAAGAGAAACAGTCAAATACAAAACCAAATAATTGAAAAAATTAGTGCCTCAAAAAGGTAGAGCAACTGAAGAGTCAAGTCACTGCCTTTAAATAAAGGCCCTCTCCATAGTACGCTAGGATGGGTGAGAGCAAATTGAAAGCGCTCCCAAAGTTAATCCCCCCACCCCCACAGGGTAGCACTAAGTGTGAATGAACTGATGAAAGACTATTTGAACAGGACTCTCACTTACATGAAGTTGAAAAATATCATAAGTGAAAAAAATAAAGCCATCAGTTCTCCAACATTAACTACCATAAGAAGGGAAATGTCAACTACAAGTTATTTGGGTTTTTGTTTATTGAGACAGGAACAGGGATTCAATTCCTGTCCCTTTTCCTGCACTCTCCTTAAAAAAGGAAGGAAAAAAAAAAAAAAAGGCACTTCCAAAAACATGCAGGTGCCTCAGCCAAACTAGCTTTGGGAGCCTCGCTACTCACAGGATGGATGATAGTAGTGAAATGTTTTTCACAGCACTCTCAGCAACGCTGTCCAGATAATAGTTTCAAATTCATGGTGACAATGCACCAACTACCTACAGACTTCAGGCTCTCGGTATAAAACACTTAAGGTAGTTTGCAGAAACCACCATCAAAACTAGATCACAAGACAGCCATAATCTCTTACCAGAGAAAAGTGATTCAATTAGTTCAAGAAGCTCATGAATTCTTAGGCATGATTAATTCTTAAAATCCAATGGAGCCCACAGGTATTTGCACTCTGAAAATTCACAACTAGAACTAACTGTTTATGTAAATAACCAAAAATCATTCATTCTAAATGATCAAAAACATTCATCAATTTGCCCCTAAGCTGGGAACATCCGGCATCAAAACCAACAGGAACCAAACAACTGACTGGATAGAGCACAATTAACCCCAAGATGGTACAATTGTGACACAAGCTTACATGAAAACAGATAAAGCAGTCAAACAGCTTTGCTGTAAAACACATTAAAGATGGGAGAATCTGTACAATGAGAATGTTCTTCTTGCAATGTATTACTCAGGGAGAAGATTAAGAAGCCTAAACAGCAAGCAGGCAGCACACACTTTATGTGGAGGCTTCTAAAAGCTTTGTTCTTCGACTAAATGACTATAATTTGGTCCACAAAGCCAATGCACAAATGTTCCCTCTGCAACTCCCAGAGTACAAACAGCTAGGTGATAATTACTCTAACGGCTCCAGACATGAAGAGAAAAAAGAAAATCTTCACTCTTGACTTTTTATTGAGGACAGTATAGCAGTCTGCGTTAAATTGCATAAGGCAAAACTTCCACAGAAATTTGGTCTCCTAAAAAAGCAGAAACAGCAAAGGGCAACGCAGGTAATATCTATTAGATTATATGAAAGATTCTCTCTAGTATGCTCAAATTCCCCCATCTTTTCTCCCTGCCTACCTTTTTAATCCCACTCTGACATCACATTCCGAGATACTAATTTCTTAATTCAGATTTTCCAACACAGTTGCCAGAAATTATATTATAAAAGAGGTCTTTTCCAGAGCCCGGCATTTACCATGGAGGCTCAATAATCTACAATTTTCACTTTAAAGAAACACATTTTATGCTCCATATAGAAGTCAGTTGAAGCTCAAGAGTCACGTCATAACTCAGATGGTCTCCACTTTTCCCACAGCAGCGTTATCAGGGCATTCAGTAGGTGCAGCTAGTTCATTATTTCTTTCAACAACAGCAGCACTTGCCTCATTAGAATTCCATGTGGTTCAAACAGGACAGAATGTGAAGTTAACACTGACTCTAAAACACAGCAACACAGTTATTTCTGAATTACAACTCACGCAGGTTTCTGAGACAGCATAACTCATCAAGTACTGTTTTCAAGTACTTCAGAGACACTAAACCTTCACAGCAAGTCACTACATCACAGCACAAGAATGTAGTATTCAGCGAGTAGTTTGGCAACTGATGTTGAGGAGATGGTAGTCCAGAAGTTCCATAAATGTCTTTGGATGCTTTGTCACTCATTGTGCAATAATTACATAAGTTCTACAGTCCAAGGAAATTTTTTGCTAGGCCTAAGGTTGGTCTTAGTACGCTATGCTGTGCTACTTGCTACTTCCAGTAATACAATGTGGAGTGTTATTTACCACTTCCAGTTGAAGCAGAGGAAATGACACTAGTACAGCCTTGGCAGTGCTAGCTGGCTCAGTTCTGAAACTCACTTCAGAAAAACTCCTAGCTTCTTTGTCTCCCTACTGAATAGGAGTAAAATTTGTTAACTTACCCAGCACTACCTAAGTCAGTGAGCTGCTCACTGATGGTTACTTCAGAGGTGCTATCTCTCATAAGGAGCCATTGCTCTGTTCCCACGACTTTAAGCGCTGAATCCAACACAGCACTTAGTCCACAGTATACAGAATAATCCTATAGCCAGTTCAACATGCATCAATAAAGTCTGCACAAAACACACCTGCTGCATCTCACATAAATATCCAAGGAACCAAGAACTGTAGTCCTACAGTGTTGCATTTTGTATTCCTGTATGGCATTCACTTGTTATTTTGACTTTCACTCTTTCCCTCATTCTTCTTTACAACAGCCTGAGCCTTCTGTATTGATGATTCCTCTTATCTTTTGTCCAATAACAATTTCATTAGCAATGAACTTTGCATCACAGGTACAGATGACAACACCACCACAGTGTGTTATGGAACACCTAAGTCCCAGATGAGGTTGCACGGGAAAACATGAAAAGACAGTGCACCCTGAAAACACCATAAAATAGTGTACCATATCAGTATGTATATACAGCGATCTACAAAAAAATCCAAAGCAGAAAGTGTGTTTGGTTATGCGGCAGCTAGGGCACAAGAGGTGAAGTTTTACTATCATAGAATAGTTTGGGTTGGAAAATACCTTTAATATCATCCAGTTCCAACCCCCCTGCTGTGGGCAGGGACACATTCCACTAGATGAGGCTGCCCAAGGTCCCATCCAACCTGGCCTTGAACATCTCCAGGGATGGGGCAGCCACAACTTCCCTGGGCAACCTGTGCCAGCACCTCACCACTCTCATCGTGAAGAAAGTCTTCCTTAGGTCTAGTCTAAATCTGCCCCTCTCCGGTTTATACTGATTGCCCCTTGTCCTATCACTACAAGCCTTTGCAAACAGTCCCTCCTCAGCTTTCTTGGAGTCCCCCTTCAGGTCTTGGAAGGTCGCCGTGCTATATCGCTCAGTTGCTGTATTTACTATGCTGCCGTGAGAGGAGCTGGCTGGGAGGTTTCAGAGACAGCACACTGCTACCTGCTGAAGGAGCGGGACATAACTCACGTTCCAAACCACCATCACTGCTCTTAGGGATCAAAAATCTAAAGAGTTTGGGACGTGCCACCGAAAATGCCTTTGGGAGCAGCACAAGCCCAGGAGCCAAACTCCTGCAAGATCCTACTTGCGCCGAGACTCACCTGCGGGCCGGGGCGGGCCCAGGGCGGGCGGGCAGCGCGGAGGGGCTGGGCGGGCGCCTCTCGCTGACCCCGCCCCTCGGGGAGCCCCCGGGCTCGCCCCCTTTCCCCCCCATCCCTCCCGGGCCCGAGGCCGCCGGCGGGGTGGGCGCGGGGGGCGGGACTCACGTACTCTGCACCTGCAGGTCCATCTCGCGCATCTCGGTGAACCTGTCGCGCAGATCCATGGGAAGCTGCTCGATCACTGCGGGGACACGGGGGAGGGGGGCGGGGAGAGAAGGGAGGCAGGTCAGTCAGTCAGTCAGTCACCGCCGTGGGGGAGGGGAGGCGCCGCCTCCTCGCCGCGGCCTCCCCGCCCGCCCGCGCCCCCCCGTAGCCCCGGCTCCCCCGTCCCGGCCGCGCCCGGCGCCCCCGGCCCGCACACACTCACTCTCCAGATAGTCCTCCAGATACAGCATGGCGGCGGCCGGGGCAGCGCCGAGGGGCTTCTCGCTCGCGGGGGGCTCGTCCCTTCCAATATGGCGCCGCCGCCGACAGCCCCGGCGGCTCGACTCAGCGAAAACAACATTGGCGGCTGACGGCGCCCGCCCGGGCTGCGCCGCGATTGGCCGCCCGCGCCTCTGACGCGCCGCGCGCCGCCGCCCCGCGGCCTCACGGGAAATGGAGGCGCCGCGCGCCGACGCGGCGGGAAACTACAAGTGGCGGCGAGCACCGCGGCGGCGGGGCCTGAGGGGGGTGGCTTTTCCGGTGTGGGGAGCGGGAACCGCGTCCCCGTGGCGGCGGGAGGGAGACCCCGCGGTCCGGCGAAGGGGAGAGGGGGCGGCTGAGGCTCCGTCGGCTTCCAGGAGTTTGTTCCTTTATCCCTTGTCTTAAACGCTCATAGCTGGTAGTAGCGCATCAGAAGAGTAAGGAATAACCAAAATCATCAAGTTATAAATGTTCATAACTGGTACTGGTGCATCAAGAGCATAAGAAGTGACAAAATAATCAAATTATAAACTCTCATAACATGTTCACAAAGGCTTGTAGTGATAGGACGCGGGGCAATGGGTATAAACTGGAGAGAGGCAGATTCAGAATAGGTGTAAGGAAGAATTTCTTCACCATGAGAGCAGTGAGGCACTGGCACAGGTTGCCCAGGGAAGCTGTGGCTGCCCCGTCCCTGGAGGTGTTCAAGGCCAGCTTGGATGGGCCTTGGGCAGCCTGAGCTAGTGGGAGGTGTCTCTGTTCATGGTTGGGGGGTTGGAACTGAATGATCTTTAACCCAAACTGTTAACTTCCAACCCAAACTGTTCTATGTTTCTATGATAATAGAACTTCACCTCTTGTGCCCTAGCTGCTGCGTAACCAAACACGCTTTCTGCTTGAGGTTTCTTTGTAGATCGTTGTATAGGTCCACACACTATTCTGTGTTTCTATTCTATGATTCTAACTGGTAGTAGCGCATCAAAAGCGTAGAAGTGACAAAACTAATCGAATTATAAATGCTCCTAACTGGTAGTAGTGCATCAAAAGCATAAGAAGTGACAAAACTAATGAAATTACCCTGATTTCTGTGCCCTCTCATGAGTGACCCAGGATGAAGAATCATCATACATCAGTAACAGGTTGTGGGCAGTGCTA
Source organism: Phaenicophaeus curvirostris (assembly GCF_032191515.1). NCBI lineage: Eukaryota > Metazoa > Chordata > Aves > Cuculiformes > Cuculidae > Phaenicophaeus > Phaenicophaeus curvirostris. Next base: position 24,341,106 of record NC_091392.1, read on the forward strand.
CGGGCACACAGGAGAATCAACTTCTCTGGGAGCATCAGCTTCTGCGGGCATCTGAATTGCTCTTCAAGAGCAGAAAAAAAACTCTAGCAAGCAGGGTTGAGGTTTTTCATGCTGTTTCAATCCCCCAAATAGTTTATTTTGTCACTTTTATCGCTATCTAATATTTATTGTTCTAATCGTGGACTGATGCTTTTATTTGTTTTGTTCAGTAGGGAAGGGTTTTTCAGGACTTGTGTGATGTCAGGTGTAGGTAAAGGAGCATAAGATTAGTGGCAGCAGAACAGGGTAGCTTTCTTGCTGTGCTTTTTATCTCCTTTTCATGTTTTCATCTGTGCCATATGCATCCGAGCAAGGAAGGAAAGTGTATGCTTAAGCCAAGTCTGAGTAAAAAGCCGTGTGGGATGTTTTTGAGCGTCATAACCAATAGAAAATGTCATTCTTTTCTCATATATTGTGAGTAGTTAGCTAAGGATGACTGAATCTCAGGAAGTGAAGCATGAATTTTGTGTGTAGCCTTTATGAAGACTGATGTTAGCTCTGTCTTGAATACGCAGGGCATAGATAAGGATTTTTATATTATTCCTGTGCCATTATAGATGGAAAAATGTATAACAATAACTATCAACTTTGTAAAAAGCACTGTGATGAAGTGGTGAGTTTTGGTGATCACTCCATCATTAGCTATGCAATTTGTATTGCCAAAACAGATATGTCAACTCGTTGCATACATAACAATGAACAGTTTTTAGCTGGTCATTAAGCTCAGGTACTGTGCACCAGAAGCCTTAGTTGAAAGAACCTGTGTATTATTGCTCATACAGATCACTCCTTAATGTACCACTTCTGACTCACTGGTGTAGGAATGACAATATTTTTTTAAGTTTTGTGTGAGAAATTACTTAGCCTCATTTTGTTATGTAGAAGACAAGACTGACCTTTCCTAGGAAAATAAATGCCTGCACTTTTGTTGAAATGAAAGGATTTGATGCAGCAATAGAATTCAGTCCATGCAAAAGCACATCCTATATTCATTAGGAGAAAAGCTAGGTAAATTTAAAGAATCTGAATTGATAGAATCATTTTCTTTTACACTCAGTGGTGGCTTTACTGCTTTTTATAGAAAAAAAATGTAGATGCGTTGGTCACATTTCATACAGCAGAAATTTAAGGGAACAATATTGTACACAAATACTGTACAAAGACTCTACTGTTAGAACCACAAGTGAAACAGCCATACAGTAAGTTCTTACCATTTGCTTCATGACCAAAATCGTAGGACAACCAGAGCATTGGAACCTTGTGACTTCTCCAATGCTCCGGTTTTCATGTCTGAGCTTGCCACGTTTTCATCTTTGCAAGCTTGGGAATAGCCAGCAAAATCTTCACAGAGGGCTATTGTGCAAGGGTATTTTCATAGAATCAGAGTCCTCTGGTTGGAAAATACCTTTGAGATCATCAAGTCCAACTATACCTGTCCACTACTAAACCATATCCCTGAGTTTTGTAGATACCTCCAGGGACGGTGACTCAACCACTTACCTGGTCAGCCTATTCCAGTGCCTGATAACCCTTTTGGTGAAGGGTTTCATCTAGTTCCTATGTGCTATGGTGCCCGGATCAAACAAACCAGGAAACATAGTTCTCAGGGCCTTGGTCATTGCCTTTAGCAATAGCATGTGTGCTGTCTTCATTAGTGGAAAGGGAAGATGAAACTGAAGCATGCCAACAGGCTGCTGTCTTCAAGTGCCCCCCTTTATGCTTTATGGTTTATTGAAACATGAGAGGCTTTTATAAAAATAGGAATCTGCTTCAAAAATTGTTCATTGTAGTACTTTACAGCAGGGGATGCGAGCGGATAATGTAGTAGAATAGAAAAGAAAATACAATTCAACTTTTTCATTATCTTTTGAAAAGCAAACAGGAACTTATTTATCTACCTGTAGTCTTTTTTCAGTATTTTCTTTCTTAGATAGGTGGAGAGACTCACACTTTTCATTTCTGCCCGTGTTAGTTAATATTGTAGAGTCAAAGGAGTACCCACCCCAACTTCAGCGGGGTTGTGTGTATTATTGCTGCTTATTGTGACATACTGATGGAACTGCGCTTAAATTGACATTTAAGACGTGATTATCCACTCAAGCCATAAAAAAACCCCTATTTTTACAATGGAAAGCTTCTTGTTGTGTATAAATGTAAAGAATTAACTTTACTGATTAACTTAACTTTTAGAACTGCCTGATTAGAACGGCGTCTGGTAAGGAAACATGGATTAACAACAGTGTTTATTGGAATGCAAATAGAGTGAAAAGGAACTAAACACCAACTGTGAGAAATTCAATTTGTGAATTCCAGTCAACAATGCTCAAAAAACTCCTGTACAGCAACAGAACTGCTTAGCACAAAGAAAGGAGGGGAGGCCCTGGGAGCTGCTGTTTTCTCCTGTTGATCTAATTTATTAATATTGATGGCGTTCCTTCAGCAAATGTTTCACATAAACTATGTATCATCATTTGTGAGAGAAAGATGGCGTAAAGGAATATTACAGTCGTCCTGTGATCTACCTTGAGCTAATTGCTTGCATGCATTTGATTGGTTTTCAGCCAACAGGAAAGAAACTGATTGAAAACATGGATTTATGTTCTGATGTACACTTCTCAGGTGGGGTTAAGACTTTTAAATCTTCTCCCTCTCTCCTGTCCTTACCCATTCCAGATCTCTGTAATGTCCCTTTTCTATCATTCTAATTTCTTCTGTCACTTCCCACATGTAGGGTTGTTTGCCACATCTCTAACTCTATACTTTCCATCTTCTTGTTTCACCTGCTGTCAACTCATTGGTCCTTCTCTTTCCTTTTTCCTCCCAGATCTAGTCTGTCTTCTCAGCTGAATTATTGCCAGGGCTTCCTGTACCCATTTAGGACTCACAGTTGCATATTTTCTTCAGTACTCTGATTTTTAACTCTTGTCTAATACAATGTTTCCAGACCTATAGTCCTTATGTTTTGTTTCTTTGTTTTCAAGGACAGACTTCTAATGCTTTTATTTGAAAAAATCAGGACAGACCTACCTAGCCCACCCCTAGATTGATTCTCCAGGTCTCAGCTATTGCTGGTAAGTGCCTGTACTTCAGTCAGGGAGCCGCACTGCCTGTTGCACACAAAGATTGCTGCTGTATGGAGCACAGAAAGCAGAGCCTGTCACTGCGGGCTAGCCTGCTGTCACAGAAGAACTTTAAGACACAGCAGACACAGCGACAGCTAAGCAGCAGCAGGCAGTGGTGCAACAGAGCCTACATACAACTACAAGCCTGGGTAGCTCTCAGACTACTAGAAATGAGCATTTTCCTTTTCCTTGGCACCTGCCACTGTTGCGCTACAGCAGTCCTGTCTGGCGGGCCAGAATCCATTTGCCACGGTGCACTGCTGCGAGCATGTGTTGTCGATCGCAGCATTCCTAGCAGTTTTGTCTGCCAGTGTCAGCATCAGGCCTGCTGGTCTCACATGCTTTCAACTATTTTATTATAATTCCTTCTCACTTCCTGTTTGTTGTCTGCTATTTTTCTGCTATTGCTGCTGTTTCTTCACTCCTCCCAGTCCAGCAGTCCAGCTGTCCCTCCCAGCTGCCATGGACTCCACTATCTCCCATATCCTACTCCTTCTGCCGTTGCAGGGGCATCACCCACAGCCTGACTGTCCCTCTGCAGGAAATAACTATCATTCCTGCTGTACTACATATCATGGTTATTGGAGGACATTAGTTAAATAACTAAATTGTCCTGAGACTGAGCACCACGTAAGGGTTACAGCATGATCGTATTTGTTCTGGGCAATCAACTTTATGTAATGGGAAACTCCATCCAAAGCCAGATCCTAGGAAAAGGCTGGGTGAGACTATCAAATATGAAATGTTACCCTTGTCTAGTGCAGCACTGTGCAGAAACTTCACACTTCCATGAAATGATCCCCAAAAGGACAAATTTGGCCCAGAAGTATAGTGGCTGGATGGTAATATGTCTGAGAAATCACTTTCCTTTTCTACTTACTACAAACTCTTTCACATTCTGAGATTCACATTCCTATTTCTGGAAACAAATCCATGAGCCAAGGTAATTAATTTGCTTTAACAGTCAACAGGAAAATGGAACTGCCACTTATCTTTCAGCATGACTTCGTGTACAGACTCAGGCAATTAAATTGTCATCTTTTAGTTAATTTTATCTGCTACAGACTCAGTTAAATTTACTTGCAGATTTCAGTTATTTCCTGAAAGTCTGCAGGATATGAGCAATCACTGTTTATATATTTATCACTGAAATGTTCTATCCTAACTTCCTAAAGAATAAAGCTTATATGAGCAATCCATATGTTTGTGTGCACACTTCTTGGTATCTCCTTTTACTCTGCCCTGTTTCAATGGAATTAAGTGACTGATTTCAACCTATATGAAAGAAAAGTCATCCTTACAGATACGAATTGTGCAGTCCTTAAATGCTGTGTTGACCCTAATAGGTTTTTTTTTTTGGGGGGCGTGGGGGTGTTCCTTTCACTGAGAAAAAGGTTGCAGTGTAAACCTGCAAGAACAGTCAAGAATATCTACGCATGAGAAATGAGTTCCTCAACCATGAAAAAAGTGTCAGTTGGTGAACATGACTTATTAGGCACTGTTGTAAGACGCAAATGCACAAAGAACTAACTTAACCAGTTTTGCTGCTCACAGAATGTCTAGTTTTGTTTGCTTGAATTTCTAAAATCCTGAATGCTAGGTCATACAGCATGGGAATAAAGTTTGAAAATTATTATTTTAATGATTATTTAAACCCTTCTAGTAAAAGTTTAAGTTTCAAATACTTTTAGCTGATTATCTATAATGAAAGATATTTCTTGCATTTTATAATTGTCAGATTTACGATCATACTTTTTTTCCCTGAGCTCAGCACATTCTTGTGGCTGAAGAGGTCCGTATCTGCTAGCTCTCCATGAAGAAATGCTATGAATGGTTGCTACACCATCAGAGACGCAGAAAAATGTAGGATACGACAGCATCTATTGCCTGTGCTGCTCCGATGTGTCCTCTGAGAGTTGAAGTCTGCAGGTGGAGTGGGTGAGAAAATAAAGAGCTGAAAGTTAGGAGATGACAGTGCAGTTTTGTTAGCCTCCACCCAAATTCATGCTCTTGTAGCCTCCTTTGTCTGTGGAGCAAATTCAAGGAAGTTGAAAGCGGCAGCAGGGGAAGGAAATACTCAGAAATTTGCCAAAATAGTGACATTATGATTGACTGAAGGAGCACAGCTGCCACAGGAGAGGATACAGATTTGAGGGCAGGCATGAATCTTCACTGCTCCTGGGCATTCACTGTCAGATGTGTGAGGATAACACAGAAATCACCTTCTCTTTCAGGATCATTAAGCAAGAGCTGTGCAGACATTAGGGCACTCAAGAAACCAGAGCTCAGACTCAGAGGATTTGCAGGAGAGGACGAATCTTTGTGACAAAATGCAGATACTGTTAAGTTCTTGAGAAGGGAGAGAAGATATACTGGAACATAGCACAAGGCACAGGTCTGCCTCTTTGCTGTGATAACAGGCAAAACTTGGGGAAAGAATGGAAATACAACTGACTTTCTTGAAATTTTGTTACTGGATGTATTAAAAATGGTAATAACATTGTAGCTGTGATGCTCTAAATATATATTCAAGCAATCTTTCTGGGAAACTTTACATTTCATTAGAGATGTACACTATTGATGAAAATACAGACAATTTGGAGAGCACATGAACATTTCTCCAACTGTCCTATTGACGTTTTTTGTGTGATATTTTTAACTTTTACAAATATTTCACGTGATCTAAACATACCTGTTCTATATATGTGTATCCTAAGTCAAATTTGCAACACAATTAAAGATATATCTGCTTAGTTTACAAATGAACTGTTATTATTTTCTACTTGTGTTACGTTATTGTTGTTATTATTGTTTACATTTTTTGTTCTGACATGCAAATTCGTGGTCCTATATGTGGTAAGTCCTATCATGTTAGTTACTACAGAAATAATGAGTAAAAGGTGGCCACAGGCTAAGTTAATGCCTAATTTGTTTTTCATCTAATGCATTGGTGGAGTAACCTTACCTTATTTTTAGTTGACTTCTAAAAAGGTTTGCAATCAACACATATTATAATGATGCAACAAATTACCTAATGTTTGCATAAATGTAAAAATGCTTAATGTAAGGACCCCCAAGGTTATTGGAAATTGCACTGCTAAAAGAGAACAGGTGATAAGTTCCACTGCAGTCCATTTTAGAAGGCTTGATCTTGGTTTAAGTTTTTAGACGTGTCCACAATTCTTATGTGTTTCAAGGCCAATTTTTTCAAAAAATAAATAATGTATATCTTAAGTGTTCCATTTTACTTTGTTTTAATACATGTGGAGAGTTTGCCTGTTGGACATTCACCTTGCATCAGTAGTGTACTTCAACAATATATGAAGAGGGTTAACTGGCAGAGTATTAGATGGCATTCCTTGCAATGAACAGTTTATTTCTAGTACAGCAAATGGTAGGAATGGCACTTCAAAACCAGCTTTTCTACCATGAGCAGGGGATCTTACTCACCAAAGAGTTAATTTGGGTGAACAGGTTCTAACTGAGAGATTTTCCAGCTTTCATTTTCATGCTTGTAGGTTGCAGAGCTTTCTTGTCTTTTATATTCACATAAGTTTTGCCAATTAATTTTGTTGGTACAACAGAAATTATAAAAATTAAGGGCTTTACCAGAAAAGAAATCTTACTTCATTAGAGGCCACAAGCTGAATTTGCAGCATGTCAGCAACTCTGAGCTTGTGGCAGGGGAACATATTTTTATTACGAAAAATATCCTTACTAACTGTTAATAATTAACTGTCAGTAATTTATAAGAAAAGTAATAAAATTACTGCATTTTTTTTACCTCAATTCAGTTTGAAAAGAAAAACTAAGAATTTTTTCCCCATTAATGAGAAATCTGCTTTTCTCTGTCGCTGCCCTTAAAGATGAAGGCAAACCACTTGGGAATGCAGCTGCCTGGTAATTCTTCAGTGAAAGATTTTTTTAGCTGGAAAACACTCATTCATTAAATATAAAGGCGTTTGCAAGAACCTAGGCATTCAACAGGACGTTTAGTGAAACAGATAAAGAGAGCAGGAGGTGTGATAGGTAATGGCCTTGTGATTGTGAAACTCTCTTCGGAGATAAGAAATGAATCCAGGATTGTCTTCTGCCTTAGGTGTTGGGCCTGATCTCGCTCTTCTAAGATATTCACTTAGTCCCCTGACTGCTAGGTGTGAGAGAAACCACTCTAAAGCTGGTCTAGTGATCATTCTAACTATCTGGTTTGCTGTATGCTCAGCTTTATGGCTTTGTTGCAGAGAAGTTATACAAAATATACAAATAAGAAAAGTTACAGTCCATCTGTAGTTTAGGGAAGCCACTGCAGAGTTGCTATCCTGGAGGCTGGAGATCTCTGGAACAGGAAGGAATGGCAGACCTGGAGACTGAACCTGAACCTTTCATTTCCAGGGTAAATTCCTCTTGCTGCCAGACTATTATCTGTGCATCCATAAAATTAAGAAGGTTTAGTGTCCTCTAATAAATAAAAAGATTTAAGAAACCTTAAAACTTCTTTACAGGATAAAAAAAAAAGTTTCCTGGTCTAACCTCATACTGAGCATCTTTCATCAATATGGGAGAGATTTAATAAAGAATATTTATGATTATACATGAGCCTTATTATAAACTTATATTATTGCAGTTTGACTGTGATTGTATTTATATCCTGATACCATTAAGAATAATTTCTGTTAGCAGTAAAATCTGGTACCATATGATTGACAATATTTTGTGTATAGAAAGAGAGTGTCTCACTTGAAAAATTTGACAGAAAACTTGAAGAACTTTATATACTTTCCAGCACAATGTTTTATAAATTTTTGAGAATAATCCAGTGGTCCCTAAATGCTCTGCATAAGGTATAATCTTAAAACTATCAGGTGACAATTTTATAACAACATTTAACTGCTAGTTAACATAGTAACAGATAAGTATTTGCTAAAAAGAGACACGGGCCTTAATTTTTTTTTTTTATTTTATTTTGTTTTATCATGGATGTCAACATTTCTTTGTCGTGATTATTTCTGGGCTATTTTTCCATTTTGAGGCTAAACATAAATTCAGTTTACAAATGTTTTGTTCTAAGGAATATTTACTGGAAGATGAAAAGCCTAAAATAGTATGTCTTAATGGGTCTCTTCTTTTGTAAACAGGATTAACACAAAGGTGCTGCCAGAAGATGATGATTAATGGTTCTAAACACTATAGATCTGCATTATGTAATGCATCTTATATCCTTGAAATGAGGACTGTAATTTGTCATTGTTGTCTAGAGCTAAAATTACAACAGGTAATTTACAACAATAGATTAGAATGCTTTATAATTACATTTTTGAAATTCATACAGTCTTATGTAATATTTGAATAAATGTTAGGTCTCAGAGCAATGCAGTAATTTTTGTGTGTAGTAGCATGCAATGATTGGATAATCAATTATATATCTGTTTTGCTAAAATGACCTCTGTCATCTTTCTTATACAGTACAGTATCCTGTAAGTAGCACTACAGAATAAAAGCACACTGTTACTAACAAGAAACACTCATTTTCTACTTTTATTTCCTCATCCCTCCTCAACCACACGACTGGCAGGGTTTGCAGCTAACCCTTGGGGTTGGAGCACATTCTGCCTGCTCATGGGAATTACCTGTAGAGCTGTTGCCAGCGTGCCCTCCCGTGGGCTGCTTTCTCCTAGGGCCTCCTCTGCACCTCTCCTTGCCCCTGCCGTGTCCCCCTCTTTCAGACAATGAATTAATGCTCTAACTGGCCTTGGCTTATATCAGGAATATGGCTTATTGTAGGCTGCAGTGTTCATTAAAAGGCATGTAATATTTCATATTCAAATAAATCTGTCTCTTCACCTCTCTGTACTGTTTCACAGGGCTACAAAAAAATTAGCTAGGAGATGCCAGACAGAAAAACCTGATTAATGGAATTTCTTTGTGGGAATCCAGCATTTTGCTTTGTAATACAGTCTAATGTGCTTTAATAATTCAAATGGGAAATTCCATTAAATTGGTGACTTATGGTTCTGGAATTGTTGATTGACCTCAAGTGCTGGAAGACAGATGTAGTTTGCCTATTTTATTTACTAATGCTGGCTCATAAATATATCTTGCCCTTGTGGGCCACTTAGTTGAACTTGACTGAAGAATGTCTGCCCCTGGAAAGGAAAATATTTGGTTTCAAACAGAGTACTGGAAGTTTCTGTGCCAAATGAGACAGCGTTTGGAACAAGCTAGAACAGAATGGAAAGAAGATCAAATTATCACACTAGGACTTATATAGATAAATAAAATCATAATACACCTATGTGGATATCTGCCTACTGTGCACATTCTTACTTTTCTGTTTTCAACCAGTGTTAACTTCATAAAGCTAATGTGCCATCATTCCTTGGTGCTTGCTTTCAAAAATACAGGCACATTTTGTTAACTATATAGCACAGGCAGCAAATGATATGGTCACAGGAAGCAGTTTAAAGGAAGACAAATGTAGGTCAGATAAGTCTTTTGACTTTACAGCGCCCTGCAAAATTAGTAGTAGCCAGAGCTAAATGCCTTCGTATCCAGCATCCCATACAATTACATCTGGAGGCACTCTGTCTGCTCTCTGTATCAGAGATTGATTTATACACCATTAAGAATTAATAAATTACACAGATTTTTAGTTCAGAAACACCATATTTGAATAAAGCAGAAATATTGTCCTCTGGTAAAGATAACCCACTCAGATTTGAATTTTAATCATTGTCTTCCAAACATACAACCACTCCAAATATCTATGGGTGTATGTGTGTGGATGCATATGTATTCATACATGTGTGTGTTATTTTGGCAATAGTATTCAGATCTTGTTCATAATTCTATTTTCTGCTCTCTGTCCTTGCAGATCTCATTTCAGTTGACAAAATATATACTTATAGATTCAGAATTTGAAAGGGATAGGAAAAGAAAAGAACATATACTTTTAGTGAAGGCATCTGTGTCGTTTTATGTAAGATATAATTTTATAAGACTGAATTGAAAGAGGGCAAAGGGAACATCATAAAGGTAAATATACAGAAATTAATGGAATGTTATACCTTTGTTATTTATTTATCTTACAGATTTCACTAGCAAGTAACAGTCTCGTTACAGAATCTTGTAAGATGATGTAAAAAATAAAAAGGACACATACTCAGATAAATTCTGTAAGTTTTCAAGTAATCTCTGTAGAGTCCTGCCAGCCTTTTCACCTCTGATGACTTCTATAGGATTTTCTGTAAAGACTTTGTCCTTCAGTTTGTTCACAGGAAGACTGAAGGCATGGATACAGCTGGATGATACACCTGCTCATTCAGTGAATTACTAGTAGCTATCATTTGCTGCCTTGCCACAGCAGTAGCAAAATAGTAAGAGAGAAGAACTCCTATATTGGGTAACACATGCACCAGCTGTCCCTTTAACCCACTGCTCTCCTCCTTCCTTGTAAACCCTTCCTTTCACCTTTATACACTACATGTTTTTCACTCATGAAAAATGCTTTGTTTACAATGTCACATCTTAAGTACTGACAGGATTATGGAAAATTCTGTATTTATAATGGAAATAAAATACTCGCCTTATACTGATAAAAGAACCACAAAAGTTTGCCCTCTCTGTTAGTATTCATTTAACTTTAAGAAATAGCTTCATCATGTACACAGGTGCCATGTGATGCAGGAGTTACCATGGAAACAACACAATTGAATGGCAAAATCAGGCTTCAGAATAGCTTTATCTTAATCACCTTCAATTTTTCCATATGTTCCAAGTTTTTTTCTCTGTTTGACATGAAGTGAACTTGAAACATAACTAATCTGTGGGCTGAAGGATGTTACACTTCACTTGCGCAACTTTTCAGGCATTGCTAGCCTGTTCTAGTAATACATTCCTTTTGTTCCTATTATTACTTGTACCAAAAAAAAAAGACATGTAATTGACAAAGCACCTATGTACTTTATCTGCATATCTTTGAAGATGTTGTAAGGCAGACATCTCCCAGTGGAGACTTTAGTACTCCAAGCACTCCATAAAAATGGTGATCCCATAAAAGCTCCATTGCTAGTGACACACTGTGGTTTTTGGAATTGAGGAGAATTGTTAGTTTCAGAGAGAACTCAAGATACCAACAGAACCCGTGGATAATTGTCAATTGACAGCTGCTATTATATCACATTAAGACCTCTATCAAACAATGCTTTCATTATATGAAAGAGCTTTTAGTTGATTATTTGCATTATAAAATGTTCTTGAAGAAAACAGGAAACGTACATGAAATAATGCTGTACATAAAGAAGAACTATTTTCTAACAATAATCATGACTGAGCAATTGTGTCAAACATATCACATAATTCAGATCAATACCTTTTTTTGTAGTATCATTCAAGTTTATTGACTAACAGAACTAACAAAACATTCTTAAACCCCTATTCAGTGTTTAAGAATGCAACATATATTTGCTAAGTATGTATATTTAAGACTGATGGTAGCATTAAAAAAACCAACAAAACTGTAAGTATACAGATACTTACTTAAACTGTAATCTTGTCACACAATTCCATCTTTGAGTTTAGTCATCTAAACTTTTGCTGTTTCTCTTTTCCTGTATAGCTAAGTACATTCTTAACACATCATATGTGATGATATGAAGAATCTTGCTTGATCCCAGCTGCAAGTGAATCATCTTCTCAGAGAAGGAAGGAACCAGTGGGGACTACGAACAGGCAGATACAGAATGGGTGGAATTTTCAAGAGACAAATTTCACTTACATCAGCTGGTAGAAGCAAAGTTTAACTGGGTACTGTTTGTAAGAAAATGAAAGAATTAGATGACCTGCTGAAAATTAAAGACAGCACATGAGAAATGTCAGTATGAGAAACAAAGGAAGAATGGAAAAGCTTACAGTGAGGTCCTCCCAGTAGCTGTAAGATTTGTCTAGAAGAATTCAGGTAGCACAAAATAAAAGGAAATTGCCGTTCAAAATGATCTATGTCTGTAAGATGAGGGAAGAAAGAGAGATTTAAGAGTAAGAAGAAGAGAGGGAATAAGGCAGATGAGTAATCCAAGAAATAGAAATGAGAAAAGACTGTAAAGGACAGAAGATTGCAAAGTCATGGTCACTCAGGAAAGGGCAACATATAGCCAGTAACATGCAGGAAATAATGCGGGCTCAACAAACATAATTTGGATGGCAATTTCCTGGCAGGTTCAATGTTTAATGAAGAGAAAGCTAGACTAAATGGACATTCTGGTAACATGTGCAAGCATTTCAGAAAAAAAAAAAGTAAAAAAAATGTCAAAGCTGGAAGGAGGGAAAAGGTCAAATGAGTGGTCAAAATCAGAAATGCAGTTTCCTTCATACTTAAGAAATTAAAATGTCTTATTTGAGTCTTGAAATTTTACTTCCACTCAATTACCTCCCTTTACCTCTGGTCTTTTCAAAATTTGTTGCCAGTGGAGCTTTACCCACTCAGGAAAATACTTTGTCCTTCTCTTGGCTTCTTAAAAAGTCAAACATAACATAGGTTTTGGCAGGGAAGTGGACTCAGCTTTTGATATGGATGCATAAATAAAAACGGATTAAGTGCATGAAAATTTCATCGTCATTGTAGCTCATTATTAGTTAGGACAGGGATTTTATAGGCTACAGAGAACTTATAATGAAATTGCAGTTGAACCTTCTGCCCTGAAAACTGCCATCCCAAGTACCAGAAACCAACGAAGGAGGAAAGCATATCCTTGCTGCTCAGTAGCTGTGTGCAGTGCATGGCTGTGGTCATTTAGCATCAATACCAAGAAGTTGTTATCATGATATGACAGAGACTAAAGTTGTTTTTGCTTGTCCCACAGATCCAGTAGCTCCTTACAAATGTAAGATGTCCCCTGAAGTATCCCCAGGAGAAGTTTTGTTAGCATTTCAGTTTGATCAGTTTTGTGTATAAAAATACTGCCGTGTGTATAATTTGTTCTCCTTCCGTTTTTAAAGTCTTACTGGATTGTATCAACTGTTTTTCAATAATTATGACACATGAATACCAGTCTGAGTATTTAGCTGCTGATAACCCTGAAAATTAATCCTTACTTGGAAAACAGATTGACTTCTCTTTTATTCATTAAAAGAAAAAAAAAAAGAATTCAGAGGCTACAAAGGTTACCTGAGGCAGGTCTCATTTGCAAGAGTAGCAGCAATGTAGACATATATTGCATAAAAGCCAAAGCAATTAATACTTGTACAACAAAGTGCATGAAGCAGTACTTCATACACAATGAGAACTAGGGCTATTAAACTAGCTTATTAATCTATCGAACAGGCTTTGTAATCTGTTTAGCAATTTTTCAGTTTCAAATAAGCCATTTGTAAGGAGGAGAATTAGATTTGTGTTTCAGTTCCTGAAATACCATTGTGTGCACTTTTTGTACTGCTTTATAGGCCTTAACGAGTTGTTGCCAGGACACTTAAAAGACGAGTCACATTTTCATCATTAAATGGAGCCTTGAGTATATTTAGGACACATCATAGTTTGGGTTGGAAGGAGCCTTTAGGGGTCATCTAGACCACCCCCCTGCAGTGAGCAGAGACATCTACAGCTTAATCAGGTTGCTCAGAGCTATGTTTCCAGGGATGGGGCACCTGCCATCTCTCTGGGCAACTTGTTCCAATGTTTCAGAACCCTCATTGTAAAAAATGTCGTCCTTATACCTAGTCTGAATTCACTCCCTTTCAGTTTAAAACTGCCATGAGAACGGAAAGGAGAGTCATAGTCGTTGGAGACTCTCTACTGAGGGGAACAGAGAGTCCGATATGTCGAGCAGACCCCACTAACAGGGAAGTCAGTTGCCTCTCAGGTGCCCGGGGAAGGGATGTTGCCAGGGAACTTCCCAACCTGGTGAGGCCCTCAGACTACTACCCATTACTGCTGCTCCATGTGGGAGGGGATGAAGCTGCAGTATGAAGCCCAAGGGGGACTAAAAGAGATTTTGGGGCCTTGGGAAGACTAGAGAGGGAATCTGGAGCCCAATTGATTTTTTCTTCCCTCAGTTACAGGTGGTGACACTATAAGGATGATCAGATGGGTCCAGTCTATTAATACACAGCTCCGTGTCTGGTGTCACCACAACAACTTTGGGTTTTTTGACAATGGGATGACCTACGCGGCACCAGGTTTACAGGTATCAGATGGCAGCCACCTTTCTTAGAGCTGGACGAGGGTTTTTGCCCAGGAGCTTGCAGGGCTCATAGACAGGACTTTAAACTAGATGTGAATGGGAATTGGGGTAATATCAGGTTAGTTTGTGACAAGTGGTGGGAGGACAGACAATGGTTGGAAGGATGGGGAGGTGATATGGGCCCTCCACCTTCTGTCCAGGGTCCTGCTGGGGATGCTGTGGCGTGGTTGAAGTCCTGCGGAGATAAGTGGGAGGCTCCTGAGGTGGCAGGTGTCAGGGAGGAAACTTCTCCAAAACACCTTATAGGAAATAAAGGGTCCACTAAGAAGGCAATGCAACCAGCAGCCCAGCTGAACTGCCTCTGTACAAACACACACAGCTTGGTCAACAAACAGGAGGAGCTGGAAGCTACCGTGCTGCTAGAAATCTATGATCTAGTTGTCATCACTGAAACTTGGTGGGACGAATCCCATGACTGGAGTGTGGCTATCGATGGCTACAGACTGGTGACTAGAAGAGGGGTAACATTGTGCCCACTTTTAAAAAGGGTAGAAAAGACGACCATGGGAACCACTGACTGGTCAGCCTCACCTCTGTGCCTGGGAAGGTAATGGAACAGATCCTCCTAGAAGGTATGCTAAAGCACATGAAGAACATGGAGGTGATTAATGGCAACCAGCATGGCTTCACCAGGGGCAAATCCTGTATGACCAAGCTAGTGGCCTTCTGTGATGGGGTAAATGCAGCAGTGGACACAGGAAAACCAGTGGATGTGATCTATCTGATTTTCTATAAAGCCTTTGACATGGTCCCCACGACATCCTTCTCTCTAAATTGGAGAGATATGGATTTGATTGTGGACTGTTCAGTGAATAGGAAACTGGTTGGATGGTTGTATTCAGAGCAGTGGTCAATGGCTCGAAGTTCAGATGGAGAACTGTAAGAAGTGGTGTCCCTAAGGGGTCTGTACTGGGACTAATGCTGTTTAATATCTTCATCATTAATATTGACAGTGAGATCGAGTGCACGCTTAGCAAGTTTGCAGATGACATCAAGCTGAGTGGTGTAGTTGCCACACTGGAAGTATGGGATGTCATCCAGAGGGACCTGGACAGGCTGGAAAAGTAGGACTGTGAGAAAATCATGAGGTTCAACAAGGCCAAATGAAAAGTCCTACACCTGAGTAGGGGCAATCCGCTGTTTCAGTACATGATGGGGGATGATGTGGTTGAGAGCTGCCCTGTGGAGAAGTACTTGGGGGTGCTGGTCGATGAGAAGCTCAACACGAGCTGGCAGTGTGCGCTTGCATCCCAAAGGCCAACCATATCCTGGGCTGCATCAAAAGGAGCATGGCCAGCAGGTCAAGGGAAGTGACATCTTATAGGGACCTTCCAGTACCTGAAAGGAGCCTACAAGAAAGCTGGAGAGGGACTGTTCATAAAGGCTTGTGGTGACAGAACAAGGGGAAATGGGTATAAACTGGAGAGGGGCGTATTTAGAATAGACAGAAGGAAGAATTTCTTCACTATGAGAGCAGTGAGGCACTGGCACAGGTTGCCCAGGGAAGTTGTGGATGCCCCATCCCTGGAGATGTTCAAGGCCAGGTTGGATGGGGCCTTGGGCAGCCTGATCTAAAGGGATGTCCCTGCTCGTGGCAGGTGGCTTGGAACTAGATGACCTCTAAGGTCCCTTCCAACCCAAACTATTCTATGATTCTGTGATTCTATGATTATTGATGCTTGGGGTTGCCCCAACATATGCGCGGGACCTTGCACTTGGCCTTGCTTAATCTCAAGACATTCACATAGGCTCACTTCTCCACCTTGTCAAGATCCTTCTGGATGGCATCCTGTCCCTTAGGTGTGTTAACTGTACCATGCAGTTTGGTGTCATCTTGCAAACTTGCACACCGTCCTGCAGAGCCATTCACTGTAGTGGTTAAAGGACACCTGGTACTATGGAACAAATGGTTTATTTACAAATATAGATTTCATGGATTTCTGATGTGCAGTAAGATATCCTTTGATCCTGAAAAAGAAGATTGGATACATACTAGTGTGATACAAACAGTGAACACGTTTTAATCTAAGGCATGTTATAGCTATCAAAAGCATCCCAATGCTGTAACCCTGAAGTAATAACCCTTTAATAAAAAATCCACCAGGACTGCAATAGCATTTTAACATCTTCCATGGAAAATCATGGATAAATTACCGTAGGTAATTGTCCAAGTCAGTGATGTGATAGATCAGAGTAGAAAACTCTCTTTAATAATGGTGTTTTAGTGTCACAAAATTGAGCTTTATGGCATTTGGACTCATACTGTGTTTTTCAGAATTGCCCACAAAAGTGCATTTATATTCATTCTGGTACTGCTAGGATGTTATACTAAAGTTGAACAGCATTTCTACACCCCTGTGTCTGACCAGTTTATCTTAACTGGTTGATTACGTACCTGTGATCAGCCATATCAGTGCCAATGGGGAGTGGCACAAGTACTGATGACCTCCAGCACCATTGAGTGGCAGTCCAGTTCTGTGTGCATTGCAGATCCAGCACCCTTTCTCCCCAGAGTGTTTGGTCCATGGGATTAGTGCATGAACATTTCGATAAAACATTGTTTACATGATAAGCAGCCAATTCACTCACCTGAAAAGGCTGCGCTCATGAAAGGTATTATAAAGACACTCTTCATGGTGGAATTTTAACAAATAAATGCCATACATACTCATTTGCCAAGTTAAAATACTTGAGAATTGCAAGTACTTGCGAAAATAATGAGGTTTTGTGTTCAGAGGAAGCTGTACAATGATTCTCCTGTATGTGTTTATAAAGTACTGCTGTTTGTCTTGCAGCAAGCATACAGAGGCTCCAAGGAAAAAACAGAACCTATGCTGAGTACTACCTAAAAAAAAAAAAAAGCACAGAGACGGCTCAGATTTACAGCACAAGCAATGTATTTCAGATAATATAGAGGAAATAGAAAAAAAATGGCCAGGGAGTCACAATCATCCTCTATCCCATGAAAGATCATTTCTGAATCTGACTTTAATGAAAGCTAGTTACTTGCTGACTGGTGATATTAGCCTATTTTCTCACATGAAGAATCCTTCATATTGCAGAAATGTCAGACTTATTACAAAGTGAAGGAAAAATATGGAGGTAACCCTGGTCTCCCTCATCATTCTGGGGAGAAAAACAGTTTTGGCTCAGATACCTAAATATTTTCACTTCTTCAACACATAAATTCAAATTAATTAAAATTTGCCACTTGACAACTCCAGATATTCAGTAAAATAAATGATGCATTGAGCAGCATCCTTCTCCTAAAGACTTTCCATGTCTTTTATATTTTTTTCTGTTTAGGTAAGTATCAGGCAGGCATGTACTGAGGCTCAATATGGATCTAATTATCGCATGTCAGAGTTAAAAAGTAATTAAAGAATCTGTGCCTTCTAACATGGAAAAAGAACTTTATTAGAATGAAAAAAATTGCAGCAGGACAACTTCTTTTTTTTCTCTTTCTCTGAAGAACTTCAGTCTTCAATCTACATTTCCTGCCAGGCTTTATAATGATAGCAAAGTAATGCATAGTTCAAATGTCTTCATATCCCTTGTTTTCTTTTTCAAGCCATAGCATCCCTCCATCATCCTCCAGATTTTTACATGCTCTTTTTTTATCTTAACTGCTATTAATGTCTTTGAGTTTCCACTCATCTCTCTCATTTCTGTGTCCTGCTTTCTCCTGCATCTCACTCAAGCCTCCAATGACAGTTTCAGCAGCAATTTTCATGAGCCAGCCAGGGCGCTTTCAAGTCCAAGGAGAAGGGAACATCATTTGTGTTAAGGCATGTCACGCATTGTAGCTTCAGGCTTTGTCATCAGAAGACTTTCGTGTAAGTGATCCAGACACAGCTGTCACCTCAGACACTTCCCTATATGGCTCCTGGATGAGAATCTCAATGCAGAGAAGAATCTGGACAGGGGGCAGAAACTGAAGAGGAAAACCAGGCTAGCCACTGAGGCTATTTAGAAGAGGAGAAAGAAGGTAGAGATAAAAAAGAAGGATAAGGAGAAAAAAGGAAGCAGGTTAAACAAATGGAAAGAATACTTCTCCCCTCCCTTTAAGGGCACAAGGAAAACGATGATTAGTTAAGTGCTCTTCTAGTGCTTTACAACACCAGATTTTGCTTCATCTTTGCAAGTTCTCTGCTAATTCTTAATCACAGTTGAGCACAGTTGAGCAGTTGAGTGTCACACATTTCAGACCTGGGACCTCTATTACAGAAGATAATCCCATAAGGGTATCTGTAATTAGATGGAACAACATGATGTAACAGGAACTCTGTACTGCGAAGCGACTATGTGCAGAGCAGCACATTTGCCTTAGTTAGCGAGGGAGCCTTTTCTGAAAACCTATTTCATATCCTTCCCAAAGAAAAACTGCCCTAGGAGATAATTTATCAAATGCTGAAAAGTAAGGAAGTGTCAGAGTCAAAATGCCTGTGAATCTTTAATGACTTATTAAATTACAATGCTGGCTTTAGTTATACAATCATACATATTTTTGCCCTTGACCCTTGCTTCATTATATGCAAAGAATGATCTTTTTAGTATATTCTTTTAGCTTGATTCAGCATGTGGTCTACTTACTTCCACTACTGAGCCTCAGCTGGGAGGGCAGCCATGCATTCCCTGCTTGCCTGTTCTGTTGCTCTCATAGCACATATGTTTCACAAACATTCCTCTCCACAACACTTGCCCTGAAAAAAAAGGAGTTTCATCATCTCCACCCCACAGCTAGGAAACTCAGACTGTGCGATACTAGTATCTTAGAATTCAGGCAGATCCATCTGAGTAGTTCACAATGGGTAACATTTCATATTTTCAAAGGGCAGTTCCCAGTAGCATCAGATACAGTTGTGAATGTTTAAACATTTCTAAAAATAAGCTTGTGAGATTTCAAGCTGGACAAAGAAAACACGGAACAAAATAACCACCTGGGGAAAAGTGATTAAAGGAACCTGCCATGCAGGAACTCTGCAGTAGAGACTGACTCCAGTTGTCAAAAGCAGCTACTGTGTAGTGATGAGATTTTCCTTGTATTTCGTTACGGCACCAGGGCTTTATGATAAGAAGCATCATGCAGCCTTGGTATCTAGCAGTGCTACTGGCACATCACAGATACGAAAATGTGCTCTTTGCTCGTGTAAAATCTCCTGTTGTGCTGAAAAGGTAGTGCAGACTGTAATAAACAAAACTGAAAATCAGGGTGCCTTTCCTTGTTTCTGGAGCAGTTACAATGGCTGAACACCTCCTTATGGGATTTAACTAGAAGAGAATGTCTAGCAAAAACTGTGACTTCCATTATAACATCATGCACCATATACTGACATAAAGCTCCTAGAAAACAATCGAATAGATTTTTCAAACTGTGTTTTCTAGAGCAGGCAAGTTCTTTCTGTTGAACTGAAATCTATACTTATGAGAGATGGGAATAAGGTAAGGAAGAACAGGCACTGGGAAGTGCCCTAGGATAAACAGCAAAGGAATTCATTCTATGGCAGGGATAAAAATATCCAACTCCATATTTTTGGGTTCTTTAGCTGGATTTACCTTGGAGGTCACTTTGAAGAGTGTTGCTCTTGTAAATCCATAAAGTATTCTTTTTAGAATCGGAATAGTTTGGGTTGGAAGGGACCTTAGAGATCATCTAGTTCCAAGCCACCTGCCACGAGCAGGGACAATCCCTCTAGACCAGGCTGCCCAAGGCCCCATCCAACCTGGCCTTGAACATCTCCAGGGATGGGGCATCCACAACTTCCCTGGGCAACCTGTGGCAGTGCCTCACTGCTCTCACAGTGAAGAAATTCTTCCTTCTGTCTATTCTAAATATGCCCCTCTCCAGTTTATACCCTTTTCGCCTCGTTCTATCACCACAAGCCTTTATGAACAGTCCCTCTCCAGCTTTCTTGTAGGCTTCTTTCAGGTACCGGAAGGTCGCTGTAAGATCTCCTCAGAGCCTTCTCTTCTCCAGGCTGAACAAGCCAAACTCTCTTGGCCTCTCCTCATTGCAGGGGTGCTCCAGCCCTCTGATCATCCTTGTAGCCATCCTCTGGACCCATCCCAACAGTTCCATATAATTCTTATGTTGAGGATTCCAGAACAGACACAATACTCCAGATGAGGTCTCACAAGAGCGGAATAGAGGGGCAGAATCACCTCCCTTGACCTGCTGGCCAGGCTACTTTTGATGCAGACCAGGATACGGTTAGCCTGGGATGTGAGCGCACACTGATGGCTCATGTTGAGCTTCTCATCAACTAGCAACCCCAAGTCCTTCTCCACAGGGCAGCTCTCAACCACATCATCCCCCATCACATACTGAAAATGGGGATTGCCGTGACCCAGGTGCATTTCTGTTATTCTTAGCATATTAATTTTGATATCAAGGACCTATTTTTCCAGCTGAATTTGGTTCTATCATCATTTGTTTGATGTGCAGATTTTTATCCATTTTTATGCTGTTTTTAAAAAATAAAGTAAATAAGGACTGAAAAATATGAGTTGTTCTTTTTCACTTAGTAGTAGGAGCAAAGTTGAATCTTCTCAGTTTGCATTTTTTTAGCTGCTATATGGTGTATTATTCCCTTCTTTTTCATGTGTATTATTATTACACTCCATTTCTTTTCTTGTATGTCCTGACTTTTTCTTGATGCTCTGTTTTTGTAGAATCTGTGCTTACCCGAACTTATATCCATATTCATCTCCACAGAAAAACACTGAAACACATTGTGATGGATATTGTAACACTCTGGTTCCTTGCTAAGAAGGCGCTGTGTATGGATTATATATTGTGTGTCTTAGGAAGAGTTTTGCTAGCTGTGAAGAGGAAGGCTGTTTGCCTTGTCATTGCTGATGTTGTCCTCTAATTAAGGAAGAAAGAGGAGATTGGTCCCCAGCCAAAGGGTGACCCAGACAGGCTTTTAGAGGGACACCAATGGCCAGGATAGAAAACAGAGGAAAGAGGAAGAAACTTCATCTTAGAGAGTAATTTAGGTTGGAAAGGACCAGCTGTGAGGTCAGATCATGTTGCTTAGGGATTCATCCATCCTGGGCTCAAATAAAGAGCTTGTTGAGGGGAGAGGAGAGCAGATCTGCAGTGAAGCCTCTGAAATGATGGAGAGAAGGAAAGTTGTTCTAGAGTCATGTCCCTCCGCCCCAGATATCTGCTGAGGTATTATTTCAATTCAGGTAGCCACAGAAAGTTGCTGAACTAGGAAGCAGGAAGCCTATTTGCAAGAGCCCACTGAGACCAGAATAAAATTTGTTGTCTATGATTTTAATATCTTAATATTCTGTATTTTATTTATTCAAAGTGGCATTTTATTTTAGATTGTTTTCTTCATGTTCAAATACAACAAAATTTTACAGACTGGAAGAAGTTGGTGTCTTTTGATGTCTTTGTTTCAACAGAAAGAAGGGCACTTTTTACCTCATGGTCTTGAGCAATGCTGCTCCTGTTATAAACAGGATATATAACTGTATGTACTAGACAGGTTATTCCTGAGTCAACTAAGTACACTTTCAGTTTTATAGAGGAATATTTGTGTATCTGAGAATTGTTTTTCAACAAATGTTCATAATGCTCCCAGTCATAATCAGTGCTTAGGACCAGATAAGAACCATAGCAAACCAGACCTGGGGAGCCAGAGTAGTTAAGCACTGTACCTAGCGAAGAGCAAAAAAAGGTCAGGAAAACTAGGAAGTCCTGAGTCTAAGGTAAGGAGCAGACAGACCTTAGTTTAGCTAAGATAGAGCTCACCTAAGCAGACAGGATCAAAGAATATTATTACAATCAAGTAACACACTGAGAAAGCAACACAGAAGTGGTGAGACGCCTATTTGAAACACAGACAAGCCACCAGCTAGCTTCAGAAATCCATCCCCAGAGGTCAGTGGCAGTGCTGTTAGTCATGCAAATTCCTTATTGCAGGTAGATGCCAATTACAGAAATTGCCAGCCCAGGCAATACCTGGCAGGAGCTTGCAATTAAAATCTATGTATAAAAAGGAATGACTTACGTATCCTCAAAATTTTACAAATACTGTAAAAATGACAGGGATCACAGAATTTTCAGAGATAACAGACAGTATGGCTGGAACAAATATATTAAAATTAACTCATTAAGAATTTCCCTGGTGCTATCAAAAACATTTCCAGCTTAGACTAGAATCTTGCAAATAAATGTGTACATGAAAAATTCGCTCACTGGAGTAGACCAAGTTGAGTAGATAAGAAACAGAATTAAAATGAATATGTGCCAAAGCACATCCACATGCATGTTCCTTTGTTCAGTGCTCATCTGAGTAACTT
Organism: Phaenicophaeus curvirostris; assembly: GCF_032191515.1. Taxonomy (NCBI): domain Eukaryota; kingdom Metazoa; phylum Chordata; class Aves; order Cuculiformes; family Cuculidae; genus Phaenicophaeus; species Phaenicophaeus curvirostris. Next base: position 24,363,814 of record NC_091392.1, read on the forward strand.
TAAATTTTATGGCAGCATATAAAAGGATATTAATTTAACTCATTGCTTTTTCAGCAATAAAGCTTCCTGCCATCTAGTATCAGGCAATTATCACCTATAAATTTACATGAGCACCTAATGCTGTTCCACTTGATAAGGCTACTCGTGTAGTTTAAATTAAATACACTTGCAGCTATGTGCTGGATGGGTATCTTTAATATCTGCTCCTATTTGAGTCAGGTTTTCTGATGAGGAAGGGCTTATGAGATCATACTGTAGTATTCACACAGACATATGCCAGTCCACACTGTTCTAACAGCTTTTGAATCTGTTGGCCAATGTCAAGCACATTTGACAAAGAAGAGCTAGCTGACGGATATTAAGTTCCTGTACATCAAACTAATAGAGGCAGTTAAGCAGAGGAGAGATTATCAGAGCTACTGATACTTCCATCCCCATCCTCTGCCATTGATGAAAAGGCTGTATCATGAACACTTTACTTAAGTCTACATAATTTATATTAGAAAGCTATTGTGGATGCCCTGTCACAGAAAAAAGAGATTCACAATTTGTAGTTTATTAGACACTGGGGAGTCCAAGCAAATAGTACCAATCCACAAGGCTTGAATAGTTGCCATGCTTATATGTTTCTGTGCTACACATTAGAAAATAATTACTTGCTAACAACAAAATCTTATTTCAAAGAATTATAAATACGAAGAGCTTCGTCATTAGACTTCCGTTTTTAAAACATATCCTCTTGTCTTGCCCTAAATAAAAACTAAGCTATTTAATTTAAAGGAAAACAAAAAAACACGTACTGAAGCAGCATAGTAGTTTCTCTGATGCTTTTTGGGTGATCAGCTAATAGTTCCAGTTTAGTTACTGCTTTGAATGCATGGGAACTTTCTGCGTATTTCTTTCCCAGCATTGACATCACGGAAATTTCACGAAGTTTGACAGCCTGGTAGAAAGCAGTATTCCAAAGGGACCTTCCTCTGGGCCTTATAGCATTTGGCAAACATTCTTAAATAGGACCTGTTTTCTTTTGGTTTTGAGTAAAATCTGGACAAATAATAATTTAGCTAAGAGCAAAAGGACAGAAAAATTTTCACCAACTAAAGGGTCCTCTTTATGTTTGTACTGGAGTTACAGTAACAGAATTCTAAAAAGTTAGTCTGAGAGCATCTTATAACCAAAGACCTCAAAGAATGGAATCTCAGAGACATAAAATCTTTAAGTGTCATTTTTAGTGGGATTTTTAACAAGTAAAGAGTCTAAGACACTGGTTTTCTTTTTCCCTTCCACAAAGTCCTTATGCACTAGAAGTCATTCATCTCTAAGCCAAAAAACAACTAAGAACAACTTCTCCTTTGCTCTTTAAAGCATGTTTAAAGAAAAATTGCTGGGTGTAAGATAACTGAATATTTTTGTAGTACATTTTTTATAAAAAAAAGCTCAGGTGATCTGTTCTCTCGCAAGAACAGATCACAAGTCAAGAACACAAACACAACCTCAATTATTTTCAATTTGATTTATAACAAACTGTATTGTCCTCAGCCAATGCTGGAGCTCAGTTGTAAACAGACACTATTTTTGTAAACTGGCATAGGTTCACCATACCTGCTCAAGATCTGTCTCTTGCTGTGTTCATATGAAGTCTTCAGTAATAAGAGGAATGAATGGTATGTAAACAGCACAATGAATGTACAATGTCACCTTTTAACAGTATCCATCTTAGCTCAGTTTTCCTTATTTAGGGATGGAATTAGCAATATTCACTGAAGAGTAGAAATGTGGCATGCTGCACTTCCCAGAGAGGCTCTTGATCCCAGAAAAGAGGACCAAAACAGTGGTAAAGGTTAGCAAATTTCAAGAAAGAAAAATCTTCAAGCACCACATTCCTGCAGCATTCTTGAGTATGTTCAACTTTACTACCAGTTTTGCTTCTATAAATTTGGCATAAAATCCCCATTGCATTGGATTTTATGTCCATCCATGTCCATTTAACTTCCTTTTCAAGGAGGGATAAGTACACCTAAAGAGTCTGTGTGCCCCAATTCATTACTAATGGCATGATATCATGGAAATGAAAGCTGAAGTGAGATCCCAACAGCCTCAGTGACAAGCACTTGCATATCTGGAGTTTGCATGATTTTCAAGACATTGTGTCTAGTGCTTTAAGAAACAGATTTTTCTTTAACCTTACAAGAGCTAGATTTCATCCATTACATCTTTTTTCCTCTTTCTCAGTTTTCTCTAGCAGTTGTTGAAACAGTCTCTATATAGCACACGCTGAAAACCATTTTCCTCCTCTGGTTAAGAAATATTTTTCAGTGTATTTTCTCCTATTTTTTTTTTGTGGTGGTGGCACTGCAACACCTTTAAACTTAGTCATGGAAAATTCTTTGCTGATCTGTCTATAACCCTACATTTTAAACTATAAATATTAATTTTAAAATACAGAATGATATATACATTGAAGCAATACAGACATCAGTAGGAATTTACCACCCCAATAACCAGATGCGCACACGCTTTAACAGCCTTCAAAGGCAGGATGACTTCTTCACCTTAGTTGTGGCACCTCTAAGTACTATACAGAGCATGGAGCAAACCAATGGTGTTTTGCCTAAATAATAACAACGGAAGATTTTGCCTGTTTCTGGAATAATTTACCTCTAATGTGGTTGCACTTCTAAATTTGCTGTTTAGTGGTGGGGAATGGATGCCAGGCTGTTAAAGACCAGATTTAGGTTCTCGGCTCCGTGTCCAGATGGAGATCTGTGACACATGGATCTCCTCGGGGGTCCGCACTGGAATCAGTGCTGTTTAATATCTTCATCAATGATATTGACTGTGAGATTGAGTGCACCCTCAGCAAGTCTGCAGATGACACCAAGCTGAGTGGTGCAGTTGCCACACTGGAAGGATGGGATGTCATCCAGAGGGACCTGGACAGGCTGGAGAAGTGGGACTGTGAGAAACCCATGAGGTTCTACAAGGCAAAATGCAAGGTCCTGCACCTGGGTCAGGTCAATCCACTGTTTCAGTACAGGATGGGGGATGATGTGATTGAGAGCAGTCTTGCGGAGAAGGCGCTGGTCGATGAGAAACTTGTTATGAGCCGGCAGTGTATGCTTGCAGCCCAGAAAGCCAACCTTATCCTGGGCTGCATCAAAAGGAGTGTGGCCAGAAGGCTGAGAGAGGTGATTCTGCTCCTCTATTCTGCTCTTATGAGACCTCATCTGGAGTACTGTGTCTGTTCTGGAATTCTCAACATAAGAATTATATGGAACTGTCAGAATGGGTCCAGAGGAGAGCTACAAGGATGATCAGAGGGCTGGAGCACCTCTGCTATGAGGACAGGCCGAGAGAGTTTGGCTTGTTCAGCCTGGAGAAGAGAAGGCTCTGAGGAGATCTTACAGCGACCTTCCGGTACCTGAAAAGGGCCTAACAGGAAAGGTAGAGAGGGACTTTTTACAAGGGCTCGTAGTGACAGGACGAGGGGCAATGTGTATAAACCAGAGAGGGGCAGATTTAGACTAGACAAAAGGAAGAATTTCTTCACTATGAGAGCAGTGAGGCACTGGCACAGGTTGCCCAGGGAAGCTGCGGCTGCCCCATCCCTGGAGGTGTTCAAGGCCAGGCTGGATGGGGCCTTGGGCAGCCTGGGCTAGAGGGACATCACTGCCCGTGGCAGGGTGCTGGAAGTAGGTGATCTTTGAGGTCCCTTCCAACCTGAACTATTCTATGATCGTATGGGTACGATGTCAGTGGGGTTTAATCTCTGTTGCAATAGTGCTGAAACCTTGTGAAATACCTTGGAAATATCAAAAAACTCTCACATTTTGAAGTATTTGCCACTCTAGGCCAAGGTGCCACGAGAGGTAGGGTTCATTTATTTGTGCTCATCTAAGCCCATTGTTTAACTTCTCCTCTTGAAAAGAAAAAAGCAAACTAACCCCAGGCGTGGCCATAAATGGGGCTTGGAGTGTGAGAGTCTGTCAGCGGGGAACACATTTGTGGGGATGCCCCTTGCCCCAGGGGCCAAGAGCCAAACCCACCCAGGCTGGGCAGCAAACCTGAAGGAATCTCGCTGTCTTTCCCAAAGAAAGTACCTCAAAGGGACCTACAAGAAAGCTGAGTAGGGACTTTTTACAACGGCACGTAGCGATACGACAAGGAGGAAAAGCTTTAAATTGGAGGGGAAAAGATTTAGACTTAGACATTAAGAAGAAATTCTTCACTACGAGGGTGGTGAGGCACTGGCCCAGGGAAGCTGTGGCGGCCCCATCCCTGGAGGTGTTCGAGGCCAGGCTGGGTGGGGCAACCTGGTCTGGTGGGAGATGTCGCTGCCACGGCAGGGGGGTTGGAACTAGATGACCTTTAGAATGGTTTGAGTTGGAAGAGACCTTCAAGATCACCTACTTCCAGCCCGCCTGCCGCGGGCAGGGACACCTCCCACGACAAGGTCTTTTCCGACCCAAACCGTTCTATGATTCTACGGGCTCCGGGCGAGCCCCGAGCCGCCCCTCCCACTGCCCCCCGCGGCCCGTGCCCGCGGCTCCCGGCGGGGCGGGCGGCGCTAGGACCCCGCGGGCGGCGGGCGGCGCGCATGCGCGGGCGGCGCTGGGGCAGCTGGCGCGGCTCGGCGGGATCGGGGCCGCCCGCCGGGCAGGGATCGCGGGGCTGCGCGCTGCCTCGTCCCGTCCCGATGAGTCCTCGCAGGAGCGAGTGAGTGAGTGAGGGAGGGAGTGACGGAGGGAGGGGGGTGGCCGGGCGGTGAAGTGGCCGCTGGCCCCGGGAGCAGCGCGTCCCTCCCGGGCGGGGACGGGACGGCGCCTCCGCAGCGCTCTCGCCCCGCTCCGGACAGCCCGCGGCTGCTCCGCTTCCCGCGGCTTTAGGTTGTGTAAAAAACCCCACCGCCCAGCAGAGCGTCCGGGAGCAGCGGGCGGCTGCCGGCGGTGGGCGCTGCCGGCGTCCCCGCGGGGTCTGCGGCTCCCGGTCTGGGGCTTGGGCTGGGCGCCGCTGGGCTGGGCTGGGCGCTGCTGGGCTCTACTGGGCACTACTGGGCTGGGCTGGGCTGAGCACCGCTGGGCTGGGCGCTGCTGGGCGTTGCTGGGCACGACTGGGCTGAGTACCGCTGGGCTGAGCTTGGCTTGGCTGGGATGAGCTATGCTGGGCTCGGCTTGGCCTGGCTCCTCCACCGGTGCTTTTGCTCCCAGGCGCTCACCAGGTCCTCTCTGCCTCTTGCTCCGCAGGGCGCTGGTGGCCCGGGCTCGGGAGGGAGGATGTGGTGAGAGGATGGGGCTGTCTCCCGCGGGGGCTCGCCATGGCCAGGGAGGACTCGGTGAAGTGCCTGCGCTGCCTGCTCTACGCCCTCAACCTCCTCTTCTGGGTGAGTGCAGCGACCCGGGGTGCTGCGGGGTCCCTGCCCTGGGTGATGGGGTGGGATCTGCCTGGGTGCCCTGGACGTGTGCCAGGCAGTTCCCATGCGAGAATACTGGTCACTCCTGGAAGGGAAAAAAAATCTTTGGAAACTAGTTGGAAGTAAAATTAGATTTGGTATTAACCTAGTGTTATAAATACACGTGTGAATTTGTGCACCTCTGGTATGTAGAGAGGGAAATATTCACGGGTGCTGTGAATTCCTGACTGGATGAGTTACAGAGCATCCCATGACACGAGCTGAAGTCTCAGCTTCTGAAGGTATCTGAGCAGTCAGCTGGTCTGCAAAGGCCTTGCCCAGAGTCTTTCTTGTGTTTCGAGTGGTCAGATCCTAACTGGTAGACAAGACCTAGGGTGATTCTTTTCATTTTCAGTGAGAACTTGTATGTATAGCAGCAGGGTTTCTCACTCTGCAGCCTAAGAGGGTGGGATCAACACTTGCTTCTAAACTTCTACAGCTCTGGACAAACAGCATCATGGAGCTCTTTCACGGGCTTTGCACCGAATGAAATCTGCTTCCCCTGTATAGTTGAGATTTATTCTGGATAAGTGGGAATGAAAGGGTGAAAGGTGCAACATCCCACAACTGTTCACAATAGCTGACTCTTAAGGTACTGTAGACTTGAATGATGCAGGGATAGAATATGGGCTGGGGCCAAACTTAGTTTATAACAGAATTGAGATGAAGGCACATGTTTATGGAAAACTAAGTGGAGATCAGAGAATGAATGAGAGAGAAAACTGCTAAACAGCATTTGGTACAGAATAGTCCTTTTTGTGTAATGCAGGTGATCTGAAAATCTGTTGAAAGTATGGTATATGCATTGTATATTGCGTTATAAAAGGTGAAAAATAAATTATTTCTGTATTGCATGTAGGAATAAAGTCCTTTAATAGAAAATGAGGAAATCTTTTTTCTTTTGGAAAAGGATGTTTCTTGCATCAGACATGGTTTTCATTGGATACTGTACAAAATCTGAAAGTCTATATTTTCTTTTGAATAAGACCAAGGTTGCTAGGGTTCAGATGACTTGAATTCAACTTTGGATTTTTACACGTATGTTGTTAGAGTTGAGTGAACTAATGGCCACATGATTGAAAACATCTTGTCCTGCTGTTCACCTGTTTGCTGCTTTCCTCTGTTTTCTGTGATTCCTGCCTTGAGCAGTCCTCATCCATTCCCACTCACATCTTAACTCACCTCTGTCCCCTTAAGCTTACTTTGCTCTTTTTTCCTTGTCCTTTGTGCCTGCTGTGTTCCATCACTTTTATTATTCAGTGACAGCTTTTTATAGTTGAAGCAGCTATTTAGGTGTTTGCCAGGTTACACATGAGGCTGTACCCCCATGTTAGGTCTGTTGATTTGATGTGTGGCGATGAGGGCCTTGGTGCTGGAACTGAGTGCTTCATTTCTCAGTCCTGAGATGCTTTCCTTGTGGAGGATGGGACTAGTGTATTGTGTTGTAGTTCCTCTCTAGGGAGATGAGGTTCTCACCTGGGTGATACAAATATGTCTGCCATCTTCACTCAGATTTTAAGTTCTTTCCCATGTCAGATTACTCCTTTCAGCTTTTTATTATTTTGTTCACGTGTTTTTTTGTTGTGGACCTTGGGCACGAAGCTACTCGGGGCATTTGAACTTGGCAATGGAACAGCCTGAACTACATCTATAATGCTGTGGTGCTGTTAACTTTGTCCATTCTTAATTCATGTCTAGATTAGGTTTAAGACATTCATGGCTAGAAATAACTTCTCATTCTTTAGATTTTGTTGCCCATTAAATGATGTCTCAGATCACCCTGAACTAGGAAGTGTCATTTCCCTCTGCCCCACCCCCAGTCATCTAGGAAAAAGGATCTTTTGAGTCTGTTGTGGTATGACGTGTTCTAGGGAAGAAAATGGACACTTCTCATGCTTGTCTCTGAAATACAAAAAAATATCTGTAGTTAATCTTCCTAGCTGAGGCCAGACCACTGGAAATTACACCCAATCAAGTACGTAAAAATTTGTATAGTGGTGAAGCATGCGAATATGTAGTTAAATAATAAGTGCCAGTATAGCATCACTTGCACCACAGATGCTGCAAAAAATTTAAGCTGTCTTCCATAATGTTAAAAAATTAAATGCAGTGTGTGTTGGAACGCAGATGAAAAATTTGACAGTTCATTTGGAGTTCTCTGCATTTGACAAAGCAGCTGAATTCAATGGTTTGGTTCAAAACCCCCTGAGTCTGTCAGAATTGTGTGATAAGAAATAGGATGCGTAGTGGGTGGGTAGTTAAATGTGCTGCAGTTACTTCAGACTTCTTTGGAGGAACGTGTGTTGAAAAAAACCCTTTCTGCTTTCAGTCTGGTCCTGTTCAAATGTGTATTTAACATCTAAATATATATCTGCTACTAGCTGCTTGTTGTATTGCAATCTGCTGTATCTCCTCTGTCAGATCTTGAATTATTTCCTGTTGGGTTCAGTGGGAGGTTTGCCACTGGCTTTTCTGAGTTTTCTTGTGAAAAGTTCTCCTGGCAGCAGGTGCTTACCCACTGGGGTGGGGACTGTTCTTGCTTTTGTTTGGAAAGCTTTAGCTTTCTTATTGCTTTTGTTAGTGCTTTCCTTGATAAATACCAGACCAAGTTATGGGTTGGATGTTGGGAAGTTTAGATTAGATCAGCCCCTTGAAAATGTGTGGCCTTGTTCTTCCTGCTCCCTTAGCGTGGTAGGATCTGTCTCAGTGGCTAAAGATGAGAATGATGCATGATTCCAGCATCAGTACAGATGTCCTGATTGGGGATGCATGTGTGTGGTTCTCTTAAAGCTTGATCTTGGAGGGTTTTGCACATTCTCTTACTTGCTTTCTTCCTTCTCAAGGACCATTGCCTCCACGTGGCTTCAAGCCTGAGGATAAGGTGCCCAGTAGCTGTGTCAGTTGTGAGTGTTTGGCTGAAAACAGGAAAGATGTGCAAACCACATGTGTTCGCTTTTTAAAATCATGGCTTGATTGAGGGTTCTAGTTGGAATAGAGTGACATTCTCTCCTTGTTTCAATGTGGTGGTTTCCAGCAGTAGGTTTAACTACACGTGCAAAAAGGATTGCTTGCTCTTCAAAGCTGGGAGCTTGAAGCTTTTGAAGTTCTGACAAAATTGTGCAAGAGCCAGCAGTCACTGTCTGGTACAATGTGATTGTCAGCTTCTTAGAACAGAACATGTAAAGTAAGCGTCAAGTGTTTACTGTGTGCAACTGTCCCAATGTGCATATGATGGAACTCCACTGTTTGTCATTGCCAGCCTGGCGAGGGCAGGCTTGTGCACATGAGGCTCTTTAAGAAGATGTATGTAACAGGACTGGTTTATCTGACTGTCTGTCTTGCTGAAAAACTTAGTATGCAGATGGTTGCTGCACACATAGGCATTGGCATCTTCATAATTTGGTTGTTGTAGGAGCCTGCAGAACCAGAAGTATAGAACTTATCAGGACCTCCACTGCTATTCTTGTAGCTTCACTAGAGCATTGTTCATAACTGTACAGCTCTGTGCTGCCTATTTGGAAAGAAAAACATTTTTTACTGGTCTCAGCTGATGAGCTGGGATGTGGAATGATAGGACAGTGTACCTGTGCACGCATGAGAGGGGGGCAGGTGGTGGTGTTAGTTATGCTTTTTGTCAGTTTTGGCCTGGAGGCTGCTTAGCTTTAAGTAATTAATGAACAATCAACTAGAAACCTAATTCTGCATTTTAGTGGTTCGTTGTGTTTTGATAATGGACCAATAAATGTACTGCCTTTACTGCTCCAGAAGAACATTGGATTTGTGGATGTGAATGGATCAAGACTCTGACTGCTCTTTTAAAGCAATGTGCGTTGCAGTTTCAGGACCTCCTCAGTCTTGTAATTTCTTAAGGGGTTTTTTGACCGTGCCCTGGACAACAATGTCCATCAGGCTAAATCCAGCAGTTAACATTTAATTCCGTTCTGCGGCCATCCTTATGTATAAATGAGTATCGCTTAAGGTAATTTATAAATCTGAGAGACCCAACTTTGATTTTTGCTGGTGTTTCATCTTACACTCTCTAGCACTGCTATTTGCAGCATATTACATGCTGGATAGCCCAATAAAAAGTGAGTATCTCCAAAAATGCGTGATTTGGTGTTCTGTAGTCAAGGCTTGGTGCTTAACTAAGCGGTTTATCTTAGTGGTGCTTGAGAGAAGACATGCTCCTACTGCTTAGTTTTCTTTTCTTAGTGGTAATACTGGTCTTCATTATCTCTAGACAGTGTGTCAGGACTTAAGAGAAACTCAGTTTTGATAGCTCTGCAAACATATTTTATACAGGTTATGAAACTACAGAGTCTTTCGTTCTGGTGGGGCTTTTCTGTATCAGCTGTAATCACACTGTTTCAGCTCAGTACCACTCATGGATGTAATATAAGCATCTTCATTCCTTTTGAACAGTGTATAACTTGTCCTCACAAAATCCTTCTCACCACATTTTGCAATGTAGCCATTGTTCTGTACTTTGCTGTGGTCTCTTTCCCAGTTAAACCACTTTTGCAAGTGTCTGTGCTAGGGAGACCTTCAGTCATAGAACATGGCCAGCCAGTAATAATGGCACAGGCAGAGCACACGAGATTGTCTGAGGGCAGTGGCCCCTAGGGGTTGTGCTAGAACAGGAACTAGAAAACAGTGCTGACTACAGGAAAAATTCGGTGTTCTGGCTGCTTATACTAGTAGAGGATTAAGCAAAGCAATAGTTTTGAGAAGTGCAGGCTGTTTTACTTTTCTTGGCAGCTCAGCCATATGTTCTTTGAAAAATATTATAAAAATATTTTGGTGAACTAGGTGGTGATGGTTGGTGCAAGTGAAAGCAGCATGTTTCTTTGTCAATTTTCTCATTTAGAAGAAAAAGCAAAAACTGGCTAACATGCAGGAATGTCTGTGTAGACTGTCTGCCTTGAGAAAACTGCCAGATCTTGCTTTTTTTTTTTTTCTTTTTCTGATGAGCATGTGGGGTGGAAAGGAGGAGCAGCTGCTGCTGTGTTGCTTGTAATTGAGGATGACTGTACTATAGTGGCTTGGGCAAATCACGGTTGTAAGTTGCAGGTGACTGTGTCGTAGGTGGTAAGGATCGCTTAATGGGTGATTAATAGTGTCACTGGATGTTTGAGCCAAGCCAGTGATGTTTTTACATCCTTCACCTTGTGAGGTTTTACTGCCTGGGGATATGATGTTTGTGTTGAGCAGCGCCTAAGCTTTCCTTTACTTACATAGCAGTACCATCTAATTTAGACTATGTGGTTGCAACCAGTACGCATTCCTGGCAGGTAGTGGGAATTATTTTGCCTCTATCTTGAATTTGTGCTTGTGAACAAAAAAATCACATAAAAAGAAAGAGGAGCCAGCTTCCAGTTTGTTTTACTTTTGTTTTGAATACTTTGCACATTGAAACCTTCTGGTTTCAGCTATGTGTGCCACCTGAGGATTTAGAGCAAGGGAATATTAGTGGTGTGAAAGGAAGCACTTAGGGTGGTTGGAAGCAGTGGTATTGTGTTTCCTTCTTTTTCCACCCTCAAATGTATGTGTTGAATCTTGTAATTTTTTTGGTTTATTTTTCAAATCTATTGTGATATGAGGAAAAAAAAATCAGTCTGTCCATCCTTCCCTGGAACTAAATTCTGCATAGATGTGTTTCTTCTGCTTTCCAACTTCCACTCACATTGGTGGGTTTTGTAGGCTCTTGGAATGAGTAGAGTTAGGGTCAAATTTTGTGACTGATAATATCTGTTGAAATGGACCCTGCCTGTCTGGGTACCTGTAGCAGTGTAAATGTGTGGTTCATTCTAGGCCAATATGCTCTGCTTTTAGATTGCAGCATAGACTTACATAATCGAAACCTGATTTTCTTATCATTCTTGTATAAAGAAAATACACTTGGTTCTATGTGAATACAGTGTCTTTTAAAGGAAAGTGTTCAACAGAGCAAGCTATAGGGGGAGTTCTAAAAGATCAGTAATAATTTTAATTCTGGTCTTTGAGAAATCTCTTAATTTTTGATGTCTTTAAGCTGTAATATTTATATAACATAATTACACTACCAGGTCATGTCCTAAGACAGTAAAGCAGTGTTCATTGATAAGTCAACTTGGTATCTTCTATGTAACCTTTTATGCCACATATCTTCATAGTTTACGTGGCTCTCCCTGCATGGCCTGTCAACAGTGAATTTGTAGATGAGTCTCTGCAAAATGATCCTGAAAAAGAGTGGCTTGGCATGATGATGAAAAGGAAAAAGTAAACCAAGACCTCACTCTTATGTTAGAAATCATATTGCTTTCTGAATGCCAATTAAGAAGCATATTAATGAAACCACAGACATTCTTTTGGGTAATTCTCATGATTGACTCTATGGAGCTCATTGTATCAACCTTGAGGATGAAGGCATAAACTGGTGCTGACTAGATTTGAGCCAATAGCTCAAGGGGAAAGAAAAACTTCAAACTGTATGCTTATACTGGTAAGCCATGATCTCCAGCAGAATTGGGAATGTCCGTCTGGCCTGATGGCACTTGCATTTGTTTTCTTCCTTTAAATTTGCATGTCTTTCTGTAGAAGATAGCTACCCAGTTATTCATGAATCCCCAGGTGTTGCTTCTGTGCAACGAAGATTTTTATCATCTCAGGGTTCTGTGGTAGATGCTAGACAAGCTCATAGGAATAATACCCATTTTTCAGTCTCTTGTAGCTGCTTCCCAAAATATAGGGGACAGTTTCATTTTGTGCACTTTTATAAGAATGTATGATTTAATTTAAAAATGCAGGTTCATTTTTGTAATCTTCATGTGCTCGTGGGTATTTGCATGTGAAACAGGAAAGTTAAGTCTTGTCCCCACAACAATGTGGATCATAGGAAACAGTTGTTTCTCCTGTCAGTCTTCCAGTTGTGTACCCTGGGTTTAAAAATGAAATGCCTGCTGACTGTGGGTCCAAGAGAGATTGACTGCTGTCTGTGAACAAAGACAAGGTTTTAGAAGAAAAAAAAAAAAGAATGTATTATGTGTAAGTGACGGCATCTCATCTTGATGATGTGTGGCTTGTGATATGGATCTGGAGGCTTGAGCTCTGCACAGTACTGTGAATTAGCCATACTCAGCAGCACAAGCCTCTGCAAGCCCAAAAGCAGAAGGTCTCTTGATGATGAGTGGTTACTTGTGAGGGAAGAGAGGCACTAATTGTGTTCTAACAAGAAATTTAGTGCCAAGGTAGTCACAGAGAGAACAAATGCAGAAATATATGCCTTTTCTTAGCTTTCTTTGCCTTTCACATACCTTTACATGACAGCACAGAAATTCATACTTGGGTCTGACACTTAGAAGAACGGGCTGTTATATGAACTGTACCTTGACCTGTTTGCATATTTGAGCTTTTGTTTCACAGTTCTTTACATGGCACTGCCTTGGGATTCTTGCAGATCTAACTGCTGGAGAACTTGCTTGCCTCTCCCAGGAGGGTGGCCTGTTAGCAGCCTGCCAGTGCTCTGGCAGTTGCCTTATTGCAAAGTGTGCAAGTTCCAGCCTGTGCCAAACACGGAGCAGGTTGTTAACTCACTGTTGCAGCTGTGCAAGCAAACCCAGATTCACAGTGCAAATAAGTGCATGCTTCAACTGTTTGCAAGTGGGAGGGGACCAAGGCCATAATCCCTTCTAGGAACTTAAGCTAAAACTAAGAGTTGGCATGTCTGTAGGATAAAAGGTGCATTAGTAAGGTATAGGGGAATTCCCTTTTTTATAGGCCACTGTTCTTTCTGTAAACATGTAAATGCTTTTGCCAGGTAATAAAAAAACCCAAGAGCTCTTGTCCCTCTCTCCCCTGCCCTTATGCCCTTCCCTTCTAAAAAAATGTAGTCCTCTGTTTGTCCAGGGATCTGAGTCATCTGTGTTTGTTTAATGATCTGAATATTGAACTTAATTGTGAAAATCCTGTGAAAACATTGCAGCAGGCTCTGTTCATTACCTTGTAGTGATTTTTGCCCCCCTTTTGGCAAGTCACAGCTTAGGTTACACAAATAAATTTTAACTGGAAAAAGTTCTCAAGGATTGTTTACTGAAATTAAAGGATGTATTCTGATTATTGTTGTCGTATCTTGGAAATAATTTCCTTGGAGCTAGAAACCCTTTTCTGCAGAGCAAGTTACTCCATGATTCTGCTAGGCGGCATTTTGTACAGGTACCAGCATGTGGCCTGAAGTTGTTTATTCCATCTGTTAGAATAAAAAGAAATGTCTGTGGTTTTCAATGTAGAGGATACTGTAAATGTTTCTTTCCATTTAATAATGAAAAGAGCCCACCCTTACTCTCAAATTGGAGCAAAGCAGTTTTCATTATTAAAAAAAAGATGTTAGAGCATTCCACTGAAAAAGGTGATGAGAGAATGAAAACAAATGTGTAAATAGCTACAGCAGTTGGTCTTGCTCTCTCAAAGACAAATTCATGTTCATTTGTTAACTGAAAATGCAGATTTATTTTCGATTTTAGATATGGCCTCAAAGATGTGATGAGTAGTATTGTCACAGTAAAGGCTTAAAACATATACTTAAGGAATGAAAGATGATTTAATGGTTTTGTTTTGATGTGTAATTTATATAGAAGAGTTCCTAAGGCAATTTAAACTATATTTGGAAATGACCACTCCTAATAGTTTGAGTCCATTGTTGGATATTGTAATATGGTTGTCTGAGAAAGCTCTAATAGCTTTAAAACCTTTATGCTAGAAATTAATTTGGAATGTTAATGTTATTGTGATCTGCATATTCCTTTTATATGAAAATATAATTTATTACCTTTGTTTAATCAGGGAGAAAATATATTTAGAGTAAAGCAGCAGGCAGTTTTGAAAACTCTTCAGTGTCATATTGATGGTTCTGTAACATACTGTGATGTTTCAGAATGAAACCCGTAGTAACTTGTGCAGCTAGCTGCAACAAAAACATGTTTTACTGCCTGTTATAATATTCTGTTCACAGCACAACAGACTGGCTGTCATCAAAGAAGCCTGGATAAAAGCTTTCTGGTGAAATAATGTAATTGCTAATGTGATTAGAATTATTTTGCTAGTTTTAGTTCTCATAAACTTGTGTACTTTAGTCTGATTGCTAGATACAGATTTCTAACTGTATTTTACATCTAAATTAGTTACAAAACAATGGCTGAAGTAGAGGCTGCCAGTTTTCCAAGGCTGCCATCTTTCTGTCCTTCAGATGAACCAAGAAGTTCTGTAATCGGGACCTTGCCCCTGCCCATGCCTCGTTGAAAATCTCATGGCAGTGAATTGCAGCATTGTGACTGCTTTCCTTTGCTGGTAGGTTTGGATGTGCACCAAGGTGTTGGAGGAGGTTGTTACTATTCCTACTGAGACCACAGGCTGAGTTGTAATGCTTGTGTTAGTGTAATTCCTGTGTTGCTGGCTGAAGATCTGCCTCTGCCATAAGTGGTGTGAAGTGGTGAGTGGCTACAGCCTCCTTGACTGTCAGGTGGCACTTCAGGATGCTTAGCGCTTTAAAGGGCAGCGTACTGAGTTGTAGGCAGGAGGCCACAGAGGTCCAGTGTGCATGTCATGTTCTTATGATGATTCTCCTGTGGCTATGGAGCAGGTGAGCAAGTTGATTGATGGATATGAGTTAGTGCTTGAGAATCTTTTGTCACTAAACTGAATATCAGTCATTATTATGCAGGGCAGTCTGGTGTTGCAAACACATCTTTCATCCTGCAGGGTATTCCTGCCCAGAGGCTGACTTTTGTTGATCAGAAGAATATGACTTTTCTTTCCCAGCTCTTCCCTTTGGTGGGGAAGAGCTACCAAACATTCACCAGGTTATGTGCCATAAAATGTACCTTTTTTTTTTTTTTTAAATCAACCTATTGTTGAATTGCCTTGTTTTGTGGGTTTTTTTTTCGGTTATCATGGTTTGCTGTTTACAGGCCTCTGTTCTAGAGGAGCTTCTTGAATGTTTGCCTAGTCTCTTTTCTGAGCCATGTCTTTATGCTGCCCCAGTTTGACAGTGTTACTGACTTTACTGGGCATGAATCCAATGTGTTATAACACTCTGGCTTTCAGGTCATTCAGAGTAATAATTCACTTTGGCCTTTCTTCAAATTACGGTGCCAAAGATACCTCCCAAGTAATTTGTCTGGTTGGCAGGAGGGTGTTGCACAGGTAAACTGTGTGTTTCTCTCTGTAGCAGTGAGGTAAAGGGATTGTGTGTGCACATTTTTAGAGTAATGCTGAGCTAGCTCTTGCGTTCATACCATATTTGTATTGTAAGCATAGCACAAGTCAGTAACACCTGAAGGTGTTGCCGATGGTGAGATCATTCAGGGCACCAGGTAGGTGAGTGAGTGAGCTTTAGCCTGGCTCTCATAGGGATTACAGTGGAAGGAATTTTCTTGCGTGTAATTTACATCCAGCAAGAAACAGTAGTAATTGGCCATTAGCTATTTACATGGAAGAACAACAGCCAAAGAGACCTAAATGGCTACAAGCTTTTTTGAGTGAGGTTAAAGACTTTTCATAGAGAGCTTGTTCTTATGAGCTGAAAGAGTCTTCATGTAGTTTCATTATTAGTGAAGGTTATGTTTCCTAGGAAAGGAAGCAGTCCTTTTCTTCCAGTTACTGTTCATGGTAAGTGAAAATAGAGTCATGTTCCATGGTATTGTCATTAAGTGTTTTTGTAGAAGTTATGTGGCCGTGTGTTGGCCACAGCTTGGAGATATATCTGTCTAGACTGTTACCCAGTGCAAAATACATGGACAAGTGCCACTTTCCTTGTCCTCTAGTGATACCTCTGCTACAGCAGCAGAAGAGCTAGTGCTGTCGTGGTGTGGCGGGTATGTTTTTACCACACCATTAAGCTTCGGCTTCTCAAGAAAATCAGGCCAGAGCTTCTGTTCGTAGATCCCAAGTGTGCATGACAGCATCAGGTGACAGAATTCAGGATCTGCTGAGGTGGTGGCAATTCTAAGTGGGTTCAGTCTCAGGTGTTTACTTGCTGTAGGATTAGTTCTAGTGAAAGCGTAGTGGCTTTATGCTTCTCAAATGCCTATAGAGTTAAGTACCCAAACACTTGATGATCTGTGGTTTATAATTGAAGTGCAGCAAGTGCCCTGATACAGGTGCAAGACCTTACACTTGGCCTCTTTGAATCTCATGAGGTTATCAGTACCATTGTATCTTGTATGGGGCTTATTCTTCATTGGCGGTAAACCTGAAGAAGGCTTTGTGGTTTCGTACAGACTGGTTGATAACTCCCATGAGCCCTGAAAGAGTTGCTGATTTTAGCAGCATAAACCCCCCCTGTTGTTTCTGTGGTAAGTTTTGCAGTGGTGGAACTTGAGCCAGCACTTGCGTCACTCCATTCAGTGGAAGAGAAGGTGTTCCAGTTATTAATTATCCATACTAGAAGAGAAGATAATTGTCACTGGCTCCCTAAATACTTAAACAGCAAACCAACTCTAAATGTTAACAGTTTTGGGGATAATATGGTGTTCAGATAAATGAATGTATGAAAAATGCTACTGATGATTGATCCTCTACTTATTATTATGAATGATCTTTAAAGTTTTGTAAACACATGACAAATACTTCATATTTTCCTTTTAGTTGATGTCCATCAGCATATTGGGTGTTTCTGCTTGGATGAGAGACTACCTGAATAATGTTCTCACTTTAACTGCTGAAACAAGGTAAAGCTTTCCTTAAACCTATTAATCTGTGTGGGTGATTGATTGCGGTATGTGTTGCTCATTATATATGGCAAGATTCCTAATTAAAATTTCTAGTGATAAGAAGTATTCAGCTAATTATTGTTTTATTGCAAGTTGTATTTTTGCAATGATTCCTGGCATCAGAAGGGGGAATGATATAAATTCAATCTCTTTATTCCTGTGCCTTTCTCTTCTTACAGGGATCAATTTTTGCCCCATTGCCAATACGTAATCATATTATATTACTGTTTAGTTTGGAATACTTTGTTCAGTCCAGAGGTATAGTTAGTTTAGCTGTTACAGCAGTGCTTGTGAGTCTTAGTGATGGAACAGAGCCTTGCTGTGCTACATGCAGTGCATGTTCAGGACAGGAAGATTGCCTTTGCTCCAAAGAGATTTCAGATGATGCGTTACTTTCTGGTACCAAAGCGCAGCATTTGACTTTAAAATCGCATAGAAGAGATTTCTGTGAAATGTGTAAGGTGCTGGAAATAACACATCTGCTAATTCACTGTTTTCATTGTAATGACTACATTACTCTTTTTCTCTATCATTTTTGTATGATTGTGCTTTTTTTTTTTTTTTTTATGTTTCTGATCGGTTTTAGGGTGGAGGAGGCTGTCATTTTGACTTACTTTCCTGTGGTCCACCCCGTCATGATTGCAGTCTGCTGTTTCCTCATCATAGTTGGAATGCTAGGCTACTGTGGAACAGTGAAAAGAAATCTGTTGCTCCTTGTTTGGGTATGTTTCATAACCTCTAAAACCAGCCAGCTTCTGATTTGCTTCGACAGTGTAAGAAAAGTTTTAATCCACAAGCACTGGATAAATACTGATTTTTTTTATTTTTTTTTCCTACCATGTTGAGTTATGATGTCGCTAAGGAATTGTAAGTGCAAAGCACACAGTAGGAGAGAATTTATTGCCCAGGCTACATTATGCTGTGACTGAAAGACAAGCGGTGTCTCATTTGCAAAAATCCACTTAATTTAGTTGAGGAGTCGCTGAAGGCAAAAATAACTCAAACTCCTAAGTACTAATGATTATAGGAACGTGAGTCTTGAGTGCTCTGAAATAAATGCTTATACTATCTTTTTGACTCTGGGCTATGCAGTAGCTAAATGTCTTTGGTTTATCCTCAGAATTGATTGTGTGTGAAAGTTAATTCTGAATGCATTCAGAAGCTTTGCCTTCTGTTATGTGGATGTGGAATTTTGCAGTTGCATTTGGTTCTGAGCAAGTTTAAAAATAAATTCCAAGTAACCAGCTTTTTCCTTTCTTTAGAGGCTACATAACTGAGCCAACAGCAGCTGAAAAGCAGTAGTCTTTCCTGCCTAAGTTTCTGTGCACTATGTAACTGTGATAAGGCTTTGGATTTTGAACATTTGTCAGGCATGTATACAACATGAAGGCTGTTCTTTCAAAACGATATAGTTAGGAAAATCTCATTTAAATTTGAATACTTTATAGTAAGTCATGCATTTTTTAGATTTTGATGTTAACCTTGCAATGTTGAAGTCAGTGAGAATAAATTCTAAGACAGATGTTTCATAGTTGTGAGTACTTCCATAAAAATAGTGGATTAATGTAATTTGATAACAAGTACTTATTTATCCAGTATTCTTGCATACTTTAAGAGGGCTTTGTACATATTTTTTTTTTAATATAAATCGTGAAAGTATTAAAAGATGGTAAACTTCTTAAGACTTCAGTTTTTACGGCAAGGTTAGAAGGTTATTTTATTAAAGTGTTTTTTATTTAATGCTGGTGATAGTTTTTAATGTGAATTAAAATTAATTATGAGGCAAAAGCAACTATATGATGTAGACCAATGCTACATAGTATCTGTAAAAAAAAAAGTTCACTTTTTGGTATAAGTCTTGAAAAAAATAATAACTAATTAAACAGAAAATTAAGTAAAAACTGGTTTTGACTTTCAGTTTATTTGAACTGCTGTTGAAAAGAAGAAATAATTTATAGATTTTAATGATGTCTGGTAATAAATTACTTTGTGTTTAGGTGGTCAAATTATACTAAATCAAAGCAAGACTTTTCTTTTGTTTTAAGTTTCAGTATTTCATTTTCAGGAGCCTGAGAATTTGCTCTTGTTAAGCAGACTGATAAACAAAACTAAATTATATCTTCCTAAGTATGTCATTGTCTGATTAATTGTTAAATGAATGCAGTTGTGTTATACCACAGAAGTATGCAGAAGTAAGTCAATGCTTCATTCATCAGACTAATCAGAAAAGTGATGGATCAACAAAATGAGCTTTTGTATAGTCAGGTGAACTAAAAGAAAAAACCTTCGTGTAAAACATTAACAACCTCTTCAATCATGCTTTTAATCTTCTTTTTGAAGTACATGAAGAGCCATAATGATGGCATGCAGAAATATTTGGATACAAATCTTGATGTTCCTGGCAGTATGCTAATTGTTAGTGCTAATGTTGTTAATTCAATTTCATTTTTGGAAAATCTAATAAAGCGTAAGAACCATAAAATATGGATATTGTGGTGTTAGGTATTTTTAATACAACTGAACATGTAATTATTTTAATTTGTTTTTGAAATTTATCTTGCAAGTAAATGCTTGAAACCTTCCCAGCTTCACATGGGGCAGAAATATAAATTGAACTAATGTTTACTCAGCTTATAGTAATAAAATATAATACTTCAGTGTTCTGAGATGCATGCTCTGGATTATTTGTAGAACCAGAATTTTAAAGCTATGATCATATAATTTTGATTACTTTAAGAATGCATAGTCCTGAAGGCTAGATGGTATAAAAAAAAGCCCAGGTGTACCTTAAATATCTGTAGTATAATTTTGTTATATTGTGAATGACCAACATCCTCATGTAGAAGTAAACGCTTCTGCTGTGGAAGATTTCTTCAAAATTGTTGTGAGGTTATCTTGCTCTATTTTGACAATATAAGTGTTGGGATGAATCCTTGAAGATAGCTAGGTTTGCTGTCTGTATTATAAATTACTTTTTTTTTTTTTTCTTCCATCAGAGTGTTTAACACCTGCAATATTTGCAGTATTAATCCTGTGGAGCAATTTTGACAAATATTAAAAAAAAACCCAACCAACCAAAACCAAAGTAAAAACACTAAGCACATTTCATTGCATGACTCTGATGAAAGAAAATAAATGTAATGTTAAGTACAGCTGATCATTTTGATTTAGAATCATAAAATATAATTTTTATATTGCTTAATCCTTAGGATCTAAATATAGTTACGAACATTGCAGAGTTAGCAGTCGTGGGAAGAGTGTGTCTGAGAGTTGTGTTGCACATTGAGTGTGAGACTCGCATTTGGCGCCTGCCTTCTGCTGCTGGGGTCACCTCTCGCACATTTCCATCACGGCACAATCTGCTTCCTTTCCAGCTGTATGGCATAAGTTGCCAGACATGGACTCCAAAGACTTTACTAGAAAGCGTGTTGTCCGTGTGCTGGCCTGTTCTGCCACCCGTAGTGTATGCCCCATCTCAGGGGAAGAAGGTCCCAGAGATTTCTAACACAGAGTCAAGAGAAACAGGGTGTCTTCTCAGGGCGTGATTCTGGAGAACACGATGTGCCTTTAACTTGAAATGGGTTCCCAGGGGATTCCAGCTGTGCACTTATTCCCTGCATAGTGCAAGATAAAGTATAGTGAGAAGCTCTCAGTTAAAAGATCTAGAATGGAATCAAGCTCAATTATAATAGATTAGAACAAAGGACAACCCCTCCCCCTGTTTATATCTTTTGTACAGCGAGGTGAACTAAAAGAAAATAAACTTTGCGTAAAAGTGTGCTTTTGTTTTGCAAGTGGTCAATTTACTAACCTGATCTTGTTAGTAACACTCAACCATAACAGTGTAACATGAATTCTTCAGTCCTTCTAGTTTTTTTGAATAGTATATGTTTCACTTAGAAATAAGTCTTGTGTTTTATGTCAAATGAAATCCTCCTTCTGTATTTTCTTGGAACTTGTAATGAGCATTTTTGAGTTACAGAATAAATTCAGTCCCTAACTGGATTTTGTAGCTAGAAAATTGCCTTTAGGAAGGATGCCCTTTCTAAAATAAAGCTTTATTGACCAAGGAAGTTTTATGTTTACATTAATTTTTTTCTTAAGTGAAAACTGTTTAACAGGTAAATTCAATGCATCTGACAAAGTAAAATAATACCAACTTAAATAATTTCAGTGGTTCCATCCATATGCTTTAAATTTACAGCTTTAGAAAGAATGTTAAGCCAAAGTGGCAGAAATAGATTTCTCTTTAATATTAATCATATAATTTTAGAAAGAATTTTTTGTTGAGTACTGGAGTCTTACTTTCTTCTTGTTACTTTATGGTAAGCTTTCCTTAAGAGCATTCTAGTTGATGTAGAGGAATGCTTTAAAAGAAGAAATGCTTTTTGCTTTGACTCCTGTTGTCATCAGTATGTTAACTGAACCTCCATAAGTGTACCTCTGAGTGAAGTTTGTTGAATGTCCTTCTGCTCAGCTTGGTGTTTGAGGGCGGCTTTCTTCTTGTTATTACAGCCATGGAATATGGTTACACCAAAAAAGGTCATTTATTAATAAGCTGTTTTGTTGCTGATTCAGTGGCAGGCTGGTCAATGGTGTTAGCAAGTGGTGCGCTAGTATTTTTTTAGCGGGGAGCTGAAGGAAGCTGAGTGCTCACGGGAGTGAAGTTTGGGAGAGAAATGGAGGTGGTGGCTCATTTTTTACTTAGAGAAGTGGGCTGTGATGCCAGCCTAAACTGGAAGATTTAGACTGCCTCAGGTTACTGACTCGAATATATAAAAAGTCCAGGGATGAGAAACTAGAGTCTGGGTTTTGTGATGCTTGTTAGAGATTTTCAAATAAGGTTCTTTAACTTCCTTGTTTTTGAAATCCCAAAAGCATCCTCTTTGCCTCTTCTGAGAATTTGTACATTTTGGATTGTTTTTAAAGTCTGTTTTGTACACAGCCTGATGGAAAAAAAAAATATCAAAAAACAAATCCCCAAACCAAGACTTACATACATGCATGTATTCTTAAAGAATAGTAATCTTAAGGGTGTGGAATTTTTTTGAAGTTATTCTCTTATTAAGAAAACAAGAGTAAACTCTGTTGCTTGACAGGAAGAGCTTCATGAAAATCCCACTGGAAAATGTTTTCCTGGCTGGAGTTTTCATTGCAAATTCTGGCATTTATAACTATGAGTTTTCTGTAATTACAGCATTCAAACAGCACAGGATTCAAATTTGTCTGCGTATGTTTTTACAAAGGGAAAAAACATTATATATACTTGATTATCAATAGGGCAAAACCTTTTATTATTTTTATGATAAAGTTGGCAGAGAAATATTCCGCAGAGCTAGATGTTAAATGCTGTTGATGTGTAGCCAAACAGCTTGTTAATTCACTTATGACAGAACCAGGTTATAAATTGGAACTTAACAGACAATTTAGTCTGCAAATTGAGTTGAAACATAAGCAAACTGTCATTAAACCAAAATGAATTTTTCTTGAAAGCAGGTAAATATCTCATGAAGAGAAAAAAAGAAATTATACTATGCTTTGGTTTAAAAGGTAAACTGAAGATATGTGACAAACACAATGTGAATGTAGCTGCTTCATGTCAGTAGTTCCCAGCCAGCTAAACACAGTGTTGGTGAAAATGGTTTCTGGAAGGTGCAGCAGAAAATGACGGAGAACCACAGATTGTATCACCACTTGGGGCAGATACTTCTATATCCATACACCCATTTAGGTCCATGTGCGTGCTGAGGTGATAAGGACTACTAAACTTGGACATCTGTGATGTTGCAAGACCTTAGTAACTGCTAATGTCTTCCTAAAAGGGACTCTTGCTCTGTGTGAAATGTTAGCTGCTCTACAGTACCACAGCACCAACTATGATATGGTACTTGTGGCTACAGTTGGCATGAGTTAGTATGACAGCTTAGTGATATTATTTTTTTGTCTTCATTTTTTTTTTTTGTGGCAGCCTGTATTTCAGCAATAATACATAATATAGGTTATTTGTTTTGTAATAATACAGGATATTTGTTCTGACCCTTGTGAACATTTTACCACAGTGCTCTAATACCTTGTACTAACATTTGGCACTGGATATGTTTACTAACCAGAAGTATTTCTTCATTATTTAACCATCAGGCATTGAAAGGGAAGAAATAACTGACAAATACACTTAGTGTAAGCCTCTGCAGTTTAGAATTAAGACAGGGCAGAGACTGAAAGTTCCTTTTTGCATTTTGTGCCTTTTGTCGGCAGCATATGTACAAATGAGCAGGAGAAAAATGGAGATTCATAAGACTAGCCAGTCTTGTTGAAAGACAGGTTTATAATACGGTAGTGCAGGCTTGTTGGGAAGCCAGTGCTGTCCTAGAATTCAAATTCAGATAGTCAGTGGGTAAGTAAGGGACTGGACATTTAGCTTGCATTTTGAAATACTTCTTGCTTGATGTTCCACTTGTAAAAGAAACTAGACTTAAGATACCCTGATTTTCATTATATCCAAGTAGTTTCAGATATGAGCAACTTTTCAAGAAAATAAATACAGGGCTATTTTTTTTTCTTTTGATATTTCTAACTTACTTCAAAGATGAGCTGTTTGAAGGCATGTGTGTACTGATCCTTCTTAGAGATCTTTTCGCCTTGAAGTGGGATATGGGGTAAGCTTCTTTTCTGTTCAGATTTGGGTTTTTAAGGTTCAAATAAATTGTTAGATTTTTGAGATTGGTGTTGCTGATGCCACAGTGTTACCACAGAGCGAAGCTGGGCTTTGCAGAAACAAGTGCACTCTGCAGATCTCCCAGAGGAGTGGAGTGGGCTACATGGTCCAGTGCAAACCTCTCTGTCTGCTTGTATAAGCATGAGGTGCATTTTGTTGACCTTGTCTTCTCCCATGTAAGTGTACAGCGCTGTGAATGTACTTAAAAGACTTCTTCAAAGGCAAGTGTTTTGAAATAGTGCCTAACTTTCTAAACTAGGAGTGGGAGCTTATAGATGAGAGATAAAAGTTGCCTACTGTTATGAGTTACTGGGAGGTATTTAGAGATGAAGGGTGCTGCGTGCTGAATAAACTGCAAACGAGCAGCTGCGTGTTTAAGTACCATGGAAGGAAGACAGTTGGGGTGGAGGAGCATGACAGGAATTAAGCTGGTGGGAGTGTCCAGGTCTTCTTGTGAATGCTTGGCTTAAATCCAAATGTTTGCTGCACCTACAGGGATGATCTGTTTCTCTCACCCTGGGACTTAGTAGCTTGAGTGCACAGCTATGTCATAGCGGGGCAGAGCCAGCACAGTACTCTTCGATGCAGTTATCTGACAGCCCAAAATAACAAATACTGTCCAGCTTCTTCATGTCTATTCAGGGAAATGCCTTTGACTTAAAACAGCAAGATTGGACAGTGCAGTTGTGATGCCATCAGTTAAAATGATTTTTGTTTTGCATACTTCTGCAATAGTGAAGAGCCACTTGCTTATCTTTTTGGAAAAAGATACAGTGCTAAATTAAAAACTAAGTATCTGACAAAAGCCACTTTATGGTGCCAGTAGGTTTTCAGCATGCAACGTGCTGCCTGACTTTATGCTATACTTAAGCTCACATGATGGGAGTCATTACTTTGCCTGTTCTTGGAGATGCATGAGGTCCAACACAAAAAAACAAGGCTAACCCTACAGCTTGGAAACCAAGAGTGGGAGGGAAGAGACAGAGATGGTTATAGAACATGTTCTAACCTGTCACAGTGAGACAAGGCTCAGCTTGATCGTTTCGCTCAGTCTGAGTGGATGCTTTTTCAGATATAGATGTTTTCTTACCCTTGGTTGGAATATGCTTTGTCTATGAAGCAGTTTTTAGTGAATAACATCATCACTGTGCCTTAAGCACTACCCTGTTCACCAGACCTGGCTCCCTCTTCCCAAAGGTCAAGTTGATGCTCAAAGGAACACATTTTTTGTCTGTAGAAGATGTGAAAGCAAAAATGATGGAGATCCTCAACAGACTTCCAGAAAACAGTCTGCAGAATTTCTTTGAACATTGGTAGCATTGTATGCATCTGCGTATCAGATCAGAAGGGAACTATTTTGAAGGTGATTGTAATTGATTTTTTAAAATTGTTTAAATTAAGACTTACAGGCACAGTCTTTTTTTTAAATTTTATTTATTTTGTGTTGGACCTCTGATGTCCTAAGTATTGGTTTTACTAGATGTCACTTTGTCTGGCCTCACAATAGAAAACTTTTGGAGCAGTACTTGTTTTCTGTCTTCTTTGTTCCTGTTTTCCCCCTGTTCTCACTTGTTATGCTGTTAATATTGCTTCCACCCTCCAAATTCTTGAAAGTCATTGATGTAGAAGAGTCTGAAATGGCACCAGAGCTGGAAGGGGTTCTGTAGTGTTACTCCCTGGTGAACAGAAAGGGGAAGATAGTAATAGAAGGGTTGATAAAGTGGAATGATGAAAGTGTATACCGGACAGAGACCGATATGACAGGACGTTCAAGGTACTGGGGTTGT
This sequence comes from Phaenicophaeus curvirostris, assembly GCF_032191515.1. Lineage (NCBI taxonomy): Eukaryota > Metazoa > Chordata > Aves > Cuculiformes > Cuculidae > Phaenicophaeus > Phaenicophaeus curvirostris. Next base: position 24,389,509 of record NC_091392.1, read on the forward strand.
TGAGGCTGTAGAGCTAGGAGCGAGACCAGGATGGGAATAACGAATGCTGCATCTTGACTGAGGAAAGAATATGGAGAATTGCTGAAATGATACGTGGTGTTGCTACTGTAGTGCTTTCTCCCGCCCTCTGTCCTTCCAGCTCCTCTTCTCTCATGGCTTGTTTGCCTGGTTTTGTTTGTTTCTTTTTCCTCTGCTGAAAGGACTAGGGAATGGGCGAGTCCCTGAGAGTAAGGAAGGAGTAAATGAGTAAACAAGTTGACAAAGCCCAGCCAAACTTCCATGTCTTGTCAGAAACACAGCCCAGCCTCATGGATGGGTCATGTTTTGATGCTGTGGTTCAACTGCATTCTTGTTGCTACGGAGTATGGATTGGACGTCTGTCAGGTAAATTAATCTCTTTTTCTTGCCTAATCTTGCCCTTTTGACTAATTAACTATGGAGACACTTGCTTGGTGCACAGAGGCTATTGTGTGGATTTAATATGTAAGAGTGCTTCTTCACTCAAAATGGTGGATGTTTGAAGTGTTATGGAGCATGCTGAGGCAGAGTTACTGCATGTATTGGCACTCAAGTGGTCTGTTTTACAAAAGAAAAAGGATTTTCTTGTCCAAAGAAGGATTTTTTTTTTTTTATGGTAGAAAATAAAGAGGGGTTAGAGAGATGGAGATGCTGTGTTTTGAAATAAGGGGAGAACAGGGGGGAACGGAATATTGTAAGGCTTTAGGAAATTATGGTATAATGTCTGTCTTTACGTGTCCCCTGTTCAGAACTTTACCATGACCTTGCAGTGATCCTTATTCTTTGGAGTTCATTGACTTGATGTAATTGAGTCTTGGGCAAATAAATCCTGATAGTTGTCTGATGTGTGCATTTGCTTATTTCTAAAGTAAGCAAAGATTGGATTTTAAAGTAAAAATTTAAACCAGATCATTAATATCTCATAGAAGAATTGAGGCTGTGAACAAAGTTGTAACTATTTATAAATAATTTTGTTTAATTTTTAAAAAAGGAAATGGGGCAATCAAAAGAACTTAGATACATACCATAGAAAATGAAAATATTCATTGCCGTTAAAAAAAGTTAGTTATAAAGGTTTTGGAAAAAGTTGTAATTATTTTTATAAAATTTGGACTTTGCAAAGGTCACAGGCTTTAAAGCATTTTGTACCTATTGACAAAATTTGGTAATCTGGGAAACCAAAATCTACAATAATAGAGATATTTGATAATTTTGCTGTGCAATGTATTCTAAAGAATTGAATGGCATTCAGTAGCTAATATTATAAGTTGGTGGTTTTAGTTAATTTCCTTGTTGACTTGTGACTGCATCTCTTACAAATTTCTGCATTGTCAAGCAAGTAAACCAAATCTTAAATAGAATGACAAATGGACTGTTAAGCCCTTCAGGGCAGGGCTGACAGAGGAAGGGGTGGCAGGGGAAACTTTGTGCTGGAGTGAATAAACAGAAGATTTCAGTTTTCTGTGCAGCTCTTCTGATTCCCATTTAATGAATGTTGCTTCATTTAAAAAGAAAATCATTAAAATAATCTCATTAGTTTTGTAACTGTAACAAAAGTGAAGGGAACCATAGTTTGTAACTTACTGAAGGAGGAAGGACTTTTTATTAGGTTTTGCACAGCAAGTCTGGTTCCCATTGGTGATTCAGCAGTGGTGTGGTCATCTGAGGTTTCTCAGGGTGCAGACAGATATCTGGATGGCTTGCGTCTCAGAAGAACAAGGCTGATGCTCCCAGGCTGTTAGCCATTGGGAAATGTTATACACAACCCTCTTAAAATCTGCTGGCATCTGTTTTACATACCACATACTCCGATCTTTTAGATTCCCATAAGGTTTCATCCTGCAGCTGCCTTACCCTTGGAATCTCCTTCAGCCCCTGCCCTCCCAGAGCTTTCCTTGCCGCTCCTGCCATATGGATGACATTGCCCAAGAAAGTGGTGTGAGCAGCAGACAGCAAATCTGAGGAGGGTATGCTTGCTGATCAGCTACTCTTTATTTTCCTGACATAAGGTTTGTGGTTTTTCTTGGGTCTGAGGGGGAAAAAAAAGAAGTTTTATATCTTCTGGGAGAAAAGAAAAACACTTGGGAGGAGAGTGGTAAAGCTTGGAAAAAAAAATGTTTATGAAATGAATACAGAGCACATGAACAATGATTCATTAGTAAGTACACTGATGCTTCAAAGAAAAGTGTATTTGCTCCAAAATGGAAGGTTTTCTACAGTCCTGTAGACCATTCTTCAAAAGCTGCAACACTACCCACCATGCTCTTGCTCTTCACCATTTAAAACTTATGACTCCACTTGTTAGCCCCTCCCTGTCATTGCCATTAGCTTGTGTATATGGAGTGCTTTCTTGCTTTCTTGCTGTCTAGAAGTGAGCATAAGAAGCTGCCAATATTTTGAGTACGTTGTGCGATGGGTTATATTTGTTCTCTAGGGATGAACTTAGTAGACTGTGAAGCCTCCTTAGATTTTCTAGGATGACAGTAGTTAAGTAGAAAGCTTTCAGAACAGGTGAAATAGGGCCCTAATCCCAGTAACAGGGACATCATGCAGCCTATAAACCAAAAGGTCAGAGGGAGGAAAAAAGACGAATTAAGCCACTCTTACTCTTTCTAGTTCTAATAAAATTTGGGTTGCTGCAGAACCCTGTCTTGGTTCGTGTTTTTGTGAATTGCCTAGACTATTAAATTACAATTCCAAATTGCAACCAAAGTGATGATAGCACGTTTAATATGAGCAGGATCACGAGAGCCTGACTGGGGATATGTTCAGGTCTTTGATTCTCCTTGTGTGTGGGCTAGCAGCCCACTAATTTTAGTGGTTATAGTATCTCAATGCTGATGAGGCATTCTGTAGGTCTAGGGAAGTGATTGAGTCACAGTCTCTAGAGGTATTTAACAGATGTGTAGATGTGGTGTTTATGAACATAGTTTGGTGGTGGAGTTGGCAGCGTTAGGTTTACAGTTGGACTTGATGTTTAGAAATCGTTTCCAACCTAAACTATTCTGTGATTATATAGATCATTGGCAAAAAAATTACTGAACTTGCCTATGACAAAGCAAAAAAACCCATGTGGTATCACTTCAGGAACAGAGTTGGAAATGCACAGCCTTGTATCTGGCTTCTATTATGTCCCTGGGCTGCTTGGCACCAGAGGACCACAGTGACCCGAGTCAATAAATTTCTGTCAGGATTCCTGCTCTTAGCTTCATTTCTGGCATAATGCTTACACAAGAGTTTGGAAGGGTGTCTTCAGAGGACATTCACGTGTTTTTGTATCTGTGCCAGTGGGATTATTGTGGTGGCCAATAATAGGGCACTGGGTATTCAGTGCAGTAGCCAAAGCAGCGTGAAGTAGACCACTGCAGGATGTTACAGAATTTTAATTCTAGTTTTACTTTGCTAAATCTAATTAGAATTTAATACTTTAGTGTCAAAAATCCTCAAAAAATCCATGTTTTTGGCAGTGATTTGGGGAATGGAACTTAAAATTTTTACGTACTCTGTCCACATACCATGTTTTCCAAACTCCCAATTTTTCCATCATCCTGTTGCCATGCTAGTAAGAGAAACAGAAGCTTATTTTTCACAGTTTCTTTTCACCTGTTGCCTGAAAAGCATATACAAATCATATTAAGTGATTAATTGCAAGATTGTGTGGCAAATTCAAGACAAACAAAAAAATCTGTAGAACTACAGTAGGAGTTGTGTTTTACATCTCTATAAAGGGCATAAAACGCCAAGCTTTGTGCTTTATATCCTTCCCTGCAATTATCCATGATTGCAACAAACAAATCCTGTACTCTGCAGGATAGAAGGCCATGAGGGAGAGATTTCATGTTGAGAGGGACTTGTGTTTGCTGTTTGCCATCACTCTCTGAACAGAACAGGAATTGTTGGAACAAGTACCTTTTAAGCAAATGAAAAATGTATTAGATTCAGTAATAAGTGATTTTGTGCTTGCATTTGTTATTTTGATTTGTGTTTGTAGCTAAATGGTTGGGATGATCAGGAAAGAAATTTATGTTCCTGTAACGTATTTGGTGGTGGTGGTGATTTGCTTAGTTTGATAGAAAAAAACAGAATAGCAAAACCAAAAAGTCATAATTTAATTAGGATAAATTAATTTTATAGTTCAGGTTTTTAGCCTTAGATGGAGAGATAGGAAGATGTTTTGGGCATATACCAGAGCATAGATGCTCTGTTCACAAAGCACTGGCATATATGGAGCTTGTACCCTTTAATAGGATGCCGCTGCAGTGTTCAGGAATTTTACACAGGCTAAAACTTTTGATCCTATTTAGAACTCCATACAGATTCTTTCTAAAAATTGTTTTGAATTATTTTTATTTTTTAATGCATATTTGAGAAATACCATGTATCTTTCCAGTGCTTTATCATGTTCTGATAGATTCCATGCAGATAGCTATCTGAATTGGCACAAAACCTATTACTTCAACGTTACTCCTCATTTTTTGTTTCTCTTTTTTCTGTCTTCAGAAAAGGAAAAGCCAGTAGAATATATCTCAGCAGTGGCTGAGTACTCTAAAGGAGGTGTGGTTTAGAGAGTAATATCAGAGATCTGCTGGCATAGTTTGGAGTATAATGCACAACGGTGTTCCTGAGTGAGTTAGTCTCATTTACAAAATGTAGCCACTCAGCCCATAGAAGAAATATTAAGCCTTGCTTAAAAAACAAATCCCCGTTTCTGGCAAAAAGTAGTGTGTAAATGCAGAAAGATGCATTTAGCTTTCAGACTCCTGTGGGAATTTAACTGGGGACAAGGAATAAGGATTGAAGCCAGTAATAGTTTCTGTATATGGAAGATGGAAATTAGGGGTAATAAATTTAAATAATGGTTAGAGTTGGGTTCTTTTTTCCCACACAACCTACGCACGAATTATTTGGTTTGCAAACTGTTACATTTAGAGAGAGGTATAATATTCTCCTTCAGTAGCAGAGGGAAACTGAAGCTTCTGTTTGTGAATTTGGTGTGCCTGCAGTTGCTCGGTTCCTAGGGTGTGCTTTCATGTGTGTAAACTCTTTGTGTGCTTCCTTGTCTTTTGCATCATGGACAGATGTGCTTTCTCAGAACAGAAGGTTTCATTCTACAGTGCCCTGATGTAGCTAGAATCAGGAGTGCTGAACTTCTGGCAGAACCAGAAGTGGTTTATGAGAGAATATGACTAAAGAGTTTTCTACCTCAGGCTATATTCAGTAACTGGAGAAGATCTTGGGTTTGGAGTTTTTTTTATCTTCAGTTGCTACTAGATACTTTCTTAACTATATGCTGGTGAAAGGGAGGACATTTCAGACGTTAAGGTTGGTGAATGAACGAAACATTACAGGGAACTGCAAGCTAAGGGTTTTCCACAGAATGCCATGTATACACCCCTAGATGTATCATTTTCATTCTGATTACTGAGTTCTGTGCAAGATTTGGGGATAGCAGGCAGTCCCAGGCTTGTAATTCAATTAGATTATAAAACCACTAAAACTTTCTTTGACAGTTGAGAACTCAAATTTACTTTTCTCCAAAACATTAAGTTTTTCTCCCTCTCAAAAATATCGGTATCAGCCATAATGTCCCTAAACATTTTTTTCGTATGAATTAAAAGACCTAAAACGTGGCATCATTTCCTCCTTTCAAAGTGAATATTTTGCAAAGTCGATTTCCATGGTTTTTTTTTAACAACCCGTTACTAGTAAAACAGACCTCTTCTTTCAATACCATCTTTATTAAAACAAACCTTTGGGAGGTGAGGGTATGAGTACATGTTTCTCTTGAAAATCCACGGGAATATTTTTACATGCACATTTTTAATTTGACTGTTTGTGTCTATAAGCCTAATTCAGGGAGTTCAATTTGGTCAGCAAGTAGAAGTTAAAGCAAGATGCTATTCAGTAGCTGCAAATATATCTCTGAATTACTGAGTCCCAGGCTGGGTGAATGAAAAAGATGCCATGTAGATGACTGTTATATCCTAACACTTGTTGATTTATAGTCTATATTTTAAATAATGTAGCTTTTTTTTTCCTATTAAAATATTAGTATCTATTACCCTCAGTACATGTTTTGTTGTCATTTGACTTTTTTTAAGTACTTGTCCTAAATACATTCTAGAATTAAATGACTAAATTAGAAGCCTTTTGGCATATGTCCTCCAGATGGAATGACATATTTATTCTCTCCTATTTTATATTGTGATGATATTTCTTTGATTTCCAAACAAAATTCCGCCCATTAATACTGTAATTTTAAGTTGTATACTGAAAATGAGAGGAAGCTTAGTCCATTGACATGAAGGAAAGCTTGGAGTTGACAGTGAACAGAACTGTGCTTTTGCTTTGAATAAAAGATAAATGGGTTACTTTTAATAGAGGACAACAGTTAAAGCAATCTTAATTTCCGTGCTGCTTTACCCTGCAGTTCAAAAAGGGTTTTTTGATACTTTACGGAAGATTGCAACCAGGTTTTAACCCCCATTACCAAGACCTGTATAGTTGCTTCATTTATATGCATATTTGCTAATTCAAAGGTTAGGTCTTGTAATAGAGGAGGGTGTTTCAGTCAGTCTCAAATATTTGTTTATTGACACTTGGGGACATGGTTTAGTGGTTCACTGGGCAGTATTTGGTTTGTGGTTAGACTCTGTGGTCTTAACAGTCTTTTTCAACCTAAATGATTCTATTTATGCCTGACTTCAAATATCTAAATCACTTTTAAGAATGTGGTTTTCAAGAACCTTGTTTGTTTTCATCTTGTCAGTTAGCAAGTGTTTTAGCATAATATGTCATGATAGCACTGTACTTTTGGGCAGTGTGGAAGTGAATTTGTTTTCCAATGGTAATGTTCATATGCTTCATGTTAAGTCAGTAAGGAGTACCACATGACTTAATTTTAGAAAATTTACTGCATACAAAAATGTATTTCAGATTCTGTGTCTTCAGTCATGTGAAAAGTTAGTGAAGTTTTTAGATGTTCTGTAATAATTTTAAGTATTTTTTTCTAAGTTAACCTGAATGTCAAAAATAACTAAGACTGTTCTGTTTTCTGCAGTACTTTGGAAGCTTGCTTGTAATATTCTGTGTTGAACTGGCCTGTGGTGTTTGGACCTACGAGCAGGAAATAACGGTGAGTCAGAAAAGGAGGCTGCTTTTTTTCAGCAGAATAAAACAGATATTTCCATTAGCTAGCTGTTTTCTAATTGCTGTAATGTTTATCCTTGTTCATTATTCAGACAATCTTAATTTCATGTGACTGCTAGGGAATGCTTCTGGGAAACCTTGTCTGTCTGGAAGGTCCTCCTCATGTTTCCCCTCCATCTTCTCTGGTTTTGAGAGCCAAAGCCTGCAGCCCCTGATTTTAGGACTTTTTTTGGTTAATTCTTACTTAGGCAGGTTCTTATGGAAGTCAATGGAAGTTTTGAGGATGAAGTATAAACTTCAGACTCAAGGTAAGTATTTAGAGAGAGGAGGTGTGAGAATTTGAAGGGACTTTGCCTTCATGGTTCCTCTTAAAAAGCTGTAGTTGAGTGTGCTACGTTGTAAACAGACATTGTGTTCTTTCAAAAGTGGACTTACTGTCTGCTGACATCTTTGTGTTGCCTCCATGAGATATAAATGCCAGTTTAACAAAACGTGTTTTTGCTCTAAAACACTCCACTGTAAACTTCTGAAGAGTTTTTATCTCTGTCTAGTTTTTATAGCTATGCCAACCTGTAATTTTCAAACTGAAGACTTGTAACCATCACAAAAGAAAAGGAATAAGTGTTGAGCAGAAATTAAACTGAAATGTTATTTAGCTGGCTGCTATATCCTTATGTCTCATACTTGGTCTCGTACATTTTTACAAATACAGGGACAAATATTTTCTCTGAGCTGCCAAGATATGCCCGTTATACTGGTCTTTCCAGAAGTGTGTAGCAATTACACCACAGTAAGACAGGAGCGAGTCTTCTTAGTGTTTACATGATACTGGGACCAAACTAATTTCTGGCAGATTTGAAGCCTGAAGTTACATAGCTCTACTTTGTGTCAGAATTCATTCCCTTGCAATACAGATTCCAGAGGTGTGTTCTAACCTATCAGTGATTAAGGCTATCCCTTTACTTTTAACATCAGCTTCTGTTGATGCATTTTAAAACTGGGAATGTAGACAAGAGTCATAGCTGCCCTCTGCAGGGAATTTCCCAAGGAAGATAGTTAAAACTAAAATTCATCTTTCCACAGAAATCTTGTCAGTGGAAGCTGCCTGAAATAATAGAGCCTTCAGTACACTAGTGCATGCCTTCTCCAGCCTTCTCTATTCAGTTAGAGAACATGAAGTTATGGTGTGTTTGAGTGACTCCCAAGGTATCAATTACCTGTTATGCTACTGAAACTTAAACCTGGGACAGTTTAATAAAAGCTAGTGTAGCCCTACCATATGTTAAGGCACTGGTGATGCTGTTTCCCTCCAGAGAAAAACACAGCTGTCCCTGCAGCCCTTTGCCAAAAGAGGCATCACTGAGTGTCATGTCTGCACCTTCTGCAGTGCATCATGGTGAACCCAGATACTACTAGCTTCTTCAATTCTTTCTCACAGGAATTTGAGTGTATGAACAAGCAAATAGAACAGAAAAAAAAATCTCGTGAGCAACTGCTTTTCTTGTTTTGTCTCTTCTTCTCTCCCTTTATATTTTTTAATTCCTTATTCCCTGAAATACTGAGGTTTTTTGTTTCCACTTTCTGTCTGATTTCCTCATCTCATTCCCTTTGTCCGAACTCTACTGCTCCTCATGGGACGAGATGGGCCAAACTCTGGTTTCTTGCTGCTGAGACCAGTAGGTGGTGTGGCAGTCTGGAAGAGCACAATTGTTTTCAGTGGTTCTTTCTTCCCTGTGCATGTCACTTCCCTGGAGAAGACTTTTTCCTACTCTACTTGATAAAGATAAGACAACTCCTTCTTATACCCACAGGGGTGACTTGATGTCTTGATGATTTCAGCGTAGCATGAAATCATGAGCCCCTGGTAGGTTTCAGAGAATAGGTTGGCGTTAGGGTGAGTGGGTGGGTGATGTCAAAAATGTCACCAAGGCATATAACCGCCTCTGCTGATCCAATATGGGCTCTCTTTGGCGGGTGAACAAGTTGCTGTAAGAGTCTTTGTATAAACAATTTTCCTTCCAGCTCATGATAGCTCTCAGTGAGAAGTGTGCCTCATGACTAATTTATTCCACCCACAAGACTGAAAAGCCAGTGTGGATTCTCAGCTTACTTGGGCATTGGACAAGCCTTGGTACTCATTAGAAAAATAATAATGAATAAGTAGGTCTCAATGACAAACCGAGCTTTACAGAACTTACGCTAAAATCAGATCAGCATCTCTACTTTTTGTCTACACAGTACAGGAAAGTATTGGCATATAGTTAGACAAATGTGGCTGAAGATAATGTTTTATTACACACTACTGAGTGCATGAGCTGACAGGAAGCTGTTCAGTGGATACATTGATGTCCTTGGTTTGACATGTTAGCATTCTCGGAGCAAACACACAAATTCCAATATACCTCTTTAGCTACAGAATTCAAATTGCCTTCCTACACTGGAATTTAGTTTGTTCTGACTTGCTTTTAATTTCCTTCTTTTACTTCTTGATTTCTTTTTTTTCTCTTTTCCATTGTTTTCATAAAGAAGTTGGACGCCTTGTGTTACATGCGTAACCATGGACTGTATTCAACTCAAATAAGATGATAAAAAAACAGTCTAGCAAAAGTGAGCTTAATTGCAGTGATATCAAATATTATCCAAAGAAAGCAGAGTGCTCACTTCCAGCAAAGTGGACAGAGAAATGCATTGAGTGCAAACCCAGATTATTTTAATATAGTGACCAATAGAAATGTTCATGGTAGAAATACTCTGTGTTATTATTATTTTTAAGTATCTTTAGTGCTCTGCTGCTAACATTTTTCACACAGACAGCTGTAAGTTCAATGCTTTATAGCTTAAGAAATAAAAATTTGGCTAAGTGAGAAGTGTTTTGTATTTCTGGGATATTATTCATATATTAATATGTATGATCTATGAAGCTTTACCAGGGCATCAAAAATATAATGTAACTTAGCAATTGTAGTGAAACATTATCAGATGTTCTTATTTGGATTATGAGGTCAGGCAGGCAGTGATTGTCCCTATGTTTTTGTAGAGCATCTAGTACAACAAAAACTTGGGAAATACTGTGATTTTATTTTTTTCCTTAGATAACATTTATTGCTATTTGCAGGATTCCCTTACTGTTGGCTCCAAATTGAATAGAGTAGTTAATTCAGGGCCGTTAGAGGATCTGGGCTTCCCCATCCTCCAAGTGAAAACTTATATTGTGATTTCTTTCACCGTGACTATTAAGGCTGATGGGAGTAAGGAAAAACTCAGCGTAAAGCATGAATGCTATGTGTGCCTAGAAGGGCAACTGCAAAGTCTTCAACTTCTCCTTTTAGTCTGGCACACTGAAATTTGTGCTACTGAACAGAGATTAGTTTCTTATCATGACTTTTAAGTGCATCGCGTGGCAAGTGCCATAGCATGTGCTGCTGTAGTTTCTAATAAGTTACTAATTGAGCGTTGTGCTCTGTTAAAGAGAGCGCTTCTGAGTAGTCAATTTGAAAGTAAAATTCATTTAAGGATCCTTCTTTCAGAAGAGAAGATCTACAAGGCAACGAGCGTGTGTGAAGAAAAAGTTCCCAGAGCCTCATTGTCTAAGCTTTCTTGTTACCATTCTTAAGCAAGGTACCAAAATAGAATACATTCAGGATACCTCTGTGAGGATCTCCGGGCAAAACCAAAAAGACTCTCCAGGTAGAATTCATCTCAATGAATTTTATGTATTTAGGAGTTAGACATTTAAATCCATGTTTGTCACCTTAGACAGTGAAATGGATTTGAGACTTTCAGGGAATGATAGATCTGTTCTATAATAAATTATTTATCTTGAGGTTAGATGAGTTGTTCTGTATGGCTGCCTGTTTCTTTCTACTGACTAAGAAGACACCAGAGACATACTTAAACTGGGACAAATGCCATCCCTGATGACTTGGATGGGGTTTGCTTAGAGTTCTATGCCTGCTAGAAAAAAAAAATCTAGTATGATGTAATCAAGTTGTATGAAAGTATCTCTGAATTTCTCCTAAATATAGGTCCTTTTCCAGTGCACATTTATTTGTAAGCAAAGGATACAAATAGCTTTCCCCTGTTTTTTTTGATAGAGGCTTTTAAAGTTTCAGTATTGTAAAAACTAAGCACTTGTTTTTCTGTTTTATTTGAATACAAAATCCTTTTGGTCTTTGCTCTGAAAAGATCTCAGAATAGATGGAAGTTCTGGGTTTGGAGCCACAAACAAACTCATCGATTTATCAGCTTTCTGTTGTATGAATAACTTTTCTTTCTTTGCTCCAGGTTCCAGTGCAGTGGTCCGATATGATCACTCTGAAAGCCAGGATGACCAATTATGGCCTACCTAGGTACCAGTGGCTGACCCATGCTTGGAATTTCTTCCAGAGGGAGGTAAGAAGACAGTTAATTCATGAGCTGTTGTGTATGGTATTTATCTGCTAAAGGAAAAGGTTTGTTTTTAAATTAATAAGTCCATGTAAGTTCATTTCATGTGGAAACCTGGGTAGTGATGATGTCTTCTGTTACATCACTTGATATTCAACTCTTGAGCCCTAAAGACACTAAAACACAAAAAAAGATTTGCTAAATTCAGTTAGATTTGTTAACACAGTTTTCTCCTTTGTCGGTAAGGTTAGGAACCAACACCTTTTAGGATTCTTATAACATATAAGAATGTGATGTGTGTAAAATTCAAATCTGCAGGTAAAGTAAGACAAACACTTCTGTATGCTATTTTAATATTAAATGTGCTCCCCTTCCTGTAGGCTCTGTTATGTTTCCTTTCAGGGAGCTGTCGTGTCTAAGATAATGTGCCTAGCTGGAATTGAGTGGGAAGGGAAGTTTCCAGAAGGGTGCCAGCACTGTCTTTCTGGCTGAGGTTAGAGAAAGTGATCAGGATTTTTATTTCCTTTGACCAGGGTGGGTGGGGGAAGCAGGCTAAAAAGCTGCCTTGTGCATTCACGACTTTGCCCTCTGGCCTACTAAAATTCAGAACTGTTTTTAAAGAATGAACTATTATGTTACAAAACCATGAAATTGCCCAAGGTAAAACCCATTAACTCAAAATATAACTCACGTGCAGGAAGAGAACTCTTTAAATGCCTGTCATTGTGCTGGCTGTGTGGATATGTTGAAATCTATCATTGTTGCACAGTTTTCCTGTTTATTCAAACATTTCCTGGCAGCACTTGGTTAGTCTGTATGTAACCTGAAAGAAAGTGCAAGGACTACATGAGGGCTATGCAAGAGCTCTGTGAAACAGAATAGCTCTTCATATGCAGGTAGTGTGAGAGATAACAAAATCAAATGGTCTGTCTTTCCTTGAATAGTGCTGGTACTGTATCTTAGTTTAAATATGTAGGTTAATTAAACTAATAGCTGCCTCTTATCCTCCTGGCTGCTGTAGTGTCATCATAATGGCTGGTTTTAGTATGGGTATTAGTAATAAAACTTCAACTATATCTTAACTTTTAGGGGAGAAAAACTTCCTTTTAGGCGTTAGTTTCCTAGATTCCATCTCTGACCAGAGGAATGATTTGGGGAAAGTTTGAAGTCAACTGTGAGAGCTATTTTACAGCTCCTAGATAACTGATGGACTCTTATTTTTATTCTGTCTACTCATAACTCAGGCAATGGATGTGTGAGCCTGGTACGTGCTTTATGGCTGAATGAGCACTAGACTTGGAGCCCTTCTTCAGTCAGCATTACAATTTTTTTGTCCTAAAGAAAAAATTTGGAGTTACAATTTTGTTCCCAAAAATTCAGCCCTGATCAGCTTTGTGGTTTTTTTTTCTGTATCTTTTAACACCTGAGAAAGAGGAGAAATGTATTCTTTCCCCAGCTTCCTTACTAGTCTAATGTCATAGTTGTGACTATGCCAAGGAAGATGGGAAGGGTCAATTGAAGTGAATAAAGAAGAACTGGAGGAGGGAAAGAAAAGATGTTTAATGAGGTTGTAATTTCAATTCCAGTGCTTTCCTTAGAAAGTCCTGTGTTTGCAGGGTTTTGACTGACTAGCAGAGTGGTAAAAATTGAGATATTAAAGCTGTGGTTAATAAGGAAGAAGTGAGATTTGTAAGAGGACTGGTGAAGTCAAGGCACAGTTTGTGCCAGTGTGGTATCTGGTCACTGATCTGCTTGATTTTGACTGAGGACTGATGTGGTGTACAGGACTCTGAAGTGGATGAGGGGGACAAATGTTTACAAGCCCAGGGGTAGAAGGAACCTAGTGACAAATTGCAAACACTCAGGCTGGTACTGGAGAACATCCACACAGAAAAAAATCAGCATCTTATTCATGCAGCAAGGCTTTTTTCAGTTAGATCAAGTCCCTGTCCGATGCCAGAGAAAATCTAATGTAGCTGCTTCAGCTCTTTTTTATATGAAAGCATCTAGGAATGTGGTAGGCTGGTTGTTTGGCTTTAAATCTCTGTGCTTTGCAGAGGAGGAGACAGGTTGTTAGTCCTGGTACTTTTTATAGCCAATTACAGCTCATCTGCTTTGCAGCCAGACTTCCTGCTTTCATGGTTGATTCTATTGCAGTGTTTGTTTTAGTGTGATACCCCTTCTACTTTTCTTTTTTTCTTTCAACATTAGTGATTTCTATACCTTTTTTTCATCTTTTTTTAAAATTCTTTTCTTCATTCAGAAAAATCTGTGCTTTTTCTCATCTGTTTTTTAACAGATGTGTCTGTAGTTGTAGCTTTGCAGGAATAGTCCTCACTAGTAAGACCTTAATCATCTCTCCCTATTACTTCCTCCAGCCACGGGTATATGTGTTCATTAGTCACTCTTTAGACATGAAACTACCATGTATTACTTGTAGTAAGGATAGAGGATTTACAGCATAGAAAATTTCCGTGAAGTGTTGTTTGAAGGGAGCAGTTGGGAATTAAAGGACAGAACAATATCATGGACTGTCTCTGAGGTGTTTATTGGTCACTACATTACATTTTTCATACTGCTTTTATGTCAAAGTACAGCAGAAGAAGAAATGCGGAAGCTCTTGTAGATGTTCTTAATCCTACAAAAATACTTCTGAATATTTTAACAGGAATATATTTAGCTGTTTGATGACCTAGTTTTATGATGAAGTAGCATCATTATTGCTGATCTTGGCTAACCCTTCCTTTGCAGTTTAAATGTTGTGGGGTGGTATACTTCACAGACTGGCTGGAAATGACAGAGATGGACTGGCCACCTGACTCCTGTTGTGTCAGAGAGTTCCCAGGATGCTCTAAGCAGGCACATCACGAGGATCTCAGTGACCTTTATCAGGAGGTAAGAATTAAGATTTCATAAGGGTTCATAAATTCTTCCCAATACAATCATTTTCCAAACTCATAATTTGCAGTGCAGCAGAAAAGTTTGTAGAGTAATTGTGGTTATGGAAAGTGTTTATTGTAGTTATTTATGTTTATTATTTGTTAATGCTGAAGTGAGGGAGAAAGTAGACCTCCCGAAATGCAAGTGCTTCAGAAGGCCACGCTGTTCTAGGGAACTTAAAAGACAGTGGTAGCAATGGTTTTTGTTTTAACCACCAGCTACTTGCAGAGCTTCTCTCACCTTATAGCAGGGCTTGCAGCACTGGTTACGCTTTTGAAGTGTCAGTCTCTGAATGGGAAAGGCATTTGGGCTTTTATCCAGGCCTGCCGATCTTACACATTGTTGAAATAAAACAAACTGTGTCTCTCTGCATTAATGGTTACTTTTTAGTACTATTGCCAGTATTGATACCGTGGAGTCCCACTCCGCCATAGAGAGCCCGCGAGGAGTGTAAATGTATGGAAGCAGAAGAGCATTCATGTGCACTCAGCATCCTTCCTGCTTATGTGAAAAGGCAAGAGGGTGGAAGTGGTGTCATTTAATAGAAAACTAATTTTTGAACTTCGGAACAGGAAGCTCAAAAATTTCTGAGAGGCAGTATTAGTCACTGAAGTGTCTTGTTGAAGTTGTAAGGTTTTCTCATCTCATCTTTTCTGCTAACATTTCATACTCACGAGAACATTCCAGGAGAATTGTTCTCCATGTACTTTGTATATCCAGGTACTTTTGGTTCTACTTGGAGAAAATAAATATCCAAAGATGATAATGATGTTGAACATAAGGGCAATGTTAAGACCTACTTGATAAAAAGAAAGACTGCCTGGCTTTTTTTGCTAAAAGAACCTTGAAAGGCACTTTTATGGTTCTTTCTCAGCCATACAACAGAGCGTTTTGGATGCATTCAGCTCTTAGAAAAAAATGTCTTTTTGGTTTGCTGTTGCAGAATCTGTTCCAAATGTGGCTGTGTTCTGTTTTGCCAGCCACAAAACCACTCCATTGCTCTTTGAGCTTTGTACAATATTTGGTTGGCAAAACATTCTTTTTTTCCATGGTGCTTGCCTGTGGGTTGTCTCACAGACTCGTACAGTATACTTGTTGATATGTTTATCAATATCATGCAAACCCAGCTTGCAAGGCTAATCTGTCTAACTCCTGCTTTGGAGAATTGAAGGAGAAAAGCTTTTTAGAAAGTGATTCAAAACAAACTTGCGTAGTATGGTGGTTTGAGAGGGAGTCTGAGGAGATTAGCCTTGCTAGCCTAAAATTGGCTTATGTAAATGCTTCTCAAGCCCGTTCTGGTTCTTCAGAAAAATTCTGTTTAGTACTGCAGAAAACTGAATTTTGGTTCAGCTAGGATTGATAAAATTGTTTTCTTGTAGCTGCGCTGTGAGTTTCTGCTGAGACCTAGGAGCTTTCTGTTGTCTAAATTGGAATTCTTCACAATATATTTTTTGTAGAAAGAAAGGTGACTGACTTATAGTTCTTCTTGAGAGTATTTTTGGCAGGAATCACGTTTCCCCTCCTGGATTTTGCAAGCTGCTTTTTGTATGCTTTAGTCTTCTTGGACTGCTTCTGTTCTGATGAGCTTCACCTTTGGTGCCTTTCATGGATCAGACTCACTTTAGGGTGAGCGTGGTTGTGAGGGAGGTGTCAGATGACCATGTGGTCCTGGAGGTTCATTGTAATCTGAGGACAAGGGGAGCTTTGCCCATCATGTGAGTGGGAACTGTTGCCTAGATAAAATGATTGGTAGAAGGTGATATCTTTAATAAAATCAAAATTACATGTTCAGTATTTTTTCTTTTTTAACCATAAGTATGCTTATACATTCAGTGTACTCAAAATTTGAGTATGCAACAGATTTGTTCAGTATAATGATGGTTTATCTTTTCTGCTCTGAGATGTGCCTTATTTAAGATCTGGTTCTTATTCTACAATGTTGCAATAAATGAGGAGTATATGCTTTCCATTTTAACACTGAAAATATAAAATGGCCTTTGTAATAAATATGAATTAGGCCTTTAATCCATAGCTCTGTAGGACTTTGATTGTTTCAAAGTTTTATACTGTTTTTGAGTTGTCAAGAAGAGCTTGCTGTTTAGTGACAAACTTACTTTTGCTGTGGAAAGTATATTTATATGCTCTTGAATTGCAAGCTACCAACTATGAATGTGTCACATAAGCAGAAAGAAAATGTGTGAATGTGAGGATAACAGGAGTGGCTGGATATTTCTCAATTTTGAAACTGGTTTTGAACGTGTAGTAGAGCAGAACTGTAAGCACATCATTAAACGGAGGGAGGCAGTCTATCTAGATCAGGCATAATTTGTCTCAGTTATGTGTCTGTACTGCAGGAGATGTAGGCATTAATGATATTGCTCTCTGTTAATGGATGTTTCCTCTAGGCAACAAATGAACAGAATTTGAATACTGCTGTGGTTGAGCATTTTTAAATTATGACCAGCATGTACCTTCATCCCTTCAAGTTATCGGAAGTATTGAAATGCAGCCAGTTTCTCTGTAATTAAAACCAAATTTGGAAAGTAGTATGATTACAACAGTGTCTTCGAGTTAGATTAAAAAAAAGACACCACTGTGACAGTTTTTATTTCTTATCAAGTTCAATTATGTTGCTTTTGCTACAGTGTTTGGGGTTTTTTGGTTTGGTTTTTTTCCTTCAAGTTTTATAAAATCCACACTTACTCTTTGTTTTATGTTAATGTTTAGAGAATGACACAGTCAAATGATGAACGGAGCAAAGACATTGAAATCCTTTAGTTTACTCTGGTACAGTTATCATATAGTACATTAATTTCATTTAGATCCTAAATGAAAAATCTGTTGACTGCATTGTGAATTTTGTGTGTGAGGCAAGACTCATCAAACACATTCAGGACTATAGCATTTGAAATTGTTGGTTTTGGGGAATTTCAGTGTGATTGAAAACTGTTAGTTTTCATGTCCCGTCTTTAGATTCTATCACTTTGATCAATTGTGTTCTTTTCATAGAAAAGCTATAAGAAGTATGTAGTGAGGATATAAATGCAAAAATGACATTTTGAACATAGTGCCCTTTTTGATGGGTTCCTGGTGTCTTCTGCTGGGACCAATACCTTTTATAGAATGAATTTTTCACTTGGTTGGAAAAGACCTTTGAGATCATTAAGTCCAACTGTAGCTGTCCACTGCTAAACTATATCCCTGAGCACTACGTCTAGAAGTCTTTTAAATACCCCCAGAGATGGTGACTAACACCTCCCTGAGTAGCCTGTTCCAGTGCCCGATAAGCCTTTTGGTGAAGAATTTTTTCCTAATGTTGAGTCTGAACCTTCCCTGGTGCAACTTGAGACCATTTCCTCTCATCCTGTTGCATGTCACTTGGGAGAAGAGACCAACACCCACCTTGCTACAACCTCCTTTCAGGGAGTTATAGGCAGTCATAAGACTCCATTTCTCTAGGCTGTATAACTCTAGTTCCCTCATCTGCTTCTCGTAAGGCTTGTTCTCCAGCCCCTTTATCAGCTTTGTTGCCCTTCTCTGGACACGCTCCATCAGCTCATTGTCCTTCTTGTAGTGAGGGGCCCGAAACTGAACACAGTATTCAAAGTGCGGCCTTACTGATGCCAAGCACATGGGCAGAATCACTTCCCTTCTTGTACTTCCCTGGCCACGCTGTTTCTGATACAGGTCAAGATGCCATGGGCCTTCTTGGCCACTTGGGCACACTGCTGACTCATATTCAACCAGATGTCAACCAACACCCTCAGTAGCTGTAGTGTTATTCCATCTGGATTATTACTCTGAATTTTCGCTTAGTGGCTGTGTTCCTTTGGTTTCTGTTCTGTGAAGCCCTGTAAAGTTTAGAGTAGGCAGTAAGCATGGCCTAGAGTACCTCAGGAGCTACTCTTGAACTTTTTATCCTTTCTGAGACTGAGCATCACCTTTCCTGAGCAGCAAGCACCATAGCTTGTGTTTTACTCTGTTGTCCAGTAGTTTCCAGAACTGGGGTATCATTGCTGCCTTATGAGGGCTTTAGAGCTTTCCTCAAGCCTTTTACAGTAGTTAGTCATTTAATTAAGCAACTTTGGAACATGCACTGATGGATTGGAAAGAGGATGAGGAGTCAAAAGAGCAACTACTCTTTCTAAATTTCCTTTTCTAGGAAGCATCGACTTGTGATGTTTTAACATAGTTCTTGTTCATCATACTTTTCCTTTGTAAAAAATGTTAGTTATTATTCTTTTATTGGTTTGGATTTACACTTCCCAATGGCAGGGAAGGGTTGTGTATGTGACCATCCTCCTAGTACTGCATGTGGATGGTCAGCTCTTTGGAGCAGGGTCTAGCTGCCTGCCTAGTTTTGTGGAGAACCTGATGCAGAGTGGGTTGTTACAGCTGCCTTCACTATGGTTAATGACACAAAACAAGGCAGTAGTGTAGTGGGCTGACTTTCAGTCTTAAATGTCTGCACAGCCTCTACTGAGGTAACATTTAGTGGGATGTGTCTGGGGACTTGCGTTGCTTTAGAGCTGTAGGTAACCCAAGTCTGACTGGGGGCCAGAGATGGCCCAGGATGGGGAAAAGTGTGGAAACCACTATGCCAAACCAGTTCATTTCTGAACTGGTAAATTTCCCTGTCATTTTTCTTTTTTTCCTTTAAGTAGCCCAACACAAGATAAGATAAAACTGGCTCTTTGTGTACTACCAGCATGATCACTGACAGAGATGGTTCTGCATTCAGATCAGAAATTAACCCAATTTATTTTAAAATGTAGTTTACAGATAGGGAAGGTAGGCAGTGTGTAACTAACATAAAAGAATAGGCTTTTTGCAATGAGGAAATGCTTCTAGCTCAAGAATAAAACACAGGAGTAATGCCACACATATGTTGTATTATTACTAGTAAGTACTAAGTAAAATCTGTAACCACTGTTTTGTAAATTTGTCAGAAGTCCTCTAGTAAATGTTATTCTGTTCCATGTTCCTTACTCAGTGTCTGGAATGTAATGATTTTTCTTCTCCCTAGGGACCTTCTGTGGTACTAATAAGCTGGCACATGATAAGTCCTGATAAAACACTGAAAATGAAAAGGGGAAGAAACACTGTTAAGGTTATGTAACTCTGTAGATCTTTCCTAGAATATTGTTTTAACTTCAGATTGTGGTATTATTTGTAGGAAAAAGTCTGAAGAGTTTAAAATAATTGACAACCTCAAAGTTCTGCAATTTAAGGAGAGAAACAAGATAACTAATAGTACTTAATGACTTCTGACCTTTACAAAAACAGCCGAGTTTCTTTATAAATCGGTGATAGTTGATGGGAACTCATATCAGCTTTTAGTGATTTCTGAATTGAAGTGTAGCCCATATACCTTGGAGCTTGTTACATGCAGTAAACTCTCAAGTGTATGAGAAAACTTAAAATGGCATTATGGAAGCAATTAAAAACTAGGCAAAATAATTTTCAAAGTGTTGTTTAGAGGAGGTAAGAGAGAAGTTTTGAGGAACTAGAAAAGCCAGCGCTAGGCAGTATAAGCTAAATCTTGGCAACTGCAAGCCAAATAACATTGACTTAAGTTTTTTCTTCTGGTTTTGTTTCATAGGGATGCGGTAAAAAAATGTACACTTTTCTGAGGGGGACGAAGCAATTGCAAGTGCTGAGATTTCTAGGAATCTCTATTGGAGTAACACAGATCCTGGCGATGATCCTCACTGTTACTTTATTGTGGGCTCTGTACTATGACAGAAGGGATCCTGGGGCGGATCAGATCATGACCCTGAAGACTGATGCCTCACAGCAGCTGTCGTGTCATTCCGTAGAGCTACTGAAACCAAGCCTAACAAGGATCTTTGAACACTCATCCATGGCAAACAGCTTTAATACACACTTTGAAATGGAAGAGCTATAGGTGATGCAATAAATCTGAGAGGTCACAAAGGGTTTTAATTGTTTTTTTGTTGGGGTTTTTTTCTGTTTCATCAAGTATGCCAAATACACCGGTCTTCATCTGCATCAGAAGACGGCTAATGAATGGAGGAGGCCAACTTAGAAAGAAGGATAAGCCAGACAGCCTTTTGGCCGTGGCCTCAGCCATGAAACAGAGTTGCTTTTGCTTGTTTGTTTTTCAAAAGGCACTCATTCACTGGGCACAGCAATATTTAACTTATTGTCACAAGCTGTGGGATATGTAAAATACTGATTAATTCACAGGCAGATAGACAGAACCTCTTAGGAAGCATCACAGGAAAGGAAGAGAAATGCTCATCTTCTGAAGAAACAACTGTGCTATCAACAAACAAAATGTGACTTCATATGAAATTGACTTTTACCTTTTTAATAAGCCATTTGGAAAATGTCTTAATCAGGGATCTGTGTATATATAATTTGTGTGGTTTTGTGTGTGCATGGAAAGCAGAACTACAATTCAAGTCAATACTTGGATTTAAAAATTTGCAAGATTTGTAAAAAGAGCAAGATCTTTTTTCTAACAAAACCTTTATCTTAGCTGTTGTTAAAGACATTCTAAAACTTCTATTTTTATCTAACAACTGTTTAATTTTAAATTTTAAATATATTAAACAGGAATTAAAAACAAAACTATGACTCTGGACAATAGACTTCAGTTTTCTGAGTAATTCTTCTTTGAAACAGTTTGTTCTATGGACTACTTCATAGTAAAAAGAAAAGAGAAAACCTTAAACATTCTTTCCAAACTGGGAATCAGCATGGGAGTAGCACATTTTTATAAATAAATCTTTTCTCCTGTCTATGATTCCTATGAAGGTAGAAACAAAAGACTACAAGGAAAATGCTTACAGTTCTGGATGCTATTGCAATAATTGTAAAAGTATGTAAGGAGAAATTATACTTTGGCTTCTTCATTAAGAGCTCTCTAGTGGCTTAAAATGCCAACTAGAAACAGAGTTAAAATGTATTTATTGAGGTGGGGAAAGTGCATTTTACTGTATTTTTATGAACAATGTTTATTTCTTAGGATTATTTTTACAGTTGGCCTTGCTCCTGAATTATGTATTTGTTCCACTGATTACAGTAGTTTGTGGCAAATGGGTTTTTACATAATATTACATTTTAAAAAAATCTTTCATTTGTTTTTGAATTTGTAAAAGAAAAAAGCAAGGTATGATTTGGTAGACAATAAAATTACTTTTCTCTTAAATTCAGTAGTGACTTTTTATTTTCAAGTCTTAGAGTGTGAATGCTTTGGGTGGGAGTTGGGAGGCTCCTCCTGGTAGTGAGAGTTAATTTGATGTGTCTTTACCCATTCCACTTATTCTGTCATGGAGAAACTGCATTGTAAATTTCATTCTCATTTTTTATTGCTTCTGAGAAAGCTTCTTAAGGGCTCATGAAATTAAGCTCTCCAGTTGTGTGGGCTGTTGTTTGGCTTTTAGCAGTCTACATGTGGGTGTAATTATTTTGTGGGTAGTATTGCAAGCAAGATTACCTTTCTGCTTTTGTACCTCTCCTACAGAGATACTAATACTTACTTTGAGCATTAAGAAAAAGGCTAAAGGATCAGACTTGCCCAAAATTTTGCTTGGAGTGGTTTTATCTGAAATTCTTTTTCATGCACTGTTTGGGAAGCCTTGTTGCCCAGCGTTACTGCAGACTTCCATCCTTTCCACCACTCGGCCTGGGCAGCGTTGCTGCAGCTGAGGGTTCCTACGTAGAAAAAGAGCAGGTGTTGGAGAACAGACCTGGGCTGCCTCCTGGCTGACTTCGGAGTGCTACAGAGTAGATTGAGCTATTATTGGGGTTTTGTCCTATTAAAAAAAAAAATAATGTCAAACCATAAACTGAGGAATCTTTTAATTGTGGATTGCACATGGTTGACATGTACACATGAATCCACATTCCAGCTGAATGTGGTTTACAGCTGAATGCAGGGAAATTCACCATAAGGAATGTAAAAAAGGGTAAGAAGAAATCCTGCCCGTTGTCTAGGAAATCCTGATGCCTAGAGTTTTACCCAACTAGTGTCTGTGGAAGCTTCCTTAGCTATGCCTCAGCTATCCTGAGTCTTTCCATGGGAGTACTCCCTAGGTGACCACTGAGGGTTTGCAGCATAATTATTTCTGTCCAGCTTAGAGCTCATGAAGGAAAAAAAATACGGCAAATTCGTTGGAGAAGTCCGTAGCTAGAATTGGAGATACTGACAGCCCAGGTAATTTTGTTTTAGGCTTCACAGGTGGTAATGAAGCACTGCCACTAGCTGTAGTCGGGTTATTTTAAGAGCAAAGGGACTGTTTGGCGTAGGGCCGCTTTGATACAGAACCAATTTCCCAGACCAGTGAACATCTGCAGTCACAGTAACCTCGCTTGGGCTTGGCTACCCAAATCCTGAGCCAGTCTGCATTCAGTTGGTGCTAGTTTCATTAGGGAAAAGATCCGCAGGCCAGGAATGATGGAAGTTTTCCATTTCCTAGTAAGGACTACTGATAAGTGTTCTGGGAAAGAATCCTTCTATTTTGAGTGTCTAACCACACCTGCTGAAATAGGTATCAGCTGTAAATAGTGATGCTTTCAAACTTTTTTTCTTTCACTGTGCTCAGGCTATGAGGCATCTCTGGTTTTTTTTCTAGGGCTTGTTCAAAGAACCTTAAAATTGACTGACTGAGCTGCGTGAGCCTGTTCTTTTCCTGTAGAGCTTTAGGACATACGTAGGAGAGAGGCTGCTTAGCAAGAGGGGAACATTTAAGAGATACTTTCAGTGGTGAAAACTACTTAATCCCTTTTATTTCCTCCTTCCCTCAGTTTTGCAGGATTACCTTGGAGGAGAAGGGTGCAGTGTTTTTTCTTCACTGCAGCATGAAGTGTAATGAACCAAATCTTTCTTGTTGCAACAAGCAACTATGGAGCTGCTCCTTAATGTTTTTCACAGATCGCTTGGTGTTGAGAAAAGCAGTTGTGTTGGAAAAGGCATCACCCCCTGCACACATCAGGGGTTTCTGTTCAGACCAGTGAATCACAGTGATTTTGTGGGACTATGCCTGTAGTGGTGGGGCTGAGTATAGTTTACATGACACAGTTATTACTCGGGACCACAGGGATGCTCTTAGAAGGCAAAATTCACTATTTGTGGTCATTGGACAAGGCAGTCATTCAGCTGCCAGCAGGTTGTATGACAAGGCTTTCTGGAGGAATTGCAACTGTTTTCTGTTCTTTATAACAGCTCATTTTGTAAAAACAACCCATAAATATAAGGGAAATTATAAAGAATAAAGAGTAAAAAGAGAAGCTGTTGGTCACAGCAACTATGCAGTTAAAAATAATGGAGACAGATTTTTTCAAATAGTTTTTAAGCTTTTTTACCACAAAAGCATTATGTTTAATTCATATGAGTTGCTATTATTGAATTGAGTTTGTATCTAAAATTTCAAAACTCGTGTATGATTGACTAAGTTTCTTAAAATTAGGATGTCCCAAATACTTCAGAATTTTTTATGCATCTACTTGTTTTTTATTCAGTGCTTCCCCATCGTCAGTTTTCTTGTACATAGACACTGCGAAAATGAGTACCTTAAAAATAGATAAGTAGATAATGCAAGTAGGTAAGAAACTTAGCTGTCCAGGTAATTAGGTACATCTTACAGCCTTTGTCAGTAGAAATATGTTGTTCACTCCTGATTGGTCTTTCAACTGCATATTTACTTATCCTGACAGCTGATTGCTATTCCAGAACACCTGAAAATCTTCAGATGTTTCCATAGTCAATGGGAAAATAAAATCCTCGTGGGCCCCAGATGTGGTTGAGAAAGCATAATGACCTCCTAAGCACCCTCTCTGCCCAGAACTTTATGATCCTGTGAGTTCACTAATGTATCCTCCTCCAGAGCAGTTTCCTCTCCCAGAGCTACCCTCCTCCTGGAGCAGCTGAGGTTGCATCGTGTTCTCAGCTGTGAAAGCCTCTCAACAGTCACTTGAGTTTACACAGCAAGTACATCCAAAACCTTAGAATGTGAAGTGTATGCTTCCAGTTAGTTGCCAGTAGCTGTTTTATGGGATGGCAGTCATTCTTAAAAATGCTCTGGGATGGCTCACGGGCAGGTATTAGTTTTACCTCTTCTCCTCCCCTGCTCCGGCCAAGAGCATTAAGCTCCTGGCAGAGGCAGTTAACACATGTGCCAGTGCTACAGTGCACACGGCTGATAGATCAGCATCATCTGCACTGCCGTTTGTGCTTTGTAAGCGATACACAGTGTGCCAGTACCTGCTGTTATGCCGCAAAAGGAGTTTGATCTTGTCTGTCCACTAATATTTTAACAAGACTATCTGATATCAGGTCTGGGGTGGCTCTGTAGCCTGGATAATTCAGCAGAGCAGTTGGTGTCAGGACTTACTGAAAACGTAGCAGATGCTTTTTAAAACTACAGATAGAGAGGTGGAGTTTATATTATTTGAAGCAATTTTCTCTGCTACTGCAGGCTAGGAAGGGGAAGGTGTTGGCCACCCACAGAAGAGAAAGGCAGCCAAGTCTTCTGGAGCTGTGGCATCCCGGTCTTGGTAGCTCTGGAATGTCTTAGATGCACTCACAGCTTGCTTGGAATTAGTGTTGGAGACACTCATTGTCCTTAAGTTTAGTGATGCTTCAAACTTATTAGGAAAAAAACTGTTCCATGAATAAGTTATTGCAAAACCAGGTTGACCCATTCAAGCATGCAGATGTTTTATTTAAATATTCCTCAAATGTCTATTTATTCAGCATAATGCATGTATTATGCTGCCTTCTGAAATACGATATATGACTGTCAAACAAAATTGTCAAAACAACAACCTCGGTTTCTTTGTATGATACACAGAAATAATTACATTTCATGTACAGTACAGATGCATTTTACACGGTCATCAACAGTCATTCACTACCAAAACAGCATTTAAATCACCTAAAACACCAAAAGAATTTGTATTTCCCAAATTCAGAATAAATTAATGATTTTGCATGTGACACGTGGAAATAGGAGACAGGACTGGAATCTTGCAAAATCATACTAAATTATTCATTAAGCTGCATTTTAAAAATGAAAGTACAAGTTGCTCCAGGGATATAACTGTTATGCAAGTGTATTGCTGTAGTGCGTACTTTTTAGTCCATATGAAAAGGAGAATGAAGAGATTTTAAAAGACATGTGACCTGTCTCAGTCAGTAGGTTTCCTGGGTTGTATGTATTCTGTCTCAAAGTGAGTTTCGTAACTGCCTTTTTCGTTATTTATCTGGTGTAACTAGTGAAGTACCACCATGTAACAGAAAAAAAGTTGTTGTAGACAGCTAATACTAAGGCAGTTTTTATCTCAAAAGGTGAGGACCAAGCTATTTTTGTATGAGTAACCATGGGTAGAAGTAGGGTGCAAGTAAAAGATCTGGGTCCACTCTGCCTCTCTTAAACCCCATTAAAACTTATTTAACCCACCAGCT
Source organism: Phaenicophaeus curvirostris (assembly GCF_032191515.1). Taxonomy (NCBI): domain Eukaryota; kingdom Metazoa; phylum Chordata; class Aves; order Cuculiformes; family Cuculidae; genus Phaenicophaeus; species Phaenicophaeus curvirostris. Next base: position 24,415,436 of record NC_091392.1, read on the forward strand.
TCAGCAGATCTGCTGCAATTTTCCAGCAGAGTGAAAGAGAGCAACATCAGGTAATCCACCTTAGCAGAGTTCCTCAAGACCGAGCACCTCTCTGGGTCGGAGCACAGCCTGTGTTTCTGCTCTCTACTAAGGTTTGAAAGACACGTAGAAGCTCAGTTTACAATGAGCCAGTTATTCTGATTTGCAGACAAAGTGGAAAAAGTGGGAAACCGCAAATTAACCAAGCTTCCGAATAAGTACATGATAAAAGAGTAATGCATGACACTATATACTCCTTTTAACTGCAGTTTAATTCTAGTATGTGCTATCGTTGTATTTTGGTGTACGTACTGTAGCATGATAGTCCATCGTCTACTCTTCAGTCTCTATAGACAGGTAGAAAGACCAGTATTTGTGTGCAGTAAAAAGTGTATTGGCAGCAAGTTTGTTTTTTAGTGGGTATTTCCTCTTAATGTAAATTTTCAGGTCAGTAGAATGCTAGCAAATACTGTACTGAAATATACACTACTCAAACTATTAAGTATCTGTGTTAATCATTTATTGTAATGGCATCTAATGCACTGAGCCTTTTGATTCATATGCATATTTTATTTTGCAGACATGCAATTATTTCTGATCCAGTGTTTTTGATGTATAAATGTATGTATTGATATGCACATATTCCATGTATATTTGATGTATATGATGTATGGTATGTCCTGTATATAAGAAGCATTATGATACATCTCCTAATGCACTCTCATGAAGAAAAATGATACTTTTTTTGTCAGATAGGTTTCTGGTAGCATCAATGTCTTTTAAAAATGAAGCCAAAAAGCCTTCATAGTAGAGCCTTCATATTAGCTTTTACAGCTGCACGTGGGTAAATTCCAATTGAAATAAATTATATTTTTATAGGTTTGGGATCCATTATTCTATCAGTATTCTTAAGTAATTAAATATCTTCACACAATATAAATTCTTAAACAAATCTTAGGATGCAAGTTTACAGATAATTAGAAGAAGAATTTAGCCATCTTTTTACTGAACATCTTTCAGTACCTTCCAGTATAGCCAATAGTTTGGATGCTGCAGGATGTCAACAAGGAAGATTTGGACAGAAGTGCTAGCTGACCCCCAGACCACCTTTGTTGTAATTTTTATTCAAATGGAATTGATCCTGCAAGAGTACACTGGAACGAAAGGTTTGTTCTAAAAATACAAATGTCGACAAGATATCTATGGAAGAAAAGACTCTGTTGATTCAGCAAGTAGCCTTGAAATCCCAGACAGTATGGTGATGTTGGAGTGGACAACAGACTTTCATAGGAATAGAGGACAGTGAACAAAAAGAACAATGACTGAATAGCACATTCATGGTGCACAGTTTTGCTGTAAGATTATTTAAATGTTTGCCTTTAGAAGTATGTAGTGTAAATGAAGCTGTGTAAAGTACCTTAAAAAAAAGAAATCCTGATTCCTGATACAACAGGTGTACAATGACTTATTGCAGTTGTAACAGTACCTAGGAAGCAAGATAAAACAATAGTAAATATTGAACTAACTGAACACCTTTAGTTCACTAATGAGTGTTTGAATAAGAAATACTGCATTTTTTTCAAAGGGAAGTTATTTGTACAACTACCATGGAACATTAACAATCAGCTGTTGTAAGTGCACAGAAATGCCCCTTTCTACAGTAATATTTTATCATGCCTAATCTGAAAAACAACAAAAGTAAAGTGAGATCACAGCTCCAAATAATTTCAGCATGCATTATGGTTGTAGTTCTTTCAGTCAGTACAAACATATTTCATATAAGCATTTTTTTCTTTCAATTTTTGACAGTTTTTCAACAAGTTTGTGGTTTAGTAATAGGAAAAAAAGACATGTTATCAAAATGTTTCTTGTTGTTTTGCATTCAGCAGGAACACAGAGGTTTGTTTCTATTTTTTGTTTTGTGGTTTTTTTTTTTCCTAAAAAGAGCTCTCATGATAAGAAGAAGCATCAATGGGGACATTTCATTGTGCTCATATAGTAAGTCAAGATGGTCACAGAAGATTCCACCGTGCGTCATTTTGAATAAGGGGTAGGAAACGCCTTTTGGTTCACACGCTATGACACAGAAACCCACAAAGTGTTTTGTTTCTCCTGAACCTCTTGGTCTGCAGCTGCTGGCGCACATGTCAAGGGGCATTGTCTTTGTCAGCTCTCTCATTCCTCGCCGCTCATTTCTCACCTCTTGAACTCTGCTCGCAAGTGGTCTTTATGCTAATTTATAAATAATTCCTTATTTTATAAAGCAGATACTCTGACAATGTTTCCTCCCGAATACTCAGGAGAATCTGGCCTATCATCTCCTTCAGGTGTGGTGACTGGAGGTGTCGGGATGCTAATTATTGCTGTGGTGACATAAGGCTGCTCACAGTTTAGTTTAACACACTCTTCCACTTTGGCATTTAAGCTGGAACGGCTGGAGGAAGAAACAAAAATCCATGAGGAAAGAAAGTTCACATCACTGCAAACCTCCTGTGTGCCCAATTTCGCTCCCTGAGCCAACCATCTCCATCCTGCCTCGTTAGAGAGCTCAGAGGAGCAAAGCAGCACCGCTCCACCACCCTGCACTCCAGCACCAGGTGGTCCATGGCTATGTCTATGGACAGACCCCCTTTCTCCCTTCCTTCCCACCTTTTCAGCACTTCCAAAGGTTTCTCAGCCCACCACCTAAGTGTCTCTAAGCAGGGGAAGCATTTGAACTGCTCTGTGGGGAACAATCTTAACATAGCCAAGTGACTTTCTATTCAGGAAAGCGGAAAGTAAGGGGTAGTCTCAGTCTCCCACATATTTCTCCATACCATGCACATTCAAGAACATTTCGTATGTACTCCCCCAGAGCAAGACACAGTGATATATGCACTAATTAAGGTTGAGTTAACATGTTCATAGAGTTGCTGCAGTACCTCAGCATTATAAGAAGCTGTAAACATCAGACTGTTTAAAGGTGGAAATGGCATTTTGTGCTTGTGTTTTTAGCTTGTTTTTTTCTAAATACGCAATCGTGCTTTGTTTGTTCACATACTCTGTGACTGGAAGTATGGTGCACACAAGTCCTCTAGCAGAGAAAGGATGGATCCAGGCATAGTATTTTCTGAAAAGCTAAGGGGGCCAGGAGGTCTCATTGCACAGCAGCTGAAGAACTTGAGTAGCTACCAGCTGATAGGTTGTTCACGAAAGTGAAATCCAAACCTAGTAACAGTACAAAGTAAGCTACTCAAAATGTAACTTAACAAGACAATCTCTATAGCAACTAGTGCTGAAAATGCTTCTTTTTTAAATGGCAGCATGTTTGAGTACAATAGAAAACACTGCTGAGCCTCCTGAGATCTTTGCTGTGTTTTCAGAGGTGGTGTTTGCACATCAAAAAAAAAGCGAAATGGTTTACTTGTGAGAGTATGGAGATTTTCAGCAAATCACAGACTCATAAACTGCAATTTCCTCACTTTTGTATTAACTCCAGAAAATAGGAAACACAGTTTTCTTATCCATTTGATATTTTTATTTAGAAAAATCTTTCTAATGTCTATTACACTCAGGAAGCTGGGAATCAGTTTTATTTCTCTGCTCTTGAAATGTGAGGAAGTCTCATTTGCCTTAGGCTACTGAACCAAACCAGTAGAAACACCAGGCAGACCTTTTTTTCTGTTCCCACTTGCTCATCTCATATATCTGAACAGCACATTTTTTTTATGCTAAGTTTTTATTGTTATGTGTTTTTCCATGCCATATAGTATTTCGTACTTTATTTTATTTGGGGTCCCTGGATGCTATTTGCAAATAGGACACAGTAGTTTGTGGGGAGGGCATAAGAGGGCAGAAACGGATAGAGAGAGGGACTATTCTGTTATCTTGGATTAAGCTTGGAGCAAACTGATTGCAGGATGTTTCAATACTAGTGTCCATTCTTGGACAACTATTTGATTTTCATCTTTAGCCTCATAACCTGCCTGCAGAGGCCATCCGCCTCTATGTGTTTTCTCTAACAAAGAAAGGAGCTTCAGCTCTTGGTTCTCGGCTCACGCATGGGAAGTACCTGTTAGACAGAGGTGTCCTCTCCACACATCTGATCTGGATGGTGCTGAGCTCTTGTACGCTGCCTGGACGGCTGCCAGTGATAGTGGTGTTTGGGATGCGGTAAGTCTTTTTATGTCTTCGTGAGCAGCAAGTGCTGGTAACGCCTTGTTGAGATGAGAGGGAGGGGCTGTGGCTGGGGGGTCTGTTGACTGTGGAAACCTCCATACAGCTCTCTTCATAGACTTGCTCATCCACAAACTCGTGATTCTAGCCCAGAGGAACCCAACAAAGGGACAAAGCACACATAGAAAGATAATTAAAGTGAACATATTAGTCATGATTGTTTAAAAGCTTAAATTGACAAAACTGAATAAACTGGGAAAGTTAGACAGTTTATTCTTGATTATGGTGTTTAGCCCACATTAGCCTGGGCTGAATACCAATACAAATGTAAATGCTGGAACAAAAAACTCAGAGTTCTAAATAAGGAAAGGTTAATCCAAATTATTTTGTAAAATAGCACATGATTGTAGTTGGCATTATAAATATCTGTTTAATCTATGAAGTACCACAAAATAGGGGATTGTGTTTATTAATAAAAATGCAAGTGGTGCTTATGTAGATGCTCTAAATGCCATTTGGAAATAAATGAGATTTATTGTATTGCATAGGCAGTAGTGTTCTAGGGTTATCATGGAGCTGAATCCAAATTCAAGCTGGATTATGTTGACTCAGTAGGTAATTAGAGAGTTTTTCAGACATCACTGTGACTTCCACATTATCTTTGTGTGCGAGAGTATGGAATAGTGGTGTTGCTTATAGGGGGGAGGGGAGGAATTTTTTACAGTCGATTTGAAGTAGCAGCCCAAACTAAGCAGAGATTAAGATATTTTCATGTGTGAAAGCCTTGTGGTTTTTTTTGGTTTTGTTTTTTTAAATCTCTCCTGTTACTGCTGGAATCAGTCTGTATATCCTGAGAACAGTTTAAGGAGCATTTTCTGAGTTGTTTTATGCCCTACTCAGTCTCATTCACTTAAATTTGTTAGCCTGCTGCATCTTTGTGTATTAGAATGAGAAACACTATTTTTTCCCCTAAAGAATTATGCAGTAATTGGAAAGATGATGATGTTTTCCGGGAGAATTACAGTACAGTGCTAATATAAAATATGTGAGCAAAGTAGATAGAGAAACAACTGTGGCCAAGTGTTTGCTACAAATGGAAATATATAGGTATATTAATTACATTTCTTCTGTTGTTCTTCACTCAAACATAAGTTTGTGTGGAAATGACTGGTGTTGAAGAATCCCAGTTTCAAGTGATATGGAAAGATTTTGCTTGTACATTGACTTCTATAAGGCGTATGCCAGTCACAATCAAGATTTTGTATATGATCACATGGCAGACATAAAATTCAGAGAGAAAAATTATCTAATCACCATCTTTAGATTACATTCAGCAGCTTACAGTATGTTTGCCAAGAACTCTACTAGTTTTCCAATTAAAAGTAATTTTGTGCTTCCTAAAACTTTTATGGAACAACCAACTCAATCAAATTTGTAGGGTCCATTAAAGAGGGTTATTGAGTGAACTTTTAATATACACTGGAAATATTTTGAAATGATATAATGGCTTAAATGAATATATTTGATCATACTTATTAATTAACTGCTCTTAAATCAGCTAAAAGTAGCCTGTAAAATATAATTTTCAGTGCAATTATTTTCATTTTTAATGTAATCTTCACAGAATTCCATAGCATTGCCCACACTGCATTTTTTAGTGTGGAAAAGATCTTATCCTACTAACTTTAAAGAGCCAAAAAAGAGAAAATACGCCTCTGCTTAGAATCATCTGGACTGATGCTTATACCAAATGATATTTCAAAGGATGAGGTGGCACCTCACTCTTGCTGTTAAACCACGAAAAAGCAACTTGCCAGATTCCACAAGCTAAAAGCCCAGAATTCCATGTTCCCACTAAAATTTTAGGAATGCATGATCTGACCTGGCGGCTGCAGAATCCTACTTGGAACCCCTGCACACATTTTTGTCTTCATGTATCATATGAACATTTGCACCAGTAGCAGGACCCAACAAACCAGTCAAAAAGAAAGTAGATTCTATGCAGATTTAGGAAACAAGATAATACATGCTTTATAGATTTTTATTTTTTTTTACCCTCCCCTCCCCTGTTTGAAACAAGGAAAGAAGAATAGGCTTACCTATTTTCTCGTTATGATTAGAGGAAATGTGGAACTTTAGGAGATGAATTCAACTCCCATTAAATGAAGAGAATTTTTTTCCATGATTTCTATGTGAGTTTGAAAAGATCTGTGGCTGGTACTAGGGTTTTTAAGTATGTTTGTAATGTTCAATTGTGGAACAATTTTCTAAGGCAGACAGCTATTATCAGGTTCTAGTACAAAATGTCTCAAAAACATTCCAAAAGGATCCAGCTTGAATCTTGGCAAAGAAATCACATTTTGCTCTGAATAGGAAGCAAGACATTTTGTCCTACAGCACATTGTATAAAAATGAATACTCCCAAAATTAAGAACAGAGAAGACATAAGCACTCGAGGGATGATGTATTACTATCTAAGTGATGTAACAACTGGGCCATTTTATTCACAAAGAAAACTCTCGAAAGGAGACCATTAAATTATGCATATACATACATCACATTTTAATTTAGCAATCTCTGTTGTGGAAAAGCTTTTTAATTATTTTTTTTTTGAGAAAGAGCAGAAAGACTTTCACATTGATCTCCATCAAATACAGCGGAAGCATTACTGGGTCTCTGAATGAAAATCTAAAACTAGGCTACAAAGACAAGACAAAACAGCATGAAGTTCCTCTATGTATGCAAAATTAAAGAGAAATCATATAATCTTTTACATGTAACTGGAACTTTTAAAACTAGAGGTAAATTTGTAAATGGTAGCATAATGGATGTTGACCAACTTATCTACAATTTAAAGTAAATTGTGCATGACAATATAACACCCACAAAAATATAAACATTCAAGGAGATTATTTTAGTGTGCCCTATGTGAAATTCCCAAATCCACAAAAAATGAATTCACTATAATTAATATTTATGTTCTTATTTTCCTTAGGAAATGATAAAAGACAAAACAAGGTAAGTTTGGCGATGATTAAGGTTATTGCTGAGGTGTTTTCTGTCCAGAAATATTCTATTAGTAAACATGGCACTTGGTTATTACTGAATTATAACTCTGGTCTAGTTTACTATCCTTTATAGCTGTATAATTCCTCAGGTATTGACCAGGGAAAAATATAGAGAGCACATAATAATCAGTCCTTTTGATTTATAGGGAGTTTAAAATCTAGATGAGCATATTTAGGCTGTTATGAATTACATCAGTGATTTCTACAGGGATCTCAGTGCCTAAATGAAGCCAAAGGACTTTGAAGCTTTGCACCTGCATCTGAATTAAGCTCTTAAAGCTTCAAAATAGGATGTTTGGGGATCCTCTTTTACAGTTACTTCAGTGGGAAGTGTGTGCGTGTCTGAGGAGACACTCAGCAGCGATCCCTGTATAAAAGCCCAACACGTGCTCAGGCAAACACTTGCTTTGCACTGGGTATTGAATATGTAAGGATTATAAACCGTGTTGTGTGAACTGTACTGCAGAAAACCATAAATGAAAACAGTATAGAATGTATGAAAACCATAATGAAGGTCATGTACACAGCTTGACTGTATTGAGGACATCTCACTGACGCCAGTGTTTTTTACCCTAGATGAGGCTCTCATCTGGGATCTCTCAGTTATTTATAAATAGTGGATATAATATCTTAAAACAAGATAAAATTACTTTTCTTCCCATTTAACTGCTTTCATATAAAGGCTTGTTAATTAGAAAAAATACTGAAAAAAAATCAAAACTAGGCTTGTCTTGGAATTCACAGGAAAACACAGTTCCCTTTTTCTTACCGTAGTTTTTTCCAGGCAGTGAAGCAGGTGGTGGTGCTGTGTTTCAAAGGAAGAGCCAGATTTGCTAACGAAGGCCTCTTCTTCTTCATTGGAGGACTGTTAATAAATAGAACTCCATATTATTGTTATTTGTAAACAAGAGGGGTCTTATCCAAATATTTGACCAGAACTAATCTGGATTGTACATGGTAGCATAACTGCTATGCATCTACATGGTATAACCCAATTTTTGTGCACTTGAGTTCTCTTTACTTGTTTGTTTTTTTAATCACAATATTTTCTTTCCTTCCTTTGCACGTCATTTTAAATGTTTCCATCTTAGGTCTTTTATGCATAGATAGAGTAGTACAATTTACAAGTGCAGTCAATGGGTAAGCTTTGAATGTTGGATCAATGCATGCTTAAAATTACCAGAAATTTAGGTGACAGTAAATTTTATTTATTTTTTTTCCTGGGAATGTTCCTAATTTGAAGGAAATTAAACATAGTTGTCCTCCTGGGATTATTTCATAGCAGGCAAGAGTTTTTGGTATTGCTTCTTGCATAAATATTAATGTCATTGATCCCAATCTGCTGAATTTGGAAAGCACATAGCAGATGTTACTGACACAGAATGAAGAATTAAGTAGAAAACATCCACTGTTTATTAATTGCTTTTGTGGTTATTCACTAGAAAGCAAAAAAAATCGTAGAGGAGAAAGTAGGATAATAAGAAAGATTACGATTCAGCTTCAGGATACTTTAAATCTGCATGGCAATAAAGCTATTTCGTGTCTTTTTAGTTTAAAGACTGGAGTTCTTTCAGGCAGAAGAGGAAGGGAAGGTTCTGACTGCTCATCTTTTGCACTAGACTGTATGGATGGACAGCCGCTTCCTCCACTTCTGGCTATAGGTTAAAGACTTTTTAACATGTATTGAATGGAAAGAGCATAGAGGAATAAAAGCCTTCCTATATTCCCCAGGGAATTGCCTCAACACCAGAAAATTGCAGAGATTAAAAAAACACTGCGTCTTCAGTCTTTCTCAACTGGCTTGAGCTCTGAGTATCTAAGGGTCTGTCTCAGGCAGCATATGTTGCTGTGGGTCCCAGTCCCAGTTCTGCCCCTGGTCCTGGCTTTCTTGCCAGGGGCAAGGGGGGAATTTACTTCAGGTAACATTAAATTTCAGTGCCTTTGAAGTAACCACCAATATTCTTTTTTGATCAGAGTACGTGCTTCTGGGAAACACCCTTCACTCTGCAACACCCCTGTGTGCAAACAGTACCCCTGAGCTACCTCTTCTACTCACTGATGATGAAGCCTGGTTTTGTCACCCATGTTCTACCTCTCTAAAGCCAAACGAGGTAAATCCAACACACCTCCTTAGAGGCAAAAGCGCTGTATTTTCTAAATGAGGTCTTCTACAGGACTTGCCTCTAAAAATGTGTTTTACATTTGAATCCAGTATTTCTTTCTGGCCATTTCCCTCATTTTTTAATACCCCATCACTGACTCTCATAAGCTTCTTTTAACAACAGTAATTGTCCAATTTATCCTTCTTTAATCTACCTCTAAAGATAACATTGCCAAAGGACCCAAGTTGTCTTGCCCTGGTGATGAACAAAATAAGCTACTGCTGGGCTGTCATTAAGCTGTTTCTCTGGAGCTGGAGGATATAAAAACATTACCTGCTGCAGCTGGTTACTCAGTAAGCCATTTCTTTTACTCTGCATGTAGGCATTAGCACTCCCACTCTTTGCTGCACGTATTCGAGCAAGTCTGGCTTTCTGTGTAAATAGACAAAAGAAAGAGTGTCACTTGTACTCATGTCCATTATTCTGTTTATCTAAAACTGCTAATTGGAATCAGCTGCTTATGAATACCAATATCATAATGACTGAAAGGCTGCATTGCATCTGTCCTCCAGGTGGAATGAATTATAAGTGCCTTCCTGTTTAAAATGCAAATGACAGAAGTTTTTATTTGCTTGCATGCATCAGCTAATGATAACAGTGATTTTTTTGAGAAGGGATTAGACAGGTCAGTATGTAAGTGCCTCCTTTTTTGTTTTTGTTTTTTTTTTTGGCATTGCTGCAATGGTGCCACTCCTTATGCCTTGTGTATCAGGAACATGTACATTCATCTCAGTTGCTGCTGCAGTGAAAATCTCTTTAAAGGGGAAGAAATGGTTCAGAAAAACATAATATTGCAACTGCTGTGAGCTGATTTCTCAGAGCCTTTTGGGGTTTTAGAGTAACAGAATGCGATGGTGGTTTTTATGCTGTCTCCCAGCTAAGTCCTTGAATGCTTACCAAGGCTCATGAAAGCCCTCTTACCTCTTCATGTCTATAGGTATAATCAGACTTAATACTTGCCATCTTTGGTCATAATCTGTCTGTAACCTGACTTTCCAGAGACTGCAGGAATCAAATTTCTGGAAGACATTTGAGATTTCTCAGGTAAGCTTCATGGTTTGTGAAGACTTTTATTTGATAGCAGAAAGTAGCTCTTATCACAGAGTAGAAGGTGATTAATGAATGAAGGACACTTTACATCCACTGACTTTTGAACAACAGATAGAAGCCAGCATTAGGGGAAAGCATGAAGGAAAGACTCTCTTAGCTAATAACATAGAAATAAAGCTTTTATGAGATTTCTAGGGTGGCATCCCAGTTCCATAATTTTTATGGCTGTATACATGTGTAAGAAGGAGTCTGAGTTTATCTTCATGCATTGGTTTCTGATTCTGAAAATGCTGAGCAGCATCTGGAATTGAATGGCATCTGGAGCACAGAAGGAGATACAGTGAAGAACTGAGAAAAACTGACTTTATTATATTAACAGGGATTTTCACATCTGATAATTACTTGGTTGATATTTTTGGAAAATAGAGCATTTCTGCCTCCTTCCCCCAATTTCTGTGGCGTTAAATGTCAGCATGAAATGATTGAGAATCCCTGAATGCTTATAAAGGGAAGCAGTCCGGTCACTGCAGTCTCCAGATATCTCTGGTGTGATTAATAATTAACCGACTATGAGAAATTACTCAATACCGTGCTTCTTTGCACTCACAGCCTAAAACTTGCAGACCTCTTCTACAGCAAGCCAAGAAATTCATGACCGCTAACAGCAAACACGTCTAGAATCTGGCTTATGTTATCTTTAAATTGTTCTGAAAGAAAATAAGATAAAGCTGTGCATGTGTGCATCACTGAGTCAAAAGGCTCACATGAGAGGCTGTTGCCTGATTTTGTGCTATACTGGCCATTTTAGAAGAACACATTGGTTTGTCACCTTCCTTGGTGCACGCAGCCTTTCCAGCTATGCAGTTAAGGCACCTTAGTCTAGTGATAAGAAGTGAAGTGCCCTGATCTAGTGCTTCTGCACAGCTGAATTCCTACCTTCCACTTCCTCCTCTTAGCACTGACAGGACGCACACAGCCCCGTGCACCATCATCCTGGGCAGGATCCCAGATACTGAGCTGGGGGTGAATGTCCAGTCAGGGCTCTTTCACTGAAAACCACAGCTGACTATCCCTGGGCAGCCCACCCGAGAGAGAGCAAGGGGCTGAGCTGGCCTGGGGTGTCCAGCAGCCGACCTGGGGGTAAGGGCTGAGTGGGAAACAGTTAACAGCTCTAATCCTCCTGGCTCACACTGGTGACACATCCAGGGCCAACGATGTGGTTAGGGCTGAGTCCTCAGGAATGGTAATAAAAAATCCCCTTGGGCAGGCAGAAAATAGGTTATTATCAAGGTGGAGCTCTTCAGATACCCCATCAGCATGATGGGCTGAAGGCTGGGGAAAGAGCTTTACCTGCACTGCAGAACTGTCATGGGCTGGGACATGTGAGCTGGGTTATGTTCATAAATATATTAAAGGTCTCTCTCAGCATTACTGTTTAGCCTTAGGAGCTCGAGATGCTTTAGAGGTGCCTTTGCAGGGTGCAACACAGAGTACTATAAATAAGTGATTTTGGTCACAAATTTTTTCGCTGTGGTACTTTTTCAATGTGCTCTTTATACAGGGAGATTCATTAGATTTAATGAACAAACCTCTTACATGCATTACTTATGCTTTTCCATTTAGCATGCATATTAATTTTGTCTTTCAGTGATGGAAGTAATAATTACGCTGCAGCACCATTTAATAAAGAAATATAAAAAACATAATGATTCATCAGACTATCTTAATATATGAATGTGCTACAACACATATAATACAATGGCTGTACTTTCCATGTGAAGATTTCAAATTACTTTGCAAATATGAATTTATTGCATCTTAGAAAGCTTTTGTGAGATGGGAAGTAATAGCTTACCTCTTTCTATCTGAGACTCATTCAGATGGCCCTAATTTCCATCATTTACCAATAAATTATCTATTACCATGGGAGGAACAAGATATTGTGGCTTCCGTGCTTGTACTTCTGCTTACAGAAAATACTGAAACTGGAGATGTTTACAAATCTGTTAAAGGGTTAAGATTTCTTTTCAGTGCTTCTGCCTGATTTATATCAGAGCCTGTAGCATGACTAGTCTAGTGACTTCTCACATTTCCTATCAAGGAATTGTTAAAAGCTCATGTCAGCCATAGGATTTTAAGGACTTGCATTGGGGATTGAATTCCCGTGAAGGACACCAAAATGACTTGATGGCATCAGGGAAACTGTGATTACAGAAGAACTGTATTTTCCTTTATCTGTGAACTGCATTTTCTGCTATGTACAACAGAAAAGGAGTGACAACTGCCCCTTTCAACCACTGCAAAGCCCTTCCTAACCAATGTAGCTGAAACACAGTTCTTTCACTAATTCCGATGAAATTGCACCGTAATCATCTTGTCTGAAACCTCCTAAAGAAACTGATGATCAGCTCTAATTCTTCCCACATCCCTTGTATTTGCACTGAACTTCTATTTTTAATGTGCTGGTTTTTTTTTTTCCTAGATTAAAATTTTGCCTTTTCAATGTGTATCCTTGTCTAGGGCTGCATTTCAAGGAACCTTACAAGGGGAATACACTGCTATTCAACAACAGCTAGCTCTGTCAGTTCTAGAAATATAAACAGTTATTTCCACAAGGTTTTAACTAATGCTAAATGCAGCACTGTGGGGTATTTACAATATCCAGCTTTTAATGCTCAAGATGCCCTCAGCTGTCCAGTTGTATTAAGAGACAGATTTTATCAGGAACACTTCAGGGCAGGGCTTACTGTGATACTGGGAACACTTCTTGGCAAGAGCCCTTCTTCAGTTTGCTATGCAAGAAGCATAATTAGCCTAGGTAATTTAATATTAGATAGCTCCTGTTGTTTCTCTTCTACTGCTCTCCAGACTACATAACTACCTTAGTATAAAACCTCAAAAATTACTAATTACTTACCATATATTTATTATTTTTTAATGATCTTGTGCAACTAAAATATAAGAATTCCTTCACAGTCATTCTGTGTACAGGTTTTGGTTGGGATAGACTTAAATTTCTCCACAGTAGCTTGTATGGGGCTGTGTTTTGGATTCGTGATGAAATCGGTGTTGATAAAACAGGGATGACACAACTGATGAGGGAACCAACTAGGGAAGGTGCCCCATTCAACCTGTTGTTCGTGAACAGAGGAGGCCTTGTGGGAGATGTGATGGGTGGAGGACATCTGGGGCACAGTGATCATGAGATGATAGAATTCTCAGTTTCAGGAGAAGTAAGGAGGGGGGCAGCAGAACTGCCACCTTGGATTTCTGGAGGGTGGACTTTAGACTGTTTAGAAGGCTGGTTGATAAAGTTCCTTGGGAGGCAAGGGAGTCCAGGAGGACTGGGTGCTCTTCAAGAAAGAGATCCTGGTGGCACAAGAGCAGGACATCCCTGTGTGCCAAAAAATGAACCGATGGGGAAGAAAACCATCTTGGCTGAGCAGAGAGATCTGAGTGGATCTCCAAAAAACAAGGAAAGTATATGAGCTTTGGAAGAAAGGGCAGGCATCTCTGCAGGAGGTAGTGAGGTCATGCAAAGAGACAATCAGAGGGGCTAAAGCCCAACTAAATCTTACATTGGCCAATTCTGTGAAAGATAATAAAAAATGTTTCTACAAATATATTAACAACAAAAGGAGGGCTAAGGAGAATCTCCTTCATTTACTGGATGCAGGGAGGACATTAGTGACAAAAGGATGAGGATAAGGCAGGGGTACTTGATGCCTTCTTTGCCTCAGGCTTTAATAGTAAGATAAGATGTTCTCTGGAAACTCAGCCTCCTGAGCCAGAAGGCAGGGAGAGAGAGCAGAACAAGCTCCAGTGATCCAAGAGGAAATGGCTGGAGACCTGTTTGGCCAATTAGACATTTATAAGTCTATAGGCCTGGATGGGATCCACCCAAGTTCTAGGTCCATTTCTGTTCAATATCTTTATCAATTTTTTCAGTGAGGGGATTGAATGTACCCTTAGTAAATTCATGGATGACACTAAGCTGGGAAGAAGTACTGATCTTCTTGAGGGTAGGGAGGCTCTACAGAGGGATCAGAACAGGCTCAGGCCAGTGGGATGAGGTTTAGCAAGGCCAAGTGCCGACTCCTGCACATGGGACACAACAATCCCTTGCAGCACTACAGGCTTGGGGGAGAGTGGCTGGAAAGCTGCCTGGCAGAGAAGGACCTGGGCGTGTTGGTTGACAGATGGCTGAATATGAAGTCAGCAGTGCGTCCAGGTGGCCAAGAAGGTTGAATGGTTGGACTTGATGATCCTGTGGGTCTCTTCCAACCTGCTTATTCTATGATTCTAAGGGCAACAGGATCTTGGACTGTATCAGAAACAGTGTGGCCAGCAGGACAAGGGAAGTGATTGTGCCCCTGTATTTGGCATTGGTGAGGTTGCACCTGGAATACTGTGTTCAGTTTTGGGCCTCTCAGTACAAGAAAAACATTTTGGTGCTGGAGCGTGTCCAGAAAAGAGCAATGAAGCTGGTGAAGGTGCTGGAGAACAAGTCCTATGAGGAGCAGCTAAGGGAACTGGGGTTGTTTAGCCTAGAGAAAAGGAGGCTGAGGGGAGACCTTATCACTGTCTGCAACTGCCTGAAAGGAGGTTGTAGAAAGGTGGGTGTTGGTCTCTTCTCCCAAGTGACAGGCAATAGGATGAGAGGAAATGTCCTCAAGTTGCAGCAGGGGATATTCAGATTAGGCATAGGAAAACTTTCTTCACTGAAAGGGTTATCAGGCACTGGAACAGGCTGCCCAGGGAGGTGGATGAGTCGTCACCTCTGGAGGTATTTAGAAGACGGGTAGATGAAGTGCTCAGGGATGTGGTTTAGTAATGGACAGGTATGGTTGGACTCAATGAACTCAAAAGTCTTTTCCAACTAAATAATTCTATGATTTTATAAGGCCTTTTCTGCTCCTCAGACTGTTCCGCCACCGATTATGCTGGGGATGCACAAGATGTTGTGAGGAGACACAGCTGGGACAGCTGCCCCTAGCTGGTCCCTGCTGACCAGAATGATATCTCATACCATATGATATCATGCTCAGCAATAAAACTGGGGGGAGCAAAAGTTGGTGGGGGCTGCTGTTGCTCAGAGACTGGCTGCACATCAGTCACTCAATAATGAGCATTTGTTTCTTTTGCATTACTTGTGTTTCTTGGTTTTGATTCCCCATCCCACTTTGTTGTTCACCTCCTTCTTCTTTTTTTAAAATTATAGAACTATCTTTATCTCAACCCATGAGTTTTTGCACTTTCACCTTTTGGATTCTCTTCTCCATTCCACTGTGAGGGAGTGAGCGAGCAGCTAGATGGTTCTTGGATGCCTACTAGGGTTAAACCACAACAATGGGGCTCCTAAGGTCACAGCCAAAACTACAAAAAAAAAAAATCTTCACATTGTTGTTAACAACATTTTTTGTTTGCCCTTTCATAAATCCATTCTATGTTTTTGCTTTCAAGTGAAAAATCAAGCCCACATTTCATGCTCTGATTTTCTAATTTGCGGTAATTACAAATAATTGACTTTAGAGTAGCTGACAATAATTTATAGGATGTCAGTATGCAGTAGAAAAGAAAATGCTGTTTACATTGTACATTAATGGATATGGAATTAAATAAGGTTCAGATATTTGTTAAGTCATGCCTTGCTTTCATAATCTATCCAAATTACTGCTAAGTAAATACCAGTTTTACATGCTTTTGTGCTAAATTCAAAAATCTTGGCTAAGTTATTCTGGTATGACTCTGCAACTCCATCAAGATTAATTGCCTATCTTGTTTAAAGAAGTCATAATGGCTAGCTACTGTGAATGGTTTGCTGTAGGCTGCCAGGTGCTGTTAAGCAGTTGTTGCAATTTATCCGAGAGCTATTTATACTTATCTAGTAACTAATTATTCATAACTTGTCAGGTAAATACATCATGTACAATCAATAAATAACAAAGCCAAGCCAATCTTCAGGAGATATGTTTCTGTTTAACGGTAGAAGACTATACTCACATGAGAGATGCTGGTTGGATTTTATGTATTAAATCACTTTTTGTAGCTGATAGTAGTTTGGGTGTTCTGTTGAGGCACCATGCAAAGTCACTCCAGGGAGAAATTAGGTGGGCAACTGAAATTAAGGTTTCTCTATTTATTGTGTAATGAACGATAATGGTTGGATGGACCCACAATCAGGACTTTCTAGCTAAGAGAATATAAGGCTCATACCTTCAAAGATGCAGAAAAATAGATGTATGAAAAACAGTGAAGGCATCCAGCAAGGGCTGCATCTTTCAGGGTGTGGAAGACATTGTCATTAAAACAGTTGCTGCAGTACCTTTTGAAGGGGCAGACAACTATTCCAATACAGTAGTTAAGCCTCCTCCTTTGCCTTCTCTGTGCTGGTCTTAACTTTTGATAGTTGTTAAATATGGAATAGAAAACTGTATCCAAGCATATCTAAACCTTTCTTTTTTTCTTTCCTGTCCTTTCCTTTCCTTTTTCCTCCTTTCTTTTCCTTTATACGAGGACTAGTCACAACACATCTGTCATAACTTTGCCACCTGAAAGCACTGATGGGTAACCAAAATAACTTGGCCTCTTGAAATTGTTTCTAGCTGAAAAAAAACCCTCCACAAATGGGATTCTTCAAAGCTGTCTCAGTTGTGATAAATCTGCTTGAGGAAAAACCATAGGAAGACTACAGGGCATAATTAGCTTTGCCCTGAATTCCAATATCTATTTTGGAATATTATTTATTGTCAGAACAGGTCAGACCCTTGGACCTTATTATCAGATAGAAAAAAATATTCTGTTTATTTTACTTTGTCTTTTATTTTAATATCACTTTTTGTTTGTTTATATTGAGATCTCTTTTAGAATAATGTATTTCACTCACTGGAAGCAGGAGCTTCTCTTGCAAAATGAGATGGTATATAAACAAATTTCTTTCTTCCACCTTCTCCTGAACATTAATAGGCAGCATCTTTTTGCTAAAAAGAAACAAAGTGAATTCTCTAATCTTGAATGACTGTATAAAACTCAGTAAATGCATATACTGGTGGTCACATGGCTGTTGAACAAACCCAATATGAATGACAAAGTTTTTCTGCTGAAAATTCCCAGTGCTCTTAGGACTAGATTTCAAGTCTCCACCATAGAACTTTCTCTTGAGTTTCCCGACAGCCCAAATGTTTTTGGGTTTTTGGTTTTTTTTTTCATTTCTGAAGACTACCTTGATTAAAATTAGGTATGAGATACTGATAAAGTAAGTTGCATAATTCAAATATACAACTATCTCAATCACATAGGTGATGGGGTAGTCAGCAGGAGGTACTATTGCCTGCAGGGATTCACAATGTGCTCCATGAAACAACAGCCTCTCTTAAGCTACTTCTTCAGCCTTAGAGAACAGAAATAAGGTTGGCACCTAGGGAAACATTTAATTTAGAAAACTGTGTAAAGTTTCTGTTGTATTGAATGAAGAAGGAATTTCAAACTTCAATAATGTGACCTTTTTACTTGAATATTCTTAAACGATGGAGTAGAACCCTCCTGTGAAATGCAAAGCTATACTTCATAGCTAAATATTGGTAGATATGGACTGTACATTACTTAAGAAGTGCTTTTTATTGATTTTTTTCAGTCCATCAGAGCAATATTCTGTTCAACATCTCAGTCATTTTATATGACAGAGATTAGATTTACAATAGGAGATATCAAGGAAACACACATACAGTGCTAAGCTAATCAGACCTCAAAGCCATTTTCTCCCAAGCAAGAAGGGCATAAACACCATCACAGGAAATCTCTCATTCCTACTGTTGACATTGTTCTGGGGAGCAGAGGAACAGATGCTTTGCAGGATTGCCATTCATCACTTCGTATTCCTGTTTGAAACATACAATGAGCTCACTGTTTTGCAAGGAGAAAAAGCCAGTTATGAACTCAAGCAGTTTCTATTCAGGGAGAGATTATGGGGAATATCAGCCAATCTGCCGTTCTAATGTTTGCAAGGTATTTTCTAGCATCCACCTTTTTTTTCATTGGCCGGTGTAAAGCGGGACTAGAACATTTTGTTTCATGACATGCAGAAGGAGGTGGTTTCTATCTGAAGTAAAGCTAGTTGCAGCTGCAGTTATGGAAGTTTAGGACAGGCACATTGATTTCTGGGATCAAGCAGATTTGTTATCCATGACTGGTGCAATGCTTGGAGGCACAGTAATGAAGCATTGTGTTCTGGCTTATACATGCTGTTCTTTGTCTGCTACTGCCTTTATGCAAACAGAAGTGGAAAAGTTCCTGAGAAAGACAATGCAGTGTAGAAGTGACGTGTTCTCTGCATGTTCCAGCTGTAGGAATGGGGAATGCACAGCTGGAACTAGTACATGGGACAAAACAGCACAAAAAAGGGTGGGTGGAGTTAGTAGGATAGGTAGGGTATGACATTTAGATTACTGAAGCAGCATATATTTGAAATCAGGTTTCTAGAAAGATGTGACATTTCTGTGATATGTTCGATTTCTTTTATAGCCATTTTCCTCATCTGGCAGTATTCTTCTAAGATGTGGTCGTTAAAGGGTACAATAGTTTAGCCTGAGCCTATGACTGACTTTCTTGGCCACTAAACATAACACAGTGTTTGCATCTGAGACATGGGTGAGGCACATAGCACAAACATATAGTAGTCCTTTTGCTAAGAAGTACTCACTTTGAGGATGCACAGCATAGAGAAACTCATATTTTATCCATTGCTCACCAAAAGAAGAGGAAAAAAATTAGGAGCTCACCTTTTGTGCCCTGCGCTTGTCTGCTCGTTGATTCTGATGGTAGATACGGCTGAAGTTGGACACTATTACAGGAACTGGCAGAGCAATGACCAAGACCCCACTCAGGGAGCATATTGAACCAAAAATCTTGCCAGCTATTGTCTTCGGCACCATGTCTCCATATCTGGATTAAGGAAACAAAATGCTCAGTAAAGAAAAAATCTCCTCTAAGTACCGAATTTCAAAATGAATTAATTGCACAATAGATTTTACTTCCCTTGCACATAATACTTGCTGCATAGAAATAACACTTAATACACATATACGTACATATATAGCATGCCCAGTGCTGTGCACACATGAGTTTAATGAACTAATGTTGGCTACCCTGTCCATCAAACTGCGGGCATCTATAGTCTTCTCAGACTGCCTCCATTACAATGGAGAAAGAGTGATGTTGCTAATGAAACAAAATATCAGTGTTGAAGTCCTTACTCTATCTGCTTGTTGGAAGAATTCATCACTTCCCATTGGCAAGATCTTAGGGAGACCACTTGCTAAGTTAGATGCCAACCTGAATTATGCGTTCCTTCACTTAAGCTTATATAGCACTTTCCACTAGGAGAGTAGCACATATTTTGGAACATTTGCAACGCTTGGTAAGACAAAAACATGGCTGACATAACCTATTGCTGTTGACAAGATGCCTTTGAATATGAAGTTGGGCTAGGTGACATTCATAGGCCCCTTCTATGGTCTAGTTAAAAGTAAATATGAAAAACTCAAGCCAGAAGCAAGCAACCAAACAAATTCTAAGTACAAAACCTGGCAGTGCTCAGAATTCTTAGGACTACCATCTTTCTTTAGGCTGTTGGATATTGTTCTGTCTAGCAAGTAAGAACATAGTGCTACTGAAGTACATAGAGGCAGTCCAGTGACAGCTTAGTAAGAGATATCAACTCTCTGCACTCTGCAGAGTACCATATTTTATAGGACAAGTATATAATTACATATTATATAGTTTAAAGAGATAAATTACTTCCAAGTACCATTCAGGCTTTAACTTTGCCAGATTTTAAGTTGTTATTAAACATTCATCGTAGCATGTGAGGTTAGTATGCTTGCGAGTAGACAGGTAATACATTCCCTATTACAGAGAATTTATAACTTATCAACACAAGAAAAGGTAAGAAATAAAACTGCAAGAGGGATAGTGTTCGGAAAATGCTGCCTGGAAAACAAAACCTGTCTGTTCAGCAGGAACTGGAAAAATAATAGAGAAGAGGGGGGGAGTCCTCAAGTCACATGGTCCAAAATGTGCACCCAGTCACAAGTAGGAAGGGAAAAAGGGATAAGGATATCAGATGATAGAGAATCTGTATGGGGTTAGAGAACACCTTCTAGCAATGATAGCTCAGCATATGTCAAAATGGAATTACACTTCATCTTGTAGCTGAAGATGAATGGTTTGCATTTTGTAAGACAAGGCAGATGTTTAATGTAAACATTCAAATAACTTGTCATCCAGGCAGATATAATAAAGATAACCAAGTCTTAGACTATTGACGAAGATTATGTTGTGCAAAATAAATGTTTCGTTGCTTTACAAAGCATGCCTGAGTGTAAAATATTCACAGACAAAAAAATACGTTAGTATTTCTACCAATAAATCCCCCTACCTGCTAAAACTTTGAATGTTATTAGTTTTTCTGATTTCACTTCATGCAGTATTGGATGAAAATACATAATGTAATATAATCCATCTTCTAAATTATTAATATATCTAGTCTTGATTACAAGATACATAAAACTGGAAAAATGCTAGAGAGAGAGTCATGCCTTCCCTCACATCAATAGTTGCACCTCACAACATAGACATTTTTACTGCTTGTCTTCCTAAAGCCAGAGCTAAGTATCAGCTGTCAGGAGTGATGCATGCCCACCTGTTCTTTTCTTTGGGCAAGGAAGTGGATAAAGGACCTTTCAAGGTCCCTTTATCAAACAGGAATGCCAACACCTAACTAACCCCATTTTTTTTTCAGGCAGAGCAGTGAGGTGAGCAGTGGGCACGGTGCCAGGCTGGTGAGATTTGGGTAGAAGTCCTAGGTTCACTGATAATCTTTGCTGGTTTACAACATTCGTTACTGCTTCATTTCATCCTTTCATGTACAATACAAGTATTTTCTTAAATTGAATCAACAGGTATCAATAGAAGGTTGATTTAAAAGGAAATACATATTTATGCATACCTGAGACAAGCAGATCTTGAAATACAAAATTAATGCATGGCCAGTACTACTGGACACATCTCTTAAATTAGATCCCTAAACTTGTACTTAGATGCCTATCACTTGAAATGCTAAATTGCTGAATCTTCTTAAGCTCACATTGTCACTGATGGCTGCTGCGGACAGAAAATATTTCTCTATCTAATTAATTTGATTTGAAGTTGCTCAGGGGTATAGTTCATCCTGTTGATAATGTGACACTATAATTATGTGAATCAAGTGTAGACTGATGCATTAGGAGTGGTGACAGGAACTATTAGCTGAACCATCCCTAACATTCCAGTATTTATATGTGGACCTACCCACTGACATAAGGAGGTGCCTTTTCACAGTATTTCAGTGTTATACAGTGAGATAAAAAAAAATAGGATTGTTTACTACATGAAGGTATTTTGCAACATTTCTTTTACTTTCTGGGCAAAATGAAAACTGCATGGATAAACTTCTTATTTTAAAACAACTTGCTTTTGATTATTTTTCTATTTCAGCCTGAATAAGTTCTAGCACAGTGACATTTTCCTGTATGCAATGCTGTTTGTTCATTGTTTAGTGCTAATAATATGTTTTGCATCACTAAAAACTCATACATAATTAGTTTTTCTCCTTTTGCTAAATACTGCGTTGGAGATGTTTAAATAAAGTTGTAGTCAGGAAAAAATGTCTTCCAAGAAATTAGCCTTCCTGCACAGGGTGAGAAACTTATTTTCTCACTTTTATGACAAAACAGTTTTTACTACATTTACTTTGATTAGCTTTGCTCTCCTTTGGGACAGTGACATAGATTTTTGCCTTGTGTAGGCATGATCAGAATTGTTAATGAAGTTCCTCCTGCTGGATCAAACATTACTTTTATTTATACCTCATATGTCACTGAATACCACCAATGGAAGTGGATGACCTAAAATAAAGGGAAAATTTCTTCCTTTACTCCACCTGCAATTGCTTTTTTCCTTGAAAAGTCTAAACTAAAAAAGAACATAACTCCATTTTCAAAAGGCAGGGTAGCTTTGTGGTGCTTTCTATTTCAAAGTGGAAAAAAAAATGCTTGATGTCTTAAACAAATTCTAAATTCTGCAGAAAATCTGAGCCGTTCAGTCATGGAAACACAACAAATACAGAATCTTATTAAGCAATTTTCACAGTCACTTTTCAAAAGGGAACTGTTTCAAGGTTTTATCTAGTGCTACTCTGTCTCACTGCTCTTCAGACTGTAACTGCAAATATATTCTTCTTCGTGTGGTTTTTCTTCCTAGTTGCAGTCTTTTCATAGTTTCATATATAGTCTGTTCCACATATGTCTATTATTGTGGCCAAAGCTCAAGTTACTTTTTGGCATTTATGATTTATGCTGACAATCTAACTTTGTAACATCAGAAGTGTCACCCCACTATTGCATGCTCTGGATAAGTGAACAAACAGATACGTTGTACTGATCCCTGTTATCAGTCAGGCGCATTCTACTTCATTAACCAAAAAGGGAAGGGAAAAGTCTATGACAAACTAGATGTGTCAATCAGGTTTTATCAAATCACAAGTCAGAAACCACGTGATCAAAGTAATGCTTAGGTTTCACTAGATGTAGTCCAGGCAGGTCAGACATTCACTATTGCTTGCAGTCTGTGGATGTCTGTTCGCTAAGTGACACTGAACAGGGATGGATGGATTTAAAGACATGTTTGTCTCAGTTGTTTGTATTCAGCAGGTGACAGACCACTTTTTCCTATTTGACTCCTTACTGCAAGGGAAGACAATAAGCCAGTGGATTCCTTTATTTTGCAAATACTGGATCTTTCAGAGTACTGATATGAGTAAAATAGGCATAATTTCTTATAGCTTTCCATGATAGACCTAGGGGCATGAAATGCACCTTGAGATGCACACAGAAGGCTGAGCTACTGTAGGAACTTCAGAAGCATGAATGGACGTGCATTTTCAAATGCCCAGCCTGTAACCTAAGCACGGCCACATCACATCTTACCCACGGACACCCACCTGCCACAGCAAGATTGCTTTTCTAACTGATGAGTGGAATATACCTGATATTGTATAACCATAATTCAAGAAATCTCAGACAACTGAGGCTGTATGTGTGGCATCATCAGCTGTTTATCTTCTTCCTGAATCTACTAAAGACTGTGTTTTGATGGATCTAAGGTGGAATATTTCATAAATCAAAGGTCTGAATTATAATTAAAACAAGTCATACTTTTTGTCCATTTTTCCTTAGTGTTAGCAGACAAAAGTATTTTCTTCACTAATCTTAACAAATAAGAGGGCAATGATGCTTATTTAACTTCTGTTTGTTTCTTTGAACACAGGAGTAATTTTTTCAAGTGAAAAGTAAATTTATTTTGGAGGATAAAATAAGTAGTCACAGAATTGTAATTTAGCTTTATTTTTGTATGTGCTTGACAGATCAAAAATATGTATTTGGACTAGCTTACTTCGGGTAAAAACACTGCAACTTCCAGATGACCTCTACAGAAAAATTCTAAAACTACAGGACATATGTAATAGAAATAAGTCCAAAATGTTCACTTTCACAAATATCAAATAGTTTAGACTGATAATTTCAGAAACAGTGAAGGAAAGAAAGGTCAATGTTCCAAAAACCTAAATGCAATAATGTTTACTGACACTAGGGGGCATAAACACCATTAAAAATAAATGCAAATGCGAAAGCATTTTTAAATCCATGTTACAAATACATGTGCCCTCTCCCACCTCCTTCGAATTAATTTACATTCTTTAATTGATTAAGATTGATTTAGGTCTGTTGTCTGCTCCTATCTTATCTGCTGAGAAGAAAAGCTAGTAACATTTTTGTTTTCAAACATATAGAATCATAGAATCACAGAATAACCAGGTTGGAAGAGACCCACTGGATCATCGAGTCCAACCATTCCTATCAAACACTAAACAATGCTCCTTAGCACCTTGTCCACCCGTGCCTTAAACACCTCCAGGGAAGGTGACTCAACCACCTCCCTGGGCAGCCTCTGCCAGTGCCCAATGACCCTTTCTGTGAAAAATGTTTTCCTAATGTCCAGCCTGAAGCTCCCCTGGCGGAGCTTGAGGCCATTTCCTCTTGTCCTGCCCCCTGTCACTTGGGAGAAGAGGCCAGCACCCTCCTTTCTACATAAAACATATCAGAAGCATCTATAAATAAAACATACCAGAAAATAATGGAGTCATTAAAATTTACTGAGTAATATTTCTTTGAAAAACAAGGAGGTTTATGAGTAAAGAATAATGAAAATAGTAGGAAATCCCTGGAAACTAAGCAATCTTTGTAGAAGCAAGCATGACACATATTTTTCATGCGTGGGACACAGAACATGTTTCCCAGTAGATTTAGCATGTTGTCCAGGTAGAGTTCGAGCTTTTTTCAACTGGAGTTGATTAGCAGAATGTTGTCCTGTCTTTCCAGGACAAGGTCCATCCTCCAGCTGCTCGCTTGCTTCTGGACGGGGTCTGTGCTTCACCCACCTGGGTGGGATGATGATGCATCTGCCCTCTTTCTTCCCTTCTCAGCTAAGGGCTGTTTCCTGTTCTCCTGGAACCGCAGGCAGAGCCGTAGAAGCTGCTCTGGTGAGACTCTCAGTGAAGATTATCCAGCTGCTCATCGGCCCATGCATTTAGGCAGCCAGCCACCTAATTGGGCACAGAATATGTGCCAGCGAAGGGGAGAAGGCAAGAAAAGCAATTCATACTTTCTCTGACACTAACAGTAATCATGATGAATCTGACGCCTTACCTACGTCTTAAAATAGCCTAATGATTTTGGAAAAGTAATGTCTAATAATACAAAATATTGCTGTTAGTGGGAGATGCAGAACATAACATAGATTATTTCAAATTTTATTCCAGCCTAGGGAGATTGTGCATAGAATTGCAAATAATCTTCCCAGCTGCTTTTACTGCTGCGAAGGGCCCTCTGTTGCAAGAGTTCTCTCTTCTGCTCAGTAGTGATGGACGTGGTCCCCTCTGGGGTCCACAAATGTTCCTCCAAGATCTGGCCAGAATATTTCATGAATGATGAAAACCACATCTGCTTTTCAAGAGTGGCAGTGCTCCCTGGACTTTCCAGCCTGCAGTGCGAGAGAGTCAAACTATTGGCCCTGCACATGGCTGGGTTTGCAGTTTCTGAAATACAAAATTTCAAATAAAATTCAGGGGTTTTATTTTTCAAATGTGTGCCAGGGCTCTCATCCAAGAAGCTTAAACAGATTTATGAAGGTGGGCTTTTCTACATAGCGATCAAGAAAAGGAACTTTTGCATAGAAAAGTTAAAAGGCTTGCCTAAGGAAACACTCCGGGCTTCTTGCAGTCAAGACAGAGATCCAGACAACCAAATTCATTCACTATAAAATATTAAATCCCAAAAGGTAACAAAAATCTTTTTTTTTTCATCTCTCCCCCACTCCATAGGAAAAGCTAATATCCTAACTGTTCCTGATATGCTGCAAAGTATCATGGAAATGTGATATCTGGTTCATGTTGTATGAGGGCTATTTAAACTGCCAGAGTTACGGCTCAGTTAAATCCTACTAGCTGCATTGAAGTCACACAGACATAGCACTGAGGGGTTCTTTTTTGTTTGTTTGTTTGTTTTTCCCCAGGTTTCAGAGGTAAAAATGAGAATGTTTGTTTTTAAGAAAAAGATAATTATTTCTGAAAGATCTTGACCTTTTTTATGACTAAGAAAGGAAACACAACAGAAAAAATATTTTTGATGCAAAAGTTGCAAGCTGGCTTTCCTAATGTTACCTAGATCATGGTGATTCTGACAATGCACTGGCCATCATCCACACTCATAGGTAAAAATGGGCCTTTTTTAGAGTCTGCAAGTAAAGGGAGTTTTGCAGAACCGTTTTCATAGTAGCAAGCTTCTGCGTCAAAAGCAGGTGCCCTCACCCTGCATGGCCCCTGCCAGTGCCCAAGCCTTCTCCTGCCAAAGATGATACTGGGACCACAACAGTCACTGCATATCATCTCTGCATACTGAAGCAGGCATTGGCTTGTGTTTCTGAACCCTTTTTTGGATTTTTTTCATTTTAACAATGTAGGATCACAGCCCATTATGGAGTACCTGAGAACTGAGGCTTCCAGCACCAGCTTCTGTGATAGAGATGCTCACACAGTGAGAGATCTACCATGTATTTGGTGGGGTTTTATGGTTAGTACAGCAGATGGAGGACTTTATGTTAGCAATAAAATTCATCAGCTGGAGTACCACACACCCCAGAAAGGAAGAATGACTGGTTAAGCCCTGCCTTTGTGCCATCATGGGCATGTGACTGAACGGATCTCAATTAATTCCTTTCACAATAAGTTTAGCTGTAAGATTCAGCAGATATGTTGCAAGGGAGCAAATATCAATTAACTACTTCAGCATCAAGATCAGATAAAAATATACCATCAGTGAAGAACAGAAACTATCCAAAAAGATGTGCTGTGCATAAAATAATATTATAGAGATGTCAAATTATATCTGACAATTGCAGAAAGGTGTCCTTGTCTAAAGGAGGGTGCTGTAAATTGTTGTAAAGCTGTTCCCTCGAGCTTCCAAGCTGCTTGGTGACTGAATTCTGGCAAGTAGACACTAATTAGACATTTATTTCAACATTACATTCAATAACAAATAATATAAATTTCTCCTAAGTTTAAATGGAATTTCAATATAAGCATAACAACTGTGCCACCTTAAGGAGTCAATCTGTACTACTTGAAAAGTATCTAAGTTGCTGTTTAGGAGCTAATACTAGTTTTAAAACATCACTGTATGTGAATGTGAAATGATCCAGGGCTAGATCTGGAAGAATGAGACAGAGCGAAGTAAAAATGTCAACATTTCCTAAAATCATCTTTAGTCCTAACAATACTATATCTAATTAGCATGGAATTCATTTGCCTGTATTACTTCAGAATGTCAACTGTTAAGATACTATGGTGATAAGGGGAGAATATGTGCTTAGATGGATAATTATACATAAGATGGTACAAATGATTACAGGAAGTATATATATTTCCTCTGCCACTCAGATACTTTGCATTTTCTGGGGCATGATGTAGACATTCCTTTTTTTTTTCATTCTATTTTATGTGAAACGAAAAGTAACTCGAAGGAAAAAAAAAAAGACAATTTGATCTTTGCTCCTTCAACTGTGTCTTACTTCCCTAAGAACAAATGTTCCAAGGTCTTTACTCCTAAATATCAATGACATATCACTTATATAGCCAGGATCTAATTTTTCAACAGTTCTTTTTTCAGTCCATGTGCTCCCACAAATACATATATACAATGAACTGACCAGCTCTTTCAAGGCTTAGAAATGAACAAAAGGACACCAGTAATGGGTCAGACCAAAACTTCACCTAGCCTAGTATTCAGTCTCCAAAATTTAACATGATGCAAACAAATATATAGGGAAAAAGAGTAGGCTAAATACACATGATAATATCTTTGAATGCTCCTCCATCCTCCATTCACTTAGAAATACTTCAAGGAGTACCAGAACTGTATTTTCTTTGTAATTAGTGATACTTAGTGAATTGTATTTCTATGGGCTTTATTTTTTCCCCCTAAATCCATGCACATTTTTTGTCATTCTCAATACTGTTTGGTAGTTCCTTTGGTCGGTGTCCTTTTGACTGTTCTGACTATAGTTCCTTGCTTCGTATGATGCCCCCAGCCAAGTCCTTGTATTAAAAAAAGCAGCTGGTGCGTGAGGGCCACAGCACCTAGGAAAGACTGAAGAACCCATAGAATAGGTATAAACAAGACCAATGTGAAATTTACAGTCTATGCAAGGTTGGCTGTAAAGAATCCAGTTGCAGGCTCCATTGATTCCCAGCAGGATGGATGAGGGTTTGACACATCATCCCTGGGAAATCCAAATGCAGCTACAGTATCACCCATCTCCCAGACCTGTCCTTGGTTGGTGGATGTTCTGTGTTCCCCCAGACACCTCAGCAGCAGTGGAAGATGACAACACTGCATGTATCTGCATTCTTCTAGAAACACACTGTTCAGTAAAAATTTTCAGCATAGTGACTAAAATGAGGGTTGAGCTGTGAAGCACAGATTACAGAGCAGCTTGAAATGCACCTTTCTGAAGCCTGGGGTATGTCCTGATGTGTTACATTTCTTCAGTGAAGGGGATGGGAGAATTTTCCCATTAGCACTATGATTGGGTACGGTCTGGGTCCAGTGTTCCTGTTTCATCCCAGAAATATTGCTGAAAATTTTATGTAATTAATTCCTCCTACAAATTTCCTTTTAGTTGCAATACTTGTGCTAAATAGCAGTGAAGTACAAACAAAACACTGATCTGTCAATACATTCCTAAATTTCTCTTGAGTATATATTAGCCACCAGGTCTAACTGCCCCAAGTATAAATCACATTACACTAGAAAAGCACTGTGGAAGTTAGTGAGGACACCTGTGCCTTTTTATGTGGCAGCTGCTGGGCACAGCACCGAAATCAGTGAGCTGATTTCACTTGGGAATCAAATTCAGCTGCTCCCATGTTCCAGTAAAACTGTAACTGACAGTGGTTTTAGCCACCACTGGCATTAATGCTGTTTAGTGGTTTACTGGTTAGATCAAGATCCAAGGTTGGTTCCCCGCAAATTTGGAACTCTTTGTCCTGTTTTTTTTTCATCAAAGCACTAAACAAAGTACCCAGTTTGTAACAGAGGTTTCTCTTCACCCTTTGGTACATTTCCCAACTAAAAAAATTCTGGTTTTAATTCCACATATTTAGTCCTGTCAGATAACATTAGTTTTTAATATATTAAAATAATGATAGTGAAAGTATTTTGTAAATATTCTTGAAATAATAAACAGAATTATTTTCTTCTCTTTGAAAATATTCAGAACTCCCCATCCTTTCAATTTTCGCCTTATTACTTGTTTCCTTCAAATATTTTCACCTTATTTGAAAAAAAGCCTATTGTGTCACGCTCAGCAATGACCAGTTAGGCCAAGCTGATCTTTTGTTTGCCAACACAACCACCCATAGACCAGTATTATTTTTAAACTCCTTTAGGCAAAGCTGAAAACCACAAAATATCTTGTGGCAGTGTGACACTGTTACTGGCCTAACTCTGTAGGGATCTCTGCCAAATATTGAATACTTCAGTTAATTTTTCCCTAATGTTGATTCTAAATCTGTTAAACCAAGAGTAAAAACTACTCTACTATATTTTATACACACACACATATACCTATATAAAAAATATATGTCTCTATATATACATATTTGGGCGAGGCTAAGTACTTTCCTTTTAATGTAGAAATAATTGCTTTGTAGAACTTTTGTGGACTAGAAATTTATCAGAGTCCAGGATCTTGGTGTCCCTTTCTAGCTAGTAGTCAAGAGAATAATTTTTCTGAGAGAATCTACTGTAATTTTGCCTCCACAATTCATCTCTTTCCTCTTTTATGTCATTTTTAATGCCCCTCTGTTTAGAATAAGTTTGAGAAAACGCATCAGTGGAAGTTACTAGCTGCAATGGACCATTTACTATTTTTTACATTGGTCTGATTGTCTTTTTTCTCTGTTCCAATTTTCAGAGGGTTTTGAGCTTGCTTAGATAAGTCCAGGAAAAATGAAACAATTCATGTACTTCAAGTCTAGCAAAACAAAAGCCTCTTCTCAGCTCACTCAAGGCTCTTCACAACTCTGCTTTACATTAGCACTAAATCACCCCAAACCCTGAAAAAGATGGGATACTATAGCATTCAATCCTATTAAAGTTTCCTGGCAGAGTAATTTGTTTCAGCTGAGCATAGTTATATCCCCTTTCTTGCAAAGAAACCAAAAGCTTGTGTGAGCTGCTCTGCCCATGGGCAACTTAATCCTTACCCTGCCAGGCACTGCCTCTCCAGACTGTAAAAGCTTGGCATTACATAGTTCATATAATTTAAATAGGGAAATCTGCATTTATTACACAGGAGAAAGATTGCATCAATGGCTAGGAGACTAAAGTCCTCTCTTAATCAGATTGTGCAGTGTGAACTTCATCGATGAACGCTTCATCGCATTGGCTTTGAGTCTTGACATGAATTTGAATGGATAGCTTTGGATATGGAAATACAGCAGCATGTTGTGAAGGGTAGAAACAGGTTTTCCTACTTCTGCGAGATTTGAAAGTGCTTTTTGTGATGTGACCTCTTGTGTGCTACTAGTTGGAATCAAGCCACCAATGAATTTCAAAACATTTGCACACTGCAATGGCATGGTAATGACTTTCTGTCACTGCTAACTCCATTTCTATCTGAATTCATGTTCCATAACTGTGAGGCTCTGTATCTCACTACCAATCCCCTCAGTCATTCAGACATAAAGCTTCATAACACTGACCACTACCATTCTTTTCACAGGTAGTAAAGAAACAATTTTTCCATGTGTTTTCTCTCTTTATAAAAAAATTTCCCTCTCTGTTGAATACAGCATTTAAAGACTTTGTGCCAGAGCCCTTTCAAAATTTAACTTTTTAGAGACTACTCATAAACCTTTAATTTTCTTATGAAACAAAAATGGAGCTTCTGGACCACTACTCATCCTTTCCATCACATCTTTAAAGTCAAACTTTGTAAAGTTTCAGAATTCTGGAGCTTTGTGGAAAATTTGCCAGATGCCCAATGGTAAAAAGTAAGGATTTTGGAAGGTTGCGTGAGACGTCTACCTAGAGAGATGCGGGTATAGGTGCCCCACATGTGTAGTCAAGAAATCATGCTATAGGGAATGCTGGAAAGGAATTTTCTCAATCACTTCCTGTGCAGCCTGTGTTTCATAAAATGCTTAAATACTGAGCAAGCCAAGCCTGAAATTTGGTACTGCTTTAAGTGAACAATCAAACCACAGCTACCTGAAGTCTTGTAGTTTTTTTAATGAATCAGTTTTCATTTTTGAACTACAACATAGAGAAAACACTTTACCCACTAACAGTGAGTAAAGCTTTTGGAGCTTTCACAGAAGATCAAATCCTCATGCAGAAAATCTTTTTGATCCCATCTCTCCAACAGTCGATTCAGCTGCACTAACACGGAGACTGGAATTCAGAGGGAACACTTGGACCTAATTCCTTGCCTTTTGGAAGAAAAGCCTTATCCTACCCTCTCCTTTCTCCAGGTTTTTGAAAGACAAATGGGTTATGCTTAAGATGATGGCTCAGTATGTACTCCTGGATCATGTAGCCCTCCTTATAGCATGGATCTGGATTCTGTTAAGGAACCGGAATTCAGACCTAGAGCAATACTTTGGCTTTTTTTCCCCACCAAATGTCTTACACTGACCTTCCCAAAGGACAGAGTACATTTTTAGGTGTCTAATTCTGCCATCATTACTTGGCACAGCCTGTGTGCAAATCGTTATGCCTAATAATTAGATACTGCAGTGCTCAGGGTTGTGACATGAGACTTTCTGAATCATTAATATTATGCCTCCACTATACTTTCCCCTTCCAGAGGTTGTGTGTCACTCTCAGAGAAACAGTGTTATGTCAGACATCCACATGGAAGCACTGTAAAAATTGCCTTTTCAGTAACAATTTCTGTGCTGCAAATAGGGGCTCTTTCTGCTTAACCATCGAGCAGTGAATTCCCCAGACCAGTAATTCCTGAACATTTTAAACCACACACCAGCTTTCTTTGACCTGCTGTGAACCTTTAGAATCACGCTGTTAATTGGAAACACTATAAAAGCAATATATTGCAGACCATTTCTTTTAGACTTGCAGGCTATGTTTTTGGATCCCTTGATGTAAACAATGCCTGAGCAAGTAAAACTCCTCCTGACCAGCACTCTGACCATAGCTGAAAAATTATTTCCTGAGCCATTCTTTCCAGCTTGACCTCAAGATCCACAACAGCATCAAAGAATAATCTAACAGCTTCTACCTGTCTCCACTTCAAGTATAATGGTATTTGATATATTTATCTTTGTGTCTGTCAAAATCAACCAGGAACTCTAAGCAATACTTGACAACCCTTGTGCTTAATTTTGCCTGTGCCACTCACTGAAAATTTTGTCCTTGGATTTTAAATTTCTACTCAACCTTTTGGTTCAAACTGTGTTACTTTTATCTCTACAACAACAGGCACAATTTAATGAGGACTGCCAAACCCTCTCCTTTTTATGCATTTTCAATTAGTTTTGCTTCTCACTGAGTATAAATCTCTTTTTAGAGATCTTTATATAGCAAGTCTTCTGTCCTTTTCTGCTCTCAGATTTGTTGTTTTCAGTGTATCGAACACTGATTTCCTTCCATTTCTCCTTGACTTTCTTACTATACGTATTTTCTTGTTTGTGCCCACATTACAACCGCAAGCTTTGGAGATGGAGCAGGCATCCTGGGAGAAGAGAGTGAGTGCTGCAGTCGTGGTGCAAAAAATTATATACCTCAGAGCAGTACTTCTCCAAGAAGTTGTCTGGGGCTGTCTGACAATTGCCCCCTGAGTCACCACCAATTTTCAGCTCTGTACAGAAGCTGCGTGTCTAGAGAACAAACGAAGAAATGACCTGCTAGCCTTGAGCTGTTACATGGAATGACAGGCAGGAAAGTCACAGGTACGGCCACATGTCACTGCTGTGTATGTTGTGTCATGTGGCACACACCTATCTCCAGAAGTTACTTTTACTCTCCTGTGGAAAACGGGAGTAGGTGTCTCATGTTTGAAAGTACTCTTAAACTTCTAGCCCAGAGACCTGACACGTTGGTCATTGTAGTCTGAAAATCAGAGATGTTATTTTTTTTCAAGAGTCACTTTTTTAAAAGTAGTATTTTCAAGTGATATATAACTTCTGATTAGGATCAAATTCTGGCCTCTCAGCTTGCAACAATAGTTTCACTTACTCCAATAGGGCTTCTTTCATGAGTATCTACTCTCAGTTGTAAGCATCTGATGTTTGTGATCTGACTCACAATCTATATCTGAATGCAGAGGAGACCTCCCATCAATGCTGGCATTTATGTTATTCCTGGTGATAATAAGACACATAACTTAATGAGATAATTTGCATAATTTCTATTAATTTATTTTCTGCAAGAGACATCCCTATTTTTGCCCATCTGTTTTCAGAATATTCAGAAATGCTCTCACATTTGTACTGGTCCTTTGCACCCTGTTTAATTTTACCTGGTGCCACACCAGAGCTTCTCCTTTATGCTGTGTCACTCTTAAGTACCCTGTTTTCCTCCACAGCTGCAGTTGCAGCACCCTTCTTACAGGAAGAGATTGCTTAGAGCCAGCAAGGAAGAAGTGGAAGAGGTAGGCAGGGCATGGATCTACTCCACTACCACAGTCAAACACTGGAACAAACCATTCTCATCATTTTCACACTTAGGAGTCCTTCCGCACTACAAAAACTGAACTAATAATAATTTTCATAGAAAGAGTAAAAATAGTTCAAGCATCTGAGACTGAATAATCATGTGATCTTATTACTGTAACTCCTGTCACATTTGTTGGCTTTTCCTCTGGTGCATTTTAGGTCATGCTCCACCCTGCTGGTAAACTTAGGCTGTGAAATCTCAGAATTACTTGGGCTGGAGATCATAGACCAGTTCTGGGTGTCAGACAACTAAAAAGCCACTAAACCATTTTTCATTGCTTTCAAAGTAGGGCAAATTTTGGTTGTAAATATTAGGAGTGTTTTCCTTTTTTTTTTTAAATCAAAACCATGGTATTATAAGCTCGTATGCCAGATAACAATTCAAGCCCTCTATCCAGGCCTTTCTTTCTTTAATGTGCTCAAGAGTATTAGACACAAATGCATTTGCCTTAGGAGGTAGAAGGTCTGTACTTTGTATTATCAACATTATGTCTTTAATAAGGAGGCATGCAGGTGCATCACTGGCCTATTCCTCCTCAGAAGGAGTGGGAAGGAACGGAGAAAAAAATCCACAGGAGGTCAACTCTCACAAGAAAGAAAATAAATGACCAAATTAATGGAAGCTTCTTAGAGAATAAAGCGGCAATTCCCATCTGTGCAAATAATCAGACCACAGCAGTATGTTCCCCTTCTGATATTATATTGTGCCACTTTGCTTTTCCCCTTTTCTCCAGAGCCAAAAAAATATTCCATCTATCTGGTAACCTCTGATTCTCTCATTCATAAGAACTAATGCTTGGTCATTTAATCTCAAATTTCAGTTTGCAGGATCGTGGCCTACAGGCTTTGGGATTCTGCCATCATATAAATCAGTGCACCACTACATGCATAACCCGAGGACAACATCACAGAGAGAGTGAAGAACAAAGGGCATAATGGAAGAGAAGAAAGAGGTGCCCATGGATGTGGTTCCTCAGGGATTAGTACAGACATGTCTGTGAGGACAGTCACGTGTGTGGTCCTCCCACTTGGTGATTCAATTCTGCAAAGGTTAGGTGAGGCACCTCGTGTTGATCATATCTTCAAGAGAGTTATATGCTCTAGCTCAATGCTGGGCTGACATAGGCCCCAGACAAAGACTGGATTTCATCCCATCAGCTCAGAGAGTGGGCACAAGAGGCATGAAACTGGCTGTACCTCCAGTGTGTTCACTACTTGGTGCTGCTCATAACCCACAGGGAGAACAGCACTGCTTCTTCTCGGAGGACAGGATGGTAAGATACTCAGTGGACAACATGGACCACATTTTACAGTGTGTTGCTGGTGACTGGAAGACAGTAATTCATCTCATCCATGCCTATTCTGTACTTCTGACATAATAATTACACAACAATTAAAAAAGAGCACAAAACAAAAAAAGCCAACATCATTAGATTTTCTGAAATACAGAGTTCGTCAAAGCATAGGAATGAATCAGTGGTGCTGAGTTCCTGTTAGTACCAGTGTTTGCTACAGTGAAGGACCAAACCCTAAATAGTGCTGGAGAAACACTAAAGACAATAAAAAATTCATGGCAGTCCAAGTAATTCATGCATTTTAGCTTGAAGCTAAGAGGTTGAGCAGATTTACTTAATCCTTAAAAAACTCACCACCTTAAGTAGTTTATAAAACTATATAACGTATTACTTGAAAAATAAACCAGAATGCGACATAAACCAAATATAATAAATGCTGCTCTTCTTCCAAAAATCTTTTGGACATGTCAGATGTAATCACATTGATACTACTTTTACTCTTTTCCCATAAAAGGGCTGAATTTGTGGAGGTCATGTACTGAGTTATATCTAGTCCTTTCTACTCAGCTGAGCTGTTATGCAAGAAATGCATTACGGCTACACGGTAGCTCTTGCCAAAAGCCAAATGGCTACATAAAACCCCCAACACCTAGCACTGGAAACTTCATTAAAATATTTCTTGCTTCCTTTTACAGACAAATAATTTAGTTTTGTTCAAGTAAAAATCCTGTTGTTACACAATCATAGATACTATTTTTAGTATCTTAGTCTCTCGGGGTTTCAGGGTAGCAGTCATGGAAGACTAACACAATGTTTTTTGTCCTTCTTCTGTAATGCCCTAAAAACCCATTCTAGATCCTATGTGCAGTACCTGGGGAGGGAAAGAGCATCTTAAGAAGAAAGAGAGGGATATTTTTCCAGCTGAGGCCAATATAAAGGCAACCTGTGTGCCTTTATGTGTACTGTCTGATCTTATTCATTGAACTAGCAGGAGTAGGAATAGACCCCATAACACTTTTTCAAACTGGCAGGCAGTAGATTAGGGCTGAAGCTACACATAACAACCTGTTCTCTTCAAAAACAATCTGCTCGAGTGTTTTCAGGATCTAAATGCAAAAGATGTTTGTAAGCACTATAAGAGACTACTTTTGAGTTCACGTTTATTTACTCAGAGGATAATTCCACGATCACAAACAATTACAAGTTTGTGAAGTGTGTTCTTTAAACTCTGGAGATATGATCTCCTTTGATTTCTAATATAAAAATATGACATTCAGTAAATAGTGTTTTGATATCAATGTGACAGGGAACCTAAAATAGGGGTCTTAATGAGGACACTTTTCCAGGTAGCAAAAGATTTTGCTGTGACACAACACTATACGAATGCTGTTGACTAAACTGTAACCTCATTGACACCAATGAACCCTCACTGGAATCAACTGGCCAGTATTAAAAAAAAAGTGACAATTAATTTAAGTCGGGAAGTCAACCTCTGTCTTGTGGAGTCTTTCAAGTAAGATATCAAATAAGCTCCTTATTGTTGACGATGAGGATTTATTACTGGTGCAATGCTAATAAGGTGTACTTATAGAAAGAGATAATGGCAGTGTCTATGCTCCAAAAACCTAAGCAGAGATTATAGAGACAGGATATGAAGCCAAAATAGAGAAAAGCCTTAAAAGGAGTTAAAGTACACATTCTTACACAATTTTTGAGAACGCTATGTTGTAATAGGAATGATCCTTTCTGTAGTAAGAATGATGAGACACATGATGTATTGTTGTACAGACCTTGATCTGGATTCATCTCAACTCCCTTTGGAAAGCTATCTGAGGCATCTGAATTGGAGAGCTCTCCATTTTCAATGTCTAGTTAAGCCGTTTGCAAAGACTTCAGGGTAACTTCTGTCTCATCATCATCTGGAACCCTAGGTAAACTTACGTGCTATAACTATGAAGATCTAAACTCAGAAGAGATGAATCTCAGACCATTCATTTATGCTCTCAGAAGCAATGTTCAAGAAGCTCAGAGACCATTGGCGGTGCTCTTTAGAAGTTCCTTAGATTCTCTTTCCATCTGGTAAGATCAAAAATGTTTCTTCTCAATAGTTGAGTAAATACTCAGGGCAATAAAACCTGTCTTTTACCCTGATATGTCCAGAACACTGCAGCTGTTCTTTTTTCCTTGTTTCTTAGACTGGGTTTACCTGTCAGTAGCTGCGTACTTGAACATGTGCATGCATATTAATCACCTCTGGCCAGACTTTTAGGGAGTCTAATGAATAATGCATCTGCTTTTTATTAAAAGTCTGATACTTGCAGTGGGACTATATAATGCTTGGTGTTAGAAGTGGTACTTCTGACTTAGTTTCTGGTTTACAGTCGAGGTTGACGGTCATTTCTAGTCTATTCTACTCCTTTTTTATTGCAATTTTTATTATTACAGTGCCTTAAGCAATGAAATATATACTTGAATATTTTGTGTACTTGGTCTTTTAAGATACACATGCTCTTCTCCCTTTCCTTTTCATTTTATATGCTCATACATTTTTATGATATTACTCTAAAGGATTATCTGTAAATCAGATCATGCTCAAGTTTTATATTAGTATGTGCTAAATATTATAGAGAAACTGTTCAAACCTATTTAACACACCAGACTGGAAACCTTGTACTGTGAGGTTTCTTATTGGGCATTTCATTGGTCTCTAGTCTCTATTAGCTTGAATAAACAACCACAACACACACAAAGTGGTGAAATCGAGAACTGGATTGCTTACTGAGGCAGAAATCACAATAATGTTTCTGCAAGTTCATGTTAGCAAAGTCAACAGAAAATTACATATATCAGTAATTTCTTATGCAGAGACTGAAGTCTTCACATTTCTCTACTTGCCAAAATCGTACTTAAAAAAGAATAAAACATAAAGCACCTCTGCATCTACAAAGGCAGTCTGTATGTTCATCAGTGCTGAGCTCAGACGATTTCTTAGTGAAAAGCAATGTCACTTCTTAAGCATTTGGGCTGAAAATATTACACAATGGGATTTCTTTCATGATCTGAGATGCTAATCTTTGTAACTGCCACTCATTTTAAAAAAAGGACCTGGAGCCTGCCCCTGAGAAATGGAAAAATATGGTATAAGCTGAAAGACACTAAGCAAGGCTTCTGGAGCTCTTCAATGGCTTATTGTCATATCCAATTGAATATAGATGTGCTGTCCATGTTGATGTAAGGGATGGCACAATGACTGCTGAGACCTGCAGAGTTTGCAAACTAGAACTCTGCAGGAGGTAAGTCTGCAAGTTGCATCCCTTAGGTGCAGGCAAATTGCTAATGCATTTTCAGTCCAGCAAACCCAGGCAGCGTTTTCACAAAAAATATCATATAAAATACCAAACTGGAGAGAAAGAATGGGATAAGGGATAGGAGACTGCTATTCCAGCCTCTACATGTGGCTTACTGTATCAAATAAGGCACACTTATGATTATATAACGAGCCAGCAGCTCTTAAGAGCTAGTGGGTTCTCAGCACTCTCCTTGGGCTGAAGTACCATTAGATATGTAGTCCTGACTATAGTTCTTTGCACTTCTATTTCACCTCCCTCTCCTTCACCTCTCTTGTATTTTGAGTTGTGGGAAGGTTTGAGGTACCTCATCCCCAGGGAAAGACTGCTTTACACTTACAGAGAGAATATGGAGCACCTAGTTATGTGCACTGAAGATACTGCAGAAATAAAAAATCTGCAAAAAAATGAAATACTAACCCTGACCAACTCAAGACAGGTAACATACCCAATTAACATCAATATCAGACCTTCAGTTTTGCTCAATGTCATTATCAGTTTCCTCCTCCCCCCAAAAATTAAGAACAGTTATTGTTTAGCAGAGATTACTGAAATACTGATTGGACTAAGAGCATTTGTGAATTATTACCCTGTTTCTTTCTTGCTTCAAGCTAACTTTCCTGGTGAGATTCTAAAATGAAGCAGATGATATGACATGGTACTCAAATTGTGAGTGAATTATTGGATTCTCTTTGATTTTATTTTTCATTTAATTGTAAGCCTTCTTCTTCAGCTTTGCTGTAGTCCAATACATTTTTGATAACTATATTTATTTACAATGTGTGTCATAAGGCTTTTAGGTATTTTCTCTGAAGAATCTCTGCACTAATGGATACTGCAAGTGTTTGGAAAAAAATCTTCAAGAGTGTAGCAAGGCCTTATTTTTTTTTAAATTAGTCAGGATTTGTGTAGGATATTAAAAGAAAAACAAGCTTGCATCTGCAGGCTACATAGTATCAAGTAGGTCTTACTTGGGCCCATTGTCATCTGAAAATAACTGAATTCTGCTTCTAATGCCACTTTGTGTATGAATAAAATGCAGTTGTATTTATACAGCGCTGGGCCAGTAGCATGGAAACTGGCTTGCCTGGAACATGTCCAGTCACCAGCTGGAATCTAACATATCAGGAATGTGTTGGGTTAGCCTTGATTTGCTGACAGGTGCTCACAGAACTGCTCTATCACTCCCTCTCCTCAGCAGGACAGAGGGAAAAGATAATGATGAAAAATGATGGGTCAAGGTAGGGCAGGGAGACTTCAGATTCTTCCACATCCTCACCCCAGGAGGATGGGGAATGGAGTTTTAGGTCAGTTCATAACACATAATCTCTGCTGCTCCTTCTTCCTCACATTCTTTCCCTGCTCCAGCATGGTGTCCCTCCCATGAGCTGCAGATCATCAAAAACTATTCCAGCATGCGTCCTTTCCATGGGGGTACTGTCCTTCAGGAACAGACTTCTCCCATGTGGTCCCCAATTAGCCACAGCTCCTGCCAGGAGTCTGGGCCCGTGTGGACTTTACATGAGCTGCAGCCTCCTTCAGGGCATCTCCATCTACTGTGGTGTGGGGTCCTTCATGGTATGCAGCACAGATAACTGCTCCACTGTGGTCTTCCATGGGCTGCAGGGGAACAACCTGCTTCCCTATGGTCTTCTTCAGGGTTTGCAGGAAAATTTCTGCTCTGGTGTCTGAAGTACCTCCTCCCCTTCCTTCTCTGACCTTGGGGTCTACAAGGACATTTCTCTCACGTTTTTCACTCCTCTCTCTAAGAGAGGCTGTGCAGCATTTTTTTCTTTTTCTGAAATACATTAACAGAGAGTCACCACTGGCATCACTGATAGGCTCAGCTTTAGGAAACAGCAAGTCTGTTTTGGAACTAGCTGAAACTGGCTCTGTCTGACATGGGGACAGCTTCTAGTGTCTTCTCACAAAAGCCATACCTGCAGTTTTCCCCCATACCTTCTATCAAAATCTTGCCATGTAAACCCAACACAGGGGAACATGGTGGTGAGCCCTAGAATTGGCTCAGCTGGAACCACTGTAACCAGATCCATCCCACCAAGACTCATGCCTTTCTGATGCACCGATGACTCCTACTGCCTCTCAAGAGACTGCGGACTGTTGGTCTAAACTAACCCTGCAGTAGTAGCAATTGCTGCATCTGAGACACCACAGCTCTGCATTACATTAGCTGAGGGCAAGTAGACACACTGATGCTTCTAACTGGGCTCTGTTCAGTCTTGCCCTGAACTGATGTAACAGTGAGCATTCACTGAAAGAGTTCAGATGAACAAAAAATAGACCAGAAATTTGCTATTGAAGAGTGAGCTAGGTTCTCATTCAGAATGACTAAAAGTCACGTCTAAATAATAGCTTGCCAAATACTTCTGAACTACCTGTTTCTGTTGCTACCATGACCCTGAGAACAAAGCTCAGAGATCAACACCCACATGTGGAGTGGCCTTACAAACAGTCTCTGGATTTCAGAAGAAGAGAAAGTCTGGAAAAACAACTGAAGCAGTTCTTTTTCTGTCCAATTCAATTCACACAAACATTAGACCTGGAAGACAGGAGAACAGGCAGTGCCATCTCCACTGGCTCTGAAGCTCCTTACTGAATGGCAGGAAACTTCTTTCAGTACCTCATCTTATGGTAATTACCCATAAAAAAACCCAACAAAACAACAACAAACTCTCACCTGTGGATCTGACTATCACATATAAACCAGAAGACATTGTCCCTAGCCTTGACTATGGCCTGACATTTCCCAGTTTGGCCTCAGGTCTGGCTGGGGCATAGAGTTTTTTTGTTCTTTGGTCCATAAACCCACCATCTTGTTTCCACACGCTTTGTTTTGGCTTCCCATTAACTCTCATCAGGAGGTTTGACTTTATTTATATATTTCAAAAACTGCCTGCTGAGAAACTCAATGCCCCTTGCTGACCGCTGCCTCTGATAGCATTTATGGTCCTCTGAAACAATGGAATAACACGAGGCTGGTGTGTGCAGGGAACAAAACTTGCAGAGGATAATGGACATTATCATGCCCGCTTCTGCACAAGATAAGAATATCCACATTACTCTAAAAGCTTTCAGAATAAAAGATAACACTTAGCTTATTTTGTCTCAATAATTTATTTACACATGCATGAGACACACATTTGCCTCTTATCATATAAATATGTACAAACATCAGCAAATAAACAGAAACAAGTAGCTTTATCTCTGGGCTTGGGAGGAAAAGAAGAAAAGCAGTTATTGTTTTTCCTGTTTCAGAAAACCAGAGGGACACCCAAAGTCTGTGAAAATAAGAATCGTTCAGTATCAAGAGAGAAGCAAAAGAGAGAAGGAAAGGTAATACTTATGTAACATGATTCAGAGAGATTTCAGCTAGATTTTCAAATCCCAAAATATATTTGCATGTCTGCCAGAAATAAGTATTTTCTTTTGACTCATAAATGGAACTAACTTGACATGAAAGCACACATTTCTTTGAATGAAAAATGTGGACACCGAAGTGTCACTTCGAGGTGAACAGCCTTTGACACCCAGCCAAGCATGTAATTTGCTGATGAATAAGCTCATTCAGTGTACCTGTTTTCTTTCTTCCAGTACTGCGCTTTTGTGCTCATGAGTAGGCATTTCTTATTCTTTCTTGCACTCCAAAACTCAGATATGTGGAATGCTGCCCAAAATGTCCATACAGGTGCTTCCATAATTTTTTTCAACAGAGATGGTTGCTTAGAGAAAATGGGATTATGAAAAAAATTCAGCCTTTCTACTACTTTGTGACATGAACGGTGTCAAAATTAATCGTTCACCCCCCCTTCTCCACTCCAAAAGCTGCTACCAGTCAGGGATCTTTAAGACTCAGGAGGCATAAAATTTCTTGCTGCTCTAGTCAGAGCAGACCCTGGGCCAGCACTGCATTGGTCCCTTTCTCTGCTGTTCTTTTCTTTTTGGCCATTCTAGTCCTTTCCATTCAGGTGCTCTCATCACCCCCTGCCTTCTCTCCATTAAAAGAATATCCTGTTGTTCCTTATTAATGATTCTTCAGATGTCAAAGGTTTATTCAGCTGCCTTTGTGAGCTGTCTCAATTCTGCAGAGATCCAGGTTGATAACCAGTGCTACTCCAGTTTGTGTAAGACCTGCAGCCCACCCGTGTCTGTTCGCATTCGAGGAACAGGGGTCACAAGCTTTACAGTGTCATACAATGAGGCTACAACTCCTTCCTCTGGCAATGGGAAATGTTAGTGCTGTGATAACTCAATTATCTTCCTACTTTTGCTGGAAACATTTTACGACTATGAAAAAAAAATAGTAGGAGCTGATCTGAGATCTGATCTATGCACTTCAACTTTATCTTTTTTTTTTTTCTTCAGTAACTTGAGGCTGCATTTGCCTGCTCTTGTTTTGTCTCTGCCTGAGTGTTTTCAGTTTCATGCCTGGTTGCCTGCCTACCTGAGCACTGCTGAGAGCATGTTTTCCTCTGTGAAAGGAATGCATATGTTTGCCTGCCTGCTTTAACCAGGAACTACTTCTATGGGGAAAAAGAACAATTGCTGTTGAATTACAGGCAGGCACTTCTTACTGAAAATTGTTCTTCTTGTAGACAACAGCTGAGGTTCACTGAGGTGAATGCAAGGATGTGTAATACATTTTTACCTGCCCAAGCCTGTCCATTTTTTTAGGTAAGGAGGGAGTGAGATTTCTTACATAGAAAGCAGATTGTATTTGGCCACCCTTATGGTGAGAAGGGATCAAGTTGTGAATGCAACATTCTGGATTCTTCCATAATCTCATATACAAATTATTCCTTTTTATGCTGGATAAAATGGCCTCACCAAGAGAGGCGAGGTTACAATTGCTTTCCATATCTGCAGCTCCCCACAGCTGACTTTTATCCTCAAAGGCCTTGAAAGTGATTTGTGACAAGGGTAATTTAAAAAAAACTTTTTTTTTTTTTAATGGAGTAAACCAGGTGTGTGATTCTCCCACCAGAGCTGCAGCAAGAAGCATTGTGTATTCCTTCTAGCTTTGTGTAGTGTTTTTGCCATGTGTGGGGATATGCTATCAAAAGTTCTAGCACTCCTTCCTAAAGGTAGCTACTAAGCAGCATGTTATTTTTCATCTGCAAAACACTGCCAAGAAAGCGTAGAAAAACAAGGAGAAGCAACGTAACCTATGTCACTGCAGAAGCTTATATCATGGTTGAAACTAATACCTTCTCAATCACATATGTACTTAAAATGTATTGTTCTAAGAAAAGGAAATAGGCACATCCATGGAACTAGGAGATATATTGCAATATCAATAAATAAATAAAATAATAATACTAATAAAAAAATCTGCTGCACAGACTTCCATGTAGATACTGTAACTAATTAATGTTATACAAAATCAATACAAAATATACAGTTGTATAAAACTCTGAAGATTTTCTTTGATTACAGCTGCATGGTCAAGGAGAGCAAATAGAATTGAAAGTCTCAGCTTTTTTTACTAGAATTTCACCTAGAGGAATTGTCTTTGCTCCTTTTTATTAATTTCCTTTTTTATTATCTTAGTTTTCCCTGGTCAATGAAAACTTTGATGATTTCAATTTACTTCCAGTTTTTATGGCTGGTAACTAACCTCTTATCTGACAAAACCTGGCTTTTTCTCATCTTTGTTATCTTCTCTTTTTCCCTACTATACCACTGATCTCAACACATATTCCCTAAACCTATCCTCAGTTCCTCCCACCCTGCATTCTGTCACTGTGGAATCAAAGATGTGAAACGTACATTTACACTGTGCACTGACCTTTTCCAACTTATCCAACTTTGGATAAATCTTTTGAGCAGAAGGTGGTAGGACAAACCTTTGTGCTAACAAGAAATTGGGCCACTGCCTTCCAGGATTCACCAAAAATTTTTCCTCTACCCTTATTTGTGTGTCTGCCCATTCAAAACTGGATTCTTAGCACTTTCTGCTAGGAGAATCTCTGAAATTCATTCAGAGTAAATCACAGACATTTCTCTGAAATGACATTTATAGGAATAAAACATGTCTCCAAACACTTTTCAGGTGTTAATAGCAAAAGGCTGTTACCACAGACCTCAACTTCTAGGCACTAAGA
This sequence comes from Phaenicophaeus curvirostris, assembly GCF_032191515.1. Lineage (NCBI taxonomy): Eukaryota > Metazoa > Chordata > Aves > Cuculiformes > Cuculidae > Phaenicophaeus > Phaenicophaeus curvirostris. The sequence continues at coordinate 24,460,042 of NC_091392.1, forward strand.
GATCGTATCTGCTTTGCCTGGCCATGTTTGCATAGCGTTTCCTTGAAGAATCAGTGCCTAGCAATTTGTTTTCAACCACAGGTGACATTATGGCATTTGTTAATACTGTGCCATGTTCTGATGGCTGGTTAAACTTGCCCCTTACCTTTTCTATGTATTAATTTCTATGTTGGCTTCCTAAATTAACTTTTTCCTTCCTTTTTGTTTCCCATTTGAACATATTTTGTATATTTTTTTTGGTAGGTATTTTGGTATTATTACATTTAATCCTCAGCCAGCATTTCCCATGGTTAATTTAATCTCCTGAATTAAAGTTTCTCTTTTGTTATATGATGAAGTTAGCTAGAGTATGTAAAAGTAATTTTCTTAACTGGTACAAGTTTTTTTCCTATTTATAGGGCAGTATCTTTAACTGCAATAAAGAGGTCATTTAGTAAGTTTGCAAAGCATTTCTTTGTCTATGAACATTTTCCTTGAACAAATGGCAGCTGGGACAGAAACTCCAGGTTAGCATATCTCTCTGACAGTTTTTAAAATGATCTAGTGAGATCCAGGCTCTTCACTGTCACCAGCTAGGGAATGTTCATCTTTGAAGTATTTTTACCAACTCTTTGTGGGTTTTGTTGTGAGCTCAAAAAACCTACTTCTGTGTGGAATTTAATAATTCCTAGTCTGAGTTCTTTTTTTAGTAATTTCTCCCACTTCTTGCTAATATTGTGGAAGGAAATGTGACACTGTTTTCAATCCCAGATTTATAGATGTCTGAAGCTGCAGCTCAATTCCTGGAAAAGAGGTGTTATACACTATTGTTTTGGATAAAGTGTCATTTTGATGTAAATTGAGCTATTCAATTTCTCTTCTGTTTCCTCAAAAAACATTATTTTCTTCTGTCCACAGCAATTTCACATTTTTTTCTTTGTAACAACAGATATCAAACCAGTTAAAGTTGTTATATTTGGAATGAATATTCCATACCCCTACCTAAGCTGCAGAATATTCTGAGGAATACCTTGGACATGTAACATCTGAAGCAGCCCTCACGCTTAAGAAAATTAACAAACCATATTTGAAAAAAAAAAATGAAATCCCGCTAGGTGTTCTACAGTGTGCAAAGCTTTGCCAATCTAACAATCTTCCCTCCATCCCTCCTCGGTATCCAACATGTAGCTCTTCTCATAGCCCCAGAGCTCAACCCTGGAGATCCCTTAAAGGCCTATTTATATCCTATGTGTACTGGATTTTAATTTTTGGAAGATATGTAGCCTTAATTTTCAGCCCATATGCTACTTTACCTGGCTGGATGAAAAATCCAGCAAAAATGAACACATGAATCCTTGTTAGCTTTCAAATCAGATCTTTGCAATTTCCTTCAAGATTCCTCTAGGTTTTGTAAATGTTCATCAGAAATCTTCCCAGTTATTAGCATGTCATCCAGATAACAGACAACACAATTTACCCCCTGCCTTTCCCAGCTCATTATTCTTTGAAACTCAGCAGGTTCTTTTTCTATTCATACCTAAATAGCGCCTTACGTGTGTTTGTCATCAGAATATTTTTTTTTAATACTAGCTGCAAAGCCACCTGCTGGCACTCTTGGGACAAGCCTTGTCTGGTTAGCTCCTCTGCTCAGCACTTTGCAAATAACTCTTCTCCTCCAGAAATCCAATATTGTCCAGTCTGAGCCGATGAGTGCTGGAAATTTTGTATTTCTGACAAACTCTTCTCTACTTGAAACACAGTTTGCTTAGCCCATTCACTGACATGCAGCGAAAGAAATGGACTCTGGTTTCCGGTGCCACAAGCTGCTTTTCCACAAGCTTTTGCAGGGCTTATGGCACAGGTCTCCTGAGAAATGCAGAAATAATTTTGTCACTTGCAGATGACATTGCAGTTGTTATGCCTGTTACTAATCTACCCCTGTAATGAAAACTAGTCTGAATTTTCCTACCGCTATACAGCTGATTAGCTGCTATCCACTATAATTTAAGCTCAGGAAAAGTTTCTGCCCACCATTTTCAGTTATGATTGTCTTCAATGTTAACAAAGTATATTTGTTAACTACAGTAACAAGAAGACCTACCTGTTAATCATTACTTCCCCCTACACTACCATGAGACAGTGTGTTATATATGTTCCTATGTTCATTTTCTGCTCTGCACAGCCTGTGATCAGTTATCCATGGACAGTTTATTTAGTTGACAGATTAATTGTGCCACAGATGCAGAGACGCTGAGGGAGGCCAGCTCAGTTCTGGCAGGATTATTCATGCAAGTGCAGTTCTGTGTGGTTGTTGATACATTAATCTCACTGGGTACACAGTGACCTAGCTGGGGAGGATACAAAGGACCACAGACATCTCCAGCCTGCTTCAGCACAGGCAGAACAACCTGTGAGCCAAATCAGGCACAATATGGTTCAAGCAGATCTGCTTGGATGCACATAGGAGATAACTCCAGTGCTGTGGTTAGTGGCCTCTCAACATATTGATTCGGCCAGAGTGAACTTGCCAGTCAGCTTGGGTCTGGTCTTTGGAAAAATTCATAAACCCTCAGAGACCTGTGGGGCATGACACAGAGGAACTCAAATAGTTCCACAAAAATCAGCTTAGGACAAACAGGAAACATTAGCTCAATCTGAGGGCCAACCATACCACCCTTGTAATCACAGCTAACTTTTTGGGACTATCCTCTTGATGTCTGTTGCCCAGGTTTCTCTGATACCCATCATGTTCCAGTTCCCACAAGCACCTACACTTCTGGCATTATAGCTTCTTAAATGAGTGATGCTTCTGCCATGGGATGTAATTCCTCTGGCACTTTGGTGGAGACAGAGCAAGCCGACTCAGAGAATGGACTCAGCCTCCATCATTTAATTTCCTCAGTTAGTTTAAACCAGTTTACTTAGCACTTTGGTCTATAATTGCCCACATACTTTTGCCAGCCTAATGGAGGCAGTGGTATGGAGATGGAAAGGAATGGCTAGGATGACAGGAAGACTGTCTCTTTTGGATGTACTGCTGTTTTTTGCAAATTTAAAGTGCTTGCAGAAATATGAGAGTCTTTAGCAAAAGCTTGTTGAAACAACCAGTAGCAGGAAACATTTTTGGGCGTGCCAAATACCAGAATACTTTAGTCTTCTAGTTGATTTCCAAGATAACACTATTGTTCTGTTACAAAAAACAAACAAACAAATAAATTAAAAACAAACACAAACAAAAAAGCTAAAAAAAACCCCCAAAACCCAACAAACCCCAAACCAAACAAATAAAAAGAAATCATGGTAAGCTTTTAATGGTTTCCTTAAATCTACTATGTCTTTATCTGGCAATATTAGGAAAATAACTTAAAATAACTTTTGCATATTGGAAATGTCTAAGCTGCTTGGATAAAACACTGCTAAACCCCAAATCTCTCTCATATAGTCCCTTTTACCCAATGCAAACAGTTTACTTTTGCTTTTTTTTAATTTAAAGATCCAATCCTTCGCCATTTTTCTGTGGTGTGTTTTGCCAGGAGCAGAGGAGTTAAAAAGTGAATACACTGTTTTTCATAAAAACAGGTTCACCGTATAGCTTTATTTCCTTAGGATATAAGACAATAACCCCCAACTTCAGAAAATGAAAGTTGACTAATAGAGAGGAATATTTTATCCTCCCTTGCTGCAGGAATTGTAAATCATAACTGAAATTAAAGACTAGGTCTTGATCGCATACTTTCAATATTTTTATTCTACAAGATAAGAGCAGATTCTTGACATTTAAGCAGAGCTGAAATCGGGAAGCTGAAATTGTTTAGTTCTTGTTGGAAGTGCCTTTCTATGCAATTATTGTCTTTGGTCCAGTTGAATCACTTTAGGAGAATCTTACAGATTGGTTCCCCAAGCTTGTTATCCTTTCTAATTACCAAATGAAGACTTTAAATACTGTTAGAATCAAAATCTCCTTCTAGATTTAGAGAACAGCAGAGCTCCTAAAGGGTAGTTGAAAAATGCAAGAATTGCAAATTTGATCTAGATCTCACTTACAATGGTAAAAATCAAGAAGTATTCTCATTTCCGTAATGTGCAACTAGCAATGAGCTGGAGGCGGAGGGAGGAATGTAACTGCCTTTCTTGTGATTCTTTTTCTCTGGGCTACATTATATAAGCCCAAGCAAGAACAAAGCTTTGATCTATATTTATTAATGATGAATCCGAGTTAGTACTTTCTTATACTACTGTAAAAGATGTATGATTCCAGAGGTGTTACATTGATCTAAATCCACAGCAAAATCAGATTCTGGTCTCGCTTTATCATTTGAAACACTACGTGATTTGGTCCAGAGATTTCTCATTTACTTTGAGCACAATAATTAAAGGATGCCAAAGGATGCTGATGCCTGTTGCAGACTGACCTAGACAGCTGTGATTTGGAAATGAAAAACTGGAAGAACTGAGCAGCAAATAGTGCTGAGGGAAAACAAAAACAAAAATGAGGAAAAGAATAGAAAATAGAGCAATCAATGAAGGCTAGGCAGAAACAGAATCCTGATAAACTAGTAAGCCATTGGGTGAGTTTCATCAGACAGAAAAATGTATTTGCATATGGAATAGAAGAATAGTTGGAGTTAGCGACTTGCAACATTTTAAAAAGTGTTTTCTGACCTATGCAGTGAATATATTTTTTAAGAAATACAATGTAATTGCATGTATTGTCATATAGTCTCCTTTCGCATAGATCAAAGTAATCTTTGCCCTTGAGTTAATAACTAAAGTCTTGTCTTGGGGTAGACGCGCTTGCTAAGGAGCAGGGTTAATGTCGCAGTTGAAGAGTCAGGAAAGTATTATTCTCTCTCAGCTTTGTGATCTCCTGTCTATGCAGCATGAGTAAAACAAATCAGGGAAGAAAATCATCCAGCTACATATCCATTGACTTCCCTTTCTAAAGGAAGTTACATGGAACTCTCTGAAATACACAATGGGCTGCCTCAAGTATAACAATAACTAGATGTAAATTATCATTATTAGACAGAATGCATTCAAAATAAAGAGGATAAATATCTGTATTTGCCTAAGTATAAAACCAGGCTCAATATCTTCAATAGAATAATCGCCTACAACCTCAAGTCTTTGTAGACTTTTTAACCGCAGTAGCAGATGGCCAAAACCACTGTTTCTCTGGTTTTGATTATGGATTAATTACAGAAATTGTTAGAGGAAAAAATCCAGCTATGTCTACAGGCAAAGTCAGCTACACGCTATGTGCAAGAGAAGTGCATTTATTCCAATGTGACTGTAAATGTTTATTGTGCTCCAGGTATGGTCAGACTATTGTAACTGTTTCAAAGCTAATATGCAGGCATTCTAATGAAATTTAAATGTAGTGCACTGACTGAGCACACTTAACAGATGAGGCTTATTTTTAGAAAATGGATCTGAGTGGATGCTCAGCCTCCATTCCCAAAAGCCGTTTACTGCACTGATAGTTCAACAAAAAAAAGGCAAATAAATTAATGATTGTACTTTCACTACATGATGTGAGAAAAAATTCCTGTTTAAAGTATATAGAATTCTGATGTGTTTCATGTACTCAAAACTGAAACTTCTCGATACTTCTATATGACATGGTAACCCCCCACTTTTTTATTTTTCATTTTTCTTAAGAGATACAGGTTATGTTAAGGACAATGGGATACAGTTCATACTGTATTATCTTTCTAAACTTACAAGTTTGGAAGAACTGGTCAACTTTTTGGTAATGACCATCTTAGGGACATTTCAGGCAATCTACTCTACACAGATTGAAACTAACACATAGTATTGAAATGGGCAGTGTTACAACACCAGCTCCCTGCCTGCTCATCACCGGTTACATCTGCACAGGACTGATGCCATTATGAGCAGAGATGAAATGCTCATATGAATCTTGACTTTTTACTCCATCCAGGCTCTCTCAGTTGAATCCAGGACCAATGAATGGTTTCAGAATAATTGCTTCTAGGCTTATTTCTTTTTTGAGAAGTTTCAGCTTGTGACAGTTCATAACTGCAGCAATCGTTTTTAGAAGCCCTTCATTATAAAACTTCACAATCTGCAAACCTAGTGGTTTGTTATATTTTTCAGTCAGAAACAAAGAATAGAAAAGTCTGTATGAAAAATTTAAAATGGTCTGGTTGCCATGGCAAGTACATATATATTCATTAACATTCGACAGGAAAAAAGTAATCCATTGAACAGGGCACATGTTATTTTTTATTTCTTAACTTATCTGTGATATTTGGGACCTTCCTTCAAGCAAAATAGATTGCATTCATAAACACTTAAAGAATGTTAAAGTTAACCACACATTCTGGCAAGACATTTTTTAAAAATAATTTCTTTGTGAGAGATCATAGAATCATGGAATCATAGAATAACCAGGTTGGAAGAGACCCACTGGATCATTGACTCCAACCATTCCTATCAAACACTAAACCATGCCCCTTAGCACCTGGTCCACCCGTGCCTTAAACACTTCCAGGGAAGGTGATTCAACCACCTCCCTGGGCAGCCTGTGCCAGTGCCCAATGACCCTTTCTGTGAAAAATTTTTTCCTAATGTCCAGCCTAAATCTCCCCTGGCGGAGCTTGAGGCCATTCCCTCTTGTCCTGTCCCCTGTCACTTGGGAGAAGAGGCCATCACCCTCCTCTCTACAACGTCCTTTCAGGTAGTTGTAGAGAGCAATGAGGTCTCCCCTCATCCTCCTGTTCTCCAGGCTAAACAACCCCAGCTCCCTCAGCCGTTCGTCATAAGGCCTGTTCTCCAGCCCCTTCACCACCTTTGTTGCTCTTCTCTAAACTCGCTCCAGAGCCTCAACATCCTTCTTGTGGTGAGGGGCCCAGAACTGAACACAGGATTCGAGGAGCGGTCTCACCAGTGCCGAGTACAGAGGGAGAATAACCTCCCTGGACTTGCTGGTCACGCCGTTTCTGATCCAAGCCAAGATGCCATTGGCCTTCTTGGCCACCTGGGCACACTGCTGGCTCATGTTCAGTCGCTGTCAACCAACACCCCCAGGTCCCTCTCCTCCAGGCAGCTTTCTAGACAGACTTCTCCTAGTCTGTAGCACTGCATAGGGTCGTTGTGCCCCAAGTGCAGGACCCGGCATTTGGCCTCGTTAAACCTCATGCCATTGGACTCTGCCCAGCGGTCCAGCCTGTTCAGATCCCTTTGCAGAGCCTCCCTACCCTCCAGCAGATCAACACTTCCACCCAGCTTAGTGTCGTCCGCAAACTTGCTAAGGGTGCACTCGATGCCTTCATCCAGGTCATTGATGAAGACATTGAACAGGGCTGGACCCAGCACTGAGCCCTGGGGAACCCCACTTGTCACTGGCCTCCAGCTGGATTTCACACCATTTTCCACCACTCTCTGGGCCCGGCCATCCAACCAGTTTTCCACTCAATGTACAATGCATTCCAATATCTCTTCACTAAAACCAAAAAGAAAGTATTCCCTATGAAATCTGGAGAATCTGTGGAGTTTATTTAATTGTGCAGTAGCACTATAAATTATGAAGGAAAGTACTGTGGTCTGTAAAAACACAGTGCAACTGCAATTAAAAGATATGGAGAAAGCTCTTAGATAAATAAAGGAGATATTATTAGAAGTATGGCACAGAAAAGGTCAATTGGTTCCTATTTACTTGATAAAATTAAAAGCCAATGCATCTGATTCATGCTGGCATAGTTCCACATTTTTCATGGAGTAGATGGTGGCATAATAAAGATCAGGAAGTATTAGTTACTGCACACCATGTTTTTGGAAATCCATTAACAACATCAAAAATGCATAGCAGCAGAAAATATCAGATTTTAAAAAATATTTTTTCTGACTGAACTGAAAGGAATGAAAGCCCACCCTGAAACAGTGAATTGAAGGGTGATACAGACCTGTAAGATGCTCATCTAGTTATTTATATAAATTACCATGTGAACAAAAATAGTACCAATTGTAGGAACAATTCAGAGTAGAGGAACATCCTGAAGAAGACAGGAGTCCATTATTATTTCATGCACTATGTGATGTTCAGAACAGAACTGCTGAAACACTCGTTGACAGCTGTGATACACCTTTTCAGAAATAAGCCTTGCTCTCTCCTTAATAAGTACTTATGCAAAGGAAGAAGTCTCAGGAACAGCCAATCTGTTGCTTAGCTAGCATGACAAATTGAGCTTTCATCAGACTCATGCACTTCTAATTTGCTGAAGCTAACATGGATTGCAGAGTTAAAAATGGGAGCAGAATATGGCTCCTTTGTAAGTGATTTTTTAAGGCTCTGTTCCTCTTAATTGCCCAACCTTATTGTATATTTCATTAGTTCATAATCATACGTTGTTTTTCATGCAGCTTGGTTTTGAAGCTCAAGAAACTAATACTGAAAAGCTTTTTTGCTATTGAACTCCAAGAGGTGCATCAAGCCACTTCCCATAGAATGCATTAGTATTCAGAATATGTTGGTAATGAAGAAGAGCATGGCTTATTGCACTTGAGTTATTTTTTTGGTTTAATTCCTTTTCAAGTGAATTTATAAATCACTGAAGGATCTCCAAATGACAGGCTTGCTTTTTTCTGCTGTTTATAGAATAGCAGAAAATGTGCGCTTCTTTGCTGCAGCCTTATGCTGAGATGTCTTACCTAAATGTGGGAAAAAAATGGGGTAGTAACCAGAGACACATGAATATTTTACGTAATTTTCCAAACAATTTAAAATGAGGGCAGGATTGGTATTTATTAATACTTGTTGCCAGTATCCCAAGGACAAAATTACCTCTAACAAATACTGAAATTAAAATATCTGACTATTCAATGTGTTCCAGCAAATAACAATCAAATTACATTGACATTCTGTATTAATATTAATATTGTATTTGTTTAAAAAATAGTACTGAAGATACTTATATACTTATATATTGATTGGGATAATTTAACAAAAGTTGTCCTGTGCTCAGGCCCCATATCACTCCTTAAACCTATGAGCCATATGGTCTTCATACTGAAATGTTATTTAATTTAGTCTCTCAAAGCCCATGTATTCTACTACTTGTTTTCTAAGACTTATTCAGTTTGCAGACAAATGTTAACATTTTTTTCTTCATTCTCATCAGATATCTGAAAGGAATGGCTTAGGGCATCTTTAAGATCTATTTGCCTTCTTCTGATTTTTGTGTCCTGTCTCATACTTTATACACACCATTATTTTCTCTCTTCCTTTCTTTCAGGGATGGAAAGAGATTCAGGCAGGGTGAAGTGCTGCCAATGCAACGTTAATCTTTAGCAGCTACTAACCTGAGTGACCTATAGCAAAAGAAAGGAGGTATCCTGAAAATCATTACATTCCTTTATGCCCTTTTCAATTTGCTGAGACAAGAATGATGTTGGCATGCAGCACAGTACAGTCTTAAGTTTCTTGCTAAACGGTAGAGTCTTCTGTTACTGGGACAGTTTTATCTGCTGCCTCTGCTCGTAGTGTTTTCCTTGTGCAAAACATCCTTTCTTCTGCGCTTCCAGAGAAAGCAGCCTGAAAGTACCCAGAAAAAAAATCCACTTTGTTAAGCCTTTTTATCTTCTGTCTCTATACTATATAGCCTTTTTCATCAGAGAAGGAACTGTCACTGGCAAGCTGGAGGAATGGTGCCTGGGGGCCACGACTGTTTCAGCTGAAGGTTATGCTGAAGCTCTGGAAACCAAACTTCTGGTGTGTTTGGTAGGCTTGTTTTTGTAGAGCCTTTGCTAGCAGATGTAAGGAATGCGAAAATGTTAAATGATGAAAGAAGTTCAACAGATTCTTCAAAAGAAACTAGTGTTAGAGTTTCGCCCTAGTGTGAGATGCACCAAATCTGAGAAGGCACTTTATTGCTCACTTAATCGATCCTGGCTTTAAATACCTTAGTCAATATGAAACTTAGACATTTATGCTTAATTTATTGCCCTGCCGCTGGAAATTAACCTTTATTATGCATAGCGAAGCAGCTACAGCTAAGCATGCTTGCCTTTGCTAAGCAAGGGTTACAGAGTCCTTATTACTGCCAAGACCCTGAGGGCACTAATGGCATTTTTTGCCTCCCCCTATCCTACCATGGCCCAGGACCCCACATCCCCTGGAGCTGTCAAATCTTGCCCCAGTGATACCCCAACAGCAGGGCTGGTCTCTGGCTTCCCACAGCCCTGCCCAGCCACGGGGTATGACAAGCTGGCCCTGCACCTTGACCTGGCCTTGGTCCAGCCCCACTCCCATGGAGATGCTTGGTGTCTGGGGCTGGGGCTGCTCCTTGTGCCCCCCCCCACCCCGGTTTGCTCTACTTCCTCAGGCCAGAGTCTCCCAACCACCCTTGTGAGTCCCTGCTGCTCCCAACGGGAAGTGCATGTGACACGTATATGTAACTTTTAAGTTTAGAAGACAAAGTGCTGAAAAAGGGGCATAAACAAAGTAGTGAATGTGAAACATGTGCAGTTATCGCACATGAAATATGTCCAGAAGACCAATTCTGATGTTGCTCACACCTTGCAATTATGTTTTGTGATGACCCTACATCCTCACAAGAATAAGTTTGCAGGTACACCTGTATGTCATCTGCAAAGAATGCATAGTAAAAGTTAAAGATCTTCCACTGAACTGCTATTGAAACCTTGAGCTGCTATAAAATATTTCTACAAGAGGCTGATCATGCTTAACTGAGAAATAATAGCAAAATGACTATATGTGGAAGATAAAATGAAATGATGTGGTATTTGTGTCATCATATATTTCTAAGAAGACCATAATTCTGGAGGTGATGAAATTGGCACTATATTTTCATTGATTTGCAGTATCTATTGCAGCTCTAAATGGAATGTAGGAAATATCTTTTACAAAATATGACTAAATGCCTATCTATCATTGCTGAAATGCAATCACTCTGAGGTAGACTAGCTAATGAAAGCATCAAAATCATTAGAGGAAATTTGATTAAATATTACTAAGAACTTAATTTCTTAGTAATTACTTGGAATTTCTTGTCTAAATTTTCAGAATGGTGAAATGCAATTTTGTCTTCTAACCTTCTGAATCCAAAATTTGTAGTCTGAAAAAAATTCAGAACAATTCTGAAATAATTAATTTTGTCACTCATGATTCTCAAAACAATGATTGATAATATCAAAAAAGTCTTCTCCCCTCCCATGCCGAAGAAGGCATTGCCTTGATTGAAACACACTCCTATGTATTCTAAGATTTCTGGGAAAAAACAGTTATGTGTAAAATTTATTTGAAGTGTTTAAAATTCCTGCACTGTTTCTAATGATGAAAAACTGTAGCATTACACATTGTGACAAAGATATAGGATGAAGGATAATTACAGAATGTGTTACTACCATTCATGTGTGAAATTTTCTAGGCTGGAAATATGCATGCTCTTAGATAGGAAAAAAGACACCAGTTAAATGGATAACCTTGATGTACAGAAAAATTCTAAACACGTTCAGCTCTTCACCAGGTATTCATCTGAGAATGCCCCTGTGTGTCACACTTTTTTTTATTCTGCTTGGATTTTTCCATTTTCAGCACAATGATACTCTTTTAAGAAGAAATACCCTAAAGGTCAAGTTATTGTTGAAAATTAATTCCTACCTTACATATTTTTAAGTAGGTGTGTTTTAGGCAATTTTTATTAGACAAGTCCTACATTCTGTGCTAAACTATGTATTTTACCTTGTCAAGGAAATACTTTATTTTATTTACTTGACTAAAACTCATGTATGACTACTTGGATGATTTAAAATATATATGTTTAAAATTTATGCAGCTATGATATTTCACTTGAAGTTGTATTTATTTCTCACAGTTCATTACACAATCCACAAAGGGCTAAATTATGAAAGAATATTCACTTAAGGCACACAAATCTTTTAAGCAAAAATAGACCCACTGTTATCCAGAAAAAAATAAAACCAAAAAAGCACTAACTCATTCAAATAAACAAATGAATTTTCAGATAAACGTAAGAAGCTTCTGGAAATCAAAAGATTTGTCAGCTACTCGCATGAATGCAATTTATAAATAAAATAATTTTGAAAAATAAATATTAGGATCAAATAGTTAAGAAAATCAGCAAACCAAAGAATTATGACATTTTAATAGATCTGATCTACAACAAAGCAAGACTTTTGAGTTGCATGCTGTCCATGCCATAGACCCCAACAGTTTAGACCAACTGTTTTATTCTTTTTTCATTTGTATCATGTTTAAGTTTATTTCACTCATCTTTGCTTACCCCTAGCTATAGGATCAATCACTACTTCTTGTATTTCAGTGTTCCTACCAGCATTGATGGTAAGTTACTCTCACAACAGCTTCTTATAGTCTTCCACACTCTACCATATGTGTACCTGCCCAGCCTGACTATGACTCTCTCTCAGCACTGTTTTCTGCTATTCCATCCTCAAAGGATAGTTAGGAGAGAAAGATAGAGAGAGAAACAGGAGAAAACATGCACGCAAAATTTGGATTTATAACAAAGAAATTTTATATTGCATTTGAATTTTGTAAATATTTGATATTTCTTTCACTCCACTCCATGTGCAGAGACAACACAAATTCTCAGTCCTTGCAACAGAGACGCAGAAAACTGCATGACTTAATATGATACACGTAGGAACACTGAAGTCACTAAGAATATTCAGTAGTTAAAATAAATACGAGTAAGTTATTATAACACTTACTATAACTAAAGCACATTACAGTAAACTATTCTGAGCAGGGATGTTCTTTTCTGCTCAAATGACCTTTCTAATTTTGTACCCAAATATTAAAGACAAGTAATTCCTTATAATGCAGTTCTCAGGGAGAGAAAGAGTTAGTATTATCCCCATCTTGATGAGGCTCACAAGCCAAAAGATTCAGAACAGGAACCTGAGTAGCTGAGATTAGTCCTTGGAAGGAGTCTGTTTCCATCTACTGCAGAGCGACCCCAGGGAGACAAGACTTTGTAAAAACCACATCTATTCTGCAGAACCACCAGGCTCAGCAAGCGGATTCTTTCACAAGCTGCTTGGTTGATCTGGAGCAAGTTACTGCCTCACAAGTACTGCTTAGTCTCGTACGACCTCTTCTTACAATTAGCGCAGTTCAGTGCGGCCTCTGCAAATATGGGGTTATGTTATTCCTACCAGGTTTCTGTCAACAGAATGTTTTTAAACTACACTGCAGCATACAATCATAGCTTATTCCATCTGTCTTCCTATTTGCTTTGGAAGATTTTTTGAGAAATAAATCTTTTAAAGATCCCATGTGAAACAATCTGTTAGCCAATTAATATAAATAGGAACGGAAATGATATTACTGTAGTATTTTTTTAACTAGTAAAATTATTCCACAAAAACTCTGAATTCCCTAGGTTTTTAACTAATTTTATTTCAGCTTTATTGGCAACAAAGCTACATGCATATGGAACATCTTTTCCTCATGCCCTCAAGGAACAAAAGGTACTAAAAACATTATGAAGAAAGCTTTATGACTTAAATCTGTTGTGCTCCTCCTAACGTTACACTGGCAAAATACTCTATAATAATAAAATTAGTTAATTAGGAGTTTCATCAGTTCAGAACAGCAAAAATGCTCTGGTATATCATGTAAAGCAAAGTTCTGCATTATTGCAGCGAAGAAAGCAAAGCATTCCAAGTATATATTTGATTAAGTGTATTTGAAAATACAAAGAAGAGTGCTACATGTGTATCAGTTGTGAAATAATTATAGTCTACATCTCCAGTTACTTGGAGTATGAGTTACAACTAAACCCATGGCAAACATATTTTAAAATGAACTGCAGAAGAATAAACAATGGATAGGAGTATGTCATTTAAGAGTAAAAGCTGCATTCAGAGCAGAAAGATATAGGGGGGAACTTCAGCACAGCTGGTTAGGAATTCATGGGATTTGACAAGAGATTCAAGTCAGTATTCAGGGCAAGATGAAATCTTGTCATTCTTGTCAATGGGTGCTTTTGGTTTCACTGTGGTCAAGATTTCTACCCTAATATCAGATTTGAGGCCCATCACTTCTTACTTCAATCTCAAAGACAATTTTTTATGAAAGTAGAATTTTTGCATTGCCTAAGCTATGCCATATAATGCCTTATGATGGACTTCTTTCTCTCCTTTTTCTGTAGAAAAAGAACGCCCCTATATTTAAAATATTTACAGATGTGCTTAGGTTTTAAATCAAAATGCCCCAGAGAAGAACTATATATTTCTTTAATGGGAAGAGAAACTCTTCAACATCTGCTTGATCACTGCATCCTAAATGTATATTCAGAATGGCAGTTCTTTGGTCAGACGACAACTTAGGCTGATCTTTAACACGGACAGAGATAAGGAAATGCCATGAGTTAACCTTGATCACAGGATTTGGAGCTCGCCTGTAGACAGAGCTTTCCATAAAATAAAGTATAGAGCCTCTACAATCAATGAATTCCCAAGAAATAAGCAGGTACTGCCTTTGAGGTTGTACACTTTCAAAGAATTCTTCACCCCTCCTCCTTGCAGCAAGGAAGAGACTGATATCATCCAGATCTTTGAGATTCATACAACAAAAGGAAGGGGAATCAAAAGGATTAAGTAAGAACCCTTTCTTGCCCTCCCCAGCACAATCTGCTGGGTTCAGATTGACTCAAAAGGTGCACAACAGTGAGTATGAACTAGAAACATTAAACTGTATTTTAATTTTGGAGTTTTTACTTAGAAATTAAATGTCTACCATAGTCTGCTGTGTTCATTACTGGGAGGGAAGCCAGTTACCTCAATGGGTTGATTTCAGCTTACAAACATGAGAGAATAATATTGCTCTGTACAGAACCTTGCATGGCAGCCACGTAGCAGAAACTTTATAAAGTTCACCTTGAAAAGACGACTGTGTTGATTTATTTACAAATGCTATAATTTGCATTACAGACACAACATGTCAATGCCTGTGGTTTTGACCTCCTAAGTCACTTCTCGAGAACCCAGATGACTTGATTCCACGTCTTAGATGTATATACAACTCTACAAGACTCAGCACTATTTAAGGGCAATTTTCCCTTTGTTTCTGCTGGTAAAACCTCAAAAGAGTTTTCTCCTTCTGACTAGACACTCGGAGACAAACGGTTTTGAGCTGAGGAAAGTTATGTCACTTATTCCTGGGAAAAACAATGACTGTTTCATATGTTTCCTTCTATAGAAAGATCTCTGCAAGTTGTTCTGCAGAACTATGCCTGATTCCACTTGGTTTTGTCATGCTTTCAAGTTATATGTGCAATGATATAAATGATTGTTTTTTAAAAAAATCACATTTCTGCATATGCAAGATTCCGTGAGGCTGCAGTAGAATCAGGTACTTGAGCTAGATTATGCACTGAGGTGAATCCACTAATGGCAGTAAAAGGACCCTGCAGCCTAATTGCCATTGATTCTTGGTCTTAAAATATCACATAGAAAACAAAATTGTGTAGCAGACTGACCAGTCTCAATAAGTGGAAAATACTATTATCTGTCTGTCTATGTGAATTTTCTTGAAGAGACAGGATAAACATGTAATCATCGTAGCTCAGAAGACTCAAACTCTTCATAACACACTTTCAGAAATACAAGCAGTTCTTTGATGGCATCTAAAGAGTGAAAAGCTGGGAGAGACATTCAGGAATGCGAGAAGAGGAGGTGAGATGTATGAGTAAAAAAGGGAAACATAAGGGAAAGTCAGGGTAAATAGGAGAATAGTGAGTAGAGTTATGTAAAACAGGAGGAGTAATCTGAGAGAATAAATGAGTGTCTATTAGCTTCACATCCTCTTCTCTTTTTCAAGCTGTGATTTGATGTCACCCTTGAGATGTTCCAGCTCAGTTCCATCTCTATGAAGATGTCAAGATGCAAGGCTCTGTCATCACCTAAGATAGGTGAGCACTTCCTCATTTTCCTCATGGCAACTGGGGTTAGTCTACTCCTGAACCCTGTTTCTCTTCCATTAATTAGGACCTCAGCCATCTCTGCCATTTGCTCCCATGACAAGATGAAAGGAGTGGGAGGAAGGAGTACACATGCTTAGAATTACTCTGCCCTCCATGTGAACAAAAAGTAAAGTTATTTTGGCATTTCAACTCAGTTGGTTTTACTTTTGAAAGCTTTCAATATAAAACACAAAAGTTACTCTTCACTGCCTGGTATTTAGAAGTCAAATTTTGCTGACTATACCAGAAAGTACTGAGAAAAGCTAATTCTCTAATACTGACTTTTTTTGGACAATGTAAGAGTCTTCTAACTTGCAGAGGTGCTGCAAAGTGATTACAGAGTGTTGTAAGCTTTTCTGAGAAAAGTGAAAACAGTAGGTGTGTATATGTATATGTTTCACAAAAATGTAACAATGACTTAAGTGATAGATTAGTTTTTTTTAGAAAAAGAAACAAACAAGAAAGCAATACAGTTCTGCCCTCCTTCTCTTCATTGTATTGTGTAACTAATGCATACATTGTTTTTAATTAAGACAGATAATTCTGATATACACTTGTAAATTAGGTGCAAGCTTGATTTATAGAGGAATTACTTTATATTCTGTATTTGCAGTCTATTTTTTCTCTGTCAGTTAGTTTTGGAATGAAGCACACACCATAACTTTTATGTTATTGTTGTTCAGCCTTGTTGTTGGACAGTTAATTTGCTATAAAATCCACACTATATCATTGTTATTAATTAAAGTAGCCATGAACTTGTCTTTCAAACGCTATTAAATGCAAATGTTGAGTCACATAAAAATATAAATGTGCAGTGAAGTTCTTCAGCAGAATAATGCCATGAAAGAATTAATACAAATTAATTAAATCTTCATTGAAAAGAATTCACTTTATCAAGTGATGAACCTAACTCAAGGGATTAGAAAAAAACAACTGAAAAATACTGTGTCAGATAACAATAAAAACAATCCTTTGTGGATTATAAAATTAAGAGTCATAGAATCATAGAATCCCTAGGTTGGAAAAGACCTTTGAGATCATCACATCCAACCATATCTGTTCACTACTAAATCACACCCCTGGCACTTCATCTACCTGCCTTTTAAATACCTCAAGGGATGTTGACTCAACCACCTCCCTTGGCCGCCTGTACCAGGGCTTGATAACCCTTTTGGTGAAGATGTTTTTCCTCATGTCCAATCTGAACCTCCCCTGGTGCAGCTTGAGGTCATTCCCTCGCGTCTTATCACCTCTTACTTGGGAGAAGAGACCAAAAGCCACTTCTCGACAATCTCCTTTCAGGGAGTTGTAGACAGTAATAAGGTCTCCCTTCAGCCTCCTCTTCTCTAGGCTAAACAACCCCAGTTCCCTCAGCTGCTCCTCAGAAGACTTGCTCTTCAGCCTCTTCACCAGCTTCGTTGCTCTTCACTGGACACGCTCCGGGGCGTCAATGTCTTTCTTGTAGTGAGGGACCCAAAACCGGACACAGTATTTGAAGCCTCACCAGTCACTGATTAGTCACTCACTAATCAGCCTCACCAGTGCTGATTACAGGGTCAGAATCACTTCCCTGGTCCTGCTGGCCACACTGTTTCTGATACAAGCCAAGATGCCATTGGCCTTCTTGGCCACCTGGGCACACTGCTGGCTCATGTTCAGTTGGTTGTCAACCAACACCCCGAGGTCCTTCTCTGTCAGGCAGATTTCCGGCCACTCTTCCCCAAGCCTGTAGAGCTGCAGGGGTTGTTGTGTCCCAAGTGCAGGACTCAGCACTTGGCTTTGTTAAGCATTATCCCACTGGTCTCAGCCCATTGATCCAGCCTGTTCAGATCCCTCTGTAGAGACTCCCTACCCTCAAGCAGATCAACACTTCCTCCCAGCTTAGTGTCATCCGTGGACTTAATAAGGGTACATTCAATCCCCTCATTGAGATAAAGATATTGAACAGAACTGGACCCAGTACTGGGTCCTCTGAAGTAGCAGACCAGAGGTCCTCACCAGCACACCATTCCCTAGACACTGGAGTGCCATTCCCAGGCTTTTTCCTATCAAGCCTGGTTTGTCCCCTTCCCTCTTCACATCTAGTTTAAAGCTCTATTAATGAACCCTGTTAGATTTTTTTTTCTCTGCCATACTGCCAGACTGTTGGGTCTGAGACAGGGAACATAGGGTGTTATTCCAGTAGTCAATCTCCCTCTTACACTCCCTGATGGTTCTCAGCCTGCTCACCTCCATCCTGAGTTCTGTCTCCAAGTGGAGGAGTTCCTGCACTCGCGCACAACTCCCTCAAGTGAATTCCCCACTGGTATCCAACACCAGAGCAAGAGGGGGACACACCCTCAGCCTGGCATCTGGGTGGCAGCATGCACCCACTGGGGCTCTGATCCTTCTGGCTGCATCAGTCACGGCTGGTACAGAGCCTGGAGAAGCCTTAAATTTCTGCCTGTGGCTGCTTCTGGGACTGCTCTCCCTTGTCAGCCACCCTGTGGCAGCTGCATCTTCCAGGAGTCAGGAGCCACCCACCCCTCTCTCCCTCCTGGGGGAGAGTCAGAACTGAGCCTTTACAACTTTGTTCATCAAGAAGGTGAAGAAATACGTTAGTGTAGGTGAAGTGATCTGTACTTCACAGTCTACATTGTGAGTTGTCAGGGTTTTTCATAGCACAAAGCAGCATAGCTGACATAATATCGCTAACCTCTTACATGAAATCATCTCAAATGCATGTACCTTTCGCAGACAGAGACACAAAGCAATGTAAAATATTAATGGAATTATTCCAGCTGTGCAAGGAAATTTATCCAAGGTTTATAAATTCAGAGATTTAATCTATTCCTTAATGAGAACATACTTATACATCTGCTGAACTGAAATTATTTGCCTAAGTGCATTCTTGAAGAGAGAAAGTCCTCATAGATGCCTAAACACATTTCTTTTTTATAGGCTTGGATTTTAGATCAGAAAATACGTGTTTGTGATCTACACATCCTTGGAAGCAGAAATACCAGAGTGCGCTTGAGGACCTCATCTGAAATTATGCTCTGTTGGGAATCTGGTAGGATTTTAACATTTTTTTTAAGTAGCTACAAAGAATTTTTGAGAGTGGAATAGTAAGTGAAGTTTTGCTTCCCTATGGTTGTAAAAAACTTATCAGAAAATGTATTACTGATGAAGATGTCACATGTAATTTAAATAGGAATTATTATTTGTTCAAGTTGTACCATATTGCAGTTAACATGAGATAAAATTAAGAATGAGCTCTGCATCAGAGAAAGATGCTTAAAATGAGGTTTAAATACAATAATAACAGAATGAAAAAGACTTGCCAACTACAGAAATGAAAATAAATTCATACTCAAGCAAGCCTTGGTAATGCATGATGTCTCTGAGAAAGTTGCATGGAATAAGTACAACCATTTATGGGATTAAAATACAGCTAAAGTCATTTAACATTAGTAACTTGCCAGGAACCCTGTAAAAAAACTTGTGAGCTACACTAAGTACTCCTGGCAGAGCTATTATACAGCTTACATCGAGCTATTTCATATTGAACTATTATAGATGAATATCACCCCTTCTTCCCTTAATGTGACCTCTTGAATTTGGTTTTCATCTGGTTGAAGTGCAACATATTTTCCATCAATCATATGCTAGGAGAAAGGTCATCTCTCAGTGTGGCCGGGGCACTGCAAGGGAGGCACTTCTGTGCATTTTCCAGTTCTCTCACTGCAATCTCCATGCGATCTACTAGTTGCATTCTCTGTCCAATTTTTCAAGCCAAGCTGGCCTTTTCCAAGCCCTTACTAGGGAAAGGAAACAACAAGCAGTTTATGTTGCTGTAATCTTCAGCAGATTTTCAGACCACACTGAAGTCAGGCAGGAGACTTGTAGAGATAAGAAACTCCCGAGAGGTTATTTATGGGAGTTTTAACCTCTGTTACTTTAAACAAGAGAAGGAAGATCTTTTTCTGAACTCTTTCCCTTTATGATCAGTGCATGATGATGGCCAATCCCATTCAACTTGTTAAGGAAAATCAATCTACTGGAGTAAATGTGGTTTACAGTCAGCCGCCCTGGTCGCTGCAGTTATGAAACTGTCCAAATCTTGGAGCAGTCTGTATTGAATCAATGCATTGGACTCATAAACAGTTAACTAATCTCTGATTGTTAAATAGCATCCTTTCTCTAAATGCTGGTATGCTATTTCAACAACATAAAAGTGACACACAAGGGTATGTCTGTCTTGCATAGAATTTAAATTCATTATATCTTGGCCAAATTTTAATAATAAAACCCCATAATTTGGAGACTCCATCTCCTTTCTCCTGTTACTTGTATCAATTCCTTTCAGGATATGCAAAAGTATAAAGTATTTCTCCAAGAAGCATGTGCTTCTTTAAGAAAGACTTAAGTATCAGTACTGCACCTATCACACTATCAGGGAAGAAGGAGTTGCATCAGAATAATTATCTTTTTGAAAGGCATAGTTAGGAATGAAATCCTGATTAAGAGTTGCTGTATAAATGACTAGTGTTCAACAGATGCAGTGGCTTACGCATATTATACAGAAATTTTCACTTTGACCATGATTCCTCATTCATGTTACCCCAAACAGGAATCACTCCTTTTGTCTTTTTTTATTTAAAATAGCTGACCATGCCATTTGTGTGTAAAGCAGTTTTAGTTCAACAACATGCTGCAGGAAAAACAGAATATAGTGAAGTTACAAGGTATTCTTACAGTGCTAATGAAACATTGGCAGTTTTCACCATAAATGCACTGAAATGTCTTAGATACATTTTCTTCATCAGTCACACTTAAAAAGAAAGAAAACATAACTGCAGGGACAGTTGCTAAAGTTATCGTTAGAAATAGGACTGGTAAAATGGGTAGGCGCTTTTTGCCTGGTAGATAAAAAAATAGTTTTGTTGAAACGATACGTTGTATTTGGAAACGTTGGATAAGATGAAAAAGAAAGAAATGTACAGTATGAAGTAACACAAGAAAATAATACTGAGGCTTTTAACTAATTTTGTATTTTATTCTTTTACATAATAGATCAATTAAATTTTCATTTTGGAATGTATTTATTTTTAAGAACTGGTGAAAAACAATACTTGGAAGTTTCGACACGACATTTTTGGCTCATAATTTGTCCGGATCAACCTAATTTAGCATATAGCTCTACGCTCTTCACAGATATATTTTGGAGTAAATCTGCTGTTCATCAAAAAGCAATCATTTAAATTAATTATTTTAAAAACATTGCTAATAAGTATTCATAACTATTCCTGAAAAAAAAGAGTATTTATTTAAAAGAGTCACAAGACCTGTAGTTTACAAAACTTACATTGTGGCTAGTAAAGTAATTTTAGCTGCAAAACTAGTTATTTTTATCTCTTCTAGAGTATGCATCTAATCTGACCAATAAGGTAGGCTCAAAAGAGACTTATACTAAATGGAATTGTAAAATACATGGAAAACACTGATTCCAATTTTATCCTTATCCTGGTTAAAAAAAATTAATTAAAAATACACTTAAAATCATGGAAAATCCAGAAGCATGCTATACACTTGTCATTTAACAATTGGAAGACAACTTCTGGCACAGTATGAGGAAAGTATGGAGCCATAAAATAGAAAGAGGTTTTCACTGAGATGAAACACTTTTCAGTATTGAACTGAAGCCATAAATGTTTCTTTCATCCACAGCAGTGTGACAAACTTAATAGTGAAGCAGCTAGTAACTAACTAGCTAACTAATTAGCTAGCTAAGTGTTCTTAGGCTTTTAGTCATTATTCAAAAATGTAAGCTTTAAGGATCAAGAGTGAATAATGTTTCTTATGGGTTAAAGCAAATACAAACCAAACAGGTTACATTGTTAAAAATGAAGACTGTTGGTGTATAAAGACATAATCTCTCCACTCCTTTTCTACTTGCAGGTGGACTCAGGTATTCATTGTCAACTAATTTTCCTAGTGGTGGGTTTAGAGGCTTATTCATTTTTTAGTGGGAGAGGGAATCAACAAATTTAATTGCTTGCAGCAGCTGATGCCCTTTTGACCATGATGTTTCAGACCAAATGGCAAATAAAAAAAAGTCTCTAGAAAAGTCTATGTTAAGAATTGATATTATCAGAAACAGTTTGGTTGTGAAACTCTGTTTTAGCTTTAGCAGGCCTGTCAAGTCAAAAAGGCTGTAACCAGTAGCAGAGTGCTCTTACAGAGCACAGAAGTGCCTCATTCAGTTTGCACGGTGTCTCGTTTGAAGAATCTGGAGAGCTTTCCCTACAGGGCCTTCCCCTTTGTGTTATTCCTTAAATTCAGCAGTGAATTGCATGCTTTCAAATCCACACAGGCTGATCTAACAAGAGAATAATCTGTTTTCTCCTTAAAGGAAGACTTTATGAAGATCTTTTGCTTAAATTCAGACTTCTTTATCACAACAAAAGTTGAAAACTTTTGATTTTTCAATCAGGAGTAAAGGGAAAAAATTATTTCCCTTCCATCTGGATTTGGCTAAGCACCTTAGTCCCTAGAGAGCTGCTGCCCTACCAATGCCTATCTTCAGCCTGTAATTCTGTAGTAATTTCTTAAAATACCTGTTGTGCCTTTTCATCTGTTGTTTCTCTCAGTTACTGACCATCAGTGTAGCTGGCTGAAGCCTGATGTGCTGGTTATCCCAGCCAACAATTTTTAGCTGCATTAGTTTGCTCTACAGTCTTTCTCAGAACTGCCTGCCTGCTGTGGTAGTTCCTCATTGTCTTTATCAATGACTTGGATGAAGGCATTGAGTGAAGGGGCTGGAGAACAAGTCTTACGAGGAGCGACTGAGGGAAGACAGGTGGATGAAGTGCTGAGGGGCATGGTTTAGTGATTGATAGGAATGGTTGGACTCGATGATCCTGTGGGTCTTTTCCCACCTAGTGATTCTGTGATGTGACAATCGTAGAAAATCGTGTCAATCGAATTATTTCCCCACTTCAGGATTTTTTTCCCCATGTAATTTTATTTGAAAATTTACCATTTAGAAAATACAGGAACAAGAGCAATTAATATGTTAGGCCATAGACAGTCATACACTGCTGAAGTAGCTCTGATAACTGATGTTATTTCCCTTGTGGTTCCTTGCTCCCTTTCTGGTGACAGAGGTTACTGTCTCCAAAGCCGAGTGGCCAGGATACAGCACTTAAGTGCTCCTCAGTGGACTCCCTGGCAGCTTACCCAGGCATCTGCCACAGTAGTTTGAATTAGCCTGCCAGACTCCACACACAGCTAGCTGAGAACAGATGTATATTCTGTCCTGCAGTGAGTGCGATCATTTCATAGTCAGTGACATCATACGTAGCTACAGTATCGCAAATGTATGACCTTGCCTTTGTGAGATTGCCACCAACCTGGATACTCTCTGGTTATGTTCATCAGCACCTTCTTCAGCTGAAATGCATGCAGTATCTTTTGAGGAATCATCTAAAAAGTACTTTGTTTCACCGTTTGCATTTAGCTTAGATCTAGAAATTATAATGAGAATTTCATTTTCCTGTCTTATCTGACCTTGGACTATGTTGGAATTGAGCAACTGTGAGGATGCTGTCTATTTCCCTATTGGGTTCAAACACTAACTACTGATGAGCAAATTCTGCTCATCTGCCAGACAAAAGGGAATTGTCTGCATGGGAGAGAGACACTGTGTTTTATATAAAGTCATTGACTTATGTAGAAGAAATTCAACATATTTGTTTCCATATGTTCTCCTAGGTCTTTGTGGAAAAAAAAAGGCCTATCTAGTAGAATTTCACAGGAGTAAACATAGTATGACATAAGGAAGGGGAAATTTCTGTTTTTTAACTTTAGAACAGCATCTATAGTCTTGCCATTTTAATGTTAAAAATGTCACTTCCAGTTTAGAGTGTATTACCTCCCATACAATAATAAGTACATTAACATGAATGTGCAGATAAGGATGCATTTCTGGTAAAATGAGCATAAAGAAACAAAAGGATACATCAACCAAAGTATCCTGAACATTTCAAGAGAGTAATATTTTGCCATTTTTTTCACTGCTTAATTTTTATGACTCAAAAGACCAAACATGAATTCTATTAGTAAGATCAAATCTTCTGTGTTAATTACTCTGCCATTTGCTACTAACAAAAGAATGCTAATATGAATGTACTTCTGAAATCTAAAAATGTAAATGTAAATTAATGTATAATGAATACCACAAAGCACTGTAGCTAATAAAAGATCAAGCTGACTAGCAAACCAGTAGCAGGCTTCAAGGCAATCTGCTGAATTAGAAAATCACTTAGTTTAAAGTTAGTAGAAAGTAGTAGGTAAACAGTCTAAATTGCAGACTGACAACTTTACAGAAAAAATAGGTTAAATGACTTTTCTGCTTATATTTTGGGGCTATGTAGAGTGATGTTCCCAATTCCATCTCACTTTTCAGTTTTTATTGTTTTTCACTAATTGATTCTCTTCGTTTTGAAGTTCAATATCAGATGGAATCAAAATTCAGTGTACATTGCTGGAGCAAAAAGTATGAGAAAGTTGGATAGGCAGCTGCCATTTTCTGAGTTTTTCATCAGTTTTTATAGGTTTTGTACGCTCATCACAAAGATTTATATGACAATTTGAAATCAATGGCAGAACTGCTACTGACTTTGGGGAGGCTGGGAGTTCATCCGCGACAGTAAAGTTAAGGTCAAAAAAAATAAAATGGAAAAGCAGCGATATAGTTGGAAACTGAGAGCTCTGATTTTTAGAACATGCTTAGAACTTGGCATCTGCCAGGCAGGCTCCAGTGCTGTGCTTCAAGTCAACCACTAAAATCATCAATCAATGATCGAAAAATTTAGATTTATTTGCTAATATTATGACATGCTACAGGAACCAGAACTTCAGGTGGGGTATGCAGGAGCTGGGAGAAAATAGAGATTTTGCTGCAAGGAAGTTTATAAATGTTATAGACTAAAATCAGAAAGGAAATGTCAAATCAAACAACCTAATTTTGGCATGGTGGTGTAGCATCCAAGAATACTGTGTGCCACAAAACCTGGCACTTACAATGCACATGGGGAAAACTAGCATCCCAACCCAGGATAAATCAGGCAGCCAACCATGCAGAGTTAGCAGAGGTTAGACTTGAGAGAAATGCAGGGAGGAAACCTCGGTCATGGAATTTACCAGTCTCCTCCTGCAGGTAAGCATCTATATCCAGGCAGGACTAGGAGCCCAGAAACTTGTCTTGAATGTTTGTGCTAGTTAACTTTCCTTAAGTGTACTGATTATCTATGAAGGAAATATGGTGATGCGATTCAGTCTTTCTGTCCCTGCCATGGAAACGTTTTGGGACTTGCTGATCTATGGAGGAGCATAAGGAAGCAAGTCTGCTGAGGTGAGGTTAGGTAGAAGTTCATTTGAATTTCTGGAGTTTCTGCTGTAGACTCAACGGCTGTTCACATGCTTTGTGCTAGTCACATATCACATGGAGCTGGGACTAAGTAAACAGATGTGTCTTCACTCAAAAGAAAGGCCTAAGAGTGCCCCATCATTACTTGCACATCCCTTCCCAGGAGATGGGATTGAATCTCCTTGGTCCAAAGGTAGGAGCCAATGCTTCATCTCCTCTGAATCTGTGAGGGTGCCAAGCATCAGACTGAGATTGGAGTTGAGGAATGAAAGAGTATAACTCATCATATCTTAAAATAAAGTGACAGTCAAAGTGGTGTTTGAGAAGTATGACTTCCCCAGCCCTGGGAAGCCCCCTTGGAGAAAGACAGAAGGATACCTGGATTCTCAAACAGCAGAGATGTGAGAGGGATGCCAAGCTGCTTAGTCCTGTCAGGATGGAGGTGCTGCTGGGGAGAGGCAGAAGCAGCTTGGCGGGTGTTTGAGGAACTGAGGCAGAAACCTGGTCAGCAGTCCAAGTGGTTTTCAGGGCTTCAGCAACAGGCGTTTTCAGAATCACAGTTGCATGCAAGCTAAAGTTCACCTGAATTCTCCATTAAGAATTTAAGTCTTTCTTTATATGTGGCCTGAAGTTTCATATCCATTAAAATTCACAGGGATTAAAAACTTATTGTATTGTTGATAATTCTGAATTTAAAATGCTCTATGGCAGTTAAAATGCACAGCTAATCTTGTCAGTCCACTCATGCATTAATCCATGTTTTGGGACATAGGTAGGTGCATCTTGGAGTGTAAGAGACATCTTTAAATGTTCCACTTTGATTTAAAGGATTAGAGTTTTAATAGCCAAGGGAAAATGCCATTAATTTTAACTTTCAAACAGATGATTGAGAGGAATACCTGAGAATGTGTAAATCAGCAAGGTGCTAGCTATCCTCGATAACTGCTGTCTGCACAGAGGTGCCCCCGGTAAAGCCAAAGTAATTTAGTTGTTCATGAAACAGGGACCTACATTTGAGGGTTTAATACTTTCAGCTTTGCCATGGGGAAAGACTATGCACAGAGAAAGTTTTATGTAAAAGGATGTGACACGGATCTATAAGTCTAAAAGTGACATTTTTCAAAGTTATATTCTCCTCGCCCCTTTCCTCCCCCCATTTTAGACCTCAGAAAAACTCCATTCAGGACTTATATTCCATCTGTGAGGAGGAAGTTGTCTTACAATAGACAGAAATAAGTTTGTTTAGTTTGGAGAAGAATGACCCTAGATTACCAGCACTGATTTTTAAGTACTGAAAATAAATGAGTGATGCAAAGTAGGATGAGGGAAATAAAGCTCAACATAGCAATCTAGTACTTCCAGAATCTACTGACAAAATCACAAAGCAAAGCCCGGCATAGCTATGTCTAAATGTAGAAGGAGAAACCATACATATGCTGTTTCAAAATTACAACCACATCATGTGGTACATCTCTCGCCAAAGCAGCCTGCCAGCTGCTTGTGATTTTAAACACATCTTGGGCTAGATTCACCTAGGCTGATGTGGAGTCCATTGTGGCACTAAGGTGACTAGAACTGAGGGAGAGCAGGTGGATATATGAGTGTGTTGGTTCGTCTTATCATAACTCTTACTTTTATTGCTGAACTGTTACTATTTATAGTGCTCTACAAAGTCTGAAATACACTATTTCTCTTGTTGCTGTGATCACAGTACCCTTTAAGACAGAGCTGCCTGACATTTGGAGGAGCTCGATGCTGTAAATAGGGTAGCTTATTCCCTGCAGATACTACTGTGTTAAATGACTTGAATACAAACCATGCAAGGAAGGATCCATAAGAATGGATATTACAGCCCCAGAAATAATTTTCCTAGTTATTTCAATATCATATACAGAGGCTGATGGCATAATCCATGTCTGCTGCACCTGGGTCTGCTTGAAAAGTCTGCTGGAAAACCGAATACTAGTCCTAGGAAGAGTCATTACATGCAGATTGTGTAGATAAAAAGATTCTTAAAACACAGCTTATGTGTAATGAACAGAACTTTAACATAGAGAAATAATGTCCTTTCATTGCTAGAACTCTTAGACTTTAACTGAAAATATCAAAAACAAGTAGAAAATATTTTAATTATTAGATTTTTGATTCAATAAAATGGAAAAAGTAAAACACCCTTTTTTGGGATAGAATTATTCATTGCATACACACTCATAGAATCATAGAATCATAGAATAACCAGGTTGGAAGAGACCCACCGGATCATTGAGTCCAACCATTCCTATCAAACACTAAACCATGCTCCTTAGCACCTCGTCCACCCGTGCCTTAAACAGCTCCAGGGAAGGTGAATCAACCACCTCCCTGGGCAGCCTGTGCCAGTGCCCAATGACCCTTTCTGTGAAAAATTTTTTCCTAATGTCCAGCCTAAATCTCCCCTGGCGGAGCTTGAGGCCATTCCCTCTTGTCCTGTCCCCTGTCACTTGGGAGAAGAGGCCAGCACCTTCCTCTCTACAACGTCCTTTCAGGTAGTTGTAGGGAGCAATGAGGTCTCCCCTCAGCCTCCTGTTCTCCAGGCTAAACAACCCCAGATCTCTCAGCTGCTCCTCATAAGGCCTGTAATGTACAATTTAAGGCTGACAGAAGCAGATAGCTGAAAGAGCCTTCAGTGATAAGGGCAATATTAATACCTTAATAATTTTTATTAATATATCGAAATAACTTTAACATATTCTGTAGAGGTTTATAAATCTTTTTGTAACTTACAGAACTACATAATGGTGACATAGAGGATTTACAGAACCTCTTAACTTTAAGATTTTTTTTACACGACAAAGCATTTAATAAAAGTGTTCAATGAAGCTTATTGACATTTACTTTTCCCTCTGCCATACATTTATTGACTTTGAATATCACATTCACATTAACATCAAACACATAAAATATGAAATAGCTGGAGAGAACAGAAGACATATTTTAGTCCTTTGATGTTGATGCCAAAGTTTTATTTAAGATATTTATATGTAGCCTAAAAAGGATAATAAATTTCATTGAATGCCACTACATTACTAGACTTTTCAAATACCATTGGGTAGACTGAAAGTACTCAAAAGAGAAAACTAGAAATACTGCCGAACAATCAATCTTCAAAAGCAACGAATGTTATTAGGAAACCACATTTAATGTATCTGCAATTTAAATTTGATTTCTGAAAAGTGGAATCACACACACACACGAGAGTTTCAAATTAGATATAAAAATAGTTTCCATTAGCTTTTTCTGCTTTCTTACATGAGGATCATTTGCTTCAGAGGCATTGAAAAAAAGACTACTGTGTACAAAGTACTTACTATGAAGTACAGCATGATTTAGTAAAGCAAAGTATGGTCAAAGGCTGATAAAAGCAAAGACAATTCTGTTGACTGAAGTGTTTGCCAGCTTCTACCTACTGCTACCTAGTTGAAATTAAATTCATCCATAGATTTCATAGCAAGAACATGAGTAACTGAGCAAGAATGAACATGTACTTGGTAGATTAAATTTATCTCTGCTGTATTGCTCCATTCACTGTTTGTGCAGGGATGAATTGCAAACTGGATCAAAATATAAGAAAGGTGAGCTATCCATCTCAGAGAAAGCTGCACATGAAGATTTTGTAAAGAATAAAACAGTTTTGTCAAATTTTGCTGTTAGACAGTAACCATTTATTTTTAAAAATAACCAATTTTGTAAATTAGAGGTTATCACCTGAACACAAAATTCCATAATACATACACACACACACACTTAACTCAGGTTTAGTTTGATTTTTATTTCATTCAATGCAAGGAAAAGCAGAGATGAGAAATTCACTCAGAGTTTCCCAAATATTAAACAAATATGCAGACCTACTTTGGATTAAATGTCATGTTTTGACATCTCTTTCTCAGTTGTGTAAAACCTCATAGCTAGAACTAACTTTTTGATTCACTTTAGCTGGGAAACTTTTTCTGTAGGCTTCTGTTAGTATGCTCGCACTTTCATTGATATATTTCAATAAACATTTAGACTCCTGAATACTTGTGTGTATTTTTTCTTTCTTATTACTTGCTGAACGTACCTAGATGAAAAGTTAGCGGAAGCTGTTAAATGCTAAGTGTCTTCACAGAAATCAGTCCTGTGACTGACAGGTATTATAAAACCAAAGAAATGAAGAGTCAGGTCAATTACTGGATCAGGACTTAAACATACACCAGAAAGCCAACTGTAAGCTCTAGCTTAAAAAAGGACAAAAAGAACTATTACCAGGAACTTGTTCTTTGGCTTTATATTGTATTATTTCCTCAAATCATTGAGGATTTTGGAGTCTATTCCTGTGCTTGTTATGTGTCAGGTTCAGCAGGTTTGATCAGTTCGTATAAGAAACTGCGGCTGTAACACCAAGACTCATGAATTTTTAGCCTGGCATGCTTCTGAAGAACATGGGAAGAAAGAGGAGACAGAGAAAATAAAGTTATAAAGATACAGAATGAGGCAGATGTAATACATTACAGAGTCATGACATCCAACAAATTTCTATGTTGATCTGATTTTCCTGGATCTGCCCAATTGCATATCAATCAGTCAATCAGAGAACATCCCTTCTGTGTTTGAAAACAATTCTCTCAAGTAAACAGACCTCAGCCCAAAGGGCAGATTATCAGGAAAATGCCATGCTACCCATACTTCATCAGCTAATTATCATTGGTTCACATTTCCTATTTTGGGTTTTGGTTCACATTTCCTATTTTGGGTCACACTATCCTTAAAGTAATTGAAAAACTTTGATCCTGAAGTCTATGAAAAAAAATGATAACAAAATCTGAACAAGTGCTTTCTTATGTTTACATATTTACTTAATTTCAGGCTATTTCATTGGTCTTGAGATAAAAACTTTGGCTTAAGACTGGTCCAAAACGCCACGTTGGAGGGACTCCAAAGTTCTTCGTTTGAAAAAGCCTCAGAATCCAATTCCTGAGCTGTGCATTGCCACAGAACAGTAATAGCCTTAGATCACCTATTCTTCCTTCTCCCCATTTCTGCTTTTGGTCTACAGTCCTGGGGGGCCGCTGGCAAGGAGAATCCCCAAATATCTTGTTAGATTGGCTAGGGAGATCTCTCAGTGTCAGGCACTGCTAGCCTGGTCTAGACTCTGGTCCAGTACTTCTTAGCGTTAAAACCTGAGAAATTCTGACTTTGTGCAGAGATGTAACCTCTTTCTAGGAGATAATTGGAAAATCCCAGTTGGCATCAATTCATCTGCTTTTGATCTAGGAGGAAAATTGCATTTTAAGGTGCTTCTCTAATGTTCCATATAAATATTGCTAAAAGTTATGAACAGATACTAAAATCTTCCCTGTTCATCTCTACATTATGTCAGATTTTATATCCTACCTTCCAGATGATAATTTTATCAAGTAGCATCCAATTTATTTTGTTTCAAATGTCATTGAGCTCTCTGCTCAAATTCTACTGCTATTTAAAAGTTGGATAAGACCTGCTGTTTAGAAACAAAGGTAATAGTCTTAACTATGACAAGAAAGTATTATCATCTTTTAAATAGCCTTGAATAAAGAACCACTCAGTAGACAAAAGTTTGTAAAATCATTATTTAAGCTTGGATAAACAGTATTTTTTGATCATCCACATTTGTTGTAACACTAGCGGGGTGAAAATGGATCAAAAATGTAACCTTTATCACATTTTGAGATGAACATTTAGATATTAGACCATGCATTACCTTTCTGTCAACAGCTTTAGAAACAGTTATTAGCAATACATATAATCTCTTTTAAATTGTAGCTCCTTAAGGCTGATGTGATCGCTAAGCCAAAGCCTTTATAATTTACAGATTTAGTTAGCAGATGTAGTCAGCAGCACTCTTATAACATTAACTGTTATACACACCTAATTTCAAATTCTGCCATATGAGATTTTATTAAAAGTCTGCTTCTGGCAAGTATAATTTGCATATTAACATGCTTTTAAAAAGGGAAAAGGAGATACAAAATTTTTACTTTGAAATTTTCCAGAGCTGCTGGATTTATTTTGAAGAGACAACCTACTTAATTAACACAGTGCAGATTGCGTGGTTTCTCTTACAAAGTCCACCTATGCTTTGGATCTCTCCACTCTCTACTTTGCTCACTATCTTTGTCTTTAGCGTACAGTCTCACAGATGCAATACTTAAAATGAAACCCTCTTGAGAATGTTTTGGGCCAACGGATTGGACCAATGTGTCCTTGATAGAAAAAGCATCTAGGCATTTCCTGTTGACACAACAGATCAAAATCAGTGACCTAAACTTTTGAGGATGAAGTTACCAAGATCTTTACAGGATGGGTACTGGATTGGACTTTTTATTGGGTCATTTTCATTGGCAAGTGGATTACAACAATATTAATGACTACTAACCAGTCACACAATGTGCAACATTTGAAGATCACCTTATTCAGTGAAGTTTGTCTATGGACATGAATTCTCTCACACATGGTCTTCTGCCAGTCTAAAAGTTTATTTTTTAATGTAACTAATGTGTGTCTGTTCTTAGGAAGATTTTATGGGTGAACCATATATACCTAAATGCATAAATATAGAAAGGTAAATCAACATGCATGTGCACATGTGTATGCACACACACATACATAAGGCAGAATTAGTGTTGTCTTTTGAATAAATACCTACTTGCCATGAGGATATGAACAATGAGATTTATTCCCCCATTATCTTTCATGCTTGCCCTCCATACTTTTTTATCTGTTTAATGAATTAATGCTTTGTTCATTTTTTGCCAGACAAAAGGAGGCAAAGCCTGGAACAAATAGAATTCAGCTTCTTGATAGATGAAGTGATTGTGGACTCTATATCTCTGTGAAAATTAAAATCTGGATCAGACAATATCCAGAGCAATCTGCTGTAGCTCATTGACACTGCTTTGAACAGAGTGGATTGAATTAGGTAATGTCAAGAAGTCCCTTCCAAACTTAACTATTCTATGATTCTGTGAAGTTTTTAGGTTTTTCATCCCAGTGCAGCAAATATACTGAGTTATTTTGATTATGCAGGAAAGGAAATAGTTAGTTGACAAACTATATGCTGAATAATCATAACATATTTCCACAGAAGTCGGTAAAATAAACAAAGTGAAAAAAAACCCAGAACTGCTCTCATAACTTGCAATAAAAAAAAAAGATTTAAAGAAATAGCTTGGTGTAACGAACAATCCGGTACCCTGCATCCTAAAAAACTCTTTACTGGAAGTCACACTGTTCAAATGTCAAGTATCTTTACTATAAAAGCAAAGGGAAAGTGGACAGAAGCATTATTCTATAAGAAAACTTCCTGTGGAAGAAAAAATATGTGGTTGAACACATACTGGAGTGAATTCCAGTAATGAAAGCGAGTTGATAACCATTGCCCCCAGATGCTGGCCTAATGTTAAAAATCATCTTTGCGAAGTAAAGCTATGGAATCAGATTTAAAAACACCCAAACCCCCCAAAAAATACACCCTCCCTCCCAAGCACCTTCTAGAAGATCTGAAAAAACAAAGGGCATTTTGGACAGAAAGGGAACTGCTTCTAAAGAAAATATCAGAAATTTCTTGAAATATATGGAGATTTATGCTCTTTCAGTCCAAATATTAGGTCCAGAGCTGCCAAGTAAATTTGCTTTCTGCCAGTGAGTGATAGATTTTTTTATTTTTTTTTTTTAAATTACTTACATTGTGTGAAGGGAGCAAACAGCTGGTACCTTTCTAGTTCCTTCCACAGAAAATAACACTATGAAGATCATACTATAGATAAGCACATGCAAGAGAGTGGGAGTGTTCTGTGGAACAGAATGTTTCAGCAGTGTTTTTTTTGGTTGCTTTTTTTTTTTCCCCCCTTAAAAGCTGCAGAAGATGTATTCAGCTTCCAGTCAGAGAGCCTGCCAGAGGTGTTTTGTCACTGTAGAGTCTGAAAATCAATTTAAAGTTATTCTGGTTTTGCTACATTTTGTGGTCTTGCTGAATTGGTAAGTGTTTTGAGCCTACTGAAATGATGACAGATAACCTCAGAAGTGACAAAATGAATGCAATATCAGCATGTAGGTAGATAGCCTCTGTAGACTAATTAAGCATTCTCCCCTGTGTTCTTAACACCACAGCATTCCTTACAACAATTTGTCTAAGTACACACTTAAAATTCTTAAGCCTAAATTGAGACGAGTACTGCAATTAGGGCTCCAAGGACATTTTCTATGCTTCAAAAGGAGAAAATTAGGGCTCTGAAAAAAACATTTTACAGACAAATGTAAGAGTTTGAGTTAGTCACATGGCAGTCTTCTTTCAGCATGGATGTCATTTCATGAGATTCAACCTAAATCACGGAAAGCTTAATTTTCTTAGTTACTGAAACTTTATAGCTTTTATTATAGATATGATGGAGATTAACAAATTGTAAGACCCATTTTCTTAAAATAAACAGTGGAAGCATGTAAAATTAATGGGATTTTTTGGATACTTTGGCCCAAATATGCCAATGAGTAGGTAGATCAAAAGACTGCAGTCTTCATCACGCTTCTACAGGTTTAGGTGGATGAAAGCTAGATTGGAAGGCAATCAAGGCAGGCACTTGTCTGTGGGAAACAGAATTAAGAGAAACAGCAAAAGGAAAAAAGGCTGATACACAATAGCAAGAGTTGTAATTCTGGGTCTTTCAGAGCACCTGGGAACAACCATTTTACCACGCCTTTCCTAAGCATGGTGTTCAGCTCCCCTTTATGATTATGATTCCTATTACTCTGTTTTTCTTTTGTGATACATATGCATGTTGTGCAACTTCTGCTAAGATGAAAAGAGAATGTGGATGAAGTCAGAAGGTCTGCATAAGCACTGACTGCCAGATTGAGTAATTTTTTCTGGGAATGTTTAAAAAGATCATTAAATCTGCTATTAGTATGCTTTGCTTTGCTGTTTTTCTAATGTTTCTTCAGTTGCTTAATTTGCTTAATGATTTCCAAGTGATGTGTTGAATCATTTGGCACTGTGCACTATGATACTTATGACATACAGAGTTACATGTTATTAGTATATGATAAAATGAAAAATGCTGTAAATAGTTTACTACAGCTTTTTCAACTAAAAAGACCTAATGAGATATGCTGTGGTTCTTAAACATCTTGAGTAATCACTCTGCTTTGTGAATGAGATATTTAAATGTCCTGTTCTTTGTTCATTGCTGAAGGTTTATTTAAAATGTTCACTGTTTGCTTTGTAGTCATTAGTGACAACTTATATTAACAATAAGGAAGGGCATCTATGGAACTTCAATGTAAATCTTACCTTGCCACTTTCTTCTCCCTCCTTAAGGCCAGCATATGAAGACTCAATGCTGCCTCAGTGAAGATTTGAAAAAAACCAGAAGGAAAACAGATAACTATGTCTCTGGGAATTATATTCTTAAGTGATTATGTTACTTGGCCTTTTTTAAAATAAACTGTTAATATTTTCTATCAAACATCTGTCCGCTGCACTGAGTTTATAAACTCAATTCACAAAACTCATAATAGGAGTTTTTACACGTCATATCTAAAATAGTCATTTTTCTGAATGGTCTTATATTTACATTTCTGCATGCAGAGAAAAAACTAAAAAAAATCTGGAATAATAAAAATTTTGTTTTGATTGGTGGACTGATTATTAGAAATGGAGGATTTTTAATTGTCTGATTACTGTAACTAAATGAAAAACAACATTAATTTATTATCTAAGAGGTAGAAGGCCTGATACAGAACCAGAGATATTGAGAAATCCTTATAGAAAGGATTTGTCAGATGGATACCAAATTTTGAGAGACAAAAGTAGTATTACTGTTATTTACATTTTCAATTCACTTAAAAAATACTAATGAAATTTACAGCACAAGAAGTTAGATATGTAAATAACACAATTTTTAGTAAATATTACTAAGAAACTATTCCTTCAAAACCTGTAAGAAGACAGTTGAGAATTGTTTCTCTGCTAATTCCATAAACAAATACATCTTTTTATTCTGAGAACTTAGGATGCTGCTAACAATTGCTCACACCTACAAATAGACCTCTTCATCATCTTGTATCAAGACAGAATTTTTCTTGCTGTTTCTTGCATGAGGATAGCAACAGCAGAAAATGACTGAAGTATGAAATGTGTTTTTTATCGGTTTCAGATAAGTGCAACATTAACTTAGTTTGCATCCTTCTCTCTTTTGAAATCAATAGAAGGCAAAGGTGATGTAAATATTTTCTAGCATTTATTCAGTATCTTAAGTAACATTCAGGAGTTGCATCAATGGGTGACAAATATTTTAATAGATGTAAATAGTGTCATTTTATGTGAAGTCAGAAGAACATCTATTCAAAAAGAAAAATCATTTGTTTTAGTACAGTCAGCATAAGTTTTGGTAGTTTAGAGTAATTTCATTTGGATTCAAAGATGTGAGGCTGCACTCAGTTCTTAAATGCACCTCTTCTTTCTTGGTATTTGAAAGCATAAATAGGAAACAGGCCATCATATTGAATTTAACAAATTGACCTGCTAAGCTTTGCTTCATTTCTAGGTCCTTTTATTCAGTGCACTGGAATCCTGTAGGAAATGGTGCTGAGCACTGATATGGAATCTGAAAAATTCCTATTACTGAATTGATTTCCTTATGTGTTGAGTTTTGCTGCCACATTTCCTAGAACAGCTTAATTTCTCAGCAGAGTTAAACACTTCATATGATGTAATTATAAGCTACGTTCCAATTAGAATATTTTTTATGTTGTTACTATGAAATATCATAAATATGTGCTTACTAACTGGTTTGTTTAGTGCCAAAAATCATAGTCAGAACAAGTCCAGGCAAAGCTGAAACCATGGGCAGTGCTGTGACCAGTGCAGGTGCAGCCAACCCCAAACCAATTCGCCTCGGAAGGGACCTCAGCAGCTCTCTAGGGCAACTGCGTGCTCAAAATAGACTCAGTTGAGAGGTGAGACCAGGTTGTTCGGGGATTTATCCAGTCTGATCTTGAAAACTTTCAAACACGGAGGCTGAACTACCTCTGCGGGCCACCTGTTCTGCTGCCTGACTGTCCTTGCAGGTCTTGACTTTTCTCATTAATGTCCAGCCTAAGACTCTCTTGATCCACTTATACCTGTTGTCCTTGTCCTCCCACCATCCACCACTGGGCAAAGCTTGATTCTCTCTGTTTTGGTAACTTCCCTACGGATGTTGGCAAGCTGGTGGTCTGCTAAATAAACTCAAAGGAAGGCAATTCACAGTGCAAGAATATGCCATGTTTTCTTAATAACTAACAAGAGCATTTTGTTAACTGCAGATAAGGAAGATATAAGAGAATCAACTTCCACCTGTTTTCATTTTATAGTTATTACTGAAGAAGATTAGCATCATCAACCCCCAAACATTGATTTTTTTCCCTTTGTTTCCCTCTAAAATAACTTAGGTATATGTCCCCTTGGCAAAAATTTCTATTACTTTCTCAGCTCAGTATGTTCTCAATACCAGTTTCCTGTGCAAAAAATTTATCATCACCAGCTGCTCTAGCCATTATTTCTCTCAAGTGTCCTGTGTAAAAGTACAAAATATCTCTAAACTAGTATTCAGTGAGTAGATATATCAAAAATAGATGCTAAGCAAATGAGGTATTGTGCAAGAAGACTTATAAACAGATTCAAGTTGAGGTAATCAGTAATGTGAAATAATTTTTTTCATTAAACTGCAGATGGGAAGATGCAAAAGGCAAGTGTATGTATGAATGAGTGTGTATATGTGAGGCGAGATCAAGAGAAAGCTAAAGGCAATGGTTTCGTCTCATGAGATTTTACCTTCCTCAGGGTTATGATTTCAGGGCACAGATGTGCTCTATTATGCCTTTATACCCTTCTATTCCTAGCACAACAGATAAGATCTGAGGAAAGGGAATCTATTGGTTGATGTCTCAAGGAATTAGATGAATTGGCATTGAAAGCTGCCAGATATAATAGCTGCTCTTATGGTTGTACATTATTGTACCCATTACATTAGATATTGCCTAGTCTTCATCCAAGCTCAAGATCTGTGCAGTATGAGCATGATGTAAAGTCATCTTGCATTTTCTGTCTTTTCTCTTTTTTCTGTTCAGGCTGGAGAAGAAGAGGCTGAGGGGAGACCTTATTACTCTCTACAACAAGCTAAAAGGAGGGTATAGAGAGGTGGATGTTGGTCTCTTCTCCCAAGTGATAGGTGATAGGACAAGAGGGAATGGCCTTGAGCTGCATCGGGGGAAGTTTAGATTGGACATTAGGAAAAATTTCTTCACAGAAAAGGTTATCAAGCACTGGAACAGGCTGCCCAGGGAGGTGGTTGAGTCACTGTTCCTGGAGGTATTCAAAAGGCAGGTAGATGAAGTGCTCAGGGATATGATTTAGTAGCGGACAGGTACGGCTGGAACTGATGATCTCTAAGGTCTTTTCCAACCTAATGATTCTAGGATTCTGGAAAGATTAGTCAGACCTAGAAATTTCGTCTGACAAATTTACTTGTGAGTGTTCCAGCCTATCAATCTGCAAAGGTATAACCACAGAGCAACTTTACCATTATTGCTCAGAGGAACCCTTCACTCTTAGGATATATCATTACACTTCTTAAATATATACAGCATATACAGATCTGTCCTACTATTGATTTTGTACTGAGGCCATTTTGCGAGCAAGGTCTAACATTAAAGGAAATATGAATTAAAAAAAAATACCTCGCTTTTGGCAAGATACTGCAGAAGAGGAAAAGTGGAAAATCAAAGAACAAGCTAGGCAAAACCTTCAAGAAGTAATTTGAATGTGGTTGATCTTAATTTTGCTTTTATGACGTAAGCAGATAGATTGGGTAATCAGAGATGTCTTCTAATTTTGTGTTCTGTGAGACATTTTGGAACAGTGGTCTACAGAAATCACAGAGACCATTGGGTGGGTAGTAATAGGAAGCTTGTGTATGGAAGATCAACCTATGAAATGGAGAGGACATTGTCAAAAGGCTGTAGCACAATCTCTGCGCTTGTTCCTGCAGGTTGCATGCTTTGTTACAGCCAGTATAGAGCAAAGCTGAAGCTTGACAAATGAATATCCTCTGCTTTCTTTTGTGCCAAGAGTTTAATACTTTGCCACAGGCTAAGTCCCTTAATGTTTTCCCTCAAAGACTTTCATATTGGCTTGGCAGATATTGATGCATTTCGACAAATCATAAGTTATCTTAATGACAACTTTCTGTAGATCATTTCAGGGTGGTTGGGATTAATTTCTTAAATTCTTTTGAGGATTCTTTGGAAGCACACAGAAGAGTGATTTTCCAGTGCCTCCCAGGGCTTACAGTACTCTTAGAGATTTACTTTCTCAAATTGGACTCAAAGCAACAATGATATTACAAAATAAATGTTCTTTCCATTTAAATATATTTGACATGGGTCTGGTCTCTTCTTTTAACAGTAATCCGTTTCCTGTGACCCAGCAATCCAATCAAGTATGAATCAGAGTCTCACAATTCCCTACAGCGGGAGCATTGGCCTTGAGGCCTAAACAGAGCTTCCTGCAATTGCCACTATAAAAATAACAAATAAATTAAGTGAGCTACACAGACAACTGGGTTCAATGTTATCAGCAAGCAGGTAGGATGGCTGAAGCTGAGATCTTTGATAGAATTTTCAGTGAAGAGAAATGAAGGATCTTTTCAAACTCTCACAAAACACATTGGTTTTATTTCAGAGGTGCTTTTTTTGCATATTCATTTTGTGTGTTGTTAACACTTACTATCATTTGTTAATCTGCTTTAAGCAAAAGTGTGCAAGTCTAGGAAGTAGTCACAATAATTTTAATTTGTTTAATGGCTGAAATGTACCTTAGCTTTTAATACACAGAAATCAGGCAAGTTTTATATTCCAGAAAACTTATATTACCTGAAAACTTTAAAAGTAAACTTATATACAGATAAAATGATAAATAAAACATCCCCTATATTTAGATATACCTATACACGTGCACACTGAAGTGGTGCAGATTTTTCCTCACCGTACATAGAAGGCCTGTGGTGCATATATTCACCTTATTACTTTTTTAAAACAAAACTAAGGCTCCTTCATCTCATTTTGGACTGGGGACATAGATACTGAACTTAATAAATTGTTGCCAAAAGAGTAAAAACGTGCTCTTTGTCTCAACTACGTGACTGCTGTTAATGAATGCATTTCTTTAAGCAGATCATGCAGAGCAGTAACTCACTAAGAAGTATGCAAATGATAAAACCCCTATCTTTTCCTTTTTGCCCTCAAGATTTAATAAAACAATGCAAGGGCTACTGCATATTATTAACAGTTGTAACAAGATGTATGAAATATACTTTCTGTTAATATTCACTAGATCACTTCTGCAAGCTAGCTACAACTCTTTTTTAAGCATACATACAAAATGCTTTCAATGCCATGACTACCTAAAGACACTAGGTAGAGTTTGAATTCTGGTCTGGATTCATAGCATTTGTGTTCAGGATCAACATGGAGAGAAAATCAAGCCCTGAATCCCTTAAAGTGCCTTTAATTGCCTTCTAGAGGTATCTGCCTCCATCCATTGATTATAAAGGCAATCTGCTGCCACTAGCCTTCTAATCTGGGAGGCTCAGCCAAGTCAAAAAAGGTGAGCATAGATCACCATCTCCACCAAACCCTTTATTCTCTCTGTTCTTTCCCCATTCCCTTGTTCTTCACTTGTTTGCAAAACACATGGTAGGTAATAGAGCTACAAAGAGAAAAGGTGAAGTTATCACACTCCGGTCCTTACATTCATCTTCGCGGAAACGAAACACAATGTAGTCCTTATTCTTAAATACTTTATCCCTAGTACAGATCGTGAGTCTATAAAAGGTAGACTTCACTTCGCTTGCAAGGAAAACCTCTCTTCCAGAAATTAAAAGCTGTTCTAAGTATGTGGTTCCCTGTATTTGACAATGCCCTTATTGTCATTACCATTCTTTGTACCAATGAAGTATCTCTTTGCATAATGCATATAAACACAATTAATAGTTCATGAATCTGTAAATGTGACTTTCAGTGTTTTTTTATTTATTATGTATTTTATGAAACTAGACACATTTACTTCTGCCAACTATTTTTAAGGGGAGGCATATTTTCAACTTTTTCACATATTAGAAAATCAACATATTATTTAAAAAACTGTTCAAATGAGCAATGTGTAAACCTGATATAAACAGAACACTACTTGATAGATTCAGCAGACATCAGATTGGCAGGAAAGGAGTCGTCTTACTATATTAAAGTCTATCAAATGAGTAAAACATCAATTAGTGGTTTAAAAATAACAGTCTCTTGGCTTTTTAAGAAATCATTTTGCAGACGCATTTCACAGATTGCTCAGGACTGTATATTTCAGTTAAATTAAAATGTATGCATCTGTAAGCAACCAGGATGTGTATGATTATTTTAAGAAGGGCAACGCAATGGCATTCCTTGCCTTGTAGTCCTGAACCAAGTGACCACTTAAAATCGAACCCTATTATGAAAGTATTATCTCCCTGTCAGGAAATATGACTTGCCTCAGAACTACCTTACCACTTCCCTTGTGTGATGCTAAGGGCCATATTTCACCATTTCTATACTGTTCACAGAAATTCTCATTGTTATGAGAATTCAAATGCAAAAGCATTCCATCTGCACAAACAAGAAGCAAACATTTACACAACTTCTCTTCCTGTGGTTTCATTTCATATTCTTCTGAGAGGAGATTTAAAGTCTGTGTATATATATAGTATCTAAAATATGTATATAAAAATGAACTACAGATTTACAAGCTATCAGATACAAAACTTTTGTCTGATGATTCTAACTCGCTACTGCACTGCTTTTTAAACTGCACTAGGTTTTTAAATCTATTTACATCCAAATAGAATATTTTAAAAGTCATGACAAAATGTACTGTACTGAAATAGGCATAAATAGCAGAGCTACACACTAGAAAACCCCACATTTTTTTCCATTTCTAGTTGCCTTGGTCATTTTCATAGACTTGATTAGTCATAGATACCCTTTTTTGTCATTCCATCTGCTCTCCATAGGTTAAAAATAAAGAATCTATATAGAGTCTGGAAAGATTGCAGGGTTTTAACCATTGTATAAATTAGTTTCCTTCTTTTTAAGTTTTCTGACAGACTTCTGATTTTGCTTATCTATTT
Organism: Phaenicophaeus curvirostris; assembly: GCF_032191515.1. Taxonomy (NCBI): domain Eukaryota; kingdom Metazoa; phylum Chordata; class Aves; order Cuculiformes; family Cuculidae; genus Phaenicophaeus; species Phaenicophaeus curvirostris. Next base: position 24,501,672 of record NC_091392.1, read on the forward strand.
CTGATATTCTGTTCTGTCTGTTATTTTTATGTGCACTGCTTCTTTTTCCAAAACTACATAACAGAAAATGATATTGCCTTATAAAAGGCCACTAGACAGGTTACTGCCTGAGCTTTCCATAGCTAGATAAATTTGATGCAAGATTTTTTGCCATCCTCCCACAGCAGGCAAGTTATTCACACTGTGTGGCTTATTAAACAACATTGCCAACATGCATGATAAAACATTATAGTGGGCTGACATAAGAAACTGTAATGACAATAAGCCATTGACAGACTTTGGGCACAGACCGAAACATAGTCAATAAAATCACACCAGATATAAGAAAACAACCAGTACAAATGAACAAAAACTCTAAGATAGCAATGCCTGGTGGTTATTGCCTTAAGCTCTCTATTAGGATTTCTGGAGCGCTCTGATGGCTGAGCAAACTCCCTACCTGCATCTCAGTCTGTGTCGACATGTCATGACACATTAAACTTGCTTATCCCTATCTGCACAGAAGAAGGTATTCTGAAAATGCATGGGTAAAAGATCTCTTGTTCCCCTTACATATTCCTATTTTTCTGCAGTAGTTCACATTTGCTTGCTTCCTGTGTTCTCTCTGAAGCTCAGATTAGAGCATTCCTAAGAGAAGATTTTGAACGTCTCCAAGGTAGTGATCCATCTGTAGCTAGTACTGTGCAACCCTCACCCTCAAAGGTGCTTATTGTCCCATGCCAGGGATGAATGATGTTAAAGGGAATCCATTGCCTTTGGTTCACAGCTCTCTGTTTTAGTCATGATTATCACAGTCAGCTAAAATGACACCAGTTGTGTCAAAAGCAGGACTTGGGTAGATCTGGTTGTCTTTAGGGACTATTCTGCATATATCTGTGTGTGCCTTCTGAAAATCCACACATGCATCCCAGCAGAAGTCAGTCTATTCTCCTCTGAGTCTGCTGGAATACAGTTAAAAGAGGCATGTTCCCCCAGGAACATAAGATTTATTAGAGGTAGAGTAGTTCCCCTCCTAATTATGAGTATATATACATATGAATATGTATAAACATGTATGGAATACATTTGGAATAAATAAATAAAGAAACATGCATAAATATACATATATCAGTACAATTTTAATATTCATTAGTACTTTCTTTTTCTTCTGTAAAGCTGCTTGTTTTGGCCTACTGGCTTCATGTTTACTTGCTAATAGGAAAGAAATAATAGTTTGGTTCTCCAATGTTATTTTTTGTGCCATGGTTTCTTTTCTGAGTAGAAAGACTGAGTGAGAGCTTTGCTAAGCATCGCAATACATTTCAGTGGAAATGAAATTGTTTCTGATGTTCTTATTCTTTCTGCAGCTTATTCAATGTTGTTTACTTTTTCCTCATTCTGTGCCTTGCGTGATAAGCAATACTGAATAAGGCACCACAGCCTCACTGCCCTGAGGGGAGAACAGGTAGTTTTTGACTTCCACAAATTCTTCACTAAAGTATATACAGGAACCTTATTCTGTAATGCAGAGACTGATTCACAATGGGATTCCACTCTTTCTTTGTAAGACTTCAGCAACTCCCTCCTCAGTTCTATGAGTGATAACTAAAGGCTAATGCACTTGCTAACCAGACATAAAAAAGTGTCCCAGGCAGAGCTATAATGTCACAGACACAGAGAACAAGAAAACAATGGCTGGAATAGCAACATGTTTGTTTTGTCAGTAGACCAAGATACTATATACTAGATATTAGAAAAAAGACATCTATAAGATTCTGAGAAAAATAAAAAAAAAAAAGAATAGAATTTCAAGTCACAGCACAAAATATGGACTAAAAGGTGATAACTTCACACCAAAGTTTTACTGGAAAGTAACTACGGTCACTTAATAAGTTTTGCTATGTACCTATAACCCTGCTTACCTATTTTTAAGAAATAATCTACTTCCACAGAGTGCTGATTTCCTTTTGAAAGGACATTTATGAGACTTTGAATTTCAAGCTAATAAATTCTGTAGTAGGATCACAGAATCATAGAATCATAGAAAAGTTAGGGTTGGAAGGAATCTTGAAGATCATATAATTCCAACTCCCCTGCCATGGGCAGGGACATCCCACTATATCAGTTTACCCAAGGCCCCATCCAACCTGGCCTTAAAAGCCCCCAGGGATGGGGCAGCCACAACTTCCCGTGGTAACCTGTTCCAGTGTCTCACTGATCATCAGAATCATTTAGGTTAGACAAGGTCTTTAAGATCATCAAGTCCAAACATAAACCTAACACTGCCAAGTTCACCACTAAACCATGTCCCTAAGCACCACATCTACATGTCTTTTAAATACCTCCAGGGATAGTGACACAACCACTTCTCTGGTCAGCCTGTTCCAATGCTTGACAACCATTCTGGTTGAATAAATTCTCCTTAATATCCAATATAACCCTTCCCTGGTATAACTTGAGGTCATTTTCTCTTGTCCTATTGCTCATTGCTTGGAAGAAGAGACACTGCCTCACTACAATCTCCTTTCAGGTAGTTGTAGAGAGGGATAAGGTCTTCCCTCAGCCTGTTTTTCTCCAGAGCACTTAGATAGTCTGCTCTCTCATATCTACAGCTCTCTTGGGATAGCTGGGCTAGCCCCAGACACCAGCAAGGAGGACCCTAGCTAAAAGTCTATGCAGTCTAGAAATGTTAACAGAGGTCTCTGAAGGAAATACAAACACACTTATTACTTAGTCATGCTACACTGTCAAGGAAGGTGGAGTCAATAACTAGATTTCTCATGGTCTTCATACTTTATTGTTTATCTATTTTGCTGTTTTTCTAAAGTGCATTTGTTGACTAAAATCATGTCTTGCAGTCAAATCAATGTGCATTCAGTATATTAAAGGTTAATACGTAAAATAGTAAACATGTTATACATGAGAAGTCACTTGTAAATTTCGGAAGCTTTAAGTACATATCTAACCTCTGTAAATTAAAATGGTGAAGTAAATCTAATGACAGCTAGAGATAAGAATGCAGAGCCAGTAGATTTTCTTACAGGAACTCTGAGACAATAAATCTTTAAAAAAAATTACATTTAGGTCTAATTATTGCCGATCTCCATATTATATAAAACAAATTACACAACAGAGAAGAATCTAAACATTAAAAATGAATGTTTCTGTTAGGGTGTTTCAGCATCTGTTCATATCCAGACATGTTCCAAGTTATCTCCAGAAATGAAATAGAATAATTGGGTCAGATCCCAGCCACTCATTTGCCTAAACTAAAAGGGAGGAAAGAATTAGCAGTCTTTACTGTAATCCAGATATACATATTCTAGACAGCAGTTATTTCTTTTCCATCAGTTCCTTCTTAATTTAGTTACCTTTCAAAGGTTTATCTAGTGCAGAACATTATTATGTTTAACACCTGCTATGCTATTGCATGGTTTTCTTTAGACTGATATTAGAACAGGGAGAGGAGTGCGAGTGATTACGTTCTAAGCTACTTTTGAAGATTTACTTCTTTGTAAGTAAAAAAACCATATCTACATTTGCCTTTCTCCACATTGTGGTGAGGAACACTTCACTCAGTCCTTTCCTGTATCTTATGTTTATTATCTACTTCCACAACCCGTGGAAGTTCTGCACTGCAAATTACTCCATTGCCACATAAAAACAGTTGCAGCAGTATTATAGCTGTAATGGCAAGACCTAAAATCTGCAGTTATGGATAATTCCTTTAACTACTACACAGGGTGAAACTTGGTAGTGGTTTCTAAAAAGGTAATGAATCATCAGAAGTGGAATAATCTGCCTTCCAAGAAGGCATTTTGAGGCAATTACAGTCAGGTCTGTGGTCCCCGCCTTGCAGGAGGACTTGTGGACAAGTCATCTGGCAGATGGCTTTGAGCTGTTGGCCAAAGCAGGTGCATGGTCAGAAGGTCATTCAGCTTTCCAGATCTGCATGGATGCTGGTTTATACAGTCCATGCTTGCAGTTCTGCCAGAACAGTGTTGCAAAACATTTCCATTTCACCTAATACATAGTTCACTTTTCCTTAAAAGCTCTAAGTAGATTACGTGAGACCTAACCCTTCCTCCAAAATACATGTTAGATATCAGTATCAGTACATGTGCCAACTAACAAAGTATTTCTGATATGAGGTGCCAAGCAGATGCTCAAAACAAGTTGCTCAGTGTTTGACTGTCAGCAAAGAGGAGCGTGAATTCTTGTTATTGTGGGCATATAGGGAGTAACATATCTCAGACATTCACCTGCAGTGGACATCAGCGCAAGCACCGGTGTACATTAATGGAACTCTGATGAGATGTTGTGTATGCTGCCAGGATAAGCTACAATCATGAGAAATTATACCATTAGCTGTGATGTGTAGACTGGTGTGAAGTATGAATGAGGATGCAGGCAGCAGAGAGGAGAGAAGATTTTTCCTGTTTTATCATGCCTGCATGTTTTATATAAATGCACAGGTGAAAGCTGTAGAGTTAGAACACAGCTTGTTTGTTCATCAGTGTAAAGGTTGGACATCTGATAGCTGCATCTGCCACTTTTGGCCTCCATCAGCAGCTTGAAGGGTGAAAGATGTCTGACTGAATTAAAATGCTATTTATCTTAGAACCACAACTTTTGGAAGACTTTTCTAGGGAGACAGCTGATGCAGAGTACTTATTCAGCTAGTCATTCAGCAACCGACACCAGGTTAATGTTTCAAGTGTAGTCAACCATTTATCAGTGTTTAAGGTTGCAACTATTTATCACCACTACATATAAAGAGTGTTTGCTTACATTTCTGGATATCATTTGTGTAAAAAAACCTAATTGTAAGACTTCTGGATGGTAAAAAAAGGAAACAAAGGGAAACTCTCAGGGATCTCAGGGAAGTTGTGTCGCTCTTACAAATACCTTTTTTTTTTTTTTTAATTAGCCTGAAAAGCTGTTAAGCCTTTGTTGATTTTTTATTTAAGATTAGAGATTTGAAATGAGCTTGCATTTTAATCTTCTATAGTCTATTTATAATCTATAATCTTCTACAGTGAACCTAGAAGGTTAATACTCGGTATTACTTAAAATTCATGTGAATACTTTTGACCAGCTGTAGGATGTAGTAAAGGGATTTATGAATTAAAGGATGATTGATGCTGTAAGAAGCTCTTGCTGACTTTACAAGATGATTCGCTCATTTTTCAGTTAATTTCATAGTTTATTATATCCCAGGTAGGTTAATGGAACATTACATTCCATTTTACTTTTTCTTTAAGTAAAAGGGGTACTGGCACTACAGTGTTAATTGTTTAATGTTATGGTTAAATTATTGGGTTGATTAAATTGGATTACTTAGATTACTGGCTCAAAAACATGCTACCATGCATCTTACATTCCTACTGCTTTGGAATATTTTAGAGTTTGGAGAATTAACATTTTAGAAACCACATCCATATACAGACATGTTTGGAGCTTGTTATTGTAAGCTGAAATAAAAAAAAATAAGTTCCTTAAAATTTGGCCAGAAGGATCCAGGACTGATCCAGCTAATATTTTTTTCCCCCTTTGATAGGAATTACTTGTGACAAATGTAACTCGGTTCCAAAAAGTAATGCAGGGAAAAACAAGATCATATTTTGGTACTATTTTTTCCAAAAGTAGTTTAATTTCCAATGGAGATCTGTCAACAATATCTGCAGTGCCAGCTCTGCCACCTGAGGAAGAACTGCCAAGAGTTCTCTTTCTATGCTGCCAGCTGATCTTCACTGAGTCATGAGCAGCCACGTGTTCTCTATTCCTCTGCCTGCCCCATGCTGCACTACATGGAAGTAGCACCATCGCTAGGAATTCATCTTATGTTTCTGTGCAAGGTCTTTCCTCATCTTGGCATATATTAGGAATTCTAATCCTCTTTCTTATTGTCCTTAAGAAAATACACCATGTTTTTCTCTTGACTTCTGCTTTGTGGGGAACCCTACTGAACAGTTATATGAACATTCACTGGATGCTGATTGTCTCCACCTCTGCTGCTGGATTCCCAGACTGGTGAGAGGTTGTTTCCCCAGAGCAGCCAGTATCACACTCATGAATCATTTTTTCTTCCGGTGACTCTGATACTGAACATGCAGTTTTGAAATAAGGAATCGCCAACTTTCCTGCTTACAGCAAAACTTCTGGCCACTTAACCCCTTGCCTGACTTCATCAATTCATAAAGGCCAGGTGGGTTCCCTGGCAAATCCTCTGCTATAGGCTTTCAGAGTAATCTGTACTCTGAAGAAAAGATTCCAGATCTGCCTCTGGCCTTGTTCTCTCTGACTTTTAACACTATTCTTTTATTACCTCCAGGCTCTCACATATTCACATACCTCCCTGTTCAGATAAAGATGAAAGAAGATGATTTACCTTAGATACATCCTTCTTGCGATACCGATTCAGAACAGCTCTCATCACTAAAGTCTGTCAACGAGCTTGCAGGAACATCTTGTCTATGGTTGGTGCCACAGGTACGGTCTGTGCCAGTCTGTGTGTCCAGTAACTCATTTTCCTGTTGTTGTACTTTTTTTCCTTCCAAGGAAGGTTTGTACTTTTGCTTTGAGTTTTGCATAACCCATGACCAGAACCCTATGTCATATCTGAAGCTCTGCTTGAGTGAAAACCACTCTGAATTGAAACAAATGTTCTGCACTTCAACAGCAGAATTTCATCAATCCCAGTGCCATAAACCAAATCCTATTTTTATGAACTACCTTTCTTTATTGTGAAAACTATTGCTTTTCGCAAGGGGGGTTACTTCCACACACAGCCATATTGCGTTAGTCATGTCTTCCTTTTCCCACATTTTTATACAGCTGTCACTCATTTTACTGGCTCGTCCTTGTTGCTGGTGATGTTCAGGTTTGTAAAGCCTCACAGCACCTTTATGAACTCATGTTTTTGGTACCTATTTCTCATTTTGGTACATACATTTGCTAAGCAGTATTACAGCTTCTTCTCTCTTTGTCCTGCAATCCTGACCAGACCTCCAAACATCATATTTCGTACCCCTTAGTCCTGTCCTCACCAGCTCTGAGAAGGTGCAGAGGAAGACCAGCTGGAGATCTTGTTGGCACCCTGCAATGCACTGCACTGCATCCAGACTTGCCTGGTCTAGGCCAGTTGCCTTTCAGTCGCAGCTGCTGCAGCCTGGGCTCACACTGAGCTGTTGGGCTGTAATAGAAAACCTGGTCTCCCTTCAACCTCAGCTCAGGAAGGGGGAAGGAGACAGGATCTCACACTGCTTTCCCAAGGACATTCGACTCTCCCTGCATGTTAGCCATCCCCAGCAGGGTGTTCTTATACTTAAAAAAAAAAATCAAATAAAACTAAAACAAAGCCTGAAAGATTAAAATGTTTCCTTTGCAAGAATTACTATTTCTCTCCCTACCTCAAACAAATGAAGGAGCTTGAATGGGGTTTTTGGGCACATCAGACTCAGAAAACACATTTGTGTTAAGCTTTATCTGACTCATCAGCTTCAGAGCTTTGTTTCCTATCAATCACGTGCATTTTTGTGGATGAGGTGGAGAAAAGGTACTGTTAGTGGTGGAAATTAATTCTTCGCAATAACAACTTCCACAGTATCTGTTGCATATTCTTCCTCTTTTTTCTTTTTACTCACATTAAGACGCAGTGAATTTCTACTGCAACCCATAATCTCAGTAGTTAAGCAAAAATGCATGTTCTGTCATATGACAGGTTTTTATCTCTGGAATATATTCTTAATTACATAGGCTTTAGCTGGGTAACCCCTATTAACATTAATGGCAGCCACACAGCTGAAGCTCTGAATATGAACTTGAGAATAAATCATTAAAATGCAATTGTTTAACTTCTGTTGCTCTAATGTCAGGGATATCAATTGCAGAGAGTATTGGAGTCTTGCATGTAACTGAACAGGTGATTAAATCTATCTCTTGATATTTTCCATTAAGGTGAAACTTTTTTTCAGATTCTCTCCATACTAGTTTTGCCTTTTAAAAAAATATTTTACATCTTTAACATAGATGCAGATAGATATAAATGGATACATGATCATGATTTCCACAGTCTTTAAACTGAGTTAGCATAACAGTATTTTTTTAATGAAAAACTTAAAAATCTTAAAATTGTTTCCATATCTCTAAATGGACTCACAATCAATAAATAATGAATGTCCTTTTTTTTGAAGTAATTTTCTCTTGATAAGAAAGGGCTTTTTTTCTTTTTTTTCAGAAAACACTTTGTTGCTAAGCCTAGACTATATTTACACTTACTGAATACATTTTTGTACCATTGAGCAGTCAAACTGTGTTTATGTATCAGAAAATAACATTTATTGTAGCTTTGAATTTAAATCATTCTGTAAATAATAAATTAACTCCATGGGTATAAAATACTTCATGTCAAAGAGCTGGTCAAACATAAAAGTTTACAGTTGATGATTTCTGCAAGTTCATACTCAAATCAAAGAGATTAAAAATCTGCTCCAAAACCCTACTGAAGTCAGTGAAATGATGCCCACTGACATTAGTAGGAGTTAGATAGAGCCCACCATGGGAAAAAAATCAATAGGCTTTGAATGTGCCGAGTTCATGCACAGGGCACATCCACATCTTGCAGAATGAGGCATTTGACTTCCTCCAGCACATGTAGGAGATATTGTTTGGAGTTTAATTTAATCCCTTGTTGATTATTCATTGAAGTGAGGCTGAGGAGTGGACAGAATACTAAAACAGATGCTTTTAAGGACACACAAAATATGGTAGCCACTTCTAAATATGTATTCAAACTCAAATAAAACATACTGTACATATAAACACACTGCCCTGCCCCTTCACTTGTTCTCTTTCTGTGTTTGCATTCATATACATATATATCTACATGTGTATTTGAGAGAAAAAGAAAGACTATTTAAAATATGAAAAAATTCTATCATAATTTTATATCAGAAATGAGTCTTTTTGTGTGATTTTTGGGGGGAGGTGAACAAGTACTACAAGTAACTATAGGATTATATATAAAAATGGTTACAGGAACACAGTGGACTGGAGAAAGGAAAAATGCACACTGAAAAGGCAGTGTAGGAAAGTTTCCCAAGGACTGATAACCTATGGAGTCTGTTTAGTCTGCGGGAACTAATAAACGAAGAACACAGGGAATCTGCCAAACCTGTGCAAAGCCACAAGCACACACCAATGTCAACAGCTCACAATTCTGATCTGTGTCTGGCTCAACTCAATCCCTAAACAGGAAAAAGGAATTCATAGCATCTGGGTGTCTATATGATCAGGCTAAAACACTGGTTTTCGTTGTTTTTGAGAACTGAATACTAAGACATTATTTTTTTCAGTTTTCCAGCAATCCCGCTTTCATGTTAAAATGTTTGAGTTTTCACATAGGAGTTTCATTCCTGCTATGGCTAGGCTTAAGCTTTACTTTCTGTTAAACATTTGCCAAACAGCACTGAAAAAAGCAGTTTTGGTGTTGATTGACGTTTGGTATTTATTTTATGTTCGGTTCTGAAATAAGCAGATACGATATCTCCTGGCCACAGAAAGCATCAAGATGCATGAGGCATATTCAGCAGCGATGTCCTTCACCTTCCCAGTGCTATTTCTTGGGAAAAATCATGAAGGTAAGACTAAAGAAGAGGTAATGTTTTCCCGAGGGTGATATGCTTTGCGTGAGTAGGTTTAACTATAGGCAGACTGTAGATAGCTTTGTGTGTTGTATGGCTAGGTTTAACTGCAGGGAAGCTGTAGATAGCTCCCTGTGTTATATTTCATCTAAACCCAAATCTATGCCAGTAAAGTACTAGACTTATCCTGCAGTCTGAGGTCTTGAGCATTAGTGACAGTAAAGGCTTGAATACACATAAAGCATTGTGCAAAGAGGTAATGTTATAGACTCATGACATAGTTGTTGACTCTTGTACTACTTGGTTTTCAAAGGATTAAGTTTAGCTTAATCGCAATGAGAGGGCTTGAGGACTCACTGAGCAACCTATTGTTAATTTGTGTGTTAAGAAAGATTTTTAATAAACTTTATAAATAAGCACTAGCAGAGTAAAAAAGGAGAGATTAAAAGTTGCCATGCTAAGTTAATCTTAACATTCCCTACATTCTGAGTATTTAATTTTGTATCGCAATTATTTTCCCGGTATATGAAACACTGGGGAAGTGTTGTATAAAACTGAGAATAAAGAAAAGGGAAGCAGGTTCAGGCAAAGCAGTCTGTCGCCCTTGCCACAGATGGTACACAGTTTCCCTAAAACGTTAAAAACAATCCAAATCTTGTGAGCTTGAGAAGATGTAGTACAATGAAGACTTTTTTATGGTGTGTAATTTACAATGTTTTGTAACAGTTCTGAGAGCAGTGTGATCTCACTGGAAAACCATTTAAGACAGGAGTATTCCACCAGCAGAAAGTGCTAAGTGAAAAACACAGCAAGAGTGCAAAACAGGAGAAATCCCCTGAATATGAAGCGGTGAAGAGCACTCACTTATGTTTCCATTGAATAGAAGTATGAAAACATTCAGGAATAGAACCAGGAGGAAAAAAACGGATCCTTGTTGATAAAAGGAACATGGGAAGAAACAACTACTGAGAGTTCCCTAGCTTAGCTATCCTAGGTGGCTGTGCAGGTCACCAGTTCTTCAGGCATACTGTGGAGGACAGCTAAAAAAGATCAGGAAGGGAAAAACTACTGTGTCAGTCCATCAGCTTTCACATCAAAGGAAAGCCTCAGAAAATACAGCTCAGAAAGGAACCTGATTCCTAGTACACTCCAAGGCTGGAAAGGAATATTGGATATTCCTTTCACATTTCATGTAAGCAGGAATATATAGTTTTATTGTTGGTTGTAATACAATTTTTTTTAAAAATCTTTAAGTTTGTATGATATTAAACAGGAATTTGGATAAATTTGACAAGTGTGCATGTGTGACTGTGTGATCTTTGTTTGTTCAGGGAAACAAATCCAGTTATAGAAGTGTGTGTAGGCAGTCCCACACTGAGTCTAAGAGCTCAAAGAAGCTTCCTCCCTCCCAAGGAGAAGGAATCCAGCTTGCAGATTGTTGTGGCCAGTCAGGTCTCGGGCAGAAGCTGCTGCTGTGAGGCTTGAACTGGGGCCCCTTTAGCAAGAGGCAGACTGAGCTCCTGTGGTCAACTTCTACACAGATGGAGGGCTGGAATAAATGATGATTTGGGTTAAAGTAAGAGTGAAAAACACTGCAGGAGTGCACAGTGTGCCTCTGGCTGGCTGGAGTAGTTAAGTGTTTACTGTGGAAGAGTACTTTTGTTGTACTCTTTCCAATCCTTACTACTCACTAAAGGAAAAAAAAAAAAGCAAAAAACTCAGCCATGCAACAGACTACATAGAGTGGAAGATGGGGTAACAGTGTTGTAGGGTGTAGCTGCAGGTGCTGCCATCCTCCACTGGGACTTCCCTTGAGGTCCTGCTCTGGACTCTTCAATTACATTCATTCCTCTCATTTTTCCTGCCATGCCTCTATCTCTTCCTGCAGATCTTCTGCTCCTCTTTCCGTCTTACTGATTTTCTCCACCTCTGCTCATTCCCCACCCACTCTGAACTGCTGTGTCTCCTTGTGAGCTTTCCTCATTCTTGCTTGTTTTCATCTGTGGTTCCTACGCCCTCCTCCCTTCTCTCCATTGAGAGAAAGTCTTCCTGCTGCCAGATCTTGTGCTTGGCACCGTGATGGCCTCCAGTGCTCACATGGAGTCATTAGTAGAGGCCTTGTAACTGCTGGATAAAGCTTGCTCATGATTTTGGTGGGGTGAGGTATGAGCAGTCTTGTTAGGGAAGAGCGGCTCTGACTTGGATTGAGTTTGTTCACAAGAAAGAGTTTAGGGAGAATTCATCCAGTAAACTGATGCCTCCATGCACCTTATGTAAATAGAGTATTTTTTTTCCACTTGGTGATCATATTTGGGCAGCTTGTCACAAAGGCAGTACAAGGAATTCCTGCTTGAGGTTACACCCCAGCCCTTCTCAAATTTTAAAGATTTTTTTCTCCACATAGAAGTGCTGGTTTGACTCCTAAGCTTTATCTACCTGCTTCTTATTTACCAAGTGAAGCTCCTATTTTCTGAAGAGAACTGATTTTCTATTACTTACACAGTATGAAAATGTAATCTGAATGCAAATATAGAAATCTCAGGATTTAATACAGAGATGTATTATTGCTTCATTTGAGCTCTGAGCAAAAGGGGAATATGCCTAGATTTTATGATGTTTCTAAATAGTGCTTCTAAACTCTCATTATGCATTCTGCCAATCAGAAAAAGATCTTCACTTTTTACCTAAGAGTCAGAGTGGGTCAAACAGGAGAGGAACAGATACTCATGTAGTCATTGTAAAATGCCCCTGATCACTAACCAAATTACATTTAAAAGGTAAAGATCTCTTGAAAAAATAAAATAAACTAACAGCATTTTGTGTGATTCTGTCTTTTATATGAGAGTTAAATTAACATGATATATGAAATGCCAACCTAATAGTGAACTACTGCTGTGTGATTGCTGTTCATTTGACAACAAATGCATACACAGGGCAGATGCTGACTGACAATCAGTTTCTCTGACCTGCAGCACCATGTGGCTGCAGGAAATTATTTGGGCTGTTGCACCTTCCTGATGCCAAGGACAATGTGCTGTGGGTCCAAGAGCTGTGAAAGGGCAGCTATGCAGGGGTACTCCTCATGGAGCACATCCCTGAGGAGGAGGCATTCAGGCTGGTTAAGTGGGACACATAGGAAAGCTGGGACAGCTCGATGTTGCCCATGAACACAGGCAACTGATTGTTGCTGCCCTAAAGAGTAAGTGTCCGCAGCTTTGGGCAGCTTTGGAACAGTTGCCTGCTGAGCAAGGAGAGGAGAAGAGGTATTGGGGTGATCTGAAGGTGTCAGCATGGCCTTCCAACAATGGAAAAGGGTGGGGGGTGGCCTGGCCTGGGGATGGAGAGGGTATGGAAGGAATATACAGTTACTGAAGGAGTCTTCTGTCAAATTTTCGAGATATTTGGCATGTAAGAATTTGGCAGAGGACATTAAAAAAGGACTGGATATGGTTGGATGAAATTAAAGTTTGGGAAGGATTGAAAAAATTTTGAAGAGTCCAAGGGTACCTATCTGTCTGCATGGTGATCTTTTCCTTTCTTTCTTCCCTTTTGGAACAATTTTGTATCTCTTCACATCCCTTCAGCAGAGTACTGCCATTTGAGGCTCCTTTCTCCCTTCGTATGTAGTTATGTACTGCTTTCCAAAAAGCCCTGTTCCTCTCTTACCAAATCTCCATGCTACTTCTGCACCAGCCCTCACTCACCTACCTTCTTCATTCCTCCACTGGTGTTTCACAACTGATGTGCGGAGGCAAGTAAAGCATCACCAGATCAGGTAGTCCTGGAAATGCTGGTTGTGTGTGAGGCATGTGTACTTCCTCACTACTTGGTGAAGGAGTGGCTAACATTTCCTCACATACCTTGACCTTTTCTCAGTGACAGCAGCAGGATACATCAGTTATCACAGACCAGTGTTCTATGGGCAGTTATTTTACTAGTAGGCTTTCCATAAGGGATAAGGATCAGCTGAAGAAGTGGAGTATCTAAGAGTCATTTGTCCAAAAGTCCACACTCAGATAATTTTGAAGAGTCTTTCCTGTTGTTTACAACAACCAACACGCTGAACAATGAGATGTCTGCATTAAGGTGTAGAATATATTCAACTTCCTCATTTCAGCACAGCTTAACTAAGACCCAGAACGAGAAGACTGTTGAATTGACACCACTCTTCTACAGCAGCTTGGAAGCTGAGCTTTAAGCCCTCTTGAGTCGGAAGAGAGCACAACCATAGAAGACAGAAGCTGGACATTTTTCTGTGTTCAGGGAGACGTGTGCCCGAGGTCCCTCAGGATGAAGGTCTAGAACCCAAATATGCCAGATGATTGGAAATATACCTTAGCTTTGGGTGTTTTATGGAAAAGGTGTCTACCAATACCAAATGGCACCCTTACCAACAGAGAGACTAGCAGAACTCCCAGATGAGGCTCCCTGCATATTTGCAGGAACACATAAGACATCATCAACTTTGGAACGAGAAATCTAGGGTTTTTAATTCCAAATGGTTTTAGACTGCAGACCACCTGCTTGGAAACAGCAAGGTATCTACTTTGCACTTGTGCTTCTTAGGACAATGAGGGTAATTTGTGCTTCTTAGGACAATGAGGGTAATTTGTGCTTTAAACATTTCATGCTTAGGCTGCGTTGTCTTGAATTGCTCTCAATCTGAATGAATCTCGGGAAGTTAAAGAACAATTTTGCCTCCTGAATATTTTGCTGACAGTCCACCCTAGAGTTTTAAAAGAATGCTATAATGAAAACTGAATTAAATACACAACTACACTTAACTTATTCTGCTGTACTAATTTGCTAACTGACCGTATGGACAAAGGTAAACTTAATACCAGAAAGAAACCAATTTGATACAATAGGTGATCTTATTGTGTTATGTCTAGTGTATGTCATAACCAGTCCTAAACACACAAACTAATAACATTAGATATTTCTATTAAAAATATGAAGTTTTTATTTTGAAAGACAGAAGACACCTAATGAAGTATATCTACCACAAGTTATTCATCTTTCATCTAATAAGAAAAGGTAAAACAAGCAAATTTGAAAAAAAAAAAAGTAAACCCAGAACTGCTGAATATAAAGTAATCCTCTGGCATTTGTTTATTGTGGGTATCTGTAGGAAAGTGATAATTCTATGTGAACACATGGTACTTCATCCCAGAAAAAGACTGCAAATGAATGGCACAGGCCATTCTGTTTAAGGTATGACTAATAACCAGTGACAACCTGTACATATATTAAAATGGTATTTAATGCTTCTCAGGATACCTTGTGGATTTTTTTTACAAGCAATGAACCCAGAACCTTAAGCTGTGAAAAATGTTTGTGATATATGTGCATCTTCTCAAGCTGGGCAGCAAACCCACCAGCTTTTGGCAGTAGCTATCCCATAAATCTCCACAAATGCCTCAGTCATCAGAAAGAAATAAAGAGCATATTATCTTTAGTAAAGTGGAAAAAAGGAATGGAAATTTTAGGTCGACTGTCAAAAAAAGGAGTGCCTCCTAAAGATAAAAGTACTTTTTTTTTTTTTCTGGACCAATTTCAAAAGTGTTATTCTGAAAGAAGAGACATTTTATGTTCTTTTTTTTTACAGCCTATTTTTGCCTTAAAAACTTCAAAGACAAACGACTGCAACGTCACAGACACCAAGTCCTTTTTTCCTCATTGAAAGATGTTCTTATCTATGTTGGCAGCCACCCCACACAGTGGCACACACCTGCCTGGAGGCCCAGTTTTTGGGAACAAGCTACAAAACCACAAAACCACAATAGTTAATTTTTCCTTCACGTTTCCTAGTTGGTCAGGGAATTTTTAAAAATATTACATTTGAAATATGCATTTGTACGCATTCTAACCTGTCACTAGATGGAATCACTGTTTCAAACACTATAATGCATTTGAATAATTACATGGAATGAAGCAGTCATATCATGTATGGGCAATTTACAGTTTTTGAGCATTACCTAATCCTGCTAGAAATGACATTAAGATGTAATTGTTTTGTGACAGACTTCTTTTAAGCTGAAATAGAGTGTTGCCTTTGGCTTCTAAATAGCATTGTGTCTACATCCATGGCTGTGCATTTATATGTATGTCAGGAACTTTCAGTAAAATTTAGAATTTTAGATGTCAATCTGACAGTTGTGCTTAATTTCTGCATTGCATTTAAACAAAAAGTGGAGTCTAAGGACTTAATGTCAAGACTACTACACAGTGCTGCAATGTCTCCCAGAAAAATACAATTCCAAGGATTCCTGCCTAGGGCTCTTGTTCAAAATACAGTTTGCATTAATAGTGGGAGAAAATAATTTACATGTTACAATTCTTCCAATAACAGGTAACAGCAATGGAATTCCTTGTGAACAAATGTTATGAAAGCATTGATGATAGCACCTTTGTTGAATCCTGGAATGCCTTCAATTCTGATATCCACACAAAATAATTAAATGAATTTTCTGCAGTTCTTTGTACATCCTAATTTATAAGAAGGAAATTGACATGGATTCTTATCCTGTGTCTGTGCTGTTTTAACATTCATCTAAATAGAGGTATAGCACAATCATCTAAACTTTTGGTAGTTCCTTCTCTCTCTGCTGAGACATACAACCAGGAGAATGAACATTAAACATTCCGAGGAAAAAATGTTACAGCTTCAGAGGTACAACAGTAGACAAAGCTAAATACAGTACTGAAGAATAGTGTTGACAATTTTATAAAAAGATCTTAACTGATACTACACAGTCAATTAAGAAATAAAAAAAAAGCCTATTTTTTTGATCCTGCCTAGACCAAAATTTCCTAAATGAAGAACAAAATGACCACTGGTGGGGAATAATAAAATTTTTAGGTAGTGAAATGTGAGTAAGCTACCAAATCAAAGTAAATCAGAAGCAAACAAAATTGAAAACTTAAAATTGGCATTTCAAAATAAGCTGGAAGATGGCAGTTGGTCTGAGAACATGTGTCAAAATGTAGGTTGGAATTATAGGCAAGAGCATTCTGAAGTATCAGAATCACTTGCTAGTCACAGTTGGAGCGCCATGGGATAAACAACATGAAGAATTAGCCATGATCTGTCTAAATGTAGACAAGCCAAAAAGATACTGCAGGTAAACAGCTGAAGAGATGAGTGTCCAATAATTAACTCGGTTTGACATTAAAGACTGAAGAGCTTAAAAGGCTTAAGGTAGTCTGCAACTGTAATTTTCCCTAAAGAAAAGGTCCTTCACACCTCCACCCACACCCCCAAAGGATTACCAGAAGTGAAAGCAAGATAGCAAGGAAAGCCAAAAGGCCCTATGCAGTCTCCACAGAGCACAATCCTCTTCTTGCAGGAGGAATAGCACAAAGGGGAAATAATATACACCTTACCAGTTCAAACATTCTGCCTAAAAAAAGTCCTTTTCATCAACCGAAAAGTCATGGTCTCATTTACTTTTCTTAAACAGATGAAGAACTTTCCTACTGCTGGTCTAATTAATGAGAAAGACTTTCACTTTTAGTTTCATAAACAGCAGTATGGACCCTAAGGCAACAGAAAACCATGCTGAAGTATGGTAACTAATTACTGAATTCTGATCAGCCGCTTTTACAGAAGGATTTAAACAATCCCACATCCTGTGGCTGAGTAGGTATGCTAATCATTTAATAAGAGACATTCTTTTGGAAATACAAGTCAAGTTTATGTAAATATAGAGTCAGAGTCTTACTTGCTCTCCTAGCTGTGATAGTTGCATTACAGGCTGCAAGGTGGGCTTCTCTGAAGAGGAGACACTCATTGATCTAACAGAAGTACTGGGAGATTTCATCTAGAAATTACTTCAGTGATGACACTGTGCATTAATTCAGGTTTAATTCATGTTTATCCATCTTTCTTTTTTTTTCTTTCCCTCTCATCACACAGAAACCATGGTAATAGAAATTTAATTATATAACCTTGTGCTGTCTCATATCCATTAGGGCTCCTAGCATGTGGCAGGAATGCCTGCATTTTTTGTCATATGACAGTCACATCTCTGGGTGTATAACAAGAAAGAGGATATGGACTGTTGATTTGCATCAAGAGTACCTTACTTGTACTCAAAATGTAAGACCTTGTTCAGGCTCAGAATACACCAGATTAAAACATTATCTATATGGTTGCTCAAGCAAGAATTCCCTTGCTTGATGACTTTGAAAGCAGCTTTTAAAAAAAAGAAGGAAATAATGTTTTTCAAGTTTTAGGGTGGACTTAATGAGACTTTGTGTTGAAAGTGATTGACTATGCGAAGACGGAAAGGTGTAAGCAGAAAGACAGCTAGTGCGTCTCAGTCTAGGGAGGAAAACTCTCCAATGGTCACCCCATTGAAATGGATAACCTAAACAGTGTATCAGAAATTATGTACATGCCAATATTCAAAGGACACTTATAGCAAATGCATTTAAACAAATGTTCTTTAGTACACAGAGAAATCGTGATGACCTTTTCAAACATCACTATTCTAGGGTCTTCTTTACCCTTTACCATATCCATTGTTATAGTCTATCTGGAAATGCCTGAATGAGAAACTATAAACCACCAAATGTCAAAGGAAATGTCATCATTAATTTTATTGTGCTATTGTTCATCATCATAAGTCTAATCTTGAAACAACTCATAAGAGTTATAAATTCACGTAGCTTCACTGTCAGTGAAACTTTTCCTAATTTACATGCACCACAGGAAGATCAGGATTGTATTGTGTGTTTTAAATGTAGCAAAATTTGCCTTCTATTTATATAGTTTTCTAGTAGTGCTGAGTAGATCTTTTCATTTTTACTGTATTATTCCTTAAAATGAAATATTTTGTTAAGAACATTTCTTCTTTTGAACTGAACAATCAGTATGAAACATTCCAGTTGAAATGAATGTAGTGCCTGCCATCAGGCAGAGGAGTCAGGAAGAGTAAAACGTCCAAAGTATATTTTAAATCCATTTTAAGGTCTTCAAAACAAAAATAAATCACAGTAAGAAGCTTTTGTGCATTAAAGTTTTACCATAAAGTTCTTAAAATCTAAACTCTTCTCACTCTATATTCAAAAGAACCAGTTCAATTGTTTACATTGTTAATATTAAAAAAATACTTAGCAGCTTTGGATGCATTTTGCATTTCTTTTTTTTCTTATGAAACTAGTTATCACAAAATAATATGTACCTGCCTTCAGCATTAGAGTAAATAAAATAGAAAAGAAAATCAAAGAATTTATGCTTCCATTTCAGAATTCATTTACACTTTTGTATTATACATTTAAACATTTTGCTAGAATCTCTTCTGAGGTGTTAGACTTAGCAGTATAGACACTGTGTAGATAATGTGCAAGCAGCATTTAATCATAAAGCTGTGTTCTCAGTACAGAAATAACAAGGCTTCAGCACACGGTTCTTTTTGATAATAATTTCTTAATTGCCTTGTAAAATCTTGAACATGATAGTTAAAGATTTTGAGGTACAGTGCAGAGTTGAATTAGAAGAGCTTTCTGAAAGCAACAGAAGTTATTTAATTTCTTCTTTGTCTCCACAGAGCTAAAAATCACACTCCTACTTCCCACCATAATTCATTTTAGACCAATATATCTTACACAGAAAATTTCTGCTTTAGTCTGGAAACTGATAATCAATTAATAACCTATAATAACTCAGAGGAAATGGTGAAGTCAGGTTCATAAACATTATGCTTTCCTTTTCCCACATCTCTTCAGATTTCATCAAGGTTGCTGAAAGGACATACTGGAGTCACTGCTTGCCTTGCATCTACATAAACCTGATTCCAAAGTTGTCTAAGCTCACGGATTTTCCAGTAATGTGGTGTGGAAAAATGTCAAAAGTCTTCTATCAATTTTCCTGAAGCCGACAATCTTAGTTATCAATATAAAATTTGACAAAGAATAGTCCTTCTATAAAGCCTTTTCACTAGTTTTGTTATAATTAAATACCTTTCCCTTATCCGTTCTTTTGTCTAAAAAAAAAGCCTAAAAACAGAAGAAAGAGGACTGTGATACGCCTAAGACAGCAGCAGTACTTATTCCCCTTCAAATACTCTGTTTGGTCCTAAGAGAATACACCTGCCACTCTGAAGCAGTTCCAACCTTTCCCCAAAGAAGAATCTGAAGAACATGGCTGCAGTTATATTTAAACCTCTCATGTAGGTTCTCCTCGTCCCTGAAGAAAATCACGAACTGAAACAGGCTTCAGGGAAAACAGCATATTTGATAATTAGTCCCTTTGAAACAGTCTCCATTCCTCTAATACAGCATGCTTCAGAATATTTTAATGATTGGAAAAGGAATCTGAAGGTTTTGAAGTGCCAAAAATTGTCTCGTGGAACCATTCAGCCATCATGAGGACCTTGGGAGCATATCGCTATCTTCAGGTGACGCACCAGCCTCCCTGCACTCATTGCTCAGGCTTCACGTGCACAAGCTATTCAAAAAGATGCCATGTTCAATTAAGGGTAGAAAATCACAGTAGCTTACTCTGCTAACAGTGCTCATCCACAAAAGGTGCCTTCCTCACGTCTCATATCTTAATGCAGGAGGCTTCTGTACCCATTTTGAAACACTGACCCTCACAGTTTCCTTTAAGAGTAAGTTGCCAATACACACTATACATTAAACCTTTGAGCTCAGTGCACGGCTTCAGAAGCTCCGGACTGCTGTGTCTCCCACAATCAGCCACAAAGCTCAGCATGGGTGTTGTGGCTAGTCACAGCCTGGAGCAGGTGAGCCCTAAGCCTGGAAGCCTTTTCTTCTGCATCAGTTCCTGGGAGGACAGATCTGGGATGCACTATTTTGTAGTGCTGTTAGCTGCCCCCATTCAATTCGCCCTTGGAATCTGCCTTCCAGAAACAGATGGCTGAATAGGTACTGACACAGATGATGCTGGAACTGATTGGGAGCCTCCCTCTGTTTCCCAGGTCTAGGGTCTTAGCTCAGCTGTTTAGAACGACCTTTCCCCCTTTCTCTGTTCCCGAGAAGGTGATGTCAGACCTACCCATGCCGCATACAGCCCCACAGGGCACCAACAGGCACGGCATCACATTAAAAGGGTAGCATGCTTTTGGCTGGTGGAAAGAGAAAGCAGAACATATTTTCTTATTTGCTGGGGAAAACAAGCATGTTTTTGAAGAATTGTGTTTTCGTGTTTTTAAACCTTTCCCACTTTTGCTTTAAAAACAAGCATTCCTTAGCAACAGATTCTGCTAAAAGAGAAATATCCAAGCTCAAAAAAATGCAAACTCAGTTTTGTATCTTAAGTATATTTGCGGCTTCTTACCCATATTTTGCCTAATATTATTAATTTTTAAGTGAATGAGTTCTATTTGGGTATACTGAAAATCTGAAAGGCTCCTTTTTAGTACTGGTTCAATTAACACTGTGGCACGCACCAGCACTCTGAGATTAGGGAGGGAAAATTTACTGGCTCTCTGCCATCCCTAGCCATCTTCCAGTTATATTTATAGCCTAGGGAAGTCCCAATGCTACATTTACCACATATGTGCAGTACAACAGAACATCTTTGGAATCTGGGCTTCTCTTAAAAGCTGTTAACCTGGGACACTACAGCAGGCACTGTCTGGGAAGTTACCTACCAGATATACCTCCCAGTGACAGCAGAGAGATCTAATGGAAAGTCAACTGAATGCATTGCACCAGATTTCTCTTTGAATTATGCTACTATTTGACAGGTGCAGAAAGTGCTAGTTAGATCAGACCTTCCATTATAGGTTTTAGTTCATATTTTGCAGTTTACCACAAACTGCTTAGTATTTCAATACAAAATACCTATTTATTGTCCTTGAATCATTCATAATACATACAACTCACTAAGGTGCACAGACAATGTATGTGTGTCTTCAATAGAAAGTTTTTGTCAAGTAAGCTGTAAAATAAGTGTTCCAGTTATCCACTGTATAACATACTGTGCTTAACTATAGAGAAGGTACACGGTAGTTTAGAATTTGTTGTTAGAGGCAGCATAATGAATTGAATTATTTTATGTCAACAGATTTCTGAAACCAATTAAAATATTTTAACAGCATGCAAACAAATACAAAAACATTTCCAAGACTGCTATTGTAATTTTAGTTTGATATGTTCTTAAAACTAATCTGGACCATGTCAGGTTAGAAATTACAGGATAATGCATGTTATTAAGCTCTTGCTTCCAGACTGGCTGCTGTGGTTTTTGCTGTCATGAAAGGCTGCTATTTGAGCAAGGACATGACAAGATCTGCCCTTCAGAAACCTAATGACTGCATGCAGCTTGGGCTTTGTTATGCTTTGCTGGGAGAGAAGTCCTAAACATATAACATAATACTTTATTTCTTGTATTTAGGTGTTTGGGTTATTTACAGAGCTAATATAGACAAGACTATTATTTCATATACAGATATTTTCTTAGGAGTTGAAATAGTGGAGGAAGAGTTCATAACATTGAGCAGCATGTTAAATTGTCCTTATCACAAAAGGTCCAATACAGAAGTCTGCAAATGAATCCCTGGCTTCATTATGATAAAGTGAAAAAAGTAAGAAATTGAAGGTAACACTGACAGCAACAGTGATATAGCCATAATGTATCTGAATTTAAGCGAAAAATTAATCACTTTGAATTAGAAAGTGTTGTACTAGGCACCACATTCATGACTATGTGACAAGCTGTGTGTGCTGGTTCATCACACAGCAAGAATGCAGTTAGCATTTCTTATATGTTTCAGTGCTACAGAAGTGTTTTAAGGATGCAGAATTAGAAAAATAATACTGACATTGAAAGTGGGCTGTGACAGTCTTTCTAGCCCTCGTAATGACACATAAATAGAAAACCTGAGAGCAATTTCCATACCTATCATATTTATTAGGAAAACAATTATCTATTGTTTATGTACCTGTCTTCTGAAGAATGGAAATGCAGGCAGTATACAACATTCTTTGGAAATGCACTATTATACAGAATATGGAAAGAAGAGATGCCGTACAAACTCATATTTTGCTAAACAAAGTCTACCAACCTAAACAAATTTCAGTTTTCTTTATAGTTAATTTACATGCTGATGAATCAGCATGTCATAAAAAAAAAGGCACCAAAATTTTCTGTTCTGAAGTTCTGAGCAGTGGAAATATTGTAAAAGTGCCATCTTTCAGAACTCTGTAAAGGAAACTGAATGAAAATTAAAATGCTTCTCCTTACAGGGCTGTTCAAAACCAAGAGACTTCAGATACAGGATTCTGAATTCTATTCCCATGTTGAATCAAATTGAATGTTTCCAATTTACTAGATTTCTGCTTTTGTGTTCAGAAATTCCATTTTGGTGCTATTTAGATGTTACATTAATTAATCTGTAAAATATTAGATGGGAGATCCTATGCTAGTGTAAACTTTTTTACTGAACATATGACAACTCAGAATTAGAAAAAATATCAGCTCAAACACATACAGATTTTAAAGTACCATAAATAAAAATCTTTTTATGGCCTCTTCTCCATCCACAACCTGATTTTTAAATGTACCTCTTCTCTCCTTCTTAAATCAGATATTTCTTACTAAGCCAAATAGCAGATATTATTTTTATTTTTATATCTGCAATTTTTGACCACTTATTTGGATTCTTTGCAAATCCAACCTTCTTCAGACTTGAGGGTAGTACCTTTCATAAAGCAGAACACTAAATCAGTAGGAAGCAATGGTGCAAGCCCAGCTGAATTTAAAAGCAGACATCTTCTATTATCAAACAAGTGGAATTGTCCTTGAGGAAAGCTCAGCTTCCAAATTAATTCTTATTTTTGGTTCACTGTCAAGGTATACCACAAGACCTATATTTTTATAGGAGCTTACTGGACGTACATAGTAAAGAATAGGGAGAAATATTTTTATTTATAATTTTTCATAATAGTTTTTAAAGTATTTCAGAGGTTGGCTTTTCTTCTTGTTCTCAGATAAAGCCAAGAACAGAGAGTTTTTTTATGAAGCTCAAGAAATAAACATAATAAACAAATGTATGTAAAAAATAGTTTTAATATAGTTTAGTGTTAAAATTCATTGCAACATCTTTTCAATGGAACAATTCTCTTTAAATCGAGTTCTTGGAATTTCTACAAATCCCAAATACGTAAGATATGAAGCTACAAAATTCATTTTCTGACATGCAATAAACAAAAGCAAAAGCTGAAAAGCTAAGTCTCCAGTCACTCTTCTGGAAAGTAACTGGACTGAGTTTTAAGCAGCTCAGTTTCAGATTTTAAATCTCCAGAGATTCATTAAAGAAATTGCATCAGATCATCTGAATCAAAATCTGATTAAAACTGAAAACATCTGGATGGTAAAGTAACAATGCATATTCCCTGTAACTGGCTTTTAATCTAAAGACAGACCAGAGTCTGCATTTTTTTAAATGCAATATTTGCAGTATTTTTTCAGAAAACACCAGATAGTGTTTTGTTGTCCTGTGCTTCTATTTGCACATCCAAGATGCCTGTTGCTCTTTGGTGCTCCTCAGGAGAAGCTGCTATGTCACTACTGTTTTTAATGCCAAACCACTCCAATGGGAATTTAATGTGAGTTTGGCAAAGAAACCTGATACATTACTTAAAAATAAAAAATGCTACAAATTTTCCCTCTGGCTATATTATTTCTCTAATAAGGAAAGGATTTGAGTTCTTGTGGCACAGTTTTTTATGTTGCTCTTGTGAAAACTGTTCCTGTCCTTCTCTTTCTGTCTTTGTCCATCCCAGCCTTTTTGTCACCATCAGCCCAGCTACATCCAAATCAGCTCCACACTTTACTATTTGTGTCTTACTTCTTTTCTAGTTTTGTGTTCCCCTCATTCCCTCTTAATTTAGTGTCAACCTTTTGGAAGGATTAGGCAACAGCATTCAGAAGAGATAAATCATACTCTGAAAAAGTCTCCCTTAATCAGATGCTCTGCTTCCCTTTTAGTAAGCATATGCCAACAAATAACTGGGGAAGAGGAGTTGGAGAGGAGAAGATATCAAAGATACACTTGTTTTTGAAATGCTAATGACCGTAAGAGAATTAAAAGTTTTCCTCTTATAGAACAAACTGCCAATGTTTTGTAACTGCTACACATAGAATTAATTTGAAAATAATTAACTGTTTGTGTCTGAGACATTTTAAAAAGGATTATGCAGACCTGTAGTTGAAATCTTTAAGAACGCTATTACTATATTGCATCAGGAAATAGTGTTGTCTCTAAAATTAGAATATTTTCAAAGAAAGAGAATACCGGTAGTGGTCAGATATGACTTATAAACAGGAGACTGCAATCATGAAAAAAATTAGACAGATTTTGGAGAGAACAACTAAAGAAAATTTATGACATAATTGCAGTATATAATTCGAGAACTGAAACTCCTTGTCTGTTCTTCAGTTAATATCGAGTATTAACATGTTGAATTATTTACAAACACTCTTTACGTTTTAAAATAATCATTCTTGCTTTTGAATGCAGGTAGAATTTTTTTGTTGAAAATTGAATTAGTTTTGATTTAAATTAAATGTCAGGTAAAGAAATTTATTACATCGGAATTAAAACATCCACAGTGCAAATTCCTGCACCAGAACTAGCAACCCTAAGCTCTTTTAATAGTTAAGGAAAGGGAAAAGAACACTTTAAAGATACAATTTGTGTCACCTGTTTTAAAGGAGATACATATAATCTCTTTAGGATGAAAGGTACCTCCACTGGCTACTGCAAGAGTCTAGGTGAGCAGCTCAGACAGACAACTAATCCCATTCACAATACCTGTAGCCTTACAGGTAGATAACGACTGGCTGGATTGTAGGGAATCATGATTTATACGAAACATAATTTCCTACCAAAGGAACAGGAAAGTGCATTTCACAACTTTTACAGAAGGAAGATAACTCCTCTTTAATAACATTCAGCATAAGTTGTGACAGATTTCGTAGAGAAAAAGTTTGAAAAAAAAGTTTGAAGTCGGGCACTGGAACAGGCTGCCCAGGGAGGTGGTTGAGTCACCTTCCCTGGAG
The DNA here is from genome assembly GCF_032191515.1 of Phaenicophaeus curvirostris. Taxonomy (NCBI): domain Eukaryota; kingdom Metazoa; phylum Chordata; class Aves; order Cuculiformes; family Cuculidae; genus Phaenicophaeus; species Phaenicophaeus curvirostris. The sequence continues at coordinate 24,527,331 of NC_091392.1, forward strand.
GTGTTTAAGGCACGGGTGGACGAGGTGCTGAGGGATATGGTTTAGTGTTTGGTAGGAACGGTTGGACTCGGTGATCCGGTGGGTCTCTTCCAACCTGGTTATTCTGTGATTCTGTGATTCTGTGAAATAGTATTTTTTTAGTTTTTTGTTTTGTTTTTTTTTACTAGCTGCATGTTTATGAGTGCAAGAGCTCTTTTGGCAATTTTTAAAGGTTCGAAGTATGCCCAACAGGTCTCAACCTTTCCTTGCAAGTTTAACAATACAAAATAGATATAGTAAAAATAAAATTCTAATACATTTGGAAAATTATTTTTGCTATGACATCTGGTGATGCATACAAAGGCTTTAATAAAGTTGTTGAGAACAGAACGGATTACTCCCTCCTGGTCTTTTCTGTTTATAAGGAAGAGAACAATACAAACTAGATTATAAATTTTGAAAATTATTTGATATGGTATGCCATTCCATGCGTATGAACTATCTCAGTGGTCAACTTTCTCTGAATTTGGTTTGCCAAAGCATGGGTGGCTTCTCCTAGCAAGGATGACCTCTCAGCAGATGGGGCAATTCATTATAATGTTGGTGAAGTTGTTAAAAAATCCTTTGGGAAAGTAGAAGTCTATGTTTTCTGACAACTGATATTGACAATGGCTTGAGCTGTGCTACATATAGAGGACCATGTCTACTAGTTCATGACTGTATGAAGATATATTACTGAAAATATAATTAAACAACAGAGAGGTTTAACATAAAGAAACATTTTATATGATTCAAGATTCAGGTATGTACAGATACCATTACCCTGGAGAAATACAAAAGGTACTTGATAGTATACACTTTCCCTGCTTTGTTTTGTTATCCACTTTCTTTTCCTTTTCTTTTAAATTCCGTTTCTTACTCTTTTTTTCCCTTTCTTCTCTAGTAATCAGATACTTCTATTTTTTTAGTATTTTCCTTTGTTATTTTTTACAATGCACTTCTTTTTCTTCCAATGAGGTGTCCCTCTCCTATCCAACTGGTAGTTCCATCCCTTATTCCTTATTAACTTATTAGAAAATTTAGGTTCTTTGAACTCCCTCTGAAAATCACTTTGACATTAGTGATATTGTATTGGCTCTATAAGAAAACAGAGATTATTCTGTAATGTTTCTCTCTGCTTCTAGGATACAATTCCCCTTGATCTCAATAAAACATTTTGTGGTACAACTGTGGAATTCATTTTATTTTCTTAGAACACCACAGACAGTTTGCTCAGAGCTTTGTAGTGTGCACTGTACAAACCCCTGTAATTTACACTGATTTGCTATACTCTTCAGCTAACAGCATGCTAGCAATTTAAAACTACTCTGTGCAATCTTACAGCCACCAATACATAAGGAACAACTGAAATAGAAAGAAAAGGCACTGCTAGAGAGAAGTAAGGGGATGGCAGCAACTCTGGTGGACAATATTCACTGGGTCTTCATCCAGAAACTATCTAGGGAGACTGCAAACATGCAGGGAACGAACAAAACTCTGAAAAAGACAGTTAAAACCCAAGGACTTCTGTTCCATTAAAGAAGAAAACCCCAAAATGATTTAAAACAATGATACATTCACAATAATAAAATATATTTACTTCAAATTTTTATGATTTTTATTTTACACAATTTTTCTTCCAGTGTGTCCTAATATTATGCTGTAGCTGTCATTTTGAGCAGTTTACTTCATCTAAACTTGTTGAAGTTTAACTCTTAAGTTGATAAAGCATCATGATAAGCATGCAAGACTTCAAAACATGAATAGGTAGTAATTGACCCTGCGGAAAAGTTAGCAAGTATTTCAATGTTCCTTTTAAAATGAAAAAGATTTAAATTATTTAGATTGATTAATCTGTTACAAGTTTTACATAATAGAACATTCTACAGCATCATTCCAGAGCCTCAGAAACAAGATTTTCTGTGGATACTACCCCTTTTTATATCAACATTGAATGATCTATGAATATGCTTTGGGGGAGAATACGATTCTGAGAACCTAGAAAAGTATCTTGCCAAGATCTTGGGGGTGTATATTAAAATGTTCACCTTCCATCAATCACATCCTCATTTTCCTAACAGAAGAAGATCAGATATTCAAGTCTAACCATGTGGTATGACAAATGAATTTAAACCAAATGCATAGGAGTTTTTTCCACCTTATTTTTTCCCTTTATCCTAACAGAGTTTTTTTGTTTAGATCTGGACTACATAGAACAGTGCCTAATTTCACAGTCATCTCAATTGTTACAGTGGTTTTATTTGGGCTTTTTAAAGGAACTGTTTTTCTCAGAGGGACTACAAAATTTTCCTGAGATCAAATCACTGCTAAACTCCAGATTACTATGTCAAACAGAAACAGAAGATATTTAAATGCTCTATGCTTTAACCTTGAGAAATATAGAGTGTATTTAATGTCATTTTTTTTTCTTGAGTTAAGGATTGTAAAAGCAGCCTTGTGTAATCTTTACCTTATTGAAATAATACTAAATGAACCTGGCTGTGGCTGAAAACGGAGAATGCTCTGTGAAGACTGCAACTATTGCTACAGGGAGGAGGGTCTATCTGGCTAATTGCAGATGTCCATGTAGTTTTTTATTGTCTTTTCTGGACATCCTTTAGAGTCATGAAGGCATGATTTGTAATGCAAACATCAACATCTGGGAAAATAAACTGCAACCTCAAATTGCCCGTTTCTCTCCATTGACTTTAAAGAAAGCGTATCAGTGATTGTGATACTAGAGCTACTAGAGATACTACATTACACTACTGATGTGAGAAAAAGGAGGTAAGTAAAGCAAAATCCACCTTCTAGCACCAGCTGGAGAGCAAAGTGGAGTAAAACACAGTAGGTTGCAAGTGTTACACTGCTGTCCGCAGAGGGACGGTGAGTCAAGCACAAGCACAAGCTGGTCTTGTGTGTCCAGAAACTGCCTCCAAGCTTGCTGCTGGGGGAATATGGAGGACTCATCTCAACTTTTAGATGCAGGGATCCCTAATTTTGTAAGGAAATGAGAGCCTCCAGCTTGGGGGTCTTTTCCTCTTTGATATGTGAGTTGCCAAATTTTGCTTCCAACAAAGCATCTTTGCCTTGTGATCAGTCTTTAAATTAAGGCTTTATAGAACTTAGTGGCTAAACTCTGCTTGAGATCTATGGAAACAGGATTTCATACTGTTTACTTTTAACTGCATTAAAATGATACTAAAAAGCACAGGAACAGCACAGAAGGTTTTAAACTAGTTTAAATATGTTTCTATGTCTTTGATATTATATGTCTAAGTGTTGTTTTGGGTTTTTTTTCTTCTGCATTATGAAGTTACTTAAATCCACTTCATTTTTCTTCCAACAAAACAAGGTGTGTAAAAACACTTATCTAACTTTTTTCTGGAGATTTTCTCTTGCTTCTTATTTTTACTTTACATGCTTTATTTTTGTCTTGGTTTGTTTTGTTTTTTAAATTAATCATTTTCTTTCTTTATTAGAAGGCAAAACCATTGCATTTTTTTAAGTGAAACTTGGATTAGAGAAACTGTAATTAAAAGAGTCCATAAAAATAAATATTGATTTAAGAGGTGCTCATACAAATGAGGAAAACAGTCTCTTGCAAATTCATAAAATCCACAGCTTTAACTGAGCCAAAAAGAAAAGGATTGATTACTTTCTTTAGTCTACTTAAATGAGGAACTCAAAATGTGCTTTTCCGAATATGCTAGTTCTGGGGACCTGATGGCCACTTCCATCTCCACTTTTCATGTAGAACAAGCGGCTAAATGTTAAACTTCACAGTGAATTTAAAATCTCAGTAAGAATGCCTTAAGGAAATAGAAATGTGCTTCTGACAATGTAATTTGATTTTAAAATTTCAGTGTATTAGATTACCTCTTCCCCTTGAGGGACTAAAAGTGTAAAAAAGTCGCAACAGCTATACTTTACAAAGTTTTCTGAACAGCATCATCTCTGAAACTTAAAACTTGATGTGGGCTATTAGGAGTGCTGCCAATTAATAATTTCATTGTGGAAGCTGGAGCTTCTACAGGGAAGTGTCCATTTGAAGAAAAATCTTTAAAATTCAAGTATGTGAAAATCAAGCCTTAAGTGATCCTATTTTAGGTGCTTAATTTAAAAAGACAGACTCTCTAGGCTGTCTCAATAGTCCAACAGTGGAAATAGACTTCTCCTGAGCAAGATGAAGAGCACTTTTGCTAGCTTTCTCTTTTTATTCGTACTCTTGTGAAGCCAGTATTCCTCCTTTGGCAACAGTGGAATCCTAAACAAGTAGCCCCTACTTTCAGGGCACCTGGTTGCTTTTGAATACAACTGAAAAGCTCAAAAACTGTACTTGAGTAAAACCTTTTTCCTTCTTTATTTAAAAATAATACTCCTTCCACAGAAATGAGAGGGACAATAATTAAGAAGAAAAGTGAATTGCTTTATGTATATTTTGCCTTTCTGAATAATCTTAGCTTCTAGTTTGCAATATCACATTTGTAAACTCTAGGACACACTGCAACATCAAACTGTTTGTTGACTGTATAAGTTATGGAAGTTAATAGCTTAAGCCAGCCATTCATGTAAAATAATCAATTTCTCTAATCATCACACTGATATTTTGATTGCTCCATTGTTGCATAGGAAATTGATATATTCAGTGCAGATGAATGTTGTGGAAGTTAGACATGTAAATTATATATTACACATAAAATGAATCCTAAACCCTAAAACAATCCTTTTATATTGCAGCAATAAGGCTCTATGTCTTTATAATAAGAGAGAGATGACCACTATTGTCACCTTTTATTCCATAATCATTTTTCTTTCACTTACAATTACGATAAAGAGACCCATTTACAAATAGTGTGACTTATTTTAAATTTTAATCTAGCACCTGATTGGATAAATAAGGTCAATTTAGGATGAATCAAATGAATACTATTACACTGAACATCTGTCACTCTCTCGCATCACAGTTCATCTGATAAAATGGCTCTCTTCATCAATTTCTTGACATAATAGGAATGAAGTCATCATAATAGAACACTGTCATAAGATCAATGTTTCCAACTTTGAAAACAAATGTCTTGGCTCTGCCTCAGCATTAACATGGCAGCTGGAGACCATTAACCTGAGACAACTTTTGTTACCATTGACATTATCTCTTAATTAAGAACATACTTCTGAGCATTTTTTTTGAAGATTCAAGTTTTTTAAATTAATTCAAAGAGTACAAAAACTTGTATCGTAATTATGTTACTTGAAAGACAGAATTGCAAATGAAGGGGAGATTTTTAGTAAGAGCAACCATATCTAAAAATTCAAGTACAAGAAAATGCCATGAATTATTAAAAAAATATGCTGAATAATAGACTAGTGCCAGTATAGTAATATTTTAGAAAATAATATGCTCATCTCATGTCTCTCAAATTGTGCACATAGAATGAATATTAATATGCTCATTTAAGATATTAACCTTATTAAGATTAAAGATTTAAGACATAAACATCACTGAAGTAACCATGGCTTTCATATTCTGAATTGTATTCCTTCTTTATTTCTGGTTAAGTCTAATTTCTGAGGTAATCACAAATAATGACAACAGAGTACAAAGATTCATTGGCAAAACACCAAAATTAAAGAATTTTCTCAGTTAATGTCATGGACAAAGTTTTAAAACCTCTTGCAACTTATTAGTAGAAGTTGCTAAGCATTTTATTTTCAACTTTGTTCTTTCAAAACTGTTTGAAAATTGCACATCTATTTCGCAATATGCTTGAATATGCTGGTTATTTAAAAATAGTCAGAATAGGTACTACAGTAAATTACTGTTTGCCTGGTGATGGTTATGCAGTCCTGCTTGGCGTCCCTGATTCCAAGAGAGCTATATGACTTAACATAAACAGTACCACATGGCTGATGTAACTAGTCAGCACGTAACAGATGGCCAATAGTACAAGCTAAAATTCACTTTCAGGAGATTTCCCAGTGTCTTGTGTAAAATTTACATGTAGTGATGTTAATATAGCAATAACATTTGAGCCCTGTGTACCAACTAAAAATGAACAAGTACCCACTACAAACATAGCTGAGTATTTTTCTTCTCTTTATGCCATCAAAATATCTCTTCAAAATAGGAAGAAAAACTAATACACCCAGGAACACTTACCTGCTTCTGGAGAAAAAACATATTATCAGAATGACTGGAAAATTTAAGACAACCATAGTGGGTGGAATGCTTTATTCATTCAAGTAAAAGACCAACCTGCCACTGAGCTTAAGGCACCCAAGAGAGCACTTAATTCTTACACATTAGGAATTCCCAAGATGTGTGAAAATGTTGCCTCATGTTACAATGAAGGCAGTTCACAAGTTATGATGCACCAGGGTATTCACATCACTTTAATGTACACAAAACCTCATCCTGACTGTGTATCTATATGTTGCATACTCTTCTTGGGGACAAATCTTTCTCTGTATGGACTGTATGTGATAGCCCAGCCACCTAATCAGGACTCTTAATTCATATGCTTAATTTAAACACATTACTGGAAAGCTCACGTCTCTAACCTTTGACCAGATGGCTCAGTTGTCAGACTTCTCCCTTCCTCTACACATCTTCACAAAATGCCTGGACAATTACCCTCTCCATGTATTCCATGAATTTTGAAAGAGATGCTCAAAAATGACTGGACAGGACATGAATGGAAACGTCATGACTTTGGCAGCTTGTAGCCCTTTCATACCATTTCTGTCATAAATAACTTGGAGGGCAACCGAACAGACATGTAGCTGTCACTGGTCACGGCTGTGCTGAATATAACTATACTGTAAAAAAAAAATTAGAATTTACCATGCTTCTTGACTGCACTCAGATATACATTGTAGGTTTGATGGTTGGACTATTTGAGTCTTAAAAGATCCATTATAACAGTGTGAGGTGCGTTCAGAAAATGGCAAATCAATGCATACACTAAAACCTCATTTGCTTTGTTATTTTCACTACCAAAATGTGTCAAACTATTTTCTTCTATCCTGAAGTCCTTGTGCTTATTTACCACCAATAAGCAGGAGATTACATAAAACACCCATCTTCTTCAAATAATTGTCTTCCTTTACTAGAGATTAAATTCCTGCTTTCTTTTGATTAAACACTTCCTTAAAAAATCCATATGAAGAAAGAGGTACTAATGTGAGATCACAATCTAAAAGGCTGTTTTGGAGAAGACAATGAGTGTGTAAGAACTTGAAATAAACACTATTGTATTTGTAAAATTTGAAAGATATTTGTTTTGCTACATAGACCTAGGTTTTCAAATGTGAACCACATCAGGTCTCTGTTGACTTCTATGAAATTTATAAGACCTAAGAGAAATTATTTCAACTGAGTAACTATTGGTAAGTCAATTTCAGTCTAAAATTAAAAAGTAGAACTATATGCTAATACTTCATTGAGACCTCAGTAAACAAAAGCCTTAGAATCCAATATTCCATTTGAAAACAATTTTCACTGAAGAAAAAACATGTAATGGAATGCTGCAGAGTCTCATGCAAAAAATGAATGGTGCAAAATCAAAATCAGCACCTGAGCCTGCTAAGATTTGAGGATGCATGGTTATGTGAATCTTCTTTACGAGGATGCTTTGTCTGTAGACTGAAATAATACAGACATTAAACTGTGCTTCCATTCTATACTGGTGAGTAAAACAGGGCCCTGAGGTGGCCCTGGTGAAGCCGTCCAAGATCATATGTATTGTTCAGCTGTTAAGACTGTTCTTGGTTCAGCTCTGGGCTGTGCCAGTGCAAGGAGTCCCAGGCAGCACCAAAATAAAGTCCAGGGAACAGTATGTTCCACTTGCTCTTCCTACAATGTGGATTGTGCCATGTAGCACTTTCAGGAATATTGAATCCAGAAATGCAATAAGAATTTTGGGCTGTGGATGTTTCTTCTTCAAGAGCCAGAAAAAGTATTATGAGACCACTTTATTCCTGAGACAGCAACTGCTAGGACTCTTGTCTTATTCCAGTGAGAAATGAATTGTACAAAGTGACACAAAGCAATTAGCTAAACAGAGCAATTTCCTTTGTGTATCTCTACAGTAAACACCTAAACCCAGAGGGAGAAGGCATGAGGGTTAAAAAGAGAAAAGAAACAATGCTAATTGAGACCGACAGTTCCTTTTGTCATAGGGAGATTATTTTTTTTTTATTAGAGTTTAAAGACCTTTAAAGAGAACAAGTAAGAATTCAGTATATTGACACTTCAGTTGCCTCTTTATTAGCTGTTTGTAAACCTAAAGAACTCACAGTGACATGGTAAATGTATTCAGCTTAAGATTAGAGCCTTAGGGTTAAGAACTACAAAGAAGCTTAGATCTCAAATGTCTTTTTTGCAACTGAGTGCAAAGTGTGTATCTTAAAAACACTCTTCCAGCTCTTGCACTTAACTTTCTACTTGTGAAGCTCCAAGGCAGCCACATTTCTGTGGCTGGCCCTATGCATGGCTTGTTTCGATGGTTTTGGTGTGAAATTTTCTGGCATCTGCCCCAGTGGAAATAAAAAGTAGGCGATACAACAGTTGCTGGGTTGGATCATCTTTAAAACATTGTGTAAGAAGTATAGCATTTTAAAAGAAAAACTTTGTCAGCTTCTATTGCCTTTTAACTCAGTGGGTAGAGATTGACTTTGATGGGGGGATACTTGGTTTGGATATTCTCCCTGCCTGGAGTAAGCAAGGATTTGAGAGAAGATATATCAATTACTAGGCAAATATTCTACCTATGAGAAGGACTGAGGAGGGGAAGACATCATGGCCATCCTCCTGATGACACCATGCTGGTGTATAAATATTGTTGGGGATGGGGGATCAAGATGTTAGTAATTTTAGGACCTGCCTAGTGTTGTAACTAAGCGGTCTGCAAAACTTAGTTGGACTGAAAAACCTTCAGAAGATCACAGGAGGGTAAGGATTAGAGGATGCAAATTTTGAATTTATGTGTCTGACTGTCACTTTGGTGTCCCAGCCCCAAATGCACAGAAACATAATATTATGAGATGAATTAGAAATAGACTGAGATGAAGTCCTTCTTACTAGTAATTATAAAGTACTTGGTTTCATTGTTTCTGATTTTTTTTTTAGCTTCTCATATTATTTAATTAATACAGTCCTTAAGGTCTATTTATACTTCATGTAAATCAAATATAAATGAGCTGGAGATATTACCATGGGAAATGGAATGAAATTAATTAATATATTACTTGATTAGTTCTTATCATTATTTATTAATAATTAGGGTTTTTTCCTGTACGATTAAGAGTTGCCTGTACTACAGGAAAAGCTATAAGATGTTAGTGTGTTTTGTTAAATATAATTCTTAGCCTCCAAACACCTCAAATTACCAGCTACTATAGAAGGATTCAAATTCCTTAACAGCCGTGAACTGGTGCTGTTAGTCAGGTGCCCTTGCTAGGGTGTCATTTTCTCAATAGTATCTTGATTACTAGGGAGAATCAGCATGCTCACCATAAAGTGTTGAAGTTTTTGAGATTTTAAACAGATGTAGGTTTGTGCACAAACCCAGCCTCGTAGTTAAAAACAAATTTTGAGGACAATATGTCATCTGTTGGAAGTATTTTTGTGGAATTCTCTTATTGCTCATGCTTACTTCTCTCATTTATTTACCTTCTCTCAGATAAGGTCTGACAACTAGAGTGGCATTAATTAGCTTGACAGCCAACCATACAAAATCAATCTTCTGAAGGCTTTATGCCCCAAATACTATTATGTTACACAGAACCAACACAGAATATCATGGAGACACCTGAGTATGTCCTCCCTCACACCATGGTGTGATTTCTGAAATGATAAACTTCTGAATGATTATGCAACATGCTTTCATTACCTTAGTACATTTTGAACACTGCCCTACTGTGACTACTGTGGTACTAAGGAAAAAATTGATCAGTGAAAATATTTACAATTCATGAAGAGGACTTGGCACAACATATGTGTAGCTCATAAAAATATCTATTACTGTTCACTTTTTAATATACATAATGTATGGTAGACATTAGTACTTTGACAGCAGTGAGGCAAAGCAAAATATTGTAACCATAACCTATATAAACATGTCCATTTTTGCCTTTTTCTTTCCAAGAAGGTGAAATACTATATGTTCTAGATAGTATATTTAGACAACCTAGAAATCTCATGTGGGAAAATCAGACCCTTTGTAATGGAAGGCTTTTTGAATCAGCATTTTGAAGACTTTTAAAATTATATTACTAGTAGTACTGAATAAGTTAATTCCCTCTCATTAAAACATCAGTTTTATGGGGAGTGACATTTGCATTAGTCTACAATCATTATAAGCACTATAGAAAAATAGAGAATATATTTTAAAATAGCTCAATGTTGCTATCACTTCATCAAGAAAAATTCACAATGAAATATGCTGTTCCCAATGGAGAACTAGTCATATTTAATGAACGTATTTGACAAATTCTGAGATCTTTAGTAATACATAACAACACAGAAAAACTGAGGCAGACTATTACATATATTCTTACTTATCTGGTTCAAATTAAACTGCATGAATATACAGAGCAGGTACATATTTCATTTCAACTGGAGATATGAAAATCCCAAGGTAACATATTTATCAATTTATGCACATTGCAATTAGGATATCCTACACTGTCCTATCAAAGATGAAGCTTTAAGAGAAAATTAAAGAATCTCCTTTTCTTGCTGCGTACATCAAAATGAAAACTGTGTAATGAGTAGGGCACAATGTTAACACACAGACACTTTGAACTGTGTCTTAACTGAATCCCCCAGTTTATGAGTAATGAAGAAACGACAACCATCTTTAGGAAGGACTTGGCATTTGCCATTTCTTGTTATTGACTGATATGAACAAGAATATTCCAATGTATAGCTACATAAATGATTTACATGCAGACTTCTATACGAACTTAATGGATTAATCTTTTTCTATATTAGCTGCTGACAACATGGATACTCAAACCCCAAAATTTTAATTGACTTAATGTAAGTTTATTGTAGCTTAATATTTCATAAGTGGAAAAAATAACTCTTTGATTAACATAAAAATCTGAGCAGTTGGCATTTTAGAAGACACAAATAACAAAATAGTCAATTAAACCATGTCAAGCTGTGACAGGGTAATTTCTCTTCTGCCTTTGCACTTTGGGTAGGATTTTCAAAATCACTGAATAATTGCCAGTTTTATAGAATTCAGTGGCTGAGTTGATATCACTGGAAATAAAGTTAGACCAAAATTGAGTGCTTTTGAAATACTATCTAATACCATCTGGAACCAAAAGAACAAAATAAATCCTTGCTTATTGGACAATTTTCTGTCTTTCTTACCCTATTTAAGTTTCCTACATTTAGGATTTGGACTAATTTCTGTGTATTTTATATACGTGATAGATATGATGAAAAGCCTGTCGACACCTAATACAACTATGAGAATAATAATGCAAAAGAAATAACATCCAACAGAAATTTGTTGCCAACTTGAATAAATTTGTTAAAGTAAATCCTGAATATAAAAGCAAGTCCTCTACTTCCTGAATCTATTCTGAACCTTTTCTGTAAATGTCCTGATAGTAACGTGCTTCAATATTTGCATTTCTGCAGAAAAAAAGCACTCTTGCTTTAATTTACCAAAATGTATGAAAATACATAGTTGAAATAACCTGGTAAAATTTCTGCTGCCAGCATTGTGCTTTCCATATGTATTATTAATAATAAAAGAATGACACTTGTCAATGATTAAATGTTGCACTATACTGTATTACAGTGTAGCAAGCAGAACATTTCACATACTGCATATTATTTTTCCTCTTCCGTTTCCTTTTCCTAATATTTCTAGTAAGCACACACCATGACAGCTGGAAACAGAACAATGCCTGAATATGCACAAATACCACTAGATCATTCTTCCTCTATTAAGACCATATTGCATGTAGCAATGATGATCTGGCTGCTCAGTGTTATTTCTGGGTCAGCATTGTATCTATCCAGGAAAGGTGGTTTTGGTGTTGGCCTGACTCCCTTTTTCTGATTTAACTGACATAGTTGAAACCATGCCAAGGTGAGAGAGCATTTCAAGTTCAGCAATGAGGAAAGCAGCTTGGGTAAATGCCATGAACAAGCAGCTTTCTGAGAGTGATGTGGAACAGAGATTCAGTTCATGATATTCTTGAAATGAAGAAGACAGGAACATTTGGACAGCGAATACTGTTCTACTGCTTTCCTACTCTTTCCTTCCCATAGGAAGCAGAGATCAAATAGGTATTATGTTTTTTTTTATTCCCCTCAAAACACTTCTCTAAATTTTAAATTAAAATCTTAAGTATTGAAGTAGAATAATTTTAATGGTAAAATCTATCTATAGAAAAGATTTCCAAGATAAGGAATTTGCTTACTTTAAGGCAAGATGAGATTTTCTTCAGACAAGCCCAGAAAAGAAAGAACTGTCATAGCATTTCAAAAGAAAACAGAATTGTTTTGACAGTACCTCCTTATGTTTCCCATATGAGCAAGATAATCTAGATATTAGGTACTATTTAATTATTACCACATTATAAGTACAAAACCTCCAAGCAGCACAAGCGGGGTTCCTGTGTCCACTGCACTAGGTATTGTGCAAATAGAAGAACAGAGACAGGCAATTTAGATTTAAGAGAGCTCATTGGCAAGTGCAGGCAGGCAGCTACTGCAAAGGCACAATGAGGTAACCTTAATCAGTGTGAGTGACAACAGCTTTGTCAGGGGTTGTGTAAGTATTGCAGCAAAGGAAAGGCAGAATTTGTGATTTGAAGGAAAACAATGAGGCAGGCTGGCAGGTACTTATGGGATGTACCTTCAGGTTATGGATGAAATCACAAAAATGTATATTGGAAAAGTCTGCTGAGAGTGTGAGGGAACCAGTTGGGGATAGATATGTCTGGATGACTATGTACAGTCCTAAAACCACATAAATGTGCTGATTATGCGTGTCAATAAAGTGGCCCAGCAACAGAATACAGCATGACACGGTGACAGTTGTCGTAATATTCACGACTACAGGAAAAAGGAGTTTTAGCAATCCAAGCACATATTCAACAGTTTAACTGGGAAGTGTGTGTACGTGTAGAAAAAAATAATCTCTATGATTTATGTTTTCATTTAAAGAAAACTTCCCCAATATATTTCCTCAAGTGAAAACCAGTTAGGCTGGAGTACTAGACCTTAACAGAGGTTCACATATGAATGAACCTTAGAGTGTACTTAGGAATATTAGCCAAAAGAAAGAATCAGCACCTAAAACTCTCAGAGCTTCCAATATGATAATAAAAAACTACAGTGATGTGAAATACAATCAGTTTGTGACACATGATTTCCCCAAAGAATAAATAAATACTTTTTTTTTTAATTTATTTTTCCAGAAGCTTTCAGCTGACAAGGAAGGAGACAAGACTGAAAGTCAAAGCAGTGTCTAGTGGGCATGCTCTAGGAGAGTGGCTGGCCAGCAAAAGCCTCAAGATAGCTGGGAAAGGTAGAAGCTTTTTAGAGAATGGAAGAAAAAAGAAGGGAAGGGAAGGGAAGGGAAGGGAAGGGAAGGGAAGGGAAGGGAAGGGAAGGGAAGGGAAGGGAAGGGAAGGGAAGGGAAGGGAAGGGAAGGGAAGGGAAGGGAAGGGAAGGGAAGGGAAGGGAAGGGAAGGGAAGGGAAGGGAAGGGAAGGGAAGGGAAGGGAGTATGTCAGAATATTTGGAAACAGAAAAAGGAAGCATTTTGACTGTGGGAGTTTTCAAAGAGCTTTTTTGGCTATCATTTTTCTTTAAACAGAAATCATTATTGTGTAGCCATGATTATTTTTGTAGTTGTCACTTCACCAGTTAAAAAGGGTATGATCTCTTCAGAACAACTTGTTCGTTACACTAGCACAATTCCCAAAATAGCCTCCCAATCAGGGTCAAATATAGTTGTGATTTGCAGACTGTATTGACTGACAAGCCAGCTGACTCAGACAGCTGGTACATGATAGTCAGGCTTTAAGGCATTCCGTAATTTCAATTTAATTTCAAAGGGTACACTATCAGTAGGAGCAAAATAAATAATTTGCATGAGGACAAAGATAATATCCTGAAATAACGATAGTATTCATAAATTATACAGTTATTGAACAGCCTCCCATTACTTTTTATTGTCTGAGCACAGTAAAGTTGGTGTCAGTATAATACTATAACACACATATAGCATCACCACAAATGCACGTGCAGAAGGCTTACTGGTAGTACTATCTGTAAAAATTATGAGAAACTATCATCTATGTCGTGACTCTGTTCATGGTTATGTGTATATATATGTATATAACTAATTCCAGAGAACTTCAGAAGCCTGTTCCACCCTTACCATTATCAAATATGTATGTTTACAATATGCCAACATTTGTGTGGCCAGTTTCTTTGAAACTGAGCTCTTAAAGATTCATTAATTAAACTTAAAATCATGAGTGTCTTTCAATGGAACTGCTTTTGAAGGATGTCATCTCTTCTGTTCCTCAAGTACCTCTGTTCTACACAAATCCTGATTAGATATGTACACAGCTAATAATTATTTGTATTTGTGACATGGAATCATGAGAAAAGATCCTCTTTGTATTGAATGCTTAAGTCCATTACTCAGGCAAACATCTCTCTTTGCCATTTGGTGGGGGTTTGAGAGGTGTGAGATCTGAATAATTCTAGTACAGGTGGAGTACATTTGGGATTTTTAAGAAGCAGGCTCTTGGGAAAAATTAAAAAGACAATTGGAAGGAACAAGAGAATAATTTATAGAAATAACAAGGAACATTAAAAGAGTTCTTCCATAGTTACTAATTGAGAATGGTTAAACAGCCTGTGAGCATCTTACAAAAGAAGGCAAATCCTTACTCCTCTGATATTCTAAACATCACATACAAATTTAGAATATAAAAAGTTGCAAAGTTTAGGATTCAAGGAGATTTCATCTTTGTGGCTTCTCTCCAGCTTGTATTTTAAAAACAAGCAAAATAATGACATGTGAAAAATGCCTCCCCCTTTCTGTAGGCATGACAATCTGGGCACAGTGGCATCTGGCATCACTTCTTTGTTTACTACACGACAGTAGAGCTCCATGTCTCGAGGGGAGAAGCACAGCCCTCCCTGATGGCTGCTGTCTTGAGGGGGCTGCACAAGAGCTACTCAGAGCTTAGGAAGTCCCACCATGGACCTCGGCTCTGGGGAAGATGTATGCAGATCCCTCAGGCTTTTTGTCTCCATTTTTTTCACTCAGAAAAGGCAACTCCATGAAATATGTCATTAGAAAATAAACTTAAAAGGCAAGAGGACAATTAAGAAGCCTGTCTGTTCCTGTTCAAGTCAGTGACCATGGTGGAGTAGACTCAAGATCTGAGTAGGAACCACTGAAGACAGAATTGTCCATGTACTTAAATATCATTCTATTGAAGAAACCCAAACCATTCCTCTCTTTCTGCTACTCTTACAAAAAAATGACCCCAAAAGGTAAAATCATAAAATAAATGCTGGCATAAAATAAATCATATGCTTTCTCATAAAATAAATGGTACATGGAATCCTCTTAGAGATAATGAGGTAAACCATTACTTCTGAAAAAAAAAATTTTTTTCTCCATGCAAATATTATGATCTTTAATAATTATGTTAATTTGTCATTTATATTCACAGCTCATTTGGTAAAATCATTATATGTCTTAACATTAACTTTGATTGCATAAATATTACATTAACTTTGATCACACAAGTATTGCACAATCATCACTTTAAATAGTTATGAAGGTGACTGAATAGATTCCAACTGACTTTAATTTAATCAGATTTGGAAATATTTTTCTTCAGATTTTTAATTAATATAATGAATACTCTTGATTTAGTTATTTTATATGCATATATTTCATTCTTTTAGTAAGTCATATAGAAATGCTCACAGGAGCATTTCTACAAGCAAGCGAGAGTTTGAGCCTGATTGCTACATGGTTATCAGATTATAACTGTATTTTCACTTCTACTGGATAACCCAGAAACAAGCCTGGGTCCTGATACTGCTTATATATCACAAAAGTGATAAACTGCCGTGATTAATTTCATCTGGATAACTTTGCTGTTAAAAGTTTCTTCCATACTTAAGGCCCTGTATTTTGTACAGTATATTTAAGGATGTTTAATACTTTGCTAGACCCTGGATGCACCAAGCTCTTGTGTGTAGAGTTTACAGCCAATTCCTCTATGTCAGGGAGAGCTCTGATGCATCTAAGCAACTGCTATGATATTGATTCACAGAAACCGAGGCCTTTTACCTTATGTGATCAGCAAAGAGAGCAGTCAATGGCTGTCTTTAATGCATGTTAGCAGAGTAACAGGGCATATAGGAACTTCATGTGAAGTAAGGCTGGTATTATAAACAGCAATTTGTTCCCTCACTTCTTTGAGGAGAGAGAATAAGGTTAGAAAAAATGTGATTTTACTCATCTACAGTATTTGTTTGATTCACTTACCTGACCTTATAAACATGAAATTTCATAGAATCATAGAATCACTTAGGTTGGACAAGACCTTTAAGATCAAGTCCAAACATAAACCTAACACCACCAAGATCAGTACTAAACCATGTCCCAAACCACCACATCTACCTGTTTTTTAAATACCTCCAGGGATCGTGACTCAACCACTTCCTTGGGCAGCTTGTTCCAATGCTTGATATCCCCTTCTGTGAGGAAAATTTTCCTAACATCCAGTCTAAACATCCCCTAGTGTAACTTGAGGCCATTCCCCCTTGTCCTATCACTTGTTACTTGAGAGAAGTAAATGAAACCTACCACACTACAACCTCCTTTGAGGTAGTTGTAGAAAGCATTACAGTATTCTCTCAGGCTTTTTTTCTCCAGACTAAATAACCCCACTTTCCTCAACTGCTCCCCACAAGGCTTGTGCTCCAGATGCTTCACAATCTTTGTTGTCCTTCATTGGACACATTTCAGCATCTTAATGACTTTCTTGTAGTAAATGGCTGAAAACTAAACACAGTATTCAAGGTGCAGCCTCACCAGCACCAAGTAGAGGGGGATGATCACTCCTCCAGTCCTGCTGGCCACACTATTTCTGATATAAGCCAGGATGCTATCAGCCTTCTTCGCCACCTGGGCACATGACTGGCTCATTTAAGTGACTTAAATTTAAATTTAAGTGACTTAAGCTGGCAAATTTGCTTGGTCATGTAATATTCACACTTCAGTGGTGATCTCTCCAGGGTGTCCATGGTGGCACATTGCGCTTGTAGAGAAAAAACAGACAACCACATCCAGTTCCTCATTTTTGGAGACGCCATCCCTCAGATTTACATAACCTTCTTCTGTCTGAAAGAGGAGTACCATAAACTCCTCCTCTCCTTTGCTGGAAATATTCTTCTTAGCAAGTCCCCGACAGCAATTCAGTGGCTCAAGTCTCTCAAGATACCACAGTTCTTATCTGAGCACAGTGAGGACTGAATCAAAAGAAGTACTCCCAGATCTATTAAACATCATACTTGGTTTCTCTATGATCTGTTTCCCTGCTCAGAGGTGTTGCCCCCTACTTCTGGACCAGTCTCTTCCTCCTGTCTGGTTGCTAGAACAATTTCTCTCTCCTGTATGGAAGCCTAGGCGTGGAAGCCTTTATGAATCAAAGGAGGCTGGGATCTATGGGTTTTCCATTGTAACTAGTTAACAGGAATGGGGTTTTGGCTGAAGCTGTACAGCTATTCTTGACATGTTAAGTGCTGTCTTTATAGATGATCTAATCCAGCAGGGGTTGAGGATTTCTGAGTATGTGTATAGGAATAAGATCTACTGCAGACTTTTTAAAGTAAAGGAGAATTGATATTTTCTTACATTTTTCTTATGTTCTTTTTAGAGACAAACACGTGTTTTTAATTGCTTGGTTGTAAATTCTGTTCTTGAGGCCAAAATAAAAAAGGAACAATTAAAAAATAACTTCAGTGACTCTAAATTGGCAAATGTTAACACATAATAATTCTACTATCATCTTTTTCCCCTCCCTCTCTTTCTTTGGGGTAACTATGCCTCTTCTAAATTCAGACAGTGTTTTCAAAACACAGGTTAATATATCCAATAACTTTGACTTCATATTGTATTTTTGAAGCCTTTAGAACGTTAGCATATAAAACCGGAATAATGCTACTTAACTGCCTTCATGCGTTAAAGTCTGTTTACAACACGTATTTTACTTCAGTTCTTATGTTGCAGAGTTCTTCAGGAAGCATGAATAACTCAAGTAGACAGAACAGCAATTGAAAAACAAAACTAAAGAGCAAATGGGAACAGATGTCAATGTAACAAGACAAAGAAACCCTTTCTCTGGAGGATACTGAACTGCAAGAGACATTGTATTGACATATTCTTTTACAATACTTTAATTGTAAAGATGCTTTAAATGAGTCTTTACCTTGTTACATTTCATCAGAAAAAATACATTCCCAGAGTTGTAAGTCATAATTGATCATAACGAGCACGTGTAATCTATAAATAACCTAATTAACATTCAGCAAGGAGTTGCATAAATGAGCCCTTCTACATATTGCACCTTATAATGAGCCACTACGCAAGTAATGACTTATTAGTGCCATGGGCAATGAATGATTAATTAGTCAATTCAAAAATGACTTTTTAAGGGCATAATTGCTACATTTTCTAATTTCTGAAGGTTAGACAGAATTAATGCCATGTTGGCATACTAGACCTTATGCAATAACAACTTTGTTTGTCAACAATGAACTAAGAGCAAGGGTGGTTCCTGAGAGCTGATTGCATTAAACTGAATATACATTCTGATTATGGATTCCCTATATTACAGCTGAGTACTTTACAGTGATTCTTGTCCGGTCAATCTTGGGATAATTTAGGAGAGCAGCTAGCAAGTGAGAGCTGGAAGTGCCAGAGAAGATAAAGTATTCAGGTCCTGCATGACTGCTGCTGTTCCCAAAGTGTGCTGCTAGCTTTGACTGTGGTCCATAACTCATTCCATCCATCAGCTGATGCTCTCCTCTGCCTCTTCTTACTTCCTATCATTCCTTTGGCATTTGTGTGTCAGCTTTGGGAGGGGTACAGACAAGACATTGCTCAACACCTGCGCAGACAGAACACCATTGCAAGAAGATTTGTAGGGAAGGGTCATACACCTGTGTGAGACTAGAAGCAATTAACAAAAGAATAATTGCTTTAGAAAAATAGTGTTTGGTGCATATGCAGTTCTAGGAAGGGTCTGAAGATATCAATATACTGTTCTCCAGTTTGTGTGATCCAAAGTCCACACAAGCCAAAGGAAAGTAGTCTGCAGAAGCTGGTGGCATTAGCTAAGGCAAAAAGTAAAGGAGATTATGAGAACCTTACCTTGATTACAGTAATCTCCCTACAGGAACAGAAAGCGGTAGTGATGAAAAAAAGTAGATTTTTCTGCAACATTTTTGGTTGCATGTAAGGGAGTCAGTGAAGGGACCAAAAGAGGTGACGTGAAATCTATACCTATGTGATCATTTGGCCCTAATTCAAGATTATGAGGCAGAAGCTTGACCAGCATATGATCTGTTCTGCGATTCAGCAGTCTCAAAATCTCACAGGGCTAATGAGAGAGAAATCATAGAATCATAGAATAACCAGGTTGGAAGAGACCCACCGGATCATCCAACACTCGTTTAATACCCTCTTTCAAAAACCTTTGGGTACAACTGCTGACATGACATCAATTAATAAAATGATGCCTTCAGTTAAGCAAATTTGCTGCATATGTGAAAAGGAAAAAACAACCAAATCCAAAAATGTTTTTAAGCCACCTAAAACTTTATTAGAGTTTTTCGTTTGACCAGAGTTAAGTTAGAATGTTATTCCTACTAATGTTTCAGCAGAAACCAAAACAAGTGCTTCTCAAATTAATACACCTAGCTAGCATATGTACCCTCAGCTTATTCAGGTCACTTGTGAAAAAAGTGCTGAAATTATCAGTGGACAAACATGGAACAGAAAAACACCAATAAGCAACATATAAAGGGATTGAATCTCTGTAACAATTATATGCGTTATTCTAGGTTACTGAAAAATACCTTGGTGATGCACAGCTCAGCTGAAGGTGTTTGGCTACCTCGTTGCCCTGGATCTGCAGCACTGCTGCTGGCTGCAGGAAGCTGGGAGGTAGCCACTGCACAGCATACGTCAGCCAACAAGTCTAAAGGGATTTCTAGGCAGAAATTAATACTATTCTAAATGGTATTAACTCCTTGTAGCTTTAGCAGTTGAAGTTTATAATTTTATTTTATTCATATAGAGCACCTTTTGTTGGAGGATCTTGTTACCATGTGAGTTGTTGTCGGCATCAATAATGCTATTATCTCTATCAGAGTGCAAAACTCTTTTCAAGGGTTTAATGGTATTAAGGATCTTGAGTGATGAAAAGCTGGAGCTATTTAAAATGGAAAATTATCCCTAATTTCTCATCTCTCTCCTTTTTCTCAGATTAAGCACCACTGTTTTTCCCTCCAGTTGTCAATGAGCTTCTTCCAAGTAACAAAAGATTCATTACAATACCTTACTAATTTCTGATGTATATAAAAAATCCCATTCTCTTATGAAATTCCTAAAGGAATTAACTTGGTTTAAAAGTGAAAATTCAGATTTTATTTAAATAATCTATATAAATACAAATTAATTTATTATTGAAGGATAATCTGAGCTGTAAAGTAAGATAAAGGCATCAAGTAAAAATTATGTTCTCTTTTCCATGCTTTTACTTTCAGTAGGGTTTGGTCAATATTTAGCTTCCATCCGTGATTTTTGTTAATTTATGTAGCCCATTTCTATGACCTTTCTTCTTATTTCTTACAGTTGCCAAATAGGTGGGGTACTTTTGTGCATATTTGCTCTGCATAAGAAGCTACTTCACATACTTTCTTTTCATATGTATGTTTTTTAATTAAGACCCTGTGTCTTAATTCTCTAGATTGAAGATTACTTTTCAGTTATTTCTCCCACCTCCTGAATGTCTGGTTGTATCAGAGACACGTTTATCCTATTCCTTTACTATTTTGCACATGAAGAACTGCATCCATGAACAGTTTAGCTAATACAGCAGTGAATGTACCATTTCCTGCCTTATGCTGAATCATTGCTGGAAATAATGGACCTGCACTGGGAAGGAAATTACAACAAAAGCATTTTATTTCATACATATTAAAATGTTATGTCCCATGGATATACAGAATAAAAGTGTTATAAAGGATTATCTAAATATGATCCATCTAAGTATAACGTGATTCAACATCTGCGGTCCTTACTTGTAGCCACTGGCCATTCACTGCCTGAGAGGTTTATTAGAATGCTGTTATATTTGCTGCAGGAGATGTAAATGTAAATGTTGCAACTGAGACCAACAGGGAGATAAAAAATTCATGTTCTTACAACATTTTCCCTTTTCTGTTGCTGCCTTTGGACTGGCAAAGGTTGTGACAATGGCTATGCCTTAATTCGTCTTTTTTTACAAAATGTAAGTCCTTATAAACATAAAACCAATCAAAAGCAAAAGCTCTGTAATAAGTCATATGCATTTTAAAAGTAACTACAAGGGACTTGTCGTGCTCTTTGATAACCATTAGAAACAATAATATTCAAAATCTTAATTATGACATAGGTTGCTTTTATGTTTTTTTTTTAATAAAAGACTAATTAGTATCTAATACACAGTTGCACCGCACTTTGCATATAACTGAATAGACAATAAAAACAGTGAGGTTCATTAAAGTGATCAAAGAGAACTACACACTCTCCACTCCTTTTAATAACTGTTCTACAGAGTACTAGAAGGTTTTTAAAAAGCCTGAGCAGTCTTTGCCGTTAATGTACTAAGGGAGTATAATTACCTAAATCAAGAGAATGCAACTTATTTGCAAAGAACGTTCCAAATTAAAATCAACATTGGGCTACTAACACAAATGAGATTACACTCATGAAAGGATCATTATAATTAAGCAAAAACTATTACTTTAAACTATCATGAACCCTTAGGACAAAGACCTGAGTTTGTAAGAACTGTTCTTTGTAATATTGAAGCCATGAGACTAAGTCTGATTAGCTGGCTTTCAGTTTAGTAAAGTGTTACTCAGTAATAAGGATCTAAATACACATTATATTCACCACAAAATTTATTGGGTGCAAAGAGATTCAGATATCTTTATGGGCTGGGAAACCATTCTGTCCTGAAAAATAAGTATGAAGATTCAAAACCAGAGAAGTAGGTAAAAAATAGCATAGGCAGAAAGAGACAAATAAAACAAAAATTTGACATGCTGTCACAATCAAAAGAAAGAAGCCTTATAGCCACATCTAGATCACTGAAGAACGAAGGACAGAATAACAGCAACTAACAAACTGCCACTGTGCTTTTTTTCTCATGAGCTTGTTAGAATAAAATGCTGGTTTGTATTTAAAAGAAAAGCAACTAGACACTCCCATACACATTTAGTTGAGTAGGAATGGTTTAAGATCATGCTTAACTATTTTGTTAAACCCAGATAAACGACTAACAGGTGAAATCCCTCAGAATAAAGTCAGCTTATGGTATATTCTTGTCCTAGGGAACTTATTAACTACAGATGTACATACACCTATGACCTAATTGAAGGTTTTCCCACTGGTGTCAATGGCATTTCCAATATTTTACACCATACATTTCACAAAGACTCATACACTGAATTAACTAGTACCTGCATATTTCACTAGTCTTAAACAGTTTCTGTTTTTGTTTTTTTTCCCAGAATCAATTTCCTTTGTGAACTCCATGTAATTACTTCTTGTGGTTCATGAGAAAGGTTCTGAGCTGATGAATTTTGCTGTAGTGGAATATATAGCTGACCTCAGGTAGCTCATGTATATATGTAAAACATTGTTTTGTAAATCATGGTTAACTGTTTTTAAACATTTTTTAGTTACTTGGTTTTCAATTGCATCTTAACAACATTTAAACTATTAGAACATTTTCCATTACAGCATAAATATGAAAAAAAGCCAGCAATAGGACAATTCAGGAAACTAAAATTATTAATTCATCAAGTCTTTTTAAGATCAGTCTCTGAGCCTGTTTTTCTGGTTCTTTGCATGGCTGCTTCTTCAAGTAACAACATTTAAAAATGCTTATAAATACATTGTTGTAAAATAATAAATGGTTCCCCAAAGGCTTAAATTAACCTATGATTATATCTACCTATATCTACGTAGACATTCATTGCTTTTGTACATTTCATTGCATCTGCAAGATGCCTCCAACACCAAATGTTATAATATAGTCATGATAGCTTTGCACAAACCAAGGATTTCACCATGGTTTAGCAGCTCGAGGATTTACTTAGCTTCTCCAGAAGTTCCCCACTGATGTCAGTGGCCTGTGTGAGAACCTGTGCCAATTTTACTTCACCTCAACTATTTGACTCATGCAGCTGAGAAGTAATGTTGTTCTGAGGACAAATCCTGCCTACCAGCTTCTTCCAAAGCAGTGGGGCAAGTTTTTCTACACCTACACACGAACTTATAAAAAGATTCAGAAAGATAAGAAATCATTGTGCTTTCCTTCAGCATAGGGAGCAATAGAAGTGACATATTGTTGTTCTCATGCTCTTAATTTTGAAGTAGTTAGGGATTACAGTGAAAGCCAAACCAAACTCCAAACTTTCATCAGATTAATAGCACTCCATGGAATAATGTAAACTGTTCCTCTCCCCTTATTCATAATCTAACTATGTATACTAATATTTTCCCAATTTTAACAACAATTACTTCACATAGTCTTGAGGATGGCGTAATGCCTGGAAACATTCACTAAATTTCATACCATGATGATGTACACCTTGGATAGTCTCCAGGACAAAGGCCATGAAGTATAATTAAAAGCAACTAATAATTAACTTCCATAAAATGTAACATGATGGAAAGGAATGATAAAGTTAGATATATACTATAAGTAGTTGTAATACTTTTCCCCTGACTAGCTAGCTGTTCTGGTTATTACTGGTGCATGTAAATATGCTGAGATAAAGCCTGAGAAACTTGGCTTATTCTTTACTTCAGTACATCAAACCAATGGAATCACTACATCTTAGTGAGCACTTACTATTTTGTATTTTTGTGATACATCCAACCTGTTATCAGAACTGCAACAATGCATTTGATATGGAGAAGTTTCAGAGGATAGTTTCATAGCACAGAAGCACAGAATACTGAATAGCTGAGTCTGCATGGGACATCTGGAGGTCATCTGGTCCAGCCCCCTTGCTCATACAGGACCACCTACAGCCAGCTGCCCAGGATTATGTCCTGACAGTGTTTGAGTATCTCCAAGGATGGAGAATCTACAACCTCTCTGAGCAATCCGTTCCATTGCTCAAAAATTTAAAAAATTTGAATTTAGTGTAAGTAAAATTTTTCATAATGATGAAATACAAAGAAAGAAGAGGAAGCTGCTTCCAAGAAATATACTTCTGTTTAATGGATGTCTCACAAATTAGATATATTAAATGCACTCTGTGATAATTCTACTCATACTATATATAAAATTTGACTATACATAAATATACAGTTATGGAAGGTTTGAGCATGCTTGTGTGTCTTCAGTTACAATAAACACCAGAAGGCTAAGAGTGTTTGCTTTCACTTGTGGCTAAGTAAATGGAGAGTAATTCTACTGAATCGTCCTCTTTAATGGAAGTTATGTGATGTGGTGAAACTAAGAAAAATGTTGTGTCTACTTGCATTTAAATTGCCACCTTGCTGACCACCTCTTTTTAATGACTAAAAATAGATAAAATACTAGCATATTACTTACTAAAGGTTACTCATTAATGTATCAACACAACCCAGTAAATAATGCAGTAGAAAACTCCAAAGTCTAAAAACATGACAGAGTCACAAACAACAAAGCATGCGTATTGTCTTGAAGTCTACTTGTGTTACAAAGCTTGAGAAGTGGGCAAACAATCATATATTTGTCTTTCTTAATAAGTCTTTACCTAAGAATACTTTTATAAGTAGTGATTTATAATATTAATTGCAAAAATTAAACTTAACTGTTTTTTAAATACATGAAAGACTTCTTCTGCACTTTTGATTTTGTGAGGTCTACAGGTAATTTTGCAGGTAACCATAGTATATTTGTGTCTGTGAAACAATATGAACATGAAGAAAGTAATTAAATACTGCCAAAGAACTCCGAGCTCCAATTCCATACACAGAGAAACTGTTGTCTTCTTGATATACCTCTAGGCTTTCCTTCAAACTACCACTACCTTAAAGGACCTGTCATATAAATATTTCTAATGATCAGTCAATACTGCCACTGTTGTCATCAATCACTACAGAACAAGTACTCTTTTACACAGTAATCGCATAAATCGTCTTCCAAGAAATTATAATTCATCCAGACACACCTCCTGATCTTTGGCAAGGTCATTTCAGCTCTTGAAGCTTTCGTGGAAAGCCAGCATGTGTCAAAACTCAAAGATTGATGAATTGAAGGAAAAGGGTTGATTCAGTTTTAAAAAATTGTCAGAGTAAGCAAGCCTATCTCTTTAACAAGCAATGTATCAGAAGCATTTGCAATGAAGAGTTTGATACTTGCTGATAATATCTAGTAGCACTACTGCTTTTTTCTACACAGAAATAAATCACAAATACTGGTTTGGAATATTGCCAGGAATTACTAAAAAAATTCCCACAATGCTCTGGAATGAGATTTGAACTTTTAAAAGTAATTCTTGGGAGAAATGTGTGTACCTGGTTAACAGAAGTATCTGTGCATCATGAAGGAAGGAAATATGTTCAAATTGACTTAAATTTAGAGCTGCTGCTTCACTGTCTGAGATGCTATTAGAGGTATTAGAGACTGAAAAAAACTATAGGGCATTTAGGGCAAATCTTTATGTGCCTTTTCTTTTAAGAATTTCCATTCTCTTGAGCACAAGAGAGAGCCTTCACACAGCATTTTGCCTTTAAATGCATACACCAGGACTGTGGATTTTCCTTGTTATATTTTTTCCTTTTAAATGTTCTGTTCTCCATTAGATGCAAAAAAATACTGAACACAAAACAGAACAAAACCCTTTCATTGACTGCTGTTCTTTCTCTCCCTTAAAAGTCAAGAGAAAAAAACATATAAAGCTTATGGAGAAATTATTTCTGCAACAACATCATTATAAACCAATTGCTAAGAAATGGCTTTATGTAAAATGCTTTACAAGAGAAATGATCTTCCAATGAGAATTGTGTCAGCTGATGAAAATCCAGGGATAATAAGAAGACAGTAGGGTAAGACACAGTTAGAGTCTGATTTATGAAAAGACACCACATACAGACAAACAGTTCTCATCCTACCATGTTTCATGCATTACTGAGTTTACAGATCATCTCAGCCTATCAATAAATACATTTACAGAGATGTAAAGAGATGTAAATGAGGCGGAATAGTCCTCTGGAATAAAAACAGTTGTTACTTAAATAAAGTTTAACGGCCAAATCTTTTTCTGGTGAAGGAGCTGTTGGCTCCTTGAAATGATGCTAAAGTTGCAGTAACAGTCAGTCAGATCAGAAGGTGCCAGGAACCAGAAAAAGGAGTGAACATTTAAATTATATCCAAGGGGGCCAATGTCGGACTGAAGAGTCAGACAACTACTTATTGCCTTTACCCATAACATGAAAGATTTGAAAATCATCAGAAGTCCTAAAAACCAAATCAAAAGAAAATCTGTTTTCTTCACTTAAGGGAAATAAACTAGACTTAGCTGAATGTTAGCACATGGCACAGGAATGTAATAATCCTCATACTTCCCAAAGACAATTAAACATATGACAATCATTCACAAGAGATTTTGCAGCATAGCTGAAAGATGTTACTGGTAATGAATAGGACAAGGCATTTCTCTGGAGAAATAGCACCCACTTAACAGTCTGGAAATAAAGTCCACATACTTAAAGTGTTTACTGGGAGATAACACAAAATGAAAAATACATGTAAAGCATATACATAAGCTGAACAGTAATACTTGGGCTCCTGATCTATGACAGGTGTTCTGGAACATTTAAGTGCCTTCACTATAATGTCTCCTTCATAATACTATATCTTATCTACACTGCAGTAGCAAGGAAGTATCCACTGCCAGACAGCTTGATCCAAATTAGGAATGCAGTAAGGCAAACTCATCTAAATTCTAAATAGCTGAAATTGATATATACAAGAGAAGGCTGGTTCTGTGGCTATGTCACAAGACAGGAATCAGGAAAACAAATTCAGACTTTTTCTCTGCCACAGCCCTTCTCTGTGACCTTGAGGAAAGGCAGTTACATCCAGGCTGTGAAAGCTAAAAAGCTGGAGAATATCAAACAGGTCAAAATAAACAAAATTAGATTTTGTCAAGAGAGAATGCTGATAAATCCATTGCTGCATGATCATGTGCATGCAGAAGCTGAGACTGGATCAAAAAATGACTAGGTGAATTCCAGTAAAAAATATGGTAGAAAGACTCTTTAAAACAAGGATACAACTGTGGGAACTAAAAATTTCTGAGTCTCGGATTGCTGTAATTTTAGAGGGTATTTGCAGGGGAAAGATCACAACATGTTGCGAGTAGTCTGATAGGTTTTCACAGACACTGCTCCAAGTTGTTGATGGAAGAAAGATGACAGGCTTTATGGATCATTGGTGTGGGTATCTTTGTGTTCTTACAGAAATTTTTAACTTGCTAGCTTGGGAAGCTAGCAAGTTAAATGAAATTTAACAAAATTTCAAAACAAAATTAATCTGTTTGACAAGGTGGGTAAATATTGATGCAGTTAGCTCACAGTGAATATTATGTTGCCACAGTTTCATTATTACCACGGCAGCTAATGTGAAGCTGGCTTATAAGCTGCAATTATTCAGGATAGAAATACCTTTAGATAACCAAGATGCACTTCTACAAATTAATTATGAACTTACAATGTTATGACACATAATACATTTTGGGATGAGCTAAAAGTGTTGTAACTCTCAGTGTGAACAGGTTTGCCTCATTTGAACACATGCTAAATTATAATGAAGGGGACATTCTGCCACCTTGTGCCAAAGTGTTGGAGCTAAGGCAGAGACTGTCAATGACAAAAAGCTGACACAACACATAAATACCATATTATTCTATCAAAGTTTGAAATCCCATTAATTTTCAAATACAGAAATCATCCAGGAACATTGTCATATTACTGTGATTTAACAAGATATACTGAATTAGCTGAGCAATTTTAAATGTTTTGGCTCTCAGTCTTATCCAGTGGCAAATATAAGATAATTTTGTTTAGCCTAGCCTGAAATGATTGAAGTTCAGGCTAAGCTGATGAATGGTAACATGTTAAGCAGTAGTAACTTAATTGTGTGTCTGAGTTCTAAGGCTCCTAAGTCTGCTTAAGTCACTTTGGAAAATTGGATTTAGCAAAGTCATTCATAACAAGATTTTTCAAGGTATTTAGACATTTTATTCTCATCAAAATTGGTGGGAGATAGATGTCACAGTGCCTTTAAAAATCTTATTTGCAGAGCCTTACTCTGCTGAGCAGAGAAAAATGAAAACCAGACCTGCACCCGCAAGTTGGTTTTGGACAATGACTGCTTCCTGGGAACAAGAATGCAGTGATGATTAACCTAGGACAGACAGACAGACACAAAGGACTCACTGTGCAGTCATACAGATGGTAAGAGAAAGATCAGGCCTCAAATGCATG
The DNA here is from genome assembly GCF_032191515.1 of Phaenicophaeus curvirostris. Lineage (NCBI taxonomy): Eukaryota > Metazoa > Chordata > Aves > Cuculiformes > Cuculidae > Phaenicophaeus > Phaenicophaeus curvirostris. The sequence goes on from NC_091392.1 coordinate 24,556,189, forward strand.
TGGTAAGGGAAAGGCTAGAAGGAGGGGAGAGGTAGGATTAAATGATAATAATAAGATAATACTTAGTTTAGGCTGATACTGGGTTAGATTTTAATGGTTATGAATCACTTGAAAGTTAAAACACACAAATAAGTATATGTAGCACCAATTTTATTCAAGGCAGTTTCAGTCAGTTGGTTTCTTGGAGTCACAGCAGAAATGAATAAAAAAGAAATGCTATTTCTTGCACTTTTGGTTTCAATACTTAAAGAAAGTCCAAAGTTACAAGAGATGGACTAGGGTGCCCTTTATCCCTGCTCAGATGGTGATCAGAGACAGTCTGACAGTGCATGGAAGGATGAAGGAGTCTATGTGTCATTCCGGGTCCTTAGAGGGCAAAGAGGGAAAGTGCTGCCCAGCATAACGCTGGGAGACCAGGCGGGCTGGTGTCTGCAGCAAATAAAAGCTAAACTGAACATTTCTTAGAAATAAAACAGTGGTCAGAATATTTCCTTATGAGCTATATGAAGAAGAGAGATCTGATTTTTTAATGTACTGACCACTGAAAATTATCCTTTACTTTTCCCTGCAGCTTAACTTAGTAATGAGTGGGAGTTATACACCTGTTATGTGAGAATGGAGGGTGACCATAAAGCACCTCTCCTTAGATTTAGTTTAAAATATTATGTGTTTAAAATATTATGTGAGGTGTAAAATGCAATCCTGAGTGTTCACATGCTTTGCATGATTACAGAAGTCTACAGTGTATTCCCACAATTAGCTACTTAATAGCAAATGCATTAAAATAACCTAATAAAGTAGAGATAAATATAAAAAAATGGACTGTTGAAGACATAAATGAATGAGTGTGCCAGCATTATTCTCTTAATACGATTGTCTACCCTTCCCAGTCTTTCAGCAGAATTGAGAGAATATCAGGGAGCACAGCTGAGCCTCCCTGCAAGTGACAACGCTAGCTAACGTTACACAGCATCCCAATATATTTTAAAAATAAATAAAAGATAAATTTAAAATATAATTTTTAAAATAAATAACCTAAACATACAGACATAAAAGGGAAGAATACCCCTGGCATTTTTATCTCCAGGGTGGGGGGTGTGTGTTCCAAGTTTGACGAACTCCATGTCATAAAAATATGAGAATAATTCATGCATGGTAAAATTAATTCCTGTTTAGGACTGCTGAATTGAAGTCAAGGTACAACAGAATTATTAAAAGGTAAAGATTGCAAAGACTTCAGAAATGAAACTGATCTACAGGAGGTACATGCCTCTTTTTCTCTCTGTAGTATCTAAAATATTGTCTTGCAACCTGTGATAGAACTTCACCCTTAATTGGGCTATTTTTTAAATTAGACTTTGATACATGTCTGATACAGAAATACTCAATCAGAAGAAAGACAATCTCAGAAATATTTAAAAAGAAATGAACTCATAAATGAACTTACATTTTTCTCAGCTATTTAGTACCTAAAACACTTAACGAGAAAAACCCCACTGATGTGTAGATGTTTTGTCTGTTTCAGAGTTCCAACGTTTAGAAATAGCAATTCAGAAATAGCAATAAAGTAAATGTTTTTCATCCTTTCTTATATCCTCATAGATGTGAATTATTAGGAAAAGTGAACATTATAATGCTTATAAATGCTAGGTAGCAATTTCCTTTTGTGAATGGAATTTCTTGCTTGTATTATTGAGACAAAAGATATGCTGTTGGATGCTCCTTGTGAAGAAGTGGCAGGCACTATAAACAGAGTTATAGAAATCACCATCTAACAGATACCATGTAATGTTAATGTTCAGCAATTACAATTGGGAAAAAAATTTCAGAGTTCAGCTCCCCTCTGGATGAATGGATGCATAATTCCTTGGAAAATCTGATTGTTCCTAACACACAGGCAAATATCAAAATTGTTGGAAACAGAAAATCTAAGGACACTCTTCAGTATCCACAGCTTTTCGTGATTGTATCATCTGCTCCTATAATATCATCCAAAAATAATCACCATAAGCGTTGCTATCACTTCAGTCTTTATCACACAACTACACAGGAAAGCTGACTAGTGAGAAGGTAAATAGAAGTACTGACCCTTCTATGGCTTTCTAGATTTTTTTTTTACTCTAAGGTCCTCAGGCTGGTTCTTGAAATTATAATGAAAAAAAGCATTCTTCTTAGAGACTGCAGATGAGTAAAGAGCTGCTTATCTCTGGAGTTCAGCTGATGTCCCCAGCAGAGCAGCTTATGAAACTCTCTGCTACTAGGCAGAAATCCTAGGAATTCAGGATGTTGTGATACCCTTAATTTATCCAGTTCTCCTGTTGTGGCACAGAACAGCTGTGGCTTTCTATTTTTCATGCAACTAGAAGTATTTAAATTTTGTTTAGTAAGTATAGTGGGACTATTCTGAATAAAGCTTCTGTTCATGGTTGCAGGGCCTCCATTATGCAAATGATAAGTTCTAGTCCTGCTTTCCAATGCCCTGTGCTTTTACTCCATCCATCCATCCATCCATCCATCCATCCATCCATCCATCCATCCATCCATCCATCATTTTATTTCATTAAGAGACAGGTGTTAATACAATATTTAGTTGGCACTTGTGAAAAACTAAAAAGATTTTTGCTGAATGTGAATTTTAAAATGTCTCTGCATATTTTTGTGTAAAAAGTTTTTTGCAGGTATTTATGTTTTATAGGCAGTTGGGAGAAGTCTTCTCATTTCACGCTTCTAGAAGTTACTGATATTATTTGGCAAGAAGTGCACTTAGCTTGTTCTCATAATGCCACATGCAATATAGGCACAGTTTTTAGCTATGCTGTGGAAAAAAATCACAATGTAATTTTAAGAAAAAAGGTTGAAACTATCACATTACAGTTTTTTAGCTATCATTGAGTGTATGTTACATGATTTCCATTAAGTTTCATGGAATTGAAAACATTCTAATGATGATTGCATCTATTTACACTAATTATGTAATTATACCAATTGCACAAATAGAAGGCAATACATATCGTTGACTGAAGCCAACAACTAATTATCAAAATAAAAACAACATGAAATCAAGATAGGACTAAAAATGAATGAAAAGTTAGATGTTTATTCTCCAAGTATGTGCAACAAACACGTACAACCTCTCCAGTCCTTTTCCCCTTCTGTCTTCTGCCAAAACCAGAACTCCCTCAGAACTGCCTCAGGAAAATTTCCTTGTAAAGCTCCTTAAAGCTCCTTAAAGCTTGTTCCATATATCGAAGCTGAATTTAAAGATATACCTAAATGTTGTCCCAAATAAGAGTTGAATTTCAAAATATGCGATACTTTTTTGCAAGTGCCTTACTACAGAAGTAAAAAAATCTTTCCCGAGTAACATACGCGATCTGTTTTTCTTTACAACTGCAAGTTAATGTTACTGGTAAAGATGCAGGCCCAGAGCATAAGCCACATTGTAATGCAGGAACTCTTGCTAGTGAAGATTTGTCAGTTCAGCAGGACCTAGAAGCTGCATCTACCAGAAACAGGGTTTTTTTTAGGTGCTATCTATACCATGGATATGGAAGGCTGTTGCCACCTTCCTCAGTATATTGCATCAGTGAAGTCTTATGCTATTTGATATTGTTTTGTTTTACATCTCTTGCTAGTATAAGTGGGATGTTGCATTTCAAGAATGCTATGCTAACATACAAATAAGCATTTAAATAACAAAAATGCCTAATCAACTATTTCAAAGTTAATTATACCTTAATTCACCAGTCAGTTGAGGATCATACTTCCCTCACACAATCAACCTTACAAGTATTTCAGTATATGTAGATAATGCAATTTAATTTGCAGTCTTTTCCAATGTATTTTCCCCTGGGAGATCCACTTATATTTTTTTATTGGGGATTACAAAAACAGGATGAGTAATCCAAGCACGTAATAAATCAACTCTAGAACAAAGTAATGGGTAGGACAGCTTAAAAAAGTGTCTAAAACTCACCAAGCCACTCCGAAAGGCCACTAGCAACTGTGCTTGATGGATTCAGATTTCCCAAACATTTGAAAACTTTTGCTTTCGTGAGGGAAAAAGCCCCAACAATCTGTCCCCAGAAATAAAATGTGCTGGTCCTGTCATGATGCATAGACTTCAGTATCTGTAAACTAAGATTTGTGCTTAATGTGTCCTATTAGAGAAATGACTTGTAGTGATTAAAACTTTTATTTTCCTTCTTTTGTGTAGAACAAAGACTATCACTGACATAGGGAAAAGAAAATGACTATCTGTTCACTAATTCATTTCTCTGCCTTAAAAGCTCACAGATCGTTCCAGTAAAAATGTGGTGACACTGATTTGGGACCATGTCAGGCAGAAGTCAGTGGACCCCTCACACAGAACACTGCTTGTCAAGCCAGCCTGAGGCTGGGAGTCACTTTCCACTTTTGCTTGGCTGTATATGCACACAGGGCACAAATGGATCATTGTAAGCCATATTACCCATGCCAGTTTAAAGGAAGGGGATACAGTTCATGGTAAGATATGCTTTATCTGTTCCAAACTACTTATTATACTTTCCAATTATTTTTATTTTCTTTCTATGGAATTTCATGAATACACTTGTCATGAGAGCAAGTATTAGTTTCTGTACTAAGAGATATTAACATACACTTCTAGCAACAGATATCATTATGTTTTAAAAGAGCTGTGGTAGCTTTAATGAGGGCATTCAATGGCATTTGCTAACAACATTTAACTTTAATCGACAACTTGTCAACATGATCTAACATTTCCTATTTTCAAATGACTATGAGAGAAAGAAGTTCACACATCACTAAATGAAATTGCTAAGGGACTTGCTGTTAAATCGTGCAGCTTAAGAAACTCCTTTAATGAACAGCTAGATTTTCAGTTTTCCTTTGAGTTTGTTATGGCAATCTGTATTTTTAAGCAGGGAGAATGGATTTCTAAAATTCAGGTTTTGCATGAGGGTCTTTTTCTCTTTTCTGCAGAACACTGAACATAGTTAAACTAAATTTTAATAACTTGGTTGTTTCATTGACCAGTAATTTTTTTTTTTTGCAGCAGCAACAATGATGGTGCATATGAACAATTTTTGAATTTTTTTAATCATTATTATTGTCATTATTATTATTAAGGAAATATTTGGAGATTTTAACTGACCTGAGTGGTATATTTTGTGTCTTTTTTTTTTTTGACAGCTGTTGCCTATATTCATTTAAGAAATTCACATATATGAAGAAAAACTCATCCCAGCCTGTACACCTAAAATAGATGTGAAGAAAAGCAGTAATTCATCAAAGCTCTAGTCTGGGAGGAAGACATTTTCTCTCCTTCTCTGCTTTCTGTAAAGTCCATTGAGAGTAAACAGATTATCACAAGGAGAGAATTCAAAAGAGAGGGAGTGGAACTCTAAATTGAGCAATTAAAGAAAGATCATTATTAAGTGTTTATTATAACAGCTGAAGATGAATTAAGTTGTCTAGTAATTTTTGAGTCATAAAGCAATGGTGACATCCTCATATTGCAGCAAACTATCAAAGTCAATACAGAATGGTATATTAGGGTAGATAATATAAACATGCAAAACCAGGGAATAATAGAATTCATCAAATAATCTTCAGAGACAGACAAATTGAATAACTTTTTCTGCTGAATGAAACATCAAGTTTGATGGTCATTATAAAAAATAAATAAATTGCCTATTATAAAGTATATACTATTTTGAACAAAACAAAACATTTATCTGTGCCTGCAGAAAAAAAATTCCATTTGCAAATGTCAAAACTTTTGTTGCAATTTTAAGTGGTTACTGTCCTGAAATATATGTTTAATGACAATAAGAATAAAAGATGTCATAGTACAGTCTATAATCAAATACCATTCTTAATCCATGTTATAAATTTAAGGCTTATATTCACCTTGCTTGAACTAAATTAAGAACATAACTGCTTCATATTTTCTGTTTCTAGCCAAAGGAAAGAAATAGAAAACCCTAGATGACTACGCCCCCTAGGCTCCACTGTCTACCAGTGGAGCTAGATGGAAAAAAATCCAGATCCAAGGGCTTTTCCGCTTTTGGAAATAGTTTGTCATAGCTGTACTTCTGTGGCTCTTGTACTCATAAAACTCTGAGATGAATCTGTCCCTCATTTGTGAGGAATAACCGTATGCTTTAGAAGTAGATTAAGATAAAGCATGTTAAGAGCCTGGTGTCAAGTTTTTAAGCAATAGTCACTCTACAAACCTCAAGAGACAATAAAGCGAAGATTTTATCAAGACCAGAAGTAATCTGATTGTGCAAGTTACCATACATTAGGTGATCTTGGATAGCTGTCAATGCATATGGATTTACCTCAGAACACTGTATGGTAAACTTCTTGACGTAAGTAATCGCAAGCAGAATTTTAAGCACATACTTGAATCCCTCTGAGACTCAATACAATTTGAAGTTCAAACTTAAGCATATGCTTAAATATTTTCTTGAATATGCATGAGCTGCTAGGCTGGGCCCTTTAGTAAACATGCCTCCTTTTAAAATTGTTTGCTTGAATATATGCAGAAAGTGAATCCACTGGGGCCACAGACACAGACAATTTTTTTTAAATTTTTTTTTTTTTTAGTTCAAATAAATGTTCCTGAATATGTTTTGCAGTATTTGCTCAGCAATTCTTAGAGGAATAGTATCTGCCAACTGGCCTTGCCATCAATAAGGAAGTAAGTATACACAAAATATCAATATATATTGCTCTTTCCAGACTAGACATGTCAATGAAATTAAAGGCTAAATTACTGAACATCTGGTTAGAACTATATTTTTAAGAAGCCTATTCTAGTTCAAGTCAGAAAACTAGGAGGAGAATGCCTCACCTCTACTCAGGCATCTGCTGTACTCAACAGCTACCTATTCCCAAAACTTTCATTGAGCTGGGAACCCAAGAGCGCATTTGAAGATTCAGATTGTGCAATAAGTGTGGTTGCAGGGCCTCAAGTCACAGCCATGAATGAGGTTTCCATGGTTCAGCAGCTACACAAACTGATTGCAGTGACCTGTGCCTGTCCTACAATGATCAAGTGACCTATGGAAAAGAAAGGAATCACAGTGTGGCTTCAGACATGCAGCAAAGATAGAGTAAACACAAATCTCAATAGGATTTTCTTATGAATTCCAAGGCTAAGGTGTTATTATTATTTTGTTATCTATTTTTTTTCTTTTTCATATACTGTAAAATATCAGCAGTTGCAATACAAGACTAGAGAAAGCATGTCAGTGCAATTTCTTTTACATCTGAGATACTGTTATGAAATCAGGTCGCACTGGTGTTTGTGAAAAGTCTTTACTTGGCAGCACCTACATAGTGATGGGAGAGAAAAGTGTCTAATACTTAACAGGTACCATAATACTTATGAAAACACAATTTTAAGGAGTTATATGGTTTTGAATAAGTAGTACATTGAGTAAAGGAGTGATCTCTTAATTTTTGCTACACCTAAAGCTCTTGGATATTCCCGGAGAACAAAATCCCATAACAGGTGAAACTGTGCTTGGAAAAAATAGCACCCATTTGTACTGAACTGTTGCACAAATTGCACGTTATCTATTACCGCCTGCTATAACTGAATCCGGTTATTCTTGATCTTATTTTTCTGCCTAGAATATACTGTTTAATTATCCAAAACCCATTAAACAACACTGTTCTTAGGGCTACTTAAAATTATATGGAGTATATGATAAGGTTTAAGATTCATATTTTTATAGTAATTCTTGAATGTTTGTGCAGGAAATTCAGAAAATGGGAGCAGGGAGGCAGGAACTCTGGACTGAACTTGCTTCTAAACTTCAGTACATAATAATGTAATCAGTGTTAAGTGATAGTGGTTTGTAAAACATAAACGGATGAAGTGGAAGAACGATTTGTTCTTAAGTGTTGGTAAAATATTCTGTCATTGAGTATAAAGGTAAAACATTTATGATACCTATGGATATGCACTGCCAGTCATGTGAATTATCGTCTACCTGGAAACCATGTTTATGAATAAACAAATCTGCTAATTAGAGCCAATCATGTCAGACACATGGTCAACAAACATTATTAATTTAAGCTCTCTGATTCCATTGGGAAAAAGGTATTACTGAGTGCATAAGGTGAAAAATGTAAATAAACCTCAGAGTGGAAGGCAAATAAGCAGTAAAGCGTGAACAAGCATTCAACTTAAGCATGGTTGAAAACACAGAACAGTATTAGAGATTTGACAGAAAGTTATGCGATAGGGAAATGCAGAGGCAGATGAGTGCAGAAAGTGAAAAATTGTGCTGGTTGATCTATGGTGAATACAGGTAACAATAACCTGTTTGCAATTTTAACATCAAAACCAATTGCCATATGATTACTAAAAGTCCATTTGCAACCCCCTGATATCAGAACATAGAAACAGCTACTAAAAATGTCTACAGTTGTATATAAATAAGTAAACGAGGTACATACCTCATCTTTTTTGTTGATGAAAAAATGTAAACTGTTCTAAAAATCCTGCTGTCTGCTGTTATTGCAGGTAGGAGAAGATCACTGTCATAAGTCAGCACGGTTGCCATCAGTGATCAAATGCTTACCACATTAAGCTATCTGAAGGGCTTCCAAGCTGTACTTTCCTATTGATGTTCATGCTCTGAATTGCAACAAAGAGCCTGGAAGGCTGTTAAAAAATTGAAAGGAATGTTTACAACCCTATGATTCACGCTCCTTTTCCTGAGAATAAACAGGCCATTCTGTGGAGAGCAAAGCCATCAGCAAGCACTTGAAATTTATTAAATACTTTTCTACAGTACTACTCCTCCACCTCACTAATTGCTGCAGCTGCTGCTACAAAAGTATTTAAATTACAGCTGAAAGGAGAGGTAGCCAATGCAAATCTTACAGGGAAAACAGACCCCTATGGTACTCCTCTATGATATGGTCCGATACATGAATGTTGTGTGACTCTTTTCAGTCATCACTAGGTGACATTTTGTCTGTTGTGGTGCTAATGGAAAAACTCCCATTCCCTTTAACAGAATATGATTTCACCTTTTTACCTTGTTACCGTTTTACATTATACCACTGCAAAACTTTATTGGAGGAGTGATAACTGTGTATCTTTTCCTTCTCAGTTATAACACTATTAAACTCAGACAAGATAGCAATGACATTACTTCTAGTTGCCACTTGAAAACAGAAACAAAACCAGAATGGGGACAGGCTGGATCAATTTCACTCTATAGAGTCAACGAGCACACATTACAAACTAAGAATGTGCTGTAGATCCCTTAATTTATTCTGTGCTAGGGTAATGTAACTCTCTTGGTCAGTGTGATCTTACCGCACATTCTTGGAGGTTCATGGAATTTTGCAAGTTCCTCTTTGCAATGGCAGAATATAGATTTTCAAGTTTTCATTTTAGAAACATGAAAAATCCCATACCATCACAGTCTCAAACCGTTCTCTGCATTTTTAACCCAGGGATCTTTCTAGTCAGGTGGGACTTGCCAACAAGGTGAATGAGAACTGTTACATGTGTGTGTTTGCTGCTTATCACACATGCACTGTTTTCTTTGGCTTGGGTAAAGAAGAAGACACTAACATGTGCAAGAGGTTGTTGTTCCTTTCCTGAAGACAACCATAAAAAGCATTGAGAATCCTCACTGGTATGGCACACAGATAGCCTGCAGCCCAGGATCACAAAATCATAGAATGGTTTGAGTTGGAAGAGACCTTAAAGATTATCTAGTTCCACCCCTGCAGCTACGTAAGAGGGAGGTCTCCCTAGGGCCTCAGAAGAGGTGGTGTAAAAAGTTTTGCTGTCTTTGTATTTCATGCACTTCTGCAGGGTAACCTCACAGATGGAGGGACCAAAGATTTGAGATGCATCATACCCCTCTCTGCTTTTCCTTAGCCCAGAGTCTAATGGCTTATCAACAGCAGTTGGAACTTTAGGCATAGGAAAAAGCAACTACACATCTTTTCACTATATTTTTAACTCAGCCAGAATAGGATTATTCTCACTTTTGACCTCCAGACAGAAACTTGTAACGTTTTGTAAGGATTTTGGCTAGAAATATCAGAGAATGGTATCTTACATTTCACTAAAATGTTATCGGAATTTTGAAAAGGTTTCTATGCATTCTGTGGTTAGGATTGACATTTTGAGAGACTTCCGGAAAATTTTGTCTTCGCTCTAAACAAGACTGTCATTTTATGTCAAAGTTAAAGTTATCTCTTCTCTTCTCTTCTCTTCTCTTCTCTTCTCTTCTCTTCTCTTCTCTTCTCTTCTCTTCTTCCTTTCCCCTCTTCCTCCTTCTTGTTTTTCTTTTTTTTTTTTAAATTGAGCAAAAGGTAATTCTTCAACACTTTTAATAAGTCATAATTTATGTTTCAGTCAAGAAAAATAGTGATTATTTGTCCATCTGCCAATATCATATACCTTTCTCTCATTTTGAATCACATCATAAGAGGAAAATAAAGAAGACTTTCTTCAGGAGTATGACAGGTAGATTGTGAAAATATTGTGAAGCACTGAAGTGCCATATTGATCTTTCAACAATACTAATTAGAGAGAGAGAGAGACAGAATTTAACTTGTGTTTAGATGAAGTAGTAGACCAAAATTAGTGAAAGAGTCTGCTTTTTTTATCTGGAATAATATAATTAAAAAAGATCATCTAGCTATTTCTACTTGTCTGCTTTTCCCTCTTTCTATTTGTAACTTCACTATAATGCTTGGAAAATAATACTAGGGATACATTAAAAACTTACATATAACTCAGAATTCACTTGAAATCAGGTAGTTGCCAGGAGCCTCTGAACAATTGCAATACTTAAGAATTTGATTTTTTTCTGAGTAATCATCTAATCCAAACCAATTTATGGTGAATGGAAAGTCAATGACTTCTGTTGTACATAGTAACAGAATATGGTTTTCTAACATTTCCAAGGACATGTCATACTGTTGTGTGTCTTTTTCTCCTTCTGTCATCTGGTATCCTAAATACTTTTAAATACATAGCAATAAGTAAAAAAGAAAAAAAATTACACTACAGCAATACATATTAAAACAATATTAAAATATTAAAATAATAACAATATTACAATATCAAAACTCAAACTTGTGATATCCCAATAGCAGAAAAAAGTTCTAGAATAGAAGTGAAATTAGATAGTGAGCTACAATTTATAAACATAATTAAACAGGAAATCTCTGCCACAGATATGTTCATTAAATATATTGTTTATGTATGCTGTACACTTATTTGCAAGTGGTTTACCTTATTCTTATATGGATTTATTTTATCCTCTGGCTATTTAAATATTATCTGTTGCTGCTTTATTTAATTTATTTTATTTTAGCCCTGTGAAACACTCCCATGAACTGCATTCTATATATCAATAAAACTTGTGTAAGTAATATCTGAAGTGGTGAAATTCATTCCTCACATTAGGCAACTAATGAGACACTGACTGAAAGTCTGCTATTATTTTCCAAAAGAGTTGGACTGGGCCCTTAATCTTCTACAAATCATGTCCTTAAAAAGGAGAGAAATTGTGACAACTAATTTTACAGGAGCTGTTAACAGAACTGAAATAAAACTTCCTATTGGTGCAATAATGAAACCACAATGTGATTATACAGCAGTTAGATATATTTTAGTGTGAAACGCACATCTGATAAATTATTTGAAGATTAATAACCAAATCTATTTCATAACAGTGGTATGACAGAGATGAAACTGAGCTCCAGAAATGAAAGGTTATAATTAATAGACTTCTATGCTTTACCAGTGGGATCCCTTTACATCTAAGGGATATACACAGTCAAGTGCAGAATGGGTCAAAGCTGAATAAATCTGTGAGGAAGTCTCTAAAAAAAGTGGCATATTCTTTCCTAAAATTTGCACACAGATTATTACAGAAGGAAGAATATAATACAGATTTGGTACAGATTGAGATCTGAATCTCCTGTGGACTGCAGCCAGTTCAAACTACCATGACTGTCTACAGAATACGACTGCGGAGTTACTGTCCTCTAAAAAAGAAATAGTTCGAATACTACCTTTATATAGTATATCTTATTATGTGTAAAGCTCATTATTTCATTCCAGATATACTGATCACATCCGTTAGTTCCGTTTTAATTTCACTTAATTAATAAGTGGAATGTAAAACATGTTTAAAATATTGAAGAACATATCCTTCCAAAAGCTGTGAGCATGCTCACTCAAGGTAAACAGAATCTTGTATAAGATTCTTATCAATCTATAATTGATAAGAATTATCAATTATAATTCTTATAATTGATAAGAATTATAAGTTCTTATCAATTCTTGTATTCAGTAGCACACCATAACCTAGCTAACCATCTTTCAAAACTAACTCATCATCATTACTCACCTTTCCCAGTGCAGTTGCAGAATACATTGAACCTTCATTCAAGAACTAATAACAATCAACAAACTCTCACTCCTTTATTGAAGTGTTACTGTGTCACGTTTGAGATCTAACAATAAACTTCAGCATCTGGGTCTGTAACAGGTATCTTGTGCTATTTATGTGTACTATAAAGTCTCTAGCACATTTCTGGGGTACTAAAGTGCAAATCAATAACAGATGTCAAGAAAGGACAATATATGATTATGGTTTCTTAGACATTAAAAGGGAGGATAAAGAGCAAACTAATACCATTAAGCAGAATCTGAAGATATAAAATTTTGCCAGGTGGTTCAATAGTGAAATAAGACCTGTATTACTCTGCTACCTTTTTTTTTTTTTAATTCAGAGGAACACATTTATCTATGACTGCTATGATATATTCCTATTTTAAGTACACTTTCCCTAAAGATCTTTACCTGAAGTTTTCTCTTAGTAACAGAGGTGGCAATTAAGGGTAAATTTCAAAGCTACTGTTTCACTGACCATGACATCTTTACCTCTGTTCTGGCTTTGGCTAGGATAGAGTTAATTTTCTTGCTAGTAGCTGGTATAGTGCTGTGTTTTGGATTTAGGATGAGAATGATGTTGATAACATCAACAATGTTTTAGTTGTTGCTGAGCAGCGCTCACCTTAAGTTAAAGACCATTCAGCTTCTCATACTATCCAGCCAGTGAGGAGGCTGGAGGTGCACAAAAACCTGGGAGGGGATACAGCTAGGACACATGACCCAAACTGGCCAAAGGGATATTCCATCATATATGATGCCATGCTGATAAAAAAATCTCTGAGAGGAGCTGGACAGGAAAGCAGCAACCGCTGCCTTGGGACTGGCTGGGCATCAGTCTGTGGAAGGTGAGCAATTGCTTTGTGTATCGCTTGATTTGTATATTCTTTTATCATTATAATTATTGTTATATTCCCTCCCCTTTCTCTCCTATTAAACTGTCTTTATCTGAATCCACAAGTATTACTTTTTTTTTTCCAGTTATCTCCCTCATCCCAGTGAGGGGGGCAATGAGTGAATGGCTGTGTTGTGTTTAACCACCTGTCATGTTAAACCACAATAATCTCCAAGGTTATACCCTTACAGAAGGCCAATTCCTCTATTTTGTAAGAATCCTGTGACCATTTCCGTATTAAAGCAACCTTTAAGGGTCACGTGGGTTTCTTCCTCTACTTAAGAGGAGTCAAAACCTTTTTTCCCCCACAACCTATTTTTCTAGTTCTTTTTCTCAGTTTCATTACTGAATATTACTTTTCTGAAGTTCAGCTTGTTATATTCAAGTACAGTCATGCAGAAAGTGAAATCAATGTTTCTTTGTAGCACTCCACTTCAAATGTCAAGTCCCAAACGGAAATTGATAGTCTAATACTTGAGACTCTTGGGCACTAAAATTAAGTTTTTTCTCCTTGATACTTACAGAAGTAGTAAAAACTGATTCAGCAACAAAGAAAGAATAAATAGTTGCATCAGCTAGAGTGAAAGTAAAGAATCAAGAGTAGTGTCGGCAATGTTGCAATAGTACAATATTCTTTGTTACAATACTATTATCGATATTTACTTAATAGCATGATTATTTGTTAGCAATATCAAATTTCAAAGCCAAATAAAGAGGACCATGAAAGATCTTTAAAAATTCTTAAAACATTTACTCATTCAGGATTAAATTCTATGCTGATTTTCTATGCACCTTCATAATAAACTGGGATGACACAATTTGAAAGTCAGAAAGTAAACCCCACATTTCTGATTTAATCAGATATTTCTAGCAATAGCTATTCTTTCAATCATATGATACTATGCTGAAATAAAGAAAGAAGGCTGCTTGTTGATGAGTTTAAAGAATTTCAGGCAAAGGCAAAACTGAACATTTAGCCCTACATCCTGCCTAACATAACCATAGAACTGCTCTAAATAATGTCTTACTATTTCTAGTAGCTGTGCTTGAAATAGATGTGTTAGTTTTGAAATAAGAATCTCATTTCCATATTTCAAATTATAGCACATACACTATTTACTTTGCTAAGTCATTCTAACATTAATTTCCAGACTATTTAAAGAAAAATGTATGTGAAAAATTATCTGGAAAACACTAATTAGTTGTACAACTTGGAACCTAAAAGTTTTGATTGAAACTAGATCTCCTGTGGCTTTGTGCCTCCTCCAGCACAGTGAGGATCTTGGAGCTTCTGAGCAGTTGACTTGACTTAGTGCTTGCAAGGTATCAGGTGGAATTCATACCAGCCCTCAAACCTCACATTCCAAAAGGGAAAAACAAAGCAAACAAATGGAAAATCCAAAGTCCAGTCAGTCTTATCTGGTGATTAAATCTGCGAGTCTTCACTTCTCAGACTGTAATCTGTTATGTTTTTTTTTATTGGAATGAAAAATTCCCTGTTAACAAATTTCTTCTTTGAATTTGCAAACTATGATCCAAGTATTCTCTTTGTAATTTGAATGGACTAAGACCCTTCATTTTCTTCCTATTGCTTATGTTTTCCTTTAATTTAATCGTCCCTTTCTCATTTCACTGAAGCTGATTCATTTTTTAATGCCTTTCTGGAAGTCTGCTGACCACTGAACATAGTAGCCCAACAGAAATGGCCTCAGTACCAAGTACATCATGCACTGTTGGTATATTTTCTCAAATATGTGTATGCATCGTCCACACCTACATCATCTTTGTGTCTCCAGTCTTACTTGCAGTAAGAATAGCATGAAAATAATATGTAGAAAGGTTAAATAAAACACACAGGCTACAAATCTTGAGCCAGTTTTGGCCCATACAATGCTCTTTGCTGAGTCAGCAAAAGGGAACTTGATCAAGGGTTAGAAATGAAAAATATTTGCTGCACGGGTATCAGCTTATAAAAACTAAAGTTAGTGCTTTAAGTGGATGCAGCAAATTCCATCAAAAGGAGATAAAAATAATATTAAAATAATTATAATAGACTGCGTGGCTACATCCTTTCCACTCAGTTTACTGCTGAAAAAGGACCATTAGATCATTTCCTGTGTTACATACTGGTATATACTGAAGCCAAAGATCTGTGCTTCTCCAAAGTACAAACTGAATTTGGCCAAAGAATATCTTCTTGAAAAGAATCCAGAGGCATCTGGACACTGAGACTCTAGTGGTTTCCTGTATTCTCCCCAGCAATTAGTTAATCTCACTGCTGCAAATTTTGGTAACCAGTCTCCTATTCAGTATAACTATCTTCCAGTAATGCATTCCTATGAGTTTGGGGTTTTTTTCTTTGTTTGCTTGTTTGGGCTTTTTTTCACACAAAAGAGATATTTAACTGTCACTTTTTTTCTGTGAAGAAACCAATCCTCTGTTCCCCAAGTCACCTGCCAATCTACTTTTGAGATGCTACACGGCTTATGTCAAGTGTTTAAGAAAACATCTTCTTATTCACACTTAAATAATTTTCAACATATTTTTTCAAAGATGCCTATCTGAACTGTACATGCCACGAACCTGTGAACACTGTATACATTTTCAGCTACAAAATGCTAGTTATGCCACCTCCAGTAGTCTTACGGAGATGTGTACCATTCTGAGATGTCATATAGCTGTGGTGAAACCTGCCAACTAAGATGAACCCATGGATTCTCTGAAGTGGAAAAATTCCTATCAACATTAATAGGGCCAGAATTTCCTTCAAGAGGAACTGAAATAAAACAAATGGGGAAAAACAAACATTCAAAGCAACAGGAAATGAAAGTGAATTGCTGAGACATCTAATAGTAGGCCTGTAAACAGAACACGTAACAGAACATCCGTTATCTCTACTACATGTGGTTGTATTGATGTACTGTGGTGAAATAATATGCATAGGATCATAATGAAGCACAAGTATAGACATTTTCTTTAGAAAGACAACACTTTCTAGAGAATATTATTGGGAAAATTTGGAACATCTTCAGTACCACCAAAATAATAAAACTGATTAAAAAGCATTAAGGTACAGGAACTTAAGAAAATAAACAAATCCCCCAGTGCATAAACTTCATCTTGTAACAAAGACAACTTGCATGTTAGCAGTGTAAAAGAAGTTTCCTCATTTCAGGAATATTATGTGGATGGTCATATGTGCATGTACTGCAAGCAGAAGCTCCTATGTTGCATCAGTAGCACTGTTTACTTAAATTCTTTCTTTCTGCTTCCAAGACCTCAAAGAATGAAATAATTTAGACGGATAGGGTGAGATTCTTCACACTCAACTTTATACATTCATCACATGCATGATCTACAACAAACCAAGCAACTTAAACTGCTTGTAGTTAGTGGGACCAATGTCACCCAGAGGAACAGCATTGACTAACACAGAACAGAGGGACTGGCAAAGAAATCCATTGCTGAGTAGTCTTTTCTCTTGAACACAAGTAATGTCTAGGTTAGATGTAATTATCCATGTTATAAAAATCAAAACTCGTGAGATGTCTTCCATCCATATTAATATATAGATAAAAGAGTTTTAAAAACCAAACACAAGTTAAGTCAGACTTTTTCTTTGAGAGTCATCCTTCAGCATTTTAATTGGTGGGACAAGTAGTTGAATTTCCTGGCAAGGGACAAAAGTATATTTAAGAACTACGATGGAAGAACAAATACTCATCAATCCCCTCTGTGCATGAAAATGAAAACTCTCTTCCAAACATCTCCAACACCCCTAACTACCCCAACCAGATACAGAATGAAGATAAAGTAGACATGTTGAAGTGACTTCAGGAGAACAAATTACATATTGATAAACCTTCTTCCTCTTTGACAGCTGGTAAGTATTTTCATTCTAGATAATTTCCAAGAAAGTGAAAAGAAAGAGGTAAATATAAAGTATAGTGCTAACTTTCCCTTGGGGAATCAGAGTTCATTATTATAGTCAAGGATTCACAACTCTATGAGTTTGTGCAGAAGATATGCAAGCTGAGGTGAAGATAGAGGATTAAAACTGCCTTAATGAAGAAAATCTATTATTTTGTTTACAAAGTTTGTCCAGTTTATGTTTCTCTCCATGACAACTGGGGTCAATTTGACCGACTATGGAATACTTGTACTGGGACAAAAAGTTTCCATTTTCCATTAAAGCATGGCAGTCCAACAATGGTTTGGTTTGTAAATAATAACATTCAACAGTTTTCAAGACAAAGTGTGCTTGCCTGTTCTCCTGTTTGTCCAGGGAGCAGAGCAAAGGCCAGGAATCTTTGGTTGCCAGACCTCTGGCTGACTTACAGGCTGAGCAGCTGCAGCATGGGCAGGCAGCCCAGCACACAAATACGTGAAGGTTATCAATAAAATTCGAGTTTATAAACTCCTTATACTTGCTTAATGTGTATACAGAGGAAATGCAATGAATGTTCTCCTAACAGGCATGATGGCTGCCAAAAAGCACTGCTGCCAATTGTCAGAAGGCAAAAAGTGCAAACTTCCTGGTAATTAGAGGCTGATAGACGGAGATGGCTAAAATTCTAATACTGAATGGAATTTGACTAATTATAATTAGAATGTAAGCACTTGATTGAAATGACACATGTCCTCAGCTAAAGCAGAGGTAGTTGAAAAGCAGGGTTTCAAAATTATAAAGGAAAGAAGGAAAATGGCTTCCTCGGACAAAACTGCTAAGAATATTTGCACTGGATCAAGACAGGGTTAGGAAACAGAAGTTTTCACAGGAAAACTTAAGTACCTTATACTCAATGCAAACTGCATTAAAATGCAACTTTTAATGCTAGATCTGAAAATTTACAAGTCATGCAGAATGGTAGCCAATGGGTGCTTTGGAAAAGCAAGACGTTTCTTGCTGCTGTAAGAGTAAACTGAAAAATTTTCGTCTTTAACAGCCCTGCAGAAAGTCACATGTTGCAATTATAGACCAATTACGTACTCTATTGTATGTGTACATATTATTCTGCTGTTGTAGAACTGTTTATTTTGGAAATCAAGAGTACGAGACATAAATTATTGTTTGCACTTTCCAAGATCTTTGGAACACACCACTCTAAAGAGACCTGATCAAGGATAAGCATACAAATTATCACAATGGGTCAGACCAAAAGTTGACTTAGCCCATTAGCTTGTCTCTGATAGCTTCCAAGAACGGAGACTTAAGTAAGGGAACAGGTACACAGTAAGAATAAGTTATGAATAGAGTGTTTTTCCTTCTTATGTATCCTTTCAGTTTCCAGCAACAAGGAGAAATACTCTGAGTTACAAATTGCATCTAAACTATTAATACCCAACCTAAGACATATTCTTCATTAATTTAATTATTGTTGCAACTTATGTATATGAACAATTCCCTGCTCATACAATTTCAATTGCACACTGGATGAAAGCAGCATTTTCATTTGATCAGTTTAGAACTGTTGCCAGATATTTAACTCAGATGTTTCCTAAATCCTTTGTTGTGAGAAACGTAGTGAAATCTTGCTGCTTTGCCTTCTTGCCAATCACAATTTTAAAGAAAACTATTGTGTGTCTCTTCAAAGATAAGGAATCACAATCTATTCTGTCTTTGACCATACAAATTCTGTTCCTTGTCTCTGATAATACTTGTTGACCTTCCCAGTATCTTTCCTTTGTACTGCACTGTTTATGGCAGATCCCAGAACTTCTCCAAGACTTTTCTGTGTCCAGAATCAAATGTCAGGCTAAGCTCATGATATCTTTTATCATATGTACTAAAGATTTCAAGTGAAATCATACGTTAATTTTTATGAGAAAATCTTAGAGATGTGTCTGCTTGCAGGATAAAAATGAAGATGCACTTCATGCATGCATGATCTTATGTATTTCATCTCAGTTAATTTAAAGCACATCACTGTATAATTGTTGTTAGATATTGGGTGACATTTCAGCTTGTATCACTTTGCATCTATCGTTACATAACTAAATGTCTGGTTTTACTGTCCAGTCATTCAGTATTTGGGAATTTTTCTGCAACTCTTCAGTCAGTTGTAGATTTAGCTACCTTGAGTAGTTTAAAATGCAAACAGACCCCTATTACTCATTTCTCTTTTCATTTTCTCTGATCATTTATTATTGTACTTAATAACACAACTTTTTCCTATGTAATGATTATTATTCATATTGATATAGAGGTTTTGTACACACTTTTGTTAAAAAAATAAGAAAGCAAAAAATTTCAGGTTTTTTTCTGTTCTAAGATTTTCCTTCGGTCAATATTGTGTACAATGTAAATGGCTGTTTTCAGACACTGCTGTCATATGCTTTCTACAAAAACGCAAATTCAATATTACAAGCTCATTTAGCTGGAGACTGAAGCTACATCAACTGCATGAAAAGAGTCATAGAATCATAGAATCATTAAGGCTGGAAAAGACCTCTGGTGAAGCCATGCTGGCTGCCATTAATCACATCCCTGACCTCCATGTGCTTTAGCATGTCTTCTAGGAGGATCTGTTCCATGATCTTCCCAGGCACAGAGGTGAGGCTGGCAGGTCAGTAGTTCCCAGTGTCATCTTTTCTACCCTTTTTAAAAATGGGCACAATGTTACCCTACTTCCAGTCACTAGGGACTTCTCCTGATTGCCATGACTTTTCAAATATCATGGTGAGTGGCTTGGCCACCACATTGGCCAATTCCCTCAGGGCTCTGGGATGTGTCTCATAAGGTCCCATAGACTTATATATGTTCAGATTCCTCAGGTGGTCACGAACCTGATCCTCCACTATAGTGGGAGGGGGTTTACCCCCCTGGTCACCATCTTGCTGTCCCATGATCCAGGAGGGGTGAGGAGAGCAGTTATCAGCGAAGAGTGAGGCAAAAAATTTGTTAAGTAACTCAGCCTTCTCCTTGTCTGTTGATATAAGGTCACCATTCCCAACCATCAGTGGGGAATCACTTGTTTCTTGGGAGATAAGAACAACACCCACCTCACTACAATCTCCTTTCAGGTAGTTGTCGAAGGCAATAAGGTCTCCCCTCAGGCTCCTCTTCTGTAGACTCAACACCCTCAGTTCTCTCAGGTGCTTCTCATAAGACTTGTGTTAAAAACACTTCACCAGCTTTATTGCCCTTGTCTGGACACACTCCAGCGCCCCAATGTCTTTCTTGTACTGAGGGGCCCAAAACTGAACTCAGTATTTGAGGTTTAGCCTTGACGGTGCCAAGGACAGGGGCACGAACAATTCCCTTCTCCTGCTGGCCACATCATTTTTCATATAAGCCTTCTTGGCCACCTGGGTGAACTACTGGTTCATGTTCAGCGAGCTATCGATGAGCACTCCAAGGTCTTCCTCTGCCGGGCAGCTTTCTAGACACCCTTCCCCAAGCCTGTAGAGTTACATGGGGTTGTTGCAACTGAAGTGCAAGACATGGCACTTGACCTTGTTAAATCTTGTACAATTTACCTCGGTCCATTGATCCAGCCTGTCCAGATCCCTCTGCAGAGCCTTCCTACCCTCAAGCAGATCAACACTCCCAACCTATTTGATGTTATCTGCATAGTAATAGCTATTAAAATTTCCCTAATATTCAAATAACCAAAAAGTTTCTCCAGTTTTATTAAGGATGAATAATTTTATCTCATTGTATTTCCTATGATCTGATACCTAAATGTTTCATGAGTACAACAAATTATCATAAATTGTGATTCAGCCAGAGATCCCATCTCAGAGAGGATAAAGTGGGGTGAGTAAAATTGCTACTTATTTTTTGTGTAAGTTTTATTTTCTCCTTCTGTTCCTGCTTGCCCTTGGCAAAGATTCCCCTCACATGAAAATGCCTGTGCTCTTACTATAGAAGGGAATCGAACTGGATGCTCAAGACTCTTGCTATCAAGGTCTCTTTCACTTCAGCTTGACAGCAAATACCTAAAGGAACCAGAGTGTTCACCATTTCTTCCACAGTCATTTGTTTAGTGACAACTGTTGTGTCCCTGTCTATCAACATGACTTCCTTGCCACTTGACAGAACAGAGAAATGATTTTCCATACAGTCTTAGACACCTATATCCCAGGGCTAGCATAATGAAATGTTAGGTTTAATTGCTGCACAAATACAATACTTCTAATTCTAAAAAAACCCTTTTCAGCCATGTTTTATAAACACACTCTCTACTTCCCACCTTTCCACCTAGAAAAGGCAGCTACTTTAACATAAGTAACTCTGACTACATATAGAAGAGTAAATCCTTTGACCATTGAGAGGATATAATGTCTTGCTGTTATTCCAGCTGTTCAAACACTGTTTGAAAGTGTAAACAGCAGAATCAGAAAAATAAACAGAGGTTGGAACTTTTTTATTCTTCTTCTTTTTTGCTTTTTTTACAGCTCGTAAAAATATTGTACTGCAGAGTGTGGCTAAGTATGTATCACCTCTAATAATTTCCTGGATGACTGATTTCCTAATTCCTTTAGATTTTAACACTGAACATCATTCATCTTAACCAAATGTTGAGCTGCTTACAAAATATAAGAAGACCACTATAATTACTCCATTTAGTCTAACTTTAAGTTCTTACTTGAAGTAAGGCATAAGGTCTGAACTTGTACAAATTCATACTTGCATTTGGGAAGGTGAGATTATGCTTCCAGATGTTGAACTGTAGAGAATATCAGGTAGTCTCAGAAAAGAGAAGGATGAATTTGGTAGTTTTAGAAACCATCATATTAATCTAGAATTAATCTATATTAATACAATCTAGAATTTGTAGTTGGAGATTTTCTTCACTCAGTGTACTGAAAAACTTTCTACAACACAAATCTAGAGTTTGTGCAAGAAATGACAGTCACACTGCAAATTTAGGAGGGCCGTGTACATAGGAAAGTATTATATTACAACAGCTATTGCTAATGTTTTTGGACACATAATTTGTGCCCTAACACAAAGCAAAATACTTTCCCGATATAGGTTAGTTAAAAAAATAAGATTTTAAAATAGAATTTTTTTTTTTTTGAAAGACTGCCTTAAATTCTTCACTAATGGGACATAAGCCTAGGCTCCAAGTTAAGTATCCCTTTCAAATACCTCACTGAACCATAGCCTGGATGTGCGCAGGCAGCCAAACTCATTTGCTTTATACTGAGCACTTACTCGGTTAATAAAAGTACTTTTTACTTTTGGATAGACTACTTAGGTCCTGAATGCACTCTAAGCTTTGCAACATATACCCTTCCATGAGATTGACACATGAAAATGTGTCTGCCCATCCAAATATGTTTCTAGCTTTTAATCACACCCTGAATTTTGAGCAGCTCAAGATCATAAGACGCTAAATGTCAAAGGTAAGCATTGTCTTTAATATGTGTGACGAAAGACAAGAGGATATGCATATGGTCTGCTTCAGTGTTGAA
Source organism: Phaenicophaeus curvirostris (assembly GCF_032191515.1). Classification (NCBI taxonomy): domain Eukaryota; kingdom Metazoa; phylum Chordata; class Aves; order Cuculiformes; family Cuculidae; genus Phaenicophaeus; species Phaenicophaeus curvirostris. The sequence continues at coordinate 24,578,964 of NC_091392.1, forward strand.
AACAACAGTAGACTCCAAATCACTTGGAAACAATCTGACATAACTTACACAGTGCAGCTCACCGTTTCTTCCTTAATTCCTTCCAGTTTGTAGAATACTACCACCAGCCCTTTTCTGCTCCAAGAAAGATTAACTGAGGGGCAGACAACCCTCCTCTTCATTCTCCCATTCATTTTATCCAGTGATATGCATGACTTGTGTGTCAATAAATATAATGAATATGCACCTGCATAGTCCTCCCCTAAAAGACAGACAAGCCCCATTCTGTTTGATCTTTGACTCCACCTAAGAACATCACAGCCTTCACCAGTTTCTTCTTAATCCTTTCAGGACTGAAATCGTCACAATGTCTTTTACCTTTTCCCACCCTTTCGGAGGATGACTCCATGTCTTTACTTCTGTCTGTGGGTGCCCAGAAAGAAGTGTTATGTGTAAATTGGAACTTGAAGCAACCTACTTCAGGCAGGTTCCACCCCTGCTCTCAGAAAGGTGGAAATCCTCCTCTCAGAAAATCTGATGACAGAAGTAATAAACTAGTCCTGTCCTTCAAAGGTCAATCAGTGTGATGCGTTTAGTAGACTGCAAAACCCAGTTCCATGCCAAAGCAAAGTTGGAGCCGCTCATCTGTGAGCAATGAATCTGCTTTTATTAGGGCTGTATAATCTCATCCTGTTGCCTGGGTGCCAATGCACCTGCTCATGTGGTCTTCAGCTTTCCTTAACCTGGTAACTCCCCATTTTCATTCCTTTCACAGAGTGAAATTTAAAATTATGTGTTTTGCTAGTTGTAGTTTATTCCTGATGAACATCCTCTTTTGAGTTCATTGGATCATCAGGATGAATTGAAAGCCTAGAGAGACTTCACAGTACATTGTGGATTTTGTCTCCTCCCATGCAGCCTGACACTGCAGTTCATGTGGAAGGCTACGTAACATGGCACAGAACATTTTCCTGAAATGAGCACACCTGCTGGGCATTAACTGTACACAGTAAATTTAATAGCATTACATGGGTATAAAGCAGGACATACTTTGGCCTAAGAATTTTATGACAGTTTCACGTATGCAATGTCACCTTGCATTTTCAGCTCCAAACAACCAGTTTGAAATCTGATATGTTAATGTGATACAGAGGTTTGAAGCACAACAGGGGCTAACTGGCTGCACCCTCATCTGGCCGGCTAATTCTACTTCCTCTCTTGTTGATATTACTGGTTTTATAAGGTGATATATCATCAGGAGAGTGTCAGCTGCATCGCTCTACAGCTGCGCTAAATCCTTCTTCACACAATGATGTCCATTATGGTGTCCTGATACTAGCAGGATGAGTTACGAGCCGGACATGGAGTGTTGTGGAGCACTGAAGTGGCCTGGCAGTCAGCCAGGGACATGCTTCAGTACTGTGTGCTTGGTGGAGTGTAGTAGAGATGATAGCCCGTTGCTGGAAATTGCACTTCTCTCCTGCTGTGCATGGTTATGATAGGGTATGATGTGTTGGCAAGTGGTGACTATGATTTTATGGTAAAACTGAACTGCAGTACAAGGCAGGATGAAATTGCTTAACAGCTTTAGTTTGTCAAGATTTAACTTAAGCCATTTTTTCTAGTAATGAACTAGCTCAGAGTGCCGTAGCGCAGTACTCCAGGAACGTGGCCATTTCATTCTCCAGCTGCGAGTCTAGAGGTGCCTAGGTATTATTAGATTACATTTGCTTGTGTTTTGTTTGAAGAAATTGTATGAATTTAGAGCAGACATTCTCATGAGGCTGTCTCACGTACAGTATTTTAGTTCAGGAGAAAGAATATTAGGGTGCACACAATATTCTATCTGTAGGTGTCTTCTGTGGGCTTTTAGCATTTAATATTGACTCCTCGCTGAGTTGCTGCTGTCTCTATGGTCACATCCTAATGAACTAGTCAGGCTTCAGTGATTGTTTCATGCAAATGCATTTACTTTCACTGGAACATAGCTGGCAATTCCTTTGATGAATATCTTCATGGGGAAAAAAATTCTCATATGAATCCTGAGATGTCTGAAAGAACAAGACCTTCAGATATGATAGTCCAGATTCTCTCACTCCATTCTTTATTGTAGTCTTTTGCAATAAAAAACAAAAATCCTGTCTATAAGGAAGAAATCTTTGCTTAAATTTAGATTAAGTTTAAGAAGATTATGCTTGTTATTTTTCAGCTTTTGGTTGGAATTTTATTGTCTGTGTTTGTTTGGTTTTGGAGAAAACTACTAGCCAATTAGTTTTCATTTTTAAGCCAACAGCCAACTGGTTTACATTTTTAAGAATAACCTCTTTAAATGTGAGACCTACCTATACCCTAAAATGCAGAAAGGACAAGAAATTAAAATTGAGACAGCAAGTCTTCTTCCAAGTAGAAGAGATTTAGTTATTTAGTGATGACAACAACATTATACCCTTCAATATGTGAATTTGGGAGTTGTAGTGTCTAATAGTCACAATAACGAGTGGTCACCAAGTTCTCCCCATTTATGTCTTCAGCCTAGCCCACAATAAGTATATTTAACTAGTCTTGCCTGAAGGTGGCAAAAGCATGGGCCATGACACTAAGGTCCATATCTAAAAGATATGCAAAGAGCATGTTTTTTCATGAGAAGAACTTAGAATTTATCTTTTCTTTTGGGGAAAGTTTCTATTAGATTTTCTCAAAACATCTAAAAATGTGGAAAACCAGAATTATTTTCTGTTTATTGTCCTAATGCCTGACAAAGGTTCTAGATTTGCCAGACTACCAAAATACCCACATGCCACCATTACCACCTCACTTTTTATCTCCTTCAGAAATGAAAAGGCAATTTGCCTTTATCAATGTCCTGACTGATGTCAGTAGAATATTTAATATAAGAGAAAGATGTAAAACAGGGCATCATCAACAGGCTACTCATATTTCAACTGATGTCTCCTCATCAAATTCTAGCAATCTAATATATCATTAGATTTAAAAGAGGTGACAGCAGCTTGAATTACTGTGTTCAGTTCTGGGCCCCTCGCTACATGAAGGATGTTAAGGCTCTGAAGCTTGTCCAGAGAAGAGCAATGAAGCTGGTGAAGGGGCTGGAGAACAAGTCTTACAAGGAGTAGCTGAAGAAACTGGGTTTGTTTAGCCTGGAGAAGAGGAAGCTGAGGGGAGACCTTATTGCTCTCTACAACTACCTGAAAGGATGTTGTAGAGAGGATGGAGCTGGCCTCTTCTTCGAAGTGATAGGGGACAGGACAAGGGGGAATGGCCTCAAGTTCCACCAGGGGAGGTTCAGGCTGGACATCAGAAAAAAAAAAAATTCACAGAAAGGGTTATTGGGCACTGGAACAGGCTGCCCAGGGAGGTGGTTGAGTCACCATCCCTGGAGGTATTTAAAAGACAAGTGGATGAGGTGCTCAGGGGCATAGTTTAGTGGTTGATAGGAATCGTTGGACTCAATGATCCTGGAGATCTTTTCCAACCTAGGGACTTTGTGATTCTGTGATTCTGTGAATCTTAAGCATCTTCTGAGAACCTTTAATGTGAAGAAATCACCCAGCACTGATTTCAGTCATTCTGAGGAGAAAGAATGAAGGGAACAGCAGGATAGCTTTGCTGACTCTCACATGCATGCCTACACCAATTTTAGGACTCAAGACTACCGAAAGGGTCCAGTCATTCTGTAAAATTCTGTTTACTAGATATCAAAAAATCATCTATGAAGAAGCAAATGTATTGCTAACGTACTTCAGGTGGAACCTAATAACCACATCTAGAGAATTAAGGCACATTTCCGTCTGCCCTACTGTCTTCTGTCCTAATATTTTCCACACCCTTGAACAGAACTCAAAGAGAAGTGGGCAAAAGTCAGCATGAAAGATGCTATAAGAAAATAAAAAAACCACCATTTTTTTTACAGCAGATATCTTCTACATCTCATCACAGAAGACCTTGACCTCCCAAAACAAAAATGATCTCTGGTATCTAAAACTTCTATGTATGTCACTTACATAGAATGTTATTTTATTAATAGCTGTTTTTTATTTTTAAGTGTACTAGACTGTATTTAAGGGGAGGAGATTTAAATCTACTTTTTAACCTCATTTGCACTAAGGATCATGCTTATTGTTAAACATTTGGATTGTTATTTAATTTGCTGTAGTTAATCAAGACATATTTTAAAATTTTCTTCTATTTATGTGTGTGTTGATTTCTACTTTTATGACTTTACTGAATACTGTGATGTGCTAACATATTGTCTGCATTCTAGTCCTATATCATAATATTTTAATAGAGATTATTAAAGTAATCACCTTCTCTGTTGTAGTTTCTGTGCTTTTTTGTTTTGTAGGTTACCACTCTGAATTTAGTTACTAAGTCTTAAACTTTAAAAATTACATGTATACACACCTTAGCTTTAATAATTTCTTTAAATTTTATATATTTCAAGACAGTCAAGAATCCAAACCAAAATGAATCCTGCCGCTGAAAGTACAACAATGGTATCATTCAAAAGCTCATTGAAAATATTTGGCCTCTATTCCAAAGATGATACTATGGTCCAAATAAGACTGAAACTGGACTTATAATCTCCCCTTTTGGCGATTACACAAGTATAGCTTTTGCTTCTTAAAGTTTGCTTGCTTAGATGAAAAAGAATTTGGACTGTAACCGCAGAAGACCTTGAATTTTCCATGGTATTATGGAATTATTCCCATAATTATAAAATCGAATATAAGTACAACACCATTGCAAACAAAATTTCTGACTGAATGACTGCAAAACAAAAGTTTTAGTTTCTGAACTGAAGTTTATCCTCTTTAAATGTTTACTTTAACTAAAAATCAAACAGCATGACAAAATGACAGCAGAAAGCTTTGCTCTCAGGCATATTTAAAAGAAAATTTCAGCATGAGTTATCTAATAAGAGGAACATTCATATTTTGTAAAAGATGGTTCCTCATACAAAAAACCAAGCCAAACTAACGAAAAAAATATGGAGTTCACAAACACCATGGAGCAGATTCACAGGACGTACATATATTAAAAAGCATATTTATGAAAATAGCATGATGCTGAAATCATCTTATGATCTATTGTAAGAATTACATATCGGTTAAAAAGTACTTTTCTTAATGTATGCCACCTAGCCTTATAATACTTTTCTCATCTTTCAGTCATAATACAGGAAGCTTCATCAAGAAACTATAATTCTAATGTAATATATATATAATTATATGCATATATAATACACTCTTATATAAAAATAGATTAGCTAAATTACTGGGTTATTAAACAGAAACTGTAAGACATGAGCAGATTTTAGGCATGAATGTATACTTATGGTTATCAGAATAGATAACCATATCAGATTTACAGTAAACAGATAAGGAAAGTAACATGAGACAGATTTTTAAATATATTCATTGCTATTATTTCCTGGTAGGAGGGTTGGGTTTTTTTCATTTTCTTTTTAAATGGAAACATGCAATTTTAAATCAAATTCTCCACAGCTTCTGCCTCATGATAATTGCACTCAGTGGGGACTGAGTTTACTGTATTGGAAAAAATATCATGTCATATATTGTTGCTTGACTAGAAGAGTAAACTAAAAGCTCTAATAACTTATGTTGTTGGCAGAGCACCAGTAAAATGCAATATGTGTGGCTTATGGATTAGCTGGCATTTAATATAAAAACACACAGGCATCATAAACAAACCCTTCTTCATTTTAATTGGCTTTATTCTATTTGAAATTGTGTGTACAATTCCTATTAAAATGCATAGTGCAGGATGAAACTTAAAGTGGACACAAAAATAATACAGTAGTTTATGATTTAATTCATGCATTGCATTATATCATCTCATTCATAGATCAGTCAGCCAGTGGCTTGCTAGTGGCTAAGATTTTTCTAGACAGGAACTGATTACAGCAATGCAATTTTTTGAATTTATATATTTTGACTATACAAAGCTAGGAACGATAAAGTAATTTTTCTAAATGCTTAATGAATTTTAAAAACATTTGTGATATTAGTCCACTAAAGTGTTTTCCAGTATTTATCTTTTTGTTTTCCTACATAAAGGTTGAGGGGTTTATCTAGAAAAAAACTCTTTTTATTTTAACTTTTTGTTTCTCTTGGAACCAAAGGAGGGTGATAGCCTCAACATCAGGTTTAATGCAAAGAGAAAGAAACAGACCTTGAGACTAGTAGATTAACATACTATATATTCAGAAAAGCAAAATTGCCTTAGGAAGGATTTGAAACATAATAGGTTTCAAGAATAAAACAGAACCATTTATTGTTATGCCACAAAGCTTCTTAAGGATATAGTGGTGTATTTCTACTGCCTACATACAAAAAATGTAAACTGAAATGATGACTATAATAACAGAGAAACTCTTTTTAAAATATTCAGATAGGCGGTTTTAACCAAGAAGCTGCCTATATTTATTTCCAGTCATGCTGTGAAAAGCTAACTATGACAGATGTCATCAAACCTGCCGGGCATGAATTTTACCTGCTGTATATTCACTGATGATTTAAATCACTGATACCTATCTGTGTGTGCTTCTACATACATATCTTAGCCTATCTTTCCTTATCTTGAGTTACGCTGCATACAAAAAAGCCTACTCTTCTACCATGATAATGACCGCCTAGTACAAATTTTTAGACTATGGCACTTTATTTCTTGCTTTTTTCATTTAATTTCTTGGCAGGATCTATGACTCATTTTCTTTGGACATCTCAGTTATTCTGGATGAACATATTTCATCTCTCTGAACCCGGTCAGAAGAAGCCTTGGTAGAGCTATGGCATTCAGACCATTTGCTTTTGACCTATTCCATTTTTCCACTTCCTCATTTTCTCTATGGAATTCAAATTCCATTTCTTTCATTTTGGGATATTTTTTTTTGCTTCTCACCTGATATTCTGCTGTGCCAGCTAAATCTTTCCCTTCTTCTCCATTTACACATTCTCCTACTCATTAACATGTTGTCGGTGTTCAGCATTCCTCCCTCACCTCACACACGTGGAGGTGCTATCTCTTATTCACCTCCTTTGGTGGCAACAGTCACAATAGTGCTAGAGCAAGAAAGATGCCAGAATTTTAACTACTGTGTTATCTAAACCTGAGCAGATGCTCTTGTGATCTCTTAGGCAGAGGAGGCTTCAATGTGTGATAGATAAATTCTTTGGGGTGAATATGCGGGAAAATGAGGAGCTCTGAAATACACGTTGTTTTGAGGTCAATGTTTTGAGGGGAAGCTGAGAGGTACTTTGACTTTTCTTCATCCCTTTATTTAGAATTTCATGCTAAAATTCAGCCATGACAGAGGTAAGGCTACAGCCTGTTTAATTTCACATAAGCCTGGTTATTGCACAGCCAGGGATGAACAGTTTATCCTTTCTACTCATAAACATAGAACCATTCCTCATTGAACAGTGTCTGTCTCCCAGTGACACTGGTGTATAACCTCTCTCCTAGGGGTCCTCTCAGAGCTGTCTGTGATTCAGGGACTGCTTCTGATATTACATGGTTGTGTAATCTTGGCTCAAACTTCTGAGAAAAAATGCTAAGTTGTGAAAAGAAGCTGTGAAAAAGTACTAAGCTAGAAGAGAAGGGTAAAATGACAGGCAGAGGTAAGATTGTTGAAACAGGGATAGTTGGCATCTTAGTGATTCCAGGAGAGAAACACTGACATGAGAAGGTATAAAGATGGCACACCAGCAGCACTGAGGATTAGCAATGGAGGCTGACCCTTTCTCACCTGCCATCAAGCTGTCTGGCCAGCAAAGACTTGCTGTATACTGTATACTGGGAGTTTTAAGAATACTTATTCTCCTTTCTTGTTTGTCCCTGTTGTATGTAATAGCCAAAAATAACTGCTTTATGCTCTTTGGATGCATACATCCTTCTCGCAGTGTCTTTGTTCATGGTAAAAGTTGTCCAAATGAAGTGAAGCAGAGAAGGCAGGTCACAGACACCAGATAAGCAAAGAAAGAAGCTTTGTCAAGGCAAAATGTCAGGTGGTGAATAACCAGGGACATTTGCATAATAACTACTGAGTGGGAAGCCTCTCCCTAGAAATCACAGAATCATAGAGTTTTTCCCTTCTGTATTTTATGTGACATCATCCATGACGGTCAAGTGGGCCACTTCGACCCAGAGGCCCACAAATGAAAACTTGGCTCTGCTAGTTGCAAGGACAGGACTTTTTTTCACTCAAATTTAAAAGTCAGAAGATCACTTGCATCTATGAACTAGTATTTTATCAATGCTTATTCAAATATGTTGAAAACAATTAAGGCTTGTGCAAGTCAGTATTTCACAACGACTGGCAATGATTTCAGCAGGATGTACCTGATTTAGCATTTTATAGTGGTTCCTGCCCTTACATTCCTGAACAGTTCGGAAGTAATTAAACTCGGATTAAATCTTATCACAACTGTGGCTTTTTTTCCTCTGATTAAGAGATGTTCTTTTTATGGGATAGCCAGATTTGACAAAATCTTTTCCATTTTAGAAGACAAATATACCCGAAAGAACATCTAAGGTTTGTCCACACATTCTGGATATTTTTCAATTGATTATATCACAGTATAGATTTAAATAAGAAATTGGTATGGCTAAATGTATAAAAAACATGCTTTTGGTACAATGATAATAGTTTTCTAACATTCTAGTGTTTTCTAACAAGATTGAGGCCACTTTTCTTTACATTAGTTCTACTGTAGACATAGTAATTCTTATAGACTTTAGTAACCCCAAGATAGAGGAAAAAAAATCCTGAAGTCTGTCTGCATTTGGTTTTACGCATGTGTGTTTTTTCATCAAGTATTGAAATTGCTATTGTATACAACAGTGATTCAAGTAATACTGTAAATCTGCTCTTACTGATTGTTATTTCAAATACATTGAAACATTCAATTCCCCATTCAACATAGCTTGTCACACAAAACAAACAACTTACTGTTGCCAAAATATCCAAGGAAGCCAAGCCAAATGAGATTCATCAGGAGAAACACTTTTGAAATATAAAATTCTATTAATGCGCAGTAAATAGGATTTGAGATGGAGAACAGAAATGCATCACACGTTTGTCTATACAAACTGAAACTAATTATTGACATATAGAAACAACTAAGTAATGTTAATATTTTAAACCACAGTTAGATATTACACCATGAGAAGTAACTATACTTCTAAAAGCCATAGTCAGTGAAGACAATGATGCTATTTTCATCCTCAGAGAAAACTGTGAATATTTTCAGTTTAACTGTGAAAGTACAGGTCAACATTTTTCATACTGCATGTTCTTTTCATAATAATTGCTGTTGCAATGACAAGAGGGAAGGAAGGTTAAGAGGGAGAGGCTGTTTGAGGTCTTTTTGTAAGCAATGTTGAATGAAAAGGGGAGCTCAAGCAGTTCCTCAGTATGTAAGGTGGAGAGCAGAGATGCAGAATGATGGCAGTGTGGATGCAGTGGCCAATTACTTGAACAAAGAATCAAGAAGAGTAACTGGAATAGGCAGTTGAAGTAGCGTGGGAGAGGCATGCAAGGAAGAGTAGGCAGTATAGAATCTTCAGCATAAGGGAACAGGTACAGTGACATCCATACTGAGGCATGATTCTTCTTTCTGTATTCTTTCCAGAAACTAGATATCCTAGTGCCATCATGCCCATGAATACCTTCAAAGACTTCTAAATAAATCATAGGTGTGTCAATGTCATTCCATATCATAGAATGCTTCTTTAACTGTCTTTATTTTTTAAACTTGAGAAATCTGAGACAAAAGATACTCAAGCTGCTTTACAAGAATGCTGCTCTCTTCAGAAAGTCAAATGCACAAGTCTTACGTAAGAACACAATTAAGACTGCACTTACTGCCTTAGCTCACATTCTTTTTGTGTTTACTTGTATGATTTACTTTGTTTTTCAGTCACTAGGATATTAGAGATCCTCATAATATTTCAGATTATAATCTTCACAGTATCTTGTGAATCTCTGTTCAGAACTGGTAAGGCCACATCTGGAGTGCTGTGTCCACTTCTGGTCTCCCTGGTACAAGAAAGATACTGAAGGAAGCGTCCTAAAGGGCAACAAAGATGACTAAGGGACTGAGCACCTCATGTGAGGAAAGGCTGAGAGAGCTGGAGTTGTTCAGCTTGGAGAAGAGAAAGCTCAGAGGGGATCTAATCAATATGTACAAATATCTGAAGAAAGGAAATAGATGGAGGCAGGGTCTTTTCTAGTGGTTCCCAGTGACAGGACAAGGCGCAGTGGGCAGAAACTGAAACACAGAGGCTCCCTTCAAACATCAGGAAAAACTTTCATCTGTGTGGGTGACCCAGCACTGGCAGAGTTTGCCCAGAGAGATTATGGAGTCTTTATCCCTGGAGAAATTAAAAAGACATCTGGACGTGGCGCTGGGCAACCAGCCTTACTTGGAGGCTTAAACACAACAGTTATCTTCCAATTTGACCTGAAACTTTCCTTATTAATTACAGGATACTTGCTTTTGACCCTCTCCAATTTATGCAAGGAGGCTGAAATTAGTGTAAAAAGAATTTCTGCCACCATAGTAATAATATAACGTGTTTTACATTCCCAGTTTATAGACTAACATAAAAACATATTTTATTTTTTTTTTGATTTTTGTATCATTACCCTCTCCATTTGGCATCTGAATTTTCTCTAACCACCCCCCCCTCATTCCCCAAGCCTTCCCAGCCCCCTTCTGCCACTTGTCACCTGGGAGGCAGGAGAAGCAGGTAAGTCCCAGGGCTCTGTTTATCTGCTGTTGACAACAACCCTGTGTGCTAATTCTGTCAGGCATGCCATCAGCTTGTTATCACTGCTTATAATAAACTGTATATGCATACGAAGACTTGTAATTTGAACCCCCATAACCTAAAGGTTTGTATAAAGATGGACCGATTTTAAAAGATATCTCAATGCTGGTTATTTAAGTGTGCACAACACACATTTTTAAAACCAAGCACATAAGGAAACAAAAAAGAAGATGAGTGGCCTTGAAAAACAGCAAAACAAATAAAAGGAATGAAAATATTACCAATTGATTTTAAATTCATTTTCCTGAAATATAAAGTGCTGGTTTGAAGTTGTGAGGTGTTTCAAGCATTTGACACTTGCTGCTTGCTTTTTTATGCCTTGATTAAAATGTTTATAGTCATCCAGGTACAGTATTTTGATATAATATCTGCCACACTAATAAAGATCTTTTACTACGATTTACTCCAGTTGCTTGTCACTTTTTCCAAGTAGCAAGCGTTTAGCGTTGACTAACTCTAAATTGCCTATTGTAGCACCACTAAATGATCATGATTCTATGATTCTAAATATAGAGCTGACCATCTTAATCTAGGTCCCCAAGTTAGATGCTAGAAGTTAGACGCCAGAAGTTAGATGGTGCAGATACCCTGACCATAGAACATGACATAAAAAGGAATCACAGAATCACAGAATAACCAGGTTGGAAGAGACCCACCGGATCATCGAGCAACAGCTATGTATAGAATTAAGTGCATCCTAATATGAGTCCCCCGAACAAAAATGCTATATGTTTATATTTGGCAAGTAAAAGCCTGAAAGATACTCACACCTCAGTGCCAGTGAGTACTTCAAGATAACCTGCACCTCCCAACCTCTAGCCTAAAGTGACCAAGCATTTATATCCATTGACTTGTTCTACCTTGCCTGATTTCAAGCAGGTCATTACAAGAACAGGGATTATGCATCATTCCCTTCTACAGTATTTTGAATTAATTAATCAGTGCACTTTATTCCACAAGCCATTCTAACCATGTTTAGAATCTAAAGATTGTTTTGAAACATAAGCAATCCTTAGAGGAGCAAAATGCCCTGCTGTACTTCCTGTGGCAACAGTTAGAAAAATGGCACATGCCATTTAGCCCCGTGGCACTCATGATGGTTCCTTGTCTGATGTATTACTCTAATATTCTCCTGAGTTTCATGATGCTGTCATGTTGATCATGCTGCTGTTAGGAAATGTTGGAACATCTCCCTTCCTGCTGGTAGGTGCAATAAGGAAAGGTAGTGCTACAGCTGACACCAAGAATCTGTCATTACAACTGCCAGGAAACTAAATACAAAAGAGGTTTACTGGCCAGACAAAAATTCCCAGATTTTTTAGCTTTTATGCTACATCTCTTGCCATTATTAGTAGTGTTAAAAGGCTACTTCAGTTATGAACATGAACCAACATTTTTTAAAGTAAAACAATGGCAAAAAAGGATGCAAACTTCTATTATTTCCATTTTAATACTATCATTACAGTCTCTCTTTTTCACAATCAACATTTTAATTTTCAAATCTAAAGCCCCTACCACTATTTATAAAACAGTCAAGGCAATATGGAGATAGTAAAAGTAATATATTTTAGGTTTCTTTTAACATTTATAATTCCCCTGTATAATTTACCCTACTTACAATGCTGTCATTTAGAACTGCTTTCTGATGTATAAGTAGTATTTCCATTGTGTGACAAACAAACTTTACTATGTCTTTCAATATTCAGGAAGTTATGCAGTCTAAGGGGGAAACACAGCAATTACAAAAGAACTTGTGACGCTAATATAAAGCAAATTTATTCCAACATTAGTCCTAGTATTTCAGGATAGGACTATATTATTTGGGTCCACATTATCAATTTATAAGTGGGTTTCATTTCAATATTTAGGGACCGTTGCCAAAGGACCTCTTTAATTACATCAGAGGCCATATATAAAGCCATTTGTTTCAGAACATTTATATAGAGAGAGTGTAACCTTCTGAATTGGCCCAATTCCTTTTGGAAGAGAAAAAAAATAAATGCAGTAAGTCCGTAAACGGTGCAATGTATTTTTGTACTGAATTCAGAAACAAATGGCTTGCATTTCTGGCTAACCAGAAGGTAAGGAAATAAATCACCAGACCCGTGAAAAGGATGAGCCATAGTTTCCTTGTTGCGTTGTCCAGGTCCATAGGGCTTTCTGCCAACAGAAGTGGTTCACAACAGCATCATACGCCCTGCTATTTAGTCCCATTTTTTTTTATTACCTTCCTTCGTGATATCAACAAAATTATTTAATTTCACTTGGTATTGTCTTCTGTAAAATGAGATGACAGTAATACATATTGCTCTAATGTCAGAAGAATATTTTTGTAAAGTACTTTGAGATCCATTTATCTAAAGCTTTAAAAATGTTTTATTGTATGTCAATACACAGAGAGGAAGACTTTCAAATATCCTAGCTGAAGAGTCTGATAAAAATTTAACGTAAGATAAATATGGCAACTGGTTTCCATATTGTACATTGTTCATGTTACATAAAAACATCAATTTGAAAATGCCATGTTAATCTGTCACTATTCACCCTGAGAAGAGGATCTCCATCCCATGTCCTCCATTTCTCAAAATAAAATTATTTTTGGAAATTAAATTAGCTTTTTTGCTTTTTGTTAGTATCAGAAACAGAAAATAAAATGCTTAAAGTATACGTGATTTCTTGAAACATGATCAGAGTTTAGCATCAAGGCATTAAACTATCTGCAATGAATTTTCCTTTCCATAACAATGTCCAGCAACACGAACAGTTCATCTCTACCCAGCCTTCAGTAGCACCTCTAGGCTTTTTAGATACTAGCATTAGAAACTGATTTCTGTAATGTTATCTTGGCCAAGCTGCAGGTTTTCATAAATTCCTAGATCATAAACCCAAAAGGACCTCAGCAATCATTACCACTTACATAATACAGATTGCAGGGCTTTCTTGAGGTTAGTTTCGGGCCAAACAGCATGACTATCAGAACAAAAGATTACTCCTGACTTTAAAATACTTTTGATAGAGCATCCATGTCAAATCCTTGGAATTTGCTAAAATTGTAAATGAAGCTTTTTATAGTTTCAAATATAGCCAGTGGAAAAATTAATTTATATCTGCCAGATTACCAAGCCTATGCTTGTTATCCACCACATTAGTCATGCCATGGACAATCTTATTTGACTTTTTATTTTATAAACTGAATGCATAGAGCTTCTATAGTCTTTTAATGTATATTCTGCTTTTCACTTGTTTAAACACTTTATATAAACTTCTGTTTCTGTATTAATGTTCTTCATGTAGTTAATGAATGGGCACAGGATCACCAGGGAATTGTATCAACACTAGAGACTGAAGCAATGGAAGGAGTTTACCTATTCTTTGATATAAGTCTGTCCACCTGATTATCTGGATTTTCCCACTGTGCTTTCTATAAGAGTTTCTATTTATTTCATTATTTATCAGTAGCCTAAGTTCCGTGTCAACTGAAAATTTGAGTTTATATTTTTCCAATACATATTAATTAAAGCCAGATGAGGCTGACCTTTTCAGAACAGCAGAAGTTCCATTCTACTTGTTCATTTGAGATGCACCACCTAGCTTGTACTTAACCCTTTCTATTCCATGGTAAATTTTTATTCCCATTTTTTCAAATCAAAATAATTAACATTGCTAAATTATTGTCTTAGACTATTTTAAATATAATACATGAACAAAATTTATGAACAGATGTTTTCTTCTTCTTAACACAAAACAGTGCTGGAGGGCAATAATTTTCCTATCTTTCTGATGGTTTTTCATTATATTATCCTTGTTTTGTACTTTACTAATTGAGGTCCACATCTCTGTTGCATTGCTTTTCCTGTAGGTTTATATTTCCCAGGTTGGCTTATTTACTCTTCTTAGATAACAATATAATAGTTAACATCTACCATTCTTCTTTCACTAGTTAATATCTTATAAGAAAAATAAAAATTCACTAGTAATAAACCAGAGAGCTCCTTGATTTCAAGGCTTTTAGATGCAAGGTATCTACAGATGGTAGCTTGAAATTCTTTAACTTCAGCAGCTGCTGTTTAACCTCTAGTTACAATTGAAACAGAAAATGTTTTTCTTTATCATGTAATGTAACTTTAGCATTTGGCCTTTCCCTCAGAACAGAAGTATTTATTGAACATTTTTTCTTCTCAGAATGATTTCTATGTAAAATTATTTCCATTTTGAGTAATGTGTATTCCAAAATCATATCTGTATCATAATAAAACTACAGTACTGAGTTTTTTGTCTTAATTGATTAAGCTATACAAACCAGTTTCAGATATTTACAAACTCCATGAAGCTTTGTGCATCTTTGTGAAGTAACAAATATTCTGTGTGACAGACAATCTTAACTGATAATATCTCAGCAATTGATATTGCTGAGAAATTAAGAACTATTAAATAAATAGTTCTTTGCAGCTGCACTTACACACATGCAACATAAACATGTAGTCGTTTTCCTTTTATACCCGTGACTGACAGAAACTGAGCTCTTGCCTAAAAATATCTTTCAAAGACTTTAAACAGCTTAGAATTTTCTACAAGTACAGAGATGTTCCCACTTTCCCTCCATATACTGGGGAGAGTTCAGTTCATGGGCATATAGCACCTGCTGCAAATATTCACAGGCATTATTTTGATTTGATAGTAATTTTGCATTTGCAATGTACACGTGTAAAGGACTACACGAAGTGCGGGGGTTTAGAGACTCAGTATATTGGAACATGAAAAACAAATGACTCTAATAAGGATATGCAGGAAGTATTAACCTATTTATAATGCCAAAGAAACTGCTCAAATTAACTTCAAATAACAGCAAATTAAGAAACAGACAACATTCAAATGACTCTGGGAAACACGATGCCATACAATTTGGGAGGAAACTAGGATAGATAACAATAACAGAAGCCAAAGTGGTTTTGGATGCACCTGTGCAAATTCTTTTTTTCAGGGTGCTAAATATAGGAGATGCATTCATGCTTGATAAAATAAAAGATCAGACCTTTCCCTCCAAAGAATCTAAGGGTTATAAATAGGAAGAGAGGAAAAAAGAAGTGTATATCTATGTGTGCGTGTGTGGTTTCAGTTTATAAAGGTGCAAGTCCTTCTGACGCACAAAGGGATAAACTACCAACAGTCTGCAAGGCTAGAAGGCAGGAATTCTGACAATATGTGTTAAACAGCAGATACCAAGTATTTCTGTTTCCTTTACTGGCACAGTTGTACCTATATAATCTGTACTTTGTCCCACTGAACAGATAGCCTGCACTTAGGGCAGATACAATTTCACAGTTCTGTTCTTTTGAATTGATTTTACAGAATCCTGTCTCTTTAATTAGCAAATAAGACCATTACTGGAAAATTCTTAAAAAGTCATTTATCCTGATGAAAATAAACGCAGACTTCTACATCTGAACTAGTCTATATAGTTTTGTGAAGTGCTGTATATACAGCTAGAGTGTTTGATACCATACTAATCCATGACCAATGATGTGATCAGCACAGGAAGTTAAAGAAAACCTGCACTCCAAGTCCTTATCCTGCTTTATGCTGCTATTGTTTTGAATGAAATCTGCTAGTCATAGCAGATTTTACACCTAAGTGAAAATTCAGTATAGTGCATAGTCAGAAATACATGCTTTCTATAAACTGGAAAAAATATGTTCAATGTCCATAATGTTTTATTTTACACGACATACAAAATGTGACTAAAAGACACAATATTTTTCATGAAAATATGCAGGAAGAGAGTTTCCTAATGAGGCCTTTGCAGTAGTGTAAAGATTCTGTCTAGGTGACTGAAAGCAGCTAGCTATGGGTTAGGCTAGGGCAGCATGGGAATATGCATTGACAGTTCCTGAGCAGTGAATGGCCTCTGACTGCCCCTATGATCTCAAAGCTGCATTTCAATTTTCCATTTCAGCTTCACGCAGTGAACAGGATCAGCCCATACTGTCTGCAGTAGATCAATATGCTAGATGCATGGATATTTCAGGGGCTGCACAGGGCTCCCTTACAGAATCTCTCCCTTGTCTATGTTGGGGCTTGCTTTACTTGCTTTTTTATTTACTGTTCAACACTTTTTTCATCATGTATTTTCAAAAGACATAATGAAAAAGCATGATTTTAGCAATAATTTAGTGACAGCTTTAATAACATGATGCAGCATGTTTTTAGTTAATTGTTACAGCTTAAATTCCTCACTGTTGCTTCAACATGCTGACGTAAATTAAAGTTAAAATGTTGACTGATGAGGTTGTTTTACTTCACTTCTGTGGATGTAAAAATTGTTGTGGATGTAAAAATTGTTGTGGCTGTTTTCTTAAGGGCTGTTCTTTTACGAGACTGAATTACATCACCGCTTCACAGAATGCAGTGATGTGCACTATCAGGAAGAACACAGGGTGAGAAATAGCTGAATGCCAGGAGCCAATGGAAGATGCTGCTTCTTAGCATTACTCCATGAAGACATGGTCCTATGGGCATGTTTAATTTTGAGCATCAGTGGCCCTGACAAAATCCAGAAGACTAGTCACAGGATTAGTGTTCTTCTAGGATGCCTTTGTATATTTGGGAAACTGGGGGAACAATGACATTTACAAGCAGGTTTCTTCCCCCTTCCTTCTCTGAGCTTTCTCTTTCGCAGGCTTACAATATGCTAAACAATAGCCTCAAACTGGTCACTCAGGCAATGCACTAACTTCAAGGACAGGAGTTCTCATCCTGCTTCCTTGCTGCAGATATCACTCATCTCACCATACTCCACCATGTGTGTTCAGAGGGAAACTCTGTACTCAGGCTAGAATCACTATAATAGTACCTCTATAAGGATAAAGACAACTTTGTACAAACCCTTTCCTTCTAAAACTCAGGATAACTGGTAAAACAGAAACAATTTCTGTCCCTGATAGTGCATCATGGTATTTCTTAACCACAGCAAATATAATTCTTAAAAGTAAAGCAATTAAGTGGTAAAAATGACTGAAGGGTAAGTAAGTCAACCTTAAATAGTAAGGGTTTCATTGCACCCAAAAGGTGCAGTAATTTCTTGGGCAGTACAGAGTTCTGTCCTTAGAAAAGAAAAAAGGTTGTAGCTAAAGGTTTCAGAGAGAAGAGCTCATGGGTTTTTATATTACCACCACTGCTACAGTGCACAACAAGGAAGGCAAAATCATACCTCCCCTTCACAGACCACCTTCAGAAGGATGGGGTGGAGAGGGTAGCAAAGAGGACAGGAGGTCTGTGAGCAGAGCCAACTTTTTGGCAGATGTAACAGGTGAAGGCAAGGATAGAAACAAAGGTTGTTTGCATATGTCAGCTGTGCCTTTACTACTCCAGAACAGCACATGAGCTAATTGCAAACTACCTTGCATGGCTAAACTGAACAGACAGACAAAGAAACTATTTGGTGATGTGATTTTTATATAAAAATCAAATTATATCTGTTTAAAATGGGCATAATGCTGAAATGACCTACTAGAGCTCAAACACTTGGGTATCTCTGCTGTATTAATCAATACACAAGAGACACCAAGGGCATGCTTCAGAAGCAGCAGCATACAAATTAGAGGCTGTTTCCTGTAAGGAAAATCATATAAAGCTCAAGAACATACATATAGTAGAAAAAACCTGACAAAATCTACTGCCAACAAAGCAATACTTAACAGTTCGAAAATTACTGAATATTTCGTTAAATGAAGACACAGCAACATATATACTGGCAAGGAATATTTTGCTTCTCAACCTATTTCTCCTCCCCACAAAGAGTTCTGGGCAGATAGTTGTAAGAGACAGTGGGCACAAGAAACCTTCTTTGATGAGGGCACAGTCGTAAACAGGATCCTAAATGAAGAAAATGCATGAAGTAAGCCTATTCCCTGTTCTAAATTAATGTCTTTTCTTCAGATCTGAATTAGTCAGCTTGTTCTGGGTCACTGGCTCCCAAAATATTCTCTTTAATAAAACTTGTAGCTGATGAGTTCTGTTTTCCTCATTGTCCAAGTCTGTGAAATTCCTCTTCTCTGCCAGCTTCCTAACTCTTGGTGCTGTTGCCTCCTGCACGTCTGCTTTCTTGTACCATGCAGCAGCATTGACTCCTGCAGGAGGTGAAGTAAAAAAAGCAGCGAACCATGAAACAACAGTTCAGAGGGTAGTAGATTTAAGAAGGAGGAGTGGTTTCTTGGGGAGGATAATGCCTTCCTGTTCTCATAATCATTTTTGCTCCTCCTGTGCAGCAGCGTGGACTCCAAGATAATAAAACAGGCTGATCTTGTACTCACAGTCTTATCTGTGATATAGATAAGGCTGGTATTTGCTGCTCTAGATTCATATAACAGGAACCAAGTAAAAATTTTCTCCCTTGAATGAAGGCCTGGTAAAGAAACTATACTGATTTTCTGCAGGGTTAGTTATGTCTGCAGTTCATTAGATCAGTGAGTGCAGCAGTGCCCCAAATGCTTGTGTGCTCCATGGACGGCCTGAGGTCTACCTGAAGGACAACCTGCAGACAGCCTGTCTAGTCATGTCCAGTTGCATATCAAACTATTCAATATGCTCGGACTTAAGGAAAACCTCAGAAAAGAACATTAGTTCAAGACACAGCTTAGAAATTGTATCCAGTCAGATTTGATAAACTGCTGAGAAACCCACCCCCGCTCCCTTCCGTTCCAGGCACTCTGAGCCAGAAACCAGTATCACACAGCTGTGGGCTACCACTGATCCCATTAGAGCTGCTCATCTCCTTATCTGCCTCTGACAGGGTGCGTACAGCAATCTCTTGCTGAGCAACTGGTGGAGTTCTGGCCACTTTGAGCAACAGTCTTTGATATCAACAGCCTTCTGTGCCTGAAGGGATCAGAAATATGACTGGGAAACAATTTGAATCCTAGCTCTAACACTGCCTTCCTGTATGACATTAGACATATCAGCATCTTACCTCAGGGTGCTGCGTAGGTGACTGTAGAAAATAATAATGCATCATCCTAAATTCCCCAGAGACTGGCTCAGACATCCTAAGACCAATTGCCTCAGAGAGAAGATTTAAATCATATCCTAGGGGGTATTAAGCTTTGAGAGATATTAGAGTGTTCATGAGGTCTAAGCTGAGGACTCTTGCCAATTCTATTTTGAGAATAAACTTTCCTACCTTTAAAGAACATAGTTTAGAATGACACAAAAAGAAACTCTGAGGAAGCCCTTTTTCTTGCTGCTCTTTTCTAGTTTTTCTGTGAAATGATGCAACTCAGCCCTAGAGGACTGTAGTAGACTGAAGCTTGATATGAGAGGAATAGTGAACCTGACTACCTAACAGCTCCAAATAACAGTTTGATTTATGTTTTTATTCTATATCTTATGATATATACTATATTCCTATATTCTGTGTCCTATATTTATTCATACTTCTGTGTGTTTTGTTCCTGTATGACATAAAGAAGCTCTACTTGGTTTAGAAGGCTTAGGGAAAAGTAATAGTACTTCCAGCTAAAAGAATTCCATTTTATTCAGAAAGATGCAGCAAGATTAAAACACATTCCTACCCTTTATAAAAGTGTTTCCTCTGTGCATCTTTCAAGGAGCCTAAGGACAACAGATCTGTTTCTCCAAGATGAGGATAAAAATTCAGGAGTAAAGCTACTCTGTTGAGAGGAAGGAAAGTAGAAACCTGAGATATGAAGAAAAATATAGAGATAAATTTGAGGAATTAGAGGAGTATAAGACAAGTAGAGAACAGGGGAATGTTGGGAGTGACAACAGTGACAAAAAGACAGTGAGAACCAAAACAAGTTTCATGTCCTTCAACCTAACTTTGTGCTCAGAATAGCTTCAAATGGAGATTAAGTTGCTGTGCTTCACTGAGACTGATTGCTATTCATAGACCCATATTTGTCCTAGTTCTGCAGCATTTATGCATGTTTCTTCTTACATTAGAACAAACAAACAATAAAACCTGAAAACATTTGCTTTCAATGTACAATGGAGAACCAATTTGACTTTTAAAAATGGTGTTTTGATACTGAGCTACTTTCAATGATCTTTAATAATTTCTAGTTGGGCAGAAGACAGAAAGGTTTAAGAATACATAGCATGAATATTAGCATTTTAAAAATATTTCAAAAAGTCAGATTAATGATATCTTTTAAGAAGTATTTTTTTACATTAAGCATTGTAATGCTTATTTTTACAGATAAAGAGAATTTGACTTATTTTTTTTCTGCTTTTCATCTTGTGTCTAGAAATGATCATTGTTCAAAAAGTTGAAAACTTCAAAGCATTTCTATTACCCCTTAGTTGAACACTTGACAAATATAAAAACTATCAGTTTACTCAGTATTCTAGCTTATAGGTTCCATTTGAGATTCAAGGTCATTTATGAAGTTATGTAACTGTATCATAGATCAGTTTTTAATCAGGAATTTTCATCAATATAAAAATGAATTATGACCTGATATAGCCTGTTTCAAGAATAAAAAATATAGGACTCTGCATTCACCAGGCAATTATTTAGGAAATTTCTGGAAACACTCCAAAAAGAAAGGAGGAGCTTACATTATCAGTAACAAAAAATTTCTGCCTTTATATCCTCAGTTATTTACATAATAAGAGGTTAAATGAATGATTTAAGTAAATTTTACACTAGCAAAATTGAAAAGAAAAAGGGTTTGTAGAAGAAAGCAAAACTGCAAAGAGCAGAGACAAGTAACTTAGGGTATAACAGGTGATCCGCATCAATTACTGGGAATTTAATACTGGCTTCAAAGTTTGGTGTGCCAAAAAAGACTGAATTTGTCATTGACTGAGAAATCCATTCCAGCACATGATTTTAGTGTCTGAAAGTATTGTAAGGTATTACTCAACCCGAATACGGAGGTGGGACCAGCAGAAAGGAAACACTTGAGCAGTAGACAGGAGGTGAGAGGGGGTGGTGGGAATGACAAAGTTGGTGAAGTCATTGTTAGAAGAGCCAAGAGTAAATGTAGACATACAAGATGTGCAACAGCAATTGAGATAGTTGCCTGAAGAAAACAAGCAAGGCATACTGCTAGGAGAGTTTAGATGAAAAGGTATCTATAATAAATGACAAATATAGGTCTTGTTTACTATTAAGGTGATTTATGACCTTAGAAGCCTGAAGGCTCATCCTGTTGTTTTTCCCACACGGGGACAGAGGTGGAGAAACCTTATGCCTTATTATTTTCTCTACTATGAGGGAAAATAGCTTCCACCACCCGTTTATCCCTTGTGTTTAGAGCAGAAGGTTGTACCGATTATTTTTTGGAAAAAGAAAGATGTGGTCATCAGGAATGATGCCTAATGATTAAGTAATGTAATAAATTATTGTTAGTATTTTACATGTGAAGAGATACATGTAAAATAGAGAAAAAGGAAGTTTTACAATAGTTTATATTTGTTCTTTGGACCCTATTTGAGAAGAACTCTGCTCTCCTGGTTGTGCCTTCACAGCCTTGTCATACTCCCTGCTCTGACTCATCCTTCTAGTTCATTTAAAATATTATGAGGAAAGAGACAATGGCAGGCAGAGGTAGAGATAGGAAGACAATAAATGGCATGAGACTTCAAGAAAACAAAGGGTGAAGACTGAAAAGATAGAAAAAGTGCATACATTAAAAAAAAAAAAAAAAAAACCAATATAAAACAATTGGTCTTGACACAGGAAGAGAAATTTACCATCATTAAAAGCATTTTAAAATCAACCATTGCATTTTCCTGTGAGCTCCCATGACTGTTAACTAAACCATGCAACAAACTGTGATACCTTACTGTAATCTTTGATTTCCTCTATGATTTAGGGATATTTATCACACTCATTTGTTGTGGTTTTTTTAGTTTGAGTTTCCTGAGGACTAGGAATTAAGGGCCAGATTCCAGATAGTGTATAATGTTGGTAATTCATTGCCTCCAGCAGCACTTCTGTCTCAACTGAACCACTAAAGAATGGTCCTCTGTTTTTCACTTGCTGTCTGGTACCCTGCAGGGCATGCATAGAAATAATATCACAACAATGGCCGATATTTAGAGTTCGGAGGATATCATACGATTCAAGGGGAGGTGGGGAGTGTAGAATCTACATTGTGTGATTATACCAATTTTTCAGTCAAGATAAAAAAAATAATTGTCGCATGCATGAAAAACACAATGAAAAACATGCAATAATTTAGACTTGATCTGCACCATTCTTTCGATGTGCATCTTGAGCAATTTACCCAGAAAACTTCCCATTTAAAAATCTACTGTCAAAACATTTTATGATGTTCTAGACTTCTTGTTCTCTGTGAAAAATCTGCAGAGATAAACACCAAAAACCCCCAGAAAATTTGTATGAAAATTATAGTTTAAAATTGCTTTTGACCTTCTCATCTTTTTGAAGCATTTTGAAGAACATCTACAGTTATTTAATCATGTCAACAAAGTAATCTTGGGGAGGAGGGGGGAAGCTTTGCAATCATCACTTATAAAACAGTTATGCTTTCATGCTGCTTTTATAACAGCCTCCATAATAAAACCCCACAGAAATATTACTGCAAGGATTTAAGGTCTTTACAAAACAATTTCTAGGAACAGGCACATCATGCTCATTTGGCATAATATGGAGTAACAGTCAAGCAAGGAATTGAGTATTTTTCCTTGAAAAATACTTTTACTCTGAAAGAAAATCTAGAAATTCAATTTTTTAACCTGATTGTACTATAAAAGGAAATCTCATGAAGAAAATATCCTGTAAGACATGTTTTACATTGAGGCTATGGTATGCGATGTGTAGTAAAACCCCAAAACCCTTAAAATAGTAAAGTAAAAGGATAGAAGATGACCTTTGTATGCTTGTATATATTAACAGATTTTTCGTTATAATGCTAAAACAAATAAAGGTCATACAATGCTAAGATCCATAAAATGCCCTACTGTAACAGTCATATTTGAGGGATTTATATAATTAAAATTACATAAAAGTGACCTTACCTTTAATGCACTGGTATAATCATTCCCAGAGAAAATGACCTCACTTTCAGATATCTTATCTTATTAAATCACAACATTTTAGAAGGCACCCCCTAATTTGCTTCTTAATGCAATTTTTGATAATTTGTAATCCAGTGACTGTTATAATAGCTCTAACGCTTCATTTATGCATCTGTAGGTGACCTAGCCATACTGTCTACACTGGAAGCAAAATGAAGTTGCCCTCCTCCAGAAATTTGTACTGTAACAAGTGTTTTCTGTTTCTGTGCCACAGTAACCATAGCACAAACACTATTTTAAATAGCCTCAGCACTAAATTATAGCATTCCATACCAGGAAGGATATAACATGAAAGACTGTTTTAGTGCGTATAATAGAATAAATGCACAGCTATGTAAGCGAATATGTAATTTTTTTATTGAAGTCAAAACTCAAGCAGAAACAAGGTCCCAACTTATTAAATCCTTTGGTCCTAAAATTGAGTCCTAATATTTGCCAACCTATAATTTTATATTGCTTCTTAGCCATAAGAAGCCTGTGAAAATAAATAATTTAAATGAGAAGTAGATGTCAGAAAAATGGAATCTCAAAAATACAGGCATGAGCAAACAGACTTGTAGTTGGTTTTAGTTGTACTTCAGGCACCTCTTGTTTTTCTCCCCTAAAAGGATACTTTCATTAACCTATTTCCCTACAGAGCAAAGCAGCAATAATTCTAGAGCACAATTTACCTTCCTGAGTAACCTAAAATGGTGTATGGACAGAAGGGAAAATAACTGTGTAGCTGCCCAGAATATAACACAGATTGCCTCTAGCAAGGGAACATAAGGAGCTAATTACCTTGAAGGTGCAAACTAATCAAGTTACGGTGATAGCCTGCTCACCTTATTCACACGAATAGCCCAGATGAGGTTACTGGAAAGAGTGAGAAGTTGCTGATGAAATGGGCAGTAAAATTTAAAGGCATATGCCCAAAGGGGTCAGTGTTCAAGTCCTAACCCCCATTCTGTCTTACTCATCCTAAAGTTCAGGTGTCCCTTCTAACATTGCATCTGAGCTGAATTCTACACGTTATACCAAAAAACATAGGAAATTATTCTCTCCCCATATGCTGTGGCAACCTGCTGCTTTTCCAGCTGTTCACCAGTCCCTAAATGTAACAACTATCTCCCTGTGCATAAAGCCTGAATAAACAAATCTGTTCTATCTCAGGTATGGGTTCAGCTGGACTCATCTGTTTTACACATGGTGTATCCTTTTGAACATACATGATTTATCTGTTTGGGACCAAAAAAGGATTTTGAGAATCTCTCTGGCACGGATGTCTAATGCCAAAAGGTGTAAAACCATAATGCCCTGAAGGACCATTTGTGGATAGTGCCTGCTTTGGACAGGCAGCTCTGCATCAGTTCCTTATAGATTAAGACTGTATAGCCTTCTATTTTTATATATATAGTAGTATTGAAAGGTTAGATGTACAGAAGTTTGGATCAACATGTAAAAGCCTTCCTACTCATTTAGAGAGAAATAACATTTTTTTGTTTCCCAGAAATGGCACAACTCTGATTTTCCTCTCCAAGCTGTTTTACACTAATGTAACTCCCTTCAGGCAAGTGATTTACCTCATCATAAAGTGGAACAGAGTCAATAACTACTGAGACAAATAAAGGAAATCTTACTCAGGCTCCTGTGTGTGTTTTTTAAAATGTTAAGTGAATAATCCCAGGAAAGGCACAATTGTGCACCATTAAAGCTGTTTCTACATCAGCCTGAAGAGCATGGAGGAGATTCGCACACCCACCACAGCTGGGACCAGCAATTCTGACTTGCTTGCAGTCCTCTCCCTACACAGCAAATGCTTGGCCACTAAGCATAATTTTTTTTTTTTGTCACTGTATAAAGGAATTAAGATGAAATATAAGGGGAGGGGAGCATCTTTGAATAATTCACCTTTTTCCCAGCTGCCACACTTGAAAGGAGTAGGTACTGCTGCTCTGCTGAAGATACTAACCTGGAACTTTCCATAATGGGTAAGAGAGGAAATAAATCACCAGTTTCTCAGATGTCTATATGCACTGACCTTCCCTCCCACTTCTATTTGGCAAGACTAAATCCAGTATCATAAATTTTAGGGGATTTTATTTGCTTTCTGTTTTGGGGAGGTTTTGTGTGTATGTTATTGGGCATTTTTTCTTTATTCTCAAAATTTAAAGATGATCAATTAGTGTAGATCATGTCAACCAGTGTATCATCAAATTTTGAATAAGACAATCTGTTCTGTATCTCATTACTCTATCTGCAAAGAAGGAACAGTACTTCTTTAATTTTCCCTCATGTAGGCTGTGAGTGAAGTAGAACAAAATGTTTCAGAACCTATAATCTATTGTTTATATACAATCAACTGGACATGTGCGATCTGTTGATTATTCATATGTTTTAATGATATGCCATTCACCAAAAACATTTTATTGGAATTAATTTTGAATATTTCTGATTTTGGATTAATTATTTCAGATGAAAGGTTGTGTTTTAAAGATAAATAAAAATGAATTATTCAAAACAGCTGCCTGTAAAACATATGAAAATATTTTCACTTGAAAATTTCCATTTTTACAAAAAAAAAATCAGTTAAAGATGGTATGAGCCTCACTCAAAATCAGTGAAACTTTCAATTATTGTCAAATAAATATTTCAGTCAAGCTGAAAAGATTTTTTTCTCTTTTGCGGTTTGGCTAATAAACTAAAAGAAATCAATTCTTTGCTCAACCCTTCTTGTGACTATCAACTTTGTTAGTGTGAGAAGTCAGAAATACATGACTAGAATATAATTATTAACTGACATCAATGTGCATTAATTGTCTGAAAAAAAAAGCAGTAAGGGTTTTTATGTAGTCTGGTGTGTATCCAACTCTAAATTTCAAGGAGATTTAAAAGTTTATGTCAGAGATTTAATCACTTCTTCAGAGATAAAGTTGATTAGAGATAACCTTCAGCTGTTCCACAGTTTCTTTAAACTTTAATTTGTCATTAGGTGAATGATTTAAAGTCTGTTCTATTCCTGAATACTTCCATCTTTGGTATTCATTAAGGAAATTAGTAAATGCTTTGGAAAACAAACAATTTAACATTGAAATTTTTGAAGTTTGTAAAAACATGATATACTTTAATCAAAGAAGGAAAATGTAGAAGAATAAATTGCACTTTTTAATTGGTTTTATTGGGAGCTATATTCTGTACACTTTGCTCATGCATTAAATTTAAGAGACATGGAAACAGTAGCTGCATTTTCTTTCCTTTAAAAGAGGACAGACTCAGATTATTCTTCAAATGATAATCACATTTTCAGCTCTGCTTTAGTTTAAATTTCAATGAGACACAATGCACTTTCAGATACCTAAAATATTTTCTTGATTATCTGAAGACCTGCTTCCTGTTACAGAAAAAAAGTGGAAATGACACAGAAAAATTTTCTGCAATTTGGAACACCTCAGAAAATGTCACAGCTGGGATTTATTGGCTACAATAGTCCCATTGATTTCAGTGCATTTTGAGGACCATCTTGAGACCTTCAGAAAGACCAGATTTGCTGTGTAAACAATTATGTTATGATTGTGGTGGCAGGAATAGCCAGAGCCTGGTGGGATGCCACATGTCTGCATCTAACTATTGGCTTCAACAAGCAGCCAGAAGTGTTTTGCAGGTGTAGCACGTGGCAGGTCTGATGCTGGAAATCTGGTGTGTCACTATGACACTAAGCCTATGAGGTTTTCAGGCTAGCTAGACATCAGGGTTGTTAAGGTAGACAGTATGGCTCCAAGGGTCAACTACTCCACCAGGGGAGGTTCAGGCTGGACATTAGGAAAAAAATTTTCATGGAAAGGGTCATTGGGCACTGGAACAGGCTGCCCCGGGAGGTGGTTGAGTCACAATCCCTGGAGGTGTTTAAAAGATGAGTGGATGAGGTGCTGAGGGGCATGGTTTAGTGATTGATAGGAATGGTTGGACTCGATGATCCAGTGGGTCTTTTCCAACCTAGTGATTCTATGATTCTATTCATTAAGTACTAATTATTCAGTTTGAAGAACCATAAAGTAGTTTTACTGATTACCTCCACTTTAGATAAACATTGAAGGAAACCATAATCTTGCTGTAATAATTCTAAGTATCCATCAATTCCCAATCAGTGCTTGAACTGCTGTCCAAATCTACCAAATAATGATACCAAGTCTAACAATTTTTCTTTTTTTTTTCCTACATGACTACCGCTAAATATGAAAAATATATTAATTTATCCTCTGACAAAATGACTTAAGTGTGAATTAACCTTGAATTAGACATGAGAAAATCCATACAGGAGAAAAAGATACATTACAAATGCCCCCAAACCAGAAAATATTTTGATTAGAGATTAGAGATTACAATTTAAGGTGTTAGAAATCCAAACAAGAACATCAGCTCTTCCACTATTTCTATCATTTTTTGTCTATGAAGTAGCTTTGAGAAACAGAAAATCCGCCCTTGCAATCAATATTTTGAGTATCCAGTTTATAGTTGTTACAGTACATATTTTTCTGTAATTTTATATAGAAATGAAAACCAGCAACACTGTATATATAATTTCACATTTAATTAATTATCATTAACATTGCAGATTTGCTAATTCATTATAAGAAAAACATCTTTCTTTAAATTGTAGTTTCAGTCTGAAAGAGATGCATTGGTGCACATTCAAAAATTATGCCAGCAGCTATCAGGTACTGAAAGATTAAATTTAAGATGAAAGTGTACAGAACTGATATATGAAGAGCAGTACAAGTTAGATGACCTGGCCACATGTTTGACATGAATCTGCACTGTTTAGTAGCTTAGTGCTTTAACTTATAAAAAGATTATGGTTTTTAATGTATCTTTGTGGTACTAGTAAATAAAAGTTCTGTTAATTTTATTTTATCTTTTATTTGATTCACACAGTATTAGCTTACAGGATGTGAGGGAACATGCAAGTCATCCAGTGAATGGTTTTGTTCTACACTCCAACTTTTTTCTCATGCTAAAACATGGCTCTGCAGGTGCCTCAGCACAAAATTCTGATCCACAAACATCAATGGAGTTTTGCCGTAGAGCCTGATGGGCCCATATTTTCCAGGAGTTTACATCTGATTAATGATTTTAATGGTGAGACAGAGGAGGGAACAAATTTGATGAACTATAGGAGAAAAAATAGTTACTATTAATAGATTGGTGATCAACAATATACCCAGGTAATCATTTCTTACAGACCCGTCTAACACCTTGAGATGGCCAGAGAGATATCTGTATTTTTATTAAGTACCTAGAGCTGCTACCTTGATGTGGCTTTTATATAAGAGTTTCAGAAAAACACTTCATGTTAAAACTACAAGTATCAACACCCTGGATGTTAGCCAGATTTCACTGAAAGTGATCTTCAGATTCATTTTGAGTCCATGTTTATATAATCAGAGGAATGACATTTTATTACTTATTCCCAATGCAGTTTTGCCTGTGTTCTTCTGCTAAGATTCTACAAAACTCTCAAAGACACCAAGAAGAGTTCTTTATCCAGAAGTAATGAATGCCAGAATATGTTCAAATCTACATTTAGATCAAGCATCTCAATCACTCTACCAATGATCCATTTTACAGTGGAACAGAGCTGGCTTGACTCTGCTTTAGCCCCTGATAAAGCAGTTAACCTTACTGTGCTGAACCTTCTGAATATTATTGGAACAAAATATTTTCCATTTAGAAGGGTCTGTCTTACTTTTGTAAGTGACTATTACAATTTACTAGTCATTTATTTCAGCTTTATTTTACTTTCAGCTACAAATGAGCTGTTCACTTAAACTGACATAAATTTTCTGCACAGATTAAAATGGAAGACATGAACCATTTACTGTAGGGAAATGTAATATTAGAACTGTGATTATATCACCCATTCAGCCTCTAAAAAACCTTTTAATGTGCCAGATTTATTAAAAAGTTCACATGTTTATCAAAATACCAACCAGCCAACACTAGTCATTGAGAGGCGAAAAAAGTGAATTGCCTGGGAAGAAGTACATTTGGTTTGGATTTCACCGTACTTAACACTAGAAGATGGACATTCCTGGCATTCACTCTTTCTTTAACATTAGAAACATTGTATTGTAATGTACCAAAGTAACTCTTCTTTCTTTCTCAAGCCAGAAAAAAAAAGGATAAGAAAATACTTGAGTCTGGACGTCCAAGCCTTATTCTTTGTATGATCACAACCAGAGCATTAGGCAAAGGCATGCAGACTGTCTTCATTCTCTTTGTGGCCAGTAATACTTCTACTTTTTACAGGACTGAAAGAAAAATCTTCAACTAACCTGTACCATGCAGTAAACTTTTGATGAATCCAAACCATTTGAAATGGAAACACCTGCATTAGAATCTGGCTTCACAGCATACTTAAAGGTAGTCATTTCCCTGTCAGGGTAAAACAGCAATACCGTGTACACGTACCAATGAACAAGGAAAGAATTTCAGACTCCACTGGTCTCTGACTCTTGCATTCTTAATCTTTTTTTTCAGAACACTAAAATAAAATTCAAACAATTAGATGTAAATTTACGATCTGCCTATTTTGATTTCTTTTGATTTACTACCTCAACAGCACAGAATTCTTCATTGTGCTTTCTTAAGTTCAATACTCACCAATTCACAAAGCTCAAAATGCTGCCTGGTAAACAGAAAAGAAGGTGATGTGAGACAGTATCTAGCATTGTACTTCTTAGGAGCAAATACAATGCAAAGCTTACTGATGTATAGTGCAAGAGGCTATCAGACCCTAAGGGATGGATCCATTTCAGATCATTTTAATAATCCTAAAGTTAGTTACTGCATAAACTTCAGTCTTCTATTCTCCCTTTCTGATCAGGGGGGAGAGATACTTCCTGATGGTAATAAAAAGAATATGCACCCTCATGGGATGCCGTTTCCCTTCCTCAGTGACAGAAAAGTTGTGTGATTTACTTAGAATTCCTATACATATATCTATAAACTTAAATGAGATGGACTCCAAGCTAAAATGTGAACCAAAATGCTTAAGTATGCCATGAAATCATATTACATTTCTTTTTATATGATTCTGGGACATGGGGTGAAAAGTCAAACCTCAAATGAGTTACAGGCATAATTCATGTACTGGTTCATGTAATCACATGCCAGTTCTATTGGCACATCTGAACCTGCTTGTATGGTTGTGGCTTTGATAGAAACTTCTGTCACAATTTCTATTTTGAAACATGTGAAGATTTACTTCAAGACTGCTAGAGGCATAGAAGCCTGAAACTCAATTTGCTTTGGACAATGACAGGGAGACACTGACTCATTAATCTGATTAGGAGTCTCTTCTGTTCTTGGTTTTGTTATGAACAGAATGGTTATGAAAAGAAAAAAGAATTCTGATTTTAGAGCCATTAAAGATGTTAAAAGAATAACTAATGCTTAGTTTAACTGTTTTTAAATTATGGTCTTTATATTACTTTAATTTCATGTGGGGGGTTCTGTTTAGCATTCTGTTTGGAAGTTAGGTCACTCGATTACTTCAGCACACTATTGTGCTAACTTCTTAAAGTATATTGTGAGCCCTAAATCTTATTTTTATATTTTTCTGAAAGAAAAGTTATTTTCTGCATACAAGAAATCAATACACCATATATGATTTTGTAAGCAACAATACTCCAAACCACTGAAAATCACAGCCACTGATGTGAACATAGAGTTACTTTAAGTAGCAAGGGAAACTGGGCTTTTTGTGCAAAAATGTTCAGATTTATAAAGGCAATTATTATAGTAAAGCATGCAGATTTACAATTTAACTTACGTTTTGTGTGCTGGTCCTGGTATTCTGCATGTTTCAAAAATCAGTCCTGAATGTCAATACTAGAAATGCAGCATATAACTTTGTTCAGTATCAAAGGGCTAAAATTAATTGAAAAAAACCCCAGTCATATTATCAAAAAGGTATATTTAATGGAAACATGATGAAAATGTTGGAGATGTTATTTCTGTAATCAAGCCCAGTCCCATGCTAACCAATTTCATAATCTTATTACTTTGCATTGTCCAGACCAATAAAGACTTCACAGTAATTTAGAAATTGCATTGTATCAAAGAAGTAGAAATAATTGCTAGGATATTTAGTTTTCATCCTCCTTTGGTTCCTAATTTTGTATAACCTTTCTTATTTCATTCATGAGTTGTTATGGTAGAACCTACCAAATTCCTCCAGCTCTTTCTGTGATCACATATGCACCAAGCTTTCAGAAGTGTAGTTGACTCTCTTGCTTTTGCAAAGAATACCCATAGGATTTTGTAGTGGACTTTGAGCAGGCCACCTTAATCCCTAAGAAAGCATCAGACTTATCTGGCCCTGTGCAGCTTAGCTAATACAGAAAATCATCCAACTAATTCTATCTCCATTTTCACTAGGGGCATCTGTATCTCCTGTGGTAATAAAATTGACTATACACAAGGTGTACAGTACAGCATGGTTCTAGCCTTAGGCATGTTTTTAAACTTTCATTGTATTCTATATGCATCTTTGTAAACAATGGCTTATGACGAGATTACTCAACAGTTTGGGGCTGTATTAGATTGCTTTGTTTTACAGGCAAATACATTATCTAACAAGACAAAGAAAAACTGCATTGAAAGTAAAAAGGGTAAAGCTTGTCTGCATAAAAGTAAATTTCTTGAGACTAACCACAAGATATGAACTGACACGAAACACACAGATCAACATCCTGTAAAGATACACGGAATAATAAAATAGAATTGCCTCTTGTGACAGAGTATTTGAAAAAGAATGATCTATGTTTATGTTATAAATGGTGGTTAACTCAGTTAATGTACTCTTGGAGTATTTAAATACTATGGACATGGACCTAACACAAGACATGTAGACAAAGAATTCATAAACCTTCATCCATCTTACTGAATACTGATAAATCCATGAAAACTATATAACTATCGCCAACAAATCTCTTTCAAAAAACAGTGGCACATAGCTGATACATAGATATTTCACGTGAAAGATTATTATAAGAAACTGTACCTCCTACAAATGAGTATTTATTCAGAACTTACACCTTATTTGGACTAAGTGAGTAACTATCTCTTTTCACAGGTATATCTCTAAACATAATGCACAGACTCCAGTATGGCAAAACCATTCTGTAATACTTAGAAATAATTTGAGCATATGTACAATACAAAAAAGAGAAACTGATTTAATTTGCTCTGAGCAATCTTCTGATAGGAAAAAAACTTGTTAACTGAATTTTCAGACGTTAGCCCACAGTTCATTAGGTTTAATTTAACTAATCATATCACAGAGGCAATCTTAGCCTACACAACATTTTGGTTTACCAACTTTTGCGTACATAAAAAACACACTTCCTTTGATAAATTCAGTTCCATTTTTTTTGGTAAGAAAACATAGTGTTTTAGTAGTGCTTTAAGCTAACATTACCAATTGAAAGATGTGTTTAATTGCCCCTTGATGTTTAAAGGTTTTTAATAGGCCATACAGTTATTATGATAGCTAAACTTTGATAATTTTGAATAAGCTAGATTTCAAAGAAAGAGGTGTGGATATACAATTTAGGAAATTTTAAAACAACTCCAAACAACAGCCAACTCTTTGACGACCTAGCTAACACAGAAAGTGATAGAAAAGACATTCTACATTTGCTGGGAGAAATTGTGACAGCCTATGTAATTTAAGCCTTTGAGTGTAATAATAAAAAGCTTTAATAATTACATGCAACTTACTTTTAATTACTTATCCTGAAAATAATTTACTGAATAATTTACTGAAATCTGCTCTTAAGGACTGGATTCAAGGATGTCCCTGCATTGTCCATTCTCTTGTCCAGCTGTTACAGTTGTTCTCTTGACCACATTAGTACTGGTGAGTGAGTTCTTGTTACTCCCTGGATGTAAATGCTGATATCTCCCAGCTAACGCAGAAAGGCAGGCAGCAGTTCTGCTGGTCTTGCAGGATGGAGCACTTAAAAAGGCCACCTTCTCAGAATGGCACTTAGGTTTGGTATGTTCACCTTAAATCTCAGTGGGACTGCTTCACTGCAATCCTATACTCTGATTTTCTGCCTTTTCTCTGTATATTCCCTCCCCTTTGATTTTCAGTTTTTTAAGCTACAGCTTAGATTTATTTTTGTGGAGCAGTTCTGTTTTGCCTAAGTAATTATCTAATGAATGACACAGAGGTTTGAGCTTGAGCTGCTACTCCCTGAGGAAATGCTCTACAGGTGAACCATAAGCCTGTCCTTCACTTTTTATTATTTATAGAAAAAGGAACAGTTCCACCAAGGATGAAGCTCCACTTCATGTTGGTAAAAACACCTGCCTCCTGCTTAGACCACTTTGCTCAAAGCCCTGTTTCAGGTCAGATTAGCAGGGAGGAGCTCACATCTCCCACATTCCAGATGGATATTCCTTCAACTATAGTTTTTAAATATAGGAAAGGAATCTTTCCTCTAGATGCTAGGATGATGGCTGTGAGTAGCACGACTCATGGATAAAGATACTGAGATGACAGAGATGTTACTGAGCTGACTTGGCTACACACATTTCCTCTCCACTGTTTACACTTGCCTTTAATTACACCCAGTTGAAACAGTTTTCTATTTCAAGGGTTTCCAGCAGGCTGAGGTTTCTGACTCTCAACCTCTGGTATTTGCTGTGGTCAGAACTTCATGGGACAGCATGATGATAGTGAGGCCAAATGGTGCTGAGCAGAGCATGCCAAACACTCTTAAAAGCTGGCTATGTAATGCAGAATTGGGTGCAGAACCTTTAAAAATCTAGACTGAAATATCTACATCACTGTTTGCAAATAGATCCTGCATGATATAATTTTCTCAGAAAAATCTAAATGAGTGATTTGTTCAAGCTATTTAAAAACCTCTGCAGCAGGGAAAACTGTTCCCTGGTTTCTCCCTCTCTTTCTAAAGGATGGATCCATGAGCAGTCTGAGTCACTTAGGCTGATGCTTGTTGACAAATATGCTCCTGAAGAAACACACTGAGTTATAAAGCTAACATGAAAGGGGCTTATGCAATGGCTGAAGCGCCAGGTAAGCAATCAGCCATAGAAGAAATTTTTTAGATGGCCTAATTTAATGATCCTGAAGGCTTACATCGCACAGCAACTAGGTTTGATACTGTGGGATAGAAAGCTGCCTATAACTCTCCCAATTGTTCTCAACTCCATTCCTAGCTAGTTAAAAAACAAAAAAACCCCATGAATCCAAAGAAGGACTCAAAACCAGCAATGATTTCCTACCTAGAATTCCTAGATAACTTGTCCACAACTTCTAATTTACTTATACTCAGTTTAGCTTTAATGGCAAGAAAAAGTTGATATAAACTTTTAATATAATCCGTTCCTGATTATTTGCATTTTGTGTTAGAACATGTGACAGCTTCTTGTAAAAGAAACTGTGAAAATTCAAACAGGCCCATGAAGCAGAACTGTACTCCTAAGTGCAAATACAGTTTTTGAATTGAAAAGCAATGTTAGTTTAGATTGTACCACTCCTGTTTGCTATAGCTCTGATGGACATTTTGGTTTTTCATCTGGCCTCTTTCCAATATTTTTGTTCCGAGCATTTATGTAGCACTCCAAGGAGTCAAGGATAGAACACTTTTATAAATAAAAGATGAGTTTGTATAATTACTGGGTAAAGAAAATAACTTTTTCTCGGTTTAGTTTATTTCTTTTTGAATGCACACAGAAGGCTTGTATTTTTCCTTTCCACTTCTGGTCAATGGCCAAAGAGCTCTTTAGAATCTTGAAATATGAACATTATGTCAAAATATTGCATGGTGTGACAGTGCTTACATAGTGTTACCTTTCTAGATTTCCTTTATGTGTCCAGCTGGAAAGTCTTCTCGATTCTGTGGCATTCTCTAAATGGCTTGGTAAATTAAAAAATTGAAGGGTTGGATGTTTTAGCTATAAAAATAAAGCCTTAAGGCATTAGATAAGACTAATGTTAGCAAATTTAGGGTTTTGGTTTAAACAGCTTATTTTCTTACTTCTGTCATAAAATTCTGCTGCAGATGGAATACTATATAGGGATGGCTGATCTAGACCTAGCAGTAAAGCAGAAATAAAAAGATGGACTTTGAATAATTTTCATGAATTATTTAATTTATTTTCTTTTGTTGATACTAAAATGAGGCTCTTAACCCAATTATCTTTCTTTATGCTAGCAAAACAAGCAAGTAATATGTAGTAGTGCTCTTCACCTGTATTTTAATGATGAAATATGAGTACTACAATACGTATCTACCATATTGGAGAGCACATCCAGGTTAAAATTTTATCTTCAGTAAATATTCATATTTTGCTTTCCCTTAAACATACCCTCTTATTCTGGTTATTCAAAAGTGAGGTACTATGGAAATGAATGAGTTAATGCCTAGCAAGCCACATAGTCCTGACTACTAAAAATTACCAAGACATTACCTCAGAAGAATGTTTCAACATTGATAAATTTAGTCTCTTATAGATCCATGCAATCTTCTCACACTTGAAAATTTCTTCCAATGTACAATGAACTTGTTCCTCATATTTCCAGTTTGCAGTCTGCTCATCGCTTTTACAGTAAGGATGGTTATAGTTTGATGGCTTGAGTGTCACCTTTTGACTTCTGTGTCTCTGGCCTTATTCCCTCCTCTTGATGTTGTTCTCCTTTATAGAAAAGTGCTCAGCTATCACCCTTGGCAGAAACAAACTCAAGCTGATTTCTGAGGTTTTAGGTAATCACAAGAAAAGGGGAGAAGAGAAATGTGACAAAGAGAATGTGACAGAAAGTGTACTGGAAAGGCTGGAAAAAGGTACAAGAAACTGGGTTGGAGTTTTGCTTTAAGAGAGTTGAAGTACGCAGTAGGATAGAAGGGATACTGAGGCACAAGGATGCAATCCTAGTTTGGGAAGGTGGGGAACTCAGAAACAAAGTTTTTTCCTTTTAGCGTAAAATTGGGGCACAACTCTAAATATTTACACAGACATAGAGGGGTGAATGAAGTATTTTATGAAAGGGGAGAGGAAAGGATTTGAGGTTACTGCAACAGGGGAATAGAAAGATGCAAAATAAGTACTAAAAAAGGACCTTCAGGTACTATAGGATTCCTTCCAGACTGAGACCTGCCTTTGAAGCTAGATCCAAATTCAAGTATCTGCCTTTAATCCACTTGTTGGATATCAAAGGTATGTGATTGGACATTCATTTACAGAATTAATTAAGAAACAGGACACCCTGTGCAAGGCCAAAAGCCTATTTGATGCTATACTTGATTAATTGGTAGGCTGGGCTGAATTCATTTTAAGATTAACTTTGTTTTATTTCTTTCCTGTGGCATTATGTCAAGGTGAAAATGTATTGACTTATATTAATTTCTTTTGTTCTGGCACATTCTATGTACCCAAGTTAATTTATAAATGGGTTGTTTTAGTGTGGTTTGGCACATCACCTTCATGGTGACTCTTGAAAGATACTGGTTAGCGCAAATGCTGTTGAAACTCTTTACACAGCTGATATTTTAAAAATCTCTTTAAAATAGCACAATCTGATGTAGCAATTAATTATTCTCCTGCTACCTTGTAAGAAGGTATGACCCCTACTTCAGCATAGCTTTTGCTGAGGAGGATTTACAATTACTTATACCAGCTCACAAGTCAGTCCTTACTTAGCCTCGTAACTTCAAGTACAGTCATTCTAGGAAAGATGATCCTATTGCTTCTATTTCTACCATGCATGTTCTGAAAGCCTTTTGAATAATCTGACATCTTCTGAGAATAAGTAATTTCGACACAGAGCTTCATCTTTAATCTCTTGCTTTTTGTGCAGATAATAACTTCTATGCAAAATGAGTTGCAAATTGGGTATAATAAGAAACACTAATGATCAACATAGTTCTATAGGGCATAAGACAGTATGAAAGAAGGCAGGGGAGAAAAGAGTAATATCCTGTTTCATTGAACTTCAGTAAAATGTGATTCAAATATTTCAGTAGTTTAGTGATTCACAGTGAAAATAAGTTTTCCCCATTGAAAAAGAAAAAGAAAAAAAAAGAAAAGAAAAAAATGATATGTATGTGTTGTAAACAACTTCAGCACTGAAGGGACTGAGAAGACAGAAAATCCCCATTTGCCAGTGAAACTACTCTCAATCAGGACAAATTTCCAGCTGAAATTGCATTTGAATTGACACCATTACGCTTCACTGAAAAAGTCTCTCTGTATAAGCACAGCAAACTCCAAGGAATGGTAATGCACAAAAGCCACCCACCAGCCTCCTTCCCCTGATTTCAAGGGAACTATAATGAAGTCAAATATCACTGGAGCTTTGGAAATCAGGCTACTGATGACTGTGCACATAGAACATTTTCCAAGAAAATTGCTTTAAACTTAAGGAAATTTAAACATTTCTGTTGATAACCTGTATATTCATCTCCCTAGTTACTTTTCTATATGGAAAAAAATTATCTAAGTTTGAGCTGAGCTCTGCTTATGAGTAAACGGTGCTACCTCTGAAAATGAAGGGTCGACACAGAAAAGAAGAAAGGTGCAGATGAAAAGAGAGAGAGATAGCGTTCATACGGACTACAAAATACTAGTAAAAGATTGGAGTTGGAAGACAATGAATTCCTAAATGGAATAAAGAACAATGGGGATGAGTGAAGTAGATAGCAGAGACTTGAACGTGACACCAGCTGTGAAAGTTGTGATTTAAATGAAATTCATAATGTCTGTAACAAAACCCTTACAGTTCAGAGTGGAGATACCAAAATATGTGATTTCCTTGCTTAATCTATATGGGCCAAGCAGACAAAATGTTATACTTCGGTTTGTAAAGCTGTTATTTTGTTTTAAGAAGCTATGTGAGACTCATAGTGTCTGGGATCCTGGAGACTATTAAGTCAAACTATGTTCTTACAATAAAATAAAACAATGTTTTGATTCACGCTACATAAAATAAAAAATTGGGTTATGTAGGGTGACAATTTAAAAATAACTTGGGGAATTCCAGCATTCAGTTTCCATATATCTGAAGACTTTGCATGCAGTGCTGAACTATAGTTGGGCAAAGAACTACATTTTACCAGATATTAGTGATTATCCATAATAAAGTCAGTGCAGTAATACTATATAATGTGTAAAACAGCTGATACAAGTTCAGTACACCATTTTATAGTGTACTATATTTAATACATATGGCTTTCTGTTGCTGTTTTGGGCTTTTTAGGTAAAGAAAAACAACGGCAAAGGAGAAAATTGAGCTGGCATCACAAGGCACCTACAGGAACATGAGCAGCAATAGGAACACTAGGGAAATCATGGCCCTGCTGCTGGATAGGACAGAATGCCAAAGGAAATGGAAAAGGTCAATGCCTCAAGGCCAATTTTGCCTCAGTCTTTACTAGTAAGAGACTTCAGGAATACCAGTTCCCTGAGAACAGAGGGGGATTTTGCATCAAAGAAGACTTGGAGGAGTATCTGATCAGGGAACACTTGAGCAAAGCAAAATCCATAGAACCTGATGGGATGCCCCCAGAAGTGCTGGCCAGTGTCATTGCAGGACCACTCGCAACAATCTTTGAAAGGCCCTGGCAAATACTGCGGGTTTCTGAGGACTGGAAGACAGCAAATGTCACTTCTATCTTTTGGAAGGGTAGGACAGAGCTACGGGTCAGTTAGCCTCACCTTGATCCATGGAAAGCTGATGAAGTTAATAATCCAGGAAACCATTTCCATATACATGAAGGACAGGAAAGTGATTGGAAGTTGTTGGTATGGATTTGTGAAGCATTCCTGACTGGTGAGATTTTAAAACTGGCTAAACCACTGGGCTTGAAGGGATGTGGTCAGGAACATGAAGTCCAGGTGAAGCCCAGTCCCTAATGGTGTACGGCAGGGGCTGATATTGGGGCCAATATGTTTTAATGTCTCACTGGTGATCTGTAACACAGGACACAACACAGCCCCATCAAGTCTGCAGATGATACAAAACTGAGAGACGTGGCTGATGAACCGCTGGTTGGTTACGCTGACATTCAGAGGGATGTCAGCAATCTGGAGAAAGAGACACCTGGGAAGGAATAAAGGTGTGTACTGCTACAGGCTGGGGGCTGACTAGCTGGGAAGCAGCTTTGCAGAAAAGGCCTTGGTGGTCCTAGTGGACCATGAGCAAGCAATGTGCCTTTGCAGCAATGAGGGCCAACAGCCTCTCCAGCACTGTATCAGGAACAGCATCATATTGTCTGCAGTTGGAGTGTGTGATCCTATTACCATCTTGCCCAGTATCTTTGCCATTTCAACTGGACTTTTCTGTTAATTTTGTCAGGAGTGCAGATACCATTTAACCCTCCCATGGAACATGCACTTCTCTGCTAGCAAATTTTGATTTGAGTTGGATATTTCAAAGGCTGAAAACTCTTCCATTTGTTCTCTAATTGAGAGGAGAAATTGTTCTTTGTTAGTTGACTGCAGCAAGACTGAATGACTACAAAAAAATTGCTAGCGCTATGGAGAAATTAAAAGAACTGTGGCATTTCTAAATGCCCTTGAAACCAATCCAGAAGATGATGTCACTCTTATTAAGATTCTTCTATATATGTGCAGACAATAATGGTGGGATTTTACAAAACAGGTTACTTTTGAAATTCAAAATTCCTGTTTCTTATTTTCTTTGATGGCCTTCTTTTTCCTTCCCTCCCACTTTTACTGCAGAAACTGGAACAGAATCTACTCCTTCCCCTCATCCCTGCTACTTTGAGTACAGCCGTTGCTTTCTTCATGATCATTTGATGGAACTAAGGAAATAAGGAAGACTAAGAGAGTGGAAGACAGCATTAAAGAAAGAACAAATCTTCATACAGATAAGTAAAATTAAATCTGGCAGGAAAATAACTGATGAGACAGGAATAGCTGTGAGCATTCCTGTAAATCCCCCAAGGAATACTGGCAAGCCACACTACAATTCCTAGGGGTCTTTCCTGCGTATCTCTAAATGATAACATATGCCATCAAAATCTAATAAAGGGAAGGGTTATTTTAAAGATTACAAGTTTTTTTGCAAGATTGAAAGCAAACATTTTATCCTGAAAAGAAATTTCATAATGAAAGATTTAATGCCCATTAAATTAATCAACCATAAAAAGTGAACAGAAAAAACAACTTTCCACTCAAATATTTCAGTGTTATTAAGCAAAGAATTGGTGAGAAGATCTTTGACAGCAGTTCTAGTTCTGGAGTACAACATACAGCTCTGATCTTTTACTGTCTGACAGTGCTAAATTTAGCTGTTATACTGTTTGAGAGTTCTTTTTCTTTTTTTTTTTTTTTGTCTACTTTCTAGAACACCGGAGAAAAAAATAGGAAACCTGTCAAAGGATTAGGAACCAAACTTTCTGGTGCAGTGCTTTCTCTGTGTAGTGCTAATCTACTTTGCGGCACTCAGAGGCAAGGGAGAGGGTCTTCTTGAGTGAAATCCAATGAAAGTTTTTTAATCTTTTAAAGGTTATGCATTATGCCTCCACTTTCACATCTGAGAGTGAATAAAGTTTAGGACAGATTTTCAGTGAAGCATGTTTTTAAAGGCCATGATACTTTTATAAGTAAATAATTAATAGCCAAATCAAACATTTAAAGACTAGTAGTGTGCCTGGATAGCATTTGCAGTGGGTGGAGCACACTCTACCTGTCTGTGGGGTCGGGGTAGGTAGACAACTGCTTTTTCTGTGTCACCACTGCTGGTCTTTTCCACTGACTATAAAGTGGGAAGGAGTGAACAGAAACCACAACCAACCTCAAGAAAAATCTCAAATCCAGCAGCTAGTATAGGTGTGGGTAGAGAATGGTTTTGCTTGCTTGGCTTTTTTTTTTTTTTTCTCTTTTCTTTTTTTTGAGCTTACATCATAGGAAGAATTAAAAGAAACTGAAACAGAAAACTGCATCATGTTCCATCTGCATGCTCAACAGAACTAGGATCAGACACTAGACCACATGGGACAGATGTTAGCCACATCAGGTATTGTTGGCAGATGTTTAGATTCTTTGTGGATGAGCACTGGGCAACCTTATATGGAGTAGAAACAGAGCCAGCAACTCCGGTGAAAGGAGCAGTGTCAATTGGTTCCTGGATCAAGGGGGAAGCACAGATCAGAACCAAAATTTGCTAGTCTTTTGTAAAGGACAGTAACTCTAAGGCCATAAAAAAACCCTTTATTTTCTAGGAGTTTTTACTGCTTTGTCAACTTTCCTTATGGCACAATCTAGCTTTAATTAGTGCTGTGTTAATGAGCCATTGCTAAAGATAGATGAGAATTATAGTTCTCATTGAATAGTAATTTCATCAGGCTGCAATGATACCTTCATATATGGATCATGGAAATAATATTAAAAAGATAGCCACGTAAAATACTTAGGTGAATACTGAAATTACTTACTGATGTGATACTGATTAAGCAATACAGCAGATTTTGAATAAATCTGCTGTAATTACTTCTGTTAAGAAGGATCATCTCTCACGTCCCGCAGTTTTATCAACCTGGTCATGATCCTGGGCATGCAGTTTTAACTCAAGGAACTAAGCCGGGATACCGGCTTATCACTGTAGAGCAGGATTTGAGTGGGCTTTTCATTTGTTTCTTTCCATACTCACTTTAAATCTGGTGAAAGAAATCTATTTATTTTATTTTTGCTAATGGACTTCAATGAAAGTAGGATTTTGTCTTGGCAAACAAGTGCAAGCTGGAATGTACTGCATGGAAAAAAGCCTGGAGAGATGATCAGGGACAAATGAAGCATTGAGGCAGGTGTTGGTGGCATATAGAAGAGGAATGCAATAGGGAATAAAGTTAGAGAGATAGCTTGGAGCAAAACTTTCAGGGTCTTTCAAGGCAAGGACACAGATTCTGAACTCAAGGTGAGGTGTGTGAGTAAAATTAAGTAAGACTGACTTTCTCTATGAACTTTCCAAATACACATTTTTGTGTATAAACACAATTTTGTGTTGATGTTTTTGTAGAAGTGCAACTTAAATAGAGAAAAGCTCAGGAGTTTTGGTCAGACAGATTCTGATATGCTCTCAAAGAACAATAAACATCTCTTGAATGGCATAAGATAAAATAGAAAAAATTACAAAGAGATGCATTCCAAAACCTACAACAAGCCAAGGAGAAGAGAGTCCAGGTATGGGGGCCATGCTGTGCAGTTAGTCACTCCCTC
Organism: Phaenicophaeus curvirostris; assembly: GCF_032191515.1. Classification (NCBI taxonomy): domain Eukaryota; kingdom Metazoa; phylum Chordata; class Aves; order Cuculiformes; family Cuculidae; genus Phaenicophaeus; species Phaenicophaeus curvirostris. The sequence continues at coordinate 24,622,128 of NC_091392.1, forward strand.
AAGGGGTGGAGACTTCAGAACAGTGTACTCAGGGACAAAATCGGGTTCCAGCACTCAGAACTTGCTCCCATTTTCCCATGGGATCTGTGTTTTCTGCAAAAACCCAGAAAAGAGAATGAGGGTAGGTGTAAAGCAAGAAGCGATATGAATGTTGAAGTAAACATTCACCAAGCCCAGAAGAAAACAGTTGCCATGAAGCTGCAAATAAAACTAGCATTCATGGAAATACATCTGTTCCCCTCTCTGAACTACACACAGTATCGATGGATGAAACTGCTGGAATCCCCAGAATAAGTTGAAACACTGGATTATGGTTTTACTGCCGCTTCATAGGACCACTTAGCAATGTATAGGATGGCTTTGCTGTGTGACTAACACATTTTGACAGATATTATGTGGCACATGGTTCAAACTTTGCCCTTACAGAAACAGCCAGATGAAAATATTTGGAAAGCTAAAGGAAGGTTAACTTTCACATAAAACATTGGTGGTGTTTCCTGAATGAGGTTCAAACTCATATGAATATGTTTGAATTATACATACAGAAAGGTACCAAAGGCTAGTAATAACCTTAAAGAAAACTCAAAATTATGTCAGTAGCTGGGGAAAAAAAACGTGGGGGACAATGTGGGGGGACAACAAGAGTAAACAGTGTGCTGTTGCACCAAGGAAAGCCAAAAGGATGCTGCATTGTATCAACAAGGCTATCACCAGCTGTCATTTTCCTACTCTACTCAGTGCTTGTCAGGTCACAATTGGAATACTATGTTCAGTTTTGGTCCCTGCTATACAAAAACATGTGGACAGGGCCACAAAGACGACCAAAGGACTGGGAAGCTTGCCATATGAGGAAAGGCTGAGAGAGCTGGGTTTGTTCAGCCTTGAGGAAAGAAGGCTTAGGGTTCCATATTTAAAGGGTGGCTACGAAGAAGGTGGAAACACTCTTTTTGCAAGAAGTCACAAGGAAAAGACATGGCATAATGGGTACAAGTTACTCCTGGGGAGATTCCTATTGAACACAGGAGGAATATTTTTCATAATGAGAACACTGGAATAATCTCCTCAAGGAAGCAGCAGATTCCCCAACACTGGACACTTTTAAGATTTGGCTGGGCAGGGTGCTGGGCCACCTTGTCTTAACCATACTCTTGCCAGGAAAGGTTCGACCAGATGACCATTAAGGTCCATTCAATCTGGTATTCAATGATTCTATGATTCTTCTGAGGAGGCCACCCATATTTAACATCCAAGAATATTAAAATAGTTGTATATGTTCACAGTTATTTCTCAGCAGAATATCACTTCATATGAAAATGCCAGTTGTCAAAACTGGAACTTTCTGCATGGATATACTGGGTTTGCTTTGACTTTCATTGAAGTGGTTCCTTGTATCTAGAACTGAGCAAGTTATTTTAGAGTAGAAATCAACTCAGAACACACAACTGTGTCGCCTAACAGTACAATCACCTTACACATGGAAAAATGGGTTTTCAAGGCCTTCTTCCAACAAGGAACAAGGTAATTTGTTGGAACAAGGAGGTAATTTGTTGGAACTCTCCTACATCATATGATTACATTACAGAAGGAGATCCTATAGCCTTGCAACCCGAGTATCGATGTCAGAGACAGGTTCAAGCCCCTGCTCTTTCTAAGACCAGGGATCAGGACAATACATCCACCATTGCCTTTGAGAACTTCTTCTGCTACTAAGCTATTGTATGGAAAAGGATGTGGCAGCAAGTGATATAAATAATTGTGATCAGCCCCTTCAGATGCCACTTTCTGTATTGTATAACTAATTACATAAGAATCTCTGTTTTCACTAAGGCAGCTGGGATCCAGATATCAAAAAATGGTTTTGAAACATCAGCTCTAACCTGAGGAAACAAGGTCCTAAATTGTTTCTAGCTCATGCCTCTCTCCCTTCCCAGTCATTACCTTTCAAAGCATCATGGAGATCTATTTGATGGCAAAAATACATTTCATATTTTTAATTCTGTCTAGGATACACTTGAGATTTCTATATACAGAAAATCCCCATCAATATTTAGAAAGCCTTTCAATCACTGACAAAATTTTGCATGGAAAATATTAGGTATTTTTACAATTTTCTTCAAACACGGGATAACAGTATTTTTTCACATGAAGCATTTGTTTGCCAAATCACAGCTATCGTACAAGATAAGAACAGCTGACTAGTCTAAAGTTAACTGTCTTGTGAAAGAGTAATGAATCAAACTGTAAGCTCTGATCACACAGGACATAATCTTTCCCACCAGAGCAGTCTTTCTTTCCTAATCACACTTTTCAAAATCACTGTTCTTCAGCAACATTCCTTCCACTGGGAAATGCTGCCAGGGTACAAAATAATGTAAATTCATTACAGCATATTATGATAGTAACAGAGAAGCTCTATTCCTCAGAACAGTTGGACAAAGATAAACACACTCATGTGTACATACATATATAGAGGGACAGCAATGGGTATGAACATGTGTTTATGTCACAAATTTATACATACACACATATAAACACATTATATTTAAGGTAGAAAAAATAAGCACAACTGTTCTTAGATCCTACCAAGTACCAAAGCCTTGCTTCCTTTCAACCGTAAATGCTTTTCATATCTGCTTCTACTGATCAGCAAAACAGAAGTAACTTTTCTGCCTTATATGTTATCAGCATGATACTTTGAGAAGGCATCTGAAGTTGGGTATTGCTTCAGAAAAGCCCCAGTTGCTATTTAGTAACATCAATCATATTATTAAAACTTAATTACAGAAATCACTTTAATAATACAACACTAGGATGAATGTCAAGTGGGTTTTTTCAGTATCATAAGCACAGTGAAAAAGATTTGTTACATTTTTTTTTTTACTTTTGAGTCCAAATGATACAATTTGAGGATTTTGCTTGCTTACTTATGAAAAATCATCTTAACCGTAGCTTACAAATATAGTTTCGTATCTCAATAAATTCAACTGGCCTAGAGGATTGTTAAATCATAACAAAAGTCCTGATCATATTACTTGCTTTGATTTCCATCTATCTTTACTAGCAATCTGTCATGTTAGAGAAAACCATCCTGCAAACTACGTGCTTACTAAAAATGGAGAAAGCTAAGGACTCAATTCTAAGCACACCCACAGAGACCTTCACGGCAACTGAGAATGGACACTGAAATAAATAAATAAATGCAAGGAGATAAAATACTGAGACAGGATGAGTCATTTTGTATCAGTCAGTGCCAGCTCTACATTTGCATTGTGGAAGGTCAATTATCTCACACTGAAATATAGCTGAAACTATGAACTCAGTACCTCTGGGCACTTAACACTGTTTAGATCTGTACTCTAACACTTAATTTAATATTTTTTCCTGAAGGGAAATGATTAATAACTGCATTCAGTGAAGCACGCACTTCAAAAGATTGACCCTCACAAGCTGTTGTTTTTTAGGATTAGAAGAAAAGTAGCTGTTTCCCCAGACACTATCACTATATAACATTTTTTATACTTCACAAAGCTGCTGTATGTAATGTACTAAATGCAAAATTTTAAAGATAAATAATTAGAATAGTACTTCACAATTATGTTTTAGACCATTCAGCAACAAGTAAGACTGAAGTGCTATTTGCTGTTGAGTCTGCTACTGAAGAAAGTTCAGGCTTTCCTCCTATTGAATTTTGTGTCATGTTGCATCTACAGCTTAAGTGGAACCAGGGAGCAGGCAGGAAATTATGACTGCTAATTCTTCAGTTTGCATACCCAAATGTGCACTATTGTTTTGAAGGGATTCATGCCCACATATGAAAGGGTTTTGGCCTTCAGCAGTACCTTGCCAGACCTGATATAGATCCCATGTATTTTGAGAAAAAAAGAAAATTTAAGCAATAGGACATTGATACAAGCAAATAATAGCACGAAGTATGAATGCTTCACTCAGTAGCTTAGTATCAAGTTAGAATGATTTGAGAACAAATTCTGAGTGCTGTTTAAGAGCTGCAGCACAAACCAAGTATGATAAAATACATTTATAGTCCAAAAATTAACATTGGGAGACTAAAATAGTAAATCTTCTGCTCCTCAATCTTCTTTTGATGCTAAAACCTCACTTACAATAATTAATGTTTCACATTTTCAGAGCACATTGCAAACAATAAATAATTTTGGCAATTAAGTAGATAGGTATTATTTTTCATATTTTATTATGTTATATATCAGAAAACTGGAGCAAATTATGATCTAGAAAGGTATTTTAAAAGCTTTCTGGCATATGAAGTTGGAGATAGGAATCAAGAGGATTTTAAAAGTGCAAAGATGTTTAAGTTTTGTAGATCAAAAAGTCAATACCAAGCCACTCCCTTATTTGGATTTTCAACCAGCATTCATAGTTAATGAACTTGTCCAGAGAAAATGCTGATTGGACAATCATGTACAAAATGAAGAAAGATATTGGATAGAAACTGTCTTTGAAAATCTAGCTACTTCTGCACAGTACAATGCAGTAGTTACTGTACCATCATAATAGTCAAGAAAAAATTGTCATGTTTCCATTGTATTTCACGTGTATATCACATCCTGCCGAGGCTGCTCACAGTCACACTTAATGTGTTTGCATATTTGCATGTGGATACAATGCATTAGCAAGTGCATAGAAAACTTATCCATCAGCCTCAGAGATCTCCAAAGACTGTTTTCTTGGCAATAATTGTTGGTCCACACCTGCAACAATCTTGACACTCGATTAGGTGAAGGGGGCTCTCTGCTCCATGACACTGCTTTCAGAATACAATGAAAAGAACAGGCTGTTTGGTCTAATATAAAGCAAATATTGTTAAGCAAATGATCTTTACTTACTCTCTTGAAAAATATTCCTACACTCAAATTTTTGGAGAAGCATATATTGTTATTACTAACATGCGATCTCCCCTGTAATCTAAGTATGTAATTTGAATATCCAGTGTAACTGAAAACTACAGTGGTAAACTACAAACTGAAACTTGCAGCTGGGCATTCAAGAGTAACATGCATTTAAAGAGAAGGGAAAGGCTATGGTCAGTCAATATAATTAAGAAAACACTATTTATTTTACTGCTACTGAATGAAATGTGACATGTGCAGACAGATGCTGCACAGCATACCACATGCCATTTCACACATTCTCTGCAGTAAATTAGGCATCATACTTTGAAGTATTTACAATGGAAATTATATGAAAAAAATGCTCAAGAAATACAATTTACATTTCCAGTGTATAATTATCACCAGATTTAATGACACAGTCCTATCACACAGTATTCCTTCAGTGTCTTAAAATAAAGCCTAATTTGCTGATGCTTTGCACATGTTTGAAATGAGAAAAACATCTTACAGTTTTGTACTTAGTAGTCTGGCTTCTCTCATCTATTTTTCTCCCTCTACACCAACCAGGTGGCACAGAGGAGTGAAAAACATCTCACCAGCAGGTGATACTCTTAGTGTGATAGATTTCCTGGCAGCCAGAGAGCTGGTAAAGCTGTTTCCTACCTCTTTTCTCCTACGTCTTCCTACTTTCCCTGGGGTTAAGAAGGCAGGAGATGAGCCAGGAGGAACAAGCTCATTCTTTTCTACACACCCTGCTTTACTCAGCAAGTAAACGGGGTCATTTGCCAGAAAATACAGATTAAAGTATCTCTCTGTCATCACACACGTATTTAGTTTACACAATTCAGAATTTTAAGAAACTTCAGTGGGACTTCAGAAATCCCATAAAGAGGTGGACTTTGGTCTCTGCTTATCTCACATCATGATATGCTAATCAACAAGGTGGCTTTCCATTAGCATTCTGGTGCCTGAGGATCACAGCAGGCACCAAGAAGACTATTTCCAGCACCATTAATTCTCATGAATATTTTTACAGAGATCCTGCAAGGATGCTCCTTGGCTTTATCCATCATGGCTATTTCAGACTAACTACTCCAGCTAAACAGTGCCAAAACTATTCAAAATACATGCCAATGGGGGTTCCACTATTCTTTAAGTATTATAGCTTCTGAACTGAACTGTCAGTTCTCAGCTCTGGTTATTTCCCCAGTTTAAATCATCTGCTCATGTCAGGAGCATCTAGATTTTTTTTTCTTTTGTATTAACATTTAACTGTTTCTATGACTGGTCTTTTTATTGAAATCACCACAAAATTTGAATGTGTACATTCTATTAGATTACAGCAAAGTCGCGGGTGACATTTGCTTCTCTGGAGAACTTCATTTTCTTCATTTGAGAACAAGAAGGAAATATCATCCAAAACATCTTACAGAACTCCAAATCATCGTACTCACCAATTGCTAACTCCCACTAACTCCTTTCAGTAAAAGCGATCAATGGAATAGAACACTGACTTTCTCTTCAATGATTCAGTCAGCCACAGGTATATACTTATTAAATGAAAGAATAAGTCCTAGGCAAGTAAAGTATAAGCCCAGAATAGAAGAATTTCCTTTAAAATCATGATCTAGCAAAGGTTTTTTCCTGAAAGAATTCCACTGGAATAACTCTTCAAAACCAACACACAGAATAACCAAATATTCTAGCCCTAAATACAGCTCTTACAGCCATATTACCCTCCTTCTCACAAGCTTGTCAAACAATATTTCATCCTATCTATCTTAAGAAAGTACAATATTGATCCTTCCCAGTGTGCCAATTAATCTTTCAAAAAATATTAGTGAGAAAATGTAGTTTTATTTATCTCTAAATCAATATTTGGTTTTCTAGTTACAGTAATCAGTTTTGGTTCAGGTAATGCAATTTTAGATGGCTGAAACTTATACAGAAGAGAATTTGGGGCTGTAAACAGAGAATCAAGTGCCTCTCTGGTGTTTACACAGGAACATGGACATAATGTGTTTTGTAACAGAAGGAGAGATTAAGACACTAAAAGAAAGTAAAACATAAGAAACAGTTTATTTTCTGTAACCAGAATAAAGGCTTGTAGATTTCCAGTGGTACTGAGCACAACAAAATTTTAGGATATCTATATAAATTTAATATCCATTATAAACAAGTTATTTCCCAGAGTAAAGTAATTCTTGTTGCTTTTTAAAGACATTCTCAGAAGTCACGCATTTGTACATTTGCCAAGATTTAATAATCAAATTATAATGTAATATACCTTTTAAAAATATTAAATACAGTGGAGCTACTGATTACAACCTGTATGAGTTGACATTTTATAGAAGAATCCTAAAACTGCTTATCATGCTTTTAAGTTCCCTTGCTTTACTTAAAGATATGTTGTCAACTTTCATAGCACTTAATGATTCTCACCATGGACATGAATTGAAAGGTAGACTAACACCTGAAGCTGAATCTTTTGCATGTTGTCAAATGTTGCATATTGCGCAAATAAGACCTGTCAGAAAACAATCATTACATTTTTGTGGTTTTCAGTCTGACAAGTTTTCTCCTCTCTCAATAATATTGGGCAGAAGGAGTCTTCTAGCTGTCTTCTGGTGTCCAATGGCACAATTATCATGACAGACTTCCAGCTTTATTTTCACCAAAGTTTCCACAGATTTCCATCCTCTCTTTGGAGATCTTTAGATAAAAACGTGGAACACCAGTCATTAACATTTCTTACACAGTAATTCAATGTAATATCTAGCATTTTTCAAAGGTGTTTGCTTTTAGAGTCTATACCTTTGATAGATTTATACCCTTCACATCCATATGTTAAAATGAAAACATCTGAGCTGTAAATTTCAGAAGCTGGTGTTAAAACAGTAGATTTTTAAAAGCCTATATTTTTTAAGATGATGAATGTAACTACCATCTTTCCGATTGATATTCTTTTCATTCCACAATATCCCTACTGGCTTGAATGCTACTGCCAAAATAGGCAAACTGCATCAATACTTGTATCCCTCTGATTTCTGAAATAAGATGGGTTGCAAATTGACAAAGCTCTGACTAGACTCCCTAAGCTAATTGTTACTTCCACATTCTTGGGATGACAGGCTGTATTTTCTGATGTAGTTAAGGAAAGAAGCCCTTTGCTCCTCTTCAGTCACCCTTCCACTCCCTGAAGACAGTGCTGAGGACTTGCTCAGCTTCTCGTCTCTTTCTTCTTCTCGGTTGCATTCAAATCTATAATCAAAAGCCCTGAAATAGGACTTAAGCGGAAAAGGAGCAGGAGGAGGAGGAAAACCTTCTTCCTCTATTGTCTTCCATCCTGATCCAACATGCTGTGGCCCAGATGTGCCAGTCTTTTCCCCACAATACATAAGACGTACATCTACTTTTGCTTGCTTACCTTCTGGTTAACTTTAGAAGAGTTCTAACATTATCCATAACTAGACCTTCTCGCAGGCTGTGAATGAATCTTGCGACACCTCTCCTGTATCCAGCGACTTTTTTTTCCCCCATAATGAGGCCAAGAGCAATGTCAAGTAGAAGAAAGAGAATACAGGTGTTTTTGTTCCTAGTAGCAAAGGTTATGCCAGTAGTCAACCCTCCTACCTGCACCAGGACTCTCCAGCCAAAGGCCTGCAGAGATTGCTTTGAACATGAGAAATCACTACCTGCTTTTCAGAAAGACTTCCCTTGCAGTGGATGTCTTTCAAACAGCAACATAGCTGAGAAAATATATTTAAACTTCTAACTGTAAAGCTTCAAAGAATTGCCAGCAAGTGTCAGAAGCACATGCGGTTTCTGAAGCTGGTTTTAGCTTGCTTCTCCTTAGCAGGGCAAAGAAGTACGAACTGATTTCTTACTCTAGTGTCTGTTCAGCTGGTAGAGTGGGAACAGAAGTGATATGCTTCATGTAGCTTTTTCAGCTTTAAGTTTGCAAGGCTGTATATCTCTGAATTAGCTAAAAATAATCCAAATTAATTGACCTAAGTCTCAATATGATCTCTCACGAACCTAAAAGATGTGCATATTGCCCTTATTCTGCACAGGATCTGTGTTACCACATGTGCTGCTATTGTTCTTTTATGAACGCAGGACAGAATATCAGATCGGGATGTCTCAAGTTCTTCCTGGGCTATTTCCTGTACAAAACCCAACATTGTTGCTTGGTACTTGTACCTTATCTCCTTGAAAAGACAACATACTATTTTATTCTCTATGCACAAATTCTTTATCTGAGACAGCCTGGGTAATGCATGGCACTACTTGGAATTTGGGATGATATGTGGCAGTTATATCTTCTCAGCTGTGCAGGGGATTATTGCCTCTCACTTATTTCTATTAGACAATCATCTATGGTTTTACTCAGAGCTTCATCACAATGAAAGTGCTTGTGTGGGTGCTAATTTATGGAAAGTACCACAGTGGCACTCAGAAACATCCTCCTAGATGCCTTTCCTAATTCCATACTTGTGAGACTCATACTTTGGATTATATGAATGGACATGTACAGTTATATCAGATTAAACAGAAGTATATGCTCAGGCTATGCATGGTGGTAGGAAACAGCTCAGGTATGTTGCCTGACAGTGTTGAGAGGAAGGAAGAAGAGGAGTGGAAGAAAGAAATTTCTGGTGGAATTGATAGGGAAAAAGCCCTGTATCCTTAGTACATATCTAGCACTTCTCGTTCAAGAACATCAGAGCCTTCAGCCTTTGATGGAAAGAGAAAAAATCTTCAAGACCTTGCTGCTACAAACCTTTATCTGAAGAAGAATTAAGCCCATGAGTGCTAGCAATAACAGGGCCTAAATTTGCAAATGATCAAAGGCAACTGATCAAAGTAAATGAGAAATATCTCAAACAGATTGGGATAGTGCCTTCCCACACATCTCTCCAAATTATTATTAAACAATGTCTTTGCAGTCAGGAAGGTATACTTCCCTGGAAAATATATACTCTGAGAAAAGTGCATTTTGACAAAATACAGCAAAAACCTCCACTGGATTTAAGGAATAGCAATAAACAGCTAGTACCCTTAAAAATGCAATCCTAAAAATGACACATATAAGAAGTATAAGTCAGCAAAGTGTGTCAGAATACTTTAAATTCATTAGCTGAGTTATGTTATAGTCCCAGTGAGATGGGTGATGAACAGGTTTTTCTTTTTCTTATGTTTCTGAAAGTCACAGTACACAGCCAGTTACACCCCCCAAGTCTGATTCATACCTTCCTGCAGTGAGCAAAATAAGCAGGGCCTGGCTAAATTTTGCAGGTATAAAGTTGATTTGACATGCTATTGACAGTGCAAAAAAGTGCTGACTTGAAAACAAAACATGTTCTGACAACAAAATAAATGAAGACATCTAACCATATAAAAAGAGGAAGAGGAGAAAAAAAGTCCTTGCAAATAGTGTGAAGTATTTAAACAAACAATTATTTCAAAATGTTACACATTTACAAAAGAGTCTCTTGGGTCTACTTATAATTTGAGAGAAAGATTCTTGTTTAAGCATAAAAATCTGGATTTCAAAATGCAAAGTTATACTCTAAATCAAATGTGTATAGGGGCTGATTAATGCACACCTTAAGTACCTTGGAGGTTCTCTGCACCTTGTGTATGCATTCAAGGTATATTTTAATCAGAACTATTGCACAGTTTGTCATCTTATTTCTTACTCAGAGGCTTCCTTCTTCAGGGTTATGGCTCTCATCATTATTGTCATTAAAGCATGCGCTTTTTAATGCTAAGTAATTAGGAAAAATTACAGTAAAAGGTTTCTTGTGTGGCTTCAGCTGAGAACTGCATAATCTTTATAGCGATGTAGTTAAAATTTTAGTCTCTTCCAGTCTATACCATGAACGTAAAGCTTCTCTGATGTCTGCAGCCATAAAATAACACAGCTGCTTTAATAACATGCCTTACAACTTCTGTCAGTCTTGTGAATCTCTTTTAAGAGCTGAGCTGGTTGGACAGAGATCTAAGCCTCCATGTGATAAATAAAACAATAGCACTAAAACTCCATTTCACTTGACTGCAAGAGTTTTCTAATTCTCAGCAAGGACTTTGATTTATGGAGATCAAAAAAAATTCTCATCATATTTGGAGAAAGTAGTAAGGAGAAGGAACACATTTTTACACTTGACAACAACTGAGAAATCCTAGAAAATAATAAAATAACTGTCAGAAATTATAAATGCATTCACATGTTTAAAAATAGTTCTCATTGTTAAATCACTACTAGAATTCTGTTTTAAAAACATTCGTTTATACATTGATCATGGTTTTTCTAAACTACATGATTTGCTTCTTATGATTCTAATCTTGTGATCTCCCTCTTGAGATGTAAGCTCAGTGGAATCTGTGATGAAAAGATTCATTAACATGATGAGTGTAGTAGGGTCACAGTGAAAATCATGTTAAATAATGAATATATTTATCAGATATAAATGTAAGCATCCATACCTTTATATATTTGTGCTTATATGCATACACATATAAATACACACGCAAACAGGGAATAGATATGTGGATGTGCATTCTCCTAAAATCAAATCATTTCAATGTCACAGAGTAGCCAAATAAGAATGCCTGCTTAAAAGCTTATAAAAATTATTTTATTTTGTTAACTACTTTGCTTTCTTGAAAGGAGAGAATTGAATGTGAACCACTAGCGGAGTTTCAGCATTGAATACGACAGTGTGATATATTTGATTTTTTTAAAAGTATAAAATAATAATTTAAGAACTATAATAATAAAATAATAGTTTAAGAACTCCACCGGCAAAGTGAGAAATATTCTAATCTAGATTATAATTTGTATTTATATTAGATGTATATAAACATGCTGTAACATATTCAAATTTGGTTTAATCTGCTAATGCATTGCATGTCTATCTTGTATGCTACCAGAAGTTCCCTGAAGGAAAGGGTGTAGTATTTTTCAGTCACTGTAAATTCATACTCTTCTGATTCCAAAAAAATTTCACTTTCTAAAACACCAGACTTGAAAATCATGTTGATTAAATATGTTTATGGATGCAAATTACCAGCAGTATCTTGGTTCTCATACTGGAAAAAAAATATCAAAGGATTAACTTCAATTTAAAAGTATTACTTGTGTCAGTGAAGCTACAGGTAGAAGTTTTAAAAGGGAGGGATCCAGTACATACACTGAAAGCCATTTATGACAGTTAATAACTAACAAGTACTGGTTCAGAAAGCAATGACAATAAAATATGAGTAGACCAAACAAAGGACAGTCAAGTTTTCTTAAAAAGTCTTGCCTTGTAATGTCAAGGCAGTCTTAGTACCATGTGCAGCATAATGCCTGCAGATGATGTGTTAACTAGGGAACTCCAAATTAATGGTATTTTAACAGAGAGGAATATAATTCTTCACACCCTTTCTTTACTTCAAACCAAGCAAAAATGCTTTATAATGTAATCCTAACTCCTTTTCCACTTGGAAACTGAGTCCTGTATTCACCATTAATCTCTCCATTAACCACTGAATCCCTAGCATTCATCACCTATTCTAGGCATATGTAAGTTAGGAGTCTAGCTGTTTTGCGGTCTTGCTTCATTCTAAAGAAAGAGCAGAGTACTATTCACCCCAAGCACCTTCTGTACTCTCCAATGACTATGGAAGAAGTTTAAGGTAACTACTCTTAATTCAGACATATGAGTTAAATTTCCAATATTTGGTGGGATAAATTTGTGCTTGACTCATTCAGTTTCGGAAAGTGCGTAGTTTGTCTGTATGCATGATCAGTACCAGGAACAGAGAGTTCAGAGGAACAGATTTCCTGCTGCATCTTTCTGAGAGGTACATTTGGCATTATCAAACAAATAAACAAACAAGCAAAGAATACTTCTTGGTACACTTAATAGTAATAAAACAGGGTTATGTGCATGCTGTTTGTACTGTCTGCATACAGAATGGAAATCTTCAGTGCATTAGTAGGAAATGCCATTTTTCACATCCCTCAGCTAGAATCAAGCAATATTCTGGGGCTTTATAGTGTTAAACTTGGGAAATAGGTTATGTTGAAGCATTGATGTTTCTAACCACTTTATTTAGAAATACAGTTAAATTTAGAAAATTTGTTAAGAGTTGCTTTAGAATTAAAGGCTCTTTCTGCTTTCAGTGTATACTTATGGCTTTTTGGCTAACTATAAATAATAAGACTCATCTATATCACAAGTGAAACATCAAATAATGGCACTGAGGTAAATGGAAACAGAATTTAAGTGGCTCCTTCGATGCATTTAGTAGTGCTTAGAAACCAAAGAGCCAGTGGTCAGCTAAAACACTGTTTTTCTCATAGCACAGTTCTTGTAAAGTTTGTAGATTTTTCTACAGACTTTAATTATTTAATTTAATGAACCAGTGACTATACTATGATATGAATTCCAGTGATGTTTGTGGCTTAGATAGCCTTTTCATATCATAAAAAACATCTTAATCTTTCATTATATCTACCTCTGAACATCACTGCTTTTATCTTTACCATTATTTTAGAAGGTTGTTTTATTGCTGGGGTAAGGGAGTAATATTGCCTTATTACCTAATCCACTCCTGTAAGTGGATGCAACTCCTGCTAACTTCAGTGACAGACGCAGCTGTTTACACCTGGGGTGATATAGGTGGTTTAGGAAGGGCTAACAGCACCAGCTGACATTAAATTTTCCTGACATTTCGGATTACCAAGATTTTGTGTTCAGTTTCTTATACTGTGCCAACTCAGACATCAGCATTTTTCTACACTCAGAATCTGCTCACACTTCAGCTTTCAGTTCTGGGCTTAGCTGTATGTCTTCATGACTTGAACCAGCCTGGCTTTCCAGTGCCTTGATTTGGGGTTAGGGTATTTGTCATGTGTTTCAGTATTGGGTTCCTACTATCCATGTAACTGTGTTGTTTCATATAGCATACATAGATAAAGACAGGTAGAGTGTAACATACAACTAGCGTATGTACAATTTAATCCTCTTTTTAAAAAGAGCAAAATGAAGCAGGGTAAATCGCATCTTCTAATGGTTTCTTCACCTCCACGGGTGATTTGTATTAGCACAGGTGCAGTCTTTCGACATATAAAGTGCTTTTGTTGATAAAATTCTCAAAAGTTTAGACAAAATCTCTCATTAACCTGCGCTTTATGAATAGTCTTGTAGAATTAAATTTCTCCCAAATCTTTCATATTTTAATTAGTCTCAATCAATACTGTGATTGCTCAAACTTTGGTATCCACACTTGAAACCATAAATGTAATTTGTGCATACAAAAAAGAGAAGAATATCCTTGTCAACTTGTGTAGAAATAGTGTACTAAACAGCAAGTAAAGCAATATTCTTCATAAAAAATAGGTCTTATTTGCAGTGTTTGCTCACGTCAGGTACCACTGAAGTGACTTGCTCCAGAAGCATTCATGTTACCCTTTCAGCTATATGGAAAAGGGATATTTTTTAAGCTTTGCAGAAACTGAGTTTCTGAGTTGAAGAAAAAAAGTAGCTGAAAGTAGCTTTTCATAAATAAAACAGAACAAAAATCCCACTTTTATATTCTACTCCATTAAAATTTACACACTTGAAAAAAATAACTGTTGTCAAAATCTGTTTTCTCAATAATATTTTCCTTCATTTCTTTTCACTGAGATGGGTTCACTGACATTATGTATATTACACAAAGTATTCATGCAAGGTGATATTTGTGGAGTCAGTAATACAAAGTGCTGAATACTCCTTATATCTACTGGAGTCAACAAGTGTTAAGGCTTAAAAATTAACTGTAAATGTAATATAAATTTTGGCTTTTGTATATCATTTTTTTCCAACAACTGAAAACCACTTTTCTATATTTCTGGGAATGTAGGGGCAAGGGAGAACCATCTTTAGAACCAATTAATAATCAATGAGTGTAAAAGATCAAAGAGTGCCCTATAGGGTGATGACAGGGTCTGGGTTTTGTATCTGAAATAAAATCTTGAGAAAAAGACTACTGGTCTTTTTTTCACACTCACAGTATTGGTTTTTTCCTAATTAACAGAGAAATGTTTTAGTCTCAAATAAAAATATAAAAGAATATTAAGTTTATTTTTATAGAATTAGAGTATCATAAAATCATTTAGATTGCAAAAGATATTTTAGATCATCCAGTCCAACCCTTAATCTAGCACTGCCAATTTCACCACTAAACCATGTCCCTAACCACTACACCTACACATCTTTTAAATACCACCAGGGATGACATCTCAACCACTTCCCTGGGCAGCTTGTTCCACTGCCTGATAACGCTTTCAGTGAAGAAATTTTTCCTTATGTCTAATCCAAACCTCCCCTGGCGCAACTTGAGGACATTTCCTCTCATCCTAACATTTGTTACTTAGAAGAAGGGACCAACACTCACCTAGCTACAACCTCCTTTCAGGTAGTTGTAGAGAGCAATAAGGTCTCCCCTCAGCCTCCTTTTCTCCAAACTAAAAAATCCTAGTTTATTCAGCCACTCCTCATAAGACGTGTGCTCCAGACCCTTTACCAGCTTCATTGTTCTTTTTTGTTGGGCTTTACTAAAGACTGGCAAAGGGTTTTGTAACTAAGATACCTCTGGATTGTTTTCTCAGTTTTAAGAAGCCATAGTTAATTCAGAAGAGTGGACCATCTGGAACCAAGGGTTGCACATTTGTGCAGGAGGACAAGACGACTTTAACTTCCAAGCAACAACACTAGAGCTCTGTGTTCAATACCCAGGCCTCTCACAAATTCTGGAAAGACCAGCAAGCTACTTACTGTCTAGGTCCCAGATTTTCCTCCATAAAATGGAGATATTGCATCTTTCCCCCTGTTGTCTACTTGTCTTGCTTAGTGAGGTCTCAAGTTTTTTTCAAAACCACTGTGAAATTATATGGTTCTTAACCAAATTAACAGTCCAGTATATGATGGGAAAATTTCATTCTGGATAGGAAACAACTTGCACACATAACCCATGGATGAATTGTGCTTTTACTAAATTAACACTGCTAAACTACTAAACACATCAGTTATTGATCGTAAATATACTATTGGTGAGTGGGCTAAAACCAGCGGGCTTTCCTTTTAGTCAGCCTTATGGAAAATGATGGGAGGAACATATTATTATATTAAATGCTAAAAGAATTTAATCCTAGCCCCACTGAAACAGAATTCTCACTGACTTCCATGATGCTAAGATTTTACCTGATATGAAAATTTCTTCTGAATCTTTCTATTTTGATTCAAGTTTTCAAAATAGCTTTGAAAAACAAATGCAAATACCCTCATATGTAAGAATTAACATCTGCATAGAAAATGATTCATACACTCTCCATACAAAAAAAATGTAGCAAGTTTATGTACTTGTTTTCCAAGGCTGATCAACTAGAATAAAATGCAAATTTCTTGTTAGCCAAAGAAAAGTAATGTGTTATCGTTTCTGTCAGTACAGAAATCTCACTACAAACAAGCAACAGATAATGTCAGGAAATGTCAGTTTCAGAGGGGATGTCACCATGGAAAATAAGCTTATAAAGCAGTGAAATACAAGTGGTATTGCTTCTAATTTTGAACTTTGATTGCAGAAGTCAAGACAGTTAGAGGCATATTTCAGTTGAGACAGAGTGACTGTAACTCTGTCTGTAAGTTGAACTTCCAATCTGAATCCCCACACTTTCAGTACAAACTTAATGTGCTTTTCTAGCATTAGCCTTATTGTAAACTCTACCCATTTTGTATTTTATGCTCTGGTTATTCTCAAATTCATCAGACCCTGTCATTTTCTTTATAGACTATCTGAATGTGATTCGGTTGTCTAAACCTAGTCATGTAGTTCTGTGTAAGACGGCCTAGGGCATCTGACCTGGCCATCTGCTCTTTCAAAAAAAGAAAATAAAAAAAGGAACGGGCCTCCTGTAGGTCAAAGACGTGTAGAAGTCTTGGAAACCCTAGGGTGTCCCACATGACAGTCAGTACACATCTGCCTTCAGAAAAATGAAACAAGCGCTCTCTGTCCTCTCTCATGTTCTACCTTGAGTTGGCTTTGGAGTACTGTGACCCATTAGGTTTGAATCTGGTTTAAAATTAATATCTAACTTCATATGTATACATACACATGTGAATTGATGTTTAAATTCCCATTGTAGTCTATTAGTGAGGCCAGCAATGCCTCCTTAGTGATGCTACTTACCTGAACCTATTTTGGATATCTAGTGCCATGTGAAAGATCTCTAGGGTTATTGTATGTAAACTTAAGTTATAACATAATCCCAAAGGAGACATGCACCCTGGAGGAGAAACAGATGGCTGCCAAGCATCCTGTCGGAGGAGTAGACTACCAGGCAAGATGTCATTGGTTGTATGATATGGCACCACAGGTCTCTGTTCAAGCAACTGAATCCTAAGTCAACTGAACATATAGCTCTGTGGCTGCCTGTCAATAGCTACATACTTCTTCTGGAGCAGAATTTCATTTCCAGTACCTACACTCATAGGCAAGATCTCCTTACAGAAGTCACCACCACAGTGCCTAATGAATGGGTACCTGACTGGATGATCAGAGGTCCATCAAAGATCATCCAGATGTCTTAATTCCTTTAATTCCATTGACTCAATGAAAAGGCTGGTCAAGTCTGCAGAACAATTAAGTGTATCTGGATGCTAAGTAAAGCAGTGTCTGGAGACAATCTGTAGGAAAGACTATCTGTATAGGTGTTCGCTTTGGACCTAGGGTATTGATCACAAACCTGAGATAACTTTATAAATCCTAGTATTTTAAAAGGGACTGCTGCTGCTGAGAGTGTTCTGTGTGTTTTGCATGATATTGTAGCTGTTATGAGCACCTATCCAGGAAAGTAGAAGAACTGTCCTGGGAACAACTTCAGCTGAAAAGTAGAAACTCTTCTTCCTTGTCCTCTTAATGTTCCTCTCTATTTCTATATTGCAGCTCTGGAATAGTCTGCTTCTTAGGACCTTCTCTCAGAATAGTCCATGTACATTATATCCCTAAATGTTGTGCAAATGGATACTGATACTGCTGCCCATATTTATGACCAAAGGTAATGCCATTTGATGCATTAGCCGTTTTCTCAGTCCATCTGCAATTTCTAATTCCTTCTGGAGACATAAGTGAAGTTTGTATTTTAGCGGAGTGAAGTCAGGAAATAAATGCCTGTTCCTTAGACTGAGATGCTTCTAATCATGCAAAATGCCTAGGTGCAAGCACCAAAGAAACTGAGGCCCATGTGAAGGTGCCTAATGAGTTGAGATGCTCAGAGCAGAAAGGGGCTTTCTTCTGTCTTGCATCTAGAAATATCTTTTCATGTTCCTTGAAGCAGATGTTTTGGACCCACTGATTATAAAAGAAAGCTATGGTCATTGCACACAAATAGGGTGCTTTTTCTTATCTTCTTTGATACAAACCAGGAAGGGGATAAAGGTACACTTCCCATTTTATCTGGGATGTTCTGTTGCAGGATTGGATGACTGGAAAACATTCCAGAATGCTATAGTACAAAAGCAGTACTTCCAAGCTTTCATAGAGAGTTCAAGGAATAAAGAAAAAGGTGACTCCTTGGAGTACTTACTGGATATCCTCAATTTGCTAGACTCTTTCAAAAAATATATTCTAAAACAAATATCTGTGCCTAATTGTTATGTGCTGAATTTTTCATTGTTTCTTGGGCATTTTAGTGAATCAATCTATCTGTCTATCTGTCTGTCTGTCTATCTATCTATCTCTGTTGCTAGTTTATCAAGATAAACATATATTAGGAGACAACTTCCCGTTTCTGTAGTCATATCAAAATTTCCATCTGGATTAGAGAACTCTAAATTCCCTTGAACATTGATACCTAAAGGGCCCTTAAATTCTCCCAACTTTTCATACATCAGGGAGCACAAGAATGGGGATGAAGGAAAGAGATTAAACTTGATCATCATTCATGAATCATGGCTTGATGAACATTTTACTCAACAGGAAGCAGTTTCCTGATGGCTAAAAATCCCAATAGATCTTAAAAATCAGTCATTCTGGATTAAGCAGACCTGAGGAATTCTAAAATCCTCAATTAAATGTAAAATTAATGCTCTTCAATGCATGGCATAGGCCTTACTTTTCACTGATGAGATTTTAAACAGCTACTGATTGCTCTGTAAATTATATTTTCCCCTAGATTTACTGCTAAACCCGGGTATTTGACTTGACAGATCACTCACATTCAGCCTCACTCAAAAGAAGGGAAATCTAGCACTAAGTGGTAAATTTATATGGATAAGTATATTTGCAGTCAAAGGAAGACTCATTCTTTAAGTATAGTCAGCAATCTGTATTATCCCTCAGCCAAATATTATGTCTGCATTCAGTCCTTAATGAGCCAAAACTACTGATGAGTTGAAAGAAGGGGCTACCAAGTAGGATTTCTTAATTTAATGAACATGAAGAGTTCCTTTTGTAATGCCTACAAGGCAGGAATTGCAGGGCAGGATTTGAATGAGCATTTTTCTCAAAGTTCTTTGTAGCCTTGAAAGTGAATTTTCATGGGTTGGCCATATTGGCAATATCAGTGCTGCTCCGCAAGGCTTTTGATCTTCTGTTGCAGCAACAGAAAAAGAATTATGGCAAGGGTTCTAAATTCATATATTTACTACGTCTGCAGAACTAAAGGACAGGTAAATGAGAGAAATACACTGGGAAAGCCATGGTTTGTCAGCAGAGGTTACTTTTATCTGTGCTGCAGTTCAGACATCAGCAGAGCAGTACTGTGGTACTGCTGTGACAGCAGCCTAAACCCTGAGAGAATCATAGAATCATAATATAGTTTTGGTTGGAAGGGACCTTAAAGATCATACAGTTCCAACCACCTGCCATGGGCAGGGACACATTCCACTAGAACAGGCTGCCCAAAGGCCCTTTCAACCTGGCCTTGAACACCTCCAGGGATGGGGCAGCCACAACTTCCCAGGGCAACCTGTGCCAGTGCCTCACCACCCTCATGGTGAAGAAATTCTTCCTTATGTCGAGTCTAAACCTGCCCCTCTCCAGTTTATACCCATTGTCCCTAGTCCTATCACTACAAGCCTTTGTAAGCAGTCCCTTCCCAGCTTTCTTGTAGCCCCTTCAGGTACTGGAAGGTTGCTGTAAGGTCTCCTTGGAGCCTTCTCTTCTCCATGCTGACCAACCTCAACTCTCTCAGCCTGTCCTCATATGGGAGGTGCTCCAGTCCTCGGATCATCTTTGTAGTCCTCCTCTGGACTCGTTCCAACAGTTCCATATCCTTATGTTGAGTATTCCAGAACTGATCGTGAGAAACATGAAAATATATTAATTACTCAGCTTATATCATACAGCAGATCAGGTTAGTGGTTCTTTCCAGGCTGTGAATGTAAAGCGGATGCTGCATGTAACATCCACTGTTAGTATGGAGTAAGAAGGGCTGCATTTATTTTACTCTGTTCTGTATCTGGTGCCAGGTAAATAGAAAATGTGATTTATTTCACCCACTGAAAACAGAAAAATATGAGTTGACAACCTGGCTTATACAGGCGATTTACAGTAGTCAAAAATTATATCAATACTATTTGCATTTTTCTCATTAAGGATATTCCACATTGAGCTTCTGGACAGCTAATTAACAGTATCCAGGGATTTTAATCTTTCAGGGACCAGTTTATAAAAGGACTTAACAGCTGTAATTTCATCGTCCTCCTGTTTTCTTAATATTTGATTCTGTTATTTTTATTATGCTACAACAGCTCAATGTTTATCAATTAGTGGGCATATTTGCAGATAAACTGAATCTTTAATTAAATTAAATCTACTCAAATATTTAACTTCCTGTATGAATTTATATGAAATAAATTTACCAACTCAGTGATGAAAATACTATGTAACAAAAAAATGAATTTTCATGCTTATACATACCAATTAAAAATTATTAAAAGTACTGAAACAAACACTAAAATTTATTAAATCACTCAAAATTAATTTGGTGCAATACAGTATTCCAGCTGTATAAGCACTGCATCATCAAAAAAGTGAGGGATTTCTCTCCCCTGTGTTTGCCAAGACCAAAACATACTGTCTTGCCTTACTTTGCATGAATGTTTCGCTTAGATGAGAATATAAAACTTCAGTGGAGCTGATCAGATTCCATGACATTTGTCATCTTTACTGGCAGCACAAAACTGTTTTCCTGATCTGAAAGTGTTTTCATTAGATTCAAAGCATAATTAAACAAGTAATTTACTCAAATTTTTATTCAAATTTAATTACAAAGAGATTTATTAACAGACATGTTTCTTAGCATTCTACAATTCTTTTTGTTTCTACTGATGTAAATATTTGTTTGCATCTTTTATTCCTCCACCATTATATATAATGACATATTTAAACTCTACAAGAAATATTTCCTTACAAATAGCGTTTTATATCTTCTGTTTGGTTTATTCTAATTAGTAGGATTAAGACTGGCATTAGAGGTTTAATTGCTTAAAATATATCTGTGCTCTTTAAATCAGAATATGAAAACAAAAATAAGTATATAATGCTGTTTTGCATAATGCAATGGGTGCATGCGCCTTTATGTATGAGCATAAGAGAGCACTATGAATAGGAGTTTGAACTTTAATGAAGACTGGACCCTTGATCTTGGCTGCCTTCTTGGAAGTGCCTGCCACCAGAGAAGGCTGCAGTACCTGAATGATTAGTCATAAGCTAGGGTATGACGGAAAGCAGAAAAAACCCACTAGGAATAGACTAGCTGAGGAAAAACATCCTCAGGCACATCCTTCTTATTTTGAATATTTCGCAGTGTTATGAAGCTTTGTATTCCATAGTTATTGAGTAGATTTTTTCATAAGGAAAACAACATGCACAACAAAATCAATAACTTCTGGTTTTCATCAGGAAAGCACAGGCAAATTTGTGGTTGAGCTGCAGTAGTCAGTGAAAGTAACTGGATTTTCATGGAAATAAATGATGACTTACTAGGACTGAGTTAATAAAAAAATATAAGACTGGTCTACTCAGTGGGCAAACAAACAGTTCAATGAGGCAAGATCAACTTAGTCTACAAAGGCTTCAGAAATCATGTAAATGCAGGCAATGGTGATGATAGGGTTGAGTGTTTATGCGTAACAATCAGTGGAATCCCCAATAAGGCCAATATCATGGTGGGATACCATGTAGAAGTACGGAGGGACGTCTGCAGAACTGCCATCTTGGACTTCCAGAGGGCAGACTTTAGACTATTCATAAGGTTAGTTGATAAAGTTCCTTGGGAGGCAGTCCTAAAAGGCAAAGGAGCCCAAGAGGGCTGGATACTCTTCAAGAAGGAAACTCTGGTGTTGCAATAGCAGGCCATTCTCGTGTGCTGAAAAATCAGCTGGTGAGGAAGAATACCAGCTCAGCTGAGCAAAGAGATCTGGGTGGATCTCAGGAAAAAGAGGAAAGTATATGAGCTTTGGAAGAAGGGACAGGCCATCTCAAAAGGACCTCAAGGATGAGGTAACCTCATGCAGAGAAAAAACCAGAAGGGCTTATGCCCAATTAGAACTTAAATTGGCCAATTCTGTGAAAGATAATTAAAATTTTTCTACAATTATATCAACAGCAAAAGGAGAGACAAGGAGAATCTCCATCCTTTACGGGATGCAGGGGGAACAACAGTGACAAAGGATGAGGATAAGGCTGAGGGCCTTAATGCCTTCTTTGCCTCAGTGTTTAATAGTAAGGTAAGCTGTTCTCTGGGTACTCAGCCTCATGAGTCAGAAGACAGGGAGGGAGAGCAGAACAAAGCTCCCTTGATCCATGAGAAAATGTTTAGAGACCTGCTCAGCGAATTAAACATTCACAAGTCTATGGGGACAGATCGGATCCATTCAGGGATATTAGGAGAGCTAGCAGACATGCTCAATAGACCTTTCCATCATCTACCAGCAGTCCTGGGTGACTGAGAAAGTTCTACTTGACCGGAGGTTGGCAAATGTTACACTCACTTACAAGAAGGGTCAGAGGGAGGATCCAAGGAACTACAGGCTTGTCAATCTAACCTCAGTGTCAGGAAAGGCAATGGAACAGGTCATCTTGAGTGCTATCACACAGCACACACGAGACAATCAGGTGATCAGGCCCAGTCAATATGGCTTTATGAAAGGCAGGTCCTGCCAATCTAACCTGATCCACTTCTATGACAAGGTGACCTGCTTAGTGGATAAGGGAAAGGCTTTGGATATGGTGTACCTGGACTTTAGTAAAGCCTTTGACAGTGTTTCTCACTGTATCATGATTGAGAAACTGGCTGCCACTGCCCTGGACAAGTGTTCTGTCTGCTGAGTAAAATGCTGGCTGGATGGCTAGGTCCAGAGAATAATGGTAGAAGGAGTTAAATCCAGCAGGAGACAGGTCACAAGTGGTGATCCCCAGGGCTCAGTGCTGGGTCCAGTTCTGTTCAATATCTTTATCAATGAGTTGGATGAAGAGATTGAATGTACCCTTAGTAAGTTCACAGATGACACTAAGCTGGGAGGAAGTTTTGATCTGCTTGAGGATAGGGAGGGTCTGTGAAGGGATCTGAACAGGCTGGATCAATGGGCTGAGGCCAAAGGGAGGAGGTTTAACAAGGCCAAATGCCGGATCCTGCACTTGGGATACAACAACATGATGTAGTGCTACAGGCTTTGGGAAGAGTGGCTGGAAAGCTGCCTGGCAGGGAAGGACCTGCTGGTGTTGTTTGACAGCCAGTTGAATATGAGCAGTGTGTTCAGGTGGCCAAGAAGGCCAATACCATCTTGGCTTCTATCAGAAACAGCATGGCCAGCGGAACTAGGCAAGTAATTCTGTACACAGCACTGGTGAGGCCACACCTCAAATATTGTGTTTGGTTTTGGGCCCCTCACTATATGAAAGACATTGAGGTCCTGGAGTGTGTCTAGAGAAAAGCAGCAAAGCTGGTGAAGAGGCTGGAGAACAAGTCTTATGAAGAGCAGCTAAGGAAACTGGGGTTGTTTAGCCTAGGAAAAGGAGGCTGAGGGGCGATCCTTATCACTGTCTACAACTATCTAAGAGGAGGCTGTAGTGAGGTGGGTGTCAGTCTTTTTGCCCAAGTAATAGGCAATAGGACAAGATGAAAAAATTTCAAGTTGCACCAGGGGAGGTTCAGATTAGACATAAAGAAAAATTTCTTCACCAAAAAGGTTATCAGGCACTGGAACAGGCTGCCTAGGGATGTGGTTGAGTGACCACCCTTGAAGGTATTTAAAAGACGGCTAGATGAGGTGGTCAGGGATATGATTTAGTAGTGGACATGTACAGTTGGACTCAACGATCTCAAAGGACTTTTTGAATCTAGAAATTCTATGATTCTATGATTCTATGATTCCATAAAATGGATTATAATTGGCTCTAAAACCAATGAAAAACAGCTTATGCACACTGTAACTACAGCTTATTTTTAAAGATAAAAAAACTAACCAGCACAAGCTATATTATTTTGCAACAAAATGGAACAGAACAGTTGCAGAAATAGATGAAGGAGACTATTGTACAGAATAGCTTTCATTTTAGATCTTTCCATTGATAATGTCAGAAGGTTCCACTTAGCTTTGTTTAACCAGATGTCAATGAACAAAAAAACCCCTTTTCCTGATCTGCTTTCCAATGTAAAGCAATGAAATATTAATTAATACATTTAAACAGCTATTCAACTTAAAATAGTTGATTTTTTAAAGACAGAAAAAGAGAAAGAGTAATTGACATCTATAAGCAGGTGTTTCTCACACCAAAAAATACGTTTCACTTATTTAAAAAGCTGGAAAATATACATTTGTTTGAGGAAGCCATTTACCCAGAGAAATCTTTTAACTACATGTGCCATAAGACAGGTGTAAAATGCTAGCTCCTCAGACCTGTAACTTTAAGCCATTGCAAAGCATAAACTGCCTAATTTCACCAGAGAATAACAGTCACTACTTCACTCTGTTGTTGCATGACAGCTGTATATGAACAGCTACTCTCCTTTATAAAGTGAAGTGGAGAGATGCCACATCACTAGAGGCAAAGCATTTCATTGTGTCAATGTCATTTCTGTTAAAGATCTTCTTGTAGCCTGACATCCAGAATGGAGTCACACATTAATGTACAATGGATAATATTTCTGACAATATACTCTAGATGGCCTCAAGCTGATTACCACTACTTCTGAAAACAGTTGTTACTGAATTGTTTCCTTTCAATAGCACCTGCCAGAGGAAGAATAGTAAGAGAGACTGGATCGTCAGTGCTGGATATATTATAACTTTGCAACTGCCCTACTTTGGTTCTTTATCAAGGACAAGAAATAGCTTGCCTGTAGGAGCTGATCTATATGAGCATCTGTAAGATTATCTCATGCCTATATGCTAAAAATTTAGATAGCTAACAATAAAAAAAACGATTCACAGGAAATGTTATTATCATGATTGGTGCTCAGTCTTTCAAGGAGGGCTGTACACAACACCCTTCAAATTTATTCAGACAGAATATTGCTGCTGATTTACCTCAATGTTTGACTATGATGCACTATCTGAAAGGTGAGAAACAACTGGCACTATCGGTGTCCCCAGTAATGCTTTTATCTGATACCAATCACGGATCCTGTGTTACAAGCAGCTTACAGGCAGTCTTTCAAACCAGAGCTGAGTCTCAGAACTGACAATGGAACAGTGTAGTTATGGGGATTTTGGACCATTTAAACTACATGAAGATGTAAGACAACAAATTGATGAGGTGACATAATAATTTGCTGTGAAACTCAATGATAAGTCTAACTCAGATATCTAGGTGATGAGTACATGTAAGGATCATCTCTCATCTCTCACCTATTAACCAAATCTAAAGCTTGCCCTTCCTTTGATTTTCTGAGGTGTGCAACTGTCAGTCCTTAAATGTTTCAGTGTATGACCAATAAAGGCTAACATGGTTATTCTGTCCTACAGTTCTAGAGAAACTGCCAGATGTATATGTACATACCTGTTACTATATTTAAAATTGCTGCACTTGAGAAGATGAATTTTCCTATGACATTTGTTCCTCAAAGAGAAATTTTCATAACAATTTAATACAGAGAAAAGAAACACAGCTCATCCAGAACATAAATACCTGCTAGGATCTCGCCGATGTTTAGGAGCTCCAGCTGCGGAGATTTCTGAAGGGTCTCTGCAGGAGACAGAATTCTGAATACCATCCTGTCACAACGAACACTTAAACAAATAAACAATGACTTGCCAAGCATGAAATTCACCTCAAAACCTGAAATTCCTTAAACAGACAAACTAGGAAGAGAACAATTGCATTAGACTGTCTATTTAACTTAGGAAAGCTTTGAAAAGCTAAGAAAAGTCACTGAGCACTGAAACCAAAAAGCTCAAATGAAAGCTGCATAGAATTGCTCAGAAAGGCAGGAAATAAAGAATGTTAGATGACGGGGGAAAAAAACTGCCTATTGCCAAACTCTGATCATAAGCTCCCATGTTGCCTATAAGAAAGTTAAGAAAATGTCAAAGGAAGCTGAACTCACTAGTAAAAGCACAGCATGTGGCAAGACTACACATTTTTGGATGCTCCTGGCTTGCCAAAAGATGTATTAACTGTTTTACATGTTACTTATCTGAGTGTTCTCTTGTGACTCTGATACATGTGCTATTTAAATTATGTACTATTTATATATGTCTTTTTTTAAACATATGAATGTTTTCGCTGACAAATAGGATTTTGGTTAATATTTGATACAAATATATGTATTAAATACATGTATATATGCAAAAATAATTAGCCCTACTTTTCCTGATACACATTTTCCCACTGCAAGGTTGTATGACTCATGTAGACCTAAGCCTCTTTCTGTTAGGTCAGACATTGACCATAATTCTCACCCCAGTAAGTTCTGAGGACATTTAACATCAGTTTTAAGAGAAACAGGAAAAAGCAATTTTTGCATATTTCCATAAATACACATAGAATATTAGCACCTTTAATGTAAAGACCTTTTATTTTCTGTTTTAGTACTATATACACATGATTACGTACCCCAACATATACTTCCACCCATGCAACCCCCAATCAGACTTGTTAATCAAATTAATCTATTCAGAAGAAAGCATTCTTCTTCCTCATTCTTTTCCTTTAACTGTGTGTCTAACCTTACTGTGGTCACTGTACTTAGACATGAGAAATATAATGCTGTGTCATCTCATTCAAACATCCTCTAACAGGGATATCCACCCTGTTGAAAGGAATAGAAGCAACTGTAATTTTCCCTTTGAAGTTATTAACAACTCTACTCTGAATTTTCTACTCAAGAAAAATCCCACTGTGAAAAACTTGGCAGTTCTTAATAAAACTTTACTCTGGGGTGCATCAGATTAAGGTAAGGACGGGGAAAAACTATCTGGTTTGCTCAGTCTTGTACACGATACGCAAGATGATAGAATCATAGAATAGTTTTGGTTGGAAGAGACCTTAAAGATCATATAGTTCCAACCACCTGCCATAGGCAGGTACACATTCCACTAGAACAGGCTGCCCAAAGGCCCTTTCAACCTGGCCTTGAACACCTCCAGGGATGGGGCAGCCACAACTTCCCAGGGCAACCTGTGCCAATGCCTCACCACTCTCATAGTGAAGAAATTCCTCCTTATGTCGAGTCTAAACCTGCCCCTCTCCAGTTTATACCCATTGTCCCTAGTCCTATCACTACAAGCCTTTGTAAACAGTCCCTCCTCAGCTTTCTTGTAGCCCCTTCAGGTACTAGAAGGTTGCTGTAAGGTCTCCTTGGAGACTTCTCTTCTCCACGCTGAACAAGCCCAATTCTCTCAGCCTGTCCTCATAGCTGAGGTGCTCCAGCCCTCGGATCATCTTTGTAGCCCTCCTCTGGACCCGTTCCAACAGTTACATATCCTTCTTACATTGAGGATTCCAGAACTGGACACAATACTCCAGATGAGGTCTCACAAGAGAGGAACAGAGGGGCAGAAGCACCTCCCTCACCCTGCTGGCCACACTTCTTTTGATGCAGCCCAGGATACAGTTGGCCTTTGGGGCCTGAAAGTGCACACTGCTGGCTCATGTCAATCTTCTCATCAGCCAGCACCCCCAAGTCCTTTTCTGCAGGGCAGCTCTCAATCACATCATCCTCCATCATGTACTGAAATTGGGAGTTGCCCTGACCCAGGTGTAGGACCTTGTACTTGGCCTTGTTGAACCTCATGGGTTTCTCACAGGCCTGCTTCTCCGGCTTGTCCAGGTCCCTCTGGATGACATTGTGTCCTTCCGGTGTGGCAACTGCACCACTCAGCTTGGTGTCATCTGCAAACTTGATGAGGGTGCACTCAATGTCACTGTCAATATCATTGATGAAGGTATTAAACAGCACTGGTCCCACTACGGACCCCTGAATGACACCACTTCTCACAGATCTCCATCTGAACTTCAAGCTATTTACCATTACTCTTTGAATATGACCATCCAACCAGTTTCTTATCCACCAAATAGTCCACCCATCTAATCCATATCTCTCTCTCCAATTTAGAGAGAAGGATGTTGTGGAGGACTGTATCAAAAGCTTTACAGAAGTGCAGACAGACCACATCCGTTGGTTTTGCTGTGTCCACTGCTGTGGACATCATAGAAAGCCACTAAGTTGGTCATACAGGATTTGCCACTGGTGGAGCTGTGCTGGCTGCCATTAATCACACCCCCATCCTCCATGTGCTTTAGCGCAGCTCCTAGGAGGCTCTGTTCCATGACCTTCCCAGGCACAGAGGTGAGGCTGACAGGTTGGTAGTTGCCTGGGTTGTCTTTTCTACCCTTTCTAAAAATGGGCCCAATGTTACCCTTCTTCCAGTCACCAGAGACTTCTGATTGCCATGACTTTTCAAATATTATGGAGAGTGGCTTGGCAACCACATTGGCCAGTTCCCTCAGGACTCTGGGATGCATCTCATCATGTCCCATAGACTTATGTAAGATCCCTCCTAATGTGTTGGATTCATAAGGATGATGTTCCTCCTTGGTGCCCACAATAATCCTTTATTTTATCCTTTATTACTTCAAATTTGACAAATTTATGCAACACAAATGTTTTCATTTGTCTTAACTGAAACTTCTATAAATCTCTAATAAACCTACCATAGACATTCTTAAGGCACAGAACAGACATTCAATGCCACTAACAACGTACTTTCACAGTTCTTTGTGTCTCATGAAATCTCAATAACTTTTCACAGGGTCAGTTCATCTGTATGAATATTCTTATTCTGGTTTCACTTAATTCTTGCCTTATTATTCAAAAGTAAACAAAAGTTATAATAGAGGACATGATCAGCTGAATAGCTCAAAGTTTATTGCTGTGGATAAAAAGCCAACATGATCCTCCTATATATGCATGGAAATACAATTACACAGGTTATATTATTTGCAAGTTTGTGTCTGGAAAAACTGCTCTAAGAATACTGCATACAGTTCAGCTGCACATAGTACAAGAATAAGGCTGAAAATGAAGCTGAATTCTTTGAATAACCGCAACAGTGACTGGGGTTTGGAAAACATGCTTCATAGAGAGGGACTCCAGGACCACACTGCCCATTTAAATTCTCAAAGCAACTCTACCGACTGATTTGATCATAGCGAATACTGTGACGTCTCTCCAGAGAACACATACTGATGATAAACTCTTCCATCTAGCTCAGTGGAAATAAGACAAGTTCCAAATGTTCAATACTGATGACAGAGAAGTTGTAAGGGATTCAGTTTTTTTCTGTTCACATGTAAACATCTATAGTATGAATAGTTGCCTTTACTTTCTTTACAGGCTTGGGACGGCTACGAACATTTTTATCCCGTTGCTTTTTTCATCTAAGGTAAATGAACTGTGCTCTGAAGGGCCTATTACTCTCCACTGGAAAACTTACTCAGATGTAGATAGACATCTAAATTAAAGTATACAGAGAAGAATTCCTTCATTCATATTAGAAATGTCACACACCTTTCAAAATATATTAGAAGACTGTGATCGACTCCTCACTGATGGCTCTTCAAACAGAATAGAAAGAACTTATACTGTATTCCTAAACTTAAGCCATAACTAATTCAGAATACTCCTATACCTTGTGTCAGATACGAGGTGATGAAGTGATCACAACGTTCTTGTCTGACCTTAAAAAATTAATACTGTTGATTTAAACGAAAAAGGAATTTCCAGAAACACTTTTTCATCAGCTAAACTTTGCTACTTTAAAACCATGCCATGAAACAAGTGTCATGGTGTGCATAATCAAACCTAGACTTTTTATTTCTGCTTCAACTCTTCAAATTCAATTTGGAGCGCTAGCTGAAATAAAAATGATTAATAATTAATTTCCTTATGAAGTCTGCATGAATGGACCTTTTGGGAAAAAAAAAAAAAGGAAAGTAGATCTGTACAAATAACTTTATGTCACCAAACCTTTAATAGTAATGTCTTGATATTGTTGCAGAATTGTTGTAATTGCATTTCAAAGATGCATTAATCTTCTATTTTTTTTCTGATAGCAATGTTTGTATGCTCATGGTTTGGACAACACTATTTATTCATCCATCCAAAATGGAAGCTTTCACTTGTGTCTTAACGTAAGAGATAAAATAGGTGTCAGATGTAATCAAAGCTAAGAACTTCATTGCCTTCTTTTCATATTATCCTTAATTTAAAAAAGAATTTCTCAATGTCTTTTTCTGTTTAGCAACCTTTATTTTATGCCTCCAGAGTTCGCTACACAGTGCTGAAATAATTCACTACGTAAGACTTCAGTACAAGCTGTGCTCATGACAAAGGAGTTCTAACACAGAACATAAAAATGCTCTCTCCCATCTAAAAATTAAAATGGGGTAAGTTTTCAGCCTCGTAACCACACTAAATTATAAATGCAGCAGAATTCATCACATATTTAACATCTAAGTTCTTAACTCATTCCTTAGTTCCAAATATTTTTGGCTGTGGTTTGAAACTTCAGCATTCTCAAACCTCCTTTCTTCTTCATTTTTTTAATTGAGCTTGCAGTTTAGATGTCTTATAGACTTTTAAACATACTGTAGGTGCGAATTTTTATGCCTCAAACATGCCATTCTAAATTTTGCATAATACATCGAAGGTTCAACTCCTTTTTTTGTAGTTATGTGGGAGTATCTGACTTAAACTCATAAGCGTGAAGCAAGTCCAGAGGTGCTTCAGATACTCACACTCTCAACTTCAAAGTAGTAATATAAGCTTCTGCTCACAACCATATGGGACTTGTTTAGCTCTGGGCACATTTCACTACATAACCTATATAAGGCCAATGGAAAAGACCTACTTCTTTTCATAACCTATTTTCCCCTTATAGAAAGAGTTTAAATTCCTCTGAGTAATGAGAACCACATAAAATAATTTCAAAGCCAATTTTAA
This sequence comes from Phaenicophaeus curvirostris, assembly GCF_032191515.1. Lineage (NCBI taxonomy): Eukaryota > Metazoa > Chordata > Aves > Cuculiformes > Cuculidae > Phaenicophaeus > Phaenicophaeus curvirostris. Next base: position 24,653,481 of record NC_091392.1, read on the forward strand.
AATGGAAGAAGTTTGATTGAAAAAAATTCATTTAAATTGTTTTGCTTACCTCTTATTCTCTTGTTTCTGTGTTGGGAATCTGTCATTCTGACTTGTAAGTATTAAGTAATTTTCTGCCCTTAAGTTTTGAAGACAGTCAGGAGATTTTTCAGCATTTTCACTATTTTTTAGTACTGTTGGTTCCTTTCACAATTGTATGTGATGACCTTTGATTCTGACCATGAAGACAGAGAAATCAAATAATTCAGGAGAGTCTCCAGAGGCAGAGACAGACAGACCACAGTTTAATGTAAAACAGTTTCATGGTATCATGGCAGTGATATAGCTGCTCTGGAATCCAAATGTAGCCAGCAGTTAGTACAGGAATCTGTGAGTTGTACTGCTCCAGCAAGATAATGCTTCATAAGGGAGAATGAAATTTGTGTCTGCAGGTTAACTTTCACAAACATCTGTATATGCTTAGAGATAATATTGACCAAAACTGAACTGTTTGGTTTTTTTTTTTGTTTAAAGAACTGAAATAAAATAGGCAAGAAAAAATACTTCGGCTCCCAACATGGTCAGAATCAGACACTAATTTAGTTGCATAATGGGTGATGCCATGGGAGATTTCTAAGTAAATGTCACTATATTGACTTACGTTTGTTCAAACGGAATTCAGGGTACTACTGCAAACAAAGTATTTGTTTTGTAGTTTTTTTGCAAACCAAATCTTTGTGGTTTGTGAACGCTTCAGTTCACAAAGAGTAGCAAGACTGTTTTTTCTAGTCTTTTCTAGTCTATCTATCCTGAAATCCATTTTATGCTTATCTTTAAAATACCTTCCATATTGTCTCCACACCATGAAAAGTTAGCAATTTTTAGTAAAACTATCCAATCACCACATTGCTCGAAGTACTGTATTTCTCTTAATGTTAGTTTCATCTTTCCCGTTTGAGGTGTGGTTGAAGAAATCAGTAAATAAATATAAAATAAAATAAAAGGTTAATTGTTTAAGCTTCCTTTCCTGCTTTCTCTTGAACTTATTTAACTTTGAACTTTACCTTTTTTCAGTCACTAAAATGTAAAGTATATTCACTGCTGTCACTAAAATTTCACATGTCCCATAAGAAAAGGAGATATACCTCATTCCTGATGTTTTACTGAAATGCATTGTTTTACTGGTCTTCCGCAGTACATGAACAAACTCAACTAACAAAGCAGCTGGAAACACCACCACAATTAGTCCCAAGCAGAAACAGAGAAAATGTGGTCCTGAATGTCAAGTTTTCTTACGAAAAGTGCTGTCTTCATAAAAACCCCTGAAGATATATACCTCTTAAAATTTAACTGGCATTTTGTGGCACTTGAGTATTATCACATCCCAAACAAACTTAACTCTCTGATAACCAAAGTGAAGAAATGGTAATGAGCCTGACAGCCAGTCACAGTACAGGTGTTTTAAATTCTTTTGCTCATTTAAAAAAGGCTTAAAGTAGCATAAATATACATATTGATTTTTATATTTTCATATCATAACTACATATATACATATATGTATGCTAAAATGAAGGTCCTAAATTAGGTAGAAAATATATTTATCTTCAAAATAAGAGTTAAATTTCAAAACAGCAAGATGGAGGATCTAGGTAAAAACAAGCCAGTCAGCCTCACCTTGACCACTGGGAAGGTAGTGGAGCAAATTATCCTAGAAGCCCTTGATGAACATATGAAGGACAAGGTGACTGGGAGTAGTCAGCATGGATTTATGAAGGAAATAATCATGCCCCAAGAACCTGAAGGCCGGCTATGGTGAAGTGACTAGCTTAGTGGATGAGGGGATATTGCTTACTGTGAATTTAGCAAGTGCTAAATGGACAAGTAATGTGTCCTATAATACTCTCCATGACAAACTGATGAAGTACAGGCTTGATCAGTGGACACTGAGGTGAGCTGAAAACTGGCTGAACTGTTGGACTCAAAGGGTTGTGCTTGATAGTACAAAGTCCAGCTGGAGTCAGTCACTGGTGGTGTTTCCGAGGGTACTGAAGCCAGTACATCCTCAGCAATGACCTGGGTAATGAGACAGAGTGCACTCTCAGCAAATTTGCAGGTGATACAAACTTGGGGAGAATAGTTGATAGAGCAGATGCTTGTGCTTCTAAAAAGACATTACAGGATAAGGAAATGGGCAAACCAATCTCAAGAAGTCCAAGAAAGGGAAATGCTAAAACCTGCACTTGGGAAAGAATAACCACATGCCCCAGTCCAGCCTGAGGGCTGACTGGCTAGGGAGCAGCGTTGCAGAGAAAAATCTGGCAGTCCTAGGGGAAAGAACCAGCAATGTGCCCCAGTGCGCAAAGGCCAATAGCCTTTTCTGGGCTGAATCAGGACCAGGATTGTATCATCTGCAAGTTGAATATGTGATCCTTTCCTGCTCCTCAGCATCAGGGAGGTTACAGCTGGAGCACTGGGTCCAGTCCTGGTCTCCCTGGGACAAGAGGGAAGTGAGTTGAGCATGGGGCCATGAAGATGCTGAAGAGCTTGGAGCATGTGAGCTGCATGGTGAGGCTGAGAAAGCTCGCATCGTTCAGCCTGGAGAAGATGTTCAGGAGCATCTAATCCATGGATATATATACCAGATGACTGCAAAAGTTAAGAATATGAAACCAGACTTTTCTCAATAGTATCTGGATTGTGGTGATTGGCCACTATTAAAACAGAGGAAATTCCATTAAAACAGAAGAAAAGAAAAATCATTGTGAGAGTAGTCAAACTCTGGAGTAGGTTTCCCAGAGAGGTTGTGCCTCTACCCTTGGAGATATTCAATAACTGGCTGGATGTGACCCTGAGCAGCCTGCTTTTGGCAAACATATTGAAGTAGGATGGGTTGCACAAGACAGTCTCCAGAGGTCCCCTTCAAACTCACCTCAGTTCAGCAATTCTTTTCTTCAAGAATAAAATAGTGTGCTGTAAGGCTATATCCTCTATATTGTAACACTCCTTGCGGAATTAGTTATGAAGTAGCTTTTCCCACACTTATGGGACTTACTTATGGGTCTGGTAGTACATGAAAGTCTTTAAAACAAACTTTTCTCTTGTACCCATGTCATATATTGCCTAAACTTGAAAATTGTGATAGGTTAAACAAGTCCCTGTTATGAAATATTACTTATATCAGAAATAGTGTGGCCATAGGACTAGTGAAGTGATTGTGCCCCTGTACTCAGTGCCGGTGAGGTCAAACCTTGAAAACCGTGTTCAGGTTTGGGCCCCTCATTACAATAAAAACATTGAGCTGCTGGAGCGTGTCCAAAGAAGGGAAACAAGGCTGATGAAGGGTCTTGAGCACAAATCTTGCAAGGAGCAGCAGAGAGAACTGGGATTGTTTAGTCTGGAGAAAAGGAGACTGAAGGGAGACCTCATCACTCTCTTCAATGACCTGAAAGGTGGTTGTAGCAAGGTGAGCATTGGCCTCTTCTCCCAAGTAACTAGTGGTAGGATAAGAGGAAACATCCTCAAATCATGCCAGAGGAGGTTTAAATTGAATATTAGGGGAAATTACTTCTTTAAAAGGGTTGTTTAGAGTTGTAACAGGCTGTCCAGGGAAGTGGTTGAGTCACTATCACTGGAGGTAAAGATGTGTAGCTGTGGTGCTTATGGACATGGTTTAGTGGTGGATTGGCAGTGGTAGGTTAAGGGTTGGACATGAGGATCTTAAAAGTCTTTTCCAGTCTAAATGATTCTATGATTTTATGTTTACATTTAATTCATTATCTGGTCTATCAAATGTTCTAAAGTATTAGATTCAAGTTTTCTAAGAAGTGAATGGCTTCAAATTCTTAGAAGTCTTTTGAACAGACACTTAAAATTGTTGGCTTTATGGTCACAAACGTTAACTTTCATTTCTTACAGCCTTACAGATAAAAAAAAAAAGGTACATAGACATTACTGTTGTCCTGTGGAAGATATTTAATTTTAAGGACATTTTATGTAGCTTTCTTCAGTAGTAAAATTTTCAAAGAAACCACTGGAAATAATGGCTGAAATTTTAGAAACATTTTTCATTGTAATGTGCACCTAGCCATTTTTCTGTCCAGCATACCTCTTAACTTTTTGCTAAAAAAGAAATGCCACACATTCATACTTAATTCAAAAAAACAAATAAAACACCAAAACAAAACATCAGACTAAGTATGCAATAAGCAACTTATATATTGCTAATTGGAAACTTCTTGGCAAAAATTTTCTGTTGATATGATATTTACAATGAGAGGATACGATGACAATGTGTTGAATGCAAAATATTATGTAAGAAAACCTTAGTATTTCTGGTGACTCATAAGAAGTAACAGCACAAACATTTCGGAACTCTGGAATCTCCATTCCCACAGCACACATGCTTGATGCATCTACGCAAAACACAGCAATCTCATGCTCCACTGCTTTTGAAGTGACATGAGGACTTAAGAATTCATACATTGTGTCAGAATCTTTTGGCCATTACTGACTGCATAGAAAATGGAGCAAATGCATTTGACTCTTCCCCTTAACATTATCTCATTTTCCACCTATTTTCAATTCAGGGGTTTTATGAAGCAGATAGCTTTTCTATGTATTTAGAAACATTAATTAATTCCTGTTTCATGTGAATTTACCTAGCTATCTTCTTGAATTAAAGTAGTTTTTTAAACATCTATTATGTGAAATATTGCAGAGTTCAGTGAGCTTCTGGTTTGCTGAAAATTTTGAGAAAAAAAAGCTGGTTTCCTAAGAACTATAAACTCTCTTAATACAGGAAGAAAGTAATAGTTAATGAAGCACTAAAGCATTTATAATCAAAAAAATCTAAAGCTGACAGAAGTTTTTTTTATTTGCAAGTCTTTTCCATAGATTTTACTCCAGCATAGCTGAAAATTAAAACCATGCAAAAAATCTAAAGTTCCTACTGTTAAATAAAATCACAAAAAATAATCCTTAACTTTTAAACTCATTATAGCTTGACCTGACATTTATCTGACGTCTCCTTTGATATGTAATCATATAATATACATTACCACAATTTTAGTAAACAGAATTTCCATCATATTTATTTCTCTAATGCATTTCTAACGTTTTCTTAGTCATGACTATGTCTAATGAACACTGTTGAAATCATGTGATTGCTAAGTAAGTTAACAACTAAAAATTCTCATGGAATAATTCTCCAGGCTTCTTGCAAACTATTCAAGATGGAAGATATTGTTATTTTTTCTTAATTATAGTGCTTCAAAAGATTGAGCATTGGAACAGCCTTTGCAAATATTTGACATTGATCTGCTAAAAACAGACACACACCTTAGGCTCCCATTGTTCCTTCTATCAAACCCAGTGTTACTTTTTAACATTTTTCCCCCCTTTATCTGGAGTAAAAATAGTATTCCTTTCTGAAATAAATGTAATGATATAGATTGCAAATAATCTTTTTTCTTTCTTCCACCTTGAATCTCAAACCTGAAGAGTGGCTCCTGGAAAGTAAATTCTTCTCAGGAATGTCTACTAATTAGAAACAAATTGAAAACAAAAACTTTCTTCAGGCACAACCACAAACTAAAACAGATCTTCATGTCTTCCCAAGACTGAACATATGCTCACACACAAAGGAACAGGAACTTGGACCACGGAGGAGAAGAACACCATCTGGCAACACCATCCCTTTTGTTACCTTGCCCTGCTGCCATGCACTGAGACAGATCTCAATCTCAGTTCATGCTAGCACAGGAAGAGAATCAGCAATTGTCAAAATCCCGCCCTGGACCTTCCCCATCCTAATAAAAACTGCTTCTTCAAGTACCTTAAATTTCAACTACATTTTCAGGTCATGTATCCTTGTCCTGAAATTACTTGTTTCTTTTTCCTCCCCACTGAGGAACTTTATAACATATGGCAGGTTTTCTCTTCTGAATTTTTCCAGAAATTAATTTCCACTATCAGGTCCATTTTGATTTTACACAGAATGCCAAGAAGCAATAACCTGGATATAAAAGGAGGAAGGCATTATACACAGACTACCTGTGAAAAACAGTATTTCTGGAAATGCATGTTTTCGATTACAAATTTCAGAAGCACAAGATGATTTTAAAGAGAAATGTAGACCATGAGCTCTTTATCAAGAATTTTCAAGATTCTATTTTCACAAATTTTGCAGAAGTCTAATAATTACTATGGCTGAAGACTGAACCACGATGCAATTTATACTACAAAAAGATACCTACTTTTTCCTCTCTTCTGAGATATTTTTCTACTAAGGATTCTTTATTGAGACATAATCCATAACTCTCTGAAGTCAGCAGGATCCTTAATGGGCTTTGCATCAGCCACTAATTTAGTTACCATTTGCCTAAAGGACACCACTTTAACTGTAATTATTTTTCTGTCATTAATAGTCAACTTAATTTATATTCAAAATGTTCTAAAATGATTTTGTAAAAATGTTATCTTTAGTTTTAAACAATGGAAGAGATTTTGATTAATTTTATGATTACAAGAACAAATTAGCATGAAAGTAGGCTAAAAATTGTGAACATGCCTTTCATGAGGAAAAATTCTGGGCTCCCTGCCAATTTTAAAAGAAAAGAGAGAAATTCAAGGTAAAGATGTTATTGTTTAGCTTGCATCTGAGTCAGAATCTAGAGCAAGAGTCCCTTACATTTTGAGTCCTTATATATGCAAGAAGTCTTATTGAAATTAGGTGGGGCAACAATAATACACTCAAAGAAAGACGTTTCAGTAGCAGGAAAAATTAAGATGCAGATAGACAAAAATGAGCTGCAGCACTTTTCAGGATTCAAATACTTTGTACATATTGGACTATATATAACCTGTGCTGCTAAAATACACAGCATAATCACATATAATTTTTATTTATATGATTACATATACTACATTTATACTCTGTATGTTTATATGTGTGTATACATGTGTACATACACACACATACACACAGAAATATTGAAATAGGCACTAAATTAGCTTTGAGGCACCTCAGATGAATTTTGTTTTGTTTTGTTTTGTCTTGTCTTGTTTTGTTTTCAGAAAGAGCCAGATAGATAACAGTGTAGTCATCTGAAGACAATTGCATGGGGAATTACAAGCTCTTAAGGAAAAAAATAGCAAAGGTCCTAGTTGCTTTGCAAGGAGTACCCATCTCTTATGGGTTGGAAGATATGTCACTATTTGGGAACATAAACTGAGAACACCCTTTAGATTAAGATCCTGTGAAGCAATACAGCGGTGTTCTCTCATCAGGGCAGAGGGTGTCAAGCTCCTCTAACAGAACAATTCTGCACTAGAAAGGGAAGGAGGAAAACTTTGTAATATGGGCTGGCTTTTATTAAACATTTATACAATGTAGACAAGGTGCAAGGGGCAAAAAAAGAGGGATCATTGCCCAATAATCAGATCTTTTCCCAGGACTGGAAACAGAACAAAATGGTCCCACCAGTTAGCTGAAGAGCTAATAACAAACTTAAACCCTTTTTGCTCATGTTGTGTTATACATACAACTGAGAAAATACTAATGTAGAATTTTTTATTGACTTTTTAAATTAACCTTTATTATTTTACAGTTCTCCAAACAAAATGGCTCATGATGTGTATATTGCATTTTTAACACGTCATATATGTTGAAAAAAGAAAAAGTACTCCACTGCACTTGAAAGAGCAAATGCTTAAGGCATGCAATATGCTTCTAATCTTTTAAGACATAGTAAAATTTGCCATACAAAATAATGGTTTATTCTCTTTTTTTAATCAGCGTATTCCAAACCTATAACTGCTCTGAGGAAATTAGATAAAGCCACATGCCAGTTTGAGTATTGGCTATCTGGGTCTATAACTACTATTTCAGAAGAAAGAAGAGGCAAAATATATATTCAAAATACACCTAATACTTGATATGATTCATGAACATTTGATACTTTTGATAATTAGATCTGTTATATGCTATTCTAATGTATATCTGTTTTATTCTCAAGAAAAATCGATCTAGAATTTACCAAATTATGCTGGGCACATTCTTTCTGAAACACAATATTACAAATGTTTTTGAAATAGCTTGTAACAGTATTAAGCATGAAAAGTAATGAATGTAGAATCATTCTGCCTCAAATCACTTGTGGCAAAATACGTCAGTGGTCCAATCTATTACCTCTTTTACTTGAAACTCCAAGCAATGATCTCCATTTATTATCCTTGATTATCCATGTTTGGCTGCTTAATTGAATAGATTGCTGAAAGAAACAATCTGTTAAAGGTTATTTGTCTCAGAGACCTCCCAACCATTTGAAAAAGTGTTACAATGACATATAGTAACAAAATTATGCCCTGGGGTTGCATCTTGGATCTTTCAGTTTATAACCTAAATAATAGATTCAAGATGTAACTTTTCAAAAAGTAGAATAATTCATGCCAGAAGCCCACTGCTTGCACACTTGGATAATTGACGTTTCAAGAGAAACTATTTTTTTTCCCCCTGAAGGGTTATCCAAAATGTGCAAACAAGAAAAATTTAGTTATAACAATAGTCCCTATGAAGCACCTAGCAGAAATGGACAGATACTTCAGGAACAGTAAATTGTCCTTTTTGCTATGTATGATCATAACATGAGTGTGTCTCATCTGCTGTAAATTCAGATCAATAATTCTGCACTTTCCTAAAATGCATGAGAAAGACTGTCCATGATGTGTTTATGCAATGGATTCTCAGTTATTTGAACAATTGGACATGAAACTCCTTCTTACAAGCATAGCCTGGACCATCGAGTCACCACTCTATTGCTCAACGGAAAACGAACACTTCATTTTCTTAAGTCCTTATGGCACTTTTGACCCTGAAGAGAAACTTCAAGTTACAATAATAAGCATCACATAATAGTTGGAATAGTTGATATAAATTGTTTCTTACCCTAGATTTTTATGCATATAGCACCTGAATCACAATAGAATTGCTTCACCTGTTTCCTACACCCCACTATTTTAAAAGAATCAAAAATGTACTTTGCAGTGCAAAGCATGATGGATCAGGCCTTACTCTATTTTCACATTACTGTCACCCAGAGGTAGCTTCTGAAACAATGTATTTACACTGCTGTGAAACTCATGTAAGTGGGATAAGCAAACAACAAAGCTTGCCACCCCATAGGCAAATGCTTGGAACTCCTCCAATATAAAGGTTATGCTTCCAAAGACAAACTTAGTCTTTAGATTATGTGGTGATGGGCACTATAAAACCATAAAAATGTTTTGGCTAGACAAAGTTCACACTGGCACAGAGGCCGAGATACACAAATTGTAATATCAACAGTTGCCTGCTGCAACATTGTCTAAACTACTAATGATGAAGGAAATACACTTTTTCAACTTGTAGAAGCATGCTCACAGTATAAGTGCTTGGGTACTGTCAATATGGACAGCATATAGAAACCCAAGTAGAACCGGCTGCATCACTGTGGATCTGTGTCTTCTACACCAGCTTCATGCTAAATGCTGAGTCAAACCTAGGGTAAAGAATTGTAGGGTCATGATACTCAGGACACTGCTACCTCAGTCTGGATCTCATTGCTATGCCTGAACTCCAAAATAAAGCACATTTTTCTCTATACAGTTCATCCACACACACATGTACACATACACGCAGAGGGAAAAAAGCTAGCTTTTATTTTAATCAGAGGTGCGAAGTGATGCCATGGTAAACCTTGTGTGTATGCTCCCGTGCAGTTTCAGGACAGTGCTCCCACTGAGAACAAAGGATGCACAGAATGAATGTCAGAAATGTTCATACTTTGTGGAACCAGTATTTTATATCGGGAATTTAAAAATAGAGAAAGACTATCTCTGTACAAAATAAAAATTGGAAAAGACCTAAGAAACAAACAAAGAGTATGTATTCCTTAGTAACTTCTGAACATTACTGCAAAACAGCAGAACTGGGATACTATTTATGATTTAAGACACCCACATTTCAGTAGCTAGCACACTAAATTGATAATTGTTCACAAAAACACCTAAAACATATCTGTTGGTTTTACATGCACTGGTAAAAGAGAACTGGCACAATAAAATACTAAACCCCACAAGTTTTTAGCTTTTCTGTCACATCTCAGTGCATTTAATATCATTCTGTCAGATTATTTATGACTACACAAAGAAACCAGTTATTTCCCATTATCTCTTCAATAAATAAGTAAAGCAGAGCACGCTGCAGTGCTACAATTCGTTAATGAGATGACTACAAAATCGTCATGGTGTCTAGTCTCAGAAGCTTGCACAGCATCTCACTATTAGAGTTCATATCAGCCCTGACGAGTAAATGCATTTTTTACATATTGATATGTTCCAACTTGATGGCTGAGACACACATTTTGTAGTGGATTACATAAAGTAAGTAAACCTTTCCATGACACATTTAACATTTAACAAAACAAAAATTCTAGCAGCATTTCCAGCTTTCATTAGCATTTCCACCAGTCTATCATAAGAGAGTTGTCTGTCTTTCTAGTAAGGAAAGCAGGTTAAAACTTTTAATTTGGATTTTCATGTAGGAAAAATCCAACACTCCAGTCTTAATTGGATCAGTTCCTTTAAAGTTATGAACTAATGACACCAACATGTTAGAATACGTACTGTAAGACATAACTAGAATCTTGATCTAAAGCCTGCTGAAGAAAATGAAAGCCTTTCCACTTAGTTCCTGCGGGCTTTGCCTCCTAACTAAAATGCTGGTAGAAATAATTAACTATTTTACCCATTTATCTATATTGCACAGGTGAAAAATGTTTCTTTTGATTAGACAAATCAATAAGATTGTCACAAATGAAAACAAGCTAACATGAAATTACTTCTACATTTAGAAAGATAAAATATTTACCACTGTTTTTCAAATATAGTAAGTGTGGTTCCCATGTAGTTTCTAGGGGCCCTTTTTTTATTTTAATCATAAGACATGCTGTTTACTATGTATACTTCTTTATTTATTGTAGGTTCTCTCATTTCGTTTTACTATTTGGTAATACAGCTCCTTAATATTCCTCTACATACTTGTTCTTCTAGCAATATTTTATATCTTGGAATGATATTTCAGCTATGTTTTCCACTCTTTATTACAGGAACTATCAAGGACAGAAGATTTAAATGCTGTGAATTTTGCATGTTTCCCATTCTTCTGTTCAATTAGCAGAAAAATATTTGAAGGCATGAACAGAGGCTATTGTAATATAATCATAATGCCTCAAGAGAATATGGGTTCACAAATTTTTCTGAGGTGACCTGTTCAATATATTCTGCATCCTTTGTCCTGGGAAAGTCCTGTCACTCTGTTTGACTGGACAACGCCATTAGGAAAAAGCATCTTGGGGAAGGAAGCTTGAAAATGGAATATGAAGCAGTTAAGCTCAATTAGATCATTGCACAGAACAGGACCTTAAACTTGAAGGAAAAGAAAGAAAAAGATTTCATAGCTCATGGCCAGTTCATTTTGCTGCCCTGGAATGGGATTCAAGTAGAAAGTCTGGTGTGCATATGTAGTTTTTTACACAAGTTAGTGTTGTAGTTCCCACTGCAGTCATTGCAGTCAATGAGTCTAGAGAGTGATTCAGCTCACCTGAAAGTACACACATTATTAAAGCATCTCACCTAGGCTCATATTTAGACAATTCTGAATTCTATACACTTTCTCATTAAGTATGTGATTCAAGAGGATCAGTGAAAAATCAGCATTATTTATATATGAGATAAGGAAAAAGAAATTGCTGAAGAAGAAAAGGAAATCATATATAAGATGGTTAGTAAAATCCCTGGAAGAGTAAATCCATCAGAAAAACTTTTTTAGTCAACAACTCATCTCAGGCAATGAGGATAAATATGTGTTTATGCACAAAACTCATTTACACATGCTATATGATTACTGTTTAATAAAGTGATTTCCTTCCAAGAAACAGTTGTGAATATGCATAAAGTCACTCATGCAGTGCATCCATGCCAACAAAGCTGCAACGTGCTCTTAAATGGAATAAAACCTATGAATAAAACCTACTCTCTCTCAGTCCTTCTTCCAGGATTTTCAAAATATTGGCATTCGTGTCTCACATCAGAAAAAAAAAAACCCTGCAAGTCTGGTTTTCATTAAACAAACTATTTAGCTAATGCTCGACATGTATGGGAGGAACCTAAGAAAGTGTGGGCCTTCTCACTGGGAGTGATGGAGTTTTAATGTGCAAAGGCAAGTAAGCATAGAAGTGCATATAATAATCATTGTGTCATTGATACATATGTGTCTTAGCCAGTCATTCATTTTAACTGATTGTTTGACTGATTCTCATCAGAACACTGAGTATTTCTTCTCTATACCCATTTTACATACAACCTTATCCTAATATATCTAAGCAGGACAATCCTAAAGTATAGGTAGAACTATCAGTTTAAAAGTCCTTTATATCAGCAGGATAATGAGGCAATATAATATATGGTACATTTTTCACCAACGATTTTAGTAAACAGATCAACTAACAGATAAAACCTTTATTGCTCTAAATAGCACTGTTATACCGGTCCAAAATTAGTTACATGAGGCTCTGGCTGTCATGTTCTCTGATGCTATTAATGTGTGATATCCTTTCAAGGTTGCCTGAAAGTTTCTGTGAGTTAAGAAGACTTAGGTAAGCTAAAGGAAAAAATATGCCAACTTGTTCCCCTTTAAGCTGTAAGAAACCCTGAACAAATTACCCACTCCAGTATTCATTATGACCAATTTCTGTGAAATACTCAGGGAGGGATCCCATGTATGACTCAATGTCCATGTTACCAGAGGAGAAGCTTTTTTTATATACTGTGTTCAGTTCTGGGCCCCTCGCTACAAGAAGGGTGTTGAGGCTCTGGAGCGTGTCCAGAGAAAAGCGACGAAGCTGGTGGAGGGGCTGGAGAACAGGCCTTATGAGGAACGGCTGAGAGAGCTGGGGTTGTTTAGCCTGGAGAAGAGGAGACTCAGGGGAGACCTTACTGCTCTCTAGAAACTACCTGAAAGGAGGTTGTGGAGAGGAGGGATTTGGCCTCTTCTCCCAAGTGACAGGTAACAGGACAGGAGGGAATGGCCTCAAACTCCACCAGGGGAGGTTCAGGCTGGACATCAGAAAAAATTTTTCACAGAAAAGGTCATTGGACACTGGAACAGGCTGCCCAGGGAGGTGGTTGAGTCACCATCCCTGGAGGTATTTAAAGCATGGGTGGATGAGGTGCTCAAGGGCATGGTTTAGTGGTTGATAGGAATGGTTAGACTCCATGATCCTAGAGGTCTTTTCCAACCTTGTGATTCTGTGATTATTTGCTTCCTATAGCTTCCTCTTGATTAACAACAGAAAAAATAAACCAGTTACATCAGAGGTTGATATCTATTATCTTACTGTGTTTCTGATAATAAAACTATGCTTCAATAAATATAACTAAACTTTTTTTTTGCTTTTTTCATGCTATCTCTGTACAAAGTTTTGGTAACAGTACATGTATTGCAGGAATCCCTGTTGCACAGCTATGGAGTTTTGTTTAAATCTTTAGGATTTGAGATAAATCAAATAAATTATAGTTGTCCTCATCAATATCTTGCTGTAGTAGTATATTCATACACAAGCTTGATGAAAGGTTCTCTCAGGTCAACTCCAAGTTTCTAATTGATTTCCATGGGCTTTGGATCAAGTGAATAAATACTGTAAGGGATTCAGCACTCCCAGGTTCTGCACCATTTGTTCATCGTGCATTGAAATTCTTATTGAGTTTAAGTGTTTTGAAGCTGACGTATGTTCTCATCACCTTGTAGATTACAAACTTTGATTATATAAATAGCTAAACAAAACAGAGATGTAAGAAATAACTGTGCATTTAAAACAGCTGTTTTCCTATTTGCACAGTTTTTAAGCTCTATACTATTCTTGGACTCTCTGAACCTTTGGTACCTGGCACCATTAAGAATAGCTATCTTCCATCCATTGCCCATAGTTCCTTAAAAGAATTTAGAAAAAAATATAGAACAGTTTGTTTCCCCAACCTAAGCCTGATACAACCCACAGTTAAGTCATTTCCATTAACTGAGAATATGAGAGGGTGAGATGAAGAGGGTGAGATGAGTAAGCCAGTTAGACCAACACCCTATCAAGTGGCCAGAAGCAAATGACATGGGTAAGACAAAAGCAAAAGCAAGAATATAGTGACACCTCCTTCATTACATCTTCTCAGCTTTCCACAATCTGCAGCTTAAGTGCTTCCCAAGGCAGATACTGTGTCTTTTGTGTTTGATATGCATCAGTGGATATTTTTCATTTAACTTTTCTAATTGATTTTCTCAGGCAAAAAAGAATGGAACAGTAAAGGCTGGAATGCAGCCTTTCATCATAAGACAATATTATTCTTTCATAGCATTGCTTCTTAAAAATATTTTTGCATTCCACATATGGATGAAAAGTCAAAATTTCCTTGAACTGAAACCCCAAAAGCAATTCAGATTGAAAAATCCAAATATGACATTTGCTTCCAAATACTTGTTCTACAAAAATGCAGAAAGAATAAGTGTTTTTAATTCATAGATTCAAAGATTCCTGAGTAAATTTTTATTACCTTACATGGCAGAAGCTCTTGTTGTTTCATTGTGAAACTTCTAGAAGAAATATAAGGTTTCTTTTGGAATAGGTTTTAGATAGGTAATTGAACATATTCACCATTGATATTACCTTAGTCTTGCTGCAAAAGTTCTCAGCATTTTTTATAATTCTGTTATCAAATTCAGTAAACAGAATCAGTAAATAAGTTACCAACACTTATACTAGAGTAATGAAAACTTCTGAACAGGTATATTGCTCTTCTACCTCATACTGTCATAGTGAACCTGACTGGGAGACAACAGTACATGGAAGAGTTTGTGATCCACATAACAATGAAACTGAGTAAGTGTAGTAGATCTGTGCTGTATGTCCATCTTGGCCTTCATGCTGTGCTGTACAAATATCTTGTCTGCAGGATAAATCTGACCAGATCATTGGAACAGAAGAGCTTGCAGGCAACTCAGTACAAGTGATTATACCTCCTGCATGGGCTTGCTTTCATCTACAAGTGCAGCAAGAAGCTCTCATGAGAACATCCTTTATGAACAGAGTTGTTTTACTGTAAAAAAAAAAAAATTATATAGTAGCACAGAGGACCAAAAAGGTGGATCATATCTCCATGATATGATCTATATGATCTAGAGTCTCTGCAGTGAGTAGAACAATCCATCCAATGCTACATAAATTCATGGTTCCCAGCATCTGAAGGGACATAAGACTTACTACCTATATATATATGTATATACACATATATATTCCTCTTTTGCTCTATCATGTTAAAATAGCTATTTTATTAAGCTATTTGTTGTTGAGCCTTTCTTGTCAAGATCCAGAAAGAATGCATTTCTCTCTCCCCTCTTATCTCACCACCCTACCCTGAACACCAGCCACTATCACATTGCCCTCTTGAAGGACTTGGATTTCTAATGATTCAGATTTCTAACACTGCCTTCATCTATTTCTTTCTAACAAAACACTCAATTAATTAATTTCACTGCAGACATGTTGCATGGGTCCCTGTTCTCAATTTGTGTCTTAAGAGAGTGGAAAAGTGGCTAGCGTATCAGAAATATCACTTCAAGTCTCAGAAGTACGTAAACAAACCTGTCTTCATAGAAGGACTTGTTCCAAAGACAACTTAGAATTAAGCAAGAAGCTTAAGAGCCTACATCCTCTACCACCAACATCATCACTCTTCAAGCTTCTAAAAGGCATTTACTTGAATGGCAAATGGAAGGATCACTTTTTTTAACATAAATAAATCAAAATTAATTTCCCAAATTATTAAATGATCACTCTTTCCCCTCAAAGGAGCAGCAAACTTTCTGTACTGATGCAGTGAGGCAGGAGAGCAATTTTGCTTTAGAATTGCTTTGGAAGTTTATGGTAAAGCTGCTTAGTTGAGGGAAAGAAAGAGGAAATATTTTTTTCTGCAGTATATTCATCTTTTCCCACAAAATTACAAAAAAATAATATGCCACTTAATGCACAAAAGAACACAATTTCATGAAATCATACAGAAAAGAGAAACATACTGAAGGAAATGTGGCTATTTTACACTGTATAGAACTGTACTAGCTGGCAAATTTGAGATTTGCTGCTCTGGAAAAGCAGAACATGAAGACAAACCACAATGAGTTAAACCAAATAATTGTTGATAATAGGATTTCATACCAAATTAAATAATTTCTTCACCAGACAGACAGGCATGATTTGTAGAGAAGTGAAAAAAGTTCCTAAAGGGAAGCGAAAAAGACATACACTCTGAAACAGTTTTGTCTCTCATGGCCCTCAAGCTTCTGCAGTGCTCCAGTTTGGAGGCAGCTTTTAAGAAAATGGTAATTTTTAAGCTGAATTAAATATGAAAATAAGTCCTGCAATGAAGAGAGTGTCCCCACTGAAATTTGGTTTAGTGTGTCTCTAAGACTTTCAGTCTGCTTCAGAGCTATGCATTGGCAATGCCAAACTGCCGTCTAGAGCTCTGACATATCCTGGAAGACACTAGAATAATGGCTTGGGGAATATGTCTGACACCTCTACACTGGAGCATTTTAAAAATGGACAGTGGTGAAACAGACCAACATGTGAATCAAGTCTCTAGGTTTCCCATTCAGAATAGAAATAGTTTGCAACCCTTTAAAGTTAAGGTTTTCAAGCTCTCCATATCTTAATTCAAAACCACTGCTATTTGAAGAATGAATTCTTTACTGAAGAAAATGACAGTGGATACTTACTTAAATGTTTCTTTCGGTCTGCTAGAGGATTCTACTAAAGCAGCAGAAGCATTAAAAATCCTTATTTTTTTCCAATTCAATTTTTTTATGTTGTTTGGAAACGGCCAAAAATTGAAAAAAGCACTGAAATGACCCTGAGGATTACACAAAACAAGAATATTTTGAATTTAAATGTAGAAGCCACATTGCCTTTTTGATAAAGTTGGAATTGTCATCAAATCCCAAGCACGTAATCTGCTAGGATCTTAGAAAGGAATATGTTACAGGCCTTTCAGTTATATAAATAACCAGGAACAAGGAGTCTAGACCAAACCAGCTAGACACAAAGGTTGGCATTTATCTCATCCATTTCACTTGGTATTTAAATATTTAAGTCTCTGCTAATCATAATAAATTCCATTTATACTCAGTGCAGAGGACTGCGCAGCTCCAGATGCCTGCTTCTCTTCATTACCTCCTAAGTGAGACAAGAATGACTAGTTCAGAAGGATTTAAATTTTGGAGGAGTAAGTTAAGGCTTATAAATCACAGAGGTGGTGAGGAACTTACAGAAAAACATGTTTGAATTCCACCTCCAGACTCTCCTGTAATATTTCTATTGTATAGTATGCCTCGATTGCCTCCTTTACAAAAAAAGGATTCTCTACTTGTCTCATTTAAAAGAGTTGTATGTCCGGATTGTCTACTTTAAAAGAGTTGTATGTCCTGATTGCGTCCTTTAAAAAATCACACACCCAAGATACACTCTATAAATTCTGTAGCTTTATCCTCCCACACAAACATAGGGACTGGGAAAAGAACTGTATACAAACAACATGAAATCTTATTTAAGGAAAACTTTCTGCTGAAATTGGATTTGATTGCTTTGAAAGTAAAGGAACTTCTGAGTATGCCTATTGAGCTGGAAAATAGCTATCAGAAAGTATATTTAGGCAGAAGACAGCACCGTTGACGCTAAGGAAAGGAACCAGCCTGTCTTCAGCTTTTTGATACGAGTATCTCTCAAATCCACTTAAGTGGCTCCAAATCCATAGTTCAATCCATTGTTCTGTCCAGTACTCCACAACATCTTGCACTTTTCTCTGTATTTATTTAATTTACTTGCAAAAATGTAGCAAACAGTACTCACTAGATGTGGTTTCTACATAGAGAAATAGGGAAAGCTCACATACCTTCTAGAAATGTGTAGCAAAACCCACAACCTCTTTCCCACTGCATGGCCAAACCCAGTGTAAATCCATTCTGTGGACCACATCCTGGCAGACACTCTGCTGTAACCATGGTATGAAGAGGGCTTGGAGCAGACAGTGGCCAGGAGAAGACAATTGCATCCAAAGGGATTTGTGCAGTTCACTCCAGGCACTGTTTTCTGTCTTCTAGAGACCTGAAATAAAACTGGTTGCTATATTCCCCTCTCACAACCAGGTTTTTATCTCACATGTCAGCACAGCTGCACAAAGGCGTCTGTATTTTAAAGTCATTGGTTGCGCGTGTCAGACAGCATCATCTGTGGTCTGCAGCTGTGCCTCTCCCCAGAGGAGCAGAGAGGCTGTCACGGCTCTGCCAATACAGCAAGAGGCTGAACCGTGCTGAAGGGCTCACCAGCATGACTAGCAACATCTCTTCTCCCATGAATGATTTAATACATTAAATTTCAAAAGTTTGGGCCTTGGGAGGAAAAAAACTCTAAGTCAGATGAACGATGATAGTTATAGTCTTTCAGCAGCTATGATTTCTGCAACGATCTCACTGACATGGGCCTAAGGAAGAAAAGTGCCTGAAGTAGCACATGGTCCAAGACGAATAGCATATATATCACATAATACACACTTTTTAATAAGGAGCTTCCTTTATAATATTTACCTCTAAAGCTCAGCACCTTTTGACACAGATTAGCACCCTGTAGGTAGATTACTGTGTTCAAAAGCAAATCAGATAAAATTTGAGCTTCACTTTCACTCAGAAAATACTGAGCTTGTCAAATCATCAAGCCAGTCTGTGGCTAGATTTACTCTAAACTATCTGTCTGCAGGAAAGCTTCAGTTTGTAGTCTCTGAAGTTTTCCATCCAGGGGCCAAAAAAGTAAATACTGACTATATTCTCAATTGCTCTGGAGTTTACAACGGAAATATTCAAAATTTCATTTTATATAGACACATATCAAATAAATACAAGAAATAGCTGCACCTATTACTTATCTAACTCTCATTACATGTACAAGAATAGGTGTATATACTCCACTTCTCTAGTTCTCCCTGTCCCTAACTGTTGTTATCAATGTCTCAACATGGATGTGATCAACTGATGTAAACAAATGCATCAATAACCAAAGCAAATCAAAAAGCTTAGAAAAGCTAAGAATTCTCAGCTCTATAAGTGATACAAGATACCCTGGCATTTATATCACAAAGCTGCTATTAAAAAGAGTTATTACTAAAGATTTTTTGGGTATTGCTGTGTTTTCAAAAGAAAGGCCACAATTCTTAACCTCTTATTTACCAACAATGAAATGATTAGATATCCTAAACCCAAAATATTCCTTCTTTGCAGTCAGGTTTGGAAGTATCTTAAACCTCTCTACTTTTCACTCCTCTGTGGGAAGCAGGAGGGTTTGGGGACCAGTATGTTGCAGCTGTAATCCACCATGTCAAAGTGCATCAATTTTGTTCCTAAGCAACCCTGCACAGTGCAGTAGTTGCTGTCCATAGCTGATAAGGATGCTCAGAAAATTGTTAACTGGCTGCATGTGGGAGAGATGAAAGTTGCAGAAACTGGAAGTAAGGCCACCAACACAGGAACAACGTTCCTCTTTGGGTTATAAAAAAAGAGGGAGATGAATAGTATCAACAACGAAGAGTAAAGGAATCCACTCATTACATATGTTCTCATACAGGAAACTATTTGATTCATCTTATTGAAAGAAGTGATGACACTTGCATTGCAATGACACAATGCAGCAGACACTTTCCTTTCCATTACTGCACAATGTTAAATTACATCCTTCACAATCTCATAGTCTGATTCTTAGCCATTTACAAGGAATGTCTGGATGGCCAAGCTTGCAAGTGATAACTTGAAAGACTTTTCCCTGTGTATCAGCCAAAATACTTTGAGAATCTGCCAGTACAATGCAAAAAATCATGTTTCTGGATACGCATTTGAAGAAAGTAGGGGTATGACCTCAAAATATCTTTTATTCCAAAATACTAACTAATCAAAGCATGTCAATGTATTATCATAAAATTAGATCATTATAAGGACTTTTATGGAGTTTCACAGTTTTGGGTTTTTTTTATCCAAGGTGATCTAGAATTGTTGTGGAATATACTTAATTTTATTTTAATTTGCCAAAGTACTCAGACTAATTAAATAAATTCCTAGAAGTTTGTGTTTTCTCCTAACATAAGGAGTTTTATCCGAGGAAACTGAGTTTTCAATAATCAAACAGCCAAAGTTATTTCTGCAGATACAGATTTTATAACATTTTTATTTTAATGTTCATATTATAATAGATCAGCATTTAAAAAATATACAAGTGTTCTTAATATTGAGAATTTTGCTTGATGTCACTTTTTGACATGAATCTGAGCTAGACACCACTCACAAATCACAATGATTCCTCGAGAACTATGATACAAGATACTTAGCTCAAGAAAATAACATTTTATACAATGAGCTAGGAAATGTGTTTTAAAGATGTTTCATGGAACACAGATTAAAGTAAAAATCAAGTAACAGAGCTATAGACCATGCTTACAAAACTCATATTAATGAACAAAAACCCAAAAAGTAAATGCAGGCAAAGTACTTCTCAAACCTCCCAGTTAAGCCTACAAACAAATATACATTAAAAAAAAGACAAAATAAAAATATTTCCCACCATAACAGAGAAGATGAATTTTCAGTCATCAAATTGAAGATTACTGTTTACCTTTTCTCACTACACATCAGCATCTTAACAAATTTACTGTGTCTGAGCTAAACATGAGACCTGTTGGCCAATAAATCCTTAGGGTGGATATTTCTTTGAAAAAAACAGAATTCCATAAATGACACTGTTTCATAATTTAGCACCCGGTTTCTAAAAAACATTTTCATTAATTTAACAATATCTGCATGTCATAACCCACATTACTTATGTATCTTTTCATTTTAAGCTGTTCATTTCAAAAACATAGAGACAAGAAAATTAGGATGAAAATATATATTTTCCCTTGGCTACTTTAGATAATTCTTTCACTGCTATTACCCTTTTTATTTTTTTTGTTTTTCTTGAATTACTTATTCCACTTTTCCAAGAATACCATACACTACAGTCTATCTCCTTCCACAGTGTTATGTGAATATAGGGCACACTGTATTTTGAGAAGACCTGAACCCTTATAAGATTAATTTGTTTCTGGTAGGGGTAGAACATACCCAGAGTCTCAGCACAGTAGTCTAGTTATCCTAGCAGTTATTCTTGTGCAGATAAGACTATGTTTTCTAAGGTGACTAGGTATCTAGTTCCCCAGCTTATTTATTTTCAACCGTTCTCCTTTGTGTTTCTAAGCACCTAATCCTCTTTTTGGAATTCAAGCTGGGTGCCTATCCACATCTCCAGATACTTAAATGCCTTTAAAAATCTTCCTTGCAGTGTTTGGCTCCTCTAAAATAATAAACCCAGATTTCACTGTCTTTAAGACTTGACTTCACTGTTAAGCCAACCAGATCCAAGAAACCAGTAATGTGGATGAAACTGGGAAAAAAAGGGATGAAATGTAAAATACTGCTCCTAAATACTATAAATATGCAAAATTTTACTTTGTTCCTATTTTACTTTGTTCCTATTTGAAACCTACTTTGTTCCTATTTGAAATTTTACTTTGTTCCTATTTGAAACCTACATTCTTGTAGGTTATTAGGCAACCTCCCATTTTCTGTAACAGTGCAGGATCAAGCCCTAATTAAGTACATTTACACAGTGGTTCCAAAGTTTTTTTACCTTCAGCATGGAGGTCTGCACACAAGTACGGAACAATGCTGCTCAATGGAATGTAAGAAAAAAACGCATTTTTTCTAAATATGCAAAGAACATGATTGTTTATATGAATAATATCTTTGTATCTTTAATATTTACACAGATAGCAGTCTTGTAATGTTTTGTTAGCTTTTGCAAATGACTTTAACTGCTAGAATCTGTCCTGATGGTAGTGGGAAATTGGTACTGATGACTGGGTATATTAGGATATGCTTTCTAATAATACTCAAGGTGTGTCTATGCTGGTGTAAGAAAAAGAATGCAGTCTCATTTGAATTATGATAGAGCTGAATCTTGTTGATTTTTTTTTAATAAAGTTACAATATTATAGGACTATTACTGGTCACATGAACTTCGGATGTGTTCATGTATAAATCTGAGCCTTCATACACCACATATCTGAGAAAATATTTGTACCCACTATTTTACTAGAACATACTTAAACATATTACATATCAGGTGCTATAGTTAAATGCACTGCTTTGTACTTCATCACAATTCACATTTATTTAAATCTATGCTGTGGAAACAATGTAAATTTCTTTCCGAACTTCGGTGGAAATTGTGGGGGTTTGTTTTGTTTTGGGTTTTTTTTGTCAAAACAAAATCCACAACTTTTTACTTAATAGGGGTATTATAAAATATTACCATAGGTACAGGAAGATCCAAATCATATGCTTCAGCAAAATATACTTAAGAAATAATGGTAGAATTTACACTATTAATTGTGACAGGAGTCAAAGTCCAAGCACGGTAACTATTACTGTTCTGAGAAAAGTAGCATAAAGCTATCATTTCAAAGCACTGTCTATGAATTTAAAAACCTTTCCTCCACTGCATGAGCAATGCAGAAAAAAAGATGATTTAAAGAATATGTCTTGCTCAAAAATCTGTGCTCCTATCTATTGCCCAATAAATGATAGGTACAGAAATATACAAACTCTTTTCCAACACTCTGGCAGCTATCTTGTTCCGTAACTAATGAAACCTGGTAACATTGAATCTAAACTTTGTTTCTGTATTTCTTATTTACATTCCCTCTTTCTAGCTATCTAGTCACTTAAACCCTCCTGAAAA
The DNA here is from genome assembly GCF_032191515.1 of Phaenicophaeus curvirostris. Classification (NCBI taxonomy): domain Eukaryota; kingdom Metazoa; phylum Chordata; class Aves; order Cuculiformes; family Cuculidae; genus Phaenicophaeus; species Phaenicophaeus curvirostris. The sequence goes on from NC_091392.1 coordinate 24,676,412, forward strand.
ATGTTCTCTCATCAGCTTACTATGATGCAAATTATGAACTGCTGTCAGTGGACTACAACAGCATAAAAATCAAGTAATGGGAGCAGTTCATTAGACTTTCTTTCAAATGTCTGAAAAGTTGTCACTCTGAGGTTGCAAAATGTTCTCAACTTATTTTGGACAATTGTTTTATTTCTGCAATATTTATAAGTTCCCATTTTCAGAAATACATTTCCCATTTCCAGATTTTTTTTGGCATAGCAGTGCTATTTCTAATACTGTATTCATAGATTTATGTGGCTTTTCTATTGCAAATTTTTCTTCTTAGACAGACGCACAATGATGTGAGTCAAGTACAGACTGTCATCACTCAGTTTGAACTTCTTGTGTTCGATCACTTTGAGGTTTTACTAAAATCACAATATTCACTGAGGACTAGTTGAATGATAGGCCATAATTAATAGATCAGGCACCAGTTATAATTACTCTGAGTCAATTTGTTCTGCTGTGCTAAGTCAGCATTTTTCTTTGCTACATCTTGGCCCACACCAGTCTCGCTGTTCTTATTATTGACTCACATTAAAAACAACAAAACACAATTCCATCTGTATCTACCACAGGAGAACACAAATTTGATTCTGAGCAGAAAGATCTTTTTGTCAAGCATCACCATCACACTCTTCCTAACCGAAGTAAGGAAATTCATGCTCAAGAAAAAACAGTGAATTAAGCTAACTCCCCTTCCCCTAAAAGATCTTCAGGATTTCTTTGAACAGGAAAGCTGGTCCCAGTGCAATTAAATAAGGATAGCATGACTCATGTTCTCTGTCAAGCCAACAACAGCACAATACAGTTTGAATAATCTTTTTATTAGAGAACAAATATTATTATTTTTTTTACTGCCATGAAAATGACCCTTACTTTTCACTATTTCAAATTCTCCCTGGAGCCCTGTTTGAATGTCTAGTAATGTGCTTTGAAGGTGATTATACAACATTTTGTCTCTCCTCTGTTATACAGTATTCTAACTATTAAGGCTAAAAATCTCTATTGTGAAGAGGAAAAAGATTGAGACATCAAATACATTTGTAAAATACAAAATTCACTAGGTTGTATACAAGAACACAAAAATAGAACAATGCTATTTGAAAGAGGGTTCAAAATACCAAACACAAAATGAATGAACAAGCCAACATGTAGGTACAAGATACAGAAATAATATTACAACTTTGATAATCTTTACCTTTGTAACAGTAATCATAAGAGTATTTCCAAACTTTTCCTGATATTGTTCACAAAACAAGATTTCTAATTTTGTGCTCTCTTGTTAGATTTTATTGAACTCAATTTTTTTCATACAAGTCCTAAAGAGATGGGGTTTTTTCAGCTAGCACACAGACACCATAAGAAACTAAAGGTACTCACACTGGTCAGAAAAGGACAAGCAGATAACGTGCTTGGCATTTAGGGAAAAAGAGTGATGTGGAAATTTTATGACACTCATAAGGAAAAAATCTATCAAACAAAGGTCAGAAAAAAAATCTGTTATGAGGAAAGTTCAGGTCAATTGAATGACTATGATGAATGAAAGATTTGATCCAATGGTGAAGGGTGAATGAGGATTCTGGAACAAAGAAGCAGAAAAAATAAAGCCAGAAGAGTCTTGACATGAACGTTAAACTTGTCTTGAACAAGAGCGGAAAGGTGTCAAGCCAACAAACAAATCCCCAAACAGGAAGACTATGGAAAGTGGTAGTTCCGAAGAAAAGTGAAGAAAGCAAATAGATGGAATGTACCCATAGGGAATCAACAAGAATGGAAAAAGAGTGAAGATAGGAGAGAACAGAACGTGCAGGAAAATTAAATCCATTGCCCTGTTCCCCTGTTCACAGTTTGAAGTTTTCTGTTGTAACACCCAGTCACCTGCTTGATCATAAAGTCTCTAAGGAATTTCGTATATCTTAGATGGGATTCCTCATACTTTATAGACTATATTAACACACAATGGAAATGAATAGCTGATTTATATTCTCTGGAAAACAAACCTCTAGTTTTTACAAACAAAGCAAATAAATGAATAGTCTTATGTTCAAGCTTCCCTTTATAAAGTATTGTGCTTATCTACAAAAGTATTGTATAACTTCACAAACCTACCCAATGTGAGGCCTATAAATATAAAAGTTTAATATAGCAGTGAGATTGGTTTAGAACAAGTCACAGACGAGCACTGTTCCTTATTTAAAGTATAATGTCTTTATAAAACATAAACCACACTATAGCTCTGCCTGATTTGAGAATAAACATTACCCTTACACCACCAAAACCTTACCAACTATTCCCGCTCATTTCCTGGCTACTGACAGGGTGGAAGCAAAGTCATTAAATTATTATGTTATAAGGTGACAGCAGCAAGTGACATAAGTGTGTCATTATAGGTGCAGGTGTTCACAACCCCCCATATTGAGCTGCCAGTCCCAGTTCAATAGACCTCTGCCAGGTTTCACTACCCTGGTTCTTGACCTTTATGCCCATAACTTCTATGCTTTGCATTGGTACCCTGGATCTCCACAATCTGATTTGTGACCTCTTTCAATTTTATTATCTTGTCCCATTTTGTCCCTACTTTACTTTTGCTTTTGCTACAATTAACATTGTTAAACCACTAATTTGAAATTTTAAATCAGACAGCTCAGTTTCTGGCAGAGTGCATGCTCCTATTCTAGAGTCATCTCTCTCTCTCTTTCAGCCATTACCCCTTTATCACTTCTCCTCTTTTCTTCCTGTTCTTCCATGTAACTTCTCTGTGTACAGTTAACGTACTACTTAAACTGAACAGTCAAGAATAGTTAATAGCTGGGATATCCTTGGAGGCTAAAATATAGTACTATTTGAAGTCATTGGCACTCTGCAGAGGAAAATGTAATCTATGTTTTTTAAAGACACTTTAATTGCTCAGCAATCATGCAGAACTGAGAAATATAGCTCTGTTTCCAAGATAATAACTCCCCAAATTACAAAGGTCGCTTACTCAATACCCTTGCTATCTAGCAATATATGAGAATGACACCAAGACTCACAAACTTAACTTTATGTTAATCTGTTATTTGGTATTAGCTTTCATGGTAATATTTCCCATAACCTGCTGTGTGCTACTGTCATTGAAAGCAAAGACTTCATCCAGCTTTGTTGTTAGAAGGAAAAGATTGTTCATATACAGTCCACTTACATAGCCCTAATTCAGCTAAACCTAAAATTAAAAATGAACAGGAATTATGTAGTAGTAAATGGATGAGAAGCTTTGGCACAGAGCACAGAGGTAGCAGTTCTAATTACAATCAGCTTTCACTGACCCTTGCTGCTTTTCGTTATAATTTTCCCCTCTTTTTGTGTAATTATTGCATCAACTAAAAAAGATTTCAAAGCTTTTATTATGTTAATTCTATTTAAATTATTCATATCTCTATTTAACATTTAAACATAATCTTCATATGGTTATCACGATGTTATTAAAAGGACATCATCTACCTAATGCATTGATTAAAAATTTCCCAGAAGTGTGTGATGTCTGTCATATCTGAACTTATAATTATATCTGAACTTCTGAGAACTTCTGAGGGTGAAATTTCAATCTCTGTACAACCTACTCAAAACTTTCTCTGTGCAAACCACCTTGAGAAAGGAGGCAAGCATGAGCGTATTTTTTAATCCTTCTTACTCCTTTTTATTCCCCCTTAGGACCTAAATATTGTATGGCTGCCAACTTGAAAATAGGTTCTTAGGCTCTATTCAAAGGGATTTTTAATGACGTTCAAATCTCATCAGTACTTTTGAAGATTTTACTCCAACTAATACATCAAAACCCGGAACTGTAGAATAATACTCTTTAAAAAAAAAAGAAAAAAAGAAAGAAAGAAAAGAAAAAGAAAGAAAGCAACAAATCATATCAATGCCACAGAGATATCATACCTACATCATAATCATCTGCAAACTGACTGTAAAACTGAAGACAAAGCTGAGGGCAAAATTCTGCTCAGGACCATGGACAAGAACTGCCCAAACCTTCCATCACCACGAAAATTACTTACTCCAAACCCACCTTTGGTTACAAAAAACACAGACTTGCTCTGGCTCTTTCGTAATAACCTTATATATTCTAAACATTGGTAAATTCACAAGACCTAATTTGTTGAAAACCTTTCAGTTCTTATTAAAAATATAGGGCCAAAACCATCAGCATTAGAAAATACAGAGCTACGGAACTAGTTAGTTGTACAACTTGTCCTTTCTGCTAACTTGTCCCTTCAGTTTGTCACTACCAGAAGAAAACAAAAACAAAAAAAGAAAAAAACCCAGGAACCTAAAAAGCAGATTAAAATTCCCAAAGCTCTTGTCACTCCTTTTTAGCATAACTTGCCCTTACAAGTAGTATGAAATATTTACAATACACTATATTTATCTTCATTTGTTATATCACGCTGAAGATAAAAGCTCTGTATAAAAAATGGTGGCATAAGACAGTCCCTTTATCTTTTTCAATATTCTCTATGTGTGTTTCCCAACTAATTACAATTGCACATAATAAATCAACTTTTTCATAATAGTTAATAAAGTACTTTCATTTTGTTAAATTTAAAAGTTATACATTTTTCATAAATCTCAACAGTCCCAACAAGATGTGGCAAAGCACTTGACTAATAACGTGATGAGGTTTGTCTTCATAGAAGTGAAAAGTTTGTCTTTTAATATCTGTAATTATTAAATAACTAGACAGTTTCTAAGGAATGAACAAATTTTCAGTTTCACAGATGCTAATTTACAGCTCAAAATTAAGAACAGGTCAAAAAATAGTCTACTCAAATTAGTCAGCTTTCTAAATCCCTGTTGTAATTACAGATAAATGCAGTTTACAACTTGGTGCACAGAATCAGCTGATAAAATATGACTGGTATCAGAGACTTGACAAAACACTATCTCCTGTCATTCCACTAAACCGCACTGGAGTCTGATGTCAACAATGACATTTTTTAACTCCTAATTCTCTGGAAGAATTTATATTGCTACTAGAATTATTATTTTAAGACTTATGCGTGATCTGTGATGTGTCTCGCATTTATTCAGTTAATTTTCCAGAGTCTATCACTGGTCAGTGTAGCTTCACACTTGTCATTCACAAGTTACAGGTCCATGGAAATCAAAGAAAATCTATCCAGTGTCTTTAATAATATCAGGAATAATTTTTATGAAGATTAAAGTATCTGTACCTGGTTTATTTTCATGAAAACAAATCACTTTGTAACACCAAACTCAATATCCATGTCCACATCAATACATCGCTTCAAAGAAAATGGCAGATCCACAAACTTTTGTGCGTGATCAGATTGAAAGACTGCACTTGGGTTCTCCTTACAATTATCACTACTTAGCAACACTGTAACAAGTACTGTCAGCAAACACATTAATTTCTTAAAAATCCACTTTTAACTTGCAATTATTCATAAAACATTCCAATTTCACTATCCAAACCCAAATAAAATCTGAGAAAAAAACTGTGAAGAACCCAAGCAATTTCAATATTGTTTTGCTCTCCTGTTTGCTTTTCAGGTTATCTGAGTTTTGCTGTTTGATTATTTTAAGTTAAGGAACCCTTCTAACTCACTCGCATGTGTAAAATCTAGAAAGAAGTGATGAGTCGTGTTCATAAAGTTCTGCAACAAAAACTTACCCTGGCATTTTTTCTATCAACATCTTTTTAAATTGAGTATTTTCCATTCATGCCAACACACTCGTGGAAACGTTGGCTGTAACCAAACACCAGCTGCACTTACCCCAGTGTTGTCATGGTGACAATGGTGTACCAGAAGGCTGCAGGGATGCTGGTGAACTTGCTGGCTGATGAACCTTTCTCTGCATAGTACATAACTGTGGCAAAGATGATGATGGCCATAGTGAGTGAGAAGAGGAGGAAGCCTAACTCCGAGGCACAACTTTTCAGGGTATAGCCCAGGATGCGCAACCCCTGAGAGTGGCGGGAAAACTTAAAGATCCTGAAGACACGAAAGACTCGTAGTGTCACAAAAGCGCCACTGACATCCTCATTATCTGTCATCACCAGGCCAATATAATACGGCATGATGGCGACCACATCAATGATACTCATGACACTGCGCACAAATTTGTAGCGACTAGGGGCTGCCAGCAGACGTAGGAGATATTCAACTGTGAATATCATGACACAGGCAGTATCCAGACAGAAGAAAGCCACAGCATAGCGCTCTCCACAGGGCAGCTCTTTGATGTGACCTGGGCTTACCCCACAGGGCACTGTCTCCACCACATTGGCAATAACAGAGACGGCAATGAAGAAGCCAGTGACATAGTAGAAGACCAGAGCCAATGTACTGGTGTGTGGGTTTTCAAAGGCCCGCCACATCCTCTGCCGAGCTGTCATTGAGGGCAGGGAGCTCTCAGCTGCATGATCCTGATCAGCATCATCCTGCAGGCGCTCGGCATTCTCACGCCGGCGATCCTTGTACTCCTCATAACAGCAGTCACCAATGATCTCAGGGATGATGCCAAAGAAGGCCAGCTCCTCATCATAAGCCGAGATGCATTCCTGACGCGGATAATGAAGCTTCCCAGTACGGTAGAAGTTGAGAATATGTCGGAAAATATCAGGGTCCCGATCAAAAAAGTACTGCTGCGTCTCAGGGTGATAGAAGAAGTCCCGCTCCGAACTGCCCAACAGAGTATCAGGGTAGCGTTCTAAAGTGTCCAGCCACGTCTGGAACTGGATGCCACTCACATTCAGCACAATGAGAGAGTCCTGGCTTCGCTTCCTCTCCTGCCGTGGAGCAGCTGGCATGGGACCTGTGGCCACTGGCATCCATCCTATAGCTGCTGCCCTGGCAAAGGGTAACCAAGCTGCTACTCCCGCTGCCATGGTCCCAAACACCCACTACAGCTCAATCTAGAGCCAATCTAGAGGCAGTTCTGGTCCAGCCACTAAAATAGAGAGGGAAAAGAAAAATACAAACGCTCACACATTTCTGAAGCAAAAGAATTTCAGAACATTGTTGTGATTTTCAATATTAACCCAAAATCTTTCTGCTTCCTTTTTATTTCCTCCCCTTTTTCATCCCAGAAGATCCTCTCCAGGGGCTGCTTAGCCAGTCAGGCACTCGGAAATCAACGTATCGGAGGCAGCCGCTCCAGCAGCCAGAGCCCTGGGATCCACGGTCCGCGCCAGGCGCCCGGATGGATGCGGCGGTCCCCGCAGCGCTAGCGCCGGGAGCAGCTCGCAGCCCCGGTGCGGCCACCCGGCACATCTCCCTCCCCAGCCCCTCCTCGCTCCGCTCCCCGCCCGCCGCCGCGGCTCCGCCGGAGCCCTCCCCCGCTCGGCCGCGGCCCCGGGGCGGCAGCGACACCGATGCGCCGCCTGACCTTGATCGCCGCCCCGGGGACTCCTCCTGACCCCGGCTCGGGGCCCCGGGAGCCGGCGGGGCAGGGGGAGGAGCTCCGGGAGGCGGCATTAAACTTTTAAGGCAAGTTTTCCGCGTGGGGAAAGCGCCGGAGGGCGGAGGGGGCGCGGGGAGCGGCCCCGGGAAAAGGGGAGGCTCCCCGGGACGACGCGGGGCGAGGGGCGCGGGGACCGCGGGGGCATCGCGGGAGGTGGGACGCACGGGGCATCCCCGGCCGCGGCGGGCAGGGGGGCGCGGGGCTCCGTAGCGGATCGTCCTCCCTCCTCTCGCCCTTTCCCCTCGGCTCCGCTCTCGCAATCCCTCCGGACGCGCCCGGCCCGCGGCACCTACCTGGAAAGTCTGGCGAGAGCGCTCAGTTGCATAGAGACTTTTGGAAACGAGGGGCGGGGGGCGGGTGTGATTTGGTGGCGGGGGGGGGGGGAGGCTCTGCCTCTCGATCTCCGCGCCCCGCCGGGAACGCCGGCGAAGTAGTCGCTCCTGAGAAAGCTCGATCGCATCCAAAGGGACATCGATGATAAGGCTTTCCCCCACCCCCGCCCCCCCCCCTCCGCCGCCGCCGCCGCCGCCGAGCAACAAGTTCAAGGGGTGGGTGGGGGGAAACGCCACGTAACCGCGCCCGGCGGCTCGGCTCGGCGCGTCCTTGGCGGTGCGCGGACCCTGCGGCGCGGCTGCGGCTGCGGGCGCGGATCCTGCCCTGCGCGGGGCTCCCCGCCGCCTCCCCCGCCTCGCCCGGGGCCGCCCGCGGGGGAGCGGCGGAGCGGGGCGGCGGCGGCGGCCGCGCGGGGCATCGCTCCGCGGGCGGAACAAAGGGGCTGCGGGCGGCTGCGCAGGGCGGGCGGGGAGCGCGGGGTGCGCCTCGTGTGTGCGTGTGTGTGAGTGTACGAGTGCGAGTGCATGTGCCCCCGCGGGGCCGGCCCTGCGCCCGCAGCAACGCCCGCAGCGCCCCGGAGTTCGCGGCGGGGCTCGGGCGGTGGCTGTAGGTGAGGCATCTCGGGGGGCTCTCGGGAGCGCTACCGCCCTTCCAGGGAAGAGGAGCGGTTTACTGAAAGAAGGGATGATGGGGTTGGGGGGGGGTGGGGGGGTGGGGATGAAATGCCTGGGAGCGAAGCGTGGCGACGCTCCTCACCACCTGCCCCCAGCCTCTCCGGAGTTCTCGCTGCGGTATCCAAATGGCTCTTACCGGCTGAGGGAAAGGCGAGAGCCGGGACCGGGATGGGAGCCTTTTCCTCCTCCTTTCCTTTCCGCTCCCGCGCAAGCCGCCCCCCCTTTTCCCGCCGCTAGATGGCGCGTGGAGGCCGGGGAGCGGGCTCCCGGCGGGGCAGCGGCGGCGCGGGGCGGGGGGCGGCCGAGGGTCTGGGGGCGCTCGGTGTCTCCTCCACAGAGCTCGCAGCCAGGAACCACGAGGCGTTCCTCCTCCTCCTCCCAACGTGCGTTTGTTTCGTTCTAGTAATACCAGGCTAACGAACGCACCAAATCCTTTATACCCCAAGATCCCCTGGCCAAACCTCCTGCTGCGATAACCTATTTTAAGCGTATGTCAACAAAACCTGAAACAAAAATAAACCGAATATATTCTGAAGCTTGAGAGGTGTCTGTTTTCTGTATTTTAATAATATGCTCAACTTCAATATGTATTAGCTTGTCTTTAAGTTTCTCTGAAAAAGGTGAGCATTATCAGTGATGTAGCCTCTAAGCTGTTCCCGTAAGAAATACTAGAAAACACAGAGTGGAAAGGTTTAAGAATGTTCAAGTGTAATTACTAATTTAGGAAAGCTTGTAATGATGGTTCTATCACATATATCAAATCATGTGAAATAAAATATCACATCAAGTAAAGGATGTTTTCTGTAGTTTTATTGAAGTAGTTTGTTGGGTTGGTTTTCATAGAATCATAGAATAACGAGGTTGGAAGAGACCCACTGGATCATCGAGTCCAACCATTCCTATCAGACACTAAACCATGCCCCTCAGCACCTCGTCCACCCGTGCCTTAAACACCTCCAGGGAAGGTGACTCAACCACCTCCCTGGGCAGCCTGTGCCAGTGCCCAGTGACCCTTTCTGTGAAAAAATTTTTCGTAATGTTTGTGATGTTACGTTTTTTTTAGCTTGAACACTCAGTATATTATATCCTATAAATTCATTAATTTGAAATTAGTTGCTTAGCTGTAGGCATTGAGCTTTCAATGATGCAGATATTCTTCTTCCATATGAAAGTTCAGGGGGTTTGATTTGGTGCAATTAGTAAAGCCTGATTTATGGTGCTGTTGGCTCAGCACTGAGGCAGTTATATAGAACTTCCTTTTCTGACAAATAGTCACAAGAGGTTTCATTTTCAGCTATAGATTATTTTTGTGATCAATAGCTGCTCCTATTTTTTAACATGCCTAGCTTGACAGGAAAGTTACTGCTTCTAGTTGCTTTTTTATCTTTGCTGTTTTTCCAGAATTGAATTCTTCACTGACAACTCCCTGTCTATAGAGAAGAGAATGGGTTCCATTAAAGAATCACTTGGATTCTTGCTGCAGTCTTCAAGTTGTTTCATGGACTTATATGTTTCATCAGGAAACAGAAAAAAAATCCCCAAACAAACTGTGCATTTGGACAAATGGGTATCTGGTTGTGTTACAGCACTGTGTCTGTTTTAAATCAGAGGCCTGAAACCCATCCAGGTTCAAAGTCTTTCCTGACACCACTGGCTATTTGGGAAAATGATCACCTCACCTTAAACTTTTGTGGACAATGTGTGTATCTGAGAGGCTCCCCTCAGAAACAGTATCGTGGAAGGAAAAGCCAAAGAGTATGCTCTATTGCCTTCTTAATGAACCAAGAAGTCCACTAATATACTACAGAGAAGTGGTAACCAGCAGCTCTTACTTTCACAGTTTGTACATTGAGTTTAGCGCCTTGAAATGACTGGCTGAAATATTTGTACTTTGTACATTTAAGAAAGGCTGAATTCTGGTACATAAAGTGTCAAGATCTGTGACATCAGAATTAGCTACAAAGAGATTGGTGTGATGTGACAGAGAGAGGATTATGGCTTAAAGTAGGAATTAAGTAGCGGGGACTCAAATGAGACTAAAATCCTATTTCAAGTGAAAAAAAAAATACTAGTAATTGTTGGAAAAGAAGAAAATGGTACTAAGGGGAATGTACAATGGACTCTAATATGAGCTGTTTCTTAATACTTTACAAAGTCATGAGGCACAAAGAACTCTAAGAATTAAAGAAGATAATAAAGCTCTGTTGCATAAGTTTATATTAATGCATTTAATTTTTTCTTTAATATTTTCATAAGTATTTGGAATGTTTGAAACCAAGAATTTTCTCTACAGACTGCATGTACATGTACATCTCCTCCTCCTGATTTCTCTAGCATTAAGCCAGTGGTCTTTCCTTTTGAGAAAAGAACACTGCAGATATTTAAAGCCACCTTGTAAGCCTTACCCACAAGATTTAGCTGTACCTCTTACTTTTTGCTTTCCTTCCACTTCAGTCCAGGAGATAATTTCATGGTTCTTACATTCTTATTGTAGTATTTTTGTACACTCAATACCAAATGCAGAAAACCATGAGGTGATAACTGAATTGTGAATATATGCTATTCTTCCCCGTCTGGATTAGTAAGAATATGTTTCATAAGAAACCGCATATATTTATCTACTATTTGCTCAAATAATGGGAAGGGCTTTTTTTGTTTGTTGGTTTTGGGGGTTTTGGGGAGTTTTTTTTTTAATGTATGAGAAACAAAATTACTTCTACAATATGCATATTTTTTTCAAAACCACATTTTGGTTATTACTAGCAGAATATTTTACTGATCTGTCTCTTCTGTCTCATGTATTGCTTATTTGAAGATCTGAATGCTTCTCAGTGTGAGCAAAAGAGGTTTGGGGTTTTGGTGTTCTGTTGTGAGGCAGGGGGTGTTTGTTATTGGTTTTTTTTTTAATGGAGGGAACATTCCTGAGACCTTCTAATCAAAAAAGGTCTGGTATAAGGACTTCTAGAGTGCTGATCACAGCCTCATTGAAGAACTGGGTCATGAGGTTAAGAATATGTCTCACAGAGGAAAACATTTTATTCTGTAAGTCAATTAAAAATAATTCTTTAGTCAAACATGCAATCAACACAAAGATAAGTAGTTATGGTCTGCAGCTTCCTTGCCTTCATAGATTTGCCTTGTCTACATCTACCTGGTTTTTTTTATCGTGGGACAGACAGAATGAGTGGGAGGCTTTTGGTTTGGGCATAATTTTTGAAAGGCAAAAGCCATCTTTCTGGGTGTTTGCTAAAATAGGTTCAGGCCATTCTCCAGTGCAAGTGTTTGTCGTCCTTCTTTCTGCATGGGAAAATGGATTGATTTGGACATTAAGATATGACCTCTCACTGATCAAGGATTAAGACATACAGCGGGGGAAGTGCACCATTTCTTTTAAATTCTGAAGCCAACCTTAGAGTTAGTATAGCCGTCATGAACCTACAAAAAGACCCTTATTTCCAAGGAAAAGACTTTTTATGCATTTATTACAGATGTAGTGGATGGAAGAAGAAGGCAAAGCTATCAGCACCATAGTTCCTTTTTTCCTTCAGGTGAGGTTAAGTCAGTTCTTGGAATCATCTCAAGAAAATCTCACATTCTTCCAAAGAAGGGGCTGACTCAATCTCAAATATTTGTACATCATCTGCTTTAAAACAACAAATATTGATTTACTAATTATATATATTTTTCTTGTTGTACAGGATATTATACAAAAGATTAATTCTATTGAAGTATGTATTAGTCATATCAAGCTCTGGGAATTCCTCTTCAAATTAGTGATGTTTTAAACATCAATGAAATGATAAATAAAGACTTTAGATAAATACATATTTTTCATTTTGAATTCATGTTTTGGCTCATATATCTTCGAAGGAGGAGTTATTTCATGTATATAATAAGGCCCAATTTCAAGCAGTTTAGCATTAGGCACCTGTGCTACCTAATTAAGAGCCCACTTACCCCGGCTTCTCAGAGTCAACAGAGGGAGAGAGAACTCCAGAGAGCAGTTCATCCTACGTACAGTGTCAGTTTATGTAAGCATGTATCCCTTGACTATAAAAGGCAGGCTGGGATGACTGCGGTCCTTAAGTTAGGAGTCTTACGTACTTTAAATTAGGCAGGATGATCCTGAGACTGAGTTCCTGAGCCAGTCTGCTAAGTCAGCATTAAAACTACCCTGGATTTCAAGTGTCTTTAAGGTTATATCCTTAGAGAGAGAAGCTAAGAGTGAATTAATGCAGTAAAGTAATTAACCACTAGAGTTCATACTCCTGGTTGTGCTGAAGCACTTCAGGAAGTCATCTTTGACAAGGATGCCTCTTGCCACACTTACTCTGTATCACTGTAGCTGCATTTCTAATCACATGCAGAATCTCCAGTATCATCAGATAGTCACCTTTCACTCCTCAAGCACTTAAAAAAAAAGAGAAAAAAGCCCCATTAAAAAACCCTCTTATAATGTATAGCACACATTGGAAACACTATCTCCTCTACTGAAGTGTGAGGTGCTAGCAATGTTAGTTCTGACAAATCTCTACATCAGTGCATGACAACATGCCACTTGTACAAAACTAGTTGCCTGATTTAAGTATGTAGAGTTTAGTACTTATATTTGTCCTGTTTCTGTGTGCTGATTCTCTAACATATGAGTCTCATTGTTTGCTTGACTGGTTGGGTGATATATATGTATATGAGATATGATTTAAGTTGTTTTATCTAATCTGGTTCTCGACTGATGCACATAAAGACCATATTACAACAAGCAGACTATCTGGAGAATTAACTGTCTCTGATTCAGTCATGACCATTCCTTCATGTTTCTTCTTGATTCAGAAGAAAGCTTGGCTAAACTGAAGGACTGAAATGGGTCAAAACATAAATAAAATTTACGAGTCCAGGTCATTTTAATCAGGGCGCTGAATCCATCTTTTCATATTAAGTTGAAATTGTTCAGTAAGTTCTCCAGTCTTACAGCAGTTAAAAAGGTAGATCAGATAAGAAACTCAGCCTCATCAGGAAAGCAACTTGCTTGGAAATGTTTATCAGAGATAGCTGCAAGACCTGCTAAAGAAGAACTGATTGATTCGCAAGGAGTAACACTGAAAGGCACATGGGCAGCTGTCTGTGGGCCAGTGTAACCATAAATGAAACAGACGCTGCTAAGGTGGTCTTGGAGGATGAAATAAATTTACACAATCTTTCTGTTTTCAAATCAGCTTGATTTTCTTCTTTAAAAATGTCTGTAGACAAGGGCCAAGGTAAAAAAAAAAAAAAGTAGTTTACATTTGAGTAGCTTCCAGATTCAAAGAATATGAAGAAAATTGCTCACCCTTCTCCCATAGCCCCGTGATTTTTGTCTGTCTACTTATACTTGGAAAAAATACTCTGATCAGTGAAATTACAAGATTTTTTCCTTAGTGCAGTTATGAAATCTGTGTTCTATTGGGATAATACCTCATAGAACAGATGTATAATGTTGGCTGAATGAAGCAGGATAAAGTTAGTGCCCTTTAAATTTTCTTCCCCTTTAATGAAGAATGGCAATATTGCTAAAAAATTATGAAATTATGTAGTAAATCTGTGGAAAATGTGGATAAGCAAAGCAAACCTGGTAAAACTAATACTTTTTCAGGATTTCCAATTCTGATTTTTCTTACCTGAGTCTTGGTAATGGATTTTGACAATGTTATGAGAGTTACATATAAATTATAATGTGATGTTCTTTAAATTTTTTCAAAGTTCCTTTCTATATAGTTTTCTTGCAGATATTTCTCTGTGTTCTGCACTGTAGATGCTCTTTGCCTCACAGACAACAGATTGCATGGTAAAATGATTTAACAGCCAAAACAAACCAAAAAAATACAGTGATTTTTTTTTTCACTTAACAGATTTTGCATGGCAACCTTTTAATCTATATCTGAACTTTACCATTTTAGATATACTCCTTTTTCTTTGTCTTCCAGGAAATGTAGGGTTTGGATGTCAGCCACTTTTCTCTGTTCCTGCAAAAGCCTCAAAACGATCAATGGCTCCTTGCCTAATTAGTCCCATCTCTTTTATACTGCAAACTGCTTTGTTACTAGATTGGCTCTGCTATTCAGTACCTTAAGTGGTGGATAGCCAAAGAGGGGTAATACAGCTCCAAGTGAGAGTGACTGGAATTCTATCCTACCTGGTTTTAATGACTGATTTCTGTTCCAGCAAGCTTCCACCATTTCAAGTCTCAGCAGCTTTATAGGAATCCTATATGAAAGAGATTGATATGTTCAAAAATATAGTTAATAGAAACAATGTGTCATTCATTGGCACAAATGAACAGAGAATATTTTTCAGAAGACAGTAGATTGAATAAAGTTATTACCTTGCATTGCAATTGCTTCCTTAGTCCAGCCAGCTCTTAGGAAAGGAAGAAGCCTGAGGTCAGGCAGACTGGCATGAATCTGGTAAGTCTTCAGATTTGAGAATATCTGGAGAGCTGCCTGTAGGGGCACTTTTTGTGCCAGTAGTTGCTAATAGCCCCTGTAACGCTGTTCAGAGCAGGAAATGGAAACCTTCTTTCATGTTAATGTTTGCTTTACAATTGCATAAACAGCAATGAGAAAGCAGTCCTTTACAGCAAGCCACTTCTCCCAATTAGAGAGGAAATGCAATTTTTGTGGCATTCCTGGTGGAATTGCTGCGGTGAATGTGGAGTCCAAGCTTCCAACAGGAAGAACGGATAAAATAAAATGTTTTGGAGCCTGTCTACAAAAGTGAAACATTACACATGATTATTTGTATAAAATTAACTTAAAACATCAGGCTGAAAAAAGCAAAACTCAGAAAAGCCAGCATATTTTTCATAACATCTAAAGCCAGTTTCATTCCCCTGGAACATAAGTGGAGGTAGAAGAGTGGGTAGTTAGCAGGTCCTGAGAAACACTTTAATTAGATTTGATGCCATGGCATTAGTGGGTGTCATCTGGACCTAGAAGTCATAAAATCAAGAAATTATAATTGAAAACTGTCATTAAGCTTTGCATGCTTCCAAAAGAAATATGTCACAGAGATACATTAGATGTTTATTATTTAACTTCATGACACAGTTAAACAAGTATTTATTGCTTAGTAAACAATACTTCACCTCAAGTCAGTTTTCAGCATGGGTTATTCAGTTATAAGTTACAGTGCTAAGGCAATCTGAAAGCTTGCGTGAAATTACTGCTGTCCAAGTTGAAAGAAGAATGTTTCAAAGAATCCATACTAGCTTCATAAAGAGGTTGTAGCTTTGTTTACCAATTAAAAACATTATTTTGCTTTAGCATCATTGTTCATAAATCAAACAGCAAGAAAACATCTAATTTGAATTATGACTTTTAAAAGCAAGAGTATAGGAACAAAATAATCACAATGTCAGATCTTTAATTTCCTTCAAGTTGTATATGTAGCATTGTTCAGTCACTTGAAAGAACTGCTATATGATATAACAGAAAACAGCCTCAAGCCTACAGCAATTACAGAGTAGATATTTGACATACACTGTGGAAATTAAAAAAAAATAAAAATCTAAATCACTTTAAAGCAATAGAAAACAGAAGGGTGAAACACCAGGCAGTAGGGACATTTCTGTAAATAGAACTCTGTTATAAGAAAAAAACTTTGAAGAACTTGTATAGCTCAAGGTTCCAGAATCAACAACAGTTCTTTTATGAGCCATGGTCCTTTTGCAGTTTCTGCTCTGCTCTTTGTCAGCCTCTGCACACTGGTCATATAATTCACAATGAGTTTGGTCATCTAATTTTATCTGTTATATTGAACAGAAATGTTGTCTAGATGGGACATCAATCCTTGCAAATCCCGTACTACACTCTTCCAATTCACCCCCCAGTGACAGCAATTAGGACAGAGGGTAATATAACATGGAAAGCTTTAAAAAATGAGTAATACTCTATGCCACATAACTAATGATGTCTGGTTTCCCTGCTGTCTCTGATATCTAAGAAAGGGTGATCTCGTTAGCCTCTTTCACAAGGAAGAATAATACGGTGTCTCTTCTCCATCCACTTACCAGTTCTCATAAAATCCTAAAACTTATCTTTAGGCTCTTTGCCCCTCTAAAATGATATTTAAGAATTACTACGAGTTTGACAGACAGACTGACAAGGGAAGTGATTACATTCACTCAATTACTTGGAAATTTGCTCAATTACCTAGGAAACCAGTCTACAAATTGCTATCTCTCCTTATTTTTATGTGTTAATTATTAGGACTTCTAGTCAGCTTACTATGGAAAAGAGATATCTGAACCTACTCTTTTCCTGTCTCTCTACTGTGGACTTTGACATTTCTTTCCCTATAGAAGAAACTCTGGTCACACCGAGCAGTTACAGGGAGTAGCACAAAGATTGCTCTTCCGTGGTTGCAATATCCCTGAACAACAAAGGATTACAACTGAGAAAGGGGAAATCCTTCTGCAGCTTTTCCACAGCTGCTAACATAAAGAATGGCAGCTGCTAGCCAGAGGTTTCTGTAGATCAGCAGCTATACTTGAACAATAGTCCTTTAATGGAATATTCCCTGGTTAGTTCCTAGTCCACAAACACTTAGTGCCTTGTGGAGTCCAAAGAAAAAGTTCTATGATAAACACGTGTGTGTGCACGTGCACAGTTATAATACAGTAGAGGTTTGAGAAAACACTACCATATGAAACAAGCACTGTATAAGTTATTCATGATCATGATAGTAACAGGTGAGAGTAGTCATTGGGAGGAAACAAAAGCCTTTAACTTGTAAAAGCCCTGGTAATTTTTGTGGCATTGTCACAGTCTGTCTCTTTGAGCTTGAGAGTTGCATGAAAACTGTAACATGCTTAAACATTTGAAAAAAACATAGCTATGGGAAGCTTTCACTTGATGCAGTTTACATACTGAGGATATGTCCGGCTAACCTCAGGGTGGCAGGCTGGCATGTTGCTGTTCCAGGTGAATGCAAAAATGGTCACAGAAGAGGAAGTCACAAAAAAGGTAATAATCTCCCCCATCCCGTGTTTCCAGTGTGTAACAACTGAATAGTCGTACCTTGTTAGTATTGCTTTGGTAACAAATGATCTATAGAATTCTTATTTTGTATGATCTTGTAGTATTGTATTACCACTGCACATCACCTAAGACAGAATAAGAAAGGTTTTGGTGAGCTTCATGAAGCTCAGATGGGGATAGAGCTCAGTATCTCCAAGGAAAAAGCTATCCCTGAGCTCAGTAACTTCTAGAGTTGGGAAAGCAGCAGTTAGAAAAACAAAATAAAAAAACAAACTGTATTTCCCTAAATGGTTTCTATTCTATGAAAATATTAAAGGGAAACTCTTCAGTTGTTTTCTTCATATTTCTTCCTGCTGTATCATATTGTGGTTGGGGCCATCAGGCAACTTTTCATACTTTTTGTTGTCATATTTTCAGTGACATTTCATAAATGTATAAGTGGATACAGACCTTGAAGACCAGAGAGTAAATGAGAAATGAGCCATCTTTAGATATAACAACTTGAACTCTCATTGCTGGGCATTAGGAAACTAATTTTGAGCTAACGGTGAGCACCTCCTGCAAGTGCTGCATACCTCCTGCTATTAATTAAATCAATGACATCTAAGTGTGTTTAGCACCTCACAAGAATAAGTTCTTATTTACCATCCAAGAAGGTATCTGACTGGGTCATAATTATTAAATTTAAAGCACTGTTTCTCATTCCTGCTGCCTTTAGCACCATCAGGAAGAGGTCCTATATGAATTATGTGCCTATTTCTCCTGTGCTGCCACATGGGTAAAATTACAGCTCAGAATGCAACTGGCTATGTGTACATGGCTTTTCTAAATCAGCCTCAAGATCCGTGATGCACTGTGTAATTTATATGTGTTAAAGTATCAATCATTAAGTTGAGATAATACCTGACAAGGTAATTCTTTTTAACTAAGATGTATGTCCAGTAGTAAAAAAATCTAAACAAGGCATAAAGTATCTAGCATTTTAACATTTAAAATATAATGAAACCAATCAAAAATTATACTTACAGAAAAAAAAGCCCAGTAAAAATGATTGTTAAACAACTTAATTATAGCAAATTTCCTAGAATTATTTTTTCATATATGGAAACACTTCACAATGATCAGATACCATATTTTGCATGTTATATTAAGCAGGAAAATTCAGCAAGGAGTGATTTTACTACTGTAAGCCACATTCACTCCAGTTTACGGTGTTGTGCTTCTGATTAAAGCCATGGAACCAAACAGATTTAATAGGACTTAAACATGCTACTGGGAGAAGAAGTTTTAGTACCTTCACTTTTGTAGGCATATCATGAAAAATGGTTCTTTCATTGGTAGAACTGATGGCTAATATCATTTGTATCATTGAAGAAATCTCTCTAGTATGAATATAGATGTCTCTGGTAAAGTGAAAATTTAAATTTATTTCCTGTGTTTAGGTTTCAGTCTGTAGTGACAGCTAATACATGAGCTTTGGTAGGGCTTTGTATGGGCACAGGAATGTTCACTACAGAGTTCCTACTGAAGGACCAAGGCCTGATTGTAAAATTCATGATTCTTTATGTAAGAAACCAAGTGTAAGCATGAACATGACTGCAGTGAGTGTTGTCTTAGGAAAGGAACCTGCACAGTATGGTAGCCAACTGGAAAATCCATACTTACATTTGAAGCAAGATGTATGTACTTACCTTGCAGCTTTACACTATGCTGATCGGTTAAGTCTATAATTAGGAAAGCTAACACTTTTTTTAGGCTTTGATCTTTGCAGTGATTGCATACATGATTGATGTTACACCCTTGAACCAGTAATTTGGCCCTGAAGAGACATCCAGAAGGTCTGCATTAGTTTCAAAATGGTTATGTGAAAATTTCCATGTGTCTCGGGCACTGTTTACCTCTATTTTTATACTGGCTGAGTATTTCATGTTTTATAGTACAACTAATCTATGTAATAAGCTAATAAGGGTTCCGATTATACTTCTGTAACTCTTACTCCTTGACATAAAATCTTTCTCCTACTGTGTAAGATAGATTAATTTGTAATCTTATATGCTTACTTACATCTCCCACGGTGATCAAAGTTGGCTAAATAAAAGTAGGCTAAATGTAGTCTCAAATACAATTTGGGCATAAATTGTGACAAATTAAACACGTCCATATGCTACTGCCTCCCATAAATGATACACCTGTATCTAATAGAAAGGATTACCTTACTTTATTGCACAGGAAAACACGTGTTACAAAAAAACCACCTGGGGTTTACCAATATCAACTGTAAAGAGCAGCTTTTATTGCTAGTGGCAATAGAGAATCCTAGTGATACGTAGTATCATGTGCTGTGTGAACTACTGAATTATTGTCCAATGAATTTTTAGATGTTTGGTGTGTACAAATATTAACAATTCCATGAGATAACGAATCAAAAGATAATTCTTGACTTGATATGTTCTTAGTTGATGGCATTGCAAGGTTACGATAAAAACTGTTAGCAACATGAAGTGTTACTCAATAAAGAATCAGCATCAGTGAGGAACCTGAAGAGAGCTGCAGAGGCTCTCTGTAGGTGCATTGCAAAGTGGGATGCATCTCACCCGAGTTTTACCGTCTAAAAGTTAAGATAGTATTCTAAGCTCCCTTTTTTGTTGATGAGAGAGAGTCAAGCAGTAGGATCTCATCTCTACTTATAGTAACTTTTAGTGTATTCTTCTTTGCTCTTAATATGTGTACTACTTCTGCAGAAAAGAACAGTAGGAAAGCAGATTCTAAGAGATTTTTATAAGATCTTTGTAAAGCTCTTTGGCATCAAAGGTGGTTCTGTGAGAGCAAGAAGACATCTTTAAAATACTCCTTACTCTCTAAGACATCAAAAAGCCTGGAGACTGAGAAGTAAAACATGGTTTTACAGTTGAAATAGTCCATTGATGTGAGGCAAAGCTGTTTATATCATGTGTCCTGACATCTCTTCCATGTCATGTAATCACTGTTAGATACTCATATGCTGTTGCATGAAGCTTCTGTGCATTTAACACAGTGTCAAAAGGGAAACTATGGTTGTCTTTGATAGGATTAAATTATACATCTAATCCTTTTTGTTCCAGATGTCAATACTTAAAAGTCATATCAGAAACTCATATGCAGAGCCTCATACATAACATTAATCCCTCATCCAGTGCTGTAGGTTACAGATCTAGAAATTATAGCATGTAAAAGTTTTTTAAATGGATTATCATAGAATCCTAGAATGGCTTGGATTGGAAAGGACCTTAAAGATCATCTCGTTCCACTTGTCTTGCCATGGGCAGGGACATCTCCCACTAGATCAGATTGCTCAAAACCTCCTCCAACCTGACGTTGAACAGCTCCTGGGATGGGGCATCCACGACTTTGCTGAACAGCCTGTTCCAGTGCCTCACCAACCCCACAGTAAAAAATTTATTCTTAATAGCTAATCTTAACCTACCCTCTTTCAGGGTTGCTTTCTCATTGCTTTTAAATCTCATACTGTTAATAGTAAACTCAGTTATTTTGGAATAACCTGTGTGAGAACTAAATGAATTGCAAATTGTTTATACAAAATGACAGAGGGAGTTCAGCATTTCATGGCAAATGAAAATCATGTCACACATATTGACTTTCCATTTGTGGCTACATACCTAGACAGGGCCAAACAGAAAACTAGGTGGCATGCCGCAGCTCAGAAGACAAAGCCTGATGTGCATTTAATTTCACCATGCCACAAAACACGCCAACCCCTGCAAAATGTCTATTTTGTATGTGTGTTCTATCTATCTGTAAATGATACATAGACTTATATATTATTTGTTTGGGTATATTGTATTTCTTCTTTATGGACACTATTTTGTGTGACTGTAACAGCTGTACAAGTTATGTATATAGTACTGTGCATGTTTTGTAGATTCCAAATGATAAAAATCTATGTGAAGTCTGCTGATTTTCTAGTACTCAGAAATCCATCATGGCATGGAGATTACGGGGAAAAAAAGTAAACTGAAATCTGTGTATCTATTTGTCTTTTAAACCACTAGTCTCTGAATAAGAAATAATAAGAGTGTGCTTTTGAAGAGTCTGAAATGCTTTATGCTTTGCTACTGCAAATTTAGTCAGCAAAAGCAGCTCATCTAAAGCTCATTTCTGAGTTTTGCTGACGTTAATGAATCCAACAACGATACTGCTGAAAAACAATGACAGAAAGAAAAAAGTTTTTTATTTTAAGCTTCATTGGAAATAAAAGGCAAAACAGAACATGTGTCAAAGGGAACAATTAGTGATTAGTAGCATTTGAAAAGTCATCAAAATTTTAAATAATCATACTTCAAGTGTTAGTGGATCATAGGTAGGCTACATTTATTGCAACAAGAGATAAAAAATAGATTAAAAATATTCTAAAGGTGACAGACTGCATGTACTCTCAGACTTTTGGCCAAATTTGGAGCAATATGGCTGTTATTTATTTTCTGCTCAGATTTCAAATCCTGTGTCTATTTTACCGTTCATAGCAGAGTGACCAATATAAGATACTAAGAGGCTTTCTGGAGGTCCCTGCTGTGTATGCCTGGCAGATGCCTGCAGTAGATCCTGGCAAGTTAGTCTGTTGCCCACAGGGATTACTTTTCCTTGTTTTCAGTCAGGGAGTCCACACAAATTCGTAGTTCATTTCTCCAATGAAGGCTGCTACTGGTGATGTGAAGCATCCTTCACCAGCTGAAGGACCTGAAAAGGAAAAAGGTAGGAGGTACTTCAATTTTCAAGAGTAATGCTTGTCACTTTACTTTGCACCCAAAACTTGGAGAAATAATGCTGGAAATCTTGTCAATAAAGTTCCTGATCAAATTGCTGGCAGTCCTGAAAACAAAATAAGTCCATAGGGGACAACAGGGAGAGTGACATGGGATGGGTTCCCTGATGGGGTAGGGTAGATGCCCAGATATGAGTGTAAAGAAAGATATATATAAAGATTCAGTATAATCATACATAAAAGGTAAGTATAAAGAGTCAGAAGTTCAACTTAATGACATCACCTAGAATCTCTTTTGTTTTAAAGTATATCTGCAAACTTTCAGAGTATAAAAGGAAGGAATTATGTGCAATTTTTTGTTGTTATCACAGAATTTATTGTAAATTAATGAATTCATAAATTTATTAAGCTTACTTCATAGCTTCTCCTGAACCCTATCTGCCTTACTTGAATTAAAACCATTCCCCTCTGTTTTTGCATTTATGGCAATGTAATTAGTGGGGAAGTATACCTTCCTCTTATTCTCTTAGGTCCTGCAGGCTTTAAATAAATACCGTTGTGTTATCTTTTTTTTTTTTTTTAACATATATATATATCAGGAGAAAAGAATACCGTGAACCCACTTTGTAAAAAACTATCATGTAAGATTATATGAAAGATGCTTATCCTCTGAGAATCCAAATGAAGTAATTGAAAAAGGGCTATCTTCACGAAATACAAATTCTCACCTAGTTTATCTAATTGGGTGTGCAAACTGTATTTTATCAGTAACAAGAATTGTCGTCTAATGGTGTTCACATTAGAGGCCCTATGGATGAACTGGCAATCAGAGACCTTGTTCGTTTTGTTCGGGCTTCTGAGTTCTCATGCAAATCTGTATGCAGATATAGTTAGAGGGTGAAACAAATAACCTCAGTGATGAAATGAAATGTGAAACTTTCATTTGAAACTTTCGGTGTTGCTTTACTGAGCTTCACTGCTTAAACAACAGTTATGCATATTATTATCGTAAACATTTGACGTTGTCTTGGGCTTTTAATGCTCTGGCAGGGAGTTTGCTGTGACCTTATTGTGTCTTTAAATTTAAAGACAAAACATAATAGTTTCGTCTTCAGTGTAGCCATGCCATAACTATGTTTCTCAAAAAAATTTCCCAACTTATCATTTAGAATGGGGTGGTTAATGCAGATCTTTAAAGGAAATTCTATTATTCCTTCAGTTGTTATGCATTTTAATACACAGTGTACCTATACATATGCACATATATGTATGGAGTTTATATGTATATATGTGTGTGTGTGTGTGATTTAAATACACATTTACATTTGCATACATGGAAGAGTTTCAGACAGGTCTGGTTTTTGTGTTTCTTTTCTTCCCATTCTTCTTCCAGGAAGACTTTCTGCCCTTAAAAGAAAAATCTAAAGTAAATTTTCAGATCTTGATGCAAAAAAAAAAAAAAAGGAGCACTTGTAAGCTCCTTTTTTGTAGATGAGTATAGCTAAGCAGATAATGAGGGGTGCAATTTGCAAATATTTATTTAAATGAAACATTGAATTTTCCATGGCAATGTTCTAATTCATTTTGTGCTCACTTTGCAAGAATATTCTAGGAAATTAATTTACTGAGAGGCTGCTTAAAATATGTATTATTACTGAATAGTTGATGATACCAGTCAAAGTCATATTTGGAGTACTAATATGCAATTATTGAAAATGAACAATAAGCTATTAGTTCTAAGCTCTACTCTGCCCTGCAGAGAACAAAAGAAAACCGAAAAAACAGACTGCTGCTTTTATGCCTCCTGCAATAATTTACCTGTAATCTTCCGCTCTTCTTTTCCGGTTATAGTCACACATCATCATCAAATATGTGGGCTCTTCCTACCAACATTTTATGTATTTGCAACATAATACATAGTCAAAATGACCATATAATGTGACCAAACATGGGCAGAAATATTTGTAGAATGGAAAACTTACGAAGTCAGGCTTTTGAGAAAAGACTTGTATTCGCATAGATGATAGAATGCATCAAACAAAAGACCTATTTTTGTTTGTTACTACATATAAATAATAAAATATCAAAATCAAATGTATCTTCACAGTCTCCTATTATTCCATACTTGTAATAAACTGCTTACTATACTATTACGAAGTATATTTGCAGACAGAATTTGGTAAATGTTAATAAATAAACAAATAGTATTACATTATGAATCTTTAATCTTGGTCATCTCTTCAGAGCTGTACCATGTAATATGTTTGAGACTAATGCTGCTGATGCTTACCTTGTGAATGCCCAAACCTAGGCCTGCAGGTCTTGGATGTGTGCAGTAGAGAATCGTAGCTGCTTAGGTGCTCTATAGCTCTCATGTCAGCCTGATTAAGTCATAAATCAGCAAATACAAGTGGCTGTACACCAAGGGGTGGTTATCATGTGAAGATTTGTGCTCAAAGTACTCCAGCAAGGTGACAGATTACACAGGGGCGAAGTATATTATTATGGCCACTTGCTTACCTTGAGTGACCCAATGTGCCATTGGCTGAAAAGAAGATGCCTTTTCACAACTGTTCAAAAAGGAAGAAAGAAAACTATATTCAGCAAATAAATTATTAACTCTGAATTATTCCCTCAGCTCTGTGCTAGTCATTGCTGCCCCAGTTTTCTGTCTTGCACATGAAGCATAAAATGTCGTCCCTGTCCTCAAAGCCTTTTCTGATAGGAATTGGTGAAGTGGTTGAAGTCAGAATTGGGCTGTATGAGGTAGCAGCTTTCATCAAAGAATATATAATTTCACAATTATTTTTTTTAAGGTCTTTATTCCTCTTGAACTGAAAGGGAGACTTGCTGATGACGTGCAAGTGGCAAAGAATGGCCCTGCAGTTTCTCTCACATAGCAGGACCTATTTAGATGCATATATCAACAGAAAAACATTCATACTGCCATCATACTTGATACAGTGGTCTCAGCATTTTTAGACCTTTTAGCTGCTTACAGGAGTTGGTTGCGACCCAGTGCATGACTTTTCATAGAGGTCAAAGGGCTAAACAGAAACCTGTAAGACACCTACGCCAACTAATGCAGAGATTTTACTGGTTTACAGTGTAATGCATTGCTTACATAAGTAAGTATTTTCATTGACCTGAGAGTACTTTCACAAAATAACCAAGGTGTTTTCAGAATAAATTAAACTTCATACTGTCTTGACTCGTATCACTTGTCCCAGCTCATTCGTACTAGAAACTTGTCAGGGCAAAAAGTACTTTGTCCTTCTATTATAAATCTGTTCAACAACAGAGCTTATTATCTCTGTCTTGCAAATACAGAGAATGAAATAAGAAATGAACATGATCTTCTGAAAATAGGACAGTAAAGCAGGGCCAGAAGTTAGATGTGACTCAGTTCCTTCTGAGTCTAAAATCAGTTTCTTGCTGTTAGACCAGCATGTGTTTCCAGAGTGTTTGTTTGTATATCTGTGTCTGTACAGATATATCCCTGTATAGGTGCCTCTCTGTATAGCTCTTTTTAGAAGAAGCACTGGTGTTTTTCTAAATAAATGTCATCAGATCAGAAGTGAAATGTAGATTCAGTAATATTCTATTATTGGGAAGAATATTAACACTATTCATTGGTGATTAAATGCACAGAGACCAGCTAATCAAGTAGATGTATGAAATATTTTGGATGAAAAGCTGTTCAGTTATGCAGACACCTAAACACATACATCTGCCCTCATAAATGCATTTTGATTGAACTTTTTCCATGTAACAGAGGAAAATCCCACTTTATTAACAAAAAGCATTGGCTGAAACTGTAGTCAAATTGTCAGTCTATTAGGGCAGTTAGAAATCCATCCACTGTAGAAATTTATTTACATTTATGAATTCTGAAGAACACAAGAATATTGAGAAGCTGCCAAGGAGTAGGTCACAGAGTCTGTATTTTTAAGTGAATTATACAGTAAGATATTTTGACTGAATGTTTTCCTGTGGAGAATTAGTATTCAGTAATTACTAAAAGAAAACCAACATTTTACTTTGAGAATTTCTTTCATGTTTCTATGAACATAAAATCTTAGTCTAGAGTTGCAATTAACTTCCAATGATTATTTCTCTCCTCTATAAATTTAAATAATAAAAGAAATATTTAATGTAATTTAACAAAATAGTTTAATGTAAATTTCCACTTCTATTTTACATTTATGAGATAGGTTTTGAAAGTCTGTAATATGCTGATGGTTAATTATAATCATGATTCCTTTTGACTAGGGAAGTATATATGGGATGATTTATCTGCAAGAGCAGCTTAAATCAGCTGGTTGGTGGGTGCTCTGTGCATAGACACATATTACAATATACTGATCACTGATATTAGACCCAAGTGAAACAGTCATCTGTCAGACAGCTGTGGCTCCAAATGTTTCTTGAGCAATTTTGAAGGCAAGGGAAGTGGTTCCAAATCTTCCTTCCTCATACTGATGTGTTCCACGCTTGTAGCAAAGCAGATGGAGGTACCAGCTACATCACATGCTGAGGAGCAAGCCTGTTCCCTCAGTACAGTCTGTGCAAGTTTGATCAGACACCGTTCTTCTGGAGGTCAAGTGACAGAAAATGACAGAGAAGGAAAAATTTCCCATTTTCTGGAACTTCCTCAGCAACCAATTTACATAAGAAGCCATAGATATGGGAGCTACTAAAAGTGAGTCCATACCCAAATTGAACCTTAATACCAATCCCCTTATGTCCTTCCTACTGGCTCATATGGTCATCCCACAGCCTATTTGGAAAGTCATTCGACCTAAATGCTCTCTATTACATGAGGTGCAGCGCAGTTTTTAGCTTGGCCCTTGGCAAATACATTACTAAATTGTCTGGAAAAATGCCACTGCATAGCCAAGTATCATATACTTTTGTTATTAAACTTTTTGTGTATTCATTCTTCTGCTATTATCCTATCTCTCTTTATCTGGATTTCACTGATTCTTTCTTTTTTTTTTTTTTGTCATTTCAAGCAAGCCAGAAGCAAAACAAGAAGAAAATTCACTCAAAAGCTCAGTCTTGAACTCATTTTGCAGTTAGGGATTTATTGTAAGGATTTTTTATTTATCCAGCCTGACACTAAACACGTAAAAATCTCTAGTCCTGTTTCTTCCTTGTAGTGTGACAAACAGAAATCCTCCCCCAGAATAAAAACTCTGAGGTATGTCAAATTTGCTGCTATGTTTTCCCATAGCTCTGCATCTTACCTTTTAGCCAGCAAAATCCTCTTTCTTTCTCTTCTTTGTGAGTCGAATATCCTTTATAGGTGAGGGGTCTTAATGGGTTTAGTTGCCTCAATTAGTTCCTAGGTAGTCAGTGCTTTCCTGGACTGTTTCTGTTCTCTGTTGGAATTAAACTCCCAAAGTGGTTCACTGGAAGTATGTGGCATGATCAGGAGGCTCACAAAGGCCACTTCACTAGCTGTGGGTTAAATATTACCTGAAGGTTTAGATAAGGTTCTGAAAGAACCTAAAAAGTACAGTTACATAATCCAGGAGAGAAGATTTATTTCCTAAGGTTTTTATGCCATTTTTCTTATTTTTAAAAAAGTAATTTGGGGACAAGTTCTCTTTCCAGATATTTGAGGATAGACTGACCTTAGGGGAATCAAACTGAGATCAATAACTAAGAAAAGAATCAACATAATTCTTCAGTTTGAATATATTCCTGTTGGTGAGTATGTGGCTTTGCAGAATTTTTTTATTTAGCCCTAGTATAGTTAGGATAAGACTTTTGATAATGGAGGAACACTTGTTGATTATGCATTTTCCTACTGCGTTCAACAAAAGCACGTTCAAACATGATCTGACTAACCAGTCTAGAAATTGTGTAGATGAATGCTTGATGAAATGAGGAAAACAGTACCCTTGCATACTGTGAAGCAGATCTGTAGAAGTTACTGCAAATGTAGGTGTAGCTCTGTTTTCTGTGTTTAAGGAATGCCAGCAAATGTCAGTAGTCTGTCTCTCAAGGAGATCTGAGGATCTGTTTTCCTACCTCCAAAGTATAGTTGCATTTGTTTTAGAAATGAAAAAATGAAATTATGATCTTGTAAGGCATTTTTTTAGATATTTGCAAACTTTATCCTCCTTCCTCATTCTACCCATGTTAAATACCCATAGTAAGTCATTTTTTTGTATGTGGAAGTGTCTGGCCCTCAGCTGTTCTAACTCAAATCAGGAATTTGAATCTGAATGCTTTGACAACCTGGAGCTGCTGGATTTATTCATTGCAAATTCTAACAATTCATTTACATGGACTTTTGAATCATCCTTTTTCCTGAGCACTCTAACCAGCCTTCTAACCTCTAAAGTCAGTCTCTAGTCATCCTGGCCAAATGGGAGTTACCCAAAGTGGAATGTTCCAAAAGAAAGGTTTGTCAAGTCATGATAGCCCAGCTGATGTAAACCCACCTTGTCTTAAGCAGATACTACATGACACCTGGGTGATTTTTTCACTTAAGAAACTTTTCCGTGCTAAACTGCTAAGCTTCACTCATGTTCCTTTGATTCCACTTATGTATACCAACAATCACAGAGAATTTGTGCATTATCAGTGCACTCCACCTGCTGAGCCCAGATTCCCTTTTCCTGAGGGTCAGCTTTGGAAATTCCCCTTCCTTTCAAAGTCTTCTTTCAGAGAGACATCAGTCTACATCTGGGATATTGTAGGTTTGGATAGAAAGCAACAGACTACAACTGAAAATTTGCAGATGAGGTAATTATCATTGTTAAAAAAGAAAAAAATAAGAGAGAAGAAAATAGGAGACACTATGGAGCAGCTGTAGGCTACCTAATATTTATAGAGTCTATATGTAGAGGGCTCAGCCACACTATTTTTCTAGTCTGCTGATGTTATCAGGAAGTTTTAAGATGCTAAGTCATAAGGTAACTTTGAAGTTATGTGTTTCCTGGCAGATAATAACTGGCCATCAAATCTGAAGCCCTGTGAAAGGGCTCATCACTTTACCTCTCCTGTCGCTAGATGCCAAGAAGAGGGTAAGCATTTATTTTAAATCACAGATATCTAAAAATACAGAGGAAAGTAATTACTTTTAACTATTTTGCCTTGATTACCAAATTAAAATTGTGTTCTTCCATTCAAGACCATTGCCTTTGTTTCTTATTATATTACTCTGTGGAAGAAGCAAGCATTGGGCTTCTGACAGTGAAATTCTCTGAACTAGTCCCCTAAGATTTTAATAGCATCTGATTTACCGCATTTAGTGGTCCTCTGTAGGAACTAATGGATGAAGTGCATGATAGTTTTAACTTAGCTCCACTTCTCTTCTCTCTGCGTTTAAAGCTCTAATCCGTTTTTATCTAGGGACACAGACCAACAAACCAGCCACAGTTCAGAAGAGGTTTTTCCAGATGAATGAAATCTCTCAGAACCATTTAGACCAAGACCTTAAATCGAGGTGATTTTGTACTGTGAAGCAGAGGGACAATGCATATGGAAATCAGCATAGTACTAGTTACTTATTCAAAACTAGTAGAACTATTGTCATTAGTGTAAAATGAGGATCTGACTCAAGGTTTTCTGTGGAGTACTGATGGTCTTCCTCTACAAGTTATGAAGAATCTCTCTGGAGCATTTCCTGATAAGGGCAGTGATTATTCCCAACACAATTTTTTCTAGTAGCAGCTGTATTAGCAAGTAGAATTAATTATTAGTAAGTAGAATTAATAAGTAGAACGGGCCAAGAATCAGTCTGTGGGGACAAGTTGCGCAGCTTTCTCCCTTCATTCAGAGGCTTCATGCATGCAACTTGTTGGAAATAGTCCCTTGTCCAAACTATTCCATGAATGCTTCTCGGGCATTGTGTAGGACTGTCCTTGTTGGTGTAGGTCAAAGCTGCTCTAGGGACCATGACAAGAATTCAATAGAATGAGTGACTGCATACAGGAGCTTTTTTCTGTAACTGTGTGGAAGCTGGTTTTTGATCTGGTACCTGTCATTGTTGTGTAGGAATTCACTTTAATTGAGGAAGTGATTTTTTTACCCTCAAAACTGATACTTGTGCAAACTAGGTTCTGTTGATTTCAGAATAATTCCAGAAGTTTAGTGTCTCTTGCACTGAGCTGCTTTGAATGGAGAACTAGTTAAAGTTGTATTAAATTAATGACTTTGATAAGTAAATCCTGTATTGTCTTCTGATAAAAGTTTTTTCTGGAAAATCAAGAAAATCCTACAGGTATTACAAAAATTGAGTTTGTAAGTCCTCTTAAGGTCTTTGTTGCTTACTGTGTATCACTATGTATCCCCTCCATGATAATGTAGCCCTTCATTTAAAGTAATAGTTATAGTCAAAGTTCTGTGCAAAAATGGCGAGACTTGATCTGTAGACTGAGAACCAGCATGAAAAATCAATCAGGAAGAATCTTATGCTTTTGAAATAACAGTTTCCATTTCTAAAAGACCTAAATATCTGCAGTTTCTGTAAACACTGCAAATTCTCTATCAGCGGAAATCATCATCAACAACAAATGTTTGTATTTCGATCCAGCAAGCAGGCAAACAAACAAACGTTGTCAGGTTATGCTGCAGAGTTATGTTAAATACTTCCCAGTTCTGTACAAGAGCTTGAATTTACTTGCTCAGGGCAGAGTATTAAACAAGCTGCTGCATTCCGTTTTTCTGAAAGAATTACTCTTAGGACTTGGTGCTGTAATAAAATGTGCTATCCTTCCACAGGCATCTAATCAAGTGCATATAGGTAACTGCAACCCAGCTCATGTGGCAGCAAGTCTGTCAGAAATTTATTCCCTTTGACGCAGACCTTTATGGCAAAGATGAGCGTATTTTAGGATTTGCTTCTTTTATTTTCTTCTTGTTGTTGTAGTTGTTGTTACTTTCCTTTAGCTGAATACAATCTCCATTGCTGGTAGTTTCATTATTAGCTGGCTAATGCTGAAATCGCTGCTTTCATTAATTCAGAAAGGAGCTTAACTCCCACTGTCATTTCAGTCTTCATTAGCAACTATTTAATTGAAGTTCTTCATACAGTGTCTGTTACTCTGACTGGGATGTACTTCATTTTTGAAAGAAAATTACAGCTGTTGCATTTGGGCCATTTACATCTGTAGCATAAGCTCACCTACTAGCTATGAGTGAAATGGTGCCACCTGAGAACTTGTGGCATTTGATTGATTTATCTATCTATTTATTTCTTTATGTATGCAGCAAAGTCCAGTTCACTATGGCAAGAGATACAGCTACAAATAATTTGGGCTCTTCTCACTTGTCTGCTGGACTAGTCTCAAATTTACATCCTCAGCACACAACCACCCTGTATGTTAATGCTATAATAATATTTCCTGAGGTTCTGAAAGTGTTCTATTTCTGCAGTGAAATTTCCAAAATCAATCAGTTCTTGATAGTGGGGAATAGATCGATGTTTCTCTTATACTGCTAGCCACCCGGATTAAAATCTGGGAACCTCTTTTAGCTTTTCTGCACAATTATTTACTGCATGCTGAGCAGAGTATGTTCTGCATTCAGCATAGCCAAAAAAAAAGGCTGGTGAGAGCACTCACTAGGGATGCAGATGATATAAGTCCACTTCTTTTTCACCCTTCCCCTCACCTTGAGAGCATTTGAATGCATCTTTTCCAAGAGAGTGATTTAACCATGAGAGTCTCCTTAGGTCTGCCTCTCAGGTTTCTTAAATCTGTTTCATTTGAACAAGAAACCTTTTATCTGAGACAGAAATGCTTCTTTCACCTGTCTAAGCTCTAAAACCTGGAGTCAATCTCTTGTCTGACTGTGTTTTAAGAACTCATTCAAGGAGCAACATTTTATACAAAGCAAGGAAGGCATATACCGGTACTCTTCTTCTGGGTGGGTAGAGATATCAGCTCAGATTTATGTGACCAATGAGGTATTTGAATGCATCTCAGGCAAAAAGGAGTTATTGGATTACTCAGTTATTGGATAAAGGGAGGAGAATGCAATGCCACAGAGGACCTCTGAAAAATGGCTGGCTTAGATATGTTTTTAACATTTTCTCATTACTAGGATGTGAATCCTGAGTGGCTGCTTTCTGCAGTTCATATTCATATCCTAAGAATGTAGTGATCACCTGTGAAACACCATGAACAAAAGAGAGAGAGATTCTTAGCTTGCTGATAGCTGCTGTGTGTGAGAATTGCTCTAAAAGCATTAAGAGATGTATCTGTTGCTAATGTAGACGGAGAGTGCATTTAACAGTGTCAAAACAGACAGGGATACCAATTCTCCCATTTATTTTCTTGTAATTCCTCAGCACCCCTATGATACAATCACTGGAAAACTACTTCATGTTTTAATGATGTAGACTTTATGTAAGTAACACTTTAAGAAATAAATGGCTTTTTTAATGGATTTTTGGATATCACAAATGTATTAACACTAAAGTAAGACATTATTGTACTTTTATGTGGCTCTTGCTAAATCTTTGATTGCATACATGCTTCTTAGATTACCTGCTCCTGGTCTATTCATATGATAAGTGTAGCCTTCTGGAAGAATTAAATTGTTGAATCTAGTAATCCTTTACAGTCTCTGCTCCTTGCACTGTGGTAGAAAGGAAGTCGATAGTGTAATGATGACACCTATTTAACCTTTGACAATATTTCTTCATTGGAGCAATATCTTCCAAACTTGGCTAGTGCTGTTACAAAAGGGAGTTTTCCGAAGCCTGCTGGGACTTCTTGTCTTGAGAATACTTCGATGTCTGATACCACAATTACTGTTAAATTTGCTGTAGAAAGAACATGTCATTGTCCATCCATGATTATTGTTCTTTAAAGTTAAAAAAGGAGGCATTTTTCCATTGTCATAGTTCATTGTTGTGTGTTGATGACACAATGCAGCCTGCATGTGGATGCAGAAGCCATGCAGCTGCATGCCAGCCCTCATCCCATAAGTTCTGATTTGGACAGGAGAAGGTAAAGAGTGTTGCTATCTTAGGAATCCTGCTAAATATCCTCCCACTCCACTAAGAGACATCTAATTCTATATTATCAGCCTCTCCATTTTTTTTTTTTTATTTCCTAGATGCAGATATCAGGATGTACTAGGAGTTGCTTATTAAGTCTTTTTTTGTTCTTAGACTAAGCAACCCTCCTCCTCCTGCCGCAAACTGTTTAAACAGCCTCTGCCAAGTAACCTGTTGTCACGGAAATTAACCAGGCTGCTTCAATATTTCTGGAACCTAAGCGTATATTGTCAATCTTTGCTTCTTAATACTTTAATATGAAAAAAATTACTTATATTTGGAATTAAAAATAAATGCCCAATGTCATTTCTCTGACCTCATATAGTATTTTGACTGATCTTTGCATCTGTCTTGCTTTGAATAAATATTGACTTTAATTGGTTTTGGGTTTTTGTCTTTCCTTTTTTTACTGGCAATCCTTCAGCAATTGCCCCATGTTAGTTTTAAGTGTAAGATATAGTCTGTTCAGTTCAACATTGAATATTACTTATTTTAATTTTTCCTATGCATTGTGTCACTTGGAATGTGAAATTATCATGTGATGTACACTGATGACAGTAATGTTACCTCCACATTTTCTAGGCAGTCTCTAGGTTGTTAGGAAACTACCTATTTTATGATACTTCCATCAGTCCTCCTGTCTGCTGCTCATAGTTTCCAGCTGTTGCTTGTTATTGTGCTCTTTCCTCTACAGCTCTACTGTTCTCTCTTGTGAAAAGATACTGTTTTCCTTGTCCCTACTTGTGTACTCTTCTCCTATTATGAGGATGCTTTTGTTGCTATTTCAGTTCTGTTTGTTTGGCTCATCTTTCATGGATTGAGGCCAGTTTATACAGGACTTCTGCTTTGGGAATGGTAAGTAACATTAGGTGTGCTTGCATCTGAGTGACAGTGTGTCTTCCTAGAAGCACGCTCCTCCTTATATGTGTGACTGTTCTTTCTCTTATTAGTTCTCTTTTGGTCCACATATCTACAGCATCCAGCAAACCTGTCAACTGCTGTCATGAAAGCTTCTTTCTTTGCCTTTATTCTTAGCATTTTATTGTAACAAGTGATCTTGTCTGAAACTGTTTCTTGAAGGAAGTCACAAGGAATAATAGACTACTCCAGCTTTTGAGATATGCTTTCCTGTCACTGTAAAGTTACACACAATAACAAGGAAAGAGCCAACAGGTGCACCTTCAAAAATAGTTTGATAACAGTTGGTTTCTTAATTAAATTAGAAGATCTAAGTCAGCAGCTTGCCACTATCAGTTGTTCTACTTGAACTGTTTTCCCTGGCACAGTAATGAGAATCTGTTCCCTAGAAAGTTTGTCTAAGTTACTACCTTTTGGTAATTAGTGTAGTAAAATAACATAGCGTAAACATAACATAGCATAAACATAACATAGCGTAAACATAACATAACATAACATATCATAACATAGCATAACGTATGTAGACTATTAACTATGACCAGAAATTGTGACATTTATAGAACAAAACTGTTTTCTCTGAATGAAATACATTAAAATCCAGGTGGGAAGCTTACTTGTTCTGTCACCAGCACACGAGAACAGCACGTTATATAGCCCTAATGGTATGTAATCATATTATCTTATTTAAATCTGAATTATTAACATTCTTTCCAATTTTATTAACTTCAGAAGGTAACCAGCTCATGCTGGTGTAGATATTATGTCTCTAGGAAAATTTCTGTCCTGTGAAATGACAAAACTGTTTAATAACAAATATTGCAGCTTCTGAAAACAACTACACTATCTAGTTAACTGTTTTACTTCTAAAAAAGATAAAAAGGTAGTGATAAATATAGAATCATAGAATGGTTTGAGTTGGAAGGGACCTTAAAGATCATCTAGTTCCAATGCCCTGCCGTGGGTAGGGACACCTTCCACTACATCAGGTTCCTCAAATCCTCATCCAACCTGGCCTTGGACACCTCCAGGAATGTATAATTGCGTTGAGAGTGTACAATCTGGTTCATACGTGTGTAGTGAGAAGTTGGTACTATGCAGTCTTACTATGACTGACTTCTGTGTGTACACCACCCCTCCACAGCAATCAACTTTTGCTCACACTCTTAGATCTCAAGCCCCCTTCTAAAATATTAATAGATAAGGTGTGTATATACACATAAATTAATAAATGTCCTCTTGAACGTACTCTACAGAAAGACAGGGAAGAACTGAAAGGTGTCATAATCTGCATCTTAAGTATTCTCTTTTGAATCCTATCTAAAGATGCAAAACCTGAGACTTGGTCTCAGGGCGTGTCCTAGTCATGTTGCAGTTCTTCAACAGCATTCTAAAAGACTCTAAAGTAAAACCAGTTCAGATAGACACGTGATTGAGGATTTAGTCTGAGGCTCTAAGAACCTGTTCATTGGCACATGTCCGAAACTGCCATTATAAACATAGGGATTTTATTTATCATTTCATAACTTTTTAAATTAGCAAATATATACATAAGTTTAGAGAAAGCTTGTGAAATGACATGGAAAAGTAGTTATGACAAAGGATAAAAATCCACACACATAGCATGCCTTGTTTAGTTTGTGAAAAGGACTTGAAATGTTGAGTTAATCTAATGGAATTCAATGAATCTCAGTCCACTGAAAATGGCTGTCGATTCAAGGTTATTTCATCAAATTGAATCATGAGCAAAGATTACTTGGTGGAGATGAAAAAGGTGAAGAAATAAAACAAACAAGTGAATGGGTATTAACAAATTAGAAATCAGAAAAATGGAAAAATGTTAAGAGATTTCTGCCAATAAATTTTTTTTCTTATAGAGTTTTTCTTTGACTGCCATTGGCGCATCTATCTGTTCACTATGTAAAATAAAACTATTTCAATTCATGAAGGCAACTATTTCCACTTGAAAAAATCGTAGATGTCATTCATGAGTTTTTTCTTACTTAAATGAAATGGCAAACCTATTCCTTTCTCCATACATTTTTCACTCAAATTCCATTGTAAAGTATAATTTTGAGCTACCATTAGAATATGAATAAATGTAGTAATTCATAAGCTTATGTGGTTATATTTTCTTTTACATATATAATCTTATGAAAGAAATCTTTGCCTTCTTGTTAATTTTTCTTCATTTCTTGCCTTCAATTGGCATGTGAAGCATGAGATGATTATAAGATTACGATTATCTACTCAGTAAAAAGGGTTATTTATCAAGTATAGAATTACCGAATACATAAAGACATCAGTGTCTCTCTCTCCCCTTTGTATTCTATGCCTGTTTTATCTGTTCCAGTTCTCTAGATAGAACTGAGTTGCTGTCTAGACAGCTGTAATGCCATCACATTGTTCCTTTGCATAGGTAGTAAGATTAACTATTGATTAGGCATGTAAAAAAGCTCCAAATGATACATGCAAACTGGATGTGCCAAAATCAAATGATTAAGCTTACCTCTGTTAATATTAAAGTAGATAATTTTCAAGATAAAGGAAATAAAGTAAGTTTATTGTAATTTTACATACTATACTTACTGCATAGTAAGTCTATTATGTTGCAGTTCTACTGAAATTTATATGCTCACACTTCAGTAAGTCATCTGAAAGGATGTCCCTTGGAAAACTAGCAGCAGAACATAAATAGTAATGGAGGAATGGTAAAGCGGTCAGGTATGGGCTAAAGAGTAGACACAAAGAAACCATGTTAGAGAGAGAATGCCAGTGGAAGTTTCTGGTGTTGGTCATGGGAGCAATGTCAGCTAATATTTCCATTTGTGACCCTGGAAAAATAAGTAGAAGTACAAAATTCACTTGTAACAATGATATTGAGAAGACATTGTCAAAAGATGGAATGCAATACACAGTAATTTTATTATACACCATAACAAAAAATGTTTTCAAATGTAACAGCATAAAATGCATGGGAATATATATGAAGTAAAACCTGTCAATAACCTTTCGGTCATAAGGAAGAAAACCCCATTTCTGATAAGTAAGCAGCAAGCTGAAATAACCAAGCAGAAATCTAAATTCTGTCCTGAGAGGAATGAGAAATCCATCTTCCTCTTTCCATCCAAATAACTCGTTAGACTGCATGTTACTCTGCTCTTGCACAGGATAAAAGATAAGAAGTAACAGATTAAATTCATCTATGGAAGACCTAGCATGTCATTCTCTTTTCCTGCATGTTTTGAGTGTCTAAACAAAACCAGGCACTTTTGCTGCTAAATGCTGCTCAGTATATGTACAGGAGACCAAATTCTGGATTCTGGTTCCAAACTTGAAAGACAAGTATTGTTCAGCATTTCCTGCTGACAAACGGTATCTGACGTTCTTCTCAAACAGTAGTTTTCATTAAATTATTTTGCATTGACTTTTAATGTGCTAGCATGTGTTTCAGATATCCACACTGTTACAGTAAGGTAGTGTGCTTCAAATGAGGCAGTAAAAAATTGCTCAGACAACACAGCTTCTTGAAGTGCTTTTGAGCAGCTGTTTGTGGTTGTGCAAGTGCCCCTGGTCTGTTCCAAAGAAACCAGTCCAAGTGAGGTGAAAAAGAAGGAAGTATTTAAGCTAATATCTTTCTTTTACATGCGATGGACTCAAAAGCTCAGAATGGCCTCAGTTTCATGATGCAGAAGCATTGGCAATAACTAAAGGTTATAGGCCTCTCCACCCCTTGCCATTCCATCCCAACCCTGCCCTGTGGATTACAAGCAACCCTGCAATACAAGTGAAATAGAAACTGTTCTTTTGTTTGTATCTGGGTCTGATCAGTTCAGAGTGAAACCTCACACACATTGAGATGACACAACAGGAAGGGTAGAATGCTATGACATGGAACTGGAAACATTATACAGAATCATAGAATGGCTGAGGCTGGGAGAGGCATTTGGAGGTAACCTGGTTAAGTAGGGCCACCTAGAGCCAGTTTTCCAGGACCATGTCCAGATGTCATTAAATATTTTGTGTGATGACAGCCTGGTCTAATGAAAGCTAAGAAGCACTCTTAGAAGTTTGTGACTGTCTCTCAGCTCAGATTCTAAAGTAAAGACTTTGAGCTCCTGTGCCTATGTAATACTGTCTGGTTGCATCTATACTAGTCAGTTCTAGTATAATGTGGAATGATTCGGTGTGCGGAAATGTGAGTGTCCCTGCTAGCAACTCTCAGCACACTTCATAAGAAAATCTCAGCCTGTTTCAACTATTGATGTACTCCAACAACTTCCTGGCATGGTCCATCAGTCAAAGCAGCTCCAGGGAACACCCATGAGCAGTTTGCCTTCAGCTGCCCCAGTCTTGGCAGTTTCTTAGAGGCCAGGCATACTGCGAATGATCCCAGTGCCTTCAGTGCTCTCAGCATGTTTAATTTACTGGTATATAAGTGGCCTGCCTTTGCATGATATCTGAATGTGTGCTCAGAACTGTGATTGGAGATTTAGTACATTGAGCTGCTATAGACACCTTGACTCCATGTTAGGTATGACAAATGTGTTAGAGTGATGGGGCAGGCAAGAATGCGTAAACTGCCTCTTTGCCTCTTGTCTTGGCTTCCTGGGAAATTTTTCATTAACTCTTTCACTTTAGAATTTACGGAGAACTTGGTTTCTGTTTGTGAATTTACTTTTCTGAATGTTATCCCTCTGGGTAGGAAAGCCAATTTAATTTAATTTTTTTAATTACCTACAACAGAGTGGTTAATATTGTGACTCATGATAAACAAATAAATCAGCTTGATTAATTTTAACTTAAGCACAACTTTTCAATGTGTTCTTAGCCTCCAAAGAATACTCTTGTTATTCAGAATCAAAAAAAGTTTTGAGCAGAGATTTTTCATTCAAACCTGCAATTGTCATCTATATTTCCAATGGGTCTATTTGAGAGTGAGAATGATAAAAGACTTCTTGAAACCTCAGTATTTATTTTTAATTTCACCTGCATTTGAGACCTCCTGCTGGCCTACTTCTTTGTGGTTTTCTCAATTTATATTCATTGTAAAATTGATTTTGTGAGAGAATCAACTGCTGGGTTTGGAATGCTGATGAATTTCTGATCTTTACCCATATGCCTCTTTAGTGCAGTTATTTTAAATCTATAAATCTATATATCTATAAATATGTATTATTCAAGAATGCACATTAATAAAATAAGGTACTTCTGTTTTAATAAAATGAGGACATCAGTATTTACTGCTCTCATAAGGTCTGCAGGACACTATAAAGAGTTTGAGGTTAGAGCATCAAAACGTAAAAATGTTTTATGAAGATCTAAATAAAAAAAATCAAGAACTATATAAAAATAATGTTTATATTTAGAAATTTGTTTGTACTCCTATTAGCATTGTTGTTCAATTGAATGTAAAAATGGTTAATTATATAAATCTGTAACATCATAAACTACTGAAGCAAGAAATGGCAGCCCTCAGCTTCTTTCTTTATTCATATCTTGCAGCTGTCTTTGTACCACGGACATTTTTGAAACTTTTTCCTGAGACTCTATATTATTTTGCTGTATATTTAAGCTTCTCTCAGTAAGTTTCATTATTTACACTTTTCATCATATATTCTGAGTTCCAAAATAAATTAAATTCTCCCATACTTCTCTTTTCACTGTCCTAGTCTGTTCAGCCAATTTTTATATGATAACTTTCAATGTGGTAATTCATCCAAAGTTAACACACCACATAGACACACAAGAACCAGACTACTGTCTATTCTTCATAAAGAGATTAGCTATTGATTGTGCTTAAATTTGTCCTTTAGTTCTCTTTCTCACTGCAATAACGAGGAAATTTAACATGCATTTCTATTTACTGGCTGATTATAGGCTTGTGTGTATCATTTTTATTTTAATATATAAGCTTTTCTAAAAATGCTTGTGCCATGGATGCACAACTACTTTAGTAGAGTAGAAACTATACTTTTAGAAATGTGGAATGTCCATGTATACAGAATTTTTACAACCAAAACAGAAAATGTAGCATGATGTATGGGACATGGAATTGTACATACATGAAAATTAAATGTAATAGCCATAGATTTTTATTCAGAAATGAGTTATTTTTTCTATGGGCTTACTTTTTTAGGAATGACTTCCTTTTAAATGCATTTTATGCAAAGCAGAAACGTTAGAGATACAACACATTCTTTCTGAACATTTTTAATACAAAATACAGTCTTCATGAAAGGCTTAGCATTAGCATGTTTGAATGAAGATTTAAAATACTGTAATAAAGATCATCCTTTGTGGTTCCATAAAAGAATAGCACACTTTCAAATGAATTTAGTGCTTCTGGAAAGTATGAAATTGACTGGTACAGAAATGAAACTCATATATTGTCACTGACTATGTAAAGAAGTGCATAGGCAGAATGGAAGTCCCCTCAGAAGCCACAGCATGTCTTATGTGTGGTATGAAGAAAGATTTCCAAACAGTTTTTCTTTACATCTCTGCAAAATCAGCCAATGAGGCCGTTGCCAACGCAGATAAGTAGTTAATATGAGCATGTAACTATCAGAAATTCAAATGAGAAATGTGACAGGAAATTAAGTCAATGAATTTGTACACACTATCAAGCAAAAATTCATCAGCTAATGACCTTTCCCTTTTGACCACTCCCCAGTGCCACAGAGAAAATCTCTGTGGTTACTTCTCTGTTGCCCAGATAATGCAGTCATGTCATGCAGGACAATAAAAACACATATTCAGCTAAGAAAACCTGCTAAAGTCTCACTCTAACTTCTTCAAATCCCCCCAAAGTTGCAAACTCTTTCATTACTCTGCTGAAGATACAGCTTTTAATTCTGCAAATTAATTCTTTGATATCTGGTACATTTACACTATTTCTGTCTATTTCCAGCATTGCAGATGGGTGGAGTAGAATATGCCTTCAAGTATTATTATTTATGCTTTCCAGAAATGTTGACGTTACTTACCTGTTCACTAAAAAGATAAGACTACTCTGGTTGTTTAGACCTTAAAGGCCTAAGGAGAAGTGGAGAAGATATTCCCCTCCATTCAGATACATTCCTTTCTGACAAAAAAAGCATCTGCTTGCTTGTCAAAGATAGGATTGAAATATTTACATTATTAAAAAGAAAGTTCAGCTTGAAGAAGACATCATGTACAGAGAAACACGTTGGGGAAAAAAAAAAGGCAAAACCCCCAAGATATAACTAAACAAGTAACACTTGTTAAACCATGCTGATTCCCCTTTTGCCGTGCAAAATTGAATGACAGTAAAGAGAATATAATGGACTTGGATGCCAAAACACTTGAATCACACATATATGCCATTTTACAAACTTCATGACTTCCCTGACCCATGGGAAAGACAACACAGTCTCTGTGACTGTCAACTCGGTGTTACCAGTACTGGCTTTCATGCTCTATCATTCTTGATTACCTTCTTGACTTTCCCATGTTGTTTATACTTATGGTCCTCTATTCCTATAACTGAGCAACTCTCTTTTCCTATAGGCTTAATAAAAGTTCATATACTAACACTATTGTCCACTAGCTGTAAATTATGCTAACAGCCATATTCTTATAGGAATATTTGACTGAACTGAGGTGTAGCTAAAGTTATAGAAACATTACTTGGATTATGAATCTCACAGGTCTCTAGTGTAAAAACTGTTACCATAATCAGACAATACACAGAATAGGAGAATATGGGCAAAAAGCACAGCAGTATACAGTAAAAAAAAAGTTATCTTACTGTAATTACTAATCTTTTCTTAACAGATCATCTAAATATTTTGCATGTACAATTAACAGAATATCACTTCGGAATAAACCCCTTTTTTTTTTAGGGCTGCATAAGATTCCCTGGTTTCACAGAACATATCTGCACAGGATTTCCCGGACAGAAGTCTAGAAGCCCAGCTTTGGGATTAGTGCTTTTTTCATTACTGCTTCCTATTCTGACCTTCTATTTTAGGAAATTCACACTATCCATAAAAGTAATTCAATGAAGGGTGAGGAAGAGACTGCACGATCTATGTTTCTCTATTGAACAAGAGCAAGATACTGGTGAATCGGAATTTGTTAAGAGAATAGTTAAAACTCAAATAGCTTAACAACCAAGGACATAGATATTTTTAGGTTGACTTGAGAAAAGTAAAATGTAAGAATGAAACCCTTATTTTTCCAATTCCATTCTTTCATTTTTTCTTCTGTCATGATTTAGTGAGGACGCAGGGGTTTAAGTTTCCACAGTTCAGTCTGTTTTTTTTCCTGAGAATGACAAGAGTGGGGACTGCAAAACGCTATAAAGATAGCTCAGACTCTAGGTCTTTTGACTGCTGGCAGATTTGAAATGAGGTCCTTGGGGAGAAAAGCAAGAGTAGACTCTGTAGTCTAGTTTTTTACTGACTAAAGTGAAATGTGAAATTATTTGTACATATCCTTTGTGCATTCATTGATATGGTGTAGCATGCCATGCACTGGAAACTTACACTTTAAACAAGGTGCTTGAAAATCTCAGTACAGCAAATAGTCTTCAACAGTTTTTACGGACAACTCTCCAAATACCTTAACTGAATTACTTTCATTAATAGATTTTTAGACATTTATGCTTTCAGAAGCTTTAAATACAGTTAATCTGCATCATCACTGTTGAAATTTAATCTGTTAAATGAGATAAGCATCAGGTACCAGAATTTCCTAAATAAACAAGAAGATTTTTTTAGTATGATAAAGCTGAAGTAGACACAAGCCATTC
This sequence comes from Phaenicophaeus curvirostris, assembly GCF_032191515.1. NCBI lineage: Eukaryota > Metazoa > Chordata > Aves > Cuculiformes > Cuculidae > Phaenicophaeus > Phaenicophaeus curvirostris. The sequence continues at coordinate 24,719,403 of NC_091392.1, forward strand.
TCTTGAGATGCAAAATGAAAGTCCTGAATTTCTATTGCTAGTATTATATTCATGGTCATGAGGGCTTCTTTTTATGCTAAACAAATGAATGGTCAGATTAAAATCATAATTTGGCTTTCAAGCTGAAGAGTTCTAAAACATTTAGAAATATACTATTTTACAACTTTGATTTTTTTCTCTACTTCATAGGACAGCATTTGGAAACCTTATTTTAGGTCACGAATGTTAATTGTTAGTTTTCACCTGTTACATAGGGACCTCCACAATATGCAGTTGGTTTTATTAATCTAAAATTATAAAATGCTACTTAAGTATTTATCTTGTTTGACTGTTTTGTCAGCAGTAGCCACAAGACCCATCTGCATTTTATTTTATAGTTAGATGTAATTGGATACCAGGTAACAATTCTTTAAGACACTGTAAATTATTTTAATATTCATATAATTTCTGTATTGCATGTAAAAGTAAAAAACCCAGAAACTCAGCAAAGTTTTAATGAAAAACAAGGCCAAAAGGTAAAAGGAGGGAGCTGATATATCAATGAATTTATACAGGTATCACCTATGCATTTTAATTATTTCTAGTAGTTAGCTGGGACATACTTACAGCATATCGCCTCAGATTTGTATGTGCATTGCTTTATTTCAGGGACATGTATTGTAATATATTAACATATTGATTATATGAGTTTAGAATATGTAAATGGCATGTTTCATCTTGTGCATATTTATTAACAAAACAATATGCAGTAGGCTATTTATTGTACTATTGTCATTTCTACCACAATAGGTAAGGATTTTGTCAGGATTTACATTATAACTCACCATTTTAAGGGGCCTAAAATTAATCAATGCAACCTTGCTCTGGGCTGAAAGTGGGTGTGAAAAATCTGTGTTCAGGATCATGTGCTTTGCAACAAAAGGAACACTGTAAAATCAGAAATGTTACTAGGGGATTATTTTTGGTTTTTATTGTTCTTTGAACAGCTTATAGTGCTGAAGATGTTACAGAAAAAAATATCAATCTATTTCTTTCCAACTTCCACCAATTGATATCAATATGCTAAAGGCAGCTTAACTACAGTTTACATAAAACTCGTATAATCCATTGCAGATTCATGTTGTCACCTCCACTCTTCTTGTGGTTTCCCATGGGGTACGTAGATTCACTTCGACTGCTGAAGTTTCACGCGCTAGAAATATTTTGCTAGGCTGTGTAACTTATAAGATTAAGGATGAGATGGATTCAAAAGTGTTTGATTTGCCTGACATCAAACGACGGCTGTCAATTCATCCAAAAAAACCAAGTAGAGATGAAGAGTCAAGGAAGAAACAGTAAAGTAATGTAAGATAAGAGGTGAAGCATCAGCAGGCAGGCAGGAGAGTTCCAGGGAGGACATGTGACAGCAACTGGGCAATGAGATGAGATGAGTGGATTTCTACAGTGATTATTTGAAGCTAAGGCAGAAGGAAATAAAGCTATAGTAGATAAAGAGGAATGATGATCAAGAGGCTTCCATTATTATAATGTTTAAATATTACTTAGACACTTGGACAGGATTTTGAATAGGATGTTTCGTTAATCTGAATATGTAGATAAATATTTATTCTTCTTAAACTAGAGTTCATATAATAAGGTATATACTCAATCAGTACTGGAGTATATGTTCAGCTCATCAGAGACATACAGTGCAGTCTCCCTCACTTTAGACACCATAGACACCACATAGAATTTTACATAGAAGCAAATATTTCTAGGGCCCTAATTTAGGACACACTTTGCATGTCTAAATTAGAGTGAGGTGAATATCACCTTACAAGTAGAAATTCCTCTTTGCTGAGCATAAAGGAAGACTAGGGTAATGAACTCTGTTGTAAATACTGTAGGTAACTCAAACTTGGTTAAAAAACACCCACTTATGGACGTTATAATAGAGACCACATTATCCATCATGCCTCTTGCTGTCATAACTAGAAGGTAGACACCGTGAAGAGTTTCACGTGCTTTCTAGAAATGTGGTTGTTCAGACTATTTGTGTGCAACAACAGATTTGGCAATTGATTTCTGAGTTACAGCCTAATGATCTTAGAGCAAGCAGATTCTAAGGATGGTGTTTAACACTGAGGTTTGTGATATGGATTTTAGATTCACTGCAGTGACAATAAAAAAATAAATCGATATTTAAAAAACATGAGCACACAATATGCAAGTCAAAATATTTACCTTAGATTTCTCCACTGTTAGGATTATATAAATTAATTTCTTCATAATTATTTTAAATAGAAAATAAAACCCAGATGTGAAATTATGTGAGCTGTTAGCAAGGAAACAAACAAAGCTTCTGCATGAAAGGAATGATTGTGTTCTGAATTTTATAGCAGCATTGACTTTTGCAATTGTAGCAGGAAAAAGGGGAGGAAGAAAGAAGAACATGGAAAACCAATCTGGTTAAATGCCATTGTTCTATTTCACATCAGTATTAGCTCTCCATTTTATTTGAAGTATCAGTATAACTAAACATTTATTTCACTAAAAAGAAGTAACCAATAATGGCTGGTGAAAGAACACAGTCATTTTTTATGTTTTCCCAAATTGATGGATTTTGTATTTCTAATTCAACGAATATAATTTTGTATAATACCTGCTGATATTTGAATTTCTTAGACTGAAACAATTGAAGGGAGTGGATTTTCTCTTAGCTTCAAAGCCAAAGCTACTGCTGCAGCTAGACTCACCCATCAGCCACACCTGCCTATATAAACAAAGAAGCATATCCACAAAGTTAAGTCTTTGTTTTGGAAAAATAAACCTGTTCTTTGGGAAAAGCAGCAAAAAAATTCACTCAAGTATATACAAGAGGTCCTATAATTCCATATACAGATGTAAAGACAGTAGGGAGATAATAAATTATGCCCCAAATTATTTTTAAGTAGAGCATGTAGCTTACTCTCTCCTACCATTCATAGAAATGGACCTGTTTTCAATTAGTTGATATGGTCAGAAATTCCTGATCTGATTTCTGTATGTTTAGAATATGTAAAACTGCAACAGTTGACTCCAGATCTGAAATTCATTCTATAGTTCATTAATCATTGTAGAATGTAAGTTTTAATAACAAATGCTATGCTTATTTTTTAACACGTCCTGTATTGTTCTTGCTGATAATCCTAGCTAACCACAACCATAACTGTAATATATGTGACCACAAATAATATTAAGAGGTGTAATCTGAAGTATACATACGAGAAGCAACTGAACACTAGGACTGAACTCTTTAATTACAGAAGAAAGCAAAAACTTTGGTCCAGGGAGATAAAATTACCTGATGAGAGGAAAATACTGAAGATATTCTTCATTTTTCATAATGCTTAGAGGCAAACGATATTTTTGACCCCTCTGTTTTACAAATGAACAATGAAAGAGCAATAAAATATCTTCCTCATCTCACATATTCTCTTTTTATTGTAAATGATACTCTTCCTTGGGAGCAGTAGTAATTTGGGATTAGATCCATTAAAAAAATTCAGCGTTGCAGTGGATAACATGGTACAGCTCCTGTGCTTAGATTTCCCATAAATGCCTAGGGAAAATTAGGTCCACAGAGTTAAAGTCCATAATAGAAACAAGAGCTCATTTGTAAAGAGAAGATCCATAAAAGACAGCGGGTAACAAAAGTTGACATTGAGGTACCTATTAAGACATAGTGAAAACAAGGCTTGAATCCTTACAGAAGGAACAACAGTAACAGGGGATGAGGAAAAGGCTGAGGTACTTAATGCCTTCTTTGCCTCAGTCTTTAGTCGTAAGGAGGGTTGTTCCGCCTGTGTACAAACCCAGGAGCTAGAGGAGCATGATGAGGCTCCCATGATCCAAGAGGAGGTGGTCAGAGCCTTGCTAGCCCGACTGGACAGCCACAAGTCTATGGGGCCGGACGGGATTCACCCAAGGGTACTGAAGGAGCTGGCGGATGTGCTGGCCAAACCCCTTTCCATCATCTTCCAACAGTCCTGGAAGACTGGGGAAGTCCCACTGGACTGGAGGCTGGCTGATGTTGTGCCCATCTACAAAAAGGGCCGCAGGGAGGACCCAGGAAACTACAGGCCTGTCAGTGTGACCTCAGTGCCAGGGAAAGTCATGGAGCAGGTGATCTTGAGTGCTATCATGAAGCACATGCAAGAGAAGCGGGTGATCAGGCCCAGTCAACATGGGTTCACAAAAGGCAGGTCTTGCCAGACTAACCTGATCGCCTTCTATGACAAAGTGACTCGGCTGCTGGATGAGGTCTTCCTCATCATGGAAAGGCTGTGGATGTGGTCTTCCTGGACTTCAGCAAAGCCTTTGACACAGTTTCTCACAGCATTCTGCTTTGGAAACTGTCAGCCTCTGGCCTGGACAGGCACACACTCTCCTGGGTGGAAAACTGGTTGGATGGCCGGGCCCAGAGAGTGGTAGGAAATGGTGTGAAATCCAGCTGGAGGCCAGTGACAAGTGGGGTTCCCCAGGGCTCAGTGCTGGGTCCAGCCCTGTTCAATGTCTTCATCAATGATCTGGATGGGGGCATCGAGTGCACCCTTAGCAAGTTTGCAGATGACACTAAGCTGGGTGGAAGTGTCGATCTGCTGGAGGGTAGGGAGGCTCTGCAAAGGGATCTGAACAGGCTGGACTGCTGGGCAGAGTCCAATGGCATGAGGTTTAACAAGGCCAAATGCCGGGTCCTGCACTTGGGGCACAACAACCCTGTGCAGTGCTACAGACTAGGAGAAGTCTGTCTAGAAAGCTGCCTGGAGGAGAGGGACCTGGGTGTGTTGGTTGACAACCGACTGAATATGAGCCAGCAGTGTGCCCAGGTGGCCAAGAAGGCCAATGGCATCTTGGCTTGTATCAGAAACGGCGTGACCAGCAGGTCCTGGGAGGTTATCCTCCCTCTGTACTCGGCACTGGTGAGACCGCTCCTCGAATAATGTGTTCAGTTCTGGGCCCCTCACCACAAGAAGGATGTTGAGGCTCTGGAGAGAGTCCAGAGAAGAGCAACGAAACTGGTGAAAGGGCTGGAGAACAGGCCTTATGAGGAGCAGCTGAGAGAGCTGGGGTTGTTTAGCCTGGAGAAGAGGAGGCTGAGGGGAGACCTCATTGCTCTCTACAACTACCTGAAAGGACGTTGTAGAGAGGAGGGTGCTGGCCTCTTCTCCCAAGTGACAGGGGACAGGACAAGAGGGAATGGCCTCAAGCTCCGCCAGGGGAGGTTTAGGCTAGACGTTAGGAAAAAATTCTTTACAGAAAGGGTCATTGGGCACTGGCAGAGGCTGCCCAGGGAGGTGGTTGATTCACCTTCCCTGGAGGTGTTTAAGGCACGGGTGGACGAGGTGCTGAGGGATATGGTTTAGTGTTTGATAGGAACGGTTGGACTCGATGATCCGGTGGGTCTCTTCCAACCTGGTTATTCTGTGATTCTGTGATTTGCAGGATACCATTCAAAGTGCTCCTGACACCAGTTGCTTATTCCATCCTCTCTGAGAGAACACGGCTAGAAGAAGAAAAGAGTTTGGCTTTCTGTCCTTTTTCTCATGTGTTCCCTCAAACCTCACACTCAATACAAAAAGAGCTTAAAATTAAATCTGTTTCCATCACTACTTCCTGTTGAAACTGTCTTTTTTTCCCCCCTATGAAATAAATACTTTTTTTTTTGACCAGCAAACATGAACAGAAAAATTTCCTTCCATTGTACTCTTGAAAAAATAGAGTAGATGCCAGTAAATGAGCTCTATGTTAAAGTATTCAGTAGAGCAGGTAATTGAAGATTCTTCCCTATCCACTGGCCTGTGAAGTCATGCTTAAATATTGAATACTGAGCATATAATCATTTTCTAAGTGAAATAGCTAAGCTAGAAGGGACTAGGGTGTTATTCTTGCTTCACCGGGCTGTAGAACAGAAAAAAGTCCTGTTGTTAACAAAGGTGGCATGGGTAGTGGGAGATAAAGATGTGATACCTTTTTACATGGGACATCCACAAAATATGGAGAAGTGCCTTTCTTTGCTGAAAAACCTGGAGTAAACAACATATCCTCTTGTTACAGGAACAGATTTTGTGTCGGCCAATAAGTGTGCTATGAATGCCTACTGGACTTAGCCAGGCAGACAATGTGGAAAAAAGGAACAAATAACTTTTCATTGCCATCTGTATATAGTTAGTTCTGATAATATCTAAAGGCAGTCCCTACTCGGGGACACCTAAGGTATTATGGTTTCTGAATGTGAGTGTATAGAATCTAAGTTTTTTATTATAGGATCACAGAATGGTTAAGGTTGGAACAGACCTCTGGAGGTCATCTTGTCTAACTGCCCTGTGTGAGCAGTGCCATCTAGAACTTGCCTAACAGATTGCTCTAGTCACCTAGGGCAGATGCAGGCACATAAAGGAGTTTTTCAAATAGATTTAGGAGCATATGTCCTTTTAGGGTTAGTCTCACTCCAATAATCTTTTAAAAATGTGTCACATACCAATTGAAATAACTGTCCTCCTATAAGAGGATCATTACATTGTTCCAAAAGCAAGAAATAAAGTTAATAAATATAAATTAATCACATATCAATTAAAAAATAACAAATACGTAGAAATAATGTATTACTTTTCCTTCATTTTCTTTCCTAAGTCTACTTGATATCTCTCATCCTAACAGATAGCTTGCCAGTTTGAAGTTATTCTGTTGAAATACACATGAATCATTGCTGAAAAACTATTGTTGCGACATGAATAAACCATTCTTTGATAATGAGAAACTGACAACTTTTGCTGTACCCTCTGTAGTCTTCTGTGCTTACTGAAGACTGTACTTCTGTCCGCTGTACACGAGGGTCAGAGTTTTGAACTGATCTTCTGACTAATGGAGTCTCAAACTTCTCATGACTATCTTTTTGAGGAAATCACTGCTTACATCCATTGAGAAGACCTAAACACAGGATTTGTGCTGATGTTGAGGTTATCAGACAACCAACAGAGTGCTGAATGATTACTGCATGTGAGACTGGAATAATGCGGACAAATCACAGCACACCTTTTGTCCCAGTGCCCTGCAACAATGCCTGCTGCCTCCTTGCCTGTACGCAGCGTTTGTGGCCATAGGTTCTCCATGGCTTTTGTTGGCTCTCCCAGAGATTATGAGAACTCAGTCCAATTGACTGCTCCTGTGGGGAACAGCCCACATCTCAGCTAGATCAGACCAACACAGAAGCACATAGGCATTTAATAGTGATAATGATTGATAACACTGGTGTTGATAGAGAGGTAATACTAATAATACTTTGAACAAGTGTAATCTTTATTTGAACATAAAAAATCCCTGTGGCACACCACACACCATACCACAGCTATCTTTGTTTCTCAGCTATTTCAATCTTTTGGCAGCACTGTAAACCTCCTATCCTTGACTTGCGTCTGATATCCCTCACAGGCCAGTCTGCCTGGCAGTTCTTTATGATCAGTTCGGAGTGTGTCTTCCTGCTATTCCTTGCTCTTCTCCCCCAGAAATTCCTCTTGTTGCCTGCAGCTTTTGGTGTTCCTGATGTATGAATGCCCTGGTTCGATACAGGTTTCACACCTGAAGACTTGCCCTCACTTGGCAGAATTCATGGATTTTATTTTATCTCCATTCAGCAGGATTCACTATTGCAGTGATTTTCTGTAGCTGGGAAGCAGCAAAGACTATTAATCTGATATTCCTCCTTTCTCTTTCTATTTTGCTTTGCTTTACTTTACTTGCTTGTGGTTTTTTTTTAACTTGTTCCTCCCTCTTTCCTTTCTACATTTCTCTCCACCCCTCTTCCTTCCCTCCTTTGCTCCCTCTTTCCTCCCTTCTTCCTTCCTTCCTTCCTTCCTCTCTCCCTTCTGACAATTCCAAAGCAATCTTTTCTGTATGGCTCGAGTTTTGTTAGTGGACTGTGGGAAGTAACAGATTAGGGACAGTATTATGCCAGACAGAGTGAGAGTATAAAACATAGGACAAGAATTCAGACTTAGTGGAACCTTGGAAATTCCCTTCATTCTTCTGTCACTTCACAAACTATGTTTCTCTTCTTCAAGTGTTGTGTTGTTTTGAGGGGGGATTTTTACTTGGGTTTTATTTCTCTTCACTGAAATGGTGGAGATTTCTTTTGAAGACAACAGCTCAGTTACTCATTAGGTTGTAAATAAACTAGAAGGAAGAGTCAATATTAGGAGGGGGAAAAAAAGAAAGCAGTTGTTATGTAGAACACACTACACGTAAAGGAGATGATAGAATCACTATTATAAGAAATAATTATATATAGACTTAATATCAGTATATCCTAGCTATTTAAAAAGAGATAATTAAATATGTCAAGTCCATGATGTAGGAGAACGTAGCATGTTCTCATCTTTTAAATGCAGTAATTTATTTGATATCTTTAAAAGACAGACTTTTTTTTTCTTTTGGTGTGAGAACTGTAGGAGAAGGAAGTAGTTAAAATAGGTGAAAGAATATCCTGCAATGTGAATTCAAAATTGTAATTTGAATATAAGTGAGGGTCCATCCAGACTGAAAGTCCCTTTTTGGTTTTGGTGACTCCAAAAAAATGATTTTAAAGAGGCCATAATATGCCTAATTGTGTTATGGTACAGCAGTAAGCATTTCACATCTGTTCCCATAGCAACAACAACGCTGCAGAAACAAGTAGTTCAGGCTACAGTCTGTGTCACATTGGTATGGGGAAGGTCTTCCTGGCAAGGCAATGACTATAACTTTTTAGATTTCGAAAGAATTTGTTTACAGATATGCTACTAAACAATGGCATTACTTAACAAGAGTCTTATGGTACCAAAGAAAGAAGAACTGCAGATAAGATACACACAGTTCTGTTTCTAAAAATAATTTATTTTTTTCTAGTGACATCACTTTAAAGAAAAACAAATTTTTCTGGCTACAGACACAGTAGAGGTTCTAAAATTCCATTAAATTCTGATCACCATACCTTACCTGGTAAGTTGTAATAAATCAGAAACAGTAGAAAATTATTAATCAGACTCAGTTTTGATTTGTTTAAACATCATTATCAACTGTGGCATTTTGTAACAATTTTTTCAGTATGTAGCTGAATGTTTATTGGTGATTTGCTTTTAAGGAGTTCAGGTTTTGTAATGTGTAAGATAAAAGAATGGTCACTTTCCCGTATAAGATTCATTATAGGAATTTAGGTTCTGTTGAATATTAAAATTCTCTCATCAGAAATAAACATTTTGTTATTGTCTTATCAAATGTTTCAGTTATGTTGGATTAAGAAGAGTGTCATGTGAGGATTTAAACAGGAAGAGCTTTGTGTGAGGATTAAGGAAAAAAAAACCTAAAAATGAAAAAAATGCTTTCTTCTGTGGAAATTCTACAGATGAAAACTGCAGGGATTAGTTGAGCTATCTAATAGTTCAATAAAATGTACCAAATTAGAATACATTTTCTTAACACGTTTGTTCCATGTAAAGGAAGGAATAAATCATTAAGAATAATAAGAATCAAATCTTGGCCAGGGCATACACATTAGGAGAAATGATTCCCTGTGTGTCCGATGTCATATTATATATTAAAGCAATACCTGCTTAATAATCAGATTGGCATTGATTATTGAGTTGGGACCTTTTCATGGCATCAATTTTGGTGACCCAGGTGGGACAACCTCTGTTCAGCTGCATGACCCGGTGAGTACAAGGACCCCCTTGTATACCCCAGGATCTTTTCTCAGAGGGGCTCCTTCCTTTGATTGGATCACTGTGGAAGCAGACAAAGACCATCTCCTGAAAAGGTATTCTTTAAGTTCTTGTTCTTGGACCAGTAATGGGGAAGACTTTATAAGTCATGAAGGAGACATCCCACGTGGAGCACTGTACGACTGGTTGCAGTCTCCCTTGTGTATTCTTGTGGTAGTTATGTACAATTGTGCTTGGATTCTTGTGGAAGCCTCGGTTTTGTGACAGGTGTTAAAGTTCCCACTGTCTTGGTTTGGTACGTGGGTCTGGGTCCCCACGGATAATTGGTATAGGAATTGCGCTCTGTTTTGTTCTTGAACTCAGAAAGTATAATAAGGAACTGAATATTAATAATAACTGGTTTTAACTTTGGTGTACTTTATGACTCTGTGTGTATGCGTGCCTGAGACACAGTCATGGAGCAAGTGTAGAGTTTTGATCCATGGTCCTGTTAGGGGTGCGACCAGAGATGAATGAAGTGAGTGTAAGCTTTTTCTTAGAATTTTTATGACTGTTGTTAACCTAATAGCTGTTGCATGGAAGGCATGCAAAGAAAAGAAACTGGTAAATTATGTCAAGAAGTTTGGCTGTTCTAACCAAAGACTGTGGCCACCACAAATCCTTTTAATCTCAAGCAAGAAGAAGAAAAATATGAAAAAAAAACCCTGGAAGGCTATGTAAGTGAATGTCCCCTCCCTTCTCCTCCCTGAATGTGAAAGGTTTTCTTCTCCTCTAAACCCACAGGGATTAACCCTGTCATCTCTGTAGTGGCATGCCAAGTTAGCAGCAGTTTTATTTAGATTTTATTCTAAATTTCTTGTGTGTTTATGTCTGGAGGTAGTTCTATTGTTGTGTATGTGTAATTAGGAAACAGTACACACAGGTTTAGTGTGTGTGTGTGTTACGTGTATCAATAACGTAAGAAATTACCCACCAAGTGGCAGAGACAAAACTTAATGTAATTTAATAGGAAGCATGATCAGCAGTAGAGAATGTATGTGAAGAGAAGAGGAGAAGAAAAAGATTTAAAATGTATGTAAAGAGAAAAAAAAAATTAAAAAATTTAAAGTTCCCAGTGATGGAGAATGGATGTGGAGAGAAGGAGAAAAGAAAAAGAGTTGAAGTTAATATGTTTGTACCAATTGTGTAAGTAGCAGTGGTCATTGGATGTGTGTAAAAGATTTAAGCAACAAAGGCATGTGCTTCTGATTTGTAAACTTTTTAAAACTCTGATCATCTTGGGTAACCTGATCTGGTGGGATGTCCCTGCCCATGGCAGGAGGGATTGGAACTAGATCATCTTTAAGGTCCCTTCCAACCCTAAATATTCTATGATTCTGTCTTTTTAGAACATTGGTGAAATGCAACAGACTAGTATCCAGCTGCAATAAATTTGCTAGCTGTTCCTCTGGTAATTTAATTGCTTTGATTATTTATTTTCTAGCTTGAACCATCCATATGATATGAGAACTACAAAATTAACACCTGGTTTATTTTTCAAGAAATTAATGGAAGACTGTTAATTGTTCCACCGTTGGTGTGTGTGAGGAGGTGGACTATTTGGTCAACCCTAACCTGAGCATCAGAGGATTCTGAAGACACAAAGGAACTGTGATGTACGTTCAACATTTGGGATAAGATATGATAGTGAGTTCTATGTATGTTTAACACATTTCCAGAATATGTAACCAGTGTTTCTCAGAATCTATATGAATATGTATTTTTAACCAGTAGAAAAGTCCTGTAACCAGCCTCAACAAGCGTAATCATTAGGCGAAATGATTCTCTGTGTGTCTGACATCGTATTATTTATTAAAGCAATATCTGCTTAGCAATCAAATTTGCATTGATTATTGAATTTGGCCTTTTTTCATGGCATCACATGGTAACAAACACAATAGTAAAATGTTTTCAGATGTAACTTCTAGTTTTCACACCTGCATAATTGTTTAAATTTTCCCTTTCAGGAGAAACTTTCCATGTTGTTCTGTGTCCAAGATGGGATTTTTTGATCGAGATTTTTTTTAGGCTTAATGATTCTCCTGCCAGATATCTGCAAGTCAAGGAAAACTACATTTGTAATTTTAAAACTATTAATTGTATTTGTTTTAAAAGGTGTCTCTAGAAACAACTGAACCATGAGATGTGGAATTTAAGGCTAAGTTCAGGAGGGTGCTGAACCTGGCAGCCTTGGGAACCTGCTCCATCCATTAGGACGTTTTCATTAGGGCTACTGCCTTTCTCATGAAGATTTTAAAAAGTCACAGAAACAGCCTGTTGCTGTGCTAAACACACCTGGGATTTAGGAGTGTACCTTTTGGAAAGCCATTTATTTTAGGGTTGTAGCTGGGCTATATCAAGAAGAAACCCTGATTCTTAGGCAATTTTTCTTATTTTTTTTTTCTGTTCCAGCTGGCTGGCATAAGCATCTTTGTCTTGGATATGAATACTGCAAATTCTGCTCATAAGTGCTAAGTCACTGAGGGCTACATGTTCAGAAAAAGGACACTTACTTGTGAGCTTCTGCTTAAATGTGGACAGTGTTTTTTGGTCTTTAAGACCAACAAACCTTTGTGACTTACCATGCTGTAGTTATTTTCACTCAAATGATGAATGCTGATCAAACAGGGAGACTTTTTTTCACACAGAACAAAAACATTTACAAAAAGTTCATATTAAGGCTATATATAGATTGTCCTACCACTTTAGTCTAACTCTGCCTTTCCTTCCTTTCATACCAAACAGGGTGTTCTTAAACCTGTTATCCTCAGAACAAGCACTCTGTTCTAAATTTGTCATCAGTCCAGATTTGTCCATTACAATACACTGACTTTCCAGCTCTCCAGATGGTTACACTGATGTGGGGGATGTGAATACTGGAAAAAGGAAAATAGGCAGTTGCTTTGGTAGGAAGGCTGGAGAAAGATCATTACAAAGGCTGATTTAACATCTTAATGCCAAATGCAACCCACAGCTCTGAGGTAAGTCTCCTGAGTCTCTTTATAATACATAGGGATGATGAGATTCCTGAGGAAAGGAGTCTGTGCCAGCTGCTCCAGTATGCACATAGACACATAAACTGCCTGGATGTTCATGCTGCCCTGGTCCAGTTCCATTTCCTTTGCCCAGAAATGTATTTATACCTGTCTTTCTTCGGGATCTTCTTCATGATGGCTTTAACCATACCATTTCCAAGCAATGCATCAGATGGTCTAATTAATGCGTATTGTGCTCATTAATGTCTCTCTCTTATGGTCTTTTTCTCTTTTCTGCCCTTTTCCTTGGAGAAGTTTATAATCTAATTGCTTTATTCAAGCAGTTCCAGCTTCCTGAAATTACCCCATATGCTTTAACAGACTGTCTTCCCTCCTTCTTGTTCTTGTCCATTGAAATCTCCCGTATTCCTCTGTTTATCTGTACCACGGTTTGCTGCCCACAGTTTAGACCATTTTCTGAAGCTAGTCTTTACCAGCTTGCTAAATCCATTTATTTTTTTCCTCTATATTCTGGCTTTTGTCCTTCTTAAACCCCATTTTGACATCTTTCCCTTTCAGGAGGATCCTTTGCACTGATCATGAAGGATGGTCATAAATACGCCTAGCTTTCTCCCAGCTCACTGGCTGAAGCTGCTATTGGCCAAAGTCTTTGTCTTTCTATTGTAACTCTGCAATGGAAAGAACATGCTATTGGAGATGTTGCTTTATAACTGGGTTAGGCTCTGTTCATAAGGACAGAATCTTTAAAGGTTGCTTCTAATTAGCACCAATGATTCCTGCACTGGCAATTTTTCAGAAGACACAGCAAAGCAGATTTTCATGATGAGCGTAAAAAGCACTATTCTGACACACAGCAGCCCCTCTGCCAATTCTGAACCTTCTGCCAAACCACGAAGTAGTAAAGCTGTTAAGGAATAATATCTCCAGAATTTTTTAACATGATTACTTTTTTAAATGACTGAACTGCTCTTGCTAAGATAAAAAAAAAGAACAAAATAATAAGTTTGATCTGAGGTGGGCACTGAGTATATTAAAAAGAAATCAGTCTGAAACACACAGGCTTTACAAAGTTATAGTGTAATTAAAAATACAGCAGTCTATTGCAAATTGTCCAGAATTTATTACAAGTTTATTGCGTGACCAGCTCCCTCTTTTACTCAGAATACAAACAAATAAAAACACCTTAACAACTTGCTTAGAAGTTTGGAACATTATAATAGCAGATTGAGAGGTGGGGAGAAACACTAGCTGATAGCAGAGAAAGGAGGAAAAACCACTTCTCTTTCACAAGAATAATAAAAGACAATATTTAAGACATATTTTAAGACAAATAAATATATTTAAGACAAATAAAAGATAATAATTACAAGTTCACATTGTTAATGGTTAGTTGCAGAAGAACCTGTTGATAGGTTCAAGAGAGATTAGTGATGGAAAGCCAAAAGAAGAATGTTCTTTACCAGTCAGTACAAGCTAAAGCATTTGCAGAATAGGTAAGCCTGATAAAACAAGTTATTATGGAGCTTCATTTTCACTTGGTTCTAAGAGAAACCAGCTGCCTCAGTACTTCACCATTTGCTGTGTAGTGGAGGTGAGATGAGATTCTGCAGAGTTTATGACTTAGTTATTCAGCAATAGCAGTCAAAGACAAGTAAAGGGCAAGAATTGAGCTCAGCATTTTCATTTTCCACATGGGACACTATATTACATTTGCATTTTATATGTTGCATGCAATTTTCTGAGTGTTTCCCTTCTGACATTTATGCCATATGAGGTAGCTGAGTGTTTGTGCATTTGCATTACTGTTATCACTTTTAATTTATGGTAGATTCTTGCTGACAAGAAGATACAGGCTTTAAAATAAAGTGAGCATGGGCAAAAAGAGAGAGATTATGAGAGGAATGAATAGTGGAAAGAAAAGCAGAAGGCATAGAAGGAGAAATGAAGAGAAGGAGAGAGAGAGGAATGGAGATGACATTTTTAACAAGCTTTCATTCCTTGTTTGTTCCCTAACTTTTTATGTAATGGCAACCTACTTTGGAATTCTCAGTCTTAGTTTCTTATCTTCAAGTGGTAAGTACATTAGTTAAATAACTTTCTCCAGTATTTTTAAAATCTGAAATAAAAAGCAGATTGTACAGGAAAAGGAAAGTATTTTGATATTTCTGCCAAAGAGCTTCTTTATATCCTTCCTCTATGAAAAAGATGTTTTACTAAAGAAATAATGGGAAGGTTGTTGTGAGAGAAGTCAAAGCCATCTGTCTATGACACTTATGTTACCTCAGTTTTCTTTGCCTCAACTCTAGTCTCGGACAACCTCTGTTCTTCTAACTCCATATTTCTATGAAACTGTTTCTACCTAAACCTCTTCTTCCTTTCTTCCTTTCTTCCTTTCTTCCTTTCTTCCTTTCTTCCTTTCTTCCTTTCTTCCTTTCTTCCTTTCTTCCTTTCTTCCTTTCTTTTAGAAAGGGATGTTGGTAAGGTAATAAAAATTGTTGATTCTAATATATTTTTGGTAATACACTTTGGAGGTATTAGAAAAAAAGAGTGAGGCAATGTGCTAAACCAAAATTATCTCCATGTTTTTATAATTCCACAGACTGGAGAGATTGGTGAGGGTCACAGGGAATGAAGCGGGGAGGAATAATGGTGCCTGAAAGTGGCTCATCTTGGTGAGAAGTGTCCTTGCTCCCGGAAGACTAGAATAGATTCCACTCACTCTGCTCACATGCAGAAGGTCATCAGAGAAATTTGCAAGATGAATAATAGCTCTTTCAATGAGTTTTCTTATGTAGATTTTATTAGCAACAAAAACATTACAGTTTCACAGTTTGTTTCTTTGCATTTTCAGAGATATATGATGGGCACATGCTCTGTTCATTTACTGGTTGTTGGGAATCTGTTGAGTTCCTGTATTTTTTCGTACACTGGCAAAGATAAAATCCTCCTATTAGATTTCGAGACAAGCTCTTAACTTCTGCTTTCATGCTGTTCAAAATGAGTCTACATAATTTTTCAGAAAAGACAGAAAAACATATTCTGTGCTGTAAAGCTAAATTCTTAGCTAAAATCTTTTAAACATGAACAAACAAAAGCTATCTGAGACTTTATTCTTAGCACAACAAGTATATATTAAAATTGATTTCCATTTTGAAAATATTGTCTTCCTACCTCAAAACTAACAAAACTTCATCTTTCTAAGATTTGTTACTGATAACTCAATATTAGGCACTCAAGTGTTATGTGTCATATCTGTCCAAAAATAGTGCCCTAAAAGTGTCTCTTTTTCTCTATTGACCACAAGGAAATGTTGGAACGATCATCTCATATATGCAGACATTTGAGGTAATGAGAGAGAAATGAGAGCATTTCAACCTTGGATGTCGCCGTGCCAAACCACAAGAAAAAAAGAAACAATATCACATGAAAGACAAAGGGAAAAGCTTTATAGTTTAAATGGGATAAAAGTTGGTCTAAAATTTCTGCATCATGCTCTTCCTATTTACCTAGACAGGAAAATACAATAGAGTGGCCATGTTATACAGAGAAGAATGGCTTCTTCTTAAACTCAAAATGCATTATTCTAAACTAATTCAGATGAATGAAACATTAAAGTTAGTATGGATACTTCTGAAGGATCTTCACTTGTCACTTCCCAATGCAATATTTGATTTTACCATTTAATTTTTCTTTTCACTGCACTGAGTTGAGCAGTAAGGAGGAGGAAAATATACTTGGTTCTTAAGGGGTTTTGAGGGATAGTGCAACAGCAAGCTAAAAGCGAGGACTGTGCATATGCAGTGCCAGGGGAAGCACTTGCTTGCTTATTGTAAATTCTAAAAAAATTCCCTGAGGTTCTCTGACTGCCTGTGTCTACAGCTAATCCCACAAGTGAACTGGGGAGTGCAATTATTCCCTTTTCACTTCTCAGAGCCTACAATTCACAGATATTTTTCCATGGCACTTGAAGAGATTGCATCAGTACCAGTATGCACGTTAAGAGAGTGCTCCTGACCTCTGCCTTCAAAGGTGATGAACAGTTAAGGGAAAAGGACAAATGCTAAAACTCACAGAATTCACCACTACTCAGCAAACCTTTGCCTCTCTGACTTATGAAAAAGTAGACTGACCATCTAAATCATCACAAGAATTTCCTTACTTTCTAACTCAGCAGTCACAGAATAACTATTAAGTACACCTCTGGGGAGCTTAAGATTTATTGATAAATGCTTGATGTGCATTTTAAGTCCAGCTTATGGTACACTTCCAGAATATTGAGTGACTGATGCACTCTGCAAAAAATCTTCAAGACCAAAGTTTAATTCTCTAAAAATGAAGGCTATTATGAGGGACAAAGATTTGCTTTTCAGCATGATCAGCCAGAATCAACAGTAACATCTTGTCCATTAAGAGCTCGAAACCTGCATGTTTGCAGTTTCCAGTAGCCTTCTTTTGATTACTTCAAGTTAAAACAGTAGAGTTTGGAAAGAATGGGAGGAATCCTTTTCCTGTAGTACAGGCTTAGACCCACAAGTGACATATCATGGTAGCTAAATATTTAGATAACCATAAAGGTATGTGGATTAAAAAGGGCTATAGAATGTATGTATTTTGTTTGAATTTCATGTCGATATACTGCCTTTAGAATTAGACTTTGCTTTAATTGTCCTGATTCCTAAGAGAGAGTCAGCTTCTAGTCTCTATTAAAAAGAACGCTCATGAAGTGCTTTCCTATATTCAGAGGAGGATAAATTTATGCTTTGAGTGCCATATGATACCCAACCTCAAGTGCCAAGCAGTATCTGCCACACAAGGTTATTCTCCACAACTCAAGTATGCTTATACATTATCAACATGACAGAAAAGTAACTGTTGTGCAAGACAAATATTGTTCCCTTTTTAGTATGCGTCATACACTGACAATGACAACCAAAAAAAGACTGAAAAAGAGCAGGTAACAAAACTATTATTCGAAAGAATGTAAACATGTGTCTATTCTTTCCTGGTTTTTGTAACACTCATAAACTTGGAGGAGCCTATGCTCATCCTAAGACATTCAGGTCTGGAAAGGCTAATGTCTTTTGGTCTACAGTGCTGAAGCATTATGAAAAATATTCAGAAAAACACCACACTTGGATGCCAAAAACAGTGGTAATCCTGATCCACGTAGTTTTAGTCTAATGTGGTATGTTTTGTATCAGCCACAGAAATATCCTGTTAGCTGCATTTTGTATTTTTCCACTTTCCTCAGACAAAATACAGACATCCAGACTCACAGTGAAATGTATAAACATCAAAAAGTCCAATATCACAAAGCTCTTTGCTAAACTCTCAACCTAGCCTTTTCTATCTTTACTTCACTATCTTAAAAATTATAGGGGAAAAAAGAAACAAGTAATTGATACCACACTTTTTTTGGACCAGAAGGGAGTATGCAGGCCTTCCACTGTGTTCTTTATTCCTGAAATTTCATGTTGATGAAATGTATCACAACCTGGCATAGACATTAAATGAATGTTATCATTCTTCAATTCATCCTAAAACTGGAACAGATGTGACTCATGTTTTGGCTCTTTTGTGCCAATAATGAAAAGAAGAGTTATCATAGAATCATAGAATAACCAGGTTGGAAGAGACCCACGGGATCATCGAGTCCAACCATTCCAATCAAACACTAAACCATGGCCCTTAGCCCCTCGTCCACCCGTGCCTTAAACACCTCCAGGGAAGGTGACTCAACCACCTCCCTGGGCAGCCTGTTTCAGTGCCCAAGGACCCTTTCTGTGAAGAATTTTTTCCTAATGTCCAGCCTAAAATTCTCCTGGCGAAGCTTGAGGCCATTCCTTCTTGTCCTGTCCCCTGTCACTTGGGAGAAGAGGCCAGCACCCTCCTCTCTACAACCTCCTTTCAGGTAGTTGTAGAGAGCAATGAGGTCTCCCCTCAGCCTCTTCTCCATGCTAAAAACCCCAGCTCTCTCAGCCGCTCCTCATAAGGCCTGTTCTCCAGCCCCTTCACCAGCTTCATTGCTCTTCTCTGGACTCTCTCCAGAGCCTCAACATCCTTCTTGTGGTGAGGGGCCCAGAACTGAACACAGGATTCGAGGAGCGGTCTCACCAGTGCCGAGTACAGAGGGAGAATAACCTCCCTGGACCTGCTGGTCACGCCGTTTCTGATACAAGCCAAGATGCCATTGGCCTTCTTGGCCCCCTGGGCACACTGCTGGCTCATATTCAGTCGGCTGTCAACCAACACCCCCAGGTCCCTCTCCTCCAGGCAGCTTTCTAGACAGACTTCTCCTAGTCTGTAGCACTGCACAGGGTTGTTGTGCCCCAAGTGCAGGACCCGGCATTTGGCCTTGTTAAACCTCATGCCATTGGACTCAGCCCAGCAGTCCAGCCTGTTCAGATCCCTTTGCAGAGCCTCCCGACCCTCCAGCAGATCGACACTTCCACCCAGCTTAGTGTCGTCCGCAAACTTGCTAAGGGTGCACTCGATGCCTTCATCCAGGTCATTGATGAAGACATTGAACAGGGCTGGACCCAGCACTGAGCCCTGGGGAACCCCACTTGTCACTGGCCTCCAGCTGGATTTCACACCATTTCCCACCACTCTCTGGGCCCGGCCATCCAACCAGTTTTCCACCCAGGAGAGTGTGCGCCTGTCCAGGCCAGAGGCTGACAGTTTCCGAAGCAGAACGCTGTGAGAAACTGTGTCAAAGGCTTTACTGAAGTCCAGGAAGACCACATCCACAGCCTTTCCCTCATCCAGCAGCCGAGCCACTTTGTCATAGAAGGCGATCAGGTTAGTTTGGCAAGACCTGCCTTTTGTGAACCTGTGTTGACTGGGCCTGATCACCCGGTTCTCTTGCATGTGCTTCATGATAGCACTCAAGATCACCTGCTCCATGAAACAGATTACACTGATAAGTGTTGTTATAGGCACATTTGACAATAAGTATGTCAAAATGGCTCAAGTTTTTGAGTGCCTTCAGTGGTGTTTAAAGTTACAGAAGTTCACTGATCCACTGGACTAAGAAACAGAAACAGTTCTGGATTTCCTCATCAGAGATATATACCATTTCATTGGTGTTCAGGTGAGAGAAGACAGCGAATGTAAATAGCATGTTTAGTGAAATGTGAAAGCCATTGTAGTGCAAGACCTTCAAGATATTGAGCAATTGATGCATGGTACAAGGAGATAAAAGAAAAAAAATAGTGGTATATTATAGTATATAGAAGTGGTTTTCCATGTTAACTGTCTGAATGCAAGAACTGAATAAATTTTGTAATTCTGACAAAAGCAGTATAAGGAAGATCTGACATATAACAGCGTTTGGTTGTTACTTCTGACTATTGGCATCTCTTGCATGGTTATGATGCCCTAAAATCACACCATCTCATTTTTTCAGGAGTAATATTCCAAGGCCTCCTTGTAGTTACTACAACACCAGCTAACACTTCTAAATTAATTTTCAAGGGAATGAATAAATACAGTATTGAAGTGTGAGAATGAAGAGGCAGAAGTTAGAAAATGTTTAGTATTTTATAGTACTTGGTTTATGCATTTGAGAAAGTGTACTTTCATGAAGAATCACAGAATTTTGTTCTGACTGACTTTAAGCACTACTCCAGGATGTATCTATGGGCTAAACCACTTCTTGTTTCCCTTCTTATTTTGTAAATATATCCCCACCTCTGATGACAGGTTTTTTGAGTGAGGTATTCTGGATTAAATACCAATATTCTGCAAGACTCAAAGAACAACATTTAGGCTGAGTCAACGCCAAAAGAGTTAGAGAATATGATGATATCAGAAGGAGTGTTCCTGTGCTTTTTCTGGCAGATCCTTTTGTTTATCACTTAGTTGTAGTTGGAAAAATGCTTGCTGTCAACTCTGTGTATTTTCTTGTTTCATTGGGTTTTGTTGTTTAATTGGCTAGCACCGTAAAGAACAGAGGCTTTCCATGGTGTTTGCAAAAAGTGTTTACTGTTTGCTGCAAAATGCAAGCAATCTTAGAAGAAAAAGTGGCAGCTAACTGGTGTTAAACTGCACCAAATTATCTCCCAATTATGACATAATTCAGAGTTACCCATCAAGAAGGCTCTAAATACAAGTTTATGAAAAAGTTTAATTTCATGCTTAAGACTTTACTAAATTCCCAATTTTCCTGCTTTTCTAACTTAAAAATAACTTAATGAAAATAGATATTAAAAGTGAGTATCCAGATGGATTGTTTATAATTATTATTTTCCAGTTTGTTGCCTAACTTAGAAAAACTTGTTATTTTTTCATTTCCCAACCATATTCTATTTAATAAGTAACCAGTTAGAATGTGGGAGCAGAGAGAAACAAGGAGTGGGCAGAGCATTGTCTTTGTTTCAGTTCTTGCCTTGAACATTGAGCAAATGGAACAAACACCATCATTTGAGCTGATATAGGCAGTGCTAAATAACATCTGGAAAGCAATGTCACTCAGAAGCCTTTTGCAATGCATGTCAACATTAGCATTATTGGCCTATCAGTCTTACACACTGGGTCATGTTTTCTCACACCCAACAAGCTTAGCACACACAAGCAGCTACACCTTCTGTAATAGTTACTGCTACAAAGCAAGGTTAAAACAGAAAATTGGGCTTCACAGACACTCTATGTCCCAGATGACATTTACCTGTGCATTTTACAGGATAGAATCTAGTGCAATAGGTACATCTGAAGTCATGCAGATGTGTTTCTGGCAGCTATAGGTTATATAAAGCATATGAAAGTCGGGCTTATTATTTAATTTCTGCTGTCTGGAGCTCTGGCCAATGAAGGGTTGAAGGGAAACACGGATGGACCTAGGAATGGTATTTACAATAAGGCAGGTACATGATAGGACTAAAGACAGAGACTGTTTAAAAGCTTGAGTGATGAAAGTGAGTGAAATCTGGAGAGCTGACACTGAGATGTGACAGCAGGAGCCAAATGTTTTCAGAAAAAATGAAAAATGCAGTCAGGAATAGCTAAAAGATGTGGACATGAGAAATTAACAACCTCTGAGAATGAGGCAGTCAGAGAATTCAGCAGATATTTGAAGATAACAAGAGAAGCTGAGGGAACAGAACTCACTGGAAATTTAAATATAGGCAGTACACTGGGGAGGGTGTGGAGCAATGTGAGTAATTAAAATGTTGAATTTACATCTATAGAATAATTCCACATAAAATATTAATGAGGGCACAGTTCTGAGTCTTTAACCTCTGATTGCCCAGAAATCAGTTGTCACTTAGAGGAATCCTTCCATTGTACTTCTTTAAGCAACAAATACATTTTTTATAAAGGAAATTTTATATATGATGCGAATGTTATTAAGGTTTTTAGTTGAATGTTATTCCAGTGATACCTGTGGGCACTGTGCCAATAAAGATTCAGGGAAGTATATTGATCACTCATAGAAAGAGGACCACACATTTGTTACCTAGTACTCAGTCTGTCATGCTTAGACCTGCCAAACATTTGCAGGTGCTAATGACAGACTGCACTGGTTGTCATTTTTTTCACCTCAGTCATTGCTCTTAACATAAAACAGTATTGTTAGCATGTCCACATTTTGTCTTTCTGGCAGATCATTGCTCTATCACTTCCTTTATTAATGCATGAGTTTTAAATACAAAAGTGACATCAACGCAGATAAAAGGGTAATTTTCAGCTGATGTACAATTACTTGACAAAAAGTACCCGTGTAAAATCAATATTTATTTAAATTGTTATGCTAATGTTTATTACTCCGTATTTATGAATGTTATCTCTAGTAGTAGAGTATTTATAAAAGAGAATAATGTTTTTTCAGTGAGGTATATCTGCTGACAGGGGGACAGATCACCCTTCTATGTTGCATCAGATCATAGTCTCTCATGTGACTGTGTTAATACAGCAAGTAGATCAATTCAATCACTGCACTGCTTTTTTTTTTTTTAATGAAACAAGGCCAAAATGAATCATTTTAACATGTTTTTAGAGCTCTACTGCAAATTTCTTCTTTCGTGATGATAATGGTAAACTTAATTATTGCACTTCTGAAACATTCTATTGCACATATAAGAAACATACAACAAAAAATATAGACTGTTTGCAGAGGACTGTATAAAAATTTACATTCTGAACTAGAATTTAAAGGATGGCTGTAACTCCACTTTACTGGTAGGGTTAACTCCACCATCTTGGTGGACGGCTGTAACTCTTACCTGATAAAGGTGGTATGAGCAACATGTCTTGAGAGCATCTGTGTCTTGCAGATTTTCATGAAAAGTCAAAAAATGGGTCAGGATGTGAAAACTACCTTATACTTTTGTACTGCTTAAACTTGAGTGGGCAAAAAGTAGGTATTACCTGAAATACTGAAAGAGTCACAAGAATTCTCATAAAATATAAATTTTACCACCATATTAAAGTCTCTATGATTATGCTTGAAGAGGAAGATTAAGATAAAACAAAGCATCTCATTTTTGCCATTTCATACCACGTGAGTGCTTGTTCTGTTTTATTTAAAACCTGTATGTATTTTGAGAGAATTTTCCAAATTTTCAGTAGCAAAGTGCAAAAGTAGATAGTTCAATAAATGTCATTGTATTAGCCTCAGCATACTTAGTCTTTAGGTCCTATATGCAGACTTTCCTTGTTTGAGTTTATGAGTTTACTGGAGTTGAGGATAGGTTAGGAAAGACAGAAAGCAGATAATAAAACCTTCTGGAAGATAACCGATATATATACGTATTTTCCATACAGATTTGCCAAGAAAAAATCATGTCAGACTAATCTATCTACTTCTTTCTATTCCAAGCTAACAGACCTATAGACGTGAGAAATTGTAGGCTTTTAACATTCTTCAATATTTTAGTAAACAACCAAAGCAAACATTTTCTACAAAGAACTGTTAAAGGCTGGAGTGAAACTGGATGGAAAACTTTGAATACAAGTTGTCAGTTTTTCACTGTCAAAGTGGAAAAATCAAAGGCAAAGGTATTCAGTTGCAAACAGATATGATGGGAGACAGCTGGCTAAGAAAAAGACCCAAGCTGTAGCCGCACATATGGTATTAATGTCATGGTCTTATGAGTAATATCATATAGAGACATATAAATGAAAACATGACTTCTAAAATGAAAAAAACAACCAGTAAAGCTTAATCTAGCTGCCATGGGCACATACTTCAAGAAAGACTGGACTAATTTGTTTAGAGAGGAACAACAAGTGTGATAGAGGTCTTAAAACCATTGCTTACTAAGATTAAACCCTTCTGTGTGATTCCTAGGATCCTCTTCATTGCTTACCGTTTTCCTGTCTTCTCTTCATCTTCCTTACTTCTTTCAAAATAATTTATTTCCAATTCTTTGTTTTTGTTTCTGTAACACCTCTATTTTGTAATTATAATTACAGAGATATTGATTTTTTATTGGTATCTGTAACTAAGCAGAGTTACTGAAAGCAGCAGAAAGATTTTGAAATGGTCAGTACGAGGTACTGAGATGCAGGAAAGGAGAATCTCTAGACATGTGAATCTCTGGTAGTTTTAGCAGTTAATAAATCACTATAACTCATCCACTGGGAAATAATCATGTAATTAAGAACATGGTATATATTTCTTGGAGAAAAGGCTGGACAAACCTTCACACATCAAAGAAAAATCAATAAATTAGACTCAGGTAGTGGCAGATACCTAGCATGAAAAAAAGCTCAACTAAACCAGTAAGTTTAGTAACCTTGTAAATAACTGAAAGCAAAGCCTTATAATGAAAAGTGTTTAGTAGTCTTATTAAAAGGCCCTCGAGTCACAAGCTCTACCAATATTAATTTTTCCTTAATTTAACTGTGTAACTCCTTCAACTCTTCAGCTGGAGGTTCGTTTTGTCAATCTGAATGAAGTTCAATGACACCAATTTTTTGACAACAGTGGATGTTCATAAACAGAAGCTCAGGGATTAACTATGGTAGGAGGCGTGTGGGGAAAAAGAATTATTTCAGGTATTATACAAAGACTACAGATGAACATAATGGAGAAAATAAGATATCTTGTCTTGCACATCAGAATCTGTGCAAAGATAATTAAATCTGTGTTACTTTATTGCTTCATTTCACCTGGTGCTATGCAATAGAGAATCTGCACAACTGTGGACTGGTTTGCTCCTCTCAGCGGGGATTCAGGGAGAGCTTTGAGTTTTGTGTTTGTCTGAGCAGTGGAAATAAGACCCAAACATTTCTGGTAACATTTCTGTCTTAGCTAAATTTAACTTCTTGTTTGCTGGTCTGAAAAAGTTTTGTCTTGGTTGCAGTCCTGTTCTCACTTCACTCTGACAATTTTCCTATTTATAACCTATATCATATATAGTCCTAATGACAACAGCATACAAAGATCAAACTGTAATATGGATTTTTTTACAACTTTCTGTTAAAACATAATATAGACAATCAGATGAAGCCTATAAATCTATTGCAGCACTTACCAAAGTCAGTGTTTATCTTCTTGCCATCACTGTCAATAAATTGTGTAACACTCTTCCCTATGTACTAACTACCATTCCTTCCTTCTTTCTTGTTGCTGTAAAGTTCAGAGAATGTAAATATACAGTTTTGCAACTTCCAGAAATTATTCTGTCTCATGTGGAAGATACACAGCTTTAGGTCATACATAATTATAAGGAGTTTTTCTCCATTTTTGGCATTAAGATGTCTGCATTCAGCTCCAACATGCACAAGGAGAGCTCAGAGACCCAACATTTTCCTCAGGAATCCCAAAGGTAATGTTTTCACCTTAAGACAGAAGTTGACCTTAATAGGCTCAGAATAGCATACTCAGAATAGCATACTCAGAAGTGCCTGAGTCCCTTTTTCAGAAGTTATCCATGAAAATATTGTAGTGTCTGAAATACCAGGTTAGAGCTGAGAATGACATATTAATATTGTTCATGACCATTGAGAACATGCTTTACAGAAAATGTAGCTCTACAACTTTAACTTTCATATGTGGACTCTGTGTTAACAAAGATATATTTTCTTCTAATCTTCTAAGTTATCCACATGAAATCACTGTAAGAAATAAAAATACCTTAAGTCCATATTAGAATGTTTTAGCAGGAAGTTATGACCACACTAAGTTCAATATCTTTAATAACTTTAATATCCTAGTATTTTTTAAAGAACATAAAGTCTATGTTTTTCATATTCTGACCCTTTCTCTAAAAACAGTAAACTTCCTTGAGAATAATTGGAAGGTTAAAGAAGATGATGCTAATGTGGTGGTATCTGCTTTGGTGAGACGGTTTCTATTTAAAAAAGGCTTCAGAAATGATCCTGAGAATTATTGCTTTTTATCTTCCTATGTGTGATCATTAAAATTTGGTTTTAAGATCTTGGAGAGATTAGAATATTAGACAGAAGATTATCATTCACTTATTGTTGAATAAGGAGGCTTTGGACTCAGATGCCTCACCACCGAAAACTCTTTTAATTCTTTTGTTTCCTTATAAACTTTGCTCAAGTAAAAGGAACAAGATTGCTGCATACATGAAAGATGTAAAAGGCACCTTGTCACTTAGCTTATCATTGGCATACGTGTATAAACACACATATTAGACTGATTTATCATGGCTCCATTTTGTATAAGTGTTATATTATTCACATGCTAATTCACTGAAATGTTTTCTTTCAATAACCTTTGCTAGGAGGAATGCCTGATCATAAAAAATGAGAAAACTAAAATTATTTCCTTTAATTGAGCACTGAAACTATGTAAGTGTATTATTGGTTGTCAGGACATCTAAAGAAGGATTTTTTTCCTGTGTCCAGATATTTGTTTTATGAACAGCGGCTTGTGAGATAAACTTATAAAGAGGTTAAGAAGATAAACATGCAAAAAGACAGGAATGCATGTTTGTTTTCCTGTAATCTCACCTAGGAGAGAAATGGTTAAGAGTAGACATCAATCGGGCAAGTTTCTCCACACCAAGTTAGGAATTTCAATACCTATTGTATAGTAAAAACGTTAGTCATACAGATTAATTTCTCATTTTGCCAGGCTGCTTGGAAAACAAAGAAAACTTACATGAAAGGATAGGTCTTTAAAACTAATGAAATAATGTGTTCATATTTTTTGCCTTTTTAACTCAAGTATTGCTTAAAACATTAGATTTTTTTAGTATTATTTTTAGATCTTGATTTTTCAGTTTTAAATTGCATTCATTTCATAACTTGTACTGATCTTCAGAGGTTTGGTTATTATAAGTTTACTGTATTGACAGTGGTTTGTGGTCAAGATGTTGGTCATCATTCAACTGTAGAGATCACCTGGTCATGCAAACCACCTCATCACAAATCTACGTAACACTTAAACCATGAAAGACATAATGTTTGGAGGAAATCTGTTCAAATACCCCTTCTCCCGAAACTATATTATTGATTAAATCTGAAAAAGAGACAATAAATTTATGGCCACTGGAAAGCATGTCTAAGAATTTGAGGCTCACTGAAGCTTTAGTTTAGCACGTAGGTCAGTGCATGGATTCCAAATGATCAGAACTTCCTCATTTCTCATTAGGGGTATACCGACACTAGGCCATGAGGTACTTGGTCGTAGTATACTTCATTAGATACCTGAAATGTGCATCCATTTGGACATTGCATTCTTCCTAGAAGGTATACTTTTTTCCTCAAAGTACCATTCTCAGTAGGTAAAGTAGTTAGGGAGTAGATGATACCAACACAGCTGTAGTTCTCGTAAATCTGATGGAATTTTGCCTTCTAAATACATGCTCTCATAGAGCATCAACAGAACTTCTTGGCTGTGCAGTATTCCTGGATATCATAAACTCGTCAGAAGCATCTACAGCTCTTTACATTGCCATAGTACAGGAATATAATCAGGTTCAAAGTCTCAGAATTAATCTGTGAGATACTCAGTAAGCAGTTGGATAAGGCCATTTACAGTTCTCTTGCTGACACAGTTTCTCTTATAATATAAATTAACCATATGCAAGAAAACCAAAGTCTGACTGGAGGTTATTAAGGACCACAGAATGCACTGCCACCAAACCAAAATCCTTGACAAAATTCACCTTCTTCAAACAAAAGGTGCCTTTCTATAAAGAGGTAGGCCGGGGTGATGTTGGTTGGTGTTTGCTGGGTTTTTTTCTGTTTGTTTCTTTGGTATTTTGCTTATTTTTTCTTTCCTTTTACTGGAAATCCATAGCAACAAACTTAAAGAAGTAATAATATCACCAGTCCTAATCAGCCATTTCTCCACCTGTAAAGAGAGGGTAAAAAAAAAGATAAATGTCTTAGCCATGTTGCAGTCCTACGGGAGGGTGTTCAACTGTTCCGATGAGTGCTTTAAAGCCTGAGAAAAACAGAATTACAACAGAACTTAACCACCTAGGAAAAGAAGATTTAATCCCATCGACTGCCACTAATATCTAGAAAGTGCTGTCAATAGCTCCCTTGCTACTCAAGTGTCAAGCAATTAACACATGTCAATTGGATTTATAGGTTATCTAAAATCCTGTCCTTGACAGTTTTACCTACAGTACAGCCTTTAGTATTATTCACTCATTTATAATCCTTTTTCCCTCCCCTATGGATCATTTATGAGGACTGCATAAAAAAGAGAAACTCGAATAGATGCACAGTGGAAGTAGCTTTTGAATATTTGATGCAGGTAACTTTCTAGGGTATTGAATTGGGTACTAGAAATTTAAAACTGTAGCAAGATTCAAAGAACAGAATAATAGTCAGGATGCTTATATGTTTTCCCATTATTAACATTTTCAGCTGAGCTTATTAAATATATGTTGTTTGCAGGAACTCAATAACCTTTGTATGGCTGCATATTTGTGAAATAGTCTTCTTAATGGGCAGTGAGACATTACAGTCTGTAAACTGATACAAACAACTATTATTCTTGGACTGCAGTTCAGAACCACTGATGTTGAACAGTAGCAGGAATAAAACATGTTTTTAACATTGCGGTTCTGCAAACAAAATACATAGGATTAATTTTTCAACATATAGTAAGCATGGTAGAGATGCAAAGAAATACCCATAACATGGGAGTAAAGAAAAATAAAGGAACTTTACAAAATTATAATATATAAAAGCAGGGATCCCCACATTAAGTAATTAACAAATATTCTTCACTTCTTGTGAAAGATGAAAGAAAAGAGGGCTTGGTTCGTCTACTGATGACATTTTGTTCTTCAGAAGAACTGGCAGTGCTAAGATTTGGAAAGATGGCTGACTATTTTTCCTTGTGACACAGGGTATGAAGAGAATAGACTGTCAAATCATAGCATCATAGAATGATAGAATGGTTTGGGTTGCAAGGGACTGTAATGATCATCTAGTTCCAAACTCTCTGCCACGAGCAGGGGCACATTCCACTAGACTAGGTTCTTCCAGGGAAAAGAATGCTGGCTTATCAATATCTGTCATTTTGGAAAGGTCAAAACCTGTTGTATGCTATTTCTATCTAAAAGTTCACAAAACGTAAAACTTCAAATCAGCAACAATTTTTATGAGAGCTTACATGGCTTGGAAGAATTTATTCCATGTTATAAGTATTTGCTTTACTTTTGGCAATTATTGTTTCAGAAGTTTTTGTCTGAGTATTTGTTTATCTTAAGAAATTTGTCCTTGGTACATTGTCCTTTCAGTTCAAATTGCACTCAAAATACAAGGTTAGTCAATTCTGGTAGAAACATTTATGTCTTCAGAGAAAATGCCACAGCAAATAACCATTCTTAAAGATCTTGCTGATAGAAAAAACAGTAAATTAATCATATTTCTATAATGCTGAAATTATGAAACTTTTCCTAAGGTGATCTATTGCAAATAATCATCATCTTCTCATTTTCAAAATGCAATTTGACATTTTTTGCAGTTAAATGGTCAAGTCATAATCACAATGTTATCAACAAACTGATACATCAAAATGAAAGAAGCCCTCCAGCAAATCATACTAATAGCGGTCATTAAGGTTCTTACAAAATTGAACATTGGAAGATACAAAACAGTTCTCAAATATTTGGAAAACCTGGTAGAAAAAGTAAAAATCCATATCTACGGTCTGTGTTGTAAGTCTATGTTGTAACCTGTAGCTACTACTGTTACCTGGTTTTATGTCTAGCCCTATAAGCTGTCTAATTATCATAAGGAAAATCTTTCTTGTCAGCTGTAATTTATCCAGTGTTACAAACAAATACAAATATATATTTAATTGTTGTTGAATAATTAGCATAATGTTCCTGGTCCTCTAGATGAGAAACAATATACTCATTAAAGTTAGCAAAGAGGTGCCTAAGGAGATTGGTTTTGTACCATAATTGACAAACTCGATTCTACTAAGTTGTAAGTTTTAGATTTGTTAAGCATGTTGAACTCCAATTTCTGTGCCAAAAATTTTACCTTTATGGTGTGTATTCTGAATTAAGCAATAGCCGAAAAGTTGCCCCTCATCATATTGCTACATACTGTGGTAATAAGATTTTTTTTCATCTTCTTTCTTTCTCCCTTTATGTATTGAAAGGCTGCAATAAGCTCTCCCAAGGTTCTTCTTTTCACCAGGCTGGACAATCCCAGTTTCCTCAGCCTTTCTTGAGAAAAGAATGTTGTTTCCAGGCCTCTGATCATTTTTGTGGTCCTCCTTTGAACCTGCTCAAACAGGTCCATCTCTTTCTTGTACTGATTTAGTACATCTTCTCAAGAGAAAAGAGGAAGAGCCTCTTGTCACAGGTAGAAATTTACAAAACTTTGGTTTATCAGCAATTTAGAATTTATTAAGGTAAAATTGCAAAATTCCTATTGACACTTAATTATCAATTGTTTAAAAAGTAATTCAAATATGATTCAATGTATGTGTTATAATCAAATTCATCAGTGACTCTATCAGATTTGAAAATAATGAGATTCACTCCTATTTACTATACAGTAAAATAAGTAGATATGCAACCACAGAGATATAGGGATATATTTGTTCACAAATTAATATCAATATTTAGGGATAGTAGAAGTATAGGTTGTGACAGATAGAGAGAGAGGCTAGCCTGAAAATTTCCCTCTTAAGATTAATGAGAATATTCACATTCTATGCATCAGCATTCCCAACAGGTGATGGCTGGCTCTCAAGGGGGATTGGCTTCATCTAAGTCCAGTCCATTTGCTATATTATCAAACAAGATGGTGCACTACACCTTAGAGGTGTCACAACTCAGGGGAAGATTACTGGTCTCAGCCTGCTGCAATCCAGCACAGCTCAAAGGGCCTTCTATATAGTCACATACTTACAGGGTTTTGAGATAACTGACTTTCATACAAAAATTGAATATTCATTTTGATGTTTTAATATTCACTTTGGCTGCACTTGGAAGATGTCACACTAGTAGAAGTTTTCACTAGTTTCATCAGACCACCTCACTTGGGCCACAATCCAGGTGAAACAGAGTGTAAGAGTAGAGAGCAGTAGCCTAATAGTTTGTATAACTGTTCCCTGACAATGTCTTCTTGTTCATACTATTGTTATCATCTGCAGATCCTTTTCTTCATTAGTGTGATCACATCACCTTTCCTTGCACTTTTATGTACATATAGCAGTCTTTGCAGTCTTGTACCATGTGCTTTAGGTACTATACGTACATTTTGACTAATTATGCAAAGTTTTATAAACATTCATGATCTCCTTTATCTTGAAACCATTCCTATGACAACTACTGTGTGAAAAAAAAATGAAAAAAAAAGATTGTATTTGCCGGGCCTCTAGAATGTGTAGACTAGTCTGTTTTTTCACCACTAATGCTCAAATTCACAGGTGCTACTACTACTTCTGCCAAGTGCTGTGTTATGTGCACTTCACATCACTGGAATCTATATAGTCTTATGTTTTTTGCCCCTTACATGCTGATTCTGGTTTCCCATCACACACACTTAGAAGGTTTTTCTGGATCATCCCATTTTTTTACTTTTATGTTTTCAATACTACTTTTTCATTTACATTAAATGCCATCATAGCTTGTGCCATTTTCTAGAATCTTAGTTATTACATATATCACTGCCTTGAAATTTCAGCAGATGCTAACACTGTATAATTTGCACTAATAGGGCCACATTTTAAATTGTGAAGTCTGGTAGCTGCAAATTCTGCAACTCTAGATGCAGAAAATCTTCATAAACAATTCACTGATACTCCTCTGAAAATGAATGTGCAAAGTCTTGGGTGATTATTTGCAGATAAATCAGCATAAGCTGGATGTAAATATTGGACATGGAACTCAATCTCAAAAAAATCCTCTTACTGTTGAGAAGTAAGCTTGCAATTTTGGAACAGCTTATGTGAATGCCTTCCCCATGTTGAAACATGGGGTGTCCGTGGATTAGGATCATAGCACAAAAGATACATCAGATTCAAAGGATACTAACAGAGTCTGAATTAGCACATTAAGGAAATCAATACCATGCATCCCCATCATCTGTCAGGTAATACAGCAGAACTGGGAAGAGGGACTTATATGATGTGACAAAATTATGAGCTTCTGTGATGTCTTGATCTTGCCAGAGTGTCGTGTGGCCGCCTAGGTGCTCTCTCACTCTTCCTCCTCAATGGTAAAAGGGAAGAAAATTAGATTGAAAAGCTTGTGGGCTGAAATAAGGACAGAGAGATCACTCACCAGTCACCGTCATAGACCAAACAGACTTAACGTGCAGAAGATTAATTTAATTTATTCCCAATTAAAAAAAATGTTAGATTATGATAGAGAGAAACAAAGGCAAAACTGAAAACACTTTTCTCTTACCCCACTTTTTCTCACCAGAATCTACTTCACTTCTTTGTTCCTAATTCTTCTGCCTCTTCTGGACATTAGAAAAAAATTCTTCACAGAAAGGGACATTGGGCACTGAAACAGGCTGCCCAGGGAGGTGGTTGAGTCACCTTCCCTGGAGGTGTTTAAGGCACGGGTGGACGAGGTGCTGAGGGATATGGTTTAGTGTTTGATGGGAACGGTTGGACTCGATGATCCGGTGGGTCTCTTCCAACCTGGTTATTCTATGATTCTATGATTCTATGATTCTATGATTCTGTGCTCTATTAGCAGTGCAGGAGAGATGTGGAATGAGGGTTGTGGTCAATTCACAGTGCTTTGTCCCTGCTACTCCTTCCTCTTCTCATACTCACCCAGCTTCAGTGTCAGGTTCCTCCTATGGGATATGGTCCCTCATGAGCTGCTCCATCATGGGTTCTTCCTACGGGCTGCAGTTCTTCCAGAACTACTCCAATGCGGGTCCTTTCCACAGGGTACCATCTTTCAGGTACAGATTGCTCCAGCATGGGTCTGTGTGACTTAGCTCCTACCAGAAGACCTGCTGCATGTGGGCTCCTTTCCATGGACCTCAGCTCTTGCCAGGACCCTGCTCCTGCATGGTCTCTCCATAAGCTGCAGCTTCCTTCATGGTACGTCCACCTGCTCTGGCGTGGGATCCTCCATGGGCTGCAAGGGGATAACTGTGGTGTCTCCACAGGCTGCAGAGGAATGTCTACTTCAGTGCTTGAAGAACCTTCTCCCGTCCTTCTTCACTGATTTGGTGTCTGCAGGGCCATTTCACTCACATTCTTACTTTCTCACAGCTCCTGTGCAGCATTTTTTGTCCTTTCTCAAACATTTTTTCCCCAGGTTGCCAATGCCATTGATAATGGGCTCAGCTTTGGCCAGCATTGGGTCTGTTTTGGAGCCAACTAGAACTGGATCTGTTTGACATGGAGGCTGTTCCTGGTGTCGTCCCATAGAGGCCAGCCCTAAGACCCCACACACTGCAAAAACTTTGCCACATAAACCAGAGGCATCTCCTAACTATATCACATTGTGAGTTAAGTAACTATCTCATTTCCTGTCAAATTTTTGGCACCACAGATGCTTTATGCAATAGAAGCAAAGAGCAAACTCCATCGATAAATGACCTGTTTTTCCAAAGCATATTTTTATAGTTGAAGGATACGGTCCTGTATATCCTTGTTTCTATGAGCAGTTTCTCCTTTTGCATTTCATCCCTCTACATAGTGTACACTATAAGTATACTAACATGTCCATATATACTTGTAGGGTAAATGCTGGCCAATTTGAACCCAGATATATTTAAGGTATAAGATCACTATGAAAAACTCTTTTAAGTTCAGTGAAGTGAGAGCTTTGCCTATAATAAACGTCAGCTGAACATATCTTTCTACACAAGCTCTAATTCAGTTTTCCATGCAAAGTTTCCTAATATAATTCTTAATTGCTGGAAGAGCAGATAAGCTGAAATTTAGAATAGCATAAATAAAAGCAGGAGGAAGGAACAAGACAGTAGCCTAGAGCTTGTTCAGCTCTTGCAAAGAGAGCTGAAAACAATTTAACTTTGCTTCAGTACTGATGTGGAAACTGGTCTGGAATAGATGCTTCCCCAGACTCTAATTAGAAAAGAAAAACTGGAAGCAATGAAGGTCATTGTTGAAAAGGCATGTTCTTATTGATAACAATAAAATTTGTAGCTGCTTTCAAACTAAAGTATGCTTAAATGGCTAATTAGAACATCCAAATAAACACTTTTAGAGTAAAAAGCCTTTTCTTCCTGTAGACACATTTCTCACGGATGCCTTTAACACTAACTGTTCTTCAGGGAATTCATGTTTAAACAGTTAGATAATTAACAATCTGTCTAAGTAGCCCTGATTTTTCTTATGCATAGCTTTTGATTAGCTTAAATGCTTATCTTTGCTTCATGTCTGTATTTAATAACCTGCAGAACTCTCCTGAAATGCATTTCTACAAAATTGTATCTGTGAAAATATTGCTACATAATAAGTACAAATATTCCTTTGAATTTAAAATAACTGGTTTTTTAACCATATTATACTTTTAAAATACATTTTTAACAACTATGTTTTCACTTGTATACATTTTTTTCCCCTTTTTCTACAAGTAAGTATACTGGTATATTAGCATAAATATGTACTTTTTTTAGTTTTATCACTGGCTTTTTGATATCATATTGTTTTATAATTTTCCCCCATTTTATTGGGTGTCAGGAATGATGCAACAAAATATGTGTCAGAAATTAGACAGAACAAGACCTGTGCAAGACCATTAGTTCAAAACAGTCTATAGGTTGTCGTGCACTTCTTCAAATTACGCAGATGTGTTTAGACTACTTACGAAATAAAAGAACTTATTTGTGAAAACAATATTGGTTTTATATAAACATGTCTAAATTTATTGGACAATTTGTTTGTAGTGACTACATACAGTTTCTCCACACAGTACTCAGCATGTTGGTCTTTAAATCAAGACCTGAGAAAATAGAACTAATCCTCTAAATATTTAAATAGTTTTATTGATCTAATTTTTGTTTTTTTTCCTGTCTTCAGTTATTTACTACACTGATGGTTTTGCCGCATGGGGATATTCACACAATTCAGTTTTAGCCATTCAAATTCCTTTTAGCATGGCTAACAAAGAGCCTCACTGAACAGTCAGTGGTCCCCTTATAAACAGATGGCAGAAATTGATGCTGTTAACATCAGACCACCCATTAGTCTCTGGTGAAACCATGGAGGCTAATTCTGCATCCATCTCTGTAGAATATTACTTCTCAATGCATTGATTTAATTATGCATGAGAAAATGGAAAGCAACTGGAGGAGGAGTTGGCTTCCCCCACCCTCAACTTTGATCATTCAAGCTTCAGATGTGCTAAGAGACTGTATCATTCACTGGTAGAAGATAACAACTCAGTCAGATCTAAGGAGTTAAGAAGGAGAGCTGCACCTAACATTCTGTTAATGATGTAAATAAATACATCATCCATGCAGAAGATAAAAGTTTTTCTGTTGAACAGTATACTTGAAGACAGTTGAGCTCCTCCACCTAATTTCCAGTTGAGAAGACAGACCTATGGGTTTGAATGAAAATGTAAAACTGTATTGTAGGGCTCACTACCAAGGCCTGTGATTAGAATATGAAACCATTGCTTCTTTATTTTTTCAATTTATTTTTTTAAATTTCTGCATGTATCTGCACTTTGAATTACATGTTTTCTCTCAACAGTTATTTATTTCTACAATACAGCCTGTGAAAAAATCCTGCTGCCAGTGAACTGGTCCACAGTGAGCTAGTCATGCACATTATACTGCAGTTACCCTATGACTCTGTCTACTTTTCCACCTTGTCAAAAGTGATTTAAAATTTCACCTTACACTTAGCATTAGTTGGGCTTGATTTCCTTGTGAAAGTTTTATTCATATCTGGTCATTCCCTAAAGTGAGTAGCTACATATTTGTTTAATGCTTCCTTGGCATATGGATTAGCTCCTAAACTGACAAGCTATTTAGCACTCGTGGTCTGGATTTTAGAATTCATTGTGAAAATATATCAAAACATTGACTCCTTCTTATCACGAGGAGGAAATGTTACTTCCTAAAGACCCATTTATTCTGGCTTTAGATGCATATTCTTGGTATATTTTGAAATAAGATGTTTCATGAAACAGTATATTGTCTAATTTAGTCTTGACAGAATCTATAATGAAAAATTATGGCAGACACTTTGAAAAGAACAGGCTGTGTTGTAGAGAGCTTTCACACAATATGTTGTGTACTTTGGCATGCATGCCATTGAATTCTGAACAAGCTATAAGAATGTGACTGAAATAGCAAAGATTTATAAAAATTTATTTAGAGAAGCGAGTGTGAATGAAGAGAATGAAGAACGTTTTACCACATTGAACAGAGACAGTTTAAATGGGAGTCAGTACTCACAAGTACAAAGGATGTACTTGATTCTGTAGTAATCTCTTAAGGAAATCTACAGGAAGTCAGACTGGGAAATATTTAGCATTTAAGACACTTATTACAGAAATTACTTTCTGATGCTAACCTACAAGTATATATTGAAGAGACTGCTTTCCACAGGTTTATTAAGGTCGAGTAAGGATGGCTTCCAGGAGAAAACATTTTGTCAGTACTAAGTGCTTACAGAACTGCTTCTTACAGGATAAATCAGACTGCATCAACAAAAATATAGTTTCTTTCTGTAAGACTCTAAGTGTTTCAATGTGTATGTAACCTGCAGGCCATCCAGGCTTCTAATGTCTGTCCCAAGAAGGCTATTGGACCATATAGCAATTTGCTTAGGATTTGTGCACCTGGCTTGCCTTTGGATAGAAAAGAAGAAATAGGAACAGAAAGAACAGAAAGGAAGATTATGAGAATTGTGCATGCCCTTATCCTGTCCTGTTGTGGAATTGGTACACACTGGGAAGTCTTCAGGTCAAAGGCCATCTCAGCCTGGTTTTGTGGTTCTCTTAATGGTTCTCATTTTGCTTATCCCAGCTTGTAAATATAACTTTAATTAACCAAAATGTTAACATACTGCATAATCTTTTATCAAAAGGACACAAATAGATGTCTTTTGTGGAAGTGAAGGAATTCTGGAGAACCTTGTAATTAAGAGGTGGCTCCAAGTTTCCTCTTCAGGCACCTGTGTTATGCATAGACTGGTTTTGCTGCTGAATGTGAAAAGTCCCCAAGTTTCCACGCCCATATGAAAGAGGGTTTTTTTGAAAACAGTAATGCCATTCGCATGTAACGGGTGTTTCTTGTTTATTGAGAATGATATCATCAGATAATTAATCACCAGTAAGTTTTTACAGTTTTAGTCTATGCATGCTCATCCCTCATCAATAGTCAAAGTGGATTAAG
Organism: Phaenicophaeus curvirostris; assembly: GCF_032191515.1. Lineage (NCBI taxonomy): Eukaryota > Metazoa > Chordata > Aves > Cuculiformes > Cuculidae > Phaenicophaeus > Phaenicophaeus curvirostris. The sequence continues at coordinate 24,756,898 of NC_091392.1, forward strand.
TCAATTCAACTCACAAGTAAGAATGGAAAAATAAACCTGAGTGATAGGATCATTTAGATTCCAACTTCTGAAGTTAAGATCCCTATCTGTAAGGCTCCTTAGCATATTTTTCATAATTCTGCACTGTATCCTGTTTCTATTCACATACACTTTCTATCAGCTAGACAGTAAACATCAACAATTCAGACACGGTTTAGAAGTGTAACTTTACCATGTCTTCTAAGCAAATCAGTATAAATCTGACATGATGAACGGGAGGATTTATGTACAGATTACAGGACCATGCATCTAGACTTGGTAGCCCTTTTTAAAGTTAGGCATGGTAATAACAGAACTCAAATTAAACTACTTATATCCATTCATAATGTCAAAATCACATGAAATCTTAGTTCTAAATTCCCTAGACAACTAAAAAATTCTGCCCAGTTTTCATTGATTAGCTCCAAAAATGCTCATGAAAACAAAAGATGAGCTAACATAGCTGGTCCCTCTCCCTCATCAAGGGTCACTGCAAAAGCCTTTCTCTTTCAAATTGAAACCCTACACTGTTAAATTTATTATTGCCATAAAGTGACTCCATAGGAGGCAAGTAGCCTCAGTTTCATAAGTGAACAGAAAAATCATGAAGAAGTTGAACATATCCTTTGCGAAGAAAAATGAAAACTTCTACTGGAAACTACAAGCTGTTGATTCTGTGTCTTATTTGAGTGTTATCTGTGATGTCTAAATTTTCCCCCATAATATTGTTGGAACCAACAAACAGGTAACAGGATAGGTTGTTCTGTAAAATTTTTTGAGCTATTGTGATAAAAGCTGCCAGTCAAAAAGATGACAGAGATATTTTCAGCATTTCAAAATGAACAAGAAATATGTGGAGGTCATTGTGCGTTTCACTAATTCTGTGGAAGTGAGATGTTGTTCTGTTGAATATTTACTGGCTGTTATAACATTATGGAAAAGATTTCAGTATAGCATTTGTGGAAAACAGTTATATTATTCCCTGCTTCCACCACCTCCTCCTCCTCCCAAAGGTCAAAGGGCATTTAAGGATATTAGTCTCTTCATAAACTTTTATTAGTGGAAACTTTACACCATTAAAGACAATGCTATTACCATTATTCAGACTAAGAGTGCACTATAGTTCTTTAGAGCTTCATCTAATGTGCATTGCTTTTACATAAGAGCAGAAGTGAGGTATTAGATGCTTCCACTCTACCGATGTGGTTGACATTTTGATAGAAATGAAAGGCAGAAACCCATTTTAGGTCAGGAGAGGAACAGTGACAAGTGGTGCATTTGCAGAAGTGTTTTAGTCTTGTAAAACACAACCCTATTAAGTCCATCTTCCTTGTCACTGCTCAGGGTAGTCAGCTTGTTCTATTAGCTCCTTTTATATGTAGCAGTCACATCTTCCAATGCTTAAACCTACATATGGTTCACAGCCAGTCTTGCTTCTTTCACGCTCATGAGCTAATTGAAAAACTGAGGTGTAAACAAGCACTCAAGAGTCAAAACAACAAATGCAGTCTGAGATCTGCATTTTGACCAGGTATACCTTTCCATTTCTAACAGAAAACAATTAACTGGTAACTGCACACACCAATTCCAACTTAATTGTATACTTCCATGCTCTGATAAGAAAACTTGGAAATTCATATTTGAACATGTGTTTGTTAGCTCATTACCGCAACAGATTCCTCTTCTGGTCCCATAAAATTCAAATAACTTTTTGGGAATGAAACACAAATGAACCACACCAGGGTAGCACAGATCTTGCCAAGGACTGCCACATTTGCAGAGTTGCCTTTGGGATTGGCATCAGGAAGAGTGGCTTAGCAGTACAAAGCAGAAGAAGACTAAAGAGATTTCAGAGAGTCATGTATCAATATGCAGTCTTTAAATCTTAGTGTTTTAAAGTGCTTAAAAGATCCAAGGTCATCTCAGGCATAACATGTAAATATGCTGAACGGAGAGAAAACTGGGATAAAGCTATAAGGAAATGAATGGCAAGAGAAAATACGTATGTTTTTCCACTGGTTTTACACAAGATTTTGCAGGCATATTGAATTAGTGTGGCCATATTAGCACTCAGCAGCAAGAGTTGATTTCAGTGCAGAGTTGTCCTACTGTGATGTCAATTAATTGCCTCCAAAAGATATTGCCAAAAGCACTTGCATAAAATAGAATCTTCCAAATTAATCTGAATGAAACTTTTGTATAGTTTTAAAAAGTTAAGTCAACTTAGATTTTAACCTGAAATGTTATCTTCTATTTGGATCATTAAAAGGTGAAATAATTTAAAAGATGCTGCAAGTGTAATATTTTTGGGCTAGTTTGACTATCTAAATGCTGGAAATATTGCTGAAAGAAGATTCTTCTCTCAGTTTTATACCAGTTTTACAAAATCAAAGCATGAAAACTTTAAGTTGCATTTTAAGTATTGTAATATTTGGATGAATATGAAAGCTACAATCAAGCTTCCCAGCCTTTTAAAGCAGATCCTTCAGTAAGTGATGAAAAACAACAGAAAAAATAAGACATTCCAAGGATAGAAGGGAAAATACATTTTTTTTCATCTAGAGATTTTCTCCTACTTAACCTGTATTTTTCAACTTTTTCCTATGCTTTACTACATGTATTTACAGATAGAACTTTCATCACAACTTTCATTTCCTATATAAAACTGTTCATTTTACTGCACTATGAAATTTCTTAATATTTTAGATAACTTTTTTACCTTACTTTTAGTATTTGAGAGGTATCCTGTCTGCTACATGAATCAACGATCATCCCTTCATCTAGCAATCTGCCTCCTTGTTCTATTTTCCCCATGACTAGATGTATAAAGCTTATGATGCCTCATGGAAAATAGAAAGCAGTAGTCTGTTTTTACTGGTAAAGCGTCACCATCTATATTATCTTTTTATACAAATTTTAAAACAGCCCTTTCTTTGTGGGAAATTCTCACCCTTTTAAAAATAGTATTTTACTCAGCAGAGGTTAAATAAGAGACAATGAATTATTATTTTGCCAATAGGAAGGGAGCATTGAGAGTCTGCATGTGTTACTAATTTTGAGATTGCCAGCCTGCAGTAATGCTGGAGCTGGGGACTGCAGACAGAGCTATGTATAAGACAAACTCCAAGTATTCACTTTGCATCTCTTTTGTCTTTCTTCTCAGATTTGTGTTCAGCCTGAAGTTTTCTGCAAATCATTTGCATAACAACATTGTTAACCATCAGATACACTGTGACAATTGCTGAAGTCTGATTTTCAGCAAAACACTTCCATATATGCTTCTGCTGCCACATTTACGAAATATATCAGCTAATGTAAAACTGGCATATGTTCCTGATAGGACAGAATCCTTCCTAATATTTTTTTTCACTAGATTTTCAATTTCTAATATTGAAATCCAAATAATATATATTGTAAAGAAGTGACTTTGTTTTACCTGCTGTGTCAGGTAGCCACTAACCTCAGAGGTCATCCCTAATAATAAACTGAAACAGGTTTCATCTATGAACAGGCCATTGCAGTAACATAGGGTATATCTGGATATACCAACACAGTGAATCCTATGATCCTGTTGCTTACATCCTAAATGCGATGAATCTAAATATTTCTTCTTTCATATAGGCATAGTCTACTTGAACCTGTATCCTGAAACAAGAAGGAAATTAAAGAGCAAAATCAGTGACTGAATCCATTGCATAAGTCCTTAATTCTCAGCAAGGAAATTTAAAAGTGCTGAAAATCAGAATAATCTATTTCAAGCTCATAAGGACCCTAAACAATTTAAAGGCACTATTGAATGTCATTAATCCATAAAGTAGTCATTAAGAAATTAGTTGAGAACTTAAGAAGCTCCTATCCTGTTAGAAAACTCTGACTTTTACAAGGATTTATGAAGTCACAAATAGCACATTAATTGATGTTAAATGTGTGTTAGCCATCAAGAGTTCACTGGAAATTTTGTCTCTACAGTTACAGTATATATAGCTCAGATTCACTTTCCAGGCCTCACCTAGTAGACAGGTTGAGGCTGGGAGATAGTTTATGTGCAAGTTCAAGTTAGTGAAGGGATCTTGAAAGAGTGATACCTCCTTCATCATGTAACATCACGCCCAATACCGATGCCCAAACAGTACCCAAACAGTAACAGATCACAGTAACCACAGACAGGCCAAGTTTACTCGACGAGGCGCACTACCATTTCCTGAATCTATTTTTACAGTTCCAGTACAAATCATTCTTTACTCTGGATGGAAAACATGAAAACCTTCACTGTATTTTACCAGTTTTGCAATACATCCTTTCAATATCCAAGAGTAGCCCACCCCTGATCCTTTCTTCCAGCCCTCTTTCCTCACCCCCAGATCCAGGTAAGCAGTTTATGTCTTCCATAGGAATTTTTATTAGTTGCCACTCCCATGAAATACCATGTGAAAGCCTTGCCCGTGTGCTGCTACTAAGCAGAATCTAATTATCAGGTTTTTTTTCTTTCTGTCAGAGCAGCAGGAACAGCTTCCAGCCTGACTTGTTGCTGTTCTTTCCCAAACTACTTTGCAGAATGTGGAAAGACAGGGGGAACAGAGAAGCAGTTCTTCAGTGCTGAAAGCAAAGGATATAGGGAAAAGGAGAAAAAGAACTACGGTTAAATTGCTATTGAATGATACTATGCTTACTGTCTAGCTGAACCATGTGTCTTCCATACCCCTGAAATCCTGGTGTCACTCATCACTTAGTAAAGTAAATGATTTATTAATCAAGTAGACTAATTCGCTTGCTGTTACTTGCTTTATTTTGCTTGTTACAAGTAATCTTATACTGAGTTGTTCTGAAAACAGTCAGCAGAATAATTTGTCATTCTATAGCTACATAGAAAAGGGAAAGGAAGATAAAACAGAGGAAGATTCGATCAACTTAATCAGAATGGAAAAAGGTGTAGCTTTACTGAGGTCTCTGAACATAGGCCTGCCCACTAACAAGGCTGAGTTGGACACTGTTACTCTTGTTAAAGAAAAAAGAATAACTGCTGTATTTCTGAGTATAAAAATATTCAGGGATCATCTGCCATTTCAAATCTGTTCTGAATTGTACTGATCATTTCCCCTGAAACTCAAAATCTTACTGAATAAAGCATACTTCTGAAAACAACATTGCAACATAGCAGTTTGCCATATCCCTGGTGAATTGAAAATTCAGATGAGAGCATTCGTCAGCTGGCTTCACTGTACTGTTTTGTTATTAAAAACAACAGTAAGGACAAACAGAACATGATTCTTGAGTAAGTAAAATAATGACTTACTATTATCATCCCTTTGTAGTTATTGACATGTGATTGCTGGATTCTAAGGTGCCATCAACAAATGTTAAAAAGGATGTTATTCGTACCAGAGGGAGCTTCCTAGTGCCCATTCTGTTGTCTCAGATTTAATATCAGAAGTAAGGCTTTCCTTTAATTAACTGTACCACTTGGGAATCTGTTCTGCTTCAAAAACATTTCCGATCCCATAAAATGCAGATGATCTTCCCACCACTTTGTTGATTCTTCTTTTATCTGATTGTAACACAACAGATTTCATCCAAGGCTTATGTTTGGCACACTTCTGACTGGACTGAAATGAAAAGAGGGACAAGGTTGCAGCAATCCATCATTATTTTCACTGTGGCTTACGGGTGCATATAACTACCTCCAGACCCCAGTGGCCCCAAGTTTTAACATTGCTTAAAGCCACAGGAGGAACAACAGCCTATGTTGCTATTTGCTAGCTCTGATTTTTTGTCTGAAGTAATTTTTTACTGGCCATTAATGGCTAACAAGAGGCAGTAACCTTTAATCTGTTGGGCAGCTGTAAGCAGCAGTACTTATTTTTTCTAAACTGTTAGCACATCTGAAATAGATGCCATGTCATGATTAATATAACAGTAATGACACCTCTCCAGGGCATTCCGAAAGAGTATGTTAAAAGTTCTCATTGTTTAATGGAACAATTAATGCAATAAGTTTGTCTCTAACATATCTTTACTTGTAAATCATCAAGCCATTAAACTTAATAAAGCCAACCTGCTGTCATTTATCATGCTCATCTAAACTGCTTGATGCTGCATTAAAAAAAAATTCACGGTAAATGTTTGAATGCCCCAGTGAAACCTGGTAAACACAGTTACTTCTTAATTTACTGAGAGTATTTTGTAGAGAACAAAGACAAATCAGAGAGATACATTAAAAAAAATAAGGCCAAAATACAGGCAAAATTATACAACAAAATGGAAGTCGCTGATGGCCGAAATAATCCCTGCATCATAGCCAAAACCAGGCATGGAAAGTGCAGGGCAGGAAAGCAGGAACTCTTGGCACACACACAAAAAGATGAATCAAGTAGGGAATGTAGACAATACATATATGTATCGCCCTGTCACTGGGCCAAACAGGCATGAAGTTTGAATATGATTTAGTAGCCAAAGCATACTGCGTTAGTCACATTACAGAGCAATGTGAAGCAATGCTAGGGAATGTTCAGCAAGATAAGGTAGTAGATCAGAAGCCAAATCATGAGAATCAGTCCTGTTGCAGTAATTTGTGAGATTTCTGCCCAGAAAATTTGATCAGAAAGACTGTTCACTTAATTGTGATATAGATAGCACCTTAATTTTTATCAGCTCAAACTTTCCTCTCTACTGGAAATGCTTAATCCCAATGCAGATCTTCTATTTCAGTTGCTTTCTTAATGATAAATTGATTCTTAATTTTTTTGTTAATAATTATTGTTTTATATATATAAAAAGATCTAAATAGCTCCAAAATGAAATAATAAAAAAGCACAGCAAAACATAGGGAAAATAATAAGAAGTTATTGTGATAAATGGAGGGGTGAAGGAGCAACTTGTATCCACTGAACAATTTAGAGAGTGCTTAACAGCATCATGAGGAATAATTTCAGAATTAAATGACCAAAATAAGTTTAAAGAAAAGTTCAAAGGCAATGAACCAATTATTACAATCATAGCTGTCCATTACATAGAATGGCACAGGTGAAAATGACTGTACTCAAACTATTTTGAGAGGAAAGAAGGCTCTAAAAGGGAAAGAAAACCACCTGAATCATACTTTTCATTTCACCTCCCCTAATCATCAACTGTCAGCACTACCTCACATCATGCTTAAAAAGCTGTACTGGTTATGCACTAATCTGTAATAAAATCTTAATAACAAGTTCTAGAGGGCAGATAATATTGTTGAAATTTACTGCCCTCAGTCTTCTTAGATGAACACAACCTAGGTATATGACTCAGAATTTCTAAGAGGAAATTATCATATATCTATGAATATCAGCCTGCCATTGTGTCCTGGTTTATAGGAAAGGTCTATAATTGGGCGTACTCCCAATTTAGTTATTTTAAACTTTCTGAGATATTGACTCAAGTTAAAAGTACCACTGTTACTACCTGTAACAGACTCTTGGCAAACTTATCTCAATAAACCCAGCAAATTTAATATTTCATATGAAATCATGATTTGCAGTAGTTCAAGGCAGGATAACCTCCCTACAGTCTCACAGTAGGAAAGAATAAGTTGTTCCAAACTAGCAGGTAAGTTACAATACAGGTAAACTGTGTGCAATAACCATAAACACATCTTTATTTTAGGCTTATTTCACAATATTTAGTGCTCTACCAGCACTAATCCTCCATGGTGACTGAAATTTCATTTGTCTTTATGTCTTAGTTAAACAACATGGAAAAAAGCATCAATTTAATCACAGAATCACAGAATCACTAGGTTGGAAAAGACCCACAGGATCATCAAGTCCAACCATTCCTATCAACCACTAAATCTTCAGCACCTCACTCACCTGTCTTTTAAAACTTTTAAACACCTCCAGTCATCTAAGTGGACTGGATTGTTTTTCCCCCCACAACAATTATCATCAACACACTCATAGAATTTCTGTCACAAAATACACCTATTGAAGAAAACAAAGAATAAAAAAAAAATAATTCAGAATTTTATATTTAGCCTCTTTTCTTGGCAGTTCCTTAATCTGTTATTGAAAACTTTGACCTAGGTACTAACTCTGTATTGGAGGGTCCAGTGGGATAACAGCATCAGAAAGAAGAGCCCTCTGAGGGTTAAAGCCATAGGACTTTCAGTTGCTTTAGGCAGCTGTACCACCAGCTATGCAGTTCTGCTCTGGCACTGCAGCCTATCAGTACCCCAACTACACATAAACTGTTTCAGAAAAAGTAGACCCTTCTCAATGTCTTTTTGTGCATTAATTGAATTTCAACCAGAGGTTCAAGAGAACTTTTTTTGGCCCAGGATTTTCTTGGTCTTGTAATATTATGTCTGTGCTGTCTTACAACATTATCACTGTGCTGTCTTACAACATTATTATTGTACTGTCTTACAATATTATAATTATGTTTGCATAGTTGGTAAAGAAATATCGTACTTGCAGGTGAATTCATACACTTTCAAATGCTCCTAAAATGACATTACAGACCTATCACGGACCTATCCTTTTCTATGGACTAAGATGCAAACCCAGCTGCAAGTCGATTTGGCACACTGCAGTACTACGCAGGCGGTCTACCTCAGTCTAGAAAACACTGGGGCTATCTTGAAGCAGAACTGCCTGCTCTGCTAGCACAAACACTTTGTTTCTGTGTCTGTAGCTAGCATAGTGAGGTTCTCAGCACTGTGTGGTATTGGTATGGTTGGCTCCAGGCATGTCAAAACCTATGTCTGTGAGGGCACTTGTCCTTGACAGGGTAGAATAAGTAAAATGAGTCAGAGACATATGGGGCTGATGAGAGTGTCAAAATACTAAAAAATCTGAAGCCAAAAGCTTCTGAAGGGCTGCCAGTGGGTCTGAAAAACAGAGCTGGAAATCTCCGTTTTCCTGAAAATCTGCAAGATCTTCAAAAGAGTTTCTAATTTTACAAGTGAAGTACTTCAATAAATCCATTTTAAAACCTGGTGAAAACTTAGAAGACCAGAGGTATATAACAGAAAAGCAGCTGTTACATACTTAAATAGAAAGTCTTGGTATGGAAATTAGTGTTTCAGACGTATATTCCTTTTCTTTACCTGTTAAGTACATACATGTAACCGTTGATAAATATGTATTCAAAACAAAGATGAGGAGCAACTAATGCAAAACAGCTGTAAAATTCAGAGGTTCATTAAGGTTTATAAAACATAATAACATATATTTTAAAATTTCTATTCCACCACATTTTCTGCTATTTCTAGTGTTAATGATGTCTGTAAATATTAGTTGTATTCTAATTATTAGTGTGCCTCAGAAACAAAATTTCACAACATGGATAATATTTAGATGTGAATTTATTTATCTAGCTATGTATTTATTTCTTTTAATACCAATGACTTTGGTCTTTCTTTCTCAAAGCGTGGAAATTTTTTTTTTCAAGCGTTTGTGGTGTATAATCCATCATTTCCTCTCATTTTGTTCATATTTATATATGTTTGGTCTTTTTTGGAGCGTTTGGTACTTCTACTAGCTGTGCACACCATGGGAGTTTATTATGAATTATATTCTTCTTTTACAATACAACTGTCATTAGTAAACTGCTAATTCTAAAAATATTTCCAGCAGTTCATTAAAATTCCCACATACTAGCCTCAAATCTAATTATTAAAAAGAGGACTGATATTAAAAATGATTGAGTACACTTCTGACAACCATTAGATAAAAACACTGCTCATGATTCTTTCCTAAATGAATAATAGAATAAAAATAAACCACTTAAGTCAGTAGAGTTAAAACTGTATACAGCTATGTAAACAGAATGATAAAATATAAACATAAATGCTATACTAAGTTGGAGAAAAGTGCATAAACTTGTATAAAAACGTGGAGAGTTTTTCAAAGACAACCGAGAGCAGTGACATACTTAGAACCTGCTGGAATTCCACTGCAGCAAGAGCCCATTTATACTTCTGAAAAATTTCACTTTTGTGCATGTTGCAGAGAATCTAAACCTGCTGTTTTTTCATACTCATGAATGTTCAACTTCACAAGCAGTTCTACCAATTTCCTATTTCCCTTAAGAAATGCTCTCCTGAAGTGTCTCATTCCTCCCGTGTTCTCCTTCTAAATATCGCCATATCTTTCTGCATTTGTCACACAGCTGCTTAGATTTTGGAAATCCTATAAGCTTCATAATCTGCCCTGTTTCTTGGGCCAGTCTTGCCTTCCTTCCTTTTTTTTTGGTGTTTTTTTATTTTTTTTTTGTCTGTACATATCCTTTGGACAGCTTGGATTAATCTATACTAAAAAATGGTAAATTCTGATAAGCTTTTTGCATTCTGACTACCCTGCTTTGTCTGGGAAAAACTGTAGATATTCATCTCTGATGGTGGTTGTCTGTGATTTTCATATCAGCGTTTTGAGAAGAATGATGATCAGTTTCTGTAACATAAGGGTTTTTCATACTTGAGGAAGTCATACAAATAGTAACTTTAGTGGATAGCTCAAACAATTTTTGAAAGATGTATAGCTGAGAGAATCTGAGTTTACTACAAGATTTCAGGATTCTTGACTAACAGGAAAGATGAAAGACTAGAGAACCTTATTCATCTTAAGTTAAGAGTTTTGTTGTTTGCTGGAAGAATTATTTCATGGATCATTTATTTGAACATTAGCCTTTTTACAAGGTTTTATTTCCTAGACATTCATGCTTGCTTCAGAGATAGGCTGTATTCAGGATGATAGCTCTGAAAGAAATGCAAGACGGAATATTAGTTTCTGTCCATGGTCTCTGCCTTTTATAAGAAGAATAAATCATGCAAGAGTGAAAAAAAATAAAAAGACAGGTGACTTAGTGACTTTATGTGAACTCAGTATTAAGCAAACTGTTTTGTAATGGATGTTTGAACACAGCTAAGAACCAATTCTCTACATTAAATGAAACTTTCTCTTCCTCAACTTTACCACAGCAATTTAATAATATCATACTTTGATAAATAGAAATGTTCTGAGGCACACAGAAGTAATATGAGTAATGAAAGTTAGCATTCTTTTCAGCACATAAACCCAGTTTTGTTATTAGTTCCCTTCCTGGGGTAAAAAAGAATAACCTGAAAAATATGCAAATCAATCTTTGCTGTGCAAATTAAAAAATATCTGCTTACAGAAAAGCTTGAGCTTGTAGTGGAATAATCCTACAGATTAAACTTTACAAGCTGAAAAACAGGATTAATCTTTACAATTCAATTTCAAGGAAATTGAATAAAGTTCTCCTCAGAATGCAGGAAATAAATTTTGACCATCCAGAAAGCTGAGTGACCCAAATACCCCACTTAAATATTGTAAATATCTTCCCCAGGCTCAAACCTGATCAGAGTAAAAGACAGAACTGATAATTCAATTCACCTGATATCTGTGTTGATGTTTAAATCTTATCACCTCTTATAACTGTGTTAATGTGTGGCTCAGGATCCCACCTTCTATGAATCTATTGACTATAACAACATGGGTCATCTTCTCTGGTGAAATCTGATCTCTTTGAAGTGCTAGAACTCTAAAAAAGAATGCATAGGTTAAAATCTTATGATAGCTCAGGTCTTTAATCACTTGCGAAGAGCAGGGCCTGCTATCCATAAGAGATGGACAGAAGATGATTTGGATTTATTGTTTCTTGATTGCTGTGTTCTGAGCTGAATCTTGAGCAGATTGTTCTTCCAGAATCAGGCCTTCCAGAATCAGTTCTTCCACTATTCTGTGTAAATTTGTATATTTTAGAGAACACAAAGGAGCTCCCTAAAGACACATAGCTAGGGCCACCACCTGCTGATACAATGTTAGGAAAATCTTGTTAGCAGTCAGACTGTTCCAGTCTTTTTTGTGCCATAAAGCCAAAGTTGTACTTTGACTTGCTCAGAGAATCCAGAAAAGAGTTTCTCTATAGCTATGAAGATTGCTATCTATATCAATACAGAATTAGTTTCATAAATAGCAGATAGAACCTCCTGTTTCCTGTCTAATGCAGAGATTGGACAATCAAAACACAACTTTTATGCAAAATAGGAAAAAACCCACACACATTCACAGGCCTTAAACAGAGTTAGAGTGTCAGCACATTCACTTGTGTCAGACTCGTTCAGAAGTTCAAGATGTTGAAAATCAGCCAATTAAAGAGAGTTATGTTATCGCAAAAATTTTGTCCTAGAATTTATTTATTTTATGATTTCAATTTAAGTAGAGAAATTTGAAAGCAATAGAACCAAAAAATATGTAATATTGTTGACAAATTCTTAGGCACCACATTCAAACAGTTTTCCCTGTTTTCATCACTACTCACTGCAATTGGCAATGACATAATCTATCAATTAGAAAAATAAATACCAAGGAGAGTTCAAAATAGCCTTAGAGAAGCTTTAAGAAGGTTGCCATTATGTGTTTTATACCAGCTTGCTCATTTAATATTCTAGAACACCTACAAAATCAATGGTAAGTTATATTAATTGATTCATTTCTATAGCATCTTTCTCAAGGCAACCATGTTATTCAAGGCAGTGATTAAGTCAAGTAGCAGGCACAAAGAGATATTCATAATCAACACAAAATAAATGGTCCTGGTGTTATATTCTGAGCTTTTGCACATTGAAGTGGAGGCTGGCATACAAATATCCTGGACACCTGAAGACCTGCAGTTTGCAGAATTTGCTAAATTACCAACAATTATTCCAGTCATTCAGATTCTGGAGCACCAGTGACTGCTCTTATTTGCCCATCCAGACCTATGACTACACTATGAATGCCTAAAGTGAAAACGGATCTGGATATGTGTGCTCAAAGCAACTCACACTTTTCAAAAGATTAGCAGCTTTATTCTGCATTAAAGGAAATTTTTGGTGATATTCTAAGGTATTTCTAATGTGACTGTAATAAAGAAATCAGTTTAATATTTAAAACATAAATTGACAGTTTTAAAGTCATTGCTTAATAGGATTAGCATCGTTTTCCAATTGCAAACAACATAATCTGAAATTATAGATACTGAAATATTTACTTTGTACCATTTACATGCCTGGCATAGAATGAGAATGGATAGAGGTTTAAAGAATTGTATTAGTGAGTCCATGAGCAATACTGCCTCTAACATGACTCTGAGGCTGTAAGAAATTCTGAAAATTGTGGGATATTCACTTCCGAAACATAATAAAAACACAATCTCAGCCTATATATTCTGTAGAAAAATTCAGTGTTTCTTTGGGGTTTTATTTTCCCTCTTTTTCAACCACTAGAAGCCAATTTCTATAGCATGTACAAAACAACAGTTTCATTTATTTGCTTCTAGTGCTCTCAGTACAATAGTACCAGTTTTCTAGCAGCAGATCCTCTTGAACTTACTTGAGTGTGTGTGTATAAAAATATAAACAGAACTGTTGAGGGGCCAGGAAAATGTAGTTTCTTTACTATTAAAATAAAAATGTTTTTGTCTCTAAATGCAAAGAAATAGAAAACCAGAATTCAATTAAGTATACTTTCTGAAACTGCAGCAACTTTTTTTCTGAGTAAACACAGAAAGCACAGCATGCAGATTATGTATCTTGGATGATTAATTTAGAGATATTAGAGTTAAAGAACAAGTTAAGAAAATGAATTATGGTAAAAAGGATTTTTTGAGGTTGTTTTCCTTCAGGAAATAAAAAATTATTTACACTAGGTAAAACTTAAGGGAAAAAAATCTACCTTTTAGAACTACATAGAGCCTCAAGAGCAAAAAAGACTCTGGTAATAAATGTTCAACTTGGTATACACTGAGGTAAAGCAACAACCAAAAGTTTATTGATACCCTAGATTTTCCCCTCTTTTAGATCTATTTCATTCAATAGTAGATTTTTTGCAGTGTGATACCCAGTAAGTATGAGGCCCATGCAGAGACTAAATTAATATCTGTCTTGCCCTTCCAGTGCCCAAACTCAGAGAGAAAGTTACAACTTATAGAACAACATATCATTCTGTGCTTATGGATGTTTCAATTTTAATTTTCTTCTCATGACTTCTTCAAACATTCTCCAAAGAACCACCCAGTTCAAGCTTGGTGCCATACCTAAAACATGAAAAAACCCTCAATGTTTCTTAGAAGTTTTTAGCACTGTGCATTTGAATTGTGAATATATTTTTTTCCCTATAACACTAAATCTGCCTTCATAGAAAACTTCCAGTTGCAGCCATATAAAAGAAAATTTGGTAAGCTGTGATTGATCTCTGGGATGGGCATGCATGTGACTGTATTAGCTGTCTTTTTTATGTAGTGAACATAAGAAATTAGATTTGAAAAGTCATTAACAATTTATCAACCATTCAAAGCTATTTCTCCCATGTTTGTCTGATGGAGGAAAATTTCAGACACTTGCATGCTACCATTCATTTAAAATATGGTACTATGTCTCCATTGGACTTCATTTATTTTTGCTCTAAAAAGCATCACTGATGAGATAAGTTAAATTATTTTATTCTTTTCAAGTCTAGTCAGATGCGATGGAGTAAACTTGATGCCTTAAGATGCCTAGTGAAAGTAGGATAAAGTTTGTTGCAAGGAACTGATCTCCTGAATCAACTGTCTGAGAGATTGAGGTATTTCTCTTTAATTATACTGGTAATTAATTGCATCAGTAGCCAGAAGAATTCCACATTCTCTGTAGAATGTGAAGCAACTGTTCAGCAGAGGAGTTTTTCTCTTGAGACAAGTCAAATACCTCAGGAGAACTTGGCTGAGACATGATTATATACAGTGCTCCCAGGCTGACTGGTTGTTTTTGTTCTATATAGTTCAGTCCCCAGTGACTCAGGTTATTGTCACTGCATCCAGAAATTATAAGTTCTATTATGTTTACCAACAGTTTAATAAAAAAGCTTTTAAGTATGGCTTGTGTTACTAAGCTGTTTTCTTTAACAAAAGCAGGTGATTTTACTTGTCAAGCAGGACACCTCCAGATCTGTAAACTCAGATTTTCAGCCAGCCCTGTATCATCCCTGTTTATCTACTCTATTTCCTTGCATTTTTGCATTGCAAGTATCCTGTTTACTGCTGCTATTATCAGAAGTATCAGTCAGACAATGGTGGCAGTGTTTTGGTGCATTTTGCTTGGGGCTACAAAAAGTAATATATATGTATGCATACACATATACTGGTATATAACTGTGCATATATATGTTACAGCTGTGCAAATTCAATCTCAAGGCTTAGTTATGCAGAAAGTGGGGTATTACCTTCCCTCTTTTTTGCTAAAGTTCTAAAAGCAATGACCTGAGTTCATTCCACCTTCTCTTAGGTACTTAATGGAGACAATTAAATTTGAATCCTAGTTGCAGAAAGCTTCCCTTACGGAGAGTTGTAGACATCTTGATTTATGTCTTATGCTAGCTGAATGATTTTTTTGTAAATTAGTATCCTTTTGCATTAATTGTAGGGGGAATCTAAGGTGAACAGACTCCTAAGTTAGGCAGCCCAGCTAAAGATACAAAATGAGAAAAGTGAAGTTAGGTCCACCTAATTAATCTCTATTCATCTAAAGAGTCTTTCAACATTGCCCCATACTTGTGTCACAAAAAAATGAGGGCATATTTAAATTCAGGAATGGTTTTAATGCAATAGCTGTACTATTTTATAATGTCTCTTACAGATTCTGCTCATAAAATTAAGTAAGACAGTCAGTTCCCTATTGTTAAAGTATTGCCTTAATCTTGGATTTTAGATTCCTCCATTTCTTGGGACGTAGATAGTGTAGCCTGTGCAGCGCATACTTTTGTCTTCATATCTGTAACCTAATATTCTAGAGACAGACTTGAATGGAGTTAAAACCTTATAACTGAGAACTTTCTGAGATACTAAACTACTATCATCTTCCTACGCTTGCACTGATCTCTATAAAAATTATGTGCCATAAATTGATGAGAGTTAATTCTTGATATACAAGTTAATTATATTGTGAGATTCAGTAGGCATCTGTGATTATGTGAAATCTTATTTACTATTTTTCTTGCCTTCCCAAATTTAGGCCTTATGGTATGGGAAAAGAAGGAACACAACATAAAGGCCAAGAAAACCTTCATAAATATAATTTACTTATTTATTTATCGGAAACTTCCTAGAGGTTTCATTTTTTGTATGCTATCAGAAGTATTACTACTGTTTAAAAATATTTGAAGGATAATGTTTTCATTTACTTTAATAAGAACCATTCCTGGGTCAAAGTATGAGCAAAGAACATTATCATTTAATAAATATATGCCTGAGCATTCTGAACTCCCATTCACTTGTAAGGATGTAGAAGGCAACAACAGTTACTAAATATTCACTGTAATCAACGAGTACTTCAGGACTTACTATTTAGTGTAGTCAGTAGATTTTCAGTTACTCTATAACTGTCTTTCCCTTGGTATTTTAAAACTAAACACGAAGTGAGAATATAATTCGGGGTTCAGAATGCAAGGTGAGAGAAGCATCATTTCATTTTATGCAAACCAGTTGAAAAACAAAGAAAGATGTTAAACTTGTACACATATTGGGATTTTCTGTTTTGCTATTTCTTCTACAATGGAAGACAATTCAAACCACAAATACTTGTACTTCAGGCTGAGATTGGCCCAGCCTGAAACTGTATAGAGCCATATACAATGCATATCCATGTAGGAAAAAACATCTGTGCGAGAACAAGTTAAAATTTACAAGTTGTCAATATTAAGAATCAATGCATGGAATTTATGGATGTTATCGAATAACTTTAGGCTCTAGCAAAGAAGTTAGGTGCTCGGAATGTGGTACTAACTGTCAAGCTGGGCAGGACTTTAAAGAACTATTAGACCTTCTCCATAATGCAGGAGAACACTGCAGCAATCTCTAAAGTTGTGATCAAAGAGCAAAGTAATCACTCTCAATGAGAAAACTGGTATCTCCTGGGAAAGTCTCCTGCCTGCTACAGCTGCAAAGTCAGGAGTTTTCTTCCAGCCTTACTTTCTAATTGGCTTCGTTCACTTACTTCCCAAGTCCATCAGACAATCTTTCTGAAAGACTATAGTAGACAGTAAACTGCAAGTAAGCAAGCATAAAATATATGCTTGCTCATATGAGGAGCTCAGGGATGTGGTTTAGTGGCAGATAGGAATGGTTGGACTCAATGATCCAGGAGGCCTTTTCCAGCCTGGTGATTTTATGATTCTATGATATATCTCCCCTCACCAGCTTTCCCTAGTCTTCATCTGTAGAAAGTGACAAGAGATGAAATTTACCAGAGGACTCACAACACCTGCGCTGAATACTTGCCCTGAACTTTCTCCTGGAGGAATCCATCCTTTTTTGTTGACTTTGGAGGGCATCTAGACAAACCTTCCCTCCCTGGTAAACATTAGATTTGTGAATACACGGCTTTCCCCCTCCATGCCCTGTCTGCTCACAGACTTAGGCTTTTAGGGAGCTACTGTTGAAGTGCTTCCTCAGTGATGATATACAGTAAGAACCATTCATACCTTCAATAGATGAGTGGATCTGCGTTTTGATACCTGGGAGGTGATAAGCCAACTGCTTGCCTGTGTCTAGAAATCAGAAGTTCAGATACTCAGTTCCTTTACTATTGGGTGCACTGACAGCACCTAATCATGAAGCGGGTAAAAGCTTTTTTTCTGCTTTACAGCATTTATTACAACACAAATCTCCAATTTGTGTAGTTATGGATTTTGTCTTTTATGCATTTGTTGGTACATTTGGCACTTCTGATTTATTATTTTCAGCTTTGATGTAGTCTAAATATTGAATAAATTTATTTTTCTTCTCTGTTTTGGAAGTTATTTGGAAGCAAAATTTTGCCTTCAAGAATGTTCATTCTTTGAATCACAAAATAAAGTACTTTTGTTCTATGCATTGTCATGCAAGTTTTTTCTGCAAAAAGGCTTTTATTTTATTTCTTCCTTTCTTTTTCAGCTGAGATGAGCTCTTGATAAATAAACATTTGTATTGCACGCAATCTCAGGAAAAGAAATTCAACAAACACTTGTGATTAGACTTCGGGGATCAAGAGTTCACAAATGAAATTACTTCAGTTCACTTTTAATATTTATGAAGAAGCAATCTGTTCCTTAGAGTGCTTACAATGTAGCAAAAATTAACAAAACATGAGAGAAGTTTGGAACCTAAATTATTAGCCATAATTACAGTGGGACTTTGCATTCACGTGAAAGGTTAGGACACTGCAGAGAGCCCATGGGGCTTTTTATTCCTTACCTAGATGCTGACGATGAACTCACTTGCTATTTCTTTAAGGGCTCTTTTACCCCACAGCTAGGTGTTTGCAGTTATCGAATATATGTTAGCTCAAGATCTAGAATACTGTGCTCACAATTACTAGTCTCTTTCAAGGAGGATCCTATCTTTCTGTTTTACAGGGATGTTTTGTGACCAAATTTATTACTATTTATTCACAAATACAGCTTCCATTTCTTTAAGCAATATTCACATACCATAACAGACTTCCTTGAACAGTATAAATCAAAATGAAATTTAAAAACACCCAAAACAACTGAGCAGCAGTTTTTCACATTCGACTGATTATAAATGAGCAAACCATAAAATCATCTTGTCAGTGTATGTGTGGATTTCCTTCTGTACAGATACAGATACAGACACAGATACAGACACAGATACAGGTACATGATGCAACTCAGGGAGGAGGTGAGCAGGCTGAGGACCATCAGGGAGTTTGAGAGGGAGATTTGAACACTGGAATAATACCCTATGCTCCCTGTTTCAGACCCAACAGACAGGCATGCCTTGTGTGGCAGAAGACTCCCCATACTCTCTCCATTGAGCTGAGGAGAGAAATTTAGAAGATGCAGGGGAATGGCAGCAGGTTCCTGCCTGGCACAGCAGGTGTTCTTCCCCCTGCATTGACCTCAGCCTCCTAGGTTCTCTTACACAACAGATGTGAAGCACTGCAAGTGAAAACAGTCCTCAATGAGGATAATGGGTTTCACATCCTAGAAATGATTCTTAGGTAAAGACACCCTAAGCCATCTGAAGGCAATTAAAAGGGGCTTCAGAGCCTCGGAACATAGGGTAAAGGGATCGGATGCACAGATAGCGTTCTTCTCTGTCATTCCAACTACAAGGAATGATGAGGGCAGGAGTAGGAAGAGCCAAGAAATAAATATCTGGCTCAAGAAGCAAAACTTTGGGTTCTTTGATCATGGTTTGGTCTGTACAACATCAGGCTTGCTGTCTAATGATGGGGTACAGTTAGGAAGGATATTTACCAAGGAGCTAACAGGGTTATTAGTAGAGCTTTAAACTAGATGTGAGGGGATAGGGGAAAAAAACCTGGGAACAGCACCCCAGTGTCTGGGGAATGGTGTGCTGTTGAGGACCTTTGGTCTGCCATCCCAGAGGAAGTGGAGGATAGCACTTTAAATGGCAGCAAAGATGTAAAAATTATTGGCTTAGAAAATCCAGTGAGTAGTCACTTCAGAATTAAGACTATTCCCGTTAGGAGTGTAGAGGGATCAATAGCCCAACTGAAGTGCATCTAAACCAATGCACACAGCATGGGCAACATAAAAAGAGGAACTAGAAGTAATTGTAAGGCAAGAAAACTATGATATAATTCCCATCATGCAAATGTGGTGGGACAATTCACATAACTGGAGTGCTGCTATGGTTGGCTATAAGCTCCTCAGGCAGGATAGGTGAGGAGGGAGAGCTGATGGAGTAGCCTTTTATGTGAGAGAGTGTTTTGATAGCCTTGAGCTTAATGACGGTGATGATAGGGCTGAGTGTCTATGGGTAAAAATCAGTGAAACACCTAATAAGGCAGAGATGGTAGTGGGGGTCTGCTATGTACCACCCAGCCAGGAGGAACGGGCTGATGAGTTATTCTCCAAGCAACTGGGAGAAGTCTCATGATTGCTAACCCTTGTCCTTGTGGGAGACTTCAAGTTACTAGATGTCTGCTGGAAGTATAATACAGTAAGGAGGAAACAGTCTAGTAGGTTTCTGGAATGTGTGGAAGACAACTTCCTAACACAATTGGTGAGTGAGAGGACCAGGGAAGGTGCCCTGCTGGACCTGATGTTTCTGAACAGAGAAGGACTTGTGGGAGATGTGATGGCTAGAGGACACCTGGAGCATAGTGATCACCAGATGAGAGAATTCTCAGTTCTAGGAGAACTACGGGAGGGGAGCCAGTAGAATGGCCACCTTGGACTTCCAGAGGGCAGACTTTGGACAGTTGGTAAGGCTGGTTGAGAAAGTTCAATGGGAGACAGTCCTAAAGGGCAAAGGAGCCCAATAGATCTGGATGCCCTTTAAGAAGGAAATCCTGGTGGCACAGGAGCAGGCCATTCCTGTGTGCTGGAAAATGAACTGACAGGGAAGAAAAACAGCTTGGATGAGCAGAGGGATCTTGGTGAATCTCAGGAAAAAAAAGGAAAAGAGGAAAGTATATGAGCTTTGGAAAAATGGACAGGCATCTCGAGAAGACTACAGGGATGAATTGAGGTCATGCAGAGGTAAAATCAGAAGGGCTAAAGCCCGACTAGAACTTAGACTGGCCAATTCTGTGAAAGATCATAAAAAGTCTTTCTACAAATATTTTAACAACAAAAGGAGGGCTGAGGAGATTCAGTTGGGCTCGATGATCTCAAAGGTCTTTTCCAACCTAGTGATTCTATGATTCTACATATTCATATACATTAAAAGCATACATATACAATAATGATTTAAAGACATATATATGTGAAAACTATTTAAATATGTAATGTATATAATGTATAGTCTAAAAGGTATTCCTTTTGCTATCTTCAGTGGATTGGCAGGAGAAGGAGGGATGAATGCTCTGATGGGGGAAAGAAACAGGGTATAGAGGGGCAGGGAGAGGAGCGAGTGAAAAGCAAAATCTTTTATGATTTGTGAATGAAGAGTGGCCACAAAATCTGAGAAGATGGGAAACAATAGTACTGAGACAACAGATTACCACACGCTATCTCAAAACACGTGTTTTATTTTCCCAGTCCAGTAAATGAAGAGTTTTGTATCTACTTCACAAAGTTCTTCACAGTCCACAAGCCACAGCCCACAAGTGAGTGTAAGTGCAGAGAAGCTTCCCCATAATTGTTCCTCTTGAACACCTGGAGGTGTTCAAGGCCACGCTGCATGGGCCCTTGGGCTGCCTGATCTAGTGGGAGGTGTCCCTGCCCATGTCAGGTGAGTTGGAAATAGATGGTCTTTATGGTCCCTGCCAACCTAAACTATTCCATGATTCTATGAAATCCCAGGAATTCTACCACCCATTCTCAGAATGAATGGATATTAACAAGCCATTCTTGTTTCACTCAGTCCAGCAGTAGGCCCTCCACTATGCACACACATGTTTTAACTCTATCTGTGCCCAAGATCTCTTTCTGAAAAATACATCATCCCCGTAAAATATATGTGTGTGGAGCTACAGTATTTAGCTAGTGAAATCTGAAGAAACGAGAAGTTATTGTTAGATCTGTTTAATGGATCATTCATTAAAATAAATTTAGGTATCTGTATGACTTAGGAAACACTAATGTTGAAAAATACCTCAAACCACTAACTGTCCCAGAACTTTTAAGAGTTGTCTTTAGAAATATTTCAACACATATTTCAATTACATTTAAATCTTAGTATGAAATAGACTGATGATTCTATTCTAAGCCTAAGTCTCAAAGTATGACTGAAGAAACAGACTTCCTCTTTTTGATGTGCTCCTGCAATGTTCCTGATTCATTTGTTATTTATAGGTCAATACCTTGTTATGCTGTTAAAAACAAAGCATTAAAAGAAAATGTTGGAATAACCATGCAATGAAAGAAGCTATGATATTGGATGCCAGACAAAAACAAACAAACAAACAAACAACCTCAAACAAAACCACAAACAAACCAAAGCAACACCAAATTCCCCTTTCATTGGAACACAGGTCATATTACTCTGTTACAATCTATTCTAGGGAAGCTTGTAAAAAATGTTACAGACAGTGCAAAACAGGACTGAGTTCTTGCTAACATCACAAAGCTGCTTTGTCTATAAAGACATGCAGATTTACAGATAGCCAAATGCTGAGAGAATGACAGGAAAGAATAATGAAGACTTAGATAATGAAGTGCTTGGATACTAAAATGCCTGAAAAACAAAAATAATTGAAGAGAAGCGAACTGTGAGTAAGGCAATATTGAGGCTGCACTGTGAGTTCAGTACTTCTAATGTAACTGAGAATAATTTCTTCTGTTCATTTTGTCCCTGCCCTTTACACAGCTTGCAAATTACAATGCAGTATCTGTTTTTTATGTAAAGGGCTGGAAGGAACAATCCTCAGATTAATGAGATTATTTTATGGGTTCTTGAATTTTTCCTGCACTTAGTAAAGGCAGTGATCTAGTGCTTTATTTATAACATTTATTTATCTATTATGGCTACTTAAAAGAGGTCATTTTAGACTTCATCTTATTTAGACTTTTCCAGGGAACAAAATTCACCATCCGATTTGAGGGTTTTTTGTACCACTTTTGCCCTTCCTGACAGAATACTCTCAGAAAACAAGTGCCATTGTTTATCTCCATCTTCCATGGAGACCTAAGCAGTATGCTTTACTGTAACTCCTATTATTATATTAACTTTAGTTATTTATTCTACCATTACACAGTGAAAGTTTTGAGTACCATCAAAGCCTACCAACCTTCATTAGATCATAAGAGCATGAGGATGTAGGTTACATTCTCTATTTATTTTAAGAGTTGCTTGACTTGCTGAAAGTGCCTCGTGCGTATATCCAGCATGGGATTCATCTGATCTGATGCAGGCATCTGCAACACAGATATCTATACCTGAGCCAGCAGTGCACACTCCCTTTACAGCCAACAGAGAAACAAACATTTATAGAATGCAGCTCACTATCTCTTAATGCAGGCTCCCCAATCAGGCCAGACAAATCACACCTTAAATATTCCTATACTTCTCCACTGTCTGTGAAACATTGGCTGACTGGCTCACATACAGATAAATGATAAGCATTCCTCTCTTTCCAAACCTGCCAAAGTTTGTTTGCCTTCTGCTTTTCAAGAAAAAATCCTATGGAACATATTTTTGTAACTTCAATATTATTTGTTGATACGTTTTATCTTGGCTTTACTTTCCACAACAGTGTTAGTTAATTACATTTAATTTGTTGGCTGACTGTTTGTGACCAGTCATTGTATTAGTTCCAGAGCTGATAAAGAGAAAGAAGGAGCTTCAATAGGCAATTTCATAGGCTAATTACAGACAAAAGAGGTATAAATTGACAAATAGGAAATCAAGAAAACACGGCATGTGGACTGCATAGATGAGCAAAGAGCTCTGAATGAAACTTAGACATAAAGAAAGAAGTATGTTAGAGGTGGACACAGGGGCAGGTGGCCTAGAAGGAGTTTATAGTTGATGTCCAGTCTTGCATGGACAGGGTTAGTAAAACCAAGGATGACCTGGACCTGAATCTGGAAAGGGATGTGGAAGCTCCAAGAAAAGAGTCTACAAACACATAAACAGCAAAAGGGAGATGAGGGAAATCAGGCTCTCCCTGTGAAATGTGGTAGCAGATTTGGTGGCAAAAGGCGTGGGAAATTACAAGGCACTCAATACCCTTTTTTTGCCTCGGCCTTTACTGGTAAGACCTACAGGATACAGTACATTCAGGAACCCCAGGTACCTGAGATCAAGGGGAAAATCTGGAGCAAGAAAGACCTTCAGCGGAAGAGGAGATTAGAACTACATTGGAACACGTGTATTAGCTAGAAAATAGGCACACATTGCAGGATGTGGAGGCTCCATTCATGGAGATACTCAAAAGTTGGCCGGACATGGAACTAGCCAACCTGCTCCATGAAACACCCAGAGATACAGGGGGCTGGATGAGGTAATCTCAAGAGATGCCTTCCAAATTTAACCATTCTATGATTCCATGATTCTGGTTATAGGTGCCAGCTTTTAGAGATAGTGGATAGAGCAAGTTTATGTTTGAACTAAAGCTGAACTGCAGTGATGAAAAGAGTTCAGGGTGCACAGAAAGCCAAATCTTCTGGGTGCAGTTTGCTGGACCTTACCTATGTAGTTTTCTGGCTCAGTCAATGGAAAGAGAATTTCCTTCAGAGATAAATCAGGGTGGAAAACCAGTTGTAAGAGTTCTGACTCCCTTCTCGAAGGAGTCTTTTGTCCCAGTGACCAGAGGGACCCCTCAGAAAATACACTTGTATAACCTTGGTAGTTACATAGCAGCCAAGCAGAGGCTTTAGATTTCATTGTTAAAACTCACCAAGTCTCACTCGGATTTTTTTTGGATCTAACCCAGAAAACTTTCTTCAAAGCTTGAATGGTGAATGAGACAAAATCTTTGAGCATAGTTGTCTCATTAAGCACCAGGCTGCTAGGGTTTAAGTTCAGAAACATTAGTCTGATGTCCTTTCATCTGCATAAATAGATTTTTACAGGACATTTGCCCTTTTCATTCCCCCAGTATTCTAATAAAGATTGAAATTCACAGGAACAGAGGAGAGTCTGACTGAGAGGAAAGAGTAACACTGAGAGAGTAACTCTTTCTCTATAAATTGAATCTCTCTGACTCAGATTGTTATATATGATATCAAAAGCAGAATGATTGACATTGCAAACAGTGAAAAAGACAGAAACACCTCCAGAGTACCATAGCATTCACTTGCTATTTTAAACTATGTGAACATTCATGATTTAGTCAAGAAACATGCTTCAATTTAAAAGATATGCACTGAAAATGACCAGAAGTCATAGGTAACATTTTACATTGCAGTATTTGTTTCCCTGTTTAAAAATATACTTTTCATTACTATGATACTAACCAGGCATTTCTAACTGGAAAGAAAAGTAGACAAGAACCACTTGAACCTGTTTTTTGAATCTGAGCCTTTCCCAAGCAAATCTTCAGTGAAACATGTATCCATCTACTCAATACTTTTGCAACTGTAATCTTACCACTAGTCCTACATTGTGATCATGCCTTTGTTTGATAGGCAGCTGGGTAATTTCAGTGTACATACTCAAAATCCAAAGTTTTAAAGTTTTTTTTTTCACTTCCTTTAAAATTGTAACTTATAAGAGCTCAAATAAATTTACTCTACATTTTTTTCCCTTTCTTTTCTATGTGATAGGATTTACTTGTGCAGTGACAGTGGCAGAGCTTAATAAAAAGATAAAGAAGTCCCAAATTACACTTGTAAGTTAGCCTTGAGGAAAAAAGGTTTGAGGAAAGCATGACCCTTCTTAATGGCCTTGGCTATTGTATGGTAGTCATGGATTTTTTTTTAAAGAATGATGGTACTTAAAATTGACTCTTACAAATTTAATTAATGAATGCATGATTTACTTGGTGGGTTGATGCTGTATGGAGGCCAACAACCCTCACAGTTGCTCATCCTCTTCCCTCTGACCCCACTCCTAGCCCCACAGAATGGGGGAAAAAGTAGGAAGAACAAGACTGAGAAAGCTCACGGATCAGGATGAATAAAGGGAAATCACTCACATTTTACTGTCATGGGCAAAACAGACTTAACTTGGGCAATTTTACTTAATGTACTGTAAACTAACATACACATTTAGTCACTGATTCAGGTAATGGAAACTCAGAAGATATTTAAATGCTTAAAGAAAATATTTTCTCTTCCTGTCCTAGGCTAAACTTCACTCAGACACCTCCCCCTGCAACCCCTTCCTAGTTTCCACTCCCCCTGTTATCACTGCAGGCTATACTCAGTCCCTTTGTTGAGGTGAAAGGTGATGCAGGAGGCTGGGTCAGAATGTGGTAGTTTCTTTTTGTTGCTTGTCATTTCTTATCCTGTTCTTCACCAGCTCCTTCCTTCTTGTTTCCTCTACGCTGTCATGGGTCCTCCACAAGTGCTAGTTCCACAGCCCCTGTGAGATTTTTACCTATTCCACTGTGGATCACCTCCTAACCGCTCTGGCTGTGCTGTTCTTTTCCCTTGGTGTTTTGTCTCCTTTCCTAAATATGCTTTCATAGAGGTGCCTCCTGCTTGGCTGATGGGCTCATCTGTGTCCTTTGATGTGTCCATTGAAACCAACTGGAACCAGCTGTATCTGGCATGGAGCAACCCCTGGCTTCTGCTCACAGAGGCCACCCCTGCAACTCCTCCCGCTGACAACACCTTGTAATTTATGCCCAATGTATTATTGTAATATAAATAAATTTATTTTATATATATATAAAAGAAATCTCTTTTGTTGTAATGTCTTTCTTTCACAGTTACATAAAATCCCTTCTAACAATCTTAAAATGAGATAGGAAGGTAAATGCCCACTCAGTAACTGATCATCAAGTAACACCCTCAGACTTTAAGAGTCATAAGGGGAGGGAACAGAACAAGATGAAATAAGTGAGAAAGAGGAGAAAGAGTAGGAAGCATATGAGATAACAAGAAAGGTAAATCCATAAAAACTTCTAACTGCTGGTGCACTTTTGCATTGATTCAAAATCTAACATGAAGAATCTGTTTCTGCAGGTGTTAGTCCATGAGCCACCTACTTCAGCAGCATTTGGACAATTCATGGACTAACACATGAATAATTTTCTTGTCCAGTGCGCATTTCAGGGCCTGTGAGTGAACAAGGATGCAGGGCATTGTGCATTACTGCCTTTCACTTAGAATTCACAGTTCTTTCACTTATGGCATCACAAAGACTTAAAAGACTTTTCTTCAACATGGAAAAATGCAAAGAATGTTCTTTCACAGAGTATTTATTGTCTGGCTCAGAATTGTGGCAGAAACGGGATGGGGCTTATTTCATTTTGGTTTGATAGGGACACAAAACTGCCTGCAGGATTTTGTGCCTTGTAAAATTTAACTTTGTGACTTTCTATTTTAAAATATGGCTGATTGCTTCTTCATTCAGATTTCACCAAGCATAATACACTCTCACTAGCTAAATCTAGTTCCAAATGCTAAGTACTAAACCAAGCCCTGCTCAACAATCAGTAAATTGCAATGTAACCATCAAAGGATATGATCCCTACACTTAGTTTCCCTGATGCTTCTCGGTTGTGTAGAGGCTGCCATTATAGGTAGTGGGGATCTAATTGAACCAGTGCATAGTGGCGGAAAATTACAGTCTTGATAGTGAAATAAGAGCTGATACAATTTTGCAGCAGTACCAGAACTATTCAAATCTCATAATGTTAGAGGAAGGTAATTGCCAGCATTGATGGAGGATGCTCAAATTTATATTGAAGCCCCTTTAACCTAGCATGTTTGATATCTACTCTTAAAATGGAACTTCCGCATTCAGGGCCTCTCAGAATTGCTGGTGCACTACTTATAGATAAAATTCTTTTCTTCAGCGTCATTGACAATCATCACATGAAGTCTCTGAGCACTCAAAACTTTTGGGGATATTTTTCCAAATCTGAAAATTCTTCCAAATTTTATTATCACTCCTTTTGTGTTTTTGGACTTGTTCTTCCATAGTTCTCTAGAAATACAGGAAGAAGAGAATTTATTTTCATATTATATGACTTTTCATAATTCTTCTTGTCTAGTGGCCATAATTAAAATAAAGAAGCAAATGCCTCTGAATGTTTCAAAATCTTCAAGTGCTACTTTGAATTAATCCTTGAATTGTTGTTCAGTAGACTTGTCAAAACTGCAGTTTTCTGTTAGGTATAGTAGTTAACAATAGTAATAGACAGTAGTTTTGCATAATAATAACAAAATAGTGTGTAGTCCCTATTATCTGAAATACATTTTAAAATATGTTCAATTAAGATCTATAAATATTGCTAAACTTAACTCCTAATCGTCTCAAGAGGGCTTTGTTTCCAGCTCTTTGAGGAGTTCAGTAGAACCCCCTGGGAAATAGTCCTCAAGGACAGGGGAACAGAACAGAGTGGGCATATTTTTAAGGATGCTTTCCACAGAGTACAAGAGCTCTCAGTCCACAGATACAAGAAATCAGGCAAGAAAGGGAAAAGACCAGCATGGCTGAGTCGAGACATGCTGGTCAAACTGAAGCGCAAGAGGGAACTGCACAGGCAGTAGAATCAGAGACAGGTAACCTGGGAAAATTATAGGTATGCTGCCTGGTTGTGTAGTGATGGGATCAGGGGGGCCAAGGTATAGCTGGAACTGAACTTGGCAAGGGATGCAAAGAATGACAAGAAAGGCTTCTACATGCACATCAACATGAAAAGGAAGGTTAAGAAATCATAACCTTCCTCAATGAACAATAATGGGAACTTGATTTCAACAGATGAGGAGAAATCTGAGGTACTCAACAACTTCTTGCAGTCTTCACTGGCAACCTCTTTCCTCACCCCTCCAGAACCAATGAACATAAAAGTGAGGACTGGGAGAGGGAGAAAGCCTCTCCCACTTTAAAGGAAGATCATGTTTGTGACCACCTGAGGAAATGAACATATATTAGTCAATGGGACCTTATGAGATGCATCCCAGAATCCTGAGGGAATTGGCTGATGTGGTTTCATGACATAATGTTTTCATGACATTTGAAAATTCATGGTAATCAGGAGAAGTTCCTGCAGAATGGAAGAGGGGAAATGTTGTGCTCATCTTTAAAAAGGATAGAAAAGATGACCCTGGGAACTACCAACTTGTTAGCCCCAACTCTGTGTCTGAGGAGATCATGGAACAGATCCTCTTAGAAGCTATGCTAAAGCACATGGAGGATGGGGAGGTGATTCGAGACAGCCAATATGGCTTTATCAAGAGCAAGTCCTGCCTGATCAACCAAATGGCTTTCTATGAGTGATCACATCAGTGGACAATGGAAAAGCAGTGGGTGTCATCTGTCTGGACTTCTGTAAAGTCTTTGAGACAGTTCCCCTGTAACATCCTTCTCTCTGAATTGGAGAAATATGAATTTGATGGGTGGATTGTTCAGTGGATAAGGAATTTGTTAGATGATTGCATCCAGAGGGTAGCAGTCAATGATTTGATATCCAGATCGAGACCAATGACAAGTGGCACCCATCAGAGGTCTGTAGTAGGACCAGTGCTGTTTAATTTTTTCATCAATAGCATAGACAGTGAGATCAAGTGCATCCTCAGCAAGTTTGCACATGACACTAAGCTGAATGGTGCAGTTGTCATGCCAGAAGGCTGGGATTGCCATCTAGAAGAACTTGGACAAGCTGAAGAAGTGGGTCCATGTGATTCTCTTGATGTTCAACAAGGCCAAGGGCAAGGTCCTTACACCTGAGTCAGGGCAATCCGTGATTTCAATACAGGTTGAGGGATGATGTAGCAGAGAGCAGCCCTGCAGAGTAGGACGTAGGAATGCTGATGGATTTAAAGTTGGACATGAACCAATAATGTGCACCTGCAGCTCAGAAGGCCAATTGTATCCCAGGCTGGATTAAAAGAAGTGTTGAGGGAGGTGATTCTACCACTGTACTGGGCTCTGGTGAGACCTCACCTGGAGTCTTGTGTCCAGCTCTGGAGCCCTCAGCACAAAAAGGACATGGAGGCATTGGAGCAGGTCCAGAGGAAGCCCAAGAAAATGATCCAAGGGCTGAAACACCTCTTCTACGAGTTGGTTGTTCAGCCTGGAGAAGAGAAAACTTTGGGGAGGCCTTATAGCATCCTCCAGCACTTAAAGGGGGCTTATAGGAAGGAAAAAGACAGACTTTTTAGCAAGGCACATTGTGATAGGACAAGGAGTAATGGTTTTAAACTAAGAGATGGCAGAGTTAAACTGGATATGAGGAAGATAGTTTTTACAATGAGGATGGTGAAACACTGGAACAAGTTTCCCAGGGAGGTAGTGGAGTCACTGTGCCTGGAAACATTCAAGGTCAGGCTGGATGAGGCTCTAAGTGAACTGATCTTGTTTAAGATCTTGCTCCTTTCCACTCCAGTGTGGGTGGACTAGATGACCTGTAAAACTCCCTTCCAACCAAAAGCATTCTATCATTCTATAATTCTATGAAATAGATGTATAATTACTTTTCGAGATGCTTGTGGACCATGGCTTCTGAGATAGGCACCCAGAATGAAATACTAAGTTAATTACCAAATTTTCCTCTGTCTAGTGCATATGCAGCCTTGTGTCTCTGAACGATGCCTCAGAGCATCAGCTTGCTGGTGAGGCACTGCCTGGAGAATCCCAGAAGGAAATGCTTAGAATTGTGGCTAAACTGAAAAGGTCTTGAACGCCTCTGTACACCTGAGGTCTGATGTCCACAAATCCTTCTATAAAAAATGGAATAAATTCTACTATGAGCAAAATGCAGTCTCATCTTCTGCTTTATTATTGAGACACAGGTCTCACAGCTTATCTGCATATTAGGCATTCAGATTTATATCTCATTTATTGACAAAATGTACTCCCTATCAGACTGCAGCTCTTCCAATGATCATGCTGAATCTGTGTCATTCTGCAGCAGAGAACACATGCTGCACATGGAGAAGTGGTGCTCTATAAGGGCATTGCCGCGTGCTGAAACACATCAAGCAGGAAAGATATGTTGTGTAGCCCAGATATTAGGATGCTAAGGAAGGTGTCCTGGCTTCTACATCTGTGAATACAAATTCATTCTACATCAAGTATTTCAGAACCAGTTACTGTTAGACATGAAGATGACTTATGATTATTAACCCTTGCATTAGTAACTTTCACTTGCAGAAAAAGAAACTTCAATGAGGCCTTAAGCTTCTCCAGTATTTCTACCTCATTATAATTTATTGCTAGACAATGTTCAGGTTAGCCTCGGAATCATGGGATCTCACAGATGTTTACATTCTTTAGAAGGTGAGTTCCACTAATCAGTTGTGAGTTCAAAAAAACCCTGACCCTTTGTCATATCAGAAGCTACACAGCACAATAACCAATTCCATGTGATGTTCATAAACGCCTCTCAAAGATAACCCTTAGCACACAGCTATGTAAAGCTGCTCAAAAAGGAAATTCATATATCATGGAAAGTACTTGAACTTTTTAGTGTTTGCTCTTGAATTAACTTGACAGGATGGCAAAAAGCACTTTGCTTTATTCCTAGTATCTAGAGCTGGTGATGTATCTTGTGTACTTAAAAGAAATACTAGAAATTATCTCTTCCCACCAAGTTTTCCTTCATTATTCTGTCAATTCTGAACTAATCAGGTCACTGCACCGAATACCACAACAGCATTGCTGACGTGCACCAAGTTAATAGGGGCCACATTGTAACAACAGCTCCAACATTTTCCTCAAATGAACCTATGAAAGTGTAAGCATGTTAGATTGGTGAAAAAGAAATCAGGAGTTACAAAAATACGTATCCTGCCTATTAGCATTTAAGCTCAGTAATGATGCTCTGAATATACAATAGACAGATGTTATGCTAAGCAGTTTCAACTGTATGTTTAAGAACTCCTTTGAAAGCCTCTTGTACAGCTGCAGCATTTAGAAAAGTAATACAATTAAGAGGAGCAATTGAAGCCTTACAGTCTGTCTACTAAATTTTACTTTTCAAAAATTAGGTTGCCTTAAAAGTGCTTGAAATCTCAAAAATTAATGTTTTTCCAATTGCTAAATCAAAGTGACGAATAGCTAAACAGACCTATTTAAATTTCTTCAACTGAGAGGCTAAATTACAATCTCACAGAGTCTGAAGCTGCAGAAATACTAACAGGATCCAAAAGAATTTTAATAAAGGTAATGTCAGTGGAATTTAAGCTAGAGTATTGCTGCCAGTGACAGAAATGTTTCAAAGTTTCTATAGTGTGGCCATTTTATAACTAATACTACTGTAATTTTAATTGATTTAGGTTTAAATTTACTTTTCAATTTTATTCAAATGAGCATACTCAGCAGTAGAAACTCCTTTGCAGCTATACCTTAATCTCTGATTTGTTTAGGGATATTTCTAAGTCAGTTCTCCTCATCAGTCTCCAGCACATTAAGTGTAAGTCAGTTTATTGTTTCTATTCCATTTTCAAATGTGAAATGTCCATATACAGTGCTCTATTGATTTTAAGCAGGTTTGCACCTTGGATTGAATTTTTATTTTGTTCAACAGTCAATTTGCTTTCCTCCATTACTAAGGAACATTTTTACCTTTCAGAGACAGAGAAAGAAGAAAGTTGGGATTTCAGGCCTGCCACAGAAAATGGTTAAATGATTGTATTATCAGAAATGAGATGTGCCCACCTAATGAAAATATTGGTTATAGGTAGTGGTAAAACAGCTGACTAGAGCCATTCACCCTTCTAAAATCCTAGGCAATTCCTTCCATACTATTTCCTGTGTTGCCATTTAGTGCAGTTGAAGTTAAGCAGGCAAGTTCTATCAGTCCTATACCAATAATACCCTAGGAGACTTACTTCCTTTCTATAATCTATAAAATATCTCCTGTTGTATTTGCAAATATTCCTGATATAGTCCAATGCACGCTCATTGCTGTGTAGATAATTTGTAAAGTGCTGTGGAATAACTTTGAATAAATTTTATCCTATAAGCTTATTATTTTCCCTTTTCCCCATAATTTTCTGCTCAGTCTTTTTCTTTATGGCATTTTGGTTTGTGGTTTTTACTAGGCTGCTTTCATAGTGAAAGTAATGGAACTATACTGGGCTGGTCTCTAAAGTTTCTCATCTATCATGCCCATTTCTGCAACTTTATCTTGCAATTAGTGTTTCTGTTGCTGATTATACCAGCAGCTCATTGCAGCTGCAGGAAAACTAGCCTTAGCCTTGAATGAATGCATCTAGCAATATACACAAAACTTGTAGAGAAAAATATTTATCATACAAAGAAGGAGACAAAGGTGAGTACCACGAAGCCCACATGGTTGCAGCACCTTTCTAAAATGTATGCTTAACTTTTGAAATACTTTATTTTACAGCAGGATTTATCTGAGGCTTGTTTTGATCTAGATAACAAGTCACAGATGTATATCTAACTGCCTGCCATAAGTTGTCAGCAGCCTCATGATTCCCATTGCTGCCTGCCTTATCGCTGTGCCTAGGTATCTTTGTCCCTGGTCTGCTACATCCCAGTCTCAGCATATCAGGTGTCTTCCACCACGCCATTGGTCCCTGGGGAACATTCAGCTCCAGTGACACTGACTTTTTTGGACAGGTACTTGGGGGAGGATGGATTTAACTGTCTTCTCCATTGATGAAGTCCTCATTCCACCCTCCTGCTATGAAGGCTTCAGGACTGGTCTATGGGAGCTGTTGAAGATTTCAATTATTCTCAGACGAAATTTGCTCAGTATCATGCTCCTTACAGACATTAAACCAAGGAATCTACCCCACAGGACTTTACTTCTAAATACCTGTTTCTACGTGACCGTACCTAGTCAGGAAGCAGTCTCTGATTCTCTGTTTTGGTGACTATGCAATAATTGTTAATTTGATTCTCATAATCCTTCTTTTCTGCAGTGTTAGCATTACTTTTGTTATCCTGTTGTACCTTGACATAAACAAAATCTGATCTTTGATGTATCTATATTTGGCAATGTATCTATTTTAGTACATTTCACATTGAAGTTCTTTTTGATTTCCTTGTCAGAATCCAGTACAATGTGAGTGCATCTTTGTAATAATTTTAACTTATCTTGTGTGTTCATTTATTCTTTGTCTTTAATGGATCTATTTGAAATATCTTCCAAGTGTACTAATTTTTGTCCTCTGTCCTCACTTTCCTTCCACTTTTTTTCTATGTCCTCTTTACTTGTTTTTTAATCTCCTTTGTCTTTTTACTCCAGATATATTTGCATTATTCACATAAATGCAGCATCTTAAATATTTTTTCCTGCTTACTTAGGACTGCTACATTTTGGTACTCTGTGCAACCCTCTTCTTTTCAATTACTGACATGAATTTTGCTTGTAGCTTCTGATAAATCACAATATTTCAGTATGTCTTTCTCATCTATCATTGTCCTTCATAGCATTATCTTCCCTAACTCTCAGTTTCTTTCAAAATTTGATTTTCTAAAGAGAAACATTTGTCACTGGGGATTTCTTCAAGTAGTTCTTTCTGTTGAAAATGGAAGGGTATGTATTAGAGATTAGATGTTAGTTTATGTGATTAAAAGCTTATCTCCATGAACCCAAAGGAGCCCATGAGAACAGTGACAGCTGAGGGAACTCCAACAACCTCATCAGAGCGAATAGATCCCCTTAAATGGCTCCTCCCTGTGGAGTCCCAGGAGAGTCTCGGCCCATAGCCCTCCGCCAACCAATGCAAGGTAATTACTGCCTTTGGGGTTGTGGGAGTTATTAAGGGATGTCAGGAAAAGCCTTCTAGGATTGTACAAGGCTTCTCAAGGGTTGTGTGTGCGATCAAATACAAGGAAAGGAATGAATCAAACAGGGCTGGCAAGGAACAAGCAAGGAAAAACAAAGCGAAAATGGGATTAAAAGGGTCAGTCATGTGCAGTGGGCTGTTCAGCATGGTTGTCTGGCCATTTCCTAGACCTGAGCACTGCAGCCTTTTCTGTCTTCTCATTGCACTCTATTTCTAACTATTTTCCTGGGTGCAGGGATCTCTTTTCTGTGTGGATATGCATATCTGGAATTTAAGCACAATTGCTGGAGGACCATCGGGACCATCGGACCAGAGGTCCATGGACCTGTGTGTCTGCAGTGGGAACAACTGGAGAGACCACAGAACACGTGCCTTGTGTGCGGGTGTGTATGTCAGTGTTTTATTATCACTGATGTGCATCAAGCTGGACTAGCCAGTGAGTAGGACAAGAGGCTTAACAGCTGGATATCAAAGCAGCTGTAAGTCTGGGCTGGTTCCTGGAGGGACCAGGAGAGCTGGCTACCTGAGGTACCAGGGGGTCCATGCCAGCTAATGGAGTGACCATGAGGGCTGGGGTGGCCTACTGGATGGGTCATAGATCTGAACCAGCTAGCACAGCATATGTTCTTGTGTGCAGGTGTCTATGAGAGAGGCAGCTCAGAGACCAGGGAGTCCGAGGTCAGCTACTGCACAGGTTGAGTGTACAGGGATGGTTACTGGAAGGATCTGTACTGGAAGGGGGAGGGTGAGGGGAAGTGTGTGTATGTGCACGTGTGTATTCAGATTAGAGTACCAGCGACTGGAGTGGGACTGTGACTTCAGTGGTGACTGGGAAGGCTGGGCTCCAGGGCAGCTACTGGGCAGCCTAAGTGCCTGTACCTTGCTGCTGTAGGGATTCAAGTTGTGTATACACATCTTCCACTAAGAGGCTTTAATCCTGATTATCCAGAAACGGGAACAGAATGAGTCCATTTGTGGTGTTCCTGTTTGCATGGATGCTGTGTTTTCTGTCTGTGTTGATCTGTGTGGCTAGCAATGTGTGTGTGTGTGCATGTCCTGTTCATGCCTGCTGGGAAGCTGGACCTGGGAGCATGGAGTTGTAGCATCTTCCTACTATTAGGGTGCTGGATTAAGTAGTTATCAGAGAACAGTGTATTCCAAATGGGATTTGCAAAAACTCTTAATGCACTGTTGAATGAATGGGAAATTTATCATGGGCTTCAACAGCAGAGGATTCCTGTCAGGGAATTCTTGAGAGTATAAAACTTTTGAATATCAAATAATTTTTCAAACTACCCTTAAAAAAATAAATCAATCTGTATTTGAAAAAAATCTATCACATATTCAAAATGTGCAGTCTTTCATATTTACACCCTGTCCTATTACACTGTTTGGGACTTTACTCTCCTTTCGCTTATACCCATTTAACAAGCTGCATATAGCAGAATAATTCTTGATTTTTAATAGCAAATCTAAGAAAAGCATCAGTTTCCAAATATTTTCTATTACCTAATCGACAAAAACTGTATACTAATTGAACAGGACAAATTAATAACAGGAGCTTTAGTTATCTGTGGTTTAAGCAAGATGATTAGTATTATTCATACCATGTTTACACCACTAGTGTTCTCACATATTCTAAACTATATAGTCTTTCTTTTTAAGGATAGCATGAGTAGACTGAAAAGTTTTTGGTTATGTCCAAAGCATTTGCATGTTATTTGCTTCTTATTTTCTTAAGAATAGATTTTTGAGTTCTAAATTTGCAAGTTATGTATCTAGTAAGAAATTTTGCATATTAGCATAGAAAGGAGTTAGTATTTTCATTCCTTTAGCAACATAACAATATATATTTATTAAAAATGATATTAATTTAAAAACTAATTGATAACTATTCACAAAGTTCATATTAAACTTCAGAAGAAAAGCGTCACCTTTCCCAAAACTGTCTAATGCCTCTTGACACTGAAAATATAAAAAGTATTAACTACACAAGTATTTATCCTTGAAATAAAAAAAAAAAAAAATTGTCTGTGAATTTCTGAGCTAAAGGAACAGCTGAAGGAGCTCTTACTTAATTGAAATGGCAGCACTTGTTCCAACACTCTCAGATGTTCAGCTAATTCCACAGCAGAGATTTTAACTGAGAAGTCTTGACCACATTATCAACAATCGCCTTCCTCTATGACACCTCTGACTTCCTCACCTTAAATCTGTCTATCCTACTTACCAAAAGCAGTTTAACTGCAGTGGCACAGATCTCAGTGGAGAGTAATTTAATCCTAGGAAACACACGCAGGCACATTTGATGCACAGCACGAGAGGAAGGAGTGGGAGATGGACCCAATCAGCTGCAACTGGTTACCAAAACATAATGTGAGAAGTTGCCTGCTGAGCAGGAAATTTTATGGGTATGCCTAGCAGATTCGTGCCAGGCTTCCTGTTTAGCTCATGCCCTGGGAGCACAAGTGACCAGGAGCACTGCCAACAGGATATACAAACTAATGCAAGACAATATTTGTGGGGGCTGACATGGGAGGTTGTGCATAGGGGCTGAGAGCTACTACTCACAACTGTTGAAGTCAGTGCAGGGGTGGTGATGAGGTGACAAGGGACAGTGTTCTCTGCAAGTAGGGATGTTATCCCCTGCAGCCAATGGCCCATGAGAAGTCTGAAACCTGAATGCACTCCCAGGGAAGTGCCAAGAAGTGGCAGAATACGTAGAATTTTATTAGTGAGGTCATATAGGTACATACAGCTAAATAAAGGATATCAGCCACTGTATATGCCTACTTGAAAATTAAAATTAAGATGAAGAATTTGGAACTGGAAGGGCCCTCCTGAAGCATGAAGACCAGTCCCAGCTGCTATAGCAGGCAACTGCTTCATCATTATTGCTTTAAGTAGCTTCAAGGTAGAGCTTAATCCGCTTATTAGATTTGAATTTCCCTCCCCTAGAGTGTCACTACTCTGATGGTTAGAAGTGTTATTACCTACAACCCAATTTAATCTATGGGCAGTTTATATTCATCATGTTCCTGTGTCAACATGGTACTTTACCTTAAATAGTGCACTTTTTTCCCCCTCAAGTTTATGTATGTAATATAGGTTGTGAGAAAGTGATTTATCTCCTCAATTGTATCTTCATCTACCCTTTGTTTTGCAGGCAAAAGAAAGAAACCTATTTTTCTTCTTCAAAATAGGCATCCTGTTCCCTACACATTCCTAGAAGCATTATTGTGTTGAATCTAATTCAGTACGAATAAATCTTTCGCAAACATGGTTGTCCAGTGCTGTATACATCACCAACCCTTTTTAAGTAAACATATTTTTTTCACTTGTCTCTTCTGAAAATGCCTTTTCTGCATGCAGTCTTTGATGTCTTCTATTTTTTTTTCCTTTTCATGTTCTGATCCACCAGCATACCTAGATTTGTACTTCATTAGTTGTAAACGTTCTTGTGTCTTTCCTTATTTGAACAGCTTCCAATGTATTTTTAGACCATATTTTCACTTTTTCAAAAGCGGTGATGATTATAGCTTATTCTCTAGCATTCATGCTACCTTACTGGCATTCTGCAACATGCCTGCCACTTTTCATTTTATTATCTAAAACTTAGATATAAAAAAAGCATTACTGAAAAGTAGAGCATTAAACCAGACATGGAAACCTGCCATTTAGATTGATAATCAGTATCTGAATGTGACTTAACTACCAGCTTTGTACTTTCTAAAAGTTAGATTCTGTTTTCTAAATTTGTTTATGAAATGTCATGTGAAACAATGTCAAAAGCCTTAGTAACACCAAGATATTTGACATCCACTGTTCTTCCTGTATTCACAATGCCTTTTATCCTGTCAAAAAAGCAAGTAAGATTGGTCTGATATTACCTGATTTTGGCAGGTCCATGTATGCTTTTACTTATCACCTTGTGCTCTTGTAGGGGTTTACCAAACCGATTGCTAACACCATTACTTTTTTTAGGAATTGAAGTTCAGCTATGTGTTTATAACTACCTAAATCTTTCTTTTTTTTTTTGCTTTTAACAGATGGGCACGGCATTTTTGCCTCTCATGTTACTGTTGAAAACTGCAAAATCATTGCATATGGTTTCCATTTCACCTTTCCTGCCATTGAGGAAATAAACCAGCACCAAGAACAGATACATTTAGAATGTGATTCAAAACTACCTCCCCAACAACAGCAGCTGGTGGGAGAGGGAAGGTCAGAAAAAAAAAGTAAAAGAATTGTTCAAAGACAAAAGTTCCAGAAACAAGAGGAATAGTACAAAGTGTTATTTTGTTTCTTTTTTTAAATTTTCCTCTAAATTACAACCCAGAAAGAGTTTGCAGCAAACATTGTTTTAAAATGTGTGTCAACATGATGCAATCAGTGCACCTTTGAAAATACTGACTGTAAATGGAGTGTTAACAGTATAAGGACAAGATTAGCAAAACAGATGTTATTACTCAAAAGACACAAAATTTGAGCAATGCATAAGGCAGTGGCATATAAAAATACTTTTATTTTCAAAAAAATAACAATAGGCAGAGGTGTTAATCACAAAGTTCTGAGAAATCATCATGAGAAATGGATAGGAAATCTGGCACAGTCATACAGTTGTGAAGATTTATATCTTGCTTCACACAGACAGGACACGGTTGGTTAGGCTTAGCATACTACATGTGTTAAGCCAGTCAACAATTGCTGTAATCACTAGAAAACAGACTGCTAGAGTACAGTGCAGATGAAAATTTTGAAAAACAGATAGCAGAATCAAGAGCTTTCTGAAATGTCTCTGAGGACTCATGTCTTAAAAGAGTCTTTGGAAAGTGGATTGAGAGTTTTATTCAGAGAACTAAAAACCAGGTATAATGAAGAATTTTAGAATCCACCTTTCAAATCCCACCCGTGAGATCGTTATATCTTATGTTAACAAGTCACTGGATAAAATCCACAAACAGGGTTAGGTAGGACTCATTATTCACAATTCACTATCCCTTTGAGAGAATTCGAACTGCTTGTTTACCAACTCATACGATCTCTGGCTCCGGGAATTTTAAATTCATTTCTTTGCTCATGGAATTGCAAAGGAGATATCATATTTAATCCTTTTATCATAGCCATAGGACAGGATTGGACTTTGAATTTTCTTTCTTGGGAGGAAAAGCTGAGCTTGCTGTTTCTTGGGGAGATGAACTGACCACAGTCATCTATGAAAGGCTGATGATATTCCACAGGTCAATCCCCTCAAGAAGCCTTGGGCAAGAAGCACTAGTATGTGCATCTAATTCTGATCAGGTTTAGGTGTGAGATAAATTGTTCTGCTGTGCTTAGAGGGGTGATTCTAGCTATAGACATTGGGAGCTTGGAGCTGATGGCAATTGAACAGAGGTTTTCTGGTTTGCAGTTTGTGTTTATCATTGCAATTACACTTAAAAACACATATCGTGTGTAAAGTTTAGTAAAAATAATTAAAGTTTCACTTACATTCTCCTACATGTAAACTGTTTAAAGTTTCCTGCAATCAACAGAATACACCAATATTTTTTCAAGGTTGCTGCTCTGCTAATAAAATCATTCAGGCAAGTGTGGTTTTGTAACTGTCTTTACTAGCAACCTGAGTAAGGGAAGGTCACTTGCT
Source organism: Phaenicophaeus curvirostris (assembly GCF_032191515.1). Classification (NCBI taxonomy): domain Eukaryota; kingdom Metazoa; phylum Chordata; class Aves; order Cuculiformes; family Cuculidae; genus Phaenicophaeus; species Phaenicophaeus curvirostris. Next base: position 24,796,864 of record NC_091392.1, read on the forward strand.
GCTGAAGGAACGCACATTGTACATATGTATGTGTGTATATATATATTCTCACCAGCGGGCCTCCATCCTGTCCAGGAAGACAGGGCAGCAGGATAAGGCTGTTGGCAATCCCTGGTTTTGTGTAGATGCTCTGTACAACTGCCTGACCTGTGGCAGAATATGTATATGTACATATGTATGTATATGCACATGTTATATATGTTCTCTGTGTGTGCACCTGCTGGGAACACATCTTCAGCCTTGCCCGTGTGTGAGCCTGCAGATATGAAGTGGATGCAGCCTCACCTCTCAGGCTTTTTGTTCCAACATGATATATTTTCTTCTAAGGGTTCTCAAAGAAGAAATACCTCTTAAAAGCTCCCTAAATGTCTAAAAAAGACATAAAGGAAAACACTGTAGTGAAATAATGTTGTTTATTGCTTGTTAGTTTAAATTGTTTTTCTTTTTAATAAGTCACTTAATTTTGTCTACATTACTCGTCTAACCATGGTGTCCCCTAAGGCAATGAAAAGAACTTAGTGTAGCTAAAATAATAGTGCTCTGAACTTGGATTTGCATTAACAGAGAGTTGTTAAAATTTATTTTGTTCCTTATTTTTCTAGACCCGTAATTTTTGGAACCCATCAAAAACTTACCATTTATTTCTTTCAAACCCATCTTGAAGACTGTCTATGCCTGTGTAATGCAATGAGGGTCAGAAACAGTCCTTCATTTAGTTAATTTTTCAGCTGGATAACTCAATTGGACTTGTACTGATTTTTTACTGAGTGAGAAACTAATAATTTTTTCTTTGAATTGTGCCAGAAGAAAATTAGATTTTTCTAAGTTTTCCATTCTATTTTTTCCTATGTTTCACAAAATTAATAGAATTCTAGTAAAAATCAGATAATTTACTAGTCTGTTTCTACTATTTTGAAATACATTGTCATTAAGCCAATATGTATAATTTGATTCTTTTTCCCCAGTAGATGAAGAAAAATTGTTAATGATATATCACATTGCAACTGAAATATTGCAGATCACTTTGATCATTCATACCATTGTTTTAATTTATACATGCTCAGTTCACAATAACTGATATGAAAAGAGCAGAGACTGCATGGAATCCTCTGAGAAAACTCAGATCTCAAGGATGTCACAAACAATTTGGAAGCCCAAGAGAACCAGTGCTGTAACAAGAGCTCAGGAAATAGTGTATTACTGCAGTAGCGGATACATTCACATTACATTGGTGTTTGATATACCCAGACACCTTCATAGAGCTGCGTGAGAGAGGTTGATTGTGTTTCAACAGTCTGGAAGAACCAAAATCTCCTCTACAAGGAAATTTTTAAAATCATCCTACATGTCATGACTCCTTTCACAAACTATTAGTAAGGTCTTTTAGCAAATTAAGAATAGGCTTCAAAGATTTCTAGATTTGTTGCTAATGTAATCACTGAGGTAGTCTTGAAATGCCAGTCTTGGCTCACCCCAAACAACTCCTGAGACATAAGGTGTTAGCAAGGGCCTACTTAAACAAGAACTTCCTTTATTAAGACTGTTTGATGGACCAGTTCCTACCTACAAAAATGCCCTTATGTATCTTTTCACGTCATGTTATCAAATTAATTTTCTAAGTTAAATTTTCATGGTACCGATTTTTTTTCTGGATATATGTCATCTTTATAGAAGGTGGGTTACTCAGAACAAGCTGATAGTAGGGTCAAACAACCACAGGAATTACTGAAATCCGTTGTATTATAGTATTTCAGATTGTACAAACTGCAAAAATTGATTGAGTTCGTGATGGCTGAGCTGGTGCTGGGCCCTCATCATAGATTTTTGCATATTCCATAAAATACCTAACCATTAATCTTCTGGGAGTCTATTCATCGAATTCCCTCAGAAATGGAGATATTCTTTCTGTGGAAAATGTGACTGAAAACTAAATATTCCAGTGAGAAATTTTGCTATCAGATATTTGACATATTGTTTTCCTTTGTGGCTGAAAAGAAAAAAAAAATAGGCTTAACCTGGAGATTTATTTCTTAATTCTTCGTAATGGATACAGATTTCAGTTATTTGTCATTTTACTTTTATGGCATAAAATTATTAGCATATTCTGATTTTTTGGGATAAATTCATACATAATTATCCTTCCTTGGTTTGAAAATCTAGTACTGTTCTTATACACTGTACACGCATACATAATTTCCTTTTTTTGCTCATATGAACAGATCATGATCCCATTGTATGATGGCTTATTATTCATAAACAAACCTTAATTGCCTCACTTCTCAAGTCATTAATCAGCATTTCATTTAAACCTGGTATTAGTTGATATCTTCTGTATTTTATTCCACTTCCCATTTAAAAAAAAAAAATTAACTAGGCTACATGTCAGATTTTGTATGAAACTAAGTAGGTTCATACACATGCAACAAATCTGTGTGTATTTGTGTTTTTTCTTTGCATACTGAGGAAGAATTTTCTCAGTGAACACCATCATCTTTATATTGACTAATTTCAATAAATGTGTCAATGGTTGTACCACACAGCCATAATATACTCATTTTTTTATCGTTTATGGCAATACAGGTGTAGCGTGCCTTATCTTTGAAGAAAATACAGTAAATCTGTTTAACAAAAAAATTTGCTTTTTTCATATATATTTAAAGAAATCAAGTAGATAATTGATTGTTGACTTTTTAACCTCCCAGAATTCCCAAATGACCTTCATGGGGAGGTTGTCAACCTGCTTTTACTAGGGATCTCTGTGGTGAGGTGCTGGCAGCAGGAGTGCATAGTGGGCTCTGTGAGGAGAGGCTGGGGCTGCCTCGTGCTGGACACAGATGGTTCCAGCTAGTCCCAATTGACCCACTATTGGGGAAAATCAAGCCCAGTGGCCAAGATAATAGCACCATGGGAAAAATGTGTTTGAGAAACAGCAAAACACCAGCCAGAGAGAGGAAGAGTGAACAAAAGTAGTGCAAAACAACAGAAGAAACACCAAAGTCAGAGGAGGACAAGGAGAAGTTGCTCCATGGCAGATAAGACGTTCCCTGCCACCCATGCAGGATTTGTGTTAGAGAACATTTTCTGGAAAAGCTGCAGCCCATCTAAGAACTCATGCTGAAGCCGAGGAGACTAGATGT